>NW_025421294.1:0-4800000 GCF_011764305.1 Mustela putorius furo
GACTTCGTGATGGGCCTGGCCCCATGGTTAGAGCGCCAGTGATGGGACCCCTGCAGGTCGAGGATCCACGGGCATAGTCCTCGCTGCATTTCTTCTTAAGGAGTGCCTCTTGGCGGCGACCGGGTGCGGGCACTCACAATTCCCTTCAAGGCCCCGGGGGGGGGGGCGGCCCAGCAGACGTGCTGCGCCCGAATGACTTCGCCGGGCGTTTTCCGGCCAATTCTCACGAGCGTTCTGCCCAAACCAGGATTGGTTTGGGCAGAACGCTCGTGAGAATTGGCCTGCGTAGGGCGGCCCTGCGGACCGCCCTGCTCTCCATGGCCCAGGGCCCTTTCTCGCCCAGGGCATGTTGCTGCCGCCAAGAAAACGCACAGAAAAGACGCTGCCCACCAGGGCAGACCGGCGCAGTGGAGCGTTCCCGGAGCAGAGTTGAAGGACGGCTGGTGGACTGGTGTGCGCCTCTCCATCTTTCGGGTAGATGGATCGGCCAAGGATGGGGATGACCTAATATTGGTCATACAGGTTTATCTCACTCTGAGGGTTGTCCGAAGCCCCAGGAGCAGCCGATGGAGACTGCGTGGTTGGAAGAGGCGTGACTGCGGGTCTAAGGGTTTCTGATATGGAGGCCACGAGGGTCAGGACCCCGGAAGCAGAAGGATGGGGAAGCAGGCGAGCGTTCCTGACCGGATTTCGAGATGGGCCTGGCCCCATGGTAGAGCGCCAGGGATGGGAACCCCGCAGGTCGTGGATCCACGGACGTTGTCCTCGCTGCATTCCATCTTGTGGAGTGCCTCTTGGCGGCGATCGGGTGCGGGCACTCACAATGCCCTTCAATGCCCGGAGGAGGGGGCGGCCCATCAGACAAGCGGCGCCCGAATGAATTCGCCGGGCGTTTTCCGGCCAATTCTCACGAGCGTTCTGCCCAAACCAGGATTGGTTTGGGCAGAATGCTCGTGAGAATTGGCCGGCGTTGGGCAGCTCTGCGGACCGCCATGCTCTCCATGGCCCAGGGCCCTTTCTCGCCCAGGGTATGTTGCTGCCGCCAAGAAATGGTACGGAAAAGACGCGGCCCACGCAGGCACGCCGGCGCAGTGGAGCGTTCCCGGAGCAGAGTTGAAGGACGGCTGGTGGACAGGTGTGCGCCTCTCCATCTTTCGGGTAGATGGAGCGGCCAAGGATGGGGATGACCTCAACATGGTCATAAAGGTTTATCTCACTCTGAGGGTTGTCCGAAGTACCAGGAGGCGCCGATGGAGACTGCGTGGTCGGGAGATGCGTGGCTGCGGGTCTAAGGGTTTCCGATATGGAGGCCATGAGGGACAGGATCCCGGAAGCAAAAGGTTGGGGAAGCAGGCGAGCGTTCCTGACCGGATTTCGTGATGGGCCTGGCCCCATGGTAGAGCGCCCGTGATGGGACCCCTGCAGGTCGAGGATCCACGGGCATAGTCCTCGCTGCATTCCTTCTTAAGGAGTGCCTCTTGGCGGCGACCGGGTGCGGGCACTCACAATTCCCTTCAAGGCCCCGGGGGGAGGCGGCCCAGCAGACGTGCGGCGCCCGAATGACTTCGCCGGGCGTTTTCCGGCCAATTCTCACGAGCGTTCTGCCCAAACCAGGATTGGTTTGGGCAGAACGCTCGTGAGAATTGGCCGGCGTAGGGCAGCCCTGCGGACCGCCCTGCTCTCCATGGCCCAGGGCCCTTTCACGCCCAGGGCATGTTGCTGCCGCCAAGAAAACGCAGAGAAAAGACGCTGCCCACCAGGGCAGACCGGCGCAGTGGAGCGTTCCCGGAGCAGAGTTGAAGGACGGCTGGTGGACTGGTGTGCGCCTCTCCATCTTTCGGGTAGATGGAGCGGCCAAGGATGGGGATGACCTCAACATGGTCATAAAGGTTTATCTCACTCTGAGGGTTGTCCGAAGCCCCAGGAGTCGCCGATGGAGACTGCGTGGTTGGGAGATGCGTGACTGCGGGTCTAAGGGTTTCTGATATGGAGGCCACGAGGGTCAGGACCCCGGAAGCAGAAGGATGGGGAAGCAGGCGAGCGTTCCTGACCGGATTTCGAGATGGGCCTGGCCCCATGGTAGAGCGCCAGGGATGGGAACCCCGCAGGTCGTGGATCCACGGACGTTGTCCTCGCTGCATTCCATCTTGTGGAGTGCCTCTTGGCGGCGATCGGGTGCGGGCACTCACAATGCCCTTCAATGCCCGGAGGAGGGGGCGGCCCATCAGTGTGCGGCGCCCGAATGACTTCACCGGGCGTTTTCCGGCCAATTCTCACGAGCGTTCTGCCCAAACCAGGATTGGTTTGGGCAGAACGCTCGTGAGAATTGGCCGGCGTAGGGCAGCCCTGCGGACCGCCCTGCTCTCCATGGCCCAGGGCCCTTTCTCGCCCAGGGCATGTTGCTGCCGCCAAGAAAACGCACAGAAAAGACGCTGCCCACCAGGGCCTACCGGCGCAGTGGAGCGTTCCCGGAGCAGAGTTGAAGGACGGCTGGTGGACTGGTGTGCGCCTCTCCATCTTTCGGGTAGATGGAGCGGCCAAGGATGGGGATGACCTCAACATGGTCATAAAGGTTTATCTCACTCTGAGGGTTGTCTGAAGTACCAGGAGGCGCCGATGGAGACTGCGTGGTCGGGAGATGCGTGGCTGCGGGTCTAAGGGTTTCCGATATGGAGGCCATGAGGGACAGGATCCCGGAAGCAAAAGGTTGGGGAAGCAGGCGAGCGTTCCTGACCGGATTTCGTGATGGGCCTGGCCCCATGGTAGAGCGCCCGTGATGGGACCCCTGCAGGTCGAGGATCCACGGGCATAGTCCTCGCTGCATTCCTTCTTAAGGAGTGCCTCTTGGCGGCGACCGGGTGCGGGCACTCACAATTCCCTTCAAGGCCCCGGGGGGAGGCGGCCCAGCAGACGTGCGGCGCCCGAATGACTTCGCCGGGCGTTTTCCGGCCAATTCTCACGAGCGTTCTGCCCAAACCAGGATTGGTTTGGGCAGAACGCTCGTGAGAATTGGCCGGCGTAGGGCAGCCCTGCGGACCGCCATGCTCTCCATGGCCCAGGGCCCTTTCTCGCCCAGGGCATGTTGCTGCCGCCAAGAAATGGCAC
The DNA here is from genome assembly GCF_011764305.1 of Mustela putorius furo. Classification (NCBI taxonomy): domain Eukaryota; kingdom Metazoa; phylum Chordata; class Mammalia; order Carnivora; family Mustelidae; genus Mustela; species Mustela putorius. Next base: position 3,106 of record NW_025421294.1, read on the forward strand.
GGAAAAGACGCGGCCCACGCAGGCACGCCGGCGCAGTGGAGCGTTCCCGGAGCAGAGTTGAAGGACGGGTGGTGGCCTGGTGTGCGTGTCTGTCTTTCGGGTAGATGGGGCGGCCAAGGATGGGGATGACCTCATTTTGGTCATACAGGTTTCTCTCACACTGAGGGTTGTCCGAAGCACCAGGAGGCGCCGATGGAGACTGCGTGGTTGGGAGATGCGTGACTGCGGGTCTAAGGGTTTCTGATATGGAGGCCACGAGGGTCAGGACCCCGGAAGCAGAAGGATGGGGAAGCAGGCGAGCGTTCCTGACCGGATTTCGAGATGGGACTGGCCCCATGGTAGAGCGCCAGGGATGGGAACCCCGCAGGTCGTGGATCCACGGACGTTGTCCTCGCTGCATTCCATCTTGTGGAGTGCCTCTTGGCGGCGATCGGGTGCGGGCACTCACAATGCCCTTCAAGGACCGGAGGAGGGGGCGGCTCAAAAGACGTGCGGAGCCCGAATGACTTCGCCGGGCGTTTTCCGGCCAATTCTCACGAGCGTTCTGCCCAAACCAGGATTGGTTTGGGCAGAACGCTCGTGAGAATTGGCCGGCGTAGGGCAGCCCTGCGGACCGCCATGCTCTCCATGGCCCAGGGCCCTTTCTCGCCCAGGGCATGTTGCTGCCGCCAAGAAATGGCACGGAAAAGACGCGGCCCACGCAGGCACGCCGGCGCAGTGGAGCGTTCCCGGAGCAGAGTTGAAGGACGGGTGGTGGCCTGGTGTGCGTGTCTGTCTTTCGGGTAGATGGGGCGGCCAAGGATGGGGATGACCTCATTTTGGTCATACAGGTTTCTCTCACTCTGAGGGTTGTCTGAAGTACCAGGAGGCGCCGATGGAGACTGCGTGGTCGGGAGATGCGTGGCTGCGGGTCTAAGGGTTTCCGATATGGAGGCCATGAGGGACAGGATCCCGGAAGCAAAAGGTTGGGGAAGCAGGCGAGCGTTCCTGACCGGATTTCGTGATGGGCCTGGCCCCATGGTAGAGCGCCCGTGATGGGACCCCTGCAGGTCGAGGATCCACGGGCATAGTCCTCGCTGCATTCCTTCCTAAGAAGTGCCTCTTGGCGGCGACCGGGTGCGGGCACTCAAAATTCCCTCAAGGCCCCGGGGGGGGGGAGGCCCAGCAGACGTGCGGCGCCCGAATGACTTCGCCGGGCGTTTTGCGGCCAATTCTCACGAGCGTTCTGCCCAAACCAGGATTGGTTTGGGCAGAACGCTCGTGAGAATTGGCCGGCGTAGGGCAGCCCTGCGGACCGCCCTGCTCTCCATGGCCCAGGGCCCTTTCTCGCCCAGGGCATGTTGCTGCCGCCAAGAAATCGCACAGAAAAGACGCTGCCCACCAGGGCAGACCGGCGCAGTGGAGCGTTTCCGGAGCAGAGTTGAAGGACGGCTGGTGGACTGGTGTGCGCCACCATCTTTCGGGTAGATGGAGCGGCCAATGATGGGGATGACCTCATCTTGGTCATACAGGTTTATCTCACTCTGAGGGTTGTCCGAAGCACCAGGAGGCTCCGATGGAGACTGCGTGGTTGTGGATGCGTGGCTCCGGGTCTAAGGGTTTCTGATATGGAGGCCACGAGGGACAGGACCCCGGAAGCAGAAGGTTGGCGAAGCAGGCAAGCGTTCCTGACCGGATTTCGTGATCGTCCTGGCCCCATGATAGAGCGCCAAGGATGGGAACCCCGCAGGTCGTGGATCCAGGGAGGTTGTCCTCGCTGCATTCCATCTTGTGGAGTGCCTCTTGGCGGCGATCAGGTGCGGGCACTCACAATGCCCTTCAAGGCCCCGGGTGGGGGGGGCGTCCCAGCTGATGTGCGGCACCCGAAGTAGCTCGCCGGGACTTTTCCGGCCAATTCAAAAGATATATTTGCTTTCCGTGATCGGTTTGGACAGAATGCTCCTGAGAATTGGTTGGCGTTGGTCAGCCCTGTGTACCGCCCTGCTCTCCATGGACCAGGGCCCTTTCTCTCCCTGGACATGTTGCCGCACCCCGGAAATCACACCGAAAAGACGAGGCCCACCCCGGGGCGCTGGCGCAGTGGATCGTTCCCGGAGCAGAGTTGAAGGACTGGTGGTGGCAGGGTGTGTGCCTCCGTCTTTCAGGAAGATGGTGCGCACAAGGATGGGTGTGACCTCATTTGGGCACGCAGGTTTATCTCACTCCGATGGTTGTCCGAAGCGCCGGAAGGCGCCTTTGACGCCTGCGTGGTTGGGAGATGCTGGCTGCGGGACTCAGTGTTCCCTATATGGAGGCCACGAGGGACAGGACCCCGGAAGCAGAAGGCTGGGGAAGCAGGCGAGCGTTCGAGCCCGGGCTCCGTGATGGGCTAGGACCAAAGTATAGTGCCAGGGTTGGGACCCCCGCAGGCTGAGGATCCACAGGCGTTGGCCTCTCCTCAGTCTGTCTTGCAGAGTGCCTTTTGGTGGGGTTCGGGTGTGGTCACTCACAATGCCCGGCCAGGACCGGTGGGGGCGGTCCTGCAGACGTGCGGCGCCCGAAGAGACTTTGCCGGGCGTTTTCTGGCCAATTTTCACGAGCGTTCTGCCCAAACTGGGATCGTTCCTGGAGCAGAGTTGAAGGACGGGTGGCGGCAGGGCATCCGCCTCCGTCTTTTCGGGTGGATGGGGCGCCCAAGGATGGGTCTCTTCAGTTGGGGCACGCAGGTTTATCTCACTGTGAGGGTGGTCTGAAGCACCAAAGAGCACCATTGGCACTGGCGTGGGAGGGGAGAGGTGTGGTCTCGGGACTCATGGTTCCCGATATGGAGGTCACGAGGGACAGGACCCCAGAAACGGAAGGCTGGGCAAGCAGGTGAGTGTTGAGCCCGGTCCTCAAGGCGGGCCCGGCCCCATGGGACAGCGCCAGGGAGGGGACCATCGTAGGCCGAGGATTAGCAGGCATCGGCCTCACCGCAGCCTGCCTCGCAGAGGGCTTCCTGTCAGGTTTCGGGGGCGATGCTCTTAATGTGGGGCCACGCCCGGGGTGTTCGCCGTGAAGAGGTTTGGCGCCCGAAGCAAGTTTGCTGGGCGTTTTCCGGCCAATTCTCACGAGCGTTCTGCCCAAACTGATATCAGTTTGGGCAGAACGCTCGTGAAAATTGGCCGGCGTTGGGTAGCCTTGTGGACCGCCCTGCTCCTTGTGGCCAAGGGCTCTTTCTCGCCCGGGGCATGGGGCGGCCCTACAGAAAATGCACCGAGGCGACGTGGCCCACACGGGTGCCCCGGTGCAGGGGAGCTTTCCAGGAGCAGATTTGAGGGACAGGTGGCAGCCAGGCATGCGCTTCTGACTTTTCAGGCAGCTGGGCGCCCAAGGATGGGGCTGAACTCAGCGGGGGCACGCAGTTTTCTCTAGCTCCTAGGCTTGTCCGAAGCCCCGAAAGTCACAGAGTGTGCTGTGATGGGAGGGGAAGCATTGCCGTGGGACTCAGTGTTCCCCAGAGAGAGGCCCGGGGGTACAGGACCCCGAAAGCGGAAGGCTGCTTAAGCAGGTGGGGGTTTGAGCCCGGGCCTCAGGGCGGGCCCGGCCCCATGGGACAGCGCCAGGGAGGGGATCCCCGCAGGCTGAGGAGCAGGAGGCATCGGCCTCGCCACAGCCTCCCTCGCGGAGGCCTTCCTGTCAAGGTTCGTGGGTGAGCGCTCCCAATGCCGGGCCAGGCCTGGGGGTGAGGCCCTGCAGAGGTGCGGTGCCCCAAGCGAGTTTGCCAGGCATTTTCCAGCCAATACTCATGAGTGTTCTTCCCAAACGGGGATTGGTTTGGGCAGAATGCTCGTGAGAATTGGCCGGTGTTGGACAGCCCTGCGGACCGCCCTGCTTCCCGTGTCCCAGGGCCCTTTCTCGCCCGGGACATGGGGCGCCCGCCTGGTAAACGCGCTGACATGACGTGGCCCGCCCAGGGCCCCCGGAGCAGGGGAGCATTCCCAGAGCAGAGTTGAGGGACGGGTGGCAGCCGGGCATGCGCCTCCGACTTTTCGGGTGGCTGGGGAGCCCAAGGATGGGGCTGACCTCAGTTGGGGCATGCAGGTGTCTCTCGCTCTGAGGCTTGTCTGAAGTGTCAAAAGCACCATTGGCGCTGGGGTGGGAGGGGGAGGCGTGGCCGCGGGACTCAGGTTTCCCCCGACAGAGGCCCCGAGTGACAGGACTCCAAATGCGGAAGGCTGGTGAAGCAGGCGAGGGTTGGAGCCCGGGCCTCGTGTCGGACCCGGCCCCATGGAACTGCGTCTGGGAAAGGACCCCCACAGGCCAGGGAGCAGGAGGCGTCGGCCTCGCCGCAGCCTGCCTCGTTGAGGGCTTCCTCGCGTGGTTAGTGTGCGATCGCTTGCGATGCCGGGCCAGGGCCGGGGGTGCAGCCCTGCTGACGGGCGGTGCCGGAAGTGAGTTCGCTGGGCATTTTCTGGCCAATTCTCACGAGCATTCTGCCCAAACCGGGCAGCTCTCTGCGGACAGCCCTCTTTCCCCAGGTTGAGGGCTCTTTCTTGGAGCCTGTCTCGGCCACCTGGAAAACGTGCGGAGAGGATGCGGCCCACCCATGGGCCACAGTGTAAGGGAGCGTTCCTGCAGTAGAGTTGAGTGACAGGTTGCAGCTGGGCCTACGCCTCCGACTTTTCAGGCAGATGAGGCACACAAGGATGGGGCTGACCTCAGTGGGCGCACTAAGGTTTCTCTCACTCCGAGGCTTATCTGAAGCACCAAAGGCACCGTTTGCAGCAGCTCAGTAGGGGGCATCGTGGCGCTTGACTCTGGGTTCCCCTGTTGGAGGCCGGGAGGGACAGGACCCTGGCATCGGAAGGCTGAAGAAGCAGGCGAGGCCTCGAGCTGGGGCCCCCGGGCAGTTCAGGGACCGTCAGACAGCGCCAGAGATGGGACCGCCTGAGGCTGAGTACCAGGAGGCCTCGGCCTTGCCAGCACCTGACTCCTGGAGGGCTTAATGGTGGGGTTCGGACGTGACCCTTCCCGATGCCCAGCCATGCCCAGGGCCGGCCCTGCAGACGTGCGGTGCCCGAAGCATGTTCATCCGGCGTTTTCTGGCCAATTCTCACAAGCGTTTTGCTTAAACTGGGATCGGTTTGGGCAGAACGCTAGTGAGAATTGGCCGGCGTTGGGCAACCCTGCAGACCACCCTGTTCCCCAAGGCTGAGGGCCCTATCTCGCTCGATGACTGTCTAGGCCACCCGGAAAACGCGCCAAGACAAGGCGACCCACTCGGGGGCCACAGGACAGGGGAGCTTTTCCAGACCATAGTTGAGGCAGGTGTTGTGGCCGGGCATATCCTTTCCCGCAGCTTGGGCGCCCAAGGATGGGGCTGACCTCAGTGGGGGCATGAAGGTTTCTCTCGCCCCAAGGCTTGTCTGAAGTGCCAAAAGGCACCATTGGCACTGGGGTGGGAGGGGGAGGCATGGCGCGGGACTCAGGGTTCCCCAGTTGGAGGCCCCGAGGGACAGGACCCTGGACATGGAAGGCTGACAAAACAGGCCAGGGTTTGTGCCCAGGCCTTGGGGCGGGCCGGGCCCAATCAGCCAGTGCCAGGGAGGGGACCCCCAGAGGCTGAGGACCAGGAGGTGTCAGCCTCACCCTGCCTGCCTCCCGGAGGGCTTTCTGGTGGGTTTTGGTCGTGAGCACTCGAAATGCCCGCCCAGGCCCAGGGGCCGGCCCTGCAGACGTGCGGCACCCAAAGTGAGTTCGCTGGGTATTTTCCGTCCAATTCTCACGAGCCTTCTAACCAAACCGGGATTGGGTATCCCTACGGACCTCCCTCTCCCCGGTGGCTGACACCCTTTCTCGCTTGGTGAGTGTGGCGGCCACCCGGAAAATGTGCCCAGGCGACGCGGCCCAGACAACGTGGCCCAGCCCAGGGCCCAGCACAGGGGAGCTTATTCAGAGCAGAGTTGAGGGAGGGGTTGTGGCTGGGCGACCATCCCCGATTGTTTAGATGTCGGAGCTCCCAAGGCTGGGTCTGGCCTCAGTGGGGACAGGAAGGTATCTCTCTCTTGGATGCTTGTACACAGCTCTGAAAGGCACTGTTTGCACTGGGGTGGTTGGGGGACTTGTGGCGCTGGACTCAGGGTTTCCCAATTGTAGGCCTCAAGAGTAGGACCCTGGAAACTTCCGGACTTCACTTCCCCCAAATCAACTTTGATCGCAACCCCAGAGTTCCTCAGATGTACCACACGATGGCTTAAACATGCGCACTACATTTGGTCCTTCTTCCCCTGCATTATCTTGGAGACAAATCGGGCCCAGAGTACCTCCCATTGCCAGGGCACTTGCTTGTTCTCTTTGCGAAATAGGTTTTTAATTTTGCCTTTCACAATGGTCACCAACTTTTGGAAAACCATGTATTATCAGTTTTGTTGGGGGCTTGCGCCTACATTCTCAAGGGTACGGTTCCCATTTGAGATGTTTGCCTTGACCTGCTAATGAGGGGATGGGGGGTAGCTAACCTTTGCTCACTCCAGCCTCCGGTGCGCTCAGGATCTCGGATTCTGTCTGAGTGCCGTTGCCCTGACAGTTCTTCCTCAGGTTTTGTGATTCCGAGACATAGGAGTCTCCTTCGTCAAAGGGGAATTTGCATATCTCTTTCTCATTGTTGTCCTTGTTTGGTGACAGTGTGAAGGAGAGAAGAGGGCAGCATTAATTTTACTCTGTTTGAAAGCAGGAGTCTCCTAGTGGGTGGAAAGGTGGGTGAAATGGACAGTGGAGAGGAAGGAGGGCACGTGTCATGATGGGTGCTGGGGGGTATATGGAAGTGCTGAGCTACTGTATTGTGCACCTGAAACTCATACTGCACTGTATGTTAAGTAACTGGAATTTAAATTAAAAAAAAAAACTAGGAGTCTTCTTGGGTCAGATTTTGAATGTCAAAGATGTTGTCAAGGGAAAGAGGCAGACATTCCTGGCGGAATGAGAGTCCATGGTGGGCCAAGGTCAGAGAGTTGAAGAGTGCTTTGGAATTAACGATCAGACTAGTTTGGCTAAAATATTGACTGGGATCAGGAGACATAGGAGAGAAATTTATCTGGAAGTCAGAGGGATGATACTTTGGAATCCTTCAGTGTCAGATTGAGAGGGCTTTATTCAATTCTATAGTCAAAGGAGAGCCATTAAAAGTTCTCAAATAGGGAATTAGCAAAGTCACAGCGTATGGGCCAGGTGGGAAGTGAAGGGGGCCTCAGGCAGCAAAGAGATCGGTGAGGAGTTAGTGCTGATTCAGAAGGGGGTGCTGAAGAGTCAGGTTTAAACAGCCCCCACCCCACACACACACATACACTCTTACAGTTTCATCGATTTATTCACACACTGTGTAGTTCAAAAAACAAGATTTAAGCTGGTATACAAAGTACATACGACTTAACGATATACAGTGAAGTAACAAATACCATGCTTGAGCAGAATCCTGCCTACCTCCTCTCCTGATGCGAGTTCCTGGAAGGCCAGAAGCGTGTATTTTGTTCTCTTTCTCCTCCCTTATAGGAGGATGCATAAAAGGGAAGAGAGGAAAGGAGCAGGTCTATGGGAAGTTGCCAGCCATCTCTTGCCTGCACAGCCCTGGGACAGTAAGCGACAGGTTTTGCTACAAGCCGTCGAGTAACTGGTTGACTTTGGAGCTGAGATCTTGGTGGGGTGGAGTTTTCTGGAAGCTTGCATGTTTCTACAGTCCAGGAAAATTAAGGAAAGTACTGACAGAAGCCTGTGTAGCCTCCCAGGCAGGCAGCTCGACCAAGCTATCTGTGTAGAGTCTCTCAATGCTGGCGGGCCATGGCGGCAATCTCCCCATGGCCCTGGGGTTGTCTAGTGCTCCTGATCGGCTTCTGCTGGCTCCGCCTGGAGACTTGATCAGATAGAAAATATAATGGCTTCAGCTAAGAACGTGCTCTGCTGATAGGCCAGGCATGGGTCTATCAGACCCTGCATCTCACTGGTCTGGAGACAGAATAATACTATCACCTCATATTTCTGATATTCCTGCCTAGTGAACTGTGTAGCTCCAACCAGGACTGAAAGATGGAAAAAGGCATCTTGGAAAGAGCCATACAAGTTCACAGATCATTAGCAAGCTTGACTTCCCATTACCAACTCCAGAGTTGTAATATGACTTTTGTTCTCATCCAACCTTTAGCTATTACTCAGATGGAAAATCTACCCTCACTTCTTGATGCATTTTATGATCAGACCCATATCTCTCAACACCCCAAAGTTGGAAGCTGACAGAGAAATGTACCCATTTAAAACCTAAAGCATAGGGACGCCTGGGAGGCTCAGTGGGCTAAAGCCTCTGCCTTTGGCTCAGGTCATGATTCTAAGGTCCTGGGACCGAGCCCCACATCGGGCTCTCTGCTAGGCAGGGAACCTGCTTCCCTTCCTCTCTCTCTCTGCCTATTTGTGATCTCTTTCTCAGTCAAATAAGTAAATAAAATTTTAAAAAACACACACAAAGCATAAATGAACTGAATATTGATAAAGCCACAGTAGGAGAGAAGGTGGGAGTCTATGGGGGGGTCCTTATCATGTAATTCTTAGAGGTTAATGTAATTCATTGTTGAACTCATGTAATTCAACAACAGCTGGCTGTTAGGTCAGAGTTTCAACTCCCTCCTGTGCCTAAGGAGGCTAACGAGTATTAAACCAAGGTCTTCAGAGTAGCCCATAACTATTTGTAATCTCAGCTTCATTAACAAAAACTCAGCAATTGGAGAAAGGAAAATCTATTCCTGGGAAGGCTGAATTAAAAGTTATGTTAAAGAGAAATACAGTTTTATTGTCTTCAGACAAGCAGTATGTATTAATTCCTTCACTTGTTAACAAATACTACCTGCCAGGTCCTGGTCCTGGTACTTTGGATACAAAAGTGACAGAGACAGAGGTCCTACCCTTGGGTGGCTTATGTCCGAGATGGGGAGGCAGAGCACAAACAGGCAAATACATACATATGTAAATTCCAGCAGAGACGAAAACCACAAAGGAAAAAGTCAAGCCGAGTACAGGTACAGAACATGGCACCCTTTTGGAGAGAGTGGTCTCTAAAGGGTTCCCTGAGGAGGCGATGCATGGACAGACATGCAAGGTGAGACAGCAGGGGACACGAAGAGCTGAAGGCAAGGGACTGGACAAAGGGAAGAGCAGGTGGAGAAGCTGGGAAATGGGCATGCTTGGGGGCATGTCCCGAAGAACCAAGAAGGCTCATGCAGCTGGAGCAGAGGGAGTGAGAGAAAAGTGAGAAGAAAGAAGGCACGAAACTATCATCCCAAGAGAGCAGAAGAGGGGCTCACTGGGAACTCTATAGGACAGTGCCCAGATGGGTGGACCACCCTGAGGCTGGAGGTTGTCAACTTAAAGCAGAGCTGGGCAGTGTGTGTCTCTTCTGAGGCAGTGGGAGTGGATCAGAGCAGGAAAGTGAAAGACCCGCGGATCCCCTTACCCAAGAATCCAACACTGCCACTGGATGCAATCAGCAAGAGGTTCTTTATTGTTACGCAGGCGCCTGCGGGTGGTCAGCGCTCGCCTGCGGGTGGTCAGCAGCTCCTGCTAGCTGAGCACACCCGGCTGGGGTGGTGCCGGGTTTTTATAGACAGGTACAAACAAGTTTTGGGTGGGGCGCAACTGATTGGTGGACAGTTTGAACTTTTGAAAAAGGCATACTTGGAGTTTGCGGGTTGGCTCCAGGGACCCACGCGCGCGAAGAGAGCGGCGGGAAGGGGGAAACAAAGAGGGGAAGTTAGACCTTATTACTCAGCAGAAAGACATCCTGTCTACGTGACTATGTGGCCCCCTGCCGACATGACCATGCCCCTGCTATTAGGAGAGGGTATCTTGTTCAAACAGGAGTCAAGTGTCATGCCCTAAAAGCCAAGCTGTTACAGAAAGGCAAAAGAGCAGTTACATTGAATTCAACCCTGGGGGAAGGGTCTTTTCACTGCAAGGGGAGGAGGGGTACTCTTACACAACAAAAGAGCAGTTAATTATTTAAAGACTGGGCGGGGGGGGGGGGGGGTCTTTCAAAAGCAGGGTCCAGACAAGACTAAGTGGTTTTCCATCCCAGTAAGAGGAGCAATGGGGTTGAGAATGTTGCCAAGAGTTCTCTGGGCAACTCTAGGGTGTAGACCACAGCCTCCTATCTGGGAAACGAGGGAATGGGGACCACAGGGAGTAGGGATCAGTAAGTGGTGATGAGATTGATGGGGATGAAGAGTGTTAGAAGTGGGGTACTGGATGGAATGATCTGGAAAGATAGAAAGTGGTAGTTAGAGAGTGGGATGTTTAAAACTGGGATTATGGAGGTTGGGGGGAACTGTCACGACAAAGTCTAGGGTGTGATCATGGCAGCATATGGCTGACTGATGTGAGGTCAAGGAACGGAGAGGTCAGTGTGGCGGCCAGATTGCTGACATGGCTGCTAAAATCGGCCCAGCTGATGAGCCAGCCCAGGCCCAGGGTAGGCAGCAATGCCGGGGCTAACCCCGCAGAAGAACGAGCAGAGTGATCAGGAGGTTAGTGAACAGCGGCAACCGGGCAGACTGTGTTTTCTGGGAGGTGGGTTCACAAGGGAAGGAGGTCTGACGGTGGGTCCCAGGAGCCCGGTCCTCTGGCAGGATGTGGGGAAGGGCAGCCCTCTCATTCGTCACATCCAAGTGAGCCCTTCCCAAGATGAGATCCGACTGGCACGTCTCCCTATAGCAACAGCTTCCCATTCTCCTTCAGGCAGGCATACTTCCTCTTCCTGCCAGTCTTGCCTGAGGCATGCCCATGATCAGCTTCAGGGATGTGCTGAGAAGCTCACCAGAAACCTGAGACCCACGTCTGCTGGGTGGGAATGGCTGTCAGCAGATGCCCTGGGGAAGCTTCCTGAGGAGGGACAGGAGAGGGGCGGGGTGGACAGTGCTGTGCCAGGTGGAATGCTGGCTCCACCTACAGACCTTGATGGGGAAGTGGCTAAGTCCACATGTGAGCGATCCGGCTTGATCTCGCAAAGGGCAGGCCAACAAAGGCCCATGGAAGGAGTCACTGAGGATGGCAGTGGACTCCCTTATGTGGAAGGGACTTATGTAGAAGGTCACTGGAGTCCTCTTGATGTCTGATTCCATAAGGACATTTCCCAGAGTCATAGAACCTGCTCTGGGGTGTTTCTGAGTTGAGGAGGAAATGGGGCTTAGGATGTTTTAAGTCACGCTCAGCAAGCGGTCAGCACCCTTGACGATATCAGGAGAGGCCTGTGTCTCTCCTCTCGGCCCTGGCCTGCAGAAGGAACCAGCTCTTTCATATGAGCAGATGGGTTTCATTTCAGACATTCTCTCTCTACCCCAGCTGGGAGATGTTTACCTCAGCGGGGTCTGCTCTCCTCAGAAGCAACTTAACCTGCTTAGATCTTTCTGGCATTTTCAATTTGGGAGACGTATTCTCTTCCCAGGTGAAAGCCCTTACCGGGGATACCAGCTGGGGGACATGAGCAATATTGGTGAGGGTTCCCTTTGGAGTCAATAAGAGGAACACGGACAGGCAGCAGTGTACTGCGTCCTTTCCTGGCTCTGAGCTGGGGCCAGGCACTTTAATCTTTCTGTGCCTCAGTTCCCTCTCCTGTGAATGGGGTGAGAATATTCATTTTCCCTGTCTGCTCTCACTCAGGAGCAACAGAAGAGAAGAACATTTGTTGGTGTGCAAGGGGCGGCAGGCCTCTGCCGAGCTCGGGACACTGGTCAGGAGACTGAAAGTTAGGCCAGACACTTCCTGCTGGGCCCTCAGTAGTGCCCCTGACACTCGGAACCTGTGTGAGGGAAGGAACAGAGGGCCCATGCTGATCATGAGAAGAAAGGAACAGAGGGGCTCTGGAAAAATCCTAAACCCAACTCTGCCTCAGATTTACAGGAAGCCGGCAGGAGGGGTCCTGGAGCTCAGGAGTGGAAAGTGTGTTTTCAACCTAAAACACTTTTTTAAGCTCACGAGTGCCAGAGAAGCCCAGCTGGTAAAACGAATCTCAGGTGGACTTGTTCAGAACACCATCTGACAGCACAGATTCCACCTGACCTACCTTTCTCACTACACACAAGGACCCTGAGGCCCCAAGAAGCTGGTGCTGGCACGGGGCCACACGGCGGGCCCATGATAAAGCCACAGCAAAATAGAAATAGTCCCGAGAGTTTCTCGGACGTCGAAGAAGGTGGATTTTGGGATGAGCTGGGAGACGTGGACAGGTGGACAGAGGAGGCACACATAAATAAGGTGGTAAGAGGGGGAGACCTCGCCTGGGGAGAGCAAACCTCTATGAGCTGAGCTGGTCCGTTCCCAAGGGAGAGGGGAAAGTGCAGTCCTGGGAAAGGGGGGACTGGGAACGGGGTGAAGATCTTTGAAAGAGGGTTGGAGGCAGGAAGCATCAAAGTAGACCTGCCTCTGGGGAAAGAGAGCCCCAGTCCCTTCTAAAGGCGGGTTCCTGGAAGTGCAGGGCTCTGCTGAGTGGTCAGGGCCTGGGACTTACTAGAGGATGTGCCTGAGTTTGGTGGTCATCATGAATGATCCTGTAAAGAAGGACTTACTCGTAATGTAAACATGACAGTGGGAATTCTAGCCTTTGGGAATTCAATAGCAAGATCAAAATAGTAACTGTAAAAGCCATAGTAGAGTTCATATTCATTAGGGCTGAAGATGGACCTCCATTTAAATGAATCTGTAGGGAGCCAGCAGTCATGTTGGCTCTGGTTCTATGGCTAAGGCTACAGGGTGAATAAAGGCCAATGGTTTTGCTAACTACTAATGGAGGAGTAGGTGGGATGGGTGGCCCTTCAGGCAGGAAATGAGCTACAGCGTTTTTGTTTTGTGGAGGAAACCAGTTATCACTGACCCTGCTTATAGGGGAATGTCTCTAGACAGAGAGCTGTGTAGCAGGTATAAAGGAATGTGGTAGAGGGACTAGTAGACTTGTTGGCACTAAGTCAACAGGTAATGTATTGGGCATCGAGCTTGTCATTTGTAATTTTGAATGCCTGTGATTTGTTTTGATATAAATTGAATTCATTGTTGGGTAGAAATTCAGCAGTTAACTAGCTGGTTAAGTATGGGCAATAAAATCCTTGGAGATAAAATAATTAGAATAATAGTATGTAATGATATGTTGAGGTCATGAAAGAGGTCAATAAGTCCTTGTTCATTTTGTTTCTCAAGCAGTACAATGTTTTATTTTTATTTATTTATTTTTTTAAGATTTTATTTATTTATTTTTCAGAGGGAGAGCGAGCACAGGCAGACAGAGTGGAAGGCAGAGTAAGAGGGAGAAGCAGGCTCCCCGCGGAGCAAGGAGCCCGATGTGGGACTCGATCCCAGGACTCTGGGATCATGACCTGAGCCGAAGGCAGCTGCTTAACCAACTGAGCCACCCAGGCGTCCCTCAAGCAGTACAATGTTTTAATGTTGGTGTTTTTTTTTTGAGATCTGAGTTAAAGGATAAAAATATACTGACATTTTTAATCAAAGTATAGTGAATAGGACTGTAATTACTGAAGCATAGTAATCATGTTGATTCATCTCATGGTGGCATACAATTCAGGAAAAGGTGAAACTGTCTTGAGCTTGGAAGGTTTAATGCTATTTAACTTCTTAATGATTTTATAATATAAACGCAGATAGTTTTTTGAGCTAATAGTTTAGTGAAACTAATTCAAGGAGATTAAGCAGGAAGCCATGATTTGAACCACAAATTTCCAAACCTTGTCCATTGTATATATTTGGTCATGTAGACACTAGGGTTGTCTGATTCAGGTCCCCAGGAGTGGCATTAGTCTTTAGCCCTAAGGAGGGAATGGCTCATGACCGTAAGACATCTTCAGATGAAATGAGGATCTGGGTTATTTCTAAAGGTAGGACTGATTGGTGACTCCCTCATGGTGGCTGCAGTTCTCCTGACTTTTACTCTCTTGCAAGAATAAACTAGTAATCAACACTTAGATCTTTGTCATCTCGGAATTCATAGCTTCACTCTCATTGGTGACCTATAGTTTTTATAGTTAGGAAAAATTATCAATTTTAGAATTTGTGATGATGATAGAACAATTGAAATTAGAATAATAGCAGAGTGAATAAACTATTTTACTTACATGAGTTAGTTTTTTAATCTAATTAACATGTTAATAATAATGAAATGATATAAAGGATTAAAGAGCTAATTAGGGAAACAATTTTTAGTGTGTGGTCATGAAAATGTGGAAGTGCTTCTCAAACAGATGTTGCTTCTTGGAAGTCTACTTGGATTGGATATGCCAGGAAGATGTAAGGGGTTTGAATCTACAATTTCACTTTGACCAAGTGAGGTAGTTTACACTAATATCTCAATTACTGAGAAAGACCTAGTGATGATGAGGTTGGCTTGAAACCAGTGTGAGAAGGTTCAGTTCTTAATTTGAGATTTACAGAAGTAGGTTTTTCAAAGGTATAATATGGTGGAGGGCAACCATGCAATCATTCTAGATTGGTAGTTGTTGATCCATCTTGTTGACATGCAAACGCTACTCAAATTAGAACAACTTTTCCTGCACTGCTATTAATGAATGAACCTACTGAAGAGACGGTGTTTCATGGTGTGTATGCATCGGGATAGTCAAAGTGAAGTCGTGGAATCCCTGAAAGGCCAAGAAGCTATTGTGAAAAGAGAGTTCTATTTTTTTTTTAAAGATTTTTTCTTTATTTATCTGACAGAGATCACAAGTAGGCAAAGAGGCAGGCAGAGAGAGAGGAGGAAGCAGGCTCCCTGCAGAGCAGAGAGCCCGATGTGGGGCTCAATCCCAGGACCCTGGGATCATGACCTGAGACGAAGGCAGAGGCTTAACCCACTGAGCCACCCAGGTGCCCCAAAAAGAGAGTTCTATTAATGCCTACAAATACACAGTAAACTTTTGTTTACAAAATAGTCTCAATTATAGGTGGAGCAAGGCCTGAGGTTTAATGATGGCTGGTCCCCTATGGAGTTGTACATAGCCTCGTACTTTTCATTCCGTTAATGTAAGGAATTCTATGGTACACACCATATGGTACACAGAAGGGGGTTTAAGAAGGTTAATGATACACATTGTTAAGGATAGGAGTTGAACCTGTGGCTATAAAAGGTTAGGTTTTATGCAGTTACTGGCTCTGCCACCCTTACAAACTCTGTTCTTCAGCAGGGTGGTAGAAATCAATTAGATCAAGATCATATCCTCTGTTCTAAAGTGCTTTGATAAAGTAGGGCTTATTTCTCCAGTCTTTCCATACTGGGAGAAATAGGAGACAGAAACTAACCTGGATTACTCGGGTCTGAACTCTGACCATATGGGGCTTCTCCCACTGAACAAATGGTACACGACCATTTGAACAAAAGCCACAATCTCCTTGGGATGTCTGACCCAACATTGAAGTTGGAAACACTCTTGTCAATGTGAACTCTGAAATGGGATGGTGCTGTCAGGCCTAGCGTAACATGCTCTGTTGATGAAGTTTTGGGATCAGTAGATGATACAAGATTTTGACTAGTTTGTCTCAATTTTAGTCACTTGCTTTATTCACCAAGGTCATGCCAACTTATGTTTTTAGTTTATTTAAGGTTCTGTTGAAGTTTGGGGTCTGGGGGGCTACTTTGTTATACTTTGTAGTGTTTTCTCATTGTCATTCCCTAGTCTTCACAGGAAGGTCAATTTCTCTGACAAAAAGTAAAAGACAGTGAAACCCTCCTGTGGCCAATCATACAAGTCCTTTTTGAGAGAAGAAATTATTCTGCCTCCTTTGCAGTCAGGATCCCACCACCATTATATCCACCCCAATAGTATCAAAAAATACTAAAAAATACCAGAGGTGATGTTTGTGGTAAACGAGTGGGGTTTGTGATTGCTCAGTTCCTATTACCATTCCACATTCCCCTAAGTGCACACGTGTGCCCAGTTAACAATTGATTTAATAAATGATTAACTTTTTCTAAATTGTTAACCGTCAGTGATCAGATAAGTGTATGTAAGGAGAAGTAACCCTTGTTACTCATAAGCAATATCGCTTTGTGGAATTGATCAGAACTAAGGAGCTCATTTTATTATTGGAATTAAGTATATTATTGAGCTTGAATGCTTTTTTAAAAATTTTTTTTCAATGTTCCGATATTCATTGTTTATACACCACACCAGTGCTCCATACAATAGGTGCCCTCCATAATGTGCACCAACAGGCTCACCCAACCCCACCCCTCCCCTCCAAAACCCTCAGTTTGTTTCTCAGAGTCCACAGTCTTTCATGGTTTGTCTCCCCCTCTGATTTCCCCCAATTCCCTTCTCCTCTCCATCTCCCCATGTCCTCCATGTTATTCCTTATGCTTCACAAATAAGTGAAACCATATGATAATTGACTCTCTGCTTGACTTATTTCACTCAGCATAGTCTCCTCCAGTCCCATCCATGTTGATAAAAAAGTTGGGTATTCATCCTTTCTGATGGAGACATAATACTCCATGGTATATATGGACCACCTCTTCTTTATACATTTGTCTACTGAAATGCATCTTGGCTCTTTCCACAGTTTGGCAACTGTGGTCATTGCTGCTATGAACACTGGGGTACAGATGGCCCTTCTTTTCATTACATCTTTATCTTTGGGGTAATACCCAGTAGTGCAATTGCAGGGTCTTGGGTAGCTCTATTTTTAATTTCTTAAGGAATCTCCACACTGTTTTCCAAAGTGGCTGCACCAACTTGCATTCCCACCAACAGTATGAGCGGGTTCCCCTTTCTCCACATCCTTTCCAATACTTGTTGTTTAATGTCTTCTTAATTTTGGCCATTCTAACTGGTGTAAGGTGGTATCTCGATGTGGTTTTGATTTGAATCTTCCTGATGGCTAATGATGATGAATACATTTTCATCTGTCTGTTAGCCATTTATACGTCTTCTTTGGAGAAGTGTCTGTTCATGTCATCTGCCCATTTTTTGATGTGATTATCTGTTTTTTGGGGTGTTGAGTTTGAGAAGTTTTTTATAGATCTTGGAGATCAGCCCTTTGTCTGTAGTGCCATTTGTGAATATCTCCCCCCATTCGTGGGTTGCCTCTTTGTTTTGTTGACTGTTTTCTTTGCTGTCCAGAAGCTTTGGATCTTGATGAAGTCCCAAAAGTTCATTTTCACTTTTGTTTCCTTTGCCTTTGGAGATGTGTCTTGAAAGAGATTGCTGTGGCTGATGTTGAAGAGGTTACTGCCTATGTTCTCCTCCAGGATTTTGAAAGATTCCTGGTTCACATTGAGGTCTTTTATCCATTTCGAGTTTATCTTTATGTATGCTGTAAGAGAATGGTTGGATTTCATTCTTTTATACATAGCTGTCCAATTTTCCCAGCACCATTTATTGAAGAGACTTTTTTTCCACTGTTTATTTTTTCCTGCTTTGTCAAAGATTATTTGGCCATATAGTTGCGGGTCCATGTCTGGGCTCTCTACTCTGTTTCAATAATCTATGTGTCTGTTTTTATGCCAGTACCATGCTGTCTTGGTGATCACAGCTTTGTAGTAAAGCTTGAAATCAGGCAATGTGATGCCCCCAGCTTAGTTTTTCTTTTTCAACATTTCCTTAGCAGTTCAGGGTCTATTCTGGTTCCATACAAATTTTAGGATTGTTTGTTCCAGTTCTTTGAAAAATGCCAGTGGAATTTTGATGGGGATGGCTCTGAAAGCATAGATTGCTCTAGCCAATATAGACATTTTAACAATGTTTATTCTTCCTATCCATGAGGATGGAATGGTCTTCCATCCTTTTGCATCTTTTTCAATTTCTTTCATGAGTGTTCTGTAGTTCCTCAAGTACAGGTCCTTCACCTCTTTGGTTAGATTTATTCCCAGGTATTTCATGATTCTTGGTGCTATAGTAAAAGGAATGGATTCTCTAATTTCCCTTTATATATTTTCATTGTTAGTGTGTAAGAAAGCAACTGATTTCTGTGCATTGATTTTGTATCCTGCCACATTCCTGAATTGCTGTATGAGTTCTAGTAGTTTGGGGTGGAGTCTTTCGGGTTTTCCATATAAAGTATCATGTCATCTGTGAAGAGAGAGAGTTTGACTTCTTCTTTGCCAATTTGAATACATTTTATTTCTTTTTGTTGTCTGATTGTTGTTGCTAGGACTCCTAGTACTATGCTGAACAACAGTGGTGAGAGGGGACATCCTTGTCATGTTCCTGATCTCAGAGGGAAGGCTGTCAGCTTTTCCCTATTGAGAATGATATTTGCTGTGGGTTTTTCATAGATTTTATGAAGTTGAGGAATGTTCCCTCTATCCCTATACTTTGAAGCGTTCTAATCAGGAACAGATGCTGGATTTTGTCAAATGCTTTTTCTGCATCAATTGAGAAGACCATGTGGTTCTTCACTCTTATTGATTTGTTCTGTCATATTGATTGATATGCAAATATTGAACCACCCTTTCATCCTAGGGATAAATCCCACCTGGGCATGGTAGATAATCTTTTTAATGTACTGTTGAATCCTATTAGCTAGGATCTTGTTGAGATTCTTGGTATCTATATTCACCAGGGATACTGGTCTAAAATTCTCCTTTTTGATGGGGTCTTTGCCTGGTTTGGGGATCAGAGTAATGCTGGCTTCATAGAAAGAATCTAGAAGTTTTCCTTCTGTTTCTATTTTTTTTAAACAGCTTCAGGAGAGTAGGTATTATTTCTTCTTTGAATGTTTGGCAGAATTCTGCAGAGAATCTCTCAGGTCCTGGGCTCTTGTTTTTTGGGAGGTTTTTGATCACTGCTTCAATCTCATTACTAAATATTGGTCTATTCAGGTTGTCAATTTCTTCCTGATTCAATTTTGGAAGTTTATAGGTTTCCATGAGTGCATCCATTTCTTCTAGGTTGCTTAACTTACTGGCATAAGACTGTTGATAATAATTTCTGATTGTTTCTATTTTTTTGGTGTTAGTCATGATCTCTCCCCTTTCATTCATAATTTTATTAATTTGGGTCCTCTCTCTTTTCTTTTGGATTAGTTTGGCCAGTGGTTTATCGATCTTATTGATTCTTTCAAAAAAACCCAACTTCTGTTTTCTTTGATGTGTTCTATTGTATCTCTAGTTTCTACCTCATTGATCTTTGCTTTAATCTTGATTATTTCCCTTCTTATGCATGGGGTTGGCTTAATTTTTTTGTTGATTTTATAGTTCTTTGAGGTATAAAGAGGACTGGTGTATTCTGGATTTTTCAGTTTTTTTGAGTGAGAATTGGATGGCTATGTATTTCCCCCTTAGGACCTCCTTTGCCATATCCCATAGGTTTGGGACCAATGTGTCTTCATTCTCCTTGGTTTCTATGAATTGTTTAAGTTCTTTGATTTTCTGGTTGATTAAAACATTCCTTTTTTTTTTTTTTAAAGATTTTATTTATTTGACAGAGAGAGATCACAAGTAGGTGGGGGGTGGGGGCGAAAAGCAGGCTCCCTGATGAGCAGAGAGCCCAATGTGGGGCTTGATCCCAGGACCCTGAAATCATGACTTGAGCTGAAGGCAGAGGCTTAACCCACTGAGCCACCCAGGTGCCCCTGATCCAAACATTCTTAAGCAGAATTGTTAAAGCATTCTTTAGCTTCCAAGTGTTTGAGTTCCTTCCAAACTTTTTCATATGTTTGAGTTCCAGTTTCAAAGCATTGTGGTGTGAGAATATGCAGGGAATAATCTCAATCTTTTGGTATCAGTTGAGCCCTGATTTGTGACTCAGTATGTGGTCTATTCTGGAGAAAGTTCCATGTGCGCTCGAGAAGAATGAGTATTCTATTGTTTTAGGGTGGAATGTTCTGTATATATATATATGGTCCATCTGGTCCAGTGTGTTATTCAAAGCTCTTGTTTCTTTATTGGTTTTCTCCTTGGATGATCTGTCTGTTACTGAGAGTAGGGTGTTACGATCCCCTACTGTTAATGTATTCATATCAATATGACTCTTTATTTTGATTAACAGTTGGCTTATGTAGTTGGCTGCTCCCATATTGGGGGCATAAATATTTATAATTGTTAGATCTTCTTGGTGGATAGACCCTTTAAGAATGATGTAGTGTCCTTCTTTAGCTCTGACTACAGTCTTTAGTTTAAAATCCAATATATCTGATATAAGAATTGCTACCCAGTTTTCCTTTGACCCATTTGGGTGGCTCAGTTGGTTAGGCACACTGGAAGTGAAGAGATGGGATCATGACCTGAGCCGAAGGCAGCTGCCTAACCAACTGAGCCACCCAGGCGTCCCCCCTCAGAAGCTCTTGTCTAAAACTATGATTCATCAGTTTCACCATCAAGTGCCTCGAGGTCTTGGGGGTGTTCTTTCTGCCTCCAGGACACGAACACCAGTTCTTGCCAGATAGGGAAAATTTTCATCCAGAATTTGTTCAACTATATTTTCTACTATTCTCTCTTTCTTCACCCACTCAGGGATCCCAATAATTCTGACGTTGGAACAGTTCATGGCATCATTTATTTCCCTAATTCTGTTCTCATGGCATCTAAGCTGTTTCTTCCATGCCTCTTCCTGATCCTTTTTCTCTATCAGTTTGTCCTCTAGATCACTAATTCTATCTTCTGCCTTGGTTACCCTAGCTGTTAGAATATTTAGATGAGATTGGATCTCATTGACATCATTTTTAACTTCTGCCCAGGGGGCTCTCACCTCTGCCCTTAGAGATTCTTTGTTGTCGCTAATTGTTTTCTCCAACCTAGCCATAGGATAACTGTCAGCCTGAATTCCCTTTATGACATACTGTTTATGTCCATATCCAATAGTTCTGATAGAGAGGGCTCAGTCTCTGAATTTTTCCTGTTGGGTGTTCCTCCTCCTAGTCATTTTGATGAGAGGTGGCTGAGGGCACGTATTGCTGAAAATATCAACCACGATTCAGGCAAGGTGCACCCTGGAACACTGGCAGACCTAGCCATGGAAAGCTGTCCTCATCATCCTGGCTTGATGCACAACCCACATACTGCAGTCTCAGAAGGAAGCTGCAGTCAAGGACTCACAAAGCAAGAAAACTTGAATGCTTTCTTAATTGCAGTTTGCTTTTAGTCCAACTGTGATAATACTTATTTGCCAAAGAAGCTTGTATCTTGTATCTTCCACCTCTTGAGATTAACACTTTATTTATGTTAGAATTATTATTTTTTAGGTAAATTTATAAAGTTGAACTAGAATTCTCTTCTGGCTACTAGCTGCTACCAGGCTCATGAGGCATTTTTTTTTTTTTTTTGACAGACAGAAATCACAAGTAGGCAGAGAAGCAGGCAGAGAAAGAGAGAGAGGAGGAAGCAGGCTCTTTGCCCGAGCAGAAAGCCTGACGCAGGGCTCAATCCCAGGACCCTGGGATCATGACCTGAGCTGAAGGCAGAGGCTTAACCCACTGAGCCACCCAGATGCCCCCTCATGAGGCTTTTTACTTCTACCTACAAATCTCATTATTTTGCTACATCGATGAGTTTGTTTTTAGAAATTTTTCATAGAAATTCCCCTGGTTTCAAGGTATTTAATTTGAAATTCCCTGGTAGTAGTGATAGACCATACTTTCTCTATAGCACCAATTAAAATTTCTTACTCATATACTTTTATGTGTAAACATTTAATTTATATATATGTTCTTTGGTATACCTATATTTTCCCTGTTTTAAGTTTAATGTTTACATCTGTAAAAATTTTATTATTGAAGTATAGTTGATACTCTACTAGTTTCAGCTGTATAACATAGTGCTTGGACAATTTTATACATTACTCAATGCTCCCTGCCCTATGTGCCCTCATTATAAAGCATTATTACAAATCTGACTACATTTCCTATGCTGTACTTTTTGTGGCTTACTTATTTTATAAGTGGAAGTTACTACCTCTCAATGCCCTTTATCTATTTCAACCATCCTTCTACCCATGTCCCCTCTGGTAATCACCAGTTTGGTCTCTGTAGTTGGGAATCTGTCTCTGGTTCTTAGTTCGCTGTTTTTGTTCTTTAGAACCCAAATGCAAGTGGAATCAAACACTATTTGTCTTCCTCTCCGACTTACTTCACCTAGCATAATAACTTCGCATAAAACCCTCTGGGTCCATCCATGTTGTTTGAAATAACATGATCTAATCATTTTAATAACTGAGTAATAATCCATTGTATGTATACACACCACATCTTTTTTTAAAAATTTTTTATTTTTTATAAACATATATTTTTATCCCCAGGGGTACAGGTCTGTGAATCACCAGGTTTACACACTTCACAGCACTCACCAAAGCACATACCCTCTCCAATGTCCATAACCCACCCTCCTTCTCCCAATCCCCCTCCCCCCAGCAACCCTCAGTTTGTTTTGTGAGATTGAGTCACTTATGGTTTGTCTCCCTCCCAATCCCATCTTGTTTCATTGATTCTTCTCCTACCCACTTAAGCACCCATGTTGCATCACCACTTCCTCATATCAGGGAGATCATATGATAGTTGTCTTTCTCTGCTTGACTTATTTCACTAAGCATGATATGCTCTAGTTCCATCCATGTTGTCGCAAATGGCAAGATTTCATTTCTTTTGATGGCTGCATAGTATTCCATTGTGTATATATACCACATCTTCTTGATCCATTCATCTGTTGATGGACATCTAGGTTCTTTCCATAGTTTGGCTATTGTGGACATTGCTGCTATAAACATTCGGGTGCACGTGCCCCTTTGGATCACTACGTTTGTATCTTTAGGGTAAATACCCAGTAGTGCAATTGCTGGGTCATAGCGCAGTTCTATTTTCAACATTTTGAGGAACCTCCATGCTGTTTTCCACAGTGGTTACACCAGCTTGCATTCCCACCAACAGTGTAGGAAGGTTCCCCTTTCTCTGCATCCTCACCAGCATCTGTCATTTCCTGACTTGTTGATTGTAGCCATTCTGACTGGTGTGAGGTGATATCTCATTGTGGTTTTGATTTGTATTTCCCTGATGCCGAGTGATATGGAGCACTTTTTCATGTGTCTGTTGGCCATCTGGATGTCTTCTTTGCAGAAATGTCTGTTCATGTCCTCTGCCCATTTCTTGATTGGATTATTTGTTCTTTGAGTGTTGAGTTTGCTAAGTTCTTTATAGATTTTGGACACTAGTCCTTTATCTGATATGTCGTTTGCAAATATCTTCTCCCATTCTGTCAGTTGTCTTTTGATTTTATTAACTGTTTCCTTTGCTGTGCAAAAGCTTTTGATCTTGATGAAATCCCAATAATTCATTTTTGCCCTTGCTTCCCTTACCTTTGGCGATGTTCCTAGGAAGATGTTGCTGCGGCTGAGGTCGAAGAGGATGCTGCCTGTGTTCTCCTCAAGGATTTTGATGGATTCCTTTCGCACATTGAGGTCCTTCATCCATTTTGAGTCTATTTTTGTGTGTGGTGTAAGGAAATGGTCCAATTTCATTTTTCTGCATGTGGCTGTCCAATTTTCCCAGCACCATTTATTGAAGAGGCTGTCTTTTTTCCATTGGACATTCTTTCCTGCTTTGTCGAAGATTAGTTGACCATAGAGTTGAGGGTCTATTTCTGGGCTCTCTATTCTGTTCCATTGATCTATGGGTCTGTTTTTGTGCCAGTACCATGCTGTCTTAATGATAACAGCTTTGTAATAGAGCTTGAAGTCTGGAATTGTGATGCCACCAACTTTGGCTTTCTTTTTCAATATCCCTTTGGCTATTCAAGGTCTTTTCTGGTTCCATATAAATTTTAGAATTATTTGTTCCATTTCTTTGAAAAAGATGGATGGTACTTTGATAGGAATTGCATTAAATGTGTAGATTGCTTTAGGTAGCATAGACATTTTCACAATATTTATTCTTCCAATCCAGGAGCATGGAACATTTTTCCATTTTGTGTGTGTGTGTGTCTTCCTCAATTTCTTTCATGAGTACTTTATAGTTTTCTGAGTATAGATTCTGTGCCTCTTTGGTTAGGTTTATTCCAAGGTATCTTCTGGTTTTGGGTGCAATTGTAAATAGGATTGACTCCTTAATTTCTCTTTCTTCTGTCTTGTTGATGTAGAGAAATGCAACTGATTTCTGTGCATTGATTTTATATCCCGACACTTTACTGAATTCCTGTACAAGTTCTAGCAGTTTTGGAGTGGAGTCTTTTGGGTTTTCCACATATAGTATCACATCATCTGCGAAGAGTGATAATTTGACTTCTTTTTTGCCGATTTGGATGCCTTTAATTTCCTTTTGTTGTCTGATTGCTGAGACTAGGACTTCTAGTACTATGTTGAATAGCAGTGGTGATAATGGACATCCCTGCCGTGTTCCTGACCTTAGTGGAAAAGCTTTCAGTTTTTCCATTGAGAATGATATTTGTGGTGGGTTTTTCATAGATGGCTTTGATGATATTGAGGTATGTGCCCTCTATCCCTACACTCTGAAGAGTTTTGATCAGGAAGGGATGCTGTACTTTGTCAAATGGTTTTTCAGCATCTATTGAGAGTATCATATGGTTCTTGTTCTTTCTTTTATTGATGTGTTGTATCACATTGACTGATTTGCGGATGTTGAACCAACCTTGCAGCCCTGGAATAAATTCCACTTGGTCGTGGTGAATAATCCTTTTAATGTACTGTTGAATCCTATTGGCTAGTATTTTGGTGAGAATTTTCGCATCTGTGTTCATCAAGGATATTGGTCTGTAGCTCTCTTTTTTAATGGGATCCTTGTCTGGTTTGGGGATTAAGGTGATGTTGGCCTCATAAAATGAGTTTGGAAGTTTTCCTTCCATTTCTATTTTTTGGAACAGTTTCAGGACAATAGGAATTAGCTCTTCTTTAAATGTTTGGTAGAATTCCCCCGGGAAGCTCTCTGGCCCTGGGATTTTGTTTGTTTGGAGATTTTTAATGATTGTTTCAATCTCCTTACTGGTTATGGGTCTGTTCAGGCTTTCTATTTCTTCCTGGTTCAGCTGTGGTAGTTTATATGTTTCTAGGAAAGCATCCATTTCTTCCAGATTGTCAAGTTTGTTGGCATAGAGTTGCTCATAGTATGTTCTTATAATAGTTTGTATTTCTTTGGTGTTAGTTGTGATCTCTCCTCTTTCATTCATGATTTTATTTATTTGGGTCCTTTCTCTTTTCTTTTTAATAAGTCTGGCCAGGGTTTTATCGATTTTATTAATTCTTTCAAAGAACCAGCTCCTAGTTTCGTTGATTTGCTCTATTGTTTTTTTTGTTTCTATTTCATTGATTTCTGCTCTGATCTTTATGATTTCTCTTCTCCTGCTGGGCTTAGGGTTTCTTTCTTGTTCTTTCTCCAGCTCCTTTAGGTGTAGGGTTAGGTTGTGTACCTGAGACCTTTCTTGTTTCTTGAGAAAGGCTTGTACCGCTATATATTTTCCTCTCAGGACTGCCTTTGTTGTGTCCCACAGATTTTGAACTGTTGTATTTTCTTATCATTTGTTTCCACGATTTTTTTCAATTCTTCTTTAATTTCCCGGTTGACCCATTCATTCTTTAGAAGGATGCTGTTTAGTCTCCATGTATTTGGGTTCTTTCCAAACTTCCTCTTGTGGTTGGGTTCTAGCTTCAGAGCATTGTGGTCTGAAAATATGCAGGGAATGATCCCAATCTTTTGATACCGGTTGAGTCCTGATTTAGGACCGAGGATGTGATCTATTCTGGAGAATGTTCCATGTGCACTAGAGAAGAATGTGTATTCTGTTGCTTTGGGATGAAATGTTCTGAATATATCTGTGATGTCCATCTGGTCCAGTGTGTCATTTAAGGCCTTTATTTCCTGTTGATCTTTTGCTTGGATGATCTGTCCATTTCAGTGAGGGGAGTGTTAAAGTCCCCTACTATTATTGTATTATGGTTGATGTGTTTCTTTGATTTTGTTATTAATTGGTTTATATAGTTGGCTGCTCCCACGTTGGGGGCATAGATATTTAAAATTGTTAGATCTTCTTGTTGGACAGACCCTTTGAGTATGATATAGTGTCCTTCCTCATCTCTTATTATAGTCTTTGGCTTAAATAATCTAATTGATCTGATATAAGGATTGCCACTCCTGCTTTCTTCTGATGTCCATTAGCATGGTAAATTCTTTTCCACCCCCTCACTTTAAATCTGGAGGGGTCTTCAGGCTTAAAATGAGTTTCTTGGAGGCAACATATAGATGGGTTTTGTTTTTTTATCCATTCTGATACCCTGTGTCTTTTGATTGGGGCATTTAGTCCATTAACATTCAGGGTAACTATGGAGAGATATGAATTTAGTGCCATTGTATTGCCTGTAAGGTGACTGTTACTGTATATTGTCTCTGTTCCTTTCTGATCTACCACTTGTAGGCTCTCTCTTTGCTTAGAGGACCCCTTTCAATATTTCCTGTAGAGCTGATTTGGTGTTTGCAAATTCTTTCAGTTGTTGTTTGTCCTGGAAGCTTTTAATCTCTCCTTTTATTTTCAATGATAGCCTAGCTAGATATAGTATTCTTGGCTGCATGTTTTTCTCGTTTAGTGCTCTGAAAATATCATGCCAGCTCTTTCTGGCCTGCCAGGTCTCTGTGGATAAGTCAGCGGCCAATCTAATATTTTTACCATTGTATGTTACATACTTCTTTTCCCGGGCTGCTTTCACGATTTTCTCTTTGTCACTGAGACTTGTAAATTTTACTATTAGGTGGCGGGGTGTGGGTCTATTCTTATTGATTTTGAGGGGCGTTCTCTGAACCTCCTGAATTTTGATGCTCGTTCCCTTTGCCATATTGGGGAAATTCTCCCCAATAATTCTCTCCAGTATACCTTCTGCTCCCCTCTCTCTTTCTTCTTCTTCTGGAATCCCAATTATTCTAATGTTGTTTCATCTTATGGTGTCACTTATCTCTCGATTTCTCCCCTCGTGGTCTAGTAGCTGTTTGTCCCTCTTTTGCTCAGCTTCTTTATTCTCTGTCATTTGGTCTTCTATATCACTAATTCTTCTGCCTCATTTATCCTAGCAGTGAGAGCCTCCATTTTTTATTGCACCTCATTAATAGCTTTTTTGATTTCAACTTGGTTAGATTTTAGTTCTTTTATTTCTCCAGAAAGGGCTTTTATATCTCCCGAGGGGGTTTCTCTAATATCTTTCATGCCTTTTTCGAGCCCGGCTAGAACCTTGAGAATTGTCATTCTGAACTCTAGATCTGACATATTACCAATGTCTGTATTGATTAGGTCCCTAGCCTTCGGTGCTGCCTCTTGTTCTTTTTTTTGTGGTGAATTTTTCCGCCTTGTCATTTTGTCCAGATAAGAGTATATGAAGGAGCAAGTAAAATACTAAAAGGGTGGCAACAACCCCAGGAAAATATGCTTTAACCAAATCAGAAAAGATCTCAAATCGTGAGGGGGTAGAAAGGGGATAAAAAGAGGTTCAAAAAGAAAGGAAAAAAAAAAAAGAATTAAAAAAGAAAACGAATAAAGAAAAGTAAAAAAAAGAACAAATATATATATTAGATAAACTAGTTAAAAAACTTTAAAAAGGAAAAGGGTAAAAGTTAAAAAAAAATTTTAGCAAGAGAAAAAAAATGAAAAAGAAAAAAAATTACTTTAACTGCAAAACTAAAAAATCACAGGGAGAAAGCCATGAGTTCCATGCTTTGCTTTCTCCTCCTCTGGAATTCTGCTGCTCTCCTTGGTATTGAAACTGCACTCCTTGGTAGGTGAACTTGGTCTTGGCTGGATTTCTTGTTGATCTTCTGGGGGAGGGGTCTGGTGTCGTGATTCTCAAGTGTCTTTGCCTCAGGCGAAATTGCACCGCCCTTACCAGGGGTTGGGCTGAGTAATCCCCTAGGGTTTACTTTCAGGAGCTTTTGTTCCCTGAGTGCTTTCCGTAGAGTTCCAGAGGACGGGAATACAAATGGCGGCCTCCTGGTCTCCAGCCCGGAGTAGCCGAGAGCCCAGGGCCCCACTCCTCAGTGTGCCCTCAGAGAACAGCGCCCAATTATTCCCATCTGCCTGACCTCCGGCTGCGCTCCGAGCTCACCGAGCCTGCGACCGGTTCAAGGTAACCCCGAGCTGTGATCTTACTGTCGGCTCTGTCTCTGTAGCTGGCTTTCCCATTCCAATACCCGCAAGCTCTGTGACACTCAGACACCCCCGATCCTTCTGTGACCCTGCGGGACCTGAGGCCACGCTGACCCAGCATGGGCTTCGCCCCGGTTTAGCCTCTAGAGCGATGTCTCTCAGAGGAACAGACTTTTAAAAGTCCTGATTTTGTGCTCCGTTGCTCTGCCGCTTGCTGGGAGCTGGCCCCTCCCCCCGGGGTCTATCTTCTCGTCGCTTTGGATTCACATCTCCGCCAGTCCTACCTTTCAGAAAGTGGTTGTTTTTCTGTTTCTAGAATTGCTGTTCTTCTCTTCAATCTGCCGATGGATTTGCAGGTGTTTGCAATCTTTAGATAAGCTATCTAGCTGATCTCCTGCTGGCTGAAGTAGTCTCAGCCTGCTACTTCTCCGCCATCTTGACTCCTCCCTCACACCACATCTTTTTGATCCACTCATCTATCTGTGGACCCTTGAGCTGTTTCCATATCTTGGCTACTGTAAATAATGCCACAAACTGAGGGTTTCCTGTATCTTTTGAAATTAATATTTCATTTTCCTCAGCTAAATATCCAGAAGTGGAATTACTGGGCTGAATGGTACATCTATTTTTAGGATTTTTTTGAGGAATCTCCATACTGCTATCCACACTGGCTATACCAGTTTGCATTTCCCCCAACAGTGCATGGGGGTTCCCTTTTCTCTACATTCTTGCCAACATTTGGTCATGTGTTTTGATTCTAGCCATTCTGACAGGTGAGAGGTTGTGGTTTTGACTTGAGTTTCCTTGTGTTTCCAAAACCTTGTGGTTTTGACTTGAGTTTCCCAGACAGTGAGTGATGTTGAGCACCTTTTCATGTGTCTGTTGGCCACTTCTAGGTCTTGTTTGGAAAAATGTCTATTCAGGTTCTCTGTCCACTTTTCAATCAGACTATTTGGTGTTGAATAAGTTCTTTATATATTTTGGGTGTTAAGTCCTAACTGGATCTATCATTTGTAAATATTTTCTCTCAGTGACCTTTTTGTTTTGTTGGTGGTTTCCTTTGCTGGACAAAAACATTTTGTTTTGATAAACAATTAATTAACAATGAAAATAAACCTACTGTTTATTTTTTTACTTTTGTTTCTCTCACCTGGAGAAATCTATCCAAAAAATGGCTAAGTTTGATGTCCAAAAGATTATTGCCTGTGCTTTCTTTAAGGAGTTTTATGAATTCAGATCTTTAATCTATTTTGAGTTCTTCCTGTACAGTATAAGAAAGTGGTTTCATTCTTTTGCATGTAGCTGTCCAGTTTTCCCAACACCATTTATTAAAGATGCTGTCTTTACCCCACTGTGTTTTGCCTCCTTTGTTGTAGAAGAATTGATCACATAACCATGGATTTTTGGGTTCTTCATTTCTATTTCATCAATCTTTTTGTTGTTGTGCCAATACCACACCGTTTTGATTACTACAGCTTTGCAGTGTACTTGCAAACTGGGATGTTGATGCCTCCAGCTTTGTTCTCCTTTCTCAAGATTGCTTGAGCTATTGATGGTCTTTTTTAGTTCCCTAAGAGTTTGAGATTTTAATGGGGCACCTGGCTGGCTCAGTCAGTGGAGCATGTGACTCTTGATCTCAGGGCTGTGAGTTTGAGCCCCACATTGGGTATAGAGATTACTTTTAAAAATCTTAAAAAAAAAAACAAACAAAAAACGAGTTTTTTGTTTTTGTTCTATTATGTGGAAAAATACTAGTGGTTATTTTGATAGTGATTGCATTGACTCTGTAGATTGCTTTGGGTTGAAAGGACATTTTAAACAATATTTGTCCAATTCATGAGCATAGTGTATCTTTCCATTTGTGCTTTTATTGGTTTTATCAGTGTCTTAAAATTTTTAGAGTATAGGTCTTTTACCTCAGTGGTTACATTTATTCCTAGGTTTTATACCATTTGATGTAATTGTAAACAGGGATTTAGTATTCTTAATTTCTCTACTACTTTGCTATTAGTGTATAGAAATGCAGGGGCACCTGGGTTGAGCCTCTGCCTTTGGCTCGGGTCATGATCCCAGGGTCCTGGGATCGAGCCCCACATCGGGCTCTCTGCTCTGCAGGGAGCCTGCTTCCTCCTCTCTCTCTGCTTGCCTCTCTGCCTACTTGTGATCTCTGTCAGATAAATTAAAAAAAAATCTTTAAAAAAAGAAAAAGAAATGCAACTGGTTTTTGTATCCCACAAACTTCTTGAATTTTTTAGTTCTGGCAGTTTTTTGGTAGAGTATTTAGGGCTTCCTATATTCGGATCCTTCATATGCAACTGCTAAGTTTTACTTCTTCCTTACCAACTTGGATGCCTTTCATTTTTCTTTCTAATTGCTATCAGTAGGACTTGAAGCACTCTGCTCAGAGTGGGTATCCTTATCTTGTCCAAAATCTTTGAGGAAAACTTTCAGCATTTCACCCACTGAACAATGGGTTTGCTATATATGGCCTTTATTATATTGAAGTATATTTCCTCTCTGCCCACTTAGTTGAGAGTTTTTAATCATGAATGGATATTGAATTTTGTCAGATGCTTTCTCTGCATCTTTTGAACTGTAATTACAAGATCATTAATTTTCTTTCTTAATACAATGTACCATATTGACTTTGTGTATGTTAAACCATCCTTGCATCCCCAGAATAAATCCTGCTTGATTGTCATGAATGATTGTTTTAGTGGATTGTTGAATGTGGTTTGTTAATACTTGAGGATTTTGGCATCTACGTTCACCACAGATATTGGTGTGCTCTGGTTCCAAGTTACTCTATACAAAGGTTATACTGATAGATTCTTCCTAAAGATAAAAACAGAAGATCTTCAAGTTTGCCCTTCCCATTTCTGAGTTTGAAGTTGACTGGGATAATGCAAAGGTTCAACTGGCAGTAAGCTATAAGGAAATACTCCTGTATTTGTCAGGAATCCTGTGACTGACCTATTGGTCCAGCCTCTTCTCCTTTGCCCATTTTCATTATAAAGGCTACTTGCATACTCTGCCTCTCTTAAACAATACTAGACAAGAGGACATGGTGGAAGCTTTGGAAGAGCTTTTACTCTACTGAAAGGACAGGTACACCAGGCACTGCCCTCTTCCCCCAGCTTCCAATGTAAATATATACTCTGGATCTATGGCAGCCACACTGCAACCATAACGAAAAGGCCAAGAAATCACTTGTTCTGACTAATACCAGCAACAGATGAAAAGTATGGTTTTAAAACTGCATCAAGATTGTTTTTTAAGCAGCTGGTCAGGA
Source organism: Mustela putorius furo (assembly GCF_011764305.1). NCBI lineage: Eukaryota > Metazoa > Chordata > Mammalia > Carnivora > Mustelidae > Mustela > Mustela putorius. The sequence goes on from NW_025421294.1 coordinate 34,449, forward strand.
GGAAAATCTTTGCTAAAGCTTAACATCAATTTAAATATACTTAGAAACTACATTAGAAAATATATTTAAATATATTTAAAACTCTTTCATTAAACAATTTCTTTATTTTGGGGTTATACTGCAAATAAAGTTTTCTGATATAGCTAATTAAAATTAACACAGCAATATGTATGCCTGTCTAAATGGTGATACTAAGTTCAAAACCAATTGCTCCAAACCAATTGCCTAGCTTGCCTAGTCCTATGAGTAGGGGTACAAAGACAGATAAACCAACAGATAAATTATATATTACATGTTTATTAAGGGTACCACTTTTATGTAAAATTTACATTTTATGAAAAAATCAAAAATATTTACAAAATTGTTTAAGATAGATTTGCATTGTTCTAATTACAACTCAGAGTAGTAAATAACATTTCTTAAAAACTCACATTTGTTAGAGTTCTGTGTTTACAAATTCTTGGTTAAAGAGGCAGCTACAAAGTTTATCACTATACATAAGCAAGAACCAGCTTGCTAAATACATTTCCCATTGAAAATCTACTGGTCTTTTTTACACCATTAGTGGATTTAAATGAAAAACAAAAATCAATATAAACTCATATGGCTTCAAAATTGTAACCTGTGCCTAATACAAATGTAGGTATCAACACTTGGTATGAAGGCTGTGGTAATTAAGAAAGTGCAGAAGTTTAACCATTTTACTAATTTGTACAATGTCAGGTAATACTTGATTTAAAAACAAACATGGTGACTGTAATGGTGTCTGAAGTCCAATAATAAAGTATTAACTGCTCATTAGAAGAGCCCGATTACAAAGCAGTTACATTTAAGATTTCAGTAAGGGGCTATAATTGGCATTTAAAAGAACACAATATAAGAGTTAGCAATTCTCATTTCACTCACTGTGTAGTAAAGATGAACATTTCAGCAAATTGTCTTAATGTGCTGCTTTAGTGAAATCTGAATTTAGAATTGGGCTAACATTGAATATATTTAAAAAGCACATACTGTGTTACATGTATTGCTAGTAAGTAGATTTTCTGCTGTTATTTAGTAGAGCAAGACATTACATAAGTGTCTTAGTAAGGGTTTTATGTTCTGTAAAGCTTAACAGAATAATTAGTGGTTTTATATAAATTATCATATATAACACAATTTATCACTTCTACATAAACTGCAGGACACTGGCATTTATCCTTATAAATAAAACTTTCATTTGTAAATCATGAAACTGTCCAAAATATTTTAAGTCCTTCAATTAATCAGGATTTGCTATAAAGTTAGGTTTTTTACTATTTAATATTAGTAGTTCAAGAAATGCTTAACCCAATCCATCACTTCAAATAATCTCCATATTTCTAGCAGGTGGCAGTTACATAATAAAAACATATAAATGGGTAATTTTCCCAACTGTTGAAATGAAAACATTGGCAGTACTTCTCCAATGCCAAAACTAATGTTTCTTAAATGTGTTCCTCACAAATTAAAAAATTCATGCTCACAACACGTTCAGTAACGTATGTAATTTTCCAATGATAAAAAGAATGAAGGGAAGTGCCAAGCTGATAAATAAAACAGCAGTTACCAATTAACCATTAATCAGTTTTTCAATATTTCCTTTATGATTTACATACTCAGGTGGAATAACTGAAGGTAACGTTTTCCCCCTGCAAACATATGCAGGTATATGTTTGGGTATATTTCTCTTTCGAGTGGCTATAGTGTATCACTGAAAAAGTGAGCCACAGTGTTAAAGTACAAATTATCCTTTAGTTACTCTGAATTTCCTTCCCAACTAAGGCCAAAGGTATTTACACAAACGGCAATTATGTTGTAAAAATGCTTGACCACCCTAAGACAGAAGAGAGAAGATCCAGACTGCCAGGGGAAAAAAACTGAGGCCATTAATGAACACAAACTGGATAGGCACATTTCTGGCTTTTGTTATTGTTTTAAAAGGCACACATTATGTAATCCATATAAAAATAAATTAAATCTACAGCATTAATTCTTAAAAACAATCACAAATTCTATAAAGTTAACTAACTGCAGAAGTAAATTTCTCTGCTGTCTTTTGCAAGCTTATTTAAAAAACATTGCACTTGAGAATTAAAAATATACAAAACACCATTTACACTTTATTAATGTTTATATGAGAATCAAATTATACATTTTTTGCATACGCCTTAGACTCTGGTCTGATTACTTTATGGCACATAACTCAATTTCAGCATTCTAAATTAACATTATCCAAAACTTAAAAGTCACATTCTGTGTTTCTCCATTCAATATCAAACTCAGGAAATTTCAAAGCTATCTTTGACTCTAAAAATTTATAGAAAGCTGAATTATTTTGTGCTTGCTCTCCTGAAATTTTAGGCCTGATAATACACTACCACTGAACATAGACACTGAAGATAATGTAAAATTTCAGCCTAGGAAAACTTACTGAGAATCTCAACAAATGTGCTTCTGGAAAATGGCAGTTGATCATTAAGAGTGTTGAAAATCATTTCAGTGCTGAAAATCATTTCAGTGCTATTGCTTTTGATGACCCACTTCAAAAGTGCAACTTAATGTTTGTAATCAGTTCTCAAATATGTGTATGTTCAAAGACCTAATTCAAGCTAACATAGTGTTGGAAAGAACAGACAACACAGGATGGCAAGCCTGTACTTCTTTAGAGCCAACCAGTGTCCCAGGTCCATCAACAATCTGCCAGGTATCGTCCTGAAAAACACAGAGCAGACCCCTGAAATTACACCTTCACGTGAACTCAAAGGAGGACATTTTCACTGTGGGTACAGATACATAAACTCAGTCCCCACCTGCTGTTGACAATACATTAGAAACAGATCACAGGTGTCTGTCCGGACCATGATTACTCTCTTCCAGGTGTGTCTCTACCTAGCACTTTGTACAAAGGTCAAAGAACAAAGTTTCCATGACTTCAGATTATAAACTGCTTGACAGTTTATTAAACAGTTGCTTAGAAAAGTACTGTTCAAATATAAATGTTTCCCGGGTACATTAAAAACTTAAAATCTCCCAACTTACCAGTGGCAAACCGCTTCTTTACTAAGGAAAGCCTATAGCCAGTGCCTACAAGCTCAATATCTACTCCTGAGAGGGTATTTCCCTCGCTGAGGAATTGCACTGCAAGTGTGGTGGGTTTACTAGGTCCTTCTGAAAGATCAAATTTTGCTCTGAGGGACCCAGAACCTATAAGGCAAAGAATAAAATAACTTAAATAGGGCAACATAAAATTGACAGAGAAAAAACAAATGAAGATGATGAACTATGTCCTATGCCAAATTCATAAAATGTATACAGTAAACGAACCATTGTCCTGTTTCCAAAGCAGACTTTATTCAATGAGTCTGAATTAATTTAATCCCTACTTCTCTCTAACTTAATAGTAAGCACATGTGCTACAGACACATGCTGAAGTCAGTAAAAAGAGAAAAAGGAAGTCCATGAGGGCAGTTCAGAGGGAACCCTAGAAGGAGTATGAGAAGGAATAAAGTCAGAAATGACAGCCAACTACCATTATATGGGCGTGGGAGAGGTAAAGAAGGAAGGACAGATAAGTTTGGGAAAGCTGTACCAATGCCATTATTTTCTACTGTGCTTCTTAAAATTTAACTGGTCTATCATGCCAAATACAGCTGACCTTTAAACATGGGTTTGAACTATGTGGGTCCACTTAAAGATGGACTTTTCCCCCATCGGTACAGTACTGTAAATGGATTTTCTCTTCCAATTTTCTTTTTTTTAAAGATTTTATTTATTTATTTGACAGACAGAGATCACAAGTAGGCAGAGAAGCAGGCAGAGAGAGATGAGGAAGCAGGCTACCCGCTGAGCAGAGAGCCCGATGCGGGGCTCGATCCCATGACCCTGGGATCATGACCTGAGCCGAAGGCAGAGGCTTTAACCCACTGAGCCACCCAGGCGCCCCCTCTTCCAATTTTCTTAATATTTTCTGTGATTTAGCTTACTTTGTTTTGACAATACGGTATATAATACACAGAACAGTATGTATTCAACTGTTATCAGTAGAGCTTCTGGTCAACAGTAGACTATTACTAATAGTTTCGGGGGGAGTCAAAGTTATATGTGGATTTTTAACTATACAGTGCTGCCATGACGGGTGGAGTGCAGGGGGTTAGGCACTCCTCACCCCTACATTGGTCAACGGTCAACTAGGTAGTTCTGAGATGTTTTCTTTTCAGTATAACCATTTATTCAACATACCCTAGTCTAATCATATGCCATAAATTGTAAACCAAATAATTATGAAGACTGTGACAGATGCGGTACAAGAGCTCTCAAGAGCTATGGGCATAGAAGCACATAAAATGATGGTGAAGATGACAATGTGAATTGCAGGCAGAGGTAACTACAGGTACAGAGATGGGAGACATGAGAGAGCACAGTGCCTTTAAGGGACCTGCATACATCACAGAAGAGCTGGAGAACAGGATGGAAGAGTGGCAGAAGGTAAGACTAGAGTGATAGAAGGAACAAGCTCGAAGTATCTTTATAATTCACCATAAGAAATAATCCTAGGGAGCCACTAAAGGTAAGACAAAAACATTTCAGATTAGTATCTCACAAGGGGAGAGAAGTACAAGATACAAGGTAGGGAAACTATCTAAAAGCCAATAAGACAGTGTAGGACTCTGTGACAGTTGATTAAACAGGGGATCTCAACTTGGCTAAGGGAAAGGAAAAAAGTAAATGCATTTGAAACATATTTCAGAGTTGGGAGTCAAAAAAGGGGGAAAAGAGGGGGAGTCTAGGAGTGTGCTCAGGTTTCTGGTCAAGGAAAATAGATGGAATTGGTAGGTAGCAGGAGCAACATTCTAGGATTCCCTGCACAGAAGCTGAACACCATGGAAATCTGAAGGAAGATACCATAACCCCAATCCAGCCCACAGGGCTGGGCATGATGGCACAGATCAGCTGGGGGTAAACTGCTGCCTAATTCTTAAATGCTGTCCAAACCTCCCTTAAACTTTTACAATTCTCTTGAGAGGCAATTCAATTCTGTCAAAGTTCTACTACAGGCCAAGAGCAGCCACCTTGGCAGTCCTTAAACTTGAGAATTATTTCCTGTCCCTCTTCTGGGCATAGAGCCAGAATAGAAATATATTCCTATTTTACAGTATTCTAATTTGGATATTTCTTTTTAAAGGCTGACTAACCAAGTCAGAACCACATTTAAAAGATTTTTCCATTTCTTTACATACACTGATACCTGAAGAGCAGAGGCAAACTATTAAAATACCTGGTTAGAAAATCTGTATCTTATTTTTGAAGGAACAATTTCCCTTGTTAGTACTTAAAATAGTAGAGTTTCATTAAATAGGGGAAAAATATATGTCCTCTTTTCCCTACTAATTGGTTGTAAGCCCTCAATTTAAATAGGATTTCTGGTTTACTTCTAGTTTTAACTAGGAATTTCAAATTTGTCTCCCCAGAAGCCATACTGTTTGTGTAAAAGTCAGCACCACTGGCATCTGAAAATAGGCAAACTTCAAGTACCAAACAGCAACAAAGTAACTGTAGGTCATCTTGGTTATTTCAGCAAACACATATTTCTCTAGCTGAGGTCTGATTCAGCATGGTATGCATAAATAAATAGCCACTATAACTATATGGCTACATAAAACTATATGTTTTATGCTTAAAATGTTCAAAGAAAAAACCCGTAAGCAAAACTGGGAAAGCTTAAAAAACAAACAAACTCTACTTAATAGGAAAAGTTATTGAAGGTTAATTAGGCATTCAAAGGAGAGCAGGAGAATTTTCTTAACTTTAAGACAAAATCAGAATAATTAAAGACTTGACAGTCCTGGAAATTATATTCTAAATTGACTTAGGGGAGACACTAGGATGACCAGATAGCAGATTTTTCCTTTGCATTCTGAACACAAACAGACGGAGACTTGGTAGGAGTAAGCAATTAACTTGTTTCTCCTTAAAATAATAAGCAGAGAAGTAAAAGCTGTTGATGGTTGGTTTGACTAAGGTGATATGACGAGGACGAGGAAACATTGTCTTAAGAAGGTGGAAAGGCAAACAAAGGGGGTTTTTAAAGTCTGGAACCTTTTGCATGATTTCTGGGAAGCCAGAAGGACCCCCATAACAGAATGACCTCAAGGGTGTTGAAAGAATTTCAGTTAGTTAACAGGTTACCCAGCAGAATAGATTGGGAATAGAATAGGTTCTATTAATAGGATAGGTTCTGCTTGAAAACACCTAATGAAGTAAATTGAAAGTTATCCTGTGAGCACATGCACTTAGACAGTTTTTATAAAGGTTATGGCAAAACAAATGCTTTTTCTTACAGAGATAAGCATATTCTATCTTGGGGGGACAGGGCGCAGGGGGGAGATGTGTTCCGAATTTCAACTAGTCCACTCTTAAAATTTAAGGCATTAACTTCCACCTAGTGGTCAATTCTAGAACTGAAGGCAAGAAAATCCAAGGGAAAGCTTTCCATAAAAACACCTAAAAAATCCATTTTCAGGGGTACTACATTATAAACAAAAAAAGCATACACACACTTACCTCCATTTTCTGATTTCTCTGAAATACCAGACAGTTTCCAAAAGGCTTTCATTTGTTCTGCATTCCTATAAGAACAAGTATCTTCAGATTAGTTGTCCAGCACAGTGCCTTACAATGGATGGGCAATCAATAAATAAATGTATTTTAAATATTTCACCAGGGGGCGCCTGGGTGGCTCAGTGGGTTAAAGCCTCTGCCTTTGGCTCAGGTCATGATCTCAGGGTCCTGGGATCGAGCTTGACACTGAGCTCTCTGCTCAGCAGGGAGCGCTCCCCCCCCACCCCCACCCCACCCCCCCCCGCCTACCTCTCTGCCTACTTGTGATCTCTCTCTGTCAAATAAGTAAATAAAATCTTTTTAAAAATAAATACACAAATAAATATTTCACCAGAATAACTAGAGGGCTAAATTTACTTTTAGTATTACCTGGTGAAGATGTGTTTATGATATAATGCTATATCTTAGTGGAAATTTACTGAATTACAAAATTCTTCTGGTCAGAGAAAGTAAAACTGGATAAGTGATTCAGTACCTTCATTACTAAAGAAGAAGAAAATTTTATTAAAGAGTGAAGCAAATAGAATGTCAGAGCCTCTACTCATATTAAAAAAGGGAACAAGAGGGTGCCTGGGTGGCTCAGTTGAACAACTCCCTGATCCTGGAGTCCTGGGACCAAGTCCCACATTGGGTTCCCGGCTCCCGCCTCCCGGGGAAGTCTGCTTCTCCCTCTGACCTCCCTTCTCATGCCCTCTCTCACTGTCTCTCTCTCAAATAAATAAAATCTTTTTAAAAAAAAAAGGTGGGGGGTAAGAGGAAGTTAAGAGATGAGAGTTACTAAACTAGTAAGACAGTTGTTCTTACAGATACGCTAGATGCTGTATTTAACCCTGCAAAATAATTATCTGAGGTTAAGTAGTTTGCCTAAGGGTAAAGTTGTACTGAATCATTCAAGTCCGGGTGGGACAGCAAGCGCACTTTTGGATTGAGGTTACAGTGATTTGACTAATAGGATGAACAGAATCTTTCATACACACCATGGTTTCCATGGTAAAATGCACTAAAACTTTTCAAACTTCCAAGACAACTTTGAGAACTTAGGTTCTAGAAGCTGGGACTTGCAGCAGAAATTTATCAGGAATTCAGAAATCTAAAATTTACCATATTGCAGGGGGAAGGGACTGCATGTTTGTGACTCCTCCATCCACAGGTACCACCACCTGTATGTTGGAAAGCACACTTGGTGCCACCATAGCTTCTGGGTTGTACTTATAATCCACTCTAAGATCTGTGGTGCCAGCACTGCATTTCCAGTATGTTGCAAGATTTAGAGGAGTAGACTGAATACCATTTGATGATACCTTTGAAAAGAAAAAAATAAAGCTTTTTACCCAAAAAGTAAACAAGCCATGCTTATGACATGTATGACACAAGAGGTCTTGGAATCAAAAATAATGATGGAAATATTGCTAGGCAGAATAAATCAGGCTCATCTCCAAGGATTAAGAGCTACTATCCAAGTGTAGATAGATCTAGGACTATCTACATCAAAATACCCATTATGCTTGTGCTAAATACACATTCCTGGGGAAGGGGAAGGGACTCCCTTTTTTCCCCCCTAATTTCTTTCATGAGTACTGTATAGTTTTCTGAGTACAGATCCTTTGTCTCTTTGGTTAGGCTAAGATTTCTAGGTATCTTATAGTTTTGGATGCAACTGTAAATGGGATCGACTCCTTAATTTCTCTTTCTTCTGTCTTGTTATTGGTGTACAGAAGTGCAACTGATTTCTGTGCATCAATTTTATATCCTGACACTTTACTGAACTCCTGTAGGAGTTCTAGCAGTTTTGGAGTGGAGTCTTCTGGGTTTTCCACATAAAGTATCCTGTCATCTATGTATGTAACTTTTGATTATCTCCATATATCTAACATCGAATTTTAAGATTCCTTATAAATTAAAAGAATTTAAATTGAAGATAAATCATGCAATACTCCAAATCGAGAATCAGAATACTTCCAACTCCAAGTGTTTAATTTTAATCACATGATATTTGTTATGCTCCACAAATAAGTGAAACCATATGATAATTGACTCTCTCTGCTTGACTTATTTCACTCAGCATAATCTCTTCGAGTCCCGTCCATGTTGCTACAAAAGTTGGGTATTCATCCTTTCTGATGGAGGCATAATACTCCATCGTGTATATGGACCACATCTTCCTTATCCAAATCACATGACCCACAGTAAATGGTATAATTCTTTTCCATTCTTTAACTCCTTGCTCAAAATAACTCCTTTCTATTGAGACCTACCCTGATCACCCTGTCTAAATGTACACTCTTACATTTTCATTCTTCCTTATTCCACACACTTTGCCTTTTCTCAATAACATATATTTTTATCTACTTATTACATATACTATCTTCCTTGCTATTCCTGGTGAACAGGCACTGAATAATAGTTACAGAATTAATAATAATGAATACTTGGGATAAACTTTAAGCCCACTTAAGTGGCAGCACTTTTTAAAGTTATGTATTTCTTAGAAACACAAGCCATTTTAATATAACTATTCTATTAAAAATTCAGGTAGTATGGGGGCAAGGGGTGGTGCCTGGGTGGCTCAGTTGGTCAGGCGTCTGTCTTTGATTCAGGTCGTGATCTCAGGGTCCTAGCATCAACTGCTGCATAGGGCTCCGTGCTCAGCAGGGAGGCCTGCTTCTCCCTCTCCACCCCTTCCCCCGCCCTGCTTGTGCTCATTCTAGTAAATACAATCTTTAAAAAAATTCAGATAGTATAGAAGTATATGAAATAGAAAACCTATCCCTTAACATTCTTACTCCCCATTGTTAACACTGTGGTACATATCCTTAAACACATTTGGTAGGCATGAATACATGAATCTCATTCTTTTTAAAGGCTGTAGTAACTAATCGATCAACTAATCAATCTCTTCCGTAGATGTGTACGTAACTGGCTTCCATAAAATGCACTGAATATTTTTGTAACTTCGCTTTTTGCCCATTTGTGAAGAACTGATTTTTTGAGGTGGAATTGCTGAATTAAAGGTTCAACTAACTATTCAGGGCACCTGAGTGGCACAGCTGTTTACGCATCAGACTCTAAGTTTCAGCTCAGGTTGTGATCTCAGGATCTTGAGATGGAGTCCCATGTTGGGCTTGAGATTTCTCTTTCTCTCCCTCTGCCCCGCCTGCTCATGCTCTCTCTCTAAATAATTCTTTAAAAATTCAACTATTCAGCAATATAATCGGTTAATCAGTTTGATTAACTTATACACCTTCTAACAAGTGGTCCCACCTCTTTTTATAGAGCATCTTGCCCATTTTTGTCAATTAATGGGCTAAACACCAGTATCTCACTGTTGTCTTACTATTCATTGCTCTGGGGGCACCTGGGTGGCTCCATAGGTTAAGTGGCTGCCTTTGGCTCATGTTCCCAGAGTCTTAGAATTGAGCCCCACATCTGGCTCTCTGCTCGGTGGGGAGCCTGCTTCTCCCTCTCCCACTGCCTGCTGTTCCACCTGCTTGTGCGCTTGTTCTCTCAAATAAATAAATAAAATCTTTAAAAAGAAAACTATTTTAAAAATATTAATTGCTTTGATTACTACTGACATGGAGCATCTTCTGTAAGTTACCTATCTATTGAGTTAATCACCTTTACTAATTTATACAGTTTACAGTAAGTCTTTGGTCTTTCTTATAAATACTTTTCCATCAGATTAAATAAGCATTCCGACTATGCAGCCATCAAAAGAAATGAAATCTTGCCATTTGTGATGACGTGGATGGAACTAGAGGGTATTATGCTTATCAAAATAAGTCAATCAGAGAAAGACAATTATCATATAATCTCCCTGATATGAGGAAGTTGAGATGCAATGTGGGCGGTTTGGGGGGTGGGAAAGAATAAATGAAACAAGATGGGATTAGGAGGGAGACAAACAATAAGAGACTCTTAATCTCACAAAACAAACTGAGGGTTGTGGGGTGGGGAGGGTAGGGAGAGGGTGGTTGGGTTATGGACATTGGGGAAGATATGTGCTATGGTGAGTGCTGTAAGTGTGTAAACTTGGTGATTCACAGACCTGTCCCCCTGGGGCTAATAATACATTATATATTAATAAAAAATATAAAAATATATATAAAAATAAATACAGATTCTGTTTAAGAACTTGTTTTAACAAAAGGAGTTTATATACACTAATTTATTTGTTGTCAAAGATCTCACTCTCATTCCACGGCCTCTGGGTTTTGTATTACTCTTAGGTCTTAACATTTCAAGATCAAAATATGTAAAATACATGGAATTATATACACACACCTGCATATATACCCATAGATTTATATTCACCCATGATTTATTTTAGTAACTTTATGGTTTCATCTGTTATTATTATTGGTACATGCAGATTTTATTTTGTTTAAAGGTATGGAGTTAGGGATTGAGTGAATTTTTTCCCAAATCTCCAGCCAGATGCCCCAGTACCATTTACTGGAAAAACAAAACAAAACAAAACAAAAAACATCATTTCCACATTGCCTTGAAATGCTAATTTGTCAAATAGTTTCCCATTTATTCCTGGATTCATTTCTAGACATACTGTTCCTTTGATCTGGCCCTCTATTCTGCCATTTCCAAACTACTATAAATACTAACACCTTAAAAAAGTTTACTCATTAAAACTCAAAACTTATTACTCCACATTATCATTTAAGACATTTTAATGATTATTCCAGGCTTTATTCTTCCAGAGGACCTGAAAATGACTGCCAGGTTTCCAAACACCCTATACATACACTCTTCTACTGGGTTTCTGAGCAGGATTACATTAAATTTGTAAGTTATTTTAGAAACATCTAAGCTGTTAACGACTTGACTCTTCATCTAAATAAAGTACTCCTTTATAATTATATTCAACTCAGTAGGGATTATGTTAGTTTTTTTCCCAATTAGTTTTTTTTTTTTTTTAAAGATTTTATTTATTTATTTGTAAGAGAGAGAGAGAGTGAGAGCAAGCACAGGCAGACAGAGTGGAAGGCAGAGTCAGAGGGAGAAGCAGGCTCCCTGCGGAGCAAGGAGCCCAATGTGGGACTCGATCCCAGGACGCTGGGATCATGACCTGAGCCGAAGGCAGCTGCTTAACCAACTGAGCCACCCAGGCGTCCCCCAATTAGTTTTTATTGTCGTGTTCACTGTGGCTACAGGAAAGGATAGTGTTAACAGATTTTTAAAAGAATTTTTATTGTGATATACTGACATGAATTTCAGGTGGACAACTTAAAGATTCAGTATCTCTATACACTGCAAAATACTCACAATTATTTTTTCTCACGAGGAGGATTAAGATCTACCCTCTTAGTAACTTTGAAATATGCAACACAGTTTCACTAACTTTAGTCAGGACATTGTATCTTTCATCCCCATGACTTATTTGTAACTGCAGGTTTGTACTTTTGAATCACTTCATCCCTTCTGCCTACCCTCTGAAACCCTCTACTTGGCAACCAACAATCTGTTCGTTGATCTCTGAGCTTGGCATTTTGTTTTTTAAGGTCTATATGTAAGTGGGATTATATGGTATTTGTCTTTGTCTGACTTAATTCACTTAGCATAATGCAGTCAAGGTCCATCCATGATGTTACCAATGGCAAGATTTCATTCTTTATTATGGCCAAGTAATATTCCATTACATATATACTATATCTTATTTATGTTTTCAGCTTTCGAGGGACACTTGGGTTGTTTCCAAGTCTAGGCTATTGTTAATAATGTCTACATTACAGGCATTAATTTGTACAGCAGTAGTGAGCTATCAGGAAAAATATAATGCTACAGTAAACATCGAAGTGAAAATAAAGTTTTGATTAGTGTTTTTGTTTTCTTTGTTTTCTAGCTAGACAGCTAGCTAGAAATCCAATTGCTACAACACATGGTAGTTCTTTTTGAATTTCTTTCCTTTTTTGAGAAACCTCCATACTGTTTCCATAGTGGCTGCACTAATTTACAACTCCACCAACAGTACATAAAGATTCCTTTTTCTCCATATCCTCTCCACAACTTACAAATTCTTGTCTTTTTAATAACAGCTATTCTAACACGTGGGAAGTTGTTATTTCATTGTGGTTTTGAGTTGGATTTCCCTGACTAGTGGTGCTGAGCATCTTTTCATGTACCTACTGACCATCTGTAGGTTTTCTTTGGAAAAAATGTCTATTCATACTCTCTACCTATTTTATACTGGCTATTGAGTTGTATGAATTCTTTTGAATAGTAACCCTGCAAAGACTTTCTCCCATTATAAATAAGCTGCCTTTTCTTTTTCTGGTCATTTCCTTTGCTGTGCAGAAGCTTTCTAATTTGAGGTAGCCCCACTTGTTTAATTTTGTTCTTGTTGCCTTTGCTTTTGGTCTGATCCAAAAAATCATTGCCGAAGCCACTGTCAGGGAACTTAGCCACTTTTTTTTATTCTTCCAGGAGTTTCATGGTTGCAGGTCGTACATTCAAATACATGGCCATTTTGAGTTATTTTTGAGTAAGGTGTAAAATAGGGCCCAGCTTTGTTCTTTACCCTGTAAAGAATTTTCCCAACATATTTATTGCTATCCTTTCCCCATATTCTTAGCTCCTTTGCTGCAAATTAACTGAGTATGTATGCGCTAACCTATTTCTAGACTCCAATCGGTTCCATTGATCTATGTGTCTGTTTTTATGGCCATGCCATATAGTCTGGACTACCAGAACTTTGTAATAACCATTTTAAATCATGAAGTGTGATACCTTCAGCTTTTTCTTTCTCAAGATTTCTTTAGCTGTTTGGAGTTTTTGTGGTTCATAAATTTTTGTACTGTTCTATTTCTGTGAAAAATGGTACTGGAACTTCAGGGACTACACTGAAATTCTATATAACTTTGGGTATTATGCATATTTTAACAATATTAATTCTTCCAATCCATGAGCATGGAATAGCTTTCCATTTGTGTCACCTTCAATTTCTTTAATCATTTTTCTTTCACCTCCTTGGTTAAATTTATTACTTGGCATTTTATTCTTTTGAAGCAACTGTGAATGGGATTGCTTTCATACTTTTGTTGTCCTGATAGTTCACTACTGCTGCACAAAAATAGAAAAGATTTCTGTATATGGATTTTGTAGCCTGCAACTCTACTTAATTTATTAGTTCTCAGTTTCTTTGGTGAGGGTTTTCTACATATTGCATTATCTGTACTGACAATTTTACTACTTCTTTTCCAATTTGGAAGCATTTTTACATCTTTTTCTTGCCTAACTGCTCTGGCTGGGACTTAAAATACTATATTGAAGGGGCACCTGGGTGGCTCAGTGGTTTAAAGCCTCTGCCTTCGGCTCAGATCATGATCTCAGGGTCCTGGGATCGAGCCCCGCATCGGGCTCTCTGCTCTGCGGGAAGCCTGCTTCCTCCTCTCTCTCTCTGCCTACTTGTGATCTCTGTCTGCCAAATAAATAAAATCTTTTTTAAAAAAATACCATATTGACTTAAACTGTTGAGAGCAGGCATCCTTCTCATCATCCTGATCTTAGCTGATAGCTTTTCCCCACTGCGTATGTTAACTGTGGGTTTGTCACATATGGACTTTATTCTGTTGAGATACATTTCCTCTATATTCAGTTTGTTTGGAGTTTTTAATCATAAGTGGATGTTGTATTTTGTCAAAATGGTTTTCTTGCATCTACTGAGATGATGATAATCTTATATTTCAATATGTTGGTTGATTTGTCAAAGTTGAATCATCACTTTGGTTATCTCCAGAATAAATCCCACTTGAGTGTGGTGTATGATCCTTTTAAGGTACTGCTGAATTTGGTTTGCTGACAAGTTAGCTGTCAATTTCGCCATCTAGGTTCAGCAGCAATATTGGCCTATAGTTTTCTTTTCTTGTGGTATCTTTGTCTGGCTTTGGTATCAGTGTTGGCCTGATAAGATGGAATTACTGCTTTTTTTCCGGGGATGGAGGGTGACAGTTTGATAAGGATCACTATTCTTCTTTGAATGTTTGACAGAATTCACCAATGAGGCAGTATAGTCCTAGACTTTTGTTGCTGGCAGCTTTTTGATTACTGATACAGTCTTTTTACTATAACTGGTCTACTGAGATTTTTCTGCTTCATCAGGATTCAGTCTTACAAGGCTGTATGTTTCTAAAAATTAATCTGTTGCTTCTATCTGTTGTGCAATTTTTTGGCACAAAATTGTTCACAATGGTCTCTCATGACTCTTCGTATTTCTGTGGTTATCAGCTATAAGGTCTCCTCTTTTATTTCTGATCTTCTTTGAGCCATCTCTCCTTTTTTTCTTGGTGAGTCTAACTACAAGTTTATCAAGTTTATCTTTTAAAAGAACAAGATTAGGAGCGCCTGAGTGGCTCAGTGGGTTAAGCCTCTGCCTTCAGCTCAGGTCATGATCTCAGGGTCCTGGCATCTAGTCCCACATCAGGCTCTCTGCTCAGCAGGGAGCCTGCTTCCCCCCCACCCCCACTCTCTCTCTCTCTGCCTACTTGTGATCTCTGTCAGATAAATAAATAAAATTAAAATCTTTTTTAAAAAAAGAAAGAGCTAGCTCTTCTATTGTCTTTTTCATCTGTATTTCATTTCTGCTCTTTGTTGCTTCAGTCACTCCACTAACTTTGGGCTTCATTTTCTAGTTCTCTGATGTGTGAAGTTAGTGTATTTGAAACTTTTGTTTCCCTGGTAAGCATTTGTTGATATGAACTTCCTTCTTAGAACTACTTTGGATGCATTCAATAAATTTCTGTGTTTTATTTCCAATTTTGTTTGTCTTGAGAGAATTTTTAATTTCTCTTTTGATTTATTCATTGACCCAATGGTTGTTCTGTAGCATATTATTTTTCCTTAATTTTTGGAAAGATTTTATTATGTATTTGAGAAAGCACATATGAGCAGGGGAAGAAGCAGAGGAAGAGGGATAATCAGGCTCCCCACTGAACAGGGAGTCTGATGCAGAGCTCAATTCAAGGACCCTGGGATCATGACCTGAGCCAAAGGCAGATGCTTAACCAACAGAGCCACCCAGGTGCCCCTACAGCATACTGTTTAAACTCCACATATTTGTGAATTTTCCAGTTTTCTTCCTGTAACATATTTCTAGTTACATATCATATTGTGGTCAAAAAAGATCCTTGATAAGATTTCAATCTTTTTAAATTTATTAAGACTTGTTTTGTGGCCTAACCTATGATCTGTCCTGGAGAATGTTCCCTGTGCACTTGAGAAAAATGTATATTCTGGCTTTTGGATGGAAAGCTCTGCATATAGCTTTTAAGTTCATCCCCTCTAACATATCATTTAAGAACAAGGTTTCCTTATTGATATATTGTTTAGATGTTGTAAGCAGGGTATTAAATTCCCTTATCATACTGCTATCAATTTCTACCTTTAGGTCTCCTAATATATGCTTATATATTCAGGTGCTTCAATGTTGGGTACATAAATATTTGCAAATACTACATCGTATTGGTGGACTGACACCTTTATCACTATGTAATGTCCTTCTTTGTCTCTTAATTCCTCTTATTTTAGATCCATTTTGTCTACTAACCTACCCCACCTTTCTTTTGGTTTCTATTTGCAAGGAACTTCTCTTTAAATCCTTTAACTTTGGCCTTAAAAATGAAGTAAGTCTCTTAAAGGCAGCATACAGATGGTTCTATTATTTTTTTAATTCATTCAGCTATTCTGTCTTCTGATTGAAGAATTTAAGATTATTTACAGATTACTGATAGGTGTGTACTTATGGGCATGTTGTCAACTGTTTCCTGGCTGCTTCTGTAGTTTGTCTCTGTTTCTTCTTTTGTGCTCTTCCTCTGTGGTTTGAGGACTTTATTTAATAGCATGCTTAAATTCCTTTCTCATATTTTGTGTATCTACTGTAGGTTTTTGCTTTGTAGTTACCAGAGGGCTTACAGGTAACAACCTATATTTATAACTATTTTCAGAACCACTGAAGTTTGAAGATAATCTACCGCACTACCTTATTTTTAGTTCCCCTCCACCGACATTTGATGTTTCTGAATGTTACATTTTATCTTTACCTAGTGATTCCTCAACTAATTATTGTATACTTATTTTTACTACTTCTGGCTTTTAATCTTCATGCTACCTTTAAAAGTAGTTTATCCACTACATCTTACCACATATGCTTACCTTTACCAGTGAGATTTATACTTTCATTTGTTTTCTTATTAATTAGTCCCCTTTCTTTTCAGCTTAAAAAAAGTCCTTTTAGGGGGAACCTGGGTGGCTCAGAGGGTTAATTCTCTGCCTTCAGCTCAGGTCATGGTCTCAGGGTCCTGGAATAGAGCCCTGCATTGGGCTCTCTGCTCAGCAGGGAACCTGCTTCCCTCCCCCCTCTCTCTCCGCCTGCCTCTCTGCCTGGTAATGATCTCCGTCTGTCAAATAAATTTTTAAAAAATCTTAAAAAAAAAAAAAAGATGCAAGCTTTAAAAAAAAAAGTTAAGGAAATATTCTTGAATTTCTAGAATAAATCTCATTTGGCAATGACCTATTACTCATTTAATCTGTGAAATTCTATTATTTTAATTTAGGACTTTTGTAAGGATAAGACACTCACCTGATACTTTAATACGTCTACATTATAGTAAGAAGCAGCTGGATTTTGCTCTGATAGCTTCTTGAGGTAGACAGTAACAGCTTGCATGTTCATCCAAAAATCTTTTGTGTTAGAATCACACTGTGATGGATCACTGTATGCATAAGAAATATTTTTGTTATTTTATCCGACTTGGCTTTATCCTTTGCTTCTGTATTGTCATTTGGTGACCCGGGGAAGACTAGTAGGAATAACCCAAAAGGGGGGATGATGGAAAACTAAAGTTAGGGGGATAAAGAATAGAACGCAGCAGTGCCTGAACACTGAGATAATAATGGACAGGAGAGAAGGATTTAACAACTACCACCACCACCACCACCCAAAACACAAAAGCAACAGCAGGCTGTGTTGTCACGCAACTCAATTATTATTGTTTCAATAAAGAAGGAAAAGTTTTACAGAAATTTCACCCTCAAAACAAAAGTACACAAACCTGAACACAAGTTGTGCATTTGGAAGAATTTGCTCTAGCCTGCTGATATTTTTCACCCTGAAGCACAGCACAGCTGGAGATGGATTGCTAGTGAAGACTTTAATAATTCCACTTGGGAATGATATTGTCATGTCACCAGTGATCTTCACAATACACCTGAAATTAGGGAGTTGGAAAATTTCAATTGGTGTATATAGGTGTTATTTTTTTTTAAAGAATTTATTTATTTGACAGAGAGTGAGAGAAGGAGAGAGATCACAAGTGGGGGGAGCAGCAGAGGGAGAGGGGTAAGCAGGCTCCCCACTGAGCAGGGAGACTGATGCGGGACTCGATCCCAGGATCCTGAGATCATGACCCAAGCCGAAGGCAGAGGCTTAACCCACTGAGCCACCCAGGTGCCCCTATAAGGTGTTTTAATAACCATTTAAAACATGCTTGGTTTAAGAAGGACACATAAAAAAAGCTGTCATAATTATGAATGATGAATTATGGATTATTTTTTCAATTTAATTATTTAAAAAAAGATTTTGTGTGAAATGGCAAATGCACATATCATCGTCTTTGCTTAGACTTAAACTCCAAACACAAATGCAAGCATAAAGCTCATATTCCTCCACTTGTTTGTGGAAACATTCCCCTGGCTGTCCTATAAAGACACTCCTTCCCTCACACCATCTCCACTTGCAGCTCTTCTTCCCTGAAAACCCCAGAGTCCTGGGCCTGACAGTGGCAGTGGGAGAGGTCTTCCTTGCTTCTCACTGTCCCTTCCAACTCTCTGTTCCTACTTCCTTCCTAAAAATCTCTAGCCCCCTTTGTAACCCACACCATCAAACTATACTACTTGGTATTCCATCCCTTTCAAGTTACCTTCAATATTTTCTTTCATTTCTCTGAAAATTTTAGCTCTTGACCCACTGTCAAGTCTGTGTCTGCACCACTATTATCATAATTTGTAGCCATTTTAACATCCACACAGATAATCCTCCTAATATTTTGTTCACCTAGTTCTCAGCCCCTTACCTCCAATGATCCTATCTTCCAGCCTACCTCAGACACACCAAAGCCCCTCCACCATCTCAGTTTCAGTGTCCCCACTCCTCTAATGGCCACTTCCTCTTTTCCTGGCTCATTCTGTCTAGTACCACATCTCCCAGTCTCCAACCTCCTCAAGGCTTTCACAATCCACAGTTCCTATGGTATTTTCACCCATTCCTTCAAATCCTCATTTCCTTGTCTCTTGGGATTTCCTGGTCCATCATTAGGCAATGCTACCTCTTCTCATATCTTCTTTCTCCTCCAACATGCAGTATTCCTTCCCCCAAAGTCACAGTCATTGACTTCAAATTATACTGAGGAAATAAAGTCAGGAAAGAACTTACAGCCTCAAAACTGAACTCCTATTAGACTCTGTATTCATATCTTCCCTCTTGTTTCAACAGATGACCAGTCAATGCATTTAAGGCCAATTTCACTGCTTCTGCATACAGCTCATCTCCTTCCACATATCAAAGGACTTTACTCATAGAATTGTACCTTTTCCTGAAAGTTCAAATTTTTCCAAAAATAATGATCTTTCCAATTAGTGTACAGACATACTAAAATGTATCTCTAAAAAACAAACTAAAATGAATAAAAACTGTCTTTGATTCTATCATTTCTCCACTGTTACCACTTCACCTCTCTCCTTCCACTTGGAACAAAACATCTTGAAAATTTTCTATACTTGCTCTTTCCAAATATAGCCATATTTGCATCATCTCCTTCTCCTAAACTTCCTCCAAGCATGCTTTCATCTCCAACACTCAACTAAAATCATTGGTAAATGTCACCAACGATCTCCAGAATGTCAAAATCCATTTTTCCTGACGTATCATCAGCATCAGTTACAGCTGCACACCATCCTTCATGAAAGGGTTTTATTCAATTCATTTCTGGGACACTGCTCTACTGGTTCTCTCACCTCTCCTGCTGCATGCTGTATCAAATTCCTTTACCAAATCATTGTCATCTTCCTGTTTTCAAAGCACTGAAGGGAGTGAGAGTTCTCATGAGATCTCTTCTCTATTCCCTGAGGCCTGTGGCTTTCAGGATTACATACAAATTAATGACTTAAGACCTATTCCCTGAACTCCAGAATCACATATTTAGTTGTCTTACTAAGTACTTCAAACCTACCAATCTCCTCCTTTAGCAAATCTCGACAGCCCTTGTTTTCAAAAGGAATTCAATATCGTACTATCATTCATGATCTCCTCAGCTAATAACCTTATATACACCACCATCATCTCTCACTTGGACTGCTGCAGTTAATCTTCTCTGTTTGAACTCTGGCTCCTTCTAGTATATTCCTTATATGGCAGCCAGAGTGCTCCTTCAAAAAGCTAGGCAACCTCATCACTTCTCTATCAAAAGCCTTCACTGGCTTCTGACCTTGCTCAAAATAAACTCCAAACTCTTCACCATGGTCTATAATTCCCAACCTGATCTGGTCCCTCTAAGGACTTATCTTTGACTACTCCCTTGCTAACTCCAACTTAGTGACATGATAATCTCTTTGCTGTTCATCAAATATGCCAAACATGCTTCTATCTCAGCCTTTTACACTCACTGGAATGCTCTTCCCTCACCTATCTGCATGGTTTGCTCCACAATGTCTTTGAAACATCTCCTTAAATTTAGCATCAAAAAGGTTATCTTAAAAAAAAAAAAAAAAGTAGCCCTTTACTGTAACTCTTGTCTCTTCCTACCCTAGTTTATTTTTCTTCATAGCACATATCAATACCATTCCCTTACATGTTGTTGTTCAACATATAATTATCCATCAAGTACTCAAGTGTGGAGGATACTTCACTAAAGAAAACAAAGTTCTACTCTAAAAGGTTTGTATTACCATAAGAGAAAACTAACAAGCTGCTTCTCACATGAGTGCTTACACATAGTAAGCACTCAAATATTTGATGAATGAATATATGTTGAATGAGTATGTTTATACACAAAAAGTAGGGGTGATCATTCACCAAAATCTTTTCTTAAAAGAAGGGGGTTAAACTGACTCCTTGACAATAGTCTTTAAAATGAGACATATAGGGGCACTTGGGTGGCTCAGTGGGTTAAGCCTCTGCCTTCTGCTCGAGTCGTGGTCCCAGGGTCCTGGGATCAAGCCCGCATCAGGCTCTCTGCTTGGCAGGGAGCCTGCTTCCCCGTCTCTCTCTGCCTGCTTGTAATCTCTCTCTCTGTCAAATAAATAAATAAAATCTTTAAAAAAAAAAAATGAGACATATATTCTAGGTCTCTCTGGCAAATGTAACATTTTACCAAAGATACACATTAAGCCAAGATTCAGAGTTCTATCCCCTTCTAGTCATCTGCCATCATCCTGCTCTACAGTTATGTCAAACAACAGATGGGTCATAATGGTCATAAACCCTGGGGAAGAATATAAATAAACTGGGGGGGGGGAGCCATTACTACTGCTGATTATAGTGATTTTTTTGTTTGTTTTTTAAGAAAGACATTTGCTAAATGACTATATTTGATAGCAAAAAAGGCAGGTAAATAAGTAACAGAAAACTCTATTACAGAATCAAAATGTAACTCTGAAAATATACCACCAGGCCCTCTCCCTACTAAATGCATGCGCACGCGCACACACACACACACATACACACACTTTTTAAAACTAACTTGGTGGGATCTGCTCCTTTAAAATAGGCATTAACAGATTCTGTAAGGGCAACTGCCACAGGTAAGGTGTCTTGATTTCCAAGGCTGACAGGGCTGGGACCTCGTGACACACCTAGAATACATACAATTCATTTGTTAAATCCTATAGAAAGACATTTATAAAATAACAAGACAGGTAAATTCATAATGTTAGCTTGTCACAAATGACTCTATTACTGGTTCCACTGATGGCCCATGTGTAAATCTGGAGGTTAAGAAATAGAGCACAGAACACATTGAAACAATACAGAGGACCAAAAAAAAAAAAAAAAAAAAAAACCCGGAAAACATGTCACACTGACTTCTTTTAAATGAAATGACACTGAACATTTTGTTAAGAAGTATCAGAAGGAAAATCCCTTCCCCTGAACAACTAAAATTAGTAAAACATTTCTTCACAACCCTTCAGATACTAAATTGTTTCCGGTTCTACCAATCACATACAGCAGGGCATTAAACTGGGTTTTTGTATTTTAGCTACTTCCATACATCAGCTATTTCTAAATGATATACTACTCATCATAATTCTTTTACTTCTTCTTTGTCTAATGCTTACATTTTATTTCCTTACCTTGACAAATGGGATTAATGATGTTACTTTTTTATAACATTCCTGATATAAAGTTTACTTACTTAGTTTATATACCTTTAAAGTCAACTCATATAAACATTATTTTCAAGTAAACAAATTTAATCTATACGTGTGTTCAGGTTTGTTTTTTTTTCTTTAACCTAAGTAAAGTTTCAGGTTTATTTTATAATAGGAAAATTCCTCAAAGTAGTTGATTGCCTTTCTGGACAAATGTACTCTTCCCATTCACACTTTACCACTACTGCTACTGATTTGCAAGTGGAGTATTTTATTTAATATACAATAAATGATGAAATTTCTTTAAAAAGAAAAAGCCAATAATACAGTTTATTCGGTTTTTCCCTTAAGAATGGGTATTATAGAGGGCACGGATTGCATGGAGCACTGGGTGTGGTGAAAAAATAATGAATACTGTTTTTCTGAAAATAAATAAATTGAAAAAAAAAAAAGAATGAACAATCTAGGTCAACAGATGTCTCAGAAATTTGGATGTATGCTTTTGGTCTATAAATCTGTGTTACTTCTGAAACACCTAAAATACTAGTTCTGACAAAAATCAGTACTAACTCTCTGCCTCACAAGTGACACTGACATTCTACAAACAGATCTTTTGTTAGCTTTAACAGCTAAGAAGATTTGGTGGTATTTAATATTCTGAAGAATTACGCCTTAGAAAGTTCTTCATAGTTTAAAAAAAAAAATAGCTCAGGGATGAAAAATAAGAACTGCTTCTAGGCCAATGGGAAAAGTACATGCCCCACCCCCCGACTGTTAAAGAAAAAAAAGAAAAACTTAATTTCATATGAAAATTAAAAACTGAGTAATATAAAAATTAATCACAACAGCTACTATTTACTAACTCTAACATGTGTCCAGCACTAAGCCAAGGTGGCATGAAAAAAAATGCCGCCTTTTGGAACCAAAAGTCGTTTTACAAAGCATGAGCATACTTGGTCAATGAGGGATGACTAGAAAGAGAAGAAATGGAAATGTGTCTAGAGAAATGATTAAGGCCCAGATCACATCATGGAGGAACTTTAATTTTATCTTTATGGCACTAAAAACCACTAAAAATGTTTAAGAGAAACATGGCTATATTTTTCATTTACTAAGATAACTCTGAACACAGAGTGGATCCTGGAATGAAGAGAAAAATGTATGTTGTCAGGGATTCAATTCTGGATCAGGTGAGAGATTATTAAATGAAAGATAAGGGGCTGATCAAGAGGCAGAAATTCCAGATATGTGCATAAGAAAATGCTGAGGGAAAAAATAAGATTAAGATTAAGATTAATTCTATTAACTGAATACAACTATGCAAACAATAAACTTTTTAAAATATATATATATTGTTCTAAACTAGAGGGTCACCAGAAATTCAGAAAATTGTATTTTTTAGAGGAAGGTGAAAGCTATTATATTCTTTTTTACTAAACAAAACTATATTCTCAACTGTGAATTTAATCTTCTCCCTTAAACCAATGGGGCCAATGGGAAAAGTACCCATGTTACCCATGACTGTGTAAATCTCCTACAACAAATGGAGATTTACACAGTCATGGGTAACATTAATGTTGTTCCTACTTTGACAAAGAAAATCAAAAGAGACCTACATGTTATTATTTTCAATTATCCAATTTGGTCATATAAATTGAGAATTCTTGAAACAGTCCCTGTAAATTATAAGTCCATTACTGAAATACTGGCAAGTAGGAAAAAAAGCACTGAATAGTAGGGGAAAAAAACCTCAAAATACACTTAACATCTTGGCATATCCCCTTTAGTACTTCAAATTCTTTTCCTTTATACTGCACATGCATAGTTCAAAAAAAATGTTTGCCATGGGACATATGTAACCAAGTCCTTCACAAAGCAATGAAGTCTAATTTATAAAGTACTATTCAGAATAAATCATTTCTTAGAAATAAATTCCTTGTATTCTTTAGAAGGATATCATGGGTTCTAATTTTGGAGTCATTGTTTTATATTTGAAAATGCAGAGAGCTTATAAAATGGAAGTAAGAAGGATCTTCCTATAACAATCAATGGATAGTTTTGTGGAATTCCTTTCAGTTCAGGATTAAAAAACACTCCCAATTATTGGCTACCTTATACCTCACCTCACAATATGAATGGCTTTCCTAGGACAGCCTTTGCTCCGATAGTTGAGGTATTACCATTTTTTAAACTGACATAGTTTTTTGGCTTCTTTTCTCATCACTTTTTCTATAGTTCTGACACCTTTAGCAGTAAGATTTATGGATGGTTCTTAATGTTGAGGAGGAAAGAAAAGCAAGCAGATGGAGGGCAATACAAAAACACTATAGGTTTTTAAAAGTGGGGAGCTGATATCAATAGATCTTGTACAGAAACTGGACATAATTAGTACAAAATAGAGAAAGTTAAACCTTAGAGTTATTCTTGACTTCTGAGACAGCATACATTGCTGAAAAAGGAAAAATGAGGTAACAAAGTATTTTAGATACACTTTAGGAACATTAGTCAACACATATGTTGCTTCTGATACAATACCTTGTGAAGTCTCACAGTGCTTTTCAATTTCAGAGAGTGTCCCAATCAAATTATCATCTTCTATCACATTTAAATACAAAATATTGCAGGAAAAGAAAATATTTTCAAGAAGAATCAAAACCTTAAACAGAGCTGAATAAGCATTGTAATAAAAAAAAAAAGGCTACTTTTATGGTAGATTTAAAGTGCCTTGTTTGTACAAAATCCACATTACATCCCACCTGTCAGTGTAATAGCTATCACCTACCTGTGGTTTTCCTATTGCTGGCACGGGGCCAAACTAAAAACAAATATGTACCTACTCAATCAAAATAATTTCCATCACAAATTGAAATCCTTCTAAATAACCTAGAGAAAATGGAGAACTAAACCAAATTTTGGTTACCCAGACCACCTAACTTTTAAAGGACCCATCTATGTTTTTTTTATGACTAAAACAGTCTGCAAAAACCCAAATTAATAAAAACATATATACAAAGAAAATAAATGAGGAAAGTGCTCAATACAGCAAAAAGAAAAACTTACTAGATGTACTCTACTTGAAGGTAAAAGAGAGGAAAAATTATATGCTCATAAAGGTATATAAAATGGGATGGTAATATCATGTTTGGACATGTAAAAATCCAAGTAACTTTTAATCTTCCATTAGCCTATATTATGTCATTTTTACAATGGCCACACTTAGAAAATGCACTTCTCTCCTTTCTGAGTTTTAACATATCAAATTAGATATAATTAAATCTGCTTAAAATAGGGCTATTCTCAAACTTAGCATGCATCACAATCACCTGGAAGGCCCATTCAAAAACTGCTAGCCCCACACCAGTCTGGGATTGAAAAGGTCTCTGTCTCTAGTAAAGTTTCCAGGTGATGCAGACAGATGGTGCAAGTATAAGGATCACCCTTTGAGAACGACTGAATTGTGCTGAGTTGCGTGCATCAGTGATTGGCAATATCAAAGATAGACTCATTACTACTTACAAGCAGCAGTAGGGACTATTCTAATTTTGATAGGAAGCTGTCACTCCAATAACAGCAGCTTTAAGTGGCTTTTTGCTTTATTAACAGTGGTCAAGAAAACAATAAGAATTTGTAGATAAAAACAGCTAGAAGTGAAGACAGAAAAATGTCTTGAGCAAAATCTAGATGTAATATAATACTAGATTTATTTGGTGGGATCTAGGTTTATACGCCTGTACTCTTAACATCCACTACTTTTAGATCTTCATGATTTAAATTCTTGTAGAAATAACTGCAAGCACAAAACTCCTTTCTTAAGTTGAATCACTATTAAAATTAAAACTGAGGAATGCCAGTATCACTTCATATGAGAAAGGACTGCATTATATTTTGCCTTCAACTATTTGTATTGGTCAGTAGTTTATTGGTCAGTAGTTTATAATACTCTTAGTGCTTTAAAAAAAAAAAAAAAAAAAAAAGGCCTCCTACTCAAATAATAGAAACCGCGTAACAGAAAAGGAAAATGTGGTTAGTCTGATAATGCCAGCTGTGTTTCCAAAAAATCAAAATTTGTAATGTTAATGATTCATCAGCTCATTAAAAAACAAAATTCAGCCTGACCATTCTGGGAGTGCTGACTATCACAAGTAATCTCTGATAATCACTTACCTACTGTTGGAGTGTTGGCAGCACTTAATGAAGCTGAAGATGAGATAGAGGAAGAACTCTCTGCCCGGGCTAAAGGAGCTGCAGGAGGTGGGCTGGTATTGGAAGTTATAGGTGGGCTGAATGGCCTGGGCTTAAAAACAAAAAGTTATTTACCAAAATCCTAAAACAGTTCTTCCTTATAAGAAAAGATTTATAGGTATCAGGTAAAATTAAGTTTAATATACTCAACCAAATTTATTGTTTCTTATAACTAAAAACAAATGCCATAGGTCAAATCATTTTCAAGAGGAGATTAAAGGCAGAGAAGTCTATTTTAAAATAATGCTGTTGAGAGAACCTTTATACATAGAATATTTTCTCCATTTCAAAAGTATGTTTAAGACAGATTCTCAGAAGTTAAACTTCTGTTTAACAGTTTAAACAGTATGAAGGCTTTTCATACATACTGCCAAACTGCTTCCCAAAAGGATTATTCACTTTAATGCCTATAAATGTAAGAGAGTATTTCTTTGTACCCTTGTCAGCAATGAATGGATGAGACTTAGAAGAAAGAAAAAAAAATTTTAAATTGATAAAAATAAGATTGGCATTTTGCGCCTTTTATAGTTGTCTTTGCTAGCTTCCTCTGATTTAGTTTCAGGAGGGCTTAGTATAATCTGAACTTTCACTAATCCTTTATTTTCTGCAAACCCTAAATCTTGTTTGCCCTTTGCTTTTGGTTTTTACATATATGCCCATTTTCCCTTTATAATTCCTTGTAATGTTTCTTTATTGAGACAGTTTACCCCATAAAAGAGGTTTGAGAAAATCTTAATTCTACTGCCTTCCCACTCTTCTAAACATAAAAACAAATACAAAAAATAGAACTTCAGTTCATTTCTTTTACCTGGAGAAATGGGTTTTTCCATTTCACATTCCTAAGTGTTCCAATAATAGATGAGCAACACTTCCTCAGGGATTTCATTTTTTAAAATAAGGCATATTTTCCTTATTTAAAAATAACCTTTTCCTCGGGCACCTGGGTGGCTTAGTGTGTTAAAAATAACCTTTTCCTGCTTGTAAAAGTATTAAGTGAAAACAGTACTTCTCTAGTGCCTACTACGTGTCAGGTCATGGGTTATGAACTACGTACAAAGCAATGAACAGATACTGTTCCTGTCCTCAATTGACTGAAGGACGTGAAAAACAAATGGCAAAAACAAAACCCTTTATAAGCATTCACACATTGAAATTGGTGAACTCTTGATTCTATGAATATACACTTACAGATACACACTTAAATAAAAATTAGATACCATCCAAACTGTTCTATACTAAGTAAACCCCTACTCCCGCAAATAACTATTTTCAACTATTGGTTCCAGAGAATGGCTTTCTGAGGACCTGATAATGATGAATAATAGACTGAAAAAATATAGTAAGGTTGAAACTGCAGCTCCCTATGTATACAGATGGAAGTAGTGCATGGCACAAGGCCAAACACATAATAATTCAAAGCTAATTTAAAACCTGCAAGCTTAGAAAAAAGACTTGATCAACTACTGTGGGGGAAATTTCTCCTGTAGCAACATGGCCTCATGACCAATGTCACGTCACTACATTTTTATAATTTACAATTTAGAATGTGTACTTTGTAATTTTTTAGGAAAAGACAAAAACACACCCACTTTTTCAAGTGGTTTATGGCACTGTCCAGTACAGTAGCCACTAGCACTTGAAATGTGGCTAATCCAAATGTGGGGTGAGCTTTAAGTATAAAATACACAGATTTTGAAGACTTAGCACACACAAACAGAAAAGATATTCTCACTCTTTATACTGATTACATTATAAATTGATTTTTTTTTGTTAAATGTGATGAGTAAATAAAAAGTTAATTTCACTGTTTTTCCTTTTTTAATGTGGCTACTATGAAACTTTATATGTATTACTGCATGGTATTTCTATTGAATAGCATTACTTAAGAACAGCAGTTCTTAAACGCAAACATGCATCAGAATCACTTGGACGGCCACTTGACAAAATTTCTGATGTGTCTGGGGTAGAGCCAAAGAAACTACATTTTTACCAAGATCCTCAGTGATGGTAATGCTGCTGCTAGTCTGGAGAACAAACTTTGAAAACAACTGCTCTAGAACAATGAGGCATTCACTATAGGAATGTGAAAGGGTGTGATTATAGACCCTGTGAACATTTAGTCTCCTCCAGAAAAGTGCACATACAAGAATGCAAGGAAAAGAGCACTCTGATGTACAGCTGAAGAGAATTCAAATCAGCATAACCTTCCTGGTGGTCAAGACAGCAATAAAAATCATCAAGAGTCTTAAAAATGTGTCTTTAGTCCATGAATTTTACCTTGATTTTTTTTTACTAAGTTAATCATGTCTGCAAAGAAGTAAATAAAAGGATATTCATTAAGACATTGTTTATAATGAAATCATTAAGACAACACTGAATAATGAAAATTTACATATAAACTAAATGTCAAATAATCACATCTCTAAAAACCTTTGAAAGTTTAATGCTGACAGTGGTATTACAAGATAGAGCATTTATGCTCTGCAGCTGTTTCAAAAGGTGCTCCTTGAAGCCCTCAGAGGATGGTTTCTAGAAGGTTTGCCAGGCTACTGCAGGGAGTAAAGGGTGAAAGATTTGAGTATGAAAGTCCCATTTTTATTTACTTAATAGATTTGCAACTCAAAAGATCATTTGACAAAGGATTCTTGAAAGAAGAATCTTGAAAGAAGAATCTCAAACTTCTTGAAAGAAGTTTGAAATCTATGGAATAATTCATGAAATAGAAAGGTATCCCCCAAATATTTTCAAGTGAAGAGTAAAAAAACAAGTAAGGTATGACCTTTGATTTATCA
This sequence comes from Mustela putorius furo, assembly GCF_011764305.1. NCBI lineage: Eukaryota > Metazoa > Chordata > Mammalia > Carnivora > Mustelidae > Mustela > Mustela putorius. The sequence goes on from NW_025421294.1 coordinate 63,494, forward strand.
TTCACAGTAACTTTGAGCAATTATTCGCACTCCATAAAGTTGTGTTTTACATAGAGTAACTCATTTAAGTTTCACACCACCTATTTTCTTTATACCTATTTACCCATAAGGAAACAGACTCCAAATATATAATTTGGCTAATGCTGCTCAAGTAATTAGTCACTAATAAGCTTGCATTTTTAACAACTATGTTTTACTGTGAATGAATAAATACTTAAGCATTCAAAAATTAATGAAAGGTATATATAAAAAGTTTAACTGGGTATCTTTGGGTCATGAAATATGGAAGGGAATTTAATTTTCTGTTTTTTCTCTAATTCCCAAATTTTACATGACCTCTTACAATCAGGAAAAAAATCCCATGCTAATAAGAGCTAGTCATTTTTATATTGCTCAAATAATCATCTCCTTGGCAGCCTGTACCTAGAGTCTTTGAGTTCATTCCCTGAAGTCTGTTCGTTAAGATAAGAGGAGGAAGATGTCACCCTTTCAACACTTGGTGCTCCAGTCTTTTCATTTATTCATGAAACAGTATCTCACTATGTGACAAGCATTATGCAAAGTATGAGATTGGCTAAGGTATAGTCTGGTGAAGGGAATATACAAGGAAAGAATATATAACATAGTTTGTACACTAAAAGAAATTTGAGCAAAGTATATGGGTATAAGGAAGAGAATGATTACATCTACTTGGGGGGAAAGGGCTTTAGCTAGATGATATTTAGCTAGATCTTAAAAAAAAAAGAGAGAGAGACCAGTTTCCTACATAGACAACTGAAGGACATTTCAGTAAAGGGAGCAAAATAAGACATGGGTGCATAAAAGAACATGATGTGTTTGGGGAACACTGGAAAGTTTCAAAGGGCTGGAGCACAGGTTGCAAAGAGGAGAAAGCTGGGCAGTAAGGTAAGAACGTAAGTTGTTGAGGCCACTCGATAAAAAGGTTTGTACATTCAGCTAAAACATTCAACGATATGGATTATGGAGAACCACTGGAAATGTCTATCTGGGGAAAAGGAAGGTTAAGCTTGACTTTTAGAAATGTAATACTGGCAATCAGTGTAAAACATTAAGTAAAGCAGAAGAGATGAGAGGCAAGAAGACTGGTTTGGGAGCAGCTCACTCTGAATATTACTTGTAGATCTCCTTTAATTATCTGACAACTTTTGTAGGCTGATGCTTTTTTCTAGAAGCAACATGTACTTTGACAAGTCAATTAAGTGACCTGAACAAACACTAGTTTCTTTATGTATAAAACAAAGCTGCCAATATACTTCTAAGTCCCAAGAACAGCCACCATTTCTTCCTTAGCATTTGACTTAAAGAAGAATTCTATGAGTATTGCTTCTTAAATGCGAAAGAATGGATACTGAATGGTATTTTTATTATATGCTTTCTCAGGAATCTCATTTCCTCCTGAACAATGTCTTACTCCATGCATATGATCACTGAGATAATATGAAGGAGTAAAGGAAATGTTGGCTGGAGAAACTTTTCTATAGTTCTCAAGACTCCAGTAGATAATTCCAAGTGCTTAACTGTAATGGGGCATATAGAAAAAATATTTGCATCTTACATCAAACAGTTATAATTTAAAAAAACAAAAAAAACAAAAAACCACCTGAGTACATACTATTTCATTAATCCCACTGAGTTTGCCTGAAGTAAGCTTTGGTCTGGAAGCAGGCCTTGGAGGTGGGACAATGGTGCCTACAGAAAGAGGAGTTGTGGGCCGGGCTGGTAAGGGGAAAAAGAGAATTTGAAGAAAATCATTAGTATATAGCAATCCTTACATAAAGACATTCTATCATAGAGGAACTCTTAGAGGAGTCAAAGCTCATTTTCAGGAGTTTTTAAATACTTCTATAATTATAGATATTTGTTGAAATACTGGGAATCTAGCAAATAAGCTTTTCTTGAGCTAACAATATTCCTGGAAAACACACACACACACACACACACATACACACACTTACACACACACACATTAACTGATCAGTTCATGTGTCACAGCAACTTATTCCTGTTTTAATTCTTTACACACATTAAAAAATAAAATCTGATGAATCTAGAGAGAATAAACCAACTGAAATCTAAGGTCTATAGTTTATTGGCAGTATATCTACTGACAGACAGTAATGTAAGACCAAGTCTTACTTGAAATAACACTTTCAAAGTAGTAACTTGAAGTCTAAATAAAACACTTACCTTAATTAAAAGTCACATTACAAGTTGAATTACATTGCAAAGTATCTGGTGATAATTAAAAGTATTAAAAATATCCTACTTATAAAAAAAATACCCCCAAATCACTACAGTTAATTTTTGGTAAGAAAACAGCTTATAGAACTCCTAAATAATAATGTTCACTGCTCCTAAATTCTACATAAATTAAATGTTCAGATTTTCAATGCCATCTGCAAGTTCTGCCACTTTATAAATCAGACATTAACCTGAGTATTCCTAATTAATGAAATTCAAATGTACATCATCAAAAGTCACAAATGTATTAGCATAAAACAAGAGTGAAGAACGGAAGCAAATTTAAATCATCTTTTTTCTTTTTTTTTAAGATTTTGTCAGAGAGAAAGGGACTCAGACGGACTCCAAACAAACTTAGCCTGGTAGAACTGTTAAGGTTCAGCTCTTTCAAATAATTACAATTTGCTTTTTCAAATTCCAAATACATGCTGGTTTCAAGTAAAGACTCAATTACTATACACTCAAACAAATCCATGTGAGACACAGAGTTTCTGTTGCGCTCTTTCAAGTTCCTTAAGTTGAAGGAAGGGAAAGCAGTTGAACACCAGAAGCAACAAGAAAATTCAAACAAAACTGAATCTATGTAGCCAGAGAGTTTTCTTGTTTCAGGTTAATGTTATTTTAATCACTCAAAATTAGAAAAATGTAGTAATACAATTTCCAAAAAAATCACAAGTCTAAACTTTCTATTACCAAGGAAAATAAGTATGAGCATTAAGAAACTTAAAAAACATACGGGTAAAATTGAAGGTCCAAAATGTATATATAAGCCATAATTATTCCTGTTTTCTCAGAGGAACAAAAGCTAACTCTAACAGTTGGTAAAAGTATAAACACTGATATATAAATAAAACCCTCCTATGACAAGTCTTACTGTAGACCATTTGTTCTGTTCATGAATTAACTGACCACTTGTGATCTGCAAAAATCCCTTAAAATTATCTTTTGGAAAATATTACCCTAGTTTTTTATATTAACGCCAACACTGACTTACTCTGCCTTACTTTATCACTAGCCAGTCAGGCACTCTTCTGAGTAACACAGTACTAACACCTTTACACCCTGTCAAATCTTTTGAAATTTTTACCATCATCTCTTTTCAACATGACTGACATTCTCTGGAAGGTAAAATGATTTCATCATTTTTCAGACTGTATAGGAAGGTTTAAAAATGCTTACAAAAGTGAACTTAAAACATTTTGTTACTTTTTATTTCCTAGTTACCACACATCAAATGGCCACTGAACAAAAAGGAATCATTTTTAACCTGAAGTTAAAAGTGATAGGGGTAAAACGTCCTTGAGACAGTTACCAAGAGGAAAAGCAGTATGTTTTTTGAAAAGGAAGAGACTGTGCTGAAAAGGAGTAAGAAACTAAGGGCAGTTAGGAAGGAATCTCTGTATAACTAAAGCCATTGTGATACCAATGTGAAAATTTTTATTCAATATTTTGAAAAAACAATTCATAAAAAATACATTAACAAAACTGAAAAACACTACTTAGAAGGCTCTTCATTCTAAATACAAAACATCATTCTGACATTTTCACTAAACAAAAAAGAGACTATAATGACAACTTCGGTTTTTCCTGTATACTTACAACTCAACTTTCAACTTTTCCTTATACAGTCTATTCAAATATTAAATATAGACCATTTCCTTCAAAATTCCAAACTAGAATTAAGGTTGCCTAACAATCCATTTTACAATTTCTTTTAAAAATTGGTTTATAAACAGAATAGTAAAATGTTTTGGTATGGCTTATAGTTTAGTTAATATGTCAGAGTGCAATGAAAAGAATGAAGACTTGAAAATTAGTAAGACCCAGGTTTGAATCAATGCTTCTTCATTTCATATAAAATGATCTCAGAGAAGTTCCTGATCATCTCTGAACTTTACTTTTTTTTTTAATCTATAAAACAGGGACAATAAAATGGACTTCATGAAGTAGTTGATGAGGAGAAATTAAATAGAATATGTGTAACTCCTAGCAGAGCAATGTGGCAGGAACTCAATCAATTCACATTCTCTCCCCGACAATTCCCTCACTCACCTAACCCCAAATACTGAACAGCATTCCTAAAATCCCAGAGAAGGCTGAAGACCAGCTTAAAGTAGATTTTATTCTCTTGCTTTGAACAAGCAGAGGTTTTATTAACAAGCATTTTGATGCCTACTTGGATTGTTGGCTAGTGTGGGATTTTATATTTTGAAGAAAAGAGAAAATGAACATATTCCTGCCAAAACAACATCTAAAAAGCATTCAAGTTTCTTTGACACATTGCTTGGGAAGTGCTAAAACCTTTCTGGAAAGCAGTTTGGCAATAAATATCAATGGGTTTATCTAGAGACTCAAATGTTGTACTGATAAATTATAAGGGTACTATGACACGTTCACGAAATTCTATCCATGGATGTTCGTAATACTAGAAAACTGGATGCAACTCAAATATTTGATAAGAAAAGACGGATTACATTAATGCACATTTATACAGTGGAATTATCTAAGAACAGTGAGAATTATTTGGGCATTGAAAAGGGAATGATTCATGGCAATACAAAAATGAAAAAAAAAATGGTGTTCCATAAAATTCTGTTTAAGCCATAGGATCTTTCAGCTAAGTTAACCAGCATCAAATCACTTTATCTGGCAATATGAGAAGATAAGAATATTTTTGACCATTAAGTATAACACAAAAGTGATGAGTAAGTCAACCAGGAGAAAAGTAACTAATGAATCCCTCAGTTTAAATATATATAGATAGATATATATATATATATATACACACACGCATATACATTACCTGATGATGATGACGAAGTTAATGAAGCTGAAGACGATGAATCAAGAGACGGTCCAAACAGGGGATCCCAAGCAAGTAAATCGCTGGTCCCTTTCCTGCCATAACATTTTAAAAATAAAGATTTTAACAAAGGAATATTTTATTAGTATAAAATTTAGTCATTTTTTTTTTAAAGATTTTATTTATTTATTTGACAGACAGAGATCACAAGTAGGCAGAGCGGCAGGCAGAGAGAGAGGAGGAAGCAAGGCTCCCCGCTGAGCAGAGAGCCTAATGTTGGGCTCAATCCCAAGACCCCGAGATCATGACCTGAGCCGAAGGCAGAGGCCTAACCCTCTGAGCCACCCAGGCACCCCTAGTCATTTATTTTTATCTCACAGAATTGTACAGCTAAATGCATAGCATTTAAAAGTTAGCTATTCTGTCAATGGATTGTGTGAAGAAACTTAACAAATACTGGTTTAAATTAAAACTTTTTTAAACTACTATAAGCAGAACCTCCAGTAACATGTAAAATTGGTAGGAGGCAGCAGAGAAGATTAATCTGCACCAATCACACCTTGTTATACTCTGGTTTTGGGGCTATAAGAATAGAAATCATTTCAGCTTTACAAAGAAAGAAAAGCAGTCCCCTGGAGCATAAATGAACTGCCCAAGGACACAAAGGTACTTAATTCTACAGTAGTGTCAGGTCTGCTCATTGAAACCTAGCACAAATCATACACAGAAAATCAGGCAGAAATTTTTATCAGAGTTAAGTACTTTTAAAAGAATCTTTTACTCTATTCCTTCATCTCTGAAACTGTCAAGTACAGAAGTAAGCCCAACAGCTTGATATAATCTTCAAAGGTCTGATTACTATCGTAGGTCACAGAAGGGCAGGACTTCTCCCTAGACAATCCACAGCCTGGGCCATTGAGGCAGTCTAGTGAAACGTTTGGATCATGTACATCTTTTTATGAGAGGTCATCAAGACTGTGGACAAAATCATCAAGAGCTCAACTTTCAAGTTTCAAAAATCTCAACATGCTATGTAACCAAAGAGTTCCCTCCAATGACCCCCTGAAATCTAATGGACTAATTTCTCTCAGGATTCAACTTTTAGCTCTTTATTTTAATAAAAACTTTTATATGAATGTTTCTTTCATTTTAGTCATAAGCTTTTAAAATGTCTAACCTCTAAAATCCTGAAGTACCTGAACTTTGCCACCACCTCTTAAATTACTTCCAGCTTTACTGAGCTATGACTGACAAGTAACATTTATATATATAAAGTGGTAAAAAGATTAATCCCATTAAAATAATATTTTAATGTCTCAAACTACATTATTTAATAGTGTTTTTAAATCTTAGAAAGCAGGCTCATTTCAGAGAAAATGGTACAATTACCTATAAGCATGTATCTAGTATCTCAACACGCACCTACATGAAAGCACACGGCATCTTATATATAAAACCTAAAATCATGATTGTGTAAGTTACTAAAAACAAAATTTTTAAAACACTGAACTTATCTTTAAAAATGATAAATGAATACCACCAATGTGTTCCATTAGTGCCTAGCTTTCAAAGTATCAAATAATTTTAAACTATCCATTTAATGAAGCCTACACTTTTACTTAAGCAGAAAAGAAATTAAAAGAATGTGTTCTTATTGACAGATACTGAAATGACAGAGGACCCATGAAACACTGGCTTAAAACATTTTTTTTTCTTTTTAAAAAGAGCTAGCTAGCCTTTTTAAGTTAACTGAGACATTTCCTTGTTTTGAAGTTCATGAAAAGGACAGTCTATTTTACATGACCACAGCCAAAACGGATAGAAGAAAGTGAGAAAATCCCCATGAGAATAACTAGTTGAAATGCAGACATGTATGAACTTGGGATCCCAGCTTTATTTAGAAGTAGCAAAGTCACCAAGGCCAAATACAACTGTATAAGGATTTTTTTAAAAAAATTATAAATAGTATCAAATGAGAATTCAAAACAACTAGAAACTCCACAGAGTGTCTGAAAGCTTAGAAAAGAGGATGATTACCAACACGCCAAATGAAACTGCAAAGATAATAAAACTCTCTAGGAAAAAAGGACAAAAGAATGATATTTAATTCTAAACACAGTAAAAGGGTAAGGATGAGCAGGTAGAGAACACAGGGTTTTTAGTGCAGTTGTACTCTGTATGACACCATAATGGTAGAGACACATGTCCTTACCCATTTGTCAAAACTCATATAGGATATACAAGAACAAGAATGAAAATGTAAACCACAGACTTTGGGTGACAATGATGCGTCAGTGCAGGTTCATCAATTCTAACAAATGTTACTCTCATGGGGATTCTGATAGTGAAGGAGGCTGGGCATATATGGGGGCAGTGAATATATATGCAAAACCTCTGCAGCTTGCCCTAAATTTTGCTATGAACCTAAAACTGCTCTAAAAATAGTCTATTTAAAAATAAAATTTAACTGTGAAACTTACTCATTGGAAGCAGCACATGGCTTTGATTTTGTTAACTCTTCACCTAATTAAAAAAACCAAAATATGAAAAAATTCATAATCTGAGATTTAAGTGTTAAGAGAAACACATAACTCTTTACTATGAACAATTTAAAAATTGTGGACTTGATAGCAGTTTCTTAAATTATGGAGAAAAGGAAAAATAAGACTTTTTTAACAAGCTTTCTAACATGCTAAGAATATCACCTGAGAATATCAAAATAATAGCTGAATTTCTGATGTGTCCTCATTTCTTCTAACATCTTTGGTAAGAAATTACTTAAATCAATGAAACTATCATAGTCATGAGAATTAAACTGCTGTTCAGACCAGAGAAAGACAAGCTAGAATGATGAAAGTTAGAACATATATTGAAATACATAAGTATTGCTCAAGAACTGATGAATAATAAAAGCATTTTTCAGGTTCTAAGAATATTATTATTATATTGACCAAAAATAGTTATTCTTAAAGGATACTGTATCTTGAAAAAATTTTATAGGAACCTAGAGCAACAGTCTTTATAAGATAGGCTGTTTTGCTTCCTTTTTGCATTGGTAATGTGAATCATTTCATTAGCAACTGTACACAGAGTAAAGAGAATCAGTAATGTGTAAAAGTCAGGTCGGTTTGTATGCAAATTTCCCTGCACCTTAATGTCTTAGATCACCAACCAATAGCTGTTGAATGAAAACACACCAACATGGATAAGTGCAGCAAACTATGAGGAATACCACACTGTACAGGATGCCCCTTCATACCACACGGTCCCACTGAGGTCACTTTGGCCCTCTGTCTGGCCCAAAGTACCTATTGCACTGTTCACCTCAATGTTTCTGCAATCCGCCCTTATGTAAGTAACTGCATAAAAGCAGCCCACCTTCATCCTGATTTTCCTGGTATCCCTATATCAAGCTACTTATCATTTCTTTTTTAAAATTAAAATCTTGGGACGCCTGGGTGGCTCAGTTGGTTGGACGACTGCCTTTGGCTCAGGTCATGATCCCGGAGTCCCGGGATCGAGTCCCGCATCGGGCTCCCAGCTCCATGGGGAGTCTGCTTCTCCCTCTGACCTTCTCCTCGCTCATGCTCTCTCTCACTCTCTCTCTCTCAAATAAATAAATAAAATCTTTAAAAAAAAATAAAAAATAAAATTAAAATCTTACTTTTCATTTGGTACTTATTATGCATTTAATAGGTCTTGTCTAGAATTTTTTTTTTAATTTGATTTGAAAGAGAGTTTGAAAGAGAGCATGGGGGGGGATGGGCAGAGGAACAGAGAAAAGCAGGTTCCCACCGTGCAGGGAGCCCAACCTGAGGCTTGATCCCAGGATCCTGAGATCATAACCTGAGCCAAAGGCAGATGCTTAGCCCAATGAGCCACACAGGTGCCCCTAACTGTGCTAGAATTTTTAATAGGATTGGTATTATGATCTTTATTCAGGCTTGTGTTTACAAAATTGCATAACTTTTGAGTAGGCTGCCTCAATTTTACTTTTTCCCACCTTTGCTATGTTTATTTTTTTTTTTAAAGATTTTATTTATTTATTTGACAGACAGAAATCACAAGTAGATGGAGAGGCAGGCAGAGAAAGAGAGAGGGAAGCAGGCTCCCTGCTGAGCAGAGAGCCCGATGCGGGGCTCGATCCCAGGACCCTGAGATCATGACCTGAGCCACCCAGGCGCCCCCCTTTGCTATGTTTAATGCATGATGCTGCAGAAGATGTCAGCATCCACCCAATTTTTTAGTATAATTAAGTTACTATACTAAAAAAAAAAAAAAAAAAAAAACAAACAATGTAATACAAATACATAAAGCTAAAACTTGCTCATCTCATAATGCCTTCTGGCTCATGAGGCAGAGTTATGCCAGTTAAAACAGTTTTATACTTTGTTAAAAAGAAGCTACTCTTTGGCTTTGTTGATTTCTGAAAAATGTTGTAGCCAAGTATTAAACTTGAAGGCATGTCTAAATGTTAAAAGAAATAATATACCTACTTTGTCTTCTGTTTAAAGTTAGTATCCTTCTAGTCTGTTGTTAACAGCTGTGATGAGAACAAACTATTTATTTCTCTAACTACATACATATGTAAGGCTACAATAAGCTTAGCAAACTGCCTGGTAATTTTTTTTTTTTAATTTTATTTATTTAACAGAGAGCGCATGCTCACGTGCACAAGAATGGGGAGCAGCAGAGGGAGAGGGAGAGGGATACACAGGCTTCCCAGTGAGCAGGGAGCCCAACCTGGGGCTCAATCACAGGACCCTGGAATCCCTGAGCCAAAGGCAGACGCTTAACCAACTGAGCCACCCAGATGCCCTTGCCTGATGCATTTTCATAGACACAAAATAACCAATTTAAATGTTAAACTCACTAGAAGAATTCCGATTCATCTGCACCTAAAACAGAAATTCAAACACTAAGCGTCATTAAACAAAGAATATGGTAATGAAATACTTGTTAAAAAAAATTTTTTTTTTATTTTTTAAAAAGTAGGTTTCATGCCCAACACAGTGTTTGAACTCAGGATGCTGAGATCAAGAGTTGCGTGCTCTAACAGACTGAGCCAGTCAGGCACCCTGACTTCATAAAATATTAATGGGGACCTAATTTTAAGTTGTTTTTAGTATATCTACTCAAAAATCACATTAAAAAAAACTTTCAGTGTTTTATAGTAAAAGATAATACATGTACCTTTAACATTCAATAAAATGTTTTAAAATATCAAAATGCTGGTATCTACAGCAAGATACTATAATCTACTAATTTAAAAAATTTAAAACAAATACTTTAAAAAATCAACATTCAAACATCAAAAGGTTTTCTTTTTAAGTCAGTAGGTAAAAATAAAAAATCTTGTACTTACTGGGCTGTGTCTCTAGTTGAACATAGAAAGAAAAAGAAAGACACAGTGTCCATTTTAGAATTTAACATATCTTATTTTCTTAGTTTCATAATTTGTCTATTCTTTGTCTATTTGTGATTCTTCTGAATCATACCTAAAATCTATACATCTTAAAACACCTGCAGAACATTGTTAGGGGACACGAGCTAGATAAGCAAACTGGCCAAGAAAATACACTTAAACTATCCTCTTTTCAAACCCAGTATTAATGATTAAAATTTTCTCATTATTTATTTTCTCAGTACAAAAGAGTATGTTCACCATCTTTTAAAAAATAGGAGAGAGAGAAAAGTACAAAGGACAAAATTTAAAACCATTAATGATTTCACTACCCAGAGCTAGGTGCTTAATGTTTTGGTATATATTCCCCTAGAATCGGGTTTTCTTTATTTACATTTATTTTTTAAATTAGTTAATGCTCTTACACAATAAAAAAAATTTAGTGGTCTCATAACTTCTTTTCATTTACATATATAATTAATATGATTAGATCTATATTGTAATAATTATATATAATAATCTGGGCACTAATCTTCATGTTAAAATAGCAATGATAGAATAAAACCTCACTTCAGAACTTTTTGGTAGAAAAAAAATTAAATGCTAAAAGTACATGACTGAGAGAAAAATACTTTTTCCCCAAATACATACAGGCTATCTAAAATACATATTAAATAACAATATAAAATGGGGAGAACTTTTATTCTCCATTATCAAGGAAAACAGGTCTAATATCAGTTATGATGAACATGTACAGATAGACTAAATTGTCATTTTAGGACATGCTTTTTTCCCCATAGTTTCACACTCCTTAGAGTATGACATCAATGGAAATATTAGTCACTGTGATTATTTTTTTTCCTCCCTCATAAGCTTTTAAGTATGGCATATCAGAATTGAGGAATTAACCACAATCACTAAGAATTCTTATATTTGCCTTTTTTTATATAAAACATATGGGAAAACAACTAATGCAGTTACAAAAGCAGCAGACATATAATTTAATCTTTAAATCCTTCTTAATGGAATACCCATTTTCACATAAGGTTCATAAAATATGCATGAAAATCTTTAAAATTAAATGAGGAAAAGATTAATACTGCCAGTTCAAATTTCTGAAACATACAAACTGTTTATAAAATGGCAGAAATAGATTTTCTACATTTTTGTTTCCTTGTAAAACTTTCAAATGGAAGCAAAACTAAGCCAAACTAAGTTTATTTGCCAATATAAAAACTAAGAACTATATACCTCAATAAAAAGGAAGAAAAACTGTAAAGTATTTCCTTATCCAACATGCTTAACTATTGCTAAAATTAACCAGATGCAAGCAGATGAGTTAAAAAATAAATAAATAAAGGCTTCTATGTACAAAGTACGAACTTGCTCATTTTCTTACTTACAGATATTGCTGGGGAGAGAGTGATATTTCCTATGGACACTTTTAATTCATCCAAGGAAGCCATTGTGTGATGCGAGTTATTTGGATGCATGGGTTTGATCTGTATCCGATACTTCTTTGGTTCTTCATCTTCAGAATCAGAATCACTAGATGAGTAGAAATGGTTCTCTTTGGTATGTGAATATCAGTTAAAGAATTTAGTTTTTTTTTTTTTTTTTTTTTTTTTTTAAAGATTTTATTTATTTATTTGACAGAGAGAAATCACAAGTAGATGGAGAGGCAGGCAGAGAGAGAGAGGGAGGGAAGCAGGCTCCCTGCCGAGCAGAGAGCCCGATGCGGGACTCGATCCCAGGACCCTGAGATCATGACCTGAGCCGAAGGCAGCGGCTTAACCCACTGAGCCACCCAGGCGCCCAAGAATTTAGTTTTTAAATTATCTTAATGCATAACCAGTTTTTCACATGTTTATAAAAAGGAATATAAACTTTTAAGAGGTCAGATGGACTTTAAGAAAAATAGAACTACTAACTTTCATTAGTAAAAACACATCAAATGAAAAATATGGAGTCACATTTTATTATAGTTAAAAACTGAAGTCTTTATTAAACAACAGAATATTGTGTTATAACTGTCTACTTATAGACACAATCCATAGGAATATCCAGATGATGAAAGGATATCATTCTGATTTGCTTCTGGTTTTATACTATAGCCTTCTTCATCTACATCAGGAATGTTCTATGGGAAAAAGAAGAAAAAGACTTACTGTAATGATGGCTCCAACTACAGAAATATAAAAGATTAGCAAAACAGCTTTACCTTTTACAGCAGCTACATCATTTATCAACAACAGGTTCATAAAATTAGTGACAGTGGGAAAGTTTATCTTTTTGGTTAAGTTAGCTTCAGCTCACACTCTGTACTTCACTTGTCTGAAAGAGAAAAGTACTACAAAATGAAAGGGCAGAAACACTAAAAGGAAGAAAACGGGTGCTCGGGCAGGAACACTGGCAGTTCTGTAACCAAATTTTCACCCAATTCTTCAAAGTGAAGAAATAAAAGCACAAGACTGTATGTGCCTGGAAATAAGAGATGATGAAATCAGAGGATTGGCAGGTTAAATAAACAAATATTTATTAAAAAAATACAGAACAACAACAACAAAAAACAAAGATGACTAGGAAAATTAAAACTACACTAAAGTATGGTCTGTCACCCAGGAGACAGGCAAAAATTCAGAAGCTCAAAAATACACTCTGTTGGCAAAGCTGTGGGAAAATGTACTCTTATACTCTGCTGATATAAGTACAATAATAGAACAATCCCTACAGAGAGAAATTTACCATTATCTAACAAAAACAGATAGGTGTTTCTCTTCCACCCAGAAATTCAATTTCTAGAAATTTACCTTGAAGATACACCCCCAACAATTTAAACATACATATGCAACAAGTTTATTCACCAAAGATTATCTATAATTCAAAATTTCTGGAAAGCACCTAAATGTCCAAGCATATTTGAATAAACTATAGTACACAGAGAAAACAGAGTACTATTCAATTACTGAACTCATATGAAATGACTTCTAGGAAATACTGCTAACTAAAAAAAAGCCTAGAAGTAAGAAAGATGGGAGAATTTAAAAACACAGATATCTGCTTATCTTTATGGGAGGAAAAAGCCACTGGAAGGAGAAATCAGAATACAATGAAGTTGTATTGTACCTCCAAGAATTAATGATGAAGTAGAATGGATAAAGGATGCTATGTTAAGAGAATATTCCTATTTTTAGGAAATACACATTTAAGTAGTTGGCTTAAAGGGCCATAATGTACAGAACTTACCCTGAAATTGATCAGAAAAAATCTTATACACGCCTACATAAACACATGCATGTAAGGAGAATGAAACTGTTACAGCAAAGGTAATAAAAAGCTAAGGGTATACAAGCGTTTTTATTTGGAAATAACTTCTTTTTTTTAAGATTTTATTTATTTGAAAGAGAGACAGCGCAAGTGGAGGACAGGCAGAGGGAGAGGGACAAGCAGACCTCGCCCAGCCCCGCTCAGTGGGGAGGCCCATGTGGGGCTGAATCCCAGGGCCCTGAGATTATAACCTGAGCTGAAGGCAGATGCTTAACCGACTGAGTCCCGGAAATAACCTAACTTACAAAAAAATACAAGAATAAAACAATTACAAAAAGTTAAAAAAAAAAAAAAGATCACCAAGAAATGCCAAGTGATCAGTGGAGTTGGAAAGCCAATATTCTTCTACTGGTAAAGTTTGCTGTTCTTCCTCCATTCACCTGCTAAAGCTCAGCAAAAGGAACATGAAGGATAATCTCACAGGCACAGCATAAAATCATGGAGAACTAAAACAGAATTTACATGGTTACAGCTTCCAATCTGAATAAAAAATCTACTGTAGCCAGCAGTGAGTTTAGCTAACAGGCTGGATTAAAATCTAGAAATGAAAATCTAATAGTAAAGAGCAGATTCCATATACTAAAAAGATGACAAGTATATATTTACATCCCTAGAACTGGAGTACTTTGAGTTCTATATATTGCCTGCTTATATGCAAATAATATTTAAAAATATTTAAAAAAATAAACTTTACCAAATGTGAATTCATTAAACATCAGAATTAAGGTTCCTTTTAAAAAATTTTTGATAGAGGTTTTTTGGGTTTTTTTTAAAGATTTTATTAACTTATTTGTCAGAGAGAGAGCAAGCGCACAAGCAGGCAGAGTGGCAGGCAGAGGTAGAGAAAGAAGCAGGTTCCCCGCCGAGCAAAGAGTCTGATGCAGGACTGGATCCCAGGACCCTGGAATCATGACCTGAGATGATGGCAGCAGCCACCCTGGCGTCCCAGAATTAAGGTTTTTATAAAATACCTGATTTTTATTCCCATTACCCTAGAACATACCAGATATTTAAGCCCCTAGAAATTCTAAGGATTTGCTGATACTACTTTTAAATTTGTTTACAGTGTATTATTTAGTACAATGCAATAATTTCAAATAATACTGAGCCATTTTCTATAGGGCTGAATAAGCTGCTTATGGATCAACCTCTTGTCTTGAATATTATAACTGTAAACTCTGGTCAAAAAAAAACTACCTGAAGGTACTAGAGAGTGAACTAGAGGAACCATTTAGAAAGTCACACAAGGGGCGCCTGGGTGGCTCAGTGGGTTAAGCCGCTGCCTTCGGCTCAGGTCATGATCTCAGGGTCCTGGGATCGAGTCCCGCATCGGGCTCTCTGCTCAGCGGGGAGCCTGCTTCCTCCTCTCTCTCTCTGCCTGCCTCTCTGCCTACTTGTAATCTCTCTCTGTCAAATAAATAAATAAATCTTTAGAAAAAAAAAAAAAAAAAAAAAAAAAAAGAAAGTCACACAAAATTATATGCTAAAAGACTATAAATAGATCATAATGGCATTCTTAAAAAGGTTCAAATAACCCACAGGGAAAACCGGAAAAAGAAAACAAAATGAAAAGCAAAACAAAACAAAACCAGGAAACAAAAAATAATATGACATACTTGGCCCTGATAGGTCAATAATTACGTTAAGTAGAAATTGTCCAAATGTAACAAAAGACAGATTGAAAGACGAGATTAAAAACATGACCCAACTAGATGCTATCTATATAGCATATAAGAAACTCACTTCATATATAACAACATAAATACGTTGAAAGGAAAATAATTTTAAAAATATACCATGTAAACATTTTTAAAAGGTTGGGGAGAGAGAGAATGACTGTCCTTCTGTTAAATAAAACAGACTTCAAAAAGAAAATTACCAGGGTCAAAGAAGGATACTGTATCCATACAAAAACCTATATATCTTCAAAGCAGCTTTTTCCTAATAGCCAAAAACTAGAAATAACTAAATGTCCTATAATAGGTAAGTGGTTGGGGCGCCTGGGTGGCTCAGTGGGTGAAGGCCTCTGCTTTCGGCTCAGGTAATGATCCCAGGTTCCTGGGATCGAGCCCCACATTGGGCTCTCTGCTCAGCGGGGAGCCTGCTTCCTCCTCTCTCTCTGCCTACCTCTAGGCCTACTTGTGATCTCTGTCAAATAAATAAGTAAAATCTTTAAAATATATATATATACTATAATAACAGTTATGTGAGGGGGTGCCTGGGTGGCTCAGTCAGTTAAGCACCTGGGTTTGCCTCGGGCCATGATTCCAGAGTGCTGGAACAGAGCCCTACATCATCTAGACTCCTCCCTCTCCCTCTGTTCCCCCCCCAGCTCTCTAATAAATAAATAAAATCTTTCAAAAAAAAAAAGTTATCTGGATATGGTCTCTCAAAATATCTTATTTTACCGTACTCACCCTTCTTGTGATGATGTGATATAATAAAATACCTATATGATGAGATGACATGAGGTGAACCATGTAGTAGGCATTGTGATGTAGCGTTAGGCTACTAATGACCTTCTGATGATATATCAGAAGGAGGATCATCTGCTTCTGACCATGAGTTAACACCAACCATGGAAAGCGAAACCTCAGGGGTGGGGGGGGGGGAATGACTACTGTGTGCATTTACCTTGGTCAATCACATACATATAGTTTGTGAATATAGCTGTAATGGTAAACCTCAAGCAGTAGGACTGGAGAGTCAAAAAAGAACATGCATTTCTTATTTGAGAAGACACTGCCAAACTACCTAGAAGACAGATTATATCAATTTACATTCCTACCAATATACCAAAACCTTTGCCAATATGATAGGTAAATATAGGAATTTCATTCTAATTTGCATCAGAATGAGACTACTATTCTGAACAACATTTCTTATGGTTATTTACCACTTCTATTTCTTTTTATGAAAAATAGCCTATTTTTTTTACCTTTTCTTTTTCTTTAAAGATTCCATCCATTTATTTGACAGACAGAGATCACAAGTAGGCAGAGAGGCAGGCAGAGGCAGGGGAGCAGGAAGCAGGCTCCCCGCTAAGCAGAGAGCCCAATGTGGGGCTTGATCCCAGGACCCTGGGATCATGACCTAAGCCGAAGGCAGAGGCTTTAACCCACTGAGCCACCCAGGTACTCCGAAAAATAGCCCATTTTTATAATGTTCTTTTTCTACTGGAACATTGCTCACCTTTGATAATGATTTGTATAACTCTACAAAGTAAAGTAGCCCCTTATTACATGTCTTGCAAATATATTCTGCCAATTTATCTTCACTGAATCAAATTCTTCTATTTTTTGTAATTTTAGATGTTTTCTTTCTACACAAATTTATCAATAATTTCTTATATGACGGGACGCCTGGGTGGCTCAGTTGGTTAAGCAGCTGCCTTCAGCTCAGGTCATGATCCCAGCGTCCTGGGATCGAGTCCCGCATCGGGCTCCTTACTCGTCAGGGAGCCTGCTTCTCCCTCTGCCTCTGCCTGCCATTCTGTCTGCCTGTGCTCGCTCTCTCTCGCTCTCTCTCTCTCTCTCTGATAAATAAATAAAATCTTAAAAAAAAAAAAATAATTTCTTATATGGCATTAGCCTTATGCATCCTCTTTAAAAGTTCTTTTCTAATTCCTTTTCTAATTGTTCTGACTAGAAGCTCAAATTTGGTTAGTATTTTTTTTTAAAGATTTTATTTATTTATTTGTCAGAGAGAGAGGAGCGAGAGCAAGCACAGGCAGACAGAGTGGCAGGCAGAGGCAGAGGGAGAAACAGGCTCCCTGCCAAGCAAGGAGCCTGATGTGAGACACGATCCCAGGAGGCTAGGATCATGACCTGAGCCGAAGGCAGCTGTTTAACCAACTGAGCCACCCAGGCGTCCCCAAACTTGGTTAATATTGATCATTATAGAATAGTATCAATGAGCTAAGAGGATTACAAATGTTATATTTAAGGGAGTATATATAAAACAAGAAGTACTATTTAATTCAATACTGCAATCATCAAATAAATGCTACACATAAATAATTCCAAAATGAAATGCATGATGAATACTGAAGGAAATGTCAAACACATTTGTTAACTTTTTCATTAATTAGTAAGCCAAGTGTATCCAAAGAGACAATTGGTAAATTAAATGTAATTCTAAAACAGTGGCTAATTTTAACCCTAGAGCTCACTAGAAATCTAATTCTCTACTTTCACTTTACATTTATTAACAAACCATAAATTTCTTCTTTTTTTTTTTTTCATTTAAAACAAAAGAAGTTTATTATCTTACAGTCCTAATTGTCAGAAGCCCAAAATAGTCTCATCAACTACCAAGGTGTCAGTAGGCCAGATTTTTATTTATTTATTTATTTATTTTTCCCATAGAAACTTCAGGAAAGAATATGTTTTCTTGTCTTTTTCAGCTTCTAAAAGCCACCTTCATATCGTGGCCTATTTAAGTTACATAAAACACACTATTTCACAAAATATCTTTATCCTGATATACCATTATGCTGTAAAAGATCAAAATGACGTGGGGCCAAAAGAAACAGTAATTATATAAGCAAGAACAAGCAAAGGAGACAGACAGCTTGACTCTACTACACTTAGCAACATAACCAGTCTAATGAACAATTTGAAAAATGTGTCTGTCTATATATTAGACTATTTTGTAAATCTACTCTCACACTGTAACTTATTTGGAGCTCCATTTAATGTCTTCCTCAATTACATACAAAGAAATATATTTAAATAAAAAATATAAGCAAAAGTTCTACAAGCAAAAAGCACAGAAAAATACTGACCATGATTGTTGTATTTTTTAAAACTGGTAATCTATTAAAATTCAATTACTGAATAGATAAAAATAACATTTTAATGATGAGGAACATTACTAAGAGCATCACATTTAAAAATAAAGTATACAGATCTGAGATCTGGCATATTTCCCAAGAAAAGGCAACATGGTATAGTACCACTCAAATTTTAAAAGTAAAATGTACTTTACAAAGGTAGGTAGAACTACTTTCTATTTAATAGGAAAGCATCTAGTAATATACAGCCAAAAATGCACCTGTAAAATAATTTTAATAGTAAATGTATAGTATTTTTCTTGGAAAGACTTGTTAACAACCCAACCGAAATATACTGGTTATTTCCTAATGAAAATAGCTAATATAGATGGTTTATATCAAAGTAAAATCAACTTACAAGTGAATCTGCATCAGGGCATTCCCTATTAAAATAAACAAAATATTAGAAACAATCAACTATTAGAATTATCTATAATTCTAGTATATTGAATGTGTTTACCTTGTTATTTAAACATAGCTTTTATTTAAACTTTACAAATATATTTAGAAAAATCAAATCATGAGGATTAAAATATACCAAATGATTTTAAAGTTCAAAAGAAGGCAATCCAATATCCACAATACATGGCAAATAAAACTTACACAGCTTACAAGTATTTTAAAAACTTGGACTTCAAAAGCACTTCTTTTTCATAAATATACACATGAATCATATAAAGGAAGCTGCCAGTCCTACAAGGATTGCTACTGGCTTTTAAATAACTCTTTACAATATATTCTTGTTAAAAACTTCAGTTTTATTTGAAGTAATATCCATAGCTAGCATATATAGAGAGAAGCCAAACCATTCTTCTCCAAATATATTAAAGAAGAAGTCAGAATTCCACTTAAAATATCTAAGTCTAAAATATAAAACTGGTATTTTATCTTTTAACTGATAAATATTAATTTGGATATAAGCTAGAAAAGAAGTGCTTTGAATGTAAAATTAAAACATAAAGTAGACCAACTTTATCAACCAAATAAAGACCTAAATCCATAAAGACATTGAGGCCATTAGGAATAAGTTTAGAAGGATTTCTATATACATATTGTTTAACAAATTCACTAACAAAAATTAGAATGAACATTTAAAAGGCATTTGGATTAGTTACATATTCAGTGGCCTGAGACAGTTAATGCATATATAGTATCAGAATCCACCACTTTAATAAGAGACTGAAAACACACATATTAGGTATACCTTGAGAGTCCAATGAACAGTAATAAAATGTACTAAATTAATATAGAGGATAAACAGGTCATCTCTACCCAAAGACTAAAGCACAAACAAGAAAAAAATCTACAAATTGAAGAATTTTGTTAAAGAAAGACAGGATGGAACAGACTGAAATAATGAAGAAAAAAAAAAAAAAAAAGATGACTACACTGCTCTTAATCCAAATGAAAGCACCAAAGAGGGTAAACGTAAGTCTCTTGTATCTTTATAGCCACTTAAATGTCACTCAAAATTCCAAGTTTTGAAAAAGAGCTTCCTTTTTATTGGTACATTCCTATGCATACTCTTAAGGATATGTTCCAGAAAAGGCACCATAAGAAAAAATTCAATCCCTCTACAGAATCAAATAATTTAAGATACTGGAGCAATTCTACTTCCTTCTTTTTTTAAAAAGATATACTTTAAATATAAAAGTGTCAAAGTTTCAAACGGTTTATTCTCTGGCTTTCAGCCAGAGCTCACCAGTCTTTGTGTCAAAGCACTCATCTGTTTGCTTTCACAGTGGGCTGCAAAGAGACCTGCTAGTTGAAGCCCCAGGAAGAGCAAGCCCTCAGCAAGCTCTGAGCAGGACCCGTCTTCCACAACTGCTGGCATTTCAAAGCCTTCAGGCTACTGGAAGAAGCATGTCAAGAGCCTCTGGCATTTCAAACAAAGCGGTTTCTAACAGTTTTCCTGCCTCCAAGTGTTGAAAGAAAGCAATCATGGTACAGTTGTTTAAGTACTGGTTTTTGGCTCTGGTCTTCTCAGTGTTTGTAAAAACCATTCCAATATCCGAGTGGCCTAATCATGGTACTGGGAAATTACTGATCATGAAAACTATTTTAAAAACATAGAATATGCAAAAATATTCCATGCTGCCTGAATGGACAGCTGTGAAAACCATACATTATAAAAAATATTTGATATTCAGGCCTTTATTTTTTATAATACACCCACAGACAAACTGGCTACATTTATAATATCACTTACAAATCAACTGTTTAGATTTCCATAAGTATTTCAAATGTTATAAAAAGATTAGATTCCATCTCTTTAACAAAATACCCCCTTCATAAATTCTGAAAAGACATTTGTAGATGAGATGGTAACTACAAATAAAAATTACTCTGCAATTGGTCTTAACTTGTTAACCAAGTAAAACTTGGGAGAAAGGAAGAAACAGACTTAGACACACTGAGAAATTCAAAAAGAATCTAACTAGGCAGAAGGTAAGAACACCCAAAGCACAAACTGTTCTCTTATACTGAAAATATGAGTGCCTATGACAGCTCTGCTAATTATGCTAGAGAAGTAGGGATTTTAGACAAATTTTCACCCAGTGTCACATGGTCAACAAATCATTTAAGATTTGATTAGCATCTTGTCAATATATATAAGGTTGAGTAATTACAGTAAGATAGATTCCAGTTTGTCTCTTGCAAATCATAGTTCTTAGAGATTCTCAACCCCAGGTATATGTTAGCAATCACACAGATTGCTTAAAACCAAACCAAACAAAAATTATGCTTGGCCTCACGCCTGAGAATCTGGTTTAATTGGTCTGAGGTGGGGCCTGGCATAAATACATCTATTTTAATTTTCCACGTAGTTCTAACTCACAGCCAAGGTAGAAAACTTCACTTACTCAATACTAGTTGAATTTACTGTATGCAAACTATATATTCTGTGTATATTAACTTAATTTAAAAAATACATAAATCATATTTATAGTCCATCCCCCATCTAAAATTGATGACCTAGTATAAATGTTTAAAACATGTTAGTGCCTTTGCTCTCCCCTGTTTTCTATTTATGTGTACACATATGCCTATATGTTTAGAGTTGTCTAGAAAGGATTTTCATTAAATTGTTGACCATGGCTTTTTTTCTTTGGCATTAAGATATAGAAGAATTTTTAGTTTCCTCTGCACTTCTATTTTTTAAATATGCATGTATGTTTTATAAAAAGGGTACCTTTAAAGTTTCAGTATCAAGACACTAGAGCTTTCATCTTAAAATTTTAAAATAAGAGAATACTTTTATCTAAAGCCAGAGGAGGTAGTACATTTATTTAGAAAAGTGTATTTTTTAAACCTTAGACATACATACTTTGAGTTATTTCTGATGGAATTTTTTTCTTCTCAAATTCAAAACAACAGTCTTATTCTTAATAACAGAGGATTTTGACAATATGTAATATACTTACACAGACTCTGCATCCTTTTCCTTTTTAATTATCCCTGGTAAACCAAAAGTCTTTCTTTTCCTTGGTTTTACACCTTAAAATAAATATATACTGTTACAGAAACATAATTGTTGCTGATAAATATATTAAATTTATGAATATCTTTTATATCTTGACACATGATTTGCTTCCGTCAATGCTAAATTTGGATAAAGAAATAAAAGTATCAAGTGCTCAACCCTAACATTTAAATCAGAGTCACAATCTGTTTAGTCTTTTCTTAACTTAATATGGCCTGCTATGCACCAAAAGGTTATAAAACATTCACTTGATCAACATGACCTGAGCCAAAGGCAGCGGCTTACCCCACTGAGCCACCCAGGTGCCCTAAATGTGTTGTTTAAAAAAAAAAAAAGTTTCTCTCTCTCCCGGAAACAGATCCATTAACAGAAAACATATGGCATTCTTTTGCCCATATATAATCTTTAATATAAACACTGCTGTAAGTTGATTCTACCATAAATGAGAAACAAAGATCATCTTTGTTTTGCCTAATTCTTCCTCCTCTTCTTGCATGACAAATTTATTTTTTAGAGATTAGTCGTGCTATTGATTGTTGATGGAATTCAGCATTTAAAGCTTAGCTGTTTACTCTGACAGGCAGAGCATACCTAAGATAACTCCTTACCGTACAGATGAGGAAACCCAGGGTAGTTTTTTGTCTTTTTAACTCAATGTTATACAGCTACTAAATACTATAGTGAGGATTATAATTCAGATGTTTTAGAACATCTAAAATTTCACGCAAAATTAATTCCCTAAATCATACATTTGTATAGCATGTTATATTTTAAAATTAAAAAATACATTTTTATTCTTACAGAGTAATATTTACTATCTACACTTTTTTTTTTTTTTTTAAGATTAGTTGCTTATTTGAGAGACCGAGTACAAGCCAGGGGAGGGAGAAGGGAATCTCAAGCTGAGCACGGAGCCTGAGGCAGAGTTTCATCTCACAACCCTCAGATCATGATCTGAGGTGCCACCCAGGTGCCCCAACTACCCACATTTTACAACCAAGAAAGCTGAAGTACAGAGAACTTAAATAACTGTTTACAGGAACTATAAGAAGTTAGGAACTGTAAGAAGTCTAGACACCAGGGCGTGTGGGTGGCTCAGTTGGTTAAGTGTCCCACTCTTGATTTCAGCTCAGGTCATGATCTTAGGGTTATGAGATCTTGCCCAGCACTGGGCTCCACATGGGCTGTGGAGCCTGCTTAAGATTCTCTCACTCGGGGTGCCTGAGTGGCTCCGTGGGTTAAAGTCTCTGCCTTCAGCTTAGGTCATGATCCCAGGGACCTAGGATCGAGCCCCACATCAGGCTCTCTGCTCAGCGGGGAGCCTGTGTCCTCCTCTCTCTCTTCCTGCCTCTCTGCCTACTTGTGATGTCTGTCAGATAAATAAAATCTTAAAAAAAAAAAAAAAAAGTTTCTCTCTCTCCCAGAAACAGAGTGTATCGTTCTAAGTGAATTCAGTCAGTCAGAGAAAGATGAATACCGTATGATTTCACTCTTACGTGGAATTTAAGAAACAAAACAGATGAACATAGGGGAAAGGAAGGAAAAATAAGATAAAGACAGAAAGGGAAGCAAACCATAAGAGACTCTTTTTTAAAGATTTTATTTATTTGAGAGAATGAGAGAGAAAAAGAGAACATAAGCAGGGGGAGAGGGGGAAGCACACTCCCCACTGAGCAGGGATCCCCAAGTGGGGTTCAATCCCAGGACCCCAGGATCATGACCTGAGCTCAAGACAGATGCTTAACTGACTGAGCCACCCAGGCACTGGAGGAGAGGGAGTGGTGGGATAGGGTAACCGGGGGATAGACATTAAGGAAGGCACTTGATGTAATGCACACTGGGTGTTATATGCAACTGATGAAATCACTAAATTCTACTCCTGAAACTAATATTACACTATATGAGAACTTGAATTTAAATAAAATCTTGAAAGGAAAAAAAAAAATTCTCTCTCTCTCTCTTTCTCCCCCTCTAACCCTCCCTGCCTCAGCCCCTCTCTTAAAGAAAAAAAGTCTAGGGACCAGAGCCTCTGATTTCTCCAATGAGAACCTTATACACAACAGCAAACCTTTTCTCCAAATTCTTAAATAAATGTTGGAAGGAAAAAAATAGAAGATTGTTTTCAAACTACTTCCAGGAGCTCACAAAGTGACATACATAAATTTGACAAAAATAGCAGGCATCTCTTAGGTTTCATACTATGAAAATCATCTATTTAAACAGGAAGCCTTCCTGGTTGGATCAGAGGAGTGTGGGACTCTTGATCTTGGGGTTGTAAACTCAAGCCCTACATTGTGTGTATAAGATCTTTAAACAAACAAAGCAAGCAAACAAACAGGAAGGGTTGTGAACCCCTTCTCCAAGTCACATCATCACTCATTTTAAATAATAGTAATAATAACATTAATATATAACCTCATTAATTACTGAAATGTTTCTCACTTTAGAGTAAGTCTTACACGTTATTGTGCAGTAATCATTTTCATATTTATGACATGAAAATGTTTAAAATGGATATCAATAAAGAAAACAATCTCAATGATATTTGAAAATAAATACATGTGGGCACCTGGGTGGCTCAGTGGGTTAAGCCGCTGCCTTCGGCTCAGGTCCTGATCTCAGGGTCCTGGGATCGAGTCCCCCATCGGGCTCTCTGCTCAGCAGGGAGCCTGCTTCCTCCTCTCTCTCTCTGCCTGCCTCTCTGCCTACTTGTAATCTCTCTCTGTCAAATAAATAAATAAATCTTTAAAAAAAAAAAGAAAATAAATACATGCTATATTTCATCTTTTAAGATATATATGCTAACACACTCACTATTCCTTTGGGCAAACCTACTGCTTATTAAGTGAAGAACAGTATCTATAGGTCTTCAAACCACATTCAGATTTTCTGTTATCACTCACACCACCGACAGGCTAACACCAATGGATAATAGCCACTCTTTATTTATTCAATAACAGAAGATATTAGATAGTTAACACTATTACAAGTAGCCAACTTACCTTCAACTGCACTAGCAGGGTCACATTCTTCAAATTCAATAAGGCCTAAATAAACAAACAAAAAACAGATGAACAATTGCAAGTTTAAAAAAAAAAAAAAAAAGCAAGCTGATAGAAAACATTCAGATCAGATCCCATCACAGCTTTTTAACTGACCTGACATGAGCTCTAGTGTTATCTGATAGTGTTAATTATAATATAAATAATAATTTTAAAATTCAAATAATCCTAAAAATGACAAAAATGGAAATGAGCCTATTATTATGACCATAACTTAGTGAAAAACTTTTACATAAGATACCGTGGAACTGAAGACACAAACCTAATCTGTAGTTCCTGCTTTCAAGGAGCTTGCAGGATACTTGAGAGAAAACAAGCATAATAAAAGGCAGCTGCTGAATCCTTGGTTGTATTCATGGGAATGACAGGGGGAACAACATAGTAAATACTACTAGAATCTAAAGCTTGGGAATTTGTTTGTCTAGTAGACTACTGTGCTGTGAAGTGGCAAATATAGGTCTTTAACAAATATCTGCTGAACAAATAAGTGCACCAATTACACAGCAGCTAAATGGTAAGGCTCTAACTATAAAGTCCATCAAGGAATGTGCACTTGTAGTCTGCAGGTAATGGGAAGAGTTTTCATGTGAGGTGATCCATACATGACCCTACAAAGTGGCTTACAAGAAAATTAATTTAGCACTGGTATGAGGGATAGACAACAGAGGGGAAGAAGATGATAAAATAGAAATCAGCTAAAAAACAAAAGAGCCCTAAAATAACAGATCTGCTGAGATAAGCCTTAAGTCCCATGGGATGGTATATTTCATTTACATGTAATACTGAATTATTCAGGTAGTAAGAAAGTTAGCAAAAAGCATGAATCACTATTCTACTGAAACACCCCAAAGCTAAGTATCAGACTAAAAAATTATCTTCTGTTAAACTGTTAAACTATCATTCTGTTAAACTGTTTTTTTAATACTTAAATTTATGCAAGTCCAGTATTATTCTGAAATAACTTATTGGCAGTAATAGGTTCAATATATTATTTCAAAAAATTTAAAAACAGAGCTTGAAAAGTGGAAAATGTAAGATTTCGTTATTGGTTCTTCTGAGATGTTAAGCTTTACTGTACCTATATTTAAGTTCATAATCAGAGTTCTCAATGATGATTCCATTGAAAAATAAAGCCACTGATTAACAAGAAAAATTTCTCTACCAGTAGAACACCTAAAAATACTGGCTAAAATGTCCTTTTTCTTGACCAAATCTCAGATCTACTTCTTCAGTTCTGGTTTCTATTCAAACAGAATACATTAACATTTAGGGATAAGCAAAATAACTTTATTTAAAAAAACTCATAAAAGAGAGTTGATAAACAAGGTTCTAATCAATTAATTAGCAATACCTTTCTTACTACAGTATTCTTATGATATATAGCATGTGACTAAAAAAAGAAACAATACATTCACTACTTTCATCCAAAAAACCTTGGAACCAGAACATGGCCTAATTAAAAATTTAAAGACTTCAAGTCCACTCTGCAAATCTGGAAGCTAAGATTCATTAAATGAGCTTGTTGTTAAAATCCATTAGAGGCTTAAGTTAACAGTTTACAAAGAGATGAAACTGAAAGATCAATAAAGGCAAAGAACTGCAGTATGTCCATCTAATAATTAGCAACTAGGTGATGTAAAAATTATAAAGAATGAAAAATCTCTTCCTAAATTACCAACAGTTTATTATTTATTATTAGCTTTATCACTTACTAATAAACCTTAAGAGACTGTGACCACCTATCAAATAATCTGGGAGCTCCTACAACTACACATCGCATAATCTATGACCAGTAATTATTTACAGAATCTTGAATACTCAAGCCATGGGCTTATTCTAAAGAGGAAAAACAAAACAAAACACCAATGCCAAACAAACTGCATTATTTACAAATATTTTAAAACAGAACATCTAGAAAGACTTTTATATCATTTTAGCAAATATGATATACATTCTTTTATGATTTTTGGATGTTTTCATATATATGAAAATAGCAAAGGCATCCCTTAACGCTACCAAAATTTCCTCAAACAAAATTCTATGTTTTTTTCCTCACATAACCTTTTGCCTATACCAGATATATGTCGACTGCTTTTCCTTTATCTTTTCTAAACATCCTCTTAAAATCCATTTGGAATAGGGAAATGCCCAATAAAAATAAACTATTCAAAATGACAAACACTTGTGAAATATAAGATGCCACATCCTTTCGAACTGTAAAATACATACAAAAGTTTTAAAATGAGTACCTTCAGCACACAAGTTTTTCTATTAAAGACAAATATGAAGGTTTCTGGTATAATATAACTAAAAATACCTTTAAAAAATTAACTCATGCATGAAAAAGATTTTATCAAATATGCTCCACTTGCTGCTTCACATGGCAAAGCTTTGCGTGCCTGGCTCTGTGCCAGCTGACAGCTCAGCTGGATAGCAATGCACATTCTGACCCCCCCCTGTAGCATGTCACTTCTGAAATGTTTCACAAGTAGAAAGTTTATTCAGCATCTCCCTCAAATGCAGTCCACTGCCCATCATTCTGCTATTTAATCATAAGACAAGTTACTTTTTTTGACAGTCCCAAAGCCAGAGTGAGACCCAGAAAGAATAGTTTGCTACAACTGGAATTTCAACTGTTTTAGGCTCAATTAATTCTGTTGTCAAAATAAATAACTGCTCTTAGTGCTTTGATTTTATGCTGGGCCACAAGGGCAATTTAATTTGTATAAAAGCAAGTAAGACCACGTTGGCTCTGTCTCCTGATGCTCTTTTACACATTATATAAAAATGCCATCATGAGTTCAATTAAAGGCAGACCTCCACAAGGTCAACAATAAAGTAAAACAATTCTTACAGAGGATTTTTCTTTAATCATCAGGTAGGAATAAATTATTGCTACAAAGAAAAAAAAGAGAAAGTCAACAACCTAAAGAATTCATCCAATTCTAATATGGATCAGAACTTTTAAGAAATGTTACAGTAGGAAAGACAATTTAATAGCAATCTTTAATCAACAGAAACATTTTGTAGATGAGGTACAGTATTTTAAAAAGTAAAATACTTACTAGTTCCCACTGTTTTGAAACTATTTCTAAATCTCAGACTACCAACAGGGCAAATCTGCAATTCTATCTAGTTAATAACTGGCCTGAAAACTGAAACAGTAAGTCTGGGCTACACAAATCAACCATATTTCTGCATATGCCCAACTCAAACCACAGAACACTTGGTTCTATTAGAAGCCAAAATAAAATATATGAACATGCACAGATTCCAAGTCTAATAGTAAGAATGATGATAATAGGGGCTGAGGAGGGAACTATGACACTGGAGAGTGGGAGAGGGATGGGGGGCAGTTAGTCATGACAATAGAAGTCAATGACTAAAGTTCAAGCTCACTCCTGGGCCTATAGAATGCAACACAGCCACATTCCTAGACGCCTGGGATGGTGAACTCAGGCAAGCTAACATGAAAAACAACATCAAACTCCAGTTCTGGTGATGTACAGAGGGCATGGACACTCAAGTTCTCATTTTGCTACCTGCCAGCTGGCTATTTACCTTAAACTAGTTACTCTACTTGAACCTAGATTGTACCTTTTTTTTTTTTTTAAAGAGAGAAAGAGATTGAGAGCATGAGCTAAGGGAGAGGCAGAGGGAAGGAGAGAATCCCAAGCAGACTACCCACTAAGCACAGAGCTCAACACAGGGCTGGATCCCATGACCCCAAGATTCATGACCCCAACCGAAATCAACAAGTCAGATGCTTAAGCAACTGAACCACCCAGGTACTCCTAGATTATACCATTTTTATAAATGCAATGGCAGAAAATAACCTTTTGCCATATAAGCTTTCCTTTTCTCTACAAGCACCTATACACACAGAGAGGGTTTTCCCCCCTTTTTTAGCTTGTTAAATCATTTGAAAGTTAAGTTGCAACATCAATGCTACTTCACTTCAGGAAGTATTTTAATAAAAGGCCTGTAGAGGGGCACCTGGGTGACTCAGTGGGTTGGGCCTCTGCGTTTGGCTCGGGTCATGATCCCAGAATCCTAGGATCTAGTACCACATTGGGCTCTCTGCTCAGCAGGGAGCCTGCTCCCCCCTCTCTCTCTGCCTGCCTCTCTGCCTATTTGTGATCTCTCCCTCTGTCAAATAAATAAATAAAATCTTTAAAAAAAAAAAAAAAAAAAAGGCCTGTAGAAAGAATTCTCTTAATCCAGTGGTTCCAAATCCCAATACCTACCTTAATCTCCTAGTGCAATGCTCCCTGCATAAGAATCATCTGGAGAGCTCATTAAACCAGAAATTGTTGTCCCCAACCTCCCCAGTGTCCTATTCAGAAAGTCTAGGTTGGTGTTCAGAATGTACATTTTTAACAAACTCCCAGGTGATTGCAGATGGTCCTGGGATCACACTTTGAGAACTACAGTCCAAGGGAGCCCTTGGGTCCATTGCCAGATATTCACTAATTCTAGACAGTGCTTCTCCAATTTTACTCTACATATAAGCTGCTTGGGGATATTATTAAAATGCAGATCCTCTTTCAGTAGGCCTGGGTAGGTTTTGAGACTCTACACTTATAACAAGCATCCAGTGATAAAATGCAGTGGATTCTGAACAATGGCAGCACATTAGACTCAGACGAGGCATTTTAAAATACAGTGTTATCAAGGATCCACCCTAGACCACTGAAATCAGAATTTCTGGGGCAGTGAACTGTCTGTACATTTTTTTTTAAAGAGATGGGGGAGAAGCCAAGAGGGAG
Organism: Mustela putorius furo; assembly: GCF_011764305.1. Taxonomy (NCBI): domain Eukaryota; kingdom Metazoa; phylum Chordata; class Mammalia; order Carnivora; family Mustelidae; genus Mustela; species Mustela putorius. Next base: position 93,439 of record NW_025421294.1, read on the forward strand.
AGAGAGAGAGAAAGCGAAGGAAGGAAAAAAGGAAGGAAAATGAAAGAAAAAAATTTTCATTACTGATTCTTATATGTTCCCAAGGCTCAAGAATCAGTGATGACGCAAACTTAGGAACCATGGTCTTAAATGAAAAATACAGGTTTTTCACTAGGAAATTTCAGTCACTGTAAAACTTCATAAACTTTCAAAATTTTACCTAGTTCTCCAAACAAAGAATCAAAACAGTGAAATATAATCTCCTACACATCCAAAATCTGACACCACCTCCCTATTTGACATACCTCCTAGAGTGAGTCATGTTTTTACTCTCAATGATACTCATAAAACCTTGGGTGATTCTACTCAGCTCACTATTATCTCTTTTTCCTGGGAATTTCCCCCTTTCCCACAAGTGGTGCAGAAGCCATATTTATACCACATGACCTAGTCAGAGCTAAGTTAGAAAAATTACCTGATCCAAGATTACCTGGACCAGATTCTTTCTCCCAGAAATCTGTAAAGGGACAAAAACCTGGGTTAATTCTGAGCTGTGGCTGCAATTAAAAAATAAATAGAAGTACCTAGAAATTACAGACAGGTCACCAGTTGCCACGTGCCTGGAAAAACAAAGAAAGCCATTGTGCAAAGAAGAAAATAAAGCAGTAGATATAAAAAGACTGAATAAAGGAAAATGATACATAGTGTTCCCACAAGTTTGGGTTTCCTTCTGCAGCCTGGCTATATTCCTGATTTTGGATACCTCAGTTTCTTTGCAATAAATTTCCTTTTAAGTTCAACGTGGTTTAAGCTAGCTTCTTTTACATACTGCAAAAAGAACTATAACTCTGCCCTTATTATGCACATGTAAAAACTGTCATCAGCTTACCTTAACTTTTTTTACTTCTACTTTGTGGCCAGAGTTTATACATTTAATATTTTTAGTGGCTACTTCAAATTAATGCAATAAGCTTTTCTTAAACAAAGCCTGCTCATATTTTAATCTTCACTTCACAATATAGATTATAGGAATCAATTACTATGCTGTGATATGACTGCAGATGGAGTTAATTGCAAGGTGTCAGAATAAATCATTTCTGAACCCAAAAAGAAGAGCAGAATCAGCTTTTTTGAAAATAGATTATATACTATTACGAGGTACACAATTCTGATGCAGTACGATATACCTACTACTATACTACATAGAAAGTATATTTTCTAACACAGGAATGGGCAAATATTTTCTGCAAAGAGTGAATATTTTAGACTTTGCGGGCCGTAAGATCTCTCACAACTACTGTCCTCTGCTGTTACAGAATAAAAGGTGCCACAGACAATACATTCTGTTCAAAACTACTTTTCTGGACAATGATATCTAAATTTTCTACTTTTTGTGTATTACAAAAATACTCTTTTGATCCCCCCCATCATTTAAAAACATAAACCAATTCTTTGCTTATAAGCCTGTACAAGCTGCTATAATCCAAGTCTAAAATAAGCAGTACCAAACTTAACTCAATGGCCATAGTTTGCTGATTCCTGCTTGAAAAGATAGAGAAGAAAATCATTAAGTTCCATATATATCCCACAGGGCATAGTTCTATGCCTCTGCCTTGAGTGGCTAGACACAACAGGTAAAGGTGTACTTCCTTACAGAAAGAAGTTTTGGGGGTTTTTGTGGTAGGGGGGTTGGGGTTTTGGGGTTTTATTTTTTGGGGTTTTTTTTTGGTTATTTTTTTTTTTCCAGAAGTTTTTTCTATTTTACTTTTTGGAGAGCTCTCCTCTTTTACTTTCTGTTTGTGCTAATCTACATTATCCTCTTCCCTAATCATATCATGAAAGAGGATGATGAGGATGATTCCTCTAAGTCATTCCCCCAAATTATGAAATAGAAACTCAAGAAATCACAGCCTAACTCGTGTGGTCTGTGGGTCTTGTCTCTTTCTAGCTATTTTTAATTTTACATTCTACCCAAGCATTTTTGCTTCTCTGATTTAAAAAAAACAACTTTGGTGGGGGAGTGGTAGGAAGCTCTATTTGTACATTTGGCATTATTCCAAATCCTTGAGAGCTCTAGAAAGATGACCTTAAATTTTTTAAAAAATTATTTGCTTTATACTATACTTTAAAATAATAAACATAGGAGTGCCAGGGTGGCTTAGTCAGTCAAGCAGCTGACTCTTGAGTTCAGCTCAGGTCATGATCTCAGGGTCCTGGGATAGAGCGCCCCCCCCCCAACTCTACCCTCAGCAGGGAGTCTGCTTAAGATTCTCTCTCCTTCTCCCTTTGCTCCTCCCACCACTGCTCACTCATTTGCACGTATGTGCTTTCTCTCTAAAATAAATAAATCTTTTTTTAAAATAAATATAAAATAATAAACATAATGTAGAAGCTAAATTCTCCAAATATCTAAACTAATCGATTTCATTTAAAGGCAGTATGACCAAAGGAATCTTATTTTTCCTTTTTCATTTGTGGCTGATTGTTTTTCATATGTACCTTTCTCAGGATTTTCGGTGTTTTTTTTTTAAGATTTTATTTTTTTATTTATTTGACAGAGAGAGGGAGATCACAAGGAAGCAGAGAGGCAGGCGGAGAGAGAGGGGGAAGCAGGCTCCCCGCTGAGCAGAGAGCCCGATGCAGGGCTCGATCCCAGGACCCTGAGTTCATGACCTGAGCCGAAGGCAGAGGCTTAACCCACTGAGCCACCCAGGCACCCTAGGATTTTCATATTTTTATCTTTAAACACAGCATAATCCCTGGATGTCCTCAAATGAGAGCTATAAACTTATATCATCATATAATGAAAATACAGGTAAGTTTTTCAGCAAAGTCTTTTATTTAAACACATTATATACTGGCCTACCAACTTTTTAGGTTATTTATCTTTTTGTTTCTTACAAATGGAAACTTGCTTAACTTTTATGGATTATAAAAAGCATACAGCAAAATTAGCAGAATGACTATAAAACAGGAAACTCCAAGAAAAATGGTTTTAATCTCCTTTGGCAATTAAACTACATGAGAATGAACAGGTATACTAGGATGTCATTAGAGTACAGAAAGATATTCACAGTTATAAAACACCTGTTTATTCATAACCCTTCAGACCACAGGCACTTTGATATTCAAAGAATCCACTTACACTGACTCTAATTCCAGAAGAGCTAGGCAGTACTTAAAAAGTAATGACAAAAACAATATGGAGGCTCCTTGAAAATGTAAAAATACAACCAGCATATGATCCAGCAATTCCACTTGTAGCTATTTATTTGAAGGATTCAAAATCACTATCTCAAAAAAACATATATTCCCATGTTCACTGCAGCCTTATTTTCAATAGCAAAGTCAGGGTTACAACCTAAGTGTCCACTGACTGGATAAAGGAAATGTGTTGTGTATGTACAAAGGGATATTACACAGCTATTTAAAAAAGAAAGAAATCCTGCCATATGCAATAATATGAATGGACCTTGAGGACAAAATGCTAAGTGAAATAAGTCAGAAAAAAATACTATATGATCTCACTTATATGTGGAATATAAAACCAAACTCATAGATCCAGTTCACAGATTGGTGGTTCCCAAAAGTGTGAGCTACGGGGTGAGGGGTGGGTGAGACGGTTAAAGATGGTTAATAGGGGGGCGCCTGGGTGGCTCAGTGGATTAAGCTGCTGCCTTCGGCTCGGGTCATGATCTCAGGGTCCTGGGATCGAGCCCCGCATCGGGCTTTCTGCTCAGCAGGGAGCCTGCTTCCCCCTCTGTCTCTGCTTGCCTCTCTGCCTACTTGTGATCTCTCTCTCTGTCAAATAAAATAAATAAAATAATAAAAAAAAAAAAAGATTTAAAAAAAAAAAAGATGGTTAATAGGTACCAACTTCTATTATAAGGTAAGTAAGTCCTGGAAATGTAATAATATATAGCATGGTGACTATAGTTAAATACTGTACTGTATATTTGAAAGGTACTGGGAAAGGTTTTTTTTTGTTTTCTTTTGTTTTTTTAATTTGATTGACAGAGTGAGATCACAAGTAGGCCGAGAGGCAAGCAGAAAGAGAGGAAGGCAGAGAGAGAGGAAGGGAAGCAGGCTCCCTGCGAAGCAGAGAGCCCGATGCGGGGCTCGATGCCAGGACCCCGAGATCATGACCTGAGCCGAAGGCAGAGGCTTAACCCACTGAGCCACCCAGGTGCCCTGGGAAAGTAGTTCTTAAAAGTTCTCATCACAAGGAAAAAAAAACTCTAACTGTATAGAGATGTACATTACCTAAACTCATTTTGTTAATCATTCTTCATATCCATACATCAAATCATTACACCGCACATCTAAAATGAATATAATACTATATGTCAATTATATCTTAATTTTTAAATTTTTTTAAAGATTTTCTTTATTTGAGAGAGAGAGTGTGTGCCCATGTGCACATGAGTGGCAGGGCGAGGAAGAGGGACAAGCAGACTCTGCATGGAGCCCCACCGGGGCTCAATCTCACAACTCAAAGATCATAACCCGGGCTGAAACCAAGAGTCAGACACTGATCTGACTAAGCCACCCAGGCACCCCATCCTGATTTTTTAAAAAGTAATGACAAAAAAAGCACTTCATATAATAAGTAGTATAAAATAGTCTCAATGAATTTAAAAAAAATTTAATGCTCTCAAAGTGTTTGATTTGCACAAGAAAACTGGACATAAAGTTAAATTAAAGGTTGTATCTCTGAACAGGTAACTGACTAATGAAAAAATGGGTCATTTTTCAGCATAAGAAAACAGGTTAGTGGGGAGGAGTCAAGATGGCGGAGAAGTAGCAAGCTGAGACTGCTTCAGCTAGCCGGAGATCAGCTAGATAGCTTATCTAAAGATTGCAAACACCTGAAAATCCATCCGCAGATCGAAGAGAAGAAGAACAGCAATTCTGGAAACAGAAAAACAACCACTTTCTGAAAGGTAGGACCGGCGGAGAAGTGAATCCAAAGCGACGGGAAGATAGACCCCGGGGGGAGGGGCCGGCTCCCGGCAAGCGGCGGAGCAACCACGCACAAAATCAGGACTTTTAAAAGTCTGTTCCGCTGAGGGACATCGCTCCAGAGGTTAAACCGGGGCGAAGCCCACGCGGGGTCAGCGTGGCCTCAGGTCCCGCAGGGTCACAGAAGGATCGGGGGTGTCTGAGTGTCGCAGAGCTTGCGGGTATTGGAACGGGAAAGCCGGCTACAGAGACAGAGCTGACAGTAAGCTCGCAGCTCCGTGTTACCTTGAACCGGTCACAGGCTCGGTGAGCTCGGAGCGCGGCCGGAGGTCAGGCAGACGGGAGTAACTGGGCACGGTTCTCTGAGGGCGCACTGAGAAGTGGGGCCCTGGGCTCTCGGCTACTCCGGGCTGGAGACCAGGAGGCCGCCATTTGTATTCCCGTCCTCTGGAACTCTATGGAAAGCGCTCAGGGAACAAAAGCTCCTGAAAGCAAACCCTAGCAGATTACTCACCCCGGCCCCGGGTAAGGGCGGTGTAATTCCGCCTGGGGCAAAGACACTTGAGAATCACTACAACAGGCCCCTCCCCCAGAAGATCAACAAGAAATCCAGCCGAGACCAAGTTCACCTACCAAGGAGTGCGGTTTCAATACCAAGGAGAGCAGCAGAATTCCAGAGGAGGAGAAAGCCAAGCACGGAACTCATGGCTTTTTTCCTGTGATTTTTTTTAGTCTTGCAGTTAATTTAATTTTTTCTTTTTCATTTTTTTTTTTCTCGCCTTCAGGTAAAATTTTTTTTTAACTGTTACCTTTTTCTTTTTTAACGATTTTTTACTAGTTTATCTAATATATATATATATATTTTACATTTTTCTTAGGTGTTTTCTTTTTTTAAAAATTCTTTTCTTTTCTTTTCTTTTTTTTTCTTTTTCTTTTCTATTTGTTTTTTTTTTTCTTTCTTCCTTTTTGAACCTCTTTTTATCCCCTTTCTCCCCACTCACGATTTTGGATCTCTTCTAATTTGGTTAAAGCATATTTTCCTGGGGTTGTTGCCACCCTTTTAGTATTTTACTTGCCCCTTCATTTACTCTTATCTGGACAAAATGACAAGACGTAAAAATTCAACACAAAAAAAAGAACAAGAGGCAGTACCGAAGGCTAGGGACCTAATCAATACAGACATTGGTAATATGTCAGATCTAGAGTTCAGAATGACAATTCTCAAGGTTCTAGCCGGGCTCGAAAAAGGCATGGAAGATATTAGAGAAACCCTCTCGAGAGATATAAAAAGCCCTTTCTGGAGAAATAAAAGAACTAAAATCTAACCAAGGTGAAATCAAAAAAAAGCTATTAATGAGGTTGCAATCAAAAATGGAGGCTCTAACTGCTAGGATAAATGAGGCAGAAGACAGAATTAGTGATATAGAAGACCAAATGACAGAGAATAAAGAAGCTGAGCAAAAGAGGGACAAACAGCTACTGGACCACGAGGGGGAGAATTCGAGAGATAAGTGACACCATAAGACGAAACAACATTAGAATAATTGGGATTCCAGAAGAAGAAGAAAGAGAAGAGAGGGGAGCAGAAGGTATACTGGAGAGAATTATTTGGGGAGAATTTCCCCAATATGGCAAAGGGAACGAGCATCAAAATTCAGGAGGTTCAGAGAATGCCCCTCAAAATCAATAAGAATAGGCCCACACCCCGTCACCTAATAGTAAAATTTACAAGTCTCAATGACAAAGAGAAAATCCTGAAAGCAGCCCGGGAAAAGAAGTCTGTAACATACAATGGTAAAAATATTAGATTGGCAGCTGACTTATCCACAGAGACCTGGCAGGCCAGAAAGAGCTGGCATGATATTTTCAGAGCACTAAACGAGAAAAACATGCAGCCAAGAATACTATATCCAGCTAGGCTATCATTGAAAATAGAAGGAGAGATTAAAAGCTTCCAGGACAAACAACAACTGAAAGAATTTGCAAATACCAAACCAGCTCTACAGGAAATATTGAAAGGGGTCCTCTAAGCAAAGAGAGAGCCTACAAGTGGTAGATCAGAAAGGAACAGAGACCATATACAGTAACAGTCACCTTACAGGCAATACAATGGCACTAAATTCATATCTCTCAATAGTTACCCTGAATGTTAATGGGCTAAATGCCCCTGTCAAAAGAGACACAGGGTATCAGAATGGATAAAAAAAACAAAACCCATCTATATGTTGCCTCCAAGAAACACATTTTAAGCCCGAAGACACCTCCAGATTTAAAGTGAGGGGGTGTGAAAAGAATTTACCATGCTAATGGACATCAGAAGAAAGCAGGAGTGGCAATCCTTATATCAGATCAATTAGATTTTAAGCCAAAGACTATAATAAGAGATGAGGAAGGACACTATATCATACTCAAAGGGTCTGTCCAACAAGAAGATTTAACAATTTTAAATATCTATGCCCCCAATGTGGGGGAGCAGCCAACTATATAAACCAATTAATAACAAAATCAAAGAAACACATCAACAATAATACAATAATAGTAGGGGACTTTAACACTCCCCTCACTGAAATGGACAGGTCATCCAAGCAAAAGATCAGCAAGGAAATAAAGGCCTTAAATGACACACTGGACCAGATGGACATCACAGATATATTCAGAATATTTCATCCCAAAGCAACAGAATACACATTCTTCTCTAGTGCACATGGAACATTCTCCAGAATAGATCACATCCTCGGTCCTAAATCAGGACTCAACCGGTATCAAAAGATTGGGATCATTCCCTGCATATTTTCAGACCACAATGCTCTAAAGCTAGAACTCAACCACAAAAGGAAGTTTGGAAAGAACCCAAATACATGGAGACTAAACAGCATCCTTCTAAAGAATGAATGGGTCAACCGGGAAATTAAAGAAGAATTGAAAAAAAAATCATGGAAACAAATGATAATGAAAATACAACGGTTCAAAATCTGTGGGACACAACAAAGGCAGTCCTGAGAGGAAAATATATAGCGGTACAAGCCTTTCTCAAGAAACAAGAAAGGTCTCAGGTACACAACCTAACCCTACACCTAAAGGAGCTGGAGAAAGAACAAGAAAGAAACCCTAAGCCCAGCAGGAGAAGAGAAATCATAAAGATCAGAGCAGAAATCAATGAAATAGAAAACAAAAAAACAATAGAACAAATCAACGAAACTAGGAGCTGGTTCTTTGAAAGAATTAATAAAATTGATAAAAACCCCTGGCCCGACTTATCAAAAAGAAAAGAGAAAGGACCCAAATAAATAAAATCATGAATGAAAGAGGAGAGATCACAACTAACACCAAAGAAATACAAACTATTATAAGAACATACTATGAGCAACTCTACGGCAATAAATTTGACAATCTGGAAGAAATGGATGCATTCCTAGAAACATATAAACTACCACAACTGAGCCAGGAAGAAATAGAAAGCCTGAACAGACCCATAACCAGTAAGGAGATTGAAACAGTCATTAAAAATCTCCAAACAAACAAAAGCCCAGGGCCAGACGGCTTCCCGGGGGAATTCTACCAAACATTTAAAGAAGAACTAATTCCTATTCTCCTGAAACTGTTCCAAAAAATAGAAATGGAAGGAAAACTTCCAAACTCATTTTATGAGGCCAGCATCACCTTGATCCCAAAACCAGACAAGGATCCCACCAAAAAAAGAGAGCTATAGACCGATATCCTTGATGAACACAGATGCGAAAACTCAACAAAATACTAGCCAATAGGATTCAACAGTACATTAAAAAGATTATTCACCACGACCAAGTGGGATTTATTCCAGGGCTGCAAGGTTGGTTCAACATCCGCAAATCAGTCAATGTGATACAACACATCAATAAAAGAAAGAACAAGAACCATATGATACTCTCAATAGATGCTGAAAAAGCATTTGACAAAGTACAACATCCCTTCCTGATCAAAACTCTTCAAAGTGTAGGGATAGAGGGCACATACCTCAATATCATCAAAGCCATCTATGAAAAACCCACCGCAAATATCATTCTCAATGGAGAAAAACTGAAAGCTTTTCCGCTAAGGTCAGGAACACGGCAGGGATGTCCGTTATCACCACTGCTATTCAACATCGTACTAGAGGTCCTAGCGTCAGCAATCAGACAACAAAAGGAAATTAAAGGCATCCAAATCGGCAAAGAAGAAGTCAAATTATCACTCTTCGCAGATGATATGATACTATATGTGGAAAACCCAAAAGACTCCACTCCAAAACTGCTAGAACTTATACAGGAATTCAGTAAAGTGTCAGGATATAAAATCAATGCACAGAAATCAGTTGCATTTCTCCACACCAACAGCAAGACAGAAGAAAGAGATATTAAGGAGTCAATCCCATTTACAATTGCATCCAAAACCATAAGATACCTAGGAATAAACCTAACCAAAGAGACACAGAATCTATACTCAGAAAACTATAAAGTACTCATGAAAGAAATTGAGGAAGACACAAAGAAATGGAAAAATGTTCCATGCTCCTGGATTGGAAGAATAAATATTGTGAAAATGTCTATGCTACCTAAAGCAATCTACACATTTAATGCAATTCCTATCAAAGTACCATCCATCTTTTTCAAAGAAATGGAACAAATAATTCTAAAATTTATATGGAACCAGAAAAGACCTCGAATAGCCAAAGGGATATTGAAAAAGAAAGCCAACGTTGGTGGCATCACAATTCAGGACTTCAAGCTCTATTACAAAGCTGTCATCATCAAGACAGCATGGTACTGGCACAAAAACAGACCCATAGATCAATGGAACAGAATAGAGAGCCCAGAAATAGACCCTCAACTCTATGGTCAACTAATCTTCGACAAAGCAGGAAAGAATGTCCAATGGAAAAAAGACAGCCTTTTCAATAAATGGTGCTGGGAAAATTGGACAGCCACATGCAGAAAAATGAAATTGGACCATTTCCTTACACCACACACAAAAATAGACTCAAAATGGATGAAGGACCTCAATGTACGAAAGGAATCCATCAAAATCCTTGAGGAGAACACGGGCAGCAACCTCTTCGACCTCTGCCGCAGCAACATCTTCCTAGGAACAACGCAAAAGGCAAGGGAAGCAAGGGAAAATGAACTACTGGGATTTCATCAAGATCAAAAGCTTTTGCACAGCAAAGGAAACAGTTAACAAAATCCAAAGACAACTGACAGAATGGGAGAAGATATTTGCAAACGACATATCAGATAAAGGACTAGTGTCCAGAATCTATAAAGAACTTAGCAAACTCAACACCCAAAGAACAAATAATCCAATCAAGAAATGGGCAGAAGACATGAACAGACATTTCTGCAAAGAAGACATCCAGATGGCGAACAGACACATGAAAAAGTGCTCCATATCACTCGGCATCAGGGAAATACAAATCAAAACCACAATGAGATATCACCTCACACCAGTCAGAATGGCTAAAATCAACAAGTCAGGAAATGACAGATGCTGGCGAGGATGCGGAGAAAGGGGAACCCTCCTACACTGTTGGTGGGAATGCAAGCTGGTGCAGCCACTCTGGAAAACAGCATGGAGGTTCCTCAAAATGTTGAAAATAGAACTGCCCTATGACCCAGCAATTGCACTATTGGGTATTTACACTAAAGATACAAATGTAGTGATCCAAAGGGACACATGCACCCGAATGTTTATAGCAGCAATGTCCACAATAGCCAAACTATGGAAAGAACCTAGATGTCCATCAACAGATGAATGGATCAAGAAGATGTGGTATATATACACAATGGAATACTATGCAGCCATCAAAAGAAATGAAATCTTGCCATTTGCGACAACATGGATGGAACTAGAGCGTATCATGCTTAGCGAAATAAGTCAAGCAGAGAAAGACAACTATCATATGATCTCCCTGATATGAGGAAGTGGTGATGCAACATGGAGGCTTAAGTGGGTAGAAGAAGAATAAATGAAACAAGATGGGATTGGGAGGGAGACAAACCATAAGTGACTCTTAATCTCACAAAACAAACTGAGGGTTGCCGGGGGGAGGGGGTTTGGGAGAAGGGGGTGGGATTATGGACATTGGGGAGGGTATGTGCTTTGGTGAGTGCTGTGAAGTGTGTAAACCTGGTGATTCACAGACCTGTACCCCTGGGGATAAAAATATATGTTTATAAAAAATAAAAAATTAAAAAAAAAAGAAGAAAAAGAAAACAGGTTAATGTTTAGATATATAAATTTTTAACGAACTTGTTTTCTTTTTAAAGTATAAATCCCACAGGATGAAAACCAGTTTAAGAAGCAATTCATCCACCAGAGGGGGCCCTTACAAAACAACACAAAGAAAATATTAACAGCAATCAGCAGTATATACAACTGAAAGAATATATCTCACAAAACAAAATCCTTTAAGTCTATGAATTTCATGTAATCAAATGCAAATTTTTGAGTATATTACTCTTCTGAGAAACACAAAATTTTCATCGCTGAAACAGGCCCCCAGACTCACTTGTTCAGGTGCCCATAAGCTGAACAAATACAAAGAAAGAGCTATTAACTAGTCATCCATAGCAAGCCAACTAGAGAAGTAATATTTATTCTATCCCCTACACTCTGACACCATATTTTCTTTTTAAAGTTAGTTCTAGGACCATTTTTTTTGAAAATCAGTCATTTATAGTCACTGTGTCAACAGTCACCCTAAAACAGTCACCTAATTCTTGGCTTAGTGATTATTCTAGGAAAGCTCATGTCATCATCATTACTGGCCTTGTCATTTAGATATATGGACTTTCTACATGTCACAGTATATCTTGAGGCCACTATGTTTAAATTTATAAAAGAAACAGCATCTATAATTAGCTACCCATTTATCAGAAATATATACTTTTTTAACATAGTATTTATCAAGTATTCAATAAGTATTACATTATCTCATATAACCCCCAGAAAAACCCCATGGAGAAATACTATTATTATCCCCACTTTACAGATGAGGGCAATGGGGCTTAAAAACTTTACTGCTGATAAAGAACAGACCACAAACTACAGGGCTAAGTAATACCACAGATAAGAAAATAACTGAATTTTTAAAAGATTTTTATTTATTTGAGAGAGAGAGAGAGAGTGTGTGTGTGCATGCAAGCACAGGCTGAAGGAGGAGCAGAAGAAAGGGCAGAGAATCTGAGGCGAATTCTGTGCTAAGCGCAGAGCGGAACATGGGGCTCAATCCCGCGACCCATGAGATCATGACACAAGGCAAAATCATAAGCCAGACACACAATCAACTGAGCCACCCAGGTGCCCCTAAAATAATTGTAATTTTTATTAGGATAATTATAGATTCACATACAGTTGTAAAAAAAGAAATACAGGGAGATTCCTTGTATACTTTGCCCAATTTCCTGCAGCGATAACATTTTGCAAAACTTGAAAACGTCATGTCACAAACAGGATACCAATGATAATACAATCCACTGATCTTGTTTAGTGTTCTGAGGCACTTTTAACCAGCCAATACATCTCTGCTTTTTATCTATCAGCACTTCTAAATGCTTTATATAAAAACTGAATTTGTTCTCCAACTGTTTTTACCTTTCTTAACTGGTCTTCCTATACATATACATATATATTTTTTTTTTATTTTTTTTATTTTTTTTTTTTTTTTGGGAGAAAGAGCGGGGGTGAGGGAGAGACAGAATCCTAAGCAAGCTCCACACCCAGCACAAAGCCTGACACAGAGCTTGCTCTCACATTCTGAGACCATGAACTGACCCAAAATGAAGGATCAGATGCTTAACCAACTGCGCCACCCAGGTGCCCCACAATTTAATCTCTTTATAAGGAATTTTAGGGCTTCATACCTTTCTGTAGTTATGTATCTCAACATCCTCATTCTCTTTATATATGTAAACTCACTTCATTCTATTCTAGTTTCTCCAAAGCACAGTACCTGGGGTCAAAAATCCTGGCATTTTACTATCTGCTTTGCCATATACTAACTTAGGCAAATCATTTAACCTCTCAACATTTCCCTCATCTTTAAAATGAGAATAATAGTACCTACTTCAAACAGTTCCTGAAGATCTAAGTTTGGCTGCAAAGTGGCTGGCACATTATATCGCAAAGAGTAAGTCTTACCAAACTTTAACCATAATTATTTATTATTCCTCACCAAGAATTTTCTAATAGCAAATCTAAACACCATAGCCTCCGTAACACCCTAACTTTACTATTCTATGTCCATTTGTTCATTCACTCACCAAAAATGTATTCTTTACCCATGAAGAAGATAAACAGATGAATCAAATACAGAACTTTTCTTTATATCCGCACAATTATTAAAATTTAAGATAGATAGCACCAATAACAAAAAAAAGAAGGGAAAAAAGTACAGTTAAAGTTCACGGGCACTTTTGACAGAGGAAGTAGCAAATGACCTGGGTATTTAAGAATTTATTTACTTGACAAATAAATGGGAAGACACAGAGCAGGAAAGAAATGGGATATAGCATTTCCTAGAAAAGGAACATAAGGGCAACTAAGATACCAAGGCAGAAAAGGAGCATGTATAGGAAACAGCAAGCAGTTCGAGTTGGCTACAGTGAAGGGTCATAATAGAAAGTAAGACTAAAGACTAGTCAGAGCAGATCCTGAAAAGCTTTATCCAAATCCAGAGCCTAAATTTCATTGTCTACAACGAAAAGTGAAAAGATTTTAGTGCAATTGTAAGTTCATAATTGTATAGTCAAAATACAAATGTGCTGTATAACATGTAAAATGGATTAGAGAAGAAATCTCTACTGTGCCAGTATTGAGAAATCAAGCTGCTACAACTGGTTAGGTAGGCAGAGAAAGCACGAAAAGAAGATCTGAAGGGAAAATACTAACATAAGTGAACCAATGATTTGAGAGTTAATAAAATCTGAAAAGAAAAAGTGAGGAAAATTTAGGTTACAAGCCTTAGTTCTGGGAACTGCACTAAAGAAAAATGGCTCCCAGACTTCCCGACAAATCACTTAACCATCTTCCTGAATTCCAAACCATATTTTAATTTCTTTACTAGACTGCATTATTTTTACCTATAGAGTGAAACAAATTATCTTATAAGAACATGATATAGTAAACAATAAACAAAATCAAGAAATCTGGAAGCTCTATGCTGAGAAGGGCAAGACAATGGGCTACTTAGTACATCTGATATAACATGTTTTATTAAAAGTAAGATTCAGGACACTGTAATTATTTGTTCATAAAACAGGAACCAGGATTCCTGTACTCATTTGTTCAATGGTGTCTCTCCAGCATGTGAAACACTGTCTTGAATGTTTTAACATGCAACAAGTATATATGTAATAAAATCAATGTATATATTCAATATATGCATGCAACAAACATATATCTTATATATTCAACATATATATGATGAATATATATTTCAATAAAGAAATTTTACAAGTTATTAAATTTTATGAAAGGTTCTCTGTTGGCCTCAATGTTCTGAGGGCTCAATATTCTTTCCCACCTTCCTCTTACTAAAATGCCTTCTGTTCATAGGGAATATAGACAATGACATTGTAATAGTGTTGTATGGTGATAGATAGTACCCACACTTGTGGTGAGCACAGCCTAACCCAAAGAGAAGGTGAATTACCATGTTGCACATGAGAAACTAACATAACATTCTGTGTCAATGTCCATAAATTCAAAAAATTTTAAAATAAACTGGGCTTCTGTTGCTAAGTCTTTAAAAAATATAAATAAATGACAACATATTAATTTACTAAAGATTATAATTACTTTAATATTAAATTATTAACCACTAAAGACCAGAATAAAAATATTAATTTAACATATCAGACACAAAGTAAATACTTGATAATTTACATAGATTTTTAGGTATCTCCCAAGCTCCATTTTGCAGCTTAGGAATTTAAAATCGAATATATTTGTTGCTAGAGGAGAGATCTGTATACATCTCCTTAACAGAGTTAATCATCTTACCAGGTCTTTCCTTCCCAGTGCCTTTTGACTCAGCAAACTTTTGAATCAAGCTTTCAACTGTAGTGTTAGCCATGTTATTTATAAATTCTTCATGGACCTATTAAAATGAAATAAAGGTAATTTTTTTCTTTTTCCATCAAAAATTCTTACTGTATTTCAGACAAAACTTGCATAAAGCAATTAAAATTCATTACACCAAAACATGTGGGGTTTTTTGACCCAAAACCTTTGAGAACTTTAATTTACCTAACATGATCTCTTACCTTGTAGTGTTAGTAGACCTGTGGGTATCAACCACTGTTTACATGAAGCTCTAAAGATACTGTCTTAGAAGTCAAGTTTCCTGTCCTCATCTTTGAATGTTTTAGACATATAATTCTTATGATAAGTTAAAACTTATATAGATCTTTAATAATATTTAAATCCTTAAAAATAAAAAAATAACAGACCTCATCTTTCTCTACTCTACTTCAGTATACTCCAAGGTGTCATAATTAAACTGCTTTTGTATTTTGGGGCAAAAATTTTTTTTCTTAAAGATTTTTGTTTTTAAGTAATCCCTATACCCAAAGTGGGGCTCCAACTCACAACCCTGAGTTCAAGAATCGTGTGCTCCAGAAGGAGGAGAGGCAGACTCCCTGCCAAGTGGGGAGGCCAACACAGTGCTCAATCCCAGGACTCTGAGATCATGACCTGAGCTAAAGTCAGACACTTAAGCAACTGAGTCACCCAGGTACCCATTTAAGCACAAGTTCTGTAATTTACTACTGTTCTAGAGTAAAATTATTTTAAAAATCCAAAAATTGATAACTCCAGAATTTTAAAGTAAAAGTCTGAGCTATCCATTAATTTTAACAGTTGGTTTGAATTATCATCCTTGGCGGCCAATCAAAAATCCAGCTTTTTTTTTTTTTTTTTTGAGATTTTATTTGTCAGATAGAGAGAGCACACTCAAGCCTGCACACAAGCAAGGGGAGTGGCAGGCAGAGGGAGAAGCAGACTGCCCTGAGCAGGGAGTGCAATGAAGGACTTGATACCAGGACCGTGTGATCATGACCTAAGCTGAAGGCAGATGCTTAACTGAGTCACCGGGAGGAGGAAGGGGGGGTCCCAAAAAAGTCTAGTTTATATTTAATATTTGTAAATACACATTTTTACCTGAAATAATCCAGTATCATACTGAGTTTTAGATTTTTAAACAGTCATTAATGAACATAAAATTTTCATGAGTCATTTCAACAAAAGGAAAAACTTACCTGGCCTATTTGCAAATGAATTTCCTTTATAGCATTTGACAAGGATTCTATAATTTCCTTTATGTGAATGAGATGTGTTTCTTCAATATCTTGAAACTTCTGGGTAACAAATATGAAAAGTTACATATCTACATTAAAAATACACTCTGAAATCAAAACTTTAATTTCAAATTTAAAATCAGATCAAAACTTTAAAATTATTATTATAAATTATTATTTATTCAAGCCCCCAATATGGGCTTGAACTTGCAGTCAAAAGACCTTTTAAATCATCTCAATATAGCTAACCAAATTAAGCAAGCTAACATTATGTAATGTTTAACAATACTTCTAGACAAATGAGTCCAATAAATATACTGAAACGTTTAACTTTTTAATACATTAACTTTTCCCTATGCCATTTCTCACTATGCCATCTCTCTGAACTTGTTCAGAGTTTGAAGACACCACAAATTAAATCTATAATCACAGTCAGAAAACTGGAAGGAGACCCAAATGAGAAGTTTCATGAAAGCGAAGGTAGAAGTGTTTCCAACTAAAGACCAGTTAATTGGCAAAGCAAAAGCTACTGCTTACTTCTGAAGACTTTATAACCTAGCCCGAAGACTCTCAAAGTGTCTAATCTCAACAGTTCTCAACAGAAGGTAGGGATATATCCAATCACCTGGAAAATGTTTTCAAACCACAGAATGCATAGATTCTCTACTACTCCCTGGGGAATGGGGGTGGAAAAAGATAAGAATGTTGTTTGGAAAAAATTCCCAGGTCATTCTGGTATTTATTCCCCAGGAAGAAAACCACTGCTAGACTTGGCTTCTAATACACAAATTAAGAAGCCTGAGAAATACTGAAATAAAACATGTTTCATTTTGCTTAACCCAGTGTTTTCCAAATTTGACCCACACAGCCTTTTTTGTTTTCTTCTTCTATGAGTATCTATTAATATCTCACACAACAATAATATTCCTCAAAACAGGATTTGGGAAATGCTGAACTAGCTATTTTCAAACAAAATACATTTGTCATTTCAAGTACACAAACCTGATTACCCTTTTTTTTTCCCTGCCAAATTAAATCAGTTCTAAGGAATAGGCCTAAATATCTCGTTATTTTTTCTAGTTAGATTATCAAATTAAGTTCCCTCACCCCATATTTAATAGGCAATTTTCTTCAGCAATGCGTCACATGATCAGAAAACCACAAAGCTAAATGATCATGTTCATATTTTTGCAAAGGGTCTGAACTTTTAAAAAAAAAAATCAGTAATGGTGAAATTATAGTTCTGGCAACAATGCAACAATAGTCCAAAAACTTAAATCAATTATATTCATGAAAAATGGTGGAGCTAAAATGTCTTGCTTTGACCAATTTTGACCAAATCAATAAGAATACCAGCATTTCAAGATTCTGAATTACTCTCTTAAGAAGTGAGGAATACTGGCAGAAGCATGATTTTATGTTCATATTATACAAATTCACCTTCAGCTTAAATTTCTGCAATTTAATGAACAAGATATTTTCTCACTGACAGGTAAGACCCAAATCCAGAAAAGCTAAATCATCAGCCACAAATTTCATAAGGATAATCCCTAATCCCAAGAAAACTGTGCCATCTTCATTCTCTTTTGAAAGAGCTACACTGAGAGGCGCCTGGGTGACTCCGCCCTTAAGCACCTGCCTTCAGCTCTGGTCATGATTCCAGCATCCTGGAATCGAGCCCCACATTGAGCCCCACATCAGGCTCCCTGATTGGCGGGAAGCCTGCTTCTCCCTCTCCCGCTTCCCCTGCTTGTATTCTTTCTCTCATTGTTTCTCTCTGTCAAATAAATAAATAAATCTTTAAAAAAAAAATGATTAAGACATAGCCTTAATTATTTAAAAATATCTTGAAACATGAAGCCACATAGAAACTCAAAGCATGATTCAGAAGCAATTTAGAAACTGAGCTGTGTTTTTAAGAGGGGGTAGGGGATCTGCTAAATATCAATTTCCTCAGAATTAGTAACTACTAAACAGAGTAATTCAACAATGGGACTTCAGCCTCAAGTATTTGGATATAAATAAATGAACTTTCTTGAACAAATCAGACTTTTCTTCCTTGAAATTTCAAATAATACATTATATGTTAATTTTTAAAATTTTAAAAAGCACCCTAATACTGTATTCATATGTACTGTTACATTAATTTTTTTAAAAGTATAATTTTGGGGACACCTGCGTGGCCAAATCCGTTAAGCATCTGACTTCTGATTTCAGATCAGATCATGATCTCAGTGTTGTGAGATCAAGCCTGGCAAAGGGCTCCACGCTCAGCAGGAAGTCTGCTTGGGATTCTCTTTCTCCCTCTCCCTACACCCAGTCCCCCTGCTCTATTCACATACTCTCTTTCTTAAAGAAATAAATAAAAATAAAAAGTACAAAATGAGAGGCAACTGGGAGTTAGGGGGGTAAGGAAAGGAATAAATGAAACAAGATGGGATCGGGAGGGAGACAAACCATAAGAGACTCTTAATCTCACAAAACAAACAGGGTTGGGTGGGGGTGACTGGGTTATGGACACTGGGAAAGGTATGTGCTATAGTGAGTGCTGTAAAGGGTAAACCTGGCGATTCACAGACCTGTACCCCTGGGGCTAATAATACATTATATGTTAATTTAAAAAAATTTAAAAAAAAAAGAAAAAGAAAAAGTACAACTTTATCAGCCACTAATACATAAGGGAGACAAACCATAAGAGACTCTTAATCTCAGGAAACAAACAGAGAGTTGCTGGAGGGGAGTTGGTGGGGAGGGAAGGAGTTGGGGGGAAGGGAAAGGGTGGGTGGGTGATGGACACTATGGAGGGTATGTGCTATGATGAGTGCTGTGAATTGTTTAAAACTGATGATTCACAGACCTGTACCCCTGAAACAAATAATACATTGTATATTAATTAAAAAAAATTTTTTTAATGCACCCTAATACTGAAAGTCCCTAATCTGAAGGTGTAGTTTAAGCAAAATCTCAAAGCTTACTTGAATGAGCCAAATGTTTAAACAAAATCTCCATATTTTTCCAGTTTTTAAATATCATTAAATGTTAATAGTAGAAAACATACACATGAATAAAATTCACAATTTTTATTGTGTTTTTTCTTAACCCCAAGTGAAAATAATTAAACCACAAATATTCCAAATAAATCCTAACCTCTTTCATCCCACACATTCAATTTCTTTTTCTACTAGTAAAGAAATACAGGTCCTGTCACCCAAATCTGATTTTCACTACACTGCTATACCCCATCCCACCGTGATTAGGTCAACATGCTAGGCCTGGAACAAAGAAAGATGAAAATGTAAAAGAATTCTTTTCACTTCTAATTAACTGAAATTAAAATTTAAAGTCTACTACCTATTAAGAAATGATAGCCTGTTTTGTCGTTGTACATGTGTGATAGAGAGACAGAAGGAACTTGAAAGAGGACAAACATACACACATTAGCACAGTATATACCATCACTTTACTTAAAAGCAGCATGGATATACATCTGCTCAAATATGTTAATCTTATCTTACAAGTAGCAGAATAAACAAAATGCCAATTTGGGGGGGGGAGTAATGAAAAATAAAAGAAATGAGAGGGAAAAATGAGTGCTAAAAATTCTTTCAAAACACTTTTATAAAATAATATAAATGAATAAAAAACTGATTCCAGCAAATTCTAATTTTTCCAAATTAAACAGCTGAAAGGAAATACTTTCTGACAGAAACTAGTCATGTTGATGCCAAATTAATGAACCAATAATTGTCTTATAAACAAGTGTTAAGGTTTCAGAAGCCAAAAGAGCACTTGCTTGTCTACAATAATCGGTTGCTTTAGAAATTGAAGTTTTTTTCTTTCACTAGAGTTAGACCCTCCTTTAATACAATTAACTAAACCATTCTTGAAATATTATCATTTCCCAGCTGCCATGACATTATTCTTCCCAGTTTTCTTCCTTGTCTGGCTTGTCCTACTTAGGTTTCAGCAGCCCTTCTTCAATCAAACTGTCAATGATGAGTCTCTCAGAGCTTGGTCCTTTCTTCCCCACACTCTATTCAAAGATAATGTCATTATGGCTTTGAGTACTGACAAGCCCTTATTTTACACAGGCTCATAATCCTTCATTCAAAACTTTGGAACGAGATGTTTGAGAGTTCAAATATTTTGAATTTTTAAAATAAAGATAACGTGGCTTTGTTACCATATCTTTCACAATACTGAAAGCAGGATCTACTGTGGCATCTGTTTATCAAACACATTAATATTTCTAAAGGAAAACAGGTATATTCAATGTAGGTGGGATAAATACATAGCCTTACATCAGTTCTGGTCAAGTTTTGCTGCCAAATTCATTTCAGAAAAAAACTTGGTTTTTAGAGATTCTGGATTCAGAATTGTAAACAAAGGGCTGTGAACATTAATTATATCCAGCCCAGATTTTCTGGCTCTTCCAAAATAGCCCACATGATATCTCCAGCTTAAGTACAGGCAGCTCAAAATTAACATGTTCAGAATTGAACATCTGATCCTCTTCTAACTCCTCAAACTAATAGTTCTTCATCTAGTCTTTCTATTCATTTCTAACCACACAAACTTACAAGCCAAAAGCCAGAAGAGATTCTGATTTCCCCAAGAATTCCCACATTCTCTAATCCTTGACATCTCCAAACACACTCAATTCTCTCTTCCAACCACCACACTGCCCCTCATCCTAACCTGACCACTCTACTTGCCTGCCAAACTGGACTCTTGATTCTCGTTCCGCCCAACTATAATCCATGCTCCACAGAACTGCCAGAATTATCTTTTAAAATGAAGATCAGGGGACACCTGGATGGCTCAGTTATGCAACTGCCTTCGGCTCAGGTCATGATCCTAGGATCAAGTCCCGCATTGCATATAATCTTTCAGTGTCCTCCAACCGCTTTTTTTTTTAATTTTTCTCTCCTTTATTTGACTTATGCACTGTTCTTTTTCTTTCTTTTTAGAAAGTTTGAGATTATTTCTAGCTTCTTGGGATTTGGACACATGAAAAAATGCCCAATATCACTGGCCATTAGGGAAATACAAATCAAAATCATAATGAGATACCACTTTACACCAATTAGAATGGCAAAAATTAACAAGACAAGAAACAACAAATGTTGGCAAGAATGTGGAGAAGGGGAACTCTCTACCAACTGCTCTTAAGAAAACCTAAACCAGGGACGCCTGGGTGGCTCAGTTGGTTAAGCAGCTGCCTTCGGCTCAGGTCATGATCCCAGCATCCTGGGATCGAGTCCCACATCGGGCTCCTTGCTCAGCGGGGAGCCTGCTTCTCCCTCTGCCTCTGCCTGCCATTCTGTCTGCCTGTGCTCGCTCTCTCTCCCTCTCTCTCTGATAAATAAATAAAAAATCTTTAAAAAAAAAAAAAAAAAAAAAAAAAAGAAAACCTAAACCCTCACTACAGCCTTGTCCTTGCTTATCTCTTTAACCTCACTTCTTACCACTATCTCTCTTCACTCACTTTCATGAAGCATTATTTGCTTTCTACAATGTGACAGCTCTTTCATACGTCTGGGTCTTACATCCATGGGTCCTCAATACCTGGAACACTCCTGCTCTAGAATGTGTCTCTTTACTCATTCTTCAAGTCTCAGTTTTAAATCCCACTTTTCCAAAAAAACCTTTCCCAACTACCAAATTCAAATCAAATTAGGTTGCTCCTATTATTCTATCTCATATAATCCTTCTTTTCCCTTGTAACAGGTTTAATAATTCATAAATTTATATTTAATCATGTATTTAATGTTTACCTCCCTCCTCTATATTGTATAGTCCACCTAGAGCAGGGAGATATTTGTTCTATTTACACATATACTGTATATACCCAGCAACTAGCACAGTGCCTACAAACATGGCAAGTAAAGACAGAAGCATATATGCCTGCAAACAAGCATGAAAGGATTTTGATTTCTGAGATATGAATCATTCATCACTCTAAGCAGGAAGACTCCCTAGAATCCAAAAAGGCAGCTTCATGAAGTCCTTCTTCACACTTATTGAATGCCTACCATGGGAGCTATTTTAAAAGTGGTGAGGAAATAATCAATTTCTGTTTTGATAGAATTTACATTTAGGAAGGAAGACAGATAATAAAAAAAAATATATGGGTAGAAGAACCAGTGTGCTTTACTACATTCAAATATGATGACTAAGAATAATGTTCTAAAAAGAGCTTCCTTCACCAGCCTCAACAGATTACAAAAGATGAAGAACAGCTCCAGCCAGCCCATAATGATAAGAACATAACCCTTGCTCTTATAAGCCACTGAGATATGGGGGTTTCATCACCCCAGTATACCCAGCCTACCCTGACAGATAAATAAAATTCATGGCATATTAAATAACAGGTGCTAAGGAGAAAAACAAAACAAGAAAAAGGTACAAGAGGATGGGGGTATGAGTTTTATATATGATTCATAAAAGGCATCCATCTTAAACCTAGGCCTTTAATTAAGGCTCTAAGAATATCAAATGGTCTATAAATTATCCCAAGCTTATGGGAGACAGACTTTTTTTTTTTTTGAGACAGATTTTTTTTTTATTGTCTGTCCTCCCTAACTAAAATGGAAGTTCTATGAGAGCAGGGATTCTTGACTTTTTGTTAATGGCTATATTCACAGCAGTGAATCATTTGTAATTTTCTTCTCAAGCAGAAGTCAATTTTATAATTCATACATAAGGCTAACTAACAATCACCTGTCTTCATCATCTATCAATATCTTCACTTTCCCCCATTCTCTTTAAGCAGCCTCTTCTGATACACTTAAATAATCCCTTATAATGTGATAGTTATTACATATGGTCCTCATTGCCAAAATAAGACGTGTATCTTTAAAATAGCACCAATAAAACATATACATTGTACATTTCAACATTTCTAATACTAAAAAAAATGACATGACAAAAGAATTATATTATTTCTATCAGTAAAACAAATACCCTGTTTTAGATTTAAAGCTTAAAAATACCAACCTGAGCTGTTTCTGTCATTTTCTGTTCAAAATCAGCTTTTGCTAATGCATACTTCTCCACATAAAGTTTATAGGTATCTGTAGCTTTCTTAGATTTAACAGCTGCCTGTAACAAAACAAAAACATTTTTAATTATAAAATGATCTATTTTGTTTCCTAATATAAGTTCATTTGAAATAACTACTTAAATGCATTTTAAGGGATGAGGCCTATGGTGAGTCCAGTATGACATAAATTAACTTTAACATCTCTTTTTCAAGTACTCATTAGTAATTATTTTTGTTATAGTCACAGAATAACACAGAAACTAAATGTTGATTCTCCTTCCCGTCTGATGGAATGTGCCTTGAAAAGTTAAATACTCTCATTTTATAACCCAGAGTATTATCATATAACGACATTATAATGATACAATGTTTTTAAGAATTCAATCAACAAAAATGTGACAATATGATCAGAATATGCTTGACACTCTTTTCTATACCTTCAAGTCTTCCTTCCTTCCACAACATAAACATATTCCATTTAATGTCTGATTAATAATTATAAAGGTACTCAAAAATTGAGAAAATCATTTTCTTTGATGTTTCTCAGTTTCTATTATGCTCCAATAAATCTATAAATTTGTTTATAGATTTTTTCAAGATTTCTATTATTAAAAAATTGTTACTGCATTATTATAGCTCAAGTTTTATCAAAATTACTTATTCAATTAAAACTTAATATATTAAATATTAGGTAGTGAGGAATATGAAAATAAATTTTCTTCCTAAACGACTTCATGAAAGCAGTAGAACCTATTTTTACCTAGAAGTCGGCAGAATGCAACAAAGCCATGGAAGTAAAGATAAATTCTATGGAAGATATAAATTCAGGAAGAAGGAAGACTTTCTGTACCTTGTAGGTTCAAGCAAACATATGGTTCCAGAAACGACTATTCTCAAAGGACTGATCGATTTGGACAAAGGAAGGTTGGGAGGTGAGAAGTGTAAGTGGAAGTAAGAGTTTAAGAAGATCCCAAAAATTAAATAAATAAATAAAGGGAAGGGGCACCTGGGTGGCTTAGTGGGTTAAAGCCTCTGCCTTCAGGTCATGATTCTAGGGTCCAGGGTCCAGGGTCCAGGGTCCTGGGTCCTAGAATCCAGCCCCACATAGGCTCTCTGCTCAGCAGGGAGCCTGCTTCCCACCCCCTCTCTCTGCCTGCCTCTCTGCCTACTTGTGGATCTCTGTCTGTCAAATAAATAGAATCTTTTTAAAAAAAAAAAAAAAAAGGAAGATAAAAATATCTCCATTTTCTTGACAAGTAAGAGAATGAAGAATGAAGAACACTTCAAGCCAGGGTTACAGAAGATACAAATGATGATACCAGACAAGTAAAAGTGCTACTAAGTGCCACTGAGGGCTAAGTAAGGCTGAAAAACATGTAATTTATATAGAGCCAATCAGAAACAACATGTAATCATCTCCTGCTACATTCAAGAGTCTAAAAATAAGAATTAGAAACAGAAAGTTGGGTTTACCTGAAAGGCTGGGATTGGCAAGAGATGTAGACAGTCCTACTCTCTAAAAAGGCCCCTCTCTGGGTATCATGCTGAGTGAAATGAGTCAATCAAGAAAGACAATTATCATATGATCTCTCTGATATGAGGAATTTGAGAGGCAGGGTGGAAGGCCTGGGGGGTAGGCATGGAAAAAATGAACAAGATGGGATCAGGAGGAAGACAAACAATAAGAGACTCTGAATCTCACAAAACAAACTTGAGGGTTGCTAGGGGGTGAGAGGTAAGGAGAGGGTGGTTGAGTTATGGACATTGAGGAGGGTATGTGCTGTGGTGAGTTCTATGAAATGTGTAAGCCTGATGATTCCAGACCTGTACCTCTGTACAGGGGTAAATAATGGATTATATGTTCATAAAAATAATTAAATCAAACAAATAAAAAAAGGCCCCTCTGTATGCTTCTTAATATATAACTATATACATTATATTAAACATGTATGGTCCACGCTTTCCTGAAAGACTTGGTCTTAGAGTTTTATATAGTTCTCTCATTCCTAAAATGGGAAGAATACCGCCTATTTTTTAAAGCTTTAGTGGTGATGAAATGTGACTTATGTAAAATGATCGGGACAGGGACTGGCATATAGTTAAAGCTACAAAATAAATGGTATCAGCCATATTATGGTTTCTAAAAGTAACACCAACTGGAAAATATAACTGTATTTTGCTATTATTTTATCTAAGAGTTGTACTGAGTTTTCCATCCCTAGAGTAGAAAGTGGTTAAAACCTATACTGATTTTCTAGTTTATTCCTAAAAATAAACCTCTTTTCCCATTGTCTCAGGCCCTTTGACATTATTTACACTACTGTTAGTATATTTCCTCTGAAGTCCTGGCCTTGTTTAAACATGTAACAATTAGATGAGATGGATATTTGAAATTTAATACCTTCACAGAAATCATAGGTAACAAATTGGCTAGATCTGAGAAAAAATTTTAATGGTATGGTTATCTGGGTTTCCTTTGGCTATCTGGGTTTCTTGTTTGTTTTTATAGCAAGAGACTTCAGTTTCTTCTACCAACTACCTGTATTTTCAGTCTGTACAAGAATGGTCAGCAACGTACAGTCCATGGAGTGATTTTCAATGACAGAGCCTCACAAAATAACGTAGTCCCACTAGTAGCCCCTTCTTTGCTTTTGCCCTATTCTAACACCTGCTCTTTTTTTCTTTTCCTACTCCTGAATGAAGACTTGAATTGTGATCACTTAGAGATAACTGCAATTTGGAAAAAATTCATAAAAATTGAAAAGTCCCCCAAAATAGGGCTATAATGATTGTAGCTATACTATTTTATTTTTATTTGTCTGGTTAATAAATTAAAAGTAATTTATTTCATGATATCGTCCCTGTTTTCTTTTTACAGGTTCTTTACAAAACAGGATACCTCTCCTTCTAAACTTACCATTAAAACCTCTCTCTAACCTCTTGTTCTGTACTATTTAATACTTTTGCTCCCCACAAAGAAGGAAGCTTCTTGAATACAGAAGGGGAGAATATGTATTTTAGCCTGTAGTATCCTTCATAACATCTAGCATAATGACAAGCACATGGTAGAAACCAAAACACTTACTACTGCACATAAATTATCACTTCATAATCCAACAATCAGAAAAATGCTTGAATAAGACATTTAAAAAGCCAAGACTTTAGTCTTTCACCTCTGTTTAAAGTAAAATAAACTCTTAATTTTTATTATATTAACAAACAAGAAAAATTCAAATACTATTATTTGCTATAAT
Organism: Mustela putorius furo; assembly: GCF_011764305.1. NCBI lineage: Eukaryota > Metazoa > Chordata > Mammalia > Carnivora > Mustelidae > Mustela > Mustela putorius. The sequence goes on from NW_025421294.1 coordinate 119,991, forward strand.
GATTATTTTTCCAAGTAAACACATATGCTGTGTTGCAGACGATACAATGACAGTTTCTCACTCACAAGGAATTTGTAATCTAACAGGAATAAAAGATAACTGCCTAGAGTGCCATTACTCCTTTAAAAGACCTATGATACATCTTTACAATGTGAACAAAGCCATTATTTACATTATTCATTATACTTATACTTAAGTTATAGGACTTAAAGCAGCACCTGAGCGCCTGAGTGGCTCAGTCATTAGTCTGCCTTTGGCTCAGGTCATGATCCCAGGCTTCAGGGACTGAGCCCCACATCAGACTCCTTGCTCAGAAGGGAGTCTGTTTCTCCCTCTCCCTCTGCCTACTTGTGCGCTCTCTCTCTCTCTCAAGTTAAAAAAAAAAAAATAGTTACAGGACTTTAAAAGATGGAAAGAAGTTCCTGAAGCATCATTTCTTCTTCCAATAGTCAGTCTCTAGAATTCAAACTAGTTTGGGTACTCAAATTTTTACTGAATCAATAGGTTTAGAAACAATTCTAAAAATTCTAACACTTTCTAAAAATTTAAACCAGCCTTCTTTTCTTAACTTTCTTTTTTCCTCCCGGAATGTTCTCACTGTAAAACTAAGTCTACTTAGTTTTCAACTCACCACAAACTTATTTGTCCACTATAGCCAACCATAAAATTATTTTCTTCATCTCAAAAGTTCAGATCAGGATCTTACTCAGAATATAAAAGGACAGGTAAGTCTTCTGGAGCATATTTTCTGATACGAGGAAGTTGGGGAAAGGAACAGAGAAGGAACAGAGAAGATACCCTTTTAAAGTTCTAACTTAGATTTTTTACATCAGCCCTCACTCTTCAAAAGTAAAAATAATAGGCCAGAATCCTACAGAAATTATGTACCAACTTAAAGAAGTATCTTGGAAAACTAACAAAAGGAGTACTTCATCATAAAGGAATAAAATGAAAAAAAATTGTTGACACAAAGTGTTTGAGTAAGGACAAAACCAAATTTAAAGAAAAATAAGGGTATCATATAAAAAGATGTTGAGGCAATTTTAGAATATAATTGTATTGGGAACATCTTGATTTTTTTTAAAGCAAAAAAGAGCCCTCAGAGGAAACAAATAGCAACACTCAATTGAGTCAAAACAACTTTCTAAATAGTATATATACTTAGAAATACTGTAAATTATAGGGTAGAATTATAAAAACAATATCCTAGTAGTTACAAATTTGACCACTTCCACAAAGTCATTATTAAAAAGGGAAGTTTAAGCATTTTTTCTTAAATGAGGAAATTACACTTTCAAAAAAACAGCTACATTCCTTCTCACAAAAAAGAGATGGGCTTTAACAAGTTACCTACTGATAATAAAATAAATCCTGCATTTTATTGATTTCTTTACCTTTTTAAATAAATTTATCAATATACTAGGAGAAATATTTGTGTTTAAGTGCCTGTGATTGCCTGGGTGGTGCAGTCAGTTAAGCGTCTAACTCTTGATTTTAGCCTGGCTCCTGATCTCAGAGTCATGATATTCAGGTCCATACTGGGAGTCTGCTAAGTTTCTCTTGCTCTTCATCTGCCCTTCCCCACCTCATGCTCTCTCTCAGAAACGTAAATTTATTAAATCTTGGGGGGAAAAAAAAAAAGAATAAAGCATCCCTTCCTCTAAGCTGTCCACATGACTACAAAAAGCACAATCCACCAACTTTCAACCTTTGGAAACAACCATATGCCACAGCTCTGCCTAGTATGTTAATGAAAAGGAAATCCTTTAATCTAAATAATTACCTTATATTAAACCTTTTTTTGCTTTATATAAAAAGATTCAATCATTTCTTTAAGCCTAACTTCTAGGGACCATATATTCTCCAAGTGGTCACTACACTTAGTACACACTAGGTACTAAGTTAAATCTGCTGGGTTTCACACACACACACACACACACACACACACACAAATAAAGAGCACTATTTAGTCAGGATTACTTTTCAACCTTTGGAAAAATTCAAATAGCATACTTCTGCATTAATGATATGGAATTCATACCAATTTATTGACCTGTATGTTATTGACCTATAGGAACTATTCCTATAGCTCACATTTTAAAAAATAATCTCTTATTTTGAAATATAGTTGGCTTTATCTATATTTGTTCCTATCTTTTTCATTTTTTGGGAAAAAATTAATTATTAAACAGACAAAGGGAGGCCCAATGTCCTTACCAATCCCATTCCCACTTGCTCTGCAAAGGAAACTCCCATTATGTAACTCAGTGTTTACTGTCCCTATGCATGTTCCTTGAACAGTTAATTATACTTTAAAAGGTTTTCTTACAGAGAATTAAAGATTATGTGAAAGGCATCAAAATCTACATATTCTTCTGGAACTTTGTTTTTCTTGCTCAACATTATGCTTTTTAGATTCACCCAGGTCAATGACTCATGTCATTCTAGTGCATTCCTTTTTTTTTAATAATAAACATTTTAGAGCACACAAAAGAAGTACAATAAACTCCATGAACCTATCACATAACTTCAAGATTTGATCCATTCTTCCCCTTCCAATATTTTTTTGCTACAGTATTTTAAATCCAAGATCTATCATTTTATCCTATAAAATTTATTTGAACTGCTGAATAGTCCCATTATATCAAACAGTCTTCTGCTGTTAAACATTAAAGTTGTTTTACATAATAACAATTTTTTTCCAATTTGACAATCAACTTATTTATTAGAGGAGTCTAATTCACTTATACACATCATGGCTTTGGTATATTTGAACTTTGAGCTTTTTGCCTACCATTCTTTATTTCCTCCTTCCTTTCCTATCAATAAATATTTTTTAAAGATTTTATTTATTTGACAAAGAGTGATTAAAAGTAGGCAGTGAGACAGGCAGAGAGGGAGGGGGAAGCAGGATCCCCACTGAGCAGAGAGCCCCACACGGGGCTCAATCCCAGGACCCCAAGATCATAACCTGAGTCCAAAGCAGAGGCTTAACCCACTGAGCCACCCAGGCGCCCCCTTATCAATAAATTTTAATATCCTCTTCTTTGTCCTTATTTAAAAGACTTATTAGACTTTTATTCTTTTAGAAGTTAGGCTTAATGTACCTACTTGATTATTACTAACTCTGATATACCATTAATTTATAAAGTACACCATTATCTTGTGTACCATTAAAACAGAAAAATTTTATCATCTAAAATATAAAATAATTCTTTTTTATCACTTAAAATTCTAATTTTATACTTCTAGAAGAGCTCTTTTAGACTTAGAAGTATACTGATACAGAAAAAAAAGGAAAGCAAAATGAATTATTTGAATTATATCTTCCACATATTCAGATGTAAACTTTCTCAATTACTTTCCAATTGAGAGACTGCTGAGGTGTTTTTTCCCCCACACAATATTATCTTCAATGGCATCAAGACCATTACTGATGTAGTACCTCTTAAAAATGCTCATTATCTCCCAATTTTCTTCTAAACACCAGTGCTCACATTTTCTTGATCTTACCAGAAGGTCTCAACAAAAAGTTTTTAGACAAAAACCAGAACAATTCCTTCCTCAAATCGTCTTAAGATGGTCTGTTAACTAAAACATCAAAGTGCTGCAGTTGTCCAATCATGCTACCACACAGAATAACCAAGTTCAAACAGGCAATAAAAATACACATATATATGTCACCTTATCAACAGTGATAATAATGGTATCATCAGCAGAAAATGAATTCTGATTGCAAAGATGTGAGAAAACCAGAAACACCTGGTAGCTTTTAATATTCTCTTTTTCTCTGGAGTCTAGGTCTTAGTTTACCTTTATGTAACCTACTTAATACCAAGAATGTACTTTCAATCTGGGAACTCTTACTTTTTTTAGTATTTATATATACATATATATTTTCTTAAGTTTTTATGTTAATTCTAGTTAACTTACAGTGTTGTATTCATCTGTGGACTACTGAATTTCCTCAGGTATAAAAAATCCTGAGCTATGAATTCTTTAAATGTTACTAAACAACCATTCTTTCCATTTTCTTCTGGAATTCACATCAGATGAATGTTGGTAACCTTTGTTTTTGTTTTTTTATGATTTTATTTATTTGAGAGAGAGAAAGTGCAAGAATGCACATGAATAGGGGAGAGGCAAAGGGAGAGGGAGAAACAGACTCCCTCCTAAGCACAGAGCCTAACCTGGGGCTCAATCCTAAAACCCTGAGACTATCACCTGAGCAGAAGACAGAGGTTTAACTGACTGAGTCACCCGGGTGCCCCAGTAATCTTTATTTCTTTGTACTAATGTTCTGGGTGGTTCCCTCAGTACCATCTTCCAAATTCAGTCTTTGACTACATCAAGTCTAAAGTTTTAGAGAACGAGCGAGCCTGCACAAAGGGAGAAGCAGACTCCCCACTGAGCAGGGAACCTGATGCAGGACACAAACCTAGGACCCTAAGATCATGCAAAGGCAGACCCTTAACCAACTGAGCTACCCAGGTGTCCCAAGTTTGTATTTTCTATTACTTTTTCCTCAATAACCATATTTTTCATTTCCAAGTTTTCTAATTAGCTGTTTCCCTATCAAGTAGACCTTATTCCATTATGCCTTAATTTTATTTACTAGTTTATATTCATTTATCTCATTGAACATACTGAACACAACCTTTTTTGTTCATCTATTTTATAAATTTAAATTTTATCTTGAGTGAATTCTTCTTCCAATTGGTAAATTTATTGTTGTCTTAGCACTAGATTTCTTGGGTGTACTCTAGAATTTTGGCTGTTCACTCATTTCAAATGGGAGGTTTCTTGTTTTGTCCCCTTCGCCTCTTCTCTCTCACTCCATCAGTACTGTGGGACAGATCCACAGAATGCAATGTAAATGTCACCAACTAGAATTGTGTTATGTTTTATCCTTTGTGCTCACCCCACCTAATAGTTTTCATGGCATTTTGTGTCACCCCTCAAAGTCCCCAATTTAGTATCAGTCTTATAAAGGCAGTTTTTAATTACTTCCCTGAAAGAATATGGGGGATATGGCCAAAAAAGTGATGAAATGTTCCTTAGCTTGATTTGGGTCAGAATTGTGTCCATTAGCCCCTCCCTTCTGATAAAGCTTTAGCCCTAGTCAGCAGCCTAAGAGTTTTCTTTTTTTCTCCCTATATTGCTTCACAAAGACAGTGGGACTCCTTGTGCTTTATCTCGGATGGGTAACACTTAGTCCCTTTTAAGAAACAAGAGCTTAAATTCCACAGCCTAACTTAGGACTGTGAGTCCAGCAAAACCAGCAAAACCAATCTCTACACACCACTTTCAGTTTCCATTCTGTTTCTGGTTCACAGAGATAATATTCTACTTTTTTAAGTCCTATAATTTTGTTCTGTTTTCCCTTATCATATTTTATTTACAAATGCTGTGTCTGGAATGGTGTTTTTTTTTTTTTTAAAGATTTATTTATTTTGACAGAGAGAAATCACAAGTAGACAGAGAGGCAGCCAGAGAGAGAGAGAGAGAAGCAAGCTCCCTGCTGAGCAGAGAGCCCGATGCGGGACTCGATCCCAGGACCCTGAGATCATGACCCGAGCCGAAGGCAGCGGCTTAATCCACTGAGCCACCCAGGCGTCCCTGGAATGGTGTTTTAAAATAGTAAACATACTGTGACTTATCTTTTTCTCCTTCCCAACTTTTATTTATTGCACAAACATTAAAGGAAATCAGTTATGCCAAAATCCATCAACTGTTTTGATTTTTTCCATATTCTCTTCTAGTTTCTGTCCATATATATACACTTCTATAATTACTGTAATTGCTAAAATACAGTTACAACTTGTTGGGGTTTTTTTAGTGGATATGTCCCATACTTTAGAAAAGCTTTCAAAATTACCACTCCCTATGGCTCATTCCTAAAGGAGATATAACACATCAAACAAGTGAATGGTTAGTTTAGACTGTTCTGAAAGGGGGAAAAAATCTACTTTCACTTAAAACGCCGAGTGGGGGAAGGGATTGTGGTTTACCGCAATACTACATAAATGTCGTCAAAGTCAGCAATAAATCACCCACAACACATATTTTAAAGCTTATCTTCAAGTATCTATGCCTTTCTAAGTATACCAATCTTGATTAAAAAAAAGTTTACCTTACGTTAAGACCTACACCAAGCAGTATCTTATCAAGTATCTTATTATAAAAATAGCCAACAAATGTCAATGGAAAAAAGAAATTATTTCTTTTTATGTATCTGCTAATGTATTTTTTATACACAACACAACATATTCTACAAACCTAGCTCTTTTTCACTTAGGTAAATCATGAACACTTGGAAGCACAGTACAGTGTCTTCATCTTTAGTATGAGATCATTCTTGAGTGTCTGAGGATTAAATGCAGTCATTTGTTTAAAAGGGCTTTGAAACCACAGAGATTATTTTTATTACAATTACCTTTTCTATTTCTCTTTGTGTAGCTCCTTCTTTTCTCAAACGTTCTTGTTCTACACACTTGGCATTATAATTTTCCTTGGATTTCTGGAGGGCCTGAGTTATGCTTTGAATGGTTTGAACAGCTTCCAGAGTTCCTGCAACTTCTTCTTTAGTCTGTGTGGTATGAAATGATTCATCAAAACAACTGAACTGTAAAGCACTCAATATTTCATCTATCATTCCTTTAGCGGGAAAAAACTGATACCTTTTTATGAGATTTTACTTGTTCTTCTCCATACTTCTGAACTTCCTTTATTAGTTCTTGTAATTTTCTAACAAGATCCAAGTGACAGTTTGCTAATTTCTCTGTAGATGTTTTGAACACATCCCACACTGGTGCAAATGTTCTAAGGGAAATAAAATATGGAAATTATTTAATAAAAGAAAAGTTTAAGGCTCCAAAACAGAACCAACAGAAAAAGTATTATATTCAGCAATTTTAATTATACAAAATAGGAAATTAAAATAAAGCACAAATGAAATGACTGACAGACTGAACAGTGATTTTTTTAATCCTTGGTTAATTAAAATATTTGGACCTTAAGTACACAGGAGGAATCAGTTAAGTATCACAGATCTGGCCATGGCCCTCTCTTAATTATATCATACTATTTTCTGAGTTGATTTGGGTTTTTTTGACTTGTATCAGAAGCCTTTCTAATCACTGTTAAAAATCAGCTTTTAACAAATTTCAATTTTTGGCTATTTAGTGCTCATTTAAAATGCTTCATCAGGGACACTGGGTGGCTCAGTTGGTTGGGCGGCTGCCTTCGGCTCGGGTCATGATCCCAGCATGTTGGGATCGAGTCCCGCGTCGGACTCCCTGCTCGGCGGGGAGCCTGCTTCTCCCTCTGCCTCTGCCTGCCACTCTGTTGCCTGTGCTCACTCTCTCTGACAAATAAATAGATAAAATCTTAAAAAAAAAAAAAAAAAACTTCATCAAAAAATATAAATTCCTCTGAATTCAAACATGCAAACTCAAAGGCACACCACAGGATTTTCTAAGAATCTTCATCATTAATAATCATTTGAGAATTAATTTAATGCTGTTACTTGAAATCTTGTTTCAGATCACTTTATCTATGTACTTTAACACTAAGACAGTCCCCTTTCCACTACATGGTACGTGAAACATGACATACATTCCTACCACTTTTTAACAAAACTGAGAATTTAGTGTTTTCTGCAGGTTCAAGTATATCTAAGAATTACTATATTATTATATCTTGGATAGTACTTAGGATGTCAGTGCTTAGTTTAAACCAATCTGGCCAATAAGGAATGATCTAAGGATAATTTTATCTATGATTTCCTCATTTCCTCAGGTACTACCTAACATATTTTCAACATCATCTGTTTTGCACCATGACCAGACCTCTACTTGAAAACAAACAGAAGCACAAGGCAAAAGGGCAGAGAAAGAAATTACTTATCCTAATATGTACTCTGTCCCAATTACTATATTTCCTATCCAGTGAGAATGCTAACTCACAGTTATCATTTTAAGCAACAGTAAAGAAGTTCAAAAAGGAAAGTTAAGATTCTTAGAATAGGGCTGTTCTGATTAGATCTCACCCCACACTTTAAAAGCTAAATCAGCATCAAATCTGGCAAGGAGTTAAATGAAAAATATTGAGAGTAAAAATAGATAACTGGAAAGTATCCACTCATGACAGCACCAAAATATATGTACATCACTTCAATGTAAACCTGATACATGACAGTGTGAATTTCACAATGCAGGAAGATGAGGAGTGTCCCCTTACCCAAGGATTCTTTATATTGTAAAGGGGTTCAACATAAGACTTCTCTAAGTAGAGGTTTCTTTAAGGAATGTCAAATATCATTACATTTTTAAAAGTCTGATATACAGAACATTTTTTCGGTCATGTAATACACATTAATGTATAATAAACAGAAAAAAAGAAAACTGACCAGTCTAAGTTATGTTTAAAGGCAAAAAATACAAAGAGGAAACAATTTCTAGGCTAAATACCCATCAGTAAGATGTTAATATTTAAAATCTTTATAATCTTAAGCAATGACACTAACTCATAAAATACATCCATTATTTATGAGAACCACACATTCCAAAAACAGAAATGCTGTCAACATCTTTATTATCAGGAAACACAGGTGAAGTCAATCCATGTTTTTTCTACCTCCCACCTGATAACTAAGAATAAGGCAGAATTTCCTATAATAAAACCACAACCAAATAAGTACATTATATGTTGTTATATTTATGAACAAGAACTTAAATATTCTCAAGAACTGTGCCTAAATCAAAATTGAAAAAGAATTTTTCAAAAAAAAAAAAAAGAAAAAGAAATTTTCAAAGAAACTAACTCACCCAAGTTGTGAATAATTGCTTGCAGATTTTGCTAGTTTCGTCATTGACCTGGAGTATGCCTCTTCTATTGTGGCTCTGTTAAATCAAATTTCCATAGGATAAGAGCTCTCAAACACATAGAAAAATTATCAAATATAATTAAAATTGCTGAAACAAAAAAACTCAAATTATATTAAAAATAAGTAGGTACTGGGGTGCCCGGTTGATTCAGTCAGTAGATCATTCAACTCTTCATCTTGGGGTCATAAGTTCAAGCCCCAAGTTGGGTATAGAGTTTATGTAAAAAGGAAAAAAAAAAAAAAAGTAGGTTTGTGGTCATGATACTTAGTTATCTTAGTCCCCTCAAACTAAAAATATCCAAACCAAACTTATTTCAAACTTTTCCCCAACCCTATGGCCACAACACCTAGCTCTCTTACAAAAAGAAACTGTTAACAGCTATATGTAGAAGAATGAAACTCGACCATTCTCTCACATCGTACACAAAGATAAACTCAAAATGGATAAAAGACCTCAACGTGAGACAGGAATCCATCAGAATACTAGATAGAGGAGAACATAGGCAGTAATCTCTTCGATATCAGCCACAGCAACTTCTTTCAAGATATGTCTCCAAAGGCAAAGGAAACAAAAGTAAAAATAAACTTTTGGGACTTCATCAAAATCAAAAGCTTCTGCACAGCAAAGGAAACAGTCAAGAAAACAAATAGGCAACCCACAGAATGAGAGAAGATATTTGCAAATGACAGTACAGACAAAAGGTTGATATCCAGGATCTATAAAGAACTCCTCAAACTCAACACACACAAAACAGACAATCATATCAAAAAATGGGCAGAAGATATGAACAGACACTTCTTCAATGAAGACATACAAATGGCTATCAGACACATGAAAAAATGTTCATCATCACTAGCCTTCAGGGAGATTCAAATTAAAACCACATTGAGATATCACCTTACACCAGTTAGAATGGCCAAAATTAGCAAGACAGGAAACAACATGTGTTGGAGGGGATGTGGAGAAAGGGGAACCCTCTTACACTGTTAGTGGGAATGCAAGTTGGTGCCGCCTCTTTGGAGAACAGTGTGGAGATTCCTCAAGAAATTAAAAATAGAACTTCCCTATGACCCTGCCATTGCACTCCTGGGTATTTACCCCAAATATACAGATGTAGTGAAAAGAAGGGCCATCTGTACCCCAATGTTTATAGCAGCAATGGCCACGGTCGCTAAACTGTGGAAAGAACCAAGATGCCCTTCAGCGGACAAATGGAAAAGGAAGATGTGGTCCATATACACGATGGAGTATTGTGCCTCCATCAGAAAGGATGAATACCCAATTTTTTTTTAAGATTTTTTTTTTAATTTATTTATTTGACAGAGAGAAATCACAAGTAGATGGAGAGGCAGGCAGAGAGAGAGAGAGAGGGAAGCAGGCTCCCTGCTGAGCAGAGTCCGATGCGGGACTCGATCCCAGGACCCCGAGACCATGACCTGAGCCGAAGGCAGCAGCCCAACCCACTGAGCCACCCAGGCACCCCTGAATACCCAATTTTTGTAGCAACATGGACAGGACTGGAAGAGATTATGCTGAGTGAAATAAGTCAAGCAGAGAGAGTCAATTATCATATGGTTTCACTTATTTGTGGAGCATAACAAATAGCATGGAGGACATGGGGAGTTAGAGAGGAGAAGGGAGTTGGGGGAAATTGGAAGGGGAAGTGAACCATGAGAGACTATGGACTCTGAAAAACAATCTGAGGGTTTTGAAGGGGTGGGAGGTTGGGGTACCAGGTGGTGGGTATTATAGAGGGCACGGATTGCATGGAGCACTGGGTGTGGTGCAAAAATAATGAATACTGTTATGCTGAAAATAAATAAAAAATAAATTTAAAAAAAAACTGTTAACAGTAACTCTCTCACTGATGGAACTGTGACTTTTTTCGCTCCTTTAAACTTCTGTATGTCTTTTTTAACATACTGTATCACACAAGGGTGGTACTTTGATCATCTAAAAAAAGTTAATACAGAAAAAAACATTATCTCAATGGGTAAGTTTAACAGCAACAAAAAGTGATTCAATCTCCCGCACCAGTAAACTGATAGAAAAACCTCCTGATGATGAAAACCAGAAAATCATGGAGAAAGGGTCTAACTAAAAGGCATCAGAGAGCTCAGGAGGCAATTAACAATGAGTAAGCCAAGATCTAAGGATATTCAAAGAAATAAGTCAGATACATTGGTCAGCTTTTCCCTGGGGGGCATCTAGAAGCAGAAACTGAGACTAAGAAGAGGAGCAGAGTTTTTCAAAGCCTCACAGGGTAAGGGAGACAAAACTAGATTGAGACTTACCAGAGATGGGAAGCATGGGAAATCCCGTAACATTTAGCTGACACTCAATGAGTAAGGATAAACCTAGTAGGCAAGCTTTCAAAGGGACTACCAACTGTATTTTTTCAAACCCTGATACTGGATCCTGGTATGGATGTCTTACACACATTTATAAAGCATCAGGCACATAAGCAAATAAGACAAAGGAACAAAAACCCAGTAAGAACAAATTAGCAATGTTCCAAATGCTGCGATTATAAAGCTTAGATTTTGAGTTCATATATTATCTTCAAGGAGATACTACATTAAAGCAAGAATTTGCGGGGCATCTACCTGGCTCAGTCACTAGAGCATGTGACTCTTGATCTCAGGGTCCTGAGTTCAAGCCCTACACTGGGTGTAGAGTGTAAATCAATCAATCAATCAAGAATTTCAGTAGAGAAATAGAAATCATTTTTAGAAAGTGAAGGAAATCATAGCAAATTTGAAAAAAAGATACAATTCTTTATCTAAAAAAAATACAGTATCAAAAATTAATATCTCAACCCATGAGGTTAAGTAGCAGATTCAATACACTACAGTGAGAAGCAGTAAACCAGAAGAGAAGTGAGAAGACTCTATCCTGGTATAAAGCTCAGAGAGAGTAAAGAATGGAAAACAGAGAAGAGAAATGGAAGAATGGAAAACAGAAAAAGGACAAAGTAAAAAAACCTAATGTATAAAGGGGCTGGGGGAAGTCAGAAGAATTATTTCCAGAAATAATGGACAATTTTCCAAAACTGGCAAAAGAGAGCAAACCACAGATCCAAGTAGCCCAACAAACCCTAAGAGTATAAATAAAAAAAAATCTATACCTCATCACATAGTAAAACTATGTCTACCTAGGTGACATGTTTACACCTAGGTGAAAAGTGCTGAAAATGAAAGGCTAAAAGAAAATCTTAAAAGCAGCTAAACCCTTCCAACAACCAAATATTACCTTTTTTTTTAATTTTTTATTTTTTATAAACATATAATATATTTTTATCCCCAGGGGTACAGGTCTGTGAATTGCCAGGTTTCAAATATTACCTTTAAAGAAGCAATAATTACTGATACCTAACATCTCAACAATAGATACTGGAATGATCTTGAATTTAAAAAAAAAATTTTTCAGTGAGCACCTGGGTGTCTCTGCCTTCAGCCTAAGTCATGATCCCAGGGTCTTGAGATTGAGTTCCACACCAGGTTCTCTACTCAGCAAGGCAGTCTGCTTCTCCCTCTCCTTCTGCCTCTCCCCCATGCTCATGCTCTCGCTCTTGCTCTCTCTCAACTAAATAAAATTCTTAAATAAATAATTAAAAATCCAGTGGCATGCAAAACTGTGCAACTCCTAGAAAATAATAACATAAGAGAAAACCCAGAAGATCTTGGATATAGTGATGTCTTTCCAGATAAACAACAAAGACCTATGACAGAAATCAGTAAGTTGGACTTCATTAAAATTAAAAATTTCTGCTCTGTGAAACACAATGTCGAGAAAATGAGAAGTCATAGACTGGAAGAAACCATTTGCAAAAGACACATTTGAAGAAAGACTTATCTCAAATATATAAAGAACTCTTGGAACTCAACAATAAGACAACAATGAGAGGGAAACCTGGGTGGCTCAGTTGGTTAAGCAGCTGCCTTTGGCTCAGGTCATGATCCCAGCATCCTGGGATTGAGTCCCACATCGGGCTCCTTACTCGGCAGGGAGCCTGCTTCTCCCTCTGCCTCTGCCTGCCATTCTGTCTGCCTGTGCTCGCTCACTCTTCCTCTCTCTCTCTCTAATAAATAAATAAAATCTTAAAAAAAAAAAAAAGACAACAGAGAGATTTAAAAATGGGCCAACAACCTTAACCAGACATCTCACCAAAAAAGATATAAAGGTGTCAAATAAGCATATAAAAAGAAGCTACATATCATATGTCATCAAGGAAATCTAAATTAAAGCAAGATACAACTATATACCTATTATAAGGACCAAAGTCTGAACCACTGAGAAAACCAAATACTAGCAAGGCTGTGGAGCAAAGGAATTCTCCAACATTGCTGGCAGAAATGCAAAATGATACAGCTACTTTGGCACAGTTTGGTAGTTATTTACAAAACTAAACATACTTTGACCACATAATCCAGCAATGGAGTTCCCTGTTATCTACGCAAAAGATTTGGAAACATGTCCACAAAAAAACCCGCACACAGATGCTTATAGGACCTTTATTCATTACTGCCAAAACTTGGAAGTAACCAAGATATCTTTCAGACAATGGAGTATTATTCGGTACTAAAAAGAAATGAGCCACCAAGGCATGAAAAGACATTAAGTCACCTTAAATGAATACTACTAAATGAAAGAAGCCAATCTGAAAAGTCTATTAGATACTGTACAATTTCAACCATATAACAACTGGAAAAGGCAATCAGTGAAAAAGAGCATAAAGAATTCCTAATACAGTGAAAATGTTTTACATAATACTGTAATGATGGATACATGTCATTATCATTTGTCCAACCCGTATAATGTATGGGTGAACCCCCAAGGCAAAACAATGGACTTTGGGTGATTATAATGTATCAATGTAGGTTCACACCTGGTAAAAAATATACCATATTCCAGGGAGGTGGGGATACAGACAAAATAGGAGAAGATGATTAAGAGATACAAACTTCCAGTTATAAAATAAATAAGTTATGGGTACGAAAAGTATAGCATTGGGAACAGGGCCAACAATATTGGAATAAATTCGTATGGTGACAGAATGTAACCACACTTATTGTGGTGAGCTTTTCCTAACTTACACAATTATCAATTCAGTACACTGTATGCCTGAAACTAATATAATTTGTATGTCAACTAAATTTTGTATGTCAAATAAAAATTTTTAAATAAAAATTTTAAAAATTAAGAAATTAAAACAAATATTTTAGATATACCATTCTGGTGGAGGATGTTGATAATGGGGGAAGCTATGCATCTGTAAGGGCAGGGGGCAAATGGGAAATCTCCACATCTTCCTCTCAATTTTGTTGTAAACCTAGGATAACCATTAAAAGAAAAGTAGAAGAAGGTATTACTTCTAAGCTAATAAAAGAATTTTTTTTAAAAGTCCAAAAAGCAAGAAAGAAGAGGGAAAAAATTCAGTGTAAGTAGGATAAAAAATATTAATTTAAAATAGCATATAGTTTGGCAACCTACAGCACCATTGGCCACATATGGCCCATTTTTGTTCTTATAAATAAATTTTTATTAGAGCACAGCCAAGCTCATTTATTTACATATTAGTTATGGCTATTTTTGTACTAAAACAGCAAAGACGATAGCGGCAACAGAGATCAGATGGTACACAAAACCTAAAATATTTACTTTCTGGACTTTTACACAAAAAAATCTGACAACCTCTGAGATAAGAGATTTGAACCCAAATATATCTACAATTATACTGTACATAATGGACTAAATTCTCCAATTAAAGTAAAAATGCCTTTTAAAATAACACACTACACCACAAGGACACAGCAAAAAAAAGAATACAAATACCACACAAAAACTTAACAAAAGCAAACTGATGACACTTTAAAAAAAAAAGTAGAATTAAAGCAAAAAACAATGCCAGGCATATAAAGGACACTTCACAATGATAAAAAGTTCAATTCACCTGAAGATGTATTAGTTCTAAAGTTGTATCTGCCCAGAAAACCTAAAGACATTTTCCCAAAGAAGACATACTGATGGTCAACAGACACATGAAAAGGTGCTCAGTATCACTAATCATCAGAGAAATGCAAGTCAAAACCACAATGCGGTATCACCTCATACCAGTTAGAATAGCTAGTATCAAAAAGACAAGAAATAATAAGTGTTGGCGAGGATGTGGAGAAAAAGGAAACATCGTGCAGTGTTGGTGGGAATGTCAATTCATGCAGCCCCTGTGGAAAACATTATTGAGGTTCCTCAAAGAAATTAAAAATAAAAATACCATATAATACAGTGATTCTACTGGTTATTTACCCAAAGAAAACAAAAACACTAATTCGAAAAGACATATGCACCACTGTGTTTACTGCAGCATCATCTACAATAACCAAGATACAGAAGCAACCTAAATGTTCACTCTTAGATGAATGGATTAAGAAAATGTGGGATGGAAGGACAAGATGGATGAATGGATGGATAGACAGATATTACTCAACCAGCCATAAAAAGAATGAGATCGGTTTTGGGGAGTGTGTGGGGGGGTTAGCCTGGTGGTAGGTATTATGGAGGGCACATATTGCATGAAGCACTGAATGTGGTCCATAAACAATGAATTTTGGAACAATATTGAAAAAAATTAAATTTAACTTAATTTAAAAAAAAGAATGAGATCTTGCCATTTACAATAACATGGATGGACATAAGAGGGATTACAGCAGGTGAAATGTCAGGCAAATACCATACGGTTTCACTTATATGTGGACTCTAAAAAACAGAACAAATGTGGGGCGCCTCGGTAGCTCAGTGGGTTAAGCCTCTGCCTTCAGCTCATGTCATGGTCTCAGGGTCCTGGGATCAAGCCGACATCACGTTGGGCTCTCTGCTCAGGGGGAGCCTGCTTCCCTTTTCTCTCTGCCCGCCTCTCTGCCTACTTGCAATCTCTGTCAAATAAATAAATAAAATCTTAAAAAAAAAATAAACAAAAGCAAAACCAGACCTAAAGATACAGAGAACATACTAGTAGGTTGTCAGAAGGAAGGTAACAGGAGGGATGAGGGGGAATGGGCAATATGGATGAAAGGGGAGCAGGAGGTACAGGCTTCCATTTATGGTATGAATAAGTCATGGGGATAAAAGGTACAGCAGAGGAAATACAATCAAAACTATTGTAATAGCACTGTATGGTACTACATGGTAGCTATACTTGTGGTGAGCATAGCATTAAGTATACAGTTGTTGAATCACTATGTTGTACACCTGAAACTAATGTTAACATTAATTATGTCAACCACACCTCAATTTAAAAAAAAATAATGTGTATCCACCTACTAATATGGCTTCAAATATATATAAGTAAAGTTGACAGAACTACATGGATAAACAGAAAAACCACAATCAAAATGGGAGACTAACTATAATCCTCTTAGGAAATGATAAAATGAACAGGAAAAAGAAAACAAAAACAAAAACCAGTGGGGAAAGATTAGAAATGAACAAAAGAATGCACAAACTTAAAAACATATAGACAACAAATGCAGAACACAGACTTTCAGGTACATGAAGATATTTACCAAAATTGACTCTATCCTGGTCCATAATCCAAGTGTCAACATATTTCAAAATGCTGAAATCATACAGAGTATGTTCTCTAAATACATGTAATTAAGCATAAGCAAAAATATACCTTTAAAAATCAATACATATCTAGAAATTTAAAAATATACTTCTAAATAACCCAGGGAGGCAAGAAAAAAAGCACAAGAAAATTAAACTATCTTTAAACTAAATATAATGAAAATTCTACTACTCAAAACTGGTGAGACACAATAAAGCTATGCTTAAGGGAAATTCACAGACTTAAATGAATATATCAGAAATGAAAAAAGGCTGGAGCACCTGGCTGGCTCAGCTGGTGGAGCATGCAACTCTTGATCTTGGGGTTCTGAGTTTGAGCCCCATGTTGGGTGTACACATTACTCAAAAAAATTTAAGTATTTAAAAAAAAAGAAATGAAAAAAAGGGTGAAAAGCATTGTTAAACATCCATCTCAAAGTTAGAAAAAGAACACAAAGTCAGAGGAAATAAGGAATAGAAAGTTAATGAAATAGAAAATAAACATACAAAAAGGATCAGCAAAGCCAATAGTTGCTTTTTTTATAAAAACTTAGAACAAACAAGTGACAAATGAGACTGATCATAAAATATAAAGAAGTCACAAATAACTGATGTCAGGAGTAAAAAGGAGACATCTAATACAGATCCAGCAGGCATTTAAAAAGTTCATAAAAGGGGGTGTGCCTGGCTGGCTTAGTCAATAACATAACATGCAACGCTTAGTATTAGGGTCATGAGTTCAAGACCCACATTGGGCATGGAGCCTAGTTAAAATAAAAATGAAAAAATTTTTTTAAATGTAGATGAAATTATAAAAATTCTTGAAAATGTAATTTATTAGGGTGCCTGGGTGGCTCATTCAGTTCAGTGGCAGACTCCTGATTTTGGCTCAGGTCATAATCTCAGGATTATGGGATCAAGCCAGCCCCCAGCTCCCACATTCAGTAGGGAGTCTACTTCTCTCCCCTTTCTCTCTCTGTGTCCTTCCCCACAACTCATGCATGCTCGAGCTTTTTCTAAAATAAGTAAATCTTTAAAAATCTGTGTGTGTGTGTGTGTGTGTGTGTGTGTGTGTGACTTATCAAACTCACTGAAAAACTGGAATATCTGAATGGTCATATAACTACTGAAGAAATTAAGTATGTAATTTGAAACCTTCCTATAAAGATGATTTCAAGTCCAGATGGGTCTACTAGCAAAATCTATGAAACACATAAAGAAGAAACTATAATATACCACAAATTTTTTCAGTGAATAAAAATATGAGATATATGCAACTCATTTTATAAGCCTAACTAACATTGAGACCAAAACCTAAGGACACTTAGATAAAGGAATTTTTCAGGCCAATCTCAATAACAAATATAGATGCTAAAATCCTAAATAAAATAGCAAACTAACCCACCAATATATAAAAGTGATAGTATATCTCCACCAAGTTGGTTTGTATCAGAAATGGAAAGTCTAACATTCAAAATTCAAATTCAGATTTTAACAAGGGGGGAAAAAAGAAAGAAAAACATCTCAATAGATACAGGAAAAGTACTGGCCAAATTCAACATCCATTCATAATTTTTAAAAAAATTACAAAACAGTATATAAAAGGAAGTTTCCTTGATTTGATTAACAGTAAGGAAAAAAACTGAGTAAATATATAATATTTAAGAGTGAAATGTGAAGGGCGCCTGGGTGGCTCATTTGGTAAAGCGTCGGACTCTAAATCTCAGCTCAGGTCTTTACCTCAGGGTCCTGAGTTCAAGCCCCATGTTGGGCTCCACACTGGGCATGGAGCCTAACTTAAAAAAAACAAGAGTGAGGGGCCCCTGGGTGGCTCAGTGGGTGAAAGCCTCTGCCTTCAGCTCAGATCATGATCCCAGGGTCCTGGGATTGAGTCCCGCATTGGGCTCTCTGCTTAGCAGGGATCCTGCTTCCTCCTCTCTCTGCCTGCCTCTCTGCCTACTTGTGATCTCTGTCTGTCAAATAAATAAAGAAAATCTTAAAAAATAATAGTAATAAATTTAAAAAAAAACAAGAGTGAAATAAATGTGAGACCAGGAACAAGACAAGATGCCTGCCATCAGCATTTCTATTCAGTATTACACCTAAAGTAATACTTCAGTATGGTAAGATAAGAAAACTAAATATAAAGGTATGAGGACTGGAAACTGAGATATAAAACTGTCACTTGTACAAGATAACTGTACACACAGAAAATCCAAAACAATTTACAGATAAGTTATCAGAATAAGCAAGGACTTACACGTTTCTGGACACGAAGTCAATACATAAAAATCAAGGCGATTTATATATAAATGTGTATATATGCTGACAAATTGCTTTCACCCAAAATACATAGAGTTCCTTCAATTTGTTCTTTAACAGGGTTTAAAAAAAAAAAAAAACCACAGGAGATGGACAGAAGGGGCGCCTAGGTGGCTCAGCTGGATCAACATCCCACTCAGTTTCAGCTGAGGTCCTGATCTCCTGGGTTGTGGGTTAAGGCTTACGATGGGCTCCCTGCTCACAGGGAGTCGGCATGAGGACTCTATCACTCCATCCTTTCCCCCACTTGCACACATTATGTGCTCTCTCTCCCTCTCTCAAATAAATATTTTATAAAAAAAAAGAGATTAACAGGTACTTCATTAAAGAGAAAATGCAAATAACTAATAAACATATGAAAGGATGCTCAAGGTCATCATCTATCAGGAAAATGCAAATTAAAACCACAATGAAATACAGGTATCCCTCACAATCTAAAAGTATAGCCTTCTAGGGCACTTGGGTAGCTCAGCTGGTTAAACCTCTGCCTTTGGCTCAGGTTATTATCCTGGAGTCCAGAGATCAGGCCCCATGTTGGGCTCCCCGCTCAGCAGGGAGTCTGCTTCTCCCTCTGACCCTCCCCCCTCATACTCTCTCTACACTCTCTCTCTCAAATACATAAATAAAATTTTTTTCAATAAAAAAACAAACAAAATAAAAGTACAGCCTTCCTATGAAATCTTTCATAAGCCAAAATGGCATAAAGCAAAGAAGCAATTACCATTAATTTACACAGAAAAATTTTTGAGCTTTACCAGACCCAAAAAATAACCCCTCTTAGGCTTTTCTGATACTGTAGGGCATATCTTGCTAACAGATGCATAAAATAAACTGAGCTAAGGCACAGATGTTCACAGACACAGTTCAAAACTATGGCGGCATGAAAATGAGATGCTAAGCAGTTCCCGGGGAAGGAGCTTGGCAGCGCCACTCTCCTTGTACACACCACTTCCATAAGGGCTCACTGCAAAACAAATGCCAAACATTATTTTCTCATTTTGCTATTTTTTGCAAAAGCAAAAATCCTCTAAGGGTTGTTCTTGGTTGGCAAAGTGATATATATCTTTCTTAAGAGCAAAGTGGCGTAACACCAACTTCTGAAAAGTGGGGGAGACATGTACTTCCACTTATCAGAATGATTCAAATTTAAAGAGTGGCAATACCAAGTGGTGATGAAGACATTAACAACTAGAACTCTGAAACAAGGCTGCTGCTGGTATAAACCGGTACAACCATCTTGGAAAATTCTTTGGTATTGCATATACATAACTCTATGACCTGGCAATTCTACTCTAAGGTATATACGTAATATAAATATAAGTATATGTATAGCAAGACTCTTATACAGGAGTATTCAAAGCAATATTACTAGTAATAGCAAAAAAAAAAAAAACTGGAAAGAATCCAAATGTCTGTAAACAGTAGTAGACATATTTTGGCATATTTACACAATTTAGTATTACGTAACATTGAACATAATTATACTACACTCAAAAATGAATCTCACGGGGCGCCTGGGTGGCTCAGTGGGTTAAAGCTTCTGCCTTCGGCTCAGGTCAGGATCCCAGGGTCCTGGGATCCAGCCCCGCTTCAGGCTCTCTTCTCAGCGGGGAGCCTGCTTCCCCCTCTCTCTTTGCCTGTCTCTCTGCCTACTTGTGATCTCTGTTTCTCAAATAAATAAATAAATAATCTTAAAAAAAAATGAATCTCACAAACATGCTGAGTAAAAGAAGACAAAAGAACACTCAATATAATGATTAAATTGATATACTTAATACAAAGTTCAAAAATAGGTACAACTAACTTCCTTTGCCATTTGAATACTACTTAACAGTAGAAAGGAATGAATTATTGATACATGCAACAACATGGATCAATCTCAACATAATTATACTGAGTGAAAGTACTGGATGACAGAGTATATTCAGTATGATCCCATTCCTATAAAATTCTAGAAAATACAAACTAACCTAAGTCTCAGAAGCAAATGAGTGGGTGCTCAGGGATAAAAGGGAGAGACAGAGGGAGGAATTACAAAGGGGATGATGCATATGTTCACCACCTTGACTGTGGTGATGGTTTCACTGAGTGTATGTATACGTCAAAATTTATCCAATTATACACTTTAAATGTGTAGTATACTATTTGTCAACTATACTTTGATAAAGCTGTTGGAAGGAAGATAGGAAAGAGGAAAGCAGTAA
Source organism: Mustela putorius furo (assembly GCF_011764305.1). Classification (NCBI taxonomy): domain Eukaryota; kingdom Metazoa; phylum Chordata; class Mammalia; order Carnivora; family Mustelidae; genus Mustela; species Mustela putorius. Next base: position 141,010 of record NW_025421294.1, read on the forward strand.
TGGAGCAAGAGACAAAAAGGAAGAAAGGGGCAAAGGAGGAATGGAGGAGGGAAAAAGGGAACAGACCAGCAGGGAAGAAGGGATGAAAGGAGGAGAGAAACTCTAAATAACTGACAGGAAATTAACCTTTCTAGGCCCGAATTTTCTTATCTATAAAACAGGAATTAGAGTTTTCATAGTTAAATGAAATAATACATACACAATCCTTAGTGCACACTGTATGTTTATGAGTTTATCTTTCTTTCCTTCTTTCTCACTCATTCCTTCAAGAAATAGAAGTATCTAATTGTGCCAGGCTCTGTTCTAGGCACCAGGATACAAAAAAATACTATATCCTTTATAGGGAAACATAGAAATAAATATTAAAAAATGAATAATTATAAAATTTCATAAATACTGCAAAGAGATATATGATGTTGAGAGATACTATAACAGGTGTTTTTGACAGAATCAGGGAAATAAGGAAAAGCATCCACGAAGAAGGGGCCACACTGCTGAGCTCTGAAAAATAAGCAGGCATTAATTAGGCAAAAATAGGAATAAGCATGTACAAACTGTGGATTGGAAGACGTCTTTCAAAAATAATGACTAATGTCTCTGGAGAGGAAAGAGAATAAGGAAGAGACTGGCATGAACTAAAGCTTGAAAGGTGGTTTGGGATCAGATCAAGATGAGGGCAGGCCCACCTTCAGAGAAATAGGAAGAATCTGAAATGGTTTAAACAGGAGAGGTAACAAACCTTTCTGAGGTTTAGAAAAGGCACCCCAGGGACGCCTGGGTGGCTCAGTTGGTTAAGCAGCTGCCTTCGGCTCAGGTCATGATCCCAGCGTCCTGGGATCGAGTCCCACATCGGGCTCCTTGCTCAGCAGGGAGCCTGCTTCTCCCTCTGCCTCTGCCTGCCATTCTGTCTGCCTGTGCTCACTCTCTCCCCCTCTCTCTCTCTGATAAATAAAAAAAAAAAAAAAAAAGAAAAGGCACTCCAATTACAGTGAGGGGAATAAGTTGCAGGGGAACAAGAATGAATGTAGATATGAAAGACAGGAGCTACTGTTGCAGTTCAGGCAACAATAATAATAGCTAGGATCAGGGCAGTAAAGTCAGAGTTTAATTCTATCATAAAAATCCTTACTAAGAGCCAAGTACTCTCCCAAATGCAAGAGATATAAGAAGCACCAACCCCCACCAAAAGAAAAAGAAAAAAAAAGAAAAGGAAAAAAAAAATCCCTGCCCTTGTAGGGTTTACATTCTAGAGGAGAGGGACGGACAAATAAATATCACGTATCTGATGGTTGTAAGTGCTATGAAGAAAACATTAAACCAGGAACATGGTAGTGGAGGGAGGGGTTGTCTTAAGAGCCCACAGAATCATAAAGGATTAGATTCCAGACAAAAAAGGATGACTCAGGAGTTGTGGACTTCTTAGCGTGACTGATATAAACAGGCTAAAAGGCATTATGACAACTGCCTGGATGATTTCAAAGTAGTTACAGTTAGTGATGTTAGTGCTGGGGGAGAAGGAAGGCTACAGGACATGCCAGGAGACACAGCACTATGAGACCCCTTCTTTATTCCTGCCAAGGATGACGCAGAAGCCAATGAAGGATAGCTTTATCCACAGCACTTAGAGCTTCTGGACTCCCTCTTAACTCCAAAAGAGAAGTGAAAGAGAAAAGAGGATTGGTCTTACATAAAAAACCTTGTTCCCCAATTCCTATGTTCTGGTAAATTCTATGATGACAGCAGCTCTATCTTAACCCCTATATTACCAGAATCCAGACCAGTGCCTAGCACACAGCAGACATGGGATATTTATTATTGAAAGAATAAATGAATGGAGTACTGTATTTTTGTTTTTTTCTTAAGTAACCTCTACGCCCAACATGGGGCTTGAACTCATGACCCTGAGACTGAGAGCAGCATGCCCCAACAACTGAGACAGTCAGGTACCCCCCAAAATGGAGTATTATATCTAAAGGCAAAATATCGCTGGGGCTCCTGGGTGACTCAGTTGATTAAGCATCTTCCCTCAGTCAGGTCATGATCCTAGAGTCCCCAGATTGAGCCCCACATGGGGCTCCATTCTCAGCAGGGAGTCTGCTTCTCCCTCTGCCCTTCACTCTGCTTGTCCTCCCTCAAATAAATAAAATCTTAAAAACACATATACACAAACACACACATATCCCCCTATTACTAAGGTAAACTCTTTACCTCTCTTAAGTGTGCTCCTATAAAAATTACCAAGTGGGCCTAGCCACAAAAAAAGCTTTAATCAAATCAAATTACATTAATTTTTAAGTTTTTAAATTGATGACCATATTCTAAGAGTCTTAAAGACAATCACATTTTTATAAACATAAAGAATTTAAAAATATATACTTATACTTCTTTAAAATAAAACTTAGAGGGGCACATGCCTGGCTCAGTTGATAGAGCATGCAACTCTACCTCTCGGGGTTGTGAGTTCAAGCCCCACAATGGGCACAGAGTCTCCTTAAAATTTAAATAAATAAGTAAATAAATAATACATAATTAAACTACAAATTTAAAAACCTTAGACTTTTCAAATTATTTTAGTATGTTTAATGACATGTTTGTTTAAAGAAATGATAGTATTTTATCCTACAAAATTCCATTTATTTATGTATTTATATTTATATCGTTTGTAATGCTATTTATAAACAATGAATACAAACCAGGAGTTCAGCAATACTCCCTGGAGCCACTATGCAGTCCTTAATGTGTAGCCGCTAGATAATCACACTACTTTAAAATATATAATACACTTTTCAAGAGTGTACTTATTTTAATCCAGATCTAACTAAAATTTTCTGGGGCATCTGGGTGGCTCAGTTGGTTAAGTGTCTGACTCTTGATTTTCGCTCAGGTTGTGATCTCAGAGTCTTGAGGCTGAGCCCCTCCTCTGGCTTTACACTAGGAGCCTACTAAGATTCTCTCTCTCTCATTTCCCCCTAAATAGAGCATGGCTCAAAAACAATTTTTTTTCTCATTTATATTCTAAAATTTAACTCAAACTGTTAAATTACTATTAAAAAAATACATACCTTTCTCTCACAAAATCTGCTAGTTCTTTTGTTGATATCTGTCCATGTTTCATGTTATGGTAAAGGACATCAAAGCCACTATTTTTTTCCCCCTAAAATTGAAGAAGATTTTTAGTTTAACAACAAAAAAAGATCAAAACGACTTAAGAACAACCCTATATTAACCAATATGCAACTCTAATGCTCAGGGGAGCATTAAATTTAATTAAACCAATGTTGCTCATTATAGGACTTCAAACTGTATCAAAGGAATATGACGCAGTTTGACAAAGTTTACAATTTATTATATATACATATACACACATTAAACACACATGTACACATTCTATAATCACTCATGTGAGTTTATTAGTGAAATTTTTTAAAATAACATGCAGAATAATTTAGGAAAGGTAACCATGGATCTTTTAAAATACATTATCAATCCCATTTCAATTCCTTCAAGATGAACTAAGGGATTCCTGATTATTCAGGCAGAGTCCCTGCTTTATAACAAGTAAATCTTGGGGTGCCTGGGTGGCTCAGTCGTTGGGTGACTTTAACCCTTTAAGCTTAAAGCACCTGCCTTTGGTTTGGGTCATGATCCCATGGTCCTGGGATCTAGCCCTGCATCGGGCTCCCTGCTCAGCAGAAGGCCTGCTTTTCCCTCTCCCACTCCCCCTGCTTATGTGCCTTCTCTTGCTGTCTGTCAAATAAATAAAATCTTTAAATAAATAAAATAAAAAATAAAATAAGTAAATCTTGACTTCCGAATCAAGACAGCCTATTACTAATCACTTACACATTCAATACCACAAAATGTTTATAATAACTAATGCATCTTTTAGTAAACTTAAACAACTATGAATAAACTAAGCTCAATAACTCTCTCTAAAATTGGCAGTTTTTTTTTTTTCTTCAGTGAAAATAACATAATGAATAATTCAGTATCTTTGCTGGAAATAGCAATACAATAAGCAAGAATTACACAATATGAACCCTAATTTTTTCACAGTTCACCAAAAACAGGAAACACAGAAACTTCCAGTTATGCTGAAGTGATCCCTAACAAACTTATAAATCAATATAAAAGTAATTATTTTGCCATATATATATGATAAATTAAAATGTCATATTTGGGGGAAACTCCAGGTGGCTCAGTCAGTTGAGCGTCTGCCTTCAGCTCAGGTCATGATCCTGGGGTCCTGGGATGGAGCCCCATGTGGGATTGCCTAATCAGCAGCGAGTCTGGTTCTCCCTCTTCCTCTACCCTCCCCCCATGCTCTCTCTCTTTCTCTCTCGAATAAACAAAGAAAATTTTTTTTTAAAATAGAATAAAATAAAATGTCATATTTGGGGACACCTGGGTGGCTCAGTTGGTTAAGCGTCTGCTTCAGCTGGGGTTGTGTTCCCTGCTAAGCAGGAAGTCTGCCTCTACTTCTTCCTCTGCCCCTCCCCCCACTCCTACTTGTGCTCACTCACTCACTCATTCTCAAATAAATAAATATCTATCTTTAAAAAAATATCTTACCAGTCAGGTTACCTGGGTTCCCAATGTGCATTACGCATATTCAAATTAGAAGCAAGTTGGGAATAAAGGGCTATTCAAATAGGCACAAAGACTATTAGAAATACTATTTACCAGGCTTACAATAAAAAGAAAAAAAAATTTTTTTAAAGGAGATGAGATCTTGGAAACCACTAGTAATTGGAGCAATAAGGTCCTGAGCATTTCGCTTCACTGTTAAAGTATTAAAAATGTTAAGCAACAAGAACAGGTTAAATTATATTCAGAAATCTGGGTTTTTATTAAGAAGTCCTTGAAGTAAGCTCTTTATCCAGGAACTTCAGATGTCCAAATAACATATTAATTAAAATTCCCAATAAGGAAAAATGAGGATTATTAATTTAATACAGTATAACAATATTAATAAAGCAGCATTAACACACCCTGGGAAATAGTGCTAGCTATTCCATCCCTCAGGTCTTCACTTGGAAAGACAAGGAAAACTCTAATAATAAGGATGTAATATAGAAGAAGCCTGCCTCAGAAGGCACTAACCACTAAAAACAAACACCCTACATGATTACAAATCCATTTGTCATTTCTTCCTATTTAGGGATTCATTCATTTACTGAAGTCGAAAAACTTGAATTTGACTCCAGGCACTATTCTTTAATAATTTCACAAACTTATTAAAACAAATATTTACTACTCATGAACTTTCCTTTAGCACAAACTAAGCAAAAATTTTACTACTTCAAATGGCACTAGTGCACTCTCTCTACACACACACACATAAACACATACAACTTAGTCTAAAAAAAAATTTCAAAGTGTCCAATAAAGACTGCAAGTCGTACTGTTACCTTGTCAAAAACTTAATTTATAGCTTTGATAACAGATGACTAAATATTAAATATATACACATTTATATATCAAAAAATAAAGAAGACAGAGCAGTGGAGCTCAGGTTTAGACCCATTTGGCTTCAGTGTCTTCACCTGCACAAAACACTGAAAATTCTGGTGAAACAGGGAGAGACCACCCTTGAAACTGACAATTTTAACAGATTATAATTCTGTTATAGAATCTGTTTCAGAGGGGCGCCTGGGTGGCTCAGTGGGTTAAAGCCTCTGCTTTCGGCTCAGGTCATGATCCCAGGGTCCTGGGATCGAGCCCCGCATCAGGCTCTCTGCTCCAGGAGAAGCCTGCTTCCTCCTCTCTCTGCCTGCCTCTCTGCTTACCTGTGATTTCTCTCTGTCAAATAAATAAATAAAATCTTTAAAAAAAAAAAAAAAAAAAGAATCTGTTTCAGATTACCCAGTCTTTTTTTTAACTAGAAGTACCTCCACAAGGTGCTATCATTTTTACAGCAGCCACTGACATTTTTAGTAGGCGTTTCTAATTCAAAGAAAAGTAAAATAGCAAAAAGTATTCCTGAATTGCATATCCATGTTATCATCTGAGATCCTGAAGTGGATATGTTTCTGTTATTTTCAACACAAAAATATTTTTTTCCTTTAACATATTCTGTTAACTCAAGCAAGAACTTGTTTTCCTTGGCTAACTACGAATACATGATGAACGCACAAATAACTTGACAACAGACCTTTATTATCAAATAGAACTACGACTAAACATGTCTTCTGGTCTCTAATATTTTATTAAAACTGTAAATATTTATGCCCTTTGATCCAGCAATTCTACTTTTAAGAGTCTATACTACACAAACACACATACAAAGATAAATGTGGAAGAATATTTACTGAAGTACTATTTATAACTGAAAAAAATTTTAAAAATCCATTAATATTACTGGTTAAGTAAATGACATATATACTACAATAAAAAAAATATGGTGTTTTTTTAAAAGACTACAGTTTAAAAATAATGCAGATTTTTAACTGTTAATTTTAAAAATTTGCCCAGATATACTGTCAATGGAAAAAAGCAGGACACAATTAACAAAACAGCCAAAATTAACCTAATGCTAGGACAAAATGTCTATTACCCAGTTGTTTAATGTTAGGAACAACTTAAATGTCCATCAACCAGTGAATAAAAAGACAAAATAAGAGTATACCCATAAAATAAAATATAATTCAGCAATAAAAAGAAACAGTGATACATGTGACTTAATGAATGAACATCATAAATATTTCACTAAGTTAAAGAAATCAGACACAAGAGACCAGATATTGTAGGATTCTATTTATATGAAATGTCCAGAATAAGCAAATACACTGAGATAGAAAGTAGATGAGTGGGCTGCTAAGGAGGAGGGCTGTAAGGTAGGAGGTGACAAAAGGTATAGGTTTTCTTTTTGAGGTAATGAAAATGTTTTCAAATTGACTGTGATGATGGATGCATCTATCTGTATTACCCAAAACCACTGAACTGTACACTTTAAGTGAATTGCACAATATATTAAATATATCATGATAAACTTGTCAAAGGCATGAGCAAGTATTTTTACCTATTTCAATCAATTAATTCTTGCAGAGAGATTTGCAGTATTAACTGACCATAGCTACTATTAACACCATTGCTATTGCTGACACAAGGAAGACAATTATTTTGAAGATTTAACTAAGGTAGGATCTTCTACCTGCTGGTCTCCATGCACTTTAAAAAGAGATAGTACTTTCATAAAAGTACGATGAGTGTGGCCTGGGGCAAACAAAATCTTCTTATAATCCTATATGAACAAGTGTTAAAAAAAATCTTTGAAATAATTCCTAATAGGAAGTAGAAAAAAAAATCTTATCATCCTTTGAAGATGTTTAGTCCAGAACTAACGCAAGTCCTTTAAGAAAACACAAACTTCTCAGGACCTATTGTTTCCTCCTACTGCTCTAATTTGACAGCACTTAACAGTCTGATGTTTAACAATCCAGATTCCTTTTCCCAAACATATAGTAACATGTTACTTTTTAATAGAAAAATGAGATCATACCATGCATAGTTTTGCACTTAAAATTATCAACTGAACTAAAATTTAGCTAAAAGGATAGTTAAGTTATAAGTAAGGTCACCAAGTCACTGGAAATACACGGGTTTTTTTTAGTCTAATTCAGAATCTACAAGACATACTTGAAATTTCAAGTTTAAAGGTTTGAATAAGTCATCAAACCTATTTTGGAAACTCAAAGGCATTTATTTAAACAAATATAAAATACAACCTAACAACTCCCCACTTGAAGAAAAAGTGCATCTCTATTAACAAAGCTATGAAATACCTATTTTAATGAAAATGGAACTGTTTAATGTATCTTGGTTTTTTAAGACCCATGAATAGTAAGAGTGGAAAAATACAAAGCTATAAATCCCAGAGATTTTTAGTTAATGGTTTGAAACTTCTCCTTCAAAGAACCTTTTAAGAGCAACAGTAAGTTAAATACTAAAAACAAAAAGTTTGGATATCGTTCACTTCTGATGACTCCAAGATTCTAGAAAACAGGCAGGAGATAGTGTATACTGTACAATCACACTATGAATTGATGTTTATTTTACCTTGTTCCTTTTTAAATCTTTTTAAAAATTTTTGGAAGGGGATCAAAGGGTCAAAAGGTGCTGTCATGTGAACAGCAAATAACATGCCTAACCTTCCTCTCAACCTCAAACTGCCTCAAAGGTAATAAATAAATATCATCACTTCCTACCACTCTACATTTTCCTTTTGCTCTAGTTCTTACGTAAGCAGTTTTTCTATAAGTAAATAGCACATTTAACCACAAGTTATAATCTCTTCTAGTCAACCTTCTATTTATACATTGAAATTTTCACACATGATCATCAAAACTATTCTACAGAACCATTTGCAAGATGTTTTTAAAGCAGAAAACAGTGACTGAAGATGTAAAACAAGCACTGCTCAGCAGTAAGAACTACTTGCTGCAGGTACAGTAGTCGCTCAAACACATTTGTTGGCTGACTGAAGAAAATAAACCTTATCACATTAAAGAAATTATTTCCAACCCTTCAAATACTCCCTAATGTCTTCAGTTACAACTCACCTCTTCCAGTAAATTAAATCTGTAAAGCCACCTAAAAGATATTACATGGCTTCAACAAAAATAGCAGAAGCAAAGAGGATAATTTTTTTGTCTTATAACTTTCAAATTTTCTGTAATATACTGTAAATGCATATAATTTTCATTAATCTCAAAATAAAAAAAAAACAATTTCAGCTTTCTCAAAACCTCTTCAATCTGTACTTTCAAACAAAGGCTACCTTCTTCAACTGACATCTTGATCATATTAATAGTTAAATCTCCTCCTAATTCATAAATGAAAAAAAAAACCTTAAAGTTTTTTAGGAGCGGTTTTAAAAATTACCTATTTATTCCATGGAAACCTATGAAAGTCACTACAAAATATTTTCAAAGAATACTTAATCATATGAGAAAAATGTTTGATGGCAATTATCATTTGAAAATACCAAGCTACAGAACAATACAGCAAAACCTACTGTGCATGTTGTATTTCTAAAGAAAATCTCAGTGGACACAGGGTAAAGCTATATATAATTTTAATTTTATTCTGTACTCTCTGTTCTACCTACCACATAACATTAAAATTAAAAAAGAAAGCCACCTTCACCGCTCTTGTTTCAACCAAATAAAAATTAACACTTTGTAGTATTAAGGTCCAGCATCACCAATTTGCTCTACTTACATTGTACCTTCCTATCTATCCCTAAATGCAAGCAAACATGCTTCTCCTATCTTCTGTAACCTTTATTCCTGCTGTTCCATCAGGGAAGGAGCATGTTCCTGATAGAACTAATGGACTTGTGTGTCTCAAATTCATTTAATTCTCTGAATCTGGCTATCTCAGCAACATTCTCTAGCAACTTAACCAATAGTTACCATTTTAGGTCTCAGCTTCTATTGTACTGTTTTTATTTCTCCCCCACATCTGACCAACTTACGCTCATCTCTGTGGACCAAACTAATACTAATACTCTTCCAACTGTAATATTCTGTCATCTTTCCACACTAGGTAAACTGAAAATCAAACCCTATTCCCTTTACATCTCCATGGCACCATATTTCTATACGGATTTCTTAGGGTGCTTTTTTTTTTTTTTAAGATTTTATTTATTCATTTGACAGAGAGAGGGAGGCAGGCAGAGAGAGAACCAGACTTCCTGCTGAGCAAGGAGCCCAATGCGGAACTCAATCCCAGGATGCTGGATCATGACCAGAGCCAAAGACAGACCCTTAAACAGACTAAGCCACCCAGGCGTCCCTCTTAGGGTGCTTTTGTTCAATGTTTTAGAATTGTCAAACCAGGAAGGATAACCTCAAGAAACAGTACTCAAAAAACTACTTCCAAAGAGCTTACGCTAGCCAAATGTGTACGATGATATAAAGCATACCTGTTCTCCCATTAAGTAGTTCTCCTACTTAAGTAGTTCTGAAAGGATTAGAGCACTCAGGATTTAGTGTGCATGGCTACAAAACAACCCAGACAGCAAATTTTTATCCTTTCCATGTCAATGTTCTAAAATCCCTCCCCTGAATTGAATTTACACAGACTAAATCAGTATCAATTTCTCACTTTCAAATTTCTCCTATAATTAAAGCAAAAATACAAAACAAACCACCATTCCACCCCCCCAAAATTCTAAAGGCCTCACAATAAAATTTACTGCCATCTAAAATGCTGATTTTATAATGTCTATCTGTCAAGTCTATTTGAACAAACTTAGATGAATCTGTAGTTCGCATTTTCCTAGCTTGTTGCAGTTGGAAACAATTTGGGCACAGATAACTCGCTAACAATTAAACAACCACACATTCTAACTTAGTGTTTATAATTTCCTTGTTTATATACAGAGATCATCTCTGGAAAGCTATGTAAGAAACTGGTAACAGTTACTGCCTTTGTGGAGATCTTGGAGGCTGAGGAAAAAAGAATAAGTTTTTTTTTTTAAAGATTTATTTATTTGACTGACAGAGACCACAAGTAGGCAAAAAGGCAGGCAGAGAGAGAGGGGGGAAGCAGGCTCCCCGCTGAGCAGAGAGCCCGATGAGGGGCCCGATCCCAGGACCCTGAGATCACGACCCGAGCCGAAGGCAGAGGCTTAACCCACTGAGCCACCCAGGTGCCCCAAAAGAATAAGATTTTATACTGTGTTCCCTTTGGTACTTTTTGAATACTGAACCACATAAATTTTGCAAGTATTTTAATTAATGTATATGTAAATATGCATACACATACACTTCTTAAATTTCAGTGTACCACCCAATGGGATCATATCATAAGCAGTATTTGGAAATTTCAAGTAATAAAAAAAAAGTCTATAATCTGGGTATCTATGATTACCTCAACTAGTTTTCTAAAAATATATATATATTTCAATTTACATATGGGTTATACCCCCCAAGAATACATGTGTGTGGGTGTAGGTATAGGTGTTAGGTATTAATCTCCCTAGGATATTAAATTTAGATTACAGGGGCACCTGGGTGGCTCAGTGGGTTGGGCCTCTGCCTTCCACTCAGGTCATGATCTCAGGGTCCTGGGATGGAGCCCCACATCGGGCTCTCTGTTCAGTGGAGAGCCTGCTTCCTCCTCTCTCTCTCTCTCTCTCTGCCTGCCTCAATGCGTACTTATGATCGCTCTCTGTCAAATAAATAAATAAAATCAAAAAAAAAATTTAGATTACAAAAAAATCAAGCAGGGGCACCTGGGTGGCTCAATGGGTTAAGCCTCTGCTTTCTGCTCAGGTCATGATCTCAGAGTCCTGGAATCGAGCCCCACATATGGCTCTCTGCTCAGCAGGGAGCCTGCTTCCCCCTCCCTTTCTGTCTACCGCTTGGCCTACTTGTGATCTCTCTGTCAAATAAATAAAAGCTTTTTTAAAAAAATCAAGCAAAAATACAATGTTTTACACTTCAAAGTCCTATTAATAGCAATTCCAGGGTTTTTTTTTTTAAGGATTTTATTTATTTATTTGACAGAGAGAGAGAAATCACAAGTAAGCAGAGCAGCAGGCAGAGATAGAGGGGGAAGCAGGCTCCCCGCTGAGCAGAGACCAATGTGGGGCTCGATCCCAGGACCCTGAGATCATGACCCGAGCCGAAGGCAGAGGCTTAGCCCACTGAGCCACCCAGATACCCCCCAATTCCAGGTTTTTAAAAAACATTTTAATCCTCCCAGTTTATCCATGTAAATGATGGATCAAATTCTGGAAATTAAGCAAGTGCTCCAATTTTATTTAGAAGTAAAGCATGACAATACCAATGAAACCAACAGACAAAACTTCCATACTGGTTAAACAATACAAGAAATAAGGACAAGATGGGGCGCCTGGGTGGCTCAGTTGGTTGGACGACTGCCTTCGGCTCAGGTCATGATCTGGGAGTCCCGGGATCGAGTCCCACATCGGGCTCCCAGCTCCATGGGGAGTCTGCTTCTCCCTCTGACCTTCTCCTCACTCATGTTCTCTCTCACTGTCTCTCTCTCAAATGAATAAATAAAATCTTTAAAAAAAAAAAAAGAAAGAAAGAAAAAAAAAGAAATAAGGACAAGAAACAAAGAAATACTTCAGGATAAAAACACCAAAGATAATTATTTCATTCTTGATGTGCTGACTGGAAATAATTTTTGGAAAAGGTCACCTAACTAAAAATGTCAGCTCATTACAATGTGATATATGCTAAAGAATACTTGATGTCTTTGGGAGAATGCTTACTATTTTATAGACATCAGGATTATTATATAAAATAAGGCTGATAAGCTATTTAAATCAGGTATGCTTTATTTTTCCTCTTAAATAACTATCACCAATGAAATCCATTCCTTAAAAAAATAAATTTTTAGGGGCGCCTGGGTGGCTCAGTGGGTTAAGCTGCTGCCTTCGGCTCAGGTCATGATCTCAGGGTCCTGGGATCGAGTCCCGCATCGGGCTCTCTGCTCAGCAGGGAGCCTGCTTCCTCCTCTCTCTCTGCCTGCCTCTCTGTCTACTTGTGATTTCTGTCTGTCAAATAAATAAATAAAATCTTAAAAAATAAATAAATAAATTTTTAAGAGGTTAGTATCCAAAATACATAAAGAACTTATACAACTCAACACACACACAAAAAAATAAATAAATAAATAATCCAATTAAAAAATCAGAAGACACAAACAGAAATTTCTCCAGAGAAAATACACAGATGGCCACAGACACATGAAAATATGCTCAATATCACTCATCATCAGGGAAATGCAAATCAAAACCACAATGAGGGGGTGCCTGGGTAGCTCAGTCAGCTGAGCATTCTGACTCTTAATTTAGCTCAGGTCATTGTCTTGGGGTTGTGGAATTAAGCCCTGTATCAGGCTCCAGGCTGGGTGCATAGTCTCCTTGGGCAACCTTCTCCCTCTGCCCCTCCTCCAGCTCACGTTCTCTCTCTCTCTCAAATAAAAAAATAAAATCTTAAAAAAAAAAAAAACACACAATGAGTTATCACCTCACACCAGTCAGAATGGCTAAAATCAAAAACACAAAAGATGTGGAGAAAAAGGAACCCTCATGCACTGTTGATGAGAATGCAATGTGGTTCAGCCATGCAGAAAACCCTATGGAGATGCCTTAAAAAGTTAAAAATAGAATTACCATATAATCCAGTAATTCTACTACTAGGTATTTACCCAAAGAATATGAAAACACTAATTCAAAAAAGTATAAGCAGTAGCCCTATGTTTATTGCAGCCAAAATATGTAAGGAACCCAAAGGTCCATCTATATAGATGAACAGATAAAAGAAGATGAATATATATAATGGAATATTACTTAGCCATTAAAAAAAGAATGAAATCTTGCCATTTGCAAAAACATGGATGGACCTAGGATGTATAATGCTAAGTGAAATAACTCAGAGAAAAACAAATACCATATGACTTCATTCATATGTGGAATTTAACAAAACAAAACAAAGAAAGAAACACACCAAAAACACAGACTTTTCATTATAGAGAACAAACTGCTGGTTACCAGAGGGGAGGTTAGTGTGGGGATGGGGGAAATAGTGATGGGGATAAACAGTACACTTATGATGAGAACTGAGTAATGTATAGAATTGCTGAATCAGTATACTGTACACCTGAAACTAATATAACACTGTATGTTAATTATACATAAAAAAGCATATGTTTTTCAAAATTTAACTCCTCAATTAATCAGGGTTTATATGAAAACATAAAGCCATTTTAATTACTACAGTGCAATGCTGACACAATCTCAAGAGCACTATAAATTAGTACCCTACTCCGATAAACAGTGTACAGAGATACTTACTATAATATCAGCAAAAAAGTTAAGTTACATTATCTTTTGAAGGACTAACAACTGTTTTATATACCAAGGCAATAGTGTGGAATTCTATCAAAATTAATTTTGTTATCCAATTTTAATGAAAAAGAAAAACATTTTCAACTTTACTATCAAAGGCACTATACTTTGTGGCAAAAAATGACTTATCAGCAACAAACCACCTGTTGTATAGGAAGTTTTAAATACTTCTCTTCAAAGTATAATATTAAGTAATTCATAATGTAGCATACTGTTTTAGTTAAGAAAAACCATACCTTAAAAAAAAGGCAGGATGTGCTACTTTCAAAAGGGCTTGGAAATAGTTTGAATGATTCAAACTTTCCTCTAACAAATGCCACAACAAAAAGGTTTGTCTTTTTATATGGAGGGAAAACAAAAATTAATAAGTTGTTTGGTTAGAAACTTAAAACTTTAAAGTTTCCCATTACCTCACTTTGACAAGTTTTATTTGACCTGACAGTGCTACTTTAAAGATTAGGGGAGAAGAGTGAAACTAATATTGTAATTTCTGTTTTAGGAAGTTATAAATGATCCTAAAATATGTAAAATTTTAAGTTGTCTTAGACAATTATCAAATTCTCTGAAGTTATTTAGTTCTTGTTCTTAGTTTTCCCTACTTCATTTAGTCATCCTTTGGAACTTTTTATAAAGCTTTTATATTTAATTTAGAGTTTTCAGCCCTAATTCCAGGCTTGGAAATAAATAAAATGATATCTATTTTAACTGTTTGTGTTCAATATTGGGGAAGTGAAATGACAAAAACGTAAATTAGACTAGAAGTTTTCTCTAGATTTCAGATATCCAAATTTATTCCTGTCAAAAAGGACAAGGGGCACCCAAAAACTGATAAAATAATGTTCGTAGAAAGCATTATTCATAACAGCCAAAAATCATTAGATAAGGCTATATTCAAAGCTCAATTAACAGAAGCAAAAGTAACTTTAAAATGTTAATGTACGATTTGCAGTAAACTATACTTCAATTTCTGATAAACAATTTGGAAGTAAGTCAGAAAGCATCAAGAACACATTCTTTCGGGGTGCCTGGGTGGCTCAGTGGGTTAAAGCCTCTGCCTCAGGGTTGGGTCATGATCCCATGGGATGGAGCCCCACATGAGGCTCTCTGCTCAGCTGGGGGCCTGCTTCCTCCTCGCTCTCTCTGCCTGCCTCTCTGCCTGCTTGTGATCTCTGCCTGTCAGATAGATGAATAAAATCTTAAAAAAAAAAAAAAAAGAACACATTCTTTCTTTTTAAGATTTTATTTATTTATTTACTTGTCAGAGAAATAGAGTATGCACAAAAGCGCACACAAGCAGGGGGAGCCGCCAGCAAAGGGAAAAGCAGACTCCATGTTGAGCAAAGAGCCTCGTATGGAACTCGAGTCCAGGACCCTAGGATCATGACTTGAGCTGAAGGCAGATGCTTAAAATGTTTAATCAACTGAGGAACCCAGTAACCCCAAGGACATTCATCTATCAAAAGACATTCAAGGGACACCTGCTTGGTTCAGTTTGAAAAGCATGCTTAATCTTGGGGTCATGAGTTTGAACCCCACATGGGGTGTAAAGATTATTTAAAAAATAAAATAAAGCAAAACATTTTGGGATGCCAATTTTAAATCCAATTTAATAGTTTTAAAAGTTGCCTAAAACCTGAAGTCTAAAGTTGACAGGTTACATACATCAACTATATCTAAATTAATAAACCAATTAAATTGATAGGCTACACCTAAAATTCATACAGAAATGGCAAGAATAGGCAAAATTTTGCCTAGAATAGGCAAAATAATCTTGAAAAGGAAGCCCAAATCTAGAAAACTCTCACTTCCTGATGCCAAACTTACTACAAAGCCATAGTAATCAAAACAGTGTAGGACTAGCATAAGGATAGACAATGGAATACAACTAAAAATCAAAAAATAAACCCATACATCTATGGTCAACTGATTTTTGACAAGGGTGTCAAGAGTATTTAACAGAGAAAGAGGAGCCCTTCAACAAAGGTACTGAGACTACATATCCATGCAAAAGAATGAAGCTGAACCTCCTCCTGGCACCACACACAAAAACTGACTTCAAATGGATCACAGGCCTAAATATAAGAACTAAAACTATAAAACCCTTAGAAGAAAACACAAGTAAATCTTTGTAACCATGGATTAGGAAAAACGTCTTAGATTAAACAATAAAAGCATAAGTAATAACAAATAAATTAACTGGACTTCTAAATTTAAAATTTTGATGCTTCAAAGGACAATATCAAATTACCTCACACAAGTTGGAATGGTTACTATCAAAAAGAAATAACAATTGTCAGCAAGGTTGTGGAGAAAAGGAAACAGTCCCACACTGTTGGTGAGAATGTAAATTTGTGTAGCCACTGTGGAAAATAATATTATCAAATATTATATATATATTTCCATAGATATATATATCCATAGATATATATAATATAGATATAATATATAGAGAGAAATACCATAAAATTGGGGCACCTGGGTGGCTCAGTCATTAAGCATCTGCCTTCGGCTCAGGACATGATCCCAGGGTTCTGGGATGGAACCCCACATGGGGCTTCCTGCTCAGCAGGAAGCCTGCTTCTCCCTCTCCCACTCGCCCTGCTTGTGTTCCCTCTCTTGCTGTGTCTCTCTCTGTCAGATAAATAAATAAAATCTTAAAAAAAAAAAAAACCACACCATAAAATCCAGTAATTCCACCTCTGGATATGTACCTGAAGAAAATGAAAACATGAATTCAAAAAGGTAAATGAACTCCTATGTCTACTGCAGCATTATTTATAATCACCAACATATATGGAAGCAACCTAAGTGTCCATCCATTGATGAATAAAGGAGCTGTGGTACACATACACAATGGACAACTCAGCCATAAAAAATAATGTAATCTTGCCATATCTGACACAGATGGACACAGAATATATTATGCTAAGTGAAACAAGTTAGACATAAAAAGACAAATACTGTATGACTTCACTTATATATGAAATCTAAAAAACATATGAACAAAAAACGGAAACACTCATAAAGAGAAAAAACGGGTGGTTCGGGGGGACACTGGGGATAGGTGAAATAGATGATTAAGAGGTACAAACCTACTGCTATAATTATAGAAGTCACAAGGATGAAAAGTACAGCATAGAAAATAGAGTCAATAATACTGTAATACTGTAAGACAGTAATGGCACTTACACTGGTGAGCATGTCATAATATATGTAATTGTTGAACATCGTACACCTGAAGCTAGTATTATACACCAACTATATACTTCAATTAAAAATAACTTTTAAGGGGTGCCTGGGTGGCTCAGTGGGTTAAGCCTGTGCCTTCAGCTCCGGTCATGGTCTCAGCGTCCTGGGATCAAGCCCCATGTTGTCTCTCTGCTGAACAGAGAGCCTGCTTCCCCTCTCTCTCTCTCTCTCTACCTGCCTCTCTGCCTATTTGTAATCTCTCTCTCTCAAATAAATAAAATATTTTAAAATAATAATAATAACTTTTAAAAACAAATAAGTTTTCAAAAACGACAGCATCAAGAAAAAACAAAAGCCCACAAAATAGAAGAAAATGTTTGCAAAATCATGTATCTGATAAAAGACTACCCAGAACATACGAAAACTCTTGCAATTCAATAATAAAAACACAAATAACCTAATCTAAAAATGGGCAATGAATCTAAAAAGGTATTTCTCTAAGCACATGAAGAGATGTTCAACATTAGCCATCAGAGAAATGGAAATCAAACCCACAATGAGGTATTACTTCACACCCATCCACTACAATAAGACCGATAACAAGTGGTGTCCAGCATGCAGAAAAATTGGAACCAGACATTGTTAGTGGGTTTGTAAACCATGCAGTCACTTTGGAAAACAGTTTGGCAGTTTTTCAAAATGTTAAAGAGTAACAACATGACCCAGCAATTCCATTCCCAAAAGAAATGAAAACATTTCCACACAAAAACCTGTACAAAAATGTTCATAGCACATTTATTATTCATAATAGCCCAAAAATGGAAACAACCAAACGTCTATCACTGATGAAGAGATAAAATGTGGTGTACACACACAATGGAATGTTTGGCCATAAAATGCAATTAAGTACGGATACATGCTACATCACAGGTGAAGTGTGGAAACACGCTAAGGAAAAGAAGCCAACAAAGGATAACACATATGATCCCATTTATATATGTCCACAAGAGACCAATCTATCAAGGCAGATGTTTATAGATTAGTAAACTGCCTAGGCTGAGTTAGGGGCTAATGGATACAGAGATTCTTTCTGAGGTAAGGATATGGTTCTAAATGTGGTGACGTAACTGCACAGACGAAAAACCCCTGAATTGTACACTTAACTGAGTGTATAGTATGTGAACTGTAACTTCATTAAATATTTTTTATTTGACAGAGAGAGACAGAGAGAAAGTAAACACAAGCAAGGTGAAGGGGAGAGGGAGCAGCAGGCTTCCTGCTGAGCAGGGAGCCTGACTCAGGGCTCGATCCCAACATCCTGGGATCATGACCCCCAGCCAAAGGCAGATGCCCAACGACTAAACCATCCAGGCGCCCCATAAGGGTATTTTATTTTTCATAAGGGTATTTCTTAAAGAAAAACCTAATGCCTCGTATTTATGTCGCTTGCGGAAAACAAGAAACATTCAAACCAAATGACTAGGAGCTGATTTGATTACTAAGTCCATACCTAATACACTTAGAAATAAGAATTTAAGACACACCTCTTCTTCCCTGAAAGAGCACTCCTTTAATTACTTCTGAATTTTAACTAAAATGGAGCTGTAGTACTTGCAGCTGTCAGGACTTCCACTGAGATTGACCCAAGATACCGAGGTAAACATGCTCCTTCTCCCGCACTCGGCTGCACTGCACTTCCCATTACAACAAACAATACAGAAAAACACCCCGCACGGTGACTGAAGTCATTCTCAGAGAACCACCTAATACTAATACGGAGTTAAGGAGAGGGGTGTGGAAAGAATGAGGAAGGGGAAGGAGCACAGGACACAAGGGGAAGTCTTCGTGCATTTAAGCCCAAGGAATCCAGTTACATTGAATTCAACTTTTACACGCTTTGTGAACAGGCCCAGAGGCAAAGTCCTGGGCGCAGACCTAAGAGCCGAGCTGCGAGGCCGAGAGGAAGTGCGGATCCAAGCCAAGCCCGCAAGGGACTCCGTGTGGAAACCATGGGGGGCAAAAGGGCTAAGATGGGGGATGCGGCGATGGACGGGGGCAAGCCCCCTCCGCCCGGCTCCGGCCGGCGATTGCTGGCAGCGCGCATTGGGAGGCGGCCGCGCCGCGGGCCCCGCGGCCGCGTCCAAGCCGTGAAGCGCGCCCGGAGCCTAAAGCCTCCGGCCGGGTCCCGTCTCCCGCCCCATCCGGCGCTTTGTCCCAGCGCGGGCGGCGGGCTGCCCCCAAGCGTCCCCGCCGCGGGATGAGGGGCCGCGCTGACAGCCCTCGCCCCCGCAAGGGCTGCGAGCCTGCGGGACCTGGCGTACGGCGGCCCGCAGCCCTCCCGGCTTCACACAGGCGGGACCCAGCCGGCGGCGGCCCGAGGACGCTAGCCCTCACCGCCGAGGCTTCGCCGCCGCCCGGAGCGCACACAGGCCGAGGTCAGGCGGAGAAAGCTTCGCACCCCAAAACCCAACTTCCAACATCCCGCTCTTACCCAAAAATTTTCGACGAAATGCGCCATGACCATCCTGCCGCCGCCGCGCCAGGTTCCGCGTCCGCGCCCGCCCGCCGCTGTGTAAACACGGGCACGGCCCCCACGGCGCCCCCGCCTTTCCCCACAGCCGCCGCCGTCGCCACCGCCGTCGCCGCCGCCGCCGCTGCCTTCTTCCCGGAGACCGGCCCGCACCCTCCAGGGCGCATGCGCCACCTAGCGGCTGCTGCCGCCGGGCGAACTCTTGAAAGCCACCGCCTGGTTGCGCATGCGCTCTTCATCCTATTCCCGGGTTTTAGTAACCCTCCCCTCTACCCAGCGCGGGCGCGGCCAAATTGAGTATTCTCTTGGGAATGGTGGAGAACCGGGTTCTTGGGGAGTCACTGGGGAGACTGCGCGCACCCTTTGCGGTAGGATGGGTACTGGCCCACGGATGAGGGAAAAAAAGGGCCGGCCAGTGGGTGTGGATACGGCAGCCTGACTGCCTCCTCTCTTCCTCTACGCAAGACGCGCTTCCCCGGCCTTGGAGGATCTTGAAGGGACCAAGTCTGGTCAAGCTGTGATGGGGGAAATTTGGCCTTCGGCCACCGGGAGGAGACTGGGAAACCTTTGGTCCGTAGGGTTCCTTTCCTTGACAGGGAACTAAGAACCAAAACAAAAACTTTCCGAGGCCAGAAAAAGAGGAAACGCCCAGTGTCGCCTGAGAGTCTCTGGAACAGCGCGAGACCCAGGCACCAAGTTCCTTGCGGAAGCCGCTGACCTCTAGCACGCCCCTAGCAAACCAGGCCAGCTGGAGGCAGGAACGTGACCCGAAAGGAACGAATTTCCCTGACCCACGCAGTTTAAAAAAAAAAAAAAAAAAAAAAAAGTCTTTTCCAAGACTTGTTAATTTAAGTCTCTAGTTCTCTTAGCAGCTTGTACATTTTGGAAAAAGAAACAAGTTTAAACACGTCCTGGCACAACATGAACTAAATCCCTTTCCCATGCCTTGCTTTCCAGAGGTTAGGGGGAAAAAATTAAACCCTTGTGGAGAGGTCTCAGGTTCACTGTCACCAGGTCGGCTCAGTCCGAAGTCTGCTGTTCTTGACACCAAGCCCCACTAATAGACTTCGTGTAGCTTTAACTATATACACTCACATCGGATCCTCTGACTTCAGATACAATGAACACTAGGACACGTGTTTCTTGGTGGAAACTTGTTTTCATCCTCAAAAGCAAAAACCCCACAATGCCTTGCACGTGATTAAAACTGTGAAGTGTTTGTTGAATTGGGAATAAGTGGATATTGGTACTGTGATTATATCTTTTTTAAGAATATCTTTTATAAATATATAGGAGGTAACAGTCTGCTTTAAAATAACTCACTGAGGGAGGAACACTGAGTAGAGGTATGCATGAAACAGGATTGTTAGAACAATTGTTAGGACCTAGGTAACGGAAACATGGTGGTTCACTATATAACACTACACTCATTTCGTATATGTTTGCTATTTCCTTTTCTTTAAAAAGTCTTCATAACACTGTCATTTACATAACACTGTCATTTCGTATATGTTTACTATTTCCTTTTTAAAAAGTCTTCATAACACTGTCATAACATTGGGAAAGTCTAACTTAGAAACTTGCTACTGTTTTCTAAACCATTAGTCTAGCACTTTCTTCATCCTGAAAAAAATTCTAAAAAATACAGCCATCTAAATCTCTCTGCAAATAAGCTTGGCATTAAAATCCTACTGTCACTAGGCACTACCCAGCTTATATCTCAGCAGGAAAAGCTTTATCCTAGGCCTATACTCCAAAGGGCCTTACATATTACATTAATTTATTTAAAAAACAAATGGGTGCCTTTGCCAGTGACGATCTGATGCTGACCTCTGTCTCATAACCATATAGACCCTCTCTCATGACCAACACCATTCAGGCCCCCCAGGAAACAATTCTTCATAGCTCTTGCCCTAAGTCTTCAAAACAAAAAGCACAACTCCAAATGCAGTGAAAATCTGTGTGAGTCTATCAGAGATAGACTCCTTTGGAGTTCAGGCAGAATCTGAGCAGCAGAAGTGCTTAAGTAAGAGAAGACAAATTAGTTAACTTGTTCAATTTTTCCTCCCAGCACAAATGCAATAGATTGTTGTTGTTTTCTTAAGATTTTATTTATTCATTTGATAGGGATACAGAGGCAAAGATGGAGACAGAGAGCACAGGCAGGGGGAGAGGGAGAAGGAGAGGGAGAAGCAGATTCTCCACTGAGCTGGAACCCTGGCATGGGGCTCGATTCCAGGACCTGGAGATCATGGAGACATGGAAGGCAGATGCCCAACCATCTGAGCCACCCAGGCACCCCAATGCAATAGATTCTTACATAACGAAGTATTGTTTTGCAAACAATGTGGTGTTGGGGCGCCTGGGTGGCTCAGCAGGTTAAAGCCTCTGCCTTCGGCTCGGGTCATTAAGCATCCACCTTCGGCTCAGGTCATGATCCCAGGGTCCTGGGATCGAGCCCCGCATCAGGCTCTCTGCTTGGCAGGGAGCCTGCTTCGTCCTCTCTCTCTGCCTGCCTCTCTGCCTACTTGTGATCTCTCTCTGTCAAATAAATAAATAAAATCTTTAAAAAACAAAACAAAACAATGTGGTGTTAAGCACAGATTTTCCTCTTTTTAGTGTTCTAACTCTGACAATTTAGCATAGTACTCAAATAACCACACATGGTACACTGGTCTCCATCTGTACTCTTACCTCTGATCTCATAACTGTCAGACCCAGACTTGCCATAAAGATAAATATTCTGTGTATTTGGATATTTACAAAGCTCATTAGGGCCAAAACACCCTTGATATAATTGCCTGATATTTTAATTGTGGGAATTTAAAGTAAAAGTAATTAAGGTGACTAAATTTCAGAGGAGATGGTGAAGTACAAGAAGAATGTGGGTAGTATCAGGCACATTCTGTTCTCTCAAGTGAGGTTTCCTGGGATGTGTATACAGTCTGGCAGAGTGTAGATAAGGCCCTGAGAGGGTAGCTCACTTATGTGTCGTTAAGTATTTGTGACCCAAACACTTAGCCCTTGCTTATTCAAACACATTCTGAAATTACTAAAAACTTACACAGATAACAACACTGTTCTACTCACTGCCTATGCCACCTGGCCCTTAATAGTCACTCAATAAATGTTTGGTGAGACAACAGGTGAATGACTGAACCTATCAGGGAAATGTCAAGGGTGGGTGAAACTTTGAATATGTAGTAACTCCATTCTTTTACTCATACTTTTCATTGGTGCTAGGTCTTTAGAGCTTATAAAAATAGCATTATTTACATTCTACTTGATTTAATTGTCTTACATTATTTCAAATATTTTCAAAAGAATTATTTGGGGCTTGAATATACTTCTTTAAAAAAAAAAAAAGAAAAGGTTTGGGGCACCTGGGTGGCTCAGTGGGTTAAAGCCTCTGCCTTCAGCTCAGGTCATGATCCCAGGGTCCTGGAATCAAGCCCTGCATCAGACCCTCTGCTCAGAAAGGAGCCTGCTTCCCCCTCTCTCTCTGCCTGCCTCTCTGCCTACTTGTGATCTCTGTCTGTCAAATAAATAAATAAAATCTTTAAAAAAAAAAAAAAAAGGTTTATTTATTTGAGGGGGGAGACTTGGAGGGAGATGGAGAGAGAATTCTCAAGCAGACTCCTTACTAAGCACAGAACCCCAGGACCCTGAGATCATGACCTGAGCTGAAATTGAGAGCTATCTAACCTACTGAGTCACCGAGGCACCACTGCTTGAGTACACTTCTTAAAAGATAAGTTGCCTTTTGTTATAAAGACAAAATTAAATTCGGATAATAATATTCAAAATTGGCTCTCAGGGGATGTTGCTGGTCCCCATTAAACTCTGTCCAAGCATATATGTTATAACCAAAGCTCTAACATAACTGCTATAACATAATTTGACAAGTCGTAGCAAATGAGACAGGAGAAATGAACACAAAATTACCTAAATCTACATTCTCTGGTTTTACAAAATATAACTTGTCTCCCAGATTTGAGGACAAGATATCCAAAGAATATCCCCCTTTTCATTCCTTAGTTTGATCTCTTATTTCCGATCTTGGGGTCACAGCTCACACCCTCTTAATCAACATTTAGTTACAAAGGCCATTTCCTCATTACTTCATTTAAAACTAGCTCTGGGGGCACCTGGGTGGCTCAGTCAGTTAAGTGGCTGCCTTCGGCTTGGGCCCTGATCCTAGGGTCCTGGAATCTCTCCACGTTGGGCTCATTGCTCAAGGGGAGAGACTGCTGCTCCCCTTGCTTGTGCTTGCTCTCCCTACCTTTCCTGTCAAATAAATTAGTAAAACATTTTTAAAAATTAGATCTGTTCCAGAAAAGTGGGCTATAAAATAAAACATAATTTTCCCATTTATTTTCAATACAATTTTGCAAATGTACTTCTAATTGTTTCCAAGACAAGAGCAGCAGAGGAGAAGCTCCTATAAACCTCTATTTCCTGCTAATTTCTTCAAGGACAGCATTCCGTGTCAGGCGCAGTAGTCCTCTGTACTTCAAACTGAAGAAAACAAGCAGCAGCAGAACTAAGCTCCATTAGAAGACTGAAGAGAAAGAGGTCTGTCCCAGAAGTCTGGTGTTCTCTTGTTTTTCCCTACACCACTGCAACATATTGAAAGCAATAACTTTACATAAAACAGAAAGAAAAGCAAAAGCTCAGCAGATGGTATCCAGGTAGGCAGCTATGCAAGGCCAAGGAGATGGAAACATGCTAATCAAAGTGCAGAAAGCAGCTAAATATCATCTTCCTTACACTCTTCTTGTTTCAGAGCAGCTTGGGGGCACGCCCTTCTCTCCTGCTTGCAGCTGGGATCGACTGCCTGCTCTTTGATGTGGCATCGTCTCTAACTCCAGAATGAGATGTACTTTTCAATGGACCCTCTTATCAGCTGTCTGTAAAAGAAACACAAAACACCTGACAGGTTTTTCAGGGCTTTATGGTGCTCAGGATCACAAGAAACCCAACACAGGTTTCAAAATTTAAAAAAAACACACACAACACACCAAAAAACCCAGGATAGGGGCATCTGCCTGGCTCAACCAGCAGAGCCTGCAATTCCTGATCTTGGAGTCATGGGTTGGAGCCCCACACTGGGGGGTGGAGATTACTTTATTTATTTTTTTTTTAAAGATTTTATTTATTTATTTGACAGAGAGAAATTACAAGTACACTGAGAGGCAGGCAGAGAGAGAGAGAAGGAAGCAGGCTCCCTGCTGAGCAGAGAGCCCAATGCGGGACTCGATCCCAGGACCCTGAGATCATGACCTGAGCCGAAGGCAGCGGCTTAACCCACTGAGCCACCCAGGCGCCCCTGGAGATTACTTTAAAAAATTTTTTTAATTTTTAAAAAGTGGGGCGCTTGGGTGGCTCAGTGGGTTAAAGCCTCTGCCTTCGGCTCGGGTCATGATCCCAGGGTCCTGGGATCAAGCCCCGCATCGGGCTCTCTGCTCAGCAGAGAGAGCCTGCTTCCTCCTCTCTGTCTGCCTCTCTGCCTACTTGTGATCTCTGTCTGTCAAATAAATAAATAAATCTTTAAAAAAAAATTTTAATTTTTAAAAAGTAAGAAAAGAAAAATTGATTACAGAAAGTCATAAAGGTACAATAATTTTTAAACATGCAGATGTTTTCATTAATGTTAGGTGGAAAGGCAGAAGATGACATGAGATACATTACATTTTTAAGGGTGTACAAATACACATATAAATGGACAAAAATCAAAAGAAAATGGAAAATATGTGTTGAGATGGTGAGATTATGGCAATTACTAAACATCTAAAATATATTCTAATGTAATAACATAATCGCTTTTTGGGCTTTGGCTAAAATCAAGTGTAATGTAATAATATAGTACGATTTAAAGAGCGATCACTGTTCTTTGTTTTCATTTGAATATAAATGTAACCAGGCAAATCTTCCCTAGGTCTTTCATTAACCTTCTCTTCTCATTGATTCAAGCAAGAGACAATAACTGGGCACTTAACACCATGAAAAGACCATCTCTGCTCTTACAACATTCACAATCTAATATAGATATATAAGAAATAAGACAATAGAGATGATGACAATGATAAAATAATAAGCGTAGAAGAGTACTTGGTGTATAGTTGACAATCAATAAAGATTTACTGAGTAAAAAATGAACAAATCACTGTTCAGGCTAACCTCAAAGAAATTCAATTTGTCCTTTTTCATTTTTCTCTCTCCCCCCTACCTCTTTCTCTCTTTCCTTCTTTTCAAGATAGTGACAGGAAATTGACCTTGATTCACAGGGAGTTTCTTCCATTAGCACAGAGGTCTTTGGGTCCCTGGGATAACAGAATCCAGAGCAAATTTTAAAATTTAGCGCTTCTGGGATCGGCTAGCAGCTTAGGAGCTAGCTGTATATGGGAATTGGAAGAACAGAGTGTCAGGAACTGTAACCATAGGAACCCACAAAAAGAGGCACCTTTGGATCAGCTAAGAATAGAGGAATGGGCTTGGTCTCCTCTGGAGATCAGCTGAAGCCTCACGCGTGGCACTAGATTTTAGCAGTAGCACTAAGTACTAGTGAGAAGAATAGTCCCTGAGTTTCCTGGACAACTGAGGGGAGGGAGCTCCACCCAACCATTTATGTATCAAACATTTAGTAAACACCTATATTAAGCTAGGCCTGCTTCTAAACACTGGGGATCCAACAGTGAAAAACACATGACTTCTTTACTCTTGTTGCACTCAGTGTGGGCAGACAGACCACAAGGATATAAATAAATGAGAACCCTTTGAATAGTGATACATGCTATGACATATAATTGGGATAGATTGTGGTGGGGAGTGGTGACTTCTTCACCTAGAGTGACGTCTATAAGGAAGTGACATTTGAGCAGAGACCTGAATGACCCAAAGGAAACAGCCTTGCAAACATCTACAGAGAGGTCCACATTGAAGGATCAAACTGTGCAAAGGCCCAGAGTTAGCAATGAGCTTCATGTGTTCAAATAAGTGGAAAGGAGACCAGCATGGTTGGAGTGGTGATCAAAAGGGAGAAGATCAGAGATGAAGTCAGAGATGAAAGCAGAGTCAAGGGTGGCGAGGCTGGTTTATAGTCTTAAGTGAAATAGGAAGCCAAGAGAGGGTTTTCAAGCTTCAGAGATACCTGATTTATGTTTTACAAGATCACATTGACTGCTCTTTGCAAAAGGGTGAAGAGGAATTAGTGGTAAAGGGGAGGTCACTGAAAAGACAGATGCAGAAGTCCTGATAAGAGAAGACAGTGGCAAGGACTAGCCAACAGAGCGGAAGTGAGAAGAAGAAGCAATCCGGCTTAAGATCTATTTTGATTGTGAAGCTGACAGAATTTGCTAATGGTGTGGACATGGGGTGTGAGGGGAAGAAAGAAATCAAAGATAATCCCAGCAGCTGTGCCTGAGAACTCAGATGTAAAAGGGTGCCACAAAGATAGAAAGGATATGAAAAGCAGCTGTTTCGAAGAAAGGAAGACCCAGGGTTCTGATTGGCCTTGTTAGGTTTGAGGGCCCTACTGGAAATCCAAGGGGAAATGTATATCAGAAAATTGGATGCATGATTTTGGAACTTAGGACACAGGTTGGATTGAAGATGTAAATTTGAGGGTCATCAACAAATATGGATGAGATCACAGACAGGAAGGACAGGAGTGGGGAGCTGAACAAAAAGCTCTAGGGCACTTCTACATTTTCAGTTAGGAGAAGGAACTGAGCCAGCAATAGAGATGAAGGAAGAGTAGCAAAGTAGAAGCACCAGGAAAAAGGGAAAACATTGAAGCCAAGAGAATGTTTTAAGACTGGTCAATGGATGGGGTGCCTGGATGGCTCAGATGGTTAAGCATCTGCCTTTGGTTCAAGTCATGATCCCAGGGTCGTAGGATTGAGCCCCACACTGGGCTCCCGGCTGGCTCAGCAAAAGAGTTTGCTTCTCCCTCTCCCTCTGCCTGTTCCCCTGTTTGTGCTCACTCTGACTTTCTCTCTCTCAAATGAATAAATAAAATCTTAAAACAAGGGACGCCTGGGTGGCTCAGTTGGTTGGACGACTGCCTTCGGCTCAGGTCATGATCCTGGAGTCCCGGGATCGAGTCCCGCATCGGGCTCCCAGCTCCATGGGGAATCTGCTTCTCTGTCTGACCTTCTCCTCGCTCATGCTCTCTCTCACTGTCTCTCTCTCAAATAAATAAAGTCTTTAAAAAAAAAATCTTAAAACAAAACAAAACAAAAACTGGTCAGTGGATAACAAACACTGAGAAATGACCAGCAGGTTCAGGGATGGAAGGAGAAGTCGTGGCAAGCCAGCCTTCTCTGACGTGCCGAAGATATAAATACGATTATAACGGGTTGAAGAGAGAAAGGGAAGTAAAGACCACAAGTAAAGACAACTTGTTCAAGAAGTTTTGCTGTGAGAGGGAAGGGTGAGGTAGGTAGATATTGAAGGGACCCAGGATGAAAGGGGAAGAGTTAAGATGAGTGGTAGTAAGTCATGCTTGGATGCCAGAGAGGATGAGCCAAAGAGAAGGAAAGAGGAGAGAAGGGTGGAAATGTGGTCCTTGAGTAGAGGAAAGGGATCCAGAGTGAAACTGGAGCTTCAGGAGGGTGTTTCTAGTTTTGCAGCTAATAAGTCTAATAGGACCGTGGTCCCTAAGTTGGAAAAAGTCTCCTTAACTGCATGTGCAATTGTGTTTTTCTGCATGGGAAATGCCCCTTTCATGTATCACCTGCCTAAGTCCCCACATGGACCCTATGAAACCACTACTGCTACGATCCCAACTTTACAGATGAGACAATATGCTCTAGAAGATTAAATAGATTGCCAAGGTCAAACAACTACTGGATGGTAAACTACTGTTAATAGTGGCATGAACAAACTCTTAATGAAGGAAGGTAGGGGAGTCCTCAAGAAACACAAGAGGTCAAAAAAAAAATACTAGTCAAGGGTGAAAGTTAAACTCATCCAACAAGGGCTTTTATTTGTGTTTGGTTTTTTTTTTAAACTCATGGTCTGGTGTTCCTCAGAAAGCCCCTTGGTTACCGTCTCTCTAAACCAGGTTTTCTGAATGATTATGAAGGCGAACTACTAAGGATCCCATAAAAATCTCAAACTAATGTAATTATATCTAATTCTTTGAAAAAAAACTCTTTTCTCTCCTCACAGTCAGTTCTGAAACATGCAAAAAATGTAAGTGTCCAAAACTCAGATTCCAGGCAAAATCTAGAGCTGTCCCACGCTAAACAGGATGTCTGGTCATTGTATTAAAAACCAGTCACTTCTGACGGCAGAGGGAACAGACAACCAAAGCAGTCTGTGGTCTTGGAATATTCTCTGTCAAATCCTTAAGACCTCTAAATTCTGATGAACTATTTGCAAGGAGGCCACTGGACTGGGCCAAACAGGCCAGATTGAAAGGTGACAAAATAAAATTTCATTTCTAACCTCACAACTTCACTAGATGACGTCTGCCTTAATATGCTTTTTAAATACAGTTTTAAGAACAAACTGTCACCAATTAGTTGTTGTTTTTTTTTTTCATTAGGTCCAGAAGATGTATGTTATTTTTTTTCTTCCCACTTCCCACATGTGAGCTAAACCCAATTCTTTCTTCAAGCTGTCTTCAAGTATAACTCCTCCAAAAAAAGAAAGCTGCTAAACCATTACCTTCTGGGTAATCTCATTATATTTCTTCTTTCCTCCATTATTCACAAATATACCCTTTAGATTAAGTAGTTTATATGTTGTAAAAAACAGCTACATACTGCTTTTTGTGGTGTCTTTTCTTGTTTTTCTTTCTTTCTTTTTTTTTTTTTTTTCAGGTGCATGTGCTTGTATTGGTGGTTATGAGGATTCATCAAGATATATTAATAAATAGAAAAAAAAATAAATAGAAAAACCTATACCATCTGGCTGGCTCAGACGATATAGTGAGTAATCTTGATGTCAGGGTTATAAGTTCAAGCCCTACACTGGATACAGAGATTATTTAAAAATAAAACCTTAGGGGTGCTTGAGTGGCTCAGTCAGGTAAGCGTCTGCCTTCAGCTCAGGTTATGATCCCAGGGTCCTGGGATAGAGCCCCACATCAGGTTCCCTGCCCAGTGGGAAGCCTGCTTCTCTCTCTCCCTCTGCCTGCTACCCCCCCTGTTTGTACTCTCTCTCTCTCTCTCTCTGTGCCAAATAAATAAACAAAATCTTTTTAAAAAATAATTAAGAAAAAATCTTGAGGAAAACTGTATACATACATGCAAACATATGTACACATTTATACGTATACATAAATGTTTTATACATAGATACATAATCTATGTCTATTATGAGTATTTTCTTATGTGTACATTTCCTATCCTGGAAAGGATATATAAGAAACTGATAACCATGCCTGCCTTTGAATTTAATCCAAAAGACCCAAAAGCCACTGTAATTATCTTTGAAGAAAGGAACTAAATAATAGGAATTAAAAGAAGCTGACTTTGGGCGCCTGGGTGGCTCAGTGGGTTAAGCCGCTGCCTTTGGCTCAGGTCATGATCTCAGGGTCCTGGGATCGAGTCCCACATCGGGCTCTCTGCTCAGCAGGGAGCCTGCTTCCTCCTCTCTCTCTGCCTGCCTCTCTGCCAACTTGTGATCTCTGTCTGTCAAATAAATAAATAAAATCTTTAAAAAAAAAAGAAGCTGACTTTTACACCTTTTGAGTATTGTTCTATGTAGGAGTACTACCCATTTCAAAAAATAAAAAAAAATTTATAAGGTGCCTGGCTGGCTTGGTTGGTAGAGCGTATAAATCTTGATTTGAGACCTGTGAGCTTAGGCCCCACATGGGGCATCGACCCTACTTAAAAAAATAATAATAATAAAATAAAATAAAAGTAGATACGAACTTAAATATTAAAAGAGAAGAAACAAATCAAAATTATTTTTTTCCCAGATATTAAAAAATGGTGGTCAAGGGGCGCCTGGGTGGCTCAGTGGATTAAGCCGCTGCCTTCGGCTCGGGTCATGATCGCAGGGTCCTGGGATCGAGCCCCGCATCGGGCTCTCTGCTCAGCCGGGAGCCTGCTTCCTTCTCTCTCTCTCTGCCTGCCTCTCTGCCTGCTTGTGATCTCTCTCTGTCAAATCAATAAATTAAATCTTTTTTTTTTTTTAAATTTTATTTATTTATCAGAGAGAGAGAGAGGGAGAGAGCAAGCACAGGCAGACAGAATGGCAATGGCAGGCAGAGGCAGAGGGAGAAGCAGGCTCCCTGCTGAGCAAGGAGCCCGATGTGGGACTCGATCCCAGGATGCTGGGATCATGACCTGAGCCGAAGGCAGCTGCTTAACCAACTGAGCCACCCAGGCGTCCCAATAAATTAAATCTTTAAAAAAAAAAAAATGGTGGTCCAACTAGGATTGGGAGTTAGGGCAAGAACCAGAAGTACCAGAAACCAGTGGATGCTTGGTTAGAAAAAATACAAATGTCACCACCGAAGGTATTTTCAAAATAGAACAAAAGTAAAATGTTCTCCTCTTACCTTTTTTGCTTCAATGACTATTTGACTACTTCAATTGTGTGCAGTTATTGTGTCAGGTTTTATTTCTTCGATTGTATAGGGCTGTTCTACTCTCTCCTAGTA
The DNA here is from genome assembly GCF_011764305.1 of Mustela putorius furo. NCBI lineage: Eukaryota > Metazoa > Chordata > Mammalia > Carnivora > Mustelidae > Mustela > Mustela putorius. Next base: position 172,243 of record NW_025421294.1, read on the forward strand.
GGAAATATCCTGTGGAGAAATCTGAAGCTAGCCAGAATTATTTTTCCTTTTTTACATTATTTTTTTAACCTGTCTGTTCAAAAGGTTATCTATTTTTCTTTGAAGGCAAACGAATATATTATAATATTTCTTCCTATAAATGTTCCACATTCATTTTTTCTGAGTCTGTTGAGATAGGCTAAATTATTATGATAACGAGACCAGGTTTAGTTCTCTGTAGGGTAACTGTCTGCAACATATGTCAGGTCATAGGAGAACTCTACACCAATACTGATGCAAGGATTCCAGCCATATGGCCAGCTCTTTGGAAGAAGGGGAGAACAAATTTTGGTATCTAGCAAATAGGTTTGGCCAATGATATGTTGTGTCTCTTCAGTCAGTTGGTGTAAGTCTTTGGTTACTGGAATATTCTTTTGAATTATATCTCAGATACTTCTTAAATGTTATTTGAATGATATCTTAACTATCTTATTTCAGTGTTTAGACTGACAAACACTAGTCATGCATACATAGCTTTTCTTTTCCTTGTTTTCCAAAATAACAATGTTGCTTTTTCATTTTGTTTTTTTTTTTTTTTTTTTTTTTTTAACCTATCCTCTGTGTAACTACCTCATTGTGCTTTCAGCAAAGCCTATTTTCCATTGTGGGCTTCCAATGTCATGTTCTTATCCACAATTTTTTTTTCTAACTTTTAAAAAGTGATCTCTATACCCAAGATGGCGCTCAAACTCGGACTCCAAGATCCATAGTCATGTCCTCTACCAACTGAGCCAGCCAGGCGCCTCTCTACCATTTTTCTTTTCTTTCCACTTCTCACTGAGCCCAACTATCTTGTGTCACAACATGAAGAACTTGTCTTCATGTTTTTATCATATGTTCCCTTAAATATTTCTGCCTGATGCTCTTATTTTAAACAGATGAATTTAATAGAGACCCAATTTTAAAACTTAATTCATGACAATTTGTCTTGTCTATTTTTAACTGCTCCAACGGTGAGAATTCTTCATGTCATTTCTATTGCCTGATTCCCCTCCCCGCCACTACTCTTTCTTGTCTCTTCCCACTGTTTCTGTGATAGCTCTTTCTTTTTTCTCTTAACTTATTCAGCTTTAAATTTTGTGTGAGAAAGGCCAAGACTGCCTTCATGATCAGAAGAAACTCTCCTCATAACACAGAGTTGTGTGTGTGCATCAGCTCCTTGAGATTTCGCTTCTCTGCAGCCTACTTGAGGTCTGCACCGAAAGCATGACACAACGCAGTCCTCTCCCTCTCTCTCCTCCCTCAATTCTAGACTATTTCCTGAAAAATATGATTAGTCTATGATATTTCTTGCTTAAATCAACTTCCTTAGCTTTTTCTCAGTAACAAACTGATTCCAGAGAAGTTCCCACCTCCTCATTCCATTGTTGCTAAAGACGGACTATCGGTTCTCACCTCAAGCGATGTACTTTACTTGGGAGTGGTGGTTTCTACTGGCTTTTCCTCCTCTCTGGAGCTCTGGGCTCCAAACTTCCCTGCATCTGTTTGACCTTTGCCAGACTGGCAGTATTCCTTTCTATTTTAGCTTCAGATGCCTTCTAGTTTCACCAGATATAGAGTTGGAATTATTGTTTCTCATTCTTCAAATTATTTATGGGTGGCTTCTAAAAACAGAGGCAGGAAAAGACTTAAATTTTCTTTGTCATGTTAATACTTGAATACCTTCAAAGGATAATTTTGCATTAATTCTCCCTGGCATTTAATAGGCCCCTTCTTTTCATGCTCCTTTTTGGTTCTGGGAACTCTTTTCTTCCTCTTTTTTTTTTTTTTTTTTAAGAGTTTATCTATTTATTTGATGGAGAGAGCGAGCCAGAGAGTACAAGCTGGGGGGCATGGCAGAGGGAGAAGGAGAAGCAGGCTTCCCACTGAGCAAGGAGCCCAAAGCAGAGCTCTATCCCAGGACCCTGGGATCATGACCCGAGCTAAAGGCAGAGGCTTTAACCCACTGAGCCACCCAGGCGCCCCCATCTCTTCTTTCTTTCATTTCTCCCTTCTTTCCTACCTTCCTTCCTTTCTTCTCATGCTCTCTCTTTCCATCCCATCCTTCCTTCCTTTTCTCCCTCTCTTTCTTCTTTTTTCTGACTTTTTTGGTTGCGGGGGGGCATACCATTTTGGAAGAATTTTCTCAACTTAGTTTTCCAACTCATTTGTTGCATATTTGGCCCAACTCTTAGATTTAGCAGTCATAGTTTAAATTTTTCATCAATTCTGATCATGTTTCATAACAGCTGTCTCTTTTTTGGGTGTGATGTGCTTTCAACTAACTCTGAGGCTATTAACCATGTGTTATTATGTGATATTAACTATTTCCAGAACTCTATAGTTTATCCCAGGGTAGTTCTGTTCGTTGAATTTGCTGTTCTCCTTCACGTTCTTGGTTTTTAGTTTCCCAGAATCTTAGTTTTCTGCTGCTATTCATAGGTGCAGGTCTGAACTGAACTGAACTTCATAGTTGGAATGCATTTCCTCACTTCAAATAGGAGTGCCTGCTCACCTGGGAGTGAATGCAGGCATTGGTTACAAGGATCTGCCTCATGGGATAGGCAGATTATTTAGGTAACTTCTCTGAGCACAGTCTCTCTGACCCTTGGGGGCATTGTCCTTTTTCTCTAATCTTAGTTTACCCTGGAGCAGTAGTATGCTGGTAAATGTTTAACACCCGGCTCTGGGTGAAGGGAGCATGCCTTGATTTGCAGCATTTGCTGATTTCCGTGGTATCAATTTTCGTTTCCTGGGCTAAAACTAATGGGCAAAATAGAGGACTGCTGTTGTTTTTTTGTTTTTGTTTTTGTTTTTTTAAGATTTTATTTATTCGATAGATCACAAGTAGGCAGAGAGGCAGGCAGAGAGAGAGGGGGAGGCAGGCTCCCTGCTGAGCAGAGAACCCGATGTGGGGCTCGATCCCAGGACCCTGAGATCATGACCTGAGCCGAAGGCAGCGGCTTAACCCACTGAGCCACCCAGGCGCCCCAAGGACTGCTGTTGTTTTAAGCCACCAGGTTTGTTTGTTGTTGTTGTTGTTGTTTTATTTTAAAGAGTTTATTTATTTATTTGACAGAGAGAGAGAGATCACAAGTAGGCAGAGAGGCAGGCAGAAAGAGAGGGGGAAGCAGGCTCCCTGCTAAGCAGAGAGCCCGATGCGGGGGCCAATCCCAGGACCCCGGGATCATGGCCTAAGTGGAAGGCAGAGGCCCAGCCCACTGAGCCACCCAGGAGCCCCCAAGCCACCAGGTTTTGAAGTGGTTTGTCATGCAGCAATAGATAAGCCCCTGGATATCACCTGCTTGACACCATGAAATCCAAAACTTCTGTCCTGTCAGTGATCCTTACCCTGAAGGCTCTCTACTGACCAAATTTTCCTCACTTCTGCCAAATTGTTAAGCTGCTTCAGGAGAGAACGAACATAGAGAGTCCATTTAGAATCTTTCCCTGATTTCACGTTTCATTTTCAAATCTTTAATCTCCTAAGAATATATTTTAAGGCATGATATAGGGATCTGAGTTTTCTTCAAGTTATCACACAAGTGTTTACTAAATTTTCATTTTGTTACTGATTTACAACATCACCTTTATCATAATTTGGGACATCAAAGACAATGTTATCAAGGTAAAGGTGAGCTGGAAACAAATCTACTGTAAAGAAGGGAAGAGCAAAGAGACTTGCTGATCCTGACCTTCACAGTGGATGGAGAAAGCAAATCTCTGCAAAAATCAACATAAGCTAGCACTTATATGAATTTGTAGTCTGGATTCATGCTATTTGAAAACACAAACAAACAAACACCTCAAGCCGAGAACTTATTTCAGTGGCCCTGGGCGACTTACCTGCCAAAAAAGTAGCAGAGGAAAATAAAAACCACTCTGGGGTGGGGCACTTGGGAGGCTCAGTCTGTAAAGAGTCTATCTTCCGCTCAGTTCGGGATCTCAGCATCTGAGGATCAAGGTCCTCAGGCTCCCTGCTAAGGGGGGAGTCTGCTTCTTGCCCTTGATCATGCCTCTCTCTCTAATAAATAAGAGAAATTTAAAAAATCCTCTCTGGGGGACAATAATTTAAGTCCCTGGGTCAAGGATTTCTGTGAATAAAACTTCAAGGAATATGAGAGCAAAGTTAAAAATCACAAAACACAAGCAAATCAGGCACCATAAGTGATAGAGGTAACAGAGATACCAGAGTCAGACAAACAATATGTTCAGATACTGAAATTATCAGAGGCAAATTACGAACCACTATGATGAGTATGTTTAAAAGCAAAAAAAGATTGAAAATAATGAGCAAGTAATTGGAGACTATGTAAAATGACCAAATTTTGAAAAGAGTCAGCTAGAATTTTGGTCAATGCTATAATTATTAAAGCTTAAAACTCAGTGGGAGGCCGGGGCGACTGGTGGCTCAGTCAGTGTCCAACTCCTGGTTTCAGCTCAGGCCATGATCTCAGAGTCATAAGAAGGAACCCCCTTCAGGTCCTACACTCAGCCTGAAGTCTGTCAGAGATTCTTCTTCCAGCCCCCTGCCTTCCTGTCACCCACTCCCCACCCACTGCTCTTGTGCACATGCTCTCTCTCTCTCAAATAAATAAATAAAATCTTTTAGAAAATTTTAGGAAAAAACTCAACAGGAGGATTAAATGGCAGATCAGAATTAAAGCTAGAATTAGTGATTTGAAAGATAAATCTCTGAAGACAGTGAGAGATAAAAATAGGAAAAGAATATTAAAAGGTAGAGACGATAGAGCAAGTTCTGACAAACATTTAAGGGCAGTTCCAGAAGTAAATAAGGGATTAAAAAATAAAGAAAGAGAAGTTTCAATATTTTAAGAGAGAATGGGCTACTATATGAATGGAAGACATGGGTGAATGGGAGTGGGAGACACAGGATTGAAGTTATGGAATGAATAAATCACAGGGATGAAATTTACAGCATAGGGAATAGAGTCTATGATATCGTAGCAGTGCTGTACGGTGACAGAGGGCAGCTACACTTGTGAGAACAGCATAACATATAGAGACGTTGAGTCACTATGTTGTGCACTTAAAACTAATGTAAGTGTGTGAACTATATTTCAATTTAAAAAATAAAGTAATTAATTTTAACAAAGAGAATGTATAAAAATTATTAATAGACATTTATCTTCTGACTTAGCCAGTCCAGTGTATTATAAGAAGGATAAATGATAAATATTTCCACATGCAGATTCATCTTGGTGAAACATGCACCAGAGACAAAAAAAGATCTTAAAAACAAGAACAGAGGTACGCCTGGGTGGCTCAGTTGGTTAAGTGGCTGCCTTCAGCTCAGGTCATGATCCCAGTGTCCTGGGATTGAGTCCCACATCGGGTTCCTTGCTCAGCAGGGAGCCTGCTTCTCTCCCTGTCTCTTCCTGCTACTCTGTCTGCATGTGCTTGCACTCTCTCTCTCTAACAAATAAATAAATAAAATCTTTAAAAAAAAAAAAAAAGACAAGAACAGATCACCTACCCCAGTGCTGCTTTGCCTCATAGATTGCTGTCTCAACAGTGTACAGCTCAAGAGGGTAGAATAATATCTTTAATGTTCTAAGAAAAAAGAAATAACCTAGAATTAAACCAGGCCAAAATATCCTTTCGAGAAAGAAAACAAAATTAAGAGTGTTTTTTTTTTTTTTCAGGCAAGCAAGAACAGAGTTTAGTAAAACTAAAGGAAATTCTTTTTTTTTTTTTTTAAGATTTTATTTATTTATTTGACAGAGAGAGATCACAAGCAGGCAGAGAGAGAGGAAGGGAAGCAGGCTCCCCGTTGAGCAGAGAGCCCAATGCGGGACTTGATCCCAGCACCCTGAGATCATGACCCGAGCCGAAGGCAGCGGTAAACCCACTGAGCCACCCAGGAGCCCAGGAAATTCTTAAGTATATACTTCAGGCATATAAAAATTGACTTTAGACAAAAGATTTGAGATACAAAAAGAAATGATAAGGAAAGACAATAGCAAATATATGGATAAACCCAAACAAAAGTAAAATATAAAAGTAAATATAATTTATACTTTATAGAGTTTTTAAAAAAGAGCAGGAACTGAAGTAAGATTCAATAATGGCCCATAAGTAGGAGAGGGTGATGACCAGAGTTACAACAGTCTAAGGCCCTGGCACTGTTTCAAAAAAAAAAAAAAATACTGGTTAATTGTAGACAGCATTGAGTGACATATTAGGTAGGAATGTTCAAATAGCTGAAATCACCGTAAAAGAATATAACTTTCAAACTAACAAGAAAAAAATGACATTAAAGAAAGAAAAAAAAGGTATAATCAATCTCTCCCCAAAAAGTCAAGGATAGAAAAGAGTTGGGACAGACATAAAGCACAGATAAATCCATACACAGTAGTAATCATAATGTATGTAAAAGGACAAAAGTGAGAAAGGAAAGCCCCTCCTTACTATAGAAGGTCAACTAAAAAATGTTAAAGAATACAATTTCATAGTCTGCATAATAATAACAGACTCAAGAGAATCAATAAATGCTGCGATGAAGGAGTGAAAGTTTAATGAGAAACAATATTTGCCTAATTTTATAGTATTAGCCCATAAGATACTTACTAATTACAAAGGGGAAAATAGTAACTTTATATTTGAGAAATGTGCTAGACAGGACCTAAGTTAAGAGATCAATTGCCTGGCTCAATTAAGCATGGGACTTCTTTTTTTTTCTTTTTAAATATTTTATTTATTTATTTGACAGAGAAGGACTACAAGCAGGCAGAGAGGAAGGCAGAGAGAGAGGAGGAAGCAGGCTCCCTGCCAAGCAGAGAGCCGGATACGGAACTCGATCCCAGGACCCTGAGATCATGACCCGAGCCGAAGGCAGAGGCTTAACCCACTGAGCCACCCAGGCACCCCTCCTTTTTTTTTTTTAAAAAAAAAAAAGATTTTATTTTGTATTTGAGAGAGAATGAGAGAGAGAGAGCACAGAGGGAGAAGCAGACTCCCCGCTGAGCAGGGAGCCCAATGTGGGACTTGATCCCAGAACCCTGGGATCATGACCTGAGCAGAAGACAAACCACGTAACCTTCTGGCCACCCAGGCACCCAAGCATGGGATTTTTTATTTCACCTCAGGTCATGATCTCAGTGTTGTGAATCGAGCCCCAGCTCTGTCTCTGCACTAGGCGCAGAGCCTGTTTAAGATTCTCTTTCTCCCTCTGCGCCTTCCCCAACCACCCCTACTCCTGCTCATACTCTGTCTCTTCAAATAAAATTATCAGTACAATTTTGTCAGCCACCAAAAATATATAAAAGCACTCTAATACTAAAGGTCCCTAATCTGAAGGTTGTTGTTGCGCAAATCTCAAATTTTTCTTGAGTGAGTTCATGTGCTTTCTAAAAAGAAAAGACAGAGAGAGAGAGAGAGAGAGATCAAAGTTGACATGATTAATAACAGCACATACTGGCACCTTCCAGAAATGCATATTTCTGATCCAATATAAGGAAACAGAAATGAACCCAAGTTGTGGGACATTTTATAAAATGATTGGTTTATCCTCTTCAAAAATGTCAATATCATGAAAGACTATGATTGAGGAATCTTTCCAGATTAAAGGATACAAAGAGAAATGAACTTGCCTGAATATGATGAGTGATATGGACATTTTAGTTTGTTATAAATGACATTGGGAAAATGAGTAAAATTTGAACAAGCATGCAAATTGGATTATAATTTTGGTCACTTTCGTGTGGTCACGCAAGAGAGTATTTTATGAAATACCTATTGAAGCATTCATGGATAAAGCAACATCTGCAACTTACTCTCAAACGATTCAGGAAAGAAGTATTATCAATTTCTCTGCAACAAATTGCCCCCAAACTTCAAGACTTAAAACAACAACATTTACCCATTAATATTTACCCAAGGAAATCCCTTATGTTCACACAAAAACCTGTATGTGCAGGTTTATAGCAGTCTTATCCATAATTTCCCCAAATTGGAAACAACCAACACTTTCCCCAACAAGGGGAAGAATAATTAAACTGTAGTATATTCATACAATGGAGTACTCCTTAGCAGTGAAAAGAAATGAGCCATCCATTCATGCAATATGGATGAATCTTAAAAGCTCTTGCCAAAGTAAAAGAAGCCGGGCTCAAGAGGCTATATACTGTAGTATTCCAGGATGTTATTGAAAAGGCAAAGCTATGAGAATGGCAAACAGATCAAAGGCTGCCAAGGACTGGAGGAGAGGAGGGTAGCTGCCAACAAAGAAGTTGTTGCATGGGGAATTTTTTTTTAGGGTATCAAACTGTTCTGTATAATACTGGGGTGGTAGAGAGATGATTTGTTACATTTGTCAAAATCCATAGAACTTTTACTGGAGGCAGATTTTTAAAAAATCAACCAAGAAGTTGGGGGAGGCAGAAATCCAAGTATGAAATGAAGATTGATACAAGTCAATGTAACAGATACCTAAGTGTGGCGTGGAAAAAGGAGCTGAGCTCTGGACAAGGGGAGGGCATGGTGTTCCGACGAGGGACGATAAGGCCTAAGAAAGAAAGAACTATACACGAGCACTGCTCTCGAGGTGGTAAATTTGTTTCTCACAGCGGCTCTGGTTAGAAGTTCTGAAACTGCTTTATGTGTTTACTGGAGTTGACCAAATAAGTAAATTCACTGGGCTGGGTTATTACTTTCGGAGAAAGAAGTTATACATAAGCAAGGCAGGAGCCGAAGGGAAGACTAGGATGGATTAGAGTTGCAGATGCCAGGATAAATTTATAAATAAAGTTCATTTTTACATACTGATACAGAAATAAATACAGATGCGTGGATATACTCGGGTTAGAGTATATACATGTATTTCCTTGCTCTGTCCATTGAGAGGACGTAGGGAAGGTTATGATCTGGTAGCAGTTAGTCCACCCAGCACCCAGATCTTGGGTTTTAAATTCCATTCTCCAATGAGGGCAATAGGGTTCCTTGAAGGAATAGCTGATTCTAGGGCTGGAGCAGATACAAGATGAGCCTGGGGCATCACTTCGTGCTAGAAAGTAAGGTAGTGCTAAAAATGAAAATAAGGAAGGATGTGGACATACCAAAAGTACACAGAAACCCAACCTGTAAGTGTTCCCAGTAATCAACGTTGGAACCATGTGAGCAAAAATTGTGGCAGCCTTAGATAATAACCCAAAGAATAAAACAAATATCTATGAGTTCATACTGATAGAAACAAACAAACAAACAAACAAACAAAAAACCATAACCCCAGCTTAAAACAAAAACAGACCATCCAAAATTGGGAAGTGTAATATAAAATTCTATAAAATACCAAATACTCCTCAAAATGGGCAAGATCAGCAAAAAGAAGGAAAAGACCGAGTAACTGTCAAAGATTGAAGGAGATTCAGAGAGACGTGATGAACTAAACCAGTGATGCTGAAAAGTAAACCTGAGATATGACAGAAAATGACTTTCAGGTTGGATTGGGTGGTGAGGAGAGGCTCCCACAGGGAGCTGAAATATGAATTACCAAAAGGAGCAAGCCGTGTGAATCAAAAGGAAGAGATGGGAGGAACAGATGGTGTGAGGATGAGAAGGTATTCCTCACTTCACACAGGTTGGAGGCACAATGATGTCTGTGTGGCGGTAGCTTCAAGACAAGGGTGAGTGTGAGCTGGGAGATGTCGTAAGAGGCAGATGGCACAGAAATTTGTGAAAATTGGATTTGGCCCGTAAGAAGCAGAAGAAGGAAACAATTTTAACATGGTAAATACTTCTTCAAAGTACTGAGCTAGAATAGTTATTCATTATGGGAGAAAAGATAGGAGAATGTATGGGCCAGCGACCTAGGGATCACAGGGAACTAAAACAATCTAAAAAGTAGGGAAGGGGTGCCTGGGTGGTTCAGTGGGTTAAGCCGCTGCCTTCGGCTCAGGTCATGATCTCACGGTCCTGGGATTGAGTCCCGCATCGGGCTCTCTGCTCAGCAGGGAGCCTGCTTCCCTTCCTCTCTCTCTGCCTGCCTCTCTGCCTACTTGTGATCTCTCTCTCTCTCTCTCTGTGTCAAATAAATAAATAAATAAATCTTAAAGAAAAATAAAAAGTAGGGAAAAAGTTTTATGGAAATTTTAATTTATACTGGCTCTGACTTTTCTGTTTTCTAGGAAGAAGATAAGAACTTTCTGAGGGATCCATGGATCTTCATAAACTTGTTCATAAAAATGTTTTTACCAGGGTATTAATTCAGTGTTAAATGCAAAGCTACGGAAGTTCACGTTTCCCCTGGAAAGCACATAAAGTAGAATTCGTTGTAGGAAATTTGTTCCAGTAACAGTGAGTAAACTTTACGAGTATAACTCACCCCATGACTCTTTAAATAATGAGTGACTTCTGGTCGACTTCTGGTAGTTCTGTATCCTTTTGACTGAGTTTGCCTCTGGGATCAAATGGTAGCCCTAGAAGATCAGGAAAAAATAATGCAAATAAATATAAAGTAAAAGTTCCTTCTGACAATACATGATATAACTGGAATAGCAATTCTCAATAGTGAGCCAAAGATGGCCCAACACAGGATCCTGGCTCAGCAAAACACCCGCAAGAGTGCGAGAGAGATGTTAAATGATTTCAGGTGGCTGTATCCCAAGGAACACATAAGGAGCGTCTGTCTATTGGTCATCTCTAATTTGGAATCATTGTTCGTTCTTTGGGTCAATGAAACTACAAAACTTAACAAGATTAGATAAAGGGGTAAGGGCTGTGGGGCGCTTGTTCCTTCATGAATGTGCAGTGGGTCTTAGTTGCACATCTCTTCTTTCCTTCCCACCCCAATCTGTCCGCCAGCGCAGAGGGTGGGGAAAAGGTCTGTGTGCCGACAGTGCGCACTCTCCACTCCCATTGTCGGGACTCGATGTAGCAGCATAGCAAACCCCCAGTTTGTCAGGAATAAGTGGCCATGAAGTGATACATTACAACAGCCTTTGGACAGTAAGTGTCTCTATCTCTTTGGGCCTCTTTGTTGGTGAGGGGCTTGACTAAAAATGAGTGGCAGTATAGTAACTTTGTTAAAAGTACAGGCCGTGGAGCCAGACTGACAAGTTCAACTATGTGCTTGAGTTCAAATCCCAGTTCCACTACATAGGGCTTCAGTTTCTTTGTCTGTGAACTGGAGTAATAATAGTAGTAATAATAATAGCAGCTGCCTTTGGGGCACCTGGGTGGCTCAGTCGGTTAAGCGACTGCTTTCGGCTCAGGTCATGATCTCAGGATCCTGGAATCAAGCCCTACATCAGGCGCCCGGCTCAGTGGGGGAGTCTGCTTCTCTCTCTCTCTCTCAATAAGTAAAACCTTTAAAAAAAGAAAAAGAAAGAAAGAAGCAACTTCATACACTGTCAAGATTATTAAATGACTTACTGTACACAAAACACTCACTGTCCTCATTCAACAAACATTTACTGGGCATCTACTTCTGTTTCAGGAATTGCTCCAGGCACTGCAGACAAGATACACAAAGCCCCTAACCATTTCTGAATAACCATTTAGTCCCTCCTATCATAAGGAAACTTTAGGTTCCTAAAAATTCTCTAGGTTCTTGCCAACCCAAAGTAAGGTCTGTAAACAAGCATGGCGACATCATCTGGGAAGCTATTAGAAATGTGCACTCATGGGCCCCACCCATACTTACTGAAATGGGATCTGCTCCTGAACAAGACTGTCAGGGAACATGTATGCATGTTAAAGTTTGAGAAGTCATGTCTGGACTGACAAGCTTTTTGAGGAAGCTTCCTTTTGAGGAAGCCTCGTGAAAATTCCCTGTGCTCTAAGGAAGAATAACACTGAATTTTAACACTGAATAACACCGAAATTTAAAAATCACGTTCAGAAAAAAATTTTTCAAGATTATTTTCATGTAAAAATGACATGTTGGGTGTGAAAATCTCACTTTCTATGTATGTTCCTACGGTGCGCTAATACTCTGGGATTAATCTAGGTAAATGGCTCCATCTAGTGGAGGTATTTTGATTCTACATCCTTGGGTGTACAAGTAAAGTTCATGTTAAGAACCTTCAAGAAAATGTGCATGCCTACAATTGTCAAAAAGGATGAGGCATAACAAAAAGAAATTCTTGTAAAATCCCAAAGTTCATGAAAAAAAAAAGATTCCTTCCTTCTCTCATATAGTGGGACTTCAGAGTTAAATTTTTGAAGTTAAATGAAGCTAAATGAGTTTTTTTTAAAATTTTTTTTTTTAAGATTTTATTTATTTGACAGACAAAGATCACAAGTAGGCAGAGATGCAGGCAGAGAGAGAGGAGGAAGCAGGCTCCCCGCTGAGCAGAGAGCCTGATGCGGGGCTCGATCCCAGGACCCCAGGATCATGACCTGAGCTGAAGGCAGAGGCTTTAACCCACTGAGCCACCCAGGCGCCCCCTTTTTTTTTTTAAATTTTTGAAAGTCTGAGCTATGATAAGGAAGTAAGCATTAAGAAGACATCTTAATTATACTTTATTTTGGAAAATGTGCCTTCAAAGTGAAAATATAAAAATAAAAGACTTAGCGAAGTTTATCAGTAAAGCTGCCAGGAAAGTGAATGTAGTATATAACCTGGCCATGTAGAAAGTATTGAATACTTGAGAAGTTGAACAACAAAATTCCCATGGGTCTTTAGTTCCTGAGTATATTGGATTCAAATGACCTGGGGCTAGCTCATCAAGTGTTACCAGAAACTTGCCTGCTTTTTTAGTTCAGGTCTGACTTTGTTACAAAAGACCAACTTGTTATGAAGTTATGTGTGAAATATACATGAGTACTTATTTATGTACCATTTGAAGATTCTAGCCACAACTCACTGATCATGATTGCATCCTCAGTTCTCTAAGACCTAACCATCTTCATTTTCTATTAGACATGAATTTTATACTATACATGTATGCACTCCTATTCATGTATTTTTTAGTTTCAGCTGTCCTTAAAAATTTTTTTCTTAAAGATTTTATTTACTTGCCAGAGAAAGAGAGAGAGAGAGAGTATAAGCAGGGGGAGCAGCAGGCAGGAGAAGCAGGCTCCCTGCTGAGCAAGGAGCCCAATGTGGGACTCAATCCCAGGACTCCGGGATCATGACCTGAGTTGAAGGCAGACACTTAACTGACTGAGCTACCCAGGTATCCCTGTTTTTAAAATTTTATGTAAATGGTTTTTCTGTAGGCATTCTACAGAAACCAGCTTCTTTTGCTTAGGGCTTTTTTTTTTTTTTTTAAAGATTTTATTTTTAATTTATCTCTACACTCCGCATGGGGGCTCAAACTTACAACCCCGGGATCAAGAGTCGCATATTCCACCAACTGAGCCAGCCAGGGACCTCTGCTCAGTTCTACTCTTAAATTTATCCATTCTGTGAAACATTTTGACTGTTACTTTATTTTTTGCCTATATGAAGATTCTTGTGTTTCCTGGCACATATATGGAGCTATTCTAAGGTATATACTTAGGAGTAGAATTACTGAGTCTTAGCATATACAAGTGTTCAACTTTTCTGCGTAATGGAAAACTGGTTTCTAAAGCAGTTGTACCAAATCAGCACTGTGAGAGTTCCTGTTCCTCTGTTGTACACTCCTACCAGTATTTTCTATTTTTGCTTATTTAGTGTGGAAAATATGTGGCATCTTTTCATTTGCGGGCTATCATATAGGTTACTTAGGGGATGATTTATATTTCAAAGCATATACATGTGTATTTGTAATTTTGAGGTTTATTTTGATATTTCTAAATTGCCCTTCATTTGTATTAATTTCATGCCTAACGATATATGAATTTCCATTTCTGTATTCTCCAGGGAGGCATACACCATCACCAAGCCTTTCTAACATTTATCAATGTGAAAGCAATTTAAGTATAAATTTCACTTGACTGAGTTGAATATATGTATGAAACTACATTCAGTCTTCTGTGAACTATTAATATTCTTTGCCTGTTCTTCTATTGGGTTGCCTTGCTGACTTGTCTTTATAACTTAAGAAAACATTTTCTGTGGAAGGAGCTGCCAAGTTTCCTCCAAGTTTTGTCATGCAGAACTTTTAGGCTTTTTAAACAAATCTCTTTCAAGACTCACTTGGGGTGTCAGACCTCGAAATGCCTTCCCTACACCAAGATTATATAAAAAGAAAATTATATAAAACTTTATATGAAGTTTTACTATTATTATCTTTCATTTAGAGATATCTAGAATTTCCTTACTCAATATGAGGTAGGAATAAGTTTTTTTTTTTCCCGAATGTCTACCGTTTTTCCAACAGTTGTCAAATAGTCCATTCTTTTTTCACTTGTCATATACTAGTTTCGTGTATATTTAGATGTTTCCGGATTTAGTGCTTTTGAGTTGCCTGTTCTTTTTTTTTTTTTTTTAAGATTTTATTTATTTATTTGACAGAGATCACAAGCAGGCAGAGAGGCAGGCAGAGAGAGAGGAGGAAGCAGGCTCCCCGCTGAGCAGAGAGCCCGATGCGGGGCTCGATCCCAGGACCCTGGGATCATGACCTGAGCCGAAGGCAGCGGCTTAACCCACTGAGCCACCCAGGTGCCCCGAGTTGCCTGTTCTTGAAGCAGCTTTCCTGTAGCCATAATTTAAAAAAAAAAAAAAATTGATTGGGATTGCTCCATCTTCACTACTACCTTTTTTTCACAATTTTTCTGGCACCTCTTCTGAACTCTGAAATGATCCTGTCTAGAAACAAACAGAAACCATTTGCTAATCTTTTGGGAAGTTTTTAAACTTTAAATGTAGACATTATAAGCTTCCTATCATTTAGGGAAGTTCTGCATCTCTGGCCACTTTGATCTGGTCGCTTTTCAAAAGCTTCTACATTTCTCGAACTATTTATTTTTAGGAAACAAAACTACTTGACCTTGAGGGAAAGGAAAACCTATGGGCTCTCAATCCTTGGGCAAGGAAGATAGCTCCTATAGCCCAAATGACTTCCACAGTGCTAAATGCAAAGTTCTTGTTCTATCCATCTGGATGTCATGGTTCTCTAGTTTTCTCATTTAAGACTTCAGAGTTGGGCGGGGGGGTGCCTGGGTGGCTCAGTAGGTTAAAGCCTCTGCCTTCGGCTCAGGGCATGATCCCAGAGTCCTGGAATCGAGCCCTGCATTGGGCTCTCTGCTCAGCAGGGAGCCTGCTTCCTCCTCTCTCTCTGTCTGCCTCTGCCTACTTGTGATCTCTGTCAAATAAATAAAATCTTTATTTAAAAAAAAAAAAAAAGACTTCAGTGTTGGGATGGTGTCTGGTTTAGTCACCATCGTTTTTCCTCTGTCCTCAAATGATGCTCACCTTCATGGTTTGAAAGCACCACTTACACATCCCGTTTCCTTTCCGTAGCCAGATCTCCTCCTCTGTACTCCCAACTGCTTACTTCTCTCCCCACAGGGTGGTCTCAACCCGAATGCTAGATTTTTTTTTTTTTTTCAGTTCTAGTTAATGACATTTCCATCCTTCCGGTTGCAAGTCAGAACAAGCAAGAATCATCTTGAGTTCTTCCCTCACAATCCATCTGGATATGTTAGCAAATCTGGATTCCTCTTTTAAAACAAATCCTGGTAAGACTACAATGGTTCCTTGACTGAAGTGCAAAAATGACCTATACCTTCAGGCCCCTTCAATTACCTCTTGGATCATACGTAACTACTCTTCTCCCTTGTCAACCCCCACCCCACGCTGAAGGTACACCCTTCTTATTTGCATACCAATACCATCTAATACTCATTGCCAAACATCCATGGGCTTGCCCCTTCAAGTTTTTGCTCAACGATAACCTTCTAGACCTTTCTCTATCTCTCCACATCTCATTAAAAATACCATGTTTCCTCCCCAGCACTTGCCACCATGGAACTCACTTATTTGCATTCCTACAAGAGAATTCAAGTCCATGAAACCAGGGTATGTGCCAGTGACAGAAGACTTAAACAACTGTTAAATGTGTATGTAATATGAAGAGATTTTGTATATTGAATTTCCTAGTTAGAAAACCTTGCTATTAAATTACAACTTACAGCACACAGTATCATCCACTGATGTTGCTGCTGGGTATGGGAATTAGTATGTTAGCAGAAAGGAAGCTGGCCCACAGCCATCTCCTTTAGATAGGGAAACTGCACTAAGACATCACTGCAGACATATGCAAACATTTCAGCACAGGGACACTCATCACTTTATTTCTAAGAATAAAAAATGAGGACTTCTAAATGTGCAATAGTAGTAAGACAGTTGTGTAAACTGCCCATGCAATAATGTAGCTATCACATTGATGCAGATTAACAGGCAAATTTGGATACTGAGCACAATGCACCAATTCACTATCTTACTGTGTGCACAGAAAGTCAATTCTTAAAATGCTTGATGTTTTTTGAAAGGCAACATAAAGCTTGAAAAGGAACACTTAGAATTGTCAGGCAAGGACTGCTGTAATAGGCATGGAATGAATGGCTCTTTAGTACACCAATTTTTCCAGTTAATCAACTTTTGCCAATGGTTTAGAATTCATGTTAAATTTCTACATTGTAATTTGCAGTTGTGCTGGACTGGAGATCAATGTGGATGTTTCAAGAGGTTCTTTTACATCAAGTGAACAGGACTCTGAGGTCAAGGAGTAGAAAATGGCTGTCACAGCTTCAGCAGTTTCTGTATTCAACTGTATGGGAATGAGGAAGTCCATACTCAGGAACTGTCTAGTTCAAATCCTTTTCCCATCATTCCTGAAGAATCAGATGTACATTATGGGAGTCACATCAATTATGAACTCATGAAAAGATCAAAATGCCTATTAGTTCAAAAGGAAGTATAAAGTGAAAACAATCATGAAGTTTGCATTTTAGTCTCACTAAAATGTTCAAGACTTACCCCCCAAAAGGATTTTTTTTAGCTTCAGGCACAATTTCTGAGATTGCAGAGGCAAATCAGGATCCTGAGCAACTTAATAATTAGGCTGCCTTTGGGTATCTTCTCCTACAACCTAAATTCTAAAATCTTACACTCTTTCATAAAGATGTAATCTGTATTTTAGAGTAAGTACTATACCACCCAAGCTTCACACTTTTTAACCCCTTGCCAACATAACTGAGGTTCTATCAAATATTTTCATGAGCCGGTAACAAAAGGAAAGAAATCTGAGGAGCCTCATTTCCCTTCACATTTTTTGGGTTGCACTGATCTAATTTCAGATTCCTTGTTCTGAGGTATTCTAAATCTCAAATAAGAAAAGACTACTCAACAGTTGTGCACACATTTCTCCTGAAATATATTAATACATTTAATTAGTCACATGCAACTGTAATAATGGGTTACAACCTAAAACTATTTTTATAAGTATTAATTTCCAAAATCACAAGTTTTAATTTTTTGAAGGATAAATAGGAAGCCTTAATAGGACAAACATTCATACACATTCATGCAATCTAGCCTTACAATGTTTTATTCAGGACTTCGTCTTTTAATTCCTTTGCAGAGCAGTATTTTCTCCCTCCTTGCCCAACAAGAGCTGAATCTAGAATCTACTGTTTAGAAAATACACCAACAATAGCAGTAAAACAAGGGGCAAAATTTTTTTCTGAATTATACAAATAAAAAATACTAAATTTAAAAATGGTTGTCAAAGATGAGTGTACTATGTGTAAAAACTAAGAAAAATACCTCAAACGAGAAAAAACCCCAAACAACAAAAAACAACGCAACAAGACTTATCTGGACCCAAAATGGGGGGAGGGAGGGAAAAGAAAGCTCACTTCCTTTCATTAAAAATCAGAGTGAAACATCTATAGTTAAACAACTTTATTAACATAGTCAAGCAGTGATTAACATTCACATCTATTATGTCACATCATACAAATGTAAATACAAAATTACTACAGTACAATATATATTCTCTGCATGATCCAAAATATTTGGTGGCCCCAAAAAACTCTCTTTAAAATTCAGCAGCTTATCAAAAATTAAAACCATATTCTATTTAAAATGAAGATCTGTTAGCACAGAGTTAGACTTCAAGAAATTTAGTACAGTTTGAGAAGTTGCAGGAGGATATATTTGAAGGACACATTCTAACATAGTGTGGCAGGTACAGAAACATCAGATTTAAAGCTTTTAAGCATAACTCATACAACCTAAGTTGTCAGCAGAAAGATCCAGTTATTTATAACTAAAGCTAAAACTACTAAATTATTGCACCCAATGTTAACATGAATATTAATTGTAAAATTGCCTTATAATATGAAGTGAAGTCATTAACCACGTTTAAACATCTCTTCTCACAGATGATAATCTATTAAGTAAAATTAATTACACAGTATTGTCTAATTATTATCTCCATAAAAATCATCCAATCTTAATTTGGTTATATATCCACATAGGAGAACATCAATAAGGGAATATGGGGAAAGTACAGTGAAACCCCTTTATGAGGCTGGTATTAGGAGGGGAAAAACACTGCCTTATAGGCTAACCATGTTATATTAGGCTTTAAGGAAGATAATTAGATTTGCAAAGTCACTAACTCTGCATAATACCAAGCCATAGTAAAAGGGGACTCTATGGTAGATGAACAAAAATTGTTAACGAAAGGGAAAATACTACTTTCCTAATTAGTGATACAATGCTTGGCAAATAGATTTGGTTTTAAAATGTACAAGAGGTGAAAAAAACAATCACCGTTTTAACTTCCCTCAAAATCATGCATACAGGTTTTTTTTTTAAACAATACATTCTGGGATACAAATCACAATAAACAATTGCTATAATTAAATGTATACCTTAAAATTAATATGTATAATAATTAGGCATAAAGATAAAGAATCCTCTACATATAAGTAATACCAATGGGGGAAAGGTCTACATAAGACTGAAAAAATTAGTCACATGTCACCCGGAAAGTGTACAAGTGAATGAAACTTTTATGCAAAATTTAAGAGGCATTAGAAATATCTCCATATTTAATACAGTATGAAATGTACTAAAGTAGGTATACAATGCTCTTGCATGGTATAATTATTAGATGATATTGTTACACAGCTCTTTATTGATCTGATTTTTCAACTAGATTATCCCTTAATCTGAAGACCACAGTTTTAAGATTCCAATGCCTACACTTCAGTAACAGTACTAGTAGCAACAGTTAGTGTTTTCCCCCTTGTAATATTTGCAAAAAAAACCCAAAAAACAAAAAAACCCCCAAAAACAAAACTAAAGAACACCTCAATAAGCAAAGCTGTGTGTATTTTATTTAAAGTACTACTAAAGGATTTAAATTGCAGTTATGCATGGTACACTCTTCTCTTGGGAAGAGTGTCTTTTGCACCGTTATCTGTTAATACATTCAATATGAATAATATAGATTAATTATATGAAGCAAAAAACCCACTTTTTTCTTTATGGCGAAAGACTTAAGTTAAATTTAGACTAAAGGGCTTAAGATATAGTTACTTTAGTTCTGGCATTTCAGCTATGCAGGGTAATTTAATACAGGACCAAAAAAAAAAAAAAATCCATTTTCCTATCTTGAGGGTTTGGAGAAGAGGAGGACCAAATTAAACTCACTCTCAAGGTAAACCTGCATGCAAAAGTCTTGCCAGGAGGGATCTCACTCCCCCTAGTCTGCTAGAGTAAGGACTAGAAAATCTGACTAAATGCAAAGACTCTTCATGAAATACACTAAAAAACAAAGTTAAGTATGATGACCCCTTATAAGCATATGTCACCAAAGCAAAAAGGATACAAGAGTATTCACCTGAGATAAAACTTGTATCTGAATATTCCATAACTGAGTAGACAAAGCATTTCAATAGAGGAAAGTCAGTTGAAATTATTTTAAAATATACATCTGATCCTATTTTACAATATATGCCATTTAAGCAATTCAGATCAATGAAAAAGTCTTAACCAAAAAAATCACAGTGTTTATCAATATGTTAATTACAAAATGTATGCTACTTATTTCGTTTTTAAGATGTAATGGCTTGGTTAAGTGTCTTAAAATCTATTCTTCTGAAACCTAACTTGCATCACAAAATCAAGTAGCAATAATGTAAAGCATCAGAACTGGCTCTTCAAGATTATTTACACGTTGATTATTTGGGAAATAACCAACTAAAAAATATAAAAAAGTGATTTTTTTTTTACACAGTATGAAGTTATTAAAGAGATTAGACAATACAAAAAGCAAAATTCTTTCCTGAATAAATGAATTCTGTGGCACTAAGTTCACCTGCTAATGGACTGACTACAACACTGAACTGCCAAACATGCATTTAAATTACATTAAATACACTTTCTGTTTCCAACTTAGGTTGATCAGCAGCTTTTGTTCTGTTAGAATCCTTCAAAGAGAGAAGCTCGAACAGGAAAAAGAAGGCATATATAAAACAGTAAACACTGACCTCCTGAGGTTCCTACAACATAAAAATATTCAAGTAGAAAATCTACATCACTTAGCAGCGGCTATTTCTGTAGTTGAGCACACTAACAGCACTTTAGTGTGTAAGGAGCAGATGAAGTAAGCCGTGCTTTAAGCATGCCAAGAGGCAGAAACACTGGAATGTAACAAAGACAAACACAAGTTCATAGACATTCAGTCAACATTCAAAACTATTAAGACTACACCACAAGAATTAAGTTGCTTTATATATATCCCATGATGTATTTTTATCAGAATAAATGCTAAATCAGAGCTTACCTCAAAAGATAACTTAAATGGCTTCTGCAAATTCCTATGCTATACTATGTATCTGAAATATAAATTAGGGAGAAACAATAACCTCATGGTGAGGGGGGACACAAAAAACCCAACCCAATCAGGTTGCCAGTCGTGTTTACTTAATTTCGCTATTTTTAAATTAAATTTCCTTTTAATTTAAAAAGTTAAGTGACTACAAAAATGGGCACATTCTTACCTTATCTCTTAATTAAAAACCAACTTTTAATCAAATAGGTGACAAACTGCTTTCAGTCAATAGAGTTGTCAATCACAGGTCCAGATAACTTTATTGAAGGTTGTTTTTATATGTTTGTTTTAGTAAAGTGTTTACAGAAGCATTTTGCCATTTCCTCCAACTTAAATTTTATTTATTCCAGAATACTAAGGTATCCTCCCATATTAAATTCTAAAGAATATTTGAAAAACTACAGACTATAAGTAGGATTTAAGGATAAAATAGCTACTCTAATCAGGTTTTGAAGACTATGAAGCAAATTTTGAGCTTCCAGCGAAGCCAGTTACTAGAAAGCAAAATGCTACATACCCTTTGGATCCAACTTATAATTAAAAACAAACAAACAAAAAAACCCAAAAAACTGGACATTGTAAAATAGGATTTAATTTCAGGCTCTACAGACTGAAATTTGCAAAGCCAAAGTAGAGGAAAAAAACGTGAAAGAACATGTTTTAAAAAATACACACATATACACACACACACAGTAACAAAAACCTTTTCTGCATGCTACCATGCATCTGAAATTTTTTGAAACGGTATTTTTAAATTCACACGCATACAGCTCAAACTTCAGTGCAATGGCTGTATCATTCAACACCTTTAGAAGAACAGAACCATGCAAAGAGGAGCAACTGCTTATAAAAATGGTTATTCAGAATTTATTCTGCAATGCAAAGGTGACAAACTAAAATATAAAAAGGTTGTTATGGCTTAACATTTTTGTTGCAGATTAAATATGCAGCATTGAAAAATGGAAAGGTGTGGCTTCATCTCTGACCAGCAGAGTTAAAAAGAAAAAAATCTCTCCATTTTCCTTCATCATCATGGGATACACTGTTCAGGCAATCCAAATTAATAAAGACTTGCACTTCCATATGCACACAAGATCAAGTGTACCAGTTAGGATTTCACATTCACAGTATATAAGAAAATACACATGGAAGGAAAAGTAAAGGGTTAACTTAACAAGGATTTATTCACAGGAATACATGTAAGTAGAGAAAAATAACAGAAAAGCTAAACAAATGAAATGAAGAGGATCCAAACCAACTTTCACTCTGTAGCTTTTTACTTGCACCCTGTGTGCATATATCTAGGGCACAGAGGGCCACCAACATGCGCCAATACAGTGTAGGAACCCTGCATTACATCCATTAACTTAAACATATCTTTAAGATCATGCTTTGAACAAAAAAAGAAAGCTTAGAAGGCAATATGTTGAGTGGGAATAAACATTGAAATATAGCAATCATGTCTTCAACTTCTACAATTGTCTTTATGTGCCAACTAACATTTACGCAGCCTCTTACAGATCTTTTACCATGTATTTTAAGTTTTAGAAGTTTTGATAAAATCACTAGTAGTATATAACCATGCAGAAAGCACATCACACTGACAGCACAGAGGCAAAGATTTTGCACAGGTATATCAGCTTTCCACATTGTGCAGGTTACACACAATACAATATCAATCTTACTCCTAACAAGATCCTAAAAAGATATTTCAAGGCCTAGCTGTAAACTACAGTACTTTATATCTATATTCTTAATAAAAATAAAAAATCCACAAATCTTCAAAAAGGAATTTTAAATGCAGGGCTATATTGAATTGGTAAACTGCAACACAAACTGGCGCCACAGAGGTAAATGAATACCAATCTCACTCTATGCGATGCAAGCATGCTACTTTCCCACTAATTTAAAGTACTTTCAATCACTATGAGCCAGAATGCATGCCTGAACCTTAAACTGCACTTTAAAAAGAACGTCTTGGCCTAGAAATTAAATCTAATGAAGTACAACCATCAAATTATATCCACTACATTAATGTTTTAATGCAAAATCAAGATGTCAATCTTTAGTCTGATATGCCCAACCCCATTTATTCCTCCCTCCCTGCCCACCCCACAAAAGTAAAAGGAGTGACTCATTTGGCATTTCACAGGGTGCTTCATTGTTTAAATCTGTTTTGTTTTATTTCCAACTTTTTTTGGGGTACCTTAAATTGTAACTTCCAAGAACCTGCTTCTACTATGGGTAGGCAAGCTGATTTTAATTCTATTAGCTTCATTTGTGTAGTTCTTCATCAGCATGCAAAAACAAGGCCCCAACACGTGGGAAAATTTATAAAAATCTTTAAATTAAGGAAAAAAAAAGCTTCTTTACTGTTTGTAACCCCCATTCTTAGGTTTCCTTTATTGTACGCTATAGAATTTTTCATCTTTCTTATCCCTATGCATCATTTATGTGGTTCTTGTTTTGGTACAATTCCCCATAATATTCCAGGATGTACTGTTTTGTGAGTAGACTGAATAGGTTTTGTTTTTGTTTGTTTTTTTGCTTCTTCACATCCAGTGCGGAGTTGTAATTGGAGACAGATTTCCACCCACAAAGGCTCCAGATGTTAAAACGTTTCCCAACATCGACTTAATACAGTGACGGCAACACCTCCCTCCCGCCCCTCCCAGTAGGGTTGGGATTGTACTGTATTCCCTACTGGTTTACCCTTCCCCCCTGTAAAGGGTAACATTTTCCCTGGGTGCAGAGGCTCCCTCATAGTCTCCAAGACTGAAGGACCTGTAAGAAAACAAAACAAAGCAATTTTATATTTTAAAACAGTTTCTCTTAAAGCCAGCGAAATACAAAATTAATC
The DNA here is from genome assembly GCF_011764305.1 of Mustela putorius furo. Classification (NCBI taxonomy): domain Eukaryota; kingdom Metazoa; phylum Chordata; class Mammalia; order Carnivora; family Mustelidae; genus Mustela; species Mustela putorius. The sequence goes on from NW_025421294.1 coordinate 195,862, forward strand.
AAGTAAGAATGCTATCTCTAACCAGAGAAAATGAAAACTGGACAAATTGCCTAATAAGATCATGCCAGCAGTCACTGATAACCCATGTTAATACCTTCCCCTATGGCTTTCAATAGTCATTTGTGTCAGATATGAAAAGTGACACCAAGCTGAGGACAAGCAGAGAGGCGTGTGGAGCTCTACATTACATAGATGAAGTTCAATGGATGCCCTGTAGGATGCTATCAATCTAATTCTCTATCCCCCCGATTGGTTATTCCTCACTTGTTTAACAAGATGTCTTACTTTCTGCAAAAATCAAGTAACACTTTCTTTAAAACAATCCTTTAACTTGGTGAGAATGAAAACATTATCCTTTTTTACCCCAGTATGTCCAATATTAAGCAAACCAAAAAATCTAATCCATCAAAAAATAAAGGGACATTACTTCTTGTTGGTTGTCTGATGTTCTAGCTTAGGAGGCACTAAAGGTATTCATAATACACTAAGTTTACTAGATTCAGTAATAGCAAAAAAATAAATTTTAGGGGTGCGTGGGTGGCTCAGTGGGTTAAAACTTCTGCCTTCGGCTCAGGTCATGCATAATCTCAGGGTCTTGAGATTGAACCCCACACTGGGTTTTCTGCTCAGCGGGAGCCTGCTCCCCCCACCGCCTGCCTCTCTGCCTACTTCTGATCTCTGTCAAATAAATAAATAAAATCTTAAAAAAAGGTAAATTTTAACATCTCCTAGATGTTCCTTACAAATAATTCTTTTGACTCTATCCCACACAATCGTTTCCTATGTTCTCAGACTTCTTGATATTCCTGTAAAGAACCTTTTCAACACTAGCAGTTATAATGGTAACCACATAAAGAACTAAAATCAGATCACTAGGATATTGTAACCAGCACCTAATGCTGGTCCTTTCACAACAAAAATCTACTAACCACTCAAGCCAAATACGGGGTATATATGAAGATTGAAGTGGATTCACAGAGAACGATTAGCCCATCTGTGGGAAAGTACAAGCAGCACCTTCTCCCTGCCTCTGAAAAAAGTCAGGAATAGAAGATAGTGATCCACTTTCATCTCTAATTAGGAAACAGGTAACTATTTTATGCCTCATCTCAGAACACGATCAACTCAATAAATCAATGTAACTGGTGACATGATAGGGATACAGAAGTTACCAAATCTGCAAGTGCTAAACACTCAACTCACTACTGTATCATCTCTCAGGCCCTGATGTTAAGAGTCATTCTCATCCATGACATTCTCACGATTTAATATAAAGACAATTAAACACTATTTCAAAATGCTAAAGCCACAAAACAGCCACGAGTACTCAAAACTACAGGGGGACAATACACAAAGGGCTCTGAGATATTCCAGAGGCTGCAAGTCCATTTTTACTGCCTTATAGGTTATACAGCACGGATGTGGAAACCTTTTCAGGTTTAAAATCTAGCTCCAAGTAAATGAACAGAAGAGCAAACAAAAACTCCAACAAAGGAGATAATTAAATTTGGTGGACATCTTTTGGACACACACAGAGTATACTCTCTGAGCCCTCCAGTCAATTATGTCTCAGTTCATGTTCAAAACCTAAAGAAGTGTATCCTTATTCACTGTACTGACCCATATTCCTAGCATTTATTGAGCCAACTTAGTGTGTTAGGTAATATACTTAGTTCTGGCATCACATATAATTTTAATCTTCAACATAACAAAAGAACTGAAGCCGTGAGATCAGGATTGTTAGTTTGATTTAAGAACAGAAAAACTCAAGGAACAAGAGTCCAAATGGACTTACCCCTCTACTACCCCAAATCCAAACAGACTCATCCATTGTCCATTTTAAAATACAATGCAGGTCACATGGTAGGTGCTCAATAAAATACATGTTGAAAAATGAATATTAAATATTCCCATCTGCTGAGCCCAAAACTAGTTGCAATTCTAGCAGGCTTTTCTCAAAAGCTCACAACACAGACGTCCTTGATGTATCAGAGACTATAAATTTAAACTTCAAAATAATCTTTACCCTAACAAAGTAAATGTGGGTGACTTCTTACAGGCCAAAAATTTTAAAAACAGGCATTAGTTTGTTGAGTAATCCAAACAGCATACCAATTTGGTTTTCTTTTTACTCAGGATTCAAAGCAAAACAATGCATTTTACCTTGCTTGCTAGTTTCTAAAGAAAATTCTCTAGCTTTGATTTTAAATTTCAAGGCTAATATAGCCTGAGTTTTACTCAACCTCTGCAGAAAACATACAGCTTTTATTCTACTCAGTAATTTTAGATTGTAGATCCAAGTTTCTTTACCCTCAAAAACTTCCGCAAACTTCTTAAAACTTACCCCTAATTATGGGACTGCAGCTTAAGTGTATGAGATTAAACACCGTAAAAAGCTGCAAGACGCTCTTTTAAGGGAAGCGGAAACTGGTCAGAGAAACGCCTCCAATTTTCATCCCCAACTTGATTTTTAAATCCGTGAAGGATCTGCAAGAAGTGAAAAAAATCATTAATTCATCACTAACAGGAGAAAAATTCCAATCTGCATAGCTTCTGAAATAAAACACTACTGACTTTATTTTTCTAAAATTTTATCAATTTTAAATCAATGGTTCTCAAACTTTGTTGGATGCTGTACCACTACATGTCTTACCTAAAAGCACCTTATAATATATTTTAAACCTTGGTTTGAAAAGTTTAGAATTCAAGCAAGTGTCCTAGTAACAGATGCACGCTAAGCAAACTCTGACCTACTACTAATGGACAACAAAGTAGAGAATTCATCCAATGGATAAAATTTTTATGTCACATAAAAGTTTTCTCAACCTGGAAATATATAAAGCTTTAAGTTCATGTCTGCAATCACAGCTGACAAATTCTCGGATAAGAGGATTCAAACAGGTAACAACATTTTATTCTTATTTTGTTATGGTTGAGTACTGACCAGAATGAATCCAAAGGGACACTACTAAAACAAAGAACTATATAGACTTAAGCCCCGTGGAAACCATTTCAGATTTACTTTATTCAACAGTTTACATTATACTCCAAATCTCAGTCAGCTGTCTTTGAAAATATATGCTGCTTTGGGTAGGTGGGATGATGGGACATCAATCAGGAGTATTGCTTGAGAAAATATTTTTGAAGTGTGTGCTCTTCTGATAGAGTCACTGCTGTACCTTTAAAAAAGATCAATATAGATGATCTACCAATATTGATCCGAAGCAAAGAGTCTAGTTCTATATGAAATGTAAATGTAATTTAAACTTTCCAACTAGTCTTGTAATAGTCCCAAGATGTTTATCATGGAGACTTTATAGTTACCTTACCTTACAGAACATGTCTCTCAGATCATCTTTTGGGTTAATCCACGATGCAACAGCATCACAAAAAAATATAAAATCCTGTAACAAGCAGGAAATACACCTTAGGTTGCTATTTGTCAAACACAGCACAATGTACCTATCACGACAGAATCCTACCTCAAAAAAATTTTTTTAAAAAAATCAAGTATGATAAGAAATTATAAAATAATGGCTGTCCCTATTATTCCACCATCAAGGAATCTCTACTCATTCAGTTTATACTGGAATTTAACGTGCTTTTAAAATTTCTTTTTACACCACAGAACCCCTGTCTAGTAAATATGTAGCACCAACAATGGAATTAAAGTACCAAATGAGCACCAATCTTAAAATCTTAATCCATTCATTCATTAATTAAATTACTGAATTAAAGAAATACATAAATTCAATCATCTCACAGCTGTGACTGGACTAGAAAGAATTTAAAGCAAGTTAAGTATATGTCAAATAAGCTTGATTTGAAGTTTAGTAATTAATAGATCTAAATTTCAGCATGAAATTTAAAGAAAATGACCAAAAGCTAGAAGAAAAACTACTTATATAGTTATAATACCTATCGAAACCCAAACCAGAGTGAACAAAAAAGAGAACAAAAAAACCCAATGTTCAATTACTAGGAAAAACTGCATTACTCTCATGATAAGAACAGGTGACAAAAGGTATATGCTTTAAGTGTTTTATTTAAATACTTTTTGATCTAGACTATCATACTGAAACAGCAGTTCAATATAGAGCACTTAAGATTACTGCTTATGTTCTGATATGTCAACTATTTAAAATTTTACTAAAGTCAGAGAACTTTCTTAATTTCAAAATTTACTGACTGAAGTATGTGCATAAAACACACATTTAAGCAATTAAAATTCCAGGTGCCTGAGGTTCATGGTTTATTCGAATTATGATTCTTTTTCTTCCAAATATCAAAGTCTCATGTTATAAAAATTAAAATATTTACATATCTAAAATTTGTGATGAAAATTTAAACATAAAAAATAACACTTAAGATATTTTCTTCTAACCACATCTAAATAAAATACGTAAAAAGCAGAGATTTGTACTAATTCTTAAGTTGGTAGTGATTTACTGACCACATATATACGTGTTACTCTCACCATCTTAAATGTTAATTTGAAAACAAAACAATAAAATCCTGATGGGAAAATGTTTCTTCTTAATATAATATACATTGTGTCAGGTAACTCTAAAACACATTTAAGATGACATAAAGTTCTTAAGTATTGAAAAAAAACAAACTTAATCGCAGGAGGTTATTTTGCAACTAGGGACTATTTCCAAAGATAGCACCCGGCTTGTTTTCATACAAGTTATTGTTTTACAAATGTGAAGTAAGTCAAAAGACTTTTTCCATTTCTAATTTACAAGTTTTCAATGCCTATCACTACATTAATTTGAATTTTCAAGCCGGTAATTAATAATGTTTCTAAACAAATTACCACAGTCATTAACACAAGACAAGAGGTATCAGAAAATATTGACTGAAAGATGTTCAAAGCATGTGTCTCCTGGAAATGAAAGGTTATTTTCTTGAAAACATGTCCCATAATTTCTTTTCCTTACCATTCACCTGCTGAGTAACCTGGGATACTTTTACCTAGAGTTCCACAGCCTGCATTCTGTTGATTTCATACACATGGTGTCAATCAACATGTTCCTCCGGTGTGTGTGTCTTGCAAACTGACACCTGGATCCAGAGGTTATCAGATTCATATCTGATACTTCCACCAAATAATTTTTTAAATGCTAAAAATGTCCAGATACTATCTAAACTAAGGAAACAAGAGAAATAAATCCTAACCTCTCCAAGTTATAACAGTTTCAATGGTTAATTCAGTATTCTGTTTTGTTAACTACTGAATTTCTAAGTTTATTTCTAATTCCGTGGGTCACTCTCTTAACCCGAAAACAAACAAAACAAAACAAAACAAAACAAAACAAAAAAACCCCACCATAATTTGTTTTGGGGTGCCTGGGTGGCTCAGTGGGTTAAGCCTCTGCCTTCAGCTCAGGTCATGATCTCAGGGTCCTCGGATCGAGCCCCTCATTGGGCTCTCTGCTTGGCAGGGAGCCTGCTTTCTCCTCTCTCTCTCTGCCTACTTGTGATCTCTCTCTCTCTCTCTCTTTCTGTCAAATAAATAAATAAATAAATAATCTAAAACAAAAAAACAAACAAACAAAAAACCCCCACAGCAACAACAACAACAAAAACAAAACAACAAAAAAACCACCATAATTTGTTTTGGGGTGCCTGAGTGGCTCAGTGGGTTAAGCCTCTGCCTTCAGCTCAGGTCATGATCTCAGGGTCCTGGGACAGAGTCCCGCATCGGGCTCTCTGCCTGCCTCTCTGCCTACTTGTGATCTCTGTCAAATAAATTAATAAAATCTTTAAACAACAACACATAATTTGTTTTTATTATCTTTGAAAAATAAGTGGTATGTGATACTTTCATAATTAAAGTGTTAAAATAATTCACCCTTTAAAGTTTCATTATTCAGAAGATTAAAATTTAAAAAATCTTTGTGACATCTTACTTGGATTACTCCACTGGGATTCACACTGATCATGGTACAAATCCCACGAAACGCTGAATCCTTTTCCTCATTGTCCCTTATGTTTCTCAGAGAGGTGCACCTATTAAATTATAGAACTGAGATTAGCATTTAAATAAAAAGCAGGTTCAATCACAATACTAATGGACAGTATTTAATGGAATAAGCACACAGTATAGGTAATGTTTAGATTCAAAGAATTTTCATGAAGTTTAAGTTTCTCATTCTCCCGGTATGGCTGGCTCATCTTCTAATCTCAATATAGTGGAAGCCTTGAAATTCACATTTTCTTATTAATAGATTGCATCTATAAAATGGACAGTTGATTTTAATCTCCCATTTAAACTTGAAGTTGAGCCAAGAGTATGTTATTTTAAAAACTGTATTATAACTTGTATTCCATTAAACACTACTAAAAATGACTTGAATTGAAAGATTATCAATTGAAAGAAGCAGAACATAGGATATACTGCCACAATATAAACTATTATTACACAACTTATGGTGTAGATGTTTAACTTTAACATTAACAAGCAAATAAAGTTTTTATACATAACATAATTTAAACATGTATTTCTTAATGCAATCCAAGTTTTCAAATTAATTCTAAAAAAGAAACAATGCAAAAACCTAAATTTATAGAATTTGCATGCATCTTTATTTTACTGGTGGATATTTAAATGCTTTTCATGTATAATCAAGCTTTTTAACACAGCAAGCATGTGACAATCTTATCCCATGCATCAATTAGTCGTTAGCCACAACATAAAATAAATATACATGACGATGCTACTGAAAAACCTCACAAACCTGATAGGACAAGATTAGTCACATGGTTGGCAATGATTAAGGATTGTGATTTTTGTAACCAACTGAAAATATATCTAAAAGTGAGATAGAAAGAGAAAGAAAGAGTGAAGAAAAATGAATTAAAAAAAAAAGATTGAATAATACACACCAGGGTCTTATAAACTGCTGTAGCATGGGGGCCACCTCTTGAGGACAAACGTAACCAAGACGACCAATTGTTATTGCTAAGGTAACGCAATCACGGTTATACACCACCAAACGCCAACCAAGACATGAGCAAATGAGGGGGAAGGAGAAAAAATAAAGAAAAAACAACAAATAACTCAGAAACAGAAACCAACAGAATTTGTGTATGATAATAAACATAAGATTTCACCAGTGCTGTTTATTACCACCCCCTAAAATAAGGGGCAGCAACATATATGGCATACTCTTGGAAAAAGGAAAACAAAAGGAATTAAAAAAACTTTAAAGATTGAGAGAACACCAAAAACCATGAAGTGCTTTTCTCGCTCAATCAAGTAAGAAGAAATTCTGTTAATAAAAAGATGAGCGATTAAAATGCATGGATTTAGAGATTCTCCATTCAAAGTCAGTTGAAATTTCAGAATTTAATAATGAAATCTATGTTTTTCCCCCAAGAATTATTAGTAAATGCGAATGATTACATTTCTGAATTATTTACTCAAACACAGTTCTCAGAAGTTAAAACAGTTGAAATTTCTTTACTTCTCTACGTCTTTTTAAATAAGTGATTTCCAATCTTTCAAAATCACCTAGAAATTTAATCGCAATTTAGGTAGTTCTGTTTGTTAACATTTCTAAAATGAACCAGTGGACTTTTTGTTGCTTGATATCAAAATCAACCATCAAATTTTAGGGGTTACAGTATACACCTAATGAATGAATTGGAAAATTGCTGTGCGGTTGCCAAATTCCATTCCAATTAACCTTTGATGGTGATAATCATGGTAACAATTCAGATAATAGCCCACTAATTTCAAACCATTATTTGACATTAAGAAAATTTACAGTCCACTGTAATGATATGTGGACAAAAGGAACAAACACATAATCTGTCTTTGCTATAAAAGGCATAGCACAAAATAGGTAAGACATTATACTGATCACATGCTAGAATTTTACTTAAAAATTTCGAAGTGGGAATTACTCAAACATATTCACCATCAAAATTCATTCAGGAAGTCCTTAAACTTACGAAGGGCTAAAAGAAGTTGCAACTCAGAACTGCATTCTGCAATTCAAAGGTACATACATATAAATACATTTATACACAACGGGAAAAAAAAATACAAACAGAAAACAAACCATAAGGTGCTTTAATGGTGTTCTCTCAAAAACTTACAGGTTAACCTTTCATAAAAAAAGGGTGGGGGAGGGTAAAGAAAAATGTTTAAGGATTACTTGAAGCAAACTACACAGATAATACTAAAATCCAGCAGATTCATATGAAGCAAGAGAAAGAAAACCTATGTTCAAAAGACACAAACTATGCAACATTCTCATTAAACAGGCAAGTATGAACAATCCAATGAAACATGCGATAAAGCAGATGATGGTCCATTGAAAAAGTTCAGTGTAGGATATACTAATTGGAAAAAGAGCAAATAACTGCATGTACTTAGAATTGGCTTTATGAAATATTAAGAAGACAGTAATTAAGTTGCTAAAATCTACAGACATTAGCCACGGACAATGGTTTTATTTTTGTTAATTAACACCCACTTCCCCCTTTTGGATAAGGAATAATGGGAACATTTTCTGCAGCCACTTGTGATAAGATTAATCCAGTGAATCCCAAGTGCTTTTCAATCATATCAATTTAATTTGTCAACTTGATGGACATTATCAACTTCTTGGTTTACAGTAAAATAATAATTAGAATATAAACTTATAAATAAAGCCAATTTGTTAAAGGAACTATCTATAAATTCACAAGCTGATATCCCACAAGAAACTTTAATATACATTACATTCAACATTTATTTGCAGTTATGCATTCACATTTAAAAATAAATAGGAAGTTTCTTTAGGTTCAACAGTAATTTTATAATGGCAAGTGTTCCAAATCTGAATGTCATGTATCGGTACTGCATTCTAAAGAAATAAAAACCTGACAAGATTTCATAACCATCCTAATACATAGGTTTTTATACTTTTCAGCAAGAAAATCTAATTCACGTCACTATATAAACAGTACCCATACAGCCAAACAGCTATATAACTGTTTCTTAATTCAAAGATTTCCTTCCATACCAATAAACATATCAACTTTAATCACATTAAAATATTCACCTTCTATAATTAAATATAAAATTAAAATGCCTTTGAAAACAAATTTTCTTATTTAGAAGACCTTATTTTAATCTTCATATAGTATTTTGGTAAAACCCTCACTGACTATGAATATATTTACTGGAATTATATCTTAGTTATATAAAGAAAAGGACGTGCCTGATTGAAAACAAAATTCACATCTTTTATCATTATTAACAAAAATCAGGGTGGGTGGAAAGAAAAAAATCACCCTGGAATGTGTTCTATAGTATGGAAGGTACTCTTTAATATCAACATGCTCTCTATAAATGCAAAAGAGAAACAAGCCTCCTGAATAAAAATCCCATAAAGTACTGCCTTAAGTTCCCAATTTGAAGGAAAATAATACAATCAAATACAAAATACACATGCCACTGTTAACCAATTAGCCTCTACACTGATGTCTATTTTTGACTACAATTTTGTAGATTAAAATTAAAAAAAAAAAAAAAAAAATTACTTCCCAGCTGCCAGTTACTCTCTGAATTAATATAAATTAAAATTCATATTGTTCAATAGTTATTTTAGCTGGGGTCCATTTGAGGGAGTATTTAAACACATAATAGGGGGGAGTGTTTTTGAAAGTCTCTGAAAATTGGTTATGCAATATAGTTAAAACAATACATACTGTCACTGAAATCTCAAATAGCTGTTAATAATAAGCTGTGTTTCTAAAGCTAGTTTTGCTTTGGTTTCTCTACGCATCTTAACTTTAAAAGGCAAATAGTTTTCTCTTCACCATAACAGTTCAGTCATATGGTACCTGTATTCTCTAACAACGTCTTTGGTGTGTTGGGTCTGTTAATGATTTCTACAAGCTGGTGCAACACCATAGGAATATAAGGCTGCATCTCTATACCTAAATCACCCCCAAAAGAGAAAACAAAACAGAAAAAATTTAATGTTAAAATATCAACATAAAATATTCTGTTCCCTTTATTAACTGTGACATAAGTTAATAATAAATATTTATGTATAAAACTCATTTAGGTTAAAAAGAAAAAGCAATTACAAAAGTATTAAGGCATCTAAAAATTTACAGTGCTTTTAAAAGGGGAGAAGGATCTTACCCATCTGAATGGAGATTTCTCCAATTGCCCATGTGGCATTATTGCAGACTGAAATGAACTCTGGATTTAGGTTGGTTCCCAGTATAGGCATGAAATCAGCTAGAAGAAAAATTTTTTAATAACTATGTAGTAAACTTTTCAACAGCAGTGTATTGTGCTTTAAAGGAACTCTACTAGGTGGAAACTGAAATCTAGGCAAGAAATACCAATTTTTAAAAGATTTTAATAAAATTTAATTTTAGGAAAATAAAAAAGGCACTATCTGGCCACTGAACTTTCTATGAAGTAGACCAGGAAACATTAATTTCGGTCTATTTTAGGTATCATTAAAATGAGTTGGTCAGAGTAATCACTCTTGTGATCAGATGGAGAAAATTTAAATTAAAAACGAGGAAAACATGATATGACTTTCTTCAAAGCTAGTTTTTCACACGCACAAATATTTTTTAAAAAAATCAATGATTTTGGCTTTTAAAGAACTTTGACCTTAGTGTTCAGATTGTGATCTCTAAATATCATTTTCCACTTAAAAGGAATGAGGGCTCTCAGAGAAATGTCTCATTGCAGGCTAAAGGCAGGAAATGTACAAAACAAGCCTGGACTATTTTGTCATACCAGGAAGGACTAAGGAGCAAATTTAATTAAGCTCCCACTGCCAGTGGTAGGACAATTTGAGCATCATGAATTCATACTGACACTCAAAGAAGAATCAAACACAAACAAAAACTGAACTCTGAAACACAATATAGATACCTGTGGAAGATGCTGGGAATCAATTCATTATTTTGAAAACTGGTAAACAAAGAGAAAGAATCAAGTAATTATCCTGCCTCCCCTGTATAGTTTGTACCTCATGGTAATATTACACTGGTATGAGAAATGTCTCTATGTATATATTCTCACTGTTAAATCAAGAATTAGAGTAGCATCCTTTTTTTAAATCCCCAATAAGCTTTTTAAAGATTTTTTTTTTATTTAATAGAGTGCAAAACTGAGAGAACTCACGGAGGGACAGGGAGAAGCAGACTGGCCGCTAAGTGGACAGCCCTATGTGGGGGTTGATCCCAGGACCCTGAGATCATGACCTGAGCTGAAAGCAAACACTTTACTGAATGAGCCACACAGGCACCCTAAGTTAATAGACTTAAAGCCAGAGTTTCTAAACCTCAACAATACAATAATTTTGTCCAGATCATTCTGCCATTGGGGGAGGGTGGTGCACATGAAGGGCACTGTATCACGCATTTGTTTGATCTTTAGCAACATTCTTTGCCTCTACCTACTAGGTACAAATAACACACCTCCAGGGTTAAACAAAATGTCTCCAGACACTAGCTGATGTAGTGTTACAATTGCCCCTCGTTGAAAGAACCCTGATCTAGAAAATAACCATCATGGCCAATAACATTAAAAAAAAAAAAAAAAGAAGAGAAAAGAAAAGAAAAAGGTAGCTAGACACAGTATACCTCCTGAAGAAGATACACATGGTTTGTAAAGTCTGAAAAAAAAAAAAAAGTAAAAAAGAAAAGAAAAGAAAATCCTTCATACAAGTTTAAATTCATAAAAACTAAAGCAGGTGTTAAGTATTGGTAGAACAAGCTTTCCATAAAATAAGAATTCATTACACTTTCATTTAGAGTAGTCAGGCTTAAACCTGAGGGTTTAGCACAGCATAATTAACGTTATTACTCAAAGTTCAGAAATACAGTTGTTATTCAAAAGCACAACTGCGAATTGGGTCAAGTTGGTCAAAGGGCACAAAATTCCAGTAATAAATAAATCCTGGCATTGCACTATATGTTATGATAACTATAGTTAATAATACTGTAATATAAATTCCAATATTTGGAAGTTATTATGAGAGGTCTTAAAAGTTCTCATAATAAGAAAAAAAAAATCTTTTCAGTACATGAGGTGATGGATGTTAACTAAACTTACTGTGATTTTGCAATATATGCCTATATCAAATTAGGTCATACAGCCAAAACTGACACATGTTATATGTTAATCATATCTCAATATAACTGGGGGCAGAAAGCTGAAAAACCCAAAGTACAACTGTATCAAATGAAAAAACAATTTCAGGTCCATGTTTTAAACCATGGTCCACGAAATCGTGTATTTTAAGAAACTAGCATCCAAAACGCTGGGATATAGATTCTAAAGAAAACCAAAAAGCCACTTAAATCCACGATTTTGAGAGCAGTTCAGTTTACGTTATTCAAGAACCTCTTATTGTCACAAAAGGCTAAGACAATGCTGTAATGTTAAAACAAAAACAAATTGTTACTTAAAGTAAATGCTTTGGAAAGTTTCCTATGATATCTGAAAAAGTACACTGGTTTATGAGAAAGGCTATTATTACTTGTGGGTACCTCTAACCCCCGCAGAAGAATGTTACTCAAAAGTTACCAGTAAACTAGCATATGGTACCAAGGTTACACAGGTGGCATGTCCTTCACACTAAAGTAATACTTTTCCAGCTTTTCTCCAGTCATACTATAAATGAGTGCCTCATGACCGGCTCAAAAGTGATCACGAATTTAAGGGAGCAATGACATTCTCATCCTACCTGTTTCACTCAAAGCAGCTTTAACTAGTATAGTATGTATTTATAAACGCTGGGATTCCATGACATTTCAGTTTAATAACAGAGAAATATAACTGATGTAAAACTAATATTAAGCACATCATAGCAGTAGGAAATGTTCATACCTATACAAGGCTTAACATGCTGAAAGCAAGCTTTTGTCAGGTCACCTAACAGGGCGAAGGAACTCTGCCGAACTTCTGGCATTTTATCCTACAAGGAATAAGAAGAAATTAACCCCAATGTGACACAGAGCATCAGGTTTTAATACATTTTAATTTAACAAGTCTCACCTGCATGCACTGATACATTAGTGTTAGAATGTTACTTCGGGCTACTAGCTGTTCAATGTTGCCTCCAAGGCCTTCAGCCAGGCCACTGAGTAAATCAAGAGCCACTATCATAAAATCTTTATCAGGAGCCTCATACTGATCTGGTTGAGCATTGTTCAGCTGAAATTAGACAAAAGTTTCAAAAAACTTAGTTTGAATCAATTAGATGAAAAAAATTTGTATACATTATGTCTATCCTTAGAAAAATGCTTATGATGCGAGGGGGAGTAGATGTAACTATTTTTTTTAAAATACCATGGCTTGTGCAAGAGTCTTCTGTACTAGGTTTACACAACGCTGGTACACAGGTTCACAGTATGGAAGGAAACCAGACTGCAGGGCTGTGGCAACTGAAGATAGGCACTAAAAAGAATAAAGGAAAATGTAAATTTCTGGACATACTTAAAAATTATGATAAATGCTTACAAGAGTACTCAGTAAGTTTCCGGTCATGTGTGAGCCTGCTCTACTATTCTACAATAGCAGGTTATCTTTTCAGACCTCTCCTCTTTGGATGCCACTCAACAAATGCTGTTCAGATTGTGGAAGTTTCCTCAAAAAAGTTTCTGTAAGGAACATTATCCTTGGAGAACCAGATTAGGTATTACATATGCTTATTTTTTTCATCAAATATAAGATATTTGTTTATCCTTTCATGATTAATGATATGGGTGGAGTTTTAATAAGGATACCCTGAGCGCCTGCCTGAAAGTAAATCTATTTAAGCATAATGGTTTTTCTTGTTTTTGCTGGGCCAGAATCAGCCACTGCTCTTAGTCATGGAGGTTTTTACTTCTCTGGCTAGGGACAACCACAGCAGAAATGATGACCCATGAAATGACAGGGGAAACAAGAATGGCAATGACTGAAATGGCTCTACCAGCATCAATTCATGTAAATTATCATATTTGATTGCATGTTCAGTTATTTGAGTAACATATCAACTACCAAACCTCCAAATGGGCAGAAAGGGTATGAAGCAAAGTCCTTCCCTTATCAGCACCAAGACTCCATTCTACTTCACATATGACTAAATGTGTGTATATACAATAGGTATATAACACACCAAATAATTTAAACTATATCAACTGTCATGGTATAGCTATGTATCTATATAAACAAATGCAATTTAATAGAGGACCTATAAGCTGATATGGAAACATCTCCAAGTTAACTGATTAACACTGAAGCCGAGCAGGTGAGAAAACATGTAATATAATCATTTGATGACCTAAAGAAAAAGAAAACAAAAACCAACCAACTTAACACATCCATTATGGGTTTTCTGTTTAACAGTATTTCTTAGTATGGAAGTACCATAATTAACTAAGGGCAGTTACCTACTTATTCAGCATTTTAATAGAAGTGATTCAAAATGTTCATCTATTAATATTTTACTCATCACATATTCCCACATTTTATATTTACAGATGTATTTTGATGAAACATGCTATTAGATTAACTAAAGGTTACCAGCTCAGCATACCTCAAGTAAAGGGAAGAGATCTTTATCTTCATCCTTTAACATGTTCCATTTCTGGATCAGTGGAGGCATTAACATCTGAATATATTCCTATTTGTGAAAAACACATAAAGCTCCACTATCATATATCATACAAGCCTTTTCTGGGTCTATGAAAATTAAAATCCATTTAGAGTAATCGTGTAAAATTATTACAGAATGCATTTTAAAGACTCAGTCTGCTCTCCTAATTAGCACATTTAAAATTTTTATTTTCTGCTTTTTTATAACCTTGTTCTATTTTTAAGTCACTGTATATCCTTTTTGAAATAAAATGTATACAAGTATACCACTACCCAAAAATTATTTGATCAAAATAGGGATAATCTGTGTAAGTTTTACTCTGAATGAGCTTTTAACATATAGTATGGTCCTTGCTGTACACTATGTTAGAAATGACAGGTAAGCTTACAGAGGCATTTGTATAATACGATTCATAATCATTTAAGCATCTTTAAACTTTAGAATCCATAAATAAATATATAAATAAGTACTAAATAAACAATGGTAATCATAAAAACAAGGGGCACAGATTCCAGAGGGTCTAACACATTCAGAAGAACTCTCTCCAACCCCCTGCACACAAAAGACTAACCAACATCAAAGCAAACCCACAAACCAAGTGTCTTGCACTAAGCTTTAAATTTAACTTCTAAACACAATTTTTTAAAGACTTCATATAGCTATCATAAACATGCCATCTATTCTTCCGCTGGGAATTTTGAGCCTGAAATTCTATTATTTAAATCCTATTCAAACAAATCCAATTCCATCATACTCTTCCTAACCCTACTAAAAACAGAGTTTGGCTCCTTAGCCATATACACATACTTCTTCTATACCACTATTCAGTACTTCCAACTTATTATCCCAATTTCTAATTGTCTTATCTTAGTATATGTTCATTCCCCCTATACCTCTAAGTTCCAGTGAGAAAACAAAGAAAACAAATGTGGTTCTCTAAAGCTTTAATATTTATGAAGTGGTAGATAAAAATACCTGGAATTAAGCATAAGGTGAAACCCACAAGACCTTTATCATCCCTTTTCTAAAAAGTGTTGGTACATTCATGTGAAATGCTGATATGATTTCCACACCAAGAACATATTTACTTTTAATACTATCTAGAAAGTATGTTTGCTGACTTAAGATCTACCTTCTTAAAGTAACCCACACTAAGTGTTCACATCTCCCCAATTTCATTTCCAAATATATATTAACCTTTTGATCTTAAATATGGTATGTATTTTTTTCTTAATAGTTAATCACAGATACTCACGGGTTTGTTTAAATGATGTCCTACTGAATCTGCTAAAGTTCCTATGGCATCATAAAGAATGAGCAGGTTCTTATGCTGGTATTTACTAAAAGCGAAGACCAAGGTATCAAGTATATAAGCAAGGTAAGGAACAAGTTCCGTACAAGCCTCCTCTTCTAAGGTAGCAAAGGCACTAGAGTTTAAAAAAACAAAACAGAGAAAGAGAGAGAGATTATTACTGCTGCAGTTTATCATAGAGATAGGAAACCAAGTCTGTAGTATACACAACATCTATTTATACTTTATATGCCTATCTCCTTACCTCACTATACTAGAAGCTTATTTTTATTATTCATTCCCCATTTCCTCTCACTTCTTTCAAAGAGGCTGCCACCTACAGGCATTTGCTTCACTACAATAGTAACATCTAAAATTATTGTTGGTTCTTAATATTCAATCATTCAACAAACTGAGCAGTGTCGTGACCTCCTAAATGTTTCCTTTAGTAGGAGGGGAAAGGGATGATGCAGGTGGTCAAAGGGCACAAATTTTCAGTTGTAAGAATAAATTCTGGGGGCGCCTGGGTGGCTCAGTGGGTTAAGCCACTGCCTTCGGCTCAGGTCATGATCCCAGGGTCCTGGGATCGAGTCCCGCATCGGGCTCTTTGCTGAGCAGAGAGCCTGCTTTCTCTCTCTCTCTCTGCCTACTTGTGATCTCTCTCTGTCAAAAAAAAAAAAAAAAAAAAAAAATTCTGAAGATCTAAAGTACAGCGTGGTGACTGTAATTAATAATGCAGTGCCGTCCTAATTGCGGAACATAATAAATAACACAGAGGACATGGGGAGATGGAGAGAAGGAGTTGAGGGAAGTTGGAGGAGGAGATAAACCATGAGAGACTATGGATTCTGAAAAACCACCTGAGGGTTTTGAAGGGGGTTGGGGGTGGGAGGTTGGCGGAGCCAGGTGGTGGGTATTACGGAGGGCACGCATTGCATAGAGCACTGGGTGTGGTGCAAAAACAACAAATTCTGTTACGCTGAAAAAGAAATAAAAAAAAAAGAAAAAAAAAGGCAGTGTTGTATATCTGAGAGTTAACCATTCTTATCACACAAAAGAGTTACTTATGTCAACTATGTCAGGTGATGGATGTCTTAATTATCTTTATCTTGCTAACTGTTCCATAATGTATGTTTACCAAGTCATCATGCCGTATACTTTTTCATTTTTTTAAAAAAGATTTTATTTATTTATCTGACAGAGATCACAAGTAGGCAGAGAAGCAGGCAGAGAGGAGGAAACAGGTTCCCTGCTAAGTAGAGAGCCTGAAGTGGGGCTTGATCCCTGTTCCCGGAGATCATGACCTGAGCCAAAGGCAGAGGCTATAACCCACTGAGCCGCCCAGGTGCTCCCACGCTGTACACTTTAAATACATGGATTATTTTTGTCAACTTTTCCTCAATAAAGCTTAAAAATGTTGGTCTAAATTCTACACCATACATTAGGATGCAAAGTTTGTTATCATAAACTTGCCTTATGTATGGCTTACCTATTAAGACAAATTAAGACACAAAAAACAAACACTCAAAAGAGTCTGAGTAGTTACTTAAATTTAGGCCTAAATTTGTCTGGACTCTAAGGTGTACCTGGCTTTTCATTTCTAAAATTAAGGTTTGTATTATTTTCTATTCTACCCACTCAGCAATTTCCCAAAACAACAGGCTTAAGCCATTTGTTAGTGAAAGCCCGGTCTTAAATTGTTTATGTATTTCCTTTATAGCACTTGCCATGAATTATAATCATACAGTTGTTTAGTATTCTATACTAGCCTCTAAATTTAAGATGGCAGGGACTGTAAACATAGCATTTAATACATGCCTAATGACTAGTAAAGTTTAAAAAAAAAAAAAACAAACAAACCACAAAACACCTTAAGGAAACCAATTATAGTATGTATCCTCCCCTCATTAAAAAAGTAGTGCCAAAGCCCTTTTGGTTCAATGTTCTTTCCTCTTATTAAGGATTAGAATGCTTTCAGGTGTTTTTGCTTCTCATCTGGTAAAGAGTACAACTCCACTTAAATTCATTTCCCTTTTTTCTTCTTATTAATAAAGTCAACAGTAAAGCAATTCTAATTAAAAAGTTAAGAGCTGTAAATATGTCAGGACTTTTCAGAATACAAAAGGTTTGTTCAGGAAACTGGAATATTTATAGTAATGAAACTAACTGCTGATCTGATAGAAAAAAAGACAGCCCCAAACCCAAACGACATATAGCTACTGGAGTGGATTCACAAAGTGAAAGCTAAGTCATTGTGGGACTTTTCTAGCTGACCTTTAAACTAATGATGTGATGTGAGTCTGGTCGAACTCTGTTATTCCTTTAAGAGCAAGACCCTTACTATCACCACTCTAGATGTCTGCAAGAATTAAGATGAAAGAATTCTGTTACCATAGGCATAGAGAAAGGAAATGAATTGAAGAAACAGCTGACACCTAAATGACTCACATTTTGATTTACAGAATCTACAGGTAATAAAAGCTCCATTAACAGTTTAAAACCAACATTCCACCACAAAGCTGAAAATTAGCTTCTCACTAAAATACCCACTCCCTTTTCCCACAATCAACAACGTTATGGATTTGTCCCACCTGCAGGCAGCTTCTTGTACTCTCTTGTTGCTGTCGAGGATTCGCTTTAGCAATTCTGTCATTAATGGCTTCAGGTACGTATCAGGGGGTTGGCTGACTACCCAGTGTGCATAGCGGCTAAGAGTCCAGCACGTTATGGAACGCACAAGAGCCTTTTTATCAGAGAGGCACTGAATAAGGTGGGGAATGAGCTCAGGCAGGTACGGAATCATGCCTTGCATACAACCTGAAAAAAAAGTAACAAATCTCTCAGAAAGTGCTAAAATTCAGTTAAAATTATTTCAGTTGAATACTAAACTGATAAATGCAGCCATAAAAAATATTCAGATCAAAAAAATAGAAAATACTGAGATCATCTCTATCGCAATAAATATTCTCTAATAATCTGTTCCAAAATTAAAAAAAAAAAAAGAAAGTTAATTGGTCCTAAGTATCTTCTAGTAATTAGGAAAGCTTGTTTTACTTCTGCTACACAAATTATGGCTTTCAGAAGTGCCTACAAAATAATTCAATTTCTTGTATATATATGCCTATCTCCAAGACACAGTAACCCTTTATGGGGGTTGATGTGACTCTCCTACTATGTTTTTAACACTTACCAATGGAGAAAATTGTTTTTCTAGCAGTGGGGATGCTTCTAACATCAGCCTTCTCATTCTGTTCCCTTTATTGTAACAGAAGCATTTGTAAAATATCATGATGGGGTTAAAAGTAAGCCTATGGCTAAATAATAATTAACTGGTTCAAGGTAAAAACTTGTCCTGACAGGTTTTTTTTTTTTTTTTAAATTGCATTCTTTTACTCTGAGGGAGGCTGAGCATCTTTTCATGTGTTTAAGGGCTATCTGTCTTTCCATTTTTGTTAGTTATCTATTAGCATCATTTGCTAATGCTGCTATTTAGGTATTTTCTTCCATTTTTGTTAGTTATCCATTAGTATCATTTACTAATGCTGCTATATAGGTATTTTCTTTTTTTCCAGTTCATTCCTTTAGGCTTTTTTTTAAAATTTAAACTCAATTAACAAACATATAATGTATTATTAGTTTCAGAGGGAGAGGTCAGTGACTCATCAGTCTTATATAATACCTGGTGCTCATTATACCACATGCCCTCCTATTTTTTTGATCTGAATATTTTTCATGGCTGCATTTATCAGTTTAGTATTCCACTGAAAAAATTTTAACTGAATTTTAGCTCATTACACCAAATGCCCTATCATCCAGCTACGCCATCCCCCACGGCTCCCCTGCAGTCTCCCCTCCAGCAACCCTCAGTTTGTTTCCTACGATTAAGAGTCGTAAGCCTTATGGTTTGCCTTCCTCTCTGATTTTGGTAAGAGGACTTTTGGATATAAACATCTTTTTTAAGGTTAATGTAGATCACAGTGTCATCTGTTCCACATTAGCAACACAAGAGAGCAAAAAAGTATGTGAATTCCAGACTGAATCATCTTTGCTTATTACATTCCTTAAAGTGGTCCATCTGCATTAGAGCCTATTAAAGACTTCACAGTTCAGTTTTGACTTAGACTTACCTTCAGCAATTGCTCCTAAAACCAAGATGCCAGATTCTTTAACAACCCATTCATGATGAAAAAGCAATTCTTTCAAAAGGGGCAAAATGTGTGGCAAAAGTTCATCACGATACACATTTGCAAGAACATCTAGGGCAGCAGCAGAACATTTTCCTAAACAAATATTTAATTCAAAAACATTACATTAAACTCTATTATCATTAACCCTATTATCGTATTTGTTCTATGTACAACACTTTAGTCACCTACAGTTTTAAAGACTTCAATTAAATAGGAAGCAATCTGTCTGTTAACAAGAAATATTTTTTGGCCAAGAATTAGAAACCTAATCATGAAGGTATTCTCTTTTGCATATGACTGCCACACTAGGATTCTTTTGTTTACAGAGAAAAATCAAAATACTGTTCCACTCAATTTAGTGCTTCTAGGATATGATACCCACTTCTACAACCTGCAGTAAAATGTGTACATTTATTATTTCTACTTAATATTCTGAGCGGTAGATCATTTCAAATCAAATACATAATGACTCAACAAGAGATCAGGCAAAGAAATCTTAACAAGTGACTAGCATCTGAAGCATAAAACAGGCCAGAAAACATTCCTTCCAGATAAAGGAACTATTATTAGCCATGGAAGTATGGATCAATTAAGATTTCATTTAATGTGTGCTCGCTTCGGCAGCACATATACTAAAATTGGAAAGATTTCATTTAATGTAATAATTAAGAAAACAAAAATATAATTAAGCATAAAAATTTTTCCAAATGTGATTAGGCATATTAAATAGTGGGTCACAAATCATTAAAGAATATTAAAACCCGGGACGCCTGGGTGGCTCAGTTGGTTAAGCAGCTGCCTTCGGCTCAGGTCATGATCCCAGCGTCCTGGGATCGAGTCCCACATCGGGCTCCTTGCTTGGCAGGGAGCCTGCTTCTCCCTCTGCCTCTGCCTGCCACTCTGTCTGCCTGTGCTTGCTCTCGCTTCTCTCTCTATGACAAATAAATAAAATAAAAAAAAAAAAAAATCTTTAAAAAAAAAAAATCTTTAAAAAAAAAAGAATATTAAAATCCTTTTTGAAAAAAGGCTGTTAAATTGGCTAGAAGGAACACCTTACTCATCAATAAGGGTCTTGGTTATATTGTATGATGGAACCATACAAATGAGTACTATACTACCATGAAAGACAAAGAAATCTTAATGTACTGATACAGAATGAGTTAGTTATATGATAAACGGAAAAGAACCAACAGAGTACATGTAATCTCATTTCACTGCTGGGAAGTCAGCCTTGTCTCCAAAAAAAATTTTTTTTTACATACATTTTGTCTGCATGTGCACAGAAAAACTTCTGGAAGGGTATGAAAATGGGTGGGATGTTAAGAGGGAGTAATTCCCTCCCCCAATTCAATTTACATTAGTGCTTTTGTAAAGTTACCTGTATCCTGCCTCCAGCCTAAAAGTAGGGATATACAAGGAGGTGGTATACTAGCCTCCCACTGTGCTGTTTTGCTTTCCATGGTTTTGGTTACCTTCAGATAGGTGCAGTCTGGAAGCAGATGCTCCTTCTTCTGATGTATCATCAGAAGGTTTATAGTAGCCTAACCGCTATACCATAATGTCTATTTCAGTTAACGCCCCCTCCCACCTCATCATGTGAACATTTTATCATCATGTATCATCACAAGGGTGAATGCAGCACAGTAAGAAATTGTGAAAGAACACATCACATAATGTTTTCTATGGTATATTGTTATAATTACTCTGTTTTATCACCAATTAATATTGATAATCTCTTATGGTACCTAATTTATAAAGTAAACTCTATTGTAGGTATGTATGTGTTAGAAAAAACAATATATACAGGGTTTGCAAATATTTGTGATTTCAGGCACCTTTTGGTCGGGTTGTGGGGGCATCTTAGAACATACCCCCCTGCAGATAACAGGGGCTACTACAATCTGACAGAGGTGAAGACATTGGGCTCTCTTGCTATGGGAAACCTGGGTTCCAAAAATTAAGTGTGTCATTAGTACTAGCCATGTTAAATAACCAACCTTGGTAAGTTTCTCTTTTTGCAGTTTCCTTACCAACCTAAGGCTGTTGTAAAGTTAAATGGGATATTAAAACAAAACAAAACAAAACAAAACAGGGTTTCTTCTTGGGGTGATGAGAATGTTCCAAAATTTACTGGGGTGATGGTTGCATAACTCTGTGAATATATGAAAAAACCACTGAATTATAGTCTTTCATGAGGGCACTGTACAATATATGACTTAGTTCTCAATATAGTTGCTACCAAAGCAGGCAACTCTATTTTTTCTTTTTCACTTACTTAGATTCCAGTCAGAAATTGTATCATCATCATCAATTTCATCATCATCATCATCCTCCTCTTCAATTCCATCTTCATCATGCTGCTGAGCCACTGTCCTTGATCGATGAAAACGTGGCCTTATATCCTGTTCACTATCAGGAATTGTTTCATCTTCTTCAACATCACCCTTTTTTTAAAAGAAAAATTGTGATGATATTCAATTATCATTATTGAGAGATGACGCCATGTATGTGGTTCTGAAAGTGTATCTAAGAACCACTCCCCTGCGCAGAAAAGAAATCTTTGTCAAGGGGAGAAAAAACTACCTTACTGCATATTAGGTTCAGGACCTGTAACTGCATTACATTGTTTCCCATCAGCTGGTATAATCCAGACCATCTGTATAAAATTCAGACTGTATTTGAAAATTTTAAAATAAACTACAAGTAATTTGAAACAACAGGAAATTTATGCTAACTCTACCAGAACCATCTGGTTCCAATGAAGTTAGAGTACATTAGCACCCAAATTCATTGATGGCTTCTACCTTTAAACTCTGTAGCATATATAAGAAGAAACATACTTATACAGGGTCGATTTTAAGTAAATATGCTTAGTCAAATTCAAAGATTCTCTAGAATCAATAAAAAAACAACATTACCTATTTATCCGAGAAGTTTCCTTACCTTAAGTAGGATAATATCTATATCTGAGTACTTCATCCCATTCACTAATACAGGAATCAATCTGTAAAGGAATAAATTCATGAAACAAAGATCTAAAAATCTTCTAAGAATTAGTAAGAAGTCTTAATGACCTTACTCATACTAGAAACATCAAAGAGACAACTACCACTGCTAATCTGGTCTTGAAGCATATTCTATGATGTCTGTACTTCTCAAATATGGAGTATTCCTAATACATATCCCAGGCCCCCTTTACATACTCACATATGGGATCTCCTGGATTAAATCTTAGTAAGAATAAGGTAGCTTATCAAGAGTGGTTAGAAATAAAACTAGTAACAAAAAATTTAGTAATTTCTCCCCTAGAAATTTATCCTGAACATCATAACAAACATTCCCAGTTCTTTAAGACTTAATGTTTCTTGATGAAGTAACAAAACTAGAAACAATCTAAATATATGTCATTTAGGGCTTGGTTAAAAATAAATTACAGTAAAGTTAAAAATGAAACAGAAATGTATGAAACACATTTAGCATGGTTCTACTGGAGTTAAAAATAATGAGATTACCCATGTAATTACTTATATAAACAGACTACTATCTAGAAAGGATATGCAAAAGAAACTGGTATTTTTGGAAAACTGGAAAGGCTAAAAAGGGATAAAATTAATCATTTACTTTATTTCTAAAGAGTGTGACACTTTTACAATTAGCCTGCATTCAGTATTTGTACTCCTTTTAATAAAAGAGATGACAGTGTTTAAAATGTATAGTAAGTCTAAAATAATTTATTCAAAAGAAATAACGCAAAAATGGAAAAAGAGCTCTACCAGTAAGGTTATTATATTATAGCCTTCAAAGAAGAAATTAGGAAATTTTAATTTCTTAAGAAATTAAGAAATTTTAATTTCTTTTTTTAAATATTTTTATTTATTTATTTGACAGAGAGAAAGATCACAAATAGGCAGAGAGACAGACAGAGAGAGAGATGAGGAGAAGCAGGCTCCCTGCTGAGCAGAGAGCCCGATGCGGGACTCGATCCCAGGCCCCTGGGATCATGACCTGAGCCGAAGGCAGAGGCTTAACCCACTGAGCCACCCAGGCGCCCCTAATTTCTTTTTTTAAAAAAGATTTTATATACTTATCTGACAGAGATCACAGGTAGGCTGAGAGGGAGGCAGAGAGAAAGGAAGGGAAGGAGGCTCCTTGCTGAGCAGAGAGCCCGATGTGGGGCTCGATCCCAGGACCCTGGGATCATGACCTGAGCTGAGGGCAGAGGTTTTAACCCACTGAGCCACCCAGGCACCCCAGAAATTTTAATTTCTTAAGAAATTAAGAACTTAAATTTCCAGTAAGAAAATGCTTAAGTCAGGATATCATGTCTAATCTGAAGCATTAACATAATCATTAAGCCAGAACCAAGATGTCTGTAAACATGGAATCCCAGGTATCCTGGAGTAGTTAGGAAAAAAAATTTACCAAAACACACAAGGAAAGGTCAAAATACTAATGACTTCAATTCCCTTTGTAGCTATGAGAAGTTTAAGCTCTGACTGCTTTAAGTTTTGATGATTTCCTTTCTCACTGGGCCCTTAACACGTTTAAGAGTCTACTGTGGATAAAAGGTTTTGAGAAAACTTAGGAAGCATTTAAAAGGCCACAGTTCTAGGGGCATCTGGGTGGCTCAGTCAGTTGAATATTGGACTCTTGATTTATGCACAGGTCATGAAGGTTCTGCAGATCAAGCCCCACCCAGACCTCCAGGCTCAGCGCTCAACAGGGAGTCTACTTGGGATTCTTTCTCTCCAATGCCTCTGCATCACTGCCCCCCCCCCAAGCTGGCACATTCTCTCTCTCTCTAAATAAATTAATAAAATCTTAAAAAAAAAAAAAAATTCAATTGTTCTCTGCTTCTGAATTCTACCTTTAACTGTTCTGGGCGGCTTGGGAAATGTGAACAGCCAAAGGAAATTCATACCCATGACTACCATGTGGGCTTATTAATAAGCACTTTCCTTATAATCTAATGAGAAGGTATTAAGATCTTCATTTTATAGATGGGTCAACTAAGGTTACATTACTTCCACAAGGTCATTAATTTTAAGTAATGGGAGAGTCAGAAATCAAGACCAGTTTGGCCTGCCTCCAAAATAATTCTTTCCCCACACCAGATATAAGAAATTCTCACTCTCTACATTCATGTGTTAGGCCTTAGCAGAGGCCTTACTTCTAAGAGTTAAACACTTTAATGTCAATTAAATATGTGCAAAACCAATTCTGAGTACAACTTTACCATCAGTTAATTTGTAAACCCTTATTAACTAAAGGAATAGCAAATAGGAGAAAGCAGTGGGACTTAAAATTCCCTAGACAGATATAAAAATGTGGGATGGCCAAATTTTCAAGCTGAAAAGTCCTTCTAAATTCTAAAATAGATTAATAGTAATTTAACATTACAGCTAATGAAACAGAACTATATCCAATTTATAATAAAACCCTATTCATAAGCTACAGGCATTTTGCAGCACAGTCCGCTTTATTTCATTCACCAACAATGAAATCATTTATTACCTGTCAGTAATTTGGGTGGAAATAGTGAGGACAGATGGAAGACTATAAAATTCTGCAGTTAA
Organism: Mustela putorius furo; assembly: GCF_011764305.1. Classification (NCBI taxonomy): domain Eukaryota; kingdom Metazoa; phylum Chordata; class Mammalia; order Carnivora; family Mustelidae; genus Mustela; species Mustela putorius. The sequence continues at coordinate 221,534 of NW_025421294.1, forward strand.
CAAGAGGTAAAGTAAAGAAGTAAAGACAGTGAGCCTTGTCTATTCTTTTTAAGATGGAAAAAATTATAAAGTTATGGAGAAAGAAGAGAAAGTTCGAAGAGAGAATGTATCCATTTGGTGGGGTGAGGTCCCTGAAGAAAAAATTATGCTAACCACTTAGATTTTAAAAGACTCCTTCAATCCCTATGCAATTAAAATTATCTTACCAGGAAATTCTGAGAACACTGATGATAGGTTAACCTTATTTAAAGGAAGTAATATGTAGTAAAAAGATGAAATGATTATTAGAACAAAATAACTCATTTGGACAATTAAGATTATGATTTAGAATAAACCATCTCCAATTTTTAAAAAAATCCCAAAAAACAACTGCTTCCTGAAAAATCTCTTTAGTTATAACACATGCTTATGCCAACTAAAATTAAGTCTGGCTTCTTTAGAACTTCCTTCCCTGATGGCAGAATGCAACATAAAAATGTAAAAATGAGGAATCACTATAAATTTAAGATAAAGGTAGCATTCAAAAGAAGGAACACTTACTTAGGAAGATGCCTTACAAGTACATCTTTGCATATGGGCTGCTCAGCCAAAGTGAGCCAGAATTCACAGGCTTCTAAAGCTACATTTTCGTCTTGATCTTGCGTCCTCTGTAGCATGTACTGAAAACAAAGAAGCATTAATATTAATTGGTTTAGATCATAAAGTTAAAGTAAACCTAATGCTTGGCTCAGCAAGTTAAAGGTCCTCTGCTATCACCTTAACTTTACAGTGATTCTTAACCTTGGCTTTGATTTTTTTAAAAAAGTTTCTGAGTCAACTCTAAAATCCAGCCAAACTTAAGAACAACTTTGGAATGCTGCTTAATGAAAAGTGTTCAAATTATGTATGGCATATCTGCTTCTGTAGAGGTGTATTTTCTCTTATGAAACCACCAAGATTTTAAACATGTATTAAATAATCAGTCTTCTTGGAAATACCAAAATAAAGTCCATTATACCTTTCATTAAAAAAATGAAGAATCTTTTCGAAACATAATTATTTAACCTCTTTCTTACATGTATTTTCACATATGTAACATATGTGACATACAATTATTATGCAATTACAAAACTTGAATTTTTGTATTTGGAAGGAAGTAGGGATATTTCTTAAAGAAATTATAATCTATAGTCTCTAACATGCCAAGCCAAATTCATTCTTAACTTCTTATTTCTTATTCTTAACTTCAAATAACATTTTTTTTTTTAAAGATTTTATTTATTTGACAGAGAGAGATCACAAATAGACGGAGAGGCAGGCAGAGAGATAGAGGGAAGCAGGCTCCCTGCTGAGCAGAGAGCCCCATACGGTACTTGATCCCAGAACTCTGAGATCATGACCTGAGCGGAAGGCAGTGGCTTAACCCACTGAGCCACCCAGGAGCCCTCAAATAACATTCTTAACCAAATTCATTCTTAAGGAACATCAACCTGAAATTTATCCAAAGGCAGTGTCTACCCCTCTTTAAAAAACCTTTATGTGCAAAAATAAATATAATCAAAGGTACGTATACGATTTCCCAAAGTACCTGGGTCTGGAAATGGGGTCAAGTGTTAGATGCAGCCTTTGTACATATTCTCTTCCAGACTAAAACATCTCACATGACAAAATGTGGCAACACAAGAATTGTGACAGGCCAATCCCTATTACATTCCACACCAAGTCCTATTACCATGCTGAATACTGCTAAATAACTATACCATTTTAAGTTAGCCTCCCCACAGGTGACATGGCCCCAGCAAATGATAAAGTATCTTTTAATTTTCCTATTAGCTCCAACTTTCACTAAACCTTCAACCAACTTGACCCGATTCTTCTAGGCACTTCAGAGAGAACAGGTTCATCAGAGAAAATGTCTCTTACATTTTTTTTTAAAGATTTTTATTTATTTATTTATTTGACAGACAGAGATCACAAGTAGGCAGAGAGACAGGCAGAGAGAGGAAGGGAAGCAGGCTCCCCGCTGAGCAGAGAGCCCGATGCGGGGCTTGATCCCAGGGCCCTGAGATCATGACCCAAGCCGAAGGCAGAGACTTTAACCCACTGAGCCACCCAGGCGCCCCAATGTCTCTTATTCTAATGCTGCTTTGCAACTATCTTTCCTTATGCTTTAGAAAAGGAGCTGCTGCACACTATAGATGCTAGCTTTTTTCTAACAGGTCACAGATCCCCATCCTTTAAGAGAAGATCTTCCCTCTACAGACCATAATTCTCTGGAGGTGAAAGGGAGGATCTAAATAATGTATTATTTAATACAACTGGAAAGCTATATATATACTACTCACATACAAATGAATCCAGTAATATGAAACGTAGGTGGTACAGTTTGCCACTATCAGGACTGAGTACTGCCCGAACAAGTTATTTTGTTCTAATAATAATTTTATCTTGTTACTACATATTACCTCCTACTAACCTATCATCAACATACTCAGAATTTTCTAGTAAATTATAATTGCATAGGGATTGAAGGAGTCTTTTAAAATCTAAATGGTCTGATGGAACTAACTGTAACAATTATGTATTTTCTACTCAGAAATTTCACTTTTACCATAAATCGTAAGAGGATCACATCAGCTTTACCAGTAATGGGTGGAAAGCAAACACTTCTAATTCCAACTCCAACGACACAAGAATGTGCCACTTAACCTACCACAGTTCTAATAATCATTTAGCCTAACACGTATCTAGCGAACACAAAAAATTTACGTAAGTTATTCTTGTTAAAAGCTGTCTATTCCTTTAAGTAACTTTCCCCCTTATAAACACCTTCAATCTCACATAAAGAGAACTTAGAATTTTAAGACAATCGTGAGCTGTTTTTCATAGATCACTGCCAACAAATGTGTTTAACCAATTTAACATTATACATTTTGTTCTCATGATTTTTCTTGGGAGAAAAAGGAGCGCGCCTTTAAGTCACCTGTATTACCTCAACTATGTTATGCATGTGAGGAAGCAGGCGATCCATTCGAACTTCAAGCAACATCACAAGTGCCCGGCATACATTTTTCCGTACCTCTGGTTCTTCATCAGCAGCCAAAGCAAAGAGGTTCTAGTGAATGAGAAACATTTTTTTCTAGTTAAGCATTCCTGTGTATTAGAAAGGTTTATACATAATAACAAGTCATCTCTAAGTTAGTAACATTTAGAGAAACCCTAAGAAGATATGGTACAAATAAACACTGTATTAACTGGCCTGCAATACTAGGTTATAAAACAATTAACTAAACATAAGATGGTAACTGCCAAAAAGTATGACTTGGCAAATAATCTAAAGTCATTCTTTTGGAAAGACTGACTAATTGTGTTTTAAGGTAATTTTTAGTTTTTGAGAATAAAATTGTGTCATTAGAACATGGGACACTCATCTAGCTCACCTAGAAGAAGATAATCTTTAAAATACAATTTATTTTAAAAAATTATACAATTTATTTTCCTTCAAAAGTACTGTGTGTCCAGAGATTATTTCTACCAATCCAGATTCTTAAGGTAGTAACAGGTACAACTTCTTTAAAAGCATTGATAATGGGGAAATGGATGCTAAGTTTCCAACAACTTAACCCCAAACTGCTGTTGTTCACCAAGTCAACTACTGAATAAGCAGTAAAAGTTGCCATTAATCTTATGCTGTTCTTAACAAGTTTGTCACCAAGGTTAACAGGGAAGAAAAGCGCCTGAATAAACGACAGACTGTTTCATTTAATCTACAAGACACTATTATTTGATTTTACAGATAAGGAAATATAGAAGTTATCTAACTTGCTAGGCAGGGGAGAATCTGAATATGGTTTTCATGGAATTTTATGTCCACACTCATTCACTGTATCAACAAGCCTCCACTAGAAGAAGAGGTTGTCTTTGGTAGAGGTTGCAAAGTGGACATGTGAGAAGACAGAATAAGCCTTCCCCCATCTCATTCTTGAGTTTTTCTTTCTCTGTGCACGTGCACATGCACACACACACACACACACATTTAAAAGTAGTAAAATGATCATTTAAAAAAAATACATAAAATCCAAAGTGTCCCACAATCTTCTCTCAAAAAAAACACCAAAAAAACAAAAACAAAAACAACACAAAAAAAAAAACGCAGAAAAAAAAAATCTCCAAACTGAGGAACATAAAAGCTTAATACAAGGGGTAAGACAATGGAGAAATTCAAACACCAAATGTGACAGTATATGAAGTACTGTTGTGAAATTTTAAAAATTTCGACCTCTACAAGTCCTGTCCCTGCATCTGACGCTTTCACAACTCTGTAGTTCCTTTTTAAATCAGACATATTTAACATGTTTGATAGTCTTCATTAAATCGGATGATGTCTTAAGTAGAAATATCTAGCTTTGTCAAGATACATCTTAGGCATGTATTAATAACCAATACATTTTCATTCATTATTGTCACACTCAGCAAACATCCACCCCCAATGAAAACAATGATAATTAAAGAAACAAATGATCCACTTATTAATTAATTAATTTTTTAAAAAGATTTTATTCATTTATTGGACAGAGACCACAAGTAGGCAGAGAGAAAGGCAGAGAGAGAGAGGAGGAAGCAGGCTCCCTGCCGAGCAGGCTCGATCCCAGCACCCTGGGATCATGACCCGAGACGTAGGCAGAGGCCCAACCCACTGAGCCACCCAGGCGCCCCTCCACTTACTAATTTAGCCAACACTTTTTGAGGGTCTACTATGTGTCAGGCACCTCCTATGGAGGTTTTACTCCTTTTGGATGGAGAACTGGCTGAATCTTACAGGATTATCAAGGAGCAACAAAGTGTTCACATGGTATTTAACACCACTGGGAAATACTTTAAAATGTTGAGAAACATGCTTGCTCCACTTGCTGAGTATGGTCCTGTGGAATTTTTGTTTTCAGAGAGAAATTTTATTTCTTTTATTCTGAATTACATTTCTGTATAAAATGTTGGGCTATTTATTCCTATTCCTTTTTTAAGCTGTGAAACACTAAGAGGAAATATTATTACAATTACTACTTCTAAGAATAATAATAGCTGTAGCTAACATGTAGACCAGCTTCTTTGTAGCAGGCACTGTTCCAATTTAGTTACAGCAAATGTCTTTATAACAATCCAACAAGGTAGATCTATTATTGCCCTCATTTTACAGATGTTGAAACTGAAAATATCAGTTAAATAATGTGGCCAAGGTTAGCAGCTGTGGACCTGAGCTTTGCTTGAACCCAGGCAGTCTTACTCCAGACTTTTAGTATTATCCTCTGCCCTCTACCTCAAGGTAGACTGAAGGTAGAAAATTTATGTAACCCTAGCACCAAACACAGTGCCTCATTTATAGTATGACTCAGTAAATATCCACTGAAGACTCGTGTTTTAGTTTCAACTTTTAAATGGCTAGAGGATCCTACTATTCATAGTCTACTGGTGAGAAATGCTCAGAAAGAAGCTTGTCAATTTAAGTGATGAGGAAAAATGATGAAAACATTCCCCTCTTCTTTCTTTTAATTGCCCAACAAAAATACTAGCAGGATGGCCCCTAAAATTTTTAAGCATAACCAGGGTGGGAGGGGAGTGGGTGGCGCATGCATGCGTGGGTGGCTCAGTTAAGTGTCCCACACCTGATTTTGGCTCGGGTCATCATCTCATGGGTATAAGATCAAGCCCCACACTGGGCTCTGCACTCAGTGGATAGTCTGCTAGAGATTCTTTCTCTCCCTCTCCCCAGCCCAGGGTTGCTCTCTAAAAATAAATACATACATCTTAAAAAAAAAAAAAAGCTGGAGAGGAAAAGACAGCTTTCATTTAATGAAAAGCAAAGTGAAGTGCTTAAAGAACTTTAACTTGTTCACACCTGCTGTTATCAAGTGGTAGTAATTCTGAAAAACAATTCTATTGCTTTGAGTTCATGGCCAGAAAATGATGCTTGACCTTCTGCTTTTATCAAAAATGTAAAAGGGCCTTTAAATGCTTACAGAGATTCACGAGTCAAATTTTTCCCGACACCTCCAATTCTACAATGGAAACCAATGGAAAATGAAGCACCAACCTTTTATTAGTCTGTGCCTTCAGATTCTTAATAAAGAACAAGTTTAAGATTACTCAGACTCACCAATGTTTCATGTTTCAAATACAGCAAATGAACTGGGACACTCAATTTACATCTGGAATTTGAATAGTACATTCAAATAAAAAATTTCTAGCTAAGATATTAAGCACCTACAAACCATAATCAATGCTTGTACCGTAAGTTAAAAAAATCAGTTTAATAGAGAATTCTTTTATTTTTAGTTAACAAAAATCACAAAGTCTACACTGTATCCAATTTTAATACCATCAGAAAAAATTTAACATTTTCTAACTTTCCCAAAAGCAAAAGGGGGGGAGGGGAGACAAATCTTACCTCAATAAAAGAATCAATGTGCAACATCAGAGCTTGAGTCCTACTGATGATAAACTGATTGACACATGCAACAGCATGAGACCTAGAAACAAAACTTAAATTTTAACAATGCTCACTACAGATTTTTTCTATTTACAGAAGACTGACAAGAACTTAACTTTTCCTCCATAAATTATGATGTATGTATAGCCATAAACATGTTTGTACATACATATATATGTATATACAGATACACACCCTGAAAAGAATGAGTTAAATTTCTTTGAATATTTAACACAGAAAATGAATGATATATTAGGTGAAAAACACAGGTTCCAGAGTATTACATTAATACTTCTTTCAAAATGTTAAGTGTCAGAAAGGGTATGTCCACGTTTTTAATAGTAGATACCCCTGAAGGGTGGGACGGTGGATGGAGGCATACTGGAAAATTGTTTTATATACCTACAGATTTTAAAATCATGGCTATTTATTCCTTTTAAAACTAAAAATGATTAAAGTCTATAGGTTTTGTGTTCAGATGTAGCCAATTCAAGTCCACAACAATTCCTAATGGCACTACCTTTAAAAACACACCCCTAAGCCAATCACTTCTTCCTTAGTCCGAACTACCGAGATTACTCCAACAGGCTCCAACTGGTTTCCTGACATCCTTTACAGACTATACTACAACCTTTTACACATACATGAATAAAATCGTCACATTACACCCTTGTTCAGGTTGCTCCAAAACCACATCATCTAACTTTTCCTACAAAAGATCAAATGGTAAATATAAGTGGGACACAATCTTGTCAATTTAAGTGATAAGGAAAAATGATGACACCATTCCCGGACCCTTTCTTCTTTTAATTTTCCAACAAAAATACTACAAGGATGGCCTGCTACTACAAGCCCCCACAACCTTTTAGACACACATAAATAACATCACATTACACCCTTGTTCAGATTACTCCAAAAATACACAATCTACTTTCCTACAAAAGAATGGTAAATATTATAAGACCTCCGTGGCAGCTTCATCCCCATCCCCCAAGCACAACCTTTTTTTTTTTTTTTTTAAAATGTCAGTGTTTGTTTGTTTTTAAGATTTTATTTATTTATTTGTCAGAGAGAGAGAGAGAGGAGCGAGAGTGAGCACAAGCAGACAGAGTGGTAGGCAGAGGGAGAGAGGGAGAAGCAGGCTCCTGGCTGAGCAAGGAGCCCGATGCGGGACTCGATCCCAGGACGCTGGGATCATGACCTGAGCCGAAGGCAGCCACTTAACCAGCTGAGCCACCCAGGCGTCCCCAAGCACAACCTTTTAAAATATAAAATCATTCTTAGCTCAGGTTATGGGCTGAATTTGGCCCCATGGGTCATAGGTTGCTGACTATTGGCCTAGGCCTAGACTTTCCATTATGCTGTGGTTACTCCTACTCTCCTAATTTCATTTCTACTGTGCTACAAAGTTTTCTTCTTTTGTCACTGTAAAAGGCTTATCCCTAACTCCAGGACCTTTATACTTGGTGTTACCTGTCTTATACGTCCTTCTCCTTGACCTTCCAAAGACTGGCTACTTTAACTTTTTTCAGGGTCTCTGCACAAACGTTAACCTTTATAGAAAACCTTCTATATACAATACCTATGAATCACTGTCTAATCCCTTATTCTATTATTTTCCACAGTATTCATCATGAAATTATTTGTCTGTTCTGTCTGCCTTTTCTGATAACCCAAGAGAAAAAGACAAAAGAAAAAGGTACTACAAACAGACAATAAACCTATGACAAGATGTTCAACATGATTAATGACAGAGAAGTAAACCATCAAATTCATAATGAAACACAATTTTATATCTGACTGGTGAAAATTAAAATACATCACAATACTAAATGCTGTGCACCCAGAGAATCTTGCGCTTTGTTAATAGAAGAGTATAAATTGATGCAACCACCCTGGAAAACTCTGGTGTTCTTTCCTTGTTACTTGTCTTTTGTCCCAGAAATTCCTCCCCAAAGGTTTTATGTCTTCCTAGAGAAACTCTTACAAATACACAAACGGAGACAAGAAATAAATGTTTTCAGCAGTACTATCCACAACAGCAAATATGCGGAAGCCACCCAAAAGCTGCAAGGGGGGGGGAGTGGGGGCGGATAACATGAATAAATTGTTCAATCACCATGCCAAGTAGTATACAGTAGTCAAAACAAGTGAGCTACAATGACAAAATATGGATGAAACTTTAGTAATATAATATTAAATTTAAAAAGCCACCAAAGATTAAATTCATTAAATACTTTCTATGAAGTTAAAAACAAAGACAAACACACAAAGACATGCATTTTACATATATATGCAATACATTTATTTTTTAGGGACGCCTGTGTGGCTCAGTTAAGCATCTTGCCTTCAGCTCAGGTCAGGATCCTAAGGCCCTGGGATCAAGTCCAGCATCGGGCTCCTTGCTCAGTGGGGAGCCTGCTTCTCCCTCTGCCTGCTGCTCTCCCCCTGCTTGTGCTCTCTCTGATAAATAAATAAAATCTTAAAAATATATATATATATTTTTTAAAAATGCAAGGGAAGGAAAAAGTTGGGATGAGATGTGGGTTGTTGTCATCAAGATCTTAGCTTTTGTTCTAGGTGGTAGTGATTATTAAAAATACCTAATAAGTAACTAAAGACAAAATGGAAGTGGGCCATGATGAGAACATCATGACGCAAAAATCATAACCCATCTTTGTGTACCTCTGGTAGGGTTTAAAAAATAAAATGGTTCTAATTTTTCAATTGCTTAGTCATGTGATGGATAAATCTACATTCCTTTGCCTCATTCTATATTCTCAAAGTTCAACCGTTATTGAGATGGAAAAAACATTTTTATGAGTACATACAAAATACCAGTTAAGCTGTATAAACAAGATAATAAGTAATAATACAGAATAAAATCCTATAAAGGTGGAGTTCAGTGTACTGCTAAAACATACAGCAGATACATTTACCCAAGTATACATGAAAATGGAAAAAAAGTGTTTATGGGTATGGAGAACAGATTCTCAAATGGGTAATAAAGAACATTCACTGAACAAAAACATTTCTGTAGTAATGAACTCTACCGAGTTAAGTTTAAACAACTGACCAGCTACAAAAATGTATTAAATTACAAAAAACTTGTGAGTCCAGCAATAGTGAACAATTGCCAGGAATATGTTACTTGGATTTTTCTGTTATTCTTTTGGTTGCTAAGACCTGGTCACAAAAAAGTGAGTTTCTTTCTTAGAAGTAAAGTAGGCAAATTACCACACTTTCTTTCATCACCTTACTTTAAAGATTAATAGACAACTTCCTAGGGAACATGAACTCTATCTAGTTAATTATTTCGGGAAGAGTAACATCTTATTTGGGGCATGTTACTACTTATTTGCATGGCACTACCATAAATGAGCATGTATCTCTCTGAGAACAACACTGCAGTAAGTACCATTTAAGATAAAAAATAACTAAAATTAAATCGAGGTAAAAGAAAAAGAACTAAATACAGAATTTAAGCGAGAGAAAGATGCCTGATTGCCCTCTGGTCATACTGTTCAAACCAAAATCCTTTGAATACAGCTTGGGATCTTGGGGGTAAGCTCCAAAGGACATCTAAATGAACAATCACAGCATATGCAGTAAAGTGCATGCTGTTGGATGGATATCCTTAAACAACCACATCTAGGAACCCTCATAACTTCTACTTTAAATGGCAATATGTTTTTTGGTCATTCTACATAAAAACACGAAGCACTGACAATTAGAAACAACAAAAAACAAAGCAACTACCAATCAGAAGAGCAATGACTTCCACAGTATCAATAAACGAAAGACAAGTTAGATTAAAACACATTAATTGAAAACGAGGGGGAAAAAAAGTGCAGCAGTTTGTGGGAACTTCTGGTGTAGTTACAGACAAGAGTCTTACACACTTAAACAGTGTGAAAGCACCTTGATAATTATAGCTTGACAGGATAACAGATGATAAGTCAGTCAAAGGTTAACTTAATATTTAAATATAATCGTGCAACAACTATATGCTAGGCACCGTTTGAAAAACTAGGGATATATACAGGACAATAGAGCACACTAGGGATATATACAGGACAAGAGAGCAGCCCAAGGTTAACTTCTGCCCAACTAGGCCTACTGATTGCCGAGTGTTCTAAAAAATCCTTCCACCTTCACGCTCCAAATGTTTTTAATTAGATGTAAAACTCTTAATCTATAATTACTAAATAATCCAGATGTTATATTGGAGGGTGAGTTAATTTAATACTGGCTACACAAGTACCTGATTTTTGGACTACTGTGCTTGAAGAACTGTAAAAATTTGGGGATCATGATGTTGAGAGGACGGTCCAACACATCACTATCTAAAATCTCAGCAGAATCTTCACAGATCTTCTGAAGGGCGCCAAATGCTCCCTGTGAAAGACATTTATATCATTAGAACTAAAAATGAAGGCATTTTAAAAGCAAACTGAAGAATACTGATGAATGTGTATGAATTAATGTTCTCAGTCCCCATCAAATACTGCCTCATAAAATCCATAAATTTAGTCATCAATTTTAAGACAGAAATCACTATACCACTAAGTTATCTAAAATCTCAGTTCAAATATAATGGAGTATTTTATGTTAGCATTGAATGACTTACAATTAGAGGATATTCAGAAACTAGAGTAAAAAAGCTAATTTCTCCCAAAATATTCTGGTGAATTTTAGAAGTTAACATCATTTAAAAATTACTTAATATGTAAACCATTCACTGGGTAATGGTGACAAAATCAGTTAAAAGGACAGAAAATTCGAATTAGCAACTATTTCCCTATAACCATTTTTAAACTAAAGGGGCCAACCTAGAGCTCCTATACACAATATGCAACCTACTAATTACCTCAAACATCTAATTTACTGCTTATAATTCCACCAGGAGGAGAAACCTGGTGCTTATTTTCATGGTACAGTTAACTGAAGAATACTTTCTTTTTAAAATGTGACTTATGGGGGCGCCTGGGTGGCTCAGTGGGTTAAGCTGCTGCCTTCGGCTCAGGTCATGATCTCAGGGTCCTGGGATCGAGTCCCGCATCGGGCTCTCTGCTCCACAGGGAGCCTGCTTCCCTCTCTTTCTCTCTGCCTGCCTCTCCATCTACTTGTGATTTCTCTCTGTCAAATAGATAAATAAAATCTTAAAAAAAAAAAAAAAGTGTGACTTATGTAGAAGCTCCATAATTTCATGATTACTGCAGTTTTAAGTTTTTATTCTTGGTAAGTGATTGTTTTTAAAAATTCTCATCTCCTTTATGTTACTATCACTATACCAAAGCACAATTTAAATTTTAATCAACTCTTACTCGATGGTTGAACATTATTATTTTAGTTTCTCTGTAATCTTAGTGTATTTTTTTTTTTTTTTTTTAATTTGACACAGAGAGATCACAAGTAAGGAGAGAGGCAGGCAGAGAGAGAGGGGGGAAGCAGGCTCTCCACTGAGCAAAGAGCCTGATATGGGGCTTGATCCCAGGACCCTGAGATCATGACCTGAGCTGAAGGCAGAGGCTTAACCCTCTGAACCACCCAGGTGCTCCATCTTAGTGTATTACTTAATGGAAAATGTATATATGAGAAAGTAAAGTTTTTTTTTCCTGGAGGGGGGGGAGGGGGGGGAGAAGTGGAACTTTAGAGACCCCTTTGCTTACTCCCTCTCTTTCCAGTCCCTCCTTTCCTTCTTTCAGATCTGGCAACAAACTGCCAAATCAAAAGACCACTTGAAATTTTTTGTTAGGTTATTTCTTTAGAAGAAGCAAAATACCCAAAATGGTTTCCATTCAAAACAGATTTTTACACAAACTAGAGGCCTGGTAATGAAAGAGATATTTAAAAGTACTCATAAATAGTGAGAAATCCATAGACTTCCTTTCCCATACGCAAAGGTTGCTACTTATCAGTGGCAAATAGGAGATTATAATCTTTACATGATTAAAGCTAGATTACATATACTTCAGCCATGTCATAAAGTAAGAGGCACAGAAACAATTTAGAGAAGGCTGAAAGTGATCAAGGTTGGTAAATTTAAGCCTATCTTCAAAAAATAGCACATTAATGGATTGACTGATTATACGTCCTTATAGCAATTATAGTAAAGAGGCTTCATAACTTAACAGTCATTATAGAAAATAAGATAAATGGTCACTAATGTAAAATAAGAGGTAACTTGAAGCTTTCAAGTTTTTGATGTTGTATGTTTCAGAGCAAGTATTTTTTCCAAAGGTTGCAAATACACAACATGACAAGAAAAATAGAGAAGAAAATCTAAGAAGCATGTTTCCTTACCTCACAAGTGTTGTAATCTTCAGAATCCAACAGGCTACAGAGTTTTGGTAGGAGGTCAGGCCAATTCTGCAATTCTCCCTTGGAGGCTATGGTTGTAATCAAAATACCTTGAAAGGAAACACATACCATTAGGGAATCTGACTGCATTATGTCATATACTGCCACACAAATGCACGCATGCACACACGCTCATTTAAATGGCCCACATCAGCCCAGGACCTCTTTTCACCCCAACACATCTGTAGAAAAACCACAGCATAAATTAGAGGTTTCTAATCTTGTTTTCCAACACTTCATTTACCTTCTTTTGTACTTTTAACAATTATCTATACAAAAAAACTATACGCCTCGCTCTTTTCCAACAATAACAAGAACAGTTCCACTCATTATAGGTGACCCCTGGACAATGTGGCCGGGTTAGGGGTACTACCCTCCAGTCGAAAATCAACACGTAACTTCGGACTCCTCAAAACTTAACAGCCGACTGTTAACTGAAAGCCTCAATGATAACATAGCTGGTTAACAAATTTTGTATACATGTATTTTATATGGTTTTTACAATAAAATAAGCTAGAGAAATGTTATTAAAAATCACAATACAAATACATTTATTGTATCTACAGAAAAACCAATTCCACATGTAAGTGGACCCACGCAGTTCAAACCTGCACTGTTCTAAGGGTCAAACGTGTTCCTCCTTTATAGAAATTGCACACAAAATAGTAGAAAGAAAATATACCAAAACATTAGCAGTGCTTATCACTGGGTGATGAGTATCTGAATCTAGTAGTTTTTAACAAAAATGCATAAAGGGAAAATCAACTCTCTAAGCTAGGACGGATCACAGCCAAGGACCAAGGTAGGGAAAATGAAAGTAGATGAACCATCAATGGCTAACAATCCTGTGTGCAACAACCCTTCTGGTGTGGAAAGACCCACACAGTCCTCCACCAGTTCCCACTTATAGGATCAAGGATGAATCACTGGCATCATCCTTGTTTTTCTCTGCCTTAGCAAATTTAACATGAGTAAGATAATATACTTCATTTGATGATTATAGACCTTTTAGTACCATAATTAAGATTTGTATAAACTCTGACAGTAGGCAAATTACTTGCACTCTAAACTTCAAAATACTAATTTGTAAAAGTGAGAAAAAAGAAAAAGTGTTCTCTTGCTATTTTGAGAACTCACAGTGAGACAATGCAAACAAAATGCCTGCCCGGCATACAGTAAATAATCAATTACTAAACAGTGCATTCTTCTTGTTTCTGTGTATAAATTGTCTTTGAATTTCCCACAGTTAGTTTTGAGAAGATTGCTCCCAGTGGCACTAAAAAGCCCAACGTTGTTAGCCAATATGTACTCTGCACTAAAAACAGACAAAAAAACCCCCCAATCCCCCCCCAAAAATTATATGGTAAGAGTCAATGGATTGGTAGCATTTTTAAGACAAAACCCTTAAAACAGTCTTCTAGCAAGATCAAAAAGCATCAAGGCCAAGGGCAGAGCTGCTCCTTCTTGCCAATTTTTCTTTCTGAAAGTTAAAATTTTTAAGAATAAAGTGTAAAAGCACACTCTGGATCTGCCTAAAGAAAACTAAGCATGTCTTAAAAAAACAAACAAACCAACCAGTAACAAAAATTAAATGCCAAGCTACAACTTGGCACTAACAGACTGCTGACATGCATTACCTTCTGCTAGAAGAACATTAGAGAATGTTGATAGACCAACAAATTCAAATTTAACTGGCCCATATAGTTTCATCTACTCCCCCAAAAATCTTTTCCCCATATTATATAAACACACATAAAGGATAGTCACCAAAATAATAAAATTACAAACCAACCACATATTCTTTAACAGGAGAAACAATTTTGGCATATACTCACCATTCTTTTTTACTACTGTTAAAAGGAGGGCAGAACATTAGGAAGGTATAAGAGAGTCCATCAGAATAAACCAGGAATTCCCTTTTCTCAAATCACAAATGCCCTCCATCCATCCCATTTAAAATCAGTGTTAATAATGGCAATATTTAAGACTTGCATATTTTGGGAGAAGTCACAGAGCCTTTGTTTTTTAAGTAAAGGATGTATTGAGTACTTTTCAAACCCACCACGAGACAAAAAATACAAAAGTAAAGAACATTCAATGAAAATGATTTAATCATTATGGACGTTCTTAACTGACTTCCATTCAACCAACCTGCCAGATTAACGGAAGCTTTCCAGATCTTTGTGAAATGCAGCTGCTTTAAGTCCCATGGCATACTGAATGCTGCCCTTTAGTAGGCCACTCTTTTAAGTCCTCCTGCCTATTTCTGCGTCCAGGAATGCTATCCACCAACTATCACCGACGGTCAGTTGTGTTTACTCCCAAACCTATTTATACCAGCTATTATAATTAAACATTTTAATTTGGTATTACATAAACTGACAGTTCTTTGAATTAAGTTGAAAACTCTGAAAAGACTCAAAAATTGCTGTAATCAAATACAGACAAGGCAATTATTAAAAACAAGGATAGAAAATAGCAAAACCTAATGTCCTATTCTTAAGTTGTTTTACGGAACTTTCTTTCCACGTAAAGAAAGTGCAATGAAATTATATCCCATGTTTATTATACACAGAAGTCAGATAGTAAGGAACTAAAAAAAAAAAGGCCATAGTCCTAAATTAGTATTTGTTTATGTCCCACTTGATGAACTTTGATTAAGCAACTACCAGTGACTCTGATATCACTAATTAGGGGCTTTTACTATAATAATGCATTTGAAAGCATTTCCAAAGCATTTGAAAGTGGCAATGAAAACCCCCCTCTCTCCTCACAATTCAACATGAAATGGATGACAAAAGTTCCTATGAGAATAGTCTACCATCTCAAAAAACAATCCAGTTACAAACCAGACAAGCAAAACTATGTAACAATGTAACTTACCTACAGTGGCTCTAATCAAAGGAGAGGAGTCACCAATATTGTTTAAACATTCACTCTTAATAAAGTCTGTCACACCATTTGGGAAGTTCTGAAAATGCGCTTTCACGTTATTCTTTAAAATGAGACCACTCAATGATCTTGTGGGTTCATCTGTAATAAAACAGCATTATTGACTTTTAAAGTAGTTTTCATTTCAAAATATGGAAGAACAGTAACTTTTAAAATACTTATATTCAAAAATTGATTGCAACATTCCAGTAATTTTGCTATAACCAGGAAAAAGGAAAAAAAAAAGTATCATAAATGATTATCAGAATAGATTAGCTCCATGCTTTATAGTTCAGAGTTTCTCAACCTTGGCATTATTGACATCTTGGGTCAGATAATTCTTTGCTGGGTGTTGTCCTGTGCATCCTATGTTTAGCAGTATTACTGGCCAGAGATGCCAGTATCACCTTCCCAAGGTATAACAACAAAAATGTTTCTAGATAATGTCTGGATTGTTGGAGAAGTGGAATGGATTGCAATGGGGGGTGGGGAAGAGGGCAATCTGCACCTGGTTGAGAACCACTGACTTGGTTTTAAGAGTTAATTTAGTTTATATATGGCCACTGTACTCAAGCTTTATTGGACCTGATACAAACATCAAATTACAGATCTGGAAGTATTAGTGACTACAAATATCCTATTAAAAAATTAAGTGGACAAAGAATACATGGGATCACCTTCACACACAAATAACTGATGTTCATTTATATCATGTTTTTCACTTGACTCTGAGCTAAAAAAAAAAGGGGGGGGGTAGAACAGTTTTAAAATTTTCAGAAGTTAAAAATAGAATTTACATAAGAAAGTTTAGTCCATAGATACGTGTCAACAAATTTTTAAGAAGAAATTTAATACAGAATGTAACTGATACTTTACCAATAGGCATCACCACCAGTATTAGTAATAGTTAATATTTTTTGAAGCTTATTAGGTACTAACACTGCTAAGTGCATTTCAAACAGTGTGCTTTTAATCCTGACAACCTCATGAGAAAGGAGTTATTATCCCCAATGCATAAATGAACTGAGGGCTTTGCCAAAGTCACACAAGGCTATTAAGTGGGGAAGCCAAAATATGAATCTCAGGAGCCTGGCTCAAGCCTAGACTTCAATGAATGCTGTAATATCACCCTCCTTAAAAGACTGGAAGACATGAAGAGCTGGTGTGGGGAACAGAATAT
Organism: Mustela putorius furo; assembly: GCF_011764305.1. Taxonomy (NCBI): domain Eukaryota; kingdom Metazoa; phylum Chordata; class Mammalia; order Carnivora; family Mustelidae; genus Mustela; species Mustela putorius. Next base: position 238,471 of record NW_025421294.1, read on the forward strand.
GCTATTACAGCACTACTGTTTTACAAACGCTATTTAAAAAATTGAATACTGAGCTTGTTCTAGTTTGCAGTATGCTCCCATAGTCTGACCAGCACTGATATATTCCAGGGTGATGTACACCGGACAGGCAAAAGGATAGCAAAGTTTCTCTGCCCATAAAACCCCATTCAGGTCATCACAGCAATACACTCTGAAACCTTTTATGTCACCATTTAAAAACTTCTTTCTGGTTTCAATTACAACCCATTCCAATGAATAACGTAAAAACAAAACAAACAGTTCTAAATTCTCTTGCAAGTTTAAAACTGCCATAAAATAAATGAATAGCCAGATTTTAACTTCTTCAAGCAATAATCCTTTTGTCTAAATTAGTCCTTAGTAATTCAGTCATATAATTTTATCTTAAACGGCATGTATTTGTTTATAAGAAAGTCATTACTGTTTTTTACAATAAATGCTGTAAGATGAAGAGTTTTGGTAAGTCACAATACAAAGCAGAAATGGTTTAAAATTAAAAAGTATTTTATATTAAAATATTTACTTAAAAAAAAATAAAATAAAATATTTACTTAAGGTAAAACATGTCCTGTCCTAAATCCAAAGAGCCACCAATCAACCATTTATTAAAAAAAAAAAAAAAAGTCAAGGCTTTACTTTGTTGGCCCTCAATTTGCTGTTAGATAAGCTTATCTCTTAAGTCTCTTCCAGACCTAAAATTTTACTCCATAGTTCAGTGTAAACAAATTCACAAGAGGATGGTAGACAGATTACTAAGTAAGCATTTCCATTTAAAGATGTTATTTATGTTCCTTCACTAATAGGATGACCCCAATGCCAGTTTTGTTTAAAATAAAAAACCAGACATAGTAAACTTGCATTCTAAATAAGACGCAAGAATATTATGTTACACAGATGTTAAGCTCCTCTGTCCTTTGAGAAATGGTGACTAATGAAATGAAGGTAGTCACCCATACTCTCTTGCTTTTTGAATTCTGTGGTTCTTTTTAAAAATACTTATTCTTACATTCCCAAAACTTCAAGAAAGAGCATAAGATTCTAACAATCTCTAATATTTGGAATTTAGGGTATGCACACAACATGACAGAGTAGATGGCTTGGTGAAGATAAGTTTAAAAATTTTCAAGTACAACAATTTTAGAAAAATTCATTTACTAAATACTAAACTTCTTAAAAAAAAGAGTAACACTAATTTGATTATTAATTATTGTGTAGGAAAAATAAAATTTCTATATTAAGAAATAAGTATTAAGTATATTTAAAAAACTAAGAGTATTAATTGCTGAATTTAGATATATGCTGAAGGAATTTCTAGTTTCTTAAAACCTAGATTTAGGAAAAGTTTTAGTTTCCACTACATCCCTCAATCACAAATTAAAATCGCTCAAGTTAACCAGAATATTTAAATTAATTAAAAACAAATCACTGTACTCTATAAATTATCAAAATCTTAATAAACATAAGATCAATGAGGGGTGCCTCAGTGGCTCACTCAGTCGAGTGGCCAACACTTGATTTAGGCTTAGGTCATCATCTCCAGGTCCTGGAATTAAGCCTGGGTGGTCAGCAGGAAGGAAGTATGCCTAAGGATCCTCCCCGGCCCTCTCCCTTAGCCCCTCCTTCCACTCATGCCAGTGGCTCTATGTAAAATAAACGAGTAGGGCGCCTGGGTGGCTCAGTGGGTTGAGCCGCTGCCTTCGGCTCAGGTCATGATCTCGGGGTCCTGGGATCGAGTCCCGCATCGGGCTCTCTGCCTGCCTCTCTGTCTACTTGTGATCTCCCTGTGTCAAATAAATAAATAAAATCTTTAAAAAAAAAAAAATCAGTGAGATTTTACCACACATTAAGGCCGTTAACTGCCTAGAGCTTTGGAGATGAACCCTTACAAACAGCTTGGTAGTCTAACACAGGCATTATATAGCTGAGAAAAGCCAGACAGGTGAAGCAGTGTCACTAAGACTTGCTTCCCAACTCCAAGTGCCCTTGGTTCTTTTTTCCTTTTTAACTAATTGCTCTGTGGCTTCTGAAACACTAATCACTGAACAGCGTATGATGTTTACATTTAGAGGCCAGTTACTCCATAGTATTTGAGTGCCTTCTGTGAATCTGACAATGTTTCAGGAAGGGAATCTTCAATAATCAAATAACTATATGAAGAACACCTCTCACTAAAGTGTAAGTTCCATGAGAGCAGAGATTCGTATTTTGCTTACTTCTATTGCCCCTGAGCCTGGAAATGAAGTGGTGCTCAACAGTATTTGTGAAAGGAATAAAATCTACTGGGACACATGACCTGTACTATAAACAATCAAATAACCACATCATTTAAAAAATAAAACTAGTTTAAAAATAAATAAATAAAACTAATTTTCAGGCTTTGAAGTGGCATATAAATAATTTAAGACTATTGCAGAAGAACAGTTAATGAAAAAATTTCATTACACTGTTCAGTGTACTGTTAGAAGTTAAAAAAAAAAAAAACCACCACAAAAGTTTATGAAAAGAATGATCCCTATTATAGTTAAATTTTAAAGTGTATATAGCCATAGAAGACTGTAGAATTCATTAATCAAGAATAGTAATAATTCTCTCTGGGTGACACGACTAATTTAATTTACATTTTGGTTATATGAACTTTCAATTTTTTTTCTGTACCCACATAAACTTAGTTAATTAGTATTCAATCTGTGTATTAAATCAACCTTTATGACATTTATGAATAAGAATTCAAGCAAAACACCAAAGCAGACTTTGAAACACTCTTTTCAGTCACAAAACATGAGGGAATTTATTATAAAACACCCAATTAACAACCTAATGCTTATTAAGCATCTAAATACTTAGACTCAAGTCTCTACTCATTCCACATATGTAAAGTAGTGGTTACTACAAAATGCAGAATCTTTAAATTAAACTAACTCTCAGCCTATTTTAATAGGTCTTTAAGACTTTTCCAAGTAGTTTTATCAATATAATCCTTACTTACCTTCAGATTTTAATTTTGTAAGAACAAAAATCAGGTAGTTGTTAAAATCTGGATATTGATTGAGTTGTTCCAGTTTCTAGAACAAACAGTAGTTAAGGAAACTTCTCAATGTAATCTAAGGAAAAATTAAGCATTTTATATCTAAAATCAAGAATCCCTTTCATGGTATTTTCAATCCAGCATTTTTTTTTCTCAAGAAGAATAAAGTTATCTTATTAAAACCATCAACCTCACCATGAGATTTCTTAGGTGTTTTATGACTGAAATATTAAACTTACTATTTTATATCAATTATATTCATTACAACATAAGCCAACTTCCACCTTCAGAATGTTCAAAATAGCAAAGAAACTTTCAAAACAGAATTCTGGATTTATCTGAACTTTAAATACTTAATTAGAAGGGTATTTAGATACAAAAATAATGAAAAAAATGGAAAGCATTCCAAAGAAATAAAATCATTTAGAGAAATTAACTTTATAAAAGTGCTTTTACTAGACTCGTTTTTCCAGAGTTAAAAAACAGACTATAAAATGCCACTCATACACAAGTCTACATATCAAGTCTTACTACATAAAGTCAGTATAAAATTACTGAATTGCAATATTTCTCAAACTGTTCCCCCTCCCCAAGACTTACCATTTCTGGTGACTTACATTTGCAGGTATGTCATTCTGTTGGCAGTCAACAGTAACATAATGTTCTATTATATCTTTCTTCACGCCCCTTTAACCTCTAATACCCTTCTTAATAATACTCCTAACTGTCTTTTATTAGACAAATATTCAAATGTTTTCACTGAGATCTAATTTTTTATTTAATCCCATGGTACAAACTCTAGGTACACTGTATTAGCTATTTATTTCATACTAAAATACCCTCAACAGTTAGTGGTCAGAATTAACTAGCAAAAGATGTTCTCTAGAAAATTTCCAAAGTCTACTTTCCTTGACAAAGAAAAACCTAGTGGTTTCTTTCTTTAGTGAAGGGCCAATATTAACAAGCTGATGTGCTAACTTTTCAAAAATACTTCCTGGTAAAATTTACTTTCTTACAACTTGGGCCATCTATCCATATTACTAATAGTCTTGCAAAAGGTGCTCAAGCCTATACAGAAACAATAATAAAACAAATGCTTTCCTAAGGACACACAAAAGAACAAAGTCATTCATCATTACACACTCTGAAAATATAATGCAATGTGTACTTTTAAATATGGTTCACGTATTGAAATTTAATTTGTTCTTTATGCAGCAGGCATATCATGCTCCAGGCACACAGAATAAACTGTAAAATTGATTGTCAGCCCAAGCACAGTACCGGGCATATAAAAGGTATTTAATAAATATGTACCAAAATAGAAAATAATGATATACAGTGCTATAGAAGAAATTACAAGGTGGTTACAGGCTTGGCTAACTTAAGAAATAACTGTGTCATACAATTACCTGTAATTCATTAAATATCTTGTCATTCCTACAGCCATGACAACAGAAATTAAGACTGGGCTCCAGCAAGGTTTCAGATACAAGGTCCAACACACTCCAAAGCTACTAGCACCACATTATCCTCTCCGGTTTTAAACGAGCAGTGTATTATTAATTAAGAAGTTATGTACTCCTCACCTATTTAAAGTTTTAACTTAAGAGTAGCAATGCAGTACTTCGACTTCAACTTACTTACCAGAGTTTGTCGGAACTGTACATAATTTCACCTTAACAGCGTATTATATTCAAATAAGCCCGAACTGCACTAAAGAGCTTATCAAATTTTATAGTTCTGTTCACTACCAATAAAAATCAAATTGTTTCTGCAACAACAGCAGACTTTTAAGTTTTTTTTTTTTTTTAAAGAATTCTTTAGCCTCAAAGTAACAGGTATAAAAAGCTTATTTGTGACTGAATCTGTCTCCTTTATCGTATCCAAAAAGAGCTTTTATTTGTCCACCGTTCAGGGCACCAGAGAGAGTACACACAGCACAGATTTTGCTGCTTCTTTTAACCTTTCTGGGCTCTAAAACCGTAGCAATTATGACTGCAATCCCAACAAACTCGGTAAAAACGGAGTAACTGAGCAGTCAGCCTTTGAGCCAAAAAGCCTATTTCCCTCAGGAGCCAAGAAACTTGCAACAGGTGTGAGCAAGAGCAGCCCCAGGGTGAGACCTGAGACCCCCTACTTGTAGGTCCTCCAACCCTTTGAGAGCAGGGGCCTCGAAGGAACCCCAAACCAATGCGGCGGCAGTTTAAACCCCGCGCCAGCTCCACCCCATTTCTGGCCCGACGCTCGGCCGGCGAGTCCCGTCTCGCACACAGCGCCCTCCACCCAGACTCTCGCTCGGACAGCCGCCCCTCGGCCCAAGGCGCATTGTGTGGGGTCGGAGGTCCGCGCCGCACTCGGGGCACCCGCCCGCGCCTCTCCCCACCCCGTGGGCAGGTCATCGGTGGGCGGGCGGGAACGTGGCGGGCCGGCGGGCGCACATGTCGCGATCGCGGGCGGCGGCCGAGCGCCCCCGCCTCCCGCGGGCCGGAAGCAGGCGGCAGCGGCGGCACCCCGGACCCGGGCTCGAGGGCCGCGTGCGCGAGGCGCCGGGCAAGAGCTGCGGCGGCGGGCGGGCCTCTCCCCGCGGGCGGGCGGAGGGCGGAGGGATCCGGGGAGCGGGAGGAGGGGGAGGGGCGGCGGGAGCCACCCGGCCGCCGGGAGCTGGCCCCGCGCGGGGCGAGCTGCGCGGGCGGCGGCAAGGCCTCGGAAAGGATACTTGTTGCACGGTTCTCTGGATGGTGGTGTCTGGGGACTGGGACTCCTTCAGCAGCTGCAGGATTTGCTGAAGCCCTTGCTCGTCAGGTTTCCACTCATACTCCATCTTGGTTTGCTGCAAATAAAGCCAGACACAGGAAGAGACGGAGCAAATGTTACTCCCCGTGCACAGGCCCGAGGGCTTCCCGCGCCGAGCAACCACCCTTTCCCCTCCAGAACGACCCCTTTGCTCCCCAGACGCCTCGGACCTGCTTGGGGTGCCCCGAAAGAAGTCTCGGACGGAGAAACCCGGGGGGTACTGATCCAAGCAGCTCGGCCGCCAACGTCTGCTGCTGCTGCCGCCGCGGCCGCCGAGCGCAAGGAGCCGACCAGACTGAGTCACCGCGAATTTGCAATCTGGCCCCTAGATCCGCTCACGGGAGCCCCCTGGGTCCTAGTGCCACGCAGTTTTCCCCAACCCAACCCAAATGGAGTTCTGTCCAGATTATTACTGATTTAACGACTCATCAGAAGTTGAGTTCTTATCCAAACCCCTGCAAAACACCTGAAGAGATCTGATTTTGGGTATTAGTCATTTTAAGTTAACACGGTGAAAAATGAAGAATAACTGGAATAGGGAAAAGAGCCTGATAATTCCCGACAACTCAACAACACTTAGGAAAAAAGTTTACATTTCAATTTGACATACATAGCACTAATATTTGGTCTAAAATGTTTAAAATGTAACCACAATCCACACTTCGATAAACACTAAATGTTGCATTGACATTTGCAGAACATGACTGAAAAAACTGCATTCTTCATTTCAAGTGAAATAAATTCCATCTGAAAGACCCACATTTCACAACTAAGGACTTTGGGGCAAAGGAAAAACAAAAATAATGTAATTTTATAAGCGGATCGTGTTTAATTCCATTGAAGTGTTCTCACATACATATTCTCATTTCATTCTCAAGCCAACCTGGGGAGGTATTAGCCCTGATATGCCAACTATGGCTCAAAAATATCTGAGCAAATTACCATAGTTAATTAGTGAAGACTGGGGGAAGTATAGGTTTCTTAAGCTACTAAGAGTTGCATTTGCTACAATCATTTGAAACTATATCAATGACACAGTTTCATTAAAACATGCTAATCAAAAACAGAACTTGAGAATCAAGTATGAATTATTTGTAAAAATCAAACAGTATGATGAAAGAATGTTTCATATGGCTTTATTACCACATGATGGTTTGACAGATGAAATTAGTCCCTTCCTAGTAGGAGTACCTTCCTAGCAGGGGTTAAAGTTACCTGACTTTAACCCCATGTCTCTAGTTGGCATTTTCTTTCTTCTTTTTTTTTTTTTTTTTTAAACCTTTCCTCCTTCACCCTTATTTTCTGGTTAATATCCTGTAGTGCAGCTTTGCTCACCACCTCCTACAGACTCCCTCAACTACCCAAAATGAAAACCCAAAACCAAAAATAATCTAGACATGGTATCTGTTAATATTGTAGTTCATTCCAGTCTTCATTCTGTGTGCTTATATGTACCTTATATTTCATAATAATGGGGCTGTCCTGTTTTTTGCCCACCTTCATATATCATTATATTTACTCAAAGTGCTTTTTAAAAACATGATCATATTCCCTTGTATTGCTGTGGCATAATTTTAATACACTTTGATATATATACAATCTATACAAATCATAGGCATACAACTATATGGATTACTACAAACTGAAGATGCCTGTGTAACCAAAGCCCACATCAAAACATAGATCATTACCAGTACCAAGGTTTCCACTGTACCCATTTCTCAGTTATCCAAAGTAATTCCTATTATTAATCCTATCGATATAGATCTCTCCTTCCCTCTTACTTCAGAAACTTGTTAAAAATTACAAAAATTGGGGGCACCTGGGTGGCTCAGTGGGTTAAGCCTCTGCCTTCAGCTCAGGTCATGATCTCAGGGTCCTGAGATCAAGCCCCGCATCACGATCTCTTCCGCAGGGAGCCTGCTTCCCCCCTCTCTCTCTGCCTGCTGCTCTGCTTACTTGTGATTTCTCTCTCTCTGTCAATAAATAAAATCTTAAAAAAAATTTTTTTTAATTACAAAAATTGTAACAAATTAAACATGGTTGTACACATAAAGTTAATCAATCCTACCTCTAAGCTTATGTCCGTGACAGAATCCATTTTAAGTTTGATATGAATCCTATTACACTCTTCTCTATTCTCTAACATACATATAGTTCTGGTTTTGTTTTGTTTTAAGATCATACTACAAATTATTAATGCTACAACTTTTAAACACATAATATACCATTCATTCCCAGCCAACATATAGATTTAACTCATTTTTTAATAGCTAAATATGGGTCTTTAGAATGGTAGAACATTTGTTCAACCACTTAACTGGCTTCCAGGATTCTTGTACTTTTTTTACTTTTTTAACCACAATGAACAACACACACACACAAAATAATCTTGTACTAATGTCTAAACACAATAGTGGCAACTCAGTGGGATTATTAAACCAAAAGTATGTGAACTTAAAAATTCCTAACAGTTATTACATTATTTTCTAAAAGCAGTTATGCAATTCACACTCACCAATAATATGAATGTCTTTCATATCTTCAGCACATTCTTTTAATTTTTGTGAATCTAATGGGTGAAAATTTAATTTCTCCTGATACTGGGGTATGGGGACAGGGGGAGGTTAAGAGGAGGGAACCTAAAAATCTGAACTTTAGAGAGCTGGAGTTGTAACCATGCACCTCAAAGCAGTGTAGGTGACATTTGGATAGCCTACTTAACTCCTTAGCCACCCTTCTGAATAAAGTGAAGCTGGGGCCAATAGCAGCCAGTCCAATAGCAGCCAGTCCACAATAGTAAACTCATCCGGAGGATGAGTGCCTCATAATATCATTATCATGCTTCTGTCTTTATACCTGCATCAAAGTAAGTAAAGTCCTTTTTTTCCCCTAAGTTTGTATTAAGAACATTTAATTTGATGATGGGATAGGTAGAACAAAGATAAACCATTCCCTTACACCTACCTCAAGTTATTGGGAACAAAAGATTCTCAAAAATATGTGGTTAACTGCTTGATAAGAAAGAGATCTGAAGTCATTTTGAACTTCTATGCCATATTTTTCTTATTGTGGTAAAATATACATGATATAAAATATAGCATTTTTTTGAAGTCTTTTTTAAAAAAGATTTCATTTATTTATTTGACAGACAGAGATCCAAGTAGGCAGAGAGGCAGGCAGGGGGGTGGGGGGAAGCAGGTTCCCCCTGCTGAGCAGAGAACCAGATGTCAGGCTCAATCCCAGGACCCTGGGATCATGACCTGAGCTGAAGCAGAGGCTTTAACCCACTGAGCCACCCAGGCGCCCCTAAAATTTAGCATTTTAATCATTTCAAGTGTACAGTTTAAGGGCATTAAGTGCATTCTCATTGTTGTGCAATCACAACCCCAATCTCCAGAACTTACCACATTTTAATAGCCATTAAAATTAGGAAGAATATTCTGCTAGGGTAGCCAGAGGGATCACAAATCTAGATTAACATCAGAAGCACTTAACGCTAACCAAGGACACCAGATTCTGAGACAGAACTCATTTTTAAATAGTAAACTACATCCACAATAAATAGAATATCAAGATTAACACTGGATGTTCTTAAAGTAATTATAATTCTTTATATATGCTTAAGACTATGATCTATGTATTTCAAAAAAGGGAAGTAGTGCTTCAAATTTTTCGCTTTTGGAGTATGCAAATCATGCTGATTGGGCCATGGCATTCCATAGTGAACACCCCCCAGCAACCAAAGACTCTTTGTCAAGACAGTTATTTGAACTAGCTAGATAGAAGACGACACCAAAATATGAAGTAGTCTGCTAAGTTACTATAAGATATCATTTGGGGCCTTCAGCAAATGAAAGACTCCCAAACTGTTAAGAACTTAAAAGTACATAAAAATTTTGAATTTTGCCAGAGTTGGAAATCATGCGAGGTAAAGACACTGGTTGAAAAAAGGAAAAATAAATCTAGTTTCCTCCCTGCTGGAGGGGCTGTAAAATACAGTTTAAAAAGGAGATGGGAGGTCTGGACTCAACCAACCTAAGTTTAAATCCTAGTTCTTCCACTTAGTAGCTGTGAAAACCTGGGCAAGTTAATTAATCTCACTGAGTTTCAGTTTCTCAACTATAAAATAAGACTGTATCAACTCTGTAGTAGGATTATTCGTACCTGCCTGGCATATGGTATGGTTTGAAATATAGTAGTTTTTTTAAAGATTTATTTATTTGACAGAGAGAGAGAGAGAACGAACAAGCAGGGGGAGGAGCAGAGGGATAGGGAAAAGCAGACTCCCTGCTCATCAGGGCGCCTGATATCCTGACCAGAGCCCAAGGCGGATGCTTACCTGATTGAGCCACCCAGGTGCCCCTGAAATAGAGGAGATTTACTTGTCATATCATTGGTTTTCCACTGCCTGCAAGATAAAAATCTAACTTCTTTTTCACGGAGGAGGCCATTCATGATCTGGTCCATCACCTCTAGGAACAGCTTTCTCTCTTACGACTTAACCTCAAACTTTATGCTCTACCAATACTGAGTCTCCAATACCTCTGAGCCTCTGAATAGGATTTCCTGACTGGAATGTTCTCTTTACATTTGACAATTTGGCAAACTCCTTTGCACTCTTCAGATGAGCTATGCTCATCTATTCAATTTCTAATATTTACTAAGAGTCTTCCTTGGCACTATAATTGATACTGGATACTATTTTTTCTTTCATGGTATTATTCCAGGACCTCCCCATAAGACTTACATGTTGTTGTTGTTTTTTTTTTCATTACAGATCTAAAGTTTATAGCTATTGCCATTTTGGAAACTATCATATTATATTATAATTATTTCCAGGTCTGTCTTGGCAACAGATCATGTGTTCTTTGAGGGGGACAGTATCTTTTTGCCCTCTTTCCCTAGCAGAGTCTGATTCAATAAATATTTGCTGAATAAATACTATTGCTGTTGCAGTTATTTCAACTGAATATTAAGCTGAGCAACTACCATGTGCTCAATGAGCAACAAAGATTCAAAGGTATGTAAAATACTGTTATTACACCCACTAAACTCTGGTTTAATGAGAGAGACAGATGTGTGGTCTGTGAATGATATGAATAAGGCGCAACAGGAAGAGAGAGGTACACAAATATATTTGGCCAGGAAGAAAAAAATGCTTTACCTCCTCCTTGGTTCAAGAGCTTTTTTTTCCCTTCTAATTTCAATTACCTTGAAAAAAATATTTACTGAGGAGTCAGATGTTTCTACCTATATGGTGAATTACAAGAATGTGATAAATACTGCTGTCGTTGACCTAATTTCCCAAAATAGTGAACTCCAAAGAAAACAAGACATAGTCTTCCTTCAATAGTACAGTAGTTTTATTCCTGGAAAACTCAACGTTTAATTAAAATCCTGCAAAAAATTCCTTATGTATATGTAAAATTATATTAGACTTTAGGCTGACATTATTTTCATCTATGTGACCATCTAGTGGGATGTTCAAAAATCATTCGGGACTTGGACCCTCAACTCTATGGTCAATTAATCTTCGACAAAACAGGAAAAAATATACAGTGGAAAAAAGTCTCTTCAATAAATGGTGCTGGGAAAACTGGACAGCTATATGTAGAAGAATGAAACTCGACCATTCTCTTACACCATATGCAAAGATAAACTCAAAATGGATAAAAGACCTCAATGTGAGACAGGAATCCATCAGAATACTAGAGGAGAACATAGGCAGTAATCTCTTCGATATCAGCCACAGCAACTTCTTTCAAGATATGTCTCCAAAGGCAAAGGAAACAAAAGCGAAAATAAACTTTTGGGACTTCATCAAAATCAAAAGCTTCTGCACAGCAAAGGAAACAGTCAAAAAAATCAAAGAGGCAACCCATGGAATGGGAGAAGATATTTGCAAATGACAGTACAGACAAAAAGACAGGATCTATAATGAACTCCTCAAACTCAACAAACACAAAACAGACAATCATATCAAAAATGGGCAGAAGATATGAACAGACACTTCTCCAATGAAGACATACAAATGGCTATCAGACACATGAAAAAATGTTCATCATCACTAGCCCTCAGGGAGATTCAAATTAAAACCACATTGAGATATCACCTTACACCAGTTAGAATGGCCAAAATTAACAAGACAGGAAACAACATGTGTTGGAGGGGATGTGGAGAAAGGAGAACCCTCTTACACTGTTGGTGGGAATGCAAGTTGGTGCAGCCTCTTTGGAGAACAGTGTGGAGATTCCTCTAGAAATTAAAAATAGAACTTCCCTATGACCCTGCCATTGCACTCCTGGGTATTCACCCCAAAGATATAGATATCGTGAAAAGAAGGGCCATCTGTACCCCAATGTTTATAGCAGCAATGGCCATGGTCCCCAAACTATGGAAAGAACCAAGATGCCCTTCAACGGACGAATGGATAAGGAAAATGTGGTCCATATACACTATGGAGTATTATGCCTCCATCAGAAAGGACGAATACCCAACTTTTGTAGCAACATGGATGGGTCTGGAAGAGATTATGCTGAGTGAAATAAGTCAAGCAGAGAGAGAGTCAATTATCATATGGTTTCACTTATTTGTGAAGCATAACAAATAGCATGGAAGACATGGGGAGTTAGAGAGGAGAAGGGAGTTGGGGGAAGTTGGAAGAGGAGGTGAATCATGAGAGAATATGGACTCTGAAAAACAATCTGAGGGGTTTGAAGTGGCAAGGGGGTGGGAGTTTGGAGTACCAAGTGGTGGGTATTATAGAGGGCACGGATTGCATGGAGCAATGGATGTGGTGAAAAAATAATGAATACTATTATGCTGAAAATAAATGAATTTAATTAAAAAAAAAAAGAAAAAAAACCATAATATAAAAACCATAATATAAAAAAATCATCAAACAACAACAACAAAAAAATAATTCTTAATGGTGAACATCTAGAATCCCTCAGCCCCACCAACTAAATGCCAAGAGCACTTCATCAATTCTAAGACCCCCCTCGACCCCCACCCCAGAGAGCAGCACTATGGTAGAAGAATGACTATGGCAGAACAAGTATAAGGGCTGGGGGACATTAAACTTACCCCTTTAGGAAGTCAGAAAATAATGACTTTTTGAAGAAATGACTTTTTGCCTGAGACTCTAACAGGAATTACCAAAAATGAAAGTAAGAGGCGGGCAGGGGCTAAGAGGACCTCACAGCCATGTTAAGGGTTAGCATACATACTAAGGCTAACAGAAATCCTGTGAAAGCGGTTATAAACTAATAAAAGACACGATCAAATAAAAATATGGAAGAGAATTACTCTTCCTAAGAAGCAGAAATGAGAAAGGAGAGGTTAACTTCCTGCTCTTCAGTATTACATTAACTTTCACAATAAGCATAATATTTTTCTTTTCTTTTTTTTTTTTTAAGATTTTATTTATTTATTTGACAGAGAGAAATCACAAGTAGGCAGAGAGAGAGAGAGAGAGAGAGAGAAAGCAGGCTCCCTGCTGAGCAGAGAGCCCGATGCGGGACTCGATCCCAGTACCCTGAGATCATGACTTGAGCCGAAGGCAGCGGCTTAACCCACTGAGCCACCCTGGTGCCCCAAGCATAATATTTTTCTAACAAAAAATGATTTCTACATAAAACCCATCAAAGTGGGAAATCAGTGGAGGGCAGCAGCTGCAGGAGATCTAACTGTCCAATCTGAATTTAAAATGGAGTTCCAGGAGCCTGGCTGGCTCAGTGTGTTAAACAGCCCAAATCTTGATTTAGGTTCAGGTCATGATCTCGGGGTCATGAGATCCAGCCCCACCTTGCGCTCTGCACTGAGCACGAGGAGCCGGTTTAATTAACGTTCTCTTTCCCTCTGCCTTTTCCCTTCCCCACTTTAGCTATCTCACTCTCTACAGATGGACAGATAGATAAAATGGGAGTTCCAATCTCAGAGTTTGAGCCCCATGTTGGTTGCAGAGATTCCTTAAGTAAATAAACTTTAAAATAAAATAAAATAAAATAAAATAAGAGTTCCAGTTTGTTAGGGGAAAGGCTGTCATCTTTCACACAGAGCCAGAATACTACCAAAATACTTAGTACTTATATATTAAAAGGATAAACACGAATATTATTTTGTCAATAATACCAATAGCTTAAAAAATACCAACAGCTAATGTGTCTGAGAACCAGTGTCCTAAGCACTCATATTTGCTAATTTAATCCTTAGAACTCTATGATGTATTAAAATTTCCTGTATTTTGCAGAAAAGTAAATTGAGGCACCAAGAAGTTAAATTACTTGTTTTATTGCATAAGGTTACTTCCATAATAAACAAAGCCTTGGGGCGCCTGGGTGGCTCAGTGGGTTAAGCCGCTGCCTTCGGCTCAGGTCATGATCTCAGGGTCCTGGGATCGAGTCCCGCATCGGGCTCTCTGCTCGGCAGGGAGCCTGTTTCCTCGTCTCTCTCTGCCTGCCTCTCTGCTTACTTGTGATCTCTCTCTGTCAAATAAATAAATAAAATCTTTAAAAAAAAAAAAAAAAAAAACAAAGCCTTGATTTAAACCCATCTAATCTGGCTCCAGGGACCCCTGGGTGGCTCAGTTGGTTAAACAGCTGCCTTCGGCTCAAGTCATGATCCCAGCGTCCTAGGATCAAGTCCCACATTGGGCTCCTTGCTCAGCAGGGAGCCTGCTTCTCCCTCAGCCTCTGCCTGCCATTCTGTCTGCCTGTGCTCGCTCTCTCCCCACCTCTCTCTGATAAATAAATAAAATCTTAAAAAAAAAAAAAAAAAAAAAAAACCTCTTGAATCTGGCTCCAGAGTCCAGTCTGTAAGCCTCTGATATACTGCCTTTCTAACAGAAACATATTTCTGTAAACTGGTTAATCATAAATAAAACCATTTGTATGCTAAAGGAATAACATATACTTGATACCTTGGTCATGAGGTAAGAGAGAAAAGTAAAAATCATATTTCACTATTGTAAAATAAATAAATAAAGCAATAAATAAAGCAGTATATTTATCGGGAACATATATAAAATGGAATATCTCAATAGTGCTGAGTACATGAATTCAAGATATTCTAAATCTAATCTTTACAACAATGCTTTGTTGTAACTGGGTGGGTATTATCTTCATTTGACAGATACAACAAAATACAACTGAAGTCATTTGCTAAATGTGAATCAGATCTGTAGACTTCCAAAGTCAATGTCTCTTACACTGGCTTTGTACAAAAAGATGCTATGATGAACAAGGAAGAAACAAAAACAAAAACAAAAAACAGAGATATCCAAAGGGCTATGAGGAAAATAAAGATTTTATGAGAAATCAAATCAAAGATCAGGTATGAAAGAAAAAAAGGCAAAGTCTAAAGGTAGCAAATTATTAATAACTTAAAAAATGAGGTGTTTTAATATCAAAGAATCAAAATGTCAACTGGCTTGTTAAATTATAGCTATCAGTGAAACTACAAAGTCCTTTAAGAGATTCTATAAAGTAATCAGCGATCAAGGCTCAAGAACGAAAAGGAGAAAAGCAAAACCCAACTGTACAGCCCAAGCTGTCTGAAAGGTGCTGGAACAGATTAAAGGGGAGGGACCATAGCGTATAGCTTCTCTGATGTTACAAGGTGTGAGGCACATAATAGGTTTTAAATCATCCCTGATTGATTGGAGTGAATGATCTAGCTCACCACTTGGAAGAATTATGCTAAAAGGCTAAAATTATAATCCTTAGGCACTACAATTTATTGTCATCTAAAAGCAAAAAAGATTAACAACAAAAAAGAAAATGGAAAATAGGTACTAAGGGAAATTTAAATACATTCTTAGAGTGCTCTTTCAGGAAGACCTTTAAAGATGACTAGACATATGACTCAAATACTTTACAAACATTAAAAAAAAAAAAAAAGGAGTCTAGTATCAAAGTGAACAGGTGATAAGAAGGAAAACTTGATCTCAAAATCCAATCCAATCTACAACCAGGTATTTCCTAGATACTTCAGCTCATTTAATATTCACAACAGCAGTATGAGGTAGATATTAACTCCATTTTATATTAACTGAGGTTGAGAGAGGTTAAGTACTTGCCTGGCCAGTTTGTGGCAGATTGGGCATTCAAAACCAAATCTGTGTGATTTTAAAGTTTCAACTGTGCCTAGTAATAACAGCAACCCTGTTATCATTTATGGAACACTTCTTATGTGTCAGTTATTATACTAAGTGCTTTAAATGCATGATCTCACTGAATTCCATGAATAGGGGTTATTATCATTTCCATTTTCCAGAAAAGGTACAGGCTTAAGTCAAGTTAATGAATGCATCCAAGGTCACAGAGGTCATAATAAACAAAGGTGGGACCTAAGCCCAGCCGTACCTGACTTCAGGGCCTGTCTACTGTATTTTTCTCATTCTGCAACTTTCATGAACACCTGACTAACCATTAACTGAACTCTTGGGTAGACTTCTTAAGTAGACTTCTCTCTTCCTCTCTATTCCATACATAACCAAAAATTCAATAGCTCTACTGGTTAGTATTTACTTTCTTCAGGTCAGGTATGGTAACTGCACCTTGTTTTTCAGAGTTTAAACTTTTCTTTACAGAGTTTACACTTTTTTTTTTTTAAGTTTTATTTATTTAAGCTGTCTCTATACCCATTATGAGGCTCGAACTGATAATTGTGAGACTGGGTTACATACTCTTTGAAATGAGCCAGTCAGGCGCTCCAGAGAGTTTAAACTATTCATTTTTATTATTATTATTTTTTAAATTTATGGACTAGTTTATTATAAAGACACTGTATCAAAATATCTTTAATAAATAACTATCATCTTTACTTCACAGCCCAAGCACAAAAATTCCATTGGTTTAAAATGACATTAGCAAAATGTGTTCATTACACAAAAATGTGTTCTTAAATTTTGTCTATACAGATCAGGAAACTAGGGTTCTCCATACTAAATCATGTCTATACATAAAATTTGGGTTAAGTTTTTAGTTGAAAGTAATTGGCAATTAATTGGTACAGCAAGGATATGCAAAATGTGCCTGTGGGGGTTGTTTATTAATATTGACCTTAAAAAACTATACGGTTGATTTGCATATTTTGGTCTGACATCCTTGTGAAGATTTTATTTCTTTCAAAATAGAAAATTATTTATTTTTATAACTAATTTCAGAGATGGAGGTCAGTGATTCATCAGTACATAATACCTGGTGCTCATTGTATCAGATGCTCTCCTTAATTCCATCACCCAGTTACCCCATCCACCTTACCCCCTCTTTCCCTACAGTTCAGTTCATTTCCTATGATTTAGAGTCTCTTATGGTTTGTCTCCCTAATTTCATCATTTTATTTTTTCCTCTTCCCTGATGATCCTATTTTTTAAAATTCTACATATGAATGAGTTCATATGATAATTATCTTGATTGATTTATTCTGCTTAGTATAATATCCTCTAGTTCCATCCATGTCATTGCAAATGGCAAATTTCTTTTTTGATGGCTGAGTATTCCATTGTGTGCGTGTGTGTGTTCCATTGTGTGTGTATATATGCACATATATGTATACTTATCTATACATAATCTATACACACACACACTACATCACATCTTTTTTATCCATTCATCTGTCTATGGACATCTGGGCTCTTTCCATAGTTTGGCTATTGTGAACACTGCTGCCATAAACATTGGGGTGCAAGTGCCCCTTCAGATCACCAAGCTTGTTATCTTTGGGGTAAACACCCAGTAGTGCTATTGCTGGGTCTTACAGTAGTTCTATTTTCAACCTTTTGAGGAACCTCCACACTGTTTTCCAGAGTGGCCGTACCAGCTTGCATTCCCACCAACAGTGTAAGAGGGTTCCTCTTTCTCTGAATCCTTGCAACATCTGTCCTTTCCTAACTAGTTAATTTTAGGCATTCTGACCCGTGTGAGGTGGTATCTTGTTGTGGTTTTTATTTTATTTCCCTGATGCCAAGTGATGTTGAGCATTTTTTCATGTGTCTGTTGGCCATTTGTAGGTCTTCTCTGGAAGAATGTCTGTTCATGTCTTCTGCCCATTTCTTGATTGGATTATTTGGATTATTTGTTCTTTGGGTGTTGAGTTTGATAAGTTCTTTATAGATTTTGAATACTAGCCCTTTATCTGATATTTCATTTGCAAATATCTTCTTCCATCCTGTTGATTGTCTTTTGGTTTTTTTGACTGTTTATTTGCTGTGCAAAAGCTTGATGAAGTCCCAATAGTTCATTTTTGCCTTTGTTTTGTTGCCTTTGGAGACATGTCTAGCAAGAAGTTACTGCGGTTGAGGTCGAAAGAGGTTGCTGCCTATGTTTTCCTCTAAGATTTTGATGGATTCCCACTCACATGTTGTTCTTTCATCCATTTTAAGTCTACTTCTGTTTATGGTGTAAGAAAACTGTCCAGTTTCATCCCTCTGCATGTGGCTGTCCAATTTTCCCAACACCATTTGTTGAGGAGGCTGTCTTATTTCCATTGGATATTCTTTCCTGCTTTGTTGAAGATTAGTTGACCATAGAGGGTCCACTTCTGGGTTCTCTATTCTGTTTCATTGATCTATATGTCTGTTTTTTGTGCCAGTACAATACTGTCTTGATGATTATAGCTTTGTAATACAGCTTGAAGTCCAGAATTGTGATGCCACCAGCTTTTTTCTTTTTCAACACTCTTTTGGCTATTCAGGCTTTTTTCTGGTTCCATACAGATTTTAGGACTGTTTGTTCCTATGCTGTGAAAAATGTTGATGATATTTTGATAGGGATTGTATTGAATATACAGATGGCTCTAGGTAGCATAAACATTTCAACATTTGTTCTTCCAATCCATGAACATGGAACATTTTTCCATTTCTCTGTGTCTTCCTCAATTTCTTTTATGAGTTTTTTATTGTTTCCTGAGTACAAATCCTTTGTCTCTTTGGTTAGGCTAAGATTTCTAGGTATCTTATGGTTTTGGGTGCAACTGTATATGGATTAACTCTTTAATTTCTCTTTCTTCTGTCTTATTGTTAGTGGATAGAAATACAACTGATTTCTGTGCATTGATTTTATATTCCTGCCACTTTGCTGAATTCCTGTATGAGTTCTAGCAATTTCATAGTGGAGTTTTTTAGGTTTTCCACATAGAGTATCATGTCATCTGCAAAGACTTTGAGAGTCTGACCTCTTTGCCAATTCAGATGTCTTTTGTTTTTGTTGTTTGATTGGTGAGGCTTGGACTTCTAGCACAATGTTGAACAACAGTGGTGAGAGTGGACATCCCTGCCATGTTCCTGATCTTAGGGGAAAACCTTTCTGTTTTTCCCCAATGAAAATGATATTCGCTGTGGGCTTTTCGTAGATGGCTTTTATAGTATTGACATATATTCCCTCTATCCTTACATTGTGAAGAGCAAACTTTAATCAAGAAAGGATGCTATACTAAAGCATTGCCAAATACTTTTTCTGAATCTATCAAGAGAATCATATGGCTCTTGTCCTTTATTAATGTAGTGTATCACACTGATTGATTTGTGGATGTTGAGCCTTCCTTGCAGCTCAGAGATAAATACCATTTGGCTGTGATGAATAATCCTTTTAATGAGCTGTTGGATCCTACTGGCTAGTATCTTGGTGAGAATTTTTGCATCCATGTTTATCAGGGATATTGGTCTGTAATTCTCTTTTTTGTTGGGGTCTTTGTCTCATTTTTGGAACAAAGTAATGCTGGCCTCATAGAAAGAATTTGGAAGTTTTCCTTCCATTTCTGTTGTTTTTTTTTTTTTTTTTTTAAACAGCTTCAGAAGAACAGGTATTAATTCTTCTTTAAATATTTGGTAGAACTCCCCCTGGGAATTCCTGGGCTCTTGTTTGCTGGGAGATTTTTGATTACTGCTTCAATTTCCTTGCTTGTTATGGGTCTGTTTAGGTTTTCTATTTCTTCCTGGGTCACTTTTGGTAGCTTATCCTTACATACGTCTCTAGCAGTGCATCTATTTCTTCCAGATTGCCAAATTTGTTGGCATATACTTGCTCATAATATGTTCTTATAATTGTTTTTATTTCTTTGGTGTTGGCTGTGACCTCTCCTCTTTCATTCATTTTATTTATTTGGGATCTTTCTCTTTTCTTTTTGGTAAGTCTAGTCAGGGGTTTATCAATCCTATTAATTCTTTCAAAGAACCAGATCCTAGTTTCGTTGATCTGTTGTGTTCTTTGGGTTTCTATTTCATTGATTACTGCTCTAATTATTATTTCTCTTCTCCTGCTGGGTTTAGGCTTTCTTTGCTGTTCTTTCTCCAGCTCTTTTAGGTGTAAGGTTAGGTTGTGTATTTGAGACCTTTTTCATTTCTTGAGAAAGGCTTGTATTGCTCTGTATTTCCCTCTCAGGACCACCTTTGCTGCATCCCAAAGATTTTGAACAATTGTGTTTTTATTTTCATTTATGTCCATGAATTTTTTAAATTCCTCTTTAATTTCCTGGTTGACCCATTCATTCTTTAGTAGGAGCTATTTTGCTTCTTTGTATTTCCTAATTTCCTTCTTAATTTCCTCCTGTGACTGAGTTTCAGTTTCAAAGCAGTAGTCTGAAACTACGTAGGGAATGATCCTAATCTTTTGGTACTCATTGAGACCTGATTTGTGACCCAGTATGTGATGTGGCCTGGAGAATGTTTGATGTGCACCTGAGAAGAATGTGTATTCTGTTGCTTTAGGATGGAATGTTCTAAATGTACCTGTGAAGTCCATCTGGTCCAGTGTATCATTCAAAGCTCCTATTTCCTTGTTGATCTTCTGCTTAGATGATCTGTACATTGCAAGGGGTGATGTTAAATTCCCCTATTATTGTTGTATTATCATTGTGTTTCTTTAATTTTGTTAATTGGCTTTTCCCATGTTAGAGGCATAAATATTTACAATTGTTAGATATGCTTGTTGGAAACACCCTTTAATTATGATATAGTGTCCTTCCTCATCTCTTATTACAGTCTTTGGTTTAAAATCTATTTTGTCTGATATAAGGATTGCCACCCAGCTTTCTTTTGATGTCTATTAGCATGATAAATGGTTTTCTATCTCCTCACTTTCAATCTGGAGGTGTCTCTGGTTTAAATGAGTCTCTCCCAGACATCATATGCATGGGCCTTGCTTTTTTTTTTTTTTTTTTTAAAGCAAATCTGATATCCTGTATCTTTTGATTAGGGCATTTAGCCCATTTACATTCAGAGTAACTACTGAAAGACATGAATTTAGGGCCACTATATTATCTGTAAAGTCACTGTTTCTGTATATTGTCTCTGTTCCTTTCTGGTCCATGTTACTTTTTGGATCTCCCTTCACTTAAAAGATCCCTTTTAATACTTCTTGCAGGGCTGGTTTAGTGATCCCAAATTCTTTTAGCTTCTGTTTGTCCTACAAGCTTTTTATCTCTCTTTCTATTCTGAAGGACAGCCTAGTTTAAACTTTGTTATAAGACACTGTATGTGAGATTTGTGGTAACCATAGAAGAAAAATCTGATAGATTATGAAAAAGGAATTAAAGCATACTAATATAAAAAGTCATCAAGTCACAAAGGAAGATAGCAAGATGGGAAGAAACAATCTACAAACCAGTCAAAAACCAATTATCAAAATGACAACAATATGTCTTTACCTATCAATAATTACTTTAAATGTAAGTAGATTATATTTGCTAATCAAAAGACAATGGGAGACAAGATTAAAAAACAAGATCCAACAATATGTTACCTATGAGAGATGTACTTCAGTTTTAAGGACAGACACAGACTGAGGTTGAAGACGGCAAAAGATATTTCAAGTAAATGGTAACCAAAACAAAGCAGGCTAGCAATATTTATATTGGACAAAATAGACTTTAACTAAAAATGGTCTAAACAGACAAAGAAACTCATTACATTAATATAAAAACGTCAATCTATTAAGAAGTTATATAATTATTGTATATTTATGCACTCAACATCAAAGCACTTATAAATAATGTAAATACAAACAGAACTAGAAAGAGAAATAAACAGCAATACAATAATAGCTGGGGACTATAACATCCCGCTCTCAACAATGGATAGATCATCCAGACAGAAAATCAATAAGGAAGCAGTAGATTTGAACAACACTATAAAACAAATGGACCTAACAAATGTTCCATCCAAAAGAGGCAGAATACATATTCTTCTCAAGCGCACACAGAAAACTTTCTATGACAGATCTTGTGTAAGACAATGAAATGAAATATGTCTCAACAAATTCAAGATAGCAATTATATCAAGTATCTTTTTTGATCACAATGGTGAAACTAAAAATTATTAATAGAAAGATGGAAAATTCACAAGTACATGGAAATTAAACAACACACTCCTGAACAACCAATGGATTAAAGAATAAAGCAAACAAGAAATAAAAAAATATCTTAACACAAATGAAAAGGGAAATCCAACATTTCAAAAGTTATAGAATGTAGCAAACACAGTTTTTTTTTTGTTGTTGTTGTTGTTGTT
Organism: Mustela putorius furo; assembly: GCF_011764305.1. Lineage (NCBI taxonomy): Eukaryota > Metazoa > Chordata > Mammalia > Carnivora > Mustelidae > Mustela > Mustela putorius. The sequence goes on from NW_025421294.1 coordinate 260,817, forward strand.
TTTAAAGATTTTATTTATTTATTTGTGAGAGAGAGAGAGAGCATGAGCACAAGCAGGGCGAGCGGGAGGCAGAAGGAAAAGCAGACTCCTCACTAAGCAAGAAGCCTGATGCAGGAGTCGACCCCGAACCCTGGGATCTTGACCTGAGCCAAAGGCTCAACTGACTGAGCTACCCATGCACCCCAGCAAAAGCAGTTCTAAGAGAAAAGTTTATAGTCATAAGCACATACATATATCAAGAAAATACATCAAACAACATAACTTTATACTTCAAGGAAGTAGAAAAAGAAAAACAAAGGCCAAAGTTAGAAAAAGGAAGGAAATAATAAAGATTAGAGCAGAGATAAATGGAATAGGGATTAAGGAAACAATAGAAAAGATCAACAAAACTATGAGTTGATTATTTGGAAAGATAAAATGGACAAACCCTTAACTAGACTAATGAAAAAAGGGAAAAACAAAATAAATAAAATTATAAAAGAAAAAGGAGCTATTATAACTGATACTACAGAAATACAAAGGATCACAAAAGATTACTATGAACAACTATATACCAACAAATTGGAGAAGCTAGAAGAAATGGATAAATTCCTATAAACATATAACTACCAAAATTGAATCATGAAGAAAGAAAACCTGAAGAGACTTAAAATAAGTAAGGAAAATGAATAAAGTTAAATCCCAATAAAGAAAAGCTTAGGACCAGATGGCTTCACTACTGAATTCTACCAAACACTTAAAGAAAAATTAACATCAATTCTTCTTAAACTCTTACAAAAAATTGAAGAGAAGGGAACACTTCCAAACTCATTTTACAAAGCCAGCAGTTCTCTGGTATGAAGTCCCATAAGGACACTAGAAGAAACCATAGGTCATTATCTCTGATGAATATAGATGTAAACATTCTCAACAATTACTAGCACAATGAATTCAATAGCATATTAAAAAATCACATACCATGATCAAGTGGATTAATCCCTGTGATGCTAGGACAATTCAACAGACACAAATCAATCAATGTGATATATCACATTAATAAAATAAAAGACATGGGGCGCCTGGGTGGCTCAGTGGGTTAAGCCTCTGCCTTCAGCTCAGGTCATGATCTCAGGGTTCTGGGATCAAGTCCCACATTGGGCTCTCTGCTCTGCAGGGAGCCTGCTTCCTCCTCCCTCTCTCTCTGCCTGCCTCTCTGCCTACTTGTGATCTCTCTGTCAAATAAATAAAATCTTAAAAAAAAAAAATAAATAAATAAATAAAATAAAAGACAGAATATGATCACAAGAAATGCAGAAAAGCATTTGACAATATTCAGTTTCCATTCATGGTAACTCTCAACAAATTTGGTGTACAAGGAACATATCTCAACAAAGATCATCTATCACAAAACTACCTCTATGACAAAACTACAAGTAAAATGACATGCAACAGTGAATGGTTGAAACCTTTTCCTCTAAAATCACGAACAAAATAAGGATGCCCATTCTTACAACTTCTATTCAATACAGTATCAGAAATCCTAGCCAAAGCAATCAGGCAATAAAATAAAATACACCCAAATCAGAGCAGAAGAAATAAAATTATCTCTATTCACACAAGACATGATTTTATACATAGAAAATCTTAAAGACTCTATCAAAAATTAATAAATGAATTCAGGAAAGTTAAAGGATACAAAATCAACATACAAAAACCAGTTGCATTTCTATACACTAACAATAAATTATCTAAAAAATAAGTAATTCCATTTACAACAACAATAAAAAGAATAAAATAAGGATGGGAAAGATCTGTATACTGAAAACTTTAAGACACTGAATAAAAGAAATCGAAGAAAACACAAGCTGGTCTTGGCAATGATTTCATGGGTATGACACCATAAGCACAAGCACCAAAAGCAAAAACAAACTTTTGACTACATCAAACCAAACAGCTTCTGCATAGCAAAGGAGATCATCATCAAAACGAAAAGGTACCCTTCAGAATGGGAGAAAGTTTTGCAAACCCATATCTGCTAAGGAGTTAATATCCAAAATATGTAAGAAATTCATACATCTTAATAGCAAAGAATCCAAACAATTTGATTTAAAAAAAAAACAAAAACAAAAACCTGGGCAAAGACCTGAATATACATTTTTTCCAAAGAAGATATTCAAATGGCAAAAAGCAAACCCAAACCAAAATAGCATAATACCTCAAACCTGTTAGAATGGCTATTATCAAAAAGAACAGAGATAACAAATGCTGGCAAGAATGTGGAGAAAATGGAACTCATATTGATGGGAATGTAAACTGGTGCAGCCACTATGGAAAAACAGAATGGAGGTTCCTAAAAATTTAAAAATAGAACTACCATATGATCCAGCAATTCTACTTAAAATCACTATGTTGAAAAGATAGCCCTCATGTTGACTGTAGCATTACTTATAATAGCCAAGACATGGAAATAAATGTGTCCATCAACAGATATATGGATAAAGAAAATGTGATATACAGTCGACCCTTGAACACCACTTTGGATATGAACTATACGGGTTCACTTAGGTGCATAATTTTTTTGATATAAATACTATAAATGTATTTTCTTAGTAACACTTTCTCTAGCTCACTTTAAGAATGAAGTATATAGAATATATACAAATATGTTTTAATCAACTTATTGGTAGGGCTTCTAGTGAACAGTAGGCAATGGGTAATTAAGTTTGGGGAAAGTCAAAATTATATGTGTATTTGTGACTGCACAGTGGTCAGCACCACTAACCTCCATGTTACTCAAAGTCAACTGCATATATATAATGGAATATTATTCATTGTAAAAAAGGAAATCCTGCCATTTGTGACAATTTGGATGAAACTTTAGGGCATTATGCTAAGTGAAATAAATCAGAGAGAAAGACATAAACTGTGGATCACCTATTTGAGAAATAAAAAGAACCCCAATCTCACAGAAATAGAGAGCAGACTGGTCTTGCCAGGGTAAAAGTGGAGAGCGGAAATGACTTAAGACAGTCAAAGGATACAAACTTCCAATTAGAAGCTGATTAAGTTCTGGGATGTAATATAGCATGGGGACTATATTTAACTATATATATATATATATATATATATATATATATATATATATACAGACACACACACACATATATATACATAGAAAATCTTTATATATTATATATACACATATATATTATTATATATATACTTACATTTGAAATATATATATATTAAAGTTGCTAAGAAAATAAGTCTTAAAGGTTCTTACCAAAAAAATAATATAGTAATTTAAAAAACTATAACCATGTGAGATGATGGACATGTTAACTAACCTTACTGTGGTAATCATTTCATTATATATACATATATCAAATCATTATGTTGTACATCTTAAACTTCCACAATATCATATGTCAATTATATCTCAATAAAGCTAAAATTTTTTTCTTTAAATAGATAGGTGGATAAGAAAGTTTTACTATTATTTCTCCCTCCTTCTCCCCTACCAAAAGAAGACTTGGGTTGGGAATGGAAGCCTTCCTATTCATTTCCAAAGTTTCTTCTACTCTGAACTGTTCCTTTAATTCATGGTTAATAAGATATAAGTATAAAGAAGAGAAGCTTGTTTTAAAATAACATTTCTCTACACTGTTTGATTATGTGTGAACATGTATGCAAGACAGAGACAAATCTGTATGTGCTCAAGTAAGACTATGATAGCTCTTGGTAAAATCCTGGTACTGAATGATTTAAAATATATCAGCACCAGGCAAGTTACTGATTATAGCTACACTTACTATATTTAAGGAGTTGATAAAAAGGGCTATGATGCAAATAGTCAAACATTTTTCTGTGTAACACATCTGAAATTATAAAGTCAGTCAATACAAGGCATGAGCCAGTATTTTTTTTTTTTAAAGACTTTTATTTATTTGACAGACAGAGATCACAAGTAGGCAGAGAGGCAGGCAGAGAGAGGAGGAGGAGAAGCAGGCTCCCTGCTGAGCAGAGAGCCCAATGTGGGGCTCCATCCCAGGACCCTGGGATAATGACCTGAGCCGAAGGTAGAAGGTAGAGGCTTTAACCCACTGAGCCACTGGGTGCCCCAGTATTTTAGAATCTATGCGTTTATGAAGTGAGATACTGTATATTGATAGAACTCTAAGTTGATAAGTTTTAGAAAAATTAGGACCACCATTACACATCATTTTGGTAACTAAAAGTGTACTGTGTCATTGTGGTTAGATTGCTCCTAAAGTTCTAAAGTGACAGGGCCCTAAGAATTTCGCATTCATGTCTATATCCTTGATTGTTATGGTGCAGTGAGTTGATTCACTATTTCACATTTTCAAGTGTAAACAGGAAAAGGAACATAGCACTATGATCACTGGCAAGAGCTGAATTGGAAAAGGGTCAGAGTACCTTAGCCAATAAAATAGAAAGGTAATAAATAAATAGTTAAGTGGTTAGTAGGCTGATCATCATTAGCTTTTATCTAATCTTTCCTTTGTTCACTGAAATCTTTCTCACACTTAACAGAGGCACATGTCGTACTGTAGGAAGCAGAGACAGGAGAAACAAGTTACAAAAGAAAATCAATTTTTGCAATTTTAGTTCCTAACCTGAATACTGTTCTATGCTATTTATTGTTGGCAAGCTAGAAGACAGAGTAAAGGAAGCATAGGTTCCAGAGTCCTATATTCAGGAGATCAACCTCAGTCCTTCCCACTGTCTTTTTGAGAAAAGTAGCTTGACTTTCTAAGCGACAGTTTAGTTTTCAGTGAAATGGGCTGAAGGGAAGATTAAATGAGAATGCAAAATGCTACAATGGTAGGTCCTTAATGTTCATTCATTCCCTTTGCACTTCAACTCCCACTAAAATTATCATTAAGACAGATCTACTGATGGCAGTTTGTACCATCAGACACCATTAAGAAGAAGGTGAAATTATTATTTTTTTAAGATTTTATTTTCAAGTGATCTTTATACCCAGTATGGGGCTCAAACTCACAACCCTGAGATCAAGTGTCACATGTTCACTGACTGAGCCAGCCAGGCACCCCAAAGATGAAATTGTTTTTGTATAAAAGGATATTCAACAAAATAGGCTGTATGACTTCTCATTTAAACAGAAATATTGAAGGAATAATAATAAGAACAAAGCTTCAGAAATCAAATGTTGAATAATTAAATCAGATATGAATGTAGTCAATCTATAAAAATTTTACGAGGGCAAAATTTAGTTGACTGAAGGTAGTCTTCACAGTATACAAAGAGATTGGAAAAGAATATCACAAAACAAGTTCCACAGAGGTAAAAAATTTCATTTTCCACAAATGGAAAAAAAAATAGCAAGAAATAATGTAGGACAGATGGTACTATACAGCTAACCATTTAGCACAGAAAACAAAAGCATACATGTTGTGAGTATTCAAGTCTGTTTATCTCTTACTGTGACAAAGAGACAATGAGACTCAACCAAGACTGAGGAATAAAAAAATTAATGAATATAAAACCTAGAATGAAATGTGAGATGGTAAGGAAATCTGAGGATATAAACACAATAATGCTAATCTACTATATATAATAACAAAGTGTTCAGCTTATAAGAATATACCCTTAAAACTGAATCTTGGCTTAAAAATCTTATTGCCCTCTTCCAAACAGAGATACTGAGTTATTAGCCAACTGAATATAACATCCTTAGCACCATCCAACCCCTTCAGCCCATGAAACTGGAATTCATCAACTTTAACTATACTCAGAAAGGTTATTATAATGTTTCATCTTCAGGATGAAAACAACAGACCTCTATCTAATCCTTCTGTTTTATTTTTAAAGATTTTATTTGAGAGAGAGGGAGGGTACAGAGGGAGAGGGAGAAGACCCCCTCCAAGCAGAAAGTCCATCTCTGGGCTCCATCCCATGACCCCGAGATCACGACCTGAGCCCAAGGTAGACACTCAGCCAACTGAGCTGCCCAGGTGCTCCCAATCCTTTAAAAAAGGGGTTGGAATCAAGACCTCGAAACATTACAAATGAATTTTAGGAAGAATCTGACTTCAACTTTTAAAAACACAGAAGATTGAGTTCTATAACATGAAGTTCTTTTTTTTTTTTTTTAAAGATTTATTTGTTTGACACAGAGAGAGAGAAAACAAGAAGGCAGAGTGGCAGGCAGAGGGAGAGGGAGAAGCAGGCTCCCTGCTGAGCAGACAGCCTGATGTGGAGCTCAAATCCAGGACCCTGGGATCATGACCTGAGCTGAAGGCAGACGCTTAACAAACTGAGCCACCCAGGCACTCCTAACATGAAGTTCTTAACCCCCTTCATTTTTTCATAGTATACTGATTTTCTGCTAGTTATCTACCAGTAAAACCAAAACCTTTTTCTAAAGGGAAGTGGGTAGACCTCAGCCCATGCCCCAAGTGTTGGGTCTAATGGCAAAGTTGTGACTGCATTTCCTAAATGTGACTGACTAAACAAAGACCAGGTACATGATGATGAATCCTGGCACAAAAGGATGAGCTAAATAAGCTGGATTTCCTTTCTCATAAATATGAATAGAAAGTACTAGGATCATTTACCACTTAACAGTTCTCAAAGAAGACGCTAAAATGTTATGATGTGGTAGGCACAGGGCCATCATTAGACTGCACATGCAAGACTAATTACAAAAGGGCGGAAATTCTAATCATACAGAGACGAGAATGGACAGCACAGAGAGAAGCAGGGAACCACTGAGCAAGATTATATAGACCACCAGACAGACAGTAACTACTTCTGGGAGTTGTCTTGCTTCCTGATGGCTTTCTACTTCCACAAATAACTTAAAATAAATCTCTCTGTTTCTCTTAAGACAATTTGAATGCATTTCTCTTCCTTGGAACCAAAAGAGCTTAATTATAATAGAAATATTAAGTAACTACTATATATATAATCACATGATTATATATGTTAAATGTTACATTATAACAAGCTATTCCCAAATTCTATTTGCTTTAAGTGGAAGGAACTAAACTTTTTAGGGAGTTACCTAGGAACTGTAAGGATTGGTACAATGAGGCTGATGACTACTATGGAAATAAATTTCCTTAGCTTGAACAATCAGACTAGACTGGAGAGCTGATGTGGAGGTCCCCGAGAGATATCCAAATGGGTGGAGAATAAACCGAGTAGGAAGATAGAGAAAACCAAGAATAAAGCCAGCTGCCAGTTCAGGTGTACATCCTTTTTACAGACAGCAGAATTCCTTACTCATCTACTTCTGCCTGTTCCCTGCCTTTTCCAAATTATACAATTTTGGTTTTGAACACTGGAAATCACTGCCCCAGCTGCCATCAAGGGAAAAAATTCCTTGTAATATTTGTTTCCTGAATACTTTACACCTGTGATAGATATAGACCGAGTGGCAATTTACTCTCACTATGATGTTAGCTTTCAATTAATACTGGTTTCCCAAGCAAGACTAGCACAGTCTGCATGTCAAAGAACCTACAGTATCTCTTACACATTTCCAGGAGGCACCACAATTTAGAAATATGGTGGATAAACACATGACTTATCTGAACAAATACAAAAGGGAGCTCCTAGCATATCAGAGCAATACAAAGTCAGATGATGCAACAAGATAGTAATACATTAATTATCTAGAAAACTATTTTAGAACCAACAGACAACACATGAAAGAAAATGCACAAAATACAAGAGCAAATAAACCTGGGAAAATACTGAATAATGAGATAGAATTTTTAGACTAATTAGCAAAGATAATTTTATAACAACAATACCCTATTGCTGCTGAAGATATGATGAATCAACTCCAACAAATTGCTGAAGGTAAACTGACAGAACTCAGCAACCTGCAGCAAGAGCCATACGCATTTTTTTACCCTTTGTCCTCATGATTACACTTCTTAGACTGTATCTTAAGAATCCTAAATAAAGAAAAAAAAATGTTATTGTCAAAGAGTTTATCCTGGGATTATTTCTAATACAGCAATAAATATATGCATAACCATTCAACTGTTGGGTTATTATGCAGTTATTCAAAAAGATGGTTAATTTCTGTAATGATATGGAAAATGTTTATGATTAGAAAGTGAAAAAAGTGATAAAAAGTTGTATGTAGAGAACAACTACAAAGAAGTAAATCGTGTAAGATAAAGACAGTTAAATGAAAGAGACTAGAAAGAAACAATGAAAAGCTAGCAGTGGATTAGTGTTAAGATTATGGGCCTTTTCTCTTTTTCAATACTGTGGTTTTATTACCTTGAAAATGAAAATAAGTAATAAAAATCTCCAAAAGTCTAATTGTTTGAAGTCATATATAGGACAGGGCAAAAACCCTAGAGAATGTTCACAATAATGACAGAATCATCAAAAAGCTTAAATCACACCCTTTCTACTTGTTAAAATGTCAAGATGTGAAATATAATTTAGAAAGATTTATATGAAAATGCTTAAAGGTTATGGCACTTAACGGGTTAAACTTTGTGGACTTACAGAAAATTGAAATACTTGCAAAACTTTTTCCTCGATTATGCCATTAAAATGAGTAGACACACACTTATAAGATAGTGGAAAAAAACATCTTTATAGTAATGGAAAAAAGAATTATACCAAAGAAGCTGTTTTATAATCCCAGAGACCTAGTCTTATAAAAAGAATGGAAGTTTTACTTTTACTTAGATGATGGGAATTACTATAGTTTCTACATTTCTGATTAGTTTTTAGATTACAGTTTAAATATCTTATATGCACAGAAAAATTTTTAATGTTATCATAAATTAATATTAGGATTTACTTAAATGTTTGAATGAAATACTAAGTAATATATATACAGAAAAGTAAGACTACTACAAAATTTGAAATAAGAATACCAACATTTTGTTTAATATAAAAAAATTTTCAGGGCACCTGGTTGGTTTAGTTGATAGAGCATTTGACACCTGATCTCAGGGTCCTTGCATTCAAGTCCCACGTTAGGCCTGGAGACTACTGAAAAATTTCAATCACCTCTCATCAAGTTCCTAATTTTTCAAAAACATTGATACACAATTCTAGAAGTACCACTTAAAAGAATCAATAAATATCTTGATTAAACCCTATGTGGAACGAGAAGAAAAGAAAATCCCACAAAAATATAAAAGCCAAAAGTAAATTAAATTTTAGCTTAGAAAAGAGGGTCGATAATTCTTCTACAATAGTTCTTAAGACCGTTGTGGAAAAAAGTTCTAAAGAGTCTCTCAGTAATCACAAGTATGAAAATTACATGCAAAATTTACTAGTGTATAAGAAAATTTCAACTGCAGAAATAAGTGAGCACATACTACAAATAATTTAAATTTATCATGAAGCATATACTAAACTGATAAAGGTTACAGAACTGGTTCTTTTCATTTTACTAGTCAATTATTTGTGTTATGTATCATTTTTCTCCTTAAGAAAATAATTCATAAATAATTTAAAATTAAAACCTTCAGAAAACAGTAAATAAAAACTGTTCAAGATTTTAAAAATTGTTAGAATCACCAAAGGATTCTTTATCTACTTTTCTGCCTAAGGAAGTTAATGTAATAACTAAGAAGGGATGGAAAACAAACACATGTTTATAAATCATCTTCACTTGAAACCAATGGTACAGTTCTGTGTACTTATGTGGTCTATGAGATAACCATCCATAAGCACACACTTGTAATTGGTAGACAAAGGAGTCTAAAGAAAGCTTCAAAAGCACACATTATTTCCATTACACTAAACTGATTCTTAGGGAAAAAAATAAATTCATTTATTATAAAAAACAGAACAAAACACTTTTCCTACATGATTTTCTTGGAGTACAGCTGGGTGCACAGAAAGCAAATCTTTGCCACTTGAAGTATTTCCACTAAAAAAAAAATTTCATACAGCAACTAATCCACATTTACAGTTCATAAAATACATAATCTCCAGTGAACTCTTCATTATGCATATTCTAGAAGGAAGGAATTCCAGAAATTAAATCAACAGGCAAACATTCAGTAAGCACTGATAAATGTGGGATTTTATAGCTGGAAATTACAAGCACAAATTCCTAAGATTTCTTTATGTTAGTAAGTTCAACAATTCAAATCATTGTGAGGCATTTGAGGAATCTGATTCAAAACATTTAAGATGTCCAGGAGTTTGTATCTCCAAGATTCAGAAAATGATAATTTTACCTGAAATCACAATTTTGAAATTTTGTCCTGATGGCTGAGCAACTGAAACTCTACTAGAATCTCATGGAAGTATGAATGTATCAATTCTGTTTTACAAATAAAAAACTGTCTGCTGTGTACCAGATCAGCAAGCACCAACGCCAAAACAAAAGCCCCTACCCTCTAGGATGTAAGGGGAAAGTAAAGCTGGGATTTTTATTAGAGCCGTTTCCTTCTTATGCTTCAACCTTTTATTTCTCTACCAGCTTTTAAGATTCCTCATCAAATTCCTACATTAAATCTTAAACTACTATATCACACTCATGAATCTGAGCTTATTATTTGCACTAAAACAAGACTCCAGGAAAGCCTCCTACTTTTACAGTTTTTCCAAGTGTTTCATCCTTGACTTATGGAAGGATGAAGTATGAGGCCAGGAGAAAGATGGGTGACACAGACCCTTGAAATCACAGCTACAGCCTTTCTGGAGCTAACAAACCCATTGTAATTTCATGGAGCTTTAGGACCAACTGCTTCAGACCATGGGTCTTTAAATCTTCTATGCCATGAAAAGCCAAAATAACATCAGGAAAAAAGGCGTGTCAGAGATCTGGGGCACTTATTTTACTTCTTCCCTATAGGGAGAATAGCAGCCTGGCAATCCTACACAAATCACTTAATACTCATTTGGTTCATTTCCCCAGCTATACAGCAACTAAAGACCATGGTCCTTTCAGCTTCTAGAAGTTAAACATTTTGTTGATTATAAACAATCAGTCTGGTCATATTCCACACACAAAAGCAAGATTTTCTTTTTTATACTTGCTACTGAAAGCTCTCCAAGCCTTCAGTGAAACTTGTATTCAACTCAAGTGTTCAAATGTAGTTATGGGACTACAAAGTTACATGTCATTTGATTCTTTCTGCAAATACTTGGGCTCTTGTATCAGGGCACTTCTTATAGAAGTCATATTCAATAGCAAGAACAATCTTTAGTTGAAAATGTCAGAAAATGTTTTATCATAACTTGGGTTTCTACCCAACAGAAGTCTTTATCCATTAACCCTTTAAAACTCTAACAGAGATGATGTAAAGCATTATTCAACTAAAAATTCAATGCCTGGGTGGCTCAGTCCATTGGGCTTTGGACTCTTGGTTTTGGCTCAGGTCATGAATCAGAGTCATGAGATTCAGCCCTGCAAAGGTCTGGGTCTGTACTCAGTGCGGAGTCAGCCTGAGAATCTTTCTCCCTCCTTCTCCCTCTTCCTCTGCTCCTCCCCACTGCTTGTGAATGCTCTCAATCTCTCCCTCTCTCTCAAATAAATAAAATCTTAAAAAAAAAAAATCCAATGGAGCATTCTAATTCCTGTTCTGCAGTACCTGTGGTCAATGAGCCACTGTTTAATGCTCTTTCTGAATTAAGTCTCATAATATTTTCTAATAATGGTTAAACAAGTAGCATTTTATGAGCTTAAATAAACTCTTTTTGAAACACATCAGGGCTCTTTAGATCATGCCCATATACTTCCAACTGAATTCTATCACAAAAGAATTAACCAAGTATTTTATTTTGCATTTCTAAAGAATCAGCACCAATAGCTCTGAAGACATATAGTTTATGCCAAAGGCTGGAAAGTTTTACATACAAAGTTTTTGGTTTTTTTTAAAGATTTTATTTATTTGACAGAAAGAGAGAGAGATCACAAGTAGGCAGAGAGGTAGGCAGATAAAGAGGGGGAAGCAGGCTTCCTGCTGAGCAGAGAGTCCGATGCGGGACTCGATCCCAGGACCCTGAGATCATGACCTGAGCCGAAGGCAGAGGCTTAACCCACTGACCCACCCAGGTGCCCCAGGTTTTACATACAAAGTTTAAATATCTTCACTTTTCTTGCTTTTTCTTCAGTCCTAAAGCTCATCAGGGTGACATATTAAACCCTGATCCACCACTACAGAGTTATAATGCAGATCTAGAAAGTTAAAATCATCCTTTCGATAGAAGGCTCATTGCCTCTGATCTTTATATTTGACATATTAGTCCACTTCAAATAGGAAATTTCAGATTTTTCCATGCACTGCTTGAGAGGCACTGTAGTACAGAGCTTAAGAGTGCAAAGAGTGCAAACCCGAGGGACACCTGGTTGGCTCAGCTGGTTAAGCATCTGCCTTCAGCTCACCACATCAAGAGATCCTTGCTAAGCAGGGGGCCCTCTGATCATGCAAGCGCTCTCTCTCTCTAGCTCTCGACAAATAAATAAAACCTTAAAAAAAAAAAAAAGGAGTGCAAACCCTGGAATTTCTCTGCCTGACTTTGCGTTTGTTCCTGCCATTTATTGGTCAGAGAAAGAATAATTAACCATGGGGTAGTTATGAGGATAAAATAGCCAAGTTTAAAAAAAAAAACAAAACCCAACAAAAACAAAAAAAACAAATCCCAAACCAAAAAACCTCTATCTAAAAAAAGACAATTAAATGTAATATAAAACCCTGGCTGGATCCTGCACTAGAGGAAAAAACGTTATGAAGAATGTTATTAGGAATAGTTTGCTGACTCAGCTGGTTAAGCACCCAACTCTTGATTTTTGACTAAGGTCATGATCTCTGGGTCGTGAGAATAAGCCTTACACTGGGTTCCACGCTCATGATGCAGGAAGACTGCTGGAGATTCTTTCTCTCCCTCTGCTCCTCCCCCTGCTTGTGCATGCTCTCTTGCTCTAAAATAGGTAAATAAATAAATAAGTCTTTATTTTTTTAAAAAAAGTTACTGTTACAAGTGACAAAACTATAATACAGAAGGTAAAAAACTTAAATTTCCTCAATTTGATAACTATATGTGGTTTCAGAAGAGAATATCCTGGCTTTTAAAATATACACGTTAAAGTATTGAAGGGATAGAGGCAAGATGTATGAAACCTACTCTCAAATGATCAAAGGAAAATTGTGTTGGGGGGGGTAGTGGGAAAAAACAATTTGGCAAAATGTAAACAACTGGTGAATCCAGGTAAGGTGTATTTGGGAACTGTATGAATTACTCCCACAATTTTCCTCTATGTTTAGAATTATTTTAAAATAGTATCTTTAAAAAAACAGCTTTGACTCCAATCCCCTCCACTATCACTCAATTTCTCCACTTCCTTTCATTCACACAACCATTTTTTTTTTAATTTAAAGATTTTTAAAAATTTATTTATTTGACAGACAAAGATCACAAGTAGGCAGAGAGGCAGGCAGAGAGAGAGGAGGAAGCAGACTCTATGCTGACCAGAGAACCCAATGCGATGCGGGGCTCGATCACAGGACCCTGAGATCATGAACTGAGCCGAAGGCAGAGGCTTTAACCCACTGAGCCACCCACACGCCCTTCACAGAAACATCTTGAAAGGTCTCTACAGTCACCATGTCCCCATCTTTACTCCACTCCAGTGAGAATGAGATTTCCTTGTTGCCAACCCCAGTGATTTCTTCCTGGCCTTAACACCATTCTTCCACAGTGTTGACACAGGCAACCGTTCTTTTCCTTCCTAGCCTCACATCTCACTGGTTTTCTTTTTACTTCATTGGCTGCTCTTTCGTCAGTCTCCTTTGCTGGCCCCCTATCTCTAAATACCCAAGGTCCCTTTCTTTTCTCTGTCTATATAATCTTCATTTAGTCTGTGTCCCTGAATAGCACTCTGAACTCCACACTTAAGCATCAATATTTTATAATTGTTTGTGAAATGGGCATCTTAAACTTTGTTGGCTGAATCACAACTCTTGATACTTCTCCTCATCCCATTCATATCTGTTTCTCCTCTAGTTGCCTACGTCACTAAGTGTTCACCCAGTTGTTCAGGCCTTTCCTTTATGTTCTACATTCAAATCAACAGCTGGTGCTATCAAGTTTTACCCTAAAATATACTCTGAATCTGACCAATTCTCACCTCCTCCAGGCTACCCTAAGTCCAGGTATGTAGGATATACTAGCATGTTCTACAAGAGAATGTTCTACTAAAATGGGTTTTACTTGCCTTTCTGTTTTGTCCCATCACAGCCCATTCTCTGAGATGAAACAGCAAAAATGATGTCAAAGCTGCAATTAAATCAAGTCTTCCAACCATCAAAACCTTCCAACAGTTTCTCATCACACTTAAAATAAAACCTCACGTTCTTAGCACAGCCTATAAAACTGTACCTACAGAGACTAAGTAAATAAATAAATAATTACAAAACCCCTTTCAAAATATGCCTTCGCTTTCTTATTCATTATATATAGCTCTACTTCATTACTAATTGCAATATGAGTTACTGAATACTTAACCTATTTATAATTTTGTACTATTATAAGCATTTCATTCATTTAACAAATATTTACTGAATGCCTACTATATTCTAGGCACTGTTTTAGCTGCTGCAGATAGAGCAATAAATAAAACAAAAGATCTCTGCCCTCTTGGAGCTTACATTTGTGTGGGAGGAAAAAGACAATAAACAGAATATACAATGCAAACTGTGTCTGCAAAGGGCCAGATAAGTAAATGTTCCAGGTTTTGCAAGTCACATGTTGTATATTATCGATTTTTGTTTTACAACCCTTTAAAATGTAAAAACTGTTCTTAGCTCACAGGCTGTACAAAAACAGGCCAGAGGGCAGTGGGGCTCTAGCTTGCTGACCCCTGATAATAGCATTATAGAAGGGTATGTATTATGCAAAAAATAAAAAGAGAATCCAGGATAAGGGGGATGAGAGAGGGTAGGATGCAGTATTAAAACGGGTGTTTAGAGAAGGTAAGACCTGACCAAAGAATAGAAGGTAAGGCCAGTGAGCCAAGTAGATGTTTGGGGAAAGGAGATTTCAGACAACTGAATCAGCTAAAGCAAAGGTCCTAAGTAGGAGCATGACTGATATGTTTTTGATATAGCAAGGTGGCCAGTGAGCAAGGAGGGAACTGGTAACAGGAAATAAGGTCAAGGAGGTAAGGAGAAAGGGGAGTGGGTTGGGCAGATTACAGAGAGCTGTTGTGGGCCACTGTAAGCACTAGATTTTCTAATCAAAAGAAGAGTCAATGCAGTGCTCTAAATGAAGAAGCAATAGGGTCTGTCTTAATTTGAA
This sequence comes from Mustela putorius furo, assembly GCF_011764305.1. NCBI lineage: Eukaryota > Metazoa > Chordata > Mammalia > Carnivora > Mustelidae > Mustela > Mustela putorius. The sequence continues at coordinate 276,078 of NW_025421294.1, forward strand.
AAAGGCTAGTTCTCACCACTATATTGAGAAAAGGCTATTGGAACAGACTACGGTAGAATGGGGAGACCAGATAGTAACCTATTTAAACAGTATTTATGACAGCAGTAGCTTGGATCAAGTTGGTAGTACTAGAGAAGGTAAGGCACAGTAAAATTCTGGATGTATTTTGATGCATAGAACAAACAGTCTGTCCTGAAAGAACGGATATGAAGAATCAAAGAAAAAGCAAAGTCAAGGATAATGCTAAGATTTTAGCCTGAGCCATGGGAGGGATGGAGCTACCACTGACAGAAATGGGGAAAATCTGTATATAAAGTAGGCACTGGGGAGGAAGTTTAGGTTAGTTTTGGACATGTTGAGTTTGTTGTACATTATTAGACATTTAGGTAGAGAGGATGAATACGGAGTTGAACATGTGAGACTGTAATTAGAGAGAAGAGCTGAAGATTTAATTTTGCCTGTTGCCTGTATTTAAATGGCATAAAAGCCAAGAGACTAAATTAAATAACCAATGAAGTGAATACTGATAGGAAAAACAAAGAATAGAAAACAAAAAGCAAGGTCTGAGCCCTGGGGTTCTCCAACATAAGTCTGTGAGAAAAGGAAAGGAGAATTATAAGAGGCCAGGACAGAGGTCGAAGATAAGCAAGGGTGTGTGGTATACTGAAAAGTAAAGAAGAAAGCGTTGCCAGGATAAGGGAACAAACAGCTCTGTCAAATGTTGCTGATAGGCCAAGTAAGATGAACAGAATAAATGGCACATGGCATTTGATAACATGGAAGTTACTGGAGAACACAAGCTGCACCAGCAGGAATGCTGCAGACAAAAGCCTGACTGCAATGGGTTTAGGAGAGTACATGGGAGGGAAAAATTTGGCATACCAAGTGTAGAAAAAAGTCTTTTGAGGAATAACGCTGCAAAAAGAAATCTGAAAAATGAGGAAATGGGGTGAAAAGTGAATCAAGGTATTTTTTTTGTTGTTTTGTTTTTCGCTTTTTTTTAAATTTATTTTTTATTTATTTTCAGCGTAACAGTATTCATTATTTTTGCACCACACCCAGTGCCCCATGCAATCCGTGCCCTCTATAATACCCACCCACCTGGTACCCCAACCTCCCACCCCCCCCCCTGCCCCTTCAAAACCCTCAGATTGTTTTTCAGAGTCCATAGTCTCTCATGGCTCACCTCCCCTTCCAATTTCCCCCAACTACCTTCTCCTCTCTAACTCGCCTTGTCCTCCATGTTATTTGTTATGCTCCACAAATAAGTGAAACCATATGATAATTGACTCTCTCTGCTTGACTTATTTCACTCAGCATAATCTCTTCCAGTCCCGTCCATGTTGCTACAAAAGGGGTATTCGTCCTTTCTGATGGAGGCATAATACTCCATAGTGTATATGGACCACATCTTCCTTATCCATTCGCTTTTTAAATAATAGGAGAAATAACAGCATACCTGTTTGCTGATAGAATTCAATAAAGATGACATGGCAGAAGAGAAGCTGAATCAGTGTCCTTGAGCACATGAGAGAGGATGGGATCTAGTACAAAAGGCTTTGTGGGACACTTTCTTTGAAAAGTCAGAGAAAAACCACAGTCAAGGATAACTAAGACACAAGAAGGATGGAGTTGCCACTGACAGAAATGGGGGATTTGGGGTCATAGTAGAACACACAAAATTGTAACTACAGAAGGACTGCAGTTACTAACAAGGCAAGGGGGCATCACGATGGGAGTAACTGAGACAGGGTAGACAAGCCCAGGAGGAAAGGTCTAGGAATGAGAGGACAGGGTACTGGAAAGATTAGTTATGTATATTCTTTGCAATTTCATTATAAAGACAGGCAGTCTGAAGAAAGGGTAATGAGGCTGGAGCTAAAATAACTAAAGAACGAAGAGGAATGACCTGGAAGTCACCGATATCAATTATGCTATCAATAGTTGGTAACAATCATAAGGGGTAATAGATTACATAATCTGAGGATTTTGAGAGAGAAGGGAGGGAGAATAGTCCAAAAGCAGCCAAGAGATGCATAGCAGACACCCTTCTCACCTCCAGGAATAGTGATAGGGAGAGTTACAGGAAAGGAAAAAATAAAACAAAACAAAATGAAAAAACAGCCACAACCACACAGTACAAAAGTCAGGTTTCCATACGAGCATGAAAGTGAAGGGAATTTTTAAGAATAGATTGAGGTTGGACTTTGCAGATGTTGGACTGTACCAGTGGGAACAGTAGAAGGGTATACAGAGTTAGAAGAGTTTGGGTTGTTCGTTTGTTTTAAGATTTATTTATTTGAGAGAGAGAAAGAGGTAGGTGGAGAAGATTCCTCAAGCAAGCAGACTCACTGCTGAGAGCAGAGCCCAACATGGGGCTGGATCCCAGGATCCTGAGATCATGACCTGAGTCAAAAGCAAGAGTCGGATACTTAACGGAATGAGCCACCTGGGTGCCCCTGCTTTTTGTTTGCTTTTAAAAGATAAATACAGAGGGGCGCCTTGGTGGCTCAGAGGGTTAAGCCTCTGCTTTCAGCTCAGGTCATGATCCCAGGGTCCGGGGATCAAGCCCCACATCAGGCTCTCTGCTCAGCAGGGAGCCTGCTTCTCCCTTTCTCTGCCTGCTTCACTGCTTACTTGTGATCTCTGTCAAGCAAATGAATGAAATCTTAAAAAAAAAAAAAAAAAAAGACAAATACAGACCATTTCATGAACTGGAGTGTGGATGATGAAAGGTGACCTGGAAGTCTGGAGGTTCTGTGGCTACTGAGAGATCCTTGAACACAAATGTCTCCTGATACACCCACATGCTTCTCTGAGAAATGGAAATTGCTGGGTCAAAGTGTTTTTGCTTGAAAATTAACATGGCTTTACTGATTTATTTAATGTACTAGTTTCAGTACAACCCTGCCAATACATAGTAGCAAAATTTTCTCACTTTTGCAAGTATAATGGGAAACAAAATCTTCACCATTTTACTTTGCACTTCCCTCCTGGTGGGGGAGAGCATTATTTCATGTTAGCTCTCTGTATTTCCTCCTCTGTGATTCTGGCCATTTAAGAAATTGAGTTGTCTTTCCCTAATGGTTTATAGTGCTTCGAAAGAAACTGGTTTTGGTTTTTTTTTTTTTTTTTTAAGGTTCTATTTATCTACTTGAGAGAGAGAGTGCGCGCACATGAGAAGGGAGAGGGTCAGAGGGAGAAGCGAACTCCCTTGTTGAGCAGGGAGCCCAATTCAGGACTCGACCTTAGGACTCCAGGATCATGGCCTGAGTTGAAGGCAGTCGCTTAACCAACTCAGCCACCCAGGCACCCTGTTTTTCTATTTTATTCCATTCCTAAATGTTCACACAAATCAGTGTTGTGAATTTCTTGTTTCAAATATTCCAATGGCTCATGCTAGGCCCAGTAGGTTATTTCCTCCTCAAATCCCTCTACTATTTTTTTTTATATAATTTTTTATTTTTTATAAACATATATTTTTATCCCCAGGGGTACAGGTCTGTGAATCACCAGGTTTACACACTTCACAGCACTCACCAAAACACATACCCTCCCCAATGTCCATAATACCACCCCCTTCTCCCAAACCCCCTCCCCCCAACAACCCTCAGTTTGTTTTGTGAGATTAAGAGTCACTTATGGTTTGTCTCCCTCCCAATCCCATCTTCTTTCACATGGGGGCTTAAGTGGGTACGAGAAATCCCTCTACTATTTATTAGAGTTAATTAAGACCCACGAGTCAAATTGGTCAAACCCTTTAGTTTCTGTACTGTCCCTGTTTTTGTACTACATTTGAGATGGTATGGCTCACAAAGCAGAAAATATTTACTATTTAGTTCTCTACAGAAAAGTTTGTGGATTTCTGCTCTGTACCTTTCAGGGCCCCTTAACTACTGGGAGATTTGGGAACACAGTAGGTCCTTATCTTAGCTGACATAGTCTCTGAAATGCTGCTCCTATTCCCCTGAAATGCCTAAGTCACTTCTCCCACTCTCCACTTGGAACCTATTACTAGTCCTGCTGGATGCCTCCAGATTTATACCATAAAAGCTGTAACTATACTTTGTTGTACTTTTTCATTTACTTCTCTCTCTCCAGTAGTATATAAATCTCTTAATGAAAAGGGACAACCTCAGCACTAATAAATGTTAAGCAACCGAATAAATGGCCACATTTAAAAACCATCATAATTTGCCATCTTTCTCATAATTTTCTTACGCTCCAGCCAAAACTATTATTTTTACTTAAGTATTTTTCAAAAACATTATTTTTAATGGCAGCATATTAATTTTATGACTATTTCTTTACAATTTTGGTGAATACCACCTATTTCTAATCTTTCATGTGTATCTATTTAGAATGTTCACAATTTTGTGAAGTATTTCTCTGATTTAATTCCCTCCTTAGTAAAGACAAGAGCAATGAAATCTTTGTTTTTCTGAGATGACCCTTTTTATCTATGGCAGCCACTTCTGCACCTGAGGATTAAGGGGATTTGCCAAATATTATTTTACTAATGGCTTCAGAGTGCTTCAAAGTCAACTATAAAATCCAGTTAAATTTTTTTCCCTTTAGTTTTCAGTATGTAATTAATTTCCAACAGCTTGTGGGTAGTCTTATTCTCCTTAACTGAAATATCTCTATGATTTTGTTGTTGTTGTTATTTCTCTATTAAGACCTTAGCTAAGTTTGGCAGGGGTTTTACTAAACTGTTTTTCAATTTGGTCACTTAACAAGCCATTGTCACTTCTTATATAGACGCCCCAAATCTGATGGGATTTTTTTCTACCCTATTTGTGTTGAGGTCGTTACTAAGAGTGTTTCACCACAAATCATTTTAGAAATCAGCTTTAAATACTCATTACCAATTACATCTCATTCAGGTAAGGATATTTTTTTCCCTTTGTAAAATATATGCAGATATTTAAGCCATGTCTGGTTTATGTCATTTACCCATTCATTACTTCCAGGTCAAATTTTACTATCTTTGTAATATGGTCTATGATCTATAATTAGTAGCTCCATTAAATTATAGTAATTTAAAAAATTCATTATAAGGTTCTGTATTCATTTGATATATGTATTCATTATGAGATTCCTAATATGTATATTATCTAAAGTTTTACAAATAAAGGACATAAGCTTTGCAATCAGGCAGATCTATATTCAGATTTGCAATTAGGCAGATCTATATTCAGATTCACCTTGAAAACTCTGGAAGAACTCACCTATTCATAGGTAACTGCCATACATAATACAGGGCTATGATAAGGAGCAGAATGTATGTAAAAGTAACAATGAGTGATAAATGCCTACAAATAATGCCTTGCATAATACAGGGAAAAAATGTTAATTTACTCCCTCTTCTTTCCCATCTCAAGCAATAATAAGATCAATAAATGCTGTGCTCCTCAATTTAGCTTAAGCCCATTATTAAATTCCCTTAATTAAAAGCAAAATGGGAATATGGACCATGAGCTTTGGATGTTCATATACTCCAACCCAATATTTTCACTTTGGAGGATCTATCTTAATGAAATAATCTAAAACCCAGAAATTTTTTCATGTACAAGGATGTTCAGTGTAGTGTTTCTTAGAATTGCAAAAAAAAAAATCAGAAACTTGCCGATTGTCCAATAGGAAAATGTTTAATCATGAGAAAGTCACATTATGTGGTCATTTTAAAAGATGCTGACAAAATAATTAATAGCATGAGAAAATGCTTATGATGCTACGTGAAAAAAGCAGAATGCAAAGTTATTCATATAGTAAAGTCTCAACTATGTAAAAATCAAAATAAACAGAAAAAATACTGGAAAAAAATGTACCAGAGGGTTTACAGCAGTTATCTCATAATCTAGATACTAGTGATTATAATTTTATGAGTTGTTTTCTAACATATTAATGATCGTTATGATGATAACAGCAGTTATTATTTATGGAGTGTCTACTACATCAGTCCCAGTCCTAAGAGCATTCTCATTTAATCCTCACAGAACTGTGAGATGAGAAAATCTGAGGCACAGTGAGATTAAATAATTTGCTCAAATTCACACCTAATTTCAGAAGGTACCACGATCTGAATCCAAAAAGTCTGGCTCTAGAGCTCCTATTCCTAACTGTAACATTCAAAGATTTGCTTTGCTTTTGAATTTTAACCATTAAAAAGGCACATGTCAACTTAAATCCTGCAGTCTTTCAGTTACCAGCTTTCTTTTAGCTTTAGGCATTCCTTCAGTTCTGAAATCAAATAACTGCTCTGCATCAGGTGTCATTTTGGAGTTAAGAGATAGCCACCATTCCTCTATTGGTTCTATGTACTCCAGAAACTTCTAAGACAAATCTGCATCCCTATTTCCTATTCCATTATCTCATTTACCCACTAAGACTCATTTAACCATTCTTAGTTATTACACCTACTTTCAGTACTTCCAAAGAATTCTAGTAAGGAGGTCCAGAGTTAACCAAACAAAGTTTCTAGGAACTCTCTCCTACACCCATCCATATAACTATAAATCTAGTTACCAGCCTTACAGACATCCATCTTCCATCATAAAGTTCACTCACCCTATGACCCAGGAGACATCTCTCACCTGCTATCTCTCACTGGATATCTACCATAGGACTGGATGAATGGGAACAACTGAGAAAGATTTGTGGAATTTTTTTGTCTCTGATCCCTTTTGAAGATGGCATTATTCTCTACTTTTTTTGAAAACAATTATCAGTTAATCAATCACTTTGATTCTTTCAGCTTTCTCACCCTTTTGCTGGTAAACCCAATTGATTTTTTGGAACAAGAACTTTTGGGCACCAATATATGTATTCAATTATCAATCCCAAGAAGAAATATTCACAACTTATACCCTCGGCAATAAAAACAACTCCCACTTAATTGCTGTGCTCCTCTCTGCATTTTACACTTGATAAATCTATATCATGACCTATGTCACATGTTTTGCCTTCCTTTATTAACCAAATTTCTTTTCTTAAAAACAGTATTTGCAGAATCCAACATGGATAAAAGTCAGCAATTCTTCTAAAGATAGTACATTTACATTTCAATGCAGTTCATTTACAGTATTTAGAAAAACTGAGTTCATGTGAAGGCTTTAACATTATACAAAAAAGAAAAACTGGTCATAAAAACAATGAATACAGTATCAAATGTTGATAATGGAAATATTTACAACCAGGATCATATATATTTTTGCTAAAATCTTATCCTGCTCAAAATATACAATGGTAATAAGCTTTTTGAAAGATTTTTATAGACATTTCAGCAGAAGGAATTTAATAATTCCCTTAATACCTAGAGCAAAAATGTAACTGATCAAGGCTGATCGAGGTGGGGGCCCCTTATAGGAAAAAGAAAATGAAACTCTAATAGTTCATCAGGCTAACATTAAATTAGGTGAAGTAAAAACCGGACTGCTAAACTGTTATGCATTTATGACTACAGGAGGAGTAAAAAAGAAATCTGCACCTTTGAACCACAATCTCCTTTTTGCGGCTACAAGTTTTCAACTCGGTGGAGACATTCTCTAAGAATGGTGTGCAGAGTAGGATAAAAGGAGAAAACACAACTTTTTCCCAAAAAAAGGAATGCGTCCCTTTTTCACTAAGTATAACTTATTTGCCATTCAAATCGGAAAGCTCTGATGTAACAGGGAAACTTAAAATCCGAAAGGTACTTTTGTTATCCTAAAAATGAGTAGATCAGAATAGCCATTTTATAATCTCACATTTCCAAATAGCTATTAGGCCATATAACTTAAAAAAAAAAATCTTTATTCTGAAAAATAAAGTACTATTTATAATCTCATCACTGAAGTCATCACTGTTTCAAGGCAGGACTGTTATTAAGCTTCTTAATACAACTGTCAAAATCAATTTGTGGACAGCCGCCAAGTTCAAATTTCTACATCTGTTGATGGACCAAAGTAATTAGTGATCGTTAAGATAACGGACTTAAAGGCTAAGCAATCTTTGCAACATCCAGTTGGTTTTTACAGCCGGTAGACAAACAATCGATCCTTTTTAAAGGAAGGAAGCCGTTTCTTTTTAATCGTGGTAGCCGGTCTGCTCCTCAGCAGCTGTTCGCTTTTCCGTGTTCGCGTGGGAGAAGTACAAAACGGTGGAAGTGCAAAAAACAAACCCACGCGAAGCCCGTACAAACCTTAAAATTATGTAAACACGTCGTGAGGCCAAGAGGCCCCAGGGGGCAAAAACAGCCCAGAGAAAGCGATCAGCCAGCTGAGTGTGGAGGCGAAAATGTGTGCGGGCCCCGGACGCCAGGGCAGAGAGGGCCGGGCAGGGACAAAGACGGGCCATCCGGGGCAGCGCCCGGCAGTGCCCCAAAGCGCCCAGAACCGGCAGGAAGCAGCCGTCCTGGGGCAGCGACTGCGACAGCAGGGCCCTCAACGCCGCGTCTAACAAAAAGCGCCCCAGCGAGAAGGCTCTCCCCTTCGCACCGCCCCCACAGGGCCCAGGCCCTGACCTCGGACACCTGAGGAGCGCTGCCCGACCCCTGCCAGTGTCCGGCAGGACGCCCCGGCCGGCAGCTGTTGGGCTTAGAACCGCGCCGCCGCCGCCGCCGGGCTCCAAACGGCCGGGAGGGCGGCGGGTCGGGCGCCTCTCCCCGCAGCCCGTCAGGCAGCTTCGGAACAGCTGCCCTCCGCTCCCGCCCTCCAGTCTGGGGCCGCGCACCCTCAACGCCACCTACCCGGTCCCACACCATCCCAGAGGCCTCCGGCGCTCGGGCCCTCTGCCGTAGCGGCGCTGCCTCCCGTCCGGGGCCTGAAATGGCTGCGGAACAAAGAGAATCTGGGCTCCGGCGAGCGCGGGTCCGATTGGCCGGGGGGCGGGGCCCGCCTCGGGAACGTTCGGCGGCGGTCGCCTAGGCAACGGCGGCGCGGCTGGGAAAAGCAGGGCCTGGGCCTGCGAGGCCTGCGGACCTGAGCCTAGTGGCGCGCGGCGGTGGCTCCTCAAGCCGAGCTGTCGCCCGCTCTTCAGCGCGGTGAAGCCTCGACCAAAATGGCCCTGGAAGTGTGGATGCTTGGGGGCTGTCCAGGGCCTCCTAGCATGACGACCCCACGCCAGCGAACTTCCGTACCCCCGGAGAATCGCCCAAGTGACAGCCCTACCCCGGGAGCCTACTTAACACGGAGCATGCCACCAGTCCCCAATAATACAGTTCCAAAGTCGCTGGTAAACTAACTAACTAACTAAATAAATAGGCGACTTCAGTAGATGGAGATGGGCAGAAGGCTGCTTGCTAATGTTGCGTGATTGACTTTTGAGGTCTACTGCACCTAGCATGTCAACTGCTGTGTATGTTGAAATTAATGCGTTTATAGAATTTTTACATGTCCTAGTGTGTATTCAAATAAAACTAGTTTCTTGCTCTTAGAAATAACAAGCCCTTCTCTCCGTAAGCAGCCATCACGAGAAATTAAAATGTCTTCGGTTTTCAGAACAGAACATAATTCAAAATGGGAGAGATGGCTATTTTTATACTCAATTATGATAATGGTAATGATTGATAAATAACAGTTCCCTTACCCACATTATTCTTATATATAAATGGGCTACATGTGAATATTTTTAATTTGCATAGCTGGATAATCATTATATCCTACGGTGATGATGCCGCTGATAATATTCTTCCTCTTAAGATCAACTTGTGTAAAATGCCGGCAGTTTCGACTATCCTATTTGCAAGTGCTGTGTATATCACGTTTTGAAAATGTGTAGCAGTTGTTGTCTTCCAGGCATAGTCTAGATAAAAGTACAGCACTAGTACTAGAAAGTTTCTTAAATTTATATTGGTATAGGTTATTTGTTAACAAACTTGCTAATAATTTTCATTTGCAACAAGTCATTTTACAAAACAATTTATTTCACTTAAATTTTGAGTATAGGACTATTTTTATGATTAGGAAATGGAACATAGTAAGAAAAATATTTTAAACAACTAAAATGCTCATAATTATGAACCCACCATTCCTAATGTTAATTTGATAGCAGTTGGATACAGGAGCATGCAGCAAAAAGAGATCTCTAAATGGGAACAGATTGCAAGAAAAAAATACTTAATGCAAACCTTCCAAAATGGTTGGTTAGTGTATCTGCAGGAACATTTATCCAGAATATGTGTATTTATCCAAATAACAAAAAGGGCTTATTTCTGCATTTGAAAAGTCCCACTGTGGGACTTCTTTGGGACATCAAGGGAGCCCTGATCTGTACAAATCAGTTGCGTGGTATCTGCATTCTACTTTGCTAAGAAATGTAATAGGAATTCTTTCTAAATATAAAGGTTAAGCAAATAATGATGGATGTAAAGAACTACTGACAAAGCAATTACTCAGGAGTTCACCTGAATAATACTTTGGATTATTATATATAATAATAGAAATTAACTTAAGAAAATGAAGTATTGTTTGGTGTATGTAAAAGGATTTATTGACCAAAATCTTTTGAAAGAAAAAATATTGATTATCAGATGTTGTGAAATTGAGACTGAGTAAATTACTGTACATACTTCTATGAAATTTAAATGAAAGCGAATTAAAAATTTAGTATGAAATAGTTCTGCATTGAATGAAGAGATGATTCTATATAAAGCATTTTTGTCTCTACCTTCTAGGTTAAATTAAAAATAGATGTTTTAAACAGTAGATCTTCTTACCATTAACAAGGGTTTATTAACATGGCTTATTTTATTTTTTCTGTTATTTGTTTACCCTTTGCATACTTTGCTCATGAAATAGCAGCTATTCAGTAATATTTTCTCTTTATGCCCAAATACAAAGCAGCAGAACTTCTGTAATAAAACTTTGTCAGTATTTTTTAATGACATATACTTAAGTTAAAAGCGGTAAATAACTTAAATTTTTAACCCCCAAATTTATTATACATATCCTATATTTAAAATTTCTGCATTAATTCTTTTCTTAGGTAAAAAAAAAATGGACAAAGATAAAAATAAACAATGGTAGAAATTACAAAATAGCATTAAGGGAGAAACATACCTATAAACTTTCCCCTTTGAAGAAAAAGATGCTTACTCTGTCAATGCAGCATTGTCAAAACAAGCATGAAGCTGGGAGGCAGAGGGCCTGTATGCAGATGCTAGCTTTACCACTTATGAATGCTTCCCATTCAGTCTTTTGAGCTTCACCTGTCTTGGGATTAAATAAGATAAAGTATATTAAGAGCTCATTAGCAGAGTGCCTGGCAGATAGTTAGAGGACAATGAAAGATAGTATTACTAGGTATTAATATATATAAAAGAACAGATGTTTGAGAAGGAGGAGTGGTGATTGAAAAAAAATTATAGGTTTGGAAATCTAGAAATAGTTAAGTATCTTTAATAGGAAATTGTTCGTGAATATATAGATACACAGTAAAAGAAGTGAAATAATCTTTTAGATACCGCCAATCTTTTAAAATAGAATACTTCTGGAAATATTCCCATCGTATACTTTGGGAAAGATGAGGGAATTCTCATTATAATCTTTAATACTAGACAGTTTCAGGAATCGCCTTCCATTGCAGTATCTTCAGATTGGCATTAAGGAAAAAAAAAATTTTTAAAGTAATTATTTAGAAGAATTTAATTCAGATTTTGAAAGAGAACAGTTATTTACATATTCAGAAATGTGTAAATAATCTAGAGGCATTTTTCATTTAAAGCAAACCCACTATACTGTTTGAATGTACAAAAAAGATAAATTAGAGAGTTATTATTATCTGGGAAAGGATTCACTTCAAAGTTCCCTCAACTATTAATGTCTCTCAGTGATTAAAATATGAGTCTATTTATAAAAAGGTCTACTTAGACTTCTACTTCTGGGAAGATGAAGTAGACCTACTTTTCCCTATTCCTCCTAGTAAGTACAATTATGTGCCCCTAAACATTACATATAAAACAAACATATGAAGACTCTGAAAGATGGAGAGAAGACAGACCAGCAAGGACCTCAAGACCCAAGCAACAACATAAGGAGTAGTTCCCTGGGTTTTTTGGCGTGTGTTTGTTTTGTTTTGTTTTGTTTTGTTTTTGCCTCCTCTATCTCAGACTTAAAATTGAAGGAGTTGGCAACCTGAAAATTCCAGTGGTTCAGACAAAGAAATCCCCAACAAAATAATGCTCACTTTAGCTGAAGAACGAGAAAAGAGGCAGTACAAAAGATTAAAAAACAAACAAAAAAATGAACAAACAAAAACCATTTAGACAATAACTAATAAAACTAAAGAAAAGCAAACTACAGGAAAAAATCATGACCACTCCTCCTCATCCCCAACACAAGTCAGCAAAGGTCTAGTGGAAAGCCTGGACTTCCTCATTCACCAGACTGTAAAAACGTGCCTCAACCCCATCTCCCGTCCTATGGTGTCAAAGAAGTTAGGTAGACAGCCAGGACTTTCTTCCCACTGGCCAGTAATGAGAGAGAGAGAGAGAGACAGACTTGGGTGTCTATGGAGGCCAAGTGAGGAACTTAGACTACTCTCCAACCTGGCAGTAAGGATGTGGTGCCTGTTCCCCACCCCCACTTCCTCTAACAGTGCTTTGTCAGAAAAAGCCAGCTGAAATAGAATATTTAAATAAAATCCAAAGTCTTAGAACATGATACCTCAAATGTTTAGGTTTCAATTGAAAACTGCTCATCTTAACAAGAACCAGAAGTATCTCAAACCGTGCAAGAACAAAGCCAACAAACAAACAAGAAAAAAAAACAACTAATAGATGACAAATCCAAGGCAAGAGATGTTAGAATTATCTGACAAAGATTTTAAAGCAGAACTGAAACACTTCAGTAAGCAACTACAAAAACACTTGGAACAAATGGAAAAAATAGAAGATGTAAAGAATGGCTGAATAAAATTTTAGACCTAAAACATACAATAGCCATAATAAAAAACAAAGTGGATGGGTTCAACAACACAGTGGAGGAGACAGAGGAAAGAATCACTGAAAATGTAGCTAAAACCATAGAAATTACTTAATTTAACAATGGACAGAAAATAAATTGAAAAAAAAAAAATAGAGTCTCATGGAATTAACAAGAGGTCTAACACTCATATCCTCAGAGTCCTGGAAGAAGAAAAGAAAGAGGGTGACACTAAAAATAATAGCTGAAAACTTAAGAAATTTGACAAAAGACATAAACCTACAGACTTAAGAAGCTGAACAGAGTTGCAACAAAGGTGTTAAAACAATAAAATGGGGAAAGACTGTTTTTAGCAAACAGTCCTGAGACAATTGAGTATCCACATGCAAAAAGATAAAGCTGGATCTCTACCTCATGTAATAGTACAAAAATTAACTCAAAATGTAAGAGATAAGTATAAGAGCTAAAACCAAATGAAAGAGCTAAAACTATAAAATTCTTAGAAGAAAGCATGAAAGTAAATATTTATGACCTTCAGTTAGGAAAACTGAAAATTTGTTAGATACAATACCAAAAGCACAGGCAACAAAAGAAAAAACTAGATAAATTGGACTTCATCAAAATTTAAAGTTTGTGTTACAAAGGATACCATTAAGAAAGGAAGTAAAAAGATTACCCATGGAATTTTTTAAAATTGCAAATAATCTATCAGATAAGAGACTTGTGTCTGGAACAAAGAATTCTTAAATCTCAATAATAAAAAAGATGAATAACCAAATTTAAAAATGGGCAAAGAATCTATATATCTCCAAAGAACCTATACAAGTGGCTGGTAAGTATAGGAAAAGATGCTCAACATTATTAGCTTTTAGGGAAATGCAAATTAAAATAATGAGATACCCCTTCATACCCAGCTCTAATAAGAAGGACAGGTAATACCAAATATTGGCAAAAATGTAGAGAAATTGGAACTCTCATACATTGCTTGTAGGGATATAAATGCTACAGCTGTTTTGGAAAACAGTTTGGCATTTCTTCAAACAATTAAACATAGATTTACCATATCATCCAGCAATTCCATTCCTCATGGAAATGAAAACATATGTCTATACAAAACTTGTGCACAAATATTCACCATAGCATTATTTATAGGAGCCATAAAAGTGGAAAATGATGGACTCAAATGTCCATCAGCCAATGAATGGATAAATATATTATATCCATATATGGAATATTAATTAGTACTAAATAGGAATAAAGTACTAATACATGCTACCCTGACAACATACCTAGTGAAAGCATTCACTTACAAAAGACCATATCTCTCTCTATATATATCTAGAATAGGCAAATCTACAGAAACAGAAAGTAGATTCATGGTTTTCAAGGATTTGAAGAGAGAAAATAGTGACTACCAATAGATACAGTGTTTCTTTTGGGGGTGATGAAAGCAGTTTAAAATTAAATAGTGGAGGTTGTTCAAGTCTGTGAATATACTAAAAACCACATTATGGTACATTTTACTTTATTTTATTTTATTTTTTTAAAAGATTTTATTTATTTATTCGACAGAGAGAGATTACAAGTAGGCAGAGAGGCAGGCAGAGAGAGAGGAGGAAGCAGGTTCCCTGCCGAGCAGAGAGCCCGATGCGGGACTCCATCCCAGGACCCTGAGATCATGACCCGAGCCGAAGGCAGCGGCTTAACCCACTGAGCCACCCAGGCGCCCTATGGTACATTTTAAAAGGGCAAATTTTATAGTACATAAATTGTATCTCAATACAAGTCATTAGAAAAAAAAAAAATGAAATAGGATTAACCCAAAGAAATTCATGACAGGACCCACTGTTCAACTTCTGCACACTAAAAACAACTTCTGCACACTAAAAACCTCAAAGACAGGAGCAAGAAATGACATTTTACCTGTAAGGGAAAAGCAATTTGAATGACAATGATTTCACATCAGAAATCATGGAGTCCAGGGGTTCCTGGGTGGCTCAGTTGGTTAAGCATCTGCCTTTAGCTCAGGTCATGATGTCAGTGTCCTGTGATCGAGCCCTATGTCAGCTCCATGCTCACTGGGGAGTCTGCTTCTCCCTCTTCCTCTACCCCTCCCCCCCCCAACTCATGCACACACACACTCTCTCTCAAATAAATAAATAAGTAAATAAATAATATCTGTGTTAAAAAAAAATAATCATGGAATCCAAAAGGAAGTAACACTACATTTTTCAAGTGTTGAAAGGAAGGAACTATCAACCCAGAATCCTATATCTGGCAAAAATATCCTTTAGGAATGAAAATCATAACATTTTCAGAAAAAGGAAAACTAAAATGTTTTTGTAACTAGCAGATTTTTTGTAAAAGAATGGCTAAAGGAAGGTATTTAAACAGAAAGGAAATCATAAAATAAAGAGTGTAGGAACACTGAGAAGGAAGAAAGAATAAGGTGGGCAAAAATATGGGTAAATATAATAAGTTTCCCTTCTCTCTCTTTTTTTGAAATGACTTACTTATTATTTTAGTAAGCTTCACCTCTGATGGTGAAGCTCCATCTCACAGACCTGAGATCATGACCCAAGTGGAAATCAAGAATCAGATCCTTAACTAACTGAGCCAACCAGGTGCCCCTTCCTTTTCCTTGAATCTTCTAAATGATGTCTGATGGTTGAAGCAAAAATTTTAACATTGACTTAATGTGGTTCTAAATGTATGAAGAGGAAATATGTAATGTAATTATAGTATTAAATGGAGAAGGTAAAGAGACATAAAAGGAGACAAGTGCTCTACACTTTACTTGAACTGGTAAAATGACACCACCATTATACTGGGATAACTTACACATTCATAATATTTATTAAATAGAACACATATGTATTATATGTAATGCATACAATATATAACTATAACTATATATATAATGTACCAGCTAGAGAAACCAGTCAAAAAGTTATGTAGAGATACATTCAAAAACATTACAGATAACTCAATATGAAATTCAAAAAATGTACAATAACTCATAGAAAGGCAGAAAAACAAAAACAAAAAACAATAAACAGAAAGTAAAATGACAGACTTAAAGCCCATACATATAAATAATTATATTAAACATAAATGGTATATAAACCTCATTGTATTTTGATTGGCAGAGTGGATTAAAATTCGAGCCAAGTGTCATCTACAAAAGACTCACTTCAAATGTAATGTAAAAGCAGATTGAAAGTAAATGGAAATAATAACGATAAGAGCAGAAATCACGGAGATTGGAAACAGGAAAAACAGAAGAGAAAAATCAATGAAACAAAAAGCTTCTTTGGAAAAAAAAAGCAGTAAACTTGATAAACCTCTAGCAAGACTGAGAAAAAAAAAACACAAAGTGTGCGAGCATGTACTCTCTCTCAAATAAAGAAACAAAATCTTAAAAAACAAACAAAAATAAAAACTAGTCAACATCATTAGCCATCAGAGAAATGCAAATTAAACCACAAGAGATGAGACATCCCTATCCACCTATCCGAATGGCCGGTGAAAAAAGAAAAAAACCCAAAAAACAAAACCACACTACCCAAATCTGAATCACTCACACATTGCTGCTGGAAAGATAAAATGGAATAGTGACACTGGAAAACAGTTTAGCACTTTCTCAAAAAACTAAATATGTGATTACCATATAATCCAGCAATTACACTCTCAAGCATTTATCCCAGAAAAAACAAAAACGTGCTTTCATACAAAACCTGTATGTTTATAGCAGCTTTATTTGTTTAACAGCTCCAAATTATAAACACCCCAGATGTTCTTCGATAGATAAATGGTTACCATAGAATACTACTTAGCAATAAAAAGAAACAAACTATCGATACACACAACAACTTGGATGGATTTTTGGAGAACATTCAGTGACAAAAGCCTACCCCAGTTTTCTCCTAGCAAAGAACATTTATCTGCTTGATCTCCTTCCAGGCTTCTCTTTCCTCTATCTTCAACCTTTCCCTCTCCACTGGATCTACAACTTTTGCTAATTTAAACTGGATGTTATTTTACTATTAGTAAGAGTTGAGGGGTCCTACATTAAGAAAGAGGGCAAGATTCCATCAAATTCAAAAGATTTTTTAGGGGTGGAAGGAGAATGTGTTTTCCTATCTTATGTTAGAGAAACATAAAGTTCAGCCAAGGGGTTCACCGGAATAGAAGACACAGACTTCATTGAATAGACTGGGGCTGCTTACTACGTGGAGTTTGGGTGCCACAATGAGCAGACTGCCAAGTTCTGACCTCTCTACCATAAACTAGAAATAGGGCTCAGTATGTTCCATCAGTGTTGCTGGGAAGACTCCTCTAAGTGTCCTGGCCCTAAATTTCTAGTCATTATGCTGTCTTAAGCAAGCTAAACAGAGTGTGTTAGGATTTGGTTCAGCAGCAAGTGACAGAAAACTCATAACAAGATAGTAATTTATCTCTCATATAAACCATAGGCAGTTCACAGCTGGCCCGGAAGGTTCAAAATTACCAGGGATGGAGGTTCTTCCATCTTGCTGCTTTTGTATCCTTAGCATGAAGCTCTCTTCTCATGGTTCAGTATGAATTTCCAGGTTTTTCCTTGGGGATTTATAACCACATCCCAGCCAGTGGAAAGGGAAAAATAAGGAGAGGTATATGAGCCTTCCTTTGAGAAATGAATCCTTCTGATTTCATTTGTCATCAGCTAGAATTTTGTCACTTGTCACATGCCTAGCTTAGCATCTAGGCCTTACTCCATTCTCAAGGAAAAGTACATGTTTACCTCTCACTCCACTCCAGGGCCTCTCAGAAATCACATTCTGCCATTCTTCTGAAAACCTCCTCAAGGGCTTCCAATAACTCCTAGAATACAGTCCTTATCACAGTTATGAAGCCCTACATGATCTGGCCTTTGCCTACTTTCTGACCTCATCTCCCACCTGTCCATTACTTGCAGACCTGACTGCAGCCATACTGTCCCGCAAATATACTGAGCTCATCTCCACCTTTGGTTCTCAACACCAGCTGTTTTCTCTGCTGAATTGCTGTCCCCCTTCAGGTTGCAAACATCCTGCTAGATATTTCTTGACCAACCTATTAAACCTCTATCTTCTCACCATGAAATTTTATGCATTGCACTTATCAGTATCTGAAGTCATATTCTGTATTTGTTTGAGGTTGTGCATGTCTTGCACTAAAATGCAGACTTCATTAGAACAGGGACTTCTGTCTCTCTTATCAACACTCACATTCTTAGTGTTAAGAACAATGCCAGGCATAAAGTAAGAACTAAATAAACAGTAACTGAGCAGATGAGTGGATGAATGTACTACCAGCTTGACGTAGGAGTGCTGACAATACCATCTCCAGCTCTGGCCCTCCATCTCATTCATGTCCTCCCCATGACCTCCCTTGGCGGTTTGTGTTCCAGGCTCATTGGAGGTTAACGTATGCCCCGACCAGAATGCAGGAAGGCTTGTTCTGATCCTCCCTAAAGTTGTTTAGATAACTTGTAGAGCCAGCTTCCTCTTCCTCTCCTTTGGCACATAGATGATGTCACCTTAGATAACCACATCTTCTTTGCTCTATAAATTTGTGGATTAAGACCAGAACTCTGCAGAAAATATAGTGGTTTAGCACCTAGATCACCGTCCACCTCATCCCCTCTCCCTCTTCGCAAGCAAGTGATCTTGAGTAAAACTCTCTGTCAGTGGTATGGGTGGTTCGCTTCATTTTTTGCCTCAAAGTGCCTTCTCAGTCTGGAGGAATCTTCACTGTCCCCCCTCCACCTTCTAACACTTGGTGAAGCTAGCTAGCTATTAAGAGAATCCATAAATAAATGGCTTTATTTCCATGCTAGCTAAGCAGCTTTCTGATTATAACTTAGCTTTCCACCCAAATTTGATTAATGGAGAAAAAACTGTTCCAGGCATGTTTAGACACTGACATTTTGGTTCTTCATGTATAAGTCTCCCTGCATTTGGCTAATGAGAATTTGCTCCTGAGAAGTAGATCTACCTCTGTGTTTAGAGTTTTGCTGGGTGACCCCTGATCTTGCTGGGGACCTTTTCTTAGAATAGCAGTTAGGGACCTCCAACTTTGGACCATGGTAACCCTATCAAGGTAAAGGCCTTGTGTGAGGCCCTGATTAGGAGAACAGTCCTGCTTCCTCTGTAACATTTTAGGTTTATTTTTATCTTCAACTTGCAAAACTTTAAAAAATATATATTTTATTTATTTATTTGAGGAAGAGAGCAAGAGTGCACATGAGTGGGGGAAGGGAGGGACAAAGGGAGAGAAAGAAGCAGACTCACTGCTGAGTATGGAGTCCCCACACAGGACTCCATCCCAGAACCCTTCAACCTGAGTTGAAGTCAGACACTTAACAAACTGAGCCACCCAGATGCCCCAGCTTGTGAGACTTCTGAGGAAGACATCTATCAAATGACATAAGTCACCAGTTTAACATTTAATCCCCTTCCATTTGCATGCTTACAATACAACTTTGATTTCCTTTTCCTCCGTTGAGAAGTAGTGAACATGGAGGTTGAAGACAAAGCTTTAGTGCTGGGCACAGGTAGATTCAAATTCTTTGCCGTCTTGGAGAGGTTGCTTGTTGAGCAACCTTTAGAATCCTTGGTTTCTGCATCTCTATGATGAGAGTAATAGCAGTAGCCACCGACTAGGGCTGTGGAGAGCGTGACGAGAGACTGTCCTTATCCATAGTCTGTCACAATGCCCAGCACAAAGGAGGCGCTCCGTACATACCAGCTATCTGCCTTCTCATTATTATTATTACTGCTGGAATGAGAAGGCAGATAGCTGGTATGTACGGAGTGCTAAGTGAACTGAAAATAATACTAATTCCTCTAATATTATTAACCGTATAATAGAGGGATAAGAGCTTTTTTTTTCCTGTAAGAATGTCTCTGTTTTGATAAATGTTTCGAGTAATTGTGTTATACTCTACTAAAGATAAAGACGAGTTGGGCAGGTTACCTAGCCCCAACAAAGAAGAAATAGTGGCAAATAGTGGTAGAACTCAGTGAGAGCGGTACCTAAAGGCATCTCAAATCTAGCCCTTTTAAGGAGAGCATGGCAGGACACATTCAGGGTTCGTTTTCTCTCTTGGGGGATACTGATCAAAGTTTAAAAGTGAAGTTTTCTTCTACTGCCTGCATTCTTTCCCCTTACCCCAAATTCTTTTTATTTTTGCCTCTACCTTTCATCTTTTCACTTTGGAGGTTTTTTAAATGTCTGGTGAGATTTTGCTCACCATTCAGGCATATTTAAGAGTAAGGCACTGAAAAGCAGACTGGAAGCTCTGTTTTGATGGAGAAATTATGGACAAGTGGGCATCTTCATTGTGGGCACTGAGACAACTTCTAAGTTGACAAGTGTTCTGATATGTTGGCTGGGAGGAATGAGCATGCCTGTGGGTATTCCGGGATCTGGAAGGGGTTCCAGGCATGGAAGTGGGAGCTTGCCTTGGACATCATGCTAACTCTGATTTATTTTCTTTTTGGTGCCTCATCCCTGCCCTGTCCCGGGTCTAGAATCCTCAAGTGTAGGGACTCTCTAGTTTGGTTACTGGGGAGAATAAACCTTCCACTTTTCTAAGGTGAGCCAGGAGTCCTGGTTGGGCTTCACAGGTAGGGTTCCAGAGTTCTTTTCAATATTGTCAGTGAAATTCTGCATCTATGCCTGTTTGAATACATCTGATTCCTGAGCCCTTCCTTGTCTCTACAGAGAGGATCAGCATGCCTCAGTTGGGTATTTGGCACTCAGATATTAGGTTTCTCTGTTCTTCTAAGCCAGTTTCCACTTCTTCGTCTGCTTTCCATCTTCACAAATTGGTTAACATTCTTGTCACTGTAGTGTCTTTCCAGCTCTCCTTGCACTTGTGGACTTACACGTTTTAGAAAATTTCCTTTACTGACATTTTCAGGGGATTTAATACAGGAGAGGAGAGAAAAATACATCTAACAGGTTAAACTGGAAAATTTGATCCTGTTTTTAAAAAGTAAATGGTATATGGAACATGAGGAATAGCAAGGAGGATTATAGGGGAAGGGAGGGAAAACTGAATGGGAAGAAATCAGAGAGGGAGACAAACCATGAGAGACTCTGGACTCTGGGGGAAAAAAAACCCTGAGGGCATGTGTGGTGATAAGCACTGGGTGTTACACACACCTAATGAACGGTTGAATACTACATCAAAAACTAATGATGTACTACATGTTGGCTAACTGAACATAATAATTTAAAAAACATGAAAAGTAAATGGTAGATAATATACTGGACATTTAAAATTTCATTTTAAATTTTGAGGAAGAGATGAAGTATTTCAATGTATATAATTTTTGAGTCAGTAGATTAAGTTAGTAACTGGAAATGAGTATTAAAAAATTATGCATAATTCCACTGGTATCTTAAGAATCCTGTTGTGATTTTATTATAACCCATGGAGGATAACATTAAATCAATCCAAATAAATGGCCTTATAATTTTTCATGTTTTGTATGTCATGAAAATTCCTCACAAAATTAATTTACAAGTGCAACTTCACCTCTCATATAAGGAAGATATTCTGTCCAGAAAGATTTATGTTTTTAAACATAGACTGTCATAGCAAAACTTGCAAATTAAATATATATGCAAATCTTTTCAAATAAATCATCCCTGGGGACAGAAAATAGGAAACTCTTTTTCTAACTTTTAATTTCTGTACCAGAAATTCTGGGGTCATAATATTGAAGAATTCCACCAAACCACAGGGATTCTCTGCTATATTTATTCATAAATTTTAAAGCAATAAAAGATTTCCTTCTGAAGTTTTCCCTTGGGGCTCTGAAGTTACATATATGCTGGACTGACTTCTTCCCTGCGGGCCATTCTCTGCATTTTTAGTTCAATTTTCAGCTGCATCTCTCAGCTACTACTTTTGTCTTGTCCATGGTATTCACTGTTGTTCTTCCTTTAAGAGTCACTCGATTGGCAGTTTGTCAAAAGACCAATTTGTGACTCCGTATGTTATGCTTTTCCTAGTACTCCTGTCAGAGAAAATGTAAAGATTTCTGAAATGAGGGCTATCTCTTTGCTACTTGGCCTAAAGTGGAAGTGGTAATTTGGATTTGCTTTGTCTATACTGGTCATGATTGTAATTTAGATAAATGGATTTTAAGGCATAAAAGCTGTGCTTCCATCTCACAGGACTCGTGTTGCCTGTGGGGGAAAACATATCTCAGGGTCTCTAAGGACTAAACAGAAGGAAAGCTTTCTAACTTGGAATCGGATTTTTCTGAGGGATGCAGATTCGCAGAAATTAGAAAGAAAAACGATTAGGGAATTTAATTATGAAGAACACACAAGCTGATAAGACATCTGAAAAATTAAAACAAAGGAAAATTTCAATAGTAAGCCATTAATTTATATCCCTTAACACCTTTCCCATTTCCTCATTAACCTTTTTTCTATGCCTGTTAGTAATAATTATGCTCAAATAATTTGTATTCCTTCCTCAGAAGTATGTTCCAATATAGGGCGTACATTACTCTGTTAAAAATGGATGTAATATTGGAATTTGGATTGCTGAAGAGGCAGGATGCCATCATATTGCCATTTGGATGATTTACCATGATTCTAATGTATCTTGAGTTGTTTTGCCTCAAATGACTATTTCTTACACATCTTTTATTTTTTTCTTTCACATAAAGATCTGAGTAAATGAAATTAAGGCCATTCTTATGGTGCAACAGAAGTATGTAGATAGTGTATAGAAGTATATAGATATCGTCTACTGATCTGGATCTATAGTGTTTTCTTTTACAGGAAACTATAGTGCTCTAACAGAATCTGAAGGAGAAGGGCTCAGAAGTGAAAGAAACAAGGCGAAAATATCTCTAAGTCATGCAGGTCATTTTAGGGATACTTTAGAAAGAACATCTTTTACTAGTTAGGCTAATAGAAATCTTCCAATTTCAAAGAAGTACCACGAACAGATAACTCAAGACAATATTATAGAAGTCACAGAGATAAACAAGGCTAGAAACAAAGTAGTCATCCTTGACAGGGAGATTAACTGAAGACTAGAGATTCTGACTTATTTGGATGAGAGTTATGTTATGTTAGATTTGGGGGGGGAGGGCGAGGCACCAAAACCAGATTTTGACCAACTAAGGCAAAAGTAGCTTATTGAATGTATGCTGAAGTATATCTCAAAGAAGAGTTAAACAATTTACTCTAGGGACGGTAATATAGTTCATCCTTGGAGCAACAATGTCTGCTTGCCTCCTGTTTCTGTAGACGCTCTTTCCCATGAGGAACACGGCTACCTGGTATACCCAAGGTTTACTTTTTGTAGCTTCAAATTTTCTTTTGCCCTAATACCCAAATACTTGAGGATGGGACTTACTGTTCCTGAAGGAATGTGGTGTCCAACTTGGACCACTGCTGATTAACTGTGGCCAGGAAGGAAGAGTCCTGTTGCAATAGGACTGTCCTGCTGTGGATACATTGCAGTGGGAGGGGGGTAAAAGAGGGAGGAGCAGTTTCTAGAATAAGCAGTGGAGCCCAGGAGATTACCTCAGAATTTTCCACTACAGAAGTCGATCTCTAAATCTCTTGATTCATGTGATTTAATTTGAAGAGATGATTTGATGTTCAGGGGAAAAAAAAAAAATCCCACTAAGCTACCACCATATTCTGGTAAGATGACAGTACCTGAAGTACCAAGCTTTATTTTAAGTACTTAGATATAAAAAGAGTAGTTTATTAATATTAATTTTATAAATTCTAATAAATTATTCATTTTCAATTGTGGCTGGAAGGCATTGATAAATCTAATGCAGTTCCCTCATTCTATAGAGGAGAAATCTAACAGAGTATAAATAACTTGACCAAGGTCACTTGGTAAATAAATGAAAATATCTGGGCTGGAGTCCAAATGTTTTTTCTTATCTAGTGCTGGTATCTTGTTCTTATTATTTGCTTAGGAATGGTTTCTGTTTTGCTAGAAAAGCTTAAGCATAATGTCTTATTTGTACAATATTTGAATAAAAGTATATGTAAATCCCTGATCTTCTTGTGTCCAGTGGCATCAAGACTTAACAGAGGCTTAGAACTTTAGCTCAGAAATTGAAAACTGTCAGTTCCATGCAGAGCTTTCTCCTGAGTCAAAGGCCACTTCTGCACAGACATGACTTGCAAACAGATCTGTAGGAAAAGCCAGGATTTAGGAACAGCTTTGGATTTCATCAGCTCCAAGATAGCACTGTAATGTTAGATCAGGGTATGTGACAATTTAATATGGCAATGACGAGCTCACCAGTAAGGACTTCGAAACAACAATCCCAGTAAGGACCCAATGCACAGGGGACAGACAATAAATACATAAACAAACAAGAGAATTTGAGATAGCAGTAACTGCCATGGAGAGAATAAAATGAGAAATGTGGGGGCACCTGGTGGCTCAGTGGGTTAGAGCTTTTGCCTTCTGCTTGGGTCATGGTCTTAGGGTCCTGGGATCGAGCCCCACATTGGGCTCTCTGCTCAGCAGGGAGCCTGCTTCCTCCTCCTCTCTCTGCCTGCCTCTCTGCCTACTTGTGGTCTCTGTCTGTCAAATAAATAAATGAAGACTTTGAAAAAAAAAAAAAGAACATTTAAAATGAGAAATGTGACACAGAAAAAGAAGGCTACTCAACACTGGGAAATTAAAGAAATTCTCTCTGAATTCATGAATGATTCAATCAAAGGAAAATCAAAACAGAAGCCACATATCAATAATCTCAATAGTAAAACCATATAAGGTAATAGCAATAAAAGCCCCAAATGATATATATATATATATATATATATATAATTAAAGATTTTATTTATTCATTTGACAGACAGAGATCACAAGTAGGCAGAGAGGCAGGTGGAGAGAGGAAGGGAAGCAGGCCCCCCGCTGAGCAGAGAGCCTGACGACACAGGGCTCAGTCCCAGGACCCTGGGATCATGACCGGAGCTGAAGACAAAGGCTTTAACCCACTGAGCCACCCAGGCGCCCCTCCAAATGATATTTGATAAAATTCAACATTTAGTCTTAAACTCCTTAAAAGTGAGATATAGGCTCGCTCTTTCTTAACATAAAAAAGGAAGAACTAAGAATTTAAAATGGAGTTAATTTTATAAATGGTAGAGCAAATCCAGCAACATTTCCCTTTAAAAAAATGAACAAAGCAAAACAAAGCTGTCACCAGAATTTTCCATTATAATGCAAAAATTATAAACATATATATATACATACATGCCATAGTAATCTCTATGTCCAACGTGGGGCTAGAACTCATGACCCTAAGATCAAGAGTGGCATGCTCCAGTGACTGACCTGGCCACACACCCCTGAAAATTATTTTTATAGGATCTTCAAAAGAAATGAGAACTAAATATTGGTGGGGTGGGGAAGGGGAAACAGAAATGTTAACTGAAGAAATAGAAGACCTAAATTAAGCCATTCTCACCCTCCACAAAACTATTTGAAATGTTAAAAGCATTCAGTGAAATGGACAAATACAAGTCTATAAACATACAAATCTTTGCTACTATCAGTAAAAGCAAACTAGAGAAGATAACTGAAAAGATCTTGTTAGCAATGTCAGTAAATTATAAAGTACATGGATATTAATGTGGAAAGTGTAAGGCACATAAACTATAAAAAACTTTAATGAAAGAATTAAAAAACCCAATGAATACAGAGACATACCCTGACTGTGGATAGCAGAGATGATATTTCCCAAATTAATATATAAACTTAATGTATTCCCATTAAAAACTAAAGAATATAGAACTCAACAAAATGACTACAAAACTGTTCTGACAAACCAAATGGACAGAATTATCAAATATAGTTGACTCTTGAACAACACAGGTTTGAACTGGGTGGATCCACTTACACATGAATTTTTTAAAGTACATAGAGTACATAAATTGTACTCCTAAAACTATGTTAATTAACTGGAATTTAAATAAAATCTGAAAAAATAAATATAGTACAGTACTGTAAATGTATTTTCTCTCACTTATGATTCTCTTAATCACATTTCTTTTCTCTAGCTTAATTTATTATAAGAGTGCAGTGTATAATACATATAACATACAAAATACGTGTTAATCAACTGTTTATGTTATGGGTAAGGCTTCTAGTCAAAATTAGGTGATTAGTGGTTAAATTTCTGGGAAGCCAAAAGTTACAGTGGATTTTCAGCTGTGCGGGGGATCAGTGCTTTATCCCTCAGTGGTCAACCCTAGCACTCTAAAGAAAAATAAGGGAAAAATAAAGAGGAACAATATGTGGTAGATCCTGGAATTTTAAAGGAAATGAATGGAAATGATATTGTATTAGTTAAAAAATGAAGTAAAGGGTATTCAAAAGGAATAAAAAATCCATTTTAGGGGTGTCTGCATGGCTCAGTGGGTTAAGCCTCTTCGGCTCAGGTCATGATCTTGGGGTCCTGGGATCGAGCCCCGCATCGGGCTCTCTGCTCAGCGGGGAGTCTGCTTCCCCTTCTCTCTCTCTGCCTGCCTCTCTGCCTACTTGTGATCTCTGTCTGTCAAATAAGTAAATAAAATCTTTTTAAAAACCCCATTTTATATAAATGCTTAATATATAAACACAGCCTACCCAAATGATGGGGATGGTTTAAGAGCTAGTAAGAATACCAGATATTAATATGAAGAAAAATCAACTTTGGCCCTCACCTCACACTACACTTTTATCCCTTCTGCAATAGGCTGCCTGTCAGGATTTTACTGTTTTTGAAAGCTGGCTATTTAAAAGATTCCAGTTTTCTTCTCGTAGAGATGGGGTCATCAATTCATCCTTCAAGAATCCTTCCTTAGTTTTGAGAAAAGCACCAGAATAGATCCTTTTAATTACATGAATGTGGAACAAGTACTCAATTGTTGCTTTTGGAGGAAACTGAAGTCTCCACTAAGCTGACAAGTTTAATCTTGAAGCATGAATTGGTTTTATTGACTGGTGTATGTCCTTTTAAAATCAGAGGGGAAAAACACCATGCTTCGGCTGTTCAGGTTCCGATAAGAAAATTCCAGACAGGGTTGCTTATAAACAACACAAATTTATTTCTTACAGTTCTGGGGACTGAAACTCAGAGATCAGGGTGCCAAGCCTGGTCCGTCTGATGATGGCAGACTTTCCATTATGTCTTTACGTGGTAGAAAGGTCTAGAATATCCTGGAGCCTCTTTTGATAAGGTACTAATCCCATTCATGAGGGGTTAGCCTTCTAATTTAATACTTTCAGCAAGGCCCCCCTTCCTCCAAACCATCATGTTGGGTCTTGGGATTTCAACATGCAAATTTTGGGGGATGGCAAACATTCAAATTATAGCACCCCAGAATATGGGTTTAGGTTGAATGGTCTTTGCAAAGTACTATTTATTTTTTTGGAAGAGATAGATGGACAGAGAGAGTGGATGTGTGTGTTTTGTTCAACTAATTGTTTACAGGTGATTGTCATACTGGACCATGCTGGGTAGGCCTGATCTTTTCATGCTAGAGATAAAAAGTGTGAAAGGGAAATCAGCAAGACTGGACTCAGTACAAGAATACTTGGTTTGGACCACTGGTGCCTTTCCCATAGTATTACTTAAGACAGAAGAACTTCACCTTGGGAAATGCACTGCTGACCTTTATTGTTGTCTTGTGTGAGGGTGGGAGCCAGATTAAGCTCTGAACGTGTGGGTATTCCCACTGTCAATTGGTTAATTTGTTTAACTCGATCTTTGCAACAACCATAGGAAGCAGGACATGGATTTGGTGAAGAGGCTTCTCTCTCTGCTTATCTCTAACTCTCTTTCTTCTGTACACACACACACACACACACACACACAGATGAACACATACACAGTCACACTCCCATTCCTGCCATAGGAATTCTTAGGGCCAGAATTCTAGTGTGTAGCAATGCTTGGAGATTTTCTGTTATGGGTAGAGGTGAGCTGGGCATTGCCACACTCAGTGTGCTAAAAGTTACACCTTTTAGCAGTGCTTATAATCTATCCTGAGTGTCATTATTGCATCCTTGAACTCAGAGTACATTTTTGTTAACTGTTTCAGTCTTGTCTTGGCTGTCCCTTGGTGAACTAAGGGAGAAATGATTGCCTATCCTGGGAGAGAAACTGGTTGGGAAGAATGGCATTCTGGGTCCATTAAATGGTAGACCCTCTGGCTTCAACCATGGTGATAAATGATCTTGAGGACTGGTTTAGGGGACTGTGTAATAGGTCTGTGGGAAACAAATTCCAAGGAAGAATGAGTTTCTTAGAGCCTATGAAATGGTTCATGGTTCTTGTCATTTGGCTACTAAAGGAAATGTGACCTTAGTATATAGTCCCAGATTTATGTGGTCTGTGAAATACTGTGGCTGATTCACTTGCCCCTTCACTTCTTCATTCATCCCACAAATATTTACAGGTTGGTCACCCTGTGCTGGGAACTGAGTTTCTACCTTTTAGGAGAAAACTCCAAGAAGTTAAATATTAACAAACTCAAGTAGAAGAAAATGAGAAAAATAGCAGAGGAAACAGAAATGAAAAAGATAGAAGATAGATCTATATGATTATAAAACATTTTAAGTCTCTATAAAATGATAATTAGTAAAGGAATTTAACAAAGAAAATAAGCAGGGAATTGTTTGTGTTAAATATGACAGATGAGCTAAAAATTGCTAAAGATACCAGTCTTTAGTCAAAGCTAAAGCCTAACACCAAATTCTGAAAAGAACAAAAGGATACTAACAGCATTCAAACAAGAGAAAACATAAAAAAATGTCTCCAGTGGCAATTAAATACATTTTCATTAAAGACAACAATAAGGTAACATCTCACATTTAATGAGCTTTAAAGTATAAGAAATACCACAAACCTATGAATAGGCTATGGAAAAATAACAATTCAGGCCTCCCTATTGTTGATATAAATTAATGGAATAACAGTTAATTCTTAAAAAGTGACTTAGCATTGGGGCACCTGGGTGGCTCAGTGGGTTAAAGCCTCTGCTTTTGGCCCGGGTCACGATCCAGAGTCCTGGAATGGAGCCCCGCATCAGGCTCTCTGCTCATCAGGGAGCCTGCTTCTTCCTCTCTCTGCCTACTTGTGATCTCTACCTGTCAAATAAATAAATAAATAAAATCTTAAAAAAAAAAAAAGAAGTGACTTAGCATTAAATATCAAGAGCATAAAAACATAAAAACCTTTACAACCAAAGATTCAACCTTAGACAAAATTTCACCATTAATAATAATTACCATCTAGAGTGTCTTTTTGTGCCAAGGACATTTCTAAGTGCTTCACATAAATTAACTCTTCACAGCAGCCATATGAAGTAGGTACTTTTATTACTCCCCATTTTACAGACGAGGAGACTGAGGGGATGCCCAAGTTGCTTTAGATCCCATGGTTGTCTCTTGGCGGAGCTGAAACTGGAAGGTCCATGGTTTGGACTCATAATCACTGCATCATGATGGAAAAAAAGAAGTTCTATCTACAAAGATGCTTATGGTGTCATCATTTATAACATTAAAAAAATTGGGGGAAAACTACATGTTCACAAGGGAAATGGTTACACATATTATAGTATATCCATTCAAAGGATGATTATTCAGAGTTGGTCAGAACTTTCATTTTCCTAGGATGCAATGGAACAAGCCACCAATGTCACAAAAACATTACTTGGCCTTTTGCAAGCCTTCTCTCTGTTTCTGTATCTTGGAGCTGTTCATAAGGACCAGGAGGCCCTATTCTCATTAGGCACTCTGTTATGTTCTCCTGCAGCAGCCCATGGCTCCACATACAATGTCTTTGAATGGGCTGAATGTGGCTGGAATGAAAGTTCTTTAGGAGTATAAATGACCATCTTTCCTGGACATCTTAGCCACATTTAATGAACTCATACATTTCTTTGGCCTCATATTCTCACCCTTGTTACCTTACCCAAGTAAAGCTTTTTCTTACTATCAACATATTAACATAATTATCAACATATTTCTTACCTTAAAGGACTGTGAAGATCTAAGTAGCATTTTGTGTTGTAAATGTTAGAAAAAGAGTTTCAAAATACTACAAGTAGTTTTTATTTACACAGTAACAGCATTGAAAAAAGAAGAAAAACACATAAATTCTCTATTTTAGCATGGTTCTTCATGTGCTTTCCTATTAATTACAAAAATAATACATTCCATTTGTTAGATGTTTACTATGTACCAGGAACTAGGCTAAACTCCTTCCATAATTTACTGCTTTTAATCCCCTCAATAGCCATATAAAGTAGGCATTATTTATTATCACCATTTTACAGATGAGAACACAAAGCTTGCCACAGTTGAGTAACTTGCTCCAGGTCACACAATTCATAAATGGAAGAACCAGGACTTAAACTCAGATCTGTCTAAAACCAGAGATTAACCTGTTAATCATACTGTCTTTTCTTTCTCTTCTTTTCCAAAAATAAATTTAAAGTTTCCTTCTCTAATGCTTAGCTCTATGATGAAGTTCTCTCTGATTGCAAATAACATTATAACTGGTTGCCTTGGAAATGAAGAGGGTATCATACATTAAAACTAGAAGTGGCTGATGATATTAATATTAAATATGAAAAAACAGGTGAAGCTATGACGTTCTCTAAGGAGAATCTTTTTTTTTTTTTAAAGATTTTATTTATTTATTTGACAGAGAGAAATCACAAGTAGACGGAGAGGCAGGCAGAGAGCGAGAGAGGGAAGCAGGCTCCCTGCTGAGCAGAGAGCCCGATGCGGGACTCCATCCCAGGATCCTGAGATCATGACCTGAGCTGAAGGCAGCGGCTTAACCCACTGAGCCACCCAGGCACCCCTCTAAGGAGAATCTTGTTGTAATGATGAAATAAAGAAGAAAAACCAAGTAAGGGAATGTAGAAACAGAATACAGAACACCCTCTCAACAAATTTACATATAGTTTTATAAATATGTTTCATAAAGAAGAATATTGGGTTTTCTTCCTGAAGTAAGTGTTGATGGCAGTAGAGAATGAAGATTTGAAATT
Source organism: Mustela putorius furo (assembly GCF_011764305.1). NCBI lineage: Eukaryota > Metazoa > Chordata > Mammalia > Carnivora > Mustelidae > Mustela > Mustela putorius. The sequence continues at coordinate 307,061 of NW_025421294.1, forward strand.
ATGTAAATATGTACTGACTGAAATCACAATCTTTTTTCCAGAATCATCCCCTTTTTCCTTCTTCTATTGGTCAATCATATAAAGTACAACCAGACACACAGAAATATCACTCATACCGAAGACTTCACTGTCTAACTTAAAGGATGGCACCTGTTCCACTGTGGTAAACTGTACCATTTTAAAATATTTTTTTATTTTTATTTTTATTTATTTATTTGACAGAGAGAGAGAGAGAGAGAGAGAGATCACAAGTAGGCAGAGAGGCAAGCAGAGAGAAAGGGGCAAGCAGGCTCCCTGCTGAGCAAAGAGCCCGACCTTGAGATCATGACCTGAGCTGATGGTTTAACTCACTGAGCCACCCAGGTGTCCCTAAACTGTACCATTTTTGATATCATGAGTACCTTCCAATATTTCTCTTACCTTTTCTTCCTTCTTTTATTTTATTTTTGAACTTGGGAATAAAAAAGTTACAAGTGTCAGAAAAGACATGATTCTGAAGTCATTAATAAGTGACCACCATGAAGCTTTTAAACTTGTTTGGTGAAACTTGCTCACCTTGGTAAATACACTTCTATAAGCCATCCACTCTGTCAGTCTCTCACTCCTGAAACTCAGCCAGTTAGGGACAGGCTCACTCCAACAGCACACCTCTGAGTGGAACCTAACGAACAATAGCCTCACCTGCATAACCAGGCTTCTACAAATGATGTCAACTCACTCATGTCTCTGAGAGTCCACCAATTCCTGAACCTCATGTTTCCCCTACACCTTACCTAAGACTGGCAATTTGTTCTGCTTGAATGGACTGTGTCTGACTGGCATCTCTTACCATAATAAGCAATAAGTTAGTTTTACCTTTTTATTCGAGTGTTGAGTAAAGGTCTCATTGAATGTTTTTGGAGTTTCCACCAAGATTGTTTTGAAGACCCTCATCATTCCAGGGAACCCTGGGTTCCAGCATTCCTGGTGCACTCATGGGCAAAATTTGTGCCCAAATTCGCTTTACTCTTCAGATATGTTCTCAAGTCAGTCAGTTTCAATAACAAACCAATCTCCACTAGCTTCATTGAGTTCATATTGCTAAACTTATTTTGTTGGTCCAGGATTTGTAAACCAAAGGAAGTCTTTGTTTAGGCCAAGATGTTTATGCGCAGCATTTAGACTTCTTGGTTTAGAGGTACACCTTTTGGTAAATGATTAGATGGACATCTTTGTGTAAGATCTTTGGGCTTTTGTTTTGGAGGTATGCCATTTGAGAAATCTTTTTGCCATTAACCTGTGTCGTCTTCTGCTGAATGCCTTGTTTTTGCTGCTGCTCAGCTATCTGGACAAAGTCTTGTTTCATGTGTTTTTGTCTTGGCTTGCTTTATTTCTTTTGAATGTGTAAGGGAATGGATTGAAACATAAGCTTGGTAAGTTTCCAGCTCAAGGACTGGACTCATGATTGGAGGTCTGTTAGATCAAAAATCAATGTGTGAAAAAGTGTTTGTCAAACATTGTTTAGGGTCCCCAAAAAACCTTCATGAAGGTATCCTCCTTTTTTTTTTTTTAATCAATTTGTGAAAGAAGCTCTTTTTGTTTTATCCATACTCAGGAATCAGGGGTTGTTAAGGTTATTGACTATATAGACCCTTTCTAGTCTCTGTCTGTCCAACACATTGTCCAAAAGGTTAGTCTTCCTTGTGGGTTATGGATTTATCTTTGCCAAAGTCTCATCCTCTTTCTGGAAGGAGTCTATTTCCTTTAAGAAGTTCTCAACCCCCAGAGAACAAATAATCCAATCAAGAAATGGGCAGAAGACATGAATAGACATTTCTGCAAAGAAGACATCCAAATGGCGAACAGACACATGGAAGAGTGCTCAACATCACTTTGCATCAGGGAAATACAAATCAAAACCACAGTGAGAAACCACCTCACTCCAGTCAGAATGACTAAAATTAACAAGCCAGGAAATGAAGGATGTTGGTGAGAAGGAGGAGAAAGGGGAACCCTCCTAGACTTTTGGTGGGAATGCAAGCTGGTGTAGCCACTCTGAAAAACAGGATGGAGGGTCCTCAGAAAGTTGAAAATAGAGCTACCCTATGACCCAGCAATCACACTACTGGGTATTTATCCTGAAGATACAAATGTAGTGATCCGAAGGGGCACATGCATCAAAATGTTCATAGCAGCAATGTCCACAATAGCCAAACTCTGCAAAGAGCCCAGATGTCCATCAACAGATGAATGGATAAAGATATGCTGTATATATCTTTATATCTATATCTATATCTATATCTATATCTATATCTGTATCTGTATCTGTATCTGTATCTATGCCTGATGGAATACTATGCAGCCATCAAAAAATGAAATCTTGCCATTTGCAATGATGTGGATGAAACTAGAGGGTATTATGCTGAGCAAAATAAGTCAATTAGAGAAAGATCTCTCTGACATGATGAATTTGAGAGGCAGGGCGGGAGGTCATAGGGGGAAGGGAGGGAAAAAATGAAACAAAATGGGACTGGGGAGGGAGACAAACCATAAGAGACTCTGAATCCCAGGAAACAAACTGAGGGTTGCCAGGGGAGGGGTAGAGAGAGGGTGATTGGGTTATGGACACTGGGGAGGGTATGTGCTATGGTGAGTGTTGTGAACTGTGTAAGACTGATGATTCACAGACCTGTACTCCTGAAGCAAAGCATACATTATACGTTTAAAAAAAAAAAAGTGCTGCAATTCTAACTTTTGCATTTTTCTCAGATGTCCAAATCTCTAAATTGGTATCATTAAGAGGAACTCTAAAAATAGTAAGAGCCAAAGTCTCAATCAGTAATTAGTTTCTTTTTTTTTTTTTTTTTTAAAGATTTTATTTATTTATTTGACAGAGAGAAATCACAAGTAGATGGAGAGGCAGGCAGAGAGAGAGAGAGAGGGAAGCAGGCTCTCTGCTGAGCAGAGAGCCCGATGCGGGACTCGATCCCAGGACTCTGAGATCATGACCTGAGCTGAAGGCAGCGGCTTAACCCACTGAGCCACCCAGGCGCCCCAGTAATTAGTTTCTTTAACTGATATGCTAAGGCCTCAAAAAACAAAAACAAAAACAAAAAACCTCTAACTTGAAAGACAGTTTCTCTTAAAGACTTTTTAATCTTTGGAAAACTGTTCACTTTGCAGTTTTGTTTTTGTTTTAGTCAGCTTTACTTGGTCTTCTCAATGAGCTATTCTTTTTTCAGGATTTTCTTCAGCAAAGAACAGTTATATTATAAAATTTCGAGACCAGAAGATTGAATTAGGATTCTTGTCAAGACAAGTTAAGGAACATAATTAAGGATTTTCCTAAATTTTTAGAATACAGGCAGAAATTTGTTACAGAATTTCATATTTTGTTCTATATTTCATTTCTTCTACTGCAGATCTGTTTTGCCCACACTTAGCCTCTAAGATAGGAAAAATTGTTAATAAGTGGAAAGATAGGAAATTAAATATTTAAGTCACTTAGTTAAATGAACTTTTAAAAAATTGACTTAAGGAAGCAATAAAAATAAAAAATGTACTATGATAAGGTAATTTCAGAGATGATTATTTTAAGGGAAATATTGTAAGAAGGTTCAAATTGTAAATAAAACAAAAGATGAGAAAAATAGACTTCAAGAATTATTCTAGAAGCTGGAGTATATCCACAACTAAAGTAGAGATGTGTCTTCTCTTAAAAATGGGATCAAGTCTGAAAGAGAAAATTTGATAATAAAAAATAAACTGAAATGTAAAATTGCCAATCTAAAAACTATTCAACATATGGCTATTTTCCAGAACCTTTGGAAGGAAGTAAGCTGAAACTCAATAGAATATTTGGCTCTCTAGTTAAAAAAAAATCACTAAAAAGTCTGTCCTCTAAAATTTGGGAGCCTGTGGATAAAGATGCCTATAGATACTGTAAAGATAACAATCATTGAAAGAATCAATATTCTATATTGGCTAAGAAACAGAAGGACAATTATCCACATATGTCCATTGATGCTGCTCCAAGGGTGACCCAGAACCCCAACACTTCCCTTTTATCCTTCTAAACTTTCAGAGGGACTAATGTGGTTTTATCATTGCTATGGAGGTCACTCATCGACCATTAATTTCTTTCCTATAGAACATCAGATCTGTCAGAGCAAAATTTTAAAGTTGTTTAAAAACTGAGAAAGACTTTCAATAAGAAAGAAGACAGAAATTTTATCTTCAAGTAAAAATGACTGGTTGTGCCAGATGGTAAAATAAGATAATAAAAGATAAATTTGAGGGTATACAGTATATTACGGATGGTGTCAGCAAAAACAAGCTTTTTTCCCCCCTTGGTTTCCTGGAAGCACTAAAATATGAAAATTTCTAAAAATCCCAAGTTGTTTCCCAGGTCCCAACCTATAACTGACACTTCAAAATCATCATCAGGACTTTCCTTTCATCTTTGTGAAACAATTCCTACAAATGTAATGACTAGGGATTTCTTTGCAAATGGATCTGCCTGTATAAAATGTATTGCAAAAAGCCAATTTTTTTAAAAGTCAGAAAACTTCTCACACACAATAAAGTTATAGCTGATGTGACTAATAATATAGCTATACTATGCATGGTTTGAAAAATCACTTAAGGAATAACTAGTATCCAGAATTCCAATGGGCAACACATTCTATGAACACAGGCAGAGTAATTAGAACAGAGTTCTTCAAAGTATTCCTGGATTATATAAACTCTTCATTTTTTGGTAAAAATAGAGAAAAGGCATGCTCCAAAGGTCTTAACTCACCTATATAGCAGTTAAGACCTATTGCCTATTAAAGCTGGTCGCTTAATTCAGTAACCAACCTTTCACTTAGTTGCCTCCAACAGTTATGGACCTCAACCAAATAAGTTAAAACATCTTCAGATACGGGCGCCTGGGTGGCTCAGTCAGTTAATGTCTGACTCTTGATTTTGGCTTAGGTCATGGTGTTGGGTTGGTGAGATTGAACCCTGTGTAGGGCTTGTGTTCAGTGTGACATTTGCTTTTTCCCTACCCTCACTTACCGCACCCCCCGCTCCACACTGGTGCACACTCTTGCTCTCAAATAAATAAACAATCAATCAATCAATCTTTGGAAAAAATCTTCAGCCCTTATACTGTGATCACCTTTATATCTCATATTATATATAGTAAATTCTTATTGTTAATGAAAAACTCTCAGAATTTTTATGCTAGTCAATTAACTAATTATAAAATATGGATGCTTTCTTTTTTCTCCTATTATCATCTACCAGTGGAATAATCTCATTTTGGCACTTCTATGACCCTTATCCAATAGAGGATAATTAATTTCATGCTTAGAATAGAATATTTGGACCCTCTAGTACTAACTGCTGACTTAATATTCTTTGTTGCTCTACTAGTAAGTGCTGACAATATTGTTTGTTGATGGGCCTAAAAAAGAAGACCAGCAAACAGACCAATGGACTAGAATGGAGACCCCAGAAACAAGCCTTCATGTATATGGTCAAATGATGCTCAACAAGGGTGCCATGACCACTCAATAGGGAAAGTACAGTCTCTTCAACGAATTGTGAATGGGAAAACTGAATATCCACACACAAAAAAATGAAGTCTAAAACCATATACAAAAATTAATACAAAATGAATTAACAATTTTATTGTAAGACCTAAAACTATAAAAGTCTTAGAAGAAAACACAGGGGGAGTCCTCATGATGTTGGATTTGGCAATGGTTTCTTGGATACGACACAAGAAAAAGCACAGGCAACAAAAGAGAAAATAGACAAATGAACTACATCAAACTTAAAAACTTCCATGCACCAAAGAACAGGGAGAAAATACTTGTGAATTGTACATCTGATAAGGAGTTAATATCCAGAAAATATAAAGAATTCCAACTTGACAACAAAAAAATAAAATATCCTGATTAAAAAATGGGCAAAGGACTCAGACACTTCTCCAAAGATGATACACAAATGGCCAAAAAGCATATGAAAAGATGTTTAGCATCACTAATTACAATCATCACAGAGAAATGCAAATCAAAATCACAATGTGCTACCACCTCACATCACATCACATCACATATATTATGATAATATATGATAGTAAATATATATGATATATATAAATTATATACATATATATCTATGGATTTATATGAAAGAGAGAGACAAGTGTTGGTGGGAATGTGGAGAAATTGAAACCTTTGTGCTGTACTGCTGGAATTGCAAAATGGTACAATGCTAAGGGAAAGATTATGGAGATTTCCCAGAAAAGGAAAAATAGATTAATTAAAAATAGAACTACCACATGATCCAGTAATCCCATTTCTGAGTATTTGCAGAGATATTTGCTTCCTCATGTTCACAGTAGCATTATTTACAAGAGCCAAAAGGTGGAAACAACCCAAGAGTCCACTGACAGATGAATGAATAAGCAAAATGCAGTATGTACAAACAAAGAAATATTACTCAGCCCAAAAAGGAAGTAAATCCTATCGTGTGCTACAATATGGATGAACTTTGAGGACATTATGCTAAATGAAATAAGCCAGTCACAAAAAGATAAATACTGTATGATTCCACTTATATGACATCTAAAGTAGTCAAACTCATAGAAACAGAAAGTAGAATGGTGGTTACTAGAAGCCACGGAGAAAGGGAAGAAAGGAATTGTTTAATGGGATAGTTTCAGACTTGCAACATGAGAAAGTTGTAAAGATCTGTTTCACAACAATATGAATACACTTAAGACTACTGAACTATCCATTTAAAAATGGTTAAGATGGTAAATTATATGTTATGTGTTTTTACCACAAAAAAAAGACCAGGCTTCCTTCACAATACATAGACCATTTTCTCTTATAAAATCCCATTCCTTACCAGTTGTTCAAATTGTGCCAATGACTGAACTGTGGTCTTTCCTGGGCATTTCAAATTACTAAAGTAAAATAAGTATGTGAATCAATATTGGTATTCTTTTATTTATTTTATTTTTTAAAGATTTTATTTACTTATTTGACACAGAGAGAAAGGGAGAGAACACAAGCAGGGGGAGCAGCAGAGGGAGAGGGAGAAGCAGACTCCTTGAGAGCAGGAAGCCCCATGCAGGACTCAATCCCAGCACTCTGGGATCACGACCTAAGCCAAAGGCAGATGCTTAATGGACTGAGCCACCCAGGCACCCCACTACTTGGTATTCTTTTAAAATAATTTAATTTTAAAAATTTGCTATAAAAAAGAGGTTTTAATATCTTACTTAGGTACTCTTTAAAAGTAAACAACAAATAAGCAATAAATACATTAATTATGAGAGGCCTTCATGATATCTAAAATAATTGCTATACTTAAAGTAGAGATTCACAGTAAAAGAAGTCTTATAGAAGCAAGCACATCATGCAATAGATACAATAGAAACACTTTAGAAATACTATTGAAATATTTTCACAAAATGCACACTGAACAGACTGACAAAAGTCCTTATACAGGGACCTCATATAAACAACAACAACAAAATAACAAGTTCAGGGGGAAGGTCAAGAATTCTGTGATGGATACAGAAAAATCTGGATCCTTAAATTCTTAAAAGAAACACTGGGAATGATCTATTATGGGATCCATGAAAGTAAGATCTGGCGAAAACCTTACCAAGAATAATACTATTTGCATACCATCCATTAATGAAGGAAAATATCCTGGCATCAGGGTTCTTACAAAATGCAAACAGTAATGGTTTGTCACATGATACTCAGAGACAATATATGTGCAGTCCACCAAAATTGAATTATCTCATATATGGCTTTTTGCTCTTTTCCTCTAAAGGAATCAGGCTCTTCAATGTCAATCTAGGACCAAGGTGAATTATTCTGTTGAATGACTAGCAGTCTTCAAAAGGTTCCTAGTAATTCTTGCCTCTTGGAATTGATACTCTTTTACACAATACCCCACCCACATTTTATCAGGGTAGATCTGTGTGACCAACAGAATATATAGCAATAGTGACACCATGTCACTTCCAAGGTTAGGTTATAAAAGACACTGTGATTTCTGTCTTGTTCTCATATCATTTACTCTAGGGGAAGTTAGCTGCCATGTTGTGAGCAACCCCATGGAGAGGCCAAGTGTTAAGAAGCTGAGACAGCCTGCCAACAGCCAGTGAGAAACTGAAGCATCCAGTCAACAACCATGTGAGTGAGCCTTCTTGGGAGCGGATGCTGTCGCGCCAGTCTCTGGCTAATGTGCGTTGGAGGGCCCTTATCCAACGCAGCGCCAGGAGGACGAAGAGCACAATACAGCCAAGTGCAATAGTCCCAAACCAGGATTTCCCAAAAGCCACCACTGCCTGCATAGTTTGTAGGAATTGGGAGGCCATGAGAGGGTTGACTCTCGTGGCACTGATCTGCAGAATCTCCATCCGGAGAGAGGCTGTCAGATTGTGGAATTTGGCTGACCACGTCTCCCAAATGTTCCCACTGTGGGACACTTAAGAGGCCCTCATCTAAAAACCAAGAGGCCTGATGCTCTATTGCTCTTAGGAACGCTCGAGCAGTTCGAGCTTTAAGAGGGGTTCCGTTAGCTTTCAAAAGTGCCCGAAAGGGGCTCTCCATTCGGAGTCTAGAAATTTCCAACCCCATTATCTTTACCTTTACAGTCGCGATCCGCGAACATATAGCTGCTGTCCCTTTGTGGTTGCTCTTCAGCAAACTTCTAACCTTTCCTTTGTGGTCGTCCTAGTGACGAACGTGCAATATGATGAGGGGGAAAAGTACTCATGTATTGCCTTCTCTCACCTTCTCCCTAAAATGCTAAGTTTAAAAAGCTGCACAACTTCTATTCCATGAAATCTTCCTGTTAGAACTACCACTTCTAAAAATCAAGTAAACAAAATGGAAACATTGTATTTCACTCTGACAAAACTGTTCAATGTGAGATCAATGCACATAAAATTAAAAAGTTAAATATACCTCAATATTATCAGTAAATCAGAACATATCTCAACCAGTATCAGAATTTCTACCTTCACTGTATCTTTGCTATTTTTAAATATACTCACAGTTCCCGGTTTCGGCACCAAATGTCATGCTCTCCCTGCCTGCAGAGATGACGCAACACCAACACACACACAGGTCGATGCACAAGCTCTTGTTTATTCCCTGGTCGATCTTTCTCCTCTCCTTGCGGGGAAGTTCCCTTGCCTTATATAGGGCATAACAGCCAATCACAGAGGTGTTCACATGAACAGGAGGTATCTGGGGCTCGTAGACAGTGGTGGCATAACAGCCAATCACAGAGGTGTTCACGTGACGAGCACGAGGTCACGTGTGGCCAGGGCGGATGTTTTTCAGGCTGCCGTGCTGCTCGGGCTATGTAGCCGGCGCCATCTTAGGTGTGCGACCGGACAGGATGCTATACCCCCAGTCAAGACTTCAGAGCCCTGCAGCCTTAGCTGACATCTTGACTGCAACCTTGAGAGAAATACTGACCCCAAACCACTGTACAAGCTACTCCGAGATTCCTGCCCCTCAGAAACAATGGGAGATACTGAATATTCTTGTTTACAACCTGCCTGGTTGGAGATAATTTGTTATAAAGGACAGATAACTAATACAATTCCCCAACATAATAAATGGGTTAGAGCTCCTTTTAAAGAGTACAAAAGTGTAAACCTTTTTAAAAAAATTTTTAAGTTTTTTACTAACATATAATGTATTATTATTAGCCCCAGGGGTACAGGTCTTTGAATTGCCAGGTTTACACACTTCACAGCACTCACCCATAGCACATACCTTCCCCAATGTCCATTACCCCACCACCCTCTCCCTACACCCCTCCCCCCAGCAACCAAAAGTGTAAACCTTTGATGGGGAGAAAATCCTTCTGAAAATGATCCAACCCATAGGAGTTAAATTACAAGAGGCATTCATTAAAAATGTGTTCCATTACTTTGATTGACGTTGTAAACAATACAGCTTAAAATCTGGTGTACAACAAATCAGTTACAAGTCCTTAAACCAAGTAGTTATAGATAGTAGAATGGCCTTGGATTTATTTTTATTTTTTGTTATTATTATTATTATTTGTTAACCAGGGGGGATTCTGAACCACGGCTAACACTATGTATTATACCTACACATTAACAAGTGAATTGGGATAATCTATACCTAAGCTAAAAGAAAAGGCAACGTAGCTATCAAAAACAGAGAATCTCTGAGACTTGTTTTCACTACCACATTGGGGAAGTTTCGGATCAGCGTTCTAAAACATCTTCTAGTTCCTTCCAGTTATACTTATTTATCTCACTGTTGTTATAATATTTTCCCGAGTCTTAATCACTTTTGTGCAGCCCCATCCTGATAGTTCCACAAATAATTCAAGGACAAAAGTCCCAGAAACAAGCAAACAATAAACAAACCCAGCAAAATCATGCCAACGGACATGAAAACTTAGTCTCCCCCAATAAAAACTCACCGGCAAGGAAAATGGATGGCAGTGAAGATCTGCGCTGTCCTTGAAGGCCTCTCCTGTAGCTTTACCTGGATAAGAACCAGAAGGAAAAAATGGAAATAAAGAGGTTCCTGTAAACTCGGGGGTGGGGGGGAAGCCGATTTTTGCTCTAGTGAAGGCAACAAGTAGCCAGAAGAACCCGTCTTAAACCCCGTTCCATTGATGGAGGATCCTGCCTCAGTAAGCCCCTCAGGCACGTTAGCAAATCAGGGTGGACTCACTCCAGTAAACACACCTGCGAGTGTCCACTGATCAGCAGCTGTCTCACCTGAGTAACCACGGGCGACAGGTGATGTCATTCCACTTACACCACGCTGCATGCCTCGCTCTCCCCACACGGAGACCTTTCATCAGGTCAGCAGGTGGCTCTGCGTGGAAAGGCTGGGTCGGGCCAGCAGTGCGCCCCCCACTCCGTGGTCATCAAGAAACCTGGCTTTGTCCTTCTATTTCACATGCTGAATTGTGGTCTCATTACTGTTTGACAAACTTTCCTGATCCGTTTTCTCATTTTTAACACTTCTTCCCATGTAATAGTACTAATAGTGACAGTTATGGTGATGATGATGATGATGGTGATGATTTTCCACTTGCCCTCTACTGGGCTCTGTGCTAAGGGCTTCACTGGCATTATGGTCATCACTGAGGTTGGCCAAGGACATCCGGCTATGGGCACCTGTTAAATTTGCAGGTAGCCTTCAGGCCTGAAGAAGTTCCTGTTCCTGGTTTCTTTGGAGTGCCGGTCATTTGCTGGTTTGCTTTCAAATCCACTTCTCACCTTGGCCCTTCTCTGCTGAATATCGCAGGGGGCTGACTCCTATGAACTGAGTTTTCCAGACTCTTCTGAAAGCTGGCTTCCAGCTCAGTTCTGCTAATGGGAACGTGCAGGGAAAGACGAAAGGCAGGGAGAGAGGAAGGGAGAAGGCGGAGTGTCTCTTCCGTTTCTGCTTCTGGAGGTGGCTCCAGCAGTAATTGTGTCTCCAACCTTCCTTTCCCCAGCCCCTTTGAATACACCCTCCTTCTTGGGGGTCACCACTCATGTGATTCTGTTGAAATACCTAGAGTGCGCTGTGATTTCCTGACTCCTTCATGATACAATCAGAAAGATCCGGTGGTACAAATTGCATCTGCCAGACTGGAGAGATTTGAGATTTAGTTCCAAGTTTGATTCTACATCACTATGACCTCAAAACAATCACAGCTTGGTGCCTCAGGTTTTTATTTTTCTTAGTTTTTAAATTTTTTATTTATTAGTGGTTGAGAGAGAGAGAGAGACAGAAGGAGGGAGAGGGAGAGAGAGCACAAGCAGGAGGAGTGGCAGAGGCAGAGGGAGAAGCAGGCTCCCTGCTAAGCAGAGAGCTCAATCCCAGGACCCTGAGATCATGACGTGAGCCAAAGGCAGACACTTAACTGAGCCAATCAGGTGCCCCTGGGTGCCTCAGTTTTGCTAGATACAATGGAATTGTCGATCTTTAATGATTCCTTCCTCACCCCCCGCCCCGACCAACCAGCACCTTCAGTCATATTGGGCTTGAAGAATTGGTCATATCATATCATAATCCTTCCCTTCTCACATGTAACAATGCTTAGAAATGACCTTGAAGGCCATGATTACATTTAGAAATCTAGCTGTTCTCTAAGTAGATGAAACATATAAAAACACCCATTTTTTATGAATAGAGCAGGCTTCATAATTTGATGAGACCAGCGCAAAATGAAAATGCAGGGCCCTTGTTGAAAAAGCAGGAGAAAAATGCCATTTGAAGTATTAGGAATAAAGAGGCGTCTGGGTGGTTCAGTCAGTTGAGTGACTGTCTCCAGCTCAGTTCATGATCCTGGGGTCCTGGGATCGGGTCCCATGTTGGGCTCCCTGCTCAGCCAGCTGGAGCTTGCTTCTCCCCCCCACTCCCCTTGTTTATCTCTGTCAGATGGATGGATAAAATCTTTAAAAAAAAATTAGAAATAAAGCTTTTCTTTTAAAAATGTTTTGCTTATAACAAGAGAAGAGATACAAATATTTTCCTTACAAAATACAACAGAGGTAATAGTGACTTATGAGTAACAATTTAACTTACAAAGTGTAAAAATATTTTTGGTGTCATAATTTTATATAATACAATAAATACTACTTTATTAATGTGATATTTTGATTAATCACTATTCTGTGACTTGCTTTTCTGGAAATTTATGTACTAGATCACTAAAATATATACTTTTAACTATTTTTAGTTCATAGAGTTGAGACAGTTGCTCTTGAAAGATGAAAGATCGCAAATAGTTTTTGATCATTTTAAATTCTTTTTTTTTTTAAGATTTTTAAATTTATTTATCTGACAGGCATTACAAATAGACAGAGAGGCAGGCAGAGAGAGAGAGGAAGCAGGCTCAGAGAGCCTGATGTGGGGCTCTATCCCAGGACCCTGGGATCATGACCTGAGCCTAAGGCAGAGGCTTTAACCCACTGAGCCACCCAGGCGCCCCTGATCATTTTAAATTCTGACAAGGAGGGGTGCCTGAGTGTCTCTCTGGTTGTGATCTCGGGGTCCTGGGATCGAGCCCCACATCGAGCTCTCTGCTCAGCTGGGAGCCTGCTTCTCCCTCTTCCTCTCTCCCCTCTGCTGATGCTCTCTCTCTCTAACTGTCTCTCTCAAACAAATAAATAAATTCTTCAAAAAAAATTCTGACAAGGATTTTTCTGCTGAGACAATTATTATTGAAGCTGTTAAGAGTATTTTATAGGCTGTGACAACATTTCAGATACATTTTTTTTTTTAAGATTTTATTTCTTTATTTGACAGACAAGAGATCCCAAGTAGGCAGAGAGGCAGACAGAGAGAAAGGAGGAAGCAGGCTCCCCGCTGAGCAGAGAGCCTGATGCAGGGCTCGATCTCAGGACCCTGAGATCATGACTGAGCCGAAGGCAGCAGCTAACTCACTGAGCCACCCAGGCACCCCTCAGATACATTTCTGATAAATTATTTTGAAATAAAAATTTTAATACTTATAGAGTTGATAATTCTCATGGAACAATTTTTCTAAAAATACTTCATTCTTCATACAAATCTGTTTTGTGTAAGTTAAAATTTAATTTTACATGTAAATTTATGCAATGGTATTTTAATGTTTCCTGTGACATTTCCTGTAACTTGGGGAGGCTGTACAAGAAATCAAACGTAGCTTCACGATTTGTGTAGAATTCAAAACTCTGGCTCATACATTCTATCAGTGCATCTCCAGCTGCAAGGAAAAAGGGATTTTAAAATTATTATTCCTTATTAATAAGTGGGAAGATGAACACAGTCTGCTTTACAGTCAAACATCCTTAAATTCCTTTTCTGTTTCTGAATCTTTACATTTCTTTTCTGTTTCTCAGTCTGTGGATATGTGCTTTACAATGTTGAAGCAGTTTTAAAAACTGAGATTCTAAACTCTTCAAAGGATTATAAGGACTCCTTGACATGTTTACTTGCAGTGTCAATGTGTAGACTTTCATTTTGTAATAATTTACTGATGAAGTTTACTGCCTGGGTTCCTGCACTTCCTGCCCGTCCTCTGGCCAGAGTTCATATTTGTGCAAACGCCAAGTCCAGGCTCCAGGGACCAATGGGCAAGCCGACCTCCCACCCGGGGTCTCCATGGTGGCCACCTGGAGAGCCCCTCCTTTCTCCCATGGCAGCTGCCACAGGGGCGATCCCCCTGCTTCTGTCCTGTCCCTAGCACTGCTGCCAATTTGGGTCTGTACTGGCCAAGTGGACTTGGTTAGACCAAAAGAATAATTTTGTGTGCCTACGGACTTGAAGAGATGAGTAAAATACTGAAGAAGAGGATCCAGGGATATTTCTCTTCTTGAGAAGATTATGTAATGAATGTTTGTGGTCCCAAATGTGAGGGAATTGCGTAGCTGATGCTAGCACCAGTAAGTCTAAAATCAAGGGGCCCTGGGGCGCCTGGGTGGCTCAGTGGGTTACGCCTCTGCCTTCAACTCTGGTCATGGTCTCGGGGTCTTGGAATCGAGCCCTGCATTGGCCTCTCTGCTCAGCGGGAAGGCTGCTTCCCCCATCTCTCTGCCTGTCTGCCTACTTGTGATCTCTCTCTGTCAAATAAACAAATAAAATCTTTAAAATAAAATAAAATCAAGGGGCCCAGAAAAAGCTACTGATGCCCAGGAAAAACATTAGTAGTGCCAGGGGACCTACAGTTGTTTCTGAGATGTTTCAATGACATAGCTGGTATTAGAGATGACTGATAGTCTTCTGGAAGTGATGAGGCATAAAAATTTGGTGTGTTTGAAGCCAATCTATCCAAAGGTGCATTTTTGGATAAAAAGTGGAGTAGAATGAGTTTATGTGAATCTAAATGGTACTTCCTTCAGGTTATGGTGTCCTTCATCTTGAAATATCTGATCACCTTGAAGATACAGGACTTTACTCATAGGCACGCATGCCATCTCTAGTACTTCTTGAAGATTCTACAGGAATCAATCATCCTCAGTGTTAAATATGATGTAGTACTTTTTACAGTGGTATGTTACAAATTTTTTTTTAATGGAGAATTTCAAACTGATACGAAAGTGGAGAGAACACTATAATGAACCTCTCCTTATGTACATATTACTTAACTTCAATAATTTCACTACTGAGTTTTATCTCTACCTCCACCCACTCTCCTCAGTCCTAAATTCTTTTGAAACAAATCTCAGACACTATATCACTTTATCTGCAAATGTTTCAATATGTGTCTTTAAAAGATTAGGCACCATGCTTTTGCCTAAAAATTTAGCAACAGTTTTTAACATTATAAAATAGTTCTTTCTTTTTTTTTTTTTTTTTTTTTTTTTAGAATTTGTTTGAATCTCCACCCAAACAATGTCCCCTTACTGCTTATTAGCTGTTATGCCTCTGAAGTCTCTTTCCATGGCTAATTGCCCTGACTCCCCTTTTCTCCTTTGCAATTGATTTCTTGAAGAAATTGGGTCTTTCTGTCCTGCAGAATGACTCATGGTCTGGATTTTGCTACTCGTATGCCCAGGTGTTAGTATGTTCTGCTGCTCCTCCTATTCTTATAACTTGGTATTTAAACCTTGAGGCTTAAGAGATTCATGTCTATTTGGTTGCATCTACTTCATAAGCAGCTGTGGGTACTTCCATCTGGAAGTAATGTCTCTTTTTTGTGCGGTGTTAGCAGCCAGTAGTAATCTTTTCTCAGGCCCATTATTTCATGAGGGTTTATGAAATGGTTATATTTGAATTGTATCATTCTTCACTCATTACCTGGGCTATTTCTGTAAGGAGAAACTTCTCTCTCTAAGGGATGATTGTTGTAGTCTGAGGTATGATAGGCATAAAATAGACAAAATGTATGCTTGAGTCTTTCCCTATATTTGATGGTTTTCAAAACATGAGTTGTTTAGACAGCATCCTTCAAGTGTGACCAGTGAAGGTTATTATTTTTTTTTCTTCAGTATCATTCTGGATTTCTGGATTCAAACTTTTCATCCTTACTGTTGCTTCAATTGTCCCATCTTTGGCCAGTGGGAGCATCTTCAAGTTGGCTCTGAGACCTTTAGACAGGACCCCATCACTCTTCTATAGCTTCCTTGCTTGTGGAACAGTAATAGTTCAGCTTCATCTGGCACATTTTCTCCCCCAGACCTGGAATCAGCCATTTCTTCAAGGAGCTCTGTGTTTTTAATGTAAAAATGTTATTTTGGAACTACAATCTGCTTTCTAGGCTTCATGAGTGGTCAGAGCTAGGCAAAAAAAATTTTAAGATAAAATACTGGATACGATGCATAAATAATGAATGTTGGAACACTGAAAATAAATAAAACAAAATAAAATAAAGTAAAGGTAAAATGAATGATGAATTCATACTGACACTTCCAATTCAAACTCAGGAATACAGAATTCTTGTTTAACATCGTCAATCTTATATCACTTTCATCTCTTCTTCCATCCCACAATTAATTAGTTCCCAGTGACAACAGCAGCATTACTCGTTTGTTTTGTCCCACAAAACATACCCAGCACAATAACAGTATCAACCCTATACCCACAATGTATTTACTGAAAACAATTTTACAGTTGTTTGTATAGGTCATTTTATCCTACAAGGATTATGCAATCAACTTATTTGCTGTGAAATCACTTGAAATACTTTTTAATTAATTTTAATTTTTTGATTTTTGTGTTTTGTGGAATTTTTAAATTTAAATTGTTTTAAAGATTTACTTATTTTAGAGAGAGAAAAAGAGAGAGTACACATACATGCGAGAGTTGGGGGAGGAGCAGAGAGAGAGACAGAATCTTAAGCAGACTCCCTGCTAGGCACAGAGCCTGATGTGGGGCTCTATACCAGGACCCTGAGATCATGACCTCAGCTGAAATCAAGAGTTGAATGCTTAACCAACTGAGCCACCCAGGTGCCCCTAAATTTACTTTTGTTTTGTAATTACATAAAATTTGGCCTCAAATTCTAACATACAAAATAAAATGTATTTTGAGTAGTGTAACTTTTGTCTCTGTCTCTAGCCTATTTCCTCCCTTTCCCACAGATAATTTTTTAAAATTGTAGTTTTAGGTTCATAATTCCATTTTTTCCTAGTTTTTATAATATTTTAAAAGATATATATATATATATTTTTTTTCTATATATCAATTTATCTATCATCTACGCATATGTAGCTTGGTCATGGTCATTAGCAAAATTTGTAAGTAGCTGTGACAACCTGAAGCCGTAGAACCAGGGGCTGGAGTGAGAGGAGAAGAGGAGGGCTGCGGACAGGTGTCAGGCTCTGACAGTCACAGCAACAGTGGTCATGATGTGCAGATTAAAGAAAGTTGGCTGCTTTTTTTCTTCCTTCTTAAGATTTTAATTATTTATTTGTCAGAGAAGGAGAGAGAGAGAGAGAGAGAGAAAGCACAGAAGTAGGCAGAATGTCAGGCAGAGGCAGAGGGAGAAGCAGGCTCATGGCTGAGCAGGGAGCCCGATGTGGGACTCGATCCCAGGACCCTGGGATCATGACTTGAGCTAAAGGCAGACACCCAAATGACTGAGCCACCTATGCACCCTGAAAGTTGGCTGTTTCTTGCTTGAGTAGACAAAGGAAAATGTTATAACTACTTAGAAGAATATCTGGAAAAACTGGATGATAGTGAAGTGAAAGGCAGAGTAGATATTCCTTCATTCAATATTTACGGAGGCTCTAGGGTTTTCTGGGAATAGTCTGTGGGTGAGACTAACCAAGTTTCAGGGAAGGTCCAATTCCTTAATCAGGATACATACTCATTTTTGATTATGTGAATTCTCTGATATTATTTATACTACAGCAGCACTGACAAAAGTCTATTGTGTTTGGCAAAAAGCACTTGTACATAAGTCCATTTCAGCTAAAAAAGAGAAATGAATATATTTAAGATACTTCATAAGGTACTGTGGAGATACAGATTGATGAAAAGATATGATCCTGCCCTTCAGGACTTTTAAAGCCAAGGAGGAGAAGTGAAAAGAGACACAGATATCTTGAAACTACAACTGTGGCAGGTAAATACTAAGACTGGAAATCAGGCCGAGGGGTTATAAAAACCCAGGAGAGAAACAGTTGGTTTTGAATTGGGGATGTCTGGGAATGCTTCAGTCTAGCTCTAAGGTTCTATGATTTCTTGTTTCATTATTACTCTTGGGTAAGAATTCAGCATATGGAGAGGTGAGGAGAAAGGGCATCCCAGAAAAAAAGGGACCAGTGACCAATGAGAGAGTAAGTGTGTCTGTGGGGCTCATTCACTCATGGTTGGTTGTCCTCATATGAATCAGTTTTAAATTCAGGATGGGGACCCAAACAATTCAATTTGTTTGGAAATGTTTGATGATTTCACAGAACCAACCAGTATGGTCTCTGTGCCACATTTTTAAACAAGGAGAACATATTTCCTCTCGTAGAGTTGTGTTATCTAGAGTTAGCAATTAATTTTTTTTTTTGGAAAAACAAGGCCTGGCTGTGGAAAATGCAAAAATGAAGAGCCCTCTCCCTCTCTAAAGATCCTATTATTTCACAAAAATCTCAGTTGTCTGTTCTCAGCCTTAGATGTGGAATTGTCAGATGAAATGGGGAAAAATTGTTCTCAATTGCTCCACATGGTTATAAGGCACCACCCATTACAACGCTGCTTTTAGTTTTGCTGTGGGACTCATCGGGTTTGGGAGGGAGTAAAGTGTGGTCCTGGATACTGTGGTAAGAGAAAGATATTACACATCTTCCTTTACTTGGGTTAGCGTTACATCCTGATAAACTCAGTGTAAGCTGGAAATATCCTAAGTTGAAAACGCATTTAATACATTTAACCTATGGAACATCATAGCTTAACCTGGCCTGCTGTAAACATGCTTGGAATGAAAGCCTATTTTACTTACTTACTTATTTATGATGATTTTAAAGCTCTATTTATTCATTCAAGAGAGAGAACATGAATGCAAGAGTGGGGTGAGGGGCAGAGGGAGACACAGAGAGAGAATCCTAAGCAGACTCCCCACTGAGTGCGGAGTCCCCACACAAGGCTCGATCCCACGGCCCATGAGCTCATGTCCCGAGAAGAAACCAAGACTCTGACACTCAACTGAGCCACCCAGAGTCCCCAAGCTTGTTTTATAATTAAGTATTGATGATCTCATATAATTCACTGAACGCTGTATGGAAAGTGAGAAACTGAGTGACTGTCAGTGTGTGGCTGGTTTACCCTTGTGCATGTGTGGCTGACAGAGCTGCTGCTGCCCAGTAGCATCGGAGAGTATCTCCTGTGTGTCTCCAGGTGGGGAAAAGATCAGAATTCAGAATTTGAAGGACAGTTTTTGAATGCATATTGCTCTCACACCATTATGAAGTAAAAGAACTGTAAGTTGAACTGTTGTAAATTGGGGACCATCTGGACAGCATTTTATCGATCTTCATGTGTCACTGATTCTAAGAGTTACCATTATTTTATGTCCATTAAAAAAGAAGAAAAAAAAATCATAGTTGGTTAAACTGTGACATGATAGGAGATCCATTCCAATTTTAGAGTGTTGCAATGCAAAAATGAGTGTGCATTTTAGAATCATTTATATATGGCACCAAGTGTCTACTATTACCAGGTCTCTTCCTGATCCTTGACAAACATTATCTCAATTAATCCTTATAAAGACTTAGTGACATGGGTATCCTTACTCTTATGTCACAGATGAGCAGAGCGGGCACAGCGACCTTAATGACACTGGCTACAGATGACAGAGCTAGCCAGTGGAATAAGCTCCTCATACCTACTTCTTCTCAAACTTCTGTTCTTAATCTGTGTCTCTGCAGGCACGTTATATTTTGGTAAACTGTGACCCTCTTGGGTGTTTGCAGCAGGCTGCGTGTTTTCCGCGTGGGTATTTTCCATTTATGGTAAGCCTTATAGGGCCTCATCCTGCCCTGACTTGGATGCCTTAGCCATGAAGCACACTGAAACTTCATGAACTTGGGAAGAGAGTAAAGGAAGGGCAAGGTTGGCCTGGACCCAAAGGCGTTAGCTGTTAGCCAACATGCAACAACTGAAAAGCCAAAGCAAATAATGCAAAACTGACGTAGCCAGGAATCCTTGCCTAAAGAGATCATCTAATGGATAGGGTGGCACAACAGGAGTTTCTGGTTGGTGGCAATATACAAATCAGATAAGGGGCCATGCCTGGGTTCAAGATGGCCTATCTGCCTGTCTTAGAATCCAAGGGACAAGTTCCACCACCTATGAGAATTTAGGGTACTGAAACTCAGGGTAAGTCTCAGACCTCAGCAGGGAAATGGGAATGTTGGACAGACTGGAAGAAGCCCAGTTTTATAACCTGGACAATATAGTAAAAGCAGGAGAGAGCTATTCCTCCATGAATCTGTGGAAGCTCAGGGCAGAAGAGCAGGTCCACTAAGCACTCCAAACACCAAATCTGTGTGCTGGTCCTCTTCTCACTGTTGACTGGCCAGGGTCCAGCCTGGCTGGGTGAACTTAAGGGCTGAGGCCGAGCAGGATGAGCTGGAGGAGGAGAGTCATCACATTCCTCACTTGCCAGGGGAACCAAGTGAGGCTGGCCCAGGCAACAGTGAGATGCAGGTTAGACTGTCCCATTCTTGCTGCTCTTCTCCTAACACTTTGTGAGCCCTCCCTTTTGAGTATAGTTCCCATTCAGGCTCTTATTAATTATGTGGCCATAGGACAAGTGATTTGACCCCTCCTATCTTCAGTTTCCTTTCTAGTAAAATGGAAATATTTAATTTGTAGATTGGTTGTGAGGATTGAGAAAGACTAAGTGATTACAAATATGGTCTCAATATGAATTAGTTACTTTTCCTTCCAGCTCTCCAGGCCATGTATGAAATGCTATTTGTCCACTTAAGGGTTATCTACCCTCCTGTGATCTTAACAAAGGAATAACGATAGTAATTTATACACAGTCTACAGTGTGTTAAAAATTGTTCTACGCATTCAGGCCTATTACCTCAAATGATTTTTCCAATAGTCCATTGAAATTCCTGGCAAAATATTATTTTTAAAATTTCAGTTAAACATTAAGTAACACTTAATGGTAACGAAATATTTTTAAAAGTTCCCTACTGCCGACAAGAAAGAAAACACTTGACATTTTGATGGGAGAGACTAAACTTGTCTAAACTTGCTCACGTAAAGCAGAGGAGAAATATCAGGGAACAGATCATGGTGGATGGTTTGTTTATTTATTTCAAGTTTTTATTCAAATTCTAGTTGACATACAGTGTAATGTTCATTTCAGAGGTAAAATTTAGTGATTCATCACTTCCGTACAGCACCCAGTGCTCATCACAAGTGCCCTCCTTATTCCCCACCACCCGTCTAACACTTCCCCTACCCACCTCCCTTCCATCAACCCTCAGTTTGCTCTCTATAGTGAAGTGTCTCTTACGGTGTGCCTCTCTCCCCCTCTCTCCTTTTTCCCCCCTTCCCTTATGTTCATCCGTTCTGTTTCTTAATTCCACATATGAACGAAGTCAATTGGTATCTGCCTTTCTCGGACTGATTTGTTGAGCTTAGCATAATACATTCTAGCTCCATGATTCTAGGAAATGTAAGAGTCACTAACTTTTAAATGATTGCTTGAGTAGTAATAATAGGCATGAGTAGTATTAATATTAGTAGTATTAAAAATCTGTTTGGGTACATGTTCAAACGTCAAATGATTCTTGCTGTTTAGGAAGTGCTTCTCCTTGATTTCTAGAGAGGGATTTTTCCTTATATGTCTAATATCCCTGAGAGAGTTTCTGGCCAAGAGGTATTAATTGTGTTCATAACAATAGAATACTAAAATGCCTTTTAACAAAAAAACTCTCCAAGTCTTGCAAAGTGCTGTGGGCTATTTCCATTCTAAATGGCTGAGGCATACACTTATGGAAAAGCAAAGTATATCTAACACAAAATCTGGTTGAGAGCGGAGTTCTGAGGAAATGAGACATTTGACAGGTAAACATTTGTCTTCGGGGTGAGACTTCCCTTTGTTTGAGAACAGACCACTTGAATGAATCTTTTTGGTAATGTATCCATACGGTAAACACCTATTCATTTTTCTCAGGGAAGCCTAGAAAGTAGGAATAATAACTCCACATGCAAAACCTTCAAGTAACCTATTGTACTGTTTAATAATATAAATGTAGTATATTAGCAAGTTAATGGAAACAAAATTTCCTAACTCTGGACTGTCCTTTTTGCCTGGAAATGATGTGTTTGGTAGAGTTAGGTGGATTTTTGTCCGAGCAGTGTCCATACAAGACCAGGAACCACCAAAGTCACGCAGGCCTGGACCTCCTTCCGTCTCGGGTCCAAGAGAAGCCTGTGATGTGGATAGAGATTAACTTGAAGCAGCACCAGACACACTGGGCTCTGGGTTTCCTGTCCAGGAGGATATCCAGATGGATAACCCTGATTTAGGTTTTGAGGATTCACCTATTTGTACCAGGGGTGACTCGGAGCAGAGGGCCATGGCACCCTGAAGGAAATGGGTACGCATGCAGCCGCCATTGTGAGGTGGCAAAGAGAGGGGCTTCAGCCTGAGGAGAGTCTTTCCATCTTCCCTGGCGGTAAAAAAGGGATTGAGTTTGGATGCTGGAATATGATGGTGCCTGAAGATTCCTCTGGGTGGGGAGCAGCTGGCTCTGACCCTCACCGGGAAAAGATCTATGTGGGCTGGACAGGGATAGTTAACTTGTGTTTGGGCTGTGAGTCTCAGAGCAAAAGCCTGTAGCCCTCGTTATGGGCTACCTTCTCTGTGTGTTTCTGTTCTCAAGGGACTGCTTCTTCTGAGCTGTGCCTTGAAGTATCAATGGAGGCGGCTCTGCTGGTGCTTGAGGAAGAGTGAACCTGGGAAAGCAGAAACAGCCCGCAGGGGCCAGGTGGAGAGTGTGAGCAGAGATCCTGTGCACGAAGTAGACGAATCATCTAGAGAGAGCGTCTGGCTGGGGGAGCCCGAGATTCTGTGAAACATGTCTCTATTCCTCAAGTTTTCACTGCTCTCCTTGAGGGGTGACCCAGTGAAAGATGAGACTCTCTACTTTCATAGACATGTGCAGTCAGGGTTATTTGGGCATAGAAGAGAAGGCTGACCCCTGAGGACTGGAGAATTTAGGCGAATATCTGAGTTGTACAGTCTTAAACGCTCAACTCGGGTATCTTCATTAGGCCCTGTCAGTCTAGAGTCTGGTTCAGCATCTTTCTTAGTGTTCCTTTAGCACTAATACACAAATAAACTAAAATAACTAACATTTACTGAGTGATTACATGGTGCCAAACAGTGAGTTAAGGGCCTAAATGGCTTCTTTTGTTCAGTACTTTGGTATTCCCATTTTTCAGATAGGGAAACTGAACCTTGGAGAAGTTATGTGATTTGCCTCAAGTTCCATGGCTAAGCGTTCACAGGGTCAGGATGCGAACCCCAATGGCCCTTCCCAGAACCCATGCAAGCAGGGATTAAAATGTACTCCTATTTTTCCCTTTGTTCGTTCAAGAAAAATGCAAATTTCCTTAGGCTAGTATCTTGTTTTTTTAAAATCTCTGTCTCCCTATCTTTTAGCATAGTGCTAGGTACATAATAAATGTTTGGCAAATGTTTACGGATGACAGAGCCTAGGGAGCAAAAGTTTAACTAAACATACTTGAGGGTTCTTCTTACAGTTTCTGAATGAATACAGTAGTGTGCTCCCCTCTGCTCTTGGCACATAATACGCGCTCAATAAACGTTAGCTATTATTACCATCATTGGAAATAAAAATACATTTAAAAGAACACTTATTTTTGCACAGGAATGCATCAGGCACCTTATTTTTCCCCATGATTTCCTTTCCTTTGATTGCTTATTTCTCTACTGTTTTAGAATGAGGGGAGAATTTAGCTTCTGCGAAGTATTTTGAATGCAAAGGAGTTAAATATCATTTTTGATAGAGTTTTCCCTTGAAATGTGAGCTGTGTTTGCCTGAAATATGAATACAGTTAAGTAGAAAAGAGGGCTTCTGCAAGTTCAATTTAAGCGATCTGCAGAGTAACAATGGGAGAATACAGATGACATAGAATGTAAGAGAGTTTCTTATCATATGCTGCCAGCCACCGCAGCCTGAGGACAAAAGCCAACTGCCATGTTAGAGAAATATTGTGATTTTTAGCAAATAAAAAATTCAAGTTTTTTCACTTTTGGCTTTATCATCAATCCATTCCCATGATCTTGTGACAAAAGTCTCTAAATTGAGTTCACTCTAAAAATCCTATAAAAAATGGTCCTGTGGTAAGAATTTATGGATGGCCATGGGATATTCTGTTGTGGATGTCTTTGAGGAGCTAGGTCGGCAGGTTGAACACATTTTATTATTTTTATTGTTACTATTATTATTATTATTATTAATCTTTTACCCATTTGTGGCAGAATCTGCTTAATAGCCATTCCCTCTCCTCCTCAGTAACATAACCCTGCATTCAGATGGGGACAATATACTCAGTTGAAAGATAGTCTTCTTTGCAACTAGGTGTCCATGGGCTCCTATAATGAAATTCTGCTCAATGATACCTAAGTGGAAGTGCTGTGAGTTATTTCTGGAAAAATCTGAATAAAAGGGAGGACGTAGACCCTTCTTTCCTCTTCTTTCTTCCTGAAGCCTGAAGTGTGAATATAATGGTTGGAGCTCCAGCAGCTAGCTTGGGCCATGAGGTGACTTAGCACATGGAAGCTGTTAATCACAAAGCGGCTACAAGGAAAGATACTGGGTCTCTGACACTGGGTGGACACCACATAGTGGACTCCATTCTTGAATGGCCAATATCTGGTCACTACATGAAAGAGATGCAAACTTCCATCTTACTTCCACTCTCAGTGTGGATCTTTGTTTTTACACAGCCAAGCCCTATTCTAATAAATATTTGAAGAAAGTAACAGAAACTTTCCAAAAAAACTTTCTCTGTATTTTCCTCGGTGTATTAAAGTACTTCCATGCTGTGGTGTTTTGTTGCCGTTCGTCTCCAGCTTTTTAGTCCTGTTGTCCCTCCTTCAATAATCTTTTAGGCTTCCTGTTAAGATGTCGGCTGCTTTGAGGGTCCTTATTGCTATACTCCTATTTTAGGTGTGTCTGTGAGGGTCTTATAATTTCTTCCATTCTCATCTCCTCTGAAATCCTCGTGAGTTCCCAGCATAAAATCACACTTACATCAATGAACATAGAAGTTTCTCACTAATTCAGAGGGTAGGAACTTGTGAAAACAATTGCTCTGAGTGATTTTTTTTTCTAATAGGATTTGTGGAAACTAATTTTTAGATGGTGTGTCTGTGATGATAGATTAGCAAACACTGAGTTGAACACAGACAGTTGTGATTTCAACCAAGCATTTGATAGTTTCTGGTGAGAAGCAAAGATTGAAAACAAACAAAAACTCCAGCTAGACTTTGACTCCCAACTCTATTAATAGCTGTATGAACTTGGAAAAGATACCTAAACTTTTTGAACCTCGTTTTCTTTATCTATAAAGTAAGTCATGATCAGGATGAAAAGAGCTAATAAACATGTGAACATAAACACTTTATGTACACATTTTAGCTTTAATGTACTTTACCAATACAAGGGAGTTTGGGACAGTGGAAAGAACTCTGGGTCCAGAACTAAGGGTGCACTTACTAGCTGTGTAATTTTGGCTCAATTAGTTAATATCTCTGAGCCTGTTTTCTTATCCGTAAAAAGGGGAAATAATAGTATCGCCTTGCAGTGCTGTTGTGAAAATTACAGGAAGTAATGTATATGGAGACTCTAAGCCAGTAGCTGGTACTCCCAAAATGATAAATACTAGTATTCTTGTGGTTGTTACTGCTATTCCTACAAGAAGGTTCTATCCACTAATGTCAACCTACACTGGCTATACCGAATGTGTTTTTCCAACTCAATTGACCCCTGACGCCTTGGGCTTTTATATCTTTGCCATAGCCACTGTAGTGAAGGACTCTCTGTGGGTCCTTGCATTTCTTTTACCCTAGACGAATGCCCAAGATCTCTGGTCCCTCTTACCTTTCCAGACTTGTAGTTTCCCTAGTGGTTGCTGAAGGGGCCACTAGCTGGGTGTTTAGGGAAATAGCCTTCTCATGGAACAAACTTTGATTAGTGAAAAGTAGAAGGCAGGATGGAACTAGCAGATGAATTTCTTCTCCATTTTTTCCCCCCTACTAGAGACTGTTGCGAGTCATGGTTTTTCCATGTAATCTGTCCAGGCATACCCTGAATGGTCAAATTACAACTCTAATCAGGCAATTGCTTATTCTAGAAGAGTAACCAGCACGGTCAGTGCATTATTGTCCATGCTCTTCCCACGCTCCTCTGACTCAGTCTTTCCTTTCACTCTTGCTGCCCTGGGACTGCACCAGCCAAGAAAGTCTTGCTTCATGTCAAATAAAAAAAATAATAATAATTAAAAAAAAAAAAAAAGAAAGTCTTGCTTCAGAATCGTCTTTCCTAGGGAACTCAGACGAACACACTAACTACGGGCAGTGACTTGAGACAGATGCTGAGTCCCTACCTTTTAGGAGCTTTCGATTTAGGCCAAGAGACAGACACATAAAGCATGAACCACAGTACAAAGCTATGCCCGATGACAACACATAGCCTCATCTTCGAGATCCTCCCAAACTTGGGGTGTTGTCTCTATTTCTGGTTATTATTTTTTTGGTGCCAATTGAAACATCTTTGTTTCTTTGCTTGAATTTGCTTATAACATTGCCCTTAGTCCTCTGAGATCTATTCAAGCTCCTCACCTTATGCAGAAGCCAGCATTTTCCCTGGGATTTCAATAACAGATTTTGAATGTGTTCCTGTTGCTGGAGGCATTTTGCTTTGGAAAATATAGCATTCACGTTAAGTTTTTCTTTAATAATAGCATTTTATCATAGTTCTCTTTTCCTAAAATCAAATTACTGTCAGAGTTTTATTTTTGCCTTCCCTCTCCAGTCAGATAATTGAATGTAATGATGTTGTTTACCCATAGATACTGTCTAGACTAATTTTTTGCCTACTTTTTTGAAATTAATCTATCAGACTCTGCAGCCCAGCTAGCTACCTACATGGTACTATAATGGGTGTTCATGTCTTAGGTTTTAATATTTCTGAACATTCTTGTCCTTAAGCGAGGACAAAAATGTGAGTGAATTCGAAAAGTGCCAGAAATTTGCTTGAGTTGACTAAAGGTAGACGACAAAACCTGCTATGGGGCAATCTCTTTGTTTTGGGGGCATTACGTTAGTGAGTTGTTTTGTTTTTGTGGCTCTAAATTAAGTGTATGTGTTAAATATTGCCACTTAACAAATTATCCCAAATTTGAAACAATACTGCTGATTTTTATTTCATAATATTTTTGAGGTTCAGGAATTCAGGAGCAACTTGGTTGAGTGGTTCTGCCTCAGAGTCTCTTGGAAGTTTTCAGTTAAGATGTTGGCCACGGTTGCTGTCCTCAGAAGGCTTGACTGGAGCTGGAAGATTCACTTCCAAGGCGGCTCGCGCAGACGGCTGGCAAGTCAATGCTGGCTGTTGGCAGGAGACCTGAGTTCCTCACCACTTGCCTCTTTCCATGGGGCTGCTTTCATATCATCGTGACTGTGTGGCTGGTTTCCACAGAGTGAGTAATCCAAGAGAAAACATGGAAGTAGCACTGTTTTTTTCTTTTCCTTTTTAAAAATTTTTTTTTTTTTTTATGGGAGAGCCTTGAAAGTCACACACTGTCACTTGTACTGTATTCTACTGGTGACTCAGACCAACCCTAATATACTGTGGGAGGGGACGACTCAGAGCATGCACACCAGAAGAGAACAAGTAAGGAGCCATTCTGGAGACTGACTGCCACATTAGGTAGTACTGTTTATTTTTCCTGAAAGCCTTTTAACTGTGGAGTAGCCCAAATGAAAATATGTCAGACTCGCTTTAATCATAATATTCTAAAATGCTGACTTGATTGGGGATCAGCACGCAACTCTGCAAAGATTAGTTTTTTTAAGATTTTATGTATTCATTTTGACAGAGAGAGAGAGCAGGAGCACAAGCAGGGGGAGGGACAAAGGGAGAGGGAGAAGCAGCCTTCCGGCAGAGCAGGGAGCCAACTGTGGGGCTAGATCCCAGGACCCTGAGATCCTGACCTGAGCCAAAGGCAGGTGCTTAACCTACTGAACCACACCCCTTGCAAAGGCACCCCCTGTAAAGATTAATTTGATGTCAAATGATTTTTCTGCTTTCTCTGCAGAAACCACAACATGAAGACCAAAAACAAACAAACAAACAAACAAATAAATAAATAAATAAAAGAGCTGTTCATTGGAAAGCCTTATAAATGTAGGGTAAAACCTTACGTTCTCTCCAGTTAAAACCTAGTAACTCCAAGTTTCCGGGCAAAGTTCCCCATGGAAATGTCTGTGATTCTCCCCAGGAGGCCCAGCTTCACACAAGCCCACAAGCCAGCCCAATGGGAGTAAACTTCACAGGACCCTGCTTTGTTCTCCGTCCTCCCCACCAGCTTCTCGGAGGCCCTCTCTGCAGCCTCCACTTGGGGATTGTGGTCCCAGGTCTGCCTCTCGCGTCCCCCTGAATTGCCAGGACCCTGTAGCTGCACAGCTTGTCCCTCTGACCAGCACGGAGTCTTTCATGAAAACAGGTTCTCTTTGCTTCAGAGTAACTCGCCCCCAAGAACACACAAGGACATGCAGCAGTTTTCTTTCTCAGCGCTCTGCGTCTTGAATATAACTAACCTTCCACCTGGTATTTATAGGCTGCTACTTCCGCCCGTGATTTACATAGTCTGCTGGGTTCTCCCTATCCTGCCAAATGTCTTCCCCAAAATCAGCTGTCAGAGCTAAGCAAATCTGTCAACACATGATGCGCAGCGTAGCACAAGGCAGTGATAAAAACTGACCCCAAGTATTAAAAATTTAAGCTGTCTTCTTCTAGCTCAGCTTTAAACAAGGGCTAACCATCCATCCCCAGGTTGTTTTGACTTTTACTAGATCCTCTGCACTTTGAGCATCCTTGTGATGCCCCACACAGGGCACCATTTACAGCAGGCGCTTGCATATTGTCTAGACATTTTATGTGTAACTGCTAAATTAACCGAGCTTTGTGTCTTGGCTTTGTCACGTATCCTGGGCCGGGGCCCTGGGAATCCCACCTGTCTTCTGGGAATTCTGCCTCCTAGGTACCTTCCACTTCCACCTGTTCCTTCTTATTTCCATCACCACTGATTCTTCATGTATTTCATGGATTGCTCAAATCAATATACAAACTTGTCATCCCCTGTTTTAATTCACCCTCATCTCTGCTGCTGGGATAACCCCTCTCCTGCCTCAAGTTTCTTCATGGGCCTCCCCACAGGTTCTGGAATCAAATTCAAGTTATAAGACAGCCCACAGATGGCTGCCTGCCTCTCTGACCTGGTTTTCACCATCCCTCCTCCTCCTGTGCTTGTTGGCAGCCGTTCAAGTTGCAATTATCTTAAATTTATACTGTTTAATGCCCTATGCTTTTGCAAACATTATCCCTCTGCCTTATGTGCATTTCCTACTCATACTTTAAGACCTAGGGCAGGTGTCGTCTCCTGTAAGACCCCTTTCTATTCTGGGTTAGATGCCCTTCCCATGTGCCGCGTGGGTCTTCTACCTGTCTTTCTCCACGTGAGATGTAGCAGGCATTGTGCTTTAAGTTACAGGTTCTAGAGCCAGAGTAAATGGGTTTTATTACTAGCTCTGTGACCTCTGGCAAGTTTCTTAGCCCATTTAATGCCTCAGTTTTCCTAACTATAAAATGTTAATGGTGCCTCATGTGGTTATCTTGGGCTTTATGTATTGAGGAGGCATATATGGAATACTTAAAATAATGCCTAGCTCAGAGCCTAGACTTAATGCTGTCAGCTGCTCCCAATAATTTATTTTAGTTTCAGTTTGTTGTTCCATACAATTCCAAGCTTTTAAAGGCTTGGACCTTGTCTCTGTTTTCTCAGCATCTATTGTGAAGAAGGCGTTTCTGCGAACATATAAGTGAACTCTAAGTGCCATATGAAAGGTATTATACTTAATGGTACTTTTCTATTTGCAGTAATTTCCAACATATTTAGTTCATACAGGAACAAGCTAGCAGTGTGCCCGGCAAGACTTTATATTTATAATTATAGTGACAGCATACGTTTATATGAGATTACATTATTCAGTTCCAAGACAAGGTTTCTGAGACAAACTCAGAAATAAGTTTAGATATCTAATGATAAGGACATCTAAGAATAACCTAAAAAGATAATTTAGGTTTGCTAGAATTTTATTGTTTGGATGATTTGTATTATAAAACTGGTACTATTCTTTCCTGGTTGTGTAAGCCATCTTTTATGATACTGTGTAGATCACTAGCTTCAAATTACCATAGAACTGGTATGTTGGTATGCTGGCCTAGTTGGAAATTCTCTTTCCTGTTTTCTTTCAATCTCTTACTATTTTTGTATTTTAAGTAGTGTTTCAAAATCCATCAGGAGTCCGAGAGACTAGCAAGCTAGTAAGCTCTGGCCATCTGTGTTATCCATCTCTGAGAAAGGGTTGCTAAATAGCATGAGATTTCATTTCACAAAAATGTCTTCTGGTAAATACATGAGACATTCATCATCCTCCATTTATAGATTATTACATTTTTATTTAATAAGTGTAGAATCATTTTGAGACAAACCACATCGTTTAGCCATCAGTAATCTTCTGGATGTCTACGTTAGAATTAGATTTGACTATGAATGATAGAAACCCAAAATAATATGGGCTGAAACAAGTTAGAAATTTATTTCTCTCTCATGTAAACACAGGCAGTCCTGGGCTGCACGGCAGCTCAGTCATCACAGGCCCAAGCTCTTTTACTTTGCTGCTCTATCATCCTTAATATACAGGTTTTAACTCCTAGTTGAAGGTGGCTACACCAGCTCCAACTTTCACAGCCTCAGTCCAATTAGCAGAGAAGAAAAGGGAAAAGAGAACTCTGCTGGTATTTAAGGAAACTTTTCAGAAGTTGTAAATACCTTCCCATTCATCTGCACTTGGTCTCATGGACACAACTAGTCAAAGGAAGAGTTAGAAATGAAGCCTTTGTCCTAGGAGCCATGAGCTCAAATAAAAATTGGGGTCTTATTTCTGAGAAGAAGGATACTGGGGGACTACTAACAGTGTGTACTACTTTATGTCTTCCTGTCATTTAAATGTCTCAGGTAACTAGGTCCAAGACTGAAAAAAAGGGTGAAATGGTCCTATTAATGTCAAAATTATGCACTGAAATATTTTTGACCCTTTCTTAATGTGTTAGCTAGTGTGAGACTATTTTCAAATTTTAGAAGCTATGTTGAATTTATGAATTGACTCCAAAATTAAAAATCTATATATATGTAAATGTTGCAAATAATTTCTCATGAAGGAGCAATAAAAATATTAAGTGGCATATAACACAAAATTAAAAATGAAAAAGTAGACAAAGATTTCATAAAACTTCTGTGTATCAAAGGATACTATCAACAGAGTGAAGAGACAACCCATGGAATGGGAGAAAAATATTTACAAATCCTTTATCTAGGAAAGGATTAATATCCAGAATATAGAAAGAACTCCTTCAACTCAACAACAACAAAAGTTGATTTAAATATGGGCAAAAGACATTTATATAAAGAAAAAGTACAGGACACCTGGGTGGCTCAGGTGGTTAAGCCTCTGCCTTTGGCTCAGGTCATGATCTCATGGTCCTGGGATGGAGCCCTATGCTGGGCCCCTGCTAAGTGGGGATCCTGCTTCTCCTTCTCCCTCTGCCCCTCTCCCCACTGTATGTGCATATGCTCTCTAATAAATAAAACCTTAAAAAAAAAAGTAAAAGTACAAATGGCCAGTAAGCACATGAAGATATGTTCAACATCACTCATCATTAAGGAAATGAAAATCAAAAACATTTTATAACCATTAGGATGACTATAATACACAATACATATATAAAACAGTAAACAGAAAATAACAAGTGTTGGTGAGGTTGTGGAATGTTGGAGCTCTTGTGTGTTGCTGGTGAGACTATAAAATGAAGCAGTCATCATAGGAAAATGGTATGGTGGCTTCTCAAAAAAGTTAAAAATAGAATTACCACATGATCTAGCAATTCCACATCTGAGTTATATACCTGAAACTCTGGGGATATACCTGAAAGAACTGAAAGCAGGGACTTGAAGAGACATGTGTACACCTATGTTCATAGTGGCATTATTTTCAGAAGCTAAAAGGCAGATGCAACCCAAGTGATTACCAAAGGATGACTAGATAAACAAAATGTGATAAACACATACATTGGAATATTATTCAGCCGTAAAAGAAAGGCAATCCTGACTTGTGTTACAATGGATGAACCTTGAAGATACTGTGCTAAGTGAAAGAAGCCAGTCACAAAAGGAGAGATACTGTTGAATTCCACTTAGACTAAGTTTCTAGAGTAATTAAATTCTTGGAGAGAGATAGCAGAATGGTACTTGCAAGGGACAGGGGAAGGGGTGTATGTGGAGTTATTGTTTAATGTTTATAAAGTTTCAGTTTGGGAAGATGAAGATGTACTAGAGATGCCTGGTGGTGCTGGCCACCTGATAATGTAAACGGACTTATTGTGACCATGTACTTAAAAGTAGCTAAAATGGCAAGTTTTACATCATATAGATTTGACCACAATAAAGAAATGGTTAAAACTTTTTGAAAATGCGGGTAGTTTTACATGCACACATTTATATAATCAGACTCAAAACCGATGCCAGAGAGTTTTTACCAAGAATCTTGATCCTCTTTTGAAATTCTATTGAAATATTTCAAAAACCGAAGTAGAGAGAATAACATATAAAGAAACTTCTAGTTTCCTTAATCCATCTGTAACACCTCAATTTATAATAAGACTGTTTTTGTGAATGGTTAGTCTGGTGCCCCAATTGTTGAGTACATTTGTAGGTACTACCCATTCTGCCATGATTCGAAAAGCCAACTATGAACTTTTCACCTTTGTAAGCTTTTTATACAGAACATGTGTGTCCCAAGAAAAGCTTTAGAAAACTTGCTTCGTCACAAACTCTGCAAAAGAAGCAGCACTGGACAGACCACAGGTGGAAACTTATTCTGTAAAGAGCCAGACAATAAATATTTAAGGCTTTGTGGGTCACATTAGGCTTGTTGAATATTCTTGCTTTTTTCTTTTAAAATACCCCTATAAAAATTTAAAAACCTTATTGGCTTGTGGGACCATTCAAAAAAGAGCTGTTTTCAAATTTGACCCAATGGCTGTAATTCATTGAACCCTAGTAGACCTTCGAGGTCCTTTTTGGGCCAACCCACGGCAGCGTGGTGGGTAACTATATAATCATGGTCAGTTGATCTTTAGCATGGCTGGCAACCTCTGTCTGGGCCCAACTTAAATAAGGTAGTTTCAAGTCTGACTATATCAATGCCTATATATAAAATACCCACTTAAATTTTTTTATTTTTTATTGTGGTAAAATCTTACTGTGGTATTCCTGGAAGTGGAATCTAATGGACTCGTCGGCAACTCTGAGAAGGAAGCATTTAGAAGGGAGCAACCCAGGAGAAACAGAGTAGGTCCTAAGAGTGAGACACCTAGAATAGTTTCAGTTCCCATCCTAGTATTTACATACAAGAAATTCCCTTTTCTTGAAGAAATATAAGTTGTATGTTCCTTGTAACCAAAAGAATCCAAAGTGCGCTCATTGACTTTAAATGTCAGTTGGCACATACACTTTAGCCCAGTAATATCTACTAAGTCGAGTAATGACCCAGCAATTCCACAGTTAGGTCTTTTACCTAGAGAAATGCTTGTGCATTTGTACCAGAGGATACATATCCAACAATGCTCACAAGAGACAATACATGCCCACAGTGGATGCTGTTAACCTGGTCAGATCTCAGCTCCACCACTGACACAGGTGTGTAAGGACAGACAAGTTGCTTATTTCTCTGTGCCTCATTTTCCTCATCTGTAGGAGGGGAGAATTATTAAATTATCACAAGGCTGTAGGGATTCAATAAGTTAATTTATGTAAAAAGCTGGGCTTACAGTAAATGCTCTATTTGTCTTAGCTGTTGTTGGAACTCATCATTATAGCAGCATTGTAGTAATAGAAAAAACTGAAAGCAACACGTCCATCAAGAGAGGTGGAAAAACAAACAGGTATATCCATACTAGGAATAGGATACAGCCCATGAGTGAAAAGAATGAACTAGAGCTATATATATCAATGGGTATAGATCTTAGAAACAGTAAGAGAAAAAGGCAGGCACAGAAAAACACAGATAGTATTCCACCGTGTTATTAAATAAGCAAAATTCAACTTACTATGTAGAGACACTCACAAACAATACATACATAGAGAAGCAAGGGATTGGGAAAGAAACGAAACTTAGGGTAGTGGATAGGGAAATGGGACTGGGAAACACCTCCAGTGTTTTACCAAAAATAAAAAAGTAACATTTGTTTAAAAAAAAAAAAAGTTTATAAATTGAGAGTAGTAGGTTCCTGGGTGTTGGTCCTATTATGTTACAAATGTAGAACAGTAAATCCCAGTGAACCAAACCTAACTGTGAAGATCAATGATATGTAAAGATAAAATTTACATGGCTATGGACTGAACTTGTTGAAAATCAGGAAATAAGTAGAACAAAGGAAATCATTAACATGCTGTATAGAGACTCGTTAAGGAACTAAATTGGTTGAACAGAGTTTGCTCTAGAAAGTACTTTTTTGATAAAAATTTATCCGTGCTGTTATACTCCTGATTAAATGTTTGTCTTCCTAAATTCAAAGTCAGTGTGACTTGGGGGTCAGAATAGCTAGCTTCAAGCATCCTGTATGCAGTTAATGATATCTTACCAATAAAATAAACCTTGAATTTATATAATGAGATTTACATGCTTAAAGGAAAAACAAGAGTTCTAGGTGGGACACTGGCAGGGAGCAGGGGTCAGGAAAACCCAACTAGCCAGAGCATTAAAAGGTAAAATAGCAAGAGAGTAATTCTTCTCTAGAAATAAGAGGGGGAGGGGAAAATACCAGGAAACACCGCTATGTTATAAAAAAGAAGAGGGAATTCCAGTGTGAAGTGATCGTTTGGGTAGTAAGCTTGATTTACTTTCCCCAAGATTTAATTACGCTGGTACGTGGAGTTTAGGAACGGACATATCTTTGGACAGCTTCATTTCCAAAAGCCACTGCATACTTAGCTAGTTTCCCAGGCAAGAGCAGGTACACTGCCTTCTGGATATCTTCAGGGGTGAGGGTACAGCGATTTCTGAAACACATCAGGCTGCAGGCTTCCATAGAAATGCGCTCAAAGATGTCATTGATCAGGGTGTTCATGATGTCCAAGGTGCGAGATGATATGCTCCTCTGGGGAACCACTTCTTTTAGGACCCTGTTAACGTAGAGTGAATAATTTCTATGGCCAAAATCAGTGCTGGAATGTGATCTCTTTTTGGAGATTGGGCTTCGATGTCCTCTGGAGCACTTGTTCTTTTTGGTGTTGGATCTGGCCATGGTAGATGTTGTTCTCCTTGGCAGAGTGGAGAGGAGAAGGGCCTAAAGGTGGGGGGAGGGGAGCGCTCATATTTATATTGGCATGCGACAATCAGCTTTTGGGGCTTCTGTTTGATTGGAGGTTACTCTTCCTATGTCACAATCACCTAGCAACAGCAATGATTTGTTGTTAAGGGAAAAAATCTTGTTCTTGGCCAACCTAAAGCTTTTCTAAGAGGATAGAGTGTTGTAGAAGGATTGAGCTTGGCTTCAGGGCAGAAGAAAGTGTTCATTTCTCCTACTTTATTTCTTGGCAGTTTGGAAGCATAACATACAATATTTTCAGAATTGGACAAATCTCATCAAACTGGGGAGCTGGTAGCATTAACACGAAGGGAAAAGTACCCTAAGACTTTCATGGGGGAATCTCTCTGTTTATAAAAGTTTTCATAAGGTCATTTTATAAGCAAATGAACAATAAGCCATTAAATATATTGAAGTGATTGTTTTATAATAAAAGTAAATATGTATAGCTAATCTGCTTTTAAAAATTCATTTAAAAATAAATCCCACTTAAAATGAATCTGAACCCCCAACTCCTTATGAGCACCTGTGTACAAAAGGAGACTAAAATGAAAACTGCCCAATTTTACTCTTTATTTTATGTGAACTTTGTGCCTTAAATTTGTGTCATGATATTAAGACCATTCTTGAAAATTTCACATCTTTCATTACATGGTTGGCTTTTTACCTGATACTGAAATTCTTCTGTCATTATTAACCAGGAGGGTAGGGTCACTCTCACTCGTTTGTTAAATTGATATTCCTGCTAAGAGGAAAATAAAAATCTGCATTCCCTTCTTCAGCAAGTTCACCCTTGGATAAAATAAAAAATAAGCAGAAGCAACTATAAAAATCGCAACTCCCAGGCATTTCAATAGTTCACCATTGCCGCAGCTATTAATGCTACCATGAAAAATCCTTCCCTGTGAGCAGCTTTACAGATAAGTGAGACTGGAATGCTTTGTGTAAGTCCTCCCCTTGTTCTGCCACTCAAGAAAGCAGAGCTGAACTAAGGTGAGTAGGAAGAACGTCATTACAGGGACAACTTCTAACAGGTTCTAATTGCTAAAGACCTCAGGCATCATTTGTGAATGTCCGTTCTTTATGTATTACTAACAACACACCTCATGCCGTGTGTCATGCTGAGTTGGAGGCTGTTGCTTCCATGCATGCTTGGCGGTGACGGATCCTTAGTCAGCTCTCCCTAATTTTGCTTTCAAGATTTCTCTAAATATAATTGCTTAGTTAGCTTAATTACAGCGTAGCTCTATTTGTGATCATTTAGGAGAAGCTATCAGGTGGAGAACGTCCACTCCCTATTCTTCACACACCCATGCTGAAGAGCTTTTACTAGGATAGTCCTCCTGGTCTCTTTCTGCTCCTCACTTCCTCCTCCCTGGGACAACCGTCCTTGGAATCAGTGAGGTAGGGGGAAAGTGGGTAAGCCTATCTCAGCCCCTTCAGGACTCTTGTTGGGATGTGATGGTGGGCAGTTCTGTTCCCTGGGGCTGGATCATTTTCTCGAGCTGACCTTGACTCAGTAGGTTGTTTTGCTTCATGCAGAGGTGCTAAAAAGAAAGCCTATTGTTGCCCCACACGTAAGAACAATCCTCCAAAAGTTCATCAGTAATAAAACTGACATTTTGATGCTTGTCTTTCTAAACCCTGTGATTCTCAATCGGTTCTATGCCTGTGTGGGGAGAAAGGAGGAGGCAATACATCACAGAAGCTAAAAGAAAAAGGCTTTCAAGACAAAACAGCAAGCTGCATGCTAAAATACTGATGACCAGAAATTCAGAAAATCAGCAACACTGATTCTGTAAAATTTCTGACTACTTGAGGGTTAACCCCACCGCCCTTTTAAAATTTAATGAATGATTCTAAAATATGTATTAGCTCACCACCGATATGCTGGTTTTTCTTTTCCTTCTCTCTTCCTTCTCCTCTAGACAGTCTGGAACAAGGGACAGACACTGTTTAGCATAATGACCTTCAGGAGATGCCTGTTGGATTATCAATTTGGACAGTGGAGCAAATCTGATTATTTTGCATCTATCTGCCCTGGGAATGAGCACTGTGAAGCCCTCCAACTGTCCCTTTCTCCTCTGACCTCCCCCTCAAGGTCATTGCGTTAGAACAAAACCTGACATCCTTAGCAGGAGACACAGGAGAGCCAAAGGAGTGATGACCAATGTACCAGAGTTCTGGGGTCTGTGGTTTCTGAGCTGATCAAGTGCAGCTGGAATCTAAAATTAACGACCACTTTCTGAATTTTTCCAGGCTCTTGTTTTGTGCTTGATCACACTGTCTCTCTGGGGCATGGCTTGTACGTCTTCCATGAACAAGTACGAATACTACTGGGGTTACAACTGCTTATTCTTTCATTTATGGTTGAGAGTCTAGTAATGACTCAAAGTCATAACCAAGACTCTCAGGGATTAATCCACAATAGTGTGGCAAGGTGATAGTAACTCAAAGCTAAAACATGCCCTGACAGATATTAGTGTGCTCTGGAAATAGTTCTACAGCCACTGTATTAGTTTTCTACTGCTGCTATAACAAACCACCACAAATTTAGTGCTTTA
This sequence comes from Mustela putorius furo, assembly GCF_011764305.1. Taxonomy (NCBI): domain Eukaryota; kingdom Metazoa; phylum Chordata; class Mammalia; order Carnivora; family Mustelidae; genus Mustela; species Mustela putorius. The sequence continues at coordinate 345,299 of NW_025421294.1, forward strand.
AAACAACAACAACAATCATCTTAAAATTCTAGTGGTGGGATCAGTCTGAATGGGTTTCACTGGGCTAAAATCAAGTGTCAGCAGGGCTGTATTCCTTCTGAAATCTTTAGGGGAAAATCTGTTTGCTTACCTGTTCCAGCTTCTCTTGACTTTTCCTTTAACTTCAAAGCCAGTGATGGATAGTCAAGCTATTCTCAGGCTGCATCACTGACACAGACTCCTGCCTCCCCCTTTCACTTACAGGCACCCCTGTGAGTTCAGTGGGTCCACCTGGATAATCCAGGATATTCTCCATATCTCAGTATCCTTAGTTTCATCTGCACATTCCATTTTTCTAGGTGAGAGACCATATTCACAGGTCGGGGTTTGTGATACACACAGCTTTGAGGGGCATTATTCTGCCCACCATAGAGCCACCATAAACAGAATGACATTGTCAGACAAGTTCTGGGTCACCAACCAACCAGAAGTTAGAGAGAATAATACTTTCCCTAGGAGATAGACCAAAAATATAATTTAAAGATACTTTCTATATACAGGCTAACTAAGTTCCTTGTTTTCGTTTTCTAAAAGTGGAAAGCTATCTTGTATTTTTGCTTTCCGTGCTTTGCCTTTACTTTATAGGCCCCAAATATTAATTTTATCCTTGGAAGCCAGAGTCTGTCTTGACAGTAGAGGGGGAGATATTTGTATTTCTTCCCCCATCATTCTCAAATCTCCTTCTCAATCTCTTTTCTTCTGCTTGCTTTCTCACAGGATGGACTATTACTCAGAGGTAAAAAAAAAAAAAAAAAAAAAAAAGAGAGAGATCTTGCCATTTGTAACAACATGGATGGCCTAGAGTATATCATGATAAGTGAAATAAGTCAGACAGAGAAAGACAAATATAGGGCTTCACTTATAAGTGGAATCGAAAAACCAAAACCAATAAACAAACAAAAAACAGAAACAGACTTATAAGTACAGAGAACTGGGGGTTACCAGAAGAGAGGAGGGTGGGGGATGGGTAAAACAGATGAAGGGGATTCAGAGGTACAAAGCTCCAGTTCCATCCACGGAGACGAATAGTCCAGCACAGGGAATATAGTCAATAATCTTGTCCTAACGTTGTATGGACACAGATGATGATGACACTTACTGTGGTGAACATTTTGTAATGTACACAATTGTCTACTCACTATGTTGTACCTCTGAATAAAATAAAACACTGTATATCAACTACAAAAAAAGGCAGAGCCGTTTGCAGGAAGGGGGTAGAGGAATACAGGTGAGTAGAGAGGTGAGTGGGAGAGAAGAGGGTGAGGTGAAGATTGGGTCCTGAGGGTGACCCATGTTCTCTGGTCAGGGGACTCCAGATCCAGAGACAGGAAAAGATGTAGACTTGGGTGTAAACTTGTTTTTGTGCATTTAAATTGAGGCAAACTTGAGCCTAAAGCTTTTTCAGTGCTTGTAAGGAACAGACCAGAGAGAGCAGAGGAAGGTAGAACCAGGCTGAGGCCCACTTTGTTGTGGTGTCTTGCCTGTCTTATAGTCCCATGTTTGGGGCAAGGGGGACTAAAACAAACGTTCTTCACTGATTTGTTGACAATTTTGTGGCCTAGGTCTTTCTCTTTGACTTGATTCTACGTTGTTTTGCTAGGTTTCTGAGGCTGACGTCCCTAATCTCTCCAGTGCAGAGCCCTTGCCCTCCCACAGTGGGGTCACCTGTGTTCTCCTTTGGCTAATCTGAAATCTGGGTCATTGTTCTCAGGTGACCCAGGAAAGAGTAATTAGATTAGCTTTGTGCAGAGTAAGAACATAAAGGAATTAGCCTTCAAAGGAAGTAGAAGGTTGTCCAATTACTGCTGAAGTGCCTGATGAGTCTGAGGTTCTTCAGCAACAAAACAAAACAAAACCAAATAAAACAAAAACCAACAGAAAACGTTTTGGAACAACAGAGATAAGAAAAATTTTAATTTCGTTTTGAGTTCTAATTCACACACTATAGTAAAACATCAGTTAACTAAAAACATAATTAAATAGTTCCTGAATCAATAGATTACCATTGAAAATAGATTTTCCTCGAACAGTAATAAGAGTAAGTACTCGTGAAGCACACAGAATAGGAAAAAAAGCTGCTCAAGGTCATCTGGCCAGGAAGGTGGGGAGCCAGGAGACTAATGGCAGCCATTTGGACATCCAGGCTGGGGCTCTTAACCACTAGACACATGGCCTCTTAGTAACCGGCCAAGGAGGGAGTCTGTTCCATGCTGGAGAAAAGAAATGAGCAATAACATGGAGGCAAGGAGTCACAGCTCTGCTCAAGAACAGAGAAAATGGTTTTGTAGAGGGGTAGAGGGGTAAAGATAGAGGGGTTATGTCTGAGTGCTGAGAGACAGAAAGCTGGGTTTAGTTTACAAAATGTCTTAAATTGTAGTGTAAAGTGTTAACATGATTCTGTAAGTCTTTGAGAGTCATCGAGAATTTGAAGCATGGAATAATTGATTCAAAGTGATGTTTGGAGAGAAGTGATCTCTGGCTGGGTCCAGGCGGGATTAGAACAAGGGAGGTGAGAGAGTCTAGCACTGTCACTGCTCAGGCACCCATGAGTGGGACAATGAAGGCCTGGAAGGGGCTCGTGGGATCGGGAAGAAGGAGCTGTCTTTGAGAGAGCTGGTAAGATCTGATGTTTGATTTAGTATTGGGAGAAAGGAGAAGGAAGCCTCAGCTAGAACGCTGACCTTTCCTGGGCACTGACCATATGTCTAGACACTGTTCTAAGTATTTCCCAGGTATTAACTCGATGAGTTGTCACGACAACCGTGAGACACAGATCCCATCACCAGCAGCAACTCCTTTGCACAGGGGTGTGGGGTGGGGGAACAAAAACCTGGAGCCGTGATGTAACTTGCCTCAGATCACACAGTCAGTGAGTAGCAGAGAGGGGATTCAAACCCAAGCATCTGGGCACAGACCCCATGTTTCTCCCTCACCGGCGTCTGGCTTCTCTTATCATCTCTTCTGGGCACGGGGCCCTCCATGTGTGTGATTGACCACTGTGTCATTTTGCACCTTCACGAGAGTCGGGGGAAGCAGGCAGGACAGTAATATTTCCTGCCACACAGCTGTCGACTGGGCTGTTGCCAATAAGCAAGTAGAAGAACCAAGACTGGAACATGGATGTTCTGACCCCATCTCCAGGGCTCTGGCCAAAGCTTCATCTCTACATTATGACTGGAAGAAAAAAAGTGAAGTTCATTAACCGAAATAGTATAGTTGGAGCAATGGGGAAGATGTAATTTTAGAATTTAGGATGAAAAATGTGATATTAAGCACTCTCAGGGAGTTGCTTTTCTCACTTCACATTCAATGGAATCCCTGAGGCAGTGGTGTTTCTAACGGAGGGAATCATTCCTTTCCTCAATGAGGGAGAAGATTCTGACAGCCATCAAATAGCTTTACATTCCAGACAGGTCAGAAAAAAAAAAACACACACACACACACACACACGCACACACACACACCTCCTCCTAGAGGGAAAGCATGATAGATTCTAAATTGGGAAAAATGGATTTTAGGAGGGAAACTTATACTCAGAGAATCCTAGTAAGCTTCTAAAAGCTTCTCTTCTTCAGTTGTCCTAAGACAGCCTTTCAAGCTGGTTTACACATTAAGAAGCCAGAAAGCTAAATGTCTTCAGCATCACAAAATTAGAGGCTGATAAGCATCCTGAGGGAATCAGGTTCAGCACGAAATAGCTGAACCAGAAAGCAGGGATTGTGTGGTATCTTGGTTTAAGTACATAAAATTGTTTCCCATCCTACAGGATATAATAAATTCTTGACTTGGTGATACTCAAAGAAAAAAGACCCAGTATTCCTGAACTTAATAAAATCTCAACACTCAGTTCAGTTTCTCTCCTGGGTCCTGTGAAAGAACACAAGTCTTTCAGCAACTCAGACTGAAGATGTTCATACCAACATCGGGTTCTGGTGCTTTTGCGGCTGAATTTTAGGACCAGCCTATGGTGTAGTGCCGTCTCTCTGAAATCTCTTTAGGCAAGGCTGTGCCACTACAGATATCTTGGAGGAATGATGTCATTAGTGAGGCTAGCTAGCTCTGGAGTATGCTGGAAGCTGTCATCTGAGGACATGCTCTCTCCATTCTGCTGTGGCCTGAAATTCCAATATGTGATTCATGTCTGCAGAGTACCTTGTACTTTCCAGAATATCAGGAGTTCAGACATTAAAAGAATAATATTGTACCCTGCACTGGGCCTGCTCAGGTTCCCCGATGAGGTCCCATGTCTTCTCTCTCACAGGAGAATGCATTGTGTTCTCGTTTTCCCACAAGGTGGGTTGAGAGGACATCCTGTCTCAGAACCAGAGACTATGGTTGCCAAGCGTCTCTGGCTCGTGGAACACATCTTAGCACACTCACTGTTTCTCAGCAGTCCGATGAGGGACATTGTGATGCAATTGCGGGCCCTCAAATAACACTTTCATTCCTGAGTGGCGCTTCCAACAGAGCTGCACATTCAGGAAATGTTTTGCCTTTATGGCATTTTGTCTTCACTGTTGAGAATCAAATCACCTTGAGGAAGTCGAGACCACAAAACAGAAGAGAAGCTTAAACACTATCCCCTTCAGTTTCCCTGACAATCATTGACATAAGCAGGGTAACCCACTTGCTTTACAGATGAAATTCTACTTAGAGAAGTTAGGCCCCTGACTTCAAAGTTGCATAACCCAGGGGTATGGTAAAGTTTAGAACTTTCCACTGATTTTTGTTGCTGCAACAAAGCGTCCACCCTGTAACCTTAGTGGATTCAGTGGGGTACCCTTGACAGTCTCTTCCTGGAGTTTAGCGGGTCCTTGTTTCTTGTAAGCATCTATGATGTAACCCTAGTATATATATTGCCTCATGGGAGTTGCCTGACTCTGTTTTATCACATTCTTTCTAATGGCCATGAGTCTAGGAACAGGACTTGAAGAGGCAGCGGAGATCCCATGGGCCAGGGTGGGTTGGGAGGTGTGATCTACATTGCCATGTGCTGGTGGAGGCTAGTGTCAGGAAATATGGAAATATTCCCCCCATCCCCACCCCTTTCAGCCCAAGCCCTTCATATGATGGACTACTTCAACCCAAGAATTGTAACCATTAACAAGCAGGACTTAAAAACTCAGCTGCTTTCAGTACAAGTAAAAGACTTTTTTTTAGTACCTTGGGATTAGGGAAGGGGTTATAATCAAGATGCAAAGCATAACGGAAAAGGTTGACCTTTTCCCCTGTATTAGACTTAAGGCAATTATATGATAAATGACACTGTAAATAAAATCAAGTGACAAGCCACAGACTTGGGAGGAGATACTTGTTAAGTTTGTAACTAATATTAAATAAGTATTGAGCATGCGTGACAAAAAACCCCCCAAACTCCTATAAATCACTATTGTAAGTGATAACCTATTATATAAATGGGCAAATAATATGATCAGGCAATTCACAGAAGAGATTCCTAAAAGGTAATGAGGGGAAAAAAGATGAAGCTCAACTTCCACAGCAGTCAGGGCAAGGGAAATTAAAACCACAGGATTTATTTCACACCCAGTGACTCACACAAATGAATTACCCTGATAACAGTAAATGTTGGCAAGAATGTAAGGAAATAGTTGCTATTATTATGCTGTATAGTGTAAGCAGGAATGTAAATTGCTACGATCTCCCTGGGTGGAGACTTTGGCCATACCTGGTATGTGGGAAGATGTCCATGTCCTATAATATGGCACCCACTCTGGTAGAGCCCTTCTAGAGAAGCCCATGCTCACAGGAGTCAGGAGACAAGTACATGGATGTCCTGTGGAGCAAGGCTTGTTTTAAAAAAAAAAAAAAAAAAAAGGCAGGGGTGGGGAGGGAAGCTGTCCCTGGTAGGGAAATTTCTGAATAAGCTATGGTTTTTCATACAGTAGAAGAATCTGCAGCAATAGTAACAGATAAACTGGGGTCTCCATGCACAAAACTCAAATACTGCTGAGAATAAAACAAGTTGCGAGAGGTTATGTAAAAACTGAAGCATAAAACAACAGCATAGATTTAGATATATGGAGCACAAATATGAAAAATACATGAGAATGATTCCTACTGCCCAGGAGCAGTTACCTCCTGGGGGGAGAGAGAAAGGGATGGAGAAGGATCAGAGTGGGGCTTTTGCTGTATCTGTAATGTTTTATTTAATTACTTTTAAGACGAGAAATCTAATGTAAATGTGGCAAAATGGTACGGGTGTCTGTTACATTTTTTTTCTTTTTAAAAAATTTATTTATTTTAGAGAGACAGAGAGAGAAAGAGAGTAAGCATGTGGGTAAGAGCAGAGTTGTGGAGATAGAATTCCCAGCAGATTCCCCACTGAGCCTGGAGCCTGCCGTGGGGCTGGATCTCAGGACACTGAGATCATAACTTGAGCTAAAATCAAGAGTCAGCTACCCAACGGACTGAGCCATGCAGGCACCCCTGTTTTATTATTATCTTTAATATTCATTTTCTTTTTGATATTTCATAATTAAAATATCTCAGATAAGATGTGTTGGCTTTATGTCTGAAGATGCCTTGTTCCAAGACAAATTTTAATTGGCTCACTATTACTTAACCATGTGTATATAGAACAGTCAGGAAAAATTCTAAGGGGGTACACAAACCCAGGAATCCAAAGATCTGAGGGTGTCTTCATGATGGAATGTTAGAAGCTAAATGTTAAGACATTGACCTAACGTTGCTTAATATGACACAGGTATTGTCTTCCCTACTGAACTTTAAGTGACTTGATAAACAAGAATGTCTCTGTATTATCTTATTGTCTCTGCTCTTATCACAATGCCTTTTAAAGAACATTGGTCTGAAAAATATGCATTGACTAGAATGAATAAATAAAAGAATAGATGGATATTCTTTTGGAATACAATGACTATTTTAGACCTGGTCACAGTTTGCTTGTCTCATAGTGGTGTCATTTACACTAAAAGTTTTGGGGTTTATCTTTCCCTATTTCATATATTACAAGTGTTAATAGAGATGGATATAACTATTTTCTATTTTATCCCATGTAAATCTCCAACATAAACTCATATTTTTCCTCATAATATGATTATTGATTTCTTTAGAAACCAGTAGTATGTTAGAGCCAGAGTAATTCTACATGGAGAAATAAGAAAGTTCTAGAAGGAAAAGGTACTATAAGGATCCCAATTTTCTCAGCTATAGCATAAATAGAAAAGAAATATGGACTCATAGTGCTGATGAATTAGTAGCAAAATAATTTCTTGAAGACTAGCAGAAAGTGCTCTTTGCAGGAGTTGACCAACATCTTCTCGGAGCAGCTCCTACTGGTATGAGTGGTGGCCAGGGTCCTCAGACACAGTAACCATGAGTAATCAGGTCAATTTGAGGAAATTCACCAACTGAGGAAAAATCATCAAAATTGATGAATAATTCACGTTAAAAAAATAGGAACAAAGTATTGAGTGTACTGTGTGCTAAGTAAGCACCATGCTAAATGCCTAGTGTTCTATTGTAGCATCTCAACAGCTCTGTGAGGAGGTATTAGTGATTTCATGGTTATCCTTATAATTGTGTTCATTAACTCGCATTCTGATATACTTCCTTGAATGAGAAAAAAAAGAGTAGTGCTCCAAATTTTCTGTTAGAAGTTAGCCAGGAGTTCAGGCACTCATGTGGGAGGATGGTGGCCTTGTGAATAGCACCTATGTGTATCTTAGTGGGGGAAAAAGAATTAACAATGGCTAGATTATAACCAGAAACTGAACAGTGGGTAGAATTTCCTACCACTGGGAAAAATATTGGGTAATACATTCATATATATATATTTTAAAGTTATATGTTTAATTTAGGGTAATTAAAAAATGTATCCAGGATATAAAGCGCTAATTTCTTATTACATTGGACTAGTATATGCAAAACAAACAAACAAAAAAAACCAAGGTGATTTACTTAAACATAATGTAAAGACAAATGTTAAGTAATGAATATGAATACTGAGTAAGGAACAGAACAGGCATGATGAAGATAAGACAAAATCTTGAAGATGGTATGTGAGCAACTGGCAATGGGGAGACAGGGTCCCTGCCAGGTCTGAGGTCTACAGCTAAGGTCAGAGGTATGTGCTGGTCTGGGTCAGTGATTGTTAGATCAGTGTTCACTCACCTTCTTGGACCCTAGCAATCTTCTTACAACTTGAGTTATTCCAGATTGGAATGTTCAGGAATCAAATGAAGTTAAATCTGAATCGGACAACCAGGACCCTGATAGCTCAGTTCTCTCTCTTTAGGATTGGCAGTCATAAACACTTGGGCAGAATTACGGGGTCGTCTGCCCTGCAGCCTTTTTATGGTTTTCTCTGGCGGAGGCAGGAATCAATCCATTTCTCTTTCGTGTCACTGATGTTTCCACAACCTGTATTTTATTTTATTACAGTGGTTATCTTTACTTCTCAGGCTTGAAAGTTGTTCGGAGGCTCTTTATCAAGTAGTATATGTGCTTAGTGTGGACCAGGGATCCAGAGAGAAATTCTTGCCCTTGGAGATCTATGATAACATTTTTAAGGAGAATTCAAGATGCTAGTCAGGGAGGCGGACTAGATTTAGAAGCTTATTCACAGACAGATAAACTCAGAAAACAGCAAAGTCTTCTATGAGAATCTCCTTATGAAGAATGAAACTCGACCATTCTCTTATACCGTACACAAAGATAAACTTGAAATGTATAAAAGACCTCAGTGTGAGGCAGGAATCCATCAGAATCCTAGAGGAGAACATAGGCAGTAACCTCTTCTACATCAGCCACAGCAACTTCTTTCAAGTCACGTCTCCAAAGGCAAAGGAAACAAAAGTGAAATGAACTTTTGGGACTTCAAGTCCGAAAGCTTCTGCACAGCAAAGGAAACAGTCAACAAAACAAAGATGCAACCCACAGAATGGGAGAAGATATTTGCAAATGACACTACAGACAAAGGGCTGATATTCAAGATCAAAAAGAATTCCTCAAACTCAACACTCAAAAAAAAAAAAAAAATCACCTCAAAAAGTAGGCAGAAGACATGAACAGACACTTCTCCAAAGAAGGCATATAAATGGCTAGCAGACACATGAAAAAGTGTTCATCATCATTAGCCATCCGGGAGATTCAAATCAAAACCACACTGAGATATCACCTTACATCAGTTAGAATGGCCAAAATTAACAAGACAGTAAACAACAAGTGTTGGAGAGGATGTGGAGAAAGGGGAACCCTCTTACACTGTTGGTGGGAAAGCAAGTTGGTGCAGCCACTTTGGAAAACAGTGTGGAGATTCCTTAAGAAATTAAAAATAGAGCTACTATGTGACCCTACAATTGCACTACTGGGTATTTACCCCAAAGATACAGATGTAGTGAAAAGAAGGTCCATCTGTACCCCAATGTTCATAGCAGCAATGGCCACAATTGCCAAACTGTGGAAAGTGCCGAGATGCCCTTCAACAGATGAATGGATAAGGAAGATGTGGTCCATATGTACAATGGAGTATTATGCCTCCATCAGAAAGATGAATACCCAAGTTTTGCACCAACATGGACAGAACTGGAGGAGAGTATGCTGAGTGAAATAAGTCAAGCACAGAGAGTCCGTTATCATATGGTTTCACTTATTTGTGGAGCATAAAGAATAACATGGAGAACATTAAGAGAAGGAAAGGAGAAGTGAATTGGGAAAAACCGGAGTGGGAGACAAACCATGAGAGACAGTGGGCTCTGAGAACAAACTGAGGGTTTTGGAGGGGAGGGGGTTGAGGGGTTGGGTGAGCTGTGGTGGGTATTAGGGAGGGCACGTATTGCATGGAGCACTGGTGTGGTGCCTAAACAATGAATTTTGGAACACTGAAAAAATAAAATTAAATTAAAAAAAAAAAAGAGAGAGAGAATCTCCTTATACTATACCATGATAAAGAAGGAATTGGATGGGAGAAAACATCACACAGAATCATAGTTGCATATGGATGGAGGTATCTTTGAAAGCTCAGGTATTCCGGTTTGCACTTAATACCCTTATTAATTCCTAACATCCTCAGAGATGGAGTTTCCACATTTTTCTCAAAATACTTACAAGCGGATATTTCTTAACCTCTATCCTAAATCCCTCCTATTGAAAGTTAAGCCCATCCTCTCCTGGACAACAGCTGTCTGCTTTTTTTCCTTTAGTATCATGAATGATTGGAAAGAATTTCTTCCAAGTCTCTCCGCATCCCTATATCTGTATCCATTCCAAATCCTGCTCTTCTCAGCATCTCTGGCCATGATTTCTATTGTCCTGGTTCTTCCTTGTATTTTCTTTTTAAGCTCCCAAATAGCTACACATCATTTTCAGTGTTTCCTTCTAACTATGTAAACATACATCCCTTTTGGTTTATTGTCCCTTCTCTCGTATTTCAAATTTCTAAGGTCTTACATTCTCCCTTCTTATTCTTTTTTTCTTCTTCACATCTTCTTTCTTCTTCAAATCCTAAATTTAAATTTATTTCAAATCTGAGCCTTTTTTTTTTTAACCTTTTATTTGGATTTACTTTTCTTCTCAGGGAATCAGTATTTATCCCTTTTGCACGTATGCACCTGGGCAAGAAAAGTGAGCCTAGTGGTTTAAAGTAGGTTTTCCTGGGTCCTGAGGACTGGAGTCACACCACGCAATGTGTGAAAACAAAAGGGAGAAAATGATCCCTTTACTATTTTGAGTTCTTTTTTGGGTGGTAATTTCCAGGACGTGGATCTTTAGAGGTGCTGTAATGCTGTTGCTAGCAGGGAAGAAGCAGATGGAAAATAAATATACTCAAGGGTTTGAAAGCTATTACTGATGCTGGAGGCAAGTAGTCAGGCAACAGGAAGTAAATACAGCAGAACAGTAGGAAAAAGATTATTTAGCTTCGGTCCCTTGAGCAACATGAGTCAGGAGCTAAGGGAAGATTATCCTAGAGCTTCTGCCAACAACAGCCTTAACAGGTGGCTTGTAGAATCTTCTAGCCATATAGTGATAGACTCTGAGCAGCTGCATCTTACAGACCTGCAAATAGCCCCAAAATGAGTTTTCTCTGTCCCAAGAGCTGCATAAAGCAGAGCTGATGAGAAAGATGACAGCTGGACATTAGTGATATTTGAACAGCTCTTTACAAAAGCTTTCCATGCCCATTGTCAGAAGGGCACCTCACACCAACCCCATGAGGGACAAGGGGCAGATATCACCAATACTCTGTTACACAGAAAGTGAGCTCAAGGGGCTTACATACATTGCCCAAACCATGTACTTATTTATAATGTTAGCCCATGCTTTCCAAGGCACAAGAGCTTGTACGGACAACTGGATCCTAATAATAATAATTTTTAGGCAGTATTAATTTAATCTTTATTCACCACCTTTTGGGGATTCCAGGTTTCCTAAAATTTAATAATAATAATAGCAATTATGATTTTAAAAACGTAGCTACCATTGTTTAAATACTTAAGACATGATTTTCACATATTTTTATTTCTTAAGATATTTAAAATGTTAAAGTAATTTCTCCACCCAATATGAGGCTCAAACTTAACAACCCTGAGATGAAGAATCATATACATTACTGACTGAATCAGCCAGTTACCCCAACCACATGCTTTGTAAACCTCATAGCAATCCTAACACCTAACAGTAAGAATATTATCCCTATTTAACAATGAAAAAATGAGGTCCAGAGACATTTAGTAATTTGCTCAAGATAACATATAAGCTAATAATTGGCTATTTTAAGATTACAACCAAAGTATAATTCCAGAGTCACACATTTGCATCAGGAAAAATTCAGGGACTAATTTAAGGAGTCCCTAGGAGTGTCGTCTTGTGCTCCTAAGCACAGCCCTACTGACTATGAAAGATTTTCCTCTCCCAGATGGTGGCCCCATGGGGCTGCTCTAACTCTTGGCCCTGGCTGGTGTGGGTCTCTGTCCATGGTGGTTCTGGCTGCTTCATCCCTGTCCCTGTTTCTCCAGCAGCCACTCCAGTAAAGAGGGCCCAGTATGAACTCTATTCCTCAAGCAGCATGGCTTGGTGCTCTGGTTTCTTACACAGATTTCAGCAATAAAGCCCTTTATCTCTCTTCTAAATACCTGGGCATGGATCCAGAGAGGCAGGGCCAAAGGGCTCTGATTAGCATGGCCTTTGCTCTGATCAACATAGGTCTTCCCTGCTTCTCATCTTTACACAGATCATGTTCCCCCAATCTCCCACCCCTTAGCACACACCTTTCCCTTTCATGAAAATAGGGCCTGGTGGGACAATCACACATGGCCAAGTAGACAGACCTCTTATAATTAGTATCCCCTTTAGACTGTTAAACTTAAAGCCCCACTATACCCATTATTATGACTATTCTTGTTATTTATTTACCAGACTCTCTCCCACTAAGTTGTGTTTGTGATTATTTTTTAAGCAGCTCAAACTTACCTTGCATTCACTCATGCAGCAGAGCGCCTGATATGTAGTCTATATGTATAAATGGATTAATGGATGTGGGTAAACAAAACCAAATGGTTCCTCATTAGTGTTAATTTCAGATTAGATTCTTACCAGAATCCATACATCAGCCCACCTCATTAGCACTCGTTTTCTTTCACCAGAATATTCTTCTCTAGAGTTTTGCATGGTGCCCCCTCTCACTTCATTCGAATCCACTGTAACCTTCTCAGAGAAGACTTCCCTGACAATCTAAAATTGAAATTCTCTAGCCCCTTACTCTGATTTTGTTTTTCTCAGTAGAACTTCTTTATGTTGGTTTACTGTCTGTTTTACATACTGAGCTCCATGAAGGTTGAGACCTTTGTTTTGTTCCCTGCTGTATCTTCATGGCCTTGAAAAGTCGCTGGCAGATAGCAGGAACTCAGTAAGCATGTGTTGAATAGGTGAATTCAACAGAGAAAGTCTCCCTACAAGGGGTGCATAGCCACATGCAGAGGCTTCCTTCCTGTTTGTTAGGCACCACTCTAGTGAAGGCATTCAAAGCTCAACAGCCTGGTAACATCTAAAAGGTTGACTTCTGAAATAAGTTAATTGTTTATTGATTTCTTCTTGTTGCTCCTTGAAAATGTGCATCAGGATCTATAAAACTCTTAGTGAAGAGTCCATTATTTCCTGGTGTTTACAGCTGGACAATTTCATGATGAATGACGAGATGAAATCTTGTTTATCTGCCATCATTGAGGAAAAAGTAGATGTTCATGTCATGTAAGTTTATTTTTGAATACCTTAACCAAAGAAAGCTATTTTGCTGATATTACATATTTAACTTCTTTTTGGGCCTTTGTTTCTGGCCCTCCTGGAGGAAGATTGAATAGATTTACCTTCTTGCCTGAAATAAGTGAAAAGCAGGGAAAAGTACAAGAAATAATGGTTATTAAGATACTGGACTTTAGAGAATGATCTATGAGAGATGATACACCACTGACAGGAGTCCTATAATTGGCCCAGACTTACTGTCCTGAGGCAGCTTCTAGGTTATGGTGCAAGGAGAAGAACCCAGGCCAGAACTCAGCAGTCTCCTTCAGTATAAGGGGCTGAAGCCAGAAGTCCGGGTAGGCCAGATAGTTAAGATCCCTGGGACAAGAGTACCAGAAAGGAGAGAGATGCACACAGAAATTCAGAGGTCTGCTCAGGGTCCCCTTGAGGATACAGCTGAGTGCTGACCTGTCATGCAGATATACAAACCAAATGCAGTGGAGGGAAGAATCCCTCAAAACAGGTAGTGTCAACAATCTCTCTGGTTCACCCACCACAGGGAATAGCGTCTTTTCCCGTCAGATGGGGTAGAAAATGTCATTCCTGGGTCATCATGTGAAGTGGTCAGAAACATTTTTCTCAGTAACAGAACAAAATTAGTTTTATTCTAAATGCTGGTCTGGTCCTACCGAAAAAATCTTTTTTTTTTTTATTTTATTTTAAAGATTTTATTTATTTATTTGTCAGAGAGAGACACGGAGAGCGAGCGAGCACAGGCAGACAGAATGGCAGGCAAAGGCAGAGGGAGAAGCAGGCTCCCTGCCGAGCAAGGAACCCGATGTGGGACTCGATCCCAGGATGTTGGGATCATGACCTGAGCTGAAGGCAGCTGCTTAACCAACTGAGCCACCCAGGTGTCCCCTGAAAAAATCTTAAAAGTAAAACCAGGAGTATACAAGCAACTTGACTACACTCCAGAACAAAGCTAAACAACACAGTAAATATTTGGCACCTGGTAAGAAGACCAGCAAAGTAATAGGGAAATACAACTCATAATAAAGATAAAAAAATGTATCAATAGAAATGAACCAAAAAATGACACAAATGATGAAATTAGTAGAAAAGGACATTAAAATAGCAATAGCTATATGCTGTATATCTAAAGGCTAAATGAAAGAGTCAACATATTAGGTAAAGACAAGAAGTATATTTAAAAGACCCAAATTGAAATTCTAGAGACAAAACTAACAATAAAACAAAAAACACACTAAATCATATTCATGGCAGATTAGATATTACAGAAGAGTAGTGAATTTGAAGGCATAACAATAACAACTGTCCAAACACAGAAAAAAAAAAAAGAGACAAATCTACAGTATAATTGGAGGTTGCAAGAGCTGCCTCTCAAAAATTGCTAGAATAAATACACAAAAATTCAGTAAAAATATAGAAGACTTCAATAACACTATCAATCAACTTGGCCTAATAGATACTTATGGAACACTCCAGTTAATAACAACAAAATACACATTCTTTTTAAGACACAGAAAACATTTATCAAGACAGATCATATAATGAATCCCAATATATTTAAAATAATTTGAGTCACATAAAATATGTTCTGACAACAAGGGATTTAAATTAGAAATCAACAGAATTATATTGCTAAAATTCCCAAACTTTTAGAAAATAAGGAAACATAATTCTAATTAACCTAGGGGTTCAAGAAGAAATCACAAAGTATTTTGAACTGAAGAAAAGGAAAATACAACATATCAAAATTTGTGGGATGTAGTTTAAGCAGGATTTAGAAGGAAATTTATAGCACTAATTAACTATGTCAGAATAGAAGAAAGGTCTCAACTCAACAACCTTAGTTTCTACCTTAAGAAACTTGTAAAAGAAGAGAAAAGGAAACTCAAATAGGTAGAATAAAGAAATAATAATGAATAGATTACAAATCAGTGACACAGAAAAGAGAAAAACAATAGAGAACAAATTAATGAGGTAAAAAACCGAGATCAATAAAATTGATAACCATCTAGCCAGAGTGATCAGGACTGAGAGAGGTGACATCACTACAGATTGTGGAAACAGTAAAAGGATATGGGAGAAGCAGGAACAGCTTTTTGACAATAAAATTCACAACTTAGATTAAATGGACACATTTCTTGAAGGATACAAATTGCCAAAGTTCCTTCAAGAAAATAATAGGTGGGGCACCTGGGTGGCTCAGTGGGTTAAAGCCTCTGTCTTCGTATCAGGTCATGATCCCAGGGTCCTGGGATCGAGCCCCGCATCTGGCTCTCTGCTCGGCAGGGAGCCTGCTACCTCTTCTCTATCTGCCTGCCTCTCTGCCTACTTGTGATCTCTGTCTGTCAAATAAATAAATAAATAAAATCTTTAAAAAAAAAAAAGAAAAGAAAATAATAGGTAACCGAAATATCCCTATAAGCTACTAAATTCAGGTCTGTAGTACATATATCTCACAAAGAAAAACCCAGGCCCAGAGAACTTCACTGGTAAATTCTACCAAACGCTTAAGAAAGAAACAATCTAATCCCATACAAACTCTTTCAGAAAATTGGAAAGAAGAGAACATTTCTGCTCATTCCAAGGGGTCAGCACTACTCTGACACCAAAACCTAACAAAAATATTAGAAGGAAAAAAAAAATCACAAACCTGAGTTCTGGCTCCTTGCCAGAATTCTGTGTGTGATCTTCCAGGTCTGACCATAGGTAATTACAAAGGCTTAACCTAACAGCTGTCATGGGAACGAGCTGCTACCTCCACAGTGGACTAGCATGGTAGTCCCCGGAGGCTCCCCTAATTGGCCAGGCTCTTATGCAGAGATGCATTCCTAGCCCAGGTGCCTCCACTTAGGGCCTCTTCAGTGGAAGCCTTTGGCCAAGGCCTTCTTCAGGCACCTCTGCCAATATCTCTCTTTTTACTGGAAGGGGGAGGACTTAAAGACATTTTTCTCCACTCTGACTTAATGCTCAGTACTTTTCCATTCCTGGCCTTTTCCTCTTCCCCTCAGTCCCACTCTCTGGGTCCACAAAATGGCAGGAGTTTTGAAAGGGGTTCCCTCAACAGTGAGATATTTCCCTATCCTGTGCTGATATCTCTGACACTCACTGGCTTTGTTCCTGGGAAAAAAGGTGTAACATAGAAGGTGCTGGCATTTTCTCCTGTTTAGCCTTTCTCCTATACTGTTAGAGTAATTGATTACAGGTTTGACTATTACTTTCATTCTGGCTTTTCTTAGTTGACACCTGGCAGCTAAGCTCCTTCCAGTTCAGCTCAGCTATTAAACTAATATCCTTCTTGAGCATAGTTGCAAATTCTTAACAGATTTTTAGCAAATTGAACCCTATAATATAAAAAAAGATTATATATTATATCAAATGAGGTTTATCCCAGGAATGCAAAGCAAGCTTAATATTTGAACATTAATATAATCAATATATTTCACTATATTAACAAACTTTTTAAAAAAAACCCTATGATCATTTCAAAAGGTACTGAAAAATCTTTGACAAAATTCAGTGTCCATTCTTTTTTTTTTTTTTTAAAGATTGTATTTATTTATTTGAGAGTGAGAGAGGGAGTGAGAGAGAGCGTGAGAGGGGAGAAAGTCAGAGGGAGAAGCAGACTCCCCAAGGAGCTGGGAGCCCGACGTGGGACTTGATCCCGGGACTCTAGGATCATGACCTGAGCCAAAGGCAGAGGCTTAGCCAACTGAGCCACCCAGGTGCCCTCAGTGTCCATTCTTAATTCAACAACAACAACAGCAACAAACCTGTTAGCAAACTAGGAATAAAAGGAGAACTTCCTCAACCTATTTAAGGGCATTTATTAGCAACATAGAGCTAACATCATACTCAAAGACAAAATTCTTTCTTTCTAAGATCAGGAACATAACCAAGTTTTTGTTTTTTGCTCTTTTTTTTAAAGTCACGCTTCTATTCAACTGGATATTTCAGTCAGTGCAATAAGGTAAGAAAAAGAAAGAAAAAGCATCTAGATTAGAAAAGAAGAAGTAAAACTGTCTTTATTCATAGATCATCTGTGTTTTATGGACAATCCTATGGACTGTACCAAAAAGCTGTTAAAACTAGTAAGTGAGTTTGTAAGATTGCAGGCTACAGGATCAATATACAGATAGAACTGTATTTCTATATACCAGCAACAAGCAATGTAAAATTGAATTTAAAAAAATATAATTTACAATAGCATCAAAAGGGGGTGTCTGGGTGGCTCAGTCGTCAAGCGTCTGCCTTCAGTGTGGGTCATGATCCCAGGGTCCTGGTATTGAACCCCTCATCAGGCTCTCTGCTCAGCGGGAGGCCTCCTTCTCTGGCTCCCACTCCCCCTACTTGTGTTCCCTCTTTCACTGTGTCTCTCTCTGTCAAATAAATAAATAAAATCTTTAAACAAACAAACAGCCACCACCACCACCACCAACAACAACAATAGCATCAAAAGTATTAAGTATTTAGGGATAAATCTGACAGAAGATAAGTGAAGCCTCTACATTATAAAACTACAAAATACTGATAAGAAAAATTAAAGATTACCTTAACAATGGAGAGATACAACATCTTCATGGATTGGAAGACTCAAAATTTTAAAAACTTCAATAATCCCCAACTTGACTCATAGATTCAATGCAATCCAAATCCAAATTTCTGTGGGCTTTAAATAGAAATTGATGTTTAAAATTCATATGAAAATGCAGAGGGACTAGAATAATCATCTTCTAAAAGAACAAAGCTGGAGGCTAATTCTACCTCATTTTAAGACTTACTACACAACTACACTAATCAGGTCAATGTGGCATTGGCATAAAAATGGACAAATCAATCAATGAAACAGAACAGACACCTATACATTGGCAGTCAACTGATTTTTGACAATGTAGCAAAGACAATTCAATGGAGAAAGGAACTGCTTTTAACAAATAATGCTACAATAGGATATTTTTTAAAAAAACCCTCACATCATATACAAAAATTAATTCAATTACTTGGATTGAAGTCGACAACAGACATCAATGTAAAACCTAAAACTAAAAAAAACAAAAAACAAAAAACTTTTAGGAGAAAACACGGGAGAAAAATCTTTCTGGCCTTAAATTAGGTAGGCAGACTTCTCAGATATAACATCAAAAACATGAGTCATAAAAGAGCAAATTAAAATGGACTCCATCACCAGTAAGAACTTATCATCAAAAGATAACGTAAATGGAATGAAAAGACAAACCATAGCTTGGGAGACAATATTTGCAAATTACATATCTGATAGAGGATAGAGATAAATATATCTGTCAGATTATATATCTGACAGATGATCCCAGACTTGGGATGGTTTGAATTTCAATTTTTCAACTTTACGATGGTATGAAAGAGATATGCATTTAGTAGAGACTGTACTTCAGATTTCGAGTTTTTATCTTTTCCTGGCTCACTTATGGTGCTGGGCAGTGCAGTGTGCTGCAGCTGTCAGTCACGGGATCTCGAGGGTCAACAATGGATAAGCTTACAACCGTTCTGTACCCACACAACCATCCCATTCTTCACTTTCAATACAGTTCTTAATAAATTCCAGGTGATTAAACACTTTATTATAAAATAGTCTTTCTGTTTGATGATTTTGCTCAACTGAAGGCGAATAGGCATGTTCTGAGACTGTTTAAGGTAGCTAGGCTAAGCTACGGTCTGTATTAAATGTATTTTGACTTTAACAGTATTTTCAAATTAGGATGGGTTTATCAGAATGTAACCCCGTTGTAAGCTGAGGAAGAACTGTATAAAGAACTCTCTTAATTTAATTATAAGAAAAACAATAATAAGAAAATAAACAACCCAATTAAAAAATGAGTGAAAGATATGAATGCATGTTTCATCAAAAAAGATATATGGATGACAAATAAGCACCTGACAATATGCTCAATGCCATTAGTTATTAGGAAAATACAAATTAAAATTACATTGAGATGCCATTACACATGTTGTTCAAGTGTCTAAATTTAAAATGACTGATTCTACCATGTGTTGGTCTGATTGTGGAATAACCATAACTCTCATGCTCTGCTGGTAGAAATGTTAAAATGGTACAACCACTTAAGAAAAATGATCTGGTACTTTCTTAAAATGTTAACCATATACCTACTGTATAGCAATCTTAGGTACTAACACAAGAGGTGTAAAATTGTATGTTCATATAGAGACTTATACATAAGCGTATATTTTTACTTTTAATAGTCTCCACTGGAAACAATTTAAATATTCATCAACAAGCGAAAAAACAAAACGAAAAAACCCTGTGGTATATTCATATAATGGAATTCAATTCAACAATTTTATCTTATTTATTATTACCATTATTATTTTTAATTTAATTTGACAATTTTAAAAGAATGAACTGTTGGTACACACAATATATATGAATTTCAGAATAATTATGCTGAGTGAAATAAGCCAGACAAAAAAGGGTATATATGTATGGTTTCATTTATATAAAACTATAGGAAATGCAAACTAATCTACAGTAATAGAAAGCAGATCTGGAGTTGCCTAGGGATACAGGAGGGTGGCATTCTAAAGGGCATGTTTAATCTTTCAGAGTTAATGTGTGTTTTCATCACTTTCATTGTAATGGTTTCAGAGATACACACTTATATCAAACAAAGTGTACATTTTAAATAAGTGTATTTTATTATATATAAATTAAACCTCAATAAAGTTGTTAAAAATATGTAAAAGTTTTTTTTTCCATGGTCTTTCAAAAAAATTTCCTTCATCTTGCATTTCTTTGAAGAGCTAAATGAATATGATTAATACCTTCTGAGTGACTCTGGGGTCATCATCATGAATGTGGATTATTATTAGGCAGCCTCAAAAATTAGCTCAAACATAAATGATTGAGCCTGTACCTGGGATTTGGTCTGTTCTTCGAGTTCTTCTGGGAGTTTTTCCTGATGTCAGCTTCCACAGCCTCCCATCAACAGCACATCCTCCTCTGCTCTGAAACCTTCCTGGATATACCATTGTTGCCGATCTCTTCACAAGCAAAGAGCTCATGACCATCTCGGGAAGGCTCTCCTTCACTTCCCGGTACCAATAAGCTTTCACTCACTCAACTTCTTTGGATGACACTTCCTTTCCTTCATTTTCCAGGTGAATCCCAGCTGGTGGGCCATGTATTATAAACTTTCAAAGGCTTGACCAGTAAGCATTCTCTGTTTAGTAAATGAATGAATGAAAAAAATGATTAAATAGTTCTATAACCTGAGATACACGATCTTCCTTTTTATCTCTATATTTGAGTTGCTGATCTTTTGATGCTATTTTTTTTTAGAGTGCTGCTGTGTGGGCTCTCACTGTTGCTCCTGGTGATGGGGACATTAAAGACCAGGACTCTAAGGTGTTAGTCACATTACATTGTAAGCACCTAAGACACAGAGATGAAAGGAAGAGCCTCATGACTGCTGTGGAAAACGACCTGAACTTTGTTTTGTTGTCGGCTCTAGGCCTATGAAAGTTGGAATCATTTTTGTTTGCCAAACAGAGAGCTAGAAATTTTCAGATTACTTTTTCTTCTGTTCATTATCCTAAAAGTTCTCAGTTATTTCTGGCTCCTCTTTTATCATTTATTTTGAATGCAGTAAGACTTTCTCTGCAGGTTTGTTGACAGCTTCTCATTGAACTTTTCTGAGAGCAGGCATGTTAATGGCATATTTAATGTCAGTATAAGCCATTGATTTGGGTTTGTGATATTTGCTGGAACATTGTGTTCTGAATAAAACATAAAAACACACTAAAATCTAACCTCAGAAACAGAATATTTAAATAGTCATGAATGAGAAAGCATAATCCAATTATTTTTCCCCCTGGAGTATACTGAATGTAGAAATTTAAATCTATTGGACCAGGACTTGATTTTAAGAAGTGTTAGGTTTCAGGAAAATTTCTTTTAAGAACAAATAGAGAATATAAATGAAGACTTCTGAAAAGTTTCTTGCTAAAACAGCTATAAAAGGTATAACATATATGATAGTAAAAGTCATTTACTGACATTTGTCATCGAAACATTGGTCTTTAGAAATGAATTGCTTTAATATAGGTAAATTTGGTATTACTGCTTGTCTAATAAAAATACATTGAAATAATAAATCCTCTGAGGTTGATGGCTTATTTAATCTTTTTTCTGCATCACTGAAAAGTATGATACTGTTATTGTAGTCATTCATTTAACTTGAAGATCTGTGCTCAGAAATCTTAATTTGTTGGGGATCTTGGGAAGATGGAAGATTAGGAGGACCTTGAGTTCTCCTCAACTCATGTTTACAACTACGTTTCACCCACATCCAAGTCAATAAACCTAAGAGCAATCCAAAGACTGGCAGAACAAACTATACAACTAAATATAGAGAGGTTGCATCTGAAAGGTTGGGAAGGTCAGAAAGGTGGAGGGAGGCTGCCTGTTGGAGGAAGGGAAGCTGTACACATGGGGAGGGCAGAGAAAGAGGCCTTTGCACGAGGGAGCTCACATGGGGAAGACTAATCTTCATTACATTTGGCTTTATTATTTCTTGAAAAAATTTATTTATTTATTTGTGAGAGAGAGAGAGCAAAGAATGGGGTGAGGGGCAGAAGGAGAAGCAGGCTCTCCATTGAGCAGGAGCCTGACATGGCTCAATTCAGGACCCCTGGAATCATGACCTGAGCGAAAGGCAGATGGTTAACCCAGGAACCCCAACATTTGGCTTTAAGAATCAGAGGGGCAGAGCCCAGCGCAGAGCTTGAACTCCTGACCCCGAAATCAAGATCTGAGTTGAGATCAGGAGTTGGATGCTTAGCTGACTGAGCCATCCAGGCACCCCTGAATTCTGTAAGTTTGTAAAATTAGTGGGACTTAGAAGCTAGAGCTTTAAAATTCAGCTGACTCAGCACTGGGTGGGCCAGGAGGGCAAGTGAAAGCTTTGTCACTGCCTTCAGAGACAAGAGCCTGTGCAGAGAGTGACATGAAAATGACAGTTTACACAATGTTGGGGGAAGTGGGAGATAGATCTTTTCATGATGATTTTGGAGCACATTGGGGTACTTCTTCATGAGGGAGGAGGCTGTTGTCATTTTTCTCCCCTGTCCACAAGCATCAACACAGAGCCACCTGTGGGATGTGGTGCTGCACAGACACTTGTTATCTAACCAATGAGCACCGTGCCAGTCCTGTGAGTTTTCCTGTGGACTTACCCACTCCAAGTCTGCTAGCCTTGGTAATGGGCTCAGGGAAAATTTTGTTACCTTGTGTGCCATGCCCAGCCTTGTACCTCCAGTCATGCCAGCCCACAGGCCCCAGTCGCTGCCGAGCTTCATGGAATCTGGCATAGGACTAGTGGCCTAGCACAAATTTTGTTAACAGTCCCACCCTGCTCCGAACTTCCCTGGTGGGCATGCACCCTCAGAGCTGGCCTGTCTGGGTCCCACTAACACCACAAAGAGCAAGCACAGTCTACAACAGGCAGTGAATCAGTACAGACAACTGCACTGAAAGGAAAAGTGACTCAGTGACAACAGCAGGGCATAAACAGCACACATCAGATACTCTCCTTAAACACCGGGTTCTGGTGAAGAGCCGTGCACTGCAAGGCACTCTAGGACCTCTTTTTCATAGTCGTTACTTTCAAGAACTGAAGACAGCTGATTTTCTTTCTTTCTTTCTGTCTGTCTTTTTCTTTTTCTTCTACGATTTTGTTTATTTATTTATTTGTCAGAGAGAGTGAAAGCACAAGCAGGGGGGCCTGCAGGCAGAGGGACAGGGAGAAGCAGGCTCCCCAGTGAACAGGGAACCTGATGTGGGACTTGATACCAGGACTCTGGGGTCATGACCTGAGCTGAAGGCAGATGCTTAACTGGCTAAGCCACCTAGGCATCTCCATAGCTGACTTTCTTAATACATAGAAACAGACAGAGAGGTAAACGAAATGAGGAGACAGAGAAATTTACCCCAAATGAAAGAACAGGACAAGGCAAAACAGATGTAAGTAACATGCCTGATAGAGAATTTCAAGCAATGATTGTAAGGATAATCACTGGACTTGAGAAAAGAATGGAAGTCATGAATGAGAGCCTTAATACAGAAATAAGGAAAAATATAGCAGAGACAAAGGGCTCAATAAATGAAATGAGAAGAGTGCTTGATGGAATGAACAGCAGGATGAGTGAATTAGTGACAAAGAAGACAGAGTAATGGAAAGTAAACAAAGGGAACAAAGAGAGAACAAAGAATTATGCAAAACAAGAATAGATTTAGGGAACTCACTGACACCCTAAAATGTAATAACATTTGTATTAGAGGAGTCTTAGAAGGAGTAGAGAGAGGGAAGTGGGCAGAAAATTTATTTGAAGAAATAATAGCTGAAAACTTCCCTAATCTGAGGAAGGTAACAGATATCCAGATCCAGGAGGCACAGAGAACTCCTTATAAAAATCAACAAAAGCTGACCCGGACCAAGACACATTGTAAGTAAATTTGCTAAATATAGCAATAAAGAAAAAAATTTTAAAGGAGCAAGACCAAAGAAGTGAGTAACTTACAGGGGGAAAACCCCTAAGGCTAGAAGGAAATTTTTCAACGACACTTTGCAAGCCAGAAGAGAGTGGCAGGATATATTCAAAGTGTTAAATGGGGAAAATCCATAGCCAAGAATACTCTATTTAGCAAGCCTATGATTCAGAATAGGAGGAGAGATAAAGAGTTTCCCAAACAAAGCAAAAACTAAAGGAGTTCGTGCTAAGCCAGCACTATGATAAATATTAAAGGAGACTCTTTGAGTGGAAAGGAGAGACCAAAAATGTCATTATAAGGAGAGGAAACAAAAAAGAAAAATGAATATTTCTCTAAAAAAAAAAACAGTCAAGGAACTCACACAGATAGAAAGGATATAAAATATAATAACATATACCTAAAGTGTGAGGAGGAGAGAAAAGAATAGGTTCAAACAACCATCAACTTGTTATAGGCTGCTATATGCAGAAAAGGTTACATACAAAGCTAATGGTAATCATGTGTCAAAAACCACTAATAAATATGCAAAGAATAAAGAAAAAGACATCCAAATACATCACTAAAGAAAATCAGCAAAACAGGAGAGATCAGAGGAAATCTTCAGAAAGAACCATAAAACAAGTAATAAAATGACAATAAATTTATCTATCAATCATTACTTTGAATGCAAATGGACTAAATGCTCTGATCAAAAGACACAGGGTGACAGAATGGATAAAAAAAAACAAGAAGATCCATCTATATGTTGCCTACAACAGACTCATTTTAGACCTAAAGATGCCTACAGATAGAAAGTGAGGGTTTAGAGAAACATCTATATGCAAATGGATGACAAAAGAAAGCCAGAGTAGCAATACTTATATCAGACAAAATAATAAAGACTGTAATAAGAGACAAAGGCAGATATTATATAATATTAAAGGGGACAATCCAACAAGAAGATGTAACGATTGTAAATATTTCTGCACCAAACATGGGAGCAGCCAAATACATAAAACAGTTGATAACAAACATAAAGGAACTAATTTATAATAATATGATAATAGTAGAGGACTTTAACACCTTTACAACTTTAACTTAACAACTTTAACACCTCACTTACATCAATGGATCATCTAAACAGAAAATCAATGAGGAAACAATGGTTTTGAATGACACACTGGAACAGAAGGATTTAACAGATACATTTGAATGTTCCATTTTAAAATAGCAGAATGCACATTCTTTTCAAGTGCACGTGAAACAGTCTGCAGAATGATCACATGTTAGCCCATAAAATATTTTTCAACAAATTCAAGATCAAAATCATACCAAGCATCTTTTCTGACCATAACACTATGAAACTTGAAGTCAACCATAAGAAAAAATTTGGAAAAACCACAAATACATGAAAGTTAAATAACATGCTACTAAACAACAAATGGATTAACCAGTAAATAAAAGAAGAAATAAAAGTACATGGAAACAATTGAACATGAAAACACAATGGTCCCAAACCTGTGGGATGCAGCAAAAGTGACTTTAAGAGGAAAGTTTGTAGCAATACAGGCCTACCTCAAGGAGCATGAAAATCTCAAATAAACCACCTACCCTCACACCTAAAGGACCTGGAAAAAGAAAAATCCAAAACCAGCAGAAGAAGGGGAATAATAAATATTAGAGCAGAAATAAACGATACAGAAAACAATAGAAGAGATCAATAAAACCAGGAGCTGGTTCTTTGAAAAAAATGAATAAAATTGATAAAACTCTAGCCAGACTTACCAAGAAAAAAAGAGAAAGGCCTCAGATAAATAAAATCACATGAGAGAGGAGAAATAACAACCAACACCACAGAAATACAATCAATTATAAGAGAATATTATGAAAACCATGCCAAAAATTGGACAACCTAGAATAAACAAATATATTCCTAGAAACATATAAACTGCCAAAACTGAAACATGAAGAGATAGAGAATTTGAACAGACCCATAACCAGCAAAGAAATTGAATCAGAAATTTGAAAAAACTTCCAACAGACAAAAGTCCAGGACCTACCAAATGTTTAAACTATTTTCAAACTATTCCAAAAAATAGAAAAGGAAGGAAAACTTCCAAATTCATTCTAAGACACCAGTGTTATCCTGATATGAAAACCAAATAAAGACACTACTAAAAAAGAGAACTACAGGCCAATAACCCTGACGAACATAGTTGGCAAAAGATCCTCACTAAAATACTAGCAAACTGAATTCAATAATACGTTAAAAAAATCATTCACTACAATCAAGTGAGATTTATTCCTGAGTTGCAAGGTGGGTTCAATATTCACAAATTAATCAGTGTGATACAGCATTTTGATAAGAGAAATGATAAGAACCTTATGATCATTTCAGGGGTGCCTGGGTGGTTCAGTCAGTTAAGCATCTGCCTGGGCTCAGGTTGTGATCCTGGGGTTCTGGGATCGAGCCCCACCATGGAGAGTCTTGTTCTCTCTCTGCCTCTACCACTCCCCTGCTCGTGCTCTCTCTCTGACAAATAAATAAAATCCTGTTGTTTTTTTTTTAAGATTTTATTTATTTATTTGACAGACAGAAATCACAAGTAGGCAGAGAGGCAAGCAGAGTGAGAGGAGGAAGCAGGCTCCCCGCTGAGCACAGAGCCCGATGCAGGGCTCGATCCCAGAACACTGGGATCATGACCTGAGCCGAAGGCAGAGGCTTTAACCCACTGAGCCACCTAGGCACCCCAATAAATAAAATCTTTAGAACTACATGATTTCAACAAATGCAGAAAAACATTTGACAAAGTACAACATTCATTCATGATTTAAAAAAAAAACAAAACCCCAACTCTCAACAAAGTAGGTTTAGAGGGAACATATCTCAACATAATAAAGGCCTTGTATGAAAAACCCACAGCTAGTATCATCCTTAAGTGGGAAAGACAGCTTTTCCCCTAAGGTCAGGAATAAGACAAGGATATCCATTCTCACCACTGTTGTTCAACATAGTACTGGAAGTCCTAGCCACATCAATCAGACAACAAAAAGGAATGAAAGGCATCCAAATTGGCAAGAACGAAGTAAAACTTTCACTATTTGCAGATGACATGATACTATGTATAGAGAATCTGAAAGACTCCACCAAAAAACTGCTAGAACTGATACATGAATTTCAGTAAAGTCGCAGAAAAAAAAATCAGTGTACAGAAATCTGTTGCATTGCTATATACCAATAACAAAGCATCAGAGAAATTAAGAAAATAATTCCATTTACAGATGAAACAAAAATAATAAGATACCTGGGAATTAACCAACCAAAGTGGTGAAAGAACTGTACTCCAAAAACTATACAACACTGATGAAAGAAACTGGAGATGACATAAAGAAATGGAAAGACATTCCATGCTCACAGGTTGGAAGAACAAATATCGTTAAAATGTTTATATGGTCCAAAGCAATCTACACATTTTAGGCATCTACACATTTAATCCCTATCAAAATACCAACAGTATTTTTCACAGAACTAGAACAAACAATTGTAAAATTTATATAGAACCACAAAAGACCCTGAAGAGCCAAAGGAATCTTAAAAAAGAAAAGCAAAGCTGGAGGCATCACAGTTTCATACTTCAAGTT
Source organism: Mustela putorius furo (assembly GCF_011764305.1). Classification (NCBI taxonomy): domain Eukaryota; kingdom Metazoa; phylum Chordata; class Mammalia; order Carnivora; family Mustelidae; genus Mustela; species Mustela putorius. The sequence goes on from NW_025421294.1 coordinate 372,750, forward strand.
ACAGTACAAAGCTGTAGTAATCAAGACAGTATGGTACTAGGGGCGCCTGGGTGGCTCAGTGGGTTAAAGCCTCTGCCTTCAGCTCAGGTCATGATCCCAGGGTCCTGGGATCGAGCCCCGCATCGGGATCTCTGCTCAGCAGGGAGCCTGCTTCCTCCTCTTTCTCTGCCTGCCTCTCTGCCTACTTGTGATCTCTGTCTGTCAAATAAATAAATAAATAAAATCTTTTTTTTTTAAAAAAAAGACAGTATGGTACTGTATGTATGTATGTATGGTACTGGCACAAAAATAGACACATAGATCAACAGAACAGAATAGAAAACCCAGAAATAAACCCACAACTATATGGTCAATTAATCTTTGACAAAACAGGAAAGAATATCTAATGGGAAAAGGACGGTCTTTTCAACAAATTGTGTTGGGAAAACTGGATAGTAACATGCAAAGGAGAGAAACTGGACCATTTTATTAAACTAGACACAAAAATAAATGGCTAAAGACCTAAATGTGAGACCTGAAACCACACAAAACCTAGGAGAGAACGCAGGCAGTAGCCTCTCTGACATTGGCCATAGCAGCTTTTTTCTAGATATGTCTCCTGAGGCAAGAGACACCAAAACAAAAAAACCCACTGGGACCACCATCAAAATAGAATTTGACCACCATCAAATCAAATCAAAATTTGACCACCATCAAAATAGAAAGCTTCTGCCCATGGAAGGAAACAGTCAACAAAATTAAAAGACAACCTACTGAATAAGGGGATAAGATATTTGCAAGTGACACATCTGATAAAGGGTTAGTATCCAAAATATATAAAGAACGGATAAAACTCAACACCCTAAAACCAAATAATCCAATTAAATATGGGTAGAAGACACGAACAGCTATTTCTCCAAAGAAGGCATCCAGACAGCCGACAGACACATGAAAAGATGCCCATCATCACTCATCATCAGGGAAATGCAAATCAAAACTATAATGAGATACCACCTCACCCTGATCAACACTAATTCAACAACACAACAACACAAGGAAAAAAAGGTGTTGGCAAAGATATGGAGAAAAAGGAATCCTGGATGGGAGTGCAAACTGGGGCAGCCACTGTGGAAAACAGGATGGAGTTTCCCCCCAAAGTTAAAAATAGAACTACCCTATACCCAGCGATTGCACTAGTAGGTATTTACTCTAAAAATACAAGAACGCTTATTCAAAGGGATGCACGTGCTCCTATGTTTATAACAGCATTATTTACAAGAGCCAAGACATGGAAACCGCTCCAGTGCCCATCAACAGGTGAGAGTGGATTAACAAGATGTGGCGTATATACATGTAAATTCAGCCATAAAAAAGAACAAAATCCTGCCATATGCAACGATACGGATGGAGCTAGAGAGTATTATGCTAAGCAAAATAAGTCAAAGAAAGACAAATACCATATGATTTCACGCATAAGTGGAGTTTAAGAAACAGAACAAACAAGCATAAGGAGAAAAAGAGAGAGAGAGACAAACCAAGAAACAGACTATTAGTTACAGAGAACTGATGGTTCCCAGAGAGGAGGTAGGAGGGGGAAGAAGGGAGGGGTGCAACAGGTGACGGGGATTAAGGAGGGCCCAGGTGTGGAGTACTGGGTGATTGCATGGAAGTGTTGAAGCCCTATGTTGTACACCCGAAACTAATATAACACTGTATGTTAATTAACTGGAATTAAAATAAAAACTTAAAAGCAAAGAAATCTTAACTTGGAGATAATTAAACAAGACTTTTTTTTTCTCCACTGTGGTACAGTGCAGCCTAGGCCCTAATTGTTCAACTGTCCCTGTGTCCAAGTCCTTCACTGTGTGAATGTGTAGTTCTCCTCACTTCCCTGTGATGTGGAAATGTGAAATACATTTTCTCTGCCCTGTGATCTTGCGTTCGACTGAAGAGAACGGAGCTGAAGTGACAGTATGAAGGTTTCTTCTCCCCATGACTGTAAAACTAAAATCTCATATTTTCCCCCGTATGATTTTTTAAAATTATAAAAAATTTAAAAACCTGGATGCATTAAGAATCTAGTTTTACAGGCTATAATGATGACTGGTGGTTAGAAGCGGGGTGGAGGTCTTGTGAACGCAGCATGTTGGCTATCCCCACAAGCACTCTTTTTGTGATCATCGTCACCTGTCATGGTGTCTGACGCACGACAGAGCTTGGACACAGAAGCTAGGCTGTCTGGGTTTTAATTCTGGCTTGACCAGCTAGGCTGTCTGGGCTGCTATAACAAAATTTCAGACTGGGTGGGTTTTAAGCAACAGAAATTTATGGCTCACAGTTCTGGAGTCTGGGAAGTCCAAGATCAAAGAGCCAGCATAGTCAAGTTCTAGAGAGGGCCCTTTTACTGGTGCTTCTTAGAAACATTCTTTTATAAAACACTAATCCCATTCATGAGGTCTATCCTCATGACCTAAGCACCTTCTAAGGGCCCCACATCCTAATACCATCATATTTGGGGGTTAGGATTTCAACGCATGAATTTTGGGAGAGAGCAAACATTCAGACCATAGCAGGTACTTACTAGCTTTATAACCTTGGGTAAAGTTTTAGTCTTTCAGTGTTTCACTTTTTTATCTGTGGAATGGGGATAATATTAGTATCTACACAACGTTAAGATGTTGTAAAGAATACTAATACTGATTTATTTATGAAGGCCTTAGAATAGCCCCTAGTTTATTCTAAGCATTTATTATTATTATCATCATTAGTATTGGTATTATAGATGCTAAATAAATATCTGGGGAGTGAGTATATTTAGCTGTTTTATTACAATGTTCTTTTTGTGCATAGGAAGTTATGCTAGTGTCCATGAATCCATTAACTATGCTTTTGGAAAACTGAGTTATGCTCAAAAAATCACCTCCAAGATATTACTATGTTCTACTTAGTATCTACTTACTCAAATTATACAAAAATTAAAGTCTTTAGGAATTAGCCTTGCAAATCCAGATCTATAAAAAGAACACACTTCTTTACCAAGCTCAGAAAAGGTTAGTGGGAGGATGAATATGAGATATTATGAGCTCCTCAGAAGAAAGTAGTTATTAAGTACAGGGCTGTAATATTATTAAAGGTGAAGTAGAATATTCTGATCTTTGACATTTATCTCCACAGCTGAATCTGTATTAAGCTAATCAATTTCAGAGGGAATTAGTTTATGTAACAGAAATCTTATTTAAGTATGTCTTATTTAAATAAATGTTGCACAGCAGATGTTGTAGGTGAGCAAATGAACTTGAATCCTATTCTAGGGAAGAGATTTTTAAAAATATATTTTAAAAATATATTTTCGATTTGTTTATGTACATTTACTGCAAAGAAAAAGTCAAGCAGTCATCAATAGAGCAGCTGGGGAAAAGTATTGGATTCAAGCTTTGCTTTAAATGAATCAGTTTGAGTTTTGTTTTGGATCACTTCCTGAAGTCAATATTCATCGACCTTAAAGGACCTCTTTGAGCTCTCAAAAGATGTTTATCCATGGAGATAACATTTAGGGAGACAACAACTGTGTTTTAAAATTCATGTCCAATATCGACTTCTCTTTAAACATAATCAGTCTTATCTTTCAGGAAACAAATTACATGAAATTATATAACTGTGTTTATATTTCCTGTTGGACATTTTAGAGAACATTATTAAGGTGATTTATGGCCAGTGTGTGAATCTCAGACCTGCGGCATCAGTATCACCCTAGAGCCGGTTAGAAAATATGGACTCTCATGGTCCCAGCAGACCTCAGGGGTCAGAATCTGCGTTTTACCCAGACACCCAGGTGATCTGTAAATGCATTTAAGTTTGAGAAGTGCCATTCTATGAAGCGGACAATCAAATGAACCGAGACTTCTGCCCAACATCTGGTAGGGTAGTCCATGACACAATTTCTCCTGGTAGTCATTTCAATAAAATCAAGCTGGATACGGGGCCTTGTTCAAAGGCCATGTTGGTTTTATTAAAAGAAAGTCACCTGAGGGTATTAAAATGAAGAAAGGAAGTCTGCTCATGGTTCTTCCTTGCCCTCTCACTTACATAATTAGAAACGTATTGTATCTGTTGCTGCTTTTATAGTCAGATGAACACAGAACAGCCCAATACATCTGTTTAGTGTGTCAGGAGTTGGATTTCCATAGGAGAAAGTTATCTAATTACAGTGCCACCAAAATCATGCTAATTTCACAACATTGATTGTGCAGTCCTCTATGGAGGTTGACATTAGAAAACATTCAGAAAGGGCAAGTCAAGTCCGCTATATGAAGTTTGCAATCATTGGCTAATTTAAAACAAAACAGTCATACAGCCCAACCCACATGTAATCACCCGATTGCCTTCTGCAAACTCTCTTGCTGTTAGAGCTGATATCTAAGGACATCTATCCTCTCCTTCCTGGGTTTAGAGCACCCGCAGTTTTAAAGCTCTCTTTCATATGGTTTGTCACGCAGTAACGTAACTGATAGATGATCTCCCTCCTCCCACAAACAGAGCGAGCTAATGAGATTTGGTGACTGCCTCTGGTTAGAGAAGCTGGACTGGGGAATGCACCAGAGACTCTACTGACCTGGGAACCGAGTTTTATTGACAGCCTGTTGACCTAACAAACTAAAAGTCTGTGATTTAAGGTGTCTCTAAACCCTTAAATAAATAATGTCTTTTCTGATAGTACTTATTTGTAATTGGTCTCTATTAAACACACCTATCACCTTCTGGGACCTTCTCCCATTGTTATTTAGTTATTTGCAAAATGTACTTTTGTCTAAAGAGGAAGGTATTGTGTTTATTTCTGTGGGTATATATGTGTTTGCATATAGGCAGACACACACACACACACATACACACATTTTTTTAACTGCCCTCTCCCAGCCCCCGGCAAAACTCAGCAACATATAAAACCTGGGTGCTGTGAGATTGATTTTTCAGTTACAGTGTTGTCAGGAGATGGGAGTAAAAGGGTTACATCAGAACCCATCTGGAAACATTCTGCTCTAAATCAAACTACACTGGTGAGGAATAGTTGTTGCCTTGGTGAGCTTTACTGCCATTTGCTGATGTAGCTTGCTCTAGCCAACCAACCACAAGGGACATATAATGGGAGCCCTGTATTCAAGCCCCTCTTGGAAGAAATCCATAAAAGAGCAGGGATGTGAACCCAGCAATAAATCCTAGAGGCATTTGTGCTGGAGCCATGAAATGATACCAATAACTCCTTAGTAACACATTAAAGGGACAATAAAGGGAATTCACCATGGTTTTTTGTTTTTTGTTTTTTTGGATGTATTTGGGCTATGTTTAATTGAAACTCATCAAAGACACAACAGAGCACGTGACAGCAGCTGTTTATCAATTGCTTTTCATTTATTTCAGATTTTATTTTTTAATTTTTTATAGATTTTATTTACTTATTTGACAGGGAGAGATCACAAGTAGGCAGAGAGGCAGGCAGAGAGAGAGGGGGAAGCAGGCTCCCTGCTGCGCAGAGAGACTGATGCAGGGCTCCAGCCCAGGACCCTAAGATCATGACCTGAGCCGAAGGCAGAGGCCTTAACCCACTGAGCCACCCAGGCACCCCTCAGATTTTATTTTGAACTCTACTTTTATGCAGTCACATATAGCTCATTATTTAAAACACCCTTAAAGACTGGGTCAGCCACACTCGAGGGCCCCTGTGTGGGCTCATCAGACTACAAGAGGCCCACCATTCATGCTCACTGTTCATCTCCTCTCATCTTCCTTAGTAAGTCATCAGAATAATCAGGCCTCCAGTACAGGCTGAGCTGAGCACCTACTATGTGTCTGGTACTATGCTAAGTGTCACGAAGAATAAGAGGCAGGAGAATCACTGCTTCTGTTCTGATGGAGCTCAGAGCACACTTAACAACGCCTAGAATAAAATAGGGGCTAGGTCAGGAAAAATGCAGGGTAGAACTAAATGCAAATTAGAGGGGGAGAACTCCAAGTGGCTGGAGTAGAGAGTTTCTTGGGAGAAGAAAACCTGAGCTGGGCTCTGAACAGGAGGCAGATGGGGAGGCCAGGTGGGCCAAGTGTTGAAGATCCTAACGGTGTCCAGGACAGCTGGGCTGTCGGTAGCAGAAGCACTGTGTGGGACACTGGTGGGAAAACTTGGCTGAGCTGGGGTGGAGTACAGGGTATAGGAGGATTTCAGCTGGAGAAGACCAAACTGGAATCAGAGAGGTGAAATTCTGTGCAGCCTCCCATGTGGGAGAGGGTAAGGCTAGGCATCAGGGATGCGGAAAGAGACAGCTGAGGAGACGCTGTCAAGGGTTTGGGATCTCTTCCCCCATTCCAGATTCTTCAGTGAGTGCCCTTCCTACTCACCGCCTCTCAGATACACTCTGTGGACCATTTACACTGGACTTGTTAAAAAGGCCAACACCTCAGTTCTACCCAAGAATCATCGGCAATATAGATTTGTAGTAAGTGCTCACATATTTCACCTATGAGGAAACAGGCTCAGAAAGGCTCAGAATCTTGCCCTAATTATCTCACAGCCCAAGCAGGGGATGGGCCTGGGGGTTGTACCCAGTTGTGAAGTCCATTCTGTTTCCACCCCACCCGGTGATCATCTTCTTAGTCTCTTGGTTGTATGGAGAGGCCAGGCTGGCAAGGTTCGCACTGTTGTGGCATTGATGTTTTTATCGTTTTAAAAAAATCTTCACTGTAGTTTGTGTTTTTGTGTGTATGAGGAAAACATCCTAATAATAAGAGTACTAAAAAGGAAAACCACCCACAATATTTCATTTCGTCAAATCAACAGCTTTCATTTGTAAGGTTTCTAACTGGCTAGTTGGTCTTCCCTTTATATTGTAGAAATACTCTTTTGTGTAACTTTCAGAGAGATATAAAGAGAGATAAAACCAATGGCAGAATGTCCACAATTGGTAAATCTAGCTAAAACATTCTTGGTTCCATTAAAAAAAAAAAAAAGGTCTTTCTATTTTGTTCTGTAGGTTTGACATTTTTCAAAAAGAGAAGTTGCTAGGAGAGAGGGAAGCTATTTGCCTTCCTCTTCTTCCCACCTTCCCTGCCTGGGAAGGGGCCATGAGCTGAGTGACAGTCTTGTATAGAGAGATAAAAGCCACAGGTTGAAGAAAGAACATTCTTCCCTAGAGTCCTGGATCATGTACCCCTGCGCTATAATGCACAATATGGAAATAAACATGTATTTGATTTAAACAAAGTGTAAACAAAAAGAGAACTTCCCAAAACTACATGTAGTTATAAATGTGCTTTCTGGAGCCAGATTGCCTGGGTCCAGTTCCAGCTCTACTGCTTGCTAATTAGGCAAGGTTTTTAAAGCTCTGTCTCAGTTTACACATTTAAAATGGACGCACTCTCATCTTTTTTACAGGGTTGTTGTGATCACAACATGTGAAGTGTCTCAGATAGTGCCTGGCAGATAGTAAGCACTCGATAAATGTCATCACCACTACCTGTATTTAAATATATTTATTAAATGCCAAAAGAAGGAGAGTGATGATTAAATCCAGACCTGGCTCTGAGGGATGCTAGGTGAGTTTGTGTGATAGAGAAGCTAGGGAGAAAGTGAGTTTCATATTGGTTTGGGATTTGATAAAAGGAATGTTGATGTCAAACTAGATAGGAATCTGTATTCTATGTAATAAACAACTTACAAAAAAGGACATTGAAAAAGGAAGTCTATTCATTTACTCTCAGACTCCTTGGGCTAGCGGACACCGAGAAGCAGCTCTAGGGCTGTCTGTGAAGGCCTGGGTGGTACTGCTGTCACACTGGGGTCTGCGAGGGACAGGGGAGAGGTTACTGGCCTAGCAGGAGTGACTAGGACTCCTGGCCTAGTGAGAGGAAACCAGAGTTTCAGTTTCCCCGTCTGCAGAAGAGAGTTTGACTTTGAAGTTCTGTTTTAGCTCTAGAATTTTCCAGTAAGTTTTGCCCTGAGGAGTCCTTTGAGTTGAAAGAGAAGTCACTCATGACCACTTCAGGTTTCATTTCTAGTACAGCAGACAAATATTTATTGATATGCCGGCCCTCCGATGTCTGTTGACTTAATCCCCCACCCTCGCCTTCAGAGTCTGATGTACCTGGATCTATCTGGGTGACAACACCTGCCTTCCTGCATGGGCCCTGGTTCGTTCATTCGTTCGTTCATTCATTCATTCATTCATTCATTCAGTACATATTTATGCACCAAGCTCTATGTTAGGTGCTGTGTATACAGTGATAAAGAAAACAGCCATAGTCTGTCTCCTGGCACTTTGAGTCTCACAGGCAAGGGAGACCAACAATAAGCAAGGAAACAAACAAAAGAATATATAATTATAAAATTATGTCAGGCACTATGAACAAAGTCAGTGAGCTTCACCTGAGGAGGTTTCTGAGGAGATGCATTTAGACACTTGGGTGTCTAAAAGGTGAGACAGAATGGATTACGGAGCTGAGAGAGCGGTCCAAAGGGAGGGGCCAGTCTGTGTGAAGCTAAAATTACCAGGAGGTCTTGATAGCTTTATGACGGAGTACGAAGTTAGTGCTTCATGGTCTTACCAGGAGTATTGCAACTTAAACTTTTTTTTCCTAATATCTTTTTGGAAAAACAAAATAAAAAATGAAAAAAATACACATTTAAAAAATTAGAGAAATAAAGTGTTCATTAGAAAGGAGTTCGGCTCAGGTCATGATCTCAGGGTCCTGGGATCAAGTCCCGCATCGGGCTCTGCGCTCAGCGGGGAGCCTGCTTCCCTCTCTCTCTCTCTCTCTCTCTCTGCCAGCCTCTCTACCTACCTGTGATCTCTCTCTGTCAAATGAATAAATAAAATCTTTAAAAAAAAAAAAAAGAAAGGAGTTGGAATATATAGATATGTCACAAAGAAGGGAAAAAAATACCGTCTTTTTACAGCCAGATATGATTACAGTGTCTTATTAGAGATTATACCTACATTCACCTCTGTATCTATGCCTCTTTGGTCTCTCTATGTATCCATAGTCATATCTGTTTTTATATTTATGTCTATCTCCAAGGAAGCATATAGCTTATATTGCTTTACAACTTGCTTTTTTGTTTGCGAAGCAAACCCGAGGCATCGCATCATTTCATCTGTAAATATTTCAGAATACACCCATCTTTTTCCTAGGTTATTCCCACTGCACTGAGGTGGTGAGGGCAGTGACAGTAATGTCAGTATCAGTTACTGCATTTGGGCCACCAAGAATAATTGGGCCAACAGCTCTTGTCCTCAGAGCTTGCCAATAACAGTAATAATAATCACTAACATTTCTGTAATGATGACAACCTTCTCACCCCTGTTTTCTCATTTCCTTCCTTTAGGAAGAATTTTTTCTCATATTTGCTAGATGAAAAAAAATGGAGACTCCAGAAATGACACAGACTTCCTCAAGTTGACATAACACATAATCAGTCCAGGTCTGAATTCTGTGCTCCGCCAGCATATTGTGATGACTTCTGACTGGTAGGACATGCCCAGTGCCCTCAAGTTCCAGTTAACAAAATGCTTTGGGATTTTAATTGGATATTAATTAATAATTTGTATTGAAAGTGTTCCCTCATTAAGAAAGAGCAGACAAGACCCAAGTAAATATTTGATGATACATTTAGGAAGATACTACTTTCATGAACTTACTATCGTAAATGCATACAAAATGAGTATTCCCTAAAAATGTAAATATGTCCTTAAAGTCTAGAAAAGACTGCAGACCGACTGAGTTGGTGGTTTCATTTCTGCCTGTGAGTTTTTGGAGTTCTTTGTAAAGTAACTAACATGGTATTCCCTAGCATAGAAATTTGAACACAGCTTTTAAACCTCAAGCCATATTGTTAAGTAAGAACAAAGAGCAGGCTCCGTGATCTGTGGAAAGGTAGACAACAATGGATATGCCTCGTCTTCAGCAGGGGAAATCAAGCCCTCCTCCTTGTTATTCCTGTCTATCAGAGCAAACTGATTACTTGGATGTGTTTTGAATAGCTCATCGAAAATCGCTCGAGGCAAGCAGACACTTGAGATTTTATAATCGACCTTCGGGCTTCTATAGATCATTCTTACGCACAGAAGGCACCTTTGACAGGCTGACGGCCGGGCATGGGTTTTGCTAGGGATTAAATTGGCCATTTTTGTATGCTGTTAAAAGACTTTCTATCTGGGTTGCCAGATTCTGAGGAGAGAAAGGAGCAAGTATTTTTTAACTTGAAAAATTACACGATACCACTAGCAATAATAATTGACATTTCCATAGCACTTTGGGGTTTATCGAGAGCTTTTTAATTATCTTATTGACAAAAACCCATTGAATTTGGTGTTATTTCCATTCCTTTTTTAGGTGAGGAAATGGAGACTGAGAAACGGTGACTGGAAACTGCACATTTCAAGCCCAGGTTCCAATGTTTTCTGTAACAAAATCACAATGAACAATATGATTTCAGTTCAAGAGATGACCTTTTTGTGGAATCAAGGGTAATGTCTCTTTTGGATGGTGAAGATTATCCAAGGAGGAAGCCATTCAGCTTGTCACCTTTTCGTGCTTCTGCCTCTAGAAGGGCAATGCCTCTTGGATCCAGGGTGGATTACTCACCTCAAAGGCAGTCCCCACGGATGCCCAGAGGCTACACAGGTGTCTAACCGCCGCTTGACACTCCAACCGAAAGAAGTCTTCCCAGAGGCTACAAGCACACTGTACCTTCTGGCTCAGTGTCAAACTGTAGACAGATGCCGAAAGAAAAGATCTTTCTCCTTCACTTTCCTGGTGAAGCCTTGAGAAGACATCCTCTTTGTTAGTGGTTCCCAAATTGCCCTCTGATTGGTTCTTAAGTCAGGGGACTTGGAGTAGTCTAGAGGTGTCTGTGAGGGAAAGGGGCACCATGCAAGGCCTGTGAGTGAGATAAAGGAAGTGTATTCCATGTAAGTGTTACTATTTTTCAAGTGAATGAAGTTGCTATTGGGTTTAATTAAAATACAAATTAATTTAAGAGCACTGCCGAACGCTTAGTAGCTCTTGTCTTGATGTATGTTTGGAACCAATGGTTATGAAAAGTAACACGTGGGCAATGGTATTGTTTAACGTGAGAGTCTCCTCTACCACCGAAGACTGGCAATTCACCTCCCGAAGCACCAGGCATCAGTGTGCAGTTTATTATGTTCTCTTTTTTATACTGCTTAAAGCCATAATATCTCCTGTTATTGATGTGATGCAGGTTCTCTTCCTATAAGGTTTGAGCCACAAGGATCCTTTGAGTTCAGCTAGTCGGAACTCTCATATTGAAGATGCAAAACTGAAGATGGGAGAGGTAGAACGACTTGCCCATGGTCACACGACTGAGCAGGCTGGATGGACCCTGTCTGAAATCCTTTGGCTCTCTGTGTCCAAAGTAGCCCCTTGTGGCTACCACTTATAGTAACCCTTAGTTATAATAACTCATTATCTGACTTACTCTTCAAAGCAGTCCTGTGAGGTAGATAGTGTCATTCCCGTTGTACAGATACAGAAGCTGAGAAATTAAGCAATTAGGAACTTGCCCAAAGTCATACATGAATGCTGCAGGCTTCAACAATGGCAGTTTATTTTTTCACAACTTCTCTCGTTAGCTATTCTCTAACATCCTTGTCATTGACTGCTCAGTCTCTTTGACTTGCCACATAGGTCTTGACTCTCCCATTCTTTATGATGACCTTATTTATTTTTTTATTTTTTAAAGATTTTATTTACTTATTTGACAGAAAGATAGAGATCACAAGCAGGCAGAGAGGCAGGCAGAGGGAGAGGGAGAAGCAGGCTTTCCACTGAGCACGGAGCTCAATGTGGGGCTCCATCCCCGGACCCTGAGATCATGACCTGAGCTGAAGGCAGAGGCTTAACCCACAATCCTCTCAGGCACCCCATTTGATGACCTTATTTTTATGCATAAATAGCTCTTGATCCTACATATAATATCTATTAACTATGTATCACTGAGAAACTCATTTCACATTTCTCAACCTTCTCAGCTTAACTGGTAAAGATCAGTTTACCAGTTTCTAACTTCCTAACTTGCAGAAGGCTGCCATCTTGCTTTGTCCTCACATGGCCCTTCCTCTGTGCACCCAGAGACAGAGTAAGTTCGGTTCTTTCTTCTATAAGGACACTAAACCCATTATGTCCGCATTTAACCTTAATTACCTGCTTGGAGGCCCTATCTCCAAATATAGCCTTATGGTGGGGTGAGGGCTTCAAAATATGAATTTTTTTTGCCAGGGTTATGGGGAGGGAGTGGAAACACACAACTTAGTCCATAGCACTATATATTCTAAATTGTTCTCCAGGATAAAAAGTTTACATGCCTACCATCAATGCATGAGAATTTTTCTCCTTTATCCTCGACAAACTGGGTATTGACATTTAAACATATTTGTCAGTTTTATGGATTAAAATAGTCTTTTGTGGTTCTAATTGTAATAATTTTTTCAGATATATACATACTTTTAAGGTGGATTTCCTATTTATTCCATTTGTCCATTTTTCTATTTAATATTCATTATTCAATACATATTTGGGCATATTATGAAAATTCCTTAAAGATCATTTTAAATTTTAAATTTTAATGAGTACCATCTTTTGTTGTGATTTATTAGATGATATTATACTTTAATGTTTAAAGGATTTATCTCCCCTTCTTCATTTTACACAGGAAATAAAAGTCTATTTTAGCAAATCTAAAAAACAGATAAGCAAAAATGAAAAAAAATCACTTAGATGTAACCTCTATAAATGCATTTGTGCGTATTCCTCCAGACTTTCCTATGCAAATGTATACATATAAATATCTATATTTTACAGACTTTAAATATTTTTGCAAAAATGAGATTGTACTTATATCAAAAAACCTAGTTCTTGCACCACCTGAATCTTTTTTGCTCTGGTTGCCTTGCTTCCCTGATGGAATTGCCTGGCAAGGCTCATCCCCACATATTGTTCCTGTCACCCAGAAGGAGGGATGCTGTTCCTGGCCTCCGGGTGGACTGTATCCGCCGTGGCCGTTGTGCTCTGATCAGGGGCTGTCTGGAGAGGTCAGGTAACACAGTCTAGAAAGGGGTGAAGGCTAATGCCCCATGGGGTGGACTCTGACCAGTGAGAGGAAGATAGGAAGGGACGCGCCGAGTTGCTTATCCTTCCTCCACTTAATGGACTGTTCTGAGGAGCAGTGTTACATGTCCCTTCTCTGGAGAGGTTTTGTTTGGGCAAGCAGCTGTATTGCCTGATAACACACCACAATGTATTTGCTGTCCCTCCTTCCCTGACTCACTTCCCTTTGTCCTTCATTAATGCTTTACTAAGATTGCGTCTCCCAAAGCATTAGCGTGAAAGATTTACCTTTGAGCTCTACTAGAGAATTTTGGCTCAGACAATATTATCTTTGTATTTCTATTCCAGGATGGCAAATAGTTTTGTTTAATCTTACATATTAATTCTGATCAAATGGTTAGGACTATCCTGAGGGTTGTATTGAGCAAGATCCTGAAGTTCTGGTTCAAGCTCACTGGGAAGAATCATGGATTATAAGCAATATTTGCACATTTGGAATGGGCTTGGCAGAGTGGGAGAGTGCATAAAGCCAGACTGGCCTCCTGGGAAGCTTGGCAAGCTCATGTGGTGGGGAGAGTCCCACACCTGGTTAAAATAAACTGCATCTTATTTTAATTTCTATTTCTTTGATTTTTTTGTATCACCATTTCTTATATAAATTGCCCCAAATTGCTTTTCTTTCTTTTCTTTTGTTTCCTTTCCTTTTCCTTCTTTCTCTCTCTCTCCCTCCTTCCTTCCTTCCTTCTCTCTTTCTTCCTTTCTCTTTCCTCCTTTCATTTCCTAAATATTAAATCTAATTTTTAAACAAAGTAGTTTTGACATATATCAAATAATACCAAGCGGCTAATAACAAAGAACCCCAGTTCTTTTCCAACTTTTCTGCCCCTGATTTCTCTCCCATAAGCAACTATTTCCATTCTGTTTAGTTGCTATTTCTTTTGGTGGGAGGAGGAAGTAGTTTGCCTCAATATTTCTAAATGATATATTTACACTACTATTTCTTGATTTTTTTCAATTGTAGACATTCTTCGTGAACTACCTACTATGGAAGACAAGAACTTACTTGTCTTATGAATTCCCTCTGCTATCCCCTCACGCTCTCCCGAAGAGTGTCCCTTCTCCAGTTCTCCCAATATAGATGTGTAATAATTGGGGCATAAGTCAGTGTTCAGAGTATGCATTGCTATGACTACACAAACACTGTAACAGCTAAATGTCAAAGTGTATCATGATTATATTTCCTTTTTTGTTCAGCTTTTTGTTTTCCTTGGAGTTGATTGCCACAGGTATTTTCTTTTCTTTTTTCTTTTCTTTTTTTTTTTTTTTAAAGATTTTATTTATTTATTTGACAGACAGAGATCACAAGGAGGCAGAGAGACAGGCAGAGAAAGAGGAGGAAGCAGGCTCCCTGCTTGAGCAGAGAGCCCAATGCAGAGCTCGATCCCAGGACCCTGAGATCATGACCTGAGCTGAAGGCAGAGGCTTTAACCCACTGAGCCACCCAGGCACCCCTCTTTTTTCTTTTCTTATTTATTTATTTATTTATTTTTTTAAAGAGAGTGTGTGAGACCAGGGTGGGGTGGTGGGGGTGGAGGGACAGAGGGAGAAGAAGATAGAGAAAAAAATCCCAAGCAGGCCCCACACCCAGAGAGGAGCCCAACTACAGGTTCAATCTTGGCCCTGAGATCATTACCTGAGCCCAAATCAAGAGCTGGATGCTTAAATGACTGAGCCATCCAGGTGGCTCAGTTTTTGTGTTTTATCGCTAACTCCAGACTCTCTGGTAGAACTGTACGAAACCTTCCACTATAAAACTATAAAACAAATAACCACTATAAAACAAATAACCTATTAGTTCTGCGTATCTGACGGTCCCTTCAGATGCCCTTGTCTTCCTGCTCTCATCTTTTTCGGTTGCTCTCTTAGTCTGCTGCCCCGTTATGCTACCAAGAATTTTTACCACCACCCTGAGAATTTTCTTCATTTGACTCACATATTAGCTTGCTAGCTGTGTGGAGTTTTCAACTCCTTTGTTTTACTGCCTTATCTTGACGGACTATTTCCTCTACCTGCTTTTCTAAGAAAGGATTTCAGAAGAGGTAAGTTCTTGACATTTACTTGATTTTTCCTCCTTCTAATTTGCCCACTTAATTGATGGTTGATACGCGCATAGAATTCCAAGGGGCTGTGTTAGTTAGAATAGGCTAACTCTTGTACCAAACAACCCTCAAACCTCAGTCAACTAACACAAACAAACATTTGGTCTATTCATTGGTAAGTGCAGTTATTTATGGAGGAGGGTTTTTTGTTTTTGTTTTTGTTTTTTTTTTGGTACATGATTTGGGGACCCAGGTTTCTTTCCTTTAGAGACTGCACTGGGGCTTGGAATCCTTCCCTGGGACTTCTGCATCCATCCATCCAGGTGACAAGGGAGAGAACATGGAGGAACTTCTGAAAGGTTTTAGAGGTCTGGCCTGGAAGTAGATTTACTTTCACCCACATATCAGCAGTCAAAACACAGTCACATGGACTGTTTAAGTGAAAGAAGGCTGGGAAATGTAGTCTACTTGCATGTTCAGGAAGAAGAGGAGAAACAAGAATATTATGAGTTCTAGCATTTTAGCCACAGTTGGAAGTCATTTTCCCTTATAGTTTTAAAAGGCTTTCTTCTTTTGTATTCTGGCTTTCCACGTCGCTGTTTCCTCATTTTCTGCATCTGGAATGTCTCATTTAGTAACTGACAAAAGTCTCCTGGAAAGACATGAACAAAGGAGAAAAGTCCATAGGAAATGTAGTCATTGTCACATGGTATGCTAAACCTGTAGAGGGTGATTTTGCTCTGTATGTGATGTTTGGCAAAGTCTGGATACACTTACAGTGATCCCAAGTGGGCCATATGTGTAGATGCAGAGAAGCTAGTGACCAGAGGCCAGGGATGCTGTTAAATATCCTCCCATGCATGGAACAGCCCCCTACAACAAAGAATTATCTGGTCCAAAATGTCAATTGTGCCAGGTTTGAGAAATCCTATACTAAATGTCATCCCTGGGCGTTAGGTTAGAAAGAATGGTCACCACTGCCATAATAGAAACGTGCAGAATGATTGTACACAGAGAGAGGTGATGGACTTGGCCTAGAGGATACGAAGGTTGTAGATGTGATCCTTGCCTTCTGTGCAATGAGCTGGTCTTAATTACTTTGCTATATCTAGTGCTTAGGTAATTAAAACAGGGATTCTGGTTGGTAACCAATTAGATCAACTGAAGCATAAGTGACATCTTTATGAAATTGAGTCTCCATATACATGAACATGACTTTCTGTTTTATTTTGGTATTCCTTGCTGACTTTCAAAGTAACATTTTGTGATTTCCTTCATTAGGGTTATTTTCTAGTTTCGTTAGATTAGTCCTAGGTATCGTCTTGTTTTTGTGGTCACCATTAGTGTTACATCTGTGTTTTGATTACCTTCTCAATAGTTCCCCTTTATTTTCAAAAGTTTAAAATACAAAGAAAAATAGCATCAACAGTGAAATGAACAAGGACAACTTTAAACAATTTCCATTTTCTAAGTGCTTATTATTAATGCATGAAAGTGCAATTATTATTCTAGGTTGACCTTTTTATATAACTTCCTTGTAGAACTCTCTAGTACTTCTAAAAATTAGTGTAGTTTTTCTCATGTAGGAGATCATAACGTTGGCAAATAATGACAGTTTTGTTTTTTCCCTGTCCAATTCTTTTACTTTATTTTTCTTTATCTCATCTTCCTACATAAGTCAGCACAGTATAGAAGAGAAGGGGGGAAATAGCAGACATCTATTTCTTATTCCTGATTACAAAGGAACCAGAAATATTTAGGAGTATTTTTTTGTCTTGTTCCTGATTATTAGAAAGATGCCTTTACAAGGTAACTGTTCACTGTGGAATATAATGTTTGCTGCAGACTTTTTAGTAGTTATCATTTATTAAAGAATTTATTTTCCATGCCAAGAGTTTTAGTGAGAATAAAGGTAGTATTTTTCATCAAATACTTTTCTGTATCTGTTGTGATGCTTGTACAGTTTTTCTACTTTAATCTGTTAATGTGCTAAGTTTTCTCCTATTAAAATACTCTTGCATTTCTAGGAAAAAGCAATTTGGTAAATGTAGGTTATTTTTATTATCCACTCTGGATTTGGTTTGCTAATATTTTGTTCAGGATTTTTGCATCTTTATATGTAAATGCTAATGATCTATAGTTTTCCTGCCTTTAACCAGCCATATCTAGATTTTGTATTAAGATTTAGGGGCATCTGAGCGGCTCAGTGGGTTAAAGCCTCTGTCTTCGGCTCAGGTTGTGATCCCAGGTCTTGGGATCGAGCCCCACATCGGGCTCTCTGCTCAGCAGGGAGCCTGCTTCCTCCTCCCTCCCTCTCTGCCTGCCTCTCTATTTGTGATCTCTGTCAAATAAATAAGTGAAATCTTAAAAAAAAAAAAAAAAGATTGTACTAGCTTTTTAGAAAAACATGATGACTATTTCCATTCCTCATCCCCCACACTATGGAAAGTTTTGTGTAAAATTGGAAAAAGCCGATTTTGGAATATTTGAAAATATTGTTATGTGTCTAATCTTTTCTTTGGGGTAAGACTTTAATTACTGATTTGATTTCTTTAGCGTTAGAGGATGGGACTATCAAGGTTTTCTATCTTGGCAACATATTTTTCTACAGTTAATTTCCTTTTGTTTGCTATCAAATTTATTTCAATAAAAGTGTTATTAATTGTACTGTCTTTTAACTTTTTATTTATCTGGAGTTATATCTGGCTTCATTCCTAATACTGTTTTTATTTTTACTTTTTGATAATTTCTTGCTCAAGGTTTTAAAGAACAACTCTGGCTTTTGGGAGCCTCTATAATTTTATATTTACACTTGAAATTTTAATAAAGTAAGCTGTATGTTATGGAACATGCTTTTCTTCTTTCAAAAATACAAGACGTTTAAACTTTTGAAAGCCACAATTCTTACTTTCTGAATTCAAGCCATTTTGGCTTCTCCTGATATTTTATCTTCATCGTCTTTAGACTAAAAATTACACAGTATTATAGATATTGTTTTAATTTGTCAATGTTTGCTCAGAGTTGTCTTTATCATTGTCATATGATTTATTTTTAATTAGCATTTCTTCTTTTATCTCAGACTGCCTCTGGAAAGTTTTCCTTTTTCTTTCAGTATACACTCGAGAAGTTGTTTATGGAGAATTTGAGGTTTTGTTCTTCTGAAAATATTTTTGTTTCACCTTTATTCTTCATTGGCAATTTTTTGGAGCCTAAAGTTCTAGGTTCACTTTTTCTTATTTTCTCTCAGCACATTGCAGAAATTAGTCCACTGCTGGTACTGAAAAGTCAGCTATGGTCCACTTGACTCTCCTTTGTAGATAATTTCTTTCGTTCCTTCTTGTTCATAAGATAGTCTCTCTAGCCCAGGTATTTTTCCCCCATTTAACTCGGATGTGTTTAGGTGTATCTTTACATTTATTTATCCTGTCTGGGACTCATGGTGCTTCCTGATTTGAGAATGCATGGAATATTCTTCCCACAGTCTCTTCAAATGTTGCCTCTCCTTTATTCTTTCTATAATCTCCTCTGTTTCTTATGGAACTCTAACTAAACGTATGTTGGTCTTTCTCATCATATTCTCTGCAAATCTAAACTTTATTTCTAGGGGCACCTGGGTGGCTCAGTGGGTTAAAGCCTCTGCCTTTGACTCAGGTCATGATCCCAAGGTCCTGGGATCAAGTCCTTCATTGGGCTCTCTGCTCAGTGGGGAGCCTGCTTTCCCCCTTCTCTTTGCCTGCCTCTCTGCCTACTTGTGATCTCTGTCTGTCAAATAGATAAATAAAATCTTTAAAAAAAAACAAAAACAAAAACAATAAACTTTATTTCTAAATGTGAATTACGTGTGTGTACTTTTGGTCCCCATGCTATATTGTATGTAATTTCTTTTTGGTTAATTCTCTCTTCATCTATGTTTTTTCTGCTGTTTAAGTAATCTAATGAGCTTTTCTTTTTTTTTCTGACTTCTCTTTAAAAAAAAAATAGTGGACTTTGTTTTTTAGAGAAGTTGGAGGTTCCCTGCACAATCAAGTGGGAAATACACAGAGTTTCCATATATCCTCTCACTGCAGTCAGCCAGAGCCTTCTCCACCAGCAACACTCCACAGACTGCATGCCATTGGCTAAAAAGCTCACTTACCTTCCCAGACTCTTGTTCCAGACTTCAGCAGGATATGCTCTAAGCTTCTGGCAGCCTGAGATACTCCAAGTATCTGTCTCTCCATCATACATCTGTGATTTCGCTATATTTTACTGAGCATTAGAAGTTACGAAGCAGGGATTTCAGGCCCCCCACTCTGCCACATGCCCTTCCATCAGTTTTTACATTCCATTGTATTTGCCGCCCTGGAGGGTTGGAGCTTCTATCTCCTAACCCTTTCCTTTCTGCCATTCTTCTGAAGAAACCCATCCCAAGAACTTCATATAGTGAGAAGAGCATGAACTAGTTCAAAGGAATGAGATTATGTGTTAAAAATCACCAGTTGTCATCCAGGCTGCTCCAGTGGAGACTCATCAGCCTCCCTGCGCTTCAGTTCTTCTCATCTACAAGGGACAGTGCTGAGCCCCCTCCTCGCCTGGACGTTCGATACCTTGATTCCTTCAGGAGCCTGACATCTGTGGCTGTCGGTCCTTGATTTATGGTTCAGCTCACTCTCTGTCCTTCTGAGTATTTTTAAATATAGAAATGTATTTTAGCTTGAGAAGACAGGACTATTGTGTGGTGACTCCATTCTGGTGTCTTGTCTAGTTTTAGGGATGTCACTGGGCCTGTGACATATTGAAGGAAGACTGCATGAAGTTGAAATCCTCAGAGTGGACAATGAGGTGCACTAGAGGGGGCGGGCTTGGCTACGGCAGCTCTATTTTAACACTATTCAACCCATTCTCTCCCCCACATTTCCCTTCATCTACTTCCTTCCCTGTCCCCATCTTTCCATAAATATTTACTAAGCATACATAATGTGGTATGGCATATCACATTACATAGTGTGGTGAACAAAACAGAATTCGTTCTAGCTTTAAGAAGTTTACAGTCTAGTGAGGGAGATAGACATTAAACTAATGTAACAGATGTGAATTTGGGTTCCAACACTTGAGCACAAGAAATGTCACATCACTTAAAAAAAAAAATCAAACTAATTTTAGATTGGACACATAATTCATTGGGTCAAGGAATACAAATATAATTTCTGAGTAGCCTGTCCCCCTTCCCTGGGGCTTGCGAAATCTAGGCGATATTAAAATTAGGGATTTAAGAAATCCAAGAAATTTGGGGGGAAAGGCCTCAGTCATCAGTCCATTGATGATCCCTGTCCAAACCTGTGGTGTCTACTTGAAGATAAATGTTTCTGAGATTGGCACCCACTCTCTTGAAGCCACAATGTTCTATTGGATTTATGGCACTTTAATCGGAAATATTTAGGTGTGAGGAGTGTGGTGTCAGTGTAAGTTAATCCGAATCAACATCTTGAAACTTCCATGGTAACAAAAGAGATATTAGAAATCATTTTTAGTGAGCAATATTAGTTGTATTTAAGGTACCTTACTGGTTAGGAAAGATATGACAAGAGCCATAGTGCTGGCATCAGTAAAGTATAAAAACTCAAGCTTGATAATCCAAGCCACTTTGCAGAGAACCCTGTTGAAATCCTCTCATACTGAAAGGTTCCTAAAAGTCCCCATAAAGTCCCTGACAGCTGCCATCTGACCAAGTCTTGGTTGAGGACCACAAGACCAGAGAGCATGGTGTTCAGCATGTGGCTCCACATAAACCCCTCACTGGAGGTCTCGCCATCTTGGAAATGCTGTGTGGAAGAGGCATCCATCCCTAACTAAACCTTCCAAACTGACTGCCTCTCTACCCTTCCTCACCTACTCCTTTAATCCCTCTCCCCTCTCAGGTGATCTAGTTCTGTATCTTTGGAGATATAGAATTTCATACATGGTAGACTAAATCCAAAGGCTTTGCAATTCTATTCTGGAGAAAGAGAAGTCCTTATTGTCTTTAGAAGGGGAGGGCCTAATGCCACTTTCTTTCTTTTCAAGCCTATTGCTGAGCACAGAGAGCCCAGTCTAACTTCTCAGTGAAGTTCTTTTGCCATACAAGTTATTAAACAAGTAAGGATTTTACCTTCAATTCTTATTCTTCTGAATTGTCCATCCAAGTTGAGTAAGCTCTTTTTTAGGATTTGATGAAACTATATACTCGTTCGGACTTCTCCTGAAAGATATGAGAGAAAGGACAAATAAAGCCCTAGACATAAACATTTTATTTGTTTGGACACACATACCCTGAAGTATCCAGAGTAAGCATATTTTAAAGAAATCACCGATGTCCCCATGATAGTAATGATTGCTCTGCCAAGACAAGTATAGAAAGTTGAATCTTAGATGCATTTGCATTATTCTCTAAGCAGTTGGACTAGTTTGGTCCTGGTGGGGTAGTTTGCTTTCCAAAACCATGGTCACCATGCATACATATATTGCAAAACATAACAAAGCTCTTTAAAAGAAAAGAAAGCATACTCCTCTGGGTTTTTCCACACCCAGTGTGTTTTTAGTACACAGAGACACTTTTTTTCCCCTTTTGGTTAGGCAAACAAAAGGGGTCTAGGACTTTGATAAAAATATAAGATTTCAGGGATGCCTGGGTGGCTCAGTCATTAACCGTCTGCCTTTGGCTCAGGTCATGATCTTAGGGTCCTGGGATTGAGTCCCACATCAGGCTCCCTGCTCAGCGGGGAGCCTGCTTCCCCCTCTTTCTCTGCCTGCCTCTCTGCCTACTTGTGACATCTCTCTCTCTGTTAAATAAATAATCTTTAAATATATATATATATGCATACCTATGCAGATATATATATATGATTTCATATATATGTGTATATATATATATATATATATATATGATTTCAGCTCTGCCTAAAGCATATGTTTCTTCCCTACAGATGTTTACTCAACTGGCACTCTGAAAACATTAAGCCAGGAAAAGAAACATCAATGTATGCTTCCATTTAAAAAAAAAATGGTGATTGGCATGAATACAGCACTCATGCAACAAATAGAACCAAATATATAATAAACGGGACTGAACTTACCCTATTAGTATGTAAAACATTACTATGGTCTCCCCGATTTGCAACATTTACATATCTCATTATGAGTAGGATGCTCAAAGTGCCATAGAATAGTCATTTTACCCCTTTAGTGTAATACTTACTTACCAAGAAATATTAATGAGACAATCTCATAAATCTCTATTTACTGAATCTAGTGTCTCCCCTCAATTTGCATTTGCAAGCTATGATTGCATTATGTTCCTGGAAGACTGGGATATGAATTTACTACTGCATAGGCAGGCAGCTTCCTTAAAACCTCCTTTATTAAAGAATGTTGGAGGAGGAGAAATAGCCATGATAAAGACGTATTTGAAATCCATCTGAACACATGTGTTCTTTTATATGGGTTTAACAGAACTTAAACCTGCAAAAAAAAAAGTTACACTTGCATCTTTTTTCTATTTCAAGAAAACTTCCTTGTAATACTTTGAATTTACATAGTTCAGGATATTATATATATATTTTATTAACTCTAAAGCTCTTCCAAAAGGCTGAAAGTTTAAAATAAAGAAATAAAGAGCAGAACACTGATGGTAATTCTGATAGCCTCTGGGGAGGTTGCATTAACATTTAATTTGTGGCCAATTTGCATCGTACAGTGGCAATCATGTTTGTGCATGATACGGTGATTAAACTGTTCAGGACCCTCAACTCTGATGATCTTTGCCCTATTTAGAAGGTGGGCAAGAGGTTACTCTTGACTCCAGAAAACAGATGTTTCTCTAAAAACTTCCTCTGTCCTAGAGGAAGGAGTGTCACAAGGAATTGCCAAGGGCATGAACATAATCTCTGACCTCTAGAAGCTCGCAGAGTGAAAGGCTGTATTCCTAAGGATGATGTTGTGATCGCTGGTAGTTCTGTAGAGAATTTAATAGCACACAGATGATTTTTAAAATGTCAATAATTACATATTTTTTATAATATACATTTGCAAAAAACTATCTAACTTGATATTACAAGTCTAAAGGAGGGGACAATAGTACATGTGTTGATATCAAGAAAGATACTAGTTAAATAATAATACAGGTGATTTTCTGATACGGCGAGTTTTCTGAGCCTTTTCAAAAGGCTTCCAGATGTTTTTTGTCAAATTCTTTCTTCCCATTTCTCTTGTACATGGACTCTACTCTTCCTTTCCCCAGTCCCTAGCACTGTCACCCCCTTTCCACAGCCTTGGGTGACACTCTGGCCATAAGAAAGCCACACTAAAGGCTAGAGTTAAATATAACTCACAATCTTTAGATAATCTTCAGTGGTGGTGTTGCCAAAGTGGGTGTAGGAGTGGCCTGCATCAGAATCACCTGGGCTACTCGTTAGATTTGTACAGTTTTCCATTCATCCATTCTGGGGTGGGGCAAGGAAGTTAGATTTTTTTTTTTCTTTTTAAGATTTTATTTATGGGGTGCCTGGGTGGCTCAGTGGGTTAAGCCTCTGCCTTCGGCTCAGGTCATGATCTCAGGGTCCTGGGATGGAGCCCTGCATCAGGCTCTCTGCTCAGCAGGGAGACTGCTTCCTGCCCCTACCCCCAACCCCTGCTTTCTCTGTTTGCCTCTCTGCCCACTTGTGATCTCTGTCAAATAAATAAAATCTTAAAAAAAAAGATTTTATTTATTTGAGAGAGAGAGAGAAAGCACAGGGGTGGGGGGGGGTCGGAGGGAGAGGGAGAAGTGGGCTCCCCGCTGAGCAAGGGGCCTGACATGGGGCTCGATCCCAGGACCCTAAGATCATGACCTGAGCCAAAGGCAGAAGCTTAATCGACTGAGCCACCCAGGCACTCCAGAAAGACAGATTTTTAATAAGTACCCCAGGTGAGTAAAGATCCTGAGTAAAGTTGAAAAGTAAGGCATCAGTGATGGAGATAACTGGAGATAGCTCCAAACACTTAGCCAGGCAAGCAAAGGGCCCAGGGAAGCTCATCTGGGTAACAACTGCTTCTTCAATGGAATATTCTCATTATTTAACTTGAAAATGATACCTGGAAGCCTAGGTCTTTCTGGATTTTTGAGGCAAGAGCCCCTTTCAACTTGCTGTACTGCTGCTCCCTATGGCTTGACTCTGGTCTTCTTAAACCCAGATTTGCATGGCAGATGCTGATGGCCAAGCCAGAGCTCCGAAGGAACATAGTTACTGCTGGGCTTGGCCCATGGACCCTCTCTGTAACCTTTTGTAAGAGAAAGTGCTACAGTCACAGGGTTCTTATAGCTCACCTCATAACTTCTCCTCCCAAATTAAAAAGGTTTCAATTTCATAAGATAATTTTGGTTACCAGAAAATCCAGGTAGGGCATCTACTTCCATACAAATTTTATAAAATATACAAAAATTAACTCAAAATAAATCAAAGCCATAAAAGTATGAGCTAAAGCTATAAAATAAGCTAGAAGGAAACAGGTGTAAATCTTTGCAGTCTTGGATCACACAATTTTTTTAGACATGATACCACACATCCAAACAAAACCAAGGAGAATAGATAACGTGGACTTCATTAAAATGAAAAAGAATTGTTTTTTTTTCTTTTTGTTTCAAAAGACACACCATCAAAAAAGTGAAAAGATAACCTAAAGTAAGGGAGAAAGTCCTTGCAAATCATATATCTGATAAGGGATTTGTATCTTGAATATAGAAGTCACTCTTGAATATAGAAGGCACTCAAGATAAATAACTTGGTTAAAAATGGGCAAAATGTATTGATATACATTTCTCCAAAGAAGATACAAAAAGGATGAATGAGTACATGCAAAGATGTTCAGCGTTATTAGCCATCTAGGAAATGCAGATCAAAATCACTCTGCACTCCACTTTAAATTCATATAGACAACTATAATCACAATCCAATAGTAACAAGTGTTGGTGAGGATGTGGAGAAACTGGAACACTCAAACGCTACTAGTGGGACTATAAAATGACACAGCTGCTTGGAAGAACAGTCTAGCAGTTCCTGAAAAGGTCAGGCACAATCTTATCATATGACCCAGCAATTCCACTCTTAGATATACTTTATGCCCAAGAGAAATAAAAACATACATCCAAACAAAAGTTTGTATATGAATATTCTTAGCAGCATTGTTCATAAGATTCCAAAGGTGGAAACAACCCAGATGCCCATCAACTGATGAGGAGGTAAATAAAATGTTGTCTATTCATAAATGGACTATTATTTGTCAATAAAAAGAAATGAAGTACTGCTGTGTACAACCACATGGATGGACTCTGAAAATATTACGCTGAGTGAAAGAAGCCAGTCACAAAATATCACATATTGTGTGATTCCATTTATGCAAATGTCCAGAACAGGTAAATCCATAAAGACAGAAAGCAGATCAGTGGTTGTCAAAGGCTGGGGTGGGAGTGGAAGGTCGGATGGTTGGGGGAGAAGTGGGAGGGGCATCACCTTTCTGAGGTGATGAAAATGTTCTAGAAGTGGAATGATTATTGCACAACTCTTTGGCTATTCTAAAACCTACTGGATTGTACCTTTATTGGGTATATGAATTACTGCTCAATAAAGCTATTACAAAAAAAAAAAAAAAAAAAAAAGAAGAAGAAGAAGAAGGCCAGAAGGAAACTCCTTAAATGGCAGGAACAGGGATTTGACAGGAAGTCCTCAGAAAGTCATCGTGTGAATACACTTATATTCCCGTCTAGTGAAGCAGGGCTTCTGAGTTCTCAGGGAACTGAGCAGACTGTGGAACATAAAAGGTCCTCTTGAAAAGTGCTTACCAACCTGTCTGATGAGGTTGTGGGTGGATAGTCACGAAGATGTTTGTGTATGGGACTGGGGCCAGAGAGATCCAGGGCTGATGTGTTTTAATAAGGATGGAAATATGAGTATGTGATAGGGAGGGGAGAAAAGGGGAGGAGAGAGATGGGTAGGTAGGTAATAGTAAACATTGTAGATGGTAACTGGGAAACCAATTAGTCCTGATCAAGCCAGAGACTAAGATTCTTCTGCCTCGTCTACCCTGGACTTCTATCTTTCAAGGATCTGCCTCTGCCGGGAGTTTATCTAAGAACATCAAGGACAATTGTTGTACATATCCTTCACTCCCAGTTTTGGCATCTGCTCTTCGATTTTGCAAAATTGGGCTGAGTATGTATGAGTCTCGCTGCCACTCAGTCCCAGGACTGAGCTCCTAACACTCTTACTGCTTGAGGGCATCCCAGCTGTTTCAGAAGTGTGTCACCAGTTCTCCATGCTGAGGTGAAAAAGCAGTTATGGGAAGGAACTCAATTTGGGCCCCCTTTTCCCAGCCAGTAAACCTTGGTACTGTAATGTGGAAGTCTTGCTGTGTACCCTTCTGTGTTCTTCAGAATGCATAAGGTTAGAGTAAAGGGTCTTAAAAATGAGAGACCAGAAAAGAATTGCAAACTCTTCTCTTTTGTATCAAAGTCATACTAATTACATTCATTTACATGATTTGCTTTGCCTGGTTACCAGGTAGCACCATGATTGTTTGTACTGGAAAATTTGAGTCAGATTAATCTTGCCGTGCATTTTGATTACTAAATTCTTTCCTTGAATGCTCTATTTTCAGAGCTTATTATTTGTAACACGGTCATGACTTCCCATAGCTGGAAAAAAATTAAGGCAATAGTTGTGTGAAACGTTTTGGCCTAAACCTTATAATTAACTTTTTTTTCTCCAGCAATATTTTAGGACAAAAATCTCGATATGGCCACATTTATACATGCTCTCTTGTCCAATTGCAGATCTGGGATTAGAGATAGACTCCAGTTTACAAATTCTTTAGTACCTATCTGTTTCATATGATGGAATGAAGGCATATCCTATTTAGAAAATGCATTCCTAGGGGTAGAAACTCTATGTGAAATTAGTGATAGCTGGTCTTCCTGGCACGTTTGTAGCGAGGACACATTTTTCAGTGGCATACATAGGCTATTTTATTTTCTTCAATTCTTTCTGCAACTTTTGACCAATGCTTCCTAAGCACTCTTTTTATCTCAGAGAATTTTAACCAATCCCTTATTTCCAGTTGATCTGTACCTTGGATTCCTAACCATTTTCATGAAGGCGCCTCGAGCTTCCATGATTCTTGCCTTCTAACGGCTGATGGGATTATCCCTTAATTTACTTTCAGCAGAAGGAGTGTGGTGACTGGTATACACTTCTTTTTTCACTCATAATTCATCAAAATTATCCACACACACAAAAATCATGACAGGATGAGAGACCTCGGCTGAGGGAATAAAATAGAGAGTGCTCCTTCGATTGAGAACAGTGGAGTATATCATGTTTAGAACCACTGGCTAAGCATTACACACTACGACGTGTCTCAAATGTTACCCTCCTTACAATGTAATGGGTTAGGCTGCGAGTTTCATGGGGAAAAGACATGAGACTCCTGGGTTAGAAACAAAGAATAGCTTATTACTCATGGCAGTTGCAGCAGCTAGAGGACAAGCAATGCGGAGCATGTTCCCTGAGCCCTGCTTCTCATGAGGTGAGAGGGCCAGGTCCAGGGGACACCTGCACAGCTGGTGGGTTGCATTCTAGAGAAGAAGCCTGAGCTTAAGGAATGTAGAGCTTTTCCAATGGCCAGTAAGCAAGCCTGCCCTTTGCTCTGAGGGGGTAACTCGCTCTCTGTTTGAAGGCTTTTTATTTTATAAACATTCTTGAGACGAGGTGAGTCGGGAGGCTGAAAGGTAAAATGGAGATGTGAACAGGGGTGTGTGGTCCATCAGCCTGGGTTTCATTCCTGACCCTGTCACTTCACTTTGAGTGGTTTTTATATCCACCTCATGCCATTCCTGCCTCAGTGTGTTGCTCTAAAGATTAACAGAAGAGGTAGCATTGTGCTTGGCACACAGTGAGCCCTCAACAAACATTAACTGTCATTGTTATTCTTTCCTCCCCAAATACTATCACAACTTACATATGACTTTGTAACCTGGTTTTTAAATTTGGAAGTGGATCATGAATATTGCTTCTGATTCTGGGGCTCTTTCTTGAGGTGAACAGAGTGTTGCTCAGAGAGTGGAGATACATCAGGTTGATAGCCCCAGGAGACAATGAGCTGGTCTCTGAAGCAGGGCCCTGGCAAACCAGGGGCACGTTGTTCTTGGGCCCGATTTGGGCGGGAGCCAGTAAGGAGAAGGCACAAGGTCACAGGAGAAACAGACACAAGTGTGATCCTTTTGAGGCCACCAGTCAGGACTCTTCCACTTCAGCCCTGGGGCTGTGTGTGGGGGGGGGGGGGTGACTCCCGCTCTTTTGCCTCTTTTGCAGAGATGAAGGAAACCTTTGGTTTGGGAAGATAAAAGAGAGTTGTTTCGTCCAGGTCCTGAAGGAGGGCAGCTCAGTGTATTTGTAGGTAACCTGGTGTTAGATACTTTTACGTCAGAGATGACACATTTTTCTTGCTCCAGCTCCCAGTTAGAACCTGGGGAATTCTCTCTACCGAGCACTGCTTTGGGCCTCTGGCCACCTGTGTACAGGCCCTGAAGGCAGCTTTGTTATAAGAAAGGAAAACCAACACTCATATTCTACAATTGGCTAGTAATCACCCAGAACCTTATAATACTTCACAGTTTTATAATACTCACCCCTAAAAATACCCCGTA
The DNA here is from genome assembly GCF_011764305.1 of Mustela putorius furo. NCBI lineage: Eukaryota > Metazoa > Chordata > Mammalia > Carnivora > Mustelidae > Mustela > Mustela putorius. Next base: position 401,634 of record NW_025421294.1, read on the forward strand.
GGCATGCTCCCACAGTTTTCCCTGGACCTCCCATGTTTAAATTCCAGCTCTGCCGTTTTCCAGCTGTGTGATCTGGAATAACAAACTTAACCTCTCTATGCCTTACTTTCCACATTTGTAAACTGGAGCTGATAATAAAACTTAACCTCACAGGGTTGTCACAAATATTAAATGCATGTGTCAACTAATCAGATGAGTGCCCAGTGTGTGGTAAATAATGCTGATCATGGCTTTTAATCACCATCAGCATCACACATGAGCTCCGGTGTTCTCTGCTCGATCAGGGCAGACATCACTGATTTTCTGCCAGATTCTCTAGCTCTAATACACACTAGGTTAGGGTCCTTCATGGCCTTAGTACCTTCGAGGGTGGCTTTATTTCTCTGCAGAGAGGTAACTCTCCCCTCTGCTTTGGTTCTAACCTCCCCCTTTTTGGTTGTGAGTGAAGCAGTGGGTTCCTTCTGTTTTCTAAAGAACCCAGTTCTCACCACAGCCCACTCTCTTCTTGATGGTTGGATAAAACGGCCCCTCTCAGAGACCACCCCACAGTTTAGAATCTTCAGTTATGTTCTCCCTCAGTACAAGCTGATAAAGGAGCAGGGATCCTCTCAGAAAAGCTTTCCTGTGTCCTGCAGGCCTGCAGTGCCGCTCTCCAGGGGGAGGCGGAGCTCCCAGAACTGCTGCAGGCAGGGGAGCTCTGTGGGCAAAAGAGCAGCCTGTGCTCTCAGGTAGCAGCGCACCCCCCCACCCCCCGTGAATGATTTTTAAATCAGTTGCTTCTGGAATACGTCCGTACTAATCACGCCTATGGGTTATGCAGTGATAATAACCCAAGCGTGCAGCTCTGTGACAGGGCAGGGCCTGACGAGGGCCTGCTTCGGTTGTGTGGAGGCAGAGAATGTGTTTTCAGCCTTTCAGTGGAGCAGGAAGCGAACACCAACAATTGAGGGACAGGCTGGGGTGGGTGTGGAAAGCTGCTTCCTAAAATAGTACCATGCTGTGGCATTTATTCTTAAAAGAAATAACGTGGTGGCAGGATCAAGAGTTCTGTGCTGCTTTGTGAAGCTCTCAGGGTGGCCACTGGTTCATCGTCTGGCAAAACAATGGTGGCCGCCAGCGGCTCTGGGGGCTGTGAGCGGAGCACAGCCCAGGGCTCAAGACTGGAGTCCTGTACTTCTTGGCAGACACACAAAAAAATAAAAAGTCAGGGATGGCTAGATGTCCAGGGCACTTAGTCTGTGGCTCTCAGCTGGCCCTCATCTAGCCTGCCCATGGGTAACAGCCTGCGATCCCACCTACTGCCCAGTTCTGCCCACTCATGGAATTACACTTCTGTTTTTGTATCCCAGCTCCACCCAACTGTGTGACTTTGGGTAAGGTGCTTGACCTCTCTCAGCCAGCCTAATGCTCTGTAAATGGAGATGATTGCCCTCCAGCTAATAAGGGTTAAATGAGACATTTTCCTTAGAGATTGAGCAAAACCTGGTCCATGACCACTGCTCTGTAGAACGTCAACCAACACAACATCGTTACTACTCCTTCAGGGATCTGAGCCTTTGCCTTGTCCTGCCTCCCAGGCTACTGGCTTCTTCTTTTCTTTTTAAGTTGACATTTTCTCGTTTCTGAGACAGGTAGAAATGACATGTTTGCACATAAAATTTCAGACACGTCTCCAAAGAAGACATATAAATGGCTAGCAGACACATGAAAAAGGGTTTATCATCATTAGCCATCAGGGAGATTCAAATCAAAACCACACTGAGATACTACCTTACACCAGTTAAAAATGGCCAAAATTAACAAGAGAGTAAACAAAAAGCGTTGGAGAGGATGTGGAGAAATGGGAACCCTCTTACACTGTGGGTGGGAAAGCAAGTTGGTGCAGCCACTTTGGAAAACAGTGTGGAGATTCCTTAAGAAATTAAAAATAGAGCTACCATGTGACCCTGCAATTGCACTACTGGGTATTTATCCCAGAGATACAGATGTAGTGAAAAGAAGGGCCATCTGTACCCCAATGTTCATAGCAGCAATGGCCACAATTGCCAAACTGTGGAAAGAACCAAGATGCCCTTCAACACACGAATGGATAAAAAAGATATGGTCCATGTATACAATGGAATATTATGCCTCTATCAGAAAGGATGAATACCCAACTTTTGTATCAACATGGATGGGACTGGAGGAGATTATGCTGAGTGAAATAAGTCAAGCAGAGAGAGTCAATTATCATATGGTTTCACTCACTTGTAGAGCATAAGGAATAACACAGAGGTCATTGGGAGATGGAGAGAAGTAAGTGGGGGGAAATCGGAGGGGAAGACAAACCATGAGAGACTGTGGACTCTGAGGAGCAAAGTGAGGGTTTTGGAGGGGACGGGAGTTGGGGGTTGGGCGAGCCTGGTGATGGATATTAAGGAGGGCACATATTGCATGGAGCACTGGGTGTGGTGCATAAACAATGAATCTTGGAACACTGAAAAAATAAAATATAAAAAATGTTAAATAAATAAAAAATAAAACTTCAGGTGTAACTCAGCTTTGCTCACATGTCATAGACTGCTTTACAGGAACACTCAGCAAAATGTCACAATTGCATGATTCACTGCCGCATGTTGGGCTTTGACTCATATCGTTTCCTCTGACTTGATCCACAAAGGCGGGCAGCTCCCTGGGGAACGGCACAATATATGGGATGCCTCATGAATTTGCATGTCATCCTTGCTCAGGAGTCATGCTCATTTTCTCTGTATCGTTCCAAGTTTAGTATATGGGCTGCCAAAGCAAGCACCAGGCTGTGGCTTCTTGAGTGACGAGGGAGCCTCCATCTCCCCTCTGGGAGTCAGTACAAAGAAGGGAGGACACACACCCTGGAGTCCCTCTGCCAGGCTCAAACCGTGTTTCTGCTGTTTAGCTTCAGACACACTCCTTCATCTCCCTGTGCTTCAGACCTCTCTCTATGAGTGGAAGAATAATAAGGCTCTACCTTTTAGGGGTGCTGTGAGGATTAAAGTGTCCATCCACAAGAAGCCCTTCCACTTGGTAGACTGTTCCGAGGGAACAGTGATTGTCCCACATCCAGGCAGGACATGGTGCAGTGCCTGTCATCAATGTGGTACTCAACAAGTCACTCTTTGCTGGGTTGGATCCAATGGGATAGATGGTTCCTCCATTTGGTTCCTGCATTTGGCTCCTCCCCATTTCCCCCTTCTTCCAGGTTCCGTTGAAAGTCTTTAAATGTATGGCCCATGAGAAACAACAGAGGTATGATGGGTGGATGACTGCCCTTATTTGCTGGGATCTGAGAAATTTCTTGGAATGCAGGATTTTCAGTCCTAAGCCAGGATGGACCTGGGCAAACCAGGATGGTTGGTCACCCGACTACTACTGGCATCTTCCATTTGTGGGGCCAAGGCTGGACTGCCCGACTACTACTGGCATCTTCCATTTGTGGGGCCAAGGCTGCTCCTAGAGGAGCAAATGGAGGGGTGGCGATGTCCATAATGCAGCTCACCCCCAAATTGTTATTAATGCCTCCTCTCTCCCAAGTGCTACTGAAATCTGCGGCCAGCAATTCTACTGGGCACCCTCAGTGGCAAACGTTCCAGGAGTGGAATGTGTTGACTGGGAGGGAGTGGGGGAAAGATGTATCTTGAGCAGAGCAATATTCATCTTGGTCCTGCTTCCAGACAATCACACTGATAATTTGAGAAGTTGGCGCGATGGAAACGTGGGGTCCCATTTCCCACCAGACTGGGAATTGGTACCCCTGGTTCTAATCTCCACTTTCCTCTCTTTGAGCTGTGCAGCCCCAGATAAGAAGCCTAGCTTATGTGGGAGTCCAATGTCCTCATCTGTCAAACAGGAAGAAAATTAGCTAATCCATCTAACTCATTGTGCCCTGTGGGGCAGGGCTGGTGCCACGCAGGCCAGGGCTGTGTGGGAGGCAGTGAGGCCAGCTGAGGGGATTAAGAGAGCAGGAAGCTGTCCAGCGGCCCTGCTTTGCTGAGGCTGCCCTGCTCCTCCCATGAGCACTGGGTACTTTCACTTTGATGGGAGAACCTCTGTAGGCTTGCTTGGTGACTTCATCTGGTGTTACCCGAGGCCCCGCCCTGAGAATGTCTCACCTCGGGCACATCACTTATGTTCACCTAGCCTGTGGTTCCTCATCTATGAAATGAAGATAATTACAATGCTCTCTTGTCGAGTAGCTGTGATAATAGTTCATTGAAGGCCAAGTATCTGGATTTAGGAGATGGATTTGTGCACAAGGGTGAACAATCAGTCTTATTGTATACCCATACTTCAGTCTTTAGTTCAATCATCAAACTCCCATTTCTTGAGCACTTACTGTGTGTTAGGTACCGAGGTGGGCCTTGGCGACACAATGATGAATAGGACACAGTTCTGGCCCCAAGGAGCTCAGAAAAGACCAAAGGGATGAGTGTGCAGGTGATTTATTCTCCTCCTTCTTTTGTTCTTTTTTTTTTTTTTTTTTAAATAAATTCCACGTCTGACACGGAACCTAATGCAGGCTTGAACTTATGACCCTGAGATCAAGACCTGAGCCGAGATTAAGAGTCAGATGCTTACCTGAATGAGCTATCTTGGCACCCCTACTTAATGTGTGTGTGTGTTTTTTAAGATTGTATTTATTTACTGACAGAAAGCAGTAGCATGAATGGAGGGGGTGAAGGAGGGGCAGAGGGAGAGGGACAGGCTGACTCCCCACTGAGAAGGGAGCCCGACACCGAGCTCCATCCCAGAACCCCTGAGATCATGACCTGAGCCGAAGGCAGACTCTTAACCAACTGAAGCATCCAGGCGCCTGTCCTTTTATCTTTTTCTGAACAAGTTTATTAAGAGCTCACACCAGCAAAGATTGCTAGATCTCTAAGCAGTATGATCTTTCCCTTTCTTTCTACTAACAGAATCACTATATTGTTGGGTTGGTAAGGTACCCACTAAAAAGTCCCAGCCTTCTTTATAGAGGTATATATAGGCAATGACATATAATCAGAAGTCATTGAGTGGGGCTTACAAGGAAAGTTTTTTAAGGGGGATGAGTTAGCCAGAAGGTCCCACTTGTCTTTTCCCTGCATCATCATTCGCTACCTGGAGCACTGAAGTGAGGACTGGAGCTCCAGGATCCATGTTATAGGCATCAGGACAGAGATCAGACCTTAGGACCTGGAAGGAGCTTAGGTCCTTCATGATATTTGTAGTCACCATATTTGCTTTGGATTGTTTAATTCCGTACTTACTTTGTAAAAGGAAAAAAATCTGTTTGATTTAAAACAATATTTGAAGTCACAGTTCCTAGGAGCTGAATACAATTTCTAGGTGATCTATCAAATAGATATGGAGCACAGTGCAGAAAAAGATCTAATTTTCCCCCCTAAATGTCAAGATGTGAAGGTCATGGAAATCTAACCAATGAGAGTTTAATGCTCAAACACAAGACACCCATCAATCTTTCCCAGTGTATACCAAGAGAAGCTGACTAAACCTGCATTTTCTTCTTCTTTCTTTCTTCTTCTTTTTTTTTTTTTTCTAAACCTGCCTTTTTTTTTAGAAGATTTATTTCTTTATTGGGGGTGGGCAGAGAAAGAAAGAGAGAGAATCCAAAGCATACTCCCTGCTGAGCATAGAGCCCAATGTGGGGCTCAATCTCACAACCCTAAGATCATGACCCGAGCTGAAATCAAGAGTCTGACACTCAACTGACTGAGCCACCCAGGTGCCCCAATCTTGCGTTTTCTTTGTATGTCCTCCCTGGGAAAGCTGAGTTTGAAATACCCTTAAGTCTTGGTCTCTTTAAGGATTGACACCAGAGGATTAAATTAGCATAATTAAGTTTTTAATTTCAGCTTTGTCAACATTAGATGATGAACCTGAATCATCTTTTTTCTTAGTAGAGTGCTTATAACAAATGTTCAAAATGTTTATTAGAAGCCCAGATTATTTTATCCATCTGTATGTTCCCATTATGGTTGTGTTTTTAATAATGTTAAAAGAATTAGAATTTTAAAATTCACCCAGCATACATTTTTATGCATTTCAAGCAATAATAAGAATAGTTTGCACTTATTGAGCACTTATTCTTTGCTAGTGGCTCATAAATACTTAACAAGCATAGCCTCACTTAATCACTTCAACATCGTTATTGAGATACATGATATTATTACTGCCATTTTGCAGATGGGAAAACTGAGGCAAAGGGGGTTCAGGTAGCCTGCTCCAGGTCATGGAGCTAAGAAGTGATGATGGGATATGAACTCAGATGGTGTTAAAAGTAACTACTGTCCTGAAATATGTGAGTGACTTTGAACAAGCCCATTTCTTTGTATACGAAAACGATAAATTTTGTAGAAACATTGCTTAAACCTGCCACAAAACATACTGAATTCACACCCAAGATCTTGGGCCAACTCCAGGAAGTTCCTGGTCTTAAAGGATGGTAAAGAAGATGCTCCCTTATTTGAAGGCAACAAACATGTATAATATTTGTGCATTCTCATACTTGTTTAGAACATCTGAATTCCATGGCTATTCACTTAAGCAGGGAGAAAGGAAGCCTGGGCAGACATTCCGTTTTCAATGCCTGTTAAGTCTCCAGATGCTTATCGGAATGATAACCTGCCTGATAACACACCGTTTGTTGGCTTCCTTCTCTTATCCATCTCCCTTATCAACACTTCCTGGGATCGCCTGGCATATAAATGGCTTACACTCAAATCCTTATCTCTGAATCTGCTTCTGGGGAGCTCCAATTAACACTCCTGCTATCTACAACATCCATCCAACCATCCATCCATCTATCCAACCAACCAACCGACCGACCATCCATCCACTTAACCTTACCAACCTATCATATGCCTGGAAACACAAGAGGTACTCAGGATAAGATATAAATAAATCACTGCCCTTGAATTAAAGTTGCTCGGTTGAATGTCTTTGTATTTCCCTTATAACCATTCAGAGATATTTGACACACTGACTGCCAAAGAAGCATTGGAAGACTGGAGAATTCCCTGCTCAGAATCTTGGAAAGGGCTTTCCCAGCAGAAACAGCCCTGCAGGGGCAAACAGTGCCTGGCACACAGGAGATAGTCAAGAAATGCTCACTGAACGAGTATACAAATGGGCAGAATGAACAGACAGATTGATTATAAAGTAGATTAGGTCTTCTCTGGGATTCATCTCCCTTGCTTTAATTTGCAATTAAAAATACTATCTCAGAAAAATCAGGAAACTCACTCAAGGTTAAGGTGAGTATGAACTCTCTTGCTGCAAAGATTTTACATTTAAAAGAAGAGGGAGCAGGGAGACAGATGAACCCCAAAAGGGACCTCTACACAGGTGTGGGGAGTGGCAGCCTTTTCTGGTATACCTCGAATCATAGAATACAAGAAAGTTTATCCCAGCTACAGGAATGAACAAGGCCATGTTTTGAGCCCCTGCATTATCCGTGATTGTGTGTAATCCACAAGCTATTACTTATGATTCTTGTATATTTGGGAGTTCTAAGAATGAAAGCTCTCAGTGCTCTGTATCCTGCTGTTTGGAGGGCCTGATGAGGCCTGAGCCCTGAAGAGTTGCCCCAAAAGACGAAGGGTGCAGATAACTTGTGTTTTAGAAGAATTCCTGGTGGGCTTTTTTTTCATGGTGGGCTCCTGGAGGACTTCACAGAGTGGAAGGGGCTGGAGCTTGGACTTGGAATATGGGCAGGATTCAGCTGGCTACAGAGAAGAGCATCAGTCCTCATTTATAAAGAACTTCCTGTGTGCAGGCTCTGGGATAAGGGCTCCTGAGCAGAATCTCATTTAATCCTCCCTAAACCCAAACAGGGACCTATATCACCATCCTTAGCTAAGATGAATGCTGGAAGAGTTAAAGAATGTGCTCTCATCAAAACAATGAATAAAGGGCAGGGAAGCTGCTTCTAGAGCCTGACCCCTTGGCAGCCATTCTGAACAATGCTACTGCTGTGCTATTTGTTGGGGGGCCCCGAGGGAAGTTAGAAATGAAAAAAAAAAAAAAAAAAAGAAAGAAAAGAAAAGAAAGGAAGGAAGAAAAAAAGAAGTAGCGGCAGCATTCTGCAGTGATTGTGGCCTTGAGTGAGTGGCAGGACAAGATTCTATCCACTGCTTCCTTGGTGGCAAGTTTCCGTATAGGTCTGAACCAGTCAGAGTGGAAATAGGGGCTGTCTGTGATCTTTCCTACAGTGGATAACCACCACGAAGTATTCATACCTCAGTGCTGACAGTGGGTCACTTAGGCGTGGGCTCAGGGGTCTCACGCAGAGAAGGCTTCAGTGACCCGGGTGGAACCTAAGTAGGAAACGGTACATTCTGACTGACGCTGGGTGCAGCCACGGGCTGTGGAGCAGAACAGCTCCCCTCTTTGCAAAGGCTCAGGCTGAGACACACTTGAATGTCAAGTATTCTTGTACGCGGCCTTGCCACTAGAACAGCTGGGAAGCATAAAAATGGCCCCCCACGCCCCAACGGGGCTCGCTTTATCCTATACCTCATCTACCACCATTATTGTTTCTTTCTTTTTAAAACTGTTAATTGTGGTAAATTACATACAACGTGAAATTGACATTTAAACCATTTAAGTGCATGGGTCAGTAGGGTTAAGTACATTCACATTGTTGTGCGACCAATCTCCGGAACTCTTCTCATTTTGCAAAGCTGAAATTCTACACCCATTAAACAATTCCTCATTCCCACGCCCCCAACCCCTGGCAACCACCATGCTACTTTCCATCTCTATGACTTTGAATATTTTGGATATCTCTTGTAAGTGTCGTCATTCAGTGTTTGTCTTTTTGTGACTGGCTTATTTCCCTCAGCGTAATGCCCTCAAGGTTCATCCATGTTGTAGCATTTGTCACAATGTCCTTCCTTTTTAAGGCTGAAGAGTATTCCATTGATGAACACACATTTTGCTTATCCATTCATCGGTTTCATGGACACTCTGGTTGCTTCTACTCTGCTTGGCTATTGTGAATAATGCTGTTATGAAAATGGCTATACAAATAATCTGTTTGAGATGCTGTTCTCAATCCTCCTGGGGATTTGGACCATTGTTTCTTGTGTTCAGTGGCCACAGTAGAGAAAAAGAAGAAGGAACTAAAAAAAAAAAAATCAGAACTTCGCCAAAAGCTTGCATATGGCTATATAAAAACCCATAAAGACAGTGTAACAGCCCAGCCAAGGGAGGAGAGAAATGCACAGCCATACTGGGCCATTCCAGAAGCAATTTCTAAACCTCAAATGTTGGGCAGCCTCCGGCCTTGTGAGGCTAGAAAAGAATTTGGAGCTGCCATATCCAATCTCCTCATGGTTCCTCAGTGATACCACAGTTCAATCCATGCTTTGGGTCGTGCATTCCGCTGGGCATTATTTGGAATTTATTCTCATGAAGAGTCAAGTCTAAATAGCCAGACACTCAAGCCATAACAACCAGCCACTCCCGGCTCTGCTCTCGAGGTTCTAGACAGGAGGCAAGAGTCTTGAAGGACAGTGTTTAGCCTTCAGCTGTCCCTTGTCCTTAGCTGTGGAAAGAAAGGTGTGGCCTCTCACCTGAGCCCAACTGCACACCATCTGGGCTTTCAGGGGTAGGTGGTTGGACGTGTGGTTTGCTCCAGCCTCTCTGTATAGGGCCAGATGCATGGTGGATGCCCTTTACAGAGACCCTGTGTATTGCTCCCTCTTCTGGGAGAGAGGGGAGGGCTTGTAGGAGGTCCCCATATCCTCCAAAAAGGCCTGGCTCTGGGGGAAGCAGGATGGTCCTCAGCACAAGCTGAGGATGATGCCTCATCCTTCTGCCAGGAGCAGTCCTTTCTCAGGCCTCAGTTCCAAGTTCAGGCTGTCGCTAGCTCCAGGGAAATGGGTGGGCACGGCAGAAGGCTGTAGAAGCCTGCTCAGGGCTCAGAACTTTTGTGCTGGCAGCCCAAGAAGAGAGGCATTGGTGCCTTCTGGCCCCACTCTGCACTAAGGGACTTCTGGCTGGCATTCTCCATTGCGCTCAGACAGGCCTGGAAGTGAGTAGGGTGTGGCTCTGGTCCCCGAGGCTTGCTTCCCAGAGGCTGTGTTCTCTCGCTCTGGAGGACAAGGGCTGCTGGCAGCTGCTGCCCCGTTGGTTTTGCACACTGGCCCCTTTTCAGGGTCTGCACTCGGAATCCTGACAGAGCTGGAAGGGGCGCTAGAAATCGTCTGGTTTTAAGCTGGTAAAAGCTAGAAGTTTTTAATTTAGTCGGGACGTGTGAAATGACTTGCCCCAGGCCGCAATGTTAAAAAAGCAGATCCAGTGGCATAACCAGGAAGTTTCTTTCCTCTGCCTTATGGGGCTTCCTCTGAAGTTAGGCACAGAGTCTCAGGGTAGCTGTCTCAAGCATGAGAAACAGCTTCAGTCAGGAAAGAGGCCATCACGAGGATATGTACCACACAGGCAAGTAATAACAGGTGCATGTAGGAAATAGAAAAATTTGGCTTCAGTCACTTTAAGAGATGGCTCTTCCTGAAATCTCTCTGGTCCTAATCAAGTTCTTGAAAGAGTCCCTCTTCACAGAGAGAACCTATATTCTCTGGCTCCATTTAGTTATTCTCTTGAGTGGAGAAAAAAAAAATTCTCTCTTTTCTGAGACTTCAAATTGATAAACTCTAATGATCCATTCTCTTTGTTGCTCTGTCCTCCATTTTCTCCTTGATTGGCTTCCCCAGACCTGGAGGTATTTGGCCTGTCTGCAGAAGCCAGGGCAGGACCTCTCCCAGTAATCTGGAGCCTTCCACACCGACCCCAGATGCTCCAGACTGCAGCTACTGCCCATCTCTGAGTATCTTCCACACACCAGAAGCGTTCCATATTCTATCCTAATCTTCACAACAGCCCGAAGTGACAGCTGCTGTGGCACTCTGCAGAACCCGAGGCTGGGAGGCTCTGGTGTGCTTGAGGTGCTGAGAAGGTGAGGGAGCAGGAGAGGGAGCTGGAGAGAGAGGGGTAAGGGTGGTCGAGAGGGACGGGGAGAGGGTATTCGCATTCAGGCCTGATTGCACAGGATCTTTCCTTTACCACACATTGCCTGGTGAGAGATGCTTGGGGGGGCCAACTTAGTAACATACAAGACCCCAGGATTTATACTGTTTATAAAGGGAGGCCTAGAAAGCTGGCTTCGGTAAGCCGTTTGGCATTATCTGAGGCTGTTTTCTAAGGCCTGGACTTTAGGATGAACAGTCATGGAAAGCATTATCCCAGCTGTGTTCAGCCTGTGGCATCTAAAGAGGTTAGAGTTGTGTCAGAAACCTTCCCCCAGTGGGCAGACAGGAGTCTAGAGAGGACACTGCCTTCCTGAGAGGACGACACTTAACTCTCTCTCTGAGGACACAGCAGCGTCTCCTAGATCTGCTTGTCCCTCAGAGGCTGGACCAAGAGACGCTGGAGATCATCTGGACCAGTGATGTTTCAATGCGTCATCAGCAGGAGAAACTTTATCCACACAAAATCTGAGGGGGAGACTGTGCAGGTTCTACTCATACCCTGTGTACGTCCTCTCAACCCACCCCAGGGATCATCTGGCACAGATTATGGGTGCTCCCAAGGCCTTGACGGGCCAGGTCCAGGTCACACACACTTTTTGGAAAGAAAGGCACAGGGCAGTCAGAGCTCAACATCCTGAGACTGGGAGACAGGAACTTCCCTAAAGCACATCAGTGGGAGTTACTAAATGGGAGTAGACTAGGCCAAAGCAACAGAGGTCACTTCTAGCAGTATCCCTCATCGTTTAAAATGCACACAAGTCACCTGGGGACCCTGTTAGACACAGAATCCTGGGGTTTACAGTAAAGATTCTAATTTAGGAAATTGGAAGTAGAGCCCATGAATCTGCATTTCCAAGAGGGTTGATGTTGCCGGTGCCAGCACCTGGCACAACGGTGCTCAGGGACCAGGAAGTTTCTCAAGCTGCTGCTGAAGCTTCTAGAGTAGTGCCCCAGAGACAGGCCTCTTTGGGGACTCTGTGGGTTATGGCCAGAGAACTGACTGGCTGCCATTTTTTGCTGGGTATTACTGTCTCCTGTGCTCTTACTGTAGATCAGGAGATGGTGGGCTTGGCCAAAGGAGGTCTCTTTTCCTTATAGATCCCTCCCTAAGAGGTGGCCTTCTATCTTAGGAAGAGGAAAGGGAAAGAAAATGCACTGGAAGGATTCAGGGCTGGGGTGCAGACCATATGGGAGTTATCTGTCCACCATGAAGAAGGGAATTTCTGAAAATAAAGATAGTGTCCTTCACCTCCTCGTCCCTTGCCTTAGCAGAGGGCAGGGAGGGGGTGGGCTTGTAGAGACCCGAAAAAGACTAATGCCCCAGAATTGCTAGGTGCTGAGACAGGTTCCTTTCAAACACATCCAGATGTCTCTAAAGACTGACCCCCTGAGACAGGAGCTGGGTTGAGGTGAGATCTGATGGGCCCCATGGCGGCCAAGGCAGAGGCAGCAAACTCAAGTCTAATCTTATCCACTCAAGGCATCAGAAGTGCTAACAACTCCAGTGTGGCCCAAGACACATATAACAGACGTGTGATATCAGCCATACACACACTGTTTACATTTCTCAGTGGCCAGATTATAGAAGTGAAAATAAACAGGGGAGCCTGATTTTAATACCATATTTTATTGAACCTAACATACCCAATACATTATCCTTTCAACACATACAGAATTTAAAAATGATTCCTGAGGTATCTTACATTCTTTTCTTCATGTTCAGTCTTTGTAATATGGTGTGTACTGTACAGGTGTAGCATACCTCCTTTGGAACCAGCCACATTTCAAGTGCTCCCCGACCACACCGGGCTAGCGGCTGCTGACTCGGGCAGCAGGCCAAAGCTGTCCACCATTGCTCCCCATCTTCTTCCTCTTCCTGAAAGATGTGGGTGTCACTTGGAGGCTGAGCAGAGATAGTAGCAGGCCCCGCAGGGGTCAGTTGCAGGGGTGGTAGTGACTGTGGAAGCTCAGACAGAAGGATGGCAACCGGCTGGTTCTAGGACTTTCTCTTTTGTGCTGGTGGCTCTGGGAGTGAGTCACGGTGGGGGCAGGGAGGCTGGCGCTTGCCAGCTGGGGGAGCTGCTCTCTTCTGAAGCTGCCCTGAGGGCCTTCATGTGTGGGGGCGGGAGGGAGGTGCTGACACACGGGAGGAGGGGTGCTGAGGGAAAATGGAGGGGTGAGTCTGGAATCACAGAAATAGACCTGTGTCTGTGGGCTGGTCACAAAAACTCAAAATACCATTTCCTTGTGCAGGGGAAGAGCAGGACAAAGCAGATGTTAAAGAGGTACGTGCTTTTACAGTCAAAATACTCGGGACAGATCATGGAGATGAGGGTCCTTGGAAAGGTCTGGATCTGGGCTTCTTTTAAAAACTGGATTCTAGGGATGCCTGAGTGGCTCAGTCGGTTAAGCATCTGCCTTCAGCTCAGGTCATGATCCCGGGGTCCTGGGATTGAGTCCTGCATTGGGATCCCTGCTCAGCTGAGAGCCTGCTTCTCCCCCTGCCTGCCACTCCCCCTGCTCACTCTCTCTCTCCCTCTCTGGCAAATACATAAATAACATCTTTAAAAAAAAAAAAGGGTCCTAGAGTTGTCTCATTTCTCCAGACTTGTGTCTGAACGGCCGTTGTTCTTCCTCATGTCACAAGTCTGTTTTTCAGCGCTTCCTACCTGATTTGAACATTGAAGAAAAGGTGCCTCGTGGATAACCTTCCACTGGCTTCTAAACTGCACAGACAGATGTTTTTGAAAAGCAGGTGGTCAAACACTCTCTCACAGGATGTAGTCACAGAGCTCGAAGTCTTTTGGGAAGAGTTCTTTACCCTGATAGGAGCTTCAGCCATCCCTGGGGCCTATGAGCCTGGGCTAGGTTTGAGACCCCTCTTGTCACTTGCTAGGCCTCTGCCTCCGGGAGCCTCAATATCCTCTTCTACCACATGTGGATAATAATTGTTTCCACTTCATGGAATGTTGGGAGCCCCAAATGAGGTAATGGGTGCGTTGTGCTTAGGAGAAATGCCCTGCTCGTGCCGTCTTGTTTGTCTGCAGGAAATCCTGGCTCTCCTGCCCTTCAGGGCCGTGGCTGGCCAGGTGGAATTTTCTCATTTACCACAGTGCTGTTTGGTTTAAATTAGACAGCGCAACATAACAGATGTGGAATATGACACACGGAGAAGAGGGATTTGGCCACAGCTGCTGAGGGAATCGTGAGCAGAACCCAAGACAAAAACCTAGAATTTCTATTTTCCTGTGCTTATTTAGCAAGGCCTTCTGGGTCTCAGAGCTAGTGTCTTAAATTTCAGAAAGCCAGAGAGGAAATGGATAAGGCAGTGTTTGAACATATAACCATGGAGCAAACACAGCAACCTCATATAAAAAAGCAAAGAAGAAGACCTTAAATGTAAAGTACCAGACAATCAAAAGAATAGGTGAGAGATACATACATATAAAACATGGAATGCGGAGTCACTGAAAATGCTTAGAGTGAAATTGATGTGACATGGGAAACACTTTGCATCTATGTCAAGGAAACAAACAAACAAACCAGGAAATAAAACTGCCCCAAATCTACTGCTAAAAATTAAAAAAATATATACACACACCCTCCCAAATGCTCGAAACCAGGTGTTATGTTTGCTGGTCTCTGTAGGATAATAGTTTTTTTTCTCGAAGCGTTGGTGTGTTTTCTATAAAGAGCACTCGCTACTTTCACGATCAGGAAAAACAATGAAGGTTATGAAAGATTTTCAGTCTCCGGTTTCCACCCGGGAGCCCGCAGCTCTTTCGTGCTCTCCCCGCCTTGCAGGACTCCTAGCGGCTTCAAAGCCGGCTCTGTTTACAAAAGGATGATTATGTGGGGTGTCCAGGGAGATTGACTGAGAGAGAACAAAGTGAGACATGTTTTATTGAAGACGCTAACCAGAGTCAAGACAGTCTCACAACAGAAACCTTTAATGAATTCAGGGGGTGGCTGTTCCAGTCAAAGCAAATCGGGTAAATGGCAAATGGGAGTGTTAGTGAGCTCTGCAAGGGAGAATGAGACTTCTTTATCTATTTCTATAGGGAAGAGATTACAAGTAAACTCCAGATGATTATGATTTTTATTTAGTCAGGGATGGATTAACTTCGTTGATCTGGAGTCTGGAGAGCTCGGCAGTGGGGCTTCGTCCTTCCCGTCGCTCCACGGGTTTTCTTCTAAAGAGCGAGGGGATTCTGCTTCTGTCCTCCAAGGCCTTGGGGTCTCGCCGGAGGCTCTTGTCCCCAAACTGCCTCCTCTGTCTTGCTACCCGAATGAAGTCCTTCTGCTTTAGATCTGGGTTGTTCCTCTCTGCCCAGCCACGCTGCGTCTACCCATTGTCTCCATATTTCTTTTTTGTGTTTGACCCTTAGCCTGTGCCTCAGGTCCCTGCCCTGCAGCTTTGGGGAAATTAGTCTTGCTTCTCTTTCATGTCTGTCTCAGCTGTGAGAGCCGCAGGTGAGAGCCCTGTTCCTCTTGTGTGCCCAGGAGAGAAAGCTGCACATCACTGACCATTTGAATTTTCACTGGGCCATAACCACAGGATCTCTGAGACTTCGTTATTCTTTTTTTTTTTTTTAAGGTTTTATTTATTTATTTGAGAGAGAGAGAGAGAGATCACAAGTAGGCAGAGAGGCAGGCGGGGGTGGGGTGGGGTGGGGAAGCAAGCTCCCTGCCAAGCAGAGAGTCCGATGTGGGGCTTGATCCCAGGATCCTGAGACCATGACCCAAGCCGAAGGCAGAGGCTTTAACCCACTGAGCCACTTAGGTGCCCCAAGACTCTTATTCTTGACAGTCATTCCACAGCTGTAAGAGCACAAACGACTGGGAGATGGACACTGGTGGGCGGGGGAAGGCCGGTCCAGTGAACTCGGTCCTGCCACTTCCTAGTTGGGAGACTTTGGGCAGATTACTTAATCCCTGACAGCCTCAATTCCTCATCTGCAAAATGGTGGTTATGACAGTTTCTTACTAAAGTGAGTTATTACACATAAAGCACATCTACGGGCTCTGGCACATAGCGAGTGCTCCATTAATATTAGTTGTCACAATATTTTTATTTTATTAGGAAAGCAACCTAACCTATCCTGTAGGAAGAGCCTGGGCTCTAGGGTCAGGAAGACCTGTTTAAACTGCTCTTCTGACCATGGCTGTCTGTGGCATACCTGTGTGCTTCTGTCTCTTCTATAAAATGGGATCATAAATAGTACTGACTCTGGGGCTTCTAGTGAGAGACTAGCTGAAATAATGGAGATGAAGGACTTGCAAAATGCCTGATACACGGCGCCTCCCGAAGTTTGCTATTGTGTGCAGAACATGGGATGGACAATCTCTCCAGCTTTTTCTAGAAAGGACAACTATGAAATTATAATCATCAAGATTATTATCATGATCTTTATAGCATTCCAGAGTTGACATTTGAATTCTAAAGTAGACCAGGCTTTCATGGTTGTGCTGAAGAACCATAACGATGTAAGAGTGAGATTGGGACCAGGATTGGCAAGCTTGCTTTTCCCTCTGTCCAGGAGAATGAGCTCATTTTATCCTAAACCAGATGCTATTTGTCTCAAATACGCATGAACTGAAAACAAGGGGCGTCAGGTGGCTGGATCTGGTCAGGCTGATGGCAGTGTGTTTGGGTGCACATATGGATGGTAAGGTTAATGACTTTGTTTCTTTGCTTTATATAATACAAAGTAAAAGTGAGAATCCTTTCCAAAAATTATATTTTGTTCAAGACTACAAAAATGACTCAAAGTCATCCCAGAATCGCTAGGAACAGGAAAATATGACCTCATGGAGCCAGCTAGGGGTGGCTAGTCATCTTCAACAGAAAGCCAGCTTTTGACATTATTGCAAACCCTCCCTAGTTTAAAATGATCATAAAGCTCAAGGAGAAAACATGCTTTATGGAAACTAAATTTTGTCATTACTTCAGTCTCTCACTCGTAAGTTCCCATTTCCTGAAAACCTCTGTAGTAAAATCTACTTGTTAGAAAACATCACAATTGAATTCTAGATCTGCCAGAACAAGTCACTTAAGTACTAATGCAGTACGAGGGTTGCTCTGTGCATGAAATGGGCTTTACATCAGATATTAAAAAGATTTTGTATCCACTGGCTTACTAATGATGACTCAGCTTTATGAACTAGACACCAGACAGGTTTTCCAAGCAAACCCAAGTACCAGGAAATCCAGGGATCTGCACATGTTCTCTGAGCTCATTAGTAGAAAGTTAGTTATATACATCAGAGTGGGGTTTCTGTATTCAACCCTAGACTCTGGGACCATGTTGTTTCCCCCACCCAATACCTAGATGGTTATTTTCAAGAGAGGGGAAGAAGTCCTCAAGGTTAAGCGTGTTTACAAAGCTCGCCAGAGAAAAGCCATTGTTCGTTCTTTCTTAAGATTTTATTTATTTATTTGTCAGAGAGAGTGCGAGTGAGCGAGCATGCACAAGTAGGCAGAGAGGCAGGCAGAGGTGGAGGGAGAAGCAGGCTCCCTGTCGAGCAAGGAGCCCTATGCGGGACTCGATCCCAGGACCCTGGGATCATGACCCAAGTCTAAGGCAGTGGCTTAACTAACAGAGTCACCCAGGCATCCCAGAGCCATTGTTCTTGACCTCAAAATCTATATGGATTCAACTGAAATGATTAAAAAGGAGGGGATCACCCAAAACCAAACAAAAACACAAACTTGGAAGCTCTCCTCAATTAAAGAGTAGTTTGCTTAGAAGAGTCTATTAAGAAAAAATGGAAGATTTTTTTTAATAGCAATATAAGGACTACACACAAATGTCATAGTCAGTGACACCGATCAAGTGGTGTTTGTCACTCTCCCAGATATGTCCCGTGCTATGGGACTATGGTGCCTGCCACTCAAATCAGTCTAAACAGAACAAGGTTCTTCTCTTACACTCCAGGATGTTTACAAAGCGCTACAGGTGCTGGCTGAAAACACCAATTCCCAGACACCACCTCCCGCGGCTCTGATCCAGGAGGTCCCATGTCCATCTGGGAATCTTCATTTTTTCTAGGTGGTTCTGAGATAGATGGTCCACGGACTGCACTTCGAGAAACTCTTGATTTAACAAACACAGTAAAGTCAGAACAAACACACCGAGTCAGAACACTACACAGTGCAAAATGAGGAAGACTAACATATCCCGCAGTCTAATTCTGTAATTATGGGAAAGCCGGTATATTTAAAAGTTGTCTAAGATCTGTGTTTTTAAAAATTTGCAGGTATGTGTTTAAAAGGGCTAGTAAGCCCTTAAAAGGGCTAGTAAGCCCTTAGAAGAAGCACGGGAGTGAACCCTAAGCCAGGTGGTTTATTTAAGAAGGGATGTTAATCAATTCCTTGTGTATTAGTATCTAGTGGGAGCCAGTGGCTCCCTACTTTGGATGGATGCATAGTAGAATCATTTGGGAGCTTCTAGTAAACTCATCCCTGGGTCCCAGCTCTAGACATTGACCTAATCGATGTGGACTGGGGCCCAGGCATGGGCAGGTTTATAAAGGTTTTCAGCTGATTCAGGTGTGTAGGCAGGGCTGAGAATCCCTGTGTACCTGCTATATCCATCCCCAGTCTCTCTGACACACACACACACACACACACACACACACACACACACTCACACACAGTTTTAAAAAAGATAGGTAAGGAAACTACAGTGCAGAGGGATTAAGCAATTTGTCCAGGACATAAATCTAGTTGCTTCATGCTGAGGTAGGCACCCATGTCAGAACTAGACAGCAAAGTGGTCAGGAGAAGGGAAGACACCCGATGGAAGAGAGGTGTGAAATCAAGCTGCTTCTGATCTTCGTGCAACCTAGAGAATAAAGAATCTGCATGAAACAAAAGGAATTGCAGGAAAGACGATTTCATGGGGGTTAAAAGCTTCAAAAAAGGGATGTTTTCTTTTGAAGAAGGTGCAAGAAAGTACTAGAAGGTATAAAGTGTATTCCAAGGAGGCACATGAACCCCTTCTTTCTGGTGAGTAGAAACATGGTGGTTCCAGGTCGCATGATAGTCGGGAGGCAACTTGACATCTACCAACCCCCACCTTTCTCCCCACCAGAGCTCATGGCAGACATTGTTCATTGTTAGAAGACTCTCTCTCTTGACTTCAGGCCCAGCCTCAAAAGGCTTCTTAACACAGAACTCTCCTACCACCAACGCATCCAATGCAGCACATGAGGTAAAATGTATTTGCTTTCTCTTGTACAGTGGACTAGCACCTAACTTTGAGTAGCAGCTTGGCCCATCTCCTAGCTGCATGGTCTTGGACAAGTTACTAATGTTTCTGCATTTTATTTCTCCCATACGTTAAAAGGAAGAAAAAGAGAATGCCTATCTTGTAGTTGCATGTGAGGTAAATGATAAATACAGGGTCTGGTGTGTAGTGGGCCCTTAATAATGGTAGCCTTAATGTAGATTGTCTGTGAAGTCATGAGAGTGAGTTTGACTGTCAACGGCCTTGAGGGAGACATGTAAAAATAGGGAAGACTCCAACATAGAGCCTTGGAGGTTCAGTAAGAACCCCAGAGTACATGGAATCCTTTATTTTACAAGGATGTTTCAAGCTGTGGATGCAATAAATGGGACTTGCCAAATCCCATGAGTTCACCACATGACCTGCCAACTGCACATGGAGTAAATGCTCAGACGACAGAGCAATCCTTCACCCTGACACCTACAAGTAGTCCCTGGTTTAAAAGAGCAGCAGGAAAACAACAACATGGGTGAGAGATACTCAGGGGCCAGAGACAGAGGTCTCTGTCTGCCCAATTCACTCAATCTCCCCTGCCCAAATCGCCGCTGCCTCTCATTTCATCCTAACCACAGCCTGTAAAGTGTGTTATTATGAGGATAGTGCCCATTTCACCACCAGAACGCTGAGGTCAGTGGAGCCAAATATCCCTCATGGAAATGGTGGGGCTGAGATCTGAGATCATGCAGTTAGACTCTGGTGCTCTGTCCCAGGAACTGGACACTGTCATCGAGATTCCTACCCCCAAATACATGCATGAATAGATCCTTTCCGTGGAGTAGGCGGATAATACCATTCTTGTGTTCCTTGATCATTCAGATTACTGAAATAATCGAAGAGCAGGCGTCCACCCCCATTCAATAAAAGCCCTGATCTTTCTTGTCAGTTACATTGGTTGAAGTAGAGATTTACAGAGGGCCAGGGAGCCGGAAGCTGCAAAGCAATGGTAATTTGTGTGCATGTATCAATTTGCTTTGATCTTCCCTAGTTAAGAAACAAGAAGATTCAAATTCAGTCTTTTTTTTTTTTTTAAAGATTTTATTTATTTATTTGACAGAGAGAGAGATCACAAGCAGGCAGAGAGGCAGGCAGAGAGAGATGAAGGGAAGCAGGCCCCCTGCTGAGCAGAGAGCCCCATGCGGGACTCGATCCCAGGACCTCGAGATCATGACCTGAGCCGAAGGCAGTGGCTTAACCCACTGAGCCACCCAGGCGCCCCTCAAATTCAGTCTTTATGAAATACCTTCACATGTGAGAAATCCCGTCAAGTGGCACTTTGGGTTTTGGAAGAGTTAGAAGTGGTGTTGCTGACCGGGACTATGGAACCCAGAGGGAAGAAACTAAAAGAAATACAGCGTCTTTAGATGTGATGTGTTCGAGAATCAGGACAAATTCTCACAGGACAAAAATAAGTTAAGATAAATGACTAAGCATGCACGATGATAGTTTTTTCTTTAAATGGATTATTATGGGCTGTATGGTGCTAGCCTGTCTGGATTGGTGGCCACGGCAGTGGGTTTCAGTGCTGTCAATATATGGTAGAGTTTGTGGAGGGGCTGGGGTTTTTTGGTGGGTGTTTGAAAGAAAACAGAGCTGGCAGATGCTCAGAAACCAATGGGTTTTTAACGTGCCCAGAATGCACTTTCTTTTCCCGCAGCTACAAGAGAGAGGATTTTATTTTAGAGAAGGATTTGTGGTTTGAATTAGAATAGCACTATTGTGACAAAGTTGGCTTTCAGGCTAAGTGATGTATTGGCTGAAATTATATCTATGCCTTCAGTGGGAGCTCAGTAGCTTACTACTGTGTTTTGGAAATAAGTCTATAAGCAGTAAGCAAGCAGAAGTTCTTTAGTGATATTGATTTCCATGTCCTTTTCCATCAGCCTAGGAGCTGTGATGATGTAGATTAGGTTCCCTGGGTGAAGGCAGGAGGTAGTTCATCAGGATAACAACTGAAGTTTGGATGCTTCTAGAGTTTCATGGAAAAAGGGTATTTGGTCACATTTGGAGGATAACCTTGAAGTGCTTAAAAACATGCTGGGAAATTTGGACAAATTTTTCAAAAACAGTGTCACTTTCCTTCAGAAATCCACCTTTGAAAAGGGGAAGTGAAATGGCGCATTGGGTAGATCAGGGATTATCCGTTTGGAAAGTTTATGAGATGATCTGGCCCAGCCAATGAACAGGATTAAGGATTCAATGACACCCAGGGAAACATCAAAGAGAGTCAGATCATAGATCTTACAATACCAGATAGATCTTCAAACCTATTGGTTTCCTTCAAGTTCTAAAGTGCATGGGTCACATGACCTGACGAATATTAATGATGGCATCAAAGACCACTCCTGCCTGAATTCTCAGGTCCTGAGAGCTGGACTGGGAATGGGTAGAGAGAGGCATGCAAGACCTAACTGGAAATGCTTAAGCAAACAAAGAAAAAAGCCCAGAAATCTCAATATATTTAGAATAATACCTTACTTTTTAGGAAATTATAAAGTGGGAATGATTATATCCTCAAGTCTGAAGGGAGTCTTTAGAGAAAACAAGGCCGAGTAATGGCTATTGTAAGTTGCAAAGACAGAAGCCAGGAATTGCTATTTTTGAATATTTGACCCATCAATTCTAAGGGAACTAACAGAAAACAAAGTTGAATTGGTAATGAATTCATTGGACATCCACGCAGTATTAGAAATGGGTTATGAATCACTCAAATTAGGGATATCAAGAGTCATATAGATTATGGTAACTTGAGTATTTTGCTTCCTTTTCTACTTGTCTTTAATATTTTTTTGCATTGGTATACTTTACTATTTACTATTTATATCTCTATTATTATTGGATTTTTTTCTCAGTTCTTTGTAACATTTTAATGAAACTAATCCATCAGGTTGTAATTCAATTTGGGAAGTAAATAGACAATAAAATATTTTTGAAACATTTTAGCGGCAAGATTTTCTCTTTGTTTTCTTGGCAGGGGAGGGAGCAGTAATAAACAAAGGAAATAAATTACATATTGTTGGTCCTAAAATACCCTTTCATAGTTTACTATGCATCTCTTTATATTCAAAATTTTGAACTTTTTTTGTTTTCAAGAGCTAATTGACAATGGAAACATCTTTTAAACATTTCCATATGCATTTTTGTCCCATGATTAAATTAACTGTTGATTTGAGATTCTACTACATAAATTGAGTATGTTCCTATTTCAAGAACATTGCAAAATGCCTATAAAGCAATAATTAGAAAGAAAATACAGTCCACATAATTGTTACCAAATAAAATTTGGTGAATATGGAGTTGTTTAGATGAGCCCAGAGAACTGGGAGTCAGTGGTTGGCCACAAGGATGTCTGATATAACGGGAACAATCTGGGCCTCTGATATTTCCAAATGCATTGCCCATCTTTAACTTTGCATGACTTCTGGATTAGATGGGCCACCGGCATGTTCTACTACACTCAATATGGTGGTTCTCTGCAGCTTCATGGCACTCAAGGAAAGAAAAAAAAAAAAACAACCCTGGTAATTATCGCCGGAAGGAAAGAGTAGAAACTTTCGGGTTCTCAGAAGGTTTTACAAGGCCACATTTACACACATTTTGTTGGCTTTTGTGGTCAAAGAGCTCATATTCTAGGGTGACTCACAGCTGGGAACAGTTGTCATAGAGCTGCTGCAGATGCAGCTTCCTCTCCCCCTCTGTTGGAACTTGACTCTTAGAGCTTGTTCCTAGAATGTTTTTTCTTCTTTTCTAGTTGTTCAGCCTGTAGTAGAAACAACTTCACAAAAGGACTGAGGAATACACATGTGATAACCAGAAGAGGTTAGACACAAGTGCATTCTTCCAGTCTGTTGGCTGAATTAGGCTATTTTGCTGGGCTCCTTGGTTATCCTTTGGTGGTTCTTCTGTGGAAAAATACTCTTTGCTTCTTCCCTTGAAAACCTGCTGCATCCCCTGTGAGTTACCATGGATGTCATCTTAATCTATACTGCCTCTTAAACTGGAGGCCTGTGATCTCTGCTGTCTCCCTCTCCCTGTAGCCAACAGCTCTCATCCTGGAGCTCCTGAAAGCTGTCTCTCAAATTCATCCTCTCTCTTTATGCTTTCCCTGTGGGATCTGTGTTTGAAAGCTCGGCTAGAAAGACATTCAGGACTGTCACTGTCACTACTGTCACTACTTGGCCTCCAGTCACCCCTCCAGCTTGTCCCCTCCAGCTCTTTTTATACATCCTCAAAACATGGAGGAATATCAAAGGAATGTGGGGGTAGCCCAAGGTTCTAATTGAGACTCAGTTTCTTACCTGCTGAGTAACCTTGGGTCAGTTATTTATGTTTCATGCAATGTTTGGGTGCTGGGGGAGGTGGCTTGGGGTTCTATAGTGAACAAAACAGATGAGATCCCTGCCCCCACAGAGTGTATGGTCTAGTGGAATCACTAAGCACTCAGTGGTAGTATGTTTCTAATAGGCAGATTGTACCAGAGACCATTCATTGCCTATCAAATATCCATTCACCTCATCTCCTAGATAGCATTGTGTTCTATTGAGAGAGCACAGTTCCCAAATTTCCTTACGGCCTGAGGTGGTCAGTGAGATGCAACTGAGTCACTGAGTGGGGCTTCTGGGAAAACTATCTAAAACACAGTGACTTAGTGGAACTCATCCATTTGCCATTTCCTCCTTCATTTCCCCTTCATTTCTCCTTCATTTCCCTTCATTCCCTGGCTAAAATGCACAGAAGATGGGCAGCTATCTTGGGCAATGAGGCAGCTCTAAAGATGGAAGCATTTTGCTACAGCAGGTGAACAGAGATAGAAGACAACCAGATTAACGGATGACTATGAAGTCTCCAAACCAGCCTTGGATTGCCTGCCTTGGGACTTTTATGAGGGAGAAAAACACAGTATTCCAATATTTCATTGTTTTTTAAGTAGGCTCTACTCCCAGTGTGGAGACCAATGCAGGGCTGGAACTCAAGACCTGAGATCAAGAACTTGAGATCAAGACCTGAGCTGAGATTTAGACACCCACTGACTGAGCCACCCTGGTGTCCCCCTCATTTGACCTAACTTAAATGCCAGATTTGGAAACTCATGACTTTAATAAGTGGTAAGTAAAAAAATCACTTAGCTATAATATTGATAATCATCGTTTGCTTAATTATCATTTAAATAATCACAGTGGTTATGATAATGCCCAGTAGTAAGGCAAGATCTGTATAAATAAAGATTTGCATAAATTTTGCCTTGACATAATCTACCTTAAATCAATCTTCAAATCGTCTCTACACTGAGGACACAGTTACAATAATGTCTGTCATCCCTGCTTCAAACTGGTCTTAGTTCTGTCTATGTAAATTCCAATTTACATTTTCATATTTATTCTAATTACTGATTATGGCGCAGGAATGCTAAATATTTAACATGTATGCTACCACTTCCCAATCCTGTGTCCATGCCAGACATTAATAATTGATGACAGTATTCTTTCTGTCTCAGTCTCTTTCTCAGAAACCCTTTCAGTGTAGCACCAGGCCACTCTTACCATTTGATCACAATTGGCAGCAGACATGCATTTGTTGTAAGCCATTTCCAATAATTTTTAAAATGTTGACTGGGGTTGAAATGATACATTTTTTTCTTCAAATTCAAATATGGAAGAGGTTTTTTTTAAAGTAATATAAACCAAATAAACGTCTAGTTCATTGAACAGATGCTGATTAATATCTTAGGTTTTAAGGAAGGGCAAATGTGAGCACAGTTTGCTTCTAGAAGCTCTGATATCAGTAGAGATTGATGAATTTTAGGGAGTAGGCCACATCTATTGGGCACGCACTGTTCATTAAATATGAGCATGGGGAGAGATAGTGGGGAAAAATAATGGTTCTTTTCCTCATGGATTTATAATCTAATGAGAGATAGAGGATAAATCCAAAATTTTAAATGTAACAGTTGGTTTGTAAAAGATCTTCAGGGACAAGAAACAAATTTAAAATTTCTAAATGCCGTTTCTGTCATAACCACTGCAATAGTGAGAGCTAACACCTCATGACGACTTCTGTGTGTTGAGGCCTTTTCAGTGGTGTGGGGGCTGTGTGGCTCATTAGCTTCCTCCTTCCCCAGGACTGCCCTCTAGACACACATAGGGGAACTTGCAGTGCTGTGCCCCCTTTGAACCCTGGGGACTCTCCCCATCCTAAGTTTGCGTTGGGAATGAAGACGCCATAGACTGTAACCACTGAAACTGAGCCACATATCCATCTGTTCCAGAAAGAAGGGACACAGCAGCTGCTGCTGGGATCCCTGAGTGATCCTGGGTCCTACCCTCTGGAAGAATTGCCAAACTTGAAATCATTAAGAACTATGGTGAGCTCTGTATGTGACATGAACATTTTAATCTACTCTTCACTTCTTGCTTGAGCACAGAGATACCCGAGTGTTAACAAATACTCAGCTTCTCTTTGAGTCTTCTTCCCTCCTTCCCTCCCTCCATTTCTCCCCTTTTTCTTGCCCCCCTCCCTCTTTTTTTTTTTTTTTTTTTTTTTTTTTTGGCTTAAACTAGCCAGAACCAGATACTATTATTTGCAACAAAATAACTTCGACTACTACAGGTCCACTATTTTCTTTAATCTTCACTACAATACTAGGAGGGGCTACTGTGTCCTCAGGAGTGAAATAAGCAAGTGAAGACTTAGTGAGCTTACAGAATTTGACTCAAGATCACAGAGCTATTCGGTGGCTGAGCCAGGATGCAGACCAAGCGAGGCCTATGGAATTCTAGAGCCAGGACTTGAAGAAGATGTTTAGTCCCACAGGCAGTTAATAGGACTTGCCTGCCCTTCGATTTCCAGAAGGTGGTCAGACTGACTTCACAGAGCTACAGTTCTGCCTTCATACGGCATTAGAAGCACAGGTAAAGCAGCTCCTTGAAAGGCAGCTCTACTTCATCTTTTCTTTTTTAGCCTGTCCCTGGGACACCTGCCTTCAGATAGAGCAAAATCTATGTGGAAGATGACAGCACGTACTTTTGCTGTATTTGATATACCAGATGATGTATTTTTACTGTGTTTGAAATACCAGATGAAGGTGATAGCAACATCAATAATCTCTTCCTGCAGTCTTCTCGAAGAGCCCTAGCCATGGTACCTTCTTTCTTCCTTTTTTTAAAAAAAGATTTTATTTGTTTGAGAGACAGAGAATGTACACAAGCATTCTCTGAGCAGACTCCCCATGGAGCAGGGAGCCCAGCATGATGTGGGACTCCATTCCAGGGCCCCCGGATCATGACCGGACCCAAAGGCAGACGCTTGACTGACTGAACCACCCAGGCACCTCTGTCCTCTTCTTTCTTAAAATATAACTGCTTTCTAGGAAGATTTTCTTAACTGATTTTTTTTTTTTTAAACAAACAGATGTTGGAATGAAAAGGGGAAAGAAGATGCTCATGATCATATCTTTTTTTTTTTTTAAAGATTTTATTTATTTATTTATTTGACAGAGAGAAATCACAAGTACACTGAGAGGCAGGCAGAGAGAGAGAGAGAGAAGGAAGCAGGCTTCCTGCTGAGCAGAGAGCCCGATGCGGGACTCGATCCCAGGACCCTGAGATCATGACCTGAGCCGAAGGCAGCGACTTAACCCACTGAGCCACCCAGGTGCCCCTCATGATCATATCTTGATGCACTGTTGCATCCTGAGTGGCTTCCATTTTTTTGGAGTAGGATGTATCCTCCTTTGTCCCTCCAGAATTTCCTTCTTTCTGTCCCATAGGCTAATCTGCTTAGACCACATAAAGGGGCTCCATTTTGTCTTGGCTAATGAGAGAGAGGGAGGAGGAGATTAGCGAGAGGAAGGAGGTGGGACTCGACATACCTATTCCTGTTCCCTCCCAATGGGTCCCCTCAGCCTGGTTGTTTCTCTGGACTAAAGGTTCTGTCTTCTCTTACATTATGCTTCTCATCACCACTTGTCATTGTGGGTTCCAATAAACACTCCTTCCCCTCTCTTCTCACTCTGCTCCAGAGTGGCAGCAGCTCCACTGCCCCTTGCCCTGGGATTCTGGATTAATTCTTTCTGGTTTCCCTATGCCCTGCACACACCTCCAGAAAATAGCCCATTCTTGGAGCATCCTCAGATGGATTCATTTCTGGTTCCCACTGGGCTCCAGAGGGATGCTCCTTGTAAGTGCTCCTCCCAACCGGTCCTTCTTGTGCTCTCTCGTCCTTCGTTTTTCACTGATGTGCAAACCTGTTGTGCCGTGGTCAGTACTCTCGGAGAGAATCCAGTCATTCAACTCTAACAATTAAACCTGCTTACCCAACAGGCAAAATCAGACTTCTACCTCAGAGCTCTCTCCAAATCACGTCACAATTTGTACCTAACATTCTCACAATTAAATTAGACCTGACCTCATAGGTAGAGTCTGGCACACTTTATTTCCTTCTGTTTTTTTTTTTTTTTCAAATATACTTTCCTGTAATTTCCCATGCACAGCAACTGTCTTTGAATTTAGTTTTGTTGCCCAATCACATGGATGATTTGGTTGTCTGTGAACATAGGATCCTGAGAAATGCTATTGATTATGGGAGCTGCTTATCACAGCTGGACTATAAATTAGGAGATAGCTAGCTTGATGCAGACTTATTCAGATTCTGAAACCAAATAATCTACTTTCACGATTAGGGGGGAAAATTCACAGCACAGTAAGCTGATCGAATGACTAATACAAATGTCTTGATATTTAGAGAATTCAGGCAGAGAATATATCATCAGTGAAGTCATCACCGTTGTTGTGCTCACAAAAGACAAAAGGTATGTCTGCCATCATGTTATAGCCGACACGGCCTGGCCTGAGAAGGTGGGCCCTCGGGAAAGAGTCAGACAGACCTTTGTTTGTGTCTGAGGAAGTTCCTGGACATGCAGTGGGGTTCCCTCTTGATTTAAGGGGCACCATCAATCTATGTGCTACTTTTTAGGCTGAATCACCTCTCTCCAAATGGCTTTGTCTTTTTTTTTTTTTTTAAAGATTTTATTTATTTATTTGACAGACAGAGATCACAAGTAGGCAGAGAGGCAGGCAGAGAGAGAAAGGAGGAAGCAGGCTCCCTGCTGAGCAAGAGCCCGATGCGGGACTCGATCCCAGGACCCTGAGATCATGACCTGAGCTGAAGGCAGCGGCTTAACCCACTGAGCCACCCAAGCACCCCATATGGCTTTGTCTTGAAAGGCTATCCTCTATTTCCAAAATCATATGTCCCCATGTATCAGTATTCTCAAACAGCCATGTCCTGTCCTCTATCCTGGGTTCCATGTCCAGAGTCCTTGCCAGATGGCTCCTTTTAACAATTAAAGAGAAATGGAGATTTTAGAAAGCCTTCTGACTCAATTGAGAGACAGAAGGTATGCGTGGCAGGTCAGTTTCTGTGAGGCAGACTCTGAGGTGGAGATGGGGGGGGGCAGTATATTTATGGGGAGTGAGGGAAGGAGTATCAGACAAGAGAATCTGGTCTGTGATGCAGCCAAGACGAGGCTTCAGCCCGCCCCATTGTGGGGCTCTAGAGCTGGCCTGGCCTTGCAGAGTCATCCCCAGTTGGGGCAAAGGGTCCAGGATCTTATGCTGTTGTGTATCAATAGTTAACCAGGTGGCACCAGGGAAATTGGGGAAATTGCCCTTGTGCTGGGCAGCTGTTTTCTGTTTTGGGCAGTTGCTGGCATGGGGGCTCAGCTGTGAGCTAGCAACACCCAACAATCAGCAGCAGCTGTGGGAGTGAGTGCTTCTGTCCGGAAGGCATGCTGAGCGGCAGTGACTGCTGGGAGCTGGTCCTGTGTCCCCCGTGCTCGAAGTCTCCCCATTTTGCCTACTTGCTCTGTTTCTTAGCTAGGAATGTGACCAGGTAAAGCACTATCGAATTAGGAAATATTCTCTTTCTTTTTAAACTCTGCAAGAATTTCCCAAGTTGACCACTTTAAAGTATGGGTGAGCTTTGTGTGTTCAAAATATATGACTGGACGTACCAATAGATTTTCATAAACAGAACATTCCCAGGGTTACCCCATTACCTAAAGCCGAATGTAGGAGACTATGGATGTGGATCGCACACATTTCACTGGTCTTCTCCAGGGCTTTTCATTTCCAGTGAGGTCAAGGCTTATCTTCCTCTGAAAGTGTTTGTTGTCTGGCTCTCAGAAAATTACTGCCCTTGGGGCACCTGGGTGGCTCAGTTGGTTAAGCATCTGTCTGCCTTTGCGTCGGGTCATGATCCCTGGGTCCTGGGACTGAGCCCCGCATGGGGCTCTCTGCTCGGCAGAGAGCCTGCTTTCCCCTCTCCCTCTGCCTGCTGCTTTGCCTACCTGTGGTCTCTCTCTGTTAATAAATGAAATATTAAAAAAGAAAAAGAAAGTTACTGCCCTTGTCTGACAATAATATTTGGATTGGTAAACTTGAAAACTCATTTTTTTTTGTTTTGTTTTTTTTTTTCATTACTGTTGGAAACTCTCACTTTTCTACTGTAGAAATCACAGAGGGCCTTTCTGTCTGAGGCAGCTCAGGGTTATGACACAAATGTGGCTCTTGAGTCAGAATCCTGGATCTCACACCTGGCTTTCCTAGCTATTGGCTCTGCAATCCCCTTTGTCATCTCAGTTTATAAAATCAGCTGGGGTGGAGACTGGGTTAACAGACGTTACAGGCTTTGTAAACTGAAACACACTGTTCAAAATGTCTCTCACACTTGTTAGTACTGGAAGAGAGCTGGGTGATCACCTTGCCCAGAGGAGCCCCTCAGTCCCAGGGAGGTCCAGGGACTCGATGAAGACTGCACAGCTGGTGGGGGGGCAGTGGGGGAGTGGTTGGAGCTGGAGCCAGACCCCAGCCCTCCTGACTCCCAGCCTGGCACTTTCTCCAGCCTCTCTTGCCACAGCACGGGGACACCACATGTGTTGTCTGTTCCTATAGAACCCTTGAGAAGATTTCAGAATGGCATACTGTTTGCCAAAGCTTTGAGTCTATAATCTGGAAACAAGACACTCTTCAGATCTGAAGGACTATTATTCAAAAATTGTTACCTTAGTCATTATGCTAAAATCCCCCTTGGGCTACAGTAAGGAAGAGAGGAGCTCATCTTGTATTGGTAATAGAATTACCGAGCGTGCATAGCTGTGTGTGTGTGTGTGTGTGTGTGTGTGTGTAGCTAGTCAGAGATGGAGACAGGGAAAGAAGGGGAGAAAGAGAGCCTCTTTAAGAAGCAAATTACTGTGCCATAGATTTTACATGATTTCCTAGACCCCTTATTTAATAAGTCTAAACTGAGAGTTCTCATAATTCTTTTGCACCAGGGTATGTGCTGCAGGCCTGCAGTTTTTCTGCGTTTCTTAGGTATTCATTTCCAAAATTTTGTTACCATCCCACATGTGAGTCATTCCCTCCCATGCAATCCATTTAAAACCTCCAGCATGCTCTGGGGGCCTGAGGAGATAGCTCAGAAAAGGCCAGCCCTATTCATTTGGTAATGGTGAGGACCTGCCAACTTGACAGGGGAGAGGAGGCCCCGCAGGGTTACCCCAAGGTAGCCAGCAGAAAATGCAGCAGCATCTGGTTCCCACCCACCTCCCATCTCCAGGAGTGTGCCCTTCTGTTTGGCTGTATGCTTCATGTGTGGGAGTCTGGGACAATGCAGCTGGTGAGAGAGAGCAGAGATGAGAAAAATTCCTTTAGCAGAATAATGAAAATGTAAGCAGAATGTTAAGAAACAATCACACAGGCCACATGCGCACAAGCAACACTGACGTGGCGTTGGAGAACCTCCATGTCCCCCGGCCGCAGCCTTCACATGAGGGCAGTGAGATTCGCTCTAGTTACAGCATGGTGCTTGTGAAAGGGGCTGGGACATGGGCTTTATACAAATGTTGATTTATTTTATACATTAACCAGGAATGCTATAACTGATTTCAGTATGGTTTGTCTACAGTTCATAGGAGATCTCTGTGGCTTCCTTCACCTTTGAGGGCACACAGGGCACAATATGCCTGGCCTGCTTCTGCTTATTAAGAAGGAAGTCATCTAAGGGATAAATCTGATAAGCAAGCCCCATGGAAGCTTTCAAGCTCCTGGCCTTGGGATGCACTGCCACTGGAGATGGGGGTCTGGGGCTGGCATGCTAACTAGGCCAGGAGACTCCTCACAGCAAGGTGTCACTTAGCAGAAGATGCCACAATCCAGGCCCTTTGGTATCATTCATCTCCGGCTATACCTAGGAAAGCTAATCAATGTTTCATTTTCTCCTAGGAGTGCCAGCTTGGAAAACACAGTGTGAAAAATGCCCAAGGGGTGGCCATTCTCTACCTTCTGCCACAGAGGGGGTCTACACAGACAGTCCTGCTGGCAGGGGTGGCTCCCACAAATAAGCTGTTGCCTCAAGAAGCAGGTGGTGAAGAAGGAAGGGGGGGGGAAACGGCATCCACATCCTTATTAGCAGTTTTCTCTGTGTGGCATTTAAAACTGAAGAAGGAGTTAGATACTAGCTCATGGCTGAGTCTAATACTCAGAAATTCACACAAGAGTCACTGCTCTCAGATACACAATTGTGTGACCAGCATGGTGCTCTCTACCCTCAGAATGGACTTCTCTTTCAGAAATGGTTCTGTTCTAGGGTGCCTGAGTGGCTCAGTGGGTTAAAGCCTCTGCCTTAGGCTCAGGTCATAATCTCAGGGTCCTGGGATCGAGTCCCACATGGCCCTCTCCTGCTCAGCGGGGAGCCTGCTTCCCCCTCTCTGTCTCTGCCTGCCTCTCTGCCTACTTGTGATCTTTCTCTCTGTGTCAAGTAAATAAATAAATAAAATCTTTTAAAAAATGGTTCTGTTCTTCTACATTTCTCAATATTTTCTCCAACCTTAAAATTCCTCTTGCAGGGAAGAAGTATACTGCTCTATACATGAAAATTCAGCATGTGGATCCAAGAACTTCTGGCTCCTGAATACATCAACACACCAGAGTTGACCTGGGGTTTCTTTTGACCTGTGGTGGCTAAAAGATTCTTTCCTTAAGCTCTTCAACATCCAGCAGAATTGCTTCAGTTTTCATGTTGGAGGAAAAGCATAGAGTCTGTGACCCACAAGATGCACAGCTAACCTAAACTTGGAAAGAAGAGGGAATTCCATCACTTTGGCATGCAGTTAGACCCAGGGAGGGGAATGCAAATCTTTTCTGATCGACATAACCTTGTGGTGTGGGATCTCTCAGATTCTGAGAGCCTGGGTTCCTTCAAATCTATTTAATTAGTTCACAATAGGGAGAAAACTCCAGAAGGATTAAGGACTGTAGCAAAAGTAAAAACTAGAAACAGGAAAAATTAATTGTAGGTTTAAGACAATTATAGTAAGGTAAGGGCCTGATGAGCCAAGAAAGTCCTGACTCCTATCATTTTTAAGCTCATTTTTAGCCTGGAAAAAAAAATCACCATTACTTGTCTGGCTTTAGGTTCACCTGAAAACAACGGAGATAACTGTAGCTGCCTCTCCCACCAGCACCCCATCAATCTCCTGATGAGTAGAATGGGCAAACAATAAAGCAAAAACATTTCAGGATTGGAGACATCTTGCTCATGTATGTGCATGTTAGTATGTATAAATGAATACCAGGCAAGCACTTTGATTATGCATGGGTTTGAGATTTGTATTTTCATTTTCTATTTTCTTTGCTACTGGGGAAAATTAGATGTAAGTATGCCAGGGAAGGGTCATCGCTTATGATGTTTATGGCAGAGAGAGATACATTAGCCAGTCTGCGTGCGCTCTCCTGTGTACTGGAAGTTGACAACTACAGAAATTATGCCTCAGTTAGACTTTATCTTGGAGAGGGTGTTACGTTAGCCTTAGGAGAGGCTACATGGGTCTGTGTCAAAGCCGCAGGAGTCAAAGGCCTACTGCGAGAGAAGAGTGTTAAAGGCACACAGTGGGGACTATATTACTTCTTTTTTTTTACGTTTTTTACATTACTTTTCTATTTTTAGAAAGTTCAATGATAGTCTAAAATAGTTTCTTTCACATCTCCCTAGCCTGACAAACCCTAATCTGATCTTGAAAAAAAAAAAATTTAACCTAAGAACTATTTTAATGTTTTGTTTTGATTTGTATTTGGATGAGATTCTTACAGAGTAAGAAATCACTAGTTTTTTTCATTTTATTTTTTAAAATAGGTAGTTTTACATGAAAGTCCTCTTCAAGGAAAAGGATGATCTTTATATAGGGAAAGATAACTGCTCTGCCATGGTAATTATGGAACTAGTCACAGCCTTTGCATGTAATTAAAAAAAAAATTGTTTTCTCTTCCACTGCAGGGCAACTATCAAATTCCCACACGACAATTTTAGGCCACGTTCACTCATATGGCTTTCAGGGGCAACATTCAATTAAAACATTGAATAACCCTCCCACTGGCATTGTCCTAAAATTGCTGCTAACCTTAGAAGCTAAACCAGTTGAAATTAAATAATAGGCTAAGTGTAAAGACAACCTATTGGGTTTCTATTAAAAAAAGGGCCCTCAGGTTTTCTTGTATAGTTCAAAACTAGTAAGGCCTTAGAAATATTTCCCAGATGGAAAAACATATATCATGAAAATGGAAGCAGGACCCCAAAAAACCCCAAAAAACAAAAACAACCAAAAAACCAACAACAAAACCCTGGACTAACAATACTTACATCAGACAAAACAGACTTTAAAACAAAGGTTGTAACAAGGGACAAAGAAGGACACTACATAATGATAAAAGGATCAATCCAACAAGAGGCTGTAACAGTTGTAAATATCTATGTACCTAGCATAGGAACACCAAAATACATAAAGCAAATATTAACAGACATAAAGAGAGAGATTGACAGCAATACAATAAGAATAAGGGACTTTAACATCCCATTACATCAATGGATAGATCATCCAGACAGAAAATCAACAAGGAAACAGTGGCTTTGAATGACACATTGGATCAGATGGAATATATACATACATATATATATATATGTGTGTATATATATATATATATACATATATATATATATATAACATTATACCACAAATAACTTTATTTGTATTTATTTGTATTATTAGAATACACATTCTTTTCAAGTGCATGGTGAACATTCTCCAGGATAGATCATGGGTTAGGCCACAAAGCAAGTCTCAATAAATTCAAAAAGACTAAAATCATATCAAGCATCTTTCACAACCACACAGTATGAAACTAGAAATCAGTTACAAAACAATAACAAACTCTGGAAAAAGTACAAACACATGGAGGCTAAACAACATGCTACTAAATGAATGGGTCAATCAAGAAATCACAGAGGACCTCATCATTGATAGGTGAATGGATTAAAAAACAGGTGGTATACATATAAAATGGAAAATTACTCAGCCATAAAAAAGAATGGAATCTTCCAGTTGCAACAACATGGATGGATCTAGAGAGGATAATGCTAAGTGAAGTCAGTAAGTTAGAGAAAAACAAATACCATATGATTTCACTCATGTGTTCATGTGTGGAATTTAAGAAACAAAACAAATGAACAAAGAAAAATGAGATAAACTATAAAACAGACTCTTAAATACAGAGAACAAATTGATGGTTACCAGAGGGGAGACAGGTAGGGGAATGGATGAAATAGGTGAAGGGGATTAAGAGGACACTTACCATGATAAACACTGAGTGATGCACAGAATTGGCGAATCACTATATTGTACACCTGAAACTAATATAACACTGTGTGTTAGCTATGTTGCAATTAAAATTAAAACAAACAAACAAAAACCTCAAAGAGGACATCAAAAAAATACATGGACAACAGTCTAAAATCTCTGGGATGCAGCCAAAGCTGTTCTATAAGAGAAATTTATAGTTACACAGGCCTACATCAAGAAACAAGGATCATCTCAAATAAACAACCAAATCTTACACCTAAAAGAGCTAGGAAAAGAAGAACAAAGTCCAAAGCTGGTAGAAGGAAGTAATAAAGAATAGAATAAGTGAAATAGAGATTAAAAATAAATACACTAGAAAAGATTACAGAAACCAAGAACTGGATCTTCGAAAAGGCAAACAAAATTGATAAACTTTTAGCTGGACTGATCAAGCAAAAAGAGAGAAAACTCAAATAAGTAAGATCAGAAAAGAAGAAGGAGAAATAATTATGAACAACAGAGAAATACAGAGGATTAGAAGAAAAGATTTTGAAAAGTTATATGCTGGCAAATTGGACAACCTATAACAAATGGACAAATTCCTAAAAACATATAATCTAGAACAGAACTGGGAAGAAATAGAAAATTTGAACAGACCAATTACTAGTGATGAAATTGAATCAGTAATCAAAATAATCCCCAAAAACAAAAGCCCAGGGCCAGATGGCTTCAAGGTCAAGACTATGATTTATTTATTTATTTATTTATTTATTTACTTACTTACTTACTTATTTATTATCTGCAAGGCTTATTTCATAGAGCACTATATAAATAGAGGTACAACAGAGTGTTCCAACATGTGACATTTTTTGCAGAAAAATACTAAAACTCATACGTTAGGACAATTGTCTCTGCCTCCTACATAAAAAGGCTAGTGTATAAAAATAGTTTTGAAATCTAAGGCACCATGCTCTAATCCATAACAATGGTACAGTACTCTAAATAGCAAAGAACTAAGGAATCAGAAAAAGTAATTTCTTCCTTTTACTAATCCAAGATTGGTGGCTAGAAAGGAACATGGACCTCCTTGAAACTCTGTGATTCAGCAGAAGACTCATTAGCAGTAGGACAACTAATGTGCATTCATGTTTTAGCCAATAGCTTATACAGAATTTGATTCTACCAAACATTTAAAGAAGAGTTAATACCCATTCTTCTCAAGCTATTCTGAAAAACAGTTGAGGAAGGAGAACTTCCAAGTTCATCCTATGAGGCCAGCATTGCCCTGATACCAAAACCAGAGAAAGACACTACAAAGAAAGAAAACTACCCACCAATATCTCTGATAAATAGATGCAAACATCCTCCAAAAAATATCAGCAAACTGAGTTCAACAATACATTTAAAAAAATCATTCGTCATGACCAAGTGAGATTTATTCTAGGGATACAAAGATAGCTAATTATTCATAAATGGGTCAATGTAATACATCACATTAACAAGAGGAAGGATAAAAACCACATGATCATCTAAAAAAAATGAAGAAAAAGCATTTGACAAAATATAATATCCATTCATGATAGAAACTCTCAACAAAGTGGGTTTAGAGAGAACATACCTTAAAATAATAAAGCCATATTAAAAATAAACCCATAACTAACATGATACTCATCGGGGAAAACAGCAAAATTTTCCTCTAACGTCAGGAACAAGGCAAGGATGTCCACTCCCACCATATTACTGGAAATCCTAGCTGTAGCAATCAGACAAGAAATAGAAATTAAAGGCATCCAAATTCATAAAGAAGAAGTAAAACTGTCACTCTTGGAGATGATGTGATACTATACATAGAAAACCCTAAAGACTCCACCAAAAAGCTATTAGAAATAATATATGAATTCAGTAAAGTTGTAGGATACAAAATTAATGTATAGAAATCTGTTGTTCTTCTATACACTAAAAACAAAGCAGTAGAAAGATACATTATTGCTTCAAAAAGAATAAAATGCCTAGAAATAAATTTAACTGAGGAGGTGAAAAACCGTAATATACTGATGAAAGAAATTGAAGACAACACAAACAAATGGAAAGGTATACCTTGCTCATAGATTGGAAGAATCAATATTGTCAAAATGTCTATACCACCAAATCAGTCTATAGATTTAGTGCAATCCCTATTAAAATACCAATAGTGGGGTGCCTAGGTGGCTCAGTTGGTTAAGCATCTGCTTTCAGCTCAGGTTGTAATCCCAGGGTCCCTCAGCAGGGAGCCTGCTTCTCCCTCTCCCTCTGCCTGCCACTCCCCCTGCTTGTACTCTCTCTCTCTCTCTCTCAAATAAATAAAATCTTTACCAAAAAAAAATATCGATAGCATAGTCACAGAACAAGAACAAATAATCCTAAAATTTGTATGGAATCACAAATGATCTTGAATAGACAAAGCAATCTTGAGAATGAACAAGGCTGGAGATAGCACAGTCTCAGACTTCAGGACATAGTATAAAGCTATCATCACCAAAACAGTATGATACTGACACAAAAACAGACACAAAGATCAATAAAAGAGGACAGAGAGCCAGAAATAAACCCATATCTATATGGTTAACCTCTGGCTCTCTAACCAGAGACAAGAAAATATAACGGGGAAAAGACAGACTTTTCTATGAATGGCGCTGGGAAAACTGGACAGCTGCATGCAAAAGAATGAAACCGGAGCACTTTCTTATGGCACACACAAAACAAACTCAAAGTAGGGTGCCTGGGTGGCTCAGTGGGTTAAAGCCTCTGCCTTCAGCTCGGGTCATGATCCCAGGGTCCTGGGATCAAGTCCCGCATCGATCGGGACTCAGCAGGGAGCCTGCTTCCTCCTCTCTCTGCCTGCCTCTCTGCCTACTTGTGATCTCTCTCTGTCAAATAAATAAATAAAATCTTTAAAACAAACAAACAAACAAACTCAAAGTAGATTAAAGACTTAAATGTGAGACCTGAAACCATAAGACTCCTAAAAGAAAACATAGGGAGTAATCTTTTGAACATCGCTTTTAATAACATATTTATAGCTATGTCCTCCAGGCAAGGGAAACCAAGGCAAAAATAAATAACTGGGGCTACATCAAACTAAAAAGCTTTTGCACAGCAAAGGAAACAATCAAGAAAAGAAAAAAGGCAGCCTCGTGAGTGGAAGGAGATATTTGTAAATGATATATCTGACAAGCAGTTAATATCCAAAATATGTAAAGAATGTATACAACTCAACATAAAAAAAAAAGCAATCGAATTAGAAATGGGAAGAGGATCTAAATGGACAGACTTACAAAGAAGACATACCAGATGTCAACAAGCATATGAATAGATGCTCAATATCACTATTCGCCAAGGAAATACAAATCAAAACCACAATGAAATACTACCTCAAGCCAGTCAGAATGGCTAGACTCAAAGAGACCAGAAATAACAAGTGTTGAAGAGAATGTGGACAAAATGGAACCTTTGTGCACTGCTGGCAGGAATGTAAATTTGTGCAGTTACCATGGAAAACAGTATGAAAGTTCCTCAAAAAATTATAAACAGATATATGGTATGATTCAGTAATTTCACTACTAGGTACTTATCAAAGAAGATGAGAACATGAATTCAAAATGATAAATGCACCACTATGTTTGTTGCAGCATTATTTACAATAGCCAAGATATGGAAGCAGCCAAGTGTCCACAAATAGGTGAATGGATAAAGAAGATATGCATAAAAGACCTTGCATAGCCTGGACGTGAATGTGCATACACACACACACACACACACACACACACGCATGCACACACACAATGGAAAATTGCTCAGCTATTAAAAAGAATGAGATCTTGCCATTTGTGACAACAGGATGGACCTAGACGGTATTATGCTAAGTGAAGTAAGTTAGAGAAAGACAAATACCATATGGTTTCACTTATATGTGGAATCTAATAAATAAATAAATAAATAAAATTAAAAAAATTAAAAAACCCCACCAAACCCAGACTTGAATTCAGAGAACAAACTGGTGGTTGCCAGAAGGAAGGGGTGTGAACGATGGATGAAACAGATAAAGGATATTAAGAGATACAAACCTCCAGTTATAAAATAAATAAGTCACAGAGATGAGAAATACAACATAGGGTATATAGTCAAAAATATTATAATAATGACGCATGATGACAGATGGTGCCTACTACTCACTGTGATGAGCGCTGAGTAATGCAGAGCATTGTCAAATCAATGTGTGGTACACCTGAAACTCATACGACACTGTATGTTCATTATACTTCAATTAAAAAAAAAAAAAAAAGAAATGTTTCCCAAGAACACTGTCTTTAAGAGAGAGAGAGCAACCTAAGCACCTAAATTTTGTGACAATGATGGGTAAAAGTATAAATTTACACTTTTATATTATATCTTCTATCTAGAAAACTCAATGAACCACAAATATTAAGCACTCACTGATTTTATGAGTCCTTTTATCTTTTCAATTTATTTTATTTGTAGACTTTATGTAGTTTTCTATTGGCTGATGAATCTCCATGGTGGTGATGATAAAGGGGGCATTTGTTGCCACTGGACCTGTTTATGAATTGAGATGAACTCAGATTCAGAATCCTTTTTTCTGCAGGCCAAACTGCAGGGTTTTTGTTACTACTGTTGTTTTGGAACAAAGATTAGAGGTCTGTTGGCAACAACCTCTACTTTGGTTGATCTAAACTTTTGAGGGTCTTTTCAAAAGTATACTTCCATATGGTAATGAATTACATGAGCCAGTCAAAGTGCCCTTCTTTTGAGCTCTCCCTTTCACAGTAAGCAAAGCTCTTGACATTCACCATCAACAGGAATGAGAGAAGACAGGGAAGTGCTGAGAAGTGGTTGGTTTCTCCAGGTAGTTCTGATGGGCCTTGAATAGAGACTGAAAAAGCACTGGCTTCTGGCTGACCTGAGTGTTTGCATCTTCTTTTTTAACTGAATATTGCCTTTTTCACTCAACCTGCCTGTGTTGGTAGTAAATAAAGTTGTCTGTAATGAAAATAAATCGGGTGAAGTACACTTTGAAAATGTAACCTGTGTATCTTAGAAAGTGGTGTGAACTATCAGCACACTTACCAGTATCTTACACTTTTAGTAGGAGAAAAAGTGTTAGCCTGCACTTCGCTGACCAAGGCCTTGCTCCTTTTACAATTGAGAATATTAAAATGTTCTCATTTCAACGTTAGTGTATATTGAGTATCACATTCCAAGAATTAAATCAGATGAAGAGCTAAGGACTTGTTCCACTGGTACGAAGAGGCCAGGGGAGAAATGGGATGTGACAGGCCATCTGCACTACATGCTCCCAACGAATCCGTACAGGTTGCCTATAAAACCCGAGTTAGTGACAACTACCTTGGAGGAAGGCGCTCTTGACCTGGGAGCTATCCCTGAGCATTGGCCATGGGGCAAATGAAAACTGAAGCACTCTCTGTATTTTTCAATACATTTGACTCACTCTAAGCCCATGGATGGTCAGTGTGCAGCATGAATTCTGTAACTAGCCTGTGAAATTTGGCTGCTGCCACATTTTTAAGTTTGAGAGTTGCGACTGGACCCGGTCCAGTGATAACTGGTTATAAATCACTGGGAGGTGGGGAAATCCTCTATCAGAGGCTGGCTACATGAAGCCCCTTTCTTCTTGGAAACCACAAAGAAAAAGACACCACCGGCTGAACCAGTCCTACTCAGGACTGGGTGCCAGCCCCGGACCCTTCCTCTCCATCCCAGTCTCAAACCCAATCCTCTCTCCCTTCGTTTCATGATGTCTGTCTATTTTTCCTCCCCCCCAACAACACTGCCTTGGTCTTAAAAGAACATAACATTCTGTCATGAATAAAGTCATTATGGTTATGTGGAATTCCAGAGCATTTGATTGATGCGGCTGTTGGTATAAGGAGCTTCTTCTCCTCCGTGTAATGAATCCCAGACTCCCTTTGGGAAACGGACTCAGAGCAGGGCTATGGCACTGAAGTATGAGGACGGGAGATGAAAAGTGGTGTCTCTAGTTCAAGTTGGAGATGACAGTTAGAAATCATTATTTGAAACCCTGAAAAAAAGGAGTGTTACTCACTGACTCACTCACTGGTCCTATTTCCTTAGGACTCTCCCTTTAGGGTAATCTCATTTACCTATGGTTATGAAAACATTTTTTTGTGTGTTTTCCTATGTCATTACCAATTAGTGTCATTGAAATTCATGACAATGTAATTTCATAAAGTTTTAGAAAGGATCTAATAATGTGTCAAAATGAATCCTAAACCCCTCCTCCCAAAGAAAAGTCCAAGGGAAATAACAGAAATAGATTGGTAGCATAAGGACCCATGAAATATTTTTAATAGACAAATACTAAAATACTTTTATCTGATTGTTACCTTTCAGTGAAGGCAGTTCCAGTGCTGCCTGGAACTTGGAAAACTACTGGTGAAGAATTGAAATGAAACAAAACAAACCAAAAATAGAACTGGGATACAATCTTCACCAAATCTGTTGCCTTCTATAAGAGTCAAATGTAACTTTGAAACTTGATGCCAGTTCCCAAGTGGTCCCAGTTACTGCCTTTACTCTTTTTAATAAGTTGGCTGATTATGGAGCTAATAATAAATATAATTGAAAATCACTGTTGGATCCTTTGAAGTCTGCTGCCAAATAACGTTTTGTAAAAAAATGTAAAAAAAAAAAAATAGTCCTGAGGGGAACTTCAAACAATACTTTAAATATTCATAATCAACAGTCATGTTGTTAGATTTACCTTAGGAGATTCACAGGGATTATAAAATATGATATTAACTCAAGAAAGCACGCTAATTTCCCTTCTCTAATAAATGTCGTCAGGGCAGTCATTGTCCTAATTACTTAATTTCTGTCTGGCTCTGACTGAAGTTAACTTCTTATTTCCAAACAAATGTGTGAGCAGAACAAAGCACACAAATTAATCAGCTATTGTCAGTTCTATCCATGACTTTGGAAGTGATGCCACTAAGACAAAGCGGTTCTTTAGCAGGAACAATGTCATCCTGCCCAGACTTTCATTTTAGAACAGGATTTCTGCAGTGAATTAATAGTCTTTAGAAATGGTATAGAGCTACAATAACAGCTTTCTGGTTTTGATTATAAGGCAGAATGATTTCTGGTTTTCAGTAATATTTGCATTGTGAATGGGATTCCATTTTTTCTCATTTGGAGGCAATGATCAGGTGAGAGTGATCTGAGACTGTTCCATCAAAGACCTATGCTGTGACCAGAATACAAATCACTTGATTCCAGCTCTTTAAGAAACACAACTTATTTTACAACAGAGAAAGTATTAGGGCAATGCACAAATGAGAATTTGAGAAACCATGCACATTTATGCTGAAGTCACTGTGAACTGTCTGGGTTTCATGGTAGCTGGCTGAATACCTCTCCACCGAAATGCTTTCCTAACACTCTTCTCGGGTGTTAAATTTAAAAATTAAGTGTATAAAAATAAATACAGCTTAAACAAAGGTGAGGAGATGGAAAGGAATGTTATCCTGAACCACTGCCATGTTCCTAACTCCAAGGAAATGGCTAACCGGGAGACGAGACATCAAAGCCCATCGATTTCAGCAAGTAGAGGTGTGTAGAGCAAGAAAAACGGAGTGGTGAATTCTAATCTCCCTGAGGAATTGGGAAAATTACTGAAGTGCCTTTCCTTTTTTTAATTTTCACCCCCTGAAAACGCAATGGTGAGGTTGTGTATCTAATCACAAGGCCGATCAAAATCTCTGGAAAGGGATTTTTTGGCAAGGTGGTCCTCTATGCTTAATGGTAAAACAAACAAACAACAACAACAACAACAAAAATGGCTCAAAGCTGAACTAGACTTTCTTCAAAGTAGAGTGGAACCTCTTATTTCATTATTATCGTTTATATTTCAGTCAATTAGTGCCTCTCTTCCAAACCCCTGGTATTTCCTTTGTAGAAGGATTTCTTATACCGGTTTGGCTCCACGCTGAGCAACACTAATTCCTTCCCCCTTGTGACTGTCCTAAAAATATTTGAAACAGCTGTCGTGATGCCCTGAAGTATTCTTCTCTCCAGGCTAAACAAGTCTGGTTCTTTGTAGGCCATGGTTTTAAGTGCTCTTGCTATCTTAGG
Organism: Mustela putorius furo; assembly: GCF_011764305.1. NCBI lineage: Eukaryota > Metazoa > Chordata > Mammalia > Carnivora > Mustelidae > Mustela > Mustela putorius. The sequence continues at coordinate 444,806 of NW_025421294.1, forward strand.
CTCTCCTATCTACAAAGTCTTTTCTAACGGTGGGTTATTGGGAGCAGAATATGGGGCTCACACTGTGGTCTGTCCATGTGGAATCTGGCAAGACTCACTGCTTCACGTGTTTAGCCTACTGTGGCTCTTTAAAGACAGCCTAAGTCGAATCAGTTATTTTTGGGGGCCACATCAGATCACTGGCTCACGTTGAACTTCGAGTCAATTAAAACCACAAGTCTTTTTCACACATGCTCCTGCTAAGCCACTCTGTGTGTATATAGCTATATATAGTTATTATCTGTTGAGTGCTTATTATGGGCAAGGCAATGTGCTAAATGCTTTGCATCTTTTTCATCTCCTTTAATCCCCACATCAACCCAAAGACGTAGTAAGTATCCTTCGTTCATACTGTGATGGGTTGAGGTTCACGCGAGTAGAGACTTGCCTGAAGAAGTCTGGCTCTAAAGGAGGTACTCTTGAACTTGGCTATTCTGCCTTTTGTACTGGTGTGGTGTTTTTGTTTCTAACTTTTCTTAGAAGGGGGATGCAGAGGACAACATCAAAGAGCAGAACCATTAAATATAAATCAGGTTAGACCTGCCCATGTTTTTAGCCTGCTGAGATATTTTGGATCCTGGTTTTTCCCCAAATATATTAACCATTCCCTTGAAGCCTCCTGCCAGTCAGGGATTCATCAGCTGCCATCACCATTCCCATTCTCAATTCATTGCTCCAAAAAATAGAACCAGACCAAAGACAGAGCCCCCAGTCCACACCAAAGCCTCTAGCATATTGGCATGATCACCGTTCCGATCAAGTTACAAGTCCACGGTACTGTGATTCAGCTTACATGTTTTTCCTCTTGTCCATCATGAAGACCTTGCCAAACTCTTTGCTAAAATTCAAGTGCAGAATTTCGAAGGCATGCTTCTGTTGAGTCTAGCATTACTGCCACAGAAAACAAGAAGGAGTGGTCTGGCAAGATCTCTTCGCGGTGAACTCATGTTGTTTTTAAAATTTTCTGAGCAAAATTTCCTATGCTAAAGGAGCATGGGCCACGCCTAAATCTCCATTCTAGAGACTCTGGCCTAGGACTAATACCACTTTCTAGTTTGTAGCACTGACCTTCTTCTCTTTGAACATCTGTTTAACATGTGACTATGTTTGTCTTTCCTATTTCTCAAAAGAAACATCAGTGACAGCTGTTGGGTACTCTCAAATGCAAGCTCTTTTCATATCTGGGAAGGCATTTTTTTCTTGACAAGGAGATCTGACCACATTTAGGACACATGGCCATATTTGTTGAAACTTTTTCAGGCTAAATATAATTTTATTTCATAAAGAAAACAGAAATCAAATGCTATGAAGTCATTTTGTAAGTCCTTCCAGTTCAAGACCTACATTTCATTCCTGTTAGGCAATGGAGATGCATTCCTATCAGGAAAGCATACCCCATCATTAGCTTTCAGTTTAGGGTCTGCTTTTAAAATTGGTGTTCCAAGGTATGTAGACATTCTTCTGATGAGAGATGAAGATAATAACATAGACCATATTAGCCAGTATCTTAAGAAAATAACAGAGCCGAGAAGAGAGACAGGCTTCATACCATACTGGATATTTGCAAACTTGAGTATGCAGAGCAACTCAGCTGAATGGAGAGAATAGAACTTCTTTAAATTTTTTGTAATTAAGTACTCGATAACAGCTAATTAGATTTTTCCACTACACCTCTATACTAACTTGTGCCTGACACAATAATTTAAACTATTTGTCTAGGAAATAATGTCATTTGATTTTAAACAGTCTGTCTCTGAAGGTTGCGTTCACTTTCTGCTTCTATTCCAAAGATGGCATCCAGGTGGGAGAGGAATTTGTATGTTATGATAGGTTTACGCAAAGATGGGATGACTGGCCTTATGTGGGTTCTCCGTTTGCACTAGCTCATTCTTCATGGCCTCACAGGTGGTTGCTTTTAGGCTTTTTGAATGCTCTGGCACCCTTCAAAATTGCTATATAAGACCAGTGAACTTTTGACGCATTCTTTTGACATATTTGTGCTCCATTTCTCTCTAGATGACTCAGCTTTCTTTGTCACAAGAGGCAGACCATAGGATCTCTATGACTTCATCAAGTACCCTGGGCTGGTGGTTCATCCCAGCCTTTGCTCATAGTTCAGTGTGTCCCACCACCATGGGTGTTATGGCTGGTTCTTACTACATTATTCATCCGCTACAGGAACTGGGATTAGATTGTGAGTGCCAAACAGACCCACTCTCTGTGTGACCATGCATTTTGAATCCAATGTGGTAATTAAGGGAATATAACTTTGGTTCCCCTCAATGTAATTAACACCCCCATTCCTGTAGGCTAAGGCTCAGAGAGAAGTCAAGAACAGGTCTATTTAACGCTCTGACTTTTCTTACTTCTTTGCTGCCATTCCAATTTCTCTAAGGCAGGAACAGAGCTGACATTCCTTTGGTTTCCTCAAAAGTATGACCTACTTCTCTCTAGCTCCAACTAAGCTAAATCGGTGGGTATATCTCCTCTAGGCTGTAGTAATTCTTTCTTTCTGAGCTGAATCCACAATGTTCAGCTGTTGACAGGTTGAGGGGCAGACAAAATTTTGAACATTTTGTTCTCACAGCGATGAAGGAATGGCCTGACTTTCAAGGGTATCTTCCTGCTCCTCCCCCCACCCCCCGCTGCTTATTCTTATGATACATTTTATATATAACATAATATATATACACATTTTATATATAAAACATATATACATTCATTACATATAGCATCATGTGTACATACACATGATGCACTGTACACATGCACATTAGTATATATTAGAACTTGGTTAAAGGTCTTCTCCCTTGGGTGAATCCACGAAGCTTCCTTGCTGTAACTCTATGTGCCCCTCTGATGAAGTACCTGGCTCTGAATGAATGGAGCATGGGGGCTGCATCCCTCCACCTTTCTGGAAAAACTGCCTTCCTTTATGTAGGGGTAGACAGTGCTAAATACTGTTAGGGAAACAGGAAGTTCCAGTCTCCTCTTTAGATGATAAACAAAGTCATTTTACTCTGATAAACAGTCTGCAGCGAGTGGCCATGCAGTTCTCAGAAAATGTGTTTTGGATTCTTAATGTTCCCCTTGGTAAGCCCTGATAAGGTTTATTTCATTAAGGAGGTAATGTGGGTAAAGGCAAGTTAGTAAGGCAGAATTCTCAACCATTGGGAGTAACTTGCCGGGTTAACTCACGTTGCTTGATCGCTGTGTGCCTTGTTTCCCTGCGTCTCGAAAGAGACAAAAAATGCCGACATGGTTAACACTTAACAAAGTAAGATGATACCAGGAAAGGAAGTGACCACAAGTTGCCTACGGTTTGCCCCTATCACTTTTGACCTCTTTTCCATATATACTTTGCCAGTTGCCTCTAAAAATATAAATCCGCTGGTTCCACAGTTCTAGAACCATGTGACTGTAATCCAACTCCTGGACCAAGGAGAGAAAGTGAAAATATTCCTCTCCCTCTCCTGCTCTCTCATCAATGACACAGCAGGTAAGTAAGGCAAAGATCAAGGGACAGAAGCTCCTAGATGATAAAATTAATTTGTCTCCACAACACAGAAGGAAAAGTCGTTCATGTATTTATTTACAACATATATACTCCATTTATTTCTTCCAAATTTTAAAAATTTGTGCCCAGTCTATGTAAAGATAGAGAAATGGGAGATCCCCCCCCCCCACACTATTATTTATAAGCTGTTATCGACCCTTTGTGTCTGCTGAATCACTGCCTCTGTTCAGCAGTCTGGGTCACCGTTCTGTGGCTTCATTTCCAGCCCCTGGACCTACAACCTTGCAAGGCTGGGATTCGACCCATAGCTGAGAGTGATCACGTTGGAAGATTTGTGCTCCATCCTAGATTGCTTCTAATCTTGCCCCGCCTGCACCCCCCACCTTACTCCACACTGGCCTTGTAATGCAAATAGCGTATGGTCTCCCTGTGAGGAACACTGAGATAATGGTATCTTTGGAGCAGTCCAGCACAGCAGATGACCTCTAAAGAGTGACTGGGCAGGGTGGTCATAAGCGATCTCAAAGACCACTAACTCCAAATATCTTGACGCCAAGTCCCCAGACTTCAGGGAATGAATGACTTATGAAGGACACCTACACCCTGTCCTCGCTCTGACCAGTTCTTGGATGCCCAAGAGGACATGTGGACCAGACCACAGTTGCCTATAAAAAACCTCGGACCCCAAGCAAAGACGAGAATCAGGCTCCTTTCCTTTCTGAGTCTCCTGGACTCTGCCTGTATCTACTTTCACTTTGTGTTTGATGTCATTTGATTTCCATCCTGAAGCCAAGGACCTTCTTGGCTAGTCCTGCGGGAATCCCTTTCTGGGTCTTTGGACCCAGCCTGCCTACATCACAAGGACACAGGCTTTTCCCCTTGGAATAAGATCTTAAATGGACCCAGGTTACCGTAGGCTGAGATAAAATCTCAGGAGCCATTGTAGGTAGTAAAAATTTTTCCTTCCTCTTAGGAAAGAGGGAGTTCCCCACTTTTCACCTTTAGGTGAAGTCGGGCCATAAACCACAGCTCACAGTGGGATTTGATATGGCAAGAGCACAAATATCCTGTTTCCAACTGATGTGCAGGGTCATTACTACCTGCCCTTGGTGTAAGCCTGTTCCTTACATGTCTCACTCCATGCTGTAGTTATAGACTGATTGTAGAAAGGAGGAGGAAACTATAAATGCACACGTCCTACTTTCTCCTTTCACTTATATAATGATCCTCACTTCTCCTACTCATACAGGTCAGGGTCTTTTCCACTTATTTCCAGCTGCAGGCTAAAGACCCAGCAGGGCCAGTGGTATTGTTTCAAGGTCTGAAAGCCAGAGAGCCAGTACAGATTCTAGTCTGGGCGTGAAATCTCGAGAACCAGGAGTTTAGAAGGGAAGAGAAGATGTGAGACCTAAAGCAGTAAGGCAGAGAGTGACTTCCTTCCTCCTCCTTTTGTTCTGGTCAGACCATTGCAAGAGGCTCACCCCCACCAGGGAGGGCCATCTGCTTCACTCTCTCCAATTCAAATGCTAATCTCTTCTGAAAATACCCTCACCAGACACACCCAGAAATAATGTTTAACCAGTTATCTGTGCATCCTATGAGGCAGTCAGGAAGACGTATAAGATGAATCCTCGAACAATTTCCACAGTGGGCATTTTTGTTTGATTTGAAAGAAAATATTTCCCAGTAGAAACCAAATCCTTTTTCAAAATTAAGCACTATATATAAGATTATCAGCTGCCTGGGTTAGGTACAGTTTGGTATTGTCTACACATCTCTTGGTATAGTCTCTCTCTCAGTCTATTCCTGTTAACTAACAACGGTTCTCAGATCTGCTTGCTTAATTGATCAATAGATATGTCTTCTGATTGCCTTAGGAGTGTCACAGGATTTTTACCGCGACAGTGCCCATGGTTCTTGGTCATGCCACTTCGTGAAGAATGAGGAGCTAAACAAGAGTAGTGGGCAGCAAAGCGAGGTTCACTGAGCAATAGCAAAGTGACAGTACAAGCTCCCGAGCAGGAAAGACAGCTGAGAGGGTTACCACCAGAGTTTCTAAGTCTAGGGGTTTTTAGGGGCGTGCTGGAAGTCTGTTTTAATTTGATGAACTTGCCCTGGGCCAGTCATCCAATCAGATCTTTGTCACCTGTCTACCGCATAGGAAAGGGTGGAGTGCTCCTTCTAAGGTGGTGTAAAATCCTTTTAAGGTTGGTTTCCTCTTGGTGGGGAAGAGGAATTACCCTTGTCCTTGCCCGCCTGCCTTCCAGCTCCCCAGCAGTAGCAAGGTTAGAACCTTAGAGCAAAGGTGGTTTTATTTTGTTGGAGTGCGCCGAGAGGAACAAGGGGGAGGAATTCAGTGCCGAAGGGTCCCCATGACTTTTGAGTGATTGGTGCTCCTGCTGCTATTCCAGCAGCGGGGACAGAGCTAAGGGACTTTGACTCTAATAAATACGTAAGTCTCCCTGAGGATAGGGTTCGTCCCCCTGACCTGGCACAGAACACAGGTTCCCCTGGCTTCTCTAGTGACGGAAGAAAGGACTGGGTCAGTGTGTTTGGACTTGACCTGTCTGAAAGAGGACTCCAATTTCCTCCATTTTGACCGTCTATACTTTCTAATTGATTAATTGATTTCTATTTGATTGATTCTGTACTTTCTAATTGACTTCCAGCTTCTCTCTTTACTCAGGCAAAAGGTCCCAAGGCCAAAGCCTCCTGAGCTGGGAATCAAAGCTACCCCCTCAAGCAATAAGGACAGCCCTGTGACAGCAAGACCCTGCCCATGATTGATCTCAAGACAATGATTGGCCTGACCTTCGCTGCCCACCTGCACGTACTCACTGACCTCTGTCCCACATTTGCTTTATATAAACCGGGAAGTATCTTCAGCACTTTGGAGACAGCCCTTCAGGTATTAGTCCTCTGTCTTCCTACTGGTAGCCTCACTAAATTAATTCTTTTCTTGTTTCACACTGGCTTGTATCTGTGCCTTTGGATTTTGTCAACAGCCAAGGCCCAAACCAGGTCTGACTGGGACCCCAGGAACCAGGCGCTCTTGCCCCCCCACCCCGGGCTCCCAGTCCAACCCCACTAGGACTCACCCCACCCCTTTCCCAATTTTAAGGCTTAATTACTTACCTGCTCAAAACAACAAAAAAAAGTGGGTATAACTAATTTAGAGTTAATAACCAATGCTCAAATATGTCATGGCTAAACACTTTGGTGAAAATTTATGAAACTTACATCACACTGACCACCCATTTTCCAGGTGTGAGCAGCAGCAGCTTGAAACCATATATTGGGGATTAATGATTCTTTATATTTATGGAAACCTGGACAAGGAAATATTTGGTTCTAATGATAGAAGATTCAATAGGTTGTTTTATGGTATAGATTTTCCTTTGTTGTGTCTCTTTTTTAAAGTTACAAAAAAACTGTTTTAGGCTTAAATGTATTCACCAGCCATTTAGTGCACTTAGACACATTGCATATTTAATGTTCCACTTTACTGCTTGCTGAAAAATAAATGCATAACAAAATGCTTTGAAAAAATGCTTAATTTTTCAACTGTTGATTTAATGTGTAACGGTTCAATAAGGCAATGAATTGCCCTGGTCTACAACTACTGAAAAATAGAAAAATTACCCACACTGGAATGTTGAATCTGTGAATATTAAGTTTGTCAACGTAATTTATGACTCGGCAGGTAATATACCGGTAATTTGCATACTAATTGCTATGGTGGAAGCCAAACGACTTTAATTCAGTAAATTAGTCTGCCTAAGCAGAAGCCAGATTGCCTTAGTGTTGGGGCGATAGATGAAGCCTGTTTTGGAGTGAGAAAATGGAGCTGGGTCCAGGAGGCGAGGCGGGCAGAGCTGCAGGCGCCCCCTGCTGGCAGGCAGGCGACATGGCCACGAAGCCGACAGGCCTTGTGGGGAGCCTAGCGTCCTTTCTCCTCGCAGATTTTCCAAGCGATTCAAATTCAGAAAACAGAAGACTGAGGTCAAAGGAGTTCACTCTGGGTAAAAATAGTACGTGTCTGTGTGTCCATAAGAGAAACAAATGAGAATCTGAAGGCAGGCAAATAATCCATTCTAGCTTCTTAAAAGACTATTTTAATGATAGGCATACACTCATTTAATTCTTTCAAAAACAGGTTTGATTCTCTTTTTTAAAATAGAGGTGTGTCTGGAGAGTTGCAGGAGAATCAAATGATATTTTAAATGCTATGGGAGCAATAAGCATACAAAAGTCTTAGCCTTCTCAATAATCATAAAAGAAAAGCAAATCAAAACACTGAGGTGTGATTTTTCTAGAAAAAACTAAAAAAGATTTAAAGCTTTTATTATTGTCAAGGGCAAAGGGAAATGAGCACGGTGTAAACTGGCATAACCTTCCAGGTGGGCGGGGTATTAGTAGATACAAAATTTAAAAATGCACTTATGCTTTGACTCACCAATCCTACTTAAGGAAATGTATCCTATAGAAAGGCAAATGTATAGCATGAATCATATGAAATTACTGTGGTCAACCATTCTGATATACAAAAACAGTAATTTCAAATGATTCAACATAATACAAGGGTGTTCACTGTAGCGTCTTGTAATGATGACAGTTTGGAAAAAGCCTGAATGTTTAGCAAAAGAGATTGATTAAATACATAGTGCTACATGTCTTATAAGGCTTTTAAAAGCATGAGGTAGAACTAATCTACACTGAAAAGGAAAGACAACCACAGAGTATGAAATCAACAAGCCACATTATGTGACATTATGTGAATCCCATTTTTGTTTGAAAAGTATGTGTGCATATATTTTGATTTGTATACAGTACAGGCATAGAAAAAGACTAGACAGGAAAATCCTAACATTTAACCATGGCTACCTTTAGAGAGTGGTACTTGAAATAGAGTCCAGGGTAAGATGTCTTCTTTTGCCTTTTTGTATTTGAATTTGACAGCAGCTAATATGCCCTTTTTATGGCTTAAAAAGCCCGTAAAAGGTAATGAAAATAAAACATAAAAGCTATGAGGGATTTATCTAATTAAGAAGAATACTTTGTGAACTAAGTTAATATTCCATAATACTATATTTGCTGTCTGGCATGCTAATATTTTTACGTATTAAGCTTTTTTAAAAAATGGGGTGCACCTGTATGTTATGCGTATATTTCAGAGTGGGAGTAACAATGAGGATAAATACTGTGGTAAAAGTAGTTATATGTGAATTAAACAAGCTCAACAGCTTCAAGCATACCCAGTGCCAAATCCGGTATTTGCTGTTAGTCACTGTGATCCTCAGCTTTAGAAAGCAGAACTGCATGAGGGCTTAAAAAGTCACTCGAGGATATGAAAGTCATGAATGAACAACTGGACAAGGTCACTGATTAAAGACACTGTCTTAGCCTTTCTGTCCTTTTTTTTTTTTTTTCCTGCTAGTACTTTACCTAGGCATAATTTATATACAGGAAATTTCATGAATCCTAGGTATATGCTGTGATAGAATTTGATGAATGTATCCAGGGATAGACTGATAAGCTGGTTCTCTGGACAAAAAACAAAGCCTGATTTGTAACTGTTCTTGATTTCCACAGTTTAAATACTCCCACTACGGCCAATTTCAAGCTAACGATGGTTTAAGACCTGGCTCACAAAATTATCCTGATTATTTAGGAATTGCCTTTCGGGAGCATGAGAGCCAGGCTCAGCCCACGGCTGATATATATACAACCACCACCCAAATCAAGATACAGAACCCTCGGTCACTCCAGAAGTTTCCCTCATGGTCTCTTCCAGTTAATTTACCCTTCAACAGACCTTAGACCACAATTCTGACTTTTATTGCCATAAATTAGTTTTGAGCTCCAAATAAATAGCATTGCAGCAGAGAATATTCTTTTGTTTGTGGCCTCTTCTGCACAACTTGGTATTCTTGACACATTCATCCATGTCGTTGCAGAAGATACTATGTTAAAATCATCATGTTTTCCTCTAAATGAATTATCTGTGTTCTTGTATGGATCTTTGGTCCATCACTGGAATAGAATCTACACTTTATTTTTTAATTTTTTTAAAAAAGATTTTACTTATGTATTTGACAGAGAGAGAGAGAGAGAGTACAAGCAGGGGGAGCAGCAGGAGAGGGAGAAGCAGGCTCCCCGCTGAGCAAGGAGCCCGACAGGGGACTCCATCTGTGACCTGAGCTTGAACGCAGGAGCTTAATGACTGAGCCACCCCAGCACCCTAGAATCTACACTTATTTTTTTTTTTAAGATTTCATTTATTTATTTGACAGACATAGATTGCAAGCAGGCAGAGAGGCAGGCGGGGGGGCAGGGAAGCAGGCTCCCCGCTGAGCAGAGAGTCCAATGCGGGGCTCCATCCCAGGACCTTGAGATCATGACCTGAGCCGAAGGCAGAGTCTTAACCCACTGAACCACCCAGGCACCCTTAGAATCTACACTTTAATCCATAGTTCTCCTCCTTTGAAGTCCTCTTTCTCATTTACTTCCTCTGTGTGTGATGTTGGCCACACCACACACAGGATGTAAGAGAAAGCAGTAGATTCTTTGATTTGTATTATTTCTAAATGTCAGATCTCATATTTTATCAAAATAGCAATTGAGGGGGGGCATCACGGAATATCATCCCAAGCTCTTCCCTGTTTGATTTCTCTTCATGGTGTGTGTGTGTGTGTGTGTGTGTGTGTGTGTATGTGTGCGTCTGTGTTGTGAATCTCTGAATATGATTACAGCAAAGCCTGGCCATAAGATGGTACGTGCCAGCCAGACTCAAACCTAAAAAACAGCCTGAATTTGGTGTACCAGCTGGGAATGTTTTCCACAGTAACATTCCAGACTCATCAGAAAGACATTAGAAGCCAGAGGCTAGAGATGAAGGTCTGTAGTGTCCAAGCAGAGGCTCTAGGCCCTGAATGCAGGAGCTCTCCAGGTAAACCCGGAGTATGATGGTCATGTTGCTGTATACCAATACTAAGAATCGATATGAGACTTGACCATTTCATGTTTTTAAGCCATTTATGCAAGGTCTTCCAAAAAAGCCATTTCCAACTGCCTCAGAACTGCTACTTTTTTTTAAAAAAAAAAAACAAGGAAAAAAAAATAATGAAATCTTGAACCAGTGGGCATTTTAAATCATCTGTTGCTATTGAAAACCCACCCTCCTAAATCCTGATCAGCACGATCAACACTATTTAAATGTGTTAGTTGGGGTTAGGTGAAAATTGGGAATGGATTTCAGGAAAGAATTTCTGAGCTCTTGTATTGACTGGGTTTTATTATAGACGGAGCTAAACTTTTGGGTTAAATTGAAATGCTACAGACTGAGGACACAGCCCTCCCCTTCCAGCCAGGACTAGCCTGAGCATCCGCACTGAGGGCATACCTCCCATGGCTGTGCCCTGCCAGTGACCACTTGGGCAGGGATGCGACAGCAGACCCGCTCTAGGGAAACACGGGGACTCCTTCGGCAGTCATCTGGGTGAGGTACCCTCCCTATCTTTAGCCAAAGAAGAGGTCCTCTGCCTCTGTAGCAGTCTTCGTCGCTGGTCCAGCAGAGGGGGATCTGTGAAGGGAGCACTGTCTGGCATGACACTCTTACCCAGGACATGCTGTCATCTCTTTCTTGTCCATGCCGGCTCTGATACTCTGACACACCTGGGCATGAAAGGGAACCTGGGCTTGAAAACAACACTGGAGGTGGAACAAAGGAAGAGCCGGTAGATGTGAGAGTCTGGACTGATGTCCTCAGCTGCTCTAGAATCAACCAGAAGACAAAAGGATGCTGTACAGATAGTATTCCTTCCAAATATGTTCCACAAAGGGCGATAAGAGAATTTGCCAGCCCGGCCAAATTTCAACCGCAGGCAGTAGGTGCCAAAGCAGCCCAAGAACAAGAGAGTAGAGATGAAAGATCTTTGCCTTTCCACATTTCTACCTCCTATGTTTAGCTAACTATTGAAAATTTCCCTGGAACTAGGTAGTAGAACAAAGATATGAGAGCAAAGATCTCCTACATGCAAAGGATCACTGAGTCATTAGGTCCTAAGAATGTGGTCAGAATTAGGGTGAGGATAAAGAAGGCTTCCTTCCTTCCTTTCTCATGCTTTCTTTCATGGTGGGCTGGTTCCACCAGGGCTGGTCATTCTGAGTCCTTGGGATTCCTCAGGGGTTGGTTTGTTCCAATCTGGCAGGGAAATTTAGTTCCTTAGGTAATGGGTTCAGAGCCTGGGTCAGTCCAAGGCCTTGTTTGAGACAGTGAGAAGACAGCCATGGCTAGGGCCAGCTTTTGAGTCCAACCCAATCTAGATTATATGGGTATGCCAATATGGGCCAGGTCATATTAGCATCGGCAGAGTGGACCAGAAAGGGTTGGATGATATATTCCAGGGCTCAAGCTTGGGCTCAACACCATCAGGCGTTGCTGGGATACCCAACTCTCTAAGTTTTGAAGTCCCTCTGATTGTATGAAGAGACCCTTGTGTCAGGGCCATTGCCTTCTTCTCTCACCGGGGGTTTCTTCAGGCTGAATCTGCATGCATGGTAGACACTCTAGTAATGTGTCTACCAGCAAAATGGCTGGTTTCACTTCGCTTTACAAAACAAACAGGCATCTTTCATCATAATGACAAATTAGAAAAATGAGAAATTTCCAAACTTGGGGGACAGAGAAGGGATACAGACAAGCCACAGCATTTCAACATGTGCTTGTTAAACCATCAGAATTTGAGATAAAAATTAAACTGCCTTTTGCACCCAATTCACAAGGCAACCCTAAGCACTTAGAAACACATGGCTAATAGAAATTGGACACACTAAATGAGCTCCCAGATTCACAGTCTAAACTGCAAGCATACAACTTGAATACCAATCACTCCTTTGCCAAACCTAGGAAATAATAAGCCTTCGTGGGGAAGATGGTCTCATCACAATTCATCCTGCTCTTGAAATATTTGCAGTGAGCAAAGACTTGACTTTTCTAGATCTTTCTTCCTCTCTGTGGAAAGGAGTTATTCCTAATGCTAAGCCCTCTGACAGGGTCCTCTGAGGTTGCTCTATTATGGGCCATGGGCCATCAATTAATTATCTCATTTCTATTATGGAAACAACTGCATGCATATGAATTCCACAGGTGCATGATTTTTATTTTAAAAAAAGAGTCAAGGGAAGTGGAGTTAGACCTTGGAACAATTTGTTCCATAGAACAGAATGAATCATCTCCCATAATGAGCAGCTGTTGGCCAGTACAGCAGCAAACACTGAACAGTCCCGTTTATCAATTATTCAAGGACCCTATGCCTACCAAGGACATTCATTAATGTATTGAGGACTGATTTTTTTTCTTTACGTCTGTTACTCATGTCCATCCAAAGGATCTGGACTTGCTCATGATTCTGACTTAACAGTGGTGTGCATTTCCATTGAAGACAAGCGTTTAGTCAAGAAGAATTCCTACCAGAACTTTTCTCCCACTGACTGCAGACACAATGCCACATGATCTGAAATCCTTTTTGGAGGATCAGAAAGCAGAGGAGGAGTGTGTTCTATAATGCTAGGTTCCAGAAGCAGGTCTTGTTCAGTCAATACGTCCATGTACTACGTCCTTGCCACTCAATGTGTAGTCTATGGCGTGAACCCGTGGGGTTTACTAGAAATGCTGATATTCATTTCCACCCAAGACCTATTAAACCAGAATCTGTGTCTTAATGGAAGTTTGAGAAGCACTGTAGGAAGAGAGAGGGTACTGAATGCTGGGGATACAGGGTAGCCCGCCACTGTCTTTTCCAGAGCTGTAGTGTGGAGGTGGGTGGAGGATGATGTGTTAAGGAGAACTCACTGCATGAGAGGAGGGCTGTGGTAGAGGTTTGAGGTTAATTCCTCCAGTGACAAGCTCTTACAAAGTGGTGGGTCACCAGGAAAAGAAGGTCACTTTGCTCCCTCAGAGACATCCTCTGCTTTAGGCCAGCCCTTCATTGTCTGTTACTTGGACTGCCTCAAGAGTCTCCTTGCCTCTAGTCTTTGGGGCCCTCAAATCCACCTCCTAAACCACCCCTGAATTATCGAGCTAGGCACAAACTATCCCTCCTCTGTTTAAAGCAAAGTATGCAATCCTTAGCTGTCACACAAACATTTTGTCTGGCATACAACCACACCTTTCTAGGGTCAACTCCTGCAGTTCTCCAGCCTGCCTCCTTCCCAGCTCTTCAGAACTGCCATGAATTGCCTCATATCTTTCTGGTTTTGCCACTCTGTCTTTCTAGTGGCTGTTTCTTCTGCCTGGACTGCTTTTCCTCCATGTTTATTTGGCAACCTCCTCTTCATCCTTCAAAGACTTTACCTGGCATTACATCCTCTGTGAAACCATTTATGAACTACTCCTAGAGAGAGTCAATAATTTCTCACTTTGCTCTACTTCTGTGCCTTGGAAATCTATTATTTTATATACCAGATTCTATTGTTAGTATTTGCTAAATGGGAGTTTCACCTACAATGGTAGCTGTGAGTTTATTCTTTGAAGGTAGAAAAGGTGTTAATTAGAATCCCCAGACAGGCACATAGAAGGCTCTTAGTATTGTTTTTTAGATTAAGTATATAATTTGGAAAACTCTTGAAAGCATGAGCATGCTGGGTGTGTTGAGAGATCTTGAAATCTGGAAAACAACAACAATAACAACAAAGCCCTGGTGTTATTTATAGCAGGAGGGCTTAGTGTTTGGATAGTTGGCAGGGGACAGGTAGAATATAGGGGATCAGGCAGTGGGTAAAACAGGGAGAACTGAGACCTAAGGAGCTGCTTTTGTAGAAGCCTGGGTAAAGAAGGACCAGGGCCTGATGCTGAATAAGAACTAGAAATTAAGAAAAAGACTCAAGGTTTGGGGTGCTGGGTGGCTCAGTGAGTTAAGCCTCTGCCTTCGGCTCAGGTCATGATCTCAGGGTCCTGGGACTGAGCCCCGCATCGGGCTCTCCGCTCTGCAGGGAGCCTGCTTCTGCCTCTCTCTCTGCCTGTTGCTCTGCCTACTTGTGATCTCTCTGTCAAAAAAAAAAAAAAAAGAAGTTTTAAAAAAAAGGACTCAAGGCTTATCTATCAGGAAAGTACTGTAAAAATGGGCTTACAGAATGATCTTTTTGTTCTGAGTGTTTATGCAAAGACTGTATGTTATCAGAAGAGTTTCCTTTAGTAGAGGAGAGCTTTGAAAAGCAGAATCAAGCTGGAGAAGGGAGGGGTTTTGATTAGTGAATGGAAGAAAACATTTGTAAATGATATATCATCTGATGAGGGGTTAGTATCCAAAATATGAAAAGAATATGCAACTCAAAACAAACAAACAAACAAAAATCCTTGCATTCCAATGAATAGATAAGGAAAACATGGTACACACACACACAATGTAATATTACACAGCCATAAAAAAGGATGAGATCCGGCCATTTAGACAACATAGATGAACCTAGATGGTATTATGCTAAGTGAAATAAATCAAACTGAGAGAGACAAATACCATGTAATTCCACTAGTAAGTGGAGTCTAAAAAAATGGATAAACAAACAAAAAGCAGAATCAGACTTATAAATACAGAGAACAAACTGATGGTTGCCAGAGGGGAGGGAATGGGGAGATGTGCAACATGGGTAAAGGAGAGAAGGAGATAACAGGCTTCCCGTTACGG
Organism: Mustela putorius furo; assembly: GCF_011764305.1. NCBI lineage: Eukaryota > Metazoa > Chordata > Mammalia > Carnivora > Mustelidae > Mustela > Mustela putorius. The sequence goes on from NW_025421294.1 coordinate 460,046, forward strand.
GATGAATAAGACACAGGAATAAAAGGCGCAGCATAGGGAGTACAGTCGATGATATAACAGCGATGTGAGGGGACAGATGGTACACTTGGGAGCTAGCATAATATATAAACTTGTGAGATCACTAAGTTATACACCTGAAACTAATGTAACACTGTGTATCAACTATATATTTTTTAAAAAGTCTGTGGAAAAATAAACAAGTAAACAAATAAATAAATGTAACAAAAATCAAACCCCAAACAATCCAATTAAAAAATGGGCAGAGGACCTGAATAGACATTTTCCCGAAGATGACATACAGATGGCCAACAGACACATGAAAATATGCCTTGACATCACGAATTGTTAGGGAAATGCAAATCAAAACCACAGTGAGAGATCACCTAACACCTGTCAGAATGGCTACTACAAAAGTGAAGAATAACGAGCATTGGCGAGGATGTGGAGAAAAAGGAACTCTAGCACTGTTGGTGGGAATGTAAATTGGTGCAACCACTGTGGAAAACAGTATGGCAGGTCCTCAAAAAATTAAAAATAGAAATACCACATGACCCAGTAATTCAACTAGTAGGTATTTACCCAAAGAAAGTGAAAACATTAATCGGAAGAGATAGATCTGCTCCTATGTTTATTGCAGCACTGTTTACAAAAGCCAAGATGTGGAAGGAGCCCAAACATTCATCTACAGATGAACGAATAAAGAAGAGATGGTATACACACACACACACACACACACACACACACACAATGGAATACTACTCAGCCATGAAAAATGAAAACTTGCCACTTTTGACAATGTGGCTAGACTGGAAGGTATTGTGCTAAGTGAAATAAGTCAGACAGAGAAAGACAAATACCATATGATTTTACTTATATGTAGAATCCAACAAACAAACAGACTCTTAAATTCAAAGGATAAATTTGTTGCCAGAGGAGAGGTGGGCTGAAGGATGGCTGAAGTAGGTGAAGGGGATTAAGAGGTGCACATTTCCAGTTATAAAATAAGTAAGTCAAAGAGATGAAAAAGTACAACATAGGGAACAGAGTCCATACTATTATAATAGTCTTGTATGGTGATAGATGGTGACTACACTCAGAGTAGTAAGAACTGAGTAATGTACAGAATGATTAAATCACCATGTTGTATGTAATATAACACTGCATGTTAACTATACTTCAATGATAAATAAAAAATAATTTTAAAAAATGAGGTTAAATTCAGATGTCTTCAAGATTTCTTAAGTTCTTAAGATTTTCTTTTTTGAAAGATTTTATTTAATTATTTGACACACAGAGAGAGGGAACACATGCAGGGGGAGTGGGAGAGGGAGAAGTAGGCTTCCCACTGAGCAGGGAGCCTGATGCGGGGCTCGATCCCAACACGCTAGGATCATGACCGGAGCTGAAGGCAGACGCTTAACAACTGAGCCACCCAGGTGCCTCAAATTCTTCAGATTTAATGAAACTCTTCTAGTACACAATGATGTTATAGATGTTCAATACATACTTGGTGACTTAAATTGAAACACCAGAGTGTGATTCTTTGGATGAGAGAAAATATTTCCCTACACTGGATCAGAGGAGATGTTCAGGGTCTTACCATTAGTGTAACGTGTGCGGCAGAATCACCTTGAAATGAATGTCCTTCACCAGTGGCCTGCTGGTAAAGGTTGAACAATGTGCTTTCCAGGGAAAATGAAAATACTCAGCATACTATATGTACACAAGTTAAGTGTGGATTTTACATATATCAAGGATGTGCAGTGCAAAATTTACAAATAATAATAAGATGCACAATACTCTTTACTATAAATTCCATGTAGCCAATAGAGTCTCACAGAACAGTTTAACTGATTTTTGCTGAACTCTAGCGTCTGCAGCCCAGCTATGCTAGCAGGTGAGCCATGATTTAACAAATGGAGCTGCCCCCCAGCCTTTGATCTCCTTCCGCATACATTTACCTTCATTACTCTGCTCTGTAATCTAGTGTTAAACTACTTCTCATCTTCACCCAGGCTTGTACCCATGACACGGAACCCTCTTTGGGCTTTGGTGCAAGACAAGCCAGATCGTCACCTATTCGTTAGTGGTGTTTGCAATTTCCTCGCAGATTCGGACTGCCGTTCTGGAAAACTGGAGGACTATATCCTCGATACCTGTGTATGTGCCATTCCCAGAGCAATGTCTTTGGAATGACAACTTTGAAGTTTAATCTACATTCTCCACATTCTCTTTTTCTCGTAAGTCTACACAAACAATAAGATACTGGTTATGCCCTGAGTTAAGAGCACTCTTGGATTTCCATGGTGTAAATAATGCCCCCATAACTGATTTCAAGCTACCAGTGTGACACCGCTGAACTCGAAGCTGGTAAGAACTGTGGCTCGTCATTACACAGTGCTTCTACTATACAGCACAACAGACATGTTGAGCAGTTATCCTTCTCTACTCGTATGTGCTGGGGTCACCTCCCAGGGAAACTGCATACCTTTGAATCCTCCTCTGAGTCTCCTGGGGACCCCAAGCAAGAAACCTGCATTACCTATTTCCTGCATTAAATCCCCTGTTTTAATTCCTTTTGTGGTTTCTGTTTCCTTGGTTAGGCACCAGCTGACCCACTGCACTCTGACCAGGACCCCATCACAGTCTACCATTCGTCTTGCTGGGAAGGGGGAAGACACCTGCCAGGCCACTGTTTCTCAGCCCCAAAAGTAAGTCTGGAGCAAATTATGGAAATTGAGAACCTATTAGAGTCATAGAATCCCTGTTCAACAGGTCTGCCAGGCTGAGGGAAGAAACCTTGACTGATTCTTTCACAGACTATTTGATGGTGATCTACTCCTCCAGAAGGCGCATCCTAATGTTCATCTTACTCTTTTCTTTCTCATGATTAAATACGCTTGTTCTAGTTCTCTGGTACATGGGCACACCTGCAAAAGCAGGGAGGTACAAGGAACCTTCTGGTGGTTTTGCTCCTTGCTGGATGACGCACTCGGTGGGTGGGATACTCATGAGTTTATGGCACCAAACAAAGAGTGTTCGAGGGGAATCTCTATGTGATATTTCAAAACAAGCATTAGAGCAGTTATCATGAGAAAACCCCCCACAGTGACATTGCACTTCGTTACGTTTGTTTTATGGCTTAGTACTGTGTTTGTTTTACACAACATCTGTGCATACTGGTGCACGACCACCAGACAGAGAGATAGCCCGTGTGAATGATACCACCCAGAGGGGTATGGGGCATCTATGCGATGGTCTCCATAGACTTCAACCTGGCCTTGGGTCTTTAATATACCGGGGGAGCAGAAACCAAGACAGAACCAGGGACTGCATGGCAACCTGGCTCTGGGGAGGTCAAAGGAAGCAGAATCTAAAAAAGAAACCAAGGTGCCTGTTTTAAAAGAATGCTTCCGGTCAAAGGGGGAGCACCTTTGGTGAGCCAGGCCCAGGAAAATCCCCGGCTTGGGGTTTTAGCCCGGGGACAGGCTAAGAAGGAGAAAGGACCCTCGGCTCACATAGCTACTTGCGGGCAGAAGGAAGAGAAAAATAACATGATTAACATGTTTCTCTCCTTCCCTCGATTAAGATGACAGAAGCAGGCAATCTGCTGTTTGTGCAGAAAGGCCACCAGGAAGGAGGGAAGAGAGCATCTGTTCTGAGAAACTGCTGTTTAAAAATGCACGAAGTATACAAAGCAAAGGAGGAACTCTCCACAGTGCAGGCTACTGGCTTAGAAAACAGGGGGAACTGGAGAGGCACCGACTGAGAAAATCTCAGGCTGCCCTGAAACTGGCAATGGGGCTCTGTGGTCCTGTGGAGGGCTGACTTGTTGTTCCTCCAGAGCTGTGGCCCTTCGTGACTGCCCCTGGCTCTGATGTCTGACTCAAGAACACCCTTCCTAAAGAGAGAAGCACCACCCACCCCCTGGGGCCAGGCATTCTCTCCCTCACTGACCAGGGTTGTCCCATTTGAGAACAAGTTACAGTGCCCACTGCTACCCTCCATTCTCTGCCTGAGGGGTGATGGTAATGATTTTTGACAAAAAAGCAAGGTGGGGCAGTGTCTCCGAAAGGATGAAGTCACTCTGAACACCCCCTAGTCTGAAAGGCCTGCAGATACATAGATAAGTCAGGGACCTCATTCACAGGTGCCAGAGACAGGGTCTGCCAACAGGATCAAACTGTCTGAGGCCTGGAGAGTGAAACTGGGCCTCTAAACCCTCCCTGTCTTGAGAAATCAGTCAGGTGCAAAACACGGTCCCCTCCTCAGGCACCTCAGACTGCCTTTGATACTCAAATTCAGCCTCCGCAAGGCTGCGCATCAGAACGGATGTGAGGGTGACCAGAGGTTCTAGAACTACTGTTCCAGCAGCATATTCTACCACAGTTAATGTGTAAGCTAGATTGTAAGCGTGTGCGGACAGCAGCCCTCGGTGTGTTCCCCTTCAGATTCATCTGATGCTATTCTCGTAGTGAGAACTGAATCGTGATTTAAGTTTGTGAATACTTGGTCCTGGGAGAGGTCTTGTTCCTCTCCCAGTTAAAGTGAGCCAGTCTAGCAAATGCAGAAAGTTGAACAGTGTTCTCTCTGAGTCTCAGAAGTCTTTTTCTCCCCTCTTCACCTGGTAGAAAGGATCACTTTCCAATCTATTTTCTCACAGTAGGAGGAGAGTAATACTAGGACCTTCTTTCACGGATTTAGTGATCGCAGGCATAACAAACGGCACAGCATCTAACGATTTCTGTTGTTGTTATTATTACATTATTTATAAGATGAAGCCTGTTTTCTCTAGGAATTCTGTGGGCAAGACAGGAGCCCTCTGGCTCTCCCTTTGGAAGAGAGGCAGCCTACAGACGCGGCTGATGCAGAAGTGCTAGTCATACCGATATTCCGTTGGCTCTTGGCAACCATTCCTCGGTGACTAAGCACTTGAATTCCATAGCCTGTCTGCAAATCCAGTGGTATCCAGAGACACATACCCTTCCTTCTCTTACTTAGCACTGCGGCCAAATGTGGCCAGTTCCTTGAGAGGAGCACTGCCCGCAGCCCTGCCTTGGATTTGGATAGGCACTCCCACTTGCTTTTCAGTCCAAACAACTTCTTCTCAGGTTCCAGGCTGGGGAGATTATTAGCCAGAGTAAAGGAAAGTTGGGTTGGTGTACTGGGACTTTGCGAAGCCACAGCACCCACAGACTGCCCCGGGCTCCATCTCATTTACGAAGTTCAAGAAGCAACTGGCCAGCCAGGATAAATTTGGTTTTATGACCTGCCTCGCAAGAAAGGCCTCTGCTGAATTACATTTGAACGCTGAGTCCCAGTCTATTAAAATCAAGGGTTAGTGTTATAATAGTCTCCTGAAGAATGTTTATGTGTTCTATAAAACTCTCTTGCAGAATACATTATTATTTAAAGATTTTATGTTAGAGAGAGAGAGAGAGTGAGAAAGAGACAGCAGGGGGAGGAGCAGAGGGAGAGGGAGTGGGGAAAGAATGCTGAGCAGACTCCATGCAGAGCATGGAGTCCAACTTGGGGCTCGATTCCAGGACCCTGAGATCATGACCTGAGCCAAAGGTAGACGCTTAACCGACTGAGTCACCCAAGCAAACCTGAAAGTAGATACCATGTATGCCCACTGCTAACCACTGTCATTGACATTTGAGGTGGTTTCAAAAGGTCCCAAGTGGTTTTTGACAAATGTATTCTAATGGTTCAGCAAATGTTGCTACCATTTCCTGAGCATCTGTGAAGTTCCAGGCACTGTCTAGGAGCTAAGGATGTAGAGAGGAGGGAGCCACCCGCACAGAGGGTGACTGTATCTCAATTACAGTCTCCCGGTCCTGGAAGTTACCTGCTGGCAGGTGCCATCCAGGCCAACGGCTTCCAGCTTCTCTCTGCCTCAGGTGTTCTCTGCCCATGGTTCTTGGCCCATGCTCGGGGGCATGCCTCTGTCCATGGGGGGAGGAAGTGGGTAAGTGCCACAGCTTCCTTGCTCTTTGGTGGGACAAGGTGAGCTGTGATCTTTTCGGACTGTCTGAGACTCGCCAACAGAACTGGGCCCTGTTCTTGAACCCACAGCAGGGACGTTGTGAATGCTTCCTCTCTTGTCTCTCTGCCATTCCCTGTCTCAATTCCTCACTCACTTGCCTCTGCTTCTTGGGCGCATTTTCTAAAGAAATTACTTGCATCCACATCCTTAATTTGGGATCTGCTTTTGGGGGAATGTGTCCTCAAGGGGCTTCTGACCTCATTGTTAGGGCATATGGATTATTACTGAGGCTGCAGATGGACTGGAAAAAACCACACTGACAAAATGAGAGGTGCCTTCCTTAGCAAGGACAAATGCATCATGCGCCTCCCTTTCAGGGCTTTTGGGTCAGAGTTTAACATGGAGCAAAGACATCCAGGGACACCTGCAAGGCGAAGCCAGGCCAGAGCACCCATGCTGAGGTGTGAAGCTCTGGCACGTGGGGATGGAATTTCCAAGTGGTCCATAGCACCGTCATCTGGCGCCTGAACTAGAGAAAAGAGGGGAAGAGCATGGGAGGAGAAAGGGATCATTGTAGAGAGCGCTGGGAAGGCCTTATTTTAAGCCGCCAGTTGTCTTTGTCCTCACAGGCGAGCTCATGTTCTGACTCAGTGGGACATTCTGTCCCTGGACACAAGGTCACTCCTACGGATGCTCCATGGTTGTTGGCTGCAGGTTGGGGGAAACTTGAAAAATCTGGGACTTCATGCGCCCCAAAGAGCAGCATCATGGGAAAGGGGATATAGTGTCTTACAGGCAGGCAGTCTGATGTTCTCCTTTTGTATCACTATCCTTGAAACCTGGATATAAGTGATGGGGATCACAAGTACACCCTTCTCTAAGGTCATCTTCTAGCCCCCCGGCAACCACTCCCCCATCCCCACCCCCACCTCGGTCAGGCACGGTTTGTGCGAAGAGGATGAGTGCGAGGTTTGGGGTCTGCTTCCCACTGAATTTCAGTAAGTTGAAGCATATCTAGCAAACTATTGGAAAAGCTTAAGACCAGTCCATATCATAAGCGGATTTGCATGAGGGCTTTTATTACTGTTATAGGGAGAGAGCTTTGAGCTCTGCTTTCTGGGGCACAGGAAGCTGATATGAGATGCCTTGTCCCCTGCCAGACCTCAAGAGATGGGTCCTTCAAGCCCAGTGGAGAGGACGTGAAGAGGAGGCAGGAGGAGCTATTGGCGTGAGGCACTGTGAGGCTTGTGGAGGCCGAAGCAGGTCAGATTTGGGCCTGTGTTAGACGTGGGTCAGAGTTGAAAGATGATCCTCTCCACTTCCCCCTGGGCACAGCAGGGCAGTGAGGCCAGAGAAAATGCAGGGATCATGAGCTCATCTCGTGGGGTCTCTGGCTTGGGGGCCCAGCCATGGAGGGAGCCAGCAGCCATGTTCCTTGGCTCACTGACCGTGTTGCAAGTGGCAGACACCCCTCATATGAATGATGGCTGCAGACCACAGTGGAGGGCCTGGAGAGGAAGCATAAGAGAACTCTGGGAGCACCTATAAGACACCTGCAGTGATCCCAGAAGTGACTGGCCGACATTTTTCACCGGGACAGAGGAAGAACTGAATTCTTCAGTTCTTCCTCTGAACTGGGAGTGAGATTTGCAGTCTAAAAATTCCAAATCAAAGGTTGGGAAAACTGGCCAAAACTTGTATTGGTAGACGTGGAGAGGCTGACCCAGTCAAGTGCTAATCGTAGGCAGGTCCCCCGTGGTCTTCAAGGGTACTGAGTACCAAAAAGTGAGATCCAGCGTCAGGAGTGCACGCCATCTCCGGGCATGGACACTGACCCTAAATGTTTCCAAGGGCCAGTTATTGTAAACCTGGCTTTAAAGATACCCAACTCAGCTGCAGGGTTATGAACTTGTTTTAATTTTGCAGCTTTATCCTTAGCTATTCTATGCATGTGCAAAAGCAAAGTTACATTTCTAGGTTCTTTATCACTCTGTATTAGGGCTATCAGATTGAGCTAATAGAATGCATGATATCTACTTAAACTTGAATTTCAGATAAACAACAAATAATTTTTATTATAAAAAATTAGCATGTTTGGGTGCCTGGGTGGCTCAGTGGGTTAAGCCTCTGCCTTTGGCTCAGGTCATGATCCTCGGGTCCTGGGATTTAGCCCTGCATCGGGCTCTCCACTCAGTGGGGAGCCTGCATCCTCCTCTCTCTCTGCCTGCCTCTCTGCCTGCTTGTGATCTCTCTGTCAAATAAATAAATAAAATTAAAAAAATAGCATGCAACTTGGGGACATATTTATACTAAAAATTATTTGTTATTTATACAAAATTCAAACTTAACTATTCATCCTGTATTTTATCTGGTAACCCTGCTCTGAATAGATCTTTCCCTAGAGAGCATCTGGAATAAAGGAAAAGTTTTGTGGTGGTCCTTTTTCCTCTGGGTAAGACTTCAATGGCTGATTGATTTGTCTTTCTTATTGCATTCTCCATTGATGTTACAAAAGCACTGGAATGGCCTAAAACAAAAGGCACAATCAAACCATTCAAATAGAAACAGAAGATCAAAAGAAATAGAAAAAGATGGGTAAGTTTGAATTCCAAAAGCCTACACTGATATGGTGGAGGTCAGTCTCTACATTTGCTTCTGAACTCCTTGGCAGGCCAAAGCCAAGAGAAAGCATTATTTAATACAAGGACACAGACAGTTCAAGCCTTTTTCTGGCCCTGACTTCCAGGGGAGTTCATTCTGTAGTTGGTAACAGCACGCTCACCAGTGTGTTCTGAAGCGACAGTGAGCTGGGGGGCTCCCACCCCTGGAATGGCTCACCCCATCACTTCAGCCATCTCCTCATTTACTCATCTGCAGTGAGACCTATCCCGCTGAATATACAAACTGAAACTACAGACATAAGATATTGTAACGAGAGCTGGGACTAAGGATATCAACCATGGCAATAATAACAATGTGTTCTGGGGTGCCTGGGTGGCTTGGTCCCTTAAGCATCTGACTTTTGGGCTCCCTGCTCAATGGGAAGTCTGCTTCTCCTTCTCCCTCTGCCTGCCACTCCCCCTGCTTGTGTGAGCTTTCTCTCTGTGTCAAATAAATACATAAAATCTTAAAAAAAAAAAAAAGATATCTGCTTTCAGTTTAAAGTCCTTGACTAGAGTAGATGGGAAGAATCATCAAATACAAAACCAAGAAGGGGAGTCTCCCTATATTGCACCTGAGAAATCATCCAGTGTATATAAATAAGAGATATTATTATCACCTCTATTCCTGGATGTTTCTGGGCATAGGTGACTCAGGACCTAACTGGGCTAATGATCTCATTGTCATGTAGCTTTGCCAGTTAGACAAGTCTTTTTATATTGAACCATAATTTCCCTCCTAATTGCTCATTGGTTTCTTCTACATCTACAGAAACCCAGTTTTGTCTTTTGGTTATTTATGTATTTATTTTTGTTGAACAAATATAGCCCCGTTGGCAGAACTTCTGTTAGGAACGGATGGATGGGCTGCATGGAGGAGTGAGACTATGGTTGAACGGTGAGACCCGGGGAGAGGAGGGAGATGTGAATACAAAGGGCAAAGGGGAAGTCTGAGACTCCGGTGAAGGCTCAAGGTACAGGAACGAGGTGTCAGGACCCAGCCTGCACGAGCTTCTCCTCTGGCTGCATCCTGGACACTGCCACGGGCCCTGTCCCCGTGCTTTAATAAACCACCATTTTGCACCAAAGATGTCTCAAGAATTCTTTCTTGGTCATCGGCTCCGGACCTCAGCCCACCAAACCTCACCTAGGTTCTAGAACTTCATCAATCTGACATTCGCTTGCTCTGAATCCTAATCACCAGTCATCTTTCTCCAACTGTTTGATCTCTTGGAAGTCTTGGACCTTTGTTTTTATTGACCCCCAACACCTCTTGTGCCCCCACCTCTACAAGGGCTCAGGGCACGCCCCCTGCCTCTCTCCGACGCTGCCAGTAGCTCCTTCCTAAGTTCTTTCACGGGCCTGCAATAAAGCTGCCCATGCTTCTCTCCTCACTCCTTCTCATTGACACCCATGCCTTTGACTACGATCCATGCTCTGACACCCCCTAAACCTAAATCTGTGCTTCAAACTTCCCTCTTCATGAGATCCGCCCACACATTTATAGTTTCTGTGTTTTTTAAAGACTTTATTCATTTATTCATCAGAGAGAGAGAGCAAATGAGTACAAGCAGGGGGACAGACTGGTAGAGGGAGAAGCATTGGGCTCCCTGCTCTCTCTGAGGGGAGAGAGCAGGGAGCCCAATGCGGGACTCGATCCCAGGACCCCGGGATCATGACCTGAGCCAAAGGCAGATGCTTAACTGACTGAGCCACCCACATGTACCTATAATTTTTAATTTACTGTTTAATGTATCTAGATTTTCTGTTGGCCCCAAACTCAAAAGGTCCAAAGTGGAATTCTTTCTCTCTTCCCACTCTCAACTTATTTATCATGCTGCATTTTCTATTTCGGAAAATGACACAACTATCCAAGCCTGAAGCCTAGAAGTCATTCTAGAATCCCTTTTCCACGCCAGTGAGATTCCACTGATGGTATTTATGCATATCTCTTGCACCTGTCTTATCTCTTCTACGTCCCATCCTTGCCATTATTTAGACACTTTCCCACCTGGGCCATTCAACAACTTCCAAAAGATCTCCCTGCTACCCACATCGGCCACCTTTTTTGCCCTTCTAGCCCCACCCTCCATGTGGGTCCATCAGAGTCATCTTCGTAAGCTGCAAATGTTATCATATCTTCTTTGATATGGCACTTACAAGTCTTCGTCCACGGGACCCTTCCTACCTCTCCAGCTGTTGGTGACCATCTAAGAACCAGTATTTTATCTGTTGAAATCAACCGATTAAAAAGTATTTCTTGAATACCTTCTCCATGCTTAAGCTTGTGTTAGGTCTGGAGGATGACATAAAAGAAGTTTAGTACATGACCTTCAACTTCTATGGGCTTTCAAAACTAACATATGAAAAGAATTACTGCATAATTAAGTGCTTAATCGTGTGGTATAGACTCCAAAAGCAATATGAAGTGTATTTCCAGATTTTCTAAGGTTCATAAAAATCTACCAGTATGTGTACATACATAAATTATGTATGTGTAATTCCCTGATAAAAAGTTTATAATACAAATTTGCCTTGGTAACGCTAGTCACAAACTGTGAAGGAGGAAGGAGGTCACCTCCATTAGGAAACAAGCCTTTATTAATTTGAGGGCTTACTTCACAAAACTATGTATTTTATTGCAATTTTCATCCTATTCTCATTTCAGTCGGAAGGAAAATGGTCTGTGTAATTGAAACCAAAAACGGGCTATTGCTTACACTTCTTAGAGGGATATAAATCAGACCGAGTCAACATCAGGCCCAACATGCAAGGTAAGAAGAAAAACCGCTCATAACTGTGCTATGGATTATATGTTTGTTTTCCCCCAAAATTCATGTGTTGAACCCTAGTCCCAATGTGATGATAATTGGAGGTGTGGTAATTAGGTCATGAGGGTGGAGCCCACATTTATGGGATTAGTGTCCTTGTAAGAAGAGAGCCTCTCTCTCGGCCATGTGAGTGTAACGGAGAAGGTAGTGTATCTACAAGCAAAGAGGCAGGTCCTCAGGGGAAAACAGATCCACCAGCACCTTGATCCTGGACTTCCCATCCTCCAGGACTCTTGAGAAATAGATGCTTGTTGTTTAGGCCAGCCAGTCTATGGTATTTTTGTTATAGCACCCTGAAGTGATGAAGACAAACTCTTCAGCATAGCAACCGAAATCAATGTACCGCCCAGCTTCCAAAGAACACAATTTAGCTCCAAGCAGAGAACCTTGAAAACTGATGCACGCTCTCTGCAATCTAATAGTGGTCGAGCACTTCCATTATGAAGCCTGGGCAGGCTGGCGTATTATGAGGTTCCCATCATGTCAACTTCCCATGCAGAACTCCACAGAGAGGCCATAAGGGCCCAGCTTTTCTGTCCTGAAAATAGATGGATGTGGCTTTGCAGAAAGGAAACCAATTTAGATGAAACATGGTACCCATTACTTTCGCTGTGAAAACTGTTCATAGGTGAAATACCAGAAGTCCAGGGAAATTAAATCATCTCTTCTTGTTCTTGCTCATTAGCTTGTATGGGCTTGAAACAAAGGAAACTGGTGCTAAAGGATTTATGTCACGCCGGACGGTTTTTCTGGAGTGGCCAGGGCTTTGGACTAGGAGGCAGGAAGCTTGAGTCCTACTCCTGCCTCTAACCGACTGTGTGTGCCTGCTAAGCCCCTTTGCTTCTGGAGTCGCAGGCTCCTTATAAAGTCCTGCTGGCAATAACACATGTTTTTTTAATGAAAACATCTCAGGAAGTTTGGGGGCCTATAAAAACATAGGGTATCTGGGATTCCTACTGCAACCCTTTAAAGAGCCCTTGGGCTATTTATATCCAGGGCCTTAATTCCTTCGTGACTTGCCTCTGTGCAGAGTTTACCATAATGTGAGCACCTGCTCACTTGTTCCACTGCCAAAATTAGATTTTAAAAGGACCTATTGTATTAACACAGTGTCTTCAAGTTTTGGAAACACTTTCACGACATCATTTCATTCAGTCCTCACAATACCTCTGAAACAGGCAGAGCAAGTGTTGTTCTTATTTCAGGGGTGAGGGAACTGAACTCTTGGTTCAGGATCCAGGAGCGCTTCACTTCCTTTGTCCCCTCCCAACTCCCCAGCCTCTCTCTGCTTCCCCGAAGGCCCATGTGTTGGTTTTTCTGGGCCTTCCAGGTTAGAGCCTAGAAACTTGGGTTGATCTTCCCACTCGGCCCTAAATACAAGTGTTCTGTCTTGCTCCTTTTAATCTGAAGTTTTCTATATAAAACTTCATCTGGGGAGGAAAAAAAAAATCCCAGTCTTTCGCCAAGCATCTACTGCCTGCCTGTCCTAGGCCAGATATTCTATTTTCATCCTTTCTCCCTTCATTTTGCTCTCCATCACTACAAAAATAATTTATTCAGCAAATATTCCTTGAGTTCCTACTTTTTACAGGGCACCTTTTAGATATTTAATGGTGAAGGAGGCAGGTACAGGTAAGGTATTTGCCATGGTGGAGCAGCTATGTGAATTGGGAAGTGGTATATGCTTTATGATGTTCCTCTCCATTTGCATTTTCAGTCTTAGGTTTCAAATCACACAAGGCTGGAATAGCCAAACTATGGAAAGAACCTAGATGTCCATCAACAGATGAATGGATAAAGAAGATTTTATATACACACACACATATATATACATACACGCACACACACACGTATATATATGAATACTATGCAGTCATCAAAAATGGAAATCCAGCCATTTGTAACGATGCAGGTGGAACTAAGGGTATTATGCTGAGCAAAATAAGTCAATCAGAGAAAGATAATTATCGTATGAACTCACTGATATGAGGAATTTGAGAAACAAGACAGAGGATCATAGGGGAAGGGAGGGAAAATGAAACAAGATGAAACCAGAGACTGAGACAAACCATAAGAGACTCAGGACTCAGAGGGTAGTTGGAGTGGAGGGGGGTGGAGGGATGGGGTAGCACTGTGAATTGTGTAAGATTGATGATTTACAGACCTGTACCCCTGAAGCAAATAATATATGTTAATAAAAAGATTACACAAGTTTGGTTCCTTGCATTGTGTGAATTCATCCCTCCTTGATATATAGAGTTATCTCAATAGGGTATTTTTACCTGCCTCGAAGACTTCCACTGATACCAAAAGTCAGGGGGCACCTGGGTGGTACAGTTGGTTGGGAGGATGACTCTTGGTTTTGGCTGGGGTCCTCGTCTCAGGGTCCTGGGATTGAGCCCCGTATCAGGCTCCATGCTCAGTGCAGAGTCTTCTTGGGGATTCTCTCTTCCTCTAACCTCCCTTCTCAAATAACTATAAAAATATTTATAAAAAGTCAGGACTGGTAGAAACATGAAAAGAAAACAAGAAGTTTTATCACACAAGAAATAGAGAAATAGTGACAAAACCAAGATCATTTAAATTACTGAGTGGTAAATGTTGTTGGGTCATTATTTATAAGACTCTAGAGATTCTCTGACACCCAGCTGGTGGGTTAAGAGAAATTTTCTACTAAGAACTAGCTGCATTTACAAAAGCTCATTTGTGCACCTGCTACATGAAGCCTGTAGTGAAGTATAAGTTCAAGACCTTCCTAATTCATTAGTCGGTAACTTATTGATTCTGAAAGCTACAGACCCTGTGCCTTGTCATCATTTTCATAGAGCATTCCTCAGGGTAGTGTTCACTGTAAAATATTGAGCTTATTAAGAGTTTTGGGGCCTCTGATTAACTTTCACAGCAAAAGCTATGTTAAGTAAATTAGGTACCAAATAAATCTAATATGATTGTGGAAAGTCTTTAGCTAAATTAAGATGCTGACAGCTCACATAACAAGATGTGAAGCAATGATAATTAAGAAAAATAATCACCTATGCTGCTGAGAGGACGGGTCTGACCCCCCAGTGAAGTGACTCCCAAGGCATCTCTTTTCTATAAAACAAATCTTGCTGTTTTGTTCTGCTGCAAAGGGTGGGGGTGGTGATGGGGCAAGAGATCTCTTTCTTTATTCCAGTATTCGCTATATACTCTAATACAGAGAATTATGTGTGGGGAATAATCTTGTTTGAGGCAGAAGAATGCAGAATAATCTTGTTAGAGGCAGAATCTCTAACACAGAGATTATGTGTGGGGAATAATTTTGTTTTAGCAGAATTACCCAAGCTCTCTTACATCCTTCAATATGGCGCTCACAACTCCCACTCCCTGCTTTCCTCCTCTGTTGAAGAGGCAAGAGGACGAAGAACTTCACCAGGTTAGACTCCTTCACAGGTAGGAATGGTCAAGTGACCCAATTCTGGCAGCTGAGATATGAGTAGCAGTCACTGGACACAGGTTCGGGGGAAGCATTTCAAAAGGGACAGATGTGACTGGCATGCCCATTCTACCTTTTGTTCCCTTATCCTTCTCCCTTCTTCCTGCGTGGAATGTGACCAGAATGCCCACCTGGAGGTTCAGCAGCTGACTTTGAAGGATGGCCGGACAGGGAGCCAAAGGACCCTCCAGTTGTCTACTCCTCGGCTGCCTTCTCACTTAGGAGAAGAGTTCCCATCAGTTGAAGCCATATGCAGCAGGGGTTTTGTTGTCTGCTATCAAATGTATGACTAATTTTAGGATTTTTCAGTTCAGATGATTTCTCAGCAGTGTTGCTGGGTTTAGTAAAAGTAAAACAACAACAGTCCCTTGCATCCTTTGTGGTAACAATTTACATTAGGAATTTTCAGGCAGAGACAGGAACTTCTTCAGCATCAGACCTGTGAGTATAGATCCAGTATGAGTGCTGTTCTCATTGGGCCCTTCGACCTCCCCTTCTGGGGACAGTCCTCTTCTTGGGAGATAATTCCATCGATTTCTAAGAACTTATTTATTTATTTATTTTAGATTTTAAATTTTTATTTATTTGACAAAGAGAGATCACAAGTAGGCAGAGAGGCAGGCAGAGAAAGAGAAAGGGGGGAAGCAGGCTCTCCACTGAGCAGAGAGCTAGATGCAGGGCTCGATCCCACAACCCTGAGATCATGACCTGAGCTGAAGGTTAGGTCAGAGACTTAACCCACTGAGCCACCCAGGTGCCCTTAGGAACTTATTTAAATAGCAGGATCATACCTTCCTTACTGGCCTCTTGGTTCAATGGTTCATCTGTGTTCACTCTTTTGAGATCTAGCATTTAAACCCTTCCCTTTCTAAGGAGGGTTTGTATGAATATAAAAATAAGATAGGGGTTCCTGGCTATATTGCTTTCACCTGTGCCATAGTTTGGTTCTTTCATATAATCCTGGGAAATGAAGCAGTGATGACAAAGATAAATTTAGGCCTAAATAAATGAGAGAAACAAAAGGAGAATCCCAGGATGAGGAACCTCAGCTCCTGTGGAATATGACCTCCTAGGTCGCAATTTGTTTCTCAAGCCATTCCATGTATATTCTGGACACAACTTGAGCAGTCAAGTAAAAGGACAACAGTGGTCAGCTGGTGAAGTGAATTGTAATACTTCCACATACTTCCTCTTCGTATTATGTGTCAACACAGAAAACTATGATTCAGAGTCAACTTTTCTCTCTTCCAAGAATCTAATTGTATACATTTCAGATTTCTTGTACTTAATTATGGGGCCTACTGGGGATTTGGTTATATTCCTTCTTGAGATATGATCTGTTTCATGTTGTCAACAAATATTTATTTGAACACTGTGTTAGTTATCTATTATTATATAACACAGTGCCCTAAAATGTCATGTCCTAAAACCAAAATAAACATTTATTATTTCACACCATGTTTGAGAGTCAAGAATTCGGGAGCCATTTGGCTTGTTGATCTTGACTGTGGTCAAGATGTCAGTGGAGCTGCAGTCATCTGAAGGCTGGACTGAGGCAGGAGGATCTACGTCCAGTACTGCTCACTCACAAAGCTATCAGTAATAGGCCTCAATAGAGCTATTCCTTCCTAGAATGATTCTCAGTGGCCCCTGCCTCCACCCTCAGAGTCATTTCTCCTGTTCCATCACAGGTAACCCACGTGGGCAGCTGCATAGTTTTCTCAGCTTGTTTCCTCCTGTAGAAGTTTGGGGATCTAGAGGCTACTTTTCCTTTTGTACTACCTCTGTCCTTTATAATACAAGTTGGCCATATTTAGGACAATAAAATGTGTGGGTCTGGCAAAGCTTTATGGGTCTATACTCTTATTGGGGTTCACTCCATTAGCTAAAAGTCATATTCACAAATTGCGTTAATGTAAGCCCCCCTCTTCCTGAGCTTCTCTGGGCCTGCTAGGGGCCGTCATCCTTAGACTTCTTGAAGCCCTACTGTCTGAATGAATATTTCTTTTTTTTTTTTTAAGATTTTATTTATTTATTTGACAGAGGGAGACCACAAGGAGGCAGAGAGGCAGGCAGAGAGAGAGGAGGAAGCAGGCTCCCTGCTGAGCGGAGAGCCTGATACGGGGCTTGATCCCAAGACCCTGAGATCATGACCTGAGTCGAAGGCAGAGGCTTTAACCCACTGAGCCACCCAGGTGCCCCTGAATGAATATTTCTTGAAGAACAACCTGGGATCTTTCTGAGACCTTAATGAAGGATTTTATAGTCAATTACTTGGCTTCATCTTTAGATCATGTTTTCCTGAGAGTACTCAGAAGAGTTTGTTAGAAGGGCAAACTGGGAAACTTTAAATATAATACTTCTGGGGTCATTGTGTTTATTGGCCCTTCCTTTAGCTCTCTTCACCCCTCTTACATTTTATTATAAGCACCAAGAAGAAACCAGGTGGCATCAACACTTTGACTGGAAATCTCCTTAGAAGATGAACCATTTCACCAGGAATATTTTCCACTTTTCACTTTGTTGCTGAACATTTTGCCACTTCATAAGAAGAATCAACTTTCCTCTCATTTCTAATAACTTTTTTCATATTTCCTTTAAGCCTCCCTTGCAGCATCCTCAAAGGCTATCAAGCTTCTACCATTAGGTCCTTGAAGGCTCTTCAGACTTCTTTCTCAGTTTCTTCTGTCCTCCCAACTTTTGCCTGCTTCCTGGTTCAAAAGCCACCCCCATGTTTTAGATTTTTTTTTATAGTAGCACAATTGTATCTTCAGGTACCAAAATATGAATTAATTACTCTTATATAACAAATTACTCAAAAATCTAACATTTTGACACTAGAAACATATATTATTACACACAGCTTCTGTGGTTTAGGAATTTGGTAAGGGCTTAGTTGGGAGATTCTGGCTCCAGTTCTCTCCTGATACTGCAGCCAAGATGTCAGTCAGGGCTTCAGTCACTGGAAGGCTTGACGGGCTGGAGGATCCATTTTCAATAGGGCTCACGTGGCCATTGGCAAGGTCCTCAGTCATAGAGCTGTTGAGTTTTCTCATGACAGCCTTCTCCTTGAGTGAGTGATCCAAGAGAGCCAGACAAATCTGTAATGTCTTTTACGAACTAACCTCAAAAGTCACAAGCTGTAATTTCTTCAGTATCCTACTGGTGGTATAGGTCAGGCCTATTTAATATAGAAAGAGACCATGCAAGGACATGAACAGCAGAAGGTGAGGATCTTTGTGGCCATCTCAGAGACTGACTGCCACAAACACTTATGGGGGCCAAGGTTCTGTGCAAGGCCCAACTGGGGATAGAAGAAAAGAATCCCATTCCTCCAGGAACTAAGCTGATTAGATACATACACAAATGATGTGGAAAAATATCATTGAACTATAGAGCCAAATTGCTGGGAAAGGAAAAAGCACTTAGTTGATGCATTTCTATATTTATTTCTTCCACTATTTTATAGTCCTCCTGGCAGGACATCACTCATCTTTATTCCCCACAGGACTGAGCTCAGGGCCTTGCCAATATAGGTGTTTAGTAAATTTCTCCTGAGCAAACAAAACCCTCCATCAAGCTCAAGAAAGACAGAAATGTAAGGCTAGGCCATTGAGGCTAATGTTTAAATTTCAACTGTTTTCATTTTCTACAGAAATGATTTCAGGAGACAATTGGAATAAAGTTGAGATTACAAGCTGTTAAGGAGGTGTTGAGAGTAGATGAAGTTTGGCAATAAAAGAAAGGGTAGAGATGAAGGTTAGCTTGAAAGGAAGTGGCCAAAAGATTCTTTCCACATTTAGAGAAAATGTGAGAGTTTTTCTAGGCAAGAGAGGAGTCAGAAAGAGAAGAGAGAAAATAGAACTAAAGATAAAAACATTGCCCATTGATGGAGCAATGTCCTAGGAGGGATTCCCAAGCACAGACAGAGGACTAGACTTTGAAGAGAAAAGGAACCTTTCTTCTTTTGAAAAAGGTCAGAAGATCAAGAGACACTTTTGAGTGAAAAAAAGGTAAGTTCTGTTATGTCATATTGAATGACTTTGATTGTTTTTCTGTAAAATTGGGGCAAAATCATTCTATAGACTGAGGGGACCAAGAAGAATGGGAACTTGAGAACACAGGAAGGTAAAAGAGCTGTTGGAAGGAATTTCAGAGGGAGTGACCCCAATACTCCGGGCTGGTAGAGAGGAGGCAGCCGAAGTTTAATCGCCTGGGTCTGTGGGAGAACCAGCACACATGGTGGCCTGATGCCCTCTGGCTGCACTCAGCGGGCTGTGAGCAGGAAGACAGGAAATATATGGACAATAACAGCCGCCAGCACAACGGCTAACACACAGAATCTCAGGAGACCCGGGCCATCTGATTTCTGTCCTGACTGACTGACTGTTCCTCTTACATCATGGAATTTCTTTCCCCTGAAAATCACCATGAACTCTTAGCTGAGAAGAAATGGCATAGTCTTTCCCACAAATGTGGGGTGTATACTGGGGAAAACATGGAAAGAGTTTTAAATCTTTTTAACAATTCTTAGCATAAACAATTTAAGATTCAATTACTGATTAGCACTGCTTCAGATCAAGCAAATGATGTCAATATCCTCTTTATAATTCAGCCCACAGGAAATAAACACTTAGTTTTCATGATCCTCCATAGATGAGTCTTACAACCACCTACGTAAAACCAACTGCATGTTATGGGAAATATTCTCAAGAGCATAGGAAACAACACGGGACTGGGAATGAGAAGATTTGGGTTCACGCAGCTGTGCCACTATATATCTGACGCTAAGCAAGTCACTTAATCGCTGTGGAGCCCTTAGCACTCATTTGTAAAATAGGAAACTGGATTGGAAGCTCTCTGCTACATTCCAGCTCTACCATTTCATGGTTCTATGCTTTCCAGCCCATCAAATAATGTAGATTTTCCTCCGTGAGTGCCACGCAAGATGGACATGAGGGGTTGCATTTAGGTAATCACTCATAAACATATCTGTCCGTGACTGGTAAACATGTCCCATTTCCTTCAGTAGATGGCATTCAGCAGCTATATGATGACTGGCCTCATTTCTCACTAAAAAAAGTCCTTCAAGGGGATTGTTTGTTTCCCTTTCTGGCCAGCTGAGGATTTGTGGGGGAAAGTGAGAAACGCAAGATTCTAGGACTCAGAACTTTCCCTTTTGGTTAATGGTGTTTTCTTTCTTTCACACATGACCCCAAATGAGGCCAATCGTTCATTCTTGGGGCACATAAATTCTTCTGGAAGTCTTCATATTTTTCCTATCCTCCTTGGCTAGGTGTGCGGTACCCCCAACCAGATCACTTAAAATAAAAATCAGAGTTGCTTTTATGAAAAAACAATTTGATTGCTCCTCTTTGAATGGTCACAATGGCTTCCACAACTGGTTTTCGTGGTCTATTTTGCTTTCAGGAGAAGTCACCTAGAGAGATGGGCTCCTTCCCCAATTTCTTTGCCAGAGGTCTCTGCAATATTTCTCTAGTATGTGGCGATTTAGGCATCCCCCCATCTAGCCAAAGCCATATTTGTCCTAACCTGATGTTTAATTCTCAGGGAAGATGAGAAATTAAAATTATGAGTCTCATGGGGAAGAATAATGTTATAAACAATTTCCACACTTAATAGTCATTCTTCTTTGCATCTATACCGATTTACAGTCTTAAAAATGCTCTTACAGATATTTTCGTTGAGTAACACTGGTGTTCCTTATACCCCCATATCTCTCTTGCTAAGAAACAGAACCCAAAAAGGACACAGGAAGGAAGGCACAGCAGAATAGGTGACCAGACCCAAAAGCCAGTGAAGTACTAGACCTTGCACCCTGGATTAAGCCCTGACTCTGGGTATCTTTGGGCAAGTCATGCCTAGTCTCTGGGCCTGGATTTCCTCATCTGAAAATTGTGGCTATGAACGCCCACTCTACCCATACTTGCTGGAGGAGAGTTTAAAGGAAGGGCCAGTTAACGGTATAATATTCACCCCTGGGAAGGGCTACTATCCTGGCTGCCTTCCCTCCTTCCAAATCCTGGTATATTCTGAGCTATGTGGATAGTCTGGAAGAAAATCAAGAGTCTCTTTTACTCCTAGAGACATCAGAAGGACAGAATTCCCTGCTTCCTCTCCTTTGGGGTCTACCTTCCAAAGCACAAAAGACAGTCCTTTCCTCTCTCCTGTTGCTCTTGATCCCCACCGGAGGCCCAGTGCCTCTACCTTAAACCATTATGCTGTCCCAGATTCTTGAGATCAGAGGACTCCCAGGAATGAAGGCTGGGCTCCACAGCAGACCAGGGCTTGCAAGCCCTGTGCTTTTCCTACTAATGCTTTACTCTTGCTGCAGTTTTGTGCTAACTCTCCTAGGGTAGGAAGTTGCTTAATTTCCTCCAAATCTTTTCTGGACTTGGAATATCTTCTTTTATAGCAAAGCATGTAGGAAAGCATTGGTGTTGGAGTCAGAAAAATTTATATTTGCATCCAGGCCCCTCAGATGACTGATTGGGCAAGTTATTTAACCTCCTTGAGCCCTAGTGCAGACATGGCACAGTGTGGAAGCTGAGGATGTTGAGTGGGACTGTTCTTGTTGTCCTAGAAATGTAGCTAAACCAAACATGGACATCATAGGCACTGTACACTCTGCATTCCAAGTTCAGTGAATGGCCAGCATGCTTAGGAGGAAAAGAGGGGACATCCTATCCCATCCATGGACTTGAAAGGATTTGGAAATGGATCCCTGTATGCACATAAAGGAGCTCAGAGAGGGTTAGAGGCTCAGGAGCTGTGTGGCTGCCAAGCAGCCTGTGGGTTACACAAGGGCATGCCCAACCCAGCAGAAGAACCACAGTACACACATGGGTTCCAACAGAGATGAAGCTGGCCCTTGGAGAAGGGGTTCAACAGCAGAGGGGTGGAGTGAAGCTGGACCCCACACTAAGAAAACCTGGAGTACATCCATCAGTAGAACACCCATCAGCAGAGGCCACCAAAAGTAAGCAAAATTTGGCCCACAGTTGAAGAGTGGGGAAAGAGAAAATTCAAAGACAAGCAAGCAAACAAACAAAACAAAACAAAAAATGAAAGAAAAAGAAGGTACAGTGCAAAGAGAACCATATATTTACTCTCCTCCCACAGTGAGGGCAGGAGAAGAGATGAGACCAGAATGAAGATTTTTTCTTTTTTTAAAGATTGATTGATTGATTGATTGATTTGACAGACAGAAATCACAAGTAGGCAGAGAGGCAGCCAGAGAGATAGAGGGGGAAGCAGGCTCCCTGCTGAGCAGAGAGCCTGATGTGGGGCTTGATCCCAGAACCCTGAGATCATGACCTGAGCCGAAGGCAGAGGCTTAACACACTGAGCCACTCAGGTGCCCCCAGAATGAAGTTTTAAAATAAGTAAGATTCGTCTTAAATATCAAAATGAGATGGTTCCAGTAACCATAAGTGATAAGCGTGGTAGAGAAGACAGCCATCAGATAACAATGGACCCGCTACCTAATGGGAAAAGAGGGTGTCAAGAAAGCCTATTTAGAAGTAATTAGGAAAAATTTTAAACTTCAAATGTTTATACCCCAATGTGCTGAGGCCACTCCTCAGCAATCCAGTTATATGAATAATGGGTAGTTTATTGTTTTAATGGCTCTTAAACTCCTTCTAGCTGCTGCTTTCCCCACCCTTGAGAGATCCTTTTTTAAAAAACCCTTTCTCAGTGTTACCTGGGTGGCTCAGTCAGTTAAGCATTTGCCTTTGGGCTCAGGTCATGACCCCAGGGTTCTGGGATCTAGCCCCACAGGTGTTTTCCCTGCTCAGTCGGGAGCCTGCTTCTCCCTCTGCCTGCCGCTGCCCCTGCTTGCACTCTCTCTCTGACAAATAAATAAACAAGTAAAATCTTTAAAAAAAATTAAAATACTTTTTCATTAGTTGTTTGTCTTTCCAGTCCTGTGTTCTTTTGTTTCAAAATGCCCCATCTTGCCTAATGAGCTCCATTTCTTTCCCCATCTTGATGAACATTTTAAGCATTTATTTTGAAATCACTTCCAGATTAACCCAATATTTGCAGCTCTTTGGGTTTAATTCCTCCTATTTTTGTACCAGTTGATTATCTCTGAACAAACTGCATTCCCTTATTTGCTTTCAGCTCATTTGCAGTGGCAATTACCTTCTTCAAGTATCCTATGCACTTCTGAGTTTAGAGACAGCCCATCAGGTCAGTTTTGAGATCACCTCTGACAGGGCGTTAAGAGGTCTACCAACTTCTCAACTCTGTGCATGTTTCTCTGTGTCTGTCTCTCTACGTAGTACAAGAGTCTGGTCATACCATTGCATGCACAGCAGTCTAAAGGTTCTGATTTTTCAAGAATGACTCTTTCCCCAATAAAAGTTTGACACTTGTGTCCAAAACCAGCCCTCAAACTGCAGACAAAGATTTCCCCAACTCCCAGCTTTGTTCAGGGAGCCAATTCAATTTCCTCGTTTGTGCAGGACCTACGGCCTCTGTTCCTGTCCCCCTTTCCTGCACACCCCAATCCCCAAACGGTAAGAAAACCTGATGTTGAGTTTGCTTACTCCTGTGGGTCACAAAACCATAATTCTACTCAGCACTATGGAGCCCCTGTTCATTTTTGGCAACTAGAACTTTCTCTTTGTTTCTGAATTTGACATTTATTGTTAAAACACTTATCCAGTGTTTCTGTGTGTTTGCTGGGGAGAGAGCTAAATCCAAATGTTTCCCATTTCTATACTTGGAGATGAGAGCAAGCTTGGGAAAAGCTTTTGTCTATAGATGTTTAGAATCTGATGGCTTTAGAGGGAATTGGTGCATAGATTATCTGCAGTATTGTATTCCATTGTACTCCAGAATGGCTATGAAGTTAGTGTTGAGGTATTTATCATTAAATATTCTGAAAATGTCTGAGAGAATCTGGAAGCATGGAAAGGCAAGAAGTTAAGAGCTGTTTTCAGTACTTGGTTTGGGGAGTTGTAACCTAATTCTAAGGTAATGGAGCAGCTGCTGGAGAAGGAACCCAAGATCTGATGAAATAAGCCTCTGGCCCTGGCCTAAGAATAATCAGAATGAGAAAGAAAGCAGGAAAAACGATTGTTGGTATGTATCTCAGAACTCCATTTTCTGTTTTAATCTATGAAAGAGATTAAAGAGATTGAGAAACTGAGTTCTGAGTTATTCAGGCCAGATAACTCTGTTGCGGTGAAATATTCTGCACTGTGGGCTGTTTAACAGTATGTCTGGCTTCTACCTGGTTGACACTGCTAGTAACCCTTCAGCCCCAGTTGCGATAACCAAAAAATGCTGGAGGTATTGTCAGATAACCCCAGGAATGGGAGAGGCGGTCCCCCCACTTCACTGAGAATTTCTCATCTATGAGAACAAGGGACTGTCAGCCTTATCTAACCAGATCAGTTAATCATTTGACCAAGCTGTACAAGAGGTTTTCAGGGAGGAGGCCATGGCACACAAAATTAGTTTAGAACATTGCCTGAAGTGTCCAAACATGGAGACTGTGCTACAACGACACATGGGCAGAGCATGTGGGGACTGACTGAGGAGAACCTCAAAAAGGTGATTGAACTTGGCTGGAATTCCCTCAACAAGGAGGACTTAGGGGTATCCCAGAACCAAATATGCTAGGTGATGAAGGCAAGAGAGGGCAGTCTGTGTTCTGGAGACCCAAAACACGAACCTTTCACGTCTCAGAGGGACATGTCCTTTGAAGAGTCCTCAATTTAGCAAACATTCTTGTAATAATTTTCTCCATAACATTCACAAACGTTTTAGACAAAGGTTCTCAGGTATCTCTTTATATCCTTAGTGGATGCTACAAATGTGGGGCTAGAATATGGGGTCTGAACAGGGAATGCTTCATAGCTCTGGAACCAGACACTCCTGAGTTCAGGCCCTGAGTCTGTCTCTTACTAGTTGTGTGACCTTGATTCTCTCTTCCTCGGTCCTCTCAGCTATGAAGTGGGGA
This sequence comes from Mustela putorius furo, assembly GCF_011764305.1. Classification (NCBI taxonomy): domain Eukaryota; kingdom Metazoa; phylum Chordata; class Mammalia; order Carnivora; family Mustelidae; genus Mustela; species Mustela putorius. The sequence continues at coordinate 484,998 of NW_025421294.1, forward strand.
TCATAACAGCTTGAACCTCATAGGCTTGCTGTGATGATCAGGGGAGACTGGACACATGTACTTAGCACAGCTTCTGCACACAGTAAAGATTCATGAAAATCCTTGATTTTTCCCTCTCTCCTGGACCACTTCCATAAGTGTATACATATACCATTTTATACTTAATTTTTTAAAAACCTGCAGACCCCACTATCCTATTGCTCTCCTTTTCATAGAAAAACTCTTGAAAAGAATTGTCTATAGATCCAATACCACCTCTTTTATTCTCTCTCAAAGCCCCTCCAATCAAGCTTTGGACCCCATTGTTCCACCAAAATAGCTACAGCTGAGGTCACTAGTCTCATGACTTTAATATCACATCTTTATTTTGAAGCTTCTACATTCCTATCTCCCATCTAGACCTTTCCTCTAAACTCCAGACACATATCTAACTGGCTATTTGGCACCTTTATTTGAATGTTTACTGAGCATCCTAACAGAACAGGTCTGAAACAGAACTTCTGATTTTCCCCTCATTCTCCATGCAAACTGCTCGCCCTGCAGCCTTCCCATTTTTTGACAGAAACGATTATCTTCTGGTTGCTCAGGCCAAGAGTTTGAAATCATCCTGGACTCTTCATTTTCTCTCATACCCTACATCCAATTTATTAGCAAAGGCTGTCAGTTTGACCTTCAAAATATACCCAAAATTTGCCACTTCTCATCATCTCCACTGCTTAACACTCTGGTCTACTATTGCCCATCTGGATTATTCTCTTGCCTCCTTCCTGGTCTCTCATTCCACCCTATCTTCCTGTGATGATTACTTTGATGTGTCAACTTGGCTAGGCTGTGGTGCCCAGTTGTTTGATCAAATACCAGTCTAGATATTGCTGTGAAGGCATTTTTTAAAGCTGTGATTAACATTTAAATTAATAGACTTTAGGTAAAGCAGATTACCCTGCATAATGTGGGTGGGTCTTATCCAATCTGTTGAAGGTTGCTCTTAAGAAGAGCAAAGACAGAAGCTTCCTAAAGAAGAAAAATGCTGCCTCTAGACTATAACATGGAAATTCTGAGTTTCCATCTTTGGATTCAAGACTGCAGCATTACTTTTCCTCGCCCCTCCCATTTTTTTATTGTGGTCAAATGCATATAACATAAAAACTACCATCTTAACCATTTTTAGATGTACAATTTAGTGGTCTTGAATATATTCACAACATTGTATAGTTATCACCACCATAACACCTCCATATACCTTTTCATCTTGTAAAACTGAAACTTCATAATCCATTAAACAATAATTCCCCATTCCTTACTTCCACTAGCCCTGGGAAAACACTATTACACTTTCTATCTCCATGGTTTTGACTACCTTGATGTAAGTGGAGCCATACAGTATTTGTCCTTCTGTGAAAAGCTTATTTCAGTTAGTATAATATCCTCAAGGTTCATCTATGTCATAGCATAAGTCAAAATTTCTTTCATTGTAAAGGGTGAACAGCATTCTATTATATGTATATACTACATTTTGCTTATCCATTCATTTGCTGATGGACACTTGGGTTGCTTCCACATTTTAAGTACTGTGAATAACACTACTTTGAACATGAGTGTGCTAACACCTCTTCAGACCCTGCTTTCTCTTCTTTTAGGTATATACCTGGAAGTAGAATTCTAGATTATATAATAGCTCTATTTGTAATTGTTTGAGGAATCGTTATATTGTTTTCCACAGTAGCTGTACCATTTTACGTTCCCATCAACAGTGTACAAAGGTTCCAATTCTTACCAATACTTATTATTTTATTATTTTCTGGGGTTTGTTTTTGGAGAGTAGTCATCCTAGTGGGTGTGAAATGGTGCTGTCCAACAATACAGATTTTAAACTTGCCAGTCCTAACAACAGTGTGGAATGATTCTTTAAGATAAATCTCCCTGTCTTTGTCTTTGTCTTTCTCTATATCATACTCTATTGGTTCTGTTTCTCTGGAGAACCCTAATACACCTCCTCATAATGGCTATCTACATGCAGCAATCACAGGCAGCTCCTTAAACAAAAATCAGCTTGTCACTCCTTTGATCAAAAACATGTTGCAGTGGCCTCCCATTTCAAACAGAGCAAAAGCTAAAGTATTTACAATGGCCTGAAAGGCCCCAGGTGATCTGGGCTGTCTGTTCTTCTAATGTTGTCTTTCTACTCCCCCTTTCAAGCTGGATCAAGTTAAAGAGCATTGCTGTAAAGATAAAGCGGGTAATATTATGTACATATGTGGACCATGCAAAGACAGGAAATAAATCGCACATCAGAAGCCTAATGGGAGTCAGAATAGGGAACTCGTAAGTTGAAGAGGGAGGCTATTCTGTCTCTCGGGGGTTCAAGATCTCTTTTCTTGGCTCCCCCCCCCCCATGTGTGTTTTCTTTTCCTTTACCCTCCTCTGCTTACTAATCTTGCATATGGCCTCCAAACAGCTAACTCACCCCCAGCCATTCAACAAGGTTTAAGAACGCACCTAGTATGTGACCTCTGCCCTGTGGATGAAGCAGTGAAGAAAACCAACAGGAAAGGGTGTCTTCCTAGAGCTTAGGATCTAGTCTTGGGTGGCATAGAGGAAACATGTAAAAATTAAACAAGATGAACATGCAAAGCATAACGTGTCATGGTTAAAAGTGTCTCAGAAAATAAAGCAAGGAAGAAGAGAGAAGATTAGACAGGTATGAGAGTCAACGAGGCAGTGAGAGAAGGACTCTATGAGATAACTATAAGAACCTACACAGGAAGGAAGGAAACAGGCAGGGAGCAGGGTGGTCAGGATGGTACGAGGGGGGTCAGATTGCTGTCAGTGGTCAGCAGATTAGGAAGCCCCTGGCTTTGATTTTGGGTGAGATGGGAAATTATTAGAGGGTTGTAAGCAGAGGAATTTTATGATCCAATTCAAATTTTAACAGAATCATGCTGACAGCTGTATTGCAAACAGACTGTAGGGAGACAAGGGAAGAAGAAGGGAGTACATTTATTTATTTATTTTTAAGATTTTGCTTATTTATTTGCTACAGAAACAGAGATAGCAAGAGAGAGCACAAGTGAGAAGAGGGAGAAGCAGGCTTCCCGCTGAGCAGGGAGCCTGATATGGGCTCAATCCCAGGGCCCTGAGATCATGATCCAAGCAGAAGGCAGACTCTTAGCCAACTGAGCCACCCTGGCAGCCCTGAAGGGAGTCCATTTAAAAGGCAACTCAAATCATCTGGGGGAATGATGGGGTAGCTTGTGTAGAGCAAGGCAAAGGGCTCACAGCGACCATCCAGCTGAATACAAACAGACAAAGCAAACAGGCACATCAAGCGACCCACCTTCGAATAACCACAGGCCCTAACTGACGAGTTAAAACCAGGTAGAGTTCCCAAGTTTACCAAAGAAGGAGCAATCCCATACATCCCTCACTCTGCCCTTGCTCCGCCCTGCACCGCCACCTAGTCACAGTCTCACCTTTGCTGTCCTGCCTGTTGTTCCCTTGAGCTTTGTTCTGCCTGGGGTGAATGCCTTCACCGCCCATGACATCGGTCCCCAGTCCGATTGGGACACCCCACATTTGGTGACCTGTACAAGGACCCTCTGTCGGCCCAAGACTCTCTCGGGGAATTTCTGGGACTTCCCTGATGGACCGACTATAGTACTCCTCGGGGAACTGATGATCTCTGGTGGAGTTTACTCCATGGTTAGGATTGGAAGCCCCAGGGGGAACCAGCCAGACTGCCCTTTCTGGAAAGGGTGAGGGATTTCCCTTCTTGCCCTTCAGAGGACCCCTTCTTCCCTCTCCTTTCTCTTTTCAGCCCTTCAGCACTGCCCTAGTAGTCCTCGGACAACTGAAGATCTCTGGCCAGGGTAGCTCCCTGCTGTGGTCTGCAGGTCTGAGGGCCAACAGGTTGGACTGACCATGCCTGTGAGGGCAAAGACCCCTTTCCTCTCCTCTCCCACTCCATCCGCAGCTTATCTAGGGTGAATCTGCACACAGTATGGACTTGGTTGGGACCCTTTCCTGATGCTGGCTGACTCTTGGCTACCTTGCTTCTTTGGGCCCTCCCCTTTCTCCTTTGTTTCTGTGGATCCAGTTGCCATCCTGACCTACAGGCAAAACACGTTCCTAGGCATCTGAGTGGTGAGTCCTCCCCCTCCTTTTTCTGACCCCTTGTGGCCACCCCCTTGCAGGGGACATCCCAGCAGGGATTGCTATTGGCATGTTGTGGCCCTCCCCTTAGTGAGATGCCCCAGGAGTCAGTTTGCCCCCAGAAGGTCCAGTCCTTTCAACAGGTCAGTGGGATGCCCTGACTGAGATGGCCATCATGAGTTGGAGCCCCATTCCCTTTGGTGGGACATCCCTTTGGGAACTGGCAGCCAGTCCTTCCCACTATGGGACAAACCCCCTCTTCCTTCAGATTCACCCTTGGGCTGTATTCTTAAGAACTGGTACAAATTTGACCCCCCCAAAGCCAGAGGAAAAATGTCTCATCTTTTTATTTAATGTTTCCTGTCCTCAGTATGAACTCCCATATCAAGAGGTATGGCTCCTCCATGGAACCCTTTCTTATAATATCATTTTCCATCTTGACCTCCTTTTCTTTTTTAAAAAAAGATCGTATTTATTCATTCGAGAGAGTATGAGAGAGATCACCAGCAGGGGGGAGGGGCACAAGGAGAAGCAGACTCCCTGCTGAACTGGGACTCACGCCTCTGCCACTCCCCACCAATGTGGGACTCCATTCAAGGACCTCAGGATCAGCATCCCAGCCAAAGGCAGACACTTGACTGACTGAGCTACCCAGGTGCCCAGCCTGATCTCTTTTGCCATAACTCCTCCATATGGTTGGAAGTTCCATATATGAAAACTTTCAGGGCATTGTCTCTCAAATTCCGACCTCCACAAAAACTGTAGAAGACCCCACATCTTGGACCAGAGTGGAAGCAGCGAGAGCCTCCTAATACTCTGGTATGGTCTAGAGTGAATTCTTTGTGAAGTATTTCTAGAATCTATGGTGCAGAAACCAAAGCATGATTAAAAAAAAAAAATCAGTAAAGTCCTCTTTTAAAAAACCTACAGATTGTTGCCACACCATCTATGAGCAGATAATCACCAAATTTGATCACTAAAGACTTACTCATCACCCATCTTGCCATCTCTCCTTGGAGTATGGGAAAGAACTTGTTCTAAATGGGAAAAAATTGTTGAGTGAATTATTTAATTAGAAATGAGTGTTTGCATATTTCACGGGCTTTTATCTCTAGTTTGAAATTAGTTGATAACTCCTTGCAGGAGACCTGGTGTCATCCTGTTGATATTCAACAGATCACGACTGCCCTGATGGGATACCAAAGAAAGATTAGGCTGTAAAGGTATTAACCTCTCTCAGACCTTCCCATTTATCTAGTTGAGGCAGAAAGCCTGGAGGTAATTTTAAAACTTTTTTCCATCTTATCTTAAGAAGATAAATGAAATGAATTGAAATGTTGGAAAACTTATTAAGATAGTTTAAGGATTACTGTAAGTGAAAAAGTAAGATAACCTCCAGGAATCTCATTTTGGAGGACTCATGAACTTGCTATGCCTCTTTCTTCTGTGCACAGTAGGGCCTCCAGGGACAGGCAGGAGGAAGACACATTATCATCATTGTGGCACTCAAGTGGGGAAAGTAAGGCTGCTTCTGCTTGGGGCCTTCTACAGAACAGAAGGACCCGGGCCCGGCCACCACTCCAGATGTCCCTGAAGCCTGCACCTGATTCCCAAAGTCACCCCCAATATGCCTTAGAGTTGGAAGTTTTGGAGGAAGTGGGAGAAGATCTGAAGAAGGGCTTGGAACCGTGTGAGATGCAGCCTCACTGACCCGGGCCCAGGCCAGTGATGGGCAGCACCCAGACAGAAAATGGCACATGCATCCTTTCCACAGCGCCCACAGTCCTTGAAAAATCAGATGTCAGAAAGTTGCCTTCAATCTGCTGTTTCTCAGGCATGTGAATCTTAACATCTGGGGCCTAAATGATCATAGCAACTTTTCTTTTCCTTATTCATTAATGTAAACTAGGTTTAAAGAATACACATTCCCATAGGAATCCAGGAAGCTATACTCATTTTGAATAAAACAGAACATAGGTTGTTAGGGTATATTACTTCCCTGCTCTGAGCTGTGACCAAAACCCATTGCTCACCTGGGACAACACAAAGGCCCCGGAGTTCAGTGAGGAGATTCCGGATGTGCCAGGGCTGACAGGGAGCCGGAGGCTGCCTGTCTTGTGCCTGGCCTCTTATGGCAGAGGGGCTGCTGAGCCCATCTCGGGTCTAGAAGGTGGGCTGGGGGGAATGCCAGTTTCATCCTCAATGACAGCTTGTGTACGGTGTGTGTAAGATGGCTGTCAGCCAAGCTGAAAGGACTTTCCACTCAGAGTGATGTGGGCTTCATGAAGGGATGCCAAACCCAAAGGCCTAAGATGACTGTGAAAGGAGTATTGGAAAAACGTGGGCAATTTTTGCCACAATTGGTGGTGGCCTCCTGGTTTGAGTGAGACAGAGAGAAAATGGGAGGGAGAGCTCCAGGCTGGGTTCAGACACTGTGGTCCTGGTTTCTTCCTTTGGAGGGAGAAGGCAGGCTGATTCTAACAGGAAAGAGAGCCTGACTTTCCTCAAAATGGCCAGCAGTGGGCTAGAAGCAGTGGTTTTGTGATCACAGTAAGTATCCAGGATGCTCTGGAACTGATAATAAGGCTTGAAATAAAATCATTCATGTATATGTCACCCCCAAGAGAGAGAGAGAGAGATTTCCTTCCCCTGAAGACACAGGATAAATAACCTCTTGTTCTGAGGGCTATATTTTGAAAGGTGTCTGGTTTGCTTTCTACTAGAAGGAGCTAGAATGTCCCAAGGCAGCTGTGGTTCCTGGGGCTTGAGAGAGCTTTTTGGCACTGTGTTAGAGCTGGAACCCTGAGGATAGAGCCAGAAGAGCCAGCAGTCTGAGGCACATATGGGAGCAAGCTGGAGAGATCCAAAAGATGGAGGAGGCAAACGCAAAAATGTGTGAGCAGGAGGATGGGGCAGGTGTTGTGTTTTGCATGCTCCCACAAGCCCCACTAAGTGGCCAGAGAAGTCTGGTTAGAAACTGGGGACCAAAGAGCAGCTCTTATTCTTCACGCAATGGGGTGAGGTGTTAAGAAGGAGCGTTGCCAGTCTTTACCTTCCCCTCAGGAAAGAGAGGCTGTACCATTTTTCTAAAGTCCAAAGTCCTCAAATCACAGACTGTGCCAAAACAACCACCCCTTACACACACACACACACACACACACACACACACACACACACACACCTCTGAGAGGGGAAGTAAAGAGCTTTCAAGTTTTTAAGCCCCTTGAGGAAGTTTGAAGTGAAAAGTCCCTCTGCGGGGAGGTGAGAGAGGACAGAAGGTAGGTCGTGAGTCAGTGAAGTAGAAGTGGCTGGACCCAAAAGTTACTGGCAAGGGAACTTTTCTAGTCTGGGAAGGTGGAGGAGAGAGAGGATTGTGGAATGAGGAAGCAGAGTGGATTCACACCTGATCATCCCATTCAGCTAATCCTCCTTCCTTGAGGGACGCGGCCATATTGTTCCATACTGACTCTTCCTCTGACTTCTCATCCAGCATTCAGATTTTTCAATCTAGAACTTAGTAAAATAGCCATGATGTCAGGAACACAGAGGCTTAAAAAACCTTTTACAACTGACCCCTATGTCCTAACTATGCAAGTTCTATGTCTGCCTCTATTCATTAAGACCCAAGAAGATAGATTCCAGGGTTGATATAAAAGACCCACCCAGCAAAGCGAAATCCTACTGTTTAGCATTTTCTAAAAATCTCTTCTTCCTCTTTTTGCCTTTGTGCTATATTCCCGTGTTTATGTATCATCCAGAAGTATCTTATGTTAAATTATGGATTTGTTTTCAGCAATAATGCAAATGTCTAAAAGCCTTCAGACTCTCAAACTTCTTTTTTCTTTCCACTAAGACAAATTTCACTCGATGTTGGTTTCAGTCTTCATCATGAAACTGTCATCTTAGTTGAGTGGCTGAATTGGAAAACTAAATGTTAGTTATTTTCAAAATGAAGTTTTCACTCTGGGCTCCCATTGTCCACATGTGATCACATGCCTTGAGAAGTTAGACTCAAAAAGAAAATCCCTACTCAATGGATTAACTCCCAGTGATGACCTATATAGCCATAGAAACCTCTTAGATGTCACTTGATTGGCCACAAAACTTGGAATAATTGTTTTTTTAAAAAATCTTTTATTTATTTATTTGACAGAGAGATAGACAGCACAAGTCTGTGGAGCAGCAGGCAAAGAGAGAGGGGAAGCAGGCTCCCTGCTGAGCAGAGAGCCCGATGCAGGGTTTGATCCCTGGACCTGAGATCATGACCGGAGCTGAAGGCAGAGGCTTAGACTACTGAGCCACCCAGGTGCCCCAGAATAATTGTTTTTACATTCACTTATGAAGTCTACACCTCTATTTGCATAAAGAATCTGGGGCAGTTTTTTGGAATATCAGGAAATTTGTATTTCCACCTCACACACACAAAAGTAGTTCACAGTGGTACTGATATATTTTCATTTAAAATTATTTAAATGATTTTACCAAAAGCTAAAGAAATTATGTATTTTCATGTTTATATTATTTAAAAAATAATACTATGACTTTGTATAATTATGTATACTTTTATATATTGCCGTGTTTCTGAGTAATATAACCCTGTGGGACTTGAATTGAAATTCACCAATTTTGAACTTCACATTATCACAAGCAAGCTAACCATATGGTTCTGTTATATGTAAAAGCCAGCCAGAAAACCCAAGGTCACAACTCCTTTCCATAGTCTCAGGTGTCAGCAGGTGTCACACTTGTTCTCAGTCATCAGCATCATATGCTGAGAATAATCTTCTCAGCTCTCTTTTGACTTAATGGGTTGGCATGTATACCACTTTAATTGGAATACCACCATTGCATACTTTATAAACCAACTACTTTCCTCATACCCTCTCATATTTTGGGGGTATCTTCCTCAAGCTTACCATTATCTCAACTTCCTCTTTCTATGTGATACTTTCTTTCTGAAGTTTTGTCAGTTTTCCATGGCAGTTTCCAAGGTCATTTAAAATCTATGTTCTAGTGACAATTCCCACTTTACTGTAATTTTAAAGCATAAATTGTAATTCATTTTATATTGGCCTTTCTCAAACTACATTCCACTGAACACTAGGTTCCTCCAAATGTTTACATGTGTTCTGAAAAAAAGGTTTCGTGGTTAATATGGTTTCCAAAATGCTGGTGATTATGACACATACCAGTGTTTTAAAGAAGTCCTAGAGTAAAGAAGTTTGCCTAATTTGGATTAAGCTAGCATTTCCCAAATGTATTTGCCATAGCCTGACCCCCTTCCCATTACTTTCATGAAATACATTTTGGGACATAAATATTCATGGACCTTGCAGACTCCTGGAGCAGACGGTTATTACCCAGATGATATACATGAAGGTCTATTTGTAAACTGAGATAGTTACTCTTAAGACCCTCACTTAGGCTGGGGATTGAAGAATGTTTCCCCACCAATGTTATTCTTTTGCTGAGATCTGAATGGTGAACAGGGGTTAGCTACTTGCTGGTAGGGTGAGGCATCTCAGGGCATGTAGTCCATCCGTCTATCTTACTGGAAAGGCTCCTAGGTCAGCTCAAAAGATAGGGATTGGGAAAAGATACTTCATTCTTTGTGACATATGGCCATTCATTTTAGTCTCTGGTAACAGTGAGATTTCCTTAGAGAGAGAAAAGGAAGAACAAAAAAGCCACTAAAGCTTTCTGGGGAAACAAAAACCCTCACAGAATTAGGAGACAGCTGGGATGTGGGAGGTGGTGGCTGGAGGGAGTGAGGAGGGAGATGCCAAAGATAACACTGATTTTTATAAAAGGACTTGGTTATTTTTACAAATGATTGTACAGATTGTTCAACTGTGGTCTATAAAACATAGACTGTCACTTGTCAGTAGTTACAGGATATTGTGTAGTACAAACCTCAAGAGCTTAGCCTATTTCACATCATACACTTGTTAATTGCTGAAATTATCCACCTTCACCCATGAATGGACTAAACTTAGTATTTAAAGGATTGAGACCAGGTGCAGGAGGCATTTACAATTAGGGATGCAATTATGGGTTTATTTAAAGACCAGAAAGTTGAGGCTTCTTTCTTTGACTCCTTTTTTTTTTTTTTTTTAGATTTTTCAGGGGAGATGATCTAAACATTTTGCTCTCGCTGGCAGAGCATCTAGTTTTGAGAAATCTTATACTCACCCATTTCTATGTTCCCCTAAATGCAATACAATACAGTAAGCCAGACCTCAGTGCAACAATAAATAGATAATAGGACCTCATCAGGAGAGACATGAATCTTGATGACTGACCAATAGAGTACTATTTATGTATGATTTATTTTAGCAGGCATCTCCTAGCCTGGGAGGTCAGATGGTCAGAAATCCAGGAATCTAGGGTGGAGTGTGGGGACACAAACGAACACAGGAGAGCGCAAGTAGGATGCATTATCATGAAAAGATAGGGTCCCTAAGGATTGAAGCTTAGGGGAGGGGCCAGAACCAAGAGCACCAGGCAGAGGCTGGATTGCTTTCAAGCAGTGGCAAGCCTAATGAGCAACGTGAGATTTACAGCTGCCTTAACGGCAGGTGTTTAGTGCCATGAGAAGTCCTCATCTTGTAGCAAATCCAGGATGATGAGACTGGCCCTGTGGGTTAAGGGAGCAGAGTCAGAACAGGGTAGAGCATTGTGGTGTCACAGAAGGCCTTAGACATGAGCTCTCCTGGCCTGTTTTTGACCTTTGGGTTGGTGGTCCTGTAAAGTTAACTCATGACAGTGAGCAGTGAGAACACAAAGTGGGAAGCTCCCTCTGGGGAAATATCCCTTAGTTTGTGGTTGACGTTCAGAGAAATCTGTGTTTTAACTGTCAGTGTAATGTGGTCTTCAGAGGGTGGGTGCTGGATCAGACTGCATTTTGAATCCCATCTCAGCTGCGTATTTACTGCTGTGTGAGTCAGGATACAGGCAAGACAATGGGGCCATGCCAGTTAACAGAAGAAACTGGAGGGGCGCCTGGGTGGCTCAGTAGGTTAAGCCTCTGCCTTCGGCTCGTGTCATGATCCCAGGGTCCTGGGATTGAGCCCCACATCGGGCTCTCACATAAGGCGGGGAGCCTGCTTCCTCCTCTCTCTGCCTGCCTCTCTGCCTGCTTGTGATCTCTCTCTCTGTCAGGTGGATGAATGAAATCTTTAAAAAAAAAAAAAAGAATAGAAGAAACTGGATACAGCAGACCAATGACAAACGGAATTAAAGTGATGAAAAGCTGAACAGGAGACTTCCAAAGATTAGCCAAAGTAGGAAGCTGCTCTCACTTTTAGGCCTGGCAGGTCAAAGAGAGGACTGGCCTGCCCAGTGGGAGCTGGGAATATGGAAGAAAGGTACTCTCATGGGATCTGGGACATGAAAGAGATGCAGTCACTGACATAGAAGTGGCCCAAAGCACAGAGAGGGAGAGATTTCCTGGCCTTCCCTTCTTTCCTGTTCTTTCATTTCCTACCAGTGAACCTCTTTATGAGCCAGAAACCTACTCGCAAGGGAGCCTGGGAAATGTAGTTTGTATGGCCAGCCAAGCAGGAGAAGGCTGGGAAATAGAACAATAGAGAGAGAGCAAAGAGGGGAAGGAAGGACCAGCGGGGGAGTTATGTGATCTCGCTTTTTAATGTCTTACAGGCCTCATTTTTATAAAATAGGAATATTATCCCTACCTCTCAGGTTTGTTGGGAGGATTAAATGACTTAACATATGTTTCAGTTGGGTTCTCTTGGTTGTAAGGAATATCTCACTTAAATAAGCTGAAGTAAATGGAGCAGCAGAAGGGAGACAGTTATAAAGATATCCATAAAACCGAGGAAAGAGAGGTCCAAGCCTGGGGCCGAGCTGGCCAGTCACCTAGGAGAAGCCAAACTAACGCCTCCAGGAAGACCAGCTGGCATGACTGCACAGTTGGGTCTCCTGGAAGCTGGAATTAGAAAGACCTTCAGAATCTGGAGACTCCTAGGGAGCTCAGTGGTGGGAGCTCTAGAACTATGCTTTCCTTTACTGCTTTAATAGGCTCCCAAATCTCTCCATGGGTCTGGTTTCCTCATTTAGCTGTCAACTGGCATCTTTATCCCCCACTCTAAGCTTATCGGTCGTGATCCCAGAGTTTCTTCTTCCTCATGACTTTGGCCCCTCAGAGCATTTTTGTCCTTACTCCACCTTAGGATCTTTCACCTTTAGTTCCCACCTACAACTGTTTACTTCTGCACTTATTTACCAATTTAATTTTACTGGAATAAGAAACTTAGAGGGCTACTTCTTATTCATTTGGTTGAACTTTTCACTTTAGTTCCCCTCATAGGAGCCTTTGAGTAAAGTGTCCATGTTTGGTCTGGTCAGCGGTCAGGGTGATATGGTACAGAATCAGGCTTCCTAGCACTCCCATTTTAGAATGGGCTGCAGATGGGTAACTTTAGGAGCCCACACTTCTGTCCCTACCTTCTCTGGAGTATTTTGGATCCCATAACCGCATAGGAGCTAGAATTACTGGCCATCCCTGCTCACTTATGAGTGAGTCCCCAATAGTCTCACTTCCCATCTTTTGTTTCTCTTCTGATTATAATACATAAGAGATATTTATCTTGTTTTGAAGATGGCCATTTTTTAAAATTTTCTTTTTTTTTTTTTCATATCTTCTATCACAGCAATGTCTCTGCGGAAGAACGAAGCCTCAAGATTTGAACTTACAACACCATTTTGACCAGAATTCATGCCATTAATTTGTAAAACTTATGAGTAATAGCAAAGCTGGAAGTGATCAAAATGAAGTTCTTATGAGAAACTCTTAATAAAAATGGGTGGCTAAGTGAGGAAAAGACAAGAGATGAAGATATTCTTGTTCACAGACTGACAGAATGTGACAATGGTGGTGCCACTGGAGACACCTGGAAAACCAGTGTTCAGAGAATACAACTTTTGGAATAGACTGTTCTAGAGGGGAAGGGGGCTCTTTATCTTAAATAACCCCTCACAAAAATAGTACAAAAAGAAAGACTCGGACACCTGGATAGTTCAGTGGATTAAGCCTCTGCCTTCGGCTCAGGTCATGATCTCAGGGTCCTGGGATTGAACCCTGCATCAGGCTCTCTGCTCAGCAAGGAACCTGCTTCCTCCTCTCTCTCTGCCTGCCTCTCTGTCTACTTGTGATCTCTGTCAAATAAATAAATAAAATCTTTAAAGAAAAAAAAAAGAAATACTCATACATAGTAACAATAAACTCAATAAGCACCCCAAATGCTGGTATAGGTGAGGGGAGGAGTCAAGTGGCGAGCAGAAAATAAGCTGAGACAGAGACAATTTTAAAGCCTGAGAGGAATGTGAGTCACTTTGTCTTAAAATCATCAAAATCCTACTTGCCCCCCACGTCAGCTCCCAGATACACCCTGGTCCAAATCCCCAACCAGCCACAAAAGTCAAGAATAAACCCAGACCAGACAATATATGGAACCATGTGAAAAAATGGACTGCCCGTGGGATTTATTGCTGAGTGAACAGAGTTTTGAAGGAGAAAAGGACCACAGCAAAGGATTTCTTGGCACATCGCACTTTCTGCAGTAGAGGGGGATGGAGGGGAGGGAGAGGCAGAACTAACCAACTCAGCTCTGTCACCCACAGAGCAATGCCCCCACCTGGTTGTGAGGAGGGACATAGTCTTTCCTCAACTTTCACATGACCTGTCAGGACTTACAGCTATTGTCTTCTTCTCCACAGTATTTGGGGAGCCCTCTCTCCTTCTGTAGTGGGAATAAAACAAAAGAGGCCCGAAGATGCTCTGGACTTGGTGGTCTCAAGAGGAGAAAAGCCAGGCTTTCTGAGGATTGGGATGCACACTGTGGGGCATTCCATATCCCCACTTCCGTTCCCACTGCCTGTCAGGCTTATGGAGCAAACCCAGATAAGGGAGAGAAGAAACTCTCTTCAGGGATGGGTCACTGCCTAGTTGGAAATACTCTGTCTGGGCCCACTGATTAGAGAAAGGAAGGCTCATTTAGTGCTGCCAGAAAAGAAAGGTCTTGGCTGACATCTATGGGGTGGTTTTTGTCTTCAGAGCAGACAGGATATTGACTAGCTGCCTCCTGAACCACGTACTGGAGCTAAAAAGTGGATCAGGCCCATTGTCAGAGAGAATGAGTCAAAGTGAGCTGAATTTAAAGTGGAGGAGTAGAGGGCTGGCTGGGAGGGGTCAGGAGACCTGGGTCCCAAGACCCTCTCATGGTACGGCCTGGACTTCTTTTTCCTCTTGAGTGAAAGGAAGGACTGAGCAAGATTATTTGTAAAGTCCCTCCAACTCCAAAACTCATTCACACAGGTAGGGGGAAGGAATGAGGATACCTAGGGTATAAAGAGCAGTCAACTGGAAGCTGAGGGAATATTTTAAGCTTAAAAATCAAAATGACAAAAATGGTTAAAGAAGAGAAGAAAATATCTGACTTCTCTCAGAAAGATCAGGAGATTTTAGACCTCATCAAAGTTTTTTCTCTTTTCTCAGGAAAAAAATGGTAACCAAACTTTATTTTACTCATAATCCCTTCCAATGATTTTTAATAGTTTACTAGTCTCTGTGTAGCTACTGTTTTTCACATTTAATGTGAAATGATCATTTAATGATCTTAAAAGTGTTAGTATGAAGCTTGTTAATAGCCCCACTCTGGGAAATTACAGAGGTTGTCTCTAATTCTTTTTTTTTTTCTTAAAGATTTTATTTATTTATTTGACAGACAGAGATCACAAGTAGGCAGAAAGGCAGGCAGAGAGAGAGAGAGGAGGAAGCAGGCTCCCCGCTGAGCAGAGAGCCTGATGCAGGACTCGATTCCAGGACCCTGGGATCATGACCTGAGCCGAAGGCAGAGGCTTTAACCCACTGAGCCACCCAGGCGCCCCTCTAATGCTTTTTTTCTTTACTACTCAGACCCATCCGCTTGCCTTTTGTTTCAGAGAGAAGAGTCCAGCGCAAACACCCCTTTGGATTCAAGATATTAAATTCACTTGCTGTTTATTGAATATTTGTTGAGAGCTCCTATGTGCTGAGAGCTAGCACTGAGGCAAATGCTGGTGACAAAGGAGGGAACAAGCCAGATGTGAGCCCTGTGTGCATGCGGAGGGGGCGCAGTCCAGAAACAGGAAAGCAGGACATAAGTTATGTAACTATGTCTTATGATAAGAGCCGTGAAGTAGACCAAGGGCTGAGGAGAGTAAATGCAAGGGTGACGGTGTGTCCATTGAGGTGTTGGGGGATGAAGGGCAGCCTTTGAATGTGAACTCAGAGAAGGCCTCTTGGCACAGGTAAACTCTCATGTGAAGTTTGGCCAGGGGAAGCAGCTGAGGCAAGGGGGCAGATCGGATCCCAGGGTGTGGAAAAGTGAAAGGGCCTCGAGGCAGGAATTGATGGAGCCCCTCGGTGGCTGGGGAGATGGATGCATGTCCTCTACCCTATACACTATGTTAATGTTAATGTTGATCTGTAACATTTCGTTTAGCTATTGAAAAACTCTTCCTACGTTCACATACATCAAACCCTGTTAAGGGCTCCGTGAGGTGAGTCTGGGGTCCTCAGCAGGCCTGACCTCCTGCAGCACAGCATGTTGTCTCCTTCAGTGTAAAGACCAGCCAGGGGTACTTGTTTGTAGGGTTTGGGCCTGGAAAAAGCTCCACTTATTTTTTTTAAATCCTCCTACCAATCCAAGTCCAAAGAATGGGAAGTAGATTCAAATAATAATAGTTAACCTTTACTGACCTTAATCTGTGCCAGGCTCTTTCTCATTATTTTACATGCTTGTGTTAAGCCTTGCTTCATATCTATGGAGTAAGAATTATAGTTATCCCACTTTTATACATAAAGACACATGCAGAGGTATATAGGCTCACCCAAGTTCTCATAGCCGTGAGATTCCAGAATCTCAATCTCTCTCTCTCTCTTTTTAAAGATTTACTAATTTGTCAGAGAGAGAAAGAGCACAAGCATAAGCAGGGAGAGCAGCGGGCTGCTTGCTGAGCAGGGGGCCTGATTCTGGGCTCCATCCCAGGACCCTGGGATCATGACCTGAGCTGAAGGCAAGTGCTTAACCGACTGAGCCACCCAGGTGCCCCAGAACTCAATCTCTTAAGCATTAGATGACACTGCTTGAGAGGTCAGTGTCATATAACAACTTCAGCTGGCACATTAGAAAGGAGGGGTAGAGGTTCTCTCTCTTTCTGGAGTTAAGAGAAAGCCAATTTTCCATCCAAGAGTGAGACTTCTAGGACCTGTCATATATACTAAATTAGAATTTTGAGGGTTGGAACTCAGAAATTTGCATTTTAAATTGCAGTCTAATTGATTCTAAATGTTACCCACTAATGCGTGAAAAGCACAGATGTGGGCCCTCACAGCCTCACAGCCAAGAGGCCAGACTCTGAATTCCTCCAATATTAACAGTAACAGTAACAATAACCACCACAACAAGAGCAACAACAATTATAGTACCATTTCTTGAGTGACTTCTCTGGGACAGACATTATATTAGGTGTTTGCATGTGTGATTATATTCAATCTCAATAATTCTGCAAGAAGCATATGACTTTACACTTTACAAATGAGGGAATCAACTCAGAGAGATAGTAACTTGTCTGAAGTCACGCAGACATTGAGTGGCAGAACCAATGTTCAAAGCCCATCTGCCTGATCATGTCCCGCAATATCATATTTGATATCTACAATTCTGCAGGGCCATTTATGGAATACAGGAGAGCCAAGTCACTCTATAATTTTTTTTCTTGTCTCATCTCAGAACATAACCAAATAATTAAATGAACTCTTACTAGATACAGGACCTTTGGTGAATTGTTTAGCTCTCATTTTCTTATTTGCAAAATGGGATAAACAATAGTGCCTAACACAGAAATCTCTTGCAAGGATAGTGTGAGATAGTCCATGTGAAGTCTTTTAAGAAGGTCCCCAGCATTTGGTGAACACTCAATGAAGGTAGCTACTTTTGCTGTCACTGCTACTGTACTGTTCCAACTCTTGTCAAACTAATTCGCACAATTGTTTCATGTAAGAATTTCTGACAACCAAGTCTTGTCCCTGGCTTTCTCTTGGTCCTCTTCAACTCTCAAAATTTTGCCTGATCCCTAAAAAGCAAAAATAAAGAGAGTCCTCAGATGATGCCATTGAGTGTCCCTTGCAAGATATCATTCATGGCACATTTCTCAGCTCAGAGCCCTACAATGGCAACCAGAGCACTAGGCATGTGTCTTTGGCTTCACCTTCTCATTTTGGCCACTTTTCCTTGGCCAGGTACTCACTATTCCAGGCAATAGAGAGGCAGCAGTGAACAAAACAAAGATCCCTCCTCTTGGAGCTTACATGTTGGTGGTGGCTGAGAGACTGACATAAACAAGTTAGTCAAGTATAAAACATGTTAGACAGGGATATGTTCTATGGAGGAAACTAAGGCAGGGAAGGGTATGATAATACCTGGGGACAATGATGCAGTTTTAAACAGCTTTGTCAGGGAAGCCTTCACCAAAGAGGGAATATTTCAGCAGTGGTTAAAGGGAGGTGAGGGAGTAGATCATGTGGGTTTCTGGGGAAGAACTTTCCAGGGAGAATTTCAGCAAGTAAACAGCCCTGGGAGCAGGAATGTGTGAGTGGCCATGACAGGTTGGGTAAGGAGGGATGGTGATGGCGATACGGTCAGAGAGGCCACCACTGACTTCTTAACCCATTGGACATCTTTGACTTTTAGGCTGAATGAGAAGGGATACCACAGGAGGGTTCTGAGCTAAGAGATCATATGCCACAATTGATGTTTTCTCAGGAACATTCTAGCTCTTCAATAGAAAGTAGACTATAGATGGTCAAGGCATAGGGAGAGCATCTATTAGGACTCTTGCAATCGTGCAAGGTCATTAAAGGAGGGAAAAAAATTTTATTCAGCAGATATTAGGTAGCTCATCAAATACCTGAGAGGTCAGCAAGCTGGCCATCAGAGTGTAGGCTTGGCTCTGCACCTCCATGCTGCCATGGCCTCCTCCGTGCTGTGGCCTGCACCCGCAATGCAGCTGGGGCTGGACCCATCTGCTTGAATCTCTGCCCAGCACCATCATGCACCCCTTCTGCTCACTGGGCTTCTCATCCTGTCTGGAGATTACCTCCAGATCAATGAAGCTGGCATCAGGAACCTATGTCTGCGTCCCAGCTGCAAGGGCAGCAGCCAAAAAGAGCATCTGACACTTCTAGGTTCTCCAGTGGGAGGCGAGTGATGCCCAAACACAGGACAGGGATGCAGAATGATTGGCCAAAAAGGAATGACAAGTGTCCATCACTGGTGGGTTCCTTCCGTTCCTTCCTTAGCCCTTGTGCTTCCGCCTGATTGTACACCAAATGGCAGCTTGGGGGTAGTCTTCCCGGCTTTTTCCACAATGGTGGGAACAATAGAATGTCAGTGATCTTATAGTTATCCACACTACACCCTCACAAAGCTCGTGAGTCAGCTACATAATGTGAGTCATGTTGTGATGTTACTGCCATACGGTTCCATCACTTGATAGCATTTTCCCTATTCCTTTGCTGAAGGCATATTAATTCTCTCCTGCTCCTTTCTTATCACTGTAACTGACAGCTCAGAATGGTGACTAGATGGGGAACTTGAAAAGAGATGTGTGGCATCAGGGAAAAGTAATAAACCCTCTGACATTCTCACAGTTGTCAATATTTTGACCTCAGTCACTCGGTCATCAGATGACTCATGTTATTTAATGAATCAAACATGTGAGATGAACAGAATTTAGAATGTGCCATTCTTCACTCATCTTAGAGAGACTTGACAACCAGGCATGTGTCACATTCCTTAAAGACCTCTTTCTCTCCTCCAGCCCACTTTTTGTTTAAATTCAGTATCAGGAGCTATTGATGAGCTAAGAGGAATTTGCATGACCTTCAAATCAGAAGCTGAAATAGCCCCAAAAGCCTAATTTGTCTCCCCTGTGGTCAAATTGTTAAATCAAAAATCAATATTTGCCAATAGTTATTAGAGATTGGGAGTATATTTCCCTCTTGCAACCTTATTTGATAATTAATATTTTCAATCTTTACCCCTTGATTATAGCTTTCAGTTTTGTTAGTAAAACTTTGAGGGGATTTTACAAGGCACTTCCCCCAATAAAACAAACTGGGGAACTGTGAAAAATGCAAACAGCTGCGCTCACTCAAGACCAAATG
Source organism: Mustela putorius furo (assembly GCF_011764305.1). Taxonomy (NCBI): domain Eukaryota; kingdom Metazoa; phylum Chordata; class Mammalia; order Carnivora; family Mustelidae; genus Mustela; species Mustela putorius. The sequence goes on from NW_025421294.1 coordinate 504,376, forward strand.
AATCAGACTCTCCAAGGACCAGTCACCCCATTCCCCTTTCATTCTAATGTGTACCCAGGGGCTGAGAACCCCGGGTTTAGACCTTGGAAGCATCTGGATGTCGAATCAAAGAACATCCAAGTGGCGGCTCAGCTGGTAACTGACCTTAACTCAGACTAGACACTGGGATGGATCAGATATAAAGATAGTCCGGGCTTTATGATAGGAAGGGATAAGTCACTAACTTGGGGCTGTGAGGGGGTGAAGTGGTGAGGTAGGTTGCAGGGAAAGCTGGTGTTTCCTTCCATGGTCATGCTGTTCTATTCTTGAAGAACTGAAAAGCTGAATTTCACCCAAGGGTAGGATTAGCCTAAAAAATAGGCAGATAACTGTGTCAAATAAATCAAACAAGGTGGAGGAAAGTGGGTCAGAGAGGGTGGGCTCTGCCGGGGCTAGAGTGAGACTTTTAGAGATGATAACAGAACTATCTGTCAGGTTGTGCAGGGCTTCCGTTTGCAAGTGCAATGCTGCAGTGAAGGTGGCCTTCTGAGAAGTCTTGCTCTCAGAAGCAGCAGTGGCAGAAGGCATAATGAGGACCTTCTGGCCTGGGAACAGTGGTATAGTCAATGGGGTCTTGCTGGCTGCCGAAGCAGGAGGATCTGGGAGAACTTGGAGGTGTAATCAGGGAAGCCTTCCTGGCTTCATTGCCTCTAAACCCTAGTCCCCAGCCTTCCTGGAGATTGTTGTCCCTCAGAATCCCTTAATCATAAATGGCTGCTGTGTTTATGAAGCCCGCGGGGTAAGTGCATGCTTACAATGAATAATCTGAACCATATACATACTTTCTTATTTAATACTCATTCAACTCAATAAGACAGAAAATATTATGCAGACCTGACAGTGAGAATCAGAGAACAAGCTTGTCCAAGATCAGCCAGCCATTAAAGGGGAAGACTGAAGTCAAATTGCCATGTAAATGATCTCTGAGCCCATGTCCTTTCCTCTGTACAGACCCTGGAAAGGACCCTCATATGCTGCACAGTGGAAGTCTGAGTATCTTTTTTTTTTTTTTTTAAGATTCATGTATTTATTATTGGAGAGAGAGAGTACACGCACATGTGCACACTTGCCCATAATGCATGGTGGGGGAAGGCAGAGGGAAAGGGAGAGAGAGCATTTCAAGCAGATTCCCCCTGAGCATGGAGCCTGACTTGAGGCTCGATCTTACGACCCTGAGACCATGACTTGAGCCCAAACCGAGAGTTGGAAGCTTAACCCACTGAGCCACCCAGGTATCCTAAAGTTTGAGTATCTTTGACTGGGCTTCCTTCTCCTTCATGGTTCAGCTGAGGAAAATGACCTGGGACTCAAGGTTACCTAAAATGTGCTAATCAACATCTACTTGTTGTTAAAGTTATTCAACAAATGTAGGCTCTGTGTGGATGTGTCTATTGTCTTGTGTTTTTGTACTTTATATTTTCCTAGCAAGAAGTCTTTCTGAAAAATTTCTTGCTTTTCAGTGAACTTAAGGAGAAGGATTTCTCCTACACCCACCCAGTATGAGAGAGGTTACATGTTATGACCTGGGGACCTGGTTCTAGAAGAGCTCAGCAGGTAGTGAGTGTCCACGAGGGAATAAACCAGGGGTCACTGTCGGCTCCTCTTCCTGATGACTGCTCATAGATGCTACCCATCCATGACCTCCAGAAACATGCAGTTAGACCCAAAACCACTGTGGCCAGATGAGCTCTATCCAGTAAACCAACTCTAGTTCTCTTTGGAAAGTCCCTGTGTTTAAAAACTGGGGGGGGGGGGGGGGGGGGGGGCTTAGAAATCTCATTTCGCACATGAGAACACCAGTCCAGAAGGATTTTCCTAAAGTCACCCACTTAGTAGCCAGCGAGGGTCACTGTTTTTGGTTGAACATGACAGAAAATACAGAAGCACTTTATAAAAAAGAAAGCTTGAGAGAAAAAAAAAAGCATATGGCTCTTTATGTGTTTTATGGTATAAATGGGGACACATATTACTGAGATGAAAAGTCGTGCAAACTGTTGAAAATGCTGCAGCAATTAAGGGGTGGGGGATCCCAAGGATTCTAGGTGGTCAGAAAAGGCTTCAGAGGATGTGGAAGGGCTACCAGGAGAACCCCAAGGCCAGCTCTGGGAGAAGAGGAAAAGAAAGCAGGTGGTGTCTCTCCTGGCCTGAGGAAGGGGGAGAGCCCTGCCCTCCTACCTGCCTACCTCCCACCCCAGCTGAAAGCCCTGGGTCCTGGAGCAAAGATGGCTCTACAGGGTGACCCCCCATTCTCGCAGGGAGTACAAGCTCAGCCCCAGTCCACCACGGCTTTGTCTTCCCTTGCTCTGGGCTCCACACATTCAGCTCCCACAGTCCTCTCCTCCACCCCCCCCACCCCTGACCTTGATCACATTGCTATTGCTTTAGCCTGAGCGGAAGGCCCAGAACATGCAGGCTTTTCCAGTTAACGAAGGCTGGGAGGGGTATATGGCAAGTAGAGAGTCAGCACTCCCCTCCCATGTCCCCCACGCTGCCTGCTCTCTTTCCATCCCTGCCCTGCCTGGTCCTGAGTGCATGGATGGCCGCGAATGCAGCCCTGCACACACAGCTGGGCTTGTCTGGGCACTGCTGTCCATCTGCTTAAGAAGCAGATCTTGCAGTTGAAGGTGGCGCTTTCAAATCCCAGTTTCATTATATTTTTGTGTTTCCTGTCTACTAGACCCAGCTAACTGCTATTCATGCTGCAAGGGGTGGGCTGAGGGGGAAGATGCATTCATCCCTATTCAATTTATTTATTCACGGTAGCCATGATTTTGAAAGAACAGGTTCACAATACAAAATCCAGGAAAAGAGCTGTCAAAAGAATGGGAACAAGACGACCCGGAAACACAGCCAATAATCCAGCAAGCTGAAGGGGCCATCCTTCCCCTGCTTTGGTACCGTGACCTCCTCACAGGGCAGAAGGTCTGGAGACTCCACCTCTGCTCCCCTTGCTTTCCAGTTTGCACAAGAAAACAGTCTTAGTCAGTTGGCCAAGTTTTGCTGGGTTTTGCATTTCAGAATCCTCCCTAAGGGCCCAAGGCTCTTCTAGGACTGAAAGAAAGCTTTTTCCTCCGAGGTTTTCATTCATTCGTTCATTCTACAAATACTTACTGAGTGACTAACAAGTGCCAGGCATTGTTTTAATGAACAAACCTAACACACTTGCCCTCATAAGAATATGCATTCTCATGGAGGATAGAGAAAATAAAGAACCTAATAAATAAGGGAACCACGCATCTGAAGGTGATGCGATCATGCTGGTAAGTGGGTAAGAGGGATCAGAGTGTGGTAGGTTCCAGTTTCATGGGCAGTGGCCTGGGCAGCACCCCCAAGGACCACACCATGGAAATCTGCTAGGTAGAAAGTAGGCCATGTGCAGATTAGTGCCTCTGTCCCAGGACAGGCTCTTCGGAGTACTTCTTTGTGTTCACAGGTTTGCGCAGAGTTGGACAACCTTTCAGAGAGGCTTTTACTTCTAGGATAGGAGGAGAGGGGAGCCATAAATTATTCATATTTAAACATCTTAATTTATAACTAGAAGTGTGTACCTCTCAGTCCCCTTCATTAATTTCACCCATCCCTCCAACTACTTCTACTCTGGCAACCATCAGTTTGTTCTCTGTACTCAAGAGTGTAATTTTTGGGGTGCTGGGCTGGCTCAGTCAGTAGAACATGCAACTCTTGATCTCATGGTCATGAATTCAAGCCCCACAATGGGCGTAGAGATTACTTTAAGAAAAAAAAAAAGTGCTTGGTTTTCTTGTTTGTTCATTTGTTTTGTTTCTTAGAATCCACATATAAGTGAAATCACATGGTATTTATCTTTCTCTAACTTATCTCACTCTGCACAATATCTTCTAGATATATATATATATATATATCATATATATATAAGATGTGAGATACATATATATATATGTATCTCACATCTTTATCAACTCTTTATGGATGGACACTTGAGCTTCCATTTCTTGACTTATGATTAGTAATGAAAGTGAATCAGTAATCAATAAACTACCAACAAACAAAATCTAGGATGGCTTCATAGACGAATTCCACCAAACATTTAAAGAAGGGTTAATACCTATTTTTCTCAAACTATTCCAAAAAATTCAAGATCAAGGAAAACTTTCAAATTCATTCTATGCAGCCAGCATGATCCTGATAGCAAAACCAGACAAAGACACTACAAAGAAAAAAAAGAAGAAGAAGAAAAAGAAAGAAAGAAAGAAAAAAAAACTATAGGCCAATATCCATGATGAACATAGATGCCGAAATCCTCAACAAAATATTAGCAAACTACATACAACAATACATTAAAAAAAATGATTCACCACAGTCAAGTGGGATTTATTTTAGGGAAGCAGGGGTAGTTCAATATTTGCAAATCAATCAGTGTGATACAATACATTAACAAGAGGAAAGATAAAAAAACAAATGATCATCAATAGATACAGAAAAAGCACTTAACAAAATACAACATCTGTTGGTGATAAAAACCATCAACAGAGTGGGTTTGGAGGGAATGGAAATTAAGAAAACAATTCCATTTACACTGTCACCAAAAAAGAGAAAACACAGGAATAAATTGAACCAAGGAGATAAAAGACCCATATTCTGAAAACTATAAGAAAATGATGAAAGCAACCAAAGATCATACAAACAAATGTAAAGATATACCATGCTCATGGACTGGAAGATGTAAAATGTTCATACTACTCAAAGCAATCTAGGCAATTATCAAAATACCAACTGCTCATTTTTAAATAGGAAATTATAGCTCTGACTTCCCTATCTTCCATGCCTAACCTCTAAAGAGCTGGGGAAAAAGTTGTGATCTCTGAAAAGAGGTAGGAAAATAGGGGAGGGGAAAGACAATAAAATGTAAGGAGTTCTGTGCTGTGATAGACACAGTGGTTCTGAGGTTGGTTTATGAGAAAGCTAGTGTGAGATGGTAGGTCCATCTTTAGGGCAGGAAAAACATATAATTAGTGTGATGTCAAGAAGCACTTTTTAATAATCCTAAATTAGGTTTTTTAGGTGGGCAGATAATAATTAAATTGCTAGTGTTTACTGAGTGCTTGCTTTGTAACAGACATTATGCATTGGTTTCAAAGGTAATCTCTTAGTAATCTCTGATTTTTCTTCAACTAGAATGCCACATAAGCTCCATGAGAGAACTTGATTCTATTCATTGTTGTGCCCAAACTAATTCCTGGCACTCACTGAATGGATATATGATTGCATGGAGAAGAGTTTCAAGGTGCTCCTACTGTGGGCCTTATATCAAGATGCTAAGGTTTTAGGCCCTTCATAATTTTCAGCATTCAGCATACATAATAATACTTCTCATTCTTCTTATTGTTAACCACTTTGCATACGACTCTAGGCCTTATTAGGAGTGGTGTTTCATTTTTTCCTATGTTTATCACCTTCCCCTGATCCATTGTGGATGAGTGGGTAGAAGAAGAAAAAGCGAGAGGAGCGGAAAAGAAAACCTTATCTTGCCATTTGTGCATTAGCTCATTTAGTTTTTATGACAACCTATTTTACAAAAGAGTTAACAGATTTAGTATTAGGTAGTTGCCGAGCTGTGCTTTTACCCACTGCCCTGGCTGGTGGGATTTAAAAAAAAAAAAAAAAAAAAGCATGATCTCTATTTTGCATTGCTCACCCCATTTTCACGCTCACCCCACCTCCAGGGATAGTGGAGTGTTTAGGGCAGGTTCCTTGTTCTTTGGGGGGATGTTTTTTAAAAGTATGCCAAATCCTTTAACAGTGAATTTAAAACAAGATACCACATTATTTTATTTCCTGGAATGGGGTTGAGTTCATTATTGCTTACAGTTGGCTCACTGCTTGAGGAATATTGGGCCAGAGAGATAATTTGGGGGCAGGATTTAGGCTATTACTGCTTGGCCTGTTTACCTTCTTTGAGGTTGTTCAGGAACAAGGGTTCATTAGTGCCTATTAGGTACTTCATGCTAAAGCAAGTCACTGAATGGTGAGGGCCAGAATTGATGAAAATTGCAGCAGAAATCCTCCTACTCAATCTGACTGTTCTGATGGTGGGTAGCAACTGAGGAAAAAATTTTTAAAAATGATTCCACTAAAGATTTATTTTAATTTTATAGATATATGTAGATTAATATATAAAGCACGAGTACATTCATTTGCCATCTTTTCATGTAAGACTAAGACCTTGGATTTGATTGTAACTGGCTCACTGAAGTCCTGTATTGTCTTTCTGGAATCAATCACACTCATAGAGAGCCCTATACCACTTCCACTTTTGATTTCTTACAAGGGAATCAAAACTTCAAGACAATTTTTAAGCAAGCTGAGTGCAGAATACTTCTAGATTTTTTTAAGGTAATTTTTCCCTGGTCTTTTAGACCTGTCTTTATCACACCTATTTTGATTGTGAGGTTTTTGTATATATGAAATTCAAATTTATGACTCTTTTCAAGGCATTCAAATTAGTTTTTGTAGAAACACTAATTTTTTTCTATTCATATGCATTGAGTTTACCTATGAATTAATTAAATTATAGAATTATAATTAAGGCACTCCTGGTATAAACTGATATGGGAACAAACATGGCTGATCCTTGGTAAGCTAAAAGACATAAAAGTTGGAACTGAAATCTCCCTAATGGCTTATACATAAGCAAGTCTAGGAGGAAGCAGTAATTATGATGAAGCAGAGAAAGGGCTCACTGAGGGAAGGCTAAGCAGTCAGTATGCAGAGAGAAGCAGGGTCTGTGGGGATCCTGTGATCCAGAAAGAGGAGGGAAGAGCTAATTGCTTAAGCCATCTTACTTCCTGATGGTTTTCCAGTTCTAAATTGTGTTCTGATAACATGGATTTTTTCAGAAACTTCTTTTTCCCCTAGGGCCCTGAGTTGGGTCTTCGTACCTTAAAGCTCCCAAAATGGAAGTACAACAGGGATTCTACTGAATACTGTGCAGAGGCCCTCAGAAGACTGAGGTGTTTGGGGCAGCAAGAACCAATGCTGAAGGCTTCAAGTCTGCTCTGCTCTTTAGGCTGCAGCTACTTTTCCTTGGTTGTCTTTTGGGTTTCTGTAAGTCCCTTCTCCTCTCTGGTGGGGGCTCTGTTTCTTCCTGAATCATCTTCATGTCTAGGCTCCACTCTGGCTTCTCTCTCTCTCTCTCTCTCTTTTTTTTTTTTTTTTTTTTTTTGCCACTTCTCATTTTTCATCACTTCTCTCTACTTCTTGCACCTAATTCTCCATGGCGGACATTTATGACTTTAGAGGTCCTGCTCTGCTCTCCTGGGCATGTTCCATTGTCTGTGGGAAGAACTGGTTGTTTTGTGTCTTCTGTAACCTTCAAGGTTTGAATCTTTCCAGAGTGGTCACTCCCAGAGGCTTTGGGGGATGTTTTCAGGTTTGCAGATGTTGTGGAAAATAGGGGGAACCAGATGTCAGAGTAATACCAGTTGGTTCTTAATGCATTATTATTATTATTATTAATTGGCAGCAAAATCTTGCCTTTGGAGTCCCCTGCTTATTTTTAAATTAGCTTGCATTCCATGAGCTCAAAGACTAGTGGAGCTGTGGGGGGCAAATGAGCCAAGATGTTTGTTGTGCTAAATTTCAGGAGTAAGTCAACCCAAATTAAAAATTGACCTCAAGTAATGAACAGAATACTGTTAGATAATTAAGAACTGATGATAGTGTTGATTCTAATACTATCTCGAAAACACTTGGACACAGTATAAACAAGCAAAGTAGAGTAATTCAGAGGGAGAATTATAAACATTCCAAATACCAGGTAAGCAAAGATCCTAGCAGGAAACCTCTTATAGTCCGTTTTCTTGATAGACTGGAAAACCTATCCTTTGTCTAATTTCTGCATTCCCATGGGCCTTTTGTGCCTGAATAAATGTGAAACTAAGTGTCATAGATTGGTCTATTTAATAGCATGAGAAAATAAAGTGACCTAACATCTTTAAAATACCACTTTCTCCTCCATATGGTTTTAGAAAGAAAGTGTGGAGCAGCAAATGGTTCGGAGCATAGCTTTCCTTATCTCCTTTCCCTGCTCTCACCTTAACAAGATAGAAAAACAGACCTCTCACCCGTGCTAGATCTTACTGTGGAGTACTACTACTCTGGATTGTAAAAGACTTCTGGACACCAAACAAACAATCCAAAAATGCATCCCTTCTGAGAGTCACATGAAAGCAAAGCAAAGAAAGTGCTGGGAGGAAATATCAAAGAGCTTCACTTAGGGGAATAGGTCATAGTGAGAGTCCATTCATTCGTCCATCCACCCATCCATGTAGCTTAGAATTTAAATTTAGATGTAATGTTTGCCAAGGAATAAGTATTAACAGGCTTATTTGAAATGTTAAAAAGAAAAAAATGAAAAGCCACATCTGAATGAAAGTAAGTCTCATTTTGCTAATCAATTTTCAAGAGGACAGCTTTGTGAAACATGGAACATGGGGGACATTTTCTATAAACTGTATGAGCTAACCTTGTAGTTTCAAAGTTAAAAAAAATTTTAAAGTATTACACAATTTAAAATATGGCAGAGATTCCATTTTTTTTGATTTATTTAAATTGATAAAACTTTTAGATGCCAGCTTAGAAATGTGTGATTATGGATGTGTTTTCCCAAAAAACTTTCCCCCGGGGCAGCAGAACAAAAGAAAGAATACAACTGCTATTAAGAGAGTGATGGTATTTTGCTTTGAGAAGATGAAGAGAGATGGAAATTGTGGAGGGCGTGCATGGCGGAGGTTGGTCCAAACAATTTGCTGCAATTGAATAAATGTTGTAATTATTTATTTTGTGCAGGACAAGTTGCTAAGGGCACACAGAAGTGAGAACATGCTGATGACACTGCCATATCCTTAAACCAGGTTGATTCTATTTAAGAAACATCTATGCCATATATCATTTTGGGAGGAAGTGGGTGCCTAATGAAATAAACGTAGGGTAGCATAACTCAAAAAAATGTTGTGAATCTTAGGAGTGAACCATCTTCCTGGTAATAAGGATCATAGCAACGATGGGCAGTCCTGCATCAAAATTTTAAAGTATGATATGGTCGGGGTACCTGGGTGGCTCAGTCAGTTAGGTGTCACGTTCAGCTCAGGTCATGATCCTGGGTTCCTGGGACTGAGCCCTGTATTGGGCTCCACATCAGTGAGGAGTCTGCTTCTCACCCTTTCCCTCTCCCTCTCTCTCAAATATATAGAAATCTTAAAAAAAAATAAAATATGATATGGTATGTGCTAGAATGTTCACAGCAATGCTATGCACATGGTCACAAACCAAACCACCCGAATACCCTCTTCAGTAGAAGAAATATATGAATTCTGCATGTTTAAACAACAGAAGACATTCCAAGAACAAGTGCAAAAGTCAACAACTCACAACTATATGTTACATGGTGGTTCTCACAAACCTAAGTTTGAGTAACAAAAATGACATAAAAGAGTATGTACCATAAAATTCTATTTTTTAAGCAAGTTCAGAAATAGGCAAAACAGACTGTCATAGTTAGAATCAGTCAGGGTCATGGTTATACCTGAGTAGGGAGGCAGAGACTAGGGGGACATGAAGGGGTTCTGGGGGTTGATCATGCTCTGTCTCAGGACCTGGGTGTATATAAAGCTGATTGTAGTAATGTGTGCAGTTGTGTGGACATATGTTACACTTAAATACAATTTTGAAACAAAAAAAAAACAAAAAACAACAGGAGTCTAACTTTAGTCCTGGGCTGAATGACGGCCTTGCTGGTTTGGATAATTAGACCTAAAGCACGAAATAGGAATAGGGATGCTTGGTTGGTGGGGGGCTGTTTTGCATAGTTTAGGACACTGGGGTGCGCATTCAGAGTTCCACTGTTGTGGCTTCTACTCCGTCAGTAGCAAACCAGGGCCCTTTTCCTTCTCATACCAACACAAGAGCTTTCAAGCCTCTGGCTCTGATTTAAGCTATGAATCCCATAAAATTTGGAATAAATCTGCTGGTTCAGAGGCATGGTTGCATTCCATTTCTACACATGTGTTCCCTCAGTTGTCTGGGGTTCGCGCATCCATTCCCTTCACTTTCAGTCAAAACCCGAAGAGGCTGTGAGACAGCGGGGCAGGAAGCTTCACCAGCTTGAGCTGCCTGGTTAGAAATTTCTCCTGTGAGACCTGATATGGGGGAGAGTCGGGAGTTTCAGCTTCTAGACACATGGTGGGAGATGTTCCAAGTACCACAGGAGGACTCTTGATGTGCCTGGCAGGGCAGGGAAGGAGGGAGAAGCCTTTCCTGTGAGCCTCCCAGGCTGGGTTACAACGAGGCCTGTGCGTGGATGGGCTTGGCACGGGCAAGACTGAGAATTCTTTTTCGGAAACTGCGGCAGGCATATTCAGACATTTTGAAAACACAAGACACGGCCTTCCAGGTTTTCCAGAGGTGATGTGGCGGGTCTGGACCGGACACCGCTCCGTTACAGCAAGGCCGCGCGGCTGGGATTGCACATGGCCCCGGCCAGGCCAGCCTGTCTCTGGGCGGGTCAGCTGGCCTGCAGAAAACAACAGGCCTCAACGTGACAGTTCCCACATTCTGCAGACTTGAAAGGGAAATCCTCTGGCCTCTGACTGGGCTCCTGGGGCTCAGCCCTGGCCTTGCCTGAGACCACAGGAGGAAGAACAATAAGGAAAAGGGGCCTGTTGCTGTCCCTGGCTCTTCAGGTGATCAGACACATCTTCACTCCTGCCAGGGCTCTGCAGCCTTGTTCCTCCTTGTTCCTCCAAGTGCCCTCACTGCCTCTGCTGAGCGATGCCACAGAAACCCAGCCCAGCCTCTGCCTACTTCTCCCCACTCACCCTCACCTCACCCCCACCTACTTCCGTGCACATCCCAGCACGGGGCTTCCTGACGCTCACAAGCGCTCCAGCGTCTGCCCCCAAGGCTGCCAGTCCTGTAAAAAATCCTCGCACCTATCCCTTCTCCGCTCCATGCTCTCACGCTCCTCTTCTGCCTTCTCAGTCAGACTCTCTCTGTGATTTTCTTTCTCCTTTCTGCAAAGGCAGGGTGCAGAGGAAGGCCAGCAGGGGGCCCAGGGCCCTGGAGCTGACTCAGGAGACAGAGGAGCGTTTTGGGTTTTGCCCCTGATGTGCGTGACCTCGGGCAAGTGGGACAGACTCTTCTCTGGGTATGAGTTTTCTCCTGTGCGGATGGGGCTGGGGGACCCAGGCCAGAAATCCCTGTGTTGTGCCAGGAGGGGTGCCATGGGCAATACAAGGTAGAAGATAGTTCTGGTTCGAATAAACCTACTGAGTAACAGTCTCTTTGCCTTCTCATTCTCTCACTCTATCTCTCTGTCTCTTTCTCTCTCTGTCACACACACACACACCCTTAGAGGCTGGATCAGAATGTTTCCTACTCCTGACTCATTTTAGCAGTTTCCTGCTATCAGGTGTAATTCCACACCCCATTTTGTTTTTTAAAATCTGGAGAAATGGAGACATGAACTAAAGGCTGGTTTTCTTTTGCCTTCGTATATGTTCACCTAATTGCTGGATCCTCTTAGAGGGGAAATGGCCTTTGTCCTTATCTCAAGGCATACAAAGGACATGACAGCCAGATCTAGAGGGATGGGACAGACAGAGCAAATCAGAGATTTACAGAGCTGCACCTGGCAGAACCAGAACTAGAAGTGCATTAGGGGAAGAGCACTGGGTTCAGTTTAAATTTTTGCAGAATCCACTTAACCTGCTTTCTACTTGGTTCCTTGTAACTTCTAGTCACCTCTGTGCTCAAAGGGCGGGTCTTCTGATTAACCAAACCCAGATTCTTCCTATATTTGTATCTAGACCCTGAAATGATGTGAGCAAGTTTTGATTACTCTCAAACATCAAGGTTTAATCAGAATCTACAGTTCTCACGTTTGGAACAGTTTATATGGAGATGGGGTTTTGTTTGGGAGTGGGGTATGAATGTAAATGAGGACATCTATAGAATACTCAAAATCAAGACCGAAGGGGAATCTCAAGTTTGTTCTGGACTCAAGACTGTAATATAACCTGGGGGTTAACTTTCTATCAGAATATGAAATACATTGCTTTCCATTAGGAAGAAGGAAAAAAATGAATATATCTTCGTGTATGCTGTGTGCCAGGTACTTTACATATGTTAATTTATTTGGTCTTGACCATAAATCTTTTAGGAGATATTTTATTCCCTTTTGTAAGTGAAAATATGTGAAGAGGATACACAGCAGCTGTAGAGCCCAAACCAGAATTGTCGCCCATACTTGGAAGCCACTGCTGCCACTCCTCAAACCTCAGCTTTGCCGTCGTCTTTTATCACCTTTCATCTCGTTTTAATTTTAGTTACTTTTACTAAATGCTTAAGAGTTTAGATACTGCCATTAGCCCTGCACTGACTACTAACTCTCTGCAAGCTTCAGTTTGCTCATCTTGAAAATGGACATATAATTATGCGTATAATTACCTACCTCATAGGCTCTTTTCCAAGATTAAATGAATAAATAAATACAGCGAAGGTTTAGATAGTGCCTTTTGAAATATTAGCAGTAACCACTCCTTTGAAATTTTTTTCTTCTTCTTTTGCTTTAAATCATTTGCCATTACTCTGAAACATCATTGGCTTACCTCTTTTTTAAAAGCTTCACTGGGATACAATTTCCATATAATAAAATGTGCTCACCAACAATGGGTCAGAAGTTTGGTTGCCTCATAATCTTACCAATACATAGTATCTTCAGTCTTCTTCCCTTTAGCCATTCTAAAGGCTTTGTAGTTATATCTCATTGTGATTTTAATTTGCTTTTTCTGATGATCAGTGATGAGGAGACTCTTCTCTAGTGCTTCTTCGTCATTCATAAGTCTTTTTTTCTGAAGTGACTGTTCTTATCTGCCTACTTTTAATTGATTACTTGTCTTCTTATTGAGTTGTAGGAGTTTTTTTTTTATATATTCTGGTCCTTCATCAAATATATGTATCATGAAAACTTTCTCCCAGACAGTGACTTGTCTTTTCATTTTCTTAATGATATTTTCCAGAGAACGTAAAGTTTTAATTTTGAGGAAGTCCAATTTAAAAAATTTTTCTTACAGTTTTGTGTTATATTTTGTGTTGAGATATTATAAAATATCTTAATTTTTATGTTACCTACATGTCAAAATGATAATACCTTGCATAAAGTAGGTTAAAAATACATTATTAAAATTAATTTCATTTTAATGTAGCAACTAAAAATTGTTAAATGGCATATGTAGCCCACATTTGTGGCTTACATTGTATTTTTATTGGACAACGCTACTCTAGATGACCCCATTCTCACTGCTGGAGCCATTTAGAAAACAGGTTTTATCAGTTGGAATGCTTCAGTGTTCAGGAAACAGAAACCTCAGCTTAAAGTGAAATAAATAATAAAGAAATGTATTATCTTGTAGAGACAACAAAGAGGCAGAGAAATGCTAGGTTTTTAATGATGGTTATTGACATCATCAGGATTCATTCCTTCTCATATCTCCATTCTACTCTCATCTGGCTCAGCTCAAGTTCTCTCTCTCTCTATATATATATAGGTAGAAGTCCTGAAAGTCACATTTTCAATGTCCGGAAGAAACAAAGAGGAGGATTCCTGACCTATTTTTCTTATTAAGAGTGAAAATTCTTTCCCAGAAGTCTCTCCTCTCCCACCTCTCCCCTTGCTCTCAGGATTAACTGGCCAGAACTGGGTCACAAAGTCCATGCTGAGTCACTCACTGGTGACATAATTGGATACTGAACAGCCTGAAGTAATCTGGAGAGATAGAAGAACCAGCACCACAACTGCAGAAATGGCTCTTGCGGACCAAATAACCCCCGAAGTTCTTGGACAATTCAGGGAGAGGGCACAGGGCCACTACACGTTCCACACTCCCAACTGAGCTGCTTTAGTCCTAAATACAAATGAGATGTTGTTATGTTTCTATCCCCAGGCTACTGAAGCCTAATCAATCATTTTACATAAAAAGACAAAGCAAATAAAATCCCATAGCTCAACGTGGTGCAGTGGAGAGAGGACTGCTAACCAAGGCACTTGGCTTTCATAATACCTTGCTCTGGGATCTGCAAAGTTCTTCTAACCTGTCTGGGCTTCAGCTGGCCCATCTTTCAAATGAATGTCCAAAGATTGTGAGATGAGACAGTAAAGTAATCACAAGAGTCTTTCTCTACTCTAATACAAACACAGAGAAATGGTGAGACAAATGGAATATAAAACATTAAAAAATAGATATCATACTGAAGAGTTTCAGACCCAGTTCCAATGTGTGTGTGTGTGTGTGTGTGTGTGTGTATTGGGGGGTGTATCCATACACCACCAAGCAACTCTTGGGACAACAGCTAGCTGGGTGCCCTATAGTTCAACTCAGCTCTGACACAATTTACCTGAAAATAGATAACATCAGTTTCCACAGGGTAAGGACTGAGTCCCACAAGACCGCCCCTCCCCCAATCCCGTTCCATTTCAGACACCAGTCGCAAGTAAATCCACCTTGTCCCCTATACTTCTGACCAAGCTACTATAGATCAGACATTCCCGCGACTCCCACCACCTCAGGTTTTGTTAATTTCTTAGAGTAGTTCACAGAACTCAGGAAACTAGTGTACTCACTAGATTACCAGTTGAGATCAAAGGATACAACTCAGGAACAGCCAGATGGAAAAGCAGCGCGGGGTAAGTTGTGGAGAAAGAGGGCAGGGCTACCATGCCCTCTCCGGGTGCATCCTTCTCCCTGTATCTCGAGTTCACCAACCTGCAAGTCTTCTGGGTTTTCATGGAGGCTTTATTCCAGATGCATGGTTGATTAAATCATTGTTCTTTGGCTACTGATTCAGCCTCCAGCCCCTCTCTCCTTTCTGGGGGTAGGAGTGGGACTGAAAGTTCTAAGGCTCTGATCATATGGTTAGCTCCTTTGGCGACCAGCTCCCATCCTCAGGTACTGTCCCAAAGTCACCTCATCAACAAAGGACACCTTTTCACCTCTCATCACAGAGGAAATTCCAAGGGTTTTAGAAATTGTGTCAGAAACAATGTAAAACCAAATATACATATTTCTTATCATAAACCAGAAAATCATACCTATTCAGAAACCAGAGGGAAAAAAAATCTCTTCTTAAAATCAGAAACAGCAAATGTTTGGAAAGTTGGAGTTGTGGGGCCTGTGGAAACTAGGTCTTGTCAGAGGTCCTTTGGAAATGGGGACCAAATGAACTGTGTGTATCATGGTGGACCAGGTTCTCTGAGTGAGACAGGGTGCTGGGACAATAACTCCAACCTGGGTGCTGGGGCTGAAATCCCAGCGATGGCTACAAATGTCCCACCTAAGAGATCTCCAGACTGGAACTGGAGCCTCCGTCTGCCTTCAGAGCTACCACACCACAGGGCTCAGCCCTTGTAGTCCAGGAACCCAAGGCCACTCAGCTCCCAGAGAGCCCAAGGATTCATGTCTCTCTTAAGATCAATCCCAGGGTACAGCCACTCTGGAAAACAGCATGAAGGTTCCTCAAAAAGTTGAAAATGGAGCTACCCTATGACCCAGCAATCACACTACTGGGTATTTACCCTAAAGATACAAATGTAGTGATCCGAAGGGGCACACACACCCCAATGTTAATAGCAGCAATGTCCACAATAGCTAAACAATGGAAAGAGCCAAGTTGTCCATCAACAGATGAATGGATAAAGAAGATGTGGTATATGTATACAATGGAATACTGTGCAGCCATCAAAAAATCCCCTGAAATCTTGCTATTTGCAATGACGTGGATGGAACTAGAGGGTATTACGCTAAGTGAAATAAGTCAGTCAGGGGAAGACAATTATCATGTGATCTCTCTGATATGAGGAATTTGAGAGTCAGGGCAGGGAGTTGTGGGGGTTAGAGAGGAAAAAATGAAACAAGATGGGACCAGGGAGGGAGACAAATCATAAGAGACTCTTAGTCTGAGGAAACAAACTGAGGGTTGCTGGGGGGTGGGTAGGGATAGGGTGGCTGGGTGATGGACATTGGGGATGGTATGTGCTATGGTGAGTGCTGTGAAGTGTGTAAGCCTGACGATTCACAGACCTGTACCCCTGGGACAAATAATACATTGTATGTTAATTTAAAAAGCCTATTTCTATTTGTTAATTTAATACACATATATTTAAATTCATGTATCATATAAAATAAATATTGATTCATAAAAAAAGGATCAATCCCAGGGGTCTGGTTTTTATCTAGGCCTGAGGCCTCCATTCCTTTGTCTATATAATCCCCCCTCCTGTCTCCTCTCCCTCCACTCCTGCCCCACTATTTGAACATACAACTCTAAATGTCTGTTTGTCTAATTATTTGTTTACTAATTACACACACAAGAAATATTCATTCATTATAAAACATATACAAAAGAAATTTTTAAAAGATGGAAAAAATGGAGTAAAACATACTTCAAGGTTTTCTGCTAATTATGATGGTCCATTCTACCATGAGCTGATGTCAGTTGCTATTACTTGAGATTTTCACTAATGACATAGGGTATAAATCTGTATTTCCAAAAGCTTTCTTGATAGTGTTTAGTATTTCTATCAGGCTTCTTTGAAGATCTGATTACATTATCATTATTTTAACTTTGTAATATGGTTGAATAGGAAAAATTTCAGCTGTGCTGTTTTCTTGTTCTTTGCTTCAGTTCACACTATTAATATTTTACTCAACTTGTAATTCTTTTTGGCAGGAATCCTCTTAAGCCAAATGTCCAGATTATTAGCTGGCAACATACAGGCTACATTAGGTTGCATTACACTGCAAGCCAATGAAGGAATGATGTTGGAAGAGTCACCCACTTCACTGAATGGAATTCCCAGCTTTCTCTCAGGGTAACTCCAGCCCTGTTGAACTGTAACCATCTTGCATATGGACTAAGGGAGGGCATGTGTCATTAGATTTATTAAGTGTTGATAAATCTATATTTCTTATGGTAAGGATAAATATGAATAGCTTTGAAGTTCAGCCCCCTCTCCTTTAGAGACCCGTGAGTTGCATTTTTCATTTGCTCACTCAAGTAAATGATCATTGTAGATTTTGGCAAGGGAGTGAACAGTCATTTAAAGGGGCACTCATTTCACCTTTAACTAAGACCTCTCTACCCCAAACATATGCCATTCCCACCCATATGCCACCTCAAATATCTTGCCCAGTAGCTGACAGAGGCTTAAGAGAATTCAATTTTATCTCAGCAGAGGGCGTCGCTTCCTTCCAGGAAAGTGACAAGCCCTTAGCAAAAAGAGGCTGTCTTAAGACCTGGGACCTAAGAAAAGAGGTCCTGAGAGCAGTGTCTATGTCTATAAGAACTGAATGAAGCTCATTCTTTATCCAAACTAATATTCTCACTTCCTGAGGGGACTCAATCCAGAGAATTGCTCAGAATTCTATAATTAGCTGATGACTAAACTAGCACCTGAATTCAGGCCTTCTACCCTGAGCCCAGTGCACTCTCCCATTCCTCACAGTCCTCCCATGTGTATTTGTCAAGAAACAGTAACCTTGGTCCATTTCATTTGATGTAATTACTGACATATTAGCATTTTAATTTCACAATTTCAACATATCCTACCTCTTCAATAATTCTTCTTCTTTTGTTTTCTGACTACTTTTGGATGGACAATCTTTAAGATTGTTTATTACTGTTTTTTTCCCCTTTACCATTTTGGAAGATTTACATTAATTATTTCTTCTTTCAGAGGTTAGTTTAAAAACTTTATTTTTTTTTTGCCATTTATTATATCTTTAACCTTGCATTGTTAAACTTACTCAAATCTAATATTAACACTGATCTTTATTATTGGCTTATACAATTTGGAAACATAAGAACACTTAAACCCACATCCAAACTTTGCTAATATTGACAGTGTTTTAAATTTTATCTAATTTTTAAATTCCACAAGACACTTCTATTGTTGTTGTTGTTGATGTTTTTTTCTTGCATCTCAGACTTGCCATCTGGATCATTTTACTTTATCCTGAAATACATCTTTTAGAATTTCCCAAACTCTCTCATTTGAAATAAGTCTTCATTCATCTTTGAATGAAGATATACATATACATAGATACATATACATACATATACATATACATACATACATATACACACACATACACACACATATACATTTACTGGGAACAGAATTCTAAGTAGACACTTATTTTCTTTCAGCATGTTGACAATATCATTTTACTGTCTTCCAACGTCCATTATTGATCTTAGAAGTCAGCTGTCAATTTAACTTTGTCTTTGAAGACAATATATCCTTTCCCCTATGGCCGCTTTAAATGTATAGTATATAGAGAGTTCAGGGGTTTTTTTGGCTTCCTATGGTTTTACTATAATGTGCATGGGAATGCTGCATTAATATACTGGGCAGACTCTTTTAGACTTCTTGAATCTATGGAAAGATGTCTTTCATTAGCTCTAAATATTCTCAGCTATTATATCTTAAGATAGTACTTTTCACTCTCCCTCTTCTTCAAACATGGGGTCTTCCAACAAGACTTTAGCTCTCTCTTCTTTAAACAAAGGAAGGTTGTTTTATATTTTATGGTTAATAATTCCAACAGACATTATTGCCAATGCTTATGGGCCTATTTGAGTTGTCGTTTCTTCTGTTTCCTGCTCATTGTGTTTTATTTCCCCATAATGACATGATTTTTGAAAGTGTGCTGGGCCCTGTATTTTAAAAATTATCTGCAAGAATAATCTGAGACTTAGCATGATAACATCTTCAAAAAGGATTTTCATTTGTCTTTGCCAGACACCTGGGGTGCTATCAGTCTAGCTCCAGCTCAAACCAAGTTCAATGTTCAAGGTTCCCTGGACCATCCACCTGACAGAAAGGGAGAATGAAACTGTGTGCAGGGATTGGTTTATTCATGATTCACCTTACCGGAAGCTGCAACTCTTTGGGATCTCAGTTTAAAGAGAAGGTGATTGACTAGAATCCCCACCTCTGGTGGATTGCAGGTCTTTCCTATTATCCCCCACACCAGGAATTTATCAGAAGTACAGTTCAGTTTTACAGCTAGTTCTTTAGGATTGGCAAAAGCCCAGAAGGCAAAATCAAAGATTTGAAAATCAGTCCTATTCCATGAGTTCTCCTCTTCTGGATTTTGGCTTTTAAACTCCTCACTACCTTATTGACATTTTGAGGCCTTTAAGATGTTTTTCATATTTCATCTCAAAATTCTTTAGGTTTTTTTTAGTGGAGGCTTGGTCCAAATTTCCCAGTCATCAGTTACTGGGACTAGATGTTAGAATTTAGTCATCAGAGGAAAGGAAATTTTTCATAGTCCTTTATTTCTACTTTATGTTTATCAATTTGTTAGTCCCTAGAAAGTACTTTGCATATGCCAAGAATGTAATTTATCTAACAGAACCAATATTGTTATTGAGCACTCATCAAATCCATCCTTTCAAAGAACCTTATCTGGTATGATAAAAAATAGATCATAAGACATTTTTAAGTCATGACTACTTCTAGCCTTTGGATGTTAGTATGACAAACTGATGGCCCACAAACTTGTAAAAACATAATGGAAGATCCAGGGATCATATATAACATACATACATAATATATCCTACTAAGAACACTTGCTCTTCCCACTGAATAAAAGCCTCTACCCCTTCCCTTGCCTCTTTCAGATGTTTTCTCTGTTCTCACCTTCTCACTGAGGCCTTCCCCAGACATCCTGCTTGGAACTATAAACTCTACCTCATTCCCACACTTCTCAATTTCCATTGTTCTTTTATCCATCTTCCTCCACCATTTTATATACTATATATTATATACCTTGGCTCTATTTATGGCTGCCTCTCCAATCTTGATATATGTTTAACTTCTATGTTCCTGGGTTATAAAATAGGACTAAGAAAACTATCCCACCATTCTTCATATAGCTTTTTCACATATAAGCATAGTAATAGATCAGGAAGAAAGTCTAAAAAGTGATATTTTTGAAAAAAAGAACCAAATGAAAATTCTAGAACTGAAAATTACAACATCAAAAAGAATCTACTGGTTGGGCTTAACAGTAAAATAGAACAGAACAAAAATCAGTGTACTTTAAAATAGTTCAAACAATGGTAGAAGCAAAGAACAGAGAGAAGAGAGGTTAAAAAAAAAAAAAGAGCAAATCCCCAGAGACCTGTGGACAATATCAAAAGGTCTAATATATGTGCAATTGGAGTCACTGAAGGAGAAAAGAGGGGGCAGCAAAGACTATTTGAAAAAAGAATAAATGAAAAACATCACAATTAGGAGAAATATTTAAATTTACAGATTTGGAAAGGAGAGAAAACCCACACAAAATAGATTTAAACACACATACAAGCATAGGCATGAGTGTCAAACTGCTAAAAATAAAATTTGATGAGAAAAACTTGAAGAAAAAAGACCAAAGGACTTCTACAAACTCATTCCGCATCAAGTAAAATATGGCAACCAAAGTTTAGTGAGCTTGGAGTACTGGGAAAATTTTACACTGGAAACATTGCTGCTTTTCACTACGTAGCAGAACAGTTATGCCAGGAGTTCACTGACAAGGAGTGTCAGATAAAACAGAGGTGGCCGGCTGGAGAGGATATTAACAGCTCTTTATTTCCCTTTTGGTTGGGCAAGTCTCCCCTGGGAAATAGGATGATACAGGCTCATTGAAGGCAGAGAGATTTTGACACAAATAATTCTAAAATCAGGGAAAGAGAGAAGTGAGATCCTCATGGTAAGCTTGCGAATGGCCTGACCAGAAAGTCTAGTGCTTCGTGGAGCCAGGGGAATTTCTGAAGTAGAATTAGAGGAAAGAAATTTGGGGGACATGGGGAAGTCCCAGAAGATTTTGATTATTTGCCTGCATTTGTTTCCTTGGTGTGATTTTCTTCCCTCACACTGTAATCTAACCCTTCTCAGGGTGGGTAGGTCTCATGAACAAGTGTTTTAAAAAATAAGAAGGCAGATCATTCTTTCCCTTCCCTTTCATGAATACATCACAGAGTTCTAGAGGTAGCTGTAGACAGATCAGTTTTCCAGGGAAGGGTTCTTAACTCTTTTTGGCAGATGTGGTGTCTTTAGTTCATGGAGGATGATTTTAATGACTGAAAACAAATACATAAAACTCCCAAATGTAAACCCAAAGTTTGTTGCTTGTAATTATATTTTCCACGCTAGACTAGAAATGAGGTTATAGCTTATTTGTGATATAACCTCTTTTCCTCTTTTTGTTCCCCCTTCCTTCTCCACCCACCCATGATTCCCTCACCATCTTTATGCTTTAGGATCAATATTCCTCAGGGAAGGGAGGAGTAGAGCAGTCCAAGCAATCGGTACAGTTTGGTTGCCTGATGTGGAGGTAAGTGCCCAGTGTCGGGTCCCACGGCTGCACACCGATGGAAAAGGTGCAAACTCCCAGCATCGCAGCAAGTCTTCCAGGCCTGTCTGCAGCCCTTCCTGTGAGCAGAGGCATTTTCCTGTGTTTGAACTCACCACCAATGGCTGTCCTACCAAAGGTAAACAGCAGCAGTCTAAGCAAACTACCCTTTTCCAAAAGAAAGCTTTTAACTTTTCTTTTGGAGGAGGCAGAAGGGGGTTGTTTGAGGACTGGGTGGAGGAGGACAGGGAGGAGGTGAGACCAGAGGAAACACAAGTGACCCCAAGCCTTGCCTTGCATGTTCATTCTCTCCTCTCTTCTCTTCTCTTTCCTTTTCTTTTCACCTCCCTCATTATTTTTGGCTGGCTCCTTTGTGCAGGCTGCCTTCTATTAACTGACAGCTGCTTTGAATGTCAGTCGTATCAAGTCATCTGCTAGCTGTGCACCTCTGCTCACATCACTCTGAGGCCTCTGGTTTGTCAGCTTCAAAGCGCCTCACAAGTGGTGACTTGCCTCCTTTGGGGTGAGTGTTAAAAGAAGGGGAAGCCTGGAAAAACTCATGACACTTCTGGAATTAAGCCTGGAAGCTTCTATCTCATTTTGCAGAAGAACAAATCAGGACCAGGGCTCCTGGGTGGCTCAGTTGGTTGAGCATTGGACTCTTGGTTTCCACTTGGGTCAGGATTTTGGGTCCTGTTACAGAGCCTGTGTCGGGCTTCTCACTCAGTAGGCTCAGCACCAGGTCGATGTAGCTTGAGAAATTCTCTCTCCCTCTCCCTCCCCTCGCTTGTGTACTCTCTTTGAAATAAATAAAATCTTTAAAAAAGAGAATGAGTGAAGAAATCAGAACCAAAGAAGAGCAGTGAAGCCTACTGCCAGGCCTTGTGGCCAGTAAGTGGAAGGATGGGGAACCAGATCTCCTCATATCTAATCCCAAAGGGGTTCTTCCTGGTCCTTGCATTTATTTATTTATTTACCTTATTTATTTATTTATAAATACTACATTTTTTAAGAAGATTTTACTTATTTAAGAGAGAGACCAAGAGAGAACAAAGGCACTAAGTGTTGGGGGGCAGGGTAGGGAGGAGTAGAAGGTGAGGAAGAAGCAGATTCCCTGCTGAGCAGAGATCCTGATGCAGAACTCAATCCTAGCACCCTGGGATCATAACCTGAGCCTCAGGCAGACACTTAACCAACTGAGCCACAGAAATGCTCCTGGACCTAAGATTTTCTCAAGAAATCTTAGCTTCCTCCTGTGTTGGGGATGATGACATTTGAGAGGGGATGGGGGAAGGAAGGGTGGAGGAGAATGCCTAATGGCCCCTTCAATGGAGCCTTTCTCTTTGATCTCATTCATTCATTCAACAAATGTATATGGAGCGATTTCTATGTTCCAGGTAACTTCTAGACGCTAGAGATACAACAAAGAACTCAGAAAGTTTGGGTTCCCCCCAAATTTATAATCTGTTGTTTGTACTCGTCTCTAATGAGATTCTGGTTTTGGTAAACTGGTTCTGTTAATTCTTTTTTTTTTTTTAATAAAATATTCCCCCCCAATAAAATATTTTCCATATCTAGCTTTCAAAGCCTTAACTGATATTCATCAAACACTCAGAGCCTTAAGCGCAAATTTTGCCATTACCTAACAAATTAGCTGCTGATCTTCCAACTCCTGGCAATTTGAAATCTATTTTAAAAAATAAGAAACACACCTAAAAAAAGATTTTCCCCAGACAGCATCATCTCCGCTCACTGACAAATGTAGGAGAGAAATAAAGAAACAAATCAATGGTACAGATAGCCAGCTGAACACTTACAGTCCGTTATATCCACCTCAGGGGTCACTCTCCAGTATTCCAGGCAGAATGCAGAAAAGTATGAATACTTTAAAGCCAACCCCCTTTGTTTGGTGATGGGGTGGACATGGATGTGGCAGCTAATAGCCTTGTTGAGTTTCGTGATTGCCATCAGCAAATATTCCCACCTGGGATTTGGGGTTTGAAAATTTAAGGCCAAAAGTAAACTAATGGCCTTTCCGGTGTTAATGTATTTATTACCTTTCAGGGTGTAACAAATTTCCCCCAAACCTAGTGGCTTCAAAAGCACAAATATTAATTATTTCACAGATTCTATGGGCTGGGCATCAGGAAGAACTTAGCCAGGTGATTTGGCTCAGGAGCTCTCACGAGTCTGCCATCAGAATGGGACATCAGAAGGCTTGACTGGGCTGGATGAGTCACTGTCAGAATGGGGCATGCACGGGGTTGTTAGAGGAGGCCTCAGTTTCTCTTTGTGTGCCCCTTTTCACAGGTTACTTAAGTGTCCTTACAACACAGCAGCTAGACTGCTTTTCCCAGAGAGAGCACTCTAAGAGAGTGAATGGAGAGGAAACCTTAATGCCTTTTATGATGGGTCTTCTAAGTCCTTCCCCAGTACATCTGCCTTATTCTGTTTTTAGAAACAAATCACTAAGTCCAAGTGATTAGATCTCCAAGGGTGGAAAATTGGGCTCCATCTTCTCTTAAAAAGAGGCATATCATAGACGTATTTTAAGACCATCAAGGGGCGCCTGGGTGGCTCAGTGGGTTAAGCCACTGCCTTCAGCTCAGGTCATGATCTCAGGGTCCTGGGATCGAGTCCTGCATCGGGCTCTCTGCTCAGCAGGGAGCCTGCTTCCTCCTCTCTCTCTCTCTCTGCCTGCCTCTCTGCCTACTTGTAACCTCTCTCTGTCAAATAAATAAATAAAATCTTAAAAAAAAAAAAAAAGACCATCAAATTTAGGTTCCTTTCTCATATAAAAATTTTTTTTGTAGAATCTTAAAACAAATCAGCAGTTTCATCTGCTAATACTTCCCTATAAACTTTAAAAACAAAACCACCATTACATTATCACCCCCTCAAATTAATAATCCCTTACTATCTTTTAAAAACAATGTTTTCAGTTCTAAAATCTTAAAACTAAGAGATTCCACATCAAAATTTAGATTTTTTTATTTTTTAAAATAAGATGATCCAGTCCCATTAGGCCTATGTTCTCACATGGTCACAAAACACTTTAGATGGGACATGGACCCTTCAATTTGCCATGCTCCTTACCACACCCTCTTGTATTATGCAGGAGGCACTGATCTGTGGTTCATTTAATATTTGGGTTTATCACTGGTCTAGGTCCAAGGAGGCTGAAAAGTATGGCAATGGCATTGAGGGAGAGAAAAGCCTGACCACCAGTATGAGCTGGGTCCCAGAAGATCAGGAAATGAGTCAGGGTGTAGGTTTTCATAGAATAGCAGCAACCCTTGGATCTTACCTATGCAGGGCTGTAGAGATGACAAGGGTAATGTAGGGCTGTAGAGATGACAAGGGTAACCAGAGATCTGGGCATTAGTCAATACGGTCTTGGAGTATTTGGTTGCTGTTCCTGCACAGAATTTGGTCCTGAGGACCTAGAGCCCCAAGCACAATCAGCCACCACTGAGGGGACCATGAATCAGCCAACATATATCAAGTTTCAGTGCTTTTCCTAGGACTGTGGAAGTTACAACCTAAAGAAGGGCCTGAGAGCCATGAAAATTGATATAGAATTGTTAAGCCAGCTTTATCATATTTAACTCAATTTATAAATATAAAGAGAGCTATTTCTTGTCCCTTGAGTGCCACAGCCACGTACAATTTTAGGATGCCTGGAGAGAACCTGTATGTGGAGAAAAAGGCCTCTGTGTTCCCTCTGGAGGAAAGCTGAAAGGATGAGCTTTACGGAATTGTGGAAATGAATACTGGAGGAGAAGGCATGCCTATCTCTAGCAAAATAATGAACCCACAGTTTCTTTTAACACAACTACTGCCATTCCTTAAATTAACAATGCCCATTTGCTTGCATCAGACTTCTGGAGCTCAGAATGCACTTTCCCATAGACAGCACATGTTCCTTGGTGTTTAGTCCACAGGCCAGACCATAAGACCCATTATACGCTGGAAATAAATCCTAATGCTACCAATCTGTCACCTATAACAGACTTCCTTAGAAAATGTCAGCCCGGATTCTAACATGGAATACCTAGAACACATTTTCCCCAACCCTAGCAGTTCGGACACTGAGTTCTTCTACTCCATCCCTCAAACTCATTCCCTCTGGGCCCCGTCTGAAGCCACAAGTTTTCAGTGACAGCACTGGGTATATGCTAGAGGAGAAGGACCTTTTTTGGGTGAATGTTAAGAAATTGAGGCATGGGGATTCCTCTTAGGCCAGTGACAGCAAGACAAGCAGACCAGGAGGCTGGGCTGGAGCAAGGCAGGTAGGTACTCAGCTTTGGAGGTTCCCAGAAATTGAGGATAAGGGTGGGGACATGGTAGAATGTGTTGCCATTCAGGAGTATGAATCTTTCATAAGTCAGCTGTCTGTGTGCCAGGTACTGTCAATATTCATTTTCCAACATCCTCTTGTCATACAATATATCAGCATAGCTCTCACATCTTATCATCCCATGACCTCTCCGGGCACTGCCAAGCCCAACGACATCTCTGGATAGGCTCTTGATGGCACGGTCACATTTAGACGAGACTTCACAACTGATCATTTTCTCCCACTCTTGCCCTTCTAAAATCCATCCCTTGCACAGGGACCACAATAGGCTTTCTGAAACACAAGTCTGATGATGTCATTCCTCTCTGTAAAATCGCCAATGATTTCTCATCCATCTTAGCATCAGGTCCCAAATCCAAACTCAGATCTATCGGGCTGCCCCCTGTGTAAGCTGCCGCCCCATCTCTGTCTGGCACACACCTGCTCAATCTTCAGGTCTCAGTTTACATGTCATTTTCTTTTCTTTTCTTTTTAAGATTTTATTTATATTACAGATACCACAAGTAGGCGAAGGCAAGCAGAAAGAGAGGGGGAAGCAGACTCCCTGCTGAGCAGAGAGCCTGATGTGGGGCTCGATCCCAGGACCCTGGGATCATGACCTGAGCCAAAAACAGAGGCTTAACCCACTGAGCCACCCAGGCACCCCTACATGTCATTTTCTTATGAGGACCTTCCCTGACCATTTGTCCAGATTTAGTACCAGACTTCAAGCTCTCTTAACTCCTCTACTTCTTCTTCAGAGGACTGACCACAACTGTAATTATTTACACATTCAGGTACAACCTGTTCAGTTTTTTTCTGGGTCTCTCCTCTGCCAGGCTGTGAAATCCAGAAGCACATGAACCACATCTAGCACAGGGTTTTCTGGTCTATAAGACACACTCACCAAATGATTGCATAAAGAGCCTCTGTGCCATGCATTTTTACCTTTTATGTCATAAAGCATGTTACTCTCCAGTCTGAAGGGCCATTCACGATGTGATAAGAAGTGTTTGGTTAGAGGGCAGGGCAAGTTAGAATTGGGGTTCAAGGTCTGAATTCCCTGGGTTTGAAATCTTACTCATCATGTGATGTTGGGGGAGAACTTCTCCATGCCTGTTTCCTCATCTATCAAAAAAGACAAGGGAAAAGACAGTAAGGGCACCTACTTCATAGGGCAATGTGATAGCTGCGTTATGGCATGTAGTGTGTTTATTAGAACGGGGCCTGGTGCTTGGTGAGTATGTGAAAGATATTAACTATTCCTCTTCTTTGCTCCTAATAATATGAAAACTAGGTATTGTGTTATTATCTCCGCTTTGTCAAATGAAGAAACTAGAAGCATAAAAAAGACTTTAACGTCAATAACTTGTTTAAATAAATCCTTCGTATCATTTTTATATGCAGAAAAAAAAACTAAAATGAACGAAAGGAATGAATGGTCTCATGTTTTGAGACTTGAGATTTGGAGGATGTTGGGGCTTGGCAAGATGAAGAGAATGAATCAAAGATAAAAGGAAGCGTGAAGGCAGTTTCAGGCCCAGGACTAAGCCCTCTCTTCTATGCACTGATATGATGAAACTTAGCATGTCCGTAAAAAGCCGAGATGGGGAATGTGGAAGGGAGAGGGTGAGTCAATGGAGCCTGACTCAGAGCAGCATCTCCAGGCTGCAGGAGGAAGTCAGAGCTCCAGCTCCACAAGCCCTTCCAGAGCTGCTCAGGAACTCTGCCAGTTATCTCCAAGGGCATCACTCCTTAAACTGAATCCATTTGAATTTAAAAACAAAAACCAAAAAAAAAAAAAAAAAACCCATAAAAAAACTATGCCATGCATCTCATGTGAGAGGGAGCAAATGCCAAAAACCAAAACCAAACAAACAACAAAAGAAAACAAAACAAAATCAAGCAAAAACGATGTGAATCGCGTATGGACAATTGTCCTAGAGGGAGGTGATTCATGTATCGGACATTTTAAAAGACACCTGGCAAGGACAGGAATTCCTGGCAGCCCACTTGTAATGGTACCAAACTAGAAACAACCCAATGTCCATCTGCAGTAGAGTGGATGTATTAACTGCGGTACTGTCACAAAATAAAATACTCTCTAAAAATATGAACGAATGAGCCACACCTGCACTCTAAAATAGGGGTGAAAGTCACAAATATTGGGGGAGGGGAACCCAAAACAGAACTACAATCTGATATCATCTGTTATGCAAATTCAAAACCAGGTAATTCCCATCTATACCAGCATGAGATGTCAGGACCATGTGATCCCTGAAGGAAGGTAGTGGCTGGAACACCAAAGGGCAGGGGTGGGGGGGGGGGGAGATTTCCTTCCATTTCTGTTACTCAGATATGTTCATTCTGTGAAAGTTTAGTAACATGTACTTATTTTTTGTGCACTGTTCTGACCATATGCTATATTTCAGTCCACCCTTCATTTCCTCACCTTCCATGATTGGGGTCAAGTTAGTCCTGGGGTCAATAGATAGCCTCAGAGTTCCGGATAACCAGAAGCTTGGAGACGTAGGAAAGAGGATGCTTGCCAATTGTGAAGCCATTTTGCGTAGAGCTCGTGTTTCTGTTGTGCTGGTTCTGAGTCCTGGGTCACTGCCTTGGCCTCACTGAATTTTACATCTTGGTTTTTCTTCTTGTCCTCTGATCCCGTCACAGGGTCTTGCAGTCCTCTTTCTACTCAAACAATCTCCACAGTAACCAGTGCCATGTGGGGCTTACCTGAGAGGTGTGTGGCCGAGCCATATTCCATTTCTACACATGTGTTCCCTCAGTTGTCTGGGGTTCGCGCATCCATTCCCTTCACTTTCAGTCAAAACCCGAAGAGGCTGTGAGACAGCGGGGCAGGAAGCTTCACCAGCTTGAGCTGCCTGGTTAGAAATTTCTCCTGTGAGACCTGATATGGGGGAGAGTCGGGAGTTTCAGCTTCTAGACACATGGTGGGAGATGTTCCAAGTACCACAGGAGGACTCTTGATGTGCCTGGCAGGGCAGGGAAGGAGGGAG
Source organism: Mustela putorius furo (assembly GCF_011764305.1). Taxonomy (NCBI): domain Eukaryota; kingdom Metazoa; phylum Chordata; class Mammalia; order Carnivora; family Mustelidae; genus Mustela; species Mustela putorius. The sequence goes on from NW_025421294.1 coordinate 533,217, forward strand.
AAGCCTTTCCTGTGAGCCTCCCAGGCTGGGTTACAACGAGGCCTGTGCGTGGATGGGCTTGGCACGGGCAAGACTGAGAATTCTTTTTCGGAAACTGCGGCAGGCATATTCAGACATTTTGAAAACACAAGACACGGCCTTCCAGGTTTTCCAGAGGTGATGTGGCGGGTCTGGACCGGACACCGCTCCGTTACAGCAAGGCCACGCGGCTGGGATGGCACATGGCCCCGGCCAGGCCAGCCTGTCTCTGGGCGGGTCAGCTGGCCTGCAGAAAACAACAGGCCTCAACGTGACAGTTCCCACATTCTGCAGACTTGAAAGGGAAATCCTCTGGCCTCTGACTGGGCTCCTGGGGCTCAGCCCTGGCCTTGCCTGAGACCACAGGAGGAAGAACAATAAGGAAAAGGGGCCTGTTGCTGTCCCTGGCTCTTCAGGTGATCAGACACATCTTCACTCCCGCCAGGGCTCTGCAGCCTGAGCTTCCTTGTTCCTCCAAGTGCCCTCACTGCCTCTGCTGAGCGATGCCACAGAAACCCAGCCCAGCCTCTGCCTACTTCTCCCCACTCACCCTCACCTCACCCCCACCTACTTCCGTGCACATCCCAGCACGGGGCTTCCTGACGCTCACAAGCGCTCCAGCGTCTGCCCCCAAGGCTGCCAGTCCTGTAAAAAATCCTCGCACCTATCCCTTCTCCGCTCCATGCTCTCACGCTCCTCTTCTGCCTTCTCAGTCAGACTCTCTCTGTGATTTTCTTTCCCCTTTCTGCAAAGGCAGGGTGCAGAGGAAGGCCAGCAGGGGGCCCAGGGCCCTGGAGCTGACTCAGGAGACAGAGGAGCGTTTTGGGTTTTGCCCCTGATGTGCGTGACCTCGGGCAAGTGGGACAGACTCTTCTCTGGGTATGAGTTTTCTCCTGTGCGGATGGGGCTGGGGGACCCAGGCCAGAAATCCCTGTGTTGTGCCAGGAGGGGTGCCATGGGCAATACAAAAAAGAAGACTGTTCTGGTTCGAATAAACCTACTGAGTAACACACATATGCAGATAGATGGAAGGATGGATGGATAGATACACAGATAAATTAATGGGGGAAGAAAACTGTAAAAGAGTAACCCTATTCACCACTGAACCCAATAAAAGTCGGAGACACTGAATCAGAATCCCCCTTTCCCTGAATTCACCTTAATTGGTCCTTGTGATCAGGTGTGACTCTCCACCCTATTTTTTCCACAACTGAGTGAAATGAGGAAGTTCTTTGAAGCTGGTTTTTCTTCTGCTGCCACGAAGGTCCACATAACTGCCGGTTCCCGTTTGCGGTGAAAATGGTCTTAACCAGATGAATGAAAGGTACAAGGTACACAACACAATCAGAGCGCCCCTCCTCTAACCGGAGCTCACGCCAACCCACTGAACTACCACGCACCTCTCGCTTGTTAAAGGATATTCCCTCCATGTCCTCACTCCTTCTAGTCAGCCTCCCCTTCCCTTTTCAACAACTGGCCGGCTTATCCAAGACCTAGGCTGCTTCACTGTGTTTTGAAAACAAATGAGAAATTGCCTTTCAGTTTTTCCAGAGGTGACAAAGTCCAACATGAGCTAACTATGTCCAGTGGCAGTATGGGTGGGTGGCTTTTTGGTTTTGTTTTGTTTTCTTTTTGAACATATCAACAAACATGGAAGCTTGCCTTGGTGTTGGCTGCAGAGAGCTCTCAGGAACTAGTACATGAATCTGCTCTGTTCCTGGAAGATGTCTAAGGATCTGCAGTTGGGCTACAAAATGGTAGCAATGTGGTGTTTTAAAGAGCCCAAGAAGAGCCAGATGTCCTGACTGACCAGCACCCTGCCCAGCCTCACCGGCTGCAGATTCGCCTCGGGTAACACAACCGACCAACAGTGCCTTTGCTCAGAGGCAACGTGAAATGATTTGTTCCCTTTTGGCTGTGTCAGTTCTGCAAACCAGATAGCAGAGGCTACAAGCTCAGGAGAGCCTGCCTTTCTGGAACACCATTTGTTTGGACAGGACAGGCCAGTAAGGCTTTTCATCTCTTTAAACCTCTCGGGGTTGAGGGGGCGGGGTGAGGTGGGGGGGGGTATATTTGAGGAATTCCTTTTTTTCAAAGATTTTTTTTTTTTTTTTTTTGCCCCTTCCAACATTTTGTTTAAGAGAAAATGAGATGTCTATCTTCTGTTTCCTTATTTTTTTTCAGGAAAGCAAAGGGTTGTTGACTTCCTCCCTCTCCCCTCCCTTCCTTCCTTCTTCCCGAAGGTACTCATCTGAGAAAAAGAGAACGAAGTATTGTTCCTGTTCTCTTTCTTAAGTCATTTGAAACATTGTCCCTGCGAGTTCTTTAAGTTCCCTGCAATCTGTACACAAGAGAAAGAGGGAGAGAGAGAGGGAGAGAGACAGAGAGAGCAAGGGATCAGGTAAAGCACGGGGGCTGCTGCAGCCATTCAGACTCAGGAGCTGGTAAGTTACCCATGCAATCATTTCTACTTCCATTTCAATGTCCTTGGGATGGATACTGCTGTGGGCACCTCCAACAGAAAATGCCTTGCTGGGTATAATCCTTAATCAAAAGGTATGACTGATGGATGGCCCAGAATTTAAGCTTATACTTTTTTTTTTTTTTAAGAGGATACTGATGCTTTGCAGAGCTGAGGCCGGCAGAACTGGAAATAAAATTGCACTGGGGCTAAGGAGGACAGTGTTTTAGACCTGATTTTGGGTACAGATAGCGTGGCTGGGCTAGCTTGGAGCCACTGGAGTGTGTGATGTGTCTTACTGGAGGGTTCAGTGTTCCTCAGTGCTATGTCCTGGGAAACTTTTGAGGGGGTCTGCTAAGCTGTGGTTTGCGCTAGGGCTTTTGTTACTTGTTGTCTGGATTGAGGGTGGCCTTCTCTTGTTCTTTTCTTTCCATTCGAGAACACTCTTCCCCCCAAAAGAATGTTAAGTTATAACTGTTATTCTGCATCACTGAGGCTGGAGGAAAAAGAAACGAATGTCACTTTGAATTGTACCGCATGCTTATGTGTTCAGTTCCCACATGTGGACTGAGCGTAAATGTATTACCCCTGTCAATGGAAGATGTCACCTGCCACAGGAAAGAAGGCAAAGATTTGGGGGGCATATAGCTTTAGTTTTGGAAAACAACATGTGGCTAGAATAGGATTAAGATTGATCTTTTCTGACAGGAGGAGCAAAAAACTAAGCTACAGACGCAATCGAAAAATACTCACCCAGCTCCTGGTTTTCCAAGCACCAGATAGAACAGAGCAAACTGGTCAAGCTTATGCAGACAGCTAGTTTTGAAAAGTCTAACTTGCTTCACTTAAACTTGTCAGAAAGGATAATGTTACCAAGAACTCATCATGGCAAGCCATGAGGGAGTCAAGAGCACACTGTCAAAAATAGGCCAGCAAGGTCACTCGGAAAGACTTTGTATAATTACTAATATTAGCCATTTAATTCAGAGAGGTGTTGAGTGGATGAAAGACAAAGATCATGCAGTTTTTGGAATATTCATTTCTATAAAACTTAGGGAAAGAACCTAGAAAGTGAAGAGTACACTAAAAACAACCAGTCTCTCATTTACAGATTAATTTGGCCAGACTGCACATGAACCACAGCCCAGTAATTAATCTTTACTCAGAACTGAGCCATCATCTTAATGAGACTCAGAAAATGTGCTGCCACCAAGCTGTAATGGACGTTTTGTTCCATTAGTGAGATTTCTTTTTTCTTCTCCTTTTTTCAAGAGGCTTTCCTTATGAGCACTGTAAAATGAGCAATGTAAGACAAGCTTGATTAGCGTTTGCCTGCTTCGGGATGCAAAATTATTCTAATAACACTTGAAAGGGGCTTCCAGCCACCCCATTTCATAGATCTTTGGGGTCAAAGGCTAGCCAGGACATACCGACTTGGGCATTTTGCACCTTTTGTCAGCAACTGTGACCCCAGGAGAAGACTCTGTGTTGTGATCTCGACTCGCTTCTTTCGGTTTCATTTTTTCTTGATAACATACTTAATTTTGTGCTTAATTAGAACGACATAGAATGTTCTGCAGTTTGGTTATTGAATAAAAGCATCAGATGCAATACAGTATGACAAAAAATGACGGCAGGGTCACCCTGTCTGAAGACAAGCAAGGTAAAATGTGGGTATGATGCCAAAGGCGCAGAAAACAGCCACACTTCTAGCATGCATCTTCACTGTGGCCTGAGGTTAAGGAGCTCGGGATATGTTCTCTTCTTTAGAAGAAAAAATATGGATTATTTCCATTTAAGTTGTTAATCCAGTGCAATGAGAATATTAGTTTGATGTTGGGGGAAAATTTCATCTACATAAAGAGAAAAGCCATTTAGTCTAGTTGCTACCAATCTGTCTCCACTCAACTCCAGGGAGTTGGTGCTTATGGAAACTTCCACTGTGTGATTCTTCTTTGGGGTCATCGGAGGCTCTTTTGTGATATCATCAGGGGAACTCCTGCTCAGAATGATTCAGAATTTGATGCAAAGAAGATTTTGTTAATTTATTTGGGTCAAAACTGTGCATCTAATTACAAATTTGTCAAATAAGTGTTAAATTATGTTAGGATGTGTCCTGTAGGTTTTCGTGCTGCAATGTGAATCAAATTAGAGCCTCAAAAGCACGGACTTTGTTGTCCTACAAATTTGGGTTTGAATTCCAGCTTTGTCACTTGCTGACTATGGACCGGACTTAGGACAGGTTGTTCACCCCCCTAAGCCTCAGTTTCCTTAAGTATAAACTTGCATCCATGTAATAGACTTGTGAGGATTAAATAAGATTATGTATGTAATGCAATCAACCGTGGCAATTATGGACAACGCATGGCAAGGAGCGGGCAAGTAGCGGGTCAATCAATACCACCTGTAATTTTTTAAATTTTCATATATTACTTAAGGGTACTGTATTTTTGAAGATGTGGTGAATAGAACACTTCTTCCATAATCTGTCGTCATTATCTTTGGTCAATACTGTGACAAGGATCTATCAGAACAAAATTCCTCTTCGCAGCTTTAGAGTTGGGCCCACATTTAGTGAAGGTATTTTGAACCCCAAATTCTTGTAAGATAAAGGAAGACAGAGCTGAATGTTTTGATGTTCATTTCCGCTCATGGCAGAAACACCAGATTTAACCCCATTAAAATGCCGGCTTTGTTCAGCAGAGCTTGATGCAGGGGAAAGGTTGCCCTGGAATAAAAGTTTTCAGCTTAGATGAGTGTTAGAAGAGACTGCAATTATACTGTAGATGTTCCATTCTCCTTTTCACCTACTTCCCTAAACCGTTGATCTCTGTGTGGTTGGTGACCTTTTCCCTGGCCATGGAGGGCTGGAGACACGTTTTTTTGGAGACCATCGTGGCAGTACCATGACTCAGCCACAGAGAAAGGACTTGAAATGACATGTTGTCTCCCTACTGAGGGCGGCACCCTTGGTGATCTCTCTCCCTAAACATTTTCGTAAAGAGCTACTTAACTTCACGTGGATAATAAGAACACCATTATCACCCTAGTGTGCGTCGGTGGCTGGAGGTGGGTGGGGGGTGTGGTTCATCCAACTGCTGTTTTTCTCTCACTTTAAACTTTAATACATACATGCTGATTAATTTGCCAAGTAATAAAGATACTTGAGCTTAGGTCTTGGTTAAACCTCCCTCTCTACTTTCCCAAAGAAAACGTACAACCACAGCAACGACCAGAAATCTGTCACTTATAACGCGAAACTTTAAGATTCTTTTGTTGGATTTCTGATACAGTAAAGACTTGTTTGAACAACTTAATCTTTGGAGAGCCACCTGAGGTTGGGGTGTTCTACATACTGCGCAAAAGGTACCTTCAAATGTGACTTCAGTGTAATGGAACAAGGAGCAAACTAGGAGTCACAGCACTTGGGTTCTGTTCTCGTCTGACCTCCACCATTCCCTGTATGTGGGACCTGGAAGGTTTCTTTACTTGCTTGGACCTCAGTTTTCTTGTCTCCAAAATGATGGAATCAAACAAAATCAGTGATTCTCAGGGTGGTCTGTGTGGGTTCAGTGTGCATCAGAATTTACCGGGGTGCTTGTTTACACTCTTCTTCCCTGACCACTGCAGTGGGTGATCTGTGAGATATGATACCGACATCCTATGATTTTCTAAACAAATGGTAAGTGTCTTGTTCTGTTTTCTTCAGGATTGCACTGACATTAAATAAAAATGTATCTTTTAAGTGGAATTCCTTTTAAGTGGGATTCCTATTTGGCATCACATATTTTTTCCAGAAATTAGTTTTCAATTGATCAATTGTAATTCTAGAAGCTGTTAGTCTTATAAAGTAAGAAATATGCTAGCCAAACAATCTGTTGAGACTAATCAGAGTTCTATAACCATATATAAATCACAAAGAGAGCAATTGCTTAGGTGTATAAATACTATAATATTGCATGCATAGCATTTTTTGATTTATGCATTTCTATAATATTTTCCTCTTACAGTGAACATGCATTGTATATTTAGTCAAGAAAAACAGACACTAAATTTTTCTATTCAAGTTTTAAAAATTATTCTTAGTTTCAATCTCATAGACTTTTTGATTTGTTTTTGCGTTTTGAAAGTGTGTGCTTGCCGAGCTTATTTCAGACATCAGATCCTCGTCCCTAAGTTAGTGGTGACATGGAAAGGCAAAAGAATGATACTGGTGTTTGAAAAACCAGCACACGCAAGCCATGTTAAATCTGCTTTAATTATAAGGAAAACCTGCAACTTAAAGAAGAAATTGTTCTGATTTTCTTGATTTTGTTTCTACCTACATCACTCAATTTTTTTCTAAGTTTATACCTAATTAAGTGGAGTAGCAAGGGATGCAGGTCTCCATCTGATAGGAACAGAGAGACAGGAGAGACACAACAGCACTCTTAGAAGCAGCTAGCCTAATAATGGCTGCTCACTTTTGACCATTCAAATAACAAATACTTTGGGGGAAAAACAAAGACATTCAGATAAAGGAATAAGAACATGTCTTCATCAGGAGATACGTGTAAGATAGGAGTTCACCAGAAAATAGACATCATGAGTATAGGGACCTCACCTGTTCACTGCGATGTGCTCAGGGCCTAGAAAAACACACGGCATCTAACAGCTGCACAATAAATATTTGTTGAATAGATAACTTAATACTTAAATGGGCTATAGAGTGAAATATGCTATGTTTACATAAAGCCAAATGCAGTAGCTAGTAAGTAAAAAAAGTTCACCAAACTTTTTTAGGGTCTAGGCGATGGCAAACTGCCAGCCTGACATATTTCTTCCCGGCCTCAACTGACTGCAATTATGGCTTGTTCCACCATTATGTATGTGGCGCTGCTATACTTATGTGTATTAAGGTGTCATCTCAGCAAGGACCCCACCTACTCGCTCGTGGGAGATCAACATTTCTCAGATCCACAAAGAAGACTGTCGGTCGCATTTTATTTTCCATTTGTTTTCTGGGCAGATGATGGGTTAGCAAATTGTTTTTGGAGAAAGAAAGAGAGAGAGAGATGGTTTGTTTTTCCTTGGCTGGAAGAGCTGGGGGCCAGAATTAGCCTTGTAGGAAGTGCTCAGGGCTCTCTGTTTTTTTTATAGGCAGGGTTGTAAATTCAAGTAAAGGGATGTCACTCGGGCTGAGTTTACACAAACATGAAGGGGTGAATTCAGGGAGGGAAATGTGATCTCCTTGGGGTGCACAATACCCTTTCCTTTATATAAGCAGGCAGTAGAGATGATCAAATGGACCAACACAGGATAGAGACAGATCTGTACTTTTTTGGCCAATTTAAAGTGTAAATATAAGTATAACAACAACAAGGGGCTCATGGGGTCTAAGGTTTCTGTCATTTGCAGTAGAAACTGAAAAATCTCTTTCTGTTCACACTGATAAAGCCAAGGACCAGAGCACACAAAGGCAATTTTGACCCATGCTATTTTTCTGTAATGTTACGGCCTCACTTAGACCTCATTCTATGATGGCCACAGGTTAAAATGGCAGAATGAGCACCACCGTCACCCCCTACCACCAACGGCAACATTTAGAGAGGAGTCATTTCCAAGTTTGGAGCCTGCTAAGAACTGTATATACATCATTTCACCTCACCTTCCCATTCTAAGAAGTTAGTGCTTTGTTGCTCTCAATTCAGAAATGAGGAAAGACAACCACCTTGTTTAACAGATAAATTAGAGAAAGTAAGTGATTTACTCAAGGTCACTAAATTGACATTGCTTGTGTCGAGTTTCTCATCAAGGAGAAAAAGTTATCTGCAGCTAATAATATTTTTAAAAAATTAAGTTTCCCTGAAGGTCATGCTCCTCATCAATAGCATGGCATCGCCTGGGAGTCTGTTAAAGCACAACCCCCAGCTCCATCCCAGACCTCTTGAATCTGAATCAGTATCTTAACATGACCTCCATGGGATTAAGATACACATTCAAGTTTGAGCAGCACTACATTAGGGGTTTGGCCTATTGTATATGGAGTGATTTCAGAATGTAGGTCCCTGTTCAAAAGAGTTACAAAAGCCATTTGTTAACCTTGACTTTATTGAGACAACAGAACTCCTTCCTGGAGAGTGATTACAGTGGTTATTGGACAAGTCTTGAGTCTATGCAACTCTCGGCTACATTAGGCATGATTTTTATGGTCACACCAAGCAGGTCAGCTCCACATCAAGGGACCCTGATAATCTCAAAGAGATAGGTCTGGGGTATTGTTTTTCAAGTGGGTTCTGAGCACCAAACATCAGAATCACCTGGCACAGATTTCTAGGCCTTCCCCAAATCTAATGAAGCTGGGAAGGGGGCCAACGGTCTGCCTATTCCATAAGCTACTAGCTCAGGATAAGGAAGTCCCATGAGGAGTAGTTGGGGTGACATCAGCCCCCAAAGAAAGGCAGCTTTTCAGCAGCTTGAAAAAAATTTTTTTTAAAGAAACCATACCAGAGAGAGTAAGCTCAGAGTGCTTCCAGGAAGAAGAGGTGTTCTACCAGCTTCTTCCATTGACTGCTGGAGAATGGGGACAAGAAACCCTGCTACCTGCCTTGAGTCTGCCTCAGGGAAAAGGATGGGGGCCTCTGGGGTCTCCAGCATCCCTGCCAAGGAGCAGATGCCAACACACACACCTCACTCTGCCCAGTTAGAAAACTTCATGGAAAGAATCCTTCAAGTTTCCTTTTCATGGGGACTCACCGTTCTGTCTTGGAACAGAAATCAAGAGGGGGTATTGTTGGAGGGGTGGGGAAAGGAAGCAGGGCCGGAAGAGAGTGAGGGAGAGGACCGGAATAGCCTCTGGTTTGCTTCGTCCAGGCCTCTGCCTGGATGGAGATGGTGGCTTCTCCCCCTTAATCAAGGCCCTCTGGCCTTCTTCCACAGGAAGTGCAGGGAGACGGAGAACTTCACGTTTTCAGCTCTGTTTTATGGAACACCCACCGCAGTACACCAGCACTTTGTTTCTGGCTGTTTTTCTAGTTCAGGCAGCTTTCTTCCCCACAGCACAGTGGATCCTCCCACCCCCAGTAAATGCCCCCTCCACTGGAGGATTTTTTCAGTCAAGAAAGAAAGAAAGAGATCTTCCAGCATTATCATATATGTGTGTGTGTATATATATATATTTTTTTTTTACTAAATATATACATATAATAAAAATATAGAAATACATATGATATACTAAATATATATATCCAGGTGCTAATGAGAACAATTTTAAGGTGTTAATGAGAACAATACTTAATCTATCAAGACGGGCTTCCTGAAATACTAGACCTTGAACTTTTAGGGTGAGCAACATTCAAAAAGTTCCACACAGTTACTCCTAGGTATGTGCAGAATCTCTCCTTCTACCGGGTTTTTTTCAGAGAGGTGGGTAAGGAGGGACTATTTGGAGCACCATCTTTTCTGACGCTCAGGAGACATCTAGTAATGCAGTAAGCAAGTCAGTGTTTCCTCCGACTTCGTCCGCAGTGTTCCTGCCACCCAGTCCAAACTCAGCACAATGACCCATCTCTGGCTCTGTCTAGGTCCCCAGGGGGGAGAGTTCTTATCTCCTGACTATAGCCCAGGCCCCAGGTTTGAGTAGCCATGCTGGAGAGGAGTGGAAAGCCCAGTTTGGGGACATGGTATAGCCTAGTACTGTGTCATTTTGAAGAAGGAAATCCTATCTAGTGCGTCTTTACAACCTCTAAGGGCGCAGACCCCCCACTCTTTACAATGGCTTACATTGGCTCCTTTGTGTTCCTTCTGATCCTTCTAGGGGAGGAATTTTGGCATTACATATTAATCCATGAAGCTGGGAAGGACCTTGAACCATGAGCACATCCCATTGCAGAATGATTAGAACATAAAGTGACAGACTTGTTTTCTCGACCACTATGGATTTTGGGGTGGGGAGATGGGGGGTTTGGTTTACTTAACAAAGTGCTACTTCTTCTGCTTATGGCACAGAGGATTACACACATGTGTATAAACATACACACAGAGAGACACATAGCCTATCCCAAATCATTGTTCTAGAAGGAAACCATAGATTAGTACCAATTTATTTATTTGACTCAAAAATGTAGTTATCTCATTATTAATCCCCTAGACTTCCAAACAGACTTACTATCCCAATTATATTTTCCTAATAGGAGTATTAGAAAGAGTTTGAATTTTGTTAGCTAGTAACAGCAGGAGAGAAGTTGAGAAAGGACCAAGTGTTAATACAAACAATTCTTAAGTTTTCATTCACTAATTGTCATTTTGAAGATACAAGGAACACAGGACAGAAGTAGTCAGAGAATAGAGGACTGAGTATGCTTATTAACACATGAATAGATGGCAGATCAGTATGCCCGAATGCATATGGAAATTTAGTATATGACAAAAACAGCATTATGTTATCAGAGGGGAATGCTGAATCAAAAATTGGAACATTAAAAATAAGAAAAAATGAGAGATTCATTTTTTGAATCTCAGAGTAGGGAATATCTGGTTTTACCAAGAAGCTTTAACATTTATTATACATTTTATCACTTAAAATAAAGGGCTTCTATAGGGCTAAAACTCAGTTAATAAGATCGAAAGACAAACACAAAACTGGGGGAAACTTACAATGTGTATCACAAGGAACTTAATATCACAAGAAAGGGGCAAATGACATGAACTACATTTCACAGAAAATGAAATATAGTTGGCTCTAAAATTTACGAAAGATACTTATCCTACTTCCTAATAAGAATATATAAATTAAAACTAGGAGATACTATTTTTTACCTGCTTGATGAAACAAAAGATGAAACATTTATCAGCATATTTGTTTCTGGGGATTTGGAGAGTATTGTCATGCATCTGATGCAATAGTGAGCTAGCAAAACTTACTGTAGGGAGCAATTTGGTAATGTCTATCAAAATGTAAAACTGACTTCTCTTGGAATTAACTCTACAATATACATATAAGATGCAAAAAGACATTCCTACAATGCAACATATTTGCCACAGCATTATTTGAAATAGGGAGAAAGGAGTTTAAGAAGCATAACTGTGCATTAATAAGGGACTGATTAAATTAAGTCCAGTATGGCTCTAGAATGGAGTATTATGCGGCCCTAAAAAAGAATGAATAGAATAAAGTCCAGGAATGGATTCTAGGTATACACTCAACTGTGACAAAGGTGTAAAGGTAATGCAATGAAGGAAAGACAATCTTTGAAACAAATGGCACTGGAAAAACTGCATATCTATATGCAAAAGAAAGCCTGACTTTAGGCTCTTACTTCAAACCATACACATACATTAACTAAGAGTAGATCATAGACTTAAATGTAAGAGTTAAGATTATAAAAAATTTTTAAAGGAAATGTAGGAGAAAATCTTTGTAACCATTTTTAGTCAGTGATTTCTTAGTTATGACATAAAATGCACAAACAATACATGAAAAAATTGATAAATTGGACTTTGTCAAAATCAAAAACTTTTGCTATTTTTTTTAAAAAAGACACCATTAGAAAAATAAAACAAGTGAGAAGAAAATAGAGCTGATAAAGCCCTTGTTTCCAGAATATATAAAGAACACTTAACAACTCAAGAATAGGACAAACAACCCAATTAAAAGCTGGGTGAATATTTTGAATAGATACTTAACCCCAGAAGATATATAAAGAGCAAATAAACACATGAAAAGATATGTAATAGCAATAAAGAAAATGCAAATTAGAACCATAATGAGCTATAATTACATATCCAGTAAAATGTCTCAAACCAAAAAGACTAAAAATACCAAATGTTCTTGAGGATGTGCAGAAAGTAGACTCTTATCCACTGTGGGTTAAGACAGGTGGGAATGTGACAGGGTACTGCTAGTTGGGGAAACAGTTTGGCAGTTTCTCAAATAGTTAAATCTATACTTACCATGCAACCCAGCAATTCTACTTCTGGGCAACTACCCACTAATAAAGAAATCACATGTCCATATAAAAGACTCACACACAAATGTTCACAGCATCCTTATTCATTTGACCCAAACTGGAAACAATTCAAAGGTCAATCAGTTGGTGAGTAGAGAAACAAAAGGTGGTAGATGTAGTGGGGTACCTCCCAGCCATGAAAAGGGACTACTGCTTTGTGCAATGACGTGGTGAATGTCAAAAACTGCTTGCTAAGGAAAAGAAACCAGACGCAATAGAATTTAAGGAGCCAGATGTAGAACAAACATTGAATGATTTCATTTATTTGAAATTTTGAAAAACCCAAAAATCTAGAAAGAGGAGAAAGTAGCTGAGTGGCTGACAGGGGCTAGAAGTGGAAGCTGGAAGTGACTGCAAATGAACATCATGGAACTTTCTGGAAGTAATGAAATTATTCCAAAAGTGGGGTTTGGTAATGATTGTACAACTATATAAATTTTCTGAAACTCATCACACTGACACTTAGAAATGTATGCATTTTATATTATGTAAATTATACCTCAATAAAACTGTCAAATTTGCGAAAGAAAATGTGAGGAAGTTCTATACATTGTAATAATGGAGCAACCTCTAACCTGTACACCTGCCAGTGTACATAATGCTACCACTTTTATGTAAAAAAAAAAACAAAAGTATATTTTTGGTATGCAGAGAATATCTCTAAAAAGATACAATCCTCCTGCTAATACAATTTGCCCTTGGGAACAAAACAGATGAATATAGGGGAAGGGAAGGAAAAATAAAATAAGAGGAAAACAGAGAGGGAGAGGCTCTGAACTCTAGGAAAGAGACTGAGGGTTGCTGGAGGGGAGGGGGGCAGGGTAGAAGAATGGGGTAACTGGGGATGGGCATGAAGGAGGGCACTTGAAGTAATGAGCACTAGGTGTTAAAGGCAACTGATGAATCACTGACCTTTACCGCTGAAACTAATGATACAGTATATCTTAATTAACCTTAAATAAATCAGTTAACTAATTAATTAATTATAATTTTTAAAAAAGAATTTGCCTTTGGGCAGGCGAGTGTGATGGCTGGGGTGGGGGAAGGAGTGTAAAGGAAACATTTTCACTGAATATCCTTTTGTAATCAATCAAAACAAATGAGAAGAGAGAGGAAGAGGGAGAGAGAGGGGGGAGCTGTGAGTCCCACACCAGCTCCGTGACTGTAGGCAACTGTCTGAGCCTCTAGTTCCTTATCTGTAAGATGAAGGGATTGGACCAGCTGCTCTCTGAGGATGCTTCTGACTTTTCAAGTTCTGTACTTGGAGAATTTCTTTAAGGATGATCATCTCACATCTGTCTACATTCCCACTGTCTTCCCGCTGCCAGCATGTCACGGACTATCACACAGAAAGCCACGACCCAAGGCTTTGTTCTTTCTTGCTCAGGTGTGTCTCAGTGTATCAGGTCCCCAAAGTCTTGGCAACATGGAAAATATGGTTATTAACCAGGGTGACAAGGCATCCCAGCAAGCACATACGTGGGGAAGAAGTGACAAGTCAATACAGAGGAATGCTCACAACTCATGTTGGAGGGCGACTGCTTGAAATCAAGTCCCAGCCCTCTTGCTTGCCAGCAGTGTGGTAATAAACACATGGATAGTTCCAATTTCTTCATCTGTATGGCAGATACAAAACAGCTCCCCCCTCTTAAGATTTACTGTGGAGAGTAAGAGTGATAATTCATGTAATTGCTTAGTACAGTGCCTGCCTAATGGTAATATTCAATAAATATTAGCCCTTCTAATTATTAATCTGAATTCCCCTGCTCATGGGACCCACTTTCCTGGCAGTGGAGGGAAGGTAATCAAGCTGCATGTACTCACTAATGTCATGAGCTGGGAGTCCAGGGGTGATGGAATGGCTTGTTTTTTTTAAATCCAAGAACCCAAATGGAGATACTGGAGCCATTTCTGCTGCCCCCAAGCCAGTATCACTGAGGGAAACGTCTAAGGTTACATCCCTGGAGTCGATTATATCCATGTGATAAAGGCAAGCTGCAAAGAGACTGACATCAGGCTGCGAGGTCGAGCCTCATAAGTTAGAGAGCAAGTTTCCATATGCATGATAAAAGTGCCTTAATTACACTTGGACCAGAAGATCATCAAATATTAATATCAGGGCCATCACATAACCTCCTTGCCATGGTAGCCATTCAGTAAATGTGAGTTGCGGCTTCCAAGCAAATCAAACCAAACGTCTTCCATCACCGTGATGTACAGAGGCTCATGGTCCCCAACTTCAGTCTCAGTGCCGCACAGCAAGGGCGGTATCTAAACCCAGACAACGTGGGGTCCCTGTAACTTTGTCTCAGCCACAGATAGTGGCCAGAACCTCACAACAAACTGATAGCTTTCAAGTGAACTAAAGGTCTCCTGTTTATAAGGTGATCGTGAACCCCTTTTGTGTACACTCCCTGCCTCATACATTACCATGTCACATTCTAGAACTAGGCTCCAGAAGGCATAATTTACTTAAGGGGGTTGCCCAGCTCATGTGCATCTGTTCTGCTTAACAACATCAGAACCATATTGGTTAGGGACTGTTTTTAAGCATTTTGGTCTCTTCCAGAACAAGAGCCCTCCAAATTCCTACTGGCCTCACATTAGTTCTCTCAGATCCTCTGGGAATGCTCTTATTATTCCCACTTAGAGATGGGAAAACTGAGGCTCAGGGAAGAGGAACACCTGGCTGGAGTGCTACAGCTCTGTGGCTCTCCAGGGTGTCTGGGGACTGAAGGAGGCAAGGAATCTGTATTAGATGTCAAGGCTTAATATTTGCATGCAGACTAAACAATGTTGTGAGTGTGTATATAACTCTGCTTTTCCAATCTAATTATATTAGGATAATTAATAAAATATAAATTAATTTGAAGAGGTTACTGAACTCAAAGAGCTTTGGGTTATTTCATTTTTTCCCTAACTTATTAGGGATTTGGAAAATGAGTTTATTTTTATGATTTGCAATGAGAATCCTCATGCTGAGATGCCTCGGAATCACTGCAGGAGACCAAAACCGGGATTCGCTAATAAAATGCAGGAGGTACTTGGAATAATTTAGGTCTCTGGTGGCAATGAGTTTTCCATTCTTAAACTACTACCTAGAACCAATTCGTGTATTTGAAATAAGTCTAGAAAGTGTTTGGAAGTATGTGTCATTACTGTTTAAGTTCTTCATCTAACAGCTGTCTTAAAAATAAAACAAAATCAAACCCTGGGACGCCTGGTGGTTCAGTCGGTTAAGCAGTTGCCTTCAGCTCAGGTCATGATCCCAGGGTCCTGGGATCGAGTCCCGCATTGGGCTCCCTGCTCTGTGGGGAGCCTGCTTCTTCCTCTGCCTGCCACTACCCCTGCTTGTGCTCGCTCACATTCTCTCTCTGACAAATAAATAAATAATATTAAAAAAAAAAAAGTCCTGGTTCCTTTCCTTTCTATCTGTGTGACCTTGGGCAATTTGCTTAACCTGTTTGTGTCCTAGTTTCCTCATTGGTAAAATGGAGAAAAGAACAGTACCTGCCTCACACCATGCTGGGAGAGTCACATGAGCTAACGCATGTGACGTCTTTCATGCATTCTTGACACACAGCAAACACTCAGCAAATATTATGGTTGTGTTAGGCACCACTTGCCACTGTTTTTGACACATAGTTGGGACTTAGACATTTTTGGAATGAACAATGAGTAACTGAAAATGTGAAACTGGAAGAGAGGGCAATTCTAGATATGTGATTCCTCATCTACATTTCCTTCATCCCAGGACAGCGGCTTTTGCGCAGATGACCTATTGAGGGATTTTTGCTTCAGGGAGCTCCAGCCAGTCAGCCTGGTTCCTCAGACTTCACAAGTCTCTCGAATTTAGATGCCCCAAGACATGTGTGGAAGGGATTGGGCAGAAAGAGCCAACCTTGGAACCCAAGTGCAGGCTATATTCCTCTTGAAAGACTGTAAGAGGAAACAAGACTAGTAGACCTTCTAGATAGGAGAGAAGCAATGCCTTCTTACCACAAACCAAAATGCTGAGGACCACAGTTACAAGAGGGTCAAAGGAAGTTAGAATGAACTTTCATAGCAGGCTCAGTGTTTATCTAGCTTAAAATTTCACTTCCAGATTGTCCCATGGACAGCTATGCTTCTTTACATAAATAATCTTGGAGCCTAACAGAAAGAGGGTTTTTGTTTTTGTTTTGGTGTTGGCAAAGGGAAGTGTTGACCGAAGGTAGAGGTAAAACACCTGTTGCTAGACTTTAAAAGATGGGCTGCTCTGAGTTTCAGTGCTGGCTGACATAGCTTTCTCTCTCTCTCTCTTTTTCCTTTTCTTTTTTTAGAGGGGGTGGGGAGGGGCAGAGGAAGAGAGAGAATCTTAGCTAGTAATCCCAGTAAGCCCAGTGCGGAGCCCACAGTGTGGGCTCAATTTCACAACCCTGAAATCATGTCCTGAGCTGAAATCAAGAGTTGGACACTTAACTTAACTGACTGATCCACCATCCCCGCCATAGTGCTTTTTACCATAAGTCTCAGGCAGATGGGCCAATGAAGAGACTACCAGCTTTTCAAAATTGGCTGCCTTTTTTTTTTTTAAGACCAGCCAATAATAAGAGATAATAATAATAATAATAATAATAACAATAATCCTAGCAGTTACCGTTCCATGGTAGTCCCATGTGGGTGAGGATCTGCGCTGGTGCTGTGGACACTAAGGTGAATGAGAGCCAGCTGGAGTCTTTCAGAAGTTGCCAGTAAACTAACGGCTCTATGAAATGGAGATGAAGACTTCCCTGTCACCTCCATCCACTGGCCCTGTTTCTGCTCACTGGGACCACACAGAACAAATCCAGTCTTCCAAGTATCATCTGTTTGAAGTATGAAAACCTATGTTACCCGGCCGCAGGCCTCCAGCGCACCTCCTTCATAACCCACAGGACTCTTCAGCCACCTCAATAAGGTGTGGCTCCAGGACCTCCCAGCAGCAGGCTGCACACTTCAGCAATCTCTAGTTTGTCCCCATCCCTCGTGTTTGACCCAGAATGTTCCCTTCCCCCATCCCAGGGGTCTGGCCAATCGCCAATAGACTGGGCTCCAGGTGGTCCATTTTTAGGCCAAAGTAACTGCTGGGATTCTCTCTCAGAGGGTCCAGATGAAGGAGCCTAGAGTAAAAACCAAGGAACTTGAACTGAGAATTACTTATTTGTCTTATTATTTTTCTAGCTCCCAGCCCTTATCTTGTCTTGTGTTTTCTTCCTTCCTCTTTACAATGATGAGAATATCTTCTTACCAGTGTTGTTAAGAAGCCCAAATACTGGTAAAGGGTAGTTACTAATTATTGAATGCCTTTTTCTATGTCAAGTGGTTTGTATTTCTTATTTTATGAAATCTCTTAATAGCCCTGTGAGGTGGGTTATATATATTTTTTTTAATTGCCATTTTCCCACTGAGGAAAACTGGGACTCAACGATTAAGTACCTTGTCACAGACAGTTAAGTGGAAGACCTAGAATCCAAGCCCTGGACTTCCTGACTTCCAAGTGTATGCTGCTTGTCCCATATCACTTGGCCTCTCTGTGACATAACACACTCGAACATTCATAGTCCTTTACCTGGCCACATTGGGTGCTCGCTAAGTCAGTTTCCCTTTCACCTACCATCCTTTGTCTTCCTTGGGGAAATATGTAGACAGCAAGTGCCATCTCAGGGAGAAGAAGGGGGTCTCAGGGTGGACTTCTCTCTCATTCCTACCCTCACTGGGATCCCTTATGCATCTTTGAGTGCTTGGTTCTGTCCCCTGGAGCAACAACCATTACTCAAGTTCAGGAGTTCTCAGCTGGAGGCAGTCCAGTCCCCCCATTGGGACATTTGAAAGGAGATAGGACACCTTTTGGTTATCAGAACTAGTAGGGACCACCCATGGCCTCTCGTGTTTGGGATGGGCCGGGATGGTAAAGTTCAGCAATGAACCCACCCAAAATAGCAATAATGTCTATGCCCTTTGAGAAGGTCAGGGCTTTGGCTGTCTTCTTGCCACTGTCCCTCCATACCCAGCTCAGTACCTGTCCCTCCATAGATGCTTAATACAAATCTTTGTTTTCCTTTGTCACCTGTCCTATTTTCTGCATCTCTCTTCTCCCACTGGAGGCTCTGAAAGATAGTTGTCCAGCTTGACTCTAATTCTAATTTCTGGACGCCTTTTATAGCTCTGTCTCATCTATATTCCAATCCTCTCTCATTCCCTTACTTTCAACTATTTGGAGGCACACAGCCCTTATAAATGCCTTCTAACTTGATCAGTTACTATTTACCATTTTAGTAAAGGTCAAGGACATGGTTTTCTAGAGTAATTTTAGGTAGAAACCTTTTTTCTTTTCCAGTGGATTTAAACACCCTAAAAAGGTATTAGGTCGATGGCCTCAATGAACGCATTGTGACGTGATTAACTCAAAGTGATCTGGCTTTGGCCCAGCCAGCAGCAGTGGTCCTGGCTGGCTTGCCTTCTCAGACCCATGAAGCTACAGTCTGGATGGGTTACAGGGAGGGAGAGGCCCCTTAAGAGGCCAATGAGGAAAACGCTAAAGCTTGAGGTCTGACCAGTTTCATCATTCTCGCTGACATGCCCAGAAAGCTGGTACCATGTAGCTCAAGGACTCTACCTCACTCCGGAACAGATAACCTGGTAAAGGGGAGTCAGAACTGGAATCCCAGGACACGTGTGTGCCCTGATTCTGGCTCCAGAATCACAGCACAGTGCTGCAGGGGCAGAGCATATCTGTGGTTGGATATTTCCAGAGTTCACAGCTTCTACTTTCTGGCTGATTTCTTTGGTAAGACCCTTAGCTCCCTTCTCCTTTATACATTTCAGACAGGAGGTTCTCTTCCCATGCTGGGAATTCCCCACTCTAATCCACTTGGTCTCTCTCACTTTAGGGAATGGTTTAGTCTTAAGTTCATTTTCGTTCTTTCTTAATGGAAAATCACTCTACAGAGTAGCATAGCTCAGGACTGATAAGGAAGGGCTGAGAAGGATCACAAAGCAGAGAAATGTGGTGAAGGCGGAAAGAACTAGAGTTTACTTAGCACCAGCTCTGTGCCAAGCATACTACCTATCATGTATCACGTTCGAATCTTTTTCCAGATCCACGAAGGAGTATATTAGTCAGGGTATACTCACTTAGACTTTAAAGACAAACAACTTTCAAATTTCCATGGCTATAAAAAAAGAAAGAAAGAAAGAAAGAAAGAAGGAAAAAGGAAAGAAGAAAAAGAAAGATTTTTATCTTGCTTCCGCTACATGGCTCCAACTGTAGCTTCATTCCAGGTCATCTTAACTTTAGGCTTAAGGCTAACAGAATAGCTATTATTGGAAATATTTCAGGTTGCTATGGCAGGGGGATAGAAGATTATGCAAAACCATGAACTACTTTGCAAAGATTCCACAAGGAAATGACACATGTCACATATGCTCACATTTTATTGGCGAAAGCAAGTCTCAAGGCCATGCCTACCTATAAAGGGAACAGAGGAATGCAATCCAACTATATGTGCAGAAGGAAAGCTAGAAACATTTGGTGGATAACGTGTTATTATAGCTGAGAAAATGGATGCTTACGAGAGTGAGTGGGTAGTGGAGTTGGAACTCCAAGCCAGGTCTTGTGACTTGGTCTCCTGGGCTCTCTACTCTCCTATGGCAGGTACGTTCTGTGAGCACATTGTCACATACGTGGCATCATATCTTCTCTTCAAATAAAGTGTCCTTGGGGCTTAAGAAGGAGGTGTGCACAGGCACCTGGGTATGAATAGGTTAGAGTCAAAGTTAATGTGACTCAGCACATTTATTTCCTTTATTGTACCAATTTCTACTCTCTGTAAAGTCTTTAACACGCTTGGCATGAAATCATTATGTAATAGAAGTTTCATCTCTGAACACATGCCAGATTTTTGTTTTTAATCAGAGTTTCAAGTACAACAGCTTTCCTTGCTTATTGCTTTTATTTGCTGTATATGAGAAAACGGTCACTGTGCCCTTAGTCTGGTAAGGCTGTTGGCCTGGTGGATGTTCAAGGTCCAAGGGAAAGGATGTCCCAGATTCCCTCTATTATTTTCAAGATAATCTCTAGAAAAAAAAAATCTTATTCAAAGAAACAAAATAATAAGACTAATTCTACCAGCCCTTAGAAAATCATTCCCAATATTTCAACTCCCTGGAGCCCAGCAGAAAGGCTATGTTAGTTCTTCTCAGAATTTTCTAATCTAAGTACCCCTAATGGAAGGGAAAAGAAATCCTAAGTGGTGTGCCACAGGTGCAGTTTCAGATTTTAACCAGTCCTGGGTATGTGCGTGTATGTTTGCATTCTGCTCCCTAACATACCCACATTTGTCTGCATGTAAAATGTTTTAAATCACTCACCACTGCATAAAATTGATATGCCAGAAAAATACTTATTCTTGACTTTCACCACTCCCTAGGAATCTGACCTCAAGCCTTCCCTATCCACAAATAACAATATGCCTATCACCTGAAAATGCCCCCCCCATAGGGATAAGGATTACTCTTAGGTTGAGGATATGCGGGGTTTCCCTTGGCAACTAGAGTACCCCCCAAAACCAGGAGAGGATAAAGGTGAAAACAAAGAGGAAGTGGAGGGGGTTGCCTGGGTAGCTCAGTCGGTTAAGTGTCTGCCTTCAGTTCAGGTCAGGATCCCAGAGTCCTGAGATTGAGTCCCATATCGGGCTCCCTGCTCAGTGGAAAATCTGCTTCTCCTTCTCCCTCCCCTCTGGGTTCTCTCTCTTTCAAATAAATAAATGAATTTTTAAAAAGAAGAAGAAGAGCAAAAGCCAGGGGTTTCCAAGGTTATCCATGAGGCAGTTATCCCCCTCCCCACATACCCTACCACACCCTCCATTGCTTACTCTACTCCAAGCCCCCTGGCGTCTGGCTGTTTCCCACACACAGAAAGCAGTCTCCCACCTCCGGACCTCGCACTTGCTTCTCTTTCTGCCTGGAGAGCTCTTCCCCAGATATCTACATGGATCTCTCTTTTGCTTCCTTCGAGTTTTTGTGCGGTACCACCTTTTCACTGAGGCTATCCTAACCCCCCAGCCCTCCTACTCCCCGTTCACTCTCTTTTCCTGCTTTGAAATTCTCCATACCTTTTAACACAACTTACAGATTTTATTCAGTGTCCATTTCCATCCACTAGAACACAAGCTCCATAAGCACAGAGATGTTCGTCTTTTGTTTCCTGAAATACCCCCAGTGCCTAAAACTGTCTGCTGGAATTGGTTGATGCATGTTTGCTGAATGAAAAACCAAGAACCCACCCATGCTGAGAAATAGGCAGCCTTGAAATCAGCCAGCTAGTGAGAACGTGCAGCAGGGGCCTTTGTTGTCAGCAGGCTGACTTGGCCCTACCTTGGGAGCTGGTTCAGGAATCTTGGAGGTTCCCTCAGGCAGGATCATCTGCCCACTTTCCCAGCATCGTTCTGGTAACTGTCTGTGAGGCCCAAGGAAAAAGTCTGGTTCCAGAGAGCATCTAAATGTCTCCTCCCAACATCCTCTGCTCCTCCCCCTCCTTCATCACATACAAATACACCACACAACCCTCTCATTTTCCAAGGACACAACTCAGGCTATTTCCAAAACTGAGATTCGGATCCAAAACAGTAGCACGGTGTGTCTCCAGGTGCACAGGAAGAGACAGAAGACCTCTGAGCAATTTCCTGGCCCTATATTTTTCCATTCCAGTAAATGAGGCCTTCTTTAGCTCAGGAATCTCTCTCTGAACCAAGCCAATGCCTTACTGCTGCCTGCCATTTGTCACCGCCTGGGCTTGCTTCTTTGTTCTTTTATTTTCTATTTTAAGTGACCAGTGCCAGGGTCCCTTATGTCAAAAAACTTTTGACTTCCAACTCTACCAGGTGTTGACTACTCGTTTAGGCACACACAACGCTAATAGAGAGTTCCCTTCCCAAATAGGCATTTTATTTAATAATACGGAATACTTCAACTTCAGTCTTCAAAGAGTTCTGCAAACTGCATATGCTGTTAGGCTGAGCAGCACTTGAGTTCATGTTTTATGGCTCAGAAACCAGCAAGGTTAAATAATTGCTAAGACTCTCGCTAGCTGTGCTTCAGACAAGGCACTTCGCTTTTTTTTAATGGATAAGGAAATATAATCCATACAAATGTTATTCTTTAGCAACTGACTTAATAAATTAGTTTTCAGTTCTCCCCATGTGCTTTTTTAAAAGCCATATTTGTAACTTGCTGCCTTGCCTGTGCTGGCTTCTCTTTGTTCCCAGAGACCGTTTGTTTCAAGGTCCTCTTCTCCCTTATCCCCATCCCTCCTCTTCCTCTTTCTTTCTTTATTTTTTTAAGATTTTATTTACTTATTTGAGAGAGAGAGGGAGAGCAGTAGCAAGGGGGAGAGGCTGAGGGGAAGGAGAGAAGCAGATTCCCTGCTGAGCAGGGAGCTGGATGTGGGACTCAATCCCAGGTCCCTGGGATTTCTCTCTCTTTCTGCCCCTTCCCCTGCCCTTTCTCTCTAAAAATAAATAAATAAATCTTAACCAAGATTTATTTTTAAATCTTTAAATTCTATTTAAGCCAAAGTTCCTGGAAGAAGGCTGTTTGGCAAGGGCCATGGTAGGGGCAGTCCAGGTGGTGAGAAACGGCTGGAATCTGCATGGACATTGAAAACAGAACCCACAGTATTTGGTAATCCATATACTTGGGCACTCAGGAGGTCTGTCCAGGACTATGTCAGTGAGCTGGGAAGGAATGGTTATGGATGGTGTGCCTTCTTCCCTTCCAGTAAACGAAGAAGAGGCAGGATTCTTGGTTCAACCCCCTTGCCTTTTGTTTTTTTTTCCTTCACGTTAATTGAGGGCCTATTTATGTGCTATAAGCATTGTGTTGGGATATAGCAGTAAATGTGAACGGGGTGACTGCCCTTACAGAGCAAACAGTTTACAAAGAGGGTCAGATGTTAAGTGAATAATCACACACACGTAAATGTAAAATGACCACTCTAATGTACACTAGGTGTCAAAATTAGTTTATCTGGGGTCATCTGGGTGGCTCAGTTATTAGGCATCTGCCTTCCGCTCAGAACATGATCCTGGGGTCCTCTGATCAAGCCCTGCATTGGGCTGCCTGCTCCACAGGCAACCTGCTTCTCCCTCTCACACTCCCCCTGCTTGTGTTCCTTCTCCCGCTGTCTCTCTCTGTCAAAGGAATAAATAACATCTTAAAAAAAAAAAAAAAAAGGTTTATCTGCCCTGGTCAGGAAGCGCTAAAGAAAGAACGCTTTACTGGGATCTGAATAGACACGTGCCAACCAGACAAAGATGGCAGAGGGAGGGGAAGAGTGTCCCAGGCCATGGGAATGGAATGCACAGTGGTTCTGGAGGGAGGGGGAGCACAGTATGGATGAGGAACTGAGAGAAGGTCAAAGTGAGTAAAATGCAGAGAGCTTGGGGAACGTGAGCAAAATGAAGCTGGAGAAATGGACAGGGTCAGACTGTTGGGCTTGTGGGCCATGTTCAGATTTTGATCCTCAGCCTGAAATCAATGGGAAATAGCTGGAAGCCTTCAAGTAGGGGAATGATGGTGCTACGTGCTTGCTGAGTGCAGTGAGAGTGATGCGGAAGGCCAAGTACGAGACAAATGCAGCAGCTCAGGTGAGTCGGTGCTTGGTGCTCCTGTGGACCTGGGAGAGAGCTGGGAGGTCCTGATGAGAAGAAAGATCAAGATCCGAGAGCTATTTAGAAAGTAGACCAGGGTTTGGTTGGGCCAAGAGGCATGTTCCCAGTTCTTTGTTTCAAATACCTGTACCAGTGGGGGTAAGACTCTCCTATTTGTAGAAGTCACCTACTTATATTAGACCAAGCCCTAAGGCAAGCTGGAAAATCTATTTTTCTTTAAATATTTTTTTAAAAAGTGTTTACCGTAGGATGATTTAGTGTCTAGGCTTACCAGAAAGAGAGGATGAGACAGATGATTGTCCCTAGCCCTGTCCTGGCCTGCTTGTATAATGAATTAATATAGTCCTGCACCAACAACAAGGTCTCTAAGCCAGCATTGTCCAAAAGAAACATAATATGATACAAGCCCCAAATGTGATCTTGTATTTATGAGTAGCTATATTTAAAGAGAAAAAACCCAGATGAAATTAATTTGAATAACCTATTTTATTTAACCCAGTAAATTAAAAAAAAAAAAAATACTGAGACAGGTAACCAACAGAATAATCACTAGTGAGGTACTTTTTTTTTTTTTAACTAAATTTTTAAAATCCAGTGTGCTTCTACACATATAGCATGTCTATATTTGTATTAGCCATATTTCATGTGCTCAAAAGCCACATCACACATGGCTGGTGAGTACTGAACTGGACCACATAGCTCTAAACCACCGAAGAGGCCACACAGATCTTAAAACCACATACAAAACACTGAAAATATAAGTCCTTCTACAGTAATTTAAAAAGGCAAGTAGGGGAACCTGGGTGGCTCAGTCGGTTAAGCGTCTGCCTTCAGCTCTGGTCAGAATCCCAGGGTCCTGGGATCGAGCCCCACGATGGGCTCCTTGCTCAGCGAGGAGCCTGACTCTCCCTCTGCCGTCTGCTTGCCTCTCTCCCTACTTGGGTGTTGTGTATGTGTGTGTGCATGTGTGTGTGTCATATAAATAAATAAAATCTTTTTTTTAAAGGCAAGTAATATTTTAAGTAGAGCTTCTTCAATTTCAAAATCAAATAATTTGCAATTAACTAACTATATGAATTCAAGTAAGCTGGTTTTCTTTTCCATGCCTCAGTGTACAGAAAGGAACCACAGTGGGACTGGATAGTATGTATCAGCCTTTCTGGTCTTAACAATCACTGACTCCCTGTGAAGGAAGTCCAAATAGTTTTTCCTCCTCTTTATTCTTATTCTCATTTCCCACAGAAATCTTTCCTTCCAAACTTCTAAATTCTTCTATGATAGCTGAAGGTGGGAAATGAGCTAGTTCAATAGTAAGCAGACAAAACTCCAATAATAGTTTTCATTCTAAGGCAAAAAAAGTTGGATTTTCTTAGGAAATATGAATACTAACTGGATATTTAATGATTAAGGAAACTTATGATGTTTTAGATATTATATATAGCACTGTGGCTGTATTTTAAGAAAAAATCCTTATGTTTAAGAGACACCTCCTAAAATATATTTATAGAGGAAATAATATGTTGTCATGGATCTACTTCAAAATCATCTTAATTAGGAGGCAGGGGAGAAGGTGGGGTTTAGATGAAATAAGATTTGTTGTAACTGAAATTTGGTGTGAGATTCACATGGGATTCATTGTACTATACTCTCTACTTTTATAGTGTACTTTTTCTTTTCCTAAAAATTTCCAGACTTTCTGAGGTCCTACTTGAGGTAAGATTTTCAAACATTCCCCTTAAATACTGTGTATGCCTCATAGTACAGATGCAAAAGCTTACCTAAGCACCGAGAATACATGATTCTTATTTAATACTGCAATGGAATAAAGCCATATGTTTAAGGGCCCCGAATCCTCATCGTAGTTTAAATCTCTGATATTTTTGGTGGTAACAAGACTTCACCGGTTCATCCTACACTTTGGTACAGATTTAGGATCAACATTGATAAGCAAAGCCTGTGTCTTCTGTGTCAAGGAGAGCTCCAGACTCTGCCTCAGCCACATAGGGGCTCAGGGAGCATAGTGATAAATCATATAGACAAAGGACATTGCAAACCCGGAATGGTACAGATGCTTGGCCCATGGGCATAAAGACTATCACCTCTTCCTGGCTTCATGGAGGCTGCATGTGACAGGGATAGGTAGGAGCAGAGGAAGGAACTCAGAGGACATGGAGCCTCAGAGGCCAGAAGACATAACACCTAAGACCCACAAAGGGGGATGTATGAGTATGGGTCACTTGTTACAAAAATGCCTGGGCATTTTGTAAAGTTCTGGTGTAACACTCTCTCTAAATTACACCCAAGATTTCTGGCTACCTCCTGTCCACTCAGCCCTCTTGAACATCGTGATGGGAGATGAGGAAGCTAGAGTCTACTTCCAAGTTCTTGCCCAAGACAGTGTGAGGAGCTGAATAATAAACTGAGAACATAGGACTACCTTGCAGATATGCTGCCTTCAGGCACCCTTGACTGCTAAGCTTGGATCTTCCTGCCTCCAAGCCTTTGGGTGCTTGACCTCTCATCAAGAACCACAGAGCAGGTGCTCATTTTCACGCCCAAAGGAATATCACTGCTAATGTCTACATAAAATGATATACAAAGGAAGAGAACAGGACTCAGTCTGAGAATGTTTTCCTTTTGCATTTTCATCAGCCAAAGGAGTATTGAGTTTAGGGTACCAACATATGGCACAAATGTTAATTTTAAGGAAAATTTGGCACCCGTAAGATGCTCAGCCATGCTACTCTCCACACATGGGATACTTGGCTTCAGTGGAGCAGTACTGTGCCAGATTTTCTTAAATGTCAAGCATTTTAAGAAATGGTTTCTTTGAATTAAAATTTCACACCCCCCAAAATGGAAATACTACTGAGATGTTTCTAAATAAAATAAGGCAACTGTTGACCAGAGGCCATGGTAGACTGCTGGAGAGCCAAACATCAGCAGAATGGTGTTTTAACTTCTAAGCAATTTATTACAGTCCTGTAGTGCATTAACCAGATGATAATCTGCAAAGAGTATCCAAGTCTTTGGGGTAAAAGAAGACTTGACAGTTTTCACTGAAGCTTTGTCCTATCTGTTGACAGAATTCACTGCTGCCTAAGTCACATGAGCAGGTAGGACTTATTCATGGACCTGATTCCCCCTGGGTAAGCACACTCTGGCATTCTGCAGTCCTCACGGTCAGAACAATCTGGTGGTGAAATATGTCAAGCCTGGAGCCCTAGACTTGTTTTTATGAAGCTTCCCTTGACCAATTTGGTTCATCAAGTTTACTCCAAGTTCAGACCTGACTACCTCAACTCCACTGGCTCATTTTCATCCATACGCTTCTTTTTTAAGTCATCATACACATCACAGATAAATGCTCATTTCCAGATTGCTCTCTCTCTCTGCTTAGGAGTCTGAGTCTAGATTTCCGGTTACTCCCAAATCCCTAATACAGGGAGAGACTGAGTGGTATACTTCCCAACAGATTGACAAAAAAGTACAGGAAGGGAGGAAGTTGGGAATGACAAAGGCTTACAGGAGCCAGTAGAGAGTCAAGGTCATCCAGTAGGAAGTCATATATGAACTGAGATTATAGACACTTGGGCTCTAGAACTTTAAGACTCATATTCTCCCTTTGCCTCTATCACATGGAAACATTAATATAATCTGAACAAGATGATGCCTGAAATCTTCTCCCATGATTGAAACATTCTACATAGATGAATTCTCTTCATCTCATGGGGTTTTTGTGGGAACTAAATGTAATAACGGGTATGAAAGGTTGTTTTTGTTTGTTGTTTTTGTTTTTTTGCAACTTGAGAACCATCTTGGTATAAGTTACCACAATATCACAAAATAATTCTCTCAATAAACCTGGAATTATTTTTCATTTCTATTATAAAAATGTTGGGTCAAGTTTAGCATTTTATTTAATTTCAGGTAGAAAATGAAAGGATCTACAGCAGGTGAAAAGATGCTTTGAAGGAAATGAGTAGTTTTTGTATAAATTTAAGTGAACTTTCTGGAAATCAATTTAGCAATATGTACTGAAGCCTGAAAATTCATATCCTTTGACTCGGTAATTCTATTTCTAGAGACGCTAATCTAAGGAAATGGTAGTCAAACAAGATTTATGTATAAAGTTATCTACTGCAGTGTTATTTGTATACTGCATAGAGATGTACAGTAAATAGTGTTGGAAAAGAAAACATTCATTCATATAAAAGACTTTCAAGAAACAAATCAAAATAGTAACAGTTTCCTGTTCTTCTTTAAGCATGTCAGTATTAAATTTTATGATGGTAATGAATTCATATTATATAAAGATCATTAAAAATATATCGTGTAGAGTTACTCACCTTCATCTAATTGTGGTGTTAACACATTTTGTCTCTTAATTCATCTTGGTCAATAGTGAGCTTAACTCAACTGCTCCCATGACTTTCTTCTTATTCTTCTGCTATCAACAATGTTCTGTGGGCCTTAAATTATGCCTGTCATTTGCCCGCAAGTGAGACAGCACCCAGAGAGCTGACTCACCTGTCAGACTGAGACTGTCCACATATGTGAATATCCCATATATTCTTTCTTCTCATGAAGTTCACAAGATGTGAATTGGCCCAGGGCTCATTTCTTCTAGAATAGGACCTACCGGGGCACCTGGGTGGCTCAGTGGGTTGAGCCTCTGCCTTTGACTCGGGTCATGATCTCAGGGTACTGGGATCGAGTCCCACATCGGACTCTCTGCTCTGCAGGGAGCCTGCTTCCTCTCTCTCTCTCTCTCTCTCTCTCTCTCTGCCTCTCTGCCCACTTGTGATCTCTCTCTGTCAAATAAATAAAATCTTAAAAAAAAAAAGAGAGAGATGTAGGAAATAAAAAATTTCCTATACTTCTTCTTTAGAATAGGACCTACCAACTAACACTCCTGAAGGTGGCTTGCTTGATTCTCCCTCAAAAGCCCCCAGGCAGAGGGGTACCTGGGTGGCTCAGTTGTTTGAGCATCTGGCTCTTGATTTTAGCTCATCATGATCTCAGGGTAGTGACATGGACCACCCCTGTCAGGCTCTGTGCTGGGCATAGACCCTAGCTTCAGATATTCTCTCTCCCCCTCCCTCTCTTAAAAAAAAGAAAAAGAAAAAGAAAAAAAAAGTTCTCAGGCAGAGGCAGTCTCCAGTCACACTGAATTTTCCATCGATCCCTACAAAATAGTCTTTTATTCTAAAAAAAACAAAACAAAACAAAGGTTTCAGAAATTATAGGCAATTCCCTAAACTCTAGATCGAATTTACTCCTATTGTGTTATTAAATGGAATTCACATGAGTTATCTCTTACCAGATGGTAAGCAGAAAGTTGTTTTGTTATTTACTCACTACATATTCACTCAGCCAAAGAGTTCCATGTTAAGTTAGCTCCAGCATTTCTTGCATTTCTTCAATCAGCATGAATGGAGATGAAAACTTGAAGGAATTATTTCCCAAATACTCCATTAAATGATGCTATCTATCAAATGTACCCTTTTCATTAGAAAGCCAGAGAAGGTTAATAATCTAACAGAATCAGCCTGCCTGTTGCTGGTAATGGAGAGTGAGGGAGAAGGGGAGAGAGACAGAGACAGACTGATTAACTAAAACCAAAGTTACTCCTAACCACTCAAAGTCAGAAAGCTCCAAAAAACCAGACAACAACCTATGGCAAAGCCCATCAAAGGATTCTTTCTTTGGCTAACCCTTCCAAGGAAATAGTCTTTAGCCAGAATCTTCCAGATTCAGTCTTGTAGCATTCAGACTCTCAGAGTAAGCCTGTCAGTATCTTAACTGGCTTTTTCTTCACCACCTCATCAATTTGTTGCACAGTTCTTGCTCAGTTTAGATTCAGCTATTTCTTCACAATTTTACAGTGATTTGGAAAATGTCCTTCATACTTTGGTTGTTGTCACTCCTCATGAAATGCCATTTACATTAGGATGACTCAGTTTAATGAATGGATTTTCTTCCTGTGTGACTGCAGCCTTAGATGAGACTAGGGCCTTGTACACTTCATTCCAGATATCGTTGCAAAACAGGAGTTGTGAGGCTGCTTCCATCTTCCTCCCTAAATATACACCTTTTTCTTTCTCCCTTTGTCCAAATTCTCAGTCTTGAAATCTTAGTTGTATTTATATATGGTGTTTTCATAAATTTTAAATCTGAAACTCAGTCCAATCCTTGTCTCTGGTACTATTCTCTATTCTGTCATCTCAACTGCCTCAGGCAGGTGTGGCTTACACAGAGATTACACACCTGTGCACACATACACACAACTTATGAATGGCAGATATGATCCTGTATGTTTTGTCAAAACAATTCCATTACTGGCAATTCCATGAGAATTGGAGGTCTAGTTTTACTTGAAAGTAGCCAAAAAAAAATTTTTTTTTTAGATCTGTCTTTTGAACTGTTCATGTGCATTCCCTTTTGATGGCTTTTGCCCAATTTTCTACTTTAAGTAGTCATATTTCTGACTGATCTGTGGAGGCTCTTAGATATCAAATGATACTGTTTCTCTGTCATATGCTGCAATTATTTTTCCAGTCTGCTATTGCATTTTTAATTTTTTAAATAAGATTTTATTTATTTGAGAGAGAGTACGGGTGGTAGGGTGGGGAGAGGGAGAAGCAGGCTCCCCGCTGAGCAGGGAGCCTGATGCAGGGCTTGATCCCAGGATTCTAGGATCATGACCTGAGTCATCCAGGTGCGCCAATTTTATGTGATTTTTGACATACTGGATTTTTTTTTCCTTATATAATTAAACTATTCAAACTTTTCTAGGTTGGTCTGGTTTTGTTTTTTGTTTTTTGTTTTTTTGTTTTTGTTTTTGTTTTTTGTTTTTTTTTTACCAAGGGCTTTAAAAGGTTACAGTTATAAGGCACATGAAAGCCCTCTTCCCTGTGAGCTGGAGCTTCAGGCTTTGAATGAAGCTGGTACAATCCTTCCCTACCATGTTCTTGAAACAACTGGGCAGGGGATCAGTCTGGAAGATATGGTTGGATTTACCCTCATCCTGAGGAGAAAAAAGTCATTGCGAAAATAAAGGAGTAGAAGTAGGGTGAATGCAGGGTGAGGAGGGACAGCAATGACACTCATGTGTCATGTGTGCTCCAAAAAATCACTTATGTGACCAGAAACTGGATGACTACTTCTGTAACCTTTTCCTAGTTCCTGAGCTTTGGGTTGATTTCAGGGGATTTTTTTAGGGGCTAATTCCTTCCCAGACTTGAGCAATCTGAATGATTCCGTGGCCAGGGTCCCCTGGGTGCAGGGGAATACTTTCAGTGGCCAGCAATGTGGTGAGGAGGTGAAGGGACCGGCCTCACCATGGCTATGACCAGGTCCCTGACAGATGCCACTGCTGCACATCCAACGAGCGTTCCGCCCTTTGCAAGTATCCTTTAGATGCTCGACCTTATTGGCTTATGGCAACAAGTATGTGAAGCAGGTAGGGCACGCCGAGGTTTCCTCTTCCTCTTCTACAGACTAGAAGTAAATAGAATACCAAATATAACTGACTTTCCAAACTTATGTGAGTGTGTGATTGAGTTCTGAAGCAAGGTGAGGTATGTGGTCTGCTATAAATGAGCAGCGTGGCCAGCGGGTGTACAGGCAAAGAGAGGGGGCACATCTAGGAGGAAATGCCAACTCAGCCAGTTATTTGCTCTTTGGCCTCAGGCAAGTGGCTTCCCTCTGCGCTTCTAGTTCTCATCTCTGGAACAGAATAATGGTCTGGCAGGATTGATGTGAGGATGAAGTTACATAATGCTCCATCTCCTTCAGTCTTCTGTCTTGTTGGGGCTGTGTGGTTTTGAGGGCCACCTTGAAACTTGCATGGAAGGAGTAATATATAAAGACCCTCTCAGGAAAGGCAGAGCATGAAGAGCCCCTGCACTGTGCCTGGCAGAGAGTGGGTGCCACAAGAACCTAACGTCTCCTCTACTGTGCCAGCTTCCAGTCTCCTGAGAGCTAAGATGCACTTGGGGGCTTTCCTCTGAAGAGTCCACGTGTGGTTTATAACCCTGCTCAGCTAAAAGTCCTCCCCTATCTTAACACTTTCACTGCTTCTGGCATTGAGGATTATGGTTCATCAAAAAGCTCAATTATTTGCCCAGTAGGCCATTGTATAAGTTGGCTTGATTAGCGTTTGCAATAGCGCATATGTAAATGTAAAGGATCTTGAAAGAGGGTTGTTAGAACAAGAGTTCAGCAACAGCCCTCAAGAGAGAGCTCAATGTCATGGTTAAGAGTAGGAGTTGGCAAACTGCAGCCCCCAGGCCAAGTTTAGCCCATCACCTGTTTTTGTATACAAAGTCTTATTGGAACACTGGCCCCACTCCCGTTTGTTGATGTGGCTATGATGGCTGCTTTCATTACAAGGACAGGGCTGAATAGTTGCAACAGAGACTGTAGGCTTCACAAAGCCAAGATTATTTGCTCTTTGACCCTCGAAGTAAAAGTTTATCAATTCCTGGCTAAGAGCTGCTACTTTCAGGCTATGTGACCTTAACAAATAATTTACACTTATTGTGCCTTAAATTCCTCTTCTATAAAATAGGGATAGTAATAATAGTGATTGAATGAGATAATCCATGTCAAAGCCTTGCATGTGCTGAGTCCTTGGTTAATGATAGTTACTATTTTACTAATAATACCACTGATTGTTAGCAAAGTCCCTTGAGTAAAGCATCCTGACCCAGGGACAAAAACCTGTTTGTTCAACTTCAGTTGCAAAGCCCCTAGGCCCACTGCATATATCAACAGCACCTAAAATAGTCACCTCTTCTTGCCGCAGTAGCTTTCTTAAAAGCAGCCATTTCAGTGCCAATAGCTCAGCTTCTGGGATATTAAATGCACACTCTACCTTTCCTTCACACTTAATATAGACATTTGGATTAGTGTCATTGAATATTTTCCGATAGTCTGCATATCCTATATGGGGGAGGGGGGACCTGGATGAGGCCTTTTGATGGAATTTAATGTCAGTAGTATCAGCTATTTCTTTCTACAAACACGAGCAAGATATTCTAAAAGATGTGAATAATCAACCAATGTACAGGGAAGACCTTGCCTTTAGTCACTCACTGAAAATGAAAAGATTTTCTTTTATCAAAGACAATCAAGCTTGACAAATGGCATTAAAAGCCACTAAGGAAGCTGAAAAAACAGCAACTCACTTTGCTTCCTAAATATAATGGGAAATGCTTTCTCAATGTAAAGAAGAAGTCTTATCCTACAGTCCAATGAGCATATGGAGGTGATTTCCAAGAGAGAAGTGAGAAAGAAAAAATCCCACAGCTCAACCTTTCACAAGTATCAGTCATGCAGGGAGAAAACCTTCTTGTACTCTCTTCCGCATTGTCAAGTTTTGCAGGTTAGAAGAGCCAAGACGAGCCATCCCTATGAGGGACCAGATCTGCAGCCCAGCTTCCCAGCAGGTGGCTAAGCAGGTTGGGGTAGGTTGGGGCTTGGGAGGAGAAAAAAGGTGGGGAATGTTCTCTAGTTTGAGACTCACATGCCCTCAAATGATCCATGGGTGGTAACCCACGAGCACCAGGTACAGCATGACCCGCCCAGGATGCTTCCCTTTGTGGATTACTTGGACCCCACAATGGCTATTGCCTGAGCTGTGCCTCATCAATTCAGCCTTGTCACAGAGAAGAATCTCATCACCCCTGTATCCCACCCCTAGTAGCCTGATTGTGTGGAAGATAGGGAAGGATGACTGCATGTCACAGAGCTTCTTCCATCAGAATCCTTCTTCTGCCACCCTAGGCCCCATCACCTTTCCCTTATCATAGAGTTTCTGACATTGATAGATAACACAGCTTTATGGCATGCCTCCCTGCAGTAGTTCTTAATCTTGGATAGCTGTGAGAATCCCCTATAAAGCTCTTAAAATAGACTAATGCCTGGTTCCCACCCCCAGATCCTGATATAAGTTAGATCTGGAGAGGGGTCTAGGCATGACATTGTGTTCAGGCATGGGGGTGGGTGGGTTCTGTGCATTTAAAAGTTCTCAAGTGATTCCCATGTACTAACCAACTATGTGCAGGGTACTCTTCTCGGTGGGTACAACTGTGAATAGAACAGGCAAAGACCTGGTCTCACGGAGCCTATGGTCTAGTGGAGTAAGACAGAGAACAAATAAATGAATGGCAAAGACTTCTTCTGACTGCCACTAGGAAAATAAAGCATGGCACCGTGCAAGAGTTGGAGGATGGGAGATGATGCAACTTTAAAATGGTCAGGGCATCATCCCTGTGGGGTCCTACTCTGCTGCTTTGCTTGTGGTAAGCTCTGTTAGCTCTCGGGGTAGTGACAGGGTTGTGGTTAGACGCCTACTTCTTGTTCAGGAAGTGACAGTTAGTGTCCCTGTATCTCCTGAGGCAAGTTTCCATAGACTGATGCACCATGCGAGACCCTCACTGGACAGCCCAGATCAATCACTGTAACCAGAAGCAGCCCCACAGGGTGTGCCTTCTCCTCCGTATGCCAGCATGCCCCCTCCCTCTTTCCCTTTCACCCACTATTAATTGGGTGGTATCTTATCACCAGCATCCTTACCGAACATAATTTGCTGACTTGTAATAATGATAATATTAAAAACAGACTGAATGACATTTACTATGTGCTGGCACTCTACAAGATATATTATCTCATTCAGTTCACTACTAAGCTAGACAGTATCAGCTCTGTCTAAACACCTTTATGAACGGTTAAGAGACTTATAATGTGGCTGACATTTTAGACCTTTTAGGTACCCCCCAACTCAGACAGTCTGTGATCCTACAATCTCCAGCTCGTTTCCTCAGCTAGGTGGCAAGCTCCTGGAGGAAAGGCACTGTGTCATATACTTCTTTGCAGGAGAATCCCTTCTCTCCTCACCCCCATGTTGCCTTGCCTGAGGTGGGCAACATATACATCAGAGGTCAATTTGTGGAGGTAACCTGGCAATAACTCCTGAGCCCCTGAGGTCCCCAAGGTATCCTTTGAGTCCTGCAAGCCTGGGCATCACTGCTCATAAGCTTGGACTCTGTCCTTTTCTATCAAGACTGCCTGGTGGAGTTTCTACCAAGCAACACTGAGACTCCTCAGAGTGCCCCAAAGCAACTCACAGACACTTATAAATGGGTCCTGTGGGCATTTTCTCCAAGGTCTTTCCCAAAAGAGATGATTATTTCATGTTCCCCATCATTTTTGTTTCGCTAATTAAATTTTTTTAAAAAGATTAATATATGAAATAAAAAAGTCATTGCAATTTCTTGACTAGAGATTGCTATTCAATAAGACACACTTCCGCTGATGTTTTAAGGTATTTGGAGGACGTATCTTTGAAGAGAATTCCTCATTTTTCCCCCAGCTTTTCTGAGGTATAACTGGCAAATAAAATTGTAAGATCTTTAAACAACGTGATGACTCGATACGCCTATACATTGTGAAAGGATCCCCTCCAACTAGTTAAGTAACACATGCATCACCCCACATATTTACCATGTTTTTGTTGGAGGGGAGAGGACTTTTAAGTTCTACCCTTTTAACAAATTTCAAGTATATAGTATGGTGTTATCAACTAGAGTCACCATGTTTTACATTTGATCCTCAGATTTTTCATCATATAACTGAAATTATATACCCTTTTACCAGCCTCCATTTCCCCCACACCCATGCCTCTGGCACCTACTTCTCAACATTCTGTTTCTAGGGGATTCGACTTTTTTTTTTAGATTCCACATATAAGGGATGCCATGCAATATTTATCTTTCTCTGTCTAGTTTATTTCACTTAGTAGAATGCCCTCCAGCTCCATTCATACTGTCACAAATGCCAGGATTCCTTCCTTTTTAAGGCTGAATACTATTCCAGTACATATACTTTTCTTGATTTATTCATCCATTGACAGACATTTGGGTTGTTTCCACCTCTTGGCTATTGTGAATAATGCTGCTGTAAACATGGGAATGCAGGTATCTCTTCCTAGATGGAAATACAACCTAAATTCACATGTCCTCATAAAGCCACAAACAAATGTATTTCAAAAAGCAGCTATAGCAGTGCATAGTAAGAATCTTAACCAGGCAACAGTTCTCTACCAAGTAACTTCATGGCAATTAGTACCATGCAAGGCACAATGGGAGACAGACGGGTATGAATCTCAGGCTGAAAGGAGCTTATGGGAAAACAAAACCTATGTGTGAAGGAACCAGAGTGAAGTAAAGAAAAAAAAGAAACAAACAAACAAACAAAAAACAAAAAACAAAACACCCCCCCAAAATCCCAAACAAACACTGTATTTAACCCAGGGTTCAGTGGGGTGATACAATAAGATTTGAAAGAAGGAAGGGCCACCTGGGTGGCTCAGAGGGTTAAGCATATGATTCTTGTTTTTGGCTCAGGTTATGATCTCAGGGTCCTGAGATAGAGTCTGAGTGGGTTCCACGCTCACTGGAGTCTGCCTGAGATTCTCTCTCTCCTCCCCTTGCCCCACACCCCTCCACTCACAGGCACTCTCTCTCAAATTAATTTTAAAAACTTAAAAAAAAAAAAAAGAAAGAAAGAGAAAGAAAGGAGGAAAAGAAAACTGGGCATAAGGGTTAGGGTGGAAAAGTTTCTGGGAGGAAGCCTGGAACTATGGGATTGATCAATGGAAAGAATATTCCTGGGAGGCTGACCAGTCTAAACAAAAGCCGGGAGATAGAAATCAGTTTGCTCCTTGGTGCTGAGAGGGTTTTCGTGAGAAGAAGAAATCAGTTGGATCTGTTTTAAAGGACCTGAAAGTCAGGGAGAGGAGTTCACATTTGCTTTGAATGTCAGGGAGTAAAGTTTACATTGCCCTGTGTAACAGGTAGGGATTTTGTTTAGTTGTAGACACAGAACACTGCATACATTTTCCTAATGAAGTAAAGGATTTGTTTTGCCAAAAAACCAGAAGACCAGCACCAAGAGGATCACTGAAGTTTCATACTGGCAACTGCTCTCTTCCCCTCTACTATACGTTGTCATTAACTTTGTTTCATGGTTGTGATATGACTGCTGCACTTCCAACCTCATATCCACATTCCAGAAAGAAAGAATTAAAAAAGGAAAAGATAAAGCAGGTGGTTTCTGTGTTAGGAATGCAAGAGCTTTCTCAGAAATCCCTAGCCCCCCGCTGCTTACATCTCATTGGCCAGAACTGTGGCACCAGACAACCCCTACCTCAAGGGATGCTGAAAAGGCTAGCACTTCGGCTGGGCACATAGTCACCACAAGCAAAATCTAGGTTCAAATCCTAAAGGTAGAAGGAGGAATGGATATAGGAGCAGCAATTAGCAAGCTCTACAAACTATGTATAGCAATATCTATACACTATTGTTGTTGGTTCCTTAACAGAGAGCTGTCTTAGAAAAAGAGATGAGTTTTCCTGATGTCCTCAAGCTATTCCTTATGTTCCACAAGTAAGTGAAACCATATGATAACTGACTTTCTCTGCTTGACTTATTTCACTCAGCATCATCTCGTCCAGTCCCGTCCATGTTGATGCCAAAGTTGGGTATCCGGCAGCATGGAGGACATTAGGAGAAGGAAAGGAAAAACGAAGGGAAGGAAGTCAGACCGGGAGATGAACCATGAGAGATTACAGACTCCAGAAAACAAACTGAGGGTCTTAGAGAGGAAGGGGATAGAGGATGGGTTGGCCCAGTGATGGGTATTAAGGGGGGCACGTACTGCATGGAGCACTGGGTGTTATACGCAAACAATGAATCATGGGACACTGCATCAGAAACTAAGGATGTACTGTATGGTGACTAGCATAATAAAAAAAAAAATACAAATTGTATTTAAGAGTTTAAAAAAAAAGAAAAAGGGCCAAATTTTTAGGAGATTAATTTGACTCTGGTATTCAAGAAATCTTTAAAAAAAAATCTTTAAAAAAGGAGAAAAATGGTCTGGAAGAGTGGATGGAAACTGTTGAAGGAAACCTAGGAGTGAAGTGGGCAACCAGACTACAGTCCTTGCTCTGGGAATGGAAACAAAGAGAGAGGCTAACAGCCATTTCTAAGAAACAGTGAACAAGATTTTCTAGCAACCACCCAACAATGCATGGCCAATGTGAAAGGTGTTGGCAAGCTGACTTCTTGGTGCCCTCCCTCCTTCCTTTTCTTCCTTATCTTTTACATAAAGTTAGTATTGGGGATTTATGGGAGAGAACATATTAAAGGGAGAAACTGTCAAAGAAGAATGCTAGAATGAGACACGTGGAGGTGATTATGAATCTTGGAGTATTATCACATTTTAATGTCATAAGCACTTGAGGTATGGAAAAGAGACCAGTTAGATTCGAAGTTATGGATTCCGATATGAATGTGCTCCTTCTTGGGAATGTGAGCATTGCTTTTCAGGGCAATTCTCTAAGCACAACACTTAATTAGCAAGATGAACCACATCTGAAAATAAATTATGTTCCTTTTTTTTTTTTTTTAAAGATTTTATTTATTTATTCAACAGAGAGAAATCACAAGTAGATGGAGAGGCAGGCAGGGAGAGAGAGAGGGAAGCAGGCTCCCCGCTGAGCAGAGAGCCAGATTCGGGACTCGATCCCAAGACCCTGAGATCATGACCTGAGCCGAAGGCAGCGGCTTAACCCACTGAGCCACCCAGGCGCCCCAATTATGTTCCTTTTGATGACTAATCCTAAACAACAACAGAAAAGCATTGTCTATTTGTTAGATGGGAAGTAGAAAGAAAAGAGCACAAGGAAAGAACTCCACAGACTTTTTTTGTAGTTTTATCTACTAGTTAGTGCTAATGAACAGAGTAAGATTATTTTATGACGAGAAAGTTACTGCAATTTGAAAATGTCTCACTTAAAACTGTTGGTAAGTACCAGTCATTTTACAAGGCCGTGAAGACTCAGAGAAGTTTAGGCATCAGTCCAGCCCTCAAGGGGATCCCAGTGATGTGGGCAAGCAGGTTGTTGCAGTGCTCAGGGAGGAATCAGCGTGACGGGTGTGGGCACCGACTGTGGGAGCTGAGAGGAAGGAGGGACTAATTCTGTCTGAGGGCTGGAGCAGGCTTGCGCTTTGCCATTTTATGATTGTACAGTGTCATAAATAGGCTTGGACTTTTGCCCTGGAAGAAGATTTTAAGCACCCTAATTACCTTAGTGCCCTGGAAGAGGACCTGATAATCCAAGGGTCTCATCCTTAGCATCCCAAAGTTCCTTCTCAGCACTGGGGAAGGAGCCAGGATAAACTCAGGGATGGGTAGCTTGAAGAAACTGGATTAGTCATATTTGCCTTGTGTGATTCTGTAATTACTGTGAATCTTCATATCAAACTCATTTAATCTGAACTTCCAAGGTTGAATGTATTTTTGTCTTATATACTCCCGGTTTTCTTAATGAAGTTCATCAAAGGTCAGCCCAATTTTCAAGTCACCAAAGTCTTCCTCTGTTGTTAGTGGAGACTAGAGCACTAGTTGGGGGAAAGGGCAATTTCATTTCTCTCACATTCACAGATACTCTTCCATCTGTTTTTTTGTTATTCTAATGGAAGTTTTAATGATAAAAAAATAAAGGAATATCTTGAAAGAAATTATTTTATGTCAAAGAAATGCCATTCTGCTTCTCGTTCCCTCATATCCAGCAAATCAACCTGCCAGTTCAAGAATTCTCTACTGTAGCTCCTAGAATTTTTTTCTCCACATCTGTTTGTCAGTTTCTTCTCCCAGACCATGAATTCCTTGAAGTTAGCTTTTGGCAAATTAGACATTATCCTCTGGCTCCCACACAGTGCAGGCACAGCAAAAGCACTTGAAGAAATTTCCCGAGTGAATGCCTTTGGGGAGGTTTCTCCATGTCTGACTCTTTGCGGTTGCTTACACTTAACTTCCCTGGGTCCCAAAGCTGCAAGCCCAAAGTCTAAACTAGGATTAACTTTGCCAAGGGCATCAAAAGACCTTGGGCAGAAAACTTGAGAAGTCCAAAGAAATGCTTCCAGAGAGTTCTTAACCACTCAAATGTTTGCTGTTTGAAAGCCAATGTGAATTTTTCTTTTTTAGTGCAAGTATTTGAGCAGCTAAGTCAGTCACAGTTTGCTAAAGTATAAGTTGAAAGGGTACACAATTAAAAGTTTCCTTTCCACCCAGAGAACTCGACACCCACAGGGCACTTTTCCATGTCTATAGACTATGACGGCAACAGTCCATCCTGAATGGGTAACTTGAGTGCTGGACTCCCAAGCCTTCCTCCACTAGCCATATAGTCTACCTCCTCAGAGGCAACCAGTCTTACTAGATTCTTGTATTTCCTTCCAGAGACAGGCTGGGGGTACAAGTACATGAGGAAATAAATACATTTATGTATTTTCCAAGAATGCTTTTAGTGAGCAGAATCAGTAGAAAAATCAACAGGAAACAGAAGACCTTAAACTAAAAAGTATGAGGTGAAAACTGGTATCCAGGATAAAAAGTGATCATGTGTCAGAAGATAGAAATAGAGCAGGAATTTTTCTCTACATAAAAATAAAAAGAAAGGGTGAGGTCACAGATCCTTTTGCCCATTAGGGTGGGCAGGCAGCCGAGATAGTGCAGCGGGGAGAGTGTTAGACTGAAGATCCATTAGGGTGGGCATTTCCACAAAACTAATGGACATTTGCCCAGCAGATCATGGGGGAACTCACAATTATGGAGTGACTGAGAGAAATTGTGGTGGCCTGCCTTGTTGGGATATTGTTTGCTAGAACGTGGGCATGTTCTGCTCTAGGGTGACACATTCCCTTAGAGGCTCGGTGGCATTTGATCACTGGGCGTTTCCAGAGCCTTCCCACATTCACTCAAATTATTTCAGTATAACAGGACTGGAATTCCACCTTTTGGGTCAAAGGAATACGGCCTACGCTGGCTAAGGATCCTGTACCCACAGCAAGCAAAGAGGGCCATGCTTTCTGAAAAGCAAAACCCTAGCCATTGCTATACCTTAGCTAAACCACCTTCCTCACCAGAGTTGTTCTTGGCAGTGTATTGATGTGAAGTTGGCCTAGGATGAACTGGGACAGGGCAGGTCAACCAGTTATTCTTTCTTTCAGGTAAGAATAGGGACCAGGGAACAAGAACAAGCTAAAACGTGGGACTTATTAAATCAATTTCTACACATTTACTGGATCCCAACAACAGTTAACACACCAGGCAAGTTTCTGACTTTCTAACTAGATTGTTAGAAATATAAGATACCTACCCACAGGGAAGGTGACTAGCAACACAGGAACTAGTATTCAATGAGTTAGACAGACAAATGTGATAAACGTCAGAGAAGTGATGCATTTTCTTCCAGCTTTGATAGAAAGGAGAGTTTCACCTGTCCATCTCCATAAAGCCTCCAGTAGGTGAGGTTCTCTCTGCCTCCTGTCCTGTACAATCTTGGGACAGTCTGGCTCATATCCAGTGTAAGGTATAAAAGACAGATGGCAGATGACTGCTCAGGTAGACTTTATGGGATAGCAGCATCTGATGGGGCTGCCATGACTCAGGATTGGGTCTGTGGGTTTGGACATTCATGTGTTCCATTTCATAAAATCACTCCATTAATCACTCTTAGAGGAAATGATTCATTCACAAGAGTTATCTTTGGACCTGCATGTCAATACCAATCTATTGATTTACAAGGGGGAGAAATATCTTCCCTAATGACCAGAATGATCCTGTCCACTGATGGTAGACAAACATTTCAAAAATGTTGGAGAAGTAATTATTTACTGAATATGCAATTGGGGCCAAAAATTAGACCTTGAAGTGTAATTTAAAGCACCATGCCTGCCTCCATAACATATACATTTTGGTATGTTCAGAAAACATACAGAACAAAACAAACAAACAAACAAGCTGATATATCTGCCACATTCAAAGTCTCCTCTTTGGAAAGATCAATATTTAAGATCACCAAATACTTGTAACTGAGTTCCCCTCTTCATAAATCATATGCATATTATTGGATACATTCCAAAGATAAGACTTGATTAGAGGGTGAAGTCTGCTAGCCCTGACTAGTATTTTCCAAATATCCTCCGTTACTTTTTTTATACTAATGTGCAGAGTAGCATTTTGGGGTATGTTTCTTTTATATTTTTAAACTTACTTTTAATTTACATACTGTAAAATTCATTTGAGTTCTAGGAGCTCTGACAAATAGAGTTGTGTAACCACCACCAGAATTAAGATACAAAACAGTTCTTCACACCCCTCTCCCAAAAATACAGCCTTGAGTTATGCTGTTAAGATAGGTTCCTTCCACAGATGGCTAGCCTCATTTATTATGGGTTAATTCTTACCACCCTTGCTTGCCAGAGGGTCATATTTTCTGGCATTAGCTACCTATTCTAAGGCCTACCTAACAATATGTTGTCATTCCCAGAGATAGACAAAACTAAGCTTTATAATATGCATGTTTATATTTGCTTAGCTAGAAGGGGCTGTATCAAATGTACTTCATCTACAAACATAAAACCAAAAAACAAACAAAAAAACGTTGACATATATTCTAAGGATAATTCCCCCAAAAGAAAGGAGGAAAAAATTTTAACATTCCAGTTACAGCTCCATCCACAAGAAATATGTTAGCTCTGAGGGTTGGGAAAGAAAACTGCTAAGTCACATCTCCAATTCATTTCCTTCCTTTAAATGGGTCACGAGGGCAGAGATAACCCCAACACCCTAGCAGCTGTTCCAGGGCCCAAGTCGTTATATTCACTCCTGCTTTCCAGAAACTTGACCTAGGCATTAGCACTTTCCTAAATGAGACCCACATCTCTTTATTTATTTTTTTCCACATCTACTTAATTTATGCACGTTAATAGCTAAATTTGTCACTGTTTTAATAAGACCTTTTTGGTGTACATGTCAATATATATGGTATATATGCATACTCAGCATGGACAATCTAAACAATGAAAAACTAAACGACTTTAACCATGTAATGTCCTGGTGATTTCTAGAAACCTAAGAAAATAAATTATGTGAGTTCAATTAACTGTTTTACATGTAAATAGGTCTCATGACCAATTAATATCTTCTGACCACCAGGCTGTAGGCTGACAGATTACTTTACAACAAAATGGGAGGAATTTGGGTTTATAAATTAAATAAGGGGCACAAGGCCATCCAAAAGGGCCCTACCTGGGATCTTGCTAGCAGGTAGCTAGCAAGTAGGTAGCTGGTTACCTCCTTTTGGGTTTATAAGTTAATTAGGTTTTATTAATTGGGTTTAATTAATTTATTAATTGGGTTTATAAATTAATTTTGGGTTTATAAATTTGGGTTTATAAATTAAATAAGGGCCACAAGGCCATCCAGAAGGACCCTACCTGGGATCTTGCTAGCAGGTAGTTAGCAGAGGTAGCTGGTTACCTCTTTTTAGGTATACCACTAATCCAGGGTATGACAAGGCAGACAATTCCTTTCTTTGGAACATATTGCCTTATTTGCCAGCTGCATAGAGACCCTTCTATTCCTGCCAATTACAGGAATACAAGACTGAATTCTTATTTGCCAAATATACACAGATGAAGAACTCAGCAATACAACTACATATATCTTAAGACAATAGTGTTCCATCATTACAATGTTTAATTCTAAGGTTCGAAGTTCTTTTGTTATCAAAATCACAAAGAACCAGGTGATCCAATAACATCTCACTTTGGAGGAATGTTACAAAACTTTCTTGCATGAACAGAATCCATATATCTCTCATCCTGCCTTCCTGATTCCTTCCCCCTCAACACCCTACCCTTTGCTTCTCTTAGCACTGGTGCTTTATCTTAAATGTCTCCTCAATGCCCACCTCCTCCCTGCATCCATCTTTGTTGAGAGCAGCGCTCCAAGTAGACCACATAAGAAAGTGCCACTCTCTCAAATCAAAAAGGAAGCCAGTGCCTCCAAAAGCAAGATGTAACATTTTCCAATGAAATGTGGAAAGCTCCAAGGAGTAAAGAATGTGAGAGAATATTTTTCCATAAATTTCAAGATGAACAAAAATCAGTGTTATGGAGTTAAGGTAAGCAGATCTGCCTCTGACATGCTGACTCACCATGACTCTTCTGATACCATTTACTGGAATGACCTTAGATTCGAGTGAGAACCACAAAATACCAGTAATTTTATCTGGGGAATATTTATATTTTAGTGCAGTAGGTGAATTCCTGATTAAAGGGCATTATTAGAAGAATTTTTTTTTTCCCAAACTAAATGTGGTTTCATCGTAGGCCTTGCGTTTCTAATTGGTCCTTATGGTTCAGAAGGAGATTTTATTTTTGTTTTTAAAATCTTTTCATTCCCCATTTCCTCATCCCTAACTCTTGTGGATAATACCCATGAACAAAGACATCTTAAGTCCCAGATTCTTCTAACACAGATCAACCCAGTATTTTCCTCCTGAAATTATTCGCTTCCTGATTTATAGTCCATTTGCCTTGGTGATTTGAGTATACAAGGAAGAAAGTCAGAGACATTCTCGGACAGTAGCAATGAAAATTTGTGATTATTCTAAACCTCCACACTCACTTCACAGCACAAAATGTGGACTGCTACTACCCTTCCAAATATCTTCTTTAGATGGAAGAGCACAGGGTGACTACTTAGTCTTGGTCTAGGTTTCACATTCTTGATCCACGCCTCCCCCAACCTTTTTAAAGTAGGCTCCTTACAGGGCTTGACTCACACCCCTGAGATCAA
This sequence comes from Mustela putorius furo, assembly GCF_011764305.1. Classification (NCBI taxonomy): domain Eukaryota; kingdom Metazoa; phylum Chordata; class Mammalia; order Carnivora; family Mustelidae; genus Mustela; species Mustela putorius. Next base: position 578,093 of record NW_025421294.1, read on the forward strand.
GGCCTGAGCTGAGATTAAGAGGCAGATGCATAACTGACTGAGCCACCCAGGCACCCCCAAAGGTCTGTCTTTCTAGTCACTCTTGCCTGTTGGCCTTTTTGGGCATCTGTTTTCCAACTGGGTTGCAGACCCTTATAAAGCACTTTGAGGATGGCTCCCCAGCATTAGCTTCCATATACTTTGCATCCTGGAAATAGCCAGGATGTAGGGCTTACCCTGATTTGAGGATCAGGTCAGGGAAGGCAGCCCTTGGAAACTGAGGAGGGTAAGAAATAGCACACACAAGATGTATATTTCAAGTTCCTCCCACAATAATTATCTGAGAGCTTATGAGTGTGTTCATGCTCTGATTAGGGATGGCTCAAAAAGTCATCTGCAGGCTAAATAAAGATAAAATTAATTATACATTGAAAAGTTCCATATGGAGACTAAAAACAAGAGCTTTCCTCCCTTCTCTCAACCCACAGCAATTTCTTGAGCATTTCCTTGGCGTCCGGCACTTGCCGGGTGAACAAAACAGACCCAGTTCCTAGCAGGAATTGTGAGAGTCAGTTGGCCACTGTTGGCTCAGCACTGTCCTAAGTATCTGAGACTTGGGGTTTGACAAACAGATCCTCCTGTCTCTGGGAAGGTGACCTCTGATATTAGACTAGGGGCAATCCTTCAGCTTCCCACAGATTGGCTGAAGACCTTACAAGCCACCATATCCCTTTGGTCCCCACTCACCAAACCCATCTGTTCTCTCTTTTTTTTTTTTTATCCCTTAAGAGATGTACAATGCATAATTTCACTTTTTATTTTGAAAAAAAGTTCAATTTACAGAAAACTGCAAGATTACATCTGCAAATGAAAGAGACTTTCATTTCTCTTAAGAGATGTACAATGTATACATGTATAAGTATTTATTGAACAAATCATTTAACAGTAAGTTGCCATCACCATAATAGGAAAGACAGTCAGAGAGAAGGGATGGGGGAGTAGTCTCAAACCAGAAGTTTAATCCCCACACTGAATGAATACCCGTGTCCTGACCTCACCCACTGGCCTGTTGTAGTGTGGTTCACATCTACGGCTGTGACAAGATCAACTCAGGGTTAATGAGTCCAGTCTATGTTCTGACCTGCAAAGCAGAGACCCAGAGGCTGACCAAGAGCTTCAGCATGGAAAAGAGAGATGCTGTCAGTCAGCATCAGTCTACCGATCACAACAGCAAACGTCCCCTCCTGTCTACTCTTTCTTACCCCTCGAGAGTACCATGCTATCTAGTGTTTAACACACTTTCACATACATGCTCTATTTTAAGTTTCCAACAACCTAGTGGGGATATCCCAACTCCCAAGGAAACCAAGCCCCAAAGTTAACTTGCTCAGTTCCTCATAGCTGCTAACACAAAGAATTCAAATCTAGATCCTCAGCCTCCAAAGCAAAGCTCCAAACTATTCCACAGGTGGCTATTTTACAATTTCAGTTCTTCTTTTTTACATATGGTCTTGCTCATCCTAATGGGGAATGGTCTTACGACAGGCCAGTTTTCTGGGGGAAGCCATGGGTTACTGGCCAGGGGAGGGCCTGCAGTTCCCCAGTCGTCTGCCTTTGACCAAGATGACTGTGTCACTCAGATCTCTCTTGCCGCCTGAATGGGAATCCATTCTTGCCACCTGAATGGGAATCCCTATCTGCCATGGATGCCTGTGGACTTATTTTTAGAAATAGAGGGGAGTCTGTGGGTGGTCCACACTGAGGATTTCTAGGAGTTTGTTAATATTTTTGTAGAGGCCAGAGTTGTAAGTCAACTGATTTCAAGATAAATTACCTCCTGGAGAAAACATCCTTTCCCTGTTCTTCCCTTCAACATTCCCCACCCCCAATGAGTTTGCTTTTTGTGGTTTTCTTTTTACCCCTTAGGGCTTCTCCTTAGCACCCTGTGCCCAGAAGACAGGGATATTAATAACTAGCAGCAGCTATGGCTGATTTCTCTCTCAAGAGGGCTGAGAGGAAGCAGATCCAGTTCTCTTTGACCTCTGTAGGGACTGCTAGTATCCCTTAAGATCTTTATGCAGAGGGGACTGCTGTTTTAAAGTTCTGGGAAAATGCCTGTGGATGGATCTCAATGCCTTTTTAAAGCTCCTGAATTAATGATTTTATTCCAGAATAGGCACACTACTGTTTTAGGGATAGGTTATGTATACACACAAGTCAGAAACAGGAGAAAATTGTAATCATATTAAAATAGGGAGGAAACTAAAATGCATATACAGAAAATCTCTGCCTTTGGGGACAACAACTCTGTTGATGTTTAAAAACACAATATCTCTGTTCAACAATGTTTTTTTGCCTTACTAGGGTGATGGTGATAAAATGCAAACACTGAAAACAAGTATGCTTTTGAAATTAGTATTGTATTAAAAATGTCACTTCTAATACAGTAAAGTGACTCAATTAGTAGACTATATCACAACTAAAAACAAAGATACTAAACAAAGGCAAAAATAATATGTATATACCAAAACACCTTCTATTTCAAAATTAGGGGTAACATCCATTTCCATGTAAGTAGCTTTCTAGTAGAAGATATAACACTGGTATAGAGATACCAGACCTCATTAGCCATGCATTATCTAATACCTGCTTAACAAGAAAATACACACACAAAAAGCTAATAAATTCTGGTCAGTGCTAAATAAGCAAACTCTTGCTCTTAATTACTAACTTCCAAACCCATGGAAAGAAGACAAACCACCACATAAATACAAAGCAAAGATTAATGCCATTATTTTTTCATTTTCTGATGATTTTATGTAACAGTTTTAAGTAATGCCCAAATATTCATATAATACAAATACCTATTTTTTCTCTCAGTTGGTTCATCTGTATATGGAATTGGTAATCCAATGTAAAAAGACCCATTTTGTTTTAATTGTGCTTCAGTTTTCAATCCTCCCATGAAGACACATGTGCAATTTGGGGACTATCTAGGTCCTTGTTAATCTACATTTGGTCCATCAAGGACTGAAGAAAATCAGTAGAAGCTGTTGGTTCCCTCACCCCTGGGACCCTCACCCTACATTGCTCAGCATGTAGCCATTCTCACAGGGCCAGGGCCCTAGGTATTCTATTCAAACTCAGAGGACTTCAGTACAAAGGGCCTCCCTGGAAACGTGGAGTCAGGACCACTTGGTTCTTTCTACCACTATCCACATGCGGAGTGTAGAAAAATGGCAAGGAGACACGTGAAAGGAAGCAGAGTCCTTGGTTTACACTCCAGCTCACAGGCTCTCCCCCACATACCTGATGCAGTCACCAGGATGCAGTCAGTAACCGGCTCAGCAACGAAATGTCACGCACCTCAGGAATCACTGAAAGTCAGCCTTTACCCGGACACCTGTGTGAAAGGAGGAGAGGCAAGCACAGTTTTAGAGATGCCCCAATCTTGGAAATTTGCACCTGAGGTTGCTCCAGGTGGAAGATGAAAATGCAAAAGTTGCCAAGGGGACTCTGTGACATGGGCTTATAGGCTTCTCTGGATCCCATTGACCTCATCCACTTGATATACCCCGGCAGCACACCTTGCTTGGAGTGGGTAACTCAGAAAATCTGAGAGCCCAGTTAAGCAGGCAAATCTCTTCACCTGTGTGGACCTGAGTACTCCCCACCCTCCAGAAGCCAAGACCCCCAAGACAGAGAGGGGTAGGGGAAATTGGTTCCTTCAGAACACAAACAACCCCAAAGACAAATATAAGTCACCACTAACAGATGACAGTTCCATCCAGGCTATCAGAATGGGTCCCAGTTCCGACTCCTGCCCTGACCAGCTGTGGGCTTCAGCATGCCACTTCATCTGTCTGGGTCTTGCTACCCTCATTTTGTGTGTGTGTGTGTGTGTGTGTGTAACTTCATCTTAAGTGGGCACCATGGCTGGTTGAACTCTCAGGTTTCTTCCCAGTTCAGTGTACTCTCACACCCTCCCCGCCAAACCCCAGCTAGGATTCTGTGGCTGTGGATTTAGACTGAACCTCTAGGGTCCCAATCCAGGGGGCCCGGGCTATCCAGGAAATGGGTCTGTAAGGGGGAAAAAAAATCATACTTCAAACAGCCCTAGGATAAGTGAGGGTCAGTAGTAAACAAGCATCACTCTTCATAAATTAGTACTGATACATAGCCAGAACCCTTCAGGGGAAAAAAGGGACTCTTTTTTTAAACAGTAAGTTTCTTTCTCTTTAAAGGAAAATTGCCAAGGATGCAGAAGGAAATGAAGATGATCAAAGATGAGGATGTGCACTTCAGTTTGGGTGTGAAGAGAGCCCCCTCCTTTCCCCACTGCCTGCAGCCAGTGGTTTCCCGAGGGAAAGCTCCCCAAAGGCACCCCTTCCCAGAAGCTCTCCGGGGGCCTTTTTCCCAATTTCGGTATGAGCCTCCTCCGGGACACCTAGACGGATTCCCGGGGGTCTTTGAAGGAGGAGGGTCCCGGAAACGGAAGAGCATGCCCACTAAGATGCCGTACAACCACCCCGCGGAAGAAGCCCCTCTCTCCCTCCACTCTGAGGAGAGCAAAAACCAAGGCCCTCCGAGCCTCCCTCTGCTCTTTCCGCAACCCCCGCGCCCCAAGTATGACTCGCAAATGATCGACCTGTGCAACGTGGGCTTCCAATTCTACCGCACCCTGGAACACTTGGGGGGCAAGCCCGTCAAGCAGGAGCCCGTGAAGCCCAGCGCCGTGTGGCCCCAGCCGGCCCCTGCCCCGTTCCTGCCCACACCCTACCCCTACTACCCCAAGGTGCCCCCGGGGCTCATGTTCCCCTTCTTCATGCCCTCGGCCTCCCCCTTCCCCTTCGGCCGGCACACCTTCCTGCCCAAGCAGCCCCCGGAAGCGCTGCTGCCGCGCAAAGCCGAACCTCCGGAGAGCGAGGAGACCAAGCAGAAAGTGGAGCGAGTGGACGTGAACGTGCGCATCGACGACAGCTACTACGTGGACGTGGGCGGGGCGCAGAAGCGCTGGCAGTGCCCCACCTGCGAGAAGTCCTACACCTCCAAGTACAACCTGGTCACCCACATCCTGGGCCACAGCGGGATCAAGCCGCACGCGTGCACGCGCTGCGGGAAGCTCTTCAAGCAGCTCAGCCACCTGCACACCCACATGCTCACCCACCAGGGCACACGGCCCCACAAGTGCCAGGTGTGCCACAAGGCCTTCACGCAGACCAGCCACCTGAAGCGCCACATGATGCAGCACAGCGAAGTGAAGCCGCACAACTGCCGCGTGTGCGGCCGCGGCTTCGCCTACCCCAGCGAGCTCAAGGCCCACGAGGCCAAGCACGCCAGCGGGCGCGACAACATCTGCGTCGAGTGCGGCCTCGACTTCCCTACGTTGGCCCAGCTCAAGAGGCACCTCACCACGCACCGCGGCCCCATCCAGTACAGCTGCTCTGAGTGTGACAAGACCTTCCAGTACCCGAGCCAGCTGCAGAACCACATGATGAAGCACAAGGACATCCGGCCCTATATCTGCTCCGAGTGCGGCATGGAGTTCGTGCAGCCCCACCACCTCAAGCAGCACTCGCTCACCCACAAGGTACTGTGGGCTCCGCGGGCCCCGGGGGCGGGCACTTGGGGAGCCAGCTCAGAGCCCCGGGTAGGGGAGGGGTGGAGGGGGCCAGGGGCCCCTCGCTGCCCTCCGCTTAGTACTGGAGGGGCAAGGGGCTGCTTCCCTGAGTCCTCACCTTTTCCTCCCCTTGGTTGAGACACCAGCAAGCAAGTCCTTTCCCATCCAGCCTTCTAGAGTCTAAGATGGGCCTCGAAATAAATAATGTGGCCAGTTTGGAAAGGAGGGTGAGGAAGGCGGAAGGAAAGAACAGGTCCTTGTGCTGTTGCTTCTTAGCCTCCTCCAAACCCTAAAATTAGGTGTCTGGAAACCTCATCCAGGGCACTAGCACAAGTGTGTTCTTAGGCTTATTTACCCAAAACCAGCTCTGTGCCTGGGATATACTCATCAGAGCCTTCTTCTAAATACTTCTCTTGGTCCTTTGCTGCTGGAGCAGTGGCTGCATTTTGGGTTGTTTCTCCCTTCGCTGTGAGAACTGCTTCATATATGCATATGGCTCTGGGTCCAGCAAGGCCTGTGCTTCCCGTAGCAGAGTCCCCAGCTGGTTGCCTGCAGTGCCCTGTGGTGTCTTTTGTGGGAGACATGAGATAGCATCCTTCTGTTTGCTTTGGTTTCATCGTCCCTGGGCTCAGGTCTTTAAGGGGGAAATACAGGCCTAGGGATCTAAGCTCCGCCTAGACTGCAAGCAGAGCTCTGGAGTCAGGCAGGATGAACTAAGGCCAGGCCCCAGTTGTATCCCAGAAATCTTACCCTGCTAAGCTGACTTGGGTTGGCTTCGAGCTTCCCAGAGAGGAACTTTGCCCCACTGACCTCTACCCTCACACTTTTGACCTCAAGTGGTTTATTGGCAGAAGAGACTTCTAGTAAGCCAGCGTTTCTAAAGCACTCTTTAATTCAGAAAGGTCAGTGGAGGACTTTGCCCAGCCAAGATAGTATCTCTACTCTGCCATAATGAGTTTCATTTGCTAGGCTAGGACACAACATGGGCATGTTTTGGCTCTGCAGCAGAAGTGAAATGGGTGGCTGCCTTGTGGGTAGTATACCAACAGCTTCTGCCCTATCAAAGGCACCTTCCGGACAGGAGGCACCTGCCTAATGCAGGAGCCATCAACAAAGAAACTGTGCTGAGATTCAGCCACAAAGAGGACCATATGCTGATTTCAGGGGCTCCTACATATATGAAAAGGAGCCAAAGATGCATTTTGGAACACAAAAAAAATCTGTAAGATAGTAGAAAATGAAGTAAAAATGGACAAAACAGCCTGGTATCTGAAATGTCTCATTTGAATTAGGAAGCTAAACACATTTTAATCCACAGTGTCAGCAAACAATGAGAGGTAGTATTTATTGAACACTTGCTGTGGCACAGGTGCTTTATTTCTCATTTGATCCTGGTCAACAACTCTAAGAGCTACCAGTGGGTATCTTTTTTTTTTTTTTTTAAGATTTTATTTTATTTATTTGACAGAGATCACAAGTAGGCAGAGAGGTAGGCAGAGGGTGGGGGGAAGCAGGTTCCCTGCTGAGCAGAGAGCCTGATGTGGGGCTCGATTCCAGGACCCTGGGATCATGACCTGAGGGGAAGGCAGAGGCTTTAACCCACTGAGCCACCCAGGCACCCCTACCTGTGGGTATCTTTGCTCCAGACTTGCAGATGAAGGCACTGAAGCATGGAACAGTCACCCAGAATCCGGGAGTCCAGCTCTTGAACGCTCTGTCAAGTGTCCCCCTTCTCCTCATTTCCCTCCCTCACTTCTGACAACTCCCACAGGCTCTCTTCCTGTGCTATCACTGATCCTCTTAGTGACACAGTCACTTCCTTTGTTCCCCAAGTTGTGTCCAGCCTTCCATTCACTGGAGTTGTAGGCCAGCCTACCTGTGAATTTTACTTGGGACACTGAATTCTCTTTAGAGAATTCCAAAACCAGTGATAAGTAGATTCTTCTCCTTGGTTGCAGGATAATAGAATCTTGAGAAGAAAGATGCTGAAGAAATGTTTAAAACCCATCAAGAACATAATTTTTATTAATTTTAAGATTTTAAACTCATGGCTTGAATATGCAACACATTGTTAAAATTCATCTTCTTAGGAGGCCATTAAAATTTAGGTCTCTTCCTTACCATAGATTCATACTCACCTACTCATCACCTACTCATCTAGACTCAAGAGTATTCCAGCTGGTAAGAGTCCCTGATTCTCATGACCCACCACCACATCTTGAGATGAGGGAAAGCCATCACCAGGAAAGGCCACGAAACTTGTCTGAAGTTACACAGCCAATACATGACTGGGCAGAGACCTGGACTCACCATTGCATGCCATGGGCTCACCAGAACTGAGGGCTATTTTCTTATCATGGCCCACATTAAAGAAATGGACATATAGGCAAAGAGCCTCAGAGCTAAACTTGGAAATCCTCTCTCCCCAGGTCACTAAGGTTACCAGATAATATGTGTTTTATAAGGTACAGTTATTAGCTAAATAACTTGTTATAATCCTGTAACAACCTTGGTTTTAACGCCATCATTCTCTAAGTTTTCCTTTTGTGTTAAGATGGCTTGCAAATGTCTTATCAGGAAAGCACTGTGAGTCAGGAATAGATAATATAAGCTATGAGTCCCTGGGAGTGCTTTCAACTGAGGGCATTGATGCTTAAGTATTCAAACACTTCTCCATAAACAGCAAGGAAAGTAGAAAGTCTCCTTCTGTCCTGTTTTCTAATTCAGAAAGCTGTCCTCTGCTAAATTTCTCTATAGGACAGAAGCTAGCTGAGCTGAGGCTCCATAGCCAAATCACGTAGAGGTCACTATGACCTGTAGGAGCCCAGGAGACTATTTCAAGAGGTGATTATCCAATTGTAATTTATTCAAGTGTGCATATGAATTGTTCTTCTGGGGTTTTCAAGTCCATTAATGAGAAGGCAAGGAAACGGTTTTCATATGAGAAATGACGTTATCACTTGAGGAGATTTTATTTTTCCATTATCAGGAAAGATGGATTATAGACTCATTTCACATATCATTCCATAGTGCTCTTACCAAAATCCTATGAATGCCCAGAACTGTTACTGTAGAATTAACCCCTGTCCCAGCAGGAACAAGAGTTGTAGCTTTCTTTTCCTCTAAAGTTCTGGCTTAGTTCCTGGTTTTCAGAAAACAAAAAAAGAGTACGTAAGCAACACTTTTCAAGAAAACAGCAATTCACAAGGCTAATGCCACACCATTTGGGACTCTGCATCTGTCACCAAGCTTTTCATGGACTTGTGTGGCAAAGAGAAAAATGAAGGCAAAGATTGTGACGAAAGAAAGCGAGTTACCTGCTAACCACAGCATGTTTGGAATCTTGCTTCCCTCCAGGGCGTGAAGGAGCACAAATGCGGAATTTGCGGGCGGGAGTTCACTCTGTTGGCCAACATGAAGAGACACGTGCTGATCCACACCAACATTCGCGCCTACCAGTGTCACCTCTGCTACAAGAGTTTTGTGCAGAAACAGACCCTCAAGGCACACATGATCGTCCACTCTGATGTAAAGCCTTTCAAATGCAAGGTGGGCAGTGGGCCCCAGGAGGGATACGGGAGGGGGAGGACTCAGAAGGTTATGCTAATGCCTTGGGGGGAGAATCTCTGGGAAACGTTCTACTTGCTTCATCAGTGGGGTCACCCAGGCTCAGAGTAGGTCTGTGGCCAGCCCCAGGCCCATCTGCTGCTCTGCTCCTCCTTGCACCACCTATGCTCACACCAGGCCTTAGCTGGTCCCTGAGAAGCCTGCCCTGTTTGTCTCACTGTGGAATCAGACTGTGCAGGGGGAGGAGGGAGCTAGTAAGGGAGATCTGAGGACGGAAGGCCCATTTGGGGAATGAGGTTGTTAGAGGGCGAAGGTGATGCAGAGAGTTCCCATTCCAGAAAGGAACAGTTGGGTATAGTCCTCTTCTTACAAGCCAATGAGTAGAATAGAGAAAGGAGTCAGAGAGGCTTCTAGCACTGCCCCTCCCTTCTCATAGCTCCTCTCTTGCCCTCCTGTCACTTGGACTGAGCCGTGTAATTTGAGGGCAGGTCTCCCAGGCAAGATGAATGAGATTCTGAGGTTAGCCCCTCTGATGACCTTAGAAATACTTGTTTGGGTCAAGGTGAGAGTAGTCATCTAAAGTGTTTCCCATTTGTTCCTAAGACCATGGAGGGCAAGGACTGAGCACCTTCATTAAAATGTCTGTATCACGTTAACTTGTTGGATTTTTATTTTATCACATGGGAGCTGGAGATTTGTAAAACTCAAGACAATGACTGGTATTACTTAGAAATGCTTGGGTTTTCCAGACTCTTCCCCACTCTTCCCATCCCCTCACTCTTCCCCTTCTCCACCTCCAGAGTGAGAAGGAATTTTGCTGAGGATTGGGTAGTTTAATTCAAGGAATGTACAGACACGTGTCATCCCCATGGTGAAGAGAGAGCGGAGGGGGAAGGAAAGGGGAATCACAACTTCAGTTGGAGCCTCTCTGTTTGAAATGAAGTTTTTCTTCTTAGTCACTGTATGTCTGATGGGGTCCCCATGATATGCTCCATCCATCCAAAGGGCTGTTCCTGCTTTAATCCCTCTGTAGCATGTCCCCTGCCCCCCCCCCTTGAAGGAACCCCCTGCGAAGCAAACGGCTTTCCTGTGTTGGCCGCTCCTGGACAGGGTGAGAGGGGTCAGGAACCAGAGCTTCCCTAGACCTGTATGAGCATTCTCTGGAGGTGGGGGAGGGAGGTTTCTCCCTCCAGCCCTTTCCTGCCACCCACTTGTGTTTCCCCTCTTTTCCTTCAAGTTCCCAGTGGTTTGAAAGTCAATTTATGTCCATCTTGAGTGATCTGAGCTCAAGGGGGAGGAAGCTGCCTGCAGACGGGGCTACATAATTCATAGTGCCTGGGGCAAAATGAAAATGTGAGGGCCCTTGTTCAAACATTATGAAGAATTTCAAGGTGGTAAACTCAGGACTCTTCTGAGTTGGGGCCTGTGTGACTGCATTGGTCACATGTCCATGGAGCCAGCCCTGACAGCATGAGCCTGGGGATTCCACCCACCTCTTTGCGCTCTCATTAGATACCTTGATTTCCCTCCCACTTCCCACTTGAGCCCTTGCTTTTAACGGAGCTGTTCCTGCCTGCTAGGGGTTTGCTGTCTCCTACAGTGGGGGTGCAAACAGGCTGTCGGTCACTCCGCATGCGTTACACTGAGTTTACTCTTGGGTTTTAAGCACGAACTGGGTTTTCTATCTTATCAACCGGTGGCCAAACATGTACCTTGTTAAAACATGAAGGGAGTCATGCTTGCTGTCCCTTCCATACGTGTTTAGTCCAACCAACTCCCACTTCTACCTCATCAATTCAGGTCCAGCAGTAGTGGTTAAACCAGGTGGAAAAATCTCTCTGAGACCAGGGATATGTCAGGGAGCACAGCAGCAACAGGAAAAGGGCTTACAGGCTGGGTTTGACCTGCGGATGCAGAGGCAGTTCTGTGTGCCTACCTCAAGGGCCTCAGAGGGGCCTGGAGGATTTCTTGAACCAGGTGGTATCTGAGGGTTTAGAAGGTTCTCTCTGGTACCAGTGTACAGAAGATTGCACATGGTAGTGCAAACTGGGCCCAATGATCAGTGAGCTAGTCCTGCTCAATGCTTTATGCCTCCCCTCATCCTCCATCCACCCCAGTGATGGTGCACCATACAGGGCTCAACAGGCACCTGAAGTTCCACTCCATGGTTTAGAAACTCAGTGTGACCTCTCCTTGAGCGTGCATTAGGCTCTGGATGCATACTTATACCACCAGCTTCCACAAAAGAGTCCTGCAGGATGAAATACCAGCTCTGAGATGATGTACAGTTTATATTCTTCAGTGGCAGATGGGCCTGTTGTGGGAATGAGATGAGTCATCTGCAGAAACCATCCTGGTTTTCCCAGGAGACCAAACTATGGGTCAGGAGGCTGCCTAGGAGAGTGTATCTATCTGTAGAAAAAATAAGTTGTTGTTGAAGGGTATTTTGTCAATCAGTTGGCTCTTCTCCATTCTTAGACATCTCTGAAACAAGAACAGGTGTCAGTCACCTCACTGAAGAGCCTTCTACCTCCAGGAAAGTGTCAGAAGCATCTCCCTTTCCCCATCTCCCTGTCCCATGTTCCTGCCAAGTGCTCCCCTGGTTGGTATCCTCTTTGTGTCATCACCTTTCTTCATTTCAAAGGAATTTCAGCACATGTCTGAGTTTCTAGAGTATGTGACAGGGCTCTGTGTGTTTGTAAACTAGCTCCAGATCCCACTGGAGGACTGGGTCATCTCAAGATGGTGTCTGCCACGTGCTGGAGGGCCATGTGCTCATCACTACAAAATTCACAGCCAGTCAGAGATGGGTGGCTGGCTGACTGCATAGTGATGTTGGAGAAGAGACCCAGAAAACGAAACCCAACGTTTCTCATGGGTAACAAGGAGGAGATAGTCCCTTTTCATGATTGGCATGGCTGGAAAAAGAGGCAGACCTTGCTCCACTCATGCTCCAAGAATTAGCTTTGTCTCTTTGACCCAAAACCTTGTAAAAAGGGGAGATTGTTTAAGTAACAGATTCTACTCTCTTGGGTTTCTCACCACTAAAAATCCTGGCTAACCTAGAAGTCCAGCCCCTGTTGTAACCTGGCCTGGCTCTCTCTGGCCCCATGCTCAGTGGACACAGCTGTCCACAGCAAGCGAAACATTCGCTCACTGTGGGATTAAGCATTAACAATGGGATGGAAAATCAGAGGAGAGGAAAGATTTTCCATTCTATATTTCTTTTTTTTTTTCCTTAAAAAAAAAAAAATTACTGCCCTTCTGGGCTCTTTTGCTATTGGCTTCACTTTTGGACTCCCTGCTTCTTGGAGCCAGCTGGAGTAGTTCCAAAGACCTGCGCCTGTAGACTTGAGCCATGTTTCACAAATATGCTTCCCAGATTCTGCGTAAGCACGCAGGGGTTGATCGGGATGCTATCCTTGTAGCAGCCACACTCCATAATAGCAAAGAACCAGCTGCCGTCTTTGGGAAACCTGTCCAGGAAAAGCAGCCATCCAGAGTTTCCGGGACAAATTCTCCTCTGAGATGGGTGAAGCCGGGAGCTGCCTAAGTTATGAGTCACCAGGTCATCTGCAGCCTCATCTGAGGCAGAGGCCTGAAGGTGGAGGGCAGAGTTGATAGAAGAGGAGGAGGTCTCCTTGGAAAGGGTCCCCACTGCCTTTGCCACCATGGCTCTGCTTCCCGTTCCAGCTCTTGGAGGCCCTGTGGGGGACAAACCAGTGGGGGGCATTTAGGGGCCCAGAACTTTGGGTCAGGGCTCTCAGACTGGCATGGAGAGGGTTAAGGCAGTGACCAGATAGCAGCCTTTTGGCAGCACAGCCCTCCTCAGCAGAAGGAAGGATATAGCTGTATGAACTGCCTGCTTCACAATGCCTCACATGTCCCCAGGGGCCCGCCTGCAAATAGATTTCATCTTGCTTTCTCTTGTACTTTTCAAAGCTTCCTGTTTTCTCACGGTCCTTTTGGACAGTTTACAGTCTCTCTCTCCCTCCCTCCCTCTCTCTCCCTTTGAGGAAAGGAACACCCTTCTTATTAAAAGAGAGAGAGAGAGAGAAGAATGTAAGGGAAGGGCAGCTGAGCAGAGGCCATTCTCCTCGGCTGCAGGCTTCGGCTCTTTGACCTTTTCTCTTAGAATAGGAAAACACAGGCTTCCTGGTGCATCTCAGTCCTCAGGCTCAGAGTAGCTGGTTGGCACGAAGTGGTGTGCCTCTTCTTGGCTCTGTGGGCCTCTGGCCCAGGGCAGCCTGCTGCCATCACCTCGTCTCTGCACGCAGCCGGCTTCTTGGTGTCGCTGGCTGTCTACATTGTCACTGCAGCTCACGGGAAGTGGCCTGAGGTGCCTCCAGGCCCTGGACAGGGAGGGAAGGGGTATGAGGAGGCCAAAATCTGAATAAGTGAGCTGGGCATCAGCCAGTTATTAAAAGGGCTGAGGATTGGGGAGCCACAGAAAGGGCTCTCCCAAAGGCTGCAATTCAGGATGAATCTTCTCTTTCCAACCACATTTCTCAGTGCAGTGTCAGACATAGCTCCTTCCATTTCTGTATGCCTCAAGTGACCTGGCGACTATTTACTCAAAGGACTCCTTACTTCATCCTCCTGTTAATATTTCCTCCAAATAATTAGTTTAAAAAACACTCTTCTTGGGGCACCTGGGTGGCTAAAGCCTCCGCCTTCCGCTCAGGTCATGATCCCAGGGTCCTGGGATCGAGCCCCACATCAGGCTCTCTGCTCAGTGGGGAGCCTGCTTCCTCCTCTCTCTGCCTGCCTCTCTGCCCACTTGTAATCTCTGTCTGTCAAATAAGTAAAATCTTAAAAAAAAAAAAAACAACCAACAAAAAACACTCTTCTCTCTAAAGATCTCTCGATTTCCAGAATGTGAGAGGCTACTATGTACATGTTAATGATGCTAATATTTACTGTTTAGCAAGCCCTTTACATGAATTATCTCATTTGATCCTTACAACAATCTTCATAAGAAACCATTATGGTCATTGACATTTTACAGAAGAGAAAATGGAGCAAGTTCTCTCTCCTTCTGTGGTCTCACTATCACCTCTCTGCTCTGCTATTTCCGAACCTAATGATTCATGCAACCCACTTTTAAAGGACAGTTCAAAACATTTGTTCCAATTTTCTATTAAATGTTGAGGTCCCCCTCCATTTAAAAAGTAAGCATAAAAGTGGGTCTTTGATGAAAAAGCTGAGATTTGAGATCAGAGGCACATGAATACCCTTCATTAGAGCAACTGAGGGTTCAGGAGGGACAGACCCATTGAAATGACCACCTGCACCATGAAATCTGAGACTTCACCATTCCAGGAGCTTCCTGACAGCCGCCCTAATTTAATCCCCCACAGACCTTGGCAGGAGATGATTCAGCAAGTCTTGACGTGGGTAAGCTCTTAGCCACATATCTCATGATTATAAGGGGCCTAGACATAGACTGACTGCATTTCCCAGGAGAAGAAACTAGCATTTTGGTGATCCTCCCCGACTCTTCTTCTTTCTTCCCGTCTACTTCCCCTTCTCTACTGTAATGACTCTTCTTGGAGCTCACATCTCAAACCCCACCCAAGGGTGCCATCTTCAATTCACCCAGTTCATTTTCTCTGGCCTCTTTTCACTAACAGGGAATAAGGGGACTCTGAATTTCACAGACATAAAGTACCTTCTACAATCATCTATTGTCATGTGAGGATGGTCTTCTGAGAAAGAAAAAGAGGCCAGATATTCTGGACAAGGACCAAAGGGTTTTGTGGAAGGGTCAGAAGTTGAAAGGAAGAAGCTAAGGGTTTCTACCACAGAGGTGTGAATAGTGTCTAGTATCTCAGGTCCTGAGTACTCATCCCTATCTATCCTTCTCCCACTAGGGATTCTGGTTTGTGAACTAGTGTGTATAGGGCTTATACGCATTTTAGTGGGAGAAAGGAAGAGATTTGGTGATGGCTGCTTTTTGGAATTTTTGCATGGGGTAGTGATACTTTCCTGACTTGTTTGCTTCTTCCTGCAACTAAATACTTAGGTATTTATTAAGTGTTATTGTGTGGATAACTCTGTGCTTGATCCTGAGGCTGACCACAAAGAAAAGGAAGGTACCCCTTGCATTTCAGAAAATAGCCTAGAGCTCCTTTAGTGTCCCAGACATCTTTATGAGTTGAGACACCCTCCTTCAACCCTGCAAAAGCTTTCCATTGGTGGGCCTGAAAGACTACCATAAACCATGAAGGGTAACTCTGTATGTAAATGGTTAACTTTACCAACAGCACAGAAATAAGTCTCCTCTACCAGTCACTCTCAGATAATAAAGCTGACCAGTCATCCCATCCCCCACTGTGGATCTTCCCCAAAACCATATGCTTTGAGTTCAGGGGACAATATCACTTTAATGTCCTGATATACTGTTGTACCACTAAAAATGTCCCACGATGTTTAGGAGTGAATGAATTGAGTCAGAAAAGCATTATGGTAGAAACACATTGTGCTATGTTAAAGGATCATAAAACATGGCTTGTTTAAAGCTAAGAAAGAATGTGGAAATTACTTATCAGTAGCCATTCTGGTGTGTGCATACCTCTGTGTGTTGGGGTGGGAGTGGGTTGGGTTGGGGAATGGGAAGGGAAGTGGGACCTCAGAGTAGATGAACTGCATTATTCCTCTGACCTTCAAGTCACAGTAGCTGTGGCAACAACAAATAGTTGGTCATTATCACAACGGTGATCACTGTGTTGCCTGTAGTTTAAGGCTGAATAAAGTCCCTGAAAATAATGAAGAGATTTTATTCTGTATGAACACAAAAACAAACAGCACCCTATACATTCCTCAAGGTTAGGCTAAAATTCCATCTCCTTTATAAAAACCCTTTCAGACAAGTCCAGCTTCTAATACCTTAGCAACTAGAGATAGTAACTAAAGGCAGAATCTCCCCTTTATAGGAGCCAAGTCCAGAAGGCACCCATCTCTTCAATTTTGTCTGGATTAAACTAGCATGAGACCCATTCAAGCTTGGACTAGTAGAGTAGTCTAATCTTGCAGCCTCCTGCTCATTTCCTCCTATGTGTCTTATGCTTAACCACCCAGGGCTTGTGCTGTTTTCAGATCTTTTGCTGCAACCTCACCCCAAATAATCAGGAACCATCCCACAAACCAAAGGAGATAAACTTTTTTCTAAAAAGATTCATGAGTGGAAATTCCTAATACAGAATCTCTAGACTTAAAGCTTGCTTTCCTCCCTAGCCAGGAGGGAGAACTAGATAAACTAAGCTAAGCTAATAAACAGTACTGTACCAGAACTTCCACACACGTGCCAAGCTGAGTCACAGATTGATTCATCTTACCAGATCGTCTCTACTAAGAATAAAAGAAAGCAAGTGTCCATCCCACATGTAGGGCTTCTCCCCGGGACATTAAAATGAGACCAACACTCCCAGCTGTTTCCCTCTTGGGTCACCTTTTCCCCATGAATGTGGTGTGCAGATGCACTGAATACCGAGCGTGGGACACCAGTATGTCAAATTCATTCTTGCCAGTAAGGATGTTAAAAGGGAAAAAAGTACTTAAAACCCCCAAATATGAATCATTTACAAATACAGAACCAATTAGTTATTATCTATGCGAGGATTGTCTGCGACAGAGTTGTCATCCCAGCTGGCTGTCTCTTACCACCCAGCATTCTTTTCGGTTGGCCTCCCAAGGTCACTGTTAGGTCTACCCATTTTGCAGGGCCAGCTTAACTCTTACTTCCTAGGCCATTCAGAATCCACAACACTGTCCCTGAAAATATCTCTCCATGAGAAAGGAAAACTGGGGTCAGCTCAGGGGACACTGTACCCCAAGACCTCTCTCCAAGCCATCTCTCCCCTCATCTCAGTGCCCTCACAACATGGGCCTCCGAGGTTGGAGAGGGAAGGGAAACATTGCTCCCTTAACTCTGGCCTTAGCACAGACAGAAAACCTTCTTTCTCTTTTTCTCAGCACAGCCAAGGAAGGGCCGGATTCTCCAAACCCTTCTTACAAAAGAAGTTGGAGAACCACCGTTCTAACCCAACACATATCTGCACTTTGCTGGAAAAAGAAATGACAAAAGGACAAAAAGAAAGGAACAAATAAAACACATTTACTTTTTGTATAGCTGAGATAATATTTTCAGTATTTCAAATCTCTCCGCACAGACAAGACGCATTCCTTCCTTTAGGTCTCTATTTGTTTCTTCTAATTTTGACACCCGTCCCCACAAGAAGCCAATTAAAAAATTAGAAAGACATTGCACGATACAGTCTAACAAAAAAGTTATGTTGAGGGGACACAGGACGGTGTGGTGTTTGACCATATGGCCTCTGGTGGCTAGTGGCCTTAGTTCATGTCCCCAGCTCCAGCACCCATTAGCTGTGTGCCTTGGCCAAAGTGCCTTCATCCCTCAGTTTGTCTGTCTGCAAAATGGGAGTGATAACAGTACCCAACTCAGGGGACTGATGTGGGAATTAGATGTGATACTCTACAGTGGACTTGGGACAGTATCTTCCATGCTATAATGCTCCATAAGCATTAAACAAGCAATCATATACTTACTCTTAAAGTGAAGCATACTTGGAGATTTGCTTTTCAGATCAGGCCTTCTACTTTTCTACAGCTTACATCAAAATGAAGCTATAATAGGTTTGCGAGTTTTGCCTTATGTTTAATGTAATAGGGACACAATCTCAGGAGTCCGTCCCTACCGGCTTCCCCTCTGAGCCTAGGCACCATCCACGCCCTCCCTGATGTCACTGGGGACCTTTCACTTGGAGGTCACTTCAAATGCCAGGATCCCCCACAAAGTCAAAGCACGTTCATCCTTACTCAGGCCCGGGTATGGGATTATCTGGCAGGGTCCACTGCCACAACTGACCTGTCTTCCCCTCATCATTGTTTCTGACAGCTGTGTGGAAAGGAATTCAACCGGATGCACAACCTCATGGGTCACATGCACCTGCATTCCGACAGCAAACCCTTCAAGTGTCTTTACTGTCCGAGCAAATTCACCCTAAAGGGGAACCTGACACGCCACATGAAAGTCAAGCATGGGGTCATGGAGCGGGGCCTCCATTCTCAAGGTAATCTCTCCTCCAGGAAGCACCCAAGGCTGCTGAGACCATTGGATAACAAAAGGGAGCTGAATTTGGTTTTAGGGGGGCTTTATTTTGGGGGGCTATTCCTATTGTTGAAAAGGGATCATAATTTTCAAGACACAGCAGAGAAGGAAGAGGCTTACAATATGACTATAACAAATACAGTGCCACTATCTGAAGGTAATATGTAGAAGTGAATTATAGAGGAGAGATTGGAATATCAGAATGATGCCAGTCAGTACTGTTATTAGTTTTGGCTCTTGACACCACATCAGGTGTCTTGGCTCCTTCAATCTTTCAACAACTCAGGGTGAGAGGAACTTCTATTACCCCCATTTTACAGTTGGGAGGCTTCATGATTTTCGCAAAGCTGCTCAACTCAAAAGGGGCAGAGTCAACATTTGAACACAGACCTTTACAACCCTAAAGCCTTTAGTGGGTCCTTTTCATCACTCTGCAGTTAAAGAACATGTGATTTTTCTTTCCTTTCTAAGAAACAGGTCTGTAAGCTCCTCGTTGGCAGAAATGTGTGTGTAGCAGGCTAGGTCTCCTGCGTTCACAACCAGAGGCACCCAGGGACAGTTTTCCTGCTTGGTGGGGCTAACTGGCCCATATGCAGAGCAAGCACCACCGCCTCCCACACTGAGGCCTCACTGAACTGATAAAACAGTCTTACCTCTTTCATTTTCTCACTCCCAGGCCTTTAGCCTTGAAGAGTCTATGTTCCCGATCTGCTAAATTCAGCAGGTTGCTCTCTAGTTCCTTAATCAACAGGTCCTTCAACAGACAGGCAAGAAATGCACTTCTATTCCAAACAGCACACTACGTGCTGATGAAGAGACTGGGGAAGTGAGACCATCTTTGCTCCCTGGAAGGTCCATGTACGGGAGAGCAGACACACAGTGATGTAACCTATGAAATCCTATGACCTGCTGTTTTCTGATACAGCTGTGATGACAGCACAGACTGTTTGTGCCCACAATTTCACAGACTAGCCTGTGTTAGTCCCGTTTTATATGAAGAGACCAAGACCAAGAGGCACTATAAAGCGTTCGATGTCCAACACCAAAGTCTGAAGGCAGAACTGGGATTCCAACTGCCAAATTTCTGAATGAAGCCGGTGCTCCCTACACTAGGTGAACACGTGGGGTGATCCATTCATGTTAGCTGTTTCTCCTTCCCCTTCTCAGAGGTGGTCAAATAGGCACACGTATTCATAAATATGATATTCATATATACCCACAGCATGAAACAGAACGATTATAGTTTTTCTGGTTTTCATGGCACCCACTGAGCTCACACTGCTCCTGGCTGACAGGGAGCTGTGGCCATCGCAAAACAAAGGCTAGAGTTTATGCAAAAAACCCTGAAAAAATTCTGGTTAAAAAACAAAAGCCGTTTTCTTTCTCCAAACTGGTTTTCTCCTGAATTATTCTTTGCATCTCTAGCTGTCTGAGCCAATTTCCAACATAGGCCTGGATTTTTCCAGAAGGTGAAGTTTGTTCAATCACTGGGGCTGGGGACAGAAAGCAATCAGGAGACAGTCCTCCATTTGAGAGCCTAACCTGGTCACTGTATCTTACCCCAATTGGGGTCTTAAATCCTAAAAGGCACCTAACGACTCTGTCATTCTTTTGGAAAAATAAAGAGCATCACTATATATCAGAGAGATGCTTTGAAAGTTAACAGACTTTCAACAATTTTAATGTTTTCATCTACAAAAGGTGTTAGCACTTTTTCACTCTAGTGTTTGAAATGGCTCAAAAATCATGAGTCAGATTAAAAAGATCCTCCCTGTGCCCCTTATATGATCAAAGCTATAGACATCTCCATTGCCTGACAATATCATAAGGCAGGCTGAGTTGGACTTCTGTCTCCTTTCTGTGCCCCCACCCTGGACGCCTGATTGTCCCCACCTCCTCCTCAGGGCCTGGCTGCTGGCTTATCAGGAGCAGAGACCTTCAAGATCAAACCAGGCGGAGCCTTACCATGTGTTTGTTGGCTCCTGAAAAATCCCTCCCTGCAGGGCCCTCAAAATGAAACTCAGAGTGAGAGCCTTTCACAGGGCTGTGCCCAACAGCAGGGATACTCGTGGTTGGACACAGGGGCTTTGGATCTCTCTGTGCCCTCTCTATCCTATTTCTGCTCAGGGGCCTGGTTATGGAGTGGCCTCCTTGGCCCCAAATGGTATATATATATTTTTCAAGATGATAATATCTTTCTTACAATTTTATCTTTTTCTCATGGCAAAATATATGCTCATGGAAAATAATGAGAAATGTATTAGAAGTGAAAAGAAAAATATGTCAGAATCACCTAATGTTTGAGATTTTGACATAAATCCTTCCAGCAAATGTGGTGATGAACATCCTTATGCATTTTGTGCACCTGTCTGACTATTTTCATAGTTTCAGTCCTCAATGGTATAATTGCTAAGTCAAGCTATGCTTATTTTAAGCTTTTGGCACGTGTCGCCCAATTTACCTTAAAGGAGTTATACTGATGTAAACTACATCTGTAACAAGGCCCATCTGTCCACAGTCTTACTGGGAATTTACTTTTATTTATTTTTATTTTATTTTAATCTAGTTTAATTTTTTTAAGTAGGCTCCACACCCAGTATGGAGCCCAGTGTGCGGCTTGAACTCATGACCTGAGCTGAAATCAAGAATGGGATGCTTAACCGACAGAGCCTCCCAGGCGCCCCTGGGAATTTGTTTTTAAAATGTAAAATCAAACTATACTAAATGGCCCTGGGTACCATCCAATGACCTATTTTCACAGCTTTTCCTGGGGCCTGAATATTACTTTTTATTACAGGTTTTGGAAGGGGGAGAATTGCCCTGGCCCAGACGGCAGGAGTACTCAGGAGTCTGGAGCAGGAGGAGCCCTTTGACCTTTCCCAGAAGCGTGGGCTGAAGGGGCCAGTGTTCCAGTCAGATGGGGAGAGCGCCCGGGGCAGCTCCTGCCATGAGGAAGAGGAGGAGGACACCAGCTGTGAGGTGGGAGGAAACAGCCCAGGTCTGGCCCCCCAGAGCAGGCAGCCCTGCACTCCCCACAATCTACCCGTGCAGCCCGAGCAGGCTCCCAGGGCACTCAAGGACACCTGCGAGGAGGAGGAGGAAGAGGAGGAGGCCGAGGCTGAGGAGGACAAGCCAAAAGGAGAGCACCAGGAGAGGAGCAAGGACAGCCTCGGGGCAGAGGGCAGCCAGGAGAGAGAATTGGCTGGGAGAGAAGAGTGTCTCCGCCTCAGGGCTCTGCAGAGTGCCCGGCGGGGGCCCTCCTTTTCTGATTACTTGTACTTCAAACACCGAGATGAGAGTTTAAAAGAATTACTGGAGAGGAAAATGGAAAAACAAGCAGTGCTTTTAGGTATCTAAGTGGACAGTTTTAAAATTGCATTTGGAAAATGAGAACTAGGCAGCTCAAATATAACTTTCTGCATGAGCTGTCATTTGCTGGAGACCAGCGAATGGTGCAAATCTTTACAAATGGCTCAAGACTACATGACTGGGGGTTTATCCTCAGTCATGTAAATGCTTCTCAGGTCTTTCCCTGGGCCCTTGGTTTCTAACAGCCATGCAGGGTCCTCTTCAGTGCTATTTTATACAACTCCTCTATAATAGACTGTCCATATTCTAGATACCTAATTGCAAGCTGATGCTGAGGTGCTTTTCAGAAATTCTCTTTTCCTTTGACTAATATGCAATACATGGTAAATTTCCTTTTAGTTGCAAAAATATGGTGCTTGATATGTTACCTTATTAATGATGATTTAGTTGAATGTGTGGAAGTAATAATCTTTTTCTAGATAGATAAAAATGTTAGTAGTTGTATATATGAAAATCACCTTTATTAAATAAGCCAACATACCAGAGACGACAAGGAGAGTGAGGTATTGAAGAGGATATTCTCAAGTAATTGGTGCAGATATAAGAGAGAAAGTTCAAGAAAATACAAACTTTAGCTAATGGAAAACCAGCAGTACTTAGATTCCTGCCTGGGTCTGCCTCATTTGGCATCAGCTCATTAGATGTGGCATTTGGAGCATATTTTCAGGGGCCCCCAAAGTGGTCAGCACCTGCAGGCTAACCTCTTGTGTCCTGAGTAGAGCTCCCTCCTGGAGATCTTGCTCTGAGGCCCTAGGCCCCATAAAGTAACTGCAGAAGTTGTCGCCTTAGGAGCAGTGGATTTCTCCTCAGCACTGAACTAGGGGTGTGGGGAGGAAGCCTGGCCATCTAACTGCTGCTTATTTAGACTGTCAGAATAGCCATCAGCTCATTACTGCTAAGGGAGATGCTGGATTGTGTTCTCAATGCTGCCAGCACGTTAGAATCATCTAGGGGAACTTCAAATATATATATCAATGCTGAGGCCTCAACCTCTGAGATTCTGATTTAGTTTGGCCTAGACTGGATCCCCAGCTATGGTCTTTTCTAAAAGTCTTCCCCAAATGATTCTTCTGTGCAGGAAGATGGAGAAAGACTGACTGGGCTAATAGGGTGGTTCCCAAGACCCCTCCTTTGGACTCCATAAATATGTATTTCTGGCTTCAGACTCATTAAAATACAGAGCAGGAGACCTTGAAATCATACTGCTAGCTTAGGGCTTCTTACCTGATCTGGAAGAGCCTCACAAGGACACAGACACACGTATGTGTGCATGCGCGTACGTGCACGTGCGCGCGCACACACACACACACATACACACTCTGTAGAAACACACACTCTTTTTATTAGAAGATGATGCCTGTGATGTTTATGGTCACCTAATATGTTTAAAAATACATAGCCAGCCTACAGTGACTCGGTATCTCTCCCTAGATGCTTGAATCATGATTCTAGTAGGTGGCGATGACTGTCCTGGGTGGGTCGAACCCAGCTGTAGGCTTTCCTTAGGCACGGCTGCCAAGTAAAGCAGGGGTCAAGGGACATCGCAGACTGACCATAAGCAGTAACCCTCTGGTACTGTGTCTAAGTAAAAACTGCCTCTTGGTTAGTAGTTTCAACTCTTACTGATAGAGCTAGGTACTGTTTCTTGTGTTGCTTTCTCTCCTCCTAAAGTTCCAGTACATTCCTTGAGAAGACCCGGCCCATCTCTGATGGCTGGATGCCAGCTTTTTCTCTTGGCCAAGGTTCCCCCTGAGCCTCATCCACTTCTAATCATCCCCACCCCCCACCCCTGCCCTCACTGAGCGCTTTGTCAATCCCTGACACATTTCCCTTGCCCCCTTGCCTAAAACTCTTTCTTTTCAACCTCACCACCACCGCAAAGTGCCAAAGCTGTTTGGGTTTCCTACCCACTCATCTCCTGAGATCAGGCTCCCACAAAGGGATGCTGAAGGGAATAGTGTGGGTTTCTGTGGGTACAAACCTAATTCTGTGCCGGGAAAATGTACCAAGTCCTCAGAGGCATGGCTTGCCTTCTGTTCATTATTAATATAGCTCATTAGTGCCTCTGGTAAAATCATGCAGGAGGCTGGCAACATCTGTGAGGCCTCCAACTCTCAGGGTCCTGTCACAAGTTCATTCTCTCAGTAGCCTATAGTAATTGAAGACAGACTTCCATGGTGCTCTGGGTATGCCTTGCCAGAACCAGGAAATCTAGATTACCAAACTCTAGTCTTCTCCAACCAAATGAATCATGTGAGAATGTTCGAGGATCAAGTTTATGTTGAGATGGAGAGAGTATGGTCTAGAATGGTGGTTTCCAAACTGTGGATCGAGGAGCCAGAGGTCTCTCTTAGGCCCCTCCAAAGCTGCTAGGGGAGAAGGAGAAACTCTCAGCGCCCATACCCATTGCACTCAAAGTGGCTCACATTTCATCTGTTTCTCATGTTAGCCTTCCAAGTAAAATTTCATTTTGAGGGAGAAAAAAGATGTCTAAGAAAAGTAATTTAAAAAGTGTGAGGAAGTATATTATAAAGCCTGTTTTTAGTTCTTGACTCTGGGTATGAGAGACTTAATTAGATCTAGCCCGATGGTAAATATACACTGACTTTGTAAGAATTAAGGCTAAATCTTGGTTTTGTATAATATTGAGTGGCCAAAATCCTGATTTGCCTGGACCGACCCTGGTTTATAACTCTGCCCCAGGATAATTACTAAGAGCATCACCTCAGCTCTCAAAAGTATCCCAGTTGGGGTGCTGAATTCTATGAACACCCATGCACAAGTGCAGAGCGAAGGGAAGGGTTGGCCAACCTTGCCTACTGGGCTAATGAATAATAATGCAAACCTGAAGGACAGCACATGGGGATCACCCCGAGAGAATTCAGGGTAAAACCATCCAAGGCTATCAGCTCTCTAAGGGCTAGAGCAGCATAACATTCACCTTCTTGTGACACTCTGAAAATAGGTCACTACCGAACACTCTCCAGGATTTTGACCGCTGTCACTCTGAAACAGCCAACTGACTAGCCAAGTGGCGTATTTTTCTTTTATCCTTTTTCTTCAGGCCTATGATTACCTCCCTGTTTTTGCCTTCTAATTCCTTCCATTCTTTCTTTAAAAAAAAAATTTTTGACTCCCCATTGGCCATTAGACTGAGGCTGATCATTCATAACCCCACAAGGGGAACTGGAATATTTGTATATGAGTAGCTGCGTGAGAAAGTCCAATGTGCATACTGTATTTATTAAGCCCGAAAGGCATTTAATAAAATATTAACATTGCATTTTGAATCTTGATCTTTGCTTTGCTAGAACAAAATGTAACAGAGCTAACATTTAAAAATCCTTCACATATTTGGACAACATTACACCAAATGTTGATTTTGTACAGAACTCTGGCTTGCTATTTAAATACTAAAATTCCAAGTATGTAGTACCCCAAGTTGTGAATATCGCTTTCTGCTTCAGTGAAAAAGCAGTTTACCTGAAAATAGCATGTAACCTATATTTTGTTAATTTAAGCAAATAAAGACATGTTGAAAAGGCTGAGTCAATTATTTGCACATACCTGAAATTTTGCAAGGAAGCTACGATTATCAGTGTCTCACTCCTGCCCTTATCCCTTTTGCCAGGGTGGTTCCTTTTGGAGCTTCAACCCCAGGGATATACAGATTTTGGAGTCTCCCTGTCTCAAGGCTTCAGAAAGGATTCATGAGCCTCAGATAATCCGCAGGAGGGATGACACCTTCTTCATCCTCTTTTTCTTTCCCATTCAGAAAAACTAGTTCTGGAAGGGTGTTATGAGGAAGTAGGAAGTGAGCAACAAGATGGCCTTCCTCTGTGTTAAGTTCTTTGTAGGATAAAGTTGAACCAAGAGGCCATGTACCATACTGGACATGAGCACCAATTCTGGTGTCAGCTTCCTGGGTCCAAAGTCCAGCTCTCCTACTTGCAATCTTTGACCAGTTTGTGAACCTCTCTGTGCCTGTTTCTTCACCTGTAAAATGGGATTAGGAACCTTACTCACCAAGTTGTTTGTAGGTTAACTGAGTCAATTGTGCAAGACACCTGAAAAGTGCCTGGCTCATGGTGCATGCTGTGTAAGAATTCACCATTAACTGTCTCCAGCAAAGTGGCCAGAAGACAGAACACTCAGCTCTTCTTCTCAGCCCACAAAGCTGTGTTGGCAAGGAAAGTCCCCAATTCTGAGAGTGCTTCACTTTTAAACATCATACACTGTTCTATGCCATGCATGGTGCCAGGTGATCACACACTTGATTTTATTCAAACCTCACACAACCCTAAGAGACAAATGTTGTTATTTCCATTTTACTGATGAAGAAATGGAGGTTCAGCAGAGTGAAATAAGTTGCTTCAAACAAATTGCCTCCAAAGCATGTACCGGGTTGGTTTCTTTGGAAGTAGATGATGAGACAAATCTGGGTGCAAGATGTTTACCAGGGATTAGCCCTGGTGAAAACAAAGGGGAGGAGAGAAGGCTGAGTAAAGAGAGAGGACGAGCTGTGATACAGGCCTGACAAAGGCTCACTCAACAGAGCAGATGGCTCACAGCCATGATTGGCCATCAGAGTTGTGCCATGTTGGGTAGAGATGCTCAGGGCTTTGCACAGCCTTCTTGCTCAGTTATGAGGTATGGGCTACCCTGGAAAGGGCACAGCCTCAGACAGTGTGACTCTGTAGCAGGGACAGACCCTGAAGGAGCCAGTGGCTAGAGGCTATCTACTGACTGACAGCTCCATACAAGCCCTTCCTTGGAGACACACTGCTTGCCCCATCCCTGTGTCTACTACAGTCTACCCCTGGCATTACTCCAGTACACTCATCCATGTGCATTCATGGAATATCTCCTCAGGGATACGAGTGGGCCTCTCTTTCTGAAGGAAAACTTAGAAGAGGAAGATGAGTAGGATAAACTTTAGCCCTCACTGTTGTCATTAGTCTAGGAGACACAGCTGATACTCCTTCTTCCTCCATTACCTGTCTGGATCATTGTCACCATCAGATACCACCTCCACTAGTTTCAGTGGCTTTTTAATTAGTGTGACCCAGAGTCTCATTCCCAAGGGGTCTGAGCCTTGACCACCAAGTTGCTATAGATTACAAGTTTGTGTCCTCCCACCCCCAATTTATATGTTGAAGCCCTGATCGCTGGTATGATGGTATTTGGAGGTAAGCCTTTGGGAAATCATTAGATTTAGAAGAAGTCATAAACTTGGAAGCTGCTCCTGATGGGATTAGTGCCCTTACAAGAAGAGGAGGAAACCAAGAGTTCTCTCTTTCTCTACCACTTGAAGACATGGCATGAAGACAAACCACAAAGCTGATCCTTAACCAGATACAGAACCTGTCAACACTTTGATCTTACAATTCCCAACCTCCAGAACTCTGAGAAATAAGTGTTTATTGCTTAAACTACCTAGTCTGTGATATTGTGTTATAGCAGTCCAATTGGATGAAGACATACGGCCTTTTCAGAATGAGGTTGCTGTTCTTGTTCATTTGTAGTCACAAGTAGGAAAGGAAGTACCAAAAGAAACCCAATTGGGTGACCTGGGTTCCATATGTATTCCTCCATGACGCATTTTGTAATCACAGCCTTCTCCCTCCTGATGATTGGGTTGATTACCTCTGCCAGAATGGTGACTCCATTCCTTGTTTGCTGGTCCCCGGAAACAAGGAACAAAAAATGCCTAGACGGCAGCTGTAGCTTCTAATGCAAAGGTACCCTTGCTAAATCCACAGGTGAAAGGGTATTCCTTTTTGAGGATGAGAATTTCTAACCCTGCAGAACCCAGAGTTACAGGAATGAGAAATCTAATAGTGTGTTACTATCAGTATTGACCGGGGTGGTGGTGGGGGGCAGATTCCTGTCTCTACCTTTGGAAGTATGGGTCTGTTCCTATGATGAAAAAAAACACTGACTCTTCAAGATGGAAAGGCCTCAATACAGTTAATGTCTCACTAATTGATTAATTGATCTTCCTGAACAATGGTGCCATATTGGAAGATCAGCATCAGTTTTTGTGGCTGGCATGTTGGATATTCAGTAGTGATAAGGGTTAGATCAGACTTGGTAAATGTACTTTATGTTGTTAGGTGCATGTGTAGCCTCCATATCTATCACTGTGGCTACTTCATTCATATGTGGTGGGGGGGGGTTGTTTATTTTAGCACTGGGGTGGTTGTTGATAAGGGTTGAATTCAACTAGCAATGTCATTGTCTGTCTGGTTTTTTAATGTCTCCTCCATAGTGCATGCTACCTGGTGAATGTTAACATGTGATGCAGATTTTCATTCTTCTGTTCATTTGCTTATGTCCATCTACCCTAAATAATAGTGAATACCTACTTTAATTAGAGTGGTCTGAAAAAGTGACATTTAATTTGGGAACTTTAGAATATAAGGAGGCTGGGGTGCCTGGGTGGCTCAGTGGGTTAAGCCCCTGCCTTTGGCTCAGGTCATGATCTCAGGGTCCTGGGATCAAGTCCCACATGGGGCTCTCTGCTCAGCGGGGAGCCTACTTCTCCCTCTCTCTCTGCCTGCCTCTCTGCCTACTTGTGATCTCTGTCTCTCTGTCAAATAAATAAAATATTTGAAAAAAAAATAAAAAGAATATAAGGAGCCATCCATGGGGAAAGCCAGGGGAAGGGCATTCCAGACAGAGCAGACAGCATGTGCAAAGGGCAATGGTATAGGGAACATGGCCAAGGAGAGAAGACACTGTGGTTGCACACAGCAGGAACAAGAGAGTGATGTAAGGAGAGGCTGGCATGCAAAGGCACTGAGCAAGGGGGCTGAAATGATGAGATTCACATGTTCTAAAGCTCATTCTGGCTGTAGTGTGGAGGACAGATTAGAAGGAAGCCAGGATGATGTTGGGAGACGACTAAGAAGCAGTTTTAATAGCCTGTGAGAGGTAACATCGGCCTTGATTAAGGAGGTAGCAAGGAAGAGTTATAAGTGAATGGTTCAAAAGCTCTTTTGGGGGTCGAATTGATTTGTTCTATTGAAGACTAATTGTCATAATAACAAAAATGTATATTTTTCTAAATACAAAATAAAATGCCACTTACTACAAAGTCCATCTCCTCACATAATGATAGAAAGGATGAATCAGAGTCTCAGAGCTATCCTAAAACCCATTCTCTTCACTCAGTTGGCAGGACAGCATACTTACCAAGTAATGTAGGTAGAATTAAGCCCATCTGGTTTCTTGGGGTTTGCTCTGGGTTACAGTTCTGATGAAATAAATAGTCAGGACCAAAGAAATCAGTGAAGCTTTTCAGACGCAGAGCCTGGGAAGGAATGGTGGAAGTGAGGACAAATGAGCACACGGTCAGAAATCCGAGAACTAAGGAAAGACGCTAGAACTCCAAGACGGTAAGTGAGGCTGCAAAAAGTCCTTTTGGTCTCTGTAGGCCCTGAGGACATCTCTGATGCAGCCAGTAAAATAAGGCATGTTAATAACAATGAACTTGCCTGTTTATTAACTAGATGCCCTCCAAATAACATTTTCCTTTGAAGCTCTTCAAAGGGCAAGAGTACCGTCATCAGGAAATTTTTATCCAGCGCACATAGTCTTCAGCAACAATGCAGGACAAATGAGATGTTGTCATATTTTAAGTCCCCAACTGAATTGGCCCACAGCACCACAGTCAACACCTGAAGAAAAAGTAAAACATAAAAACATGTGGAAGGAATTGGTTCCTATCCTTAAGGAATGCACAGTTCCTAGCAAGGACTATGGAGGTTGGCAGGAGCATGGCTAATGGTTTTTTCAAATCTCCACAAAGCCTTCAAACTGAAAACTGTCTTCCTTGTGAAAACCCAGGTGTGAACACAGCCTGAATCATGAAATGCTGCGGCATTTCATAGTTTTGCACAGCAGAGCTGAGCCAAAAGTAACTTCCAAGCCCATTACAAACTTGCTGTGCAAGTGGAGGAAGACACGTTCATTTGAGAGCTGGGGAGTGACCCTTATAGGGTCCCAGGGGACCCAGTATCAGTGGTGCTCACTGCTTCCTCTTCCCTGGATGCAACAATATATTAAGAGAGAAAAAAAAAAGAGGAGGCTGGTTCTTTTCATGATTTTCCTTTTTAATTTTTGTTGAAAATGGAACTGTGTTCTCTTGATCCTTCAAACAAATGGAAGGGAAGTGGAAGCCCAAAAGTTTCTCTTAGGCTCCCCAGAGAGGGGGGCTGCGTTTGTAGTGCGATGTGGGAAAAGTCCTTGTGTATCTGCCACATTGTCACGTCGTACCAGAGTGATTTGCAGTAGGAAGTGTGGGATGAATACAATTTTTATGTAAGAGAAAGTGAAGGAGCCCCAGTCTTTGAATCCAAAGATCTCAGTTTGCCCTTCCTCCCTATGACGTGCTTCTCCTGACCACAGCACACCCTGCCCCCCATCCTCATTAGATGATGAAAGAAACACAAGAACACTCTCTGAACTTGACCCAAACATTGTCCAGCCAGAAATCTTTGTTATTCAGAATGCCCTTGGGTAGAGAAGGGGGGACAGGAGGGAGCTTGGAAGGACAAGCCTGAGAATACAGAGAAGCATTGCGAAGGGGGTCATTAAAGTTTCTGGCATCCCACCTGAAGAATCATTTTAAACCGATGTTTGCAATAGGAATTGCAAAC
Organism: Mustela putorius furo; assembly: GCF_011764305.1. Classification (NCBI taxonomy): domain Eukaryota; kingdom Metazoa; phylum Chordata; class Mammalia; order Carnivora; family Mustelidae; genus Mustela; species Mustela putorius. Next base: position 608,421 of record NW_025421294.1, read on the forward strand.
TGGGTACATCTTAATAAACAACTGATCTTTGGAAGGAAACTGAAGAGATGCATTAAGAGACATCTAAAAGGATTATAAAGATACTTCTCTAAATTCAGCAATTCATCATTTCAAGCAAACTGGCAAATAATTTTGTTTCTTCTTCCAGAAAGTAGTAATAACAAAACTGTTCTCCAACTTCTGTCAGAAGAGGGGATGGCTGAGGTAAAATCTATTAATCATTCTGGACTTGCAATGATAGCTGTGTCATTCGCCTTTGTTGAAGGACAGCTTCCCCTCCAACCTGTCGCAAGCCGAGTGAAGAAAATAGCTTTGCTTCTCAAATCAGGCTAATGTTTAAAATCCTCAGCCATGGTTTTGCAAGACTATAGACCCAGAGCATTGAGTCAACTGCCTCTTCTGAAAAACCAGCTGAAAATAAAAGGAATATGAAATCCCCAGTGATAGTAGAGTCTTTAAAGGAAGAAAAAGCAAAAATCAAAGCAAGGTTAGGCAGAGACTTAGAAAGAGATCATTACAATGCCAGCCTGTCAGGGGACTTTTCATAAACATCATTGAGAATAATGCTGCATCTCTAGGAAGTAGGCACCACCGAAAGGGTCTAATCCCCTCAGAAGTCACTCTAAGCCCCTATGGAGACACAGATGATTTTGTGGATCTCAAAGGGCTCATCTTACTTCTTTCTGAAAGCTCTGCAGGCCTCCAGGATGCTAATCCCCTTACCTTCCAGAGGCGACGCTTCACTTTTGATCTCAGGTTTATCTAATCAAATCATTTGCCTTATTTGGACTGTTAACTCCCTGAGCAAAGGGCTTGCCCACCACCACATCCTCTCCAAGTTTTTAGGCCAACCAGAGATTGGATGTGACTGCTATCTCTGCTTCTTCTTGGGATACTATAAGAAGGGTATGAGATCGATACATGAGGTGACAAGAAAGATCCTGCAAAGGGACCTACACAAAATGATGCTGTTCAGAAATATACATCTTTCCATGAAGGTTAAACTCTACAGAGAAGGAGGAGCTTCCAGAATGGTCCTGTGAGGATCTCACTGAAACCTCAACCCCAGAGAGACATCTATTAAACTATTAAAAGTAGCAGAGACAATCATACAAAAATCTCCGGAGAGGGGCCAGAAAGGGCTTACAATAATTTAAGTATTATTTATTCAACCACACCTAAGGAAACTCAATAGGGAGAGTAAAAGACATGGCTGCACCCATCCCATCTACCCAGCTCCAGTGTGGTGGGAGATCAGCTCAGTGAGGTTGAAAGCCAAATGGCAAGTCCCATGTCCTTAGCTCTGTGCAGACCTCTGGATGAGGGGCCAGGCTGGGGTGCCGGTTTCCCCACCCCAGACCCCTGCTCCATAAGGAGGAGCTGAGTGGGGCAGCTGGTGAATGCAGAAACTCCTTCCCCCACCTCCCTGTGTTGTGGAAGAGCTACTGAGGAGACTTGGAAACGCAGTAGCAGCTCCCATCTCCTCCCATTCCTGTGGAGGAAGGCTATTCAAGACAACCCTGCCCCTGGGCTATGTAACCCCTCTTCTTAGGGAGGTAGTGGCAGATGGTGGTATGTTTTTACAACACCATAATTAATGTAATTAATGTATCTAATGTAATAATTATATATTACAATGTAATTAGTATATTCACAGGTTTTATAATATATTCTTTTTTATTGTGATAAAATATACATAACATAAACATGACCATTTAAACCATTTTAAATGTGTGCCCTGCAGTGGCCTTAGATACATTTATAATGTCATATAACTGTCACCACTCTCCATTTCCAGAGCTGTTGCATTGTCCCAAACAGAAACTCTGGACCTACTACTCCTTGCTCTCCCTCCCCCATCCCCTGGTAACCTGTATTTTCCTTTCTGGCCCTATGAATGTGGCTACTCTATATTCCTTCATCTGCTCAGCTGTTAATGCTGAGATCCATATTTTGTTTTAAAATCTTGTGTTTTTTCATGAATATAAAAAGAAAATAAAGGATGAAACGGGAGTTCTTTCCTTGTAAATAATCTAAGTGGAATTATATAATAGTTCTCCTTTGTGTCTGGCTTAGTTTACTCGATGTCAAAATTGCTTTCCTTTTTAAGCCTGCATAATATTCCATGGAATGCATAGAGCACATTTCCATTTATCCATTCACCTGTTCTATCATGAACAGTCAGTCATATTGCTTCTACCTTTTGGCTATTGTGAACAAGGCTGTCGGGAATAGTAGTGGAGAAAGATCTGTTTGAGTCCCTATTTTTAGTTCTTTGGAGTATATACCTAAAAGTGGAATCGCTGGGTCATGTGGTAACTCTATGTGCAACTTTTTGAGGAACCACCGGGCTGTTTTCCCTGGTAGCTGTATCATTTTACATTCCCACCAGCAATGCACAATGGTTCCAATTTCTCTACATCCTCTTCAAGACGTGAAATTTTCCATTTTTCGCGTAACCGCCATGCTAATGGGTCTGAAGTGGTATCTCATTGTGATCTTAATTTTTAGATTAACACATTTAAATTCCTTCATCTGTTCAGCTGTTAGTGCTGAGATCCATAGTTAGGGTTTTTTTGTTTTTTTTTTTTTTACATAATTTTATCATCTCCTTGTGTTTTTCTCATGAATATAAACAGAAAATAAAGGATGAACTGGAGTTTTTCCCTTGTAAATAGAAACGGAACAGCCCAGTAATTTATGTGATTTTTATTCCTGTTGTCTTGCCATTGTTTTGTACCTCCTATTCTTCAAAGGGCAAGGACTCTGCCTGAATTTTGAAAAGAAGTCTTTAGTTGTTTTACTGTGTTTTACCAGTCTATTTACTTTTTGGGCCTCTGATGCTATTTTCCCTTGACCCTGAATAGTCAGGTTCCCCTCACAGCTAAAGCAAGCTGACTGTACCCTTGGGTGGCCCTTGTAACACTTGCACCAAAAAGATGGAGGGCCATCTTCCCTGGGACTTGTCTCTAAACAGTCCGGAGAAGCGCATCATCCACGTGAGGGGGTGGGGGGCGGGAGGACAGAGACTCGCGATCAGGGAGCAGAGGGTGCAGGAGGAGAACAGGCATTCACCAGGACTCAAGTCGCCGGTAACAGTCTATTTTGCTGACAGAGGTCACCAATTTTAAACTGTGCAAGCTTCCCAAAACAACCCCAAAACGGAAAAAAACGTCTATGTGATATTTGTGTGTCTGGAAAGAAGGAACCAATGTGGCAAATTTTGTACTAATATGAGTTGTTTAGGGATGAAAGCCTCTATTTAGCCTCAGAATTCATTCACCAAAACCTTGACATTTACTCTTAAGCTAAAAACATGTCTGCAATATTTGCCAACCATTATTTTCCCATTTCAACTAAAAAAGGAGGGAGGATATCAAAAGCTCCACTCATCCAATGAAATGTTTATTGAGCACCTGCTATGTGACAGGCAGTGGGCTGAGAGGCTCTAGAGAGACCAGAATGAACATTACAGACACAGTCACTATCCTAAATAAACTTGCGAGGGGGGCCCCTTGGTGACTCAGTCGGTTAAGTGTCTGCCTTTGGCTCAGGTCATGATCCTAGGGTCCTGGGATGGAGCCCAGGATTGGGCTTCCTGCTCAATGGGGAGTCTGCTTCTCCCGCTCCCTCTGCCTCTACCCCGGCTTGTACTCTCTCTCAAATAAATAAATAAAATCTTTTAAAAAAGAAACAAACTTGTGAGGCCTTTATATATAATGGCTATTGATATGAGTACCTTAATAAACAAAAATATATCAGTTGTAGAAAAAAATGTCCAAATTATAAGCAGAATAATTACATTCCTGTTGAGAGAATGATTCTAGAATTCTACTTATGTTAATTAACTAACATTAACACCTATTACAACTATTTCTTAAATGCCTACAGTGGTATTAGCAGGGTTTGCCCTTTCCCCTCCCTCCAACTTGTAAATATCTTCCCTGGCACTGGAAATTCCTTTTCTGGAACTTAGTAGGTAAAAAGGGAGAAGAACTTGAGGGCTAAGTATTCTAAGTACCATGCAGCATGGATCCTGCCCTCCAGAAATTTGTTTCTATTTATCTAAGCAATGAAGTATATAACATTTCTCTTGGCCTCTCATAAGATGCATGTTTAAGAAGGAATTTTAAGAGTCTAGTCTTTCTACTGGGTTAACAATTTTCAACGCCCTCAGACATTTAGGTCTGATCCTTAGGGAGCTCAGAAATGTCCATGATCTTGCAGTGTTACTGTTTTTGTTTGAAGATACAGGATGATTGATCTGAGACATCCCTCTCCTTACCCTCCACTCCTAGCAAGCTTGTGGGGATCACACCAGAGTCCCTGTTTCTCAGTAGCAGCCCTGGGATTGTTTCGTCCTAGCCTATTCAAGCTGACATTCCTGGAAGAACCACATTTCCCCTTAAATTATTGCAGGACACCGTGGTCTTGGGATATAGCAGTGTTGAGAGGTTCCAGGGAAAGGACATTATGTCTGTACGGACTCTCCGTGAATCCCAGCTCTGCTACCTGTTAGCTGTGTGACTTTGGACACAGCCTTTCTGAGCCAGTTTCCTATCTGCCAAAGAGAGATGATGGAGGGCAGTGGTGACACACACAAGCTCTGGGCTCAGGCAGATCTGGGCTCAGGTCCTGGCTCCCTCTTATCCTGGCAATGTAAACTAGAGGAAATTATTCTCCCCCGCTAAGCTTCAGTTTTCTCTGCAAAATTGAGAGCCACATAACACCCACCTCAGCGAACTGTGAGATTTAAATGGGATAATGCATATAAATGCCTCAAGTAAAACAAGCCCAAAGTACATGTTAACTCCTTTATACAGTGACCGCATGAAAATGTGCCTAGAGAAGGGCTTGATGCACAGGTGGCTTACCGACCCTTTTGGTCTCTCTCCCATCCTCCTGGACGGACTTGAACACAAATGTGGTATCATTAATACCACTTTGGGCAGAATGGCATAAGGTTAGGGAGAATTCTCCCATACCTGGACTCCTTTCCTTGCCTCCTCATTGCACTCGATCCTCTTGGTTTCCCCGTACAACACATCACTCTTCCCAGTGACAGACACACAGGCTTCTCTGCCATGTAATCCAATCAGCAACAGGGAGATGGATTCTTGGCCAGAGCAGACTAGCATTTGCATTCTCTTCCTGCTAGCTGCATCAAAGGGCATCTGGAGGGAAAGTACCTCCCCAACTGTGACAGACAATCAAGCAGAATGACAGAGCCAGGTGCACTTACTGATATTCCCAGCGCTGGCACCAAATTACAGCACATTAATGCCAACTTCTGAGAAAGTCTCAGATTTATGCGGCTTCCAGTACATTTAGTGAGGATAACTTTTAACTTTTAAAGGAAGAACAATTTAGCAAGTGGACAGCACTGGCTTTTAAGGTTTTTATTATACAAGGCAAACACCTGAAGTTTACCCCAGGCCTGTGGTGTGGCACAGACAGCTGTGGTTTTCAAACTACAGGTCACGACCCATTAATGGTTCATGAAATCGAGTGGGTTAAGACCAACATTTTTACAAAAAAAAAAAAAAGACTAGAATAGGAAATACTTATTCTAGAGTACTATGCATATAAGGCTACTATATATGCTTTGGGTGGTACTATCTTAAAAAGACATATACAGGGGCGCCTGGGTGGCTCAGTGGGTTAAACCCTCTGCCTTTGACTGAGGTCTATGATCCCAGGGACCTGGTATTGAGCCCCATACCAGGCTCTCTACTCAGCGGGGCGGGGAGCCTGCTTCCTCCTCTCTCTTTGCCTGCCTCTCTGCCTGCTTGTGATCTCTGTCTGTCAAATAAATAAATAAAATCTTTTTTTTAATATATTTTTTTATTTATTTCACAGACAGAGATAGGCAGAGAGGCAGGCAGAGAGAGAGGGAAACAGGCTCCCTGCTGAGCAGAGAGCCTGATGCAGGGCTCTATACCAGGACCCTGGGATCACGACCCAAGCCGAAGGCAGAGGCTTTAACCCACTAAGCCACCCAGGGGCCCCAATAAATAAAATCTTTAAAAAAAAAAAGACATATACAGAGAGGTGGATAATTGGATAAATTGTAAGGTAAATGGTTTTGTTACTGTTGGCCATGGTCAAAATAGTTTGAAAGCCATTGAAATACTAGACATGCAGAAATACACATGCGCATTTTCATAAAATAAATGAAAACACCCACTCTGGATTAAAGAATTACATGAAGATAATGGGAAATCCAAGTCATTCAGCCAGTACCTTCTGTTTTTAATAGCATAATTTTATCACAAAAAGTAGGGTGGGAGGGAGGGGGAGAAAAGGAAGGGAGGCAGGGCAGTGGTGGGAGGGAGGGAAGGACTAGTACCGAGTGTCTTCACACCTTCAGTGACCTCAGGGCAGTTTCTCCCCCTGGTAACTGGACCTGTATCAATGAGGAAGAAAGACTGGCTGATTGGATTCAGCTCCTCTGGGAATATTTCAGCTGAATATTTACTTCTGAAGAGTAAAGACCAAGTCTTTAACTTCTTTTGACTCTCTTCCAGGGTCTTATCACAATAAGGGCTTAAGAACGTAGCATTAACCTAAAATTCTGTGCAAGATACAGTGGTGGACTTGTTGAAATAGTTCTCTGTTAATGTCTTGATAGAACTCACCCATAAGGTTTTCAGGAATTTTCTCCGTGTTCACATAAAGTGCCCTTTGTGTGATGAGTGCAGCAGGATCTCCAGGCAATTCACAGAAAAGAAAGGTTCCAGCACTTAGGCAAGAACCAGATGTAGGTAGATGAAGCATGAAGTGCCTGGCAACTCCTATACATCAGTGCTGAACAATGAGTGAAAAGCCCGTGTATCAGCGGTCCCAACTCCAGGGGTTAGCTCTGTGCTTTCCTTTGTGAGTGTGTACAAAGAGGATGTATACGTAGGTATCTTTAAGCATGTTTTGAAATAGCAAGGCTATTCCACCAAAAAGAGATTGCCTCAATAAATTATGTTATCTCTCTCCACACAGTGGAATACTATGTACTTGTGGAAAAGAATAAGGAAGTTATGTATGAAATGATAGGAAATGATCCCCAATAGGCAGAAAACATAAAATTGCTATAGTTTTTTTCTTTTTTTTTTTTAAAGTATCACTGTAAAGGATCATGAGAACTTCAGAAACTCTCATAGGTCAGCTGAGATGATCACACCTCAAACTGTTCTCTCTGCCCAAAACCTAGCTCTGCCCCTTCTGTTCCACAGGGGGTTAAATTGGTTATTTACTCTAATGAATCACCGAAAAACTTAGCAGCTTAAAACAACAGTAAGCGTGATTATCCTGTAGGTCAAGAATTCAGAAGGAGCTGATCTGCTGGTCCTGGCTGATGGTCTGTCATGGGTTTGTGGTCCTTATGTCAGTTGCAGTCAACACGTCAGGCAGAGTCTGGGGCAGGGTGCTTCTGGTTGGGCAGACTGGCTGCACTTACCATGCCTGAGGTAGGGAGAACAGTGCTGAGGGTTGGGGGCAACCACTAAACCCTACCAGAACAAGGGCATTTCTTCTGTTCCAGACAACTCCTGGGGAGGAAATTCTATTAGCTAGATCAATGTCCCCTCTTGCTGCAGTCTATTTTCTTTTATTATGTCTACCCTGGGCATGGAATATATGATCATTATTACCCAAGTATCCCTTTTAAACTTAGTGATGAATTCTTTTGCTCCCTTTTTCTTGATGGGATTAAACAATCTTATTCTTATTTTATCTTTTTCTTTCACCTTTCTTTTCATTATTTCCCTGTTTGCATGAATGAAAATGTGAATACTGCCTGGAAATATGAACTGCATTCCTTTGCATTACTGGTTATAACTTGTTGGCATCAGGCAGTATCTTTGTGTGTCTTGTCCTCCACACCATCACAGCCTCCTCAAAACATCTTGTTCATAGTTCTCTGCATCTTTCACAATATCAGTGAACTAAACTAATTTGATTGTGAAAGGAAATAGTGCCAAGAAGTGGTTTGAGGACTCTGGGCTTTCCGTAGCCACCAGCTCCTATCTCCATCAACCTTAGAGGTGCCCCAAAATAAATGCACAATCTAACTGAATCTAGCTTCCTCCTAGCCCCTTCTACCAACAACGTTTTCATCCCCAAGATCATCCTCATCCTACAAAGACATTCAGGAGTGGCTCCTTGCTTAGGTACACTGTAAGATAAACCATCCCTTTCACGTTTCAGCTTCTACTCACTGAGGGGAACATTCTAGAAGGAGGTCTCTAGATTTTTCCTTTGCTGTTAGGTTAAGAGAATGAAGGATGTGTCTTTAAAACCAGTGGCTCTTATTCAGTATGTCCAGTGCCTTCAGTCCAGGCTGCCCTACCCACACCCTGGAGAGTCGGTCATATGAAAGAGAGTGCTCCAGTCTCCGAGCCCTACTCAGGGCAAAATTGGTCTTTCCTTCTTCTGGCCTCTTCTCTTCTTTTCTTGTGTTGTTCTTGAATCTGTGGGCCATGAACTTGGCTTCCCTGTTTGACTCTTAGCATTCTCTCATATGTTATTTTACCCTCAGCTTCCCTCACATGTAAATATCCCAGGAAACTACTTTGTCTGGTAAGCGCCAGAGCCAGAGCACTCTCCATGGCTGCTTGCTTGGCCATTGTCAGATCTCATGAATTCATTAAAGACAGTTGAAAGGCAAGGAAACAGAGTCATGGGCAAGTTTCAAATTTCCAGATTAGTATGTCACTGAAACTAAGAGGGTACCCCAATGACAGGTTCCAATGTAAACTACTACTACTACTACTACTTTTTTTTTTTTTTTAAGAGAGAAAGAGCACACACATGAGTTGGAGGGGAGGGGCTGAGGAAGAAGGAGAGAGAGAATCTTAAGCAGGCTTCACACTCAGCATGGAGCCTGATGTGGGGCTCAGTCTCAAGACTCTGAGATCATGACCTGAGCCAAAATCAATGGGGGAGCAAATGGTAAAATTGGAAGAAATCTTCAATTCTCTGATTCTAGATAGGAAGTTAAAGAAGTAGACATCACAATAATTTTTTATCCCTTCTTGTTGCAGATTCTATCTTTAAAGGAAGATGGTCATGGCTGGCATAAGTTCCTGGCAAAAGTTGAGGACCACTTATGGAGGCTTGAAGGAATGCATTTAATAGGATGACAATAAATGACATTCCTGAAATGATGAGAAGGGAGAGAAAGTTCAAGAAAAACTATAATATCAAAGATTATAAATGGTACTTACTAAGCATGAATAAGAAAGATGAAATAGAGTATCAGGAAGTCCAGATTCAACACTGTCACCGAGTTGTTATTAATGTTATTGAGGGGATGGCTCATAATTTTCAGGAAGAAATAATGGGAAAGATTCAGGAACAATATTTATGATTCCCAATGTCTGATAAGCTCAAAACAGATTGTTAGAGTCATTCAATATCTTAATAGAAGATAAATGGATTTGTTTGTGAATATTTCTCTCTAAAATATTTGGGTGCACAAGGGAAATAGAATCTTAGAGGTTTTGTCAAAATTGGCATGGACATTACTGATATTCCTGGGACTTCCACTATTTAGATAGCTATGGGAAGTCTCCTGATAAAAGCAGAACATCTCATAAATTCCTACTACCCCTTGCTAACAACACATTTTTTCAGAGGTAGATGGATCAATAAAGCAATACTGACCAATGCTGAGTTCCAAGAAAAAAAATGTAGAACTTACTGGTAAAGTAGAAGTGAGGTCAACCTTTGGCAACAGTAGCTAGTGGACATTTGTTGTTCTTCAGAGTTCCATTCATCCCACTACAGGAGATTGCACCCCAGTTCCTTGTGGAGTGGTTATATACCCACATTGAGGGCAGTCTTACTGGGCCTGTTAAGAAGTGTTCCCCGCCTCCCCTACCCAAGGGATAGGTGTCCCACACGTCAGTCAGATGCACTGTCTCTCTTAGGAATTTTGGTCTTAAGTAGCTTGACAAAAGGAGAGAATAATTCCTGCTAAATGAACCTTTGGAGCTGCCTTGGTTGTAACTATTTCAAAGGCTGGTCCCAAAACTACTCATCAGTCTTGAGCTTCAACTCTCTCAATAAATTCCATTTCTGTATAATTTAGCCATTGTCTGTTTCTACTGCCAATAACCTAATAACTGTGCTGAATATGACATCCATATACTCCTTATTGAATATGACATTCCATATCATCTTTGTGAAAATCCAGAGTAGAACAGGGGGGATAGTGAGGTATCTATCTGATATCTCAAAAACTCAAAGAAAAGGTGGGTATGTCGATACAGCTCAGAGCCTATCTAAGGGTAAGTGGCTTACGACTCTTCACAAAAATAAATCTGAAAATAGGATTTTCAAAAATGATCTTTGTGTAAAAGAGAAGAGAAAGGAATGTAAGGAAGCAGATGAGTGCATAATGGGCCACTTCAATGAAATCAGATTGTGAAAGATCATACACACACAGGGTCAGTGAACAGTATATTGCTAAGAGGCAAAAGAAAGGTTGGTATAAAAGAACTAAAATTAATAGCTTGAAGGCTTGAGCTGAGAAAAAAATGAATCAAAGCACATGGAAAAAAATCGAGAGCCATCAAAATGGTCTTTTGTTGGATATGACCAGAGCAAAGCAGCCAGAACAATGTACTGAGTCTGATGATCTAAGGCTAAAAGATGACAGGGACTGGGGGTTGGGGGGGGGAGTGGAGAAGTTCCTCACAACTCTTGCTTCCATCTTCTCTATGAAAGTGAAAGATTTCAAAGCTGAAAGTGTGGAACAAACATGGTTAAGAGATCATTGAAGTCCAAGATAGGAGCCAAGATAGTAAGGGAACAGGAAGCCTCTGTTAAGGACTTCATTCTTCAGACCTGGCTGAATTCTATCCCAAGGTGTTGAGAAACCCAACCAAAGAAATTATAGAATTGCTGCCAGTAATTTTTGGAAAATTGAAAAGAATGGAAAAGATACCTGAAAATTGGAAGTGGACAAATGACTGTATTTCTGAAAGGAAGTAGAGTAGTATAATCTGGGTTTTGGAAACTACAAATGGTCAACCTAATGTGAAGCCTGGTTACTTCAGAATTACAAGACTGGGATCACACTTGCAGGTGGCACAATGATCATCACAACTTAAACAGGTGAAGCCTCTCATGCAATCTATCAGAATAAGATGGAAAACTGGACGAAGGTACTAACATGTGGACTTCTAACTGGTTGAAAGCTGCTAGCCAATGAATGTTGAATGATGAATCAATTAGTAGCCTTCTGGAGGGTAGGATCTTGGGCTATGCTTCAGGATGCAGTTCTTGCCCATCCCATACAGTATTTTATTAACAAAACACAGAAGCCACTTTGTGGCTGGCAGAGCTAGAAGGAATATAAAATATATTGGATTTATATTGAGCCTTAGAATAATCCCTGGATCATTTATGTACAGAAATATGTGGACATTTTAGAAGGATGTTCATCAAGGTTGTAGGAAGATACGCACCAAGGTATTCATAATGATTAGCTTTGGGTGGGTGGCATAATAAAATTTTTAATATTTTTTTGTTTATCTATATTTTATGACTTTTTTTTTAATGAAGAAGCATTCCCATCAAAATAAGAAAGAAATAATAAAAAGACTAATTTCAAAAAGAAAAAATCCATTGGCTGGAAAAATATAAAAACACACTAGGTACAAGTTAACATAAGTAACTGTAGAGTTCTCTGTCAAGATGAAAATGATTTTACAGAAGCATAAAAGGAAGGAAAGATAGGTGTGAGAATGGTTTATTTGAAAAATATTTAGAAGCCTTGGGTCAAAATTCAATATGTGCTAAAAGGGTAAACTGATGCAACCATGGGCAGTGTTAACAGGATATAAAAGTCTGGAAGAAAGGAAGTGATGGTTGCAGTGAATTGGGGTCAGATTCCATACGGAGTGCTGCGTCTATTTCTGAGCTCCATACACCAAGCGAGTGTAGATGGCCTAGAGAGAGGTCGGAAGAGGTTCATCTGAACAGTGACAGGTTTGAAGACATGGTACCTGTGAACATGTGACCTCCATTAATTGTTTTAGGTCAGAGACGATTTAAGGGATGATAGCTCTCACAGCTACAGCCTGGCCAGTACTCAGACAGGATAGAGCAGAATAAACAGATGAGATAAACCTGTTGTGAAATGGCTGTGATTGGGGAGATTTCTAGCATCTGAAAGTGTAAGAAGAAAGAGCACAGGAACACCTTGCAGATGACAATAGGCAGAGATTCAGGAAAACAAGTAGCATCAGGGTTATCTCAGAGCAGAGTGGGAGCCTAGTCATACTCTGGGACTGAGAAAGAGTTGTCCAGTTCCTGAGGAGTTGGGATGCCAGGCAGGCAACAAAAGACTGAACTCAAAAGTGGGGATCAAGAGAAGGATTTAATTAGCACCAACTAGTGGTTCTCAAAATGTGGTTCATACTACCAGCCCCAACATAACCTAGGAACCAGTTACAAATGCAAATTCTTGGGATGAGTCCAGGCTTATTGAAACAATTAGAAACATCTAGCAATCTGTGTTTGAATAGACCCTCTGTGATTCTAACACATGCTCAAGTTTGGGAACCACTTGGCTTAGTGATGAAGTATGTGAACTCTAGAGCCAGAATGCTTCAATTTAAATCCCAACTCTGCCAGTAGCTAGCCATGTGATCTCGATTCCTTCATCTATAAAATGGGGATAAAAATAGTACCTACCCCATAGGGTAGTTCCCAGTATTAAATGGAATACATGCTTGTGTAGTATGTGTATGTGTGTGTATCACCCTGACTGACCTGCAATGAGGGACAAGAAGTTCCAGCTGTGGACACTGGGGGAACTCAGAGAACCAGATGGGAGAGTATGATAACTGACTTTAAATTATATTTAAATATTTAAATATTTAATATTTAATATTACCCCCTCAAAAAACAAAAACAAACAAAAAACAACAAAGAAACAAAAAGACCTATGGTTAAAGGAAGAAATATAGAGTGGTTTTTTTTTTTTTAAGATTTTATTTATTTATTTGACAGAGAGAGAGAGAGCACAAGCAGAGGGAGCAGCAGAGGGAAAAGGAGAAGCAGGCTCCCTACTGAGCAGGGAGCCTGATGCGGGACTGGAACACTGGACTCTGGGATGATGACCTGAGCCGAAGGCAGACACTTAACCAACTGAGCCACCAAGATATCCTAGAACATTTTTTATTTAAGATAACGAAGAAGTTTAAAAACTGTTAGAATTGTCCAGGGATAGAAGGAGCCATCTCCAAAAGAACCAGGCTCTTTCCCACCACACGTATGTAGTCTGAGGCAAGGTCATTATTTGCAAGAGAAACCCAGAAACAGATGTCTTAATTCAAAGGGAAGTTAGAGTCTCAATGATTCCTTCTACTCTTTAGTATCTAGGAGTCTAGACTATTGAGCATTTAAACATGCAATAGGCCTCTGCTTCCCCCTTCCCATGAATGTAGTTGCTATTAGCATACATGCTCCCACCCCCACCCCCCACTGTTTTCTCTTGGTTCATATTTATCTCAGCTTTGGAATCCAGATGTGACCTAATTTTGAATCTGGAATGAATTAATATGTAACAAGAGAAGTTATTGTTATATTAATTGCTGCCTTTTTGTTTGTTTTTTCTTCCTTACTTTAGACTTTTGGAAAGAAACAAAAGAGGATTTTTATCCCCTTCTCCACATAAATAAAGGCTAGGCATTTAGGTCTTTATTCGTACTTTCAAAGAGGAGTTAACACTCTTCTTACATGTCTTAGTGATGCTACACACACACACACACACACACACACACACACAGAGAGAAGGAAATCTTTAGATACTAGGAAGACAGCCCCAAAGAGACCTTATTGTCAAAGGCCTGAGTATCATCCAGCATGGAGAAAGCCTTTTATGTTACACAGATAAAAGAGGAGATTATTTCTTATTGAGTTCCTTAGTTTCCAGAATACTAGGAGAGAAGTAGGGCTGTGGGTTATCATGGGGCAGAGTTCGACCTGTAGGACCTATGTGATGCCTGCAGAGGCCAGATGCCAAATGACTCTGTTGGTTTTCAGAACAGAGCTGGGACCTTTTGTCCAGATCTCTAGTGAGGGCTGAGATCTGCTGAAACCTCTAAAGTGGCCTCCCCAGCAAACAGGGGGCCAGTCCACAAGAGAGGTATGCAAGAAAAGCCACAGTGACGTTGAAGGTAACCAGTAGAAAATGACAACCAGATGATTTTCTTGTCTCCCCCACCCCACCATGCACACACACATTTGGAGACACATCTATAAGAAGCCACGGTCCAGGTCCAAGCCAAAAGAAATGACAGACATTAGAATCTTCTAAGTGATACAAAAGGGGGAAGGATTTCTTATTTCTAGGAGAATCAGAACAAGTTTTATTCTGACTCGGTTTATTAAAACAAGGTCCATCATCTGAAGTCATACTCAGTGGCTTAAAAGTTACAAGGTGAGAGCTTTGTGGAGCATAACAAATATCATGGAGGACAAGGGGTGTTAGAGAGGAGAAGGGAGTTGGGGTAGATTGGAAGGGGAGGTGAATCATGAGAGACTATGGACTCTGAAAAACAATCTGAGGGGTTTGAAGTGGCGGGGGTGTGGGAGGTTGGGGTACCAGGTGGTGGGTATTATAGAGGGCACGGGTTGCATGGAGCACTGGGTGTGGTGAAAAAATAATGAATACTGTTTTTCTGAAAATAAATAAATTGAAAAAAAAATTTAAAAAAAAGTTACAAGGTAAAAGTTACAGGAAAAGTTACAAGCTGAAAAAACTAAAAACCAATTTCTTTTAATAAAAGCACAAGTCAATAAAATTTCCTGCAAAAATAAACAAATAAGCAATAAGATTATATAACCAGAAGCATAGCCGTTAGCAGCTCAAAGAAGTTTCCTATAAATCCAGGACTGAATTTTATGATGATAAGACACAGAATAAGAGTTTATTTGATAATTTTTAACAAAACTTTGCTCAAAGTTTTATTTTCTCAGAATCTTCAAATATCTGATCTGAACACATTTTTTTTAATCTTCATTTGTATAAAAGTTTTATTCTCAAAGCCTTATGCCAATACATCAAAGTTTCTCCTTTCCTCAAGGTTCCTACTATTAAAACTTTGTGACTTTTAGTTTCACTTTAGTTTCTGAATTTAAAAATTTGGGGAGTTTTGAATTTTCAATTCTACAGTGGCCTTGGAGAACATGTTATCGCACTACTGTTTATACTGTTGGAAAATATAGGACATTACAGTTGGGACATTAGAATTATCTACCATATATTAAATATCTTTTAAAGATGCTTGTAGACCTAGCAGTTCTCAGGAAATTATTGGACAGGAACATAAAGATGTAGGTACAAATTATTTCCAGTAGTTAAAGGAAGAAAACAATTTAGATACTTAGTAAGAGATTGTCTAAGAAAATCTAGGTATATTCAATTAAACATAATGTTATGCAGACAATAAAGATGATGTTAATGTACACTGACATAAAAAGGTATTCAGATTATATTATGAAGTTTAAAAAAATAGGTCACTAAATAGTTTGCAGAGCATGGAAAAAAGTCCAGAAGGTTACACACCAAAATGTTTACAGAAGTCGTAAGTCTTCATGGTAGGATACACTCATTCTTCCTGTTTTCCTTTCTATATTTTCTAATGGGGCTACAGTAAACATGTCTTCCTTGTGTAATTAAGAATTAAAGGAACGCTACATGAAAGAAAAAGGAATACTTCTACTTCTCATCATGAACAAACACTCCTTTAGCCGTATATTGCTTCAAGCTTCTGTCTCATCTCCTGTTTCCATTGATAGTCTTTGCCTATTTTTTCTGCATCACCCTCTCTCTTTTCTCTTGAGTTGCCTCCCCACACTCCACCAAGGCCACCACTATCGGTGTCACCTGTCACATCCGAACTGCTCCTTCCTCTGGCCTCTTCCAACTCCTTCTCACTTGGCTCCAGCAGACCCCTCCCTCTCCTCTCTTGTCCCCTTCATTGACGGCTCTTCCTCCCTGTCCCCTGCTGAGGACTCCTCATCTCCCTGACCTCAGATACCCACATTAGTATCTCCCCTAAATCACTGACCTTTAGAGTCAGCTGCCTTTTCTACTTGAATATCTAAAAGGTATCTCAAACGAAAACATCTACAACAAACTCTGGATTTCCTTCCACTGCTTCCAAGCTATTCATCCTCTACCCTCATATCCATTAGCACATCTTGAGAGCTCTGCCTTCACAATATCTCACGGGTCTGACCATGTCTCAACCATGTCTACCCCTACAGCCTCAATCCAAGCCGCAACGTCGATCTCTGGGTAGATGTCTGGCAAAAGCCTTTCGTGTTCAGCGTGTCCCAGGCACCCTGACCTTCTTGTTGCTTCTTGAATAAGCCACCTTCACTCCCACCTTTGGATATTTGCTATTTCCTCTGCCTAGGATGTTCTTTCTCCATACAACCCCTGGCTCCTTTACCCACTTTCTTTTGGTTTCTGCTCAAATGTCCTTTATCAAAGAGGTCTTTTCTGACTGCCCTATTTAAAATAGCACAGCTCCATCCCACCTCCATCTCCTTGTGTCTTGCCTCATTCTGCCCTCCTTGGTCCACACTTCTTAATGGTCTCTCCCCGCAGGTCATAAGCCCCATGAGTGCAGGGATGTGTCTGGTTTGCTGCTGCACTACCAGCACCAAGATGAACAAAACCCGAGCCAGGATATGTACTCAATAAATATTTGTAGAAAGAATGACATGCCTGAGCTAAGACTTTTTTTTTTTCCTTTGTAAAAAGGACCATTTCTATGTTCTCAGAAATGTTCAATGTCTTTGGGGTGGAGGGATGAAATGGTGATCGAGCAAGGCAGAGCAAGGGGAAGGAGTTGTAGGCCCTTCTTCTGGGAGTCTCAGCCAACTGCGGAGAGGCTAGAGTGACAGGAGGAGGAGCACAAAGCAATGTAAACGCTAGAAATGTTCCAGAACTTCTAGTCTGTGTGGGGACTTTTTGGTCTTGGCCTTGATCCCTGATGTTTCCTGTTGAACATCTCAGCTTAAAAATGGAAGGAAGGAAAAACTACTTTTGAGTAGCAGCTAAATCATAAAAGAAAATGAGCTCACTGCCATGAAAACTCCAGACAAGGAGAGCCAAGGATGTCTCGTCCTCTTTCCTCTCCTCCTCTTCGGGGGCACCTACACTTCTGCAACCACTGTGTCCTGATTCTAGTTCCCTTTGTCCAGCCTTGTTCACCTGAATCCCCTACACAGTACCTGGTTTAACCCTAACAAAAGAAAGCACCCTTCTTCCTCCTTCCTTGGTAGCTCACAACCTTGTCTGACATGACACCCAGACTTTGGCAGACTTTGTCTGTCTTTTTTGGAAAACAAATGTCTGGAAATTATTTCAAGGGCTCAACAAAGTTGCAAAATGCCTCATATCCCTTACAGGGTCCGTGGGGGCTTTCTGTCATCACTTCAGTAATGTGGGGAAATAAAATACAAAGCAGAGTCCAGTGACGGGACTTAAAGGCAGGCTCTGCCTTTGATTTGCCTGAGTCTCTAATATTGTGAGTGGAGGGCCAGGGGCCAGGGACACGGTGCTGTCTCTGCCTCAGTTATCTGTAAATGAATGTGAATGAATGGCTTCCTCTCTTTCCACAGATCCTGCAGGCGTTTATTTACTCAAGGCCGCATTGTCTTTTAGTCTGAGTCTTGGATGTGTTCATATAATGCTTTCTTTGATAATCTGTTTGGGCACAGACCTAGGGAAGAAGCTGCCCTACTTGAGGAATAGTAAACTCTAGTGCTTCTGGCATATTCCAGAGCCTGAGAGGAGCCTCCTCCATTTCTGAGAATACTGCCAGGGGTGGTGACTGTATTATGCTATTCTGTGAGAAAATGACTCCCTGTCTTACTTTTGAGTTTATGTCACGCTGAGGGTGCTGATGTGGTTAATTTCCAAGAGAGTACTCACGTACTCGTTCTGTTACCGGTAAGTACACACACACACACACACACACACACACACATACAGAACACCTACTACAAGCCTCACACTGGGCTAGATTTGGGGATACAAAGCTGAGAAGAAAAGGCCTTATGAATGATTGCCATCCAGTGAGAGATCAACTATTAAACTGGGGGATCAGAAGGCAGAATCGGTGGGATTTCTGGCTGGATTTTTTTAGTTGCATAATGCTGGACTGCAAGTTCAAGAATTCAGGAGAACAAATGTTCAGAAAAATGCTTCCCACAGCGGCAAGCCAGGAATGCCAAGGATTACTGGCCACCACTGGAAGCTACAGGAGGCGAAGAAGGATTCTTTCCCAGAGCCTTCAGAGGGCGCCTGCCAACACAAGCATTTGGGACTTGGGGCTTCAGAACAGTGAGAGAATACATTTCTGTCATTTTAAGCTACCCAGTTTGTGGTAATTTGTTTAGTATTCTAAGAATAAATGTTTAAGAAGAACTAAGTGCCATAAATATATAATATAAAACAATATACATACATATACGTATACACACACACACAACACACACATGCACACACACACACAAATAATATAAGTAACCAAAAAAATCACAAAAAAATTGATGAGGGAACTTATTTAAAATGCGCGTTTCTGGGTCCTAGATAGTCTGATGCAGTAAGTCTGGCTTACTAGCCAGTAATATGTTCTAGAAACCTTAGCCATCATCAGCTGATGGGCTGCTCAGCAACTCCTGACTGGAGTTAATCGTAGTTGGTCCTTAATCTTGTTCCCTGAGATATAATTCGAATTTCTGAGAGACAGAGAGAGTCCACTTTCCTTGGTTTCCACTCTTAAGTAGTCTTAAACTTCAGTGGAGCCTGAATTTCTAGCTGATTAACCTGTCAGTCTTACTTAGAAGAAGTTAGTTTCCTTCTATCAGAATTGAGAAGATGGCATTGAAGCCTAGAGAGGTGTTTGCCAGCTTTCTGGAAGTCTTAGATTAGGCCCTTCTGATCCCAAATTATAGAAATCAAGCCTATCCAATCTAAACATCAGTAAGTAAGTAACAAACAAATAAGGAAATCCCAGGAAGAGCTGAACAACCAGCCTGCAGGACCCAAGGCAGATCCAGTCATTAGCATTAGCGGCAGTTCCCAACCATTCCTCTCACTCAACACCAGGAACTCCTGGTACCTGTACTTCTCAGTTCAAACTTCCAAATCCTTCAGAAAGAAATCTTTTTGGCTCCATTTTGCTTAGAGGTCCCCTGTACTGATCAACTTTGCCTAACAAAGAATAGGGTCATGCAGTTCAAACACAGAGGCTCGGAGCCCAACCACATGACAGAGGCCAGTTCCCTGAGAAGAGACAAGAGAGTAAAAACTGCCCCCAAGAAGCTGATACTCTCCTGACTCCCTTTTCCAGCTCCTACCCTGAGTTCCTCTGTGAGAACAGATCTCAAACCTTCTCCTAGGATAGACCATACCTATCTTCTTTGCTTAATCACACTCCATTCCAAACCAACCTATTTTTTTTTTTAATTTTATTTATTTACTTGTCAGAGAGAGCGAACACAGGCAGACAGAATAGCAGGCAGAGGCAGAGTCTGGAGAAGCAGGCTTCCTGACAAGCAAGGAGCCCGATGTGGGACTCGAACCCAGGACGCTGGGATCATGACCTGAGCCAAAGGCAGCTGCTTAACCAACTGAGCCACCCAGGTGTCCCCCAAACCAACCTATTTCTGAAATGTCTCTCAGGTCCTCTTTCTCACAGTCCTCACCCATGTTAAATTTGGATTCTTGTTCATCTTGCACACTTAGGCCCCTCTCTGGAGATTTCTATAGGATCAATGAGATGATACTGCATTTCAGATAAATGACACCAGGAAATCAGAGCCTGTAGATCTTGGTTTGGGATATTTTTCTAGTGGCAGTGATGGGTAATTTGAGTCATCTACATTCGTCCCCCATGTGACCACTCTCACACACTGGAGAGCAAACCAGCTGACTAAAGACAAAATGGGGCTTCTCCCAGTGGAAAGGCTGGGGGGCAGGGAGTGAAAAGTTAATCTAAGCACAACAGCACCTAAATGAGGTGAGTTATCAGTTTTGAAAATGACATGTCTAAACAAAGTTAACTCTCTTCTGCCCAGTATTGCATTCAAGGATGAGCCAACCACACTGTTAAAGATCAAAGCAGCTTCCTCGGGTACTTCATACTTTGTTCTTTCCCCGTAGACAATACCCTAGCTACCACATACTGAAACAGTAGCTGTAACAAACAGCTCCTCAGACTCATGTAAAGTTGGTGTGCCAGGGTGTCTCAATTGGTAAAGCATCTGATTCTTGCTTTCAGCTCTGGTCATGAGGTTGGGGTCATGGGATCAAGCCCCACATAGCATCAGACTCCATGCTTCATGGTGAATCTGCTTGGGATTCTCTCTCCTGCTTCCTCTGCTCCTTCCCCTACTCATGTTCTCTTTCTCTCTAAAATAAATAAGTTAGGGGTGCCTAAGTGGTTCAGTCCATTAAGTGTTGGCCCTTTGCTTAGGTGATGATCCCAGGGTCCTGGGATCAAGCCCCACATCAGGCTATCTGCTCAGTAGGGAGCCTTCCTCTCCCTCTCCCTCTGCCCATGCTTGCTTGTGCCTGCTCTTTCGCTCTTGCTCTCCCTGTCTCTCTCAAATAATTAAATAAATAAAATCATTTAAAAAATTTAATTAACTATTTTTTTTAAAGCATGTCAAGGTCCCACAAAACTGAATTTTTAGAAAAAACATAATGGAAATGCTTAGCTTACACTGACTGTGGGCCTTGGGGGGCAGTTATATAACCTCTCTGTGACTGTTTTCTCATCAGTGAGATGGTATAATAATAGTCCCTCCCTCAGGGGATTGTTGAGATGATTAAATAAGTATAAAAAAAAATTAGAGCAGTTCCTGGCATGTGGTAAGTGCTCAATAAATGTTAGCCATTATAACCATTTCCTGACATCCTCAGGTAAAGTTTGATATACCTAGTCTCTCTGAAAGCATCCTGCACAGTAAATATTAGCTTGTTTCTTTCTTCACCCATCGATGATAACATCAGGTGGGAGCCCCTTCATGCTTACATGTCTAGCACCCAAGGAACCAATGATGTCGGGTGGATGTGTGAATGGCTGCTGGAGTGCTCGCTTCGGCAGCACATATACTAAAATTGGAACGATACAGAGAAGATTAGCATGGCCCCTGCGCAAGGATGACACGTGAATGGCTGCTGGAAAACCAGGGTAAGATCATCAGGACTGGGATGCAATAAGAATTGTGACCCCCAAGTTTCTTCAACCTACAAGAAGAGTGAATGTATTCATTGGAGAGTTTATCCAAAGGTCATAAAAAGAGAGTGGAGAGGACTAGTTGGAGTTTTGTGTAATCTTGGGCATGTTGTGTAACCATGCTCAGGCTCAGTTTCTGATCCAGAAGTGTGAAATGGGGCCCAAGCATTCACATTTCTAACAAGTTCACAGGATGATGCTAAACATATTGTTCTGGAAGTCACACTTTGAGGACCTGTTATTTGTATCTTTCCTCTTCTAAAATCCTAGAAGAAATGATCCATATCTATTAGTGATCTATCTAGATCTATCTATCTATCTATTAGTGAATTAATTTTGCTATAGTGGGATGAGCCTGGACTTTGGAGGCAGGCCCACAAATCCTGCCCTTTGAGGCTGAACCAGAATCTTCACTCTCTCAGCCTCCATTCCTCATCTGTAAAGGGGGAATCATAATCCCTATCTCATATAAGTAAATAATGTGGGTAATAGGCCTACACCATATTGGATATTCAATGGATATCAATTTCTTTAACTCCATTCCCTTTCCTGATGTGTAATAGGCTGATTACCATTCAAAGTGTTAACCATTCCAGGAATGCCCAGGATGACAAGAACAATTGCTAACTCTTATACAAGTCTTTACATTTATAAAAATAAGTAAATGAACATTATCTTCTGAAGGAAGACCAAAATCTACATTTTTAACCAAAACACAAGATAACTTCCTTATGCACCAAAATTTGACAACAGCTAATATCTCATTTAATCTTCACAGCCTAAAAGACAGCATTATTAATCCAATTGCTTAGATGAGAAATGGGATCCAAGAGGTTAAGTGACTGCCACAATAACCCAAAGACACAATCCCAAACTTCTGGCTTATAAACCCAGTTCTTTAATATAGCAATAAAAATCTTTACTGGTGGTATTGTAGGCATCAGGGACTGGAAAGTGGGGCAGATGTTTTTGCCTAGAAAAAGTATTTTTGGCCTCACCTGATTACTGATGTGTGATTTGCAGGGAGATTTGGGAGGCTGCTTGGTAAGTTCATGTTTGATACTATCCAAGTATGTGGCAACTATACCCTTAAGATAAGGAAGGAAACACCTGATCCAGGTGTTCTGTGGCCTTTCAACTCTGAATGGCTGAGCAAGTGCCAGTTGGCTTTCTGGAATGAAATATTTAGTGACCTTGTTAACAGAGAAGCTTCCTCCTTTTCCATTCCTCCTTTGATTGCTCAAGCCTTCATGAGGGAAGAATGCAATTGCTCCTAAATGTGGAAAAAAAATCTTAAAAAATCTGGAAAAATCTCAACCCAGGAAAGAACAAATCTTGGCTTGGAGCTTCATGAACGGTTATGGCCATCAGCCAACACACCACCAGTTCGGTTATTTATACAGCAGAAGGAAATCATTTACTTGTAAGCTACCTCCTTTCAGCTTCTCCTAATCCAAAATGTCCCAGAAACCAAAAAGTAGAGTTGAAATTAATGAAACAAAATATTTAGTAGACATCTACATGGCTCCATAAAAGCAAAATTCCTTGCACTTACCCCTATTAGAGTCTTACTGTTTAAGTGGCTATTTTTAATTGAGACTGACCTGCTTCTCTCTTTGACCTTCCCATCCCAGAACATCACTTGCTTCTTGGAAACTCCTCTTATGCTTATCTGTAAGGAATGTCCCTCAGGCTACTATGGAGATTTTTTTGGCTACTTACTTATATTGAGTAAAGGATGCTTGAGAGTGAAACCTAACTATGGACACAAGGGCACTGAAACTAGCTGTGACAGAAATTAATACTCAAGCACAGAGTTCGAAACAGTTTCTTATACTTAAGGACATTCTGACCTCCGTGGTTGTGGCAGCAAAATCAAGTAAGCCAAAAATTTCCCCATGAGCTTTGGGAGGGAAATCCCACTTTCTCATTTAAAAAAAAAAAATGCAGTTTATCTCTTTTTGCTTCTAATTAGAAACAGAACATGATTCTTCTTGATGTTGAAATCCCAAGAAATCACGATAAGCCCTACTGGGACTATGACACCTATAAATCAGCAATACAATCTGCTGCTTACGGAAAAGAGCTTGAATAGTGTTATTCATACTAGACTGTGAAATACTTTAGGGTTCAAATCAACTTTATACCCTCTTTTTACAGGTGAGTATGAGCCTTGATTATGGGCAGTAACGACTCTCAGGGCAGCCAGGAACTGTAAAATTAAAACTGTAATTTTTGGATTAAAGACAAGGCTAATGTGTAGTGCAGACTGCTGCAGTCAAGTCAGAAGTATTAAAACCGATTTCTACAATCTAGCGAAAGAAGCAAAACGAGAGTTTTTATAAGCCTGGTGAGAACATGAACACAGAGGTGCCTCCAGGGAATAATCTTAAAATCACAAAAATACAAATCACAAACCATTATTTTCTTTACACACCATGAGTTTCTCTGGTTGGGAATGGAAGTTTCGAGAGGAGTACCAACCAGTTCAGTCATTTGATATCCAAAGTAAACCTTGGCTTCTAGAAGTGGATAAAGCCGCTTGTCTTGAGCCATCTCCCTACACGTGTGCTCTTTTTTTCCAGCTGGAATTCTGAGTCAGGGAATCCAAGAGGTGAGTCAGTGTCTTTCTCTATTGGTGTCAGCACAATTTTACGTAGTTCTAGACCTGTCCTGAATTGCACTATAAAATTACTAGGCTTGAACCCCAAACACAAGTAAATCTGATGCATGCCATGATGAGGAAGACAACAGTGGGAAGACCAGGTGCTGGGAGAATACAAACAATTGATGTATAATCCTGAAGTGTGAGCAACAGATACATTTATCCACCCATTCATCTATTCAAGGAGTACTTACAGAGCTTCTGGTCAGAGGGGCACGGCATAACCCCAGGGCATGCCATTCACAGAGGTTTCCAGAGGGTAAAGCTCTACGGGAACAAAGGACAGTTTCTGCCTTCAAGGAGCTCTCAGTGCAGTGGAAGAAAGGCAAAGTGGTCAGGGAAATACAATACAGAGTGGAAAGCCATAAGACAGAACAGTTAGGGGGCACCTGGGTGGCTCAGTGGGTTAAGCCGCTGCCTTCGGCTCAGGTCATGATCTCAGAGTCCTGGGATCGAGTCCCGCATCGGGCTCTCCGCTCAGCGGAGAGCCTGCTTCCCTCTCTCTCTCTGCCTGCCTCTCCATCTACTTGTGATTTCTCTCTGTCAAATAAATAAATAAAATCTTAAAAAAAAAAAAAAAAAAAAAAAAAAAAAAAAGACAGAACAGTTAGCATGGGTGGACCTGGAAGGTGGGCATCTACCCAGCCTCAGGGGATCAAAGGCAGCTACTTGGAGAAGGCTGCACCTGAGAACACTCTGAAGAGGCAGACAGGATCCAACCAAGCTGCGAAGAGAAGGGACAACCGTCCAGGGTGAAGACGCAGCATATGCAAAAGTGAAGGTTTGAGGGAAAGAAGGCGGGCTATCCAGATGAAGTAATTTTGTGTCAGCTGAGTAGATAGAGGAAAGAATAAAGTTGCCAAGAAAAGAAGAGGGGAGAAGGGGAAGGGAAAGGGGGGAAAGAAGGAGGAGGGAAAGGATGAGGAGAACAGGAAAGGAGAGGGGAGAACATAGCCAGTGTCCAAAGCTGACTTGGTTCTCACCTTTCCCATGGCCAGCTGATCAGCTTCCCTGGATCTCAGCATGTGGATTTTTTTTTTTCCCATTAGCATATGACCACGTTGTGCCTTACGATCAAAGGAATTCTACCCATATCCGGGGTTCTTGATATTCAACTTACTTAAATGCAATTAGGACTTTCTTTCTTTTTTAAAATCGTGTGGCTAAGTATGTGATTTCGAAGGGGTAAATCAGTGACTGCCATTTTGAGGCTCTGGGTTTGGACAGCTATTGAGGACTGGAGGTAGAAACAGTTAGTGTTACTCCTTTATTTACTGCCACGCTATTAAACACTCCCTCTGCTACTCACTGGCTGGGATCTGCTCCCTTGAAGAAATGCTTGCTCTACAGTCCTCCGTTCTGGTCTTGAGGCTCAACAGTTAGACATCTATCTACTCAATAATTAGGGGAAATTGGCTTGCAAAGCCAGATATGAACATAATGATCAACATCCTCTAGTGGGAAAAGTGCTACAAAGGCAGTTTTAAAAAATAAGTAATGAGGCAAGCCTTATGTCTTCCTGGACAACAACTCTCTTATCTTAATAACACCTATAGCTAAAAAACCTAGCTCAATGAATAATAAGTGTTTAATAATAATAATAATAACAAACATAGTTTAACCCTACGTTGGAGAATTCATTCATTTCCCTCCACTTTATAACTTCCTGTTCAATCATTGTCTATTAATTTTTTTTTCATACCACACTCAGAAACCGATAATACAAAGTTACCAAGCATAAACATCTCTAGCCTACCTCTTTCTTGCAGTTTTGTTCCTCATTTTTCTTCCCACTTCCCCTTAGGGAGGATTTTTCTCTCTTTCCTAAATGGGCTCAAGCCCACAATTAGCCCTCTGAAAGCTTGTGCGGGATCTTATTTTCAAACGTTTTCTCACGCAAAATGCCCTTAGGGGTCTAATCTCAACACAGTGATTTCCCAAAAACATAGTGACTATTTTGGGGAGAAAAAAGAAATTCTAAGTCTGGTTGTGAATCAGCAGTGGGCTCTATAAGCAGTCATAGCCATAAACAAAAAACAGAAAGATTTTCACTTGTACCCTACTTGGTACTAAATCTCACTCTTTAGTTTCTTAGCCACACTCTCTAATTATAAATTTTCTGTTAAAAATGTCAATATACCAATGGGGCCGTTAATATCAGACTGTTGTCTGCTTAATATTTTCTTATTACCAGCCCTTTTTTGTCCATTCTATCATCCCTTTGCCTCTGTGCCAAATGGGTTGTGCCCAAGGCCTTAAAACTGAGTGTCTAGCAATCAGATGTTGTCTCCTCTGTTCATCTTAGTGACAGCCCTGAGGGACCCTGTCATGCTTCGGCTGGAGCCCTCCACATTCCCTTGAGTGAGCTGTTTCCCATGCTCTGTGAACCACACTCTATCTCTACTTCTCCCTGGAAGTTTCAATTCTTAAAACTTGGTAAAACTGAATCTCTTCTTCATTTCCCTCCAACAAACTGAATTCCTCTCTAGGGGTACACTTTTCTCCCAGAATGTTGTGGGTTTTTGTTTTGTTTTGTTTTGTTTTAGCCTTGTCTCTTAGTCTTTTTGCTTCCCCCTTTGTAGGCTTTGTTCTCACCTTGAGCCCATTTTGTGTATGAACAAGATACAAACTAATTCTCTTTCTCTGACTTTTTTTTTCATATCTTAAAAACATCTTAAGATAATGTGTTCTGCTTATTCAGGCATTTTCAAAATATGTTTAAGCAATGGTCATCCCTGAGTATGGAATGGAGGTGGTTTGGGGGTAAGGATTAGGAGGGGAACGGAACACATTTACATTTTTACTTGTTTTTGCTTAAGGTGTTCATAATGATGTACTATTTTTTTTTAAGATTTTATTTATTTATTTGACACACAGAGAGTGAGAGACCACAAAGAGGGGGGAGGGGCAGAGGGAGAGGGAGAAGCACGTTCCCGGCTGAGCAGGAAGCCTGATGCACCTGGGACTTGATCCCAGAAGGCAGATGATTAACTGACTGAGCCACCCAGGCGTCCCAGTGATGTACTATTTTTGAAATTTAAAAAATATTTCTTTTACTCAAAAATACCTTTACATTGTTCAGAAGGAAAAAATACCGTAAGATTATGGTTAGCAAGGTTGTCATAATTAAATGGTTATTCCTTGAAAAGAGGAGAATAGAGATAATGAGAGAGGGCGTATCTTAAGGAGACAGTATTGTTCAAAGTCAGCATTCCCTTCACTTGTGTTTCAGCTGTGAGCATAAGACCAAGTTCTGTGAGTACCACAGTATAAAGGCTAAGAATAGAGTCAGTGTAGAAAATTATGAAATAGAACTACATAGGTTATTTGGATGTACTTTTAGGAACTTCTGATTTAAGAGGAAAAGATGCCTCTCAATTTTGCCTCTATGTAGTTTGATATATACAGAAACTTTTCAAAATCAGCATATGCTGCTATTGTAGTTAAACACATACACACATGCACACACGCATACTCACCCACACAAAACCCCCATTCTCCTGAGGTTGGTAAACTTAATCAGGTTTCTTCCCCAACACCTAGCACTGGGGTATGGTATTTGCCAGGGTCCCTGCAGGGACCTAGGAGGCAAAGGGCCCTGTGAACGCAGTCCAAACAGAGAGCAGAGCGGTGAAGAGTGAAGAAAAGACACAGAGGGAAGAATGAGAACTCTTCAGCACAGGTGTGAGGACTAGGTTATTTTAGTAGTTATATTTTTATAGAACATCATATTTAAATGTTGAAGCATATATTTTAAAACTCTGTCACAGCCATTATATATGACACAAATAAATCTGCCTGGTGGGTCTAAGTGGCTGGGTGCTGGCAACCAGATTTGCCCACCTAGAGAATTAGGGGCAAATTGCCAGTCTCTGGAAATACTCTTTTCAATGTCGATCTATTTAATTGTGACATATGTGGGCCACGGTATTCCTTCAAGCCCAGGTGCAGGTCTAGGCCCTTTAAATGAGCTGTCGTTCAATTGTCTTCCTGATTCACATAACCCATTTGCAAATCTCCAGGCCTTTCCAAATTTAATTGCTATGTCTAACATTGCAATCTGAAAGTTACCCATCCCCAGAGTCACATTCCAAAATATCGACTTTTCCTAAATTTTTATACAAAAAAGATTCTACATATGGAATTATATTTGGCCTCAGTGTTTTCTATATAGTAATTTTTAAACGTTGGCATGTGTCTTAAGGTAGAAATTCTTTATTTCTGCTTTCTTGTTTTACTCAAAATCCTTTCCCTCTTTAGGGAATTTTTTGGGCAACTCTATCTTATCAACCACCTTAAAATCTCTCTGGAAACTCTCCTTCTGGTAAGTACAGTCTTGCTTCTCTGCAAAGCTTTTCCTCATGATAGAATCATAAACAAGAAATGGTCTCAGAGGTTAGCTACACCAACCCTTTCATTTAACTGATGAGAAAATTTCTTCCTGCTTTTTTTCTTTTTCAATGACGGTGCTTAGATTTCAACTAATCTCTTCCCCTCCCATTTGTTCTCCAGTATCATTTATCTTTCAATTAGAGTCTAAGATCTGCTATACCTCTAATAACTTGAGATAAAAACAACAAAAACTACGGGGCTTCTTTCTCCCAGCGAGCCTTTTCTATATTCCACTCCTCGAATCAGATTGCTGAAGACACCGAATTCTTGTTCTTAGTGTCTCAGTAGGTTGATAGCAGGAGTGTAGACTTTTGCCTCGAATGGCTGTTTTCTTCTCTGACCTTCCAGGACCTAATGCCAGCACACTTCCCACACCTAAGTATACCTTGCCCCAGAACTTCTCTGGGTCCTTGTGGTAGAGTCTACTGGGGTCCTACTGTGCTATAGGCACATTCAGAAGTATCCCCCCCACCCCCAACACACACCCTTAATCCTCACACCCCTCTGTGATGTGGAATTATTGTTCCCATTTTACAGGGGAAGAAACTAACACTCTGAGATCAAGTATTTGGCCTGACGTGACTTAGCTAGCTGAGGGCAAAGCCAGGATATAAGACTGAGTTTTCCAACTCCAACATTTCCACGTCATTATTTTCTATGTATATTATTGGCTGAGTGTGCTGCTCTCTCTCCTCTCTTTGACACTCTCCTAACTCACTCAATCTATATCACCAGAAGAGAGATAAGAGAATGATGGAGAGGAAGCCATCACCAGCTCCTCCCATGGTCCACCTTGAGTCAAGGTCCCCCCAGAGGCCTCTGCTTTTCCTTTTATAATTGCCAGAAAGAAGCAATAGTGTTAAATGGTAGCCACTTCTTCCCTCCTATTTTCCACCCTATTGTGAATATTAATTTAATGTTGGGTTTACTGCATCATTTGTCTAATTGTAGCTTCCATGCTGTGTTTTAGGTTCTATTCCCACTTCATCTCATGCAGGCTCATTTTTCTCCATTCTTTATACAATCTTTTAGAGATTGTAACAATCTGAGAACTTTTCCCTATCGTTATTTTCCTACAGTAGACTACTCTTGCACAACTTTAGGGATATAGCAAAGGGAACAGAGGAGAATATATGTTCCCATGAAGCAGTTTATAGTAGAATGCCCTCCCCTAAGAAAGAAAGAAAAGGAAGAAAAAGCCAATCTCACCAAAAGATGATCCACAAAATAAAACTACTGGTACATTGGACTTTATCAAAATTAAAAAACTTTTGTTCCTCAAAAGACCCTACCAAGAAAACAAAAAACAATTCACAGACTAGGAGAAAATAATTGCAAATCATATCTATAAAAAAAAGACTTATATCCAAAATATATAAAGAACTCTCAGAACTCAATAATAAGATAAATAACCCAATAAAATATAAACAAAATATTTAAATGAATATTTCACCAAAGAAAATATAGCAACATTTAAAAACATATGAAAAGGTGTTCATGTCATTACTCATTAGAGAAATGCAAATTAAAAGAACAATGACTTACCTCTTCATGCTCACCAGAATGGCTAAAATCAAGATAGACAATAAGAAGTGTTGGAGGGGACATGGAGAAATAACCTTCATACTTTGCTCATGGGCATGTAAAGTGGCAAAGCCACTTTGGGAAATGGTTTGGTAGCTTCTTAAAAAGTTAAACATAACCTTACCACAAAATTAGCAATCCTACTCTGAAGCATCTGTCCAAGAGATAGAAAAATCAAATATCTACAGAGATTTGTACAGAATGTTCATCACAGTGTTGTTCCTAACAGCCAAACATCAGGCGGACTGAAAGAAGCTAAATGTACAAAAGAGTACATATTGTATTCCATTTATAAGAAATCTATAAAGACAGAAATTAGGTTAGTGTCTTAGCCTTAGGGCTAGAGTGAAGATTTACTGCAAATGGGCAGAAGAGAACTTTCTGAGGCAATAGAAAAGTTCCAAGACTGGGTATGATAATGGTTGTACAACTGCCATTTGGTGAAAAATAATTGAACACTCCCAATGGGTAAATTTTATGGTATGTAAATTAGAGAATTGTTCTTTATTTCCACTTTGCTAATTTCTATCTTTAGCTTTATTGACTTTTAAACCTATAAACCCACCCTACTTTGCTATGCATTTGTTCATTTCTGGTAAAATTCTAGAAATCACATAGGAGAGGGGGTCCAAACACATTACATTGTCCCTTGCTTGGCAACTGAGCAGTCTAAACCACAATTAGACTTTAAAGAGTGTGTTGATTTCCTTTAGGGGGTATACCAAATTTTGAGAATGTAGTCAACATCTTCAAAAATCTAACATTAAACAAACAGACTTCTCTGAAATGCTGACTCTTAAGCCTGAAAGAACGGTTTCATTTGGTTGAGTCAATTACACGATTTACAGACAAGTGGTGAAAGAGGCCACATTTTTTGCTTTTATCAGGGTCAACTTTTCTCATCAAAATCTGGATTCTCTGTGACCCATTAGATTTGGTTTCTTCCTGCAAAGAGGACATTAACCTACTCTGGTTTCACATTGGTAGAAGGTCAGAAATGTTTGCCACGGGTCCTCACCCCATCTAAACATCATGTGGCCTGCTTGCTTTAGAGCTGTTCTATTTTAGTAATGAGAATTATCCTGCTTGGGAAAAGGGCCAGAGTGGCTGAAGAAGCCAGACTAGGGGTGGCTAATGGATATACTCTCCTTGATCTGGCTTTCAGTACCTGGGAAGAAAGTACATTTCCTTGTCAGACTATTTACACAATTGTTATTTCCACCTCCATTATAGCTGGTCTCTGTGCTGAACACCTGAGGCAGTTTACCTATCATATGCCAAATGCTTGAATAAATTAAAGTAAGAAGTTGTAAGACTGCTTGGAAAACATTTTCAGCAACAAAACAGTCATGAACAGTAGAGGAAATTATATTGTGATTCATTAAACAAATCCAGCTTAAATGCCATGATCCGCATGGATTCCTAGAGGGCTCACAAGCTTGAGTTCTCCCTCTGTCTATGTAAACCTTTGGTACATTTGAAAATGGAAAAGCAGTTGACAATGCATATTTCCAGAAGTACAGCAAGCTAGCTGCCAAGAGATTCACAATAAAGTATTTATCTTGATAATTTACTAGTACGTGGGTATCAGATTTAAAACTAGAAATTTTATCAATCTATTGCTTGACCAGTTGATTGATATTTGGCAGACACTGAGAAAAAACTCCTCCTGCAGGGACAGACTCACATTAACCAAACTCACTGGGACTGATATACACAAACCAGAGTGACAATCCATGAATTTACCATGAATTATCAAGTCATCCAGAAGATTCAAAAACTTGTGTTAGCAAGTCGGTACATCCTGCTCTTGGACCCAGCCATGGGAAGCCCAAGTATAATCAGCAGTACCAGTGTGTCTACTGTGTACATTTTTAATGAGAAATACAACTGTGAGACTGAAATAATCTTGGGCTTCCCTCACTGTACCATCTCTCTTCCTTCTTACCCCAACACTCCCTTCAACTCCTAGCATTTTCTCTCCTCTCAACTTGTTACATAGTGAGCTGATTTACCCAAAGGTGATGATGGAATCACAACAATGGTAATTAATCAACCCTAAGGAGCATCTCTCTACTTAGAAAGATGGATGCCCTCTCACCCACTAGAGGGACTGTTTGGTATGGAAATGGAAGCATTTCAGGCAGTTAGGCCAACAGGCCCATCCCTTGTGCTGGACTTGGATAGGTTTCAACACCTCAGCCTGCTCGCCCACTCTCTTTGTCTTTGTTTCCATGGTGAGCTGATCCAACTCTGACTGGTACACTCAGCCAGGTACTGTCCTTTCTAAGAGGCCAGTAGTCATTCCATCTCCTTAAGGATATGTAGGTTATCTTGACTATGAACCATTATGTATTGATTTTGAGGCTAATTTATAATCAATATGTTGAACAAGAATAATTCTTAAGATGGACTCACCAAACAGCTTTCTTTTCTGTCCTCACTGTCTCCTTAAATTCAGTCTTCAGGCTATTTCTTCTCTAGTCCCTAGAAAAAATCTGAAACAACCCCATGATTTTCTGTTCACTCTGGGAATATGTAACAAGTTGTGGTTTCAATTAAACAAGCAAAAAGCCCAGGTCTATATAATTACTGAAGCTCCAAACTCATTTTAAAGTTGAGAGTCTTCCTCTAGCTTGTAGGTTACAATTAGATGGAGAAAGGGCTTGGCTGGCTGCTCACTGTGTTAGTGTGTTCAGGCTACCTCCAACAAAACACTGTTGACTAGATAGTTTCTAGAACAGAAATCTATTTCTCATAATTCTGGAGGCGGAGAAGTCCAAGATCAAAGAGCTGGCCATTTCAGTTCCTTGTGAGGACTGACTTCCTGGCTTGCAGACAATTGCCTTCTAGCTGTGTCCTAATGAGATGGATAGAGAGATTTCTCTGGTGTCTCTTCTGATAAGGGCATTAATCCTATCAGATCAGGGCTCTATCCTTATGCTTCATTTAACCTTAGTTACTTCCTTAATGGCCCTGTCTTAAATTCAGCTAGGCTGGGGGTTAGGGCTTCGGCCTTCAACATTGGAATTGAAGATGAGGAGATGCAATTCAGTCCATTTCTCCACTTTCACCATCTTGCAATTCCTCCTCCTCCCCTTCCTGTACTTAGTTTCTGACCCATGAATATAGGGAGAGAGGAGATTCAAGGCAGCAGGACCATTTGTACTTGTCTGAAGCTGATTTGAGCCTTCAGCACACCCTGCAGGGCTGGCAGAGTATAAAACCCGATTCCTTCCCTTAGGGCGAAAGTCTGTCAATTCTTGGGAGTCCTTCTTAATAGGGTTGTTCCAATCTCCTCCTGCTCCATGCTTACAGCTCTTTGCTTAACTCCTAAGAATTCAAAGCCCATCTCCACTCTCCTCCTGCTACAGCCTCTCCTCCACTTCAGACAACGACTTGCACAGACTGGAGTCATTCCATACCACCTGTGGAGGCCATTGTATGTCTATTGGAAACCTTCGTGATTCCTTTTACTTTCTTCCTTTCGAATCCCCAGCTCTGAGAGAAGAGGCCAGTCACAATGTAGCTCTAATCACCTCAGCCCCTGCAGTCAGAGCATCTGTCAATCTTAGGTTCCCCAGACAGGGGTCAGAATTCCCTGCCCCTCCCCCCTCCTAAACTGCAAAGTGTCAAGGACACATTGCTAGATCTCCAAGTGGTGTCTCTGAAGCTCATCTCCCTGGACCTAAAGGAAATGGGAGTCACGCCCCTGATGCCACTGCCACCCTAGTCTTCCCTTCTATAGCAAATATGGTGAAATGGTCCCTAGCATCGACTCCAATTTCTTGTCTTCTCTACTTTCCTACACTGAAAAATTGAAAATCATCACGTTCAGATTCGCCTGCAGTTACGGTGTCTGTCAACCAAAGGCACTTGAACAAGACTTAGAAGGCAGAATGGAACAGGCAGGTGGGGGAAGGGACCTTCTCCCTGCCAAGAAGGCCACGGAGATAGACATAGTACTTTTCGGCATCCATGATCCAGGGTCCACTCATTAGCTTCACGGACACTAAGAAGCAGCTGCATCAGTCCATGGCAGATGTCTTCTTCTCTCTGGATCACAGCTCCAGTGGTATGAGCCTGACGTCATGGTTTCAAGTTCTAGGGTTAGCTTCCTGACTCCGCATCTCTGGAGAGTGGCCAGAGTGACAGCTTGCCTGGGGCACATTCAGTGGGTCTGCCCTAAATGTCAGCCTCTGTCGGCCAAGCCTGAAGTCTGCTCCTCCAGCCCTTCTAAAACTTTCAGACCACCAAATCTCTTGAAATGAACCTCATTTTGATTAAAATATCTAGAGTAGTTTCTGTTTCCTACAGTCTCTGGCTAATCTGCCTCCTCCCCTTAAGAAGGGCAGTGAGGAATAAAATTCCCTGGAACATCAACCACTAGGTTAAAACTTCCACTTTAACATCCTCTTATGAACTCCCTGAGGGTAACCCTTGTATTCAGCCCCTGCAGAACTCTTCACCAGAGCCATGTCCTTGTCAGGCTTGAGCCTAGGAAAAGGGCTCAGTGTATTTAAAATAGCACATTTCACTCACAATGAAGATATCTTCATTCATATATCTTAATATACTTGAGAAGCTACCCAATATTTTACTTATTTGATCAATGACAGTGTAGTTTCTCCTTATCCTAAAAGCATCAGCTGAATCCCTGGACTGTCATTTGGCCTTGTCTGGGGAGCAGACGGAGAGGTAGACAAACATCAGGAGGCTGTGAGGACCAGCTTCTCTTCCAGAATACTCCACCAACTAACATGCGCCCCAAATAGATGGACTCTTTGGGTTAAGTCTTGTTCCCTGACTCATGTGATAGACCCAGTCTTTGCAGCAGCTGAGCTTACAATCCAGAAGTGCCTTATCTGAGTTCGTCCTCACCGGTCCTCAGAGCAGATTTTGAAAAGGAGGAAGCAGAGAGAACATGAGGACCATGGCCATCAGTACAAAGGATTAAGTGTGTGGCCTGGGCAGGATTTCACTTTCTCCAATCCCCCAAAACACCTCCTACAGAGCAAGAGAAATATTGTTTGAGATGACCAATTAACTTGCTCTTCATATAATGTAGACTGTGGATAAACACATCTTTTGGAAACTTTGCTATTTGTCTTGCTTTATAGCATTCTTAAATAGCTGCCCCTAAGCTCGCCTCCACACTATAGAAATTGGGGAGCTGCCACAGTGACTCAGGGCACCAGAAGGGGGAGGATGCCATCCAAGGTAGGAGAAAGTTGAGGATGAGGGAGTGGGGACCCAGACAGGGTTGGCAGCTCCACTGCAATTTTGCCTAGAGGCAACCTACATCGTTTTTATAACCTTCATCACTGGTATGCATGAGCCCCAAAATAACCTCATGAAAACCATTCCCCTCCTCAAGCTTGCATCATGCTTTTTTATTCCAATCTGAGTCACAGCAATGTTCTTTGAGTCATCTGCCAGGACTTAATCAAAATTTCACAATGTCCTTCCTATGTGAATGCTTTCTGGCTTCTCCCTTAAATTTTATTTTGGCAACAGAATATCCTTTGAAAAAAATGGCTCCAAGGATCTCCACACAGTTCCTTAGTCCCTCCTGTGGTCTCTCTTTTCTCTTCGAGGGCTGCTGGCAAGGTCACCGACTCCCTTTGTCCTTCCTCCTTCCCTTGCCCGTTGTGTCACTTTCCTGCCTCCTTTCCTTGTATTATTTTCTCTGCTGAAAGCTTCTTCCCCCTCTCGGTGCCCTTCCAGTCCCCCACGGGACAGTGGCTTCGCTGGCTCAAAAAAAAAAAGACCCCAGGCTGAGAAGGCAGACCACTCAGTGCTCTCCAACCTTGGATGAATTCTGTAAAGCCTCAGGGCCTGTTTTCCATAAATTCAAATGGTTCTCAGTTCATATCCATAGGTGGTTTATAAGCATTTAGATAAAAATCATCCCATAGCATAAATACATTCCATCCTCACACAGAAAGAATCCTACCATTACACAGAACACTTCTTAACTGAATGTAACTTTCTAAATGTTTACCAATCGGAGACTGGCAAACTAATAAGCATCCATTAAAAAGCACGAGGCAGCTCTTTATGTACAGTATCTAGCGAGTAAAAAGGCAGTTCACAGAATGTATGTTTAGTAGAATCCCTGCTTGAAAAAAAAAAAAGATCTGTGCTTTCTGCTTTGTGTTAGTACTATGTTACCTATTACACATAAATCTGTGTGTGCTTGGAAACAATCCGAAAGGACGGGAACCCCATGTAACAGTGGTTGCTTTGAGAGGAGGGGCTGTAAGGTAGAATTTTGATTTTTTCCATGCTCCTGAAATTGTGAAACTTTTACTAGCATTTCCTCAACAATTAACACCAATTTTGAATAATTTTGGTGGGGGGAGCATCTTCTATATCCTGGACTAGAGCCTTATTGATATGTTTAAAATCTCGTGAAACAAATTACCTTACAGTTCAGTCATTAATATATAAGTATGTATAAACTATAGTTTATGTATTACTTATTTTCCTTTCATTCCCCTCTAACAAAACGTCATGTGTTTGTTAGTAAGTAAGTAAACAAACACATTGACTGCTTTGCCCTGTGGAAAAATGAGAGCTGAGCTGAGCCGACCCCAGATTTTTGTTCTGGTCTCAGGTAGCACTCCCCCTTCACCCCCTCTGCCAACATTTCAACCAGCCAAGCAAGCCCCAGCGTGTAGCCTCTGGAAGGAAATGGGGTTAAAGCTTGAGGTGAAGCAGAGTACTGGGTTTCCCTTTCCCTTACGAGGTTCATATCAAAGAATGCTGTTTTATGTGATAAATTCTTCACCCAGAGTACAGGCCCAGATTCTGCCTTATAGACTATAGCTTCTATAGAGTGAGTTTACCAAGTTATTTACGTCAAACCTGTCTTATTGGCTGCCAGACAATGAAGATGCATATAAAGTTTGCTATGACAGAGGGAGGTACTTATGTCACCAAATGAAACCATGTCACTCAAAACTTTTTCACTGATGGAATTTCTGTGGGCTTGTTTTGTTTGTAGTTAGCTATGGTGATGTATGGGTTATTAAAGTAGTGAGATACACACATGTACACACAGAATCCATTCACTACAGTCGCCCAAGATAAGCTGACACATCTTTGATAATAGATCCCTGTGCACCCAATGTACCCAAAAGGAAATTAGTAAGAACGACTTGGGAATATGAGTTCCACCTTTCCCCTCCTTCTACCATCCAGCCTATTTTAGGACAACTGTATATAAACAGGCTTGTTGCCTGCGTGACTCAGCCTCTGCTAATCACAAAGAACAGGAGTTTGCCTGGCAGAAGAATCAGTCACTGTTTCAAAGCTCCTATGGTTATGGCTGGTGTAGGTGTTCTCTTCTGCCTAGGCATGAGAATTCAATAAAAAATACATAAAAATTATGTGTCAGTTCTATGCATTTACGTGGAAGTTAGGCATTTTTTTCCCCCATAACATTAGTGCCTTTCTTAGGGGCAACATCAACATTAAAATACTCAATTCTTGGGGTGCCTGGGTGGCTCAGTGGGTTAAAGCCTCTGCATTCAGCTCCAGTCATGATCTCAGGTCCTGGGATGGAGCCCCACATCGGGCTCTCTGCTCGGCAGGGAGCCTGCTTCTCCCCCGACCCCCCAACCCCCTGCCTGCCTCTCTGCCTACTCTGATCTCTGTCTGTCAAATAAATAAATAAAATCTTAAAAAAAGAATAAATAAATAAATAAATAAAAAAAATCTTTATTTAAAAAAAAATACTCAATTCTTGGGGCACCGGGGTGGCTCAATTTGTTAGGCAACTGCCTTCAGCTCAGGTCATGATCCCAGAGTCCCTGGATAGAGCCCCGCATCAGGCTCCCTGTTCAGTAAGGAATCTGCTTCTCCCGAGGCCCCTCAACCAGCTATTGCTCTTTCTCTCTTGTTCTCTTTCTCAAATAAATAAAAAAAATCTTTAAAAAAAATAAAGAAAATCCTCAATTCTCATTATTTTTTAAAAAAGCATGTATTTAACTCTGAGATATATTAATTTGTCCATTTTCAGGGCCCAATCAACCTTACAGAAGCCCCATCATCTCTCACTCACTGTTACAATGGCTCCAACCGGACCCATGACAACTGGTTCTCTTCACATGATGCAAAGCAATCACTTTAAAATGCAATGAAACGAGTCAGTCAGAGAAGGACAAATACCATATGATTTCACTCATATGTGGCATTTAAGAAACAAAACAAAGGAGCAAAGGGGGAAAAAAACTAGAGAAAGAGAGGCAAACCAAGAAACGGACACTTAACTCTAGAGAACACTCTGATGGATGAAGGGAGGTGAGCAGGGGAGTCGGGGAAAGAGGTGATGGAGGTGGTGTGCCCTTGTCATGATGAGCACTGGGTGATGTACGGACGGGATTGTTGAATCACTATATTGCACACCTGAAACTCATATTACATTGTATGTTAACTAACTGGAAATTGAATAAAAAATTTTTTAAAAGATTTTATTTATTTATTTGATAGACAGAGATACAAGTAGGCAGAGAGGCAGGCAGAGAGAGAGGGGGAAGCAGGCTCCCCACTGAGCAGGGAGCCCGATGCGGGGCTCGATCCCAGGACCCCTCGAGATTATGACCTGAGCTGAAGGCAGAGGCTTTAACGCACTGAGCCACCCAGGTGCCCCTGAATAAAAACTTTAAAAAAACTAAAAAATTAAAACCAAGAATGAAAAAAAAAAAAAAAAAGAACGATAGAATCTGCCTGTTAAACCATCTGATCCTAGTAGTTTGTTTTTTTAGGTTTCTTTGTTTTTGTTTTTGTTTTTGTTTTTATGATGGACAACTTATAACCTCTATTTATATGGGAAAATTAATAAATAAAATGCAAATCAGGTCCAGTCCCAACCTGGTCCAATTCCCACAAGCCCTTCACTGGTTTACCAGTGTATGTCGAACGAAACATGTTCGGCCTGGCTCCCTCTCCACCTTAGCATTCGGCATTGTCTCTCCTGCGCACCAGCACACAGGCTCTCAGTTGCTCCAGAAACGATACCAGGCCCATCCTGCCTCAATGCCAAAGCAGTGCCCACACCTCTCTCTTCTGCCTGGGCTCATCCAGCGGGCTCATCGCTCTGCTTATTCCTAGGACCAGCACCTTCTCTTTCTTCTTCTCAAAACCTCCTCAAGATGCCTCCCCTGATGGATTTACCAAAGGGGTCCTGTCTTATTTTCCTTCACAGTTTCCTATTTGTGCCCTTTTAAAACTTATTATATTCTTTAATTCCTTGTCTACTGTCTCCCTGTCCAGGTGACTGAAAACCCCATGTGGGGATGGGCCATTAGAGCTTGCAATGTGAATGCTTCATTCAGGGACCCATCAGAGCCCCTAGAGCCTGGGGAACTGACAAAGATTCTTTCTTCACCAAACTTGGATCAGGTTGCTTATCCTTATTCTAGAACCATCTGATCAAAATCCAGCCTTAACAAGAACCCTGCCTAGTCAGTTTAATCAGAACCTCCCACCTTCAATATCTGATGGTCCTTGGCCATCCCCTAGGCAATGTCCCATCACCCTAGCCTATCTTCAATAAGAATGCTGTTAGGTTAATTTAACCAAACATCCCGATTCCAGATGTTTCCTCTTAGTAATCTTCCCTGCACTGATTCCCACCTCATTCTTTAGCTATAAATTCCCATGTGCCCATGCTGCATTCAAAGTTGAATCCAATCTCTCTCCCCGCCGACATCAGAATTCCATCAAAGTGGTCCCCAAATCTATCATGGTGGTCCTAAATAAAATCTGACTTACCATATTTAACAACTGTCATTGGATTTTTTTTAATGGATCCAGTTTATGAATTCCTACCATATCATCAGTGTGAGTCATCATTAGCAAAAATTGCATTAACGTTCTTGTTAACGTTGTCAACTTTATTTCATTGGACAATTTGTCAATAGTAGTCTAAATCTATTAACTCTTTTCCTGTCAAAATCTGTAAACAAAGATTTCAGGTCAACATCAAGGGAGTAGAATATAGGAAATGGCCAGCTTTGAGACAGAGGTGTTGTTTAGGTTCCCTTTCCAACAGTTTGAGGGGTGCAATTGCCAATTTTTCTAATGGGTAAAGACCAGGGAGCAGTTTGATAGGACAGGATACAGAAGTATGACTCAGCTCTCCCGAACCAAATCTTTTCACAATGACCTCACTTTATTTGAAACAATGGGAATTCCAGGATCACCAGCACATCTGTACTTAAAAATAATAAGGAAAATATTTTAACCTTCTCTTAAAAGTTTCTGTATCACTGTCTCCTTCCATTAATGTTTATAACCAGTATGATTTTTGTATGTATTCATACAAATTAAAGTATAAAACAATTTCTTTAGTTTTCAACAAT
This sequence comes from Mustela putorius furo, assembly GCF_011764305.1. Taxonomy (NCBI): domain Eukaryota; kingdom Metazoa; phylum Chordata; class Mammalia; order Carnivora; family Mustelidae; genus Mustela; species Mustela putorius. The sequence goes on from NW_025421294.1 coordinate 648,701, forward strand.
AAAATTATTTGCATATTTGTAAAGATTTAATCATAGTCACACATAGGAATCACTGTTATTTTATGAGAACCTAGATTCAAAATATAGAAAATTAAGCATAAAGCTATTGCAAGTCATACTTTATATTAGCTACATAATTCCATAGTTTTGAAACAAAATAGCCATGATTTTGCTACTGGCAAAAGGCTAATTATGATAAGGATCTATTGTGAATATCACGTAACTAATCAGTTGAAATGACAGATATTTAGTGAGCTTCTACTATGCCCTTAGGAAGAAGAGTCATGGTCCCTCCCTTCAAGAAGGTTAAGTATAAGGCTGAAAAGGTAGCACATAGGTTATTATATTTTACATATCTTACATTATTGAGTACCTATTTACGTGTATCAAGTTCTCACTACTTCTAAGCTCTCTATTCACTTACTTTGTTCATATTCATATTTATATTTATATTCATACTTTATTTAACCCTCTCCACAACCCTTCAAGTACTTTAACTACATAACAATTAAACATTTAAGACCACTGAGGCTCAGAGCAGTTAATTAGTTTGTCTACCAATACACAAAGCTAGGGTTCCAGATCTTTCTGATTCAAAGGCTCAGAGCTTTTCCATCATAAAAAAAATGTGCTGTGGTCAGATACTATTCAGGGTCTTCCCAGGAATGCAAAATAAGACCTGATAATAAGATTAGAATGCAAATTTCATGAAGGATGGACTATGTCCATTCTGTTCCCCATTTTACCCTCAAAACTCAGGATAGTGATTGGCACATAGTCTTGATAATTTTTTAAGTTAATTAATTAAGCTTTGAAAGCAACAGATTCTAGCTCAGAGCAAGACATACAGAGGGAGATTGAGAAGATGACTCTTGGGTGGCTACAGAAGCCTCCTGATAGCTTACAAAGATCTGATGTACATGGAGTTTTCTGGACAGGGAGAACACAGCCTTCATCAGACTTTCAAGGGATGATGACCTAAAGATATTTATAAACCACTGATATAATCTCAATTTATAAACCACTGATATAATCTCAATTTTAAATATGGGAAGATTATCATATTGTTTCACTTACTTCTGGAACATAAGGAATAACATGGAGGACATTAGGGGAAGGAAAGGAACAGTGAGGTAAATTGGAGGGGGAGACGAACCATGAGAGCCTATGGACTCTGAGAAACAAACTGAGGGTTTTGGAGGGAAGAGTGTGGGGTGTTGGGTGAGCCTGGTGATGGGTATTAAGGCGAGCACGTATTGCATGGAGCACTGGGTGTGGTGCATAAACAATGAATCTTGGAACACTGAAAAGAAATAAAATAAAATTAAAATATGATGTTATAAAAAGCCATAAACAAAAAAATAATAAAATACGGGAAGAAGAGGCTCAGGAAGCCAAGTGATTGGTCCAGGGTTATGCAGCTACACAAGGACTGGGTCTGAATGTAGAACACAGATACACGGATTATGCAATCTTTGAACTTCCAAAATGCTACCCATGAAAAGACAGTGTGTGGGCGCCTGGGTGGCTCAGGGGGTTAAAGCCTCTGCCTTCAGCTCAGGTCATATTCCCAGGGACCTGGGATAGAGCCCCACTCAGGTTCTCTGCTCAGCAGGAAGCCTGCTTCCTCCTCTCTCTCTGCCTGCCTCTCTGCCTAATTTGATCTCTGTCTGTCAAATAAATAAATAAAATCTTTAAAAACATAAACATAAAAATAAAAAAGGAAAAAAGAAAAGAAAAGACAGGGTGGTAGTGTAGGAGTCAGCCACACGCAAATCAGGCTTTCCTCTGAAATCGACAGTCAGCTCTCTGAAGGATGATAGGGGACTATTTAATTAGTATAGACTCACTGCTGAAACAAACAATCCCCAAATCTCAGCCACTTAACACAACTAAAGATTTATTTTTTGCTCCCATCACATCTGATATAGATTGTGAGGCTTTCCTTCAAGCGACAATTCAGGCATCCTGGTTTCTTTCATGGAATGGCCCCATCTTGGAGTCTTTTACTTTCAGGCACACAGGTAAGAAGGAAAGAGAGCATGAAGGGTCATGGAAACTATGACGGGGCCTTGCTGACACCCATATTCCATGGATTCAACCAACTTTAGAAGAGACCAAGAAACCCAATCTTCCTGAGCACCCAGTAGGGTAAGCCATCATGCCGGTTTGCCTGGGACTGTCCCAGTTTTACCTCCTGAAGTTCCATATCCTAGGCCAACTAGGAGAGTTGATCAGTCTAGTGCTACAAGAAGTGGTAGTGGCTTTAGTGAACATCTAACAGTCACAGGATGTTTGATGTGGCCTAATAAACAGCATTATGTATGCCCTGCTCAACTTCTGAAACAACTGAGAAATAAAAAAAGAAAGCTAGATGGGGTCAACATAGTCACATTTTTCGAATGTGTGAGAAACATAGATCAGGGAATAATGCTTTTATCGATGGGAGAGGTTACCTAATTCTAAGCCTCAGAATGAGGTAGATTTCTCACCTCAAGTAGTGCTAGACCTCTCACATAGGAAGCATGACGGTGGAGAACAGGAGAAGTCTCATTCTCTGTGAGCAGGTCAACTGCCAAAATGAAAGGAGCAGACCTTGCACACTCATTTTACCCCCAAATTTACCAACTAGAGAAGCCACTCCATCTTCCTGAGGGATGAGGAGGGGGAGGGTGTAAGTGAAGGGGTCGGGGGATTAAAAGGAAGTCTAGGCCATTACAATAAACTATCTTCCCTCAGAAAGAAGGAAACATGAGCCAGGGGGAAAAAGGCATTCCCATGTAGTGAGGAGTAGACCCTGGAGTCTAACTGTGTGACTTGAGTACTGAGGGCACCCAGGACTTCCACCTGGGAGAACTCAAGGTGACAGGACTGGAATGTTACTGTACTTTAGTGGGAGAAAGATGCATGGAGAGCATAGACTAGAAAATAGAAAGTGCAATCTAGGGGTGCCTGGGTGACTCGGTTGGGGATCCGCGTTTAGCTCAGGTCATGATCTCAAGGTCCTGGGGTGGAGCCCCACCTTGGGCTCTCTGCTCGGCGGAAAACCTGCTTCTCCCTCTTCCTCTGTGTTCTCTCTCTTGCTCTCTCTTAACTAATTAAAATCAATAATCTAGAAAGAAAGAAAGAGAGAGAGAGAGGTCGAAAGGAAGGAAGGAAGGAAGGAAGGAAGGAAGGAAGGAAGGAAGGAAGGAAGGAATCTAGAACATGAAACACTGGATGTGGCCACCTTAGCACACTCTAGCTGTGAGATAGGGTGGGAGGAAGCTTTTAGGGCCTCCTAAAAATTGACACTGTGGAGCCAAACTTGTGCATGCTCTCACTAAAAAAAGAGAAAAAGAAAGAAAGAAAAAAAAAAGCCCCTTGACAGTCACCCAGCAGCACTCTGAGAAGATGCCCCACTGGACCATGCAGGGACCAAGTGTTTCCTTTGAACTGACATTATCATAGAGTGTATAACTGTAAGAAAATGAATTCCAGTTCTGGACCAAAACTAACTCAACCAAATTAACATTCACGGGGCACCTGACTTGTTTTGCCAAGTCCTACATACTTATTTTAAATGAAAAGAATAACCAGATATCAGGTGTGGGGATGTTAAGTAAATCGACCAGACTCATATAACTAGTAGCCCTGAAAGATGGTATTCAACCCCAGGCCCATTTAGTTTGGAGTGTAATAATAACAATAAAAGTATAAGTGTAGGTACAAAGTGCCCTTGTAATAAGACTTAGAAATTAGAATGCATAGTTACCTAAGAAAGACTCTCTCTTCAAGTTCTTTTTCAAACATTCAGTAGATACACACTGTTTGGAATCATTTTTCAATCCTGCATGTAGGCAAAGAGATAATGAGCTCAGTGAGAAACTCTGGGATAAAAGGAGTCTGTGGAGCATACTTCCTTATCCTGTCTGTGACCCACTATGCATGGGAACAAGCGCTGTGAGAAGTGAGAGAGATTCATTATTTACATGACTTCGTCTTGCCTTTGCTTGCTCTTGGATTTTGAAAACAGATTAAATTCTACATTAAAATGGCCACACTGCTGCTTAATTAATACTCACTTTTTATAAACTGATGACAGGAAAGATTCTATATTTGCATTGCTTTTTTGAAAGAGCCCCTCGCTGGAGCCTGTGACCAGAACCTTTTTCCAGGGCCAGAGGATGAGATGAAATGAGTCTGTGTGTGTGTGTGTGTGTGTGCATGTGTGTGTGTGTATGTGTGTGTGTGTGTGTGCAGATACTGAGAGCAGTGGCTTAACTGGGCTAGGGAGCCACCTTAGTTAATGCCAAATTCCAGGTTGCACCCTGTCTTTCTGTCCTCTGACTTTCTGTCACCCGTGTTTCCCTAAATACAGGCATCTAGCCACGTAGAATGGAATCTCCTGGGATGGATTTTAAAAATGCACCAGGATTAAAATTTTGGAGGTAAACCTTAGGGTTGAGAATCACTGTTTTTACCAAAACATCTTAGTAGAAAAGCTGCCTTAAACTTCACCTTGGCTCAGAGTTTGGACTTTGTCTTATGAGCACTGGGGAAGCACTAAAGGATTAAAGCAGAGAAAAGACAGTGTCACATTTTGCACTGTAAAAGAGGAGGGCAGCTGTAGTATGGAGCATATACTGGTTGGACAAAGAAGACCAGACATGAGGCTGTGGTCCAGGTGAGGGAGAGTGCTGACCCAAGGCGAAACAGTAGCAGTGGATGGATTTGCAAGGCATGGAGGGACAAGAACCAACAGAGCCTGGGGACTCATTGCAGGGAGGGGAGGGAGGTCTACATGGGCTGGAGAGAAAGAAATTCAAGATGAACTTCCTACGTTTGGAGTGGGATGCACTAACAGGAACACCACACATAACTGTAGAAATTAGATTATACCCCACCTGCTCTGATACTTGGGGTTTTGCAAATACCCTATACTTCTATCTTTGTGAAACCGATTCAGGGATGGAGCTTTGTTTCTTTTATTTTACAATTAACAAAAGGGTATTCCTTGAAAAAAAAATTTGGTTTGGGGGCTTGATTATATAAACTCAATTAAAACAATGCATTGGGGTTCCTATTGAAATTATTTCTCTATTTAATTTCTCTGAAATGCTGAACAAGGAACCAAAGCTTCAACTTTCATGCCAAAAATACTCTCATCTCCTAACCTGAAATTTGGAAGTAAGCACCACCTTTTTAAATCATTGGCCAATCATCTCTACCTTTTCCTCTCTCACTCTCTCTGTTCTAGATTCTCCTGGAAAGCTTTATTTGGAGACTTTTAGTCCACAGACGGGTGATACCTGACTAGACGGGGAGGAATTTACAAGAGATCGAGAGTAGCAATAATCATAAAGAAGGGGTAAAATCTGATGACTTCGTTTTTCAGTTTTGTTCTTTATATTTACAGTGGCTTCTTCTTGATTACAAAATACATAATAAGGAATTATTATCATTATTAGAAATTCAAATGGTACTGGAAAGCTTGACACAGAAAGGGAAAAATACCTTGTCATCTCAGGCTCAGAGATAACCATGTTAACAGTTTGGTGTATACTCTTCCAGATTCCTACACTAACATAGAATTGAGGTTAGGAATAAACCAAGCACTGAGAGGAGCCTAGGGCTGATAGAGCATGTGTTCTTAAGAAAATGCTGGACCTGGCGGAGACACTGGAGACTCCGTATGTGCTAGAAGAAGGCATGTGAGGTGAACATGGCAGGTGGTAAAGGTGGTAACAGGCAGGGACCTTTCAGAGTCCCGTGTGCATGTACACACTTGTGCACCTTTTAAAGATATTGAATCATACTATGGATTCTCTTCCCAAACTTGTCGTTTTTACATAGAGATCGTCCTACATCAATACATTTAGAAATAGTTCGCTTTAAAAAAGACTACATAGCACTTTTGGATGTACAAAGTCTGTTGAACCAATCCACTATGGATACAAGTAGTTTCCAATTTTTGCTATGAAGAGCAAATAGACATTCTAAGTAAATACCCACGGAAGAATTTCTGATGGCTTAATTTCTAGGATTGATATTGCTAGGTCAAAGGCTACACATATTTAAAATTTTGCTTTACCAACTATGTATAAGATTGACTTATTTCTTTAAATCCTCACATTTTTTGCCAATCTGATGGGCAAAAAAAAAAATCTCTTTTAAAATTTCATTTTCATTATTATTGGGAATGAACACATTTTCATATCCTTCTTGCCTATAGATATTTATTCCATGAATTATCAGTTCACACCTTTTGTAACTGAATGCTTTAGGTCAACTGCATCTCCAGGACAATAAAAATGTTACTCTAGAGTTTGTGCTATCATTTAAGGAGATGTTTGCTGCGTTGGTGAAACAATGAAAGTCAGAGACCTTCAGTTTCTTGGAGTCAATTGGGTGCCTTTCAATTTTTATTAAAATTGCAGGGCATATAATTTCTTTTATAATTAGCTATATTTGTTTCTGATCTTTTTCTTTTGACCTGTACCTTCTTGATCCTCAAATTCTTAATCTCTACCAATTTAATCTTTGAAAGAAGAAATTTTAAAAGGCCTCATGGAATGCTTTGGGCTCCACACTTTCATTTGCTATTTATGGATTTATGATTTTCTGGGAAGGAGACACATCTCTCCTTTTGAAGATGGTCTGTCTTCCTATTTAGATTTCACAGTTCTCCATCAGCAACCAGGAGAATTTGTGCCACTAGAAATCCAAATTAGTTCACATGTCTGTTCCAATGAGCTTTGGACTGAAAAACACCAGATTTCCCCCCAACCTTCTTTATACTTAGTCTGTAGCTGGACAAACTGAAATAGTAAGTGTTCCTAAGAATATTATCCCAGGCTGCTTTCTGGATCATCAGGGATAAGGAAGAAAAACAGGGTAAGGAATTTTAAATACAAATGTAAGGAGGCATTGGAGTCACCGATTTGAGATGTTTAGAGATCACAGAATCATGGGATTTGGAGCGAAAATACCCTTTTGATAATGCACAGACCAGCTCCTTTGATGGTAGGGTCATGTGTGCTGCCTGAGCTTGCGCAGCAAAGGAGTAGCAGAACAGAGCTCCAGGTTTCCTGACTCCTGGTCCAGAATCTTTCTTTTTCTTCTAGGCTGTCTCTTTTTCTTATCTAACTGGAGGAAGAATTTTACTTAGAAGATTCACATACTGGGGCACCTGGGGGCTCAGTTGTTAAGCATTTGCCTTCAGCTCAGGTCATGATCTTGGCGTTCCAGCATTGAGGCCCACATCGGGATCCCTGCTCAGTGGGGAGTCTGCTTCTCCCCCACCCCCTCCCCCTCCTTCTGCTCCTTCTCTCTGTTTCTTTCTCACTCTCTCAAATAAATAAAATCTTTTATTTATTTATTTGACAAACAGAGATCACAAGTAGGCAGAGAGGGCAGGAGAGAGAGAGAGGGAAGCAAGATCCCTGCTGAGCAGAAAGTCTAATGCAGGGCTCGATCCCAGGACTCTGAGATCATGACCTGAACCGAAGGCAGAGGCTTAACCCACTGAGCCACCCAGGTGTCCCAGTAGATAAAATCTTAAAAGAAAAAAGATTTATATATTATTAAATCCAGAAGTCACTTTAGTGATCATATGTCGCAAGGGAAGGAAACTGAGACTCACAGAGATGAAGTGACTTGCTCAGGATCACTAATCACATGGCACAGATGACAGGCTTTGTCATTGCCAAAGATGGCTCTCTATTCCAAATAACCCCGGCATCCTGCACCAGGGATGGTCCTAGTCCTCAGAGCTGGTGAGGACATTTTTCAGTGTCAGATTGTGATGGTTTCTCTCAGAAGTGAAGTGATAAGAGACTGCTTGCTGCCAGTGCTCTGAGAAGATGTTATTCTCTGCCTCTTAAGGTAATCTAACCCTCCACCTTGTCTTATTGAAAATAAATCATCCTCAGTGGTTCTATTGGTCCTTTTTCCTTATGGAATAGTGTGAATGAATATTCAGAGTAGGTGTATTTATTTTCTTCAAGTATTAATATATTTCACTGTTTTCCTACTGTTTAAGCTAAGTTCTTTTGTTTGTAAGGTATATGGTGTAAGCTAGCTTGAGATGGGGGTTTTATTGTAGGAACTGAGACAACCCCAAAGACTGCAACAGCCTGAGGAACTGGTCAGCTCCAGTGACCCATGGCTCTCTCCAACCCTTTCTTATGGCTTCTTGCTTTTTTGTGCTTGTGTTCAGTTCTCCTGTCTCTCTGCTAAATTGGCTGATTCTACTTATCAGAAGTTTCTGAATTTTCTTAACTCTGGCTCGCTCGTGGCTTTTGCTTACCATGTCCCTGACTTGCTCCCAGGACATCCTCACCATTTCTTCTCTTGTTGACATAGCCCCATGTGTTTCCTACTTCCAGTTCCTGAAAGATATGGGATCTGAGTGGCTTAGCTCATCTTGTTGCACTAGAACATTAGTTGTATACCCTCCAGATCATGGGATTGGCTGCCCATTGGTCAGTTTGCCCATCCCAGTGCCAATGGATTATGGATAAAGAAAGGTGCCATCACATGGCATTGCCTGCCAAATTTAGGGTCTGTTAGTGGGTCAATTTCTTTCAAAGGGGCTGAGGAATCTAATGCCTCTGCTTTTTTCTTCTTTTTAGTGAAGATTCATGTATCATGGAAGTGAATGTTAATTGATGTCTTTTGTCAGTTTGGGGGGAATTATAAAAATGTGTTATTCAGAAATTCTTTCAGCTACCTAACAGTGAGTTCTGTCAATACTTATAATTCCCCAACTATGATCTGGTTGGCTCTTTTCCAAGTACTTGTATTGGGTTCCACTCCCTTGGAACTGAAATTTCCATGTGTCTTTGCCATAAAATGCACCCATGCACCTTGGCCTCTGAGCTTTGTCCTGAGAGTGTCTTGGGATTTTTACATTCCTGACTTGGCCCATTCTTTGATAAATTAACTGTACCTAAACCTTATTCTCATATATCAACCATATTTTATGGCTCACTTGATAGGAATTAAGACCTTGGGAGAGTGTCTGGAGGTGGGTAGATATGCAGAAAAAAGGAATTAGTCTTCCCTGAATTTTTACCACGAACCTGGTAGGAACATTCTCATTTTGTAGTTGAAGAAGCAGGGATTCAGAGAAGATCAGACACTTGCCCAATGACACACAGCAAGCAGGTAATAGGGCTAGAATTTAACCCAAATCTACTTAATTCTAAATCTTTGGAATCTCTTTGTTAAAGATTTTATTTATTTATTTATTTAACACAGAGAGAGAAATCACAAACAGGCAGAGAGGCAGGCAGATAGAGAGGGGGAAGCAGGCTCCCCGCTGAGCATAAAGCCCAATGCGGGGCTCAATCCCAAGACCTGAGATCATGACCTGAGCCCAAAGGAAGAGGTTTTATCCCACTGAGCCACCCAGGCACCCCTGGAATCTCTTTGTAACAGACCTTGAAGCTGGGTGTTTAGAAGGGGCGGGAAAAGGAGGTTATTCTAGGTGAAGAGAATAGAGACCATCTCAAGTTAAGGTATAGAGGCAGGCAAATAGGAAGTGATGCAGAGACTTTCGCCAGGAGTGGCAGATTCCTGTAGGAGAGAGATGGAGATTAAATGTCAGAGGCAGCCAGATTCTTGCACAATATAAAGGCCAGCCTAGGGTGTAACTGACATTTTTGGAGGCCTTGGGGAGTCACTAACGGTGAACATGACGTGACCAAGACAGCTGTTTAGATTAGAAGGATTAGTCTGGAGACAGGTGTCAGAAGGATTGGAATAGGAAAAGACTCGAGGTGATTTAGGCATGCATAGCTACGGTGGGCCCCTGTAATCTTAGGCCATGACTCATATGCAGAAAAAAGGAATTAGTCTTCCCTGAAGACTCATCGTCTCAAGCAGGGACCCCTTTCAAGTCCTCTACCTCCTCCTCTTCTCTGTGACAATCACAAGCTTGCAAATGTTAGTCCTCTGGGAACTAAGCATCACCTTTGATGGGGAGAAATGCTGTTCATCTCTCAAAATATATCTAATCAGAAGCTTCCAAGTGTTGCATTTTTAAAATTATTATTTTTAAAAACAGAACTACTCCAAAGGGTAGTGAGCACTGGGAAGCTGAGGCTGTGGTCTAAATTTCCCCTGAAAGTCTTAACCACTGGTGAGATTTTGTCTATGTATCAATCATACCATTTCCATCCTTGTTCTCTGTTCCTGTCACTCCAAGTATGAGAAGAGATGGACGACTAAGACAAAGGAGAAGTTCCTAGGACTTTACCTTCTATTTCTCCTTTTTCTTTTCTATAGTAAAATTACCGTGAAATTATTTACAAGAAGTTGCAGGCAATCTGGCTAAGCTACTCGTGGATTTGTCTTGGGAAGAGTGAAAATCAGTACATTTTATTTTCTTCCCTGCCTTTTACAGCTATCAAGGCTATTTATAAAGTTGGGGCATGCCAACAACACAATGTTGGCAAAGAAATGAGTCTTTCTGTCCCTAGATATTAAGCAATAAGTTTGGAGGTGAGTTTGTTTGTCAGTTTTACCACTGAGAAGACTGAAGGAGAGGTAGTTTAACCCCTAGACCCCGAGGGGTCCTGTAATAATATAGATGGAAGCCCAGTGGATAAAAATGGTGACAGGTTGACCTGCCTTTTCCTTTTGCCCCAGGCTAAACTTGGAGCCTCTCTTCCCTGAAATAGCTCAAGTCATAAAACAAACTTACAACCTTGACAAAACAGAGGAAGAAGTCCTCTGTGCAAAAGTTAAACTGGTGATTCCTCCCACTCAATGAAATATTAATGAAACCAAATCAAAAACCTTAACTGGCCACCCTCGATGTGTAAAGCACTATGCTAGAAGCCAACACTGAATACTTTTTCCTAACGTTTAGGGACTGAGAATTTTCATCCTGTCATAGTAGCAGTCAGTATTAAAGCAGAGGTGAGTTGCTAAAATTTTAAGTTCTATTTAACAACTCCAAGGACACACTCTTCACCCAATGGTTTCTCTGCCAAGTGCTGAAGTCAACTCATGCCTTCTCTGGTGCTTAAAGCATAGGCCATTTGATGTTTCAGACAATATAAAACCCGTGGATTACCAAAAAAAGCTGCATTTTCAGAAGACTCTCTGGATGTGAAAGCAGGCGCTGGCCATCCTGTCACAGGGCTTTGCTGTCAGATATAGAAGAAGGCCAGATGCTGGGAGATCCTTAAACCAACTCCTTAAGGTAGTCTGGAGGCTAGGATCACCATTTTCTCCTCTTGATCCCATCACAGATAGATTGGGTAGATGGAAGGGTTAAAAGAGTTTTAGGTAAGAACTGTAAGAACTATTCAACATAATGGAGTTAGTCCAGATAAGCTTTGTGCACAGTTCTGTTGGTATCTGGTTCTAATCCAGGGGAGTTGTAATGGTCATATCTATGATTCGTATCTTTAGGAATTCCAGGATCCAGGGCAGACTGGCCACAGTAGGTCGGTTGATGATAGGTGTTTAAGCTCCCTGAGAAACAGTGGGAATTTGGGGATTCTTGAACAAAGAGAGGGGATTGTGTCTGTGCCAAACTCTTGGCAAGAAGAGGAACTCCAAGAAGGCAAAAAACTCTCTGAGGTGAAGGAGGACCATAGCTCATATTCCCCATCTTGAGACATGCATTCTTCATACTCAAGGAATGCTTTTGAGTACAACAGAGAGCTGTGTCTTCCTGTCCAGGAACCTAGTAAATTCCTGCATAGTGATGGCCTCAAGGGGCCTTCAAAGTCTATGGTCACTCAAGGGTCACACAATTCAAAATTATCTGGAAAAGTTTTGTTTGTTGTTTTTTGTTTTTGCTTGGGGTAGGGATTAAGATACAAACCTCTAGTTTCAGGAGTAACTGAGCAGTCAGGGACTACAGGAGAATTGGGGACTGCAGTAAAGAATGAAAGCATTTACTGAGAAATGGAACAGTCTAATAGCACTGGCAAATCCTCGAGGAAGATACTGGGGATAACTAGGGAAGGGAGGCACTTAAAGTTTAGAGTTACAGTAACTCAACCATCATGAAAGCTCAGTGCCAAATATCTTTATGACCATCAACCAAGCTTTAAGTATCAACAAGGCCTGTGTAGAGTGAAAAAATGAGTGTTTCTCAATATTCAGTGAAACGTTGCTCCTTTAAAGTCATCGCCATTTTCATCAAAGTTTTGTGGTATAAAAGACTGGGGAAGGAAAACACAAGAAAGGGACAAGTCTGGGTGGTATGCAACAGGATTGGGGTAGAGGAGAGAAAACAGAGGCTAAGATTAGCTCTTGGGGTCAGCATTGTCCCACTATTTAGAGAGATGATCTACGTGCCTGTCACAATTAAATAACATTAGAATATCTGATTCAGGGTCTAGCGATATTCTCCAGATGTTTGTCTAATGTGGCAAATAGCACCAAGGGGACCTTCATACTTGCCTCAGGTGAGTTGCTGAGAATGTCTATCTTGGTTACCTCTTCAGTATGGGATAAGGACAAGGCCTAATTTGGTTAAAACCAGCCTTCCTTACCCATTAGCTCTTGTGACCTCAGGCTGATCGAGAACCAGAATTGACTGTATGGCGCTTCTCTCTTTATTGATACTCATACAACAATTTACAATGATATTGTATTATTTACTTGTTGCTCTGTAACAAACTAGCCCAAAACTTACCAGCTTAAAAAAACAATGAGCATTTATTTCACACAATTTCTGTAGGTCAGGATCCAGGAGCTGCTTAATCAGGGGGTTCTGGCTCAAGGTCTCTCTTGAGGTTGCAGTCAAGATGTTGGCCAGGGCTATATCATCCAAAGGCTTGACTGGAGCTGAAGGATCAGTATCCAAGATGGCATGTTCATATGGATGGTGACTTGATGCTGGTTGTTGGTAGGAAGCCTAATTCTTCACCACATGTATTTCTCCATAGGGCTGCTTGAAGTGTCCTCATGATATGATGTCTTGCTCCCCCCAGGGCAGGTGATCCAAGAGAGAACAAGGTGAAAGTCTCAATAATTTTTGTGACCCAGACTCATAAGCCACACTGTCAATCCTCTGATGTCCTACTGGTCGCATAGTCAGCTCTATTCCCTGTGAGAAGGAACTAGGACACTAGGATACTAGGAGGTGAAAGTCACTAAGGGCCATCTTGGAGGCTGGCTACCACAGAAAGCTACCATGTACCGAGAGTTTGATGTGAAACAGGCTCCCTGCCAAGTGTTTTATAAAGAACAGTTCTTGAGGGTTATTGTTTTCTAATTATCCTCATTTTACAGATGAAGAAACTGAGGCTTTGAGAGGGTAAATGACTTTTGCAAGGTTTTTTTCAGGCACAGCTTGCCCTTTATTTGCACTTCTAAAGAATAAAGTCCATGCCATGCCTTTCTTTTAGCATATAAGCATTGCGTGCCTCCTATGAAACAGGTCCTGTAGTAGGCTCTAGGAATCTAAGAACAGCAAGACCCAGGCCCCAAGGCACATGGAAGTTACATGCACAAAGATAGCACTGTATTTAAGGTATGGCAAGGAAGGAATAGGTAGGGTGGGAATACCCTATTGTGGGTAGGAATGCCCTTCTTGTAGGCTTGATGCTTGAGATGCATCTTCAAAGGAATCAGGCACTTTCTCAACTGTGGATGCATTACTACCTTCAGGTAGAGGGGAGGATGGGGGTGAGGACTTACACTGATTCCTACAGAGGGTAACCATCCTTAACTCCTGCTTTTGGTCTATGTTTGGTAAAACTGGATGACATTTTACAATATGGCCTACCAAATGGAGCCCTGGGGTCCAGAATCAGGAGACAGGTTTTACACCTTATTTTTCCACTAATCCCCTATGCAACCTCGGGGAAATTTTTTTTTTTTTTAAGATTTTTTAATTTATTTGACAGAGAGAGACGCAGTGAGAGAGGGAACATAGGCAGGGGAGTGGGAGAGGGAAAAGCAGGGAGTGCTGAGCAGGGAGCCTGATGTGGGGCTCCATCCCAGGACCCAGGGTTCATGACCTGAGCCGAAGGCAGATGCCCAACAAATGAGCTATCCAGGCGTCCCCCCTCTGGGGAATTCTTAATGGACATATGCCTTTGTTCTAGTTTCCGTTAAATGGGCATAAAGTAATACTTTCTTATATCACGAGGGAGGGAGAGTAATGGTGATGATCAAATAAGTTAAAAGATATAAAATGAAAAAAGTTCAAAGCTCCGCCTTTAAGAAGACTGAAGTCATGAGCCAGTTCTTCTGCAATGTATTTCTTGCCTGTGTCACCCTGTCCTATCCTCACCGTACACACACAGAACAGCTGTCATTTTTTACTTCATTTTCACAGTCATATTTAGCCAAGGGGAAAAAGAATCAACAGCTCCTAAGGATGTTTGGTGTACAAGGCTATCTCTGAAACCATTTAGAGACACTGCAATTGTCCCTCTGAAGTCCTGTTGCTGCAAATGGATGATGATGGGCAAAGAGAAAGAAGTATAATATTTGTGACTGTGACATCATCTGGGCTTTGCGTCACTTTCAGGATGAATATCAGGTGGATGACCCTCTCCGATTCTTCCTGTTGCCGTGCATTTCATTCTCTGAGAAGTCAAGCACATTCATTTCTGATGTGATAGTCCTATGGTCTACTATTATGATTACATAAGCACATGTGCAACATTTTCTTGTGAACAGTCCTTTCATATGTAGGTAAACCACAGCCCGCAGTCCCTGAAAGAGAGGCATGCTGAATATCCTTATCCCAACCTGGATGCTCATGGGGCAGATTCTAGACTAGGGTCACTACTATCTTCCCATATACCTTGGGCCCCATCATCATAGATGAACAGACTCCATATTTCAGGTGAGTACATAATTCTTCAGAAATGGTGATTATTTCATGTACACATGAGTCTCATGTCATTATTCATATGAATAATAAAACAGGATATTGATCTCTTTGAGAATCAAGTCACTTTCATTTCATTATGTTCTCTGTTCCTTCTCTTGCCTGGAGCCTTGGAAAGTGAGCCCCATGCTTTCTTGGGCTCTCCTTTATCACTACACAATACTGTCATGTTGCTACAATGTTATACAACTCAAAGGACACTGGTAAGCCTGTTCTCATATACATCACGTTTTGAAGTATTTTCTCTCTTCT
This sequence comes from Mustela putorius furo, assembly GCF_011764305.1. Classification (NCBI taxonomy): domain Eukaryota; kingdom Metazoa; phylum Chordata; class Mammalia; order Carnivora; family Mustelidae; genus Mustela; species Mustela putorius. The sequence continues at coordinate 663,807 of NW_025421294.1, forward strand.
GCCTAGGGAGGCCCAAGCAATTCTAGGGTGAAATTTGGCAACCCTGGATTGGGAAGTGAAGATCACCTTGTTCTATGGAAAGTGAAAGAGGAATTGAAGCAAGGAAGCTAAAGCTCATCATTTGGTTCCAGATTATCTGCTTGCCCCTTTCCCCTGGAACGCTCCCATTACTGGTGGTCAAGGCCGTGTTGCCCAGTATTTAAATGGTTTATGGCTTTAAAATATGGCTTTGAAGGCTTCATTGTGGTTAGAAGAAGACATGTATTAAGTATTAAAAGCCCGTCATTCTTCAGTCACTACTCTTTATTTTTTTTCACTAACATACACTAAAAAAACTCTCATGCTGTCCCTTTGTGGTCACAACTCTCCCCACCCCAACCTCTGGTAACCACTAATCTGTGCTCCCGATAGTTTTGCCTTCTCCAGAAAGTCATATCTATGAAATCAGAAAGTATGTAAGCTTTGGAGGCTGTCTCCTTTCCCTCAGCGCCAGGCCTTTGAGGCTCATCCGTGTGGCTGCGTTTACCAATAGCTATTCCTTTTTACTGCTGAGTAGGGTTCTATTGTTCTCCCACCCAAGTACTAACCGGGCCTGACCCTGCTCAGCTTCCGAGGTCAGACAAATCGGGTGCGTTCAGAGTGGCATGGGCGTAGGTGGGTTCTATTGTCCAACTGCATATTTAACTTGGCCTGTTTCAGCATCGCCCAGACCCCATGACTCTGTAGACAATATAGCATGAGGGTAACCAAGTGAAGAAGTAGCTAATGTTTATCTTTCTAATTCTATAGTTACTTGAACCATGTTGGGTGATCATCTGGAGACAAAAAAGAACAGGCAGTTTTTATTCCAGAGGCTCAAGTGCCTTGGGCTTGCAAAATCTCCCTGCATCCAGTATTTGTAATTTACACAAATTTACAAAAATTAACACATTTTATCTTCTGGTTGTCCAGTGTGTGTGACTGGCACTGTCTAATGCAGTGGTTACCAAGAGGGTGATATTGCCCCCCTCTCCCCTCAGGGGACATTTAGTGATCTCTGGGGACAGTTTTGATTGTCACACTGTGAGAGTACTACTGACATCTAGTGTGTAGAGGTCAGGGATGACGTGAAATGTCCTATATGCACAGGACACCTCCACAACAACACAATTATTATTGGTCCAAATGTCAATAGTGCCAAGGTGAGCTATCTTGATATAACGTATCTGAGACATCTCTTCAAAAAACACATTTAACGTGTTTTAGGTTGGGCCAAAAACATCTGCAGGAAAATGGTAGCCTTTTTGAAGAGAATCATTATTTTCCCTCAAATTTTAAATGGCAACAAAGGGAATAAGAGTCAGAAAGAGGAAGAGAGTGATTATTCACACCCATAAAGAAATTGTTCAAACCCCCTTCAAACAACTGTCATATAACCCACAAACTATTGATCCCTCAGACTACTACTATCATTTAAATGCCTGTCTCTGGACCATTACATTTCTACCCTTCGTATGCAATGCCTTCCACACTTCCCTTAGCTTGGAGAACTCATTTTTGGGGATCACTGTCTTTAGATGCCGTGGCCAGTTATCTTTCTTCATGGCTCCTGTAATAACTGTCGTGAAGAACGTGCCATTCCTTCTGGCACCATTTAATTTACTGGTCTCTCATCTGGTATCCTCTGCATGGAGTCCAATGCCTGGCACAAGTTGGTGCTCAATAATTGCTGAATTAAGAACATCATTTTCCAGATATATTTGGATACTCCTTCATCCATATGCCCAATCATTAAATAAAATTTATCAGGTACCTACTGAGTGCCAAGCAATATGAATGTTGGAGAGACAGGAGTGAACAAAAGACATCAATCCCCTGTCCTCATAGGGTTTACATACTAGAGTGAGGGTTGGCAAGATAGTAAATATTTTTGGCTTCGTGGATTATGCACTCTCCATTGTAACTACACAACTCTACAGTTGTAGTGTGAAAATAGTCAAAGACAATATGTAAATGAGTGAGAGTAGCTATATACCAATAAAACTTTACTTAAAAAAATAGGTAGCAAGTATGATTTGGCCCTTGGACTAGTTTTTCAACCTCTGTTTTGGAGAGAAGTCAAATAATAAACAAATAAATATATAATTCAAATAGTAAGTGCTTAAAAAAAAAAAATGAAGGAAAAGGAATAGAGAGGAAAGAAGGTGGAAAGTTAGTCAGGGAAGGCCTGTCTGAGGAGATGACACTTGACAGACATCTGAATGAAGTGAGGGAGCAAGGCAGAGGACCAGCCAGTGCGAAGGCTCTGAGGTACGAATGTGCTGGGGTCTCCTGGGCCAGTAAGAAGGCCTGTATGGCATGAAAGAGGCAAGCAAGGGAAGTAAGAGAGCTGAGGTTGCAGAGGTGAAAGGGACCAGACTGTGTTACCATGTGGACCTGGAATTGATTCTGTGTGATGAGAAGCTTGTAGAGGTTTTGCGAGAGGGAGTAACCAATAAGAAGTGGTCAGGGTGACTTGACATCCACCCCTCACTTGTCCAATGGTGGATTTGGGTGAATTAGGAAAAGGCGCTTCCTATAGGATGAAGCAGCCTTGGATTTTAGTCTCCAGTCAGCCCCTCTGTCAGGCATCTGTGGTTGGGATAAAGTTTGGACTTCACGGTCCATGGTCTTAAATGCTGCTTAAGTTACTTAAGAAACTCCAAATCAAATGTTACCAAATGGTATTCTTGAGCCCTTCTAGGACTTTGACATCTTTGGTATACAAAGTATTGTCATTAAGACAATGGTTTCTGGGGCTCCAGCTCAGTGTTTTGGGGCAAATGGGAGGGTACTGAATCTTAGGGGTATCCCTTCCTTTTCCCCAGGGGTCAGAGTCACTTCCTGAGACCTTTCACCCCTCAAACAAGCTCTTCCTTTTCTTCATGTTGAGGTAAGGCAGAGGAGTACAGATGAAGCAAACAGGGCAAAGAGTAAGCAGCAAGGTGCCTAAGTTATGAAAACTTGTGTAAAAGAAACCTTGTGGTGATAATGACAGTTTCACTTCCTGGTCTTTGTTGAACTACAGGTTGTCAGGAAAGCCCTGTCACACATTTACATGCAGGTTAAATTTCTCAAAATCTGAGTCACAACAGCCTAGTAACTGTGGGGAATATGATACAAATGCTGCTGTGCTATTGTCATTGTCAGTGGGTAAATCTTTTTAGCAACTTGATGTGGTTGGTTTTCTTGGATCTGATGGGAACAAATCCAGCTACGCGCTCCCTCTTTGTTAGATGGTCTTCCTTCCTTTTTACTGATTGTTTTGGACAGGGATTCTGATAGACAAGATGAAGAAATGAAATGCATTTTCATTTTCATTAAATACTGCAGGGCTTTCCAAAACAACCCGTGACAAACTTATCATAGGCCAGCATTTTTTACTTTTCTATGTGCTTTTGGAGGTTTTGACACCAGGGATGAAAATGTGCTTTCCAAACAGTGTGGACTTTACCTAAAAGTGTTGTCAACTGAGTCATAATGAGCATCGTGGTTCATTCTTTTCCCATTGTTGTCTTCATTAGGTGTACGATTTCCCCTAATCTCATGCACAGACAGTCTGACTTTCTACCCACAGGTCTGATTGAGCATCTTCTATTCATTTATCACTTTCTAAAAATGAGCAAATCAGATCAACTCCTAGTTGCCATGGATGAATGCAATTTGGGTACCTCAGCTTAAAACAATAAAGATGAAAGTGATGGAATAATATTAATTTTGTGCTAATAAGCATCTTCCAAGCTATAACAGAGGATGGAGGATGTAATCCCAGAGTTGGACTTTAAACTTGGATCTGAATTTCAGAGTTGTTAGTAGGTATCTGAATATTAGGTTTGGAAATGTTGAACTGGCACACACATTGTGTTACTTCTAATCTGTTCTGTTTTCCAGGAAAATGGACACTTGTTAAATATTCTCCGTTGAACAAACTGAGAAAGTTGTAATGTATCTTGGGTTCCTGTTAAAGAAAATTTTAGCTGGTGAATCTTGCCGATGCCCTACTTTGAAGGACTTAACTCATGTTGAAGGCTGCATAAGACTGCGGGCATGGGAGTTGTATTTGGGGAGCAAATGGGCAGCTTCAGATGGTTTTGTTGCCTTTCTACAGAATATAGCCCAGGAGGAGTTGGTGAAGAGCATGAGTTTTTAGGCTTGTTGCTTGCTTTTCTCAATATGGCCCATTCAGAACTTCTCCCTTGAAATTAGAACTTTATGCTAGGGAGAAAGCAGGACTGAAAATGAACCTGAGGTTTCTCCTAAGTTCCAGTAAAGCAGCCTCCACTCTGAGTCAGTGAGTGAAAGAGTGAGGACACAGGAAGCTAGACTCTGTCACCAAAGAGCCCAAAAAAAGGGATCTAAAATATTTTTTTCAAAGAAGAAGCATGAATAAAATGATGGGGAAGACACAAAATAGAAGAACAGAGAAAGAAGAAAGAGGAAGTAGAACTCAGTAGGAAAAAAAAATCATAAGGCATTAGTCCATTGAAATGTGAGAAAGGCAAAATCACACCCAACCTGCTCTATCGGGGTTTACCTATCAAAACTTTAACTCGGAGACATGGGGACTCCTCTTACCTATTTATCTCAGAATCTTCCATACGGTGTCAGGAGATATGCTAGTTAAAGTAGCAATGGTGTGCTGGTTATCTTTGTTTCGTCCTATCTTTTCAGATGTTTTACACCTGAAAGTATGAAATAATAACTTAAAAGTATGAACTAATCAGTAACTTATAAGCCATGCCCACAAATGGAAAGTGAAATGTAAAACTGAGATGGTTTGGAGGAGAAAAAAAGGATTTTAAAAATAAACCCAAATGATCCACATGAATAAAAGATTTATACTTTTGGTCCAGATCCATGGTCCACTGAGGTTAGGATTTTGACTCAAAGAGGATAATAAAGGTTATGGAAGGTCAGGGATATAGAAGTCCAGAGCTGCCATTCATACCAGTTGGTTCATTGGTTAACTGCTTAGCTCTCAACCTCGTCAAAAACAGATCTTGCCTGAGTGAGCTTCATACTACGGATTCTTTTTTTTTTTTTTTTTTTTTTTTTAAGATTTTATTTACTTATTTGACAGACAGAGATCACAGTAGGCAGAGAGGCAGGCAGGGAGAGAGGAGGAAGCAGGCTCCTCGCTGAGCAGAGAGCCCGATGCAGGGCTCTATTCCAGGACCCTAAGACCATGACCTGAGCCGAAAGCAGAGGCTTTAACCCACTGAGCCACCCAGGTGCCCCCATACTACCGATTCTTTATCAGCAGTGTAGGCCTTATGTCACGGTGAGATTACCCCCACCCTGGGCAATGTAGTGGGACACTTCCTTCATATGGTCTTCCCTCTGCCTGCAACACCTGATGGGATCAAAGCCTGCTAATACAGAGTGTAAATAAAGACTTATTCCTGGCCACGTCCACTCCAGACTCCTAAAGGACAAAATGTCCATCCAGCAGCTGCTTCAGAAGTATTTCATTTCATGAGTGAGAAAAATCAAAGAGAGTATGTGTGGGATAGCATGGACTATAGGATTCTTACCCATGCCTTTTATTTTTCAGTACCTATGTCCCTGAGCTGTTGTGCCCATGCCATACCAACTCCATGGGCCACATTCAGAATCATTCAAAGTTTCTTTATTTTATCCCCATCAGTTGTTATAGGATGTTCAGTTGCACAGAAACTCCTCTAGGTACTTTTAAAAAAGATTTTATTTATTTATTTATTCATTTATTTATTTATTTATTTATTTATTTATTTGTTTATTTATTTTACAGAGAGAGAGAGAGAGAGAGCAAGAGAGGGAACACAGCAGAGGGAGTAGGAAAGGGAGAAGCAGGTTCCCTGTGGAGCAGGGAGCCCAATGCGGGGCTTGATCCCAGGACTCTGGGATCATGATCTGAGCTGAAGGCAGATACTTAACTGAGCCAGCCAGGCGCCCCTCCTCTAGGTACTTTTGGTGGTAACCTGAGAGTTATCTATTGTATACTCATGAACAAGTCATCTTGAGCAAGAACATCTGCACTCCCCTCCTCCCAGGCTTGGGTGTCTGTCACGGACATCCTTTACCAGAATTCCCTATCCCACCGTAATAATTAGTATTCTGTGAATTCCCAATGCATATTAAAGGTTTGTGATAATCAAAAGATGATCTTTGACCTATTCCTAGAAATGGGCAGTGATAAATATACCAGGATACTGAAGTCTCCCTTATTTTAAAGGAGAAATCTCCAAGACTTAGTAACTCCATGATGATGGCTGGAGGAGATCGGTTGCTGCTATTTGATGGATTTTAGTAGGGTAGAAAGACAGAAGACATAATTTAAATAATTTAGAGCCTCATTCCTTTTCAGTTCTCTAACAGATCAGTATGATTTTAGTAAGTAACTGCAAACAATTCATTCTGGGTTCTTTATTCTTAATTTAGGAGGAAACTTTTGCAAGTGAAACAAAGGCTCATTCTTTTTCTTTCATAAGGAGCTGAGGATATTTTTCCATGAAACATCTAGCATATGCTCCCCACCCCCCCACACACATGCATCAGAATGCTATCTACAGAGGGTCATCCTGTTTTCTTTCTTCTAAAAACACCCTTTCAACACAATAATTCTCCAATTTGAGTGAAGGCAGCATTCTATATCTTCCCTGAGGTCTATCTACCTTTCCTACCTCGACTGCACTGTGGACCTCTGTTCTCTCTGAATTCCAGAAATGGAAGATGCTTTCAAAAACTAACACTTTTTAAAAAATAGTGACTCTGGGCGCCCTCTGCTGTCTATTTAAGTTCTTCAGCTGCATACCAGTGATAAAAGCAAGGCATGAAGGCAGGGAGGGATTACTGAAAAAATCCAAACATACATCATACACAAACATTACGTATGTATATGTGTTTCTTTGTACATGTAACATATGCATATTATATGTATGTCTGTGTGCATGCATATATACCTTAACTGTTTTTACTGCGTGGCCCCTTCAAGGTTCTGCTGAATCAATAGCACAAACTTTCCTGAAAAGTGCACCTATGAGCATGTACACGCATGTACACACACACAGAGCCACCATCTGGGCACAACAACACACAGACAGAGTTAACAATGTGAGCTTTGGCATCAGACCAACTGTGCGTGCCCACTCCCTGCTATTACATCAATGGCCAAGCACTTAACTTCTCAGTTTGTTTACTCATCTGTGAAATGGGGTTTTCCTGAGGGTTAAATGAGATACTGTATATAAAGTGCTTTGTATAGAGCCTGACAATGGTCTCATTAAGTGTTAGCAGGGTTTTTGCCTTTATCTTTTAAACCCTAACATACCGAGCCCTGTTGTTGTTAAATTCCTTGTTACTTCAGCATCAGTGTGTCAAAGAAAACGCTGTGCTCACCTAAATTGGAGATGACATTTCCTCTGCTCTCCACAGTTTTACACAGGGAGATAAACCCTGTGGCCCAAAAGCCTCATGTGGAGTTGCTTCATCCGTCCTGGCTTCTCAGTGAGCAGCATTCATGTTGAATTATCTTCGGACGTGCATGTGGCCATCCTGCCACCAGCGACAGAACGAATTCTTTAAACTGGTATTAATTCAGTAATTTCCAACCATGAAAGTGAAGGCCTCCTTAATCCTCTTGAACTTAATGGTGACACAATGTTTCCCCGTAGAGTGCCGTGGGACGTACCAGGAGGTTCTGCTGGGTTGCCAGGCGTGTGACTTCGATTCGTGGATTCGAAATCCATTCGAGTTGTAGGGCAGTCACATGCGGGGGTTACGCCTTTTTTTGTGATGTACTTCAACAAGATGTCCTGCTGCCTGGAAATGAGGGACATCTGGGGAATTAAGTAACATGGGGATGCTGGGCTCTTTTGGGTGAGGATCTTGGCCTGAGTTAGGGCAAGGAAAAGGAATCAAGAAAGATGAGGGATACTAATTAAGCAATGAATGGGGGCTCCAGGTGCCTTTTCCTCTCAGGGCCTAATTAAATGAGGACTTCCTCTATCCTAAGCACCCACCTTTGGAGTATTTCAGCTACAGGACAGAGATTACCAGCCAGATGTGGGGTGTTCTTTCCTCTGGGACTTTTTTCCCAGACCTCACCTTAATCACTGTGGTCAAGTTGCCCCTGATGCTCTTGGAGGCCGCAGTCCTTGGAAGATCAACTCAGTAAGGCAGGCAGGTGTGTAGGTGTGCTGTTTGGCAGTGTTCTGGTCTTGTTCCACCAGTAGCTGGGAAGTTTTATGTCAAATTGTATGTCCCCCCCCTACTCTCCCTTCTTTCCAAATCACTTCTGTCTCAGATTAGCCAAGAGCCTACAAACACTGGGGGAAAACCCCATGGAGAAAAACTAAGAAAGAGGGCTCTGGCCAGGGTGTTAATGCACTCGTCACCTACACGCCCTTCTTTGCCATCTTGCTTCTTAAGGGCTTGGCTCTGGCTCATGTAAAACTAAGATAGAAAGAGCAGTGGGTTTATGAGAAAGTTGTGAAGTATTGAAAGCAGAGCATAGCAGGCTATACATATTAACTAAAACCTGCCATTAATTAATTCACCCTTTCAAAAAATATTAAGGCCACATTTTAGTATTGTGGTATAGTATTATACTACATAGGAACTTTGGGGTCATGTAAAACAGAGGTAGGATAGTTTGTCCTTCAGAAGACACTAGATATACTTGGAAAAAGTCCTTTAACAACACAAGGCAATGTACCTGTCAAAATGGATGACAGACTATCAGTGCTACTGAAGATCAGAAAAGGTCCTTGTGAGTGTGTGCACATGCAAACAGGCACATGCCACTTACTATCTACGGGGTGAGAAGTATCACGCCAGTCGTTAACAGTGTGGCCATTTCCACAGATGCTGGTCTGTTCTTCTTGCAGAATGCAAGCTCATGGTAACAGAGGTCATTTTTTAAATCCCGTTTTGACTCCATGCATGTTAACAAAAATATCTTAATCAGGATTACTCCAATATCAATTTTTGCTCAAGGTACTTTTGAGGTAACACCACTTAAACCAATGTAATTCCTTGATTCATTTTTTTAATCTTGTCAAGTTGAAAGTATACATTCTCTTTTTAAAATTTTTATTAACATATAATTATCATTTGCCCCAGGGGTACAGGTCTGTGAATCATCAGGCTTACACATTCCATAGCACTCACCATAGCACATACCCTCTCCAATATCCGTAAGTAGCATAAACCATATACCTTTAAAAAATCTTTTTTACCAAAACAAGATGGGATCAGGAGGGAGACAAACCAGCAGAGACTCTTAATCTCACAAAACAAACAGGGTTGCTGGAGGTTGGGCAATAGGGAGAGGGTGGTTGGGTTATGGACATTGGGGAGGGTATGTGATTATGGTGAGCACTGTCAAGTGTGTAAGCCTGTACCCCTGGGGCAAATAATACATTATATGTTAATAAAAATAATTTTAAAAAATATTTTTTACTTTTCTGAAATATTTCCACCAGGGGATTAATTCACAATGATTTGGCTCACCACACTTTTTTTTTACCCATAATGTATGTCAAATTTGTAAACAGAAATATTATTAAGTAAATTTGAAACTTGAGTTATTTTTGTCAAGCTCCGTTCTATTCTGCCATATTGCCTTAGTTTACATGGATATGTATGCACATGTGTGTGTACGTATACATGTGTCTCTCTGTGTGTATATATATATATGATTTGAAAACACTAAAGAGATACACTTTTTACTAATCTTAAATCATAATGACCTGGGACTCCTGAATCATTGATTCCAGGGAAGAGGGTTTGGGATTGAGGTGGTTCATCAGAGTGAGGATCCTCAGGAGTAGAGACAAAAGGCACACATACAACACCTCATCGGGTACTTGCTCAGGAGTCCAGGCACAAGGCCATTCTTACCGGCTCTTCCCTCTTTGTGACAGCAGAGACCAGAGGACCCAGAGATAGTATCTGAAATCCAAGTCTCCTGTGCACATAAAACAAATACAGGCTTCCTCATAAAATAGTGGTATATAATATAGTCCCCAGAATAGCAACATCAGCACCTGAGAATTTATTAGGAAGTCACATTTTTGGACCCTGCTCCAGATCAGTGGAATCAGAAACTCTAGAGATGGAGCCTAGCATTCTCAGTTTGAACAAGCTCTCTAGATAACTCTGATGCTTGCTAAAGTTTGAGGACCACCGCCTTATACTGAGCTGTCATCATGGCTATCAAAACAAGAGGTGAAAGGAACATATCCAGAAAGCAAAGATTTGCCTAAAGAAAAAAAAAAAAAATCAAAGCTTAAAATATCCTTTAAGCAAGATCAAGTTCCCCATGAATTCCTCTCTGAGGTTCTCAACAGGAGTAGAGAGTGCCTAAGAAGTTTTTATTTGCTTGCAAAGAAATAGAGAAAGCTGTAATTTTGCCTGCTTGAATTGTAGCAGATGAATCCTAACCTCTCCATTACATTTTCTCAGTAATAGTCCTTAGGAATTAGTTCAATTTTGTATTAATTCCTTGGATCACTGTCAACAAAAATGTCAGCCCAAATTGCCCAGGATCTGTCTATTTCACCAGAGTCTATTCTTCAGGAGGATTTTGATCACTCTGTAAGGAGTACTACTTACCGAAGCAAAGAGCAAATGACTAGGCCGAAGGTCTTTAAGTTCAACACGGCAGTCTAAAAGTGTTCTGCTTTAGGAAAGGGAGGTCTTTTCCCTGTGGCATCTTAAGAGCCTTTCATAGTGCCCTGTCCTTTGTAGCTGCTTAATATTGATTTGGTGAAGAAGTGGAGAAACCATAAGAGTTCTACAGCTTGAAATGCCTGCTCGAAGAGGTGACACGTGAGTTAGATCTTGAAAAATGGGCAGAAAAGGATGGATAAAGAGGGAGGGCATTTTATTTTATTTAAAGATTTTATTTACTTATTTGACAGACAGAGATCACAAGTAGGCAGAGAGGCAGGCAGAGAGAGAGAGGGGGGAGCAGGCTCCCCACTGAGCAGAGAGCCCGATGCGGGGGTCGACCCCGGGACCATGACCTGAGCCGAAGGCAGAGGTTTTAACCCACTGAGCCACCCAGGTGCCCCAAGGGAGGGCATTTTAGGTGGGAGGAGGAAAGGATACATAATGGCTGAGCAAAAGCTTGGGATCAGGTCTAAATGCCTGGGACTGAGCGGAAGGCATCGGAGAGAAAACACTCTTCACAGGGGCTTATGATGACAACCAATAGCTAACAAAATGAATTAGTGAGTTAAATGAGTACTCATCCTCTCCTATGATCCCTACCGGGCTAGGTATGGGGCTGACAGTGGAGAACAAGACAGACACGATACCTAAATCTAGTGCAGAACAGAGAGTGGTAGGAGGATGGTCAGTGTGTGGATGCGTGAAGTACAAGTTATGTAGGCAGCTCACCTAACCTGAAGTTAAGCAAGCAGGGGGCTCAAGAAAGCCTTTTCAGACAACAAGATGCCTCAGTTATGGCCTGAGGAGGGAAGAAGTGTGGAGTAGCAAGGAATGGGGTGGGCTAGGCAAACCTGGGCCAGGTTATGAAGAACCTTCTAAAACTACATTAAAGAGACAGCTTTATCCAGAGGGGAGTGAAGAGCCCTCAGAATGTTTTAAACAGAAAAGGACAAGTTTGTTTTGGAAATCTCACCGGTTGTAGTAAAGACAGCTGAAAGGACTGAGGATGGTTGCTTTAATTAGAGAAGTAGCAATGGGAAAGAAGTTCAGAGAGCTTGCTGGAAAAAAGTCTCTGATAGTTTAAAGCATGTCAGTATTTCCTTGACATTTCCACCAATGGAAGCTGGAATGAATGCTCCCTCCCTTTGAATCTGGACAGGCCTGTGATTTGAGTGGAAGTGCTGCCATGGAACCTCTGAAACCAGGTCGTAAAAGGTGACAACAGCTTCTGCCTGGTCCTCTTGAGACACTCCCTAGTACTGAGCCACTGTGCTGTCAGGGAGCGACACGTAAATGTTCTGACCCCAGTCTCAGCTGAGGGCCCACCATGAGCTGCCATAAATACTAAGTGAGGAAGCCTCTGTGGTGACTCTAATCCTAGCCATCAAGTGACTAAGAACCACCTGAGACACTGAGTAAGCACTGCTTGGCCGAGCCAGTCAATTCTAACCATAATGAAAAAAACGACTGGTGTTTTAACTAGCATGTTTCAGACATGAAAAGAGAGAACCAGAACACTCTCCTGGTAACACCTAACAAAGGAGGTATCTTTTTGTCTCCTTCTCATACTGTGCTGGACTCAATCACGGTGACTTTTGGACTTTGAAGCAGCAGACATTTTTATAATAAATGAAACAATCTACAAAGGCATGTAATAGAGTTGGGGAATAAGATGTTCTGTCCAAATATTCTCATTAACAGAATAAGTACATGCTTTAGGCAAATTATCGATTGCAAAAAAACACCATTTTTCAAAGAAATTATGAAATTTTGAAGAATGAAATGCTCACTATAGACTAAGCAAACTTTTTCTTTGATGGTTCTTTAGCCTTTAGAATCATCTATTAATTTTTGGAGTAAACATGAGGCTCATTAGCTCCCTCTGTACTCTTGCCCTTCAGCGTAACTTATGGGAAGAGGTCGAAGAGCCCAGCTTTTACCAGCAGCAGAGCCACCATAGTCAATGGCTGTTCAGAGCAGCAGGGCTTTGGAAGGTCATGACTGCTATTTATTGCTCACATTTATTTTTTTTTAAACTAATGAATGGTTGTTAGCTAACAACCAGGGCCACAGTCATACAGGGCATAATAGCCATTCAACTACTCTTTGCGAACGCCAGAGAAGATAAAAGATAAGTTGGGGGACAGGAAGCACGCCCTATTATTCCCTCAGACTTCGAAGGTAGAGAAATCCAAATGCCTTTTTCTGCAAACACCGGACACAAAAAAATACAATTAAGATTTTCTAAAGGCACAGAATGTTCCTTAGAAGGGGCTAAGTCTTCACAGAGCATAAGCAGAAGGAAGAATGCATTTGTTATAGGATTCTTCAACTAGGTACTCACATTCTGAATGCTACTGACAATAATAACAATAGTTAGCATTTAGTAGCACTTACTCTGTACAACCCATGGTTCTGCTTGCTTTACATTTATTATCTCATTCCATTCTCCAGCAGGCCTATGAGGTGGTTCTGATTACCCCATTCAACAAATGAGGAGAGTGAAGGGAGTCGGTGGCCACACACTAAGCCACCCAATAAATGGGAGCCCTTTCCTAGTATTCTCTCTTTAAAGAGACAGAACATGCTCTCTTGGGAAGGGTACTGGACTAGGAAGCTGGATTTTCATCTCAGCTTCACCTCTAACTAGTTCTACCAATTTGCACCAGTCATTTCCTTCACCTGAAAGATGATGGAATTCAATGAGGAGATTCAGACCATTCCTCCTACTCTAAAATTGCTGATTCTGTGAACAATTCTTGACTCCGAAAAACAATCAAGTTAAAAGTAAACCTTAGTTTTTGAAACAACACTGAAGAAAGAGTGTACAGAACACTAAGACGACAAATGGGAGGGTTGGACATCAGGTGGGCCTTTAGAAACAAAAGGCACAACTCACAAAACACAGCACAGTGCTGTGTTTCAAACCATCATTTGACAGACCAAGATGAGGAAGCATTAACCTGCTGTCAAGGCACGTTTCTTTTCACAAACAAAATAAAGTATGCCAAGAGAAAAGAGAAGATCATTAACATGACAATTGTAGAACCAAACATTTATGATCCACATAAAAAACAAAACAATACAGATAGCATTATGGGGTATTTATTGGCACTTATTTTGAAAAGCACATGGCCTGTCCATAACCACAGTGGTAACCATCTAAATTTTAGTTTACCTACCAGTTCTCGGTTAGTTTGTGCTGCAGAGAAAACAAAACGACCTCAAGATGTTTTCTCAAGAACATTTTATTTCTCTTGTTTTTGAGAAAATTTGACACTACTGAACCTTAAGTGGAAATTTCAAGTCCATATAAGTATCTTATTTTAGGTCACAGATAAAGGATGACAGAAGCCATGAGAAAATCCTGGGTTATTGCCCAGTGTGGCATGATAGGTTTTAGACGTCCTGAACTCATTAAGGGAATAATCTGCAAGTAATTACTCCCCTGAAAATTCACTGAAGCTGACCACCTAAGGTGAATTCCTTCCCACTGAGGCTTACTGGGTTCTACTTTGGTACCAGAGCTGGACTGCAGACTACAGCCATGTTCCTTCACAGATCCTCAGAGGTTTACACAGGGGAAGTATCCTTCCTGAAGGAACAGAACTTTCTGCTTGATTGTATTTAGATCTTCACAGCAATACAACATTAACTTCTTCAGTCAGCATACCAGTCCTCAATGCACTCAGAAGTTTAAGAAGACCAAGTGCTTGTTAATACGCCATCCACTGGTGTACAATGCCTGATTTCTTAGGAAGCCATTGACTCACTAAAAGCAGGCCCCTTCTAGCTCAGACCCATGGGAGGTTTAAACCAAGTGTTACTCTGCCCACAGGGACTGATTGAGCGGCTGGAAGGTCCGATGGCTGACTGTCCTCTTGTTTAACAGCATCATGTGGGATTTCCTGTCCCCAGGGGTGTGGCAGAGCAGAGTATCCAACGTGTAAGTGGTGACCTGGCCATTTACATGCAGTTTCCCATAGATCTCATCAAATCTGGCTAGAAGGGCAGGCACATCCTTCATTTTTTCCCTCGCTTTGGCCAGCTGGGATAAAGAAAAGCAGATCATTATATGTCTGCAAGATTTCTTCTTTGTTCTTCTTATCCTCCAAGAAGCAGAGATACAAATGCATAAAAATGTACGGTGTATACCTATATGATGAAAACCAGTGTACCAGGGCACACAGAAGTGTGAATGGATTCCACAAGCTATACACAAAATTCAGAATTAGTACCTGAAAATCATTCCTAATATCTCATAAAAAGGGTGTTCAAATGGTACATAATATACAATGAAACATAATAGGATAAAGAGTCAAATAGCAGTGGAAACAAAGTTTGCCCAATTTGACAATCAGAGAGGGAGGTGGGGCCAAATTATGTGAAGATTTATAGCACATGGTATAACTTTTCTGGAATTCATTCCAGAAGCCACCAGAAGGTCCAAATTGGGACATGATCTGATTTAGGTTTAAATGGCTGTGTAGAGACATGGAGGGTGAAGGCTAATTGGGAGGCCAGTATCATAGTCCAGATGAGAGAGGATGACAGTCTAAACTGGAAAATGTATACAAAAGATGGAGAAATAGATGTATAACAAGTATATTTGGGAGGTTCAACTGAAAGGATTTATTGTTGAAGATGCCAGGAAAAGGGAAGAATCAAAGATATCTTCCCAATTTGGCTTTAACAAATTGGTGATGGGTGAGGTCATTAACAAAGATGGGGAAGATGGGAGGACCAGATTTGGAGGGGGAACAAATCAAGAGTTCTGTTTTGGACATGGGTGAGATGCCTGTGAAAGGTCTAAATAGGCAAGTCAAGGGACTGTTAGATATATACCAATATAATGCAAGGAAGAGACCAAAAGTATAAAAAGTATAAATATTTAGACCAAAAGTATAAATATCAGAGTCACAAGTGTATAAATGCTATTTAATTCTATAAAAATAGGTGAGGTCTAAATTATAATGCAGAGCTACTTTGTAAACAAAATCAACATTTACTTAGTTCAATCCTTATTAATGATACAACCCATGGTAAAGCATCCTACTCTTGATTTTGGCTCAGGTCATGATCTCTGGGAAGTGAGATGGAGCCCTACATCAGGCTCCCTACTCAGGGTGAGTCAGCTCTCTCTCTTTCTGTCCCTCCCCCAACTTGTGCACACACACACACACACACACACTCTCTCCCTCTAAAAAATAAATAAATCTAAAAAACAAAAAACAAAAAACTTCCCTTTAAAAAGGAATGATAAAGCCTAACATTTCTTTCTTTCTCCCCCCCCCCTCTTTTTTTTTTAAAGATTTATTTGACAGAGAGAGTGAGACAGCGAGAAGGGAAACATAAGCAGGAGGAGTGGGAGAGGGAGAAGCAGGCTTCCCAGTGAGCAGGGAGTCCACTGTGAGGCTCAATCTCAGGACCTGGGATCATGACCTGATCAAGGCAGACGCTTAGCGAGTGAGTCACCTAGGCGCCCCCAAGTAAACATTTTCTGATGAAAGTTACTTGTATTCCAGGTCCCTAAGAAATCCTCTGGTCATCTTCTAAATATATCATAACCTTATTTGCTGCTGGCATACCTTTCTTTCAAACAAGGGCTCCCCACTGAACCTTTAGGTAAGAAGTTTTATAGCACTTTATTATGTTCTTAAAAAGAATAGCTTCTTTATTCCCTTCCTCATGTCGTAGGTAAAATGACTTGAAGTGAAGCATATGGTTTCCCAAAGCAGCCAAGTAAATATACCCAGCTAGAGATAACTTTGCTCTAAATGCATAGACCACATCAGTTCTCTCTCACAAATATCAAATGGTGTCATTAGAACCATTCTATGGTTTAAGCAGAAAAGAGATTGTACTTCATTGTTAGTTTAGTTTCAAAAAAGAAATCAATGAAGCAACAGCTCATGTTTGGAGTGGTTTTAGTCATAGTAATTAAGAATATCAATAACTCTCCAAATTCCACTGGTGGTATACCAGCACCTGATCTCCACACATGAGACGTCTTTAACAACTGCTGGTATCAACACCCCACAGCGCATCTGTATGACACAAGTGTTACAGAGGACCCTCTGCACCTACTGTCTGACAGGCATACTCTGAGCTGGCTCAAAGGCTGCTGGAGTCAGAGCAGTCCCTTATTTCTCGATAGCAGTTCCCTGCACCGCCCCACAACAGCCAGCAAACACACGCGATGAGAGGTGGAGATTTTGAAGTAGATCAGTCTTACAGACTTTGGGGGAAAAAATATCAGATAAAAACCCGTATTTTTCGGGACGCCTGGGTGGCTCAGTTGGTTAAGCAGCTGCCTTCAGCTCAGGTCATGATCCCAGCGTCCTGGGATCGAGTCCCACATCAGGCTCCTTGCTCGGCAGGGAGCCTGCTTCTCCCTCTGCCTCTGCCTGCCATTCTGTCTGCCTGTGTTCGCTCTCTCCCCCCCTCTCTCTCTGATAAATAAATAAAATCTTTAAAAAAAAAAAAAAAACCGTATTTTTCAATATGGAGTTTGGATGCTTAAGTCATGTAATTGGGACAACATATGGATGGACCAGGTCTAAGTAGAGTGATTCACATCAGTGCTATTGAGAAAACTAAAGTGTGTCAGTAATGGATGTACACAATTGTGCACTTTAAAACCTGTTGTTTTTTTTTTTTATTTTTTAAAAGATTTTACTTATTTATTTGACTGAGAGATCACAAGTAGGCAGAGAGTTAGGCGGGGTGGGGGGGGGAGCAGGCTCCCTGCTGAGCAGAGAGCCTGATGCGGGGCTCGATCCCAGGACCCTGGGATCATGACCTGAGCCAAAGGCAGAGGCTTTAACCCACTGAGCCACCCAGGTACCCCTAAAACCTGTATATATTCCAGTTCCCCTACCTTTTTACAACATACTCCAAAAGGGCTTGGGTGGACCACCACCTCCAGAAAGCTAAGAATTATAATAGAAATGAGCTTTAAATTAACTGAACCCTGACAGTTTCCTGACAAGCAACCTTTGCCAGCAGGAAGAAGAGTTTGGGTGAAAGTGTGGAAACGCAAAGGGGCTGGGAGGGCAACAGTGTGGCAGAGGGGGAGAAAGGAGCCAGCTGCACTTTACCACCAACCCTGCTATCTCAGACTCGAGCAGGGACCTGTACTATCAAAAGCCAAGGGAGGGAGGAAGAAGCTAGCAATAGGCCCCTTCATAAGTCAAAATGACAACACAAGTATCATTACTAACAAACTGATCGCTGCCAGTAATTTATGATTTCTTTACAGTTTTTTCCCTTTAGCTATATATGTACAAATTAATAAATTTCAAATGACTTACAGTAACTCTTCTTTGTTGTCCCCCTCCCTTTTTTTAAAGATTTTATTTATCAGAGAGGAGAGTGAACGAACGCACAAGCAGGGGGAGCAGCAGGCAGAGGAAGAGGGAGAAGTGGGCTTCTTGCTCAGGAGCCCCAATGTGGTGCTTGATCCTAGGACCCTGGGATCATGACCTGAGCTGAAGGGAGATGCTTAACCCACTGAGCCACCCAGGCAACCTGTCCTCTTTGTGTGCTTGCCATCAGTGTGAGACATGGGTTCATTCACTTCCCTTTGCTTTCAATTTTTGGAAATTGCTTACCATTTTTATTTAATTTTGTTTTACAGTTTTGCAGAAACATTTATACAGTTCCATTAGCTGGCCTATTTAGTACCTAAAACCACAGTTCTAATTATACAAACTTTAATATGTTTTGATATGTGGCAGGTCTAGTACCTCTTCTGGTACTAGAATCTTGTTAGTTTGTTCTTTCTAGTAAAACTTAACTAGAGAAAAAAACCTAATGGCACTTTTATTAGGAGGTTACATAATCACAATCACTTGGGAAGAACTGATTTGATGGGGTTGAGTCTTCCTATCTCAACACACAGCATGTCTTGTCTTTTGTTTAAATAGGGAAGACTTTTTTGTTAATGACTTTTTTATTTGAGAGAGAGCAAGTGAGAGAGCACAAACAGCAGAGGCCAAGGGAGAAGCAGGCTCCCTGAGGAGTGAGGAGCCCAAAGATCTGAGCCAAAGGCAGACATTTAACTGACTGAGCAGCCCAGGTCCCCAAGACCTTTTTTTTTTAGGATGAGAAATACTGTAACTGATTGTTCGCTGATAAGAAAGATCCACAGGGGAGGGGATATTAATGATGCTCAAAAGAGAGTAAGACATCTTTTGAACTGATGCCCTGCAGTGGGTAAGAGGGATGGGCTCCAGGGCTCAATGGGGGAGCCTGCTCTAGAGAGGTGTGGATGGTCACCACAGGCTCAGCAGGACGGGAAGAGGTTGTCCCTGCAGCAGCATTCTCTGTGGATTGCTTCCATTTCCTCCAGGAAACAGGAAGCAGGGGTAGGGGAGTGGGGAGAAGGCACTGGAGGCTTGAGGAGAAAGTAAAGCGAAAAGGGGAGCAGTATCCAGGAAAACAGTCTGTGTGGGAAGTTGGGGTGGGGAGCAAGATGGTGAGAAAAAAGTAAAAGGACAAAGGTTTTCCTAGAATTTCAGAGGGTATTTTCTGTTGCAAGAAAAATATCGTTGCACCCAAACTCAGAAGTCTTATAATAGGAAGAAGACAGGTATTGCCATATTTGACACTCTTTAAGGTGGCAGCCTGGAGAATGAAGACAGCAAGTGCACATTTTAATGAGAGCCCTTTCACCTTTAAATGATTTCTGCAGCAATCACATACTCACCACTTCTTCTGAGAACTCTTGTCTTCTCACAAATTTTGATAAACTTCCTTCTGCTGCATCCTTTAGTATCTCTATGAGGGTTTTCAACATATTTGCCTGGATATGAATCAAAATCTGAATACAAAAACAAACAAAATCAAGACTGAGCCAGGGCTCAACAATGAGATAAGTACTCTGTTACACCAGCTTACATTTAGAGGCATCTACCTGCTTTCATGCTATTTCCTAATTCATAACCCTGCACAAGTTGAAAAATACTTCAAATATATGTCTACCAGCCAAAACTTATTTTCCAATAGCTAATCAAAACATCTCAACTTCAAAACTTGCTTAAAGGTAGTATTGCAGAAAATAGGGATTGTGGAGTCTGGCACATTTGGGCTGGAATCCTGGCATGAATGGTCATATATTTAATATGCTACATGAATGGTTATATATTTAATCTCTTACAACTTCTGTATTTGTAAAATTAGGAAAATAGGTTTACATCTCACATTTGAGTTACTGTGAACATCAAATAAAATGCCAGCACACAAGAGGTACTCAAACATTATTAACAGTTTCTTCCTCCCTAGTCCTTCTAGATTCAGAGGAGAAGACAATCACACAATCTTGTAAGACTGACTCTGGGGCAAAAGAAACCTTTACCTTTGTTTACTTATTTACATTAGGAAGTTGCAGGCAAATCAGTTGCTGGAGGTATAAAGTAGAAGCTGGTTCAAGGCTTAATGAGGTACTCCTATTTACACTGCAGCCATTAAGAAACTTTCAAAACTGGGTACCGTACTTGGCTTTTAAAATGATACCACTAACTACCTTCCATCAGATAGACACGATTAAGAAAAGAAAAATTTCCCAGGCACCTGGGTGGCCCAGATGGTTAAGTGTCTGCCTTCGGCTCAGGTCATGATCCTGGAGTCTCAGGATAGAGTCCCACACCAGGCTCCCTGCTTAAAAGGGGGTCTGTTTCTCCCTCTGACCCTCACCCCCTCGTGCTTTCTCTCTCTAATGTTCTCTCTCTCTCTAAAATAAGTGAATAAAATCTTAAAAAAAAATACAACAGCCCACATTTCCCCTTTTCATTACCAACATTCACTAGTACAATTTGAAAAATACAGAAAGGGTTAAAGAAAACAAGAATAAGCCAGAATTCCCCAACTAATGTTATCTGCTGTTTAATATATTTGGAGATGAAATTATAATTTCATGTTTAATTTATTTGGACATGAAATTATAATTTTCCTCTGATCTGATGCTGCTTCCTGTCAATTGTTATATAATTATTATTTCTCATTAGCAAATTATAGAATACCTCATTTTTAATAATGAATGCATAGCAATCCATCATATACATACAATGATTCATTAAGCAATACCACTCTTCGATATATTGATAAATGTGCATATATTTTAAAAAATCTTGTTAACTTCTAAGACTTGATTTTCCTAGAAGTGAAACTACAAAGTCAAAGGATGTAACCATTTTAAACGCTCTTGATGCTTTGGAAAAGTAGTGTTTTGGAAGAGCTATTCCTTCTTTTTTATAGCAAACCAGTTAAGTTCTTTCTATAGCCCATTTTATAACAATTTAAGTTTGACTATCTTTGGTCCCAAAGAACAGAATGAAAAGATTCCAAGTAGACTAAATCCAAAGAACCCAATGTATGTCCAGTGTTCTAAAGCAAAGGCAAAATCATAAGCACACCTTTCATTAGGAGGCAGCACTCCACAGATTTCTCACATTCAAGCAGAAGCTTTTGTTCCAGATTATTTTTCCAATACTGCCTTTGTTCCAGGCTATCTTTTCAAGGATATGCATATAACCAACACCTTGGAAAGACATACACGGCAGACAAAAGGGCAGGCATGCTTATTGCCCATTTTGAGAGATC
This sequence comes from Mustela putorius furo, assembly GCF_011764305.1. Lineage (NCBI taxonomy): Eukaryota > Metazoa > Chordata > Mammalia > Carnivora > Mustelidae > Mustela > Mustela putorius. The sequence goes on from NW_025421294.1 coordinate 685,083, forward strand.
CGAGTTCTCCAAATTCAAGACTCCTCTCTTAAACTATAACCTCCTGTACGTATAAAAGGAATACAGACCTCATGTCACCCTATGGAAATTGGATTTAAGAAACTAATGCAAAATGCAAATGTTGTAGCTACTACCACTGCTCTAATTAATAAACTTCACTTCACCTCTCCGTGACTTGTGAACTCTACTGTATCACAAACTACGGAAGATTAACTTGTTAGCTTAAAAGTAGGATAAAATCTCTTACTAATAGTACTTCAAAGTCTTGTTAATAAAAACCAGCTGACTGGGTTGGCAGCTATCCTATTGAGGGCAAGGAGAAGTCGACCTTGTTACATCTTATGTCTCTAGTGCCTGGCACCTAGTAGACCCTCAACAATAATGAATGAGAAGAGCTGAGGTCCCCCAGCAATTTACACAGACAAGTCTCCTAGAGCTCCACACTAGAAACTATTAATGATGTGCTCCTGGAAGATTTCAACATCTCTTCTTAAGTTTTCCCAATTTTTCTCCCTGCCTCCAGCAACTATCTCTGACTCAGAAGGGATTTCAAAAGTCAAGTTCAATTCCTCGAAATATACTGATGAAGAGCAATAGAGATGAGGCAGTTACTGATAAAAAGCCAAGAAAAAATGTAAAGCTAGGAGAGCCTGTCTCAACTGAAACCTTAGGTTATGGTTAAGGTAAACTAGATCTGCTTTAATCTTACAAATTCCAAACACTGCTTTAATCTTACAAATTCCAAACAAAGGCTGAGAAAATTAGCAAGGAATAGGGGGAATTTAGTTAGGAGAAACTATTCAAACAACTACAGAAGGACACTTCCTGCCCCTCTGATTTTCTGAAACCCTAAGAAATGTTCACAAATCATTGGATGTCTTTGACCAAAAAAGGGAAGAGAGGCCCTGACCAAGCAGTAATTTGCATTTCATCTTTTCCTTTTCAAGTCTGCTATATTTGAAGTAGAACACCATAGTGGAGTAGGGATTGTTAGTTTTCTAAATAATATCCATCCCCCTCCCCGCTTTTTTTGATTAACAGAACTCCCTAACTTCAGCTGATGCTGCCATGTACCAAACTCAAAGACTCTATTTCTCAGGTTTCTTTGCTACTAGGTATGGTCAACAGGATTACGTTCTTGCCAATAACATGTAAGTACAAGTGGCTGGGTGAGACACCCATTGTCTCCACGGATGACATGGAGACATGAATGGAAAGAGACATCCATTCTTCCCACTTCTTGCTGGAATAGGTGTAATGGATGGAAATCATATGCTCAGGACAATGCTGTGAAAATACAGAAAGAGGCTGGGTTTCTGATGTTACCCTAAAATGTCACACCAGACCCAAACTGACCATCTCTGGTTTTCTACATGGAAGAAAAACAAAGCTGTTCATTTGTATAGACTCTTATTTTTCTCAAGTCTACACTGCTCTCAACTAAAATGCAATTCTTAACTTCCAGGCGAGATGCTGCCACAAAGGGATTTATGAGAAATGAGTTCTGTCTCCTTGCCTATCCCATGAAGCCTAGGAGACTTCCTAGCATGGGCTCTCACTTTAGGGTGACCTTAGTGACTGGAGAAAGGGGCATTAAAACATATATCCATGTTGACAAATAATGACAAAAGCAGCAAAACTAACCAACTGCCTATTCCCCTGCCAGGTAATTCAATTCCAAAATGGGTGTCCATTTGGAGACATGCCTTATTTCTAGAGACATGATTAGAATTCAAATAGCACCAGTGGAAAGCTACCCCCTGTTGTCTTGGCTACTTTCAAACATATTTAGAAGTGAAAATTAATCCTTTGATATTGATCAACACTGCTAAAGAGAGGACTATAGTTCTTTTGAGATTGATGGGTTTAAATTCAGACAGCAGAGCCAAAATGCATGTGCCTCAATGAGATCATCTGCTAAATCAATTCAGTGTGCAGCAAGTATTAGCTGGGAAAATGGAAAATCAGGCCCTCTGGGTCATATTGGCAGCAGAAGCAATTTTGATGAAAAGAAAATTAAGTTGAGGGGGGAAAAAATGAGGTGAGTTCAAATTCCAAATGGCAGCAGGAAAAAATTTTAGTATAAGACATTAATTTTTAAAGTAGATCAGAAAAAAAACTTCATTTATTTCTGCTACTACTGACAGACTTTCTACTCAGCCTATTTGTCAGGTTTCTGTTTCTTAATAATTAACAAAGTGCCCTTAAGGATTCCAAGTAGATGACTCAGCCTTAGAGAAGCAAGGGCCCATTAAATCAGTTTTTTAAAACCTGCTCTAATAACAGAAATCTGAATCTGAAAGATTATTAAGCCTTAGAATGGCAGCCACCTCTTTTTCAATATCCCTAAGGAAGCCAAAACAGATTTACATGAAATATGACCAACTTAGACTGGACATTTGGAAAAAGTTCCTAAGTGAGCATTTTTAAACAATAAAATGGTCTTTAATTAAGTTTCTGAACAACATATACTTCTGTGACCCAATTCATGGAGGGGATGGTTCACATTCAAGATCAGTTCAAGGTTCCTTATATAGCGCTTGCCCAGAACATGCTCATTCCACCAGATTTAAGTGCCTCCATTTCCTTTCTAGCTCTCAGAGAATAGGAGCTACTCCTGCTGCTCGGGCTCATTAGCATATTCCCACCGTGCTCTGGATTTCTCCTATACGAACAGATAGCTTCACTCTCGGCAGCCTATGTTTTATTTCCAACAAAGCACTCTCTCATATGAAAAACAAATATTACTAGATTCTCATAACCACTGTGACAGATAGCCAAGGATTACAAGGGTTGAAGCATCTAAACTCAGGGACAAGGAATGCGTGTAGTACCGGCAAGTTGGCTTTTTGACATCCACTCCTATGTCCTTTTCATCATTCAGGAGGTGCAGCTAATCCCAGTCTTGGATTAGAAAAAGACACATCCTTGTCTCTGTAGGTCTCGAGTGGTAGGGAAACCCTTGACTTTGTAGTCAAACATTTTTGTGTTAAAACTCTGACTCTGCTACATAATTAGCTTTAAGAACTTAGGTGATTAATTACCCTTTGAATCTCCATTTTCCACATGTATGATATGGCCAAATATTGTTTTTACAGTATCATATAAAACAAACCAATGAATATTAAGTAGCTAAATTAAATTAAAACTCTGCTGATCTGTAGCTCTTCAATTTCTCACCACCAACCCTTATTGATCCCTCCAAGCTCACTTCAACTCTAAGAAAAGCTACCAGTGACCCATACAACACTCCTCTCACCATATTCCCTGGTATGTCTTTCCCACAGGATGCTATGAACCACCTGAAATGCTAACAATTCTACTTCTGTCCCAATCACGAAATGAGTTCATTTGCAGGCCTCTCTCTCTCTCTCAGAAGCAATGATACACTTGGATACCCAGAGCTGTTCAAATCCAGTAGGAAGCAGAGAAGAAGGTACAACACATATGGCACCTACTGGGAGGCCAGGCTTTCTAACGTGTTTGGCTTACTGATACTGTTGGCTAGAACGAGGTGAGCTTCTGGACTTTGGACCTCTACCACTTTGACTTCCCAAATCTGCTCATGCCTGTGAGCTTTTCAGGCTGATCCATCTGCTCTGACCTGCAGTTTCTGCAGAGGCATGTAGTCTTGGGATAGGGGCTGTCTGCAGCAGGCTCTGACAGGGAGGGCTGTCAGCTCTCTTAGATTTCTACACACTGGTGCTATTTCTTCCCTGTCTTTTTCTGATGATTCCTCTGCCTCACCACTGATGACTTACTAACTCACTTCGGGGTCCTCTTACTTTTTTTTGTGGCACTTGTCAGTTCCTATCAGACCCACTGCTAGTTTTATATAAATGAGCTCTTCACTGACAGCTCTGACATTCATCCCCCCTTGAGGCTCACGTACTTTAAAAACTGCAAGATCTCTTTTTGGATACTTTTCTAGTATTTAGTCTCTTCCCTTTCAAAATCATCCTTTTTTCAGGGTCACCACTATCACTGTGTCCATCTATCTGGTTGCCTAGGCTCATCCTTCCCACACATAAAAGGAGTTTGAAAAGTCAATGTGAGATCAAATATAAGGTAGTCTTATCTCAGACATCTTGGCAACCTTATTGTCCAAAGTTTACTATAAAGGCTCAACTAGTCTTTCTCTTGAAAGTCATCTAGGCACTGTTCTGGGGGTGACATCTGAGGATAATCACTGTGGAAGAAATGAAAACCATGGAACCTTGGAGTAATGCTGAATTCCTATTCACTAGGTTATAGGATTTGTTACATATAAATATTCTTCTTTATGTAACACACTTCATTTCAAACAAATAAAACTGGTATCACCAAGCATTCACTGAACACTGATTATATGCCGGTACTATGTTAACTACTTTAAATGCATTATTCTTTCAATTTTCTCAAGGAAAAGAGAGTAATGTATTCATTACTACTGCTATTTCAGATAAAAGGAAAATGGGGAACATAGGGTTTAAGTAATTTGCTAAGGATGAGCTCAAGGCTAGTAAGAAGTGATTATGATTAAAAGTTCACGATCTTTTAAATGGAACCCTCAGCAAAACTCATCTCCCAACACAGAAGGCCCTTTCACCCTCATCCCTCCAATCCCATGGCCCCGTCCTCCTCCAGACTGCTCAGCAATTCCTCCCTGAGATATGCTCAGTCTGTTCCCACTGGTCAGCCCTTCACTCCCCATGCTGCAACACTGCACTGGCTGTGAGCCCTTATCCTAGTTTACACTAGGACAGTTTATAATAGAACAGAATTCTGTTCTTTTGACAATGTTTTCCTCACCTTGGCCCCTTAACGTTTCGAGACTAAGTTCTTGAAAGTTAGGGACTTTTTTTTAATGCCCATAGCAGAAGTATACTCAGCATAAACAGGGCCTCAGTAGGGGGTGGCTGATTGAGGCCAGTGGTCATTGATGTCTCTAATGACCAAAGAGGCTCCCAGTCTTTTTCACTGCTCCAGGAAGGTATGGATAACTCACTGCTTACTGGGGCAGATGGGCTGTGGCAGGCTGACAACATTGAATAAAAATAGCTACCATATACCAAGTGTTTACCATGCCAAGAACTATTTTATGCACCATAGGTATACTAAATCCCTATGTTTGGTAAAATGAATCGGATGCAATTAGCACAAAGATTTTTCTCAAGTCTTAGTCAAGAGAAAATAGAGTCCTTCCTCTCTGTATCTACAGCCTTCTGTAGTCATGTGTTATATTTAGCTACATCAAAATTCAACATACATATATAAAAAAATTTAGATATCATTTTACCACCTTCCAAGCTTTACTTTAAACAATAAAGAAGTCACTTACATTTAAATTAGTGCACAGTATGTTTTCTTGCTTCATGATTTGGGAAAAAATGGATATTGCTTTCGCCACCTTATTCTAGAAGAAAGAAAAACAAGTTATACTCCAAGTCATATGAACATTCCACTGCTATCATAAAGATTATTTATTTTTTTTAAGACTTTATTTATTTATTTGACAAAGAGAAAGAGCACGCACAAGCGGGGTAGCCTCAGGCAGAGGCAGAAGTAGGTCCTCCCATTGAGCAGGGAGCCCAATGCAGGACTTGATCCTAGTATCCCAGGATCATGACCTGAGCTAAAGGCAGAATTTAACTCACTGAGCCACCCAGGTGTCCCACATAAAGACTGTTTAAAGATAGCAAGATATTCCTGGGCGCCTGGGTGGCTCAGTCTATTAAGCATCTGCCTTCGGTTCAGGTTATGACTCCAATGTCCTTGGATCAAGCTCCCTGCTTAGCAGGGAGTCTGCTTTTCCCTTTCCCTCTGCCCCTCTCCTGCTTGTGCATGTGGTCTCCTCTATCAAATAAATAAAATCTTTAAAAATTAAAAAAAAAAATGATAGTAGGATATTCCTGTTCATAGTGCCCCAGGGGTTTTCAAGTCCACAAAGAAAAAGTTTTTCTGGTAATTGAAAATGAACTTTCTTATATCAAATGTTTCTTACAGTTGCATCTTACTGAATTTTTTTTTTTTAAGATTTTATTTATTTGACACAGACAGAGAGATCACAAGTAGACAGAGAGGCAGGCAGAGAGAGAGGGAGGAAGCAGCCTTCCCTGCTGAGCAGAGAGCCCGATGTGGGGCTTGATCCCAGGACCCTGCAACCATGACCTGAGCCGAAGGCAAAGGCCTAACCCAGTGAGCCACCCAGGCATCCTGCTGAACTTAAAAATGCCTCCAAAACACAATTTTTATTGAAGTAGAATTGACACACAATGTTGTAATAGTTTCAAGTGTACAACATAGTGATTCAACAACTCTATACATTATGCTATGTTCACCACAAGGGTAGCTGCCACCTGTCACCATACAGCGCTAGCACAATGCCATCAACTATATTCCCAAGGCTCTGCCTTTCATCCCGTGACCTATGCATTCCAAAGCTGAAGATTACTGAATGTTTTAATAATCTGCCTGCATTCCAGTTTTTAAGATGGAGGCATAAAGGTGGCATTTCTCCATATCCCAATGGAAGACTTAAAAAAAGAGAGAGAGAAGGAAAACAAGATGGAGAAGCAGATATGCAAACTCCCAACCATGAAAATGCAAACTCCAACTATGACATCACTAGAAGAGAGCAGAAAATTCAAACCACAGAAGAAATGGACGCACTGCCAACAACATAGGAGACAGAGCACAGGGGTAAGGTCTGGACAAAGTGGTGAACAGAGACCACTGCTGCCTGTCTTAGCAAGAGCCCATCAAGTGGTTCTCAAAGGTGAGGGGCATTCCCTGAAGTATGAAACCTGAATTCCATTTACGGTGATGGTAATGGAATTTAGGACTAGTAATGAGAAGTCCTTTGGACACTTCTTGTGGCAAAGGTGAAGCTAACCAAAAATTTAAACAAATGATCTGTATTTGCAGGAAACAATCTGTTGCCACGGTAGTGTCAGAGAATGAGATTTTTCATTGAAAACTGCCTCCATGCCTATTCCCATTAGCCAGGGAGAAATAAAGCCTACGCATTACATAAAAATTCCTACTAGTCTAGAGCATGGCAACATGGCTCTGGTCTCTTTCTGACATGAATCTTCTCTAAGCGGTTGGTTCAAGAAACTTGTTTCCAATGTCGAGTACTCAAAAATGCACCAGCACATAATCTATATAAAGACACTAGAAGGAACAAAAGAGTGAGAAAAGGGATATAAAAATGAAAAAGAAACAATATCAGAAAATAACTGGCAGATGAAGAAGCCCCAATAGAGAAATGTTTCCATGGATACAGAGGACAGTAATGAGAAAAACAAATAAGATCAAATGACTCAAAAGCAGGGAAACAAAATCAGGCATGCCTCAGATTTCTCCACAGCAATATTCTCTACTAGAAGATAGAAGAGCAATGCACAGAAAAACCTCAAAAATACCAAGTGTCACCTCAAAATTTTATATCTGGTCAAAATGCAGTTCAAGACAAAAGAAAAAAAAAATACCAGGCAAATAATTTTAAATACCAAGAACTTGGGGAGCACTCTCCCTCTGAAGAAGGAAGACACTTTACTAGAAGACACATTTCAATCAACAAAGGGATGACTGGAAAACCAACAGTAAATGAATATTTTTCAATATATGAATATACTTAAATATATGTAAGAATATATATTTAAATATATATAAAACTAAAACAAATGTGGGGAATATGGTTACAGAATGGAGCACAAGTGTTCTAGTCTTGGATAATGAAGACAAAGGGAGAAAGAATGTAAGAGAAAGTATGCTTACTGCCTTGTCTTTATTACATGGGGTCAGAAAAATAGCATTTTAAAGCTGACAAATCAAGCACATTTAAGAGAAAAATGAGTACCATGAAAGGTAATGTATCAACCAGAATTGGATAGTGGAGAAGGAAAATGAGAGAAAAAAGGAAATATACTAGATTCAGCATTACTTACATTAGGGAATTAACAGGTGAAGTGAAGGTAATCGGAGGACTAAGTATATTAAATCAAGTTATGGTTTTAGAGTAACCACTAAAGCAAAAATACAAACCAAAACAAAGAAAACAAACAAAATAAGTAATTTTAAATGTTATAAAAACAAAGCATAACTGAAACCTAAGATGAAATATGCTCTGTCTACCTAGATAGGTTAAGTTAAAAGAAAGATTAGCAGTGTATCATGAAACAAAGTTCAAATCTATGCAGTGTACCAGAAATACACAAAAACAAACCAATTCAGAAAGACTGCAAATAAAAGGATAGGAAAATGTGTATAGGAGGTAAATACAAACCTAAATAAACCAAAGAGGCAAACAAAAACTGGGGGTGGGGGGAGATATTAACATTAGGCAAGGGAAATTCAGAGTTGAAGCCTGAAACAAGACCATGAGAGTCACTTTATAATGCTACAGTGACAGATTCACAAGGATAAATGCATCAGTGTTATATCATAACTGTACATATCAATGTTGTTTCCTGTCTTGCTAATCACGTTACCTGATTTCAAGCTTTACCACAAAGCTGTGATCACCAAGACAGCATGGTCTGGCATAAAAACAGACACATAGACCAGTGGAACAGAGTAGAGAGCCCAGATATGGACCCTCAACTCTATGGTCAAATAATCTTCGACAAAACAGGAAAAAATATACAGTGGAAAAAAGTCTCTTCAATAAATGGTGCTGGGAAAACTAGACAGCTATATGTAGAAGAATGAAACTCGACTATTCTTTTACACCGTACACAAAGATAAACTCAAAATGGATAAAAGACCTCAACGTGAGGCAGGAATCCATCAGAATCCTAGAGGAGAACATAGGTAGTAACCTCTTCAATATCAGCCACAGCAAATCCTTTCAAGATATGTCTCCAAAGGCAAAGGAAACAAAAGCGAAAATGAACTTTTGGGACTTCATCAAGATCAAAAGCTTCTGCACAGCAAAGGAAACAGTCAACAAAACAAAGAGGCAACCCATGGAATGGGAGAAGATATTTGCAAATGACACTACAGACAAAAGGTTGATATCCAGGATCTATAAAGAACTCCTCAAACTCAACACACCCAAAACAGACAATCATATCAAAAAATGGGCAGAAGATATGAACAGATACTTCTCCAATGAAGACATACAAATGGCTATCAGACACATGAAAAAATGTTCATCATCACTAGCCATCAGGGAGACTCAAATTAAAACCACATTGAGATACCACCTTACACCAGTTAGAATGGCATTGGTCTTTTTGACCACATTGAGATACCACCTTACACCAGTTAGAATGGCATTGGTCTAAAGAAACTTTTTCTTTAGGATACAGTCAGAAGGAAAAAATAAATAAATAAAAACAAGAACAAATGAAAGCAGTCAAGTCTCTCCAGTCTCTCTCTTCACTAATGTGCTCCCCAAAGCCTTACCTGATTAAGAGCTAATGCCACAGCAAAACAGGATGCTCTCCTGGAAAGGACTTCTCCTTTGATCAGGGCTTCTTCTCTTAATGTAGTACAGATTTTTAAAGATTCAGGGCTATTCTGGCAGGAGACAGGATTGCTCAGTAAATAATGTCATGTACCTTTAAATTTAATAAAATGATTAATAGTGCTCAGCATTTTGGATTTCCTTGTGTAAGAATTTCCCAGTGCCTATCTCAAGCCACTTAACAGATGAAGCCCCATATAGAGACCACTTGCAGACAGAGCTAATTATCTACACATTAGCACTTCAAATCTACATTAACTTCATTTGTAAAGCTCTTTGTCAATTTTCCAAACTAGGGCCTTTTTAACCACCAAGTGTGTAGGTCTCTTTGTATCTGGGCAGACTGGTTTCTAGACATAAGTACCATAATGTAAAGGTGTAAAAATCTCAGTTTGTTACTATATTAAGTAATGTATAAAGCTCAGCAACACTAAAAAGTTTTCCTGAGGGGATTTCCAGTCTGAAAATATCCATGTAAGTCAAATTCTTGAAAACGTGAACACTTATGTGAATGTAAGTCATGAGAGAATCCCATGAAAATAGAAATCTTAAAATCCAAATCCAAATCCAAGAACATGAATGACACACAAACCAGCAGAGAGCAATGGTAAAACTGAATCTTCTTCCTCTGTACATCCTAGAGGTAGATTAGGTTTATGAGAACAGTATTAGCTTTGCATCTATGTCTATCTGTTATGACATGATTCACAACTCAAAACCTAAAGTAAAAACTGAATCTGATGAGTGAAGGCGGTTCCCAGAATTGACCTGGAATTTGTAATGGCTGACTAGTTCAATTTTTCAGCTCTCCTCTCCACTGAGTAAAACAAGTTATTTTTAGATACAATATAGAGGAGAAATGTCATCTGGCCTTCCTAAATAGCAGATGCCACTCAAGGAGGCATCTCTAAAAATGTCAGAAAGCTCAGTATTACAGTGCTGAATAACCTGATGCTTAAGTGTTGTGTATTCGGTTGGCCTTCAGTTTCACAGACAAAGAAAATGGTATGACTGGAAAGGATGACACAAGGGTGCCCCGGTGGCTCAGTCAGTTAAGTGTCTGACTTTTGGTTTCGGCTCAGGTCATGATCTCAGGGTCATGAGATCGAGCCCTGTGTCCAGTTCTGCACTCAGAGTGGAGTTTGCTTGTCCCTCTCCCTCCCCTTCTGCCTTCTGCCCCAGCTCTGGCGCCTGCGCGCGCGCGCGCGCACGCACGCGCACACACACACACACACACACACACTCTCTCTCTCTCTCTCTCTCTCAAATAAATAAATAAAATCTTTAAAAAATAGAGAAAGGATTAGTTAATAATCTAGCAATGAGCAAAACTAAGATTCTCAGGCCAAGTCTAGCCTAAGGCTAAAAATGGTTTTCACATTTCTAAAGGTTTGTAAAAACAAAAACAAATTACAATATATGAGAGAGACCATATGTGGTAGAGACCATACATGGCCTCTAAAAGCATTTACTATCTGGCCTTTTATAGTAAAAGCTTGCGGCTCTTGAATTCAACCCTTTCATTTCACAAATAAATTAAGTGACCACTTCAAAGCCAGTTAATGCTAAAGCTGAGACTTTAGCTAAAACTCTAAGTTTCTCAATTTCCAGGATGATTTTCCTTCCACTATAACCCCACTGCCTCTCTTGTTTTGGAAAATTGGTATTGCTACACTTTTCAGGTAAGTGTTTTATTTTATTTATTTATTTACTTTTATTAATGTATAATGTATTATTTGCTTCAGGGGTACAGGTCTGTGAATCATCAGTCTTACACAATTCACAGCACTCACCACAGCACATATCCTCCCCAGTGTCCATCAGGGAAGTGTTTTAATGGCCCATGTTCATTCACCTTGCCTGGTGTTCCTTCATTTTTGCCATAATAAGGTTTTGTTAAGTTTCCAAAGTTTAAATGACATGAGTGTCTACAGTAATGCACAGAACCTTGGCCGCCGCACTCTTTCAGTTATTCTTTATTTACTGATTCATTCCATCAATGAGGGAGAAATAGTTTCTAAGTACAAAAAACAATCCTGATACAGTAATGACATATGGACTTGTAAGTCATGTTTTCCGTCATCAAAGAGTTCACTTCAATGTCACATACATTTATTAAAGATCAATTGTATACCAGGGCTGTTCAGTGTTGGCATACAAAAATGCCTCAAGCCTTACGTCTAGAGGGGAAGATGAAACATTCACCTACTAAGAATAATATCAGGCAGTGCTAAGTGTCATTCATATAAGTGATACTAACAGAACACAATTAGAGCATGTTGGGTGATAGACATTACTTCCAACTTTGAACCACCAAAAACTTTACAGATAACAATGAAGTAGCCCTTGAGTTCACTGATTAAGGATGGTCAGATTTCCACGGGCGAGAACTAGAGAAAAGACTTGTCTAGTGGAGTCCAGCTTGAGCTGAATAACAAGAGGACTGGACTCCACAGCAGAGCTTGAACCCAGCATACCTCTTGTTTTCCCTATCTACACAACTGCCAGAGAAGGGTGAAAGATGATAAAATTGCTTTTCCCGTGATAAAACTGTATGATGTGGCTAACTTGAGTCTTCTAAAAAAGAACATATTTAAAATGGAAATATCTGTACCAGATGGAAAAAAGACTTCAGAGGAACTAAATTTTTCTTTGTAGAGGAAAAAAAATGATAAATTCTCTCTCAAACACTACCCACAGTGCTCTAAAAGTTAAGGGAAGACAGGCTTACCAGTTTGTAGCAAATCGCAAAAGCAAGGACATAGGTATCTTTGTTGAACTTCACATCTTGGTTTTTCATCTCTATCAGTACTTCCAATGCACCTACGAAAAGTGACAAGTGGGTTGGCAATGTTAAATGCATTGGAAGGAGTTCAGAGTTCTTGGCTATTGATCCCCAGAGTTCTAATCCGTTCAGCACCACCTACTGAAAATTGTATTCCAGAACCACAATAAAAGCTATCTGTCAAAGTCATTTAGCAATTAACTAAATTAAAAAAAAAAAATATATATATATATATATATTAAGTCATACAGCAAGAACTAATATTTTAAAACATATTATATTTTCAAGGTAAGTAAACTCTGTATTTAGCTTAAGGCATGACATAAGATTTAATAAAGTTGTTTTTTAGACCTCAAAGAATGAAATCTCCATAATTTAGCCACTCATAAGGAATATAAACATCATTTTTGCATGGTCCATTGTTTTTCCCAACTGCTATACTTATACCAGCAAAGACAGAATTTTTCAGCAAACATAAATTCCAATACTTACTTGAATATTTGCCTTTGATAAATAACATATCCATCAAAATATTGAATGATGTGGAGTCTGAGAAGAAACCTCGTAAATGCTAATAAAACAACAACAACAACACCAGTTTGGTTAAAAGCTGTAACTATTTAGTGAATATTTACTCTTATACTCCATCTTCCCTATCTAGGACTTATTTTTGTGTATACTTTATCTGTTTGGTCCCCTGAATTCTCTAATAAATTTCTGATATATTAGGATTTATTCTTCAAAAAAATCAGATGCTGCCCACTCTTTTGGCTGTCGTGCCTTTGGCAATGGGCACATCAAACAAGAGACAGGAGGTATGGCAAGAGTTCTCAGAGTTTCAAAAATATATTGAAGAACATGTTCATTAAACATGGCTCACCTGCTTAGGGGAAAAGAAACAAGCCAATGAACCCTGATGGGGTTGTCCTGCAACATGGGTGGCAGCATATTGATACGAAATAGCAGGTGTCAGTATGTTTGAAAACTGAGCAAGGACAGTCTTACACAGCTATGATTCTCTTTTGGCAAATGAATAATAAACAGTAATTCACTTTTTGCAATAATTCACTAAAAGTGGTTCTTAACTTTTTTTTTCCTCAACACTTTTACTCATGATAACACAACACATGTTACTGAAATATGTCATTAAATGCCCTACTCAAGTTTGTTCTTAGTTTGAGAACCTACTACACAAACCCTATTCTAAGGATTGAAAATAAAGAAATGATGAACAAGACACATAACCTTGCCCTAACTCTAGTGGGGGTTATGGTCTAGTAGAGCTTAAATTCTGGCATGGGAAAAAATGAAAATGGGAGTAAAACCTGTAAAAAAAAAAAAGTTAAAATGTAATTTCAAGTTATCAGTAAGGGCTATAAAGAACAATGAAGCAGGAAAAAGGGACAGAGAAGATGGCAGAAGGTTGTCAGAAAAGGCTTTCCGGGAAAAGACCTCAGTGAAGTAAAGGAGAGCCTCAATAATGACAATGTAGACCACTCCGGTCTGAGGACATGGGTATGGCATGTCTTAAAAAGCATAAGAAGGTCCAGAGTGGAATGGGCAAGAGGGATGGCAGGCAATGAGATACTATAAGGTGCATCTAAGTCATGATCAGGGATTGGAGTTTGACTTTAAGCGAGATGGAGAGTCCCCAGAGCAGCCCCATCCACAGTGTACGCCATCTATGTGGTTCTATATTTTCAGGTAGCTTCATTAAGAAAATTAAAAATACATGCGATCAGTTTTAATAATGTTACCTAAACCTCTAAACCCCAAATGTAATTTCAACATGTAATCAATAAAAAAATGAATAAAGTACTTCATTTCTTCTTTTTTATACCAAGATTTGAAATGCATCATGCATTCCCTTATAGCACATGTGATTTGAACTAGCCACAGTCTGGGGGCTCCAGAGATATATGCAGCTAGTGGCTACTGCACTGGCAGCACCACAGGATTCTAGGTAGGGGTAGGGGACACACTAAATTGAGAGTGGTGCTACACAGGATTAGGCTTTAGGTTACTGGACTCAAATTCAGTTTATTTTGCTACTCCAGGAAACTTGGTTGTATATGAGTATTTCAGACATGAGTCCCTAAGTTAAAAAAAAAAAAAAAAAAAAGTTGCATTTTCTTTTTGTTTTTATCATTACACTCATGGCTATCATTAAAGTAAAATTTTCATTTCCCTCTAATTACAACACATGATTACTGAATAGTCAAACAATACAAAAAGGTATAGAGTAAAAAGTAAGAATTTCCTGTACTTCTACCCCCTAAAGATAAGCAGTAGGGGTTTCATTAGATTCTTACAGAATTTTAATATATACTAAAATGTAAATATGTGTATTTGTCTTTTACGGAAAAAGTTGGTTCAAACTAATCCACACCATTGCAAATCCACCTTTTCTTTGGTTACTAATATATTACAGTCATTTTTCTAAGCCATGGGTATCCTTAAAAGTAAGGGGCAAGTCAAGAGTTAACAGTTCCACCATACACAGAACACTTTAGATGAAGAGTACAAGACAGAAAGAAAACTTAGGAGGGTTCTAAAAAATACAAAAGTATCCCAGGTGGCCAGCCCTGGCTCCAAAATAAATGTTTCTGACCATGCATGAGTTTATCATGTCTCTAAGACCCAGTTTCCTCATCTGTACAATGGATAGGTCAACAGTATCTCCCTCAGCAGGGTCGCGGTGGGAAACAAATCAAACAGATAAAATACTTAGCACAGTAGTGAGGACACAGCAAATATTCCATAAATAATTACAAAAATAATTGTTATTTTTGCTTTAGGAAAAGAAAATCAGAAGATGGGAAAGGATTCTGAAAACAGAAAAGCACTTTATAATGTGGCCATCAACCAGAAGTAAAAAATATAACCACACAGGAGAAGCATATGAGAAGGTTAGGAAAGGCAATCTTAAGATGGCAGCCAGCCTTAAACTATCGCCCATGAAATTCTTCTCAGAGAGGAGGTTAGTACCAGGTCACACCCAAAGCAATTTGTACATACAGCTTTTCTGCACCTGTCCTATACCTCTGTATAAAAAGACTTCAGCCTTTTCATAACAAGAACTCCAAGGACACCTTAAAATGCAGATAAACAGTGATTCCTTTAGCCCAGCAGCCTTACTCTGAAAATCTCACCCCGGAATAATGTGTGTAAGAGAGATGCCTTTGCTAACATCACTAAAAACACCCCAAGATCAGCAAAAGGAAATCATTGACAGGGAAAGCAATCAGAAGACAATAACCTGGTCTTTGATGAGTTCCACTGCAGATTCCTCAAGATCCAACTCATAGCACAATCTCATGAAAAGTGGTCCAAATTTATATGCTCCAAAAGTCACATTTCTGTTCTCTGCATGGTACCTGGTAATCAAAATGATTCAATGAGCCAAACAGTGAGATGCAGGGAAAAGAAAAGAAAGATTGTGGAATATACTCTACTAAACACTGGGAACACAATAAAGCCTCATGTATTCTCAGTCTGAAGGGTGAAAAGTCCAGAAATGAGGATAAACGGAGGAATTCTGGAGTGCAGAAGTGTACCAGGCATTTAAATAACAGGGTTTTTTAGAGGCCCACATTCATAATCATGTGAAATAAAATAATGGAAAAATGTACATTGTAATTGTCTTCTCAATCTGTTAACAACCCACTAGGACTAACTATTAGCATACATAGGGAATAATAGGAGCCTTGCATCAGCAAGCCCATGACAATGGCACTGTTTCTGTGTGGACCTCATCTAGAGAAAGCAGTGAAGTGATGCCACGCTCCATTCCTCTCAAATCTGACTTCTCCATATAGGATGGCAGACAACCTACAGATGTACTTTACAACTTAGACCCATCTCTCTTTTTCTCTGCTTAGGCAAAGGCATTATGTGAGCTACTATCAATTAACAATTAAACAAATTAAACACCATTCTGAAGTTTCATTTTAGGAAAAGGCTAATTTCAAAGACAGTGACATCTTATATGTGGCTGGAGATTTCTATAAGCAGTCAGTCAGAACTGCAGAACTGAAAACTGCCAGCATAAATTGACTTTCAATAACCAATTCTTTCTGTTTTAGACACCAAGACAATCTGGTGACAAAATAAGTATCTCATGATTACATGTAAACCAGATTTTAGTAAAACTCATTATGTACATAAATCACCCACACCACAGGGAGATGCTGACTTTAAAGACAGAATACTTTTGACCATTCTGTTGAAATCACAGAGGAAAGTCACAGTAACATTATGGATAGTGTATCCTAAACATATATACTGCCAAACAGAATAACAATATGTAATGTTATTTATTTTTTTCTTAAAGATTTTATTTATTTGACAGAGAAAGAGATCACAAGTAGGCAGAGAGGCAGGCAGAGAGAGAGGGGGAAGCAGGCTCTCTGCTCAGCAGAGAGCCCAATGTGGGGCTCGATCCCAGGACCTTGAGACCATGACCTGAACCAAAGGCAGAGGCTTAACCCACTGAGCATCCCCTCTTTTTTTGTTGTTGTTGAAGATTTCATTTATTTATTTGAGAGAGAGAGAGCAAGAGAGAGACCACAAGCGAAAGAGAAAAAGAACAATCAGGAGGAGGCTGGGGGGTGGGGAGAGGACAGAGGCAGAGAGAGAAGAAGACACCCTGCTGAGCCGGGAGCCCAACACAGGGCTGGATCCCAGGACCATGAAATCATGACATAAGCTGAAGGCAGATGCTTAACTGACTGAGCCACCCAGGCGCCTCAAGAATATGTACTTTTAAAGATACATTTCATAAACGAATTGTAGAAGAAACAAAATATATTCATTGCTTCATTACAAATTATGAATTAAATTATATCAGAACTTCAGTTGTATACCTTAAATACACATGACTTTTAGTTGTCAATTATACTTAAAAATACTGGAGGGAAAAAAAGAATTAAGTTATTAAAAGGCAACACAGTATAGTGATTAAGGATTTTCGGACTCTGATTCCAAACTGACAGTTGAAATCCCAGCTCTTTTACTAACTGTATAATGAGGAGCAAATTAATTATGCCTATGCCTCAATTTCTTCACCTATAAATGAAGATAAAAGTTCAATTCAAAGAGTTTTTGTGAGGATTAAATGAGATGGCATGCCTAGCATACAGAAAACCTTCCATATTTGTTAGCTCTCATTTGTAAGGAATGCCATGGAAAATACCTTTAAAAATCAAAAAAATATTCCCGGGTGCCTGGATGGCTCAGTGGGTTAAAGCCTCTGCCTTCGGCTCAGGTCATGATCCCAGGCTCCTGGGATCGAGCCCCACATTGGGTTCTCTGCTTGGCAGGGAGCCTACTTCCTTCTCTCTCTCTGCCTGCCTCTCTGCCTACTTGTGATCTCTTGTCTGTCAAATAAATAAATAAAATCTTAAAACAAAACAAAACAAACCCACACGATCTTTGCACATAAAAAAATCGGTGAGAAAATGTTTAAAATTATCAACAGTGGTTGATCCATTCAGAGGTGGAACTCTTGCTTCTCCCCCTCCATGTGGGGTGGCCAGCTAACTTGCCTTGAACAAGAGGATGTGACAGAAGTGAAGATATACCAGTTCTGGGCAGCTTTACAAGGCCTGCAGCTTCTACTTGTGCTGGGTGCAAGTGCAGCCCAGCTAGACTCATGAATGGTGAGACATTCCAAGGGGAAAGATGGGCCACATGGACTTAGGCATCAGAAATACAAGTGAAGCTTCCTGGACCTTCTAGCTCAGCCCAGAGAGCAGCTGACTATGGATCAGCAAGTGACTTTAGCTGACACCAATAAAGAACTGCCCAGCTAACCAGCTTCAATTCCTGACCCACAGTAATAATAGAGAAAAGACAGTAATAGATGACAGAGAAATAATAAACAGCTGTCTTGTTAAGCCATTAAGTTCTGGTGTGCAAAAAGAGACAACTGAAATACCAGAATTTATGACACATTTCTTCTACTTTTTTGGAATTTTCAAACTTTCAATGAATTTAGTGTAATACTGTGCTTTTTTCCTTTTTAAAATAACATTAATTTTTTCACATTATAAAACTGATAATGCCCATAACAGACAAGTTTGAGAAATCAAAAAAGTATATGTTTAGACCCCAAAAAATGTGTAATTGCCAGAGAACTACAGTTAACTTTTGGTATATATCCTTCCAGTATTCTATATATATGAACACCTAGTAGTTCTCTCTACAGGTGTACAATATAAATGCAGGTCCATGTATAGCAATATATCTTTCAAGAATGGTTAAGAAAAAAAGGGGGGGTGACGGAGTTGCTAAATGATGGACAATGGGGGGCACTGGGTGTTATGCAAGACTGATGAACCCCAGACCTGTACCCTTGAAATAAATAATACCTTATATGTTGATTTAAAAAAAAAAAAAAAGCATGAACTTGATTTCAGAAATGAAGCCTGTTGATTTTGGGTCATACATTTCCTGAGTAAGCGAAACCTTTGCTGAGTTTCCCAACTGCAGGTTATTACCCCTGAGTTCTCCTGACATGGGAAAATGACAATGAAACATAACAAGCATAGGCCAAGAGGAGGGAGCTGAGCCAGAAGTCCCCTGAAGTGATCCAAGTGAGGTAAAATGAGGCCTGAACTAAGGCACTGGTAATGAGGAGAGAGGAAGGCTAGAGATGAGAGATACCAGGGAAGTGGAAGCAGTGGGATTTGTTATCTTGTCAGGGAGGAGGGCAAATGAGATTAGGGGAAAGAGGTTCCCCGGTGTCTCCTGAGTGGCAATTTGTAAAAGGTGAATGTGAAGACCTAGGGGACACAGAAGCAGAGTTCATCAGGCTGGTGATTTCTTGAGGCATGGATTCTGGTTTTCTATCCTCAGTACCTGGCATATAGAAGGAATCCAGTAAGCATCTGATAAATGAATATAAACGTCTGGAGCTCAGTGCAGGCATGTGGACAAGAGATCTGAAAGTCATCAATGCACAAGTGATAGCTGAAACCTAGTTAAACAGATGAGATTGTTCAGGCAAAAGAACAGAATGAGAAGACACCACAGCTGGCAGAATTCTAAGGAAATGCCTCACCTGTAAATGACATTTTTAACCAGTTCCATATCGTCCCTGGAATCGCACAAATGAAGCAAGGTTTTCAACTCCTCCTTCAAGATGAGTTTGTTCTGAGTCAATTTCTCTTCCATGTTTCTCAGATAGGTTGCTGGAAGAAAGCATGGTTTAATGGTCATCATTCAGGCTGACTGGGATTATCAGGAATCTGACCTCAAGAAGAAGGGGAAGCTGGATCCTGCTATATTGCAAAGGGGCACTTAGAGGGGCTTATGGCCATGTAGCTCCCATCACTGGCTAGTCTCCTCAAGAACAGTGTCACAGAAGGTCTGTGAAGCAAATTCTCTGTGCTATAGGCTGAAATCCCACTCAGAACTTTGTAACATACAATTTCTGGGAGTACAAACACAAGAATATGCAATTTTGACTACCTTGGTGATTCACGCATTGAAGTTTAAAAACTCATGTCCCAGAGGCTTACCTCAAAGAACTGCCCCTATAGGTGACCCATTAGGAGACTTAAAAAAAAAAAAAAAACAAAAAAAGTAACCAAGATATCCAAACTATCAACTGGCAGGGTACCTAGCAGTTGATAGTTTGGATATCTTGGTTAAGTGAAAGGAAAATATGCAATGAAGGTGGGTTTGCCACAGTGGTTGAACCACACAGTTCAGGAATATTTCACGTGTCTTTCATTTGGTTCAAGGGGGCACGTGGGTGGCTCAGTCTGTTGAGCTTCCAACTCTTAATTTAATAATAATAATTTAATAATAATAATCCAAAATTTCAATAGATGTTAATTCACATTTTAAAACAAATAATCAAGATTTAAGTGCTTGTGACACAGAGAAAGCTTAGTTATGGTTCCTGCCCTGAAAGAATTTAGTCTTTTTGAGAAAACAAGATATATTTATACAAAGCAACCTGAAAATGCTGGGGTAGTGACAAGTGACCAACTCTATACACGATACAGAAAAAAAGAAATCAGGGTGGCAGAAACAGACCAGATTTGAGTGGAGAAGTACCAGAGAGAAAGGAAGGGGCTGGACAGGACTCAGAGAAACTCAGAAGAGGGGAGCATTCTTGGTATGACAATCAGCATAAATAATATCACAGAATGGGGGTGAGGGGTGATGAGGGGAGAACTGTGACTAGATTAACAGGAAATCATACTGGACTCCAGAAAGGGTAAGGTCCACTATGGAGGAGCAAGGAAGCCAGGGAGTTGTGTACACAATGTGATGTATGACAGAGGATGATTGTGGGTTCTCATAATGAAGAAATGTTGACAGGATTTTATAAATATCAATCTGACCATGGATTAAATTGGCACTCATTATATTAATTGCCTTTCAGAACATATGCACAACTGTCACAGCCTTAGAATGACTATGACAATTGGATTTAACTAGAAAATGACACAAACCCCTAATTCTGCCAACTTCACAAAGCTCTAAAAGGTAAAGGGGTAAAAAGAACAGTGAAGTAAAATACAGACTGAGTCTCCCACACTGAAGATGAACATATTCTCCCTCACTTTTAAAGCTTATGTTCTCATTCCACACGTGGTATAATGTAACAATACGATTAGTGGAGAGGTGAGGAAAGACTGATTTCTGGAGGGCTAGAAGCAATAAGTATTAAGTGCTCAGAAACATCTGAAAGGGAGAGTAAGGAGATTTTAAGTCAGCAGGGACAAACTAAACTGTTACTGAAAGACACAAGAATATCGTTACGTTTTAAAGGAATTTAAAGTACTGGAAAAAATGTGCAGGAGAGAGGGAATGAATTCAACAAGATTTCCCAGATGCTGAAAGGAGTAAGACCTAGTGTGGTGGTGTGTTTTCAGCTTTTTGTAAAAAAATATTCAAAAATAGCACAAAACAGGGATAGAACATTATGCTCTCCTGTGTCCATCACCTAGGCTCAATAATGACTAATATTTTGATAATTTAAAAAAAATCTTTGTTTTAGTCTATTGAATTTTTTAGCTGAGGAGCAAAATATGAAAATGCATCACAGGGGGCACGTGGGTGGCTCAGTCTGTTGAGCTTCCAACTCTTAATTTCAGCTAAGGTCATGATCTCAGGGTCACTGGATCAAGTGTGTTCCCCTCTCCCCCTCACTCTCTCTCAAAGAAATATTAAAAGAAAGAAAGAAAGAAAATGCATCACACATGGGACGGTTTTGTTTCACTATATTTCACATGTTTTTGAAGATGCATGTGTATACTGGAGATACTATGTAAAATGCACTTCTTACTCAGAGGTGCATCAAAAATGTGAAAGTCAATCATCTTGAGCAGTTCTCACACTTTACTGTGCATATTAACAGTCTGGGGCTTCAAGTTTCATATTTCTATGAAACTCCCAGATGCTGCTGACCCTTGATCCTTAGTCTGGGTCCTCTAGAGAGGACTGGTTCCAACACTCATTTTAGCATTTCTCTGTGATCCTGGGAAAAGTGACAAGAGGAGAGGGTAGACTATAGTAGTACAAAATGAGATGAAAAGTACATTTAGGGATAGACTAGGAAATTAAGAATCCATGTCAATTTTTTCTCAAAGATCACTGGAGACTGAGCAGCGATAAAGTCAGAAAAAACCTGAATGACACATCACTGAAAGAATTAACAAAATAGATTCAATTACCTTTGGTGCCAGGAAGATGATATGCAATAGCCACCTTCTTGTGCTGAAATTCTTCCAATTTCACAATACTATCTGTAAGTAGGTATCTTTTAGCTAAAAAACAATGAAAAAAGTAAAATGATTTTCACTACCTTGTACTAAGCAAAAACATGCATAGAAGTTGATTGCCTCTAATAACTGATCTTCACCTAATATAAATAATCTATCTGGACAGCTACAAGTGAGTCACTCTGGTGGAAAAGTAAACATCTCTAAACTATCAGAGAATTCAAATTCTCAGCAAGTTTCGTTTTTTTGTGTGAAAGGAGCTAGTGATTAACTGTATGGAGATGGGTTGAGAGGAATCTGGGACGTGAAAGACAAATATACATTCCCCAACTAGTTATGGGATTACAAGCAAATAAAAAAACAAAAGCCCAAAACTAAAGGTTACTGTTTAAACGTCAGAGTAGTAGGTCTAGTTTTGGTTTAACTAGGTGAAAACTCATAGTGTAGTGCAGGCAGCTAGAATGTGACCATTGTAATTCCCGGTTCTGCCATTTGTTAAATCAGGAGTTAAGGCCTCTCAGAACTGGACTGTTGGTATCCTCATGATGTAACAGAAATCACTGACCACAGCTTAGTAGGAAAGTTTGGGAAACGTTTTTTTTTTTTCTTTCGGATGCTTGCCTGTGCATGGAGAGGAGCTTGGTCAAAGAACCATGCACTGAAGACCTCTCTATACCGCAATAACAGGTTACCAGTAAAAAGTGTGGTCTGTTTATGGGAGACAGCCCAGAGAACTGTTAGAGCAGGGCTGTCCTATTGTGCTGCCTGAGTGCAAATCCCACCGTGGGCTGACTTGGCCTTGCTGGCTGCACTTCCTTAGAGAAAAGAAGGGAACCTTCCTCACTGGGGGTTGTGAGCAGAAAAGGAATTAAAATACGTAAAATGCATAGAGTAACAACTGACACCAAGTGTTAAGTATTTTATTATCACTCACCAGTATATTCAAAGTTTATCATTTCCGTAAACTTATTAAGGGACAATTTTACAGGTGAAGAAACCTGCACAAGGTCTTTCAGGTTATTAGCTGGGGCGCGAAACTCGGAGAGGTACACCTCTGCTACCAAACTGCAGGACAGTCCACCCAAGAGAGAGAAGGCTTTCCGGACAACAGCGTCGCCTTTTCCAAGGGACTACTACAGCGCCAAGGTCGAGACCTCAGCCTGGCTGTCCTTTGGTTCCCAGGCACAGGGAGGGCCAGGGCTGCACACGCACACAACCAGAGGACGAGAGAGCAAGCTGCCGGGCTCCAGGTCAGTGCGTGACTGAGGCGCTATTATTCCCCCCCCAAGTGATGCCTGCTGAGGTGTCAATCTCCCTTCTTTCCCATTCCTCCCCTCCTTCACGACCAGAGGCCGCAGATACCTCCGAGAGGGCAGCGGCAGCACGTGGAGCCTGAGCCTCCCACCCCAGGATACACCGAACTCCGCAGCGCCTGCAGAAGGTCGTGCTTCGGCAGGCGGATTGTGGCAGCCATGCTGTCCCGGGCCACACCAACCACGGGAACTGGCGGGGGCGGGGGGCGGAGCATCGGCCTATGACCCCACCCCTTCCGCTGCCCGCAATCCCTGGACGTTCGTCCTCTTGGTACGTTCCAAGATGGCAGCCCCCATAGTGAGGCGGTGGTTTCTTGTGGCGCGGAAAGTGCCTCTGCCTCCGCTCTTCTTGGCAGGTTGGTGGCTGTTCTGCTTCTGTGGAGCTACTTCTTTAGTCACTTGAGAGCTCTTCCTTAAGTGAAGGGAACCGTGGGCTTTCAAGAGGACAGGAAATGCTTCTGGGATCTAGTTGCTAGAGAAACCATTTGGAGCGTTGGGTAGCGCGGGAAGGGGAAGTGTGGCCTCGGATCCGTCTCCTTACCCAAAATACTGCCAGCCGGTCCAGAGGTGTGCAGAGTAGATGAAGTTAAGGCGTGAGGTCTTTTGCGTAAGATTTGCATGGTTTGTGTGTTAGGGTGGTCGTCTCTTTGCTGACCATGAAGAGCCCGAATGTTCCCACTTCAGAGCTAGGAAGTTTTCCTCTCTGCTTAACTGTCTTTGATGGGGCGTCCTAAATCTATTTCTAACCACTTCACAGTTGAAGACTTTTGGTCTCCACTTGGGATAAGAATTTCAGTACTAATTTCTCATCCGGCGACCTGGGGCACAACTTTTTGAGTGACCTTTCTATGCCACAGTTTTCCACGTGTAGAGGCAATAGCTACTTCCCAAGTGTAGTTGACCCGAGAACAGCTCAGGGGTTAGGGGCATGATGCCAGGGAGTTGGAAAATTGTGTGTAAGTTTTGACTCCCCCCGCACTTAAGCCTACTGTTGACCTTACCCATAACAAACAGTACATTAACACTTATTTTTTATGTTTTATGTAGTTGTATAGTGTGTTCTTAAAGTGAGCTACGGAAAATGTTATTAAAATCTTAAGGGAACTAAGCTTTAGAGGACTATACTGTATGTACTGAAAATAAATAAATAAATAAATAAATAAGGCAAAGCTGTGTTAAGTGGACCCCTGCAGTTCAGAGTGGTATTCAAGGGTCAACTGTACTTGGATATTTGAGTAAATGGCACCTCACTCAAAATGTTTTTAATGGATCTGCACAAAGACATTAGGAAAAGTTGACATTTATACAAGCTCAATCCTGATAGGTGTATGATTATATGACTAAAATGCAATAATCACAATTGATGTTTCCAGTGCCTCTTCTTTTTCCAACATACTTCCTCTAGCTCCTATTAAAAACCAACACTTACACTGTTGTTAACAGTTCTTTAGGAACAGCTATTAAATATCAATTGAAAACATCATTGTTGGCCTCCAGGTTTTCTGAGGATTAACTGGTTGACCTAGCAGGTGAAAATGTTTAGTACCACACATTAGGTAAAGCGGTATGTACAGTACCTGGTGTCTCTGAGAATTAGTTGCTGTATCTGTTTGCTAGCATGCTTAATTTTATGGCTCTTAATAAATGCTTTTCAATTTACACAGAACCTTCAATTGTGTATCAGGGAGACTATCATGGTTGCATCGTGTTTGAGGCAATCATCTAATATTAGATAAAGGTGAACTGAGAGAATTTTCAGTTAACATTTTGTTAAACTGGTGAACTTGTAGTGGGATATACCTGTGTTGTTACATTGTAGTAACTACTAGCTACATGTGGCTATTGAAATTAGTCAAACAAATAAAATCAGAAATCCAGGTTTTTTTAGTCACATTAACCACATTTTAAGTGTTTAGTAGAGATGTGTAGTTAGTGGCCACAGTTGCACAGCTCAGAATTGAACATTTTCATCATTAGGTTCTATTGAATAAGCACTAAGTTAGGGGTGCCTGGGTGGCTCAGTGGGTTAAGCCGCTGCCTTCGGCTCAGGTCATGATCTCAGGGTCCTGGGATCGAGTCCCATATCGGGCTCTCTGCTCAGCAGGGAGCCTGCTTCCTCTCTCTCTCTCTCTCTCTCTCTCTGCCTGCCTCTCCATCTACTTGTGATTTCTCTCTGTCAAATAAATAAATAAAATCTTAAAAAAAAAAAAAAAAGCACTAAGTTAGATTATAGAAGCAGGGAGTCCTGAAAATCAGGAACTGGGAAGCTACAAGGCAAGTAATAGAAGTATGCCAGATAGTGCATTAAGGACCATCCCAGATTTGAGAATGCAGATAAGATGATTGACTTTTAAGTCAGCATAACATCTTGAGCCATTACAAAATAAGGGGGGGTGGGGAGTACTTGGTACAAACTAGAAAAGTGATTTAAATTTATGAAGAGAGTACAGATAGCAAATTTATTGGGACCTATTACGTAGTGAACATTCGAGTAGGCACTTAACATGCCCTCATTTCAACTGTTTAACAAGACAATCTATTTTACACATCATGAAAGAGACTCAGAGACTGTGCAACTTGCCCGCGTTTCATACCATTTATTAGCCAGGCAAGGATTCCAGCTTAAGACTTTGTGACTAAGGTGTATCTGTGTTAACAATCACACAGGTTTTCTTTGGGTGGAAAACGTTTGGAGACGTTGGTCTGAAGGCCAAAATAACTGTAAAATGAGTAAATATACAGAACCAATCACTTTTCCCTAAACTTTGAAATTCTGGTCTTCGGAGGTATCTTTTCTAGAATTGAATAGAGAAAATATTTCTTTTGATGGTGGAGAGTTCTATCTTAGAGAATATGGTTGCCTTCAAAGCTAACTGGCTGAAGGATAACTACTTCATTCTGGTCTGAGGATTAATACTGTATCACGTGGAAAGTTGTTAGTCTCTGTCGCTACTGGAGACCTACTGAATTAGAACCTTCATTTTTATCAAGGTTCACATACACATTAAAGTTTAAGAAACTGATTTAGATTTTCCACTTTACCATTGTTCACCTAGTTTAACATTCTGACTTCAAGGAAATCTTTGATTCTAATGTTAATATGCAGACCTTGCAATTACTATACAGAAATGCAAAGATTTTTTAAATGATGTCATTTGTAAGGTATCAGAAATATAAATGTCTTGCTTTAAAAGGCTTACAAAAATGGAATGTTTGTCTTAAGGTGTAGTAATTTACTACTGCTGTTGTAACAAATTACCACAAATTAGGTGGTTTAAAATCATACAGGTATTATTGTACAGTTCTGTAGGTCTGAAGTCCGACATAGGGTCTTTCTGTGCTAAATTCAAGATGTTGAAAAAGATGGGTTTTCTTCAGCAGTCTCTAGGGGAAAATCTGTTTCCATGTCTTTTCCTTCCTTAGGTGACCCCTTACATGCCTTGGCTGATGCTCCCCTTTTTTTAAACATCTTGAACATGAGCAAGTCAAGGCCTTATATCACTTCGTCCTTCACACATCATAGTGTTGCAGGATTTGTTTTCTCTGTTGGAGCCTGCAGTTCTTGGTCATGCCATTTCAAAGAATGAAGAGTTAGACCAGACAGAATGGTGGGCATCAATTGAGTTATTGCTCAATAATAATTGAGCAATTATTATTGAGCAATAACAAAGTCATAGTACAAGTTCCCAAAGGGGTTGCCACAGGAGTTCTTTATGGGCTTCTTGGTGGGCTGTTTCAATCTGATTAATTCTCCCTGTACCTGTCATCCAAGCAGATTTTTAGGTCACGTATCTATCTTATGGGAAAGGGTGGAGGCCTCCTTCCAGAGTGATGTAAAATCCTTTTAAGGGTGGTTTCCTCTTGGGGGGGAGGGGGTTGTCCCTGCCTGACTGCCTTCCAATAATCCTTCAGCAGTAGTACCTGCCTTCCCCCCTTTTCACTTATAAAGACCTTGTGATTAGATTTGACTCACCTGGATAACCCAGTACAATCGCCTCATTTTAACACTGATTGATTTGGTGATCTTAACCTCAGTACCCTTGAGCTGTGTTTCCTAACATTCACAGGCTGTGGAAATTAAGATGTGGACATCTTAGGCCGCCTGGGTGGCTCAGTGGATTAAAGCCTCTGCCTTCGGCTTGTGGCATGATCCCAGCATCCTGGGATCAAGCCCCATGTTGGGAATCTCTGCTCAGCAGGGAACCTGCTTACCCCTCTCTCTCTGAGTGCCTCTCTGCCTACCTGTGATCTGTCAAATAAATATATAAAATCTAAAAAAAAAAAAAAAAAGACATGGACATCTTTTGGAGGGTCATTATTCTGCCTACTAGAGTTGGCCATTCATTCCTATATTTATCATCAGTTTCTTTTGGTCTAGGAAAATTTTCCATTTGCCAGATATAAATTCTTCATCCTTGAATCCATATCCTTTTGCTCTATACTCAGTGGAAATGGAAAATGATTATTGGTTACTTTCTTATAAAGCAAACATTTAAAGGTTTACGTATATAAGGGTTGCTGAGTTTGCCTTTTATAGATTAACTGGTCCTTGTTTGTTTTCAGTTGTGACCCCCTTGATCAACTGTACACAAAGGGCATTCTTGGACTCCTGTCTTTCCCCACCTTTACCTTCCCTGCTTTTTTGTCTTCCCATTAGAAACTCTTTGAACATTTACATTCATAGTTGTCTTTTTTGACTCCAGAATATGAAAGGGTGATTTCTTATGCTAGAGGCAAGTGCTAGAAGAAGAAACAGAGAATAAGTAAGAAATTATAATAATAATAATAGAGAATAAGTCACTGGTATCCTGAGATTTATATAGCTTAATAGTCCTTAGCTTGAGCTCATATACAGAAGAGCTGCTTTTGTTTCCACAGAAAGGAGACAGCTTCCTGGTTTTAGAAATTGGAATTCAGTTTGTAAAGAAATGCTGCTATAAATTATGAATGGGTTAGCTGAATTTTTTCTTTTGCTTCTGTGTAAGACCATGCAGGGACCTTAACAGTCACCAAGGTCAGCTCCTTCGTTTGTAACTGCAAGATCTCTAGTTTTCCACCAGCTGGTAAAATTCAGACCAAATCTCAGGTCTCCCACTCCTGACTTGTGCAGCTACACAGCTAATGACATTGGATTTTATTCATCGTTCTTGGCAAATCTAGGAGTGTAACTAACAATTTATAACATCATTTCTATGAAAAATGTGTGCTTGGAAAAAATATGAAAAATGTTTCTATGAAAATGTACTATGCCAAGCATCTAATATTTTTTAATAATCCACTTGAAGTGTAGGCACTTTTTAATAGTTATTATTTCTTTAAAAATATCTTAGGTCCTCTTTGAGGCAGTCTTTGGAAGCTTTTTCATATTACTGCATCATTGTTTAAGCTCTAGACCTCAAATTTAACATATTATTCTAGTAAAGTTTTGACCTGTAATTATGGTAAGGGAGGATAACTCCCTTTAATTAAGGTGATAAGGTAACTTCCACAGTTACCTTATTAAAGTTGCGTTATGACTTCATAAAGTCGCGTTATGAACTTTGTGTGACCTTGAGATATTACCTGCAATTCCTTCCTTCCTTTTTTTTCCCTTGTAAATAGCTTTATTGAGATACAACTCACATATCATTACAATTCACCCCTTTCAATAATTCAATGCCATGGTTCTTTTTTTTTTTTAAATATATATATACCCACAGTGTTGTACAATCATCACCTTAGCACATTTTTATCACTTCAGAAAACCCCTTGTAGTCAGTCATTAGTAGTCACTCCCCATTTTCCTACAAGCTTTCCTGACTACCTCCTCTCCAGTTCTAGGCAACCACCAATCTGCTGTTTCTACGGATTTGCCTATTATGGACATTTCATATAAATGGAGTTATGTAATACATGGCCTTTTGTGACTGGCTTCTTTTTCAGTTAACAAAGTTTTCAAGGTCCATCCATTTGTAGCCTGTATCAGTACTTCATTTCTTTTTATTGCCAAATAATATTCTGTTTAAGGATTTATCACATTTTGTTTATCTTTTTATTAGTTGTTGGATATTTGCATTATTTTCACTTTGGGGCTATTATAAATATTGCTATAGAAATTTTTGTTTGCATACTTGATTTTATTTTTCCTGGATATATACCTAGGAGTGAGATTGTTGGGTTGCATGGTAACTGCATGTTAATGATGTAGGAAAGACGTTAGGGTTCCAAGTCGAAGGCCGAGACCAAATTCTTGAGACATCTTTGGTGCAGGAAGGTGGTTTTATTAAAGTACAAGGACTAGAGGGCAGAAAGAGCTGCACTGGGGTCTTGAGGAGTGTCCCATTATGTACTTTCAAGTTGGGCAAGCCAGGATCCTGAGGGGGCTAGCTGTTGTTAGGAAAGGTCATTTATTACTGTGTAGTAAAAACTCAGTTTGTGAGATCCTTCAGATGTATATCAATGGTTCATATACTTGGGGGATAACTGCCAACATGTATCCTGAGGGGTAGAGATAAAGGAAGTTTCCCAAAGGAATTTTTTATATGTGAAAGTAGACTACAGGAGCTTGGGGGTTGGGCTAAGATTGCCTGTTGCCCTTGGCCAAGTATCAACATAAAGGCAGTTGAGTCCTTAGGAAAATGTGACTCTGTCTGTTTTAAGGACTTGTCTGTCAGTGGGCTATAGGTAGAAAGGAAATTTAATAATTTTTCTTTTGTCTTTGTTTCCCATATCATTAACATTTTGAGGAGCTGCCAAACTTTTCCAGAGTGGCTGCACCATTTTACATTGTCACCTACAATATATGAGGGTTCCAGTTTTCTCTATATCCTTATCAATAGCTGTTATTTTCTTTCTAATTATAGTCATTCTAGTGAGTGTCAAGTTGTATTTCAGTGTATTTCCATAATGGCATATCATATTAAACATCTTCCCATGTACTTGTTGGGAATTTATGTGCGCTTTTTTGTTTGTTTTTAAGAAATGTCTATTCTTTGCCCAGTTTTCAGTGGGTTTTCTTTTTAAATTTTGATTTGTAAGAGCCATTTACATATTCTGGGTATAAGTCCCTTTATCAGGTAAGTAATTTGCAAATATTTCCTCCATTCTGTGAGTTGTCCTTTAACTTTCTTAATGGTGTCTTTTGAAACACAAAAGGTGGTAGTTTGGGTTAATTAAGTTGCTGCTCATTTTTTCTCATTCGTTTCTTGAGCTCATGTTTGTCAAGCGTTGCCATATACCAGTCCTTGTGCCGGGTGCTGGGAATACAGCTATGCCATCTAATGAGTTACCTTAACTCTGGCTTGCTTGGTTTCTCTTATATACCACAAGGGTAAGATACCCTTGCTTTATGTGAAGTAAGGATAAATATGCTGATCCAAGTCAGATGGAAATGTTTTTAGGAATAACTAATGATTATAAAGCATTTGATTAATGAGTTAATCAACAGTTTAGTAAGTATTTGGGTTCTACGAAGAAGTTCTAGGGCTCACTTAGGCTATAATTTAGGGACAACAAATGGCTTCTAGTTCTAAAGTTATAGGGACAAATTATCAGCATTCTTACCCATAACATTATTGTAGAAATTTCCAGTTTTTCTGTATTTTCTGCTTGTTAGAAGTGGAATGCATGTTGCCATGAACTGATTTATGAACTCTGAGATATTGGTTAGAGTATCATACTAGAATCTTTATATAACTAGTACATTGAAAATATGACAAACTATGGTTAATAAAATATAAACTGAACCTGTTGTGGAGCCGCACCTGTTAATTACTAACTTTTTCCTCAGGTGAAAGAGGCTTGCTTTCTGCAGCTTATGTGGACAGTCACAAGTGGGAAGCAAGAGAAAAAGAACATTGTCACCTCGGTACGTACCTATTGGGCTGTTAGATATGTCATGTCAGTCACTCTATGTTTACCATTATGTTCGTATGCTATATTTATGAAGTGATGCTTTTATGATGACCCCATTGAGGCTTAAAAAGAATTAGACTGTTATTTTGCATGTGGCAAAATCATTTTTGCTGTCTTGCAAATTTCTATTTCATTTTTGCCTTGATTAGTCTCCCTAAATTAGTCCCTAAATTAGGTGAACAGTTCTCTTCTTTCTTGTTTTTTGTCCATTTTAGTCATATAGTTAATTACCAAGCAGGCTGTCTCTTGTTTTATATTATCTGCAGAGAAAGATACATTTTACATTTTCATCCTTTTTTATTGTCATTTCGTAACTTGTGGTCTTTAGAGCTCTTTCTGACTCTTTTCTATTTTATTACCAGGTGATAGATTTGAAAGCAGTGTTATAATCTCATATAAACCATTTAGGGAAAATAGTTGGCAAACATCTTCCCAGGCAGTAGGCTTCTAATTTTATTTCCCTTTCCTTGTTCTCTAGGTCATATTACACAGATAGCAGCCTTTCTTTTCTACAGTAACAAGGCCTACAGGCGCCTGGGTGGCTCAGTCAGTGAAGTGTTGACTCTAACCCTTGGTTTCAGTTAAGGTCATGATCTCAGGGTTGTGAGATCAATCCTCACATCTGGCTCCACACTCAGCATGGAGTCTGCTTTAGATTCTCTTTCCCTTTCCCTACCCCTCATATCCTCTCTCTGTCTCTAAATAAATGAAATCTCTAAAAGAAGTCACTGATACCATGAGCACTTTGTAAATATGTAATATACATTATATGTAACATCATGAGGACGTAGATAAAGTCAGACGATTGGCGATGGTTTTATGGGACTGATGTAATTTTTTGATCAATTCCAGTGCTGATCTAATATTCTCCCCTAGATTTCTTTCTCTGCTTTTTTTGGGCTTATATTAAAGAATAAAGTACCCCTGTGTTTATGGATTCTTCTAATAAGTGGTGGGGAGGGAGGAGAGAGACATTCTTTTGTAGCTGTCTATAATGGCTAGCTTGGGCTGGAGAGGGGTTTCAAAGAACTTACCATTTTCTCCTCTAATGATGTTATTGCAAGAGCAAAATTGGTTTGTACATCCTGGAATGGCTATGTAGGCAGGGGCTAATAAGCAAAGCAGAGCTGTGGAGAATCTGAAGGTAAGTAACTACATACTTGCACTGAAATGTAGAATCACTGTGAGTAGAAAGAAATGCGGATGGCTACAGATGTGGTATGCTGGTTAAGTCCAATGTCTGGAGTGACATTATCGTGTGGGACACAATTTTATTCACAAAATGGTGAACACTCTCAATATGAAAGTTTTGAACATATCTAATTACCCTCTTCAGTTTACATGGTAGTTGCATCTATGGAAGATTCAGCTTATTTTTCAGATTTCACCCGAAAAAGTACTTTGCCTTTGTTTTTATGTAAAATGGAATCAGTTCTGTCCATTATCAATAGGTTGATTTTTTGTGTGTGTGTGTGTTAATGCCTGCCCTGTCGTAGATGCCATGGTATGTGGGGCAGATATTTTAACTTTTTATTTGTAAATAGTTTTAAACTTACAAAAACTTGTAAGAGTAACACAAAGAGCATCTATATACTCTTTGCCCAGATTCACCATTTGTCATTATTTTGACCCTTTTGTTTTTGCTTTCTCATTCTCTACACGCACATTTTTTTTTTTTTAAACCATTTGAGAGTTTGTTACGTAGCTTATAGCCCATTAAGCTGAGTGCTTTGGTGTATACTACCTGATATTTTTTAAGAAACCAGTCTCTTTTTTTAATAGAATATTCCTCTTTGGGGATTTGTCTTGTATTTCTTCTTAATTAGATTCAAGAAACGGTCCTCTGGGCAAAATATTATCAGTAATGTTGTGTCCTTCTCAGGATGTCTTCTCATCTGGAGACACCTGATGTCCATCTGCCCTCACTGGTAAAGTTAACTTTGATAACCCAGTCAAGTGTGTGTGATTTTTACCCTGGAGGGTTACAGTTTTTCTCCATTAGTCACAATGGAGAATATCATGCCAGTGTCCTGCTGCTCATCAAAAGTTTCCCCCTAAGTTTAGTATCCATTTAGCTTCTTGCTTGAATCAATCCTTACTATGGTGGTTGCAAAATGATGGTTTTCCAATTTGTTAATACCTCCACATTTAGTAACTAGTACTCAGTATTATAATGTAAATAAGCGTTCCATTCCCTCCCATTTCTTTCTGTGTTTACTATCAGTATGGTCTTGGGTATTGTGAATTCCTCTTTTTCTTTTAATGATTCATTACCATCCTTGTTATTTGGGTGGTCAAATTGTTCCAGTGTTGGGTGGTAGAAGTCCTTTCAACCTGACTCATCTTGTACCTTTCCTGCTCCAGCCCTGGCATTAAGTATTTCTCCAAAGAGTCCTGGTTCCTTTTCCTAAGGAATGGTATTAGAAACCAAGATCTATTCACTAGTTGTGCTCTTGCTACCGTGCAGTTTTTGCTTCTTGGGCTATTCAGTGACTAGAACTAGGTAAAATATATATATACATAGCCACATAAACATATATGCACATATGTGCACATAAGCTTATGTGAACATATTTTACAAATAATGAGTTCATCCCTACAGAGTTCTTCCTTACCTTCCCTAGGCCATAGTTATATCAGCTTTCTATACGAAAAGTCTGGCTCCCAACAGGGCCAATGTTTGACGTGTTGGACAGACTCTGCATTGCAGGTTATCTAATTTTCCTATCTTCTGCTCATGCAGTACTCCCTGCAGTCATTGTGATAGAAAACACCCCCATATTTCAATTGCCCTCTGGGGTTCCTTTTAGGAACCACCGGTCCAATGATGAAACCAATAACAGCTTGTTCTGATATGCCATTCACGAACTGTAAGAGTAGTGCTGTGGAAGTGCAGAGAAGAAAATGAAGAATTTTGGGAAAGCTATTGTTAAAACTTTCCTAGGCATGAAGGGAAGATTAGAAAAGACTGTTGTATTTGGTGCCTTGGTATAGGATATAGTCAGCTCTTTGTTATTAGGGGACAAATTTATGGGAACTTTTACATAGATTCCTGAATAAGCAGAAGCTGTTTGCCAAAGAATGAGTATAGTATGTCTGCAGTAAATAAATATCAAATGTAGATAACTGTCTGTTAAGATTGGTATACTTGGAAAAGCAGTAACAACTACCTTTTACTGATGACTACTGTCCTTGAATACTCTCTGTACATCTTGAATCGCTATCCAGGCAGAATTGGCTTTTTTCCTCACCCTGTATTCTCCCAGCACTTTATACCATCGTTGCGCCATTTAATGTGAAAAGTCGGCCCTTTTGGGAGGCAGAGATCGATGTGAGCCCTAGCTCAGCCAGCTTTCAGAGCTATATCATTTAACCTTGTTCCTGTAGCCATAAATTAGGGATAACGATAATGCCTGCTTCACTTAATACCCTGCCATAGAACAGGTGCTCCAGAAATGTGGAATGAACGAATTTCTAGGCCCCTTGATTCTACCTCTATAAAACATTAGGGTATGAGTAAGGTTTTGAAACTCAAACTGCTTGGGGGAAAAAAGAGGCTCTTTGAAACAGTTTTTTTTTTTTTTCTGCTGTGTAACAAAATGTAATTAAAACTTTCGCGCCTGTGTGATATTACTGTATGTACTCCCTAACCCTTGAGTGGGTTGAGATTTGTGTCCCGAGAATTCAGTCACCGAGCCCGGGGCTGCATCCCGTTGATCGTGCAGTAGGTGGCAGCGCCGCCTCTGCCGGGACCGCTGCGCAGCCTTTGGAACCTGGCGTTTGGGTGCGGACCTTTCCGGAAGCCGCCCCCGTACGCGCTTGCGCAGGGTGCTGCCTTTAGCATGTGGAGTGCTGTGATTGGGCGCTGCGACCTGGTGCGAGCTCGCTGATTGGAAGGAGGAGAAGCTGCGATATGGGGCTTTTACTCCGCGCGTCTCCATTGGAGGGCGTGGGGTGGAGTGGAGCGGGGCTGAAGAGGGAAGATGCCTGGGTGTGGGTGTGGGGTTTAAGCTTCCATCTGCTTAACTGATTTCGCCTCCGCGTGGAGTACTTGCCCCGGAGGTTGGGGGCGGAGGGGAGGCGATGTTCGGTATTTTCTTTGATGGGTGTAAGGCTCTGGTGCCTCTGTTCGGTCTCAGTGGTTTTCCATTAAGAGCCTTGGGGGCGGGCTAATAGGGATCTGTCCAGCTCCCAGTATGAGAGTAATTTATTGCTACGGAGCTCTTTAATTAAAACCAGGAGTGCTGTTTAGTACCTACACTGCATTTTAGGGATCAGGCAGGCCATGAATGCAGGGCAGGTCCTCTGACATAAGAATCAAAGGCAACCTTCATTCCTTGTTGGTTCTTTTGTAAGCACTTTCTAGGTTGCATCCCATTTAATGCTCAAAACAGCAAGCTAAGGAAGCTGCTGCTATTTCCCCTTAAGGATGAGGAAACTGAGGCTGTTTTCTGACACTTAGGGGCATTGCCTTTGTGCTGAAAAACAGCTTTCTCAGTGATTGCTGTAGAACCTTCATTCCTACCATAGTGTCTTCCCTTGGACTGAACAGTGGATTTCTTTTTAAGATACACATTTTGGTTGCAGAATAATGTATACAGAAACGTGCATAAACCATAATGTATAAATCAATGAGCCAAGCGAACTAGTGTAAGAAATGTAAGAATCCTCCCACTCAAGAAGCCCTTATTGTGGCTCTCATTTCCTCCGTAAAGGTAGGAATTATTATTTGGACTTCTAACATCATGGGTAAAATTAAAAAAAAAAAAAGTTTTATAATGGAAAATACAAGCATACAAAAGTAGAGTGATTGAAATGTGGAATTACCCATACCCATCATCTGGCTTCAACAGTTACCAGATCATGGCTAATTTTACTTCATCTCTAATTCTACTCCCCATCAGGACCCTCTGGTTTATTTTGAGGCAAATCCCAGATAGGATGTAATTTCACATGTAAATGTTTTAACCTATATGTCTCAAAGGCAAGGGTATTTTTAATACCATTATCATACTTAAAATTTTAGTAATTATTTACATATGAAAGATACAGTATTCAAATTACCTGGATACTCTTCTAAATCTTTTTAATGGTTTGGTTGAATCAGGATGCATATAAGGTCCATACAGTGCAATTCATTTATTGTCCCCTTCTCTTACCTCTGTTAAAATATTTTTTATAGAAACATACAAAAGTAGAGAGAATAGTGTAATGAATCCTCCTGTGTACTGTCACCTGACTCCAACAATTACCACTTCCTTGCTAGTTTTATTTCATCAATCCTCTTTTCCATCACCTGGCATCTTTGTTAGCAGATCATTTTATGTGTATTTTCACATTACCTTTAAAAGATAGGCTTTTTAAAAAAACATAATACCATTCTTATTTTTTAAAATTAGTCATTCCTTAACATCATTAAATATGCCATCAATGTTTAAATTTCCCCAGTTGTCTTATAAGTTGTTGTTTGTTTTTAATTTATAGTTTCTTGAAATGGGACCTAGATAAGAGTCATACGTTGTAAGGTGTTGGGACGTCTCTTAATTATTTTTTAATCTGTAAGTTTCTCTTTCTCTTCTCTTGCAATTTATTTGTTGAGGAAAACAGTTCTTTTGTCTGAGAGTTTCCTCCATCCTAGATTTGCTATTTTCATCCTTATGGTAGTGTTTACATGTTCCTCTATCTTCCATATGCCCTGTAAAGCTGGCAGTTAGAGTAGGAGACTTGATCAGATTCAGGGTTTCTTTTTTTGTTTTTCTTTTGGCATGAATACTTCATAGGAAGTATTGTTTACTTTTATCAGGAGATACACAGCATTTGGTTATCCCTCTGTAATATGAAAGGCCATTCATGATCATTGCTTATATACTTGTTATTTCATTAGGAGCTGCAAAATGTTACTATTTTAATTCTATCATTTCTTACTCATTTATTACTGAGAAATTTTTTATAAGAATTTTTTTCATCAGCAGTTATCCTAAGATACAGTTTTTATGAAGAGGCAGCTTCCAAGAAAATCCTACCATCCTTCCATCCTCCTACCATCCTCCAAAAATGATCAATGAGGATATATTTTTTTAAATAACGTTATGAACTCCTGGAGTTAAGCATTGCACATATTTTAATCCATTACAGTTGATGTTTTTATTGAAAGGGCCTTAGTTCTCCAACTGGACTTTTTATAGATCCCTAGGATTCTTGGGCTTTCCAACTCAAGTCAGAAGATTGCTGTTTTACACTGTTTCTGTACTGGGTTTCCCTTTGTTTAAAATAAACACTAAATTAAAGCATTGTGTCCAAATTCCTCCACTAACCATGCACATCTGTTGAGAAGGTAGAGGGTGCAAGTTAACAGCATTAGCCAGTTAGCAGCTTTTTAATTACAGACTAGGGCCCACAGTGAAGAGGGCTGAGGAGAAAACCATTTTGGGGAACTGAGTACAGTGTCAGTAGGAGGGCAGGCCTGATGAGGAAGCTGCCTGCATTCCATCAGAGGAAGTTCTCTTGCTTGCTGGGTCATCTTGCTAGGGGTAAGGGCCCTGGTGATGAGCTGAATTGGATTTCTGAGCCTTACTGAGTTAAATATTTTGTTTCTAATTTTTCATATTATAAGTAATTATAAAGTCAAGGACACCTTTTGGTTTTGGTTTTTGTTTTAAGACCTCCCTTTCCAAATTCAAAGAAAATTACACCATTGACACATTTGAATTCAGGTTGAAACTAAGCTCTGTGGTCATCTCTTACAGGCATTTCTCCCATTAGCTGAGGTTTAGTTTTGCTGTGTCATTTCAGCTGGGAGGTCTTTGGCTTGTTGCAGTGATTTTTCAAATTTTGCTCTTGAAGCTCAACACATTTTCTGAAACCTGCCTTTCTAACTTTGTCAGTTCCATATTTGCATCTATATCTGACATCTATTTATTTATTAGGCTTCACATTTATCATCTCCTGGCAGTTCTAGAGATGGGTCTGAGTTGTGCACATCATCCTCATTTTCTTAGTGTATATGTATGTAAAGCTTGGCTTTAGATTTTTTCTTTATTGGAACTATTTGTTTTAAAGCTTCTGGTGACAAATAGATACATGGAAACCTAAATATCTATGTTCAGAATGGTTCCTAGTTTAGTTTGTCCTACTTCCTTCTGTTGCTTCTATACATAGGTTATATGTGCTTATAGTTTTTCTTAAATGTGGGAAACAAAAACATAGCTTTGGACTGTTTTCTGATCACTTCTAGAGGGTACAATAACTTGTATCTAATTCTTTATTACATAAATTAGATAAGGTGCACAAATATTCTTAAGCCCAGAAAGGTTAGTGTTGATTGGGTAACAGCAATACACATTTACACCAAAATCATGAGAAACCAAAACCATCTAATAATTTCTCACCTAAAACACAGTCATGTACTTGAACTTTTAAAAAACATTTTATTTAGGTGTTTTATTTTTCACCTGATTCTGGAAATGGAATTCAGTTTAATATCCTCTTTGAACTTATGAGCAACCTCCAACACTTATTTCGTGTTGTCTCCATAGTAGTTCTCAGACATAATTCATTCTAGTTCCTGCAAGGGGTGCATCGTGGTCTCTTAGGGCTGTTTAAAAGTTTTTAAACTTTTAAAACTGTTTAAAAGTTTTTAAACTTTTAAAACTGTTTAAAAGTTTTTATTTCCCGATCTCACCTGAAGCCTGCAGAATCAGAGTTGCTCTCTGCATGTGTGAAACTTAGGAATCTGAAGTTTTCAAGTCTTGCAAGCAATTCAGATCCTTAGCCAGTTTTGTGAATGGTTACACTCCTATACTTGGAATAGTGTATAGGGTCCTTAATAAAATCTTCTATGACCTTAGGTCATCAGTGGTATTGTTTTCTTCAGACAAGAAGAACATTTTATACTAGTATACATTTCATTTTCTGGACATACTTCAGATTGTCTGTCCAGCTTTAAGTTTTGTTAGGTGAAGATCTATTTTCCCATATAGTTTTTGTTGACCTCAGCCATCCTCTGCAGTGTATATTCCTGAGGAGCTGAACGACAGGCAATAAGGCATCTTCTTCAGCACATTTCTTTGAAGAAAACCTGGGCATCTGTAGGCCCCTCACTGAAATGTGAAGTGTGATTTTGACTGTTAAAGCTCATGGTCCAGAAGCCTGGGGTGCTGGCCCTCTGTAGGCCACAGCTGCCTGAGCTTTCCTGGCCATCCCTGCTCTGTGCAGTTTTTCTGCCTCATTCATCACACCAACACTGTCACGTAAGGTGATTGGTCACATATAATACCTAGCAGCAGATCCCTCTCTGACTTCTAATATGCAAATGTTATTCCTCTGATACTGGCTCTGCAGCTGTTGCCTTTTTGAAGCTCCCAACCAATTTCACTTGACTGATGATGTCTTGGTGTGAAGGATTAAAAGGGAATCTTGAGTTACCACAGTACAGAAGCCAACTCAGTCGAGTGTTTATCATAAAAATTTGGTATCATGAGACCTGTTTAATATCATTCTGTTTGCAATATTAATTTGCCTTAATATGAATAGGTTCTGGGGACTTCTTTTTGTGTTTGTGTGTGTGTATTCTTTAATCACCTGGTGTCAGTTTATTTAAGATAATCATAAGAAACGTAATCACTTTTTTTAAAAATTTTTTATCTTTTATAAACATATATGAAACGTAATCACTTTTACATCATATCAGGTTTTCAGGATTTAGTGTTGCTTTCTCACAGTAGCTACTGAGTCATTGAGAGCTTTGCCCCAGGAAAAGGAAAGAAGGAAAAAATGTTAAATGCACAGCAAAAAGTCTTCAACAGATACTTGTAGATTGACTACCTTTGTCTTCTTTTTACTTGACACAAATTTCTTCTACCAGGGAATAAGAATCTTGGAAATTCAATTACTTCTTTCTCCTTCCTTCTTCTCGCCCTTCTCTCCCTCTCTCTTTCCCTTCCTTTCTTCCTTTTATTAATTTATAATTTATTTTTTAATTTTTTTAAATTTAATAATTTTTTATTTTTGATAAACATATAATGTATTATTAGCCCCAGGGGTACAGGTCCATGCCTTTTATTAATTTTTTAAAGATATTTATTGAGTTCCATTTATAAAAACTGTTCTAGCGACTGAGAATCCATCAGTGAATTAAGCCCTTGCCTTCATGGATTTTACTTTTAGTATAAAAGACAGAAACACACACACACACACACAGACTAACTTATGTAGGCATTTGTAGATCATAGAAAGTATTTTGGATTTTATTCTATGTATGATAGCAAGCTGTTGGCTGCTTGAGAAAAGTAAATGGCAGGATCTGATTTATCTTTTAAAAGGCTTACTCAAACTGCTCTTTGAAGGTTAGATCGTAAGGGTGGGGGCAGTAGTTAGTAGTAGTTAATTAGTAGTTAAGATGACTAGTCAGGAGGCGGGAGGTTAGTTGTGCTAATGGTGAAAAATATATATTTCATCTAGATCCCATAGGATTTGCTGACAGTTGGTTATAGAATGAAAAAAAATGGGGTTTAGGATAATGCTTAGATTTTTTTACCTGAATAAACCAGCAAATGTAGTGGCCATTTACTGATAGAGAAAATGCTTGGGGGAAAGCAGGTTTGAGGTTGGAGAATTAAGAGGACATGCCATGTTTAGATATGTATTAGACTTCCAGAGGGAGATGTCCCCTCTGAAGTTGGAAGCACAAGTCTGAACTTACAGGCAGAAGTCAGGGTAAGCTTGTACGTGAGGAGCAAATAATCCGTAGATGATGATTAAAGCTGTGGGAGAGTGAGAGCTCATGAGATCACCCAGGGACTGAGTATTTGTATTAAGGAGGACTGTTTTAAGAACTCTTGCTGCTGAGGGGAACAGAACAGAGGAGAAGCTGGAAGGAGATATGAAGTCAAGGGATATTTTTATCATTTTGATTTTTTGTTTGTTTAATAAAGTTCATCCTTTGTAAAAAAAAAAAAAAAATAGAAGGCAGAGTCTATGTGCACAGATCCTGGTAGCCTGGAAACCTGATAATAGGAGGATGAAATTCTCTTGATTGCTTATATGTTACACTTGGGAAAATAAGACACAAAGTCATGAGCTGAGAGGAAGGGAGAGGGGGAAAGAGCATATTGTAAATTTGAGAAGCAATGGGAATGTGTGAAATAATCCTTTTGGAGAGTATGTTGTTTAGTATTTCAGACTTTTAGACTCTGAGATAGTGTAATCTCAGGAATGCCACATATTTCTGTGACTATTTTCCTTAAAGGAACCAGAATAGGAATAGTTCAGTCCAAAAGTCATTAAATGTAGACAGAGTGCTTCTCTGATTTGTTCAGAAAATGTGTAAAAGTCATTTGATAAATTCCAGCCTTTAAATTTTTGAATCGCTAATATAGCTTCCTGGTTCAAAATGCAAAAGGAATAAACATGTAAGCAATGAACTGTCTTCTTTCCTTGGGTCCCTACTGTCTAATTCCTTTCCCTGGAGTCTGTCAATGATAACACTTCCCTGTGCTTCCTTCCAAAGATACTTTATTGATCAATTTTTTTTTAAAGATTTTATTTATTTATTTGACAGACAGAGATCAGAAGTAGGCAGAGGCAGGTGGGGGTGGGGGAGAAGCAGGCTTCCCGCTGAGCAGAGAGCATGATGCGGGCGGGCGGGGCTCCATCCCAGGACCCTGGGATCATGACCTGGGCTGAAGCAGAGGCTTTAACTCACTGAGCCACCCAGGTGCCCCTATTGATCGATATTTTATTTTTATTTTTTTTAAGTAAGCTCCACACCCAGCTTGGAGCCCAAATCAGGGGTTGAACTCACGACCCTGAGATTGAGACCTGAGCTGAGATACTGATCTATTTTTTAAAAGCTAAAAACATGGTAGGATTTTTAAAATATTCTTTACTCCAATTAAATAAATCATTTTTTAAAATATTATTAATGGTCCTTTATCCTCTTTAATTTATACAAAAATGATTTCTAAAAAGAGCAAGGAAGAGCATCTGTTTTAATAGTAACTTTACAGTATTGGCAGCCATCTGGCAGGAGTGTATCTGTTAGATTTTTCTTAAGAAATATGTATATTTAACAAGGTTCTTTTTCCTTCTTTGTCTTCACAGCTGATCTAGCATCTTTAATGGATAAAACATATGAGAGAAAGTTGCCTGTTAGTTCTCTAACAATATCACGGGTAAGAAAACTTAAACATGTATATTTTCAAAGAGGGAGGACGAGAGGCTCTTTATATAGATGAGGCTGTGTAGATAAAGACTTCATAGGAAATATTTCTCCAGAATATGGTACGTTTTTGTGGTTACTTAAAGTGTTTTGTGGTAAAGTAGCAAACTTCTATAACCGAAATAAAAGGTAATAAATTTACCAGACTCTGATATCACTGATCATTTTTATGTATCTGGTTTATTTTTATTTTTCCAGAATATATTCTGTTTTGTGATATCATGATTTTTTTTTAAGTTGGTACACCCTTCAAAGTAATAGTATTCATTTGTTAATATTGGAAGTGATTTTGATACTTGAGGAAGTCTGTAAAAGAAAGGATATTGTTACTGTTAAATTATCTGCAGTGCAGTGGAGAGGAGAATAATATTAGGCTGGGAATCGGAAATAGCTGTTGATAGTAACCAATACTGAACACCTACCTATGCCAGCCGTTTTACTCGTTTCTTAACATACATTATCTCTGTTCATTCTTACAGCGGCTATTTGAGATAAGCGCTGTAAACTGCATTTTACATGTAAGACTCAGACTGGTTGATAACTTTCTCAAGTTCACACAGTTCATAAGTAAAAAAGTGAGCTTTTCAGTTGCCTCCCTCAAAGAGATCCTTTCTTTATCATGAATTTACTTCGTTACATTATCTACTGGACTCCTCTCAATCTCCTCATTTCCAGTGTAGGATCAATAGTATCACCCTACAGGCCTAATGCGATGCCAAAATGAAATCTTAGTTGTGAAAATTCTTTGTTGAAATTAATGGCACCATAAAATTCAAGATGTTGTTAAGTCTAAATGAGGAGAAGTAAAGAAACTCTTATCCTTTTTGGTCTGGGTCCTTTCTTTCTCCCTTTTGATATTTTCCTTTTAGTAGGGAAATAGTTTTAACTAGGTCATAACCTAAGTTGAGTAGACTCCTCATTTTCAGAGGGGAACTGAAAAGCCATTGCTCATCTCTTACATGATGGATATAATTTCTTTATGCCATAATGCCTGATACTTGTAAGCAGCACTTTAGAGCTTAACAGGCTTTCATGTACATTTTCTCACTGGGGCCTTACACTCTTCAATGCAGGTGCCTTTATTCTAGTTATGCAGATGGAGCAGCTAAGTTCCAGAACGACTATGCCATCTGTCTCTGCCACACAGCAAGCAATCAGGAGAGCTAGTTCTCAACTTTCAGTCCTGTGTTTGAAGCGTATTTTCACTGCTCCTTAATGAGATTTCTAAGTAAAATCCGTAAGTCCTAGGCATTTTTGGAAAATCTTCTCCTTTTTATTCTCTCTTCCTCTTTATGAGGCTTTAATTATATTCACAACGTGCATTTTCTCCTACTCCATCCTCTTTGCCTGTGTGTCTGTGTCAGGGTAGAATCCATTCTTGGAATAATTCTTTTCTGTTTCTTTAGAGTTAAGGAGCACACACAGGGATTTTGTGGTTCAAAGAAAGACTTTGTTGGTGCAAGGATCACAGGTTGACTCTGAACCAGAATACAAAACCAGAGTAGGAA
The DNA here is from genome assembly GCF_011764305.1 of Mustela putorius furo. Taxonomy (NCBI): domain Eukaryota; kingdom Metazoa; phylum Chordata; class Mammalia; order Carnivora; family Mustelidae; genus Mustela; species Mustela putorius. Next base: position 728,994 of record NW_025421294.1, read on the forward strand.
ATCAGAGTAGGAAAATGGTGTTCTCACGTTTGGAACTTGGAACATAGAGAAAATTTCAGGGTTTAAAGATAAAGGGAGATACTGATAGCTAATTATACACATAGTAAGAGGTGTTCTCTCTTGTTCTGAGCAAGTTTCATGTTTGGTTTTCAGTTTATCTAACCAGGATTGATCTGCACATAGAAAGAAGCCAGTGTATATTCTTTGCCTTAGTATAAAAGGGTTTCAAGGATGAAGTCATACCATGCGAACAGTGGTCCAATAAAATGGGTGTCTTATCTTTTTTAAGGTCAGTTTGTGAATTAGATCCAGTGTATGGCATAATCTGTATTTAACCAAAGTTTATTTTTCTATCTTTTAGTTTGTGGACAACATTTCCTCTAGAGAAGAGGTAGACCATGCAGAGTATTACCTTTATAAGTAAGTTTTCTATTCTATTTGGTTTGTATATTCTTTTACAAAAGGTGATAGGTATTATATGTTTAGCATCTTGCTTTTTAAGTTCCCATTTTGGAGATATTTCCATATCAGTGTATAGATAGCTTCCTCATTTCTTATAACTGCATCAGATTTCATATTATGAATATACTATTTAAATCAGTTCCCCGCTGTAGATAGAAGCTTGAGGTTGTTTGCTCTCTCTCTTTGTATTAGGTGTAATGGAGTAATTAACAACCTTGTACACTTGTAATTGTGCATGGGATTCTCTTAAGTATATACATTTGTAATTACAATAGCTCTTGCCAAATTGCTTTCCACTGAGATTTCACCAACTAGCATACCTGCTGGCAGTCTGTGAGAAAGGCCTGTTTTTACAACTTGGTCAAAAGGAATTTTTATATTTCTGGATTTTTTGTCAGTCTGATAGGTGAAAAATTTTATGTATCTACTTCTCTCCCTTACTTATTTGGTTGAAAATACAGTCTGTTTGCACTATTCATCTATTTTTAATTAACACTACATTTTAAAACTTTCTGTACATTACCACATTTACTTCATTCTTTCTCATAGCTCTTAACATTTCTACTGTGAAATACAGATACATACTCATGTGTACAAAGAAAAAGAAGCATGTTCAGTACAGTACCATCTATAGTAGCAAAAGACATGAGTAACCTAAAGCTTATTAAAATAAGGGGATGTCAAATAAATTATGATTTACTCTGATATTTGGTTTTTCATTAATCAGATATGTAAAAAATGATACCCTATAACTCTTTACTTTGATTCTTTATTTATTGTGTTTTAAAAATCTGATTTATGATTCATTCCAATTGCTACGTTTCAAAAATAGACTCCAGTTGAAACTTAAAATGTTTTCTAATAAGCATTACATTAAAATTTGCCATTTGATCTTACTTTGCTTTAAGAGAGTATTTTATTTTTTCCATCTGGGTTCAGTTTTTAAAGTTTTCTTTATTTCGGTGAAAATTTATTCAGTTTTTTTTTCACATGATTTTACTACATAGTAATGAGCCCCTTTTTCTTCTTTCTGAATTGGGTAAATTCTACCACCTTTTTGGAGTTTTCTGTTGAAATGTACATCTTAAGCAGATTAGATTTCACACTTTTTAAAACTTATTTGCCTCTAAAGATGTCATAAGTTTAAATTCTTGGGGCATCTAGGTTTCTCAGTCGGTTAAGTATCTGCCTTTGACTCAGGTCATGGAGTCCTGGGGCTTGAGCCCCACATTGGGCTCCCTGCTCAGTGGGGAGTTGTCTTCTCCTTCTGCTGCTCCCCTGCTCGTGCTCTCTCTTTCTCTCTCAAATGAATAAGATCTTTAAAAAAAATAAATAGGTTTAAATTCTGACTCCTAAAATCATAATTGCAAGTGCCCTCTACTCCATTAAGATAAATATAAAGGGATTCCTTGATGAGAGGAAGCCCTGCCTTTCTTGGGTGGTTCTTTGGCACTGTGAGGCTCCTTTGAGAGTTATTTTTGCCTGTGGTGGAAGGTGTATTGGGCTAGCATCTGCCTACTTCTCATTCTTTTGCTTTGTCAATGGCAAAATTCAGAAATAGTTACAATGTCTAAAGAGAAATTATTCCTTAGAATACCATCCTGTGGGACACAGTGCCTTAGCCTTGGAAGAAATACATCCCAAATTTACAACTACGTCTGTAGCATGTATTTGATTTCAGTGACTCAGCATTGAGCAAGTATTTACCGAGCACCTACTGCATATCCAGGCTATGTCAAGTGCTGGTGTATAGTGACCAGTAAGTTTAACACTGTCCCATTCCTTGTACATTAAAGTTTAACTGAGAAATTTAAGTCCTGCCTTTAAGATCATCCATGATTCTTCACATGATGTTTGGTCTGGAGTCTCACTGAAAGTTTCCTAAAATCTCTCCTTCCTGTTTCCATACAGAACATATACAAGACTCTTATCCATCTTAAATCTGAGCCACTGTTTAATTTGAAGTCCCATCCTTTGCTTAATCAAAACTGATGTTCTAATATGATACTGAATTTCAACAGTACTTCAGTAAAAAAACAAAACTAATGTTCTAACTATGACTTACCACTTTTTTATTTCTGTTCTCCCTTCCATTGCCAAGAAGATTGGCTCTTTTTCTTAGCTTTTTTTTTTAAGAAGTAAACATTTTTATGACTTCATGAGATTACTGTTATATGTATATGGGACTAGGTATAACCCCAAAAAACTGCATCAAGATATAGATAATGGAGGTTGGCTAGATTCACCCATTAGCTAAATGTCTCACTCTTACTTTCCACCCTTAGAGAATATATAAAACAGTTGTGCCTCAGCAAAATTAGAAGTTACATGTTCTGAACTCTTGGGGGTTCTCTGCATTAATTGATAGCAAGAATGTTAATCCTGAAGACACCAGGGGCCCATGGTGTTTCAATCAGAAGTCTAGGGTGAGGAAATGTTGAAGGGATTTCTTAATCCCATACAACTGACAGCTTCTTGCTCGACTGCCCTAAGGATTTCTCATTCCCCAGGCAGGACCGTCTTTGAGAATAAGGCCCACAACAGAACTTTGGGCAGCCACCTCTGTCATTAGCTCAGCTCTTTCACTGCCTTAGCTGGTGCAGACCACGCTCAACAAGTGGAGCATAGCTGCCACAGCTATGTGATCAGATCCTCCACAGTGATTATGATAAGAGTATTAGGGCCAAAGAAGTTTTGACCCTACAGTGATCAGTGGCAAGCTAATGAGCATCTGCCATCCCATCAGGTGCACAAGTAAGTAGTTCCAAGTTCCAGCAATTCAGGGTGCTTCTGACAAACATGCCTGCTGGTTATCATCCTGTCGTCCCAGGAGAGAATTTTAGCTTTTGAATCTCCTGAAGGACACAGGTTTAAAAGTTTAGGGGCTTCAAGATTAAGAGTCCCAGGGATCTTTTAAGGAGAGTTAGAAAGGCTGCTGTTGAGAGAGCAGGAGCGAGAATTTCTAAACCTTCCTCTTTGGATTGTGATCTGTTCACTGGGGGCCTACAACCCGATGATCAACTCTTCCCCCACCGTTCACTTAAAACACAAAACAAGGAAAGGGAAATGATGCATTAACAAAGAAATAATATGAGCTAGAGATGAAGTACTGTAAACAAAACCCAATAGCTAAGAAATGAGAAAACAAGGCATGCTAAAAGCTGTTGGGCTCTAACAAAACAAAGGGTTAAAACAGGAGAATAAAAGGGTGAAAAAGAATAAAACGAGGTACATATTTAGTATTCACCAAATATGTACAGATATGCCCAGGAGAGTGGGAAATAAGTACAGGCCTGCTATCACAGAAATACTCTCAGCAAGTATTTGTGGAATAGTAGCCTTCTTTCTGTGTGGTTTTCAAGCAGTCTTCCCAGAAGCCCTGAAGCTGGCTTTTCACTGGAGTTTGGGGGTATGGGTGCGAGAAGAAGAGACAGTGAGGGAGAAGCCAAGAGCTGTTGCCAGCAGCCCTCTTCTTCTGTTTAAGCTGAAGAAACTGTGTCTCCAGCTGCTTTATTGATCAGGATCTGCAGAGAGAATTCAGAGAGGTCTGTGAACTCAGAGGAAAACTGTTATTTTTCACCAACCTCTCAGTAATATTTAGCATTTCCTTTCATTATGAATACAGGCAACAGATCACAGTATTATAAGCAGCATCTGTGTCTTTCTCACTAATAAATGTAGGTTTTTCAAATAGCATTATGTTTGTAGCAGCTATCTTAAATTATGCTCATCAGTGCTTAGAAATTAAATTGGAATTAAACTACTTAATTCCCACATCTTAAGCATTTTTTAATATTTTGATAATTTTATTTCACTATAATTGGTTTCCTTTGTGATCCTGTGTGCTCTTATTTTATGCATGTAAAACATTATTCTGGGAAGGGGCTTAGGAGCTTGCAGAGTTCCAGAGAGTTCTTTGCCACAAAGAAATGTCAAGAACCCTGCTATGAGATCGTGTTTGAAAAGAAGGTCCTTTGCTTGGATTAGTCCTGCTGCTTCCCCCAGGCCTTTTGAAGTTTTCTAGATCTTTGTTTTTTCCTTCCTACAAAGAAGGCTTTATTTTCTTATTTTAGTTTAGACTTTGTAGAGTAGACAAACATATGGCTGATAGGTGTGCTGTTTTCCAAATGAAAGCTTAAATACAGCCTGCCTCCTGAGCTTCCCCGCTGAGCTGGAAGAAGGTGAAGGGAAGGTGAGGAGAAGAGGACAGGCGCCTAGATGCTGTTGGCAGGGGACCAGTGAGGAGGTGGCATGGGGCAGGAACAGGAACACTTCTGCTGGGTTTTGGTATCACTAGCCCTTCTGGCTTGATGAGGGAGAAGCCACGAGACTGCCCAGCTGTAGCAACAGAGGTTTTGAGGCACCGAGGAGAAAGGTAACCCCACAACTGATGGCTGCTGAGAGGAAAGGGCCACTCAGTGGGCATCTGACTGCTGGGCATAAGCAGCTGACTGCTGAGTCATGCTCGATGTTTATTAAAAAGAGTTTTATGGGGAGCCTGGGTGGCTCAGTCGGGTAAGCAGCTGCCTTTGGCTCAGGTCATGATCTCAGGGTCCTGGAATTGAGCCCCACATCAGGTTCTCTGCTCACCAGGGAGCCTGTTTCTCCCTCTCCCTCTGCCTGCCTCTCTGCCTACTTGTGTTCTGTTAAATAAATAAATAAAATCTTAAAAAAAAAAAAAAAAACGAGGGGAGCGTTTATATGTCCCATGTTAGTGTTGAAAAGAGTTGAGCAAAACAGTTTTTCCTTTGGGCATAGGATTAATTTCTGCTTCCTATTCCTATGCCCTCTCCTTTGGCTTTTGAAGGAAAAAAATCTTCCTACCTTTTCTGTACTAAGTTTATAATACTGTAGATTTAGAGCATTCCTAAGAATTAGATTTGCATCTTTATTTTACTGATGCAGAGACAAAGGCGTAGAGATTCACTGAGAACAGTCAGTGTGGATGATGTGCATGTAAGCCACTGCCTGTCCCACACAGAGAAAGGGAGCCACAAGAATGGAATGTGAACAGAGACCAATACTATAAAAATACAGTGTTTTCCCAGTGCAAGGTATTATCAATAAGGATCCCAGAGGGAGCTATCATTTTTTTTTATTTTCAAGGAAGCAGAGATGGAAGGGATTCCATGGAGACCAGAGTATAGAGCATGGTAGAGCATGAGAAAATGAAAATGAAGAGATAGAAGGAAATTCCTTATATTTCTTGTAATCTGTGGGTCCTTGGTGGTACTTCTAAAAGTGCTTTCTAAAAACTAAGATCTTAGCTTTTTTTTCACAAGAGATACCTTTTAAGGTTCTTTGAACTTGAGGTCAGTGTTACCTAGAGTTTTCCTTTATCATTTTGTGGAGAGCGTCTCTTGGGCCACCTAATCAATAGTTCTGAGCTCAGGACCCCCCAAATTTATGTGTGTTGCCTATGTGCATACTGATGATCCCTGAGGCAGGTTCTTTGTCTCCATCTTCAGGAGACAAAACTGTCATCGGTAAAATTGTGGCACCAGTAAAAGCTATTGTTTTCATGGTTCTAACAACTTTTAACAATTCCCATATCAGTATTTGATTATTGCATTTATTGAATGCAACCTCAAGCCATAAAAATTGCTTCTTTCCATGTGGTATCCTCTTATTTACCAAGGATGTTTGCACATTACATCTTTAAAGTCTTACTCAGGCTTTCAAGTACTTTTTGGGATCACGGCAATTTAGACATGCATGAAATGAGACTTGTTCCTTTTTTTATCAGAGTGTCAGTAATCAGAACTGATAATTTTGATCTGCAACATAATGGTCATTCCTGAAGGCAAAGTGATAGAAATTTCTAATGTGTATAACATATTCTCTCTATTTTTAAAATATAACATTTTTTTAAAGTAGCCTTTTAGGGGTGCCTGGGTTATTCACTCAATTAAGCGTCTGACTCTTGATTTCGGCTCAGGTCATCTTCTCAGGATTTTTTTTCTTATTTTTATTTTTTTAAGATTTTATTTATTTATTTGACAGACAGAGATCACAAGTAGGCAGAGAGGAAGGCACAGAGAGGTGGGAGGGGGGGGAAGCAGGTTCCCTGCTGAGCAGAGAACCCGATGCGGAACTCGATCCCAGGACCCCAAGACCATGACCTGAGCTAAAGGCAGAGGCTTAACCCACTGAGCCATCCAGGCGCCCCATCATCTCTGGATCTTGGCCCAAGTTGGCTCCTTGCTCAGCAGGAAATCTGCTGGAAGTTTCTTTCTCCCTTTCCTCCTTCCCTCCCCCAACTCATGCACTCTTGAGCTTTGGCTCTAAAGTAAATAAAATTTTTAAAAAATAAAGTAGCCTTTTGGTTTTTAACAAAAATATGGGGAATGCTGAATTAATTGTCATTCAATAAGAAGAGGCAGTTGCAGAGCTTCATGAGAAGGTCTGTTTTTCTCAGAATACAGCTCTGTGTTGTCATGAAAATGGCATGCCACCCATTAATGAGACAAAGTCAAGGTTGTGTGGCAGGATGTATGCTGCCAACACATTCATCCACACTGTACCTTGGCTTCAAGAATCTTTCGTGAGTTGCTTAACTGACCTGGCAGATACCAGGCGTCCCTGGTTGGAGACGGATGGTAGGTCAGGAACAGCTGGGGTGAGGCAGATGGCAGCCTGCATGTCTCCAGGTCCCAGGTTGGCAGCCAGTCTAAAAAAGGATGGACCAAAATAGCTTCATTTTTCACTAAACAGAAATACCCTAGTGTTTCCTTGGAAGGTGAGTACACTATCCTAGGCCTATGTTGTAAGAATCTGTCTGCCCGTTGAAAGAGGGAAAGGTGGGAGCTTATTAGGACTTTAAGCAATAGTAATTTTCCTTTGAGGGCATAAAGATTGTATATTTCAGCAGTAAAATGAAATTAGAGATTTTTCTGCTAGTGTATTACCAGATGTCATTAATATTTGGACATTGTTAAGAAAAGAGTAAAAGGCCAGGGGAGGTAAATGACTCTTGGAGCTTTTATTTTTTAAAAAAACACATCCATACTTTAATATTACTGAGTGCTTTATTTAGTTCTTATTTGTGGATCCTTACCACAGGGCTGGGAGAGTTTCTTACTGTTAATGGCTCTGCATTAGAGAATAGTCCATTTATAGTAGAATACAGGGCATTAGAAAGAATGAAAACTTTATTCATATTTCTGATGGGACAAATTATAAAGTGCATTTAGTGAAAAAAAAAACAAGGTATAGAACTTGTTATATTACCGCCATGGATTCTATGTATGCAATATGTTTATGTGCTTTTATATATATGTGGCTATATGTGTGTATGTGCATAGACTGTCTCTGGAATGATATGTATATACACATTAAAAACTGGTAATAGTGATTTCTTTGGGAAAGGAGACCTGGGTGACTTTTTTTTTTTTTAAAGACCTGGGTGACTGTTGACTGAATTCTGTCTTGTACCTTCTGAATTTCGTGTCACAGATATATATTACTTTTTACTTCTTACTATGTTATTTTTTAAAAATAACTCAACATTGTTATTGGTAGCGTCTTGAGACGTGTGTATCATAATAAAGGTATATCAGGAGTATTAGTAACAAGAAGTTTTGGATTGAAAACGGAAAATGTTGGGGGAAGTTTACTGTCTGCATAAGGTGATAAAGGCTTGATCTGTGGTAGTTGACCGTGGAAATGAAGAGAGAAATGTTTTGCACATAGGAGGGAAAAAATCAATAGGATTAATGATGGGTTGAATATAAACATAGAAAACAAGGAGGGTCAAAAATGAGCTGAAAATTGAACCTTTCAGTTAATGAGAGAATGGCTAGCTAGTCCATTGATGGAAGTTTTGAACTGGAAGCAAATTTAGAAGAAAGCAAGGTGGTGGGTTTTTCTTTTGCCTTTTCATCGTGTACCTACAGATTTCTAAGTTTGCCGTGTCACCTCTTACATCTACTGACCACATGCGAGCTATTTGAGAGGAACTGGTCACAGACCTTTGGGGGAAGAACAGCTACCGAAACATGCCTACATTGGGGTCTCCCTGATGTCCTGGTGCTAGCTGGGAAATTTTAGGTGTCTCTGAAGAGTTACTAACCTTCCAGATATGTGAAATTGGGACTTGGGAAGACTGAACAGTTTCTTTAGAGCCATGTGTCAAATCCACGCCCTAACTGCAGATTAAGGCCTCCATTCCAATAGAGAGGCTCATCAGTTCGACTAGTCTTTCTCATTGTGCTGGTTCTTTGTCCTAAGGCAGTCTAGGTAATAAAGCAGAAGATAAAGACTCCGTGGATACTCCAGTACCTCATTATGGAGTGACATAAAATTAATTACACCCGGAAAAAACCTAGCAAAAACAGGGATACAACTGTAAAAACTGCATAATCGTGAAAAAAAAGTGCTGAAATGACACTGAAGGAATCAGGCTGGCAGGAAATAGTCAAATGACATGGATTTTTAGGACCAATTTAGTTTCCACTTTGAACTGTAACTTAGAGCCAGTTAATGAACTAACTCTGGACATCAGCTTCCAAGATGAGCAAATGACCTTGGATGCTTCCCAAGGCGTGATACATAACTAAAATTCTGTTTCTCAATCTCACTGATCTAGAAGTTAGACTTTATCACTAGAAACCTGGCTTTGAAAGCCTGACATTCTGGTATTTGTTTATTTTCTTACTCAGAACTTTATTTACATAAACACTGAAGTTGAAGTTTCAGCCACATTAACTATGAATATATACACAAGAAAAACTAATGGATGTGAATAACAGAAAGTGTAAGGAGATCTCTTAATCTCATCTAGATTTGGGTGACAGGCTTCATTTACTATCTCATTTATAAATACTTTTAGTAAATTTTTTGGTATGAGAAGTTGTGTATTCACTCTTGTTTTCTAGGGAGCTGGTTTTTTTTAATCTGTATTTGATATTTTCCTATTATCTTTTTCTGTAGAGCCCACAAAGTACCTTTTTTGATGCTTTGCATATATGTGGGGTTTAAAAGGAGAGAACTAAAATAGATCTATTCTGATAGCTGATGAGCCCTCTGAATTAAACCTGAAAATTTTCTACATCTTCATATAAAAAGATACATCCCAAGTTGGTTTTTTCCACAGTATAAAGTCCTTTGAGCCCAAAAAAAAAAAAAAAAAAATCAGTTTCTTGGCTGTTTTCATAACTGCAAAGTCATTATCAAGGTAGCAGAAATTATAGCTGTAGGGCCAAGAGACTGGCCTGACTGTAACATATTAATGTTTATTAAATAGAGTGTCTTCACAATTTTGTATGTAAGGTGTTTGATTTTTTAAAGATACAATTAAGAAATCTTTTCAGGAGCTGATACAGTATTTAAGGGAGAGATGAGTAGATAAATAGAAGCTTCAAGAAGACCTTTGTGAAAACTGAAGTTTAGCTGATTTCATGACGAGTTTTGAGGCCAGTAGCAAAATGAATTCCTTAGAATTTTTGGATGCCATGTGTCTAGGCAAAAGGACACTTGAGGAACTAGAAGTATTTGATGTGAATGAATTCTCTTTAGTGCCCATGCTGCAGTCATTTTCATGATGGATTTCCAGTTATGTTTTTTATATTTCGAGATCTATTCTCTTCTTCTTTTTAGTAGTAGTATTGATTTTAAGACCAGTGGTACCACATTTCATAGCTAGTAATGGCCAAGGCTGGGGTGTAAAACCAGGCCTTCCAGCTCTAGGCCAGTACAGCACCTAAACAGTATATTTATGACACACTGGCTGTTAACGTGGCTCAGTGATGGATGCTACCAAGAGCTGAAATTCACATTGGCCATATGTTTTCATTCATGAAAGCCAGGCAGAATTTTGATAGTTCTGAAGAACACTGAAATTATTTGTTAAAATAAGAAATTTGTGGGTCTCATATATAAAACTGATGATAGTCCTTCATTTGCTAAGATAATAACAAGTACTGACAGTTAACACAGATAATACACTTTCACAGAGCTTTCAGATTCTAGCCAGAAGGGACTGCTCTTCTCTCAGTGTGCCCAGTGTTTTCTTATCTTGCCCCCCCCATTTCCTTCTGATAAAATGCAACCTGTGTTTTAAGAGCTGTCCCAAATTCCGTTTATCCATAAACTTGCCCTGATTTTCACCATTTGAATGTGATGTCTCTTCCACTCTGCTATAGCATTTTCTTTTTATCTACTCAGCCATGCCTATGTGGCTTTTTTTTTCTTTTGACTAGTCAGAAGTATGTATTTCTTATTTTTTCTTTACTTGAGAAGCAGATTAGTATAGTGGATAAGAGCATGGCCTCCGGAGCCACTCTGTCTAAATTTGAATCCCAGAGGGGCTGTCTTATATTCTCTATCCCTCAGTTTCTTCATCATTAAAATGGGAATTAATATAGTGTTTGTGCTTTAGGATAGTTATGAGACTTGAAGAAATTAATATATAAGATCTTAGAACAGTCTTGGTACAAAGTATGTTGGTACTCAGTAAATTTTAGCTTTATTGTTGTCTGCCCTACATTGTAATGTCTTGAAGACCAAGGATGATTCCTTTACCTATACTTCTTTCCTTAGGGAAAGTGTCTTTTGAACTCTAATTTCGGTTACAAAGACTAATAATCCCCCACCATTGTCACCACCCCCACCTGGGGCATCAAAGTACAGAGAGTATCAGGACTCAGGGATAGGGAGAAATAGATGCTTATGAACACTCATAGTGTAGCGTGCAGATGGAAAGGCTATCACGTGGTGGGGAGACGCTGCCTAATCCTAAAAGATAATAACTCATTGAAGGTGTATAATGTTTCTAAGTTTACTGTAGCCAAAAACCAGAAGGGGGCAGCAGAAAGTCATCTGCATCCCAGCTGTGGAGAAGAGAGAAGACCAAAGAAGGTGGTTGCTGGTTAAGAACAACCTGTACCAGAACTGGTCTCTGATAAGATATTACTGAATCATTTATCAAAATGTAGATTAGAACTGAAAGGATAGGTGTGTTCTGAGCGCTGGGAGCATGACAGAAAAACATTTAAAACAGTTGAAATAGAAATTAAGGGACTGCCTCCAGTGAGTTTAGCACTGATAGTTGGAGTACACAGAGCCACCCAGAATGTCTAAAGATAAAGTTTAACGCTGTCAGCATTCCCCACTATTTATTTTATTTTATTGTGTTCTTTCCCCAGTTGTAGAACTCAATAAGAGTTCCTATTTGTGTGGCCTAATTTATGGGAAACTGAGCTGCAATTTTATTTTTAAAAATCACTTTCTTATTAGTGTGTTACCTGCTGGGCTTTCAACTACATCTTTTCATTTAATTTGTTTTGAAGTAGTTGACAGTAACTCAGATTTCTTCTATACAGTCAATGCAAGTCCAACCAAAATCTTGGCAGAATTTTCTTGTGGAACCAGAGAAGATGATTCTGAAATGCAATGAAAGTGTAAAGGGCCAAGAATAACTGAGACACTTTTAAAAAGACTAAGATGAAATGATTGGTCTAGCAGATACATAACATGACTTAGAAAGCGACAGTAAGTAAAAATGAGATGCTGTCTTAGACTAGTGGAACCAAATGGAGAGCCCAGAAATGAACATGTACACATAATGGAAACTAGAGTTGCTTTACACATCAAAGGAGAAAGATTAGTTAATAAATGGTACTTGGACAGTTGATTGTATGGAAAAAAAATTAATTCCTACCTCAAAACACACATATACACACATTTTGTTCAGGTGGATTAAAAACTTCAGTTGACAAAAACATAAAACTTTTAGGAAAATAATATTTGTATGATATTGTGGAGGAGTTTTTTGAACAAGAAACAAACAACTAGTAAAAGATTGATAAATTTTAATGCATTAAAAAGTTATATGCCATAAACTAACAAATAAAGCATTAACAAATTAAATTAGTACCATTAAACAAATTAAAAGGCAAGCCAAAGGCCAGAATTCCGGACAACAGTTAGAAAGAATGAATTAAAGCCATACATCTCAGCTTGGTCATCTCAAAAGCGTAATGAGTGAAAAAAGGGAGGAATCATACATATAGTGTAATGTTTATGTAGTTTGAAAACATGCAAAGCAATGCAGTAGCTTATATGTCTGTGGGGATATGTGTATAAAGTGTAAGAGTATAAAAACATGCTTAACAATGAAAAACGAAATTCAGGAAATTATTTACATGTGAAGAAGGATGGGGGAGGTGTAGGAATAGGTTCAGGAGATGTATATCAGGGGCCTTTAGCTGCACTTAATCTCTTCTCCCACCATACACACACAAAAAAGTCTGTTTTCACATTTGTTAAAAAATTTATTTGAACAAAATTGGAGGCCAATTTCTTACCACTTCCTCCTTTAAAAAGTCTTGAGGTAGAACTGGCCAGCTTGAATCAGAGTCTACTTTGGCAAGAAAGACAGAGTGATATGTTTGGGCCAGATAACTACCCACTTCTAGGGATAATCTTGGGCCTCATATGGCTCTTTTCTATATACAGTCCTTTAAAAACATAAGAACTCTTTTTAGATCAAAGGCTGTACAGAAACAGGCTGTAGGCCGGATGTAGTCCATAGGCCTTGGTCTGCCAATCTTTGATCAGTACCCTCACTTATTTTCTCCTGTCCTTAAAATCTGCACTGTGTCATTTCATCTACCCTTACTTACTCTTTTGTTTTGTTGGGAAAAAAGTGAAGACTAACACATAAACTTATTCCTGAGCTCTCTGATTGTGTACCTTGGAGCTTGAGGAGGAACAGTCCTTTGGATGGCTCTTCTTCAAACCATGCCAAATATAGATAGGAATTTCATCAGCCCTGTAACAAATACTGGATAACAGCAAATGGCTGGCATGTGCTCCTTTTTACAGGGGTCCAGAAGAAGAAAGATGACCTTGTTAACTGGTAGATACCCAACTTACACAGATACTGTTTATTAATACTAATAAGTTGACCTTTTATTTAGGCATGTCTCCTACATGCAATGATTAAAATGATTAAATACATGCAATGATTAAAATCAGGACATTTAACAGTACTACAGTAGTATAATCTAATAGTAGTCGGTATTCAAATTTTGTCAGTTGCCTTATGAATGTTCTTTATGGCTGTTACTTTCTTTTCCTAGCCCAGGATCCTAGTAAGGATTATACATTATATTTAGTAGTTATATCTCTTTAGTCTCCTTTAATTTGAAACAGTTTCTCAGCGTGTGTATGTGAATGTGTGTTTCTTGACCTTGACATTTTTTAAAAGTATAGACCAATTATACTGTAGACTGGTACCCTGTTAGGATTCCTTAATAGTTCCTAGGAAGGAAGGAGTTTGTGGCCAGGAGGACCACACAACTGATGCTGCATTCTCAATGTGTCATTATCAGGAAATGCATAATGGTGATTCATTCCAATATTGGTAATGTTAATTTTCATCACCTTATTAAGGTGATATCCACCAGACTGGGCCACTATAAATTCAGCTGTCTCTCTGTAATTAGTAAATAACGTGTAAGGAGACACTTTGAGATTATGAAATATCCTGTTCCTCATCAGATTTTCACCTACTAATATTAGCATCCTTTGATGATTTTTTTTTTTTTTTTTTTTTTTTTAAGATTTTATTTATTTATTTGACAGAGAGAGATCACATAGGCAGAGAGGCAGGCAGAGAGAGAGAGAGAGAGAGAGAGGTAAGGAGGCTCCCTGCTGAATAGAGAGCCTGATGTGGGACTTGATCCCAGGACCCTGAGATCATGACCTGAGCTGAAGGCAGAGGCTTAACCCACTGAGCCACCCGCTGAGCGCCCCTCCTTTGATGATTTTCTGATTGAACCATTCCTTCAATCTATCCATTCACGTGGATTATATTTTTATATATGTTTATTTTATATATAAAAATATTTATTTTAAGCCATCTCCTTGCTAATGCCTCCAGTTCCACTCTTAACATTTCTGTTTTCCTTTTAGACTTGCCCCTTCCCTAATTTTGTAATTCTCCTCTGGCAGTAAGAAATCTGATTCTCAGTATTTTTTGTTGTATATGTGTTTTGCAGATACTTTCTCCTAATATAAGATTTTGCTATTTAGTTTATTAATGGGTTGTTTTGATGAGTAGAAGTTTTTAATTTTGATGAAATCAAATCTAACTAATTTTATGGTTATTATTTTCTGTGTCCTAAGTAGTTATTGCCTACCCCTCAGTCATATATATTCTTCTGTTTTCTTCTTTAAAATGTCATCATTTTAGATTCTATGTTTCAGTTTAATTTTATATCTCAAACCAATTCTTGCATATGATTTAAGTGTTGAAGTACCTTTTTCCCCTTATGGATATTCCTGCTTTCTGTGTTATTTTCCATTCATCATGCTATACTCTTAACTGCTGTAGCTTTTGAAGCCAGATAGTGTAAGTCCTTCACCTTTGTTCTTTTTTAATATTATTCTGTTACTCTAGGTTCTTTACATTCCCATACACCTTTTGGAATGAGACTGTCCGTTTTCCTTAAACAGGCCTACTGGGATTCTGATTGGGATATTATTAAGTATGTTAAGAAGAATTTGCATCTTAATTGGGACCTTATATGATGTCATAAAATACTGAGTCTTCCAACCCGTGAAGATGGGTTTGACTTTTTTATTTATTTATTTGTTTATTTTGGGGGGGGGGGCTTTTTCTCTCAGCAATGCTTTTATAAATTTCATTGTGGGAATCTTGCAAGTCTTTTGCTAAAATTTATTGCTAAATATTTTAGGGGGTTTTATATTACTGTGAGTGAAGTTATTTTTCTAAATTTTATTTTCCGGGCCACCTGAGTGGCTCAGTTGGTCCTTGATTTCAGCTCAAGTCATGATTTCAGGGTCATGAGACTGATCCCTGAGTTGGGCTCCATGCTAGGTGTGGAGCCTGCCTGACATTATCTCTCTTCCCATACCCCTCCACCTGCTTTTACATGCACATACACACTCTCTAAAAATATATATATATATTTTTTTCCAAGTTTATTAGAAATACAGTTGATTTTTATCTCATGACCTTGTATCCTGAGACTGTGATAAATTCACTGACTAATTCTAGTAGTTGTTTGTAGATTGTTTAATGTTTTCTACATATCCAGTCATGTTGTCTGTGAGTAGAAATACAGTTTATACCCTTCCAAATTTTAGGCCTTTTAATTTCTTTTTCTTGCTTTATTGCACTAACTAGGACTTCCAGTACAATGTTCAATAAAAGGACAGGGGCACGTATCCTTGCTTTGTCCCCAGTCTTGGCAGAAAGTAATTTACTGTTTCACCTTTAGGAATGATGTTAGTTTTAGGTTTTTCATAATGCTCTTTATCAGGTTGAGGAAGTTCGCTTTTATTCCTAGTTTCCTGACAGTTTTTATCATGATTGGATCTAAGTTCTATTAAATATTATTTCTACTAAAGTAAAGGTGGTCGTATGTTGTCATATGTAAATTATTGTTATAATAGTGAATTATAATAGAACCAGCCATTTTTCTCCATTCTGTTGCAGAAATTCTTGAAAGTAAACTTGTTAATATTTGTCAAAGATATTTGTGTCTGTGTTATTCATCATACTGGTCTCTAAATTTTTTTGCTTATAACATCCTTGTGTGGTTTTGGCATCAGGATTATGTGATGTCATAAAATGTTTTAGGAAATGTTCTATTTTTCCGAAATTTTGTATAAGATTTTATTTCTTTATTGGTAGCATTCATCATTGAAGTCATCTAGGTGGGCCTGGAGTTTTCTTCTTAAGAAGATTTTAATTAGAGATTTGATTAGAGATTTAATTAGAGATTTGAACAGATATAGATCTTCTCAGTATAATTTTGTATTTTTCTTTTTTGGTGATGTTGACATGTTCTTACATGCTTAACAGCCATTCATATTTCTTTGAACTTTCTTATCTTTTATCTTCTTTTACTGTTTTGTTGGTCTTTTTCTTAATTTGTAGGACCTCTCAATGGTTAGGGAATAGCTTTGGATGATAAATATTCTTATTTTTCTCATTTCTTTCTGTTTTTGTAAATTATTTTGCTTTATGGTAGTCTTTGTTTTGTAGATTTTTTTTTTAAGGTACTTGAATTTATCAATCTTTTACTATATGGCTTTTCCATTTTTCTAAGGATGACAATTCTCCATCACAGAAACTTCCCCATATTTTCCTTCAATGAATGTATACTTTCATTTTTAACATGTAAATATACAGTTCATCTGGAGTTTATTTTGGTTTAATTATGTGAAGTACAGATCCACACACATACATACCCACATTTTTTTAAAAAAGGCTAACCAGTTATCCTAATGCCATTAAAAAAAATAAATAACCTCTTTGCCTACTGCTAATTTATTCCACTTTATCATATACTAATTTCTTGTTTGAGTTTGGGTCTGTCTCTGAATTTTTGGTGCTATTCCACTGATTTGTTTTTTCCATCCAATAGTATCACATTTGTTTTGATCATCTTAGCTTCTGAATATGTTTTAATTATCTGAGTAGAAGTTCGTAATTCTGTCCATCCCTTCATTCAGCCTGTACTGTTTCCCTTTCTCCTATACTTAGCAACCTTGTTAATTGTTAGAAATATTTTTCAAATACCTTATTTGGGTATACTTTTTCCCCCTCCCTTTCTGTAGTGGGGAGGCTCAAGTGATAGCTGAAAGTCCTAGATAGGTGACCAGGGCCTCAAAAAGCATTTAGGGCATGTTTATGTGAACAAGAAAAAAAAAATTGCCTCTTCTGAGCAGATAAATTAGGGAAAAGGTACCTTTCCTGAAAGATGCATCCTTGTACCCAGTTACACAGTTGCTAGGGCTGGCTTTTGTCCCTATTCGTACCTTTGGGAAGCGCTCAAAATGAACCACTTTACAATCATAACCATCTCAAATTATACTGCATCATATTAATAATGTAGTCAGTGAAAGAATTACCAGGAAAGCCAGATGCATACTCCTTCCCTTGCCTCCTCCTCCCCATCTGAGCTGTTAGCCCCAGAGCTGGCTAATTACATCATTCAATAATGTGCTTCCTTAAGTGGGAGTATAAGTGGCTGGTCACACTAAATAACTCCCTGCCTTTAGGAATGCCCAGATTGGGATGAGAGTAAATAAACCTCTTGAAAGTCCAGTTGGCCACCCATCAATTGGACTGACACTGTGGGTCATCATGGTGAAGGTCAAATAATAATAATTACTTGTGTCTTTCCAAAAGTACATCATCATCTCATTGTTTATTGTCCTCTTGAAAAAGCCTGCAAAACTGAAAGGGCAGATACTGTTCTTGCACTTATTTTGTCGGTGAAGGAAGTTGGCCAGAGGAGAAACTTTTCCAGAGTTGAAAGAACTAGGCTAGTGAGTGACAGCTCACTTGATCTTAGATCTTTTGAAACTTGAGTTTCTTCCTCTAAGCCTGAAAGCACACTTACTTCCCACATCATACCATTTCATAAAAACATTATTTGTTAACTCCACAAACATTTAGGCAGATTAAATGTATATCATCATTAAATTGTGGTGATGTATTTTATCGTTATGAAAGTACACTCATATTTCTGACGTGTTCATATCACTTTCCCTAGTGTTCCAAAATACTTCCTATTCAGAGATACTCTATGGTACAAAGAGAATAATAATACCTTTTTAAGGAAAAGGCAAAAGTTGCCTAATACTTGTTTTGATTTGTTAGTTGAGGTCTGTAAGCTTCTGGGCTTTTCAGAAGATTGAAAGAGAAGGATGTTTTGTTTTGAGAAGGATTTTGAGAATAAGGTTACTTTGTGGTTATAGTCCTATGATAAATTAAATTTGTCCTGTTTATAATTCTGTAATTTTACCATACTTCGAGGAGTTGGCTTTTCAGTTTTTTGTTGTTGTTGTTTACTTTTTGCTATTTCTAATGTGCTCTTTGCCATAGAAACAAAGTTTACTCTCACGTCTCTGGATACAATATAGATTTGAAACCAAGTAGGAAAACTGTTGAAGCTGCTTTTGAAGTTGGGAGTCAGTGCAAAAGTAGTTTTTTTTTTTTTTTTTTTTTTAAGATTTTATTTATTTATTTAAGAGAGAGACAGTGAGCGAGAACATGAGCGAGGAGAAAGTCAGAGGGAGAAGCAGACTCCCCATGGAGCTGGGAGCCTGATATGAGACTCGATCCTGGGACTCCAGGATCATGACCTGAGCCGAAGGCAGTCGTCCAACCAACTGAGCCACCCAGGTGCCCCGCAAAAGTAGTTTTTAATGCCTCTAGATCTCTCTCTCTCTCACCCTCCCTTTCTCCATTTCTAAATACTACCTTTCTTTTTAGATAATAATCGTTTGGCCTCTACTGTGAAATCACTTTGGCCAACTATTTTATAGTGATTGACATAGTTCACCTGGAGGATATTTACTTGGAAAGCAGTATCTGAATGCACATTGTTTTTAAAAATCTTGATATCTTATTACTGCAATGTAGTACAGATTCTTTTTAATTTGTTTTGATATCTGCATATTTGGCAGCAGTAAATTTGATTTTGACTGCAGGCACTTTGGACTTCAAACAAAATGCATTTCTGGAGAACTGGCAGTCCAAGGTGAATTTTTGAAGATAATGATTATATCTTATTTGACTTTGTATTCCCAGCACTTATCTGTGCCTGGAATATTGCTGACCCTTAATAAATATTTGTTGAATGAATGATGGAACAAAGTCTATAGCAAATTAGTGCCACTTAAAATCCTGACTGTGTACACATTATCTTCTTTTGCTTATACATTATTTGAACCCATTTAATAAATGAGTAAGGATATGTTTTTAGGCAGTTTCAAATAGATTTTATTGTTAAATAGAATAGGAAAGTAGTGTGGTTGGTGGTAAGCCTTAGACTGGGAGCGGAAGTTCCCTGTGGTTCTCCAAAAATGATGATAGTCTGATCGTGGTCAGGTCACTTAGCCTTGGTGACCTCAGTTTTCTCATCTTTAAAATAAAGATAGAAAGTTATATAGAAATCACTTAGCTCATACATCTAGAAATGTTCTGGAAAGGTTAAAAGCATTGTAAAAGTACAAAGGGAAAATGCTTTCTTGATGGCTTTCCCTAGAGCTCTGAGCCACAGTTTGGGAAGGTTTGGGGTTCCTTTTGCTATAAAATGCAGCGTGTTTTTTGCTATGGAGAAAGTTTCATGAACCTAGTGGTAACACATAGCACATTTCTGGTTCCTTCTATATGGTTGCCTCTTCTGTAGTTCAAGAACATTTCCTTGCTATTCATTTCTGTGCCTATAACTATGAACTGAGTCAACAGCAGATATATAGAACATGAAAGAGCACATGGTACCACTTTGGGGACCTTCACCTCCATTTAAATCCAGGCCTTGGGAAAGGTGCTGTTCAACTCCTTTATTAGGATTAGGATTTGGGGCAATTGTGTGTATACTATATCTACTGGTCCTTGAGGGAAGCTGATAGGGATACCCATGTCCTTGACACATTAAATCAGGTCAGACAAGAAAGGTGTGGGTCTTAGAAATAGGAGGAAGTAATATATATATATATCTGATTTACCTGATCCAATGTCTTTTCAGTTCTCTGACAATAAAAAAGCTGCCATATAAGTAATTATATGTGCTCCCTCAAATTCTCACTACTTTCTTTTGTTCTTCATGATTTACTTGTAATATCCTAACATCTTTCGTTTATTTTTTAATGCACTCCAGCAAGGCCTGTTGTTTCTCCGTCTACGTTCTTGTGTCTTCCCCTTCTGTGTCCTATAAAATATTATCCTGCATCAAGCTGTAACCTGTTCTCTATTCTATTTTTTTGTTTCTGGTGTCCATATTCAAATTTTATTTATAATAATCTTCAAAGTAGAAAAAATATCATTAATGGATTGAAAATCAGAATCCTGGTTTCATTTCAAAATTCTAATCAGTGGTTTAAAATAAGGTATTTGACCTTAAAGTTAAATTCATTAATGTCATAGATCTACAGTGAAGTCATATTCTTGGTTTTCCTAACAACCAAGTTCCTTTTTAAATTAAGACACTAGATATTGCTTGTATTTTACAAGTTAATATGTATGGCTTCTTGGATTAACAATTCCCTATGGTAGAATAAAAGTGTGGCTGTTATCATCCACTTATTTTATAACTCTATGAGACATCTGTCCAAATAAACTTTCTTTATTGAGGTGATAAAGCTGCATGACTCCTGTGTTCTTTCATCGCAGGTCCACTATCATTTACTAGATTAGACATTAGAGGAGGAATAAAATTGTTTTCCAGCCTTTCCACCCCTTACGGCTCAGTCCTATTCTTGATGCCACATATTTCAAGGATAGACCAGACTGTTTATATAATTTGGTTCCAACCTATTTTCCAGGCTGATACCACTAATCCCTAACAAAAACCCTACATTATGGAATTATTGTTCCTGGCTCATTCAGTTTGTTTAACAAGTATTAATTGTATTTCCTCTGTAAACAGGGCCCTGCTCTTACCCTGGGAATTCATTCCTTTCCCTTTAAAAATCTGCCAAATATTAAGTGTCCAGACTCCATGATCCCATTTCAGATCACTTTAGCCAGTGATAATCCTCTGACTTGCACTCTAGTATCACTGAGTTTGTATCGCTCAGGTTACCTTACATAGATCACATGTGGCCTAGCTTTGTGATAATATCAAATTGTGAGATTATCTGCGTTTTGAGTAAACCTTGTCTAATAAAATGATAATTAGCAAAGAGCATTAAAAAGTACCCTACAGGCAATAAGTGTTCAATAATTGCCTGTTAAATAAATAAATAAATAAATGAGTATCTGCAACTCTTCTGTTGCTGTCTTAAGCATTTTCCCCCGCAGTTCTCCCCATAGAGATACTCTAAATTTCCTGTCTGGACTCTTCACAATCTGGTTGCTTTTCCGGCTTTATCCTTATTTCCATCTCTAAGCCTACTAGCTACGTGTCTTGTGCATTGTGTGTTAGTTTCACAGGGCTGCTATAACAAATTGCCACTAACTAGGTAGCTTCAAATGACAAATTTATTCCCTAACAGTTCTGACTGGAGGTCTAAGATGCATGTGTCAGTAGGAGCCATGCTCTCTAGAGATTCTGAGGGAGAATCTCTAGATTCTGTTCCATACATTTCTCTTAATTTCTAGTATTTTTGTTAATCGTTGGAGTTGGCTTTTAGATATATTACTGCATTTTCTGCTGCTGTGATCACATACCCTTCTGTATTTGTTTGTCTGTCCGACTTTCTGTCTTCTTCTATGGACATCAGTTGTATTAGACTAGGACTCCCCTAATGACCTCATCCTAACTTGATTACAGTTGCATGGGCCCTGTTTCCAAATAAGGTCACATTCACAGGTACTTGAGATTAGGATTTCATTGTGTTTGCAGGGGGGAGGTGAGGGGAGAAAACACCATTCAACTCATCACACACTATGTATCTTTTTTAATATGATATTTACATAACAAAAATTAACCATTTTTTTCCAAAATTAAGTAAAGTGAACAATTCAGTGACATTGAGTATATTCACAATTTTGTGCAATAACCACCTCTATCTAGTTCCAAAACATTTTCATCACTCCGAAAGGAAACCCTATATCCGTGAAACAATTGTTCTTCATGACCCTCTCTCTCCCCCTAGGCAACTGTACTCTACTTCTCATGTCTGTGGATTTACCTTTTCTCTCTATTTCATATAAATAGAATCATACAGTATGTGACCTTTTGTAATTGACTTCTTTCACTTAGAATAATGTTTTCACATTTCATCCATATTATAGCATATATCAATAATTCAGTCCTTTTTTTGTAGCTAAACAATATTCCTTTGTAAGAATACGCTACAGTTGTTTGTCCATTCATCTGTTGGTGGAGGTTATGTTTCCACCTTTTGGCTACTGTGAATAGTGTCATTATAAATATGTGTGTACCTTTATTTGAGTATCTGTTTTCAGTTCTTTTGGGTATGTACCTAGAATTGCTGGATCATGTGCTAATTGTTCAGCTTTTTTTAAAGATTCATTGATTTGAGAGAGAACACATGAGTGAGCAGGAAGAGGGGCAGAGGGAGGGGGAGAGAATCCTTAAGCAGACTCCCTGTCAAGTGCGGAGCCTGCCCCAGGGCTCAATCCCAGGACCCTGAGATCATGACCAGAGCTGAAATCAAGAGATGGATGCTCAACTGAGCCACCCAGGCTTCTCTCTGTTTGCTTTTGGAGGAACTGCCAAACTCTACCAAATTTTTCCTTTCCTACCAGCAATGTGCAGGGTTCCATTTTTTCCACATCCTCACCAGCTTTCCATTTTTCTATATTTGTTCTCCAAGTAGGTATGAGTGTTATCTCATTGTGATTTTGATTTGCATTTCCTTAATGACTAATGATGTTAAGCTTCTTTTCATGTGTTTGTTCATCATTTATATATCTTCTTTAGAGAAATGTTTATTGAACTGCTCTTCAGTTTTTTAGCTAGGTTCTTTGTTATTGAATTGTAAGAGTTCTTTATATATATTCTTAGTACTAAACCCTTACCAATACATGATTTGTAAATATTTTCTCCCACTCTGAAAGTTGTCTTTTTGCCTTTCTGGTAATGCACTTTAATGCACAGAAGTTTGATTTTGATTATTTCCAATCATTTGGGTTTTTTCTTTTGTTATTCATACTTTTAATTCTATGTAAGAATCCTTTGCTGAATCCAGTGTCATGAAGATTTACCCCATGTTTTCTTCTAAGAGTTTAATGGGTTTTGGTTTTATATTTATATCACTGATCCATTTTGAGTTTATGTTCCTGTTATGCACAAACTAGATACTGTCACAAATACTGATGAGTGCCTACCCTCAAAGACCTTAACGGTCTAATGTTCTTTAGTTCACTGTGTTACTGATAGAGAAAAGCCCTAGGAGATAATCAAGGAGAAATGCCTTTTTTTTTTTAAGAGTTGTTACAAACCACAGTGCCTTTTATACCATGAAACTTGGTACCTTGTAGCCAAAGGGCAGAAATCTAACTTTGGGGTTTTTAAAGGGGTGGGCTATGTGGTGAACCCAGTCATGAAAATGACTGAGCCAAATAGGGGTTTCAGTCAGTACTTACAGATTCTGTTAGTCTGAGGTCTCCAGAGATAGGAGATACACACACACACACACACACACACACAGATGTTTTCAAGGTTCATCCATATTATAGTGTGTGTATGTATGCGTATGTGTGTATCTCCTGTTGGTTCTGTTTAATAAAATGCCCTATTACATTATTTATATCCTATCATAAATATATATGTGTATTGAGAGAGGGTGAGAGATTGAGAGATTGTTTTATTGTATGAAGTTGGCTCATGTGATTATGGAGGCTGGGAAGTGACAACCTTGCTGGTAGGGTTGGGCCAGCAAGCTGAAAACCCAAGAGAGCCAGTGGTTTATTCCAGTCTGAGTTCAAAGGTGAGAGAAAACTGATGTTCTAGCTCAAAGATAGTTAGGCAAGCAGAGAATCTTCTCTCACTCAGCCTTTTTTGTTCTAGTCAGGATTTTAACAGATTGGATAAGACCCACCCACACTGAGAAGGACAGTCTGTTTTTTTCAGTCTGCTGATTCAAATGTTAATCTCATCCGGGAACACCTGCACAGACATACCAAAATAAGGTTAACCAAATATCTGAATACCCTGTGGCCCAATCAAGTTGATGTAAAATTCACTGTCACACAAGTTATGAGAAGCGGGCGTGAAGACCTGCCACTTTGTTCCTGGGAGAATTCCTGTGAAGTATACATTCTCTCTCCCATTAGTGGGTTGGAGCTCTCTTCTCCTTTTCTTCTATTTGCTTTCATTACCCTTGTTACCTATGGAGAATTTGTTCATTAATGTTGACTAGAGTGTAGATTTTCTTAGAACTCTTTGTTTTCTTCTAATGGAGTATGCAGCAGCAGCGCAGCGGTGGCTTTGTCGTATTTGTCTTCGTGTCTCTAGCATTCATCTGAGCCTAGTATCTAGTTAGTATTTACTGTTTGCTGCATTGTTATTACTGAGCTTTGGAATGCTTTTTCTGAGTTTGTGTATGGGTGTGGGTTTTTTGTTTTTTGGGATTTGTTTTTGTTTTTCCAGTGGGGAGAGGGAAGAGTATTCTACAAGGTAATAGGTCCCATGAAAATGATACTATTACTAGTAGAAGTGATAATAGGCCTCAGTGCTGACACATGATCGTATGTTACTGATTGAGTTGCCATAAAACCTTTAAAGTGGAACTTTTATTTTCCTCATTTTGTAGATAAGGACATCAAGAATCAGAAAAAATTAAGTGACTTGCCTGAAATCCTATACAGCTGGTAGGTAGGAAGTAGCTGGCAGTGGAGTCAAAGCTTGGCCAAAGAGTTAAAGCCCAATTATTTTTAACCATTATGCCATACCATTTTTCCCAAATAGAACTTAGTGAGTATAGTGTGCATGGGTGTATGTGTTTGAACTTGCTGAATGGAAGGATTTCAGGAGCAGAGGAGAGTGGTATTTTATAGGTATGGCAGATAACTTATATTTGTGCTTATTACTCTTTGATCATGGGCGCATTTCAGCTATTGTGACATGGCCTTAGACTCCTCAGTACAGCAATACACTGACCACTGCCAACAGACTGGAATTGGCCTACAGATGAAATCTATGTTACATTTATCTTAAGGCCATGATGGAGTGCAGGGAATGGGCAATAGACAAGAAAGAAATTATGGATAATTATGACCAATCCTTGTTTTGCTTCATGATAGGGATATTAGCAGTTATCTTATAATACTCATAAATACTGCATGAGTATCAGAGCTATTGCTGCTGAAAAGTGAGGGGTGTTTTGTTTTTGTTTTTGTTTTTGTTTTTCAGTTTTTCTACTGTTACTATTCTCTCATAATCTGGTACAAAAGTGCAGTACAGCATCCAGAATGCCCTGAGTTTTTTACGTTTGTTTTCTTTTTCTCATGAGTGATTAGTAGCTGAAGATACATATTTTAAATTATAGTTTCCTGATCACATTTTAATCACACCAGTTTCGCAGTCTTTAGAAGCATGGGGAAGGTGCCACTTAAATGTAAATGATTTAGTTAATTATTGTAGAAAGTACTCTGAAACTTGGTGTTTTGTTGCCCTGGAAACACCTGCTCAGTATTTCATGTATATTTTAAACCCTCCAATTACTTGTAATAACATTTTGACTACTTGACTGCTTCATTGTTAAATGAAGATTCTTTTATATCAGATACATATTTTATGATGTAGTGATTTTACACCTTCTCTCAATGGCCAGCCATTTTATCTCTGTACTGTTTTTAGCACAAGAAGATAAATAGATTTTGCTTTACGTTTGTAGGATAAAGAGCAGGAGATTCCCCCTTCCCTTTCTGATTATATTGTGGTAAACTGTTCTCTCTATGATATGTTTTGTAGGTGGAACCTTGTTTCACTCAGAACACAGTAAAAAACGTATGTTATCTTAAAATTAGGAATCAGTAGATAGAAAGGAGAAAGAAAACAAAGTAATACAGTCATCAATGCCTGGAAGACTGGACGTATAACTTACGAATTATGTAATGGGAAGATACTCATTACGCTTTCCTGTTTCCTCATACCACAATAGATTCCAAGTGACTAAAGATTTAAATTTAAAAACTGAAACTTTCTAAAAAAAAAAAAACCAACTGAAACCTTCTTAGTATGTAAAAATAAAATATATAAATGCTTTTGTAATCTTGACACATAGAGACCTTTCTGGACTTGACATAAATGTCAATAATCATACAGTAAAAGACAACAGATTTGTCCATAAGAACATCTAAAAAGTAAAATTCAGAGTTCCTTAATCTAAGTAATATGATGCAAAAAAATAAGAAAGAGTAATTAAAACATTAATTCTTGGGGGCATCTGGCTGGCTCAGTGGGTTAAAGTCTCTGCCTTCAGCTCAGGTCATGACCTCAGGGTCCTGGGATCGAGCCCCGCATCAGGCTCTCTGTGCGGCAGGGAGCCTGCTTCCCCCTCTCTCTCTCTGCCTGCCTCTCTGCCTATCTGTGATCTCGGTCTATCAAATAAATAAATAAAATCTTAAAAAACAAAACAAAAAACTTTATTAATAAACTTAATAATTCTAAACTATAAGTAATAGAAAGATACATATACGATAGGAAAGAGTACAAAGGCAGTTCTAGAAACAAGGAAGGCAAATACCCAGTAAGCATATATGAAGAGAGGTTCAGCCTTAGCGTTGTCGAATATGCAAATAGCATAATGAAGTACTTTTTGCCTGTCATATTGAAGATGGTTAAAAGTTGACCAATATTCATTCTCATGGCAACAGACATTCTCAACAAACTCTGGGAGTAACTTAAATTGGTACTTTTGGGAAAGAATTTAATGTAAGGAAAAATCTATACATGGGTCAAGAAAATTAGCTATAGTTTTGTTTCTAGTAGTGAAATATGCCCAATATTAGGAGATTAGTTAGATGACTAGAGGATTGATTAAATAGTGGAAAACTGGCTCTTGGTTGTGAGGGTTCAGGTGATTTTTACTTCTCTGTACTTATATACTGACTGAATTTACAAGAAAATCACTACATTTATATCAGAAAAGATAGTTTCTTGCCATTAAAAAAAAAAAAGAAAAGGCTTTCAAATGCGGTCTTTTTTTTTTTTTTTTTTTTTTTTTTTTTTTTTAAAGAAGCCACTGGAAGAATTAGACTTTTAAACTGGGTAGAACAGAGCTAAGAGATTAAGGAGGTCTCGTAGTAGAATTCAGATGATGCATTTTGGGTAATTTAAGTAATCTTAGATCATTGAAGGTTAAGAAAACAAGGTTTAAATGTAGTTGAGAGAGGGCAATAAAGTAGATAGGCTTAGTTCTGAATATGTTGTCTATGAAGAGCCTGTGTGAGATCCAAATGGAGATGTCCGAGAAGCAATTGACTATATGGGTCTGCAGCTGTGGGCCGTATTTGGGCTGGAGATACAGATTCCATGGTTTTCTGCATCTAGGTAAGCTATTTTATTACCTACATTTCTATTCAAAGTCTTTCTAGTCATTGAAATCATGAAAACAAAATGGCTCATATTCAGCCTTGATCCTAGAAAGCAGAAAATGTGTGTCCCCCTTTACTTGATAAGCTTCTAAAAACAAAAATCAACATAGTAGGCTCCTTTATATCACACAGTACACATCAGTACATTTTGAAGCAGCGGGTCCATTCACTTAGATTCGTGAGCTTTCCCACCAGCTTCTCTGGTCAGGTGTCTTTGATGCCATCCATCTCTGTTTGTCTTAGACTCTTGATCTCTGAAGATATTCTGGTGGCCTTAAGTTTTAGTCACTCTCCAAGTCTTTGAACTCCTTGTAGACCAAATCCTTCGGTGAATCAGCAGTGCATTCTGCTACTCTACATAATCACAAAATTCCGTCTCAACTGAGACAGCCACTTAAAATCTCTTCTCTTTACCACCACCACTTGAAACCACATTAAGTAAATATTAACAAAAGTGAAATACTACTGCATTTGGAGTGTCATAAAAGTGTGATTCTAACTTTCTTCCCACCACAGCCTAGAATATGAAATTTTGGTGTTATGAAACAGACTAACCATTAAACCAATGCACATACCTCTCCATGGGAGCAATAGAACTACCACCAGGCCAGAGTCCATTAATTCAGGCTTGTGGGTAAATGTAGTGGGCTTGGTGGTCAGTTTTACTCTATCATCCCAGAGTGAAAGAAGAGAAAGACTTACTAACGGGGAAGTGGGGCAGTTGGGGGACCCTGTAGTCCTTTTCATGTGGGGATAAAAAATAATAGAAGTATTTATAGTCTTCCAAAGGCAGGGTTATATTTGAGCTGTTCAAAATAATGTAATTTACAGAGCTGGAAAGCTTAAGAGAGAAGGAATAAAAGATTTTCCCAGAGTTACAAAGCTATTTGTAATAGGGTACAGCTATATAAAAATTCCACCAAATTATAAATAGCATTTGGTTGGGGAGGTAGGGAATCAAAGCCCAAGTTTCATGTACATGGGATACCTTATGGTGGTTGAGTTTCCTTCCTGTCCGTGGTATGTAAATGACATATAGTTGTACATCTGTTTTACTATCTCATATACTTATCTTTATATTTCTTTAGGAAATCATCTTAAGGACTGCCTTTAAATCCAGAGGTTACCAAGAATGGCATGTCTGGTTGTTCTGTACAGGATATACCACAGCATCTTGTAAGAATAGTATTACCTTCTGATGATCAATGGATGAATGCATTGAACTTAAAGGAATCTCTTAATGTTTTCTTCTTATTCTTGAGCTCTGATAACAGAGCATGAGTTAGCATAGAGGTGTGAGTACAAGATTGGTGGGCATTTTATGAGAAAATGCGCATTGTTGTAGACTCATTAAGATTCACTTGGGCAAATGCCTAAAATCAGAGCACATGGAATAATTCCCCTGTCTCCGTGAGGCTTCTTTCTGAACCACTTTCACTCTCCCTCACCTGTACATCTCTGCAGTCATGCCCACTCCAATGCTAAAATGCCTTGAATAGCTGGGAGAAAAGTGAGAGGGAAATACATGAAGTTTCAGTTAATATAATTTACATAAAGAAACTGTCAAAGAGCTCTTGCCAGGTTTGCCTTATCATTGCAAGTCCGCTTTTTAATAATGAAGAAGGTGAAGGGGTTGAATGGATAAGTGGAAGCATCCCTTAACAGCTCTACAGTATTCTCACAATAGGATGTCTTGCCACTAAGTCAGCCTGGTTCCTTTCTCCTCTTAAATTTTATTTTAAGTCTCTCTCTACCCTTCCCCTTAAATTTTATTTTACCTATTTATTTATTAATACCTTTAGGTATTTAAGTTTTTGGAATGGATGTAGCTCTGCTTCTTAAATATAAGGTGCATAGTATTCCATTTGGTAGCATTTTCTTATGTGTGAGTATATGTATAAACATGATAGGAATAAAACATAGAATTCCATTATGCATGGAAAATATCAGATATACCCAGATATACATATCTGTGATCTCATTAGATGCATATGGTCATTAAAGAGATGTAATAGCAGCTTTGTGCAGTGGCAGTATTATAGCCAGTGAGGTTTATCTGAGGCGCGATTATTGCTAATTGAAAGAGATATAATAGCAAATGGTGACATTTGATTGTTGTTAGTGAATAATAGTGGAAATTCTGGGGCTGAGGTAGCTTGCTAAACATCTAGATTTTTGCATTCCAGGACCAGGAGAGAAAGGACAGTGACTTTCATTCAGTATGATTCAAACCAAATGATTTTATCTCTAATTTCTGAAAATGACAAGTTTTCTAGCCAAAAACTCCTCCTAGAGGGTAATCTTAATCGGAATAGCACCTCCTGCATCATTGTTGATATCCTGATTGAAGCATTAAGAAGCCCCAGTCTTTTGGTAGAAAGTTAATAGAAATTTTACCTTAAAATCTACCTGATTAGAAGCATCTGGCTGGCTCCATTGGTAGAGCATGTGACTCTTGATCTCAGGGTCCCGAGTTCAAGCCCCCCGTTGGGCATAGAGCTTACTTAAAAAATAAATAAAATGTTGTCACAAATAGAATTTTTAAAAAATAAATAAAATCACCCATTATAGTATCAAGCGGTATAGCTCAGTGGTCAAGAGCTCTGGAGTCAGACTGTCTGGGTTTAAATCCTGGCCTTGTTTCATTCTAATTGCCTGACATTGGGGAAGTCATCTAACCCTTTGATGTTGAGGTTCATTGAGGTTCCTCATCTGTAAAATGGAGATAATAGAATACTTACTTTACATAGAGCTGTTCTGACACATAAATGAAATAATCTTTAGAAAGTGGTGAACACAGTGACTGGAAAAATGTCAGAGTTCAAAAATTGTTGAGCAGTCTTTTGCGACTGAACACCTTGTGTCGGTATTGTCATCTGAGTGCCTTGCGAGAGGAGAGCTCTCGAGGCATGGCCCTGGGCAACAGGAAGATCCTAGTATTCTCATGTCATACCAGAGACAGATGGGTACTGAACTAATATATAGGCTTTAGCCCTTTGTCCACATCTGCAATCCTTATTTCAGATGTATATGTGTTTAGTGAATGCAGATCAATAAATGTATTACATTATCAGTGTGAAGGATAAGCTCTTTATAGAGGTACTAAATCTCACATATTTATTTGACTCAGTGATTAAAAATCACCTTCACATTCTTTGCAGCAGGTGCTTCTCTAAAGCAAAGGACAGTTGTAGCCAGAAAGCACAAGATTATTAAACATATGCAACAGTCCTGACTTTTCAAAGACCTGAATTCACTGAAGTATAATTTTTAACTCAACCCTTTGGGTTTTTATTGTCCCTTGAATTGGTGAAAGTAAAATACACCTACTGACATGGCTTGTGTGTAATGTCACATCCTGCGTGGCATTTGCAAGGAATGAGAAGTTCCATTGCATGCACCGGGAAGCAGGTGCTTTCAGGTGCCGCATTGCTGCATTGTGCCAGCATGCCTGTGGGTCTCCAGAGTGTGCAAAAGAGGAGACCTTGGTCCTCATTCTCATGCGGGACCCATATTCACTACAGTCTGGCAGTTTCCTACCTCTGTTAGACAGCAGCTCTCCTCCTCACACGTAAAGTAAGGGGTTCCAAGTATAGAATTCCAGGAGTGGGGGAAATGGTGTTAACGTTGTATGAATCCTAAGGATAATAAGTACAGGTGATCTTTTCTCCCTCTCTTCTGATACATAGAGATCTCCATATCGATATGCCAGGAACCTGGGCTCTGGCATCAACTGTGCTGCCTGATTTATCAGAAAGTTGACACAGAAAGGCCTTGATGCTTCAGCCTGAGCTAGATCCTTCCAATTGTACTGGTTTCATAGTTTTGTGAGATCTAGTCCCCTAGCTTCTTGACCCTTCACCTATAGAGAAATCATTTTTTTAAATCATCAGAGCAGAGAAAGTTCTAGGAATATGGCTGAAGTTTCATCTTTTAAGACATTGTTGCACTATTACATAATTTTCTACCTTATTCTGAATTTTCTACCTTCTTAAAAGAGAATTTGCCAAGCTTGATTAAACTTTGTTTCCTTTTTTGAGTAATCGTGAATAATGTTGTTACATGTGGTTATCCTTTTTATCCCCAGGAAAAAAGAGAGAATATTATAATTTAGGGACCATGTCTTGATATTTTTTAACACTTAACTTGCCATCCACATATTAGGGTCTTAATATATGTGCACAGTGTTTTCATTAAAATATTTTAGATTGAACAAATCACGTTATAGCATTATGACTTATTTGGGGCCTTTGTTGAAGGATATTAGAGTTAATGGGGTCATTAAAGGATTGTTCTTTGATCTAGCCTTTTTTGTAATTTACTGAAGTGGAAATCCAGAGAGTTAAGTGTCTTCCTCAAAATGTGTTCTTTAAGCAGAGAATGTTACTACTGAAATACATTTGAATGTTTGAAGTACATTTTTTTTTCCATCATTGCTTTCAAGTGATTGTATAATCCACTGACTAGTTCACAGAGATCAAATGGCTTATGAAAGTCTTCTGATTAAACGTGATGTTGAACATAAGTTCTCAGCTCCATTCCCTTATAAAACATCCACAAACATGACAATAAAAGGTTAAAAAAAATCTACAAAATAAAGAGAACAGGAGTCAACAGGAATGAAATTTTGAAAGTTGTAAAATACATGGAAGGAGGTAACACACTTAGCAGAAAGAGAAAGCAACCACTGAAGCTGGCAGGAGAAGAAATTTGGCTGCAAGAGCATCCGTCCTGTAGGACCCTACAAAATCTCATAAAGAAAAAGCAGCAAGGGAAGAGGATTAATGGAAAGTTTTCATAAGTCGTAGTGAAACACCCAGATTGTTTCTCTCCAACCCTAGCAGAAGACTGGTGATTTTCTTTCTGGAGAGACTGAACCAGAAGGACTCTGGATTTGGCGATGCAAGGATTATTATCCCTCTCAGGGAGGAGCCTGGAGGAGTCCTTTCTGGGGAATCTGAACAACTCAAGAGAAGAGATCTGGGGTGGGTCTTGGTGAGGGGTTACCCAGCATATTAACCCTGTCAGGCTACCCTGGCATAAGAACCTGTTGTCATCTCTTCTACATTCCTCTCATGATAGGAACACCCTGCTGTGCCAAGTGTGATTCTCATGTTCAGAGTGACACATTTTTTGGTAAAGCTGGCTGTCTAAATGAAGCTAACTACTGATGCTTAACAGCCACCAGTAGTCTTTTTCAAACACTGTAGTAAAAATAAAAACCACCTGTGTTGGCTTTATTGCAAGCTCTCAGGCTAGATTTTATCCTTTTCAGTTTTTTGTTTCCTACTCTATAAAAACGAAAAAGATATATATATAAAGTGCTGAGGATAATGCACATAGGAAATATTGAGTACCTTTTAATTAGTGATGCTATTATATATTTTGATCCTTTTTATCATTCTTAGTTACATGCACAAACTGATTCAGGAAAAGGAAGCTTCCCTTCAGTATGATTAAAAAAAAGAAAGATATTGGGGTACCTGGGTGGCTCAGTTGGTTGAGCACCTGACTCTTGGTTTTGGCTCAGGTCATGATATTGAGCCCCACATTGGGCTCCATGCTTAGGAGGGAGTCTGCTTGAGATTCTCTATCTCCCTCTGCCCCTCCCCCTTTCATGCTCGCTCTCTTTCTCTCAAATAAAATTTTTTTTCAAAATTTAAAAATTAAATTTAAAAAGATCTAAATATTCAAAAACATGCTTCTCAGTATGTTGCACCCTTTTATAAGTACTCATTGATTCATTCCTAAAAATATAGTTAGTATGAGTATTACTAATAAAGGAGACTGTTCTAGACTTGCATGGGATTATGGGAGATCCTAAAGAAGTCAAATACTGTGGCCACCATAGCAACAGCTATGTCTTTGTCTCACTTTTGAGCCTAGCTTAACACAGGATCCTAAAACACACTTACTGGTTGTATTCACATTTTTTTTTAACTTGAAAAAAACTATTGTATATTTGTTTTCATAGATACTTTATTAACTCAGTGGCACTTTGCTGTCATGTGGCTGCAATCAGCTGCTTTGTCCAGGTTGTCAAAGGGCTGATGGCTCCATCTGGGTTGTAGGCAGGAATGGGAGCTTTCAGCCCTAAAGTCTTTTTGGGTTACTAGTAGTGCATAAAAGATGGAAAAGAGGATTCCATCCTCTTGGCTTGGCTTCTGGGGGTGGTGCAGTGGGCGAATGAGTGGGGAAAGATTAAAGCTGGAATAGCAGCTTGCTCAGCAGCAAATGCATTGCCTCTGTTGCCCTTTTCCTTTACTTCTGAGGCTTGGATGGGTGGCATGCCCCATATAGATACCTTTTTGCTTCCTCTGAGATTCTGCCCTGAGCGTAGATCAGAGCCATGAGCAGTGCTTGGCAGCTTTTCTTTTGAGTGGTTCAGTTTATCTTCAGAAGGCATTTCATACTCCTTAGTTATTGAGTCCAGCCAGACAGAGGCTGGTAGGCAATGAACCAATAGAGGACTCAAGGCATAATCTCTGTTGTGTTGTAACTGGCTTGCCAAGATTGTGAAAAACATTCCAAAGGTGGAAGAGCAGTAATAGGTAAATTAACTCCTTATTAGGTCATCTCCTGACTCCCATTTCTCTTCCTAGACCTTCTTCTATCATAAATAAGATGAAAGACCGTACTACCAGCCATCAGACTGACTGGCATACCCCTATACTGGTTGGCTTTGATCTCTGTGATTGTGAAAAACCTCTGTTCTCCCTTTTGGTTTGCCTTCCAGCTTCTCCTTTGAGATTGTCTTTAGAGGAACGAGGTACACGGGACACTTCACCCTCTTACCCTGTCCTTCCCACTCTGTCCTCTCCCAGTTGGCTGATGACAATCAGGTATTTGCTGCTTGTATGTGCCTACCACTTTGCAAGTCACAGCCCAAGTGGAGGGAATAGTCAGTAGAGTTCACATTTAACTCAGTGTCCTTTTGCATGTGGCTACTGTCAGCTGCTCTGTCAGCCTGTCAGAAAAGGCTGTGTGCTAGCCATTGTATTAAGGAGTTTACATGTCTCATCTCCTCGATGCTCATACCAATCCAGAGTTGTGCCACGGGAGGTGTTAACAACTTCACTCATTTTACAGGTTAGCATCCTCAAGTTTAGAGTCCGTTTCCTGAAAGTTGTAAAGTAGAAATGAAGTCCATCTAATGCCAAATCTTGTATCTTACCTACTTCTGCACTCGCAAAGGCAGTAGACCTTAGTCTTAAGAACAAAACATATTTAAAGCAAATAGAAAGCAGTACCAGACAGAATGCCATCAAGTGCTATATCAAATAGACTCTAACAATAATATTTTTTGTTTGGGGGCCTATTTATACTTTGCTTGGTTCCAAAGAGGATTAAAAGTTGTCAAAATACTTGAATTAAAAGTTGTCAAAATGCAAAATTAGCTTTGATTGTCAAAATAACCTCGTGATTAAGGTATTTTCACCTCTTTTTTATAGCTGACAAACCTGCTTCTCACGTTGATTTAACCAAGTCAGCAAGTTATGTCTGGGTTGCTATCAAATGCAGAGCAGCCATTACCTTGTCGGGGATTATCCTGGTGGCAGTGCTGATTAATTTCCACAGTAAAAGTGGCCTCTCATCCCTCCTTATATCTGAGATAGCACTCATTTTGTCACTTTTGTCCCTACTCTTCTGCCCCTGGCAAAGCACACACTACCTTGGTTTGGCTCGATTCTCTATCATACAGGCCTTGGTGCAGAGTTAAAAGGCACATACATGTACCTTAAATTGGAAGCATCCATGGGTGATAAAGGTATAAAAACATGTATGAGCATGATGGACACCAATGTTACTGCTTGGAAAGTAGCAGGAAGAGGGTGCAGTTTTGTTTGTTTGTTTTAAGATTTATTTATTTAGAAAAGAGAGTGTGCATCAGAGTAGGGAGAAGGGCAGAGGGAGAAAATCTTCAAGCAGACTTTCCACTGAATGGGGAGCCAGACTTGGGGCTTTATCTCATGAGCTGAAACCAAGAGTCAGATGCTCAACCAACTGAGCCACCAAGGCAGGTCCAACTTTATTTATATCTGTAATCCTTTATTTCTTAAATATATGCAAAGAAAACAAACCGCAAAAGACATACTAAGAAGAGGAGAGGAAAGTTGGATTCACTTCTCTTCTGAGAGCCAGTTTTTAAAAATTTACTACCAGGGTGTTAAGAAATAATCAGTGTTAAGTAAATGATGATTTTCATTGATAGTAATGAATTAACCTAAGCTTGTTTTAGATGCTCACAAAATATTTGTGTTTTGATAATCCCAGTCTAATGTCACGGAAGCCAAAGAGTATGTATGGTTATCTCTGTCACTTAGTGCCCAGCATACTATCTTGATTCATGGTAGTTTGGTGGATGAGCACATGCAGAAGAGAACAGCTTTGCCAACACCAAATGCTCCATTCTGTTATAATAAGTGACTCCATGTAGGTCCCCAAGTAAAACTCTTCTCTATCTAGTTCAACATTCAGCTTTTCCTTAATGTTGCTCTCTTTTTATTAAAAACAAACAAACAACAATAAAAAAACTAGCTCTCTTGCTTTTTTGTGTAAAATGAGGGAAGGAAAAATTGTGTCTGTTGACTGAAGGCTGCACGCATTGTAGCAGCCGTGTACAGATGCATGGCCTCCAGCTACTGCAGTTGAAATTCCACTTAATGTGCACTCATAAAGGACATGCTCCTGCCCCTTCCAGCTCACTGTAATTGTCCAGCATATGAGCTAATGATGTTTCTGAAGCTTGGGAAGCGAAGGTATTTTCATAGTTCATTTCTCTCTCCTCTCCCACAAAGCACAGCCATGATCTGACACATGATCAATGGGACCAGCCCTTTTTAGGATGCAGAAGATGCTTCCCTGCGTCTGTGGCTCACAATGGCAAACAATAGAGACTCCTACAATGATATTTGGCCTCCCTGGTGTTCAAACTTCTTCAGTTAAGCCTGTCTGGAATCTATTTAGCTATTATCTATCAATACTTTTTTTTTTTTATAATGAAATAAAAGGGACAAGAGGGTAGAACCAAAGAGGAAAGACTGTATCTTTGCCAAGATGCTCTCTCCTCTCCCTATGACTCATAGTTAGAGAAGCAGAGGGACTTTGGAGAGCTGCCTGCAGTCACATTGAGACAGCTCTCCCAGCACTTTCAGACGTTTTAAAAAATTTTCTAAGGGAATAAAGATGTTTTTCAAATTGTTCATTCCCTCCTTTTGGGCCAGCCTGAGAGCTTTTGTTTAGCTGTAGCATGGTGGTTTTATGGAAGATTTGCCAGCCGTAACAGTTGAACCCAGATCGTTGTATTTAGTGTATTACTAAAGAATTAGCTCTTTGCTATTGAAAATTTGTAATCATTCTTTCTTACGATTATCATATTAAAAGGAGTTATCTCAGACCCATAGCATTCCTGTGGAATGAAGTTTGTATTTGGATATTCTTAAGCATTTTCTTAGTATAATATGTTTGTTTGTAGAATTTAAAATACTCAGGTTTTGGTTTTTGGTTTTTAAGTTGGTTTTAATATGGCAGGGCTAGCCCAAGCTATATAAGGGACCTGCTTAATAAATGTAGTCATCCTGATTTTAACCATTTGACAGCACAAGAAAAAGGAAAGGTCACCTTAATTTTTCTACCTTCATATATAAATAAGGGTGTTTTTTTTTTTTTTAAATAAGCGTTAAATCTAGGCTTCCTGAAAACCAGTTGCACTGACAAATCTAAATCTCAGTTTTTCAAATTTCTTTTCTTTCAGCTATAAAAATTGATTGTGTCCTTTTATGGTTCCAGAAACTGGCAAGCAACTTAGTATCCCTATCATCACCCCCTTTTTACTCCCCCTTTTTTAAAGGGTTCCACTATTTCTGCCATAGAAATAACCAGATCATAGGGGTTTGATACCAAAACTAGTTATGAATGAATTGATTGGGTAGTTATGACTGCTTAGCAGGAATTTATTTAAGGAGTAGGAGAAAGTAGCAACATACAAAACAATCTGTGTTGCATAGGAAAGTTGCTTTGGATGGCTGACTCTAGATATAAACTGAACATAAGTATTCATTAGAGTAGAAAATACTAGTGGAGGGGTTAATTGCTGAAAACTTTATTTCCTGCAGGACTTGATCTCTAACTAAAATCTACTTTTGGGACCTTAAGCTCAACTTTAGTGGTTTTATCATTTCATCTTGTAATTTTAGAGGCCACTTTGCAAGGTGTACTGCCGCCATAATAATTTTTATGGACTGCCCAAACTGGATAAAATGATGTTCAGCTGGTAGGGGAGTGGAGGATAGTGGAAAAGAGCTGAATCAACTGTGGGCTGAATAATTGCTTGTTTTTCCTTGTTTTTCACTTATTTGTATCACTGCCCATTTTTCTGGTGTATTAGAAATGTGTAAATGACTGACATTTTAATGAGTGGATTAAGTGTATTATTCCACAGAGTCATTACACTTAAGAGCCAGAAGGAGTTTCAGGAGGTCTGGGTCCAGTCCACAGTTCTAGTGTATCTTATTTGGCTCATATTGTATGTTTGTAAAAATAGTAGCTACTTTGCTAGATCATTATGAACAGCTTTGCATCTATTGTCTCACATGGTTCTTCATGCATTTCTGTTAACTGAAGAGCCCCTGTGGCCATGTGAGTTCATGATCCAGATAATCTTACCTCTTCATTTTAGTTACAGGAATTTAAATCCTGAAGGATCAAGTGACTTTCCAAAGTCACACAGCTAGTTCAGGGCAGTTCCAAAACTGTTTTACAGTTCGAGTATTTTTCTCTGAATTCTGCTTCTAAATTTAGAAAAGATGTTATTTGGGGAGTTGGGTGTCTCAGTCAGCTGAGTATCTGATTCTTAATTTCAGCTAAGGTCATGATCTCAGGGTCATGAGATCAAGCCCTGTGTTGGGCTCCACACTCAGCTGGGAGTCTGCTTGAGATTCTCTCTCTCCCCTTGTCCCTCTGCCCAAACCCCTGTCCCTACTTTTGCGTGCATGTGCTCACATGTTCTGTCTCAAATAAATAACATCTTTTCTTAAAAGGTGTTATTTATTTTTTCAGTATGTTAGAGACCTTTGTCAAACTGCAGGGATGCCTTTTTATTTCCCTTTTTTTTTTTTTTTTTTTTTTTTTACATTTATTTGAGGGACACCTGGGTGGCTCAGTTGGTTAATTGTCTGCCTTCAGCTCAGGTCGTGATCCCAGGACTCTGGCATTGAGTCCCACATCAGTCTCCTTGCTCAGCAGGGAGCCTGCTTCTTCCTCTGTCAGCTGCTTCCTCTGCTTGTGCTCCTTCCTCTCTCTCTCTCTCTCTCTGACAAATAAATAAAATACTGAAAAAATAACCTTAAAAATAAAGATTTTATTTATTTGAGAGAGAGAGATGATGAGAAGGGGGAGGGATGAGAGAGAGGGAGAAGCAGACTCCCCCCGCCCCGAGCATCGGGACTTGATCCCAGGAACCTGAGATCATGACCTGAGCCAAAATGAAGAGTCGGTTGCTTAACTGACTAAGCCACCCAGGTGCCCCCAGAGATGCTTTGTAAAGATGTCCTACAAATAAAATAATTGAGGAGCATTGGTGGAATAATAAGTGTGAAGAGTCGAGTTTAGGTCCTGTTACAGACCAAATCTTTTCATCTCAATAAACACCAAGATTTTTCATCAGTAGAGGAATGAATGATATGACAATCTCATATCACTCAGTACAGGGCTTGGTAAAAATAGTAACTTCTCAATAAATAGTTCAGAGTACAGAGTGGCTTTTGAAGGTCCCTACCAGCACTAAATTATAGATTCTGTAATTGTATATCAGCTTTCTTCCTTCCCCTATCCCCAGTTTACTTGGCCTAGATGGTTTTCAGAGTCTCCTTAAGACACTTTGAGGTGTCTTAAGTTTCATGGTTTAGAACTTGTTAGGGGCGTTCTTTGAACCCATGTATTCTGTCTTCTGTCCTCATACTTGTGGTTTCCCTCTCCCTTCAGGTTATCTTTTCCTGAACTTACTATACTGCAAAAAGATCCTTGGATCTTTTTGATGGGAAGGAAACAGGAGGCAGAGGAAGTAAGGAGTAGGTGGCTTTTCAGAATGACCACATTATTCCACATCTCTCCCATCTCTAGTCTCCTCCAACTTTCTACAAAAAGAGGTAACATTTTTTCCTGGCCTCATCTGTTTATAGGCAAGATGAATTTCAAAACTGGAAATGGATTACTGTTTCATTATAAACAATACTCATGTTTTCAACATACATTATTGGGATTTATACATTCTGAGCAGGCCTAGCCACTGTCGCCAAATCATCAGACACCTGCTGTTATAGGACACGAAAGGATAGAAAAGTTCTCTCCTACCTTATAAGAGATTAAAAGCAATATAGGGAAGTCCGCGGAGTTACAGAAATAAAAACTAGCTATGAACTTGGGTTTATAACTGCAGTAAATCCAACATTACCTTTTGATATAAACAGAATCTTAGGGAATTTAACTTTTCCATGTATTAGAGAATCAGAATGTTTAAACACAGAGGTGCTTTTTTTCTTCATTAAAAAGAAAATCTGGTTCTTAAGAAACCCAGATTAGTGCTGAGCTTCTCTTCCCTCAGAAATATCCCTGAAGAAATCCATTACCTCACACAAAAACACAACATCAGCTGTTCAACATCAGCTTTATTCTTCCAGGCTTTTCTGCTGGTGTGCTTCATCCCCTGGGCCAGGGGCCTTTGCCTGCTCGTTTCTTTTGTGGCAGACTTAATCCTGACAACTTCACTAAGCCAAGAATACTTTAGAAATTCTTATTTTTATGCCTTTGTTTTTCTCCCATTTTGCTTCTCACCTTCCCCTTCCTCAGAACTATTCATATGTACACCCTGCCAGTGACTAATAAATATATGTGATTTTCCTGTCTTAGTCATTGTATTATTCATGATTTTGCAGAAGTTTTTCTTAAGTTCCTAGCCAAGCTATAGAAGACATCAGGCAATATTTGCATCTTTTTAAAACTGGCTCATTTATTGCTCATAGATTTCCTCCCGAAAACCAAAAATATTTCCCTTATCTCTGCCTAAACCAAGCCAGTTCCCACAACTTTATGTTCTTTTATAAATAGGACTGGTCCCAAGATCCAGTTTTCCTCAACTTCCTGTTCCTTCCTAAAAAACTTCCTCTTCCTCCCCTTAGCCTCACCTTGCCCACCAGTGATGGTGTCTCAGGAGTGAAGCTAACCTGTATGTCCAGCTGTAAAGTAGCTGAGGAGCCCCACCAGGTGCTTCTGGGTGCAGTTTCACTAGCAGGTGAATTGTTGGCCACAAAGACAGCCATTTTCTGCTTGTAGGACCATCGCAAGCAAGGAAGCACCCAGCAATCACTGTAAATATATTTTCTTGTCCCATTCTCCCACAAATAATCCTCCTGTCATCCATATGCATCACCTTTTGGAGGCTAATAAAAATGGCGTTCCAGGTTTCAGACAAAGAACACTTGGTCTCATTCTGGTTGGCTCCTTACCTTTAAATACCTTAAGAGAAAGAACAGCAGAACATAGCCAGTCTGTAAGTGTTCTTTCTGCATCAGAAAGGGGGAGATGTCATTTTTAAGATTGGAGTTCAAGGAAAATTGAGTTAGACCAATAGGATAAGAATATAGATCACGTGGCACAGGGTAGCTATTTGGTATGTACGTCATGAATAAAAAATATGTTTCCTAGATTGAGAAAGGCCGATCTGGCAAAACAATAACCAGGACAGAGAGAAGGGAAAGAGATAAGAATTTGGGGCCATAATTATCTTGTCATTGCTTTTTTCCTATTCCATGAGAGGACATGGAAAATGGAGTACTTCTCCTACGTTCTGACATGTCATACCACTGTGTTTCCAGGTGAAATGCTAATGACCTCATTTTTAAGCCCCGAGTCTGACAAATTTAGACTTTGACTTTGATACCTAACGAGTCCCTCTGTTATCCATCTTCACTTCAAAAAATGTGTTATTATACTGCATTTATTTAGCACTTCACATTTGCAAAATTCTATGTCTGTGTTATTCTCTACCAAAAATCCACTTACTTATCACCCTTTTTAGAATGGCAAACAAGGATACCAGAAGGTCTTATGCAAACTGGGTTTTAATTTTTTCAAATTCTTTTTGGAAATTGGCAGGATATGAATTATAAACTAACTGATAGAAATTGTAGTTTTATTACCATATTTGCTTTCCTCTCATAAATTAATCACTGTGGGGTTAGAAAAAGACTTGAGAAGATTGTCTATATAAAATTGGCTTAAATTGACCAGTAAACCATAGAGAGGTTAACGACAAAGGAGACATTAAGGAGTTTGTAGGGGTAACAGAACTGTTCTTCCATATTGATTGTAGTGGTAATTGCACAACTGGGTTTGTCAAAACTTACAGATCCATACATTGAAAAGTATAAATTTTACTGCTTGTACATCCTGTTCCTGTAAGCCTGTCCTTCTCAAAAGTGAAGTATTAGAACTTTAAAAAAAATCTTTTTTATCTGCTTCAT
This sequence comes from Mustela putorius furo, assembly GCF_011764305.1. NCBI lineage: Eukaryota > Metazoa > Chordata > Mammalia > Carnivora > Mustelidae > Mustela > Mustela putorius. The sequence goes on from NW_025421294.1 coordinate 770,970, forward strand.
GAAGGAGATAATGAATTCTCTGGCAGTGGTTGAGCCCAAACTGGTTGGCCATTTGAGGAAGGAGCATTTCAGACCAGATTATTGTTCCTGGTGCTTCTCTTAGTGTACACTTGGAACATGTTTGCTGAAAGTTAAAATTAACTGAAGTTCCTTTGTAAAGATTAAGACTCTGGGATCTCAAGCAGGGAAGAGATTTAAAATCTACAGTACTGTGTCTTTATTATCAGTTCCTATATTAGACCCTACCCCCTTTTTAAACAGTTGGCAAAAATATAATAGTCATTAGAAAATTATCAAAACTTGATTTTCTTTATGGGTTTGGGGGTGCAATTAATAATTGATGAAAGCAGAATTTCCAGAATTTTGCAAAAGAAACTAATTATCCTTTTAGAATGAGAAAGTCATTAGCAGTGATTGAATCAGATTCTGGCTTAAATAGTCACAGGACACCCTTTTACCCTTTGGTTCTAGTTCAGGGAAGTGCTCAGACCTTTTAATAATTACATACTTTGCTTCACTGATAAGAGTCCCAGTCCACACGACAGGCTTTGAAGCCAGCTGTATTTTCTTCTTGGCACTCTTTCTTTCCTCTCTTCGCCCTGGACCCTCACTCGCCTCCATTTGTGCCCGCCCAGCCCAGAAGCTGAGGTTTCCATCTGGAAAGCCTGTTGCCACAGGATACAGAATTCACTAGGGAGGAGGGGAAACTGCATGTGTATGTTTAAGGCTGGTGGCTCTCATAATCAGATAAACGTTGTGGAAAGCTTGCTCATTCATATGGAAGAGCCAGTGCTGCAGCGAAATGGTGGAGCCGCTGAGCTCCAGGCTCTGGCATCTGTGCATCAGCCCTGCCCAGTCGGAAGCACATTTACTTGCTGTACTGAAGAGCTGATGAACATCGTCGCTTTTGCCTTCAGCAGTAACCTTTAGATGAACCCTGTGGAGAAAAGGCTGTTTTTGTTTTCCCCCTTTATTTTTTTTTTTTTCAATGAAATGATGAAATTGATTACAGATAGGATATACCATGTGACTTTTTCACACAGTAAAGTACCATTTGTGTAATCACAGTAAGTCTCTGGTGTTTTGCTTTTCACTCTTGGCTTCTTTAATATAACCTCTCTTCCCTTATAAACAAAAATCTCTGGGGTATCAAAGACTTCTGCCTCCAGTCAGTTTTGCAGCCTGTGATTCTCTGCTTCCTTCCTGGTGGCATTAATCTTGAATGAGCCATGGTGTAGGCGAATGCCCTGAGCAGTCCTGAATATAGCCTGATTTTGAGGAGAGGAAGCTTCCCAGTTCCTGCCATGTGATTGTCTATGATTTGGCTTCTTAGGCCAGTTATGTCTTCACCTGGAACGCCACTTAGCACTGTGGACAGAGTGTCCTTGGCCTTGGGATATCAACTTTGAGAACTAGAGGTAGAGGTTGAGAGTGCACGTCTTCATTCTGTCCTTCTTTTTCCCAGGAAATACTCATGTCCTTACTCCAGGAAATACTCTCATGTCCTTAGAATTGTTGTAAGTTTACTTATATTTTTTAAGCTGGAAACTCCAAATATCCATGGCCTCCATGAGCACAGGCATTGTTGGGGAGATCTGAGTTGCATTTGTTTATCTTTTCCACACTCACACGGTTTGCCTAGCTTGGCAGCCTGCTGGCCTGGACAATAATAAAGCTTCTGTCGAGGTGAGCAAACAGCTGATGGCACAGGGCACAGAGGGGACTCCGACAGTGGCCGCCTGTAATCTGCCAGGCTGGTGGTCAGAGCAGGCAAGAACAAAAGCCAGTCTGTTTGCAGGCAAATTGGAAAATCAATGTGTTAGTTGTGTTCTCGTGTCTTTGCCTTTCTCCTGGCTGAACGGGAGAATGCTCCTCCAGCAGTGCATAGAATCGTTCCAGACAAGTACCCTTTCCAGAGACTTACCTGCATATCATATTACCACTGGCAGTTCTGAGCAGGGCCCATGTTTATCTGTTTGAACTGCTTAAAAGTCATTGATAGAGAAGTCCTCAAATTCACTATCCAGAGTGGGGTGGACCCTACTGTCTCAATGGCTTGAGTTGTTTATGTTCTAGACAGCTAGATAACACACATATGTTTGTGTCCTAATTTCTTTTTTAACACCGATAAGGACTTAGAAAGGAGTTCGTGTGCTGCCTGCTTGGGAAGTGTAGGAGCTGCAGTTTGGGGAGCATATTTCATAAAATCGGTGTAAGTAATTCCCTCGAATTCCCAAGTTGATTTGATATGCTCACGTAGTTGAACATGTCCTAGACATGTTTGTGTTTCTGGATTCCTAGGTCTTAGAGAGCAGAGATCATACCAAGTAGCCCTGTTCCAGGATGAGGGAGACAGTGAACATAACTAAAGACCCCTGAGGGTCAGTTGACAAATCTCTCAAAGACCGCTGTTCTGAGATCCTTGTGTAAAGTCTTGAGTAACTTTCTCTCTAGGCTTCTAAGAAATCCAAGTATGAGAAGACAAGATCTTTGAGAAGATAAAATTGTTCTGTTCTTCATACTTCCAGAGTATGAACGTTAGCCTCAGACCATTAACAACGACTTTAAACAAATTTTAATTTGAACTCTGAAGGTCTAAACCTAGGTCCTATTAATCTTTGTTTTCTTTAAAGTGTAAATAAAAAGGGTGTTTGGTTGGATTTGGTCATGGTGCTCTCGTTTTAAAGTCTATCAGAAAGAAATGTCACAAGTTCTGTAGTCACTGGAGACATCCTAAGGCAGAAGATTAGATTTTTAAAATAAGGTTTAGGTTTAAAATAATCTTGGGTAGAGAAGGTAATTGGCATTTCTAATTCCATTTGTTTTTAAAGAAAAAATGGATGGAACTTAACCGTCACTGCTACCCAGTACATTTCCCAGCAGCTAACAATGCCCTGTGTCTCCTTCGCACTTACTGTGTTCTACCTCATAGTGTTGTGAACTATGTCTGTGTACTTCGTGTTTGTAATAAAATTAGAAATGCCCCAAACAGGAAATTTACAGTTCTTTGTATATGTCTTAGATGTTAGCAAAAGGATCAGCACATAATAGCATTTTATACATTTGTTGACCAAAGCTCTTTTTTTATTTGCTGAAAACCTGTGGGCCACCAACTGTGTCAGGCACTGAGGAGTCACTGCTGAACCATGGCCCTCCTTGCCCAGCAAGGGCTTACAGGCCAGCAAGCAGCATCACCCTCATTTAGGCAGTACACCTGGTAATTCTCTTGAATTCTCTCTTTAAAAATTAAAATTTTAAAAATTAAAATAATTGGCCATTACACTTTAAATCTTAGATGTTTCAGATTAGTAAGGAGAGGAACTCAAATAGCTCAACTATTGACTTTAAAATGTGAGGGAAAGCACGAACTACTAACAGATATATTTTGTTTCATTTCTATGCAGAAGATCTCCTTAGATCTAGTATCTTGGGCACCTATACAGTGACTTACTCTGGCTAGGTCATTTTCATCCAGAACATAATTTGACATATTTCTCTCTTTCTGTCCTTTTTATAAAAAGTCGTATCGCTTTTTAAATTTCTTTCAGTAAGCTCTACCCCCAACATGGAGCTCCTGGGGGTCAAATATAGGACCCCAAGATCAAGAGTCACATGCTGCACTGACTGAGCCAGTCAGGTGTCCCATCTCTCTTTCTGCTTTTTAAGGGTTAATTCTGTAAAGAAAGAGTGAGAAATAATTTCCAGTAAGATGTAAGACATTTTGAAGTCTAAAGAGGGTTACATGACTCTGTATCCATAAAACATCTTCAGATCTTGTTTTTGCCAAATTTCTCACCAAAGCACTAATAAATATCCTAAATTAAATACTACTTCACACTTCCTCTCTTTTTCTCAGCTTTTACTTTGGCAGAGAACCTGTTCAGCAGGAGACTATCCCCATAGCAGATGGCAGGAAATAGCAGGTGGCAGATTGAATAACCAGCTTCTAAAAAACACTGGTATTAGCCGTATCCTCAACTCAAATATGGCACAAAATCCTTTGCTCCAAGTTTTTGTCTTACCTCTTTTATTTAAGAAAACAGTTTCATTTTTATAGAGTCTGGAGATTAATGTGCTTCCTGAACAATTAAAGAAATTATGGGAACCTCCCCTGAATGATACGACATTTGATGATGTGTCCCAATCACAACAGATAAACAGAAAAAGGAAGACAAAGCTCTTTAACCACCCCCCTCACAGCAGCATCTCGTCTCTCCCTCAGTCTGTGGCAGGGACCTGCAGACAAAAGGAGTCACCCCAGCCCTGGGTACCACCAGTGTGTGCACAATTTGAGGCAAGAGCAGTGCTCAGAATACCTTTCTGGGTTCCATTCCTTTGTAGGTACCATTGCCACACACACCTCAGCTTGGGCTACTTCGGCTTTTTAAAGCCATGTGGGCAGCTACAGGAAACAAAAGGACATGGGCAAACTGATGGGCTAGAATGGAGCTTCGAAGAGGGCAGTGGGAGGGCGTGGATCCTGGATGACCTAGATGTTTAATTGTGCTTCGTTTTTATTTTTTTCTGCTTTTTTTTTTTTGTTTTTCTTTTAGTTCAGTTAAGAGTGTCCTGATCTCTCTGAAGTGCCATTAGAAATATTAATATAACTCAAAGCTGATATCCCTCTAGAGTTGCTGTGGTATTCCTTTCTCCATTTGTGCTTCATCTGTTTCAAACTTCAAAAGTGTCCGCTTCAGCCTCACATCTCTGTTCTAATGAAAGGCGTATTTGTGTAATGCCATGGTTCGTGTTTTACCCAGATCATTTTTTTTATAAATCTTGTATTTTAAAACAAGATGTTGCATCAAGAAGTGTTAAGTAAGGAATACAGCATTTAGGGTGTTTTGTTATTATTCTGCCTCCTCTTTCCCATTTCATACTTTACAGTTAAGAGGTTTTATTGACTGTTTTTATTGACTGTTGACCTTTACAATTTTTGGTAACACTGACTGCACATTGGTAAATATCTACAAGAAGGACCTGATTGAGGATGCATTTTGGCATTGACATTTCAGAGTTAACCCCCGTTTTCTCTCTTATGCTTTATTTAGATTTCGACACAGCCCCAACTGCTGGTACCTGAGAGATTGGACTATCCACACCTGGATTAGACAGTGTCTAAAATATGGTGCACAAGACAAAGCCTTATATACCCTTGTAAATAAGGTGAGTGTTTTCCTGGTAATTGCAGCTTGTTTTCCTGAGTTTAGATGTTAATACCTATTATAGTATAGCAAAGACTAAGACAATAAATAACTTCGGATATCTATTTGCTCCCAGATATCCTTTTTTGAATGGAATTGACTATAAGTTAATCAATGGTCAAATATAAAAATTCCCTAGCTGCTGTTTTTCCACACCTAGTGACTGGAAAATGACAACTAAAAGCAAAAGGAAGTTTAGTCACAAGAATTTTGCACTGGTGGTTCATTCTTGATCCCTAAAGTATGGATTTCTTGCCTGGTTCCCTTTGTTGATGTTTAGGGACAAAGACATGACCGTTTTGCTGGAATGTGATCTCCAGCGTATTCAGACTATCTTACACAGTTTTTAAAGACAGATATTTCTTAGGTAACTCAAAACACGTCTGCTGAATTCCTTGATTCCTTTCCTCGAGCCCCAGAGTCCCCTATGATTAGGGTTTTTCCGAATGTTACATTCCACCCAGGGTGAGTCTTCATTATCTTTATAGTATGAAATAAAGTACAAAATAAGCAAAAATTGTGAATGTTATTTTTGTAAGTCTCAAGCTATAACCCTATTTGACTCAAAGGGATTTTAACAATATTTTTGTGCGAACATATTATCTTTATAGTGCCACTGAACATTGTATGTTAGAACTCAAAAGGATACCATAATTTATTTTTTTCTGTGAATTGGGCCCAATTTAGCTTAACATACATTGCAGACAGTTTGTGTGTGTGTGTGTGTGTGTGTGTGTGTGTGTGTGTGTGTGAGAAATTGCATTGGGTGTAGCAATGTCTATAAAAATGAACATATCCTTTCCTTGAAGACCCAGGCTATAATCTCATAAGTTCTACCAGTTGCCTATAATTTCAAGCAAATAATTTTACCCATCTAGGTCTTAGTTTTTTCAACTCTAAGTCAAGTGAGTTGTACTAATCAGTGATTTCCAACCCTGGCTCTGCATTAGAATCACACAAGACTCTTTAAAATTTTAGAGTTGCTTTTCTCTACCCCCAAGATTCTCATTTAATTAACCTTTATAGAGCATAGGCTTTTGGCATTTTTTTAATGGATTAAAAACAAAAAAAATTTTAATATGCTTTATTTTTGTTTTCTTTTCAAGATTTTATTTACTTATTTGAGAGAGAGAGAGACACAGCAAGAGAGGGAACACAAGCAGGGTGAGTCAGAGAAGGAGAAGCAAGCTTCCCTCTGAGCAGAGAGCTCGATGTCGGGCTCCGATCTCAGGACCCCCGGGATCATGACCTGAGCCAAAGGCGGACGCCCAACAACTAAGCCACCCAGGCGCCCCAGAACAAAAATTTTTCAAATAAACTTTATTTTTTTAGAGCAGTTTTAGGTTCATAACAAAATTGAGCTGAAGATACAGAAATTTCCTGTATGCTCCTGCCCCACACATGTGCAGCCTCCCCCATTATCAACACTGCCCCCCAACCAGAGTGATCTGTCTGTTACAATTGATGAAGCTATATTGTCACATCACCCAAATCCATAGTTTACATTAGGGTTCATTCTTGGTGGTGTACATTCTGTGGGCCTGGACAAATGTGAAATGTCATGTATATATTATTGTATCATACAGTTGTTTCACTGCCCCTAAAATATTTTGTGCTCTGTCCTCTTCATCCCTCACCATATCTTTTTAAAGCTCTCCCGCTGATTCTCATTTGCAACCAGGGCTGAGAATCAATGAGTGGTTGATTTTTTTTTTTTAAAGATTTATTTATTTATTCATTTGACAGAGAAAGATCGCAAGTAGGCAGAGAGGCAGGCAGAGAGAGAGAGAGAGAAGCAGGCTCCCCAGTGAGCAAAGAGCCTGATGTGGGGCTCGATCCCAGGACCTGAGACCATGACTGGAGCTGAAGACAGCAGCCCAACCTACTGAGCCACCCAGGTGCCCCACTGAGTGGTTGATTTTTAAGGCTCCTTCCAGCTTTAATGTTTTATCATTCTAAAATATTTTGTTTTTGCCCTGCCCCTGGGGATTAGTGCTGATTTGGATGACAGCTTTGAGAAATATAGAAACTGCCCATGAGCCACAATCTTTAAAACAATGGCTTCTAAACCCTTTTTCCATTTCAGCACATCTAAGGCATCCCGTACCACCTAGTGTAATAGGAACTCAATTCATCAGTGATTCGTAATTGGGGTGTTAGGACTGTCAGACTCTCCCCGAGGGTGTGTATCAATTGAAAAAAATTCCTCGGTGTTTCTGGTGGCTGGTGGAGGAAGAATGGGGCAGGGTGGGGGGTGGTAGTTAATCCTACTCAAGTAAGAATTTAAAACAAAAATATAATCACAGTCTAGGTAGATCATTACTAGATTGTGCATGAAAATGACATAGAAGGGTCACTAAAACGTCAGGTTTATGTGCCCTGTTCCCAGAGATTCTGATCCTTTAAGTCTAAGGTTTAGCAATCTGCATTTTTTTCCTTTTTTTAAAAGAGTTTATTTTAGAGAGAGAGGGAGAGAGCGACCAGAAGGACAGAGGAGGTGGGAGAGAGAAAGGGAGAGAATTCCAAGCAGATTCCATACTGAGCATGGAGCCTAACTTGGGGCACAATCTCACATCCTTGAGATCCTGACCTCAGCCAAAACTAAGAGTTAAACGCTTAAATATCTGAGCCACCCAGGTGCCCCAGAAATCTACTTTTTAAAAAATACTCCTAGAGAATTCTGAGGCAGTGCTAAAGGGTCCACACGTTGGGAAACATGGATTCTCAAATACTTAGCTGCTCATGAACAGGAACTCAGTAATATTTTGTTGGAATATTTCTAAATTCTTTAAAAAACAGTCTAAGGGGCAAGAAAAAACAAATGCTGGTGTGATTGTGGCAAAAAGAGAAGCCTTGGACGCCTGGATGGCTCAGTGGGTTAAACTCTCTGCCTTTGGCTCAGGTCATGATCCCAAGGGTCCTGGGATCGAGCCCCACATTGGGCTCTCTGTTCACAGGGAGCCTGCTTCTCCCTCTCTCTCTGCCTATCTGTCAAATAAATAAATAAATAATCAAAAAGAGAGAGAGAGAGAAGCCTTGTGTACTGTTGATGGAAATGCTCATTGGTACAGCCACTATGGAAAACAGTATGGAGATTCCTCAGGAAATAAAAAGGAGAACTTCCATATGATCCAGAAATCCCACTTCTGGTATATATCCAAAGGAAATGAAAATAGGGTATCAAAGAGATATATGTACCCCTGTGTTCACTGCAGAGTTATTCACAATAACCAACCCTGGAAGCAACCCAAGTGTCCATTGATAGATGATGGATAAAGAAAATGTGGTATATATGTATGCAGTGGAATATTATCCAGGTCTTGTCATTTGTGACAACATGAATGAACTTTAAGGTCATTATGCTAAGTGACATAAATTAGAAAAATACAGATACCCTATGATCTCACATGTGGAATAAAAAAAAAAAAGCCAAATCAGGTTGCCTGGGTGGCTCAGTCAGTTAAGTGTCTGTCTTCAGCTCAGGTCATGATCTCAAGGTCCTGGGGTCAAGCACCGCATCAGGCTTCTGCTCCCAGGGAGACTGTGTTTCCCTCTCCTCCCTGCTAGTGCTCTTTCTCACTATCTCTCTTTCTCAGATAAAAAAATAAAATCATCATGTTGTACCCCTTAAACTTACATGACGTTGTTTGTCAATTTATAATCAATAAAGTTGGAGAAAAAATAAAGACCAGAACATAATGTGTTAATGTGTACTTTCTCATGAGAGTCCATTTTTGCATTGACATACTTACCTTATAAAAAGAATTGCTAAATCAGTGGAGTATCAGGAGTGGGGGAGCTTATTATTTTTTGTTTATTTTTTTGTTTTTTGTTTTTTGTTTTTTCATTTTCAGGGGTTTTTTTTTGTTAGCCTTGATAAGATACTACAGTTGAGCTTTATTTTTCACATATCAGTTGTCTTGTGTCATACACCGACTCACAATTTTCTTACCCCGACCAAGTTGCAATTACCAAACCTCACGAGTCACATCTTCTATTTCACTGTCACAGATGCTGTAAAATGATAGGCAAGTATCTTAAAGCTAATGGTGGCAAGTATTGTCATGAATAATGCATAGGCATATATTATGAACTGAGCGAAAGTGGATATTTTTCTCTTATTTTCATTACCATTCCAGGTCCAGTATGGAATTTTTCCAGATAACTTTACATTCAATTTACTGATGGATTATTTCATAAAGAAAGAAAATTACAAAGGTAAGAAACCAAACCTGGGTCCTTTTATAATGGGGCTTCATCTCCTAAAGGGAAGTAAGTATGGGCAAATTCGCTTATTTTGTTTCATAATGACGTCTCTTTGGATCACTCTTTCTATTAGAAATAGATGCATAGTTGATTTACCATACCATTTGCCCAGATACGACAATCGTATCCAGGTTTTTTTCCACTCAGCTTCTCAAGTTTTTTTGTTCCTGCCTCCTTGTGCAAAGGACAGAGAATTTAGTTAAGCAATAAAACTGCTTGAGCAGCCATGGCTGGTTAAGATTGTAGTAATGCGATTATTAGCTTGACTCTTTTTTAAAAAAATACCATTTGCTAACTTTGTTTAGTTTAAGACACAGTTGTTATTCCGTGTGAAATATAAGACTAGAAAATCACTTGATTTTCTGGGAAGAGTAGTATTGTTGCTATGAAGAAAAGTCCTTTTACCTCCCCAGTCTCTTGTTTGCTCATCTATAAAATTGGTGGGTAATCTCTGAGGTCTCTTTGCCCCCCAAATTTCTTGAGCCTATGCAGTTAATTTGAAGTGACTCTTCACTTCGACTACAATAAGGGAGTCCAAGGAAAGATGGAGATTGCAGTAGACTGTACAGAGGAGTCAGGGGGCCCAATGTCCAGCCAGTGTCCATGGGTTAGGGAATCATGACAACATGCTTCTACTTGGGGGCTGTGCCAATAGGGAGGGAAAGAGGAGCCTTGCTATTGTGTAAAGACACACCTGGCTTTCCCTTTCCCCCATATTATCCTCAGGCTTGGTACTGAGGAGCTACAATGGAACTCTTTTACTAGCTATGTTAGTACTGTGTTACCCATAGGGGAGCTATGTTAGTAGTCAGTACCTCAGGAAGGTGGATATAGACTGGTGGGCATTTATGCATTTATAACATCTGAGATTCCTGCCATCGGGTTCCATCCCCTTGTCCCTGCACACCAGCACCAGTGGCCTTTCCCACTGCATCCATACTCAGTGCTTAGGCTAGGGACAGGGCATTCCTTCCATGAGTGTGGCCACCTCTCCCCTTTGTCTACTCGGAATATCTGCTTTATTGTCTCTCAAAAGACTTGCAGTTGTTGATGCCAAAGAATATGTGCAGTATATTATTTTTTGAAATGTCATTTATCCCTTCTTGTCTATTTCTTATTCAGTCTTAAACCTACATTTCCTGAATTCAAGTGAAAGAGGATTGGCTTTTCTGTGTTACCAAATCTATGCTCCATGAACATCAGATTTAATAGTGTATCATTGGAGAATTATTCAAAGTAGTTTTCTCCCTGCCCTCTCTCTTTAAAGGGCATGTTAGAAGGATCAAAGGACTTTTTTTTCCCTAAATGCAGAGTAAATATTTAAGGATTTCTTAAATATTTGAGGATTTGAGGATTTCTAAAAATCAAGTTTTAATGAAGATTATTATCATTTATGGCAAAAATTTAGAAAGTATACTTTTTTATTGTTAATAGGATAGGATATTCACATAAGTGAATATGGAGGAAAAGATAATTGATTGTACAGGGTAATCTAATTTCACTTCCCAAGCTGAATGAAATGCAGAATATAAATAAAAGATAAAGTAAGTTGATATATTTTTCATGTATAATTTTGGAGTCTGTAATGAACAATTGAAAAACCAGATTTTTTTTTAACTGGATTTTTAGATTTAAATTGTATTCTTTTAAAATACTGGTTTGTTTGGGGTTGTTATTTTAATCTCTTCCAGGTCCTTATTTGCTGCTGATTTAGTAGATGACTTTCTGGTGTGTCTCAGTTTCCCCATTTCCAGAAAGAATATAGAAGTACTTGCCTATGGCCTCATTTAAAACCATGACAACATGCACAAAGCCAGCTGGCTAGGAACAGCTGCAAGTCAGTGCTAACTCTTATAATTATGATTATATGCAAAAATTGGTTAACACAGCAGCTTAGTTAGTCAAAAACATTTGTTGTGCCTGTTTTATGTTCTGGCACCATATTTTAAACCAATATTAACATTCTCTAATTTAGCAACAAATATTAAGGGAAAGAAATTGTCTGAACTTGATTTTCTTGGCTTCCATCTATGTTGTGGAATCTTAAGGGAAAATAAAAATTGCTCAAGGTCTGATCTGCTATGATCAGCGTTCATGTGGCAACAAATATCTTACATTGTATTTTATAGTCAGGGGCTTATAATTTATGAATGTGCATTTTCCTTTCCAGTCTTTCAAGTCTTTTTCAACTGGGCCTAATTATCCTTTTTATAGTCCTCAGTTTTCTGTCTCCATAATGATATCTGGGATTTAGGATCATCGCTAGCATTTGTCTTCATTTTCCCCAACACAGGGAAGGTTCCAGAACCCAGAATGGGGCAGTCAGCTGACCTTCTATTCTGCTTGTCAGGGTGACCTGGAAAATATATTTGTCTCCTTTCTCTATGCCTTAGTTCTTCTAGCTGGCGGACATGATGTGTTAAATTTGCTTCACAATTTATGAGGCATTTTTGTATGTACTCTTTTTTTTTAAAGATTTTATTTAAGAGAGAGAGTGAGCAAGTGAGCATGAGCTGGGGGAGAGGGAGAGGCAGATTCCTTGCTGAGCAGGGAGTCCAGTGTGGGGCTTGAATCTAGGACCCTAAGACCATGACCTGAGTCGAAGGCAGATACTTAACAACCTGAGCCACCCAGGTGCCCCTTATTCTGTTTTGTTTCTTTAATTTAATTTAATTTTTTTTTTTTTAAAGATTTTATTTATTTGTCAGAGAGAGCGAGCGAGAGCGAGCACAGGCAGACAGAGTGGAAGGCAGAGTCAGATGGAGAAGCAGGCTCCCTGCGGAGCAAGGAGCCCGATATGGGACTCGATCCCAGGACGCTGAGATCATGACCTGAGCCAAAGGCAGGTGCTTAACCAACTGAGCCACCCAGGTGTCCCTAATTTTATTTTTTTTAAGATTTATTTATTTGACAGCACAAGCAGGGGGAACAGCAGAGGGAGAGAGAATCAGGCTCTCCACTTAGCAGGGAGCCTGATGCGGGGCTCAATCCTAGGACCCTGAGATTATGACCTGAGCCAAAGGCTGACACTTAACTGACTCAGACACCCAGGTGGTTTTCTGCCATAGTCTATTGAAGTAGGTGGGATAGATACTTTTTTATTATTATTATCATTAAGAGGATGATACTGGGAGAAGTTAAGAGAAATTAAGTAGATTATTCCATGTCCTTGAGAACATTGGTACAAAAGCACCTGACTTAGTATATAATAGTAAGTATAATAGAAGCTAAATACTTGGGAAAGATCTAGTTTGTGGAAGATCTGGGATCAGAGCTCACATTTTTTTGCTTCTTAATTCTGTTTATTTTTCTGTCATGCCCCACTTTTTAAGTTTATAGTTAAGTACAGATTTGGTGATGTTACCTAAAACTAATACCCTCTCATTTTTACTTTGATCTTTTTGCCAGATGCTTTAACCGTGGTTTTTGAGATCATGATGCAAGAAGCCTTTGAAGTACCTTCCACCCAGCTTCTGTCCCTCCATGTTTTATACCATTGCCTGGCCAAGAAGACAGATTGCAGCGTAAGTGGTGGGTTGTCCAGAGGTACTCAGAGCCCAAGAAGCCTGCTGTGCCTCTTGAGCAGGGAGGAGGTGGGGAGAGGAGACCCCTGCCTTCAAAATCTGACATGCAACTCTGTGGCCCCTGAACAGCCAGGAATGAGTGCTCCTTCTCTCCATTTTAGTTTCTGGTTTCTAACAGAGTGGAGCTGGATGGAAGTTCCTCCACTTGAAAGAATCTCAAGTGAAAATCCTTATACACATTTTGAAACTTGAACTAGGCTGAATGCCCCTCAGGTGTTCAGAAACGGGCAACTGACCGTGACGTTGGCCTTGAGTATCAAAGAAGCAGTGAGGCATCTAACTGACCACAACCTCAGGCAGTCAATGCCGAATGTTCAGCTGTCATCAGTATTTTCCTGAGGCTGCTCTGGTCAGTCCAGAATACCAAGTTTTGGTTTCCTCTCTTGGGTTCAGCTATTTAATCATTGTTTACTGTTACCCTAAGAATACCAACAGTAATAACAGTAATAACTCATATTTAAATAGTACCTGCTTTATACCAGGCTGCGTTCTTAGTGTCTTAATTTATTAATGCATTTAATCCTCATAATTCTATGTGGATGAGAAGACTAGAGCACAGAGATGTTATATAATAGCGACTCTTAGGTGACAAACCACCTGGGGAAGCCAGGCAGCCTGAGCCTGCAGTCTACCCTCAACTTCAGATGCAGCATCAAAATTTACTAGTTCGGGTAGAAACTGAAAAGGACATCTAATCCAGCTCATATTCAGAAGAATTTATAGTGTGTGTGGCTTTCCTAAGATGAGGGTCGTAGCCTGTGGCATACCTCACATGCATTAGTTCATTAAATTTTTGTTGAGCAGTGACTGCCTTCCATACATTGCCAAGTACTGGTTATACAATAGTAAACGAACACTCCCTGCTCCCAGCCAAAGAACAATACAGGCATTCAAAGCAAAACAAAACAAATACATGAATATAAAACTATAATGAGAACTACAAAGACCTCTCATACAACAAGCGAGTATTTTGGGAGTTTTTGTCTGTTTGTATTCTAAACTTAGGTTAGGAATGCCTTCCTTAAGGAAATATTTCTTGTGTTAATATTTGAAAGATGAATAGGAATTAACTGGCTGAAGAGAGGAAGAACAATTCAAAAAGAGAAACTAACACATGCAAAAGCCCAGTGGCAAAAACTATGGTGAGCAGAAAGGGGCTGGAAGAAGATTGGAAGACAGTATAGATGCAGCAGAGAGAATGGTTAGAAGGGCAAAGGGTGAAATAAGGTTAGAGAATGTAGGTCATGCTAAGCTGTATTTGTATAACCTAAAAATAGTGAGAAACCATTGAGAACTTTTAAGTAGAAGGGGTAATATGGTCTGATTTGTGTTTTGAAAAGACGCATCTGGCTGTAATGTGGGTAGGAGATTGAATTGGGGCCATCATGGCTTATGGCTTATGGTCAGAGCACTTGGGAGACTACATGGTTGTCTGAGCAAGAGGTAATGAAACCTGGGGACCAGAATGTCTGTGGAGTTAGCAGTAGCCAGTGAACATGCTTCGGAGGCAGATAACATGATGGGGAACTGTATTTGGAGGCAGGGACATACAGGTGAAATCTTAACCTCCTTAGTTTTTGACTCGTATATCTGAATGGAAAGGTTGCTGTGTGCTTACAAAGGGAACTCTGGAAAAAGACTGGGTTTTATGAGGAAAATCATTAGTTTGGCTCTGAACATGTTGCATTTTGAGATGCCTTTCAAACAACCAAGAGATTTTTATGAAAGAAGTTGGGATCTTCCTGGAAAAATCTGGACTGGAGATATAGTTTATAATACATCTAGATGTAAATTTCTGCAGATGAGCCGTAAAGCAAAAAGGGAAATCAGGAACACTTTGGGTCCCCAAAACCACAGAAGGGAAGTGGTTTACAGTTTAGAATGCTTCTAAAAGGGTAGGTAAGATGAGGACTTTCAAAAAGTTCATTGAATTTAGTGGCCTGAAGGCACTAAATTGTAACCTGTGTTTCCATAGAATAATAGGGGACGAAAGGAAATAGGAATGAATTGTGGGGTGATTTAAAGGTGCAGAGAGGAGATAGCTGGTGTAGAGGAGTGCTTTGGGTTATCTAGCAGTGAAGGGGAGTGGAGAAGGGAGTGGGAGAGTGAGGTTTGCTTTGTATTAATGGGAAAGGCACTGGCACAAATGGACAGAACCTTGACCCTGGAGCAGTAGTACCTGATTTTGTTCATAATAGTATGTACAATAGAAGCTACAGGTTTGGGAGAGACCTGATCTCTGACGTTAACACACAAATAGCTTTTCATATAATCAGCGGTGTTTGTATTATTCTCAGAGAATTCTCAAAAAAATATGTAAGACATTCATTTGTTTGTTGTCATTCATCTTTTTAAAAGTCTTTTCAGAAGTATCTCTGTGCCAGCCAACCATCACTACACCGACTCAGTTCCTAGAGCTTCAAGGACACCACCCTTTGGCTCTTTGCCCTATTGCATTTTGATACTATAGGTCATGTTTTTCCCTAAAGAAAAGAAAAAAGTTTAAGGCTCCTTATTTATTATTCACCAGGTCCCTTCTCATGCAGTTTATGTGGGGGGAAATCAAACCTTAGGGCAATTTTCTTTTGAAAGTGAAATGCCCTGTCCTCTATTACCAGCTCTTTCACTTACTGTACTACACAAGTGCCTGGGGAGGCTTTGTTTTTCTCCCAAGATCTTTGCTTTTTACAAAGGTTTAGAAAACCGTAAGAAATGACTCTTGTACCACACAAAGGCCACTGCCAGTAAAGAGGTTTGGGTGCCCATTAACACCTGGGGTGCCTCCGTTACACCTGGCTACAATTGCAGCCTGTATGCCTCATTCATTCTCTGCTTCCTCCCTGACCTCTGTCTACAGACATGAGTGCAGGGCATCCTGGTCTTTGTGTTCTTTATTTTTAAGCCCAAGCAAGGGTTCTGACCAGTGTGTTCTCATACAGCACCAAGATCACAGCTCTCATTGTCTGGGGTTGTTGCCAAGGCTATCCTTTGAGACCAGCATTTATAGCGAGCTCCCGTCCCTGCTGTTACTGCTCTACAGCAGGCTTAGCAATACTTGCATTTTTGCCCCTTTTTTCCCAACTCTCAGAAGACGCCAGTTTTCCTGAAGTGTAATTTTGGCAGCCTGGGTTGAAAGAAATGGTCACTAAGTGTTTCTGATTGTCCAATTTATTTTTAAGAGGCCAGATTTATCTAAAAGCAACCTAATAGTTGTATTTATTTTTACACTGTGAAGTGGGAGTCTTATCATTGCTGACTTGTTTAAAATTCAAAAGCTTGCCCCAGCATGTCATAGCAATGTGAGTGAATATTGGGCTGACAGCATGTGTGATCTTTATTGATTGTCTCAAGGCAGTATTGGTCCAGAGTGTGCTTTTTATTTTTGTTTTGTTTGGCTTTTTTGATTGCAAAAGGAACTTTTATTCATTGCCAGAAATGTGGAAAATAATGAAAAGTGTAAAGAAAAAAACCAAAATGGCTCATAATTTCCAGAAATCCATTAACAGAAGGTATTTCTTTCCTGTATTAGTCATTAGGTATAACTGTCTTTTCTTTATAAAATTAAGATTATAATGTACCTATAGCTTTGTTATTTTACTTTTTTTTTTTAATTTAGTGCTACAACTTGTTTTCCACCTATTAAAAATCATTAAAAATCAAATTTTTGCATGAAGTATTCTTTGTTTGACTGGACGATGATCTCTTTTATTCTGTTGCAGTGGGAAGAGGAGAGGAACTTTGGTGCATCCCTGTTACTCCCAGGCTTAAAGCAGAAGAACTCGGTGGGGTTGAGTTCCCAGTTGTATGGCTATGCACTTCTTGGTAAGCTAAGTGATCCTTACAAATATTGTCCTTTTGGATAGAACTGATGCATTTTCTACATTCTAATGATTTTTTATTTGATTTCAGTGTACCAGTGAAATTCCAATACAGCTTTTCATTTTTAGACATAAAAATAGACCTCGATAACCTTAACAGCTATGGGACAAAACCTTAAGAGACAGTAAAGAAGGTGCTAAAAATCTGTCACCGCTGCAAGGTGAAAACTAGTTCTGATGGCTTTGGGTTATGTTTCGTGGTGATCAGTGTGAGGAGGGGTAAAGAAAGGAAAGTTCTGGCCCTCTTTCGGGAGAACCAGCCAGTAAAAATTTTCCCAATACTAACAAAGATCTTGGTGTCTCTTTTAGACCTAAAGTCCAGGAGGTAAGAAATTAAGAGTTAGGGTTGAACTCATATCCTTGGTATTGTTTTCAGGTGAAGGAAGGGCTACTCAGAGAGTGCACCTAAGTAGCACTTTGGGAAAGCAGAGAGACTCTTGATACAATGTGACTGTTCCATGCTGGGAGATGGTTGCTTTACTTTGATGCCCTGATGGCATTGAAAGTCATGTCAGGAGGATGAAGCCTCGGAACTTGTTTGTGTGGAAGTGGGGCAAATAGCATCCAACCTAAGTGTGCATAAAATGTGCCCTGATTGGGGCGCCTGGGTGGCTCAGTGAGTTAAGCCACTGCCTTCGGCTCAGGTCATGATCTCAGGGTCCTGGGATCAAGTCCCACATCGGGCTCTCTGCTCAGCGGGGAGCCTGCTTCCTCCTCTCTCTCTCTCTGCCTGCCTCTCTGCCTACTGTGATCTCTCTCTGTCAAATAAAATCTTAAAAAAAAAAAAAATGTGCCCTGATTTACAGAGGTCTGTTAAATGCATATTATTTCAGAAGGCACCTTCTCTTAACCATACACTGCTTTGACTTACCTTCGTTTTATGAAAATCATCAAAGTTTTAGCAATTTTGAAATTGTTCCTCACTAACAAATGTGGTGTGGCCTTCTTAGATGCTGATTCTGTTGTAGTCTGACGGAGGGAGAGGAATTTTAGAGTTAATCAGCTGGCTATCAGACTAGTAAAAGAATTGACCACTTTTTTTTTTTTTTTTTTAGATTTTATTTATTTACTTGACAGAGTGAGAGAGCGTAAGCAGGGAGAGCAGCAGAGGGAGAGGGAGAAGCAGGCTCCCCGCTCCATGCAAGGCCCAATGCAAGGACCCTGGGGTTATGACCCTAGCAGAAGGCAGATGCTTAACCATCTGAGCCACCCAGGTGCCCCTTGACCACTCCTTTTAAAAATAGTTTTCTCCTATTAATATGCCACCTACTTTCTTGCTGTTGACTTACGTGTGTATTACCTTTGCCTTCAGGTGAGTATTCAGGACTGTGTGAAATATTGAGGGAGTTGTAAGGGCCAAGAAAAGGTACATTGTAGCTGCTGTTTCTGTGCAGGAGGCCCTGGTGCTTTGGGATGGGAGGCCATCAGATCAAATCTCTGTGTCATGTGCTGTGCATGCAGCCCCTCTCAGCCCCATGGCAGCAGCTTCCCAGAGTGGGACTGCAACGTCTTAAAAATCTAAAATTAGCTGTCACCTGATAAGCTTTGTCTATTTATGTCCTACCACAGCCTTCCCAAATCCTCCTTCCCAGGAAAGATAAGTGAAGGTGGCTTTAAGACCTGGCACCTCAAGGTGACTTTGGCCGTTAGTGCAGAGAGGGCTTCTGTTCTGCAGGCGCACAGAGACAGTCCCTTGGCCCAGCCGAGGTCCCTGCCATCTAGTGTCCACATCTTGAGCTCCAGTTGTGATGATTTGAGGTACAGAGAATAACATTCATATCTGAAGATCTGAAAAGGACAATGAAGCCCAAATAAAGGAAAGAAGAATAAAATCAGTTTTGGGGTTTTTTGTTGTTGTTGTTGTTGTTTTTCATAAGGACAGTCGATGGGGGTGTTTTGGAGCATTTTGAAAAATACCAAACATTTGCTGGCAGGGAAAGTTGTCATATGTTGACAAGATTTCCACTGTAGGATAATTGTGGGATTTCTTTTTCAGAGGAAGATTTTGTTCTTGAAACAAAAAATAGTATTCAGTTGTTTGACTCGTATTCTAAGTGTAGTTCCACTTAAAAAGACAGATTATCAACCTCTCTAAATTTTCCTCAGCCCTGTGATTCATACATCCTCATGATAATTTCCACCACACCAAATGGAAAAGAAGAAAAGCATATTCGTACAGTTTTGTATTAAAAAACAGCTTCAGGGGCGCCTGGGTGGCTCAGTGGGTTAAGCCGCTGCCTTCGGCTCAGGTCATGATCTCAGGGTCCTGGGATCGAGTCCCACATTGGGCTCTTTGCTCAGCAGGGTGCCTGCTTCCTCCTCTCTCTCTGCCTGCCTCTCTGCCTACTTGTGATCTCTCTCTGTCAAATAAATAAAATCTTTAAAAAAAAAAAAACAGCTTCAGTGAATTTCACCATATTCTTCATCATCCATCTGAAATGGCACCAGATCACTGGACAGGATGAGGCTCTTGGTACAGATTTGAAATGATTTTCCAGGTTCATATTCACTTGTGCTTTCAAGTCCTCAGTCTCATACATAGTGGGAAGCCATGGCCGAGGCTTCTTCATTGTTCTTTTTGGCCACAGGGAAGGTGGAGGTGCAGCGAGGGCTGCGGGCTGTGTACCATAACATGCCTTTGCTGTGGCAACCCGGCTACCTTGACCGAGCCCTTCAAGTGATGGAGATGGTGGCCTCGTCCCCGGATGATGGGAAGCTGTGTGCAGAAGCGGTACGTCCCTCAGCTCTGAGTCTGTCCTTTAGCCATCTCCTATTCCTCGTAAGCCAGCCTGTGAATTTGTTTGCATGGTCTTCCCCTTCCCCCTGCTGTATTCACTCTGTAGAATCGCGTATTCGTCCAGTTGAAAAGGAATGAAAATCCACATACATTCTCAGTGCTACTGACAAAAAGTATTAGAGAATAAGATGAATGTTGATGCCATAGCTGTCTGAGAGGAAAACTACAGCTCTCCCCTGGAATTGAAACTGAGCTCCAATCTTTCTGTAAAGGAGACTTGCCTAGATTCTGAGGTTCTCCTGCACATTCAGAATGACCCTCTTTTGGTTGTGCTCTGTGGTGGGTTTTCTGTCCTTCTCCCAATTCCAAACTGGTTGAGGAAGAGAGCATGGAAGAGGAATGCTTGGAGTCCCCATCAAACATAATTTTTGGGTCCTTCCCCAGTTGACTAAAGGTGAAATCAGGTGCTGTGGTGCTGATCCGTACACAGGTGATTCTGAGCCTGCATATTCATACCACACACTTTGTGCTAGGTTGTCCCTGCCATCCAGTGGGGAATTTCTGATGTAAAATTGGATAACCATGACTCTTGCCAATAATTTTACAAGAGAAAGAGTTCACAAGTTGCAGATCCCAACTGTTCTTCCTTTCCCTGGCCCAGCTTCTCTTCACGGTGTGTTTTCAAGGCCACAGGATGGTTAGTCCCTGCCCCCTCTTTCTGCCCCACAGCTGGCTGTGCTGGACAAAACGCTGAAAGCTCTGACTGCTCCAGCCCCCGCGGCTTCAGAGGAACAGTCCCAAGAAGGGGAAGACAGCCGGGGCTCAGAAGACCTGGTGGAGCAGCTGGACGTGGAGGAGACCGAACAGTCCAAGCTTCCCTGGTATCTGGAACGATTTAAGGTGCGTTGTAGCAGAACTGAGCCCCCCTCCACTGTGCTTCTTTGCTGTGGTGTCAGACAGGCAGGCCTTTAATGCCTCACTGTCACACACACAGGCATGAAAAACTGATATCACCAATGAGGCTTCAAACAGGAAGGAGTCTTAAACAAATGGAAACAAATATTTTTATACTCCTTTTTGTGCATGAGCTAATCAGTCCCAGTTTTGTTCACTGGAGCAGTGTGTCATTACACACTCACCCCTGATGTGTCTGATGGGAGGGTACTAGCTTGCCGAATCAGAGTAGTCGCCTGACTCCAACCCCAGGTGGAAAGGATCTGGTCATTTCTCTGTATTGCACGCATGTGCTTGATAAACCAAAACCCCAAGTGGGAATTAGAAAGCCACATTCAAGTATGGTGGAGATCAGCTACAGGCATCTTCTGTTGTTTGGTTTTGTGTTGTGCACGTGGGCCCTCCAAATAGGTTTTTGGACTGCATGGAAGATGTAAGCACGTTTCCACTGTTTCTTTTCCAAATAGTCTTGAGCACTCAAGCTGTCTTTGGTAGCTTTCAACTGCATGGCCCAAAATACTCTGTTATCAGCGTCAGGGAAGAAGAGCCGTGTTACAGGTTAAACCCTTGGCCTCTTCCTTGCTTTGTTTCTTGTCTACAAAGGGCAGAGAGAAAAATGTGCTGCCTGAAGAATTCTTTAAATGAAGCAGAAAACTTTCCCATCCATGCCAGCTGACTTAATGTGTCATTTGGGGCAGAGAGGTGTCATTTTGCCTATTGATGACATGTTGAGTAATGCTGAACATGGGATACCTCTGTCCCAGTGTTGCAAGGATTCTCTGTACTTGCAGCTGCTGTTCCTCCCACTAATTCTATAAAGTCATTGTTCAAGGTCTCTCTTTCAGAATTTGAATACTGAGAAAGGTTGACCGATATTAGGTACACAGAACTGGCGGTAAAGAACTTACATACCTACCTGTTCCTCTTAACTTTGCAGATTAAGAAAGTCTAAAAAACAAACAAAAAATGCTGCTATAACTCACCTAAAAATGACTGCCTCTTCTGCTTGTTTCTTATATATTTAATCTCAAAGAATAGAAATCTGTGCTGCATTAAATTCTCAGTCCTCATTCTTCTACACATGCATATTTTTGAAAATTGAAAAGAGGAGACAAACATTTATTGGCTGCTGGCTGTGTCGCAGGCATCAGTGCGTTTCACCCATCCTCACTGCGGCTCTGCATGGCAGAAGCTGCTTTTCCTGTGTTACATGACACCAGGCTGAGACGCGCTGGCCCGTAAGTGACTGATCTGGGATTTGAACCAAAGTTTGCTGACTCAGATTTGAATCCTTATTCTCTTGTCCCAAACTGTCTCCTTGCTTCCAAACTGCACAGAAAGTGATCTCGGAAAGAAATCATTTTCATTGTGCATTTCTTTTTTTTCCTGTTGCCTTTTATTAGTCTTGGGTAATCTGTGTGGGGTCCATTTTTACAGGACTGACCCAGCACACTAGGCCTCCAGCCACTCCTTCATGTATGGATCCTGCCCACCTTCCAGGCCCGTATTGGAGCAAACCTCATCACCTATGCCAGTGAATTGTGCTTGTGTTTGGAACATGGGGATTCGTGGCATAAGCTGCAGCTGAGCCATGAGTGGCTCTCTCTTGATGGTATACATCTTGAAGCACTTAAGGAGATTAGTGTTTTTAGTACTTGACTCCTCCAGGAATACAATACCGCCCAAACCAAGATGCCATTTCAGATGGAGCTGTGAGCAGTTTGTAAAGGCTGACCTGCGACGGAACACAGCAGGTGGAAGCTTATAATAGTGCGAGCACTCATGGGAGCCGTTTAGCATGCCATTAGTAGAAAGTTCTTGAAATGATTTCCATCTGTTGAAAGGAACCCTGGTTAAGCAAGCATTTATCTCCATCGTTCTGAAGGAAAAGATGTGGACGGGCTTGTGCCCGGTTATCAGCTGCTTCTGCCATTTTGTGTGCATCTTGGAGTGGTTTGCTCTGGGAGTTTGGTTCTTGGTTTGGTGCAAGTCAGAGCAGAAAGGTAGATTTGTTAGGTTTGTGCTGTCTTTATGGATTAAAACAAGAAATTACATAGAAAATCATAGCATATGGAGTTCATTTACTGGTCGTGAGTGAAAGGAGAGAAATCACATGTGGTGCATCTTAGCAAAAGTGCTGGACTGAAAAAAAAGAAGGGAACAAACACTGTATCTGGATGAAAGGCAGCATGACAGGTTCCCAATAAAATGCCTTTTCCTGTAAGCAGAATATGTGGAGATTTTGCAAATGACTTAATCTCCTTTCTGCTTTGCCTTCTCTCATCTGCATTCTCCTTCCATCCTCCTCCCCACCCCCATCTTTTTTTTCCTTGATTTCCAACAGGACTTGCACTCTAAGCTTGAGGCCCTGGGCCGAGTTGAGTCAGAAAGCCTTTTGGCTCTGACCACCCAGCTCATCAAGGAACAGCTCCCCACCTATGAAGCCGAGGACATCGCGGCCTATGAGCAGAAGCTGCAGCAGTGGCATCTGGAGCGGGTACACTTGATTCAAAGGGAAGAGGAGCAGAGGGAGAGGGCAAAGCAGGAGTACGAGGCCCGGAGAGCAGCAAAGGCATCTGCCTAACAGGCCCCCAGCGCTCCAGGCCCCAGCACAAGAACTTCACTAGCTCCGTCCCAGGACTCACGGTGACTTGAGGGCAGCCGCCTCCATCCGCCCTTCTTTTGCCTAAAGCAGGCCGTTTGTGGTATCAGAGCCACAGTTGTCAACGTACGAAGGCACTGACTTCCCATCACATGCCATGGAGGGCTGCAGAGCTGTGAGTGGCAAGCAGTCAGACTGAAGCCCCAGCTACACACCTTAAACAAGGTGCACCTGTGGCCTACGGGGGGGCAGTTCTGGGGTCCAGGATCAGTGTTGAACAGTGAAAACTCTTGATCCATAGCAGTGGTAGAGGGAGAGACTGGTTGAACAGCCTGGCGTTGAGCACAGGCTTTTGAATGGTATCTCGCCAATGGCAGAGTACACATCCTAAGCCTCATCCCCCTCCATGGCCTCCCAGCCTGAGCTGGGTGTGGGATGCCCACACATCTCACCTTCTCCTTCCCCTGTGTCTCTTCTCTGCAGACCTGAACTTGGGGGAAATTGAGGACAGGAGTGAACACCACCATGAGCCCACTGGCTTTCAAATTTCAGGCACCCACAGTGATATTTTTAGAGTGGAAAGGTTTCTGAGGAGAACGCTAGCTCTAGCTCCAAAGCCTCCTTGGCTTGGCTTCTCCATCATGTTGGGGTAACTTCTTTCCAAAGCATTCTGAGCTCTTTTCTCAAGGAGGTAAAGTGAGCTCTTTGTGTCCACATGTGCACACACGTACAACTTGTCAATACACATTTCAATTGCAGAAGTAGGAGAAAACGAGAGGCAGGATGGGGCTTGTAGTACTTAGGAGACATGCATAATTGTACAACTGTCAGGAGGTGGAAATTCCTTCCTGAAGTTTCTCTGTGAAAGCATTCAGGGGCAGCTCCTGTTTGCTGTGTAATTTTGCCTTTAAACACTGTTGTTCAAGGTTGTGCTGTTTTATCAAGAACTTGTGGAAATAAATGTCCTGGGATTCTTTTGTTGTGTTCTTTGTCTTTTAGGAAAGGGAGGAAGAGAGGAAGTCACACAATTAATATAGTTAGTCTGATTTTGAGCAACACTTTTTAACCTTTCTTCTCTATCAGACTTTCGCACTTACAACTACCACCACAACCGTTAACATGAATTGAGGACAAAGTGTGTGCCAATACCTCAAGCAGCCCTGTGCGGAGGTAGAGTAACCCCTTTCTTGAATGTGGAAACAAGCTAAGTGGCTGAGGCAAGGCCAGCCCTGCTCCTCACCTGGCGTGCTGACTGCTGGCCATACCTGCCGTGCACATTGGTGCAGGGCCTTGTTGCTGAGCAGAGCTGAGTCTTAGGCAGAAGGTCAAAACTCAAAATAAGTTATGATACTTTGGCTTATCAGGGACAGGACTTTTTCCACCACTTCCTTATTTTGTCAAGAGGGAAGGTTCAAGATGGATCAGAAGGCCCCTTTTGCTCCGTAGATTACTGACCATCACAGCATAAAGGATCACATTAATACTTGGCCTTCTGTTTCCTCCCCATCTGTCCCTACCCCAGTTTTTGCCAGAGTGCGGAGCATGAAAACTGCCACTGAGCAGCAGTACAATACCTGACTGTCCTCGTTGTGGGACCGTGTTGTCTTGGCACCAAACTTTGCATTGTGTTTTCACACTTCTTGCTGGCCATATCAGATATCAGATATATGTGTGGGATTTTTGTTGTTGTAGATTTTCTGTGTATTCACAGGCCCTGAAAATTAGTTATTAAAGTCATTTTTTTCACTATGAATGAATTAACATTGTTAGTAGAGGCCAGAAATCTTGCTGAACATCTCATGGTGCACAGGGCTCCCGCATGACTAGGAAGTACCTGGTCCAAGATGTCAGTTGTGCCAAGGTCAGAAACCTTGGCTGAGAGCAGAGAAGCAAGGCATCTACAGACATTTTTGCAGTGATGTAGATGAGACTCAAAAATAATGTTTGTGCAAATA
Source organism: Mustela putorius furo (assembly GCF_011764305.1). NCBI lineage: Eukaryota > Metazoa > Chordata > Mammalia > Carnivora > Mustelidae > Mustela > Mustela putorius. Next base: position 796,150 of record NW_025421294.1, read on the forward strand.
GCTCATTTACAAATGGCATTTCTTAAGCTAGAAAAATAATATTTAATAATTTAATATTTAACTAATAAAATAATAGTTGCCTTTTATCTAAGTAAACGAGTATAAAATATGCAATAATACAGGGTGGGCTATTAGTCTTCCTCAACAAAGTCCATTGTGGAAAAGGGTAAATGATGATTTATATGATTTTGCTGTCAGGCGATATGTAACCAGGGCCAGGAGTCTTAAGTTCCCAAATGAAGCTGCTGTGATGTGAGCTCCTATGAGTCAGCGGGCTCTGCACCGCTGCACCCAGTGACCTCACTGGGAGTGCATGATAAGAAAACGATGAAGTTAGAAACGGGCCCAGAAAAGCAGAAAATGTGTTATGGTTGTATTTTCATTAAATGGTCATTAATAATCTTCAGAGCTGAACTTTCCAGTCTCTGACCATGATAAATTTTTAAATCTTAACTTTAGAAAATGGGGTAAGACGAGTACTTTTCAATGTCTTTATGTCAGGGAAATTGCCTTTTATTCTAAATAATAGCTCTTAGTTTGAAAATAACCTTTCCTTTCCCCCATTGAGTTGGCCTTTTTGCTGACATTGCATGCTGCTGTGAGGATGCTCTTACCCATATGGTAACAAGGAAGTCCAAAAAAGATGGTATCAGTGCCCGAGTTAATGGGAATTACCCCTGAGAGCTTTGTTTAAAACAGACTTGGGCTGCATGTTTATTATGTATGAATGTTAGGGGTTTCAGATCTGAGCTGGACATGTTCAGAAAACAAGGTTTATTCTTAAAGGAAGCAGCTGAAATTTAATTCCATGGTGGGCTTTAAATGCTAGATCAAGGACTACAGGGAAGATTTAAGGATTTCTGAGAGGTACATTATATTCTCATGTACTCAATGGTAGGGGAATTTCACTTGCTTTTTGGCTTCTACAGTACTTCATCTCAGCAGAGTTTAAAATTTTAATCTTTAAAACCCCCCCTCGCCCCAGGTTAAAAGCCTAAAACAGTATGTGGAATAAAACCAGTGCCCATTAAAAGCTACCTCCAGTGTGACAGTCTGCTGGGCCGCTGTTGCATATCAGTATTTCCGGGGCTCTGGCTTATCACTGGACCCATCTTGATTATGAAACTTAGATTTAACAACTCTTCTTTGTGAATGCCCATTTTTACCCAGCTTAATTTCACCCACTTGGAATAGCCCTGCAGGGCAGGGATTATTGCCCTTCAGAGGGGAAAATTGAGGCTTATGTGTCTTGCCCAGGGCCACACAGCTAATCAGTGGGGTCGCAGTACTTGAACCCAAGTTTGTCCAATTCCAAACCCACTTCCCAACAACCACACCGCATAACCACTGTGACGACCTGAGACAAAGTACGTTCATTCATTCAGCAAATTTTTATTGAATATCTGTTGTGTGTCAGGCACTGTTAAAATAGTCACTGAGGGGGCACCTGGGTGGCTCAGTGGGTTAAGCCTCTGCCTTTGGCTCAGGTCATGATCCCAGAGTCCTGCGATCGAGCCCCACGTGGGGCTCTCTGCTCAGCAGGGAGCCTGTCTCCCCCTCTCTCTGCCTGCCTCTCTGCCTACTTGTGATCTCTATCAAATAAATAAATAATCTTTTTTTAAAAGATGGTCACTGAGGATACAGCAAGGAACAAAAAGGACAAAGATCCCTTCCCTCTTGGCATTTACATTCTGTGGAGGGAGAGTTAATTCATAATATGTCATGTGGTGATAAGTGGTGGAGAGATAATGCAAAGAGGAGGAGAAGAGAATGCTGGGTAAGGGCTGGAGGTTGCAACTTAAACTAGCTTGGTGAGGGAAGGCCTTCCTAGAAAGATAACTTTTGACTGAAGACCCACAGGGGTGAGGGTGAGAATCATGGTGTTACCTATGGAAAAGTGTGGTAGGCAGAGGAACCAGCACAAAGAGTCCAGAGGGAAGCCTGCCTTGGGTGCCAGAGGACTAGCCTGGAGGCCAGTGTGGCTGGAACAGAAAGTTTAAAGTGGAGAATAGCAGGAGATGAGGCCAGAGAGATAAGGGGTACAGGAAGGGACAGATGGTGTAAGACTCCCTGGCCCATTAGTAAGGGTGCTGGCCTGCACTCTGAGATGAGAGCCCATCTGAAGGTTCTGATGGCATGCTCCGACCGAATATTTTCAGGGGGTTCGCTAGTCTAGATGCTATGGGGTAAATGAACACAGAGGGCAGAGATGGGGTGTGGGAATATAGATTGGTTAGGAGGCTACAGCCATATTCCAGGAGAGAAACGATGGGCTTAGACAGTCACAGTAAATGTGAGGAGAAGGGGATGCACAGGGTGTTTTTGGAAAAAAGAGCCAGCAGACTTGCTGTTGGGCCAAGATTTTTTACCTGAGTAACTAGAGTAACATGTTCATGGAAGTAGAAAAGCCTAGGGAGAGTAGTAGTTTGGGGAAATCAGGAATTTGTTTGAAGGCATATTAAATTTGATTTGGGTTATTTTACAGATCCTTATTGATCATCCAAATGGGGCTCTTAATAGCTGGATATGAATTTGGAGATCAGAGAAGAGGTATGGACTGGAGATAGCAGTTGTAAAAGTCATCAGCTTAGGGCACCTGGGTGGCTCAGTGGGTTAAGCCTCTGCCTTTGGCTCAGGTCATGATCCCAGGGTCCTGGGATTGAGCCCCCGCATCAGGCTCTCTGCTCAGCGGGGAGCCTGCTTCCCTCTCGCTCTCTCTGCCTGCCTCTCTGCCTACTTGTGATCTCTGTCAAATAAACAAATTAAAAAAAAAAGTCATCAGCTTAAACCCATGAGAGTGCATTACAGTAACCTGCAGTTTTGGTTTGAGCAGAGAGACTCTGAGCCATGAATGGAGCTGTGCCTATTTTTTGTAGCGAGATCACCCCATGAAGCAGTCCTTATTATGTTGCTCCATCATCTGTGAAAACATTGCCAGTGACACCCCCAGAATTACCCAGAAGAACTGCTCGTCTTCAAAGAACTGGGTTTGACCAAGAGTCGATCTGCATGTATGACCCCAGTGAATTTTCAAGGTGCACAGTATAAAATCAAAGAGGAAATGGTGATCTGGGATTATGAAAGAGGCCGAGAATTCACAAGTGAGGAGTTTGTCAAAAGATCATTATAGGGACACAGAGAAGCATTTAGAATTAGCAGTACAAGTATAGAGAGAAGGTAGAGTCAGTACCGCAGCAGACCTTTGTTGATATACCTGGAAGACGGGAAAAAAGAAACTGAAGAACGCCACCTCCGGTGTCTAGGAAAGGACCAGCTGGAAGGGCATTAACTCCCTCCCCATCTCTGCTGTGCCTGGGTCTAGAGGGAGTAAGATAGAAACTCATGGAGAGGTTTGGGTAGGGTGAACAATTGGCAGGGCTTCCCCAGGACTGATGACCTGAGAGCCAAAGACAGGGCCATGCTGGGCGATGCAGATGGGCTCGCACCCTCGGTTCCGGCCAGAAAGACGTGCTGGAACCGAGTAGTGTGAGTGGAATAGAAGATAACTTCCTTTAGTGTGATAGATGTAGTTAAAATCTCTTGTGGTGATTTCCCACCCTGAGTACTCACATGCTTAACCCTTTGATTTCTGGAGACATTTCCAATTCCTTTTGCCAAGCAGCAACTTCTAATGGGACCAGTCCATGAAGCCCTATGGTTTTGGAGGCACAAGATAAGATAAAAGGAGTGAATGTAACCAAGAGACATCCTTATGACTCAGGACAGGCTGCAGTAACCTGAGGCCAAAGGATCATCTCTGGAGACAGACTGTGCCAGGTCCTGGAAGTCTCTGTTGAGCCCTTTGTGGGCATATTGTTGTGGCTGTGTGGAGGGAATCAAGATGCCAGGGCCTTGCACTGTACGCTCGTCATTCTGAACTGAGTGGGCCCCCCAGGGTTAACTGCTCCCGCTCTATTGGTGTGATCTGTCGCCTCTGCCTGGAGTTTGCATTCTGCAAACCTTACCCCGTACACACATACTGCAGGTCTCCGCTTAGATATCACTTCGGGTGCTTTTCCTAGGTCACCAAAACTCACCCTTGAATTTTGGGAGCCCGTCACCCCAGTCACTTTAGGGCAGCCCTTTTTGTTTGCCTTTGTAAATTCCCACAGTATTATCCACTGCTGGGTATAGAGTGAACGTAAAAGAATCAAATGACTAAGAGAAATTCCTTCCTTTTTTTCAGATACTCTGTTATTTATAACCACTTTTCCTGAACAGATTTTCGTTCTTGGGTGTCAGTCAAAGCCACGGGGTATTATGTTAGTTATATAAGCTTATTTTGTAACTGAGTAAGAAACCAAGTGGGAGATATGCTATTAGATGTAATTCCTGAACATGACAGCTTTGTATAGCTCCAGATTGGGAGGGATCACCCAGTCTGACCATCTTGTCAAATCCTCTCATTTTATAGGTAAGTAAAGGAACTTTGGATGGATAAAGTAACTGAGGTCAGCCAGCCAACTGTCTGTGGCACAGCTAGGATTAAAACCTGTTTTTGCTTTCTATAAGAAACCCTCCCAGTATCCTCCTGCATCTACATTGGTCTACTTGTTGTTTTTAAGCAATGATAATGATCTGTTTCCTTCACCTCCCAGTTTCTGTCCTTAGACCCGAGCTCCCAGGGTGGGTTAGTAAAGATAACGATGTAGCAGTTACCCAAATAGTACAACACCCTCTTTGCAGTTTGCCAAAAGCCAGGGAGCCACTGAAAAAAACACAGTCAGCCCTCATGAGTGAATGTGTTCCCCCACTGTGGGTGGCAAGTCCCAGCTCCCGATGAGCCCAACCCGGCACACAAGACAAACAGCACAGCACACACGTGAACTTTTGCCACTTTTGTATTTTATTGTGGAACTGAGTTTTTTTTTTTCTTTTACATCAAATATCCTCAATGGAAGAGGGGATATTGCACACAAATATCATAAAAGCACTACATATTACTTTCACTGAAAACTAATTTTCTACATTAGATATGACTGGATAGGATAGAAGTGATGCAGGATTATAAGACATAATACCATACACAGCTGCAGACTGACACAAACACCATTCAGAACAAGAGAGAGGAGTGGAGGTGCTTCTCCGCCGGGCTCAAGACCGCTTCCTTCCAGGGCCGGAAAGAGAAGGCTGCATGCAGCGCAGGTACGCACGACTCAGGACGGCTGCACAGTGTTCTCAAAGGGGCAGCCCGGTCTTGATGCCTCATCATGATGGCTCCTGTTTGGGGAGCTCCAAACGAGTGCAGAGAAGCTATTTATTTTTTTTCCTTCCTTTTCAGTTTTTGATGCTGCCTTTTAAATGAATAGAGTCAGATTTTTTTTTAATAGTCAATAGTTTAAATACCAGGTGAATAACCTAATTGCTTTCAAAGAAATGCTCATCCCTAGGCTGCTTTTGGTGTGTTGTTCAGTTGGTTAGAAGATAAAAGCTTACAGTTCCTTTCAAATGGAAACAAATCTTTTCTTCTAAATCTGAAGCACAAAATAAAAAAAAAAGTTATTAATCTAACTCACAATATCATTACCGAGCAAGAACCTCCTGTGACAGGTGACTAAAGAGAGGCAAGAAAAGCAATTTCAGAATTGTAGAGCAGCTCCTGAGAGCTGAAATTTGGTAATAGAAAATGGAAGGTGGTAGAATTTTCATTAGCAAATGACTGAATCTTATTAAATGAGTATTGAAAAGCTCCTAAACTGCATAAGCTATTGGAGACACTTAAAACATTCATATACACTGGGGAAACCATTCACTAGGATATGTAAGGTTTAAAAAAAAAAATTTTTTTTGAACTCCATGGAAAATGGCGTGGGGGGGGGGGGTCAGTCATTGTATCCAGTCCCACCACAAGACTGAGAAAGCATGCATGGGGGTTGGGTTTTGAGAAAGGGGATAGAATTGGTTAAAATTGAAAGTGGAGGATCATCTCTAACATTTAGTCTCTGTAGAATTTTGCTTAAGAATACTACCAAAAGTTCATGATCATGAGTGCCCTCTCGATGGAGTCTCATCATTTAAACAGAGTGTCAATTCCTTTCACTCAAATATTCAATCTGTACAATTGGATTAAGTAATCAGTATGAATAAAGCTCCTAGAAGTCTGTGTCAATCTTTAGCCCTCACCATGAATGTACATGGTACATTGTGATGGCTGTTACTAAACTAATTGTGTATTTATGGAACTAGCAAAATTAGGTTAGTCACACAGGTAGGAAAGGTGTCTGGAAGGACAGGAGCAACCTGCAATGCTGACTTTCCTGGTATACTCAAGCTCTGTGGTCATCACTGAGAACAATGGATGGAAAAAGGTATAGTTGGTTTCATAGGAAAAAGAGCCAGCTGATCAGTGACAGCTTTTGTATATTTTTACCATTAAATCCCATAACAAAAAAGAAGAAAAATAAAGGAGTAGGATAGAATGGTTACAATTGAAGATTGGCTATAATTCTCTAAAACGTTTGTGTTTTTTTTTAAAAAGCAAAATAATGCACATGTTAAATAAACAATTTGGAAAACTGGAAAATAATTCCATCTTCTGTCAAAGAAAAATCAAGCAGAGGTCTGGATTTGGCAAGAAGGCTGGAAATCAGTTTCTCTTCCCATGTATTACGTGGACCTAACCAACTCAACTAATCAGTAAATCACCATGAGTATCTTAGGTTGTCTCATAAAATAAGTATGAAGTAGGTAAGTTTATACTCCGTAAAATCCATTTTGTCACAACGAGTTTCCGTTTTGTGTGAATTTTTTGTACCCTTTATCAATGTGTCGTTCTTAAGGACTCTAAAGAAATGGGGTAATAAATAAAAGTTGCATTTCTAGAGAAGCCTAAAAAAAATAGAATATTAATTTTTTTTAAAAAAATTAAAACATTTGAAAAATGTAATTCACAGCATTAAAGTAGACTGCATAGGTCCTCTGTGAAGGGACCTGAAGAAGCATTGTTTAAACCCTCATAGTAGTTAGCAGTGCAAAACATACACTTATCAGACAAAAATCAACTAAAATGTTAATTTTGAAATAAATAACTAACATAGAAAATAAAATGAGGTCATTGTTCACTACTCTGTAGATCTTAAGAGTCTGCAGGAAACACAACATGACAGAGCACAGCACAGTTGTCACTGAGAAGTTTGCCACATCTGAACACTGGGTGCATCGATCCGCAACTTGAAACTTGACATCAGTTTAAATCATGATCTGGCTTCCAGGTTCATCATAGTTCAATCACGACAATGATGGAAATAATCTCTGAACTCTATGTGATGAATCGTTGGAGACGAGAATTCGTTTGCTTTCAGTGAATTATTTCTTCTACTTTTTTTTCCAGAAAAGAAAATCCCAAAGCAAATTTTTGCCAGGGTTCTTTGAACTTGTCTTGACTCTTTTACCTCATGATTAAAGGTCTTGAAAGAAGGATGTAGAATACCACAGAGTGATATACTTGCAAAGGCCTGGAAAAGTAGCCTACCGTGCCATTCTCCCCCACTCTCAAATAACACGTACTCAGATTTTTATGTTAGGGGAATCAAGGGGTGGGAGGTATCACTATTCCTGGTAGTTATGGGTTTTAATAAATACTATTACTGCACTATCAGACTTCAACCTCACCAGAACTTCAAGAAACATTATTTTGTCTTATGAAAAACTTCAAAAAAAAAGACTGTCACTTGAAATTTTCTTTGCATTTTCCTGTAAATGAAAACATTTGTTAAAAATTTCATCTATGAAAAGTTCTCACATATCTAGGAAAAAAAAAAAACTTCTGTACACTTGATCCCATAATTATGCAGAAAGTAATGGAAATTTAAAAAAAAAAAAAGCCAATGTAAGACAAAGGAAGGTAAATACTGTACACTTGCCGAGAACCTCTTCCACCATTAAGATTCACTGTGTTCCCAGTCCTGATCTTAGAAGCCATTTCAATCTTGGAACTTGCAGTAGTTAAAGAAGCTATGAAAGGCTCAACTTGTTTGGCTGAGGGGCCACAGGTGCACTGAGGTGGTATTCAACACACATGACTCAGCCTCAAACCGCTGCACCCATCAGATCAGCTTCTAGGACCCCCACACGCGCACACACTTGCTCCTTTAACTGGAGTATCTATAATCCTACATGGATGTTTTATAAACTTGCGGTCTCACATTAAAAAATAAGTGCATCAAGTATCTTTGTACATTCAAGTCACTTTCTAAGGCAAATTGTCTACCGTGTGTACTCCCAACCGCTTTGGTATTTGCTTGTTAATTGGGGTGGACTTGGGTGTTTCCGCATGCAGGTGAAGTGACTCCGAGTGGACTAACTGGGTGGACAAATGCTGGGAGCATGCCTTAGATCGATCTACTCGTGTGTCGGAAGAGTCTGAGAGTTCGGAATGGGGCTCAAACCACTTGCGCATCCAGTCTGCGCTCACTACATCATGTCAGTGTGCAGCCTTCAAACTGAAGGAGCTTAATTAAGGCGTGAAAATCTCACATGCCCTCATAACAAGTTTTGTTCTTTTGGTTTCCTTCCAGCTAACTTGTTTCAGAAAATGAAGACCCTTTTTGATGACTCAGACTGACACAAGTTGAGAACTTTGCCTATGTAGACTATAGAATACAGACTGCCTGCAAAAATGCAGCCCTAAGTGCTGGTTATTTTCTCCTCCTTACCCCACCTTGCTCTGTCTCTTTCTCTCTGGGTATCTCACCAGCACACTCTACCATTACCTCTCCTTCTCTTGCATTCTTTTCCTTTCTCATTCTCTCTCTCCTGTGTTCTCTCTCATTGTGCGCGCGCACTCTCTCTCTCTTTCTCTCTCTCTCTCTCTCTTTCTAAGACAAATGCCTCTACCTAGCAGAAGTCAGTTGGGTTTGCTAGTGCATGGTTTCCAAATGTTCAGCAGAGATGAACTGGGGTAGGTAATTTTGCAGTAACTTGAACCCTACTGTGGGAATACTGTTACTTCCCTTAGCAATCAGCAAAAACTAAGAAATATTAGTGACTTGCATCACCGTGACACAGTATAGCATTTGGCAGGTAACAGTTCAGTGACCTATTTAGATGAATTGACTTTTTTAGAAAAGGTGGTTTCAAATTGAAGAATTTCTGGAAACAAAGTTCAAATCCTGTGGTGTGGCTGGCCTTGGTTTTTACAGTTCAATCTTGCATGCAGGGAAGGATTCATCTTGCATAACCACTGTGCTGCTGCTTGCTAAAACCATGATGTTGAGGTCTTGTTGTTTCTCATGGGTCTCTTGGTACCATTCCCTCATCACTTCTGAGTCGTGAGTAGGGATCAGGGTTACCTGCAGGGAGACAGAAAATAGCTGGTTAAGGGCAGAGCTAGAAATCAGACCAAAAAAATAGAACAATAATAAGGTACGAATCAGACCATTGAAAGAAGGGGAAAGAAAGGAAAATTTTCTGTTTTTTCCTCAAGAAATACAAAGGACTTTTCAACTTACATTTTCCAGGAATCAAAATGAAGCTGCAAAAAATTAAGTTTTCCTGAGAGAGTTGAAGACTGGAACCAAAAGCGGCTCAAGGACCAGTCAATTAGTCCATCTATATTCATCATTGGGTTTTCAAATATTTAGTGTTAATAGAAGAAGGGCTTCAGGTAAGGTGGGATTGCTTGTATTTCCTTTCACACACCTGGGCAATTTTGCATGAAAGATACTGCGTATTTAACTCAAGGAACTTAAGTTATCACTGCCGCTTAATTGTGTGTAACTAATATTTCATCCTGGGAACAAAGATTTGTTATCTTTGTGTGTGTGGCTGGGATGGTAGAGTGAGTGGCTGGCTGGCTGGCTGGCTGGGTGGGCACTGGTTTGAATGGTAAAAATTCCATCTAATATTCATTAGGAGACCACTGGGTGTTTCTCATGAAATTTAATATGATTAACTAGCAAATAATTCTATTTAATATTATGCAAACATAGTTTATTAAATGACTCTGCAAAACCACTGGTAAAACTGAGATAAGCAAAGATCACAGCCAAAATAAGAGAGGTGGCTCATAGCCAGTTATGATGTTTGTGAGCTGGAAGGGTCTTGTTGGGGACCATTTTCTGTAGTGCTCCTTCTGGGGGATTTCACCTGGACAGGTGATTTTCCAAATGGCCACATTCCTAGCTTTGGTCTATTTGTGAAACACAAAGGAGTAAAGACAATTTTAGTAGCTCTCACATGGAAATACCATTTTGATTCATACACAAATATTCTTGGTGTATCAGGGGGAAGATAAAGTAATCTTGGGCCTGTTTTGTAGACAAGTGAATTATGATTAGGATGATAAAGTAGCTCTCTTCCTAGACTATGGTTGGCACCATTAGGTGCCAAGAATAATATTCTAGACTATCTTCCATGTGTGAAATCCACTTTGTCCTCCGGAGGTTTCATGTGTGAGAGACCCACAGGGCACCTCGTGCGATCCACAATCACAGTGGGGCCTCTTTAAACAGAATTCCTTCCCTCCACCTCTGAACACAGCTCCATGTGCCATGCAGACACTGTCCTGGGGCTCTTACCTGCATGTTGCTGCCCCATTGGGCTTTCCCTTCCAACAAGGCATCCAGGACAGCCCGGCTGGGCTCCTCGGCAGCAGGGTCATTCCCACTCACCACATAGTAGGATGACCTCACTCTCTTGAAAAATTCGACATCCACATTCTTACTATTGCTGTGATTGGGAATGTAGCACAGGTCCAAATACACAGGGGGGCCTGGAGGCACAGCTGAAGGCTTGGAAGGCTTGGTGGTCCCTGGTCCTTTAGTAAATAAGCAAAGAGAAAAGCCTGGGTCACAGAAAGGCGAAGAAACCCACTGGTCCGGTACTCTCTTCCTACTCATCCCCAAGAAAGTCCTGCTGGATATGCAGAGGGGGCATTTGGATTGGGTGTTTCTTTCTCTCGTAAAGGGCAGCTGAAGAAAGCATAACATGGTTGTCTATCATCTCAACAGGAAAAGCAAAGGATGGGATGGTTTTCCTTTGTGGACAGCCCATTAGAAAGGAAGAAGACTTCTCAGGCCCTCCCAAAAGATGGAACTAGAGAGTAATCCCTCCTCCTAAGAGTTGCTAATGTGCATCCTAATTGGAAATGTGATCTAAGAAACCCATTTTGAAAGTCAAAAAGAGGCCTCTGCATTTGGGAAACCACAGTGAAGCAGTGGTAGTAATCCACCTGAGGATCTCATGTGACAGAAGCTCTGGTCACAACTGAAGATCATACCCCATCGACTGACTCAGTAAATATTTCAGATTTTAACATCCTAGGATCTCCAGCGCCCCCAGAACTCAGTCTTGTTCATAAACTGATGAAACACTGCATTCTGTCCTCGCACAGTACTCTGAAAAGTGAGACCTCTCTCCCTCAGCAAAGCTGGCTACCAAACTTTGACAAGAAGGAGGTTCAGAGGGGCACCTGGGTGGCTCAGTGGGTTAAAGCCTCTGCCTTCAGCTGGGTCATGATCTCAGGGTCCTGGGATCGAGTCCTGCATCGGGCTCTCTGCTCGGCAGGGAGCCTGCTTCCCCCCTTTCTCTCTGCCTGCCTCTCTGCCTACTTCTGATCTCTGTCAAGTAAATAAATAAAATCTTTAAAAAAAAAAAAGGTTCAGAAAGATGGTTTTCTCTAGCCAGTCGAGACCTAACAGACTGGGGGAAGGGGCGTAGGGCTGCCAGAACTCCCAGTCTAAATTATAAAGCTGACAAGGTCAAGATTCAGATGAACCCAAAACTTCCCTGGCAGCTTGTCTAGTGAGATGACTTCCTGACTTGTTCTGGCTAGAAGGTGTCAACTTTTTGAATAGTCACAGAACTAGCCTTCTAAGGCAGTGGTCCTTCAGCCTAGCTGTATAACTTGCATCACCTAGTAAGCCTAATACTCAGGGCCAGGCCTTCCACACCCCAGAGTCTGGCTTCACTGGGCCGGGACAGAGCTTGGGCACCACCGTGTTTTAAAAACCTCCCAGATACATGTTAATGTGCATCTGGATCCTATAGACTTAATCCTCTTTCCTTTTTCCATAGGAGAGTTAAAGACTATCACCCCAGAGTCAAACCACCGGTTGTCCGGTTTTACTTTCAGAAGGATAGAATAGTGATGAGAATCAGCCAAACTGATATTTGGGGAAACTGACTCATTTTCATAAATAACCAGCCATTTTAATGAATCTGAGCTACTTTTAGCTCAGATTTACCTCATGACGTCCATATTCGGGCCTACCAAAGCATTCTGACTGATAGCGGAAGTTCATGAACTACGGTTCTAACAATTAAAAATGTCCTCAGTTTCCCCCCGTGAGCTAAATCACCATCATCAATGCCCAACGAACGTTGCTCACAGAAGCACAAACTGAGAACTGACAAGAGTCGACCAAGGTTTGTTGTAAAAATCAATCAATAACGCAGTTGGCCTTGTTGTAGAAATCTACTGGGAAAGCACCTTCAAAGTAAATTCAAATGAACTCCTCTCTATCACTTGGCCTTAAGAATACCTCTTTAAATGACACACAAAAAAATGTTTTTAAAATCCCGTTGTGTGGGCTAGAGTGGCTATATCTGGCAAGTTTGGTAGCTAGTTTCAGTCGGTTTTTAATCTGTCTGGAAGGATTTCATGTTTTCTCCCAAGTGCAGGCCAGTTGCCAACTCTTTCAAACCAAGAGGTTAATTATCTGGTGGTTTTCCACTACTTCTAAGCATGAGCAAATTCAGATTGTTGGCTGCACACATGTACAAAGCGGAAACGTGATGAGAACTCGGGCTTGAAATTGACCCTCCCGGCTGCTCAAAGTAAAGCTTTGCAGCTCTAAGTGATGCTTCCTCACATGCACAGAATTTAAGAGTCCCAAGGGTCAGCCATCAGGTTTTTCCCTTAATAAATGAGGAAATGTTATTTAAATTATTTTTTGCTTTACACATTTGGGTCGATTTATATTACTTTGTGAACTGAGATCTGAAATCGCTGAGTAACTACTTAAAACAAATAAAATGTATTAATGCAAATCCCTATGATTGGTTTGAAGCAAAGAAATGAAGCCGGGCCATCAGAGAGACCTGCTCATCAAAAACCCAGGTCACTGCTGAGAACTTGATGAATAAGGGAATTGGGATCAAAACAGAAATGATCAAAAGTCAGAGATATCTCCTACCAACTGAATTTCAAACTGGTATAGAATCCTGACTCTGTTAGTGAGACCATGGCCTAAGAGGGAGATAAGAAGAGCTTTGATGTTTTTCTCTCAATTTGTACTGTGTACTGGCAATTGAAATTATGACATTCATTGGCCAGTAAGAAAACAAATAAGAGTACTACCTTTAATGTGCATGTCGCCCTAGACTGGTGATTATTTTTAAACGTAAAAATTTTCTAATTTTTAATTTTTAAGTGTCATAACTTTACATTTAAAAATGTGATAATTTTACTTTAAAAAATTTTTTTCATAAAAAAATTGAATCTAAATCTTGGGCCTACACTGGCCATGCTAGGCTAGGCTTGGCTTGGCACTCCTGGTCTCCCTAAGCCTTTGGGAGCTCCTGGCCTGTGTCACCTTCCCTTGATTCTGAGGCCCGTGTGGCTGAAGTCAATGCCAACACCGTCTCCCAGGGGAGCCTGAAAACACACATCCCTGGTTCTGAAGATTCAGAACAAGGCTGTGGTTGCTCTGTTGCAGGACGGAACAAAGCCAGGAAATCACACCTGGTGAATCAGAGCCGCTCCGGGCCGAGTGCCACACCACCCTCAAACCTGCGGCCCCACGGGGCTGAGACCCGCGCCTTTTGGCAGAAAAGGCTAGTAAGAGGGGAAAGGGACTGTTGTACTCTCTCATCTTCCTAGTACCAAGTTGCAGGGAAATTCAAAGGCTCCGGTCCAAGTGCAGCAGTCTCGGCCTGGATCAGGGTGCTGGCACCTTCCACCTACCTGCAGCTGCAGTCTTGACCGACTTGGATGTGGAGGCATTGGCGGCATTCTTGGTGTCCTTGTCTTTCTCTTCCCCACGTGCAGCTTTGACCTCGGGAGTGGTAGTGGTTTTTGTTGCTTTCTCCACAGATTCCTTCTTCTTAGGAGAAGCCACTCTAGACACTTTATCTGAGGATTCCTTCAAGCCCGCTGGTTTGGGTGAAGCTGCAGAGGGCTTCGACTTCCCGTCCCCCTTTTTGACAGGGGACGATGACTTGGTCTTTGTGCCTGGCTTTTTGGTTTTGGTCTTCTCTTTCAGGTCTTTCTTCAGAGCTTTGCCCAGGTTCTGCTCGATGGCCAAGGCCTCCGGGTCCATCATGGACACGTCAGGGTGGCGTGGAGAAGGGCTGCGGTCCTGCATGGGAGCTGGAGGTGGGTCCATGTGTCTGTATGTGACAGTTTTGTCTGTGGGGATGGTTTCTGATTCATCTTCAGAGTCGATATTTGCATCAGCTGTGATGGAAGGGCACTCTTCGGTCTCCGGAGGGACATCAGAATCCGTCTGGGAGGGAGCAGACTCGCTGACTGAGGTGGGAGGGGTTTCGTCACATTGTCGCCCCTGTGGCTTTCCTCCTGGAGGCGGTGGGGCTCCCCCTGCTTGGGTGAGGGGCTTTTCGGATTCTTCAGTTGGCTCTTCACTGGCAAACCACTCGAGAGGATTGGGATTAATGAAGGAGGGTGAGAGTTCCGTCTTGGGATGCTTGTATTCACAGGAGGACACAAGGCATAAGTCAACATCCTGGCGAGCCTCTGAGGGGGACTTCTTTTCTGCAGTGTAGCACTGGTCCGAAGTCTCATAGGAATACGTAGATGCTTGGGGCGTTCTGGTGATTTTCTCTGCAGTCTCATAACAGTACTTTGAAGCCTCAGGGGTTCGTGTAGCTGTTGTAGATGTCTCATAGGAGAAACTTCCAGACTCAGAGAAACTGGCAATTTTCTCAGTGGTCTCATAAGAGTAGCTAGAATCCCCAAGTGTGTGGCCGCCGTCTTCAGGGTCATCATAGCCATTGCTGATGTCATCCAAGAGCCTTCTAGACCTCTCAGTCTTTTCATAGCTGTAACCACTCACTTCAGGGGTCCTCATCGTCTTCTCACTTGTCTCATAGCTGTACTCCCCCTCTTCAGGGCTCCGGGTGGTCTTCTCAGCAATGTCATAGGCATAGCCACCATCTTCAGGAGTCTTGGTGGTTTTCTCAATGGTGTCATAGGAGTAGCTGCTGTCAGATGGGGATTTTGTGGTTCTTTCTGTCTTCTCATAGTAATAGCCACTCACATCTGGGGGCCGGGTGGTTTTCTCGTAAGACTCATAGTCATAGCCTTCTCCATCTGGGGATCTGGTTGTTTTTTCGGGCTTTTGATAGGCATAGCTGAAGTCACCAGGCGTCTTCCCTCCACTGTCCTTCTCCACACCAGTTGAGGTCAAATCTCTGTTCAAGGCTAGCTGGTGTTGCATCGTATCAAATAACATTGAGGCACGGAAGCCATAGGGCTCTGCGGATGCTGCATCCATTGCTGGAGGAGAGGAAGTGTGGCAAACTGCTATGCTCTCTTTGACGGCAGAGGTAGAATCTGAAAAGCTAGGTGAATATAAAGGAGAGGACTCCCGTGGGGTGAGTGGCGAGATATCAGATTTTGGTGAGAGTTTCTCTCCTTCTAGACTTTGTACTTTTTCTGAGGTGAGTGAGGCATATAAGGATATATCTCTGGGAGGAGCAACGTCGGATAGAGTGTCTTCTTGGAGAGGAGATGCTATCTGAGAGGGAGTATGTGCTGAAGAGGTGGATGGAGAAGCCTCAACCTGAGACACTGAGATAAGCTCAGAAAGATCATTATCTTGGGTGTAGGACGGCTCCTCCATTGGTGGTATCTTATGCGATAAACTAGAGTCCTGCATGTCCGAAGGACTGTAATCCACTTCAGTTGGCCCATTTTCAGTGATGTGAAGCATACTCGCACCCACCGTAGGGTGATCTGGAGACTGTCGGCTAAAGTCCATAGCAAGGGAATGCTCAGGGGATTCTTGGCCAAATTCAATAGACATTGAAGACTGTTCTGATCTGTGATCTTGGACTGGTGTCCTGGATTTGGCTGTTTTAGGGGAGAAATCTGGTGGAGAAATTGACATTGGTCTTGGACATTCTTCTTTAGATGGAGACATTTCTGTTTCCTGGAAAGTAGTCGGCGTTTGCACCACAGACACTGAAAGGGAGTCATCCACTTCAGTGGAGTGTGGGGAGCCAACCTCAGCATGCAGAGAAGGAGACACATCATCTGTTGTTGGCTCTGGAAATGAGCTTGTAGCCACAGAAGCTGTGGATACTGAGGCCACACCCTCCATATGAGAGTATGTGTCTTCTGCTACACCCTCATCAACAGGAGTAGCCGACTTGTCTGAGACAGTGCCTTCAGAAATGGACATCTTAGTATCTTCCTTAAAAGATCCAAACTGACTGACATCTATTTGGGTAGGAGAAACATCTCCTCCTAACTTCCTTTCATCTAAAGCCAGTCCAGATTGAGAACTCAAAGCTTCGACATCGTCAGTTTTCTTTTCTTGACCAAAGTCTTCCTTTATTGGTATGAAGTCTGTGCTTTTCCCTTCCTCTTTGTTTTGGAAAAGACCAGTAGAGGTTATGTCAGAAACTGGACTTAATTTGTCTGGAAAGCCTTGTTTTCCATTCTTTCCTTCAAAGGGGCTTTCAGCACCTCTACCAGCAACCTTGTCATCAGCACTTAGAAAACCTTCATATGCAGACTCGGATCCAATTAGGGGAGGGCTCCGTAAAGGAGACAAAACTTTTTCAATGGGAGATTCTGAGTCAGGCACAGGTTCATCCATGGGGCTTATGGAAGCCCTTTCATTCTCATCTTTGGCATCACTGAATTCAAAACTCACTGGAACCGCTGGTGGTTTTTCGGTTACTTCTGTGGGGAGCTGACTAGACTTCTCTTCTGTGGGAGACTGGTAGTAAGGTGTGTGGCCCGCACTGCCAGTTACAGACTGAGAGGGAGACACCACTTCCAGGGTCTTATCCTCAGGACTAGCACAATGCTCTTCAACTACTTCTTGGGTCACCTCAGGAGACACTGGGGCTGCTTCGGCCTCTGCTGAGACTTGAATCTCATTGGGCGTCAAAGAAAAGTTCACACTGCGTTCACCTAGAGGGGTCTTCTCTATGGGTGAAGGAGGAGATGGGCTCAGGGATGGGCTCTTGGGTGGACTCAGTTTTTCATCAGAGACTGCTGGGATGGATTCTTTGATCGTCAGTGTGGCACTGGCTCTTAGGTCTTTCTCTTCCGAGCAGTACGCATCACGCAGAGCAGATTTGCTAAATTTGTCTTCCTCCATGGACGATGGTGGTGAGATGGTGGAGGCTGATGCATTGTAGTCCTTCCCATCTGTGGCATCTGTTTTTGAGCCTTCAGATAATCCATTGAGTGTCGTAACAGCAGGTTTGCTGTATTCCTGCGCATATAGTGCAGACTCGTATTTGGTGATGTTTACAAATTCTTGAGATGGGGACTCTGTCTCTTCGTTGTTGATCTCATCACTCATCACATCGCGAGGAGTAGACATCTCATCCATTGGGGTGGGCTCACTGGAAATCTCAATGGTAGACTGCGTGTAGCCAGAGGTGGCAGTGAACTCTTCAGGCTGGTCTTCTCGATTCTCCTCATCAGAAGCGGTGGCCTCACTCTCTGAGCCTCCAGGTAAAGTCTCATCATGAATTGAAGACGCAGGTTCTCGGGCAGGAGACTGGGCTCCTGGTTGCTTGATGGCTGTGGTAAGGAATCCATACTGATCCTCGACGCCGCCAGCCTCCGCAGCCTTGTCGACCACGGCCATCACGTAATCTTCAGCTTCCGCTTTTTCGGGCTCATATTCTTCCTCTCTGGCATCCTCGGCTCTATCCTCTTCATCACCCTCCTCCTCCGATTGTTCAGCTTCTCCTTTCTCCACCACCTCATTCATGTCTTCTTCTGCCCGGTCATCTCCACTGACCAGAGACTCCCTCTTCTCCTTAATGTGCACATCTGCCTCAGCCTTGGCACTTTCCTCCTCCTCCATGAGGCTGTGCTTGGAGGTGCTCACACACACATTTTCTTCAACGTCCTCTTCCGGCTCCTCGGCCTCCTCAGTTTCTGCCTTCTCTTCATAGTCTCCAGTCTCTGAGGATTCTTCAAAACCAGCTCCTTCGTCTTCATATTTTTCAATGTCATCCACTCCCTGCTTCTCGACCGGCTCCAGCTCCTCTGGAGTTTGTTCACATTCACCCTCCCCTTCAGTGGTGGTGATTCCCTCATCGGGAGACTCAGCAGGGCCTTTGATGACTTCTGTCTCTTTCTGGATGACATAGCATTCGACTGGCTCAGTTTCCTTCAGTTTCTCCTCATCTTCAATCAGCTCCAGCTGAGGCTTCATGTCTTTTGCTACATCGACCTCTTCGGCCTTTAGCTCTTCAAAGTCCTTGGTCAGATCCTCAGGGGATGACATAAGGGACCTCTCGGCCTCAAGTTCTTTGGCCGGGCCAGCGCCTGCTACACCAGCTGCTGCTGCCAGAGCCGCAGTGGCAGCCACAGAGCCAATGGCTGCGGCCGCAGCCTCTGATGTCTTGCCTTCCTTCTTAATGACTTTAATCTTCCCCTTCTCCTTTGGCTTCCCAGCAGCAACAGAATCTTTCTTAACAGCCTCTTCCTTCTTGGGTACTTTTGGTTTTAATGCAGCTGGTTTTTTGGCTTCCGATAGAGGAGTAGATGATTTCTTTGTGTCTTTAGGAAGTCTCTTAATTTCTTTTTTGGGTTCCTTTTCTTCCTTTTTAATTTCCTTCTTCTCTTCCTTCTTCACCTCCTTCTTGGCTTCCTTCAGTGGGGTTTCTTTCTTAACCTCTTTCTTGGGTTCTTTTTTCTCTTCTTTCTTGATTTCTTTTTTCACTTCCTTTTTCACCTCTTCCTTTTTGGGTTTTTCCTCCTTCTTAATGGGTGTTTTGTCCTCCTTTTTAGCCACTTCTTTCTTAGGCTTTTCCTTCTCCTCTTTCTTTTCTTCAGATTTTGCCTTTGTTTCCTTTTTCACCGTCTTCTCCTTGGCGACTTTGGGTTTGACATCTGTGGTGGGCTTTTCAGCCACCTCAGCTTTCACCGGGGGCAGCTCTTCCTTGCTGGGGACCTCCTTTTCGGTCATTGGAGGTTTGGTCTCTGTTTTTATGGGCTTGTCTTTTTTCACAGTTACCTTTTCTTTGCTTTCAACTTTGGGTGCCTTTTCCACGTGATTAGCTTTTGCGACGTCAGGGGTCTCTTCTTTTGACTCCTTTCGGACAGATTTACTCGCAAGTGGTTTTGCAGCTGGCTTCAGGCTCTCTCGGCTGTCGGCTCTCTGTTTCAGTTTCACTTGTTTCACAGCTGGAGTCACCACCTGGCCAGTTAGGTCCTTCTGGGTGGCCAGTGGCTGTTTCAGAAAGTCTAAGTGTTTGAGCTTTTCCAGTCCTTCCAGGATATTGTACTGGGTGCTATTGCCAGGAAACAGGACCCGAATGATTTTCTCTGCAGGATTTGCTGGATGCCACACGATCAAAGAGGAGACTGAAGTTAAGTAGGAAATTGGGATATCTATTTCTTGACCATTAGGCAGGATTAGTTCAGCCTTGTCTTTGTTAGTGCCAGTCCACTGTTGCATAAAATACTGCATTTCCTTGCTGCTCTTGACTGGGTTAAGGACGTACATCTCAAGTTTACCAACTCCCATTTTTTGGAAAAGAATGACAGGGTCAATGGTATTGCCTACGCTTCTAAAGAGAGGTTCTGGCTTCATAGACAATTTATTTAGGTACTGGAGAGTGAAGCAAGCTTCTTCTATGCTTCTCTTCATCTTGATGTTTGGCTCTGGATTTTTAAGATTTTCAGGGACATTGAGAAATACAACTCCTAAGTCAGGAGAGATGAGGTTTTTCATCCAGTCACTATTTGTGGTGGAGCCCTGAGACTGTTCTTCCTCGAGCTCTGCAATCTTCCGCTGCAGCATGCTGTTTATTCCAGGCAAATTGTCATCCCCAATGTGGGTGAGTAGGATGGAGTCCACTCGGTCCAAGTGTCGGATGAGCTTCCAGAAGCAGGATTTCCTTTCCGATCCTCCATTGATGAGCATATTGAATCCGTTCACGGCAAACAGTGCAGAGTCGCCCCTCCCTCCTGGAAAAATGTAACAACAAGGCTTGGAGAGCTTTAGGAATCCGCCTGATGTGGGAGGTTCTAGGATATCAAAGGGAGATGGGACTTCCACTGATTCTGAGAGATACTCGGTAAACTCGGAAAGTCCTTCCATTTCTGGCAATATAGAAGCTGAGTTGAGTTTAATATTAATGAAGTCTTGGAGGTTGTGTCTGTCAAGATTGGAGTTCTTCCAGTCCCCTTCTTCAGGGCAGAACAGTGTTAAGCTGGCTTTGTTGGCAGGATGGGTGGTACTCAGTAATTCCCCAATCTGGGAGTTAAAAAAATAATAATAATAAAGGAAGAAAGAAAAGGTTTAAGTGACTGTCATCACTGATCCATCATCTCCATCCATTACTACGCATTACAGGATCACCGGGTACACAAAGGGCTGATTTCAGAGGTGCTAGTTGGGTAAACACAGAATTATTGCCATTCTGGTAGCTGAACAGCCTCCACCCTGCACCCTTCTATTACTCCCTTCTGCCAAACCACCGCTCCCCACTGCCAGCACCTCCTCTGGGACCCCTCCAGCGTCTGTTCTTGCCCAGCAGGGGACCTCCAGACCTCTGCTCCGGTTCTAGGACCAGTGGCCATTCTGAATGACCAGTGCCTGTGCCGCAGCGGTTATGAAGTACTTTGGGTATCACCCCTGGGTGCCTGTCATGCACAAAATGCCCTTTACACAATCATAGAGGAAGCCTATGAGAGTCATCTCACCACTTACATAAAATGTCGATTCCACTGGGCTTGGCCAAAAGGCCTGCCTGACACACTAAAATTTAGATAGAGTGCACTAGTTGTTGACTACTTTTAAAATTTGGTGGATACCAAAGCAAAAAGTTGGATGCGTTTTTCTTCCCCTCAGAGACAGAAAGTTCTAGACTACACATCACTACAAAAAGTCACTGGTTCTGGCATGTTTAAAACATGAGTGGCTCATCCAGGGGATTCTCAGAAAATACAAATCCTCTGATTAAAGTCATGATGAAAGCAAATGGATAATTATAGGAGCAAGTAGCCAGACTTGTCCCCCATCGGCTCAGGTTTAAATCCAAGGTGAAACACTCTGCTTTCTCACAACTCCTGCTTTTCTCAGGGTGAGCTGGGTGTGAGTGGCTAGGATCCAATCTGGCTCAAAATTGTTTCAGTGCATACAACAGGACCATAGGATGGGAATGCAGAAAAGCAAAGCACGACCAAAACAGAGACTGGGGTTTAATCAAAGTGCTTTCTAACTCCATAGTATGGCCATATGTTTCATGGTCTTGGCTTAGTAAATACTGAGGGAAAATCATGTCATAAACTCCAGTCTTCTCTCAGGTGTGGCAAAGCTCATAAATCAGCCCAGAGTTTCAAGTGAAAAGAGCTCTGTGTCTTTGATGGCTAATGATGAAGAGGAAAGTAAAGACTTCACTTGGCCCAGGCATCCCCCAGCCAGCATGGTATGAGCTCTCACTTTCCAGTCTTTGAATGGTTTCCTGTCTCACACAACCTCCTGGATACTAACATTCCAAGGCAACTAGTGTGTGTAGTGTAGATGGGTAATTTATAGAATCTGAATTTTCCTACATTAGATTGTAGTGACATTTCCACTTCTGTTTTGTTAGTGTATTTATCCTACATTTTGTGAAGGGTCACAAAATAGCAAAATAATAAGTCTTTGACTTTGTTGTTTTCCTCAGACTTGACAATTTCCTATAAAAGGGAGAAGAGTCCACTGTTTTAGAAGGTAAGAAAACTGAAAAAGCACATCTGGGGTGGCTTTTACTCAAATTATCTGCTGATCAGAGCAAACATTAGCACCAAAGAGGGTCTGTCGTCCAGTAATTAGCAGAGACCCTCATCACCGTTATTGTAGCACAATTAGGGTTCTCTCCATCCTCATTTTCACACCAAGTACATACACACTATTCATGTTTTATAATACATTTTAGAGGAGAAATCTAGGAAAAACCAAAATGCTGAGTCTTCAACAGTGAAATTTTTTTAAAATTAAGTCTACTTCATTGCAGTTTTTAAAATTCCACCCTGAGGGGTGTGGCAGCTAAGGGTATGAGCCAGCTGTGTGTAGAAGGTATTGAATCAAGTTTAAGGAAAAGGTAACAAAAAAAACCAAAAAAACAAAACAAACAAACAAACAAAAAAACCCCAACTTGAGGAATACCTATTTCCCATCTTTTCACTTCTATCTGGGAAGTTCCTAAGAAATGAAGGAAATATGACCCCAAAACAAAGCAAATTTGCACAGAATTTTGAGGAAGTCAAGGGTATTGGAAAACAGCAGAGTCTGGTGAATAAAAAACTATGTACAAGGGAAAGCAGAGAAGAAAGTCAGCACTGCACAGGTTTCTTTCGGAAAGGGGAAATCGGGTCTCCCTGGAGAAGCCACAGTGTACTTGCCATGATGAGGCAGGATGCAGAAAGCAGAGCTAGAGAGAGGCCTTCACGAAGGAGAGAGGGAATAGGAGGCATGACTCCCACAGTCTTAGAGCTACACAGCGGCAACAAAGCCTATGTTTCCCCCCCATTGCCTGAGCCAGCTTCCAGACCTGACCACCAACACGAATGCTGGAGTGAGTGTCTCAGAGCAAAAGACTAAGTCTTAAAAACACCCACTCAATCTCTGTGCAATGCACAGATGAGAGAAACAAAGAGGAGCCAACAGCCTTAGCAGTGGCAAGGAAACTTGTGAGTACGTCTCAGACTTGGAAACAGTGTCTTCCTCTTATAGAGTTTGGAAATATCATCGTAGTAAATGGTAGTTAGTATAGCCCATTGTAGTAGAAGTTTGTGAATAGGAGGAAACACACCCTCGTGTATCTTTGTATTGTTATGTGTGTTTCCCTAATACATCATCAGCTCCAGAGGTGTTCGTTAAACTGCACGGAACTTGGCCAATTCAATATGCACTGTCCTCCCAGAGTGGCTGCTTTGGAAGTGACCATGAGCCTGCGAATACTTCTCAAGCACACTACCTACCCTACATTTGTTCTTAGGAATACAGATGAGAGGCTCAACTGGAAGAAATATTGCTTGGGGCAAAGATAGTCTCTTTGTTAAATATGTTAAAACTCTAATTAAATGCAGGCATACTGGAAGAGGAAGGAAGAGATGAGAAATAATTTACTTTACTGCAGATAATGAAATAAGATTTGAATTTCTAAACCACAGCCTACTCTAACTAGATTTCCTTTTTTGATTAGGTTACTTGCTTGACTGGCGAGGAAATACGGTGGACAGTGTATCTCTGGGTTTTAGCAAGACGTTTAAGAAGATCTCTGAACAGTGTGATAGCAGAATGAGGCGGATACGGAGCCACTCATAGAAATCCTGCTGCTTAGTGTCAACCTGGACGGAGGTCTGTGATGGGATGCCTCAGGCCTCATTTATGTCCTGTGGAGCACGGACTTGGATAAAAATGGCAAAGACATGCTTGTCAAATCTGTCAGTGGCATGACAATGGGAGGCAGAGCAGAAGGTGGGATGGCAGAATTAAAACACTCATGGAAAGCTCTTGACATTGGGATGACGATGGCTAAGTTAACTCTAACAGGCTGGCGTGCTAAAGGGATAAATGTAAGGTCCAGTAAACCAGCAGGATAAAGCAAAGGATTGGGAGATGCGGCTTAACAACCATATTCATGGAGAAGACTCAAGGATTTTAGTTGACAGGCAAGTGGATTTATCGTAAAGCTAAAGAAGCTTAAACTTCAAGGCTCCTCACTGGCATGGTCCCCTCCCAAAACCCTGTACTTAACTGTGTACTGATAATTTTGTTTTCTTTTTCTTAAAGTGAGCCTCCAGTTTATGTAAATTACAGCTCTCCTTAAAGCCTGCATCCCCTCCCCAGTGACATTTAAATTATGGATGTTGATGGTCAAAAGTTACTTTTAGACGTACTTAATAAAAGATTGTATTGAAAACTACAGAAGTCAGGTTAGAAGTCCTAACCTGGTCAGGGACCCCTGGAGTATGGTACCCAGTATGAGTCATGACATTTTAAAGAAACTAGACCAAAACCAAACAGACAAACTGAAGTTGTCATCTCCTCCTCCTTTACCATAACCTCTAAACCTTGCTCTTCAAATACACTTCTCTCTCTAGATCACCTCATCTGCTGCCACGTGTCTCCAGCCCCACTCTTGGTTCCTCGAGCCCCTGACTCATGTATCTAATTGTCTAGTAACGCCAAGGCACTAAAACATGCCCAAGACAACTCCTCACTTTCCCCCAAACCCATCTCATCCCTTTCCTGCCAACAGGTTTAAAGGAAAGTGACCAGACAATGTAATGAACTTTCACTCTCTTCTTTTATGAAGAACGGTGTGCAGAACCGAAAATAATCTGAAGGGAAAAAACAACTGGCAGTGCTGGTGATGGGTGTCTGCAATACCTCAAGTGGAAAAGGGAGCGCATTCTTTCCAAAAATAAGATAGAATGAGATAAAGAAGGAAAAACTCTCTAACAGAGAGAATGGAAACTGTCCCAGGAGATGTGATTTCACCTTCTTCCGATTTCAGGGAGGAATGGGTTGCCCAGATGACTCTTCTATCCGTTAAATTCTGGTTATGTAGTTAACCTCCAATGACTAAGACTCCCACAGACTGAAGATCAAGATGTAATTATATTTTCAGTCCATTTATTTTTAATCTATTTTTATTTTTTTTTAAATGCATCATTTGTTTTTCCTAAATGGTGTTTCTGGTTTCTCTAGAGGGACGAGCATATATCAAGAACTCAATAAAAGGAACAAACCTCAACACCAATGACCTTTAAGGTCCCTTTGTTACAAAGTCATTCTGTACTTTTTCCAAGGACACAGGAGGCAGTCGTGGCTCTAAATGGCTAGTGACCATTGGTCAATACAATCTTCTATTAAGTCAGTGATTTCCAATTGTGCAGGCTAAACCCTAGTAGCCTTGGAGGTAGGGAGATGACAAACTCCGGAGAGAAAGGGACAAAAGCCTTCATTCGTTTTGAAGCAGGTTAGGATGGTACCAGCTGTGAGCACTCACAGTGCTCCCTGAGGCCCCTTCCTGCTGTGGGGAGCCAGGGCTGTCTGCCTCAGGCCCCAGCTGACATCACACCTTCTGAAAGTGAAATGTTTCTTTTCCCTGTTTTTTATTCTCCCCAGTAGGTGGGGAGTGAAACACTGTGAAATCACCCCACCAACGTTTTCACAAAGCCTCCAGGTAAGCCAAACAAAGCCACAGCTCTCACCATTGATGACAGGTACAGAGAGACCTCTCTGTGAAGTCCAGGGCTAAGGAAGCTTAAATGCAGAGAGACAGATGGCCCTTTGCCACTTGGGTGCCTGAGAGGCCATCAACTCAGGAAGTTCTCAGGAAGATGGTTTCAAGTGGACACGGGGACTCCGGTATACACATCCCTCAGCCCCTCCGTGTAGAAACATGGCAGGCCCCAACCTGCTACATTGATGGCCCTAGGAGTTAGAATATCTAACTACTAAACAAACAAAATGAAAGAGGCATGTTGTTTTGGAAAGAGAATTTTCCCAGCCAGGATAAATTCTCAAGCAAAAATAACCAAATTAAGCTCTTTAATCTGATTTTACCAAACACCACTAATGTCATATAATATTCAACCCCTCACATGTATCATCAGTGAATAAGATATGTTCATTAGAAATACTAATGACCCACGTTCAATCCAGCTGCCTTAACCATCTTGTTGTTGGGGGCAAGGATGTGCCGCATTTCCCTACCTGCTTCCCTTTCTTGAGCCCTCTCTTTGTTGGGCTGTTCAAGTAGCCCAAGTTCAAACATTGGGACCAGTCATTAACAATAAGACCAGTGAGAAATAATTAGACTGGGGAAAGTAAGTACAGATACTGAAAGACATCAGGGCAGTTGAATCCTACCTCTTAAAGACTAAGAGATCTTTGGAGTACTCTTTCAGAAAAAACAGGACACCTGGGTTTTCTTCTTGGCTCTATCATTTCAAGTTTCTTCATTATTTTTGCCATCTCTAAACTATTGACTATTCCAATCCCCCTCCACCTCCATCTCCAGCACATTAAAAATGGTTCCAATTCATTATAGATGGGTGTCCCGAATTCTTTTAGTGATGAGTCAGTAGGACTACAGTATGTTGGATCATGCAATTTTGCTTATTTCAAAGGAGGTGTGACATTCCCTCCCCTTCTCCTAGCCCCAATCCCAGGCTTTCAAAGTGGAGCCTCAGGCTACAATTGTAACCAAGCAACTGGAAAGCTTAGCTATTTGCAGACAGGAGCCCACCTCTTGATCGGTGAAAATCTCTATGAAGTTCTGGAAGGAGAAAGAACCGGACTGGAGAATGAGCTCTCCGGTATTTTCAAAGCACTGCCCGGTCAACACGAGCAGCTTGTGTCGGGCAGCATCCGTGATCATCAGGCGCACCTGAAACAAAGCACAGGGAGCTGAACATGAGCCACACGTAACACCACCCACCATCCCACTCGCAGGACAGGGCTGGCTCTTGCAGGGCTTGACATCCATCACCAACCAAACTCGTGCATTTTCCCTGGGGCGGTGGACAGAGCCAACAACTGTGGTCATCTGGTCAACGGGCCCATGAGTGCCACCTTCCATGTTTGAGACAACCAAACCAGTAGTGGTGATTGACTCTCTCCCCACTAGTTTCCTTGTCTTTCACACAGAAGTCTCCACAGGCTGAGTCACCAAGTACAGCCCAGCCCCCCCACCCCGCCCCCGACTGCTGCCTCAGGAAGCACAGATTTCCAGTGACAGTCCCCAGTGAGCCCCTCCCTTACAGGACCCCTTTCCTTCCAAGCCATCCAGCAAATGCTCAGCTCCAAATGCCCATCTCCAGTAGATCAGCAAGGTGCCTGACATTGAACAGAAACAAAAGGCTGCCCCAAACGAGAATCTTTTTTCTCCCCCCAAATGGGAATCTTTTTAATAGAATTGTAAATGGTTTGCACGAAAGAACTCTCTGTTCTTTAAAGTGGCAGGAAGCCAGCCTGTCCTTCAGCTCCAAGCACCAAGGTATTCGTTCTGAGCACAGTTCAGTTCAGCACAAATTCACTGCCAGGCATCATGCTAGACACCAAGGGAGGGATACAAAAGTGAACAGGACATGACGCGTGGTCCCCAAGAATCCCAAGTTCTAATCAAGGAAACACACAAGACCCACGTAATCGTTCCAGCCCCATCTGCTCCACAAGCAAGCCTGGATTCCTTGAAGAAATTCCTTTGTTTTCCTTTTCCATCTCAAGTTGCCTTTACTTCCTAATTCTGTTCATCAGAGAGAGACTGCTAGCCCACCATTTGCCTCAACCGCGCGCCTTCATGCACTGTCAAAGAGGTCCTGCCGATCTGGAGCAGATGGAAGTGGGATCACAACAGACTACATAATGATTGCCAAAAAGTGGAAGCTACCCAGTGTCCATCAGCTGATGACTGGATAAACTGAGGGACATCCCCACAATGGAATAGCATTCAATCATAAAGAAGGAATGAAGTACTGATACATGCTACAACGTGGGTGACTCCTGAAAACCTTATGCTGAGGGAAATAAGCCAAGACACAAAAGCCACCTAGTATAGGATTCCATTATCCAAAATAATCCAAAGAGGCAAATCCACAGAGGCAAAAAGTAGATTACAAATTGCCAGCAACTGGGAGGAATGGGGAGCGTTGGCTAACCGGCTGGGGGTTTTCAAGGGGTGGTGGACGTATTTTGGAAGAGGGTGATGATAGGCACGCAACTTGGTGCATATACTAAAAACCCACGAATTACACACTTTAAAAGATGGATTTTATTATGAATCATATCCCAATTTTCAAAAAGAAGCTCAAAGCATGGGCAGAGGAGATGTTGTAGATAATAAAGTCCCCCCTCCCCCAGCCCCCAAGGACTATGGCAGCCTTAACGTCCAAGCAGCACCGGGTTTCAAAATTGCTAACCTGTCATAAAAGAAGAGGAAAAGGGAGCTGCAGCAATTCCTTCTGCCTGGGGGGCCAGGGACTCTTGGCTTCAGCCAAGCTCTTCTCTAACTATAGTCTCGGAAATACCCAGTTATTCTTTTTTGGCAATAATTTCAAATGACAGTAATAATAACATTAATAAGAAGAACAACCAACATTTCTATTTCAGTGCTTACACGCCATGCTCTGTTTTAAGCATCTAAGGCTTCTATTCACATCATAAGCACTGTTGTGATCTCCATTTCACAGAGGTAGGAACTGAGACAAAAAGACAATAAATAATTTACCCCAGGCCACCAGCTTAAAAGTGGCAGAATCCAGGGAGTCCGGCACCCGAGGCCATGCTCCCGATTACCAGGCTATCCTGCCTTTGGGAGCCATTATAGGGGGGTAAGCAGAATAGCTCTGGAGGGCGCTTGCCTCAAAGATATTATTTTTCTCCAAACCTGTGTCCCAAATGTCCTGTCCTGAGGGCTTGCAGTCTATTTCCCCTGCTACCTCTCAAGCCAGACACCACCGAGCACCACACCCTCCATAAACACCCAAGATTTCATATCCCCTTGCCTCTATAAAATACCCCAGTTCCACCACGCATCTTCCACTTTGTCCTTATGGGGAGGGGCAGTCTGGGGTGGTCCTGAGGTAGAGAACCGGCCACTGACCGGGGGTAAGGAAGCGACCCTGGATCAGAACTTCTCTCTCCGTGGCCTTCTCCTGCCCTGCCCACCCCTGCCCTTCCAGTCAGGTGGGCGCTGTCCACCAGGTGACACTCCGCCCGAGACTCCACGGGGCCACATGCTTACCTCAGTGCTGACGGCTTCATCTGAGGGGTTGATCAGGACCACTGTTTCTAAAACGTCACTTCGGTGATGAAGGATCTTTTGTCCTGTGGACACAAAAACACAGACAAAAAAGGGAGACCTTTAGCTTTTCCCGGTTTAAACTGCCCAGCAGGCTTCAGGGCCAGCAGAGCTACCGCTGCTCCAATGTGCACACAGCGCAGGGATTCTCCACGCTATCTTGGGCAGCACAATGGGTGTTAGCATACGAGAGCTCAGACCCCGCAGGTTCCTCCCAGAGCTGGGTCCGGCTGTCTGGGGCTCCTCATGCTCTCACAGTCCTCGAATTTGCAGGGTTGCTCGCCAGGCTGCCTCTCTGCGCGTTAATGGCGGGTTTTCATCTGAGACAAGGGGTGGATGCCAGGAAAACTCAACGGGGCTCTTGACATTTCCTTTCTCATGGTAATTGGGGATGTTTCCCCGCATCAGCCTTTCTTCTGGTGAGAATGGTGCTGAGATTAATTAGGAGCCTGATTGTGAAATGAATGACATCCAGAAACCCTGGCTAACAATTACCCAACCTCCAGAATGGCTGTCTGAGGCGGGCTTACAGTCTGTTGGAGTATCCGTTAATTAATTCACTTGCCCAGAGAAAAGTGGAGAAACTGTGAGCAAATGAAGAGTGGAGAACAACTCTCCCGCTGGACAAGAGTGGCCAAATTGCTTGTAAGGACAAGCAAAGTCGATGCAGAAAAACAAAGCAAGGTGTTGTGGGGGTGAAGGAGCGTGTCTGAGGGCTGCAGTCCTTTGGCTCCATGTCCCTGATTTCCCATACCTTCAAGTACAACGTTTTAGGGGAATCTGAGTGGCTGAAATCACCCCCAGACGAAGTAGACCGAAGCCTGTGGATGACTTTCTGCATAAACACCCATTCCTTGGACAATTAGACAAAGAATGACTGGGTGCGTGAGGGGCCAAAGTGAGCAATATGTGCTCTAGCGGTTCATAAGGAAGAGAGGAGGGCTGTGCCCCCAGACACACGGAGGGGAGACACGTGGTCAGAGGGTACAAGAACAAGTCTGCTGCTCAGAATATGGGGAACTTGGGTGATGAGACAAAATGTAACAGAATCTGCAGGAGATAAACTCCAAAAGAGAGGAATACCAGAGGGCAGAATGACCTTTCCAGGAAAATAGCTGGCCAATTATTCAAACAGCTAAAATAGAACTACTAGATGGCCCAGCCATTCCACTCCTCGGTAGACTGAAAGCAGGGACTTGACCAGATACTTGTACGCCAGTGTCCAGCAGCATGATTACAACAGCCGAACGGTGGAGACAACCCAAATGTCCGCCTGTGGATGAGTGGATAAACAAAGTAGAATATAGCCATCCAGTGAAATAGTCCTCGGGCATAGAAAGGAATGGAGTTCTGATACGTGCAACGACACACGTGAACCTTGAGAAAAGGAGGCTGAATGAAAGAAGTCTACACAAAAGAACATGTACTGTATGATCCCACTGACAGAAAATATCTAGAATAGGCTAATTCATAGAGTCAGAGAGCAGATCAGAGGTTATCAGAGGCCAAGGCAGAGGGGCTAGGGAGTTACTACTTACTGGGCACAGACTTTCTGTTTGGCGTGAAGGAAAAGTTGTGGAAATAGAGGTCATGTTGTAGAACATTATAAATGCAACTAGTGCCAAAGACCTGTACATTGAAAATTGGTTAATATGGCAAATTTTGTGTTTATATATATTTTACCAGAATTTAAACAAGATGAACAGTACAGTGTACCCAAAACTGTTGAACAGTACACTCTCAATTGATGAACTATACGATATGTGATTTGTATCTCAAGAACCAGTCTAGGGGCCACAGGGATCTTCCCCTTTATATCAGGAAGGACCAGAAGTACCTCAGAAACAAT
Source organism: Mustela putorius furo (assembly GCF_011764305.1). Taxonomy (NCBI): domain Eukaryota; kingdom Metazoa; phylum Chordata; class Mammalia; order Carnivora; family Mustelidae; genus Mustela; species Mustela putorius. The sequence goes on from NW_025421294.1 coordinate 826,961, forward strand.
ATGCTGAAATACCACTACCCCATCATCAAACCCATTCTCCTCCATTGTCTGATCTTTCCCAAGAGCTAATATTTCCCCTATATCAGAAATGGAAGAAGCCCACACTAAACCCTAGTGATGTAAGGCACTGTTCTGAGCACCTCACCAGTATGAAGTCACTGAATCACCTAAAGAGCTCTGTGACAGAGGTACTGTGATGTCCCCTCTTATTGTGGAAGACGGTGAAGTCTGCAAAAGGGAATTAACTAGCTCAAGGTCACATAACTAGGGAGTGTTCGAGTCAGGACTGGGACCTTGCACATCTGGCCCCACAGCCCCTAGCTACACTCCTCTGCAGGGCTAGTCTCTGGGACTAGGATTTGGAAAAACAGACATGGCAGACAATGGAAGCCAAGGGAGAGCTAGGAAAAAATCCAAAGGAACAGCAGCAGGGTTGTGCTCAAAGAAGCAAGAAGCCAGAAAGAATTACAACAATATTGGCCAAAAGCAAAAGAAAAGTCAAAGGTGGCAGAAAACTCACACAGAAGAGGGTGAAATTAAGAGAAGGTGTGAGATACTTTGGTCCAAATGCCTGAAAATGAAGAAACACCAAAACAGAACAATATCCTCCAGTTTGAGCCGACGAAGGACTGAGCTTCCGGAAAAACAATTCAACTAAGCCATGAGAAAGAACGTTTATTTATTAGGAATACCAAAATCTATGCTTTTGTTGGGCATCATTTTTTGGCATGGTTGGTTTTGCTTTTGACAACCATATGCATTTAAAGCTAAAATGAAAGAACACCAAACTGAGTAAGTAAATGATAAAATGACCATCAGAAAACCCAGGAAACCATCCCCTTTCTAGGTCCTTTCGTCAGTGGCCTCCTTGAAATGAAGACTTTGCTTGGGAGGTTCAGTAGCTCTAAGTTGACGTGAAATGAAGCAAAAGCTTAAGCCAAGGAGAAATGGCCATTTCCTCGATCGCACTTTGGACATGACTGTTTTCAACACACAAAGCCTCAGGGAGCATACTGGCAAGGTATGACTGTAGTGCCAGCTCTATGCTGTAGGAACCCACAAAAGTCAAGGTAGGCACAAGTGGCTCCCTCCCCAGGAGACAGTAAAGGAATCAGAGCCCCTTCCTTCCCTACGTGATGGACACGGCGCCCAACCCTGCTCACCCCAGCTTCCAAATGCACCTCTAACAGCCAGCCCCAGGCAGCCCAAGCTCCGCCACCCCAAGCAGGCCCTTCCCCAGACACATCGGAAGTAAGGACACTGCTGCCCAGGCACTCCCTGTCAGGGGGCTTCTTACCATCCACGAGAAGCTCCCTTCCTCTTTGGCTTCATCGCTTGCAGACAAGACAAACGCCATGTGACCGCTGTCGTGTTTACCTCTCCTCCCTCCAAGTCAATTTTCAGACCTGTTTGCTCAGGAATTCAACTAACGAATGTTCTTTTTGTCCATCTTTGGAAACACTGAGAGCGGTGACACAGACGTGCACCATGATGCCATGGCTGCTTCTTCCAACAAAAGCCTTTTTATAGGATTGGATTTAAATGAAGGAGGGGATTTAAAGAGAGAGAAGCTTCAAGCTCTTGTCACAGCCGGGCTGCTGTGACAAGATTCTTTCCCTGGACGATGTAACTAGGGGCTGGGTCATCCTGGCATCTGGCAAGCGCGGGGGCTGCCCGAGGGGCCTGAGCCCCGCACCCCCACCCCGGCATCCCGGTGGAATGCCAGCTCTCCCTGCGGCAGGCGGCTCTGGGCTCTGGCCGCTAGGACGCTAGCAAAGTTGCATATTTGGGGAATGTTTCACACTGGGAAACAGGCCAGGCATTCTGAAGGGGAGGCCACTGCCCTCGCCTGCAAAGGTCTCATTCAGTTGCTTCAGAAAAGAAGTTCCCAGGAAAGAAAGACAACCCAGTTGCAGCCTTTCTCTCTCCCATTATAGTCTGCATTCTCCAGAAAGGGCTCACAGCGGAACCATTAGGGAGCCCCAATGAATAGGTAACTCCGCTCGGCATTGGTCGGAGGGAAGCAAAAGCAGGGGCTTGAGATGCAATGATTGTGTCACTCACTGCTTTGATAAGAAGTCTTTTGAAGACTTCTCCACGAAACTCAGTGTAATTGTGAAGGCTCCATCCTGAGGTGAGTGGGGCAGGGACTTGTTGTGTGACAAAAAAGAAGTCTGTTCCACCTTAGAATCAAAAGAGGATGGTCTGGGGGGACCCCTGAAGCAGCAGGGTCCTTGCAGACAATGAGACCTCTGTCTGTGTGCTCCCAAAGGCTATCTTTGAGACTCAAACAAGCCTGTATTTTTCAGTTATTCCTGGGACTTTTTTTTTTTTTTTTCAGTTATTCCAAGTCTGACACATTATTTCAATATATGTGTCTTTCAGGATCAGGCTGTCCGTGGGGTTGATGGTCTACTCTAATGCGGGTAACTGTAAAATCTCTGAAAGGAAAATGTTATTTTCTAGGTATAATTGGTGGGATGTTTATGGGGTCTCTTCTCCACAGAGTTGAATATCTTACCTAAACACACACACGTATGTGCACACACAGAGGTTTTTTGCTGGTTTCTGAGGAGGCTGACATAACTGAATTCAGTAACACCCACTACTGAGGCGCCGCCATCGCCAGTCCCCATAAAATTCAGAACCTTGGTCCCGCCCACAGCTGCCGCTCCTCTCCTGCATGTACCCCACCCATCGGTGCCAGAACACAGTGGCGTAGCAGGTGATACCATCACGGCTGGGGCCAGAGAAAGACCCCCAACAGTCTCAACCTAGACAGGCAGCTGCTTAAAGAAACGGCCCAGCCCAAGGGAGAGAATGCCGGAGCCAGAGTCCAGAAAGCCCGAAGAGGTGGGGGAAGCCCTTGATGAAAACACTGAGGATCCCCCGTAAGAGGGCAGTCACTTGGTATGTTTGAGAATGAGCACATCATTTCCTTTTCTACGGATGATCACAATCCAGAACTGGATTTCCACAACTTCCTTTTCCTGAAAAGTCAACACTTTTTCTTCTACCTGCTCCTCCTGCCCCTTCCCCGGGTACAAGCCGGAATGGATTTTTTTTTTTTTTTTGAAAAAAAATTTTTTTTTTTTAATTTTATTTATTTATTTGACAGAGAGCGATCACAAGCAGGCAGAGAGGCAGGCAGAGAGAGAGAAGGAAGCAGGCTCCCCACTGAGCAGAGAACCCGATGCAGGGCTCGATCCCAGGACCCCGAGATCACGACCCGAGCCGAAGGCAGAGGCTTTAACCCACTGAGCCACCCAGGCGCCCCCGGAATGGATTCTTTATGGACACAGAATTCGATACTGTGATTCCGCCCCAGAAAAACTTCCAATGTGAAGAAGCAAAAACTTAGGGTTAAAGAAGACTGTAGAATTAGGGAAAGCATAGGGTAAAGGACTGGGATGATTTAGCTAAAAGTAAGGGCTGGGAGAGCGAGAAAAGGCCACAAGCACAAAAGTCTTGATGTTAAATTCTGTTTCTGTTGGAGGGAGAAAAGAAAGAAGGAAAGGCGGGGAAGCAGGGAGGGAGGAAGGAAAGAGAAATAAGAGCCATGAGTTCTTCAATTCTACCTCCTTGCCCAAGTGGATTTTCCAAAAAGGAAACCTCTTCCTTCCAACCTCCACGTCTAAAAAACAACCCCCAGGGTAAAGTTTAGCTGAATGGACAAAATCAAGAAATGAAAGGTACTCAGTGCGGGAACTAAAAAATTCCTTACCAGAGGGTCTGCCTGCAGCTTTTAATAACGGCTTTTCATTTGGAAGAATATCCAGACCCCCTTTCTGCAGGAATCCACATTATAACACAAAGTAAATATGCTAAGAGATGGGGGAAGTTTTGGAGAGAAAGAGCTGGTGTGGAGGGAGAGGAGATGCCTGCATCAGCAAAGCTCTTGTGAATCTTCTTTCCTTCTCTGTCCCTTACAACTAACCTTGGCCCCTACGGGCCTGGTGGGAAGACAGCTCTGGGGCTCTCCCTTCCCAGAGGGAGACAGAGGAAGAGCAAGTCAGGAAGCCTCCAAGCAGCGGAAAGGTTGGTTCCCAGCAGCCTCTCTTGGTTCTCCCTGTGTTCCTTCTATCCCACCTCATCACTTCTAAGCAAGAAGAACAGGAAGAGAGAGACCAAAGGGGGGGGGGGGTGCACATGTGGTCACAGCACTTCTTCAAGGCCACAAGCAGCAATGTCTTTCCCAGATGTCCCAGCATAGAGCTCAAGGGCGGGTGCAGGAGGGCACAGGGCCCGACCTACCAGAAGCCTCCCCCTTGTTGCCTGGAATGAGAAAGAAATCCCCTCAGACACGAGAGAGAACATGCCCACGAGGCAGGCTAGACAGCTCAGCTCCCCACTCCTGCCATGGAGGTGCCCTCAGAGAAACACAGGCGCTGGGAGGCTCAGTACCTCCTGATTGCACAATCCCACACTGTCAGTACAGAGCCCAGAAAGCCAGCCATCACCAGGAGCCCACCCAGCATCCCTCCTCAGGGAAGCCCAACTCCTAGCGCTGGAAGGAGTCTGATTTCCCAGAGGCCCTTACACCTTAAAATCAACTCGCTCATCTTTATCAGTTCACATAGCTCTCAGCCTCATCCACCTTCCTGAACCACTGTATCTAAAAGAAAGGTTTTCCAGTTGTGATGCTAAGCCTCCCCATTGTAAGAGGTGAGCATGCATCCTGGGGGAGCCATGGGACAGCCAGTGCCGCTGACTCGCCTGGCCCTGGGCAGGCACGCCCACCTCCCACCCATGCTCAGAGACTCACTCCCTCTTTGTCTCTGCAGTATAATTAGAGCCCAGTTCTCTCCAGCCTTTCCCTGATTTTCCTGGAAATGGCGTTTCTTTTCTGTTGGGAATAAGCTTGTTTGTTTTCTGCTTTTGTTTCCTCTCTGATGTGTGCTCCCGCATGTCACGTTGCTCTCCAAATGGTCAGTGTGTGTTTTTTTAAGAGAACAAGAACATGGATCCCATTATAAACAAATTCAGGAGATTTCATATATAAATTTTTTTTTAATTTAAGTAAGTTGATCATTGCTTGGGAATGAGACCACTTTTTAAAGATTTTACCTTTGACATCTTTTGTGTAGCACAGAATTTAATTATTACAGAATCTGAGTCTACACCGATTTTTCTCTACATTTCCTGAACTTAAACTTTTTTCTTTCTTGTTGACATTTGGTTTAGTTTTTCATGTCTTTGCCAGTCCTTCCACCCCATCCTTCTCTTGGGTTCTGTGCTATCTTCTACTCTATGGTTCCCTGACCATTAGACACCCAAATAAGAAAATAACTAAAACAGCCCGGATGCCAAGACTTCCTCCTCGTCCTGTGTTCTCTGCGTGCAGATGCAGACTGAGCCTTGACGACAGGCTGGCAGGCTTGCTCCTAGTGGCAGAGGAAGGCTCATCTTGCATTGTACATCCCCCTCCTGTTCCAATGCCAAGGGGACTGCTCACACTGGGCACAGACCTGGTTGGGGAATGGGATGCCAGGCAGCAACAGGTCTCGTCCCTTTTGCAGGATCCGCAGCATACCCTCTTTCTCAATCTGCTCTACGGGGCTGTTCTCCCTAATCCCATTCTCCTCTTTCTTCCACTCTCTCCCCCTTTATGAAAGGCCTCAAGGCAGAGGAATGAGAATCCAGGCTACCAAGGGTTAGAAGTGGGAGACTGTGGAAGAAATACGTTTGTTTCTTTTTTCTTTTTCTCTATTTTAGGCCCCAGCTGAAAGAAGTAGAAAGAAATACCATGGATGGTATTGATGAAGGTCAGGCTCCCTGGAGAACACCTAAGGAGAAACAGCAACAACACCAATGTGGGCCCCCACTAGGGGCAAGAAGACAACCTGAAAGTTGTTTCTGCGACAAGGTACGGATTTTAGAAGGCTATACAGATGGATGGAAAGGAAAGGCATACCTAGCAAAGGGCTACGTATGACCTGTCAGGGGAGCCAACTCCAGCTGCCATCAAAGCACAGATCCACATCTGTCTAGTACTTTACCATTTACAGAGCACCTTCCTCTGGGTTTGTGCACTGAAACATTGATGATGATGGTATTCTAAGTCTATGAACAGGGTCTTCTGGGCCCCAGCAAGGTAGGAGGTCCCAGTGCCCTGTTCCCTCAACAAAACGTGCAGCAGACAAAGAAAAATACTTGTGCTCATCATGCAGAAGAATGACATGGCTTCTGCCTTTAAGATTCGAGGAGTCCAGCAGCCAAGGGGAAACCTCCTACCCATGAGCCTGTGAGAATCTGTCACTCTTGTGGCATAAGAAATCAGAATTTCCTCATCTCACAGAATAGGGAAACCTAAAGGAGCCCTGGTGTCAATTCTAGCCACCCCCTTACTATCTTTAAAGAAGAAAAAGACAGGCCTCAGGGGTGAACAGTGGCCTGTCATAAGTGAGCAACTGTTGTATGTGTGTGGCTGCCCAGACAGTTCTACGCCTGCTGCAGGCAGTTCTACATGGGAACAGGTACTAAACTATTAACAGCACCACCTTTCATCTGTGATGCGCTTCATGGTTTATGAAGTCTTATTACAGATAAGAATAAAGTAAGCTGTTAAACTCGGTTTTTAGTCTAACCCATCTGACTCCTGGTCTTGACTCTTGCCACTGCCCCCCGATGCTTCTCAGAATTTTTTAGGAGTTTACACGGTCTAAATCCTTACTTTTTAAAAATAAGATTTGCCTGAGGTACATTTTTCTTACTGTATTATAGGGTACTCCCTGCCTTCGGGGTATAGGTTTAGGAATTCTTTCTGCATTGGGGGATACCTGCCCTATGGCAGATACTCTACTAACTCTTAGGTTAAACCACAAGATTGCCAATCTCGCCTAAATGTCAACTCAAAAATGGTACTTTCCTGTGGTTCAACAGTTAGACCTCACCCTCTTGAGATCAGAGTAGGTTTCAGAGAATGTTTTTTTAATCTTATTGGTCTTCTCCTGGCCTTTTAAGAGATATTGTATTCCCTGTTCACTAACAAAGTGTGAATTATTTAGAGGACACAGTTTTCTGGAGATTAATTCAGGCAAATTAGTGCTACCTTCATAAACTAGCATTGAGATTAAAACATAAATGGGATGCCAGCCTTATCCTAAAGGGAATATAGTTTAATGGGGATGCTTGTGATTTTGACAGTGTCTCATTTGGAAAGCGTAAGTCAGAAGTAGTGTCTGATACACCACAGGAGCTCAATCAATATTTGATAAGGGAATTAATAATAAAAATGACTAAGCTATATTGAATACCTGCCCTGGGTCAACCACTGATCTAAGTTCTTTATGTAGGATTATTGCCTTAAATCTGCACATTAACCCTATGAGAAAGGCCCTATTCCCATTTTAGAGCTGAGGAAAATGAGACATTGGGCAGTTCAACAACTGCCCTAGGGAATAAATAGTCAAACTAGGATGGAAACCTCGGTGGTTACAGTCCGGAGTCAGGCTCTTAGCTAATAAGACATTTCATTTCATTTTTTAAAGACCTTATTTTTAAGTAATCTCTACACCTAATGTGGGGCTCAAACTCACACCCCCGAGACCAAGAGTTGCACATTCCACCAACTAAGCCAGCCAGGTACCTCACAAAAAGACATTTTTAAAGGGACGAAGGAAGACATAACAGTTAGTTTGATGTGGGGTCTGCTGAGTTTGAGGTTCCTATGAAGGATCCAGGTGGTTCTGCCCAATATGCAGGCAGAAAGGTGAATTTGAGGCTCAGGCCACAGGTTGGACCAGATCTGGGAGGCATCAGTGTATTTTTAGGTGATGTTCTTCGAGAATAAAGAGAGCCTTTTGCTGAGAACAGTCTTGGGAAATGCCACCATTTCAAGGGTGGGCCAAAGCAGCAAAAAGCCCCTGGAGGTGATGTGGAAAAAGCACCAGAGAAGTGATGGACCACTGCCTTCTCTGCTCACCTTCCCACCTAGTCCCCGGGGTGACCTGTACCTGAAGTGCCTTCCTGATTTGCAAACTTAATCCACCTCCACAGAAAGGAGAGTCGAGGCTGAATACTTCAAAAACCTTAAATAATCCAATAATAGGGTTCCTGGGAGGCTCATGGGTTAAACCTCTGCCTTCGGCTCAGGTCATGATCTCAGGGCCCTAGGATAGAGTTCCGCATCGGGCTCTCTGCTCAGCAGGGAGCCTGCTTCCCCCCCCCCCCACCTGCCTGCCTCTCTGCCTACTTGTGGTCTTTCTCTGTCAAATAAATAAATAAAATCTTTTTAAAAATCCAATAATAACTCAGACTTGCTTTTCACATTCAACCTAAAATGCACTACTTGGACCTACATATCCACTGCAATGTTACATTGCTTAGCCTGTGGGTATGGCTTTGTTTTCTGTCTGGGACCCATCTGCTTGATGGAGAAAGGACTGGAGGCTGACACTTCTCAGAGTGTGAGATGCCCTGTGATCCCCTGAGGACCTCAATAAAAATGCAGATATGCCTGGCCCACTCTCAGAAGGCAGGAGTGAGGTCTGGGGCTCTGCATGTCTGCAAACTTTCAGATAATTCTCATCATTCTGTCGCCCCTTCTTTGAGAAAGGAGACAACGTAGACAAAGACGACGCTCTTGATCAATAACAACAGTAAGTGAGCTTATTTAATGTCATCCTCACACTGTTTTTAATGTGTTACCGTCCTAATGGCTGAACATACTGCTAGAATTATTTCCCTTGTGATCCTTAAAAACTCAAACAACTTTTCCCAGTAAGTACTGAGTCTAGGAATCACTTGGCAGTTTTATCTGACATTTAATTTGCCATCAAATCCCTGCCACTGATCAAATCTGGGGAAACTGCCGACCATTCACCCCCATCTATTACCCTTTAGAACCAAATTATCACAACCTTCAACTTCAAAGCCAGACACCTTAAAAACAGAAATCAAATTTGGTACTGGCTATTGAAAAGAAAACAGAAAGGGAAAAATATAAGTAGCTGACATAACAAATATCACTTCTAGTTTCAGACCCCTTGGACACCCTTAGCTCTAAGCCAAGGAGAAATAGCACGGGCTTATGACATTTTTTCCCGGTAAAGTCCCCAGGGGATAGTACTACCTGCAATGAAAGCATCAGGCTAGCGCAAAGCAACAGGCTCGGTTATCTGCCAGGAAGGGACCTCTGAAGGTCAAGATCCTGACCTGGAAGTAGGAGGCTCAAGGGACCTGAAGTGGGGCCTCCACCGCCACCATCTTTAACAGGTAATGGAAAGGTGGATACTCAGGTCTTGTGTGCCAGCTAGGATGAGTAAATCTGGCCATATCTTTTAAAGCATTTGGCCTAAAGCCCCAACCCAACCCAAAGGAAGTGTGACTTTGGTTTTGTTTTAGTTTTGTTAATTTATATTCTGCCTCATTCAGAAGGGGGAGGAGGAGACGGCTGAATCAGCACCTGGTATTTCCCCTGAGCACTATGTCTGTGTTACCCAGTCATGGCCCGGTGCTTGGACTGCCCAGAAAAGTACACTCCATTCCTCCTGACCGGGGTCTTCTCTGTCCTGGGGCTGAGGAAGGACTCTTGGCACACCAGGGCCCCAGCCCTGACTCCTCTGTACTTCCTACTCTTTGCCATCAGTTATGTGCCCTGTCTGCTGAACCAGAGCGAAGGCCTATTTAGAGCCTGGTCCTCAACTTCCCTCAGTCAGGTGCTCTCCTCAGCTCTCTTCATAGTGGACTGACTCCAGAGCGTACTCTCTCAATGTTAAAGGTCTTTTCTTTAAACACATGGCTCCTCGCCATTCTTTCATGATCTCTTGCTGTGCTCTGACAAATGGCCCTAGAAGAACCAACATCTTCGCTCACATTTTCCTCCTTAGTATGCTCCTTCTCTTATTCTAAGAGAAGAAGGATGTCTCCCCCACCCACTTTCACGTTATTCTTTTCTACTGTGTGTTGCTCTAACAGGCAGCAGCTGCTGGAGAGAGCTAGTTTTGAGCCCTGGATAAGACATATGAACACAAAGCCTTGGGTAAACACTGTAGCCCCACTGACTAACAACTGAAGAAGACCATGCAATAAGGCCTTTGCTCTGAGCATGTCTTCAGAGATTTGGTCACAGGGGATGGTGAGCCCCTGTGTATGGTGTGGTTCCAGAAACTCTTGCTGGGCATAGAGGTAGGAAAAATTTATCACAAGAACTTTCTCCAACTAAACCCTTCATCCATCACCTCATCCTCAACCAAATCCAAACCCCACCCGTTAGCAGTAAAATATTAATTAGAAGAGCAAAAGGGAGCAGTTATGTGAACTAATTCAGTATTTTCTGAAGAACATCATACAGAGTTTGACTTCTTACTGCCTTTCATACCATTTCATACTTTTAGAGGGGAAAAGAGTATGGAATCCCACTTGCTGCTGACTCAGGTCAAATGTGGTGTCATATGTTGATAAGTAGAATGCATGACTTTAAAGTCAGCCACTCAGTTTTTTCATTTCACCTAATACCATTTAATTTCAGTGAGTTATACTGTTAAAAGTTTACATGAAATAAACCAGTAATTTACAATGCTGATGTATTCACTGAATTTATACTAATTAAAATTTTCAGTATATCAGATACTTGTGCTAACTGGTCACTGCATTTGTTTTTTTAACCCCAGTGGGACAGTTGGCTGAAAGTTTGCTTTAAATGAAGGGGGTTGGGGCACCTGCGTGGCTCAGTGGGTTAAGCCTCTGCCTTTGGCTCAGGTCATGATGTAAGGGTCCTGGGATCAAGCCCCCCTCATCGGGCTCTCTGCTTAGTGGGGAGCCTGCTTCCCCCTCTCTCTCTGTCTGCCTCTCTGCCTACTTGTGATCTCTCCCTCTGTCAAATAAATAAATAAAATATTTAAAAAAATAAAAAATGAAGGGTGTTGTTGGAGGACACCATTTACTACTATGTCTTAAAGTAAGTTCTCGAACCTACTTAAATCTAATCAGTCCCTTACAGATCCCGTTCAACTTTTATTTCCTCTGGAAATATCTCCTATCCCCTTCAACTCCCAAAGTTGTCTCTTCCCTCAAAATTCTGATGGTGGTTAATGGTCTCTGTATTATATACCTCAATTAGAGGAAGTGTATAAAAATTTATACAAGCCAACTAAACGAGAATGTCTTAGTTAACAAAATGCTCTCACGTACTTGTGAAAATCATGTGCACTACCTCATTTGGACTTCCTGTGAAGTTGGCAATTTCCATGCAAATCTCACAGAACCCAGATCACACATTCCACCTATAGACATTTAGGTATTGATGGTCTTTTGCAAAACAGGACAACCAAAAATATAGATGGTTACAGTTGCACATACCACTACCCATGCAATTTCTGAACAGGATTCAACATAATCATGCGGGTGGAAATTCAGCCTTTAGGAAAATGAGTAAATCAAGTGATGTAGGACCTTTCAGGCCGTGGAAGATATACCCCTGAGTCACCATTAGCAGAAAGCTCACTGCCATATAAAAATTAAAAGGAAGCGCTGTCTACTACTTTTTATGTGATTAGGGCCCCAAAATGTCCCAAAGTGTCGAAAGTTTGTTTTTATTTTTTCACAAGTACACTGAATTTTGTCTCTGGTCATCAGCCCCTCCTTAGGACTCCTAAGAGAATTAAGATAGGGCGTCATTAGGAAGAATTCATTTTGACTTTATATTCAACTACAGGTCTTCACAAGGTCACTACCATAGGGGTGACACCACATGTCCCCATACCACACTTGACCTTCTCTAGAAGATTGTAGCCGAACAACTATATCTGCAGATCTAGGAAAACTTGATGCAGGAAACAAGGAATCAAGTCAGGGCCACATATTTAGTTAATATTAACTTGACAAGCAGAGATTGGTTTCTGACACAATTCTATTAAATCTAGCTAAGGGACATTTTTAAGGTATTGATAAATGCTTTCTGAACCAAGACACATTATTTTTCCTGAGGATAAAGTCCCCAAACCTACTGAGCAGAAGTGATTCAGTCAGTCACTCAACTAAATTCTACCCTCTTTGTCTTCTTTTAAGAAAGACTAAAATTCCGGTGTAGAAGGAGTTCAGGGAGGAAGACAAATAAACTGGGGGCTTTGGAAAAACATGCTTCTCAGAAAATCTCCAGATTTCCATTTCCATGAGAATTAACAGGTTTTCATAAGAAAATGAGCATGCATAAAATCACTTTCCACATTCCTATCGTGCATGATTCTCTATCAGTGGTTTTTTATGTACTTATACCCTTAGAATATATGCAGTTACCCATATGCATGCTAAGTTCTTAGGATGAAAACTCTTTGCTCTTTAACAAAGTGTACAATGGGAGTACATTCTGTCCCAGCAAAAATGCTGACGGGCAAGCCAGCTCTAGAGAAGAACGGACGGACTCAGGCTCCCCAGGGTGTCCTCTGCCGGAGCTCCAGAGTATAACCGAAAGAAAGAACATCTGCATCTGCTCCAGAAAGCAGCACTGAACACTCTCCCGTTGATTTTGGAGTGAGGTTGTCATGGGAGAAAGTAGAAAGATGAAAGGGGCACGCAAAGGATGTAGAAGGCCCGACTCACTCAGTTTAAGCCACATATCAGGGAAATTCAAGGATTCAAAACTAAGGGCTGGAAAGGCAGAAGTTGGGCACACCATCAGACAGTGAAGACAGAAGATGGGTGAGAGGACAGAAAATGAAAATAGAGGTTCCTCCTACTGGCATTTGACTACCTATTCCGTATCTTTTGCGCACTGTGGCTAAATATTTAATCTTAAAACAAAAGTTTCATAGGCATGTTAAAACATCTGGAGAAGCAGCTCAAATTCATGTCAATTTTTCCCTCAGAGGATATAACCGGATGCTCTGCTGTGTCTTCTATACTGTTCTGGAAAATATCGGCACTGCCTTTCTTTCATATCCAGTAAAACGCATTAGGAAATTCCCTAAACGTCTCATGTCTATAAATTTGCTTTGAAGAATGAATTACATCTTTTTCGTATTATGAAAAAAATTAAAGGTTCTTGCAGTAAAGATAAGAAGTCCAATGTCCAATACTTCAACCTTTGGAATTTTGATGTCAGACGTGAAAAAAAAAATTTTCTTCCCCAGTCCATTTTTCCCCAATATAAAATGCCTGTGCACCTTGATAAGCTTCATTAAAGAAACCATTATTTTAATATGATGTTTTTTATATGGTATTTAAAATTTTGATTTAAAGTAAAAAATGATAGTCGCCCAGGGCTATCTAATCAGACACTAGATTTACATGGTTCGACAGGTAAGAAAAAATACTTAAAGTCCTTCCTATTAATGGAAAATTAATTTAAGTGGGCTTAATTGTGTGCCTTCTCGAATTTGCATCCATCTTATAATCTACACAGAGAGATGTCTTATCCAGAGAAGTCACAAAGAGAGAACCACCTCATACTTTCTAATTAATATTTCCTGGAAGTGATCTAAGTACCCTGGGATTTCATCTTGCTAATTTTCAATTCTTCCCATAGGTGGAATTTTTGCCATGGTTAAAAAAAAATCCAATTAACAAACTTCAGCCTATGGAACAGACGCTGCAGAAAGCACACAAAGACCATCGTATCTTTCTTTTTTGCTTTTTTTCTCTAAAACTTGCGTGGAAAAGACAGGTGCCTGCTGGGCACCTTGTACATTTGCATCCTCTGTTCTCCTTTGTTCCTTCTCTCTGTTTCTGTAATGTCTACATTTTGGCCTTTCTGCACTGTCTCTTTGGTTTCAGAGCTTTCCCACTGAGCATTTCCCATGCAAAGAAGAAAGAAAAAAAGAAAAAGAAAGATAGCAATTAGCATACATTATGTAGCTGTACCAACTAGGCAGCTCACAAACACATCTATGAGAAGGACAAGTGGGTCCTGTTTTGTCTTGTCTCCTGGACTGTCTTGCCTTGCTCACAGCCTGCCCTTTGCCAGCCAGAGACGCGCGTCCTTTCCCTTCATCGGCTCGCAGCCTTCCCAGCCCCTGCACAGCCCAGCCAGCTTCACTGGCTTGAAGTATTTAATGAGTTTCTAATTCAGTTTTGGCTCTGGAACCCAGCCAGCTACTGCTGCCCGGGGCTTACGTTTCCCTTTATCCATAATCAGAGTAGAGCTGGAAAGACAGGTCCTGTCACTCTTGGACTTCGATGGGAAGGATTCACTCCCCTTCCCGTTACCACATGGCCTTGCTGACTGCAGACAAGCCAGGAGCTAAGCCTGTCCCCTCAGAGAGCAGGGGGAGAAAGAGGGAGATGCACTCCCGGGTGCTTGGAAGCAGCTTCTAGGGAAGGAACACTGCTCTGTGGTCACTGGACCTCAGTCCATCAGGACAGGGAGAAGAACTAGACTACATTGAATAGTTTTGGGGTCAAAATTCCATGCATTTTACATACAGGTGCCTGTCACTTAACAGGATGCTGGAACATTCTCCACCGTGGTTCCAGCAGCCGACTCTCTCCATGGGCTCACATACCGCCCTTACTCCCCTGGATGCCCACGTGGGTGATGAAAAAGCAGTTGCTCCTCAGAGGAGGGCTCTGTATTATCCATAGATGTTATTACTCTGGGGGAAATTGTGGAGGAAACATTCTGGGACTTAAAAAAAAAAAAAAAAGAGCTGATTCGTGACTCATCGGTGATTCTGTTTCTATGTTTAGCTCCATGAACCACAGCCAGGGTGTGTTTCAATCTATTCTACCTGGCCTTCCTGGGGGGTTGCATATGCTGTTTCCTCTGTCCAGAATACTTGTCCCCTCCCATTTACTTGACTGACTCCAATTGTTCCTTCTGGTCTTGGAGACACAGGACCCCCTCTAGAAAGGACACCCCCGCCCCCACTGAGTGCCTCATCCCAGACAGCGGATGCTCGCGTCCTGTGACCCCATCAACACCACACAGAGCTTCTGCACGCAGTAAGCACTGAGTGCCACTGTGATGCGAGAGATCAGATTTGAGATGGAATCTGGTGTTTTCTTACAGAGGGATGCTTGGGCATTTATTTCATATTCACGAGTGGAGAGGACTGTGTGAAAAAAGTCTCTCTAACTGAAACTGTAGCTCAAGGTGTTTGAAAAGAATACAGTGATATTGATTGAACAATGAATGCAGAAGAGTTGAAAAGAGGCTTTGCAAACAAGGCAGACAGGAACAGAGACTGATTTAGACTAAAAGTCAGAGTGCGCTATTTTTAAATGGCTGCATAAATGCATCCCACACAAGCTATGATTCTACCTATTCGTAAATACCCAGGAACAAGTTGTTAAAAATAGGTAACTGACTGAATCTAGCCATTAAATAAATGACTATATTTTACTTACAAATATGGGTTTCAAACCCAATCAACTGATAATTTAAAGCGGTTTAGAGTCAAAGCACATTCCCAAAGATTGGCTGAATGGGGCTGGTTATCGTATGAGGTAGAAAGGTGCCCACTGCGGAGATGGATATGAACTAAGAGCCAGTGGTTCGCCTAGAACTAGCAGTCCTAGAACGCCGGCTCCTGACTCTGCCAACCTTCAGAAGCTCATGGAGTACTTGTTAAAATTACAGAGGACTAGGTCCGATCTAGACCCGGCAAATCAAGATCCTTAGAGTCAGGCTTAAAACCAGGAGTTTTACCAGGAGATGATTCTGATTGCCAGACCACTTTGAGAGGCTTTAGGAAGGCTTCCAAAGAAGACAGCGTCTGGATGGGACATACAAGATGGTGAGTGAAATGAAGCAAGAAGATGCATAGCAGGGAAACTCCAAGCCCTGGGAAATACATCCTTGGGGATGAGATCGACATGGAGTCCAAATGGAGGGCTTATGGTGAGGAACCTGGGTTTAGAGAAATGCGAATCTGGACACTTCTATTCCAAATCCTTGTTTTGCAGACATAGATATTAAGTTTCAGAAAGGCTAAGTGAATTGTGCAGAGTCAGAGAGCAAGATCATGGCGGAGCCAGGAGTCAAGGACGGCTATACCAACATCCATGCTTTTTCTTTCCAAATGGACCCCTGCAGAGGCCAAGGATGCCCCTGCAAGGCTTCTTGACCCCAGAGCTGTGTGATCTGGATGCTTCTCTCTTACACCTGCACTCACACAGCAAACAGAGGCTGTGTTTTATCATCTATTAAGAATGAAGTATCATCTCAAGGGACATCAAAGGTCTGAATCTTAATCGAGATATAGCTCAGATTCCTCGTTGGAAGCTGAAGACGGACTGCAAGAGAAGCAACGTAAGCTCAGTTCTTGGGTTACTTTATTTGGGGCAATGATGGCAGAAACACGGACTTGCATCCACTTGGGCTAAAACTGTTAGTCACCCATCCTCCCTTCTTTTCTAAAAAGAATAGACTGAAAGCCTAACTGTCCTATATACAAAATGCTTTAGAGTGGCGGCAGGAAATGCTAACACAGAATGTCCAGTGAATCTCTTCTCCTTGGCTCCTCTAGGTTTGGCTTTTGCGGGCCTCTGAGAACGCTCGTGGCAACCTCTGCAAGATGGATGAAATGAAAATTGTTGCACACTCTACTGGAAGTCTTCACGCCAAGGGAGCTCCATGACTCCAAGCAACACTCACTCGGCTGTGATTAATATTCCACTGCTGAGCATTCGTGAAATTGTAAAGGTCTCAAAGGGGCATTGAGGAAGTGTTCTTTAATGGTAGTGATTTGATATTTACTAAGTCCCTACTGCGTTGGGTCCATCTCCGTGCCCGTCAGCAGCAAAGCCTCTGGGCTCCACCAAGGTGACAGAATCTAAGGTCGGAAACAAAAATCACGTGATCATCTTTACAGTCCTTTAGAAACGTGTCACAGGCATGACCATGCAGTAACACACCTAACTACCGGAGTTAAGGTAGGAAGCTGTTTAGAAAGAGCCACTTCCTCTGTTCTCGATGACCTCCCTTGTTTGAAAAAACACTTTCCTTTTTCTTAGTACCATTATATTTTCATCAAAGAAAATGCCATTCCCATCATGCCGTGGCCCTCACATCAAAGAGTCCTCCAGTGGGTAACCTTGAAAAGATGTCAAAGGGATCCAAGGGGCTTTTAAGCTGTCTTATTAACAATGGTTTGAATGAGGCGGGGGGGGAACACTTCTGCCTCTATGTTCAGCTCTTGCTTTTCTCCCCAGCTCAGACATTCATCTTGTCAATCACCGCAGTTTCTCCAAATGACGTGCCATATCCTTGATCTCAGAATATCAGGCCTGACGCACCGCCAAGTCAGCCAAGTGCCTCGGCACCTTGCATGGGGTGAGGTTGCCTACAGCGCTGTCTCAGACTTTAAAAAGCCCGTAAGAATGTAAACGGGCTGTCAATTTGGACTTTTCAACATCTGTTTTTCACCACACCATCGATAGAGCCGAGTGTGAGCGGACAGTGAGGAAATCCCAGGGGTCGTAAAGAAGGGCAGAGATTAGGAATGCTACCAACTGCACTAAGAGCCACCTTCCCTGTCCATGTGTCCACCGATTCCTTCCTGGTTGTGGGGGCAGGAGGCCCTTTGGGTTGAAAAGAGACTCGGAGAGAGGTGTTCTCACTTCACACTTCCTTTCTGCACAACACCAGGACTAGTACTAGGATCCATACAAACCAGAGAGCCACCATTTACTGACTGCTTAGCATGTGTTCCTTGCATATTGTAACATTACCTCTAATCGTAACAAGACCTATACAATGAACTTCATTGGACATGTGGGGAAACTAGGTATGGAGAATTTAAGTACTTGGGCCAAAGCCATGGCTGGTGAGTGGCAAAGCTGTGATTCAAACCCAAAGGCACCTGGAATCAAAGTCCATCTTCTTGGCCCCATCAGAACCAACAAGTCAAACACCCTGGGAGACTTAAGACTGCTCTTCTCCATCACCTGACCCAGACCTCAATTCTCATGGGCCGAGATCCCAAAATCCATGGGCAAACCAGTATGTTCTTACCAGAGCCAGCATGTGGCCAAGGTCTGGGAGCACCAGGAACCATTCACATGCTGTAAATGGTGTGTTCTGGAGCTAAATGACCAAGTGGAATGTGTTCTACAGTCTTTCTGGCACATGGAATCTCCAATTCTCTAGGCCTACAGCTAGACCTCATTTACCCAGGTGATACTGTGAGGCCCAGGACCAATAAGAACTTAATTCGGTGGTCCTTGCAGCTCTTCAAGATTTCCAAGGACAGCGATTCTACAACGGCCTCTACCAAGTCACACAGAGGATGCTGGTCCCCGAGATGGAAAGTGTACAGTCTCTTCCATTTGCCTTGTTTCTACTTGCTGAGAATGACCTGATGTCTTACAAGTCTGCGGTTGCCTCTATACCTGTCTCAAGGAATACAGACTAGCCCTGTCCCTCTCCAACAGACCTAACAGTTTATTCTTGCATTAAATGATTGCATCATGAGGCCACTGAATTGATAGAAAAGAAGGCACCGTGAAGCAATTAACCACAGGAACATTTACAAACCCTTCTTAAAGAGACTGAAAAAGAGAGGCTTATTTCTAAACAGTGTAGTCAGCCAGGCTATTTCCAACCTACACTCAATTCCTAGACAACAGTCATGGTTGCCGAAATAACTCCAGCTATTTCTAGCCAAGCAAAATAAATCCCGGCTAAAAGAAAAGTATAGCTTAGAGTAAAAGATCTAATACTATTGCTCTTGATTCAAGATGCTATTTGTTTTTCAGAGTCTTCTCCAAAACGGCTGGGAAGTGGCTACCAGAAGGGGGTTTTGGGTTTGGTTTTCAGGGTTTTCTTAAGTTTTCAACATACAACACACAGGACGGCTGCCAACACCACCCATTCTCTTTGTCCCTCATCGACAGTTATCTTTCCTCCTGCTTCCAGATCCTCATGGGAACATGGAAACACAAAGAAGATAAAGCAGGGTGGCACTCCTTCCCTTGCTCAGTCCCAAACCCATTTCTGCCCTCCTCCGCAAAAGCTAAAGTCATCGTGCATTTTAGCTCCAGAAGATACCACAGAGAAGCAAGGCAATGATAAGGAGCTAGTCGGGGGTCGTTCTACCAGGTCAAAAGTATCTTACCTGTGAACAGAGGCTGTGTGGGCCCCCGTCTCAAGTTCACGCAACCATGAGAAAGGTCTGGACACCCCCCCACGCTATCCAGGGAAGATTGGTCCCCTTAAAACAGGGCTCAGACTCAGATATGAATTTGGTATGAAACTCTTGCTCCTGTAGGACCCCTAAGATCCATGTGGAATCTTCACAAATGTTCCTTTCTTGACTTCTGTCATTCCAAGCCTACGTGGCTCCCTCTAAAACCCATCAATGCCAGCTTTTAGTGAACAGGAAGAGGTATCTAGAAGGCACTTTGTCCTCTAAGGCATAAGGTAAATCACTGGTATACTGATGTTTCTCAACAATATAAAATAGCAATTTAAACACATAATTTCATATACAAAGCCACGCTGGAAGATAGCCTCTTAATTCCTTGCCAGCCTTTAGGACAGAGCCCTTAGGTAATACTCCTCTTTGGGTTAACATACCCTATTTGCCTTCTCAGGAGCTTCCAGACCATGGATGTTTTTTGTTCCCTCCAAAGACTGAAGGAGTTGCTGCTGCTATTAAGGCTTCCTATAAGCTAAGTCTAAATGCAGGCATAATGGGGTATAGTATATTGTCTTCACATATCAAGTATATTATATAATAGGTGTGTCATTTTGATATGTTACACATTTAAAACATATAATATAATTATTATTTAACATATTATTAAGTAGGAATATAATGACCGATTCCTAAATATCCTACTTCAAGGAAGGAGCACCTTGTATAGTTACTTATAGCACAGGTTTGGATTTTTTTCAGTCTTGATCACATAGGGCAACTTCTCTCCCAGAGGCAATGAAAGAAGCCAGGGAGATAGGCAACTTGAGTTCAAGGCCAGACATGGCAGTTAGCTAGCTCTGACCCTGGACAGATGATTTCATCTCTCTGACCCTCAGGCTTCTTGTCGGTAAACGGGAGTAACCGCACCCACACTTCGTAGAGCTGAAGTGAGAATTAAATGAGGTCTTTTTCATGGGAGCCTGGCATGTGGGTGTTCAGTAATCAGTGCAGCTTTAGTCACTATACTAGTTGAATTAGATATATTATTCAAATCCCAGACTTCCTCTGTGGCCCCAGAATCCTTCTTCCTGTCTCAAAGATGGCCGGCTCGGCTCCATTCAGCGTCCTCCACCCACCGGCACTCACTCCAACACTGGTCCACCATGAGAATCCAAGAATCCAACAGTTCAAGTGCTTTGTATTACCTCAACTTTGCCTCACAACTTCCTTCTTCATTTCCACTGACCACCAGTCTTGCATCACACTAGGAAATGACCAAAATTCCAAGTTGTCCTTGCTCTGCCAGTGGATGCACTGGTGATTCTCTTCAAATGAGTCATCCTGGCATCACAAAGCTGAAACACCCCTGAGAACGTCCCCCACTCAGCCACACGACAGTTCCTTTGCACACCCATATCTGCTATGTTTAAGGGAATCCAGTCACATTTTTCCGAACACCTCTCTTTCTTCTCTCCAACTGCTTTAGCCACCTGAACAGTGGTATGAATTAGGACAAGATTTAAAGGCCATTTAGGTTTGCATCATTTTAGAGTTTCTGACTATCCCATACAATCCATCTGATTATAAGGACTGTAATAAAAATCAGAGGACAGAGAGTCATAATAGCTAGCAGCTAGTGACTGCTTTTTATGTGCAAGGCACTGTCAAAAGTGTGTTGCCTGTGTTATCTCCTGCCTGTCATTTCCCACAGTCCAAAAGCAATTACTGGAAGCTTTGGACTTTGCTTCCCGAGCAATGATCCATTAGGGGAGGGCCATGAATCTTATCAGGCAGGTATGGGCTGTCTAGTCTATTTTTCTACTTTTGGGAACTGAAATCAATCATTACTTTTAGAATTCTGCTGCCTGTTTGTCCCCTAGACTTCCCCTCCTCCTCTGTAATCAAAGATGTCCTTCCCAGTCAAGCCCCAGGGAGGCGTGGGAGCCCATGGTGGACTGTCCCCAGGATTCCCATCTCCATCTCGTCCTTTGGCTCCCACTGTTTGCAACCCACAGCTGCAGCTGCTGACCTATGTTTTGCTGCTATTTGCATTTCAGAGAAGTTAATAAAAGCAACGAACTAAATAATAAATTGGAGATTTGTGCTTAAAACAACAATAACAAAGGCCTTTGATTAACCCACAGTACCATAGAAAAGCAACTCAGTAATACCACTGATGGCACTTTGTACACACAGAGTCTCTCAGCTGATTATCTCGGGATTTTTGTGAACATTACCCTCTCGATCCAGAGTGAAAAATAACATCTTTAGCGTAGGAAAACTGGGTCAAGACAGTTAGAAAAGAATGTACTGATTTACATACGGTTACAATTAAAGTCAGTCAATCATTCATACATCTGTTGAACACACACTTCCCAACCACTGACTAAGCGCTAGTCACTCGGCCCCCAGCCAGTCAGGGGGATGTGGGGAGCTCAGAATCCATTGCCCTGTCCAAAAAGACCTATTGCCGTTAGGAGACAGGAAGGCCAAAGGTCTGGTCCACAATATTCTGCTCCTCAGCTGTGACTCAAGTGGTTTTCCCGGGTCTCAGTCTCCTCAGCTGTGAAGTGGGAGTGGGTGGGGAGAGACTTTGTACTAGCTGCTTTTGAGAATCTCTTCCTGCTCCGATGCTCACAGGTAACTCAGGTACTTTGTTCTCCCTCTGTGTCCTCTTATGTCAGAGAAAACACCGGTTCCCAGATTGTGCAAGGAAACTGCCTGGCAACAGAGTTTGGAACCGGAAGAACCATAAAGTCCCTACATCTTACCAGGCCCTGGCTTCCAGGTATACAAAATGGAAACAATGACGATTCGTATCTACAGGGCTGTTCCAAGACTTAAAAGAGGTAATGTAGGAGAAGCGTGTGGGAAAGCCCTGTATAAATGTGAGTTATCATGGATGTCCGGAAATTTAACAATTCCATCAGGATTAGGAGTCGAGAGCTCGTCTCTCCTCCATGCTGAAGCATCCTTGCCATTATGTTATGCTTATACTACTCAGTTAGCTCAAGATGGCTTTTATTCCATGGCCATGCCATTCTATTATCATGCTGTTTTGTTTTGTTTTGAAGATGAGATTCTAAAATTTTCTGCCTTCATCTGTTGTCTCCTAGGTCACAAAGTGGCAGGACAGATTTCTGTTTTGTCTTCCAAATGGAACACTTATCCCCACAGCCAGGAGGCTTAACCAACCATTTCCTATCCTCTTTCTATCAGAGGTCCCACAGAAACACTACTCCAAAGTGAGGAGAAAATGGTCAAGAAATGAAGTGATTCGGGAAGTATTTCTTAAAATGGCCAGCATGGGTCCTAACACCCCCGCTCTCCCAAAAATCTGCTGCTGTGGGGGAACTGAGCATGGGGACCCTCAATGTGGCTGTGTGGGCCTGGAGATGACAGTCATGTAATCCCTGATTACATGTGTCCCTGATAAAGGACAACATTACAAACACTCTGCCCTATTTACAGAGAGATTTCATTTAATCCATTACATATTTTTGTTGTTAGTATAAACTACCAGAAACATCCAAAAACAGGAATACACAAAACCACAACTTCTGTTTTTCAGCCTACACATTCTCACTGAATCATATTCTTAATCACGGCTTTAGTGAAGTCAGTCACCAGCTCAAGAACCATCAGTGGCTCCCAAGGGTCCTCAGGATGGAAGCTGAACTCTTCAGCCCAGAACTGAAGCTCTCTCACAAGCTGGCTCTTTGCTATACTCTGGGGGAGCAAATGAGCTAAACATGGGATTTTCACTCTTAAGGAGTTTAATATGCAAATCAATGAGACCAGATAGATTTTCGTATAGACAATGTTTAGAAAATAATATATTCTAGTAGATAATCAATTGCTAAGATAGTGAAGGGACACAGCATGCATGGACATGCTTTTACCTCCCACTCGCCAGAATGCCCAGCCTTCCATTTCTACTTTGTTCAGAAAAATACCTAATCCACTGTTCAGCCTGTAGGCTAGAATAATCTAGGCTTTGGAGTACCTTGATGACATACACAAATTTGCAGTGCACCTGGATTTGTCAGGGTCAAAGCTGCCCGGCTGCAAGACTCCCCGCTTAGAAGATGCTCTCCAGATGTCAGAAACCGACGGGAACCATTCAGGTGCCTGTTTGCAGTGCACGGAGGGACCCATAAATAGGAAGACCTGAGAAAGCCCAGGACCTGCTGGAACACTCAGAACCAGGCGGTCTGAGGCAAAGAGATCCCAAGAGCAAAAACAGCTTCCAAATCCCCTGAACCTGGTCACAAAAAGCAGTTTAATGGGTCGGCCTGGAGTCCTTCTTCTGCACATACCTCTCTACCTGGTCGGGGCTCCGTGTTTATTTATTTGGGAAAACCCTAGTTGGCAAAGTGCATGAGCTCAGCTGGGTGGAAAGCTGGACACAGCTGGGACAAGAAGCTTCATGGCTCCAGCCCTCCCTGTGATCTTGCCTGCCTGTGGCCATCTGTACTGGCCCCATTAACTGAAAGTTGTCAGACCTCCTTTTGTGTTGTATAGACACTAACGCTGTTCTGTCTACAAACAGATAAAGTTGTTAACAGCAAACTGGAATGAGACCAAAAGCATTCAGTTGATCCAAAAATATGTCAGCCTAAATACACTTGGAGGAAAGTCACCCGGTCTGTGTGATATCACACACGGGCTCTGAGCAAGGCTGTCCCAACGCCTTGGCCCTAAATCCTATGTCCTCTGCTCATGAGGACAGTTCCTGTACACACGGTTTCTAGAGAATCTGACACCGTTGTGTGCACTGGGACAGACACACAGGAATGAGCTAGGAATAGTAGATAATAATAAAAAAAACATATCCCCCAGTGGAAATATTAGCAAAGTAATAAAAGTAATAAGAATTCTGGACCAACACCTCTACTTTGGTTTTGCTTTTGTTCAACATGAGAGATCTGCAGGGCGTTTTAATCGAGACCTGCTTCCTAACTGTATTTCCAACCTGCCAAGTTTTAGTCAGAAATTATATTTTGAAGGTCATCTTGTCAACCTCAGGAAAGTTGTTGTTGTTGTTTTTAATGGAAATCATAAAAGTGATAGCACAAGGCTTTGGGAAGTGGTCTGTGTAACGGACTGGCCACAAGGTCCCAGAGCTGAGAGCTGGACACGTTCTTGGTGTTTCCATTCTCATGCGTTATTCAAAGTTGACCTGTGGTCTCTAAACGTAAGGTAAGGGATTCCCCTTTTACTTTGTCTGATGACCAGCAAAGGGGAACCCAGAGCATTAACAAGGAAGTATAGACCAATTTTGGTATCTTCAAGGGTTTATATTCCCCACGGCCCATGGTATGGATCCCCCATCCTGCCCCACCCCACCTCCCGCCAAAGCCACAAACCATCTCACTGCCTGGGTGGTCTCACTGGGACTCAGTTCCAATCCACAATCCTGTTATAAATCACTACCACACTTTCCCTAGGCCTCAATTCTGCTTGTCTTCACGTCATTTGGAGCAAGACTTTAAGGGAAGATTGGTATCCACAAAAATGGCAAAACACGATTGCTTCCAACAAATATTTCCAGACTTTAGTCAACTAAAAGACCTCATACCTTCACATGAGGAAGCTCTAGTGAGTGGTTCTTATCAAGTCAAATCTGGAACCTGCACACGAAATCCTTCACAGCAGGGAAGATGATGTGGGCTCAGGCAGTGAACACCTCCTCGCCGCTCCCTCTTCTGAGGACACAGGCAGCTAGCGGCACAGCCCACTGTCATGCAATGGAGCAAAGCTAACTTGGGGTCTCACGTGTGCAAACGGGAAGGGCAGAGAGACAAATCGGTGCAGAGGGACTCAGCAAGCACATATCTGAGGCAAATACAAGGCAACTGAGTCAGTATTTGTCTATCATCTGCTCAGAATCCATAGAGCCAGATGCCAGACACAGCCGCACCACTGTTTCCTGACTTCCATTTTGTTTTCTTATACTCACTCCTGGGACCTTGGACAGGCTCTCTTCTCAGACTTCAGACAGCCTTGGTTGCCTTTCAGTTCCTCTGGTGGAACCATGATGCTTCTTCTGGTTACAGCCATGGCTGGCCAGAGGCCCAGGATCCACACTAGCCACACTGCTAGCAAAGGCCACACTACACGATGTTCTCCCTTGAAATAGGCTCTTTCAACAAAAGCTGTACCTTTCTTTTTTTTTTTTTTTTCTTTTTTTAAGCCTGGCTGATTCATAAGAAATGTTATAAAAAATAGCACGAGATTTTCCAATTGCTTTCTTCTTCTACATGTTTCCTTCATGGACCTACTATTGGTCAACACAATGCTTGGGGTAGGAAGGGGAGAGGACAGGGTTAGAGGCCTGTGTTTTGCAGGGGGGGAAAAAAAAGCCATTCCCATTTTAAGAAGTGAGGAGCTGACTGCTTAACTGCATCACACCACTCCTAAAGAAAAAAAATGCTTTTGTTTTAATGTATATAAAACAAGATAGGATAATCTACATAGATGCTCTGCCAAAATGCTGTTGTGATTTGTACCTTTAAAAAGAACCACCTTCTACATGAACTGAGCAATCCCCATATTGGGTCCCAGAACAGTAAAAGGACATTAGTAGACAAAATGGGGAAATCTAAGTAAAATCTGTAGTTTATCTAATAGCATCCTACCAATGTTAATTTCTCACTTCTGATTAAAGGGCTGTGGTCATAAAATTTATGAATAATGTAAGAGGAGAAGCTGGGTGAGAGGAGAATGCTCCATACTATCTTTGCTAAATTTAAAATTACTAAAAATTCTGCATATCTAATTCAAAGCTTATTGCATATCTAAAATCTATAAATTTTTCTGTGGAACTAAAATCATTCAAAAATGTCAAAATAGATAAATAAATGCCCCAAGTGATTTAAAGGCAGGCTCAGTCCGAGAATGCTTATTTCCTAATCTCAACAGCAAGGGAGGGAGTTGTGAGAACCACAGATCCACAGAATCAGGCCCGGGGGTAAGGCTGGCCCAGCACTGCAGGTTCTGGAGCCAACTGATAAGACAGCAAGACTACGATCCTCTCAGTCTCCAAGAGACGGCCCTTGTACAACTCGAACAAATTGGACGCCACAAAACGAAGCTGCAGCCAGCATTCGCCTAAATCCACAGCCCCAGAAATAATCATTCTTGTTCCTCTTTCATCGTATTCCTTTTCACCAGCAGAGATACATTTTTTTTTAAGATTTTATTTATTTATTGGACAGAGAGAGAGAGCACAAGCAGGGGGAGCTGCAGGTAGAGGGAGAGGGAGGGGGAGAAGCAGGCTCCCCGCTGAGCACGGAGCCCAATGTGGGACCCAATCCCAGGACCCTGGGACCATGACCTGAGCTGAAGGCAGACGCCAAACCGACTGAGCCACCCAGGCACCCCTCACACATACATATTCGACGGTTGAGGGCACACTGTAAACTCGTGGTGCTGCTTTCTTCACACACTGTTCTATCACAAATGACTTCCCCCTATGAACCCAGTGCTCTGCAGACACCAGGTTTCATGGCTGCCTGCTAACTCCACTGCATGCCAGCTCCTCAGTTCACTGAACCACACACCGACTGCTGCAGTGAAGGTCCATCAAAGTCACTGCTGTGTGGTGAAGGGGAAACCTCAGTCCTAGACCCAGCTCTCTCAGGCTTTCAATTACTCCTCCCTGGTCAGTCAGACACGACAGGTTGTTCCAGGATGTTGGTGTCCATTTTGACTCTGGAGCCAATTCATGATGCTTCGAATAAAATGCCAGTCACCACCAGGGAAAATCTTAAGCCATGAGAAAAGAAGATGCAGATCAAGTGCCCAGAGTAATAATGGCATAAAACTTAAGTGGAAACAGTAATTAGTGTATAATAAAATAAAAGAATAGCAGACATCAAGACCTGGCAAACTATGGCATTGATGTAAATGAGCTAGTCCGCTTGTGTTGCACATTAAGTCAACACATTCATATTTGTAAAAACTAAATGGGAATAGGGGCACCTAAGTGGCTCAGTGGGTTAAAGCCTCTGCCTTTGGCTCAGGTCATGATCCCAGGGTTCTGGGATCAAGCCCTGCATTGACTTTCTCCTCAGCGGGGAGCCTGCTTCCTCCCCTCTCTCTCTGCCTACTTGTGATCTCTGTCTGTCAAATAAATAAATAAATACTAAATGGGAATAAATATCAGCCCAGTTTTAAGGAATGGGTGAAAACTTAGGTATGTAAAAGACACAGAAACAGCCCAGCCCTCGCTCCTATTTAGGAAAGTGGGATCCATCCCTCGTGATACACACACAGAGCCAATCCTAAAATAAACTCAATCCCGCTCAGATTTTCCTCCCTATGGTGCACTCAAGTGGCTATACCAATATTTAGGAAGGAAAACCAAACTTTCACAGAGAAGTTGGCTTTGAGGAATAAATTTAAATTCCTATTTGAATTTCAGTTGTGTCACTTCATTCTGGCCACAGGGTGTATCTAGAACTGCAAGAGAAAACTTCCTGGGCACCTGGGTGGCTCAGTCAGTTAAGCATCTGCCTTTGGCTCAGGTCATGATCCCTGGGTCCCACATCGGGCTCCTTGCTCAGTGGGAGCTCCTACCCATGCATGATCTTTCTCTCCCTCTCTCTCAAATAAATAAGTAAAATTTTGAAAAAAGAGAGAGAAAACTTTGCTTTTGCTTCCACCTTTTGCCCCGCTGCCACCCATTTTCTGTCCCAACCTGTTTGCTGCCATGGTTCTGAATGAAAGTACAGAGGAAGGGCAGAGGCTTCCCCACGGAGCAATCCAGAGGGCATCCTAGGAGAGTTTCAACAATCTGTTTGGAAAATCGAGTTCTCGGATCCTAAGAAGCTGACCTAGTCTTACGAAGGACCTAGCAATATTTTCACCAAAGGCAGCAAATCACCAACCCTTCTTGTCAAATGTAGTTATTCATCAGATAGGTGTTGAGACGGTACAGTGAAACAAATGTCAGTTCTGAAGAAAGGGAAATTGGATTTTGCTTAGCACCCCCTCTAAGCCTCAACAAGCTCTACTATTCCATTTTTCTCCGGGGAGATAAATCATTTGATTAGAAAGAGGAAATGTCTTCCCAGTTAGTTGAAGGAAGAATGTCGCTTATGACCTCAGGGTGGCATATTACATTCTTGACCATGTAGCTTTCTGAAGTCTAGAAAGGGCAGAAAACTGTGCTGGAGGAGAACATTCATTAAAATAAATATGTATTTTTATATATTAAAAATTCTCTTTGGGTGGCTCAGTTGTGGAGCATCTGTCTTTGGCTCAGGTCATGGTCCCAGAGTCCTGGGATCAAGCCCTGCATCAGGCTCCCTGCTCGCTGGGAAGCCTGCTTCTCCCTCTCCCACTCCCCCTGCTTGGGTTCCCTCTCTCCCTGTGTCTCTGTCAAAAAGATTAAAAAAAAAAAAAAAAAAAAAAAAAACTCTTTTTTAAAAAATGTTCTTTTTATTTAAGGAAATCTACCATTTCCCTAAATGGGTGATTTTCCCTCCTCTGTACCCAAAAGTAGTTTTGGAAACCATGGTCCTGAACTCCACTCTGCATCAGCCCTTTCATTCTCACATTAACCTCTCATCTGGGTTCGGGTAAGAAAGCCTTGTTTTTTAGTCTATAAATCTGTCAGTGAAGACACCAAACTGGATCCTTCTCAGCCCCACTTTGGAGTTGGCAGGGTTGCCCCGGCAACAGCCTCCAATCCGGGTCCATCGAATAGCCACCAATTTCTCCCCTGACATCTCTCCCAAGACCTCCCCTCCCAGCAGGCCACGCCCATCACGCCACCAATCCTCCGTCTGCCCCGGGAGAAGAGGATGGGCGGTCCTAGGGGGAACCACGTGAACACCGGCCAATCAATCACCACGCAGGGTGGCCTCTGTCGGGCTCCCCCCAGGCTTCCGGGGACAGAGCCACTGTGTCACAGCCTCATCTCGTCCCACGTTCTCTGCCTTCTTCCTTTTTTTAATTCCTACAAAGGAAATGACCAGTAATTCATATAGTCTGGAATATAAATCGTCATGAACAAGTGATAAGGCACAGATACTCTTCAAGATGTTGGCCCGGTGACAAGGACAGGCCATCCTGACACACCTCCACTGAGACAAGTGCCAGCACAGCTGATTGTAAGCTTTGCTCTTTTTTTTTTTTTTAAAGAGGATTTTCATAAAATAGATTCTTCCATCAGCTGTGTATGAGAATATTCTTTAGCACAACCCACTGCCCATTAGGCTCTGCTTTTAAAAACGGTTCTAGGTACCCTGGAAAGAGGCTGATGCTGCATGTCAAAAGCATGTACTTCTTACGCTTGGAATCCATTTGTCCGCGACCCACAAGGTCCTCAGAATCTCTGCCTGGAGATACTGGAGTCCTTTATCTATAGAACACTTTCCACTGGTATTCAAAGGGATTCGGAAATTGACTAGTGGGCTCTGGAGCCTGATGGCTAGAGTCTTAGCCCCATCTTCATCATTCACTGGCTGTGTGACCTTGGGCAGGCAGGCTACTTAACCATTCTGTGCCCATTTCTTCATGGCTAAATGGGAATAACAATAATACCTTCTCCTCATCAGAGGTTGTAAGGATTACATGAAATTAATATGTGTAAAGTGCTTAGAACAGTGCCTGACAGACGGTGATCGTTCAGCAAATGTCAGTTATTATTTTTATTAGCTGTCATCAAGAATGAAGGTCAAGGCAGGCCAGCTTTGTGGAAGAAAAGGGAACAAACCCAGACTCCAAAGCCACTAGCTCCGTCTAAGAAAGGCAAGGATTCCTGCCTCAAATATGATTCACCGTAGAAATCCCTAGAAAGGTGGCCTGCCTGAAATTATTTTTAGATTTAATGAAAAAAGCAATCTAGTCCAAATTAGATGAGCTGGATGTCTGTGAGATCTAGCCCTGGGGCACTCTTTGGGTTTTTGGTTCTGGTGTCATGCCTGGCTGAAATAAATTGATTTAAATGAGTTAATAAAAAATTCAGTCTCCCTTGTTGCCACCGGTATTACAAGGGTTTCTGAAACAGTTCAACTGAACAGACTCCCTCCTTATAAAAGAGGGTATACATTTAACGTATGTAGCTTTTCTCAAATCACTCTGTGAGTCCCTGACTTGGCCTATCTCTTTATACTGTTTCAGCCTTTCCGGTAGGATTCCCAACAAACTGCCGACACTTTATTCCTTCCTTTATTCCTAAAAGGCATTTAATGGATTTGGCTGGTTGTTCATCACTGGATGCATGTGGAACACTATACCACGCCTCATGCATAATAAATAAATGGCATGTCTAAAACAAGAAGGATGAATATTTCTGCGATCTAGAGCAAGAGCCTCTGAATGCCCATTGGGCATTATCATAATTAGCTAGTGATTTAGAACAACTCAATTTCCCACCATCACTGCCTTGTGCCTTAAGGAAATCCACCAACACTTCACTGCTTCTTGGAGGAGATGCTTGGAGTCTGAATGGAATATTGTCAGGTGAAATTAGGCCACTTCTGAGTTGTGCAACATTCCCCTTCGAAATCTTGCTGATTACGCAAACACTGAATAATTAACTGATTCATGCATTATACTCCATCAGAATGACAAAGCATTCACACGGGCACCCCATTCCACTTTGCTAATGAAAACCAGCAAGCTTTTAAGACCACCATCCATCAAAAGAGAACTCATTCAGAGTAATGACAGGTGTACGACAATGAAGACGGGATTTTTTTTTTTAAGTATGTAGGCTGCTGCCAAAGATTAAAATCATTCTGTGTTTAATATCATTCTCTTCCTTTGTGTTCCTCTGAGGTTTAGTATTTTCTTTCAGCTGAGAAGTAAAAAGGTTGATGCAAGAGATCTCAAATTCCCAGGAGGATCTTTCTATAATTTCATATTGTGTTGATGAACCGTTTCCACTGGGGTCAATGCCCTTCCCTTGAACAGACCACCGGGTAAATCTGCACAAGGATGGTTCTCAAAAATATTAATAAACTGAGCTAAGGAGGCAATTTGTCCCAGACAGAGCCCCCACAGCTGTACAGAATGTGATCTACACCAACAAAGACAGTAATTCACAGGCAGGTCTGGAGACAGGCAGGGATGGGGCCCTTCTCTAAAGTCATGCACAAGTGGCAACAGTCTCCAGCAACTCAGATGGCCAAGAGAAGAGAGGAACGTGTGTTTTAGTTGTAAGAAGGAATATATTCTCGGATTGCCCCCAGGCAGCCTCCTCTCCCACATTTCTGGTTGTGGCCTAGACTACAGCTCGGAAGCATTACTTGGCTCACTTTTTCCCTAGCACCCTGAAAGGCACTCAGACAGAGCCAAGCATAACAGTTCATGTGTTCCAAAGTTCTTCATCCAGCAGGCTCAACTATAAGACATTTAGCCTAGAATCCAGTCAAAACGGGATGGGGGGGGGGGATGGAGGGAGGGAAAGTCCTAAAATAGATACCACTAAATCAAAGCACTGAAGTTCAAAGACCTTATTCCAGGGAGATGGCTCAAGGTTTATCACACAGATCGAATCTCTCTCTCTCTCTTTTTCTCTCCCTATGATAGGTTTAAAGAGTCTCAAATTGCTAGGTTTTATTCTCCTGAAGATTTGAAGGAATAAAATTGAAGGAAGGTACTGGGTGGAACAGTGTCATGTCTACCTGGAACCTCAGAATGTGACCTCATTTGGACCTCATAGGGTCTTTGTAGACATAATTAGTGATGAGGAGGTCATATCAGAGTAGGGTGGGCCTGAACCCAATGACTCATGTCATTATAAGAAGACAAAAACAGAGATTGAGACACAGGAAGAACATACCATGTTACGATATAGGCAGATACTAGAGGATATGTTTACAAGCCAAGGAGGCCAAGCATGGCCAACAACCCCCAGAAGCCAGCAAAGAGACATGGACTAGTTGTCCCTCAGAACCTCCAGAAGCAACCGGCCTCCCTGACATCTTGGATTTCGGACTTCTGATCTCCAGAAGCTTCTGTTGTTAACACCACGCAGCTTGGGATCCTTTCTATGGCAGCCCTAGGAAATTCATCCAGAAGGGGTACGTAGAAACAACTGAAGGTAATTCAGAAAGAGATGACCTATAGCAAGATACCTAGGGAGATGGCCAAGATGGACAGTATGTTTTCTAAAAGACATGTATATTTAAAAACCACAGCTGGGACCGCTCCATGTGGGAGCAAACCAACAGGTCCTCTCCCACAGGACACAGAAGCCATCATCCACAATCCTTCATCACGTCCAACTGGTTTTCAGAAGGCTGCCTTCTGCTTAGAATATTCAAACAAGGCCTCACCACACTACCTTACCCCACAGCGCTAAAAAGAAAGTGTATTTGTTGGCTCCTTGAATTGCACCAAACATGCTCTTTTATATTTAGTATCTCAACATGGCAATGTGTTCTTTCATCACTGGATTCTCAGGACTAATACTTCACATTTTCATTTCTGGGAATCCTGGTCCAACTCTACAGCTTATCTATGGTATGTGTTAAGATTTTTCTATATTTAGTCAATATGTGTATCTTTCTACAGCAACTGCCCACATACACACACACACACACACCCCTTAAGAACACAACTGAAACACCCTTTATTAGAACTCTAACCTGGTGACACCTAGGCAATCAAACTTTTCTCTGTGGATTTCATATAAGAACCAGAAAATCTTATTTGTGGAAGATGAACTGTGAAGTTGGGCTTAGAATGATTATATCTTGTCTTCAAACCACTTAAAAACTCTGTGGCTCAATTCGCCACCACCTACCCTATCTATTAAGTAAGCCAGAAAATAAAAACTAGAACTTAAAAAAAGTTTAAATAGAGGCTTTAGCCCATATTAAAAAAAAAAAAAAAATGGCCCATGTCAGTTCTGTTTTAATCTCTGACTCTTTGCATGTATACCATAAGCTGAAGTCAGTTTACCCACTTTCCGTTGTTGCTGAGACTTACACTGGGGAATTTCTCTTCCTCCACATGGGAAGCATTTCTTTATTCTGGGAAATTCTTCTTTTTTCTTTTTTTCCAAGTCTCTTTAACTTGAAAAGTCCTAAGTCTCCTCAAATCATCTTTGAAATTGAGATGCACACAACTTGATGTAATTACTTATAAAATGATGTTTTCAAGGTTTGATATTCTATTTGCGTGTCACAATTTCTCAATCAGCTCGAAGATCCTGACTTGGAGACTTGTGGGCCGTTTCCCTGCCTCTTGCCTGGCCATCAAAGGCTGCAGTTCTCACTGCGTTCAACAACACAGACCAGGTTTTGTGGAAAGGCTGCCCTTCCCCTTGCCTAATCAAAGGACGTGGAAGCGGAAAGTCCACAGGTGGGCAGGCTTGGAAGTCGTGGTCCCTGCACCCTGAGCAGCGCCCCCCACTTGCCCAAGACCTTGAATCACTCCCTTAACCTTGACTTTAGAGGAGCTCAGATTTTCCCTCTGTCTACAGCCAACCTAGGGAAGGTGGGATGGCTGGGGGGTCGCACGGTGGGTACAGGGTGGCCCAGACGCGGGGCCAGTCCCTCACAGCTGTCACTCCTCCCCACAGGGAGCCAAGGTGACCAGGGTCAGCAAACTGTCACTTGTTAAAGCTCCACATGTCTCCTTTGCTTCTGCCCTGTCAGCATTTCAGGAGTTAGGGCAGGGGGTTGCGTTCCAGAAATAATAAAAACCACCCATTTGCAGAAACACGTGGCAGGGTTTTATGGCCTGGCAGCCTCCCTCTGCAGCCAAGCTGGAAGACTCAGGCAGACAGTGTCTCATCAGTGAGGCCTGCCTTGGTCCAAAGCATTCAAGATGCAGAGGAAGGTCAGCCAGAGCCAGTACAAATGATGGATTTGCCGTCACCCCCACCATCAGGCAGAATTAGGGTGGAAACAATTGGAAGGAGTATTTTCTTCTCCTTTTTTAACCAAGACTCTTGGTAAGATGATATCATTGCCGTTGGCTTTTCTTTCTTTTCTCTCTCTCTTTTTAAACCATGATCCTCTTACAAACCAAACATCAAATGGTCTCAGAACCTCTCCATATAAGGAGTTTCCAGAGAGGCTGATTCTACTCCTTGTTTCTTGGGCTCAATGGAGAAAGGACTTCTACGGCACTGCAAGCTCTCTGAGTCATGCAGTATGGGATAACTGAGAGGGTGGCTCACTCAGGAAAGGGCCTGACCTTTCCAAGTCCCAGGCTGGCTGTGAGCTTCCCGCTCAAGGTCACTCCAGCTACTGGTCTCCCCTCGGCATGTTAATGATGTCAAGAGACCCACTGGGCCTGAAGTCAGGGCTGGTCCACTGGTGAAATGCTGAATGCAAGGCTCTGAACTCAGGGCTTTTCATCTATTTCTAAATGGGCATCAGAGGCGATTAAAAGCCTGCTGATGAAATTAAATGCCTGTGGCTACCAAGTCCTATTCAAAGACCTCCAACCACTTAAATCTTAGAGCACTGAGTGACAACTGTTCAGCCCTCACGACCAGGCTCGGCCAGGCTCTGCAGTGTGCCATGGTACCACTGAAAGATCAAGGGCAGAAGAAAGGAGAGGAGAGGAAAAGATGGGAGGAATCCAGGAAAGAAGCTGGAGCGCAAGATTAGAGCAGAGTGAAAAATGGCACATTACAGGAGGGAATGTCTGGGCAATGCTCAAGAAGACAGATGCTAGATACAGCACGTGAAGTCATGCCAAACGTGAGGCTGAGGACATCTCCAGGAACAGTGGTCCAGAAGGCAGGCAGGAACAGACTGTACAGCGCCCATCCCTGGGGCACTTAGGTCTGGTTTATTCCGTGGACAGTCTTTCCATCACTGAGACTGGGACTGAGACACAGTGGGGAAAGAACACGATGGACTGTAGAAACAGACAAGGCCCGCTTAGATCCTGGCCCTCTAATCACCCCAAGTTATCTGAAAGTTCAAAGTGATTTCATTCCTCGGTGTGAAAGCAATGTGATTGCTTCCCTAGTACAACTTAACCTCTTTTCAGATACATTCTCGGTGAAAATTATTGGATATGTGTAAATCTCCTCTTAAACACGCTCTGCCTATGCTTTTTGCATTCTTGTTTCTGTCCCAAGGAACTTATTATTTCTCTGCAAAGAAATTTGTGATACTTAACAGTTCTCAAGGATATTTAACAGTTTTTGTCTCCATTCTGGGGACCTCCTCAAAAATCTCTATACCAGTGTCCTTCAAAATGAGGCCCACGCTACTTCGGTGTGGCATGAAATCAAGTTATAAGTCGCAACCAGTATTTTTCCAAAAGAATCGAATCAAATAGATGAGAAAATGTCACAATGCATTGCAGATAGCAAGGACAGGTTTTGTAAGACTTTTGCTTCCATTTTACATGTCTGCATGGGTCACAATTGACCTTTCTGTAATGTGATTAAGATAAAAGAAGTTCATAAAATATTCCTATACAATATCTCTGACTGAAAGTTTGTCGTAAGGTTAAATAAAATCCCCCAAACAGGGCTCTTCTTATGTGCCATATACTAGATGCAGTTCTGCTGCCCCTTTAGTCTATATTCTAAACTCCCTCAACCACTGATGAGATCAAAATTAACTTGATAATTATGAATGTGAATTTTTATATAAGAAAATATATCCTGTAAAAGTATTTACCAGCTTTGTTCATATTCTGTGATGTATCTCTCCTTTCATTTCATGGTCTCCTAGAGAGAACTAAACTGCCTTCCTTACCCTGGACTGCAGTCCTTTTCAGTGACTTATGTCATGGTAAGTTATTATTCAAAAAATGACAGGACCGGGATGATGTCAGACACATCTGATCCAAGGGTGTGACCCAAAGAAGCCTCAATCTTCCTCAGCATTTGAGCAAGAGAGTCACCCCTCACCTTGTATGTGGGGCTCAAAAATGCATCAGAATTCCAAGCTGCAAAAAAGAACACACATCCAGCACTGGAGGAAAGCTCAGAATCCAGAAATCTTGGTGACTTGCCCAAGGTTAAGTACAAAATGTGATCAGAAGAGCAGCCAGAAAAAGAATCCAGGCTTTCGAGTCCCAGCCCCAGTGTAGTGCGCTTTGATACAGATTAAATATGGAAGCACAGAATGACCCTAGAGGTTAACAGAGCTGGAGATGAGAGATGAGTGAATTTTTGTCTCAACTGGCTGTTGTATGTTTCTGCTCTAACCTCCTTAACTCAAACTGACATCTGTGGCTTTTCTTGCCATGTCATTACTCCACTACATACTAGTTGAGGTTTCTGAGGTTA
The DNA here is from genome assembly GCF_011764305.1 of Mustela putorius furo. NCBI lineage: Eukaryota > Metazoa > Chordata > Mammalia > Carnivora > Mustelidae > Mustela > Mustela putorius. Next base: position 863,207 of record NW_025421294.1, read on the forward strand.
GTATTCCTAAGAGCTTTCCAACCTCTGACTTGAATCAGCTCTATTTTCCCCAAACATGTAACTTACTATTGAATCTCATTTCCATGAGAAATACCAAAGCAATCATGATTCATGTCTCCAAATCTAGACTTGGGATTTTTGAAACTGTTTATATTGTATGTTTCCTGGCAGTAAAATAACAACTGTCCACTGTACAAAATGTAAAAAATACAGAAGATAAGGAAGAAAATTAAAATGACTTACTGACCTACTACTCAGGGATCACCCCTGTTAAAATATGGATGTATTTTGTCTATCAATATACAAAAATTCTCTTGGAAGACAAGTGTGATTACACTGAAAAGTACCTCCTATATCCTGCCTTTTTCACTCAATATACTTTAGTAAAGATTCTTCAAATATATGCTTTATAATGTGGCCAAATATTACATCCTACTGACAAATTATTACCCATTACACATGTCATTATTACTGAAAATGTTGGGTTTTCTTCCACTTTTTCACAGATATAAATAATGTGGCAGTAAGCATCTTTGTTAAATAGTTTTTGTGTTTATCTCACTTATTAGTATAGAATAAATTCCTAGTAGGGGATTACTGGGTCAGTGTATGAGCAGTATTAAATCTTTTGATACAGATTGAAAAAGACCATTTCAGAAAGGCTGTTTATATCCAAACAGCAGAATATGAAGGTACCTATCTTGTTTTCTTTGCCAATAAGAAGTAGTTATCATCTTTTAAAGGCTTGAAACTTATAGGTAAAAATTTGTATTTTAATTTACAGTTTAAACATTTTTATGTTTTGGTTTATCAGTCATTTTTATCTCTCACTTTTTTGCAAACCCCCTGCCTCCTCCTGTGTGTGTGTGTGTGTGTGTGTGTGTGTACACATGTACATGTATGTGTAAATTGAATGTTCATATCTCTAACCATATCTCCATTAAAATGACAAGGTTTTACTTATTCATTTGCAATAGCTCTTTATATAGTAAGGATAATAAACTTGTGATGGGGTAAATACTTTGGGAATGAATTCTCAATATATAAAACTTAAAGTGACAAGATGCATTAGTTTTTATGCTCCCTAGCATAGCAATAACTCATGCCACCTGCTGGTAACCAAACAAAACAAAATTGATTAATTCTTCCCTATGTCTAAGATGGGATGCAAAGTTAAGAGATTTTCCATGCTGATTATATTAAAGTGTTGGGAACAAAAAATGAATGGTTAACTGGAGTTATCTGTATTTCATACACATTTATCTTATGACATGAATCCTTTTTCACATTTAAATTTCTTTAAGGTTACCCCACTTAAATGGACAAAAAATCCTATTAGACACTATGAAAAGAAAGCAAAGTTTAGCTCTGAATCATTTCAAAGTCACTTTTGAACCCAGGTATCTGTGCCTTATTTTAAGGAATTAGAATCTTTGGAAACTCAAATTTAACAATCAGATGAATGGAGAGAGGCAACCTTAGAATTTATTTTTACAAAAGGCATTTTTAGAAAGATACCTCTTCAAACCAGAGTTTCTCCTACACTGTTGTGTAAAGTGCCTGTTAGAAATGACATGTTCTAGTTTGGAGATCATTAAAATCAACAAAGACCTGATTTAGCCAGATAGATTAAGGAAGCTGCTGCTACTTAATTTTGGACGAAGAAGCATCTTACCAGTTTAAACTCAGAAGGTTTACATATAATTCATCTGGAAAATATGGTTTTAAGGTGTGGGTCACATAAAGTAACAGGAAAACATGTGTACCCCATGCCTCTAGTCAACTGATCTAAAACAAACAATCCACTCAAAGGTTCAACAGAAACAGGCTGTCAAGATGATCAACCAAGTACAGCGACAAGGCCAACAGGTCATCGATTACAATCATATCTATGGAGGTCAACAGCCAAACCAAGGTACAGGATCTGTCACCAAACAGTCTGACATTCTCAGGAAGAAAATAGAAGAGCTCCTTTGGAAAAAAGCCATCCTAATAAATGAACTGAACTGAATTTTGGTACCGGGAATTATTACTCAGCCCTTGAAAGTTCTGATATAAACAGAGACATCGATCACTCCAATAAGCCTGTTGATTTGGTGTGCCATACCCACAGCCTTCAGTAACTGAAGGCCCTCAGTCCACTGGGTGAAAAAAGATGCAAAAATCTGAATCTCTCTACTACTTATGATCTCTCTACTACTTAATGACCAAATTAAATGTAAAACACTCAGAACTGAGATCCTACATTTAAATAAAATAAATTTTATATTGTCCTTGTCAAAAAAAAAAAAAAGATTCCAATATTATTCATTCATCTCAACAACCTCCGGACAAGATGTTTTTGTGTTGGCTGACTTGCATTTAATTGATGAAATTTACAAGTTTGTAGTTTATAATCAGGGAGAATGCAAAACAATACAAGAACTTACTCTAATTGTAAGGGAAGGGAGTGGTTGGCCAACACTCAAGTAGAGAGAACAAAACATCAGGCCAGGTGTGATTTGGGCAGAATGTGACAGAGAATAGAAACAGATCAATCACGTCCCCCAATGAAAAGCAACTGAGACTATCTCCCTTTTCCTACCATCTAGACTATGAAGCCTTAGGAGGTGGTGGGCATGGAGGCGAGAATAGATTTTAAGATAAACCCACAAATTAGGACAATCTTGGATGACAGCGCCATACTGAGGGCTTAGAAAGGGCACAACTGAGGCCTTGGGAACGTGACCCAATAGCCCCATCCACCATCTGGGAAAGAAGCAATGGCCATCCACAGATAGCAACTGCAGCTTCCAGGAGCAAATGCTCATTTCCTATTTATAATGTTTTTTGTGAATTCCATTTACATTCAGGTAACCTGTAGTAAGACACCTGTCCTAAACGTCCATCCATTCAAGGAGCACTTGGAGGTAGGGATGAAGAAAACGTTGGCAATATTCCATAAATTCAGGAGCGAAACTCGGGGGAATCTTGGAGAGAGGGCATGCACATGACTGTGTGTAGGGCAGTAACAGGCACTTTACACAAGAGGGAAGGGCTCAGCACGAGTCAGTGCCTTCTCCCTTCTCGTTCCACATGAAGGCAAGAGTGCACGTGGTTTGGATGGTCTTGTCCTTTCCAGAACACTCACACAGAGCCTAGCAGATCTAGGTTTCCTTCCAACCAGACAACCCAACACATTGACCTTGAAGAATTGTAACTGAAGACTTTTGGCCAAATCCAGTTGTACTACATTCCAAAACAAAGTGTCATTCAGAATCCTATTTCTGAAATATCTTTCTTTTTAAAAATTTTTTCTTTAAATTAAGTTTAATTAATATATAGTGTATTGTTAGTTTCAGAGGCAGAATTTAGAATTTCATCAGTTGCATGTAATACCCAGAGCTCATTCCATCAAGTGCCCTCCTTAATGCCCATCACCCAGGTACCCCATCCACCCCGTCACCTTCCCTCCAGCAACCCTCAGTTTGTTTCATGGGTGGCTCGGTCAGTTAAGCTTCATCTGACTCTTGGTTTCGACTCAGGTCATGATCTCGCAGTCGTGGGATCAAACCCACATCGGGCTCTGTGCTCAGAGCAGAGTCTGCTTCAGATTCTCTGTCTCCTCCCACTCATTCACTCTGTCTCACTCTCTCAAATAAATAAAATCTTAAAAAAAAAAAATCTTTTATGGTTTGTCCCCCTGTTTCCATCTTATTTTATTTTTCCTTCCCTTCCCCTATGTTCAACAGTTTTGTTTCTTAATGAATTATCATTCTAGGGGCACCTGGGTGGCTCAGTCATTGAGCGTCTGCCTTCAGCTCAAGTCATGATCCCAGGGTCCTGGGATGGAGCCCAGCATTGGGCTCCCTGCTCAGCGGGAGGCCTGCTTCTCCCTCTCCCACTCCCCCTGCTTGTGTTCCCTCTCTCGCTGTCTCTCTCTTTCTGTGTCAAGTAAATAAATAAAATCTTTTTTAAAAAAAGAAATCTCATTCTAATAAGCAACAATTGGGTAATCAGACCTGAAAAGTCAGATGAGGAAAGAGAAATAGCTCACCAGCTGCCCTTCAAGGCAAAACAAAAATGAAAATAGAAAGGCCCCAAGGCGATCTAAATGGAAAATTATCACCTGGCAAGAGGGCCTGATTTGGATTGGATTCATCCTTCTTCACAGGACAACTCTGTTCCAAAGAAACTAGATGCTAAGAAAATGCTGGTGTCCAAATATAGAGAAGTGAGAAACATTAGAAGGGTTTGAAAATCTCTCAAGAAAATTGTGCAGGAACTTTTAAAAATTCTTCCAGCGCTTTGGCAGAATTCAAATAGACTAAAATTCCAGAGCCTATCTATCTAGTTCAAGTACCCTCAATCTCATCCTAGCTCCCAGGTTCACTCCCCAGGAAGGGGATCGAGCCTGGCAAGAGTCTGCAAAACACTGAGAGCAAAGGATTAGGAAAAAAAGGGAAAAACGAGGTTGCCACCTTCACTCACTGGAGTAAAAACGTCACCTCAGAACACAATCTATTTTCTTAAAATTTATTTATTTATTCATTATTTTCTTATTTACTTTGCATGGTGGGGGGGTGAGCAGAGGGCAAAAGAGACTCAAAAGCAGGCTCCACACTCAGTACTGAGGCCCATGCAGGGCTTGATCTCTCCGCCGTGAGGACCTGGACCTGAGCCAAAATCTAGTCAGGTGCTTAACTGACTGAGCCAACCAGGTGCCCCACTATCCTGTTTTCCGAAAGTACTTCTTCTTCTTTTTTTTTTTTTTTTTTAAGGATTTTGTTTATTTATTTGACAGACACAAGTAGGCAGAGAGGCAGGCCGAGAGAGGGGAGGAAGCAGGCTCCCTGCAAAGCAGAGAGCCCAATGCGGGGCTCAATCCCGGGACTCTGGGATCATGACCTGAGCCAAGGGCAGAGGCTTTAACCCACTGAGCCACCCAGGCACCCTGAAAGGACTTCATTTTTGGAGATGAAATATACCAAGAGGTACCCAGCACAGCCTATGAGGTGTCTACACTATTGCTAGTTAACTCCATTGTACAGAGGCGCAAACTTAGGCTCTGAGCAATTCAGTTGCCCAAAGTCACAGAGCAAAGTAAAAGCCAGAGCCGGTATTTGAACCCAACTTCTCTGATGTAGTTATTGGTAAATGGCTCCAAAAGGAGACAGGACTCCTGCTTGAGTCTGACTACGATTTTCTTCCTATGATTATTTGTGTCGAAGGAGTTCATTGATAAATGATTGTTCTTCCGTGGACTGAGCTCCAGGCTCAAAAATCTCTGAAGTCAGGATTCTCTCCCTGATTTTTATTTTATTTTTTTGTCACATGGGAAGGAAACAAAGAGCTTTACCCTGGGATGTAAGGATTGAAACTTTAAACCATCCCCGATCAATGCCATCACAGAAACATTTCTGAGGTTGGTGGGACCCGCCACCTGCACAGCCTCTCTACCCAGCTACGGCCAGTCTTCGCTTTCCTTTTGCGGGAAACTTTTTCTTCAGCAGAGCCCAGGCCATTACGGGCTTTGAGAAGAATGATATTCCGCTTTTGTAAGAAAAGCCTCAGATTTCCCAGGCGGGCTTTGTGTCCCCAGCTCTTTCACTAATTGACAGAGTGGCGCTACAGAGCATTTCCATTTACACAGTCGGTACATGTCTGCTTCTACATTCTCAAGTTCTTCCTGTCCCTTTTTCCTCCTTCAAAATTTCTCCTATGAAGTAGGACAACAGTTCCAGTTAACAAAATGAGGTAAAACAAAATTCTTCTCGACGAAAATGAAAATGTCAGGAAGACTTCTCTCTCTCCATGCTAATCCCCTGCTTGACATGCATGCGATGACATCATCCCCCAGAAGCAGGAGACAAATGCCATGTCTGCTGTAATCACAGGCTTAATATGCAGGATAAGGGAGGTGGCCGTGGGGTACAGGCAAGCCCTCCCCCACTGGGCCCTGTCTGGGACACAATGGGACCCTCACATGCAGGGGTGGAGTCTTGCTGAGACAATACAACAGAATCAGGAATCAAAGGACTACCTTGGCCATGGATTCAGCCCTGATTTTCTGACGCAAACTTTATCTCCAAGTGGCCATTCAAATAAAATGGCATTTTTCCTCATTCAACCAAGTAAAACTGTAGTAGCACAAAATGTGTAAACACATGAAGCTTCCACTCACAAACATGCAGAAACTCAAGGAAAAAACAAAGCTGTGATTCATACGGTTTTCATATGGTGACAAGAACCAACGTGCCACTTCTTTTAGCAGAAGCCACAGGTGGCAGAAAAGGATTTTCTACAATGCCATCAAGAAGGGAGGGATTTGTATAAACTTGAAATATCTAAAATCCTTATTAGATGAAGAGAAATGCAAAGAATTTTGGTCTAGGGAGTTTCACGTACATGGAACTGATAATGTCATAAAGAAACCAGAAGTCCGAGCAAACTACAGTTCAAGAATACTGTAGATTTTATAGGTCATTTGAACATTACATCAAGAGAATCAGCTTTTTCTGCTTGACTTTCATTTCTAATTCATTTCCTTGAACATCAGGTTCAAAGCTTTATCATTAACAAAGATTTTCTCCTTTCTTTTTTTTAAAAGCACCTTTATCTACAAATCTGTTTTTAAAATGACAGCAGATTTGCTAAAGCAAACTATTGGTTTATAGTACAAAATATCTACCCATTATTTAGAGTAAATGCGGTATGCTGCTTACCACGAAACCAATCAAGTATACCGGTGAATTTGTTTTATAGAAATGATGCATAATTCTCTGTTAAAGATATGATTTTGAAGTGAATTCCATACACCCAAATGGTACTACATTCTACAAGCACTACAGACTTGCACAAATGAAGATTACATCCTTTAATTATTACTTTGGGGGAGAATTAGGTAGGCTGGTGGGGTTAATACAATGGCAGAATGAGGAGCTAAATATATTCTTACCCAAATCTGTGAATTTTTGAAATATTCATGAAAATAAATCCAACTGGAAAAGTTAGCCCTGGTGGTCTAAAGTAAAGACATGGCCTGGGCACCTGGGTGGTTCAGTGGGTTAAGCCATTGCCTTCGGCTCAGGTCATGATCTCAGGGTCCTGGGATTGAGTCCCACATCGGGCTCTCTGCTCAGCAGGGAGCCTGCTTCCCTCTCTCTCTCTTTCTCTCTCTCTCTCTGTCTGCCTCTCTGCCTACTTGTGATCTCTCTCTGTCAAATAAATAAATAAAATCTTAAAAAAAAAAAAAAAAAGACATGGCCATATGCTGAAAGGTATGGGTTCGGTGGGGGCAGAAAGAGCCACACGGACACAGTTTTGAACTCTCTAGAGAGGACATACATTAACAATAGCTAACGCTTATAGAGCACTTAACATGTTCCAGCCATTCTCCTAATGCCTTCCATGACGGCCACCAAATTTTCACGAACTGTCCATACCCGCAGCCCAGAGAATTTAAACAGGAGGTGGAACCCGCATCTGAAGGTAGGCACTCCAGGTCCTGAGCCTCCACTCTTTGCCGTTTTGCCAGACTCCGAGAAGGCTGGAAAGCTTCTGACTCTCTCTCTTCCTAGTGAGTCTCTTGCTGAAGGATAATTGATCCTTCCACTCCCCCTGCTCCCCACCTCTCCTGTACCCCCTCACCTTCAGAACACAGCAGAGACGGGCCCTAGAGGAAAACCGCCACCCAGCACTACCAGCTGAGGTGGATGGTTTCTCGGGAAACACGCTGGTTAAGTACAAGCAGAAAGGAAGAGCCCAGAGAGGAGGACATGCTGGTGTGTGGTCTTTCTCCCATCTTCTTGTACAAAGAAGTACTGTAGGTCCCTTTAATTCTCTAGCAGAGGCAGAAGCTCTGCCAGGGAACCATCTCTTCCCAGGTGAGCAGATCAATTCATGTGGAACCACAGACAGGGGCTGGGGCATGTGCACCTGAATCTGACTTACAGGTTCTAAGTATGAAATAGTGAAAGCACCAGGATCCAAGCGGGCAGTGAGAACAGCTAAGGAGTCCCAACAAGCCTCCCTGTTAGCAAATGCTGAGTCTGGGCAGACCTCTCCCTGTGTTAGAAGGAGAAAATAAATATTAAAAAGTGGAACCTTAGAAAAGATTCTGCAGGGACCCCTGGGTGGCTCAGTTGGTTAAGCAGCTGCCTTCAGCTTAGGTCATGATCCCAGCGTCCTGGAATCGAGTCCCACATCAGGCTCCTTGCTCCGCAGGGAGCCTGCTTCTCCCTCTGACTCTGCCTTCCACTGTGTCTGCCTGTGCTCACACTCGCTCGCTCTCTCTCTGACAAATAAATAAATCTTAAAAAAAAAAAAAAAAAAAGAAAAGAAAGAAAAGATTCTGCAGCATAAGAAAAAAATGAATATTGTCTTAAGGCTTCATGGTAAACCCCATCTCTAAATAAGACTTTCTCTAGGGAACAAAGTAAAATTGTTCAAAGTGATACTTGGTATCTACAAAAGATGGTAGACCTATGAGAGGGCAGAGAACAATGAGAACAGACTGAGCTGAATGTCAGGGAGAGATTTAAGGAGAAGCCCATGAAATCAACAAAAGTCATCACAGGAAAGACATCATGCAAGGGCAGAACTGAAGACTTCATCCAAGGAAGTAAGGAGCAGAATGACCACTGCAGAATACTGATGGCGATGGACAGGGCAAACGTGTGTCCAAAAGATAGAAGAGAAAATCCGAGACCGAGGATGAGCATAAAGACAGTTCTATGATAAGAATTATACATGTTCTTAAGGCTGACCTCAGAAGAACAGGAACAGAAACAATGAAAAGGATAATGTAAAAGAACTTCACTACTTGAAAAAGGCTGAAGTCTGCAGACCAAAAGAGTTCGGACCATTTTGGGAAAAGAATAATGAGAAATACTTGTATCTCAACATTTATTTACAACATATATAGAGTCAGAAGAGTAGCCAAGGTTTGGGATGGAGCCACGGACTGAGAAAGTTAATCTGTCAGCAACGGGATTTTTCACACCTCCATAATAAACCCTGTATAGCACAAGAAAGGCTGTTCTTTATTGGACTTAATGGTGAAGTTGTGTTTTATTTTTTCCAATAAGGGGCACTGGTTTCAGACAATATCTGGGCTATTGGCTTCGGTCATATCCTACAAGTTATAGGAGAAGTATTTTTACAAGCAAAAGTCAAGATGTTCAATAAATCCTCAAGTAGGACCAAGAAATACCAGTCACCGTGGAAGAGAAGTAGATGCTTAAACCAGAAGGCAAACAACAAATGATCAGAGATGTAATGCGAGAAGCTGCTTATGAATGCTCTGAACAAAAGAAACATCAGTACGAGATGGTTGGCTAACAGAGCCTTGACAGCCACCAAGTATCCCTGAAGTAGGCACAGGGAAGATGCCAGGAGGAGGTATGGAACCTCTAAGCATCAGGTACCAAAAGTACATTCCAGACGGACTCAGGAACCACAATTAGGTCACAGCATAAACCTTTGAATTCTGATCCAGAGATTTTGGCTGCCTCACTTCTCTATCATCGGGACTTTTCCGGGGTAGCAAATTTGTAATTAGTCCTACGCTTTTAAGAAGCCAGTGAACATTCAGCTAGTCCTCTTTTACTTTCATTCTCCCTTCAGAACAAAGTGGTGGAATCTTTAAAAGAAGGTTTGTATCTTCAGAGAAATATTTTTAAATCACGTCTGTATAATTGTTCTTCTTCCTAAGAAACACACTAATATAACCTCACATTGATCTCTGTGAAATTCAAGAAATATTGGTACACTCTAGAACCCATAACACTAGGCAGAATTGCATTAAAAAGGAAACATATATACAATGTACAATGTCTTATATATAAAATAAAAAGCATTAATCACAAATCTCAAGTGTCAATTTCTCTCACTTTTCCCTTACTCGATCATTTTCCTCTTTTACATACCTATATAGCACCGCATTCTCCCCCTTGGTACTTAACATAGACTGTGATACGTATCTGTATGACTATTTGATTAATGTCTACCTCCTTACCTTGACTGTGATCTCGGTGGGAGATCAGGTAGAAACTGTGGATATACTCAGTTTGCTTATTTGATGCCGTACCAGATATCATGAAACAAGCAATATATATTCGTAGAAAAAAATAGACTGAATGTACGTTTTCACTCACTGTTCAGCCAAGCAAGTTACTGTATCCTAAGAATTCCAAAGAACTTTATACAAATAACACATCTTGGCTTTACACATTAGCTATGCTTATCAACTTGACATACAAGCCATTCTTTTTCACTATAGGTTAATAGTCTATCACAGAATATTAAATATAATATAAAAGACATGTAGAAATAATAAAACTTAAATTCATAAATGCTAAGTAATTTGTCCAGAGGAGCCTAAATCCGCTTAGCAGCAGAAGTGGCATTAGAACTTAGATTTTCTACCCCCTACCCCCAACCTTCCAAAGGTTCTGTCCTTTGTTGTCAAGACACTGGCTCTTAACCAGAACTTCTAGTTTGCCCAGACCTTGAAAGTAATTGATAGTCTGTAAATAAACATTTTGCCACACCTCAATGTTGAAAGGAAATCCATAATAAAGAAATTGTTTGCTGTATAAATAATCAGTGCAAATTTTCAGACGTTTTATGCAGCTTATTTCTCAAACCAAGGAGCTAATTATAGTTTCTCAAACCGCTAACACCTCATCATTCTCTGTCATCTGAGTTCTAAGCCAGTACTATATGCCAGGCAACTTGCTAAATGTGGTAAAGATACCAAAGGGCATTAGCCTAAGGCCTCCTTAGTTCCATGGTTAAGAGATACCATTCAATTCCAATTGGAAAAAAGATTAAAAATCTAGTCCTATGGTTACCTGATTCAAGACCTTTGGTCTCCATGTTTCCCATTCTCAGACCTACTCAATGTAAGTTTTTGTTTGGTTGTTTTTGCTTTTCTTTCCTTTTAAGTTGTAAGTTGGAACCGGGGGGGGGGGGGGCCGGGAGGCAGATAAGTAATGTCATATTTTGATGAGTCTGCTTACCAAGCATAGAAAATCAATTTTCTGGCTAAAGGATTCCAGCAACAGAAATTTCTATCTGATGATGGAATCGTAGTTCTAAATAACCTCGGAATGAGTCAATTTGCCAAATTATTTCCTGTATATTTATATGCTGGAATGTTATTTCAAAGGCTCCAAAGAGTCTCTGTTCTATGTATAAAATAATAAAACAAAAATAAGGCACAGAATAATAATACATGTAACTAATAGATAATGCAATGCTCCTTTTAAAAAGCAGACAACTATCTCCCTCGATGTTTTATAATAACCCAAACCGCCATTATTTGTAGCAAAGAAGGCTGTAATTGGAGAGTGCAGAGCAAAAACTAAGAAAAAGGGGAAGAGGGGAAGAGAAACAGGGGAGGAGGCATGAGTGATCCAGAAGAGAAGGCAAGGGAAGGACAGGAGGTGAACCCATGTGAAATGTCCCTTTTTCATTAACAGATACTGACTTGGATGAGCTAAGTCTTCTTTAAAAGGAAATGATGTTTTTGAAATAATATAAAAGCAAAAGCATTCACACACACACCTAATTACATATGCAGATGCAAATATCCACACAACTCTAGCCACACGACCTGTCTATTCCTAGGATCTACAGCTATTCTGGACAATCTGAAAGTGCAGGCAATAAGCCTTTAAAAATAATCTCACTTCAGGGGGTGCCTGGGTGGCTCAGTCTGTTGGGCACCTGCCTTTGGCTCAGGTCATGATCTCAGGGTCCTGGGATTGAGTCCCACATCGGGCTCTCTGCTCACCTGCTTCCCTCTCTCTCTCTGCCTGCCTCTCCATCTACTTGTGATTTCTCTCTGTCAAATAAATACATAAAATCTTTAATAAATAAATAAATGAAATTAAAAATAAATAAAAAAATAAGTTTACACATATAAGAAATACAGGCAGTAGGAAGGCAAAATGGTTGGGACTTAGAAGTGGGGGACAGCGGTTGTGCATAAAACAAGACAATGTAAACGCAGCAGGCAAATGCATACATTGCAAACTGAGATTCTTCTTAAAGCTACCTAGAGAATTGCCGCGGTCTGTTTCTCTATAGCAGTTCGAGGTCCTTTTACGATATCTAGAACCAATGACTCTTTTTCTAAACCAGTGTGACGGTCAAGGGTATCTGGTGTTCTCTATAGAAATGAAGTCATACCTATATGGATATGACCCTCTGGCCAACTCAGTATAAATGGTTTGCTCATTAATGTTTCAGTAATAAGAACTCACTTCTAAAGAACAAAGTCCCCACTTGGGCAGTGTAGTCACCACTAGCAGTCACAATGAGGACCTGAGACCCAGAGGACTTTCTTCCTGAATCCTCCAAGAAAGGCTCAGTTAGATCATTCTACAGTTGGTTCCATGGAAGGGAAGAGAGCGGATCTCTCTTGGCTGTGCTTCCATACAAGGCCAATATCTGCCCAATGAGTGCAATGACTTTTTTTAAAAAGCTACCTCTGAAACTACCACTTATTTTGCAGGAAAAATGAGTAACTGATCTCTAGTTTAAGCACATCTTGGGCTCTCATATAAATATGGTTTAGAAATTCTAAGTACATTCTAAGTAAATTTGAGGTGTTCCTAGAACAGAAAGGACTATATTACTGGATTCTGGATTCCAACACTTTTAAAAAGATAATAATCACACAAGGAATTCTTGGCAACCCTCTCTTAACAAGATTATTTGATGAAGCAAACCACCATTCTTCTCATTTATAAAGAGAGTATCATGAATGTTGTTCTACATATTTTAACTCATTCAAGTTTTAGAACACTCTGTAAGGGTTGCTGTAAAAATATTAGTAGGTTCTAGTGAGTGAATTCAACTTTCTTCGCCAACATGACCATATTAGATAGAAGACAAACTGAAAACGTTACCTTAAAGGTACTAGATACCAACAGTCAATCATATGATGCATTACCATAAAAATCACTTTTCCTTCTGCATAATCATGGCTTTCTGATAATGATTACCTGCATGCAAGTTGTACACTGTCAGTAATGACTTGGTTTGAGCTTCACTTCCCATGGGCATTCATATCTACATGCACTGACTTGTTAGATTACATTGTGCTAATTGGTGGTTTGCATGACAAGATGTGCATAGCTGATCATGCTTATTAAAATGCAGGCCATTCTCAATTGTCTGTAACAAATGACGTCCCTGACACTTTTAACACACTCTACCGACAGATGAACTCATGAGGTTCAATCTTCAGCCTCTTTCCAAAGATCTGTGAATAAGTAGCTAATCCAAGGCTTAATATGGAAATTCTAATTTTAATGGAAAAAATATGTAGCTATTTCCTGTTTGGCATTATGCAGCTAAAACACTCGTGAATTTGGGACACCTGGGTGGCTCAGGTGGTTAAGCGGCTGCCTTCAGCTCAGGTCATGATTCCAGCGTCCTGGGATCGAGTCCCACATCGGGCTCCTTGCTCGGCAGGGAGCCTACTTCTCTGTCTCCTCCTGCCACTCTGTCTGCCTGTGCTTGCTCTCTCTCTCTCTCTCTCTCTCTCTGACAAATAAATAAATACAATCTTAAAAAAAAATTAAAAAAAACAAACACTCATGAATTAGACTTTTGAAATACTTTCCATGCAGGTGTTTGGCATTGTGCAAAAACAATTTAAGTTTTGTCTTGTTTGGTTTGTCTGCAAGGTAAAGACAGATGGGAAAAGCCAAGGGCCAAGAATTCCCACTGGGAAATCAACCTAAGTGTCACAAAGCTGTGTATGTCCCCCTAAAATTAATCCTAGCAGATGGGATACACAGATTTTCTAAACTAGATATTTTAAAAGCTGGATTAAAAACCATTTTAAGCTAAACTGGGAAGAGGACAAATTCTCCTCTACATGTCAGTGTTGAGGCAATTTAGGAAAAATTCAAGGAAACACGGAATATAAAAAACTGGAAGGGACTCCGAGATCACTCAGTTCATCCTCTCCCAAACTGGGTTCTATAGAAATCTAGATCCCTGGGAAAGTGATGGTCAAAGTGACTAGTCAAATAGCATAAGGAAACATATGGTTATACGAAATTAAACAAGTTTATTTACATACTGTCCAAAAATAAGACCTCATGTGCCATAGTTCCCAGACTTACTTCACCATGAACTTCTCCACTGACCATCTATTGTTTTACAAACCCATTGGCTGGCAGAGCAAAGTTCCAGATATGCTCATCTAGTCTTTTCCAGATACCTTCATCTAACGACTTTTCAGGGGACTACATGGGCCCCAATAATCTCAGGCGCCCCACAGCCGCAACATGAGGTCAGGCTTCGAGGACGCTCTGTACAGGGGAGAGGCCTGGGAAGCAGCTTACAACCGACATCCCCTCACTGCTTCTCTGGATATGGGAACAACTGAGTCAGGTGCTTTCCAACTCCGAAGGGCCCATTTTAGCCTCAGGGCACTGATCATTTACTGCAGATTTATTTTCATAAAATCTTTCCCTTTCATGATCTCTCCCAAGTATCTTCCAAGTCTACCAATGGACAATTTTTCAGTGCTCAGAAAAAACAAGCTTTGAGCTCAGCAGCTTTTTTCTCACGTGCTTTCAGAGGGGGTGAATCCTTAAAAGGTAAGGCAGTCTTTTCATAATTAAACTAAAGGGCTTATTCTGGAAAACAGTATGGAGGTTCCTCAAAAAGTTGAAAATAGAGCTACCCTATGACCCAGCAATTGCACTACTGGGTATTTATCCCAAAGATACAGATGCACCTGCACCCCAATGTTTATAGCAGCAATGTCCACAATAGCCAAATGATGCAAAGAGCCTAGCTGTCCATTAACAGATGAATGGATAAAGAAGATGGTGTATATGTATAATATATATATTATGTATATATATAAAATATATAATACACACACACAATGGAATACTATGCAGCCATCAAAAAGCAAAATCTTGCTATTTGCAACAACATGGATGGAATTAGAGGGTATTATGCTAAGCAAAAAAAGTCAATCAGAGAAAGACAATTATCATATGATCTCTCTGATATGAGGAATTTGAGAAACAAGACAGAGGATCATAGGGGAAGGGAGGGAAAAATGAAACAACACAAAACCAGAGAGGGAGAAAAACCAGAAGAGACTTAATCTCAGGAAACAAACTGAAGGTTGCTGGAGGATGGGTGGGAGGAATAGGGTGGCTGGGTGATGGACATTGGGGAGGGTATGTGCTATGATGAGGACTGTAAATAGTGTAAGACTGATGATTCACAGACCTGTACCTCTGAAACAAATAAAATACATTATACGTTAATAAAAAGTGAATAAATAAATAACAAAAACAACAACAACAAAAAATTAAAGGGCTTAACTTAACATGTAGCTCCACACTAGGGAAAAGTTAATTCAGTTTGGATCCAAAATTCCTGGTCACAAGGAGGTCACCAGTACCTTAGGTCTCAATGTGCACAGGTTAGTACAATTTTGGTTCATATTTTTATGCATGTGTCCCTTTTAAAATAGCCTGAACAAACGGAATTTACAGAGGGATCCTCTCCCCAAATCCCCATTTGGCACATACTCTACACTCACTTCTGTTAGTTATCTTATTTCCACATTCAGTTGTAAATAACTCTCAGGCCAGGATTACTTACACATCTTCTGATAGCCTCCAGAGTCGGGAACTCAGTGTTTTGCTGCAGAACTACTTACATAGATATGTAATGACAGATTGGCTCAGAATAAGGCACCTTCTAAAAAGACATACCGTATACTATGAAAAGGTCATCTTCTCTCCAATAGATCAGTTTATGATAAGGAATCCCTCCCCGCTTCCTTCCCTTCCCTCATGCTTGGTCACAAACATTAAAAAAGGGAGGCACTCCAGCAAGCAATTTGCACAAGTCTCCCTGGTCTTTTATAAACATCAAACCCCAGGAGAGTCTAGAAGGCCAAACACAATGCTCCCAATGGCTGAGACGCTTAGAATGTTGTTGGCTCCGGCTACAGAATTCATTCCATCTTCAGCTTCACTGCCCTCAAGTTAACCACCCCAGATGTGCCATTTCCATTGACTGCCATTTCACGAACCAACAAGCACCATGTATGTGGAGCCGTGTGCTTGGGGTTAGGTACACTAGAAAAGGGGGTCCCTCTGGGGAGCAGCAGTTCCTTTCCTAGATTCTCCATGGGAGATGCAAACAAAGAATCCGAGAATTGGGTCCAAAATGCTCAACTGTGGCTCATCTACTGACAGTCTCCAATGCCAACCTGTTTGATTAAGAAAGGGCTGGTAAAGGACAGGTTTAGAGAACTTTGGGTAGTCTTTGGGTAGTTCATATTTCATCTGAGCCCCGCAGGAAATTAACCCCACAGGCAACCTCAGTGGGAGTCTTTAAAATGGGGTGCAGTACAACTGCAGAGAGTAGAACATCACCTGCCCTAGGCTTGCAGTGTTTATTTTTAATTAGGTAATTTTATGTTTAAATCCTGCGTAGTCTCTTGGCGCATATTCCATAAGCCGACCTCTCAGCGGTCCTCACTGTAAGCAGGTCTTTAACACACATCGGGATACGTTATAAAAAGACCATGATTTTTGTCTTGTGTTCATGTTAATTTCTGCAGTGCCTCTGGGCCATTTTTAATTGTGCTCCCCAGGGGCGCTTCTCACTTTCTCACATTTCTCTAGGACCAAGGAAATCTGACTTCACATGCAACAGAAATTACCCTTAGACCACAGAGAGAAAACAAAAGGCGTAAGCCTGGGAGTATGATGTTTGAGGATACTTGATGGTTGCCTAGGTAGTATTTAATTAGCCCTGGGTTGTGGCTGGGGGCGGGCAGTGCTGGTACCTGGGTAACCTTTGTCATTATGACTAACACTGCTGTTGAACAATCCAAATGCAATGCTTGTTATGATCTCCAGTCTCACCCCTTGTCTTCTGTAAGGATTTGAGTAAATCTGCTTCTTTCTCCTTCCCTCGCTCTCTCGCTGTCTGTCTCACACATGCACTTTGTAAATTAGGAAAACACTCTGTTAGTGTTTTTTTAAAGCCGTGAAAGATACATTTTCCCCAAATATACTGTCCACAATGGAATACCTCACTCTTCCCTACATCCCTGGACAATTCCCTGCCTCATAATAAGCACTAAAAAATACTCCTTGCCATTTATTTAAAGCAATCTGTTAGTTCACGCTTTATTCCTCTTCTTTTACCCTCATTTCCAGCATGCAAGGGGACTTGCTGGACTTGCTGGATGGTTTACGGATGCTGTGCTTTAAAAAATAAAAAATAATAAAACTAAAAAAATTTTAAAAATAGAAAAACAAACAAAATAACAACAATAAATCTCTACGGACAAAAAAAAACAAACAAACAAAAAATAACGTGGGCTTTCTCTGCTCTCTGGAAGTGAAGACAAAAGTGCTAACGTTCAGCAGGAGAGGCCGTCCTTGGTTGGTGATGTTAACAGCTGTTCTGAAATCCACTTAGCTGGATTGAATGGCAGGGTTATTGACATTCCCCAAAATGGCTACTGGGCCCGGGGAGCCACTTTGCTCCAACCTTCCTGCCGGGGTGTATCTATGCTGAGTGGTTTCACAGGACCCATTAGGAACCACCTCAGAACCATTACAGCCAGCAGAGTAAAACATTCTTTTTACTCTAGGCAAAAAAAAAAAAGTGAGATGAATAGGTATTTCCAGGGTGGTCTGAGGGAGCCGTTATTAACAGCCCTGAGGAGTGAAGACACAGGAACACAGCAATGAAACGCCATGGTATTCCTCTCCATTGGCCACACCTACACCAGGAAAAAAATCACCCTAGTGTGTGAGCAAAATATAAACCTTGCAGGAGGGATGCCTTGTGTTGCACACACTACAAAACTCCAGTTCTTCACCACACAAAGCTCGGCCCTTCCACTGTTTCAGCTAAATGCAGGTGGGGGTGACCAGGCCATTCCGAGCTCCACACTCAGGCTGCACCAGTGTGAATGGGAGCAGTGGAGCGGGAGCAGGGGCAGGAGGGCCTGCCAGTTCTCCACCAGCCAACCACAACCCGGTGTGAAGGCTGAGGGCAGGGGGCAAGTGAGAGAAAGGCCACTGGTTTGCATGAAAATGGGAGTTCCCTTCCCAGGCGCACACATTGACTTCAGTGGATGTTAAACACAGGTCTGGTTGCTCCACAAAATAAGACTCTGAGTTTGTGGTTTTCTTCTCCTAACAGGGTTCCTCCCATAACCTTAGAGGATGGTGCAGTGAGAGAAGATGAACCCTGTGGGCCTGTGGGTGAGCATCTGTATCTATGCATGTGCCACGTGAGTGAGAGAGAGAGAGAGAGAGAGAGACACGGAAGATGAAGTATTTGCTTTCCGTCTGAAATCACAGGTTCCCTGAAGGTTAAGTCAACCTCCTGAATACAACTAAACGTGTATTTGTGTGCTTTATTGTTTGAAGGTTGGGAATGGGGCTGAAAACACATTCATTACTCACTGTCATAGAGCAGTTGACGCATTCTAGGCACATACAATTAAGCTATAATTCTGTACGACAGACTAAACATACAAGTCTAGACTGACAGAGAAGGCAACTAAAAATATTCTTAGGCCTCTTCTAAGAGCACTTCAGCATTTTCTTATCATTCTACTGGCAAATATTATAAAACCTTGCCTCATTAATGTCAAAGGGAGTAGAGGATTCGCATGACTTAAATTCAAAAGGCTTGGTTTTAATGCTCTGTCAAAAACCAATCGAGAGGCCTGATATTTTTAGCAGTCACGCCACACAAATCTAAGGAACCTCAGCTGTGGTTTGTGTACCTTCCAGAGAAAGGGCATGGGTTTTTAAGCAGAATCACGGACAGACACACTACAAAACCAGTCACATTTTACGAAATTCTTTGAGAGTGTGATAGATCCTAAATTATAAAACTATTGACAAAATGTAAACATACCAAGTCTTACTATTGATTCCGTTGACTAAGAAAACAAACCACCAGAAATCTCAGCTTCTTAAAATTGGCAAGGTCTATGGCCACTTGTTGAATGGAGAGAGAACCAAATACTTGAATGGAGGGAAAAAAGTTACCCAGCCATGGATTACCATAGCGAGAAAGCACTCCAGCACGCTCCCTGACATCAGCCATCTTGGCGAGGGCACCACAGGACCATTTTACAAATGGTCTCCAACCCTGTGCAAAGGTTCTGCTATGTCGGCATCTTAACACATTGTCTCCTTTTTGCTCTCACCCTCAAAGGACCTTCCTAAACTCAGTTATACAATGTTGCTGCCCTCAGCTACCTATTTTCTGATAATACTGGGGCAATTGTTTCTCTGAAAATATCTTCGATTATAAAAATTTTATAATCAAATTTATATTTATAAATACATAATTTATAAATTTTATAAATAAATTTTATAAATATATAAATATATTAATTAAATTTATATAAATATAAATAAAATTTATAAATACATAAATTTATATAATTTAGAAAACAAATTTTAATATTGTTACAAAAAGGAAGCCAGCCAATACCTAAAGCCAGTATTTCCCACAGATAATAATAATCAGCAAACACTCAACTCAAATCCATTTTCAACAAAATGGGCACTTTGAACACTAACTTATATTTACTTTTTTTTACTATGTGACAAAGCACTGTTTCAAGATCTTTACATGCCCATTAACTCATTTGACCCTCATGAAGTTTCTGTGAGGTAGGAATGACTGTCTCTATTTTAAAAACACTAAAACTGAGGCATAGAATGATTAAGTAACTTACCCAAGATCTTACAGCAAATAAATGTCAGCTAGGATCAAAACTTTGGTAGCTTAGCTCCAGAATATCCACGCTTAATCATCATGCTATGTTGGTGGGGAGGATTTGGGTTATCAAATTTGTAAAATTACTTTAATAGGCAGAAAGAAGTGGCAAATGATGGAAAAAAGAAAACTGAAATTAATTTTCACTCTGCTGTCCCTTGCTCTGGGATTGATTCGTACTTGTTTATTGTTCTGAAATGATGCCTAACACAGATAATCCTAGGGTACTTCTTAGAAACCCTAGGAGATATCCTTCTCTACTGTTATAATAATAGATCTAAAGTTACCTTAGGAAGAAAAGAAAATTAGGAATAGAGAATTCAATAAATGCTATACGGCATGGTAAGCCTAGCTCTACTCTTGAGGCGAGACTTACAAAGTGATTCTCAGCCAACGAGATTAAGGTGGAAAACACATTCTGTAATATATGAAGACTTTTGAATTCATAAATGTGAAGAAACAAGATGATGGCTCTATTTTGAAAAGACTCTATTATTGGACATTCCTTGAGTAAAAGACTGGAGAGGATTCATGATGGAGTACCTAACCTTTTCTCTCAAGAAACTAGTCTTGCTAGACCCCAGCTTACACATGGCCAAAAAGGGTTTTACAACAGGGCAAAGCAGCAGACCAGCCCTGGGCACAAAGCAGGTATTTGTTGAGTGATCTATAGGCAAGATGATGCTGCAACAGGTTCCAGAGAGTAAAAGATGGCCCGGATGATTGATGAGTTCCAAACTAATAGTATGCCGGAGTTGGGAGGCGTAGCGATCCCAGGACTCCATTCTGGGGAACCCTGGGTTAACCACCGCCTCACCATTCATATGATCCAACCCCCACCTCAGATAGAGAAAGCACTCCTATCCCAGATTCCTGCTCCAAGGATAATTTTGTTCAAGCTGAATAAATCTTCCAGAGTCGGCTTACAGGAGACCTGCAATCCTGAAGAAAGAGGCCAACTGGGGGCGCCTGGGTGGCTCAGCCATTACATGTTTGCCTTCAGCTCAGTTCATGATCCCAGGGTCGTGGGATGGAGCCCCGCATCAGGCTCCCTGCTCAGCGGGAAGCCTGCTTCTCCTTCTCCCACTCCCCCTGATTGTGTTCCCTCTTTTGCTCTGTCTCTCTCTGTCAAATAATAAATAAAATCTTAAAAAAAAGAAAGAGGCCAATTGAATCTCAAAATCATATTTAAAAATGAGTACAAGAGGTAAACTAGTATCAGACAACACAAGAGCTGGAGCCACCTGCATTATCTGTCGGCCACCTTGGAGGCTACCGCCAGTGCTCGATATGTGATCTCCAATGCTTCCAAACAGCAACAAAGGAATAATAACATGAGCGAAAAACAGATAAAAGAGCAGCAACCCTAGGGCCGCCTGGATGGCTCAGTCAGTTAAGCAGCTGCCTTCAGCTCAGGTCATGATGCTGGGGTCCTGGGTTGAGCCCCACATCGGGCTCCCTGCTCTGTGGGGAGCCTGCTTCTCCCTCTCCCTCTGCCTGGCACTCCCCTTACTTGTGCTCTCTGTCAAATAAATAAACCTTTAAAAAAAACAAAGAAAAGAAAGAAAGGAAAGAAAGAAGGAAGAAAGAGCAAGCAACCCTAGCTCCTAATCTCTGTGTCAGGGAAGACCATGAATATTTGATTGTAACTCACTGGCCTAAAAAACCCAACCAAACACAAACTGTTTGGACAGGATGCCGAGCAAGGGGGTGTCTGCCAGTCCACATGTGAGTGCCGGATGCTCCCACCACCACCATCTCCCAAGCAGACAGTGACTATGTGGGATTTGTCCATCACTGTGTGTTCGCCCACCCTCCCCCACACACAATGTGGGTGCTATATAATTATTTCCTAACTGATTGATTGAATGTGTTTAATGAATCCATCCTTCACCCTCACCTAGAATCTTGAAACTCTAAACGTAGAGGTTCAGCTGACTCCCGTTAGGGGGCCTGAGGTACAGACATGAGTCCTCCAAAATTTCAGGGAGTGGGGAGGAGACTCACTTAGACTTGGACCCACTTGGACCCATCAGACTTGGATCCACTTAAAAACAGACTTCAAATTTCCCCTGAAACTTAGGCCTGTTTGTTCAGGAAAAGCTAAAGGTTTCTTTGGGTCTAATCCAGTGAGCCTGCCATGTCCACTCACCCCCATTCTGCACCCATGTCCACCAACAGGACGTCCCTTTCCTCCAAAACACACTTACTTACCTGAAACGGAATCTGACATGTGCTTCCCTCGTCAATTATAGTCTTGGTTAGAAACCTGCATGTCACTCTGAATACTCCCCACACAGGGGCAATACTCCAGTGGCTCTGTTCTAGATGTTCAGTCCTCATGGGGAGGCCCAACTTTGCACAGTGCACACTTAGGCTTAAAAGGGAAGGTCCTAGGGGCGCCTGGGTGGCTCAGTGAGTTAAGCCTCTGCCTACGGCTCAGGTCATGATCTCAGGGTCCTGGGATCAAGCCCCTCATCGGGCTCTCCAATCAGCAGGAAATCTGCTTCCCTCTTTCTCTCTGCCTGCCTCTGCCTACTTGTGATCTCTGACTGTCAAATAAATAAATAAAATTTTAAAAAAATTTTTTAAAAGGGAAGGTCCTCACACCCACCCTTCTCAGAGTCAGCAAGAATGGGAGGACAGATGTCATGTCCAGAGGCCCACCTCTAGACATAGCCTCTAGCACAGCACTGCTATCCAGCTAGTAGGTAACAGGAAAGAGTAGGAAAAGGAGGACAAACAAGGGACCCTGGGCCAAAGTGATGGTTTGGAGGACCTGCCTTTCCTAGTCCACAAGAGTAATCTTAGGGCCTTTGGTCCAAACATGGTAAATTCTCCATCAGTTCTTGCAGCCTTTCATTTTGCCATATACTGCTGTCATTCCACCAAGTCAGTCCAAGGATGAATGAACGTAATGGGAACCACATGATTTGTTTATCCAAAAAAAAAAAAAGTAGCTTTACAAACATTCTTAGTAAGAAAGCCAGAACAATCCACAGAGAAAGGATGAAAACTTGCCTTTTACATTTTGAAACATACTTGTTGGAAAAGGGTACCTTTTTTGTTTTTATTTTTGTGGATGTTTTTAAAAGTTATAGAGATGTGCAAGACATAAAAACACAACATGATAGCGCCCGAAGCAATTGTTTACTGTACCTTTACTTCAGCCAGTCATGTGCTATCTGATAGTCTCTGGATCATTCTCTCTCTCTCTTTTTTTTCCCCCAAAGCAAAGTTACTTAAAAGCTGATTTTTCACGTGGCATTGCAGCGAGTTAACTTTGAATGAACCAGCTCCCTGCTACATTTTTCTGAGCACATTTACTCAGTTCCATGCTTGAAAGTAACATTCACTTGGACAACGGAAATGTATGGGATTGCACTCTAATATCGAACTCGAAGAGAAGATCTGCGACGGTCTCATGGGCAGATCGCTGCAGCCAAGTGTGATTCACAAAGCCTTGACATTGGAGAAGTGGTTTCAAATCCCGGTATGTATAAGGCTAATGGAATATGATGTAATCAATCAGAAATAGGCGGAACCCCATCTTGGTTTTATACCAATGCCAATAAAATTAGAATCATACAACAGAATCATGTAGACAAAAATCTCTCTACTCTACATGAAAATTTAAGTGGTATCCAAGAAATAAAATGCAATACAGTTGTCTGTGATGGATCAATGGGAGAGATTTTGAGAAACACAGGTTGGGAGACTTTCTGCACCAGCACCTCTGATCATAATCTTCAAAGGTGACCAAGAGGGAGAACTACGGGTCACTGCTCACAAGAGGGAGATAAGGTGGGCTAGCTAGTCTCACCACAGCCCCAGGCCTAGAGGCAGAGGTCAGCGTACATCCCTACTGAGATGGCAGGCTACTGGTAACATTTCCACATATAACCAGTGTTTGAGTCCTTACCTTGACTCTGCAGTATTCTTTTCCATCTCTGAAAAAAAGGCTATTTTAACAGCAGTTTGGAATTTCCGACTTTTACCCACACCAAGAAAAGTGGGTGACAATGCAATGATGAAATGATGAGCTGTATTTCATTTTGAAATGGAGAGGTTTCCTTTTTCTAAGGAGGGAAGGAGGCTGTAGCATTCTTGGGGTGAAAGGCCATCCTATTTATATTCATAGCTTTATTTGAATAAAATTAATATGTAAATAGTCTGCAAAACCTTGAAGTCAGACCGTATAGTAAGATACGAAAAAAAAAAAAAAATGTACCCCAGAACTTTAAAACTTTTCACTAAGAAACCATAAAATAAATACCCCACACAGTGATAACTTGGAATCGACTTTCTTAAAATGTTGCTTCTTGCTAACCTAGTTGATAATAACAAATACAGAGAAACATTTAGCGATAAGAGGAAAGTCTTTTTTGATACCCCAGGCCAAGCTGACCCCGGGCCTATTCCCCGGGCCTTTCAAAGTCTAGGGTGACTAACACCAAACCAGAGCCTCACCTGGAACTTCAGGGGAGAATCTTGCAGAGTGTCGAGACACAAAAAGTTTCAGTTCTTGGTCCAGGTTGCATTCAATCAGGTTTGTGTCCCATGATCGGATTCCTAAGGAGGGAGCGGAAGAGAATTGACAGAGTTCCAGTTAGTCATTTCAGAGTGGCTTGGAAAACATCACTGTGACATTTCTCAGGCTTTAGGGGAGGATGTGGAAACTTCTTTCTGAAGAGCCTGGTGGCTAGCAGTAGATGCCCACAAAATGGGAGGGTTGGGGAGGTCTCCCTACCAGGCCACAAGAGAGAGATAACTAGCAGTACGAACTGAACTTCTGCCCCTCATAAAATGTAAATGTAGCTTTTCTGGGAGAGTAAAGAAAACAGTTATTAGGAAAATGACAGCCTTTACTCCAGGGAGGCAATAGAAAGGACAGGAGGGTGGTTAAGTTCCATAGGAGTGAGGAGGCCTCCAGATCATCTCTAGCCTTCCCAGGGCCCAGTCATAGATGGCAAGGAAATGGAGAGTAAGCGTAGGAAGCTGGCGTTCAAATCCAGCCCTTTGTTTTCAAAATGGCAGTGTTTGCGGTGTGCGTATGCATTCTGTGCACATGTATGGTTTCTTTTCTTGACCCGTCCCATTTTTGACCTGGGTTTTTCAAATCCTAAATATTAATCCAAAATCTGTATGATCTTTGATGAGAAGACTGTATCTCGAGGCACATGGGTGGCCCAGTGGGTTAAGCCTCTGCCTTCAGCTCAGGTGGCAATCCCAGGGTCCTGGGATCAAGCCCTGCATCAGGCTCTCTGCTCAGCAGGGAGCCTGCTTCCCCCTCTCTCTCTGCCTGCCTCTCTGCCTACTTGTGATCTCCGTCTGTCAAATAAATAAATAAAATCTTTAAAAACAAAAAAGAAGAAGACTGCATCTCAACCTGGAAGACTTGCCCTCTCTGTCCTCCCCTGCATTTATTTAGCTTGGCAAGAAGTTCTTTCATTCACAATTGTTAGTTGGACTCAGTTTTCTTCTCCAGAGGCAAAAAAATGTGGCAACATTTTATACTTTAAAGAAATTCTCCAGAGCTGGGGCTGTGAACTGTCTCTTCCCACACCAGTTCTGGCTTCCTTCCATTCACTAGGCTGGAAGCTGGGGTCGAAGGAACTAAGATACCCTACCTCCCTTACCTCCTCCTCCCCCTGTCCTTCTTAAGGAGATGGCCAGAGGGAACCCAGAGGGCATGGAAGAAGGCAGAACTGGGGAGCAAGCCAGGGACAACCAGGAAACCACAAAACTCTGGAACATGTTTGGTTTGGTTTGTTGTGTTTTTTTTTTTAATGTATCTTTATACTTTCCCAAATAGGTAGCTCATGCTAGAGCCATTACATTTTATCCATGATTGTACCCTTACAGAGACCATTGTCAATTGCCAAGAACACATTTCCACAAACAACGGTCATTTATTGCATACCTGCTAAGAGCAGGGGCTTGATCCTCTTGGTAAAATACAGCAGACAAACTACCTCTAAATAAACACCGGGTCATTTAATCATTTTTGCTGGTCATTAGTCATTCAAACAGACTTGGGAGGCTAAATGGCAGTGCATTATTTAAACACACCCATAAATCCTTAATGTCTGTCTGTATTTACCCACATTTATATCTTGTTTAGTCTTCTTACCTTGTGAAGAAACAAGGTAAGGGTGTGTGTGTGTGTGTGTGTGTGTGTGTGTATGCATATGTGTGTCTTGTATAGAAACAAGGTGTGTGTGTGTATGCATATTGTCTTGTATAGAAAGAAGGTGTGTGTGTGTGTGTGTATGCATATGTGTGTCTTGTATAGAAAGAAGGGGGTGTGTGTGCATATTGTGTCTTGTATAGAAACAAGGAGTGTGTGTATGTGTGTGTGTATGCATGTTGTGTCTTGTATAGAAATAAGGTATGTGTATATGTGTATGTGTGTGTGTGTATGCATATGTGGGTCTTGTATATGTATAAATGTACAACGCAAAGATTCTGGAAACTCAGTTGACTGCACATCTAGACTATGTTTGGATTCTATACCAAACACCTTTTGACTATGAGGAATATTTTCAAACAGAAGCAGAAATTGATCACACGACCCATGGGAAGACTTCAGGTGTGGAAGTTAACATTCCTAAAGAGAGGCTAAATTATACAGGGGAATTTTATGGGTCTCCCTGGAAACATCAAGAGCCTCAGCTTGCATTCACGCTAATGGATTATTTAAATTTTAACAAGAAAGGCACAGTGAGATTTTGCAGATCTTTTTAGTGCAGAAATGATAAATGGGTTCTTTTTGTTTCACAGGAAGCTTGACAGGTTGAGAGGTCTGAATTCATTAGAATATTTTACTTCAACATATACACTATATACCGGGCTAGTGTGAAAAACCGTCAGGCTCCTTTCTGAGCTGCTTAATTAGTAATTGTTAACTGGGTTCTCTGGGTGCCAGGTCTGAGCTCCACTATTGTCTCCTGGCTCGTCAATTTGGGTCACTAAGTCAATAATGAGACATATGTATTTAAATTAAATTCATACGATTTTTCTGCCTTTGTTCTATGTTATGTCCAAATTGCTCCATCATTTGAATGACTTCATCTAGGGTTATAGGTGGACTTGCTCTTACATTGTTGTTTGCCATTTTCCCCTTGGCTTCAATTAACTTGTCATGACACATGCAATTAAATGTTTGCTTTATATTTCATAACCTCCTAGTTGGAGGCTTTGTAATTTAGCAGGGGGAAAAGCACAAAACAGAAAAATCCATCTAGAGATTAATTTTTCATTACACTAGTAAAAGGACAATAAAAATAATATTTCACAGATTTTCTACTGCCAATGAAACAAAAATTTAGGGTTCTCTTTTCAAGGGACTAATTTCCAGCCAAATTATGTCTTAACAATGCATACTACACAGTACCACTTATAAAATAAAGGTTACAAAGAACTTACTGGTTATTTTAGTTGGAAAGGAAAATTTTGGAATGAGGCCACTTTCTATACCAATTTTAAAAATAATATACTTTGTGCCTTCTATGGATGATACTAGTAAAGAGAAATACTATTTCTCACTGAAGGCTCCTATTGCATTTAGTAGATTTATGTATCTTCCCTCTGTGCCTCAGAGGAAGCCAACAGTGGGGTCTCTAAATCTTATAGGACAGAAAAATATCTTCTTTGGCTCTGGCCACATTCTCTCTCTTGAGCCTTTGCTTCTCCGGCACTACATGAAGACTGTGCCCCTTAGTGGCTTACCTACATTGGGGCAGAACAGAACAACTCCACCAATGGAAGGTCAACCTCCTTGATTAAATTTCTAGGCCCAGACGACATCGGTCACCCCTGGGAAGTTGACCTACGTCTAGGCATCCTTGAGAACTCTCCCACCTAATCTGGGGCTGGTGCCCCACTGTGAAACCACCACTGTCTGAAGCCCAGTCCTTCAGCCAAGGTAACTGAAGATAACAAAGATCTTTTTATCTCAGTACTCCGAATCCAAGAGAAAGCAAGGCACAAAAGGGAGGCTAAAGTGCACACGAAGTTCACAGAGGGAAAAGGGAAAAATGAAAAGGTTGTGTGTGCCAGGGGGGAATGGGGTGTGCCCATTACAGGACAAGTCAGGGTAAACAATAAGGGGCCACTTTCCCTTACTTTATACAGGTTATATCTCACCAAGCCTATCAATCATGCAAGCATTTTGCAGGATTATTTAATAAAACCAACGATTTTTTAAAAGCACCTCCCATTTAAAGACTAAAACCTATATTCCTAAAAGAGACAAAAAACTGGAAAAACCAACAAAATGATCATTCATTACATGTCAGAATGGCACATGGGTTCCAACTGACAGTTAACTGGGCCTTTGAAAATTGACTTTTTTCCCCCCCTATGAACTTTTTAATTGATCCTTCTGATCCATAGGCTTTTTTATATTTTTTGCTAGTACTTAAATGGTTAACCTATAAACTGTAAGTTTGATCTGTAAAACTATGCTTAAAAAAAGTGATTGGGAGGCAGATTAGAATCATAAACTAAAGAAACAGAATTAAAACAAAAAAAGAGGTAAATTCAAGATCTATTTCTCAAAGAAGTTTTCCTATCTTTTCTTTCGACCAAACTTTCAATTGGCTTTTTTCTTTTTCCTAAGCCAAGAACTTGATGTTCCTAACATATAAGTTATGGGCAATGCAGGCAATGCCTTACATAGAGTCCATCCTTTCAAAGCATGGATGATAAATAAGTAAGGTCTTTTGATAGCTTCCCACATTGGAAACAAACAAAACAAGTGATTTATAATTTTACTGGTCTAAAAGTTAGAAGTTATTTAAATAGTAAGCCTTTAGAGGAAATTAAGGATGAATCATCGGTTTAATGACCTTACATTTGGGGACCGGCTTGGCTTTCAGCATGGATCACAGAACCCTTACCAGATAATACCAATTAAGCAGTACAAGCAGAAATCCATCTGCCTTTTGACTTTGAAAAATATAAAGATGAACATAATATATATAACACTCTCCAACATTTCTTCGAACCTCCGCCATGTACTGGTTTGTTCCTGTTAAAATAAAATGAGACCTAAACCCAAAACTTTCCCTGGGTTCTTGATTCTCTTGGCCATCCTGAAACTGAAGACAATCAATAAAGTAAAATCAGAAGGTTACAATGTAATCAGCTAAACTTATACTTCAGAATCTGGGGCAGTACATGTTAAACACATCTATCTTTTTATAAACAAATCTTGCTGATTCCCAATGTGACCCAGAGAAAAAGTTACACTCTTTAGCTGCAATTGAAAGCATCAAACTGACACTTGGTATTCTTTTTATGTCTTACTTCCTATAAAGTAATAAAATAAAGCAATGAAAACTTTCATAAGGCTCTAGAATTCAGTCTGCGAGCCAAGGATATACGCAGTCGATGTCCTAAAATAAACTGGAGGAGTGGAGGCTCTGCTGAAAATGGGAATGACTCTTAAGTTTAAGGTGGGAGCTAATTAGGAAGAGGGCAAAAGAGGTGCCAAGGAGTGGCATTTGGTGGGAACGACATTGGTTTGGCATAAAGTGCTGCATAACTAACAAAATAAGACTACACCAGTCCAAGGGAAGACTACTGCTTTCAACTTGAGAAGATATGAAGCGACATTCACATTTTGAATACAGTGAGAAAATAAGGAACCATCTCTCTTCTGTGGTTTCAAAAAGCTTCACTGAACATCCACACTGGGATGTTTCAGGCCTGTCGATATACTGCATTACCACCGTCTTCCTACAGGTTTCTTTCTGAGGCTTCCCAAAGAACCTTCAGTAATCATGGCAAAATTCCAAGTCACCAGGGTCTCCAAATCCATAGAACATCCATTAACATGGGAAGGGAAATAGGAAGCAAAGCTAATAAATGATGCACCAAATTCCCAGCCTGTATCACTCAATGGGAGCTGAACGCCCCTGGAGCATCTCCATCTCGCTGCACAGGACGCAGCCCACAGGCACCAGCAACAATAGCAGGGGGCAGAAAGACCTCTGGAGGAGGCCTAGCTGGGACCTGCAGGCACAGGGAAACAGAGCCACCCTGCCCTGTTGCTAAGTCATCTCAGCCTGTCTGAAGAGCTAGGGGAGCAATTTCGCTTAGTCCTGGAAGGCCCTGGTAGCTTGAGCTGCATCTGTGACCCCAGGACCCAGGAGAACAATCTCCAGGGAAAAAGCAGCATCTGTTCGTGGGTGTGAGGAAATGGCTCTGCTCACTCACTTGATTGATTGTTAATGGGATCAATACAGCAATTGTGGTGTTTGGTGCAAAAACCTGACCAAATTAGGGAATTAAAAATCAAGAAGGCATGGTGATTGAAAAGGGAACAGGAGGAGGCTTCTGGGATTCTAGCCCTCCCTGTTCCTAGGTCTGGGTAACACAGTTGTGTTCGTTTGGTGGAAATGCACTGAACTCATCTGTGAGTGGTGCCTTTTCCTCTCTCTATATTACTTCAATAATTTTTTTTTTAATTTTAACGTCAAAAAGACCAATCTGAACTTTATTCCTGCATGCTAATCGTATGAAAAGGTGTAAAGGCAGGGCACATCATAGCGCTACCTGGATGCGTCTATTTTTTTCCTCTGAAGGAATTGGTACCCCAGGAATGGGGTACTGAAAGGATGATGATCCGGACAGTAACAAAGCAGGAAGGGAATTATGGCAGGAAGGTGAGCGCTGAGCCAGCTCCCTGCACCGGCGCTGCCCACAAGTGGAGGTCTATACAAAGCCGAGCTCTGAAAACCGCCGTTTGATCTTCCTCTGATGTTTGCCTGCCCTGCTCTGACATCATGACGGAGTCAGAAAACCGGTGCCGGTGCAGTGCCGGCACATCTGTCACTTCGGAGTGACGTGACCTTGAGCGGGTCCCCTTATCCTTCCTGCCTCTCTGGGCCCCCATCTCTAAAATGGGGCTGGTGGTCCCTCTCCAGGACCCACATAGGGTGGTTCGGAAAATCTCATAGAGAGCAAAGCACCTCCTAGTGAATTATTATTCCCTGGCAACGGTGCTGACAATATTTGTTTTTAATCCGAAATCATTGATTCAGATAGCAGCCACGCCCAAAGTCAGTACAGGTGACATTTTCCAAGGGGAAAACGTGCAAACAGACTAAGGAGGGATCACATCAAAGGCCTATAGTTCGAAAAGGAAGCATTTTTCAGATGCTCAAGTAAGGCATTTCACTATTGAGATCTCTTATTTTTCCAGTGAAAATACACGACTCCATTCTGCCTTTTTTTTTTTTTTTTTTTTTTTTTTTTTTTTTTAATGCTGTAAGGAAAAATCAGTGCTTTAAAGTTAAACAAAAGAACCAGGTCTGCAACTCCAGTCCCCACCCTGCAGCCTTTTGTTCTGGGGACAAGTGTCCGTTTACAAATGCGGAGTCAGAAAGCAGGCTTTAATTTTTTTCATCGAAAATAAGGTTTTCCTTTCGTGTTTTCTGCGAGTGGAGGGACGCCGGGAGCGGGGAAGGAGGGCTGCGTGAACGCCCTTTGTCCGCCTCGGGCTGCCGTAGAGACCGCAGTGCGGACTGCACCACGCCCACCAGCCGGTGTCTCCAGGCAGAAACGCTTCAGCACCACCCCAAGAGAATAGAGCGCGGCCTGGGGCTGCGGAGGGACCAGGCGACTGAGGTCAGGGGACGACGGGAGGTCTGGGACGCCAGGGGGGAAGGCAAAGGCAAAGACCAGAGCTGCCCCCTCGGGGGGCTTCGAATGCAACAAAGCCGGGCCCGAGGGAGAGGTGGGGGAAACGCAGCGCCATGCCCGAGGCCCCGGCGGAGCGCACGCCCTGCCGACCGCGCCCGATGGGGGCGCCGCAGTGCGGGGGGCAGGTGCGGCGAGCTGATGGGAGCACTGCGGCAGCCCGGGTGGGGCTGGGGGGCGGGTCGGTCCGCGCGCCTGAGGCTGCGCCCGTCGGGCCCTCACGGCCCCGCCCAGGGCTCCAGGCGAACCGCTATTCGGCCTCTGCAGAGCGCGCTCCTAGTGCGCGCACCGGGCGAGGCGCTGGCCCTACCCGCCAACCCCCCCCCCTTCCCCCTAAACCATCACTATCGAGGCTGAGACTTTTGAAAGAAGAAGCCCCACCCCGCAACTTGGGGTCCCATTGTCCTTTCTGAAAGCTGCAACCAGGGTCCCAGGGGCGGTAGCGAGGCGGGCGCCGTCTGGGAAACAAGCGCAGGCGGTTCTCCATCCCTGCGTCCCGGGTGGAGGTGGGGGGGGGGGGAGCGGGTGTGGCCCCAGGACTAGCCTAGTCATTGCGAGGAAAGAACAAATCGGGAGGTTTTAAGCCAGAAAAGCCATTTCTCGGGGGGCTACGGTGGCTGGGGTGAGGATGATTCCCACGCGGGCCCTGGCACATGGTGCTTCAGCCTTGGGTCTGCCGGCGAGGGAGAGAGGGGAGTCCCAGCATTTTGCGGGGGACAGAAGAGGACTAAAAGCAATGTTTGCATCAAGGCTCCCCCGCCCCTTCTGCTCCCTGAGGTTTGGGCTTTATTGTGGCCTCCGCTTCTCTGACACCTGCATTTCATTTAGCGGGAGAGGCGGTGGCCAGCCCGGATCTGCAGACCCAGCTGATGTTAGATCCCTCAAGGTTAGGAGACACTCTCCCGCTGGGTCTCAAATCTAATAATTAGCATTATTCTCCGAAATTAGCCCCCAAAAGACTCCGGATTGAGTGCGGGAGGTGGCGGGGAGAGGTGCGGGTGCGGGGCGCGCCTGAGAAGGAGGGTGGCCGTCGCGCCCTGGGTGGGGTCGCGTTTGCCGGTCTCCTCGAGCGCGTCCCCTGGGGACGCAGGGCCTCTTACCAAGTTCGATGTTGCCGATGGCGCGCCGTAGGTGCTCTTCGGTCACGATTTCGCCGACGACCACCAGCAGGTAGAACTTGCTGTCGAGGAAGCGATGCGACAGGCTAGGCGAGGTGGACGCCGCCGGGTTGGCGATGCTGCCGGACGGCTCCGGCTCGGCGGCTTCCACCACCACGGTCGCCATCCTGCCGGCCCGCTATGCCTGGGCGAAGTGTCCCACTCCCGCCGCTCCTCTCCTCTGCCGCAGGAGAAAGGATTATCTCCGAAGGTGCTGTCTCCGCTCCGCCCCTTGCGTCCCCCCTCCTCCTGGCGCTGCGCGCCGCCTCCCCCTCCGCCCTCTCCTAGAGCGCGCGGCGGAGAGGAGCGGGGAGTGAGAGAGGGCGGGGAGGCGGCGCCGCTTTTATATGGAGACTAGGCTGGGAGCCGGGAGGAGGAGGAAGAGGAGGAGGAAAGGACCACCCGGCACATCCTCACGCGGTGGCTGCCTCCGCTCTTCCAGCCGTTGGCCCAGAGCTGATGTCATCTGCAGCAAATCATCTCGCCCGCGGCCCGGAAGCTGGAGGGAAGAGGTGTGCGGACAATGGTCAGGGCAGGGCCGGGAGTCAAGGGCCTGGAGGACCCTAAGGGCCCCCCACCCCACCCCCCACCCCCGCTGCAGCCACGAAGGGGTTTAACACTCCCCACACACCCACTACCGGCTGCATACACTCACCCGGTTTGTGCAGGAACACGGGATGGGTTTCCATTTTTGCAGTGGAGATATTTACCTTGTACGAGGTGCACAAGTCAGGCCTCTACCTCGTGTCCGTCTGTGATGAAACTAGATTCTCAGGTGCTGAGATAGCTAGCACAGCGGGTGTAGAGCAGGAGGTACCCCGCCCAGGAAGATGGAACCTGTCTTTTCTTTGACCTTGTGGACTTAGGAAAGCATATTTTCCACCTTCACTTAATACATTAAAAATGCAAAACCTAATCCTAATATTGTCCAGGCTTTGGATCCTAATCTGCAAGGCCCAGTGGTTTAAAAGAAAGAAAAAGAAAGAAAGAAAGAGAAAGTACTGGCTTTGCCGTTCTCATGGGAAATAAGAGGAATACAAATGCATTTTCTAGATACAGATTTCTTAATAATATGCTGAATAGATAGTATCAGGCATAACAAAGAATAAAGAGAAGATACTGTCTCTCTCCCAGCAGGATTACAGTGACTATAATGTACTTTTCAGTTCCCTAGGGGACACAGAAGCAAAATTATTTCATGTGACAATAATATCTTTAAAAATATACGTAGCATTGGGAGTTTTTATTGCCTTTGTGTTTAGAACACATAAAAATGATTAAAGGCAGCCCATTTACCACCATTTCTCACAGATCTTCTAAATATAACTTCTGGCCCAGGAAGGGGTTGTGATGGTGAGGAAGGAACAAAATGTGCAAACATGGTACTATCATAAAAGACTGCAGGATTAGAAGCTTAAAGAAGAGGACTGGATGGAAGTTAGACTAGTCAATATAGTTCTAATACTAGAATGCATATTAGTTAAAAAAAAAAAAAATCACCGCCATAGGCTAAGATTTCCAAATTAGTTCATTGTCTTGCCTATTAACTTCCATAATTTATGGGTGATACACACTTTGCTCTTAGCTCTTTCCTGAAATCCTGGCATGGGAGACACAGTGGGCAGCTAAAGGCAATGATTCCTTCCTACATGCCAGTCTGATCGGGAGGAATAAGATACCATCTGGCCCACAGCAGTTGAGGTCTGCAGCAAGCTCACTAGTGAGCCACATTGACCAGTGAATAGTGACAGTTCCCAAGTGAGATGGTAACAGATGACTTCTTGGTCAAGAAAAGACCTTCAATTTCTGTTAGAGAGGCAAGGCCAGCAGCAATGCTTGTAACTAGGAGAGGAGATTTGGTAAGGAGCATTGTTTTCCAGAGGTCAGCCCTTGAACCCTAATGTGATGTACTGATTGTCGTCCTCCCTTTTCTCTGAACCACCATTACTTTTATTTACATAATAATTTTCTTTAGCTCTGTTTCTTTTACTCAGATTTATTTTTAGTGAAATTCTTTACTGCTGTACAAATGGAAACACTAATATCACTTAAAAATAGAAGGTATTCCTAAGAGAAACATAGTGAAAAAAGATAATGCAATTAAACTCCTGCTCTATGCTGTTACTTGCTCAAGACTCTGACCCTCAGGAGTAGGCTCTCTAGATGAAAACAGAGATTAGCAAGTGTTCGCTGTTAAGACACACCACCTCCTAACCAAGTTGTTCTCCATGTCAGAACAGAAAGTTGGATGAAAATAACACAGGAGCTTTCTTACCATGTGAGTTGGTACAATTAAATGCCATGACCACGAGCCCCCTAAATCGGCACCCAGACTTTGAAAAACAAGAGACGTAATGACAGAAAACAGACCAGAGGTGCTGACTGCTACTGTATGGCTTTGTAACTTTGGGCAAGGGACTTACTCTACTTGATCTTCGGTCTCTTCATACTGGAGAGAATAATATCTTTATAAATGTGAGAGTAACTTTAAACGATAGAGAACCTAAGTACCTACTACAGTGATTGGAATAAGCACTCATGGTGTGGTTGATGAATACACCTGTTTTATCCCAGTTTGTTGGACAATGGAGTAAAAGCAATCTTACAAAATGTGCAGGTGACATCAAGTTGACTACCTTGATCTGTGAATCAAGGCATGACTACCAAGATATGTGAAACAATAGAATGTTAAGTGACACTAGAGACTAGAAAAGTAGTCCCCACCCATCCCCATTTAAAAAAAAAAAAATGTGCTAAGGAGGTAGAAGGGAAAATTAACAGATCATCTTTGGTGAGTGCTGCCACCTGACGTCACCTGGATGTCCCAAAGAGACCTGAGACTCAACATGCTCCAAACCAAAATCCATGATGCAAGCGGGAAAGCTCAAAGGCCTCTTAAACTCTTCCCTGACACCTAGCCCCATGGACGACTGAGCATGAATTCTGGTCAGTTTTATCTAAGTATCTCTTCAGTCCACCCACTTCTCTCTACCATCAGCACTGTAACCCAGCCTACTATCATGAGACATAGGAGTGTGCAGGTTAGAAATTGGTTTCTGAAGTCATTCCTACATTATACTCTCAGAATAACAATAAAAATCTTAAAAGCACTTTTGGACTTTTTTTTTTTTTCAGTTTTCTTTGTTATTAGATAGATCCCAAAGGGCTGCAGTTTTATATTACTTCAATTAATTCATTTTTATGATTATGCCACTCTCTACATAATTTGATTTATCTGTTGCATTTTGTTTTTGTTTTTTAAGAATTAATTTTTTTATACTTAATTTTGCTTTATAACTATGCAAAATATTTGGTCCCAAAATCAAATCTACAAAACACTTTGTATTCAGAGAACTTTAGCCTCCCTTTCTCCTCCCCCTTCCCTCTCTAACTCTTTTGCCAGGTTAGCCTTCTATTTTAAAAATGCAATATATTATATATATATATATATATATATAGAGAGAGAGAGAGAGAGGATATATATATTGATATGGATAGGGTATATACAGGATATATAGGATATATAGGATATATATATATATATATATATATATATATATACCTCTTTTAAGTAAACAGCATTTTTTTTTGGTAAATTTACTTTTGACTTATTTTCTTTTATCTTGTTAATTTTTTTAACTTTATTTTTTCAGTGTTCCAAGATTCATTGTCTATGCATCACACCCAGTGCTCCATGCAATATGTGCCCTCCTCATTACCCACCACCAGGCTCACCTAACCCCCCATGCCCCTCTGCCCCTCCCCTCCCAAACCCTCAGTTTGTTTTCAGAGTCCACAGTCTCTCAAGGTTCATCTCTCCCTCTGATTTCCCCAATTCATTTTTCCTTTCCTTCTCCTAATATCCACGTTAATTTTTATGCTCCACAAGTAAGTGAAGCCATATGATAATTGACTCTCTCTGCTTGACTTATTTCACTCAGCATAATCTCCTCCAGTCCCATCCATGTTGATACCAAAGTTGGGTATTCATCCTTTCTGATGGAGGCATAATATTCCGTTGTGCATATGGACCATATCTTCTTTATCCATCCATCCATCCACTGAGGGGCATCTTGTCTCTTTCCACAGTTTAGCGACTGTGGCCATTGCTGCTATGAACATTGGGGTACAGATGGCCCTTCTTTTCACTACATCTGTATCTTTGGGGTAAATACCCAGTAGTGTGATTGCAGGGTCATAGGGTAGCTCTATTTTTAATTTCTTAAGGAATCTCCACAATGTTTTCCAAAGTGGCTGCACAAACTTGCATTCCCACCAACAGTGTAAGAGGGTTCACCTTTCTCCACAACTTCTCCAACACTTGTTGTTTACTGTGTTGTTAATTGTGGCCATTCTAACTGGTGTAAGTTGGTATCTCAATGTGGTTTTGATTTGAGTCTCCCCAATGGATAACGATGATGAACACTTTTTTCATGTATGTCTTCTTTGGAGAAGTTTCTTTTCATGTCTTCTGCCCATTTTTTGACGTGCTTATCTGTTTAGTGTGTGTTGAGTTTGAGAAGTTCTTTATAGATCTTGGATATCAGCCCTTTGTATTGTCATTTGCGAGTATCTTCTCCCTTTCCGTGGGTTGCCTCTTCTTTTGTTGACTGTTTCCTTTGCTGTGCAGAAGCTTTTGATATTGATGAAGTCCCAAAAGTTCATTTTCGCTTTTGTTTCTTTTGCCTTTGGAGACATGTCTTGAAGAGGTTGCTATGGCCAATGTCGAAGAGGTTACTGCATATGTTCTCCTCTAGGATTTTGATAGATTCTTGCCTCACGTTGAGGTCTCTTATCCATTTTGATTTTATATTTGTGTGCGGTTTAAGAGAATGGTCAAACTTCATTCTTCTATACATAGCTTTCCAATTTTCCCAGCACCATTTATTGAAGAGACCTTTTTCTGCTGGATACTTTTTCCTGCTTTGTCAAAGATTATTTGACCATAGAGTTGCATGTCCATATCTGGGCTCTCTACTCCATTCCCCATTTATACACACAGTTTTTCCATTCCATTTTGCTTTTTTCACTTAACAATGCAATGGAAGTAACTCCATAACAGCGTACATTAATATTTCTCATTCCCTTTATAGCTGCATGCTAACCCATTGTCTTTATTTACTATCATTTATTTAACCATTCCATTATTGATTGTCATGATTGAGTCATTTCCAATTTAATTTATATTATAAACCATAGTTATATTGTTTTGTCCTGCCCAGCAGCAATAGTCACCTGACTGGCATCAGTAGGTCCAATGGGACCCTCATCCAGTCCATGCTTCACACTATTTGGAGGGTGACCTTTTCTGATCTGGTCATGTTACGCATGCAGACCTGAAACTCTTAAATGGCTCCATATTGTTTTTAGTATAAAGATCAAACTCCTTAGCATGGCCTACAAGGACCCACAAAATCTGGCCCCCATTTATCTCCTCTGCTATATCTAGCCACCCCCTCATCCTTACTTTCCAGTTTCAGCCACAGTGATGTCACATCGGAGCATGCTTCTTCACAACGCAGGAGCACCTTCTCTTCCTCTTTCGCCTGCCGGAAGCACTTACTAGTTAACTTCACCTAGTTAATGTCTTCTTGCCCTGCAGATGGCATCTCAGCTATCACGTCCTTAGGGACGGCTTCCCTGACCTCCCATTCTAGGTCAGTTAAAACCTTTTTACATGTACTTACATGCACTCAGCTTCATGCTCCACTTCTTATTTGCAGCATTTGTCAACAATGTAATTTCACACTTTTGTATGTAATTTTAAAAATTTGCTCTTCACCGCTGAAGAGTCCAGAGCCATACTTCCCCCCCCCCACTTTCACACATAACCATCAACTCACCTGAGGATTCCCAGCACCCAGCATAGAGCATGTGCTCAGTCAAAGTGTATCAACAACTACATGAATGTCTTCTATAAGTCCTGTTACTGTACTAGGTGCTCTAAGTACATTGCTTCAGTGAATTTTCACAAACCTCCTAAGAAACTGTACTGTTATTCATCATTTAAATCATCTTAAGATCTCTTCTGCTTTTCTGATCATGGTAGTCTGTATTTTCTGTCTTTTTTTCCTCGTTCATTCTTGTTAGGGGTTTGTTGATTTTGATGATCTTTACTGCAGCTGAGGTCACTGATCACTTTCTACTGTATGTATGTGTATAAGATTCTCACTGATTCTGTTCTTAGCTATACTATTTCACTCCTTCTGATATCTCTGGGTTTTATTTTACTTCCTATTTTTGCTTCTTGGGAAGTTGAGACAATGGATTTTCAGCTTTTCTTCTTTTCTCAAATATGTAATAAAGACGATACCTTTCTAAGTCCTGCCTTAGCTGTGCCCTACACATTTTTGTATTTTTATTTTATTCCCTTCATATTTTCTAATTTCATCTCTTTTTTTGCCATGAGTTACTATTCTTTTTTTTTTTTTAAAGATTTTATTTACTTATTTGACAGAGAGAGAGATCACAAGTAGGCAGAGAGAGAAGAAAAAGCAGGCTCCCTGCTGAACAGAGAGCCCAATGTGGGGCTCGATCCCAGGACCCTGAGATCATGACCAGAGCCAAAGGCAGAAGCTTAACCCCCTGAGCCACCTAGGCGCCCTGCCATGAGTTACTATTCTTGCCAGCTGACCATTGAAAAATTGACACAGAGAAGTTAGATGATTTTCTCCAAATGACAGAAAACTTATAAAAACTCAGGTACAGCAGACTTCAAAGTCCATGACATATTCTATATAATACTCTTTTTCCATGTTATAGGAATTAAAGCAAATTAAAGGAAGCCAAATGCAGGAAATTATTGGTTGGGAAGAGGAGTAAGAGAGGAGAACCAAAGTCAGAGTAAATTTCACATCAAAGGAGCCTCTAAGGTTGTGTTACTCTTTAAAATTAAGATTACTCTAGGATGTAATTTAAGGCAATGTGTCATTTAAGGGTTAAGAAACAGTCTTTATTTACTCAGTTTGGTTTAGTCCTTTCTTTCCAAGATTTAAGTTAGCTGTAGAAAAATTAACAGAGTCTGAGGAAAGAAAAAAGAACAAGGAAAGTTAAGGGAAAGATTTATAATGTGTGGGGTATTTGAGAAGATTTTAAAAGTACGATCTATGTGCTAGGTTGTGGTAGGTGCAGCCGTTCTCCCTGCACATGAAGTGAGTGGATCTCACTTTCAATAATGGCTGTTTAGGTTAGTTGTAAGAGGAAAGTGTCTGAAAATTCCGTGGTGTCCTTCATAGCCAGGAAAATGTCTCATATTTATTTCTATTTAATCATCCTTACCTCAGAAATTGCCTCTTCTTTTCTTTTGGTGAACAGTGGAAAAAATATCACACTGGGAGGCCAGTTAACTAAGATCAAATCCCTTCTCCAAGTTGTGTGAACTGGGTCCTTCCTATCACTACCTTTCAGCAACAAAAAAGCAACAAAACCTTGCAAAGGTATAGAGCACAAAATCAAAGTCCCTCCTTCCCCACTACTAATTCTACTGCCCTCCCTAGACACAATGAGAGTTATTAAGCTAAACCATTTATATATATACTTTTTCATATTTATGTGTAAGTATACAGTTACATATATTCTGTGTATATATGTAGATATATACCTGTCCCCCTACATGCATATATAATGCATATATTTTTTTTTCATACATATAACTTTTCCCCCATAAACAGAATAATTTTTATTTTATTTTATTTTATTTATTTTATGGGCTTAATTAAAACAATGTTTATTATCTCAGTTTCTCTACGTCAGGAGTCCAGGCACAGCCTAGATGAGCTCCCTGCTTCAGGGTCGCTCAGAGGGCTGCCAAGTGTTGGCTGCGGCTGTAACTGTGACCATCTGAAGACCTGACCAGAGAAGGATCTGCTTCTGAGCTTGGGCATGTGGTTGTTGGCAGGATTCGGCTCCTCCCTGGCTA
Organism: Mustela putorius furo; assembly: GCF_011764305.1. Classification (NCBI taxonomy): domain Eukaryota; kingdom Metazoa; phylum Chordata; class Mammalia; order Carnivora; family Mustelidae; genus Mustela; species Mustela putorius. The sequence goes on from NW_025421294.1 coordinate 903,794, forward strand.
TGGGCTGCCCTCACTTTCTTACCACATGGCCTCATTATAGGGCCATAAGCAAAAGAGTATTTTACATACTGTACTTCAGTAGCATTTCCCGTTGGAGCTCTTTTCATGCAAATATGAAGAAATCTACTTCATTTTTTAAATTCCTGCACCATAATGACAGAAAGAATTTATCTTGGTTTGTGCATGCTTTCCCCTATTGGTGGTCCTTAAGAGATCTTTGTTTTTTCCTATTATGAATAATGTTACAGTGACGATGCTTATAAGTGCTTCTGTGTGCATATATGTCTCTCTGAGCACAGACGCCTAAAATTCCAATAGACAGGTTGAAGGTGATAGATATTTTTAACATTTAATAACTCCTGTCAAATTACCCTACAAAGAGAATTTAATAGTTTATACCCCCACCACATCCTTGACTGTTTCCCCATGACAGTATAAATCTCTTTATTTTTTACTCAACAAAAGGAAAAAAGTATTTATATAAAACTGAACATTTTTTATTTGTCTGTCTCTTTTTTTTTTTTTTAACAAAATGCATTTGTCCTTAAAACATGCCTTTTTTTTTCTCTATTGGACTGTTGGTTTTGACTTTGCTGGTTTGTAGGAGCTATTTATATAACCTGGACGACTTTGTTATCAATATATGCTCAGCCTGTCAGATTTTTGTTAAGTCCATTTATGATGTCTTTGGCCATATAAAATATTAAATGTCTTATAAAATTAAATCAATCTTCTCCCTTTTTAAATTTTGGGGGCTTGTCTTCCTTAGGAAGGATCCCTCACCCAAAACCTTAAAACTATTCTTTTAGTAATCTTACACTTTTTTTCAATCAAGAGAGTATTTAATCCAGGAGATCAAGAAGGGTTCATAAAAGAAGAAATATTTGAAATTGTCCTGGAAGAATAAATATTTTTCAATAGGCAGAGATGGGAAAAGGACAGTCTACATGAAGAGAATAGCACGAGTAGCAACATCCAGTAGAACTGTACTGAGGTTACCCTTGAAAACAACCCGTAGCTTACTCCTCCCTTCTTTTATACTAAAATGCAGCTCACTGAACACACTGTTCTGTGCCTTGTCTTTGTCACTTAACATCTTTGAAATATTTCCATAATTGTCATAAAGAGCATCCTCATTCATTTTGAGCAAGATGCAGAATCCCATTATGTGTGAATATCATAATTTATGACTGCTGTTTTTTAAGCATTCATCTATTGAAGATTACTTCCAATTTTTTGATACTAGAAACAGTGCTGCAGTAAATAAGGTTCTATAGATGTCATTTTCTATAAATGCCTAGCAAAATTGCTGAGTCATAAGATATGCATGTCCATAATTGTGATAGATGTTATAAATGTGCCTGCTGTTGGTGTGGTACCAGTAGGTACGTCTACCAGTAACATGAATGGGCTGCTGATTCCTCATAATATAAGTGTTTTCCAACGTTTTTAATTTTGCCAATTTGTAAGCTAAGTAAGTCTCTCTGTGTGTAATTTCAGTTGCATTTCTGTTATTATAAGTGATAGGAACCATCTTTTCTTATGTGTAAGGGCCATTTACATTTTCTTTTCTATGATCTGTTTATGTCCTTTGCCCCTTTTTCTACTGGGATGGTTAGTGTTTTCTTATTGATTTATATGTATCCTTCATACACTAGAGAACTTAGTCTTGTTTGTAGTATGACTTATAACTCCTTTTTCTCAGTTTGGCAATTGTTCATTAACTTTATGTATTATAAGTTTTGCTGTGGGGAATATATTTTTTATATAGTTAAATTTAACTGCTGTTTCATCTGCAGCTTATGAGTCCTATTTGTATTTAGAAAAAACTTTGCCATTCTGGGATTATATAAGAAAAATTCTCCCAGGGTTTTCTGTAGTATTTGTAAGACTTCATCTTTAATATTTTGGATTTATCCAGAGGAAGACGGTGAAATGTAAACCACTTATTTTTTCCCCCTAGCTTCGTAGCACTTAGCTGATAGAATATTTTGCAGAATTTTTTAATGACTTGGCAACTTACCTTTCTCTCCAGTTGATTGTGAAATGTATCAGAGCAGAAGCTTTGATTTCATGTTTTTATTCCCTAGCCCACCCTGCCCTTTAATCCACTTCAACCCAACTCCAGACTTCACCTAGTGCCTGGCAATTAAACAGCTCAGACTTCTGCATTTCTTGGGTGCTGGGGAGGTAAGAGTCTACCTGGGTAAATGTGACAGCCCAGGGAGTGGCTGAAAATGAGACTGGGACATTCTCAGCCAGTGCCTTTTCACCAAGCTCAAGTTCTTACCCTGTGCAAGCGCCAAGTGAGTCATTCCAACACATGTAGAGAATGGCATCCTGAGGGGAAGAGAACTATACTGGAAATAGCCGAGCTCGCTCAGAGATGGAGTTTCTCAGCCAGCACTGCTGACAAGCAGCCCCGGTCAGTGCAAATAAGCAATAAGAAAGCAATAAGAAGCCTGGCTTGTGCAAGGTGGAAATCTGGAGATGTAAATGCAGTCTCCCTCCCCAGGCCCCCGCAGTCCCCAGAAATAATGTATTCTAAGCGAATGGACAGTGATTGTGGAATCCAACCAGTTCACAGGCAGGGAGGCCATCACTTGTTAGCAATGATGCCCTAGGGTGGGGGGTAAGGGCTTCTGTCTTGGTACTCTGGGGGAAACATCTGGAGAGCACCAGACCCAGGGAGAAGTGGCTCACATGTCATCTGGGGAGAACTGGCAGCTACAGCTGAGTCCCTGCAATCTGCCACGCTGTTCTGAGTCCCAGGAGGGCAAAGAATTGGCTCCTGGCCCAGGCTGGTCTGGAAAGTCATATACACACAGGCCAATATGGTGTAAGGCAGCAGAAAGGAATGCCCCGAGAAGGTCCGGGTTGTTCAAAGGGGTGTAGAGGAAGAAGCAGGTGCATCCCGCTGGAATGACCAAGGGAAATACAGAAGGAAGAAATGATACAGAAGCCTCCAGCAGCCTGTGAGTGGGCTTGGCACTAGGAGCTGGGAGGGCCTGAAGGACACATTATGAGGCCATTAGGAAGAAAGTGGGTGGGGTGGTGTGGGGGGCAGAATAATAACCCCAGAGTTTTTCATGCCATCATCCCTGGAATTTATGAGTATGTTACTTTATCTGGCAAAAGAGACTTTGAAGATAGGACTGATAAGGATTTTGAAATGGGGAGATTATCCTGGATTATCTGGGTAGGCCCAAAGTAAGCCCAAACGTCCTTATAAGAGGGTACAGGAGTGTCTGAGTTAGAGAAGGAGATGTGAGAATATGAGAGATGTGATGAGGTGATGGACAGAGATGGAGATTGGAAGGTACACCACTGGCTTTGAACATGAAGGAGGGTCCATGACCCAAGGAATGTGGGCAGTCTCTAGAAGGCAGAAAAGGCAAGGAAATGGATTCTCACCTAGAGCTTCCAGAAGGAATGAAACTCTGCTGACACCTTGATGTTAGGACTTGCAAACCCTAGAACTGTAAAACAGTAATTCTGTTCTGTCTTAAAGCAGTCAAGTTGTAGCCATTTGTTGCAACAGCAGTAGGAAACGAACAGGGGTTGTTAAGGGCCTTGAGAGGTAGAATTCCTTGTGTAATTCCTTCTGCAAATGTCCCACGGAGCCTGGTGTCTTGGGTGACTGTGCCCCTATCCCATCCCCCCCCCCACACACACACACAGTGTGGGAGGGGTTATAAGGCCAATGGAGAATGGGAAAAGAATTGGGACTGCCTGGGAACCTGCCTGATTTGGCCTTTCTCATCTCTTTGCTTCTCAAGAGCACAGTCAAGTCAAGGATACATGGTACTCCTTCTCGAAATCCGTGGTAGCTGGATAAGGACATCTGAAATCCACTGGGGTTTAAATTAATGATAAAGAAAATTATGGGCAACTTCCCTCAAATGCTACAATCAGCAAGTATCTGATTTCCCATTACATGGCATTTCAAGTTCTGCCATTTCTGAAAGGAGCTTGGTTTTGTTTAGAATTCCACAGTTGTCTATGGGTTAGCTACTTCAGAGAGGGATTCAACTTTTTAAAAGGGATAGGAAAAAAAAATGGCAAACATATACAGATAATGATACTAAAAGAAAAAAAAAATCCCAAGCTGTCATATCAGCACACAAAGAGCTGGACATTTATTCAGTCACTCATTCATTCATTATCATCTACCATGATACTGTAGTATTACCATACTACTAGATCCTGTAGTAGTTCCTGAAGCTGTAGTGATGAGAAAAACAAGCTTGGTTCCTATCCTCATAGAGCTACTTTCCAGACAGAAGAAGGGCAGATATGAAAAACTGGGGAAAGTGGGAAAAATAGCATTATATTTATTTTTTTTTAAGATTTTGGGGCACCTGGCTAAGTGGGTTAAGCCTCTACCTTCAGCCCAGGTCATGATCTCAGGGTCCTGGGATCGAGCCCCGCATTGGGCTCTCTGCTCAGCAGGGAGCCTGCTTCCTTCTCTCTCCCTCTGCCTGCCTCTCTGCCTACTTGAGATCTCTGTCTGTCAAATTAATCAATTAATTAATTAAAATACTTTATTTATTTATTTATTTATTTGAGAGAGAGAACATGAGAGTGGGGTGAGTGGCAGAGGGAGAACCAGACTCCCCTGTTGAGCAGGGAGCCTGATGTGGGACCAATCCTAGGACTCCAGGATCATGACCTGAGCTGAAGGCAGCTGCTTAACCGAATGTGCCACCTGGGTGCCCGAGAAATGGCACTTTAAACCTTCTTTAGAAGGTTCACCGGATGGAATGCCACTGAAAGAATTGTGAAGTGGCACAGATTGCATGTGGAATGAAGCAGCATCTTGAAAGCCCTTGAACTACCATTCCTTTGTCCACAGCCTGGAGTGGACATGACATGAGAAGGTCTGACTGACAGCAAAGAGTGTGGGATGATGAACAGTCTCAGAACAGTCCCTGTGTACCCAGCCATTAGTACTACCTTCCAAGTTTGTAGCAACCTTCAGAAACATTGTGTCTCTGAATCCCCATGCTTCCATTTCCTGGAATACCCCACCAGCGCAGGAAGGCTATCACGACTCTCACTAACAGATATTATTACAACTGTGAGGAAACAGGACCAAATTGTCATTTCTCAAGACTTTAAATGGCATGCCCTCCTATGGTAAATATAAAAATTGACTGCCTATTGAGCATGAAACTTCAAGATATATTAATAATCAGGATTAAAAACAAACCAAAGCAAAAGGTTATCATAAAAGAATGTTTTGATAGGATCTGGAAGAGCATGTAAGTTTGTCATGACAGCAGCGTGAAATAGTGAGAAGTGAGGAAAAGAGTGCTCCTCGGGGTGCTCATTTTAACACGAAGACCACTGTGCTAGTCGTTGAGCCACTCGTGATTACCCCGGGTATTCGGATCCACCCCTCCCTTCACGGCCTCCAGGGAGAAGAGCCTAGGAAGTGATTATTGACAGCAAGGAAGTTAAACCCATATTTGTGTGTCTCAACTTCTTCTCATCCAACAAATAATTACTAAATATTTAATCAACATATTTGATCAGAAGATGTCACATTACCCAAATATAAATGATCTCTCAAAACTTCCTTTATAGAGGGGTTCCTGGGTGGCTCAGTCCTTAAGCATCTGCCTTCACCTCAGGTCATGATCCCAGGGTCCTGGAATCGAGTCCCACATCAGGCTCCTTGTTCTTCGAGGAGCCTGCTTCTCCCTCTCCCACTCCCTGTGTTCCTTCTCTTGCTGTGTCTCTCTCTGTCAAATTAATAAATAAAATATTTAAGAAAAAAAAAACCTTCCTTTATATAATATTGAAGTGTTGTGTAGAGGTTAATCAAGTGAGTCTATATTCAGTTCGCCTGACTTCAAAGCTCAGTCCCACTGTTCATTAGCTGTGTGCATGCTGGACAAGTGACATCACCACACTGCGTCTCAATTTCCTCCTTCGAAAACTGGATATCTGTCATTTCTATGTGTTAGGGTTCAGTCATCCATTCATTTACTCATACACCATTCACTATATACATACTGGTGTCAGACAGTTGCTAGGGATATAGCATATTTCCATGTCTAATTTATTTTAAAATCTTCTGGGAGATATATAGGTGGTATCCATAGTTACAATATCGATCTCAGTTTTAAATTAGTTTTACTGCTTTGACCTATTTCTGCTGCTTTTTTTTTTTCGTTTGTGATAGTACCTTAAAATGTAATATACTGCGAGAAATGTCAAGCTATAATCCACCCATCATTGTATTATTTTGTCCTTCAGAATTTTTAGGTGCCACAAAACATACAGACAAATAAATAACATACAACATATAATGCAAGTGACATAGTGATAAAGCAATGTGTATGCAGCAAACTTAAGTTAATAGATAGGATCCCTGCCAAAAATAGCCTCTGGAGTGCCCTACAAACATTTCTAAACTAAATAGGGCCACTTGGATAAAGTTTGTAGCAATATGACCTTGTCACTGCATTTGCCTGAAAACAAATCCTAATTCTATAACACTCAACAGTGGCCTGCCATTCAAAGACTGCAGTGACGTAATTGTGGGTGGCTTTCTATTCCAAGATACCAGTTGCGCTAACCCTAACCTCTAAGCCATAAATATTTGTTTCTGCCTCTTTTGAACCCTTCCAGAAAGAAAAAAATCACTCTCAGAAGCTGTTCCAGCTCATGAATACCCATGGGATAAACCAGGACTCTGAGGAAGGACATACTTCTTAGCATTATTGATGACCTGGCCTGGCCTTCAGGACACATGCCTACCTTGGCATCTGGCAACACCAAGCTCTTGGGGCATTTGATTTAAAGGTTTTCTTTAGTGCTATGGGAAGACACTATTAAAACAGAAAAGAAATTAAAAAAAAACAAACAGGAAACCGTGGCCATAGGGCAAACATGACAAAGAGGTCATAAAGACATGGAGATATTCGTATTAAAATCTATGTCACTTACAAAAAACAATCACTGTTGGGTATAACTCAGGTTCATGAGATAACTTTTACTGCTTCGGATGGAAATCGAATATTTATGGAGAGTATCAGGCTTTAAAACTTCAACTTGCATTGTTTCAAATTCAAATCAGACTATAAACATCTCATTAGAATTCTTTTAAACACACAGTTTAGAGATATCTCAGAATATAGATTACAACTTGTAATCACATATTCGTGAAAACTTAAGGTATTTTTTTTAAAGATTTCCTATAGATAGGTACAGTATACCAGAGACATTTCCCTCTTGCCCCCCCCATTAGTATTATATATATTTGAGACCAGAGCCAATTTTTGGCCCTTTATTAAGTTATTTTATTGAAAAGGTATACATTTATTTTATTAAAATATTTATATAATCAGAATAACCTACATTGTCATAAACTATTTTCTAGTTCCACCAATTTGTATTTTCATGACTGAACCATCCTTTCTTTCTTTTGAACTTATGTATAAGTTCTTCCTTCTGTCTTGAACATCATACCCCTCTTAAAATATTAACTTATCATCCATCAAGTCCTGGCTTAGAGATAACCTCCTCCGGGGAGCCTTCCGTCACTCTCCAAGACTGGGCCAGATGCCTGTCCTCTACCTTCCCATGTTATCTTGTACTTTTTCGTATCAAAGCCCCTAATGTAGTAGTTTAGAATTACTTATTTATTAGATCTGTGTCTTATTCTTAGACCAGTGGTTCTCAAACATTTTGGTCTCAGGATGTTTTGTATTCTTAAAAAGTATTAAGGACTCTGAAGAGAAAACTATCTGGGGGTAGTATCTACTGATATTTATCGCATTAGCAATTAAAATTAGGAAATTCTAATTTTAATTGCTAATGCGATAAATATCAGTAGATACTACCCCCAGATAGTCTTCTCTTCAGGAAATTCCTTTTTTTTTTTTTAAAGATTTTATTTATTTATTTGGCAGAGAGAGAGAGATCACAAGTAGGCAGAGAGGCAGGCAGAGAGAGAGGGAAGCAGGCTCTCTGCTCAGCAGAGAGCCTGATGCGGGGCTTGATCCCAAGACCCTGAGATCATGACCTGAGCTGAAGGCAGAGGCTTTAACCCACTGAGCCACCCAGGTGCCCCTCTTCAGGAAATTCTTAAAATTCTTATTGATTTGCTTAAATTAACAATGCAAATATATTATATGTTAACATCTAAAAATATTTTTATGAAAATAATTATATTTTTCAAAACAAAAATTTCAGAGAGAAAAGTAGCACAGTATAACATTTTTGTAATGAACTCTCGTATCTTCCTTTACATTCAACATGTTGCAATAAATTGTTTTGGGTTGAAATATATGAGGGAGGAAAGTCCATTGTCAGAGACAGTTGGAGAAGGGAGGGATATTTTAGTAGCCTTTTCTAAGGATATTCTTCTTAATACTATGCTAAAACTTGGCAACTGGTGGATTCTTAAAGTTCATTTTCAGTGTGTGATCTGAAAGCCAATCAGTGAACTTTATGATTTTGTTACATTAAAATCCATTGGTCTATTTTCCACTTTGAATGGACCTTTCCTTAATGTATGATTTTATAACATCATACAGTTTGATCATTTGGAAAAGAATGGTTTGCTGAGTTATATACATCATTCCAACTTGACACTTCCACTACATAATATTAAAAAAGAAACTTTTTAATATCACTACAATTCTCATCAGAGAAGTCTTTAATTATTGGGAAGCTACAAGCTCTTGTTTTCCAAAACTCGAAGTTTCATTTGAAAGCTCAAATTGTACTGTTGGCTATAAATACTGTGGGTTGTTCTCCTTCAAAGGACAAGCTCACTTTGTTCTTTTTTGAGAAAACGTCTGCCAAATAACCACAGTTTGTCCATCGTTCTTTTAGTAAAAATTGTGTTCCATGAAAAAGTGGCTAGTTCAGCTTGCAACTCAATTACTCAAATGTTTTTCCTCTAGACAACCATCATACTTCGGTATGCAGTGAAAGTACTTTATGTGTACCTATTTCATTACACAGAGTATTAAAGAGATGTATACTTCAGGTTGAAATTTAATGAAATCAATCATTTTTCCTGCTTTGTTAAGTATGTTCTACACATTGGCATTTTTTTTTCCCCTGGTGGGGGGCAGGTACCACTGCCTTGATTAATGTTAAGGAATTCATGCTAAGTTTTATCCACCATTACTTTTGTACCCTAAGTGCAAATGCCAATAGAGTTTAAAAAAGAAATAAAGAAAGAGAGAGAGAAAGAAAGAAAGAAAGAAAGAAAGAAAGAAAGCCATCTTAGTATTATGGAAAAAAGTAGCTGACCATGAAGATCCCTTGGAAGGATGTCATGGGCCCTCAGGGATTCCTTGACCATGCTCTGAAACCTCTGAATTAGAGCAGAAATTTCTTGAAAATTGCATGTGCATATCCCCAAGACCGGCACAGCCTCTGGCACACACATATGTAGATTCAGGTGGCTCAGTGGGTTAAAGCCTCTGCCTTTGGCTCAGGTCATGATCCCAGGGTCCTAGGATCAAGCCCCACATTGGGCTCTCTGCTCAGCAGGGAGCCTGCTCCCCCCGCCCCCGCCTCTCTGCCTACTTGTGAACTCTGTCAAATAAATAAATAAATAAATAAATTTATTGATTAATAAAATCTTTTAAAAAAAATTTGCTAAGTAAATGAATCAACTTAAATTTCTGTTAGCCTAACATTTCTCCCCTTCTTGCAGAAAGTTCTGAACCTGATTTACTTGCTTTGGTGACTCAGGGTCATCCCTGTGAACAGTGGCTGAAATATGGTGGCAGCTGTTGGGATATTGTCCCTGCCATGAGTTGTCTAGAAAGTGCTTCCTATAGGGGGTTCTACTCGCTCACTCTTGGTTGGTTTGCCTTCTTCACTGTGAAGGACTAGCCGCTAATCACTCGCTGATGATATTAATGTTATGATCTCAAAGAAATATCTCTGCCTTCTTCCTTTTTTATGTAGTTTTTAATCTGTAAGTTTAGAATAGAAAGTGAAGGAGGCAAAAACAGCTTCTGAGCTGTCTCTTTAATCAAGCCCGTGAGCTGTCATGCCTGGATTTGCCTATATTAATTTGGTTAGCCCAAGGCCACTTTCAATTTCGTTTCTTATGCTGAGCCAACCCCTGTGTCTCTGAGGGGTCAGGATAACTGAGTCTTGTATAGATGAAGTTTTGCCATCCACGGGATTGCAAAAATTAACCAAAATACATCAGCTTATAATTCAAGTTAAATAAAACCACGTATCTGCTGTTACAGGGATGAAGGTATAGATCTTTCTTGACTTACAGTGGGGGTAGGCCCCGAAAGACCCACCATAGGTTGAAAATATTGTAAGCTGAAAAGACATGTAATACACCGGCCCTGTAAAACATCAAATGTTAACCTGGCCTCCTTAAACTTGGCCAAAACACATTAGGCTATAGTGGGGGCAAAATCATCTAACACAAAGCCCATTTTATAATAAAGTGCTGAATACCTCATATAATTTATTGACTACAGTACTGAAAGTGAAAAACAGAGTGCTTTTTGGTGTATTAGCTGTCTACCTTTGTGTTCACGTGCCAGCGGAGCTGTAGCTCGCTGTGTCATGAGCGTGTCTGCTGCTTATGGCTAGCCTGGGAAAAGATCAAAATTCACCATCGGAAATCCAATTTCTACTGAACATGTATTGCTTTCATGCCACCGTAAAAATAAAAAAATCCTAAGTTGAAATATCATAAGCCAGGGACCATTGGTAGATGTTATTTTGAGAAATCTTCAAAATGCCATAATTAAAACAAATTCAAATTATTGGATAAGGAAAGAGGAATGACAATGGAAGGGTCAGAAGAGTCTCCTCAAAGATAATTTGAACTTCACTACTTCATCTTTATTTTTTTGTTTCTTTTTTTTTTTTTGCTTGTTTTTTAAAACAAAACTACACTTCTGTGCATAGGCATAAAAATCAATTGTTTCCAAGTAAGTTTCACTCACAAAATCTCGCAGCAGCAGCAGCGTTATTTCACAGTACTTGGTAGTAATTCTTTTTACAACAATTTAACATTTTTTTGTACAACAGAAAAATAATACCTTCCATCAAGGTGTTTGAGACCTTTAGATGTTTAGAAATAAAGTTAAAATTCTTTCAAATGCTGTCATTAGTTTGTATTTAACTGGAGAGCCAGATGCCAAGTCTCAAGTTCCTAAAAAGTGTTTTAAAAAACAGATGTTCCTCCAAATTAAGTCATAAATTTCAATGATAGGTCTTACCATTTCTAAACACTAGAACTTTCTGTGGGTAAAAATCTGCATTTAGCTGTGCAATATTTTCTTCTTGATCTGAACGGAAATCTCAATTATTTATTCCAGTTAATCCTTGTATTAATTTTTTTACTTTCAGGGAAAAACCCAGGATCATTGACAACTGATCTCTCCATCAAAGGAAAGAGATCTGAACGCCTATATTACAGTTTTCTGTGCTTATTGTCTCCAGGGGAGGAGAAAACATCTACTAACTACAACATGTGATTGTACAAAACTCATGCAAATGTTGCCTCCCTGCCATCTCATACTGTTTGATCCCCTTAATGAACTACCTAACGTAGTGTTTCCTGAAATGTTTTCTATGGCATACTAGTGAGAGTTTCATTAGGGTACCAAGTGGGAAAGAGGTCCTGGGGTCATAACGCTACCTCACCTTTAAAAATTTAACTTCTGAAGGGGACCCAGGTGGCTAGGTTGGTTGAGCAACTGACTTGATTCTGACTTAGATGGTGATCTCAGGGTTGTGGGATCAGAGCCCTGCATCGGGCTCACTCAGCCGGGAGTCTGCCGGAAATCCTCTCTCCCTCACCCTCTGCTCCTCCCCCGGTAGCATTCTCTCGCTCTCTAAATAAATAAAATATTTAAAAGGATTAAAAAATCATTTAATTTCAAACTTGTGAACTCAGCTTGTGCTGCATTACTATATATCTGGTCACATTGTTTTGTAGGGTGGTTTCAAATTTATAGTGCATTAAACTCATTTTAAAAGGCCACTTTTAAAACTGCCATCCATGTGTTGTGTGTGTTTTTTTTTTTTTTTTTAGAAAATATCTTCAAAGTGAAGGTTGTTATCTGAGATCGATCAGACCTCAAGGACGTACTCAAGGCATACTGACTGTGATGTCTAAGTGTATAGACAGCAAACAGTAATAAACATTTCTTTTCCAATAAAATAAATGTATTTGATAGCATTTTCACGGTCAGTGATTGCAACACTTCTCACATCTTTCTTACCTCGTCCAGAAATAGAGAAAGAAACTTACTCATCACAAATCTTTCTTTGCAGTCATCACCCCAGGATACCACGCAACAAGAGGGAATTACCCGAGTTTCAGGTTTGAACGAGGAAAAAACATCTAAATTAAAGCTATAATAACTAATCAGCCAAACTGACAAAGAGTGAAAGGCAGTTGGGTGTTAGCCTTTGCTTTATGTAGCAGAGCATCTCCCCCACCACCTGTGAGAGTCAGCAATTTCCACTTTGTGGAGCCTTGAGGTCTCTGGGATGGTGAAGCAAGCTGTGAAGGTCCAGCTCCTGGCTTTGAGGTCTGCAGTGAAGCTATGAAAACCCAGGGGTGAAGGAGCTGGGGGGAGGGGCAGCATTGGCCAATTCAGAGGGCACGTGGGGTCAGGATTCCAGAAGGATACAGGTGTCTCTCTTTATTTTCAGTTTTCCGTCTCCCCAGTGTCAGTCACCTGCCTCATCCACTCTTCAGAAGCAGGTTACCCTCCTCCTGAGGAATCATTAGAGGGCCAATAGAAGCCTGACCCTACCTCACAGCGCCTGCGTCATTTCCTACGTCTTTTCCTCCTGGAGCCATTTTCTCTTCTCACATCGTCAGAGTTAGATGAGTACAGTAAGATATTTTGAGAGAGACCACATTCACATAACTTAACTTATGCTATGTTGTTATAGTTGTTCTATTTTGTTATTAGTTACTATTAATCTCTTTGCTTAATTTATAAATTAAACTTCATCATAGTTATGCACAGATAGGATTTATTATTTAAAGATTTTACTTGAGAGGGAGACAATGAAACACAGAGAGAGAACAAGAGTTGGGGGAGGGTCAGAGGGAGAAGCAGGCTCTCCACTGAGCAGGGAGTCCGATGTGGGACTCACTCCCAGGACGCCGGGATCATGACCTGAGCCAAAGGCAGTCGCTTAATCAACTGAGCCGCCCGGGCATCCAAGGATAGGATTTAGTACTATCCGTGGCTTTAGGCGTTCACTCAGGGTCTTGGAACGTGTGTCCCATGGATAAGTGGCAGGGACTGCTGTGCTGGAGATTCCATTCTTCCTCACACATTTGCAACTGCAGAAAGAAACACAGCATTAAAGAATACAGATCTCGCTTGCCACCTTATCTCCAAAGCCGTGGAGCTGGGGCCTTGTGTAGTGTTAGGCAGCTGATTACAACCAATCAGCCTGATAGGGAACTTGCCCTGGTTCTCCTCTTTGAGTCACGGCTACATCTGGGAGAAGAGGATTGTCTGCAAGCAATCAGTGAGCTTTGGGGTATGCAGTTCACCAAGGGTTTAATGTGCCCTGTGAAGTCCCCACAAATACTTAACATTAGCTGAGAGGTAGGTTTGGAAAGGCTGCCTGCCATGCAGGCTTTCGGGGCTCACAGAATGTTTTACTAGATCATCAAACTGCTAAACTCCTTTTGGGGATACAATGTGTCTGTTGTATCAAAAAAGTCTCCTAAATATGGGACTGAAAGCTGGAACATGGCCTTCCATTCCCAAGGAACGTTCTTCACAGTGGTAACCCAAAAAGATAGTAGGCCTGCATCTGGGCTTCTCTCTCTTGAGAAAATCATGCTCTACTCTAAAGCTACTGGCCTTCATGACAGACAGCTCCTCTGCTTCAGGGCAATCCACTGGGCACAGGAAAATTCAGCCATTCACTAAAACCAAAGAGCCCGGGAGTAGAAACGGGTGGCAAATACCATTGGAAAAAATAGACTGCGTCTAACGTGAGAAAATTCCATCTAGATACATCTTGAACTAAAAGCCAGTTACATTTCTGTGGGGGGTACTATCCTCTGGTTTGAAATGCTCAGACCTTGAGTTTAATATACTTGTCATAGCACTTGTCAGTTAAACCTTAGCTTTCCTGGTCGACTCAGCAGAAAGAGTTGTGTTACCATGAGAGAATAGCAGAGAGAAGGTTTTTCCTCAACCGGGATCAAGTTCTAGGGGCCGCATCCTGCCTAGACTCTAGTGAACCAGAAGCAGATAGAACCTCTCAGTGCACAAATTCGAGGTGTCCCTGGCTCTGAAATTGGAATCAGGAAAGCACAAAGGGTTCTGTAAGTTCGGTGCTGAAAGCCCAACTTTTAGTAGTAATTCTATCTTCATTTTTACAGAACTTTGACTATGTGCATGGCACTTGGGCCAAGTTTATAAGGACACTCTCATTTTAATCTTCAAATATCTCTATAAAATGGGTACCCCTGAGGCACTGAACAGATCTTTCTTGGGTGCCGGAATTATTAAAAGATCTTTCTTGGGTGCTGGAATTATTGCTGAGATGGAGCAGTAAACAGGGAGGTGGGAGTACCAGCTCTGGGAGGGCTTACCTTCCAGGGAGACAGAACTGAACAAATGGATTCTTCCATGCAATAAATGTTATTGATCACCTATTGCGTGCCAAGCGTGGTAAGAATATAGCAGTGACCCAAACAAACAAAACTATCTGCCCTCTGGACGACTGGGTATCTCAGTGGGTTAAGCCTTCTGCTCAGGTTATGATCTCAGGGTCCTGGGATCGAGTCCCGCATTGGGCTCTCTGCTCAGCAGGGAGCCTGCTTCCTCCTCTCTCTCTGCCTGCCTCTCTGCCTACTTGTGATCTCTCTCTCTCTCTGTGTCAAATGAATAAATAAATCTTAAAAAAAATCTGCTCTCACAGAGCTACATTGTAGTGGGGAAAAAACAGATGATAAACTAAAGATATAAGTAAATTATACAGATGTTATACAATAAGTACTAAGGAAAGGGAAATAGGGGAGGTATGAGGTGCAGTCAGATAAGAAGATCAGGGAAGTTCTTAATTGAGTAAGTGCAAAAAACTGCATAAACAAGGTAATTTCAAAGAATGGCAAATTTTGTGATGATAATAGGTGAGAGTAAAGAAGGAAACTTGAGGGGAGAAGTACTTGAGATTATTTGGCCAAGAAAGACCTTTCCATAGGGTCATATTTGAAGGAGGTCTGCAGGGTGTGAAGGAGCCAGTCATGGGAATAACTGAGGGGAGAGGCTTCCAGAAGTTCTGCGATGAGACTGACCTTGGTGCATTTGAGAAACGGAAGAGCAGCTTAGCTGTGTCCGATGAACACAGGGGAGGGGGACATGCTGTGGAATAAATCAGAAGAGGTAGACTGAGGTAGGATCAAGCACTGTGTGCTGTTATTAACCCATCCTCCAAAGGAGGAAACTGAGGCTTGGAAGCAGTGCCATCAAGGTCACACAGTACTGGGACTCCAGTGGCTCCAGAGCTCTCCCATAACGCTGATGGCACATGCTCACCGCATTTGGGCAGCACATAGCTAGTCAACAGTTGCAGACTATAGAGCAGATGTGGAAGCAAACATCACATGCTGGTCCACTTGTCGCAGGAAGAATCTAGAACATAAATACATCCAGGTTAGTGATTTCCATGCAGGCTTACCCAGGGAGGGGGTCAGGGAGGCCTGGATGCTAGTCACTCACTGTGGATGGGACCCCTCAGTGTCAGTCTGGCCTCCCAGCATCGGAGCCCCAACCAAGAGGAAAGATGCCTGCAAACCTGGTTGTCTCTAATCCTAGGCCAGGAGACCTCTAGCTCTTCCTTCACTGAACTCCCATATGTGGTATTAATAGCAGTTACGAACAGGACCCCAGCAGCCCCCATGCCTGACCTGCTTCCTCAAGTGGGACTGCCCGGAATGTATATGTTAGAGGAGAATGAATTTAAGGACATCTTTTGGATTCTAATCCTGATCCCTATCTGCCCCACCCCCATGGGAATTCTTAGGGCTTTCCAAGGAAAATGTCTTTTTTAAAAAACATTTTATTTATTTATTTGAGAGAGAGAGAGAGCAGTGTGAGTGCACTGAGTGAGGGGAGGTGCAGACGGAAAAGCCCAACTACGGGGCTCGATCCCAGTACCCCGAGATCATGACCTGAGCTGAGGGCAGATGCTTAAGAGACTGTCCCCCTGACAGGCACCCCTGGAAAATGTCTTTTTGTAAACACAGAGTAACAACAACAACTTTCTTAAAAATTGGGGTTTGGGTTTTCTGGTTTTGCTCATCTCCCCGTCTAACCTCCCTCCACACATTCCGAGGTGTTCAGCAGCTCCTGCACAGAACACAGTGTTCTCGGTCTTTGAACCTAAATCCTAGCCTTTCCAGGGATGCTCGTTATCTGTAGGGCCTCCACTCTCCCTGACACAGTTTATGGAATCAGGAGTAGGGCCAGTCCTGTAGGGAGGCTGTCAGAGGCAGCCCCCCACCCTCACCCCCACGAAGGCTGGGCTATCTGCTTCTGTGCTGCATGATGCATTTTTCTTGGACACTGGTGGTGCCCAGTCCTTTGTCCTCCTATAGACTTGTGTCCCTGAAGTCATTTCGTACCTCTTCCTAACCTTGGACGCTGAGCACATATTCTGGGATGACCTCTTTTCTCAACCTTCCCTGTAAGCCTGTAATTCTGAAGTCAACCGAGTCATCCTCTGCTCCACATCTCCCTTTGGCCTCTGGCACTGGGAATTAGGCTGGGTGGCTAGGCCATTGTTTGAATTGTGTTGCTGATTCGTGATCACACCTTTTCTGAGAGCGTCTCTGCCTCTGGCCATCTCTTTATCCTTACTTTGTTTGGCTTCTGATAAAGCTTCCTCACCAGACCCTTACCCAGGTGCAGCTTCACTTTGGAAGGGAGAATTGATTCATTTTTTTTTTTTTCCACAGTGTATTTCAAAGACACTGACAACCTAATCACAGAAAAGTTCAAGTTTGATAGAGTGAATAGCAGGGTTCATGTTGCAAGAAATGTCTCTTTCATCCCAGGGTCAAAAATGTAGTCTTTGGAAAGGAGCAACCACCCCTGCAGCTCAGAGGTTACAAACAGAGGTTCTGAGTTCATCCTGGTTCTTGGACTCAGCAGCTAAAACGGCCATGGACTGGTTGCTTAACCTCTCCATGCCTTAATTCCCTGGTCTCTAAAATGGGGTGATAAGAGTACTTAAATCAAACGAGTGTTCAAGGACTTTGAAAAACAACTTATGGGCTTAGCACAGTGTTGGGTGCATAGTAGATGCTCAGCAGGTGTTACCTCTAGTTCCAGGGGGTACTGAGAGCATCTCTCCTGTTATCATCCCAGCACCATCTACAAACCTTGGGTAGTGGGGCTTGTTTCTCTTAACCTCGTTTTTCACTGGCCTGCATCCAATGCCGGGTATGACCCTGTCCCTCCTATGCCTTGGTGATGGGGTTATCATGGAAGTTAGTGTAATTTTCCCGTTTCCCTGCCAGCCAGCCCGTACTTGCAAGTTCTTTCTAGATTGCAAATTGCAGCCAGCTGCAGACCCAGTAAGCAACGTTCACGTTTCCAGGCTCCTGTGTTGGTCACAGCTAAGCAGAGCCTGACTAATTGGATAAATTGCAAGCCACCTTAGGGTTCTTATGGGCTCTGTATTTGGATCTTTCATTAAGCCCAACACACGTGGGCATCACTGATTTTTCTCCCTGAAATATCCGACTTATCCATGCTTCACTTTTTGACAACCCCAGTTTTGAACTTTAGTGTTGCGTGTTTTTACTTTCTTGGCATGCTGTTACACAGTACAGGGATTCACTCCAAAGAATTTGCTATTTTTCAGGGTCAATTTGCACCCCAAATATGAGCAGAAAGTATCTTTTGGCTCTAGGGTCCATTTGCACTCCAAATGAACTTGATTTTTAGAAAATGTCTTTTGTTTGAACCTATTTATTCTGTCTAGGATAACTTCACCTGTTGCTGAAAACAGTATCAAAAGCTGTTTAAGGGGTGCCTGGGTGGCTCAGTGGGTTAAAGCCTCTGCCTTCGGCTCAGGTCATGGTCCCAGGGTCCTGGGATCGAGCCCCACATTGGACTCTCTGCTCAGCAGGGAACCTGCTTCCTCCTCTCTCTCTCTTTCTCTGCCTACCTGTGATCTCTATCTGTCAAACAAATAAATAAATTAAAAAAAAAAAAAAAAAGCTGTTTCAATGTCTTCTCCTCTTAGTGAATAAGCTTCAGGAGGCTGGGGGTCCAGGAAGGACTTCTGGCTGGTGCAGTCTGTATCCCTGGTATTTAAGTACACAATCTGGCCCATAGGAACCTCTTGATAAATGTTTGTTGAATGAAGAGGGGCAGCGTTAAAGACAGATCTGTTTATTTACGATAACTAATATTTTGTGTTATATAGTCCTCTGACAACCCTAAAAGCTAAAAACAAACTGGAAACCTTTTCGGGTAATGTGACTGTCCCAAGGTCCAGGGTTGGCCAGAGCTAGTCAGTGCCTCTGCTGGGGGCTTCAGGCTTATCTGATTCATTGAATTCCAGATGCATATTCACTGGGGAAATTATTTAGCACAGAAATGTTAGAAGCTGTATAGAGACTCTAATCAAGTCCAGAGGAATTAAAATCTAACACTGAGTAAGTAAAGCCCTCACTGGAAAGCCAATAGGTTCATTAGGAAAAATTTGTAAGATGCAAGAAAAGATGATTAAATCTGAGCTAATAATACATTTGACATTTTTATAGAAATAGTCAGTGTGCATAGCAAAGGAGTTCACTGGTTTTATTAACCTCATTATTCAGTGTGTTGAGTTTACAAAAATATACAAAGTTGATAACAGTAATTAAGCAGGGAAACGTGACAAACCAGAGCATCTCGGTGAGCTGCGAGGCATTGGGCCAAGTACTCTTAGCCACCTGGCAGAGATATTTGTCCACAGAAAGAAGAAAGGAAGAAAGGGAGAAAGAAAATGATAAGAAATAATATAATTTGCCTCTGGTCATAGATTTATCTCTTTTCACCCATAGTGTCTCCAACCTATGGCCTTAATACTAGATCTATTTTTATTATTGTTGAAGACTTCCTGGCCTGGCTGTTTCCCTTGGACTTGGTGGTTAGCCTGGCCGACTGGAGCATGGCCATTGCCACTGGTCTGCCCTGGGCACCTGTCTGCTGCCTCACTGTCTACACAGGACTCCCAGACTCACCCCACCAAAAAGCAAATCACACCAGAGTGATGTGGACATGGGAGACCCCACCCTGGAGTATAGTTCCATTCCTTCCCATTGAGTTTCTTAAAGTGTATTCTACAGAACACACATCCTAAAATGTTCTCCACGAAAGCAGGACTTCAGAGAGTTTATGATCCTGTGCTTAGAAACAGACCAGTGCACAGGGTAATAAAAATCTCTTGGCGAGATTACAAAGTAGGGATTTTGAGACGGGAGGAGGCTCTGACCACTGGGGGTCTAAGGGAAGCCTTCACAGAAGACGTAGCTTTGAGAAGAGCTTTGAAAAGCGCCCAGATTTCAAAAGATTGAGATGGGCCCTTCGGGAGGGTGCTCAAGGCCTGGGGACATGTAGAAGCCAACGGTCACCTGTGGATGGATGTTGGGGTCTGGCAGGGGATAGTGACAGAGGAGGCTGGACAGGTAAGATGCAGCCATAGCATAGCAGTGCTCACGTGCCACAGCAAGACAGCTGGCTGGTTCTGGGGACACTTAGCAGCTCCTGATGGTTTTTGAGTAAGCAAGTGATCTGATGGAAGCCCTGCTTTAGGAATGATGGGAATCCAGGATAGGGCCGAGTAAGTAATGGGGAAGCAGAGATGCCAAGGCATACTCCATTTGCATAGAAATCAAGAGGAGGCAAGGCACCTGGGTGGCTCAGTTTGTTAAACATTTGACTTTAGCTCAGGTCGTAATCTCGGGGTCCTGGGATTGAGCCTCATATCCAGCTTTTTGCTCAGTGGGGAGTCTGCTTCTCCCTCTGCCCCTCCCACCCCACTTTGTCTCTCAAATAAATAAATAAAATCTTTAAAAAAAAAGTCAAGAGGAATAGTAGTGGGACCCTAAGTTAGGGAGGAGATGGAGAACACAAAGGATCCAGTCCCTGTGGTCTGCCCCCTACCTGTCTCCCTCACCCAGTATCTCACCATCCTGTGCCCCTCCCAGGTTCCTTTAAGCTCCTTGAATACGCCATGCTTCTCTTACCTCAAAGCTTTGCATTTGCTGCCCATTTGCTTAAAATAATGATGAAGATGATGATGGCAGACACTTACTATGTGATTGTCACTCTTTTAAGTGTTTCCTTTTACAGCATGACCCTCCTTTTTTTGCCTGATGCTCTACTTTCTCTCCTCTTCCTTTGGGGGCTGGTACCGATGCTGGGGAGTAGTACTGGGTTGAGCTTGGCCGTCGGGGTGTGCAGCCGTGCTCCGATTTTTGAGGCTCACCCCTAACTGTAACTGAAATCTATTAGAAAGTTAAAAGACTGCCCCTTTGTATTTGGAGATGTATATTTCCTTGTCTTCCTGTTTCTAGAAAAATTGCAGCTATACAAAAAATGACCCAAAAATGATCTCTGCATATTGTGAACATCTAAATGCAATGTCATTTTCTGTTCACCTTTGTCTGATAGCCACAGCATATTAAACAGTTCTTGGCACGTAGTAAGGTGGTGATCTACATCTATTAAATCCCTGAAAAACTAAATTAGTGAGAGAATAAATTAATGAAATTTCTCTAGAGATACGCTGCGGTCCCCAGGTCAGCTCCTTGTTTTCTCTCCTAGTCAAGCACCCCAACCACAGCTCTGCCCACTCACAGTGTGGTCTTTTATTCCTTTGTCTTCTTGGAGGGTCACAGAGAATATGGCAGGACAAGCATAATGAGCCCAGCACCATGTTTCATGTTCCTGCCTCCCTGTGCTGGCCCTCTGTCCTCCAGGCTGTGATGGACTAGGTGGATACCAGAAAGATTCCAAGTGTGAGAATGGGGGAAAAGGAGAATGGGCAGGGCTGGACACGTGTCACCAGCTCTTGCTGGTGAAGGTAATTCTAAAAGGTTCTAATCGAGACTTGAACTCAGGGGACACAGACCTGATTTTCCATTTTAAAAGTGGAATCATGTATATATGCTACTTTACACAGCTGGACACAGGCCAGCTGTCCTCTTTATAACCCCAGACTTCCAGATCTCAAGTTCCTCACCAGGTGATAGTAAAAGATGTGCGTCAGCTTGGCTGATGACATTTGGGTGGAAGACAGAGGTTGACCAGGTAGGTGAGGAGATGAGTGGGGTTTAGCGAAGGAACCAAGGCCTGTGGGAAAGAGTTCTTGACTCTTTGATCAACTTCCTGGGAAAACCTGCCAAAAACCAGATGTGCGTCCTTCCGTGAATATGAAGATTATAACTCAAAGGGAGATAGTTTTGCTCATGTATTTTTATTTTTCTTCTCAGAGTTAAGATGGCAAGGAACTGGAAAAGAGTTTCATTGCCAGTACTGGATGGAGAGAAACAGCGCCTCAAAGTAACAGTTACCCAAAAAGGTAAGTGAGTTGAAAGGGATACTTCTTTATAAGGGGGAGAAAGCATAAGTGTTAACATGGCATTAACTCACTTGTTATTCTGGTAATGTGGAAAATAGCAAATAAAGAATCACCTTAAAAAAAAAAAAAGAATCACCTTCAGAGAAAACCAGTTTTAACATTTTTAATATACAAACTCCCTAACTTGGGTGTGTGTGTGTGTTGTACATATATCTGTTATCCTAATTTTGAGTAGAATTTTCCATAAGAATAGAAATAATGATTTTCCATTTTAAAAGTGGAATCATGTATATATGCTACTTTACACCCAAAGTGAGTACAGATTTTGTGGATCTAAAGCTTATAAAATTTGGAGGTCTTCTTTAAAAGGATATTTCAAAATGATGGAAACACACCTATGTGGAGGACCTATGAAGGGGCTGTTCAAGTGAGAGGTCCTGAAGTTTAAGCTCCGTTAGCTTCTAGTAAATTCCGCATTTTGTGCCCTGGTTCCTTGGTCTCTTTCCCCACTTGACAACACCTGATAAACAACCATGAACTTCGCTCTTCTTTCATGTCCACAGTGAGGCTGCTGGGAATAGCTCCTTTTGATGAGCACACATTGCACACCTCGTGTGTGCCTGGCACTGGGCCCTACAGTGAGAGAAAGTTAGGTGCCAACCATAACTGCTTTCATCCATGAAGGAATCCCTCACACAGGCAGCTCGGCCTCTTGACTGGCGTCTCCAAGCGGCTTGTGCACAATTCAGCTACTTCGTAGGATCCTTCCCAAAAGTGGGGCCTCTGAGGAGCGCCACTCACCATGTTCTCACAGTGAACACAACCCAGCAGTTCATTCTGGTCATTTATTTCAAGTCAAAGTCCCCAAATGGGATTTCAGGAGGATAAGTTGTGCCACGTGCTGCCATATCCCTCAGTCACGTTTGTTTTTTTGTTTTGTTTTGTTTTGTTTTTGTTTTTGTTTTTGCCTGAGTACATGTTCCAAGAGCCTTTGTTTTCACAACATGACTGGCTGGTAGAGCATTGGCTCAAGACCTATGAAAAATAGATGTTATCATGTCAGCCATATAAATAATGTAGCTCCAGAAATGGGGAAAATGGATTTGAAGATTCCAACGAAATAGAATTCAAATGTTGTTTAAAGTTAATCACTGTGGCTCCAGTTTGAATCTTTAAATCTTTGAATTAGATGGCAATTAATGCTTTCTACCACATTTGAAATGCACACCATAAGACAAAGGGAGAGTTACCCCAGTTAAGGGCAATGGCAGAACAGAGCAGATGTCAAGCGTGTTTTCTTTTTTTTTTTTTAAAGATATTTATTTATTTATTTGACAGACAGAAATCATAAGTAGGCAGAGAGGCAGGCAGAGAGAGAGATTGGAGGAAGCAGGCTCCCTGCCAAGCAGAGAGCCCGATGCGGGGCTCGATCCCAGGACGCTGGGATCATGACCTGAGCTGAAGGCAGAGGCTTTAACCCACTGAGCCACCTAGGCACCCCTCAGTGTATTAATGTATTTATTCTATTTTATTGTATTAATTCTAATGCTGTAAAAGCAAATATTGGGTCACCCTCACTGAAGCACACATGGATACATTCTAAGTCATTATGAAATACTCTTGACTAATGTTTTTGCATTCCTTTTTTTAAAAGTGGGTGACTTTCTTAGAAACCATCCAGTGCCTCATGGCCTGGTGTGTAGGATTTTGTGGGCCACATTGTGTGCAGTCCCCAGCTGGCACTATTCAAAACTCTTAGGGGACCTGTTTCATGGGTACTATTCAAACTACTGTATAATGAGAATTTCCTTCTATTTTAAATACCTGCAAATAGATTGTCATCTGTTCACAGTGATGAGTCCAGCTTATAGTGGGAAATTATTGGCCAATGCATTAGAGGACAATGTTTAAAAAAAAAAATTATGGTCACTGAGTGGAATACTATGTGACCATGAAAAAGAAAAGGCTGTTTATGTACTGATACCAAAAGAGCTCCAATATCTATTTGTAAAATGAAGAAAAGCAGGGTGCTGAGCATAATGGGCTACTATTTGTGGGGAAATGTGTGAATAGGTGCGTATTTGTTTGTATAAATTATCTCTGGAAGGATGAACAAGAAGAAAACTGAGTAGCTATGACACAGGGTAGGTGGGAGAATTTTCACTCTCTGTCTTTTAAAGCTTTGACCCATGTGACTGTCTTACCTATTCAAAACTAAAGTTGAAAATTAAAGTATGATTAATCACCACTTACAGAAAACTTACATTTTTTTTTTTAATGCTAGAATTCAAATCTGGCTTGTGGGCCTAAAAGTCATGCCCTCTGTGCCTTTCCTTAGAAAAACAGACCATTGGGCAACATTCCATCTTGAGTTCCTCTTACCAGTATTGGCCTTAAGACCTATGTTTCTGGTAGCGATATTAACATGAAGGGTTACACACATTGTAATAAGCATAGGATCTTGATCCTTGAAAAATGGACCTCTGTCTTCAGGGTCATTCATTCAGTTTCTCCTGGAGAGGGGAAAATGGTCACTGTCAGCTTCACAGGCAGCTACTAGAAACACCAGCAAGAGGAGTCCAGCTGGATCCCAAACTATCTTTCTGAATTGCTGTGATGATTGGCAGCCCCCATTGCCCTCAGAGACGGCAGGGGCCAGAATAGGACTCAGGAAGTTACTGGGCGACTCTGTCTAGCAGGAGCAGAGCAGAACTTGTGAATATGGCTGTCAGTCCCTCTGGGCAGAAGTCCTTGCCCTCTGGAGGAGACAGGGCAGGAGGACACATAATTATAGCAGCTCACATAGCCCTGATGCTGAGCAACAAAATTGCAAAATGTAAATCTCCACACAGCAGGTACACATGATAAACTTCCATTTTTCAAATCTGAGATCTTTGTTATTGAGAAGTCCTACCAAAAAAAAAAAAAAAAAAAGAAAGAAAGAAAAGAAAAAACCAAAAGAAGACTTGCAACTATCTTTATTAGTTAAGAGTCTCACTGGGGATAAATCAAAGAGCTTTATAATTGTTCCTTTTCTGTTTTGTGGGTGCATCAGTGAAGTTTTGTTCTCACGACATCTTCGCTCCCTAAAATAAATAGCAAATGATGACCTAGTCAATGGAAAATAAAAGACATTTCAGTTCATCAATAACTGGACAGTGATAAAAATAGGCCCTCAGAAGCCACAGCTAAAATGTGCCTTTAAAAGTCATGCTTGTGGGAGGAAATGGATTTTTTGGCTGGTGTCTGAAAACTCAGAGGCTGCTCTCCTCTAAAGACCACCCCCGGCAGCCTCAGACCTCAGGCTCTTCCAAATGCCCCTCATTTCAATGCATCTCAGCATTGCTGAGCAGCTCAAACATGGGCAATATCTAAAAGTCCCCGTGCCCTCTTTCTAACATCCAGCCTCAGCTGCCAGGCCAGACGCCTGATCTCCAGATGTTGACATAAATGTAGAAACTGAAGCTCGGGGCAATTCCTTGTCATTTCTTTCAGTGAGAATTTAAACACCAGCTTTGAAAATTTACAGTTGAGAGGGCTGAGGATGAAGGCAATGCCTTGGGGAAGAAAAAGAATGTTAGATAAGAAAGAAAGAAAAAAAAAGCCCCAATATTCTGCTTCACCTGAGCATCAGGTGTCCATTCGTGTCCCCACCACTTCTTGAGCAAAGCATTCAATTTCCATTCTTCAGGCAGCTCATTTGTTTGTTTGTTTGTTTTTAGATTTTATTTATTTATTTACTTGTCAGAGAGAGAGAGAGAACGTGCGAGTTCACACAGCATGAGCAGGGGGAGAGGCAGAAGGAGAGGCAGGCTCTTACTGAACAAGGAGCCCCATGCGGGACTTGATCTCAGAACTCTGGGGTCATGGCCTGAGCTGAAGGCAGACACTTAATCAACTGAGCCACCCAGGCATCCCAGGTGCCACATTTATAAAAGGGGATAAAAATATCTGGTGAGAGTTCAATGAGGTAGTCAACGCCTCTTAGGCACAGACACATTGCATGGCACAGAGCCAGTTTTCAAGAAGTGGAAGCAATTATTAATACAGGGAAGTCGGGGAGGAAGCAAAGTATGATTGGATCAGGGACAGGATCACATTTTGTATTTCCAGGCGAGGGCCTGGAACCCAGATGGAAACCTCAGCAAGAGGATGATGGCGCAGCTCTCAACCCAGCCCACCAGCTCTCGGCAAGGTTGTCCCCCCCCCAGGCCTTAACTCCCCGGGGAGCTCCCCACCCCCACCTCCTAACAGCAGCCTGCCTTGTTTATCTGGCTCTCACTGCCCTGCTGTCATCCAGGTTATTCCAGAGTTGATTTGTATCCAACTCGACTGTAATGGACACAGTTATCATACCATAAAATCCAAGGTCACATAAAGGTGAAGATGGGCTAAAGAATCTATTACATTCAATGAAAATAATACAAATCATCCTGATTTTTTAAAAAAACAGTTCTAGGGAAACACATAAACACAGTTATAGGAAAACAAGCAACACATCCCCTTTTTATGTGATTTGATGACTCGCTTCCCTTCCTGGGAGTGTGCGGGCCTTGGCTTGTCTGAGGCGGGGATTCTCTTTGTTGTCTTCCATGACAACAGTGAAAAGAGCTGTTCCGGGCAACTGTTTAGGAACTCGTGTATACTGAGAATAAGGATGGATTTCAGGTAAATAATTTCTTAAAATGCCCTTCAGGGCAGAAAATTGTTGACATCAGTTTCAAGGGCTGCGAGAAAAGTGAAGCCTGCACTCAGTGAGAGGGTGGGGGGTGGGATCTTTGGTCCTTGACCATATGCAAACAGGCACTGGACCAGAGAGGGAGATGCTCTGTGTGGACTTTTCAACGCCTACTAAGACAATCTGGCAGGAATTTTTATTTCACCAGCTTTTCCATCACTGCTTTGTGTCTTGAGCACTCCACGTCTCCTAGAGCTGATGGGACTGGCACCCTTTAAATGTGTCTAAAGAGTCTTGTAGTTTATTTAATAAGCTGTTTTATGTTCTTCCAGCGAAAGGCCAGTATAACAAGGTAAAGAGATCCTGGTCCTTCTCTGGTCAGCCATGCCCCAGAAAGGTAACAGTGGCCTAAAGAAATCTGTCTTAGCGGTGTGAGTTCTGCCCGCCTCCCCAAGCATTGCTCAGGCTGCCTCAGCATTTGGGCTTCACACCGCACTTCTTGTTGAACGGCTCGGTGAGGAGTTCAGATCTGTGGGCTCCTTTTAAGGGTCAGTGTCTTGTACAGTCTCCCTGACTCCAGTCTTCTAGCTTACGGGGGTGTTTGGATTAAAGGTCTGTAGTCCTGGGGTAGCCACATAGTTCCATCTTTCCAAATAGTTAGGGATCGTCATTATTTGTTGGCTTTTTGCTTCTTTAGGACATTGAGTTTCAGGGCCTAGGGATGACTTTAGCAGTAGGATTCCTCCCTCTCTGTTAGGAACATAGGTGAGAAGCCCTGATTAGCAGGGTAGTGTTATCTGAGTGGCTAGCCTTCTGACAAAAGGACCCTCTGTGCATTTGCATTTGTGCAGGAGTGTTATGGAAAATGTAGTGTCTTTCAGGGGAGACAGAATCCATGGTCTATCATGGAACTATTATTTTTGTATGAATGGCCTGAGCCCAATTTGGTGAAATGCATCTAATTTTGAGGGGAGGCGTTGCTAGAAATTTTCTGGCAGGAAAAAAAAATGTATTCGTTCTCCTTCCTCCTTCTCTCCTTCCTACTGAGCGTGTCTCCTTGTTTTATTTTCATGGCTTTTAAAGAACCACAAAAATATTTTAGCTTGAGCAGAGAACCACGCCTTCCAGCACAGTTCAGACAAAGAGGCACTGTCTGGAGGGAAGATGGCATATGTGGTTTAGACCTTCATCTCTGCTCACCACCGTGGAAGGGCCCTTCTGTGTGGGGAAGGGGTAGCAACACCAGGAAGGGGAATTTAAGTTTGCCTAAGTTATTATGAATTGCAACAGCGCTGTGCCTTCATTTAAGAAAAAGATGACAAAGAAGCAAAAGACAAAAACTGATGTTGCAAACATGCAGGCAAATATTACGTTTCCCCTGTGTTTTTCATTTTGCAAAGGAATTTGGCATCCGGGTACCTTACAGCACAATGAAAACTACATCGAATTTTTGAAAACTGTTTCACACACAGTGTTATCAGAAAACACATTGTCCAAAACTTCAAATGTATACATGTTATATTTATGTTGTATGTATATATTGATAGATGGAATTTTTATTTTTTATGCAAACACTGCTTACAAAGCATCATTACTAATGTTCAAATAACACGTTTCCCTTCTCTGAAGCTCCTTTGAGTGAGCGAGGCAGGAAGATATCCCACGTTCCAATAAGATGGACCTCCTGACAGTAGACAAAAATATCTACAAAAAAATCTACTTAACCTCTAGACCATGATTGACCTCCTGGATGTATCCACAGTGGGCACTTGTCCCGTGCTAACCATGTCTTTGTCCGCACACAGAATTGATCTGCGTGGGTTCCAGCTCACTAACCCCAGCTGCTCCCAATAGGGAGAAGATGCGGAAAGCAAAGGAGAGAAGGGACAGGCTTAGGGGACTAGCCCGTTTCTGTTCACCCAGTAAGCTTGCATGATGGTCAGCTGCAGCGACAGCCAAAACTGCAGGGCAAGCCTGCCTGCGGGAGAATATTGAAAAAGTCAGTGTTTGATGCCACATAGGGGAGTCACCCTGGGGGCCCATGGCATCAGACCCTGATGCAGGTTCTGCATTTATCCCTTCCTCTTACCCTGGTATCCCAGGGGGAGTTCTCTTGTCTTTGTTTTCCCATAGCCAGAAACTGCTGGAAGATGGGCATTCTAAGGACTTCCATGGGTTGCTGTTTGCCATTTCCCTACCGGTGTCTCACTTTTCTCATCTGTGAAATGGGTGGGATCCCCGTCTCTGAGGTGTTGTGATGATTAAATGAGACAATGTGTGTAAAGTGTGATGGTTGACATGAGATGACCATTCATAAAATGGTCTCTGTTGCTGTCATTGGGTCTCTCTGGGCTGCTGATGTAAGGCTACATCTAGAGCTGATGGGGACCCAAAGAATGGAGAAAATAAGCCCTCGTCAGACACGCTTGCTGATCTGCCTCAGTTTCTCTACAAAAGAGTAGAAGAGGTTGGGGGCTCCCTTCCAATTAGACTTGGAAGCTGCCAAGGGCCAGAATATCTGTTGGTTCTTTGAAGGCTTTGCATTTGCACTCTGCCGTGTTAGGCTTTACTGTTTTATTTCTCACAAATTGGGAGAAAAATGTTTTAAGCTGGGTTTTTGTTCTTTGAGCAGTTTTATGTAGGACAGCACTGGGGTGGGGTGGGAGAGCATACCTATATATTTTCAAGCAATTGATTTACTTCTGGAAATGGATGTGAGCAAACCCGGAAATGCAGTGCATTTTCCCACTTAAAATGAGGAACTGATTTTGATTCTACATTGCAAATACAGCATTGTTGTCCAGTTATGGAAAAGCCTACAAATATGAATCTAAAATAGAACCAATGTTTTTTGCATGATTACTATCTATATCCTATCTAAATATGAAAGTTTTCTTTCCCTCCGAGTAGTTAAATACGGAGAGACGTCAAGAGAGAGGAGTTTCACGTCTTATTGATGTGACAGTCTCTTTCTCAAGAGGCGTTTACTGCTGTGATAGATTAAGAGCACATTTCTTTCAGTGTTCACAGCAGATCCAACAACTGCCTTTCTACAGCTTCCTTTA
The DNA here is from genome assembly GCF_011764305.1 of Mustela putorius furo. Classification (NCBI taxonomy): domain Eukaryota; kingdom Metazoa; phylum Chordata; class Mammalia; order Carnivora; family Mustelidae; genus Mustela; species Mustela putorius. The sequence goes on from NW_025421294.1 coordinate 933,116, forward strand.
AAAATGCAAAACATCCAAAGCTAAAGTCCTAGGCCAAACACTGTGTTGGATGCCTTGTTTCGTAACTGGAGGTATAAAACAGAACCTTTCTCATGGTCTCCCCTGTGGCTCCTGGTAGATCTTTAGCTTTCTCCATCAGAGGTTGAAGTGGGAGATGTTTCTCTCCTACCAACTATGCTTCTGGGTTTCATGCCTTTCCCCTGTTTCTCTTTTTACATAGAACCCCTCCAGTCTGCCCCATTCTCTGTGGCCCAGAGTCATCTGGAAGCCACAGTTCAACTTCCCTGCAGCAGGAGAGAATTGGGAGGTTAGAGCCTCCCGAGGCTCCTTTAGCTGGGCATCAGATGGAGTGCTTTCCAGACAAGACTGTGTACTGAAGCCATAGAGATATGTGGATGGGTAGTGGTATTTGGGTCGTCTTCTTCAGTGACAGAAGGTCAGGGGTGCCCAGCCTCCTGCAGTGTGTGAAAAGTCCATACAACAGAGGGCCCTCCCAATGCCACTAGCATCCCCAGTGCTTTTTGACTCTTCTAGGTTCTTTTTTTTTTTTTTTTTTTTTTTTTGAGAGAGAGAGAGAGAGCGAGCGAGCATGTAAGCAGGGGTGAAGGGCGAGGGAGAGGGAAAGAGCCTCTTAAGCAGGCTCAGCACAGAGCCTGTCTTGGAGCTCGATCTCAGAGCCCTGAGATCATGACCCAAGTTGAAATCAAGAGTCAGATGCTGAACCAGGTGCCCCTCTTCTAGACTCTTTCAGAGTAATTCTTCTTTCAGTCCTAGGCCTGTCTTTCCTATCTAAGACTGGCCTGTAAGCCTACTGGCCCCTCTCTTTGGAAATTCCCCCCAACCCCATTTCCACCACAGGTCTAGGTAAGCTCTCTGCATGATAGTGTTAACTCTGTATAATCCCAGCCTCCAATTTGGGCAAGATCCAGCTATAACTCTTAATTTCTTGCTGATGACATTTTTTATGGGCATAGAATAAAAAAAAAAAAAAAGAAAAAAGAAAGAAAGGACTGAGGAAAAATGTCTGACTATATTATCTGTACCCCCAAGTCCCTCTTTCCACCTCATCTCTCACTTCTGGCCCCAGCCCCACTACTTGACGAACTGCTTGTGTCTTGCTTCTCTCTGCTGGCCCTGTTGGTGTGACACCCCTTTTCTCTACCAGTGGATACTTTTTATGCCTGGACTCCAAATCCATTGTTGTGAGTTTGGGTGAGAAATTCCTCTCATGTGGTTATCGCTGAGTGGCAGGATTACAGATAGTTTTTGTTTTCTCCTAGTTACATGCTTCTAACTTTATTTTTTAACAATGAGCACACATAGTCTTACACACTTACACACTCTCCCCTTTGTCTTTTTCTTTAATTGCATAAGGTATATATGAATACATTTTTGTTATTGCAAAAAAATTATAGAGGTAGAGTAGAAGGCAACTGTGCCACTTCCCCCAACCCCCAATTTATCCTCTCTAGAATTTGTTATCCGTTTGGTATACATCATTCCAGAAGTTTTCTATGCATTTACCTATAAATATATGCATATATCTGTTATAAACTCAGAGGGAAAAAATGAAGGGTAACAAATGGTTATTTCTGGGCAACCATGTGGTCTGCCATCTTGGTTGATATCCATCATAATCTGTCTGTCCTGAGATTCCCTTTTAAAGTTTCTTCTCTGCCTTCTCAGGCACGATTGCCCTTCTCTTGAACCATTATCCTGACCACCCTCCATCCTTATTCAAAGCCACTGCTTCTCCCTAAAGTCTTCTTAGCTTTTCACAAACCCATAATTCTGCCATATCAGCGTATTGGAGTGATCTGTTCCTATTCATGTCACTACCAAATGCCTTTCTAAGGAGGGAGTCAAGAGTCAGATGCTCAAGTATCAGGCAGTAACATACAGGTGGCCGCCATCTTCTTCTGGGTGTCTCAGAATTATATCTCATATAGACCTCAAACAATTTGCATCTCATCATATATTCTCTGCAGGACGACCCCTCAATGTTAACAAGTTTCAGGGGAGATGAAAGACCTTTTTACCACCTTTTACAATTTACAAATAATAAAACTATATGGTCACTTTTTCATCCCCAGGGCAGACTGTCCCCTCAGACACATAGCTGAACATCTGATATATGGAAAAATCCAACCAAGAAGCAACAGCTAAAAATAGAATCCAGAAAAGCAATGAGTCATGACCTAAATGAACAAATACGTTAAACAATATATTAAATAGAACAAACTCACCAAAGGAGCATTGAGGCTGGCTTAAGGTAATCTTCACCATTTGGGGATGAAGTTGTTAGAGGGGGCTCAGAGATATAGGGGATCAAAACCAATTTTTTTGGTAACTTTATTATTTGCATGTTTTTCCTCTTAAAGATGTGACCTGCTCCCCTCCCTCAAACACATACACACTTATTTTAGTCCTAAAATAAAGATTCATTCAGACTGATTTTTTTCCCCCTTAAATGGCTATAAATCTATTGCAGAAATAAACAGTGTGACCCTGTGGGCTTAGCAGGGCGGTAACATCTATGCTAATCCCTGATCAGCCAGGTGCTTGCCCCCTGCGTGACCTTGAAGTAAGACCAGCCTCCCTGCTCTTCCTATTCTCCACCTGGTTCTGGAGAGAGTAATATTAGCACGCTTTTCTGCTTTCCTGGGCTGTGGTGTAGGCTAACAAATGAAAACACGGGAAAGCGTTTTGCAAAAAGGAAGCCCTTGGTGACACAGGCATGATTAAAAGAGACAGGTCAGCTCAGACAGGAAGCTCTAAATCCTGACTCTGGCTCCATCCCCAGTCACAACCCCATCACCCCAAGCTGGGTGTCAGGCTCGTGCTTGCAGCAAAAGGGGAAACAAAGATGAGACAGCTAAACTCACTGTGCAGAAGTGACTAAACCACGAGAAAAATCAGACAACAGTACTGGAAAATAATTAGTGTCACCACCAAATGTCACAGAACATAGTTTCTGCCTTTAGAGTTTAAAATACGTCCTAAGACCGATTTCCCATCTCCCCAGACTGTGTGCCTTGTCAGGACTGCAATACTTGTCGTCAAGGTAGCATTTCATTTTAGCCCACTTGGTATTGCTTATTGTTTCTTACACACTTGTCTTCACTGGTGTGTTAACTCCTTGTGAGAAAGAGTCACACACTTCTCTTAATATCTAACAATTCATGGACCTATAATGATCTTTCTCTTTTTTTTATATCCTTGGAATGTAATGCATATGCCATACATTCACCCTTCTACAGTATACAATTCAATTTTTCATGTATATTTCATTTTTAGTATACCCACAGAGTTGTGAAAACATCACCATAATTAATTTTAGAAACACTGTACTTGGGCGCCTGCGTGGCTCAGTCAGTTAAGCATCTGCCTTCGGCTCAGGTCATGATCCCAGGGTCCTGGGTTTGAGCCTTGCATCAGGCTCCCTGCTTCTCCCTCTGCCTCTCCCCCTGCTTGTGCACAGGCTCTCTCTCTCTCTCTCTGTCCACTACATAAATAAAATCTTAAAAAAAAAAAAAAAACCTGTACTCTTTAGCTTTTAACCCCCCAGGCAACCACTCATCTACTTTCTGTCTCTGTAGATTTGCCTATGCTAAACAGTTCATATAATTAGAACCATAAAATATGTGGTCCTTGGTGTTTGATTTCTTTCAATTATAATTGATATAATTCAATTATAATATTTTCAAGGTTTATTCATGTTGTAGCATGTATCAGTATTTCATTCCCTTTTATAGCTAAATAATCTTCCATTGCGTGACTGTATCATATTTTATTCATTCATTAAGTGATGGACATTTGGATTATTTTCTGTTATGGATAATGCTGTTATAAATGTTTGCAAGCAAGTCTTTGTGTAGATACATACATTTATTTCTCTTCAGTGTATAGCTAGGAGTGGAATTGCTGGTCAAATGGTAACTCTATATTTAACCTTTTGAGGAAACGTCAGACTGTTTTTTCAAAGTGGCTGCTTCATTTTATCCTCCTATTTTCTGCATATGACTTCTCCATATCCTTGCCAACAACTGTTATTTTTTGATTCTAGCCATCTTGGTAGATGTTAAGTAGTATCTTGTTGTGGTTTTGATTTAAATTTCCCAATGATAAAGAAGGTGTGTGTGTGTGTGTGTGTGTGTGTAATGGAATATTACTCAACCATCAAAAATCTTGAAATGAAATGAAATGAAATCTTGCCATTTGCAATAATTTGGATGGAACTAAGGGGTATTATGCTAAGCAAAATAAGTCAGTTAGAGGAAGAAAAATATCATATGATCTCACACTTACATGGGATTTAAGAAACAAAACAGATGAACATAGGGAAGGGATGTAAAAATAAATTAAGACAAAAGCAGAGGGAGGCAAACCATAAGAGATCCCTAGCTATAGGAAACAAACCGGGGGTTGCTGGAGGGGAGGTTTGTAGGGGGATGGAGTAACTGGGTGATGGGCATGAAAGAGGGCACATGATATAATGAGCACGGGGTGTTATACGCAACTGATGAATCACTAATCTCTATCTCTGAAAATGATACTATACTATATGTTAATTAATTGATTTTAAATTAAAAAAAAAACTTCCCCCATGGCTAAGGATATTGAGTTTCTTTTTCTGTGCTTCAAGGCCATTTGTTTTTTGTTTAAAGATTTATTTATTTATTTATTTGACACAGAGAGAGAGAGAGAGATCACAAGTAGGCAGAGAGGCAGGCAGAAAGAGAGGAGGAAGCAGGCTTCTTGCTGAGCAGAGCCTGATGCAGGGCTCCATCCCAGAACTCTGAGATCATGACCTGAGCCGAAGGCAGAGGCTTTAAACCACTAAGCCACCCAGGCGCCCCAATTCAAGACCATTCGTATACCTTCTTTGGAGAAATATTTGTTCAAATCCTTTGTCCATTTTCTAACTGGGTTTTTTATCTTTTTATTAGTGAGTTCTAAAAAGACTTTCATATTCTATATACAAGTCCATTATCAGATATATGTTTTGTGAGTATTTTCTCCCAGTCTGTGAATTATCTTTTTTCATTTTCTTGATAGAGTACTTAGAAGCACAAAAGTTTTTAGTTTTGATGATGTCCAATTAATCTGTTTTTTCTTCTGTTGAGATTTTTTTTTTTTAAGATTTTATTTATTTGTCAGACAGAGATCACAAGTAGGCAGAGAGGCAGACAGAGGGGGAGGGGGAAGCAGGCTCCCCACTGAGCAGAGAGTCCAACGCGGGGCTCCATCCCAGGACCCTGGGATCATGACCTGAGCTGAAGGCAGAGGCTTTAACCCACTGAGCCACCCAGGCACCCCTGTTGAGTGTGTTTTTGATGTTGTTTCATAAGATTCCATTGCCAGTTCATGGTTATGAAGAAATGCCCTTGTGTTTTCTCCTGGGAGTTTTACAGTTTTAACTCTTATATTTAGATCTTTGATCTATTTTGGTTTAATTTTTGTGTGTGATTATAATGATCTCTGATCATATAACTGTTAAGTATACATTTATTATATAATCGAAAGGAAGTTCAAGCTGAGTTGTATCATTTATTAATCATTCAAAGGGTATTTATTGAGAGTCTACTAAGTGCCATATATTTGGTACAAAAACTGGCAAAACAGCTGAATCTTGCTGTTAGTCCTTAATGTAGTGGGAGAGACATTTAGTGCCATTATTTCACAAATAGCAGGAAGCGCTACAAAGAAGAAATAAAAGGTGTTTCAAAGAGTTCAGCCTGAACACCTGATCTAGTCTGGAAGGCCAGGGAAGGTGGTGATCTGAGGGAGAGGAATTAGGAGACAGGCAAGAGTGGGGTGAAGGATGGAAAGAATGCTCTTGTCAGAAGAAATCATACTGATCATGAGAAAGGGGGACCGGAAGAGGTGATCTGAGAGGGGGGCAGAAGAGAGAAAGAGCAAGACCCTTTATTAAACACTTCCGACATGCCACGTATCATAAGCTGTATTTTTTCTTTTTTAAAAATTTTTTAAAAGATTTTATTTATTCACTTGAGAGAGAGAACAAGGGGAGGAGAGGCAGAGGGAGAAGCAGAGTTCCTGCTGAGCAGGGAGCCAGACTTGGGGCTCCGTTGCAGAACCCTGGGATCATGACTCAAGCCAAAGGCTGAGGTTTAACTAAGCCACCCAGGCATCCCCCATAAGGTGTATTTTTTCACAGAATTTTCATTCCAACCTTGGGAGGTATGGTCATCATGCATTCCTTGAATGAGGAGGCTGTAGTTCAGAGAGGTTAGGCAACTAGTAGGCCTACCCAGCTAGCAGGTGGCAGGGCCGGGACACTGGTAAGTCTACACCCTGCTTTCATGGACCTGCTACATTGCCTCCACTCAGAACTGGAGTCAAGGAACCTGTGAGGTTTCTATTTAGGCAAGAGATATTTTAGTCAAGAATCCTAGAAGAGCTAGTCTGGAAGAAACAGACAAGAACACATACACATAGGCCCAGAATCTTCTGAAAGTGTGGAAATGCCAGCCGCCCTAGTTCATTAGGAAAAGCCTAATCACCCCTGTTGTCAGTAATTCAAGTTTAACTGTCACTCTTAGCATAGAAGACACATTCTAGGACAAAGCCCTTAGGAGTCTCAGTGGCCTCACCATGGGGGTCACAGTGCTTTGTTTCCAAGTGTTTGATGTGAGGTCATTCTTTGCTTACCCCCAAGGACTTAAAAAACTGGCCCACTGACATGAACATTGATGGTTCTTGCCTTGATCAGAGTGGCTGATGCTCTGGTTAAAGAAAACCAATAAATGAATTGTACCCTCCTGTCCAAAGTGACCTCAGCCTTTTCAAGGCAGGATTGCCAGTGTGGGTACGTGAATCTGAACTCGGCAGGAGCCCGGAGAGACTGATACAGCAGGAAACTCTAGACTCAAATGAAATTCCCCACCTGATTACCCAGAAGCAAGCAGGCTGGCGTGACCATACAGCCGTCGTGGCAGCCAAATGCCCTCCTTCTCTGCAGGTTGCAGGCTTTTAGCTTTCGGATTCTGTCCAGCTGGAAGCTCAGGCAGGGATGATAAAGCAGAGCTATAGGAAAGCTTGATGAAAAACAATCTGTTAAAAGCAGACCAGGAAAGTTGTTTGTCTTGTACTACAGTACTTCTTGAAATTTCCGTGCTTCCCTCCCCCTACCCTGAGCCAGCTTTTCTCTGCTTATCTGAGAGTTTGGAAATGAGACCAGGATAAACTGGCTTCAGCGAGGAGCTTTTGCTCTTTGAGTGTGTAACTGAGTGTGAGGACACTTGCTGCTTGTGTAGATGGGTCTCACCAACTTGTTCATTTATTCCGCTTCTTACTCTTCATGGATGTCTTACTCTATTTTGCATTAAAGAAGCAGTGCCACGGGCACCTGGGTAGCTCAGTGGGTTAAAGCCTCTGCCTTCAGCTCAGGTCATGATCCCAGGGTCCTGGGATGGAGCCTCGCGTTGGACTCTCTGCTCAGTGGGGAGCCTGCTTCCCCCTCCCCCTCTGTCTGCCTCTCTGCCTACTTGTGATCTCGGTCTGTCAAATAAATAAATAAAATCTTAAAAAAAAAAAAAAAGAGGCAGTGCCACAATCTCAAAATACCAACAAGGCCCAGGAACGTTCCATAAGTGAAGGAAATGGGCCATGACTTAGGCAAGAGGGAGCAGTATAAACTGAAAAATAAATAAAATAATTAAAAATCTCCAGGGAAGCTAGAGATTCTTTCTCTTGAAGGGGCAGCAGTTGCTGAGCACCCGTTCATTGTTTCCTTGCAAAAATTGGGCCAGTGTTGGCAGATCTTTTTTTTTTTTTTTTTCAAGAAATTCAGACATTCTGAATTTTACTGGACATTTCTGTGTTCTAAAGTCGCATGGGGACCCAGCTGTTTGAAGGGTAGATCCAGCTTCGTAGGTTGCCTGCTTGCAACCTCTGTGAAACACCCTGTGCCTTGAAAATACAAGCGCAGGATTCAGTGAAACTAAATTTGTGTTTTGTGCTAAGGTAGACCTTAGGTAAATTATCTAATCTTTGTATCATTATCATCAATGAAAAATGTGTCTCTTTGAGAATTAAATGTGCTTAGAACAATGCCTAACCTATAGTTAACTTCCCATAAAGATTGCTTCTATTCTCCATGGATTTCTTTTGAAAAGACAATCCTCCATTCTTGAAGAGCAGATTTGCAAAGACTCCTCCACTGAAAACTGCCCAGCAACAAGCCCCGCTGGGAGTGGTGGAGCTGTGAGCTCAGTGGAGCTGCCACTGGCTTTCCTGCAGCTCATCCAAGGCCAGAAACCCAGCCCCTCCCCCACCAGGCATGCCCAGAAACTATAGATCCTGCTTTAATTACCAGCAGTTCAGCCCGCTTCAGCCTGTAGTGCAGGATCAGGCCCTGCACAATGGCCTTCTGAGGCCCCTACAGGAACACGTCTCAGCCCTTCAGGACTTCCTCCCTCTAGTCATTTATTTAGTCACTGTCCCTCACCCCATGCAAACCTCCCCACTGTCAGAAACATGTGAGCCAGGGAAATCTGAAGACCTGGGCAGGGGTCCTCCCTTAGCTTCATTCTAAACCCCACATTCAAACAGGAGTTCTCCAAGGTAAACCATAGTTCACAAGATTCTCTTTGGCTTGCAAAATAGAAGATGGAGGCCCTGTCCTTGTCAGTACATCTTCTTTTATTACCATACACTTGTAAGAAGGAATTACTTTCTTACAGCCAGGAAGGGACTAATACATTCATTCTAGTGAAAAAGAAAATTGAGAAGAAAAATAAGAGACCTAGTATGGGAGAAAGGCAGGTTGGAATGGTAAATGTATTTTTTTAGAGGAAGACCTTCTTCATAAAGATTGAGTGGCCAGTTTTTGAGGTGAGGGTTGTAGAGGAAGACTGGCAATCCAGACAGTTCTTTAGCCATGCCGTTCTGGTCTCAGCGGACACCTGTGCAGACTTTAAATAGCATATTGGTGAAAACCTCGGGACTCAGGCTTAGAGTTAGATGCCTTCTGAAGTGCTATTGGACCTAGGTAAGGTAGGGGGTGCTTAAGTAAAGGAGGCTGGATTTTGCCTCCTCTTGGAGCCCTGCATTTCTGACTTAGGCTGAAACAGCTTAGAAAAGTCCTCTTTACTGGCTTTTGTTTGCAGCATGGGTCTCAAGGCTGCTCTTCATCACCCCTTGGGATACTAAGCATGTGGCCCACACCTGCTCTGGGCTCTGGGGCCCTGAGGCCAGATGAAGTTGGTGCTCAGGGCAGCTGAGCTGCCTCCATCTGTGACCCAAGGTTACAATAAGCCTCTGGGAGTGTGAGGCAGGAACCCCCATGCTCTCCACTGCACAGATGGCTTTGTCCTATTTACAGATCAGGAGTCAGTGGCATTTTGCAATTCACTAGTTCAGTAGTTATTAATGTCTGTCATCCTAGTTTAAAAAATACAGACTTAATTAGAATTTAACAAAGTTTTAAAATGAAGATGTAAGGTAGCTTCCTTGCATAGGCACGTCTATGTCTACCCAGATAATTCAGGCAAGGAAACTCAGACCACCTTAATCAGTGTGATTATCTACCTCAGCAGACTCTTGTCCTTTTTTTTTTCTTTTATAAAAATTAAATGAATCAGAACACAAGCTCTAATTTACTGAACATCTCTGTGACCGGTCACTAGATGCTTTACCCCTCTGTTCTTTTTCCTATCCTGTAACCTTGTTAATTTTTTTCTACCAAACAGCTGATCAACAGCCTCATTGAGCATAAAATCAGCCACACAAGGACAAAAACAACATGTAAATGTATACCAAGTTTATTCAAGTCCTAATCATTCATGAGACATCAGTTAGAAGTAGAATTAATAAATCAGTAAAATTAATAAAAAGTAGTGGTTATTTGCAGAGGCGTGGGAAGCTGTGGTGACACCAACCAGCAGTTCCATTGCTGCTATAAAGTCCAGGCTGGGGGTGCCAAGTGAAAATTCACTGAACAGGAAAATTCATGCACAAATCAAAACATGTTCTTGAGCAAGCTTTTTTACTGGAACGGTTAATGAGGTCGCATGATAGAGAATTCAACTGGTAGAACACTCTGTCAGAAATGTTAAGAGCAATCCCATAGGACTAGCCCACTCTCATTTTAATACCATCCCAGATTACAGTGGTTCTTGGATTTCTGCACACTTAGGACAAATGGGGTTATTCTTTGTTTCCTTAGTTGCAAAATTAAGGGGTTGGACTAGATATTCCCTGAAATCCTTTCTGGCTGTTATATCCTGAAACCTCAGACATCTTGTCTTTACTTATTCTCTGACCCCCTGACTTCACCCCATCTCTGCTTCATGTGATTGCTCAAGCCCTGTAGCCTTACCTCCAGGGGCAATGAGTCAGCCAGTTGAGAGATTATCCCTTGACCATAGGTATTTCAGCACCACAGAGAGTGACACAGACACTAAACCACCCCCCATCCCATTTTACCTTCACTTTGAGGTGATATGCCAGTTTCACAGACTGTACACACACATATAATTATATTAGGCCCCCCCAAGTATTAAGATTTATAATTATATAGTAATATATAGTAATATGTTTATTAAGTATTATGTACTATTTTTATATGTTATTTGTATATAATATATATATGAAAACCACTCACAGAAATGAAGTCATTTTAATAGATAACATCCAACAGTGGGGGCCTGGGTGGCTCAGTGGGTTAAAGTCTCTGCCTTCGGCTTGGGTCATAATTCCAGGGTCCTGGGATGGAGCCCCGCATCGGGCTCTCTGCTCAGCAGGGAGCCTGCTTCCTCCTCTCTCTCTGCCTGCCTTTCTGCCTACTGGTAATCTCTTTATGTCAAATAAATACATTTATTTTAAAAAATAGATAACATCCAACTCTATTTGTTCTCTTAGCCTTAACTCAGTTACCACATTTAAGCAGAAACATTTTCTTGTGTAGCCGAGCCCCTATGACACTGTAGAATATTAGATGCCAGTAGGTGTTTCTTCCCAACATAGGCAAGTCTTCTACAGTATCAATGATGAGTGGCTCTCAGGCTTCTTCCTGATTATCTCCAGGCACAGAAAGTTTCATACTTCATTGGGGAGTAAAAAATCTATTTTTTAATAAAATAGATAAAATAGATTTTTTAATAAAATAGATTTTTATTTTTTATTAAAAAATCTATTTTTTACTCCTCAAAGTCTTTCTGAAAGAGAGAGAGAGGGATACAAAGAAAGAAAGAAGTCTCACTGAGCTGAAAGTTGCTTGCTAATTACAGTTCTACCACATCTATCCAGAGCATGACCACTTCTTCCATCTCTACCACTAGCCTTCTGGTTCTTCTCACCAGCGCATTTCATATGGGTTGTTGCAATAGCCTCTTAACTGGTCTTCCTGTAGTCACCTTGACCTTTGCTGTCTATTCTTCATAAAGCATCTCTTTAAAAAGGATAAATCCCTTTAAAGAGTAAGATCTACTCATGTCATTTCACTGCTTTATTCTCTCAATTGGCTCACCATTCTTTTCAAAGTAAAAGTCAAATTCTTTATGATCATTTAAAAGCTCTTTCATGATTTGCCTCTCCCTTCACCTTTCATCTCTGACTTAATTCCCTGCTACTCTCTCCTTCCCTCATTCTGCTTCAGCCAGGTTAGCCTTTTTTTGCTGTCCCTTGAATAAGCACATTCCTGCATCAGGTGCTTTGCATTTGCTGTTTTCTGTAACAGGAAAGCTCTTCTTTGCCCCAAATGCTACTCCAATATTAAGGTCTTCCCTCACCATCCTATTTAAGGCTCCACATACTTCCTGTCCCTATTTCATTCTTAGGCAGTGATTCGTAAATGCTGGTGAAAGTTTAACAACCCATGGTGGGGGAAGAGGGGTCTTGATTTATAGCTTTGGCTGATTTCTATGATGTAAATATTCCCATGATTGCCAACTTCAAGCTACCAAGGTAAAGTCACTGAAGGCAAAGTTGGGAAAGGCTAGCTAATGACTCTTTTCATCTGTTACAAGCCAGCTCAGCATGCTACTGCGCATAAAGGAGGATGCAGGATATTCCTGGGTCTAAGTGCAATGGTGGCCAGGAAGATACCAAATGAAAGAAAACCTCATGGAGAAGGAATTTTGGTATAGTAATAGGGAACATTCACCTTTACTTCTTTACTTCTGTGTTTCCAGCTGCTTTTATATCACCTAAACCTGGATATTCTGTCCACACCTTGAATGCCATATCTTAAAAAACCCAAACCCTCGCCTACACTCCCGAACCAATATTTGTTGATTTTTTTGCTTCTTTTCATAAGACCTCAATTCTCCCCATCTTTGACTTCTTGTTCTTTGTTATACACATGTACTCCCAGGGTGCTGCCCTTTCAGGATGATAGGATTATTATATCTTGGGATAATTTACTTCCGTTGGCAATGAGGACATATGCTCATGGATAGATGAGTTTATCAGGAACTGTCCATTGCTCCTTTCTTTGGTCTGCCTACATTACATACTCCTGCCTTTGAGAGCTGGGAGCTGCTGAATCCACCTCATCCCAGAGAAGTGCAGTTGGACTATTCTCCACTTCAGGGCCATCTAACAGGGTCATTAAGACTCCACCATAATTATTCCCATGAAGCCAACTCATTGATTCCCTACATATTCATGGCCTCTAGGTTAAGAGTTCTGGGCCAGATCATGTCTAAAGTCTTCTACCAGTTTGAATACAATGTGATTAGTTTAATTCTTTTATGTTCCCCCAAGCTTAGTCAGTCTCTCACTGCTTTCTGTCAGAGAGAGAGATACAGAGACGGACTCAGGGAGAGAGAGAAGGAGACATTTTTCTTGCTTAATTGGTCCTCTATAGACAAATAATGGCTCATAATTACCAAATTAATAAAGCATCTTTATATTCATAATGTGCTTACAAACAAATGGATATGAGCTTGTAAATTGTGTTTCAGTGAAGGGTATGACTAATGAGTCAATACACAAGGGCTAAAAATAAATTTTAATGTTATTGCAACTCTTTTTGTATCATTCAGAATGTTTACTTGCAACCATCTAATACAAATAAAAAACAGCCCCAAATAAGATGCTCAGTTTCATTTTTAAAGAGAGAACTGAGCTTTTGCAGTTATTTTTTAAGCACTGACTTTGGACTTATTTTTCACATAGTGGATTTTACAATGTAAATGTATTATAAAGTTCAGCACTTTTTATTGAGTTTTGTTTTGTTTTTTTAACCTTTGTCAACTAGCTCCTTCACAGTCTTTATGTGGAGACTTCAATATTATCCTCTGCTACTGGAAAACAACTCAGGATTTATTAAAAGAAAAAAAATTCAGGATTTATTAAAAGAAAAAAATAAAAGGAACAGTCAGGGCAGCTGGATGGCTCAGCCAGTTAAGCGTCTGAATCACGATCTCAGTATTTGTGAGCTCGAGCCCCATGTGAGGCTCTGTGCTCAGCAGAGTGTCTGCTTCTCTCTCTCCCCCTCCTCTTCTGCCCCTCCCCTTGCTCATGTTCTGTCTCTCACTAAAATAAATACATCTTTAAAAAAAAACAACAGTCATACAAATAGTCACAGACCCAGTGACAAGCAGCTACTGGGTCACTCATAACTACTCAGTTATGGGAAAACTGCAAGACAAAAATACGATGCCCCCTCTCCTCTCTGTTGTCACCCAGCCAACTTCTATAGGTTAGTGGGAAACATTGCCCTGGACAAAATAAAGGACACACTGGTTTGTTTTGGGGAGCAGGTATTTATTAAACACATATACCTTGCAATACCGGTGAGTATGTCTCTCTCTCTTTTTTTTTTTTTCCTTTCCAATATCCCAAATGGCCAAAAGTATTGTCAACTCCTAATATAGTATTATGTCCTCAGCTTACAAATAAGTTGTAGGAGACAAGTATTTTATGATGCCCAATGGGAAAAGAAAAAATTCTTACTCCTGGCTTGTGTAGGGGATAGAAATATATTTGGTTTCTCTTCTCACCCTGATCAAGACAGTCTTTATGTATGATCTTTTTTGTCACAATATTCAGTTGGTTGGACAAAGGAATACTACATACATTTGTCTGGGTCTTCCAGAGAGGAGATGTCAAGATGGGATTAGATGTGCAAAAGATTTCTTGGAATCAAGAGAACAGAAAAGGCAAGGAGAGCTTTCAGACTGCAGTAGAGGTCTAATACTTGTAAAAGGAGAGAGAACAAGGGAAAACTGGGTAAGAAGAGTCTCAGACTAAAGTTTTAACCCAATGAAGAGTCCTTGACATGTAGTTATCCTTAGATGGGTTCTGCATCTCCAAGAGTATACTTGCCTTAGTACCCCCGTCCTGGTGGCTGGGGACAGGTAAGAGTAAGCATGGCCTTGACATGAGTGTAGAAGTGGGTCCAGAGAGGCAGCAGCTAGGGACATCAGTCTCCCATAGCAGGATATCTGAGTGGTACAATTTCATGGTTGCGTAATATATCACTGTTGACCTTGAGGAAGTCTCTTACCTGCACCAAGCTTCCATTTCCATTGCTACAACCTCTATCCTGGGCAATAGCCTTAGTTGTTTTTGGGAAGCAGTCTCCGTTCGACATTTTGGCAGCAGCCCTGGGTCACACGTGATGCCTCTCATGAGTAAAAATTCCCCTTTCTTCTCCATACTGAGATTAGACATCTGGAATTTTTATTCTTTGCTTCTTTGTTTTTTTAAAAGATTTTTATTTATTTATTTGACAGAGCAAGAGAGATCACAAGTAGGCAGAGAGGCAGGGGGAGGGGGAGGCAGGACCCCTGCAGAGCAGAGGACCCCCCCCCCCATGCAGGGCTCTATCCCAGGACCCTGAGATCATGACCTGAGCTGAAGGCAGAGGCCTAACCCACTGAGCCACCCAGGCACCCCTTATTCTTTGCTTTTAATTGCGTTTCCCAATATGTAAGAAGAATGGAAATGCCAGCGGCAATGAATGGCTACCCTGGCATTGGCCAGTCACTAATGTAAAGTCAGTCCTGCGACAAAGTCCTTTGGGTGAAGAGGTTATCTGGATGACTGAATAAGCCAAAAAGCAATATTCATTCCAGTAGCATTTGTTTCCAGAATCTACCCACCCCTTGCTTCATGCTTGGTAAAGAATTTATTTTGAAAACACTTTCCCCAGAGGAACAAGTAGAAATTTTATTTGATACTGCCTCAACCATATCAGAGATATTAGAGCCTGGAGTTAAAAAAAAGTTAAAACAACCCATTGTTCTTAGATGAGCTTATACAAATGTACTACTCAGCCCCAGTTGATTTCAAGGCAACTTTATTTGTGCTTGGTTTTAGCTTTGCTTAGATTAAGCCTTACAGAAAGAATGATGGCTATGGTCAGACATGTCACAAATGTGTGGATCCTCCTTGAAGCATGATACTAGCAGGGTAGTGCTAGGCTGGAGAAGTCAGTGTTGGGCTCCACAAGGTAACAGTGTCTTTCACATTGATTATGGGCATTTTTCTAGAAAACAATAATGAAAGGACAGACATGGGACCACGTAACAATTAGTTATCAGTCAGATAAATTCAGTTTCTCAATCTGTAAGTTATTCAAAAATTGCTTGTTTGTCTCCAGTGTTATGACCAAAACAAACACGGTTTCTATCATGTTGGCTCTAACTGGGGAGAGAAGACAATAATACAAACAAGCCTTCAACCTAACTAACCTCAGTGCCTTTGCCAGACCACTAGTCTAGGCAAATATGTTATGCATGGAATTAACAAAGTATTTGACAAAGGGTCTCATGATTTTCTTGAAGGCAAAATGGAATGATGTGGGCTGGATAATAGTATAGTCTCATTTTATACTCGGGTCCAAAAAAGGAGCTGTTCAACAACAAAGATGATGAGGACATGCAGGCCAAGAGATTTCTTGAAAGAGACTTGGAGGGTCTGAGAAAGAAAAGCCAGCATGACTCAGCACTTCTCCCAGAGAGCCCAAATTTGCTGCATCCAGAGCCTACAGTACAGACAGTTCACAGCAAATGGGAGATCCTGCAGCCAGGGACACGGTGGTCCAGGGGAATCGGCTCGCGCCACCTAAGAAATACCAGTGACTCCATTAGGTGGGGTCTGATACACAACTGTAGAATCTTAACTCACTAAGTAGAAAGTTGTTATCAAAACATACCACAGAATATTTTTTGTAAACTATAGGGCTTTTTTTTTGGCAGAATGCCAACAGGGAGAGGTCACAAGTTACAATGCGTGTCTCTTGTGATTATATCACAATAAACATGATTGCATAAATAAATCGTTATAATTGACAATTAAATTGGGTCCAAATGTTTTTCTTTTATTCAGAACAAAAGTAAGAAAAACATTGAGGTGGGTAATATTTAAGAGCTTACTTACATGCCTGGAAATATGCCAGGTATTAAACATGCACTGGTTCCTTTAAGACGCACAGCAATCGATGACATCAGTGCTGTTATTATCCCCATTTTGCAGGGAAGACACTGAATCTTGACCAAATCTTGGTCAGAATATGAATCCAGGTTTGCCTGGCTCCAGAACTTACTCCTGATGCCATTAACTAATACCATCTCTTGCAAATAAAATTTCTTGTTATAAATGATGTGAACATCATCAGCTTTTTAAACGTAAGTGTATTTTAATTAAATATTTGTGTAGTGTAGAAAACATTGGCGTATATTTCCCTCACGTAAAGCATCAGGTCTATATCCTTTTTGTTTGCTTGCTTTGAGCTTCAGGAGAAATTCTGTTTTCAAAGCTACACTCCAGAGAAGTAATGACAGGCAGCACCCCCATATTTGGTGACAGTCTGATATTCTTGTTAAAAAGGAAACATCAGGTCCAAAATGGAGTCACTGGTACTAAGTCCCATGTTAGCAAACCCCAGGCTTGTATCGACCTAATTGTAGCTTCAGCCTCTTCCAGGGGTATAACTGTTACCCGGTCAACCTGAAACGACCTGGTCAGCCCTAATGATGTAGTCAGCCCACCTGATACACCCTCTCTGTTCCCCTTATGAGGGTGATCTTGCCTGAAACAATGCATCCATTTATTTTTAATTAATTTTTATCATTATTATTGAAGTACAGTGGACATACAGTGTTATATTACTTTCAGGTGTACAGTACAGTGATTTGACAATTCTATATATTACTCACTGCTGACTATGATAAGCGTAGTCACCATCAATCCACCATACGTCATTATTATAATATTATTGACCATATTCCTTGTGTTGTACTTCTCATCTCCGTGACTTATTTATTGAATGACTGGGAGTTTGTACCTCTTCATCCTCTTCACCTACTTTACCCATACCACTGCCTCCCTCCCCTCTGGCAACCAACAGTTCTGTGTATTTATGAATTTTTTTCTGTTTTTTTTTTTCTTTCTTTCTTTCTTTTGTTTCTTTCCTTTTTTTTTTTTAAGAGTCCACATGTAAGTGAAATCATATGTTACTCATCTTTCTCTGAGTTATTTCACTTAGAATAATACCCTCTAAGTCCATCTCTGTTGTCACAAATGGCAAGATCTTATGTGATCTAGCAGTTCCACTGCAGAGTATCTACCCAAAGAAAATAAAAACACTAATTCAGAAACACACATGAGTCCCTATATTTACTGCAGCATTATTTATAACAGCCAAGATATAGAAAGAACCCAAATATCCATCAGTAGATGAATGGATAAAGATGTAATACACACACACACACACACATACACACTGGACTATTACTCAGCCATAAAAAAAAAGAATGAAACACTGTGTTGTTGCTAATTTCATTTCCCCCTTTCAAGGCCTTTAAAAGCTCTTCTTTTTCTATAACTCAGCAGACTTCTATTTGCTAGATGGGGTGCTGCCCAATTCATGAATTGCTGAATAAAGCTATTTTGATCTTTAAATGTACTCCATTGAAATTTTGCCTTTTAACACTTTTTAAAAAAAATATATTTTATTTATTTGACAGAGACAGAGATCACAAGTAGGCAGAGAGAGAGGCTCTGAAGGAGGCTCCCTACTGAGCAGAGAGCCTGATGGGGGCTCAATCCAGGACCCTGAGATCATGACCTGAGCTGAAGGCAGAGGCCTAGCCCCCTGAGCCACCCAGGCACCTCTGCTTTTTAACACTCTTAATGTAGTTTTCTCTAAAGACTATTAATTACCTCATATTGTATACAGCAGTCCCAATTTTTTTTTAATCTACATCCACAGTTATTTATTTTTCCTTCATAGAATTCTGAGGTTTGTGTTAATTTAATTCAGAAAGAGTTTAAGAGGGCTGCCTGAGTGACTTGGTTAGTCAATCACCCAACTCTTGGTCTTGGCTCGAGTCCTGAACTTGAAGTAGTAAGATTGAGCCCTGTGTTGGGCTCTGCACTCAGCACAGACTCTGCTTCGGGTTCTCTCTCTCTCTGCCTCCCACTGTCTTTCTCTTTCACTCTGTCTCTCTGCAAAATAAAGAAATAAATAAAATCTTTTTAAAAAGGGAGAGTTTAAGAACAAGACCTGGATTTTCATTTAAGACTTTATTTTCTCAGAATTTGATCCATGGGAAGTGGTTTTTGTGGTACATGTGCGCAGTGTATGAAGATCATAGTGCTCGACCACTGACTTCACTCCGTGGGCTTCCATCCCTGAATCTTCCTGCTTGGGGGAGACAGTGTGATTAGCTCCACTCTATAGCTCTCGATTCCCTTAAACCTATTATAACAATCCTTCCTTTTTTGTCAGATACCCATTATCCCAATCTCCCTGGCAGCTAGTGGTGGCCATGGGATCCAGTCTTCATCAATGAAATAAATGGATGATATCTGTTAAGAGGATTTTAAGAAGGATTTTATTTTCAGGTAATAGGTACAAGAAAAACTTACTGGCGCCACACCTTCTTTCGTTTCTACTTGCTGCTTATGTGAACATGTAAGACAAGCTTCATCTGGTGACCATCAGGCAACATGCTAAAGACTGACTGAACAGAAAGCTAGAAAGGCCTGGATCGCAATGAAGGTGAACCAAGGCTGCCACTGCCTACCTCCCGACTACTCATTGGGTAAGGAAGCCAAATTTTTAATTGCATAAGCCAGTGTTGATCACGTTTCCTTTTTCTTGGTATTAAAAGTCTTCCTAAGGATTACATCTTACAAATGTGTATGTTAAATTTTTATGACAAGTCACCCCAATGACACAGGTCAGTGCGCTGTTTGCTTGGTTAGTGCTGTCAAGATTAAGTCACATGCTCTTACATTGGTTATTTCTTAACATTCTTGGGTATGACAAGCCACTTCCAAAAGGTTGGTTATCACATTATACAGGAATAACTATATAATACACTTGTTATTTTTCATGAGTATTTAATACGAAATACATTTTAGAAGAAAATCTGCTAGCATTGATTTTTCCTCCCAAGATCACCTGCAAACTTCTAAATGAATGCCCTTGATTTGGAAAAGATTGACCCAGCAGCCTCCTCTCTTTCCACTTAAAGCCATCCCCAAGGCTGCCGCTCAGAGCCAGGGTGAGCCTGCTGATCACAGAGGGCAGCTGTGGTGGAGGGATCATTAGAGGTACCCAAACGTGCTCAGAACTACATTTCCTGAAGGTTGTACTTAAGTCATAAACCTAAAGCAGTGGAGAACAGAATGCTTGTGAGTTCTCAATAAATGTGTGATCAAAGCCACTGTGACCCAGATCCAGAGCTATGTGGTCTGGAAGAGTATGGGTGGGAGATGCAGACCGAGGATGAAGAAAGCCCTAGGACACAGGCTGCCTCCTTTTTCACCCATGGGGAAAGTGTCTAGTGATTCCCCAGTGAAAAGGGATTTGAAGTTAACATCACAGCTAAATTACTTGTTACTTTACTGTTAGACATAATTATGCTTTGTAAACAACTCTTGAGCAAAACTACTTTCACTTCTTTTTTTCATAGTGTACGGCTAGTCACTTCAATTAATCACCTTTTTCATCTTTGTAAGTTTTTTTTTTAAAGATTTATTTATTTATTTTAGAGAGAGCATGAGAGCAAATGGGGGGAGGGGCAGAGGGAGAGAACCTCAAGCAGACCCCCACTGAGCAAGGAGCTTCTCACGCAGGCTCATCCATGAAACATTAGATCACAGCCTGAGCCAAAACCAAGAGTCAGATGTTCAACTGACTGAATGACCCAGGTGCCCCACCTTTGTAAGCTTTTAAATGAAAGAGACCCTTCACAGCGATATCTGGAATGGATGGTTTTAGTCGAACTTCTTATCTCTAGAGTGAGCCCCAGTAGTTGAGCAGAAATGCCCTCTTATTTCCCTCTCCTGCTGTGGTCTAATGTTTATTAAGCACGTCACACCATCTGCTTACAGTAAACACCAGAGATGATAGGTTTCTCTCCTATTCCTTACAGAGGCCTTTCTCCACACTACTTGTATTTCCCATGAGTAACGGTCGCTGATGAGGAAGATGATAGTCACACCGTGCACACCTCTGTTACCATACCTTAAAATGGGCAGCACACTGGAAGTGAGACAATAACAAAATTTGTCCCGCTGAGACTGAAAATCACATTTTTCTGAGGAGTTGCTCATGTGCTAGAGTAAGGAAATCTTAGAAGCAATGTGTTTGAAAGATATCTTCAGCCCTATACAAGGCTGTTGTGCTGCAGAGGGCTTTGTCTTGTTCTGTTTGGGCCCCAGAGAATGGAAATAGGCTCAGTGAATAAAAGGAGTACAGAAATTATTTTCCTGTCTACCTCCTTCAGTAGTACAGTTCTTGGGAATCCTGGGCTAGGAGAGTACTGACAGTGTTGGTTTGAAAATTTTGGAGACATGGAAACCACGTCATACCTTTTTCTAACCCAAATCAGACCACAAAGATTCACCAAGGTTTTATCAGCTACACAACTGAGCTGTGCTCACAGTCCTGCCCCCCACTTCTATACTGTGACCTGTAACAGAAGAGTCAGGAGACATCTCTCACCCTCCTTGTCCCGGGCTCTGCCTCAGCCCTTGACAACCGAAGATTTGTAACAGTAGTAGGAGGCTTAGCACTATGCTTTGAAGAAGCAAAAATAACAAATATTAGATATGCTTGGACTGGTTCTTAGCGGGAGGGGTCTGCTGGAAATAACAATGTTGTTCTAAAGCAATTTGTTGGGGTTAATTAAAAAATGTAACAAAGCCTTATAAACATGAGGCTATTCATAACAATTGAAAACCACCTGCCTTGAAGAAATCATCTCAGCTATGGGGGTGTGAAAATTTTCCTCCAGTCTGAGTTATTATCTGTCCTTTCCATGACGATCAGGCCTCTATGATTATTTATATTGTTTTCCAGCACTCCCGCACACTTTCTCTCCCACTAGAAGGCTCTCATGTCTCTGCTTCACTGAAGAACACTGTGTGTTCTTCATCCTCGAATCCCAGAGATCCTCCACATCCAGCATCCTACCAATGCCCCTCGGGACAGAGAGGAAGAGGAATGACCTTACAATAAGAGGAGAAAAGGTAGCTCTCTTGAGAGGATGGAAAAGGTGGTCCCTCTTGCCGACATTTGGTCTAGTGTCCTGAGACCCCAGGAGGCCAGCTGTTCTTCTGTGTGCCCAGTATGTGAGCTCAGCTCTGGCTGCCTAAAAAGATAAATGCTGTGAAACCTCTCCCTTAAGGAAAAGTCAAGGAATTTATTTAAAGTCATAATGATCATAAACTCATATATAGAGCCCTTGAACACTTAATAATAACAATAACAGTAATAGTAAAGGAGACTATAGTCAGATAGTAATTTTTATAAATAAACTTACTGAAGCATAATTTTCATATGATTTCATAAAATCACCCAGATTAAATCTACCATGATTTCAGTAAGGTTACAGAATTTGCAGCCATCACCATAGTTTTATTTCATGTCATTTTCAATGCCCTCAAAAGAAATTTTGGGTCCATTTACTTCCACTCCCCATTACCACCCCCAACCCTAGGCAACCTCTAATCTCCTTTCTGTCTCTATGGTTTGGCCTGTTTTAGACACTCCATATACATGGAATCACACATACGTGTTCTTCTGCTCTGATCTGACTTCTTCCGTGGAGCATAAAATTTTTGAAGTTCATCCATGCTGTAGCATGCGCCCACACGTCATTGCTTTTTATCCCCAAATACTATCCAATTGTGTGGACATACCACATGTGTTCATCCGTTCATCAGTTGATGGACATTTATGCCGTTTCCACTTTTTGCCTATAGTGAGTGATAGTGGTCTGAACACTCATGTATAACATCTTTTAAGGGGGTTGTCTAAAATCTCATTCTATCTTTTCTTTCCAGTAAATTAAATAAGTGTCAAAAAGGTCCAGATTCTCCCTTCTGAGAGCCACTATTTGAACTTATTTCCTTCTCTGTATCTTCCTTCATGCCTGCTCCTGCCCATTCTTTTGCAATAACACCCAGTGCCAGATTACTTACTATTTTCCAGAAAGCTTTGTAGAACCCACCAACATACCTATTTAAAATGTTGTATTTCATGCTGCTTTCCAACTATTAGAATGTTCTAATCAACTTCCTTTCACTCTGTCCTACAATCTCCAGCCAACTGCTTTGGCCCCATCCTTTGAGGCATAGTATAAAGGTCTCTTTTTAGGACATAAAAACATAGAATTTTTAGGTGGGAAAATCAGATGCCAGATAGGGATAGCCAGTAGGTAAAACCAGCCACATCTTCCCCAACAGTTAGATCTTTAGCTAACTAAGTAGCTTGATTATCCCAACACTGATGGTTGGGAGCAGAAGATTCAATTCTACTTTAAAGGAAAAAAAAAATACTCATTTAAAACCTGAGGTAAGTTTACAACTGAGCAATACCACTATTAAAATGGTATAAAAAATGTTCCCTTTTTATTCAGATCTCAGGATATAGTACATAATCACATTTTATATTTCCCACAAAGAAAGGTGAGATTTCCATTTATTTTCATGAAGACCTAGTTCATAATATCCAGTTGATAAACTTAATGACCTTGTTACTTCAGGAAATTGGATTCCAATAGCTAATGGAAAGACTGATTTTTTTTTTTAATTTCTAGCCTCGTCATGTACATATATACATACACAAAAAGCA
Source organism: Mustela putorius furo (assembly GCF_011764305.1). Lineage (NCBI taxonomy): Eukaryota > Metazoa > Chordata > Mammalia > Carnivora > Mustelidae > Mustela > Mustela putorius. Next base: position 956,184 of record NW_025421294.1, read on the forward strand.
ATAAATTTCTCAAAATGAGCATAATTACTGAGCTTTTTATTTTTTAAAGATTTTAAAAATGTACTTATTTGAGAGAGAGAGAGAGCAGAGGGAGAACATGAGTGGGGGGAGGGGCAGAGGGAGAAGGAGAAGCAGAAGCAGACTCCCTGCTTAGCAGGGAGCCCAGACAGTGACCTGGATCTACCCCAGGGATGTGAGTCAAAGGCAGTCGCTTAACGGACTGAACCACCCCAGGTGCCCTTACTGACCTCTTTTTCTTACGGAAGGATCCTTAACATTCTCTAAACCAAAAAAATCACTTTAGCCTCTAACCTCAAGGATAATTCTTCAGGGATCCCACCTATGCGTGAAAGGAGGAGGTTAGACACATTTATAAACAAGGCTCCAAAAGTTGAGGAAAAGCCTGTGCACAAACCCAAGCCTGATCTCATCCCCGGTTCCTCCCCTTCAGATTTCCATCTCCAGTAGTCAGCAGGTATGCTCTGGGAGGTGGGATTCCCAGCAGTTCTCCAGAGACCAGTCCTTCCCATCAAAAAGAGTGTGCTATCCCCAAAGCCTGTGTTTCTTTAATTAGCTCATTCAAGGAATGAGGTTGGTTATTGACAGCTGGTTTCTCTTTTCCAACTTCTCTGGAGATAGACACTGTTGTAGTACTGCTAAGGGAAGGAACAAACTCTTAATTTTTCCATCTAATTTTGCTTCCCCTTAGTAACAAAAAACATTTTATCCCTCCACCCATAAGCAAGAGATAGTTTATGAGAGGGGTTTAACTTTCACCTATTTGCAGCCTGAAGGATGATTTTGAAGGTCAGTATATACCAATTGATATAAGGATTATTTTAAGCTGAAAGCAATTAAAAAAATCAACAGGGGCAGGAAGACTCTCTACCTTTCTTTTTTCTGCCTAAAAGCAGGGTGCAAATTTCCCTTTGTGTCTGTTTTCTCACCCATTCCTACCACCGCACTAAGAAGCAGAGAGCGCTCTTATCACTGGAGACAAAGTCAACACCAAGACAATTTTGTGTAAACAGAGATTAGTAAAATAACCCTTATCTTCCATTAATCCCCCCAAATATTTCTACTCAGTTCCTCACAATCTATTGTCCCTTGATGCCCAAATCCCCTTTCCTTTGTTAAAATGGAAAAGTCTAGCCACCTTTTTTGTGAACTCCCATGCACTTAAAATACTATAAAAGTTGTACACCTTTTCTTTGGTAACCTGTCTTCTGTTTAATTCACAGACCTCTAAACACAGAGCCTAAGAGGGTAGAGGAAAAGGTTTTTTTTGTCCAAAATGTCTTCAGTCTGGATTCTGAGCATTTGTTACAGGTCAGTGTAGCACCTGCACAAAGACATGTCCAATTTGTGAGTCTCTTAAAAGGCTTCCCGCAGTGAATTTTTAATTATGTGATCCATATAATGACTTGAATCTCTCCACAGGGCCTCATCCCCAAGGATGAGTCCTTTAAAATTCTTTTGAATGCCACACGCACATCCAGATTTTTCTGCCTCAGTCTCAGTTGCTCTGTCATAATTCAGTCCATAATGCATGGCTCTCAGAATTACCAGACTTGCTTTGGTAGTTGTGGCTCATTAAGGGCCCTCTAGAGTAACATAAAGGAATACAGAAATTATTGTCCCTTGTGACATAGGAGTCAGAAAGTCTCCTTCTAAAAATCTTCACAAATTATTAAATGATAACGTTTTCTCAAGTCGTTCGTAGTTTTTTCTTCATCCCATTGTAAAATAAAAGCAGTTAGTATGAATAATACAAAAACAAAAAGGATGCCAATACACAAATATGTCGCCAGCTGTACTTGGTCAACACCTTCTTGCCATGAGAAATTAAAGTCAGATAATGAGGGAAGATAAAATATTTGATAATTTTTGCTTGGCTGTGTTATTAGACCCCTTGAAAATATTATTTGAATTCTTCATGCTTACTAACATCATTCCTCAATGGGTCCAGAAAATTATGAACCATATTCAGTTAGAGCTGCTCTTTGAGTAGAATTTGGTCTCTGGGAGGTAATCAATATACCAGCAGTAGAGTGCTGTGAGTTTAGGGAATGAATGAGCCTCAAGCAACCTCCACTTCAGGTGTTCATGGAGGTAGTATGTGTCCATACTTAGTGGGCACAGCAGAGGGGACTGTGCAGCTAACTGATGTCCACAGAGTTTTCTGAAACCCCACACTTCCATGCGCCTCTATGTAGCCTCAGGTAGCAAAAGAAAGACAGATATAAACAATCACATTTCCATTCACTGTCTGAGTTCTTCAGGGAATTTACAATGTTTTTCTTCAGTTTCATTGATTGTGTAGTTCTGGTTCCTTAGGAAATCTCATAATTTATCAATGCCTTTTGGCAACGTCTTATAAATAAACTGCAATCCCAACAAAACATATTGATGGAACGATTTCACTCCAGACCTCCTGATCAGGCTCTGATATAAACTCTGTGTTTTATTCTAGCCTGCTTTTTATTGCCTAATGAATAGAGTTCGCTTTGAGAAGACACAGAGTGTCATTCTTTGATTTGATTTCAAGAGTTCGGAAGCATTTTCAGTGCTGGCCCAGGGAGGTTCACTATTCCCTGACTGAGTCATGCTTCAGGAAAAGGAGCTCTGTGAATTTATTTTGTAAAGCATTTCTAAAGCTTTCAGTCTATCGTCAATGAAAAGCTGAAATACAAAATAATACAAACTTAGCTTTCATCTCATTCCATTGACCAAAGGCTTGTTTGAAGATTACCAGCTGATCGGTACCTTGATTTATCTCAATTGACTGAGGTAAAAACCCATTGATTGTCCCCAGACTAAGAAATGGGGCCAGCCCTGTGAATCTGGCAGCCACATCTGGAAAGGGAGTATGAAGAGCCTCTGCTTTGTATCTTTCCCGGTCATGTGATCAGGCCACATTTCTTGGCAAAGGAGAAGAGTTGCCTGGAAAATGGGACTCTCTCCACTAAAGGTCTGACAGGAGCATAGGGTATCTCTTTTTCCTCCAGTCTTTGCTCCTTTGGGTCTTCAGACTTCCTAGGCTGACTGTGACTTGGACTCTAGACTTTCTGAGCGAAAGCATTTTCAGTAAATAGTGGCTTGGATAAGAGGCCAAAGGGTCTGTTCATTTTGCTTGAAGGGAATCAGGAGAGGGAACAAGGGCATCCGATACATTTTTAAGACAAGCGTTTGATTTTTTGGTTTTCCCAGGAGGTCTGAGCTGAGAGGGCAGGTAAGTCCAAAAACAGGAGCGATTCAGCTGCAGTATTAAAAAGAACTTTTGTGTGTGAGATAGTGACCTGCTTAACCCCAGGGAAATAGAGTTTTTCCTGGATGAATAGGAAGTTTAATGCTGTCTGGAGGTGGGAAGATGAACTATATCACCATTTCAAGTTTGCTTCTGGCTGTAGAGCTGCGTAATTTCTTCCTGGACATGGTTTCTATTTTTGGAAGAGCAGAAAGATTTGATTTCAAAGATGGATAGGGAAACTGCATATTGGTGAGCCTCTGGTGCAGGAATTCTTACATGAGGTCCCAGCCATTAACGGGGGGGGCATCAGAGGCCTATGAACTCCTGAAATTGTATATGAAATTGTGTTTTTGTGGCTATTAGTGAGAGAACGTTCATAGCTGTGATAAACTACACAAGGGAGTCTATAATTAGAAGACAAAAAGAGAAAGAAAACCATTAAGGAATCATTGCTCCAAGGGAAGAATTGGTTCAGCAAGGATGACTAAGGAACCCTGGATATTCCTTCTCGGACCTTTGCAATTTGGTGAGAAGACAAGGCAGATGGCAGGTGGGACAGAGCCCCCTCCACTCACCAAGGGCTGAGCTACAGGGACGGAAGCACAAGATGCCTCCTCCCTGATTCATTCATTCATTTGTTCAGCAAATACTTAATTAACACCTATTGTGTGCCAGGCACTGTTCCCAGCACTACAGATAGAGCAGTGAACAGAATAAAGATTCCTGCCTGCCTGTCGTGTAAACAGGTTGGGGGGTGGGGGGATGGGTAGTGGCAGAAACAAATAATAAACATCATGTGAGTGTATCATCTAGTGGAGCAAGGTAAAGCGGGCTTCCCCTGGGAAGGAGAGACACAAGGCCGAGGACAGGAGGCAGTTTGCGTAATTATATAGGGCAGATCTCAAAGAGAAGGTGTTATTTGATCAAAAACTTGAAGCAGGCAAAAGAGATAGGCTTGCAGATGTCTTATGTCTGGGGGAAGAGCATTCCAGCAGAGAGAACAAGCAGTATGCTTCTAAGATGGGAGGTTTGGGGACCATTTGATGAACAGCCAAGAGGTCAGTAGGAATGGAGCAGAGAAAACAAAGGGGAGAGTAACTGGGAGAGGAGGAGGCGGACCACACAGGATCTGGTGATTCATTATGAGAACTTTGAACAGTCACTGAAGAGTTCGAGAAGTTATGTAATCTAAGTTACGCTTTCATAGGATTAATCTGGTGCTGTTTGGGGCAGAGACTGTAGGGAGAAAGCGTGGAAACAGGGAGACCAGTGAGAAGTGATCCAGGAGAGACAGTGGTGGCTTGGGACCAGGATGGCAACAGTGGTGAGAAGAGACAGGTCTGGGTTTATTCTGAAGGTAGAACCAACAGAACTTCCTTATGGATTGGGTAGGGGCCCATATCAACACGGCTCCGTTTCTTTCATTCCACACCTGCTCGTCACTGGTGTGAGCAGATAGTGTCTCAGCCCCCTTTCTGTCCCAGGTTGGCCTGTAGTCTGGGTCAGTGCTGTCCAGCACCACAGCCACCAGCCACTTAAATGTGGCTAGTTTGAATGGAGATGTGCTTTAGATGTAAAACACTACATTTTGAAGATTTAGTACAAAAAAAAGGTAAACATTTCATGGGTAATTTTTAAAATATTGATAACATGTTGAGATGATGATTATTTTAGAAACACCGGGTTAAGTAAAATTTATTAAAATTAATTTCATACCATTCTTTTTATTTCCTTAATATGATCAACATGAAATTTAAAATTACATACTTAGCTCCCATCATATGCTGTATTTCAGTTGGATAGCACTGTTCTAGAGAATGTCTGAGAGACCTATAGTTACATTTGAATCTAAAGTCCCTCTGGGTTCATTCTTTTGAGAATGGAAAACTGATTTGAAATACCTGCCTGATGGTGATAAAGGGCCATAAATTTCCAAAATATTTGTTGTGTGGAGCCTCACATGCTGCTTTCTTTACAAGAAATGAGACATCTGCTCATGCACAGACACTGTGAGATTGGCCCATCCAAAACTCAACACTCAATAACTAGACCTTGCCTGCAGGTACCCTTGAGAGGACACCGCTCCAGATCGGCAGAGGTTGATTCCTCTCCACCACCTGTAGCAACACACCACCAGGCCCCCCACGGTGGTGACCCCTTAGGTCCAACAACATGACCTCCAACTTGAAATATGACCTAATGTGAATATCTAACCCCCAGTGGCCAGGTGGCATCTGAGCATCACTTGACAATGGGTGCATGCTGGAGCTACCTGTTTCTGAATATGTTTTCCTGTTTTTTACGTAGAGAGACCTTGCATACACAGTCCTCTGTGTATGAATGCAGAGCATAATGCTGAATACTGTGATTAGTCCAGATGGTTTTAGACCCTTTGAGTCAGGATCTCTGAGGTGGACCCGCATCTCTATCAAGCTTCATGGGTGATTTCTATGCTCCCTCAAGTTAGGGAGCTGTCCTAGAGATACAGCAGCAGGATAAAGGTTACCATTCCCTTCTTTCAATCAAGAGTCATACGCGTGGCAGCTTTGTCTTGGGGGGCTTAGTCTGGTGTGTCCTAAATTATATATTCATGTGTTTGCATGCACATGAGAGAGAGAGAACAATAGAAGATCAATGTGAGTGACCATAACAACAAAATCTCAACCTATTTTCATTGTCCGGGAGGAAAATTCCACCCTGAGTCACAAGCAGGCAGTCCTGCGCAGCTCTTACCTCACAGGCTTGGGCTCTTTAGGCTTTGTCTGCTCTTTCTGACTCCTGGCTAGAGCTGCTGAAGCTGGCCGGGGAATGATCTCGCTTGCCCATTCAGTTGGGGTGTCCCTTTTAAAGCTCCTGTCTCCTCCACACCTCTCCCCACTACCCCCCTCCAAGTTCTGCCACTTTCTTTCTAATTTGTCTCTCTGGCTCAAAACATCTTTGGTGGGTGGCGGACTGTCCCCTCTCTGAGTGTGGGTACAGGAAATTTAATCCCAAACCCATTGTCTTTCTGCTCAGCAGCCAGGGCCATGGACCACAGCCAATATAACACAACAAAATGTTAAGGCGTGTGTTTCCTCTTGCCCATGCCCAAATAACCCCCTGTTGATCCACCATCCCCCTGCTCTGTTTCCTTCAGGTCGTAGAGTCTTTGGGGGAGACACAACTTTACCTTTCTGTGGTGAAATGGCCCCATGGAGACATGTTCCCCAATTGGTTTATCAGGATTGCATCTTTCAAGAAACCGTGTAAAGTATAGGCAGCCATGAATATCTTTTTTGACTTCTAGTGGGCCTGAACTAGGGTACTCTTTAAATTGCACTGTTTCAGTTCTATCTACTGAAAAAAAAAAGTTTTTATGTGGTCTGAGTGTGACTAGAGAATAGGAACACCTGTCCTTGAGCTCTAGGAGCGGGGGCAGGATGTTCCCATTGGTGGTGGGGGTGGGGGTGGGGGTGAGGATCAGGAGGCGGTGGAGCTCCCTCATTCCCTGCACTCCCAAACAGGAGCTTGCAGCCTAAAGGTACTCTCCATGAGGAACAAAGGGCAGGGGAATAGGGCTTTTCTGGGATCCCAAAGTCATTCACAAAATGAGGGTTTGTAGATGGGCCATGGCCCACATCTTATTTCTTTCCCGTGTAGTCTTCCTATCGACTATCTCAAGACTAGAACATAAACCATTTCACATTTTGTGAGATTATCCTGCCTTTTAATATTTCTGACAGGTGTCCTGTGGGTCCTTCTGGACTGGCAATCTGTCCCTTTCTTCTGTTATGCAAATGTGCTCACCCTATTTTTGTTGTCAGGGAGAGGACCAGAGATGAAAGATGGCCCTTCACCAAGCTCTTCTGTCACTGGCATATTAAAAATACTGTGAAGCATCCAGAAGGGGCAGACAGGCTTTAGAACCTGCTCCTGATTACAAATCATGCCCTTTCTTTCATGCTTTTATTTGCGCTCTTTCCTATTTGCATTGCTTTTCTGACAGAGTCCTCCTCCTGCCTCTGTCGCTGTGGCTTAGATGGTGTTCATTTGTGTTTCTGAGCTCTCTGACGTTTCATATCTGACCTTTGCTGAGACAGAAAGCATTTGAGAAAGCGGGGCTGTCAGAAGGAAAGGACGGATGACCTGGGGGCTGGCGTCAGCACAGAGGGCTTTCCTAGCCCAGCATCTGTAATCGCTTATCGTTTAAAAACAATACCAAATCTAAATCGCATAAGAGTAGGATATTTTCAGAACCAAATCCTATATATTTTTTAGCCTTTATAGGCTAAAGTCGGATTGTTAAGACTTGTGGAAGAGCAAGAAGGTTGGAGGGAGAGAAATATGTGTTGGCAGATCACCAGAGCATGGAGTTAATTATGTCTTGTGTACAAACCTGTCAATATTTTTCTTCTCACTTTAAAACCACACTCTCTCTCCAGCAGTTGTATTGATGATATTAACCCATCGTGACCCTTGAGAGAAGGAGGTAGGGCTTTATTTGGGGAGAGTACCACAAATGCAAAAGAAATAGGCCTAGATTGACAGGTTGGGTCTCACACACAAATCACTTTGAAAAATCTGGCTGAATGGGAGGTTGATGAGAAGGCAAGAAACTTCTGACTCATCACTGTTTTCTCTCCTTGAATTATAGCTTATACTATCTTAGCACTGAAGGGGAACCTTAAGAACAGCCACTACAGTTCCCTCTGGCCCAGTCTTCCCTTCCCTTCCATCCTCAGGAAGCATCTTTTCGACTCGGTCTGGCTTCACCCAGGAGCAGGAAGCTCAGTGCTGTTAGAGCTACCCTTCGTGCGAGAGGAGATCTGTCTTCCTCTAGCTTCTGCCCTTTGGGACTGGTCTCTCAGAGCTCTGAGTAGATTGGGGATTACTCATTTCTGGCAGCCCGTGACGACCAAACATCAAGTCAGGCCAGAATAGATGGCCTTTCTACTTACCAGACTCCCAGGAGGACACACCAATTCCTTGGTCCTAAGCCCCTAGTGCAGTGGTGTCTACAGTGGGGAGACTGATCTACTGCCAACACTAGCCTTGTCTACACACCCACCCTTCTCAGCGTGGAACCTTCACTGGTGGCATCAGTATCCCTTGGAGCTTATTAGAAATGAAGAATATGGAGTCGCTTCCCCCAACCTAATGAAATCAGAATCTGCGTTTTTGTTGTGTGTGTGTTTTTTTTTTTAAGATTGTATTCATTTGTTTGAGATTCAGAGAGAGAGCGCCAAAGAGAGATCACGAGTAGAAAGGGGGGCAGAGGGAGAAGCAGACTCCCCACTATGCTGGGAGCCCGATGCAGGAATCTATCCCAGGACCGTGGGATCATGATCTGAGCCAAATGCAGATATTTATAACTAAGCCACCCAGGTGCCCTGGAATTTACATTTTAACAAGATCATTTGTCTACACATTCACATGCACATTCTCACTTGTCCACATGGCTTGTGAAGAGCACCAGCTGACTTTGACCCATGTGCCTGACTTGGAGCCCCAGAACCTTGGTGGGGACGAATGACCCTGTCCAGGAAATCTGGACTTCTACAGACGAGGGAGTTCTTTTAAGGAGGGTACCTTGAAGGATGACAGAGGTATCAGGTGTATGCCTTGAGGACGTGCCCTTCAGAATGTGACCTTGGGGAGGAACCCTGAAATGTGTCCCCCAAGACTGGGAGACACAGACTTCAGGAAGCCTTCCACCCTTCCTCTGGTATAGGCCCTCAGGCTGACTTGCTGGGACGCAATCCAGCTCAGTGACTAAGAGAACTGTTAGATTCTGGAGCCTTTGTAAATTTCCCAAGCTTGTTGTTATTGTTCTTAGTCTCTATTTATTCCTATAATTTGTTTTTTAAAAAGATTAATAGTAGCGAAACCACTTTAGGGACTGACTTTCCAGACAGCAGGCAGTCAAGGAAGTGGCGAGTCTATCACTCACAGCCAAGTTTGCGGAGAAAGGAGCCTCCAGAGCAGAAAAGATGGTGTTCGTGTGGTAAAAGGGAGAAGGGGAATCAGGAGGTGAAGGAAGGGAAGCGCAGAGCCTGGAGATGGCCACATACTGACCATCGTTTCAGGGTTCACATGGTAAGAGTACCATGGGGCTGACATCCCAGTTCCCACCCCAGGAGACTCATGAGCACCACAAGAATGGGAAGGTGGTACGTATAGCTGTGGAGGGCATGCTGCTTACCAGCCATGTAACTTAGAAAACCATTGTGGTGCGTGTGGTGTCCTCCTCCCAGCATCCATGCCACCCCAGCTGCTTCCGTCTTTAAACAATTTATAGAACCCATCGTGTCCACAGTGATTTCTTAGGAATGGGCAGGCCCGAGCCAACTTGTGTCTCTCCTACTGGATGCAAGTACAGAAGCACACAGACCAAACTCCACAGTATTTTTCTCATGGCACCTGCAAACAGTACGACAGAAAGCCCAAAGGCACTTTGGGAGTTGGCTGCTAACGATAAGCTTCTACACAAACCAGTCCGGAAGGCTGTTGATTGTCGTTTGTCTTCTCAGAAGAGACAGAATATATCTAACACATTTCCTTGTTGTTTAACTCCCTTGGGACAGAGTTTTGTGATACCTGAAGCTAGAAGCATCCATACCGTTACAAAGCTGTGTGTAAAGTGCTTAGCACAACGACTGGCACATAGTAAGCTCTTGAAAACTGTTAGCTCTTGTTATTATTATTTATTACAGTGTGCAGGACACAGAAAGGAAACAGTATCCATTCAAAAGTGGTACAAAGAATGAGATACTCTTTATAGGAGGTTTAAAAACAACATACAGTAATCTCTTATAGCCAGGCAACAGGAAAGGTTTTTTCCCTTTCTTGTTCCCACCCCCCCCACCTCACTTTTCACTTACAGGAAAATAACTAAGAATACTAGCTGATTGAAAGGATTTAGTGAACCTTCATCAGCAGCAATTCCCAAGCCGTGCCCTAGCCTCAGTACAGCTCCAGGACCTCCCCCTTCCCTTGATCTTTATATTCATACAATAGAAAGAATAATAGCATGACACCCAGAAGACAGGGGTCCAGACCAGATGGTATCTTTTTGTTTCTCTTCATGTTGAGAAGCTTTGAAAATACAGAAAAAGATAAAGAACAATATAACAAACACTCATGTTGTGTTTACTTCCTTTAATACAGTAAAAATTACAGAAAACATTTTGAAGACTCTTTGACCATTCTCATCTTTCAGCTGATGAATATAAATATGAATAGGTTTCACTGATATTTTTACAGCCTTTTTTTCTTTGTGAATCCATGAATAGAATATATTATTTTATCTGTATTTTAGAGATTTGCTTACATGGTAGGTTATACTGTAGTTCAAAAACTTGATCTTTTTGTGGATTTTTTTTTAGATTTATCTATGATGAACATGTAGATCTATTTCATTGCCTAGATTCAGAGTTTCAACATATACATAGAAGAGATTTCATTTATCCATTACTTTGTTAGTGGCCACTGAGTTGTTATCAATTTTTTCACCATCTTAAGTGTGATAGCAATGAATACCCTTGTATGTGACCCACAGTTTTAGATCTCTTTCATGCTGAAATGTATAGCTTGAAACCTAATGCATAAAACATGTAACTCATCAACACATATTTATTAAGCTTAGTTGGTATTAGGCTAAAAAATTGGGTCAGCGAATCTTAATTAGCCTCTGAATTGCATAGGGACGTTGTGTATAGCTTAAGGAATTGTCAGTGCAGGGAGGAATAAATATATATACCCAAGAAAACAGCTAAGAATGCTAGGCAGGAAATCTTAAGTATCAAATTAGAAGTACAGTCAGTGCTGTTAGAATTTAGAAGATACGAGTTTGAAGTAAGGTGATCAAGAAGCATCATGTTATCCTGAATCTAGAAGGTTGAGTAGAATTTCAATCAGCGTAAATGGGGAGAATATTCAAGGGAGGGTCAAGGATATGAACAAAGGTAAAGAAGTGGGAAGGAAACCTTATAAAGTCTGGGCTCCAGATGAAGGCAGACAGTTCACTTCCACTATCCGAGGAGGAGTTAAAAATCCAGTTGATCAAATTTAGGATGATGATTGGACCATGTTTTGGTGGTGGGCAAGAACATGCGAATGTTAAAAAGTTGATGCAAGGGGTGCCGGACTGGCTCAGTTGGAAAATGATGCAACTCTTGATCTCCAAGTCATGAACCCCACCTTGGGTATAGAGATCATTTAAACAATTTTTTAAAAGTGTACTTATTTATTTGAGAGAATGTGAGAGAGAGAGAGAGAGCAAGCACATGGATGGGGATGGGGCGGAGGGAGAGAGAATCTTATGCAGACTCCATGCTGACCACAGAGTCCCACCTAGGGCTTGACCTCAAGATCCTGAGATCATGACCTGAGCTGAAACCAAGAGTCAGATGTTTAATCGACCACACCACCCAGGTGCCCATTAAATAAATAATTTTTTAAAAAATGTTGATGTAAGTTGGGTATGGCACTCTCTTCTACCATTCCTTCCCATGTGGCAAGATGGGAGGTTAGCTTGAGAACAGCCATTTTGCTTGCTTTCATGTCTCTTTGGTTATGAGTATTTGGGTTCTCTGCCTCATCCACATTAGGTTGGTGCCTGGTGCTGAGTCCCCATGTAGGCTTTGGGCTGTAGCCCCAGTTCTAGCTCAATTTATGAGTCAATGCTGTACATTGGGTACACAACTTGACAGAGAAATTTTGTAAAAAAGATAAAAGGAATAGATATGAAAGGGTAGATTTGGGGTCAGATTTTGATGGACATTGAACGATAGACTATGGAATTTTGACAGATTCTCAAGGATAATTAGGTGCCACTGAAGATTTTTGAGCAAGAGATTATGGGTGTTATACCAACTAATGAATTGCTGAACCACTACATCCATCAGAAACTAATGATGTGCTCTATGTTGGTTCATTGAACTTAAATTTAAAAGAGAGAGAGAGATTATGGGATCAGGGAATGATCTAAGACAACCAGTCTGATTTAGAAGGGAGTGAGTTAAGAGGCCATTGGAAGAAATTCAAAAGTGAATGATCTGAAATTCCATTACTGAAGGTGGTATTGGAACCAGAAAAAAAAAAAAAAAGGAATAGTTGTGACAATTTTCAAGGTTTGATGAAAAATTGGATATAGAAGTTCCTAGAAAGAAATACGATTGGGATGTTTTCAGTTTAGGTAACAGATAATTAGCAAAAAATTTCAAGAAGGGGATTTGGGATTGATTGTTATACATTTGGGCCACTCACATTTCAATTGAATTGTAACATCTATTAGGCTTAAGAAATGTGAGCCTGGGGCTCATAAGAAAGATGAGGAGATGCGGGGTAATAATACATGGAGAAATGTCTGTAATGTTGCCTAGTCTTCTTACATATTTTGCATAAGAATGACTGCACTTAGGATTGCTGACTATATGTCTGTCAATCACCATTCTAAGCCTTTTATATATACTGATCCATTTAATACTTTCAACAACCCTACAAGGTAGGTACCAACTGCAGTTTTGCAGATAAGGAAACTGAGGCTCAGAGAGTATAGATGGGGTCCCAAAGCTCTAGGTTCCTGGTGGATCAGGAATACAAATGCACGTAGTCTGAACTGAGAATCTACTCCTAACCATATTCCATTTACTCAGACAGCCTTGTAAATTGCACATAACAATGTTCTAACTATTGGACAGTTCACTACTACTGAATATCACTGCCTTTTCTGGATAGTAGTAAGAATTTCTGGACAATAGGAAAGCAAGAAAATTCAACTCTTTCTAAGATTACTGAAAGAAAATCCATTCTTTTGATCAGTGCATGTGATATTGTAGGCATTATCTTTTCTTCTTGAAACAACCTTTAAAAGCCCTCTTTCTTAAGCTTTTCCTCTAATATCAGGAACAAGACAAGGATATCCACTTTCACTGCTTTTATTCAACATATTCCTGGAAGTCCTGGTCACAGCAATCAGACAAGAAAAAGAAATAAGAGACATACATATTCATAAAGAAGTTAAACTGTCACTATTGTCGGATAACATGATACTATACATGGAAAACCTAAGGACTCCACCAAAAAATTACTAGGAGTAATAATTTCAGTAAAGCCACAGGATACAAACCAGTAGAATTTCTATATATTAGTAGTGAAGTAGCAGAAAGAAATTAATAAAACAATTCCATATACAATTGCACTAAAAAGAATAAAATCCCTGGGAATAAACTTAACCAAGGGAGTGAAATACCTGTACTCTGAAAATTATAAAGCAATGATGAAAAAAAATTAAATATGACAAAAACATATGGGATGTTGAACTGTGCTCATGGGGTGGAAGAATTACTATCGTTTAAGTGTCTTATACATTTATAATGTATACATTATACATGCCTCAGTTGGTTAAGCATCAGCCTTTGGCTCAGGTCATGATTCCAGGGTTCTGGGATCAAGGCCCATGTCAGGCTCCTGGCTTAGCAGGGAGCCTGCTTTTCCCTCTGGCCTTTGCCTCATCTCTACCACTGGTGCTCTCCCAAACAAAAACAAATAAGTAAGTAAGTCTATACTACCCAAAGCAACCTACATATTCAATGCAATCCCTACCAAATACCAATAATATTTTTCTAGAACTAGAACAAATAATACTAAAATTTCTTTGGAACCACAGAAGATCTGAATAGCCAACATGATCTTGAGAAAAAACAAAGCTGGAGTTATCACAATCCCAGGTTTCAAAATATACTACAAAGCTATAGTTATCAAACAGTATGGTAGTGGCACAAAAATAGACACAGATCAATGGAACAAAATCAAGAGGCAGAAATAAACCCATAGTTATGTGGTCAATTAATCTATGACAAAGGAGGCAAGAACACACAATGGGGAAAAGACAGTGTCTTCAATAAATGGTGCTGGGGAAACTGGACAGCTATATGCCAAAGAATGAAGCTGGACCACTTTCTTACACCATACACAAAAATCAACTTAAAATGGATTAAAGACCTAAATGTGAAACCTGAAGACCTGAAACCATGCAACTTTTAAAAGAAAAGAGAAACAATAATATCTTTGACATAAACCTTAGCAACGTTTTTTTAGATATGTCTCCTCATGAAGGAAACAAAGGCAAAAATAAACTACGGGGATTACAACAAGATAAAATCTGCACAGTGAAGGAAACCATCATTAAAGCTAAGACAACTGGGATGCCTGGCTGGCTCAGTCAGTTAAGCGTCTATCTTTGGCTTAGGTCATGATCCCACCAAGTCTCACACCAGGCTCCATGCTCAGAGGGCTGCCTTTCTCCCCCTCTGCCTGCCACTCCCCCTGCTTGTGCTCTCTTTTTTTTCTCTCTCTCTCTGACAAATAAAATCTTAAAAAAAAACAAAACACCAAAAAAGTAAATAAACCCTAAAAGACAATCTCGTGAATGGGAGAAGATATCAGCAAATGATATACCTGATAAGGGGTTCATATCTGAAATATATAAAGAACTTATACCACTTAACCTCCCCCAAACCCAAACAATCTGATTAAAAAATGGGCAGAGGATTTGAATACACATTTTCCTCAAGAAGACAGACAGATGGCTAATAGACAAAGGAAAGGATGCTCAACGTCACTCATCATCAGGGAAGTACAAGTCAAAACCACAGCTACTTTACACCTGTCAGAATGGCTAAAATTAAAAAGACAAGTAAGTGTTGGAGAGTATGTGGAGCAAAGGGGAACTTAGTGCACTGTTGGTGGGAGTGTAAAGTGGTACAGCCACTGTGGAAAACAGTGTGGAGGTATTGGAGATTCCTCAGAAAAGTTAAAATATAAATACAATGTAACTCAGTAGTTCTACTACTTGATATTTGCCCAAAGAAAATAAAAACACTAATTTTAAAAGATAGATGAACCCATATTCTTATTGTTGCATTATTTACAATAGCCAAAATATGGAAGCAATCCAAGCATCCACTGATAGACAAAGGGATAAAAAAGATGCAGTATGTATGCATGTGTACATATAGATATATAGATATAATGGAATATTATGCAACTATAGAAAGGGTGAGATCTTGCCATTGCACAATACGGATGGGCCTTGAGAGTACTACGCTGAGTGAAATAAGTCAGACTGAGAAAGAAAAATACCATATGATTTTATTCATATATGAAATCTAAAAACCCAAGCAAATGAATAAACAAAATGCAGAATCAGACCTGTAAATACAGAGAACTGATGGCTGCCAGGGGAAAGGGAGCTGGGAGGGTGGGGCTACATGAGTGAAGGGGAGAGGGAGATACAGGCTTCCAGGTATGGAGTGAATATATCATGGGACTGAAAGGCACAGCATAAGGAATGTAGTCAGTGGTATTGTCATAGCACTGTATGGTATGCTACACTTGTGGTAAGCTTAGTATAACGTATAGAGAAGTTGAATCACTATGTTGTATACCTGAAATGAATGTAACATTCCGTGTTAACTATACTCAGATAAAAAAAAATTAAAAATAAAAAAGCCATCTTTCTCCTTGCAGGCCTGGGGTGCATGAGATGTACCTTAGAGTATAGGTAGTCTACCTGCATGTTTCTACCAAGGTCTGTTTACATACCTATCAGACTGTGAGGTCCTGTAGGACTGGTTACTTCCTGGCACCTTTTTAGGAGCTTAATATAATGTCTTATTGAATAAATGGGTAAATAAATAACTGACCATATGCTGTAGGATATCCCAAGCCTTGGCTATGTGTCAGGGGAAATATCCGACGGTTGATAGTATTCAACCTGAGTTGAAGAATGAACTGAAGTTAGCTGGACAGAGCTAGGGGAGAAGATTTCTGGGCAGTGGCACTACCTGAAGCAAGAGAGAGTGTGGCATATTCAGGGAGCTGTCAGCTGTGTGATCACAGAGAGGCACAGGGAATGAGGCCAGATGAGAAAATGAAGAGATACATGGGGGCCAAACTGCAAAAGCTGCAGGTGTCATGAGGAGTTGGATTTTGTCCTGAGGGCAAAGGAGAGCCATTGAAGACATTTTTCCCTATTGATGTTTTTCTTTTCTAGATTTATAAAAATTGAGGAATAACATGTGTGTGGTAAAATGCACAAATCCAAAGTTAGGGTGACAAACCATCCTGGTTTCCCCAGGAAAGGACTTTTAGTTTTAAAACCAGGACAGATCCAGGTAATCTGGGACCAGTTGGTCTTCCAATCTAAAGTGTACTTGTCCCCACTTTCCACATCAAACTCCAGAAGGCTTCATGCCTCTTCTCAGTTGATCCTCCTCGCCTAGAGAAACCGCTATTCCAAACTCTCTTACCATAGATAAATTTTGTCTCATTTTGAACTTTATGTCAATTTATGGAGTATGTTTTCTTTCAAATGTATAGGTTTTTTTTTTTAATTTTTCCATTCAATTTGTGGTCTGTGAGATTCATCTTTGCTGTTGCTATATTTGCTTTTTATTGTTCTGCAGTATTATAAGAACCTATCTCAATCTGCTTTTCCATGCAGTGGTTAATAGACATTTAAACTGAGTCCAGATTTTGAAATTATGGATAGCTGTTAGGAATATTCTTTTAGACATCTTTGGTGGGCATATACAATCATTTCTGTTGGGTAAATACTTGGGAGTGGAATTGCTGGGTTATAGGGTATATGTAAGTTTGGCCTTACTAGCAACTGCCAACATGTGTCCCCCAGCAGCTGTACCATTTTAAACTCTTAGCAATGATTTTTGAAAATTCTTGTTTCTCCACATTCTCATCAACACAGACAGTATTGTCTGTCTTTTTAACTTTAGCCATTCCATGGGGTGTGAAGTCATACCCCATGGTGCTGATGTGCGTTTCCCTAATGACTAACAATGTTGAGAATCTTTTTATTGGCCATTCATATATCTTCTTGCTAAGTGTCTCTTCAGGTCATTTGCCCATTTAGAAGATTAGATTGTTGGCTTTTTATTGTTATTCAGGAGACCTTTTTACATCAGGACACAAGTCCTTATTGAGATATATGTATCGCACATATTTTTTTTCTCATCTGTGACTTGCTTTCTCACTTTCTTTAATAGAGTCTTTTGAAGAGCAGAAGGCAGAATTTTAATTTTGATTTAAAAATTTTCAATTTTTTTTCCTGTGATTTTTTTTGTGCTTTATATAAGAAACTATTGCTTAATCCAGGATATGAAAATAATTGTTCTCTTATAGAAGTTTTTTCTTTTTTGCACTTAGATTTATGGTCTAGCTCAAACAAATTTTTGTTATGGTATATAGTAGGAGTTGAGATTCATTTGGCCCATATGGATATGTTGTTTCTGTATAATTTGTTGGAATTTCCCATGGAGTTATCTTGGAGCTTTTTTCTAAAATCAGTTGATCATTTTGTGTGGGTCTATTTATGGACTCTAATATGTTCCATTTATTTATTTGTCCATACCATAGTGAATTTTATAATAAATTAGTCTCAAAATCAGGTAACATAATTTGTCTAGGTCTATTCCTTTGTTTTCAAATTTGTTTTGTCTATTTTATATTTTTTGCATATTTATATAAATTTTAGGATTTTGGTAATTCTTATTTTTAAAAAATCCTGCTGAGGTTTTGATTGGGATTACATTTCATCTGTAGGTCAATTTGAGAAAAATTGACATCTTAACAGTATTGAGTCTTGCAACCCATGAACTTGATATGTCTATCCATTTACTGAGGACTTAAAATATTTCTCTTGGGGCACCTGGGTGGCTCAGTTGGTTAAGCATCTGCCTTTGGCTCAGGTCATGATTCTGGGGTCCTGGGATTGAGTCCAAAATCAGGCTCCCTGCTCAGCAGGAAGCCTGCTTCTCCCTCTGCCTCTGCTCCTTCCTCTGCTTTGCTTGTTCTCTTTCTCTCTCTCTGTCAAATAAATAAAATATTTTTAAAATTTCTCTCAGAAATGTCTTAAACACTTTAGTACAGAGGCCTTGTGCATCTTAGACTTATTACTAGACATTTTATTTTTTTATGCTAAATGGTATTTTTAAAAAAATTTATTTGTTGCATATACAAGTAGTTTCTATACGTTGACCTTGTGTAGAGTGATAGTGTATACTATTTAATTTTAATAGTATTTGACTGATTCTTTTCAATTATATATGTATACAATCATATAGTTTATAAAGAATACTGGCTTTATTTCTTCCTTTCCATTCATTTTACCTCCTTTTTGCTAAGCTTATTGTACTAAATGGGACCTCCAGTACAATACTGAATAATAATGGTGAAAGTGGACATTGCTGTCTTGTTGCTGAACTCAGGGAAGCACGTAATAAATATCTTGCCATCAAGTATACATTGCTGTAGAACATTCCCTTTTATTCTTAGCTTTTCTGAGAATTTTTATTTTTCTCAGGAATAGATGTTGAGTTTTATCAAAATGACTTTTCCTACATATATTGAGATGATTATGATTTTCTTCCTCTATTCTATAAATATAATGAATTGCATTGGCTGGTTTTTGTATGTTACATCAGCCTTACATTTCTAGAATATAGACATTATGTATTACCTTCATACTCTATTGATAGATTTTATTGATTAAAGGTTTGTTTATGATTTTCACACATATGCTCCTAAGTGAGTTTGATTTGTGATTTCCCTTTCTTGAAATGTTATTCTCAGACATTAGTATCACCTCTTGAAAGGAATGCTGCTTGTATAAAATGAGCTGAAAATTATTCACTCTTGTTCTTCTTCTTTTCTAGTTGACTTTTTATAAGATTAGTATTATTTCTTCCATGAATATTTGGAATAAATCACTAGGGAAGCCATTTAAGACTGGAGTTTTCTGTAACTGAATATTTTAAATTAGAAATCCAAATTATTTAATAGCTATGAGAATATTCTACTTATTTTAGCGTTAATTTTAGGAAATTGTGCTTTTCAAGAACTTTTTCATTTCATCTACATTGTTAAATTTATTGGTATAAAGTTGTATACATAAAACAAAATATATTAGTACTGACAGCAATTAAAAAAAGAACATACAGTGAATTAAAGACAAAGATTTTAAATATTATTTAAAAATAAAAAACAAATGTTCTTTCTAAAAGACAGACTTATGTATAAGGATTGAAAGGGGGACAGAAAAACCCTCTTTCTGGGGCACCTGGGTGGCTCAGGGGGTTAAAGCCTCTGCTTTCAGCTCAGGTCATGATCCCAAGGTCCTGGGATTAAGCCCCACATGGGGCTCTCTGCTCAGCAGGGAGCCTGCTTCTCTCTTTGCCTGCCTCTCTGCCTACTTGTGATCTCTCTCTGTCAAATAAATAAATAAAATCTTTTTTAAAAAATTTAAAAAAAGAAAAACCTTCTTTCCTCTACTCACTGAATGCTTCTGGCCACCTAGTGTGTAGATATTTTCCCCACATGACCAATTCTCCAACACCATCTTGGTGTTGTTTAATTCAACAAAATTTTCACAGTCTCTTCTTAACTGCATCCGATCCCTCAAGTTATGGTCTCAGTCCTACAAGATTTGCCCCACTTAAGATGCCAATGGCAAGTAGGGGGTTCCCAGGTTACCCACTCTTCTGTCCAAATTGGCTGCAAATCAGGAGTTCCCATAAAGCCTTCCTCAGGTTTAATAATTTGCTGTAATGACTCACAGAAATTGAGCAACACATACATTTACTAGTTTATTACACTTTATAAAGAAAATGACACAGGATACAGATGAACAGTCAGATAGAAAAATACATAGGGTAGGTGCAAGAGCTTTTGTCCCTTAAAGTTGGAAGGCTCATCCCAGCCCATGGATGTATTTATCAACCCTAGAAAGCTCTCTGAACTTTCAGGTATTTTTATGGAGACTTTATCACATCGTCATGAGCAATTATTAATTCAATCTCC
The DNA here is from genome assembly GCF_011764305.1 of Mustela putorius furo. NCBI lineage: Eukaryota > Metazoa > Chordata > Mammalia > Carnivora > Mustelidae > Mustela > Mustela putorius. The sequence continues at coordinate 976,291 of NW_025421294.1, forward strand.
TGCTCCCTGGAATATAGGTGGTAAGGCTGAAAGTCCCACACTTCTAATTATGGCTGATTTTTTTTTTAAAGATTTTATTTATTTATTTGACAGAGAGAGAGCACAAGCAGGGGGAATGGCAGGCAGAGGGAGAAGGAGAAGCAGGTTCCTAGCTGAGTGGGGAGACTGATGTGGGACCTCAAGGACCTCAAGATCATGACCTGAGCAAAAGGCAGATGCTTAACGGACTGAGCCACAGACTGATCATCCAGTCATGGCTGATCTTTCTGGTGACAGGCCTCCACCCAGGAGTCCACTAAGAGTCACCTTATTAAAACAAAAAACATTTCTATCACCCAAGAAATTCCAAAGGATTTAAGAACTGAGGTAAAAAGAACAATATTACAACAGAAGATACTCCTAGCACCCCTATTACTCAGGAGATTATAAGAATTTTAGGACCACCATGTCAGAAACCAGGAGACGAGATTATATATACATATATGTGTGTGTGTGTGTATGTGTGTGTTACAAAGACATAGATTCAAAATAAAAGGATGGAAAAAGATACATATACAAAGCAAATATGAGTGTGGGTATATTAATTTCAGAAGTATTACTGGATATATGATGCTGAAAAGATGAGTAAAATTAACAACTCTAGCTAAACTCCAGTTTTTCATTATGCCTTAAGGGTAAAGTCAACAGGAAGATTCTAAATTGTGTGATCTTAAGAGTTTTAAAATATGTAAAGCAAAAGTTGATAGACTAAAAGGAGAAATAGATTAAAATGCATTATCGTAAGTGAAGATTTTAGGGGCACCTGCGTGGCTCAGTCAGTTAAGCATAACTCGTGCTCTCAGTTCAGGTCTTGAGCCCAGGGTCATGAGTTCAAGCCCCACACTGGGCTCCATGCTGGGTGTGGAGCCTACTAAATACATAAAGACATAAATAAAAGTTTAATATAACTCAGTAACTGATAGAACAAGTAGATGCAAAAAGTCATTACAGAAACAAGCTTGAACAATATGATTAGACCATTTGACAGAATTGAACATTGCAACAAACAACTTCAGAACATATGCTTCTCAAGTACATATGGAACATTTACTGAATACCACATGTTGGGCTACTAAGTAAAGAGACATATAGATATGACAGACATTAGAACAAAGTAAGAGGGTATTGTGAACAATGTTACGCCAATAAATTTGACAGTTTAGAGGACTGATTTTCAAACATGGAGTAACATGGTCTGATCATTGATTTCAGAAAGACTGCTCTGGCTGCAGTTTGGAAAATGGGCTAGAAGGGGGCAAGACCAGAGGCAGGGAACATGTTAGGACCCTATTACAACAACCTAGGCAGAAATAATAATGACCTAGATTAAGAAATGGTGACAGGGAGACTGAAGAAGGAATCAAACAAAAGAGCAAGTAAGTAAAGGGTCAGTGATTATGTGACACTGCAAAATGTTGATTTAAAAAATATTTATTGAGTCCCTACTATGTGCACTCTATTGCTTGCAATAGTCAGCAAGACAGGTATAGTCCCTACCTTAGTGATGCAGCTTACCAGTTGGCATTAGAGGCAGAAGTTGTATCTAGGAGTCTGAACTTCAGTTCGAAGGCTAGTGTGCTTTCTACCAGATACAACAACCCAGAATTTCCCTGTTATAACACTTGCTTTGTCTGTTGCACCTAATACCAATATAACTATTCTTGTGCCTCTTTGAGATACCATAATGGCCAGATTCTTCCAGGCAGCACTTACTGATTTAAAAATTTTATAAGATGAAGCTGAACCTTCATAAATTTCCTTGGTTTGGCTAAAAATTACATACACTAGGAGATGGCTATTCTAAAAATCAATATGCTTTCTTTTATAAATGGAGCTGGGTTCTTTGTCATAGTGTATTTGTAATCTGCTGGGCATTAGCACCTTCTTCCTGGGAGAGAGCAGCATGAAAGTTTGGTGAAAATAGCTTCTTCAAATCACTTCGATCACCTTTGTCAAAAGGAAAGGATGAAGGAAGTCTGGCAACCTGGATTCATCTGGATTCCTTTTAGTTCCTTCTCTGAACTATAGAACGGAACAATGTTGGAGCTAGAAGGAATTGCAGAAACCATTTAATCCAAGCCACACATTTTATTTTAATTTTAATTTTTTTACTTTTTGAGGTTTTTTAAATTTAATTTTATTTTTTTCTGTGTTCTGAGATTCACTGTTTATGCACCACCCCCTGTGTTCCAAGCAATACGTGCTCACCAGGCTCACCCAAACCCCATCCCCCTCCCCTCCAAAACCCTCAGTTTGTTTTTCAGAGTCCACAGTCTCTCACGGTTCATCTCTCCCTCCGATTTCCCCATTTTTCCTTTCCTTCTCCTAATATCCTCCATGTTATTCTTTATGCTCCACAAGTAAGTGAAACCATATGATAGTTGACTCTCTCTGCTTGACTTGTTTCATTCAGCATAATCTCCTCCAGTCCTGTCCATGTTGATACAAAAGTTGGGTATTCATCCTTTCTGATGGAGGCATAATATCCCATTGTGCATATGGACCATATCTTCTTTATCCATCCATCCACTGAAGGGCATCTTGGCTCTTTCCACAGTTTGGCAACTGTGGCCATTGCTGCTATGAACACTGGGATACATATGGCCCTTCTTTTCACCATATCTGTATCTTTGGGGTAAATACCCAGTAGTGCAATTGCAGGATTATAGGGTAGCTCTATTTTTAATTTCTTAAGGAATCTTCACTCTGTTTTCCGAAGTGGCTGCACCGACTTGCATTCCCAGCAACAGTGTAAGAGGGTTCTTCTTTCTCCACATTCTCTCCAACACTTGTTGTAAGTTGGTACCTCAAGGTGGTTTTGATTTTAATCTCCCCAGTGGCTAATGATGATGAACATTTTTTCAATGTGACTATTAGCCATTTGTATGAAGTGTCTCTTCATGTCTTCTGCCCATTTTTTGACATGATTATCTGTTCTTTGAGTGTTGAGTTTGAGGAGTTCTTTATAGATCTTCAACCTACATTTTAGAAGGGAAGAATCAATGCTCAGAGAAGTACAGTGACTTGGAATGCCATGCAGCTACTTTTACGTAGACCCAGGACTGGGATCCAAGTCTCTCCAATGCTCTTTTCTCTAACACCAGCACATCGGCCCCCACAGTATGAAAGCCAGGGGTGTATTCTTAACCTGCTTTATATTCTGGAAAAATTAAACTTTAGTTTTTGCTCAAATGACCTTTTCTGTTTCAAATCACCTTTATATCCTGTGTGGGCTCTTCATTATTGTCTCTGGCTGTAGGGAGGCCAGACCCTGTGCTATGCAAAGCAGAAGGAACAAATGCAATTTGGGGCAATTTCAAGGACCAAGGAAAGGACCTTTTTCTTCCTACATGCTTTTAAGTACTGGAAATTTTTAAAACATAAAAGCTTTTCATTTAAAAAGGAGAACCAAGGCCCATGGTGCACACAACCCTGGGAAGGAAACTATAATAGCTTCAGTCAACACTGAATAGCAAATAATTGGCACTGGATCCTTTCCCAGAAGCATTTTTCTTTGATAGAACAGACGATGTTGCGAAAGGGCACTAGGATCCTTAAGGATAGAGAGCCGTTGACTGTACTGGAAGAAAGGAATAGAGGGGACATGCGTGTGTGTGTGTGTGTGTGTGTGTGTGTGTGTGTGTATGCCCACAGGTATTGGTGTGGGGGGGGTGGTAGAAGTAGGAGCTTCCAATGACAAACTTTGTCTACAGTGACAACTCTACATCACAACTTGGTCCTGCCTTGATCCTGTCTGTCAGGCAGACATGCTTACGCCCTAATTCTGGACCTGCATGTCGAAAACACTTCCATCCAAGGTGCCAACAAGGAATGTGAGGGAGGGGAACGTCTTCAAGCCAGTGAGCACCCAAACAACTATGTGCCAGACATGAATCCCACACTAAAAGAAGCGAAGCCCTATGATTGGCTCTTTGTTAAAAGAGCTGTCATGAAAATTCTCTGTGCAGTGGCTTGTAGGGCTGTGAAACTACTCAGTATGATGATATAATAATACACCACCAAGAGTGAAACCTAATATAAACTATGTACTTTGGGTGACTATGGGGTATCAGTGTAGGTTCAGTATGTCAAAAATGGACCACTCTGGGGCAGGGTTGGGAGGAGTATTGATCATGGAGGAAGCTCTGTGTGTGAGAGAAATCGCTGGACCTTCCACTCAATTTTGAGGTTGACCTAAACTGCTCTTGAAAAATAGTCCATGAATGGGGCACCTGGGTGGCTCAGTGGGTTAAAGCCTCTGTCTTTGGGGGCGCCTGGGTGGCTGAGTTGTTAAGTGCCTGCCTTTGGCTTAGGTCACGATCCTGGAGTCCTGGAATCGAGCCCCATATTGGGCTCCCTGCTCAGTGGGGAGCCTGCTTCTTTCTCTCCAGCTCCCCCATGCTTGTGTTATCATATATAAATAAAATCTTAAAAAAAAAAATAAAAGCCTCTACCTTCGGCTCAGATCATGATCCCAGGGTCCTGGGATTGAGCCCCGCACCGGGCTCTCTGCTCAGCAGGGAGCCTGCTTCCCCCTCTCTCTGCTTGCCTCTCTGCCTACTTGTGATCTCGTCTGTCAAATAAATAAATAAAATCTTTAAAAAAAGAAAGAAAGAAAGAAAGAAAAATAGTCCATTAAAAAAACTCTTGGTTCACAGAGCCTGGTGGATTGGCTGGAAATCCCTACAGAGGGCACAAAGTAGAGGTAGCAGGGTGGGGTGCACTGAGGCTAACATGAAAACAAGGAAATCCAGGCTCTACTTTTAACTCTACCACTAACTGTGGGGACTTGACCTCTGTTTCTTCAGCTAATCAAAATGAGAGAATAGGGTTTGGGAACCCACTGCTGCATTCCAATTTTATGGTCTTCAATAAAGATTGTTTTCCAGACTCTGTCTTCTTGAGAGAAATAGTGTGCCTTAAGATAAAGGAGTAACTGAGCACAAAGGAAAGATCCTGTTCTCAGTTGAGACCCTCAGGACTCCCTCTGGTTTTGTTGGCTGAGCTCAGAAGTGTTGCTATGATGCAGCCAAGGTTTTGCCCTCATGCAAGTAGGCCTGTGTGCTCTGACACCCACTCAGAGTAGGTAGGTGTCAGGGCTTCTCACTCAGGGACAGAATCTCTTTTGCATTTCCCATAAGCTGGCCTCTTACCCAGGAGGATCCTTATCTTCCTTGGAAGAGCTTAACCTTCAGCCTGAGCCCAGGAACCTGGTAGGTGGTGGTGGTGGGGGGAGCGCGTAGAGTCAAGCCACACAGTCATTTTACCTCCAGCCTGTTTGGTTCTTCCCTTCCTTTCTCACTAGGCCCACCCAGGATACCATCCTGAGGCCAGCATGCACTTCAGAGATGCGTTTGTCTTTGTTTTGCAGCTTCTAGAGACAGCGATTGCACCCGAAGCGCTGCTGTTTGTAACATCAGTCGGTGATTCCCAACTCTCTCGGCTTCTGCCGGGGACTCATGCTTGGACTCCGTTCCCTTGTTGGATTCCAGGCCTTCAGTGTCTTCAAGAGAACGGTAAGCACCAGCCTGGATGCCTGCTGTTGTTGGGACCTTAGGAGCAAGTTTAAATTCAGGTAAATGTTTGTGCGTCTCTTCTACCGCACATGTTTGTTAGAAGGAGGAGTTAAAGAATCCACGCAGCTTCTAGTCTTTAATCAGCAAAAGCATTTGATGAAATCAAGCAAGCTCTCAAGGTTTCCATCCTGCTTATCTAACAAAACAGAAAACTGCTGCCCTTTCTTTTGGACTGTAGGCAGGCACGGATGTCTCTGTCTTGACTAGCTGCCTGTTACCTTGTTGCAGGGACAAGTCCATCCATTTAGTACCTCTGGTAATGGAAGGAGAATTTATTTCTCTGGGTCTCTCTCCATTCAAGCCACCGTCCACATCTTTCTTTCCCTTCACAGTGTTTTCATATTTCTCCTCCTCTTCAGAATTCAGCTCCCTTCCCTCTGACCATTTTTGCACTGCCCAAAGCACTTAACTTAGGGGCTGGTTCTAGGATATGAGATGAGTGATACAGATTCAAGGACTACAAGTCAGACCAGAGTATGTGAAATGCACCCTTCCCCCCGCCCTACCCCTACTACACATGTACAATGTGTCCATCCACCTGGGTGATCCCTGGCAGTGGCCCTGGAAAGGTGGGCTCTATGCCAGTGACCAAGTCTTCAGATAAAGGGCTGCCCAGTCTCTTTTCTCTCTCCTTTGGGAGAGTTTCCTGCAGTATCCAGGAACCAGGCTGAGGACAGGCTGCACGGGTTTACCCAGGGTCTTTTCTGAGTACCTGTAGTTTGGCAGCTCATGTTGAAAAGCACCTAAATACTTGGGAAAGAGTAATTGCATCCAAAGTTGGGGGGCAATGATTTTCTGTGCACATAAAAATAAGAGCAGCTCCATGGAAAGATTCCCCTTCCAGGTGGCTGGCTAGGCCCTCCCACTCTAGCACCGGCTCTCTGCTCCGTGGTAGCTGGTGCCTGGACCCTGGTGGAAGTGGCAGGCCTCTGGTGGCACGGCCCTGAGCACCAGATAGATCTGTGCAGAAGGGTCCTGTGTTTCTCTTCGGTCACCTTCTTCTCCACTCTATTCTGTGTCATGGCAAAGACAAGGCCTATGGCGGAAAGTACAGGAAAGGAAGATCCATTTAGAAAGGAGCCCATAGGTACTCATGTTGTGTGTATGCCTGTATTATGTGTTAAATGTGTATTATGTGTGTGTACAACGTGTGCCTGACTTGAGGATACTTAACATCCATAGCTTTTATTTTAGGGCAGTGGAAGGTAGCAAAAACATTCTTTGGCTTTTTCCTGCCCCCCTCCCTCCTTTGGTTTCCTTGTTAGTTCATTTTTTTTTTTTATATCCCACATATAAGTGAAATCATATTGTATTTGTCTTTCTCTGACTTATTTCACTTAGCCTAATATCCTTTAGGTCCATCCATATTGTCACAAATGGCAAGCTCTCATTCTTTTTTATGACTAATACTCCATTGTATAAATATATATGTATTTACACCACCTCTTCTTTATCCATTTTCCTATTGATGGACACTGAGTTTGCATATCTTGGCTATTTATTATAAAGTTGTAGTAAACATAGGGGTGTATGTATCTTTTCAGATAAGTCTTTTTTTTTTTTCCTTTAGGGAAAGACCTACTAGTGGAGTTCCTGGATCATACGGTATTTCTATTTTAATGTTTTTGAAGAACCTTCATGCTGTTTTCCTCAGTGACTGGACCAGTTTGCACTCCCACCAACAGTGCACAAGCATTTTCTTTTTTCCTCAACCTCTCCAACACTTGTTGTTTCTTGTGTTTTTTATTTTAGCCATTCTGACAGGTATGAGGTGGTATCTCATTTTGGCTTTGATTTCCATTTCTCTGATGCCAAGTGATGGTGAGCATTTTTTCATGTGTCGGTTGGCCATCCGTATGTCTTCTTTGGAGAAATGTCTATTCAGGTCCTCTGTCCATTTTTTAATTGGATTGTTTGTGATTTTTTGGGTTGAGTGGTATAAGTTTTTTAACATATATATATATGTTTATATTTATATATTTGTATATGTTTTTAGATATAAATTTGGCTATATATATTTATAAAATTCATATATATATAAATTTTTGGATATAAATTATATGTTTTTGGATATAAATCTCTTTTTGGGGGGGGCCTTAAATAAATTTTTATTAAGTTCCACCACATGGTAGCATTGGATATAAATCTCTTATGGGATGTGTCCTTTGCAAATATCTTCTCCCATTCACTAGATTGTCTTTTTGTTTTATTGATGGTTTCCTTCACTATGCCAAAGATCTCTCAGTAGATTATTTTTGCTTTTGTTTCTCTTGTGTAAGAGGACTTATCTAGAAAAATGTTGTTGAGGTGTATTAGGACTGCCTCTGTTTTTTCCACAATTTTTTATGTTTACAGGCCTTTAATCCATTTTAAGTTTATTCTTGTGTATGGTATGAGAAAGTGGTTCAGTTCTGTCCAGTTTCATTCTTCGGCATGTAGCTGTCCAGTTTTCCCACCACCATTTGTTGAAGAGACTCTTTTCCCCACTGCATTTTCTTGCCTCCTTTGCTGTATATTAATTGATCATACAAGTATCAGTTTATTTGGGGACTCTCTTTTAAGGTTGAAGCATTTCCCTATAGGGGCCCCTGGGTGGCTCAGTGGGGTAAGCCTCTGCCTTTGGCTCAGATCATGATCTCAGGGTCCTGGGACTGAGTCCTGCATTGGTCTCCCTGTTCAGGGGGAACCTGCTTCTCCCTCTCTCTGCTCCTCCCCTGCTCACTCGCTCTCCTGCTCTCTCTCTCAAATTAATAAATAAAATCTTTAAAAGAAAGCATTTCCTTGTAAAACAATTGTTTTTTGAACTGTTACATAGGGCAAGGGCAATACGTTGACTGGACAAAGGAAAATAATAATCACTTTCACATTGTAGTTATTTCTCAGACCTGGCCAGAACACAGAGCAAGTTCATTTTGATGTTTGGAAGAGGATAGAACCATGATATGGTAGAAAGAGGCTGAAATTTAAAGTCAGGAAACCTGAGTCTATTAATAACTCTAGTCTTGAATACATACCTTATCTTTATAACTTCATCTGTAAAATGAAATGCTAGCCATTTTTCACAGAATGGCTGTGAGAGTCAAAAGAGAGAGTGCATGTGAGAGAACTTTTAAAATTGTAAGTGCTATAAAAATCTAAGTTACTATAATATTTGAATTTGCAAGACGTCTCTCCTTCCTTTTACTGATTGGTCCTTCCAAGGCACTGGGCCTGCAATTCAGGTATGTACACTAGAGGGACGGTGTCGTCCATTAGCCTGCAAAAAACAAATATTACACACTTCCTTGGGCACGTCAAGCTGATGTCCAACAGCAGTTATCTAGAGGTTTCCACACAAGCCGAAACCCCAGGCTTGGATAATGGCCCATTCACAATAAGTTGGAACTGCATTTGCTCTACATCAGGACCTGAAACTAAGTCTGTACTTTTTTTAGAGCCTTCCAGTCCCCAAAAGAGCCCAGGAATAAATGTTTTTAATAAATCAAGTCACAGACTCTGCCTGATGTCATTTTTGATGAATTGAGTTTTCTCACAGCCTGAGAATGAGGCTGCTGGTTACATCTTGCCCTTGGTTTCACAAAGAAACCAATCTTGCTCACCATCTTAGGTGAGCATACAGAATGCTATACTTTTTAAGCTTTTTTGAGTGCATCCAGAAAGGTCCAGTCTCCAGTGATTAGTCCAAAGGGCAGCAGCATAGGTAGCCTTATCTTCTGTTTACTTGACAACATTGCATCTCATGTTAGAAGAGAAAACTTGTTAATGTATACAGGCAATAAACCCTGAAACCCATACCTCATGTAGTTTGGCTTTAACAGCAGAAAATGAAAAACAGCTTTCCAGTTAATTGACTGAATGCAGGGCTCATAAAAGGTGTGAGTGTTCAGAATCACAAGGTCAGGTTCCAACACAGAGATACATGCAGACTTTGTAGCTTCTCCTTTCTTCAGCTGTGGTGCCAGCCATGGTTACAAATACAGTTCAGTAACCTTCCACTCCATTCTCCTATTTTCCTTCCTTAACACATCTCAATGCTACACTGTCTCCAAAGAGTTGGGGGCAGAGGTGCCAGTTTTCTTGTCTTATTCCTGCATGAGTGTTAGAGACCGAAGCAGTAGGCTCTGACACATGAGTAAGGCTTGAATTATGTTAGAATGGTAACCACATATTAATCTTCTAAGAGATAGGTCACGAACTAAATGCAAAGCTAGGATTTGTGGCGCTGAGCTCTCTAAGCTAGGAATGCTCTACCATGCTCCTCAATTTCTAAGGCATATCTGTAGAGCAGAGATGGAAACCCTAATTATTTTACATTTCTGTATTATTTCTGCTCTTGAGATTATATGTGTCTTTTGTATTTTCAATAATAGATAGAATACTGTATTGCCTTGTATCGATCCCCAACTCTGTATTCATGGACATCATATCGATGGCTTGAAATTGGTCATGATGGAGGTATTTCTACCACAGAAATCAGCAAATGTTACCAGTTACTGCCCTTTTTGTTTGTCCCAGGGAGCTGGCTGTTAAACATTTTCAGCACGCCATTACATGAGGGTGTAGAGCAGCGAGAGGTCGTCTAACCTGGAGGTAGTAGCTGTGGAGAGATGATCAGGGCAGAAGTGGCATCTGCCAGTAATTATTTGTCCATAGTTATTCTTAGCTTTGCTCTTAAAACACAGCCACTCTTTATGGTGGCAATTTGCTCAGCTAAGAAACAATTCAAAACCCCATATTTCCCAGCTTCCCTGAAGGTGGGAACCACAGGATTCAGTCCTGCTCAGTGAGGTAGAAGTAGAAATCTACTGGGGAAGGTCTTGCTTCTCAGTGTGGGCACTGCCTCTCCCTCATCGATTTTGCTACTTCTTCATCTTGCCTGGGATGATGACTGGAGTTGGAACAGCCATCTTTGACCACAGAGGAACCGTGAGGACGAAACATTTCAAGAATGGCCAGGCAAAGACAGAGGGACCCGGGACCTGGATGGCACTGTGGAGCTGGCAGGCCCTGAACTGCCCCCTTCTGGATTCCCTCTTAGGTGAAAAATGATCCCTCTTTGGTTCAAGTCCTCAGCTGGGTCCCTTTACATGTAGCCAAATGCAGTCCCTCCTTAAGAAAGAAGACTTCCCTTGAGAAGTGATGTTTGTGCTGATCTGATGGGAAGAGCAGCTGAATGGATCATTTGCTAAATGCCAAGTAAGCAGGTTCCCTGTGTTGCACAGCTCTCAGATTTGCACCCACCCCCTGAGCCCTTGACTTCTCCCTGCAAAAAACCCTGGAATTGGCAGGTGAAAGGGAAGACAACAATGAGGTTGCTAAGGCAATCACAGTTTTGTTTTCTCCCTAGGGGTATCATTTCATGGATTTATGGCAGTGGGGATGGGCTCCCATAGGGCAGGCTGGAAGATGAAATCAGGCTGAAACCAACCGCCCCAGCACAGTAAGGAGCAACCTCTCTTCCTTCCTCTCCCTACCCTAGTCCACCTACCACCTTCTAATCTTATTTCCACATTCCCAGCCCCCAGGCAAACTAGCCCACCCTTTCCTGCTTGCCACAAAGCTGCCTTTCCAGGGAAGAGAGAGCCTTTTGAATTCAAGTACACAAAATCCTCATATTAAAAAAAAAAAAGGAAAAAAAGCCTTCAGCTGGTTGCTAGGGTTTTGTGTATCCTGCTTACAGAGCTCTCCTAGGAAAGAGACTCGTCTCTATAGAAACTGCCACGTCACAGGACCTCTGAACAGCAGCTCGGAGACCAGCGTCTCTTCCAGAGCAGCCTTCCTATCAAAGCCTCTCACTAAGATGAGTGCCTGGGGACTGGGGAGGGGGAGGACCCTGGAGTCTTTGGTGGCTTTAAATGGATCTCTTTCTCTTTTTTTCCTTTCCCTGCCTTCATATTGCAAACAGATGGAGGAGGCATTTCCGGTCACAAAGAGCCTTTCTCCCTGTATCTCCTCACCCATGGGAAGATTAGGCTTCTACCACACCCGTTTATCTAACTGAAACAGAATGGCGGCTTAGAGGCGGCATGTTTGAGGAACACTCAGGGACCCTATCTTGTTTATGACGACTCAGCGCTCTCCCAGGCCTGCATCCCAGAAGGCCCTCGAGTCAGCCCAAGCATGTTCAAGCTGAGGGAGTTTGGGGTGGGTGGGACGCTCTTCTCTATCTTAGGCATTCAAGGTCATCTAGGAAAGATTATCATCTTCCCACACTAAAATATAAGTAGCCCTGGCCTTATAAACAGGGTGATCATATAGTTTACCACACAAATCAGGATGTCTATGAGAGGAGCTCTTAATCATTCTAGTGGGACTAGAGCCACCTACCAGGAGGGTCTGAACTTGGGCCACTCCACTTAATACTTGGAAATAACATGCCTTACAAACACTATACATGAGGAAATGGCTTCCTGCACCCCACTCCCCCCGAAGGCCCCACTGCTCCTTAAAATGGAGAAATTTGGGAAATCAGAAGCTAGTTGTTGTTGTTTGAAAACAGGGTGGACTCAGAAGTGAATAAAGAAATGACATTGTTGAAGGATTAGAAGATAGATTTTCAAGAAGAAAGACTTTTGTTTACAAAGTATTTCATACAAATGTATCTGTGGACTAATAGGTATCACAGTCTCCACACACCCTCAGCAACATGTGTCTGATAGGGTCCATGATCAAAGGAGTGAGACTGATACAAACCCAAGGTCACAAACAAAGCTTTATTTCATGCCAAGCATCCAGAATCAAACAGACCGTTCGGGGCTGCCTCTTACAGAGAGAGAGGGCGACCACCCCCAACCTCACAGACTAACTTTTATAGAGCAAAGGCCATGTGGTTGAGCCTGGCTACACACAGGTGGCCAGTGAGATTGCAACACACAGGGAAAGCTGCACAGTCATGCTAGGTCACACACAGGTGGCCAATTGAATTACAATTCACCCCATAGTAGCTATTTGAACTAGGCTATCACTTTGGTCAGAACTGGCCCCAAAAGGCACCCAAAAGGCGGGGCCCACACTCCTCAGTAGCTAGGGATACAGTATGCACGCCCCACTGATTGGATGTCTCCATCTGGCCGGACTCATCCCTTCATCTGGGCTCTATTATCTCCACCTGACCTGGCCCGCGCTTGTATTTGGGCTCTGTTATCAGGGACTGGTCGACCATATTTTACTGGTTTCCCCGGACTTGCTTTTAAGTAAGTTCGCCTGGGGAGGCGGGGGCAGTGTCAGTATAAGTTTTACTGCATAAACAACAAAATCACTGTTTAACCAAGACGAAATCACTCTGGCTAAGTAGGCCTTTACAGTGTCTTCCTCAACCTTTTCAGCCGTTGTCTCTCTGGGGCCCTTTAGAACTCATTCTTCTTGCCCCTGGCTCCTCGTGCTCTGCTCACCGTAAGACTTTTGTCTCTTCAAAAATGTGGTGCTAACTTGAGGAAGACAAACATATTGACTGTACATCACGTAGGCCTGTGTGGGAGGAAGGGGGCAGAGCAGCAAGATGGCAGGAGCCAGCTTCTTCGTAATATGTTCTAAAAATCCCTTAAAGCAAATCCTGCTATTGCTTTCCTTTTCCAGAAATTCTTGCCTGTTCATGCTTGTTAGTTTTTCTCAGCAAACTCTGGCATCGGTGACTCACTTCTAAGAATTTTTTTCTTCAAGTATTGTTTTAAGGTAATAGCATAAAGGTTAACTTAGGGGAAAATGATATCTTAATGTTATAAGTCTTTCTGTTTTCTTATGCAAGAAATTAGTTTACCTTTCCATTTTGTTTGTCTACTTGTGTTGTTGTTGTTGTTTTTAATACAGGTTCTTGGGCCACAGCCCTGAACAGTCTGACTTAAGAGTACTTGGAGCGGGCATAGTGGAAAGAGCTCAGGATACAGGAACAGAGTCTAAGGGCTCAAAAGACAAGCTTAGCATACTTTATTTCATGTCATTAGATTCCAGATTATTTCACATACCCGTCTGCCTCACATCCTGAAATTGGGAGGCAAATATTTTTCCTCACTTGCAGTATTAATAATAATGGGTAACACAGCCTTTTATGTGTTGAACCAGGATCCTGGCCAGGAGTGCTGCCGTGGATGGAGACTGAGCTTAGAGGTCAATGGCACAGGTTAGAGGTGTGTAGCTGCACTGCTCACCTGCTCCATGAGCTTGGAAAACTTGACTTATTTTTCTGTGTTTCCCCCACCATCTTTAATGTGGACGAATAATACTTCTGACTCAAAAGTGTTGTGAGGATCAGATAAAATCACGTATCTCCTTACAACGGAACAATATCTAAAAGCTTCAAAACAGGACTAAAAAGTGAGATCTCCTCATCTTTTCTAATGGGAAATAATAATTTATTACATTTTAACTTACATCTGACCTGTTGCTTTTGAAATCCATCCTATCCTGGAGTCTGGGAGTCGTGCGGACTGAAAGAATTTATGCCTACATTTCCCACATTCTTGAAGAAAGAAAAGCGGTCTCGGCCAGGTTATCTTTAAAGATCCTGAAACAGAGGATGACTAGCATATATCTAGTGTGGAAGCCTGGGAGTATCAGATAAGAGAACACTCGGCGCAGTATTGTCAGTAGCAATACATGCGTGGGGTGTTTCGCCATATAAATGAGACTCGCTAGTGGGAAACTGCAGCTCAAACTCTTCCATGTCCCCCCTTCTCCCATTTATTGAACGGCTCAACACAGGGACCCCAGTGTTTGGCAACGCATACTTCAACATCCTGTCAATTGCTGGACATACGAGGCCCATTTCGTAATCTTCAGTTTGGAAAAGTACCCACTTCACCAAGGGCACATCCAAATGATTAAACATAAGCCGGAAGTGTGTGAGGATTGAGTATCACAAAGGCCAGGGAGTAAAACTTCCCCGCCAGTAGGCTAATTTAGGGAAACAATTCCACTGGGTAACCCTGAAGTAAAAGAGAAGAGCGTAGAACGAGTTTGGAAGTTTTCCTTCCATTTTTTTTTTTTTTTGAAACAGCTTCAGTAGAATAGGTATTATTTCTTCTTTAAATGTTCGGTAGACTTCCCCAGGGAAGCCGTCTGGCCCTATACTCTTGTTTTATTGGGAGGTTTTTGATTACTGCTTCCATTTCCTTGCTCGTTATTGGCATGTACGATATGTTGGCTAATTGAATTTAAATAAATAGGAAACATAAATAAAAATAAAAGGGAGGAGAAATGGACTCTTTTACAGGTTAGCTTCATATGTCAGCAGTCTTGTCTTAAAAGGTGAATTCTCCTTTTCCATGCTCCTTCTGGCCTCACCTCATAGGCTCCAAGACTATGCTCTATCTGGAAATGGTCCTTAAAAGTTGTTCTTGGGGTAATGGGTGACTCAGTCGTTAAGTGTCTGCCTTCGGCTCAGGTCATAATCCCAGGGTCCTTGGATGGAGCCCCACCTCAGGCTCCTGGCTCAGTGGGAAGCCTGCTTCTCCTTCTCCCACTCCCCCTTGCTTGTGTTCCCTCTCTCGCTATGTCTCTCTCTGTCAAGTAAATATATAAAATCTTTAAAAAAAAAAAAAGTTGTTCGTTGTGCCTTTTTACTCTTTCAGTTACTCTCCTATCCTGCCTTTCTCTTCTTAAAAATATAAAATCCTTTTTCATTTTTAAAAAAATTTTTCAATTTATTTATTTTCAGAAAAACAGTATTCATTATTTTTGCACCACACCCAGTGCTCCATGCAATCCATGCCCTCTATAATACCCACCACCTGGTACCCCAACCTCCCACACCCCCGCCACTTCAAACCCCTCATATTGTTTTTCAGAGTCCATAGTCTCTCATGGTTCACCTCCCCTTCCAATTTACCCCAACTCCCTTCTCCTCTCTAACACCCCATGTCCTCCATGCTATTTGTTATGCTCCACAAATAAGTGAAACCATATGATAACTGACTCTCTCTGCTTGACTTATTTCACTCAGCATAATCTCTTCCAGTCCCGTCCATGTTGCTACAGAAGTTGGGTATTCATCCTTTCTGATGGAGGCATAATACTCCATAGTGTATATGGACCACATCTTCCTTATCCATTCGTCCGTTGAAGGGCATCTTCATTTTCTTTTAAAAAGAATCACTCCCACAATTCTCGTCACACTTTGCGAAGTTCTGACAGTGTTAGGTGACAAAAACTGCAAGTGCTCACATTCTTTGACCTATTAATTCTACCTTTGGGAAATGGTCCCAAAATAATAACTCAAAAGAAGAAAAAGAAAAACTACATGTAAAAAAATATATATATGTGTATATATATGAATTTTGGAAAATGTCCAAAGATAGGGTCACATAAATTTGTACCAAATTTATAAAATAGCACATAATTTCAAAGGAGAAAAGGGAAGACTTTGTAGAGACATTTTCTAATTGCTTCTCAGTGAAAAATAAAGAATACAAAGTAGTACCTGCATTATGATTACAATTACATAGCAATTAAGTTCATAAATGGAAATAATCAAATAACTAGGAGAGAACAGAGTGAGAAAGGGTACGGTTCCTATGGAGCTGCTTTAATAATAGGCATGAAAAGAAAGGTGTTTTCACCGGCTCCCACCACACAGCTTCCTTCCTAGCTTCCCAGCCCACTCCAGAATGGAGTAAGAAAAAGGGGAATTTTGCATCAAATAACACTGGAATTTTTGTTTCCTAAGACTAAATGTGAACTTCTGACAGCTTTCCAGTGGCCACTTCAACCACCCCCAACTGCCACTAGAACAGAATCCTTCTGTGGCTTCCTATACACATTGCACAGTTGACATTAAATAAAGATATTTATATATATATTTTTTAAAAAATGGTGACTTCATTTCCCTAAAACAGGACCCCTGCAGAGGCTTGACAGTAGGGGTTGAGGTAGAGACTACAGCATAGCCCAGGCTAATGTATTTAAAACTTTTTAGTGAAAAAGCTTCCTTTTACTACAGTGTCATTAACACTGTTCCCAAATTTTGATGAAAGCAGGGACTTAAACCACACCATGAATCAAAGGCATGGACAAACTATGCCACTATGCTGGAGCTCAAACATAGTTTATTTGTTGAGTCCTAACGCTAACTTTTAAAGAATAAACTTCTAAATTGGAACAAAACCAACTTAATAATAAGATAGGACAGAAGCATTAAAACATTATATGAAAGTCAGGAATGCATTATGCAAGTTTCTATACTTAAATCATAATTTTTTCTTAAAATCACATGTATTCTGCTCTAGGTTGGATGCTGGTATATTGTACTTATTGTCTAGCACCAAGTATTTGTCTAAGGACTTTTATGTGAAATAGCTCATTAAATATGCCAGTGACCCTAAGATGGAGGTAGGATTCTCCCCATGCTACAGAAAGGAAAATCGGGGCTCAGAGAGGTCACGTACTAATAAGTAACTGAGCCAGGAGTCAAACCTGGACTGTCTGGCCCTCAGGCATGTGTCCCACCCACCACTTAAGACAAGCCACCTTTGTCAAATCAGTGTTCTTAGCTTTGATCTTATAGTGCCCTGGCCCAGCTCTCCAGAGAAGGAAAGGAGGGTGGCAGTGCAGGGCAGGAAACAGGCAAAGTGAGGACCCAGAAGAACTGTGCTTGGCCAACCCAGGCAAGACACTGGGCCTAGTTGGGTCTTAGTGTTTGTGTTCCTAAGCAAAATGCTTGCCTACCTGGGCTCACACACTTATTGTAAAGACAAATTTTGTGCAAGAGTTAACTAAGATATAAACTCAGCATACATCAAATATTATATCTTCCCAAAGTTAAAATTCCCAAAGATCTGGACTTCAATGGAAAGGTTGCTAAAATAAATCACAAACCTTGCAATCTTCTCTAATTTATTTTTAATTTTCTTGATTTATTGAAATATAATTCACATACAATGTTATATAGTTTCAGGTGTACAATATAGTAATTCAGTAATTCTATACATTACTCAGTGCTCATCATGGAAAGTGTACTCTTAATCCCCCTTATCTATTTCATCTGTCCCGCCCCCTCCTCTCTGGCAACCTGTTTTCTGTATTTAAGAGTCTGGTTTTTGTTTGTCTCCCCCATCCCCCACCTTTATTTGTTCATTTGCTTTATTTCTTACATTCCCATGTGAGTTCAGTCATATGGTATTTGGTTTTCTCTTTCTGGCTTATTTCACTTGGCATTATACCTTCTGGGTCTATCCATGTTGCTGCAAATGGCAAGATCTCATTCTTCTTCATGGCTGAGTAATATTCCACTATATATATGCCATATCTTCTTTTTCCATTCATGTATCAGTGGACACTTAGTCTGCTTCCATATCTTGGCTCTTGTAAATAATGCTGCAATAAAATAGGGGTACATGTACCTTTTTGAATTAGTGTTTTCATTTTCTTTAGATACTATACCCAGTAGTATAATTACTAGAATGTATGATATTTCTATTTGTAGTTTTTTGAGAAACTTCTCTTCTGTTTCCCAGTGGAAACACCAGTTTGCATTCTCACCAAAAGTGCCTGAGGGTTACATTTCTCCAGATCCTCACCAGCAGTTGTTTTTTCTTGTCTTTTTGATATTAGCCATTTCGACAAGTGTAAGGTAATATCTCATTGTGGTTTTGATATGTATTTCCCTGATGATGAATGATGTTAAACATCTTTTCACGTGTTTTTTGGGCATCTTTATGTCTTCTTGGGGAAAAAAAAAATCTATTTAGTTCCTCTACCTGTTTCTTAATTCGATTGTTTTGGGGTTTTTGGGTGTTGAGTTGTAAAGTTATTTATGTATTTTAAATATGAATCCCTTATTGGATATATAATTTGCAAATACCCTCTCCCATTTAGTAGGTTGTCTTGTCTTGATGACTCAGTTTCAAGTTGTATACAGGGAATTATTGCCCCCAATTCTTTTGTCTAACCCTGCTTTTCTCACTTACCAGCCTTCAAGAGGATAAGCATAGGACAGCAGAGTTAGGGAGTCTCAATTCTTGTCTACCTGCTATCTTTCTTTGTCAATATCCCTGCTTTAAAATTGCTATCTCTAACCTACTGTGGGGAGGGAAATGAAATCAACGTTGTTAGAATCATGTCTAAAACAAGAAAGTAAACGTTTCTCTATACTTTTATTTTTAAAGGTACAAATATTTTACAATTTTAAAAGTGAGAAGAGATAGAAAAATACCCCAAAATATTTAAGGTAGTCAATTCTGAGGGATAGTATTCTTCTATCCCTCTAAAGAGTAAAAGAAATTTTTCTACTTTTTATTTAAAACTTGTTCCCAAATTTGTCTGAGATTTATTTTATGACAGAAAAAGGACACTGATATGTAAGAAGGAAGCCAAGCTAAGTAATTCTCTAATGAGGCACAAAACCTTTTTCCCATATTGAGGAGCTACTATTATTTTATATATAGGTTTATGTGTACTATGTGTATGGAATCTATGCTGTGTATACACATGCATACAATATATAATGTAATATCCACAGGGAATCAAACACTGGCTGAACTTCTTATTAATGTATAAATGGTTGAGACATGGCTTAGGAACCACTGCAAATAAAGGAGGGAAGAACAGAAGTTTGTGGGGAGTAGGGGAGTAGGGGTGGGGAGCCATTTGAAATGAACAGGAAAATCAGAAACAACTGTCAGCGTCGGGAGGAAAATGGAGATCCCAAGACAAAGTATACCCCGCTGCACATGACTGGCAGGCCAGCGGCACTGTTCGTCAGACAGGGTCTTGTGTTCTCTGTGCCTGTGGAGATTACTAGCCATGTTCCCACACCGGGGCCATTTTGCAATAGAGGAAATAGAAGCCTGGGTCTGTTGGGAGGCTGCCCCTTTCCTTCCACGACGAGGACAGGTTAGTTCATGTCCGAGATATTCTTGCTTCCCAGCCTGCTGAGGACGGTGGCCTGTCACCAGGATCTGCTTCTTTGGTGTAAGTGTCTGCTCTGCGCTGATCACTGTCAACAGAAGCAGCTGACTTTCAGTTAATAGAAGTGGATGCATTTCTTTAACACACACAGAAGTAAAAGATAGATTTATGTCTTTTGCACACACATAGGGACAGCTTAATTGAATGGGGCTGAAGAGGGAGGGGGTCCCACCAAGACCCATCTGGCCCAGCTCCTGTTTAGCCCGGATCACTTCTGACCCGTGACAGTGTTGCTAATTGTGAGCACTACTACCAAACTCCATAGGATGTGGGGTGATTATGCTGTTCACGAAAGAATTCCCAACAGGGTTCTGTTTTGAATTTGATGACATATAATGAGAAATCTCTGTGGCAGATGACAACATTCTTCTTCCAGTCAATGGAATACTTGCTCAGAGTCATCCCCAAAACCGTTAGGCACTGATGAGAGAGATTTATAGCCTCTGGAAGGACGAAGCACAGATATTTTTCAGCTGGGAAGTGTGGCAAAACTATCTCCTTTGAGGGCCTCTGGGAGGATATTTATTTAAATGAAATGTGAGTAGACAGAGGAATTTACCAGGACACTTTCCACTCAGATCTAAAAGTCAAATTGCCCAAAGGCAAATCTCATTCAGCCATTTCTCGGAGGGTTTCATTCCTGCCCTTCAATCATTCATTCATAAAAATGACCCAGCAGATACTCATGGAATATTATTCTGAGTAAGGTGTAGGGCTTGGCTGTGATATACTGCAATGATGAATCAGAAGGGCAGTCTTCTGTTAGAGGACTCTGCATGTCTAAAAGAAAGCTGATGCAAAATTAGAAATCCTTAATTGAAGTTCAAGCATTCCCCTGTGCTAGGTATGTGACTTTGAGCAAATCATTTCTCTTTCAACCTCAAAGTCCTTAAAATGTGAATAAGAACGCTGGCCTTTCAAACTACATAGAACTGCTCTCAGTAAAATGAGGTACACAGAATCTGACTGTAAACTGCTACATAAAGGCAAGGGACTATTTATATTAAGACACTATGCAGGAAGGGAGATTTAAAGCACACCAAAAGCCAGTTCTATTTTAATAGAGGTACAAATTTATTAGTTCAAAATATCTTTTGAGCCCTAATATGGCCCAGATGACGTGCTCAAATGATAAAGGAGTTTAGAAGAGGGAGAATTATCTGCTTGTTTTTCAAATGTTCCCCACTAGCATTACTCCCCACATCTTACAGTAATCCTACAGTTACCAGTGTTGTTCTCATCCTTTCCAACTCGTATAAAATTCATCATGCACAGTCTCATTTCATTTCATTACAAGGATCTGCCATTGTTCCTAAAAAAGAGTCTTACACAGGTTGTAATCTCAGGGTCATGAGGACAAGCATGGAGTCTGGGGATTCTCTCTCTCTCTCCCTCTGCCTCTCCCCCTAACCCCTTTGTGTGTGCTCTCTCTCTCTCTCTCTCAAATAAATAAATCTTTAAAAAAAAAAAAAAATCTTACCCCAGCTACTCCCTGCCTCTACCCCATATTTTTCTTGCCTGAAGACAGGAAGGTGAGAGGACGTGCCCTGAACCACCTGGACTCTGCCTCGTCCAAGCTGGTTGACCCCAGGAAAGTTACAAGGCATTTGTGGGCCTCTGGGATCTACCCTGTGCAGGGGGGTAAATTATGCAGCTTTGTAGTGTCCTTGTGTGGTGAGAGCAATTTGTGGGAAGCTTCTGACTTGTTGGCCCTGCTCAGCAATCTTAGCTATCGGTGCTGTAACGAAAACCATTTTAATCCTCCTTTCCTCCATGCTTGGAATGACTCAGGTTTTGATAGATTTCATTCAGTCAAATCAGAGATACTTTTTTTTTTTTCATTTATTGATTTGGGAGAAGAAATATAAGCAAATTTTTTTTCAGTAGAGAGGTGCTTAGATGGCTCAGTCAGTTAAGCATCCAACTCTTGATTTTGTCGCAGGTCATAATCACAAGGACGTGAGATGGAGCCCCACGTTGGGCTCCATGATCATTTATTTGACCAGTCGGCTTGACATTCTCTCGCTTTCTCTATGCCCTTCCCCTCCCTCTTGTGTGAGCATGTGCATGCATGCATGTGCTCTCTCTCAAATAAATAAATCATAACCAAAAATTTTTTTTTCAGTAGCCTTCAAGCCAATTATTCAAGAGATACAGACATGATAAGATGAACTGTTGTGAGGAGAACTTGGTGCTTCTTTTACAATCGAAGAGCTAGAGTCCTCTTTGCTTTATGACCTATTTTTAGCATCAGTTTCTCAACCATTTCCCATATGGCTTTGTTTATATTTCTTCTACCAAAGGCAGGGGACATCACTTGATTAGTTTGGCCTCTCTAGTTTCAACAATTGCGTTTCCAATTATAGTTGACCTTTGAACACTTGGAGGAATTGGAGCACCCCTGCCACACCCCACATCGTTGAAAATCCGCATGTAAATTTTGACTCCCCCAAACATAATATCCTGCTGTGGGTTTTTTGGGGTTTTTTTCTTCAAATTTTTATTTAAATTCTAGTTAGGTAACATACTGTGCATATTAGTTTCAGGGGAGTAGAATTCAGTGATTCATCACTGACATACAATACCCAGCACTCATCAAACAAGTGCCCTCCTAAATGCCCATCCCCCATCTAGCCCATCCCCCTCCCACCTCCCTCCATCAGCCCTCAGTTTGTCCTCTAGCATTAAGAGACTCTTATGATTTTTCTTTCCTCCCCACCTTCTCTCTTTTTCTCCCCATTCCCATATGTTCATCTGTTTTGTGTCTTCCAGATATGAGTGAAATCATATATTTGTCTTCTCTGACTTATTTTGCTTAGCACAATACATTCTAGCTCCATCCTGACAGAGCTAGATGGCAAGATTTCATTCTTTTTGATGGCTGAGTGATATTCCCACGCGCGTGTGCATGCGTGTATGTGTCTACACCACATCTTCTTTATCCATTCATCAGTTGATGGACATTTGGCCTACTTTTATATTCTGGCTACTATTGATAATGCTAATATCCTACTGCTGATGAAAGCCTTACTGATGTATAAATAGTTGTTTAACACACATTTTATATGTTATATTTATTATATAATGGAGTCTTATAATCAAATAAGCTAGAGAAAAAAATCAGGAAAAGGAAAAATATAGTACTGTATTTTTTTAAATTTTTTAATTTTAAAAACATTTTATATTTTTTCAGTGTTCCAAAATTCATTGTTTATGCACCACACCCAGTGCTCCATGCAATACTGCCCTCCACAATACCCACCACCAGGCTCATCCCACCCCCGCAAAACCCTCAGTTTGTTTCTCAGAGTCCACAGTCTCTCATGGTTCATTTCCCCCGTCCAATTTCCCCCAACTCACTTCTCCTCTCCTTCACCTGATGTCCTCTGTGTTATTCCTTACACTCCACAAGTAAGTGATCTTTTTTAATGTACTGTTGGATCCTATTAGCTAGGATCTTGTTGAGAATCTTGGCATCCATATTCATCAGGGATATTAGTCTTAAATTCTCCTTTTTGTGGGGTGTGTGCCTGGTTTGGGGATCAGGGTAATGCTGGCTTCCAAGAAAGAATCTGGAAGTTTTCCTTCTGTTTCTATTTTTTTGAAACTGCTTCAGGAGAACAGGTATTATTTCTTCTTTGAATGTTGGTAGAATCCCCCAGGGAATCCATCAGGTCCTGGGCTCTTGTTTTTTGGGAGGTTTTTGATCACTGCTTCAATTTCATTACTAGATATTCATCTATTCAGGTTGTCCATTTCTTCCTGTATCAGTCCTGGAAGTTTATAGGTTTCTAGGAATGTGTCCATTTCTTCTAGATTGCTGAACTTATTGGCATATAGCTGATGGTAATAATTTCTGATTGTTTCTATTTCCTTGGTGTTGTCATGATCTCTCCCCTTTCTTTCATTATTTTTTTAAACTTTTTTAAAAAAGATTTTATTTATTTGAGAGAGAGAGAAAGCATGAGAGGGGAGAGATCAGAGGGAGAAGCAGACTCTCCATCGAGCAGGGAGCCCAAAGTGGGACTCAATCCCGGGACTCCAGGATCATGACCCAAATCGAAGGCAGTCACTTAACCAACTGAGCCACTCGAATGCCCCTCATTCATAATTTTTTAAATTTGGGTCCTCCCTCTTTTCTTTTGGATTAGTTTGGCCAGTGGTTTATCGATCTTATTAATTCTTTCAGAGAATAAGCTTCTAGTTTCATTGATGTGTTCTGCTATATCTCTAGTTTCTAACTCATTGATCTCTGCTCTAATTTTAATTATTTCCCTTCTTTTGCATGGTGTTGGATTAATTTGTGGTTGATTTTCCAGTTCTTTAAAGTATCAAGAGAGTGGGTATATTTGGGATTTTTCAAATTTTTTTTGAGTCAGGCTTGGATGGCTGTGTATTTCCCCCTTAGGACTATCTTTTTGTATCCCATAGGTTTTGGACCAATGTGTCTTCATTTTCATTGGTTTCCATGAATTAAGTTCTTCTTTGATTTCCTGATTGATCCAAACATTCTTGAGCAGGATGGTCTTTAGCTTCCAAGTGTTTCTGTTCCTTCCAAACTTTTTCTTGGGGTTGAGTTCCAGTTCCAAAGCACTGTGGCCTGACAATATGCAGGGAATAATCTCAATATTTTGTTATCAATCGAGCCCTGATTTGTGACCCAGTCTGTGATCTATTCTAGAGAAAGTTCCATGTCCGTTCGAGAAGAATGAATATTCTGTTGCTTCAGGGTGAAATGTTCTGTATATATCTATGAGGTCCATCTGGTCCAATGTGTCATTCAAAGCTCTTGTTTCTTTTCTTTCTTTTTTTTTTTTTTAAAGATTTTATTTATTTATTTGACAGAGAGAGATCACAAGTAGGCAGAGAGGCAGGCAGAGATAGAGAGAGAGAGAGAGGGAAGCAGGCTTCCTGCGGAGCAGGGAGCCCGATGCGGGGCTCGATCCCAGGACCCTGAGATCATGACCCGAGCCGAAGGCAGCAGCCCAAACCACTGAGCCACCCAGGCGCCTCCAAAGCTCTTGTTTCTTTATCGATTTTCTGCTTAGATGATCTATTACTGAGAGTGTCATGTTAAGACCCCCTATAATTAATGTATTCATATCAGTATGATTCTTTATTTTGATCAACAGTTGGCTGTGTAGTTGGCTTGTGTAATTGTGTAGCTGGCCCCCATGTTGGAGGGCATAAATATTTACAATTGTTAGATCTTCTTGGTGGATGATGTAGAGTCCTTCTGTATCTCTGACTAGAGTCTTTAGCTTAAAATCTAATTTATCTGATATGAGAATCACTACCCCAGATTTGTTTTGAGGCCCACTGACATGAAAGATGATTCTCCATCCCTTCACTTTCAGTCTGGATGTATCTTTAGGTTCCAAATATGTCTCTTGTAGATAGTATATGGACAGGTCCTGTCATTGTATCCAGTCTGTAACCCTGTGCTGTTTTATGGGTGCATTAAGGCTGTTCATATTGAGAGTGATTACTGAAAGATAAGTTTTTATTGACATCATGTTTCCTGAGAAGTCCTTGTTTCTATAGATTGTCTCTGTAAATTTCTGTTCTATGTCACTCTTGGGTTCTTTCTTCTTTTATATAACCCCCCTTAATATTTCTTGTAGTGCCAGCTTAGTGGTCACATACTCTTTTAAACCTTGCTGGTCTTGGAAACTCTTTATCTCTCCATCCATTTTGAATGTCAGCCTTGCTGGATAAAGTATTTTTGGCTGCATGTTCTTCTCATTTAGTACCCTGAATATGTCTTGCCAGTGCTTTCTGGCTTGTGGACAGGTCTGACGTTATTGTGATGGCCCTTCCTCCATACATAAGGAATCTCTTTGCCTAGCTGCCCTTAACACCTCCTGTCTAAAATTATGATTTGTGAATTTCACAATTAAGTGTCTGGAGGTATTTCTAGACTCTTTGATCTTTGGGGGGGGTATACTTTCTGCCTCTAGGACACAAACACTTGTTCCATTCCCCAGACTAGGAAAATTTTCATCCAGAATTTGTTCAACTATATCTTCTGGTCTTCGCTCTTTCTCTACCGCCTCAGGAATCCCAATAATTCTGACGTTGGAACATTTCATGGAGTCATTAATTTCCCTAATTCTGTTTTCATGGCTTCTAAGCTGTTTGTTCCAGGCCTCCTCCTGATTCTTCTTTTCTATCAGTTTTTCTTCTAGATCACAAATTTGATCTTCCACCTTGGTTACCCTAGCTGTTAGAGTATTTAGATTAGATTGGATCTCATTGGTAGCCTTTTTTTAGTGCTGCTAGATCAGCCCTCACTTCCACCCTTGGAGTTTCTATGTTGCTATTAATGGTCTTCTCCAACTTAGCCAGTTCCTAGATAATTGTTACCCTAAATTCCCTTTCTGGCATACTGTTTAGTCCATATCCAGTAGTTCTGATTTTTTCCTTGAATTTTTCCTCTGATGGGTTTTCCTCCTCCTAGGCATTTTGGTGAGAGGTGGTTGAGGGGATGTATAGCTAAAGATATCAAACACAATCTAGGCAAGGTGCGCCCCAGTTGTACACACATTTCTTTGTCACTTCTCCTGAGCCAACCACGTTAGGGAGTGGGGCAGGCATGGAGCTCTGAGCATGTGCCAGTGAAGAGCTGGTGCTGGTCTTTCCTTCTACTCAGAGCCTGGAGCATGCTTTCTTGGCATCACAGTAAGGAGCCATCATACAGCAGTGCCAGGTATTGCTGGGGTTAATGGAGAGCATGAAATCTGCCACAATACCTGGCTTGCTAAAATGTAACCTCATCCAGTTGTTTTAAAAGAGGTGTTAGCTGAGACTCTCCTTCACCTGGTGGGTGCACAATTGAAAATAAGATGATGGGTAAAGAGGTTCTCTGCAGTCCATCATGACAAGCTATAAAGTACAAAATGTTAATGCTTTTCCACAACCTCCTCTTAAAGTCAAGAGAAGTGCTGCCCTTAGTGATCCCAGAGAAACTGGGGAGTAATAAGATTTGGGCCAATCTTCTTCCAATCAAGAGTCAGGACCACAAGTTCAATAATTGTCCTTTGCTGCTCAGAATGGAAACTTACAAATTGGGCAGAGAACAAGAATTTGATCTGACAAGTGTAGGAGTTCCCACACAAGTTAATAGAACCTGGAATTATAGAGACACTTGAAAATAGCTTGAGAGTAAAGATTTTCTCCATGACAGTCATTTCTTAGCAATTTTGAAAATGTCCAGAAAGTGTATATCTGAAAGCCCTTCCCAATCACTTCTCTATTCAGCAGTACATGGTTTTATTTTTTTAGTAGACGTTTTATTTGCCTTTTTCTGAGGTCTTCTGTTCCACTTTAGGTCCTTGGAGAAGTAGATGCCAACCAGAACAAAACATGCAAAAGGGGAATGTTTGTAAAGGGTACAGGAGAGAGGGAGCAGGAGTGGGCAGGGAGAGACTTCAGACCCCTATGCAGGGCTAACAGCTGTGCAAGGAGAGGGAAGAGAGGAGAAAGGAGAACTGAATGGGAGAAGATTTCAGTGGCAGTGGAACTCTGATAACATCTCAGCCAGGCCAATAGGGACCCCCAGTGCAAAGACAGCCCATTATAGGAGTCCCATGTTGGGCTGGTATGGCCAGCTCTCATCTTTTTCTTGTGGTTGGCTACTGGCTAGGAGAAGCCCATAGAGAGCAAGGCCTCAGAATGAAAGCTGTGTTAGATCCAAGGTGAATAGCTGGAAGGTTCCCAGGAACTATTCTGTTTATAGGTGCTTCCCTTGAAGGGAGATCTGAATGCAGCACTTCATGGCTGCCATTTCCACAGCTTCTGCCAGAGAGATTTTGTTGTTCTGCATGTGTTTGGCAAGGAACATCTCCCTGGTTCATGTGGGCATATTTTCTAAAGGAGAAACCTGGAAAAGGTTAGTTGGATGAACTAACAGCTCCATTTCTGCATTTAGTTCATCTCCCTCCTCCACCATCCATTCTAAATTCTCTTTATTTCAGTGCCACCTGGGCAGGTCTTTATGGTTTACCCAATGGTAGACTGTAAGCTCTTGTTGCTAAGGGATCTGAGCCCCAAGTATAACTGGGCAAAAACTCCTAAAAGTGCCTAATGGGCTCCACTGTGTTTCACATATATTCTTCTCTGCTGCCATTGTGTAAGGATAGTTCTTCCTCCTTAGCAGGAAGCAGTTACCCCTGCCAGAATGATGAATCCCCTTCTTTCCTGCTGGTCCTTGGACACCAGAAGTCCAGAGTAGCTGGGTGGAAACAGTCACTTGTCCCCTGACCAGAGGGTCCCCTCTTTGGTGACTATGATCTCAAACCCTGCAAAGCCCAGAACTGTGGTGATGGAGGTACAAAATCCCAATGTGGGTCATTGAGTGTAATGGTAAGTGGGGCAACTCTTGCTCTCACCACCTTAATGTCTAGCTGGTTCAGAACTACTGCAGTTATAGTATGACAGCAAATGGGAAAGTTAACATAGCCCTAGGGCAACATGAGATAAATATTGTTGTCTGTTTCATATAAATGCAGACTGTTTCTGATCTTCTGGGTATTTTTGACTGGAATAGAAATAATGAAGATGACAAGTCAATAGCCACATACTGTCTGCTTCTGAGACCTTATCCATCAGCTGTAGCAAAGACACAGTGTCTAAAACAACATTAATAAGAGCTGCTATTTGACTGAGATTGTGGCAGTCTGCAGGCATCCATCCACCCCCTTCTTAAAAAAAAAAAAAAAGCTTTGGATGTGATATTATTTTTATTTACTTTGGAGGCTTCCAGTTGGGACTTTCCCCACTATGCTCACTCTTACCCACAGGCCAGGAGCTCAGTTGCCATGTATGGATCCATGGACCCTTAAACCTACTATCTACTAGACTAGCCAGGTCTTCATTCACCAAGGGATTATGAAAATATTTGGGGCCTTTTGCTATATCAACTAAGACTCTGTCCAATACTTCTTGAAAGATCTCAGTATTCATCTTCCCATTGTGCAGTTGCCCACGTAAATGGCTATAGGTTTTTTTTAAGGAAGGACCGAGGGAGTCATTATAGTACCTAATTGCCATCATGTTGCCCTTCTCCTGGAGATGTGGTCACCTCTTCAGTCATTGTATTTCATCAGAAAACTGGCTCAGGTTTATTAACTGAACAAATAATATTGACCTCTTACAGAGATGATGGCCTTCAGTCTCCTTCTCCTCTGTTCTTTTCTCCTTCTGATTGTATTAAGCAGCACTCTTGGCTTCTTTTCTATTTGGTCATGTTCAACCATCTCCACCATTCCCTGTGGTCAAGTCAAGGGCCGCCTCTCTGACACTGCCAGTCATTATGGGAATTGCAGCCCCCTAGCTTCTTGTGGTCAAGTGCTGCCACCTGGCCTCTATTACTTCCAGGCTCCATTTTTTACATTGCTATTAGTAACTCCAGCTTGGACCTGCCACTACGGAACTGCATAGCCTATTCCTGATGGCCCTGGTGAATGCTCTGTCCTTGGGGCTGTCCAATGCAATACAGTCCTCAGGTGAGTCTTCTGATGTCACATAAAATATTGATTCTGATATTCTTTCCTCAGTGAGTTTTTTTTTTTTTTTTTTTTTTTTTTTTTTAAAGATTTTATTTATTTATGAGAGAGAGCGAGAACGAGCACAGGCAGACAGAGTGGAAGGCAAAGTCAGAGGGAGAAGCAGGCTCCCCGCGGAGCAAGGAGCCCGATGTGGGACTCGATCCCAGGACGCCGGGATCATGACCCGAGCCGAAGGCAGCTGCTTAACCAACTGAGCCACCCAGGCGTCCCTCCTCAGTGAGTTTTAAAACTCCTTCCTTTACCATCTGTCAGGGAAAAGTAAAATTCTTGGGGGCATTCACCCAGATGCCTCATCCAAGCTTTCATGGTCCAAGGTTTTCCCAGCTAGGGGTCAAACCTTAGCATAACAGCCTTGTCTTGGTTGAGCATTTCAGTATCTCTAGAGCTCCAAGAAACTATTAGATCCTGAGTCTTCTCTTCAACTATGATTATTATTCCACTGCAGAGATAAGAGACTCTTTGTAAGAGTCCAAAGAGGCTGCCTGGTTTTCACACTTAGTCCTGAATTGTTTGTTAATTGCCCTCAGTTTCTAATTATCCGACCCCAGTGTGTCAGTACAATTAAGTAATAACTGGCCTTGGAGTTACTGTTTTCTTCATGTATTTCAAATGCCTGATTCACTTCGTTGGCAAAGATGTTCTCTTCCATGGGGACACTTTTCCAGGTCACCATCCATGCAGGTCTTCAGCAGTTGAGGCATACTGTCTTATTCCAGGAACTGTCCATGCCCCACATGTCAGGTGGGCTAGTGTTCTCTTTGCCATCTATGAGGTGAGTGAGCTAGGTTCCCAAACCCCATTTTGTGTACCAGATGTATAAGTTTGAGTGCTCCCAGAGTGGACACCCAGATGGAATTAGGTGTGTTAGAGATTCACTGGGGTAATGTTTGTGAAGACAGAGTGGAAGTTGGTGGGAATTGTCTTCAGAATGTGATGTTTGAAAGGAAGGAGAACTGCAGACTGCAGAGCAGATCTGAAAAGGCCCGGGCAAGGGAGCACCCCCAGAGCAAAGATTTCCCATTATAGGAGTCTTATGTCTAACAGAAATGTCATGGCTCTAGTGTCCCTGCTAGGGTCAGACTGGCTGGTGTCAAACTAGAGAGAGCATGGCCTCAGTGTAAACTCCGCTGGAGATACAAACCTGTAGCATCTGGAAGATAGCTGCCAGCTACCCTCCTTGCAGCAGGTTCTCTTAAAAGGGTATCTCAGCAGTATACCTTCATTGTTGACACCTATCCTCAGAGAGATGGGAACCCAGGTTTATGGATGTAAGGCCAATGGCTAACCTCCGGTGGACAGACACTTGGAAAACTGAATTAGTTCTCCTCTGGTTATGTGGAGGAGTTAAAGCCATGGTTGAAGGCTTCCTTGGGCCATTGTTTGGCAGTACTACACGATAGTGTCTCCTGATTTCTTTGGCCCTGTCAGTATTCTAACCCCTATAGGCCAAGGTTCGGTACGTAGAATAAAATCTTTCTGTCTGCTCTCTAAGCACCTGCGGCTCAGACATCTATAGGAATGCTAGGGCCAAACCAAGTCATCTTGGAGGCTCAAGAAGGTATTTGTCCTCGGAGTTCAAAGGGAGAATCCAAGCCCAGAAAAAGGTTGGCTCATTGTGATCAAATCTGACCAAACTGTCTCTTTCTAAACACCTGATCTTAGACTTCGCTTAATTTTTATGATGAACACAGGATATATTCTGATAGTCCATCTTCAAAGACTTGAGGTCTAATTTGTTTAAGGAAGCAAACAAATGAAGGCTTAGAGATTGAAAGCAAGTAAATCAAGTAAATTCTCCCTAAGATGAGGCTGATGAAAGAGGCTGCCCGGGCAATTAGCTCTAAACATTGCTGTGTGGAAGGACGGGTTTTTTGGGAAGCCCATTTTGAGGGAGTTATAAATAAAACCCTCTAAAGACTAGAGCAAAAGAAAAACCACAGTCTTTGGTGAGGAGTCGGGCAAATGAGGCATGTCAAGCGCATAGCCAGGCAGGGTATTTTCAGGATATATGTGGGCTTCAGAGAGCAGGCTGGGCTCTCCTTCCAGCTCATGGGAAGACTGTGGGCAAGTTGTCTGATGCCTGTGAGCCTCCATTTCCTTATGTATGTAATGAAAGAAAATGCCTCTTATTTAGCATGTAGTTAAAGGAATTAAGAAACAACACAGAACAGCATAGTAAGAACGAGCTCTGGGGTCAGAAATCCCAACCCTCCAAACACAGTTCATCCTTGATGAAGCTGCCAAACCCCTCTGCCTCCCAGCTGCCTCTCCTTAAGATGGAGGCCACGATACCATAATACAGTTTGTACTCTATGATGTCTGACTTCTTTTGTTCCACTTAATAGTTTGAGATTCATCCATTTCCTTTCAGGTTTCAGCAATTGATTTCCTTTCATTGCTGAGCACACTACACTTAGGAATGTACCATAATGTGTTTATCTATTCTCCTCTTGGTAGATCTTAGAGTCGTTTCCAGATTTTGATAATCATGACTTAAGCAGCTATGACTATTCTTGTAGAGGCGTTCTTGTGGACATATGTTTTCATTTCTCTGAGTAAATACCTAGGAATGGATTTCTGGGTCATAGGATAAATATATGTTTAACTTGGTGAGAAAGAGCCAAACATTTTTCTGAAAGGTTGTGTCAGCAGTATACACTCTAATATTTGGCGTTATTCTTTTCCATTTTAACAACCCTAGGGAGAGAAATAGAATCTCACTATGGTTTTAATTTGCATTTCTCTCATGGCTAATAATATTAAGGATATTTTCGTGTGCATGCAGATCGTTTGCGTATCTTCTTTTATGAAGTGTCTGTTCAGCTCCTTGTTCAATCTTTATCCTGGGGTTTTTTATTATTAATACTAAGGAGTTCTTGAAATATTGTGGTTATAAATCATTTGTCAGAAAATAAATTTGCCTCAAACTGGGAGAAAGCTGAGCGGTTTTTGCTGTTGGAGAAATCCAATTTACAAATTCTTTTCTTGTGGTTACTGCTATCTCCTGTCTTTAAAAAAAAAAAAAAAAAAATCTTTGCCTATCCTAAGCTCACAAAGATACTCTTCTTTTTTTTTAAGAGGCTTAAAAAACCTTTACCTCCGGGTGCATGATTCATCTCAAGGTAAGTCTAGTGTATGGTATAAAGCAGTATTTGGGTTCATTTTTTGCTGTATAGTTATTTCAGCATTGCCTGGAGAAAAGGGTTTCCTTTCCCTGTTGATTTGCTCTAGTGTCTTTATAGAAAACCAAATGACTCTATATCTGGAATCTTACTTCTGCGCAGTTGATCTATTTGTCTATCCTTATGTCACTACCAACTGTCTAATTACTACAGCTTTAAATTTATTCTTGAAAGTAGGGAATGTAAGTTCTTCAACTTTGTTATGTTTTTCAAGGTTGTTTTCTCTATTCTAGTTCATTCTTATTTTTATCTAAACTTTCATATCTGCTTGACAATTTCCACACACACACACACAAAATGCTGGGATTTTAACTGGAATTACAATGAATCTTTTTTTCCTTCTTACTGTGTTTAAAAATATTTGTCTATTCCAATTTAATTACTTACAGTGCTATATTAGTTTCAGGTGTACAATATAGTGATTCAGCTATTATCTACATTACACAGTGCTCATCAGGATAAGTTCACTCTTAAACCCCTTCTCGTATTTTACCCATCCTCCCACCAATTTATTTTCTATATTCAAATCTTCTTTTCTTTGTTCATTTGTTTCTTAAATTCCACATATGAGTGAAATCTTATGGTATCTGTCTTCCTCTGACTTATTTCACTTAGCATTATACTCTCTAGATCCATCTGTGTTGTTGCAAATGGCAAGATTTCATTTTTTTCGACTGACATGCCATCATATATATTCTATTATATATTATATTGCATTATATATATTCTATTATATAAATTATACACATTCCTTTATATATATACATATTATAATACACATATATGTGTGTGTATACATATGTGTGGATGGACACTTGTGTTGTTTCCATATCTTGACTATTATAAATAATGCTGCAATAGACATAGGGGAGCTTGCATCTTTTCAAATTAGTGTTTTCATATTCTTTGGGCAAATATCCAGTAGAATTACTGGATCATATGGTAATTCTATTTTTAATTTTTGAGGAAACTCCATACTGTTTCCCACAGTGGCTGTGCCAGTCTGCATTCCCACCCATAGCACATGGGGTGACTTTTTCTCCACATCCTCACCAATACTTGTTATTTCTTGTGTTTTCTATTTTAGCCATTCTATTTTTTAAAATTCAATTAGCTAACACATAATACCTCATTACTTTCAGATGTAGTGTTCAACAATTCATCTTTTACATATAACACCCAGTGTTCATCCCACATTGTGCCCTCCTTAATGTCCATCATCACCCAGTTTCCCCATTCCCCACCCACCTCCTCTTCAGCAACCCTCCTTTTTTTTCCCCATAGTTGAGAGTCTCTCATGGCTTGTCTCCTTCACTGATTTCTTCCCATCCAGTTTTCCCTCCCTTCCCTTATGGTCTTCTGCACTGTTTCTTATGTTCCACATATGAGTGAAACTATATGATAATTGTCTTTCTCTGATTGACTTATTTCACTTAGCATCATATTCTCCAGTTCCATCCACATTGTAGTAAATGGTAAGGATTCATAATTTCTGATGGTTGAGTAATATTCCATTGTGTGTGTATGTATCTATATATAGATATAAATATATACACCCAACTTTATCCGTTCATCTGTCAAAGGACATTCTCATTAGCCATTCTATTTTGACAGGTGTGAGGGGGTATCTCATCGAAGTTTTGATTTGCATTTCTCTGATGATGAGTGATTTTGAGTATCTTTTCATGTGTCTGTTGACATCTGTATGTCATCTTAGGAGAAATATCTGTTCATGTCTTCTGCTCATTTTAATTGACTGTTTTTTGGTGCTGAGTTAAAGAAGCTCTTTATATATTTTGGATATTAACCACTTATGAGACATACTATTTGCAAATATCTTCTCATATTTGTGGGTTGTCTTCTTGTTTCATTGATGGTTTCCTTCACTGTGCAGAAGCTTTTTATTTTGGTGTAGTCTCAGTAGTTTCATTTTGCTTTTTTTCCCCTTGCCTCAGGAGACATATCTAGAAAAATGTTTCTATAGCTGATGTCAAAGAGATTACTGCCTATGTTTTCTTCTAGGTGATTTATGGTTTCAGGTTTCACATTTAGGTCTTTAATTCATTTTGAGCTTATTTTTGTGGTGTAAAAACTGTCTGTTGAAGACACTTTTTCCCCTTGTGTGTTCTTGCCTCCTTTGTCACAAACTAATTGACCATATAAGTAGGGCTTATCTCTAGACTCTCTACTCTGTTCCATTGATCTTTAAGTCTATTTTTGTGCCAGTGCCATGTAGTTTTGCTTGCTACAGCTTTATAGTATAACTTAAAATTTTGGATTTTTATACATCCAATTTTGTTCTTCTTTTTCAGGGTTGCTTTGGCTATTCAGGGTCTTTTGAGATTCTATAAAAATGCTGTTAATATTTTGATAGGGATTGTATTAAATTGTAGATTGAACCTTTAGCAAAAACTGTGGAAAAAAGATATGAACAATATTGGGTCTTATCAACCATGAATAAGGTGTATCTCCATTTATTTATGTCTTCTTCATTTATTTCACAATGTTTTGTAGTTTCTAGTTTTCAACATAGGAGTGTTATACATCATTTAATTTTATTTAAATTAATTAACATATAGTATATTATTAGTTTCAGGGGTAGAGTTCAGTGTTTTATCAGTTGCATATAATGCCCAGTGCTCATTACATCACATGCCCTCTGTAAGGTCCATCACCGAGTGACCCTGTCCCCCTCTCAACCCCCCTCCAGTAATCCTCTGTTTGTTTCCTATAGTTAAGAGTCTCTTATGGTTTGCCTCCCTCTCTGGTTTCATCTTGTTTCATTTTTCCTTCCCTTCCCCTATATTCATCTGTTTGTTTCTTAATTCCACATTTGAGTGAAATCATATAATTGTCTTTCTCTGACTTATTTTGCTTAGCATAATACCCTCTAGTTCTGTCCATATCGTTGCAAATGTCAAGATTTTATTCTTTTCAATGGCTGAGTAATATTCCATTGTATATATAAACCACCTCCTCTTTATCCATTCATCTACCGACAGACATCTGGGCTCTCTCCATATTTTGGCTATTGTGGACTTCGTTGCTATAAGCATTTGGGTGGAGGTGATTATTTTTGTATCATTTGGTTAAATATCTAGTAGTTCAATTGTTGGGTTATAGGGTAGTTCTATTTTTAATCTTTTGAAGAACCTCCATACTGTTTTTCAGAATGGCTACACCAGCTTGCATTCCCACCAAGAGTTGTGAGAGGGTTGCCCTTTCTCTACATCCTCACCAACATCTGTCATTTCCTGACTTGTTAATTTTAACCATTCTGACCAGTGTGAGGTAGTGTCTCATTGTGGTTTTGATTTGTATTTCCCTGATGCTGAGTGATGTTGAACATTTTTTCATCTGTTAGCCGTTTGTATGTCCTCTTTGAAGAAATGTCTCTTCATAAAGGAAACAATCAACAAAACTAAAAGACAACCTATGGAATGGGAGAAGATATTTGCAAATGACATATCAGGTAAGGGGCTAGTATCCAAATTTTATAAAGAATTTATCAAACTCAACATTCAAAAACCAAAAAAATAGTAGGGGATGTTAACACCCCATTTACACTGATGGATAGATCATCCAGGTAGAAAATCAACAACGAAACAGTGGCTTCAAATGACACACCGAACCAGATGGATTTAACAGATATATTCTGAACATGCCATCCTAAAAAAGCAGAATACACATTCTTTTCAAGTGCGCATTGAATTTTCTCCAGAATAGATCACATATTAGGCCACAAAACAAGTCACAACAAACTCAAAAAGATCAAAGTTAGACCATGTGTCTTTTTCTTTTTTTTAACCACAAAGCTATGTAACTAGATCTCAATCACAAGAAAAAAATCTAGAAAGAACACAAATAAATACATGGAGATTAAAGAACATGCTACTAAACAATGAATGGGTCAACAAAGAAAGTGGGTGAGAAACTGAAAACATTTTTGAAATTGAAAAAAATGCTCCTTAATCATTGGAAAGCAACAAAATCAGTTCTAAGAAGGAAGTTTATAGCGATCTAAGCCTACCTCAAGAAGCAAGACAATCTCAACTTAATCTTATACCTAAAGGAGCTAGAAAAAGAAGAACAAAGAAAACCCAAAACCAGCAGAAGGAAGGAAATAATGATTAGAACAGAAATAAAGGATATAGAAACTTAAAAAAATGGATCAATGAAACCAAGAGCAAGTTCTTTTAAAAGATCAATGAAATTGATAAACCTCTAGCCAGATTCAGGAAAAAATAAAGTCCCAAATAAAATCAGAAATGAAAAAGGAGAAATAACCCCCACACAGAAATACAAAGGACTGCAAAAGAATATTATGAAAAATTATATGCCAGCAAATTGGATAACCTAGAAAAAATAAAGTCCAAGAAACATATAACCTCCCAAAACCAAACAAGGAATAGAAAATTTGAACAGACTTATTGCAGCAATGAAATTGAATCAGTAATATAAAAACCCCCAATAAAATTTATTCCAGGGGCGCCTGGGTGACTCTGTTGGTTAACCATCTGCCTTTGGCTCAGGCCATGATCCCAGGAACCTGGGACTGAGCTCTGCATTGGGCTCCCTGCTCAGTGGGGAGCCTGCTTCTCCCTCTGCCTCTGCCTGCCCCTCTGCCTACCTGTGCGAAGTAATTCCAGGACCAGACAGCTTCACAGATGAATTCTACCAAATATTTAAAGAAGAGTTAATACCTATTCTTCTCAAACTTTTCCAAAAAATAAAATACAAAGGAAAACTTATAAAAGGACCACACAAAAAAGAACTACAAGCCAATATTTGTGATGAAGATAGATGCAAACATTCTCCACAAAATACTTAATAAACTGAGTTCAACAATACATTAAAAAAAAAATCATTCACTGTGATCAAGTGGAATCTATTCCCAGGATGCAAGGGTGGTTCGAAATTCACAAATCAGTGTGACACACCACATCAATAAGAGAAAGGATAAAGACCGTATGATCATGTCAACAGATGCAGAAAAAGCATATGACAAGGTACAGCATCCATTCATGAGAAAACCCCCCCAAAAAAGTAGGTTTAGAGGGGATGTACCTCACCATAATAAAGGTTTTATATGAGAAAACTGCAGCTAACATTATACTCAATGGAGAAAAACTGAGAGCTTTTCTTCTAAAGTCAGGAAATGACAAGGATATTTACTTTTATTCAACATAGTACTGGAAGTCCTGGCCTCAGCAATAACAACAAAAAGGAATAAAAGGCATTGAAAATGGTAAGGATGAAATACAATTTCATTATTTGCAGATGACATGATACTGTATATAGAAAACCCAAAAATGCCAACAAAAAACTACTAGAACTGATACATGATTTCAGTAAAATTGTAGGATACAAAAATCAATATACAGAAATCTGCATTACTATATGAAAATGAAGCAGCAGAAAGTGAAATTAAGAAAGCAATCCCATTTTTAATTGCACCCAAACAATAAAATATCTGGGAATAAACTTAACCAGAGGTGAAATGCCTGTACTCTGAAAAGTATAAAACGCTGATGATAGAAATTGAAGAGGACACAAAGAAAGGGAAAGTTATTCTATGCTCACGTGTTGAAAGAACAAATAATGAAATTTCCATACTCTCCTCCAGTTCCATCCTGGAGTAAATTATGCTAAATGAAATAAGCAGAGAAAGACAGTTATCATTTGTTTTCACTCAAATGTGAAACGTAAGGAATAGAGCAGAGGACCACAAGGGAAGGGAGAGAAAACCAAATGGGAAGAAATCGGAGGGAGACAAAACATGATAGCCTCTGGACTCCAGGAAACAAACTGAGGGTTGCAGAAGAGAGGGGGGTGAGGAATGGGGTAACTGGGTGATGGGGTGACCGAGTGATGGGTACTAAGGAGGGAACATGTTAGGAAGAGCCACTGGGTATTATATGAAACTATTGAATCATTGAACACTACAACAAAAACTTATGATGTACTATATGCTAACTAAC
Organism: Mustela putorius furo; assembly: GCF_011764305.1. Lineage (NCBI taxonomy): Eukaryota > Metazoa > Chordata > Mammalia > Carnivora > Mustelidae > Mustela > Mustela putorius. The sequence goes on from NW_025421294.1 coordinate 1,014,537, forward strand.
AGAACCTAATAAAAAAATAAAAATTAAAAGAAAAAAAAATCCATACTACCCAAAGCAATCTACTTATTTAATGCAATCTATATAAAAATACCAAAAGCATTTTTCACAGAAGTATAAAGAACAATCCTAAAGTTTGTATGGAATCCCAAAAGACACCAAATAGCAAAAGCATTGTTGAAACAGAAAAACAAAACTGGAGGTATCACAATACCCGACTTCAAGTTATATTACAAAGCTGTAGTAACCAAAACAGTATGGTACTGGCACAAAAAATAGACATAAATCAATAAAACAGAATTAAAAACCTAGAAATGAACCCACAGCTATATGATCAATTAATCTGTGACAAAACAAGAAAGAGTATCGAATGGGAACAAATGCTCTTGGGAAAGCTGGACAGCTCCATGGAAAAGAAAGAAACTGGACTGCTTTCTTACACCGTACACAAAAATAAACTCAAAATGGATTAAAGACCTAAATATGAGACCTGAAATCATAGAAATCCTAGAAGAGAACACAGCAGTAATGTCTCTGACATTAACTGCCTCAACATCTTTCTAGATATATCTCCTGAGTCAAGAGAAACACAAGCAAAAATAAACTACTGGGGCTACTTCAAAATAAAAATCTCTGCACAGCAAAGGAAACAATCAACAAAACTAAAAGGCAACCTATAGAATATGACAAGATATTTGTAAATGACTTCTCTGATGAAGGGTGAGTGTCCAAAATATACAAAGAACTTATAAAACTCAACACACCAAATGCAAATAAGCAGAAGACATAAACAGACATTTCTCCAAAGAAGACCTCCAGATGGCCAACAGACACATGAAAAAGTGCCCAACTTCACTCATCATCAGGGAAATGTAAAACCAAAACTACAATCAATGATGACCTCACATATGTCAGAATGGCCAAAATCAACAACACAAGAAACAACAGGTGTTCGTGAGGATGTGGAGAAAAAGGACCCACTTGCACTGTTGGTGGGAATGCAAGCTGTTGCAGCCACTTTGGAAAACAGTATGGAGGTTCCTCAAAAAGTTTAAAATAGAGCTACCCTATGACCCAGTAAGGGCACTATTGGGTATTTACCCCAAGAATACAAAAACACTAATTCAAAGGATACATGTATCCCTACGTTTATCGTAGCATTATTTACAATAGCCAAATTACGGAAGCAGCCCAAGTGTCCATCAGTAGATGAATGGATAAAGAAGATGTGATATATTTATGCAATGGAATGCTATTCAGCCATAAAAAGAATGAAATTTTGCCATTTGCAATGACCTGGATGGAGCTAGAGGGTAATGTACTAAGCAAAATAAGTGAATCAGAGAAAGACAAATACCATACGATTTCACTCATATGTGGAATTTAAGAAACAAAAGAAATGAACAAAGGAAAAAAAAAAGAGAGAGACAAACCAAGAAATATGCTCTTACCTACACAGAACAAACTGATGGTCACCAGAGGGGAGGTGGGTGGGGAGATGACAAAAATAGGTGATTGGGATCAAAAAGAACACTTAACATACTGAGCACTGGGTAATGTATAGAATTGTTGGACCACTATATTATGCACCTGAAACTAATATAATACTGTATGTTAACTATACTGGAATTAAAATTTAAAATTTTATAAAGATATTTTGAACTGAATGGAAATGAGAGAAAAACATGTCAAAATTTGTGGGATGCAGCCATAGAAATTCTTAGAAATTTATAGCATTAAGCACTTAAAGTACATAACAAGAACGGTATAACATCAATAATGTAAACTTTTACCTAAAAAGCTAGGAAAAGAAAAGCAAATTCAACCAAAATAACTAGAATATAAAAACATAAAGAGTGGAAAGCAGCAAAACAATAAGCCTGCAAACCACTGACAAAATCAACAAAACCAAAAGTGGTTTCACTGAAAAAGATTAATGAAATTGGTGAATGGAGAGCAAGAGAGATAGTGAAAAAGACAGAAAAAAACACAGATTAATAGTATTAGTAATGAGAGAGGACATCACTACAGCTATAGACATTGAAGGGGTAATAAGAAAATATTATGAACAAATTTTAATGGCAATAAATTTGGTAATTAAGATAAACTAGACACATTTATTGAAAGATAAAGCTTAGCAAAACCAGCACAAAAGATACAAAATCTGAATAGCCACATATCTGTTAAAGAAATTCAATTTATAATTAAAACATTCACACAAAGAAAACTCCAGTTTACACAGTTGCTCTGGTGAGTTCTGCCCAACATTTCTGAGTAGGACGTAATATCAATCCTACACAATCTTTTAGAATAGAGAGGAAAAGGAGAGTACTTCCTAACCAATTTTATGAGGTCACAATAACCCTGATATCAAAAGCTGACAAGGACATTGAAAAGATAAATTATAGACCAATATCTTTCCTAAACCTAGATGCAAAAATCCTTAACAATATTAGCAAATTGAATCAAATAACATATAAAGAGGATAATACATCAAGAGTAAGTGGGGGATTATTTCAGGAAGGCAAGATTGGCTTAATATTAGGAAATCAATAAAGCACATTAACAGAAACAGGAGAAAAATTATGATTAGCTCAAGAGATGCAGAAAAAGCATTTGACCAAAGTCCAATATCCATTCATGACAAAAGTATAAACTCTCAACAAACCAGGCAAAAAAGAAAACTTCCTCACCCTAATAAAAGCTATCTATAAAATAACTGGAGCTAATGTCACACAATGTAAGTACTGAATGCATTCCCCCTACCATCACAAGGCAAGGTATCTGTTCTCATTACTTTTGTACTGTGCTCTACTGGAGATCATAGCCAGGGCAAAAGGAAAGGTTTTTAAAAAGACCTAAGGATCAGAAAGGAGAAGTAAAACATTTTTTTTTCACAGACGATGTAGTTGTATACACAGATAATCTGATTCTAAAGGAATCTACTGAAAACTCTTAAAACTAATCAAGGGAATTTAGCAAGGACACAGGATACAGTCAGTTTCTAAAAATCAATTGTATTTCTATATACTGGAGTAAAATTGGCAAATGAAATATAAGAGTTTATACTTACAACAGCATTACAAAGTATTTATGCTTTGTAATAAGAGGGATAAGTTTATCAGAAGATGTGTCATAGGAAAGCTCTATTTTTAAATTTTGAGGAAACTCCATACTATTTTCCAGAATGATGGTATCAGCATGCATTCCCAGCAGCATTGTAAAAGGGTTTCCTTTCTTTTCTTTTCTTTTCTTTTTTTTTTTTTTAAGATTTATTTATTAATTGGAGAGAGAGCATGCCAGCACACAAGCAGGGGGAAGGGGCAGAGCGAGAGGGAAAAGCAGACTCCCCACCGAGCAGGGAGTCTGATGCGGGATTCCTGATCCCATTACCCTGGGATCATGCCCTGAGCCAAAGGCAGATGCTTCACCAACTGAGCCACCCAGGTGCCCGAGGGTTCCCCTTTCTCCACATCCTGACCAACACTTGTTGTTTCCTGACGTGTTAATTTTAATTGTTTGGACTGGTGTGATGTGGTATCTCATGGTGGTTTTGATTTCTATTTCCCTGATGCCAAGATATGTTACAACTCAAAAGCTTACAGTTATGGATTTGTTTAGTTCTTAATCCTGCTTTCTTAATGAATTGACTGTTCTATTATTATGAAATGTCTCCTTTTTATTCTAGTTATTGCTTTTTGACTTGAAGTTTATTTTGTCTGATATGAATAAAATAATATCAGCTTTCTTACAGTTAGTGTTTGCATGGTATAATTCTTCCATACCTTTGTTTCAACTTCTTTTGTGACTGTATATTAAAAATGTATCTCTCATAAACAACATACACATGGATCTCTCCTTTTTATTCTATCTAAAAATTTCTACCTCTTAATTGGAGTATTTAGTCCACTTACATTTAATTGTATGGTTGGGCTTAATTTTAGCATCTCACCACTTATCATATTTTCTTTTTTTCTTTGTTCCTTTGTTTGTCTTTCATTTGTCTTCTCTTGACTGAGAACTTTTTATATTTCATTTTACCTCCCCTATTGGCTTTTCAGCTATATGTCTTTGTTTTGTCAGTGGTTGCTCTACGCAACATAATATCCATCCTTAACCCATTTTATCTCAATTAATGTTATATCACTTCACATGTAATAATATTTTAAAAGTGCTAGTTTGGTTTCTCTGAAAAGCAGACACCAAGATGGGATTATATACATGCAATACCCACTGCACGGGGAACATTTGTGAAGGATAAAGGCGGAGAGAGCAGGAGGAGGTGGAGACATCCTTCCGGCTGCGAAAGGAGAATGGAGAGGAAGAAGTGTAGAGACAGAATCTTAGATCGTAACACAGTTCTAAGAAAGTCTTGGTAAAGCTGAAGAGCAGTCCCTAAACAAAAGTTGTCATTTGGATATATCTGGCATTAGCCCAAAATGGACTGCCTTTAGTACTCCTCACAATGCTGAGTCATTGGCTGGGAGCAGCCAGGGAAAGAGGACCTTGGCATGAAAACCACAGTAGATAGAAAGGGGGAGCAGCTAGAAGCAGTCAGTCAGCTAAGTCTCCAGTAGGCTCTCCTAAAGACAGCTGGAACAGTTCAGCTCCCTGCTGCCACAGACCACCCCTTGCCCTGTACAGATGCTCTTGTATGTTCAGGAAGCCAGTCCTTCATGCTTCCTGTGGACCTCTTTCAGTAGAAACTTAGTAGAGAGAGGTTAGTGGGACAGCATGTTTCCTTCCAGGGCCCCCAAGCAACCAGCCAGTCAGTGGACGATTTCTGGACATTGTCTAGAAATCTGCATCTATATTCTTACCTTGTACTACTTCTCCTTCCACTCAAAGGTATGTCACTGGCAGCTCTGTCTCCTGGGAAGATTTTCACTTTTCTCTGCTTTTCAGGTTCACCCTTGAATGTGGACATGATGCAGCACTCTCGGTGTTCAGCTCCCTTCTATATACTGAGTCCACTCAACCATACACCAAGTTCAGGCTGTTTCCTCCTCCCTCAGCTGATCCAATGCAAGCCTCCCTTCAACCATATGTGTGGCCTGGAGATGGGTGCTGCTGCTGCCATAGTGAGTGACATGGAAGTGTGGGCCACCTGCTTGTGCTACTAACCTGTGCTCTCCTAACATTTTCATTTTATGATAGACCAATGCCAGGCTTGCCCAACATTATGACCTGTCAGATCTGATGGTCCCCAGATCAGCAGGGTAATTCCAGGTACAGGATCATTTGATGCTCCGAATAACCAAGCATTCTATCTCTGCCCTGTCCCCAAAACGTGATGGGTTATTTTTCAAAAGGCATATATTTCTCTGCTGCAAATGGCACGGCCTTGCTTCAGAACCCCAGAGGTCTGCATTGCCATTCTCCTACAGAGACCTGCTATACATTTCATGTGCATCTTTTTCCACCACAGATACTGCTGACACCAGAGGGCCTGTTAGACTGCATGACCTACATGGCCAGATTGCTTGTACCATGGCCTGAACTCACTGCAGAGCTCTTTCCTATTTGGGGCCCCCCACAAAGTTGATGGCCTTCTGTGTCACCACATATAAGGGCCCAAGCAGTATTCCTAGATGTGGAATGTGCTGTCTCTAGATCCCAAAGTGGCCTACCAGGCACTGTGCTTCCTTCCTTGCAGTAGGGAGTACTAGATGCCAAACATTTTTCTTTAACTCTTTAGAGATAGCTTAGCACATCCCTGACCACTAGACCCTAAAAAACTTTACCAAAGTGGCAGGTTCTTGAATTGTCACAGAGGTTTTCTCCCACTATCTGGACCCCATGGTTCTTAAATGGATGTCAGTGTACTACCTCCTTCTGCTCATTTTCCCCAATCAGCATGACGTAATAGATCAACATGATGTTCTACAGGACGGCTAGACAGCCCAGATCTCTGGGGAAAATATGATGTCAGAGAGTGGGAAATTTAACCTAGCCCTGCAAATGAATAGTCACTGTCCATTCCACATAGATGTGAACTCTTTCTAATCTTCTTTTCTGATATGACTAGGAAAGAACACATTCACGAAAGCCATGGAGCTTCTGCCATGTGTCTGAAGCCTCAGTAATGCTCTCTAACAACAGTCTCCAAAGACTCTAAGAACAGTCTCCAAAGAGAACACATCAAGGGCAACTGACATTGCTGTGGTTACAGAACAACAGAAGAGAAATGAGACAGAGAGATACCAAACAGCCAAAAGGCTGATCTAAATACAAACATACCAATTCCTACAGTACTGCGAATGTACCAAACACTCCAGGGAAAAGCCACAGACTGACAGATTGCATCAAAAAGGAAGATGCAAATGTAAATTGTCCACAGTTTTTTTTTTTTTTGTTTTTTGTTTTTTTTTTAGGATGATAGAAGTATTATAGAACTTGACTATGGTGATGGTTGGAAAACATGTACATTTTTCCAAAATTGATCAAACTTAAAAAGGCTGAGTGTGACTATGTATAAATTCTATCTCAATAAAGCTGTAAAAGAAGATACGTTCCAACTCATTCCATGAGCCTGGAATCTCTATCAAAATATATCGAGTTAAGGTGGGGAGAAAAAGGAAGATAGCAGCCAATATAACTGATAAGAGCAGATGCAAAAACCTAAACAAACTATTTACAACGGAATTCAGCAGTGTGTAAAGAAAGAGGAAAGATCCTGACCAAGTTGCGTGAGTGTCCCAAGAACAGAAGACTGGCTTAACCTTAAAAAGCTGGGTAAAGATTAAATTCCACCCTTTTCTTTAAAAAAAAAAAAAAGAAAAGAAAAAAAAGCTGGGTAATGCAATTCATCTTATTAATAAATTATGAGTAAACACACACGAACATCACAGGAAATGAAGAAAGAGCATTTGATAAAACACAACCACCACTAAGATTTAACAAAAAAATATATAACTCTTGTTAAGTTTGGAATAAAAAGAACCTTCCTAGACATAAGCGACAGTAAGTAACATACTTAATGGTAGAATGCTTAAGAGATCTGCTTTCGCTGCTCCTTTTCAACACTGGACTAGAGATCCTATCCATTCAGACTCAGAAGGGAAATAGGTATAAATATTTAAATATATATATATAACTGTCACTATTTTAAAAAAGATTTTACTTATTTATTTATTAATTTGACAGACCGAGATCACAAGTAGGCAGAGAGGCGGGCAGAGAGAGGGGGTGAGGAGTGGGTGAGAGGAGAGTAGGCTCCCCACCGAGCAGAGAACCTGACCTGAGCCAAAGGCAGAGGCTTAACCCACTGAGCCACCCAGGTGCCCCTGTAACTGTCACTATTGTTGGGCCTTGGATTATTCATGAAGAAATCCCAAGAATGTGTAGATAATTATTAGAATTAATAGCAAGGTTGCTAGATATTTAAAAAATCCATATTCCAAAATCAATGGGATTTCTATGTGTTAGTCAAAATAAAAGATGTAGGGCGCCTGGGTGGCTCAGTGGGTTAAGTCTCTGCCTTCGGCTCAGGTCATGATCTCAGGGTCCTGGGATCGAGCCCCGCATTGGCGGGGGGCGGGGGCTCTGCTCAGCGGGAAGCCTACTTCCCACCCACCTCTGCCTGCCTCTCTGCCTACTTATGATTTCTCTGCCCCATAAATAAATGAAATCTTTTTAAAAAATAAAAGATGTAATTTAGTTAAAGATGTTATTTATAACAACAAGAATACCTAAAAAGAAATTTTTAAAATGGAGGTGTACATGTTCTTTTTGAACAATATTATAATTATAAAGGTTTACTAAAAGAGAATACCTCATAAAAATAAGCATTATTCCATGCTAGTGGATAAGAACACTTAATTGTATAAAGATGTCCATTCTCTTAAAAAAATGTATCTCTAAAATCAGTGCAAATCCCGTCAGACAAATAGCTGGCTGGAACAGACCAGAGAGCCTCCAAACAGACTCACGCATACAGGCAAACTGGATTTCTCACAACAGACATTGTAATCATCAGGGAAAGGATGAGCTACTTAACAAATGGGATTTGGATGCTTCATTTTTCATAGAGAAAAATGAAATCTGATCCTTGCCTCATACCAGACACAGAATTCAAATCCACACGATTTAAGACTGAAATGTGGTAGAACTACAGGAGCGGTGTACAACAGTGTAGAAGAAAGTCTGTGAACTCAGCCCAGAGAACCATTTCTGAAATACAAAGTACAGACCACAGAGGGAAACACATCCCTCCCAGCAGAGGCTCCCAGTGGTCTCAGTGGCCCTTGATGTCAGGGCCGGCACCTCCACCTCCTTCCCTCTCCAGATCTTCAAGCAGGGCAGTCGGGGCTCTGAGATTCTGGACAGACAAGAGGAAGATGGCTGCTGCCTCCTTGTTTGCAGTCTCAAGTAGGAGATTGTCTTCATCTTCCCACAGACAGAAAACGTGTTTGAGACAGGGAAACACACTGGTTTAATTTAGAGAGCCCTTTTCAAGAGACAAGTAATTAAGCTCTGAATTGTTGCTTCCCTGGTGTAATACCCTCCAGTCGGGGAGCTGCGCGTTTTCTTTGTTTCAGAGCTGATGAAAATCAACAGCAGTGTGTTTGGGGGAAGGACGGGATGCTATGATGAAGAGTGATGAGGGAGACGAGCGAGAGCGAGCGTGTGAAACAGGCAGGAGCGAGGGATGCCAATCATTCTAGCCTCCAAAAGAGATGCATTGTAAGTGACAAGATCACCATAGTGGAAAAAAGAGATGTGTATCCCATCTGCACAGCCCTGACACTGGAACACCATTGGCAGACACCCCTCTAGCCGGCCAGCTGGGAGGATCTGACTGTCTTGGCTCACCCGGGCCAGTCCCAAGGGAGGGCTCTGGTTACATCTCCTTCCTGCTTCCCGTGCTAAGGGAAGGGACAGAGCAGGCAAAGGGAGGCAAGTGTTAGAGGGAAGAGAGGGATCGACTCTGAAAAACAGAACAAGTGGCTCTTCTACCACTGATTTCTACCAAAATATTATTTACTCTCAAGAGTCCAGGCTTCTGCATTTAAGGAACGGAATAAATCTTATTGTTGTTTAGATGCCTCCAAATTCATTGGGATCCAACCCTCTTAGTAAGGTGAACATTACAATCTGCTGTCTGGCAGACGTTCAGAGATGGCGTTCAATCCCGTGACCATTATATCTTTGTCTTCAAGACTAGCACGTTTTCACCATGGCTTCCTCTCATCATGATGAAGGCTCTGGAAGACGAGCAAAGCATGTCGGGTACTTAAACGTGCAAGAGCACAGTAAGTCAAGGTATGGGGCAATGCCTCCAGCTGCCGAAAGGAGAGTGCAATGATAACACTTACCCAGTAGACTTGATTTTTCACACTGCCCAAGCCGCCCCTGGCGGTAAGCTAGCCACTTACACAGGCATTCTAATTCTGCTGAATGGTACTCTTGCTCTGCCTAATAGGTTCCTTAGGCTTTTGCACTTTTATTTATTAGACAGACAGAGATTGCAAGTAGGCAGAGAGAGAGCAGGGAAAGCAGGCTCCCCGCCGAGCCCGATGTGGGGCTTGATCCCAGGACACCGGAATCATGACCCGAGCCAAAGGCAGAGGCTTTGACCCACTGAGCCACCCAGGTGCCCCAGCTTCTGCACTTTTGTCTACCCTGTGTCCCCGTGGAAACCTGCCTGTCTCTGCCTGTTCAGTCATCTATAAGCTGACTATATATTTTATAAAATTTGTTTATAAATTTATGAAATCTCTTCCAGATGTCAGTCTCCTTATCCATCAGGCTACAAAATATGAAACAGTCATTGCCGTGAATCTGAAAACTAGATGGAGAAGGAAGAAAGACACACACACACACACACACACACACACAGATTAAGAATAGGGGTTTTGGCCTAAGATGACTCAGGTTAGAATCCTATCTCTGGCATTTCCTAGTTGTGTGGTTTTGAATAAATCACTTAATTTTTCTAAGTTTCAATATTCTCATCTATAAAGTGGAGCTATGTTATCTATCAAATATTTATTGATGACACACTTTGTGCCCAGCACAGGCTAAGATACTAGGGATCTGGCTCTGGGCCAGACAGACAAAATCCCTCCCGATTCAGATGCTAACAAATGGATGTTAAAAGTCAAATACCAGATCCAGAGTGTGTCAGGTAATGTTAAATGCCATGAAGGCCAATAGAGCAGGGTGAGACCATGAATGTGGGATTAGATAGGCTGGGGAATCCCTGTCTGGGGAGGTGGTGTGGGACAGAGGGTTCACATGATGGTCTGGAAGAAGAGCATTTCAGGCACAAAGAGCAAGGCCCAGAGGTGGAAGCACACCATCGCAGGCCAACTCACCACAAGGAGCCATCGTGGCTGAGAGCGGTGAGCAAGGGGGAGGGGGCAGAGGGAGAAGCTGAACTGGGGCCAGGCCACACTGGGCCATGGCGACCAAGATAAAAACAGTGTTCAGTGCGGTCCATAACAGCAGCTTCCTTTAGCATTGTTGTCTGGTAAAACAAAGCCCTGACTGCCAGGGATACGACTTAATAAGCCCTCAGAAGGCATCAGCCATGGTCCCCGTGGGAGAAGGATGACCACGGAGCTACGAGCCAGGCATGAGGGAAGCACGGCGGAGGGCTCTGAGGAAAGGCACCAAAGTTAAAGTTGGTGCCGGCAAGAAGTTTACAATCCAGCAGGAGAAATAAGATGAGAATCCAAATACACACCCTCGGTCGGTAAAATATGGCATGGGCCCCTGTGAAAGCTCAGTCCTCTGCATTTCAGAAAAAATCATGCCTTTTTTTCTTTGACGATTACTGTAACATCCATGAGAGTAGTTTGTGGACCATTCCTACCTCCTGGCGATGTCCCTGACGCCTAGCCTAGTGCCCCACATGGAGTGGGTACTCAAATAATATTTGCTGAATGATTCTACAAACTGATTTAATGAGAATAACCACACATGTGGAAACATTTTCAATTTCTTTGTACTATGACAATATCATATTAGTTTCTAAGCTTTGAAACATAAATAAAAATGATTTTTTAGGTATTCATGGGGCCAATACACTGCGGAATTCTTGGAAACTGAGGACAAGCTCTTTAAAGCACTATGGTAGTTATAGGGAAATATCAGCTGCCCTCTGAATGAGGGTGGCAAGGTTCCTTATGAAATACATTGTAAGTATACCTCATGGCCCCTAGCACTGGTGTACCCAACTAGATTGCTTGGCTTAACGCCCTCGTAGAACAGAAGGATAGCACGCCTCAGAGGTCATCCCGGCCAACTCTCATCCACAGCATGTTTGTATTGGGAACTTATCAATGGGAAGGTTAAAACAACAAAAACAAAACTTGTCCTGTGTAATTTCCCAGCCCTACCCTGGCTCAGGACCATTATTCTTAGTCCAGATGTAGAGCTGGGGATTGCTTTAGGTGCAGCTACAGGTCACATGATGTCATTAAATCATCCAGTAGAGATACTATTCAGTTCCTCTTTCTACTGATCAGGAGCAGCCATGCGGGGTGGGGTGTGGGGGGGGGGGGAGTGGTCTCTCTGCGTGTCCAGCAATGGGAGGCAGAGTACAAGGAGTTATGGGATTGAGGGTGAGGTATGTTTCAGGTACTCATACAGCTGGGAGAAAAGTTCTTCCCAAGCTGGGGGGAAATCTGGAAGCTGGTGAAGGAGGAAGAGACCAACCCAGCAAAGTCAGCATCAAACTGAGTTGCTAGGAAACAAGAAAATTTTCCTATGGTGGGATCCTGGGAATTAAGGCTAGGTGAAATAGGAGAAACACAGGAGAGGAGAGAAAACACTAATGATTTCAAGAAAATTTTTTTTAAAAATGTTTAAATCATTAAGGTGCCAAGCTCATTTTTAAAAGCAAGACCAAAAAATGAAGTGAAAGGTCAAGTTAAGCTAGTAGAAGAGTCTCCCACTGTACAAAGGTGCCAACAACTGCCTTCACTCTCTGCTGAGCAGCCTACCCCTTCTCACCCCCAGACTAGAGGTCCTGATAGCACTGCCATGGAAAAAATAGTTTTTGTAAGGTTTTATGTATTTATTTGACAGAGAGAGAGAGAGAGAGAGAGAGTGCAAGCACAAGCAGGGGGAGCGGCTGGCAGAGGGAAAGGAAGAAGGAGGTTCTCCACTAAGCAGAGAGCCCAATGCAGGATCCCAAGACCCTGAGATCATGACTGGAGCCAAAGGCAGACACATAACCAACTGAGCCACCCAGGTACCCCTGCCATGAAAATTCTTGTGATAAGCTTTAAAGCCTTATGAATCTCTGAGATTGATATTCAGGAAAAAAAAAATGGCTATAACTAGCTCGGGGAAGCTGAACTCTAGACCAAAAGACCAGCCTAAACCTGAAATTTTTCCTACAGCACTCCCTGAACTTTCTACTCCGCGAAATAGTTGCTTATACTGCCTGAAATTCTACTGGCTAAAGACGCATATATATTAAAGTATACCTTCTTTTCAAAAGACAAAGTCCCAGGGTGTTATTAGCAGTATTAGCTAGTCATTCACACATTAGTATAAATTAGTCCACACACTTTTCTTTCTATCATCTAGCTGAGATCATTTATAATAAGGAAGAAGGTCTTAATCAAGGATGAAAGTTAGTGGGGCACCTGGGTGGCTGAGTTGGTTAAGCAGCCGACTCTTGATTTTGGCTCAGGTCATGATCTCAGGGTTGTGAGATCAAGCCCCATGTGGGCACAGAGCCTGCTTAGAATTCTCTCTCTATTCCTCCTCTGCTTGCTCTCTCTCATTCTCGCTCTCCAAAAAAAAAAGTTAGTACGACTCTCTATATTTGTTCGTATTTTGTTCTACTTTATATTCCTGCTACTTCTAAAAAGGATTTGAGGCAGCAAATATTTTAAATTTTGAGGATTGATTTTATGGAATAAGATACACAGATTCTGCTCTCCCCTCTTCTCCCATACACATATAAAATAGTGATCCTGTCTAGTTGAAAGTATAAATGGTACATGATAAGGAGGAGGTTGGAAACATTAAAGTAATCCCTGATAACAGAAATTAAATTGTTTCCTGCTAGTTAAATATAAAATCCATACATGTTCGATCAGAACAGAATAAGTAGTACTACATCAATTTTAAACGATCAGAATGGCTGCCAGGTCTACCAGTGTTGCCTCTAATCTGATTGGAGATATCACCACAGTTAGAACAAAGGGCCAGAAAGTCTAGAAAAGGGAGAGTGAAAGAAGCAATCCTGAGCCTTGATTATGCATGCTGTGGCTAAAGGAGAGAATGGTAGGGCCTAAAGATGTTTTTTTCCTAGTTGATGCCCTGATCTATAGGAGGCTCACCATGTAGCTTTCTGATTGCTCTCTAACTTCCTTTGCAGATTTCATTCCAAGGAGGAAATGCACTGGAAGCAATGTGCTTATCCAGGGGGGTTAATAGCCAGCACTGTTGGTGGGTAACCTGACACTCTGATTGGTATATCAAGCTCATGTAAGTTTGTTTAACATAGGTCAAACCCTAAATTTCGATTATTTCTTGCTCTAAGACCACAAGAAGCTGGTGTGCATAGGACCTGATTATGATGAACTATGGCCCTGGTCTAGAACTGCATTAACAAAGACATAGGGGAAAATGCCCTTTCTCCCATTTCCTCTTCCTCCTTTCCCTCATACTCTATCTCTTCCGGATCATACAAATATTCTTTCTGTTCCTAGACCCCTCACTTGCATTATGGTTCAGGTTTATTATGGATAAAATGGTTTCAGGGGGATATACCCTATGCCACTATTGTTTCTATGGAGGGGGGGAATGGTGTAATTCCAATAGCTGATTCTCTAATGAATTTTGGAGCATGACCCAGTGATAACTTGGGGACATGTTGTTCCTGTAAATTGATCTTTCCAGCCAGTAGAGCTGGCTGGGAAATGTACTTAGTAAATCACTCCCAGTGGTTTGAGAAGGAAAGAGAAGGTTCTAGAAGAGATGAGTCAGGCTAGGGGGTTGCTAGTGGAGGGGAAAGGAACAAAGAGCCAAGCAATATTCTGAAAATGGAATTTATCCCCAGCCAGAAATAACTGTCTGATCAGGCCTAGCTAAAGATTTTCTGAAATGATGAAGCAAATATTAACAGAGAAATCTTTAAAAAGCCTCTGTGGATGAGATTACATTCTTGTCGGTGATAAACTGGGAGGGTTTATAAATAACAGGCTCTGCCAGGCAATCTTGATAAGACCGCATTCTCCCCTTCAGAGTTGGAGATTGAAGTTTTACGGCTCTTGTAGGAATATAGCATCTGATACAATGTCCTACCTATCCACCCTGGCCCAGTGACTTGAAAGGAACATGATGATATCACAATGACTCCAACAAAACAAAAGGACGAAGGTCAGCTCACTTCCAAGCACCTAAATGGAAATGGGAGGCGGGGTGGGAAGAGCCCTATATATTCACCAAGCTCCATCTCACTTAGCTAGTGCGTGGGGACAGTGTGTGGGCTTCTTTCTGGCAGGCACGGGAGAGGTCTGCAATGAACCAGAAGTGATCACGAGAGACAAAAGTCAGTATCACAGAGTTGCCCCCGTCCTTCTATCCCAGATCAACGTGTGGCTCCTTTCCAAGAGGGCCGCAACAGCAGTGCCATCAGAATACCATAGCTCCGCATGTTCCAAGTTTCAATTACTTATTCATTCAACAAACATTTATTGGCTGGCCACTCTGCTCCAGCACCGCTGGTCTGTGCGAGGCAACTCGGCCCTGACTGGTTGATCACCTTTGGGAAGAAGAGCAGGGCTGGCAGAAAGGGATGGAGGAGGAGGGTCAGATCTGATTCTGTCCAGGGGATAAAAAGAAACGAAACTCTCAAAACTGAATCCAAACAAGCCACACCAGATGGTCTCACGGGATAAGCCTCTTGAAGTGGGAGACTAGACAATGCCCCGAAGTGACAGGGAGGCGGGGCTTTCTCACGGAGAAGGATTAACCTGACGGAGCAGAAGGCACTGCCATTCTGACAGGGCCTGTCAAGGCTGATTTCCTCCAAAGTGTTCCTTTTTCTTGAGAACACTGATGCAGCGTCCGAAGTAAATGTGACAGCTAAGAAGGTGCTGATGGGACAGTCACAGAACTGGACTGCTTTCAGTTTGGGGCTAGGGCCAGGGCTCCAGTTCGGGGGTCAGAGTTGGGTTTCTAAGCCAAGCTCTGCCATTTTTTGGGCCTCCGGGTGGAGGAAGGAAAAGATGACCCACCTCTCAGAATTGCTTCAGAGCAAGGATCAAATAAAATAATTGCTGTCCCGAGCTCAGCACAGCACTAGCAGTTCACGTGTGTGAGCCATTATGGTTACCAACAAAAAAGAAAGGTTTTTCCCTGCCTGGTGTCTAGGAAGGAAAGAGAACTTCAACTACCTTCATTCTGACCTCAAACTTTCTAGCTGAGTAAGTTCTTCTTTGCAGCCCATCTCTTAATTCAGGCCAAAGATCCTGCTGGCAAAGCCTCCGGTACTGGGAAGGGAATCGGCCCCCTCAAGTGATAAGGACGACCCTGAGCCAGCAAGACCCTGCCCACGATTGAGCCCAAGACAGCAATGACCTGACTGTCACTGCCCACTTGCACGTACCCACTGACCTCTGGCCCACATCTGCCGTCTATAAACCACGGAGTATTTTCAGCACTTTGGTGACAGTCTTTGAGACAGGAGGCCTCTGTCTTTGGAGTGTTGGCTTCACTGAATTCATTCCTTTCTCGTTTCACCATCACTCATCTCTCTGCTTTCGGGTTTTGTCAAGTGGTGAGTGGCCAGACTCTGGGACCACCAGAGCCAGGTGCTCTTGGACTTCTGTGCCCCCAGCCATGGGAAGACAGTGCTGCCATGAGTGTTGATGGGCTACAGAGCTGCAGCTTTTAGACAGGGCAGAAATAAGCCAGGGAAGGGGACTGTGTTCCCTCTGCTACGGGCTCTTCCCCTGCCCGAGCCCTTTCTCTTGGAGCCACACTAATTAAGCAAGAACCAGTGAATGTTTAGTCCTGGGTCTTGCCTGCACATTCCCCAAAGACCCACTCCCTCCCCAGACCCACAAACAGATTTGCAGACAAGCTTCAAGAATGCTGTAGACAGGAACTAAGGTGAGGGAGGAAGGAAAGAAAAGCAGTCAGGAGGTCTTCTGAAGAAAAAAGGGTTCTGGCTAGTATGGGGGAAGAGAAGCCTGGGATAGAAAGAAAACACTTCTACAGATCTAACACACCATCACATAACAAGGGCAAAGAGGTTTCCTAAGGTCTCTGTGGGAAGGGGAAACTGAGGTTTAAGAATGAAAAGTCCAGAGTGCCTGGGTTGCTCAGTGGGTGTAGCATCTGCCTTCGGCTCAGGTCATGATCACAGGGTCCTGGGATCGAGCCCCATATCAGGCTCTGTGTTGGGCATGGAGTCTGCTTGTCTTTCTGCCCCCAACCCCACTTGTGCTCTGTCACTCTCTTTCTCCCTCTCTCTTTCAAATAAATAAATAAAATCCTAAAAAAAAATGAATGAAAAGGCCTTCAGACGGACTAAGGGGTCAGCCCATTTACTGGCCGACCAGGGCTGAGGGCTTGTATCTTGGCAAGAACACATCCAGAGTTCCCGTCAAGAGCCAACAGCAGCAGGTCAGGAATTGTCTGGAATGTAGAATTAGGAACATCAGAGATGTCATGAAAAGAAATGCAGAGGACCTGGAAAGTGTTCAGAAATACAGGCCCCGAATGAGAAGACAGGGAGAACGGGTGGTAAATGGTAGGAATGGATTACCGTCCTGCAGGGGTCAAGGCGGGCTGGCACAACAGCAGTGAGAACATCCACTCTGATTTAGAGGAACAGTAAAAACCATCCACGCTAATTAATCTGGGGGCGTTCTTTTGAATTAATTCATTTGAAGAAGGATCTCCCTGAGGGTCTGGAAATTGATGTCCAACAAAGGATTGCAGTGGGAATGTAGGAAGCTAACTCAGGTGGAGCCCCTCTATCTTCTGTCCCCACCCCACTCCCAGGAACAGACACTTCAGCTGCAAAGCACTGCCTAGACCTGCCCAAGCACAGCTCTGTGGTACCGCCAAGCCTGTTCCAAACCCCCTGAAGGGGAGGAAGACCAGGCTGGTTTGCCTTCACAGGGCCTGACCAGGCTTCCCTGAGGGTTGGGCCTAAGAACTCCTGCTCCTCCTCTTCTATCTCCAGTAATCTGAAGACCCCATCAGACTCAATCAACCCAAATGAAGCTGACCGAAATGTCAAGAATTTAGACGCCCACATAGGATGGTAGGGTTACAAAAGGAAAATAAATAAATGCCCCCGATGGCCCAAATTAAGGTTTTTAATCATCTTTCCCCAATTCCTAGCTTCTAACTTAATTCAAAGGATGTCAGTCAAGGTAAGCATCTTGGCATAGAGATTCCCAGAGTAGAAACCTCTGTATTAGGATACAGTAGTCAAAGAGAAACCCAACATAGCCCTCCTATTTCCTGCTCCCCACACCCCCACTGCCCCACATCCACCCCATATCATAAGTTTAAGTCATTTCTTACAGCCAGAGCTCTGTAGATTTAGGGGAAATTTTTTTAAAAAGCAATGGTGGATTGGATTCTTGGAACCTACCCTGAACATCTGACCTTTGCTGGGACCCCATAATCATTTATCCCGGGGGAAGCAGAGCAAGCATGGGAATCGGGAATGCTCAAGATACACCCATGACAACTAATTTGCGCAAGACTTCCATGCCTGATTCTCTTCTTACGGTTAAAGAGGAGAAAGAGTCCCAGATTAGTCAGCGAGCCCTCACCCCTTGTCAGAATTCTCTTCATAGCTGTTCTCCCTCTTGTCTTTTTTTGTGCTGTGTGGTATTATGGGAACTTCTCAGCTCCCTTCTCATAACACCTGTATCTGCTCAGGAAATGTGTGGGCATGTCACAAGAGCTGCTTAACTTTAATATACAAGAGCACATGGGCATATGTAGACCATTTGGAGCTCCAAAGCTCCAGGAGATGACCCAAGTAGGAGGGGTAAGGCACATGTGAAGGGGGAGACCTTCCTAACATCATTCTCACCAACACATCGAGATTTTCAGAAATGGTAGGGAGTTGATTATGCATTCAGAACTGACATGTTCCTTGGAAACATCTCTTCCTTCTCATGCACCATAAAGTAGAAGCTACAATCTGCGACCTGAAGATATTGCTAAGAGCAGAATCTTTGTGACAAGGAATTCAAGAAACTGTTTATTTTAAATGAATGAGACAGTTCAAGACTTTCTCAGGGAGCTGCATTATCAGAAAAGATTCAGGGCCAAGAACTCTTTGCAGAATCCCCCACAGAAGATGAGCCATGTCAAAAACGCCCACAGACTAAGAGCAATAAAGTGTAAATAATTTAGAACTCCTTGATATTATCCTGCCTACTCATCGCGCACGTCTTTAATAATTAATTCAGCTCAGTCTTTAAAGAAATTCTCTCTACGTAACAAATCATTCTCTCTTTGTTGCCTGTTAACAGCAGGAGATCATTTCCTGTTTGAGACTTGTCCTTCCCGAGTGAGGAGCATTTATTTGCACGGGAGACATTTTCTGGCTGTTGTTGGTTTCCATGGATGTATTCTGCACATGCCCAGTGAGCAGCATAGTTCTGATCAGAAATCTCCTGAAGATACTCACCATCATCATGCTTTCATGCTTTATACATGTTGACATAATTCCCACAAGTCTATTACCTCCCATTATTTTTCTATTTTACAGCTGAAAAAACGGGTTAAGTAATTTGATCAGAATGCTCCTCTCACACCTGTCTACCCCCACCATTGATAGATCATTGCCTGGCATCTTCACCATGGGAACAAGACTATACCATAGCATATAACTCATATCATAACTCACATCATAGTGTTGGCAGGGCTAATATGGTGCAGAAAAATAATTGTCTTATTTCCAAAGAAGCTGGTCCCTTTAAATATCTGATTACTGAATCCTGCTAAATCATCCACACGCAGAAAGCCATGGGGGATGGGGAAAGGGAAATGACAGGGTAATTGAAAATAGCTGAGGGACAGTGACATCAAATGTGTCGATATAAAAGACAGAGGGACACCAGCTGCAGGAGAAGATTTGCAGGTGTAGGAAAGGGAACTGGAGCATGTTTATAGTTTGTAGAATGCAGTTTGCTCCACAAATGAAAATTATTCCAAGAAAGTCAGAGAGAAGACACTGCTGTAGATGGAAAGGACAGGTGGGCAGAAACCCCAAGACCCAGAGAAGAAGCAGATCAGGTAAATTCAAGACACTGTGACTCTAAGTAATGTATCAGTAGCAAAGTAGGATTTTCATAGTATTTATGCTTTGAGGCTTTGCCTCTTAAAAAGAACTGAGAAGGTCAAAGCAGAGAGGTCACATATTAAGGAACCACATGTCTTTTTTATTGTACACCTTCATTTTCTCTTTCCCTTGAATATGCTGTTTATTTGGAGTTTTTTTTTTTAAGATTTTATTTGTTTATTTGTACAGACAGAGATCACAAGTAGACAGAGAGGCAGGTAGAGAGAGAAAGAGGGAAGCAGGCTCCCTACTGAGCAGAGAGCCCAACGTGGGACTCGATCCCAGGACCCTGAGATCATGACCTGAGCCAAAGGCAGTGGCTTAACCCACTGAGCCACCGAGGGACCCTGGAGTTTTTTTTTAACTGAGATATAAAATACAAAAAAAGTGAAATGTGTAAATGAATCTGAGTTTCAGATTAGATTCGAGATTTTACATATATACACACACACATACACATCAATGCAATCAAAGTCCAGATCCAGCTAGAAAATATTTCTACCACCAGAGAAAACTCCCAGGCAATACCCATCAACCTCCACCGGAAGGAAAGACTATTTTACTTCAAGCCCCCTTGCCCCAGCCCAGAACAACCCTGAATGGCCATCCCAGCTTTACAGCGCCTCACGACATCTTTCCCGAGGCTGCCTTGGAGCCCAGCTTTGCCCTTTGCCCAAACCTCCTTTCCCTGCACTTCCTTTTCCTTTCCTTTCCCAGGTGCTGGTCCCAACAGCACTCTCTAATTAACTTCCAACATGCTAATCTTCATCATGGAGTTTGAGTCTCCAGAGTCTTCCCGTAGCGGCTGATCCAATTTACATTCCCATCTGCAATATATGCAAATTCTAATTGTTCCATATCCTCCTCAAGCTCAGCGTTGTTGATCCTTAAAATTTTTGCCATCCTAATGAGTGGATGCAGTGGTATCTCATTGTGGGTTCAATTTATCTTTTCCTGATGAATAACGATGTTGAACACTTTTCTAAATTGTCATCGGATGTTTAGTTATCTCCTTTTGCCCATTTTTATTGAGTTTTTTGTCCTTATTGACTTACAGGAACGCATTGCAAATTTGGACGTGAGCCCTCTGTCACATAAATGTATTGCAAAAGAATTTTCCCTGTCTGTGGTCTGTCTTTTCACTTTCTTAATCACAGTATGCTGGTTTTATAAAAATAAAAACAAAACCCTTTTTACTTAGAAATAATTATAGATACACAGATTCACAGGGTATTGCAAATTCGGCACAGAGAAGTCATTCAGTTTCCCCCAATGGTCACACCTTACATAGGTGTAGTCCAGTAAAACCAGGAATTTGACTATGGCCAATGTGTATAATTCTGTGCCATCTTATCACAGACTCTGGGCTGTGTAATGGCCACTGCAATCAAGACACAGAGCTCCTCACCACCCCGAAGATCTCCTTCGTGCTACCCCCTTGTACTCAACCCCTTCGATCCCTGTGCCCCGCCCCCACCATCTCTAGCCTCTGCAAATAACTAATCTGTTCCCCTTCTGTCAATTAGTCATTTCAGGAACATTATACAAATGAAATGATGCAATAAACAATGTATATGACCTTTTAAGACTGGCTTTTTTTCATTCAGCATAATACCCTTGAAATCTATCCAAGCCCTTTTTTGTATTTAGAAAATTATGTTACTTTGCCTTATTTGAGCAATCTATTTATGTTTGATAAGGGATCCACTTTTTGTTATTATAAAGGGATTCTCTTCTTACTTAGATAAAACAATGGAGTGATCAGTCCCTGGGTTTTAAATGTCCAGGCCAAATGGAAGATTCCCATCTATTGCCCACATCTGGCAGAGCAGGGGGAGAGAGCACCACAGACTCCCATCTTCCAAGCCCTGACTATGGCTTCCATCACTGGCTGCAGTCTACAAGGCCCCCTGACTTCACGTCAGGTGTATAGAATAAGCACATATAATGGAACCACTTGAAGCATCTCCTTTTATTGTTCAGAGATAGAAAAACAAATGACTCATTTTGCTTTTAAGAATGATGAAATGGTTTTTCAAAATGGGGCACATTAATAACCTCATTTATTCTTATCACTGTCAGAAGAAATTAGACATCCTCTCTAAATGAGAAAATGTTGGTCATACTCATTTTACCGCACAAGACAATACTTGCCTGAGTCTCAGTCCCCTTTCTGCTCCCTATGTCTCTGCATCTTCGTCCTCCCACCTCCATACCCTCCCACCTCCCGTATGGTGTCTGCCATGAGCACCAAATCTTGAGCTTGCTTCTGCGGTTGTGCATGCCAGTCAATGGCCCGCAAATCATCTCTGCCTTCCCTTGGAAAGGGACACTCTCGGTGTTTTATTTCAATTGATTCTTTTTGCATTTCAACAGGATGTTCAATATCACAGAAGGTCATCAAAACAATACAAGAAGGAGCTGCTGTCTTTCCTCTCTCAGAGCCATGAAGACAAGGGGGAGGAAGAACGGAGGGCTTTCCTAGGGTGGATGGTAAATGTGCAAAGAACAGAGTACTTCTAGGTTAGTTTGGGGCTGAGCTGGAGTTGGCCTACTGGGCAGTCATGGAGAGAACGCCTCAGGAACTTCAAACATGAAGTGCCTGGGGGCCCAGCTTCACAAACAGTGGAGTGAGCTGGAGGGCAATTCCAGACCCAAGACAGCATGGGGCTCCTGGCAGGAGGGCTTCTTGGATCTTTACTCTATTGCTGTCTAAAGTCTTGCCATAAGGAGTCTGTGCCTCTCCTCTTTTTCTCCCCAGTTTCCCTCTGCATCTCTACTTCACAACCTTCTAAGTTCCTATATCTCCTAATTCATATTGTAAAGGGATGTGATCAGCTGAGCTAATCACTTTTTTCAAGCCAGCCTATGAGTCAGCTGCTCTTAGGTCACCCTGGCTCTGGTCCAATCAGATGTCACTGAGAGAGGCTGGGTCACATCTGTGGGACTTCAGGTGGCTGTCTAAGTCTGCCACCTCACCAGAGGCGGCCATGTATTTTCTCCTAAATGGTGTCACAGGTGTGACGATCATCATGGTTAACACATCTAATATAAAAGAAACAAGAAGAGAGGTGGATAAGCAGTTGGTTTTCTCTTCTTCAAAGACTAGTTCCAAAGGAGAGTTCCCAAGGGAGAGACCGCAGCTGTTCACTGGGACTGCTGTGAACTGATCTTTTCCTAACTCACAGAGAGACATTGCCTTCCAATTTATTACTCTAAGATGGCGACTGAATTTTCAAACTACACTGTGGATTTTCAATCTACATTTCCCACGTGGGTTAATCAACGATTCTGTAACGATGCTGTGTGGTGACTCCGACAACCTGAATGACTGAAGCAGCAAATACTCATTTCTCTCTCAGGGATCTGAGTTGCAGTCACGTTGAGCTCAGCTGAATTCGACTGGAGTCAGCTAGGCACGACCCTAGGCTGCTGGTCAGAGTCTAGTGTGCCCCCTGTGTCTCCCATTCTGGGACCCAGGCTAAAGAAGCTCTGGGACACATTCCTCTCATGGTGGATGGAGGGACTAGCAGAGAGCAAGCCACACTCCACCAGCACAACCCAAGCCTCTGCTCCTATGGTAACTGCCAGTACGGTAATGGCCACGCCCAACACAGGGAGGGAAGTACACTTGTCCCATAGGTTGGAGAAAGGTATCAAGGAGAGTGGGCGAAATAATACCAACTAATTCGACCTACTGCCCTGCAGTACAGAATTGCCAAAAAAGACAGTTGATGGCATGCTGGTAGACCATGCAGCCCCCTCAGAAGAAGAAACCACACCTCAACTTTTTTCTGTGCCCGACTTCAACGTATCTAATACTTCGTATCACTCTCAGAAGGGGCTCAATAAAACTCCCTTTAATTGATTAAATTATGAGAGTTCTGGATTAAGGTCAGCATCAATCAACATGTGACTACGGTCAAGTCCATTAATGTGTTCTCTGCTTGAAGGGCTGGGTACTAAGAAGATAAAAATGGCAAAATGTAGTTAAGAACCTGGGTTCTACTCTGAACTCACAACTTCCTAGCTGTATGACCTTTGGCAAGTTGCTTAGCTTCTCTGTTTCAATTTCCTCACCTACAAAGTGAGGGTGATAACAGTGACTTTGTGATGGGGTTGTGCGGTATATTCGGGGGAGAGCCCGTTGAGGAGGGCTTGAACTGTGATAAGTATTTAACTGTTGCAGGCAAGCTTTAAAAAAAAAAAAAAGCAACATCCGCTTTAAAGAGAAGCAGGTTGATAAAGTGGAAAGAGCTGGGATCTGGAGTCAAAAAAACTTGTGTTGAGTCCCAGCTCCTCCTTTCATACCATCTATGACCTTGACCAAGTCCTGGTTTTTTCGCTTATGAAATAAATGGCTCCCTCCCCGGCTGATGTGAAGATCAGGTGACATGTGTGAAGGCATTTTTGCAAAGTGAAAACCATCAGAAAAATGTGAGCTGCTTTTATCAAATTATCCCATTTTTGCCTTGCTTCTCTGATGACAACTAATGGATGGTGAAGGAGTTCTCTGCTGGACATTTCTATTTCATCTTTAGAGATGTGCCAATGACATATGCATTTCTCTGAAGCTCTTGGTTCTGCAAATCATCGCCGTTTCTAATGTAGCAGACACCCAGCAAGCTGGTCCTCACAGAGGACCATAGAAGGAAGTGTGTCCCTCATTCCTGGTGAATACTTGGGCCTTTCAGAATTCCACACATTGACAATGAATATCTTGAGATTGTTGTCTAATATTTACTTTGTGCTACTGTTTGGCCAATACCTGTTGTCTCCACTTCCTCTGTTCCCAGGCCCCAGTCAACCCCCTGCACTTCCAGTATTCCACGGCAGCTACTCTTGCCAAGGTCACTGATGAGTTCAGCATTGCCAAGTCCAAAGGTCATGGCTCAGCAAATCTTACTGACCCTATCAGCAGTTTCCTTTTAGTACTTGATCACTGCCTTCCTCTTGAAAGCCTTTATTCATTTGACCTCTAGAGCACCAGCCTCTTGGTTCTCCTCCCTGCCCAGCTGCTCCTTCTTGAGCTCCTTTGTCATCCTCTCAATGTTAGAGGCTCAGTGCCCAGATCTCTTCTCATTTCTATGTACACACACTCTCTGGGTGATCTCATTCAGCCCTGCGGTCTCAGATACCATCTCCATGTTGACAGTTCCGAAATTTAATTCTGTAATATCTGTAATATCTGTAGCTCAGATATCACCCCTGAACTCTGGAGTTAAAAATCCACTGGCCCACTAAGCACCTCCACTCGAATGTCTTGTGACGTCTCAAAAGTGATGTATCCAAAACTCAGCTCCTGTTGTTCTGACTTTCATCTTCCTCTTCTCAGTAAATGGCAACTCTGGTCTTGCGCTCAACATGAAAATACAGGGACTCATCCTGGCTCCTTTCTTATACTCTATATGCAATTTCTCAGTAATGCTGTAGGCTCCATTTTCAAATTGCATCCAGAATCCAATCTTTGTCTGTCTGTTTAACACCTCTACCACTTGCCTCTTTGTCTGAGCCAGCATCATCTCTCGCCTGAATTGCTGACATGGCTTCCTGTTTCTGTCTTTGTGCAACCCTCCTCTCCCCTCTCCCAAGAAGATAGATCCTTCTAGAAGATTATTCATAATATATCACTCCCTTGAGGAATACCCTTCAATGGCTTCCTATTGCATTCAGAATAAAACCCCAAATCCTTGCTCTAACCTACAAGAGCCTGTAAGGTCCAGCCCCCATTTCTCTCTCTGACCACTTCTTCTAACATCTCCCTCTTGCTGTTAGCTTCCTCTGTTCCAGTCGGACTAGCCCTCTTGCTCCTCTTTGGACACACCAACCTAATTTTATCACAGGGCCTTTGCACTTCCCAGCAAACACTGTTCCTCTTTCAAAACACTGTAGGTATAAACTCATCAGACAAAAGAAAATGCTACCAGTGTGTGTCTACTGTGCATCTTTAAAAGCTATTATTTTCTCCTTTGTGCTTTTTTAAAGCTTTTCTAAATATTTTTCAATAAATGCTATTTATCTAATTTATAATCAGAAAATAAATGATTTAAATGGAATTCAAGACCACAAAAGGATGTTTCTGTTGCTGAAATACATTGTAAAAAAGCTGCCTTGTCCCCCGTGCAGGCTCCTCACGCAGCCCAGAGAGGGGATCCACAGACGTATACAAAGCCCATGCAGATCTGGTCCTCCCCATTGTCTTTGCTTCTTCCAAATTTCCCCCAGTTAATGAGCTTCTCACCAGGATGGTGATAACTGATCTCTGGGTGAAGATTCTGACTCACCAGATTAAACTGTAATGAAATGCTTTTTAATAAGTAATCGAGGATGGGAAGTAAATTGTTATTTTCCCCTCATGAGTGGCATTACCTGTCATTCTGAAAATTAATCTTATTTAAGAGATGCTTAAAATGCGGAGCGATATCACGGTTCTTCAGACCAAGCGGCTAATGAGTAATTTAATTTATGTGAATTATAAATCTTGATTCTTTCAACACTATTTTCCTTTAGATCTGTTAGTCACTCTCATCTCTTCTCAGCTGCTGCTGAGACTTACCTTCTGCTTTCACAGAGCTCTCTGTGTAAAGAGGAGAGAATGCTATTGGCCAACTTAAACGTCATATAAACAACAAAACACTCTTTAGATATATGAAATGATCGAGGGAGCCTGGTTGAGGAATCTCCCTGAGGTTTGGTAGGTGTCAAGAGCATACACAAAAGATGACTCCTGCTGGGTTTGGAAGGAAAATGACTCGGTGCACCAGGCGTCACAGCACCTGCTAGCGGTACGAGTTCCAGCTTCATTTTTAAACTTCAGACATTCCCTGGAAAGTCAAGGGACAAAGAATGAGAGGTGGAACGGGAAGATTTATCAGGGATTCTTATTATGTGTTTCGAAGATTTTGTGTACGTCTTTGAGGCCCTTCAGAAATAGGACATTGAAATCTGACATTTATACCAATCATCTTTCTCCTGCTCTGCAGTTTGTTCTGTTCCTTGGAGAGGTCTGTGCAGTGGAACAGACTTCCTCGTCTTTGTTCAGCCCCAAGCTCTGTCCTGTGTTTGCACCCCTGGCTGTCAGTGTGTTGCCTCGTCCAAGGCCTGAGAACCTATGACAGAGAGAACGCAAGGCTTTTGCTGGAGGTAGCCTAACTCAGTCGTCTTGTGTTTAGAAATAGGATAGATGCATATCGTGGGACTAGCGCTATGGTTTAAAAAACTCCGTGAGATTTCACCAGAATTGATACTCTCTGTTTAAGCAAAACACCAACTTTGAATGCCTTTCTCCCTTTCTACGTAGAGTTTGACCTCTCACCCCATAGGTAGCTTGGGACCTCTTTTTCTCTTCAAAAGTGGTCTGTGCTCCCACCTCCCCTAACAAGATGCCTACCAACTATACTCTAAGAGATTGTCACCAGCCCAGGGACCATGTCTGTCTTGTGTGTTCTTAGAATGCAGAACCCAGGACAGAGTTTGGCATATGAAAATGCCCAGCAAATATTTGGAGGGAAGGGTGGGGTTTTTAAAATTTATTTGAGAGAGAGAGAGAGATGGAGCTTGAGCAGGCGGGGAGAGGCAGAGGCTGAGGGAGAAGCAGACTTCTCACTGAGCAGGGAGCCCGCCCGATGTGGGGCTTGATCCCAGGACCCTGAGGTCTTGACCTGAGCCGAAGGCAGATGCTTAATCCACTGAGCCACCCAGGCACCCCTGCTATATTTATAAGATACTCTCAGTCATTCTGGGCCACTCTTACTGAAATACCATAAAACCAAAGTCACACTCCATGTCCTTTCCCATGACAACTATTTGATAAAGATTTTGCCGCCGCAGCAGAAGCAAGGTGCTCTGGCTGATATTCTGGGTGCCTTGTGTACGTCATCACACTGAAGACTAGCACTGGCTTATTTAGAAGAAGAATCATTACCCCAGAACTGCCTGCTTATTCTCAGCTTTAAAAATAAATATTTGCCCAATAAGATGGCAGGTTTATGAGCTGCATTTAATACCATAATGAAAAAGTCTCTTACTGTGTGTGTGTGTGAGAGAGAGAGAGAGGGAGAGCAAGAGAGAAAAGAGTTAAGGTTGCCATGGGAGCCCTTGGCACTTCTGAACCTCTATGATTATGAACAATAATTAGATGTAATGCTTTACGGTGGTGAAGCACCTCGTGGGCTCCTGATAATTGTGTTTGGCAATTAACTCACCCTCCCTGAGATTCAGGTTGGTGTAATTAACCCCACAAGGAGAAGCAGCCTTAAAGCAGGGGAGTCATGTGGGGAGAGCTACTCTGTTTTCCAGCAGTGTAGACGAAGGGAGGCTTCCCCAGTCCCTGCCCTGCCTCACCTCCATCATGAGTCTCCACCAGAGACCCCCCTGGTTGGCCTGAGGCACTTTGCTCAGGTGACTGGGTTCATGGGAGTGCTTGCCTGCACCAGGGAGAGGTGGGCAGGAGCAAGCCTGGGTGTCAGGCCCTCCTCATTCCCTTTCATCAGGAACCCTACACAGCTGGAACAAGAGGAATGCAGAAGGCCACCTGGGGAAAGGGCAGTGGGAGGTATTCAGCTTAGCTCTAATCGGCTGAAACTTGGTGAAATCAATACCTCTGTCCTCTTCCCCATGCGACTGCCATTTGGGGTTAATCCTCCGTCTGCCAACTTTTCTACTTATTGTCCCATGACACATACTCTTAAGCACCTACAGATAGCTGGGAAGAGGGTGGATTTTTTTTAAGATTTTTATTTATTTATTTGACAGAGATCACACGTAGGCAGAGAGGCAGGCAGAGAGAGAGGAAGGGAAGCAGGGTCCCTGCTGAGCAGAGAGCCTGATGTGGGATTTGATCCCAGGACCCTGGGATCATGACCTGAGCCGAAGGCAGAGGCCTAACCCACTGAGCCACCCAGGCACCCCGAGGGTGGATATTTTTAATGCCAAGTGTTGTTGACATTTTATACACATATACGTGTGTGTGTGTGTGTATATATATACACACATATATATGTATATATATACATATTTTTAATGTATTATATATAGAATCAGAGTATAAATGTGTATATATATTAGAAGTAAATTCCTGAAATAAGTGGGTCATATGCTTTGTTCCTGTCAGGTGATCGATGAAACACTAAATCTGTCATTTTCTCCAAAGGAAAACAAAATCTAACTCTTGAGAATTTCAGTCAATCCCCCTTTTGTTTCAACCTAAATTTCCATGGACTACTTCCAGCATTTTATTTCCCTGGCTGAAGGCTAATGCTCTGTGTATCACCGACAGACCCCAGCGTGGGAATGTGGTGAATTTCCGCTGTTGACAAACTTGACCCCACTTCTCCATACCCACACCCGAACTGCCTGCACAGCTCTGAGAGGGTCTGGTCACGGATTGAGGCACCAACCTGACAGGAGGGAGACAGATTGGTAAGGCTAGCTCGGAGGGCCATCTCCGCCAGTGCTGTGCTGAGTAGGAAGGCCCGCGTGTTTTCCCTGGATGTGCTGGTCTCGTTAATACCTGATCCCACCAGCGTGACCAACTGCACGGGCCACTGAGCCAGACGCAGAGAGAACAGACTGGGTCAGCCGTGCCTTTTGCTTGCTTCCCTACAGCGGGGAGAGTCTGTACAGCACAAGGCCTCTAGCACATTTTGAAAGAATGTTTTGTACCAGAAAAGCTAATTTGCTATGATTAGTTCCATTACATTTGTGAGACTGTCACTCCATATTTATTTGGAAGGCAGGTTAGAGTCCCTTCTGGTGATTTTCCTCTGTGTGCCGAGGGGCCCTCTCCAAAATTTCTAACAAAAAATCAATCTGGATGTAACCATGAATGCCTCCTGGGTCCTCAGATATAGAAATACCCGCGTGCCTCGAGAAGAGAGTCCTGAGTCAACCGCAGGTCACCCTGACAGGATTTCAGAGGGTCGGGGAGGGAACTGGAGGACCCCGGAGGAAACAGGTACGGGCCTGAGGCCTGGGGGAAAGGTGAAGTGGGGTCATTCACTTTCTACTTCACACAGTTCTGTGCCGTTTGAAACTCTTCCAAGTTTCATTTTGTTGGCGACAAGAAATGTTGGTTATGTGTGGTCCCACCAGAGTCTGGAACCCAGATGCCATTAGTCCTGTCTGGCCACTGCTTGTCGGTGACTCAGAGAGGGCCTAAGAGGCCTATCCTTTCCATTTTTGCACAGACTCTCTAGGCCCGGGCTCAGATGAGAGCAGGAAGTAGGAAAGCTGTTCTAAGTGGAAGGAACAGTCATGCAGGCCATCTGGGAGCCAGGAACAGAAGAGGATGTGTGCAGAGGCAGGTGTCAAAGGAGGCGGCCTCTCCTGCATATTCTTAACATAGCGTTTGCAAGACTTGAGACCTTGCACATCTACTCACGGTGTTGATCAAAAGAGCTTTTTTGAGAGATTAGAAAAAAAGAAGAGTTAAGCGTTCACGCATGCAGTCTTCCTAATTAACACTGCAGACCCAGAGTGAGAGAGAAAGCACATTGGACTTTTTTTTTTTTTTGAAGCAGCTGTTCCCCAAACAGCAGGCTCTTCTCAAGGAGACTGTGGGCTAATGCTCTCGGATTCTGTGAATTCAGAGAAGGGCCTCTGACCGCTTCAGATGGAGGGCCGGCTGCCTTGTGGGGCAAAGGAATCATTTACACCACCAGCCACATCGTTGGCTGGAATCACAGAACCTGGAATTCGCATGGGCCAAGCATCACGCAAAGCCTGTATTGACTGTTTACTGTGTGCCGGCCCCGTGCTAAATTCATCTCCCACTTTCCCTCGTGTCATCCTCCCAACAACTCAATTACCAATGAGGAAATGTTACTGCCAAGGTCACCTTCAGAGGACATGGTGGAGACAAAGTTCAAAGACAGGTGTGTTGGAACCAAAGCCCATCCGTCATGGTCTCCATCAGCATGCTAGACAACCCCCCCCCCACCCCAGTTTCCTGTACTTTGGATGTCAGGCTATTTCCAGTGTTTGGCATAGATGGAATTGGATGCAAGCTTGCTAATTATGAAAATCACAGGTTTTTATTGGCCCTTCTTTATGAAGCCATCCCTCACCCCAGGTCCCTCCCCTCTGCTCACAGCACACCCACAACTGTCCCCTGGCTCACTGCATTTACTTGCAACTATTTGTTTAACCCACCTTTCCTGTAACACTGTGGGCAACCTAGGGTGGGGGACGGAGAGCTCCGAGCACAATGTCTGACACATGGTCTGTATTTAGCAAACGAATGAATGAATGACCTAAACATTTCCCCAGTCAAGTATACAGCACAGTAACAGTGGAGCAGCTTTATGCAACGGAGAGAATGCCAGATGCAGAACTGGAAAACCTACGCTCAAGCCTGGCTCCCTCACTTACTAGCTGTGTGCCTTGCACACGTCACTTAGCCCTTTTTGGCTTCTGTTGCCTTGTCTACAAGTCAAAGCAGTTGGACTTGAGTTCCTCAAGAACATATCCAAATGCCGACATCACCTGAGTTTGTGTTCCTTCGTGAAGCAACCTGCTCAGGTAAGATCCTGCATGCTCAGCGTGAAGAGAAGCACATCTTCAGATCCAGAGTCCAAGGACTTGTTTCCTGAGCTGGGCAGCGCCCCCAGCTCTGTGCCACTACTGTCCCACTCCCCAGTCTGCTGGCTACTTCTCTGCCCAGGTGCCAACATGTCTACCATACCCCTCTGGTTTGATCCTTAATTTAGACTCTAATTCAACTTCCTGCTTCACTACTCGCTCGTCTCTACCTACAGACCTCGTCCTCAAGGTAACTCTCCATCGATCCACCCTGTGTAGGACCCACTCAGAATCTCCCACGCCTTTAATGACAATGTCAGTCACCATCTGAACATCAGATCAGGAGATATTCATGAGGAGTTTACACTCCTCTGTGAGTTTACACTCCTCCTTTGTCCCTGTGAGGTATGATTAATGTATTCCAGCCAACAGATTGGAGGACATGCTACCATACTCGTCTTGCTAATTAACACCCTTCTAGTATGCACGCTATTAATTGGGCACTTGCCGTCAAGTCGCCTTTGTAAGAGAGTGTAAGGGCAGTCTGTGAATTAGATCAGAAGGTCACTCAGTTATCACCCAGGGCACACAGGCAGGCAACTGGAAAGGCAGGTGTAGAGGGCTTCACACAGAAAAAAATGCCTTTTCTGCTTCACATTCTATGTCCAGAAGCAGGTGATGGCAGGGATAGCAACAGAGCCAGCAATAACAAGGGAATTCTGGTTTCTGAATCTGACATACATGGGAGGAAATTACTTAAATTTATCTTTAAAATGGAGAGGAAAACCACCCTGAGGCTCATTTGCAAAAAGGTCTGCATTGCAGGAAGAAGAGGAAAGCACAGGAACTGAGGAGGCAAAACCTAGAAAAGAAAAGGCCTTCCCCTGGGGGAGTGGTGCAGGACAAGGGACCAAGGGACCTGTCTGTGCCCCCCCATAGGGCAGAGCAGAGCAAGGGGTAAAATTTGAGCTCCAGGTGAGGAAGCATTCTTTAATGCCTTGAGCTCCGGGGCAATGAGCTTCCTGTCTCTGTCAGTTTCAAGTTTAGTCTGGACTGCCAGATAACAGGACTGTCACAAATGGGCCCCAGTCCTGTGGACGGGCTCTGATCCGGTGAACTTGAAGCTTTGACCTTGCCCTCTGACCAGATTTGCTCGGCATCCTAATTGTAAGAGGGCAGTACTGAGCCAACAGGCAGCTGGCACCCGGAAGTCTATCTTGGGCCTGGATGTCTGTGTTTTTAAAATTCTTCCCACATCTTTATTTTTGGTAGCAGGTATTTTGGTTCCCGACCCCCTTCCTCTTTGCTGTCTTCCCTCATAGAGGTTGCAAGAGTTAAGTCCTTGCTTCCCCAACCTCCCTCCACAGCTGGAGGTGACCCTGTGACCAGACGCTGGCCCAGGAATGTAAATGGAGGTTTTGAGGCGGGGAGGAAGCTTGTGAGGCCTGTGGGACTCACGTCCCATCAGGAAATGGAGGGCACACTCAAATTAGGTTGACTCAAGGAGGGTTTCACAAAGGAATGATTTACAAAGGTGTGGCCGGAGGAGGGAGCCCATGGAGGCAGTGCGGTACCCAAGCCTGGTATCAGGAGACCCAGAGGCCTGAGGAGGAGGAGCAGCTAGCCGACCCAGAGAGAAAAAGCTATAGGGAATGGGTTGCGTGGAGAGGAGCCCACCCCAGGCAACACCATGACCCTGACAGCAAGGATGATTCAGAGGACCCGATAGACTTCTCTCCCTGGCCGGGTGCACTCACTGATTGCTAGACAGCTCCACAGGGACTTGGAGGCAGAGGACCCAGCCCTTCCAGGGAGAGAGAATCCCACTAGGTCTGTAGCTATGCACAGCTGTCTGCCCACCATTCATCACTCGTGTCCTTTGGTCCCAGAGGGTGTCCTGGGTCCTTGGTCCCTTTCCACCCAATCACTGTACAACTACCCCATGTGTAGGAAACCCTCTTGCCCTCAGGTGGCTTACAATCTGAGCCCACAAACAAGCACACGTGCAGAGAACAATCTGAAGATGTTCGCATATTAAGCTTCATGGCAGCAGCCTTAAGTACTGTAGAAATTACGGGTAGGTATTGGTCAGTAGGGACAGTGAGACCCGAGTCAAAATTCCATTCCCACTGCATATTAGCTGAGTGACACTGGACAGTTACTTAATCTTTTTTTTTTTAATTTTTTATTTTTTATAAACATATATTTTTATCCCCAGGGGTACAGGTCTGTGAATCACCAGGTTTACACACTTCACAGCACTCACCAAAGCACATACCCTCCCCAATGTCCATAATCCCACCCCCTTCTCCCAACCCCCTCCCCCCAGCAACCCTCAGTTTGTTTTGTGAGATTAAGAGTCACTTATGGTTTGTCTCCCTCCCAATTCCATCTCGTTTCATTTATTCTTCTCCTACCCACTTGACAGTTACTTAATCTTTCTGAGCCCTGCTTTCCTTATATATAAAATGGGAAGAAGGACATTCTCCTTTATGTGCTCTCTTAGAGATTACAGATAATATACATAAATTACTTATAGTGATAACATTCCTAAATATTTACTATATACCAGGTACACAGATAAGTTATATACACAGATAAGTTCTATGACGTGGGTACTATTATCATTCCCATTATATATATGGGAAACTGAATCACTAAGGTGTAAATGACTCCCCCCAAGGTCAGCAGCTAACAGGTGACAGAGCCACAAGTGATACCCAGACGGACTGCTAGAAGCCATCTTACCCACTTACCATACCGGCTGACGCAGTAGGTGCTTAACCATCTACCACTGTTCCTATTAGAACCACCATCTTCCCCACAACCACCAGTACCACCATCACTAGTGTGGGCTAGACTATGTGGCAAAGTTGCCATCAAGAGTAGCATCTGGGCCTTAAGACCAGAGTAAGGTAGTTAAATGTGAAGAAGAGAGGACATCTGAGGGGAAGCAACCGCACAAGGAAAGGCGAGGATGGCCCCAGTCCCAAAAGGGACAGGCAGCCTTGCCCAGGGGAAGCATGGCATGGCCTGGGGAACAAGAAAAAATGCCTGATTGTTGGGGCTGGAGCCAGACCTCGGAAGCAGACCTGAGAGCCATGCATAAGAGTGTGGGATTGACGATGGCCATGAGAGACCAGGCCAGTGCTTGGGCCAGACCATGTGACATGCTAGAATAGAAGTCCTGTTCTAGAAAATTCGCTAGAGAGCAGAGAAGCCAGCCTTGCAGGAATGCCAGCAAGGACACTGTTGGTAATAATGAGGTCTAAAGGGATGGCACCATGGAACTGGAGAAGTGGGGCAGATGTGTCACCGTGAGGGTTAAATTCGGGGAAGGACACACGGGCATCAACGAAAGGGAATGAGGAAGGAAAAACTAAATGCTGCCTGCTAGCTTTCCCAGGGTTACCCCTGAGAGGACATACAGCCAGCCGCATACCTCGACTTGCCCTTCCTCCGCTGGTCACCCTCAGCTGGGCACAGGGTGGCTCTCGAGTCCTGCACAGGAGGGTCACCTGCGCCACGTGCACTATGTGGCCTCAAGGACCCGTGACTCCAGAGTGGGGGATTCTTTCCCCCTCCTGGAAAGCCGACGGCAGCAGCACAGGCTGCCAAGGGCTCCCCAAAGCCCTTCCAAGAGCTGAACCGAGTATCTGCTGTGACACAGAAAGCAGAGACTCTCTGAAAATCCCTCGTTCACAGTCCTTTTGTTTAGAAGTCACGAGAGCTTGCTCCTCTGCTACAACCACATGACCACACTTTTTTTAAATGGAAAAATGAGGGGACACCGTGTCCGTGTGCGTCCAAATGAAGTAGAAGATGATGGAGGGTAGATGTCACCGTGGCTCTTGATTTCTGCCCTCAGTGAAACAAGAACTGGGTCAGAACATTCCCTACCCTCAGAACCCGACTGCAGGGTCAGTTGCTGCAAACTCACAGCTTATCAGCAGACTGCGTTGTTGCAAAGCCTCCTGCTGTCTGTCCCTGTCACCAAGCGAGACACCAGCTTGAGGGTTTCGACACAATTCTGAAGGATCGAGCAACTCCACCTTGAAGGAGAGGGCTGATGTGATGGGGGAAATGCATGGCATCAAAGATGAGGGAATGAAGAGCAATTGCAACCCTTTGTTCAGACACAACTTCTGACGCCTTCTATCCTGATACACATCCCCCTTGGACGGAACTCCCTTGCTGGGATGGCAGAGGCTGGAGAAGCTCCTTCCAGTCTGGCAGCAGATTCCAGAGCCATGGGGTTAGACAAGACCAGCAATCTCCGCCGGCCGAGAGACCCCACCCAGCAGTCTGTTTCCTCTTGAACCACCAAGCCCAGCTCCCGAGGCAAGAAGAGACTCCAGGAGTCTGACAAGATTTGCACTGTCAGAAAGCAAGTTTTATTTTTACCCTCAAGTCCGAAGTCTTCTAGGTGTCTGCAAACTGAGGAATTATTTTTACCTAGATGTAGAAGACAAATTCTTCCGCTTTGCTTTCCTGCCCGCCCTTCCCACATGGTGCTGGCTGTGGTCAGGGCTGCTGGCTGACCTCTGTAGTGTCTGAACTGACCTGGAATCTTCTTGCCTGTGCCACCTTCAAACCATGCCAATCCGGATGAGAGCTTGGGTTTTTTGTTTTGTTTTGTTATGTTTTCCCTTTCTGGCTCCCATTCCCTTATCTGTAAAATACACAGAGTTAGCCTAGATGGTTTCTGTGGTATGAAATTTTTTAAAAAGGATAAAGGTTTTTAAACCCATCTATCTTAATATAATCCATTTTGTCTTTTCTCCTCCCTGTTTATGGAAAGGGCAACCTCTTGTTTCTGTAGCTTGAGAATATTTGCCACATTTTGG
Organism: Mustela putorius furo; assembly: GCF_011764305.1. NCBI lineage: Eukaryota > Metazoa > Chordata > Mammalia > Carnivora > Mustelidae > Mustela > Mustela putorius. The sequence continues at coordinate 1,050,189 of NW_025421294.1, forward strand.
AAGTGTGTGGTCCTTACCAAATGGAGGAAATGAGTAATGGAGGGGAAAATAAACAGAGAGTACAAGAAGTGAAACAGTTTGGTTTGCAGAGACTGAAACTTCCGGCCTTTCGCTCCAAAGACCCAGCTTTGCAGACCTCTGGCTTGGCTACCTCACTTACACCTGACTGGTGTACCTCTCAGCCATTGGCCTCTGTGGGAAGCACCAGCTGAATGCCTCTGTCTCTGGTTCTGCCTTCCCCATGACTTGACACCTTCAGGGTTATGAGCAGAGGCACCCTGCAGAGCATAAGGTCCTATGAGATGATCTTGCTGGGCTTTCTGAGAAACCAGGGATAGGCAGGACAAGAATTCTGCCCTCCTGACCAGCACACATCAATCAAGTAAGTACTGACTTTGTGGAATAATCACCAGCTCTCTAGCAGTTCAGAGGAGGGAAGTCAGGAGAGCTGGAAGAGGCCTAGGGAACACCAGCCATCCCTAACACTCCAGGAGCCGAGAAAGAAAGAAAGAAAGAAAGAAAGAAAGAGAACATTACCTCCAGCAACCCAACTAATGGTTTCATGGTTCATTCATGCCTTTCTTCTAATAAGACTCTTCAATGAGATCTACTATGCTCCAGAAGAGAAGAGAAGATGATGAATAAAATAGGACCACGTCCTCCCTGATACTCTTCCTGATAGAAAAGCTGACAATTTAATAGATGAGTGAAATTCAAATACTTTACGTAAGTCTACAGAGATGTGCCGTCACCACCATCCAGTTTCAGAACAGTTTCATCATCTCCACAGAATCCTTCACGCTCATGGGCGGTTCATCTCTTTCCATCCCCAGCCAACCACGCGTCTTCTTTCTATCCCCACATCTGCCTTGACTAGACGTTACGTAAACATGCAGTCATGCAATGCACACTTGTGTCTGTCTTTTCCGTGTAGCATAAAGACTCCGAGGTTCAACCACATGGTAGCCTGCATCAGTACTTCCCTCCTTGTTATAACTGAGTGAAATTCCACTCTATGGATCGAGCACATTTTATCTCCTCACCAGCTGATGGACATAGTGATTATTTCCAGCGCAGGCTGCACAGATAGTGCTGCTATGAACATTTGTGTGCAACTCTTTGTGTGGATGTACATTTCCATTTCTCCTGGGGAGAGACTGGTAATAGGATTGCTATGCTGTATGGCAAACTTATGTTTAACTTTTCAACAAAGTGTCACTCTGGTTTCCAAATGGCTGGACCATGTTGCAGGTGCACAGCAATGTAGCAGGTCTCCAGTGTTCCCCTCCCCCCCATCTTAGCCAGCATTTGGTATCAGCGGTCTTCTGATTATAGCCATTCTAATGGGGTGAAGTGGCATCTTGTAGTGTTTTGAATTAGCATTTCCCTCATGACTACTGACGTCCTTAGTGACAATTCATGTATCTTCTTTCCCCCACTGAATTGCCTTTTGCCGTTATCAAAATCAACTGACTTTAAGGATAAGGGTTTATTAATGGACTCCCGGTTTGGTTCTAATTGAGTTATATGACGACCCATAAGCCAGTATTACACTATCTTAAATAATAGTAGCTTTAGAATACATTTTCACTGGGAAGTGAAAAATCCTCCAACTTTTTTCTTTTTTTTTTTCTTCACAAAATTGGTTATTCTAAGTTTTGGCTTTCCATATAAATAGACTGCTACTTTCTATTTTTTTTTTTAAAGGGCTGGAATTTTTGTAGGATTTATCAAAGTTGGAGAAAACCACCACCTTAACAATATTGAGTCTTCCAATCCATAAACATGAAATGTGTTTCTAACATTTATTTAGACCTCAAATTTCCCGCAGAAGCATCTTGTAGTTTTCAGTGTACAATCTCCCACTTATTTTGTTAAATGTATTACTAATCTTTTTTTTTCCATCTTATTTATTTGATAGAGAGAGCACAAGCAGGAGGGGCAGCAGACAGAGGGAGAGGGAGAAGGAGGCTTCCCACTGAGCAGAGAGCCCAATGCAGGGCTCAATCCCAGGACCCTAGGATCATGACCTGAGCCGAAGGCAGATGCTTAACTGACTGAGCCACCCAGGTGTCCCAAATTTATTCCTAAAGATAATGTGAATGGAATTGTTTTATTTTTCTACCGTTCATTGTTCATATATAGAAATACAACTTCTTATCTCCTCTGACTTTGCTGAACTTGTTTATTAATTCTAATGTGTATGTGTGCATCCTGAGGATTATTAATTAATCATTTTTATGACATACAGCCTAACAGTAAATAAGACAGAAGGGAAAGAGTAGCAGGGGAAAAAAAAAAGAAAAAAAAAAAGACAAGAACTCCAGAGACTCAACAGTCCAGGACCACTTAGGGTTAGGGGTAAGCATCTCAAATACAATGACCATACATCTCAAATACAATGACCACACCATGGTATTAGCAGCCTGTGATATGTAGCTTCCCAAAAAATAAAAAATAAAGTTCCAGGGCTACTATTCAAGAAAACTAGAGATATGTGTCTATCTGTCCACTTAAAAATACCATCTGTGGTGTTTTTAAGGTTTAGCATTTGTTGGAATACACGTGTCTCTTCTAGAAGTTTCACTACAAGATGCTTTCTGAGGTACTGCTTTTTTTTTTTTTTTCTCCTGAATCCAGGATCATGTTGGCTGTCGCCAGGGCCATCAGACAATTTCCCAGTGGTTCCTACATTCCCCTGTTTCTTGGAAACTTCCAAAATTAATTTGCCTTCGGAAATCCTCTCCTGCCAGCATGACGGAGTTTGCTAAATTCAAGTGGAGGTAGGATACTCCCTGTTTGTGTTCTCAGGACAAGGGGCTGTGAACCAGACACAGGGAAAAAAAAAAAAAATACTACAAAGGAAATTAATACTACAGAATGACCTCCTAACAGAGGGGACAAGGAAGCCAGTCTGGAGCTATTAAAATGAGTTAAGTACTCAGACACACAGCACCACGCCTGCCCCCAGGGCAGGCTTTCTCTGTCTGCCGGCCTTCCCTCAGCTCCTACAAAACAGATGGGCCGGGCTCGAGGGACCAGGAGGCTGCGGGTATGCCAGAAGCAGATGCAGACCGGTCTGTGCAGAGCTCCTAACAGACCGCCCAGGAAACACCCTGGGGTGGGCACGCAGACAGCCAGCTGTGCCACAAGGTCCAGGGACCAATCAGCTCTGCACCTTAGAGGGACAGGTAATCGTCCAAGAAGAGTACCTCCAGTTTCCATTGGTGACTTTCAGGGTATGAAGAAGGTGCTGCTGTCAGTCTGTCCTGCAGTCCTCTGAGAGTGAGAAATGAGACCGTGTGTGTGCATAGACATGAGAACAAAGATGTCAGGTCCCTGCTGCTGCTCTGGGCAGAACTCTCAGCTCCTGCTGGCCCCAAGGTCCTGGGAAGAAGCTCATTTCCTCCTCCCATCTCCTAGTCCAGTCTGACCTCGCTCTCCGTAGGCCCATTCTTGTTCTGCGTTCCCCCGCTGCCTCCCTGGAAAATCGGCTTTGACTTCTCACAGGCATCCCTCTAGCAAACAGCCAAAGTAAATATAGCATCACAGTTCACAGCAGCCCATATGAATCTGAGTGTCCCCCCCTCCACACACCACCCCCCCCCCCCCGCCCACAAGGAGCCACTGGGCCTGCCTGGCTCCCTGTCAGCCACTGAGCCAGGTTCAGGCAGATCAGACAAGAGCTGACTCTGGCCTTCAGGCTCTGGCGCCCAGTCCAGGCACTGGGAAACCTCAGGCCACTTGGCCTCTTGGTGGGGAGAAGACAGTCCAGCAAGAAGGGAAAGCCACTGTCTGGGCCCCGGAAGCCCCAGCTGCAGCCTTCCCCAGCAAGCCAAGTCCAACACCATCACCCCTTCCCCCGCACACACACACCCACACACCTGCAGTCTTCCCTGGGTATTAGCTGTGCATCTGCTTATCGGCAGCCTGCCTCCTAACCCGAGAGCAAGGTAGGAAGCCGGTGGGAGGAGTGGACAGGGCACAGGAGAGGAATCCGAAACAACCAGAAACAGAGATACTCTAGATGCCTACCCAGAGGGCCTTAGTGAGAACCAGAAGCTAACAACAGTTAGGCTTGCCAATATGAAACCAAGCTGACAGGTAGAAAAGCTCCCAGGGTCGTGCAATGATGATCATGGTCCCTGAGTTCACAGAACCCTGAAGGAGCCTGAAGGAGCAGACTGGTGAATGCACAAAATATTTGTTCTCATGTGCTTGAGAGCCACTGGTGAAGTGGGACTGAGGTGGTGGGACAGGGCCCGCGGGGGGCAGCCTCGGGCATCTGTGGGAGAGCTAAATATGGGCTCTCCAAACCCAAGCACAGCTTGTCCCCTGCCAGGCGACCGATCGGAGCTCTCGGAATGGCAGCTGTTTCAATAACCACGTAGGAACCTTTCCTGCTTCCAGCATCGCAAAGGACCACGGTGTTCCACATGAGTGGAACGGCAAAACGTGATTTTAATAACTTTGAATACTAATCCTCCGATCAACACCTGTGACTCTTGCCATTGAGAGAGAGAGAAAGAGAGACATGAAGCCTGTGATCGCAACAACTCATTTATACAATGAACACAGACCAGATTCCTAGTATGTGCTAGGCACCAGAGTGGTTATATAAATTCCTAAGGCATGAATTGCATTCTGTAAAAGCTTATGAGGTGGTAGAGGATATAAGCTGTGTACGAGAAGAGCCATAAAGCAAGGGAGATAATGGCACCTCACAGGAGACTGCTTTTAGGAGTGATCTGAACCAAAGGCTGTAAGGTTCCACTGATGAGTATACGTCTGTGTGTTTCCTCGCTCTGTCTTCTGGGAGAGAAACTGACAGGCCAGCATACTGACACCAACATCTTGGTTTCTAAGCAGGATCCATTGAGAAATACTAAAATTAATGGGGCAAACTTTAAGGGGAAACATACCTTCAAAATACTTATCTACACATTTCTTAACTCTTAGGATGGTTTTAACACATGATCACAAAATCTTGGATACCCAGCCCTCCAGAGAGTGGTGCTCCATCCCCTTGGGTAGAGGCTAGAGGTACAGACTTGGTTCTAACGAATTATGTGTGAAAGGAGAAAAACAGTGACATTGCTGTGGGAAAACCTGGACAATATCAAGGTTAACAAAATGATCAAGGTTAACATCGCCAGTGATAAATCATGTTGATATCATGTGCTCACAGATATCAGGGGATAACAAGAGTACTTCCCCCTCTGTGATATTTTTCCAAAAATCCATAACCAGAGCCTATTAATGAAAGCACACCAGATAAACCTAAACAGAGGGTCATTTTATAAAACATCGGACCACCACTCTTCAAAAGGATCAGTCATGAAAGCCAAAGAAAGACTAAGGAGTTGTTGAGTTTTGGGGGAGACTAAGAAGACATAATGTGGCACACCCTGGACTGGATCCTGAAACAGAGAAAAGACATAAACAGAAAAACTGGGAAATTAGAATAGAGTCTACAGTTTAGTTAATAATATTTTATCAAAGTCAATTTCTTAGTTCTGATTAATGTACCATAGTTATATAAGATGCTAGCATAAATGTAAGCTAGTTCAGGAAGGATATACATTTCTATGGGTAAGCCAACACAAATCCTGAGCTCAGAGCCAAGTGTGCACATTGCAACACATCCCAAGAAGTACAGCAAAGCCTTTGAAAACTGAATGGGCAATGCAACCAGCATTCTCAGAACTTGCCATCTAAACCTAACTGGCATGATTGCTCACTAAAACAAAACGCTCCGGGCACCTGGGTGGCTCAGTGGGTTAAAGCCTCTGCCTTCAACTCAGGTTATGATCTCAGGGTCCTGGGATTGAGCCCCGCATTGGGCTCTCTGCTCAGCAAGGAGCCTGCTTCCTCCTCTCTCTCTGCCTGCCTCTCTGCCTACTTGTGATCTCTGTCTTAAAATCTTAAACAACAACAACAACAAAACGCTCCACATTCTTTGGAGGATTTTAACACGACCCAGAGTCTTACTACTTAATGTACAAGCTGTCTCGGATATCATCCAAAATTATCCAACATAACAACCAGGAAAAAAATCCGACCTATTCTCAAAGGAGGAGACAACAAACTGATGCCAACTCTAAGACAACCTAGACATTCGAATGAGCAAACAAATACCTTAAAATATCTTTTATAATCACTCTATAATTTTAGATGAGAAATTCATTATCCAAAATAAAAAGTTCACCAGACAGACTCGGAGTCTATCTTCAAAAAAATAAAAAGATCATATGATAGTTGTCTTTCTCTGCTTGACTTATTTCACTAAGCATGATACGCTCTAGTTCCATCCACGTCGTCGCAAATGGCAAGATTTCATTTCTTTTGATGACTGCATAATATTCCATTGTGTATATATACCACATCAAGAATAAATGAAACAAGATGGGTTTGGGAGGGAGACAAACCATAAGTGACTCTTAATCTCACAAAACAAACTGAGGGTTGCTGGGGGGAAGGGTGTAGGGAGAGGGTGGTGGGATTATGGACATTGAGGAGGGTATGTGCTATGGTGAGTGCTGTGAAGTGTGTAAACCTGGCGATTCACAGACCTGTACGCCTGGGGATAAAAATATATTATATGTTTATAAAAAATAAAAAATAAAAAAATGAAAAAAAAATAAAAAGAACCCAAACAAGTATTCCTTAACTTGAGGATACATAAACAGAAATTCTCTGATCTAAAGAACAGACAGAAATGCTACCAATTTCTGGGTATTAATTTTGTATATACAACTTTATTGAAAACATTTGTTACTAATTCTACTAGTTTTTTGGTGGAATCTTTAGGATTTTCTAGGTATAGTGTTATGTCATTTGCAAATAGTGAGAGTTTAACTTATTTTCTACCAATATGGATACCTCATTTCTTTTTCTTGTCTGATTGTTGTGGCTAGGACAACCAGTACTATGTCAAATAAAAGTGCTGAGAGTGGACATCTTTGTCTATATCCTGATCTTAGAGGAAAAACTCTGTTTTCCACCAATGAGTATGATATAACGTGTGGGTTTTATTATGTTGAGGTATGTCCCTCTAAACCTACTATGTGAGAATTTTTATTATGAATGGATATTGAATTTTGTCATCTTTTTTGTGCATATTTATATTATATTATTTTTGTCCTTTGTTTTGTTGTTTTGTTTTGTTAATATGTTGTATCATGTCGATTGATTTGTGAACCATGAAACATCCTTTCATCCCTGAAATAAATACTCCTTCACCTTGGTGAATGATCCTTCTAATGTAATGCTATATGCAATTTGCTAATATTTTGTTCAGAACTTCTACATCCATATTCCTCAGGAATATTGGCCCGTTGTTTTCTTTTTATTTATTTCTCTTTTCTTTTCATGGTGCCTCTCTGGTTTTGGGATCAGGGTAATGCTGGCCTTATAGAATGTATTTAGCAGCTTTCCTTCTTCTTCTATTTTTTCAAATAGTTTAAGAAAAATAGGTATGAGCTTTTTTTTAAAGATTTTATTTATTTACTTGACAGAGATCACAAGCAGACAGAGAGAGAGGAGGAAGCATGTCCATGTATTTTCTGATCTATTTTTTGATTGCTTCATTGACCCACTGGTTGTTTAATATTGTGTTGTTTAATCTCCACATGTTTGTAGTTTTTTTCCATTTTTTTTCCCTTGGGACTGATTTTTAGTTTCATACCATTTGTGGTTGGAGAGATGCATAAAGAACACAGACAATTCAATACCAAATAAATAATCCAATTGAAGAATGGACAGAGCATCTGAATAGACATTTCTCCAAAGAAGACATACAGATGGTCAACAGACACATTAAAAGATGCTAAACATCACTCATCATTAGGGAAATGCAATTAAAAACCACAATGAGAGATTATATATATCTGTGAGAAGAATGGTTAAAATAAAAAATTTTTTTTTAAAAACTAAGAAATAATAAGTGTTAGTGAGGGCATGGAAAAAAAAAAAAAGAACATGAGTGCATTGCTGTTGGGAGTATAAATTGGCACAGCCACTGTGTAAAACAACATAGAAATTCCTCAAAAAAATTAAAAATAGAAATATCATATGACCCAATAATTCTACTAGTGGGTATTAGCTCAAAGAAATAAAAAACACTAATTTGAAAGGATATATGCTCCCTTATGTTTAATGCAACATTATTTACAATAGCCAAGATATGGAACAACCTACTTTCCTAGTATCCATTTATCAATAGACAAATGGATATATGTGTGGCAGACTATTATACAGCCATTAAAAAGAGATTATGGTTTGTACAACAACATGGATGGACCTAGAGGGTGTTATCCTAAGTGAAATAATCAGACTGAGATAGACAAATAGCATATGATTTAACTTGTATGTGGAATTTTAAAAACAAAGCCAATGAATAAACAAACCAAAAGCAGAATGAGACCTATAAATACAGAGAAAAACTGATGGTTACTAAAGGAGGGGGAAGAGGGATGGGAAAAATAGATGATGGGTACGGAGAGATACAGGCTTCCCATTATTAAATGAACAATAGAAATAAAAGGTACAGCATAGAGAATGCAGGCAATGACATTATAATAGCAATGCATCAGGACAGATGGTAACTACACTTGTGAGCATACCACCACAGATGAGCCACCTGTGTGGCTCAGTTGGTTAAGTGTCCAATCTTTATTTTGGCTTAGGTCGTGATCTCAGGGTCATGAGATTGGGCTGCACATGGGCTCCATGCTGGGTGTGGAACTTAGAATTCTCTCTCTCTCCCCCTCTACACTTGCCTCACCTATTTGCATGTGTTCATGTGCACACTCACTCTCCAAAAAAATTTTTTAAATTAAAAAATGAAACAAAAAGAACAGACAGAAAATAGGCTGAAAAACTACAAGAGCCTCAGAACCTGTGGAACAACATAAAAAGTTGTAATATCCTTAGGGGCTCAAAGCCCCTAAGGAAAAGAAAAAGATACTGGTATGGAAAGAATGTTTTTGAAGAAATAATGACAATGAACTTCCCAAATTCAGTGAAAGACATAAATTTACAGATGCAAGAAGCTCAGGGAACATCAAGCAGGACAAATCCAAATGAAGCCATCATACTCAAACTGTAAAAACCAAAGGAAATCTTGAAAGCAGATAGAGAAAAACAATTTGTTACAAGTAGGAGAATAAAAATGTCACTGCAGATTTCTGACAGCAAACATGCAGACCAGAAGAACTGTCAACTCAGAATTCTACATCCCAGGAAAATATCCTTCAGGAATGAAATAAAGACATTCTTAGATCAAGGAAGAAAAAAAGGTTTCATTGCCAACAGACCTGCTCTAAAATAAATGTTAAAGGAAGTTCTTCTGGATAGAAGGAAATGATCCCAGAGGGACAATTAGAACTTTGGAGAAGGAAGAGCAACAGAAATGGTGAACATCTGAATGGACACAATAAACTACTTTTTTCCTCTTAGACTTTCAAAATGTGTGTGATTATTAAAAGCCAGAGTTTTACCATCGCTGGAGAGTAGGAGGCTCTTAATGTCTGCAGATGTAACATTTGTGACATGTATAACATAATGGAGGAGGGTAAAGGAACATATATAGTCGTAAGCTTTCTACATTCTACTTGAAATGGTCAAATATTAAATTTAAATACAATGTGAAAAGGTAGGTATGCATACTGTAATCCCTAGGGCAATCACCAGGAAAAAATATGAAAAGATCTAGCCATGAGAAGGGTTCTCTGGCCCCTCACCAGGTCTGACTTTAGACAGTCCTGAGGCTACAGTGAGTGACTGTTTTTATGGCTCCCCCAAACCATCATTCTGGGCTCAACGAGAAGCTCCACTCACTGCCTCATTTTCTAATTTCCCCCATAACTGTGCAACAGAGGTTGTTCATAATTCAATCTACAACCCAATGTTGTAAGGCAAGGCAGAATGTGAATAAATTCAGGTCCTTCCAGTCCCGTCCTCTGAGCTTGCAAATGAGGAGACTGAGGGCAGACAAGGAAAGTTGCTACTTGCCCAAGACCCCACAGCAAGCTGCTGTTAGAACCAGGCCTGGAGCCAGATCTCCGATCACCAGACACACCATTGAGAAACCCGAGCTCTGGGGATCCTTCCCCAGCTACCTGAGAGCAAGTTTTTGTGTCTGGCTGTCCTCCAGAACTATTAATCACGGACAAATATGCAGACTTTCTACACATGGGGCACTATACTAAGTTTGTCTATCTGTCTATCTGTCTATCTACCTCCTATCTATTTAACTATCCACACTAAATCCTCACATGGCCTCACTTGAGGTAGATACTATTATTCTCCCTGTTTTATAGAAAGAGAAACTAAAACATTGAGGAATTAAGAAACTTGCCCAAGATTACACATCTAATAGGTGTTGGCTCTGAATCTGAACCCAGATGGGGGTTGTAGCATGTGAGTTCTGAAATATTACTGTCCTCCCCTCAGGAAGACCAATCCAGACCAGAACTCTGGGAGACATTCCATGATCCAGAAGAAAATGTACTCTGGCTGCCCCCGACCCACATCCCACACCCCCAGGAGCGTTTCTAGCCAGGTAAAATCTGCTTAAAAGTTGTGTGGAGGGCAGCTCTGAGGGAAAAAAATGAGAAATAGGAGCTGACAAGAGGCGCCAGCAGCCTGAAAGGCGGGTGAAGAGAGGTGCTGGCACGGTTACTAGGCAACCTACCTCGTGCCTCCCGTCCTCTCAGGACTGGAGAGTTTCCCCCAGGCTCCTCTGTTCTTTCCTAACAACAGCTGATGACACCAGCTCCTTCTTCCTTCCAGCTGAGTCACTGCTGTTGCCAGTCACATGGTGAGGGCAGCCTGGAGCTGCCCCAAGATCCCCAATAGGGCCAGTTAAGGAGACTTCAGTCATGCTATAGTCTAACCTCACTCCCTGGTAAAGTCCAGTCCCTTGTGACCACCAGGGAAGGGGGGCACCCAACCAAGAAGGGCATTTTGCCAAGCCATCAGCCAACCATTTCACAGCTCAAGCTCGGTCTGACTAAGGAGGAGTGAGTGATGGACAGCTTCCTGGTGAGGTGAGGAGAGCTCTCCTTTCACTTTCCTCAGAGGTATTCGCTTCACTAGCAGTTCTGCCCAGGGATCTACAAAGTGGTGTTGCTGTTGGGGCCTCACAAATTTGTCCCTCATGCTCCCTAGGAAGTCTAAAAGGAAGCAGATGCCTCACACTGCTCTCTGTACTCCTTGTCTGATTTAACTGATTCTTTGGAGGTAAAAGGCTATTTTCACAGCCAACTCTGAAAAGCCAAAAAATGAAGTCATCATGACCCAGCAAAGAGGGGCAGACACTACTCCTTCCCCCGGAAAGCCACTGAATGCCATTGAGTGCTCTGAGTACTTTCTTCGCCAACAAGCCCACTCATGCCGGTGTGATTCATGGTCTGGTCTCCCCGCAGTGGATTCTCTTAGCACCATCTTCCTCCCCCAGAGACATATTAGAGAGGTCACTCTTTCCCACCACACTGCCCCATTCAGCTCACAAACCATTCAGCCACCTTTTAAAATATCAAACTATAACACTTGCAGTAAACATCCTTCCTGGATACCTTGTACAGGCTAAATTCCTGACTTCCATAACCCATGTGTGCAATATGCTAGAAATCACTCCCTCTTAAGTTAGTATCATTAGGAAACACGCCATTTTATTTTATTTTATTTTTTTTACACAGGAAGAACTGAGTAAGGAAAACAAGGAAAAAACTCCTACCTTAGGTTTGTCTTCATTATAAATCACTCAAATGCCACTTTGCAAAGGTGTTAGGCTCAGTCTTCATACCAGCCGGGCCTGGAAAGGCACTGAGAAGTCCACAGTTGTTTTCTGTTGAAAATAAAAGTACCCTTCAGTCACACTCTAGTATTTTCTCCCCACCATTTCCATAGTAGGAATCTAATGCCAGGGTCATTGGGAAATACCAAGGGGGTCTGAAATCCACTTCCCAGTAATTTTTTTGAGGACATCCTAGAGTGGAACCCAGAGCTCTTCTGAGGGTTCTCCAAGAAAAGAGACATGTAAGTGGAGGAGGCAGAGGACAAGGCACGTGAGCCTTTCAGAACTGTCAAATTCTCCCACTTGACACACAAGGAAGTTGTGTTTCTAACATATTGTCAATTTTCCAGAAACCAACAAGTCACTGTCTGCCCTTCCCCCAACCTGAGATCCCAGATTTGGACACCTGCGCCAAGAAAACTGAGGTCATTTTCACTAGTGCCTCAGTGGAGCTCCCAGGGGGATTGAGTAGACAGCTAATTATTATTCCATCCTTCTGGCAAAATACAAAAAAAGCTAGTTTGTCTTGGTGAATGAAGCACAGAGTTGTCACTTGGCCCTCACCCCACAAGAAGATCTCTCTCTGGGTCTAGCAGTCTTGAGGCTCTGAGTGGTCATGCTGGATAACTTTCCACTGGGGTAAAAAGAGATTGCCAACAACTCCTGTGCTCGGGAAAGAGAGTAAGAAAATTTCTGAACTTCTAATTTCAGTAACACTGCCCCCTGCCCTTCCATCTCACACAGACACACACTCATAAACCATAGTTGGTATAAAAAATTGGTTTGCTTTCCTAAGAAGGACAAAGATTTTCTTCCATTCATCCTCAGATCTTGTCCTCTGTCCTCATCTCACATCCTTCAAGACCACAAGTGAGGCATGGAGGACTGAATAAACTCAAATGGGTGAAAGGGTCATTCCTCCTCCCACATCCATAGCAGAAACCAAAGCAGAAGGAAGGAAAGAATAATGAGTCTATGCTCTTAGGAACCCTTGTCTACAAGCTATCCGATGACATTCAGGCCCTGGAATTAATCTGTTCCCAAAAGAGATTAGTGTCCCCATATAAACCCTCAGGCTCCTTACTTTCTATCATAGTCACAGTGGTGGTACCATGTGATTATCTCCAGATACTCAGAAGAAACACCAATCTGGGGAGAAGCAGCAACATTTCCTGCTATATCTACTTCTCTTCCTGGTGTTGATATTGAGACTGAGACAGGTGAAATGGGCAGAGGGAAAATTTCTCTTTTGGAAATTAATAAAAATAATATTGTTCCAGTTACTCTTGCTAAATAGAAAGCTGTCCCTCAAATTCAATGGTTTCAAATAATTGATTTTGCTCATTAATCTGTCATTTGGACAGGGTTCAGTGAAGTGAGCTCATTTCTCTCCATTCAGTGTCAACTGGGCAGCTTCACTAGAACAGGAGGTTCCACTCCTACAATGACTCATTCAGATGTCTGGAAAGGTTCGCATAGTCTGTCAGCCCTCAAGCGGCCCTCTCCATGGGGTGGCTTGGGCTTCCTGACAGCATGGAGGCTGGGTGATTTCAGTGGGACCATCTCAAAAGAAGCACGCTGAAGCTGCCTTGCTTTTTTATGGCCTACCTCAAAAGTCACAAAGTGCCACTCCTCCCACCCCCTCCAGAGCCATAGGTCCACCTACATTCACGAAAAAACAGATCCATCTCTTGTGGAAGATGAATTACTGTTGCACCAGAAGAAGAGCACATTCAATGAAAGAGACTATGGCAGCCATTTTGGGGAGAGACCGCCTGCCATACAAATGAACTACAACTAATGGACGATGATTCCTTACTACATTCTACACTCTGGCATAAAGTGTTTGGTATGAATTCGCATTTTAAATCTCACAACAAAACTATAAAGCAGGCATTAGCATTGTCCCATTTTATACATGAGAAAACTGAGACTTGGGGGGCGGGAGTAATTTCTCAGCTTGAAAGTGGCAGAGCTGGACACTGAATTCAGGCCCACCTGGGTCATGTACCAGAACTCAAAACCACTGCCCTGCCAACCTCCCAGAACTAGCCTTGGTTGGGACTCATTAAGGTGATACAATGGAAGGAGAATAGACCTTGGGGGTGGGAGCCAAGATTTTACCTCTAGCTCTGCTACTCATTAGAGGTGCCATTCATTATATGCCATATGCTATGTGAGGCACTTTACATGCATTATCTCACATATTCCTTAAAATGATACTGTAAGGGAGTTGTTATGTGATGCACATTTAACAAGTCAAAAAAAAAAAAAAAAAAAAAAAAAAGACTAAGAGGTGTAGCAACTTGCCCAAGCTGCACTATATTAATTTACTGAACTGAGATTTTAAATTATTCTGTCTTACTCCAAGGCTCTTACTCATCTCAACCCAAGGCCAGAGTCCCTGGACAAGTCTCCTTTACTCTCTGATCCTCAAATCCCTCACTTATGAGAGCAGAAAGCTGTGAGAAACTTTTGGCTCCAATGGGTAGCCCTGGGCACGGAGGCCTCCAGTGTTAAATCCCGTTTAGGCATGGTTTCCCAACCTCAGCACCACTGATATTTGGGGTCAGACAATTCTTTGTTGTGGGGACCATTGTGTACAGTATAGGAAATAGAGCAGCATCCCTGGCCTCTGCCCAGTCGATGCCAAGCAAGCCTTCTTCCCCGTGATGTGACAACTAGCAATGTCTCCAGACATTGCAAATTATCCCAGGGGGGATGATCTTGCTTTACAGCTCCCCCTCACTCCCCTCTTAAGAACCTCCATATTAAGGTACTACTATGGTGGCCCCGAAGTAAATTTTTACAGAGGTCCTGGTCCTCATCTCCTTCCCCAGATGTCCCTCTCCTCTTGGTAAAATCACCAGCTGGGAAGATCAAAGAGGGATCTGGATAGTATAACTAACTCACTTTTTTCCCTTTGTTGGGCCATTCCTTCACTGTAGATTCTTACCAAGTCAGAAACTGGTGGTACTCAGATGCCAGCAAGTGCCAAACGCCAGATGAAAGCACAAGGGGTGGTGGTGGTGTTTGCTCCTTTCCTTCTCCCTTTTTCCTTCTATCCTTTCTGCTATCCAACTCTTGTTCTTTCTCCTATTCTCCCCCCACACACACACCCCATCTCTTCTTCATCAGATGCTTGGCCAAGCAGGGGAGATGCTGTTGCCAGGAACCTGTTTGCATTTTTGGGCACACTGCTTCCTAGCAGGTCCTTCCTCTGAGTGGAGCCTGAGGAGAGCCAATGATCTGTCCCCCAGCTCCAGGCTGGTGGACACTAAGGGTCCAGGGTCTAGGCACTGCCTTCAAGAGGTCCTTGAGCCTGCAGAGGGACCTGACTCCCTTCTCCACAACCTCAGGCTCTGCCCTCAGAAGC
The DNA here is from genome assembly GCF_011764305.1 of Mustela putorius furo. Taxonomy (NCBI): domain Eukaryota; kingdom Metazoa; phylum Chordata; class Mammalia; order Carnivora; family Mustelidae; genus Mustela; species Mustela putorius. The sequence goes on from NW_025421294.1 coordinate 1,065,365, forward strand.
TCTCCTGATGACAACACTGAGCAAGCCCTATGAGGGAAGTACCAGGAGTGATTCATTCCTCCAAAGCAGAGAGTACTGGAAGCGGGGACACCCAAGAAGGGCAATGCCTCACCAGAAGCCTATGGCCTCAACCCAAGTTCTCACTAGCTCACAAGGCATCTGGGACATAACCACAGGTCAGAGGTATTGGTGCTTAGAGCCTGACAGCTTCTACCCTTGGGTCCCCCATCTACCCCTGTGAGAATGAGACCAATTCTCCTTCTGTATGAGACCCCATCAAAACATCTGATGCATGATCACTTCTCTCCATTCTTTGCATCCACAGGCTAAATAGCCAAATATCACACAGACTGAATATCAATCTTGGGATATGACTTGCACAGCACTAACCTGGATGTGTTTCTTTACCAGTGTCCCCTACAAGGATATATGCTTAGAATGAAATCCACATGTTATTTATTATATTTTTTACCATTCCTCTATTGCAATTAATTCCAGCAGCCTATGTGATCAAAAGCCTAAAAGAGTATATTTCTGCCAGCTTCAGCTCATTCTATGACATAACTGCCCTCTATAATTACTTCAGGGTTGTGTCATCATTGGGACAGTAGGATTTGTCCACATGTCCTTCGCTGGTAGGATAATTATTTCTCTTAATACTGAGTCTATATTTTTATTAACACAGCTGATAAAGACATCAGCTTCCTGGTAGGCACATTGTACCAGTGACCCATGGAGTGTTAAGGTGATTTTCACATTGATTCATGTTAATATGGTCAATGGTCACAAGGCCAGGCACGTGCAGTTGATTTTTTTTTCACCTAAGGACCAGACTTTACATTTGTCTGGTATTGAGTGTTACTTTCTTCGCTATCCATATTTTTGAATCTCAATTTCCCCTTCCAATATATTCTCCTCCAAGATCTATATGATCTGTATACATGAAAATCCAAACTTCTATGCCTTCACCCATAATATTTTATTAATATTTTAATAAAAATATTGACTAGGGTGGCAGTCCATTTTTAATTATCTACCAGAGAGATCTGTCTGTAAGAGAGTAGTCTTGGGTGTGATCATTCAGGCAACTATACATTCTTAGCAGCTTTGGACCAGTGAGGTATCATTTAAATCTTTGATAGCGGATAACTTGAGGAACTTTGTGAGGACTTATTTCTTGGAGCATGGGGTGGGAATCCAGAAGTTACTATGGTAAAAACTGAGCTGGGAAAGGGGGCTGAGACATCAGAATATGGACTGGTTAGGCAGTGGTAGGCTGTTGGAGAAGGTGGAGTCAAATGGGACACTGAAGTCAGAAGCAGAGCTGAATGTCCAATGCAAACCAAGGAGACAGGCCAGATCTCAGCACCGGGATCTGAAGCCAGATGGAAACTCGCCCCCTGGCAACTTCTACAGAATACATAAGGAGTGACATGAATGCACATGATGTGAAAGAGGCATGGAGAGCAACAGAAACCACCTGCGTCCAGAGACTGAGCTAAGTGGTTGGGTTTCTGAAAAGGCCTCTTTCCATGGGTGGGGTCCTCTTTCCTTACAAGTGGCTCACTGAGCAGATGTTCGGGATAGAGTCTGACGTCGATACTGGATTTCTGCAGAGCCTTTGCTAGACCCTGGTGACCCCCACTCTTTTCTCCAAGTTCTGCCAAATGCTCTGATTTGGTATCTCTTCTAGGATTTTACAGGGGGGTTATATCTGTTGTTTGTAGAAAAAAAAAATTCAGAGAAAAAAATCAGGAGATTTTCTTGCCTGTACTCATTTAGCATCTCTTTCTCTTTAAAGAGAACCAAGACCAGGTTTGTGACTCTAATGCCAAGTTTAGGTAGCCTGCGATGTGACTCACCTGGTCTTAAAAGTTGCACTCGCTTTGTGCCAGTAGGATCCTCTTTCCCACCCCCTCTCCTATGTTTGGATGATGTTTTCTCTAAGTCATGTTTATTCTGCACATTTCAGCTTAGAGATCCCTGTCCCTGCCAGAGTAGGGAAGAAAAACAGGAAAGAAGCCGTGCTGCTTGCCCTGTCATCGGTCAACATTACATCATCTGCTCCTGGCCTTTATTTCTTCATTGTTTTTGATCCCTCAGTAATTTCCAAAAAGCCCTTGCTTTGCCCTTAGCATTTTCTGCGAGCCTCGGCTTGCTCTGGGATCTCACCTCTCTGGCATGATTCCTTCGGGTCTGTGTACTCCTTTGAGTTTGTCTTTGACTATATGCCCATTTTATCTTCAACAGAATACTATGTTACCACTAATATTTTATTTAGCAGCCTCTTCCGTCGCTCCTAACTGAGGCATTTTCCATCTTAGAGTGTCTGGCTATGAGACCTTACACTCTGTTTTCCTGGCTTTAGTGCTGAGCCTGCATAAGCCCAGGTGTATAATCTCAGAGTAGTTCTGGAAGGACAGAGAATCAGAAAGCATGACTTATAAAAAAAAAAAAGCCCAATCCCAAAGGGTTGTGAGATTTCAAAACACAAAACAGAAAAGGAAAGTCAGAGTAACTAGGAAAATTAGGGTATTTAAAAATTCAAATTTCCCTGACCACTTGGAATGCTTGTGAAAAATGCAGACTCGGCCTCACGGTGGACCCCCGAATCCCTATGGTAGAAGACAAGGCATTCTTTTTTTCTTCTTTTCTTTTCTCTCTCTTTCTCTTTTCTTTTTTTAAGAGAGGGAGAGAGGGATTGAGGTGCAGAGGGAGAGGAAGAAAATCCCAGGACTCTGGGATCATGACCCGAGCTGAAGGCAAACGCTTTAGCCTACTGAGCCACAGAGGCAGCCCTCCATGGAGAATTCTTTAAGAAAAACTTCACCTCCAGTTTAGTGCAGTATGAAACTGCTGCCAACAGTCAAAAGTTCCAGGACAAAATGGACTGAATATGCGTTAAGTGGTGTTCTAATTTAAGACTTGTCTTAATTAATTATTCATTACCTGTCCAAATTTATTATTGCTCTATCATAATTTCAGAGAGAGTTTTCCTAATAAGGATCCAAAAAATTAGAAATCTGTTTTATCTCTGTTTTACAATGTATCTTGGAATTCTCTCCATGAGAAAATATTTTTGGAATATGAAGGCTAAGGGATTTTGGAATTCTCCCTCATACAAATTCCTTTCTTTTGAGTTAAATTTAATCTTTGTAACTACAGTGTGAGTCCTGGGAGACGATAGCTGTGATTATGGTTCTGCTCTTTAATGAACAGTGCTGACCCACTGACAATCCAAGGCTTTCTCTGTCCATCTACACATTTATTTATGAGCTACATAACATCCAGTTTACTTGATGGATCCTTCCCTCAAATTCCAACAACCCCTTAGTACACCTCTTGACACTTGTTTCCGGATTGCCAGAACTGCTCCTAGATCCCTTACGGGGAAGCCCTCCTGCATTTAGGAAACCCAAGAGGAAATTTTGGTTTATGGTTTTATCTCCTATCTACACAATGACTTCTTTGATGGAAAGCCCTTAGAATAAAATCTTAGAATGCAGCTTGTAGCCAAGCCCTTTGGGATGAAAAACACGGCCTGGAATGTAACTTTTTCAGTGCCTATTGCTGGACAGATGGCTAATGAAGTGACATGTAGTTAAGGAGGTATCAAGGTGCTATCTAAGTGTGGAGCTTTTTTTCAGACTCCAAGCAAGACATGACATTCTTCTCCAAAGCGGAGGCTTAAAACTTTTTATTCTTATCACTACTGCACAAAGAGGGCATGCCGCCAGAGGGCTCTGGTAAGTGAGTCGTTTTCATTAACAGTCAGCCATTTTATCAACAGGTAAAGGAAGCAGCCAATATTTGCCAGTGTATTGGAGCAGAGCAGAGCTGTCTGGAAACATTCATTGGTAAGATTCAGTATATGAAGCAAGTACATGAAAAGAAAGAGAAGCTGGGAGAGGAAGGGAGGGAGGGAGAGAGGGAGGAAAAGAGGAAAAGGAAGGAGAGAGACAGAGAGAAGGAAGGGATACAGGGAGGTAGGAAGGAAGGATAGTTGTTTGTGACACCAGGTGACCTGGGGACAAGAGCAAAAGGGGACCTACAGAAGAGGACAGAGATTACCTCAGAGTAGAGACTCCTTCCTTAACCTCCTTGGTTAAGGGTGATTGAAGTTCTGTGGTAAGCAGGAACTGGAGACTGACATGAAAACTCACCAAATGTTCTTTAAAGTTCTTGCAATTAACTGTGTGTGCCAGATTGTATCTAATTTCTATTAATGATTTCAGACATTCCTAATATGTCTTTATTTTCATGAACCCTTTGGAGTATATTCAAAGGAAAGTCCATGGCTAGGTGAACACTACTTGCCACAGTTAAGGCTCTGAGGCCAAGAACAGTAAAATCCAAGTAATCTGAGCCCTCCCACATCCATTCTGAAAATTCTGTCTCGGTGTGGTTTACTCCCCAAGAAAATAAAATAAAGAAGTCTTAGAAAATAAAAAGCGGAAGTGATCCATAAAATCAACAGAAGCTCCTAGACATACATGTTGGTTAGTGGGGTCCCTCAACATTTATACTGTAACTCTTTTACTCATTTCAGGAATTTCAAATAGGAAACAGAAAGCAATAAAGCCAGGAGTTTTAGTTAAGAAAGGCAGTAGTCAAGACAGTACTAGGCATTTGGAACTAGATGCTATAACAAATAAGAAAATACAAGATGGTTCAAACACCACGGAGATTTATTTACCTCAGAGTAAATAAGATGGGCATTCCTCCTCAGTGGAGGTTGACTTGTCTCCATTCCCCAGCTGCCATTCAAAGTTTCAGACCAACAGTGACTCTGCCACTTTCATTATATGGTTTCTAAGGTCATCATAACCATCTCCTTCCCAAGGTAAAGAGCATGGAGAAGTGTTTATGGGAGATTTCTATAGGCCAGGCCTAGAAAGGGGACATATGACTTCTGTTCACATTTGGCTAGAATTTAGTCACATGGCATCACCCAATTGCAAGGAAGGATGGGGAATGTGGTCTTAGCTAAAAGCTCAGGAATATGAGGAAAGAGGTCAGTCAATAATTAGTAGCCTCTGACATAGAAGGTATGCATATTTATACCCTCCTCAAATCTGGAATAACAATGCTTCATTTCCAGGACCATTACAGAAAGTCAAAAGATGGTTATGTTTACTACAATAGGAGTAGAGTAAGAGCTACTGTTTACTGAACACTTACTGTGTTCTAGGACCCATGTTAAATTCACACATTATCTCATTTAATCCTCATATCAACCCTGACTTGGCAGACAAAGATGACAAGCTGAGAGAGGGCAAGTGACCTACGCAATGTCTCACAGACACTCAGTGACAACTGGGATTTGAACCCAGGCTGCCTAACTCTGATGGCCAAGCCCTTTACTGCCTGATTCATCATCACATCACAGAAGGACCAAAATGTAAATTACAATCTGCTCCAAAGTTAAGCCAGGGTTCTTCTATTTTCAACATCAGGAAAAGGAAGAAATGATCTTCAGATTTTGAAAATCCACACGTGGATGAACTCGAAATAGAAAATCAGGAAAGCCTTTGGCCAAGTTTGGAAATCCCTCGAACTCCTTGGATTCTGCCACTGAAACCTTGCTGGAGCCTTTCTGGTTTATTTTTAGTTTTTACCAAGCACCATTTCCTGGATCAGTGAAGCAGGTTTAAATATTCTTATAAGTATTTTGGACACAAGTGAGATTTTTTTTTAACTGACTGTGAAAGAAATGCAGAGAACTTTGGGATGAGCATATATAAAATAAATAAGAGCCAAACACTTAAGCAGTAGCAGGATAATATCTATCAAAGCCTGTTGGGCGTAGCTGGGGCTGGCCTTCCTGAAACCTCGTTTGTTCCTCCAATCCATTGAGCCTGGGACCTGAAGACCCTATGATTTACTTAGCATGCTTTCCAAAACCATTTGAAACCCTAACAAGGACAATGCAGATCCCTAGACTCTGCAAGCACTTTTGTAATCTTTGTGGTACGACCGTAACTTCCCATACGGAATTCAACACCTAGTTGATCACTTGGGCCAAAATAAGGAGATGGGAAGACCCACACCAGAGGATTCTGCTCAGCACTTTCCACAGGTAGCAGCTTTTGGTATCTGCTGGGCCAGGCATACCCTCAGGTTTATGTCCAGCATGATTTCATGGATGGTGGTGCAAATGCAAAACCATCCGTCCTCCTACTACACACCTACTGGTGAGCACCTTGCTCCTCTTTTGAGGCTTTTGGAAAAAGGATCACCCTTCACCTCTCCTGTGAATCTTCCAGGCTTGGCCTCACTAGCTACGTGTACTGACATGCATCATGCCATGACTCATGCTTGAATAGAATCTTTACCTCCCATCATAACTGTAGAAAGAAAAGAGGTAAAGACAAACAAACTTGCCCTATTAGTACCATGACAATATCATCCTTTTCTTCCACATAACTGCTTCCTCATTAAAAAGAAATAGAGCAAAGTGAAAACATTCCTGGAATATGTCAGACCATTTATGAAGCTGGGTGGTATACAAGGGTGATCGTTGTACTAGTCTATGCAGTCATTTCATGATTTTTAAATATTTCATAATAAATCAAATATCTAAAAGAGATATTCTGGACTGGGTTTCTTGTTTTTATTTCCAGTTCTACTAATCACCACTGGGTCCTAAGCCACAGAGAACTAAATCCTGCCAGCAACCATGTGAGCTTAGAAGTGGATCCTTCCCCATGAAAGCTTTCAGATGAAACCTCAGCCCTGATGGACACAGTGATTACAGCTTCATGAGAGATCTTAAATCAGAACCCCCAGTGAAGGTATGTCTGCATTCCTGACCCACAGACACTGGGAGATAACAAATGTGTGTTATCTAAACCCCTAAGTTTGTGCTAATGCTATTATACAGTGGCAGGTAACTGACAAGATGCTTACACCTGGAAATGGCAGGCCTCCTCCACTTTTAGGTCATCAGTATAAGGTAACTGGGCAGTCCTAAAAAATATTTTTGCCTGAGTGCCACCATCAGATATTCTATTTAATTGTTCTGACCTAGATGTTAGAACTTTTTAAATCTACTAGAATTACTCGATTACACTACAAAATTTAAAAACCACTGCAAAGCTGATTATTTCATGTTTCCCTCCTTTTCCAACTGTAATTTTTCTGCATTCTGAGATTTTCTCCTACAAACCACCCAACTTCATACTCACTTCAGACTTTTTGTTCTGACTGGCTATACACCATCACTTCTTCTCTTGTACGTACTCATTCGTTAGTACTTTTGTTCCAGTCAAACAGCATTGGCAAACCCAAGCAGGCATAGAATTTCCAGAGACAGTGGCACTCAGAAAAGGGATAAGTAGGTCTCTGTACTTCTGCACCTTGACCTAATGATAATGGTGCCCCGCTGGGGGAGTGTAGGATGGCAGTGTCTGTCAGGAGAGAATGAGGAATAGGAAATCTGGGATGGAGCATAACATTTTTGATGTGTTAGTGACACATCCTGGCACTGTTTAAGAAGTTGCAATAAACCATCAAATATTCTAGCTTAGAAGTATAATAAGTAATAGAGTAAGAGCCACCATAGTAAACATATATTGTAAACGGTAGGTCTGAAATTTGGTGGAGAAAACCAAAGCCTTGCTCCTTCCCTTGATAAAACACCACATAGTGACTCTGTTGGTGTCTGTATTTTAAGGGCATATGTCTGTGCATGTCTGAGTATAATATACAGAAACATCAATTGTTAAGTTAACAATTACTAGTTAAAATGACTGGTGGCTAACTTGTCCTGACTGACAAATGTGTTTCTGATTTGTCTTTGCAATATTAACACAGAGGACACTGGGCAGAAATCTGCCCAGAGCAATGTACTGATTATGTTAATGGTTTGGGATCTTGAGGCCCCCAAATCACAAGGGCACAATAACCTGACTGGAGGGAGAAAATCCTGCCCTGGCTTGAGGCTAGCAGGACTGCTGACAAGGAACATGGCTTACATGTGTGCAACTGGCTTCATGCTCTGTTCCATCAGCTCATTCTCTACTGATCTCCTCCACACACGTACACACACAGACACGCTAGAACACCAATCTTATTGCTGGTCTCCAGACACTACCGCTGACTATGAATGATCATTGCCTCCTCTCTCTGACCCTGGCTGCTAAACTATGCTAGAGGTTAGACATTGATTTATTACTTGTTTGCTGTGAAAATTGGCCTTTATAAAAAGGAAAGCAATTTTAACAGTGCCTTGCTGAGAGAATTTTTATCTCTTCTTAACCCTTCCCTTGAACAGAGGAACCCTAAAATTAAAGCAGTAGTGTATCTCCCTCCCCACAGAGCTAAACTGCTCTGTGCCCTGTCTACAGTGCCACCTATCAGAGGCAGTAAAGCAGAGTAGATAGGAACATGCACTTTGCATCAGTGGAACAAGTTTTCCCAGCTTTGTCTTTTACTAGCTTCACCTCCCTTGGGCAAGATACTTAACCATTCCAGTCCTCTGCTTTCTCATCTGCTCACCAAAGTAAGAGGCACGGTAGTCAAGAAATAGGAGTATTATCATTGTTATTTATACTTCTCCACTGAGTCACAGTCCACTCAGATTGGAAAATTATTACCTCTATTCCCATCCATTCCCTCAAAGAGGAAGTCAAGCCCAAGATTGTGGCTTCACTCATCCTTAATTCCCATCCATGTATGTCCATGCATAGAAGTCAAAATCCCCATTTTTCTTAACAAGTATCTATTGCCTACACAAAGGACAGTACCTGGTGTTAGAGGGGAAAACAACAACAACAATAGCAACATAACATTTGTGTACTTAGAATTGGATTCTTCCCCCTTCAAGCTTTCAGATGAGACCTCAGCTCTGATGACATATTAATTACAATCTCATGAGAAATCTTGAAGCAGAGCCCCCAGTTAAGTCATGTCTGGATTCCTGACCCACAGAAACTGTCAAATAACAAATATGTGTTTTTAAGCCACTAAGTTTACCATAATACTGTTACTAGAGGCACCTGCCTTAGTAGCTTATAATCTAGTTGGGGAAACCCAATGTGCCTACTACATGGTAGCCAGGAGTTAGGAAGTAGCATTTGACTAATGGTAGAAAAACATGTTTAATACCCAAAGTGATCTATGATTAATCTACCTGCAGAATTCTCACTCTTTAATGACAAGTAGTAAACCCTAAAATATGATACTGAGGGCTCAATTGTGTATGTCTAAATTTAGATAGTGGTTGTTAAAAAATTTTTTTGAACTTTATAGCAGGGAGGTATGGTGCTATTTTTTAGGTTGGCATTATGCTTATCTTTATCCATGAAACACACAAAAGAAATAGATGCATAAGGTAAGACTTAAAAATCGACACCTGTGCAAAATTTACCACTGTCATAGTATTAGCTTTGGCTACCCACAATCTAGGGACAAAAACCGTTCTCATTTGTTTTGACTCACCAACCAGTTTTTAGATTGAGTATACAGCTGGGTAGAGTCTGAGCCATGAAGTTCTGGTTTCCACATTGAGGAATGATGAGGGAAGAATCCTTCTGATTCTGAGCAACTCTAAAGGTTTTTCTGGCCTCTCATAATCCTCTGCTAACTGTATTATGGAAATGATCATAATTACCTCAAAGTCCCTGGTGATTCCCATGTCTTTGGTGCCACTCACTGTCAGTTCACCTTGACCAACCGTCTCATGGACTTGTCTTTTGTACCAAACCTTGAATGAAACTGGCATTTGTGTCAATAAACTTTAAGCCCATCTTGCTGAGATAATTATCTGGGTCACTCAGATTTCAGCTACTTCAAATAATTATAGCCTTTTAGCCTAGAATATGAGGTGATGATTAAAGGAGAAGGAATTGGGGTCCCCATGCCTAAGTCAATTAGGTGGAAATGCTGACAGGTCTCAGCTCAGGCCTCCGATTTGAATGCACAGAGAATAAGTCACTCATAAAATGCACATCTGTTTGGCTGCACCATGATCTAAAATGTGGACACAGCAATTTTTCACACTTCAACACATTAGCTGTGGAGGGGAAAAGCTAGATCATGGACACCATCATAAGAACTGCTGTATACAGCAGTGATGATAAGCAGAACATGACTCCATTTTCCCTAAGAACAAACATTATAGCAAAAATTACCTTATAGATGTCAGGGGCTAGAGACCAGTTTGACCATATCACTGGATTTCTCTTCATGGCTTAGTAAAACTTCGAAGAACTGACTTTTGGTCATTTCATGTTCACCCCTGTATTCTCACTGAGACAAAACTCACTAATTACAAAAAGACTCACGTTCTCATTTTGGCCAAAAGCTTGAAATGTTTTGGAAAAAAATTATCTCTGGAGACCGGGGCATCGTAACTCTTAAATCCCTTTCCTTCTGTGGGGCTAGAAAGACAAAGCCTTTTATGAATCACCCCCCGCCCCCACTTCCATCTCCACCTGTCAACGTTTAAACCTGGAGACTAATAGTAGACAGGCTTCTCCTGCAGATAGTAATTGCTTTTCCAACAGAGAAGCTATCTCCAAAGCAACCGAGATATGAGCTATGAATTCAAGCTGCGACTCTCTATGTAAATTGCTGGCAGTGAAATTGAAATTTCCCAAAAGAAAGCTGCACTGATTCAGTCCATTAAATGCATTCCTACCTCAGACACAGGGATGTACTCTAGCAGCTAGGAAATTGCCCACACCTCGTACACTGTACACAGAGATAAGACCCAAGCACTTTATAGCCTGATCTTCAATTTTACAAAGAAATCCTGTCATTATTGATAATATGAGTCAATAATTGCTATTCATTATTTAAAGCAGCCCAACTGTCCACAGCTGCTCACATTAGCTCCCAAATGAAACCATGATGTTTCATACACCCCCATCTCACATTAGCTTGTTTTTCCCACATTGGCTTTGTCATGCTTTTGTGCAATGTATTTTTGGTCTTTGGCATGTCTTGACTACTCAGTATTAAATGCTCCCATGAATTTTCCTGTTTTGCTTGGTTTGATTTAGTATTTTTTTGCCATAAACTCTTCTAACCCTAAAACAGGATCTAGGGTGAGATAATGTTTTATTGTACTAAGCAATATTATTATTGTTCAGTTAATTAACAATGTGCCTCAACAGCCTTGCCTGGGAGGCTGAGATAGGTGAACCCTCACCGGTGCAAAATTTGGTGAGCACTTGACATGGCCTTCCGGATCACTGAACCGCTCATGCTTCATTCGGCCCCTGTCTGCCTCCACCGGCCATTACCCACCTGGCCCTCCCTCTCTGGAGGGCATCCTACTTCCTCCACCCCACACTCCCTACACACTCAATACCTGCAGGCTGCCTCAAAATCTGCTTATGAAATTCAAAGAAGAGGGGAAAATAAATGTGAAAAGTTCACTCTGCGGCAGCGTGTCCCCCAATATTCACTGTCCCCATCTCCTATTACAGCCCAATCCTTGATTTTTAACCGGGCACATGGCTGCCTGGGCTATCCATAGGAATGAGCTAGGACAAGTTCAAGAAAGCCAGGGCGTGTAAACCGAGGTTTCTTTTTGACAATGTTTGGAGCAGGCTGGGGCCCTTTGACCCCTTTCTTCTTTGCCCTGTTCTCCATCCGGCTGTCTGGTACATACGGCTGGAGCTCTAGCCACCACCTTGGTCCAAGAAGTCTAAAGCCATGTCCCAGAACGTATAGAGAGCTCTATGGAACTGAGCCACCATACTGACCCTGAACTCTCTACCTCCAGACCTCACAGTGAGAAAGAAACACACTTCCGGCATGTTTAAGCCACGATTACTTGGGATGCCTGCTACATAAAATGGAATTTGATCTTAACTATAGGCACTCTGATTCTGATTAGCACCAGAGACTGGTTTTGTCTGTCTGCATTCAAATCATGAATTTTGAGGCACCTAGTAAGACCATATGCTTGACAAATGTTTGACATACCAGTTAAAAGATTAAGCCCATTAGTAAAAATAAAGTTCATTTTATTCACTAACTTAATGCTAAAAAAAATCCGATTTTTAACAAATAAAAAGAAGAAATCAAGTGTTTTTTTTTTTTTTTTTTTTTTTGTAAGCCACTTGCTAAGGAATTCTAGAATCTAGGTTCAGAAGACTGGTCACCCACTATGAGATTTCACTTTCTGGGAGTCACTTTGCTCACTTTGCCCCTTAACTGGGGTGGAGGGGGGTGCAGGGGGGGTGGCTTGAGAAGTGGGGAGGAAGCAGGGCAAGAGGAGAGCCTAGTGGATGTGCCTCTAGCCCTGCATCCAGGCTTCATCCCAAACTCTTCTACCTTCAGAATTCTCCCAAAGATTTTGTTTTAAAGAGTTTCACTAAGGAAATGAGAATTTTAAAAAATCACTGGGCCAGATAATATGTAAGTTCCTGTCTCGTTCTGACATTTTCGGATGAGAAGGGCTCTCACGTGGTCAGAATCAGGCAGGTGCTGAGAACTGAGTCAAACTGGGAGCAGCATTGTCCTGGGTATGGTGTCAAAGGTAAAGCCAGGATCATAGAGGGCAGAAGCTGCACGGGAAGGTATCAGATCCAGTGGGAAAGCGACCGTCCAAGGCTAGTTTTTCCTGTTTGCCTCCAGTTATGCATTCAATATAAGGAGAGGTATGTGTGAAGAATAGACATTTCCTTAACAGACGCGTAGTAAAAGCCATATATTGATGAATAGTTATGCATGTTATAAATGAACAGAGCAGATGCTGCCTGGATCAGCTCGTCTCATTTATTCAGGAGCTGTTTAACCAGAGACAAGCAGCAATGCGAGGGGTGGGGAGCCCCCCTCCCCCACCCACGCAGGGTGGGGAGCTCCCCTCCCCAACCCACACAGGGTCTAACTTGTAAAAGGTGTATGGAGGGCGGGGGATGCTTATTCCCCACTCAAGATGTGTCTGGATAGAGGAAACTGACCCATTGGGACACTTCTGGGCTCTTTACCCCCTTGACTCACACTACGTCTGTGAAATGGTTAGTAACAGCCAAGGTCAGCTCCATCCTTCCTGGCTGGCACAGGGGGCCAGTGGCTGAGCTCTGCTGCTACTCTCAGGACTGGCCTGCCCTGCAAGGGAACCTACATCCATCCAGCACTGCCTGGGACACTTTAAGTGGTCCTCACTCAAGACCTCAGCACCGGTGGGTCCTCTTGGTTGTGTTCCTAATGATACATCCTAGCAAAGCTGTCAGCCACGGTTAGAATGAACCATCTGCACTCTCCAGCAGTCCCTGATTTAAATGTTACGACCTTCAAAGGTGTCTTCAACTGCTTGGACCAGTAGTTCTCAAGCTTGGGGGCCCACAGAACCCCCTGGGAGAACTTTTTAAAAAATGCCTGGGCCCCATCCCTTTCCTGGGGAACCAGTATTTCTGGGGTTGGCCCAAGAGGAAAGTGTTGGAGACCACAATTCAACAAAGCTCAGCCCTCCCCACCCCCAGGTCCATAATCCCACTCTGATGCCATTTCACAAATGTCCCCGCCATCCTGGTTGCTTAGATGGCTGCGCTGTCTGCTGACTTGTGACGTCTATGACAGCACGGAGTGTGTGGTTCTCTCCTCCCCAGCACTTGGCACGCTTCTCGACATTCAGCAGCAAGTCAAATAATGTTTGGTGAATAAAATCAAATAGGACTGATTTAGAATTAGAACTCAGGACTTTTTTTTTTTTTTGAAAAGCTCAAAAAAACAGGAAATAAAAAAATAAATGAAACTCGACAGATTTTGACAGTAGTCAATCAGATGAGTACGTATGTGTGCGTGTACGTGTGTCTCATAGACACACGTGTGAAAACACATTTACAGACAGCCATATAATTCCTTATACCAAACTTGGGAAGTAGATAGTCTCACCTAGCTGTGAGGTCTTGGGCAAGTTAAACTGAGACTCAACCACTTCATCCTTAAAATGGGGAGAATGATGCCTCCCTCACAAGACCATTGAGAGGATCCAATGAGATAAACCCTAGCACCTGGCACACTTCCAGGCTCATAGTGAGAGTTCAAGGTTCTAGCTTTCATGTTATTATCGCTATCATCTCCTCATGTTATAGAGAGTGAACTGAGGCTCAAACAGGGACAGTGGCTCGCCCAAGATCCTACAGGGTTAGGTCTAAAACCAAGGTCTGCTGGCTCCCAATCTTATGTTTTTTCATACATTGCACTGAGAACATTTCTTTGACTCAGGATGAAGCAGGCAGTATCAGCCTAGTTTCCAGACAGGAACATTCAGGACCAAGAGAGCTGACGTGCCTTGAAGCTGTACAACCAACCGACAGATCAGAATCAATCAAAGGGAAGAGCACGGGATCAAGAGTCGGAGTCCTTCTCTCTGCTCCCGCACAGGCCACCTGTGGACCTGCAGCAGGCCTCAGTTTCTCCCTGTGCCTCAGTTTCTAGGGGATGGACAGGGGGCCACTAGCTCTCCCACAGCCCCCCAGGCAGACATCGTGTGAGCACTCCATCTAATCCCAGTGCAGAGCAGCCTCCTGTCACCCTGGCAGCCAGGGCGAGCCCAAGCAAAGGAGACGGCAAGTTAGCCCACCCTCCCACCATGCCTGGCTCTCCACAGAGCCGTGGAAAGATGAGGCTGCTCTTGGGACCTTGGCCCAGGCTGCCCGCACTCATTATACACTTCCTGAGCTAGGAAGCTCTGGGGAGCCTGTTCCAGGAGATGACGGTCTCAAGTTCTTCTCTGGAGCATTCTGCAAGGTGGTAAATACCCACTAGTGAGTCTCTGGCTTGTCTGTGGCTGGCCCCTGGACCTCGCTCACTGGTTCTGCAGTCACAGAGCTGCATTCTCCCAGAAAGAGTGGCTCTGGCCGTCCACTAAGCCCAAGAACAAAAGGAAACTAAACATCCCAAACTAGACAGGGCGCATATTAAAAACTAGCAGGAAAAAAATAGACCCTAAAACCACATTGAAATGGTTCTAGTATTTATTTCTGAGTGATTTTTTCCTTTGGGCTGCCCCATGATTTTTTTTCTAAAGATTTTATTTCTTTGAGAAAGAGAGAGCACAAGCAGGGGGAGCAGCCGGCTGAGGGAGAAGCAGACTCCCCGCAGAGCAGGGAGCCCAATGTGGGACTCAATCCCAGGACTCTGAGATCATGATCCAAGCCAAAGGCATACGCTTAACACACTGAGCCACCCAGGTGTCCTGTGCATGATTTTTTTTTTTCTAATAGCAAATAGGTACTAGTTTTCCAAAGAGAACGAGTCTATGAGAGTTTATGTGTATCCAGGCAAGAACTCATGAAGAGGTGAACTGCCTCAGCTTCTAGCTTTTGTCTTGGCAGCTGGCAGGTGAATCCAAGCTGTGGGCAAGGAAGGGGAGCCAGAGACCCCCAGCACGCAAGGCCACACAGGACAGAGCCAGGGACCACTCAGATAAGTGGGAAAGCCTGCCCCCCGACCCACAGCCACCTGTAGGTCAGCTCATTCCTTTTCTTCACCTCCCTGCTCCCTGGATAAGACTGTCTGTGGCCTGCCTCCGGCCAGGTCTCAGCCTGTCTTCATGCCCCTCCCCCACTCCCATCCCACACTTAGCCATTCACACTTGTCTAGAGTGTCAGGACAGGATATCCACCCTATGGCTTACTGCCAACCAGAGCCTTGAGCATTTTGCCTGTTGACTCATGATCACATCCTCGCAACTGTAGGAAGAGATCTGCACTGGCCCCCAAGCAGTGCCAAAGAATGGCCACCAATTTGAGAAGATTCCCACTATGCCAGAATTTTTACATACCTTCGGTCATTTGTGCATTCAGCAAATATCTGCTGACTTCCTGCTACAGACCAGGCATGATGCTAAGCTTGGTGCTGAGGATACGATACCAAGTGATACAGACAAAACTGGAACCCGTGAGGAATTAAAGACTTTGTTCCCAATACTCTCAAGGCATCTGCGCAGTTGATAGTATTTCTATTTTACAGATGAGAAAACTGAGGCTTAGAGAGATTAAACAACTAGCCCAAGGTCACACAGCCAGAAGGAACAGAGTCAAGATTTGAACCCAGATCCACTTGAACCCCAAAGTGCACTTCCTACCACCTGCATCATTTCTTAACAAAGGGAGAAAAACTCCCTCAGCTCTGCACTTCTGAGGCATCACCAAATACCCTGTGCACACTGTAAAAGATGCCTTACAATTATCTGTACTTGCATGATGTCTAGCGTAGTATCCGTTACATAAGTGATGCCCAATAAATAGGAGGATGAATTAATTAAATCTGAATTATCTCACTTTCAGCCTTTGGACTCACTTACCCTCTCTGTCTTCTCCCTAGTCACCTCTCTCTCTCTCCACAGCCAAATTTTTTTCTAGCTTTATTGACATACAGTTGACATATTATTGTGTAAGATTAAAGAATACAAGGTAATTATTTGATACATGTATATGTTGCAAAATTATTAACAACAGTAAGGTTAGTATCAGCTGACATGATGACCTTTTTTTGGTAGCAAGAACATTTAAGATCTACTCTCCTAGCAACTTTCAAGTAGTCTGTAATTCAGTATTGCTAAGTATGGTTCGGTGCTATGCATTCCATCCCCAGAACTTATTCATCTTACAGCAATTAACATACCTTTCTTTTAACTTGGGTACAGTTGAGGCACAATGATACATTAGTCTCAAGTATACAACTTAGTGAATTGATAGTTTATACTTGATGCTATGCTGACCACAAGAATAGCTACCATCAGTCTCGTTACATCACTATTACAGTATCAGTGACCGTATTCCTTATGTTCTGCTTATTATCCCTGTGACTTAGTCATTCTATAACTGGAGAACATCTTCTCCTCTTCATCTGCTTTGCCCAACTCCCTGCCTTCCACCTTTCTGGCAACCAGCAGTTTGTTCTCAGTATTTATAGTTCTCATTCTGCTTTTATTCATTTTTATATTCCATTTATGAGTGGAATCACATGGTATTTGTGTTTCTAAGTCTGACTTATTTCACTTAGCATAATACCCTCTAGGTCTATCCATGTTGTCTCAAATGGCACGCTCTTCCTTTTTATGGCTGTATAATATTCCTTTGCATATATACACCACAATTTTCTTTCACCATACTTTTCCTTTCATTTTTTGTCAGACACTTGGTTTGCTTCCATATCTTGGCTCTTAGAAATAATGCTCAGGGACACCTGAGTGGCTCAGTGGGTTAAGCCTCTGCCTTCAGCTCAGGTCATGGTCTCAGGGTCCTGGGATGGAGCCCCACATCAGGCTCCCTGCTCACTGGGAAGCCTGCTACCCCCACCCCCTGCCTGCCTCTCTGCCTACTTGTGATCTCTCTCTCTCTCTCTGCTAAATAAATAAATAAATAAAATCTTTAAAAACTAAAAAAAAAGAAAGAAAGAAAGAATGCTGCAATAAACATAGCAGTGCAAATATCTTTTCAAGCTAGCACTTTCATTTCCCAGTAGTAGAATTATTGCATCATATAGTATTTCTGTTTTTAATTTTTAAGGACCCGCCACACTATTTTCCGTTAACGTCTGTACCAATTTACATTCCAACCAGAAGTGCACCAGGTCTCCTTTTTCTCCACATGCTTACCAACACTTGATTCTTTTTCACAGATAAAATTTTCAAGAATAACCTCCTGTCTCCGTCAGCTTCCTCATATGCCCTTCATTCTTCAGTCCTTTCTGGTCCTGGCTCCACCCCCTACCAAAACGAGGCTCTCTGCAAGCCAGTCCTTAGTGCTGCCTTCAAACCCAGGCCCCTGTGACTTGTCCCTTCAGTAACGTGTGACTCCTTGAAATGTCGCTGCCTTGGCTGCTGGGACTCCAGTTTTCCTCCTCCTCTCCACAGCTCCTTTGTAATTACTCCTCTAGGGCTCTTCAGTAAAGATGGGCTTCCCTTGGGTTCCGGCCCAGCTCCACACTCACACTCCATCTCCTGTCCGGAGCTTTCACCTAAGATTTAGACAGCGGCTCTCTCCTCATGTTGTTGAAACCTGCCTTCGATGCTCCCTCCCACAAAGCTGTCCCCCTGCCTGTGTGAAGTGCGCAAGAATGAACGGCATCCCTTTCATCCTGACACTGAAACCTCCTCCTTCTCCCTCAGCCCCAGTTGGCACCAAAACCTGCTGACTCCACTCCTTACTAATGTCTTTAATTGCCTCCTTCGGTCTCCCACGGCCACTACCTACATGAAGGGCCTCACTACTGTCACCTCAAGAACTCGCCGCTGGTCTCGTTTTCCTCAGTGGGTCTTGCCTCCTTCCCTCTATCCTTCACCTTGAGCTGGAGGAGCTTTCCAGCAATTTCCAATCTGCTCATCACTCCCCTGCTTGAAATTGTTTTATTGGATTCCTCCTTGACTCGAACTCATTATCATGGCCTACAGCCTGGCGATGACCTCTCTAGCTTCATCAGGCACTCCCCACTTCTACTGATGCTCTAACGATATTAAAACCAGTATAGTTCTGGTTCCATGCCAAGTTCTCCACCCCAGTGTACACCTTTGTACTTGCTGGTCCTGCTACTTGGAAAGTCCTCCTTTATTCCTTTTATCATTCAAGATGTAGTTCAGGTGTAATCCCTTCTAGGAACACTTCCCCCAACCTTGAATCTTGGGTTACAGGTTGTCCTCTGGGTGCCCATCCTTTCCATACATCATTTCTCAAAAAAGCTGGCACACCGCTCTGTAATAATGCATGTGTTATCTCCCCTATTAAACTTGAACGTCCTTAAGAGCGTGCCATGTCTTTCTCATCTTTGACTTTGTAGTGCCGAGTACCACCATGAAAGTCAGTATACAGAGATGATCAGTGGAAGAATGAGTGGAAAGGTGGGCAGATACCAATGAATAGGTAGATGAGAGAGACCCAGATGTGACTGGAGTTAAAGAAGTTGTCTGTCCACAGCCATCTCTTGACTCCTCACCCTCCAGGAATGGAAAGACTAACCCTGCAAAATAGCTCCAGAGCCCTGTGCTAAGCCAAGTTCTGAAAGCTAGTTAGGAAAAGCATACAGCACACACAAAGAAATACGGTTTGCTTAGATGCCACAATTTTTTAAATGGGCTATGTCCAGGCTGGCATGAAAAGAAAATCAAAAAATGCTATTAGGTAAAATTGTAACCACATATGCCTTCTAAAGGAGGGTAAACAGCAAAATTTTCACCCAACAAATAGTCTAAATGTTCCGCTAGGTATAACTCATCCCACTCCACACCAAGCCCCAGGCATCTTTGACAAAGGGGAAATCTGCTAAAAATATCTAAGCAACCTGCTTAGACAAGGGGAAAACAACAACAACAACAACCTTGCAGTTAATTAGTAGGTTTGGAAAAGAAAGACTTTTCAAAATCATAACTAAGATCTTTCGCCGAAGCCTGGAAATTGGCAAAACCAACAGGACTGCTACACTAACAGTCTCGATAACGATAGTGAGGTTTTCCTGAGTAGGACATATCGGGCCTCCCTCTCCCAGAGCTCAACACGTCACACCACAGCTTTCCTCTCATCCTCAAGACAACCTTGGGAGGAGGGCACGCCTGGTAGTTTTACCCTGAGAAAACAGATAAGGAAAATGAATGAGAAGAAAGGAGAGGACTCTGAGCTTGGGGAAAGCGGACACCAAATTCTCCTTCTCATCTCTAGTTTGAAGCTCTGTGAAAGGAAATTTGCCACCAGCAAAGAATACGTGGTGGAGAAGGGGGGGTGGGGTTATGGACATTGGGGAGGGTGTGTGCTTTGGTGAGTGCTGTGAAGTGTGTAAACCTGGCGATTCACAGACCTGTACCCCTGGGGATAAAAATATATGTTTATGAAAAATTAAAAATTAAAAATTAAAAAAAAAAAAGAATACGTGGTGGAAAAAATTCCGCTTTTCTCCCTGTCTGACAAAGCTGTCTCCCCAGCTCCACTTGACGGCTGTCCTCCTCCTGTCCTCTCTTTTCTCCTTCTCTTGCATTCACGCTTCCCCTCACTATGACATTCCAGCTCTCCCTCTGCTACTCTTTTCTATCCGTCGGCAAAATAAGGCACAAAAACGATGTACACACCTTCTTGGTCAATGAATGAATCCTATGTGACTCCTTCGACTGCTCTCAAATAGGAGGAGTTAGGTGGGGTCACTGTACCAGTCACGGTTCTCAGAGAAACGGAACCAAAAGGAGACGGAACGTTTAAGGAGACAGACAGATAGACTGACAGACAGATTATCCATTAAGGGTCTGAAAAGAACAAAAAGGTGTAGGGAGGGCAAATTTGCTCTCTGCCTGAGCTGAGACACTGATCTCCTGCCTGCCCTCGGACTCTAGAGCTCCCTGTTTGGGCATTTGGTCCCAGACTGGGACTTGTACCATCAGCTCAGACATCCATTCCCACCTTCTTGGTTTAGACCCACCACACCCCAGCTGGCACCCTCACATCTCCCCCTTATATGTAGAAGACAGCCACAGTCCTCTGATGGAGTGATTTAGGAGGCTCGAGAAACACTTCTGTTCCCAAACATCTTCCCCTGTGCCTGAAGTCCACTGTAATGATTCCTTCCAAATGGGCTTCTTTCCTTGCCCTCTGTCCACCCCGCCTTCCTCCTTAAAATGTTAATACTCCTGAGGATATGAACACTTGCCAACACAATTGCTCTTAAACTTCAGTGCGATTCAGCCAGTCTCATCATGGCGCCTGGGAATCAGCATGCCTACCAGCACCCAAGAAGAGATTGGTAGAGTGTAATTTGAGCCACAGGGCAGTCTTCTTTTCTAATGCTTTCTTCCTGGCATGGCTAAGAACACGGACTGCTGGCTGGACTGGTTTCTCAAACACATGCTGCAGAACCAGATCCTGGAACACTGCGCAAGAGGGGTTCTGCACGCCATGTGCACACGCGCACATTCGCGTGCACACGCACACACACATGCACATGCACACACCCGCGCACACGCAGCTGCTGAATGCAGTCCCCCCACAGCACCTAGCCTGAACCTAGATCACCAGCCAGCCTGCCTCCGAGCCCCAAATCCAAAATGCAGGGTCGGTCACAGCCCTCCTCCTCCCACAAACAAAAACACAGTTGAGAAGCAGGCACATTCCTGCCTGAGGATACATATCTCTGAGCTAATTAAATAAACACAGCTTAATTAAATTAAAGTAAGATCAGAACCTGCCTCAACTCAGCTGGCCGCGCAGGAGTCCCTCATGAATCTTTCATTTTCATAAATGAATGATTATCTGTCTGCTTTAGGGCTCGCCCTGAAGGAAGGGGTGCCTCTGGGTAGAAGCAGCCCCCTCTGGTCAGAGGAAAAGCAGTGATGGGGGATTTCTGATTAGGGGACCAGGAGGCTTTTGTGTGCCTTCTGGCGGGGAGTAAGCGTCATGCCTTGTTACTGGGTACAGAATGAGTGTGACCGAGGCTGCTTTCCTGAAGCCAGAGAACTGTTAAGAGCTCTGCACAGTCAACCAATATATGTATGGTGGAGAGGCCTCAGAGAGAAACAGAGAAACGGAGAGAGACAGACACTGAACACTGGTAAAGCTACAAACTCACGGGCAGACCAGGCTATTACAAACATGTTTTAGCAAGGAGGGAGTTTTAAAAAAAAAACGCTTGTTCCAGAAATTTTTCTTAAAAGATATAAAAGGGTGCAAACCTTCTGGAGCAAGGGAAAGCCCACGGTTGCCTTTGAGGGGCTCTCCCGGGGGCCACACAGGCAAGCGCCCCTCAGGCAGACCGCCGCCCAGCGTGGGCCTGCTGCCCTGGGAGTCCCCTGCACTGGAGAAGAGGTAAGAGGGAGGGCACGGACCCCACAGCCCTAGGGGACCTCGCAAACTGGGGACCCAAGGCCAGCGCCCCACCTTTGCCCCTGCCTGGTAATCAGACTGGGAGCGGTATGGTGCCCCACAGCCTGGGGTCCAGCTTGGTCTCCCGCACCGCCTCCGGGGACTTGCCTCTTCAGTCCCATTAGTCTCTCCCAGCAGGCTGGGAAGGGAAGGAGGGAAGGACAGAGGAGAAATGCACATTTTGCAAGTTCCAGTAGAAAGCCTTTGGGGAAGGAAGCTGAAACTAATGGGCAAGCTGGGGCTTTCGTTCAGCCATGCTCCTGTCGCTTCCATTAGCCTGGAAATGTGAGAGGCAACTGTGCAATCTATCGCTGTCCTTTGTGCGTGCCGGTGACACTGCTGACGGTGTTATTTTCTGGCTCCAAACTTACCCTCATCAGCAGGACTTCGGCTCCAATTTCTTAGAGAACGGATGGCCCACATCGCCTTCTAGACTCTTTAAGCTCCACCATTGGCTTCCCTCTCCACGTCTCGCTCATCTCCTCCTCCTACTGACTTAGACTTGACAACAACTGAGCAGACACAGCTGTGCCTACAATGCAACCCACCTGTTTCCAATTCTGAGCCCTAATCAGAGACTTAGCCCAGCCTGGACTCTTTCTCCATCAGCTTTCTCACCAGGAGTAGAGGTATCCTCTTGTCCTTCCGACCAAGGGCTCCTTACCTAGTGAAGCCTTCCAGACGACTTCTCCAATTCCTTTAACTCTAGCCTCTCCAGTGATCCCAGAGGTGTGAGGATCAAATGGGAAAGGGCACTATAAACCCTGGGGCATTCCACTGATACACTGCCCTGTATCATGGTCGACCCTAAACTTTGAGCACCTTAAAGAAATATTTAAAGCCCAAAGGAGGGGCACCTGGGTGACTCAGTCGTTAAGTATCTGCCTTCAGCTCAGTTCATGATCCCAGGTTCCTGGGATCGAGCCCCACATGGGGCTCCCTGCCTAGCAGGAAGCTTGCTTCTCCCTATCCCACTCCCCCTGCTTGTGTTCCCTTTCTTGCTATGTGTGTGTGTGTGTCTGTCAAATAAATAAATAAAATCTTAAAAAAAGAAAAAAAAGAAACAAAACCCCAAAGAACCAGGGTGACTGGGTTGTTCAGTCAGTGAAGCATCTACCTTTGGCTCAGGTCATGACCTGTGGGGTCCTGGGATTGAGCTCCGCATCTCCCTCTACCTGCTGCTCCCCTTACTTGTGCACTTGTGTGTACGCTCTCTGTCTCTCAATCAAATAAAGAATAAAATAAATACTAAATAAATGTCAAATAAATACTAAAATACATAAAATCAATCGATCGATCAATCAGTCAATCCCAAAGGACATGGAGCTTCTAGCTCAAAGTGACAGGCTCAACCAATAGTTTATATCCTCTCTCAACAAAGAAGCTAAGAGAGAGCCATCGGAAGATTTAAGATTTCAAAATGCTTCTGTAACTTGTAAAGCATGGAGGAGCATTAAGTAGGCTGAGCACAGAGGCTGCCGAGAAGATACAGAGAATGGAGGGCGGGAGTGAGAAATGAGGGTAGAAACTGATTGAAAGTCTGCATACAGACTAACACCCTGACATGTCTCTCCAGCGTCCCTGCTTACAAAACATATGGTAGCCAGGCATCTACATAAAACCCCAGAAGAAAAGATGCCTAAAATTAGAGCTGAAATTTTGTCTCTACAAGGAATGTGAATGAGCGTTCTGCGAAGAAGTAGGGCACCAAGTGTGGGATTACCGTGTGTGCAGTAAACCCTCTCATTCTGACATTGAGGGACCCTTCAGAGGAGCAAGTGGCTGCCTTCCCGCTGACTAAAGGACAGCCCATCACAGTCAGTGAGTCTCAGTCACGAACCCGGGGCCACTGTCTCATTCTTAAGCAGCCGTCATCACCGCACTGGTGCGAAAAGCCCATAGCGTAAAATAGAAAGACCAAGACAAACAAAAGATGAAAAGATCCTGGAGGAAAAATTTAAAAAAGAGAGTTGAAGTGGAAAAAACTAATATTTCCTGAGGCAGATGAGAAGATGCTGAATCCATCAAATATAAATGTAGAAAAGAGACCGTCAGAGAAGAATTTTCAGAAACATGAATATGACTGCTAAAATTCTTTAAAGTTAGTAAGAATTGAAAGATTAAATTCTTGAAAATATCCCAGAATGTTAAACGTGAAGTTGAAGAAGCAAAGGAGATAGAGAGAGAAAGAAGGTACATAGGAGCGATCCAACTAATAGGATTCCCGGAAAGAGGAAAGAGAGGTCATGTAAGGACGGAGATAATCAGTGGAGTAACCAGAAGACAATTTCCTAAAGCTGAACAAGGATACACGCGTTCACGTTGAAAGGTCTTCTTTAAAGTCCAGAAAAAGACTTTTTTTTTTTTTTAAGATTTTATTTCTTTATTTGACAGACAGAGATCACAAGTAGGCAGAGAGGCAGGCAGAGAGAGAGGAGGAAGCAGGCTCCCTGCTAAGCAGAGAGCCCGTTGTGGGGCTCGAGCCCAGGACTCTGGGATCATGACCTGAGCTGAAGGCAGAGACTTTAACCCACTGAGCCACCCAGGCGCCCCCAGAACAGGCCATTTTAAAAAGTCCTCTGTTCAATCACATCGCTGTGACATTTTGCAGCACAAAGGACGTGCCTAAAATGCTAAATGCATCCAGAGAAAAAGAGAAGAGGTTCTTGGCTACAAGAGAAACAACACAACGATCGATATGCTAACTTACACAGAAGAGAAACACACTGAAGAATGTCGAGCAACTGTCTATTGGCGGAAGAGCTGTGGAAAGAGGCTCAGAAAATAGGCAGAAACAAAGAGAGGCAGAAAAACACGCATAGGGTCAAGGTGCCGCTATAGGAACAGCCTGGTTCCTGTAGAGCTGCCACCCTTGCGGGGCCCTGTCTACCAAGTCCAAGGTCACCACCACTACTACTGAACTCCAAACACTCCCTCCGCCAGCAAAATGAGTTTTTACACCATTCATTCCAGATTCAAAGTCCCCTAGGGGAGCATCCAAGGGGCAAAGCTTGGCCATATGTCAGGATCCTGGTGTTTAGAAGTCAGAGAGAACAACTACCCGGCCTCCTGCAAGAAGGAGGAACCCTGCACCCACCGAGACTCACACAAGGTAGGTTCCTCAAGCTCCAGAAGAGCTTCCGATGCCGAGCAGTTAACCACACCCAAACAGTAAACGTGCACCAGAGCTCATCCCTCCGACTTCACCATCTTTGTGTATGCCTCCCTCCGTACTTAAAACTCCAAAATGTATATGAAAATGTCCGTGCCCACCACACGCAGTTATCCCCACATTCACTCCCTTCAGAAAAGCAAAGCCCCATGAGTTGGTGCATCTGTTCATGACTCCAGACTTGCTACACGACAGCCATCTTTCTTCTAGCTTTATCACGATCCCTAATAATCTGTACAACTTTTGGACGAACACACCTGGTATAGGTCAATGAGACAAAGAGAGGTGGGGAACAATAATTTGTTTAAATAAGTAAGTAAATCAACACATGCCCCTATATGAAGTTTGGGTTAATAGTCCAGCCTCCATTGCTACAACTGATCACAAGGCCATGTGAGCTACTAGGGATAGGAGGGCACATTGTACGTAGAAAAAAAACCAAATTTCACAAGGAGAAAGCCAATGCATATAATTCTTCACCAAACCCTCTGCCCTCCCGCTTTCCCATGTTGATCCTTTTGGAACCAAACCAGGGGCCCAACAGCCGTGTATTAGCTGTGGAGCCGTACGTTCTATCCTTGGGCAACTCTCCTTCCATGCAAATGGACAAGGAGTTGTACTATTCAGAACTCTGCCCACGAGGAGAATTTCTCTCCCCTAATATCCTTCAAGAGACCCCAAGTGAAGCTGCGGCTCCAGCCTACTTCTGTGAGACACGAGAGCACTGAGCTGTCCCTTTCCTGCTCAGCTCTCAACACTTGCTAAACACCTTTCCCTCCCTCCTGCAGCCACAGAGAACCTGGATAGTAACTTCTATCATTTTTCAGTCTCGGGTCCAGTCCCTAAGCCCTAAGGAAAAGATCCCGCTTGATGGAGAGAAATAAATTTGTAGAGACTCAGACAAAGACCTTGGAGTTCCTCTGGCCATTCTTTCCTTCATGACTACAGACAGCCTTGAGCTGAGTTACTCACGTAGTGAGCCCCCATGAGGCTGCTGACCAGCTGACCTAAAAGGTGGGTATTTATGGCCCCAGATGTTGGAGGTCCCAGAGGCTCCCCAGTGCTTATTACACTATTTAAAAATAAATACATTATAACAGGTTGGGTGCCCAGGAAGCAGATTCTGAGATGGGTATTGGTGGGCAGAAGGTTAATTAGGAAAACTCTTACAATGGACACTTCTGGAAGGGAAGAGAAAGATGCAGGATTAGGGTAAAGGAACATGTAGACTATGATACAGTATCAGTAAAAGCTTCGGGACCCCACAGGGAAACCCAGCAGCTGGAAGGGCCTTTCAGAGTCATCCTCGGCTGGAGCACACAGTACCAGCCTTCTAACAATAAATATTCATTGGAAATAATCAATCTATATTCAGATTTTATAAAACAGAACAATTTACAAAGTAGATTCATACACCCACATTGTTCCAAGCATACTTAGAAGTTTTCCAACAACTAAATTACATATCAGTTTGTAAACTTAAATTGAGTTTATAAAACCTAAAATTCAGTTCTTCGATGGCCCTAGACCCCCTTCAGGCACTCAGTCACCATATGTGGTGAGTGGCTGTCGTATGGGACAGTGCAGGCCCATACTACAAAAGTCATGTTTGTGTGCTCCTTGGATTAAAAAGGATACAGTTTTAGACCCTAAGTGCCTCAGTTTCCTCACCTTCAGTTTGAGGCCAATAACTTAGAGCATCTATGCAGGTCATTACCAATGCACCAAGAGCCAACTTAACAACAACATCAAAAAAATGTATACAACAGGTGCCTACTTCTGCTCTAAAGCCTTTGGGAGAGTCTATGGTTCAGGAATGGGAAAAAGATAAACTGAAGAGTGAAGCCAGCATGTAAGAGCTGACCATGGCAGATTGTAAGAGCTGACCAAGTAGCGTCTCAGTGTCGCACACAGGACTGGCTTGCCTGTAGTGTTTTACCCTGACCGAAGATCTCAACCCAACAGGTCAGAATGTCCCACTTAGCTTTTTTTTTTTTTTTAAAGAGAGCGTACAGAGGCGGGTGGAGAAGGAGAGAGAGAGAGAGAGAGCGAGAACCCCAAGCAGGCTCCACGCCTAGTGCTTAGCTCCACAAGGGGCTCATTCACGACCCTGAGATCATGACCTGAGCAGAAATCAAGAGCGGGATGTCCAACTGACTCTATCACCCAGATCCCCCCACTTTGCTTTGGTGCTTACAGTTCTACCACTTACAGATGCCTCTGTTCTACCTCAACAATTCAAACAACTTCTATGGACATAAGATTATTTATCAGTCACATCTTAGAGATAGTTTGATCAGATGGCTTTCCTCTTAACACCTAAGTGCCATTAACAGTGAATTCAAGATCTCTCAAAAATGAAAGGAAACTCTTAACTCTGGGGCATAAAGCACAACCTGGGGGTGAGCAAACTTAGCTCTGGTGCCTCCTTGGGGAGCTGAGAGCAACTTGGGAGCACTAGGGAATCTGGGATGTGGGCATCAGGAAATGGAAGGGGCACAGAAATAGAGGAGAAGCTGGCAAGGAAATGTCCGGGAGTACAGTCCTGCAGATCAAAAGAAAACACAGGATGCTTTTTCCTCCCTCACATCCTTGCTAGTTTTCGTCTCCTCCTTCTCCTTTCTCCTCTTCCTCCCCCGTCTTCTCCTTTATCCGTCTCCCCTTTCACACTTCCTCCTCTTTGTCTTCCCCACTTGCCTCCTCTAAGGGCTTCCTCCTCCCAATAACCAGGAAGCAAGCGCCTATGCGCAGCAACGCATCTCAGCTATATACTGAGTTAAATGGCCTTTTCCAGACTGTCCTGGGAAAGCACTGCTGCATATATTATTATCATTGTAAGAAAATGAGTTCTTGACCCCAAGCAACAATTGGCTTAGCTGCCAACCGCCAATACATAGACCTTGGTCTGCAGTGCTTTGCCCATAGCACAGCTCAATAAATATTAGTCTATAGGACAAAAATAAGCATGTTAACATCCTTGGATAGGAGTATAATCCATCACAAAGAAACAAACCCAAATCAACCTGGTTTGTTGAGTGGCCGTATTTAGACCAGACTGGGATTAAAACATTCTCCCATCAAGTCAGAAGCCACCCTTTGTTATAACAACAAAAGCTTCCCAGTGGGGATGCCGGGGTGGCTCAGTAGGTTAAAGCCTCTGCCTTTGGCACAGGTCATGATCCCAGGGTCCTGGAATTGAGTCCTGCATCAGGCTCTCTGCTCAGCAGCGAGCCTGCTTCCCTTCCTCTCTCTCTGCCTGCCTCTCTGCCTACTTGTGATCTCTGTCTGTCAAATAAATAATAAATAAAATCTTTTTAAAAAAGCTTCCTAATAACTGGAGGCTGTATGTTAAATAAATTTAAAGAAATATTTCAGCAGCAAATGTCAGCATCTTACATTTAAGCTTGTCAAAATGAAGCATTCTAAAACTTCATCTAAATTCAGTGTCATATTTATAAATGGAAGGTTATTTTTTCTGTTTCTGCCATGTAAAAATAATCAAGTGTCACACATTTGACCAAATTCCCCGCTGAAATTTGACTGAATTCCCTGGTTAAATTTTCAGATTGGTTGAGAAGTATCTCCACATTATTTGCCTAAAATGCTGATTCAGTATTTTTTTTCTTTTGTCCAAATGAATATACGCACAATGAAAATAAATCTTTTGTTTTTCGGGGAAAGGTACTTTGGTTTGTTTTTATTATTACTATCAGTTACATAAACAAAAGAATTATAACAATGTTAAAAGAAACATTTGCTCGCAATTTCACCACCTCTGCAAATCAAAATGTTTTTACTCCTTTAACCTTATAACTGAAACTTCCATCCAGATTGAGGCAAGACTGTCATAGGCAATGATGTCATTAACCATTTAATTATGCAAACAAGTCCTCCTCGATTATTACTGTGTGTATTACCATTCTCATAGCTTTGTAGCTGAGAAAATAATATGGTCAGGGTGGAGCCAGAGTGTGATTCTCTGCAAGTTCAGGCTTGACCCTGCCTCCAACCCACCTAAGCAACCTGGGGTCTCAGCAAGCCCTCCTTCTTGCTCCCTACCAATTGCCGCTTCCAGAGGGCAAACTCAGACACCTGAACTCACAAGCTTTGGAGCGGGAGCCTCCGGGCCTTCATCCATGCAATTCTTTGGAAATTTAAACGTGCAGAGAAAACTGTCATGCCTGGCCAGGGCTAAAGTGGACTCTGCCAATCAAAGTGATTGAGCCCCTAGCCAAAGTCTGGCGGGGCCCCACTTTCCACTCTCAGGAGGGACTTGCAGAGTCTGGCTGCACTCGTGTACTGGGCTCTCCCTTGAGCCACGTAGTAAGAAGGGACTCCCTCCATCTGCGTGATGCTGACAAGGGATGAAAGGAAGAGAGAACCAGTGCTCGACACAACCTTACATACATACACAGGGTGCAGAACAAAGTTGGACTTGTTGATGTACATGGAGGAAAATACACAATCAGTAAATTCAGTAAATTATTCCAAAGTAATGACATCCAGTCACCACAATTCAATCAAAAAACAGAACATCATCAGAAAGATGCGAATGGATAAAGAAGATGTGATATGTATATATATATATATATAAGTAGATACATATATATGTGTGTATACACACACACACACACACACACACACACACACACAGGAATACTATGCAGCCATCAAAAAGCCCCCCAAATCCTGCCATTTGCAATGACGTGGGTGGAACTAGAGGGTATTATGTTGAGCAAAATAAGTCAATCAGAGAAAGACCATTACAATATTATCTCTCTGATATGAGGAATTTGAGAAACAAGACAGAGGATCAAAGGGAAAGAGAGGGAAAAAATGAAGATGAAACCAGAGAGAGAGACAAAGCACAAGAGACTCTTAATCTCAGGAAATGAACTGAGGTTGCTGGTATGGAAGGGGAGGGATAGGGTTGCTGGGTTACGGACATTGGGGAGGGTATGTGCTATGGTGAGTGCTGTGAAGTGTGTAAGACTGACAATTCACAAACCTGTACCCCTGGGGTTAATAAAACATTGTGTGTTAGTAAAAATAAAAATAGTAATTAATAAAAATAAATTTTTAAAAATTGACCTGGAAGGCCTTATTAAAATAAAATAAAATAAAATAAAGAAACCCAGAAGCTTCCCCCTGTAGACACTACCTTCTTTCCTTCCCAAAGACAAACACTGTTCTCATGTCTAAACCCCATTGTTTACTAGTTTTATAGCCAGGGCACCTCACGCATGGGAGACAAATGTTTATTCTAACACCGTAATGTAGATTTGCATGTTTTTGAACTTTATGTATTTGCAATGCTCAGCATACATGTTTGTGAAACTCATCCTGTTGAAGAATTCAGTTGTAGGTGACTCAACTTTTACCTATGTATTCAACCGAGTATATATATATATCATGATACATTCAAGTAGCTCTTCTACTACTCAAAGACCCTGGGAGTGTTTCCAGCCTTGGACTATTACAAGGAATGCAGCAATGAGCATCCTCTTGCGTGCCCTTAGGTGCACGTATGTATGCATTTGTTGGGTATATATCTAGGAAAGAATTGCTAGGTCCTAGAGTATATGTATATTTAACTTTATTGAAAGTTGCCAAGCTTCTCCAAAGTGGTCATATCAATTTGGACTCTGACAAGGAGTATATGAGAGTTCCAGTGGTTCTACATCCTTAACATTGTATTGTTGTTGTATTATACATTGTACATAGTATCCTTAACATTGTATTGTCAATCTTTTTAGTTATTAGTCATTCTGGCAAGTGTGGAAGTATTTCATTGTGGTTTTTAATTTAAACATCTCTGACCACTAAAATACCTGAGCAGCTTTTCATGTGCTTAATGGAGATGGAATATTCTCATTTGCAAATTCCTGTTGCCCATTTTTTTAACTAGATTGTCTTTTTCCTACTGATACATCTTTTTATAGCCTGCAAATGATCTGTTTGCTGCATACACGGCAAATATCTTCTCCCACTCTAAGACTGGCCTTTATAGCTGTTAATGGTATCTTTTGATGAAAAGAAGATCCTAATATTCTTGATCAGGAGAGTTCAAACATTCTCATTTCTGTCCAAATGGATTAAGGATGGAAGAAGCAAAAAGCAACTGTGAAATGCAGATGAGTTTGCACACACATGGAAACCTTGCCTTCTGTGCAAATTCATTAAAGCCTGATCCTATAAGTGAAAAAACAAAAACAAAAAAGATCCTGATGTAGGGGTGCCTGGGTGGCTCAATGGGTTAGGCCTCTGCCTTCGGCTCAGGTCACAATCTCAAGGTCCTGGGATAGAGCCCCGCATCCGGCTCTCTGCTCAGCAGGGAGCCTGCTTCCATCCTCCCTCTGGTGCCTCTCTGCCTACTTGTGATCTCTGTCTGTCAAATAAATAAATAAAATCTTTAAAAAAAAAAATCCTCATGTTAATGTGGTCCAATTTACAAATCCTCATTTCCTGGTTAATGTTTCTGTGTTCTGTATATTTTTGTCTTCCCAAGATCATTGGGAACACTCTTAAATGTAATCTTCGGAAAGATGATTGTTTTATTTTTCACATTCAATTTAGAATCCATCTGCAGTTTCTTTGTTATGTGAAGTGGGGTTAAAAAAAATTATTCTTTTAATGAATATATATTTGACCCAGCACTGTTTATTCAAAACACCATCTTTTTCCTATTGTTCTGGAGTCCCACCTCTGTCCTAAATCAAGTGTCCATATGCATGTAGGTCTATTTCTTTCTTTTTTTCTTTTTTTAAGATTTTATTTACTTATTTGACAGACCGAGATCACAAGTACGAAGAGAGGCAGGCGGAGAGAGAGAGAAAGAGAGAGGAGGAAGCAGGTTCCCTGCTGAGCACAGAGCCCAATGCGGGACTTGATCCCAGGATCCTGGGATCATGACCTGAGCTGAAGGCAGAGGCTTTAACCCACTGAGCCACCCAGGCGCCCTGTAGTTCTATTTCTAAAGTGTATTCTATTCCATTTGCTTTTTTCAACCTGGGGGGGGGGGAGTAGATTACCCTTGCACTAATACACTGCTTTTTAAATTACTTACACTTTAAAATTAGACTTGACATCCACTAAAGTCCTCCAACCTTCCTCTTTTTCAAAATTGTATTGGTTATTCTTGCCCTTTGTAATTGCATATAAGTTTTAGAGTCAAGTTTGTCATTTCCCCCTAAACAGCTGCTGGAATACTGAATGACACTACAATGAATTTATAGATGTATGTGCAGAGAATTGACATCTTTATTAAGTTGAGTTATTTCGTCCATAAACACAGTCTACTAGGTATTTAATACATTTTGATGTTATTATAAATGGCATACTTTTTAAAATTAATTTTCTAACTCTTTGTTCTTAGAATCAATATATTTTTACATAGTTACCAAATCTTGCTAAATTCATTTCTTAATGCCAATAGTTTATATGTAAATCTTTTGTGTTTTCTATGTACACAATTATGTCATGTGTAATGATAGTTCCAATCCATATACTCTTGTTTAAACATTATATTACCTTGGAGCACCTGGGTGGCTCAGTGAGTTAAGACTCTGCCTTCAGCTCAGGTCATGATTTCAGGGTCCTGGATCAAGCCCTGTGTTGGGCTCCCTGCTCAATGGGAAGCCTGCTTCTCCCTCTTCCTCTATCCCTCCCTCCCCCGATTTGTGCTCTCTCTCTTTCTCTCAAGTAAATAAATAAAATCTTTTAAAAAATTGTGTCACCTTGGGACGCCTGGGTGGCTCAGTTGGTTAAGCAGCTGCCTTCGGCTCAGGTCATGATCCCAGCGTCCTGGGATAGAGTCGCACATCGGGCTCCTTGCTCAGCAGGGAGCCTGCTTCTCCCTCTGCCTCTGCCTGTCATTCTGTCTGTCTGTGCTCACTCTCTCCCCCTCTCTCTCTGATAAATAAATAAAATCTTAAAAAAAAAAATTGTGTCACCTTATTGCACTACTTAGGGTACAATGTTGAACAGATATGGTCGTAGCAAACATACTTGTCTCATTCCCAATTCCTGAAGTATAATGTTTACTATAGGTTTTTGTACGTACCTTTGTCTGGTTAAAAATATTTTCTTCTGGGGCGCCTAGGTGGCTCAGTGGGTTAAGCATCTACCTTCTGCTCAGGTCATGATCCCAGGGTCCTAGGATCGAGCCCCACATCGGGCTCTATGCTCAGCAGGGAGCCTGCTTCCCCCTCTCTCTCTGCCTGCCTCTCTGCCTACCTGTGATCTCTCTCTGTCAAATAAATAAATAAAATCTTTAAAAAATTTTTTTCTTCTATTCTTAGTTTTCTCAAAATCTACTATTATTAAAAGTATAAATGGATATTATGATATCAGATTATTTTTATGCCTATCAGATAATTATACAATTGTTCTCTATTTTGGTAGACATGAATTACATTGATTTTTTAATGCAAAATCAGTACCATATTAATAATGATCTATTATCCTTTCTATTTTTATTTTTTAAGGATTTTAAACTGACTGAGATACCCAGGCAACCCTATATTATCCTTTTTATATATCACTGAATTTACTTTGCTGATATTTTGTTTAGGATTTTTGCTTTTCTGTACCTGAAAAGGATTACAATGTAATTTTTATTTTTTTGTTAAGAAACTGTCAGGTTTTCGTATCTTAAAATGAGTCGAAAAGGTTTTCTTCTGTTACCTAGAAGGATTTATGTAAGAGAAGTCTTAATTTTTTTTTTCTTTTAAAGTAATTTAAAACTTTTCTGATAAAACCATTTGGGCTTAGAGTTTTCTATGTGGTAAGTTTTTCTTTATGGATTCGATTTCTTTTAGAGTTTAGGACTACTCAGATTTTTTTTCTTCTGTGTCACTTTGGGTACATTTTTATCCTAACAGTTTATCAATTTTAACTAAGTTGTCAAATTTAATCATATAGGTTTTTCATGAGAGCATCTATTATCTTTTGAATGTTGGAATATATGCAGTTTTATCCTCTTTTTCATTTCCAATAGTACTACATTGGGCCATCTTTCCTTGTGACTGGGCTTGCCAAGAGTTTATGAATTTTACCATTTTTTTTTAACCAGGCTTTGTCAATCCTCTTTCAGATATTTTTTCCCTACATTATTCATTTCTGCTCTTAACTTTCATACACTCTTCCTTCTGTAGTCCTGGGGCTTAACTTGCTATTATTGTCCTACTTATTAAGATGAATTAAGATGATTAATTTTTCGGTCTCTCTTTTTTCTAATGTATACACTTAATGCAGAAGATTTTTCTCTAAGCATGGAGTGCTTGAGTTGCTCAGCTGGTTAAGCAACTGACTCTTGGTTCTGCTCATGTTCTCAGTGTCATGGTCTCAAGGTCATGAGACTGAGCACAGTCATGGGCTCCGCATCAGGTGCGGAGCCTACTCGGGATTCTCTCTCCTTCTGCCTTGACTTCCCACCCTACACTCTACCATTCTCTAAAATAATAAAAAAAAAATTCCCTAAGCATACTTTAAATGCATCACACATTCCAATATGTCATATTTTAATTAGCATTCCAGTAAACATAGTTTCTTACTTCCACTGCTAATTTTTTCTTTGACCCATTGGTCAATGAGAAGTATATTGCTTAACCTCCAATTATTTAGGGATTTTTCTAGTTATCTTTTTTAATTGGTTTCTAGCTAAGTTTCAGTGAGGCCAGAGAACATAATTGGCATTACTTTCATTCTCTGTGGTTTTACTGAGACTTGCTTTACTGCTTAACATATAATCAATTTTGATACATGTTTTTTGTGCACTTGAAAATAATGTACATACTGTAGTTGTTGAGTGCCAGATTCTATATATGTCAATTACATTAAGATTGTCTATCATGCTGCTTATTAAATTTTTTGTGTATTTTTTCCATCAGTTACTGAGAAAGAGGTACTAAAACTGCCCGCTATGACTGTGGATTTGTCTAGTTTCTTTGCTTTCATCAATTTTTACTAGCACTCTAGCCCGAAAAAAAAAAAGGCAAATAAGAATTTAAGGCCTAAAAACTGAGAGGCAGAAATGAAACTAACCCTATTTGCAGGGAATATTTTTTTATTATTTAATTTTTTTCATTAACTTATAATGTATTATTAGCCCCAGGGGTACAGGTCTGTGAATCTCCAGGCTTACACACTTCACAGCACTCACCATAGTACATACCCTCTCCAATGTCCATAACCCAACCACCCTCTCCCTACCCCCCTCCCCCTGGCAACCCTCAGTTTGTTTTGTGAGTTTAAGAGTATCTTATGGTTTGTCTCCCTCCCGATTTCATCTTGTTTCATTTATTCTTTTCCTACCCCCCAAACCCCCCATATTGCTTCTCTACTTCCTCATATTAGGGAGATCATATGATAATTGTCTTTCTCCAATTGACTTATTTCACTAAGCATAATACCCTCTAGTTCCATCCACGTTGTCACAAATGGCAAGATTTCATTTCTCTGGATGGCTGCATAGTATTCCATTGTATATATATACCACTTCTTCTTTATCCATTCATCTGTTGATGGACATCTAGGTTCTTTCCATAGTTTGGCTATTGTGGACATTGCAGTTATAAACATTCAGGTGCATGTGCCCCTTCAGATCACTGCATTTGTATCTTTAGGGTAAATACCCAGTAGTGCAATTGCTGGGTCATAGGGTAGCTCTATTTTCAACTTTTTGAGGAACCTCCATGCTGTTTTCCAGAGTGGTTGCACCAGCTTGCATTCCCACCAACAGTGTAGGAGGATTCCCCTTTCTCTGCATCCTTGCCAGCATCTGTCATTTCCTGACTTGTCAATTTTAGCCATTCTGACTGGTGTGAGATGGTATCTCATTGTGGTTTTGATTTTTATTTCCCTGATGCTGAGTGATGTGGAGCACTTTTTCAAGCCATCTGGATGTCTTTGCAGAAATGTCTGTTCATGTCTTCTGCCCATTTCTTGATTAGATTATTTGTTCTTTAGGTGTTGAGTTTGATAAGCTCTTTATAGATTTTGGATACTAGTCCTTTATCTGATATGTCATTTGCAAATATCTTCTCCCATTCTGTCAGTTGTCTTTTGGTTTTGTTAACTGTTTCCTCTGCTGTACAGAAGCTTTTGATATTGATGAAGTCCCAATAGTTCATTTTTGCCCTTGCTTCCCTTGCCTTTAGCAATGTTCCTAGGAAGAAGTTGCTGTGGCTGAGGTCAAAGAGGCTGCTGCCTGTGTTCTCCTCAAGGATTTTTTTTTCTCCTCAAGGATTTTGATGGATTCCTTTCTCATATAGAGGACCTTCATCCATTTTGAGTCTATTTTTGTGTGTGGTGTAAGGAAATAGTCCAGTTTCATTTTTGCATGTGGCTGTCCAATTTTCCCAACACCATTTGTTGAAGAGACTCTTTATTCCTTTGGACATTCTTTCCTGCTTTGTCGAAGATTAGTGGACCATAGAGTTGAGGGTCTATTTCTGGGCTCTCTATTCTGTTCGACTGAACTGTGTGTCTGTTTTTGTGCCAGTACCATATTGTCTTGATGATGACAGCTTTATAATAGAGCTTAAAGTCTGAAATTTTGATGCCACCAACTTTCGCTTTCTTTTTCAATATTCCTCTGGCTATTCGAGGTCTTTTCTGGCTCCATACAAATTTTAGGATTATTTGTTCCATTTCTTTGAAAAAAATGGATGGGAGTTTGATAGGGATTGCATTAACTGTGTAGATTGCTTTAGGTGGTATAGACATTTTCACAATATTTGTTCTTCCAATCCATGAGCATGGAACATTTTTCCATTTCCTTGTGTCTACCTCAATTTCTTTCATGAGTACTTTATAGTTTTCTGAGTACAGATTCTTTGCCTCATTGGCTAGGTTTATTCCTAGGTATCTTATGGTTTTGGGTGCAATTGTAAATGAGATTGATTCCTTAATTTCTCTTTCTTCTGTCTTGAAGAGAAATTATTTGAAGGGAATATTATTGTTTACCTAAGACCCAAAGAAATCAAAGACTACCAAAGAAAGAAGAAAAGTCAGTAATATTGTGAGGTAGAAAACTAGTATAGAGTCAGTAGTTAGAAGCTAGAAAATTATAATAAAAGGAAATATTCCATTTACATGAATAATAGCTACAACAAAAATAGGTGAATGTTTTGGGAATAAATTCAAAAATAAGTATACAGGAGGTATGCTAAATAGCATCCTTAAAACATTCCAGAAAAACACAGAACTCATAAACAAATGGGAAAGCATAACCATACTTTTGGACAAAGATGGCCTAATGTCATTATCCTTTCTTGTATCAAGATTGTGGTGTTCGATTTTTAAATTTAGAGATATCTCAATAAACCTGCAAATAGCTTTGTTTCAGCTAGACAAAGTAATTCTAAAATCCATAGTGGAAAATAAGCAGACAAGATTTACAAGGAAAACTCTGAGAAAAGGGCCAAGAAGGAAAATTATCAGATCTAAAAAACACTCAACGAAGCTCCAAATTAGAGCAACGTGGTACTGCCTCATAAACAGATGAACCAATAGAATAAAAAAAAGTCCAGAAAAAGAACACAACACCAAATCTGAACTATTGAATAATATTGGGAAAACTAGGTAGCTATCTGGGCAATATTAATGTTGGGCTCATTTATTACTCTGGGTTCCATGATATGTTCCAAATGGACCAAATCTTCAAATATAAAAAATAAATCAATGAAAGTAGTAAATCATACATGAAATAATATTTCATAACCTTAAAGTATGGAAGGCTTTTAAACTATCATCCAATTCAGAAGCCACAAAAATATATCAATAAATTTGACTATGTAAAAAAAATTTTTTTAACCTCTGCCTAATAAAAGTAAACCCCACCATTAAAAATACATAAACAAATAAACTGACAAACTGGAAAACATCATTACGACCAGCCAGAGACATAGAAAAAAATCTTCCTACAGTGTATAAAGCCCTAGAGACTGATAAAAGGCCAATAATTCACTAGAAAAATGGACAAATATTACAAAGAGGCAATTCAAAGAATATGCAAATTGTTCTTAAATATAGTTTTAAATGTTCAATTTCACTCATAGCAAGAAACATGCAAATTAAAACTCCCCTAACATAACATTTTTCACCATAAAATTGGCAAAAATCCAAAATGTGATGTTATGTTCTGTTGCCAAGCTATAGGAAATAGGCACTGTCGTACCTTGCTGATGGGGAGTATAAATTTGTACAACCCATATGGAGGGCAATTTAGCAGTAGCTATCAAAATTCCAAATGTATGTATTCTGAGACTCAGCAACTCCACTCTGGGGAGTTTATCCTACAGATATATTTGCATATCTACAAAATGGCATACATAAAGTTTATTTATTATTGCATGGCAGTCAACAGTGAAAGATTGGAGAGAACCTAGACACCTGTCAGTGGAGGCTGGTTAAAGATGCTCAATGAAGTATTCTGTAATTATGAAAAGAAATAAGAAAGCTCTTTATGTATTGGTAGGGAAAACTATTAAGTGAAAAAGCAAGGTACTTGGTGATCTATATAGCATGCAAACATTTATATTGCAAAAGAGAGAAAATATATTTGTATTGTTGGTGACATTTATTTTATATTTATTTTCAAAGTCTCTGCAAGGGTCAATAAAAGACTAAAAACAGTGGTCATCTGGCCTTTGGGGCCTGGCAAGTTGGAAGGTGAATGATCAATGTGGGAAGGAGATTTTTCATGGGAAGTTTTTTCATACTTTTTGATATTTTTACCATGGGAGCATATTACTGTGCAAAAACTCTCTAAAAATACTTTAAAGCAAAGAACATCCTAACAATACTGTCAAATACATTTCATTCCACAGATAGCTTAAGTGCCCTGCTACTCTAGCAAGACCCTATGTGCCAATAATAAGTAGATCCGTTAGGATGTTTTTGACTCTAAGTGGTAGAAGGCATAAACAATGAGACAATTATTATCCCAAATAACAAAACACCCAAAGTCAGACTGTCCCAGGGCTGGAACTGCTTCTGCAATTTCAGGTATCACCTGACCATGGCAACCAAAATGGACAATGTCCATGACTTCCTGTGCATTGCCCAGAAATCCTCAGTAGATTTCTCTTAGGTGCAACCAACCAGTGACATGCATGTAGTATGCCCACACTTGAGCTTCATGGCAGCCTGGGACATAATGACAACAGTAACAACCACTAACATCGATTGAACATTTTGTATGTCCTGGGTACAGTCATAAGCACCTTACATGCATTAACTTCGTTGCTCTTCAAAGCCATCTATTAGGGAGGTAGTATTTTTATACCTATTCTACAGATGAGGAAACTGAGGCATGGGAGAAGTTAAGTAAGTCACAGTGAGTGGTGGCGCTGAGATAGACACTTTGACAGCCTGGATCCAAAGCCATTGATCCCAACTACCAAACATGTTACTAGAGAATAAGTCTTCACTATACATCTTCAACAGAAAGAGGTTGATTCAGCCAGCAAGGGAGGGCAGAAAAGAACGGCTGTGGGATATCTAGCCAGCAGTGCATCTCCCTGAGCAAACTGCCCAACTTGCATCCCTTGACTGGTACGTGTCAAGCCATCAGTGACAGACAGATTTTTCCCCCATGTATTAATCCAGTAGTTTTTTCATATATTTGTCTTTTCATAGAGTCAGAGACTCGGTGAGTCAGTTCCCTCCCCTCCCAGGCACATCGCCTAAGGAAGGGGGTGGATATATTCTTAGCCTGAGGGCACTTTGCTCTGCCTAATGCAAAACCCCGGGGAGCTAGATGTCTCAAGACTGACAAAGAGGAGCTCTGGGTAAGCAGAGAAAATAAGAGAACAAAGCCTGTGAACAAGGAGCCCATCTCCCTATGGAGCCCACTTCCCCTTGCAGATCTGAAATAGAGCTGCTCAGTCTAAGTGTCTGCCTTCAACTCAGTTCATGACCTTGAGGGCCTGGAATTGAGCCCTATATCAGGCTCCCTGCTCTGTAGGGAGTCATCCTCTCCCTCTCCCTCTGCTCCCACAGCCCCACCCCCACTTGTGCTCTCTCTCAAGTAAATAAAAAATATCTTTTAAAAAAGAAAAACAGCTGCAGGCCCCTGGATGGCTCAGTGGGTTAAAACCTCTGCCTTCTGCTCACATCATGATCTCAGGGTCCTGGGATCAAGCCCCGCATAGGGTTCTTTGCTCAGCAGGGAGCCTGCTTCCCCCCACCCCTGCCCCGGCCCCCTCTGCCTGCCTCTCTGCCTACTTGTGATCTCTCTCTGTCAAATAAATAAATAAATAAATATATATATATATATATATATATATATATATATTTTTTTTTTAAAGAAGAGAAAAACAGCTGCTTTCAGAACTCTTCAGCTCTGGTGTGTCCACTGACCTTGACCAAGTCATGTCACGTCTCTGGGCCTCCATTGTCCCTTCTTGAGGGAAGATACAGACATTTATCTCTATCTAGGAGCCCAGGCAGTTTATGAGCTTCATAAAAGGATTCTGTTTCCCTTTGTCAGATGAAAGTGTCTTATGTCCACCCCGCTGCTGGCTTCCATCTCCTTCACTCTCTCTCTTCAGCCCTGCCCAGCAC
Organism: Mustela putorius furo; assembly: GCF_011764305.1. Taxonomy (NCBI): domain Eukaryota; kingdom Metazoa; phylum Chordata; class Mammalia; order Carnivora; family Mustelidae; genus Mustela; species Mustela putorius. Next base: position 1,105,907 of record NW_025421294.1, read on the forward strand.
CCAGCAGAAATGGTAAGCAGACCCCCTGACAATGGTTGTAATAGTTTCTCACACTTGGGCAGTCAAGACAATCAACAAATTATGTATAGAATATGGCAGGCCAAATAATGCCCACCCGCCCAAAAAATGTCCAGCCCTAACCCCTAGAATCTGTGGATGTTACATGATTCACGAAAGGGACTCTGAAAGGTGGAATTAAGGTTATTAATCAGTGACCTAAAAATACAGAGAATATCCTAGATTAATCCAGGTTGGCCCATTCTAATCATATGAGCCCTTAAACGCAGAGAACTTACTCTGGCTGGAGGTCACTGAGATGCTACAAAAAGGAAAAGCCGGACAGATTCCAAGCATGAGAGGGGGCCGCACAGAAATCCTGGAATGGACAATGGGCAGCTTTAAAGTGCAAAAGACCAGCCCCTGGCTGACAGCCACCAAAGGAACAGACCTCAGTCCAACAACCATAAGGAACTGAATTCTGCCAACAATTCAAATGAGCTTGGAAACAGATGCATTCCCAGAGCTTCCAGAAAGGAACACAGCCCCGCCGATCCCTGTGAGGTTCCAAGGAGAGGACCCACTGAGCTGTCCTGTACCAGACTTGCGACTTATAGAACTGTGAGTCAATAAATGGGTGTTGTTTTAAACCATTAAATAATGGTAATTTGTTACAGCGACAACAGGAAATTAATGCATAGCATGCCACTGACAATTGCCTTACTTTAACATAACTTAACTAAACATAACTAAAACTCGTCCTTCCACCTTCTTCAGCATCGAGAAACTGGATGGCAAAGCCTGGCCCAGGCCACTGAGCATTATTTTACTTTCAGGAATTAACATATCTCAAAAGCTTGAAAGGAGGGAGCAAAAGAATAAATGGAAGCAGAACAGATAGAAAGGGAGGGGGGAGGGGAAGATATTGTTACTATTGTAACAAGATATTGTTACTATTATAACTTCCACAGGCATCAAAGTTCCAAAATGCCTTCTTCATAATTAAGAAATGTGAAGTTGGCTGCAGTGACCATATGGAAGAGGAGAACCAGGAGTGCCCCGGGGAATGCTCTGGAATCCAAGAACTTGAAAATCTGCAGAGAACATCTTGAGAGCAGCCCTTCCAGCCCTTGGCTGTGAAAATGCAAATGACCCCCCGCTGGCTGCCAAGTGTCACCTGGAAAGCCCAGCTGATGGAGGGGTTCCCAGATCTCCATTCCCAAGGCTCTCTCCCATAGAGCCAGAGTAGCTGGACATTCAGACCAAGTGGTACCCCCAGAGGCTTCCCAGGGATGCTCAGCCAGGGAGGTCGGGTACCGTCACCCTCTGCAGCTCTGGAGATGCCCACCTCACCTCTGGAAGGAGTATGAGGATACGAGGTCCCTCTCTCTTTCTCTCTCCTTCTTTACTCTCACCTTCAAGTTCAAAGTGAAATCTAAAATCAGCCCCACCTTCTTCCGATATCCTTACTCCTATATCCTCTGAGATTCATATAGGGGGTTTGTGCCATTAAGTTCTCTTCTTCATAAACAAGAAAAAGAAAAAGGAGGAAATTTAAGAGATCCTTCTAAGGTCATCTTTCTCCCCATGCCTCCACAGAACTGTGCACCTCCACTCACACTCACCTGCACCTCTGACCCCTCTTAGCAAACTCCCACTACCAGACTAGTCTGTAGGGAAGCAGATAGCTGGGGGGAGGGGCGTATGCCTGACAAGGGTTAATCCACCAGGGGAGAAAACATTCTGAGATCAGCAGCAGTCTTTAGGTCCTGAGAGAGGCTGAGAGTTCTTCCCATCTGGTAAAATAATTGCAAGGACTGAACTCATTCTCCAAACAGCCTAAGCACCCATCGGGGACCTGGGCTCCATTTTAAAGGTCACGAAGATGGGAAATAAGCGTCCATGACGTAAGTCAGTGTTTCCTGAGCTTTTAGTGGATGATTTGTTCACAAACATCAGAGAGAGGAAAGAGAAATATGATAAGGGTTGGAGATGAGGAGGAGTTTCCCTTCCCTAGATGTTCCCTGTGCAGTTAAATACCACTTGATCCACTCATTCTTCCAGGCATTCCAAACCCCCTACGCCACACGTGCATCCATACACACGTCAGCCTCTGGCTTTGTTCCTCCAAGCCCACAGCCCATCCCGGCACCAACCCCAACCTATTGGGAATGCTGCATGAAATGTGACCCAGTCTGAAGATGCCCATGCTTACCCAGAATCAGCGCAGAAAAGGAAAAAGGTGCCAACCTCAGAGATACCAGCACCAGACCGGAAGCAGAGCTATGAGCAAGAGAAGTCATCAGGAGACTAAAGTGGGTCCTGACAGCCAGTTCCTTCTCCAGAAAGGAAACCCCTCAAAGGCATTATACCCTTCAAGATCCACTAAACCCTTCCTGACCCCACAGAGCTGCTGCCATCCAGCCCCATTGAACCCAGGGGCCCGACTTTCTAATGTGATTTTACCCATGAGACTTGAGTGAGGAACCTCTCTCAGCATCTGGAAAAACATGTCCCTTGATTTGATGGTTGTTCCTTCTCTAATGCCATCTGTGGATAGTATTATTCTACTGAAACAAAGCTGGGATGGTATTCATTTCTCTTTCTCTCCCATATCCAAACTTCATGATCTATAAGAGCAAGTCTTCAAGAAGAGATGTCCAACATTTGAGTCCCTGCCATGTGAAAAACAACATCAACACCAAGCCCTTATTAAGTGCCCAGCATTGTTGCAGCCCTTGACATGATTCAATGCATTTATTCCTCACAGCAGCCCTGCGAACAAAACTCCATCCCCCTCCCCACCCGACCGTTAAGGACACTGACAGAAAAGAAGGAAGTGAATTGCGGCGGCCATGTTGTTCGTAAACAGCAAATCCAGGATTCAAATACAGACGGCATGGCTCCGGACTCCATGGCCTTAAGTCTTAACCACTATGCTTTCAAGATTCCTAAACTTTGTGTCTAAGGAACTGCCCAGCCCCTAGGAAGAAGACAGGGAAGAAACAATGCAGACAGAGAGCACATTGTCTATAAGAGAAATGTGTCCTCTGCAGTCACTTCCCCCCACTTATTCTCACTCTCCATCTCTGTCTCTTTCACACACACACTCATTCTTGCGCTGTCTCCCTCTTTCTCTCTCTCTCTCTCTCATACACACACACACACACACACACACACTCCTGCCATACCTGGATCCAACACCATCAAGCAAGGGGATTTAACCTTGACTCAATTATCAAGGCTGCAGGGACACACACAGACTGTTTTCCTGACCTTATTACCTTATGCTCTTGGGGACAGTAATGGTTCATTTTAGGTGTCAACTCTTATATCTGTGACTGAGAAACAGAGGCGCTGACAGCCCCCAGAGGCCACATTTTCCTTTGAAACCACATTTTGGGCTTCCAGTGCAGAAAGAAGGCAAAGGCATTCTAAGGAACACAAACTACCAGGGACCAGGATCGCATCCTTTCTCACTTTCTTACAGGTTACTCCCCCATATTAATTCACCACTTACTCCCAAAATGCTGGCCTATAAGGAAGAAGAAGGCAGCCCATCATCAACCCATCACTCCTTCGTCTTCAGACCTTCCCTATTCACTAGTAAGACCAAGGCAGAGAATGGTCAAATGCACACATATGAATGAAAACAGTGGCGCTCATTTGGTGCAGCATGTCCACTCTTCTGGTTAAGAGCACAATACATATGCATGTATGAACTATGAAACACAACTTGTGTGATTTGGTGACTGCGTGTAAGTTAAATGTTCTTGTATTTGCATTTAAAACTAGGACTGTACCATATAAAGATGAACTGTAAAATTCATGCTAACGATTTAAAATTTTAATCTTTCTTCACTTAGAACAACATGAAATAGCAAATAAAAGAAAAACTAGGACAAGAGATATTGTGGGGAAAAAAGAAAAATCTTCTTTAAGAAAAAAAAAGAAAGGAAAAAGCTTCATCTTTTAGTACATGCCTTTACCAGCACTTTTTTCCTGCTTTTTTGAACAAAAGACCCCCTCCCATTTCAATTTTGTGCAGGGCCCCCCCAAATTTTATAGCTGGCCTTGAGGAAATGAAGTCTAATTCTATTACGATGTTGTCATTGAAATAATTGTAATTCTTAGGAAATCGTACACAATCAAAACAATATATTATAAAAATGGTTGTTCCTGGGCTGCCCGGGTGGCTCAGTGAGTTAAGCATCCAACTCTTGACTTTGGCTCAGGTCATGATGTCACGGTCGTGAAATCGAGCCAATATTGGGTTCTGCACTCAGTGTAGACTCTGCTTTTCCTTCTCCCTCTGCTCCCCACTCCACTCTCATGCTCTCTCTTTAAACAAACAAACAAACAAAAATCTTAAAAAAAAAAAAAAAAAAAAGTTGCTTCAGAGACCATCCTACCCTGCGAGGACACAGCTCCGAGGTGCTGGCTGTGAACCAGGAAGGGACTCTCACCAGAAAATGACCACGCCGACATCTTGATCTTGGACTCCCCAGCCTCCAGAATTGGGAGCAGTCGATTTCTGTTGTTTGTTTTAAAATCAAAATTGCTTCATAGGAAATAACGAAACCACTAAAAAGAATAAAGTTGAGCAAAAATCCAAATGGCTGCACTAACGCTTCAGCGAAGCTTGGTTTTAAAATAAGTCCCCTTTTTCCTCTCCTCTTTTCCTCTCTTCTACAAACCTTCCTGCCTCCCTTCTTAGCCTTTGTTTCAGGAGCCTAGTCCCACTCAGAAGACATGGATGAACAAGGACACAACTCTTGTCAAGACCAGCCAGATCCCATATTTCCCTATCAGTGCCTTCCCCCCCCCCTCCCCAGTCCTTTCTGCAGTCCCTTCCTGGTTCTGCCATCTGAAGGCCTCAGCCTGCTGCAGCCTCCTTTGCCAGGCAAAGCAATAAAGCCATTGTTCCTCTTTATCCCAAACTCTGTTTTCCCATTATATTTTCCCATTACAGTTTGGTTCCAGAGCACAAGGTCGATTTTCAACAACAAGAGGTCACAGACTAGAGGATTTCAAACTCATCAAAGCTATTTTCTTGTGGAACTTTTACTAATCGAGGGAGGTGTTATAAATGGATTGGCTACAACACCTGAACACCTAGCAAATGTAGCGGATTAATAGATCGATCTTTTGCTCCCGAGCAATGGCCTTTCTTTTTCTGTTGCCACCAGCATTATGGACAATAACCGCTTCTTTTCTGTTCTGATCAGCTTTTTCACCCATTGTCATGTTAAACAAAGCAAGAAATTCCCCCAAAGCAGCTGTGTCTCCTCTGTGGCTTGTTCCCTTTCTGTGTGGGTGCTACATTCTCGGTTACTATTTTTTCCCCTCTCTTGATAGCTTTATCATCTACCTCTCTACAGCGAATCATGTTCCTGAAATAACATACCACTTATCTCCAATTCTTACCATGATACACTGAGGGGAAATGCCTATCATTTATGATGCTTTCAAAATCTTGACATATTGAAAAATGAGAAATCAATCAAAAATTGAGAACCCAGAAATCAAGGTGCTCTCTTGGAAATAGCAACCCAGAAACCTGAAGAATCTTTAAAGGGGTTCCCTCAAGTTACAGAGAAGAGGTGGTTTATCTTATCAAGCCAGTGGTTCTCACCTTACAACAGGGGAGCTTGAAAGCTGGGGTCTCCGACAACTTCTGCAACATCTGCAACTCATGGGCCGTGGTGTGAGAACACACGTACAGTCACCTTGACCTTGACTGAGACCTCTTTACCCCAACCCAATAAAACACTATTCACAAAAATAATTCCTTGGGTTAATCTCTCTAAAAGGGGGCCCAAATTACTGAGAGGAAAATTCTGGGGTCTCTTTCTAACTTAATTTGAAATGAAGCAGACCTTTCCATTGGAAGAGGTCAAAACTGTCAGAGCTACCCTAAAAAAGCATTCATTTTGGGTATCCAGTCAGCACTTGGACAAAGTAAGATAACTAACCTTCATTTTGGGTTTCATAAAACTCATCAAGCGTCCTGGGATTGCCAAGTGCCTTTCCTCTGTGTCCTTGTGGGGTCTCGAGTTCCACTGATGAGGCAGCTGTGCACCGCCACACAGGCCTGTCTACTCAATCCTTTAGATGGAAAATTGCCATTTTCTGTGAGTCGATCAATAATGCCTACTTGTGATGTGGCTAGCCATGGTTGGGACACTACCTATGCTCGAAGACTACACAATGATAGATGAAAAGGAAGACTCTGTGTTGGTGCCCAAAACCAAGTGGAGGAAAAAAGGACCCCAACAGTGAAGGAGGATATGATGGCGGGAGGGCCACGCCCGTCCATAAGCTGAGTGCGATAATCACTCACAAATGAGGAAGAATAAGAGTTTCCTGACATCACCCTTAACAATGATCTTTTGGATTTGATAGCAAAGGCAAAGGCAACAAATGCAAAAATAAAAAAGAGGGAGTTTTCAAACTAAAAGTCTTCAGCATGGCAAAGGAAACCGTCAACGAAATGAAAAGGCAACCGATGGGGAGTGGAAGAAAATATTTGCAAAAACCATTATTTGCGATAGGGGTTCATATCCAAAATATACAAGGAACTCAAACATCTCAATGGCCCAAAGAAAATAACCCAATTTTTAAAAAATAGCCAAACTATGGAAAGAACCTAGATGTCCATCAACAGATGAATGGATCAAGAAGATGTGGTATATATACACAATGGAATACTATGCATCCATCAAAAGAAATGAAATCTTGCCATTTGCAACAATGTGGATGGAACTAGAGCGTATCATGCTTAGCGAAATAAGTCAAGCGGAGAAAGACAACTATCATATGATCTCCCTGACATGAGGAAGTGGTGATGCAGCATGGGGGCTTAAGTGGGTAGAAGAAGAATCAATGAAACACGATGGAACTGGGAGGGAGACAAACCATAAGTAACTCTTAATCTCACAAAACAAACTGAGGGTTGCTAGGGGGAGGGGGGTTGGGAGAAGGAGGTGGGATTATGGACATTGGGGAGGGTATGTGCTTTGGTGAGTGCTGTGAAGTGTGTAAACCTGGTGATTCACAGACCTGTACCCCTGGGGATAAAAATATAGGTTTATAAAAAATAAAAAATTAAATATTTCAAAGAAAAAAACAATGGATAAAGGACCTGAAGAGACCTTTTTCCAAAGACGACATACCAATCGCCAACAGGGATACGAAAAGGTATTTGGCATCACTCATCAACCAGGAAATGCAAATCAAAACTTCCATGAGATATTACCTCACTCTGTTAGAATATCTTTTATCAAAAGGATAAAGAAATAAATGCTGGTGAGCACTTGTGTGCACTGTTGCTGGGAATGTAAACTGGAATAGCTTCTATGAAAAAGAGTATGAGGTTTCCTCAAAAAAAAAAAAAATGAAAACAGAGCTACCACATGATTTAACAATCCCATTTCTGGGTATATATCCAAAAGAAATGAAATCACTACCTGAAAGAGAGGTCTCTGCTTCCGTGTTCATTACATTATTCATAATAGCCAAGTGTCTATGACAGATGAATGGATTTAAATGTATATATACTATATACATACACACACAGATACACACAATGGAATATTACTCAACCTTTAAAAAGAAGGATATCTTAGGGGTGCCTGGGTGGCTCAGTGGTTAAGCATATGCCTTCAGCTCAGGTCATGATCCCAAGGTCCTGGGATCGAGCCCCACATCTGGCTCCCTGCTCAGCATTGAGCCTGCTTCTCCCTCTCCCTCTGCCCACTTACACTCTCCCTCTCTATCGCTCTGTCAAATAAATAAATAAAATCTTTTAAAAATAAATAAATAAATAAAAAGAAGAAAATCATCCAATGTGACAGGGATATGCCCAGAGGGCATTATGCAGAGTGAAATAAGTCAGAAGGCGATAGACAAATACTGCATTGTATCACTAACTTGTGGAACCTAAGAAACAAAAACAGAAGTTGAACTCATAGAAAGAAAGAATAGAATGATGAATGCCAGGGGCTAGGGGATGGGGAAAAGAGAGGGAGGCTGGTAAAAGGCACAGATTTTCAGTTATAAGATGAGTAAAGCCTGAGGACCTAATGTATAACATGGTGACCACAGTTGAAAATAATATATTGTGTAATTGCAATTTGCTAAGAGAATAGAACTTAAGTTCTCACCAAAGAAAAGGTAAATGTGTGAGACAATAGTTGTGCTCATTAACCCGATGGTAGAAATGCTTTCATGATGTGTATCCATGTCAAATCATTGCAATGTACAATTTAGATATATTACAATTTATCTGTCAATTATACTTCAGTAAAGATGGGGGCTTGGGGGATGACAGAAAATTAAAGTGTTTATAAGAATATGTAGAAATCAGACTTGCACTGTTAGAGGAAATGTAAAATGGTACAGACACTATGGAAAACAGTCTAGAGGTTCCTAAAAAAATCCAAAATAAAACTACCATAGGATCCAGCAATCCCAATTCTGGATCTCTGAATATATCAAAAAGAACAGAAAGCAGGATCCCAAAGAGATATTTGCACACTCGTGTTCATAGCAGCACAATTCACAATAGCCAGAGGTGGAAACAGCCCAAATGTCCATCAGGAAATGAATGGATAAACAAAATGTGGAATATACAAACCATGGGATATTATTATCAAATTTAAAAAGGAAAGAAATTCTGTCACATGGTACAACATGAGTGAACCTTGAGGACACTGTACTCAGTGAAATAAGCCAATCGCAGAAGCACAAAGACTGTACGAGTTCTCATATAGGAGGGATCTAAAGTTGCTGAATTCATAAAAACAAGAAGTAGAATGATGGCTGCCAAGGGATGAGGGAAGGGGAAGTCGGGAGTTGTTTACTAGATATAGATGGAAAAATAATTAGAAACCTCTTTCATAATATGAATAAACTTAACATTCCTGAACTGTACATTTATTTTTTTTTAAAGATTTTATTTATTTATTTGACAGACAAAGATCACAAGCAGGCAGAGAGGCAGGCAGGGAGAGAGAGAGAGGGAAGCAAGCTCCCCGCTGAGCAGAGAGCCCGATGTGGGACTCGATCCCAGGATCCTGAGATCATGACCTGAGCCGAAGGCAGCGGCTTAACCCACTGAGCCACCCAGGCGCCCCTGAACTGTACATTTAAAACATGGTTAAATTGGTAGATTTTATGTGTTGTGTTTTTTTTTAGATTAAAAAATCTTAAATGGTACCAGAAATCAATCTATTGCTACTGTTCCTGGCTAGGAAATGTAATTCAAGCACTAAATTCCAACAATTTTGCAAAATCACTTAGTTCAGATATGATGACTCAATTCTTTGATGCCACTTGCTCTGCCTCTCCTGAATCTCCATCACTCAACTCCCTCTCTGGTCCCCTACTGTCTACCAGGAGCACCTAAATACAGGGGCTTCTTGGACCCTTGAAATCGTACGCAAAATAATACATCATGCAATTTTTTTCTGGTGAAACAATCCATAAAAATCATCAAATGACTGACGGTAAATGTCAGATACAACACAAACAAACAAATAATTTATGCAAAGTCCTACAGTTCAGTTCTCAGATGGGGACAGAGCTGGGACACAAACACAAGCCTGCCTTAGCCCAAACTCCAACCACTGGGTCACCCCGACAGCAAAGCAGAGGCATTCAGCCTCAGGGTATGATACAAAGGACATGAGAAGGTATCGCAAGGCATGCGTCATACGCCCTGCCAAAACTGTTGGGAGGACTTAGGTGACAGACAGTGTCGGTAAAGGACCTGGGATGGTGGAGGTGCATGGGGGCCCCCTCTTTCTCCATTCTTCCCTGGAAGACTCCACCCTGCTATCTTAGTGAGAATTCACTTAGATTGCTGCCCTTCCCAGGAGTGTCTGCATCTTAAGTAAAAGAAGGAAAGCCCTCCCATCCTCCCAGAGCCTCCCCGCCAGGTTTTGCAGGGGGAAGAATTCCCTGCTCCGTGTCCTGGGGAACAACAGCAGACTGGCACTGGTTGCAGGGATAACTAATGCCTCTTAATCAGCTCCTTGCTGGGGTGAGGCCCGGGTCTGCATCTGCTCGGGGGTCTGCTTCTGCCAGCCCGCTTGGGGAGTGTCATTTAAAATCTGTCCATCTCCGAAGACAGTCTCTTGTCACATGACAGCTGAGCCCAGAGAGGCAGGAGGCTACAGACAGAAGTGTCCTTTCTAATGACACATGCAGAACAGTGGGAAGCACCTGCCAGGGAAGAGGCCACGGAAGGGAGCAGTGACTCACACAGCAGCCTGGAGACCATAGGCTCAGAGAAGGCACGGAGGCACAGCCTCCCCGCCCAGGGGCAGTTAGGAGCAGCGGCTGACTAACAATTTAACAGCGTGACTCAGACCTTGTTTCCCAGTGGTTTATTCTATAATCTGTCCCGACTTCTGTTATAAAGGGAAAGTCATTCTGCATTCAGGAAGCACGATCGATCCTGGCTAATCTGGTCTATAAGGGGCAATTGAAACAGACAGGTTGCCGTGGTAACGTTCCCGGTTTATTTATAGTAACAAGTTCAAGGTATGGAAAGTGAGAGGCAGCGCCTCTCTGCTGTGATTTTCCGAGCTGTGCTGGGAGGAGTGGGAGGTGGGGGAAAGATTCTAAAAGTGTGAGAGAGGCCAGGGGTTCTGCCTTCTACCTCCATTACACCTACAGTAGCCTTGCTTTCATCTCTTACATTTTAGAATTCTGCAGCTCGAAAAAGAAAAAAAAGGAAGGAAGGGAGAAAAGGAGTCCAGAGAACTGTCATGAGGAGCACTGCACCAGGAATCACAGGACAAGGTCGCAGTCACAGGACAAGGTCGCAGTCCCTTACTACGCCGAACAGGAAGAGCCTGACACCCACAGCTGTTCCTGGCCCTCACGGCTAGTCCCGTCGCTCTCATGCAGACCTATGTAGAGATCTGTGCCCCGTTCCCAACCTGGGTTCTAGGCTCTTCTGAGCACCACACTTGACTCCCAGCTCTGCCTCCAGCCCTGGTTTCTGCAGGAACCACGGCACGTGGCCTCCTCCAGTAGAAAGACACAGATGCAAACCCCAATACCCTGGAAGGTCAGACTCACTCATTTTTGCACAGACCCTAGGGTAAACCTTCTCTTGCCATCTCTGTTTAGGAAGGAGAATCTTGAGACTACAGGATGAGCTGTTATAAGATCTGCTTCCTTTCAACTGTTTATCCATGTGATCAGGATGTCCTTGATACCAGAGAAGAGGAAGACGAGAAGGGAGGGGGTGGCAGGTGGAGGGAACAAAAAGCCTCAGCAGTAAGGGTGATAAGAGAAAAGCCATAGCTGTCATTCATAACCTTCTGTACCTGGACTCTGACTTGACACAAGCTACACTCGGGCCTGTGGAACAGGGATGACAGTTTGGGTTCTTCCCTTTGTTGTTTCTCTCTCTCTCTCTCTGAATCCTATCTGCCAATTTGGCCTCCGCGGAAGGTGGAGGTGACCGCCACCACAGGAAGGAGGCCTTAAGACTTCAGAGTGGGCTCTGCTGGACCGGAAGAAGGGGAAAGACGGCCCTACATGCCACCTTTGGGGAGTGGGGAGGGAAGGGAGGAAGGAGGAGGCAAGGATTATACGTCCGGACACCTCTGTGACCAAACCCAGAGGGAAAGGGGTGGTTTTAGATGGGTTGGAGGTCGGAGGCCTCCTGGGTGACTCAGTAGATGAAGTGTCCAATGCTTGACTTCAGCTCAGGTTGTGATCTCAGGGTCGTGGGATCAGGCCCCATGTCGGGCTGCGTGCAGGTCCCAGACCCATTCAAAATTGTCTCTCTATCCCTCTGTCCCTCCCCACCCCAAATGCTTGTTTGCACTCTCTCAAAAATAATAACAAAAGATGGGTTGAAGTTCTGGTCAAAAGCAGAGAGGGACCTCTGTGTGTCCCCCGCCCCCACACCCCCCCCCACCCCCGTCTGTTTAGAACTCCCTGGGCAAAAGCCACCAGGTTGTCAAGATAGCTAGAGTGGGCGTAGCAGAGAAAGAGAGGAGGCATGGGTAGACAGGTAGACAGCCTGTGTTTGCCTCCAGAGAAGCTCTGACAATCAAAGCCTTTCTGATGTGTCAGGGAAGGAACCAGAAGTTCCTTCCTGCCTGGAGGGCAGCTGATGGTAGTTGGTAACCTGGACAGCAGAGACTGTGATGGGAAAGAGAAGGAAGACTATAGCCGGGGCCTTAGGAAAGATCACTTCTTGCATCAGGAATCAAGCCTAGAATGATCCATGGTGCGAAGCAGAGTCAAAGTAGGAATTCAAGAGTCAGCCAGGAGGGGTTGCCCAAGTTCACCAGCCACACTACTGCTTTTGGCAGCACTAGTCCAGTCACATAAGCAGAGACCGGTGAGGATCCAAGGACCCCTGGGTCTAAGGATTACTCTACCCCTACACCCAGATACTCCCTGGGAGGAGGGGGGAGAGGAGAAGGAAAGGAATCAGGGAAAGGCAACTTAGAGAGCTTTGTGAGTAAATTGGAACTTGGAATTGATTAAATTGTCTAGAAAAAAGACCATTTTAAAGTAGAGAGACTACAATGATGGGCTCCCAACTGGTTGTCTCCCCCACCCCCTACCAGTGCTGCCCTGGTGACTGTTCCACAACCCAGGGAGGGAAAGAACCCTGATCTGTGGTGTTTTTACAGTAGAAATACTCTCACCATGGCCACTTCCAAGCCGTCAACATAATGTTACCTAACGTGGACCTGGGAAGAGATGTGCAACAGTAAACCATTCTATAGTATTTCTACTGCAGAGGGACGGTAGATGGAGATAACTCCAAGAGCATAGGTAATAGCGAAGGTAACTAAGAAGTGATGTCTTGTATATTCATTTCCTTCATTTCAATATCATTTGACTGTCAGTTTATATAGGCTATATAATTCTGTATTAATTTCTAATAATAGCTGGGATGCACAACCGGCTCCCCAGATTTACGGAAATGTAACAGTTGGCTCTGCTGGGCTGGTGTGAACCCGCTCCTGCATACCACTGCCCCCACCTTACCCCTAGTACCCACTCACACTGCACAGTGGAATTCACAAGGAAACCCTCTATTCAATGATAAAAGGGGGGCCACAACAAAAAGCTATGGGTTCTTTCCAAATCTCAAGAGAGGTTATATTAGTTTTTGACCTATAGTGCATGTCCTGAGTTTGGTCTGCTTTTTGTTCCAAGCATCTCAGTGACATTTCTTTGAGTTTTGACTTAGACCTGGGCAATCAACCTCTGCCCTAGACCCTACTCTTTGGAAGCCCCTGCTTTGGCCCTGCTTCCTCTTTGCCTCTCCTCACTGAATGAGAACTTTAGTGGGGTGAGGGTGGTGCCCATAAGAACCTCAGGCCTCCCCTTCTAACCCATCCAACGTGTATGCAGGATTCCCTTCCCCAGTGGCCATGAGCCTGCTTCTGGAACTCTGCAGACCTCTTCCCTGGATCTGTCCTCATGTCCTCTTGTGTCTAGTCTTGTGCTCTCTTGTGCTTTTGTGGCAGTGGATAGAGAAGCAGGATGTTCAAGCTAGGGTGTTTCCAGCTGCATGTGCTATGCTTCTCACGGGGCTAGATGGAAGTAGGGATGGCATAAGAATGGGGTCTCTGTGTGTACCCCCTTGGCCTTGTCCCCATGGGCAGTAATGGGCTCCATGCTCTAACCCTGAGCTCCACAGAACACATCTTTCTTTTTCCTTGCACCACTGATGGCTACCAGGCCAGCTCCAAAATATCTCAGCAGGAGTCTCAGCCAAAAGCTGAACTTGAACCTTTCTTTGGTGTGAGAGTCTAATCAGAACCTTAGCAGAGTTAACGTGACTGCCCTTGAAGAACAGACAATGACAAGTCTTCCCCATCCTATGACAAGCTGTCTTAACTCGGCCTGCAACTCCCATAAGCCTGAAAAATCTTCCCTAATGGCTCCAGGTCCTCCAGCAGGGTGAGAAATTGAAAATTCTATTCAGTTCAAAGAGCATTTGCTGAGTACCTATTATAGGCAAGGAGACTTTGTTGGTGCTTTATGCTTAATCATGTGCAAAATATATCAAGCTCTGTCATCAGGGAATGTATCATATAATGCAGTAAAGGAGGTAGGGCCTGATGAAACTGCACATTAGAGAAACTGTAACACAGGTGGAATTTTGTCAGTATGACAGCAGGTTAAAAAGTGCATGAGAAAAAAAAAAGTGCATGAGAAATTGCCAAAAACTAGAAACAACCAAGATGTCCTTCAGTGAATGAGTGGGTAAACAGTGACAGGTCCATAAAATGGAATATTATAATAAAATAATAATAAAAATAGGGGTGTCCGGGTGGCTCAGTCATTAAGCATCTGCCTTTGGCTCAGGTCATGATCCCAAAGTCCTGGGATTGAGCCCCGTGTCAGGTTCCCTGCTCAGCCAGAAGCCTGCCTCTCCCACTCCCCTGGCTTTTGTTCCCTCTCTCACTGTGTCTGTCTGTGTTATCTTCAAAAAAATAAAAGTAAAAATAAATGAGCTATCAAGCAGCAAAAAAAAAAAAAGAAAAAGAAAAAGAAAAAGGAAGAAACTCGAATGCATACTAATAAGGGCAAAAAGCCTATTTGAAAAGGCTGCATACTATATTATTCCAACTATAGGATATTCTAGACAAGGCAAAGCTATAGAGAAAATAAAAGATCAGTGGTTGCCAGGGTTTCAGAGGGAGGGGGATGAAAATGTGGAGCACAGTGAATTTCTAGAGCGGAGACACTGTTCTGTCTGATACCGTTGTGGTGGGAACCCGTCACTATGCATTTGCCAAAACCCAAAGAACTGTACAATATAGAGAGTAAACCTTCATGTTAACTGTGGACTTCAGTTAGTAATAATATATTGATACTTATTCAATAATTACCGCAAACATATCACAGTGAATGCAAGATGTTAATAAAAAGGGAAATAGAAAAATAACAAGTGTTGGCAAGGATATGGAGTAATTAGAGCCCTTGGGGACTGCTGATTGGAAGGCAAAATGGTGCAACCACTATGTTAAACAGTGTAGAGGTTCTTCCAAAAGTCAAACATGGGACTATAATAGGATCGAGCAATCCCAATTCTGAGGATATGCCTGAAAGAACTGAAAGCAAAGACATGAACAGATATTTATATACCCAAGTTCATGCAGTGTCATTCACAATAGTCAAAAGGCAGAAACAACCATATACGTGTGTGTGTGTGTGTGTGTGTGTATTATTCAACCTCGAAAAAGAAATGGAATTCTGGCATACTCTACAACATGGGTGACTCCTGAGAACATTATGCTAAGTGAAATAAGGCAGGCATACACACACACAAATACTGTTTGATCTCATTTATATGAGGTACAATATTCATAGAGACAGAAAGGAGGAGAGAGGTTATTGAGAAAAGGGGTACAGAGTTTCAGTCTGGGAAGATGAAAAAGCTCAGGATGGTGGTAACTGCTATACAACCAGTGTACTTAATACCACAGAAAATCACACTTAAAAATTATTAAAATGTTAAACTTTATGTTATATATATTTTACCACAATATATAATAATTATAGGGGAAACGGCGCAGGGGTGGGGAGGATGTGTGAACTCTCTCTACTGTCTGTTAATTTTTCTCTATACCTAAACCTGTTCTAAAATATGAAGTTAGGGACACTTGGGTGGCTCAGCTGGTTAAGTATCTGACTCTTGATTTAGGCTCGAGTCGTGATCTTGGGGTCATGAGATCCAGCTCCACATCAAGCTCCACACTAGGCATAGAGCCTATTGAAGAATCTTTCTCTCCCTTGCCTTCTGCCCCTCCCCCCACATCTCTCTCTCCCTCTCTTAAAAAACAAAAAAATGGAGTTACTACTTTTTTCAAAAAGTACATGAGAGCTCAAAGATCCCATCTAGTTGAGAGCCCATGCTCAGAAGACCTGTGGAGAGTGTAGTTTTTGAGACAAGCCTTAAAAGATGTTAGGATTCCAACAAAGGAAGATGCAGAAGAGGGAGGGAGCTACAAAGTGAGACAAGGAGGTAAGCACATGGACAGAAAAAACAAAGGGAAGATGGCTGAGATGGAGAAATCAGCTAAGCTGACTGCAGTTCACAGGGATGTAGGCGAATGAAGAGAAAATATTGAGAAACATAAGTACATTCACTAATTAAATAATAATTATTTTAAAACTTGCTACATGCCAGGCCCAGTCACAGCCAATGGGACGGAACATGACAGCCCTTGTCTGCACAGAGCTCACATTCTAGCAGAACATTCCATAGCCTGGACTGCCAGGTGAGCTGCTGTTTCTATGGAATCTAAAAGCAGTGGGGTTGGCAATTATTTTACTGTAATGTATATTATGAAGTGTGCTGGCCCTTGAAGACTGTGACCTTCAGAGACAACTCCTTCTGCCTCTCTTTCAAGCTTAGTATGAAAGTATAAAGTCCTTACACTGGTGATTCTTAGAAGCTGATGAGGGGCAAGGTGTTTCCCCACTCCTCAGAAATCTGAGGGGTGATCTTCCACAGACTGCATTGAAAACTAACATGCCTTGAGAGATTCTGAGACATCATTCTAGGAGGGAATGACATCCCCACATGTACAACTCTCACGCAAATCAGGATTTGGTCAGCAACACAGGGACCACTCAAGGTATTTCAAGGAAGGGATTTAATTCAGGGAACTGGAGGCTTAAAGAATTGTCAGTAAAGCTGAGGAAGCAGAAGTCAGGGGAAAATGTCATTAGTGTCCAAGAAGTCTGGAATTATGGGACGTTCAGGAAGCTACCACTGAGGATCTCAGCTTCCTAAAACACCCACAGAGATGAAGTGCAGGAGGATACCCAGAAGTTACTGCAAAACCCCACATCTGCCATCCCCTGGGGCTCCAGGTTTCCCTGCTGCTCCACAGTACTTCTCACTGGCAGAAAATCCACCGAGAACTCTGAAACCCAGGGAGGGTGAGGAATCTAGTTCCCAGGCTTCCAGCCTCCAATGTATACAAAACACAGGTGGAACTGGGAGTGAATGCTGGCTGCCTAAAAATACCCCCTCTTGTGGGTTGAATTGTGACTCTCAAAAGATACGTTCAAGCCCTAACTAACCCCTGGAGCCTGTGAAGGGGATTTTATCTGGAAGCAGGGGTTTGGCAGATGTAATCAAGTGAGAATGAGTTCATCCCATGTTCAAGTGGGTCCTAATCCACTGAATAGCGCCCTTATAAGAAGAAGGAAATTCAGACACGGACAGGGCAGAAGGCCAAGGGAAGACAGAGGCATTGACAGGCTGAGGGAAGAGCTGCTGGCAGAGCCCGGAGGAGGCAGGCAAGGCTCCTTCCCTAGAGCCTTCTGGGGGAACAAGACCCTGCTGATACCTTAGCTTCAGACTTCCAGCTGCCAGAACTGTGAGATAATACATGTCTGCTATTTTAAACGATTTGCGGAAATCTGTTACAGCGGTCCTAGGGAACGAATACACCACCCTGCCCCTCATACATATACATATACATACACACACACACACACACACACACACACACCTTATGTACAACCCAGTGCCCTCATGAGCTGCTATGACAGACAGAAATCTGCTAGGGAGCAAAATTTGGGAGTGTGAAGACTGGGAGATGAACAACTATACTGTTTTGGATAGGGTTCCCCTACACTTAGAAACAGCTATCACTGGGATGCTTGGGTGCCTCAGTCAGTTAAGCATCTGCCTTTGGCTCAGGTCATGATCCTGGGATCCTGGGATTGAGTCCTGCATTGGGCTCCCTGCTCAGCGGGGAGCCTGCTTCTCCCTCTGCCTGCTTCTCCCCCTGCTTATGCTTTCTCTCTCTCTCTCTCTCTCATTCTGATGAATAAATAAAATATTTTAAAAAGAGAGAAAGAAAAAGAAACAGCTATCACTGAAGGAAGCAGGAAGATGACAACCCCATTCCAAAGCCATAGCCCAAGCTGGACAGGAGTACCTAAAAGATAATCTTGATTTCCAGATATGGAAAGTCAGTGGCTTTCTTACTCTTGGTAAATGCTGAAGGAGCTATGTATTTCTGACATAAATTGGCACGCAAAGTAATTTTCATTGATTTATTTGGCATACCGCTATGCTGATTTTAAAGCAGGTAGAAAATCCATTTCAAAAAGAAAAGGGCTGTCTTCTAAAAGCATAGCTAATTACCAAATTCATGATGTTCTTGGATCACAGTAGCTTTAGGAAACAAACAAACGAATAAGTAGCTTTTGGAGGGAAAGAATGACCTGCCTCTATCTTTCCATCTTCCCCTCAAACCATAGATCCATGAATCCTTTCGGCTGCTCTTCAGACAATGCTGAAGGACCATTTTAGCCTACTACTTGCTTCAAGGCTCACCCTTTCTTAGGCAAGTTTCCCAGAATTAAACAGAAAAATCCTGGGTGTCAGCACTTTGGTAGGAGGAAGGGAGAGGGTCTGTTTGGCTGTGTCATGTGGGTGGAGGAAGAAATAAGAGACGACCACCAGCCTACAAATACCATGAGAGTTTAAACCCTAGTTCTTTAAAAATATATATATATATTAATTTTTCTAGACTGGTACCAAAGAGGCTATTCTCTCCACATTTCCCTGGGCAGTATTTTTTTTTTTCCCATAGAGTAAATCTCAGAATTACAAAATACTAAGAAGCAACTAGAATCCTAATCACGGGAAGTCTGGACTGAGCACCCATTTTTTTGTTGTTATCAGAGAGGGTAAGTAAGAAACAGAAATGAACTTTGCGCGTTTGGTCTCGTCTGAAAGCAAAGCTGCCTGGAGGCAGGAGACTAAAGTTCTTGACCCGTGGGATAACTTTCCAGCTGACTGTGATATGTGCTGCAATAAACCAGGGGTTTCCTCTTTGTCTTTAGCAACAGAGAAGCTTGCCTGTTGGCTAAGACCTCCTCATTCACATGGTTAGTCACGTTTGGAGTCATTCCCAGGGGCACAAAACCTTACCTCATTTTCCAATTACATGAAATTTCACGTCCAAAGACTGTCAGAGGTGGGCCTTTTAGGTGGCGGGATCTTCCTTACTAAAGCCTGGCGAGGCTTACCGTTCTGACCTGCCTCTGGACGGCTGGCAGGAAAAGGCAGCCCACCAGTGAGCTCGCTGACACTGACGTGTTCTGCCCGAAGCTACACTCTCAAACACCATTGCTCCGGGGCTCATCTTTATGAGACATTGATCCAGGTTTAAGTCTGGAGTCTCTGCTTTGACACCAACCCAGGAAAATGCAGAGACGGTCACCAGGCAGTGAGTGCACACTGGCAGGTTTTACCCAGAGGTGATCTCTTCTTTCTCATCAGAATTCATTACCATCAAGATGGTAGGTCTTCTCATTAATAACCATGACAGTGACCAGCCCTCCTCATTTATCAACTTACGGCTCATCCAAAAATGTCAAGTGATCTAATATGATTAGGTAGTTGCAATGCAAGTATCTTTTTATCTCGGTCCCCTTCTGGACAATTTAAAAGACAATCGGGTTTTGCCTTTCATGAAGCTGAATCACCACTAGACTTTACAGGACTATGGATTTGTAGGATGGCCCAGAGCAGGCCACTCCAAAGTGGACAACAATGGCACACTGATTATTTTGAATTGAAGCTACTTGAGAAATAGGCGATGCAAGAATTCTCAGACCGTCCTCCAACCCCCTGAAAGGAGAAAATGAATCTCCCATATGAAAAATACTTTCCCTGTGCTAAGATGTAAAAAGACATTCTCACCACCAGAGACGGGAGCTTGCAAGTCAAGAAGGCATACAGACAAACCTTGCTACTTTCTGCCATCTACTACCTAAGCCTAAATTCTGCTTAGAGTCCCTTAGTAAGTAAAGCTCCCAAACACCTGTTTTCTTTTTTTTTCCCCCCCAATATTTTATTTATTTATTTATTTGACACAGAGAGAGACCAGAAGCAGGGAGAGCAGCAGGCAGAGGGAGAGGGGGAAGCAGGTTCCCTGCTAAGCAGGGAGCCTGATGTGGGAATCGATCCCAGGATCCCGGGATCATGACCTGACCTAAAGGCAGATGCTTAACCCACTGAGGCACCCAGGTGCCCAAACACCTGTTTTCTTGATCCTCTCCATGCCTCACAAATGTATTATCTTTGTCCAAAATGTATAAAACCTACCTGCCTTGGTCATTTCTTGGGGTCTCAATATCATCACTGGACCTCTGTGCACATAATAAAACTTTTTAAAATCCTGTTAATCTGTTTCATATCGATTTAATTCCTAAACCAGCTAGATGAACCGAACCGTGGTGGGAGAGAAGGAAATTCCCACCCCTTCAGAATACTAGTGCTCAAAATGATCTCACGATGTTTACTTGTCTCCCTTCCAGGCAGAAATGCATGCAAGCCATTTAGGAGAGCCATTTCCAATCCGTAGCCACAACTATGGGGAATATCTAACAGGGAAGACAAAAAGCATATACATATATATCTCACTAAAAGAACAATGTCTCCCTTTACTGAGCACTTTCCATGGGTATTATAACGATGCTATGCGGTATTATGGTTATTCCCAGTCTGCTAAAGTATGAATCAAGGCTGAGAGAGATTAAATAACTCATCCAACTCAGTGACAGAGGTAAGATTTAAACATGGGCATCACTATGGTCCCAGAGGGTCCTCTACCTATATGCTTGGTTTCTTAGAAATGGAAGAAGTAGAAAGGAGGTAAGGAGTGTTGAGAGGGGATGAAATTTTTTTTTAATTAAAAAAAAAATTTTTTCCCTAAAGCTATAATAACCAGAGAAGCAACAAGGCAATTGCCCAGATCCCATATCTTCTTTATTCCTCCTGGGTCCTAGTCCCCGGGGAGGAGTTGAGGTCTTGGGCCAGGCTCATTTAGGACTATTTACAGTGCTGGGCTCTTGGGCAGATCTCTTCCAAAGTAGCTATTTCCAGCTCTTTCCAATTCAAAACAGCTCTTGACAGCCCTGGGCAATAACTATGTGTTTAAGTGCTTTTCTGTATCAATATCCTGGGTCTCACCAGATGCATAGATTAAAACAATATTAGTCATCCTGGTTTACTGCTTGAGCACAATAAATTAGTGGTAGCCATGCATTTTTCTCCTTTGCATTGTAAGAGAAAGAGCTTCTGTAGTCACTGATTTTTTTTTCCCCATCCCTTGGGAAGATAAAATCTAACTGTAAGAATGGCTTCAGCTGTACTTGTTTTAAACATCTTCTAAGATTCTTCTTCCCCTCAATAAGAATTCTGAGAATACAGTGGGCCCTCTCTCCAATGTAACTGGTGTCATGACTTATGTATACACCAACCACCATGAGGCCCACTGGTCCCCAATATTGAAGAACCCTGTCGAAAGTCTGCAGCCGGCTGAAATTGTTTTCCAAAGACTCAGACGATTGAGAAAATGGCTCCAGCTGCCAAAGCCAGTCCCTGGTAAGCAGTGTGTCTTTATTTGGTGAGAAAGTATGAGTTTGGTGGTGCAGCCTTGGATTAACACCAAAAGTGAATTAGGAAGTGGAGGTTGAAAGCGAAAGGGATCAAGACTGGGAGGCCCTTAAATACTATTTCTTGGGGTTTATCTTGTATTAGAATGAATTTGGGTGTTGGGGGAAGAATGCCAGTTGTCCTGAATTCTTCCCTTCCAGTTACATGAAATAAAAATCTCTATTAACACAAACTTTGACGGGTGACTAGTCAACCAAATGACACTAAAATGAATTTTTTAATAGTAAGAAAGTATGTATTAGGGGGCACCAGCATAGCTCAGTCATTAAGCATCTGCCTTCAGCTCAGGTCATGATCCCAAGGCTCCCTGCCCAGCAGGAAGCCTGCTTCTCCCTCTCCCACTCCCCCCGCTTCTCCCTCTCCCACTCCCCCCGCTTCTCCCTC
Source organism: Mustela putorius furo (assembly GCF_011764305.1). Lineage (NCBI taxonomy): Eukaryota > Metazoa > Chordata > Mammalia > Carnivora > Mustelidae > Mustela > Mustela putorius. The sequence continues at coordinate 1,127,775 of NW_025421294.1, forward strand.
TCCCACTCCCCCTGCTTCTGGCCCCTCTCTCGCTCGCTTTCTCTCTGTCAAATAAATAAATAAAATATTTTTTTTAATTATTTATTGAAAAAACCTTTTCAAAAGAATGGCCCAGAATCTCACAGGACTTTACACAGTTCTTTTTTAAAGTATAAGATAGCACCACAGAGTTGGGCCACATGACCTACTTGTTATTTTCTCTGTTTTTCTACAACTCGCAGGTAAACTTGAGATCCAGGACCTGCAAGTAGAAGCTAGTCAAGTCATGGAGCCCTCAGCGTTCCTTTATGTTTTCCTTATATATTGTTTTCTTTTCCAATTACAAAACTAACATATGTTCAGTGTAGAAAATTTGGAAAACAAAAGAAATATAAAGAAAAAAATTACCATAATCCCATGCTAGAGACAACCACTGTTAACACCGGATGTCTCTCTTGACTTTTTTCTTTACACACACACACACATATACAGGTGTACCTCATTTTACTGTACCTTGCTTTGCTGTACTTCACAGACCCTGTTTTATACAAAGTGAAGGTTTGCGGCCACACTGTGTAGAGCAAGCCTCACAGCCTCATTTTTCCAACAGCATTTGTCTCTGTCTCTTCATGTCTCTATGTCACATACTGTTAATTCTTGGAATATTTCAAAGTGTCATTATTATTTTGTTTCTAACAATGATCAGTGATCCATAATTATCACTCACCGAAAGCTTAGATGATGGTTCATTTTTTTTTTTAGAAATCAAGCTTTTTTTTTTTTAAAGATTTTATCCATTTATTTGACAGAGATCACAAGTAGGCAGAGAGGCAGGCAGAGGGTGGGGGGAAGCAGGCTCCTTGCTGAGCAAAGAGCCCAATGCGGGGCTCAATCCCAGGACCTTGAGATCATGACCCAAGCTGAAGGCAGAGGCTTCAACCCACTGAGCCACCCAGGTGCCCTGAAATCAAGCATTTTTTAATTAAGGTATGTACACTGATTTTTTGGACATAATGTTATTACACATTTAACAGACTACAATACAGTGTAAACATAACTTTTATATGCATTAGGAAATCCAAAAATTCATTGACTCACTTTTTCACAATACTCATTTGATTATATGGTCTGGAACCAAACCCTCAGTATCTGTATGGTATGCCTGTATAGGTGCACTTTTTTCAAAAGAAAATATTAATTAATTAATTTATTTATTTATTTAGAGCACATGCATGCAAGTGGGAACGATGGGGAGGGATGGAGGGAGAGGAACAGAGAGAATCTCAAGCAGACTACGCTGAGTGTGGAGCCCCACGCAGGGCTTGATCTCATGACCCTGAGATTCCAACCTGATCTGAAATCAGGACTGATTGCTTAACCAACTGAGCCACCCAGGTGCCCCTGAATATTATAATTTTTAAATGGGGTGCCTGGGTGGCTCAGTTGGTTAAGTGACCGCCTTCAGCTCAGGTCATGATCCTGGAGTCCCGGGATCGAGTCCCACATCAGGCTCCCTGCTTGGCAAGGAATCTGCTTCTCCAGCTGACCTCTCTCCTCTCATGCTCTCTCTCTCTTTCTCACTCTCTCTCTCTCTCAAATAAATAAATAAATAAAATAAAAACGTTAAAAAAATAATAATTTGGTTTTGGCACCAAATTTAAAAATGAAAACACTTCCACTTCCATTTTCTGATTCTTAAACACAGTTTTCTTGTCTATATACCTTTCCGATCAATTCGTAAGAGCACTTCTTTAAAAAAAAAAAAAAAAAAAAAAAAACCTCAGTGTTTTGTCTTGCATTTATTTTTTAAAGTGTATTAAGTAAGCTCTATACCCAACATGAGGCTCTAACTCATGACCTAAAGAGCTGCATATTCTATGGAACAAGCCAGTCAGGCACCCCTCATTTATTTTACAAATGTTTCCCAATTTCTGTTTTGTTCATGATGCTTTATGACACCAGAAGTTTCTAATTTTTATGTATTTAAATCAATGATTCTTGTCTTTTGTTTTCCATCTTACATAGTCCTTCCCTTCTCCACCTCAAGATTATATATTGACCTAATTTTACTTTTTCTTGTGATTTCTTCTTTCCATGGTTGATTTTTAATCAGTTAAGAATTGATCTTGGGGGGCACCTGGGTGGCTCAGTAGATTAAAGCCTCTGCCTTTGGCTCAGGTCATGATTTCAGGATCTTGGGATCGAGTCCCACATCGGGCTCTCTGCTCAGTGGGGAGCCTGCTTCCTCCTCTCTCTCTGCCTGCTTCTCTACTTGTGATCTCTCTCTGTCAAATAAATAAATAAAATCTTTAAAAAAATTGATTTTGGAATAAGTCATGACTTAGGGAAGCTGTTTCCCAGGTGGTTAGCCATTGCTGAAAATTCACTTATGGGATGGTCTACCTTTTCCATTCTATTGTGAAATGGAACTTTGTAATATACTAACTTCTAAATATGTATGTAAGACCTATTTATAGACTTCTAAGCAGTTCTTTTTTTCTCTTTTGTCTATTTACACACCAGTAAAAGTATTTAAACTGATTTCATAAATGTGTTCTGACATCTGGTGATAGATGTTCCATCATGTTTGTTTTAACATCTGTTATTACTATTCTCATTGTTTATTCTCCCACATAAACTAGAGAATCATTTTTTCTTTAAAGATTTTATTTATTTGACAGAGAGAGATCACAAGTAGGCAGAGAGGCAGGCAGAGAGAGAGAGAGAGGAGGAAGCAGGCTCCCCACCAAGCAGAGAGCCCAATGCAGGACTCCATCCCAGGACCCTGAGATCATGACCTGAGCTGAAGGCAGCGGCTTAACCCACTGAGCCACCCAGGTGCCATGGAGAATCATTTTTAAGTTAAAAAATAATGTTTGGATTTTGATTAAAATTCTGTAATTAATTTATAAATTTGAGAGAATCAATATATCTAATATCATGAGATTTATCGTGCAGAAACAAAGTCCCCTATTTGTCTAGATGCTTTTAGAGTTTTGCAGTCTTTTTTTTTTTTTTTTTGAGATTTGTTTATTTGAGAGAGAGAGAAAACAGGAGTGGGGTGAGGGGCAGAGGAAGAAGCAGGCTTTCCACTGAGCAGGGAACGCAATGCAGGACTTGATCCCAGGACCCCAGGATCATAACCTGAACCAAAGGCAGACACTTTACTGACTCAGCCACTCAAACTCTCTGTTGCACCTTTATATAAATGCTTTGATTCTTCTAAGGATTTGTTCCCCCTCATTATGTAATTTGTATTTTGGACGATTATTTTCAATGTTAAGGAAACTATTAATTAGGGCTACTTTTTTGTCTTATTTACCCTGAAGGGTTTTTCACTGGTATTCTTGGATTTTTCCAAGTAGTCAATTTTTTAATCTGTAAGTTAATGATAATTTTGTCTCTTCCAATATCTGACCTCCCTTTTCAATGTCTTTTTTAATTGCTTTTTGTCATTTCCAGAATGATGTTGAACAGTAATGCTTAGCATTCCTGAAAATGTTTTGCTTTAATAAGAATATTAACAATTAATATTCTTTAAAGATATGATATGCAGCCCACTATTCTAAGCAATTTAGGTATTACTTCGTTAAATCTAACCAGCAGCCCTTTAAACTAACTACTAGTATTATCCCCATTTTACAAGGAAAGAAAACGAGACATAGAGACACTGAATAACTTGTCCAAGGTCATACTACAAGTAACTAATAGAACCAAGATTTGAAACCAGGCATTCTGATGAGCAGAGTATTAATGACCTAGTGTGCTACCATATAACAATTAGTAGACCTTTACCTGTCATGGAGTGGGAGAGGATTTCTGTTGGTGTTTGCAGGATCTCTTGTCTCATATTGTCAACACCAACCTACATAAGACAGCCATTGGGCTCCCTAGTGTCAGGAGGAATGGTGAGAATTCATAAGGGCAGAGGCCAGAAAGTAGCACTTTGCCAACCAGAGAGGCAAGGGTGTGCCATCATTATCACAATGGACAGCAAGGTCATAATGATAGCTGAGGCAGCCATGGTGTTCCTGAGGACAAGCTAGATGGTCAGCAAACAAATATACTGCTTGATCTGCATGATCGCAAGAGATTAAAAGTAGATGAGCAGAAAGCTGATGTCAGCTATGCCCATGCAAAATCATTATCACTCACCCAGTTTCCAGACCTGAGCTAATTCTCAGATCAAGAATTGATCATTTGAAGAAGTGGCTGGCTCCCCTTGTCATGAACTCTGCAACGACACAGAGAGCATCTGTAGTAGTGACCGGTCCTTCCTAAAGCATCAGAGCCAGTCACCCCAGCAACAGCACATCAGAGAAAGGAGAATGTCCATATGACTTTGCAAGGACTACTGGATATAGTATATGAATTGGCAGTAATGCTAAAATACTGTCGGTGCTCTCACGTTACAGAGAGGTCATTGGAGGCCAAGGGATGAGTAGAGCCTGGGCCCAAGTCTGTCTCATTGTAGATCCACTGTGTTTGTAGACCCTTTCTAGGGCCATTTTCCTAGGTCTTGAGTGCATAATCTGGACAAATGACCTACTGGTACAATCTCATACTGTCTACCTGACCTGTGGAGTAAGAGCCCTGTGCTAGTTATTAAGTCACTGTCTCTCAACTTCAACCCCACTCTCCTTCAGTGTTCTGCTCGGTGAGGTTAGGGCTGGGATTCTGCAAATCACATTTTCTTTCCAAAAATGCCCTGTATTGGACTCTGCTAATATGAGATACTAGTGGGATATTCCCAACAGCATCACCTTAGTCTCATTCCTCACCCTGGCCCTGGCAGTTCGCTATCATCACAGCCGTTGAATCTAGTCTGCAGTTTGTCTCATACCTGCAGCACCTGCCTCACAGTGGTTCTCAAATACACCAGCCCAGCTGGCCAGGGCCTCCTCACTGTTCTGGTCCACAGCCTCTTGGACCCTTCCAACAAGCTCAGTGCCACTGGGACAAGGATATGTAGTAGCCCCTTCTAGAGACCTGAGTTTTGGCTTCTACTCCAAGCTTTCAAGTAGAAACTGTTCCAGCTTCTTCCCCTGTCCCTCCAACAATCACAATGGTAGCTGCTACCTGCAGGTTCTGAGGGACCTTAGTGTTCTTTCTATGCCTTTCCAGTTTTTTCTTTTTTTAAGATTTTATTTATTTATTTGTCTGAAAGAGAGGAGAATGAGACAGCACACAAGCAGGGGGAACAGCAAGCAGAGAGAGAAACAGGCTCCCCACTGAGCAAGGAGCCTGATGAGGGGCTTGATCCCAGGACCCAAGGCATCCCATGCCTTTCCAGATTTTCAGTAACTACAACAGTTTTTTGCATTAAATTCTGTTAAAATGACATATGTGGTATCCATCTCCTGCCTGGACCCTGACATACATTCTAGGAAAAGCTGGTGAAAACGTTGATATTGCCCCCATCTGCCACGGAGAAGATGATGAGAAGTACTGCTCTTGGGTAGGTAAAATGTCAGGGATTAGGGTTGCTCTCAAAAACTTAAAGGAGGCTGAGACCATGGTCCCCATCACATTTCCATTTAGTTCATTAGTCTGTCCCCTAGAAAAGTCAATTGGATCATTCGGCAAATGGAGGACTACCATACCCTCAGACCAAGTACTAACACTAAGCATAACCACTGTTCAGATGCAGTATCTTGATTTATGACAACAGATCAACATAGCCTCTGGCACGGTACGAAGCTACTGAATTGGAAAATGTATTCGTTTCAACCCCCACTAGAAAGGAGGAAAACGAACAGTTTGCTGTCACTTGGAACAAAGAGAAATATACATTCACTGCCATGTCCTCTGGGTTATGTTAACCTCTCTGCTCTATGTCACAATAGAGTTTAACAGGATCTTGATCATCTGGATAGTCTGTGAAAGGTCTTATGGGTTCATTATACTAATGACATCATTGATTCATGCTCAGGGAGCAGGAAGTGGATGCAAGGATCAGACACATGTGGATGAGAGAGTGGGAGGTAAACCTCACAACCAACCAAGGCTTTGCCTTGATCAGTAATTTTCAGGTGAGACAGTGGTCTGGGATATGTCATGTCCCTCCAAGGAAAGAACACACAAATGTACTTTGTACCTCCTGCCACTAAGAAAGTGAGACAATGTTTAGCAGAATCTTTCAAATGTTGAAGCCTACACTTATCACACTTGAATATTCTTCCAACCCATTAATGGGTCAGAAGGCTGTTGGTGTTGAGTGGGTGTTAGGGACTATACTGTGTTCCCCAACTCTGAACCCCTAACCTTGAGAACATGGTTATACTTGAAGATGGGGCCTTCAAAGGGGTGAACAAGATAAAATGAGAATTACTAGAGTGGGGCCCAAATGCAATCTAACTGGTGTGTTTATCTGAAGAGGAATTATGGACATATAGAGAGACACCAGGGGTTCACACACACAGAAGAAAGGCCATGTGAGGAGAGAGGGAGAAGGTGGCCACCTGAAAACAAAGGAGAGGGGCCTCAGAAGAAAGCAAACCTACTGAAACCTTGATCTTAGTCTTCTAGCCTCTGGAACTGTTAGACAATATATTCCTGTCATTCAAGCCACCTAGTCCGTGGTGATAGGTGATAGCAGCCCCAGCAAACAAATACAGTGGCCTGGAGCAAGGGAGAGCTCTGGAGCAGGTCCAGGTGTCGTGTAAGCAATGCTATGCTTGGGCTGTGTGAGCAGAGGATCCCACAGTGCTAGCCTCTGTAGAATCTTTGACAAGTCTTAATAGGAGAATCATACTGCAGACCCCTGAAGGTCTGGGGCAAGCCCATGCCATCAGCAGCAGGGAGCCTTTCCTTACAAAGCAAGGAGCTCCTGAATGCTTCTGAGGCCACATAGTGACTAAGCCCCCGGGCATGGTACACTGAGTAACCACACAGCCAGCACCACCTTTGATGGTTGGGTCTTACCAGACTTCCCAGTCATAAGGGTTGCACAAAAGAAATATATCATAACCTGGGACTTAGACCTCTCCAAGCTCAAAGTCTAGGTTACTCCACAAGACAAGCAACTTAAACCTGGCAAAGTGCTGGCTATGGAGGGGCTTAGAACAAAGGGTGGAACAGAAGGACGATGGAAGGTGAGCATCTTGGCACCAACTGTAACAGCGGCTGGTGAGTCTCCCGTTCTTCCCAGTGTAGGTTCTTTTTCTTTTTCCTTGGGACCTTGCAGAATCAGTGATAAGATAAAGGAGCCTAACATGGGGCACAGGAAATGTGTGTGGTACAAAGTCTGGACTGTAGTAGATGCTGCTGGTGGCCTGGCCAGACCCCTCACTCATAAAGCTTCGGAGCACATCACCTTCTCCTGTCGGCCCCTAGATTTACTTGTCTGGAGATTTTCTGGCATACAGAGCAACTCTAGTCCTTTGTACAACACCCAGATATGCCAGGGGAGTTACACCATGCCCCCAGGAGCCACCTGTAACAAAGGATGGGAGATGGTGTATAAATATCTCAGCTCCCTCACCTCTCAGGTAGGACGACTCTGAGGTCCCTGTTTCAGGCAGGCACCCAGAATTCCCCAGAAGGACTACACTCCAGTGACCTGCAGTGCTATCTTGCTTGATAAGAACTTTTATTTACTGCACTCTCTTCCCTGAGTTACTTCATCCTCTAACACCCCTTCCTGTGGTCATTTTCAAAGTAAATGATTTGCTCTACTGTTTCAATGTATACTTCTGTGGGAACCCAAGCTAAAACAAGACACTGCACTTGTCAAAATGCAGACAGTCTCTTTCTCCTTGTTGTCCAAGTTTGCCCTCTCTTCTGTGTGCACAAAAATGAGGTAGGGACAGGAAAAGAGAACTTGGGCCACTTTACAGTCAACCCTGCAAGGTTAGGCAACTTCTCTATTTTCCTGGGGAATATGAACCCTGGGTGTCTGTCTAGAGGCAGCAGAGAGTGGAGGATACCTTGGTTCCCCACATTTTTCAGTTGTGACAAAACCTCGGTGTGTCACAATCATTCCATCAATCTACTCCACTTGCTTTTATAGGACAAGAAGGGATTCCTCCAAGACTCTAGCATTTGCCACCAGGTTCCTCCTGTCATCATTTCAAATTTCCACATTTTCCCTGTCTTCATTTTCTGTACAAGAAACATTTTAATGGGGGTCCTGGGTGACTCAGTGGGTTAGGCCTCTGTCTTTGGCTCAGGTAATGATCTCAGAGTCCTGGGATCATGCCCCAAATCGGGCTCTCTGCTCAGTTTGGAGCCTGCTTCCCCTGCCCCCCTGCCTACTTGAGATCTCTCTCTCTGTCAAATAAATAAAATCTTTTTAAAAAAAAAAAAAAGAAGGAAAAAAGAGACATTTTAATGAAAATACACATTTTAATGAATGTTGAGCAGTGCTACTGGCCATACAATATTCTGATCTGAAGTTTCCCATTTCAAGAAGCAGTGAAGTGATAAAAGGAAAGATGGAATTCTAGAGATTCATGGAGGTCATTTTCCTCAAATGGGCCATCTTTCCATGGAGAGCCACAGTAGACATACACTGTCACCAGTAATAAGCAGAATTAGGAACAGTACTGGAAACTCACGTCCTCATTAGCATGGTTCCTCAAATGATTCTGAAGAAAATTATTCATGAGGTACATGAGAGAAAGACAGAGAGAAAGAGAGAGAGAGCTGGGTCTACATTTCAAAGGGGCCTTCAGTTGTAATTATTTCTCCAGGGACCTAAACTGGTCATTCAGTGATGCTTGGAATATTTTGAAAATTAGAAAACTATTTCATTTGAAGTGAGCATTCCCAGCTATTTCATTTCTACAAGTGACATTTTAATGGTAGAACCATCACGGCGCTATAGTAAATTCTGGAAGTACAGGGGTTACTTTCCTTTGGGGCTAGGTCATGATTGGAGTGATTTTTCACTGTTTAAGTTTCATTATCATCTTGGTGACACTTCTTATAATAATAACCTTGCTTTGTTCACCATCTTGTCGTATTTATCTTTCTTGACCAGATGCCATTCACACTATGACCCTGTCCCAGTAGCTAGTCAGCGCTGACCTTTGCGGCTATTAAACCCAAGGGAGCTAATAAGCAAGCCACACCAACCCTAATTAGCTATTTCCAACAGCTGTAGGAGAGAAGCAGCTCTCGGGGATCTTTCCATCATAAAAATTGAGAGAAAGTTAACTTAAGCTGGAAAGGAAAAAACCAAAAGGAAAGCACCTTGGAAACCCCAAGAAGCTTCTCAGCCAGACTGAAATCCTATTTTAGCACTTCCAAAGCCTTCCAGTGTGACTCTAAACACTTATCTGGAGATGATGATATTGGTTTAAAGATTCAAACACATATCCAGTGTGATGCTTCCAAAAGGTGCTAGGAGCTGAAGAATCATGAGACCATTTAAATGAGCCGGGCTAGCAAACAAGACACATTGCACATTTCAGTATAAAACATTTGGGTCATCTAGACTCCTAATCTTCCTGAATCCTCCATCTAATACTGTCTGGAAATATGCTTTGAAAGCAAGTCATAATTACATCTTTTTATTTAGCAATGAAAATCCCATGGAACGGTGTTTATTTAATTTTAATGAGCACTAAGATTACCTAAAGGAGTCCTCTCAGGCCTCATATGGTCTAATATGGGACACGAAGAATCTGTATTTTAAACAATTATGGATCAAGTTTATCCCGAATTCTGCTTTCAAAAGTTCCAGTGAGGGGCACCTGAGGTGGCTCAGTCAGTTGAATATCTGACTCTTGATTTCTGCTCAGGTCATGATCTCAGGGTGGTGAGATGGGGTCCTGCATTGAGTTCTGCCCTCAGTGCAGAGTCTGCTTGGGATTCTCTCTCCTCCTCTCCTCCTGTTTGCTCATGTGCTTGCTCTTGCTCTCTTGCTCTCTCTCTCTCTCTCTTAAAAAAAAAAAAAAAAAAGTAGGACACCTGAGGGGCTCAGTCTGTTAAGTGTATGACTTTGGCCCAGGTCATGATGTCAGGGTCCTGCGATCAAGCCCCAAGTTGGGCTCCCCACTCACCAGGGAGTCTGTTTCTCCCTCTCCTTCTGCCCCTCTGCCTACTCAAGTGCTCACTCTCTCAGTCTCTCTCTCTCAAATAAAGAAATTTTTAAAATATTAATTCAATAAGTAAATGTCAAAACATAATTGTAAGGGGAGATTGGGTGGCTCAGTTGGTTAAGCATCTGCCTTCAGCTCAGGTCATGGTCCCAGAGTCCTAGGATTAAACCATGAATCTGGCTCCCTGCTCAGCCAGGAGCCTGATTTTTCCCTCTCCCTCTACTACTTCCCTTGCTTGTGCTCTCTTATTCTGTCAAACAAATGAATAAAATCTTTAAAAAAATAAACAGAATTGTAGATAATACTGCTATAAACATGAGGACACGTAGATCCCTGTGAATTAGTATTTTTTCAACTGGCCCTTTTATATCCTTACTGTTTTCGATGTTAAAAAAAAAAAACAAAAACAAAAAACTGTCTCCAGAACCAAGAAGACAAATTTATCCACTGAAAGCCTAATTTGCATAAAACTGTTAAGGTTATGACAGGGAAGTGAGCAGTAGAGGAAGACATCCCCCTTTCCTTAAGGAAATAGAAGTTACAGCACCTCATCTCCATAAAACCAGGAAAGGGTGGTGAGATTCTAAATCAGTCCCTGACATTACAACGAGATCCACACAGGTGACAATACCTGCAGAGGGCTTCATGGGGGAAGACAGGAGAGACACGAACTTGACTTGGGATTAGAACTGAATAGGATTAGGGGAAAGAACGAAGAGCAATTACCCAATATCTGGAATGAACAGATGCATCAGAAGTCTAAGCCAGATGCATCAGATTCCTCCAACTGACCCACTTTATAGAGAGACATCGGGTTGCAAGTAGCTTTAGAAGTGAAGAACTCGGAAGAGATGTGAATACTAACAACACAACTTTCAGAGTGAGAAAAAGACAAGTCGGGGTGCCCAGGGGCTCTGTCGGCTAAGCATCTGCCTTCATTCGGCTCAGGTCATGATCCCGGGGTCCTGGGATCAAGTCCCACATCAGATTCCTTGCTCAGCGGGGCACCTGCTTCTCCCTCTCCCTTGCTTGTGCATGCGCTCTCTCTCTCTCTCTCTCTCTCTCTCTCAATCTCTCTCTCTCTCAAATAAATAAATAAAACCTTTAAAAGAAAAAAAAGAAAAAAGAAAAAGACAAGTAAATAGTTGGGATGAGGATGAATCCGGTAGCACTGAAACCAGTGTCTAGGTCTAGTGCTGCCTGCGGCACCCCGTGGATCTTACATGTAACCTCTCCGTGGCTTGGTCTCCTTGCTCCCTGTTCCTCCAAGAAGCAGCCAACAGTGCTTGCCTCCTGAAGATCTCCCTGAGTTCTGAATAAATGAGAGAGGTATCTGCAAAGGACCGAGGAGTGACCCATAAAAAGGAAGTTTGCGAATTTACCAAAACAAGAGTAAACAGTAAGGGTAACCAGTAACTAGAGGGAAGAGCTCCCTCTATAGCAGCCACTGTAGCTGACAGAGCCTGAGGCAGTCTACCCGCTGGGATCCGAAAAGAAAGTCCAGGGCTCCACTCCCTGGGATCAGCCACCTGAGAGGAAGGAGGCCCCGCGAAGAACCAGAAACAGAAGCCCGAGATACAAGTGAGAGATTACAAAAGCAGTAATTTCTCAATATCTTAAGGGGCCTCAAGACAACCCTCCAGTCAAACTGTAGGGAGACAGGATTTGTCTGATAGCCAGTGGTTAAAAGGGACTTTAATGGTTGCTGCCAGCCTCCAACTCCCCACAGAGAGGTCTTTGCTTTTCCCTTTATGCACAGAATCATTTCCATCCATGCCCAATTAGACTTAATCCCTATCAGCACCCTAACCCTATCTGGGAATACAGAACCAAAAGGATTTAAGAAGCCAGGACAAAAATGATCATACAAATACTTTTATAAGAAAAAGGCTATATGAGGGGCATCTGGGTGGTTTGGTTGGCTAAAACATCTTATTCTTGATTTCTTTTTTTTTTTTTTTAAGATTTTATTTATTTATTTGACTGAGAGAGAGAGTAGAGAGCACAAGCAGGGAGAGCGAGAGACGGGGAAGCAGGCTGCCCAGTGAGTGGGGAGCCCAATGCAGGGCTTGATCCCAGGACCCTGGGATCATGACCTGAACCCAAGGCAGTTGCTCAACCAACTGAGCCAGCCAGACACCCCCTACTCTTGATTTCTGCTCAGGTCATGATCTCACGGGTCATGAGATGGAGGCCCCCTTCCCCACCTCCGGGCTCAGTACTCAGTACTGAGTCTGTTTGAAGATTCTCTCCCTCTCCCTCTGCCCCTCCTCCCAACTCACTTTTGCATGTGCAGACACACACAACACACTCTCTCTCTAAAAACAACTAGATAAATTTTTAAAAAAGGAAAGAAAGAAAGAGGCCATGCCTCCCAAAGTAAATCTCAAAGAGAGTACATCAAACAAGAAACTTTCAGATTTTCTTTTAATCTTAAGCCCAAAACATTTTAAAACATTTTCTATTTTTTGGAAATAAATCTGAAGAAGAATGCCATAAACTGTAAGATGGTGTTATCTGTCATCAGTTGAGAGGCTATTTCCTTTGAATTCCTGGCTTGCAACTGGGCATTTTAACCAGGTGATTGGTGGTACCTGGGTTAATTATATCTTTTTTTTTTCTTTTTTAATTTATTTGACACACAGAGAGAGAGCACAAGTAGGCAGAGAGGCAGGCAGAGGGAGAGGGGGAAGCAGGCTCCCTGCTGAGCAGAGAGCCCAATGTGGGGCTTAATGCCAGGACCCTGGGATCATGACCTGAGACGAAGACAGAGACTTAACCCACTGAGCCACCCAGGCACCCTGGGTTAATTATATCTTTAAGCAGAGAAACACTCAGTATGTGTAGACGTTTAGTCCTCCATTTATCCTGGTATATCTTATCAGCAATGAGATCCATCAGGAATGGCTTGACAGGTTCTTGTAGTGTGGATGCCACCTACACATACATTTCTGGATGGAGCCAAAGACTCTGGGCTTCCAGCAGAAGACCTACCCATAAATCGTCAGTTGACTGGCTGATGAGCTGTGGCCCAGAGCACTCAGGACTTAGGGTCTTCACACAACTTTATCAAGCTGCCTACTAATCTCAGGGCCAAAGAGGGAAGCCCCAGACTAAAGACTGATGCTTATTCAATCATTGATTTGCTCACTGAGCACCTGTGGGCATGTGCTCTATATCTTGCATTTTGCAACATGCTGGAGACACTGTGGTAGACAAGCTGTATGAAAGACTTGGCGCTTTGGGGCACCTAAGTGCTCAGTTGGTTAAATGTCTGCCTTCAACTCGGGTCATGATCCCAGGGTCCTGGGATCAAGCTCTGCATCCATAGGGCTCCCTGCTCAGCAGGGAGTCAGCTTCTCTTCCGCCTGCCCTTCTCCCGTTGGCCCGCCTCCCTGCTTTGCTCTGCCTTTCACTTGCGCTCTCTCTCTCTCTCAAATAAATAAAATCCCTTTTAAAAATTAAAAAAAAATAATAAAGACTTGGTGCTTTACCCAAAGGGCAATAGGAAATCACTAAATGATTTCAGGCTCTATCAGTCAGAATAAGGTAGATTCTGCTGTAGTAACAAAAATCTCAGTGACGGAACCCCACTGTTTTGTAGCTGCATCATCTGAAATGTGAAACCCCCACAGCAAATACAGTAGAGGAAGAGAAGCTGGAGAATCATAGAGGAGTTTTCCACTGCCTCAGCCAGGAAGTGACATGTCAGTTCATCAGAATTATTCACAAAGATCCTTCAAAGTTCAAGGGAACTGAGAAGTACAATTTCTCATGTGTTCAGAGAGAGGCACATGGAAATGGATTGGATGAACATATAGCTTTCTCTCTGTCACAGTTGCCAAACAGCAAAAACTATCAGATGGAAAGAAGCATTTCTGGTTATCAGACCCTCCCATTTGAGTTTTGAGTGGAACAGTTCTTTTTTGTTTTTTTTTTTTTAAGATTTTTATTTATTTATCTGGCACAGAGAGAAAGAGATCACAAGTAGGCAGAGACGCAGGCAGAGAGATAGGGGGAAGCAGGCTCCCCGCCAAGCAGACAGCCTGATTCAGGGCTCAATCCCAGGATCCTGAGATCACAACCCAAGCCAAAGGCAAAGGCTTAACCCACTGAACCACCCAGGCACCACTTGAGTGGAACAGTTCTTAAACATGGTAGATCTAGAGCTGAGGATGCCACTCACTCTCCCCCACTCTGGAGATCTGGCAGATGAACTGCCTACACAAAGATGAGTAGGTAAATAAAATGGAGTGTCCAGTTATTAATCACTGGGCACGCTGAAATACCTCAGCACAAAACTGTCAGAGCCAGAAAACATCTTGGGCTGGAGGCTGCAATGGATTTCAGTCTTCTTGGTCCTCCTTCCCCGAACCTAAATCTTGAGAGACAGTGAATGTGAACCAACCCCACTAGCAGCACGGACAACAGCCGCAGGCATGGCTCACCCAGCTGGATGAAGTCCCAACAGAAAGAACCTGGGAGGACGGCCAGGGGCTACAGATGGTGAATGTGCTAAATTCATGTTGGCAGGAATGGAGTAGAGTCTAAAGAGAAGAAAAGAAAGATTGGGATCTGAACCATGCTTTTCAGACACAGGTATCTATGGTCACTTGGCCGTCCTGGGGACTGACCAATCAGACTGGCAGCAAAGGAAGTTCATGTAAAGTAAGGGATGGAACTTGACCCTAGAAGTAGTCTTTCCTCTTCTTTGAGGGAAGAGATGGGGTGGAAGTTTATTCCTTTGTGGATGGAGACCAAAATATAAGAAGAGGGAGGGGAAAAGAAAGAGAATGAGAACACTTTCTCTCCTAACAAAAAGTGGGTAATTTTTCAATGCCAGTTTGTGATGCCCTTGTTAGGTTAAATTCCTTCTCCTATGGGAATTCAACAAGGCCATAGTACCTATGGCTGCTCTCCTTCCCCACCAGTGCAGCAGTCTTGCCCATGAAAGACTGACCATCTGGAAGATTCTGGTACTGGTTCTATCAAGAATCCAAGGGTTCTACATTTAGATGTCTAAAGGAAGCAAAATGAGATTGGGTCTTGGGTCTTCTCATCTCTGTGTCTCCAGCACCTAGCCCATGGGGTGTATATTAGATCATCAAGACAGCATGAGCCAAATGAATGAAGTACCACTGGAAGAGAATTATTTCTGTCTCAGCATAGGAAGGTTATGCTCTCTGGAGTCTCAGATAATATTTTCTTGTTGGAAGAACTCCCTCTGTGCAGCTGACCACTGGGCCAACAGTCAAAGCAAAGGCATCTCCCTGGGACCCCTCAGGCCTGCCTCTAACCTGGCTTGCAAGACAAAGGTATTCCATGGCCTGGGAATGGCATCAAGAGTAGAATCTCAACTCTAAACCCCATCCCGCCCCTTGGTCCAACCTCTCTTCCTCCATGAAGCCTCCTCTGACTACTCCAGGGCTTGGGGAACTTTGAACTCCTACTCATTTTCATCTGCTCTGTCCATGTAGGTTTTTGGGGTTTTTTTTTCAGATATTTTATTTTTTAATGTAATTTCAATTAGTTAACATAAAATGTATTATTGTTTTCAGAGGTAGGGGTCAGTGATTCATCAGTCTTATAGAATACCCAGTGCTCATTACATCACGTACCCTCCTTAATGTCCATCACCCTCTTACTCCATCCTGCCACCCACCTGTCCATGTAGTTCTAATTATATTTTACCTATGGCCTGTTGCTATTAGTAGGTTGTACCTATGAGTCTTTTTTTTTTCATGTTTCTGTATTTTCTCTCTATAACTATAGTTAATACTTCTTGGTATCTACCAAGATGCATAATACATGGCAGGCATTTAATAAATATTGGTTGAATAATATGAACTTCATGGACTGTTTCTTGCACATGGAAAAAGTGCATTATACTACTTAATTCTCAAAAGGAGGTCATTGTTACTATCCTTATTTTGGGTGAGAAAATGGAGTCAAATAAATAACTTGTCTAAGTGCATACAATCAGGGTGAAGCTAAGCTTTGAACCTACATCTTCTGGCTCCAAAGCTTACAGTCCTAGCCATTCTGCAAATGGGTGGATAGAAGGAAAGATTTCCTGCTCGAGATATTTTTACAGGGTTTTCTCTAAGTCCAGGCAGAATACAGTTCTTTCCATTTCATTAGTCAAAAGGAGATGCCCACATATCCATGCTGGGAAGCCCACAGAATGGCAAATACCAATACAGTCACTGGGCTTAATTTACCATCAACGTCATCCAGCATCAGGACCACTCAGAAGTTGGCCTGAGCCACAACAACCCACATTTCCCAATCTAGCGGTCAAGGAAAACTATTTCTAAAGTCCCAAATCTTTATAATCAACTTAACTAGTATCTAACAGAAACTATATATATCATTTCTCAACCTTTTGGCTAAGATCCAGTGTCGTATCTAATAGAAACTATAAAGCCAAATATTGTTGGGAAAAAAATAAATAAAAACATGTATCTTGTGCTATTAGCCTGGGTTAACAAGTGCTTCTGCGTTCAAAAGAGCCATGCTTTTAGCTCCCTCCACATCGACAGTTAGCCTGTTTCCGGCTCTTTGCTTCACGCGGCCGAGAGCTCCCAGAATTCACTAGCTGGAAGGCCAGAGACCCAAGTGGCTGCTCCCCACTTCTCTGTGGCAGGGGCGAGAGCACCCTCCTAGGTGAGGGGCCCATCCCTCGGGGACAGGGAAGGCCCAATGCCTTTCAGAAGGGTAACAGCACCCATGTGGGGACAGTTTCCAGCCAAGGGAGCTGTCTGGCCTGCTGATCCCTCCACGGCAGAAGCCAGGATGACACAGCCAGCATCCTGGTGGGTCTCCTCAGTGGGCCTTGTTGGCCCATTACGCACAGCAAGGCGAGGCTCTGATGAGGGAATTCGGCCTCTTTTCCACACTGCAGGCTCCTTCTTGGTGAAACGCAGACCTATTTCTAGACCCAAATGAACCTTTGCACTGAGGCTCATTTTCACTTCTTTTTCACCTGGTCACAAATCAAGCAGGCCTTCTACTCTGTGGAACACTCTGTCTTCACAGGAGAAGCTCCCTGACAGTCCCTGATGGTCCGGGCTGGCCTCCCACAGGCCTTCTCAGCAGATTCCTAGCAAAATCCAATTAGCCCCACATACATCATACCTATGGCCAGAAACAGCTATTCAGATAAATCTCAGCCTAAAAGGCAAGGGTGTCTTTTCAAGCAAGGCAACAGGGGCAAACTCTTTCTGGATTCCTGACAATAATCTTTTAAAGAAAGTGATCTTCATCTGTATGCTAAAATACAATGGACGTCACCAGAGTGGGCCTGATGACTCATCCAGCCCGGTCAGATGGGAGATGAGCCAAGGAAGCTCACAGTTCTACTTCAGAGGAATTAAATTCTGATTTGCAGAAAAATTCAATTGTGCTTTCATCCCAAAGCAAAACATAATTAGAGGACTTTCATTATCTACTTGCATACCCGAAGCCAAGGAAAGTGCCAAGTTAATATTTTCCCCTCCCCTTCGGAGGTAGCTCGAGGCGGCGTTTCTGCCATTACACCACCTTTCCTTTGAGAACTCAAAATGGTGGCTCAGTTTTTCACTAATTATGGGACAGCTGCTATGAATCATGAAAAGGAAACAGTATCAGAACCTTTGTTTTTCAGATTTTAAAAAAAAAAAAAAAACTAAAACACAATTTTTCAAATAAACAGCCCAAAAAAATAAAATAAACTAAGATTCAATGGTACAGCTCAAGTCATATACGAAGATCTGTTCTCTGGAAACACTGGGCCTTTCAGGGTCTCAGACTCCATTGTGTCTAGAATTCGATCTGTCCCCTCCCACCGCGCCTCCCTCTGGGCCTCCCACCCACGGCGAGCACCTTCTCCTCCATCTCTTTCCTTAGTATATGCTTTCACACAACTCTGCACCCCTTTTACATAGCACTTACCAAAATTTAAAACAGTACATTTCTTTTTGTGTTTATTCCACCAACATCTGTCTCCTCCACTGTCAGCCTCCTGAGGGCCAGGGTCCCCCTCCCTCAAATAATATCTGCTGGCGGCTTGCCACTCTGTCACCATGGCCACGACAAAGCCGTTGGTTGATAAGAAAAGATCAGTCTTTCCCAAACATGAACACATGACATTTGTACACTATACTAGCAAATCATAGAAATTAATTGGCTAATCTTTCAGTTCTTCAGTGATATCTGCAACCATAATCATTAGCCCCAGAACAGCAGAGCCAAGCCAGGATAAAACAGAATCACCCACATGACTTCTCAAACAAGGGAGCATCTCCAAGATTGCATTGTGCCTCAAGAATATGAAGTGTGTCCTTACCTGTAGCTCTTAATTGCTTCAATATCCAGAGACCTCTGATAACAAGAGGAGTCAGTCAAGTAAACAAGGTCGCTGTAGAAAATCCCCAGGTCAGATCTGTAATAAAGGCATCAGAGTGAAAACATGTATGAGCTTAAAATCTTAATTTTTTAAGATTTTATTTATTTATTTGACAGAGATCACAAGTAGGCAGAGAGGCAAGCGGGGGGCGGGGTGAGCAGGCTCCCTGTTGAGCAGAGAGCCCGATGCAGGGCTCGATCCCAGGACCCTGAGACCATGATCTGAGCTGAAGGCAGAGGCTTAACCCACTGAGCCACCCAGGTGCCCCTACCATCCCCCTTTGACACAGATTTTCCTGTGCCAGATACTGGGCAGGCCTCATCCCTGGCAATATTGAGAAGCAGGTAAGATGTAGATAAAATGTGGGTTCTATCATCCCAACTCCTTCCAGCAACCCTTCCTCTCACCTTTTCACAGACTCTGTTCATTCTTCCTCTCTGAGCTCAGTGCTTGGTCCCTCCACCCCACTCACCCTCTGCCTAACCCACTCTCCTGGCCACTAACTAAATCTCTCTCTACATCACTCCCCAGGTGCTGGGCCTCATTCTCTTCTAACCTCTCCTGTAACACCCACTGGTTCCTAGGAAATGAAGCCTTGGCCAGATGTCAATAATTAACAGCAGGCTAAGTGGTATTTGAGTCACAAGTAATATCACCCCCAAAAGGTAATTTTGCTAATTGTGCAATATCAAGCATCAGTTTTGAGTTAGTAATATACTCCCAAATTAGAGTAAACTCAGACCTAATTGTCCTATACATAAAACAGCTTCCCCAATCCCAGAGAAAAAGTCCTCTGGTGCAACAAATTCCAAGAAACTGGAACTAATCATCATTTTACTTCTGAATTTCCAAGATTCTTTTGCAGCTGCAGGAAACCCTAAGAAGATTTACCAAGGAAAAACAAAAACAAAACACCTGCCTGTGTCCTCAGCAACTCCCTCTGTTCTCCCCCACTCCCCCGCCCCTGGGATTTATCAACTCAAACTATTTAAGAGCACAGTGGGGACTTCACGTTTTTATCATCGTAATATACTTCTGAACTGAAAGGGTACAATATAGCAAAAGAAAAAAAAAAGAGAGAGAGAGAGAATTGGCAGTCAGCATTATGACTTCTGGAAAAACAGAAGTCACTGCTGCTCTTTTGGTTGGGTGTGGTTCTTTAATCTGCTTCTGACATCTCTGAAGCTGAAGTCCATTTCAGACAGCAGAGAACAGGGTTCATGCGAGGTCAGATGCATGGCTCGTCTCTGAGCCGCCAGGAATGGCTAGACATTCAGTGCTAACTGTCTCAGTGAGAGGGGCATCGGGGGGCACATCATCCTTCTCCCCCTCCCTGTCTGCTCCCCGTCCAGACTCTCATCTGCATCTCTTCCTGGCCGAAGTCCTGCCACCAGGCTGGGACCTCTCCCATCAGTCCTACTCACTCATGACCAGCATGATCTGTCAGAACACAGCAAAGGGCCAGCACATTGTAGAGTCTGAGTAGATGTCTACTTGTTGAGAGTAAATGTGAATGGATAAAATCTTGTGTGAAACTCTGAGCGCTTTCTTAATCCGGGAGCATCCAACAGCTCAATAGAGACAGTGGGAGAAGGAGCCGCCATTTTGACCCAGACATTCGTAACAACAGCATCATGTTTTTAATCACCAAAATAGTATGCAAAACAGATAGCCCTCCAGGATATGATGAGGTTCAGAGAAGTATGCAGCTGGGGAAGTGTTAGGCTTGAGGTAGGGGATCTGAGATGGGGTGTCAATATCTGTTATATATATTACACAGACTTTTTTTTTTTTAGTTTAAATAGGCCATACATGCCTATGGTTCAACTATTCCTCAAAAAATGAAAAAGGTCTACCTTGAAAAGTCATCTCACCACACTTGTCTTTAATCCACCTGTTTTCTACCATCCAGGTAGCTACTGTTATTGTTTTTTGTGAATTCCTAGAGTTTCTTATTGCGTATGACAAGAATATTATCCCCACAACAACCTTTTTAAGCAAAAAGTAGCAAACTACATGTACCCTCCTACATATCCATCTTGATAGCTGCATGGTATTTTGTTGTATGGATATACTCTGATTTACCAGTCCCCTATTGGTGAACATCTGTGTCATTTCCAGTCTTTCATTATTCCAAATGGTTCGACAATGAATAAGCTTGTACAAAATTCGTTTGACACCTGTGCATGTATACCTGCAGATAAATTCACAAAGCACAAATGCTGTGTCCTTTTCTTTAAGCTACAAGCTTAACCATGTGCTTTGCAGGCATTAAAACATCCTTGGGTCAAGATTACAGCATCAAAAGAACCACATCGATGTTGATCTAAGACAGGAAAACAATTTCAATGGCATTGGCCAAGGTTGGAGGTTGATCAATTTTCAGCTACTCCCAATCCCTTTCTTAAATGTTATAGATCTCTATTGGGTTTTGGCCATTGAGAATCAAAATCCTTAAAAAATGGCCTGAGTACCAAATTAATTGTGCATCTTCTGTTTATGTTTCCCAGAAATCCATATGACCTCGGGCAAAAATTCTACATTGAATTATAGCAAGTGCTTCATGATTCCTATTGATAGAGATTTGTCAGGAGCAACATAGAAGTGGTGAAAAAGAAGGGTGTTTGGAGGAAAATTGTACAGATAAATACTTCAGGCATAGACCCAGAGTATGAGACTAGTGGTGTCCCACATGCAAACACACTCACCAACAGGCAATGGTGTTGAAGTGCTCCTTAATAACCAGGTTGTTCTATGTGTGCTATAAAATCAAGGCAAGCATATAAAAGAAATGTTCAATAAATGGAGAGACATATGTTGACACTAGATAAAAATAAATAAATAATGTGACCAGCAATTCAGCCCAGTCTCACTCCTGACATCCTGATCCATAATATCCAACTTCTTACTCATCATCTTAATTGGAATATCTCAAACATACCATGGCTAAAACTGAATTACCTGTATGCCCCTCAAGAATCTGCTCCACCTACATTCCCCATCACAGTTGAAGGCAAAGCCATTCTTCCAACTGCTCAAGCCAAAAACCTTGGTGTCCCCTTGACTCTTCTTTTTCTCCTATATCCAATATCTAGTGCATTGAAAACCATATTGGCTCCAACTGGGAGAGTATCCAGAGTCCTAGAATTTCCCACCACCTCCAGTGCTACTAGCCTGGTCCAAGCCACCCTCTCCTATCATGTGGATCACTGTGTGAGCCTCCTACCTGGCCTCTCTAGCTCCCCAATGTCTCTGCTTCACACAGAGAGTAAACCTTTGAGAACATAAAGCTAGGTTATCTTACACCTCTGATCAAAACCCTCTAGGGCTCCCACTACCTCTCTAATCTTACCATTATCTACTCTCTCCCTTAGCCACTTTCTTCTAGGCACAAGGAATTCTGCCATTGCCTCTGCCTAAAACATCCTACTCATTGATGTCCCAAAGACCTACTCCTCCACCTCCTTCAAATCTCTGCTCCACTGTCACTTCCCAAAAAGACCTATCCTAAGCACCCTTTCCAATTAGAAAGCTGTCCCTTCCCCTGCCCCAATTCCCTTTCCTCCTTTCCCTATCCTCTTTTTTCCCATAGCACTCATCACCTCCCAACATCCCCATTGGGTATTCCTCGGTTGCTATGTTGACTATCTCTGTCTCCCCCGCTGGAGTACAATCTCCTCAAGGGTGGCACCTTTTGTCTGTTTGGCTCACTGCCCCTGTATCCCCAAGGGCCTAAACCATGTCTGCTACATAGCAGATTCTTTAAAAATATTTGTAGAACAAATGAAGGAGTGTCTTCTTTGTAAATTTCTTTAAATGAGCACGTACCATTTTAACAATTAAAATATTGGGCCAAATGTAGGATTCGGTGTTTTTCTCACCAATCAACTAATTTCAAAGACTGATTGACCCAAGGGTTCTCTCTTTGAACTTAAACAGAATTAACTCCATGCATCTCCTAAACCTAACCCTAACCCTATCTGCATCTCCAGGTTCACTGACTATCCCAATATCAGAAACTGTGCAGCCAATTTTTTTTTTCAGCCTTTGGTGACTCCTCTCCAGCGCTAACCGTTAATATTCTTCTCACTCTGCTAGAACTATTAAAACAATGACAAAGACAGCCTTAATTAGCCTTTGGATCCTCCTGAATAAGGCACCTGTGTGGTCTCCTCGAAATACCTTAAATGTTCTACTTGGAGGCAAACACAGTTTCCCTGTCAGCTAGTTTTTACCTCTTGGGTAGACAGCATCTTCCTACTGGCTGAAATTTAGGCAGCAGGATTTGGTCATTTAGTGCTTTGCTTTGCTTTTATCACCAGTAGCTAATGTGTTCTCAGTTCCCCAGCAGAACTTCTTTCAATTCATCCTGCTTTCGGTTACAGATGAAGTGTTTCAGACCAAATACCAACTGCTATAACCCTCAGCCAAATGGTTTGGGTAGAGGAAAACACCCCAGTCCCATAATCTCCATGAGGAACCCAAACAACAATGTCACCTAACTAACAGGCAACATGATTGCAAATGAAAGGCAGGGCAGTAGCCTGTCAAGCACAGAGAACTTGGAGTAAGACTACACTGATCTGAGTCCTTTCTTTGCCCCTTGCCTGTGACCTTGAGCAAGTCACAGTGCCTCCTGTGGGTATCAGAACAGTTTTATTGATTCTGATCAACAATAGAATATATCTGCCATAGGACTGTTGTGAGGGTTAAGTGAATCACACCTACTACAGAGTAAATTTCTAATACATGACATTGTAACTTACCACGCAAGTTCTGCTGCAGAACAAACTCCCTACCTGTCCTCCCTTTGAGCCAGATTGGTAGCCCGAAGCCCTCTCCCTGTAAAAAGTTTGGGAGAACCCCTGATTTAGGCAGGAGTGCCAGTCACCACTCTACCAGCTCTAAAAAGGAGATGTCTGTCTGCCCGTGTAAAATAACCTTTACACAGAGACACCCCCTCCCTGAACTCAGTGAACATTTGGTAGAGAACCAAATGAGCAGAAGAGCACAGACCATGTTCCGCTGAAGGAATTTCATTCTCTGCCCTGTGAGCAACAATAAAGTTAGCATTTTCAGATGGAATCTGGAAATGAAACAAAATCAGCCATCCTAAAGTGTAAATTTCCATGACCACCTCAATCCCACATTGTGGCAACCCCAAATATTGTTTTCGCCACTGTTGATACTTGATAAGACTCACCAGTCAAAGCATGCAAATGCAATTAAGACTGGAGGCATCTCCCATTTTCCATCTTAGTCAATGATGTCAATGCCAAGCAGCTTCTTGAAAAGTCAGAGTTTCCAGTATTCTGGGCCCAAATTTCAGACCAAGAGCCGGGAAGAGATGGAAATCCCATGCAATCCTAACTCCACACAGGCTACTTGGCTTCTAACATTTAACCCATTGATCTCACCTGGATGGAAGAAAATTTTATTTGTTGCCAAAGTGAATTATGTTCTAAATGATTAAAAGAGAATTTGTTTTCTCTGCCATTCTTGCCCTCCAGGAATACATCTCATTAAGAGAAAGTAAATTATAAGGCTGATGTTCTGAGGGCTCTGCCAAAATCAGAGAGACTAGGAGCGGACCTACAGACACAAAGAAGGAATTCGACTTAGAAATGTCACACTGCAGATTGCCAATTAAAAACCTTTGTCGAGATGCAGTCAGGCATAGAAGATGTCACATGTTGTGAGAAGATTTAGAGGCGCCAGTGCCCTTGTGCATGGATTTCTCCCATCAGCTTGGCCATGGGGTGGTATCCGGGCACCTGGTGAGGGAGGGCGTTCCTGCCAGTAACACCAAGACTCAAAGAAAGAGTATGGAGAGAATGAAGAACACTATAATAATCTGAAACTCAGATTATCATCCTACTACTAATTCTACTACAAAACTATCAGTTCTCTGGGCCTCAGTTTATCTTCTTCATAGTAAGGATTTGAGCTGGAGGATCTCCCAGGCCTGTAACTCCAGCCACAGGAAATGGAAGGCCGCTCCCCTCCACAAAGGCTCTTTGTTGTGGAATTTCTAGATCCCATGCAAACATAATCTTTAGAAATTAGCGCTTTATTGATTTTTGACATGTGCTGTCGTTGACACTTCTGTTTTTATGTGTGTTAATTAAATGTTATTATTTGCCACTGTGTCCCGAGGCCATGTGTTGGGAGTGGGTGAGATTTCATAAATCAGACCTGGAGGTCTGTGTGGGGAGTTCACTGATTCTTCTCATGATGTCACTGCAATTATTTCCCTTCGGTCAATAGAGAAGCTTTGATGTCCTCTTTACAGCTGAGAGAAGGCTTCTTTCCATGTATCTCCCTCCTTGTTGAAAATGCACAAAGCCCTCTCCAAAAGTCACCCGCCTCTGACATAAAAATGAACGTTCTGTTTTGTTGTCAATGTGCTGCTATTATTAGATGCTCCCATCTCACTCGGAACCACCTCCACTGAGGGCCTGGGAGCCTGTTTCACTCTGTGGCATGTGGTTTTCTGCGTGTTCCTCTCTCTGCCCCATTTTGGGTCCCCCTTTGGTCCCTACACACTGTGCTACAAGCACTGGACCACCATTAACGGGCAACTCTTCCAGATGCTTACGTCATCAGGGATGTCATTGTTTATCACCCTGTCTACACCCCGCATGTCCGCCTCGCACAAAGTTAGTGCTCAATGCGTGTTGCTTGAATTTAATCAAGGGAAAAGAGTTGGGAATCTGCCTTTCTCCCAAGTAGAATCATCTTAGAGCTGGCTGAGATTCACTTCAGGGCCTGTATCCCAACCAGGACCTGGGCTAGAGGAGAAGAGGTTATGGGTTTGTCTGTTTTTTTATAAGAGAGTCATTGTACATGTTAAATCCAACCAACATGAATGTTCTAAAAAATCCCTTTATATATAGTGTATTCCTAGAATACTTTGGCGGGTGGGTGATGGAGTGGTGGGAGAGAGGGTCAACCATTCTCCTCATGCTCCAAAAACCTTTCCCGAATATATATCTACCTAGAAATTAGGGACCAGAGCAAACGCAAACATTCCTTCCTACTCCCGTCTCCTTCAATCCAAACCCAATCAAACCCGATCCATGCTCCTCTGAGAAACAGGGTCTTTCCCCACCCTAACGTTTTCATTTTTCAAAATTTCTAAAGTCACAGATTTTTGCTGGATTACACTTCTATTTGATGATTGCTTATAGAGCACTGCATGTCAGGCCACAATGCAAGTACGCCACAGACATTACCCCATTTATCCTCAACACAATCACACAAGGTAGGCATTGTTATTACTCCTCCTCAACCTACAGATGAGGAAACTGAGTCACAAAAGAACCACATCCCTGGGTACCAGGGCCAGGACGAAAACCCAGGCAGTTAAGCCCCAGAGTCTTTTTTTTTTTTTTTTAAACCACTATTTTAACTGTAGCTGCCCCCACCTTTGCCATGGCTTGATCATCGTAAATTTCATGTCAGCCTGGGCTCTCCAACTGTGCCAGGAGCTTCCTCATGGGTGGGACCATGACTTCCACTGCTTTTATTGCCTCCTCCTTCCACATTCATCTAATGAATATTTATTAGGCACCTCCTCTGTGTTAGGATGTTCTAGGTTCTAAGAATATGGCAGTGAACCAGACTGTCAGGATCCCTATCTCATAGAGCTTACATTCTAATGAGAGGGAAAACATAATACCCAGGTAAACAAACCAGCTAACCAATTGAGAAGATGGAGATCATCACAAGGGCAATGAAGAAGATGAAAGAGTGATGGGACAAGAAAGGTCTGGGGCAGAGAAGCCGTATTAGCTCACACGGCAAGAAAGGGCTCACTAAGGATGTCATATCCACACTACACTATCCTAAGAAAAAACAGTCAGCACTGTGAAGATTTGAGGGAAGAGAACTCCAGGCAGGAGGTCAGAAGGTACAAAGGCCCTGAGGTAGAAATGGGCTTAGCGAATCACAGAAAAAGAAAGGTGCCTAAAGAGTAGCAATCAAGGTGGGGCACCTGGATGGCTCAGTCATTAAGCATCTGCCTTTGGCTCAGGTCATGATCTGAGGGTCCTGGGATCAAGCCCCAAATGGGCTCCCTGCTCAGTGTGGAGCCTGCTTCTCTCTCTCCAGCCGCCCCCCACCACCACCACCAACGCTTGTGTTTCCTCTCTCACTATTTCTCTCTGTCATGAATAAAGAAAGATCCTAAATAAATAAATAAAAGTAGCAATCAAGGAGGAGAGGTGAGGGAAACAGAGCTTGACGGTGCAGATCTCAGAAGTTTGAATCCTGTGCACCAGGGTGAAGAAACCACATGATGTGGCTCAGCGCTGAGTCCCACTGCTGGACACCTGTGGGCTCTCAGCACATCGAGCTACCTGGAACACAGAGCACTGCCTCCAGGATGCCCAGTAGTCCCCCACGGTCACTGCTTCAGTGGGCACAGTGGTCCAACATGTGGACCTGGAATCATATTTCTGGGTTTCCACCTCTGCTCTCCTGCTCACCAGTTGAGTGACTTCAGGCTCATCATTGAACTTGAGCTTCAGTTTTCTGGCCCAAAGAATGGAATCATAAAATATGTATTCCAGAAGATACATGAGGATTAGATGACGTGGTAAGGGTCACATGTCCGGCACCAGCAGTGGCATGCAGGAAGCAAGCCCACAAAGCAATTTTTATGTTGTGGTGGTTATTTTTATTAATCTGGGTAGGAAATCAGCCCTGAAGTGTAAACACTGTCTGGTAGAAAGTGCTGGAATCTCTTGCATCAGCTCTATTGGTTTCTGGGCTAACAACAGCAGGTTGAGTGAAAAGGATCTAAAAAGAAAAAAAAAAAATGATATAATCCAAAACATCTACTATTTTCCAAAGAACATGACCTCTACTATTTTTTTTTCAGGCAACATACTGGAAAGTTCTAACCTTTTTCATTTAAAATCCGTCTCCAAGCTTGATTCTGTTTCATAGTAGCATATGTACTGAGACAACACCAGAAGCAGCAAGACCCAACGCTGGAGAATCTCTAACTGAAAATGTAGGGCACCATGACAAGAAACTCGGTTTCTCTGCAGATGATAAGAGACGAGCATTTAACCCGAGGAATGCCAGGGCCAAGATTTCTGTTCAGATTTCCTAAGAAAGAAAGGTTTTGTCAAAAGACAGACTATGCTAAGCATTTTCTTTTCTTTGGTCTGCCTGGGACCCATGAAGAACCAAGCCCTAGCGCCATCTCCTGGTTGTCTCCAAAACTGAAAAACAGACGCCTACCGCAAGGGGCCCCTCCCCCTCCTCAACAGAAATTAAGTTCCAAAGAAAAACAGG
This sequence comes from Mustela putorius furo, assembly GCF_011764305.1. Lineage (NCBI taxonomy): Eukaryota > Metazoa > Chordata > Mammalia > Carnivora > Mustelidae > Mustela > Mustela putorius. Next base: position 1,155,492 of record NW_025421294.1, read on the forward strand.
TAATTTCATAGTAACTTCAGTGTTTGCAATCTCCTGTTAAATATTTGAATCGAGATGAGCATACCGTAACAGTCTCAGCCACTTACGGTCCCCACAAAGGACAGTCCCTTTTAGGCCACCACTTCCTTTGTTTCTGTGAGAGCCTGTCAGCCCCAAGGCACCCAGAGATCAGAGGCAGCTTTTCCAGTGGGCCAGTGTTCGGCCCCACTCCCACTAATGTACCCAATCCTACAAGACAGCAGACTTCTACCCAAATATACACCTCCAATATGTCCACTCACAGCAGACACAGTTAAGAAAAGAAATCAGGAATGGCATCTGCCCTCAAAGAGCTGGGCTCCTAGCTCCCTTCAGAACTGCAAGTTGAAGCCCCCTCAGTACCCAGAGACTCATGATAAGGCTCAGATGGGGGTCTTGCTCTTCTTAGAGAAAGAAAAGACGGCCACCCCTGTCATCATGGCTACTTACCCTTCCCAAGGATTTGGTGAGGGCAAGCAGCTTCCCCTAGGCCCCCAGGCAGCCTCGGCAGTTTGCACCTAGCTCTACACTCCCCTCCAGCCCGGTAACTTGGCATCAGCAACATAGAGCCTGAAGTGGCTAGGAAAAATAATTCTGCAGGGTTGCTGACTGAGCAGTGAACCAACATCACCAAGAGTTCTGGCTCATTTCTCCGAGACAATGGGGTTGGGGATAGGGGCAGGGTTGGAAGATACGCAGGATAGTTTAGGAGGACAGGAAAGTTACTGGCTGACTGGTTCCCCCCCTTCTTCACTCAAACATATGTATTTACTGATTTAAAGTGCTCTAAGCATGGACGGGACTGGAAGAGATTATGCTGAGTGAAATAAGTCAAGCAGAGAAAGTCAATCATCATATGGTTTCACTTAGTTGTGGAGCATAAGGAATAACATGGAAGACATTGGAAGATGGAGAGGAGAAGGGAGTTGGGGGAAATCGGAGGGGGAGACAAACCATAAGAGACTGTAGACTCTGAGAGACAAACTGAGGGTTTTGGAAGGGAGGGGTGTGCGGGAATGGGTGAGCCTGGTGGTGGGTATTATGGAGGGCATGTATTGCATGGAGCCCTGCGTGTGGTGCATAAACAATGAATCTTGGAACACTGAAAAAATAAAATAAAGTTTAAAAATAAATACATAAAGTGCTTTAAGGTCTTCTGTGTGACAGAATGCAATAAATACTTCACCTCCAGCTCCTCATTTAATCTCAACGATGACACATGCACTTGGTACCATTTTGATTTCCATTTAACAGAGAAGCAAACACACTTAGAGAGAGCTTAAATAACTAACCCCAAGTCTTAGAGCAAGGAAGTGATAGAGGCAAGATTCGAACTCACACACCCTCATTCATCGTAAGCACTACAATAAAGTATCTTTCAGAGACTCAAGACTTAGGACTTTCTCAGGCACTGCTGAAAACACGGCGGTTCCTTATATTTGCAGGATGAATGGAGAGGGCTAATTCTCCAGAGATAAAGAAGGGGCTCCTGAGAGCCTGCCAGAGTGAGTGCATGGGCAGTGAGGAGAAGAAGAAGGACATTAGCATCAGGCACACCAATTCATACTCCTTGAACAGCACAACCCAGAATAAACGCTTTCCCTTAGTCTTCACACACTTGATGCAGTTACTGACCAGTCACCCGCATCCCCAGCCAGCTTTGGAGGGCACTGACTGTAATTTTCTCACACCGTCCATGCCTGACAATTGATTTCTCATGGTTATTTGCAAAAGCACAACTACAGATGCTATTAACTGGTAATAAAACTAGCCAGCCGTTTCTGAAACCCAGGGCTGGCAACCACCCTGTGATCCTCGGAGACCCTTGGTTTACCAGATCTTGCTAAAGTAAATATTTCTCTTTGGTGCTAAAATGCCGTGGGAGGAACCTTATCTTTGGCTCTTCCCAAAATTTACAGAATGAGCAAGGTCAGGGGCGCCTGGGTGTCTCAGTAGGTTAAAACCTCTGCCTTCTGCTCAGGTCATGATCCCAGGATCCTGGGATCGAGGCCCGCATTGGGCTCTCTGCTCGGCAGGAGCCAGCTTCCCCTTCTCTCTGCCTGCCTCTCTGCCTACTTGTGATCTTTGTCTGTCAAATAAATAAATAAAATCTTTAAAAAAAAAAAAAAAAGAATGATCAAGGTCAGGAGTAAATAGTCTTTTAAGAATCATAGAAAGCTTTCAGGATTCCTGATTCTACCCCATCAACCTCAATATATATATTTCATAATTTTCCAGATAACATTACTTCCAAAAAAAAAAAAAAGTAGGACTTTAATAAGCATTCATTAACCATCTTTTGAGTTCCTGGCACAGTGTTACACAATGTGAATTCCAAAGAAAGACCACTGTGCCTGCCTTCAAGGGGCTTAGAATCTAGTTACGGAGACATGACCCAGCCATGAAGCAACTCAAAAACAAGACGAGGCAAGACACAGTCAGTTGTGAGATGGAGAGGTACGGATAGTGGGAACTATCATGCTCTGAAATGGAAATGATCAGCCCAGTGGGAGTCGTTCTCCCACTCCCCAGCCCCTGGCCGTTTACACCGCCGTGGACCTCAGTACTGGGATCTGTAAAATGGCAGAGCTCAGTCACTCATACAACAAAGGTGTTTTGAGAACTATAGACCAGACAGGATTCATGTTTCTGGTGATACAGCGTTGAACAAGATAATGGCCCCACCCCAACGGCTTGTATGGTTTGGTGGAGGGAAAGAAGAAGGCAGAAGTGACTAGATTAATTTCTGACATGCAGGCAGTGATAAGGGCTTGGAAGAAAGGTAAATCAAGGTAGAGTGCTGGAGGGTGGCAGGGGGAGGGTCAAGAGAGGTAATCAGGGGGGTCTCACCCATCAAGTAACTTCGGAGTACAGATGTAGAAGATGAGAGGAAGCAACCCAAACTATTACCTATGGGAAAAGCATTCCTGGAAGAAGGAACAGTAAGGTGAGGCCCTGAGATACGGACGACTCGAAATGTCTGAAGACCAACACAGACACTAGCGTGACTGGATCACTACGGGTAGCTGGAGAATGGGAAATGAAGATCAGTCAGGAGCCAGACTGTGAAAATCCTCATGGGCCAAAGTAAGGCGTTCAGGTGGGAAGCCCTGCAAGGCCGAAGAACGTGTACCAGAGCATCCAAACCATTTCCAACGTGAGGGGGTGGAACCTGAGCAAGATGGTCCTGAGTTTGGAGCCTCTCGAATGAAGGAGTCCAAGTGCAAAGTCCTCACATTAAGACGTTCTGGGCTCCTTTGCAGTTGGGGAATGATTTAATTAAGAAAGTGACCAAACAAAGGCGAAAACATACCAAGGGAGGAAGTCTGGAGATCAAGAAGAGTCTCCAGCAAACTTCATGAGCAAATTGTAGAACATAGGGTGCCTATGACTATCATCAGTCAGGGCAGCCAGTGCCCTGGTGTCATCCCTCTTCTGTCCAAAGAATCCCAACGTGGTGCCCAATTAGGGCCTCGCAAGGCCTCATCTCTCTAAATGCCAATGAGCCATTCAAAATGCACTAGTCCTGTGTTTCACGGGCCACTATCTCCACTATTGGTAACAGGTGGGTGCTAGTGTAGAGTCAATCCGTGTTAATTAGTTAGCACTTCTCAGATTTCCTTTTTTCTACTTACTATTACTTCTTAAGGCAGGAGAGAGAAAATACATCCGGAAGATGTAAAAATGAAGCAGCCCATTGCATGCAAAACGTTTCACTGAAGATTTGCATTTTACCTTAAAATTCACGAGCATGTTGCATTCTATTCCAGATCTACTTGTAAGAACTCAATGGCCATGTTTTCTATTAGCCAAGGACCAAATAAGACTTTTGAAGAAGATAGGCCCCCATTGTGCTGTACTTTGCCAAAGGCCTAACACACCATACCATGTCCCTAGGGCTGGGCAAACTCAGCTCAAAAAGCACAGATAGCGGGGCGCCTGGGTGGCTCAGTGAGTTAAAGCCTCTGCCTTCGGCTCAGGTCATGGTCTCAGGGTCCTGGGATCGAGCCCCGCATCGAGCTCTCCATTCAGAGGGGAGCCTGCTTCCTCCTCTCTCCCTGCCTGCCCTTCTCTGACTACTTGAAATCTCTGTCTGTCAAATAAATAAATAAAATCTTAAAAAAAAAAAAAGCACAGATAGTTAAACCCAATTAAAACACTCTCCTCTCTTAGAAGGACCCCAAGTATTAGCCACTATCTGGGATTTCAAGGAACATAACTCAAAATGAGGAGCAAGGTAGGAGATAGAGGGCTCCTAGAGTAGATCTGGATGCCTTCTTGAGTGAAGTCCCTAGTGCCAGCCTTGTTCTACAGTCATTTAATTATGAAAGCACATTAAGACAAGTTGGAAGTACTCTGCATCTTAGCCGGCTCTGGATCCCAGCGGGCAGTAACATGAATGGGCATGGCAATACAGCCATTCCATAGCCATTACCCAGTCTGAGTAAATTCCTTCAGCGTCACATGCTCTTAGGAAGTGACTCTGTTGCAGTGAGTAAGGAAGCCTTCACGAAGGAACTGGCACCTCTCCTATTACCTAAATGGTAGTCTACAGCATCTCGGGGTGGGAGTGGCAGGAGGCTATGTTTCTCATATTGTGTTTGTTTAATATCTGACAATATCTTGGCTCACACCGTGCTGGGTTTGAGATAAAATGATTTCTTGTATATACACAGTTGCCCACACAGATGGGAGAAAATGTTTATTTGGAGGGGAAAAAAAAAAAGAAATTAGGAAGGAAGAAAACCGTCCATGATACATGCATCAATACTACTATGATTACACAATGCTATATTAACAATATTTTGAGGGAGTTACTCTAAATAGCCACCCTTCCTTCCAACTCCGAATCCACATAATTACAGCTTTCTGGCTACCAGGAAAGGAAAGGATGCCATGTTGAATGCCGCCCAAGCTAGGGGGTTGAGCGGGCTGCTGCTGCCACCCGGTGGGGACTTCTGAAATGACAACCACAGAAAGCTTCACATAAGTCTAGCCTGAGAAAATATAGTTTCTTTGTAATTTCTATTTTCAATGATCTCACATTAACAGAAATTACAAATAAGAAACACAGAGTGATTTACATAATTCTCTCTTCATTGTCCAATACAAAATGTACTGAGGATAAAGTAAATATATAAATATCTCATTTCGTCATTTTACCTTATTCCATAAATATCAAGTTTATGTTGTATTTACAGATTACTTTCTCTTTTTTAAAAGATTTTATTTATTACTTGACAGAGAGAGACACAGCCAGAGAAGGATCACAAGCACGGGTAGTGGCAGAAGGAGATGCAGGTTCTCCGCTGAGCAGGGAGCCGGGTATGGGCCTCGATCCCACTACCCTAGGATCATCACCAGAGCCAGAGCCCGACGCTTAACAACCAGATGCCATCAGGCCACCCGGGCACCCCTACATTACTTTCTTTTAAATTTAGGTCTGATATATGGTTTTTATGCTTAATAAAAATGAATATCCTGGGATCAATTTCCACATCCAGCTCCTTTCTCAGCAGGCAGTCTGCCTCTCTCTCTGCCTGTCACTCTCCCTGCTTGTGCTCCCGCTCACTTGCTCTCTCTGACAAATAAATAAATAAAATCTTTTTTCAAAAAATGAATATCCCAAATCCAAAGAAATTAGTGTTTTTGCTTTATGGTGCAAAACCAAAACTCAATCTGATGACAGTTTTTCTCTCTTTTTGATGAAGGTAAGCATTAACTTTAGGTAGAATCCTCCAACCTAAAGATTTTGAGAATCCTTATAAATTAAGGAACTGGATATTATAAGAATACTCTAATGATGGACTTCACAAATTGATAGAGGCAGATTCAAGGGCAGATTAGCTTTCCAGGAAACCAATCAAGTAGTATAAAAACATTAAGGAAACTGTAATAAAATGGGGAAAACTGAATTGAGGAAATCTCTATTTTAGATAATATATCTAATTCAAAGGACTACTTTGGATAACTCTTTTAGATTTGGGAGGAGGACCCCTCCCCCAGTAGAATGATAAAACTGCCTTTAAGAAAACACTTTAAAATATCTAGGAAACTGGGAAGAGAAGGTCAGTCTTAATCTGATAGAAGTCCAATTTTTTTTATTTTTTACAAAAAATCTTCAACAACTATTACATTAAATGGTACAATATCAGGAGCAGTGCAACAGTGTTTGTAATAGTGAAAAATTTGAAAAACCTGAATATCTGCCAATCAGAGAAGAGATCAATAAATTGTGGTTATTTCACAAGAGAACACTAAACAGCACTTAAAATTGACTAGGCGTGTGCATCTACATGGATAGTGGTTTTTTTTATTTTTTACCATTTTATTTATTTATTTGAGAGAGAGTGAGAGAGATCACAGAAGGAGAAGCAGGCTTCCCGATGAGCAGGGAATCAATGCAGGACTCGATCCCAAGACTCTATCCCAGGACGCTGGGATCATGACCTGAGCTAAAGGCAGATGCTTAACTGACTGAGCCACCCAGGCGCCCCTACGTGGGCAGTTCTTGAAAATACAACACTTAGTGAAAAAAGCCAATTTCAAAACACTGGATGAAGGATACTATCATTCATATAAATATCAAAAGCCCACAGCCTCCTTCCGTATTGATCACAGATTCATAAAAGTGTATATGCATAGACTAGATTCAAACCAAATTCATGACAGCACTGCCACCAGACAGAGTGGGGTAATAGACCTTAACTTTTATGTGTAATATTTTATTCTATTTAAAATAGAGAAGGAGAAGAAGCTATGAAGCAAATATGACCAAATATTAAACATTCTTCTACTTCATATATAGTCACATAAGTGTTTTTCATATTATCCTTTCCTTACTCCATTAAAAAGCAAAGGAGTCCAATCAAGTTCACCACAAGATCTTTGCTATACTGAGTATCATGTGTAAGTCTGGGGCCAGAGCTGAAAAAAATTAAAAATTTAAAAATTTAAAAAGGGGAGTCCCAAGTGCCCGCCTTACTCCACAGAGTACTCAGCCTTTCCTCTAAATAAATTCAGATCAAATACTTCAAGAATATCGGCTTAAAGGTGCATCAGAGTCTACGCAGGGTACTTTCATGCCTCTGCCAGCCAATATATTAAAACACTGAATCTCAAAACTTGAGAGAGACATAATCATCAGGTTTGGGGGTCCAGAGCAGCTTGCTGGCATCCTGAAACTCTTAGATTAACAACTGAAATATTCTTTTTTTTTAAAGATTCTTATTTATTTATTTGACAGATCACAAGTAGGCAGAGAGGCAGGCAGAGAGAGAGAGAGGAGGAAGCAGGCTCCCTGCTGAGCAGAGAGCCCGATGCAGGGTTTGATCCCAGGACCCTGGGGTCATGACATGAGCCAAAGGCAGAGGCTTTAACCCACTGAGCCACCCAGGGACCCCAACAACTGAAATATTCTAATGATAAATTTTCAGAGATAAAATAAAGAATAAAATAGAAGGGCAAATATTTCCAACTAATACATGTGCTATACTCACACCCATATATTCATATATAATCCTCCTACAAAAGTTAAAAAAAATACTATGAGAATTCGGAGAACAAAAAGTGTCCCTTTATCTTCCTTAGCCATGTAACCATGATGGCCTGAAATTCATGAGATTGCTGAACTCCCATTCTGACCTCAATGTCTGGTCAAGAAAAACAAAAACAAAGGGAAACTGGGAAAACAAAACACTGGGAAAAACCGCTGGAAATCTTAAGAGCTACAAAAGAATGGAGCCAGATAGGATTCTTGTCAATTTTTATTTTTATTTGAATTTTCATTGTACATTTTAGCAAACAGAAAATATTCCTAATTTGTGCTCTTGTCCTAACTCAATAGAGATACAACAAAAACAGTTCTATAGATGCCCATCACTCCTAAATACAGCATATTTATTAGGAACGGGAAGTTGGCACACACGGATAGAGGAAATTTTTAATTTAATTCATGACCATAAATTGTAATAATGTATTGATGCACCAGAAGCTCCCTAGAGGGAATATTTCTTCAGAAATAGAAAGAAGATATGATTTGAGAGAATTATTTCTCTACCTAAGGAGCTAATGCTTGTCCTGAAATAAATTTTGTAGTTTAGACTGCAATCTAGAGAGACATAAGATGATAAGCGGCTTATTCCTCTTGCTTTCACTATAGAAACACTCACAGTTTTGATGAGAATCATCCCAAATTACAAGGCATAAAAACTGGCACTGCCTCCCATATTATTAATCTATTTGCAGATGGCACCACATTTTACAACATGATCCTATTACAAGAAATGCTGATTCTGCAAATCCTCTCCTTGTGAGCAAGAAAGGAGCAGTTAGAAGTCACAGAAGTCCTGTATTTTAAGCTTTCCACCATGTCCATTAAAGCAGAAGTCCTTGAAGTTGTAGGACATAACTCCTTTTCAAACCATTGCAAATCTTTTCTGACCAAATGTGGATATGAACTAATAAACATCGTTATTGTTCTCTAATTTAATAAAAAACAACTACACATCCGGACACCTGGGTGGCTCAGTCAGTTAAGTATCTGACTCTTGATTTCGGCTCCGGTCATGATCTCAGGGTGAGGAGATGGAGCCCTCGGTTAGGCTCCATGCTGGGTGTGGAGTCAGCTTAAGATTCTCTCTGCCCCTCCCATGCTCCCTCTCCCTCTTTTTAGAAAGGAAGGAAGGAAGGAAGGAAGGAAGGAAAGTACACACAATTACTTCATAGAGTGGGACTTTAAAATTTGCTTATTTGTTGAAAAATTAGCAAAACATAGCCAGCAAAACTTTAATTAAGGTTCTGCTAGCATAAAATAAAAGACACTGACTATGGAGCTGCCAAATCCAAAAATACGCAATCTTGCTGACAACAGCAAAGCTGTTGGCAGATAATAGGAGATTGGCTAAAAAAAAAGATTGAGGATTCCAATCCTTAGGTTTTTTTTTCTCACATCTTACAAAAATGAGCTATATGAAGTCTACAGGTTTAATATGAAAGTCAAAGTAACCAGTCTATTCCTTATATTTATACTCAATGTTTGCACAGATGGAAAGCTGTCATCTTTGATTCAACATACAACTACTGAGGACCAGCTGTTTTCACAATGCTTTGTGGTAAGAAATATATCTGGATAAATGTTACCACAGTTTCATTACCTCCTCCAGTAAGTCTAACTGTATGCTTCCATTTTGTCTGATTTGATTTTAAATTTATCAGTATTATATAATTCATGCTCAACACAAGAAATGTGAAAAATACAGGAAAATAGAATAAGGGGGGATGCCACCCACAATCACACCAGGTAGAAGTAATTATTAAAATCCATAAATTCCCTCAAAATATTTTTTTCTCATTCTATAAATATTCATCATTTCCAAATCACAGTGAAAGGAACTTGAGTTATTTACCAATTTTGTTTTCTATGATGTGTCTTAGACATACCTCACTGGTATTTGATATAACAGAATAACATTTGCAGAAGGTAATCTTGTAGTGACCATACCAAGATTCACTGTTACAGACATAGTAAACTCTTTATTTTTTAAGATTTTATTTATTTATTTGAGAAAGAGAGAGAGCTTGAGTAGGGGGAGAAGCAGGCTCCCCACTCAGCAGGAAGACCGATGCGGGGCTTGATCCAAGGACCCCAAGATCACGACCTGAACCAAAGGCAGATGCTTAACAGACTGAGCCACCCAGGTACCCCTAACTTTTAATTAAATGGTTGCATCCTATTTATATAGAACATTGGCCCAATAACAAAAATAGAGAAGAGCAGCTGGAAATTTATCTCATTCAATGTTCAGAAATAAAAGCGTTAACCATTCATCCCATTATTTTCTGCACGTAAGTCCTTTTTTCATACTGAAATCTGATGGTGACTGAATTCTGATATTTTTCCAAACTACTGTATGAAGAGGATGCTGAAGGCCATCACTATACAGCATACCGCAACACAAAAACTCTTCCACTCACCAGTTTGGGCACACTTCCAAAATATATCAAACAATCCAGTTTTATTTCTGTCCAGGGGGCTGGGTGCCAAAGATCAGATATTAGTACAGGTCCACATAAGCTGCAAGATTACGGTCAAGAGCCTCTGAAAATTGGAAATGGCAGACATAGTGAGGCCAATAAAGCCCCAGCCACAGCTTGCTCAAAATATTCTGTTAAGAATTGTTATATAGTTCTAATCATGCAATATATCCAAGACTGTACAAGCTGACTTTATAAAGTAATGTATAACATCAGAAGGCAACTAGACTCATCAGCACACTTTAAGAATATTTTATCCAACAGTAGCAAATATACAATCCTTTCAAGTACACAAAGGAACATTCTCCAGAATACCTTATACATTAAGCTATAAAAAGAACCTCAGGAAATCTACAAGATTAAAAAGAGACAGACTGTTCTCCAACCACAATGGAATGAAATGGACATTAATGAAACAAGGAAACTGGAAGAATTTTTAAGAGTGGAAATTAAATAACACACTCTTAAATAAACAATGGGTCAAAAAAGAAATCACCAGAGGAAATTAGAAAATACTTTAAATAAGGGAAAATAAAATCACAGCATACCAAAATTTATGGTGGGGGGGGGAGTTAAAACACTGCTTGGAGGGAAATTTATAGTAGTAAATGCCTATGTTTTAAAAAATTTTAGGAGCACCTGGGTGGCTCAGTCAGTTAATCATCACATCTACCTTCCGCTGACGATCCTGGGATGAAACCCCAAGTTGGGTTCCCTGATCGGTGGCAAGTCTGCTTCTCTCTCTTCCTGTTCCCCACTTCCACTCATGCTCTCTCTAGCTATCTCTCCCTCAAATAAATAAATGAAATCTTAAATTTAAAAATTTCTTAAATTTCAGATTAATAGCCTAAACTCCATTGTAAGAAACTAAAAACAAAGGGCAAACTATAACTAAAGCAAGAAGAAATAATAATATTTGAGCAGAAATTAGTACAAGAAACTAGAAAGACAATAGAGAAAATCAATGAAACCAAAAGCTGCTTTTTTGAAAAGATCAGCAAGTTGACAAACATTTAGCTAGGCTAACAAAGACAAAAAAGAGAGAAACTCATATTACTAAAATGAGGAATGAGACGGGTAATATAAATACCGACCTTGTAAGAATGAAATGACTATAAAGAAATACAATGGATAACTGTATGGAAACAATTAATGTAAACTAAATGAAATGGACAAATGCCCAGAAACACTTGAATGAAACTGACTTAAAAAAAACAGACAATCTGAGTAGACCCATAACAAGTAAAGAGATTGAATTAGTAATCAAAAAACCACCGCAAAGGAAAGCCCAGGACCAAATGGATTCAAAGGTGAATTCAACCCTATGTTGAAAGAAGAATTGGTGTCCATCTTTCAGAAACTCTTACACAAGGTTTCATAAGGAAATAAACCCTCCCCAACTCATTTCATGAGAGCAGTCCTACTCTGATACCAAAACCACGGTCATCACACAAAAGTAAACAAAAACAAAACGAAAGATCTTACAAATATAGATGCAAAAATCCAACAAAATACTAACTGATGGAATCCAGCAACATAGAAAAGGATTATACTCCATGACCAAGTGGGAGCCATTCCAAGATACAAGGTTGGTTGAGTAGCTGATAAGCAACCAATGTAATACACGATGTTAATACAGTCAAAAACAAAAACCACGTGGTTACGTCAACACATGCAGAAAAAGCTTTTGACAATAAGGGCGATGAATGTATTTAGAACACAGATTGTGGTGATGGTTCATGGGTGTATACGTCTCTCCAGATTTACCAGACTGTATGCATTAAATGTGTAGAGCTTTTTGTATGTCAGCCATGTCTCAATAAAGTGGGTTTTTTTTTTTTAAATACTGATGAGGGGGCACCTGGGTGGCTCAGTGGGTTAAACCTCTGCCTTCAGCTCAGGTCATGATCCCAGAGTCCTGGGATCAAACCCTGCATGGGGCTCTCTGCTCAGCGGAGAGCCTGCTCCCCACCCCCCTCTGCCTGCTGCTCTATCTACTTGTGATCTCTGTCAAATAAATAAATAAATAATCTTAAAAAAAAAAAAACTGATGAAAGCCAATTGCTGTTTCATGATTTTTTTTTTAATAAGGTGTTTTTTTTTTTTAAAGTTTTATTTATTTATTTATTTGACAGAGAGAGATCACAAGTAGGCAGAGAGGCAGGCAGAGAGAGAGAGGAGGAAGCAGGCTCTCTGCTGAGCAGAGAGCCCGATGCAGGACTCGATCCCAGGACCCTGAGATCATGACCTGAGCTGAAGGCAGCGGCTTAACCCACTGAGCCACTCAGGTGCCCTGTTTCATGATTTTAAAAAATAAGATAAAAGGGAACCTCTTCAACCTGAGAAAGAGTGTCTTTAAAAAACCTACGCAAACATCACACTTAATAGTGAAAGACTGAATGCTTTCCCCTACAATTAAGAAGACAGATGTCCACGCTGACCACATCTATTTAATGTTGTTCTAAAAGCAAATATGTCTGGGCAAAATAAACAGCATCAAGATTGTAAAGGAGGAAGTAGGACTATATTTAGAGATAACATGATCTCATATATAGGAAATCCTAATGAATGCAAAAAAAAAAAAAACGATTAGAACTCATTAGTACATACAGCAAGATTCAGAATATAAGACCAATACACAGAAACAAATTGTATATTCATACACTGGCAATGAACAATCTGAAAGTGAAATTAAGAAAACAATGTGTTCGCAATAGTCTCAAGAAGAATAAAATCCTTTGAAATAAATTTAATAAAATGTGTAAGATTTATATGATGAACGTTATTTAAAAAATTCATTGAAAGAAATTTAAGAAGACCAAAATCAATAGATATTCCATGTTCGTGGATCAGGAGACTTAATACTGTTAAGATAGCAATACTCTCAAATTGATCTACAGATTCAAGGGAACCCCTATCAAAATTCACCAGGTTTTTCTGCAGAAATTTACAAGCTGATCCTAAAATTCATATGGAGTCACAAGGAACCCACAATAGCCAAGCAATCTTGAAAAAGAAAAAGTTGGGGAATTCACATTCCCAAACCACTAAGCTATAGTATAGCACTAAGCTATAGTAATCAAGACAGTGCAGTACCGACATAAGGATAGATATACAGAACAATGGGATATGATTAAGAGTCCAAAAATAAGCCTATGCATCTATGGTTAACTGACCTTTGACAAGGGTGTCAAGATAACTGGATGGGAAAAGAAGAGTCTTTTCAATAAATTGTGCTGAAATAAGGTATACACACAGCAAAAAAAAAAAAAAAAAAAAAAAAAAAAAAAAAAAAGTTTGATCCCTACTTCACACAACATATAAAAATTAATCCAAAATGAATCACAGACCTAAATTTAAGAGTTAAAACTATTAAAATTCTTAAAAGAAATAGAGGATATATTTTCAGATTGAGGATTAGGTAATGGTTTCTTAGGTACAGAAAGCACAAGCCAAAAGAAAAAAACCAAAGATCCACTGGACTGCTTCAAAATTTAAACTTGTGTCCTACAAAGGATACGATCAAGAGAGTGAAGGTAACCTATAGAGTGGGAGAAAAGATCTTCAAATCACATATCTGCCAAGGAACCTCTATCTAGAATATAAAACTCTACCGTGATATGAATAATTCCATTGTTAATAAATAAGGGATTTTAAAAGATATTTATTCAAAGAAGAAGTGCAAATGACCCAATGAGCATTAAAAAATACTCAACATTGATTTTAAAAGAAACTCAACAATAGATATTATTAGAGAAGCTAAAAACAAAACAGAAAGCAACAAGGGTTGACAAAGGTGTGGAGAAATTAGAATCCTCAAGCACTCCTTGAGGTATTATAATATAATACAACTGTTTTTAGAAACCAGCTTGGCAGTTTCCAAAAATATTAAACACGGATTTACCCATACAGGTCAGCAATTCTGCCCTTGGTATGTAGAAGAGGTAAAAAGAATCGGAAACAGGGACACCTGGCTGGTTCACCCAGAGGAACATGCAACTCTGGATCTCGGGGTCATGAGTTCAAACTCAGGCTGGCTGTAGAGATTACTAAAACAAACTTAAAAAAAAGAAAAGAAAAGAAAAAAGAATTGAAAACACATGCCCACACAAAAACTTGTCCTCAGATGCTCCTTAGAGCAAAACATGGAAATAATTCAAACGCCAATCAGCTCATGAATTGAAAAACAAAAGTCATACGTCCATACAATGGAATACTATTTATCTATAAAATGAATTAAATACCAATCATCATACGTCAACACAAACCTTGAAAAGATGATGCTAATTGAAAGGAGCCAGACACAAGAGGTCACATATTTTGGTGTGATCATTTATAGGAAGTCCCATAACGGGTAAATCCATAGAGGCAGGGTGGACTAGCAGTCGCCACCGTGCAGGGAGCGGGGATCCCAGAGCATGAGTGCTAATGGGTTTCTTCAGGGAGTGATGGCAATGGCCTGGACCTAGAGAGTAGTGATGGCTGCACAAGTCCAAATATAATAAAAGCCACAGAATTGAAGACTTTCAAAGGGCAAGCTTTATGGAAAGTGAATTATTTAGTTGAACACCTCTAACATCAGGTAATTTTTAAGCACATTCAACTCTAGAACTCTACATCATAGGTCACAAGAAATGACATCCAGAGGGACTGACTGAATAGTTTGTCTGTCCCCGGATCACATATCCATCTTCCTCAATTAAAAAATACTGAAGTCATTCAGGATGAATTATCTTTATTACTTTGTTAGATTTCTCTTTCAAACTGAAAAGGCAATATATACTTTTATGGTCTTTTATTATATACAAAAAAATATAACAAATAAAAACACAATTGATTATTTATTTTAATCTATTTATTTGATAACAAATAAAAACACAACAGTATTCTTCTTACCTGTGACCCTCACTCCTACCACCACATCCACTTGAAGACAGTAAATGTTAATAGTTCAATGTCCATGTTATTCCTTATGCTCCTATCAATGCCCACAAATGAAAATATTCACAGGAAAACGGTTTTTTTCCCTCTGATTTTTTTTTTAAGATTTTGTTTATTTATTTAAGAGAGACAGAGAGAGCACAGGCAGGGGGAGCAGCAGAGGGAGAGGGAGAAGCAGATTTCCTGTGGAACAAGGAGCCCGATATAGGACTTGATCCCAGGACCTTGAGATTATGACCTGAGCCAAAGGCAGATGCTGAACTGACTGAGGTAACAAGGTGCCTCTTGCTCTGATTTTTCTATATACATTCCTCTCCATCTTACTTCATGGTGGCCTTTCCTATTGGTCAGTGCATATAAATCTGACTCCTCCTTTTTTTTTTTTTTTAAGATTGTATTTATTTGTTTGACAGAGAGAAACACAGCAAGAGCAGGAACACAAGCAGGGGGAGAGGAAGAGGGAGAAGCAGGCTTCCTCCCGGGCAAGAAGCCCTATGCAGGACTCCATCCCCGAACCCTGGGATCATGACCCGAGCCGAAGGCAGCAGCTTAACCGACTGAGCCACCCCCGCGTCCCCCAACTCCTCTTTTTTAATAACCATAGAACATTCCAGAAATATGGACATAGCCACAGTTTATCCAACCACTCTCTAGTCATAGCATTCAGGTTACTTCTCTTTTTTTCACTCATTGTATATCTTTATACATATACTTACAAACCAATTCTTCTCTTTCTGTTTGGCAAAATTCTTCAGTCCAGGTTTTAAAGATGCAGGCCACATGACTTTGCTTAGAAGAAAAAAAGGTCAAAAAGTTGAAGTAAACATCCTGATCAGTGGTAACAGGGAAATGTATTTATTTCTCAGCTCTGAGTCACAATCCTGTGAATAGGTGAGGTGTTGTTTGCAAATACATAAATGAAACAAAAATTACAAGAGCTCACCAAACAAGGCATCTGTAAGGGGGACAGAGGGTGTGTCGCAAGAGACACGTTTCCTGGTACAGGAAAATCAGCCTCGGAGGAAGGAAGTGGCTCAGGGAAGGAAAGCTTGACCAAGCTTTCTGCTCTGATTACAAAATTCCCCTAATGACAAAGAATCCAGCAGGTCCCTGGCTTCAGGTTAGGTTTGGGGTTAGGCTGAGGTTAGAACCGTGCCTCATGGTTCCCCTCATTGAACGCTCCGATTTGCTCCTTTTCTTGGTTGACTGGAACAGGTTTTTCAAGAAGGGAATGTGGATGCCCTGATCCCTGCACCCTTACATATCCAAAAATAGCTTTCTTTTTCTTCTTTTTTTTTTTTTTTTAAGATTAATTTATCTTAGAGAGAGAAAGAGAGAGCACGAGGGGAGGGGCAGAGGGAGAGGCAGCAAGGATCCCAAGCAGACCCTTCTGTTGACTGGGTTGAGCCTGAACAAGGGCACAATCCCTAGAACCCAGAGAACATGACCTGAGCCAAAACCAAGAGTGGAGACCTCCACCCATGCACCACCCAGCACCCTTAAAAATAGATTTCTATTGCCCTCCTTCACAAAAGACAACTTGACTTATTTTAAATGCTTGAGTCGGGGCACCTGGGTGGCTCAGTCGGTTAAGCGACTGCCTTCAACTCAGGTCATGATCCCAGGGTCCTGGATTCAAGCCCCACATCAGTCTCCCTGCTCTGTAGGAAGCCTGCTTCTTCCTTTCCCACTCCCTTTGCTTGTGTTCCTGCTCTGGCTGTGTCTCTCTCTGTCAAATAAATAAATAAACGCTTTTAAAAAAATGCTTGGGCCATGGCCTTTTCTTCTCCCAAATCCTGTACATATTGCAGTTTTAGAAGTCTTCAAACTTCCAGTGATGCCAAAGACAACCGATCTTGGCTTCTTTGCTAGTGTCTCGAGAGGACATAAGAAATCCTGAGACTTGTGTGTCCATGTACAGAATATAAATACAGAATATAAATAAATAAATGCAGAATATAAATACAGTAAACTAAAAATGCATGCTGTCATTAAAATGACAGTGCAACTGTCTCATCTGATACACCCTCAGCTCAACCAAGTGGTAAGACAAGGAAGGAACTCCACAGAGAGTGGTCTGACCATTACCTCAGTAATGGTGAGTCTTGAAGGCACCACAGTAAGACCACAGCAAATTAGCCAGAGATAATAACGTAGCGATATGATTTGATTCTTCTCTGGCCATCCCAAGGGGCACCCTACCCCCTATTCCAGAAGACCTCAGACCCTTTGTGGCATCCGCTACTCAGTTTGTCAGAGCGCCACCTATTGGTGCATCAGGCAGGCATAATGGCTTTGCTCTCCTATTCGGGGGTCTGCTGGGACCTGTGATAGGAAATGATATGAAAGGGAATATAAGCACCTTCTTCCTCATTCTTACAGGTACTCTAGAGCCCCACCCCCAGATCTTCTCTCATTAGGGTCTCTTGCCAAGTGCAGCAAAAGTGAAATTTATGGAAGGGTTATGGGGGAACTCAGAATCTAAGGGGAGTTTCACCAAAAGACAAAAAGAGAGCCACTCCCGAAATATCAGTTGCAGGAACTGACAATGGACATCAAGGCCCAGGATCTGGGGTGAACGAACAGAAGAAACTGGCTTCCATCTTTGTGCTGCTCTGCTAAATTTCCAGCTATGGGGACACAGCTCTATTCATCTCAGGTTACATCCCCACTTCTTGGCAGAAAAGGATAAAGATTCTTGCCCGATACTTTGCTGTGCCGACTCTCATGGGGAAGAGACAATTCCTCCAAACAGTATCAGGGTGCTAGCAGCCAAAAACTTCTCAGTATGTCTCTCCAATGTGTAGTTAAATTACCTTTTCCAAGCGGACATTTGTAGGATTTTTATAACTTGTGTAATTCAAAATTTTCTCTTTGGATATATCTACATATGGATCTCTTCTATTTTTATCTGAACTACAGCAAGCCCCTTCAGCCTGTGTACTTTAATTTTATTCCAACCTTTATTATTACTTTTTTTTTAAGATTTTATTTACTTGACAGAGAGAGAGAGAAAGATCACAAGTGGGCAGAGAGAAGGGGAAGTAGGCTCCCCGCCGAGCAGAAAGCCCGACATGGATCTTGATCCCAGGACCCTAAGATCATGACCTGAGCTGAAGGCAGAGGCTTAACCCACTGAGGCACCCAGGTGCCCCAATTACTTTTTAACTCCTAGTTATGCTATCTTCCCTAGGAACACTAAGTATTCATGTATTAGACCTCTGCTCACATTTTGATCTTCCGTCCCCTTTTGCTTGTGCTTTTTTCTGCATCATAGAAGAACTTCTCAACTTTGTCCTCACATAAGTGATTTTGATTCACATACAACCAATCATGTATCGGTTATTACGCTCTCATTTCACTTGAAAGTCTTCCATACAGTATGACTATAGATTCTAAGCAATGTCCTATAATTTTCTTCTGGATCCTTGAGGCTCTTCAGAGACAGAAAACTGCTTTGAAGTTCCAGGAGACTCTCCCCTATCCTTTGCTCTGCAGTAATTTTTAATGACCCATATTTGGTCTGATTGATGATTACTCATTCTCAAATGAGGGAATATATTTCCAGACTCAATGGGAGCTAACCAGATAGCCATTTGTTCCTGACACCACTCTCCGTCTACTTAGATATCAATAACTTACCGAAGTCTGTAACTAAAGGACAGACCAATGTGCCCAGTTCAAAGCTTATTTCCTGGACAGTCATCTCAAACAACAATCTACTAGTGAGGTAGTGTCCTTCCCTACTGCCACCATCCAGCACAGTCTGATAACTTCACTGTGATATAAAATCATACTTCCCAGCAGTATCCCCTAGTATCTGAACCCTGTGTTTTGGAGAATCTCATGCTGGCCCTCTTTTTGTTGTACCCCCACTCCCCACCAGTAAGGAAATCTGCAAGACCAAGGCTAGGTGCCCAACTAGAGCCCTTTCTAGACCATGTTTATACATTCAGGAATCTGGAATTATCCACCTGAACAGCCCAAGCCTGCTTGGGGAGCCTACAAGGGCCTCGTCCACAGGTCTATCCTTCTGAGGGTAAACCATGCCCCCAAGTATGTGCCCTTCTAGGGCCAAAGAAGGGTCAAGAGCAGCTGTTTGCAGAGGTTCTAGATATCCTGGCTGGTGTGTCCTCATGCATGTACTCAAGGCTGCCTGCAATGCAGGAGGCAGTGGGGGAAGGGAAGGGAGCCCAGCTGGGGGGCAAATGAACTTGAGGCTAACTTTCTCCAAATCACCCATATTTTAGCATGGGAGCCAAGGAGTTTTAAAACTGCATTTGATCCTGGCATTCCAGATTATTCTGAAGGCATATTTATCAAGGTAAATAACAGAACTTATTTTATCCTGATTTATAATTTTTTAATAATTTAGACATATGGTACACAGGCTTACATTTCTATTCCTTGCTTCAGATCCTGCAAATATTAGGGACGGCCTAGTAACTGGCTTCCAGGGCTCTTTCTACCTCTACGTCTCCCACAGATAAGCAACTCTATTTAGAAACAGGTTAGTTTCAGAGACTGTAAGTCTGTCAGTAATTAGAAAGTAACCAAGAAGGACACAAGCTTGCAGACCTTAGACGGATTACCATTAGTGTGTGAGGTGGCCCTATTACACTTTAAAACTGGATCTACTCCTCTTGCTTTCCCTACATTCTAACAGATATCCTTTTCTAAAACGGAATTGTACGTTATACATCTACATTAAAAATCTGCTTAGGCAGGTTTCAACCTCCTCCCCCCAAATTCCTCACTCCCTTGTTAACTTTTTCTTCATTCCCCGTTCATTATTGTCCCTTGCATACATGCAATGCTTCAAATATTTTGTATGACTTGCTCCTTGTCCATCAAAAACATGCTAGTATTCAACAATTTCCTCATATTTACATAGAGAACCTGTCTTCTCTCACCATTTTAAATTTGTAAAATTACCCTGATTTTCATATCCATCATAATAATCGTATGCCTCTTCTCACCAGAAAACTTAACACTCTCTTTGCTTTTGTGCTTTCAGACATGACTGTATGACAACTTTTATAAAACATCTCTACCATCAGCGAACCTGGCCTAGAGGATAATATATTACAGGAGGACTGACACCAAAATGTCTGCTCGCAACTTCCTTCTCTGTTGCTGACCAGCAAAACTGACATGGTTGTTTGTGTCTGGAGAAATCTATCGTAGAGTCGAGAAGTGGCTAATTCATGGTGCAGCTTGGATTTAATGAAAAAAATCTAATTTCTTTATTCTTATCTATAATTAATCTGGTCTTCCTGCCATAATTTCCCACTACTGGTTAGCAGAAGAAAATTAACTAAATGTCCAACTTAAAGTCTAGTTCAATCCAATAATTACATTGTCCCATTAGGTAGGGTCAACCTCTTAAATAAAACAAACACTTGATCAGACAGCTTCCTTTTCCTTGGTTCTCCCCAGCTGCCATCTAGATAGATAGAGGTAAAGATCCTTCTATGCCTTACTTCGCTCACTTGCTTACTTGGAATTCAAATACCTTTTAAAAATTAATCAAAATTCTATTAAGCCACAAAAAAAGTTTCTTTGCAAATTGGAAAGATGTGTATTTGAATGCCCAGCAGACATTATATGCCACAGCTATAGAAACATCTACAGTTGATACTGAAAATAACAGAAGACATTAAACCAAAGCACCTTCATCTAGGGAATGAAGAAATTACATCTCCGAGATGTGTACTCCATCTGTGGGTGAGGAAATTACATCCTTGTGATGGAACCATTTTTTGCCCTTAAATGTTTCCTATGTCTTTTTTACCTCTCCATATGCAGCTCTGGCAGCAAACTCGACCAGCAACTAACACTTTCTCTTTGTTTTGCTTTTTAAGGCAGAAGGCGACACTGATACAACTTTCTCTCAAATGTTGCTTGTAACTGAAACAATGTCTTATAAGGAAAAAAATAGTTGCATCAAAGTTAATGATAGATCTGCTCTTATTCACTTGTTGTGTAAATACATAGTCAGCCTCTGACCTAAGGTCTTAGTAATTCTTAAAATACGTGTTTCCGTATTTTACCAAAGAAACACCACACGTGGCTTAAAAAATGAACTTAGATGAAAAGCAATAGTATCTTACCCTTCATCTCTTTTTCAGCCATTTCCGGCTTTGATGATTCCAGTAATTACTCCCCTATCTTTAAATAAGATGCTTGTCTCATAGTTTCTTGATTTATTAATGTGGTTCACTATCTATTGATTCACCACCATGAAAAGTGAATATTTTACTGATCTCACATCCCTGTTCTCCATCCCTCTCCTCCCAATTTTTCATATTTCTGTTTAATTCTTCTATTGACAGTCTTTGTTCATGTGAGCATGATACTTTAAATAATAACTTTAAACCTCTAGTCTTCATGTCACACACTCTGAATGTATCTCTTGACACCCTCTCAGGTAAAGTAAAGATATTAGCAGTCTATCCTTCCCTTCCTCTTCTATCATTCCACCCCCTACCTTTTGTCAACCATGTATTTTGCTTTTAACGGTCAATTATATCCAAAATTCATATGACTTTTGATTGTGCAAGTATATTTAAGGATAGGAGACTAAGTAACCACTGAAAATTTTGCCTACTATTCTTTTTTTATTATTATTAACATATAATGTATAATTTGTTTCAGGGAAATAGGCCTGTGAATCATCAGTCTTACACAATTCACAGCATTCACCATAGCACATACCCTCCCCAGTGTCCATCACCAGCCACCTCAACCCTCCCCTCACCCTTGCCTACTGTTCTAACTGTAGTTCTGACCCCTGGTAGGTCTCTCCCACTAACAGGACAGCTGACCGGAAACTCTGTGTCTATCAGTGGAGCCTGACAACTAG
This sequence comes from Mustela putorius furo, assembly GCF_011764305.1. Taxonomy (NCBI): domain Eukaryota; kingdom Metazoa; phylum Chordata; class Mammalia; order Carnivora; family Mustelidae; genus Mustela; species Mustela putorius. Next base: position 1,177,351 of record NW_025421294.1, read on the forward strand.
TTGACTTTAGATGGGACAGTTAGGGTACTAGTCATGGGCATCTCCAAATGCCAGTTGGGATTTAGCTTGCACATACTTCAGTCACTATAATAATAAAGCCTATGTTGATATACAAGGTATCATGGTGTCAGACCAGCAGCGCTTAATACCTCACTTCCCAATGTCCTATAAAATATGCAGCAAAAAGGGGCACCTGGGTGGCTCAGTTGGTTAAGCCTCTGCCTTCGGCTCAGGTCATGATCCCAGGGTCCTGGGATGGAGCTCCGCATCAGGCTCCCTGCTCAGCGGGAGCCTGCTTTTCCCTCTCCTCCCCACTTGCGTGCTCTCTCGCTATCTCATCAATATCTGTCTCTCTCAAATAAATGAAATCTTTAAAAAATATATATTTGGCAAAAAAGAAAAGGACTATATTGGTAATAGTACTATAACTAATCATAAGAATAAAACAGTCACAAAAGGGGAGCTGCATCGTCAATAGAGATGAGCTGGGAAACACAGCACTGGGCTTCAGCAATCAACACGGGCTCTCACAGAAAGCAGAAAGAGACTCTGGTCTGCTCCACTGCCAGGTACAGAAAGACTCCACTGACCACGAGATAACAGACTTCCCACTGCTATACACAAACTCTCTTTTTGAACTGGTGGGTACGAAGTCCTTCCATTCCCCCTTCAGCCATGTACACTATGATACTTGTTGATCAATTACAGCCGCTATCAAGATTAGGGAAGGTAACATATCTACCTACACTAAGCCAAGCCAGGTGGCCAACATCACCGCCCATATCCCCCACATGCACTTAGATGATCCTGAAACACCATCCCGTGCACATGGTCAGGGAGGACACAGACAGAGAGACCCAGGTGTCATGGACACGACACCTACTCAAGAGTCTGTAATGAAGTGACTGTTTTAGTCAGTTCAGTCTGTTACAACAAATTACCACAGGCTGGGTGGCTTACACAAAACAGAAATTTAGGTTTCTCGCAGCTCTTGAAGCTGGAAGTCTGAGATCAGGGTGCCAGCCCTTCTCCAGTTAATAGACCACTGCTTCCTAGTTGTATCCCCATGTGGCAGAAGTGACAAGAAAGCTGTCAGGGGCCTCTTTTAGAAGAGCCCTGTTCCCATCCTTGGGGGCTCTACTTGCATGGCTTAATGACACCCCAGAGGCCCCACTTCTAGTATCATCACATAGGATTACAGTTTCAACAAATAAATTTTGAGAGGATACAGTCAGTCCACTGCAGAAATCATGCATTACATACAAAAGAATTAGAATACTAGAACTAGAAAAGACAAAGAGGGGTGCCTGGGTGGCTCAGTGTGTTAAAGCCTCTGCTTTCGGCTCAGGACATGATCCCAGGGTCCTGGAATCGAGCTCTACATTGGGCTCTCTGCTCAGCGGAGAGCCTACTTCCCTTCCTCTCTCTCTGCCTGCCTCTCTACCTACTTGTGATCTCCCTCTGTCAAATAAAATCTTAAAAAAAAAAAAAAAAAAGAAAGAAAGAAAGAAAGACAGAAAAGGCAAAGACATTTCTAATAACAAAACTACTAGCTGAAACTTCTGTATGAGAAGTTAAAAACCACCAAAGCCCTTGGCTTCGGGAAAGCCCTCCTCAGAACAGACGTTGCCTCAAAAAGACAAGCCCCCAGACAACGTGCAGTGTCCTCTTTCTGCGGCAGAGGGCAGGGGAGGACCAGTCTCTTCACTTGAAGAGAAAGAGAACTGGACTATTCAAACCACACCGCTGGTTCTGGGCCAGTGAACAAAGTGACGACTCTCCGTCACAGCAGGTTGATGGTGAGGTTCAAAACTCCTATGACCCAGAAGGCTGGGCCTGTTTCCCTGTGCTTCCTATATGACTCAGACTTTAATGAGCAAGAATTAGGGAAATTAACATAATCAAGGCCTGCCAAGCTCTGTAATTCTGGAGAGACACTTTTGGGGAAAGATACAAATAGTAGTTTTCCGCTTCCCAGCTGTGGCACAACCTTCTTCACATCTGAGAGGGATAACTTTATTCCCTTTTACACACATAAGCTTTTAACCATCGTCTCCTTCCTCAGAATATCTCTGAAGGGGTTCAGAGTGTGCCACCCCAAAATATAGCACTCCAGAATAAAGATTTTGAGCTTGAAGTCAACTGAGAAGAAACAGACACAAGAAAAACGCTACACTCCCCATACCTACCAGAAAGGGCAGGATGATTCCTAATCACCAGAGACTACTCTAGACTTGTATCAACCCAGAGATGGCAGCAAACCAATCCAATAACAAACCTTGCTAAAAAACAAAACAAACAAACAAACACTTATCTTTCATTAATTTCCCCCACAGATTTACCTTCCCACAATTTGCCTTCCCTAGAAGACCAAAGTCCCTTTGAGCTTGTTGCTTTGTCTTGTCACTCCTCTACAAATTCATTGGCTATTGCTAAGATGCTCTAGAAGCCCAAGTTCTTACCATCCCTTTGAGGTATTCATCAGTGAGCCCTCCCATGTGTTTGTTTGCTCAGATGCCTGCATTAATAAACTTCTGACTGGTTTTCTCCTTTAATCTCTGTCAGTCTAATTTGTAGAACCCCAGTCAATGAACCTGAGATAGGTAATGGATGATTTTTCCTTCCCTACATCTCCCGCCCATCTTTCATGTCCCTCCTGCTAAACAGAATTGATCATTGTCATGGTCTCACTAACTTTCCAGCCCAGAACTGGCAACCCTGTGTCCAGGCTCCTGAACAGCGCTGCATGGTATCAGTGGCAGGGTTCCAGGACACGGGGGTCACCTGTTTGAGGCTGTCTGCACATGTGGAATCCAGAGTAGAGCCCATAGTACCAGTGATTTCTTAATGTCGGATTTTTAAAATCCATCTCTTTCGCATTTTGTTTACTTTTCTTTTAAAAACTGTTATTTACTTTTAACTATACAAGTGAGCACAAATACATTCTCACAGTAACTATATTAAATGTGGGATTTAGGGAGTAGGAGGGGAAAATAAATAAATAAATGTATATATGTGTAATATTAAATATATGTATTTACTATAACATATTAAATATATATTTAATGATATAAGTACATTTATATTTAATGTTAATTTAATATAAAAATATATAAATATATATATATCTTTAATGTTACACGTAGCTCTTTCACAGAACTGCTAATCCCAGTCTCTCTGCAGCAGAAATGAACATTATCAGTTTGTAATCCTTCTGGCCACATTTCCATACACAGATACTCCTATGGTCCAAGTTACCAAAATACATAGTTTCATTTTGTTGTTGTTGTTACTTTACAGAAATGACAGCAAACAAAGCTTAAGGATCTTTGACCTTCCCTTTGTTCACTCAACAGCATGTTCCAGATACTGCTCATGCAACTTTACAGACCTAGAGATCTACCTTATACTCTGCACCTATTGTGTAACATTACTGTATGTTCCCATTATCTATGAAAGCATCTCCCTATTGAAGACTACTGAAGCTATTTCCAATTTTTTATTAGTATAAATAATGGAACAGAATAGCTATGTATTGGTAAGTATTTTGCTACAATAAATTCCAAGAATTAAAATTTCTGGGCAGAAGATACACACCTTCAGAAGTTTAATATGGTTTTAAACCTCTCTCAGCCTGGTTTTGGGAATGATGAGCAAGGAGTTGTGAAATGGACAGAGGTCTAAGAGGCCCAGCTGTGACAGGTCTAAGACAACTCAGACTGCCATGGTAGGCAGAGCCTGTTCCCTTGAGGGTATCTGTGATGGGCTACTCAATGGATTTTTGAAAACTCTCAGTGGACAAACGATACTCAAAGCTGGTTTGATAGAGTTGGACATGGTCATGGAATTCATCAGTAACGATGCTGCTAGTCACTGGCAGCAACAAACTCACCTCCACTCTGGGATACATTCTGATGCTATAACAATGATAAAGGCATTCCTGGGGAAGTAGATGTGGACACCGCCTAGGTCCTGCAGAGGAGGAAATAAGGATTTTTTCAGTCTTTCACTCGAGAAACAGCTGATTCACGGACACATGTGATGATCTGAGCACAGTGAGTATAGGCTGTTAAGGACCTTGAGAAAGCATATAGACCCCATGCACACAGCCTAATACAGCTCAGCCAATTAATGTCCAGGGCTTGGCTGAACTCTTGATCTGTAGGTCACAGATCTTTAAGCATTGTTTGTTGTCATTTCTGCAAAGTAAAAACAACAACAACAAAAGGAAACTATGTATTTTGGTAAGTTGGACTGTAGGAGTATCTGTGTACAGAAACGTGGCCAGAAGGATTCAAGACAAACTGGTAATGCTGGTTTCTGCTGCAGAGGGACTGGGATTAGCGGGTAATTAGTGGGATTAAATGGGCAATGAGTCCTGCCATTGTAAAACTAATTAAACCATCAAAAAATGATACATAAGCCATCAGCTGCACACTGAATGGAATGGTATTTATTCCCTGATTATGACTTGAATGCGGACATTTTTAGCCAGGATGGGAAGGGCTCCTCACCTTAACTATTCTTCCCAAATGCATGCCCTCCACACCTACTGCTGTGTTCCACTCATGGAAGTATAACGAGCACAAACCAATCAGTGAATAAATTGTGGAATGGCCTCCTATTCACATAAAGATCCACAATTTGGACAAAAGACAAGTTTTCATATAAGCTCAACAGTAGCTTTTACCCAAGATCAGTGAGGTGGTAGATGTGGAAGGTTAACTGAAACTATGACTCTACAGTTCAACTAAAGAACATTCGGGACCATCTCCGCCTCTTGACATTAGCTGGTCATATGATAATGCTTACAGACTGAGCTCAAGAGTATCCTCCCACTCACTAGCATGAAGAGAAGAATACACAAAAGCTTCTTGGCCCTTCTTTACCTACTTGCCATATAATCATAACATTTTTGAATTATTGCATGTGAAGTCAGAAGGAATTCTAGCTTCACAGATTGAAAATACACACACTCAGGAATTTAACACTTGTCCCGTGAAGATCTCCCATTCCTTCCTTTTAGCTGTGCCATCTGAAAGACTGCTCAAAGTTTAGATAGTTCTTTCTTGTTTATTTAAAGTTCAGAGAGTTCTGAGGAAGACCGTGGCTCGGAATTCCTTGGGTAAAAGCCTAAAGCTTGCATTCCACCAGTCCTCATCATAGCTTATGAATCAAAGGAAGTGACAGCCCCTCTGGACCCTGGCTGTGGTCTGCGGAGTGCCTTGTGAACACAGACCCTAGGTATATGTATTAGAGCCTGCGACCTGCACTAGCCAGAGCCATCAGCTTGCTTCGTTGGTTGCCATAAGAAAACAATCTGGAAGAAATCTGTTCCAACCATGTCTGGTATTTGACCATCTAGAAACAACCACGTCCATGATTTTCACCATAAGCATTTTTGCCACAAAGAATTTCTCTGCAAGACTAATTGGTCATAAGGCAATTCGGCCATCAAGGTTAAGTGTTCAAAAGTTTGGTTTCCTATCTCCAGCAACAAATCAACTCCCCTTCGGCAGAGTTAACATACTGAAGCTAGTTGTCAGTTTGGCTTCATTTCTCTGCTGACAGAGTTCCGATTTTTTTATTATATAAACCTCAGCTAGCCTTCATAACTGTCTACCTAGTGACAAGTAGACGTGGCCATCTTAAAATAGTGATAACAGGGCGCCTGGGTGGCTCAGTGGATTGGGCCGCTGCCTTTGGCTCAGGTCATGATCTCAAGGTCCTGGGATCGAGTCCCGCATCGGGCTCTCTGCTCGGCAGGGAGCCTGCTTCCTCCTCTCTCTCTCTGCCTGCCTCTCTGCCTACTTGTGATCTCTCTCTGTCAAATAAAGAAATAAAATCTTGAAAAAAAAATAGTGATAACAACTATGTATATACAGACTTCATAGAAAACGTGGTGATAAAATGTACTGGAAGGGTGGAAAAAGAAAGAGTAAAGCCAGAACACCTACCAAAATAGAAAATTACATACCAGCGGTAATGATAACCCAGTCCAGTTCCGAATGAACAACAGGATTAGCACTGGCCTATCTCCCATGGAACTTTGGAATGTCTAACCACAGACACATTATAACAATCCCAGAAGGAACAAGTATACAAATGCCTTCATGATGCAATATAAAGCTCAGGTATAAATAATAAAAGAAGAAGTTAATAATAAATTTTTTTTAAATATTTTATTTATTTATTTGACAGACAGAGATCATAGATAGGCAGAGAGACAGGCATAGAGAGAAAGGGGAAGCAGGCTCCCTGCTGAGCAGAGAGCCTGACGTGGGGCTTGATCCCAGGACCCTGAGACCATGACCTGAGTGAAGGCAGAGGCTTAACCCACTGAGCCACCCAGGGACCCCTAAAATTTTTATTTTTTTATGTCTCATTATGTCCTCTTTAATGTCCCCCTCTTATTTTTCATTATTTTATCTTCTACCACAAATCACCTCACAGCCCATTAGTTAGGCACTGAAAATGCATGCAGCAACGATGTCTATCGCAAAGAGTTTTACAGCGAAATGACCTAGAACCTATATAACAACCAAAAATGTAACATTTATCTGGTTGATCTTGGCAAACTCTGAACTTGCTCAGGACAAGGAGGGTGCACAGACTACTGAAATGAAGGGAGAATCACTCTTTTGACTCTTCCTTCACATTAAAATAAGGATCCAGCAGGAGGAAACTACAGGTTTTTTTAACCCTCCAGTTTAATTAACTAGCTTTCTCTCTTCAGAACTGAACCAGTGGCTTAAAATGAGACCACTGGTGTTGGACATAACTAGCTACTTTCGAGATAATTATGGCTATGGATATCGTGGATATGGACCCACAGTGGAACATGAGACCATATCTACTCTCCTTGGCTGCCAGACTTGGGACATGCAGAGGACCTTATGGATGGGCTGGCCCACGTGACCATAAGAATGGATCCTAAGATGGGATTTTTAAAACCCTAGCCTTTAACAAAATAATAATTTTTAAATATTTATAATAGAAGTGACTTTGCTTGCTTTGAAGTGCCTCTTTAATTTTCATTTGGAATAATGGTTAAGTTATAGGGACTTAGAATAGTTACTACATTTTAAGTAACTTAAAATAGGGCTGTAGCAATTTCTAACTTTTAAGAAACAAGTAATAATTTGGCACAGAGTTTGGCAAAATAAGGCCTGAAGGCCAAATCTAACCCATTGCCTGTTTGGTTTTTGTCTATTATCATTATTATTATTATTATTATTATTATTATTATTATTATTTTAGAAGGGGCAGAGGGAGACAGAGAATTTCAAGCAGTCTCCCTGCTGAGCACAGAGCCCAATGCAGGGCTCAATCTCATGACCCTGAGATCACAACCTGAGTCAAAATCATGAGTCAGACACTGAACCAAATGAGCCACCCAGGTGCCCCAGCCATCACCTGTTTTTGTACAGCTCCTGAGCAAAGAACAGCTTTGACATTTTTTTAATAATTGGGGTGGGGAGGTGGTCAAAAGAAGAGTGATATATTATGACATGTGAAAATTTTGTGAAATTCAATTTTTAGTGTCCATGAATGAAATTCTACCAGAACACCACTTCACTCATTAGCCAATGAATTATCCATGCTGCTTTCAGGCTACAGCTGCAGCATTTAGTGGTGGCAACAGGGGCTGTATATTGCACAATGGGTATTAAGTCAAGTGAGATCACTTCGAGGGGCACGCGGGTGGCTCAGTCAGTTAAGCGTCTGCCTTCAGCTCAGGTCATGATCTCAGGGTCCTAAGATCGAGCCCCGCATCAGGCTCTCTGTGCAGCAGTGGGTCTGCTTCTCCCTCTCACTCTCCCTCTGTACTCTCCCTCTCTCTCTTTAAAAAAGATAAATAATGTCTTTTTAAAAAATAGTAAGTAAACAAATCAGAGAAAGACAAATACCATGTGATTTCACTCATGTGTGAAATTGAAGAAACAAAACAGAGGCTCATAGGGGACGGGAAGGAAAAAGAAAGTAAGATGAAAACGGAGAGGGAGATAAACCATAAAAGACTGAATTCCAGGAAACAAACTGAGGGTTGGTGGTGGCTGTGGATTGGGTAACTGGGTGATGGGCATTAAAGAGGGCACTTGGTGGAATGAGGCTGAGGTGTTGGATGCAACTGGTGAATCACTAAACTCTATCTCTGAAATTAATTAAAAAATTTAATTTTTTTAAATAACATAAAATGAAGTACTTATTATCTGGCCTTTTACAGGAGAGTTTGTTGACCCCTACTGCCGAACATTAATTCGTAATTATTCTAATTTTACTTGTTAAAGTCTAACACTATGTGGGCCCTTCATATAAAACAGACAACCTGAGATGTTCCAACTAGCTTCCTTTTTTTTAATATGCTTAAAATAACCAAGCGGCTCTATTTCATGGTTTTGGTCAAAGACTCTCTAAAGTATGTCCAAGTAAGGGTTAGTAAGAGATGTTACTTGGAATCTTGCATTAGACAACTTACCAGTTGCCTCTGCTGTAGCCTGCTCTCATAAGATGCTTCAGGACAAATGGGGGCCACCTGGGTGGCTCCATCCATTAAGCGTCTGCCTTCAGCTCAGGTCATGATCTCAGGGTCCTGGGATCGAGTCCTGTGTCGGGATCCCTGCCCAGCAGAGAGCCTGCTTCTCTCTCTCTCTCCCTCTGCCAGTCCCCCTTCCCCCACTCGTGCTCTCTCTCTCCCAAATAAATAAAATCTCTAAAAATAATAGTTTGGGAACAAAGTAAACATTTAAATTGACAAAGATTTTTTTTAACATATACTGATAAAACTTTTAAAATAAATTGAGATCTGGTACAATTTGCACCCACCTGCAGCACAGGATACACATGTGTCTGTACCTATCTACTGCCCCATACGCCTGCAGCACAGCAACATTTACTATTATGATTGGTGAAAAACAGTATCTATAAGTTTGTAGTTCCCTGCTTACTGTGACAAGGAACATCTTTCTATGTTGACTGGTCATGTTTATTTCTTATTCTGTTAATTTCCCATTAATAGCTTCAGCTTGTTGAAAAAACGGGTCTCATTATCTTTTAATTTGTATTTCCCTGACTCGTGCAGAAGTTCAACATTTCTTAATGCCTATGGGTCATTTTTTATATCAGTATCTCGTATGGCCTCTTTATACCTTTTGCCAGTTGCTCTGCTGTGTTGGGTGTCTTGTTCTTATTAATATTGAATTCTTGAGATTGACTGTCTTTTAGGGGTCTCAGAGTGCAGTCAGTTTTCAGAAAGCAAACAGAATCTGATGCAAAAATCTAAATTAAAGCCGTGTCCAGGCCAGTCGTGGGGTTAGTGCATTGCCCCTTGTCTGTGTTGTACACTTACCATGAAGCACAGAAAGCTGCCAGATGATAAATGAGTTATCTTCTCCAGCAAATGCCACATGCCTCTTCTTTCCTCTTCTAAATAAGCTGTCCAAAGAAAGAAGGAAATTGATTGTTAAAAATAGCTGCCAGTTTTATCTGCAGGGCTGGATAGTCAAAATCAGTTTGGGGCTCAGACAGCATCAGCATGGACCGAACATCCTTTTGTGTGCACAGTAATGTTGGTGACTCCTTAACAATACAGCAAAGGAGGGGCACCTGGGTGGCTCAGTGGGTTAAGCCTCTGCCTTCAGCTCCGGTCATGATCTCAGGATCCTGGGATCAAGCCCCACATCGGGCTCTCTGCTCAGCAAGAAGCCTGCTTCTCCCTTCTCTCTCTGCCTGCCTCTCTGCCTGCTTGTGGTCTCTGTCTGTCAAATAAATAAATAAAATCTTTAAAAAAAAAAAAAAACAATACAGCAAAGGACTTCCTTTGGAGGGGGTGTGCAAGACCAGATCAGCCTGCCAAGGAAAAGGTCCAAGTTGAAGCCTGTAGAGGCTGCCAGGGTCCATCTAGGAAATAGGACACGGTGACAAGTCCGAAGAGTGGGAACAGGGCCAAAGGTAGGAGACAAGATAAGGATTAGGGCATGGATGGACCTGGAAAGATCAGAGAGGAGGGACTGAAGCTAGATAAACCCCAGAAGCTTGCTGCTCCAGAGAGAAAGGTCTCCAACCAGCCGTAACAGCCAAGAGACTCCTTCCAGGAGTCTTCAAACAGAGTAGCTTACAGCTGTTAAGCTTTAACTCTCATTGTGCAACTCAGGGAAGCCGGGGCCCCTTCCCTGGGGACAGATTCATTGGCCAGGGGTAGAGCTCAAGCATAAGGATGTTTTAAAACCTCTCAGGTTAACCTAGAGCTAAGTTTGAGAACCACAGGCTTAAACAATCAAACCACTGAAGTCAGAGAAAGAGAGATAGCCTGGTCTTTTTTTTTTTTTTTTTTTTTTTTTTAGATTTTATTTATTTGTTTGACAGAGAGAGATCACAAGTACGCAGAGAGGCAGGCAGAGAGAGAGGAAGGGAAGGGAAGCAGGATCCCTGCCGAGCAGAAAGCCCGATGTGGGGCTCGATCCCAGGACCCTGGGATCATGACCTGAGCAGAAGGCAGAGGTTTTAACCCACTGAGCCACCCAGGCGCCCCCCAGCCTGGTCTTATATGTGTTATTAACTGCTGCGCTCAAAAGCCTGGTCTGGTTGGAAAGTGGTCCTGGGCCTCCCAAGGACAAGCCTGAGAGGGATATCAAACCCAAATGCCACATGGGAAGGGTCTAACACCTAAAAGAACTATGGTGGCAATAATTAACCTAGGAAATATAGCCCAAGTGGCTGGTTTGAGCAGAGATAATGTGTTCTGCGTGAGCCCCCCATGAGTTTGTAGGTTAAATACATGCCTATTTATTTCAGTTAGAAATACAGACGAATGGCTCAAGAGAGAACTCTAGGCTAAGGATGTACATTAGGAAATCACCAACAGGGGCAGTTCGTTAAGCATCTGACTTTTTGATTTCGGCTCTGGTCATGATCTCAGGGTTGTGAGACGGAGCCCCTCACTGGGCACTGTCCTGGAGGAGAAACCTGCTTAAGATTCTCTCTCTTGGGCATCTGGGTGGCTCAGTTGGTTGAGCGACTGCCTTCAGCTCAGCTCAGGATCCTGGAGTCCCGGGGTGAAGTCCCACATCTTTCTCCCTGCTCAGCGAGGAACCTGCTTCTCCCTCTGACCTTCCCCCTCTCATTCTCTCCTCTCAAATAAATAAATAAAATCTTAAGGAAAAAAAAAAAATTCTCTCTCTCCCTCTTCCTCTGCCCCTCCCCCCACCTCCCCAAAAGGAAATCACCAAGAGCTGCTATGAAGTGAATCGTGTCCCCTATAAAGTTCCTACTTCGAAGCCCTAATCCGCAATGTGATTGTATTTGGTGATGGGGCATTTGGGAGATTATTAGGCTGAGATGGAGTAACAGAGGTGAGGCTCTCGTGATGGTATCAGTATTCTTTTAAGAAGAGACAACAGCGTGCTCACACACCCCCATGTGAGGTCACAGCAGGAAGGCATCTGTCTATAAGCCAGGAAGAAAGTCCTCACCAGAAACCAACCACACTGGCTCCTGGATTGTGGACTTCCGGGCCCCACAAGTGGGAGAATATGCATTTCTACCCTTCTACCAATATTTTGTCATGGTGTCATTTCATGTGTCATGTGTCACAGCAGCCAGCACTGACAGAGGCAGGGGAAGGGACCAGATTACCCAAAGAGAGGTCAAAGAGTGAGAGAGAAAGACTTCTGCAGTAGAACCTCAGGGAATCCCACAGTGAGGGAAAGGCAAAGAGAGAAAACCAGGAAAATGCCAAGTGAGAAGAGATTTGAAGAAGACAAGGGCGCTGCGTGGAATAACTGGAGAAAAGTCCCTCAGATCTTCTGCAGTGAAGTCGCTGGTGACCTCAGAGACAATTTCAAGCCAGGGAGAGGAGCAGACAACACTGGTCAGGGGAGATTTCCTTTTTACTCCTGTAGCGCTCCCTACATGAGCCTGCTTGGCCAAGCGAGGGCCCTCAGCCTTTTGGGCTGGAAGGTGCATCAGAAGCTCCATCTACACCAGCCGGTGTATCAGAACGGTCTGATGTTTGTGTCTGGAGCCCACAGAAGAAGCAAACAGTGCTTACCCCATCCCCAAAACATGTTATCAGACAAATTAGGAACCCCACTGATGCCTGAGGACACCTTCCTGCACCATCCTAATAAAAGGGGGACGGGGACTCATCCAACCATGTCCTGCTCCCTTTCCTGGAGCTAGTTCTTACTTCCTTCCCTATATTAGCTTAGGTAAACCTCTGGTTTATACCTTGGACATTGAGATCCAAACAAGAGACACAGCCATCTCTCAGAAGCCCTGATTTCATGCCATCCGGGGCTGACAGGAAGATCAGAAACATCTAGATGCTCCTCCCACACCCTGGGGATGTGGGGCCACCATGCCATGGGTCCTCATCGGTCTCTTCCCTCCCCCACCAACGCCCCATGCCTCTTTCCCCTGCCCCCTCTTCTTCTGCCATCAGGGCACTGATAGCCCGGGCACCCCCTCGCCCCTTTACTCTGAGGTGCTGGCCTGCCTGGCCTGAGCACCTTGAGACCTCTGCCGAGGTAGGAGTACTGTCATCACTTTTTTCATCACAGACCTACCAACCCATTTGTCTCCATCACAAGTCAACAGAAAAATTCAAACACTTCACAGAGTAAATGGGAGCACCGTCTCCAAGCGGCAGTAATCATTTTTCTGGAACACAGACATAACAAACCTCTCACCTCCCTCCCACCACATCCTCCCACAGAGCCAATCGCCTGTCACTCCTGGACCTCGATGATCCCACCAATGAATAAACAATTAGGTCTGAAGCCAGCTTCCGGGCAAAACTGAGCCCACGCTGCCTGAGGCCTGACCTGTGATGAATGATCAGGGAGCTTAGCAAATGCTGTGCGTCATAAATCACCCAGGGAACAATTTCTTGGTGTCAACTTTTTTTAAAAGTGATTTCCATTTAAAAAAAAAAAAAAAGTGATTTCCAAGAGGGCTTCAAAAAAAAAAAGCCCACAAGACATTGCCACACTCCTTCAGTTTTATAGAATCCTTTGATGTGCTCAGATGAAAGAAACAGTCCTGTGTAATTAATTGAAGGCTGCGGACCATCCCTGGGGTCAGATGGGTATTGGACCAAGCCTGGTGGATGCAGGGGCGGAGCAGAGGGTATCCCAGCCCTGGTGGCAGCCAGCCCCAAGGACAGTTAGATGAGCCTTGTGTCTCTTGTTACCATTCCTCCACAAACAGGGCAGCAATGAAATGCAAACCAGGGCCTCCCCAGTTAGCTGAATAGAAAGAAAGGGTATGATCCTCTCTGGCTCTGGCAAAACTACTAATCAGCCTCAGTTTCTCCATCTGGATTAAGGATGGACACAGCTTGGGGCAAAGGCCGTGTGTCTCTCTACTAACACTCTTCTGTGCAGGTGCGCGCATTTGCTTCCACTCCAGCTCCCTTCGTCCTGCCCGTGAGCACTCCATCCCAAGAGAACAGCCAGGAATGGTCAGCCCATTGATCGAAATAGAGGTATCTCCAAGAAATGATGTTGGGCCTCCTTCCTCAAAACCCAGATGTTAAAACAAAAACAAAAAACAAAACGAAAACCCTGGATGTTGCTAACAACCTCCAGTGGTCAGAATATGTTTTTTAAAGATTTTATTTATTTATTTAACAGAGATCACAAGTAGGCAGAGAGGCGGGCAGCAGGGGGAGGGGAAGCAGGCTCCCTGCTGAGCAGAGAGCCCCATGCGGGGCTGGATCCCAGGACCCTGGGATCATGACCTGAGCCGAAGGCAGAGTCTTTAACCCACTGAGCCACCCAGGCGCCCCAGATTATGTTTTTTTAATTCAGGTCCTGGGTATTGATATTTCATTGTCACATCTATTTTTCTTGGCCTATCCCGTAATCCTTAGGGCGGTAAAAAGATACAACAATATTATACATGTATACAGAGAACGTGGCCCAGGTGGTCTGCCTTACTAAACCATGCTAAACTATACACACAAACACCTGCCCTTAACATCTCAGTAAGTTCAGCTTTGGGGCCAAGGATATGCCAGTTCCTTTCTGAAGTGCTTGGCCCAGAGCCCATTAGTCATTAGTGGAAAGAGTAACATGAGTGACGGCAGAGAACGCATCGTCCACTGCCCACAGGTACGTGCTGCCTAGTGTCAGAAGAGGCCAGCGACAAGCAGCGGGAACAGTGAGTCCTGTTCTGATTTTGTCCCAGGTTTGCTCTGAGACTCTGTTCTCTCTCTATGCCACCTTCCTCCTCTGTAGAAGGAGCACACCAGCTGTGGCTCAGGGAGGGAGAGATCTTAGAGACCCTAATGATGGACTTGGTACAGTTAACAGGTGTCCTGTGTGGAACAGCATGTCTCTGTTAGCCCACGTCACCCGCCTCCTCTCAGAGAGATCAGCAGTCCGCTCCAAGAGTACAGACACCCACAGAACCTGCCAGGTCTGTGAGGCCACCTGGGTGGTCTGGAGGCCACTTGCTGTACTGTCACTGCTCTTAACAATATAATGCGTGAGCTTCTATTTCCTCTAATGCTATTTAATTTACTTAGGATACATAATAAAAGCCAGGCCTCATTACTGGCTCACCAAAAAACACAGTGACATTCACTCCACTCATACTGCTAAGGTTTTGTGGGGAGTTTGGTTTTGATTCAGGGGCTAGAGAGAGAGAGAGGCTTAAGGCCAAGGGAAGGGAGTGCAGTGAGTGGTCAACAAAGACTTTTGCCTGCCCGAGTGGTGGGACAATTTCAGGATTAGCACAGTCTTTTAACTTGCATCTCTATGCAAGTCATATTGCTTTGAGTCACTTAAAAGAAACTTTCTCACATGGCTGAAACAGGACCTGTTTTCGTTCACAAAGCAATATTCTTGGACCTCATCTTTGGAATCTGCATCAAGCATCCGGGAATGGACTGTATCCTGAGCCCTGAACCTCGCCTCTGACAGCTCGCCATCACTCTCCCCTTTTCCTTCCCTGGTCCTTCTTCAAAGTAGCAGTGGGAGCTGCCAGGGCTGGGAGCCCTAATTGCATGCTGAGCCCTTACTACCTAGTGATAACTAGGAGGAAGGGTGAGGTGGTTTTCACTCTATTCATGGTCATATAGTCAGAAACCCCAGAATGACAAACCCCGTCCTGCAGTCACATCTACCCCCTCACCGCAAAATTCTAGGTAGGTAAACACAATACACAATAGGCAGAATGAAAATTAGAAATCAATTAATCGTTCTCAAATGCCTCACATTCTGAAAAGAGCTCTGTTTAAAAATGCTGAGATGGGGGAGATGGAGAGGAGAAGGGAGTTGGGGGAAATTGGAGGGGGAGATGAAACATGAGAGACTGTGGACTCTGAAAAACAATCTGAGGGTTTTGAAGGGGCAGGGGATGGGGGGATGGGTGAGTCTGGTGGTGGGTATTGTGGAGGGCACATATTGCACGGAGCACACGGTTGCAGGACCCGATCTGCCATTTGGAATTTGCTGTACCAGCGACATGAAGAGGAATTTGGAGGAGATACTGCCTGAGCCTGTCAGTCAGCCACTGAAGTAAATCAGGCCAAAGATCATCGAGATCTGAGCTAAACAATGAATTCTGGTACACTGAAAAGAAATTTAAAAAAAAATGCTGAGTTAGAACAGGTAGATTTTGGGGCGCCTGAGTGGCTCAGTGGGTTAAAGCCTCTGCCTTCGGCTCAGGTCATGATCCCAGGATCCTGGGATGGAGCCCCACATCCGGCTCTCTGCTCAGCAGGGAGCCTACTTCCTCCTCTCTCTCTCTGCCTGCCTCTCTGCCTACTTGTGATCTCTCTCTGTCCAATAAATAAAATAAAAAGTCTAAAAAAAAAAAAAAGAACAGGTAGATTTTGCCGGAGACCGTAACAAGACTTACTACTCCTTCTAATTTGAATCTAAGGAGTAAAAACTCAGATGTGCTCACAGAGAGGGATAAAGAGAGGAAGGACACTCTGGGCCCCCATGGTTCCACCATCCAACTCCTTAGATTCGAGAAAGAAGTGACAGCTTATCAATTCTACAGAATAACATGAATGACAACAAACGAGAGAGGTGAGGGACCCAAAGGCAGCACCTTTCATGGCACATTGCCCTAACCACCAGTACCTGGGATTCTGCTGCATCTTCAGCCCTTGAGTGGGGTAGAGAGGGAGCAGTGTCCCCTTCCCCCCAACTTGCGTCATTACTGGTTTTATCATCAAGCCTAGACCAACATTCCCGTGTCTGTGCAGTCATCCCAGGGAATACTGCTCAGTTACTGTGTTCCTCCTATGTGCTAGGCACGGGGCAACACACTCCACAGCCCAAACGGAGTTCTCTTCAGTGGTGGTAGCTAAAGACAAACTATTAATTTAGACAATACATTTAGGGTGCACCTGGGTTTGGAAGGGTACGTTGAAGCTGGCTGGAGAAGTCCCAAAGGCAAACCTAGGCTTGGGGAGTAGAGCTACCTACACAGCAGAATAGGGACATGGCTTCAAGGCATGGGGGAAACTCTGGCTAAGAAGCTTACTCTGGCACTTAGAGGGCGAGTAGCCTAAAGTTCTACCACAAATAACACAGGTGTCCTACCAAGTAGCAGAGAGGCAGGCAAAGCCCTCCCGGGTTGAAAGGAGGTGGTAAAAGAGACCCAAGAAGGCAGCCGGGGTGAGGAAACACTTAAGATAAGATTTGAGGGTAATGAGTGGTTTTTTCCCCCAAGTTGAAGATAAGTGGGCAGCTGACCAGGTAAAGATTATTTCAGGTGAAGGCAACAGTGTGTGTGAAAGGGGAGAGGTGACAAGCTGTACTTACCTTTAAGTATCTCAAACTAGGGAAAGTAACAGAAACTTGGTGGGGGGGGGGGTAGAATTTTATTTCTCTCTTAAGTAAAAGTCCAAAAGTAGATATTTCTGAGTTACGATGTCAGCCGCAGTCTTCCCTGAACTTTCTTCTTGCTTCCCCGCCATGTTACCATGCCTACCTCAGCTTCCATGATAGTCACGTGACCTCTTGCCTTGGCATCTGCCTTAAGGACGGTTGCAGGACCCGATCTGCCATTTGGAATTTGCTCTACCAGCGACATGAAGAGGAATTTGGAGGAGATACTGCCTGAGCCTGTCAGTCAGCCACTGAAGTAAATCAGGCCAAAGATCATCGAGATCTGAGCTACGGCAAGCTGCAACCACTGTAACTCGGGCTGTGACTAGCTTTTGCCAAAATGACTTCAACAGAGGAAAACACCAATGACATACTAAGTGACCACATGCAATATAAAACTAAATACAGAATTAAGACTTCTACTCCTCCTCCCCCCTCCCGCCCCACCCCACCTTGGTAGGTTACCATTCTGAGAACATTCCTATTAGAAAACAACTAGACCAAGATTGAATGACTTTCATATGCTGTTTACAAAGAAACACAGAAACCTTCTGTAAGGTCTCCCGTAGAGAGGTGTGGATCTCCGAGGATCCACACATGCACACAAAACAAACACACAAATGTGAGATCTGTGTGCAATCTTGGAAATGGTTAACAGTGGCTAACCGGGAAGAGCGGGGTACTGCCTGCAGAAGACGGCCACAGAGATACTGAGCCTTGCGCCAAGACTGAGGTGGGGAAATGGAACCTGAGCCTCCCCTCTGTTGAGCCCAGACACTTGAGAAACGGCAAAGTTATACCAACTATGATGTTTAAGCAAACTGTGAGGTCAGAGGACACACAGTGCCCACAGAAAATTGCCCTCACTTCTGACACCAATGATGAGTACTCAGGGTTCCCCAAACCATTGATTTTAGTAATTCTCCAGAAGGACGCAGAGAACTTACTGAAAACTGTTAGGCTCACAGTTATGTTTTATTACAAGAAAAGAATACCAATTATAATAAGCCAAGGGAAGATGCACAGAGGGCAGAGTCCAAATGTGGCGCTTCCATGTGTCCTTTCCCTATTGGAATCACGGATGCATTACTTTCCCGGCATTAATGTGTCACGATACCTATGGAGGACTGCCATCCAGGGAAGCTCATCTAAGATTTTAGAGTCTAGAGTTTTCATTTGAGCGCAGTCACAGAGAGCCCACATGGCTATCTGTAGTCTCCACTGCCTCTCAGAGATCAGGCTGATATATTTAGTCTCTAGTCCCTTCAAGAGGCAAAATTGATAGCATGTGGCCCAAAGCTCCCATTATAAATCACACTGTTCAACTATCTTGTGGGCCAAAGCCCTTAGGCAAATAAACACGCTCCTATGAAGCAGGACATTACCAAGGCCTAGAGATCACTGCCAGGAGCTGATAGAAAAGGCCAGTTGTCTCTTTAGGTTAATGCTTCACTACACAGGAAGGTTAAAGTAGTCCCATTTCAATGGCAGCCCTTGGCCCCCAGCATCATGAATTTAGGGCAGCAAAATTAAGGTCAAGCAATAAGCTCACAATTAAAATTCACCAAGCACTTTAGAAATTAAGCCACCACATGCGGGAGCCAAGAGAAACAAATAATAGATTTAGACCATTAAAACCTGCAAATATTGGGTCAGAACAAGAATAGATATACAGAAAATATTTAAATTTTTAAAAAACAGACGAATCTGAAATATAAAAATACAAGAGACTATTAAAAACCAACAGGCACATGGGGAAAAGAACCAAATAGAACTAGGAAAAATAAAAGGGGAATTGGTAAACTGGAAAATAGAGCTGAAGAATCTATCCAGATTGCAGCACAGAGAGATGAGTCTATGAAGATGGGAATGAGACTAAGGAGATCTAAGTGTTTTAAATATGCCCGGGATTTGTTCTAATCAGGTATGGTAAGAAAGGCAGGCACAGAAATGACTGTCATGAAGGAGGAAGTTGTTATTTTCCAAGATCCCTGGAAACAAGGAGGCATGGCACAGCACTGCAGATTGGGGTTGGTGAGGAAGCAGAGAGAGCCAGGGGAAAACATGGACAAGAGCCCTTCTTGTTGCTACCATGGGAAGAAGGGCACAAGACAGGATAAGAAGGTGTAGGACTGGGCTCTTGGGTGCAGGTGCTGACTCTCGGGTACAGGTGCCTGACCCAGGGGTGATGAGGCCACGGGAATATGGGCCTGGAGTATGACGTGGTAAAGGGTGTGGGCTCTGGACTGGTTGGTTTGCTCATGAAAGGTATGCACCAGGTGAGTCATTACTATCTCTAGGAATTGACTGAGCCCTCTCTAGGGCCAGTATCAGCCCCAAGCAGTCAAAGCATCAGGAAAAACAGAACAAAACAAAACATCATCAATACACTCATATATGTCTATGATGAGTCTGAAGAAAAGGAACAGAGAAGACTGAGGGGCACCTGGGTAGCTCAGTTGGTTAAGTGTCTGATTCCTGACTCAGGTTGTGATCTCAGGGTTGTGAGATCGGGCCCCGCATTGGGCCCCGCGCTTAGCAGAGTCTGCTTCTCTCCCTCTTCCTCTGCCCCTTCCCACATGATGTCTCTCTCTCTCTCTCAAATAAATAAATAAATCTTAAAAAAAAAAAAAAAAAAAAGAGGGGCACCTGGGTGGCTCAGTGGGTTAAAGCCTCTGTCTTCAGCTCAGGTCATGATTCCAGAGTCCTGGGATCGAACCCCGCATCCGGCTCTCTGCTCAGCAGGGAGCCTGCTTCCTCCTCTTTCTCTGCCTGCCTTTCTGCCTACTTGTGATCTCTGTCTGTCAAATAAAAAAAAATTTTTTTTAATCTTAAAAAAAGAGAGAGAGAGAGGGAGCAAGAGAGTTGAAAAGAAATAGGATTTGAAGAGATGACTAAAAACTTTCCCACACTAGTGGTAACCATGAATCCACAAATCCAGACAATGCAACATATCCCAAAAGGGACAAAGAAAAAAAAATCCATACCCAAATACACTCTGGTGAAAAAGAAGCAGAAAGACAGAACAAGACCCTGAAAAGTAGCCAGAGAACTGATAAATTACTTTCAAAGTAAGGACAGTCTGAAAGCAACCATGAGTAGAGGAGAGAGGAAAGTAACTATCAGTTTAGAGCTGTACTCTCAATAAAACCAGCCTTCCAGAATGAGTGAAATTTCTACAGGATGGAATAAACACACTTGGCTTGGTCTCTCTCACCAAATGCAACATCGGCCACGTAAGAACACATGATGCAGCTATCTGAGAAATCTAAGAAGTAGCTGTTAGCCAGCAGGAACCTGGGGGAAGGAGGTCAAAAATTTAAGGACTGAATGGTAGTGAGTTCCCCATCTTTCTCCTTTCCAACAGCACCTGGCCTGGACTCAACAGCAGCCCAAAGCTGGTTGAGGGGAGAGAAAGCACCAAGAGAAGTCCACTCTTTCTGGTCTGAGGAGTGGCACAGGGGAACTCTACACATCAGAGAGAGTAGGGGAACCATGTTCTTTTTGTCTTTTCTCCATTCTTTCTAGTCCCAGCCCTAAGGGGTTAGTGTGGACATGTATGATCCTCGCCATTTCACTCCATGAGGATCTGGACTTGAAGAACAAGCACCATATAAGCTAAGCACTTAACATAAAAAAAAAAAGTAGAAAAGAACAGTAAAATGTATCCAAATAGAATGAAGGACGTAATATGTTTCACTTAATTTAAGATGCTACTGATGTATACATTGTTGCTCCGCACACCAGTTAGAAGGGAAAAAGTATCTCCAGACTTACTATGACAGGTTTTCCCATATATCCTTCAATTATTTTCTAACTCCCTGTTGTCAAGGTCTGTGATTTTCCCACATGGTATTGTTTTCCATGACATCAAGAATATGTGCGATGCAGCATTTCCTAAGAGAGGGTGCACTATTGCCTTAGGGATTCTGTTCAGTCCTACAAGTCTTGATACACATGCAGAGGAATGACAAGTATGTCCTCACGGCTACCTATCCAACAAATAGAAGCCACATCCATGTTTCGGTTACGCTAGAATTAAGAAAAATGATATAGCTCAGCATCAATAAAACATGAAAGTAAAAAGAAATTTGTGAACTAGAAAAGGAATGGGGCACCTGGGTGGCTCCGCCAGTTAAGTTTCTGACTCTTGATTTCAGCTCAGGTCGTGATCTCAGGGTTGTGGGATGGAGCCCAGAATGGGGCTCTGCGCTCAATGGAAAGTCTGGTTGGGATTCTCTCTCTCCTTCTGCCCCTCCCCCGGCTCTCTCTCCTTTTCTCTCTCTCAAATAAATTTTAAAAAATCTTTAAAAAAAGAAAAAGAAACAGAAATATATAAAACCAAAGTGAATTCTTTGAAAAGACTGGTAACAAACTCTGGAAAAACTAATCTAAAATAACATCAAAGTTCAGTATTAGTAATGAGAAACTGAACATAACTGCAGATGTAGCAGAGATTAAAGAGATAATACTATGAATAACTTTATGGTTATATGTTTCAAATTTTAGAGTAAACAGACAACACATAAAAATGAAAACTACTCATTGGGGAAAGTATGTGCTATGGTGAGTGCTGTGAAGTGTATAAACCTGGCAATTCACAGACCTGTACCCTGGGGCCAATAATACATTATATGTTAATAAAAAATAAAAATAATAAACAGGGACATCTGGGTGACTCAGTGGGTTAAGCTTCTGCCTTTTGCTCAGGTCATGATCCAAGGGTCCTGGGATTAAGCCCTCCATCTGGCTCACAGTCTGCTCCCCCCCACACACCCTCTCTGCCTGCCTCTCTGTCTACTAGTGATCTCTGTCAAATTAAAAAAACAAACAAACAACAAAAAAAAAACTACTAACACTGAATCAACAAGAAATTCAAATCCTGAATATTTCCATAAATATTAAAGCTTTTAAATGACTAATTAAAAGTCTCCCCACAAAGAAATCCCCAAACCCAGGTCACTTAAAGGAAAATCCTATCAAATCTCCAGGATATAGATCATTACAATATTGCAAACTCTTCCAGATCATAGAAAAAAACAGCATACTCCTCAATTTAAATTGTCAGGCATAGTTATAGTATGGTAATAATAGTACAAGAAATACAATAGTACAAAAGCAGGTAATAATAGTACAAGAAAGAAAAATTATAAACCAATCATCTTCATGAACATAGGTACAAAAATGCCAAACAAAATGTTAGCAAATGAAATCTAGAATTCAAAGAGATAAGACATTAAACCTAAGTTGGACATATGCCAGGAATGCATGAGTGTATTGATGCTAAGAAGATTTAAAAATCTAATTGATGATTTTTTTCCAGGATAATTAACATACAATGTTACATTAGTTTCAGGCATACAATAAAATCATCCAACACTTCTTTTTTTTCTTTTTCATTTAAATTCAATTAATTAATATATAGCATATGAGTTGTTTCAGGAGTACAGATCTGTGATTCATCAATCTTATATAATACCGAGTGCTCACTACAACACCACACCCTCCCCCATGTCCATTACCCAGTTACCCCATTCATCCAACAATACTATATATTACCCAGTGCTCATCGTAAGTGCATTCGTAATCCCCTTCATTTATTTCATCCATGCCCCACCTACCTCCCCTCTGGCAACCAACAGTTTGTTTTTAATGGCTAAGAGCTGGGGTTTTTTGTCTTTTTCTTTGTTTATCTGTTTCTTAAATTCCATGTATAAGCAAAACCATGTGTTGTCTCTCTATGACTTATTTCACTTAGCATAATGCTCTTTAGCTCCATCCATATTGTTGCTAAGGGTAAGATTTCATTCTTTTTTATGGCTGAGTGATATCCCAAGCCTGATTTATCTATGGATGGACACAGGTTGATTCCATATCTTGGCTATTGTAAATAATGCTGAAATCAACTTAGGGGTGTATATGTCTTTTTAGATTAGTGGTTTTTTTTTTTCCTTTGGGTAAACGCCCAGTAGTGGAATTACTGACAATTCCATATGGTATACTGGAATTACATATGATATTTCTATTTTCAATTTTTTAAGGAATGTACACACTATTTTCCAGAGTGGCTGCCTCAGTTTACATTCCCGCCAAGAGTGCACCAGGGTTCCTTTTTCTCCGTATCTTCGCCAATCCTTGTTTCTTGTGTTTTTGATAAGGCCATTCTGACTGGTGTGAAGTGATATCATGTTGCAGTTTTGATTTGCATTTCCATGATGATTAGTAATGTGAGGCATCTTTGCATGGGTCTGTTGGCCATCTAGATATCTTCTTTGGGAAAATGTCTATCCTGCCTGTAATTTTTTTTTTAAATTTTTATTTATTCATTAGACACAGAGAGAGAGAGATCACAAGTAGGCAGAGAGGCAGGCCCCCTGTTGAGCAGAGAGCCCAATGTGGGGCTTGATCCCAGGACCTGAGATCATGTCCTGAGCCGAAGGCAGAGGCTTAACACACTGAGCCACACAGGCGCCCCTGTTCTGCCTACAATTTAATTGAATTAATTGATTTGATTTACACATCTTCAATATCAACTCTGTATCAGATATATCATTTGCAAATATCTTCTCCCATTCGGTAAGCTGTTTTTTAGTTTGTCGATGGTTTCCTTTGCTGTGCAAAAGCTTTTTATTTTGATGTAGTCTCAATAGTTCAATTTTGTTTTTGTTTCCCTTCCCAAAAGAGTTATGTCTAGAAAAATGTTTCTATGGCAGATGTCAAAGAGATTACTGCCCATTTTCTTCTAGAAATTTTATGGGTTCAGATCTCACATTTAGATGTGAGATGTAACCCATTTTGAATTTATCTTTGTGTATGGTATAAGAAAGAGGTCCCGTTTCATTCTTGTGCTTGTGGCTATCCATTTTTCCCGACACCATTTGTTGAAGAGACTGTCTTTTCCCATTGGGTATTCCTGCCTCCTTTGTCCTAGGTTAACTGGCCACATACTCATTGGTTTATTTCTGGACTCTAATCTGTCCCATTGATTTCTGTGTCTACTTTTGTCCCAGTACCATACTGTTTTGATTACTATAGCTTTGTAGGATATCTTGAAGCATGGGATTGTGATACCTTTAGTTTCATTCTCTTTCAAGAGTGCTTTAACTATATGAGGTCTTCTGTGGTTCCATACAAATTTTAGGGTTATTTGTTCTAGTTCTGTGAAAAATGCAATTCCTATTTTGATAGAAATTGCATTAAATCTGTAGATTGCTTTGAGTAGTATAGACACTTTAACAATATTTGTTCTGGGGCACCTTGGTGGCTCAGTGGGTTAAAGCCTCTGCCTTCAGCTCAGATCATGATCCCGGGGTCCTGGGATGGAGCCCCGAATCGGGCTCTCTGCTCAGCGGGGAGCCTGCTTCCTCCTCTCTTTCTCTGCCTGCCTCTCTGCTTACTTGTGATCTCTGTCTGTCAAATAAATAAATAAAATCTAAAAAAAAAAAAAAACAACAACAATATTTGTTCTTCCAGTCCTTGAGCAGGAAATATCTTTCCATTTGTTTGTGCCATCTTCAATTTCTTTCATCAGTGTTTTTGGTGTATAGGTCTTTTGGTGAGGCAGATTCCTAGGTATTTTAGTCTATTCCTAGGTTATTTTAATATTTTTGGTATAATTGTAAGTGGGATTATTTCCTTAATTTCTCTTTCTGCTACTTCTACTTAATCATATTAAGAGATTAAATTAAAAAGAAATCATTTCAGTAGGTTCAGGAAAGGCATTTGACAAAATTCTATATGTATTTATAATCTATTTATTTATAATGAAAGCATGTGTGCATATGTACATGTGTGTGCGCAAGCCAGGTGCTCAGGGAAGGGGCAGAGGGAAAGAAAGGGAGAAAATCTTAAGTAGGATCCATGCTCAGCAAAGAGCCTTAGGTGGGTGAACGCAGGACCCTGAGATGACGACCTGAGTGGAAATCAAGAGTTGGATGCTCAAATGACTAAGCCACCTAGGGACCCCACCAATGTTAAAATTTACATAGAAAAACAAAGATTCAAGAATAACTAAGAAATTTCTAAAGACAATAATGTTGGTGAGAACTGACCTAGCAAATACCAAGATTTACTATAAACTTTAGTTATTAAGACCAGTTTGGCATCAGCATAGAAACATAACCAATAAAATAAAACACAGACCCTAGAAACAGATCTGTGCATATGTAGAATCTTGAGTATGCTACAAAGATGGCATCCTAGGTCCTGAGAAATAGATTCCTTTTGTCTAAATTAAAGCGAAACAGTTGCTGAGTCATGGGCGGGGGGGGGGGGCAGCTGTGGGAGTGTGGAATAGGATTTCTACCTCTGGAATCCATCAATTTCACATCAGTTAAGGACTTCCATCTGAAAAGGCAAACTTCAAAACTATTAGAAAAAAAATTCAAGAATCTGTCTGAACTTGAGATATAAAACCTTTCTCAAGCAAGACATAAAAAGCAGTAACAAAGAAAAGAGTAATAAACTTGGCTACATTAAAATTAAGAGTTCTTTTCACCAAAAGAAACATTAAAAAGTGAAAAGACAGGCCACAAACTGGGAGAGGGTATTTTCAACACATATCGTGAGGCAACGATTAGTATTCAGAGTACATTTTTTAATTTCTTCAAATCAATTTTTAAAAATCCAATAAAAATGGAAAAATACCACAAATAGGAATGTCACAAAAGAGTAAACACAAAGGGACATATGAGTGGATATATGAAAAGCACTCTAACTAATAATAACTAAGGAAATGCAGATTTAAACCATTTTATATAAAAGCATTTTATGCCTACTGGATTACCAAAAAGTATGATGTTTAACAACTTCCAGTGTTGGGAGAGAAGTATGAGTGTATGAGAGCTCTCACATACTGGTAATGGAAGAGTAGATGGATAGGACCATTTTGAAAGACATTTTGGTGTTATCTTATACATCAGCATTAAAGTTTCTAGTAGTCATGTTTAAAGGATAAAATGAAACAAGGGGGGGACGCCTGGGTGGCTCAGTTGGTTAAGCAGCTGCCTTCGGCTCAGGTCATGATCCCAGCGTCCTGGGATCGAGTCCCACATCGGGCTCCTTGCTCAGCAGGGAGCCTGCTTCTCCCTCTGCCTCTGCCTGCCATTCTGTCTGCCTGTGCTCACTCTCTCCCCCTCTCTCTCTCTCTGATAAATAAATAAAAAAAAATAAATAAATAAATAAAAAAAAAAAAAATGAAACAAGGGGTCTGGCTGTCTTGGTTGGTAGAGCATGTAACTCTTGATCTCAAGGTTCTAAATTCAAGCCCCATATTGGGGATAGAGCCTACTTTTATTTTATTTTTTTAAAGATCCTATTTATTTATTTGAGATAGAGAGCCAGAGAGAGAGCCCACAAGCAGGGAGAGATGCAGAGGGAGAGGGAGGTGCTCAGAACCTATTTTTAGAAAGGAGGTGAGAAGGTAAAAAAAGAAAAAAATGCGGGGCACCTGGGTGGCTCAGTGGGTTAGCCTCTGCCTTCAGCTCGGGTCATTATTCCAGGGTCCTGGGATCGAGCCCCACATCGGGCTCTCTTCTCAGCAGGGAGCCTGTTTCCTCCTCTCTCTCTGCCTGCCTCTCTGCCTACTTGTGATCCCTGCCTGTCAAATAAATAAATAAAATATTTTTTAAAAAAAGAAAAAAATGAAATTAACTTTAACAATGTATTGATTTTTACTCATTATATCTAAAATTTTAGCATTTCAACATGGAATCACTATAAAAGAATTATTAATAAGATATCTTATAGTCTTTTTTCAAAATGAAGGAAATCAGAATATACTATTCAAGAGGTGCCTGGCTGGCTTAGTGACGCATTCAACACTTGACCTTGGGTTTATGAGTTCAAGCCCCACATTGGGTGTAGAGATTACTTTAAAAAATTTTTAAAGCCTTAAAAGAATATATATACCACTCTAAAACATGCCGCTTGGGCATAAGAGTTATTTTTGAGCTAAAGACAGTTAGAAACAGACGAAAAGAGCTCTCTTCTCTCCCCTTTTCTGCTTACAAGTAGGGCATAAATTTCCCTGTGTAAAGGTTACATAAATTTCTATTTGTAAAGGAGCCTACCTCTCCATGTCCTGCACCACAAAAAGGAGAGTCATTCTTATCTCAGGAGACAACTTGAGACTGCTTAACAAGAGTGACTCAACAACTCTTCTTTAGGATGTATTTTCTAATCATCTTCTGACAATTTAACGTCCTTCATAGCCCAAATTCATTTTACCTTGGTCTAGTCATTTCACCATAATTTACTCCCCCTTTTTAACAAAGTTATAGAAGCCCCTGGGTATAACCATGACTTTGGACTTTTCTTTCCTATGAAATGCCCATGCATGTAAAAAAGATTAACATCAAAAAATCTGTATGGGGCGCCTGGGTAGCTCAGTGGGTTAAGCCTCTGCCTCTTGCTCAGGTCATGATCTCAGGGTCCTGGAATCAAGCCCCGCATCGGGCTCTCTGCTCAAGCAGGGAGCCTTCTTTCCCCTCTCTATCTGCCTCTCTGCCTACTTGTGATATCTCTCTCTCTCTCTCTCTCTCTCTGTGTCAAATAAATAAATAAATAAAATCTTTTTAAAAAATCTGTATGTCTTTTCTCTTTTTAATCTGTCTTTTGTCAGTTTAATTTATAGGTCTCAAATCATAGACTCTCAGAGCTAGAGGGAAAGTATTTTTCCTTCCCTATAATAAGTCTTCAAAAACCATAATGTATTGTACACAAAGCACATTTCAATCCAGAAGCTAAATTTGGAAGTACTTGATCTCTATCTATATTTTGCAAAATTAGTGGTTGAACAAAGAGATTCACAGACCAAAAGTATTCTAATCATATTAAAAAGTTATCCAAGAACTGCATCAATTTTCAGTGTTTACACTAAAATTAAATTGAATATTTTAATTCCTCATTCATGCTAGCTGTGTTTCAAGTGCTCAGCAGCTATATGTGGCTACCGTATTAAACAACCACAGTCTTCGAACTTTGCTATACCCTTTGACTTAGTAAGCCCACTCCTAAATAAATTCCCTAAAGTAGTGGTTCTCAAACCACAAGCATCAGAATACTTGAGGGGCTGGTCAAAACACAAAGTTCTGGGGCCTATCCCAGAACCTCTGATTCAGTAGGTCTGGGATGAGGTTCAAGAATTGGCATTTCTAACCATTTCCCAGGTGATAACTGACACCCTGTGGGATATACATAGGGAAGTCCTCTGCACCTCTGTCTCAGCAAAAACTAGAAACAACCTACGTTTCCATCAATAGAAGAGTGGATTTTTGTAAAGTATGTATAAGCCCAAAACAGAATATTATACAAAACTGAAAATGACATGTTGCATAATGAAACAATAAGGATCAAATTATATCCATAACTCTATCCATTTATAAAAAAAGAATGTTGATCTTTTTAATAAAGCAATTCCCAGAAGACTATAGACAGCATAATGCTGTTTTTATAAAACTCAAAAACAAACAATTTATCATTAGGACATAATTAATAAAACCACTCTTATTTTAAAAGCAAGGAAATGAAAAACAAAATTTGGGATAGTGGTTACCTCAGGGGCTAGAGAGGAAGCATAAGGGTTAGAGGATAGTCACAGAGGTTCATATTTTTATGCCTTATAAGTTAAATTAAATACATGTCCTATTAGATCATTTTCATGTATTGTATATTTAAAACATTATAAAGGAAATAAAAGATAAAAATTTAAATAACACCATATAGCACATAATACCCAAAATGTTAAAAATACATGTATTTATAGATGCAAGGGAAAAAAGTCTGGAAGAAAAAAATGTCAGAATGTTAATAATGGTTATTTCTGGGTTGTAGAGTTTGGGTATGTTTTTTCTTTTTGTATAATTGTATGTTCTCTACAATAAATATGCAATGCTTTATAATTAAACAAGTTTGTTTCTTTTTATCTTCAACACATATGGGATTCAACTTGCTGTACTCAGTTATTCTCCAAACCCTCTGTTCATTTCTGTACCACCACAGCACCAACCTTAAGAAGGACCCATTTCTGTTCACCATAATAAATTTCTCAGACTCCTTTACATGTTCTCATTAATAACAGTAATGAAAGATGACATGAATTAAGCACCTACTATGTGTTCTTATGTTCTAAGTGTTAAATAAATTATTTTGGTAAGCCTTATAAAAACTCAAGACCTAAGTGCCATTGGTTTTCCCATTTTACAAATGTACCAAAGGAGGTAAAGTGTTTACTTAAGAAGCTTGGATAAGTTGCCCAAGTCCATATAGCTTAGAACGTGGGTTTCCATCAATATCAGCAAAGTTTACATTTCATAACTAAGTTCTGTTTTAGGCCCCATTTTCTCAGAAATAACTTGGTGAGATTATTCTACGTATCAATAAAAAGTGGGGAGAGGACTCATGGAAAGTGTATTCGATTTCCTGATCTAATAAATTTGAGAAAGCAATTGTAATTACTGCTGATGACAGAACTTCCTGGCCAAAATCACTATCTGTCTCAATGAGCAGAGCTTGGCTATTCTCAGTCTAATCAAGACAAGCAGAAACCTGGATGACGTCTGCAGATGTCCGAGTCAGAAGAACCCTCAGCCTCCTCAGGCCTTGGGACTCCTGCCCTTGGGCTCACCTTCCAAAGAAAAGAGTCTAAAATGCATTTGCCATGCTATTGAGTGCTAGAGAAAGTCTCAGGGACTGTCTCTCTCATGCTCCATATGTATTTCATCTTTCATGCTGAGACAATCATCATACTTGCTAAATACAATGGAAAATAGATGCTATTGATTTCTCCTGACACCCTCATGCCAGAATACTGAGACCATATCAGTCCACAAACACCGCTTTTGACCAAAAGTTTCCTGAGTCATCACCAAAGAGTTTGTTCAATTTCATTCTAATAAAATCCCCAAATACATCATCTCCTCTACCAAACCCACTATGAAGGCCTCTTGGGAGCTTTCTATTTCTCTCTTCTTTTCTCGGTTTCCACCTTCCTCATACCTCATTGATAACTTAGAATCTTTAAAAGCCCCAACTTCTGTCCTAAATATGTCCATTCAGTTTCATTTTTTAAAATGGAGGATGAAAATTGGAAAAGAGAACAAAAAAGATAGTAGCATGATATTGGCCTTACAGATGGAGGGAAGGAGCTATAAGTGAAGGGAAGTGAGCAGTCTCTAAAAGGTGAAAAGGTAAAAAGATGGATTTCCTGAATTGATCATTAGAGTCTGCCTACAAACATTACCCACGCTCTCTTGTGAGTCATGTACATAACCCCTTTTAACAAGCACTTCCCACAATCCCATTTCCTGTTCTTTTCTTTGTTTCTCTATTTCTCCAAATAAAGCAGAACAAAAAGGTCTTGGTCTAGCTGTTGATATATGCTAAGCCTGTCCCTCAGGGACCAAGAGAAGCACAACATATCCTTGGCCATGAGCTTAACTCCAAAATACTACGTTTCCTCAGCTACTTTATTTCTCTGACTTTGAAGAACCATTTGAAAGTATTCTCTCTTACAACAAATCAAATGCATTTCGATTATGTCTGGACATTGTGCCTACCTCTGGGAATGCAATGATGAGAAAACAGATATTGTTCTTGTCCTTGGGGAGCTATTGAAAGAAATAATAAATTATCACATAAAAAATAAAATACTTAGGTACCTAATTTATTATTTGGTCAGACCAAAAAATTGGATCAGACCCAATTATTTTATGTACTTAACACACATTGACATTTTAATTTCCCAATAATCCTGGAGGTTATTATGTTCTATTTAAAGATGAGAAAAATGAAGTTCACAGGGGTTAACCATCTTGGCCAAGATTATCCTTCTAAGTAGAAATGTAGCTAGGATTCAAACCCAGGTCATCCATATCCAGATTTTGTATTCTTAGCCTTTTCCATGTATTACCTCTTCATGATTCTAAGAATACAAACATGGTCTGTACTATCCATTTTTCTTTTACAGTAAGATCCACTTTATCTAGAGTGATAGATCAGAAATAAGATTAATAAAGAGCAGGACAAAGAAAAAAATAACCAGGATCAAATTCTTAACAGCAAACCCAGAAGCCCAGTCTAGTTTCAGAAGAATCTGTTGCACCAGAGAAGAATACTAGTGTTGGGCCCCAGTAATCAGGCATCAAAACTCTGCACCATTTGCAATAACCTTGCACCAGAGAAGTATGAATCCTTCACAGATTACAGTGCTGGATGTGCCTGTCCTGGCCCCAAAAAGGATCCCTGACCAGATTCCACATATACATTCTCTCCCAGTACAAGAGCCTGGAACTCTGCTACACACCTAACTCACAAGGAAATGCAACCGCATTTATAGTATGAGATCAGTAAGAAACCTGCCCTCAGCCAAAGACCATTTCCTCTCCTTTCAAAACTCAAATATGACCAGCACTATGGCGGGTAGTGCCCAAGAGTATCAGCTGCAGGTGAGGTCTTAAGTATCACTGTGAGAGGGCTCTCCCAGTGTAGAAGCCCCACTCTGTGAAGGATTTGGCCCCTGAGGACATACTCAGCTCAGTCTACAGACTATATCAGTGTGTGTCTTAGAAGGAAAGTAGTAGAGGGGCGCCTGGGTGGCTCAGTGGGCTAAAGCCTTTGCCTTCAGCTCAGGTGATGATCCCAGGGTCCTGAGATCGAGTCCCGCATCGGGCTCTCTGCTCAGCAGGGAGCCTGCTTCCTCCCCCTCTCTCTGCCTGCCTCTCTGCCTACTTGTGATCTCTGTCTGTCAAATAAATAAATAAAATATTTTTTAAAAAGTAGGAAAGTAGTAGAAAACAGTGTATGAGACCCCTAAATTCTCCAGTATCTGCCTGCCACAGCCCAAGAGACTTCCTACTAGTTCCCTCTAAAAGAAATGAACATAGAAGAAAAATCTAAAACAGGATAAAAGATAAAACTTTCCCGCCTGCCTTCTCTGAGGAACCCTGAATGGGTAGACTGGGCATATTTCAGAGGGTCTTGCTTTGACTCATCTAGAGTGGCCTAAGCAGCCAGAGTCAAAAACCTTTAGAGTAGCTTCCTTGTTCCATTGCCTTGAGGCCCATATGCTCTCTCCATCTTAAAGATCTCATCTGGGGTAAGAAGAGACAAGGAAAGGTAAACCAACGAAAGACATCTCAAAGAGGAGTCTTTCCCCTAAGGTCCTCAGTATTGGCCTAGAACTACCCAAACTAAGTTCTTCCTAGAGCAGAGAGAAAGAGGAAACCTCTTTCTGGAGACAGAAGGCTCCAACGCCCTGTATTAAGAAAGGGAACATTCCAAAGGAGACAGTTCCAGCTGGAACACACAGAGGGGACAGCCTCGTGCATAAAGTTCAGGAAGGAAAAAGAAAAAAAACCAAAGACTTGAACAATAAACAGAAGTGGTAACTTTCTTCCCATTTTATCCTTTACTCCATTTTTGTGAAAAATAGTAATAAAGTTAGAAATGAAAAATTTTTTAAAAGAAAGAAAACTTCAGCACCCAGGACAGTGCTCATGCAACAATTTGTTCCTTGAATGCTCCCTCCTCCCATACAAGAAAAACTGCCAGTCTTCCAGAACAGATTCAGGATCCTATACATACACTGGATCAAAAAAAGCTATCAAAATTTTGGTGCAGTTAGCATTAAATACCCTCTTTTTTTTTTTTTTTTTCTTTAACAAGAAGCTTTGTTTGAGAGTCTACTTTATTTGAGAGTCTTCATTTGAGAGTCTACTTCCAGACATCTAACTGATCCTTTTTGCTAAGGGAACAGGAATGATCTGCCAGTTGCTCAGATGTAATAAGGAAGCTCCTCTGTTATTTCCTGCAATGTCTGGAAACAAAGTGCAGTTAGCATTAAACAGCCTTTTTGTTTTAACAAGAAGCACCCTATTTGAGAGTCTACTTCCAGACGTCTAACTGATCCTTTTTGCTAAGGGGACAGGAATGATCTGCCAGTTGCACAGATGTAATAAGGAAAATCCTCTGTTATTTCCCACAATGTCTGGAAACAAATCCTATAGAGACCAGTCACAAACACACAGAGCCTAGGAAATTATGCAGACTTTTCTTTATTCTTTGTCATGGCAAACCTGTATTGAATACTTAACTGTGTTCAGGTACTGTTTATGCATTTTGGTTCCTTTGGTCCTCCTTGGGTCAATAAAACAGATCAAATGGGAAAAAAACTGCCTTCGTAGTTACCAAGAGTCATGATCGGGTAATCCATGGCTATATGAGACAATCTCATTTTAGAGGATTATGTCCAGTTCTTGGTGCCACGATGGTAACAAAGCCTCCACCTGTACTAAGAACATGTCTCAGTAAAAGTGACCCCAACTTCTACCTGAAAGAACCGACAGGCTAAATCAGAGCCACATTAGCAGGACCCTGACACTGATACTCAAACAATCTTTTTTTTTTTTTTTTAAGATTTTTTTTATTTATTTGACAGGGAGAGAGCGAGATCACAAGTAGGCAGAGAGGCAGGAGGGGGGTGGGGGGAAGCAGGCTCCCTGCTAAGCAGAGAGCCCAATGTGGGGCTTGATCCCAGGACCCTGAGATCATGATCTGAGCTGAAGGCAGAGGTGCAACCCCCTGAGCCACCCAGGCACCCCCTCAAACAGAATCTTTACCTGCCTTAATTTTATCAGATTATGCCTAGTTCTACCTCCTCTATCTCTGCAAAAGAGTTCAAAAACATTCAAGACAAAACGCCCACCCTTGGTTTATTTATGAAATATGGTCTGTCTCCACTGAGACTGCAATGGAGGAGGAATTACTTTTCCCTTTTCCTGAGGGACATCATTAGCATAGTGATAATTAATGAAAGGCAGCAGCCAGAGTTTGGTAAATTATTAATGGTTTCAATCATCCGGAGAGCAGACAGGCCCTGTGCGCAGTTGTCCTTGGTGACAGCATGAGAGTGCTCTGGAGAAACAGAGACAATGGAAAGAAATCAGAGCCGTGCGTGTGTGTAGTTCTGCATGCACAGGTTCAGACTTTCTCATCCAAATGGAATGGGTTTTCACTCAGAAGTATTCATAGATTAAAACTGAGAGCAATGGGTGCCTGGGTGGCTCAGTGGGTTAAAGCTTCTGCATTTGGCTCATGATCTCAGAGTCCTGGGATCAAGCCCCGCATCGGGCTTTCTGCTCAGCAGGGAGCCTGCTTCCTCCCTCTCTCTCTGCCTGCCTCTCTGACTACTTGTGATCTCTGTCTGTCAAATAAATAAATAAAATCTTTAAAAAAAATAAATAAAACAGAGCAAGTCCTTCTGGCACATGGTGAATATTATAAGATTCTCCTTATAGCATGGCTAAACAGAAATTAGTCTGGTCCCAAGAAGCTCTTGAAAAGTTGAGATGAAGAAGGTAGAAGGTCTTTTACAGCAACCACAGAGCTTAGGGGTGAGAGGGCAAAATTGAGAACTCGGGAGATCAATGACAGAGCATAGTTGGAGAGTGTACGCCAAAACTGGTTACTGGAGCCAAAGTTTTGGAAACAAATGTCAAAAGCTAAGATACACAGAAAAAAGGAATCATAGGCAACCCGAAAAAATGAGAGTGATGATGCTCTTCACAAATTTCCAGGGAAGGGAGTTTCAAAGCTACTGTAGGAATCTTTCTCTTTCTATAAAAGTTTACTTGTACGGGTCCCACTTAAACCTAAGATCATAAGCTTTTTGAGGGTGGCAATTTTTACTGTTTTCTTCCCTGATGTATCCCTAGAGCCTTGCACAGTGCCAGACATAGTGTAAGTATTTAAAAATATTTGTTGGGTAATGAATACAGGGGTGAATACATTGAAATAGCTAACTTACCATGCTAGGTATTGGATAAAAAAGAAGTATTGAGGCCATTTCTTTCATCTTGGGTCTCTGTGCCTTTTGCAGAACTTCCAACACTATGTTGGGACTGAGTATCTGGAGGTTCACAAACTCAGTGGTCCATAGAAGCTTTTGTGAGGAGGCCCAGGGAAGAATCTGCCATTTTCAATGGGAAACAAGTGGTGATTACTAATCATGGTGACTGTGTACTTTGGATCTGGATTTGTTGTACCTTTTGCTTTTGACATCAAATGCTCAAAGATGTTTTAATTAATCCATTGAATAGATGTGAAAAGGAACATTGTAAGAGGTACAATCTCCTTGAAAAGTGGATCAAACTCTTGAAACTTGTTAATAAACTTATAGCATGAAAAAAAGAAGTACTGATAAACATTTTTCAAAAAAAACCACATCAACTATTACTTTGAGTAACAAAGAATTTACTGAACAATTCATCGGAGATGAGAAAGAGAGTAGAAAAACATACATGGGATTTATAAATGTATATTTGGTTGGTGGTCATGATAAAAAGGAATTTTAATAGAGGGTTAAGAATATAAGTAAAGGGGAGCCTGGATGGCTCAGTGGGTTAAGCCTCTGCCTTCGGCTCAGGTCATGATCTCCAGGTCGTGGGATCGAGCCCCGCATCGGGCTCTCTGCTCGGCGGGGAGCCTGCTTCCTCCTCTCTCTCTCTCTCTTTCTGCCTACCTCTCTGCCTACTTGTGATCTCTGTCTGTCAAATAAATAAAATCTTTAAAAAAATAAAAAAAGAATATAAGTTTTTAAAAAAAGGATATAAGTCAAACTGGGGATGCCTGGGTGCTCATTTGGTTAGGCATCTGCCTTCAGATCAGGTCATGACCCCAGGATCTTAGGATTGAACCTCACATCGTACTCCCTGATCAGTGGGGAATCTCCTTCTCCCTCTCCATTTGTGTGCTTTCTCTCTCTCTCTCTCTCTCTCTCTCTAATAAATAAATCTATTTTTAAAAAAATGAATGAGGATGTATATGTTCAGGATAACTTTGCCTTAAGTTCATACCATGAAGTAATACCACAACAAGGACAGAAAATACAAAAAGAAAAAACTTAAACAATATAGCCAGCCTCAAAAAGGAAGCTAAATGTCCCAATGGGCCAAAATGCAATGTCATGAATAGACCAGAGCTGAGAAGCTGCTCCACTCAGCGTTCAGAAGCTGGCCGTGGCTGCTGCGAGTTTGGCTCCTATGTGGTAAAAGGACTAAAACTACTCCAAAACAGGGGTGGAAGTGGAGTTCTTTCAATTATGAAAACAAGATAAATTTGTTTTAATTGCTGCAGATGACTGGCCTAGGTCTATAGCTTATAGAAACTCATAAGCCCACAGAAGGAGGACAGTTCTATGGCTTTGGAAACAGCAACTAAACACACTACTGACTGAATCCCTGAGTTGCTGCTTGGAAAAGAGCTAGCAGGAAAGTTGCCCAACCATCTGACTATCTCTGATCACCGAGGGCCAGGAGACCCAAACCAACACTGCAAGCAAGGTTCTGGACTGGAAGCCCAAGGCACGTAGGAGAGGTAACACAAAAGATCACTCAAACACTACTTTGAGTTTTAAATTTACCCTTTAGTTCATTAAAATTACAAATTCAAAAACTTAACCCTTCTTTGTCCTATTCTTAGATCTTTTTATACCCTTCCTCATAGATTTAAAGTAAGCCAAACTAGGGATGCCTGTGTGGTACAGTAGGTTAAATATTCAAATCTTGGTTTTGGCTCAGGTGGTGATCGCAGGGTTACAAGATTAAGGCTCCCATCAGCCCCCCGACACCCCAACTCCCCACCCTGGGAACACTCAGTGCAGAGTCTGCATGAGATTCTGACATTTTCTCTCCCTCTGCCCCACTTGCTTGTACACACTCTCTCTCATGCTCTTTAAAATAAATAAATAAATTTTAATTAATTAATTAATTAAATCCAACGGGACTCTTTCATGTCTCATCTTTCTCCAGTCATAGCTTTGAGGTCATTTAAAAATCAAGAAACTGAGTTAAAGTAATCAAAATTTTCCATCGACAAAAAGTTGACCAAACCTGCAGATAATCCTTCTTTACAAACTGTTTCAAAGGACCAGGAAAGTAGAGGGGAAACAAATTCTTTAATGTATTTTTGAGGCTATTTAGCCTACTACCAAAATCAGATGACAAGACAAAAAATAAAATTACAAATCAATCTTTCTTAGAAATACAGACATAAAAGTTTTAGTTTATATATTAACAAATCAAAGTTAAAATGTATTATAAAATATATCATAACTTAGTAGAGTTTATCCCATAGTAGGGAAAACACCATTAAAAAATCTGTCAATACATTTACCATGTCAAGCATACAAGATGAAGAACCAAGCAGCACAACCAATATTTGGGGAACACCTTGTAGTGGGAACAAGACCAGGAGCAGTGGGTGGTTTTCCACTGCATGCGCAAGGTAGAGAAGGATCAGATGTTAGGTCCTTGGGCTGTGGAAGTATCAGCCAGCCACACATCTGGTCCAGAGGCTGTGGATATAGGACATGGTGGGAGCTTGGACTCCAGCCCTGACTTTCCACCTCTGCACTCCACCAAAATCGACTGCTCAACTACTAGCAAGTATCCATGGAGTGCTACAGGAGGGGACTACTTCTCTAGGATGTGGATTAAGTCAGATTATTCATAGAGTCAGTAAGAAATACAGAATTATATCTAAAAATGCAGGAAAAAAATTCTACAAAATTCAATACTTATTTATGTTTCTAAAACAAAAGCTTACCAAATCAAGAAAAGAAGGAAATTTTCTCAACCTAAGAAAGAACATGTATTTTAAACACTTACCAAACAAAATAATTTCCTAATGGAACTTCAGAAACAGTATCAGTGAAATCAAGAATGCAAAGGTCTACCATAACCCCTACACCACTGACATACTGACAGACCTAGTCAATGTAATAAAATATATAAAAGTATAAGAATTAGAAAGGAAGAGAAAACTACCCTTATTTTAAGATAACATGGTTATGTACACAGAAAATCCAAAAGAATGTATTAGAATATTTAGAACAAATAGGAAAACTCAGGAACATTACAGAATATCATCAACATATAAACATGCTATATAGCATTCCTATATATCAATAAACCAATTATAAAATATTATAGAATTAAAATGCATACATATTAGCAACAAAATATTAGAATCCAAATAACAAATCTAAAACTTAAAAAGTTTAAAACCTAATAAATCCAAAACCTCTATGAAGAAAATCATTAAGATTATTGAAGGATATTTTAAAAGATCGGAGTAAGTGGAGAGACCATGTTAATGAATCAAAAGATGAAATTAGGTCAACATTTCAGTTCTTTTCCTTATTAATTTGTAAGTTCAATGCAATTCCAATCAAAAATCCAACAGAACTCTGTAAAATTTTACAAGCTGATGTTAAAATTCATGTAAAGCACCAAGTACCAAGAATAAAAGTATTTTGAAGAAGTGTGCAGGGGTGAGGAGAGGAGGACTGTTCTACAAGATGAGCCATGCAGGAACTGGTCTGATGCTTGCAGCTGGCCTCAGTGTTCTTGGAAGCCAGCCTGGTGCTTCCTGTAGCTCCTACACCATCTCACATTATACCACCTCAGACAAGGTCACTTGGAGACCATCATAAACTGAGTTAGAACAAAGCCACTGGTAATTTTGCATAAATATAGACAGAAAAGTTCCCTGCACAACCCACAACATACCAAGCATGCCTATCTCTCACTAAAACAACTGACTTCTATTTTTTTAGTAAGTGCAATTTTGTCCTCACTCTAGCCTGCTCTCCCTATAGATAATATTTACTGGGATATCCAGTCATAGATATGGATAGTTGTCCCCACTTCTGGTAATCACCCAGTCCAGAGTTACTCCCCTCTTGCTGAGGTCCTCTCCAGAATCATTCAAGAAAAGCCCACATTTTACAGCATGTTTGTTTTTTCATGGTTTTACTGAGATGCCACATGGTTCTCTAACCTAAACTGAAACTAATAATAAATCTAATTTGTTCGACTATGGGTACGTTCCTGGAGGTAGTAGCTGGGGGATCCTGACAGAGAGAGCAAGGCTTAAATACTCTACAAATAGTATGTGGTTGTAGCACCCAAATAACTTGTAAGTCAATGGGACAGGATAGAGAGTTTAGAGACAGACCTACAAACGAAAAAAAAAAAAAAAAAAAACCTGAAAATTGACAAGAGTTGGTATTATAGTCAGTGATAAAAAGTAGAATCTTAAAAATAATACTAATGAGTATGATTTTCCCACATAAAAATATGGAATCTCCTATCACCATACACAAAAATAAATTTCAGATGGATTAATCTTCAAGTGAAAAATTCCAAATAATAAAGAAAATTATAGCAGAATGTCTTTATGATTTGAAAAAGTATCAGGTCTTAAACTTGGCACAAACATGAAAGGAAAAGATTTGGCTACATTAAAGTTTATAACTCTGCACAGCAAATGATATTAGGGTAAAAAGATAAGCTGAAGATTAGAAGGGATATTTGCAGCACTGTACAGCCAGTAAAGAAGTCGTATTCAAGTTAAGTTATATATGAAGAACTTCTACAAATTGATTAGAAAAAGATGAATAACCCAACTGAAAAATAGTCAAAGTACATGTAGAGACAATTCACAAAAGATATAAATAAATACAAAAATATGCTCATCCTGAGTAATCAAAGGAATGCAAATTAAAATGATGAGATACCATTGGCAAAATGGTATCAGATTGGCCAAAAAAAATTTTTTTAAGATTTTTTTTTAAGTAATCTCCACACCCAACATGAGGCTTGAACTGAGAACCCCAAGATCAAGAGTTGTGTGCTCATCTGACTGAGATGTAATAACCATTCCAAACATTGGTAAGGCTGTGGAGTACACCACTGGTAGGAACATAAACAGGTACAGCCATTTGAGAGAACAATCTGGCATTACCTAGTAAAAGCTGAAAATAAGCATGTCGTACAACTTATCCAGCAGTTCCACTACTAGGTTCTCATTAAATCTATTCAAAACAAGATGGAGAGAGATACAAACATGTGTGGGTAAGGAAGTAGGAGAGAGACTCAGAGAAAAAGAAAGAACAAGAGAGAGGAAATGCCTCCTACTGGCTTTGGACATCTGCTTCCTTACTGCACACCTATATTTCCTGCCCTCTCTCACCCTATAATAAGTTCCCCCTTTAGACATAAATTCATCAGAATAGGCTTATATAGTTTTTGTCACCAAATGACAACTCCTAGATAACTTGAGTCAAAAAGGAAGTCAAATTTTAAAATAGAGCAAAAGGAGGTTGAGAGATAAATAAAACACAATCGAGGAGGGTTTACTTCCACCTTAAACACTTGTCAAGGCAGTCTCCCAAACAAAGACAGCTTGTCCGAAGAGGCATTCTTTTGGATAAAATGTCCTACAACTCACCAAATCCAGATTGATAGCTTCACTGAATTTCACTTGGTCACCCCAGGAATGGACAAGTCACTTCACCATTAAGGCTTCTATTTCTTCATTTCTAAAATGAGATTTAATTAAATGACCTCAAAGTTTCCTTTCAATTCTGAAATTCCGTAACCAATCCCAAAATTAAGACTGTATATAGAGTAGGTTTGTAAGCTCTACAGTGAGAATCAGAACGAACTCCTGCTAAACCCACAAAACCCAATGGCTGTGGAACCTTGAGGTTGATGCTATAAGTCATGAAAGACAACAGAATGTCTAAAGTGGACGCTCAGCTGAGACATGGGAGCTCAATCCAGCAGAAGTGTGGCTTTAAGACTTCAGAGCCTTAAAAGTATTTGCTAGAAAAAAAAAAAAAATTGGGACGCCTGGGTGGCTCAGTTGGTTGGGCGGCTGCCTTCGGCTCGGGTCATGATCCCAGCATCCTGGGATCGAGTCCCACATCGGGCTCCTTGCTCAGTGGGAAGCCTGCTTCTCCCTCTGCCTCTGCCTGCCTCTCTATCTGCCTGTGCTCACTCTCTCTGACAAAAAAAAAAAAAAAAGTATTTTCTAGTATAAAGTTCCCAAGTTAAGGGGTACCCTGATGGCTCAGTTGGTTAAGCATTGGGCTCTTGATTATGGCTCAGGTCATGAGATGCAGCCCCATGTCAGGCTCAGCTCTCAGCAGGGAGTCTGCTTGGGATTCTGTCTGTCTCTCCCTCTCCCACTGCCCCTCCCCTTGCTCACACTCTTGCACTCTCTAAAAAATAAAAATAAATTAAAAAAAATAAAGTTCTCAAGTTAAAAATGTTCTCCAGTTATATGTTTACAGAGGTTTTCGGTCTTTTTTTTTTAAGATTTGATTTTATTTTATTTATTTACTTGGCAGACAAAGATCAAAAGTAGGCAGAGAAGCAGGCAGTGGGTGGGGAAGGCAGGCTCCCCATTGAGCAGAGAGCCTGATGTGGGGCTTGATCCCAGGACCCCGAGATCATGACCCCAGCTGAAGGCAGAGGCTTTAACCCACTGAGCCACCCAGGCGCCCCCAGAGGTTTTCAGTCTTTACGAAGCCTGCATGTGTGTGCCTCCTTAGAGAGTCCCAGCTGGGTCCTAACCACCAATAAAAATTGGGAAATGGGAATACAAAAGGAGGCAAATTACACTGTGTGGAGAAGTGACTAGTGTGTATATAAATTATATACATGTAATTTATAACGTAATTATGTTTTATAATTATATATGGGTTGAAACAGATTTAAACCACACATATAACTTTTAAATTATTATATGATTTATATCATATATATAGTTATATGTACTATACATTACATATGCATTATATGTAATTATATGTTTACATATATAAATTTAATAATTATATAGTTACATAAAATATGTAACTATATATAATTTATATATTTATTTATAATTTATATATTTATAATTTAAATGGAACTATAATATATAATTTATGTATAATATATATGTATATAATTTTAAAACAATTTATCTTCAAATTCCAAATGCTTAAGGCTCATCACAAAATTGCTTAGCATGGGTGCCTGGGAGGCTCAGTGGGTTAAGCCTCTGCCTTCGGCTCAGGTCCTGGGATTGAGCCCCGCATTAGGCTCTCTGCTCAGCTAGGAGCCTGCTTCCCTTCCTCCCTCTCTCTGCCTGCCTCTCTGCCTACTTGTGATCTCTCTCTGTCAAATAAATAAATAAAATCTTAAAAAAAAAAAAGGATTACTAAGCAATCCTTTTTTTTAAAAAAAATCAAGATGATTTTAGGTTTATTCTTTCTTGTTAAGGCCTGCAGTTCAAGTAAAGCCAAAATCAGTTTGGGTTGGAGCATATTTGCTTTATTTTCCAGTTGCTCAAACACAGAATATTAGACATGATCAAATAATGTAGAATGAAACCTTGAAATATTTGAATTGAAAAGGGACTCTTCGACGTGTGCACGTCTGAGGTCCTGCACAATTCTGTGACTTGCTTAAATTTACACAGCTAACAAGTGGCAGAACCGTGACTGGAAACCAGGCTTCCCTCTTCATCGCAGGGCTGCCCTGGGCTTGCCTCCCTCTGCTGAAGCCACATCTGCACTGGAATCGGGAACAACCTAGAGAACCCCCAGGTCCCCTATATTTTCAAACCTTCAGTCTCCTCCCTGCAAGCGTCCGTGCCTGCTCCCTTTCTCTGGCATATGCCATCCTCCCAGCCCTGCCAACTCCTCTTTCCACAAATCACCACAAGACCCACAGTCTCCCCACCTCTAGATTTTCCAAACCAGTCAAAACTCCCCCAAAGCTCTGACATCCCAAAAGAGAAATGCCCAATTTTATTTTGTTAATAGAAACATTAGGAAAACAATGCCATGTATTTCCACTAACATGTCATAAAAGTTATTTTAACACTGAAAACATAAAGAGTGTACACCTGAAAGAAATGAATTTTATTACATATAAAGTACACCTCAACAGAGGCATATAGGTATGCTCTTAAAATGTAGGTATGCTGAACTGGGAATTTAAAAAATTAGAGGAGCACCCGCGTGACTCTGTTGGTTAAGTATTGGACTTTGACTCAGGACATGATCCTGGGGGTCCTAGGATCGGGCCCCGCATTGGGCTCCCTGCTCCACGAGGAGTCTGCTTGCCCTTCTGCCCCTCCTTTCTGCTCATGCTCTCGCGCTCTCTCTGAAATAAATAAAATCTTTCAAAAAATTTAGAAATTGAATATATTTAGCTTTGGTCTCCCTGCCCCCATGCCATTTTGCCACAGATGAGGGAAAACACCATCACACACAAGAAGAGTTTGGGAAAACGACTGCTTCAGACTCTTCCTGGACAACGTCTCCTGCATCCTTCTGGTCCATCCACACTACCTTTATCCATCCAGGCTTTCATCACTTCTTTTCTGGACTACTGCAGTATATTCCTGCCTACTCTTTCTGTGTCACATCCTCTTCTCCGGACCCTCCTTTCATGTGGTATCAGAATGAGCTTCCTAAAGCACAGCCCTGATCAGGCCCTACAGCTGTCAGGAATAAAGCCTTGGCGCCCTCACCCACAATCACACCCACCCTATCTTCTTGTTCACCATTCTGCGCCCCGTGGACTCAACACTCAGGATATTTTTTTTTTTAAGATTTTATTTTTTCATTTGACAGAGAGCAAGAGAGGGGAATACAAGCAGGGAAAGTGGGAGAGGGAGAAGCAGACTCCCCGCGGAGCAGGGAGTCCAGTGTGGAGTTCGATCCTGACCTAAGCCAAAGACAGATGCTTAATGCGTAAGCCACCCAGGCACCCCTCAGGCTATTTCTAACTGCATTCTTTTCCTTACACACTTTTTTAAAAAATTTATTTTTAAATAATCTCTACACCCAACATGGGGCTCTAACTCAAAACCCCGAGAACAAGAATTACAAGCTCCACTTGACTAGCCAGTCAGGTGTCCCTCCTTGCATACTTTCATTCACATGATTTCCCACATCTTTTTTTATTTATTTATTTATTTATTTATTTATTTATTTTCAGGAAAAACAGTATTCTTTATTTTTGCACCACACCCAGTGCTCCATGCAATCCGTGCCCTCTCTAATACCCACCACCTGGTTCCCCCAACCTCCCACCCCCCAGCCACTTCAAACCCTTCGGATTGTTTTTCAGAGTCCACAGTCTCTTGTGGTTCATCTCCCCTTCCAATTTACCCCAACTCCCTCTCCTCTCTAACACCCCTTGTCCTCCATGATATTTGCTATGCTCCACAAATAAGTGAAACCATATGATAATTGACTCTCTCTGCTTGACTTACTTCACTCAGCATAATCTCTTCCAGTCCCGTCCATGTTT
Organism: Mustela putorius furo; assembly: GCF_011764305.1. Taxonomy (NCBI): domain Eukaryota; kingdom Metazoa; phylum Chordata; class Mammalia; order Carnivora; family Mustelidae; genus Mustela; species Mustela putorius. Next base: position 1,221,356 of record NW_025421294.1, read on the forward strand.
CTACAAAAGTTGGGTATTCGTCCTTTCTGATGGAGGCATAATACTCCATAGTGTATATGGACCACATCTTCCTTATCCATTCGTCCATTGAAGGGCATCTTGGTTCTTTCCACAGTTTGGCGACCGTGGCCATTGCTGCTATAAACATTGGGGTACAGATGGCCCTTCTTTTCACGATATCTGATTTCCCACATCTTAAACAAAATTTCACCAATCTACATTTTGAAATATTGCACACTCTTCAAAGAATACTCAAGTGCTACTTATGTCTGCAAGACTTGATAATTCACCTCTGTGCCCTCTAAATTCATCTTCCTCTGTCTAGTACGTAACATATCATGCCTTATGATGAATCTGTCATATTATAGTAGAGGTTAGGCTATCATCAATTTCTATACTGTGTATGTTTAATTATTAAATATATAATTTCTTCTCAACAGATGAGTTTATATCCTACTTCCCTTGAAAAACAGAAGCCATGAAATAACTACCCCCAATGTCTGCCAACACACATACTAAAGCCCAGTATATGTTTACATATCATGCACTCTTCTTCCTTCCCAAAGCTTTTTCCTAAATGCTCTGAATCCCATCCTCCTGTTCCTGACGAGAGCTTCCCTTCATCAATTACCTCCTCTTTCTTCTAAATGTTTAACCTCTTCCTTGTTGCTCAGTAGCTCTACTTCTCAGTAGTTCAGGGAACACCAGTTAGAAATATTTGCATAAGAATGCCTGGGTAGCTCAGTCATTAAGAGTCTGCCTTCAGCGCAGGTCCTAATCCTAGGTCCCGGGATTGAGCCCCACATCCAGTTCCTTGTTCGTTAGGGAGCCTGCTTCTCCCTCTACCTCCGCCTGCCACTCCCCTTGCTCGCTCTATCTCAGTCAAATAAATAAACACAATCTTTAAAAAAAAAAAAAGAAAGAAAGAAAGAAAGAAATATTTTCGTAAAGTATTCTTAAGCCAAAAAAAAGTATTCTTAGCCAAAATAGTTGTGCTGATAGACCCCCTAGAGACCCTGAACAGAGCACCTACATCTATAAAGGCAAGTGAAATGAATCATGAACACACATTGCCAGGCAAGAGAGAATTCTGTTTAGCCACCCATCCATCAGTGAAATAAAGAACACTGAAAGCCGATGCCAGAACCACCATCCTTAATTTGCTTTCCCTTGAGATATTCCTGATCAACGAACATCTGCATATTGTACCTGGTCAAGACAAAAGTGTACACCTGAGGGGGCCCAAGACCTATTTTCTGGGAAAGCCACTTGGATTTCTTCTTACCTGATATTACTTTTCTAAGGGTCCACGGCCTCAACATGTCAACATAAATTCAAAGAATTCATAGATAGATAAATGCATAGTATTATGGCTTATAATTTTTGTGTATTATCTATTCTCACCAAAAGACTATAAATCTCTTGACTGTAAACCCAAGAACAAGAGTATGTCTTTCTTGTTTATCATTATGGTTTCAATTCCCAGCACAAGGAAGGCACTCAAAAAAGTATAGAATGAATGGGACTATAATAAGTCAAGGTCAGGATTGCAGTAATTTAGGGTAGGAAGCTTTGCAGAACAATCTGAAGATATTATTTAAACTACACAATCTTAAACAGTCTCCCTTAACTGTCAAAGATAAACCAGCATTGGACAGTCATTATAGCCATAGAAACAGATTCCGTTCAAGACTACTGCAATATGAGAAGAGACTTCAGTACAAAACATGGCTCAGTTTTTAATATAGCACGGGCAAGTAAGAATTTATAGCCAAGAAGTGGATGGGAAATTACTAATGGGAAGCATCAGGGGTCAGGGAAATTCAAGATAAACCAACCTGACAGGATCTTTGCTAAAGACAGGTCAGAGTGCCTAGACATCACCTAGGGGATGGTGGAAGATGAGAAGGATGTGGGACTCTTGATAAACTGATTTATCAGGATTCTTGCTAAAACTGGATTTTAAAAGGAAGTACATAAATAGTTCCAGAAGGAGGTTCGAGAGCCTGACTCAAGTCTGGTCAGAATCTTTGTCAATAACCAGTATCCAATGTACCATTACCAGGTTTGGGAAGGGTGTGTGGGTACCTAGATATAGCATGTGTCCCTCACAGGCCTCCAGATTCTAGCAAAGAGTGAGGGTGAAACGTCAACAATTACTGTAGGGAGAGCAGCGGTTACGTTTAGTTGACAAAAGTCCTATAGTAACTTTCATCTATCACCTCTAGACCCTGGGAGAACCAGTGTTCCAGAAACGCCATTCCTATGCCTGTAACATTCACCAGATCTTTAGATGTGTGATACTTGTCAACTCTCAGACCCCTGATCCTTCAGCCAATCTCAGAAGGTCTCTGGGGCTCATACATGGGTAACTGCACATGGATAACTACTTCCTCTTCCTAAAATTCTTAAAATATTTAAGATTCTCATCCTCTACCACAGAGACATTGAGTCATTAAACATAATAAGGCACTCTATTTGAAGAGGAGATCTGGGGGCGCCTTGCTGGTTCAATGGGTTGAGCATCTACCTTTGGCTTGAGTCGTGGTCTCAGGGCTCTGGGATGGAGCCCAGTGTCAGGCTTCTTGCTCAGCGGGGAGCCTTCTTCTCTTTCTCCTGCTCCCTCTGTGCTGTCTCCATGTCTCCCAAATAAATAAAATCTTTAAGGAAAAAAAATAAAATAAAAAGGAGGCCTAATGCTGACAAAATGAGAAGGAAAAGTTGCTTCTACCAAGACACTTCAGATTAAATGTTGCCATCATTAATACAGAATATCATTACCACCATGAACTTAAAACCTGGATCCTCAGACCAAATTTTGTAAAAAGCCTTTTCATACCCAGCCCACAGATTCCTTATTACCAATTCCCTCTAAGTCCATACCTTTAGTCAAATGAAACAAGAAAGCATGGGGTGACATTGAAGTAGGGGTGACAGAGTTAAAGAAGTTTGGAGCAGAATTCTTATTCCTATCTTAGAACCACAAAGTCCTCCAGCATCTCTGCCTTTTGAGGAAACATTCCAGGCTACAATAGGAAGCACTACTCAGTGTTACCTTCAGAGTCCTGCCTGTACATTAATCAATGATTAAAGCCGTTTCCTGATCTTATTTATTTAGGACTGACACGAATGAAAACAGTTAAGGGACCCAAGAAGAAGATCAGGATTTTAACTTAAGTATTTTCTGGAAAAGTAGCAGACAACAAAACCAGTAAAGAACTCCAACAGGTTTTCAGGATTAAAATGTAACACATTTCAATCACAACCAAGCCTCTCAAAGAGGAATTCAAATAGAAATGTGACACCTCTCCCACCCCCCACCCCCCCACCCCTGCAAAATACATCAGCACCCTAGTGAGCTAATTTCTATTAAAGAAAGAAGTGCTTTCTGGGGAATTTGGGAGTCCAAACAATCTGTTCAATTGCCCAGAGTGATATGGAAGCAAAGAAAAATAAATTTGGGGAGTCAGAAGGATTAGAGCTGACAACAGGATTTAGGATTATGTGACCTGACCAAGAGGATTTCCATCATCTCTCTTGACCTCTGCTTCCTTCTCTGGAAAATGGTAATAGTATCTATCTTTGAAGATTATTGAGGGAACTATGAAAATACTGCAAATAGCAATTAAGAATTAACATATTTTCTATCGGCATTATCTGTCTCCCCAGGAAGCAGGGGAGGGACTTTCTTTTTTAATACTAATATTATGCAGGTGCCTCTTGAATTTGCACTGGGAAACCATAAACATCTGTTTGTCTCTTCTGTTTCATCTGTTTGTCTGCTTCTTACATGTTATTTATTCTGGTTTAAGCCTTAGAAATGTCACCTCAGGTAAACACTCAAACATTTAAAGACTACTAACCTTTACATTTAAGATTTTTGTATTTCTTGAGTTGAATCTACCACCTATCAATTTTCATTTGTTCCCCTCGAAACTCTTTACTAAAATGACATTTTTCCTTTGAACAGGTTATTTTTCCAAGATTATATACATATGTATATTTTTTAAAGATTTTATTTATTTATTTGACAGAAAGGGACAGAACACAAGCAGGAGGAGAGGCATTGAGTAGGGAGTTGGCTGCAGGGCTCGATCCCAGAACCCTGGGATCCTGACCTGAGCCAAAGGCAGTTGCTGAACAGACTGAGTCACCCAGGTACCCCATGTAAGATTATATATTAAGTAGTGGGAACGAGTGAGTCTCCCATACTTAAAACACCTAATACAGCTATTTCCCTTCCTTTGGACAAAAAACATGCCCCCAAAGAATCCATTTTTTATCAATGAATATTTTCTAAAAAAGGAGTAGCCAAAACAAAAATTCCAATTTTTTAAACTGGTTTTAATGGGGCTAACATCTGAAAAAATTTAAATTTTATTGTTCTCACTGTGAAAATTAAGGAGTCTACTGAAGGTTTTAATAAGCACTATCCCATCAGCTCAACTCAAACCATCTCCAGTTAACTAACACACACATACACACACACACACACACACACACACCCCACTGCAATCAAAGAAAAACAGTGCACCAATACTTGTGCGGCAATCTCCCAATTAATGATGAAAACTCCTTAGAGCCAAGGTGTTGTTCTCCCAATAGACTGCTATTTTTAAAATACTTCTCTTTGAAAACAAGAACATGATTAATTCCATCATTCTTACTCAAATTACTTATGACATAGAAATGACACAGTATGAGCAATTATTAAAAACATTTTATTATTTATAATTTGTACATGCTGCAATTTGTGTCATTTGGGGTCATCTTCCAGGTTGTGATGTCATCTACCAAGATAAACTAAACCTAATTTTCTTCCTGCTACACCACATACAAAAATACAATTTTCAAAGCGAAGTTCCCCTTCTTTACCAGAAGATACAAGATATGTAGGAGTGTGTCAGATGAATAAGAAAAGAATACTCTGCACATGTATCAACACCATACAAGGCATTATCCTTCACACAGTAATGTCTATTGTGTTCTTTTATTTGGGAACAGCAGGAAAAGAGCCCCTTAACCCTCAGAGGGAAATGCAAACTTTGTTGCTAAAGGCAAACTCCAGGGATGAGAGTGTGGTCCTCGCAGGGGAAGTTGGGGTGGTGGGGATTTAGGGAGGCGGGAGGACACCTCACAAGCACTTCAAAAGGAAAGAATTGCAGGTGGTTCCTCTGGGACAGTCGCACAGCTTCCCAATCCTCGCTCCTTTTCGCACGGCGCACCGCTCCCCAGCGTGGCACTGAAAACAACACAATGTGTGGTCTTTCCACATAAGCAAACCCAGCTCCCAATAGGCACATGTCCCCATCAACACAATGTCTGCCTCTTGGGAAAGATCGATGGAACCTGTCACCATCACCAGAGCTCTAAGTATGGTCAGACCTGAAACACAGAGAGCCTTAAAATTTCAGTGAGACAACATTAAAGAAAAAAAAATTAATTATTGAACCCCTTCTACTTCATTCTACCTTTTATTTGGGGGGAGGAGTTACATTTTCTAGCCCCTTTAGCTGTTTATCAAAAAGAAAAATAATCAATCAGACATTTTTCTAAGAAATAAACAAATAGAACTGTATTTTCTCACAGCCTCTACTCCCTGTTTTCAGCCTTCTCATCCCAAGAAGAATGTGTGTGTGTGTGTGTGTGTGTGTGTAGCATGCACAAGTGTAATTCGCCAAGGAAAGTGACAAGTGGGGAATCAAGAATTTTAACCTTAAAACATAGATCAGAAAAACTGGCAGTGCCTCAGACAGCAAGAAGAAAATTGGGGGAAGAAGAACTGAGTAGATTTAAGGGCTTTTCCAATTCAGAGAATTTTTCATGAGATTTAAAAAAGCTCATCTTCAAGAAACACTCCTTTTCATACAAACCCAAGAGCTGGTTCCTGGCACCAGCTGTTGGATCTTCTGAAATGGCCATTCTACTCTTTGCCCTTAGAAACCAAGGGGTATGGTTTGGCGGTGGAAAACAAAAGGGAGACCACAGATTTCTATAAAACCAATACCTGATTTAGCCAAGTCCTAGGGAAGAAGATCAATGTATCACTCAAGGTGATATATTTTCTCTTGTTAAAACATAAGGAGGGGATGACCCCAAAGTCTTACCATGGGGACTTGGCCATACTTCTTCTCATAGATCGGAATACTTTTAGTCTTGAGCTTCTTCAGGACTTCCTGTAGCGCTTCGATCTGCAACACACCGCCCCGGAGCCGAAGTTGCTGCCTTGGCTGCGAGCCCAGACCAGCGGCTCATTCCCAGCACTAGCTACAAGAGCCCTGGAACCAAAAACACTACGCCCCGGGATTTCAGGGACAGAAAGGGACGTTTGAGGGGTATTAACGTAGCAAGCACTGTCTCACATACTGACTGCAAGTCCCTTAGTCACTGAGGCTCCTGTTGCTCTGAGGGCCCGGGACAAGGGATTCACTCTACAAACTGGCTGAAGCAGTGCGCGCCAGATGGTTTCGGATGGAAGCTGGGCTTTATGTTCATCTCCCTGCACCCCGATTCTGGCAATGGGGGTGGGGAAGGAGGGAAAGAAGACGGACGAGTACAAAGGAAGCGATCGGGCAGCAGCCAAAGGGGGTCCGGGAGTTACCCACCAGCTCCTTCTCGTGAGAGGCATCCTCCACAGCAGAGTAGATGTCCAGGGCTCGGGGCTGGAGCTCAGCTTCTTCCTGGGCACGGGCACCGAGCAGAGGTAGCAGCAAAAACAGGGCGGCACCCAAGAGGGTCAGCGGACGAAGACGGGGGCTCTCCATGGTGCTGAAAGTCGGAGCTGCGGTGGCACCCCACGCTCCCGCCTTTTATAGAGAGCCAGAGCCCAAGTACAGGCAAGAGGGAGGGGGCGATGAAGGAAGTGGGTGTGGAGGAGGGTCCAGGTCAACCGTCTGTAGGCAGTGCTCCACCACCGCTTGACATCAGTGCCCACTGGACACCAGGCGTCCGCGAACGAAGCTCTGCGCACAGAGCTAGGGTGCAGAAAACAGGTACCCTGCTCCCCAAGTGCTGTCAGCCCCTCGGCAAGAGACGCTCCCCTAGGGGCCTGAGCTGAAACGGAGGGGCGACAGCTGAGGGATGGAGGAGGAGGAGGGGGCAAGGAAATGGAAAATGCCTTGAGCCAAGGCACAGGCAATAGAGTCGCTCCCCATCCCCTAGCAGCAGCAGCAGCCGCAGCAACAGCAGCAACAGAAGCACCAGAAGCAACAGCAGCAAAGCAATCCACCTCACCAGCCTTGCCTTGCCTCTCACCCCAGCCCCGTCTGTGGCAGCAAGTAGGAGGTGTTGTCTCCTGGCAGGTTTGTCTGCTGAGCATTTTACTAGGCACATGTGGGCTAGGGGAGGCAAACATAGTAAACATAACAAAGAGAAACCATGGCCTTCCCCAGAATGTGTTCTTCATGGAATCTATGTGGTAATGAGAAAAGAAGGAAAACAGACTAACTCCAATTCAGGGGTAGTGTAGGGAGCACAGAGAGATGCATTCTGATTCCAGTCCTGGCTCCACCACTTATAAGCTGTGTGCCTCTGGGCAAAATAAATAACCTATTTGAGTGTCTCTATCTCTCTACTTCTCTCTCTTTCTCTCTCTCTCTCTCTCTCTCTCTCTTGTAAAACTGTTATTTATTTTATTTTTTAAAGATTTTATTTATTTATTTGACAGAGATCGCAAGTAGGCAGAGAGGCAGGCAGAGAGAGGGTGGGGGAAGCACACTCTCTGCTGAGCAGAGAGCCCAATGAGGGACTCAATCCCAGGACCCTGAGATCATGACCTGAGCCGAAGGCAGAGACTTATACCACTGAGCCACCCAGGTCCCCCTAAAATTGGTATTTTAAAAATGCACCTCACAAGTTCTCACAAGAGGGGAAGGAAATTTGATATGTAAAACTTCTAGCTCGGAGCACAATAAGCACTAAGCCTCCCTGCCTCTCCTTGGTGAATTGTGATACTGCCCAGGTACGTGGCTGCGTGCATTATCTCAACTGTTCCTTAGAGCAAATTTGCTATCCCTGGATGCTCTGTTACCTACCACCCACTCCTGATATCCAAGAAACCTGTCTAGAAAGATAGCAAAGGGAGTGAAAAATCCAAGTCCTTGATTATGGAAAAATCTCTAGAGATCAGAAGGCACAGACGAGCCAAGTCCTCACTGACTTGGGAAGACAAGTTTTTTTTTTTTAAAAAGTGAGGGTCCTTAACAGCTTGAATACAAACCAAAGTTCCTGTAGGAGAAGTTGTTTCCCTACTTAGACATAGAGGCTTGTCTTAATTGCCTGCCCACCTGGCTTCTTTCACCATACCTTCTTTGTTTCAACCCCTTCGAACCCCATTCACTTTTCTCCATCCCCATTACTACCACCCCAGTTCTGGACAGTTGCCCCAACCTACATCTTGCCTACTTCCAGTTCCATCACATCTTCTCTTGCCTTCCTCTAATCCATAAGTCGTGACTAGGTAGAGTGGTTTTTTTTTTTTTTTAAAGATTTTATTTATTTATTTGACAGAGAGAGATCACAAGCAGACAGAGAGAGAGAGAGAGGAGGAAGCAGGCTCCCTGCTGAGCAGAGAGCCCGATGCGGGACTCGATCCCAGGACCCTGAGATCATGACCTGAGCCGAAGGCAGCGGCTTAACCCACTGAGCCACCCAGGCGCCCTAGGTAGAGTGTTTTTAAACCCTTAAAATACACTGATGGTTTCCCATCTTACTAAGTACTGAATCTAAATTCCTCAACCTGACTTACAAAGTACTACATTACCTGCACCTCTTTCCACTTTCATGTCCTACCATTCTGCCTCAGGCCCTCCACTCTAATCTCAGGGGCCTCCTTCTTGGTCCTCTAACAGGTCAAGCTCATTCCCACTTTGAGGTTGCCCTTACCTCACCTAGAAAGGTGAACCTACATTTCTAAATAGTTGACTGCTCCTTATCATTTAAATGTCAATTTAAATGTCCTTGACCACCCAATCTAAAGTATCTACCAATTTATTATCCCACAGATTTACTCCTTGGCAGGTGATACAAGTCACTGGAATAGTTAATATATAATATGTGTTTTCTTATTTCATTTGTCAAGTATTTAATTGTTACTCAAATGCACACTGGAAAGCAGTTCAAGAAGTAATTACCTGATGAGGAATATGTTAATATTATGCATATTAACAGCATCACAATATTTCTTCCTTAAAGTCTAACTTGAAAATTAATCCAATACCTCCCTCAGGTCTGCCTTTTACACATTCCTTTAGATTCCATACAGTAAAACTTTAGTGGCTGCACATTTTACTGTTTAAACCTTACTGAGACATATTGGCACTCATTGTAAAAATGATCTCCAGCAATAAAAACATTCTAAACTTTGGAAGGAATATAGCCCTAATGAGGTTTTTATCCATTCTTCTGCAGAGATGGAATTATTCCCAATGCAATAATTTCTCTCATATTGTGTTCTATCCAGACACAAGCAATAACCTTTCTTTTGTGCTACTTCTATTGAAAAATACTCAAGGGGTGCCTGGGTGGCTCAGTGGGTTAAGCCGCTGCCTTCGGCTCAGGTCATGATCTCAGGGTCCTGGGATCAAGCCCCACATCAGGGCCTCTCTGCTCAGCAGGGAGCCTGCTTCCCTCTCTCTTTCTCTCTCTGCCTGCTTCTCTGTCTACTTGTGATCTCTCTCCGTCAAATAAATAAATAAAATCTTAAAAAAAGAAAAAGAAAAAGAAAAATACTCAAAAATTCTAATTCTACTGATGTTAGGTTGGTGCTCATCTTCATGTAAGGAGGATACTACATTTAGTTGATGGGTTTGGAAAACGACCCCAATCCTGTGAAGCAAGCCAGAGGTATCTTGGTCATTTAGATATCACCATGCTTTTTTCATCTCTGAACAGAATTATTTAATAAACTGTCTTTAGGAAGCATGTGATATGGTAAGATGTAGGCAGTTTTCTTCCCGAGACAATTTATATAAGTTAAAACAAGGCAGAGCACAAAAGTATGAGATGTCCTACAGTTCATACATCATGCACTGTTAGGAGAATTTCTGTATTTTTGCTAATTTATAATGACTCCGTCAGGGGGAAAAAAAAAAAAAAAAACCTTTGATGCCCCCAAGCAAGAAAAGTTTGTAATTGGATCTAGTTACTATTTCTCATCTCAGATATAGAAAAAGGAAGCAGATCATCTCACAAAATAGAATCAGTGACCAGCTTGTATCCACGGAGATATACTGCAGACAAACTCTCTTAACCACTCCTCCTAAGATGAAGTAGGCTACTAGTACTTTTCTCTCCCTCCTTCTTCAAATTTTGAGTCATTTCTTTTCCTGTATGGCCTAAAATAACACTTGGTCTTTTGGATTGTCTTATTGCTCAAATATCAACTTACTTTGTTATCCATTAAACCCCTTTCCATCCTTCTGCCAACCAAGTATTGTCTAACAGCAAAACTTTCTCCGTTTGGTCCAGGAGAACAAAAGCAAAAATGAACAACTGGGACTGCATCAAAATTAAAAGCTTCTACATAGGAAAGGAAACAATCAACAAAACTAAAAGACAACCAATGGAATGTGAGAAGATATTTGCAAATTACATATCTGATAATGGATTAGGATCCAAAATATAAAAAGAAATGATACAACTCAACACCCAAAAAACAAAAAACCCAACTTAAAAATGAGAAGACATGAACCGATATTTCTCCAAAGAAGAAGTATAGATAGCCAACATATACATGAAAAGATGTTTATCATCACTCATCATTAGGGAAGTATAAATCAAAACCACAATGAGATATCACCTCATACCTATCAGAATAGCTAAAATAAAAAATACAGGAAAAAACAAGTGTGAGCAAGGATGTGGAGAAAAAGAAACACTCTTGCACAGTTGTTATGAGTGCAAACTGGTACAGCCACTATGCGAAACAGTATGGAGGCTCCTCAAAAAGTTAAAAATACTTTCCTTTTACTGATGTGGCTACAGCCATAAGCATGCTCAAGTTTAAGAGGCTTGCCTCCAGTGTCCTCCACTGTGGCAAAAAAAAAAAAAAGGCCTGATTGGACCTCAATGAAATTACCAATGTCAATTCCCATCAGTAGATCTGGAAACTGATCAAGGATGGGCTGATCATCCAGAAGCCTGTAACTATCCATTCCCAGACTCAAGGGCTGGAGAAACATTTTGGTCTGGCGGAAGACAGGCATATGGGCATCAGTAAGAGAAAAGGTACTACCAAGGCTCAAATGTCTGAGAAGGTGACCTGGATAAGGAGGATGAGAATTCTGTGCGCCTGCTCAGGTAACAGCTTGAATCTAAGAAGACTGACGGCCAACTGTATCACAGCCTATAACTGAAAGTGAAGGGTAACCTGTTCAAAAACAAGTGTATTTTCATCAAACACATCCATGAGCTGAGGCAGAAAAGGCACACAAGAAGCTTCTGGATAACTAGGCTATACAAAGTGGCCTCAGCAATTGCACAGATCAGTTATTCAATAAAACAAACCTTTATCTGCCTCAAAAAAAAAAAAAAAGAAAGAAAGAAAGAAAGAAGGAAAGAAAAATAGAATTACCACATGATCTAGTAATTTCACTACTGGGTATTTACACAAAGAATACAAGAACACTAATCAAAAAGATGTATGTACAGGCGCCTGGGTGGCTCAGTTGGTTGAGCATCTGCCTTTGGCTCAGGTCATGATCTCAGGGTCCTGGGATCAAGCCCCACATCGGGCTCTCTGCTCAGTGGGGAGCCTGCTTCCCCTTCGCTGTCTCTGCCTGCCTCTCTGCCTACTTGTGATCTCTCTTTGTGTGTCAAATAAATAAATAAAATCTTTCCCAAAAAATGTATGTACCCGTGTCTGTTGCAGCATTATTTACAATTGCTGAAAAATGGAAACAGCTCAAGTGTCTATCCGCAGATGAATGGATAAAGAAGAAGTGATACACACATACAGTAGAATATCACTCAGCCATGAACAAAGAATGAAATCTTGCCATTTGTAACAACATGGATGGATCTAAAGAGTATAATGTTAAATGAAGTAGGTCAATCAGAGAAAGACAAATACCTTATGATTTTACTTATATGTGGAATTTAAGAAACAAAACAAACAAGCAAAAGAAAAAAAAAAGGGATAAAACATAAAATAGACTCTTAACTACAGAGAACAAACTGATAGTTACCAGAGGGAAGGTGTGTGGGTGGGGTGCCTAAAAGGGGTGAAGGGGGTTGAAAATATGCTTATGACGGTAAGCACTGAGTAACACATGGAAGTGTTGAATCACTCCATTATACACGGCAACTAATATAATGCTATATGTTAACTATACTGGAATTAAATTTTTCTGATTTAATTAAATTAAAATTTAATTTTGCTCCCTTTATTTTTTTTTTAAATATTTTATTTATTCACAAGTAGGCAGAGAGGCAGGCGGGGGGTGGGAAGCAGGCTCCCCACTGAGCAGAGAGCCCAATGCAGGGCTCGATCCCAGGACCCTGAGATCATGACCCAAGCCGAAGGTAGAGGCTTTAACCCACTGAGCCACCCAGGTGCCCCTGCTCCCTTTATTCTAACCAAACATCTTTATCACTAATTGGAAGAATATAATGTGCAAATAAAGGACACTTGGAGTTGATGCTCAACTGGGATGTGCTGGAGATATAGGAAAGACTACATGCTTTACAGACAGCTCATGAAGGAACAAAGCAGAGAAATTAGACAAAACTTTCCATTAATTTTTTAAAGATTTCAATTTTAAAACTTTTGATTTCAGGGTGCCTGGTTGGGTCAGTCAATTAAGCACCTGACTCTTGATCTCAGCCCAAGTCTTAATCTCGGGATCAGCCCCATGTTGGACTCCATGCAGGAATGGAGCCAACTTAGAAAAAAAAAAACTTTCAATTTCAAAGCTTTCGATTTTTAAAAAGTCTCAATATTCAATATGTTCATAGCACTGCTAACTATTATGAGGACTGTGGAGATAAATAAGACACAGTTCTTGCCCTTGATATTTGGGTCTTATCATAGCTATAAAAATTCATAATATAATATCTCAGTGAGGTCAGGGTCCTAATAGAGATAGGGAAGCCCCAAGAAGTCAGAGATTAATTCCCACTAGAGAGAAAAAACATCATGAAAAATAGTGTATGAACTACAGTGTCTTAGAGGGAAGGTAGAATTTCAACAATAACAAACATCCCGCTCTGGAGTCTTGGGGGCAGATAGGCAATATATGCAAAGACTCAGAAGCAAGGACATCTAGGGAAACTGAGTTGCCTGGGATGCTGGGGGTTAGGGTACATAGATAATGTAAAAGCTGGGTAAACAAGACCGAAAAGGAACAGTAGAGCAGAAAAGGGAAATTCAGAGCAGCAATAGATCATTCCAATGAACAGGAAGTAGAAACACAGGTGAATCCAAAGAATTCCATTTTCAAAACACTAACACTAAAAGCAAACTTTTTTACCTAAAAGGTCTGCCTAATAAAAGTAGCCCATGTCAGATATAGGGAGGTACCAGTAATGAAAAGATACTTGCCCCAGGACAAAGAAATCTTTCTCTGGCTTCTTTTGCACAGCACATCCGGAGTGCAGCAGAAGGAACGGCACACCTAGCCCACACTTTCTATGCCACAGGTATCCCGTCGTCTCCTCTAACTTTTCTGGATCCAGAGCACCTAAACTTGTGGGAAGTGTACATCAGTACTAAAGTAGCTGACTATGATGCCTTAAGAGATGAACTATGTGACTTAACAGAGAGCAATGTGAATCCTTCAATGGCTGCTCGTTGGCTATAATTTCAAGGCGACTTCTCCAGCATGGTGTCAAAGTTTCTCATAGTTTGATCTTGGCCCGTATTTCCAATCTCCTTTTCCTCCACTCCCAACCAGTCCTAGCAGATTATCTTCTATTTTATTTGATGGATATATGATAATTACTTCTTACTTCTGTACTGAATGAGAGGAATAGAGTGGGTTATGCTACCATAACAAACAACTCCAAAATCTTGGTGACCTGAAAAAAAGCATATGTACTTCTCACTCACCTTACATGTGTATCAGGGTTAATGAAGTACTGCGTTCATCATGGCCACTCAGGGACCAAGAATGACAGAATATCACCAGGTCTGATATTGCTGGTTGTGTTCCAGAGAGGGAGGTGCCAAAAGAGCTCTAGAAAGTCTTGAACAAGCTATTAAAAGCTTTGGCCCAGAAGTGATATTTCACTGGTTTCCAACTCATTTGCCCGAAGAACTAGTAAAGTGGCTCAACCCAAGTAAAAGGGAGTGTAGCGTTACCGTGAGAGGAACGCACTGACGACCATGTGCATTCTGAACGTTCATACCTCTGCCTTCGTCCATGCCCTTCTCTATGCCTGCAACATCCTTCCCATGCCTTGAACATCTAAAAAGCTCATGTTTCAGGGCACCTGGGTGGCTCAGTGGGTTAAAGCCTCTGCCTTCGGCTCGGTTCATGATCCCAGGGTCCTGGGATCGAGCCCCGCATTGGGCTCTCTGCTTGGCGGGGAGCCTGCTTCCCCCTCTATCTGTCTCTGCTTGCCTCTCTGCCTATTTGTAATCTCTGTCAAATAAATAAATAAAATCTTTTAAAAATAAAATAAAAAGCTCATGTTTCAAGACCTATCTTATCTGTCTTATCAGACACCTTTGTCATCCACTGGCTATCATACCATCAGGTTTACCTTGTCTTCATTTCCATAAACCTTTATACATGTACTTACTAAAACACCCAACATGCAGTATATTATCATCTGACTATCTCACTAGCTAGACAAAGAAACCCTTGATGGCAAAGAATACATGTAATCACCTTGGTACCCCCAGTATTTCGCATGGTACCCGATACACAGTTGAGGAGGAGAAAGTTAGGTGCTATGAAATGAAAGCTAATACTCAGACAGCAGTTTAATGACCTGCAGACAGCTACACAATTTATTGCAGAAGAGATTCATCGAGTAATTTAAAAGTACTGCCAATTTACTATCTAAAAGCACCATTATTTCCCTCTTATCAGGGAAAAAGTATGCCAGAGAGTGATAAATTTGTTTCACAGGTAGTCCGTTTCAGATGTAAATTTCTGGGGTCCAGACTCTGGCCTCTCTCAACATTTCCTCCAACAATTAAGGGTACTTCGGCTGCAAAATGGACAACTTATGCCAAGGACAAAACTTGCTGTCACTAGGAAGAATGCTATGGTCTCTATCCCCTTCTTACGGACTCCAGTGTTTTTCCCACATACTCCCTATGGAGCGATATGGAAAGAAAACTGGGATAGGGTCAAATCCTAAAGAATCTTGGGAAATTTAAAACCTGTTTCTGATCAACAGTCTCTAGATCACAGACATGACTCCTGTGCTGGGCAGTGTTTGGTTTTGATAGCATCTAAGGTCACTTTTACAGTCATGATTCTGGGACTTTTCTATGCCTCCTTGAGAACTCATCGAAGTGAAATCTATTTCTCCTGACATAAACTATAACCTCAGGAGAAAAAGAATGCCATCTGGCATGATCCAAAGAGGCAGGGCCTAAGGGCAAAAGTATATTTTATGGGAAAAAAGGATCCTGGACAAGTCCCTTCTGTATTCTTTAGGTAACCTGCAGCCCTGACATTTCTCTGCTGTGCATCAGCAGAAGTTTAACCTGGTTCTGGTTTTAACAAAAGAGCCATCATGTTGGCATGGCTTACCAGCTAAGTGAGGCCCAACTTTTCTTGTTCTGCAAGCTAGATGTATTGACATTCAGATCTGAGCCCTTCCCATCAAAGTGCCTCTATAAAGCCAGTCTGTGAGGCCTCTGAAATGAATGGGCTAGGAATCATTCCTTAAGCTCCCCTCATATATTCGGACAGCTCAGAGGGACTGTGGTTATTACTCAAGAAGGTGAGATTAGAGTACAAATTTAAGAAGAGCCCAGAGAATGGCAGGTTTGCCCAAGGTCATGTATCAAGCTTTCTTCTCCTCTTAACGGACTACAGGAAGACAGGTGTTTAGAAACCCAGTTTAACTTTATGAATGGGATTACAGACAAGTGAAGCTCTTACATGTCTGTATAGTAGAAGCTTAAAGATCTTAGGGAGGGAAATCTCATCAGAAGAGGGGTACAGAGTGGGGGGGGGGGTGTCTTAAAGCTGCATTTGCCATAGAAAGTTCATGATTTATGGGGATCTTAGGGAGAAAACAATGGAGATTATAGGAATACTTTTTAAAAAATCCTCAATTTTCCTTAGTGCCTAACACTACCTTCATTTTCTACCCTTCTCTAGGAAACACAGCTCTTCAATCAAACTTTCCTCGTGGACAGGTTCTAGGGCCCCTACTCATCTGAGGCTGTGGTGTGTATCATGTCAGTCTGTGTCTCCTCCACCCCTGAACCGCTGTGCAATGGTCTGTTATGTGTTACTCTTCACAAGCATTTAGTGGCCCTTCCTGGAGGAGGATTATACTTTGGACTCCTACAAAAGTATATCCTTTCTAACTTCTATATCCTTTCTAACTTTCTAACTTCTGGAAAGTTCTGGAGAGAAGAAAATGCTGAGCAGAGCTACAACCAGGCTTCAGGGACATACAGTGTGAGTGAGAAATTCTGTGGATTTAAGCCGATGAGATTTTGGGGGTCTTTTGTTACTGCAACATAATCTTTTTTTAGATTTTATTTATTTATTTTAAATTTAGCTTTATCTGGCCAACTCAAGTATATAGATTACCATACCTATCAACCCATCTTATAGATAGTACTAGCTATCTGTGCTGCATAACACATTACCCCAACATTTAGTGGCTGAAGACATGTCTTTATTATCTCACCATTTCTGTGGGTCAAGAATCCAAGCATGGCTTAGCTAAATCATCTCTTTCAGCAACTGCACAGGTTGTGGTCATAAGTTTAACATGACTGGGGCTGCAGTCACCTCAAGGTTCAACAGAGGCAGAATCCTCCTCCAAGATAACTCAGTGGATATTGGCAAGATGTCAGAAGTGACCTCTCATACTTTTGCCATATTCTATTCCTGGGGTTCTGCCCATGCTAAAGGGCAGGAAATGACACAAGTCATGAATATCAGGGGCCAGGGATTAATGGGAACCTTATTAGAAACTGTATTACAATGATTGTCCAAAAAAGTAAAATTAAATGAACATAAGTTGAGCAAGAACCTAAGCTTGAGTGGTGAGACAAGAGAGAGAACTGCAGAATTTTATAACTGTGGCTCTGAAGCCCAGAAAGGTTACCTATCTTGCCTAGGATATGCAGTTAGCAATAAAGCCAGAATGAAAATTCAGATCAGTGCTCTTTCCACCAGACAGTGGTAAGTGAAAAATTAAATAGCAATACAAGACAAAATGCATTCAACTGACACAGGAGATAGGCCATCAGTTGTTAATTGAATTGTCACATAAATCATCCAGACAATGACTGAATTAAAAGTGCAGAAAGAGAAGCTCTTTAGGCTAGGGGCAATCAAAGGTAGGTTATAATAGGAGCTAGACTTTGAAGGGTAGGATTGTTTGAGCAGAAAAGAAGGGAAAAGTGTTCTTGACAAGTAAATGTCCAAGCTGGGAGTTCTTCAGGGGAACCCTCGGGCATCACACAGAAATGCTGACGTCTCTACTCTTCTGTCTTCAATCTTTACTCATCAGTTGACAGACATTTTCCAAACAGACTATCTCTGGAACACTATACATCAGAGGTGAGGCCACATAGAGAGAACCTTCAATTTACCCTAAGGTAAGTTGTACCCAACCTGAGGAGAAAGGATCAGAATCAACTAGAAATGTTTTTTTGGGAAACTGCATATGTTTTATACCCCACCCCCAAAGCCTGAGGCACCTGGACATCTGTGGAGGAGAGCAGTGGAGCACAGGTAGCTTGAAAACGTCACCCCAACTGATTCTAATATAACCCCTTGGTTAGGAAGCAGAGCTGTGGGGCTTTCTGCATCATCTGGTGAGGTCTCTGGAAACACACTTTGCCCTACAAAGAACTCCAAGGCCAGGTCTTTTCAGGATGCCAATACCCTCCCTCATAAAACATGAGCAGCTTGATAGGTGAACCAGGATGGACTGATGTCCCCTTAATTAAGGGGTCATGAACACGCCCCAAGGAGCTTTCTAAGAATACTTGATGGACAGAGATAAGCCCCCAAAATAGTAACCGTATTAGTAATTAAATCTTGATGAAAGACTCATTTTTGTCCACGTTAGACAGATACTGTGTTCCCTACTCTATAGGCGATAAAACTGATAATTTAATAAACTGGATCCAGGTCTGCAGACCAGTGGGAAGGAAGTTGGATGAGATCATTTACTTTATCAAGTTTATCACTGTTCCAGAAAACGAAGTGAGAAACGAGGGAGCAGAAGAGAAATTAAAAAAAAAAAAAATCTAAAAAATTTTTTCAAGTATCATAAAAAGATATAAATGTCAAGATCCCCATGGTTCCCTGACGAACTACGTCATTTTTTATTGGAAACTGCAAATAGGTCAGGCTGAGTCCCCAAGTGCTAGCTTTGACTTTCCCAGTATGAATGGAACTCTGTCTCATGGCACAGACTGTCAAATCTGGACAGAGGTCCTCCTGTAGGCCCCCCCGGAAGATCTCCCAAGAAATCAAAGGGGTCTATAAGGGAACTCTGACTAGTGGAAGAACAAAGATCTCACCTTCGGCAGACACAAACCTACTATGCCTCACTGACATGGAGAGACCCTGACAAGGCACAGCTATTAGCATTTATAATGCTTTTTTGCCCAGATGCAAATGTCATTTTCTGCCATTTGCACTGCTGACCAGGGTGGCCCCAGAAGAAGGCACTGCTGATGGACACAGCCTTCGCCTAGGGTCCTGCAAGGGGGTTGGAATGAACTATAACTGTAGCTTTGCCCATGGCAGCCGTCAGATACCCACAGAGACCAATCTCTCCCAGTGCTTGCAAATGAAATTTCTCCTCAGGGGATGAAAAAGTCTCCAAAAGAACCTGTCAAGTTTGTTTTATGTTTTTTATCATTATGTTTTCTTTCTAGAACAAGGATGCACAGAAAAGAGCAAGTAGCCTCCAGAAGCCATTACCTATTTCCTAGGATTTCTTAAGATTTGCCGTATGATAGTCTAGAGGTCCAAGAATTTCAAATACTTGGAAATAACACTTTGTTCCTTTCTTGTCTATTTTCTTTCTCCAGGATTCTTCAAAAACACATCTTAGCTCCAGAGATGTGGACATAAATTTTCTAAAAGTCCAATTACACAGGTGTAAATCAGGACAAACGAAGGGGCTTCCCAAAAGGAGCTGGGAGACTGGAAGAAACCGATTTTGCATTCAAGACTTCATAAACCCTTTTCTCTGACAGAGACCCAAGGTGTGAGTGTCATTTATGTGGAAACCCTAAACAGAGTTTCTTAACTGGGCTGCAAATCAGAACCACCTTGGGAGCTTTTCAAACAATACCCAAAATCAGACATTCTGATTCAATTGTCCTGGGGTGGCGTCCAGGCAACGGTCCTTTCAAAGCTACACAGGTGGAAGATGGAAGGTTCTCACTCTCCACGAGCAGTATGGCTGTCCTGCTGCCTACTGCACTGAACTGAGCATTTCTAACCATTCCTTTATTCTAGCCTAGGGGTTGCAAACCCAGCTATCAGTGGGGGCCAGCAAGTAAGGTAAGGCCCAGATACAAGCCAACAGATAGTGGTAGAACTTCTAGTTTTTCAAGAGGAGATAAAAATTTGGATTTTTACATGAAACTTCTGATTTTAAAATGAGGACAACTGATTTAAGATGGAATCCTCTGAATGTATGACAACAGCCTTGGTTTCCTCCCATAGTTTTTCCTACACTGGGTCCTCAGATGATGTAGGGTTCTCTTTCCTTCTGGGATCAACCAGCAAAACTGAAGAAAGAAAGCACAACTGCAGAGCTTGAGAGCATGTCCTAGTAAACACTAGCCTCCTGTCAGTTGGCATCCATTGTCATTTATAAATATTTATCTTTAATTGACAGGCTCAGGTTGCAGGGAGGGCACAGGAAATCCCTGGAGCTAAGACTGGTGACCCTGACCCTAAGAGGGCTCACTAGGCCTTAAACAAGAATGTGCCCCTGGGGGGCGGGTGTATGTTGGGGCAATGCCTGGGTGACTCAGTGGTTAAGTGTCTGCATTTGGCTCAGACGGTGATCTCAGGGTTCTGGGATGGAGCCCCACATTGGGCTCCCTGCTCAGCAGAGGGTCTGCTTCTCTCTCTGCCTGCCACTCCCCTTGCTTGTGCTTGCTCGCTCTCTCTCTCCCTCTCTCAAATAAATTCTTTATTTTTTTGAAGACTATTTATTTATTAGAGAGAGAGAGCAAGAGAGAGAGGGAGAGAGAACACAAGCAGGGGCAACAGCAGGCAGAGGGAGAAGCAGACTCCCCACCGAGCAGGGAGCCCAATGTGGGGCTCCATCCCAGGAACCCGAGACCATGACCTGAGCCGAAGGCAGATGCTTAACCAACTCAGCCACCCAGGCAGCCCTAAATAAAAGATTTAAAAAAAAAAAAAAGGGGGCGCCACTGGGTCCAGGACTTCGGAGGAAACACAACAAAAATGAGAAAGGGAATAAGTAAACCCCCAAAAGATCATTGTTGAGCCATTTTATTAAGATCAGCAATCAGAAAGTTGGTGTATGGAAAAAAGCAAAGGCACTGAAGCCAGACACCTAGGGGCTGTTACAGGTACAACGCCCCATACTGGCAAAGCACACCATCTTCCAAGTCTCAGATTCTACATCCGTCAAGTGGACATAAAAATACCTTCCCTAAAAAAAAAAAAAAAAAAAAAATACCTTCCCTATAAGTACGTCATGGAGGCTCCAAAAAAAAAAAAATTAAAAATAAATCTACCCTATGATCCAGTAATTGCTCTACTGGGTATTTGCCCAAAGAATACAAAAACACTAGTTCAAAAAGACATATGCACCCAAACTATGGAAGCAGCCCAAGGGTCCATCTATAAATGGCAAGATAAAGAAGATGTGTGTGGGGGGGGGGTGTTTGTGTGTGTGTACACACACATGATGGAATATTATTCAGCCTCAAAAAAGAATGAAATATTGCCATTTGCAACAAAACATGGATGGAGCTAAAAAGTAGAATGCTAAGCTAAATAAGTCAGTCAGAGAAAGACAAATACTGTATGATATCACTTATAATGTGGAATTTAAGAAACAAAAACAAAACAAGAAACAGACTCTCAACTCTAGAGAACAAATGGAGGATTACCAGAGTGGAGGTGGGGGAGGGGACAGGTGAAACAGGTGATGTGGATTAAGAGTATACTTATCTTGAGGCACCTGGGTCGATTAAGCCTCTGCCTTCGGCTCAGGTCAGGATCTCTCAGTCCTGATATCGAGCCCCGCATCAGGCTCTCTGCTCTCTGCTCTGCTCTCTGCTTCCCCCTCTCTCTCTGCCTACCTCTCTGCCTACTTATGATCTCTCTCTCTCTGTTAATATTTAACTCTTTTTCTTAAAGATTTTATTTATTTATAATAAAATATTTTTTAAAAAGAGTACATTTATCTAGATGAGCACTGAGTAACATATACAATACAATTTTTAAAAATATTTTATTTACTTATTTGACGTAGAGAGAGAGAGAGAGCATGAGCAGGGGGCAGAGGAAGAGGGAGAAGCAGACTCCCCACTGAGCAAGGAGCTAGACATGGGACTCGATCCCAGGACCAGGGGACCCAATCCCAGGACCACGGGACCTGAGCCAAAGGCAGATGCTTAACTAGCTCAGTCACCCAAGCACCCCTGTATACAATTGCTGTATAATTAAAATTTAAAATTTAGTTAAAGAAAGGAAAAAAACCTTTCCCAAAGAGTTGCAATGGTGAGGCAGGATGAATCTGAAGGGCCCCAAACATGGAACGCACTAAATTCCCAATCAGAAAAGACATCCGTTTTCATGCCTTGATAATCTAAATAGAGCATCTCCGAATTCCTACTTTTGAAAAGTTCTTCCGAGTAGATGATTTAATTCTAAATTCCCTGTGTTTTTCTGCAACAGCCGCAAGCACACATTCATTGCACATGTCTGAACCCAGGTGGCAAATGCCTCCTTCTATCAGAGCTCTTTCTTCCTTCCCGCATTTCTGCATGTGGTCCCTGTCACCCTCTGAATTCTGCCCATCTTTCCACAATACTTCAGGTATTTCACAGCACTACTCTCTATCACTTGCCACTCAGCTCGTCACAATATTGAAACACCATGACAGAATGGTCTGCATATTGTCCCTTGAAACAGTTACCCTTGGGGAAGAGGCTACATGATATGTATCTTTTCATCTTCTTCAGATACAGTTATGTCACCCAGGAGACCAAAATGTCACTCAAGGGTGCTCGCTTCGGCAGCACATATACAAAATGTCACTCAAGGCACTTTCTCCGATCCGCTTTCTGCCAAGCCCCATCTTGCCCCCAACACCTTCCGCCAATTCTGGAATCACCCTTCCCACCTCGGTGGGCTTTGCCCTCTAAAAAGCAGCGACAGTCATGGCTCACCTTCCCCTATGACATCTGTCTATATTAAATTTAATTCCACACACATGCAGGGACTGCCATCTCCAACCACTCTCCTGAGACGCTGAGGCGGAAGAGCTGAGCAATACACAGTCCTTCGCTGGAGCTTCCCACAGTATTAAGGTTGTATATCAAGTTTGCTTGAAGGGATGACAGCCCATCCACCATTAGGCAGCGTTTTATTACTACTGCTCTGCTCTGCATCTTTTTACCAAGACATCCACCTAGGAGTGGAACGGGTATGGCTATTAACTCATATAACTGATTATTTTATACAAAGAGTTTTTATGTCTACATGGATCTTGAAGGAGATTAGGATATGCTACCCCAAAATGTGCCACTCTGGCATAAAGATTATTGAGATAAGACTTGGAGTTGAAAGCCACTGAGAATCAATAGATACAGGATATATCTGCTTCAAACCAAAGTACAAATTTCTCTTTGTGAAGGTTTCCCACCAGCCCCTCCTGTGTCAAAAAGAGGAGAGTGACCCTAAACTTTAAAGATGGAGAGTCATCACCAACGTGAACCTTCAGAAACAAGCCTTAATAACATAGCCCTCACCTTCCAATAGCTTGGCCATATACTTCCTAGTCGCTTCCTCACAATTTATAGTCCCATGAAGCCCACACCCTCTTTCCTTTGGTAAGAAGGGTAGATAAACTCCTGAGCCTAAATGATTCTTTGAGTTTCACTTTTGTGTGAATTCCCACCCAGTTAAATATTCATAAAAATCGCGTGCCATTTCTCCTGTGGATCTGTCTGTGGTCACAATTGCAGGCCCCCACTCACTGAACCTAAACGGGTAAAGGGAAAAATTTCCCCCCTCAGGATCTCTTCAAAGCAGACATTCTCAGAGATGCTATACTAATACTCAAAACCTAAGGGCCAGGGGCGCCTAGATGGCTCAGTGGGTTAAGCTTCTGCCTTCAGCTCAGATCATGATCTCAGAGTCCTGGGATCTAGCCCCACATCAGGCTCTCTGCTCAGCAGGGGACCTGCTTCCCCCTCTACCTCTGCCTGCCTCTCTGTCTACTTATGATCTCTCTCTCTCTGTCAAATAAGTAAATAAAATCTTTTTTAAAAAATGCCAAAACAAAACTAAGAGCCAGCACCCCTTTCTTGAAAGGTTCACTGCAGTTTATCTAACCATAAACAATGATTGAACCTTACGCATGCAGGGTTGTTGACTGCGAATTGCCAACACTTATTTGCCCTTAAGCAATGACTATGCAGCTGGGAATGGGACAAGGGGACATCAAACTATGACAATGAGTGTGAGATGAGCTTATAGGGGAGGAAAACACACAACTGCCCACACTGGAACTCATAAGCTGGGCTTCTAGCCCCCTTCAAGTCCCATTATCCAATATGGCAGCCACTTAGATCTTTTTTGCATATGAATTGTTCTCCTGCTTAGATCTCTGGAAGCCTTAACTTTGCACTCAGAATGATTCCTAATGCTCTTCACGGCCCCCAAGATCCAGGGGGACCTGGTCTTGCCACCCTCCCCATCCTCAGGTACTTGTTTTGTGAGCCATAGACCTCCACTAATCTCATCTCATCTGCCCCCCAGACCCCCACCTACTTCTCTGCATGTTTCTTCTCATCTTCTAGATCTTTTGCTCTAAAGCCACCTCATGCAGTCCTTCTCCAGCCACTCAAAGTAACTGCCTGTTTTCTTTATCACACAATTCCAGTTCTGTCCCAGCACTTACCACTATCTTGAAAGTGATTTGTTTCCTTATTAGATGTTTATCTTACCCCTTAGACTGGAAACTCAGTGAGGACAAGGATCTGAGCTGAGGAGAACAGCACCAGGCACAGAGTGCCCAGGGAATGAACAGTTCTGAACAGGGAAGTGAGAGAAGTTCAGCCTTCTGGGCAGGCACACCCCATCTGCCCCTTCCTCTGACATGCTGGGCTCATGCTGTCTATACCCAGTCACCCCTCCTCTGCTCAAAGCTCAGCAGGTGCATGCGCTCCCACAGACCCCAGCATGTCCATCGGCATCTCAGGGCCAACCCCTACGCAGCTGCATTCCTGGTTCTCCTCCCTTCCCCAGGAAAGCCTTTGAAAAGCCTACTGGGCAAATATACAAGTCCATTCCTCCCTCTCCCTCCTCAGCCCTCCTCTCACACAAAACAACACACACACACACACACACACACACACACACACGGAGCGCATCTCGGGTTCCACAGGCAGAGACTCAAACTGCCTAAGAACACCTCCTGAGAGGGAGAATTTGGCTTTAAGATCTAAAATTCCTGGTCCTTCATGCCCAAGCTGGATTTCCCAAGGGAGTCTATGCTGGTTCTTGGCTCTGGGCAACTGCCTAACCCCACAGCAAGCCAGGCTCAGGGATGGCCTTGCCGCTGCCACCCAGGACATCGGATGTCACCAGAGTTCCTGACAGCATCAGTGAGTGACTGTGGACTGTTGGATGACATCATACATGACCCAGCACCAGCCTTTCAATGTAGCGTAGCACAGGCTTAATCATAAGATCCGGAAAATGCAGACTTCATGCCTCCAGAAGGAAATGGCTAAGGTCTCTTTTCCTAGGGATCAGACAGATTGAGTTGAAATGGGTGTTGATAAAACCCCCTGATTGCATCTCAAGGACCAGTTCCCCAAACTAAGCCTGGGCCTTGCTGTCAGAGAGCTTATCCCTTTATAGCTGCATTCACTGGGGAAATTTCTGTTCTAAAATATATACCACTGGAGAAATGGAAAAAACCTTTTACAACTGCGTAGCAAAGAGGTAGGGGGTATGTGGGGATAGTAACCTAATTAATTTTTAGGAGAGCAGAGAGCTTCTTATTCAACAGCCGTCCTGAAGAAAAGATGCATTAGTGCTCTTGGAGGGGATGTGATCTAATGGATGTGGACATCAGAGCCCAGCTATGGACACGAATAACAGAAGCTAACAGAGCCCTTCCTCGGGAACCAGCACTGAGCAAAGCCACTGGTAGGCATTTCTCATTTAAAATGAGTGTCACTGGTGTGCCTGCGTGGCTCAGTCATTAGGCATCTGCCTTCAGCTCGGGTCATCATCCCAGAGTCCTGGGATCAAGTCCCAGGCTCCCAGCTCCATGGGGAGTCTGCTTCTCCCTCTGATCATCTCCCCTCTCATGTTCTCTCTCTCTCTCTAATAAATAAAATCTCATAAATAAATTTAAAAAATGAGGGTCAGGAATTAGTCTCCCATTCTTACATAAGGAAACTAAGGCTCAGAGAGCTTAAATAGTCACACAGTTTGTGAATGGTGAATCTCAGCCCTTTGCCACATGGCTCTATCAGTTCTCTCCACTGTCACTAGGCTTTTGAACTAGGGGATCAGTGAGAAATCCAGGGAAGGTGACAAGCTTCAAATCCACTATCCATCATCCACTACCATGTGGTTTTCCCCCGCCCCACCCCCCCATCTGGGCTGCCTCAACACCAGCAGCCCTAGGCCATTGGCTCTCAAGGTTGCTGCTTCAAACTAAGATTTGCAGGAGCAACGAGGGAAGTAAAAAACAGGAAGGCAAAAGCCTCAAGACCCTCACGTGCTACCTGCTCACACTGCCCCCAAGCGACTCCCATCACACAGGACACCAATGGCTTGGCTTGTAACATTAACAACACTCAGCATTAGTCACCACATTTCACTGACTCTGAAAACAACATACTTTTAAAAAGCTGCTCTTGGGGCACCTGGGTGGCTCAGTGGGTTAAGCCTCTGCCTTCGGCTCAGGTCATGATCTCAGGGTCCTGGGATCAAGCCCCGCATCAGGCTCTCTGCTCAGCATCTCTCTGCCTGCCTCTCTGCCTGCTTGTGATCTCTCTGTCAAATAAACAAATAAAATCTTTAAAAAAATAAATAAATAAAAAGCTGCCTCTTTCAAAGCTCTACACACAGAACTGAATCTAATGAGTACCCTTGAGGTACAATCTAGCACAGGTTTCTTTTGTGATAGAAATAATAATGAATGGCTACCATTTCCCACTTACTATGTGTCCGAAGCTTTGCACAGGTAGTTGTCTTAAAACTTCTATCACAAGGGACACCTGGGTGGCTCAGTGGGTTAAAGCCTCTGCCTTCGGCTCAGGTCATGATCCCAGGGTCCTGGGATGGAGCCCCGCATTGGGCTCTCTGCCCGGCAGGGAGCCTGCTTCCTCCTCTCTCTCTGCCTGCCTCTCTGCCTACTTGGGATCTCTGTCTGTCAAATAAATAAATAAAATATTTTTAAAAACTTCTATCACAAATAATCTACAATAATCTACAACATTTTGATGGCTATTAACTTAATAGTTAATATCTTACTATGAATATACTATTCAAGTATTTTATTTACCCATTTTAAGTTATAAGCAGAATTAACAATTTAATTCTTTGACTTTAAGCAATTACAGTTCAGAACAGGACCAAGCCCTACCAAGATTAATTCATTTAGTCCTCCTAACAATGCTATCATCTCATTTTTTGTTTTGAAGATGAGGAAACTGAGGCCCAGAGAGCTTAAGTAATTTGTTCAAGGTCACACAGCAAATAGGTAGTGGAGCTGAAATTTGGGCCCTAGCAATCTGATTTCGGAGTCCAAGCTCATGACTTCCATGCTCTGCTGCTTCAAGTCTTCCATAATCCCAGTGGTTCTTGAGAGAGCAAATGATAACTGCACAAAATTAGTAATTGCAAAAAAAAAAAAAAGGATAAAAAGGATTAGCAGACTCCAGGAAGAGTCCACCCTTGTGGCAGAGTCAAAACCATATATAATTCATAGAAACATACACTGCATTGAGATCAAAATAAATGATACATGCTTAATATCACACATCATAGAGATACTAATTTTGTAAGATAAAGTAAATACTTAGAAATGTTTACAAACCTTAGAAGCCTTCCTATCTGTAAGTTGATAGTGCTGCCATTTATAAATCTTCAGAAATGATTAATAATGGATGTTTGTGCAGGCTGTAACCAATCAGTAAACCCCACATGTAGATGAATCTTGGGGGAACAGACCATAGCTATATAATCGTGTGTGTGTGTATGTGTGAGAGAGAGAGAGAGACAGAGACAGACAGACAGACAGAGACAGGGAGGCAGACAGATACACACACACACACACACACACACGGGGGAAAGAGGGCACTAGGACAGACATAGGACCCGGCAAGGTTTACTAAGGGGAGTAGGACACTCAGGCGGGACACAGAGTAGGTCTGTTACACAGTTAAGCAAGTAGCAGAGCCAGGATTTGAAGCAGATCTGATCCAAAGCCCACATGCTTTCTGCCCACTACACTACCTTTCTAAAAGAATGGGTGAGAAGGGATTTCAGTTATGTTTTCCTATAAAACCTTAAATTTAGGTTGAAAGCTATTTAATCAAGAAGGGATACACAGTCCTAAGACCCATAAAGTATAATTTATCTGCCATTCTTTATTTCATTTCTATCCTTCAGAAACTTTCTTTTCCTGGGATCTTTCATTTATTGTACTGATTATTATTTAAAAGGATTATTTATTTAACTGGTTGTTTTTAGTGTAAAATTCTGTGAGGTTTGTTCTAAGTTTGGAATTCATATCTTACTTCTTTTTGTTTACTGTAAACTAACGGCTCCTTTCTCCCTCTTTCTAAATGACTTATTTTAAACCAAAATATGTAGCAAAAGAAACCAAAGAGTTTGGGTGGGAAAGCTATCTATGGGTATTGTTATTAATTTATTGTCTATTGCTAATTGAAGTCATGATCCTTACCACAATGATGATGGAAGGACAATTCTGGGTAAGCACTGTCTACAAAGCAGGCGAGACAGAAGAGGGAGGGAGGAGGAAAATTGTTAGACTTCATCGCAACTGGGTCATAAAGCAGAGTAAAATGCCTGGAAGCTACGTGTCTTCCTTAAGATGCTTTATTAAAAAGCACATTCTGCATTTCTTTGCCTTTAACCACATCTTCAAGACAAGTTTCTGCCCTCTGCTTTGTTTCAATTGGCTGGCTAACCCTGAGGTCAATCAAGCCCACTTCCTAAATGTCAGGCACACTGAGAAAAGGATATTGGTGGTTAGGGTAGAGAGACTTGGCTGCCCCTGCCCAGAACTAACCTAGCTGGAGGGGTGCCTCCGTCCCCCACCAACTCGAAAGAATAAGAGAACCACTTAGTGGGAATGCTTACTCTATTCTTTGTTGTCTATGAATGTCTCTATCTTAAACTACTTTAGGGACTAAGGTTAAGGTTCGGGATGAGGTTACAAGGTTAAGATTATAGGATCCCCTATAGGGATGAGCCAAAGCAAAACCCTGAATTTCCCTAAGCTAAAGCTACTTCCCTCTTCCTCTGCATATTTTGGTGTTGTTCAGGCATCCTGAGAAACCATAATAGGGTAGGATTCTGCTGGACCCTGCACTGAGCCTTACCCACATTACATGACGACTCTATGCAGGGAGTAATGTCATTTGCACCTTTGCCCAGGTAAGAGAAGGAGACACAGGCTGGGACTACACAACCAGGCAAGCTGGCTGCAGAGCCAACCACCAAGGACACAATTTTGCCAGCTGAGCCCTCTAGCACCCCTGCAGGTATCTTGGTACAATTGGTAGAATAATGAAGCAGGGACCCGAGAAGAGAAGAGGAAGGCTAAGCAGGGAACTGAGTGCCAAGGAAACAATTCACAGTCCGTGCCTTCCTCTCTAGCCTCTGGACCTTGAAAGACAAACGTAAACTTCTAGAACCACCTTCAAGACTGCCATCTGGGTCCTTAGAGGCCTGAAGAAAAGGAAATGGGGCCAAACCTGAATTCCCAGACTTCTTTTTGAACCTGCTGAAAACTAAAAAAGATCTGCTTGAAGGAAATTGCAGAGTCTCCCTGTCCCTGGAAACGGACTTTAAAGAGAGGACAGTTCCCTTTCCTGGGTATTGGACTTGGTTCCATCAAACAAGGATGTTCTGCCCTTGTCCCACCCCAACCACCAGTGAAGTCCTCTTCTCTCCTCTCTGTCCCTTTCTTCCCTTCTCTGCAATTCTTCACTAATTTGACATTTTGAAACACTCCACCGCTTGTCTAAAACTCAGTCACGCCATGCAGTAATCTTTGAGCTCTTTGATATACAGACAATTAAATGGTTCTTGGCTCAGTAATAAGACTTACTGTGTCAGAAGGCAAAAGAAATAATGTTTCAAAACTTCTTGTTCCCACAAATCACCACTTGTTCAAGTCAGCAACAAATCTCTACAATTAAATGTCCATTAAATAGATTTTTAAAATTTGTTTATCTTTTTTTTTTTGATGGAGAGAGATAGCATAGGTAGGCAGAGAGGCAGGCACATAGAGGAGAAAGCATGCTCCCCGCCAAGTAGAGAGCCCGATGCGGGGCTCGATCCCAGGACCCTGGGATCATGACCTGAGCCAAAGGCAGAGGCTTTAACCCACTGAGACACCCAGGTGCCCCTAAATAGATAAAAATTTTAAGATTTTTTTCTAGTAACCCGAATTCCTGGAGCAATTAAACTCTTCCTGTGGACAATATCCCTGTAAATATTTTTTCCCCTGTTAGGGAAAAATTCACATTCAGTTAAATGCTCAATGTGGATTCATTTACAGAGTGAGAAGATTTTAATTTCTCCTCTGCCCAAAGCCCCTCTGGATGGCTGCTATCTCTCAGGGACAATGTTCATCTCTGGGGAATTTTTCCATTAGCTATGGGTCATCACTACTCTTGAAATTTATTAAGTTTGTTATGTACGTACAAATGTAATACAATGCTTTGGCATTAAACAGATTAGTTCAATCCCAACCCAGTGATTCTATTCTTCCATATGTACATTAAAATGCCCTGTATACAGATGATTATTACAGTAGTTTTTCATAGAAACCATAGGAAATAACCAAAATATTCAGCCCTAAGGAAATGTAGTGATACGGTGGAATATTACACAATATTTCTGTTCTATAGTTAACAATTTCAAGTCGATTCACGTGTCGTAATGCTTGCCTGAGAACCCAAGAGGGATTCAGTGGAAATCTATTACCAATAGATAATTCAACATCTTTGTCCTAGAAATAGATGGCCAGGGGCATCCTTCATAACAGCAGCAATAACAAATAGCAGTTATCCAGCACTTTCCACATCAGGCACTGTTCTAAGTGCTTTATGTGTTTTAGCCCAATATATCCTCCCAACAACCCAATAAAGTTAAGACTGTTAGAACCCACATTTCACAGATTAAAGAAACTAAGGCACCAAGAAGACAGGAACGTTACCCCATGTTACACAACTCGTAATGCCAGTCAGTCCGATTCTAGATGCTGGGATCCTATCCATTTTGCTGTCTGTCTCTCTATTGGAATCAAAATGGAAAGATGCCAAAATAAAGTGTGAGTGGGAAAGGAGGAGGATACGAAATTCTATGTAAGACAGCGTTTATGGACACTTTAAGAGCACATATATGATAACACTTACTACTGACTACTAATACACGAATATACTATGTGAAAATATTTTTAACTGGACTGGGAAAAGATAACATCTAACTCCTGAAAGTGGTTCATTAGGGAAAGAGGGGGAAACAAGACATGGGGAGGTGGAAATGAGGAAAGAGGTTGAACTTGGTCTCTAACATTTTATTTCTTTAAAAGATCTCCTCAACTTCAATGAATATGTATGAAGTCAACACACTGCCCTTTCAGTTTTCTCAGGAGTCCAACAAAACGTACCTATTTTCCCCCCAACATTCATATTGCAAAGCCCAGAATCCACAAACATGCTTAAATCTTATCTATTAGCATTTTCATTGTTAAGATACAGCTTAAATGACATTTACTTTTAGACAAATTTTATTAAGCTATTCATCTTAATAGTGTGAGCCCATTAGAAGGAAAAAGCCAAATAGGTTAAAACAATCACAATTTACTTACTTCTGGTAAAAGTGATGCAGGTTCATTTTAGCAACTTCAGAAAATTACAATATATGCAAAAAGAAGACATTTCACTGATACACCACTGTTCATGTTTCCAGGTCTATTGTTCCAGGGTTCTTCTATAATTAAGTATACATAGAATTTTGGGGTGCCTGGGTGGCTCAGTGGGTTAAGTCTCTGCCTTTGGCTCAGGTCATGATCTCAGGGTCCTGGGATCAAGCCCCATATCGGGCTTTCTGCTCAGCAGGGAGCCTGTTTCACCCTCTCTCTCTGCCTGCCTCTCTGCCTACTTGTGATCTATCTCTCTCTCTCTCTCTGTGTCAAATAAATAAATAAAATTTTAAAAAATATATTAAAAATATATACACATAGAATTTTGATGCAAAAATGACATTACATGATATCTATCTCCATATCCTGCTATTTTCCACTAATACAGACTAAATGTCTTTGCATCTTTCTGCATTACTTTAAACAGTTGCATATATTTTATTTTCTCCATGTACATATTTATCCAACAGTTATTGCGCCCCCAAAACGATGAATTAAAGACATTTTCAGAAAAATGAAAACTGGAACACTCTGTTGCTAACAGACCCACATAACCAAAAAAAAAAAAAATGTTAAGGAAGTTCTGTGGGTGAAGGAAAATCATTCCAGATGGAAACTCAGATGTACACAAAGGAAGGAATAGCATCAGATGGTAAATATGCGGGTAAACAACTTCTCTGTTATTTTTTATAGACATGTTAAAAAAAAAAAAAACCTACGAGTTAAAGCCAAAAGGAGTCACAAAGTACTGTGGGTTTTATAACAGATGTAAAATTAAAAGCTGTGACAATAACATCACAAAAGATGGCAGGAGAGAATGCAACCAAACTGGTGTAGGGTTCTTACATTAGTCACAAAGGACCTTAATGTGACTGGTAGGAAAATGAGACAAGCGGCCCATGGTAAACCCTAGAACACTAAATTTAAAACAAAAAATAGTAAATGACAGCAAATACACAATTCAAAAGAACTGGTGTGTCAAGGATCGAAGGACCCATCCCTGGGAGGTCCAGGCAGACTTCTCCATCACTTTCAACTGCTGCTCTTCCAGAAATAAAAATGCCCTTCAGAAGTTCAACTCTGGTCTAATTCCTTCATCCTGCCTTTCAACTCAAAATAGAGAGGCATCCACATCCACCTGAGCCAACCTTTAAAGAAACTGGACGTAGATAGATAGTCCACAGAGACAACAGAACTGGATCAAATCCAAGTATCCTCCTCATAAACACAAGACCGAACCAGAGAAGCTTGGCTCCTAAAGCTTTGACATTCATCATCCTGACTCCCACTGTAATATTATCGCTACCAAAGAAACGTGCTTGGATTCACTTTTTAATAAGGTTTGATGTATGATAACCAAAGTGGACTACACTGGCATTTCCAGTACCAAGGGCTCGATCTTTCTAAGGCTCAGTTCCCTTTTGCATCCGTGTGTCCACAGATACACAAGCACAGTGACTTGAACGAGCCCTTTAGGGAACATCCAGCTGTTGATGCCAAACACGTATCAGAGTTCCAGTGACGGAAATCAAACAGACTTTCTGAATCATCCCATCCGGCTGCCTGGTTGCAGGCACAGCTCTGAGTGTCTCTGGCAAGTCCTCTTGCTCAGGGAGATGAAGCCAGTTGCTGCCGGCCCCTGGCAACTGGGATTTTTAAAACAGTTCTTCAACATATACAGTTATCACTCTTAGACCCAACCCAGACTTCCTTTGTGACTTTGGGCAAGCCACCCTTGCTAAAATCTTACCTTAGCCACCTGGTAATTATTCTATTACTATCTGACACTTAAGGCTTACCATGTGCCCTCTATGGGCTCTAAGGGACTATATGCAGTACCCATATATATAACACATAACAAATAATATGTTCTAAATATAAGACAATAATATATATATATTTACTTAATACTAACAACAATGAAACAGAGATAGAATTTGAATAACTTGCCTCCAAATTATAAGAGTAACAAATGAACAAGCCCAAGACTCAGCTCCAGATCTTTGCCTCCATACTCTACCCTTGGTAGAGGAATTATGGGGGACTAAGAGCTCACGACATTAACTTCCTTCCAGGAACAATATCAAGGTGACAGCAGAACAGACAGTGGGACAGAATATAGTAACCTCATTTCTTGCTCCTACCCCACCATCCATCTGTTGCCCCCACATGCTCCCCTTGACTGCCCCAAATCTTTATCTTGCAAGGGTTTCACCCAAAGGGTGGTTGGAGACAGACAGCTCCCCTACGACCACCCTGGAGCAGTTCACCTGTGCACCAGGTCGCTTTTGAAGTGCTGACATGTCCAGCCGAGGTGACTTCCTTAACCTTAAGGAATGCATTTCTTCGTCCATTCAACAAATATCTAGCAAGCACCTATTTTGTGCCAGGCCAGACACTGTATCAGAGACTGGGAATACAGCGATGAACAAAGAGGGATAGTCCTAGCCCTTGCAGAACTCACAACCACGTAAAGTGACAGACGGTGTGTACTTGAAGAGAGAGGGGAAGTTAGAGGAAATGTAATGGGAGAGCTCCCATATGGACAAAATTTTGAAGAAGAAGTCAGTTTGTCAGCCAGATGAGGAGAATAAAATGTTAGGCAGAGGGAGAGCATGTGCAAAGGAGTGAAAGAAGGAAACAGATCTGAGGGTTCCAGGACCGTAGGGTTACCGGCGAATGACAGCACAACAGGAAATCTGGGTACAAACATCAGGCTGACTTCTACTGAAGAAGGGTCAGGGAAGCCAGGAGAAGGGCGTCCCCACCACCGCACACCAATAAGATGAGAGGGAGGAGTGCGAAAGGAAGAAACCGACAACCATGGAGGTTGTCAGTGGATGTGCAGAAGAACTCATGGAGGATGAAAGTGCCGGAAAGGATGCAGACAGATGGAGTTGAGCCAAGCAAGCCACGCTCTGCACAGAATACTACCAAGGACAGAGCCCTTGACCGCTGGGGAAGCTTGGAGTTTTCCAAAGGAGACCCCAAGGCAAAGACTACTGTTCAGGGAGTTTACTTGGGAGGTGATCCCAAGAAAGCAGAATGACAGAGTGGGCAAAACAAAATGGAACAGAAAGGGAGAAAAGCCCATCAAGTGCAGGTTAATATGAAAGTTCCTGCTGTGGGCCACAGGAGAGCTATCCCAGTGGGGACCAAGGGTAGACTTCAGAGCTGAAGGATTTATCAAAAAAAACTCCATCCCTCCCTGGTAGACAGCTGCCCCTGTGGCATTAAGTCATCAGTATGTTCAAGCTGTCCCACAGGCTAAGCAAAGCTCTCCTGGCTAGGAGGAAGCTGCCATGCAGGTACCCAAGGGAGGAAATTATCAGTACCTACAGGAACCGGAACTGCAGGCAAACACTAAAGCAGGTTGCCGGACTGTGGTGTGAAGCATCCCACAGCTTCTGCAGCAAAAGGTTCCACACTTGACCACCAGAATGTGTGCTGGATAGCAGCAAGGGGGCAAAAATCAATTGGGGATCCACTCAAATTCAGTTCCCCAAGCAAACCATCTCCCATGCATGGTGGACTCTGCAGCCAGACCATTAGCCTTCTCTTGCTCTGTTAACTAACCAAAACTGAAACTCAAATATATGTTCTCCGAAATTCGAAAAGGCCTGCCAAGAGGAGGCCTGTGCCTCCTCTTATTGGTAGCCAATGAAGGACATAGCCATCTATTTTTCACCTTGAAGGAGCTGCCTCAGCTATATACCCCCTATCCCCACCGAAACTTTACTAAAGAGACTGATCTTTCAATGTTCAAGGCTGCATCCCCACCCTGTGGCTCCCGTATGTCTCCCTAAGGTGTCTTAAGTCCTTGCTCCTTCCTGCTCATCAGATCTAATTAACATAATCATCCAAATAGTGATCCAGTGGGGCACCAGGCTGGCATAGTCGGTTAAGTATCTGCCTTCTGCTCAAGTCATGATCTTGGGGTCCTGGGATCGAGCCCTACGTTGGGTTCCCTGCTCAGTGGGGAGATTGCTTCTCCTCCTCTCTCTGCCTCTCCCCCTGCACACTCTGTCTTTCTTTTTCAAATAAATAAAATCTTTTACAAAAAATAGTGATCCATTGGGGGCGCCTGGGTGGCTCAGTGGGTTAAAGCCTCTGCCTTCGGCTCAGGTCATGATCCCAGGGTCATGGGATCAAGCCCCGCATCGGGCTCTCTGCTCAGCAGGAAACCTGCTTTCTCCACTCTCTGCCTACTTGTGATCTCTGTCTGTCAAATAAATTAATAAAATCTTTAAAAAAAATAGTGATCCATTGTAATCTTGTATGTCAAAATATCCAAAGCTTTTGTAGACTTAAGCTGTGATAGAAGGCAGGATAGGTGGTATATTCCTGAGACAAGACTGAAAATACACTGTTGGTTGTGCTAGGTAAAAGCAAATTGCTTCTAGCGGCTCCTGGGTGACTCAGTCAGTTGAGCATCTGACTCTTGATCTCAGCTCTGGTCTTGACCTCAGAGTCATGAGTTCGAGCTCCACATTGGGCTCCATGCTGGGCATGGAGCCCGCTTAAAAAAAACAAGGGGTTGGGAGCTCCTGGGTGACTCACTGGGCTAGTCTCTGCCTTCGGGCCGTGATCCCAAGTTCCTGGGATTGAGCCCTGCGCCCGGCTCTCTCCTCGGCAGGTAGCCTGCTTCCCCCCACTCTCTCTCTCTGCCTGCCTCTCTGCCTACTTGTGATCTCTGTCTGTCAAATAAATAAATAAAATCTTTTTTTAAAAAGGGGTGGGCAAATTGTTTCTGGATACAGTTGGTTACACTAGATAAAAGCAAACTGCTTCTGGTGATACTTACAAATGAATAAAAAAACATTTTCTGAGCCAATATCTGCATACAGGGGCTACGTTCCTCTGCAGTATTAGCTATTTCCTCCCATACTTTGTGCTCCTCTCTCTCATTATGGGTCTAGTGACAACAAGAAGAGACTGGAGTGAGTCTGGAGGACAACAGGCATCCTCTTATAAGGCAATTTCCCCAACTAAGATTATTAGACTTCAAGCCAGAGGCTAGTCTACCCAGATGAAGACGAACAGCCTTCTTCTACCACCAAGGCAAGTTCTGAGTAACTGGGGATTCAACACTGTCAGTTCTATCTGAGCCCATCAGATGTCTCCATTCTAAGACTTAAGGTCCCATTAATTCTCAATGTTCTAACTCTGACAAGAGAGTCATGGCAAGGCTGCGAATTCAGTGAAGTTTCAGTTTCATTTTCAGCAAGACTGGCTCTGTAGCTTTAAGAAATCAATTATCTTATGGCTACCAGAAAAACTCTCTGGTTCTCTATAACTAGAGCTTAGAAATGAAACATCCCATCTTGTCGTTTTCTTTCTCTACGTGATCCAAAGTTCCCAAAAGAATCCATCCCAGGCTACCGTCCTCTTTCATCATCAGTGCTGCCACGGGGGTCAAGGACGCCACCCTCCCGCTCCCCAAAGGTATTTGCTTCAGTGAATGCTTCATCACAGTTAACCATACTTTAGATATGGGATACTTTAGAGAATTAATTTGCTACCAAAGGGATTTTGACACCAAACTTTCAAATACAAAAAAAAAGTTCTCAGATTTCATAACATTGTGATTTTTTTTTTAAAGATTTTATTTATTTGAGAGAGAATGAGTGAGAGAGAGCATGAGAGAGGAGAAGGTCAAAGGGAGAAACAGACTCCCCAAGGAGATGGGAGCCCGATGCGGGACTCGATCCTGGAAGTCTGGGATCATGACCTGAGCCGAAGGCAGTTGTTCAACCAACTGAGCCACCCAGGCACCCACGTTGTGATTTTTTAAACTATAGATACAAGATTATGAACGTGTGGGGAGAAGGGGAGAGAAACTAGATCGAGGAGAGAAGAGGTTGTATAAGTGAGCTAAAATTTTGATTTCTTAGAGCAAGAATTAAATAGACAATTTCTACAGTTGAAAAGAAATTGTAATATAAGCACTTACACAGGGATATCACCAAAAGAACAAAACAAAATTGCTTACAATTCTGTGGATAAGGAATGGATGATAAATGTGAATCAGGGGCTATGATGAGCCTGTTCATGCTAGTTCTTTTTTAACAATCTGTGAATATTATTTGATTTTTTTTTTTTTAGATTTTATTTTATTTATTTGACAGAGAGAAATCACAAGTAGTTGGAGAGACAGGCAGAGAGAGAGAGGGAAGCAGGCTCCCCGCTGAGCAGAGAGCCCGATGCGGGACTCGATCCCAGGACCCTGAGATCATGACCTGAGCTGAAGGCAGCGGCTTAACCCACTGAGCCACCCAGGCGCCCCAATTTGATTTTTTTTTTAATTCTAAAAAATTTAAGCCAGGTCCAGAACACTCAGGGATGCCAAGGAAAGACATATTTAAATTTTAAGCCTAAAGTACAGGGAACCAACAAAAGTACGTAGACTTGTATGATCACAAAGTGGGTTTTTTGGAAGTTTTTTTGAGAGAGAGAGAGAAAGTGCATAAGCAGGGGGAGGGCAGAGGGAGCGGGAGAAGCAAACTCCCCGCTGAGCATGAGGGACTCCATCCCAGGACCCTGGGACCATGACCTGAGCTGAAGGCAGAGAGCCAACTGAGCCACCCAGGTGCCCCCAAAAGGGTTTTTAAAAAAGGTCAGGGGGGTTGGCTATGTCAAGAGTGAACAAGACTCTTTAGATGAACTACTACTACTACTACTTTTAGATGAACTACTGGGACTTCATCAGGATAAAAAGCTTTTGCACAGCAAAGTAAACAGTTGACAAAACTAAGTGGCAACCTAAAGAATGGGAGAAGATATTTGCAAATGACATATCATTAAAGGGCTAGTATCCAAAATCTATAAAGAACTTATCAAATTTAATACCCCCCCAAAGTTAAAAATTCAGTTAAGAAATGGACAGAAGACATGAACAGATATTTCTCCAAAGAAGACATAAAAATGACCAATAGACCCATGAAAAAAATGCTCAACATCCCTCAGCATCAGGAAAATACAAATCAAAAATGACGAGATACCACCTCACACCAGTCAGAATGGCTAAAATTAACAAGTCGGGAAACAACAAATTTTGGCAAGGATGCAGAGAGAAAGGGAACCCTCTTACACTGGTAAAGGAGGAGGAGTTAGGGAGCTCTTTGAGAGGTCGAAACAATAAAATGTTTGGGGCAATTGCATGTCTGGGTAAAGAACAAAGAGTCACAAGGACACTGGGGTTTCTGGGCTGAGCAAGTATGGGGAACATGGTTGCTGAGAACAGGACCAAGTGCAACCCACCTCGGCCCACCCACAGGAACGCCTGAGGGCTCCTGTGTATTTAACTAGAACAGGACATTTACCTTTATGGACCTAACTCGATTGTAACAATGATCATCCATCAGTAATGATCTCTGGATGAACCTTGAGGACACTATGCTAAGTGAAATAAGCCAGACACAAATGGATAAGTGTTTTGTGACTCCACTTACATAAAATACCTAAAACAGACAAATTCATAGAGACGGAAAGCAGAATAGTGTTGCTAGGGGCTGGGGAAGGGCAAAATGGGGAGTTAGTGTTTAAGGGGTACAGAGTTTCTGTCTGGAATAGTAAGTTCTAGAGCTAGGGGATGGTGATGTTTACACAGCAGTAGGTATATCCTTCATGCCATTGAACTGTATACTTGGGAGTGGTTAAAACAGAAATTTTTACATTATATTTTGCCAGAAGAACAAAAATGTTTTCAATGTAATCTCAAGTTATCAACCATCCGTGTGGATAATCATTCCTCTTTTTTGTCTGGTTAAGCTTGGTTGGGATTGAGGAACTGACAAGTCCTCGGAGGCTTAAAT
Organism: Mustela putorius furo; assembly: GCF_011764305.1. Lineage (NCBI taxonomy): Eukaryota > Metazoa > Chordata > Mammalia > Carnivora > Mustelidae > Mustela > Mustela putorius. Next base: position 1,260,694 of record NW_025421294.1, read on the forward strand.
GCTCCGTGTAATCCACTGAGAAGTCACAGCAAAGGCACAAGGGCAGAAAGAGATGATTCAGAAAACAATCTGTGGAGGCTAAATGTCAGCTGCTGTTATGGCCCATTACGTAAAAATAATTTTCCTGCTTCTGTTTTGTGAACGTTTTTGCTCTGATCTCATTTCTATCACCTTGGATACATCTCATTAGAAATATCTGTTTAAGTACTTTCTGCAGCTAACCTAAAATGAGGCACATACGGAAGTCAAATTAAGGCAAATCTTCACTGGGGCTGTGAACTGTACCTTCAAAAACATTTATATAACCTAAAATTTAAGATTTTAAGTCCATGCAAGAGTCTTGAAATGAAGAGTTGCTCCATTTTGAAATCCCCTGATGTAGCCTCACCCTGTGATACAACCCTCTGCTCTGACTGCACACTGGAATCGCTTAAAGGAACTTTGAAATTTACTGAGACCTGCCTCCTAACCCAAGAGTCTGATTTAGTTATGGGGAGTCCCGTGTGGGCAACAGGATTTTTTTTTAAATTTTATTTGTTTATTTGACAGAGAGACAAGATCACAAGTAGGCAGAGAAGCAGGCAGAGGAAGAGAGGGAAGCAGGCTCCCTGCTGAACAGAGAACCTGATGCGGGGCTCGATCCCAGGACCCCGAGATCATGACCTGAGCCAAAGGCAGAGGCCTTAACCCACTGAGCCATCCAGGTGCCCCACAACAGGATTTTTTTGTAAGCAAATTTCCTCAGGTGAGTCTAACTTTCAGCCTTGGCTGTGAACCAGTGACTAAGAAGCTAAGACAAATTCATCGCACCCTGAAAATGAGGGAGAAAGACAAATATATAATGACCTAACCAAAAATATACAAGAGTGATACCATCACCAAAGCAGAAATTGATCTTGGAACTCTAACCTTTTAGAGCTAGGAAGCAATTTCAAGACCACTAGAGCCATCGGTGGTTCTCAAAGCATGACCCCTGAACTGTCAGCATCAGCTGGAAACATATGAGAAATGTAGATTCTGGGGCCCACTCCAGACTGGTAGAATCAGACTCCAAGATAGAGCCCCAGCAATCAATGTTTTATTTATCTATTTTTCTGGCAATCTGTGTTTTAAGAAGTCTTCCAGGAGATTCTGATAGCAGCTGAGTTTTGGGAAGCATTGTTCTAGAGCAGTGAGGAGGAGCTTTAAAAAAATATCCCACAGTCCACAAAGATTCTGATTCAATCATTTTTTAAACCTCTTCAGCAGATTCTAATGTGAAACCAGGGTAGAAAACTAAAGAAGTCCCACCCTGTATTGAGACCAGGAAAGACCAGCCCAAGATGAGACAAGTAGTTAGGACCACCATCTGAATGAGAACCCAAACCTCTTGATTCCAAATTGATCTCCATGTCCAGTAAGCAATTCCGGTTCTCTTATTAGGAATACTAAATCTGTTCTAGTATGGATTTAAATTATGACTCAGTTCCAAAGCTGCATTGTTCCTTTACTTACAGTGCTCTGGTCTAGGAACTTGATCCTCTGGTTCTCTTCCCTATATCCCTCATGGTGGATAGAGAAGGTCAGAAGACCAGCCACATCAACATCAAGGCAAAGTAAAAATGCCAATATGTCCTAAATAAAAAAAGGAGCCCCACAAGTCCTTGCAAACATCCACAGAATACATGAAATTTGTTAACATTTCAAATGAGATTATGGACAATGTTTTGCAATGTCCCATTGGTTCCAATGCTGAAAAGTCTTCTTTAAGAACGCTGGCAGTAAAGCTTTCATCATAGTTGAAAATGCAGAGGAACTTATTTTAACCTTGGTCTTGCAGGACATGCCACCCTGGAGCCTGACTCTGGCAAGTTTATTTTAAAAAGACTGCTGGAAGAATACAAGATGCCAGGACACCTCACACCTAGAGTCTTAGTAACCAGGGAGGTGTCAGGGCCGCAGAGCGAGAATGAATAAGTAACCTCTAACACTCTGCGGAACAACACAGGGTCAGTTATCTTCCACACTTCTCCCTCTGCTTGAGAATCAAATGACTCAAGTGAGCCCCGCCAAGCCCCAGTGAAGGTCCCAGCTCTCCGCTAGGAACCTAGGCTCTTTGCTCGACAAGACTGCAGGGAACAGGAGGGGGTAGTTTCCCAAGGAGTATAAGGGGGCATGTACTGAAAGATGACGGATGGGGACTGAGCAGGTGAAAATACTCACCAAATCACTGACCCGGGGCTGCACAAGGAGGGGGCCATGCTGTACTTGTTTGTGAAGTATTAACTGCCCTGTCTACTCTGTATTCTATCCCAAAGCTAGACACACTGTAGGCCTTCAGTAAATGTCTGCTCACTTTAAAAAAAAAAAAAAAAAAAAAAAAAAAGCTGACAAAGCTTAAGAACATCCTCCTGGTAAGTGGTCTCCACCTCAGTCTCACCAAGCCAGCAGGTGCATACTTGTGTGCAGAATAGTAATAATGATAATGACGACAATGATGATGATTTGATGATGATGACAGGAGTGACTGGGTGGCTCAATTGGTAAAGTGACTACCTCTGGCTCAGGTCATGATCCCAGGATCCTCGGATGGAGCCCGGCGTGGGTCTCCCTGCTCAGTGAAGAGTCTACTTCCCTCTTTCCCTCTGCTCCTCCCCCAGCTCTCTTGCTCACTCTCTCAATAAGTAAAATCTTTAATCATCATCATCATCACCATTCTCAGCATATTGTATTTTTGTCTCCAACTTACTTCTGACAAGTTGGTCTGGTCCCGTTTTCTCTTTAAGTTCTCTATTAGATCCCCACCTTCAAAGACATTTCCCTGCTTCCAATCCTCACCCCTCTCAGGCCACTTGCCCCATAAGAAGCCGAAAGAAAGTGGAGGTGGAAAGAAAACTTGACTAACTGGACAGAGAGAAGGAAACAACTGCAAGGTCAGAGAGGCTGAATTTGGTCCCCGCCCATCTTCCTCAAGTTCACATAGCTTTTTGGTAACAGAACTACGGATTAACTACCCTTCTTCCCACCTTTTCCCAGTCCTTCCACAACCATGAAGCCACCCACACATTGTGAGTCTTCACAGTTTGTTACTAATGTGACACAGCTACCTAGACACAACTTTTAAAAATTAACAAAATCACTAGTTTTCTAAACAATTAACCTCTACTGGAAGTCACTGAAGCATTTGAAAGCACCAGAGTCATCATTACATGCAGCAATAATTGTATCTTAAATGTGTTTATAGAACAGAAATTAGCAATATGGGTCTTAAAACTCTCCATATACTTTGATCCAACAATCTCACTTCTAGGAATTTATACTAATAATCACAGATAGATATATAGAGATATAATAGATATCACTGCAAGATATTTACTGCAGCATTACCTATAATAGTGAGAAACCAGAAACAACCTAAGTATCCAACAGCAGGGGAGTGATTAAATCAAATAGGACGGCCATACAACGTAGCATTGCAGCATCGCGCAACATCACAATTGTTGTAGATGAGGCAAAACCTGACATGGAAACAGCTAATACGTTTACAGGACATTAACTATAAATGGAGGTAACAGAGTAACTTTTTGTGTGTGAAAAAAATTTCCACAGATAGGAAAAAAAAGAATAGCACAGTCCATACATGAAATTAGTAATAGAGGCTATCTCTGGGTGGTGAAATAATGGAGAATTTTCACTTTCTTTACTGTTTCTAAGTTTTCTTTTAAAAATGATTTTACATTATTGGGGCACCTAGGTGATTCGGTGGGTTAAAGCCTCTGCCTTCGGCTTGGGTCATGATCCCAGAGTCCTGGGATCGAGCCACCCATTATGCTCTCTGCTCAGCAGAGAGCCTGCTTCCTCCTCTCTCTGCCTGCCTCTCTGCCTACTTGTGATCTCTGTCAAATAAATAAATAAATAAAATCTTTTAAAAAATGATTTTACATTATTAATAATTATAAAACATTTTCATTACCTTACAACATAGGAATACGATACTGCTATTGAAAAATGTAGAATTCATGTCCTACAGAAACCTCCTGAAAGTAGCCCTAGCATTCCAAAACTCTCTTTTCATTTCTTACAATTAACACTTGCTGAATTACACATTAATTTTTTTTTATTTCTCCACTTCTAACAAGTAGTTCTGGTTATGTTTTCTCTTCAGTCAGTTCTGTTATATCACAACCTTCTAAGACTTTGTTCTCCCTCAGACAATTTTTTAAAGATTTTATCTATTATTTATTTATTATTATTTTATTGTTTGTTTATGGCTTATTATTAATTTGTTTTTGATTGATTGAGAGAGCGAGACTCTTAAGCAGACTCCATGCAGGACTCAACCTGTAGGCCCTGAGATCATGACCGGAGATGAAATCAAGAGTCGGTATCGGGGGCGCCTGGGTGGCTCAGTGGGTTAAGCCTCTGCCTTCGGCTCAGGTCATGATCTCAGGGTCCTGGGATCAAGCCCTGCATTGGGCTCTCTGCTCAGCAGGGAGCCTGCTTCCCTTCCTCTCTCTCTGCCTACTTGTGATCTCTCTCTGTCAAATAAATAAATAAGAATCTTTAAAAAAAAAAAAAAGGGTCAGTATCTCAACCAATTGAGCCACCCAGGCACCCCAACACTTCTCTCTTAACCTAACATGTAGCACAAACCTGTGATTTGGGTCACCTTTGCGCAAGGAAAAGCAGCCAAGACACACTGAAATGCTGGGTGCTACAGAAAACTAAAATTGCCCCTACCTCATGGTGAACTCTCCTCCTGAGCAGATTAAAGGGCTCTCAGAATGCTAACACATACCATGTGTTTGACAGAACACTGAAATCTATAATCAGAGTTACAAAACAGGCAGGCAACCTATAGAAGCTAAAAAAGACAAGGAAATCGATTTACCCTTCAAAGCCTTTAGAGTGAACACAGCCCAGCCAATCTCTTGATTCTAAACCTCTGACCTTCATAACTAGAACAGAATAGGCTTGTATTATTTTAAGCCATAAAAAAGTTACAAAACAGCTATCTGGAAGAGTGGCTTTTAAGGAGACATTGAAACCTGACAACCTTCGGTACTCCGGGATAATGAACTAGAGAAAGCAACCACAGGTCCCAATCTGCTCACACCTGTTTCCCCAGTGCAATTCGTAGCAGGCCCTGTTCCCTCCCAAGTGTCTCAGAATGGATCATCAATTAGTTTGACTACAGACCTCACCTGTAATGTACATTTGCCTAAAAAGGTCAAAAGTATAAATTACATTTAGCTCCAAGAGCAACTTTACCCCTAGCATTCTGATTCTATATATAAGAGAATTTGAGACACATTAAATTTTTTAAAAAGAGATTTTTAAGTGTTCAGTGGCACGACTTTTTGTTAAAACAATAAAAACATGTCATTATTAGATACTGATTGTAATTTCTCACATTTGCAAAGAAATGATATAAATAACCAGAGACCATGATTATCTAGTTCATTCTCTTGCTGTTTTTCTAAATACTGAATTTCAGAACCAGTAATTAAGATTTGTAAGAAATGGCTTTGGATAGAATAATAAGTAATCATCCTCCCAAGACACCAATGAACACATTTCAGAACAAACAAGGACTATGTGACCTCTCCCCAAAAGTCTTAGGAAATCATGGAAAAACCTGCTATTTACCTACCCCTGTAAATGTCATACAAGCCTCTATAGTTATGCTTTACACATAAACAAGCACACCTGGCAAATAACTTTTACTTGCATATTCAATAACATCTACTGGTAGTGTTAAAAAAAAAAAAAAAAAACATTGAATTTTTTTTCCTTGAAAACTGAAAAGTACATGTAATTTTATCTCTTGTATTCTGTAAGTACCCAGAGTAGCTAATTTAGATTAAGTAGCTGCAGAAGTCCTAAAATTCGAAGTTACTCCTATTATCCGGGCTGCAATTCTCATTTATAAGAACTGAAATGGAGAAAAACAAAGACATTCTCCCTACCAAACAAAAAGTTCTGTGAGGTAAATGTGTTAGGTAACCACACTATAACCGTTTCACAATAGGCATGTATTAAATCACATTGTACCTCTTCAACTTACCTGTGATAGGTCAGTTATGTGTCAGTAAAGCCGGGAGGGGGCAGACGAAAGTGCTTCCCATTTTGGTAAAACAATTTTTTTTTTTTTTAGATAAACTCTGTAACATAATTTAACTATTTTAAATGTGGTGCTGGTGGTGCTGGTGATCTTTTTAAAGAAAAAAATTTTTAGAGAGGTAAAAACACTCCTTTAAAAATCCACAATCTTTGTTGATGATTAGTAGCAAAGAACTATTACCTACTCTTGATTTTAAAAAAAAATAAATTGTCTTCTGACATGGACGTAAATTTTAGCGGAAACTTTAATATTATTTACTATTTTAAAATGCTTACCATGTCCCTTTGTTGGTTCGAAAACTGGGAGACCAAGGGAGGAACAGGAGAGAGAAGCAAGCCACTCCAAGCTAGTAACCAAGGGAATGCCGTTCTGGGAGCATGGTCTGCGACCACCACAACATGAGATCATCTCCACACTTGTGGGCCAGAATCTTGTTTATCAAGAGGCCTTAACTGTGTTCAGATGGTCTCAGCAATTCCTTACTCTCTGAAGGCTATGTTCTTGAAATGGCTACTGCTATAGGAACAGTGGGCGGAACGGGGGGAGGGACTTTCCAAGGAAAAGGGAGGGGGACGTCCTCTCAATGACCTCGTCCAACATCCTTCTGAAAATGCAGCCTATCTCTGAACTGTGAGCGTTTACCTGTACATATGTCAAAAAATTAAACTGATTTCTGGCACACAAATGCTGCCTATATTGAACATCACACACAATGTTTGAAATATTAATTTTATTAGGAAAGCACTGGACAGTTGTTAGAGGATATAACCAATCACTTCATTGTAACGTGGTCTGAAGACATCAATTAAAATCTGGCTTTTCTCATCCATTCAACAAACATGTAAGCACCTATAAGTGCTAGGGACTAGAGATGCAGGCTAAACAGCACGTCCTTGCTCTCAGAGAGCTTACACTCTAGCAAGAGGCCAATATTAAAGAAATATTTATGTTTCTCATATATATGTAACACAGAGAAAGTGGCTGGTGCTTTACAAGAGCACATAGTGTCTAATCCAGCCCAGGGGAGTCAAAGAGACAAAAAGGTAAGTGTTTAAGGGAAGGTAGAATGGTACTGGCAGAGGGAACTCTGGGTGGTGGACCCCAAGGTGGGAAGGACTCTATAGGTCCAAGAAACAAGAAATCTAGAATAGCTGGAGCACTGAGCATGAGGAAGAATCATAGATGAGACAGAAGAAGGGATGTGATGATCGTGGTCCTAGAGAGCATGAGGGGTCTGGTACTTCTACAGGGAACCAGTGAGACATTTAAGCAAGGGAGGAACATACCAGATGCACACTTAGAATGGTCATCTTCATCTCACAGTAAGAGAGAGGCAGTACTAGCTAAGACTGGATGCAGGAGACCACTTCTAAAGCCCACGGTAGTGAAAGACAAAAATAATGGGGAATTCAAGAGATAGGAGGCAAAATCAATGGACCTTGACAATTGAATCTGAGGTTCCTATAAGACCATCGGTGCAGACATCCAGTAGACCTGTTAAGATACACAGGTCTGGAGCTCAGGGAGAACAGTGTCGATGCAGGAATCATCCATATTCAGACAGCAACCGAAGGCATAAGGGCTGAAATGACCTGATGAGAATAAACCAAACCATGAGGAACACCCACATTTAAGAATGAAGAGAGGGCCAGGGGCTGAGGAGAGGGAGTGGGGAGTTTCATAACAGAGTTTCAGTTTGGAAGATGAAAAGTTCTGGAGCTGGACAGTGGCCCGGTTGCATAGCTGTGTGACTGGATTTCATGCCACAGAACTGTGCAGCTAAAAATGGTTAAAATGGTACATTTTGTGTTATATATATTTTACCACAATTTTTAAAAAAGAATGAGGAGATACGTTCATGTTATTTTTGTATCTTTCGGAATCAGAATCTATTTATGTTTTACTAATGAAAAATCAGGACAAATGGAGAAGGGGGTGGGAGAGAAATGTGCGGAGGAAAAGGGCCTGGCAAAGGAGACAGAACAGAACAAAATGGGCCAAAGAGTTTGGTAGAAAACCTAGAGTTACAGTCTGGAAGCTAAGGATAGCACTGCTAGGAACAAGTGTTCAACTGCTCTTTGTGCCGCAGAGAATTCAGTCCCGTAACATTGGAAAAGAACCCACTGGCTTCAGCAACATGGAGGCCAACCTTGGAGAGGGCCTTCGGCAGTGGAAGTCAGTGAGGAGAGGGATGAAGAGAGATGGGGAGGAAAGGGAGCCCCCAGAGCAGACAACAGCAAGTCTGACTGTTAGGGGAAGGAGCAGGATGGTGCCTGAAAGGCAAAGTAATAGATGTTTTTAAAAACTGTGTGTGTTAAAATAGCATCGTGCATAATCACCAAAGCAATCATTTCAGTGGAAAAACAACTTTCTGTGAACAACCACAATCATCCTGGAATTTATAGGTTAGGGGACTTTTCACACTACATGTGGTTAAAAAGGCTAAGTTATTCTCTTCATTTTATGGGTTGTAAATCTGGGCCGCAGAAAAATTTCTCTAAGAAAATGCACAGAGAATTAAAATACATCAAATAAATATCCTCACTTTTTTTAAAGGTAGAAAAGTAAAATGCACTCTGTTCAGGAAACAATTTCACTGTAACAGCCACATGTTGGGAAAGTCTAAAATTTTAAGGCTACTAGCACATCCATTTTTGGTGCACGTCCCATGGAAGATGCCTTGGATTCTAGTTACATCCTCAGGACGCCAAAGTCAGTCTTCTGGATTGGTGCGTTGAGCGCCGCACTAAGACTGAGACCCAGGACCAGTCTGGTGTCTGCCGGATCAATAATTCCATCATCCCACAGCCTGGTAAAAGAACAAAACATAAATCATTAGGAATCCATCACCAAACAACCATCTACACAATTTACGTCCAGAAACACTGAGGTTTTTCTTCAGGTCCTAGAGGGATCTACTGCTGAGCTCGCATGTACTACTTTCTCATAACCAAAACCACCTTCAAAGGAGGGGAAAGGAGAGAGAAAAATGACAGGACTTTCATCCCAGGCCCACACAGAATGTCAGAGTGAGCTATGGCTTTGGGAACTGCTTCAAGAAACCTCAGAATACTCCTTGATCTTAAAATGTTTTTACATATTTCAGGAAAATGTCTTCTGTTCCTCTTCTGCCAAACCAACTGTACAAGTTGATGTGTTCCTGTTATTAATACGGAAAGGCCCAGGAACCCACATAATAATCTCAAACCAAAGTCTCTACTGGAAAAGGTGCATTCCCCTCAAACTCCCATACTTTTAACAAATAATGACAATTACTGAATTACTACATTTGGCAATAAAATACCTTCAATAGAAATCCTTTATTTTTTGCTACAATAGGAAAAAAAGTAATTGCTTTAAACTGCTTACAAAAGAAACTCTGAAGTAGGAATGCGTTTGCTTTTCACCAACAACCTCAATTTTATAAAGAAAAATGAATGAGAAATACTGTTTTTTAAAGGTCATTAGTAGGTGGCAGTTCAGCTTTCTTTAAACAAACTGCCTGCAGTATCTGGACAAGAACATCAATTATTAAACCATACTTATATCAACAGACGATGAATCAAATCTTTGCTCATAAAACATTCATAATAGGGACCCTGAAGTATCAACAGCCAATAAGGGAAGGCCACCCTTGTCACGTATAACCAGGTCAATTGATTACACTCCCTTCTGCAGCCAACAGCAGAAGAATCCAGGGAGCACAGCGATGCCAGGGCCTCCTTCATGATGGCCATGAATAAGACCATTTCAGGTAAGAGGCACTAATCAAATGCCTGAAAAAGTTTGGACTGCAAAAAGAAGGGAGCAGAAGAAAACGGGCATGCTGCACCTATAAGATGAAGGATTAAGAGAAACACAGAAGGTCAGAGCAGCGATAAAGAAAGTGTTCTCTGAAAAGACAGGTCCAACCATGGCAGAGCTGAAACAGACCACCGAAGTTTCTTGTTAAGCTGAGATTTACTAAACCTGAGGAAGGGACCATAAATTGACTTGAAAATCCTTTCATCTTGGAAAGAAAATTGCTGTTCCCTGCCACCAAGTGTTTCAACAGAAGGGTTACCTGTTCTCAGATGAACAGAAAAACCTTTGTGTCTTACAATATTTATTTCCAAAGATAAATCTATCTGGGCCATATGTTCTCCTGCCTTGAATACAGTCCTTTTAAATAATAATACTGATGTAAGCATGAAAATAATAAGGGGTTCAGTCTTTCCCAAAAGATGACTTAGCCAGGGCTGAAAATCTTATTAATGGCTCACTATTTTTCGAAGTTTAATATTTCAACTGTCCTTGTGAATTTCATTCACGATCTTACAGAGAAGCTTTAAAAAACTGTAGATGAGCTTATAATTTATTATTTTCTCTTGAACCTTTTTTTAAGATTTTCTATTTCCTCTTTGCTTTTACTGACTACTACAGAAGTCTGTTTAAGTGATGGTAAACAAGACAATGTTTCTGTCTCCAAGACTATAAAATACTTTGGTCTTAATGAATCAATGACCCACAACAATGAAATATAACTGCAAACTTGCTGGTGAAAATATGTATTAGTGAGAAGAGAAGGGGGCCTTTTAAAGATGCCAAGTAGTGTTCTTTTTATTCTGAAATAATTATGGTCTTGAAAATAAGTATGTTCCACCCTTGTACCCCCAGTGCTAGGAGCAGCGCCTGTCCCAGAAGTTATGTTCAGATGACTGAATGAATTCTAATTTGTTATTTTCTTTTCTCCTTCCTCTCCAGTTTGCCTTCACCAGTAAATGACATAAATCACAGCGTAACCCAATTTTAAAAGACACAAATAGTTATTTGCTTTATTCCATCTGCCTAAGGGATAAGAGGAGGATAGGAAGCTTAGATTATTCTTCCAAATGAAGAACATTAAAGTTGCTGAGAACAGTGGTCTGAAGGCACACACACCAGCCCGTCTCCCAGCCTGGGCAGGCCATGATCATTTATTACCTCATTAGGTGTGGTAAGAAACAAACAGAACCAAGAGCTGCAGTGGCGTGTGAAGTGATTACTTGGTGTTGACACAGAGATCCTGGCTGTGAGTACTCTCCTTCGGAATGCAGACGCACACTTGTTAGCAATGCCAACGAGTGTCCCGCCAATCTCATGTTCAAAATGGGGTAAATAGGAAATAGTCAAAGAGAGTGGAATGACAGGAATCCACACGTTGAAGCAAAAATGGTAAAAGAACAAATTCCTGAAAACGACACAGCCAGGTAACTCTTTAACTTTTCAGCTCCTGTAGGCCCAGACACTTCCCCTATAATCGGGATAAGGAAGAAAGGGGGGAGGGTTGCAGAATCAAGACCAATGGTGGTGGGTGCACAGCCCAGCCTGGAGGTAGGGGGTGCTATTTCAGCAGACATTCCCATTATAGAGATAACAATATGAAATTCAGTGTGTCTGAACATTCTTCTGTGGATCCCATGAAAGCTGGACCAACCCAACTGCCCAGATCTCTGTAAGGCTGCCACCCACACAGCCCAGATTGAGAGCATGAGGGAGGTGGTCATTCCTTGGTTCCCACCTTGCACTGGAATAATAAGGGTCTCCCTCTTCTTCAAATCTCTTAATGATGGGCTCTTTTAAGGCTGCTTCGTCAGCACTGGAGAACTGAAAGAAAAAGGACCATGAGTACGTCTACTGCAGTAAAACAAGAGATCCAATCAAGAGAACCTCATGAATAAAGGAGTAAGCATTTCTGGAATAACGATGTTACAACCAACATCTTTTTGGTGATATAACAGCGATTACAAGAGATGCTTTCAAACACAGGATCTCACTTGAGATGGGAGTACCACGCCGGTGCACCATTACACCTCCCTTATCAGACACATCCTGAAGCTGTTCAGTATAAGGCATCATCCATCGTGTAATCTAGCAGCGTCCAACAACGGATGTGAATTACAGAGTGTAATGAAAGGGTAACCTTATATTTAGCAGCTTCTGCTAAAGGGGGACTAGTAGGGAATTTTCATTCAAAAGAGCCAAATTCAAAAAATTTTAAAGCTTAAAGGGGTAAAACAACAACCACAACTTGAATAAACTCAAATTGCTGAGAGATGTTTTACCCTAATTAAAAACTTAGTGGCTTGCCCACCAGTATTGCCAGAAACAAGTGATAATTCAGGTGTAAACATCTTTATGCAAACTAATTTTGTAAGCCTGAAAAGTATTTTCAACTTAAAAAGTATTTCAGGGGCGCCTGGGTGGCTCAGTCGTTAAGCATCTGCCTTCGGCTCAGGTCATGATCCCAAGGTCCTGGGATCGAGCCCCACTTCGGGCTCCCTGCTTCTCCCTTTCCCACTCCCCTTGCTTGTGTTCTCTCTCTCACTGTGTCTCTGTCAAATAAATAAATAAAATCTTTGGGGGGAAAAAAGGTATTTCACACCAAAAACAAATGACTTATTTCAAATAAATTCAACCTTCTTTTATGTACTTTCATAGTTTAATATTATTTTATGTCAAGAATTTGGGGGGGGCACTGAAGCCTCTGCCTTCAGCTCAGGTCATGATCTCAGGGTCCTGGGATCAAACCCCACATTGGGCTCTCTGCTCAGCGGGGAGCCTACTTCCCCACCACCACCCCATCCCACCTGCTTCTCTGCCTACCTGTGATCTCTGTCAAATAAATAGACAAAATTGTAAAAAAAAAAAAAAAAAAGAAGAAGAAGAAGAAGAAGAAGAAGAATTTGGAGCGAGAACCACTAAAATTCTGTACTTTCCTTTCATATAGAAAAACAGACAAATCCATGGATCTGTATGGCAAATTAACCAAAGAACAACTATCTAGTAAGAAACCACTGAGTTAAGGGTAAGTCTTCAAAATATCAGGTAGAGGGGCAGGTGCCTCTCCTCTGAGCCTGGGTGGCTGTGCTGCTTAAACATCTGACTCTTGATTTTGACTGGGGTCATGGTCTCAGGGTTGTGAGAGTGAGCTCCACGGGGGCTCCCTACTCATCGTGGAGTCGGCTTGAGGATTCTCTCCCTTGCCCTCCACACCCTCCCCTGATACACACTCTCTCCCTCTCTAAATAAATACATAAAATCTTTAAAAAAATGTATCCAGTAGAACTTCATACCCCTGCCACCCCTAATATACACACACAAATAAACCTTTCATTTTGCTTTATTACAAATCGATACTGAAGTGAATATGAAACCTCAGTTTTAGGTGTGCAGGGTTCCTGCTGCTTGGAAAAGATGATTTAGAACATGGGGCACGCATGGGAGGCATTCAGGGAGGTAGGGCCTGCCCTCCACGCTTCTCTTATCCCCATCCCACCAACTAGACAGCTGACCAGATGACCCCAAAATGGCAGGAAAGTGAGCCTTCAAGGAAGGCCTCCTCCATATTACGCCCCGTTACGATACAACAGCGCACCTGACCGATTCTAAGAACACGCACCAGTCACCTGAAGGCTTGGTGCTTACACAAAATAGTTGTTCATAAGTTCTCACTAATAAAAATTAGTGAAGGGGCATCTGGGTGGCTCCATCAATTAAGTCTCCAACTCCTGATTTGGGGTCAAGTCATCATCTCAGGGTCATGGAACTGAGCCCTGAGTCAGACTCCATACTCGGCAGAGAAGCTGCTGAGATCCTCTCTCTCCCCCTGCCCCGCCACCACCCCTGCACCGCTCCCCCCACCCACTCACGCACGCGTGCACTCTCTCTCTCACAAAAAGAAAAAAAAAAAAAAAACTAACGCAAAACTTCGGAAGAATCTCTGAGACACACACAAAAGGATCCATTTTAAAAACCTGCAGTGAAGAATCTGTCTTGACAAATTACCTTGTTGTTCACTCAACCCTTAGACTGTGAGTCGTCAGCCCCCAGAATGTCAGCTCTGCAAGGGGCAAGAACCACATTTTTTCTGAGTCATGTAAATTTTCTCTGGAGCTTGGGAGCACGCTGTACCCTGTGGAGTCCTTTTTTGTTTGATGTTACTGATGAGACCTAAAAACTAATCCCTTCCAGCGCCCCTTATTAACATGCAGCAAAACTAAAAGCAGCCGCTTGCTGATTTGCCTTTCATCAAGCAGCTAGTGACCTCTCTGTTTTCCTCCACTTATCTCTGCACAGTTTAATGTTATTCATTTCTCAATTAGATGACTGAGCTCTCCCACTCAAAGCCAATCTGAGGAGAAACTGAAAAAAACAAAAAACAAAAAACAAAAAAGCCTCTGCTGCTTTCAGTCCTAAAAATCACATTTCTTTAAATCACATTTCTTTAAATCTCACTAACTGCAAATGACAAAGAACCAAGTATCCTTCTGCCTCGGGCCCTCACAGGCATAGTTTCTGAAGCGTTTTCTTGGAGATTTGGAAAAATGATAAGAAGGGACCTCAAATTACATGGCTTTAAGAAGAGGGACAGAGCAGGGGCGCCTGGGTGGCTCAGTGGGTTGAGCTGCTGCCTTCGGCTCAGGTCATGATCTCGGGGTCCTGGGATCGAGTCCCACATCGGGCTCTCTGCTCAGAGGGAGCCTGCTTCCCTCTCTCTCTCTCTGCCTGCCTCTCTGTCTACTTGTGATTTCTCTCTGTCAGATGGATAAATAAAATCTTTAAAAAAAAAAAAAAAAAAAAAAAAAAGAGGGACAGAGCATATGCAAATCAATATTGCTCGAAGTCAGCATCTTCTAAGTGAAGCCAGGCCCTGGGGTGAGACCCTGACCTATGAACACAGAGTGGTCCTGGGCGCACTGCTCCCTGCCTCCAGAGTGGTCAGTGGTAAAAGCCAAATCAGAGAAGCAGAAGAAATGACATTTACTTGTTTCCCTTCACGTGCTCTTTGGTCCTTTGCTACTGTGGCCAACACATTGGCTGCCTGCTCTCCTCCCATTACTGAGATGCGAGCATTCGGCCAAAGGTAGAGGAATCTTGGGCTATGGGGGGAGAAAGGAAAAAAAGATCAAGTTAATTCACTGTACAACACAGAGATTTTCATAGACTTGTGTTTATCTTCTAAATTAGTAGTTCTTCATTCGAGCTGTGCATTACTACGGGATTCTTTTTTTTTTAAAACCATGCTCAAAACCCTCCCCAGGCTAATTTCCAGAGGTGTGACCTGAACAGAATAGGATTTCTAAGTTCTCCAGGTGATTGTGATGTGTTCTGATAAATTTTATTTTTCCATTTCATCTCAATTTAATGGGCCCCAAAACATACAAAATATCCCCTTATTACCTCTGCTCATGTCCTGTTTTCCACTCCTGATATAATATAAAGCCTTGTTGCTTCGTTTTTTAGTTTTACTAGGAGATCATCAAGTTTGTTAACCTTTTTAAACCAAACAACTCTGGACTTCCCTGATTCTTCCATCTTTATAATGTCCTGTTTTCTATTTTTCTTGTGCTTAATATGCTGTTCTTCTGTGAACTTCCTGAGCTGGCTCATTGATTTTTGGTCTTCTTTTCATTCAAATATATATATATTTATTTATTTACATCTACTATTCATGTTCCTCAAAGCAAGACTTCGGCTGCATCACACAAGTTATGACATGTAGTATTTTCATTATCAGCCATTTCAAAATATTTCCTGATTCCCATTGTGGATATCTTCCAAGCAGTATGTTTCGCCTTAAACTTCCTTTCACTCCTCCAGATGATACAAATTACGGTATCACTGATCAAGGTGTGTGAATGACATTCGGTGTTTCAAATAAACCCATAACAAATGGACCATATTAGACTTGAAGTGAGATTCCTTCAGAGAAAGCCATGACAACCACCTACCTATATGCTCTGCCACACATCCCATAGTTTCCAGCCCCGTAAGACCCCCCTATGATGATGGTTATTTTAGGCACTTTGGCACAGGCTACAGCAGCCACCATCTTGGCACCATCCTTGGCAATCCCTTCAGCTTCATATTCTCTACCAACCATAAATCCTAAAAGAAAGGGGAAAAAAAAAGCCTCTGGATGATGGGATTTAAGTGCAGAAGTCAAGCCCAACATGGTAAGTGAAGGACATCCTGCCAACTATATTTTACTATAAGGCCTCTCACTGTAACAACATATTTATATGTGAAATCTATCTCCCAAAAAGTGTGCTTTAAAAGATCAAATAAAATTGCTCCTAATCACTTCTAAAATTTCCCTTATAATGGGTCATCTGGATGCACACAAAGATCTTCAAGGGAGATAAAGATGCAAGAAACTTATCTTCAAGAAATGCTCTCAGAACAGCAATGTGGTGATGAAAGCACGTGACCCAGCAAGTTAAAGACAAAGGGCTGTGGCAAGCCCAACTGTGAGGCCTCTAGTACTCACGGACCTGCTTCAATACAGAAACTGCTCCTTCTGAAATGCTGCTTTACACCTCTGAGGAACTAAAGACGAATGTTTCATAGATGCTAAGAGCTCCTGCCAGTGACTCAATAGCCAGGTGAAAAAATTTTCCACAATTACAGGTTTCCTCTACTACCTCAAGCTCCTGGCTCTGCTGAAAATGCTCTGCACTGGGCCTTCTGGGCCTTGGGCGAATTCCTCCTTCCCTCACAAAACCCAAGTCAAGCTTCATGTGGCTCCCTCCCCACCCACAGACTCACTTGCCTGACTGTCACTATTTTTGCTTTGCAAGTCCCCAGCCATGGAGTCATCCGAGTCCACTCAATTTCTATGAGACGCCTATAAGAGCTACGAATACAGTGGTACTGATAGGACAGCCCTCACCCTTGCTGGGCGCAATGTGCTTCCCTGGGACCCCTCTAACAGGGCCCTCACGTAGCTCAGAGCTCCCCTTTCTGCCTTGTCCTGACTCCATGAAACCTTCCACAGTAGCCATCTCAAGGAGCAGCTATCTCCAAGCTCTGCTTCCTCACCCAGAATCCCACCACCACTCTAGTCCCTGTAGATGACTCCACCTTGAAAAAGATCATGACCCCTCACTTGTCTTTCTCTAATCCTTCCCAGCATTAGAAACAACGTCATCGTGCTCCCTTCCTTCCTCTACTCTCATCTCTATGAAAGAAATCAGAGATACTCGAAGACTGTCCCTGAGCCTTCTTCTCTTCTCTAGGGGTGTTCTTATCTCTTCCCACAGCTTTAAATAACATCCCCATATTCTGACGATGCCTACATTTTCACCTGTAGCTAACACATGTCTTCTGTGCTCAAGATTTATTCAACTGCCTTCTGCATACATATCTCCATGAATGTCACAACAAGTCCCTCAAATGCAAGGTTGCAAAACCAAACCCAACCTCGGCTCTCTGCCCCCACCCAAACAGACACCAAAAACCAAAAATGTAGGTCTATCTTTCAGGAAAAAGGTTTGCTCTACTGGTGGTTAAGAAACCATGAACCATTATTAGAAACAAGGTCCCAGGACTAGTGAAGCCTCAGAATCCTTTTTAGCTGCACTATTACCAGGCTTGCCGCATAGGACCCCCTCAGGCTGCTGTCTGGATAGAACGCCTCTCAAAACTCATCTAACCAAGTATCATAAACTTAAGAGCAGCACCAGATAAACATGTCTTAGCAACAGGGCAATTTAAAGCCCTACTGCCCACCATGAGCCAAACTCCTTTTTCTTGTGAAGGCTTGCTTGATTCTAACAACTAATTAAGAGCCCTCCTTCCTTTGACCCTGAAATAACCACGGTCACTTAGAAGATGGGGTGGGGAGGCGGTTTTCAGCTCACCAGCATATCTAAGCTCATCCAGCATACAATATAAATAGTAGAATCCTAGAATTCTAAGAAAAAGAAATCTACCATCATGAAAAACCTCAAAAATCATTGCATCCACCCTATTATGATCATCGGTGAAACATGAAATCCAGAGAGATGATACTGAGCATACCATTCTTTGTGGAGTGTAAACTCAAATCCCCAGACACCCGTTCAGGAGTGAAAAGGAATGAATAGACCTTTTATAATATATCGCTTTGGGCAGAATTAACTACACAGGAAAAGATGAGGGAAAGGGTGAACCATAGCATGTGCTAGAAATCCTTTAAGGAAAACAAAGTGCTAGCAGACACACGATGGGTCAGACAACGCCCTCAGAGTGAGATCAGAGAGTGTTCCTGGTAGAGAACACAGCTGTCCTGCTGCTGGAGGGGCAGGTATCCATGTGGATGGGCAAAGGGAGGCCATCTGACCGTGATATGTGGAACTCAGAAACTGCTTCATCCAAATATGGATAAACTTCTCATCTATTTGATTCCTGACCCTACAGAGTATCCACTAGACCTTTCCTCTACGACAGAAGTATTCTAGGTCTATACTGTCCAATACTGGAGTCATACTGGACAGTGCAGCTCTGGAATAATGCTACAAAACTGATTAAGCTATTTTCTTACCTGTAATGTTTTGAAGGAACAGCAGAGGAATATTCCTTTGGCAGCACAACTGGATGAAGTGAGCCCCCTAACAGCAAAGAAGATAATCTTTTTAAAGAGGGGGTAAGGAATCTGCACCCATCGTGCATCCTACAAACACCATAGTTGGGTCAGCGTTAAGAACGAGCGCCCTGTGCTTGGCTAGTAACAACACACCATGCGGACCGACGGCCAGCGGGACATGTGACTGTGCTGGTAGCACGTTTGTTTTGCAGTTGCCTGTGTAAGCACCGGCACACAGCTGGAGGGGTGAAGTCAATCACTAACATGTGGAACAGCAAGTGACACTCAAGAAACGAAGAGAAGAACTGCTTGTCAGTGGGAATTCCTGAGCATAAGATAATTCCTTAGTTATCCACTTTAAGAGAAAACAGAATACAAACACTTTCAAAACAAGCATTCTCATAGTCTTAGGCTATGTATGTCATCCACAGCATTCATAATTCATAGATCTTATAAGAACTTTTTAAAACCCTAGATATTTCTTTATTAACATATAATGTATTTAAACACTGGATTTTTAAAATAGTGCTCTAATTGGGATGCCTGGGTGGCTCAGTTAAGCATCTGCCTTTGGCTCAGGTTGTGATCCCAGAGTCCTGGGATCAAGTCCTACATCAGGCTCCCTGTTCAGCGGGGAGCCTGGTTCTCCCTCTGCCTGCTGCTTCCTTTGCTTGTGCTCATTCTCTCACTCTCTAACAAATAAATAAGTAAAATCTTTTTAAAAATTAAAATAAAAATAAAACCAAAACAGTGCTCTAGAGAAAACAGGTTAATATAAAGCTCCATAAAAACTGTTCAAGCACTCACACACACACACACACACACACATATGTTCACATGCATGTACACAATGCTCTGCCTGCTGAGGCATCTGGTTAAATATTTAAAGTTTTTATGTAATAAACTTTCATCCATTACTTGGCCTTCAAAGCCAATTATGTTTAAATTAAAATGGAAAATCTTGAAACATGCTTAACAGTACTTGCCTTTTTTGCAGACTCAGAAAAGAGAACTCCATTATTTCCAACGATACCTATAGGGTATCCAAATATTCTAGCAAATCCTCAAAAGAAAATTGAAAAAAATATTTATGTATTTCAGAGAGCTTTTAACTCACAGCTAATAGACAGTTATACATTCCTTAACTTCAGATGAAAGGTTAAAATGTGGAGATTTTGTCCAGGGTACAGAACGGCTTGGGTCACAATGTTTTATTTCAAAGGTATCGGGAGTCTGGGTGTGTGCTTCCTTGAGTGCACTCTGTGTAAAGTTGTCACTTGTCTGACTGGTTGGTTTGGTAAGATGATGGGGTTAGAGTGTCACCCATTCGTTCCTGTAATGTATGCCCAAGTGCCCTACTAGGTACCAGACAGAGGGTATTCTGAAATGGAATGAATCACAGACGGAGAGCCCTTAAAAGGCCCACGTTGAGAGCTCTCCACCAGTTTCAGGTGACTGGCTTACCTGAAAATGCCTGTGGCGATGACAAGCCCTCAAGGTAAAGGGGATAAACTCAGCAAAAGCAGACTTGCTTTCAAAAACAGGAACACAGTCAAGCCTGGGGGTTGTGAGTTTCCAGTAACAAACGCAGCTAAGCTTAGAAGAATGGCTCTCACCACCACTCCTGCTCCCACTGCAAATACCCACCATCCATACAGACATATTGGAGAAGTAAGGGAGAGGGAAAGGAAGGATAAGACTATGTGAGGGAGACACCTGAGGTAATTTCAGGAGGTTTTTGCAAACCTGAAAAACTTGGCTAGAGAGAGCTTCCCCAGAGTGAACTTCAATAAGCCTGCGTAGGACTCTAAACAGGTGTCAAAGACTTGGAACCCAAGATTCAATGAACTGTGCTTGTTGAAGTGGGTCCAAGAAAGCACATGACCAAAGTGCCCAGAACTGGACTCTATCTTCAAGCTCCAGACGCACAGGCCGCTGCTGAGATATCTCTGGTATGTGACACAAAGCAGGTGCTCGAAAAATCGTTGAAGATAAATTAATGAATGAGACAGAATGTCAACCTACTGATACACCAAAACACTAAACGGTTAAAATTTGTTTTTAAAAATTTGTTTTTAAAAAATTTGTTTTACTCTGGCCTTGCCTTGGTTTTCTTGGTCTTTCAGTCCTAAAACCCCAGCCAGAAGCCTAGGCTATCCATCTTAAATGGCCCTGCCACTTACAGAGGGAAATGCAGAAGGGTGACCATCCCCAGAGGTTGAGCAATCCACTCAGAGTTCAGCCTCATCCCACAAAAACAGCTAGGAACCTAGCACATCTCTCAGCAGTGTGGTACTAGCCCTAAGATATATTGCCCCGTGAGCTATTTAGAGTTTCAACCCTAGCCTGGCCTGGGATCTCCAGGCACAGCACCAGATAAGTAGGCCACATACCCTACCATATTAGGTACACAGAGGAAGTGCCTTCACCAAATTCCTTCGGGCCAAACAGGAAAGCAAAATGTCCGAGAAACTACTAGGGCCTACATAAGGCAAGTGCGGAGGTATGAGAAAACTCTTCAGAGGGGCCAGAGAACCTGACCCTCAGAAAAATCTGTCCTTCTCCCTCTCCCCAATACTTCCCCCTCTCACCAGCCCCCATGCCCCTCTTCTCTTTCTCAAATACCTTTCCTTTCCCTAGTCTTATCTCAATTCCAATACAGTCAGGAAGGGATACAGGAACTACGTTATCCTTAGTATCCTAGGGGACAAAGGTACCACAAGTCTTTTAGCAAGTAAGGGGCAAATTCATAAAAAGAGATGACCAGGACAGCCCATCTGTCTTTGGGGAACGAAGCAGAAAACAGCTCTGACTTGTTTCAAACTGCTGCACAAGAGGTTACATCCTGAACTATTTGGTCACAAATCCTGAATATATATCAAACAAAAAGCTCTTAATCACTTAAACACCTCAATACAAAAACATAAATTCCACTCCCAGTGTGAACCCTTTTGTTGCACATAAATCAAACCAGAAGAAAAGTATGATTCATCCTTAAGCCTTAACATATATTTGCAATTTGGATTTTTATAGTGAGTTCCACTTTTGTTTCTACTCTGATATCTTGTCTTCAGGTGACTTACTATATTTTCTAGCCTTCAAAAGACCAAATAAAATTCACAGAATTCATTTTGTCATTTGTCCAAGACAGATTATTATGTTTCAAATACTTTTCTTCAAAAGCCTACAAACTCAACACTTCAGATGAACAAAGGAACTTTTATAAACAGCCTTATTTTTCTTTTTTTTCAGATTTGGTTTTCTGTCCTGTATTCTCAATCTCGTACTTACATGATTCAACATCAGACCTACACAGAGGCTACGAGAAGGAGTAACACACTCAAGGTCCTTGTAGGAGGCTTAACACCATATAAAACCTGCTAGCAGAACTAAAGACTATAGAACCATGGAAACAGTGCTGAAGTTTTCAAAATTATTACAAATTATCCAGAGGAAGAAAAAGAACTACAAATATTTCTGCTAACTTTGCTTTGATAAGAAGCTTTTTAAGAGAGGGAGAGAGAAGTGGGATAAGGAGCAGATAGAGAGGAAGGGAGAGGATCTTAAGCAGGCTCCATGCCCAGTGTAGACTCTGACATGGGGCTTGATCCCATGACCGTGAGATCATGACCTGAGCCAAAATTAAGAGATACTTAACTGACTGAGCCACCCAGGCACCCCAATAAGAAGCTTTTTATAGAGTGAAGACCACCAAGTCTCAGACAAGGGCCTTTACTACAGCATCTAGCCGTCATCGTTGCAAACCCCGGGTCTATGAAGCCATTCAGCTACACATGACCTTCACAAAACAACTTTTGAATATAGACCCACACACTTGTACCACTCCAAGTAACAAAGTTCACGTGAAGTACATCAATACCTTATGACATGAGCTCATGTCATGACATTTATTTTGAAAGCAATAGAAAATGTTCAGGGACATCTTACTGGCTCAGTCAGGAGAACATAGGACTTCTCGATCTCAGGGTTATAGGTCGGGCCCAACATTGGGTGTAGAGATTACTTAAAAACAAAATCTTAAGAAAGAAAGAAAGAAAATGCTCATATTTTCGATTCTTTGCCTTTATACCTGTAACTAATGTGTCTCCATAGAAGGCCTTGAACTCGTTGAATCTGCTTCCATCCACAATTCTAGCAATGACCTAAGAAGAAAAATAACAATCGTCCAGAGAGATTATATTACAAAACAACTTTTACATTAAAGTTATTCATAAGGGAAACAACTTCACTGTTAAGCTGTCACTTTCATAGCATTTCACCCTAGAGAGTCTTCTCACTAGAAATTTCAATTTCTATGTGTGGTTAAGACCTTGGCATTAGTCCGGGCCCTGGTTTTATACCACACGGTAAGAGCTACAGCACCATGTTACAGGCCAGAGAAGCAATAGAGACTATGAGGGCTGGGAGCTGGACTCAGAATTTAAGGAGCTGCTCAAAAGATTGGCAACGGGTCCAGGATTCAACCACAAAGCATGGTATATATAGGCTCAGAGTCGGGAGACTTAGCCTCCAAACGAAGGAATCGCACAGCATCTGCACGTCCTAGATAAAGTCTCAGTTCTCACAGTGAAGAGAGACTTCACAAAAGTTGTGAGGATGTGATAAGCCTAAAAAATAATGCTGAGGGGTGCCTGGGTGGCTCAGTGGATTAAGCCTCTGCCTTTGGCTCAGGTCATGATCTCAGGGTCCTGGGATCGAGCCCCACATGGGCTGCTTGGCAGGGAGCCTGCTTCCCCCTCTCTCTCTGCCTGCCCCTCTGCCTACTTGTGATCTCTCCCTCTGTCAAATAAATAAATAAAATCTTAAAAAAAAAAAAAAATAATGCTGAGATGAAGACCCAGCTCTGACTCCCAGGCCTACTGCTGAGAAACTAGAGGCATAGACTGATTACCTAAAATCCCAAGCCTCAGTTTTTTCAACTGATTTAAAAAATAATAATAAGGTACCTCTTAGTACAGTAGGTAAAGCATTAGTCTCATAAAAAAAAATAATAATAATAAGGGGAACCCTCTTACCCCACTGATGGGAAAGCAAACTGGGGCAGCCACTCTGGAAAACAGTATGGAGGTTCCTCAAAAAGTTTAAAAAAAAAAAAAAAAAGGAACTACTCTACAACCCAGCAAATGCTTTACTAGGTATTTACCCAAAGAATACAAGAATACTGATTTGAAGGGACACATGCACATAGCAATATTATCTCCAATAGCCAAACTACAGAGAGAGCCCAAATGTCCATTAACTGATGAATGGATAAAGAGAGGTCCAATCCCAGTGCCACTGATTAGGGAAACAAGGATTACAAGCCAGGTTTTCCAATGAGCATTTCAGTGCTATCCTCTAGCTCCGTATACTAGTAAGACCTCCATATAAGACTTATTTGCGATTATATAAAAATGTAATACATTATCATTATAAATGAGCAAAAGGTAGAAAGTTCAGGAAACTTCTTAAGAAGGCAAAAGTCTATCTTTGTAGAAAGTTCTCCATTTAAATGACATGGAACTATCATGAAAGGCCTGGATGGGCATCTGTTTTACTCATTTCTGTACACTTGGCGCCTCAAACAGCATCTTCACAGACCAAACATTCAATAAACACTGTTGCATAAATGAAAAAAAGTATTTATGCTTAACAGGATGAATTCTTACCCAGATAGAAAACTTGGCTATCCGCAACAACTCATTTCTCAAACTTATCAGATTGTAAGTATCAGACTGTCTATGCCTATTGTTAACGGAAAAGGCAAGCTAAAGTCCTAATTCTATAACTTACAGTAAACCAAGTCACCTTGCTGAAGTGAAATACCAGTGGGAGCTTCATAAAAATCCAGAATGTTAAGACCCTCCAATATAGGCTATTGCCTCAGTAAATAGCTATGCACATCCACAGGTGGGATAGTACATTCATCAGTTTGTGCAAAGAAAATATTTACTAAGGGACACTGGGTTAAGCATCTGCCTTCAGCTCAGGTCATGATCCCAGGGTCCTGGGATAGAGTCCCACATCGGGCTCCCTGCTCAACGGGGAGCATGCTTCAACCTATGCCTGCCACTCCCCCTGCTTGTGCGTGCGCACTCTCTCTGACAAATAAATAAAATCTTTAAAGTATCTATCTATCTACAGATAGATATTTACTGAGCGCTGACCATGTCACCAGGCATCATTTTAGCAAACAGGACATAGCCATGGAAATGGTTTCAAGAAGAACTTATAAATACTGGAGAAATGTTCAAATTTAAACTGGAGAAAGAATTTTAAAAATACACATGTGTATGTTTGCATGCACAAATGATCACAGCTACATAAAAATGTACACATATACATTAAGCCAGAACAGCAAAATATTCACTGCTTTCTCTGGATGGTAGAATTATAAGCAATTTTATGTTTTTCTGCATTTTCTACAATTTTTCACAATTAGCACAAGATAGTTTTATAGTCAATGGGAAAACCAACAAATATGAAGGAACAGAAACTGACAGTAAGATTATTTCTTAATTTAAAAAGTATTCAGTCATATATAAATAGTGAACAAAATAAAAGACTACATGCTATACGTAAGCACTAAAAATTATCAATCTAGACCAAGGAAGACCATGTCAGCAATCTGTAACCATAGCTACGTCTTTGAATGTAATCAAGTCTAATCTCTGCTAAGGTCATATTGATCTAAAAAGGGTATGTTTTTTCCTTTCCACAACTTACTGACATTTTCTCCACTTTCCAAAATAAGAGCACTAAAAAGAAATAGATGAAATTTATGAAGTTGCCTACATCATTCCTCATGTGCACAGCATTAGGGAGTCCTATTTATGAACAAAGCAAGCTTCGTCATTGTGCAATGAAAACTTTCCACCCATTAAGAGGTTTTCTTTTTATCCCCCTCTCTCTTCTAGTAAGAAATCTCTCCCTTGTATGTCACTCCCTACTGAAATCCATAAGAGGCTCTAGGTAGGAAGGTATCTAAACAGATTTCACCTTAAAAATGGATACACTCTTAACTACAGGAAACAAACTGAGGGTTGCTGGAGGGTTGCTGGAGGGTTGCTGGAGGGTGAGGGAAGGGGTGATGGACACTAAGGAGGACACTAATGAGCGCTGGGTGTTACACAAGACTGACGAATCACTGACCACTACCTCTGAAACCAATAATAAATGTTAATTAATTGAATTTAAATTTTAAAAATGAATTTTAAAAAACGGATATACATATAGAGAGACTAACGGCATGGTTTACAGCTCACAGCTCCACTCCACACACCTCTCTAATATCAAAGTGCCTCTTAAGGTTAGTACCAACGATTCCATACAATTCATCAGCAGGAAATAAAGGATCCTCAGGAGGTTCTACAGTAACCTGCAGGAATACAAAACGACCACATTAACCTATTTGAAGACATTATTCAAGGTCACATAAGCCAAAAGGCTTTTGAAGAAAATAAAAGATCCAAGAAGCAACCAACTCACATCCAATTTCTTCTGGTAATTTAGATTCCTCACAATCATCCTAGTTAGATGAAGGGCATGATGGTCATCCAAAGCGTAGTAGTCAGACACTCCGGACTTTCTAGGGAGTAAAGCACACTAAAGTAATCAGAACAGGGCAAAGGAAAATAAATGTCTTAAACCCTAGAGATCTTCTCTCATTTAAGGCCAACATCATTTTTACTTCCAGAACACTTTAATAAACGTCCTCCAACTTGATTCTCATAGTGTGCCCAGCAGAACAGTATTATCCTTATTTTACAAACAAGAAACACTGATGTCTACCTAAATTAAGCACCCTGCCCTAGGACCCCCAGTAGCTGCATAAAAATCCGCACGTTCTGGTTCTCAATCTTGACCTTCTAGACCTAGACCGCAGAGTCTTGCTGACAAGGACTTCTACTGAATGCTCATCGCAAGCACCTCAAACAAAACTGTGTATGATAAAGTTCAACAGCCATAGGTGTAGTCGTAACAACAAAGCATCTGTAACTCACCTAGCTCCTAGTGGGGGTGCCAGCTATGCCTTCTCATTGCAGGGAGACTACTGAGCTACACCTTAAGAGTAAGCCATCACGGGTAACATACAGAGCCTTGACGACCCTGTCCCTCAGAGAAAACAGAACTGCGAGAAGGGACACAGAAGTTCCTGCTCAATCTCAAGTTCAATGTGAATGAAGCACGGGCTTGCTCTATTTATTAGCTTTGTTCTGACTGGATGGTTTGTTATCTCCTATTAGATATACTGACACTAGAACATAGTATTAGAAAAACAGTGCCTTGGTGGCACAGCTGGTTGAGCCTTGGACCCCTGGTTTCAGCTCAGATCGTGATCTCAGGGTCATGGGATCGAGCCCCACGATGGGAGCCCTCACTCATCACAGAGTCTGCTTCGGACTCTTTCTCCCTTTGCCCCTTCCCCCTTTGTGCACGCACACATGCACTCTCTCTCTAAAACCAATCAGTCGATCAATAACTATAGGGGTGCCTGGCTGGCTCAGTCAGTGGAGCATGCAACTCTTAATCTCAGGGTCGTTAAGTTTGAGCTCAATGATAGGTGTAAAGATGGCTTAAAAATTAAAAAAAAATTTTTAAATAAATAAACAAAATAATGGTAAAGACAGACAAAAATATGTACCTGAAAAAATAGAACTTTGGTTCATTTTATGAGTAAGGACTAATCTGCAGCAATCTAAATTGTGATGTCTTGTGTAGGGAAAATACCAAACCCTTAACAGATACTTCTTGGAAATGGGTCTTCACAGTGGCTACAGTGTGCACTCTCCACCTCTGGACTGGGCGTTTCTAAATGAGAGCAGAGACCGTGCTTACTCCTCGCTATAACCCTAAAACACTTCGCAAATGGTAGACCCTTCAGGTTTTTTCACTTAATATGGCATTTTACAACAAACAGTATCTTTTACATGCTTCATACATCATACCAGCTATATTTGCTGACTGTATCACAGTCAGCATCTGTATCACAGATACACTGTGATAATTCAGAAAGCAGAGAGAAGCAGAAGGCACTACTTCCAAATCAGGAAATATTTAAAATAAAATGTTTTCTTTTAAAAACTGCCTGGTATTTACCAAAACAGCAGAAAAGGGAAAGCTTCGATGAGACACTGTATTATAGAAGTCTTTGTGTCAAATTAATTCCTTTGAATGGCTAATCAGAGAGGTTTAAAATATGTATTTACAAAGACAGAAGAAACCCAAAGCAATGTATGACTAGTAAATTTTATCAGACTGTTAAAAAAAAAGCAATTACTACTATTAGGTCATTACCACCTAATCACTGTCCCGTGATTTTAAACAGGTTATTACGAATAATCATAGCTAGTGGTATCAGGGCACTTCCCAGGGACCAGACACTGTGTGCTATGAGGTAGAAACTATTCTCATCCTCACTTCACGTGTAAAGAAATGAGACTCAATGAAGTTAAGTAGTTTGTCCAGTCACAATGGTAGTAAGTAAGGCAAGCAGAAGATGAATTCCAGAACCTACACCCCTGGCTTGGCATAGACTGCCTACAGCTTTTACAGGCAACAAATAACCTTTTTTTTAATAGTCAAAAAAATTTTTTTAATTAATACTCCTCGAATACTATTTTCATTTCCTCATTAAGCATCCACAAACAGTGGCAGCCCACTCTGGCCTGTACCCCACTCACACCCCATTCTACCGTGTCCTCTCTCCAGGCTGAAATGCCCCCGCCACATCTCCAGGCCACAGTCAGTGCAATCAGAGAGGAACACAGCGTGGCAACTCACACACTTGTGCTCAGCATAAATAAATAAGTGCTCTTCTGTTCCACACAGGCAGAAACTCAGGCCTGTGCTAAGCTTTTCTCAGCCAACCTCAACACCACTCCCTTAATCACTCCTTCCTTCGTCTCTCGTTGCTCTTTATAAAAAAAAAAAAAAAAAAAAAAAAAAGGGGGCGCCTGGGTGGCTCAGTGGGTTAAGCCGCTGCCTTCGGCTCGGGTCATGATCTCAGGGTCCTGGGATCGAGTCCCGCGTCGGGCTCTCTGCTCAGCAGGGAGCCTTCCTCCTCCTCTCTCTCTCTCTGCCTGCCTGTCTGCCTACTTGTGATCTCTTTCTGTCAAATAAATAAATAAAAATCTTTAAAAAAAAAAATCCACTCTTTAATGGTCCAGTTATGATAAACAACAATAAAAATAATGGCAGAAGGGGCGCCTGGGTGGCTCAGTGGGTTAAATATCTGCCTTCGGCTCAGGTCATGATCTCAGGGTCCTGGGATCGAGCCCCACATTGGCCTCTTTGCTCAGCAGGGAGCCTGCTGCCCCCTCTCTCTCTGCCTGCCTCTCTGCCTACTTGTGATCTCTCTGTCAAATAAATAAGATCTTTAAAAATAATGAGAAAAATAGCAGTTAACATTTTTAGGTCCTTATTTAAAGCAGGTATTATTTCAAGCAATTTACATATATCATCCCATTTAATCCTCACAAAACTCTAAGAGGTAGATGGTCTTCTTACCCCTGAACTCTAACCTGACAAGACTGGACCAGTGACCGGCAGGAGCCAGCTCAGGGCTGACTCACAGGAGCCAAGTGTGTGTACCTCTTGCTGAATCCACACTCAGTGGTGTCCTGTTGGGACCCTGCCATCAGCGTCAGTGGGATACTTTGTACCAGAGGCACTGGCAGATGCCACAAAGCCGGACTCTTCCCCTCCCCAGAGAACCAGCTGTTATGCATCCATCCGCTCGTGAGAGTGAGCTAAACTCCTCCACGGTATGGCTGCCTCAGCATCTGCTCTGTGTGGCTGAGAGGACAGCAGGAGCCTGAAACGGGCTCCAGCCCGCTCAGGCAGGTGTAGGTGCTGGAGAACAGCCCCAGACTCACAGGCACGTCAAGGTCTTGATCAGATTTCCCCAACAACCCTTTTGACCAACATGCCCTTCCACCTCCCAGTTCCTTCCTGGACACCTTATGTGCGTAAGACCTAATGCAGAACCGAACAAAATGCCAATCTTTTGGTCTGAAATTGACTAAAGTAGCCTTAGCCCTTGAACTCCCAAGTGCTCCAAACATAGACCCTAAGAAAAAATGGGCTCAGGCTCCGCCTCTGTGTGTGCTCTGCCTTGAGCTGCCAGCCTGGCCCCTGGAGGCACACCGTGTACTTCCTCCAGGTTCTGTGAGTAATAAGCCTGTCCATTTCAATTTCTCCTGCGGTCTGTTGCTGAACCACAGCTCACCATCCAGCACTCTGTGCTCCACTTAACAAATATTAATTTAACAGTGTCATTTAACTGCGCCTGGATGGCTCAGTCGGTAAAACATCCAACTTCCTGATTTCCGCTCAGGTCATGATCTCAGGGTTGTGAGATTGAGCCCTGCATAAGGCTCTGTGCAGGTGTCACTGGGTCCCACTCTCAGAAGGGCCCTGTGCTGAGCGTGCAGCCTGCCTGGGATTCTCTCTCTCTGCCCCTCCCCACTCTTGTTCTCTAACAATAAAATCAAATCTCTAAACAAAAAAACAAAAAGCACAGTCAACACCTACACACCAGTGGGTTGGATCAACCTTCCATATGCTCTCCCTATATTTCTTTACAGGCTTTATCACACATACACATTTATATCATTATATCATAGTAATTATCGCCCACCTCCCTGACTAGAATGTTAAGCTCCCTGAGGTCAAAGACAAAGTCTATCTCATAATCTTGACTACCTATAACAGTGTCTGCCACACGACAAATGCTGGACAGATATCTATTAAAGAAATGAGAAACCTCCTATTAAAAGAAATAACGAGGGGCGCCTGAGTGGCTCAGTGGATTAAGCCTCTGCCTTCGGCTCAGGTCATGATCCCAGGGTCCTGGGATCAAGCCCCACATCCGGCTCTCTGCTCAGCAGGGAGCCTGCTTCCTCCTCTCTCTGCCTGCCTCTCTGCCTACTTGTGATCTCTGTCTGTCAAAATGAATAAATAAATAAAATCTTTTTTAAAAAGAATTAGAAATAACGAACAAGCTGGTGTTTTAGCTTAGAAATTCAACTCTGTAGTTCAAAGAATTGAACCCTGAAACAGCAGCTCAAGAACAGATCGACTGTGGTTGGATCTGGCAAATTTAACTCTTCGAGAAAAATAATGAAACTTTCTCTTCAACAGAACAACAGGCCTGTCATTCGTTCATTCCTGGAAGCCTGGAAAGCAACAAGGGCTTCTGTCTCACCTGCAATGCAGGTCGGCACCCCCAAGGTCCTCAGCGGACACTTCCTCTCCAGTGGCGGCTTTCACCTACAGCAAGGAGAAAAGCAGGTGGTGAGTTTTGCCTATCAGGGAAATAAAAACGCTTACCTAACATGCATGTCTTCTAACCTGACTATGCCTACCACTCTCTCTTCCACACAGCTAAAGATTTTCCTTCCTTCCTTCCTTCCTTCCTTCCTTCCTACCTTCCTCTCTCCTTCTTTTTCTTTTGGGTTTTTTTTTCCCCCATTTTTGAAGTAGACTTCACACCCAGCAGGGAGCCTAATGCAGGGCTCAAACTCAAGACCCTGAGATTAAGACCTGAGCTGAGATCAAGCATTGGACACTTAAGCAACTGAGACACGTAGGCACCCCAAGATTGTTTTCTTATTCCACCCACCCAACAAACCTAGAAAAAACTGTCTCTAGTCTACAGAGAAAAATCTGAACCCAGAGCCACTAAGGAATTCTCCCACAGTCCCTGACAAGGGATGGAACCTGTGCTGAATGGAGGTATTTCCGATCTGAAAGCCTGCTCTCCTTCTCCCACCTTCTGCGCGGTAAAGCATTTGTGTCTGTGCATATACTGTTCCTACTGCCTGGGCTCCCTGCTCTCTGTCACCCACCTGGGGAATCCCTCCTTCTCCTGCACACTCCATCTGCTCTATGCGGCTTTCCCTGACCTGCACAGGCCTTTTCATCATTAGCAACACCCCAGAACAATAAGAGAATAAGGTTTGCTCATCTGTGGTCCAAAAATACCCCTCCCACACCAACAGGGCACCCAGCAGACTGTGCATGTCAGTAGCCTGCATGTGTCTCTCTTGTTCCCTCTATACTGTGAGTGCCTTGATGGCGGCCACTGTGATGTATTCATCTTTGAACACTCAGGAAATTTAATGAATTAAGGCCTTTCGAAAAACTGAAAAACTATCCTGAAAAACCGCAGTAACTATCACAAACTCTTACAAATGCAATACCTTTAAAAGGCCAAAAAATTCTCTAGGATCACCCACACCTAAGACTCAGCAGAATGTGACCAAAAAGAAAGAAACCTCAAGTAATAAATGAAGAATGACTTAACTACAGTCTGAGACATTCTAATAGGAAAACAGAAAAATCAGTTAGTGCCAAATGTCAACCTGACCCTTAGGAATTGCTAATTGATTCCTACTTCTTTGTGTTGATTGATTTCTTTTTCTTTTATAGGAAAAGCTGGTGTTAGAACAATGAACATTTACTTAAACTGCAGCATAGGAAGGACTCATTATTCACTACATCAGAAGTTCTGTCTTAAACAAAATATTATTGCACAGAGAAAAGTAATTAAAATTTTCCCTTCCAATTTTTCCACCCACAGAACTAAATTCTTGGTTCTCTTCTTCCCAAAATATTCAGTATAAAATAGCATTCAGCCCAGACAATAACTAATTATAAGAGGTGCCTGGATATTTAAAGTTGTAAAAAGGAATAAACAACCAAAATACTCTGTTTATTTCCAGGGATCTGACTAATACCAAGTGATAAAATAAGGATTCGTCATTGGTTAGTATTTACTGAACACCCACAACATGTTTGATACTGTGACAGGTGCAAGGATGATAAAAATTAAGAACAGCTCAGTCTACGAAATATCAAGCTCAGAAGACAGAAGAACAAAAGCTCCTTCAGAAACTTGTCTTACTATTAGGCATTTTTGCAACCATTCTAAAACCTATAGCAACTCAACTGCATATGATGCATGGAATCTTTTTTCAATTTTGAGTAAAACAAGAGTTAAAATTTAGAACCCTCAAACTGATGAGATTGCTGGGGCTTGCTTTTTTTTTTTTTTTTTTTTTAACATACAAACATTGTCCTTCGGTGGTAGACTACAGAAGAGAGTTCAGTTCTCTCAGAGAACTGCCGACTTGTTGAGGTCCAAGGTAAAAATCCTCACCAATGACTGGACATTGCCAACTGCACCCTTCAGAAAAACTCTTCTCTCGGAAACAGCTAATGTTATTTCAGTATTAATGATGCTGCCTACGGTCCCAAAAAAGGCATTTTCAAATTTCAGTCCTATCTTTACTCGAAATTCTTTAAGGAGAAACACCTCAAAACTACTGAAAGTTTGTACATATCACTAGACAAAGGGAAATTCTAAATGAATTTTCCTCTCATTTACCAATGGTATGTATCACTTGTAGCTAGAAATATGTCAAAGAATAATTGGCACCACAGGCATTTTGAATAATGCCTTCAGACTTTTATCACATTTTAAAATGGCAGCTCTTCAGGCTTATCTGATCCTCAATAAAATTTATGAAAAATAAACACAATCATTTGCAAAATATACGTATTTCACATCAAAGCAAGCATAAGCTCTTTTTAACGTACTCTTTTTAATTAATTCATGTTATTATTCCAAAATCAAAGATGATTTTTTTGACAGACTTCTGAAGCATTAGCCTTACTCTTTGAGATAGAATTCACACATCATAAAATTCACATTTAAAGAATATAATTCAGTGTGTTTCAGTATATTTTCACAGTTGTGGAACCATCAAAACCACCTAGTTCCAGAAGTTTCATCACTCCCAAAGGAAGCCCATACTCATTACAGTTACTCCCCATTCTACCTTCCTCTTGGTCCTGGCAATCACGAATCTACTTGTGGTCTCTAGGAATTTGCTTATTCTAAATATTTCATAAAAGCAGAATTATTCAATATTTTTCCTTTTGCGTCAAATTTCTCCTTTTGTGACATAACGTTCTCAAGTTTCATCCATGTTGTAGCATGTGTCAGAACTTCATTCCTTTTTATGGTTGAATCATATTCCACTGTATGTATATTATAGTTTTATAGTATTCTTGACATTCTCCTCACCTATATAACATTCTTAGATTTCACTTAATAATGGGATATTTTGTTGTTAGATATAGTCATTATACCTCGGTTTTCACCTACCCTCTCCTCATCCCTTTGAAGGTCTGGGCCCAGATTGTGACACA
The DNA here is from genome assembly GCF_011764305.1 of Mustela putorius furo. NCBI lineage: Eukaryota > Metazoa > Chordata > Mammalia > Carnivora > Mustelidae > Mustela > Mustela putorius. The sequence goes on from NW_025421294.1 coordinate 1,294,383, forward strand.
AGCATAGCAAAGTGAAGACTGCATTACTGAACATCACTGGAATGGAGCCGAGCATGGAGGAGATGGGAAAGGCCCAGGATAAGTAATCCACTCCTTAGTCCAGCAACACAAGGAGCTCCCCAGTAGGGTGCACTGGGTCCCACTCTCGGAAGGGCCCTGTGTTTGGAGTTTAATGCTCAGTAGTTACCCCACTGAAATTCTACTTTTATCTTTGAATATGTGTTCTGTAAATGAAGTCTGATGGGACAATGGGGTATGTGCATTGGCCGCTCTGTCTGGTCTGGTCTTAGCTCTTGGTTGGTCTATCTCCCACCATCTTTCTGGAAAGGGTTCTTGGCTCCCTGCTTCCCTGCCAACGTACATAGGCCCTGGGCTCTGCCCCATCTGCTCCTCCCCATCCCTGCCTAGCGACTATTACACCTGTCCCCAGTGCGGCCTGCCATGGGCAAAGGGAAGACCAGGTATCAGACATGCACCCACTGGTGTCTCAGGGTGGAGCACAGCAGCACCTTCACCACTCTGGGCTGGCGATGCTGAGCTGTATTCTCTAGCAGGTGCGCAGTGGTGGTGGAGGTGGGAGCTGAGGGATAGCTTTTCGTCCCTCGCCCATCTGAACACCAAGCACATCCTGGAATGCAGGCTGCATACCCCTGGGGAGTCATATGTCTACCAGGAGTTGAATGATGGGCCCACTGGAAGCACCAGATGCCTGAGAGAGGAGTATTCTATGCTTGAAGAAATGTGTCCTTAAACAGCAAATAAAAAACACCAAGGCAGTTAAACATACCAATCTTTTATATTTTATATAAAACATGTTTTATATTTTAGTCCCTTTAACAGTACTTGTTCCTCCTTTTTGAACAAGGGGTCTCATATCTTCATTTTGCACTGGGGTCTGAAATTACAAAGCTGATCCTACCAGTGATTCGTAATGACTGCTAGGATTAGGAATGTAGAGCACCTCTCACAGCTACTCTACCTTGTTCCTTTTTTTTTTCTAACTTAATCTTTTTGAAAAGGTAATGTTTTCACAAGACTCAGAAAGTCAAAGGTCTCAAAATGTTTATGTTCAGCACAGACACACATACACACAAGTCAAAGGTCTCTCCCTTGCCCTATTTCATCTCCTCTGCATTAAAACTATGTTTACTGTACCTTTTTAGAGTTTCTTTATGCATATACAAGCTTATAAACGCATAATATGCCCTGTTTAAAACAGAAGTTGACATATTATGTGCAAGCACCTTGTTCATCAACTTCCAGTGACCCTGAGTCAAAAAAGAATGCAACTGATATAGAAGAAAAAATAAGCAGAAGTTTATTTCATCATCCATTCAACAAATGATGCTAGGCCAACTACATATCACATACAAGTGATGTTGGATTCCTTCCTTAAGTCCTACCCAAGCTAACTCAAAATGGATTATGAACTTGTAAATAAGAGCTCAAACTATATAACTTAAAAGAAACCCTAGTATTAAATCTTCATGATCTCGCAATAGGCAAAGCCTTCACAGATATGACACCAAAAGCACAGCAAAGGAAAAAAAATGCAAAAACTGAACTTTGCCAAAATTAAACATTTTCATGCTTCAAAGGAAGATGCCATCAAGAAGCTAAAGACAATCCATAGAAAGAAAATATTTGTATCCAGAACCCATAAAGAAGTCTCACAACTCTAAATAAAGACAAAAAGCCCAATTTAAAAAGTGTGCAAAAGGATGTAAATAGGTAGCTCTCCAAAGATGATATACGAATGACCAACCAGCATATGAAAGGCGCTCAACAACATGAGCCATTAGGGAAATGCAAATCACAATCTGAATGAGGTACCATTCACTAGGATGGCGGTCTTCGCGTAGACACACAACAGCTGTCTGCAAGGAAATGGAAAAATCAGAACCCTCACACACAGCTGTCAGGAACGTATAATAAATATGCTGTGGGCAGTTTGGCAGTTCCTCAAGATGTGAAACCTAGAGTTTCCAGGTAACCTAGCAACTGTACTCACAGGTCTATAAACCTTATAAAGGGAAACACATCCATTTAAAACTTGGACAGGAAGGTGCACAGCAGCATTACTCCTCATATCCAAATGCTGGAAACAACCTGAGTGACTCTCAACTGATCAATGGATATACAACATGCTGCCTATCCATACAGTGAAATATTATTCAGCAATAAAAAGAAGTGGTTTCTCAAACTCTTAAACACATAATTATCACATGATCCAGCAATTCTACATCTGAGCAGATACCCAAAACAAGTGAAAGCAGAGACTCAAACAGATATATGTGTGTGTGTGTGTGTATATATATATATATATATATATATATATATATATATATATATCACAGCAGCAATATCCGTAACAGCCCCAAATTGGAAGCAACTCAAAAGTCCATTAATGGATGAGTTAATAAACAAAATGTGGCAGATACATGCAACAGAGTATTATTCAGCCTTAAAAAGGAAGTTCTGACATATGCAAAAACACGTTGAATCTTGAGGACATCATCCTAAGTGAAATACACCAATCACAAAAGGACAGACACCATACGACTTCACTTGTACACTTCACAATGTAGCTATAGTAGTCAACTTCATAGAAAAAGTAGAATCGTGGTAGCCAGGAGCAGTAGGGATTGGAGACAATAGGGAGTTAATGTTTAATGGGTATAGATTTTCATCTGGAGCAGATGAGAAAGTTCTGGAGATGGGTGGTGGTGATGGTTGTACCACAATGTGAATACATTTAATACCACAGAACTGTGCTCTTAAAAATGGTTAGAATGGGGATGTCTGAGTGGCTCAAGCATGACTCTTACTTTTGGCTCAGCTCACGATCTCAGGGGTGGTAAGACTGAGCTCCACTCCCCAGCAGGGAGTCTGCTTGAGGATTCTCTCCCTCAGCTTATGCTCTCTCTTCCTCTAAAACAAATTAATAAAGCTTTGAAAAAAAAAATGGTTAGAACGATTTTTAAAAAATGGTTAGAATGGTAAATCATGTATTATGTATATCTTAGTTCAATCAGTCAAGACTATGTTCTTACCAGTGGGGGTCCTGCCAAGAAAATGGTACCCTGCTTGCGTACAATGATGTTTTCATCAGCCATCGCAGGCACATAAGCACCACCTGCCGTACAAGAGCCCATGACCACCGCTATCTGGAATCCAAGCATATAAGAAACCCAACAGGTGAGGTTCAAACATTTGGCTTTAGTCTCTGGATCTACAGACCCATAATTGTCACAGTACCAGAGGCTCTTACTAGCTGGTTCCTATAAGTCCTTTTAAAAATGGTCCTCTAAGTGTTTGGAATAGTTCCTTAACTACTTCTATCAAAGCCTTTTGAAGGGATTAGGTCACAAAATTTAATTACAAAATTTATGGACAGTCCCCCTTTTGGAGGGAAGACTGGCCATTTAGAACATCAGCCTGATCGACTCATGGGAAGAAGAAACTCCACAATCCACCCACAGGTCAGCAACACTGTGTTGAAACTAATAAGTCTTCTCAACAACCACCACTTACCTCATGGGAATGCTGAAATAATTCTCCAAATGAGTGTGAATATTTTGTTACCCTGAATATGGTATGTTCTAAATATAAAACTAACATTAGCATCACAGCTGAAAATTGTGTTCCAAGAGCAAGTCAGCTCTGTGGACCCAGGGTGATGTGTATGTTGAGAGCCCACAGTATTGTTTTCTCAACATTTAGGTGTGTTTGAAATGCTCCATAACAAAGCTTTTTAAGAAGACTCTTTCCCAGAAATTAGTAAGACACAAAGAATAATGAATATGGGTTTGGCTAATTCCGCCTAGGTAGAAATAAGTAATATCAGAGAAAAATAAGAAAAATACATAATGGCCATTTTCTTAAATTACCACACAAAAGCACTTTTTGCTACCGATTCCAATATTCCATCAGTTTTCTTAGAGTCATACAAATACCCATTTTGAAATAAAAATGCTACACTAGTATTAATCCAAAGATGCAAGGCAGCAAGAGGTAACATTTTCCCAACGAAATGGGCTACCACAAAAAGTATTTTTCCCTATTTCACATGTTATTAAAAATGGCTGTAACATTTCACTGTCAAGATATATTACAAAAGTGTTTATCACGTATCGTTTTTGCTTATCAATCACTCGGAAGTTTATTTTCAAATGGCTAGAAAAATTCTCACACAAGAAAATGAGCACAGGAAACACTCACTGTAACCGTGTACACAATAGTGAAGATACGCAAATAACGAACACATCCATCAACACCACATTTTGAATTGATAAATGAAAATATAATAAATAAGTTCTTTAAATCTGAGGGAGAAAAACAAATGAAATGCTACCACTTTATAAATCCAGGGGCGCCTGGGTGGCTCAGTGGGTTAAACCCTCTGCCTTCAGCTCAGGTCATGGTCTCAGGGGCCTGGGATTGAGCCCCCACATCAGGCTCTCTGCTCAGCAGGGAGCCTGCTTCCCCCTCTCTCTCTGCCCGATTCTCTGCCTACTTGAGATCTCTGTCTATTAAATAAATAAATAAAATCATAAATCCAAGTGGAAGGTGCATGAGTGTTCCATTATTAGTGCATTATTCTCTGTACTTTCTGCATGTTTGAATTATTTTATGAGCTTTTTCTTTAAGGCTTGAGGAATAAAGGACATAATGATGATTTCAATTCACCAGCCTGTTCTCAGTACAAGAACAGCAGATATAGCTCAAACTATTTCAGTAGTCCCCCTCCAGGAAAAAAAGGAAAATAAAGACAAGGAAGTAGAGAAGAGTCACAGTGAAGTAATAATCTAAAAAGGTATAAATTTCAAAAGTAAGACCCAAACAATGAAACAGGCATAGCAGGGTTCTGTGAGAGCAAATTGAAAGCAAGAGAAAAAAAACAGCAGCGGCACCTGGGTGGCTCAGTGGGTTAAAGCCTCTGCCTTCAGCTCAGGTCATGATCCCAGGGTCCTGGGATCAAGCCCCACATTGGGCTCTCTGCTCAGCGGGGAGCCTGCTTCCCCTTCTCTCTCTGCCTGCCTCTCTGCCTACCTGTGATCTCTGTCAAGTGGATGAATAAAATCTTTAAAAAAAAAAAAAAAAGAAAGAAAAGAAAAGAAAAAGAAAAAAACAGCAATGATCAGCAAATATTCAGAGACCAAGGATGGGAGGTGGGGTGGGTTGGGGACAAAGAAAGAAGAATTCAGGTGTCAAAAAGCAGAAAGACAAAAATGATGGTAATGAACCTGAATGCCATCATGCCATCTCAGAGGGGAGAAAACATCTACCGATTTAGCAGAGAAGTTTCACAAATGAATAGTGAACAAATTATTAGTGAATCTACACCAGGGAATTTTACCATATACCTAAGAGCACTTTCAGATGTGTTTTTTCCCAAAACCAAGGAAATCGACAATCCACTTCTCTCACACAAACTGCGAGTGGACCCCAGTGACTCCATACTCTTGGGATTCACGTCCTATATAATCCTATCCCCCCTCGAGTGTGGAGGATCTGGTAACATGTTTCTAACACAGAGATTATACCAAGTGTCACTCTTGTGATCCAGTTCTGAGAGACCACGTCTCCCCCACCCACACCAGCCCCCTTCTTCTACCCACTTGCTTGTTCGCTCTGATGCAGCCAGCTAACATGGGGAGACTTGCTCTCTACAGCTGCTCACTTGGGAAGGAAGCTCGAGATGCTTCCCGCCAACAGCTCAAGAGGAAGCGAGCGGGGCCTGCAGAGAAATGAATCATACCGCTGCTGCCACGTGAGCCAGCCAGGGCAGAGCCTTCCCAGTCCATCCTGGAGGGGTCTGCAGCCACCTGCGCTCAGCACTGGGGTATCCAGCCCCGCTGAGCTTTGAGCCCTGAACCACAGACACTGCAGGGTAATACATGGTGCTTTAAACTACCAAGTGTGGAGGGAATTTGTTATATAGCACTAGACAACTAATACAGAGATCAAAAGCCATCTACCTTCAGTAACTGCAATGGAGGCATCTCTGAAACCCTGGGACACTCTTTGGTTAGGAGTACTCTGTGGTTGCTGGTCTGTAACCTGTCTGTCTATAAACCATTCCTCTATTCGAGAGATGGGAGATAGGCCAAGAAGAGAATTCTGGACCATCCCAGACGATAATGAAAAACCAAAAGACGTGGGTGAACATTGAAACCATCATGCTACAAGAAAGAAACCCTTTATTATATGATCCCTTTCAAATGAAATGTATCCTAGGCAAATCCACAGAGATAGAAAGTAGAGGAGTGGTTGCCGGGGGCTGGAGGTATTGGAGAGAAATGGGGAGAAACTGTCATTGGAAATGGCATTCCCTTTGGGAGTGATGAAAATGTTCCAAAATTGACTGAACTCTGGGAATATCCTAAAAGCCACTGAAGAGTACATATTAAATGGGTACACTGAATGGTATGGGAATTCTCTCTTAATAAAGCTGTTATAAAATTTAAGAAACAGCTGGGATTATTAAGTATCGAAGATTCAAAATTCTCAAGTTTTTCATCAAGAAGAAATAGGCAATTCTAGTCACAAGTGTCTCACAGACACTAAACACTATCTCTAAAGCAAATTCTGATAATAGAAGAGAATAGAAATAGAATAGGAAAATGAAATTTAATAAATGAAATAAAATAGAAACAGGATAGAAAAACAAAACCGGAGAACAGAGTGTAGTGGAATCACCACTGTCACAGAATCTCTTCTCATCATGTAATTCTAAGCCAGGCACTCACTCATGAAACAGGGTGACAGGCCCCAAGAAGAGCCCTGTCACTGTCTACTCATTCTCACAAAGCACAGGAACCCCTCAGCAGAAGACCTCCAACAGCTTTCCATGTCCGCAAGCATTCGTCTATGGAACAACAAAGATCTTACATTGGGGCCATGCTGGACAAATGATATGGAATCCCAGAGAGAAAATTCTGCTTTCTCTACCAAGAGGACATTAAAAGGACGTAAGTAAGATGCAACTGTTCTGCACACACTCAGGGTAGAGATTTGGCTTGCATTGTGGCACAACACAGGTACCAAATCAGGAGAGATGGGACAGTGACTGTCATCCACATCAGAACAAAGGAGAACTCCCAAGAACTCCACTGAGAGACTTGAGTCCACCCAGGCACCCGGGAGGAGGGCTTCCTGTGACACAGACAAACCGGAGATTCCTCTTACAGGGCTGATGAGAGAAACAAAGGCAAGAGAAATGGAGCTTAGATTCAATCTCCTCACAGCTTGTCGCCCACTGAGAGATAACCTGAGATAGGCAGAGCATGACCTTCTTCAAGGAACTCATAGCTATCTTAGTACCTTAATGCTTATATTTATTAAAGACTAAAAGGAACATTATCTTGATAGCAGCTAGCCCTCAAGGTTGGGAAAGCCTTGCTTCCTAATTCCTTAGAGAATTACACCATCCCTAAACCCCACTCATCAAAAAGTATGTAATAAGGTACTCCTTATAATCCCAGTGCAGCTCTTTCTGCCCACAGGTCCTTCCACATGCTGTAATAAAACCACCTTTTTAGACCAAAAATGTCTCCAGAAGTCTTTCTTGGCTGACAAACCCCAAAACTTCCAAATTTTATCAGGGTGAGGACATCCACGGTGATCCAAGACTTGAATCAAAAGCAAGAAAGCCCCAAGAAAGCCAAGAAAATGTAACTGACCCTTACACGGCTTGCCATGACTGCCACAGAAGGAGAAATTCTGACAAGGAAATGAGATGCTTCAAAAAAGAGGTAAGAGACTGTGAAACTTTAGATGAAATTTATTACCCTCCAGGTCCTGCCTGAACAAATAAAGACTGGTTCTCATTGCACCAAAACCAAATTACATATTGTAGGTCAGCAGCCTGCCCTACAGAAAGGGCTTCTGAGAGAGAGTCAAGAGGTTTTACACCTAATTCTGAAAAGCTGTGTGAACTCTAGACCTCCATGCTTCCACTGTAAAATTGCACAAGACCATCCAGTTCAAAGGCACACTGTGATAAATGTAATATAACTTGGAGGGGGGGAAGTTTCAGTTGCTTGATGGAAAAGCCATTGAAAATATAGCTAATGTTTTGGGGCACCTGGGTGGCTCAGTCAGTTAAGCTCAGGTCACGATCCTGGGGTCCTGGGATCAAACCCCACATGGGGCTCCCGGCCCAGCAGGGTGTCTGCTTCTCCCTCTCCCACTCCCTCTGCCTCTCTTCCCCTGTTCCCTGCTTATTCTCTCTCTCTCACTTGTTTGCTCTCTCAAGTAAATAAATAAAATCTTTAAAAACATTTGTATAGTATGGGCACCTGAGTGGCTCAGTCAGTTAAGTGTCTGCCTTCAGCTTGGGTCATGATCCCAGAGTCCTGGGATGGAGCTCAGCAGGGAGCCTGATTCACTCTTTGCATGCCACTGCCCCCTGCTTGTGCTCTCTCAGTCACAAAAATAAAATCTTATAAAAAAAAAAACACAAAAAGTTTTATATAGTATGTTTTTAGGAGCACCTGGGTGGCTCAGTCAGTTAAGCATCTGCCTTTGGCTCAGGTCACGATCTCAAGATCCTGGGACTGAACCCCACTTCAGGATAGGCACTCAACAGGGTACCTGCTTCTCCCTTTCCCTCTTCCCCTCTCCCCACTCATGCTCTCTTTCTCTCTCTCTCTCAAATAAATAAATAAAATCTTTAAAAAAAAAAGAAAAAAAAAAGAAAACCTGGAAAGAAAATACTGTCTATCACACAAGGAACAAAATTGGTTCCTTCCTCTACCTACAGAGCTTCCGTTAAAAAAATAAAAGCCACAAAATACTCACATCAATTCAATAGCTGTCCAAAACTTAAGAACGTCCTCAATTATACTGACTGATCACACTACTGATTCTGGAGCACTCATGCTTATCTGTGCTGAATAGGCAGAAAACAAAAAGTCCACCTTGCCCAGAATGTCCTGTTTCTTTCTCAATCTTTTCATCAGCCTCAAGGCCATCAGAGTGCTTCCGTCTCCCCGAGGCCTTATCTGACTTCATGGACAGGTTGAAATGTATTTAAAAATAACGAGCAGCTCTTCCTGCCCATGGGTCCTGTCCCCGTGCTTTAATAAAACCACTATCTTTGTACCCCCCCAAAATAGGGATGCCTGGGTGGCACAGTCACTTGAGTGTCCAACTCTTGATGTCAGCCTATGTATAATCTCAGGGTGGTGAGACTGAGCCCCCCTTTTGAGCTCTGTGCTCAGCAGAGGGCTTGAGTTTCTCTCACTCCCTCTCCCTCCCGCCCCGGCACACTCTCTCTAAAATAAATAAATAAGTCTTTAAAAAAAAAAAAAATAGTGTTATACAGTGCCTGTCCTAACTAAGCCCTTCCTAACAATTACCATGATCTGAAGCAAAGAAAATAAGTTTCAAAAATCATGAGCTAAACCAAGAGGGAGGAGGTGAGGGAAGAAGGGAAGGAGAGAAGAAAGCAAGGACCCCTCAAAGAATTTTAAGTGCCTCTCCGAAAAGAAGAACAAACAGGCAGAGGTGCAAAGAAAACTCAAGGGAAAGTCCCGAGGCGCTAACCCGGCACAAGGCTGGATGAATATGCCTATTTCAGAAGAAATGCACTGCTAGTCACAGCGGAAACACTCTATTCCTGATGCACCGAAGGGTCACACTCAAGCAGGGTAAGAGGTGACAGAGCAGAGCAAAGAGCCACCCAGACGAGGCCACCCCAATTTTAAAAATTAATGGTATGTGAGCCCTAAAGAAGACAAAGGTCCCACCTCTGAAGAGAATTAGGAGTCTCCCACTTTAAAACCCAGCAACAGGGAGCCACTACCGGGAAAATAAAAGAAGCATGTTCCCAAGATCATCAAGACATTGGGCATGGATTGCAGAAAGCCCAGGAAAGTTATCCTCAGGGCATGAGACTCTAAGCAAGATGACAGGTCACCAGTATAAAAAGTCTTTGAATGTCAAAAACAAAAAACGGGTCCTAAAGCATACCAGAGAGAAAGGAAAGAGGAAACAAGAGAGTACCGAGGCAGGTATTTCCTGTAACCTGAGAGCAGTAACAAACATTTTCAACCTTCTAGGTCTGTAGGAAGCTGTCCACATCTTTACCGCTACAAAGATACGGGAGATAACAGAGATATGATTGTCCAACATACAACTTAGAAATAAGTGGGTAAGTGGATTTACAGTGGGCAAGGTTAATAACATTAAAAACCAAAGTTGGGGAGGAAAGCAGGAACTGAGTAAGCAAGGAAGCTAGTGCTCACTATCAAAATGCACATGTAACAGGCCTCCCTCTTTCGTCTGGGCTGTCCACATGCAGACTGAGGAAGACCCAGAGACTCTGGGGCCACGTGAGCTGGGGCCACGTGAGCTATGGCCACAGCCACATCAGCAAGAATGCAGGAGGCCAGAGTCATGCTGATGTGTTACCACAGGATCAACTCAGACATGTATCACCCAGGTTATCCTGGGGATATAAAAATGAGGAATATATATATATAAATCATACACACACACACACACACACACATATAAAATATATGTAAAATCTACATTTTAAACCTGAAATGATTAGGTAGGGGGAAAAGCAGAGAAGAGACAGGATGACATCACAGTCTGAATCCTAGGGAAAAGACAAGAGCAAACAGGAATAGTAAAAAACAGGTCAGTAAAAAAGCGATCATGCTCAAAGTCTAGTTTGAGCCTGTAAGTACTAACTGGAAATCCACGTAGATGGCGGAAATGCCCAAGGGTAAGTAGGGGTGCAATGGGAGGTCAGGAAAGATCATGGAGATGAAAGTATGTTATGAGGGTTTATGCAATCATTAAGGACAAGTTCCTGGATGGGGTCAGGAAGATTACATGGAGAGAGTGAGGGAATATGGAAAAGCCAGAGGCAGGAAGCCTAAGGAGGATTTCAGGGAAGGGAACAAATGACAAGACCAAGGGGTCGTACCGAGTGGGAATCTGGTCTGTAGGAGGCTAGCACGAACTCCAAGGACAGTGGGTTTTATGGAGACTGAGCGATCAGGAACAGAGGCCCTGGGCCAGTTCTTAAAGAGTTTGCTGATTCGGGGAAGGAGAGAAGCTTCAGGGAACAGGAGAAGCTAGAAAAGGTCCTTTTCTTTTGCCATTGTTTATAGTGCTTTTTCTTTTTCCTTTAAAAACAGAAGTCAGGGGGCGCCTGGGTGGCTCAGTGGGTTAAGCTGCTGCCTTCAGCTCAGGTCATGATCTCAGGGTCCTGGGATCGAGTCCCGCATCGGGCTCTCTGCTCAGCAGGGAGCCTGCTTCCTCCTCTCTCTCTGCCTGCCTCTCTGCCTACTTGTGATCTCTCTCTGTCAAATAAATAAATAAAATCTTTAAAAAAAAAAAAAAAAACAGAAGTCAGATGCCTGGGATGCTCGGTCAGTTAAGCGTCTGCTTTCAGCTTAGGTCATGATCCCGGGGTCCTGGATTGAGCCCCGCATCAGGCTCCCTGCTCAGCAAGGGTCCTGCTTCTCCCTCTCCCTATGCCGTTCCCCAGGCCTGTGCTCTCCTTCTCGCTGTCTGTCAAAATAAATAAATAAAATCTTTAAAAAGATAAAAAATTTAAAAAGAAAAACAGAAGTCAACATGGTTATTGGCTGTGAGAAAAAAGAAAGTGGTTAAAAAATATTAACATGAGGGCGCCTGGGTGGCTCAGTGGGTTAAGCCGCTGCCTTCGGCTCAGGTCATGATCTCAGGGTCCTGGAATCGAGTCCCGCATCGGGCTCTCTGCTCAGCAGGGAGCCTGCTTCCTCCTCTCTCTCTGCCTGCCTCTCTGCCTACTTGTGATCTCTGTCTGTCAAATCAATAAATAATCTTAAAAAAAATATATTAACATGAGAGAAAAAAAGGGATAGATGAAGAGTTTCAAAGGAGGGGTTGGCGTGAGGATTATAAATGTTAAGTTTAGCTTTGGAAGTGAAGAGGGACAGTTGTCTTTGGGCTAAAAGAAGGCGAAGTCGCAGTATGCTCAGTACAAAGTGCTCACACACAGTCTGATTTCTCCAGGGAAGTATGAAGCAACAGCTTCAGTGCAGACATGGCATTTGGAGTTCACTTACTGGGGAAAAGATCAGAGTAAGCACTACAGAAACTGGTAGCAGCTAGAAATTTTTCTCCAATTCCCAGAGAATCACAAGAATAGAGGGAGGTACACCCTTCCCCCTAAACTTCCTACTGGAGTGAAAGAGAAAAAAGATATGCTAAGAGAAGTGGCTTCGGTAGGAAATATTGATGTTGAACTTTTAAAAGACAAAAATAAAATAGGAAAAGGAAAGGCATTCTAATGCCCTTCCCACATTTTAGATTTTTTTTTAATCATAGGCACATACTGCTTATTCAAAAATATGGACACTTTTAGTTTTTAAAAGACCTGTTTTTCAAAGCACTTTAAGCTTTAGGTTCCATGGGGCCAGAGCCTCTACCTGGTTTTATTTACCAACATAGTGTTTGGTTTACAGAAGGTCCTCCATCAATATTTGTTACATGTTGACTATTAAAAACTATGTGAACAGGAAGGGCAAAGAATAAGCATGCAAGATGACAGGTCTATAAAGGGCTGAATAATGCCCGCCCCCAAAAATAAGCCCATACCTGAATCCCTAGAACCTTTGATTATGACCTTATTTGGAAAAGGAGTCTCTGCAGATGTACTAAAGGTAAAGATCGTCAGATAATATCATTCTGGATGCTGTGAAATGTGTAAACCTGGCAAGTCACATACCTGTACCCCTGGGGATAAAAATACATTACATGTTTATTTAAAAATTTAAAAATAAATTTTTTTTTTAAAAAGGCCATACATAAAATGGGGGGAGGGGGAGAAAGAAGGGGAAATTAAAAAAAATAAAATAAAAAGGGATCATTCTGGATTATCTGGGCAGGCCCAAAATCCAACGACAAGTATCCTTGTGAGAGAGAGAACAGAAGACACAGACACACAGGACAGAAGGACAACAATGTAGAAATCAGAGTCACAGAGCCATGAGCCAAAGGAGCACCTAGAGCCAGGAGAAGCCAGCAAGGGCAAGGAACAGAGTCTGCCTTAAAGCCTTCTGAGAGAGCCTGTCATGGTTCCCACCTCGATTTCAGACTTCTAGCCTCCGGAACTTGAGAGAAGAAATTTCTGTTATGTTCAGCCTACCCCCCACCCTGTGTGTGGTAATTTGTTACAACAGCCCTTGGAACCTAATACAAGGTTAGTACAACTATACAAATTATGCCACAAATTAATACCACATTAAATGGACTGGTTTCCCCCATAAAACAAAAGATCACAGTAAGAACTTCATACCAGGCCATGGAAGGACCTCCATGCAAGAGTGAGCAAAGCTGAAGTTTCTATTTAGAGAAATAAAGCATAAATGGGCAAAGTCACTATATAACCATAAGATATACAATAAGTAATAACTGTATCGATATAATAATTGCAAGTGAAGGCTATTTCATTAGAATATTACCAAAAACACTACAAACTTAAGAAATCCAGTAACAAAATATAAACGAAGGAGAAGCATCAGTATTATGAAATATTTCAAACGTGCCAAAAAAAAAAGATTACAAAATAATAAAAAATAAATATCTTAACACCCAGTCTTAAGAAATCCTGACATTTGGCCAAATGCACTTCAGAGGTTTTTTTTTAAGAAATAAAACATTTCAGGTACAGTGAAGCCTCCTGCCTGACCTCTTCCTCCCGCCTCCCACCTCGGAGGTAACCACTGTTCTAAAGCTGAGTATATTATTCCCATGTACCTGTTTAAGACATAAGTAATAGACTGATGTATTTAATATTTACAAACAAAGCAAGGGACTATGGGTTTATTCTACTATTACTTTTACTCAACTTCTTTTCTTTTCCTTTTTTTTTTTAAAGATTTTATTTATTTATTTGACAGAGAGAGAGAGCACAAGTAGGCAGAGAGGTAGGCAGACAGAGAGAGGAAGGGAAGCAGGCTCCCTGCTGAGCAGGGAGCCCGATGCGGGCCTCAATCCCAGGACTCTGGGACCATGACCTGAGCCAAAGGCAGAGACTTTAACCCACTGAGCCACCCAGGTGCCCCAACTTCTTTTCTGAGACTTCTTTATGTTGATGCATGCAATTCTAGTTCATTTTAATAGCTAAAACTGTATTATTCATCTCCCAATAATGGCCACTTAGGTTGTTAACTTCTGCTATGTCGATGCTATAACAATCTCCCTTGCACCCGTCTCCTCATATAGACACCAAAGTGCCTTAGAACATAGTCCTAAAAAAGCAATTACTCAGTGCCCTTTCTTTTAAAAAACTCTTTCTTTGGAGAACAGCCTTTATGACAATATAAAACTATGCCCATAATGAAGAGAATAATCTAACTACAGATAGTTTTAAGGCACTTTCTGTGGGGGGAAAAACCTAAATTCTATATTAAGTTCCGTTTAAAGTCATCTCAGAGCACCTAGTTAGCAATGGCATTTGGAACGAAAAGCAGTATATTTCATTAATGAGAAATTACCTGTGCAATATTTTGAGAAGACATAATCGCCTGGTTATAAAAAATACGGCCAAAGTGATCTCGGTCTGGAAATATTTCTGCTTGTCGAGCTAAGTTTGCTCCTCCTGAATCAACTGAAGACAAGGGAATTAACAGAAGTAAGTACACTTGAATGAACAAAATAGCCTGCACACAGAGAGACTTGTACCAGTGAAACAGTTCTTAATCGCATTCACAAAAAACTTGCCCTACCGTTCTAAACTATTCTACAGCATCTTTTTCGAGTCCCCAAACACAGCCAAAAAATTCACTGTTTTCCTCAGATCCATTAGGATCTCCTTCCCGTGCAAAATTCCACTTGAAATGTTTAGGACATTCTCTCTTTTGAAGACAAGCTAAAGCCCCAGAAACACCATAAATTCTTAATCAGCTCAGCTAAAAAAAAAAAAAAAAGTCTTTCCCCCTTTTAAATCAATACAAAACCATCTACAGAATTCATGTGGCAATTCATCACAGATGACTGCCTCGGGGACTGTTTTTGCTGCAGAGGGGAGTGGGGGCTACAAACATCCGCTGAATTCGTAACAGAGCTTGCTGACTTCAGCGCTCTGTGATGACTGCTGCACTTCCTAGCCTTCTAAGCCTCGCCTTTCTCACCTGTGAAATGCAGGGGACAACAGTAGTTCTCCCAGGAAGCTGTTCCTGGGATGACATGATAGAAGGTATGTAAAGTACTCAGTTCAGCACAGTGTGAGTGCACTGAACAGTGTTATGAAAATTCAGCTAGTCCCATGCCTACTGCTCTTGCCTACATCCATTAAGTCCTTCATTGTTCTTTAATACATAACATCCTGTCTCCAATTCATTCAAGCTTGCCCAAGACAGGAACAACATTATACTCTTCACTCCATCCCCTATGGTGTTTGGCACAGCACCTATAAGCAGCAGTAGGGCCCCACTGGCTATTTTCTACATGTGTGAAAAAAGTTCACATTGTGAGTCAAACAGGTAAATTCACTTTTGAGGAAAAAAAAAATCTCTACATCAGTACCTGTTTAAATACCGCACCAGTAATATATGTATGGTGGCATTTCACCAAACTAAACCAATATCCAGGCAGTGCCAATTTTTTTTTTAAAGACTTTATTTATTTATTTGACAGAGATAGAGAGAGAGATCACAAGCCAGCAGAGCAGCGGGCAGAGAGAAAGGGGGAGAAGCAGACTCCCCGCTGAGCAGAGAGCCCAATGTGGGGCTTGATCCCAGGACCCTGAGATCATGACCTGAGCCAAAGGCAGAGGCTTAACCCACTGAGCCACCCAGGTGTCTCAAAGCAGCGCCAATTTTAAACTGCCTTGCTTTTATGTTCCTTTTGAAGTACCCTGATATTTAAGCATTACTTTAATTTCAAATATAAATATACTTTCATAAAGAATTAAATTTCTTTAGGGCACCCGGGTGGCTCAGTGGGTTAAGCCTCTGCCTTCGGCTCAGGTCATGATCTCAGGGTCCTGCGATCAAGCCCCGAGTTGAGCCCTCTGCTCGGTGGGGAGCCTGCTTCCGCCTCTCTTTCTGCCTGCTGCTCTGCCTACTTCTGATCTCTCTCTGTCAAATAAATAAGATCTTTAAAAAAAAAAAAAGAATTAAATTTCTTTAAATGGCATTTGTTGGAATTATTCAAGTATTTAACAAAGTACTTAGCACTCAAGAGATCCATAAATATCAGCTATTATTTTTTCATAGTTTGAACTCATTAGGTCCAGACAAAAAGAAAATACACAGAAGGAAAAAACCCACACCCATGTAGAGAAAAAAAACTGGCATACATGAAAACACTATCAGAGGTAGTTACTCCTCAGGGATATTATTATAGGTAGTTTTTACTTTTTCTTCCAGTTTTTAGCAAAGAACGTGTATTTCTTTTGTAATTATAGGAAAAACTAACAATAGTTTTTTAAAAACCCATTGATAATGTCATATACAGCCTTCTAAATAGTATTGTATTTTACCAGCTAAAAATAGTTCATTTTATGACTCTCATGACTTGCCCAAGTAGATGCAGGGGAGTCTGTTTTGCATTGCAATTTCCTGTGCCCGTAAATGTTTCTTCACAGTCACTGGGTAGTAGGAACCTCCTTTGATAGTGGCATCATTGGCAACAATAATGCATTCCACTCTGAAAAGCAGAAATGTCATTATAAAGAGAGTATGAGAGACTTCTTCAAAGTTCAAAGGCCAATTACGTCTCATTACAAGACACTCCAATACAACCTTTAACTTCTAGTACATTTCACCAATGACAGGCATTAGTAGACAATCTCAAAACAAGTGTTAATCACAATTCACATACTCACTTATATAATATAAAATGATCACTATGAACATCTTTACAAACTCATACTTAATTTTTAAAGAGTCCTCAGTCTTGGGGGCGCCTGGATGACTCAGTCAGTTAAGCATCTGCCTCTGGCTCAGGTCATGATCTCAGGGTCCTGGGATCAAGGCCCACTGCCTCACCCTGAAGGTCGGCGGCTGATTTGACACTTGAGTGAACAACAATGTGCTCTTTACCAAATTTAATCTTCTTTATGTTTATATTATTATATTTTAAGATTTTACTTTTAATTACTCTCTACACCCAACATGGGGCTTGAACTTATAACCCCAAGACCAAGAGTCCTACTGCTTCACCAACTAAGCCAGCCAGGCACCCCGATTTATGATATTTTTAAAAATCTCACTTTATATTCCTTATAATTCTAAAAAGTAAGCCCTCTTGAAAATAAAGTAAGGAAGAGCCTCAGAACAGCGGCCCCAGGTAGTCTGGGCTGCTCGCATTAAGGGATGTGGCCAGCAGTGCTCACAAGATAAAGGGGCTTATCTCCTTACAGCATCCATTTTATGGCTAGGAAGCACCTTTCCACATTACAGGTAGCATTTTAGAGTGGAATGCCAATTTTTCATCACTTTGGTGAACAAATCAGACTTCAAAGGAATTTCAGTTTATGGCAGGTTATTGGGACTATGATCTCACACCCCCAGAGTCTATTCGTCCTCCCCTGCCCTGCGGGTACTGCCCTAGAAAAGCTTACAAAGCTCTGAAACTGGGGGAACCTGGATGCCTCAGTCAGTTAAGCATCTGCCTTCAGCTCAGGTCATGATCCCAGGGTCCTAGGATCAAGTCCCTCATTGGGCTCCCTGCTCAGCAAGGAGTCTTCTTCACTCTTTCCCTCTGCCCCTCTGCTCTGCTTGTGCTCTCTCTTGCACGTGCTCTATCTCAAATAAATAAAATATTAAAAAAAAAAAAAGAAAGAAAGAAAGAAAAGAAAAGAAGAGAGAAAAAAAGAAGCTCAAATACTGGAAAGGGGCTATGGAGTCAGAAAAGCTATGGTGAAATTCTGGCTCTGCTGCTTGCTAGACATGTGACCTTCCACAAGAGACAGAGCCACTTGCCTATTAAAAGGTCAAAGACATGTTACAGAATGAAAAATAAAATTAGTCCACAGAAAGACTGCATTGTATATCTATTAGTACTGCCTACCTAGAATCTATCATTTTGGCAATGGAATTCAACTTTCTTTCAGAAAATGCCTCTTACCTAACCCAAGTGTTCCAAGTGGGACTGACCCCAAAGCCTATCTTCAAAGGTATACACAGGAAGCAGGCCATTCTACTGAGAGTCCACACTGTGGCTCAAGAATGGGCTTGGACCCCAAGGCTCACCCCATAGGAACTCCAGGTGCACCACCCTGCCCACATCCCCACACGTCCACCACCAGGAAGCTCTCAGAATCCAGTCCTCTCGGGTTTTATGTAGACTTCACTGCATAGCCACGACTGACTAATTCAGTGGCCTCCATCTGATTCAGCCTCCAGCTCCTCTCCCCTCCCCATAGGTGGGGACTGGGGAAGTAGGTATAACAGAAAAGTTCCAACCCTCTAATCACATGGTCAGTTATCCTAACAATCAGCCATGGCCTTGGTTGGGAGTTCGCTGATAAAACAAAAGACACCATGACCATTCTCAACACTTCCAAGGGTTTGGGGAGCTTTTGAACCAGGAATTATGGACAAAGACCAAATATATATGAGAAATAAATTCTGCTCATATAAACAATCATGTAGATAGACCAAATCTATCTATCTTACAAATCACAGTTTACAGTAATACAATATATTATTATGGTATTATTAGCACTATAACAACACATAATATTATAGCAACACATAATAAGACAAGGTAAAATATATAATTAAAAAAAGTAATTGTGATGGTGCTAGGTCAAGATACAATGGTCAAGGGATGGTAAAAATAACAGTAACAGACCTTACTAACATGGCACTTACAATGTACTTGTTATTCTTTTAAGGCTTTAGATACAGGAGGTATTCCACTTTACAGATGGGGAAACAGGCACAGTTACGTAACTAGCCCAAGGGTAAGACCCAACAAGTGGTAAAGCCAGCAAATGGCTTGAATACAGGCCCTGAAGCAAAACTGAGTTTAATGCATCCACAGAACAGTGAGACCAGAATGGTTACAGTGTTAAGTACAAAGGTAAGGTGAGGAGAGCAGGCAGGGACCCTACCCTATAGCTCATGGTGAAAAAACATGAGTTTGCCAGAAACAAACACTGCAGCTTCAGTACTGTTTAGCCAGTTACACTTCAGGCAAGGAGTCCTTGCTTCTAAGCTGGTTTATAAATTCCATACAATAAATTTTCTCATTAAATTTCTTGGGGCCTCTTATCAATATACCCAGCATGACTCAAAAATATACAGAGGAGTTGGGGTGCCTGGGTGGCTCAGCAGGTTAAAGCCTCTGCCTTCGGCTCAGGTCATAATTCCAGGGTCCTGGGATAGAGCCCCGCATAGGCTCTCTGCTCAGCGGAGAGCCTGCTTCCTCCTCTCTCTCTCTGCCTGCCTCTGCCTCTCTGCCTACTTGTGATCTCTGCCTGTCAAATAAAATAAATAAAAGAAATCCTTAAAAATATATATATATATACAGAGGAGCAATAAGGATATAAACGTTTTTTTGGTTTTTTTGGTTTTTTTTTATAAACATGTATTTTTATCCCCAGGGGTACAGGTCTGTGAATTGCCAGGTTTACACACTTCACAGCACTCACCAAAGCACATACCCTCCCCAATGTCCATAACCCCACCCTCTTTCCCCCAACCCCCCTCCCCCCAGCAACCCTCAGTTTGTTTTGTAAGATTAAGAGTCACTTATGGTTTGTCTCCCTCCCAATCCCATCTTGTTTCATTTATTCTTCTCCTACCCCCTTAACCCCCCATGTTGCATCTCCACTTCCTCATATCAGGGAGATCATATGATAGTTGTCTTTCTCTGCTTGACTTATTTCGCTAAGCATGATACGCTCTAGTTCCATCCATGTTGTCGCAAATGGCAAGATTTCATTTCTTTTGATGGCTGCAAAGTATAAACGTTTTTAGTGACCTAGCGAATGGCTCTGGCTCTGAAGAGATTCCGCGATGCCAGAACAGACCTTCAACTTGCCACCCACAAGTGCCTGTCCACTCTCAGTGGCAAGAGGATCACCTGTACTGTGCATCTCTTAAGTAATGGCAGTGTTTCTCTTCCTTGTTTCTTCCTCTTGTTTCATGACAACCCTCTCTGGTAGCTACTATGATCATTCCTTTTTGTCATGAATTACATTCTCCAGATTAAAAAAAACAAGGTACTGAGTGGTCAAGCAATTTGCTAAAGGTCAAATAGCTATAAAATGCTGAAGCCAGGATTCTAATTGAGGCTGAATACTACTGAACCAACACAATTACTACGTGCAATTCAATTTCCTTTCGCTGAGAACTTTATAAACTGAGAACAAGGCACAAAGAGATAAAATGAAAATGAAAAGTATAAAAGCGTAAGTAAGAATAAAATATTACTATATGTACAGGAAAGGTGGAAGGGCAAGCTCCAACATGGGGGCCATCATTATCACTGAGATATAATGAATAGTAACTATCCTACTTAAGTAGCTTATTTAGTGATTATGAATTTAGTTTAGCTCTGCATTAAGTTTATCCTTTTTAATTTTTTTTTAACATGTAATGTATTATTGGTTTCAGGGGTACAGGTCTATGATTCATCAGTCTTACACAATTCACAGTGCTCACCATAGCACACACCCTCCTCAATGTCCATAACCCTGCCACCCTGTACCTTACACCCCCTCCCCTCCAGCAATCATCAGTTAGTTTCCTGAGATTAAGAGTCTCTTATGGTTTGTCTCCCTCTCTGGTTTTGTCTTGTTTCATTTTTTCCTCTCTTCCCCTTTGATCCTCTGCCTTGTTTATCAAATTCCACATATCAATTACACCATGTAATGGTCTTTTTCTGACTTATTTCACTAAGCATAATACTCTCCAGTTTCATCCACATCGTTGCAAATGGTAAGATTTCATTTTTTTCACAGCTGAGTAGTGTTCCACTGTATATATATATATATACCACATCTTCTTTATCCATTCATCTGTTGATGGACAGCTAGGTTCTTTCCACAGTTTGGATATTGTGGACATTGCTGCTATAAACATTCGGGTGCATGTGCCCCTTCAGATCACTATATTTGTATCTTTAGGGTAAATACCCAGTAGTGCAATTGCTGGGGCATAGGGTAGCTCTATTTTCAACTTTTTGAGGAACCTCCATACTGTTTTCCAGAGTGGCTGTACCAACTTGAATTCCCACCAACAGTATAGGAGAGTTCCCCCTTCTCCGCATCCTCACCAACATCTATCGCTTCCTGACTTGTTAATTTTAGCCATTCTGACTGGTGTGAGGTGGATCTCATTGCAATTTTTTTTTAAGATTTTATTTATTTATTTATTTGACAGAGAAGTCACAAGTAGGCAGAGAGGCAGACACAGGGGGAGGAAGCAGGCTCCCTGCCAAGCAGAGAGCCCGATGTGGGGTTCAATCCCAGGACCCTGAGATCATGACCTGAGCCAAAGGCAGAAGCTTAACCCATTGAGCCACCCATGCACCCCTCACTTTAGTTTTGATTTGTATTTCCCTGATGCCAAGTGATGTTGAGCACTTTTTCATGTGTCTATTGGCCATCTGGATGTCTTCTTTGCAGAAATGTCTGTTCGTGTCCTCTGCCTATTTCTTGATTGGATTATTTGTTCCTTGGATGTTGAGTTTGATAAGTTCTTTATAGATCTTGGATACTAGCCCTTTATTGGATATGTCATTTGCAAATATCTTCTCCCTTTCTGTCCATTGTCTTTGATTTTGTTGACTATTGCTGTGCAAAAGCTTTTTATCTTTTTTTTTTTTTTTAAAGATTTTATTTATTTACTTGAGAGAGAGACAGTGAGAGAGAGCATGAACGAGGAGAAGGTCAGAGAGAGAAGCAGACTCCCCATGGAGCTGGGAGCCTGATGCGGGACTCGATCCCGGGACTCCAGGATCATGACCTGAGCTGAAGGCAGTCGTCCAACCAACTGAGCCACCCAGGCGTCCCCAAAAGCTTTTTATCTTAATGAAGTCCTAGTAGTTCATTTTTGCCTTTGCTGTCCTTGTCTTTAGTGATGTTTCTAGGAAGAAGTTGCTGCGGCTGGGGTCGAAGAGGTTGCTGCCTGTGTTCTCCTAAACATTTTGATGGATTCCTGTCTCACATTGAGGTCTTTCATCCATTTTGAGTCTATTTTTGTGTGTGGTGTAAGGAAATGGTCCAGTTTCATTCTTCAACATGTGGCCATCCAATTTTCTCAGCACCATTTGTTGAAGAGACTTTTTTCCACTGGACATTCTTTCCTGCTTTGTCGAAGATTAGTTGACCATAGAGTTGAGGGTCCATTTCTGGGCTCTCTATTCTGTTCCATTCATCTATGTATTTGTTTTTGTGCCAGTACCATACTGTCCTGATGATTATAGCTTTGTAATAGAGCTTAAAGTCCATAATTGTGATGCCACCAGCTTTGCTTTTCTTTTTCAACATTCCTCTGGCTATTCAGGGTCTTTTCTGGTTCCATACAAATTTTAGAATTATTTGTTCCATGACTGTGAAAGAAGTTGATGGTATTTTGATAGAGATTGCTATATTAAATGTGTAGATTGCTCTAGGTAGCATAGACATTTTTCACAATATTTGTTCTTCCAATCCATGAGCATGGAACATTTTTCTATTTCTTTGTGTCTTCCTCAATTTCTTTCACGAGTATTCTATAGTTTTCTGAGTACAGAGATTCTTTACCTCATTGTTAGATTTACTCCTAGGTATCTTTATGGTTTCAGGTGCAATTGTAAATGGGATCAACTTCTTAATTTCTCTTTCCTCTGTCTTGTTATTGGTGTATAGAAAAGCAACTGGTTTCTGTGCATTGATTATCCTTTTTTTAAAAAGGTTTATTTTTAAGCATCCACTATGACTCCAAGAAAAAAATGTCTTCACACTGGGTGAATATTAAGCAAATCATAGCTGGCAAAGAGTTGTGGAGGAGTATTGGTGGTACAAGAAGGAAAAAGCAACAATGACTAATGGCTATAGGTGCACTGAAGGCACAAATCATGGGCAGAAGGTGGAGGAACACAAACTATAAACCATCATGTGAGTCAAATGCAATTGTATCCAGCTTGGAGTCCAATCACCTAAGGACCCAGCGAAGCTTTGCCGGTGACTTGATCTTAGGCAAGTTATTTACCTTGCTAAGTAGGCTTCTTTACCTGCCTAATGGTGATGATGACTGTAATGCCCATCTCACAGAGCTGTGGTAATGATTAAAACAACTAATCAGTGGGAAGTGTTTACTAAAATGCCTGGTGTGCTAACCTGAGATGGTAAATATCAGGCCATACATACACATACACAAGTAAACTGAACTTCCACCAATTAAGATCTCCTAAGTCTAGAGTGGTTCTCAAATGTTACCATTTGTGAAGCTTGAAGGGCTTTAAAAAAAAAAAAAAAAAAAAAAAACTGGTTGCTGGGCCCCAATCTCAAAATTTGGTTTCTTTTTCTTCTTTTTTTTTTTTCCCAAGTAGGCTCCAAGCCCAGCATGGAGCTCAGTGTGGGGCCCGAACTCAAGATACTGAGATCAAGACCTGAACTGAGATCAAGAGTAGGGAACTTGACTGACTGTGCCACCCATGTACCCCTGATTTGGTTATTTTGTAGGAAGACCTAGTCATCTACATTTCTAGTTAAGTTCTCAGGTGATGCTGAGGCTACCCGGAAAGCACACTTGGAGAAAGACTCATCTAAGACACTGGATTTCATCCTAGATGTGCAAGAGACCACCTACAGAGCCTTGAAAAATGACATAAGCCAAGCCTACACCTGCAGTCTGATTAAACAGGAAGCCTACACCTGCAGTCAGATTAAGCAGGATTTGTGCTGTGGCTTTTTTCCCCACTTCCATCTTTGTTTCTAAAGCTCCACAGATAAATCTCACACATGTTGTGGTAGGAAGCCTCAGTCCTAAATAACACAAACAGCATAAAACTGCACATTCATCCGCATAGCAGTGAGTGGTGGCCCGTGCCTGTCACTCTTCTTCCGGACCCACGTTATTGAGTTTAAGTAGAATACTCACCCTGATACTCTCCCAATGCCTGTAATAATGCCACCAGCGGGGACCTCCTCATTCGCGTATAACTGGTAACCTGCAAACTGAGATAATTCCAGAAATGGAGACCTAAAGGGAAAAAATGATATTGTTGAATTAAAATCACTCAAAAAAAAAAAAAGCATACTAAAACAGCTAAACATGTTTCATGAAAACATGAAAAAGATTAATGAGCCAATGTTTCAAATATGCATGATATATATATATATATATATATATATATTCTACAAAAAAAATATTTAACCAAAATCTAGCATGGATATTTTGAGGAATTACATGTTATAGCCATACAACAGAACACTAGGAACCTATTTTAAGAGATGTTGTACAAATGTGCTTATTAGTAGAGAAAGAGACAAGCACCTAACACTGATGTAAGCCCCAAACCTATGCCAGGCTCTATTTTAGGAGCTCCAGAAACCTAACTCATTTGTTCCTCAGAACCACCTCCTGAGGTGGATCCTATTATGGTCCCCACTGACTGATGAGGAAACTAAAACACAGAAATTAAGTCACTTGTCTAAGGTCACACAACTAGTAAGTGGCAGAGCTGGGTTTTAATAAGCAGTCTAATCCCAGTGGGATCAGACTCCTCACCACTGTATTTTTATTCTACCTTTCACTTACTTAAATGTTCAAGATCCAGTAAGTGAGGGGGAAAAAGGTGGTATAAAACACCATCTTTAGTATGATTCTGTTTCTTTTGGGAAAAAAAATGTGTCTAAGGGGCGCCTGGGTGGCTCAATCAGTTAAGCATCCAACCCATGGTTTTGGCTCAGATCACAATCTCAGGGTCATGAGACTGATCCCCAAGGCAGCTCTCCGCACAGCAGGGAGTCTGCTTTCCTCCTCTCTCACTGCCTCTCCCCCTCATCCTGCTCATGCTCTCACTTTCAACTAAATATATAAATCTTTTTTTTTTAAATGTCTCATACAGGGGCGCCTGGGTGGCTCAGTCAAACAGAATGGGGATATGGGTGCATGTCATAAGAAATACTTTTGGAGTCCTTGTTCCCTTCTCTCCACCTGCACTCCTGGCCTCCCACTGCAATCCTTCAGGAAACCCCAGTGGGTTAGCTGTTCTTGACAACCAGCCTAGAACCTGACATTCTCATCACCTCCACTACTACTAACCTAGTCCAAGTCACTGGCACATCTCCCTTGAATCATCCCTGTAACTCCTCGTGGTGCTTCCACCCTTGCTGCCACCAGTATACTCACAACATAGCAGCTAGAATGACTCTTTTCAAATGTAAGTCAAATAGATCATAAGGCTCCTGTTCAAAGCCCTACAAAGTCTCCTCACTTCTGGATAAAAGCCAAAATTCTCACACTGACCTAAAAAGTCTTATGGAACTGAACCCCATCTCTACTACTCTCCCCTTCATGCCTTCTTCCCCCTAGTACACTGGCATCTGGGGTTCTTGGGCATATCAATACATTCTGCACATTCCCACCTCAGGGTCTTTGCACTGGCCATTCCTTCTGTCCGTAACACTCGTTTACCAGGATTTTCAAGGCTCTCTCTCTTCACTCCTTCAATTTTTTTGCTAAGATGTACCCTTTCAATGAGGCCTACCCTAATCACCTTATTTAAAACTACAACTTGTGGGGCACCTGGGTGGCTCAGTCATTCAGTGTCTGCCTTCACCTCAGGTCATGATCCCAGGGTCCTGGGATCGAGCCCTGCATCGGGCTCCCTACTTGGCTGGAAGCCTGCTTCTCCCTCTCCCACTCCCCCTGCTTGTGTTCCCTCTCTGGCTGTGTCTCTCTCTGCCAAATAAATAAATAAAATCTTTAAATAAATAAATAAAACTACACTTGACTCTCATCTTCTCCCTTACTCTAGTCTATCTTCCTTTTTTCCAATAACATTTATCACCTTCTAATATACCATATAATTTAATACATTTATCATTTATTTTCTATCTCCTCCTGCTACAATGTAAACTTTAGCTGAGCAAGGATCTTTGTCTGTTTTTTTCACTGATGTATCACTACCCTAGAACAGGGCCTGATACTTAGTAGCCTCTCAGTAAAGATTTGCTGTTGGTGGGGCACCGGCTCAGTGGGTTAAGCTTCTGCCTTTGGCTCAGGTCAAGATCTCAGGGTCCTGGGACTGAGCCCCACATTGGGCTCTCTGCTCGGCCGGGAGCCTGCTTCCTTCCCCCTCTCTCTTTGTCTGCTTGAGATCTCTCTCTCTCTGTCAAATAAATAAATAAAATTAAAAAAAAAAAAAAAGATTTCCTGTTGGATATACAGAAGTTGCGCTCTTCTTCTAGGCTTTAACTTATATAGTCAAATACTGCCAATTCAGTCTTGGGAAGGACCATCTTTGTACTTTTCTTGCTATGACTGAATTATGACTGTACCTGCTTCCCTCCTTCCCTAGACTTTTCTATTCTGCATTCTCAGCTCACTTTCTCCTTTTTTATTTATGACCAAAACATCTGTAGAGCTACAAAATGGTATCCATTCTTATTATGAGATAGTGTGAATTTTACCTAAAAGTCTTTAACACTTTGTGGTTCTAAAATTACTGTCAACAATAAACATAAGTAGTCCTTCAATATTTTTAGTGTTTCCCCCTAGATGTAAAAGCATTCCTTTATAAGGCCTAACATATTAGCCCCCCTAGATTTTATAAAAAGCCCAATTCTCTAGAGTATAGATTACTCCTATGGAAGAACCACCAAGAGCTCTGATTAATGGCTATGTAGCCTACACATTGTGCAGAAGGTCCCAGTGATTTAAGGGCTTTCTGAAACTATTAATTATGACTATAATTTATACTCTTTTGCTTACCTGATGAAACTTTGTTCTTTGTATATAATAAAATATGCAAATGTAAAAAAATAATAAAAATAAAAAAGATTTGTTGTTGAATCTTAGGGTAAGAACAAATCATTTATTTATAAAACTGTCTAAGAAAGTACCACAGACTAGAGAAGCTGAGGTAGTACTTGGGCTATACGAACCCTGGGTCTATAAGACTGTCCACTCTTTCTCTGGCTAGAAGTTTTCCTCTTGATTTGTGGAGTTGTCGGGCTTTCTCATTGCCTCCTAAGATAAAAACATTATTAGGTTAGATTGATACCATGTAAGGTCTCCAATTAATTTAAGGCTAGAAAAACATAAAATAGCCCAAAATATACTGCTTTTAAAAGCTGAATGTATCTTCTGAGAAACAACCAATTTTCAGATCGTTCACTCAACTTACAGACTTTATTTTCTGAAGTAAATAAACTAGAATTGAAAAAACAAATCAGTCCCTGATTTCATAGCATATCGTACATTTTCTGAATTCAATGGTAATTACTTAAATAACCTAGTATCTTCTCTGCAACTCATATGCTGTAAATACTGCCTCACCGCCATGCCTTATTAAGCACCTGCCACAAATACCTAGCACTCCACTATATACTACGTGAAATCTGAAAAACCCCTACCTTCATTTGTGCCAGGTAAAAAGCACTACTTTGGAAACGACCTCCAGGGCGAGCACAGCAAGACTTACCTAAAGGTCAGCGACCCTAAACTTTTTATCCCATCTCCAAAGGGGAGAGAGTTGCACACCTAATTTATCAATTAAAAAGTCCAGTTTTGTTAGCATCTTCACTCAGATTGTCTTTGATGTTTCCAGATGTTGTTCTAGACCAAGACAATCACAGTAGCTGAAGAGTCCACGAGTTCCCCAGATGAGGGTGCTTGAGGCACGTAGCTTGCCAAACTTCCCTGAGACTGACGGATGCCCAGCTCGGTGTCTCAGGATTGATAAGCCACTCTCAGCAAGCCAAGGTATCAGATCAGAAATAAAGGATCACACAGTACCTTCATATGTTTAGTTTTCACTGCTGGAAAACTAAACTATGTATGTTTAGTTTCACGAATTTCACAGTAAAATGCTCTCGAGCTAATTAAGTGTTCAGCTACCTCAGAAAGCTATTTCTCTGGGGTTTTTTTAGGTGACAAAACAAGTTCTTGTCTATTTCAAACAAGCTTCCAATTATTATTTTTCAAACAGCCTTCTCTACTCTCTCCAAGGGGATTTTTTTTTTCTGAAGGGATGGATGGCATATTTTCTAAAATTATATCTGCCTTAAGCTTACCAAGAAAATTTTATCACATATCTAACCTTCTTTATGAAAAAAATTCTGGGAGCCAAAGTTTAGTTCCAAAATAGTTCAATTAGGTCAAATCATGGTTCGCTTTCTCTGAACCTCTCAGGGGAACTGAGCTCCTCTGCTGAGGTGGGACTGGGTATAGGAGGTGAGGGTACAGGAGAGTTGGGGAGAAACAGGTTACCAAGGGGCAGAGGAAACTTCTGGGAGAGGCACATTCATTATCTTTATTGCAGTGATAATATATATAGGTATATACATATGTCAAAACTCATACTGTACATTTTAAATAATGCAGTTTACTCTATGTCAATTATACCTTAATGATATTGTTTTAAAATAAACATTAAAAGAGAAATGAAATAAATAAAATCTTTTAAAAAAATAATAAGGGGCACCTGGGTGGCTCAGTGGGTTAAGCCTCTGCCTTCGGCTTGGGTCATGATCTCAGGGTCCTGGGATCAAGCCCACATCGGGCTCTCTACTCGGTGGAGAGCCTGCTTCCTTCTCTCTCTCTGCCTGCCTCTCTGCCTACTTGTGATTTCTGTCTGTCAAATAAATAAAATCTTTAAAAATAAAATAAATAAATAAATAAATAAATAAAATAAAATAAAAGAGAAATGAACCTAAGGCACAGAAAAGAAAGCCAAGCCTTGCTAAGGGTCTTTAGAGAGTCAAATGACATGAGTGCCTATGACGAGGCTGGCAGGGGAAGGGGTGGCAGAGAGGGTAGAATGACACACATGTGGTAAGATACGCACACATTCTTTTGCAAGGTCATAAGACAAAACCACCTTCTTAATTCTGCCTAGAGTTTGAATTTGCAATTTGGAACAACTACTGAATACCTGTTTTATTAGGAAAAACCAGAAAAAGGGCTATCCTTGATGGAGATTCTCAGATCACAGAATTAAGCTCCTCAGGCATTTTAACTAGCCTGTGACAGGACACCTGGGTGGCTTGGTGGGTTAAGCCATCTGCCTTTGGCTCAGGTCATGATCTCACAGTCCTGGGATAAAGTCCTGCATCAGGGTCTTTGCTCAGCGGGAGCCTGCTTCTCCCTCTCCCTGTTGCTCCCCCTGCTTGTGCTTTCTCTCTGACAAATAAAATCTTTAAAAATAAAAATAAATAAATAAACTAGCCAAGGATATGTGGGCTATGAAACAATGTGACACTGCACATTTGTTTTCCAAAGATTACTCTTGAAGATTCTGTGCTATCTCCATTCCCACAAACTCTGAAACAGAGAAGCCTGTTCCTTCAGTCTCATATACCATACGGCACTGATTCTAATACACACATTCTGTTCACATTTTAACATCCCTGAAGTCAGGAAGCATTTTACAGTTTACAGGATCTTTCCATTGCTGCCACCTGGGGACAGCATAACACATCTGTCTGCCTCTGCCCACATAGCACAAATGTCACTTCAACTGTGCTACAATGCAAGATGAAATACATGTATCAGGGCTCCTGGGTGGCTCAGTGGATTAAGCCGCTGCCTTCAGCTCAGGTCATGATCTCAGAGTCCTGGGATCGAGTCCCGCATCGGGCTCTCTGCTCAGCGGGGAGCTTGCTTCCCTCTCTCTCTCTCTCTGGCTGCCTCTCTGTCTACTTGTGATTTCTCTCTGTCAAATAAATAAATCTTAAAAAAAAAAAAAAAAAAGAAATACATGTATCAAGTTAACTTTCATTTTAAAATGTCTTTAGGGCACCTGGGTGGCTCATTCGGTTAAGTGTCTGCCTTTGGCTCAGGTCATGATCCCATGATCCATCCTGGGGTCTAGCTCTGCATCAGGCTCCCTGCTAAGAGGGAAGCATGCTTCTACCTCTGCCCCTACCCCCTGCTCATGTGCTCTCTCTCTTTTTCTCTCCCACAAAAATAAATAAAATCTTTAAAAAATAATAATAAAATTTAAAAAGAATCTTATTTTGGAAATGGCTTTCAGTTCAAGTCACCTGGCCTTCTAAAGTAAACTGTCACACTGACCAATCATGACACAGTAGAATTCAATGGATATTTGTTTATACATTAATATTTTACATGCCCCACTTCATGCAATTTCTTCCAAGCAAAAGGATGTCTATTATTCCATAACTTAAAAACAGAAAATAATGACAATCTGCAAAGTTCTTAGGAAATCTCATTTAATTAGCACTAAACCCACACAGAAATTATTTCCAAGTTATATAACAAAGCAGAAAATACATAATTATGCAAAATTATTTATATAGGATAAATATAACTAACAAACAGAAAATGTTTCAGTTGCTCCAAACAAAACAAAAAGTTCAGTGTATGCTGTGACTAAAATAAAACCGGAAGAAGCAATGCTTTAAAAATTGATGAATCTGAAATTTTACTGTTTCCCAGATAGTTGGCAGTGCTTAGGAACAGAAAAACTGGCCAAAAGGAAAAAAACAAAATGTCAGCACACCAACAAATACACAGTCTTGAAAAGTCAAAGCCTTCTGCTACTAGTTTCTCCTAAAACCAGCAACTATCAAGGATGAACTTCATTAACAACATAAAATGAAGAATAAATGAGTGTTTACCTAATTTTATTTTCTGCACTCGTTCACGGAGTTGATTTACTAGTACTTTCATCTGCTCATAGTTTTCCTAAAACAGAAACAAAAAAAGAAAGGAAGAGTAATATTAGAAAGCAATTATCTTTTTTTTTTTTTTTGGCCAAAGTAAGGGTTGATGAGAACATCCCATGCCAACCCCATGTGGCTTCATGCGGGGTCACCTCCCACCGTGTTGTGTCACTCCATCGGATAGAAAAGATGAATTTCTGCCTGTCCATCTTTGCCCAAGCTCCTCTTCCTGTCTTCCCTCTCTGATCCACGTATTCAAATCTCACCCCTCTTTAAAGCATAGATTGTTTAAAAAAAAAAAAAAATAGATTGTGTTCCATCTCCTCTCTAACCCTATTTCTGGTCACTCCTACTCATTTCAGGATCTTTCTTCTGTAAGCATCAATTGAACTTCATTGATTTCTATTTGTTTCCCCATTTTAAGGAATATAGCCCTTTGAGAGTTTAAATGCCATCTTACTTTTTGTGTCCCACCAATCCCTGCCCCAAGGAGTTTCTAATCAATGCAGAAATACTTGCTTACTGACAAATTACACTTATAAGCAGAGCCCAGGGAAAACAGTATGTCCCATTTTGTTTTAAAAGGAACAAAATTCTATGTTTGCATGTCTTCAAAAATTCTCTAGAGTAATACATAGGAAAATATAAACTGTGAGAGGTGGGAAAAGGGTAGAAGGCCTAACTTTTTGCCATTCTGACAATTTTGTCTGATCAGTTCATTACTTTAGACCAATAAGTAGCGAGTTATTTTTGAAAATTCAGAGTTGACTCAACTAACACATATTGTTCCCCACAATGTCTTTAACATCTCTGATTTAATTCCCTTTCCATGACACAATACAGCTTTCCAGATGCTCAAAATTAGATGAATTCATAGTCTTTATAGTAGAACTCCAGTATTTATTTTCTACAGCTCTAGGAGCTCCCACCATTAAGGTTTCTGCTACATTCTCCTGCTCTGCAAAATCCAGAAAACAATAAAGAGAGAAGCAGCATACTGTTAGGAAAAGAACCTTTGCCCTGGAGTAGGGAGGTCCCAATCACTACCTACTAGCCCTGTGATAATTTCCCTTTGAGGCCCATCAAGCCCTGTCCAAGGGCAGACAATCTGCCAGGAATAAACTCCAGAATCTGCCTAGAACATTGTTTCTCAACCTTGGCAGGACACTGGAATCACTGGGAAGCTTTGAAAACTAAAACTAAAATAAAATAAAATAAAAATAACCCCCCAGAGAGTCTGATGTCATTGGTTGCAGGTATGGCCTGGGTATGGCACTTTGAAAGTTCCCCAGGGATTCAAATGTCCAACCAAAAACAGAGAAACTAGCCCATAGTCTCCATATCTGAGCTCCACTCTAGTCAAATTGGAAATCTACCAAAAAGGGGGGTTGGTAATAGGCAAAGAGGCCTTTTACCACCAGAACTTTTTCAGATAACCGCAGTGCTTGCTCATATGGCTAGCACGAGGCAGTGGAAACCAAGAATTTGCTCTTCAATTAAGCCCAGGTTACAGATTTTTACTCACATTTAGCAAATTCAGAAACTCCTAACCTTACGAATTACCTCAGCCAGAAACAAAGCTCTGGCCTGGAGTACATCTGTTCAGCCCGTCACCAAAAGGTGGCATTAGAGCAACGTGTGTACCACTTG
Source organism: Mustela putorius furo (assembly GCF_011764305.1). Classification (NCBI taxonomy): domain Eukaryota; kingdom Metazoa; phylum Chordata; class Mammalia; order Carnivora; family Mustelidae; genus Mustela; species Mustela putorius. Next base: position 1,326,841 of record NW_025421294.1, read on the forward strand.
AAGTATATGAGGACATTTTTTTTTTTTTTTTTTTTAATCAGAGAGAGAGATGGGGAGAGAGCGAGCACAGGCAGACAGAATGGCAGGCAGAGGCAGAGGGAGAAGCAGGCTCCCCGCTGAGCAAGGAGCCCGATGCAGGACTCGATTCCAGGATGCTGGGATCATGACCTGAGCCGAAGGCAGCTGCTTAACCAACTGAGCCACCCAGGCGTCCCATATGAGGACATTTTCAGCAGCCTTTCAAAACAGGGAGCTACCTACCTTGGTACTGAGAGCCTCCTGGGCTGAGAACAAGTCATAGTAAGCAGGGGCTGTGTTCTGAACTCCTTTGTCATCAAGAGAACCAGCAGAGGGGTTTTGTAAGGGAAAGACCTCCTTGCGTAAACAAAACGGGGAGGCAGAGTTGGTGGCCAGCTCCCATCCAAAGCCAAAGGCCATCTTCTCTGTGGTGCTCTCTCACCTCACCCTGAGCTTCAGCTGCCACCCTGGGGCTAAGAGATGGGTGCCACTCTGGCTTCAGACCCTGGGCTCCGTCTACCTGCTGCTCAATGCACAGGGTGAGGAAAAGATCTGATTACTGTGTTGTTAAGTGGAAAGGAAAGGTAATTTCCCTGCACAGGCTAAGTTATTATTTTTTGCTTGCTTTTTGCTTCAAGTCTATCTTGTCAACTTCTACCTTTATTCTAAGGTTCAAAATCTCAAAAGCCACCTCAGAGGTGGCTTAGTGTTTCAGAGACCTTCTTTTTTTTAAAGTAAGCTCTAGGTCCAACATGGGGCTCAAACTCATGACCCCAGAGGCCAAGAGTCACCTACTGTACTGACTGAACCAGCCGGTACACCTCAGAAACCCTGACCTTAAGAATCCCCATGGATGGTGAAGTGCCTTCATCAGGGTAGGCAGACTTCCCCAATGCTCCATTGACTGGAATTCCATTTTCTCTCTCTGCTACTCTCTCAGCTCATCCATTTCTTCAATTCACGGAATGACTGATTCTGTGGTTTTTAAGAGGACTTGCTCATTTTGAGTTTAAGGCATTTCTGGAAAGGAACCTCATCCAAACTGTTAGCCCTTGGAACTCTTCACTTTCACGTAATTGGATTAAAAAATACTCTTAAAAATTCTCTGAGGGAAAAGAGAGGCCACATATATTGTTCCACATGTGACTCCAAATTCAATAAAAGGCTTTTAATGCAGCACCTGGGTAGCTCAGTGGGTTAAGCATCCAACATAGTTTCTGCTCAGGTCATGATCTCAGGGTTCTAAGATTAAGCCCAGCACTAGGCCTGCTGGGCATGGCACCTGCTTATGAGTCTCTCCACTTAAGAAATAAAACATGGGGAACCTAAGTGGCTCAGTGGGTTGGGGCCTCTGCCTTCGGGATCCCAGGGTCCTGGGATCAAGTCCCACATCGGGCTCTCTGCTTGGCAGGAAGCCTGCCTCCCCCTCTCTCTCTGCCTGCCTCTCTGCCTACTTGTGATCTCTGTCTGTGAAATAAATAAATAAAATCTTAAAAAGAAAGAAATGAAACAGATGAACATAGGGGAATGGAGGGGAAAATAAAATAACATGAAATCAGGGAGGGAGATAAACCATAAGAGACTCTTTTTTTTTTTTTTTTTTTTTTTTTTTTCCATAAGAGACTCTTAATTAGAGGGAACAACCTGAGGGTTGCTGGAGGGGAGGTAGGTGGGGGGATGGGGTAACTGGGTGATGGGCATTAAGGGGGGCATGTGATGTAATGCACACTGGGTGTTATATGTAACTGATGAATAAATAAACTTACCTCTGAAACCAACAATATACTATATGTCAATTAACTGATTTTAAATTTAAAAAATAAAAATTTAAAAAAGATTCTCTCCCTCTCCCTCTGCCCTGCCCCACCCCCCCACTCTCTCTCTCTCTCTAACATAAATGAATGAATGAATGCTTGGATCAACCAGGAGATCAAAGAACTTAAACAATTCATGGAAACCAATGAGAATGAAGACACTTTGGTCCAAAACCTATGGGATACAGCAAAGGTGGTCCTAAGGGGGAAAAACATAGCCATCCAAGCCGCCCTCAAAAAAATTGAAAAATCCAGAATACACCAGCTGTCTCTACACCTTAAAGAACTGGAGAATCAACAACAAATTAAAACAACTCCACACACAAGAAGGGAAATAATCAAGATTAGAGCAGAGATCAATGAGATAGAAACTAGAGATACAGTAGAACATATCAATGAAACTAGAAGCTTGTTTTTTGAAAGAATCAATAAGATTGATAAACCACTGGCCACACTAATCCAAAAGAAAAGAGAGAAAGCTCAAATTAATAAAATTATGAACGAGAAGGGAGAGATCACAACTAACACCAAGGAAGTAGAAACAATCATCAGAAGTTATTATCAACAGTTATATGCCAATAAGTTAAGCAACCTAGATGAAATGGATGCATTCCTGGAAAACTATAAACTCCCAAAACTGAATCAGGAAGAAACTGACAACCTGAATAGACCGATATCTAGCAACAAGATTGAAGCAGTGATTAAAAAAAACCTCTCAAAAAACAAGAGCCCAGGAACTAACTGATTCTCTGGGAATTCTACCAAACTTTCAAAGAAGAAATAACACCTATTCTCCTGAGGCTGTTTCAAAAAATTGAAGCAGAAAGAAAACTTCCAGACTCTTTTTATGAAGTGAGCACTACCCTGATCCCCAAACCAGGCAAATATCACACCAAAAAGGAGAATTCAGACCAATATGACTGATGAATATGGATGCTAAGACTCTCAACAAGAGAATCCAACAGCACATTAAAAAGCAAATAGGATCCAACAGCACATTAAAAAGATTATCCACTATGACCAGGTGGGATTCATCCTGGGCTACAAGGATGGTTCAACATTCGCAAATCAATCAATGTGATAGAACAAATCAATAAGAGAAGAGAGAAGAACCACATGGTTCTCTCAATTGATGCAGAAAAAGCATTTGACAAAATCCAGCATCCATTCCTGATTAAAATGCTTCAAAGTATAGGGATAGAGGAAACATTCCTGAACTTCATAAAATCTATCCATGAAAGACCCAAAGCAAATATCCTCAATGGGAAAAAGCTCACAGCCTTGCCATTGAGATCAGGAACACAAGGATGCTCACTCTCACCACTCTTGTTCAACATAGTATTAGAGGGCGCCTGGGTGGCTCAGTGGGTTAAGCCGCTGCCTTCGGCTCAGGTCATGATCTCAGGGTCCTGGGATCGAGTCCCGCATCGGGCTCTCTGCTCAGCAGGGAGCCTGCTTCCTTCTCTCTCTCTCTCTGCCTGCCTCTCAGTGTACTTGTAATTTCTCTCTGTCAAATAAATAAATAAAATCTTTAAACATAGTATTAGAAGTCCTAGCAAGAGCAAACAAACAACAAAGAGAAATAAAACATATCCAAATTGGCAATGAAGAAGTCAAACTCTCTATATTCGCAGATGACATGATACTTTATATGGAAAACCCAAAAGACTCCAACCCCAAACTACTAGAACTCATACAGCAATTCAGTAATGTGGCAGGATACAAAGTCAATGTACAGAAATCAGCTGCTTTCTTATACACTAAATGAAAATACATAAAAGGAAATTAGAGAATCAATTCCATTTACTATAGCATCAAGAACCGTAAGATACCTGAGAATAAATTTAACCAAAGAGGTAAAGGATCCGTACTCGAGGAACTACAGAACACTCATGAAAGAAATTGAAGAAGACACAAAAAGATGAAAGACCATTCCATGCTCTTGGATCAGAAGAATAAGCATTGTTAAAATGTCTATACTGCCTAGAGCAATCTATACTTTTAATGCCATTCCAATCAAAATTCGACCGGTATTTTTCAAAGAGCTGGAGGAAATAATCCTAAAATTTGTATGGAATCAGAAGAGACCCTGAATTGCTAAGGAAATGTTGAAAAACAAAAATAAAACTGGCGGCATCACGTTACCTGATTTCAAGCTTTACTACAAAGCTGTGATCACCAAGACAGCATGGTACTGGCACAAAAACAGACACATAGACCAGTGGAACAGAGTAGAGAGCCCAAATATGGACCCTCAACTCTATGGTCAAATAATCTTCGACAAAGCAGGAAAAAATATACAATGGAAAAAAGACAGTCTCTTCAATAAATGGTGCTGGGAAAATTGGACAGCTATATGTAGAAGAATGAAACTCGACCATTCTCTTACACCATACACAAAGATAAACTCGAAATGGATAAAAGACCTCAACGTGAGACAGGAATCCATCAGAATCCTAGAGGAGAACAAAGGCAGTAACCTCTTCGGTATCAGTCACAGCAACTTCTTTCAAGATATGTCTCCAAAGGCAAAGGAAACAAAAGCGAAGATGAACTTTTGGGACTTCATCAAGATCAAAAGCTTCTGCACAGCAAAGGAAACAGTCAAAAAAACAAAGAGGCAACCCAAGAAATGGGAAAAGATATTTGCAAATGACAGTACAGACAAAAGGTTGATATCTGGGGCGCCTGGGTGGCTCAGTGGGTTAAGCCGCTGCCTTCGGCTCAGGTCATGATCTCAGGGTCCTGGGATCGAGTCCCACATCGGGCTCTCTGCTCAGCAGGGGGCCTGCTTCCCTTCCTCTCTCTGTGATCTCTTCCCTTCCTCTCTCCTACTGTGATCTCTCTCTGTCAAATAAATAAATAAAATCTTTAAAAAAAAAAAAAGTTGATATATATGAAGAACTCCTGAAACTCAACACACACAAAAACAGACAGTCATATAAAAAAAATGGGCAGAAGATATGAACAGACACTTCTCCAATGAACACATACAAATGGCTATCAGACACATGAAAAAATGTTCATCATCACTAGCCATCAGGGAGATTCAAATTAAAACCACATTGAGATACCACCTTAAACCAGTTAGAATGGCCAAAATTAGTAAGACAGGAAACAACATGTGTTGGAGAGGATGTGGAGAAAGGGGAACCCTCTTACACTGTGGGTGGGAATGCAAGTTGGTGCAGCCACTTTGGAGAACAGTATGGAGATTCCTCAAGAAATTAAAAATAGAGGGGAGCCTGGGTGGCTCAGTGGGCTAAAGCCTCTGCCTTTGGCTCAGGTCATGATCCCAGGGTCCTGGGATCATGCCTCACATCGGGCTCTCTGCTCAGCAGGGAGCCTGCTTCCACCTCTCTCTCTCTCTCTCTCTCTCTCTCTCTCTCTCTGCCTGCCTCACTGCCTACTTGTGATCTCTGCCAAATAAATAAATAAATCTTTTAAAAAAAAAAAAAAAAAGAAAGAAAGAAAGAAAGAAATTAAAAATAGAGCTTCCCTATGACCCTGCCATTGCACTACTGGGTATTTTCCCCAAAGATACAGAGGTAGTGAAAAGAAGGGCCATCTATACCCCAATGTTTATAGCAGCAATGGCCACGGTCGCCAAACTGTGGAAAGAACCAAGATGCCCTTCAACGGACGAATGGATAAGGAAGATGTGGTCCATATACACTATGGAGTATTATGCCTCCATCAGAAAGAACGAATACCCAACTTTTGTAGCAACATGGACAGGACTGGAAGAGATTATGCTGAGTGAAGTAAGTCAAGCAGAGAGAGTCCATTATCATATGGTTTCACTTATTTGTGGAGCATAACAAATAGCATGGAGGACATGGGGAGTTAGAGAGGAGAAGGGAGTTGGGGGAAATTGGAAGAGGAGGTGAACCATGAGAGACTATGGACTCTGAAAAACAATCTGAAGGTTTTGAAGGGGCGGGTGGAAGGTCGGGGGATCCAGGTGGTGGGTATAAGAGAGGGCATGGATTGCATGGAGCACTGGGTGTGGTGCAAAAATAATGAATACTGTTACACTAAAAAGGGGCGGGTGGAAGGTCGGGGGATCCAGGTGGTGGGTATTAGAGAGGGCACGGATTGCATGGAGCACTGGGTGTGGTGCAAAAATAATGAATACTGTTACACTAAAAAAATAAAAAATTAATTAAAAAAAAAAAAAGAAAAGAAACGAAACAAAGGAAACTGGGCACCTGGGTGGCTCAGTTGGTTAAGCATCTGCACTTGCCTCAGGTCATGATCCCGGGGTTCTGGGATGCAGTCCCTTTTGGGTTCCCTGCTCAACCGAGAGCCTGCTTCTCCCTCTCCCACTCCCCCTGCTTGTGCTTTGTCAAATAAATAAATAAAATCTTTAAAAAAAAAAAAAAGAAGAAGAAGAAAGAAAAAAGAAAGAAAGAAAGAAAGAAAGAAAAGTATCACTAATTGCTAAGGCTTTCTGAAGCACATGGCTGTAAGAAGTGACAGCGGACAGTACATATTCCTAGCCACTAAGAAAACTGTGCACAGAGAAATCAGACTGTGGCCAGGGCTCCTATGTCCCATCCCCCATCCAAGGCATGGCTTTATTTTTTATTCTTGTCTTGTAGCTTCTTTGCATCAAAGTTTACTACTTGTAAGCTAGAGGTCCCAGAAGGTAAGGGTACACCCAAGTGAAATCTTTCAACATCCAACATATGAAGAACACGTCTGCTCTCCCCATACTATATATTATCTGTGGCAGACACTGAGAGCTGCTTATCCATATCCATTCTTCCCATCTTTCTTGATGATGAAATCCCACTTTCATTCAAGGTGACAACATGTTGCAACTGAAACACTGACATATCCTAGCCTCCTTTTGTAGACAGGCATGGCCACGTGACTTAATTCTAACCAATGAAATATAGGCATCCATTGTTAGGCATGACTTCTAGAAAGGCTTCTTAAAGAGAACAAGCAGGTGAGGGTGTCCTTTTGCCTACTCACCCTTCTTCCTCCTTAACCTGAACTCTCTAAGTGATAGGTGGAGCTTAGGCAGCCACCTCTAGAGCATGAGGCAGATTGTCCTACTTGCTCAAAATTCTTCTGTCCCTCTGCGCTATTACTAAAATAACAGCAAAGTTCAGTGTGAGATTATCGTTCCCCATTCACATTCATGAGTCTGTCCATTTTACTTTTTTTGACCACTGGGATATGGGCAAAAAGGACAGCACATCCACTGCAAGCAGAGGGACAGTGTTTCCATCCTCTCCTCCTGCACCCCAGCCCTCCATTAGAAGAGGAGCATCTCTCGATAGCCACTTTCCCTTCAGTCTGGGCTCTGGAATAAAAAACAAACCTCGGGGCGCCTGGGTGGCTCAGTAGGTTAAGGCCTCTGCCTTCGGCTCAGGTCATGATCTCAGGGTCCTGGGATCAAGCCCCACATTGGGCTCTCTGCTTGGCAGGGAACCTGTTTCCCTTCCTCTTTCTCTGCCTGCTTCTTTGACTACTTGTGATCTCTGTCTGGCAAATAAATAAAAAATTAAAAACAAAAACAAAAACCCTCAATCTGACACGCCGCCTGGGCAAGAACTGCCACAACCAACCCACAGATCCCAGAGCAAAAAAATGAATATTTGTTCTTTTGGACACAGAAATCTGGGGACTGATTCAGCATTACTGAAGCAAAAGCTGGCTCAACAGATCCTGAGATGTCGATGTGGACAGAAGGAAAAGTTCCGAGAGCTAATATTCCTTGAGGGTTGTTGTAAGTGGTCACTAAGTGTCCTGATGACACTATACCATATGCAATTTTAATGCTACCACACAGCTGAGGTAACTTAGGCACAGAGAGATGAAGTAACTGGCCCTAAATTACTCAGCTAACAAGTAGCAGAGGTAGGATTTAAACCAAGGCTCACTAGCTCCAGACCCTTGCTGTTAACATTTTTGCATATTTCCCTTCAAGTTTTTTTTTTTTCCTCTGTGGAAATATGTTGTTAGCTTTTAACACACATGAAATACTAGACCAGTGTCTTTTCCATCCTATGGATGGAACTACAACTACTTCCCTAATTACTAGTGCACAGACTGGACCAGAACATTAAACACCTGACACAGAGAAAGGAGTTACACACTCAGGCCCATACTCCCTAACCCCTACCTAACAACTGCCACCATCAAAAACATAGGCCTGGGGGCACCTGGGTGGCTCAGTCGCCAAGCATCTATCTGCCTGCGGCTCGGGTCATGGTACCAGGGTCCTGAGACTGAGGCCCCACATCGGGCTCCCTGCTCAGCAGGAAACTGGCTTTCCCTCTTCCACTCCCTCTGCTCTCTGCTTGTGTTCCTGCTCTCACTGTGTCTCTCTCTGTCAAATAAATATACAAAATCTTAAAAAAAAAAAAAAAATTGGGCTGAACCTAAAGCTGAAAAAGATGGCAGACCAGGAAGCTCATTGTCCCGAGACATCCCAAAACGACAACACTGGCTAAAATAACCTCTTAGAAGCTCCAGAAGATAATCAAAGGCCTCCAGCAACCAGAACACCAAGTCAAAAAACCATATTCCAAATGGGAAGAAATCTATCCTCCATACTGCCACCAAGTTGATGATTCTACCATGTCCTTGGGATCTTGCCGCTTCTCTACTCAAGTATCTCAGCAGACAGCATAATGAAATGTGAATGTGGCTTCCACATATAAGGCCCTCCACTATTTAATCTCATCTACTCCATGAATTCCCTACCCTAGTCATAACTTCGAAGTCCTCATACCCACTATACTCTTTCTTAACTTGCTTATCTATGTTCTCATAACTTCCTTAATTTGTATAGTCTTGCCTCTCCTCTTTAGCCCTGAACGTGGCCAGCTCTCACCCAACGATCAAGATTCAACTCACTCATCACTTCCTATCTGCAGCTTTCTGTAACTACCTTTTCAAGCTTTAGATACCACTTATAATGCACAAGTTACATGCTTTCTTGTCCATCTTCCCCACAAAATTATGATTCCATTCCTACACATCTATACCAAATACCTAAAATACTGTCTAGACCATAGAAACCACTTAATATTTCTGAATCAAGGCATCTGGGTGGCTCAGTGGGTTAAGCTGCTGTCTTTGGCTCAGGTCATGATCTCAGGGTCCTGGGATCGAGTCCTGCCTCTGCTCAGCAGGGGGCCTGCTTCCGTTCCTCTCTCTCTGCCTGCCTCTCTGCCTACTTGTGATCTCTCTCTGTTAAAAAAAAAAAAAAGTATTTCTGAATCAAACATTCTTTCCTGACTCCAGAAAATCTAGACTCTTGGAAGACTCTTATTGGATATTGTTTCTGACTGAGCCTGCTTATTTTCTTTCAATATAAATAAAGTGTTTAAATATCTTGTCTTAAAGTTAACTGTACAATTTAAATGTTATCTGTATAAGCTCAGAGACCATGGAACAGGGTGAAATTTTCTAGCTGGTATTTCACTGTTTCTTTGACCTTGCTATATACTTCCCGATTCCAAAAAAGGCCATTCAAAGATTGTGTGTGATAAGCGTGTTCTATTAACAACTATTGAAGTAAAGTCTGTTAAGCACACCCCAGGGTTACCTGGGCTTGGCGAGTGGTTCCCAGAGCTGGCCTCCGCTGCCAAGTCCTGAGGATTTCGTCAGCAATGCAAACACCAAATCCCCACCCCAGAGACCCCAAAGGTCCAGCGTGGAGCTTAAAGCAGCTGTACATTTAACAAGTTCCTCAGCTGACAATGCTGACCAGGTTTTGAGAAGCACTGATTTCAAAGATACAATGTACAGTGCCAGGGCTCAAAGTGGACTAAAATGTATTTAACTTGGGACTACCTTCTTTTGCAAACTTCACGACCTCCACTGCGTCCCAGAATCAAGACTGGGGGTTCCAGAGAAAACAAAAGAGCTGTTTTAAAGTGTGCCCACCCTCACCTGCTTCCTAGTCCGGCCGTCACTGGCGGGCAGGTGGAAAAGGAAACACAGGCTGTCAAGGGATTCCAGCCTACCTGGTAGATGCCAGAGCCCGAGTCTGGCTGGGTGCCCAGCGTGGCCACCGAGTCCCCGTGATAAGCGCGCAGCCCGGGGACAAAGGAGCGGGCGCACGGTCGCAGGGCTAACCTCAGGACAGCCCACATGACAGCCGGCAGGGAGCGAGCGACCAGCGCCAGAGAGGGGCCTGGGAAGGCTCAGAGCTCGCTCTTTCACCTCCGGCTTCCGGGATTCGGAGCACCACACCGCTCTCCCTGCAGCCCCAACCCGCCGGACTCCTCCCAGGTTCTCAGGCCAGCCGTAGCACGTGTCTGCGCACGCCGGCCGTAATAGGTCGTCGCTGCGCACCTCGCCCCCTGAAGATAGCCAATAAGGGTAGAGGCACCGCCCCGCGAGTCGCAACGCGAGCTCGGGAGTTCCGTGGTCCGGAGGCGGAGCTACCTGGGTTGCCGCCCCGTCCTTTCTCGGGGCTGAGCTGCCTCGGTTAAGGTTTGCTTTTTCTGCAATCCGCTTCGGTTCGTTTTGTACGTGCTGCTTTCTACTTCACCTCTTGATAGAAAGGGACTGAAGCTTGAAAAGTCCTATCCTTATGTGAGATCTGGAAACTGAACCGGCATTAAGCTGTCCTAAGAAACAAAACTCTTTAGAGGAGATAAGTATTTATTCATTCAACAAATACTTCAGTGTCTCCTATTGTCCATGGCTTTTCTGGCGCTGGGTTTTACAGCTTCGTGAGTCTTCCAGCTTTGTCTTCTTTTTCAGGTGTTTTTTCCGTTTCGTTTTGGTTTTGGTTTTGGCTATTGGGGGCCAGTTTCTTGAGATTCCGTATTTTTCGTATGGGTTTTTCTATTAATGCCAAAAAAAAAAAAAAGTCACTAGGGTTTTGATAGGGATTGTATTGAATCTGTTGCTCATCCTTGTATAGTATTGACATTGTAACAGTATTAAGTTTTACAATCCATGGACATGGGATGTGTTCCCATGTATGTGTGTCTCCTTTCTTTTAGCAGTGTTTCGTAGTTTTCATCGTACAAGTCTTTCACCTCCTTGGTTAATTCCTATTTTATTCTTTTTGTATTTTATTCTTTTTAATACTATTGTAAATGGAATTGTCTTTGTAGTTTCCTTTTCAACTGTTCGTTATTACTGTGTAAAAGTGCAACTAACTGATTTTTTAGTGTTGACTTTGTATCCTGCTAGTTTGTTGAATTCATTTATTAGTTCTAACAGGTTATTTTTTTTTGCGGGGGGGGGGGTGTCTTTAGAGTTTTCTACATATCCATCATCTGCAAAGTGATCGTTTTACTTCTTTCCTTCGGTTTGAGTGCCTTTTATTTCTCATTCTTTCCTAATTGCCCTGGCTAGGACTTCCAGGACTATGTTGAATAGCGGTGACAAGAGTGAGCATTCTTGCCTTGTTTCTGACCTTCGAAGGAAATGCTTTCAGTCTTTCATCACCAAGTATGGTGTTTGCTGAGCATTTTTCATGTGTGGCCTTTATGATGTTAAGGTAGTTTTCTTCTATTCCTAGTTGGTTGTTTTTATCATGAAAGAGTGTTGAATTTTGTGAAATGCTTTTTCTGCATTAACTGAGACAATCATGTGTGCCTTTTTCTTTCTTGTTAATGTAGCATATTTCAGTGATCATTCAGCATTTAATATGCCGCCTAATTCATTTCACCAGTATTTTATTGAGGATTTTTGCACCAATATGCATAAGGAATATTGGTCTATAAGGTTGTTGTATCTTTGGTATCAGGATTATGATGGCCTCAGAATGGGTCAGGAAGTGTTACCAACTTTTTGTAAAAGTTTGAGGAAAATTGGTATTAGTTCTTTAAATGTTTGGTAGAATTTACCAGTGAAGCCATAAAGTCCAGGGCTTTTCTTTGTCTGGAGGATTTTGTTTTGTTTTAGTTCTGGGTTTTTTTTAAATTACTGATTCAGTCCTCTCACTATAGATCAGTACAAGTTTTCTGTTTCTTTGAGATTAAGTCTTGGTAGGTTTTGTGTGGTAGGAATTTGTTTCATTGAGTTATCCAGTTTGTTGGTGCACATTGTTCCTAATGTTCAGTTTACTTTTTACTTTAGGGAATACAATATTTCAACTTTCGTGGTGGAAATAAAGATGTTTTTACTTGTTTCTGTCATAAATGATCCCAAGGCCACAAAAAAGAATTCATGTCCCACCTTCAATTCCAGTAGGAGAAATGGGGCATCTGGATGGCTCAGTTAGTTAAGCCACCGACAGACTCTTGATTTTAGCTCAGGTTACCACCCTTATTACCTCAGGATGGTAAAATTAAGCTCCACATCATGCTCTGCCCTGGGTGTGGAACATGCTTGGGATTTGCCCTCCTTCTCTCTCTGCACCCCTCCCCTAGCATGTGCACCCCATCTCTCTAAAAAAAAAAAAAAGGCAGAAAATATATGATAGACAGTAGGCAAAAATAGAAATAATAAATTTAGAAGAAAAAAAGGAAGCTGAAATCTAAGTGCTTGCAGTGGAAGATAAAAACAAGTAACAAGGGGTGCCTGGGTGGCTCAGTCATTAAGTGTCTGCCTTCAGCTCAGGTCATGATCCCAGGGTGCTGGTATCGAGCCCCACATCGGGCTCCCTGCTCAGTGGGGAGTCTGCTTCTCCCTATCTGTCTACCCTTTGCCCTGCTCATGCTCTCTCAAAGAAATAAAAGTCTTAAAACAAACAAACAAACAAAAGACTAGACTATGAATGGATGTTATGGAAAATGCCGTTATTAAAATTTTAATTGTAATACAAAAGCAGTTGCCTATTTCAGCAATAAACAATTAGAAAATGAACATTTTAAAAACCATATATAATGGTATCAAAGAACACCAAGTACTGGGGTACCTTTGTGTTTCAGTCAGGAAAGCATGCAACTTTTGATCCTTGGGTTGTGAGTTTGAGCCCCATGTTGCATGTAGAAATTACTTAAAATCTTTTTTAAAAAAGTACTTAAAAGTATATCTAACAAATGAGGTGACACTACTATGTATTTAAACATAGTATTTGTACAAGAATATTTACATAGCTTTATTGAAAACACCAAAATTTGCAAACACTCCTGTAGGAAAATGGACAGAAAATTAGGATGTATTCATATAATGTGGTATCCTCATAAAATGGAATAAAATTCAGCAACAAAAGCAAACAACTACTAACAGGGATGAATCCCAAAAACACGTTGAACAAAAATTACCAAACACAAAAAAAAAGAAAAAAGAAAAAAGCACAGTATGTGATTCCACAAAGTTTAAGGAACAGGCTAAACTACTCTTTGTGGATGAGAGAGGGGAAGGGGCTTAAGCGAACTTCCTAGGGTGATGGAAACGTTTTGTGGGGTTGTTACAGAGGCGTATGTATTGTCAGTCCTCAAACTGAATATATAAGATCTATTTATTTTATTAAATGCATACTATGCCTTAAAAACATTAACTGAAGAAAACAGTGTTGACTCAAAATTAGGAACCAAATCAAAGGATGATGGTTTTACATGATGACTCACATTCTGTGATTTGATTCTATCAATTTGTTAGAAGCATTAAAATTATCTAGGCCTTCCCTCTGCCAATCTTGTGACTAACAAAAGTCGCTTCTAAAAAGAAATAGATGCTTCAGTTTTTCTCCCCAAGTCAAAATTGAGACAATCTCCCTCTTCCCAAAACAAGAACAAAACAACAAAAGTGAAGAAAAGAAAGAGAAGGAGGGAGGAACAAAGAAATGGAAAGCAGTAGAGAAAAGGTAACTTAGGGAACCAATAAAAGTGGTAAAAAAATAAAATGATTAATAGAAGTTGCAGATATGAGAACAATGAAATCGGAAGGAACAAAATTATCAAAACAATAATACAAAAACATTTCCCAAAAGGGAAGTAGATGATGTTCCCTATTAAAAAGGTCCATTAAGTGTCCAGCAACATGAATGCAGGGGCAGGAAAGGAGGGCGGGCTTATACCAAAGTTCATTATTGTGCAGAATACCAGGTCAAAAAACTGTAAGTAGGTAAGCCACATCCAAAGGATAGAGAATCAGAAGGGCACCAAACTTTTAAACACTGAAAACTGGAAGACAATGGAGCATGCCTTCAAAATGATGTAAAAATTATTTTCAAATTATTCAGGAAATTCTATTCATAGCCCAACTGAGAGTAGAATAAAGAAATTTCAGACACATGAAGTTTTAAACAATGCTATCAGCCATGTATTCTTGCAGTAAACAGTGGAAGATATGCCAAAACAATCAAGAAAGGCAATGGCATGGGCTCAAGAAACAGAATCTAAACCAAGAAAGAGAGGTAGGAAATTCACAGAGTAATAGACAAGGGAAGTCTCATGACGACAGCTGTACTGCACACAGATATCTGTAAAGTCCCTGGTCCACTTTAAAGTAGGAAGAATGAGCTCCAGAAAGTGTTCCAGGAAAAAAAAAAAGAAAAGAAGAAAACAGTTTACCTTATAGTTTGACCATGTGGAAAATTATATGCAGAGGCATTTTAAACACTTGCTGGAGAGTGTGGAAAGTTAAGTCACAGGTTCAAAAACAAAACCCAAAGCAAATGAAAAAAGTGCAGCAATTATTAACTCCAAGAAAAACAAAAGCTTGTACCATGTCACCTTAGTACATAAAGAGATACAGCACTGAATAATTACAATTAATACAGTAACAATACTAAATATGGACTAAACCTTATGATTAACATAAGGGAAGATTAACAAGAGGGAAGCAAGGAGGGGAGTTTTAAGAAAGCTATTTAAGATTTTATTTAATTGGGGCGCCTGGGTGGCTCAGTGGGTTAAGCCGCTGCCTTCGGCTCAGGTCATGATCTCAAGGTCCTGGGATCGAGTCCCACATCAGGCTCTCTACTCAGCAGGGGGCCTGCTTCCCTTCCCCTCTCTGCCTGCTTCTCTGTCTACTTGTAATCTCTGTCTGTCAAATAAATAAATAAAATCTTAAAAAAAAAAAAAGATTTTATTTAATTTACTTGACAAAGAGAGAGAAAGAACACAAAGTGGGGGAACAGCAGGCAGAGGGAGAGGGAGAACCAGGTTCCTTGCTGAACAGGAAGCCCAATGGAGGACTCAGTTCCAGGACTCTGGGATCATGACCTGAGCTGAAGGCAGATGCTTAACTGAGTGAATCACCCAGGTGCCCAAAGAAAGCTAAAATTCTTAAGTACCAAGATGGAATGTCAGTTATCAATGTCTATCATTGTAAATTCTATAAATAACAATAACAATAGCAGAAGACACAGCTTGTTTGAAATGTAGCACTACTTGACTTTTTCAGCCATGTATAAATATTTTTTAAAATATGATATAATGCATACTAAAAGGTTAGTACCATGTCTAGCATAATAAATGGTAGCCTGTTGTTTTAAAAAAGTGAAAGTTTTAAAAATCTGCGGTGGTGGGGGGGGATGAGGGTAAAAAGGGTCAGAATGAGTTTAGTACAAAACTTGTGTGAATTACTGACCCCAAATTTAGCTTTGCATTGAAAAAGAAAATAATACAAGGGTTCACACAGCACATATACAAAAACAAAACAACAACAACAAAATCAAACCAGTCGAACAGAAGCCCAATTATTCCTGGTACTGAAGCCAAAGAGAAATTATCCTAAATAGGATTCTCATAGGTAGGATATTGGATGATATAACTATTTAAAACTCTCTAACACCATTACAGTAAAAATATCAATTTCTTTAGGCTTTTATTCGATTTCACATAATGTCTCTACACACAACCAGACCAAAAAATATAGGCAGCTCATATATAAAGCTCTTTGATAGTATGAGTAAATTCAAGATAAAAATTCCATCCTGGGCTTTAGATTATATGTCCAGGGTTATATTATGGCCAGGACAAAAGTTTCTCTACAAAGAAAACAAAGTGGGAAGAAAAAACAGTAAAAGAAACTGAGTTCTGATACCTAAAAATTCATTATATAAGGAATAAATAAACAAGAAAGCAACTCTTCACATGTCCTAAATGGGAGGAAGGGAGAAGTCTATACTTTAATCTTAAAAGATCAAAAAAATATCCTTCACAGCATACTTATAAGACAAAAGATTAATTATTCCACTTACATTTTTATGGATGTAAGAAAGTATATGCTGTAGGTGAAAAACTGACAAGTTTTGGTTAAACAATATCTTTAAGTCATGTGAAAAGAGGGATGCCTGGGTGTCTCAGTGGGTTGAGCCTCTGCTTTCGGCTCAGGTCATGATCTCAGGGTCCTGGGATCAAGCCCCATATTGGGCTCTCTGCTCAGCGGGGAGCTTGCTTCCCCCTCTCTCTCTGCCTGTCTCTCTGCCTACTTGTGATCTCTCTCTGTCAAATAAATAAAATATTAAAAAAAAAAAAAGACATCCTTTAAAAAAAAAGTCATGTGAAAAGAAAAAACAATAGAAGTAGTATAAAATAACTTTTATTTACATAATTTATATCTATAGAACATAACTGCTTTCTTTAGAACAAGAAAATTTACAAATGACAGGTATTGCTTTTTTGTCAAAAACTCCTTCAAGCAAGAGAGTATATATGGTCACTTCTAATTTGAATAACATGGTGGTAAGCAGCAGATACTCATATTTTTAACTGTGCCTCAATCATTTACCAACAGTTAGGCTTTTAAAATCATCATGTTGACCACTTGCTAAAATATAAGTATTCAGGAGGAAAAGTCAAGAAAATAAAGACCATTATTCATACCTCCTTTCAGATTTACAAAATAATTCTTCACAACATCATCTTTACAAGAATATAAACAAAGGGTGTGACTAATTCTTCCCACCTTGTAAGGTAAATACAATGATTAAGTTTCTTATTTTCCCAGATAAGTTTGAAGGATATTATAGTAGGACAATTTATCTTGGCTGACTTGATTCTCTTACACAATGAATACCCAAAGATAAAATTATTTTTTTATATAGTAAGAAGTTACACCTTCCATAAAATGAATTCATTATAGATGAACAAGAGACAGATGTTAACAAAGTTAAAAAATAAATATTACACAAGGGATAGAATAATAGTTTAACTGTGACAACCTAACATCCAAACTAAGATTAAATGAAAGAAACTGTTTCAAAATATGAGACTTTAAAAATTTTATAAAAACAGGGCATTAAAATAGCTATGTGATTGACAACCATGATTTTTGTGACATATTAATCACATGAAATAAATTAATGCATACCTACTGAGAATTTCCACTCAGATTTATAGATCCCCCTTGATGACACAAAAGTTAAATTATAAATTTCACTATAAAGCAATGAATAAGAAATGCTCTAATAGCAATTTTAGGATTACTGTTACATTTGCTGAACCACATCCTATTTTACTAATGAAGTTGAAAATTCGCCACTATTTTTTTCAATATACAACACAATTATCTAGACATTAAAATATCTTCCCAGTTGAAATACTGATCATTTTGTAATGCAATCATCACAGTTTTAATTGTGATGCACAACTAATAACTTCAATGAGAGATATGTCAAAGATAAAATGTCAGCACCTTAAGGTAAGAAAATTACTATCTAATATAGGGGTCAAATGAAAAGCCCATTACAGCCATGTCAATCCCTTCAGTATTGTCTGTGGCTGTTTTCACACTGAAACAGCTGCCACCGAATATTTTGCAAAAATGTTTTGCAGAAAATGTTTCTAACTCCTGCTCTGAGGCTTTTCAAGTAAAAGAACAAATTTGTTTTTGAGAAATTTGATTTGAACCACCGAAGATTTGCTTGGGTAGATAATGGAATTACATGTATAAAAAGCAAAATTTCAAAATCAAAAACAACCCTTAAATTAATACTGATGATAATCACTGACTAAATAAAGTCTTATTATCTTATTTTCTGTTTTAATATCACAATTATGTTCTGTGCTTAAAGGCCTAAGAGCCCCTTAAGCAAAATTTAATGGGGGGAAAAAGCTATCAAGAAATTAGTTTTTAAAAAAAGGAATGTATGTGAGTGTGTGTGTGTGTGTGTGTGTGTGTAAAAGGGACTGAATTTTGTAGGCAAATCTCCCTCATAAATTAAGGGTTTTTTCCCCATACAAATCCTGAGATTATCCAAAAAAATAAGAAAAACAAAAACTTCACAGTACAAATTCAATATACTAAACTATGAGAAAAAAATGTATTCAAAACATATATACTATCCAAATACTTTTAGTGATATAACTATAAATATCTTTAAAAATTAAAGGGAAAAGGGACAAACACAAATTTGTCAATGTTGTCTTTACCCATAATCTGAGTGGTGAAAATAATTAAAACTCAATATTCCTTTAAATAAAAAATTTAAAAATAAATAAACTTTTTGATGTTTCATTTTTATAAATAAGTTTAAATACTACTTGTTCAATTAGGACTAATGTTACATCAACATGAATTAGAAAAATACATATTTTCCAGTCAAATAGCTGATAATAGAAAAGTTTTTAAGATTTACCATACTAAAGTGGAGATTTCACAAGATGCTTTCATATACTCAGAGGCAACTGTAAAGGCCTTCAGCAAAACAAATAAAACACAAAAACAAACAAACAAATAAAAAAAAAAAAACAGAAAAAAGCCTTTACAAAATAAGTTCACTAAATGCTAAATACAATCTACCTCCAAATAAGTCGGCACTGTGATTTATACAGAGAGTTTACCCACAGCACTCCAAAATGTCCACGTGTGTTCAGCACAGTAAGAGTCAAAACGTGAACAAGAGAAGCTATTTCTGTCTCAGAAGCAGTCTTAATTGCTTTGTATTTCCAAAATGCTGAATCAATCAGAATGAAAGGAACCTCAGCTATGTTTTCCACTGATTATAAAAGCTTCAAATCAAGCTCTTAAATATTCAAAATCAATCTAAAGAAAAAAAGCCAGTGATGCTTTTTTCTAAATACTGCTTAGTTGATATTTGACTCTGGAAATCCTAGACTTAAAAAAATTAAAAAAAAAAAAAGACTTTTATTCTGTTTCATCTACTTCGATAAAGATATCACCGAAGAAATATTCTGAGACTGTGGTTGGCTCCTCCTCAGGTACCCGGTTTTGGCTACTTTTACATTCTTCTTTTGGTAAGGGACGATCACAAGAAGCCTAAAAAGATAATAAAAATAAGTATGCAATATAACATTTATATATTGGTAGTGGTCATCCAAATTGCCATCTCTTTGAAAAGCAATATAGTAATAAATATTAAGAGCTTTAAATATGTTCATACTCTTTGACCCAAAAGTTTCGTTTCTGTGCTGTTTTATTAGGGAAATAATACTAAACATAGTAAGAATTTTATGAGTAAGATAACCTTTGAAGTAGTTAAAATAATAAAATTGGACTCAACAAACACAACAGTGGGTATGATTAATTACAGTGTACATACGATCCATTATTTTACCGTAATTTCCATGAAAAAAGTTAATACAGAAAAGCATAACATCAAATCTATAATGAAACATTTTGATAACCTGCATAAGAATACAGATCCACAAAATAGAATAGTATTCCAAGGCAACTACAAATTAAAGCAATCCTATCAAAAGTTAGCATACTTACGAACTTACAAAAAATTAAGACATCGTATTGTCATTGAACAGACTTATATATCAACAAAAAGACTAGAAATATCCCCAACACATACTGCAAATTTAGTATGAGAAAAGTTGGATTATTTAATAAATGATGTTGGACAACTATATAACCATATTAGGAAAAAAAGAAGTCAAACCAAAATAAATTCAAGATAAATCAAATGATTTAAATGTGAAAATATTTTTTAAAACATCTATTCTAGGGACGCTTGGGTGGGTTAGTGTGTTAAACATCTGCCTTTAGCTCAGGCCATGATCTCAGGATCCTGAGACTGAGCCCCAAGTCAGCCCCCTGCTGCGCAGCCTCCTCCCCCCACTCCCCCACCCCCGCCACCTCCTGCTCATGCTCCCTCAAATAAATAAATAAAATCTTAAAAAACAATCTACTCTAAAATATCATGGGAAAACAATTTTTAATAATCCTGGATTGGGGGAGAGGGAGTTATCTTTTTAAATGACTCGAAATGCAGAAGTCATAAAAGAAAAGATTGATAAATTCACCTATGTAAAAATTTTTTAAATGTCCACATGGCAAAAACTACTGTACACAAAATCAAAAAACAAATGACATATAGGTTTTTTAAAATTAACAAATATACACATATAACCTTTATCCCAAAGGGTTTTCGTTAATGGAAGATCTTCTACAAATCAACATGAAAAATACTAATGATGCAATTTTTTTTAAAAACCAAACATGGAGTGCTTGGATGGCTTAGTCGGTTAAGCGTCTGCCTTCAGTGCATCATGATCCCAGAGTCCTGGGATTGAGTCCCTCAATCGGGCTCCCTGCTCAGTGGGGAGCCTGCTTCTCCCTCTCCCTCAGCTGCTCCCCCTGCTTGTGCTCACTCTCTCTCTGTGTCAATTAAATAAATAAATAAATAAAATCTTTTTTAAAAAATCAAACATGATTAGATGGTTCACAGAGAAAGCATAAATGATTCAAATACATGAAGAAGTGCTCAACCTCACTCATATGCTCATTAAATCTACAAAGAATTCCAAAAGTGAAAAAAATGATGACATCTAGTGTGAGGAAAAAGAACCTAGTCTCCTACACTGCTGCTAAAAACGGAAACTAATACGTTCCGTATGGAAGACACTCAAGCAATCTCTATCAAAAGAATAACCCCCTTTTGATCCAACAATTCTATTTCTTTTTTTTTTTTTTTTAAGATTTTATTTATTTATTTGACAGACAGAGATCACAAGTAGGCAGAGAGGCAGGCAGAGAGAGAGAGAGAGAGAGGGAAGCATGCTTCCTGCGGAGCAGAGAGCCCAATGCGGGGCTCGATCCCAGGACCCTGAGATCATGACCTGAGCCGAAGGCAGCAGCCCAAACCACTGAGCCACCCAGGTGCCCCCCAACAATTCTATTTCTAGGAATTCAACCTGTAGATAAATGTGTAAAATCACTCATTTATAAGTTAGCTATTACCCTATTATTTGAAGCAGCAAATCCATTAGGAATAACCTAAATGACTACCAGTGTGAGACCACTATTACTCTATGGTACATCAAAACAGTGGGACATGATCTAGTCATTAAAAATAATGGGGGCATGGGGCGCCTGGGTGGCTCAGTGGGTTGAGGCCTCTGCCTTTGGCTCAGGTCATGATCCTAGGGTCCTGTGATGGAGCCCCACACTGGGCTCTCTGCTAAGCAGGGAGCCTGCTTCCTCCTCTCTCTCTGCCTGCTTCTCTCTCTGTTCAGCAGGGAGCATGCTTCACTAATAACAAAAGAAATGCTAATTAAACAGATTAAATTACATTTCTACCCTCTACTGTCATATTAAATGAGAAAAAAATTTATTTTCAAGAGGTAATATCTAAAGCTGGCAAGACTAGGACCTTCACTGGCACAGTTACACTGCTGATAATTTTAACAACTGTTCTCCACAGTCATTTGGCTACAATAAAGATTCATAACATACTGGTTCCAGAAAATAATTCTAGGAAATATGAAGTATTTTTAAAAATTTTAAAGACAGTCTTTGCAAAAGTACTCCTTTTGAGACTCATGCTATCTAATAGGTCACCAGCCTTTTCTGTGTTGAAATCCTAAGTAACCAATCCCAATACTCTTCCAAAGTTTCTGATGTAAATTCATATATGTTTCCATCCCAGGACTTGCCATATGAACATCAATAGCATGAAGAGAAATGAAACATGCAAATAAATTCTAATTTTACTATTCCTTGAATTCTTATGGATTTCAGGACATTTCCCCCAAAACAAATAAAACACCAGCAACATTTTGTTTTGCTTCCACAGATCAAAAAGTTCTCTGCATTAAAGGAATGACAATTAAAGGGTCCATGTACAGCTGGCTTAAATGCCTCTGTACTAAAGGAGTTGTAACTTCTTAGTTTAATACCTTATCTTCCTTTCTTATAGTGAGGTATGATGGGGAGAAGACAGACAAGAGATGCTCTGAAACAATTTCTAATATCCAAATGAAAATAGCAATTGCCATGTTTTTCCTAGTTGAGTCTGATTTCTAACCCATTCTTTTTTTTTTTTTTTTTTAAGATTTTATTTGTTTATTTGACAGACAGAGATTACAAGTAGGCAGAGAGGCAGGCAGAGAGAGAGAGAGGAGGAAGCAGGCTCCCCGATGAGCAGAGAGCCTGATGCGGGACTCAATCCCAGGACCCAGGAATCATGATCCAAGCAGAGGTTTTAACCCACTGAGCCACCCAGGCACCTCTCTAACCCATTCTATACAAACAATAAAATATAACAGTTATCACATACCTGAGTTGCTGAACTGCCAGTATTCTCAGATTGAGTATCAACAACACTTGGAGATGGAGGCTGATCAGAGGACTCTTGGATTTTTTTCTGGCTTTCAGTGAGTAGATTTGATCTTTTCAGATTCTTTCTTGATACAGGTATAAGAGGTTTTAGACGTTTCTTATTATAAACCTGAGTAGGTTCATCAGACTCCAAACTATTCTTTGAACATATTAAAGACAAAAATCCCAGGGGTCTTCTGCCAGGTCTAGAAACGCAAATGTAAAGATATTCAAGAATATGCAAGAAGAGAAATTCCTAATACCAACTTCTTTCCATGAATACGAAAATGGCACATGCGATACCACATTAGTGGTATCAGCATATCTACTAAATATCTTTATTATTTTGATCATTATATACCAGTAGCTGGTATACCATCATACCATCGGGTGCCAATGCAGATTTTCTACCTAAAAAGTTAGTTTCAGCATTTAAAGTTAAGCTCCTGTTATATGGAATGTAACAAATTCCTACAATTCCATACTTATCTGAAGAGTCCTACAAAATGTTGACTACCGAACTTCCTTTGATAAAACTCCTTCCCTTTACATTACTGATAGAGAGATATGTTTATAAAACAGCATCCTTAGTAGTGAACTTAGTCTTTACATATATATCATATCTGTTGCATACAGGTTACATTTACCCTTTGAGAAAGAGAAATGGAGAGAATTTCTGTTAAAGAGCATCTCGTAGTACCTGGATAATGGGGTTTTTGAAGATGATGCAATGTTTTTCATTTGTTCAGACTTCGAAGCAGCACAAATTCCCTCCTCCTTAGCAGACACAATCCTCTCATCCTGAGGTAACTGAGATGTACTTTTTTCTATATGTGTATCTGTTATTTTATCAAGAGACCCAGATTCTATACTCTGAAAAGTTGGTTCAAGTTGCTCTTTCTGAGGTTCTGGAGTTGTATGTGTGCCTCCTGAGGTAGGGAAGATACCTTGTTCCTTGTAAGACTCTCCTTCAAAATATGAAGACAAATGATAAACACAGAGAACACATATTGAAATCTGTATATACAACATACCATTAACTTACTCTAATAAGAATAAACTAAATTATAAATTAATGTGTAAGTCATCTGGACTATTAAGAACTTTGTAGCTGGTTTAAAAAAAAAAGTATGAAAAAAAAAAGTATGGTTAGAATTTTTTCATTCAGATACAAAATAGTCCTACCAACATATTTTGACCTAGAAAATCTTTCTCCATAAATCTATCTTCAACTAACAAAATAAGAGTTAGTACCTGCTAATCCCTGGGTAGTAAACCAAAGAAACTATAAAAACTCTTTTATGCTCAGCTTCCTAATTCCTAAAATATAACTGTTCAGCTTTTATAGGACATCCTGTAGCCACATAGTTTTCTATTAATTACAGGATTAAAGCAGCTTTGTATGGCTATGAAAGTGCCAAATCCAAGATCTCAGCTGGGGAGAAAAACATAAGAATCAAAGCAAGATTCTTAGAGAAAGTGAGCAAGATCTCTTCTTCAATTCCAAATTTTAACAGATGCATTAAAAATAGCCAATTGTAATCATATTAAAATTTATTTCACTCACCTGTTTCCTCAGAAGCATTTATCATTTCCTTTGAACACACCTGTTTTAAGAAAATTAAGAAAAAAAAATTTATCAAGTAAAACGTCGTTCTTTTTTTTTTTTTAAATGAAGTAAGCATGTATCTCCCAGAAATCTTATGGAAATGCTACCAACATTTATGAAAAAGACATTGCTACTGTTACTAAATCTATTCCAGAGCACAGTAAAAGAGAAGTTTTCCAATGCTTTTAATAAACCAGTGTTAATATTAATTCAAATTCTGATTATAACCAGTACAAAAATATCAAATATAATAGTACAAACATAATTCAGCAACATATCAAAAGACTAACACAACATAATCAAGCAGAGTTTGTCTCAGGAATGCAAAGATGTTTGAGTATGTGAAATTTAGTATAAATCAACTGAACTGAGAAGAAAAATAATACCCCCATCTGTATGTTTACGGGGAAAGTATCCAATATTATTCATACTTTAAAAAAAGACATTTTCTTAACACCATAAACTGTAATTACTGCAATTCAAAACCAGCATCCCATTCATAAACACTGGAAATATTCTCATTTAAATCAGGAATAAGAAAAAGATGTCTACTATCAGGACTGTTTTCTGATATTTTTTGAGTTTTGTTAGCCTATATAGAAAAGAGAAAGAAATTAAGTGTATATGAAGTGTATGAGAAGAATGAGAAAACCCAACAGAATCAAGTGAAAAATTACTGTAGGTGGTAAGGGAAATTCAGTAAGTTCTCTAACGTTTTGTTGTCAATGATAATGACAACAAAAAAGATAAAATTCTTAGGGGATGATCTAATAAGAAACGGACCAGAATTTAAATGAAGAACTAAAAATACCACTGAGACATAAAAGAGTAATTAAACAAGTGGAAAGACATACTATGTTTTTGAATTAAAAAAAAAAAATCCAACGTAACAAAAATTCTGACACCAATTTTCCCTATGTTAACTGGTCCTATGATCCTAATTTAAGTATCAATAGTTTCTTTTTTTTTTTTTTTTTTTTTAAGCTCTAAACAAGTAAATTCTAAAATTAACATCAACTTTAGGACATATACCCAGCTAGGAAAAACTTGAAAAAAATAAAATAATGTGCAGGGGAGAGAGAAACTTTCCATTTAAGATAGCAAAGCATTTAAAAACTACAGTAATTTAAAACAGTGGGACACTGTTGCTCTAGAACAAACAGGTGGATCTCAAAGTAGAAGAAAATTCAGGGAGTACACTCAAATACATATGGGACTTCATACCCAGTAAGTGGAATTTTAAGTCAGTGGAGAAAAAATGAATTATTCAACAAATGGTGCTGGTACAACTAAGTAGGCACCTGGAAAACACTCTTCTAACACCAAAATAAATTCTAAACAAATCATCAATGTTAACTCTAAGAATTTATACTAAATCTCAAGGTAGACTTTCAATGTGTAACACAATCCCCAGAAGCCATACATAAAAAGACTGATAAATGGATTACATAAAAAAATGTCTACATGTCTCTGTGACTGCAGTATGTGTGCATTCTAAAATTTACAATTATAACTTCAACATTTTATAAGCATTTTTTTATTGTCAGAATGTTTTAAGTTTAAAAAATAAAAATCACAAATAAGATCAAAGAGGGGTCTGGCTGGCTCAGTCAGTTAAATATGTGCCTTTGGCTCAGGTCATGATCCCAGAGTCCTAGGACTGAGCCCCACACTGGGCTCCCTGCTCAGTGGGGAGCCTGTTTCTCACTATGCCTCAACTGCAACTCCCCCTGCTTGCGTGATGCTCTTCCTTTCTCTGTCAAATAAGTAAAATCTTATAATAAATAAGTAAAAAATTTTTTTAAAAACCACAATGTTTGAAAGGAATGCTAATGAACTAATGAAACTGGGTGACTGATACACAGGGATACATTATACTTCCTTACGTTTTTAAAGTCTTAAAAATTTTCGTATTAAAAAAAACTGGGGCACCTGGCTGGCTCAGTGTATAGAGCATGTGACTCCTGATCTTGGAGCTGTACATTTAAGCCCTGCATTGGGTGTAGAGATTATTTAAAAATAAAATCTTACCCCATACCCAAAAAATCAACCAAAAAGAGGTCTGCAAGAAAAAAAGAACACACACAAAAAGTAGAGTCAAAAGACAAAAAGTAGGGGAAAATATATGCAACTCCCTCAAAGACATAAACAACACAGAGTTCCTCCAAATCTCTAGGAAAAAGATCAACAACACAACCACAAAAATGGCTAAATAATACAAAGTCATTTCACAGAGAAAGGAATACAAAAGGCTTCTAAGTATATGAAAGATATTCAACCTTACTTGTCATAAGAGAAATTAAAACCATTCAGGGTGGTTGGGTTATGGACATTGGGGAGGGTATGTGCTATGGTGAATGCTGTGAAATGTGTAAGCCTGATGATTCATAGACCTGTACCCCTGGGGCAAATAATACATTATATGTTAATAAAAAAAAAATTCTGTGATACCATCTTCCACCCATAAGATATACAAGAATCCACTGCCAAAAAAAAAAAAAAAGAAGAAGAAATAGAATCCACTGCCTCTGTTGTCTGCCCTCACCTAAGGACTACTGGTCTTCAACTATCCCTTTGAGAAAAGAGATTCTATATCAACTTTCCCAAAAATAAATAAATTAACTCTTCCACAGTGTAGCTACACAGTTGAGATAAATTATCATGAGTATTGGAAACATAAACAAGTGGGTGCTAAGAAACCTTTAACATAGTGGCTGGTGATCAAATCCACATAGTATCTTCAGGCTTCCCAAAGACAGTGATGACTGAGCTAAAGAAGTTTCTATGTTTGGCAAGAAAATGTTTCATAAAAAGGTAATAAAAGAAATGCCCTGGGATGTGAAGAAAGATGGTGCTTTCTAGAAACTGAAAGATGGCCAATATAGTAACAGAGTGAGGCACACAGTGAGATCAGAGACAGAAATGGGCCAGACTAATAGAGGGCCTTTAAGGTTCTGGTTCTCTTCCTAAAAGCAATGGATAGCTTTATGCGTTATGGTAATACTGATGATGATACTACTATTACTATTTTACACAACGGGAAACTCATTCACAGAAATAAAAAATCCTAACTCGGGTCCCAAAACTGTTAAAGGGTACAGCCGGGATCCAAATCTGTAGGACAATTTTGGCTTATTTTTTTTAAGCCATTTACAAAGAACTATGAATGGGCTTCCTGACTAATGTCCATCAATTTTCATCTAGAACAGCTGAAAATGAGAATCCAAAACCAGTTTTAGCTGGATTGTTAATGGTGAAAAGTATTAGCACTATCTTTATATAAAGAGTCTAAAGAAAGAAACAGAAATGGATCTGTTGTAATATGGCCATCTTACTTGCTTGATGATTCTATCTTACCTCGGAAGTATAATTTTGACAATCATCTCCTGAAGTGAGCAAACTTTTTTTGGGAGGAGGAACCTGGTCACTTTCATCAAGCATACAGTGAAATCTCTTCCTAGATATAAGATCCAAATTAGCAGGAGGAAGCTTTTCAGAATCATCTTTTCCAGGATCAGATAAACAGATGGTATTCTGACCAACTGAAGTTACTGGAAAACTCACACTGTATAGAAAATGCATACATATGAAATTAGCAAATTAGAAGCTACTTAATGAGGTAAAAGGCTGAAATATTCCAGTGAAAACTGCCAAAAAACTTCCAAGTAACTAATATATATATAATATATATTATATATATATATATATAAAACATAAAAATGTTAGTTCTGAGATCCATTCATACTCAAAAACTCACAACTTAAATCCATAATACTAAATTAAATCCAAGGTATAAAAATAGTGTTTTCCTTATCTATAAAGTTAAAATTTTAATCTAAAATGCCTTTTACTTATATAAAAGGCTAACATCTAATGCTACTTGACAGAGAACTAAGCATCTTAACCAGTGACTGTTAAAATACATCAATTCTCTAGTAAGGAATTTAAAAAGCAGTATTAAAATATATAGAAATGGGGCGCCTAGGTGGCTCAGTTGGTTAAGTGTCTGACTCTGGATCTCAGCTCAGGTCTTGATCTCAGGGTTGTGAGTTCCAACCCCATGTTGAGCTCCACACTGGGCATGGAAGCCTACTTGAAAAAAAAATACACATACACACACAGAAACGTTATCCTTCTTGCAATTTCTGTGAATGTGTATTTATTTCAGAATTTAAAATATATAAGCTTACAAAGTAACCACACATCTTTGATAGACAACATTTTACAATCTGAACAGCTAAATTTTTTTAGCTTTCAAAACGCTTAGGATACCAAATAAGTTTCACACAAAAGTATTATACATTTAAATGGCAGCTTTATCAGGCATAAAATCAACAATTTCTTCTCTAACTTAACACATAATTATTAAATAAGAGCTTTGAGACAATTATAAATAATGCTGGTGAACAATTTACTCAGTTAATACTATTCAACTCATAAAGCACCTTTCCTCCTGGCAAAAAGAGTTCAGTTCCCAGGTGATGTATGGAAGTGTTGAATCACCATATTGTACACCAGAAACTAACACTGCACTGTATGATAAGTAACTGGAATTTAAATAAAAAGTAAAAAATAAATAGTTTAGCTTATTCATTACCTCATGTCACTCCTTTCTTCTGTATTCACGGATTTGATCAATATGGGTGCTGGCAGTAAAGGGTTTGGCATTAACTGTGCACTGGTATCACTAAATTCTTCTACAGCATTGGTTGGGATTTCCACCAGAGTTAAAATGAATGCTTGTTCATCCTCACCATCTTGATGTACATTAGCAACTAGATTCACTATCAAAGTTTGAAAGTTAATCATGAAAAGCTGAACTATGAAAATCATTAATTTATTAATTTATTACATGTCTTAAAAAGTCTCACTATAACTTATCCCATGAATAAAAAGCAAATTATACCCACAAAAATAAAAAGTAATTTCATAAAGGATAAAAAGACAGTTCACTATAGAGAAGATTTTTAATTTGGAATAACAAAACTTATACACAAAATACTTCAAGTTTTTCATTTGTTTTTAATTTAAGACTGTCATAGACTAAAAAACTATTTTGTTTTTCCCTAGTCAAATGGGGTAGGGGGATAAAAGCTATACTATTAGGTTTGGTGATACTTTATCGAAGAAGATTATCATACCTGTTAAGTCTTGAGAACTGATTACATTCTCTTGTTGGACTTCTGGCATACTAGTTAGTGTACCCTAAAAAAATTTAAAAAGTTAAAATACAAGAATGAAGTTAACCAAATTTTCATTTATTTATTTATTTATTAAGATTTTATTCATTTGACAGAGAGAGACAGACAATGAGAAAGGCAACAAAAGCAGGGGTAGTGGGAGAGAGAAACAGGTTTCTCGCTGAGCAGGGAGCCCAATGCAGGGCTTGTTCCCAGGGATCATGACCAGGGCTTGTTCCCTGGGATCATGACCTAAGCCCAAGGCATACAACTGAGCCACCAAGGCACCCCTAATTCTAGTTTTAAAAAGTTTTCCAGACAATTGGATATAAGAGTTACTGCTTCAAAACTCAACTTTTTAACCATAAACAATTTTTCAAATGTTCTGAAACTTTCAGTTATACAAATAACTTTTGATTATTTAAATAAATATATATGCACAAATGAATTCAGACTAAATTGTTAAATACATGAATTTTATAAAATTATTTTTTTTATAAAATTATTTTTAAAGTAACAGGAAAGGGAGACTCAAACCCCTCAACCTTCCCTCTATCCCCATTACAGCAGCTCTTGTCCTATCTGAATGGAAGCAAACTGCCTGTCTCCTCGCCACCAGCACAGCTCCTTCCAATCTGTTCTCCAGAAAACTGCCAACACTGTATTCTCTAAAATGCAATTCTTATTGTAATTCTTTACTGCTTAAAATTTTCAAACTCTCATTTTGTAACCAACGTCAGTAATCGATTCAGGCAAGCATCACCAATGGATACTAAAACTACTGGGGAGAAGGTGGCTGAGTCTGAAAATACTAACACAATGTACAGAAGATGCTGTTTAATGTAGAAATCTAGCAGACACCATGCTACCCAAGTAATTAGTCCACATCTCCAACAATGAAACAAGCTGACAGCACATGCCTGCTGAGGGGATACAAAAGGAAGAACACAACAACACCTAAGTAGTAATTGTGCCAAACACTGTTCAATCTGTATCTAAAATGAGGAACAAAGCACAAAAATCCAGATTATGAATTAGCTTGCAATGTCAAGCTCACGAAAGAGGGAAGAGTGCAGGGTCCAGATGAAAAGAGAGTAAAGAGAATGACAACTAAACGCAGTATGAGAGCCCTGGTTGAAACTATGTATTACATATAATTTTAGTATCAGTATTAGATAATATGGTAATACTGACTGTGACAACAGTATCATCATTTCTCTATTAAAAACATCCTTGATGGTATCGAATAAAAGCTGGAATATGCATGAATGAAGGCTCCTGTCTGCTCTCAAATGGTTCAGTTTCTTGAAAGTATCTATCTACAGAGATGGAGAGCATGACAGAAAAAGCAAATAAGCAAAATGTTATTAATTAATTAATCTAAGTAAAAGTTATATGAGAATTCTATTTAAGATCTTTACAACTCTTCAATGAGTTTGAAATTATTTCAAAATAAAAAGTAAAACAAGTTGGGGGCTAGGGAAAGTCCCATACATTTGGATATACTCCAAATCCTTGCAAGTCATAAAAACCCCTTTTATGATCCGCTCCCAGGTTGCCTACCTCACTCATCTTTAACTACTTCATTTATATCCTACTCATAACTACTTATCCCTGAACATGAAATGCTGTTTCATACTTATTCTTAACACACGTTCTTCTCCCTTCAACTGGCTAATTCATATCTGTTCTTCTAGATCAAGGGCTTTTTCAGTCCTGGCTACACATCAGAATAACCTGAGGAATTTTAACAACAGCAACAGAAAGCAAATGTCTAAACCCTATTTCCGAAGACTGGGTTGAGGACCACCCCTTTAGTGTCTTGTGCAACTTGCTTTCACAGCACCTACCAGAGTTTAACCATTCTTATCCTCAATGATTTCTCACAACTCTGTCCCTCCAGTATCTTACACGATACCAAACATGTAGTAATAACACCTCAAAAAAATACCTGCAACGTGAAAGTAGTTCTCAGATTCAGTGGCCCACAAGCAAGAGGTAAATACTCTGTACAAAACCCTTTTTCAAAACTTTCACAGCAAAGCTACGTATTGGCTGTTTTATCTGTGCTCAAAAGACTAAAAACACACTCAATAAAAAATTCTATCACAATACATTCTTGCAAAGGCAAAACTAAGGAAAGAAAACAGATAAGGGATCACCAAGTAGCCAGGGTGCTAAGGGGTGGGGGGGGTGTAAAAAAGGGCCCTGGGGAATCTGGGGGATGATGGAAATGCTCATATGTTGTTTACATGACTATATATGTTTGTCACAACTTGTACACGTACACACTTAAGAAGGTGAAGTCTATTGTATGTAAATTATACCTTATTTTTTTTTAATGGGGAATAAACACCCTGCCACCCCATGTTTTATTTTATCTTCTTTTACCTCTAACATATGAAGAGCAAGCACATTGTCTCCATTAGAGTCCTTCCCTTGGGGCTCTTCAACAGAACTCTCAGGGAGAACCACATCTGAACCAAGTATATGGGGCCTTGTCTCAAAGGAAACTGGAGCAACTGATGATATCTGAACCTTTTGAGATTCCTCTTCCTGATCATCATTTCTGAAAAAGAGATTAGTACATATTTGAATTTCAGAGTATGTATTAAAGTTCTGTACTGAAACCAAGTGGACAATTACAGAGTAATGTCTAGAGCTGTGAGTCAAAGATTTAATGGTGTTCAAGTTCTAAAATATATTTAATGCAACAGAACCCTCCTTTTCCAATCAGTTATAGCTATAGCTAATGACTATAGTTGAAACAGAATTTAAACTAAATCCCAGAATTTCTCTTTTTACCTTTCAGTTAGATTTGCTTCTTGAGAAATAGCAGTCTCTTCAATACCATGTTCACAAGCCAATTTGCACTGCTCCTTACTCTCTGCTGTTCTAAATGATCCAAAGTTTTCATCTTGTAATTCCGTTGCTTCAGAAATATTTTTCTCAGTTTCTTAAACAAAAAATACACTTAAGATATAGTCCAAAACAGCTAAAACCTCCATATTAGTTAGAAATATGTTCTCTCTTTAAAGACTGATCACTATATAGTAGCTCTTCCAAATTTCTCTTAATCCAAAAATCAAACTTACATGCAGCAGTAAGAGTGGTCTTGGCCAATGCGATTTTTGAGGCAGATGATTAACGAATCCTACACTATACATATTTCACTCATGGCTGCCATAGCAATTTTATGTCCACTCCATGGTGACAGCAGTGTAATTACAAACCCACATATAAAAGAATTTTAGAAGTGGGTACACATGAGGTCTGGCTAGTTCCACCTTGGGCAAAGTTGTTAGGGAGGGAGCTATTCTAAAAGCAATGTCACAAAGAAGAAGAAAATGACTTCTACATAAAAGAGTTACCTTCAAATCGCTATCAAAATACCAACAGCATTTATCACAAAACTACACCAAATAATACTAAAATTTGTATGGGACCACAAAAAAACTCTGAAGAATATACAATGTGTAAAAGACGTGTCTCTTCAATAAATGGTGCTTGGAAAACTAGACAGCTACCAAAGACTGAAATTGGACCACTTTCTAACTCCATAAACGAAATATAAACTCAAAATGGATTAGAGAGCTAAACATGAGACCAAACCATAAAAATCCTAGAAAAAAAACACGGGCAATAATTTCTCTGACATCAGCTGTAGCAACATTTTTCTAGATATGTCTCCAGAAGCAAGGGAAACAGAAGCAAAAATAAACTATTGGGACTGACAGCGAAGGAAACCATCCACAAAATGAAAAGGCAACCTACCAATTCAGAGAAAATATTTGCAAATGATACATCTGATAAGGGGTTTGTATCCAAAATATATACAGAACTTATACAACTCAACACCAAAAAACAAAACAATCTAATTAAAAAATTGCCACAGATGGGGCTCCTGGGTGGCTCAGTTAGTTAAATGTCTGAATCCTGATCTCGGGTCTTGATCTCAGAGTCATGAGTTCAAGCCCTGTACTGAGCTCCATGCTGGACATGGAACCTATTTAAAAACAAACAAACAACAACAACAAAAACAAAAAAAGGGGTCTTCCAAAGAAGATATACAGATGGGTAACAGACATGAAAAGATGCTCAACATAACTAATAACTAACTAACTAACTCAGGGAAATGCAAATCCAAGCTACAAGATATCACAACCAGAATGGCTAAATACAAAAACAAAAACAAAAACCCAAGAAATAACAAGTGTTAATGAGGATATAGAGAAAAAGGAACACTTGTGCACTAATGGTGGGAATGTAAATTGGTGTAGCCACTGTGGAAAACAGTAAGGATGTTTTTCCAAAAATCACAAATAAAAATACGTATGATAGGGCGCCTGGGTGGCTCAGTGGGTTAAGCCGCTGCCTTCGGCTCAGGTCATGATCCCAGGGTCCTGGGATGGAGCCCGGAGGGCTCTCTGCTCAGCAGGGAGTCTGCTTCCCTTCCTCTCTCTCTGCCTGCCTCTCTGCCTACTTGTGATCTCTCGCTGTCAAATAAATAAATAAAATCTTAAAAAAAAAAAATACGTATGATAAATTCTAGTACTAAGTATTTACACAAAGAAAATGAAAAGACCAAGATTCCAAGGATATATGTACCACCCCAAAATTTACTGCAGCATTATTTACAAGAGCCAAGATATGGAAGAAACCTAAGTGCCCATCGGTACATGAATGGATAAGGAAAATGTGTATGTATACACAATGGGATATTAAAAAGCCATTAAAAAAGTTGTAATTGGGCTGTTTGTGAACTGGATGGACCAAGAAGGTATTATGGTAAGTGAGCTAAGTCAAACTGAGAGAGACAAATACCATATGATTTCCCTCATATATGGAATCATAAGAAAGCAAATATACAAATGAAGAGAATAATCGATCTATAAATACAGAGAACAAACTAATGGTTTCCATAGCGGAGGGAGTAGGAAGACAGACAAAATAGGAGGACAGACAAAATAAGAAGACAGACAAAATGGGAGATACATGGTTCCAGTTATGGAATGAATAAATCACGGGAATAAAAGGCACAGCATAAGGAATAGTCAATGGTACTAGAATAGCATCATATAGTGAGAAATGGTAGCTCTACTTGTGGTGAGCACGGCACAATGAACAAACTTCTTGAATCACTATGTTGCACACCTGAAACTAATATAATACTGTGTGGGGACGCCTGGGTGGCTCAGTTGGTTAAGCAGCTGCCTTCAGCTCAGGTCATGATCCCAGCGTCCTGGGATCGAGTCCCACATCGGGCTCCTTGCTCAGCAGGGAGCCTGCTTCTCCCTCTGCCTCTGTCTGCCATTCTGTCTGCCTGTGCTCGCTCTCTCCCCTTCTCTCTCTCTGATAAATAAATAAAATCTTTTTAAAAAAAAAAAATATATATATATATATAAAATACTATGTGTCAACCACACTCAAATCAAAACAAATTTTTAATAAAAATAAAAAAGGTAACTTCAGCCTACACACTGAATTATCTTTTGGGTACTTCTGAACTCAAAGTAAGTAACAGAATTAACTAACTGAATCATTAAGCACTGCTGGCTGAAAGGAAATCCCAGAAATCAGGAACCCCAAAACAGGGCAAAGATGATGCTAACTATCCAGATCTTCTACCTACAGGGCTTAAGACAATCTAGACAGCCTACTATATACACTGTTTTCCTGCTCTTACTAGCATGTGAAGCAGATGGGCCCTTGGCAGGGAGGGAAGGTAGAAAAGGAAGTAGGAGTAGGATTCAACATGTACACCACAATCTAATGAGGCCATTAAAAAAAAAAAGGAAGAGAACACTAGGTAATCATATAGAAAGATTTTTTTCAATATACTAATCTTTAAAAAACAGAGTGCTACTGGGGGACCTGGGTGGTTTAGTCCATTATGTGTCTGCCTTTGGCTCAAGTCATGATCTCAGAGTCCTGGGATCGAGCCCTATATCAGGCTCCCTGCTTGGCAGGGAGTCTGCTTCTCCCTCTGCCTCTGCTCCTTCCCCCTGTTCATTCTCTCTCTCTCAAATAAATAAATAAAATCTTTAAAAACTCGGGGCATCTGGGTGGCTCAATGTGGTTAAAGCCTCTGCCTTTGGCTCAAGTCATGATCCCAGGATCCTGTACTCGAGCCCCGCATCAGGCTCTCTGCTCAGCAGGGAGCCTTCCCCTCTCTCTCTGCCTGCCTCTCCACCTACTTGTGATCTCTGTCAAATAAATAAATAAAATCTTCTAAAAAATAAAAATACATAAATAAAAACAGAGTGCTACAATATAAAGAACTCAGTAATAAAAC
Organism: Mustela putorius furo; assembly: GCF_011764305.1. Lineage (NCBI taxonomy): Eukaryota > Metazoa > Chordata > Mammalia > Carnivora > Mustelidae > Mustela > Mustela putorius. The sequence continues at coordinate 1,362,145 of NW_025421294.1, forward strand.
AAGTTTCCCAATACAAAAATGAGCACAAATTTAGAGCACCTGGGTGGCTCAGTTGGTTAAGCATCCAACTCTTGATCTCAGCTCACGTCTTGATCTCAGGGTCATAAGCCCCGTGTTAAATTAAAAAAAAAAAAAAAATGAGCACAGATGTGAACACGTGTCTCTAAAGAAAATATAAAAATAAGCACATAAAAAGATATTCAGTATCAATGGTCATAAAAGAAATTCAAATCAAAACCAGGAGATACTTCAAACTGAGTAGACTATATAATAACAAGTGTCTGAGAGGATAAAGAGAAAGCAAAATCCTCACAAAATGTTGATGAAAGACACAATATTGGGCCGCCTGGCTGGCTCATTCAGTAGAACATGTGACTCTTGATCTCACGGTTATAAATTCAAGCCCCACATTGGGTACAGAGATTACTTAAAAATAGCCCCTCATCCGGTCCGTCCCATCACATCCTGTCTTGTCCCGTCCCCTCGGGTGCCAGTGCCGATGCGCACTGGTGGCAGCAGGGCTTTTTTCTGACTCCTGGTCCCTTCCCTGGCTGCCCTTCCTGACCTGTCGCAGGGCTGGCCACTTCTCTGGCCCCAGGATGCAGAATGTGATTAACACAGTGAAGGGAAAGGCACTGGAAGTAGCTGAGTACCTGACCCCAGTCTTCAAGGAATCAAAGTTTAAGGAAACAGGTGTTATCACCCCAGAAGAGTTTGTAGCGGATGGAGATCACTTAGTCCACCACTATCCAACATGGCAATGGGCTACAGGGGAAGAATTGAAAGTGAAGGCATACCTACCAACAGGCAAACAATTGTTGGTTACCAAAAATGTGCGATGCTACAACCAGTGCAAACAGATGGAATATTCAGATGAATTGGAAGCTATCATTGAAGATGAATATGGTGATGGGGGATGGGTAGATACTTATCATAACACAGGTATTGCAGGAATAACTGAAGCAGTTAAGGAGATTACATTGGAAAGCAAGGACAGAATAAAACATCAAGACTGCGCAGCAATATGTGAGGAGGAGGAAGAAGATGATGAAGGAGAACCTGCAGATATGGAAGAACATGAAGAAAGTGGATTGTTGGAAACAGATGAGGCTACCCTAAACACAAGAGAAACAGGAGAAGCTTGTAAAACTAAAACTGATGCTGGAAGTGAAGATGCTATTTTGCAAACAAGAACTTATGACCTTTATATCACCTATGATAAATACTACCAGACACCACAATTATGGTTGTTCAGCTATGATGAGCAAAGGCAGCCTTTAACAGTTGAACACATGTATGAAGACATCAGTCAAGATAAGTGAAGAGGGGCGCCTGGGTGGCTCAGTGGGTTAAAGCCTCTGCCTTCAGCTCGGGTCATGGTCTCAGGGTCCTGGGATTGAGCCCCACATCGGGCTCTCTGCTCAGCGGGGAGCCTGCTTCCCTTCCTCTCTCTCTGCCTGCCTCTCTGCCTACTTGTGATCTCTCTCTGTCAAATAAATAAATAAAAATCTTTAAAAAAAAAAAAAAGATATGTGAAGAAAACAGTGACCACTGAAAATCATCGTCATCTCCCACCGCCTCCTATGTGTTCAGTTCACCCATGCAGGCATGCTGAGGTGATGAAGAAAATCACTGAAACTATTGCAGAAGGAGGAGGAGAACTTGGTGTTCACACGTATCTCCTAATTTTCTTCAAGTTTGTAAAGCTGTCATTCCAACAATAGAGTATTACTACACAAGATACTTCACAATGTAACAAAGAGAGCATAGAATCTATCAAATTATTGTTTCTATTTAAACAATTAACCCAGGGACGCCTGGGTGGCTCAGTTGGTTGAGCCGCTGCCTTCAGCTCGGGTCATGATCCCCACATCCTGGGATTGAGTCCAACATTGGGCTCCTTGCTTGGCGGGAGCCTGCTTCTCTGTCTGCCTCTGCCTGCCACTCTGTCTGCCTGCGCTCACTCTGACAAATAAATAAATAAATAAGTCTTTTGAAATAAATAAATAAATAAAATAAACAATTAGCCCATAGATGTCACCACTGACCACATTCACCAATATGTATAATTTCTCTAATAAAGGGACTTATATATGTTTATGCATTAAATACAAAAGTTCCACTACCAGACTATTTGTTTAATAAAAATGAGTGTAAAGAAAAAAAATTTTCTTTAAAAAAAAAAAGGAAAAAAACAAAAGAAAATACAAAACGTTGCTACCACTTTTGAAACATTTTGGCAGTTTCTCAAAGGTTAAACATGGAATTACCGTATGTTCCAGCAATGCCACTTGTTAAGTATAAATCCAAGACAAATGAAAACTTATGTCCACACAAAAACTTACACATGAATGTTCTTAGCAGCATTCCTTACAATAGCTAACAAACAGAAAACCACCTAAACGCCCTGAATGGATAAACAAAATGTAGTATGATGGAATATTTGGTAAGCAAAAGAAATATCTGATACATGCTACAACACAAATGAGCCTTGAAAACATGCTAAGTAAAAGAAACCAGACACAAAAGACCACACATTATATGATTCCTTCAATATGAAACATCCAAAACAGGAAAAGCTACAGAGACAAAGTAGATTAGTGGTTGCCTAGGGCTGGGAAGGGTTGAAGGATATAAGGAGTGGCTATTAATGAACAAGATTACACAACTTGGGCAATATACTAAATGCCACTGCAGTAAACATTTCATATGGTTTAACTGTATGATATAGAATTATCTCAGTGAAACTGTTATTTTCAAAAGTACTGAACAGGGGCACCTGGGTGGCTCAGTCCTTAAGCGTCTGCCTTCAGCTCAGGTCATGATCCCAGGGTCATGCAGGAAGCTTGCTTCTCCCTCTCCCACTCCCCCTGCTTGTGTTCCCTCTCTCGCTGTGTGTGTGTGTGTCTCTCTCTCTCTGTGTCAAATAAATTTTAAAAATCTTAAAAAAAAAAAAGTACTGAACAAAGGGCATCCGCTTAATGCAGTGGGTTAAGCATCCAACTCTTGGTTTCAGCTCAGGTCATGATCTCAGGGTCAAGGAATTGATCCCTGAGTAGAGCTCCAGGCTCAGCCAGGGTCTGCTTGGGACTCCCCATTCCCCTCCCTCTGCCTCTCCACCAGGCACTCTCTCTCAAATAAATAATCTTAAAAAATAAGTAAATAAATAAATGTGCTAAACAGTATATACAATATAGTATTCTCATAATTTTGTTCTTTCTGAAAGGAATGACATATATTTAAATATGTTATATTTAATATATTAGATATTAAATAATATGTGTGCTATTATTTAAATATATTGATAAATATATTAATATTTATATATTAATATTTAAATACATGTGTTTATGTATATACTGATGTATCTATCTATGTACCCACACAGTCCCACATTTAGATGCTTATGTCTATAAAATAATGGAAGTCCATGAAAAAAACTTAATGGCAATTTACCACTAGAGATGAGATTGGGGACTGGGAACCAAAGAAGTTTATTAAATTTTATAACTTGGGGACAATGTCTTACTTTTTGCCACATGCATGTATAGCTTTCTAAAAACTGTTTGCTTGAATATTCACGTATATACACACACACACACACATACACACACACAAAATATGACAAAAACGTTAAGTAAATATAGTTAACTCTTATACAACATGGGGGTTAAGGGCACAAAGCTCCCATGCGGTAGAAATTCTGCATATCTGAATCTCAAAAAACCTGACAACTAATAGTCTGCTGTTGACCAGATGCCTTAACTGATGATTTAAGTCGATTAACATATATTTTCTAAGTTTTATGTATTAGATATTATATTCTTACAATAAAGTAAGCTCAAACAAATAAAATGTTATTAAGAAAATCCTAAGGAAGAGATGCCTGGGTGGCTCAGTTGGTTAAGCATCTGCCTTTGGCTCAGGTGATGATCTCAGGGTCCTGGGATCAAGCCCCACACAGGGCTACCTGCTCGGCAGGGAGTCTGCTTCTCCCTCTCACTCTCCCTCTGTGCTCTCCTCTCTCTCAAATAAATAAATAAAATTTAATTTAAAAAAAGAAAATCATAAGAAAAAGAAAATACACTGATAGTACTGTACTGTCAAAAAAACTCCATGTATAATTAAGTGTAAGCTTACATACAAGAGGTATCTGGATGTTCTTTGTTCCTTTTTTTTTTTTTAAGATTTTTATTTATTTATTTGACAGACAGAGATCACAAGTAGGCAGAGAGGCAGGCAGAGAGAGAGGAGGAAGCAGGCTCCCCACTGAGCAGAGAGCCCGATGCGGGCCTCAATCCCAGGACCCTGGGATCATGACCTGAGCTGAAGGCAGAGGCTTCAACCCACTGAGCGACCCAAGCGCCCTCTTTGTACTATTCCTTATTCTTGTAAGTTTTCTCTAAGTTTGAAATTATTTCCAAATAAAACATATTTTAAAGATTTTTATTTATTTATTTGACAGAAATCACAAGCAGGCAGAAAGGCAGGCAGAGAGAGAGGAGGAAGCAGGCTCCCTGCTGAGCAGAGAGCCTGATGTGGGGCTCGATCCCAGGACCCTGAGATCATGACCTGAGCTGAAGGCAGAGATTTTAACCCGCTGAGCCACCCAGGTGCCCCAATAAAACTTTTAAAATAAAAGTTAAAAAAAAAAAATCCATGTATAGGGGCACCTGGGTGGCTCAAGCAGCTAAGCATCTAACTCTTGATTTCAGCTCAGGTCATGCTCTCGGGGTCAAGATCAAGCCCCGCATCAGGCTCCATGCTCAGCACGGACTCTGCTTGGGATTCTCTCTCTCCTTCTTCCCTCTCCTCCCTGCTATATATAAATAAATAAAATCTTTTTTTTTAAATCCATGTATTGTGGACCCATAGGGTTCAAACCCATGTTATTTTGGGCTTTGGGTAAACTAAACAGAAAAACTATAATAATGACTGAAGCTAGTTAATGGATTTATTGGGTTTTTTTTTATAGTTCATTCTACTTTTTGAAACATTTTAATAATAAATTAAAATAATTTTAAATGAATATTCCATTTGAAATACTAATGCAATTTCTCTTGTAAATATAATTTTGTAGCTTTTTAAGGGAAAAAAATTTACCTCTTTGACTTTCTACCACTTCTCCTTTGTTTACAAACAAATTGGGAACTTCCTGATGAACACCAAACCTGCTGGTCCCTGAAGTCTTAAGATTTGGTTTAGGCTTGGGAAATCTACTTCTTATTCTCAAATTACTGGTCACTTCAGAAGTTGTATTCCTAGAAGAAAGATGGGAAGAGAGAAATCCATCAACCATGTAATAACTATCTCTCTCACCTTCATACATTCTGATAGTTATGTGCTACCTTCTCAGGTGCCACAATATCTGTAAGTGTTCATTTTTTAATACAGAAAATATACAGTGGCAATTTTACTGCAAGTCTGGAGAAGGGAAGAGAATCTGGACCATGTTTAAAAAACAGAGACCATATTTACAGAAAACTATTTCATTAAAGCTTCAAAGATGTACATATTACATTTACTTTAATATGCACACCATTAAGGGAGCCCAGCTGGCTCAGTGAGTAGAGCATGTGGCTCTTGATCTCCTGAGTTCAAGCCCCATGTTGGGTGTGGGGTCTACTTAAAAAAATTTATTAGGGAAAAAAAAAAAAAATGCAAGCCAGAGGTGCCTGGGTGGTTCATCCAGTTAAGTATCTGCCTTTGGCCCAGGTCATAATCCCAGGGTCCTAGGATGGAGCCCCGTGTCAGGCTCCCTGTTCAGGAAGGAGTCTGCTTATAACTCTTCCTCTGCCTCTTTCCCCTGCTCATGCTCTCTCTCTCTCTCTTTCTCTCTCACAAATAAAATCTTAAGGGAAAAAAAAGCAAACCATGAAACTAAAACCAAACCAACCTATCCTCTCACTTTAAAGGCTAAGAAACTGGGGCACCTGGGTGGCTTAGTTGGTTAAGTGTCTGCCCTATGCTGAGGTCATAATCCCGGAGTCCCAGGCTCGATCCCCAAATCAGGCTCCCTGCCCAGTGAGGAGTCTGTTTCTCCCTCTCTCCTGCCTCTCCCCTTGCTCCTTCTGTCTCTCTCGTTCACACTCCCTCTCTCTCAAATAAATAAATAAAATACTTAAAAGAATAAAGGCTGAGAAATCAGCAATGCCTACTTTACACTTACACAAGTATTACTCAAAAGCTATTAACTAAAATGATAGTTTAAATATATTTATTAATTGAATACTGTAAAACTCAAGAGTTTAATAAAGCAAAATAAACCTGGTTGATACAGCGTTTTCCTTTACTTTCTCCACTAAACCAATTTCTTCTTTAGTACTTTGCTCTTCCAATACAATCTTGTTTTCTTCTAATGAAGAAGGAGATGTACTATTGACAGGTGAAGAAAGCTCCTGACATTCACGAACAATTTTGTGATTTACATTATCTGGGCTAAAAGGAACACAGCTTTTATCCTTTGAATGAACATCAAGAAGTACACATACTCCTATTACAGAAAAGAACAGAAAATTAAAATTGACCCAATACAAGTAGACATCCAAAGAAAATAAATCCCTCAACATTAAGCAACTGTAAAATTCTGTATTACTTTTAAAGTTTATTCTTTTTCGTTCTGAATTTAAATACGTGATCAGGGCGCTTGGGTAGCTTAGTCAGTTAAAAGTCTGCCTCTGGCTCAGGTCATGATCTCAGGGTCCTGGGATCTTCTCCCTCTTCCCTTCTCCCTTGCTTCTCCCTCTGCCTTTCCCCCCTATACATATGCTCTCTCTCTCTCTCTCAAAAATAAATACAATCTTAAAAAAATAATAAAAGTGATTACATATTTTATGCCAGAGATTTGACTTGTTCTAGGCCAAATCATTCTTACAGACTAGAATTCTTGTGCTATTAGAAGTAAAAATGAGGGAGGCCTGGGTGGCTCAGTTGGAGGTCTGCCTTCAGCTCAAGTCATGATCCCAGAGTCCCAGGATCATGTCTCACTTCAGGCTCCTTGCTCAGCAGGGAGCCTGCTTCTCCCTTTATCTGTGCTCCCCGTGCTGTGCTCTCTCTCTCTCTGACAAATAAATAATAAAATCTTAAGGGGAAAAAAAGGAAGTAAAAATGAATCTGTTATCTTGACTAACTACACAGCCTCAAATGAGTTTCAAGATAGGATCACCTTCATTCACAAATTTTTAAAACCTGTTTTTATGTTCTAGAGATTTGTGACAGGTCCTGTCACAAAAGCAATACTCTGCCGTTGAGAAAGGAGCTGACCTGCCTGGCTAAGTCAGTAGAATATGTGACTCTTGATCCTGGGGTCATGAGTTCAAGCCCCAACTGGGTATACAGTTTACTCAAAAAAAAAAAAAAAAGAGAGAGAGAGAGAGAGAGAGAAATGAGACTGTGTAAGGAACACAGACCAGAAATTTTCCTGATAAATGTATAGTTATGGGGCTAGAAGTCTAACACCTAAAACAAATGGCAGGCCACTAATCTCCAGACAAAATAATTAACAGGACTATAGTTAACTATCCATTTAGTAGACTTAAAATAGAAGGTACTCCATAAGCTCAGCCTAAAATACTGTGAAAATCTGAGTTGACATATCTTTTGGCTCAGTCCAAACGAACAGAATAGTTGCAATTAAATTATTTCAGTGACTGCTACTGTCCCTTCATACTATATGTGATTATAGATTCACAGTTAACTGTGAAGACAATCCAAAGCAGAAGTCCCTTTGCTAAGGAAATGTGTGTTAAATGATCAGTGATCAATGGGTTCACTTAATCAACGTTTATGATGAGAAAAGTAAAGGACTCACTAGATTATTCCAGGAATACAAAGTTTTCTTAATAAAGCAAGTGCACTATTTTGAAATGGTGGCCACTACATCTAAAGGAACTAAGTTAGACGGATCAATGTACACAGTATTACCTTTTTCTGGGGAAAAAAAAAAAGACCAACTTCAAATGTAAAAGGCAGGTACTGACTGACTACTCAGTTGTGGGTATAATTTCTTAAAAGCTGTACATTAAAAGGCTTTTCTCAGTTAAGACTTAACTTTCATTCTTACCATCACTCTGTTCTGCCCCGATCTCTGACTGCAACACTAGATCTCCCATTGCAAGTAACGTTATAGCAGCTTCAGTGCTTCCATCACTGGTACCTTGTGAAATACACCAACATTAAAACAGAAAAATGAAGCTGAAAATTGAAGTTTATTTACTTAGAAAATATTTTTAATTCAAGCATTTACTCTCTAGTAACAAGTTTCAATATCCTGCATACCATTAATTCCTTACAGCAGTACTGGTTACTACAAAACAAGAAATAATTAACTGTTAGCTTTTACTCACTGAAAATTCCTCCCTCCTACTAAATAACTTAATACCTTCAAAGAAAATACATCTGGGCAGAATAGAAGAAGTAAGTAATATTTCTTTATTAAACATTTAACTCTTAACTCACTTCATAAAGTAATTATTCCAAGAATCCAAGTTTCTCTAAGGGTAACATATACAAAAGTTAAAATTTTGTTCAACTCTCCAGTGAAATTACTTACTTGCTAACTAACACCAATACTAAATCACTTTGTTAGTGTTAACCAAGTAGTTTTATCAGTTTCCTTATTAACAGTTACCTGTTTCATCTTGGGTATGTTCATCTGTGTTCATTTCCTAAAAGAGGAAAAGATAAACAATGTCTTACATATTTTCCCAAATATATGTTCTATGTCTCAAAATCCATATGTTTTACAGAACTTCAATGCTTCTGATTACAAAGGAATGCAAACTGTTTTCTCCCTACACAATTATTTATTAACATTTCATACAGAAGTAATTTAAAAGCCAAGTTATTTTGTCTCTTGCTCCTTATTTTACCTTTTCCTTGTATTACATGCAAATTTTTTCTTTTTTTTTTTTTAAAGATTTTATTTATTTGACAGAGAGAGATCACAAGTGGGCAGAGAGGCAGGCAGAGAGAGAGGAGGAAGCAGGCTTCCTGCAGAGCAGAGAGCCCGATGTGGGACTCGATCCCAGGACCCTGAGATCATGACCTGAGCCAAAGGCAGGGGCTCAACCCACTGAGCCACCCAGGTGCCCCTACATGCAAATTTTTAAAAAGATTTTATTTATTTATTTGACAGATCACAAGTAGACAGAGACGCAGGCAGAGAAAGAGAGAGGGAAGCAGGCTCCCCACTGAGTAAAGAGCCCAATGCAGGACTCGATATCAAGACCCTGAGATCATGACCTGAGCTGAAGGCAGAAGCTTAACCCACCGAGCCACCCAGGAGCCCCACATGCAAATTTTTAACTCTAATCATATTGCATTTACCATGTGCACCTACTATTCTTAATTTACTCCTTCACTTTCATAATCCTTGAGCTTCAGTCGTATCTGTCACTAGTTTTAAACCAGTAGAAACCAAAAACTAAAGAACCTGACAATTTTTCACACTAGGTGGCTTAAAACTTAAATGAATTTTAACATATTAAAAAGTTACATGATTTATGTCCAATATGATATCATAAGGAGCTCTGCTAACCCTCTCTCCAGTGAAACTGATGAAATTTATTAAAAACAAACATTTAAAGCCTCTGAAAATGTTCCGAGGGCAAAAGACACATCTTTCTGAGAAAATTGATGAAAATACAATAACAAAATAGAGAGCCCGTGCTTTTGAACTAAGACTGCTCTCTCCCCGTCGTTCTTCCCAGCTCAGTGAAGCAGAGACCCCACGTCAGAACCTGCAACCAAGAAAACAGGGTCTTTTCTCCTTGCAGGTCCCAGCTGGAAAGCTTTCTTTCTAGAAAGAACAGGACTTCAGCTCCTGACACCACAAGAATCTGGTGTCAGATTCGTAATAGAAAACAGAATTATTTAGTATGAACTTGCACACAAAAAATCAATAAAATACCAGAAAACCAAACACAGCAACATATAAAACTTGGATGCAATTTTTTTAAAGACAATTTATTTGACAGATATCACAAGTAGGCAGAGTGGCAGACGGGGTGGGGAGGGGAAGGAGGCTCCCCGCTGAGTAAAGAGCCCAAGTGGGCCTCGATCCCAGGACCCTGAGATCATGACCTGAGCTGAAGGCAGAGGCTTAACCCACTGAGCCACCCAGGTGCCCCCAAAATTTATTATTTAATATCAAAATTCAATGTAATACATGACATCAATACAATAAAAAGGTAAAATCAGACGATCATCTCAATAGATGTAGAAAAAGCACATGACAACATCCAACACCCTTTCATGGTAATACTGTTATGCAAACTAGGAAAAGACTAGAACATCTTCAGTTTGATCAAAAAAAATAAAACATGAAAAGTCCACAACTAACATCAAACTTAATGGTGAAAGGCTCAATACTCTCCTCTCAGACCAGTAATGAGACAAAAATGCTCACTCTCGCCATTTTTGTTCACCACTATACTGGAGGTTCTAGCAAGGGCAATTAGGTACGCAGAAATAAAAGACATGCTGGGGCACCTGGGTGGCTCAGTCAGTTAAGCAGTTCCCTTTGGCTCAGGTCATGATTCCAGGGTCCTGGGATCAAGTCCCTCATCAGGCTCCCTGCTCAGGGAGAACCTGTTTCTCCCTCTCCCTCTGTCTGCCTCCTGCCTACTTGTGTTCTCTCTGTCAAATAAATAAATAAAATCTTAAAAAAAAAAAAAGAAAGAAAAGAAATAAAAGACATGCTGAGTGAAAAACATTATAAGATGGGGCATGTGGGTGGCTAAGGTGGTCAAACATCTGCCTTCTGCTCAGGTCATGATCCCAGGGTCCTGGGATCGAGCCCCGCACTGGGTTCCCTGCTCAGCGGGCAGCCTACTTCTCCCTCTCCCTCTGCCTGCTACCTTCCCCCCCACGCTTGTGCTCTCTGTCAGTATATGAATAAAATCTTTAAAACAGAGAAAAAAGAAAAAAAGTGTTATGAACTGAATTCTTTCACCCAGAAAGATATGTTGAAGTCCTAACCCCAGTAACATGAATGTAACCTTATTTGGAAATAAGACCTTTCTAGATGTAATAAAGTTAGAGGAGGTCATACTGGATTAGGGTTGGCCCTATCCAATATGAGAGGTGTCGTTAGAAGAAAAAAGTCATAGAGATGCACATACAGGGAGACTACCATGTGGCACTGGAGGCAAAAATTAGAAATGTGCTGCCACAAGCCAAGGAAATGACAAGGTCTGGTGGCAACTGTTAGAAAGTAGGAGAAAGGCCAAAATGGTTTTCCCTCAGAGCCTCCAGAAGGTGGCACCTCGATTTTTGGACCAGCCACCAGAACGATAAAAAAATAACCTCCTGCAATTTTGAGCTACCTTGTTCATGGCATTTTGTTATAGCAGCACTGAGAAATCAATACAGAAAGGCAGAACTAAAAACCATCTCTAGTCACATGTCATGATCTCATATGTAGAAAATCCTATGGAATCCACTTAAAAAATAAAAAAGGAAAGTAAAAACTATTAGAACTAAAGAGCTCATAATTCAGTACCAGTTAGTTTGTACATTTTAGGAGGCTTTTCACACTAACTATCCATCTATATAATTTATAGTTTGACATGATATGTTTGTTTAAAGAATTACATAGTATAAACTCATTAAGGTTACAGAGTATAAATTCACTAAGGATCTGGGGAAAAGAAGCAGCTTAATGTAGAACTAAGCTTTTAAAGTATGTGTATTTTTTAATTCTGGTCTTGGTACAAATGTTAGTTATGCCTTATTCATTTCACAATTAGATCACTATGCTGTGACATGGTTTATATTCATGCTGCCCTGGGTACTTTTATAATTATTTGTTGCAAACTTGTGACTGTCCCTATTAACTTTCTTTTCTGTAAGTACTTTGTGAACATTTCTTAAACTTTTGCTTATTTAATTCTGAATAAGAGCTATTCATTAAAAAAGAAAAAACTAAAGAGTTCAGCAAAGTTGCAGTACGTAAGACCATTATACAAAAACCAATTATATTTCTAGACACTTGCAATAAAGAACCTGAAAGTGAGGGGCACCTGGGTGGCTCAGTGGGTTAAGCCTCTGCCTTCAGCTCAGGTCATGATCTCAGGGTCCTGGGATCAAGCCCCCGCATCAGGCTCTCTGCTCGGCGGGGAGCCTGCTTCCTCCTCTCTCTCTCTCTCTGCCTACTTGTGATCTCTCTCTCTCTCTGTCAAATAAATAAATAAAATATTAAAAGAAAAAAAAAATTTTTTAAAGAACCTGAAAGTGAGACTGAGAAAACAGTTCTATTCACAACAGCATCAAAAATAACAACATACTTGATAATAAATTTAACAAAGGAAGTGCACTGCAAAGTATGAAACACTGCTGAAAAAAATCAAAGACAACCTACGTAAATGGACAAATACGCATGTTCTTGGATTGGGAGACTCAGTAGTAAGATGGGACTAGCTCCCCCCAAGTGATATACAGATTCAATGCAATCCCAATCAGAATCTTAGATAATGTCCAGAAACTGACAATTTTTTAAAATTCATATGGAATGCAAGAGTCCCTCAAAAGCCAAAGCAATTCTAAACAAAGAATCAAGTAGTATGACTCACACTTTCCCAATTCCAAAACTTACACAAAGAAACTGCAGTCAATGGAGCATCACTGGTATAAGGACAGACATATGAATCAATGGAATAGAGACAAGAATTCAGAAATAAATTCACTCATGCACAGCTGATTTATTTTTTACAAAAATGCAAGGTAATTCAATGAGGGAAAAATAGTCTTTTCAAAGAAATACTGCAACAACTGTACAGTCATATGTAAAGAATGAAGGACTGTAACATCACCCCACATACAAAAATCAACTCAAAGTTGATTAATCAAGACCTAAATGTACAACTTTAGTGAAATCTATAAAACTATTAGAAGTGGGATGCCTGGGTGGGTGCCTGGGTGGTTCAGTGGGTTAAAGCCTCTGCCTTCAGCTCAGATCATGATCCCAGGGTCCTGGGATGGAGCCCTGCATCAGGTTTTCTGCTCAGCAGGGAGCCTGCTTCCTCTTTTCTCTGCCTGCGTCTCTGCGTACTTGTGATCTCTGTCAAATAAATAAAATCTTAAAAAAAAAAAAAAGTGGGACGCCTGAGTGGCTCAGTCAGTTGAGTGTCTGACCCTTGATTGCGGCTCAGGTCATGATCCCATGGTCATGAGATTGAGCCCCCGTGTCAGGCTTCACGTCTGGCTAAATATTCTCTCCCTCTCCCTGTGCCTCTTCCCCCAACCCCTGCTTGTGTGCACACTCTCTCTCTCAAAAAATAAGAAATAAATAAAACTATTAGAAGAAAAATTGGAGTAAATCTTGAGGACCTTGGCTTTCACAAAGAAATCTTAGATATTACAAAAAAGCATGAATAACAAAAGAAAAAAGATAAATTGGACTTCATCACAATTAAAAACTTTTGTACTTTAAAGTGAACCATCGGGCGCCTGGGTGGCTCAGTGGTTAAGCCGCTGCCTTCGGCTCAGGTCATGATCTCAGGGTCCTGGGATCGAGCCCCACATCGGGCTCTTTGCTCGGCAGGGATCCTGCTTCCTCCTCTCTATCTCTCTCTGCCTGCCTCTCTGCCTACTTGTGATTTCTCCCTGTCAAATAAATAAATAAAATCTTAAAAAAAAAAATTAAAGTGAACCATCAAGAAAATTAAAATACAACTTACAGAAGAAAATATTTGCAAATCATATATGTGATAAGAGATTTGTATCCAGACAATATAAAAAATTCTTATAACTTAATAATAAAAAGACAAATAAACCAGTAATGTTAAAAAATGGGAAAAGGGGGGCGCCTGGGTGGCTCAGTGGGTTAAAACCTCTGCCTTCGGCTCGGGTCGTTATCACAGGGTCCTGGGATCGAGCCCCACATTGGGCTCTTTGCTCATTGGGGAGCCTGCTTCCTCCTCTCTCTCTCTGACTGCCTCTGTGCCTACTTGTGATCTCTGTCAAATAAATAAATAAAAATCTTTAAAAAAAAATGGGAAAAGGTTCTGAATAGACATTTCTGCAAAGATGATATAAAAATGGCCAATAACCACATGAAAACATGCTTGATGACATGAGTCATTAGGGAACCCAAATCAAAATCATAACAAGGTGCCATTTCGAATCCACTAAGTATAGCTAGATCCAAAAAATCAAGTAACAAATGTTTGTAAGGATATAAAATTAGAACCCTCATACGCTGCTGGTAGGAATGTTAAAATGGTACAGCAGCTTTGGAAAACATTTTGCTAATTCCTCAAATGATTAAACATACAGTTACCATATAAGCCAGCAATTGTTCTCCTAAGAAGGTATCTAACAGAAAAGAAAACGTAATGTCAGAGGCCCCTGGGTGGCTCAGTGGGTTAAGCCTCTGCTTCCGGCTCCAGGTCAGGGTCCTGGATCGAGCCCCGCATCGGGCTCTCTGCTCGGCGGGGATCCTGCTTCTCCCTCTCTCTCTACCTGCCTCTCTGCCTACTTGTGATCTCTCTCTGTCAAATAAATAAAATCTTTAAAAAAAAAAAAAAGAAAGAAAGAAAACGTAATGTCAGTATAAAATCTTGCACGTGAATGTTTACAGCAGCATTATTTATAAAAGCCAAAAAATGGAAACAACCTAAATGTCCATGAACACATGAACAGATAGACAAAATGCAGTACTGTCTACAGGGAGAGTTATATGACCACAAAAAGGAATGAAGTACTGATACATGCTAGAACATGGATGAACCTGAATGCTAAGTGAAAATGTCAGGCATAAAAGATCATATTGTAGGAGTCAATCGGTATGAAACATCCAGAATAGAAAATCTATAGAGATGGGACGCCTGGGTGGCTCAGTTGGTTGAGCAGCTGCCTTCGGCTCGGGTCATGATCCCAGCGTCCTGGGATCAAGTCCCGCATCGGGCTCCTTGCTCGGCGGGGAGCCTGCTTCTCCCTGTGCCTTTGCCTGCCATTCTGTCTGCCTGTGCTCGCTCTCTCCCCCTCTCTCTCTGATAAGTAAATAAAATTAAAAAAAAAAAAGAAAATCTATAGAGACAAAAAGTAGATTATTAGTTACCTAAGCCTGGGGAGGGTCGAGAGGAAATGGGGAACAACTGCTTTGAGACCTAAGGTATCTTTCTGAGGTGATGAAAATGCTCTAAAATTGACTATTACAATATTTACACCTACCTATAAATATACCAGAAAACAATGAATTATACTTCAGTGGGTGACTTATTTGGCGTGTGACATTAACAACTTAATGAAGTTGTTTAAAAGGGTGCCACACCTGGGTGGCTCAGTCGGTTGAGCGTCTGCCTTCGACTGAGGTCATAATCCCAGAGTCCTGGGATCAAGGCCTGCATTGGGCTCTCTGCTCAGGGGGAGTCTCTCTCTCCTTCTGTGCTTTCTCTACCTCCCTCTCTTTCTCAAATAAATAAATAAATAAAATCTTTAAAAACTAAAAAAATTTTAAAAATAAAGTTGTTAAAAAAGTAGAATTTGCTGTCTTCTCCAAAAACAAGAGAAGTACTAACCAAATAGGGAAGAGTACCAAACAAAATGCAACTAAATATATTTTAAGTAATTTATATTTAATATAGATTTTTTAAGACTTTATTTATTTGACACATAGAGAGAGATCACAAGTAGGCAGAGAGGCAGGTAGAGAGAGAGGGAGAAACAGACTCCCCAGCAAGCAGAGAACCCGACACGAGGCTTGATCCAGGACTCTGAGACCATGACCTGAGCCGAAGGCAGAAGCTTAACCTTCTGAACCACCCAGGTGCCCCCATAATATAGATTTTATGCAACAGACCCTTAACGTAAATTTATGAGGCTCTTAAGAGTTCTTCAGGCACATACACAAAATCAATGCTTTCCAACTGAAACACAAAATCTATGGATTATTCACCAGTTTCTCCTATTCATACTCACAGCTCCCTACATGATAGAAATTAGCAAGAATGGCTCATAAACTTAAAGCTTTCAAAATAAACCTCCATTCTTTTGAAAGTAAACAAAAAATTAAAAACAAAACATAATAAAATGGGTGCTTACGACAGATAATGCCTTCAAATTTTCTTCTTGTCTCATCTCCTGAGTAGTCACATCTGTGTTTGACAGTGGATTTTCAACAACAGCTATGCCTATATCTGGTACATTCACAGTTATTTCAAGCTGTCAAAATGAGAAGTTTCATTATTTCATTTTGGGATACTAGTCAGTATAACAAAATGACTAAGTAAAATAAAGTATTAAACTGAATGAACAACTCACATTCATACACAATTAAAAACTGAAGTATAATAACTCGACAGCAACTTGGCAAAGTAAAACATTTAAGGTTTTGGAGGGGTCTGTGATCCTTACAAACAGTAAACAAAATTTCCAAGGTAATCTCCTTAGTACCTAGCATTTCCCTGTCTATGATCCCCACTTTGTCTCTATGTTCCCATAATTTCTCTCACCAATCTGTGAACATTTATGCAGCGCTTCCTAAAAGCTAGAAGGCTACAGTACAGATACAAGGGTATAAAGCTGAGTAACTCAAGTGTAGTCCCTACCTTCAAGGAACTCACAATCTGAGAAAAAAGGACATGCAATTATTTAACTATATACCATCTTCAGTGCTGTAATAAAGATGAGTTGAAAGCACTTGGAAAAATTTACCATGCATCCGCCTCTGCACCAAAGCAACTATGCTCTCCAACAACCCCATGATAGCCATGGCCATGGACATGTGAAAAAATTGAATTCATTCACATTTGCTCACATAATAGTCTTTTTGGTCATCGATCCCTATAATCTGGGGACTAAAGGACTAAGATTTCTCTCCTAGACTGTATACAAAACAATCTGGCTTCTAGTCCCTTATTTATAGAAAGGTAAGTATAAAAAACTATGATTCAACAGAAAGTAAATAAAGAGTCAAGTATGAAAATCTGCCTTCATGATATAATTAAAATAGTAACACTTATGCGTTCTGTATCTGTTTTCTCAGAAGCAAATATTAGAGAAAAATCTTTGCTACTATCCAGGATGAATGAGAAAGCTAATGTGACTTGAATAAACAAAATATTTTCTCAAGAGTTGGGAATGGATGACAAATGGAAATACTATAGAATCTGAAAGTTGGTTCTTTAAGGCACTGTCTAGTTTTAAAGCTTTATTTTTTTAAACAGCTTTACGGAGATACGATGTACATACTAAGAATTCACCCACGTAAAAAGTATATAATTTGATGTTTCTGTAATATGCAGTTATGAACAACCATCACCACAGTCACTTTTAGAACATTTTTATCACTTCAAAAAAGAATCCAATATCCATTAGTTATCACTCTCTTAACCCCTCATCTCCAAAACCCTAAGGCAAACCACTAATCTATATTCTGTCTCTACAGATTTTTCTGTTTGAGACATTTCATACGAATAGATAATTATGTGATTATATGATTCTTCTGCAACTGACTTCTTTCACTTAAAACGTGCCTTTCAGAGGCACCTGGGTGGCATCTGCCGTCAGCTCATGTTGTAATCCCAGGACGCTGGGATCAGGACCCCTCCTTGGGGCTCCCTGCTCAGTGGGAAGTCTGCTTCTCCCTCTCCCTCTCTAGCTCTCTCCCTCTCTCACCAAATAAATAAATAGATAGATAGATAAATCTTTAAAACAAAAAACAAAACAATGTGCCTTTCAACCAATGAAAATAGTAAAATACAAAACATAAAACTAAATGAATTCTCATGCTATGTTAACCGGCTGTCCTTGCACAAAAATTAACTTTCCGGGGGGGCGCCTGGGTGGCTCAGTGGGTTAAAGCCTCTGCTTTTGGCTCAGGTCATGATCCCAGGGTCCTGGGATCGAGCCCCACATCAGGCTCTCTGCTCAGCTGGGAGCCTGCTTCCCCCTCTCTCTCTGCCTGCCTCTCTGCCTACTTGTGATCTCTGTCAAATAAATAAATCTTAAAAAAAAAAAAAAAAACTAACTTTCCTTTTGTATTTTCTTGGTTTCAAATAAAACATAAATTCATTATCTTCATCTTAGAACTTTCAGTTTTAAGAAATTTCATTTTGCATCATTTTTATTTAGTTTCAACCATTCTAATTCATGAACTTTATAATATCTAGTATGTGATTATTAACAGTGAATAAATAAAGGTAGTTGTGGACTTCCATTCATCATAAATGTGAAGCTACAGATTCAATAGTCCATTAATTCTGGATTTAACATTACTTGAATTGGTTTGAGTTTCCTACTTCTTTTGTTATCATCATCACTACTACCTCAGTTAATTCCTAAATTCTGTTGCAAATGACTCAGAAACAATCACAAATGATTAATACAAAAGAGATGTGGTTGTGCTGCTCTTTAAGCCAAGTAAATTACTAAAAATTGAAGGAAAAACAAAGATGGAATACTAGACCAAGAGGCAAAACAGGAGCGCTTATAACAAAGTAAGTCGAAATATTATGTTCCTCTATCATCTACTCATTAGGATGGCTATTCTGAAAAATAGCCATAATATAAAAATAGCCATAAATAAATAAAAGGGCTGGTGAGAATATAGAGAAATCAGAAGCGTTGTATACTACCAACAGGAAGGAGAAATGATACAACTGTTATGCTATGTATGAAAGTTTTTCAAGGGCACCTGGGTGGCTCAGTGGGTTAAGCCACTGCCTTCGGCTCAGGTCATGATCTCAGGGTCCTGGTATCGAGTCCCGCATTGGGCTTTCTGCTCAGCAGGGAGCCTGCTTCCCCCTCTCTCTCTGCCTGCCTCTCTGTCTGCTGTGATCTCTCTCTGTCAAATTAATAAATAAAATCTTTAAAAAAAAAAAAAAAAAAAGAAAGTTTTTCAAAAGAGTAAAAACTGGTGTATAATTTACCATATAATTATGACTCTGCTTCTAGGTATAGCCCCAAAAGAATTGAGAACAGGACTTAGAAGAGATATTTGTATACCCATGTTCATAGCAGCACTCTCTACAGTAACAGCCAAAAGGTGAAGGCAACCAACCATCCACTGACAGATAAAAAGATAAACAAATGTGGTACAGATACATGATGAAATACTATCAACCTTAAAAAAAGAACACTCTAATTCAAGATGGATGAACACAAAAAGAACACATGCTTCAATATAGATGAACTCTAAAAACTTTATACTCAATGAAATAAGCCAGTCACAATGAGGACACACTGTATGATTTCAGTTACCTGAAGTACCTAGAGTAATGTCATAAAGATGAAAGCAGAATGGTGTTTGCCACAAGCAAGAGGGGAGGAGGTAATGGGAAATTATCGTTTAATGGGTATAGTTTCAGTTCTGCAAGATGAAAAAGTTCTGTGGATGGATAGTGGTGATGGTGTAGCACAATATGAATGCACTTAATGCCACTGAACTACACACTTAAAATGGCTAAGAGGATACATTTTACGTATATTTTGCCAAAATTTTTAACAAGAAAAAAATAAAAAGAAGTACGTCCCTTCTACACTCTCTACCAACCAGCCCCAGAAAACACCTGCCAAAATGAAAAAGAAAAAACTAATCAGAAAATAGATTAAGCAGTCTCCACATACAAATGAAATTAGATTTCGATACTTATTATTATAATAAACTACCTCGTGGTGGACCTGGGTCACAGAGGTTATGTAATCACAGGAGGCTCCAACTGATTCCTTCAGATATTCCCCAGGCCTCAAACAAATTACATTTGGTAGCGGCTATTTAGAAAATGAACTTTTCAAATCTTAATAATCACTAAGAAGAAACAATGATACGCTAAAAGAAAAAAAACAAGGCAAAGTTCTAAGAATTAAAAAAACAAACTACCTCTTCCATTGTTTCCTCGATCTGAGCAGGAACAGGTTCGGGAGACCTAAGACCAATGGGAACAAACACTGGAGCTTTGTTTACTTCTTCTGGAGCAAGATGGTAACTTTCATCTTCATAATCTGGCTCAAAATCTTCATCATCATCTTCATCTTCTTCCTGTGAAGCCCGAAGAGTCACCAGCGTGGCCTTGGAAGCACGAGGTTCCTTCCTAGAGGTCTTACTTCGAACTCGTTTTGATCCACGCCCTCTGGTGACACTTGGTTTCATCCTGCGATGCATTCTCCTTCCACCATGATCTACCTCACACTCAGAAGTAGAAGAGGCAGTTGTTCTTCGATCCAGACCAATTTTAGAGTAATTTGATTCTTTTAACAGCTGTGGAGAGCTGGATGTTTAATCAAAATAACAACAGTCATTATATGCACATGGAGGACATTTTAATGAAACCAAAATTTCAGAATGATATCCCATTTCAAGCATTTAAATTGAAAATGACCACAATCCATTAAGTCAAAAACTTACTCTGTGAAATGAAGAAGGAAATGTACTATTACTACCAGTTCCTTTTTCATTCTTAGTTACCTACCCTCAAATTTTTCATATTAAGTTTTTAACTCTGGGCCATTTTTTCCTTGCTATTTAAGTGAAGAGGGGATATAAGACTGGAAATTATTAGAAGAAAATGAGAAAAGGAAAATGGTCCAATAAAACAAAATGAGCTCAAAAAGAAGTGATACTCTGAGGGTTGCTGGGGGGGAGAAGGGGTGGGGAGAGGGTAGCTGGGTTATAAACTTTGGGGAGGGTATGTGCTATGGTGAATGCTGGGAAGTGTGTAAGCCTGATGATCCATAGACATGTACCCTGGGGCTATTAATACATTATATATTAATAAAAAATTTAAAAATTTTTTTAAAAAGTGATACTGGTGTATCCTACTGGGTAAACAGACTAGGTTAAAATAAAGAAGGAAAGGCAAAAAATCCACCAGAACAGTTGTTTTTTAGAACTTAAGTTCTTTTCCACTATTCTTAAAACCTATAGAACATGAGCACCCTTCAGGTGTATTTGTGACCCCACCTGAACTAGCACTTTAATTATTTAAGTAACAGATACTGCTACTTTGGTCAGGCTTCCACTCATGTCTAATACGCTCAATATCCAGAAATTTTAACTGTAGGAAAGAAAAATCTTCCTAAGAACACCAGAAAAAGGTAAACTTTAATAAATAAAAATCCTAAGCAGGAAAGGAGAAGACCTGTAATTATCAACCAATCTACACTTTTCTTAACAAACCATGTTTTTACTCTACCAATAAGTTATGGCAAGACATCCATAAAAAGTTACTTTTATTTCTTATTCTGAAAGTATTTGTTAAATAAAACCTTACCTTGATAGTTTACTGAGACATGGCTCTTCAGCAACTGAAGACACAGAATTATCCCCTACGGTTTTTCCTCCAGCACTTCCTGATGGTCCAACTTCTAAATGAGCACTGCTTTTGGCCAAAGTAGCCTCCGTGGAATCTACACAATCTTTTCTTGCTGAAACCTCCAAAGATGTCAGAAACTCAGCCTTTTCCTTAAGTTTAAGAAGAAATAGCTCATATTACCAAGGAAACAATATTTACGATCATTTGGTTCAGTGGCTAGGCCTAAAGCTTTAAGTTTACACACATACAAGTGACTGGTTTCTAACTTTTTATAATATTAGAAGGTCACTCAATTTTTATAAAATTAGTTATAATACAAAAGACAAAACTATATTTTTAAAAATTATCTCCTTCATGATTTTGACAAAACAGAGCCCACCGACAAAAAGTATTTTTTTCAAACTTACTTTTTGAAGGAGGTGGGTGTCAGAATCTCGGGGCTGCAGCAAATTATCTTCTGGCTTCCTTGCCTCACTCTCATCTGCTCTGTCTTTTTCTATGCCTGGCTCATCTTTCTTACCATGTGCTCGTCCCAAATTTGGCTTAACCTTTCGGAACTGCCTTCTTACCAAATGTGCTGGACTAGGAACAGACCTTTTAGGTTCATGTCTAGAATGAAGTACAAATTATGATGAAAAAACAAAATCAGAATCCCATATCGACAAGAGAGCTGTTATATCAAACAATTTGGAACACAAAACAATACTGTGTTCAAAGAGCTGTTATATCAAACAATTTGGAACACAAACCAATACTGTGTTCAAAGCTTTTATAATTTCCATTTTCTGTATAGTCTGGAAAATAGTTTTCAGTAATAATCTTTTTTTACTTCACTCAGATTCTGGTGTGTAGTGTCAAGGTACATTAAGTAATCTTCAGAGAGATAACTAGATACAAAAAAAAAAAACCTGCCAGTAGTTGAACATGAATTTCACAATGGTATTTTTTTTTTTTAAGATTTTATTTATCTGACAGAAAAAAAGAGAAAGAGAGAGCACAAATAGGCAGAGCGGAAGGCACGGGAAAGGGAGAAGCAGGCTCTCCACTTAGCAGGGAGCTCAATGTGGGATTTGATCCTGGGACTCCAGGATCATGACCTGAGCCGCAGGCATCAGCTTAACCAACTGAGCCACCCTGGTGCCCCCACAATGGTACTTTAAACAAATATCAACTGGGCTCCGACGCATGAACAAATATATAATGTCACAACATCCTTGGAAACTTCTGGTTCGAGACCAGGCTTGAAAGCCAGAGTCCATTCTCCCATCACAGACCTATCAGTTTATGGAAAAAGGTTTACTAATAGCCACTGTCACAGGATCTCAAAATAATCATTTTGTGTCTGCCAAATCAGAAAAAGACAAGGTTTAATATTCAACAGAGTAGGTATAGTTCCCAAAACAACCCCTGAAGAGCTATCTTAAGTTCTCCTGGAAAATATTTTAATACCTGGCAAGGATCTGAATTCTGAATTAGAGAAGCTTTAAACTAATATAAACCTGGATATTATAAAGAAAATTAGGCATATAAGTATCTATCAGGAGTTCTCTGAAAAAATCTATATTAAAGAACTAATTATTTTTTTTTAAGATTTTATTTATTTATTTGACAGACAGGGATCACAAGTAGGCAGAGAGGCAGGCAGAGAGAGAGGAAGGGAAGCAGGCTCCCTGCTGAGCAGAGAGCCCGATGTGGGGCTCCATCCCAGGACCCTGAGACCATGACCTGAGCTGAAGGCAGAGGCTTTAACCCACTGAGCCATCCAGGTGCCCCTTAAAGACTAATCTTAAGTAATATTTCTAACAAATTACCTAGCAAAGAAGTACTCAGTTACATTACCCAATGTTCCAACTCTGCCAAGCTCTTCTGGCAGCAAAACACCAAGGAAGTTCACTGGAAATTCTAACAAGGTTATGATGCTGGCTAAATACATTCCAATGTAGGCTAATGAATTTAGGAAAACAGATTATATTTAAAGTAAGTTATTTACAGTCACCTGTGATTCTACAAAGGCAAGTAAAAGTAAAATAAATATATAAACCTAACACACTACTTAAGTCAAAAGGGACAATAAGATAATACTGGACTTAGGAACAACCTAATTTAAAAACTATAAAGATTTTTACTCTAAAGAAAGCATCAGTCATGATAAAGTGAACAGCTGGAATAAATTTCATGAATAGAAAAAGGGTTTCAAGAGGAAAAAAAAAAGGGGGTGGGGTGAGCTGGAGCATGGGTTTCCATAAAAAAATTAAAAGTTTGATTTCTCTCATTAAAAAACACAAAAGTTGAGCATAAAATCTCTTGAAACATGTAAAGTTTCTTCCAGGAAAGTCTGCTTATGTAACTACAAGAATCTGCTAGTCTGAAAGTCACAAATCCTGAAAACTTAAGTTTAAAAACTAATTTGCCAGTGTTTATTTTGAACAAGCCATTCAAATCCTCTTGGTCTAGCCAGTTAATGACAAATGAGAGCATTAGGAAAGGCTGAACTTGAAGGTCACTAACCTTTAAAGGCTCAGTAAGTCACAATCAAATACTTACAATGGTTTGTATTCCTTACAGTATAATCTGCCATTCTCCCTAGTCTGCCTTTACCCTTTCCTAAATCTACTACTCTCCTTCTTTTTCCCCATTTCACACAGCTCCCTTCACCATTCCTCAAACAAGCCAGGCATGCTCTCGCCTTAAGTACTGCGAAGCTGCTGTTCCCTCTCCCCTTCGACAACCCCTGGACTTGCTGTTCCTTCACTTCTTTTGGGTCTTCCTTCTAGTGGTACCCTTACAATGAAGCATCCTTTGATCATTGCTAATCATAATATAGTATTAAGGTGCCTGGGTGGCTCAGTGGTTAAAAGTCCAACTCCTGATTTTGGCTCAGGTCATTTCAGGGCCATGAGATTGAGGCCTGCATGGGGTTCAGCGCTCAGTGGGGAGAATGCTTGAGATTTTCTCTCTCTCTCCCTCTGCCCCCTCCCTGCTCACTCACACGCATGCACATATATGCTCACCTGCACTTTAAAATAAATAATCTTTTTTTTAAAAAAGTAGTATCAGAGGGGCGCCTGGGTGGCTCAGTGGGTTAAAGCCTCTGCCTACAGCTCTGGTCACGATCTCAGGGTCCTGGAATCAAGCCCTGCATCAGGCTCTCTGCTCAGCGGGAGCCTGCTTCCTCCTCTCTCTCTCTCTGCCTGCTCTCTGCCTACTTGTGATCTCTGTCTGTCAAATAAATAAATGAAATCTTAAAAAAAAAAAGTAGTATCAGTAATAATAAAGCAGATTTTAAGTAATAAATAAAAATGGTAGTACTGAAATATCTTCACCTTTCTGGTCTAACTCATTTAAAAGATACCATTCTTAACATTTGGTTTGGGATATTCTAGGATATAGCATTTCCTATGTATGAATTTAGTCAGTAGGATATAAATTTCCAAATATACCAGGAACTTAAGAACTTATCTACTATTAAATTTAGTTTTAAAATAAAATATGAGGAGGCTCGCCAAACTTTGTGGAGAAATCATAAATGAAGAGAATATCAATCATGCAATTCTCATAGTATTTGAAGAAGCATATTTAAAATATTCAATTTCAGGGCGCCTGGGTGGCTCAGTGGGTTAAGCCGCTGCCTTCGGCTCAGGTCATGATCTCAGGGTCCTCGGATCGAGTCCCGCATCGGGCTCTCTGCTCAGCGGGGAGCCTGCTTCCTCCACTCTCTCTCTCTCTGCCTACTTGTGATCTCTCTGTCAAATAAATAAATAAAATCTTTTAAAAAATAAAAATAAATAAAATAAAATAAAATATTCTATTTCAGACACATGGGTGGCCCAGTCATTAAGCATCTGCCTTCAGCTCAGGTTGTGATCCCAGGGTTCTGGGATCAAGGCTCACATCAGGCTCCCTGCACATCGGGAAGCCTGACTCTCCCTCTCCCACTCCCCCGCTTGTTTTCCTTCTCTCTCTATGTCTCTGTCAAATAAATAAAATTTTTAAAAAATAAAAATTTAAAAAAATTTCATTTCATAATTAAGTATTGCTTTAACCTTTCACAAAATTTTCTTGATGTCAAGTTCTCCAACCTTTATCTTCAGAAGTTTTATGTTTTTCTGATTAAAAGCAAACTCACCTCATCTTTTCATCTAAAACATTTATTTTGTTAAGATGAAGAGTTTCTGCAAGGACCATGTGACTCTGGTTTTCACACGTTATACCTTCTGAAACTTTGGAGGATACAACTTCAATTTCAGTTCCAACTGGAGAGCTTGGCTAAAATGACAAAAGAATGGTAGCATTTTTTTTTTTCTAATACCTCCCAAAATATTTCAATCATTAGGTATTGAGTTTTTCAAAATGAAGAGTCAAACTAGGTATGCAATGTTCACTTTTTGTCCAAAATAAAACTATCTAATTCAGAGAGAAGCTTCAATTACTGCAATTATTATGTTTACAGGACACTTTAAAAACTAAATAATTATCTGTTGTAAACACCTACCACCCCCCACCTCACCCCCAAAATTTTTCCAAAAAAGTTCAATGATTTCTTCTGGGGATAGAGAGGTTTCAAACAAGATTACAATGGCTTTAAATCTAGATTTCCCCTTGGTAGACAGAGAAAAAGAAGGACAAAGAAATAAGATCTGTTGAAAAGTACATTACACTACTCAGATTTATACCAAAAGATAGATCAAAAAAAGATTGGTTAAACTGTCAAACAGCAGAATGTTATGCAGCAATGAAAAACGATATACCTCTATACTTCTTGACATGAAAAGTCACTTAATATATTAAATAAAATATAAGTCACAAAAATAACGTGTACAGGGTGCCTGGGTGGCTCAGTGGGTTAAAGCTTCTGCCTTCAGCTCGGTCATGATCTCAGGTCCTGGGATCAAGCCCCACATTGGGCTCTCTGCTCAGCGGGGAGCCTGCTTCCTCCTCTCTCTCTGCCTGCCTCTCTACCTGCTTGTGATCTCTATCAAATAAATAAATAAAATATTTTTTTTTAAAAAATGTACGCAGTGACTTTACTATTTTAAAAAATTATCTTATGTTTCAGTAATCTCTATACCTGATGTGGGGCTTAAATTTACAACCCAAAGATCAAGAGCTGCATTTTCTACCACCTGAACCAGCCAGGTGCCCCAGAGATTGTATTATTTAAATTTACATAAGTATACACACATGCATGCATGGAGATACACCCAGTAAGATACGTCAGAAGGTTTTCAGTGGTTACCTCAATATTATTATAATATTTTGTATTAATTGAATATTTTTATAATGAATAGGTTCATTAATTAGGGGAAAAATCTGTTTTCATTTAAAAAAAATCTAGAATGGTAAATCTAGAACAGAACTAGATATATTATATATTCATTAATGAGAGTGTCACATGCCTATATTCTAAACCTAGTCTGAGATGCCATTTCGTATTTTAACATGCATTAGAAGGCTCAATTACATAACAATAACTTACCACAGTCAAGAACTTTTTAGTTTCATCTTTTTGTACTACTGTTCTTTCTTCCTTAATTATGCCTTCAGCTTCACCTTTTTCTATTTGCCTCGGTCCAGCCTTTTTTATGTTTGGTCTGGGTCTCTGAAGTCGGCTCCTTACTATTCGAGCAGTTGGAATAATGCTTTCCTTCACTTCTTGCTGAAAAGTGTTTGTTCTATGAGCCCTAGAAGAGAGGACAGGGAGAAAGAGAGAGAGCTGGACTGTAAGATGAAAACTACTGTAAAAACATAAAATTTGAATCTTCTCTAACTATAAAATCAAATTACTTCAATGATATATATTCTTTTATTTAAAAAAAAATAGTTATTTTAATCCTGAAAAGGTAATGAATTTATGTAATGTAGAAAATTCAAATTCATGGAGCCAGCAAGTATAAAGGTAGTTGCCAGGGAATGGAAGAAGGGGAATGGGGTATTCTTGTTAACGGGTTAAGTTTCAGGTTGGAAAAATGAAAAAGTTCTGGAGATATATGTGGTAACTGTTGCAAAACAACATGAATGTGCATTTTTGTGAATGTGCATTAATAACACTAGACCATCTATATAAAAAATGGTTAAAACTGTAAATAAGTCTTCTACTACAATTTTTTTGGTCAAGATTTTATTTATTTATTTGACAAAGAGAGAGAGCATAAGCAGGGAGAAGCAGGGAGAGGGAAGCAGGCAGAGGGAGAGGGAAAAGCAGGCACTCACTAAGCAAGGAACTCAAAGTGGAACTTGATCCCAGGACCCCAGGATCATGCCCTAACTTAATTCAAATGCTTAACCAACTGAGCCATCCAGGCATCTTTCTACTACAGTTTTTAAGAAGATAATGAATATAATCCTTATATGCATGTATTTTTAAATGCAGTGTTTTGCATAAAACCCTAAGTAGCTAATAGTGAATACAGGCAGGTAAGCATCAAAAGGTGTTAACTCAGTGTGATTTTCTATTTTAGACAGTCTGACACATGAATAAAAATAAACCAAGTATTCTTGGAGAGCCTGGGTGGTGCAGTCAGTTAAGCATCCAACTATTGGTTTTGGCTTAGGTCATTATGTCAGGGTCATAAGATCAAACCCCACAGAGGGCTGTGTGCTCAGTATGGCATCTGGTTAAGACTCTCTTTCCCTCTCCTTCTGCCCCTCCTCCCTGAGTACTCTCTGTCTCTCAAATAATCTTTTTAAAAATAATAAATAAATAAAAATAAACCAAGTATTCTTGATATTCACTTTTAAAATACATTAACACATCTTAGTAACAATGAAGAAATACTTGAAGAATTCTCTCATATTTTAGATTTTCCTTTGCTTTTTTTTTTTTAATATACATATATTTTAGATTTTCAAAGAAGTATCACTGTTTACCCCAGAGAAACAACTAATTCCTTTTCCTGGGTCTGTACAGGCTGAGACATGGCTTCAGGATCACAAGAACTTGAAGGTGAAAGGTCCTTTTCACTGTGTATACACGGTAATATTACAGTCTCCTCCTCCCTGTGACCTGATTTGTCTTTTTCTCTTGATGTCATTAGGGAAGCCACACCCTAGAAGGCAGGTAAGGAAAATTTCATTGAGGGCTGAAACAGGAACTTTCATACACTACGAGCAAAATAAATTAGTAGAGTCTCTGCAGAGGACAACAGAAAGGTACCTACTAAAATTTTAATTCTCAGCAAATTTACTTCTAGAAATGTATCTTACAAACATCTTCAAGTAAGTATATGGAAAAGTACATAAAAGATGTTTACTATACCCATTTAATAGCCCCCCAAAAAAGCAATGAACAAAATCAAAACACTGGGAACAAGACAAACCTATCAGTAAGGTATTGAATAAATTATAATTTGCTTATAGTAGAACAATCCAGAACAATTTAGAAGATAAATCTGTATATACTGATCCAGAAATATGTTCATAATATTAAGTGAAAAATACGAGAAGGCAAGTTATAACACCATTTTTGGAAAACAAAGAAAATATCCACATATTTTATTTTTTATGTAAATAAGTATATATACAGAAAAGAATGGGTGGACATACTCAAAATAGTTACATGACTGATTAACCTGGGAGGAAGAAATGGGACATCACAATGGACTCTCACTTTTAGATGATGTATTTTTTCAATCTGCAATTCCTATCATCAGATAAAATAATCAATAAAAAAGATACACCTTTTTAAAATTTAAGAACAGGAAGAAAAAATACAAATTTTCAAGCATTTTAAGAACTGTTTTACTTTTTTAACGATTTTTTAAAATTTATTTATTTGAGAGAGCATGAGGGTGAGAGAGAGGATGGGACGGGAGAGGATCAGAGGGAGGAGGAGACTCCCTGCTGAGCGGGCAACCCGATGGGCACTCAATCACAGGACTCCAGGATCGTGATGTGAGCCGAAGGCAGTTGTTTAACCAACTGAGCCATCCAGGCGCCCTCTTTATTTATTTTTTAAATAGGCTCCACACTGGGCTTGAACTCACACCCCTGATATCAAAATCTAAGCCGAAATCAAGAGTTGGACACTTAACCAACTGAGCCACCCAGGCACCCCAGAACTAAGCCATTTTAAAACACTTGGGGCACCTGGGTGGCTCAGTTGGTTAAGCATCTGCCTTCGGCTCAGGTCATGATCCCAGAGTCCTGGAATGGAGCCCTACATGGGGAAATCCCCGCTAGCAGGGAGTCTGCTTCTCCCTCTGACCTTCCCCCTGTCATGCTTTCTCTCTCTCTCTCGAATAAATAGTTAAAAATAAATAAAAATAAAACAAAAAGAATTTTAATCCAAAATTGCACTTTTTAAAAAATACATCATTTTATTATCTTTTTAATGAACTGGGATTTTTTATTATTATTAAAGTACAGTTGACAATGTTTTATTAGTTTTAGATGCACAACACAGTGATTCAACAATTCTATACAGTACTCAATATTCACCACAGTAATTATAGTCACTATATATAACCATATGTTACTATATTACTACATATGTTACTATATTATTAAGTATATTCCCTATACCGTGCTTATCTGTTACTTATTTCATGACTGAAAATTTGTGCTTCTTAAAAGATTTATATTTTTAAGTAATCTTTATACCCAACATGAGGTTCAACCTCACAACGCCAAGATCAAGAGTTTGCCTATCTACCAACTAAGCCAGCCAGCGGCCCTGGGAAGTCTGGACCTCTTAATCCCCCTTTCCTATTTCACATGCAATAGAAATTATATGAGAAAATATCTGTTAAATGTTAACCCCAGCTGTTTTACTTTAGTAGCAATAGCTAAGACAAAAAACATCCACCTTGAATAGCACTCACATGTTGAGAAGGGAGTGTGCTCACCTGTTCACTGGTCTGCTGCACCACAACAGTCTCAGTTTTATCAGTTTCCAATTTCTTCCCATGTACATATTTTTCTGCTTCTGTAGTCTCTCTCTTTAAAGTTGCTCTTGCTAAGTTCGGTTTTGGTCTCTTGAATCGACTTCTCATAAAAGGTGCTGGTTTAATTTCTAGTGGCTTCTGCTCTTGAGGAAGAGATTTGCTTTTGGAAAAAGGATTATCAAACTTTAGAATGAGTTTAAGGGGCAATGAGAACAGAGTCTTAGGACAACTTGAGAAACTGGCAATAAATATTAAATCTAATTCTTATTTTTAATTTTTTTAAAATATTTTTATTAACATATGTATTTTTTGCCCCAGGGGAACAGGTCTGTGAATCATCAGTCTTAACATTTCACAGCACTCACCATTAACACACACCCTCCCCAATGTCTCTTTAAATCTAATTCTTAACAGGTAAACAAATTGGGCTATTTGGCAGATCCTGAAAAATACAAGGAGTACAACTGAAATATATGCCTATCATCTTTGCAAAGAGAAAACAGTGGCTCTCACACCCATACTGACTTAGGATTATATGTTACATACAATTCTCTTGTTAGTAATTCTCTCAATCTAGTGTCATAATGACCTCAAAATTCTCTCCCTATCATTCCAGAGCTTAGAAGCAGTTTAACACTATGCTATAGATACACCTTGAAATCTTACTGATAATCTGAAAATGTCTCCTTAGATGCTTTGTCTTGGGCACATGGGTGGCTCAGTCAATTAAGCATCTGCCTCTGGCTTGGGTCATGATCCCAGGGTCCTGGGATCAAGCTCCCTGCTCAGTGGAGGGCCTGCTTCTCCCTCTCCTTACCCTCTCCCTGCTCTTGCTCTCTCCCTCCAAAAAATATTTTTTAAATAAAAAACAAAGATGATTTGTCTTTAAAAGCACACAGACCAATATGTTTATACCTTAAATTAGTATTTGAAAACTGCTCTGGAACATCTGGAGATAGCATCCCCTTGTCATTTGTTTTATCAGGTTCAGAAGTCTGTAAAGAAGTCTCCAAACAACTCAAGTGACCTGACAGTTCCTTTTCAGAATTTTTTTCTTCTTCAGGTGTCTGCACCACGGATAGTACTTCACTGCTAACATTCTAGAGGAATAGTCACAGGAAATCAGCACAAATGGAAAATGTCACAATCATGTGAACTTCAAGTAAACTTTTGAGGTTTTTTGAAGATTTTATTTTTAAGTAATCTTTACACCTCACATGCAGCTCAAACCTATAACCCCATGATCAAGAGTCACCTGCTTTAAAAAAAGGTCACATGATCCACCTACTGAGCCAGCCAAGCAGCCCCACTGGAAACAAGCAGCTGGATGGCTCAGTCAGTTGGGCGTCCAACTCTCATTTTCAACTCAAGTCATGATCTCAGGGGTGTGGAATCAAGCCCCACAAAGCGCTTCATGCTGAGTGCGGAGCGTGCCTTAGATTCTCTGACTCTCTCCAAGGCCCACCCCATAATTGCTCTCTCTCCCTTTCTAAAATAAAGTAAAATTTTAAAAATATTTTTTAAAAAGGAAGAAAAAGGAAAATTTAAAAGTGGAGGGAAGGTGGGGGGCACCTGGATGGCTCAGTCACTCAAGCATCCGACTGTTGGTTTCAGGTCAGGTCATGGTCTCAGGGTTCTAAGATCGAGCCCTATGTTGGGCTCCATGCTCAGAGCAGTCTGCTTAGTCCACCCCTCCTACTTGCTCTCCTTAAATAATTTAAAAAATAAAAAAATAAAAGTGGAATGGGACAGGAAATAAAAAAAGAAAGACATTTGGTCACAAGAAATAATTCTACTCTATGTTCATATTACAGTTAGCACTAATCCAGTCTAATTCCCTACACTCCTTTTAGCTAAGAGTAACTTCAAACTGACATTAAGAACAGTAACTTAACCACATTTAAATATATTTTTAAGTTACTTTTTTAAAAGATACATAGTTTCTTTAAGGTCCTAAAACACAGAATTTAGGGCTGGGAAAGACTTCAAAGCTTTTAGAGATTTTAAATTTTGTGGGATTTAAGAGCAATAATCACCGTTTTTATTTTGATAATTTTTCCCTGAAAAAGTGTTCAAAAATAGGTTTGCTAAAGAACAGAAAAATACATACTTTGATAGTTAGTGAAGACACAGTGTTGCAGCAACTACTACTGCTCTGCATTAAATCTGTGTCATTTTGTCTTGAGGTCCTGGTCTCCTCTGCTCCATATTTCCTTAAAGAAATGTCTATTTTTCCAGTTTTTTCCAAATCTGCAGCCATTTCTTCAGGAGCACTAATTTCTTCTGATCTGCTTTTCTTTGAGGAAACGTCTCCAGTTTCTTTTGATTCTGCCTCTGTTTCTTCAATAGCAGTCGTCTTTCCTGATACCTTTTCCATCAGGGAAAGATCTCCTTCTCCAGTTTCTTTCAAATCAATCTCCCTTTCCCCAGTGGCACTGATCCCCAGTAGTACCTTTTCCCCCAGGGAAGTTCCCTTTTCAATTTCTTTCCAATCTGTCTCTATTTCACCTTGAGTCTTAGCCTCTGGGGCCTTTTCTTCTCTTCTTTCAGCTTCTTCCAAATGTGTTTCTCTCTCCTTAATGGCATCAACAATCTCTGGTACATTTTCCCTTACAGAAACCTCACTTCCAGTTTCTTCTAAATGTGTTTCTACTTCATCTATAGTGCTGACCTCTGGGGCATTTTCCTGTAGGGGTATTTTTCTTCTTCCAGTTTCTTCCAAATCTGTCACTATTTCTTCAGTGATATCAGACACCTCTGATACAGTATCCCTTGGGGAAACCTCTCTTCCAGTTTCCTCCAAATTTATCACTCTTTCCTCAGTGACATCAGACACCTCTGATACAATATCCCTTGGGGAAACCTCTCTTCCAGTTTCCTCAGTGACATCAGACACCTCTGATACAATATCCCTTGGGGAAACCTCTCTTCCAGTTTCCTCAGTGACATCAGACACCTCTGATACAATATCCCTTGGGGAAACCTCTCTTCCAGTTTCCTCCAAATTTATCACTCTTTCCTCAGTGACATCAGATACTTCTGATACAGTATCACTTGGGGAAACCTCTCTTCCTGTTTCCTCCAAATTTATCACTCTTTCCTCAGTGACATCAAACACCGCTGATACAGTATCCTTTGGGGAAACCTCTCTTCCAGTTTCCTCCAAATTTATCACACTTTCCTCAGTGACATCAGACACGTCTGATACAGTATCCCTTGGGGAAACCTTTCTTGCAGTTTCCTCCAAATTTATCACACTTTGCTCAGTGACATCAGACATGTCTGATACAGTATCCCTTGGGGAAACCTCTCTTCCAGTTTCTTCCAAATTCTTCACTCTTTCCTCAGTGATATCAGACACCTCTGATACAGTGTCCCCTGGGGAAACCTCTCCTCCTGTTTCGTTCAAATCTGTCTCCATTTCCACAGTGCTGGTCATCATTTCTGGTATCTTCTCTCTGGAAGACTTGTCTCTTTCAGTTTTCCCTAAAACTGACTCCATTTCCTTAGTAGAATTAGCCTCCACTGATATGCTCTCCCTTGGTAAGGTTTCTTCCATTCTTGTAATTTCTCTCAAAGGTGCTGCAAATTGCCCAGATTCAATCTCCTCTGACACCTCTTTCTTTGAGAAAATTTCTCTTCTTCTAGCTCCTCTTCCTATATTTGGCTTTGGTTTCTGAAATCGAGTCTTTAGAACTGGGACCTTCTTATCCTCTTGAATACTATATATGTATATATAAAAAAAAAAACATACAATCAAATTTTAAACCACACTGCCAGCTAAAGAAAGGATGGTTGAGAAAATACTACTAAAAGACGAGGAATTATCAACTAAAAAATAAATTAAGAAAGCCTCAGGCATCTCAGGATAAAACCTAAAAATTAAAGGAGAGGGAAAAAACCATGTTTTGAAATAATGAATTTTTAAAATGTCTACTCACATAGAGACATGTATAAAGAGAAATCTATCAATAAGGTCAATTAGAGTAGTAGTCAACTGGCTCTGAACCGTACCTAATTGTCAACCACACAATCGTTCTCAAATACTGGCTAAGAGTCTCCAGTCCTCTGCAATGGAGCTAGACCAAATTATGTCTACTATTCCTACCTCTTGGCCCCTCCTATCTTTTATCCAGCATATGCATTGCCTTAAGAGTTAAGCAATGCATTTATATGGCCAGATTTGAACAGCATCTCAAATAGCCATATTGAAGTATGACCTGAACAAAAAAGTATAAGAAAGGCTAGACTTTAAATGTGAAGATTGAAAAAACACTAGTAATTGTTGAAACTAAAAGGGCACCTGGGTGGCTCAGTTGTTAGGCATCTGCCTTCACCTTGGGTCATGATCCCAGAGTCCTGGGATCAAGCCCCCACATTGGGCTCTCTGCTCAGCAGGGAGCCTGCTCCCCCCCCCCTTCTCTCTATGCCTATTTGTGATCTCTGTCTGTCAAATAAATAAATTAAATATTTAAAAGGAAAACAAAAGAAAACAAATAATAAACAGTGGGGTGCCCTGGGTGACTCAGTCGTGGAGCGGCTGCCTTTGGTTCAGGTCATGATCCTGGGGTGCTGTGATCGAGCCCCGCATCAGGCTCTCTGCTCAGTGAGAAGCCTGTTTCTCCCTCTCCCCCGGCTTGTGTTCCCTCTGTAGCTGTATCTCTCTCTGACGAAATAAATGAATAAAATCTTAAACACACACACACACACACACACACACACACACAAACTACATATAGTAGTGCCAAGGAGTCCACTATTCTGTTCTCACTACTTCTGTGCACACTGAATATTTCCAAAGGAAAAACATTTTCCAAAGTATACTAGTAATTCCATAGATTTTGTTTGGTACCCTCCAGAGGGGACATAACAAATAAAAAAAAACGCATGTGGCTAAAAGAAGTATGGGTTTCCATGTATGGGTTTTTCATAAAATTTATGTGAATAAAGGTCATATGTGGATCAATCTAATCCCAAAGAAACAATGAGAAGAAAGTAAGTTACATTTCATGTTTGAACATAGACATTTAATCTAATATGCATATTAATCAGGTCTAATTTGTGAGGAGTAAATCAACTCATCAAATCACTAGTAACTAAGAAATTAAGAAGAAAGCTATGGGATGCCTGGGTGGCTCAGTTGCTTAAACGGCTGCTTTCAACTCAGTATGATCTCAAGGTCCTGTAATCAAGTTCCACATCAGGCTCCTTGCTCAGTAGGGAGCCTACTTCTCCCTCTGCCCCTGCCTGTCACTCTGCTTGCTTGTGTTCTCTCTCTCTGACAAATAAATAACAAAATCTTAAAAAAAAAAAAAAAAAAAAAAAAAGCTATGACATAAATTGCCCTGAAAAGTCTAGGTATATAGTGAATATTATGTAATCTTAATCATAAAAAATCTATCTGATTTGCTTTTGTTTTAAAAAATTGATTAAACAGGGGCGCCTGGGTGGCTCAGTGGGTTAAGCCGCTGCCTTCGGGGGGGGGGGGGGGGGGGGGGGGGGGGGGGGGGGGGGGGGGGGGGGGGGGGGGGGGGGGGGGGGGGGGGGGGGGGGGGGGGGGGGGGGGGGGGGGGGGGGGGGGGGGGGGGGGGGGGGGGGGGGGGGGGGGGGGGGGGGGGGGGGGGGGGGGGGGGGGGGGGGGGGGGGGGGGCTCAGGTCATGATCTCGGGGTCCTGGGATCGAGTCCCGCATCAGGCTCTCTGCTCAGCGGGGAGCCTGCTTCCCTATCTCTCTCTCTCTCTCTGGCTGCCTCTCCGTCTACTTGTGATTTCTCTCTGTCAAATTAATAAATAAAAGCTTTTAAAAAAAAATTGATTAAACATTTCTAAAACCTCATACAAAATTCAAAGATTACATAACCATTAAGATGATGCTTACCTTACACATTCATTAACATTCATTTGGAAAAAATTATCTTCTTTCTCAGATTGTAATGGGATGTCTTCAAAGTCATTTTTACATGACTGATCTTCTACTTGCTCAGGACTCTTAACAACAAAAGACATTTTTAAGGTTTCACAATGAAACACTCATTTATAAAAAATTGCATTGAAAAGTTTGTCCAATTTGAGTATAAAGAAAATGGTAAACATTTCACAATTATAAAATGATACTCAAAGGACACTCTCAAAAGACACTTTTCAAAATGTTATTTAAATATCTTTTAAAAATCTCATAAGCTACATCTTCTACCTAATCTCAAATCCCCCATTCTTTTCCTCTTAATCAGAAAGCAAGTTATAGCGCTTCAGTCTTGTCTCTTAGAATTATTCCCAGGGGTCTGTCTTCTGCTTAGTACCATTACTGTATAGACCTTGAGAATTTTAACAAAAGAAATTCATATGTAACTATGATCTGAACTCTTACCCTTATCACAAAGACTAGTTATTATGTAAATAACCTAAAATTCATCATCTTTGCTCTTGGAATTCTATTTTAATAGGAAGCTTTTAACATTTTACTGTGTTTAAGCCAGAGCTAAAATTCACATATCTAGCTATATTTTCAAAAAGGAGGCATAATTTAAACACCTAAATAATGTGGAGGGGGGAGGCAAGTAAACATGAAGTAGTAAGAGCAAAGCAGATGCTCCATTATGCAAATGCTCAAAATCTAGATTGCTCAGAGTTAAACTGCTTTACAAGTAGCAAAGTTGCTGGCTCTTAAGATTTTGGCTTTAAATTTAATATACAATGTATACAATGGTACAGTCTTGCTGTTTAAAGAGGGGGGTAAAAGAAGGCTGAAGTACTTGTTTAACAAAAAAATCGGAAAGAATCAGAGTACTTACATCTCTAGCAACACAGGATTCACTTTCATTCTTTTTTACATTGGCCTCAATTTTTTCCTGTGATGCTAGAATTTTTCTTTCAGCAGCTTTACCTACATTTGGCTTTGGCCTTTGCAATCGGCTCCTCATTAGTCGTGCTGGTCTGACAGTCTTTGTTTGATCATCTTCCTGCAGACCAATTTTTTCACTCAACCCAGAACTACAAAAGAATAGAACTATGGTTATTCTGAAGTTACATGTTTGTTTTCAGTATTGCTTCTCCACGATACAAATAAGTAAACCATTTGGAATATAAAAATAATTACAAGTGTCCTCAAAAACATCCTCAAAGGGGCACCTGGGTGGCTCGGTGGGTTAAGCCTCTGCCTTAGACTCAGGTCATAATCCCAGGGTCCTGGGATCGAGCCCCACATCGGGGCTCTCTGCTCAGCAGGGAGCCTGCTTCCCCCTCTCTTTCTGTCTGCCTCTCTGCCTACTTGTGATCTCTGTCAAATAAATAAATAAAATCTTTAAAAAAAAAAATCCTCAAAGATACCAACCCTGTTTCTAAACCTTAACGTTTTGGGACAGACATTATCCTGGAACCCGAACTTTAAGTAATTTCATCACAAAACTGAAAAACATCTATATTTGACATACACTTAATACCATTCTCCACTAAGAATACTAGTTTGTAATGTATACCTCCAGGGCCCTAAACAAAGATTATAGCATAAATATACAGTCCAGAATCCAATGGTTCAAATTCATATTAGAATAAGACCTACTCTGAATTTGCATTCCTAGTTAAATATTCCCTTTGAAACCACCTGCTATCCAGAAACATGTACCTTAACCATTAATTAATCTAGTAAGACTTTGGTAAAATCCTGTTAGTAAGTTGAGGAAGAAATGTAACTGCATACCCAATGGATCCATATCATAATTTATTTCTCCAGCAGCATAAAGAGCACTACTGAAATGTTTCAATACACCTACAGTTAAAAGAAGACTTAAGCACACTAAATGGAAGTAAAATTCAGACATTATCCAGTACAGAACTTATTACAGTCACTCTTGAATTCTACTTCCTAAATACTTACATAGATACAGTCTCAGCTTCTGAGTTCTCTCTCTCTGTATTCTCCATTCCAGAAATGTCCAATGTATTCACTTTATCCTTTTCCATATCATTCTATAAATTCAATTTTTTACATTTTATTGACTTAACATTAAAAAGTCCAAACTTGGTAATAAATGGAAATTAAAACAATGACTTTTCATTTTTTGTTCTTCTAATAATAATAGTTCTATAAATCATCGATGCAGCTGTGAACACTATAAAACATATAATTCTACCTACTACTGACAGGAACAAAATTGGTATATCCTTTCTGGAAAGCCTTTTGCCCATATGAAATCAAAAGCCTAAAAAACGTTCATAATCAGGGCACTTGGGTGGCTCAGTTGGCTAGTATCTGCCTCCGACTGCTGTCATGACCTCAGGGTCCTGGGATCAAGGCCCGTGTTGGGCTCCCTGCTCAGAAAAGAGTCTCCTTCACCCTCTCCCTCTGCCCCTTGCTCCTATTACTGGTGCACGCTCGCGCTCTCTCCCTCTCTCTCTCTCAAATAAATAAAATCTACTAAAAAAATGTTCATATTATAATAACATTTCTGATTCTAAGTAAATATTTAGACAAACTACAAGAATGTTCACTAGAATATTATATAAAATGTCAAACACCATGAACAGACTAAATATTCTATAATGAGTAAATGGTTAAATTCAGTTTTACCCATTGACAGAATATTATGAAGTCACTAAAAACCATGTTTTCAAAGGATATTTAATAATATGGAAAAATATTTATGAAATGTTAAGAACTGAAGAAAGAGATAAAACTGAATACTACTAAATTCTGTAATAGAAAAATTGGAAGGATATATGCTAAAATGTTGGTTGCAGCTGGATAATGAGATCACAAGTACTTTTTGTCTTGATTTTTAAAATAATCTGTACTTTCCCAATTTTCCTGAATTTTACAAGATTATAATAACCTGGGGCAACTCGGTGGCTCAGTCGGTTAAGAGTCTGCCTTCTAGCTCAGATGATCCCAGGGTCCTAGGATAGAGCCCTGAGTCAGACTCCCTGCCTAGCAGGGAGAATGCTTCTCCCTCTACCTCTGCCGCTCCCCCTGCTTATCCTCTCTCACTCTCATTCAAATGGATAAATAAAAATCTTAAAAAATATTTTTTAAATTTTGAAAATTTATATATGTTAAACAAAAGAGATATGCTGCTAATGAGTATGTTTGCAAAAGTATGTCCTAGGTTCTAAATGCATAAACAGGAGATAAGATACATTTCATATTCATGTGTAAGTTCTCGCACCTTTGTTTTAGTATCAGTTACATTATCATGTAATTATCAACTAAACAATTTATTCCCAACTACTTAGGGAAAATTTTTGTAATCTTATTTTCTATAAAGAGTCTTATTCCAGGGACGCCTGGGTGGCTCAGTTGGTTAAGCAGCTGCCTTCGGCTCGGGTCATGATCCCAGGATCCTGGGATCGAGTCCCACATCGGGCTC
This sequence comes from Mustela putorius furo, assembly GCF_011764305.1. Taxonomy (NCBI): domain Eukaryota; kingdom Metazoa; phylum Chordata; class Mammalia; order Carnivora; family Mustelidae; genus Mustela; species Mustela putorius. The sequence goes on from NW_025421294.1 coordinate 1,401,642, forward strand.
CTTGCTCGGCAGGGAGCCTGCTTATCCCTCTGCCTCTGCCTGCCTCTTTGTCTGCCTGTGCTCGCTCTCTCTCCCTCTGTCTCTGGCAAATAAATAAATAAAGTCTTTTTTTAAAAAAAAAAAAAAGAGTCTTATTCCATACCTTTTCAAATGAAGTTTCTGCATGTAAACTCTTGCTCTCTGCATCTGTTTTACCTTGTGAAAGAACAGATTTCTTCCCAACTGCCCTTGATAAATTGGGTTTAGGTCTCTGCAGTTGTCTTCTTCCCATTAGTTTAACATTTCCTGACTGATCTGTTTCCCTAAGAAATGAAAATTATTTTTTATTTTTTTAAATGAACATTATTTAAATCGCACCAACACAGAGGCACAGTCAAATGAAATTTGGAAAAATTCTTTAAAAATCCACTCAGAGGCAGAAAAGAAGTCCTGTAGGTTTACTCAAAGAGTAGCAAAGAAAACTGAAAAACGGGACGCCTGGGTGGCTCAGTTGGTTAAGCAGCTGCCTTCGGCTCAGGTCATGATCCCAGCGTCCTGGGATCGAGTCCCACATCGGGCTCCTTGCTCCGCAGGGAGCCTGCTTCTCCCTCTGACTCTGCCTGCCTCTCTGCCTGTGCTCGCTCTTGCTCTCTCTCTCTCTCTGACAAATAAATAAATAAAATCTTTAAAAAAAAAAAAAATTAAAAAAAAATTAAAAAAATAAAAAAAAAAGAAAACTGAAAAACAAGAGTTGTGAGGAGGTAACTTATTTTACCAGATGCTAAAAAGCAACTATGCAGCATTAATAACTAAAACACTGGTACTGATAACATGAATAAACAGATAAATGAAACACAAAAGAAAACTTAGAAGATGACTTCAAAACACATGAAAGAGCAGCGGCCTGGGTGGCTGAGTGGGTTAAAGCCTTTGCCTTCGGCTCAAGTCATGATCTCAGGGTCCTGGGATCAATCAGGTTCTGTGCTCCACAGGGAGCCTGCTTTCCTCCCCTCTCTCTCTGCCTGCCTCTCTGCCTACTTGTGATCTCTGTCTGTCAAAAAAATAAATAAAATCTTAAAAAAAAAATCTTTAAAAAAAATAAATAAAATCTTTAAAAAAAAATCTTTAAAAAAAAACACACAAAAGAAGTACATTTAAAAAGGCAGCATTTAAAATAGCAAGAATGAGATACAAAATAATGTATTGTTACAAACAATATCAAAAGCAATGGTGATGGGAAAACTAACACTGGGGACTAAAATAAGATTAGCTCCATTTCTCGCACTGTACTTGTAGTATATTCCAACATATCAGAGTTAAATAAAGCCATACAGTCAACAAGGATGAATTCTTTTATAACCCTAAGTTGGGGTAAGCCTTTATAAAGTTTAACTAAAAATTCAAGAGCCATAAAAGAAAAAAAGAAAGAAAATTCAGAAATTTAACTACATAAAAATCAAAAACTTCTACATGACTAAGTCAAAAGTCAAACTACCAACCAAGAAAGGATGTTTTGCAAATCACAGAACAAGGCTAATCTCCCTAAAATAAAAAGAGCTCCTACAAATAATAGCATCAAAAACTCATTTTAAAACTGAACAAAAAAAAAAAAAACTGAACAAAGAGAGGCTCCTGAGTTGCTCAATCAGTTGAGTGCTGGCCTGCTCAGTACACTACTACAAATGTTATTTTGTCATTTTTAGGATTTTGTTTTTCTACCTTACTTTAATTGCAAGATTACAGCAAATAATATATATAACATACAAAATATGTGTTAATCATCCAATTATGTCATCAGGCTTCTGGTTAACAGGAGACCATTAGTAGTTAAGTTTGGAAGAGTCAAAGTTATTTGTGGATTTGCAACTGCCAAGGGGTCAGTATCCCTAACCACTGTGTTGTTCCTAAGGGTCCATTGTACTTACTTGCAGGTTAAAGGACAGAGGTTTAAGATTTTAAGCACTCTTTGAAAAAATAACCTACATAACCATCAGTTGAGCTTTGATTATATAAACTCTAATCCATCTATATATACTAGAACACTATGAAGTGCTCTCTTCAGTAGCACACAAACACCAGAACACTATGCACTAGGCAGCTATTCAAAAATAATAAGGAATATCTTCATGCAAAGGTATCAAGATATAAAACAAATAAATTGCAAATGGTGTCTGTGTAAGTCTAGGGTGTGTGTGTGTGTGTGTGTGTGTCTATACACACATACATTATCATCATTAGGGCTTTAAGAAGAGCAAAAAAATATAAAGAACATGTATTTGCATTAGCTTTAAAATACTTTTTGTTAAATCTCAGAAAGAAAATCAGAAATAAATTACACACGGGGCTCCTGGGTGGCTCAGTGGGTTAAAGCCTCTGCCTTTGGCTCAGATCATGGTCTCAGAGTCCAGGGATCAAGCCCCGCATCGGGCTCTCTGCTCAGAAGGAAAGAAGCCCTCTCTCTCTGCCTGCCTCTCTGCCTACTTGTGATCTCTCTCTCTGTCAAATAAATAAATAAAATCTTTTTAAAAAAAAAGAAAGAAAGAAATTACACAAGTTACTTAGAGTGAATGCAGACATAGAAGAAGGGATATTTTACTCTTTTTATACTTTTAGGTGTTTGTGCCATAAGACCATTTTGCCTATCCCAAAGAGTAAACTTTTGTTTAAAAAAAAAAAAAAAGTTTCATTTTCAGTGTGACTGTGCTTTACTGAAAATAAATAAGAATTCATAAACTAAAGAGCGTGTAAGCCTATATGAGGAGTTTAGGAGGGACTCAAGGAAGTCTGAATTTCTGAGCTATCTCTTTTCAAAGGCAGATTCTTATAGTGTTTTTATTGTGTTTTTAGTGCAAATATTAATCAATATTTACACACTAGGAAACATAATTTCTTTAAAGTCATCAATATCAAAAATCTACTACTTTGAAAAATGATTCAAACCAAGTAAAAGTATCTCACAGCAAATGTTTAGGCTTCCAAATTATTTTAGAATTTCAGCATAAGTCACCACTGTGCATAAAATTCCTATCATGGTTATAAAAGAGCATCTTTCTATAATGAAATATAAAGTGATAAGCCCTTATGTCACAATCAGACCACAGTACAATTATATATTAAATGGTGTACCACCCCTTTCTAATCCCTAAAGAAAGAAACATTAACCTTTCTTAAATAAGAAATCATCACAGTTTTGAAAATAAATTTTAAAATCCTAACATATAAAATACTTACAATGATTTATTTTTTAGGTCAACACTGCTTTCTTCTGTATAATTCCTTTCAACATTATTCACCTCACACAGTGCACTAATTCCAGCTTCTGATAAAGGCAAACCTGAAGGGCTTGATTCTGAAGCTTCAGTTCCTAGTGATGTGGCATCTTGTTGACCACTAAGCAAATGAAAATACAGGAGGAAAAGAATTCTTAGTAATATGTGTTTTATAATAACTACTTATAATAATTATAATAACTACTTAAAATATTTCTTAATATATAAAACAACCTGGAAAAATGATACTTTGTATTTTGGTATTATCAATATAAATATTTTGGCTTTTCTATGATCCTTCTTGTACCATATTGCTAAAAACTGTATCTTCAGGGGTGCCTGGGTTGCTCGGTCGGTTGAGCATTCAACTCTTGATTTTTGACTCAGGTCATGACCTCAGGATGGTGAGATCAAGTCCCAAGTCAAGCTCCACAATGAAAGTGGAGGCTGCTTAAGATTCTTAACTCTAGGGAACAACCTGAGGACTGCTGAAGGGGAGGAGGTTGGGGGATGGGATAACTGGGTGATAGCCATTAAGGAGGGCGCTTGATATAATGAGCACTGGGTGTTACATGCAAGTGACAAATCACTAAAATCTATCCCTGAAATTAATAATATACTATATGTTAACTAACATGAATTTAAATAAAATCTTAAGAAAGAAAGTTTTCTATCAAAAAAAGAATCAATCTTTCCCCCTTCCTCTTCCCCTCTCTCCCTACTCACACATACTCCCTCTCTCTCAGAAACAACCAACCAACCAACCAAAAAAAACCTGTACCTACAGAGAAAGTAACAGCCACAAATTAAAAGGCATAGGAAAACACTCAAGTCAAAATGAAAAATTCTTAATTATATGGGGTTGACAAATCAAATCTATGTGCAAACCAGAGCAATATTAAGGAATAATCTCTCATTTCAATCTTATACAGGCAGGCCCTGCTTTGCATGGTAGTCTGTTAACCAAAAGTTTTATAAATCCGAGGACACAGTGCCAATATGCATAAGCTGCACTTAGCACTGTATGCCAAAGCAAGACTGCCATATTATGAAATACTCCAACTAATAATGATATAAATGATGGCCATGTACTAACTGGCACCCAGAAGCAACACATACAACATTCACCTCATTCTTCCTACTGGGTGTTTTTCTTTTCCCAACTAATCAATAAGAACTCTTTATATGTTATTTGCTGGTTACATAAAACCTCCCCAATACTATGCTTGCCTTTCACTTTCCTTGTGAAACCTTTTGTCAAAAGAAATAGTTTACTGTGGTCAAATTCGTCAATTTTATCTTTTAAAGTTTTGTTTTTCATACCTTAAGAAATCCTTGACATGCCAAAGGTATTTCCAAATACCTTTGTCTAAAAGTTTTCAAGATTTGCTTTACACATGATTCTATTTATTTATTTATTTATTTAAGGGGAGGGGGGCAGGAGCACACACAAGCAGGGGGAGTGGCAGGCAAACGGAAAGGCAGGCTCCATGCTGAGCAAGGAACCCAACACGAGACTCAAGACTCGATCCTAGGACCCTGGGATCCTAATCAGGCCAAACACTAACCAGTGTCTGCCAACTGACCCACTGACTAAGTGGCTCAGTTGGCAGACACTAACTAACTGACCCACTCAGCATCCTTGTAGCCCTAAATCTATCAGAAATTTAGCATACAGGGTGAAATAAGGATCCAATACTATCTAATATTAGATATATCTAAACATCTAGTGAATATTTCATTCAATCTTCACCCACAAATTTCTAATGTTACCTCTGCCCCATTTATCAGATTCCTAAATTTTTCCCCCTAGGCTTTATATTCACTTCTGCTGAGACAATTTGTCCTTGTGCCAATAACACACTACTTTAATTACTCCAGCTTTAGATTTATTAATACATTTTCACCCCAGAAATAAATTTCAAATTGTCTTTACCACTCATGACACTTTGCTCTTGTATAATTGATAATTTAAGTATCAGCTGTTTTTACAAAACCAGCTAGAATCTTAGCAGTCATTACAGGGTTGTTTCTCCCCTAAAATGTGCCACAGTATCTTTTAGGTGTAGTTTATTAAATTAGTTATATCTCTGAAGTCACAATATAAATGTCTGTCACCGGGCGCCTGGGTGGCTCAGTGCGTTAAAGCCTCTGCCTTCCGCTCAGGTCATGATCCCAGGGTCCTGGGATTGAGAACCGCCTCTGGCTCTCTGCTCAGCAGGGAGCCTGCTTCCCTTTCTCTCTCTCTGCCTGCCTCTCTGTCTACTTGTAATCTGTCAAATAAATAAATAAAATCTTTTTATAAATAAATAAATAGTCTGTCACCTAGCAAATTAAGGATCCAAGGTCCATAGGCCCAGCTTCAAAGAAACTATTAATCTTCCAAATTGTATGAACTAGCACAGACAGACAAGTTGGACAGTATCAAATGAAAAAGCTTCAGCACAGCAAAGGAAATAATCAAACGAAAAAGCTTCAGCACAGCAAAGGAAATAATCAACAAGATCAAAAGACAACCTATGGAATGGGAGAAAAAAAATCTGTAAACCATTAATCTGACACAAGCTTAATATCCAAAATATAACAGATATACCTATAATTCAATTTAAATAACGTAATTAAAAAATATGAAAGGGGACACCACTGCACTGTAAAATGTTGGGTTTGTGGGTCACAGACAGAAGTGGGTTTTTTAGTTGAAATTTTTTTAACATTCCTCATGAATGTAAATTTGTACTATTTAACTGACTATTCTTGGTGTAAAATCTTGTCATGTGTATAAAAATAAAAAAGATCCCAAATTAAAAAAAAAATATGAAAGGGGAATGAATAGATATTTCTCCAAAGAAGACATACAAATGGCCAATAAACATATGTTAAGCTCCTCAATCACTAATTGGGGAAATGGAAATCAAAACCATAATGAAGTATCATCTCCCCTATGTCTGAATAACCACCTTCAAAACACAAAGAAAACAGAAAATAGTAAGTGTTGGTGAGAATATGGAAAACTGGTAACTTTGTGCACTGCTGATGGGAAGGTAAAATAGCACAACCACTGTGAAGAACAGTGGGGAGGCTCCTCAAAAAGTTAAAAATAAAAAAGTGCCTGGCTGGCTCATTCAGTACAGCATGTGACTTTTGATCTTGGTTGTAAGTTTGAGCCCCACATTGGGGTTAAACTATTTTTTAGGTAAAAAAATAAAATAAAATAAAATGTAAAAAAAATTAACAGAACAATCATAGGATTCAGTAATCCCTGTTCTGGGTCTTTATCTAAAAGAAATTAAGAAATGGAAACAGAACCTCAAAGAGATATCTGCATTCCAATGTTTGTTACAGCAATATTTAAAATAGCCAAGAGATGAAAACAGCCTAAATGTTCACTGAGAGATGCATGAATAAAGAAATATATTTTAAAAAGGAAATACTGTCAAATGCTGTAATACAGATGAAACCTGAAAACAGTATGCTAAGTGAAATAAGCCACTCAGGGGCGCCTGGGTGGCTCAGTTGGTTAAGTGTCAGGTCATGAGATCGAGCCTTACATGGGCTCCACACTGAGAGTAGAGCTGCTGTGGCTTCTCTCTCTCTCTCTTTCTCTGCCCCTACCCTGCCCAACCCACCCTCGTGCTTGCTCTCTCCCAACAAAAAAAGAAAGAAAAGGAAAAAAGAAACCCATGCAAACACCAACCACAAGACAGCTGTAGCAAAGTAAACATCAGAACAAAAAGCAGTATCAGTGGAGCGCCTGGATGACTCAGTGGGTCAGGCCTCTGCCTTCGGCTCAGGTTATGATCTCAGTATCCTGGACTGAGCCCCCACATTGGGCTCTCTGCTCCTTGGGGAGCCTGCTTCCCCACCCTCTCTGCCTGCCTCTCTGCCTAGTTGTGATCTCTTGTCTGTCAAATAAATAAATAAAATCTTAAAAAAAAAAAAAAAGAGTAATATCAGAATGATACACACAAATGATAAAAGGGTGATTTCACCAAAATACAACAACTCTAGTTACGCATGCACCTAACAAGAGCTTCAAAAGAATTGAAGAAAAACAAGTACGACTGAAAAGAATAACAGGCAAGTTCACAATTACAGCTGGAGACTTCACTCCCCTCTCAGTAACTGATAGGAGATGTAAACAAAGTCAGTAAAGGTATAGAAAAATACCTTGATGAAAGGATAGGGTCAGTTCTTTTCTCAGCTTTTTCACTGGAGGATAAATCCACAATGTCATCCATATTCTGTATGCGAGAAAGCTTCTGTTCCTTATTGACTTCATCTTCATTTATCTCCCTTAAAGACTGACCTTTATCTATGAATACAAAATGCACGTTATTCTAAAAACATCAACTTTTTAAGCACAAAGGAATTTACATAAAACAGCATTTTTCCTACCAATCATAAAAGCATTCCACATCCAAGTTCCTCTATGTAAGGCAGAGATCTTAATTTTAGAACATTAATGAAAAGGTAATTAAAAAAAACAAATAAAAACTTTAAAAATCTAAAAAATTTTAAAAATTAGGAAAAAGTGGGGTTTTTTGTTTTTTTAGAAAAAAGTTTTTTAAAAAATTTTTTAAAAAGATAATCAACTTACAACTGTTTAAGTTGTAACTGTGTTTTGAGGATCACCCCAAAGTTTTTGGGTAGTTTGTAGCATTCTTTTATCTTGCTTAATTTATTATTTTTTTTTTTTTTAATTTGACAGAGATCACAAGTAGGCAGAAAGAGAGGAAGGGAAGCAGGCTTCCTGCTGAGCAGAGAGCCCGAAGCGGGGCTCAATCCCAGGACCCCGGGATCATGATCTGAGCCGATGACAGAGGCTTTAACCCCCTGAGCCACCCAGGCGCCCCTATCTTGCTTAAATTTTAAATGGTTAAATAACTTGTTACAGGTAGACTCATCTATTCTGCTCCTTCAGAAAAATCATAATTAATAACATAGTAACAGCTATCATTTACTTAGTATTTACTAAGTGACAGAAACTTTAAGCCCATCAAACGCATTATCTCCTTTAATACTGAAAACAATCCTATTAGAAGGTGGTAAACCCATCAAAGAGAAAAAGAACCTGGGTTCAAGATCTTAGGTGACCTATCCAAGGTCATAATTAGCAAACAAAAAAGCTGGAATCTAAACTAAGGTCTGTTTGATTTCCAAAGTCCAACTTCTTAATTACTGAGCTATTCTGCATTTTATGTAGTATCTTTACTAGAAAACCACAAATGAGTATAATACTGTGATGCCTAAAATTACACTACGCTACAACCAAGACTCATTTATTAAAATCATATTGCTAAAACTGAATTACATAAAATTTAAATTCTATAGAAATATTTTTCTGATTTGCTACTATCTTCTTCTTCTCTATTTACTTGATCATTTACTTTAAGTAATCCACATATGAATTCTTAAGAGACTAAATATGCCCAAATCTCTTAGCCCTCATACCTTAGCAAATCCTGAGTATCAAAATGCCTGCATTCTAACAGAGCTAAAAAAAAAAAAAAAAAGTAAGAAAGAAAGAAAGAATGAGAAAGAAGAAAAATGAAAAAAGGGAGGGAGGAAGAAAGGAAGGAAGTAGTAGGAAGGAAGGAAGGAAACATTTCAGTAGCTCTTGTATAAAAATTAAACAACTTATTGTGGATTCAAAGGTGCTCTGTAGACATAGATCATGAACACTTGTGATTTATTAAGAGACACAAGCAATAGGGGGGCCTGGCTGGCTCAGTGGGTTAACCCTCTGCCTTTGGCTCGGGTCATGATCTCAGGGTCCTGGGATAGAGCCCTGCGTTGGACTCTCTGCTCGGTGGAGAGCCTGCTTCCCTTCCTCTCTCTCTCTGCCTGATTCTGTCTGCTTATGATCTATGCCTGTCAAATAAATAAATAAAATCTTCAAAAAAAAAAAAAAAAGAGAGACACAAGCAATATACAGTTAACTATATACATTGTAATGACTCCTAATCACTGTTTGGTTTTAAGTAAAAAAGATCAAGACCTGAGCTGAAATCAAGAGTTGGATAGTTAACCAGGGCGCCTGAGTGGCTCAGTGGGTTAAAGCCTCTGCCTTTGGCTCAGGTCATGATCCCAGGTCCTGGAATCAAGCCCCGCATCGAGCTCTCTGCTCAGCAGGGAGCCTGCTTCCTCCTCTCTCTCTGTCTGCTTCTCTGCCTACTTGTGATCTCTGTCTGTCAAATAAATAAATAAAATATTAAAAAGAAAAAAAAAATAAGAGTTAGATGCTTAACCAAATGAGCTACCCAAGTGCCCCAGAAACATCCGAGAAAAATCTCCACAGGTCACTTTCGTTTCTTTACCCCTCAACAATAAACTTCTTTCCTTTAAATTGAAAACAAAAGGATTTAACACAGTAACATGAATGCAAACTACAAAACTTAAGTGCTACTAGTTGGTGCTACTCAGAATTATTTAAATTACACATCATACTACAATACAAGTTTTCTCTAGTAATACAGGAACTATTAATGTATATAAGAAACTTACTTTCGTATGTTTCTCCTTTAGAATGACCTAACTGAACAGTGGCATTTTCTGAAAGATTTTTTACTTCTTGTTGACCAACTTCATCCTGATTCTTTCTTCTTCTTTTCTTTTGATTTAGGTCTGTTTCTAATGCAATCTGTTCTGAATCCTGTGCTGTTAAAGTCTGAGAGTGCTGTTCTTCTTCAACTATCTGAGCATCCTTTTGAGATGGTTCTGTGTCTGAAATTCTGGTGCTTGGAGATACATCTGGATCATCATTTCCTCCTTCACTGGCAACTTTTTTCACTTTGAAAATAAAAGATATTGTCATAAACATATAAATAACCTAAAGAAAAATTCTTAAAAGATGGAGAAGATAAATACTGAAGGATATCTGGGCAAAAGTTTGAAGCCAACTTAACACATCCAACTGGGAATGACTAAAGAAGTTGTAATACGCTTATGCTATAAAAATCCACACAAAAGGGCTGCCTGGGTGGCTGTCATTGAGCGTCTGCCTTTGGCTCAGGTCATGATCCCAGGGTCCTGGGATTCAGCCAGCGTTGGGCTCCATGCTCAGCAGAAGGCCTGCTTCTCCCTCTCCCACTCCCCCTGCTCGTATTCCCTCTCTCACTGTCTCTCTCTCAGTAAAATAAATAAATAAAGTCTTTAAAAAAAATCTACACAGGGACGCCTGGGTGGCTCAGTTGGTTGGACGACTGCCTTCGGCTCAGGTCATGATCCTGGAGTCCCGGGATCGAGTCCCGCATCGGACTCCTGGCTCCATGGGGAGTCTGCTTCTCCCTCTGACCTTCTCCTCATTCATGCTCTCTCTCACTGTCTCTCTCTCAAGTAAATAAAAATAAAATCTTTAAAAAAAAAAAAAAAAAAAAAAAAAATCTACACAACAAATAATAATGAGGTAGGTTTGTGAGCAGTAATATGAAAGATTTAAAAAAAATTGTTGCCCAAAAAACTCAAGTTGCAGAAAATATATACAATATGATCTCATTTTTATTAAGCAAAGACAATTACATATCCTCTAAGACACACATACACTTGAACAGAAAAGTTTACTAATAGTTGTCCCTAGAAAATCTGGACAATTTGATTTCAGGGCAGGGTACAAAAGATAATTCAACAAACTTATTTTCTGCACCATTTATTTTTCAATGAACAATCTTTTTAACAAATATTTTTAAACAGTTTCTAGTGCCTTTTTTATGAAGGCATATTCACAGTTAACTGTATCAAAAGATGAAAACAATAAATCACTTTTAGAAAACCAAACAAGAGATCACCATGGAGACATCAACCAAAAACAAACTTAACTTCACAACCATAGTCGATCAAGACATCTTCTCTAAAAATATCTAATCTTTAAAAAATAATAAAATTCAGTGTCATTTACGTTGGTTCAAAAAAAAAAAAAGTCGTAACAAGATTTTAAAACTGGGAAGACAAGTGGATTCTCTAACAGAATAATAAACAGTAATTTTTCAATTCTGAGACTTGTAATAATATATCTGAAAAGTTCTCCCATTAAGTAGGATACAATGATTTACTCATGCTTTCACTTATAACATAATAATCATGTTAATATACCTATTTTAATCTCCAAGGGCCATGTATAGTTACTAAAAGAAATGACGAAAGAATGAAATGATTTTGTAGTTACCAATACGATGTTTAAAGTGATACAGACATGCTCCAGAAAAAGAAATGCAAAATTGCTCTGTGCAGAGGAGAGTTAATGTGGCAGGCCTCACTGCTATCCCTTCAAAGGCCTGCTTAAAAGGTTGGCCTTTGGGCTGTGTCTGGAAACTTGCTCTTAGGGAGAATTCACACCAGCCTGACAAAAGTGGCCTAAAATGTTTGTACAAACAATGTGGTTTATGCTGAAAAACTATTTTCGTTTTGGGAGTTCTGAATTCTAATATGTGCCAGGCAGAGGGTGTCTATATGACCAACTTCCAATAAAAACCTCAGATACTGAGTTTCTAACAAGCTTTGCTGGTAGACAATTTGTTACGTATCTCTTCACGACGTGTTGCTATGGGAATGAAGCAGCATATACTGGGTAACTCTAGGTGAGAGGACTCATAAGCTTGCACCTAAATTCCCCTCAACTTGGAGCCACATGTATTTCCCTCTGCTGATTTTATTCCATATCCTTTTACTGTAACAAATCTCAACTGTTTATATAACTATATGCTGGATCTTGTGACTCTCCAAGCCAATAATCAAACCTAGCAGTAGTCTTGCAGACCCCCAAAGCAGACTCTTATGGCCCTAGGCTCAAGTCCTGCCTCTTCCACTACTAAAACTGTGAGACCTAAGGAAAAAGGAACAAGATCTCCAAGGCTGTTTCCAAGTGACTAAAACAAACAGAAAGGGTCTAGGATGTGGACTACCTAACATACAAAGATCGCCATAGTTCCATGATTCTTTAAAGTACTGGAATGTTTAAACATTGTCCTCCTAGAGGTAAACATTGTCCTCCTAAACCAAAATTCATATGATTAAGAAAGTATCTGCCTAAAAATACAAATACCTACATACAAACAAGTTTCTACCCAGTACAAGTCAACATTAACCCTAAGAAATAAACTGTGCTCAAACAATACAATCCAGTCACAAGGAAAAGTATCAAGAGTTCCACTTTTTAAATATTATAACTTACTGCCAGGTTATACAAAGGAAAATCATGATAAGTAACCAAACACGACACCCCCAAATTCCAATGCTCTTTTATTAGCCACAACTATGCCCTAGATGCAATAAAGATGTCAAAGAGACCAGCTATGCCGATTATAAAATTTACAAGGAAGTACTACTTTGGGCAAGATAACTAAAAGATTAGAGAAAAACCAGTTCTCCCCAATTGATGCCCTGATGATCTCAACTACCTGAACTACAAAGGAATGCTCAAAGACTTAAGGGACAACATTCCAAGTTTATTATTATTAAATAATAGAACACACTTCCTTTTACCTTTTACATTTTTCCTTGGCTTAGAGGATTTCTTCTCCTTTAAACTCTGATTTTTAACAGATTTTTGTTTTCTTTTCTCTTCTTCAGCAAGAACTTTCTGAAGCAAATGAGCAAAAAAATCGAAGTCAAAAGGGCGCTTTTCCTCTGTTTAAAAAAAAAAAAGAAAAAGAACCTTCAAATTTTTATTTTAAAAAGAGAAAGAATTTTCAAGTATCATGATGTCAAAAGCAAATGGACCTATTAGCAGGAGAATGCACAACCAACTCTAGTCACTGTAGTATTCAAAGGAAAACCGAGCAATAAAAAGGAATAAGCTGCATTAGTTTAAAAAAAAAAAAAGTAAAAAGGAACTACGTACTGATATAAGTAATACTACAGGAAAAATCTCAAAAATGCTGCCTAAAAGAAGGCAGACATAAAAGAATATATACTGTATGATGCCATGAATAAGAAGTTCTAGTACAAAGCTAAACTAACCTATGAAAACCGCGGTGGTCCTGCATCAAGACAGCCATGGAAACGGACTAGAAAGGGACACAAGGGGCCTTTCCAAAGTGATGAAAATGTTCCATACCTTATTTTGAGTGGTGGTTATACAGGTATACTCTTTGTCACAACTCAAACTATAAATTGCACTGTAAGTAAATTATCAACCAACTTTAAGAAAAGACTAAAGAATGCAGAATTGCTCAGAATTAGTATGACTAATTCCTCAAAAGCCTCCCCACCACGATATGTCCTCTCTTCAACACAACCCTTTCACTGTTTACTCTTCCAAGTATCAGCAAAAAAGGAAGCAAATGAATTTTGATCAGGACCACGCTCACTAAATAGCCAACAACAACATTACATCAGAAAAAACCATGAACAGGGTGCTTTGCAGGGTCAGTAGGCAGACTGAGTCACAGGACTCTTGATCTTTAAAACCTCTTTAAAACCTACTTTAGGGCACCTGGGTGGCTCAGTGGGTTAAGCCGCTGCCTTCGGCTCAGGTCATGATCTCAGGGTCCTGGGATCAAGTCCCACATCGGGCTCTCTGCTCAGCAGGGAGCCTGCTTCCCTTCCTCTCTCTCTGCCTGCCTCTCTACCTACTTGTAATCTCTCTCTGTCAAATAAATAAATAAAATCTTTAAAAAAAATAAAAAATAAAAAATAAAACCTACTTTAAAAAAGAAAGAGAAAAAGAAAAAGAGCAAGCCATGAACAAACCAGGAATGAATCCATTACAGGAGTCAAATCCTTGCCTAGTATCTATATCCAACAATACAGTGAATGTAGAAGAAATTGTGCTTTATATACATAAGCCCCAAGATTGGTTTAATTGCAAGATGACTACAACATGGCCTCAGAAAAAGAGGTATATAGGGGCGCCTGGGTGGCAGTCAGTTAACTATCTGCCTTCAGCTCAGGTCATGATCCCAGAGTTCTGGGATTGAACCCCGCAGTGGGCTCCCTGCTCAGCAAGAAGCCTGCTTCTCTCTCACCCTCGGCTGCTCACCTACTTGTGCTCGTTTGCTCTCTCTGTCAAGTAGATAAAGAAAATCTTCAAGAAAGAAATAGAGGCATATACCATAACAAAAACAAATCAGCCTCAAAAAACCAAGCCCAAACCTGGAATTCCTGAAGGCCCTGTCTATTGTGGACCCAGTCTTTTTCTGTTCTGACCACCCACAAAAATGATTCTGAAAAATACACCATTAAAATCATTCTCTCTGGGCACCTGGGTGGTTCAGTGGGTTAAGCCGCTGCCTTCGGCTCAGGTCATGATCTCAGGGTCCTGGGATCGAGTCCGGCATCGGGCTCTCTGCTCAGCAGAGAGCCTGCTTCCTCCTCTCTCTCTCTCTCTGCCTGCCTCTCTGCCTACTTGTGATTTCTCTCTGTCAAATAAATAAATAAAATAAAATCTTAAAAAAAAAAAAAATCATTCTCTGATGATGGGGCCCATGGCTGGCTCAGCTGGTAGAACATGCAACTCTTAATCTTGGAGTTGTGAGTTAAAGCCCCAAGCTAGACCTAGAAAATGCTTAAATTAATAAATTTTTTTTTAAGATTTTATTATTTTTCTTTTAATTTGACAGAGAGAAATCACAAGGAGATGGAGAGGCAGGCAGAGAGAGAAGGGGAAGCAGGCTCCCTGCGGAGCAGAGAGCCCGATGCGGGACTTGATCCCAGGACCCTGAGATCATGACCTGAGCCGAAGGCAGCAGCTTAACCCACAGAGCCACCCAGGCGCCCTAAATAAATAAATTAAAAAAAAAAAAAAAAATTCTCAAAGGAATTGAAAATGTTATAAAAGAAAAAAATTGAGGGGCGCCTGGGTGGCTCAGTGGGTTAAGCCGCTGCCTTCGGCTCAGGTCATGATCTCAGGGTCCTGGGATCAAGTCCCGCATCGGGCTCTCTGCTCAGCGGGGAGCCTGCTTCCCTCTCTCTCTCTCTCTGCCTGCCTCTCCATCTACTTGTGATTTCTCTCTGTCAAATAAATAAATAAAATCTTTAAAAAAAAAAAAAAGAAAAAAAAAAAAGAAAAAAATTGAGGTTTTAAATTTTTTTTAATTTTCCACTATAAAGCACCCAAATCAGTGAATTTAACAGTTTTCTATTATAATGATTTTAACAATGCCTCTACACCCCCATAAAAACTGCAGATCTATAGATTCTTTTCTTATTATAATGCACTAAATGTAATACGATTTCAGGACTACCTCTCCAAAATGGAGGAGGCTGAGGACCAAAAAAATCCAGATATTCCAGGAGTCATTCCTGGAAGTCATAAGGGCCCAACACAACATTGGGTGTAGAGTCCAGTCACCTGCCTTAGTGCCTACTCATAAAGTAAACACATTATCAGTTCTCACTTGAGATTTTGTTCTGAGATTAGCACTCCAGCAAATGGATACTGAATACATTTACTTATCATGAAACATTGATAACTGTCTTCCAGACAAAGAATACAGGTACTACTTTATTTTTTTTAAAGTACTGAACCTTTTTTTAAAAAAAGATTAATTCATTTGACAGAGAGAAACACAGCAAGAGAGGGAACACAAGCAGGGAGAATAGGGGAGACAGAAGCAGGCTTCCCACCGAGCAGGGAGCCCAATGGCAGGGCTCAATCCCCTAACCCTGGAATCAGGACCTGAGCAAAAGGCAGACCCTTAACGACTGACCCACCCACCCAAAGCGCCTGGTATCAAATCTTTATCTGTCTTTAAATTTTTTTTTTTTTTTAAGTAATCTCTACACCCAACATGGGGCTCTAATTCATGATCCCGAAATCAAGAGTTGCAAGCTCTTACTGACTGAGCTAGCCAGGAGTTACTACAGGCACTATTTTTAACAATGCATTCAAATTTGTTTTTCGGTCAGATCCCTTGATGTTTTCCTCCAGACTTAAAAATAAAAAATGTTCATTTCAATGAGGTTATTACTTAAAAGCTAAAAAATATGTATCATTGTTTCAAATCAGGTATAAATTCACATGCCATCTTTTCGAACAAAACTTTCCTGACAACTTGATCTACACATCCACTCTTCACCCACTCTTTTCTTTTTCTTAGAAATTACTCACTTTCTGCAATTAATGATGCTTACTGACTTTATCCTTTCCCCCACTCAATTAGACTTATGGCTCTAACAACAACCTTCTCATCCGCCCTGTTCACCATCATATCCCCAATGCCTAGAATACTAACTAGCACACAGGAAATATTCAGTATTGTTTACTGAATGTCCACAAGAATGAATCATCTATAGTGTAAGCTCTTCTAGAAATTTCTTGAATACAGTTTCCTCAAAACAAAAAACATTTAGAAATGGTGTCTTCGGGGGGCACCTGGGTGGCTCAGCTAGTTGAGTATACAACTCCTGATTTTGGCTCAGGTCTTGATCTCTGGGTTCTGGGATCGAGCCCTGCGTCAGGTGCTCAGGGGGGAGTCAGCATTAGATTCTCTCTCTCCCTCCTTCTCTGCCCCTCCCCAGCATGAGATCTCTCTATCTCAGTTCCTCTATAACTTCTGGAACTCAGAGCTCTGCTTTCTTGCTTCTTGATGTTTTCGCTTATCCACTCCCTTCGCTACAGATCTGTTATCAGTTCCCAGACCTGCACTCCTCAAGAGAAAAAGCTCCAGTCTTGTTCTTCCTATGACAATAAAGAGACAAAACAAATCTAAAACACAATGGAACTAAACACAAAAGACTGGTCATTTTTTACGATCTCCAAGTGATATGTTGTAAAAGAGATATTAATACTTACGAAAGGCTTTGTCTATTCTCCATCCATTTGTTTTCTCCTCACGTTTAAATTTGTTCTGTTAATAAAAGAAAAAAAAAAACCTATAGTAATTTTCTCCCATTAAAAAAGTGACGATTACAGGGGTGCCTGAGTGGCTCATTAGTTAGGAATCCAACTCTAGATTTCAGCTCAGATCATGATCTCAGGGTCATGAGATGAAGCCCTGATCAGGCTCAGCACCGGGCATAAATGAAGTCTGCTTGAAAGTCTCTCTCACACACATTCCCTCTGCCCATCCCCCTTGCTCACATGTACATTTGTGTGCGTGTGTGTGTGTGTTTGTGTGTCTCTCTCTAAAAAAATTAAAAAGTGGGGCACCTGGATGGCTCAGTCAGTTAAGCATCTGCCTTCGGCTCAGGTCACAATCCCAGGGTTGTGGGATCAAGCCCCATGTCAGGCTCCCTGCTCAGTGGGGAGCCTGCTTCTCCCACTCCCTCTGCAGCTCCCTGTGCCTGTGCTCTCTCTCTCTCTCTCAAATAAATAAATAAAATCTTAAATAGAAAAGAGTATCTGAAAAGAGTATCAAAAAAAGTAAAGATTACATTTAAAAATAAACATTAAAATAAAATTCTTATAATAACAAATGATTCTATCCTAAATAATGTCTTTGCCCAGGGGCGCCTGCATGGTTCAGTGGGTTAAAGCCTCTGCCTTCCGCTCCAGTCATGATCCCATGATCCTATGGTCCTGGGATCAAGCCCCACATCAGGCTCTCTGCTCAGCAGGGAGCCTGCTCCCCACCACCCCGCCTGTCTCTCTATCTACTTGTGATCTCTGTCTGTCAAATAAATAAATAAAATCTTTAAAAAAATAATAATAATAATGTCTTTGCCCAGAGGCAAGCAGCTTAAGCCTCCAGCTTTAAATAATGAAAGGAGTGCCCAGGTGGCTCAAATGGTTAGACATCTGCTTTCAGCTCAGGTCATCATCTCCAGGTCATGATCTCCAGGTCCTGGGTTTGAGCCACACGTCAGGTTCTAAAGCTCAGTGAGAGGTCTGCTTCTCCCTCTTCCTCTGCCTCTCCCCCTGCTTGTGTTCTGTCTCTCTCTCTCTCAAATGAAAAAATTTTTTAAAATAACTTCTGAACCTCCTGAACCTCCTTATAATCTGAACCTCCTTGTAATCAACAGCATAAATCAGCAATAGAAGTGAAGTTTATAGATAATACAAATAAATAAAGTCAATTAGCCTGGTAATAGATCAAACTATAATCAATTAAGCTAACTACTATTAGTTTTTTAAAAACTAATATATTTGCATCAAGTTAAAATCTTGTTATTATTTTAATGTTCTTTATGACATGGAAGAGAGACTGTAAAGAAACAACTAAGCAATTTTTGAATCAGGCAGTTTATCTTTAGAACCATCTTTATATTAAGGAACATTTCTTGATTATCTGAGCACTAAAGATTGCATCATTCTCAGCTGCACTCCAGATTACTTTAAGATGGAGATAGTTAAAGTTTAAGATTCCATCCAAAAGGGGCACCTGGGTGGCTCAGTGGGTTAAGCCGCTGCCTTCGGCTCGGGTCATGATCTCGGGGTCCTGGGATCGAGTCCCGAATCGGGCTCCCTGCTCAGCAGGGAGCCTGCTTCCCTTTCTCTCTCTCTCTGCCTGCCTCTGTCTGCTTGTGATTTCTCTCTGTCAAATAAATAAATAAAATTAAAAAAAAAAAAAAAGATTCCATCCAAAAGTCATTAAAGTCTGTGTTTGAGAATGTCAAAAAATGCACACATACCCTGGAGGAGTAAATAATCACTAATCTCTCCCTTCTACAGATCAGCAGTCTAAAAGTTTTTACTGAAAATATAAAAATCAAAGTTTTTACTGGACAAAAACAGAGAACAATTAGAAGCAGCACTTCGTGGCCCCCTTCTTCCCTCTGAAAAAACCTAACCACTAACCTGTCTTTTAAAAAACACACTTTCTTGCGTTTCCTTACTGTTTATCACTCAAGGGCACATCTTTAAACTCTTCAGTTTAACCTGGCCCACTTTTTTAAAACTTCATAGAACTTCAACATCTTTTCATCTATAGGTTACCCTTCTTTTCCAATCTTTATCTTCTTCATAAAACTTATTACCAAGTAACACAGAACTTTTCAAAGATCATCATCTTTCTCCTATGAAGATTATTTTATTCTTTAAACATCTCCTCAACAGGCTATCATCACTAAATTAAACATCCTAAAAGAAATGCAAATAGGCTTTAGGCATTATTCAATTTTAAAACAACACCACCATATTTTACCTAAATGGGAATATAACTGAGAACAATTTAAAAAAATTTTTAAATGTTTTAAATGTTTAAATTGTTATTCCATTGAATTTATAGGCAAGAACTATTCCAGACTAAATGAATCAACTATTTCCAAACACTGAACAATGGTAAGAGCGAAGAAAACCACAATCCCACATTTCCAGAGAGAATGGAAACACGTAAGATGTACCAGTGTTCACCCTGGCTCTCTGACTGGGCTACATTTCCTAAGCAATGAAAAGGAAATAAAGGCCAAAGGGAGCAGAACTTTCACTGAGCTAAGGAGATAGAGAATCTTCAGGGGTTCTAGAGAAAAGACAGCTATTTAAAAGGGAAGCCTCCAAGGGGTGCCTGGGTGGCTCAGTGGGTTAAAGCCTCTGCCTTCAGCTTAGGTCATGATCCCAGGGAGCCTGCTTCCCTCTTTCTCTCTGCCTGCTTCTCTGCCTGCTTCTCTGCCTGCTTGTGATCTCTGTCTGTCAAATGAATAAATAAAACCTTTTAAAAAAAAGGAGGGGAGGGAGCCTCCCAAGCCCAGTAGAAGTATCCCACAGGTCCTTATTCTACATCTGGGTTCCACGTGCCCAAATCATAAGGCCTAGTAGAGAACAACCCCTCCATGAAGGGGTTGTTCTCTACTAGGAAGGAGAACAGAAGAAAGATAGTAGCAGCCAGACAACACAATGAGGTGAGAGAATCTTAGCCCACACAAATGGGAAGTTCATACCTGTTTACTTCAGACACCAGAATAGCCACAGTCCTTAGAGATAAGGACCACAGTCTTACAGCAGCCTTTCTCAATTGTGGTTCTAGCAAAATTAAATCCTAATGCCCTAAAACATCCCCTATACATAATGAATTACCTTCTCTCCTGTGCATCTAGAACAGTACTAATATGGTAGTCCTTGGAGAACATAGAAAACAGTAATTCAAATTATTTTCTATGATTCAGATGAGAAACCTAGAATAGGGACCAGTCTAGATTTGCCATATTAAAGCCTAAAACCAAGCCTTGAAAGGAACAAGGAGAGTTGGGAGAACATTAGCTACCCTTTAGAATAAAACAACACTCTTCAAAGGAAAAAAACAAACATAATCTAGACATTATCAAACATACCATCCACAATGTCTAGTACTCAATTAAAAAAAACTCCGTAAGACATGACAAAAGATAGAAAAATGTGATACACAAGGAAATAAAAAGAGACTCAACAGAAATAGATCAACATGACATAGACATTGAAATTAGTAGACAAGAAAGTTTAAGCACCTGTTATAAATATGTTCAATAATTTAAAGGCAAATAAAGAATAGATAGGGAAATCCCAGCAGAAGAAAGGAAACTAAGAAAAATAACCAAGTATTAATTACAGAAATGAAAACTATAACATGAGAAATGAAGCATTCACTGAATGGGCTTATATGCAGACTGAAGAAAGAAGACAGGTTAGTCAACTTGTGAACACAGTAACGGAAACCAATATAAAAAAAATCAGAAAAACACAAACAGAGCTTTAGTAACCAAACACATATAAATGGAGTCCCAGAGAGCAAGAACAAAGTGGAAAAAATATAGAAAAGACACTATCCCTGGGCAAATCATAACCATACTGCTAAACACCAGAGTTAAAGAAAAAAAATCTCAAAAATAGCCACAGAAAACAATTTATTACATACGAGGAAAGAATAACATAAATATGACTGATTGAAATACTAGAAGCCAATGGACAATGGAACGACAATTTTAGAACACTGAAAGCAATAACTTTCAAACCACCTACATATCCAGTAAAAATATCCTGCAAAAGTGAAGCTGAAACAGAGAACTTCAGATAAATCAAAACTGAGAGAAATTTTCAACAACTGACCTGACATTCAGACCTACAAAAAGAAATGCAAAGCATCAAAATTGGTGGCTAAATATTAAACATGGCTACAAATTAGAACTAGTTTCTCTTTTGTGCTCAACTCCCTTTAAAGATAAAAGACTGTAAGCCAAAATAAGTTGGACATAAAATTGGGTAATGTAAAAATGAAACGCATAATAGCACAAAAGATGAAAGATAAATAGAATGTACTCTTAAGAGCTTAATTCTTGTGGAGTATGAAGTATAAAGAGTAAAATGGGGGGCACCTGGGTGGCTCAGTGGGTTAAAGCCTCTGCCTTCAGCTCAGGTCATGATCCCAGGGTCCTGGGATCGAGCCCCGCATCGGGCTCTCTGCGCTGCAGGGAGCCTGTTTCCTCCTCTCTCTCTGCCTGCCTCTCTGCCTACTTGTGATCTCTGTCTGTCAAATAAATAAACAAAATCTTAAAAAAAAAAAAAAAAGTAAAATGGTACAAGAGAGAAAATTACACTAAATTATCTGAATAACCCAAAAGGAGGCAGCAAATGAGAACTGAAAAACAGATGGGTTAAGTGGGAAATAGTGAGATGGTAGACTTAAGTCCAATCATATCAATTATCACATTACAGTAAATCAATTATTACCTGGAAATGTACAACAGACATTTTGTCTTATTTTTATCAAAGGTCAAATAAGAATTCAATGAATACTTCCTCATCTCAGTCAGAAATGCAATTTATAATTAGATTAAATTAAAAGGTAGAGTGTCAGACTGGATAAATCGCTGGAGCCACCACAGAAAACAGCGTGGGTACTCCTCAAAAAAACTAAAAATAAAATGATCATATGATACAGCAATTCTACTTCTGGATCTTGACCTGAAAGGATAAAATCACTATAGTAAAAAGATAATAGTATCCTCGTGTTCACTGCAGCATTATTTACAACAGCCAACACAATCCAGTGACAAATGAATAAAGAAAATGTGGCACATACGTGTGTGTATAGGAATATTATTCAGCCATCAAGAAAAAAATTCTGCTATTTGCAACATCACAAATGGACATTGAAAGCATTGTGCTAAATAAAATAAGGGAAAGACAAATGATGTATCATCAGTTCAACAACATAGTAAAAATGAGCACACCAAATAAAAGAACTTCATATATATCAAAAAGTAATAGATGTAAGCATAGAAACAGGCCAATCTATCTATAATCATGGTGCAGATGTCAATTCTCTGTTAACTGACAGAACTAAATAACACATGCAACAACTACAGAGTACACACACATTTCAAGTGAGTGCACCAGGAATACTAAGTATGAAAGGTTTTAAAATAAACCTCATTAAATTCCAGAAAGATGGAAATTTTACAGATTATGTTATTTGACATTCACAATGGAATGAAGTTAAAAAACGGTAAGACATTTAGCAATGTCCCAAATATTTGGAAATTAAACAACACACTTCTAAATAACTGATCTGTAAAGTAAGAAATCAAAGAAAACTAGACCATATTTTTAACTGAACAATGGAAACAAACTATCAAAACTTATGAAATGCAACTAAAGCAATGCTCAGATAAAAATGTATAGATTTAAATGTCTAATTAGGAAAGAAAAAGAGCTTATAATCAATCTAACTTTTTTAAGATTTTATTTATTTGACAGAGAGAGAGAGAGACAGCAAGAGAGGGAACACAAGTAAGGGGAGAGGGAGAGGGAGAATCAGGCTTCTCACTGAGCAGGGAGCCGAACAGAGCCGAAGGCAGATGCTTAATGAATGAGCCACCCAGGGGCCCCTAAAATTTCATCTTAAGAAGCTAGCAAAAGAGAAAATTAAAAGCAGAGTAAACAGAAGAAAGGAAATATTAAAGAGTTAAAAACTGGGAATACACAAAAAACTGAAAACTTACAGCTACAAAGTGGTTCATTAAAAAGATTTTGGAAGTCAAAATACCGTTAGCAAGACAAAGGTAAAAAAAAGAGAAAAGAAAAACATCAATTATTGATCAAAGAAGACTATCCACCACACATTAAAAATTTCAGTAAACAGTATGAAAACGTCACACCTATAAATTAAAAAGCTTAGCATCAAAACTGACACAAGACAAAACTGAAAATCTGAGTATACCTATAGGTATTAAAGAAATTGAATTTATAATCAAAACTCTTCCTGCAAAGAAAATTACAGGCCCAGATGGTTTCACTGTTGAATTCTATCAACCATTAAAGGGGAAACACCACTAATCTTAAATCCATTCAAAGAAGGAACACTTTCCAATTCATTTTCTATGACCAGCATAATCCTAGTACCAAAACATTTTGGACAAAGAATTTTTAAAAATTGCAGAATATCCCTTGTGAACAAAAATGAAAAAAGAAATTTAAGGGCGCCTGGGTGGCTCAGTGGGTAAGCCTCTGCCTTTGGCTCAGGTCATGATATCAGGGTCCTGGGATCGAGCCCCACATCGGGCTCTCTGCTCAGCGGGGAGCCTGCTTCCCCTCTCTCTCTGCCTGCCTCTCTGCCTACTTGTGATCTCTATCTGTCAAATAAATGAATAAAATCTTTTAAAAAAATAAATAAATAAAAATTAAAATTAAAAAACCCTCAAGGAAATAAAGTAAAATTCAACATACAAAAAGATAATACAAGTCTGGTTCAACACTTGAAAATCAATATGACTGACTAGTCTATTTTCACTTTTCTATACTTTACCCAAAGACCTGTAGGGACTATACTAAACTTAGGGGAGAAATCTAAATAATTTTTGAGAGAAATAGTCTAGTGACAAATTTATCAGTCAGATTAGAAAGTTCCCCTAGACAATTTCTAGCTTTAACATTTTGTTCTTTACAAAGATCATTAGAAAAGGAACATAAATAATATGAACAATTCTTCGTCTTTTGCAGAAACAGAATAACCATTACACTGTACATAGTCCAAATGCAAAGGATCCATGCCCAGTCTAGTTCAAAAAAAAAAAAAATTTCCTAATATTCTTTTAATTAATGAAGGAAAAAACCCATGGTTGAATAAAGATCTCACTATAAATTGGAAATGAGGGGCACCTGGGTGGCTCAGTGGGTTAAGCTGCTGCCTTCGGCTCAGGTCATGATCTCAGGGTCCTGGGATCGAGTCCCGCATCGGGCTCTCTGCTCAGCAGGGAGCCTGCTTCCCTTCCTCTCTCTCTCTGCCTGCCTCTCCATCTACTTGTGATTTCTCTCTGTCAAATAAACAAATAAAATCTTTAAAAAAAAAAAAAAATAAAAAAAATAAATTGGAAATGAATTGGAAACTGAAAATTCAATTGGAAATTGAAAATTACAGGGGCACCTGGGTGGCTCAGTGGGTTAAGCCTCTGCCTTCGGCTTAAGTCATGATCTCAGGGTCCTGGGATCAAGTCCTGCATTGGGCTCTTTGCTCAGCAGGGAGCCTGCTTCTTTCTCTCTCTCTCTCTCTGCCTGCCTGTCTACTTATGATCTCTCTCTGTTAAATAAATAAATAAAATCTTAAAAAAAAAAGAGAGAGAGAGAAAATTACAGCAACATAGTGCACTCAAATGCACTCTATCCCAGGAAACCTGTAATTCAGTTTCTCACAAAATGAACAATAAAACAGAGAATGCTTATTCTTTCAGGCATATTAAAGCACTAATTTACACCACTGTTGTTGTTAATAGTGTCCCCAACTGTCCAGAAAGTTAAGGTAGCCTAGGAAAACAATGGTTAATTCAGATTGAGAATTATTTAACTTAATATGTTTCTCTCCATGCCTTCTGAGGAATTCAGAAACACATTGTGTTCAGAAGCTAACCCAAATATTCTGGTATATTTATTCTCCCTCCTCATTACTTAGTTCTTCTTTTATCTTAATTTCTTTGGTTTTATTGGTACTCCCTCAAATCCATTTCCGAAGTGGGCAACACCTAAATAAGATAATGTGCTAAAACTAAGGAGGATGTACTCATATTAGAATTGAGGAACATTTCATTACTTTCTGAGCTATAAAGGGGAAAGTTCTACCCAAAACACTGTAGTGAACAAGGATGGACTGAGATTTAAATAAAGTTAAAAAAAATAGTAATTTTTGGACCTTTCCAATCAGTGAATGTAATGAGTTTACTTTACCTTAATTTCTATCCTTGCTCTGTGAGGAAAAAGCTGTCCGATCATAGAAAAGTCAGTTCCTACCATGCTGATGGCTAAAAAAAACATATCTGTTTCTGTAAAAATAAAAGATTTAGAAAGAATGAAAATTAATATAAGTATGTCAGAGGAAAAAAATCTTAGATTAAGTATATATTTTGAGTTAATAAATTTGAGAGTACTTAAATATTATTTAAGAAATCTTCAATTTTGTTGCAAAGAACTTGATGAATCTCAAATACCTCTAAACTTTTATACAGAAACATGATAAAAGAAATTTGCATGTTCATACCAAAGCAGCTGGAATTAAAAAAAAAAAAAAAAAAGACGACAACATTCTGGTCTCCAAGTGACCAAAACTGTCAGTCACAGCCAATAAATTATCGCTTTAATGGAAGCAAATGAGATGCACTAATTAGTATAGGAAAGAAAGTAGCTTAAAAAAAACACAGAAGAAACTACTAATAGAAGTAACTTCAACAGAATAGGATTGAGGAAGTCAGAGGAGGGAAGTATAGAATCTTTCTTGTTGCCCTGTATCAGTCTGTTGTTTTTTACTTTTTTCCCAAAACAACCTGCATTATTTTTATAAGAATAAGCAATATCATTCAATAGGTATTACGAGCTTTTTTAACAGCCTAATTTTTACAAACTTTATTATACAACGAAGGTATAACATTATTATGAGTATTAAAAACACTAATAATTTTCCATAAAAATGTTATTTTTTATACAGGGATTTGACAGGAAAATTCCGGCCCAGATGACCACAATGCTAATTCCTAAAATACTAAGATAAAGCCAGAAATACAGTTCTATAATATTGGGAGAGGGAGCCTCACTGGAAGGTGCCAATAAAAGTAGCTATAGAGAAAATAATACAGTTTGTGTTTTATTTACTTACAGAAAATAATTCACTTTATTTCAAATAAATAACCTATACAATTTAAAATGAAAATTAGTGGGGCGCCTGGGTGGCTCAGTGGGTTAAGCCTCTGCTTTCGGCCCAGGTCATGATCTCAGGGTCCTGGGATGGAGCCCCGCCTTGGGCTCTCTGCTCAGTAGAGACCCCACTTCCCCCTCTCTCTGCCTGCCTCTCTGCCTACTTGTGATCTCTCTGTCAAATAAATAAATAAAATCTTCTTTAAAAAATAAATAAATAAATAAATAAATTAAATAAAATGAAAATTAGTTACCTTTATTTGACCATGGTTTAGAATAATAGTTTTTCCTAAAGCTGGAATATGTAGTTGTAGAACCACGTTCAAATATGGGATCATTTTCCTCAACCACACAGGGACCTTTTGTCCTTAAAACTTCTACAGTTAAACTGAAAAAGACACATTTTTAAATAGATCTGCTCTAAAAGCAAAAAAAAGAAAAGAAATGATATCTGAATAGTTATCTTTTGAAGCCATGTCAGAATCATATCAAAAAAGTATAATTATGAGATATGCATATTTTCTAAGAATCTATTAATTTTCACTTGAAATGTGATTGCCCAGGAATAAATATAAATGCTAACATTTTTCCAAAATCCTTATCAGCAATATAAAATTTATACATTATCTTTGAGCCACCAAAAAATTATGTTTTATTAACCTCTGAATGTCTCCTATATTTAATATCCATTTTCTTATACTAGACCCATCAGAAAATATCAAGAAATATAAGTTTTTGATAATAATGTTCTATGTTCCTATACACAAAGCAGTTAAATGCTTTTAACTATTTAATGGCCAGTAAAATCATTATCACAATAAAAACACACAAAAACAATTACTAATAGTATTGCATTAATGTTTAATTATCATAGAATTTTATATGCTATAAAAAGACTTTTTAACTAACTAAACTGTTGGAAGACTATCACCCTTTTCCTATTTATTTACTACCTATGAATTTATTTTCTTTTTTAAAAAACATACTTTGGACAAACAACAAAGTCCACAATGTCAAATTTGAAAAATTTAATGTTATAATTGAAAAATTAAACTACAAGGTGAATTAAACATTGTCAAAACAGAAATCATAGAATATTAAACCTATGATTTGTTCCATTTTCATTACTTATCAGACAATAAGACATGGTAGTCTTGAATTTTGACTTCAAGACAATTTTTGAAATCTATCATCAGTAGAGGCCAGCATATGATTAGTTCAGTAGCTCATCCCAATTACCAGTAAAGATAGTAAACAATGGATGGTAGGCTAATGGATGATAGATCAAGAGTACTATCTTCTCATGTAAAACATAGCATAAAAATTCCTAAAAATTATAAATGAATCTAACTCACTTTTCCATTTACAACATCTGTTACAAAAATTTAAAAAATCAGTGTCTAAGTGACAATGACTGATGCGGAAACACTCTCTCTCATTAAACAAAGCACATTTGTTCTCAGGTTTGAAACCACAGTCTTTTTTGATTTTTAAACTTACCTTTCTTCATCCAAAATAATGGAACCATCTTCTGCCACTTTTACTCGAGGAACCAGCAATGGCCCATCATCCACCTCTTCTTCTAGTTCTTCATTATCTGCAGTATCAGGAGTACTCTTACCTTCTTGCCTACCAAATGGAAAGACAGGATAATTCATATATCCATGAGAAGTATTTTCTGAATACTATGAACTTGTGAAATAAATTACTTCAAATTCTACCTTCTATTTCCAACTTTCCCTATAACCTAAATGAAAAAATTCATGTTAAGGACAGGGCTATAAGATTTTTCTAATTCTATCCAGTAGCATTTATTAAAAAGCCTCACTTTTTGAAAATAAAGAAACTCACTTTTGAAAATAAAGAAAAAAAACTCTCATCTTCTCTGTTCCAACAGAGTATCAGATAAACCAAATAGATACTGGGGAATTCACACACATACACTCACACACACACACACCCCCCTTACAGTTATAAAGCATTAGTTTGCAGATCATTCTATTAACTCTTCATAACAATCCTTGGGGATTAGTATTTTCTTTTTTTTTTTTTAAGATTTTTAAAAATTTATTTGAGAGAGAAAGCAAGCAAACGAGCATGAGAGGAAGGGAGGGAGAGGGAGAAGCAAGCTCTCCACTGAGCAGGGAGCCCAATGTGGGGCTGGAAACCAGGACACCAGGATCATGACCTAAGCTGAACGCAGATACTTAACCAACTGAGCCACCCAGGCCCCCATGCATTAGTATTTTCAAACCCATTTGAGGTTTGTAGTAGATAAATAATCTTTGCTTTAGATTTCACAACAATAAAGGCAGACCAAGAAGCTAAACACAGTTTCCCAAATAATAATTCTGAATACCATATACCTTACATTCAACTACATGGTCTTCTTAAGGTTTTACATAAGCAAACATAACCCATAAATCTATAAAAATATAGCCTATTATAAAGTCTAAGACTTTTGCTTTAAAACAATATAAATTCTAAGCAAAACATCAATCATTACTTAATAACCTTTGAAATAACAACCAGAAAATCCCAATGTTTCTGGCAATTTTCCATAATCCCCCCATCCTGAATTTCAAAACTACATTAACTTCCCAGGAAGCCTCTTGGAGACATTTCCTAGTAGTAAGGGAACATTACAGTGCAGCGTAGAAGGCAACAACAGACTCTCTACTGGCATCAAAACTATAAAAAGAAAGGAAAGAGGGGTGCCTGGTTGGCTCATTGGGTTAAGCCTCTGCCTTCGGCTCAGGTCAGGATCTCAGGGTCCTGGAATCAAGCCCCACATCAGGCTCTCTGCTCAACAAGGAGCATTCTTCCCCCTCTCTCTCTGCCTGCCTCTCTGCCTACTTGTGACCTCTGTCTCTCTGTCAAATAAATAAATAAAATCTTTAAAAAAAAAAAAAAGAAAGAAAGAAAGGAAAGAAAAGGAAAAAGAAAAATATATGCATGCTTATTTGGAGATACACAGAATGGAACTAGAAAGATACATTAAAAAAACAGTAACATTTGTTGCCTCCACAGAAGAACAAGACAGAAAAACAGATTTGGAAGATTTTTCTCAGTATACTTTTGTTCCCTGTGGTTTTTGTACAACTGTATTATATCATTATTCTAAAACAAAACAAAATCCTTTTTAATTCTGAAAGCTTTAACTGAAATCATACCACTGACCATTTCCATATATAATACACAAACAGTGTGGACCTTTCATTTTGATTTAAATCAAGCATTAACTTTTATTTTTGTTATTCTACTTAAACATTCCTATCCCATGTGACTTGACTATAACAAAAAGCATTATTTGATTTCATTTTTTAAAAACTCTACCCCCCAAAGAATTTATTTAAAAAAAAAAACAAAACAGTACGATAAATGCTTACTCTCTTGTCTGGACTGGTGTCAAAGATTTTTCAGTTTTCTTTTCTTGCTCCAGGGAAGAACTAACAAATAAATAACACTTGTTTTTAAATATGTAAAAAGATTTAATATTTAATATAAAAAATTCTTTTAAGTAATTCACACATCATGTCTATTCTATCCATCACCAAGAAAGAAATTATTTTAACTTGTTTTTTTTAATGATACATCATAACATCATTATTAATGACAGTGTGTGGTCCAAGAGTCAATTTCTCAGTCAAAAACTTTTGTCATCAAGTATAAATAATCTGATGATTCACAGACCTGTACCCCTGAAGCAAGTAATACATTATACTTTAACAAAAAAAAAAAAAGGATAAATAATTTGCTACACTCTAAGTAGAGAATGTTTTTACTCTCTAATTCCTTAGCAAAAGGAGGCTCTCTTAGTCCTAAGGACTAAAGCTACTCAGCCGTGGCTTTTCTCCCAACCCTTAGATGTAAAATAATGCAAAACCTAGGTCTTTGGCCCTTCCTTCACTGGGCCAAAGACCCTGCTGAACCTGAAAAAGGCTATACTGAAAACATGGCACTATTCCTATATCCACCGGCTAAACCATGAAGAACATACACTGAAATTTATTATAAACCATCTCCTTCTCCAGGCTAACTTGATTAAAGAAGCTTTGTTCTTGGAGAACTTGTTAATCAAATGCCACTATATTTAATTAGGAGGTAGGGCATATAAATCAGACCATTCCTTTAGATTCAGGTTATAGTGTACAAGAAATAGAATCCGTAATATCTATTAGAGAAAAGCTGTTTAGTTGGTTTTACAACAACTTAGTAATATAGGAAAAGAAACTTACTTTTTAATCTCAGAAGTAAAGGATACCATCCCAAGAAAGCAGTTACGTGAAATACCACTAAGTTTTGTTAAAAAATTCTCTCTAAAAGAACATTGTATGTGCTATAAATCTTATCAACATGCTTTTGGAAAACACTGAAACTCTACTCTAAAAGTGATACTTAAGTCACTATACACTCTAAGAAAGGAAAACAAGTAAAGTTTACTTACGTCATTGGATTATTATCTGGCAGGTAATATATGAAATCTCTCATAGTCATTTTTGAACGATCTGGTGGCTTCTGACTTTCATTTATGGCATACTTGTTTTTCCATTGCCTCTATTACACGCAAACACATACAAAGATCCACTTTTATTTTACAAATACGGAAGAATTTCACATGTACTATACTCCTAGGTATAGCTCACTGCTGCATTCATTCCAAGTGATTTAATATTATTCCTACCACAATTATTCCTAATTTAAGGAAAAATTTCTTCAAGTGAATGTTAAAAAGTTGTAGTGCATCAAGGAACCTTAAAAACAAAAGTCTCCAGGACTGGACAAAAGCTCAATGTATAAATCATACAAATGTCTTCTAACTATAGGAGTTTACTAAGAATTTATAAACATACAGCCTTTTTTTTTAACATTACAGTGAATTGGATTTCTGTGAATTTCATAAAATTCTTGAAGCAAATGTTTAATTTTTTAGTTCCCCTACCTAAGCAGATTCAATAAACATAGAACATCTGGAAAGACTTCAATTTTAGGGGAACAGATTCAAATCCCACTGGTGTTTGACACAAAGCAAGTAACATCTATGAGCCTATTTCCATCTGTGTAAAACAGTGATGTGTACTTCACAAATGTAATAGAATAAAAAGCACCATGTTAAGCGCCTTCCTCTTAATTAAAAAGGGCATTCTGGGCTAAAATTAATAAGTCAGGAAATGACAGATGTTCGCGAGGATGCAGAGAAAGGAAAATGAATCCTCCTACCCTGTTGGTGGGAATGCAAGCTGGTGCAGCCACTCTGGAACACAGTATGGAGCCTCCTCAAAAAATTGAAAATAGGGGCTCCTGGGTGGCTCAGTGGGTTAAGCCTCTGCCTTTGGCTCAGGTCATGGTCTCAGGGTCCTGGGATCAAGCCCCTCATTGGGCTCTCTGCTCAGCAGGGAGCCTGCTTCCCCCTCTCTCTCTGCCTGCCTCTCTGCCTGCTTGTGATCTCTCTCTCTGTGTCAAATAAATAAATAAAATCTTTAAAAAAAAAAAAAAGTTGAAAATAGAGCTACCCTACAACCCAGCAATCGCACTACTGGGTATTTAACCTGAAGATACAAATGTAGTGATCCGAAGGGGCATGTGCACCCAAATGTTTATAGCAGCAATGTCCACAATAGCCAAACTATGGAAAGAGCCTACATGTCCATCAACAGATGAACAGATAAAGATGTGGTATGTATATACATACATATATACATAAACACACACACACACACACACACACACACACACACACCATGGAATACTATGCAGCCATCAAAAAAGGAACCCAAATCCTGCCATTTGTAATGACGTGGATCAAACTAGAGGGTATGATCCTAAGCGAAAAAAGTCAATCAGAGGAGTGCCTGGGTGGGTCAGTGGGTTAAAGCCTCTGCCTTCGGCTTGGGTCATGATCCCAGGGTCCTGGGTTCAAGCCCTGAATCAGGCTCTCTTCTCAACAGAGAGCTTGCTTCCCCCTCTCTCTCTGCCTGCCTCTCTGCCTACTTGTGATTTCTCTCTCTGTCAAAAAATAAATAAAATCTTTAAAAAAAAATAAAGTCAATCAGAGAAAGACAACTATCATATAGTATCTCTGATGTAAGGAATTTGAGAGGCAGGGCGGGGAGTCGTGGAGGGTAGGAAAAAATGAAACAAGATGGGACCAGGAAGGACACAAACCATAAGAGACTCTTAATCTCAGTAAACAAACTGAAGGTTGCTGGGGGATTGGGGAGGAAGGATAAGGTAATTGGGTTGTGGACACTGATGAGGGTATGTGCTATCATGAGTGCTGTGAAACGTATAAGCCTAATGATTCACAAACCTGTACCCTTGAAGCAAATAATACATTATGTGCTAATAAAAAATTTAAAAATTTTTAAAATAAATAAATAAATAAAAAGGGCATTCTGTATTTAAGAATAAGAGCTAACATGTTTTGGGCTCTTACTATCAGCAGAAAAGTAGTCTAAATGTGTTTTACACGTATAAGCTCATCTAATCTTTACAACCTCCAATGAGATACATACTATCATCAGTCTTATTTTACAGATGAGGACACAGAAAAATTAATTAAATTTTGCAAGGTTACATAGTAAGCAACGACTCTAAGATTCAAATCTTAAGTATCTAACTGCAGATTTATATGCTTCTCTATTGGTACAGTGCCCTTTTCAAAAAATAACCTATCTTTAAGATTAAAAGATAGTCTTAAAAAAAAAAAGGAAGAAGACGGACTCTACACATACGTGCAAATTTTTCCCATTTATAATTTCCATATTGTCAACTTAGAAAATATTACCAATTCATTTTGCTCAAGTATATTTGTCTTAATTAAAACAAATAGAACTCATGTCACTTGGACATCATGAAAAACCAGACTGAAGATTTATTTTATAAATATACTTGCTATACTTTTTATGTATGTAAATGTACAGAACTTCTATTTGTGGCCTTCACCAAAAACAATGAAAGATACAGATGAATATATAAAAATTAACATAGTGGGGGGAAAAGTTTATTAAGTCCACTGTGCTTATTAATCAATCAGTTAACAAAAGGGATATTGACTGATGAATTACAGACCTGTACCCCTGAAACAAGTAATACATTATATGTTAATAATAAAAACAAAAACAAAAGGGATATGAATTGATTATGTTCCATTAAATGCTGTAGATACTTTTACTCCAAATGATGCCTAACAGAAAAACAGAATTCTAGCAGGGACTGGTCAAAATGTGATTTTTTGTCTCCCTTACCTTCTCTTTCCTCAATTCTTCTTTTAACATTTCTCTTAGTTTCTGGGCTTTATATAATCGATATCTGTCTGAACATGGCTGTTTCTCTTTTGTTGAAACAGGGTTCGGCTGTGCAACTTCTTGATTAACTGTAGATAAGGGATGAGATTCTGAAGGAACAGTGACACCAGGCTTAACCAGAGTAGGAGTACTTGATATTCTCTTTCTTCTCTGTGAAACAGTAGAGGAAGATTTACTGGATTCTTCAACATAATTCTCACTGTCAGTCTTTTCATCACTGTTGAAATTTTTAAAAAAGAAAAAAAAAAAAGAGTACCATGGATCTTTTATATTCTAGTTTTAAAAAACTAGCCTGGTGAAAATCTAAAACAATAGAACCTCATTATTAAAAAACTCAATGACTTGAGATATACAGTAATCATGACAGCAACTGCAATAAAAATTTTATTTAGTAAATGTTTTTAATAGATATATTAATTCTAAAAAGACTACTGATCTTTTTCAAACTTCAAATCCCATAGGACAATAGAACATATTGTTTCATGCTCACGCTAACTCTTTCAAGGAAAACAAAAGGCCAAGTTAAAAATTAAAGTTTAATTACCCTATTTTGAACCACTAGATAACTGACAAATGTTTTTCTTGATAATCTATACTAACATCCTCCTGAATTGACCTAAATTACTGAAATTTTACTCTATCAACCTAAGATCAGCCAAACCAAACATACAAAACTTCAAACTTCTAAAATACCTTTACTGCAGTACTTGAGAATATTCATTTAGCTTCATTAATCAAACCAAGTATTATATGGAGCAGAAATCATTTATCTTTTGTTGGGTAACTAGTTACACAGCTATCAAACTCCTTTTTCTTTGAGTAAGTAAGTAAGTGACTGAGTACTCCAAATTACATAGTAGGTATATAGCTCAGACTGGATATACGTATTTCAGGAATGGCCTGAAAGGAAATTAAGTCAAAAAGATACAAGGGTTAGGGACACCTGGGTGGCTCAGTGGGTTAAAGCCTCTGCCTTTGGCTCAGATCATGATCTGGGGGTCCTGGGATGGAGCCCCACTTTAGGCTCTCTGCTCAGCAGGGAGCCTGCTTCCCCCCACCCTCTCTCTGTCTGCCTCTCTGCCTACTTGGATCTCTGTCAAATAAATAAATAAAATCTTAAAAAAAAAAAAAAAAAGATAAGAGGATTTAAAATTAAAAGCAGATGAGGCGTCTGGGTGGTTCAGCAGGTTAAGTGCCTGCCTTGGGCTCAGGTCATGATCCCAGTCCCAAATGAAGTTCCCTTCTCAGCAGGGAGTCTGCTTCTCCCTCTCCCTCCATGTGCTGTCTCTCTCTCTCTCTCTGTAGAATAAATAAATAAATAAAATCTTTAAAAATATATTAAAAGTAGTCCACACTTGCAGCACCTGTGTGGCTCAGTTGGTAAAGAATCTGCCTTCCTCTCAGGTCATGATCCCCAGGTCTGGG
The DNA here is from genome assembly GCF_011764305.1 of Mustela putorius furo. Classification (NCBI taxonomy): domain Eukaryota; kingdom Metazoa; phylum Chordata; class Mammalia; order Carnivora; family Mustelidae; genus Mustela; species Mustela putorius. Next base: position 1,436,585 of record NW_025421294.1, read on the forward strand.
ATCAAGTCCCATGTCGGGCTAGCTGCTCAGTGGGGAGTCTGCTTCTCCTCTCCCCCCCTCCCTTCTCCTCTCCTCCCGCTTGTGTACGCTCTCTCGGGTGGCTCAGTTGGTTAAACAACTGCTTTCAGCTCAGGTCACGGTCCTGGAGTCCCAAGATCGAGTCCCGCATCGGGCTCCCAGCTCCATGGGGAGTCTGCTTCTCCCTCTGACCTTCTCACCTCTCATGCTCTCTCTCACTGTCTCTCTCTCAAATAAATAAATAAAATCTTTAAAAATAAATAAATAAATAAATAAAACCTTCAAAAGGGAAAAAAAAAGTAGTCCACACTTTCATGTTATGATTAGTTGTGTATAAAAGTGGAAAACAGGGATGCCTGCATGGCTCAGTGGTTAAGCATCTGCCTTGGGCTCAGGTCATGATTCCAGGGTCCTGGGATAGAGCCCGGAATCTGGCTCTTTGCTCAGCAGGGAGCCTGCCTTTCCCTCTGCCTGCTGCTCCCCCTATCTGTGCAAGCGCTCTCTCTCTCTCTCTGACAAATAAATATATAAACTCTTAAATATAAATAAATACAAGTGGAAAACGCCTTAACCTATAGAATAATCGTCCCAAGAAATCTCCATTTTTTTGAAGTTTTCTTTTTTTTTTTTTAAATAATCTCTACACTCAACATAGGGCCCAAACTTACAGTCCCAAGATTAAGAGTTGCATGCTCTTCTGAGTAAGTTAGCCAAGTACCCAAAAATTGTCCAATTTAAATTCATATCTCAGCCTTTATAACGTGATACATGCACCATGTACATTTCACCCAATTATGCTGAAACCACAAGGACAAAATATACATCCTATATTTTTATCACGTATTTTTACAACTGCAAAGACCCACCAAAATAAAGGTTAAAAAAATATATACTCCCCATATGCCAACTCCAAGAAACCAAATATCCTCAACCTCAAATGTCTCAAGACTACAGAACCTGAGTAATTTATTAAATTATCAAACCTCACACACTTATATGTAATTAACAGGATCTCTTCAAACTTCATTAACAGTGACTAATATTTGTATTTCCTTTTTTAGAGAAATTTTGAAAAAGTATTCACACAAAAAACTTGTAAGCTACTAATCATCACTAAGCTGGCAAAATAACACCTTATAACCAGCACCAGTACAGGCCAAAAGTTTGGCCAAAAAGAAAGGGAGTAAAATTTCCACCTTCCTGTCAGAGCATATAGAGAATTTATACCATCTCATTGTCATTTAATAGGGTCAGGTTTTATTGCTTTCCTCACATTCACATTACAGAAACAGGGGTTATTAGCAGCCCAACATGTCTTAACTTTAATTACTTTCTTAATTACTACCATCGCATTTATTTTTTTTCATCGCATTTATTTTAAACAAACATCTTTTTGTACGCAACTATTCTGCCATGTCCTATGCAAGACAGTTTATGTCAGTTTTTTCTAAACTCCACAATAACTCTCCAAAGCACGTTAGTATTATCTCCATTTTAGAGTAAGTAAATTCTGCCTGGCCAAGTCTGACAAACTGTTAAATTAAGAAAAAAATCCTAAATCCAAATGTGGCACTGGCACATGCTTTTCCCTTCAGAAAACATGACCACTATAAAAGGGCACGCCCTCAAAGAAAAGCAAATAACCACATCTCCTTTCCACTGACACAAATTAGCAGAACCAAAGTAACATTGGTCTTTTAAAAATAATGTTTTTAAAATTTTAAAAACTACTTAACCTCCTCCGTGTACTCCGGAAGAATAAAAACTACGGTAAAGTAATCTAAGCTAATGAACATTACCAAGTGTGGATACTTTTCACTTCAAAACTGTTACATGTGGATTCTTCCCACCACGTTTTGAAGACATGGTCCTCACCCCGGGAATCTACAAACCTTAACAAAATCCACATTTGCCACACCTTGTGGACAGAACGACAAACTGCAGTTGGGAGTAGGTTCATAGGGCCTCAACTCTTAAGGCTTAAAGCAGGCGACGGAAGACTCCTACGGTAAATTCATCTGGTCAGCTTCCAGGTGACAGCCCCATAGAGGCGGGGCAGAGGAAAATGCTCCCCACCGCATGCACTTACCTGCTCTTGGGAGCCTTTTCTTGGGGTTCAGATCCCCCGCAATCCACCGGGGGCACATCTGTAGACTCCGCTGGCTTCGGGGAGGAGGCCGCTGCAGGATCCTGGGGCCTGGGCGCCTCTTGTCCACGCTGGGGGTTGGGGGCGGTGGAACCCCTGGCGCCTACACCAGGCCTGACATTCGGCTTCACGCTAAGGCGTGCCCTGCGGAACATGGCGGAGCCAGGGGGCCCGGGGAGGCGGCCCCAAGGCCGCTCTCAGCCCCGAGCCCCGGCCGCTGCCCGGAGAAGGGATTAAGAACTACGCCCTTTCCACACAGCCACGCCACCAGTCCAGCCGGGAGCTACCGCAGTTTCTCACCCCCGCCGCCTCCTCCTTCCTCCCGCCGCCGCCTCTTCTTCATGACCCTGCTGCACTAATAGCTAAGTTTCCCCCCAGTACCTTGCTTCCCCGCCCTCGTAGGGCGCCGGAACTGATGACGCCATCAGCCAGCGCCGCGGAAGAACGTAAGACGCACAGCTCCCGGAGCCATGGTAACTGTCAAACTATAGAGTCTCCTGTAAACCGGAAATTGGGATGCACGGTGAACCCCTCTCACCTCATCAGGAATCCTTAGATGTTACTGAAAGGAGGGGAAGGAGGTAGTCAAGCCCCTCAACCCAAACCTTTCGGAGACTATGAAAATCATGGGGCGCCTGACTGGCTCAATCAGAAAAAGTGTGGGACTCTCGTGCAAGCCCCACATTGGGGGTAGAGATTACTAAAAACAATTTAAAAAAAAAAACTTTTTTTTAGGGGCGCCTGGATGGCTCAGTGGGTTAAAGCCTCTGCTTTCAGCTCAGGTCATGATCTCAGGGTTCTGGGATCCACTCCCCATCGGTCTGTCTGCTCCGCGAGGAGCCTGTTTTCCCCCTTTCTCTCCGCCTGCCTCTCCGCCTACTTGTGATATCTCTCTCTCTCTTTCTGTCAAATAAATAAATCTTAAAAAAAAAAAAACTTGAAAAAAAAGGTGTTGTATAGTAGTTCCTGTTCACCAGCACATCCCCAGAACTTAGAAATTCTAAACTGAGTAGAACATAAATTACAAATTCAGGTATGAAGAAACTGGTAAATTACTTCCTAGAAGGGGAGCTAGATTTCTGGACCATGTTGTGGGAGAAAGACCACTCACTGTATACCTTTGTGTACTTTTTAATATATCTGTTCAAAAATTATTATAGTTAAAACTATATAGTTAGAATAAATTAGCATAAGTATTCCTAATCTGCTTCAGAAAATAGAAATAGAGCAATAAACAAGACACTCTGAGTTGGGGAGAAAAAAATACAACAAAAGAACAAGATAATTTAAGAATTTATTAAATGCTATGAAACAAATTTAAAGGGTACTATGACAGGCACACCTGGGTGGCTCAGTCGCTTAAGCACCTGCCTTCCTGGTGGGTCATGATCTCAGGATCCTGGGATAGAGCCCTGCATCCAGCTCCCTGCTCAGTAGGGAACCTGTCAATCCCCCTACTTGTGCTGTCTCTCTCTCTCTGTCAAACAAATAAATAAAATGTTTAAATAAGTAAAGTGTACTATGACAGAGATTAATGGAAGCCTGGCTTATTGTAGGTAGGATGGTTAGGCTTCTAGAATGTCAGGAAAAATGGCCATAGATGAGATTGGCCTTACACACTATGAGCCAGTTTTCGAACTTGCAGTATAAATTCTCTGACTCGTTGCAACAGAGAGGCCGGACATCCTTCATGGAAGGACAAGATTTTTTTTTTTAAGATTTTATTTATTTGTCAGAGAGAGAGCGAGCGAGAGCGAGCACAGGCAGACAGAGTGGAAGGCAGAGTCAGAGGGAGAAGCAGGCTCCCTGCGGAGCAAGGAGCCCGATGTGGGACTCGATCCCAGGACGCTGGGATCATGACCTGAGCCAAAGGCAGCTGCTTAACCAACTAAGCCACCCAGGCGTCCCTGGAAGGACAAGATTTAACAAAAAATCCTACTACATTAATAACAAAATGTCAAAGGAATTAAATCCTTTATTAATTAATCCTTGCTATGTCATCAAGAAGGAGAAAGAAAGGCAAGTGTTTTTGAGAGTAAGATAACAAGGATGGAAAGCACAGAAGAGAGAAGAGATTCCTTTCAAACTGGAAAGAAACTGGAGGTCTGTAGATTCTGTGGGCTCCCTCCGGGACCCCGGGGGAGGGAACAGGGCTTCAGATACACCTAGAGAAGCTCCAGAACTTAACAAAGAAACCCCTACTAAAGATGTTTCAGGAATGTTGGAGCCACTACCAGGACCACAGGGCTTTGCACAATATATTCTGGTACAAGGGCACATTGCCTTTCCCCAAATGTTCTGTTGCACCTCAGAATCTAGGGCATTCCCACAATTCTGTATGTAAGGCAATCAATAATGACAATGATTTAATTTCTCACTAGTATAAAGAAGGGAACAAAGTCAGATTTAATTTTATTATTAAATATAAAGTCAAGCACACCTGGATGGCGCCACTGTTTAAGCTTCTGACTCTTGATTTCAGCTCTGGTCATGATTCCCAGGACCTGAAATTGAGCCCCAGTGGGGGCTCTGCCCTCAGCTTGGAGTCTTACTTGTCCCCCTCCCTCTGTTCCTCCTTCGGCAAGCTCGCTCTCTACCCACCCCTTCTCTCTTTCAAATAAATAAATAAATAAAATATTTAAAAATAAATAAGTGGGTGCCTGAGTGGGTCAGTCTGTTAAGCGACTGCTATCAGCTCAGGTGATGATTCCAGGATCCTGGAATCGAATCCTATATCTGGCTCCCTGGAGCCTGCTTCTCCCTCTGTCTCTGCCTCTCTGTCTCTCATGAATGGATAAATAAAATCTTTTTTAAAAAATAAAATAAAAAATAAAAATAAATAAGTAAATATTAAGTCCTAAGATATTTGTTACAGAACGAAGTTTGTGCAGTAAATTCATAAGGGTAGCACAGTAATTTCAAAAATATTCCGTTTTCTCTGGCAGATACACCCAGCATTTCTTGTGTACATCATTACGTAACCCTACAACTCACAAAGTATATTTGCAGCCCCAAAGATAAAGCTCAATTAGACTGCAAATTAAGACCACAGACAGAAACAACTCTACTACTTACCTTCCAATCCCAAACTGCTTCGTTTCCTTCTTTATGAGCCTGGCCAGAAAGTCAGTCTTTTCCCCCTACTCCTTACTCCAGAAGAAGTTGCTTAAATGGAATCAGACTCTTGGCCCATAAGAACTATTGAAGAGAGGTGGGGCTTAAGAAGTGTGACAAGTACACAAGGCCCTCTGAGTTTAAAAGAATGACAATAATAGCTAATTTATTGAGGGCTACCATGTTTTGGGCACTTAGTACTTCACGTACATTAATTCAGTTAATTAAGGAGGAACATCTGCCTTCCCATTTTACTGGCAATGAAGCTTTACTGCAATGAAGTAACGTGCCCAAGTTCACATATCTACTCCATGGTAAAGCTGGGCTTTCAACCAAGATATTCCAGTGCTCTAAGTCTTCACCATTTTCTCCTACCTTCTCTAAAATAGGTGATTCTTCAGAGTTAAAATAAATATTATTGAATCTTGGTCATATATACTTGAGAGTGCATTATAGTATTTTCTATACTTTTGTTTATGTTTGAAATTTTCCAAAATAAAATTATTCTAGAAACAGGGCGATTTAGGGGAGCACTTAGGTGGCTCAGTAGGTTAAGCAGCCAACCCATGGTTTGGGCTCAGGTCATGATCTCAGGGTGCTGGGATGGAGCACCGCAACTGGCTTCCCGCTCAGAGGGGAAGCTGCCTCTCTCCTTCCCCTTCTCCCTCCTCTTGTGCTGTCTATTCCTCTCTGTCTCTCTCTCAAATAAATCTTTTCTTTAAAAAACAGGGCAATTTTAGGGTGTACAGAATTCCACACATTTATCAGTTTGTAATCATTAACGGGATAGATGAAGAATATAACTATTGCATTGACCAACAGGCATCTTTCCACGTCTGTTTCTAGCAATGGCAAACGCACCACGGCTTTTACCCAGGTTCCAAGGTTATCCTGGGCTATTATGAATGTGTGATAAAACTGCATTCCCTGCCATTCCCTTCCCATCACACAACCCCAGCACAAAGCCATTAACCTACAACTCCTAAAGTACTGTCGACCATGACAAAGGCACTGGGATTAAACGGGAAATGATGAGATTTAAGAGTCTGTCTTAAATTGTCATCTCCCTTCTACAAGTCCCTACCTGTTAGGTCAGTCGCTCCTGGTCTCAGTCTCAATATCCTCTTCTGTATAATGAGAACAATGAAGCCTGCGTTACAGCATTGGCGCAGGAATAAAGGAAGAAAATATGTAAAGAGCCATACTGACTTTTGCAGAGTTAACCCTCAATCTGTTTTGTCCCCTTCCTTCTTTTCCTACTTCTGCAAGGGATGAATAAAAGTTAATATTCTTTGTTGGAAAATGAGATATAGTAGCATTTATTGTTTTTGTCGTTACCAAAAAATAGAGGCTGGCCAGGGCCCAGTGTTGGGTACACAGTGCGTAAAATCCACAGACTCAGGACCTGGTTTGTAAACTCGACCATACTCGCGTGGCGGAAAGACCCCAGAGAATGGATTAATCTCAAGACGCTCTCGGTCCGGGACCCTTGGCCGGGGTTCCCCGCCTCCCCCCGGCAGCGCACGCGCAGTCGCTCGCCCGGCTTGCGGGCGGCCGCGGTCCAGCCTCGGTGGGCGGGGCCATGGGAGGTGCGGAGGCGTTGCCCGGCAGAGGGCCCGCGCGGGCTCAGCCTTCAAGGGCCGCCGGTGGGGACGGCTGCTCAGCGTGCTAAGAGGCCGTTGCTTTCTGTGGCGGCTTTCTCCCAGGCTCGGTCCGGTGTCGGCATGGCCCGTGAGTGTGCGGACGGGTGCGGGAACGCGGCGGGGAGCGTCCGCTGAGAGAGCCTAGCTCCGAGGCGCGGCCGGACGGGAGGCGGGGACTGGCTGGTGTAGCCCCTTCGGTCCGGCGGCGCGGGGACCCTGTCCTCAGTCCGCAGAGGGAGAGGGATGGTTAGCTTCGGGTCCGCTTGAGAAATCGGGCATGCACCTGCTGTTCAGGTGTGAGTTTACACGGTAAAAAACACCTTTCCAGAGGTGAGGTGTGAGGATCGCGGCCCCGGGAGGGGTCCTGGTCTGAAAGGGGTTTCTGTCTGGTACTTAAAAGATCCTAAGGCCTGTTGAGGACTAGAAGCTCCGACTGAGTCTCCTCCGTCGTTCTTTTGTTTGGCTCCTACAGGTACTGTTCTCGAACAGCCGCATTTGTTCGCCTAACAGTCGAGTTGTGATGGGCCAACTTGTGGAGCTGTGTTCTCTGTGTATCTATTCTTCTTTTCGTACACGGTTTTCAAAAGCTAGACTTTAATCTGGAATACTAACCGGTATAGACAGAGGAGTGGAATGCCTGTTGTAAGAGACCTGGTATTCACAGCCAGTGAACACGTTCATTGGTATGATAGTATTAAGACCTTGTGTGTTTACCTCTGTGCTTCCTCCTCGTCAGATACGGGAACAGTGTTCAGTGTAATTCCTCTGCTGGAGTGTCTGTTAAAAAGCCAGCTTCAGATGCATTTAAATAAGAGCGTTTTTGCGGAATTCGTGATTATTTTTGAGATGGGGGAAAGAGCATGACTGTTTGGCTTTGTAGGAGGAAATCAGCGAGAACTTGCCCGCCAGAAAAACATGAAGAAATCCCAGGAAATCAGCAAGGGAAAAAGAAAAGAGGATAGCTTGACCACCTCTCAGAGAAAGCAGAGGTAAGCAATACTAAAGGAATTTTCAAGTCCCTGAAGTTTGTGTTTTGGAGAACGGGGAGAACTTTTTAAGTTCTTGGTAGAACTAGAACTGCATAGGGGGTAACAGCTGAACATTTGTTACATGCACACTGAAACTATAAGGTAGCAATTATCCCCCATACGTGAATGAGAAATTTCCAGCTCTCAAGCAATAGTCTTGATGAGAATCTCAGGCTTCAGTCACCACAACCATAGAAATTTCATCTAGCAAAATATCTGAATGCCTTCCGCGTGGTAGGCACTGTTCTGTGCTAGGGATACAGCATTTTCAAAGGAGGCATCCTACCCAAACTAGTCGAGATGACAGGTGACTCAATTACAGGGATTAAGGTTCTGAAGGAGACGCAAAAAAGTATATGTAGCTATATGGACTTTTAAAGATCCTTTGGGGGCGCCTGGGTGGCTCAGTGGTTTAAGCCTCTGCTTCCGGCTCAGGTCATGATCTCAGGGTCCTGGGATCGAGCCCCGCATTGGGCTCTCTGCTCAGCGGGGAGCCTGCTTCCCCCTCTCTCTCTCTGCCTGCCTCTCTGCCTACTTGTGATCTCTCTCTGTCTATCAAATAAATAAATTTAAAAAATATTTTAAAAAAAAATAAAATAAAGATCCTTTGCGTTGGAAAAACTGCAGGTGCACAGCCTTGATATATGATTATATATGTGAGAAATAATACAAAATTGCTACAGACATATTTGGATTGCAGCTTAAATTTTTTAAAAAGCATTCATATTTATAAACAAGCTCAATGTTATTCTAAAAACAAATTTTGTCTGGGTATAACTTGGAGGGCAGGTGGAGAATTGCCTACACATGCTTCAGTGGGGCTTCTCTGTGGTCCTCTAGCCTGCACATTAGAAACACCTGGGAAACCCTAAAGGCTACTCAAGCCTGTACCTTAAATTCAGTCCTGATTTAATTGGTCTGGGGCTGGGCATAGTAGGTGCTCTAGGTAAATTTTATTGTGACTAAGTTAAACCTGCTTTTAAAAAATGTCCCCAGCTGATTCCAATGTGCAACTAGAGTTAAGAACAATCGTCTGAGGGGCGCCTGGGTGGCTCAGTGGGTTAAAGCCTCTGCCTTCGGCGCAGATCATGATCTCGGGGTCCTCGGATCGAGCCCCGAGTCGGGCTCTCTGCTCCACGGCGAGCCTGCTTCCTCCTCTCTGCCCGCCCCTCTGCCCACTTGTGATCTCTGTTTGTCAAACAAATAAATAAAATCTTTAAAAAAAATAATAATCGTTTGGGGCTGTCTGGCTAGCTCAGTCAGTGGAGAATGTGACTCTTGAGTCATCACTTCAAGTACACATTGGGTTAATTATCACCTCACGCTTTTTTTCTGTGATATTAAAGTGATAAGGTTTGCCTTAAATTTTCTGTTTACCCACGTTGCAATAAAAGTGAACATGGTACAAATCAGTGACCTTGAAATTTTTAGTGGGGAACCCTAGTCTAGCTCAGTAATAGTCCTTGTTAAATGAATATCCATTTGTTAGAAAGCTCTGCGCTAGATACTCTATACTTAGTATCTCTATTCGTTACCCTGAAAAGTGATATTAGCCTCGATGTATAGGATAGGAAACTGAGGTTCTGAATTTCAGTAACATTACTAAGGGTAAAGCAAGTGCAATAGAGTTCAGTTTCAAACAGAAAAGTTACTATCCTATTCCATGATACTTCATTTCTTTTTTTTTCTTTTAAATATTTTATTTATTTATTTGACAGAGACACAGCTAGAGAGGGAACAGAAATAGGGAGAGTGGGAGAGAGAAAAGCAGGCTTCCTACGGAGCAGGGAGCCTGATGCGGGACTCAATCCTGGGACTCCAGGATCATGACCTGAGTCAAAGGCAGACACTCAACGACTGAGCCACCCAGGCGTCCAATACTTCATTTCTTTATAGCCATCCTGGTTTTCCTTCATCCTCATTCCTCATCTTTGCTATTGGCTTTACAGAAATGTCTATTATAATGGACAGAGCTACTCACCTGTATTAAAATCTCACACTAAATCTATGTGATAACAGGAAAGAGCCTGAACTTTGAAATTAGACAAACTTGGGTTTTAAATGATTTAAGGTAAATTATTTAGTTCTAAACTTTTTTAATTTGAATCATGGGGGTAGTCTACGGCCATACCACCCTGAACGCGCCCGATCTCGTCTGAATCATGGGGGTAATAACAGTTGCTATTAGACTTAACCCAGAACCAGCAAATTGGCACACAGCCAGGTGTCGATTACAAAGCCATTTAATGTATTTTTTAAAATAAGGACTTTCTGAACCATCTAGCCCATCTAGCCCAGGTAGTCTGGTTGTAGTTCACCATTAATATGATATAGAGGTTCAGCCAGAGACACAGTGTTAAGGAAACGCCTGAATATCCTGTTGTTTTTTAGGGTAATCCATTTTTAATCACTAGCTATTGGGCTTTCAGGCTTGTAAGAAACTGAATTGCTTCATAACATCTATGTCCTAATGCTAGGGCCATTTTGGGTATCTAGAAGACGACTTCTTCTTCTTTTCTTTTTTTTTTTTTTTTTTTTAATTTTTAAAATTTATTTTCAGTGTTCCAGAGTTCATTGTGTATGCACCACACCCAGTGCTCCATGCAATACATGCCCTCCACAATACCCACCACCAGGCTTACCTAACCCCCCACTCCTCTCCCCTCCAAAACCCTCAGTTCCTCAGAGTCCACAGTCTCTCATGGTTTGTCTCCTCCTCCAATTTCCCCCAACACCCTTCTCCTCTCCATCTCCCCATGACCTCCGTGTTATTTCTTATGCTTTAGGAGACTTCTTAAATGCCCCTTCTCTGAGAGAAAAATAGAGTATATTAACCTTGTTGAAAACAAAAGTAATTGCCATTATTTATGTACATAGCTGCCTGATGTCAGATAGATATATTCATAGCTATGCCACAAAACAACCCTAGTGACTACTTTTCTGATTTTGAAAGGTCGTTATTTGCCCAAGATCATAACAATAGAGATGGTTTTCAAAATAAGATGTGACTTCAAAGTCCTTCCATACTTTGTTTTCCCATTCTGTTGCCATGAAAACAGAAACACTTGAATCTTTATATCTTTTAGTTTGTTTTCTAATATGTTTAATGGGTTATGTATACAAAACAGAACATGTAATCAGTTTTTCTGTAACAACTTACAGCCTTTTCCCCCATTATAGGGACTCTGAGATAATGCAACAAAAGCAGAAGGCAGCTAATGAGAAGAAGTCTATGCAGACAAGAGAAAAATGATGACTATTTGGAAAAACCTGGGTGCTGCTGCCGACTAGGTGTATCATAAGCTCGAAGGGTCAAAAATTTGTGGAGCTAACAGTTATATGTTATATCCTTATAAAACTATTTTAAACTTTACCTTTCAGCCTTAGTGTAATGTTTCAGAACCATTCTTCAAAGAATAAAACACTAACCATTCATGTGATATATTGGTGGATGTTATTTTTTTTATCAGCATTGAGCATTTATATAATTGCTAGAGACATAATGTGATGAGATAATAAAATCTATAAATCTAGAATATTTGTCATAAACTTTGTTAAAGTAGATCTTATTTACAATCAACTTGATTGTATAATAGAATTTACGATACATTTATCTTAAACAATCTATGTTGTTTTGTGATTAACTGGTTTGTTTGAAGAATTTAACATAGCACAGACCCACCTGGAATGGCAACTAAATGAATACAAATTAAATGAAGAGTAACTTACTGAGAACATTCTGAGTTTTGCTTACAGCTTTAAAATTTTTAGTGAGTGCCTTTCTTCTAATAGACTATGTTCTTTAGAACAGAATTAGGTTCACAATAAAATTGATTTCTCATGTATACCCTGCTTCTATTTATACATAGCCTCCTCCATTATGAATATGCCCCACCAGAGTGGTAAGCCTGTTGTAATTGATAAATCTATAGTAGCATATCATAATCACCCAAAGTACGAGGTTACTAGTCCAAAGTTCAAAGGATTCAGTCTTGGTGTCGTTTTTTAAGTCAATTCTGAAACTGAAAACCTTGTGACTTGACAGTGATAAATAATGGAAATACATTAATCTAGAGAAGGATTTATGACTATACTACTCTGAAGCAAATAGGCATAATTGCTGCAAAGAGAGTCTACCACTGAGGAAATGGACAGTCAGTGGACAGTTCTTTAAGATTTGGCCTCCTATTTTAACAAAGGTTCTGATAATCTTGAGATAAGTCACTTGGCCATGGTACCACCTGTTAATGGGGTGGAATCCTCAGTGTCTCTAATACTGGAAGAGGCAAATGGGAAGTTCTTATCTTCGTATTACTATAGCTTTTCAGTTAAAATAAAACTTTGTCTTAGGTTAACTTAAGTCTTCAAACTTTATATGGGGAGTAATAAGGGCAAAAGGATTACAACAGCTTAAGTTACTTTCTAATAAAAAGGATGATGAAGTCTGATTGTACTGCAAAGCTTCTTTATGGGTTTGATTTCTATAATCCTATCTCCAGAATTTTACATAGTGATAAGTCATGAATACAAAGAACTTGTTATGCTTTCTTCAGCTGTATACTTTGTTTTTTGTTTTTAAGTAATGAATAAGGTAGTGGAATAACTTTAGCTTTTCAGAAGTTAATCCTTAATCGTCTGGGGAAAACCGCGTTTTCCAAAAGAACATGGGTATTAGGATAAGGAAGATCTCTGTGTTATAATTAATCATTAAGAAGACTTAAATCCAGAGGGGTGCCTGGGTGGCTCAGTGGGTTAAAGCCTCTGCCTTCAGCTCAGGTCATGATCCCAGGGTCTTGGGATCGAGCCCCGCATGGGGCTCTCTGTTCAGCAGGGAGCCTGCTTCCCCTCTCTCTCTGCCCACTTGTGATCTCTGTCAAATAAATAAAATATTTTTTTAAAAAAAGACTTAAATCCAGAACTGCATCTTAAAAAAAAATTACGGGGACGCCTGGGTGGCTCAGTTGGTTAAGCAGCTGTCTTCGGCTCAGGTCATGATCCCAGCGTCCTGGGATCGAGTCCCACATCCGGCTCCTTGCTCTGCAGGGAGCCTGCTTCTCCCTCTGACTCTGCCTTCCACTCTGTCTGCCTATGCTCGCTCTCGCTCGCTCTCTCTCTGACAAATAAATAAAATCTTAAAAAAAAAAAAAATTACGACACTTGAATGAGTTGAATGAGTTCATTGTTAAGATAAAGGGTTTGGTTTTTAACTAAAACATGACCACGTTTCCTCAAGGCAGACAGAAAAGTTACCCAAGAGGAAGAAAATTAACTGTAATTGCTGTAATTTATTGACACTTCAGTTTCTTTCCTTGTACTGTAGTTAAGCAACATAACTAAAATAGCTAAACTTCTAAAGATGGTAACAGGCCAAGATACTTTTTAATTTCTCAATCACAAGATATTAAGGGAAAATACGTGTGAATAATTACATCCAATCAGTAAAGTTAATTTATGCACTAACTTTAGATTATTGTTTTGGTATGTTGCTAAGGCAAGATAAAATTACTTAAATGAAGTAGTGCCAACTCTAAAATGTAATTTAGAAAATCCTGAACTCCATGGAACACCCTCATAGGCATTAAAATTGCTACCTTGCATTATCCTTAATGCGGTAGTGGATTGTCATTAGCAATCATCATAAGTCCTGCTGAGATATATGAGGGAGCAGCTGCTACTGCCCAAGGTGAGAACAGGGAGACCAGATTCATCAGTTCCTTGATTCCTTTTGAGTACCCTTTCTATTAGTTGCATGTGTAAGAAATTGTTACCCACTCAACACAGCAAAGTGTTGAAAAATAGGATTCACAGGAAATACTGATTACTGACATCATTTTTCTAACTTTTTAAAAATAGTTTTTCTTTTTCTGCATGTTTTTATAGATGGAAGGAGGTTACTCACTCGAGGAGAGTGAGCACTTATTATTTTAAAGTTGTGCCTTATAAAGAATTTTTCTGTTCAAGGCAAGGGTCATACTAATACTGTTTGTACTAATACTGTCTAAAAGCTGTTTGAAAACTATTGAACTCTAAAAAGGCTATCCTCTCACAGTGTATACATCTAACAAATTATATTGTACACTGTAAATATAAACAATTTTAGTAGCAAATCATACCTCATTGAAGCAGTGAGAAGAAAAATACCCCTAAAGTGAAAACCCAATATAAAATTGACTTTGGCAGTCAGAATTTGAGATTTCTACATTTTATCATCTGTGTCAGCAGTGATTAAAACTAAGCAGGGAGCCTGTGAACTTAAGTTTCCAATTGCCTTTGGTGATGAAGACCTAAAGTAAAAATTGAATTGAGAAACTGAATTAACTTTATGAAATTGTCAACCATAATTTTCCATTAGAACAAAAGAGAGTAAGAAAGTTTATTAAACTACCTCCAAAGACTTTATCTGCTGAAGTACTTGCTTTTTGGTAACTGCATGTTAGGATATATTGCTTTACAGATGGCCAAGTCATGAAAATGTCAATGGGAAAAGAGGAATGACTCTAGGTTGCTGAAATGCACTTTCCCATAAATTGCACCAAAATTTTAAACATCATATAGACTTTTCCATACAACTTTGCTTCTTAAAAACCCTTTCACGTACCACTAAATCTAATACACTTGAAAAGTTTATAAGCAGCCCACAATTAGATGATTTGTCCAGCAAAGTTGAAATTTAAAATTTATACTTTGATTATAACCTAACTTTTATAGAAATATTTTTCACGCCACCTACTGCTTTTCATGCTACTCTGTCAATTGGATCTAACTTTGCTTACTGGTGTGTCCATAGGAATATTTCCTTGAGTATTACTGAATGGAGCTTCTTTTACACAAGTTTTTAGTTTTTAAGAAATTGCCTACCAACCTGACTGTAATCAAGACAATATCCTATTGAGTACTTCCCTTTTATAAACATATATTGCATGACAAAGGCTTTTGTGAAGGCTTTGGATTTTGGGAGGGAGGAGTTATTGGTCAAAGGTTCATTTAGCCTTGTACACTCAAGATGACTGCTAAGGTGGCTTATGAATAGACATTTAATAGAGTTATGTATTTTAATGCATGCTTGAAGAAATACAAGCACATTAAACCTGTGATTTGTATATTTATATATTAAAATTTCTAGTTGCAAACAGACTCATTAATTATGAATAACCACAACAGTTGAGTGGATGAGAGACTCCAGAGTCCGAGGAAAAGTTGAAGACTCAAGGTTTTGGAAAGGTCAAGAGTGGAACAGCTCCAGGTCCTATGAGAATTTTTTATTCCACAATGCTCCTCTCAGGGTGAAGTTTTGACAACTATTTTCAGTCTTTGCCATTCAGAGTTCCTCCAAATGAACGTATTTGGGTTGCATGCCTACCCTTCAGCAAGGGGAGGGCAGGCACCTAAGATGATAGAACCAAGAGTGTATCTCGTGAGTAATAGATGTCTGTAAGAATGCTTTATGTTTTGTGTGTCAGTAGCTCTATCATCTTCATTGCTGTGTAGTATCCTGTTATAAAAATATACCATGATTTAGTTATCCACTTTACTTTTCATGACGTTTGGTTTGCTCTTAGTTTGGAGCTTTTAAAAATTATTCTGCCATAAATAAATAAATAAATAAATAAATAAATAAATAAATGTATATATATCTTTTAGGGGTCATAAATATGTATTTCTATTTAATATTAACTGGAATTGCTGGGTCATAGAATACATAAAATTGTCTAGTTTTCCTTAATGCTCATTTAAGCACTTTAAGCACATAACTAAGGAATGTGGGGAATTTCCTTGGGTTGCTGTAACAAATAACCACAAACTTCAGGGCTTACATGAACCGAAATTTATTCTTTCACAGTTCTATAGCCCAGAAGTACACAGGCAAGTTGTCAGTGGGACCACATGGCCTCTGAACATTCTAAATGAAAATCTTTGCTTGCCTCTTCCATTGGCTCCATGCATTACTTTGCTTGTGGCAGCCTAACTCCTGTCTTTGTCTTCACATAGCCTTCTTTTCTCAGGCTTCTTCCTATTTTTTAAAAGGATGGTTGTCACTGGGTTTAGGGCCCACTCTAATTTAGGATGATCTCATCTTAAGATCTTTAATTACATCAGCACAACCTTTTTCCCAAATAGGGTCACATTCACAAAATATATTGGACATATTTTGGGGACTACTATTCACCCACTACAAAATGGAAAACAAAAACAGGGAAACTTAACTATAACTTACTTTTTTTTAAGCCATCCTATAGGTCAGTCCATATAGATCTAACCATAGTGTAGATATATAGTAATTTATCCAGTGACTTCCTTACTCATGGACATTGAAGATGTTTTCAAGCATTTGCTACTACAAACTATTCTATAATACAGTCATACCTATAATGTTCTTTTATTTCTGTAAGAATGCATTCCTAAAGATAGAATTCTTAGGACAATGGTAGAGTACATGTTTTCGCTATTTTAAACAATTATTTCCAGGAAGAAAATAGCTTTCCATATCCATGCCCTTGATAACATCAAATATTAATCTCTACTAATTTTGCCAATGTGAGTGAAAAATGGTATCTTAGTTTTAATAAATAATTCCCTGCATGTAGAGGTTGAGCATTTTTCCATGTTTATTGGACAGTGAGATTTTTTCTTCTGATCTACTCGTTTTCTCTCTGCTTTACGCTTTTTATTTCATCATTTAGTCTTCACATGTAGGCACTACTATTCTATCTGTATAGTTAAAGAAATTGAGGTTTGTTTTTTTTTTCTTTTTAAAGATTTTATTTATTTATTTGACAGACAGAGATCACAAGTAGGCAGAGAGGCAGGCAGAGAGAGAGAGAGAGAGAGAGGGAAGCAGGCTTCCTGCGGAGCAGGGAGCCCGATGCGGGGCTCGATCCCAGGACCCTGAGATCATGACCTGAGCCGAAGGCAGCAGCCCAAACCACTGAGCCACCCAGGTGCCCCAAGAAATTGATGTTTTAATTAAGGAATTTTCCCCAAGCTTACCCAGCTAGTAAATGGCAGGTTAGGGATATTAAACGAGGCAGACTGAGTGCAGGAGTTAGGCTTATTTTCATATTTACTGGCTATGTTTTTCTTCCCCCCACTTTGGAATATTTTATTCTTGGCTTTATTATTTTTTTGCAGTTTTTACTTTGGACAAAGCTTTTTTAAAATATATAAATGTATGTATATAATGTATTTATATAAATTATATTAAATATGTAAGAGATAGTAACCTCTTTAAATGTGAAAAATGTTTTCCAAACTATTGTATGTCATTTCATTGTATTTATTCTGCTTTTGCCAGAAATTTTTTATAAAGATTTTTATTTTTATTTGATAGAGAAAGAGAGATCACAAGTAGGTAGTGAGGCAGGTGGGGGGTGGGGGTGGGGAGAAGCAGGCTCCCCACTGAGCAGAGAGCCTGATGCGGGGCTCGATCCCAGGACCCTGAGATCATGACGTGAGGTGAAGGCAGAGGCTTAACCCACTGAGCCACCCAGGTGCCCCAATAATTTTTAATTACATAATCATTTGTCTAGTTTCTTTTCTTTTTTTTTTTTTTTTTAAAGATTTTATTTATTTATTTGACAGAGAGAAATCACAAGTAGGCAGAGAGAGAGAGAGGAGGAAGCAGGCTCCCTGCTGAGCAGAGAGCCCGATGCGGGACTCGATCCCAGGACCCTGAGATCATGACCTGAGCCGAAGGCAGCGGCTTAACCCACTGAGCCACCCAGGCGCCCCTTGTCTAGTTTCTTTTTAAGTAAGGATGCAGACTGACAGCTGAGTTGTCCTGTCTGACATGTTAAAACTTTTTAATGTGAACTTAAATACCTTTGTTCGGGCAGGGACCCGGCATAGTGAGTGGGATGGGGTGGAGGGATAGTCTCCACTTAACTGATTACAGTACCCACCACCCCTTACTGCTTACTCCTCCTTAACTTACTTACTCCCAAAAGGTATTTGGGTTTTCAGTGCTAGCATGGTTTTTTGTTTCTACCTTAAGATCTTCCCCATCCCAAGTTTATAAAAATCACCTAGAATGTACTTTGGTACGTGATGTGAGGGTGAGGAGTCCAAGCCTCAGATACTGCATGGTTAATTATAGCTATGTTGTTTATGAATTAAAATACCATTTTTCCATTACATGGTTCATATACTCTTCCAAAACATCAATTTTAAGTTTTAACTTTATGAGCTATAACAGGTCTGTGAGCATTCTTGTACTAAAATCACTGATAACATCTCTGATCTGCCCCTAGACCCTGAAAACAAGGGTAAGGAACTAACTGGTTTGGCTTTGTCATTTGTTTACTCACTCTTGCACTTGAAATTCAAATTGGAAACCTCATCACTAATTATTTGAATCCTTTATTTGCTCCTGGGCAAGTTCCAAGAGTCACTGAAGGTAGGTTTTTTATTTGGAAATTACATACACACGAAGATGTGTTCCAGTTCATGAAGTTAAATGTGATGTTTTCGTAAATGCCTTCAAATCAGGTGAAATGGCTTTTCTTTGGAAGTGCACTACATTGTACTTTGAGTGATTTGTGTGTCATATAAATAACTTTATAAAATATAGAAATTCAAACAGAGGTCATCATCAGGGATAAAAGAACTTAATATTTAAGGACAAAAATTCCACAGGTTCATTTTTGTTGGCGAACCTGGTCCTCATAAGGAGAAATACTTATCCCACAAAGAATCTGCCATTCTGAATGTAAGATACTTATTCCTTCTTGAAAACTTTATGCTAAGGGAGAAAATCCAGACACAAAAGAACACATATTCCATTTATATAAAATATAAAAATAAGTAAATCCATACATAGAAAGTGATGAGTAGTTGTGAGGGGCTGGAAGGAGGAAAGAATAGGGAGTGATGGCTAATGGGTACAAGTTTCTTTTTGGGGTGATGAAGTGCTCTAGAATTAGTGGTGGTGGCTGAATAACCTTCCAAATACACTAAAAACTAAGTTGTTTGCTTTAAAATAGTGAAATTTAGGGGCATCTGAGTGGCTCAGTGGTTAAAGCCTCTGCCTTCAGCTCAGGTCGGGATCCCAGAATTCTGGGATAGAGCCCCGCATCGGGCTCTCTGCTCTACGGGGGGCCTGCTTCCTCCTTTCTCTCTGCCTCTCTGCCTATTTGTGATCTCTGTCTGTCAAATAAATAAATAAAATCTTAAAAAATAAATAAATAAAATGGTGAAATTTATGGTACATAAATTATACTTTAAAAAATAAAAACCTCATTCCAAATTCTTCAAATTTCTGCATCAAATGCCATCGTGAAGGGGTTCCTGGCTGGCCCCATAGGATCTTGCAACTCTTGATTTCCAGGTGGTCAGTTCGAGCCCCACATTACGTGAAATTACTTTAAAAAAAAAAAAATGCTATTGTGAGAATTTTTATGATTGAGAGATATCTCAGTGTTTTTTTTTTTTTAAATCCATCTGGCAATCCTAAACACTTAATAAATACTAAATACTTAATAATATACTAAATAAATACTAAATCCTAAACAATAAAGAATCTGGAAAAATAAATGATAAACTCCTTTGAAGATCTAAAATCCTGCTTGATCCAAGACAAAAAAATGCACCTTCATAAACATTAGATAATATTTTATCCCATTTTTCTTGCCTATCCCTCTCACTTTAACCATCACTATACTCCTCCCACTCCCTGGCAATTATCAGTTTATTCTCTAGGAATCTGTTCTGTTTCATTTGTTTTTGGTTTTCACATGTAAGTCAAGTCATATGGTATTTCTCTGACTCATTTCATATAGCATGGTACTCTCTGGGTCTCTGTTGTTGTAAATGGAAGATTTCATTGTGCATATGTGTATAAACACATCTTTATCCAGTCATCTGGGGTTTGCATCAGTTTATATTCCCACCAATAGTGCATGAGGGTTCCCTTTTTACATCCTTACTCTCCTTGTTACTTCTTGTCTTTCTGATAATAGCTATTCCAACACCTGTAATAGCTCTTTGTAGTTTTGGTTTGCATTTTCCTGATGATTAGTGATATTGAGCATCTTTCCATGTACCTGTTGACATCTGTATGTGTCCTTCGGAAAAGTATCTGTGCAGGGCCTCTGCACATTTTTTAAGGGAATTGATTTTTGGCGTTGGGGGAGTTTTCTTGTTGTCTTTTAAATATTTTACTTGATAGATTGAGAAATTACAAGTAGGCAGAGGCAAGGGAGAAGGCTCTTGAGAAATTACAAGTAGGCAGAGGCAAGGGAGAAGGCTCTCCGCACCTAATGGGACACTCAGATCATGACCTGAGCTGAAGGCAAGCACTTAACCCACTGAGCCACCCAGGCTCCCCTTTTGTTGTTTTTTAACTTTGAGTTTTATGGGTTCTTTATAGATTTTTGATGTTAATGCCTTATCAGTTAAATCGTATCTGAGAATGTCTTTGCCCATTCAGTAGGTTGTCTTTTCCTTTTGTTTCCTTCACTATGCAAAGAATTAAAGTTTGATGCAGTCCCATTTGTTCATTTTGATTCGTTTAAGTTTCAAAATTTGCTAGAAAAGGTTTGGGAGAATGGATATCCACCTAAATGTTAATATTGGGAAGTGGCTAAAGGAATCCAGGCAGCTGTGTAAATGCTCTGTGCTGGTTTCCTTGGGGAAGGGGGGGAAGGAAGGGGCGGGTTGGGAGGATATCAACAGTTCATTACTTTTTAAATCTTTAAAAAAGTAATCTCTACCACCTCGTGTGGGAGTGTAACTCACATCCCCCGCCCCCAGAGTAAGTCTCATGCTGTACCTACTGAGCCAGCCATGTGCCCCTCGTTCCTTTTTATTGCTGAGTAGTAGTCTATGGTACACATATTCCAAAGTAAATTTCTTTAAAATGGACATAATAATTCCACACTTACGGGGTGGTGAAAATTAACATAAAACTTTGTAAAGCATTTTTTAAATGGTAGCCGTATTAATGGTTACCTCTAGGCTTTTATTTCTTACCCACATTTCCCAAATTATTTGCAATGGACAATACTTTCTATCGAAATTTGCTTAAAAGAAAAACACCCTGGTAGAATCACTCTACGAACATACCAAACAGTGAAATCAAAGAACTGAAAGCAGGCGGAAAAGACGGAGCAATACGACCAATCACGGAGACCGCGACCACTCCTACGGACCACGCGGAGTTCTCCAGGCCTCGTGGCCGCTCTCCAGGACACCGTACTCTTCCGCTCCCAGAGGTCCCCGGCGGCGGAAGTTGTCACTTCCAGAGAGACGCTGCCCACGCCGTGCACCCGGCAGTAAGCTCGCCATGGCGATGGGAGGAGGTGGTGGCGTCCCGGAGCAGGAGGACTCCGTGTTGTTCCGGCGCGGCACAGGCCAGGTGAGGTCTTGGAGGGCACCGCCTTCCGACGAGCGCCCCGAGTGGGCTCCCAGCGCCCTCCTCCGGGCCCCCGCGGCTGAACGGGACCTAGCGGGTTCGCTGATTGCGGGACCTGATTCTAGGTTTCTACGTCTTCACACGTTTGGGATCTTTTAGCCACGAGCTCCTTTCTCTTGCGGCTCGGGCTCCCTGATAGCTGAGAGACGTTTCCCTACCTCACCTTGATCGTACCTTCATTTGTTCATTCTTTCTGATTGGGAAGTGGTGGGAAAGCAGACCGGGGTGAAGCAGGCGAACCAGTTAGGAGTCCGTTGAAAGGATCCCGTTTTAGACCCAGGTGTTAGCAATGGAAAATAAAGTACTTGGATTCCAGGTGTAGTTTGAAATCAAGAGGTACTGTGGGTTTTGCACATGGAATCGATAATGGAGATTTGAGAAAGGTAAGTCAAAGGTAATTTCAAGATTGTCCCGAACTGAAATTGCTTTTTACTCAGGTGGGCTTAGGAAGACTGTGGGTAGAGAAGGTTTGTAAGGGGGAAGATCAACCTTGGGTAAAATCTGATGGGAGTGAGTTTGGAGCGGGAGAGAAGAAAATCAAGGGAAAATTTGTAAATAAATATTTCAAGTTGTAAATAGAAGGTAGAGAAATTGGCCAGTAGATGGAGGGGGCACTGAAATAAACAGGATTCTCAATTTTGTTTTTTGTTTGTAAGGTGAGGGAGACCTGTTTCAACATTTTGTGGGCTGGTGGGAAAGATCCAGTAAGGATGGAACACTTGGTGACACAAGAGCCAGAAATGTCGAAGCACTGTTCTAGAATAGCTAAGAGAGGATGGATTTGGCCTTTGTTAGAAACATTGACAGTTAATATTGTGGTAATTGTGTGCATAGAGACCTTTGTGGTTGGACAGATTTGTCAAAGTTCTCTTTTGATTGTGGCTGTGTTCAGTAAAAGAAGTGAAGTCATCACCTAGAAGTGAGAAGAGACAAAATGTTGGAGATTTGAGCAGAGAGAGTAGAAACTAGGGATAGAGAATGAGTGTTGGACTAGGGAAATGTAGTGGAAGTGTTGCTAGGCCACATTGATGGTCTACTTGAGATTTGTGGTCATGAGTATAAAGGGGACTAGGCAGTGTAATTGTGTTTTTCTCCAGCTAAGTCCAATTCAGGTGTGTGAGGGCAGGCACAGAGTGAATTAAGAGTTGAAATTAAAAGGGCTGTAGTTTGGAGCACCTGATGGCTCAGTTGGTTAAGTGTTTGCCTTCGGCTCAGGTCATGATCCCAGGATCCTGTTAGGAGGCCCACATCGAGCTCCCCATCAGTGAAGCGCCTCCTCCTTCTGCCCCTTCCCTCATTTGTACTCTCGCTCTCTTTCTCTATCCTAAATAAAGCTACAGCTAGGGGGCGGTATCTTTTTACCAAGAGAATGTAAGGAAGGGAGATGGGGAGGTACAATGGAAATGTCTTGATAATTGGCCATGGAATTTAAGCTGGCTAAGAAATGGAGTGAGGGTTCTTAGAGTAGGAGTTTAAAAAGTTGGAGGATCAGTGTTTTGTCCCCATGAGGTGGAATGATTGCCATCATCCACCTACTAGAAGGAGTAAGTTGCAGAGGCTAGAAAGTGATAGTTGTGGAAAGTAGGATTCTTTTTTTTTTCAATTCCAGTATACTCAACGTACAGTGTAATATTAGTAACGTACAGTGTAATATTTCATGTGTACACTATAGTGGCTCAGTACTTCTCTACATTACTCAGGGCTTATCATGGTAAGTTTACTCTTAATCCCCTTCACCAATTTCACCCATCTCCCCAGCCACCTCTCCTCCGGTAACCATCAATTTGTTCTCAATAGTTAAGAGTCTGTTTCTTAGTTTGTCTCCCCCCCCCCCCCGCTTTGTTTGTGTCTTTTTGTTCTTGTTGCTTTGTTTTTTAAGTAGGCTCCACACCCAACATGGGGCTTGAACTGACTACCCTGAGATCAAGAATTGCATCCTCTACCAGTTGAGCCAGCCGGGTGCCTCCTCGTCCTTTGTTTTGTTTCTTAATTCTTAAATTCCACATATTTAAGAGTGAGATCTTACGGTATTTGTCTTTTTCTGACTGATGTATTTCACTTAGCATTATACTCTCTAGGTCTGTCTGTGTTGTTGCAAATGGCAAGACTTCATTTTTATAGCCAGTAATACTCCATTGTTTATATATACCACATCATCTTTATCCATTCAACTATCGGTGGACACTTGGGCTGCCTCCATTATTTGACTAAATAATGCTGCAGTAAACATAGAGGTGAGATACCAATGGAAAAAATTTCAGGACAATGTAAAGAGGCAGAAAGGCATTTATTCAATGCTCATGGGTTAGAAGAACAAATACTGTTAAAATGTCTATAGTGCTAAAAGCAATCTATAGATTTAATGCCATCCCTGTCAAAATACTAACAGTATTTTTCACAGAGCTAGAATGAACAATCCTAAAATTTGTATGGTACTGCAGAAGACCTTGAATAGCCAAAGTAATCTTGAAATAGAAAAGTGAAACTGAAGGTATCAGAAATGCAGATTTCAAGATACATAACAGATTGGTAGTAATTAAAATAGTATGGTACTGGCATAAAAATATGTAGCTCAATGGAATAGAACAGAAAACCCCCAAATAAGTGCACAATTATATGGTCAATTAATCTTTCACCAAGGAGGAATGAATGTACAATGGAAAAAAAAAAAAACTCTTCTACAAATGTTGTAGAAAAACTGGACCACTTTCTTTCTCCATACACAAAAATAAACTCAAAATGGATTAGACACCTAATGTGAGATCTGAAACCATACAAATCCTTGAAGAGAGCACAGGCAGTAATCTCTCTGACATTGGTCATAGCACCATTTTTTTAGATAGGTCTCCTGAGACAAGCAAAATAAAAGCAAAAGTTATTGGAACTACATCAGGAAAAAAGTTCCAGTACAGCAAAGGAAACAATCTTTAAAAGGCAACCAATGAATGGGAGAGGGTATTTGCAAATGACATATCTAATAAAGGATTAGTATCCAAAATATGTGAAGAACTGATAGAACTCAGTACCCAGTAAACAATCCAATTTAAAAATGGGCAGAAGAGGGACCCCTGGGTGGCTCAGTTGGTTGGGCAGCTGCCTTCGGCTCAGGTCATGATCCCAGCGTCCTGGGATCGAGTCCCACATCAGGCTCCTTGCTCAGCGGGGAGTCTGCTTCTCCCTCTGCCTCTGCCTGCCATTCTGTCTGCCTTTGTTCGCTCTCTCTCTCTCTCTTTCTGACAAATAAAAAAAAAAAAATCTTTAAAAAAAAATAAAATAAAAATAAAAATGGGCAGAAGAGGGGCACCAGGCTGTGTGAGTCAGTAGAACATATGACTCTTTAACTCACTGTTGCAAGTTCAAGCCCATCCATTGGTGGATGTAGAGTTTACTTTAAAAAATTAACTAAAAATTAAGAAAAGAACGGGCAGAAGACATGAACAGACATTTCCAAAGAAGAAGACAGATGCCAACACACATATGAAAAGAAGCACAGCATCACTCATCACAAAGGAAATGCAAATCAAAACCACAATGAGGAGTGCCTGGCTGGCTCAGTGGGTAAAGTAAGTGACTCTGGAACTTGGAGTCATGAGTTGACCCCCATGTTGTGCATAGAGTTTACTTTAAAAAAGAAAAGATACCATCTCACCAGTCATAATGGCTAAAATTAAAAAAAAAAAGTGTGTGAGGCTGTGCAGAAAAGGGAACCCTTTTGCACTGTCAGTGGGAATGCAAATTGGTCCATCTGTGGAACACAGTATAAAGGTTCCTCAAAAAATTAAAAATACAACTACCTTAAGATGTAGGAATTGCACTACAGGGTATTTACCCAAAAAAGACAAAAACTCTAAGTCAAAGGGATATATGCACCCCTATGTTTATAGCAGCATTATTTATACTAGCCAAATTGGAAGCAGTCCAAGTGTTAATTGATCTGTGAATGGATAAAGAAGATGCAGTATGTATATACAATGGAATATTACATAGTCCTAAAAAGGAATGAAGTCTTGCCATTTACAACAACATGCATAGAGCTAGAGAGTATAATGTTAAGTGAAATAGGAAAACAAATAGCATATGATTTGATTTTTTTTTTAAGATTTTATTTATTTATTTGACAGAGAGACAGCGAGAGAGGGAACATAAGCAGGAGGAGAGGGAGAAGCTGGCTTCCCACTGAGCAGGGAGCCTGATGCAGGCCTTGATCCCAGAACCCTGGGATCATGACACGAGCCAAAGGCAGACGCCTCTGATTTGACCCTTATGTGGAATTTAAGAAACCAAACAAACGGGTGCCTGGGTGGCTTGGTTGGTAAATCGTCTGACTCTTGATCTCAGCCCAGGTCTCTATCTCAGGTGAGTTCAAGCCCCACATTGGGCTCCATGCTAGGCTTGGAGCCTATGTTTAAAAAAAAAAAAAAAGGAAGAAAGAAAGAAAGAAAGAGAAAACAAAGGAAAAACACAAACCAAGAAAGGCTCTTAACTAGAGAAAACAAACTGATGGTTAGGAGAGGTAGGTGGGGATATGGGGATTAAAGAATATACCTATGATGAAATGATTGTTAAAATAAACATAAGGGTGCATATATCCTTTCAAGTTAGTGTTTTTGTATTCTGTGGATAAATATTCAGTGTGGTTACTGGATCACAGTGGGTGAGTAGTTCTGTTATTAATTTTTTGTGTAATCGTCGTACAGTTTTCCATGGTGGCTGGTCCAGTTGGGATTGTCACCAACAGTACAGGAGGATACCTTTTTCTGCCCATCCTTACGCACACTTGTTTCTTGTGTTCTTGATTTTAGCCATTATAACAGGTGTGAGTTGATATCTCCTTGGGGTTTTGGTTTGGATTTGCCTGATGATGAGAGATGTTAAGCATCTTTTCATGTGTGTTTTGGCCCTCTGTGTCTTATTCCAAGAAATACATACTTATCTCTGCTGCCCAGGAAGAGTAGGATTCTTTAAACCAAGTTCATGGAAAGCTTGTAGTTATTATTATAAGTAAGAACCATATCAGTTAGTGGCTGCTATTGGGTGGTGTACAAGATAGTTGGTAGGAAGGAGTTTATTTAATGACCTGCAATGATAGGATATTGGAAGGATCATCTACATGGGTTTTTAAATGATTAGGAATGACAGGGGTAGATTGCAAAGAGTACTGAGATTTAAATCTCAAAATGAGGAAAGGTGGCTCAGATGGCTGTAGATGGTCACATAGAGAGGAACAGTAGACAGTGGAGTCTGGTAACAGGATTTTTAAAACAGTTTTCAGGAAGGAAGGAGGAAGAAAAATCTGGAAGTGGGTGTGAGGAGAAGGAAGATTGCTTTCCCATCTGTGGTACAATAATTTGAGGAATATGGAGGGGAAAATACTTCATTTGAATGTCTGTAAGGAAAGAAGCATCTTTGGGGAAAGCTAGATTTTTTTTTTTTTAAGATTTTATTTCTTTATTTGACAGAGAGAGGCACAGCAAGAGAGGGAACACAAGCGGGGGAGTAGGTGAGGGAGAAGCAGGCTTCCCACTGAGCAGGGATGTAGAGTTTGATCCTAGACCCTGGATCATGACCTGAGCCTAAGGCAGACGCTTAATGACTGAGCCATCCAGGCACGCCAAAGCTAGATTTTAAAACAAGAAGATAAAGGGAATATTCAGATAAGACGTTAAAGACACTGGGAGCAGGATTTGCTGATTACTCAAGAGATCACAACAGAAGTGTCAGCAATTGAGAATTACAGAAGATGGCAGAATTGAGGAGTACCTTGGGAAACCTAGGCTACTACTACTGGTAACGGAGAAACAGATACATAAAGACAGTGCTCATGTCCTGTTCTGGTGGCTATTGTGTAACAAAACACCCCAAACATAGTAGCTTGAAACAGTAATAAAGGTGGGATGCTAGGGTGGTTCTGTTGGTTTAGTTGCTTAGTGCAGAGCCCGACATGTGGCTCTATGAGATGATGAACAGAGCTGTAACTAAGGTCAGATGCTTAGGTGGCTCAGTTGGTTGGGCATCCAGCTGTTGATTTTCGCTTGGAGCTTGATTTCGGGGTCAGGCTGCTTGCTCAGCACTGAGTCTGCTACTCTCCCTCTCCGTCTGCTCCTCACCCCACTCTTATGTGCACACATACTCTCTTTTAGTCTCTCTCACTCAAATAAATGGATAAATCTTTTTAAAAAGGAGGGAAGGATGCCTGGGTGGCACATTAAGTGTCTGCCTTCGGCTCAGGTCATGATCCCAGGGACCTGGGATCAAGCCCCGCATCGGGCTCTCTGCTCAGCGGGGAGCCTGCTTCCCTCTCTCTCTCTCTCTCTCTGCCTGCCTTCTTATCTACTTGTGATCTCTCTCTGTCAAATAAATAAATAAAATTTTTTTTTTTTTAAAAAAGGGGAGGGTGTGAAGCTCTTCTTTCAGAGTGATTGTACCATGTCACATATTGAGTAGGAATGTGTGACATTTCCATATTTTGCGCATCCTTTTTAATATTTGAGTTGGTAATTCTTGTTAACTTAAGACATTCTAATGTGGTGCTATCTCAAGATTTTATTTATTGTTCTCAAGTTTGTGTTTGTTTGTTTGTTTTAAGTAATCTCTGCACTCAGCATGGGACTCAAAAACTCACAACTCCACAAGCCAGGCACCCCTAGCTCATGATTTTAGTTAGGATTTCCTTAATGACTGATGATATTGATCGTCATTTTATGTGCTTATTTGCTACGCATTTACTATCTTCTTTGACAAAGTGCTGAGATCGTTTGTCTTTTGTTATCTTTCTTACTTATTTATATGGGAAAACACAAGCAGAGGAAGGGGGGAGAAGAGGATGAGGGAGAAGAGCACTCCCCGTTGGGAATGGAGCCCAGCTTGGTGCTCCATCTCAGAATCCTAGATCATGACCTGAGCCAGAGTCAGATCTTTAACCACCTAAGCCACCCAGGCAGTTTTGTCTGTTTTTAAATTGGATTTTGTCGATATTTGCAAGTTCTCCAAATATGCTAGATACAAAATTTTACGAGGTAGATAATTCACAGATATTTTCTCCCAGTTTGTGGCTTGCTTTTTCAGTCTCTTAACATTGTCTTTTTTAGGAATAGGAATTCTTCATTTTGCTGAAATCTAATTTTTCAGGTTTTTTCTCAGTGTTCTTTTTGTGTAGGCAAACTAAGGTCTCAAGGTTTTTTCTCTTAAGTCTTACAGTTTTGTTTTACATTTCTGTGATCCATTATGAATTAATTTTTGAGTATGGCTCAAGATACGGATGCAAATTCTTTTCTCTGGGTAAGAGTTTGTTTCAGCACCGTTTGTTGACACTACTATGCTTTCTCTACTAAATTGCATCTGTACCTTTGTTTCAAATCAGTCATATGTGTGTGGGACTATTTATGACTCAGCTTTATTACATTAGTCTATTTATCTATCTTGTGCTAATAATGCACTTTTTGATAACTATAACTTCACAGTACATCTTGAAGTCAGATAAATTAAATCCTCCAGCTTTGCTTTGCTTTTTCAAAATTGTTTTGGCTAGAGGCACCTGGGTGCCCCTAGTGGGTTGAGCGTCTGCCTTCCACTCAAGTCATGATCTCAGGGTCTTGAGATCGAGCCCCATGGGCTCCCTGTTGAGTAGGGGGACTGCTTCTCTCTCTCTCTGTCTAATAAATAAATAAAATCTTTTAAAAAGAAAAAAAAGTTGTTTTGGCTATTCTAGGTCCTTTGTATTTCCATTTGAGTTTTAGAATCAGCTTGTCAATTTAATAGATATTGACCCTTGAAAAGCATTGATTTGAGCTGCGCAGGTCCACCTGTATGTGAATTTTTTTGCCATAAATATAGTACAGTAATATAAATGTATTTTCCTTAGGATTTTAATATTTAGTTTACTTCAGTGTAAGAATACAGTACATAGGGGTGCCTGGGTGGCTCAGTGGGTTATAGCCTCTGCCTTCAGCTCAGGTCATGATCTCAGGGTCCTGGCATTGAGCCCCGTGTCAGGCTCTCTGCTCAGCAGAGAGTCTGCTTCCTCCCTCTCTCTGCCTGCCTCTCTGCCTACTTGTGATCTCTGTCAAATACATAAATAAAATCTTTTTAAAATTTTTAAAAAGAATACAGTATATAATACTTTTAAAATATGTGTTGATGGGCTGTTCATGTTACCTGTAAGCCTTTCTGGTCAGCAATAGGCTATTAGTGGTTAAGGTTTTGGCAGGTCAAGTTATACACAGGGGTGCTTGGTTGGCTCAGTCAGTAGAGCATGTGACTCCTGATTTTGGGTCGTGACTTCAAGCCCATGTTAGGTATGGAGTCTGCTTTTAAAAAAAAAAAAAAAAAAAAAAAAAAGTTATACACAGATTTTTGCCTGGGGGGGGCAGTAGAGGGGGTAGAGAGGAGTTGGCACCCCTGATCCTCCCCACCTGTTGTTCAGGAGTCACATATACTTTACTTTTCTCTTAAAACTGCAATTATATATATTTGATGCTAACAGCATTGGGTTTATTTTTTTTTTAACCCAAGATTTCCCTGTTCATATCTTAGTTGGATGAAGCTTATTTTCAGTAGATTCCTCTGCAAAGACTAGTTGTGTTCTTGCACATTGTAAGTTAGTCTTGGTACTTGAAGGATAGTTAGGGTGTATCACAAGATCCTTGGCTTATACTTTCTCTCATAAATTTTTTTTTGAGATTTTTTAATTTATTTGACAGAGATCACAAGTGGCCAGAGAGACAAGAGAGAGCGAGGGGGAAGCAGGCTCCCTGCTGAGCTGGCATCCTGAATGTGGGGCTCTATCGCAGGATCCTGAGATCATGACCTGAGCTAAAGGCAGAGGCTTAACCCACTGAGCCACCCAGGCACCCCATTTTTCTCATAAATTTCTATGGGACAGTCTAATACTGATTTTCTTTATCTTGTAAATGACTTGATCTTTTTGTTTATAGGCTGTAAGGTTTTTTTAGAGTTTTTTGTTTGTTTTTGTGTTTTTAGGCTTTATTCTTCAGGGACCCCATTTATACATATGTTAAATATTCTTTGCTAGTCGCTCATATTTATCATTTCACTTCTTGTTTTTCTTTCTTTCTTTCTCAGCTTTTCCTTGGAACCACTTAAGTCTTCAGTCAAATGTGTTCTTCTTTGGTTACTTTGTAGCAAACATTACTGTTTCTTCCATTTCTTTCTTGATTTTAACTCTTGATTCAAATCTTGCCCTTTTGCCGTTTTGTCATCTAAGTTTTTTTTTTTTTAATATTTTATTTATTTGACAAAGAGAGATCACAAGTAGGCAGAGCAGCAGGCAGAGGCGGCAGGGGTGGGGGCGGAGCAGACTTCCCACCTCAACCCACTGAGCCACCCAGATACCCCCATCTAAGTTTTTTAAATACTTGATTCAAGTCGGTTTGTGGATTCTAGTTTAAGAATATTTAATTTCAGTTGGGTGTTGTGTTTTCTTCTTTTTGTGATTGTTATTTGGGAAGTTTTATCAGCTAAAATATTTTTTGTTGTAATAGCTTTGTATAAAATCTGAGGTGTCTTTAATTTTCATTTTGAAATGTCCTGTTTCCCTGATCTGACAATAACCATTGCCATGTGAGGATTTTGAGTTGCTTTGTGTTTTTATTTTTATTTTTTTTTAAGATTTTATTTATTTATTTATAGGACAGAGGGAGACACAGCCAGAGACACAACACAAGCAGGGGAAGTGGGAGAGGGAGAAGCAGACTTCCCACTGAGCAGGGAGCCCAGGCTAGAGCTCAATCCCACAACCCTGGGATCATGACCTGAGCCAAAAGCAGACAACCGATGAGCCACTCAGGCACCCCTATGTGTTTTACTTTTAAGAACGCTTTCTCTGGGGGCACCTGGGTGGCTCAGTGGGGTAAGCCTCAGGTCATGATCTCAGGGTCCTGGGATCAAGCCCCAGGTTGGGCTCTCTGCTCAGCAGGGAGCCTGCTTCCCTTCCTCTCTCTGCCTGCCTCTCTGCCTACTTGTGATCTCTCTTCCTGTCAAGTAAATAAATAAAATCTTAAAAGAAAAGAAAAGAAAAAGAACGCCCTCTCTGGGGCACGTGGGTGACTCAGTCATTAAGCGTCTGCCTTCAGCTCAGGTCATGATCCCAGTCCTGGGGTCAAGCCCCACATCGGATCTAGCCCCTGCTCAGTGGGAAGCCTGCTTTTCCCTTTCCCTCTGCTGCTCCCTCTGTGTGTTCCCTTTCAAGCTGTGTCTCTCTCTGTCCAATAAATAAATAAAAAAGAATGCCCTCTCCAAGGGCACATGGGTGGCTCAGTCCTCCCACATCAGGCTCCCTGCTCAGTGGAGAGCCTGCTTCTACCTTTCCCTCTGCTTACCTCCCCCCTTGCTTGTGTTCTCTCTTTCCCTGTCCCGTTCTGTCAAATTAATAAATAAAAATCTTTAAAAATAAAATAAAATGAAAGTTGATTAGTCACTATTAATAATTTATAACCTTAAACATTTTGAGAATTTTTTTAATAAAGATTTTATTTATTTTTTTGAGAGAGAGAATGAGAAAGAAAGGGAGAGCATGGGAAGGGGGAGGTTCAGAGGGAGAAGCAGACTCCCCACCAAGCAGGGAGCCCAATGTGGGACTCCATCCCAGGATTTCAGGATCATGACCTGAGCTGAAGTCAGTCACTTAACCAACTCAGCCACCCAGGTGCCACGAGAATTTTTTTAATAATCTAGGCATACTGTAAGTCAAGGGGGAAAGAATATTTTTTAGACCTCAGATTCTACGGTCAGGCTAGCATTACTGTAGTCTGTATAATCTCAAGGTAATGGCCAAGTATTTTCCCACATTGCCAAGCTAAACCATTTATCGGCTCATAGAAAGGATTGAAACACAGGTTACCCTTAAACATACTTATTCATTAAATTGTGGAGCATTCACTTTTCAGCATACCTCTTAGAGCATTTACATAGGTCTAGCTTTGGGGATGTCACATACTGTCTAAGTAGGTAGTCTTTCTTCAGTTTTATTTAGGATTTTAAAGACCTATTTTTAGTGTAATTTCATTATGTCTGGAGTAAGATGGCCCGTGATACTATCTAACATACATTTTGATGAAATCCATATAAATGTTTTTGTTCTTTACCCTTCCCAGAGTGATGATTCTGACATTTGGGATGATACAGCATTGATAAAAGCTTACGATAAAGCTGTGGCTTCGTTTAAGGTATGAAATGTTTACTAACTCATTTCCTTATTTCCTCATGTTAATCATTTGGTTAAAAAAATTAGCTATAACATACTTAAGGTGTTAATGTACCTATCACTCAGTTCTAATTTTGAAGACCAGTAGATACCATTGCTTAATTAACTTACCTGATAATCTGATAATCTTCCTTTAAAAGTAGGCAGGTTCTCTGTATGTCATCCCTTTAGCAAAGGCAACCGGAGTAGAATTTTAAAACACTAATTACTTTTAATGTGTTTGCATTGTATCAAACAATAGAAGTCCTCTAATTCCAATTAGTGGAAGGGCAGCCTGAATTATAATGTCCATTTAACAAGCCTTC
Organism: Mustela putorius furo; assembly: GCF_011764305.1. Lineage (NCBI taxonomy): Eukaryota > Metazoa > Chordata > Mammalia > Carnivora > Mustelidae > Mustela > Mustela putorius. The sequence goes on from NW_025421294.1 coordinate 1,469,468, forward strand.
ACTGAAATAATAATGATAAATATCAGCAGTGCTATAATTAGTATTTGTAGAATGTGTACAGCATTTTAGGCATCGTTCTAAGTGCTGTGCTTACATTAAATTAATCTTCCCCAAATCCTGTGAGTTGATTATCAAGTCAAGTGTTCCTGCTGGTAGGAATATACTATTCTTTTAGGGGCTGTAGTCTCTTTTTGTGGCCCAGACAAGATATTTACACAGTTATCTGCCTTTATCACTTTCCCTACCGTGTAAGGTATTTGTTTTTTTTTTGAGCACCATGCATGGGCCTTCAGTAGTCCAGGCAAAGAGCATATCCTCAGAGCACCAGGTTCAAAGTCCGCTTCTTTCCCTCAGTCACTCCTGTAGCATGAGGTAAAGATCAAACCTGTATGTCATCCTTGAAGCTGAATTCAGATTTGTCAGTAATGCTTTACAGTATACCCTTAGAATAGAAGCATACTAATGCGGGGTTCTGTAAAATGCAGGTTAAAGTAGGGCTCAGTATTGGATGGAATTAACGATATTGCAGAGGGAAGTAGTCTGAGTAGAGGAAAAAATAGGGTACGTTTATTTATTTTTAAAGATTTTTCTTTTAGAGAGTATGAGGAGGAGGTGGGGCAGAGGGAAAGGGAGAGAGAGAATCCCAAACAGAGCCCAGAGTGGGATTCAGTCACAACCCTGAGATCATGACCTGATTTGAGACCAAGAGTCAGGGGCGCCTGGGTGGCTCAGTGGGTTAAAGCCTTTGCCTTCCGCTTAGGTCATGATCCCAGGGTCCTGGGATCGAGCCCCACATCGGGCTCTCTGCTCAGCAGGGAGCCTGCTTCCTCCTCTCTCCGCCTGCCTCTCTGCCTACTTGTGATCTCTTTCTGTGTCAAATAAATAAATAAAATCTTAAAAAAAAAAAAAGAAAAAGAAACCAAGAGTCAGATACTTAACCGACTGAGCCACCCAGGCTCCCTGATAGTTTACTTTTAATTGTGTTGAGTGTGAAGTAAATGTGAAGATAAGAAATCGGTAATTGGAAATGTTGGATTGAATGAAGGAGAAATGTCACCTGAATAATAGCTTTAAAAGTCTGCTCACATAGAGGTTATAATGGAATTAATAGGAATAGATGATCCTAAGTAGTTAAAGAAGGGTGGACCGTTCTTTTCGGGAATACCCAAGTTTAAGACTTGATCAGAGAGGTAATAAAGTATTGGAGTCCTCTGCATTGCTATTTCCAAAATGTCATGAATTTCAAGACAAATGATTAGCAGAATATAATGCTACTGAAAGGATGAGAGTGAGGACTTAATTAAAGGGGTCCTCAGAGGGATGCTTGTGTGGCTTAGTCGGTTAAGGGCCTGCCTTCAGCTCCAGATCATGATCCTTGGGTCCTGGGATGGAGTCCCACATTGGGCTCCTTGCCCAGCAGGGAGCCTGCTTCTCCCTCTGCCTGCCACTCCCCCCTGCCTGTGCACTCACTCCCTGTCTCTCTCTCTCTCTGAGAGATAAATAAATCTTTAAAAAATAAATAAAATAAATAAAAGGGTCCTTAGAGCTGATAACTGTATGATGCCTTCCAGAATAGTTTTTGTATTGTGTGGGATGACGGAAAGAGGAAATAGAAGCTATCTGCGTTGATGGGACCTTCGGACCAGCTTATGGTGACTGAGTTCTTTTGTTACACTTCTTTGATGTTTTACCTGTAACACGAACATTTGTATTCTTGTTTTCATAGCATGCTCTAAAGAATGGTGATATTTCTGAAGCTTCAGATAAACCAAAAGGCACACCTAAAAGAAAACCTGCTAAGAAGAATAAAAGCCAAAAAAAGAATGCAACAACACCCCTGAAGCAGGTTATTTTTAAATATTGAGATTTAACTTCAAAGAATTTGTTGCTGTTTTTAAGAATAGTGTAAAATATTTTAAACTTAAATGATTAGTATAGTGTTTTCCATTGACAGTTAATCACAAAATTCTAAAATAGCTATTAAACTTTCTATAGTTTAGGAACATGCGTGTTAATAAAAGTATGCTGAATTGGTTGGGAATGATCCATTGAAGATTGTGTTTACTTTATATGAGGGGTGCTGAGAGGAGTACTACAGAACCCTAATCTGAATTGGCAGTGTTCTACTTAAGCTGAGAGATGGCTCTGCTTTCTTTTCCCCCCACTTTGGACCACACATTCTATGGTCCCTTGAACTAATACCCAGGAACCAAATATTCTGGGTGGAATCAGATCTCCTATTTAAATTAGTAGACCTGAAAGCTAAATATTTTGGTGTCTCATCAGTTCCTTTAATTTTATCATTACCAAGGGGGAAGAGAGCTAACATTTGATAAGCTATCCCTGTGTCCTGGGTCACAGCACAGGACACTTTACACGCCTTCCCCCTTTCTCTTCTTTACAGCAAATACATGAGGTAGATTTTGTTGTAATTAATTAACAGATGAGGAAAATGAGACTTAAAGAGATTAAGAAACTTGTCTGTGATTATATAAATGGCCGAATTTATATGGCAAATCTGTGGCTTGATGATATAAACAGAATTATATTGGAAATTCATACTTGTGTGTTTTGGGCCCCAAACCTTTTTATATGATTCTGCATTCCGGATGAGTTAACTGGAGACTATCCCCTTCACAGCCTACCATACCCTACCTAAACAAGATTGCAGTTCATCCTCTTTAAAGGAAGTATGTGAGTGTATGTATCTTTGGTTTCTTTTATAGTGGAAAGTTGGTGACAAATGTTCTGCCATTTGGTCAGAAGATGGCTGCGTTTACCCAGCTACCATTGCTTCAATTGATTTTAAGAGAGAAACCTGTGTTGTGGTTTATACCGGATATGGAAATAGGGAGGAGCAAAATATGTCTGATCTACTTTCCCCAGCCTCTGAAGTAGCTAATAATGTAGAACAGAATGCTCAGGAGGTAAGGATACGGAGGGGCGGGGGGGAAAGAATTCTTGGAAGCCAAGAGGGGATGAGAAACTAAATACTACAACTAGTTGTTAGTTTGATCTACTGAAATCACGAATTCTTTTTTTGTTTGTTTGTTTTTTTAAGATTTTATTTATTTGACAAACAGAGAGAGAAATCACAAGTAGGCAGAGAGGCAGGCAGGGATAAGGGGGGGAAGCAGGCTCCCCACTGAGCAGAGAGCCCGATGTGGGACTTGATCCCAGGACTCCAGGATCACGACCTGAGCTGAAGGCAGAGGCTTAACCCACTGAGCCACCCAGGCACCCTGAAGCACTAATTCTTTTTTAATGATACTTTTAGGGACGCCTGGGTGGCTCAGTGGGTTAAGCGTTTGCCTTCAGTTCAGGTCGTGATCCCAGGGTCCAGGGATTGAGCCCCACATCGGCCTCCCTGCTTAGCAAGAGCCTGCTTCTCCCTCTGTCTGCTGCACCCCCTGCTTGTGCTCTCTGTCACGCTTTCTGACAAATAAAATCTTAAAAAAAAAAAAAAAAAAGATACCTGTATAACAAAAACACATCTGTTTTTTCTTTCTAAAGAATGAAAACGAGAGTCAAATTTCAACAGATGAAAGTGAGAACTCCTCCTCCAGGTCTCCTGGAAATAAACCCAATAACATCAAGTCAAAAGCTGCTCCATGGAACTCTTTTCTCCCTCCACCGCCCCCCATGCCAGGATCGGGACTGGGACCAGGAAAGGTACATTTTTACTCAGAAAAGTTTTCCGAGGAAATAGTTAAGAACTTTCTACTCCTCCATTAAGTGAGTTTTAGCTTTTCTGTGAAACTGTTAATTTTCTGTAGATACTAACATACCTACACTTGAAAAAAAATTTTTTTAATATTATTTATTTATTTATTTAACAGACAGAGATCACAAGTAGGAAGAGAGGCAGCCAGAGAGAGAGGGAAGCAGGCTCCCCATTGAGCAGAGAGCCTGATGGGGGCTCGATCCCAGGACCCTGAGATCATGACCTGAGCCAAAGGCAGAGGCTTTAACCCACTGAGCCACCCAAGCGCCCCTTGAAAATTTTTTGTAAAGGAAATAAGGTAGTAACGTAATACAGAGTATTTTATACTGAAAGACTTTCCCAACTATTTATGGAGGATTGCATGTTAGTCTGATGATTTAGTGAACTTAAGTTAGAAGGTATGGTGTTTCACGGTCAGCTGGGTGTTATACTCTAGTTCCCCACGTCACTTGGGTAAGTGTGTAAAAACTGGAGGAAAACACAGCATTTACATCTAATACAGATTAAATCCTAGGGTGCTCCCAGATTGTTCTGTAGAATAAAATGCAAATAATATTTTCCTATATGGTTCTTTTAGCTCTAAGTAAGACCTTGGAAAAGATTTTTACTGGGGCACCTGGGTGGCTCAGTCGATTAAGTGTCTGCTTTCAGCCCAGATTATGATCTCAGGGTCCTGGGATCGAGCCCCATGTCAGGTTCCCTGCCCAGGGGAGAGTCTGCCTCTCCCTCTGCCCCACTTCCCCCATCCCCCGCTCATTCTGTCTCTCATATAAATTAATTAGTTCAATCTTTGGAGGAAGAAAAGATTTTTACTTTAAGTTGTGTCATGTGCGTGTGTCCCTACCCAGTTGTTTTGTATAAAGCAGTGATTTCTTCACTGGAGGTTATAGTATTCAGGCAGCAATAATAATAAATTAAAAATCATGTTTTAGGGGCGCCTGGGTGGCTCAGTGGATTGGGCCGCTGCCTTTGGCTCAGGTCGTGATCTCAGTGTCCTGGGATCGGGCCCCGCATCGGGCTCTTTGCTCAGCGGGAGCCTGCTTCTCTCTCTCTCTCTGCCTGACTCTCCGCCTACTTGTGATTTCTCTCTCTGTCAAATAAATAATAAATAAAATCTTTAAAAAAATAAAAAATTAAAAAAAAATCATGTTTTACTAAAGCGTTTTTTGAAGATTTTCTGTGAGAGATTTCTTACTAGGTTTATATTGTAATTTCTAGAATGATCAGACCTCTTAATTTATATATCATACTTTATTGGTCTCGGGGCTGGTTTTTCTTTTTCTTTTTCTTTTTTTTTTTGGACAGGAAGTTGGATTTATTGGTGGGCATTGGTGGGCATGAATACAACAGGAGGGGGTGGTGCCAAGGTTCTCATGAGTGCAGAGCCCTCCATTTGTCTGAGGGGCAATGATTAGAGATGTATTTGACCCTACAGCCATCTAAGATAAGCCACTTTTCAGCTGCCATGTCTTCAAATTCATCTGCATTGAACTTAGTAAAGCCCCACTTCTTGGAGATGTGGATCTTCTGGCATCCAGGGAACTTGAACTTGGCCCTGCGTAGGGCTCCGATCACATGCTCCTTTTTCTGCAGTCAAATGCTCTACACTGAGCTATACCCCCTCTACATGCTCCTTTTTCTGCAGCTTGGTAGGGATGGACATGATGACTTGGCCAGTGTGGACCTTGGCTGCTGTGACCTGGGGCTTTGCAAAGGCACCCCACATACCTGTCTGCAGCCTAAATTGGAGATAGCCATGAGGTCAGACCTCAGCATCTACTGGAAAGGGCTGTCTCCAAGGTCCCTTAGGGCAACCCATACAATCAACAGGCTGCATACAGTACCAACGAGGCTACTGTTTGCAACCATGGCATGGTTTTCCTTATTACACGTGAGGTTTACTAATTTGTACAGTATATGCTCTACAGTAATATGTAACTCAAAGGACATCCGTAAAAAGATTACACAATTAGTAAAACTGTGGGGGAGATAGTCTTTAGTGATTTACATACCTTGGTAAATATATTATCTCTGATTTATTAGGTAACTAAGAGTCTTTCTTAGTTTGATTTGATTTTCTGAATGTTTATATAGAAAGGAAATGAGGGATATCTAGATTTATGATTTTTCACTATTTGGTATATGAAATTCTATTTCATCTTTCTTGATATGTATAATATTATTCTTGGTGGTTATTTTGACTCTTATGGCACTGAATCATTTTCCTCCTTTCATGTGTAAATGGGTACATTAATCTTCCTTTGGAATGTTCTTTACAGCCTGGTCTAAAATTCAGTGGCCCACCACCACCTCCACCACCACCACACTTCTTATCATGCTGGCTGCCTCCATTTCCTTCTGGACCACCAGTAAGTGCAAAAGAATTCAGATTAAACGTTGCTTTCATACATAGTTAGGGATTTAGCAGCACATGGGTGATTGCGAAATGTCATTTTAGACCATCCCTATGGTCAGATTCTAGTGGGTAACAATTGGAACTGAACCCCAGGTTTTTGTTTTTAATGCCCTTCTGCTACCCAGACTCAGTCCTCTTATTGGCCCCAACTCTGAGCCTTATATTCCTTCCTGTCAGAAATTGTATGTCATTCTATAGGGAGGTGTTTCTTACTTAAAAGGATTTAATTGCACTGTAAGTTAAGGATTAATCTTTTGCTCTTCCATATATGCCTGGATGTTAACTTCGCATAGACTGTGTGGGTTTCTAATGGTAGACTTCTGGATATCAGCAGTAGGCTAGATACAAGACGCTTTTTAGCAAATTGCATGTGTTCCAGTGGGGCAGCGCAGCTGTTCTACCCAAGACCTTTACTTAATATGCTGTCTGGGTGGTTTTTGAGTAAAACCATAGAAGTATATATACATGCGATGTCTGGGTGGCTCAGTTGGTTGGGCATCTGACTCTTGATTTTGGCTCAGGTCTATGATCTCAGGGTCATGGGACTGAACCCCACATCAGGCTCCACGTTCAGCATAGAATCTGCTTGAGATTGTTTCTCTCCCTCTGCCCCTACCCACCAGCACACGTGCTCGCGCTCTCTTTCTCTCTCTGAATAAATAAAATCTTAAAAAAAAAGTATATTATACTTGGTCTTTTACCCATAGATAATTAATGGAATGGAATAATAGTTCAAAAGCCAAAACAATACCTGACATTTTTACATGATGTATCGTCTTTTGATTCTTACTTATTTTGATTTTGTTGGTCTTTTGTTTTTACTCATTGGCTTTCTCAAATGTCTTTTTTTTTTTTTAAGTTTTAAATAGAAAATGGCATAAAATATAGAGGAAGATACAACAAATATCCAGCATTCTTTATGTAAAATGGATGTCCAGACTTCAGTTTTTGTTTATTGACTTTAAAGTACGTCTTTCTCCTTTTCCAGATAATTCCCCCACCACCTCCCATATGTCCAGATTCTTTTGATGATGCTGATGCTTTGGGAAGTATGTTAATCTCTTGGTACATGAGTGGCTATCATACTGGTTACTATATGGTAAGTGATCACTTAGCATCTTTCCTGACAACCATTTTGTGATTATGTGACTTTGTTTTGTGACTAAAAAAGTGTTTTGTTATGTTTGGTAGATCCTAAGGATTGAAAATCACCTTAAAGTTAAAAAAACACACAATTATTTGTTTAAAGTTTACATTATTCTTGTACTCTTGTATTCTTGTATTGTCCCTGCTAAGTGTAACTGTTTCATGTTATTGGATAATGTTGATAATATGTTTTCTAATTTAATGATGCCCTTCCCAAATTATTTTCCAGTCTTATTAGCCTTTCTCCTTTTTTTTTAAAAGATTATTTATTTATTTATTTCACAGAGGGAGAAAAATCACAAGTAGGCAGAGAGGCAGGCAGAGGGAGAGGGGGAGGCAGGCTCCCCACCGAGCAGAGATCCTGACGTGGGGCTTGAACCCAGGACCCTGAGACCATGACCTGAGCTGAAGGCAGAGGCTTAACACTGAGCCACCCAGGTGCCCCTAATCTTTCTCTTTCAATCTGAAATAAAAATGCATTGTAGGAGGGGCATCTGGGTGGCTCAGTGGGTTAATAAGCCTCTGCCTTTGGCTCAGGTCATGATCTCAGGGTCTTGGGATCGAGCCCCACATTGGGAATCTCTGCTCAGCAGGGAACCTGCTTCCCCGCTCTATCTGCCTGCCACTCTGCCTACTTGTGATCTCTGTCAAATAAATAAATAATCTTTTTTAAAAAAATGCATTGTAGGAGATAGACAAAGAATGAATAATACCTTGAAAAAAGAAAGACAAAAAGAGTTAAGTTCTTTTTGTGCATAGAGGAAGGTCTGAGGTGATAATCCAGGCTGGATGTTAGGGACGGAAGCGCCATACTTATCATGTGATATATCAGTCTGTTGCAGGCATGTAGTATTGGGATTTATCAAGAAATTTTTTAATTTTAAAGATTTTATTTATTTCTTTGACAGACAGAGATCACAAGTAGGCAGAGAGGCAGGCAGAAAGAGAGGAGGAAGCAGGCTCCCTGCTGAGCAGAGAGACTGATTTGGGACTCATCCCAGGACCCTGAGATCATGACCTGAGCCGAAGGCAGAGGCTTTAACCCACTGAGCCACTCAGGTGTCCCGAAATTTTTTAATTTTTAAAATTTTATTTATGGAATTTTTACATGTGATTTCCTTTCACTGCCAATCTCTGTAGTTCATCCAAAGTCAGAATCACAATCTTCAAAATAGCATTTTTTTTTTCTTATTTATTTGACACAGAGAGAGACCGTGAAAGAGGGAACAGAAGCAGGGGGAGTGGGAGAGGGAGAAGCAGGCTTCCCATCAAGCAGGGAGCCCAATGCGGGGCTCAATCCCAAGACCCTGGGATCATGACCTGAGCTGAAGACAGATGCCCAAGAACTGAGCCACCCAGGCACCCCAAAACAGCACTTTTAGAAAGAACTTTTGTTCAGCCCACATTTGTCAGTGTCAGTCCACAGTTCTTTCAGTTGAGTTTTGATCTTCCCTTAAATGTGGACATACTTCACATATTCTCTACCTGCAACCTTTTGGATCCAATTTCTTGACCTTAGGACCTTAGAAATCAAACTGCAGTCAAATGCTCTACCCCTGAGCTATACCCCCTAGAAATCAAACTGTAGGAAATACACTGATTGCTATTTTGGCAAATGATCTAAAATTTTTATTCCTTGATTTTTTCTAATATTGAAAAGTCTTGGGCGCCTGGGTGGCTCAGTGGGTTAAGCCGCTGCCTTCGGCTTAGGTCATTATCTCAGGGTCCTGGGATCGAGTCCCGCATCGGGCTCTCTGCTCAGCAGGGAGCCTGCTTCCTCCTCTCTCTCTCTGCCTGCCTCTCTGCCTACTTGTGATCTCTCTCTGTCAAATAAATTAAAAAAAAAAGAAAAGTCTTGTAACTTCCACTCTGCTCCATGAGCCTAGCAGAACATATTACCGGTGTCATTGTCTCCACAGCAGTAACCTTGCTGTGATGGAAGCATAACCTCTGTCTCAATTCACTGTAATTTTTAAGTTTTTTAAAAGGAAGCTGTTATACCATGCTGAGTTTACGATGTGATATTGTAGGTACTTGAATTTCTGGTTAATTAATGTATAGAAGAAAAACAACTGCCTTGAAGGTGTATTTTTTTAAATGTATTACCTGTACATGCTCCCATTAATACTGTTATTTAAAAGCTAATGATGAGCTGTTGTAACCTTGGTGTATTTATATTGTATGATGAAATTCCCCTTTTAATAACCAACAAGATAATGCAAAGTAACAAGTTAACAGGTTATACTTTGAGACCAATCACTTAACTTGCTAAGCTTCCATTTTCTGCACTTCACATTTCTCTCCATATATTTTTTATTGTGAAGTATTTTGAAAAATGTAAGGGCGACTGAGTGGCACAATTGGCTGGGTGTCAGACTCTTGGTTTCAGCTCCGGGTATGGTCTCAAGTTCATGGTCTCAAGCCCTGCCTCAGGCTCAGCACAGAGTCTGCTTGGGGTTCTCTCCCCCTCTCTCCACGCTTTCTCTTTTACATACACCCTTGCATGCTCTTTCTTTCTGAAATAAATAAATCTAAAAAATATATGTATAATATATAAATAAACTATTGATGTAACTTGTGATTATTTTTTAGTTTATTTTTTAGAGAGCTCTTTGACCCAGATGCACCATATTTTATTTTCAGCTTTATATTATGCATAGGTTCATGGTTTTATTTGGTCATTGTTGTAAACTTCTTATTGAAATACATGTGCAGAAAAATGCATGTATTAGAAGTGAATAGCTTGATTAAAAAAAACATTGGGATGCCTGGGTGGCTCAGTCCATTAAGCATCTGCCTTCAGCTCAAGTCATGACCCCACAGATCAAGTCCCCCTCTGGGCTTCTTGCTCAGCAGGGAGCCTGCTTCTCTCTCTGCCTGCAGCTCCCCTGCTTATGTGCATGTGCTCACACTCACGGGCTCGTGCGCGCGCTCGCTCTCTCTGACAAATAAAAATCTTTTTAAAAGAAAACACGGAGCTGTATTTAAAAACAACAACAACAACAAAACATTATCATAATCCTAAAGCATCCTTGTGTTTCCTTCTGATCACTACCATTCCATTTCCCAAGGGTAACCATTTTCTTGACTTCTAACATCATAGATTAGTTTTGCCCTTTTTTTAACTTTTATGATTGGAATAAAACTGATGCAAGGTTCAGTGTCACCACCCTGAGATTGTGACCTGAGCCAAAATCAAGAATCAAATGCTTAACCAACTGAGTTACCCAGGCACCCCAACATTTTGAATATATTTAATTTGAAGGATGGCATGGATGAAAATTAGACTTGGTAAAATTATATTTATAAGTACTCCTATTTGAAGTACTTGATCATACTCTGTTTTTTCACTGGACTTACAACTATGATAATGACCATTAAATTGCAGATATTTGCTTTTCTTTCCTGAGTTCAAGCAGCGGTTCTTGGAAATGCAGCCTGGTCCAGAATATTTGCCACAAATTCATGACCAACCTATGACTAACTTGTTCCTAAGAAAAGATCTTTAAGGGACGCCTGGGTGGCTCAGTTGGTTAAGCAGCTGCCTTCGGCTCAGGTCATGATCCCAGGGTCCTGGGATCGAGTCCCACATCGGGCTCCTTGCTCAGCGGGGAGCCTGCTTCTCCCTCTGCCTCTGCCTGCCATTCTGTCTGCCTGTGCTCACTCTCTCCCCTTCTCTCTCTCTGATAAATAAATAAAATCTTAAAAAAAAAAAAAGAAAAGATCTTTAAGGGGTGTTACTCGTATACCTGCATACATTAAAATGTAAAACATTTACATCAGAAGTGTAAAGAAATTGCAGTTTCCTAGATATTGCATTATTTCTCTTTGAAATTGTTATCATTAAAAAGAAGCCACTACTCATTATTAAGTTTTCTAACAGCTTAAATATGTTTTAACTACCACTGCCTACAGCTCACTTGGTTTTGTTTTTTGTTTTTTGTTTTGCTTTGGTACAAAAGGTGTTCTCTTAAGGCATGGGGAGAAAGAGCTGCTTTCCAGGGATTGTGAGGCACAACTCTCAGCTAGCTTTTTTTTTTTTTTTTAGATTTACTTATTTATTAGTGGGGGGAGGGTCAGAGGGAGGGGGAGAGAGAATCTTGAGCAGGCTTCTGAGCCCAGAGCCCTATGCAGAGCTCATTCTTGCAACCCTGAGAACATGACACGAGCTGAAATTAAGAGTCAGACACTCGGGGCGCCTGGGTGGCTCAGTGGGTTAAGCCACTGCCTTCGGCTCAGGTCATGATCTCAGGGTCCTGGGATCGAGTCCCACATCGGGCTCTCTGCTCTCTCTCTGCCTGCCTCTCCGACTACTTGTGATTTCTCTCTGTCAAATAAATAAATAAAATCTTTAAAAAAAAAAAAAAAAAGAGTCAGACACTCAGCCACATGAGCCACCCAGGCACCCTTCAGCTAGCATTTCTTAACCATTGCTTCACAGAAACATGCCTGACAACTTTTCCATTAGCAACCTGTTCACATTAGGACAGCCAGACAGGATTTGGGTCCGCCTCTTAGCCTCTGGAAATCTAGAAAGCCAAGCATAATGCAGATGATTTAAGAGTAGTGTTTTTGAAATAACATGAAATAGGCTATAACTTTGGTACTTACTAAGAGTAAATCACTTTTAATATATCTTATGGTCTCTAAAGTCTAGATTAGTAGTAAAGTGGAAAGTTGATACATGTGTAGGGAAAGAAGGTCACATGGAAGCCAGAAGAGAAGAATAGGGCACTTGGGTTAGGTCTGACCAGGAATAACAAATAAATATTTAAGTACTGGTCCTGCTTTTTTTAACTTCTAAAATGTTCTTTAGTACATAGTCTCTAATGGTTTTGTTTTCATAAATGAGAGTGATACAGTGTATATTTTACTTGACAGAATTAAGGTATAAGTTTGCTCAGGAACATCACTGGACTTCGTGAAAGAAAATTTCTTTAATTACAGCCTAATAGTTGTTTACGCTGGGATCACTTTTAAAGCATATTTTTAAAGGCTATGAACTTATTTTCTGATGATACTTTCTTAAGTGGAACTAGTAAAATGTGTTATATGAACAGAGTGGAAATGTGTATGCTATTCTTTTAAATTCCTTTATGTTTCCTTACAGGGTTTCAAACAAAACCAAAAAGAAGGAAGGTGCTCACATTTCAATTAAGGAGTAAGTGTACCATTATTATAAAAGTGAACCTTTTGTATAAATTTCACAACATGTGTTTTTGTTTGTTTCTTTGTTTGTTTTTTTAAGATTTTATTTGACAGAGAGAGATCACAAGTAGGCAGAGGCAGACAGAGAGAGGAAGGGAAGCAGGCTCCCTGCTGAGCAGAGAGCCCAATTCGGGGCTCGATCCCAGGACCCTGGGCTCATGACCTGAGCCGAAAGCAGAGGCTTTAACCCACTGAACCACTCAGGCGCCCCTCACAACATGTGTTTTAAAAAATTGAAACGGTGGGTTGCCTCCGTGGCTCAGTTGGTTAACCATCTGCCTTAGGCTCAAGTCATGATCCCAGGGTCCTGAGATAGAGGCCCATGTCGGGCTCCCTGCTCAGTGGGGAACCTGCTTCTCCTTTTCCCTCAGCCGCTCCCCCTGCTTGTGCTTGCATGCGTGCACGCTCTCTCTCTAATATATAATATCTTTTTTCGGAAAAATTTTTTTTAAATGAAATGTTAAAAAATAAAAAAGTTAATCGAAAACTATTAAGGGGCGCCTGGGTGGTGGAAGAGAGACAGGTGAGGTGACATACTGGAAGAGTGCCTTCTTTAAAGGATTGGCCAGAGACCACTGTACCTCAGTCACGTTTAATAAACATAGCTTTTCTGCATGGTTGCCATTAACGTAAATAAACTACGGGGTTAATGGTTTTTAACAGTTAAAAACTTCTAAGGCACGTGTTGTTTGAAGCTCTTGATGAGTGTAAAAACAATTCAGCTCAGAAATCAAATTCTGAACCTTGAATAAGAGCAATTCCTGCCACTGCAGAGTCTGTGTTTTGTATACGGCAGTTTGTAGAAAACATTCACTGTATAGTTCTCTCACTAAGTACTTGGCATTTGGTCATTTTTATGTATGAATCATGGCCTTTCAGAATGGCTCAACAACATTTGTACATAGCCCACATTTTTTTTCACAGTATCTTTGTTTGAGGTATAATTTGTATACAGTAAAAGGCACAGATTTAAAATGGAGAGTTTAGGGGTGGCTGGGTGGCTCAGTTGAGCGTCTGACTCTGGATTTTGGCTCAGGTCGTGATCTCGGTCAAGCCCCCCTTGTCAGGTTCCCCGTTCAGCAGGAGTCTGCTTATCCCCCCGCTCTCTGCCGTTCCCCCTGCTCTCTCTCTTGCTGTCTTGCGCTCTCCCTCACTCTCACTGAAATAAATCTTTAAAATGAGAGTTCGATGTTTTGAGAAGGCGTATCATTGTTAACTACACCTTAACCAAGATATAGAACATTTTCTTCAGTATAAAAAGTCACCATTTTTAATTCTGTGATCAAAGATTACCTATTTTAGAACTTTATATGAGGGAATCCTATAATATGTACTCTTTCACACAGGATTGTTTTTAGTTACGGTTGTGTTACGGTTGTTTTCAGATACTATATGTAACATATTTTGGAGGTAACAAGTAATATGGTTAAGGAAAGTAATTTATGACTTTCAAGTTCTAATCATTTCATTACTAATTAATATGACACATAAATTTGTCTTATATTTTAAAATAGCACATAATTTGGAATTTACATTTCACTTCATTCATTCATTCATGTCCATTGAGTGATTTTATTTGGCTGTATATATTACATCCCTAGAAAAAGAATCCCAGAATTTTCCCTCCTGTGTGTTTTCATCTTGCTTCTTGATAGTCCATGATGCCAGCTGAGTTTGTGAGGACAATGAAACCAAACTGATGGGACAGGAACATTATTCTGCCATGTTTCTAGATCTTTCAGTTGTACATCAGATCTGAGGCTGATCATACGTGTTTAATCTTCCCATGAAGTTTACAGCAGTTTTCCCAGCTCTGTGATCATCAGTGATTTCTATCACCAATGTAACCATGCTTCGTCATCACAGTTAGAAACTGAATGACGACTCTGGAGCATGGCCTAATAAGAACCCAGCACTGTTAATGCTCTTGAGAGCATCAGCCAGGGCATTCACAGGCACCACTGCGGCAGCCCGGAAGGGTGGTGGACAGCTGTATTTCACTAAATAAAACCAGATCTTGGTTTCCAGGCAGAAGACTACAATGTGAAGCATTGTAGTCTTTGTGTTTAGATAAGACTCATAGAAGTGAAATGGCTTTTCCTTGGGTACAGAGTAAGTGATGGCACTCTGGATGACCTTAAAACTCTCCCTTTAGCTCTCAGCCCCCCTGCACTGCTTCCAAGCTCTGTGGTATCTGCATAATTTAGGATTTGGGCAAGTACCTAAGTAGAATTTTTACACAGGTTTCTGGAGCTCCACATTTTCAAATCCCTGCTTACTAGACCTTACATCTTTAGATTCTAGGTCCCTTATTCCAAGGCCCAAACTCTCTCTCTTTTTCCACATACGAAGAACAATACCTATTCAAGCTCTGCCTTGGAAATTGTTTCCTTCCAAAATGGGGTGAGTGGAAAACTCACCTTAAGTGTTTGCTTTTTTCATGGATCTCTGCCCTGTGCTATCTGTTGCCCAATGCCAGCTTTCATAATCTATGGATATAGCTAGTATACTACTAGCTGTTCCTCCTGTTATTTTTAAGTTTTATTATTTAAGTTATCTCTACACCCAATGTGGGACTGAAACTCAGTGACCCTGAGGTTGAGAGTTCAGACTAAGCCAGCCAGGCATGCCAGTTCCTCCTATTTTTTTTCTTTTTAAAAAATTTTATTTATTTATTTGACAGAGATCACAAGTAGGCTGAGAGGCAGGCAGAAAGAGAGGGGGAAACAGGCTCCCTGCTGAGCAGAGAGCCTGATGCAGGGCTTTATCCCAGGACCCTGGGATCATGACCTGAGCCGAAGGCAGAGGCTTTAAAATCCACTGAGTCACCCAGGCACCCCAGTTCCTATTTTTATTTTATTTATTTATTTATTTATTTATTTATTTTTAATTTTTAAAGATTTTATTTATTTGACAGAGATCACAAGTAGGCAGAGAGGCAGGCAGAGAGAGAGAGGAAGGGAAGCATGCTCCCCGCTGAGCAGAGGGCCCAATGTGGGGCTCCATCCCAGGACGCTGGGATCATGACTTGAGCCGAGTGCAGAGGCTTTAACCCACTGAGGTACCCAAGAGGGAAAATTTTAAAAAACAGAAAAATAAAAATAAAAGAATTTAATGTTGAAAGACTAAGGAATCCTGGGAAAAAGCCATAAAGTTCTTTATTTTTTTAAACAACTACATCATTGGAGCACCTGGGTATCTCAGTCAGTTAGGCCTCCAACTCTTGATCTTGGCGTGAGTTATGATCCTCGAGGTCGTGGGCATGAGCTCCATGCTAAGCGTGGAATCTGTTTGTCCCTCTCTTTCTGCTCTTCCCCCCTGTTCTGGCACTCACTCTCTCTCTAAAATAAAGAACTGCATTGTTACTTATTAATGTAGAACAATCTGATAGGAAGATAGATATATTTAAATGAAAAAATATGCAGAAATGTATTGTGCTGCCTGCCATTGATGTAAATACACACTTACAGACATGTCTGTGCATTGATGGTCACCTCAGGGTGATACTCAGGTCATCTCTGGAGAGAGACTAGGTTAGGCATGTGAGGGAGACTTCACAGCACACCTTTTGATGTTTTGTGTTCGTGTATATGTGTGCTGTGTATGTTCACTGACAGTAAAGATAATATATAATTGAAATAAATGTGGTAAGATGTTTCTATCATATTATTCCTTTCAACTTTAAATTTTTTTCATTTTTGTAGGTAATCCAGACAGTGTTCTCTTAATAGGTAAGTGCTTTTTCAACATTTTTTGGAGACTACTTCATACCAGTATATAAAGCTGCCTTGCTTGGGGCGCCTGGGTGGCTCAGTGGGTTAAAGCCTCTGCCTTCGGCTCAGGTCATGATCTCAGGGTCCTGGGATCGAGCCCCGCATCAAGCTCTCTGCTCAGCGAGGATTTTTTCCCTGCCTGCTTCTCTGACAACTTGTAATCTCTATCAAATAAATAAATAAAATATTAAAAAATAAAACTGCCTTGTTTTTTAAAGTTGCATGATATTTTTATGTGGAGCTGTGTCTTTTACTTAATTAAGCTCTTATTGATGGAGTTTTAGGCTTTCCTAATTGTTTGCTATTTAATGCTACAGTCAGTACTCTTTTACATAATTCTTTTTGTAGATTTTTGAATACATTTTTAGGATTACCTTAATAGAGTCTAGAATTCTAATCTTGGTTTGGATTCTAGAATTAGAACTGCTAGGTTGAAGAGAATATACATATATAATTTTAATAATTTCTTCCCATGTTCTCTGTAGACTGTTTTAATATTCTCATCAACATTGAGAGTTCCTGTTTCCCCCAGTCTGTTCAATAATTTATGAAACCTTTGGATTCTTGTCAGTCTTATAGTTGGAAATGGTTATCTCATTATAATTTTTTATTATTGTAAAGTCCAGCATCCTTTCATGTGTTTAAGAGCTATAGGTCTTGTCTTTGCTGAAAACTTTATCAAGTGAATTTTGGTGCATAAGCCATAAAAGCTGAATACTATCTGGTGGCAGGGAAAAAAGATTGTTTTTGTTGTTGTTGTTTTTAAAGATTTTATTTATTTGTCAGAGAGAGAGAGAGAAAGCACACAAGTAGGCAGAGAGGCAGGCAGAGGCAGAGAGAGAGGCAGGCTCCCTGCTGAGCAGGGAGCCCGATGCAGGGCTCCATCCCAGAACCCTGGGATCATGACCTGAGCCAAAGGCAGCGGCATAACCCACTGAGCGACCCAGGTGTCCCGAAAAAAGATTGTTTTTTAGCCAAGTGGGATTGTTCACGTTTTTGCCACAAGGTATTATGATGAAATCCTTCCTATTGAAGTACTTGAAACACAGTGCTGTATTTCCTTTTTTGTCTTC
This sequence comes from Mustela putorius furo, assembly GCF_011764305.1. NCBI lineage: Eukaryota > Metazoa > Chordata > Mammalia > Carnivora > Mustelidae > Mustela > Mustela putorius. The sequence continues at coordinate 1,486,808 of NW_025421294.1, forward strand.
AGAAATATATCAGTTCTTCGGTTGGAGAAAATGCATGTAAGTAGCATATGCCATTTGAAGACTCATCATCTGAGACTTGGCTTATAGGAACAAGTTCACCACCACTATTAGCCTACAGTAGGGATCACAAATATTTTCTCAAGGACAGCTGACTCAGTCGGAAGCGCATGTGACTCAATCTCAGGGTCGTCAGTTAGAGCCCCACAATGGGTATAGTCATTACTTAAAAAATAAGAAAATGAAAAGACTAAGAAGTAATACAAAATTTTTTTCTGGGGCACCTGGTGGCTCAGTTGGTTGGGCAACTGCCTTTGGCTCAGGTCATGATCCCAGGGTCCTGGGATCGAGCCTCACATTGGACTCCCTGCTCAGTGGGGAGGCCTCCTTCTTCTCCTCCTTCCTCTCCTGCCTGCCACTCTTCCTGCTTGTGCTCTGTCAAATATATAAAATCTAAAATCTTAAAAAATAGTAACTTTTTGAAAGAAAATCCAGTACTTTGGGTAAGAGAATAAGAAAACTGAAGAATGCTGTAATAGTAATCATCTCATTGTTGATGATTTATTTCATCATCATTTTAGGTGATTTCATGTTACTATTTCAGTCTTTTTTTTTTTTTTTTTTTTTTTTTTTTTAAGCATAGCTGCAGATAATCAGTGAGTGTATTATCAATTGTTCACCGCAAAATTTAGCACTTCAAAACAGCACATTTATTATCTCTAGTTTCTGTTGGTCAGGAATTCAGGAGCAGCTTATTAGCTGGGTAGTTCCCTTGAGATTACAGTCCTCTCAGGTTTTCACTGGGACTGGAGGATCCGCTTCCAGGCTCACTCATGGCTTTTTGTTGGAGACCTGAGGACCTTGCTTTTTGGGGCTCTCCATATACAGCCTGAGAGTCACAGTGTGACAGCTTGATTCCCCAGGGGGAGTGATCCAAAAGAGAGTGAGCAAGACCATACCCATTTTAATAACTTAGTTTCTGAATGAAACACTTCCCTGCCCTTTTCTGTTCTTTAGAAGTAAGTCCAACCCACTAAAGTCAGAAGAGTGGGATGAACAGTCAACTGGAGGGGTCTACCAAGGGCATGCCTACCAGGAGGCAGTTCTCACTGGGGCAACGCTGAAGGCTGGCCACCACAATGAGTTAAAGTAAAATACGGAGATGAAGAATAACAAAATATTCAAAGTTAAGGGATAATAAAATCACTAAAATTCTCTATTTTACATCTGTAAAAAAATTCAATAGCATTAAAGCAAAATTGCAAGATAGGAGTTTTATCTTTTATTATTCTAAGTAAATTTTTTCTGTTCTTTGGCAGACCTCTAGGAAATAGTGAGTCATGAGTCCTTACAAAGAGCTATGAGACCTGCTCAGAAAAGAAACTCAAAACATAGAATAGGACCCAGTGGACCCAGATGATACAGTAGGAATTAGTTTCCTCTTTTTGCTCTCCTTATTAAGTTTCACAAACTCCTTCTAATCCACTGTTTATCAAAATGGATATCTTAGGACAATGACTTTTTCTCTGGACAGTGCTTTAGTTGTATTTTGTAGATTCTATTATGTAGAATTCTTACCATTTTCTAGATACTCTAAGACTTTGTTTTCAACTCTAGAGATGTATAATGTTTTAATTTCTAGGTAATTAGGTTTAATTGCCTGTTGCAGGTGGGTGATGTTGTTTGTATTGTAATCACTGTTGGGGTTTTTTTTCTTTAAGATTTTTATTGGAAAGTAAGAGAGCACAAGCTGGTGGGTGGGGGGTTGAGGGGCAGAGGGAGAAGGACAGGCAGACTCTCCTTGCTGAACAGGGATCCTGACACAGGGCTCAATCCCAGGACTCCAGGATCTTGACTTGAACCAAAGGCACCTTCTTAACCAACTGAGCTGCCCAGGCACTCCGGTTTTTTGTTTTGGGGGCTTTTTAAAAATACATTATTTTGATCACTGTTTTGTAATGTTTTTAATTCTGTTAAAACAGATCAAATACCAGTGTTCATTAAAATTTTTTAGGGGCATCTGGGTGGCTCAGTGGGTTAAGGCTCTACCTTCAGCTCAGGTCATGATCTCAGTCCAGGGATATAACCCTGCATCAGGCTCTATGCTCAGCAGGGATCATGTTTTCCCTCTCTCTTTGCCTACTTGTGATCTCTCTGTCAAATAAATAAAATCTTTATTAAAAAAATACTATTTTTAAAATAGTCTTGCACATTTACTCACGTGAATTTCACAATTTGTGTAATTAAGTATCTTATAAAGATTGAATTTTTTATGGCATTTAAGTATATTAGCATATTATATTCTAGTTTTATTTCCCTTGAGTGTATTGCTTTCCATTTTCTTTTGTGTGTGTTTGTGTGTTTGTTTTTGTTGTTGTTGCTGTTGTTGTTTTTAGGATTTTATTTGACATAGAGAGTATAAGCAGGGGGAGTGGCAGGCAGAGGAAGAAGCAAGACTCCATGCTAAGCAGGGAGCCTGACACAGGTCTCCATCCCAGGACTCTGTTATCATGACCCGAGCCAAAAGCAGACACTTAACCAACTGAGCTACCCAGGCGCCCCATTTCTTTTGATTTTATAAGAAAATAGGCTTTTTTTTTTTTTAAGATTTTATTTATTTGAGAGCGCGAGCGAGCATGAAATGGGCGAGGGGCAGAAGGAGAAGCCGGCTCCCTGATAAGCAGAGGGCCCGATGTGGGACTTGATCCTGTGACTCCAGGATCATGACCTGAGCCGAAGGCAGTTGCTTAACCAACTGAGCCACCCAGGTGCCCCAAGAAAATAGGCTTTTTAACTGCATACTTATATCTCGATCTTTATTCCCAAAAAAACAGGTGCAGCTGTCTCCCGAGGAGAATGGTATTTTGATGCGCCATGGTCAACATGAACAAAATGTCGTTTTTTCTTCATGAACAGTTGGTTGGGTGGCATAATCGCCTGCATTTCCCCTTGTTGCACATGACTCATGCTTAAATAACCAGCCATGTGTTTCAGGGGAATAATCAGTTTGAATAACTCAGCAGTGGAAATGTGAGTAATTAAAAGAAACTCAGTTACATGTAGTAAAGAAAAGTCAATCTGTGAAAATTTCAACTCAGCCCATTTGTATATTATATCTTTCTTAGTATAAAGTATGTTAAGGTTTTTATTAATGCCTTTAAAAATAAATGGTAAATTTTTTTAACCTTGACTATAGGAGTAATTTTCTTTAGAATATATATGGTGAAGTAAATCTGTTTAAAATTTGTAGGAAGAGAACTTCTCAGACTTAGATAAAAGGCAGCAGGGTGAACATACAGCAGTTGTAAAGCCATATTGTTAGTAATTCAAGTTTAGGAAACCAAGCTTCTATGAATCTGAGTGTCATGGCACTGGACCTAGCCAGTCAGGGACCATGGCTCTGTTCCATTTCTTGGAATTCATACTGTCATTCTCCTCTCCATACTTTGTCTTATCTGCCTGCCTCTCTGTCTTCTGGCCTCCTTCAGATTTTCCTCACACACACTGCCTAACATGGCTGTCCGTGCTTTTGTGCTTTCATCACTGCCTTGCATTACCACGGTTGCATTACCTACTTGCGTTACCTACTATCCATTTGACTGTATCTCTGTCCGTTCAAATTCTCAGGAGAGGTAGAGAATCCTACTGTTCCATTTGAGTCTAAGGATTGGTATCCATCCACCTGGGATGCTCCCTACCTTTTTAGCTGTGGAGGAAGAGTTAATATAAAAAGCTATTTCTTTCAGAAGCTTCGCCTGGACAAACTAAAGGTATGTAATGTATTTGTAGCAGCCCAGTACATGTTTGTGGAGTGTGTAAAGGCACCAGATGGTAATACATGCTGCAGACAAAAATGAAGCAGGGGAAGGGATTGCGCAGGGGTTGCAACTGGAGCGTGGACGCTTTTTTTTTTTTTTTTTTTTTAAAGATTTTATTTATTTATTTATTTGTCAGAGAGAGAGAGAGAGCGCGAGCACAGGCAGACAGAGTGGCAGGCAGAGTCAGAGGGAGAAGCAGGCTCCCTGCGGAGCAAGGAGCACGATGTGGGACTCGATCCCAGGATGCTGGGATCATGACCTGAGCCGAAGGCAGCTGCTTAACCAACTGAGCCACCCAGGTGTCCCGCGTGGATGCTTTTTTAAAAAGAATGGTCAAGGGGGCACCTGGCTGGCTCGGTTGGGAGAGCATGCGACTCTTGCTCTTGGGGGTTGTAAGTTCAAGCCCCATGTTGGTTGTAGAGATTATTAAAAAGTTAAAAAGAGAGGCGCCTGAGTGGCTCAGTGGGTTAAGCCTCTGCCTTTGGCTCAGGTCATGATCGAGCCCCACATTGGGCTATCCACTCAGCGGGGAGCCTGCTCTCCCCCCGCCCCGGCCGCCTGTCAAATAAATAAATAAAACCTTTAAAAAATAAATAAAAATTAACAAAATAAAAAGAATGGTCAGGGAAGCTGAGGTGACATCTGAGCACAGATGCAAAGAAAATGAGAGCCATTCATGTAAGTACAGAGAGAACCTCCCTGGCAAAGGAAATGACAAGTGCAAAGTCCCTAAGAGTGAATTTGGCATGTTTAGGGAATGGCAAAGAAACCAGTGGAATGGGGCGCCTGGGTGGCTCAGTGGGTTAGGCTGCTGCCTTCGGCTCAGGTCATGATCTCGGGGTTCCGGGATCGAGTCCCGCATCGGGCTCTCTGCTCAGCAGGGAGCCTGCTTCCTCCTCTCTCTCCTCTCTCTGCCTCTCTGCCTACTTGTAATCTCTGTCTGTCAAATAAATAAATAAATAATCTTTAAAAAAAAAAAAAGAAAAGAAAAGAAACCAGTGGAATGGAAGTGAACGAGGAGGAGAGATTAAAGAGATGGAGGTAAGAGAGGTAGCCAGCGGTCAGGTCACATGTAGGCCACTGTAAGGTCTTCTGCAATTATTTTCATTTGGGATCCATTGAAAGGTTTTGAACCAAAGATACAGCATTATCTGATTTATTGAAACTGTCTTATGACTGTTGTGTTTGTGTTGAAAGTAGACAGTAAGATTCAAGGGAGGCAGTAGGCTGCTGACTGGTTAAGACCAGTGGGTAGTAGTGGTTGGACCTGAGTGTAATTTAAAAGTAGAGCTCAGCCTTTGCGTATAGATTGATTGCATGTGGAGTATGAAAGAGAAATCAAAGATGACTTGGGCCTCAGCAAGTAGAACAAAGGTGGAACTTACTGACATGAAGAAGTTGGCGTGAAGAGTACTTGAGGGAAAGGAAGGATAGGAGTTGGGTTTAGACAGGTGAAACCTGAGATGAAACTCATAGCTCATATTAAGAGGAGTTCGATACGAGTCAGGAGTTCAGAGAAGAGATCTGGGCTAGACATGAAAATGTACAAGTTCACATAGACTTGGAATTTCAAGCTGTTCAACAGGACCAGATCTCCATTTACACAGAGATGTCCGAGAACTCCAGAGTATCCCCAGTGTGTAGACATCAGATATGAGAAGCAGTAAAGGAGAATGAGGAACTCAGTGAGTTAGGAACAAACCCAGAAGGGGTGCCCTGGAAGGCAAATGAAGCATTCGAGGAGAGAGTGATGGGTCACATCAGAGTTACTGCTGGGTTAGATGATGTTAACAAGTAAAGTAGGATGAGGTTTGAGAAGTACTGAACATTGCTCATTGAATTGAGCAATGTTGAGATCACTGGTGACCTTCGTAAATGCTGTTTTGGTGGAATGGAGAAAAGAAAAGCCTTGTGGGAGAGAATGTAAGAACAACTGAATATTGCACCATATAAACAACTCTTCCAAGGAATTTTGCATTTCTGAATTTGTTATATTTGTATATAAGTAAAATAGTATATAACTTTGAGGAGTTTTTTTTTGGTAATTCTTAGTTCATTTGTGTACATGTTTTTGAATGTGTCAGTTGTTTACATGAAATTTCTTACTGTGAGTAAAAATCTGAAAAATACGAAGTTAGAACAAGATGATGTAGGTATTGTTGGATAAGAGGTTGAGGATAGTTGAGGATATTTCTCATGTGGGTAGAGTGGAAGGATTTCGGGAATTGCAGAGGGTTAAATAGGTGATCAGAAGGGGAGAAGTCTAGAAACAAAAGGGTGGTGAGGGTTGTGGAGACAACATATACTAGAATAAAACAGGACAGTAATCTTACAGTCTAAAAATACTTTGTCATGGAAGTATTCCATTGTTTGTGAAGGGCGAGAATTATTTTAGCTTTGCAGGCTAGTCACATATTTTTTAAACTTTTAAAATGTAAAAAAGAGTCTTAGTTCCAAGCCTATGTAGTTTCAGGCCACACTTTGCTGGCCCCTGCTTTACACTAGACATCCTTGCTGGCTTTGAAGAGATCATTTATGTGGAGTTCTCTTCATTTTTAAAATACCATTTTTAAGGGTACCTGGGTGGCTCAGTCGTTGAGTGTGTGCCTTCAGCTCAGATCATGATCCCAGAGTCCTGTATTCGAGCCCCACATTGGGCTCCCTGCTTGTGAGGAAGCCTGCTTCTCCCTTGCCTACTCTCCCTGCTAGTGTCTTCCCTCTCTTGTTATGTCTTTCTCTGTCAAAGAAATTTTAAAAATCTTTGATTTAAAAAAAACAAAAACATTTTTAGGGACACCTGGGTGGCTCCACTGGTTAAGCATCTGCCTTTGACTCAGGTCATCTCCCCATGCTTGCCTTTCCCCCTACTTGTGCTCTTTCTCTGATAAAATCTTCAAAAATTTTCAAAATTCAAATTTTTTAAAGATGTTGAAATTTAATAAAATCTTTAATTATTTATTTATTTGACATAGAGAGAGAGATCACAAGTAGGAAAAGGAAAAGCAGAGCCAAGCAGAGAGCCCAACGCAGGGCCCAATCCTAGGACCCTGAGATGATGACCTGAGCCAAAGGCAGAGGCTTAACCCCACTGAGCCATCCAAGCGCCCCCAAATTTAATAAAATCTTAATTTTTTTTAAAGAGTATTTTTTTTTTAATTTTATTTATTTATTTGACAGAGATCACAAGTAGGCAGAGAGGCAGGCAGAGAGGGGGGAAGGGAAGCAGGCTCCCCGCTGAGCAGAGAGCCCAACATGGGGCTCGATCCCAGGACCCTGGGATCATGACCTGAGCCGAAAGCAGAGGCTTTAACCCACTGAGCTACCCAGGTGCCCCAAAATCTTAATTTCTAAAAAAATCATTTGTCAAGGGGCGCCTGGGTGGCTCAGTGGGTTAAAGCCTCTGCCTTCGACCCTGGTCGTGATCCCGGGGTCCTGGGATCAAGCCCCGAGTCAGGCTCTCTGCTCATCGGGGAGCCTGCTTCCTCCTCTCTCTACCTACTTGTGATCTCTGTCAAATAAATAAATAAAAATCTGTTTAAAAAAAAAATCATTTGTCAGCGAGTGAGAGAACACAAGCAGGGCAAGCTGGAGAGGGAGAAGCAGGCTCCCCACTGAGCCAGGAGCCCAACGTGGGGCTTGATCCCAGGATGGCGGGATCATGACCCAAACTGAAGGCAGACACTTAACCAACTGAGCCACCCAGGTGCCCCTGAAATACCATTTTTAATAGTACAGGCACATGGTAGAGAATTCACATAGTACAAAAGATATGCAAGAGAAAAGAATCAACCCCCCCCATCCCCTAGTTGTCCTGGTCCCCTCCTTAAAATCAACTACTACCCTGTTTCTTGTATATCATGTAAGACGTTTTTATAACCATGCATATGCACGTATCCTGTCAGTGACTCTTTAAAAAAAAAAAAAAAACCTAACTAGGTTCTTTTTGCTTTATGTCTAAATTATTAAATTTAATAAGTAATAGCTGTATCAGTTACCATGTTGTTGCTTCTTATGTCCAAATCCAGCCTTCACGGCCTTCTCTGTAGTAATGGATCCAGACTCTGTACAAAGACCTGGGCTCAAAGCAGACAGAGTATAAAGCTCAGTCACTAGAGGGTAGTGGTGGAACACTTCTTTTCCCCCCAAGGCACTTAAGTCCGGCCTCCATTGTGCCCTTCTAACAGCTCCCTGCCCAGGTGATTTTTCTAGCGCCACCTGCTGGCAGGACACAGCACCACCACAAGAACGGCGCCCTCTGGTACCGCCAAGGTTGTTCTCAGCAAGCTCAGACCTTGAGCCAAATTTCCACAGCTTCAACCCACGTCCAGGGCTGTGCCCTCTCCACTGAGTGCTGAATCTTAGAAATTCAGTTTTGTACTTGGTGCGGATACAGTAAGTGTTGAATCAAAAGCCTCCAAGAGCTTTTTTCCTTAAAGCCTACTTCTACTACAAAACAGTTGCTGCGGGGCGCCTGGGTGGCTCAGTGGATTGGGCTGCTGCCTTCGACTTGGGTCATGATCTCAGGGTCCTGGGATCGAGCCCCGCATCGGGCTCTCTGCTCCGCAGGGAGCCTGCTTCCCTCTCTCTCTCTCTCTCTGCCTGCCTCTCTGCCTACTTGTGATCTCTGTCTGTCAAATAAATAAATAAAATCCTTAAAAAAAAAAAAAAACAGTTGCTGCAAGTATTCAGGATTATCTCTTGGCCCACAAAAGATACATCTGGATCCTGTGTTAAAGTCTTGTTTCATTTAATTAGAAAATGGATTCAGTCTTGAAATTCATCATTTTACCTGTAACTTGAATACTTCTTCCTTACTGTGGCTTAAAGGACAGATCAGTGTACCTCACTCCACTCCCATGGGTGTTTTTGATCTGCCTTACCACACTTAACCTGAAAATCAGATGCTAATCTGGATAATGGAGGATTAAGTATATAAAACGGATTGAAGGAGCACCTGGGTGGCTCAGTGGGTTAAAGCCTCTGCCTTCAGCTCAGGTCATGATCCCAGGGTCCTGGGATGGAGCCCTGCATTGGGCTCTCCACTCAGCTGGGAGCCTGCATCCCCTGCCCCCCGCCTGCCTCTCTGCCTACTTGTGATCTTTGTCAAATAAATAAACAAAATCATTTTAAAAATTAAAAAAAAAAAAAACAGATTGAAGGACTGATCTTTTAGTTGGGGAAGATCATTCAGGAACTGCAAAGGTATTGGTAATCTGTTTCTTAAGCTCACTGATAGACAAGCAGTGTTCATTTGTGTGTGTGTGTGTTTTTAACATGCCTATTATTAGTACCCTTTTAATGTTTAATGGAATGTTTAATAAAGTGTTTTGGGTCAGGTTTTTAGAATTGACAAAAATTTAACAGTTTTCAGCTAATTCTTCTGTAGCTAAATGTTGTATTTCTGAGCGACTGGCAAGAATGGCAGCATCCATTTCAGTAAATATTTAAGTGCTGAGATTAAGGAGGTCTTTCTTTCATGGCAGTAAACAGTGTGATCCCTTCTGCATCCAGGAGGCAACCTAATATGCAAAGGGGATGAGGCTTGGCAGTCACCACACACATTGACTCAAAGATTTAATGGTTGTGGCCTGAGTTCTGATACGGTCAGTGAAATGCCTGGAAATAGTCAACTCTTTTAAGTGTGGCATGTTGTCCAGTGCTTGAAAGAAATTTCTGTATCCTTCCTCTGTAATCTTGTGAAAGATTTAAGTTCTCAAGTTTCTGGAAACCTCCACTGGTTGCTACCTTGGCTAGAAAACCCAAGTATTTGCAAAAACCCAATCATAAGGACTTCATTTCAATAGTGGTAGATTAGGTTATTTGTACCAACCTCCCTCCCACAACCACCATCATCACTCAAAGTAGAAAATGCCCAGTTTTAGCTGCTTAAAAATCCCAAACCACTAACAGTAACGAACTTCCTGGCCAAAACCCAAGGAAAAAGCAGAAACCAGAAAAGTTAAGACCACAGCACCGAAGCCACTCTTCCATGAGAGTTTTGCCATTCTGTGCTAATTTGGGTTTCTCTTGTGGTCTCACAGGACAACATGACTTGATCCCTAGAAACCTTCTGCTTCTAAAGCCTTACACCTGGTAATGTTTTCAATACTTTCTACCATCCGCTGGTATATGAAGCTTATCTTTTGTGTCCAGTTCTTGTATCAGCCATTCCTCCAGAGACTCTAGTTCCTTTTAGGGAGGTGTTCCTTTTAGTATTCAGGCGTGAAGATCTGGTGTGTGGGGTGTTCATTACGACTAGGTCACTTTCTTTGTTGACTGAGCTATGTATATGTGTGTGTATAGAAATACATAGCTTACTCTATCCATGTGTATCCATAGACTCACATACATAGGTTAAAAACTTTTGAGTCCACCACAGTATTCCCAAATTTAATTTAACACCTTAGAGTTCTTGTGCTCGCTTTGGCAGCACATATACTAAAATTGGAACGATACAGAGAAGATTAGCATGGCCCCTCCGCAAGGATAACCCCTTAGAGTTCTTCACACCCTCTCCCTTCAGTACTTCCAAATTCCTTCTGCAACAATGAGGAACTTGGTTCTCATTCAACTTAATGTATTACTTACTTAGCTTGTTGTGTACGCCACTCACCTCCTCAGCCCCTGGATCTTGCCTCTGTCCTCCTCCGCCTTCCTGCTCTTCCCCCAGCCACATGCTGCCTGCAAAGGAAGGAAACAGAAGGGAAGAGCAAGACATCGAGGTGATCATGAAGAGGGCCAACGTTTAAGAATCACTACTGCTCTATCTCCGTATCTCCACTGACTCCTATTCTTCTGTGTTTTTAAAACAAAAACAAAAACCAAAAAAACACAGACCCCAAAATGGAGTTCCTTCTGCCCCATATCATTAAACTAAGATTTAATTTTTAGTATGAGTTAGCCCAGAAACAGAATCTTCAACCAACCAAGCAGGAATCACCTGATTAGCATTAGTTAGGTCATCTGCCCAACAGACCTCTGCCATCCCCCCTAAAGGAAAATAACCTTATTGTAATCAACTCACCTGCTTTTTCACCTGCTATAACTTTCTCATTCCTGCTCCTGTATACCTGTAAAGAAATCTTTAATTTTATACAGCTTCTCAGAGCTCCTTTCTAGGTCCTTCATTCACTGGATGGTACCTGATTCGAATCCATTTTTGTTCAAATGAGCTCTCAAAATTTTTAATATGCCCTGGTTTATCTTTTTTTTTTTTTTTTTAAGATTTTATTTCTGTACTTGACAGAAAGCACCAGAAGGAGAAGCAGCAGGCAGAGGGAGAGGGAGAAGCACGCTCCATTATGAGCAGAGAGCCCAATGCGGAGGTTCAATCCCAGGACCCTGGGATCATGATGTGAGCTGAAGGCAGATGCTTAACAACTGAGCCACCCAGGCACTCTAATATGCCTTAGTTTATCTTTTAACACCTATTAGAGGGGCTCCTGGGTGACTCAGTTGTTAAGCATCTGCCTTTGGCTCAGGTCATGAACCCAGGGTCCTGGGATCGAGCCTCACATCGGGCTCCCTGCTCAGCAGGAAGCCTGCTTCTCCCCCTTACACTCCCCCTGCTTGTGTTCCCTCTCGCTGTGTCTTTCTCTGTCAAATAAACAAAATCTTGGGGGGAGGGAGTAATTCAGTGAAAATATTTAAAAAACCCCACCTATTAGAATTCTTCTGTGAATATACATTCTTTTTGTAAGCATAAAAGAAAAACTGAAGTATTTAGGCAATTTATATAATTATTTTGTTAATTCCAATTTCACATACTAAGTTCTCTTAAAAGATAGCTTTATCTATATGGGGTGCGTGGTGGCTCAGTCGGTTAAGCATTTGCCTTCGGCTCAGGTCATGATCCCGGGGTCCTGGGATCGAGCCCCACATGAGACTCTGCTAAGCGGGATCCTGCTTCTCCACCCTGCTGCTGTCCCTGCATGTACTCTCTCTGTCAGATAAATAAAATCTTTAAAAAAAAAAAAAAAAGATAGTTTTACTTATATCCCAAAACTTTTGAAGTAACAGGGATTAAGTATTTCTGGAATGGGTCACATAAAATTACATCAGGTTGTAAGTACCAAATATGTATCCAATGAAGTACATCACTCGGGTCACCTAGGTGGCTCAGTGGGTTGAGGCCTCTGCCTTCAGCTCGGATCATGATCTCAGGGTCCTGGGATCCAGCCCCACACTGGGCTCTCTGCTTGGCAGGGAGCCTGCTTCTCCCCGCTCCCCCCCACAGAGCCTCTCTGCCCACTTGTGATCTGTTGAATAAATAAATAAAATCTTAAAAAAAAAAAAAAAGTACATCACTCTGAAGACACTGCTTTGAATGAGATCAAGCACTTGGAGGGTCCTGAAGAGCACTGTCCCTTCTTCCAAGAGAGTAAGGGCAGCTAATACTACTATGACTTGTAGTTAATACAAAATAGAAGGATTTTAGGGGAAGAACAAAAAAGTAAAAGGCATGATTTTGTAAACATACCAAATTTTTCAGGTGTTTCCTTATCAGGAAAGTGTTGGTATTCAAGATTTAATATCTTCAAAGAAATAAAATTTAGAGAAACAATGACTATAAAAGGAAAGAAAAATAGTTATGTTAACTACATTTTTTTCCTCCAGATTTGTATTTAAAGTCTAGTTATTCAGCTCCATCTTTTATGCCAACAAATGTATTTAAAGAGTGTTGTTAAAGGGATAGAAATTAATACAATAATTTAGACTTACTTAGTATGACTGAATAAATAAATCTTAGCTCAGGAAAGAATTCTGGTAACTATAAATAATTCAGAAACAAATACACCACGTTTGAAAATTCATTTAAAATCTGATCTATGAGGTGCCTGGGTTGTTCAGCTGGTTGTGTCTGCCTCTAGCCTAGATCATGATATGAAGGATCAAGCGTCCAGTTGGGCTCCCTGCTCAGTGGGGAGCCTGCTTCTCCTACTGCTTTATGTACTCTCTCTCTCTGAAATGAATAAAATCTTTTAAAAAAGTAAAAACATCTATTTTAATACTTTTATTCTTTGACATCAATTGCATATTTAAAATTTTACCTTTTGGGGGCACGTGGGTAGCTAAGTTGTTAAGCATCTGCCTTCATCTCAGGTCATGATTCCAGGGTCCTGGGATCCAGCCCCACATCAGGCTCCCTGCTCTGCAGAAAGCCTGCTGCTCCCTCTCCTACTCCCCCTGCTTATGTTCCCTCTCTGGCTGTTTCTCTGTCAAATAAAATAAATTTACTTATTTATTTTTAAAGATCTTATTTATTTATTAGAGATCAGAGGCAGGCAGAGAGAGAGGAAGGGAAGCAGCCCCCTGCTGAGCAGAGAGCCTGATGCGGGACTCGATCCCAGGATCATGACCCAAGCTGAAGGCAGTGGCTTAACCCACTGAGCCACCCACGTGCCCCCAAAATAAAATAAATTTAAAAATATACCTTTCAGGGGCGCCTGGGTGGCTCAGTGGGTTAAAGCCTCTGTCTTCAGCTCAGGTCATGATCCCACGGTCCTAGGATCAAGCCTCACATCGGGCTCTCTGCTCGGCAGGGAGCCTGCTTCCCCCTCTCTCTGCTGCCTCTGCCTACTTGTGATCTCTGTCTGTCAAATAAAATCTTTAAAATAGTAGGATAAGCTGGTGAGGAAAGGGGAAATGCTTTCAAAGGCTAGCAGTCCGCAGATTTCCTTCCCCCCGCCCCGATCTGCAAGACCTGAATGTTAAAGTAGATGGGACTGACTGCATTCATGAAGCTAGGTTTGAGGTTTTATTTACTGCAGTATCCTCATCTGTACTTAGTACATGACAGGTGCTTAATAGGTATTTGTAGAACTTACTTTCCTATTTATGATGAGCAATTCCTACTGAAAAACCATTTTCTTTTTTTTTTTTTTTTAAATATTTTATTTATTTATTTGAGAGAGAGACAGCGAGAGAGAGCATGAGCGAGGAGAAGGTCAGAGGGAGAAGCAGACTCCCCGTGGAGCTGGGAGCCCGATGCGGGACTCGATCCCAGGAATCCAGGATCATGACCTGAGCCGAAGGCAGTCGTCCAACCAACTGAGCCACCCAGGCGTCCCTGAAAAACCATTTTCTATCACAGTACCACACACTGCTAAAATAAACAAGGTGCTGGTGTTCATTACCATCAATTCACAAAGTTCACAATGGTTCTGAAGTCTGGAATCACTTCTGCAAAGGATTTCGTGTTTGGAGAAACTGACAACTAAGCACAAAGTTAAAAGATACAAGAACAGGGGCGCCTGGGTGGCTCAGTGGGTTAAGCCTCTGCCTTCGGCTCGGGTCGTGATCCCAACATTCTGGGATCAAGCCCCATATTGGGCTCCCTGCTCGGCAGGAAGCCTGCTTCTCCCTCTCCCACTCCCTCTGCTTGTATTCCCTCTCTTGCTGTGTCTGTCAAATAAATAAATAAAATCTTTTAAAAAATAAAATTTTTTTATTTAAGATTTTATTTATTTGTCAGAGAGAGAGAGGGAGAGAGAGTGAACACAGGCAGACGCAGAGGGAGAAGCAGACTCCCTGCCGAGCAAGGAGCCCGATGTGGGACTCGATCCCAGGACGCTAGGATCATGACCTGAGCCGAAGGCAGCTACTCAACCAACTGAGCCACCCAGGTGTCCCCCAAAAAAAATTTTTTTTAAATATAAGAATAGTGGTAGGCAATTAAGTGCATTTGCTTTACGTTTTCAATTTTATTGTTAGAGAGCTTTAATCACAAAAATTAAGTATGAAAATGAGACGCCTGGTTGGCTCAGTCAGTTAAGCGTCTGCCTTAGGTTCAAGTCATAATCCCAGGGTCCTGAGATCAATTCCTGCTTCAGGCTCCCTGCTCAGTGGGGAGCTTGCTTATTTATTTCAGACAGACAACGCAAGCCAGGAGAGGGATAGAGGGAGACGAAGAAGCAGGCTCCCCGCTGAGCAGGGAGCCCCACTTGGAGCTCAATCCCAGGACCCCAGGATCATGACCTGAGCTGAAGGCAGATGTTTAACTGACTGAGCCCCCCAGATGTCCCAATAAATAAAATCTTTAAAAAAAAAAAAAAAGAAGAAGAAAATGGAGATTGTTGGGTCTAGATACATACAGGTCCAGGACCATCAAGTGTATGTGGGGTTTAAGTAGGCTCAAGAAGGCCACAGCATGACGGAAACCCCAACTCACCTGTGTAAAGGACACCTGCTCTAGCCAGGGCTGCAGCTCCTGCAGGGGAAGCAAGGGGCCCTTTCTTAGGAAAGTCCAGTCAGAGCTCTTCATAAGCAAAGACAATGTCACTGCTATAAGCTTAAACAAAAGGCATACTGTGAGACCAGCACGCGTTGCTATTTCAAGTATCAATGTTCAAATTATGCCTTCCTATATACACATGGAATGTGGATGTATAGCATTTGTTTCAGTGTTACTGGAGGATAGGTTGGAAAAGATGCAAGGCTATGAAGAAGCAGGATTGACGACACATTGCTTGTTGAAGTAGTGGAAGATACATGGTGGCTCTATGCTACGGTCTTATTTATGTGTGGGTTCAGATTTTTCTATAATAAAACATTCTCTCCACCATCCAGCATCAGAATAAAACAAGACAATGCTAGAGGAGATTACCTTTCTCCACGAGGTTGTGTCAAGATTTGAGAAAATCTAATTTTCCTTGTTCTCTCCCTAAGAGCAGGCAGGTTCATTTTATTCCCCTTTGGGGTATCTACTCCTGAGCTAGTCTCCATTAGACTTCCCTCCTTGGGCTGACCCTGAGGTTGGGTTCCTATCTTCTGTACACTGTGAGGACTTGAAAACTAAATATTAATTTAGTTCTGGACATTTAAGATGAAAGCTTGCTTCACTGTTCCATCTTTAAACCCAGAAACCCGCTATTAACTCCATTTTTAATCTGAGTATTACTCAAGGTTTTGGAAAAACTTGTCTTATCCCTTGTGTCTCCTTTACTCTCACACAACTACCACACTCACAAGACTGCTGAGACTAGATGTATGGGGGTCCTATCCCTGCTCCACCTGGAAGCAATTCTTTGGCACCAGCTGGGTGTCCTACAATTGACACAATTCTAACACTCCCAAGAGATAGTGTCAGACCCCAGAGTTAAGGGCTCAACCCATAAGACTGCTGTTAGCCCACTTCATTTGCTAGAGTGGTTCACAGAACTCAGGGAAACATTTACTTAACCAGTTTATTACAAGTTATGATAAAGGATACAGATGAACAAGCCAGATGAAGAGATACATAGGCCGGCGGGGGGGGGGGGCGGGCTGAGTACAGAAGCTTCTATCCTTAAGCCTCCGTCAGCTGGCTACCGGCAAGTAAGTGGTAGAGGAGAGGAGCACACAATCAGAACTCTTAGAAGTCTGCTCCACTGTGGGACCTTGCTCCAGGGACTAAGCAGGGCTAGAGCCCTTGAGGGGACAGTGTGATCTCAGGTCCCGCGGGGGCAGAAAAGCTGGCTACAGAGACAGAGCTGAGGAATGAGCTCTCAACTCAGGGTTACCTTAAACTGGGATCCAAGGCACAGTTGGACCACTGCTCTTCGAGAAGGGACCCCACAAGTGGCAGATCCGGGGAGACTT
Organism: Mustela putorius furo; assembly: GCF_011764305.1. Classification (NCBI taxonomy): domain Eukaryota; kingdom Metazoa; phylum Chordata; class Mammalia; order Carnivora; family Mustelidae; genus Mustela; species Mustela putorius. The sequence goes on from NW_025421294.1 coordinate 1,503,202, forward strand.
CCCTGGAAGAGCAGCAGGAATCTGCTGGGTTTGGAGACTTCAAATGGAGCCATGTGCCAGAGACAGAAATGCTCAGTCACAGGCTGGGTGAGCTTGGAGCGCAGCCAGAGACTAGGGAGATAGGAGGGACTGAGCACTTTTCTCAGAGGGCCCACTGAGGAGGGGAGCCCCAAGCTCTCGGCTCCTCTGGGCCGGAGATTGGGAGGCGACCATTTTCACTTCCATCCTTCAAAGCTGTATGGAAATCATTCAGGGAATGAAAACTCCTGAGTGCAAACCCAAATGGATTATTTAGCCTGGCCCCTGGCAAGGGCAGTGCAATTCCGCCTCGGGCAAAGACACTTGAAAATCACTGCAACAAAACCCTCCCCGCAAGAATATCGAGCCAAGATCAACTTTGCCAATCAATGAGAACTACAAAACTACAGTGCTAGGGGAATATAGCACATAAAATTCATGGCTTTTTCCCATGATTCCTTAGTCTTTCAATGTTAAATTCTTTTATTTTTCTATTTTTTTTTTTTTAATTTTTTCTCTTGGGGTACCTGGGTGACTCACTGGGTTAACTCTCTGCCTTCAGCTCAGGTCATGACCTCAGGGTCCTGGGATGGAGCCTTGCATTGGACTCTCTGCTCAGCAGGGAGCCTGCTTCCTCCTCTTTCTCTGCCTGCCTCTCTGCCTCCTTGTGATCTCTCTGTCAAATAAATAAAATCCTTAAATAAAATAAAACAAAAATTTTCCTCTTTCCTATTTTAACCATCTTATGATATCTTTTTTAAAATCTTTTTTGTCAGTCTTATAGTCATATTCTATCCCTTCACTGTAATTGACCTTATTTTTCTATATACACAAGTTTTTCTTTATTTAAAATTATGGGACATAGTTTCATCTAACACACCAACATATACCCTAAATCTAATATATGGCTTTGTTCTAGTCTCCCACCTGATTACATTCTCTTCTTTTTTTTAGGTTTCTTTTTTTTCTTTTTTCAGCCAACTTATCTTACCAATTCCTCTTTTAAAATCATTTTTAATTTTCACCTTTACAGTCATATCCCATCCCTTCATTGTACCTACCTTTATTTTTGGATATATTTTTTTCTTTAAAATTTTGGGAGGCAGGCCTTGGCAAGGGCACCTGGGTGGCTCAGTGGGTTAAAGCCTCTGCCTTTGGCTTGGGTCATGATCCTGGGGTCCTGGGGTCGAGCCCCAACATCGGACTGTCTGCTCAGCAGGGAGCCTGCTTTCTCCCCTCTCTGCATGTCTCTCTGCCTACTTGTGAGCTCTGTCAAATAAATAAGAATCTTAGAAAAAATAAAATTAAAATAAATAAAAAATAAAATTTGGGGAGGCAGTTCCATAACAGACCAAAATACACCCAAAATGAAGTGTGTGGCTCTGTTCTATTCACCAGCCTGATCATTTTGTTTCCCCATTCTTTTCCCCCCAGTTTCGGGTCTCTTATTTCTTTAGTGTATATTTTCCTGGGGTGGTTGTTACCCTTTTAGCATTTTGTTCTCTCATTCATCTATTCTTCTCTGGACAAAATGAAAAAGCAGAAAAACTCACCTCAAAAAAAAAAAAAAAAAAAAAAAAAGAACAAGTACAATAGGCAGTACCAAAGGCTAGGGATCTAATCGATACAGACATTGGTAATATCTTAGATCTAAAGTTCAGAATGATGACTGTAAAGATACTAGCTGGGCTTGAAAAAAGCATAGAACATATTAGAGAATCCCTTTCTGGAGAAATAAGTAAATCTAACCAAGTTGAAATCAAAAAAGCTATTAATGGGGTACAATAAAAAATGGAGTCTCTTACTGCTAGGAGAATTAGTGATATAGAAGAATTAGTGCAGAAGAATTAGTGATATAGAAGACCAAATGACAGAGAATAAAGAAGCTGACCAAAAGAGAGACAAACAACTGCTGGATCACAAGGGGAGAATTTGAGAGAGAAATGATATCATAAGACAAAACAATATTAGAATAATTGGTTTCCCAGGAAAAGGACAGAGGGGCAGAAGGTATACTGGAGCAAATTATAGTAGAGAATTTCCCTAATATGGTGAATGAAACAAGCATCAAAATTCAGGAGGCACAGAGACTCCCCCTCAAAATCAATAAAAATAGCTCCAGACCCCATCATGTAATAGTTAAACTTAAAAATCTCAGTGACAAAGAGAAAATCCTGAAAGCAGCTTGGGACAAGAGGTCTGTAACATACAATAGTGGAAATATTAGATTGGCAGGAGACCTACCCACAGAGACCTGGCAGGCCAGAAAGGACTTAGATGATATATTCAGAGCACTAAACGAGATATGCAGCCAAGAATACCATATCCAGCCCGTCTGTCACTGAAAATAGGAGGAGGAATAAAAAGCTTCCAGGACAAACAAAAACTAAAAGAATTTGCAAACACCAAACCAGCCCTATAGGAAATATTGGAAGGGGTCCTCTAAGCAAAGAGAGAGCCCAAAAGTAAAATAGAACAGAAAGGAACAGAGAAAATATGCAGTAACAATTACCCTACAAGCAATACAATGGCACTAAAGTCATATATTTCAATAGCTACCCTGAATGTAAATGGGCTAAATGCCCCAATCAAAAGACACAGGGGATGAGAATGGATAAAAAAACAAGACCCATCAATATGCTGTCTACAAGAAACTCGTTTTAGACCCAAAGAAGACACCTCTAGATTTAAAGTGAAGGGGTGGAAAACAATTTACCATGCTAATGGACATCAAAAGAAAGCTGAGGTGACAATCTGTATATCAGATAATTAGATTTTAAGCCAAAGACCATAATGAGATGAGAAGGGCACTGTATCATACTTAAAGGGTCTGTCCAACAACATAATCTTACAATTTTAAGTATCTATGCTCCTAACATGGGAGCAGCCCATGTAATTAATTATAATTAATAACAAAACAAAGAAATTAATTTAATTAATTACAATTAATTAATTAATCATATTAATTAATTACAAAATCAAAGAAACACATCAACAATAATACAATAACAGTAGAGGACTTTAACACCCCCCTCACTGAAATGAACAGATTATCTAAGCAAAAGATAAAGAAGGAAATAAAGGCCTTCAATGACACAGACCAGATGGACATCACAGATATATTCAGTACATTCCATCCCAAAGCAACAGAATACACATTCTTCTCTACTACACCTGGAACATTCTCCAGAATAGATCACATCCTGGGTCACAAATCAGGTCTCAACTGGTGCCAAAGACTGGGATCATTCCCTGCATTTTTTTCCCCTTTTTAAAAGATTTTATTTATTTACCTGACAGAGATCACAAGTAGGCAGAGAGGCAGGCAGAGAGAGGCGGGGAAGCAGGCTCCCTGCTGAGCAGAGAGCCCGATGAGGGGCTCGATCCCAGGACCCTGGCATCATGACCTGAGCAGAAGGCAGAGGCTTTAACCCACTGAGCCACCAGGCGACCCTCCCTGCATATTTCTAGACCACAACGCTCTGAAGCTAGAACTCAATCACAAAAGGAAAGTTGGAAAGTACTCAAATAAATGGAAGCTAAAGAGCATCCTACTAAAGAATGAATGAATGAGTCAACCCATTCATTAAATAGAATTTTAAAAATTCCTGGAAACAAATGAAAATGAAAACACAACTGCTCAAAATCTTTGGGATACAGCAAAGGTGGTCCTGAGAGGAAAGTATATAGCAACAGAAGCCTTTCTCAAGAAAGGTCTCGGGGCACCTGGGTGGCTCAGTGGGTTAAAGCCTCTGCCTTCAGCTCAGGTCATGATGCCAGGGTCCTGGGATTGAGCCCCTCATCGGGCTCTCTGCTCAGCAGGGAGCCTGCTTCCCCGCCTCTCTCTCTGCCTGCCTCTCTGCCTACTTGTGATCTCTGTCAGTAAATAAATAAAATCTTAAAAAAAAAAAAATCTGAAAAAAAAAAAAACACTAGCTAACAGGATCCAACAGTACATTTTATTTTATTTTTTTAAATTGTGCAATATCTTTTTTTTTTTAAGATTTTTGTTTATTTATTTGACACAGAGAGAGATCACAAGTAGGCAGAGAGGCAGTCAGAGAGAGAGTGGGAAGCAGGCTCCCTGCTGAGAAGAGAGCCCAATGTGGGGCTTGATCCCAAGACCCTGGGATCATGACCTGAGCCAAAGACAGAGGCTTAACCCACTGAGCCACCCAGGTGTCCCCAACAGTGCATTTTAAAAGGATTACTCACGAAGACCAAGTGGGATTTATTCCTGGGCTGCAACACTGGGTCAACATCCGCAAATTAATCAGTGTCATATAATACATTAATAAAAGAAAAAACAAGAGCCATATGATCCTCTCAATAGATGCAGAAAAAGCATTTGACGAAGTACAGCATCCTTTCTTGATCAAAACTCTTCACAGTTGTAGGCATAGAGGGTACATACCTCAATATCATCAAAGCTATTTATGAAAAACCCATAGCGAATCATTTTTTTTTTTAAAGATTTTATTTATTTATTTGACAGAGAGAAATCACAAGTAGATAGAGAGGCAGGCAGAGAGAGAGAAAGGGAAGCAGGCTCCCCGAGCAGAGAGCCCGACGCGGGCCTCGATCCCAGGACCCTGAGATCATGACCTGAGCCGAAGGCAGCGGCCTAACCCACTGAGCCACCCAGGCGCCCGCGAATCATTTTCAATGGTGAAAAATTGAGAACTTTTCCCCTGAGGTCAGGAACACGGCAGGGATGTCCATTATTACCACTGCTATTCAACATAGTACTAGAAGTCCTAGCCTTGGCAATCAGACAACAAAATGAAATAATAGGCATCCGAATCAGTGAAGAAGTAGTCAAACTCTCACTCTTTGCAGATGATATAATACTTTATGTGCAAAACCCAAAAGACTCCACTCCAAAACTGCTAGAACTCATACAGGAATTCAGTAAAGTGTCAGGATATAAAATCAATGCACAGAAATAAATTGCATTTCTATACACCAACAGCAAGACAGAAGAAAGAGAAATTAAGGAGTCAACCCCATTTACAACTGCACCTAAAACCATAAGATACCTAGTTATAAACCTAACCAAAGAGGCAAAGAGTCTGTACTCAGAAAACTACAAAGTGCTCATGAAAAAAGCTGAGGAAGACACAAAAAAAGGAAAAATATTCCATGCCCATAGATTGGAAGAACAAATACTGTGAAAATGCTCTAGGTAGCAATCTACACATTTAATGCAATCCCTATCAAAATACCATCAACTTTTTTCAAAGAAATGGAACAAATAATCCTAAAATTTTTATGGAACCAGAGAAGACCCTAAATAGCCAGAAGAATGTTGAAAAAGAAAAGCAAATCTGGTGGCATCGCTATTCTGGACTTCAAGATCTGTTACAAAGCTTAATTGTCAAAACAGTATGGCACAAAAACAGACACTCAGATTATGGGGCACCTGGGTGGCTCAGTTGGTTAAACAACTGCCTTTAGCTCAGGTTATGATCCTAGGATACTGGGATCAAGCCCCGCATTGGACTCCCTGCTCAAGGGGGAGCTCGCTTCTCCCTCTCCCTCTGCCACTCCCCCTGCTTGTGTGCTCCTGCTCTCTCTGTATCAAGAAATAAAACCTTAGGGGCGCCTAAGATGCGTCGTTAAGCATCTGCCTTCAGCTTGGGTCATATCTCAGGGTCCTGGGATTGAGCCCTGCATCGGGCTCAGTGGGGAGCCTGCTTCCCCTCTCTTTCTGCCTGCCTCTCTGCCTACTTGTTCTCTCTCTCTCTCTGTTAAATAAATAAAATCTTAAAAAAAAAAGAAAGAAAGAAAGAAAGAAAGAAAATCTAAAAAAAAAGACACATAGCTCAGTGGAACAGAATAGAGGGCCAAGAACTGGACCCTCGACTCTATGTTCAACTCCTCTTTGGCAAAGCAGGAAAAAATATCCAATGGAGAAAAGACAGTCTCTTCAACAAATGGTGTTGGGAAAATTGGGACAGCCAAATGCAGAAGAATGAAACTGGACCATTTCCTTACACCACACACAAAAATAGACTCAAAATGGATGAAGGACCTCAATGTAAGACAGGAATCCATCAAGATCCTTGAGGAGAACATAGGCAGCAACCTCTTCAACCTCAACCCCAGCAACTTTCTTCCTAGAAACATCGCCAAAGGCAAGGGAAGCAAGGGCAAAAATGAACTACTGGGACTTCATCAAGATCAAAGCTTTTTTTTTTTTTTAAAGATTTATTTATTTATTTATTTGACAGACAGAGATCACAAGCAGGCAGAGAGGCAGACAGAGAGAGAGGAAGAAGGGAAGCAGGCTCCCTGCTGAGCAGACAGCCTGACGAGGGGCTCATCCCCAGGATCCTGGGATCACCACCGAAGCCAAAGGCAGAGGCTTTAGCCCACTGAGCCACCCAGGCACCCCAAGATCAAAAGCTTTTGTACAGGAAAGGAAACACTCAACAAACCAAAAGGTAACAGACAGAATAGAAGATATTTGCAAATGGCATACCAGATGAAGGGTCAGTATCCAAAATATAAAAAACTCATCAAACTCAACACCCAAAAAAAGAAATAATCCAGTCAAGACATGGGCAGAAGAAATGAACAGACATTTCTACAGAGAAGACATCCAGATGGCCAACAGACACATGAAAAAGTGCTCAACATCAGTTGGCATCAGGGAAATACAAATCAAATCCACAGTGAGATACCACCTCACACCAGTCAGAATGGCTAAAATTAACCAGTCAGAAAACAACAGGCATTGGTGATGCGGAGAAAGCAGAACGCTCCTATACTATTGGTGGGAATGCTAACTGGTGCAGCCACTCTGGAAAACAGCATGGAAGTTCCTCAAAAAGTTGAAAATAGAGCTACCCTATGACCCAGCAATCACACTACTGGGTATGTACCCTAAAGACACAAATGTAGTGATCCGAAGGGACACATGAACCTGAATGTTTATAGCAGCAATGTCCGCAATAGCTAAACTATGGAAAGAACCTAGATGTCCATCAACAGATGGATAAAAATGACGTGGTATGGGGGTACCTGGGTGGCTCAGTGGGTTAAGCCTCTGCCTTCAGCTTAGGTCATCATCTCAGGGTCCTGGGTTTGAGTCCCACATCAGACTGTGCTCAGTGGGGAGCCTGCTTCCCCCTCTCTCTCTGCCTGCCTCTCTGCCTACTTGTGATCCCTCTCTGATTCAAATAAATAAATAAAATCTTTTTTAAAAAAAGATGCGGTAGGTACACACACACACACAAACACACACACACAAATGGAATATTATGCAGCCATCAAAAAATTAAAATCTTGCCTTTGCAATGATGTGGACAGAACTAGAGGGTATTATGCTACATGAAATAATTCAATCAGAGAAAGAAAATTATCATATGATTTCACTAATACAGGAATTTGAGAAACAAGACAAGAGGATCATAGGGGAAGAAAGAAAAAAAAGAAACAAGATGAAACCTGAAAGGGAGACAAACCATAAGAGACTCTTAATGTCAGGAAACAAACTGAGGGTTGCTGGGGGGTGAGGAGAAGGACGAAGGACGGGGGCAGTGTCTGGGGGATGGACACTGGAAAGGGTATGTGCTATGCTGAGTGCTGTGAAGTATGTAAGACTGATGAATCACAGACCTGTATCCCTGCAACAAGTAGCACATTGTATGTTAATAAAATAAAATAATAAAAAACAAGAAGCTTCCATCCTCATGGAGTTGCTCTGTCATCTCCCATTACGGATGTGTTCTCTCACCTGGAAGCTTCCTGAACATTAAAGTGCTGGGATATTCATGGAGGCGTCCTCAGGTAGGCTTGGTTAATTATTAACTTCATTTCTATTTCCCCTCCTCTGTCTGGAGAATGAAAGGTGGGGCTGAAAATTCCAACCTTCTAGTCATGGCTTGACCTTTCTAGTAAGCAGCCTCCATCCAGGAGCCCATCCAAGAGCACCCAGGATGCACCCACCTCGTTAGAACAAAAGGTGCACTTAGAGCTCTTATCACTTAGGCATTCACAGGGTTATTTACCACTGATCCTTTTAAAACTATTTAATCCAGGGGCGCCTGGGTGGCTCAGTGGGTTAAAGCCTCTGCCTCTGGCTTGGGTCATGATCCCAGGGTCCTGGGATAGTGTCCTGCTTTGGGCTCTCTGCTCAGCAGGGAGCCTGCTTTCCCGCCTCTCTCTCTGCCTGCTTCTCTGCCAACTTGTGATCTCTGTCTGTCAAATAAATAAATAAAATCTTAAAACAAAACAAAACTATTTACTCCAGAAATTTTGAGTGTTTTACCAGACTTGTCAGCCAAAGACCCAACTCTGTCAAATTCCCCTATGCTCACTTATGCTAAGAAAAACTGAAGCACTCCAGGAGAGTGGAAATCTCAGGAAAATCTTTTTTTTTTTTTAATGGATTATGACCCTGTAAAATGAGGAGAATGAAAATGAAAAAAAAAAGATGAAGACAAAGCAAAGGAACAAATAAGCAAAGCCTTTGGAATATGCTGGAGTCTTTATTCCTGATGTAAGCAGTAACTCACTCTTGACCCAGGATCTACAAAATGTTCTCCCTGAAGAAAATTAAAATTCAAGTTAGCAACTGTATGACTTAGAGTATACACTGATCTATGAATAATAGTTGCTAGACCTTCCCCCACCCCCAACAAAGAGTTGGACTGGATTGTGGGGCACGGGTTTTTGGATGGTCATTCCTTTAATTTTCATTTCTATTAATGGAGTGTTTTTTAAGATTTTATTTATTTGACAGACAGAGATCACAAGTAGGCAGAGAGGCAGGCAGAGAGAGAAGGAGAAAAAGGCTCCCTGCTGAGCAGAGAACCCCATTCAGGGCTTGATCCCATGACCCTGAGATCATGACCTGAGCTGAAGGCAGAGGCTTAACCCACTGAGCCACCCAGGAGCCCCATAATGGAATTTTAATGCAGTGCAGCCCCCCAACCCCCCCACCCCCGCTCCAAAAGAACACCTATGAATGTGTATTTGAGTCAACAAGGAGCCTTCTTAGGGCTCCAGAGATCCAGTTCAAACTCAGGATTATATTTACATTTCAGATATACTTTGGTTAATGAGGACATTTAAGCTACAGGGAGGAAAATGGATTCAGAAGGGTGGATAGGTGTTAAGCAACCTCCCCTTCTGGTAATAACACCAGCTTCCTTTCTGAGCAAACACTCCTCCCCCACTTCCCCGTCTTATTCTTTTCAGGGTTCTCATCTTCTGAGTCCTCTTAGCCCATCAGTCCTCCTTTTGCTTCAGCCAATTTGGGATGGGCTGTCACCTGCCACAGTAAGGATTCACAGTGAATCCTTACTAACAGAGCATAAAGTAAGCGACCAGCAGGCAGCAGCTCTGAGGCCGGCTGGAGGGATGGTACCTGATCTGAATATCTCATCCCGCCCTTCAGGTTGGGGCACCAAGGCAGGCTAGGGGAAGTGGCCTCAAAGAGGGGGACACTGGCTCCAGTTCAACAAGACAGTGTCCATGTGGGAAACAAAAGCAAAAGAAATGCAGCTTAAATTAAAATCTTGTTAAAGCTTGCAGCCCACGGAGAGATTCCAGAAACCTGCAGAGTATGACCTTCCTCAAGGAACTCCTGGCTGCCTTAGTCCCTTAAAGTTTAAAAGTACCTTATCTTGGCAGCAGCAGGCCCCTGGAGGTCCTGAAAGCCTTGCCTCCAGATTCCTTGCAGACTCGCGGTAACCCTAACCTCTACTAATGAAGACAGATACCATCAGTCACTCCTCACAATCCACCTTAACTCTTTCTGCCCACAGGTCCTGTCCCGTGAGTAGGGAAGCCGTGAAGGTATGTGGTTTTGGAATACAGGGGAGGTTCGGCAGGCTGGGATCCGGAGCCGACCACCAAGAAAGAATTCTTGAGACATGTCTGGTGCAAAACGGTGGTTTACTGAAGCACGGGGACAGGCCCGGTGTGCAGGAAGAGCGACTGCCCCAGAGTCTTGAGGAATGGTTGATTATATACTCAGGGAGTTGGGGCAAGTAAGGGAAAGGGAGGTTTGGGGCGCCTGGCTGGCTCAACCAGTTTAGCGTCTAGCTTCAGCTCAGGTCATGATCCTAGGGTCCTGGGATGGAGCCCACATCCGGCCACTCTCCTTACGCCTACAGCGCCCCCTGCTCGCGTGCTTGCTCTCTCTAATAAATAAATACAATCTTAAAAAAAAAAACAAAAAACTTTTATATGCTAAAGTGGACCTCCAAGATAATGCCAGAGAGAACAACAAGATAATCAGAGGCCTTGCAGGTTTCAAGGCTGTTTTCCCCTCTAGCAAGGGATTGACATTAAGGTAGCTGGGAGATTCCTGGAAGAATGTCACACCTGTCCCACCCAGGAGTAGGGGGTGGAGCAGCTTCTGCTTTGTTTTTAGCTAGCCTTCCACTCCCTCATCAAAAGTCTAGCCAAGGGGCGCCTGGGTGGCTCAGTGGGTTAAAGCCTCTGTCTTGGGCTCAGGGTTCTGGGATCAAGCCCCGCATCACATCGGGCTCTCTGCTCAACAGGGGCCTGCTCCCTCCTCTCTCTGCCTGCCTCTCTGCCTACTTGTGATCTCTGTCTGTCAAATAAATAAATAAAATCTTTAAAAAAAACAAAAACAAAAAGGTCTAGCCAAGAGAGACAGGAGGCCCTCTGACTCCCCCAACCAGACTCACGCAGGAGACTACGTGACCAGGCTCCGCTACTCCTAGCAGCGGAGAAACACTCAGGCTTACAAAACCAGAGATAGATAAGGGAACGTAAGGAGACTAATGGTCATTTTTGGAATGTAGGTGAGGTTCGGTGGGGTGAGGTCCAGAGCTGACAGCCAGAAAACGTTCTTGAGACGCCTTTGGTGCAAAAGGTGGTTTTAGGGGCGCTTGGGTGGTTCAGTAGGTTGGGTGGCTAGCCTTTGACTGGGGCCATAGTCCCAGAGTCCTGGGGTCGAGCCCAGGAGTTCTCCCTCTGCCCCTCCCCCTGCTTGTGTTCTCTCTCCCCATCTCAAATAAATAAATAAAATCTCTTTTTACAAAGCGCAGGTGGTTTATTAAAGCACAGGGACAAGGCCACAGGTCCTGAGGGGTTGTGAAGAGCTGACTGAAGATATATTCTGGAGTTGGGGAAAGTTAAGGAAAAGAGATGTTTTCAGAAGAACTTTCATATGCTAAAGAGGACTACCGGATAGTGGAAGCCTTACCATTGTCAAGCTCCGGTTGTTTTTCCCTCTAGTAAACCATTAACATTCAGATAGTTGGGAGTTTCTTTCTGGAGGTTAGGTTATGGACAAAAATGCTTTTTTTCTTGTAAATTACTGACATTTTGTAAACTGAGGGAGACTGGCTCTGGCTGCACTGTGATCCCTGTTAGTTAACCATTTGTTTTCCCTTCCCTTAGCTTTAGGGCAGCCAGGGGAGCCTGAGGAATGCCCCACAGACCCCACCTGGGAGCTGGGGGTAGGGGTGGGCTGCAAGATGTCAGCCTACGCTTGCCCTCAGCCCACCTTCTGCTACCTCATCGAGACTGCCTCGTTACATCTTTTTTTGTTGTTGTTGTTAAACTATATCACAAGTAGGCAGAGAGGCAGGCACAGAGAGAGAGAGAGGAGGAAGCAGGCTCCCTGCTGAGCAGAAAGTCCAATTCGGGGCTCGATCCTAGGACCCTGGGATCATGACCTGAGCTGAAGGCAGAGGCTTTAACCCACTGAGGCACCCAAGTGCCCCCTCGTTACATCTTAAATGTCGGAGATGAGCTATCCCTATGACAGTTTCAGCTGGACCACTAAAAATTACCCAACTCCAAAGGAAAAGCAAACATGGTTCTATCAGTGGTAGAGAAGTCAGAAGATTCAGGTTCCTGGTCACTTTTCAGTAAAAGGCTGCCTGCAAAAGCCCTCAGGGGCAACCCATCCGCAACCCTTCTCCATCCCTGTAGAGAGCTTTTTCTTTCCTTTCTGGTCTCACCTTCACTTAATAAACTTTCACTTCACTTCAACCTTTGTGATTGAGTTTCCTTACTACGTACAGCTCACTGACTAGTCCTTGAAACAGGCAGAGTGAGATTCTTCTGGTGACTTAACAGCATCGATGTTGACATTTTGCTAAGGGCAAAGGCAATCCCAGCCCAAACCGCACCCCCACCAGCCTCCAGGATCCTGTAAGCCTAATTTATCATGTAACAATTCCTTTAGATATTTCCTTTATCTCTAAACCCCCCAAGATACCTTTTGGCAATCACCACCCCAAGCATATGACCCAATGATATACATCTGAATGGTCTCATGACTGAATTTCTACTCAACAGTAATAAATAGGTAGCCCCCTCAGGATCCTGGAAACCTTGTTTCCAAAACAGGGGAGAGGCTTACACTATCCCTAACCACCCCCCCAACTTGAAGATATATAATCACCACCCTCACAACTCCATTGAAGCTCTCTCTGCCCACGGGTCCTGCCCTGTGCTTTAATAAAAACACCTTTCTGCACCAAAGACATCTCAAGAGTTATTTCTTACTCCTCAGCTCTGAACACCAACATCTTTCCTACATTGGTTATATATAAGCCACTGGGAGTAAGGTAAATTATATTTAAAAGTTCTACACAGGGGCACCTGGGTGGCTCAGTGGGTTAAAGCCTCTGCCTTCAGCTCAGGTCATGATCTCAGGGTCCTGGGATGGAGCTCCACGTCGGGCTTCCCTGCTCATCAGGAAGCCTGTTTCTTCCTCTCCCACTCCCTCTGCTAGTGTTCCCTCTCTTGCTGTGTCTTTCTCAAAATCTTTTTTTAAAAATGGAAATTAATAAATTTTGAAATTTTGAGAGGATATTGAACACCATTTAAAAAACACATTCCTGGGGCGCCTGGGTGGCTCAGTGGGTTAAGCCGCTGCCTTCGGCTCGGGTCATGATCTCAGGGTCCTGGAATCGAGTCCCACATCGGGCTCTCTGCTCAGCAGGGAGCCTGCTTCCATCTCTCTCTCTCTGCCTGCCTCTCCATCTACTTGTGATTTCTCTCTGTCAAATAAATAAATAAAATCTAAAAAAAATAAAAAAATAAAAAACACATTCCTTCGGCGCCTGGGTGGCTCAGTCAGTTAAACGTCTTGACTCTTGATCTCAGCATCCCCAGTTTATGCTTTTTAAATTGTAGTACTCAATAAATTTAAAAGTCTACTCAGACATCTCTGTCCATAGCTTATAAAAGAAGCAGCAAAGGTAGTTTACAAAATTGAACTCCAAGCAGCTAACAACAGACAACCAAACAGAAGCTTGGACATTTTTAGTCCTAATTTCAGCTCTGAAACTTATTGGCTAACCATGTGCTCATGAGGACAAAAAGATGAAAGGTGACATTAGTCATCTTCATGTAACACACAATAGTTTTTATAAGGCATTTGTTGCCTATACTTTAGACTCCTGACAACAACCATACATCTCCATGCTACCATGTGCATTCTGACATACCCAACTCAGAGGTGCAGGAACTGGTTGGTCAACTCAATCGCAGGAAACAAACTGAGGATTGATGGAGGGGAGGGGGGGGGGTGGAGGAATGGGGTGTCTGAGTGATGGAAACTGAGGAGGGTATATGCTATGGTGAGTGCTGTGAATTGTGTAAGACTGATGAATCAAAGACCTGTACCCCTGAAACAAGTAATACATTATATGTTAATAAAAACAAACAGAAAGGGCACCTAGGTGGCTCGGTGGGTTAAGCCGCTGCCTTTGCTCCGATCGTGATCCCGGGCTCCTGGGATCGAGTCCCACATCAGGCTCCCTGCTCAGCAGGGAGCCTACTTTCCCCCCTCTCTCTCTGTCTGCCTCTCTGCCTACTGGTGCTCTCTTGTCTGTCAAATTTAAAACAAACAAACAGGGGCACCTGGGTGGTTCAGTGGGTTAAGCCGCTGCCTTCGGCTGGGGTCATGATCTCGGGGTCCCGGGATCGAGTCCTGCATTGGGCTCTCTGCTCAGCGGGGAGCCTGCTTCCTCCTCTCTCTCTCTCTCTGCCTGCCTCTCTGCCTACTTGTGATCTCTCTCTGTCAAATAAATACATAAAATCTTTTTAAAAAATAAAATAAAACAAACAAACAAACAAACAAACAAACAAAAAGCTTAGAACACTCCCTCCAGTAGGGTAGCAATTAAAAGAATTAAAGAAAGATGGAGGAAAAGCTGAGAAATGCATAGAAAACTAGGGTCAGGTTGACCTCATGATTTAGTTGGAGGGTCCTGAGAATGCAATCAGTACTGTCTAAGGTCCAAATTTAAGGAAAAGTAACATTTTATGAAATATTTGGCAAATTGTTTTATACAGTGAGTTCAAGATACTAAAATTGAATTTTAATAAAATAGACAATATACCTCATAGAACACATTTAACAGGTGAGGAAAAATTCAAAGATTATTGCAATTCAAATAAGGAACCTAGGGGCACCTGGGTAGCTCAGTGAGTTAACCAGGACTCTTGATTTGCGCTTAGGTCATGAGCTCAGGACTGGGAGACCCAGCCCACCCCCGCACCACCTCCCACTCCCACCCTCGAGGCTCTGGTCTGGAGATGGACCTGCTTGAGATTCCCTCTCTCCCTCTGCCCCTCCCTCGCTTTAAAAAAAGAAAGCATCTGGGTGGCTCAGTGGGTTAAGCCGCTGCCTTCGGCTCAGGTCATGATCTCAGGGTCCTGAGATCGAGTCCCGCATCGGGCTCTCTGCTCAGCAGGGGGCCTGCTTCCTCTTCTGCCTCTCTGCCTACTTGTGACCTCTCTCTGTCAAATAAATAAAATCTTAAAAAAAAAAAAGAAAAGAAAGAAAGACAAAAGTGGAACCTAAACTTAAAAACCCCAGAGAAATTTTTCATAAAATGACTTCAAAATTACCTATAAAAACAAAGGCAGCAGCTGAGAGGTCCCTTGCAGATACCACTTGTACGGAAAATGGCCAGTTCCTGCAAGATTCCACTCTCCCCTGTCTTCCTGGTATCTAGCTTTGTGCCCTCCCAGCTTGTTCCCTGGGTTCTTGGCTCTTTTATCATACTTGGCAATGTTACCAACACCACTGCCCAAAAGGAACCCACAGTCTGCATGAAAGTGCTTGTGGTCTTCTGCGGGGAGACTCCGGAGGCGAGCACCACAGACGACTGAGCTGCGGAAGAAGCGCCGAACCCGCCGCGGGTGCAGTGAAGCCCAGCGCCGCCATCTCCCGGGCGCGCATGCGCTGGACTGGTCCTAGGGCACCCAACCCCAAGCTTGTTGCTTCACTACGCATTTGCGAGTCAAAGCCTTCCTGCGTTTTGTTCCTTCTGCTCCTCTTCCATTTTTTTCGGCTTAGGGAACCTTTTGCAGTGCGGGGGACGGCTGCCAGCTCCAGAGCTAACGGAAGCAGAGAAATGCTCTCTTCCGAGGCCTCCTCCCCGGCGGCCATTTTCTGAAAAGGGAAGAAAACCACTTCTGTGTGGTTTACTAGCGCCCAGACTTCCCCTGGAGATTTTCTTTATTTGAGAGCAAGAGCAGGAAGAGGAGTGTGTGGGGGATGCCACCTGAGCTGAAATCAGACACTAAACCAGCTCAGCCCCCCAGGTGCCCCTAGTCCTCCAACTTCTTTCTACCCTTTCATCCTTCCTGTTGCCCTTCTTCCTAAAAACACTGATCTTCTGTTTACCTTCCAACCCCATTCAGAACAAATGTGCCAGGAGGTATGTGAAGGTGTCGCGGCCATTCCCCAGCTCACCAGTGGGAGGGTCACTGTCTGAGCCCCCATCACCACTTAGGTCAAAGGGACAAAACAGGGCCTCCCCTCAGTACTGTCATTTACCACCGAGCCCGGGCATGCATGCTTGCGGTCTCAACTCCTGGGGGCCTCAGGAGTATTTCAATACCTACACCAGAAGTGGAATGGTTCTGCCCCACCGATGGGTTTACGGCCCCGCCTTCACACAGTATAGCTGATCTACCCACAGTGCTGCAAAAGCTGCAGCTAATTGAAAATCTTGATTAAGAGCAAACCTGGGGGCCCATGAGTGGCTCAGTGGGTTAAGCCTCTGCCTTCTTTCCGCTCAGGTGGTGATCCCAGGATCTTGGGATCCAGCCCAACACAACATCGAGCCACAACTCTCCTTTGGCATCATGCTTCTTTCCAGAATAAAGGGCCAGAGTGTAGTGGACTCAGTGGACTTAGCCAAAGCAGCCAAAACCAGCCAAGGAAGAGTATTCTTGGCAGACTTCTCCTTCTGAATTTGTTTTAATAAAGTGTGGCTCTTTCCTCTGGTTCTGATATACCCCCTTTCACTTCCTTTGCTGTGCTTTTCCTCCCTTCCCTAGTTCTCTTATTTGAAATCAAGCAATCCATGCCTCAGTCTCTCTCCCACTTTTCATCTTTTTTCCCTCCGAAAGCTTTCACCATCAAATAAATTATAAGTGTTGGGCGCCTGGGTGGCTCAGTGGGTTGGGCCGCTGCCTTCGGCTCGGGTCATGATCTCGGGGTCCTGGGATCGAGCCCCGCGTCGGGCTCTCTGCTCAGCAGGGAGCCTGCTTCCTCCTCTCTCTCTCTCTGCCTGCCTCTCTGCCTACTTGTGATTTCTCTCTGTCGGATAAATGGATAGAATCTTTAAAAAAAAAAAAAAAAGAAATAAATTATAAGTGCAACAACTGCTTGAACGATTCGAGCCACAGTGCCCTCTCCGCAATTACACAAGGGCAGCTAACTGAAAAAAACTCGTAAGACTCTACACAATATACTTTTATAAGACTATAATGAAGGTTAAAGACAAAATACAAAAGTAACAAAATTTTTTTTAACATTTTACTGATTTGAGAGAGCACACAGAAGCTGGGGGAAGGGGCAGAGGGAAGAGAAGCAGGCTCCCCACCCAGCAGAGAACCAGATATAGAGCTCAATCCCACAACTCTGAGATCATGGCCAGAGCTGAAGGCAGCTGTTTAACTGACTGAGCCACACAAGTGCCCCACAAAAATAAAAATTAAAAACAGGTCTACTCAGTTTCTAGGGATCCTTTCTCTATTGCACAAAATGCTCTTCATTTTAGGCCATGAACCACCTACACAGCTCTTAGGGAAGCTGTTGGGTAAGCCATCACCTCGGGGTCTTTTATACGCCTCTGGTCATGTCGCACAAATTAGGCTGCAAGGCCAGTCTCAAAACCAGAAACGAGCTGGTCCAGGCTGCCCCCTCGTCTGTCTCAGATCCTGGCACAGGACTCGTTAGGAGATGAATAACTCGTTAGGACCTTTCATTCGGTTTGGCCAGCACCGAGCACCGCAGCTCCCCATCTCTCTGGAGATCTACAGAAGCACCAGGTCCCAGCCGGCCAGCTGGAATCAGTCCTGTTCTTAGACAACAAAGTTCAGGTCAGTTTTGCTGGTGCGCAGGTCATTTCTGGGCAGAGGAACCCTCCGGGGCCTTCCTAGCTCTCCTGTTCTTTGTCAGCAAGAGCTAAGGGTGCAGGGAGGTGACCGTGTCAGGCAGCTCGGATTCTGCGTGACCTCTGTGTGACTCTAGTGCCTGTCCTCTGGCCTCCCGAGAGAGAAACAGGAATGAGCGAAATACGAGGGCTATAAGGTTAGGTGTGGAAGGAAAGCACCTTGGCCAGAGAAGGTTTACTTACAGAGGTTTGTCCTGCATCCTCCTCAGATGGAAGGGGAGTGTGTGACGTAAGTGGAGAGGCTCTGGGCCAGCCTTTCAATGGGAAACAGTGGGAAAGTATGTGAGGAACTTGGACTCAAATTGCAGTGTCCTGGGAGGTTACCAGTTGAAGTTCTAGGGCACGGAGTCAAGAGGCATTAAATGGTCAGGACTTAACACCTACCAGCTGGCCCAAAAGAAAGTATTTTATTCTAAAGAGTTTTTCAAGATTAATGAAAGGTGGAGCGCTTGGATGGCTCAGTTGGTTAACTGTCCAGCTCTTGGTTTCAGCTCAGGTCTTGATCTCAGGGTCATACGAGAAATTGAGCCCCAAGACAGGGTCCCTGCTCAGCACCAAGTCTTTTTCTCTCTCTCCTTCTATTGCTCCCCCTGCTGTGCTCTCTCTCAAATATGAGGGGGACGCCTGGGTGGCTCAGTTGGTTGAGCAGCTGCCTTCGGCTCAGGTCATGATCCCAGCGTCCTGGGATCGAGTCCCGCATCGGGCTCCTTGCTCGGCAGGGAGCCTGCTTCTCCCTCTGCCTGCCATTCTGTCTGCCAGTGCTTGCTCTCTCCCCCTCTCTCTGATAAATAAATAAAGTCTTAAAAAAAAAATTAATGAGGGGCGTCTGGGTGGCTCAGTGGGTTAAGCCGCTGCCTTCAGCTCAGGTCATGATCTCAGGGTCCTGGAATCGAGTCCCACATCGGGCTCTCTGCTCAGCAGGGAGCCTGCTTCCGTCTCTCTCTCTCTGCCTGCCTCTCCATCTACTTGTGATTTCTCTCTGTCAAATAAATAAATAAAATCTTAAAAAAAAAAGATTAATGAAATTTATGATGCTAGTATGTCTTATTCTTCGATGGTGACAGTTTCTCTACCTTTCTGGTATCTTTTAAGAATTTTCTCTTTTGGGCGCCTGGGTGGCTCAGTGGGTTGAGCCGCTGCCTTCGGCTCAGGTCATGATCTCGGGGTCCTGGGATCGAGTCCCGCATCGGGCTCTCTGCTCAGCAGGGAGCCTGCTTCCCTCTCTCTCTCTCTCTCTGCCTGCCTCTCTGTCTACTTGTGATCTCTCTCTGTCAAATAAATAAATAAAATCTTAAAAAAAAAAAAGGATTTTCTCTTTTATCCTTGGGATTATAAAAATTCAAAGTATTACGTCTAGGTGTAAGTGTTTCTACATTCATCGTGCTGGGCATTCAGCAGGCTTCTTTATTCTCAAAACGTGAGTCTCCCCTGGGCAATTAATTATCTTCTATTATTTGGTAAGTGCCTACCGTCTGTTCTCTTTCACTCTGCCTGGTATTCCCAATATTCAGTTGGAAAGTCTTCACTTTCCTTCCCTCAAACATTCTCCTACTAGTTTGCTCTACTTTCTGGAGATTCCCTCTCCATGATCTTCCAACTCTCCAACAGGAGCCCTTAATGTCTGCAATTACACTTCTAATTCCCACAGCTCTTTGTTGTTCTGACTCTCAAAACTAAATCAATTTTTTAAAGATTTTATTTATTTGAGAGAGACAGAGAGAGAATGAGCATGAGTGGAGAGAGGGGGAGAGAGTGGGAGAGGGAGAAGCAGATTCGCTGTTGAGCAGGGAGCCACTTCGGGACTGGATCCCAGGACCCTGGGATTATGGCCTGAGCCAAAGGCAGATGCTTAACCCACTGAGCTACCCAGGTGCCCCAGAACTAAACCAATTTAATAACAAGTCTGTAAGAACCTCACAGGTAAGGGAGTGCTATTGCCAAGGGATTTTGAGGAGCCACTAGCTTTGTAGAGAAGAGGCAACATGGAAACTACCATTGGCTAGGAGGCGGATGGTTTCCTTGTAAGGGTGGCAGGCCCTATTTTCTAGGGCAAGGTAAAAGAGCTAAAGCTGAGGTAGAGCACTGTGGCTGGTCTAGTTAGATTTCTCTGACAGATGTTGCCAGTAAGCGCAGGCTTACCTAGGTTTAGATTTTACCTAGGTTTAGACTTGGCCCTGTCTATGGGGCTAGTCTCCATTTTGTGGGTCCTGCTATAGAAATTGAACTTATCAATACTGATGTTTAAGCTCATCTGTCTTCTGCATTACCTGTTTCATTGAAAAGCTATGACCTTTTATCTTGGTGTCTGTTTTTCACATTACCAGCTCTCCTCAAATGTATACACGCCTTTGGTTTCACATTTAAGAGTTAGGCAAATGAGGGGTGCCTGGTTGGCTCAGTCATTAAGCCTCTGCCTTCGACTTAGGACATGATCCCAGGGTCCTGGGATGGAGCCCCACACTGGGCTCCCTGCTCAGCGGGAACCCTACTTCTCCCTCTCACACTCCTCCTGCTTGTGTTCCCTTTCTGTCTCTCTCTGTCAAATAAATAAATAAAGTCTTCAAAAAAAAAGTGTTAGGCAAATGAAAAGCTCACTGGCCAATGGGATGGTTAAAAATCTACGCAGGCTTGGGTGGCTGAGTTGGTTAAGCAGTTGCCTTTGCCTCAGGTCATGATCTTGGAGTCCTGGGATTGAGCCCCACATCTGCCTCTGCCTCTCTCCCTGGCTTGTGGTGTCTCTCTCAAATAAATAAGTAAAATCTTTTTCTTTTTTTAAGATTTTATTTATTTGACAGACAGTGATCACAAGGAGGCAGAGAGACAGGCAGAGAGAGAGGAGGAAGCAGGCTCCCTGCTGAGCAGAGAGAACCCCGAATCAGGCTCTCTGCCAGGACCCTGGGATCATGACCTGAGCCGAAGGCAGAGGCTTTAACCCACTGAGCCACCCAGGCACCCCAATAAGTAAAATCTTAAAAAAAAAAAAAAATCTAAGTCACATGAGTGTGCCTTGAACCTAAGCCCTTTACTTTATGGAGAACAGAGTAGGAAGCCAAGATTTACTTCAGAGAAGCCAATCTTAAGTGTCAGAGAAACACCTCAAACAATGAATTCAACTTACCTTTGTAAAGACAGAGCTAATAGCTCAAAGCTCACTTGGGATGATCCTTGAGCATAAAATGGTCAATTCTGGAAGGATTGTTTGGGGGTGCCAGTGCCCACACTAGATCCTCAAAGCCAGTTGAAGCAGTTTATTCACTTTTTTTTTTTTAAGAGAAGACCTTTTTTTTTTTTTTTTAAAGATTTTATTTATTTATGTGGCAGAAGAGATAGAGAGCACAAGTAAGCAGAACCACAGGCAGAGGGAGGAGGAGAAAAAGGCTCCCCGCTGAGCAGGGAGCTCCATGTGGGACTCAATCCCAGGAGCCTCAGATCATGATCTGAGCTGAAGGCAGCAGCTTAACCAACAGGCACCCAAGAGGCAATTTTTTGCCTCAGTGTTAACACCTGTCTATAAATAACCTGGTGGTGGGATAGAGGGAGCTGCCTTTTAATTGGTCCCTTGACATTCAGCCCTTCCTGTCACTCCCGCCCTTCTTACCTGGCATTCTGGGTCCCCAGGGTTCTATGCAGGGAACATCCTCTCTCATAGGCTACGTGGGTTTTCAGACTGTGGTTTTCTTTGGGCTGTTCTTTGATGACTACAATTCCATTGGAGTTTCCATCTCCCAAAAATCTGTTAAAATATTCATTTTTTTAAAAAGATATTATTCCTTTGAGAGGGGGAGCAAGGGAAAGAGAGCACATGCAAGTAGGTATTCACCAGCCCCTTCTCACCTTTCTATTACCAGGTATGCTGTTACAGCAACTGTGCTCCTTTGAAGCACTTTCCATGAGTCACCCAGCTGCTGCTGAACCAGCAATTCCTTTTGTAGGATGTCCAGAGGTCAGTGGACCTTCTCCATGCTGCTGACCTTTCTGCCTATAAAATTTTCCCAAATCAACCTTACTTTCCATTTATAATGTTGTGTGCTTCTTTGTCCAATATATATTTATTGTAGCATCTTAAAAGATTTTGTTGCCTTTATGGATTGGATTTTTTTTTTTTAAAGATTTTATTTATTATTTATTTGACAGAGAGAGAAATCACAAGTAGGCGGAGAGTCAGGCAGAGAGAGAGAGAGAAGCAGGCTCCCGCTGAGCAAAGAGCCCAATGCGGGGCTCGATCCCAGGACACTGAGATCATGACCTGAGCCGAAGGCAGCGGCTTAATCCACTGAGCCACCCAGGCGCCCCGTGGATTGGATTTTTTTGAACTTAAAATTCTATCTTCTGAATTTTTATTGATGATGTCCAGGACTCCTTCTGGTCTGTTTTTAATACATGATTGTAAATCCTCTTGTATATTGTAAGTAGATATTTGTATCTTCCGAATATTATGACTGTTTTTTTATTGTCATTTCATTGTCTTGTCACATTGATTATATTTAAAACAATGTTGCTTTAAAGCAGTGATAATAGATACTGTATAGTGACTTCGGTAGGAATTCTTCTAAACTTTCACCCTAAAGAATATGGGTTGTAGGGGTGCCTGGGTGGCTCAGTGGGTTAAAGCCTCTGACTTCAGCTCAGGTCATGATCCCAGGGTCCTGGAATCAAGCCCCGCCTCGGGTTCTCTGCTCGGCAGGGAGCCTGCTTCCCTCCCTCTCTCTCTGCCTGCCTCTCTGCCTACTTGTGATCTCTGTCTGTCAAATAAATAAATAAAATCTTAAAAAAAAAAAAGATAAAAAGCTTAATAAAAAAGAATATGCGTTGTAGATTTTTAGTGGATATCCTTTATCGGTTGAAAGAACAACCCTTTTACTCCTAGTGCCCCTGAAAACTCCTGCATAGCCTTAAAATTTGGTAGAATTCTATTACTGGGACCTCTTTTTAAGTTCTACACACCTTGCAATACTATGAGAAGCAGTGGTTTTCCTACTTCAGCATTTATCACAGTCCCCAGAGGATTTGCTGAAACAGATTGCTAGGCCCTCCCCAAAGGCAGATTCAGGTCTGTAACAGGTCCTAACGATGTGCCTTTCTAATGAGTTCCCAGGCTTTTTAAAATTCTAGTATAGGGGTGCCTGGGTGGCTCAGTGGGTTAAGCCTCTGCCTTCGGCTTGGGTCATGATCTCAGATTCCTGGGCTCGAGCCCCGCATCGGGCTCTCTGCTCAGCAGGGATCCTGCTTCCCCCTCTCTCTGCCTTCCTCTCTGCCTACTTGTGATCTGTCTCTCTGTCAAATAAATAAAATCTTAAAAAAAAATTCTAGTATAGTTAACATACAATGTTAGTTTCAGGTGAACAATATAGTGATTCAACAATTCTGTACACTGAATTGCATAGCCTGTGTGGTTTTTGAAAATTAGATGTCAACATTTAAAACTTAAAACTCACTTAAGATTGTATTTATTTTCAGAGAGCGAGTGAGCATGTGGGAGCGGGGTTGGGGGAATGGGGGTGGGGAAAGGGGCAGAGGCAGAGGGAGAAAGTGAATCTCAAGCTGACTCCCACGGCTGATGCAGAGTTCTGCGCAGGGCTGGATTCCACACCTTGAGATCATGACCTGAACTCAAGAGTCGTGCACTTAACTTTATGAGCCACCCAGGCATCCCTAGGGAAACTCACTTAAAAACCCAGTTTCAGTATCAAAATATTTGGTACCAGGGGGACTACATTCCCAGGAGGAAAAAATTGGCTGGGGCTGAGTCATGGTTATTTCCCCAAGAAAGTATTTTTGACTAGGTAACAAATGAGCCTGTACAGAATTCTGAAGGTATGAAGGATGCCCAGTGAAAGCTGTATCTCTCTTCCATCCCTGAGCCCAGAGTCTAGATGTTGTCTCCTTTAGATGGCACAGAGCTTTCCAGACACCACCACTTCGCATTACCTGACCCCCCCCTTCACTTACTGCCATTATCTGCCTGGTCCCTTTAGGCATCTGACTGCATCCAAGACCATTTTCCAGTCCCTCTTGTGCATTTAAAAAATTGTTTTAAATTTTTTTATTAACATATATTATTAGCCCCAGGGGTACAGGTCTGTGAATCGCCAGGTTAACACACTTCATAGGACTCACCATAGCACATACCCTCCCCAATGTCCGTAACTTAACCACCCTCTCCCTCCCCCCTTTCCCACACCTCTTGTGCTTACAGCACTTGGATTTTGTTAGCACATTCACACTGACTTCTTCATAGGTTGGCCTCTTAAGGATGGACAGACCACTGATCCACGAGGTTAGGGTGTGTGTCCTTTTGGTGTCTACATCCTAATGCTTAGGATCCCATAGCAGATGTACAGGTTTATTTAGAGAATTAGTAAGTTAATTAAGAAACTGTGTAGTATTTCCGGAACCCTAGCCTGAGGTGCGACTCAAACAGCAATTTAGTCAGGTGAAAAAAAGAACTGAATTCCCGTAAAGACCCCATCAGAGTCCCCAGTCAACCTTGTAACAGGTAGCCCCAGAAGAGAATTTGAGAACACGGAAAGTAATGCATCTTCAATTCTTTTAGAACCAGATCCAAAGAGGTATCAAGGACACTCCTGAGGCTACTTCCCGTAAGTGTGATGTCATACAACCCTTTCTTCCTAGGGCCCGGGATTCAAACTTCTGGCCCCTTCTCATGAACTCTTGCACCCACTAGAGCTCTTAGGATTTTGCCACCTGGCTTCCCATCAGCTGGCCGTGCCCTGTGGCACCTCTGTGAAACTGTTCCTCTGGTTATGTACTAGCCAGTCATTACAGAGATACAAATAGCACAACACAGATGTGCCCACACATGAGGAACATACATTTTGAGAAATTTTACAAAAATGTTTGTTTCTTCTTCCAACTGCCATTCTGAGCATCAGAAGCCCTCTTGTCCCCTCAGTTTCCACACGGGTCATGTTTTGATTATGACATGGCATGCGGATGTACAGCACGTTACATGTGGCCTCTACACCCAGAACTTACCTGATTTTCAACCAATTACTTCTTGCATGGATGTAGTTCTTCTCAAGGGCAAACAAAAGAAACAATGCACACATTGCCATATTAGAGGGAAAGATTATTGTTTGAACCATGATCCAAGTAAAAAAATTTTTTCCATTTCCCCTTCAACCGCCTGCTCCTTAGTTATTTATTACCTTCTTTGATGAATGGGACTGCTTTTGTGTTATTGTTCAGGGCCTCCACTAACAGCTAACATTAACTTCATTACTTTATTTTCATTTGTTTCACTATGACTTCCCACAATTCTATACATCTTATTATTTTGAATACTCAATTTGTTTATATGGCTCAAAAAACTTAAACCAAATAAAAATCTTTTTAAAAAAATTCTCATTCTCATCCCTGCTTTTGTCCACTCAGTTCTATACCCCCACCCCAGACAAACACTTTTAGATCTCTGAGTTTTCTTCCACTGCTTTAGTTCTTTTTTTTTTAATTTAATTTTTTTAAATATTTTTATTTATTTATCAGAGAGAGAGGGGGGGAGAGAGCGAGCATAGGTAGACAGAATGGCAGGCAGAGGCAGAGGGAGAAGCAGGCTCCCTGCTGAGCAAGGAGCCCGATGTGGGACTCGATCCCAGGACGCTGGGATCATGACCTGAGCCGAAGGCAGCTGCTTAACCAACTGAGCCACCCAGGCATCCCAACCACTGCTTTAGTTCTTAAAAGGCAGCCTTACTGATATATTTCACGTACCACACAACTTACCCAGTCAAAGCACGCCATAGTTGTCAGTAGGTTCACTGAGTTGAAGAATCATCATTATCACACAGTCGCAGATTATTTTCATCACTCCAAAAAGCAGCCCTCTGCCCACTGACATTCACTCATTGTCCCAGCTAGCTGTTCACAGCACTCACATTATAATCTTTATTTCCATAAGGTCCAGAGTGGTATGTCCTCTTTTTTTCTTCAGAAAGATCGCTTTTTTTTTTTTTAAGATTTTATTTATTTATTTGAAAGAGATCACAAGTAGGCAGAGAGGCAGGCAGAGAGAGAGAGGAGGAAGCAGGCTCCCTGCCAAGCAGAGAGCGCAATGTGGGGCTCGATCCCAGGACCCTGGAATCATGAGTTGAAGGCAGAGGCTTTAACCCACTGAGCCACCCAGGCTCCCCTCAGAAAGATCTCTTATGTTAAATAGTCTCCTTTACTACTATAGTATATTGTGAAGTTCCAAGAGGGAACTTCATTCCAAACCGGAACTAACATTCTTAGATCACCATCTCTATTTCTGTCATCTTAAACAAGCCAGTACTTTCTCTACAATATCCCTTTTATGTATGGTAGTAAGGTTATGTCTCTAAAGTATGTCTAGTAACTTTTCAAGAGGTGACCACCCATGGCGGTTCTTCTAGATCAGGTGATCTTGTTAATGGCATCTCCTACCACAGATAACCTGTGCTGACAAAAGGAAGGAAAACAGTAGTTACCTGGTTACCTATAGCTGAAATCTGTTTCCATATAAAGGACCACTGGGTCTAGGTTCGGAGAGTGTGACTCAAGGGAGAGAGAGCTGTTACTTTCATGTGGTCACATTATGTCTCTGGGCATGTGTGTGCACGTGCTATGGAAGGTGCATATTGCTGGGCTCTAGTCAAGATTCACTGAATGAACTCTCTAAGGTAGGATTACATTGTCTTCCTGACAATGTTCCTAACTAAAAGTTGTTATTTATAAACTCATACATATTGTAGCAAAACTCAATTTTAAAGTTTGTAGATTTAAAATAAACATACCTTTGCTATGGAGACCTCAGTAACTCTCAACAGGGTATGCCTTGTAAAGACTTCTGCCTATACTGGTCTCTCTACACTGAACCTAAAAGATGGCCTCATCATACATCCTCACTTAAGTTTTTGCAGTGAAAACAGTGACAAAGTTGAGAGGATTAAGTTAAATGGTCCCTGGGTATGAACCTGTGATGAAAACAGTGGCAAAGTTGAGAGGATTAAGTTAAATGGTCCCTAGGTATGAACCTCAGACTAACAGCAACAGACACAACTCTGACTTCATGAGCCTGAATGAAAAGGTAAACCAGTCTCACATATCAAATACACAGAACGGTGGTATCAAATATGCTCCACTAAGTAAAAATGCTTTAGCAGTCATTACAAAGGATGAAAGAGGCTTACCATATGAAAATGAAAGGATTAACAAGACTTTTCATTCACTGCATGAGAATGCCCCGTTAGTTATGCTTTCTAACCATGTCATCATAATAACTGATGAGGGGAGGAAGGTCAGCTAGGTTTCTAGGCAACTTTACTGTGGCAAAAATGACTCCTGGCTACTAAATTGTATCTGGACTAAATGCACTATAAATAACCTGATGGGAACTTCATGCTTTGGGCTCTTCTGGGTATGGGGTCTCTTAAAACTGACAGGTCCCTTGTGGGGCCCCTATAAGTTGTATTAGGGAACTGTTGTAAGAGGTAGTGGCTCCTTAAGGCCTGAGAAGGATGTCATCACCTTGCACCTGAACTGTATTGGATGAACTGCTACAGGACTTCCGCTGCTAAGGGGGACTGCCTGATGGTTTTCCGGCAGTCCATGCTCCTGTTTAATAGCCCCTGGAGCAGCCAACCCATGCCACGTGTGGCCACAGTTATCTTTTGAGTTTGAACGTGTACACCTAAAAAGATCCCTTTTGGTCAAAGCTATAAAATAGCTCTAGATGCATAAATTCTATAGTTATATTATGATTGTTTAGTTAAGACCAAAGAGACCCCTCAGGTGGGTGGAACAGTAATAATTTCCTAAATATTGCTAAGTTTTAATCTCACACTGAATTAATTAATAAATAAAATTTAAAATGAATAGATTTTTAAAATAAATTTAAATCAAAAATTTTTAACAAATAATAAATATTTATTTGCCAGAGAGAGAGAAAGAGAGAGAACACAAGCAGGGGGAGAGAAAGCAGGAGAAACAGGCTCCCCACTGAGCAAGGAGCCCAGTGTGGGACTTGGGACTAGGATCATGACTGGAGCCAAAGGCACACACTTAACTGACTGAGCCATCCAGGCACCTCTGAATTCACATTTATACTTAATTTTGTTTACACTAAAACTGAATAAAAATAAATCAGAGATTCTGTATTTACTTTAATTATAAAGCAATGAAATTATCCCATCAATTTAATCATTGTAAGTAAAGTAGATAACATAATGTGTAAGACTTTGAAAACACTGTAACTCAAAATAATAGAAAACAAAAATGAGTGAACTACTATTGAATTCTGGGCACTTCTGTGACAGGACACAAATTTTAAAATTTAATAAAATTCTACATTTTCTTTTTCTCCCCTCCACCCCTTTAAGTTTATTTTACCTTTAAGCAATTCATCGTGGTGCTCAAACTCACAACCCTGAGATCAAGAGTCTCATGCTCTTCCAAATGACCAAGCCAGGCGCCCAATCCTACATTTTCTTAGCAAAAAGTTTCTTAAGTCAGATTTTCCTTTCAAACTGCTCTTCACATTTTAACTGGAGTTTCTTCTGAAGAATCACTTTATTAACAATTGCAAATGTCCTTTTAACATGTATAATGTGTACCATATGCTAGAATCAAATACTTGAAGAAGTTGGAATCTTATGAATACAGCCAGGACAACAATGAAGAGAGTCATGAACAAAAACATCACAGTCCACACAGAAAACATTTTGGCACACAGCACAAACATAGACCTGCAGAGAAAAAGAAAAGAAAATTTAGACAGCAGTTTCCAGAAGTACAGAACAGCTAGAAGACATTCAAACTGCTTTGCTCTTTTAGATCTCTATCAATTTTCCCTACCCATCTACCTACTTTATTACTTTCAATATACTATTCTCCAATTTAAGGTGATTATTTTTCAAAAAAACCCATTCCTTACAAATGAGAAAATTACTTTGTCTTGACTCCTTAAAGTTTCTTGTATTGTAAAACATTCTTAATTACTTCGTTTTAAGTAACTACTGGGGAAGACACCTAAGCTTGAAATTAGTACTACTTTCAAATGCTTAGATCATTCCTCTGATTTGATTACAAAGAAAATCATAAATATTTAACACAGATTTAGTTATTGCTAGGGAATGACCTCACAACCAAACAAGTTATATTCCTCTTTTATTTAACTATTAAAGAATATGGAAAAAACAAATTTAAGACAAAAAAAAATCCATTATTCCATCAATATTACATATATGGATACTTGTGCCTTGGGGTGAAATTTCCAAGGCAGCATTATAAACAGGTTAAAAATTATTACATCTCAAGGGATGTCTGGGTGGCTCAATTGGTTGGACGACTGCCTTTGGCTCAGGTCATGATCCCGGAGTCCCGGGATCGAGTCCCACATTGGGCTCCCAGCTCCATGGGGCGTCTGCTTCTCCCTCTGACCATCTCCTCACTCATGCTCTCTCTCACTGTCTCTTTCAAATAAATAAATAAAATCTTAAAAAAAAAATTATTACATCTCAAAAGGCACAAAAATAAAGACAAAGTGTTTTCAACGACTTTTATTTATTTATTTATTTATTTATTTATTTATGTTTAAATTTATTTGGTAGAGAGAGAGAGATCCCAAGACAGGCAGATAGAGAGGGGAAGCAGACTCCCCGTTGAGCAGGGCCCGATGAGCAGGGAGCCGATGCGGGGTAGGGGGATGGGGTGGTGGTGCTTAACCATCTGAGCCATCTCAGGTGCCTCAAGACAAAGTGTTTTTAAAAACTGTCAAGTGAGGAATGCCTGGATGGCTCAGTAGGTTAAATGGTTAAGCCACTGCCTTTAACTCAGGTCTGTATGGATTCCTTGCTCAGCAAGGAGCCTGCTTCTCCCTCTGCCTGCTCCTCCCCGTGCTGTGCTCCCTCTCTCACTCTGACAAAAAAGTAAAATCTTTTAAAAAAAACAAACTGTCAAGTGATTCAAAGGTGGCTCTAGTAAGGATGAAGCTACTGATGTCCAAGAAGGATGTAAAACTTAATAAAATCGTTTTATGAATTGTGAGAGTAGAACAAGCAAGCAATCCTCCCAACTAATATTTCATACAGGGCATAAAGCATAGTTTTAAATATGAACACATAAATTCATAAAAACTTAAAACTAGACAGCTGTCTTATTTGCATCTTTACATAAGTGTATACATTCAAACTGGTCCCCCTCAAAAATTTAAAAGATATTTTCTCACTGGGACAATGGGGGAACAGCCTTTGATCTGTGGCCACCTTTAGCAACAACTTCAGAACAAACTGTGAAAGAGCTTGAAAATACCATATGGAGAAAGAACTCCTAATACTTCCAACTAAAGACTGTTTATTAATTAAAGGTAAGTGGATTTTTAATTTAAAAAAAATTTTTTTTAAGGGGAGGTTGTTTGTTTTAAGGTTTCATTTATGTGACAGGGAGAGAGAGACAGCAAGAGAGGGAACAGAAGCAGAGGGAGAAGCAAGCTTCTCTCTGAGCAGAGAGCTTGATGCAGAGCTCCATCTCAGGACCCTGGGATCATGACCTGAGCTGAAAGCAGATGCTTAATGACTGGGCCACCCAGGTGCCCCAGTTTTTGTTTTGTTTTGTTTTTTAAGGTTTTATTTATTTAAGAGAGAGAGACAGAGAGCATGAGAAGGGGGTAGGGAGGAATAGAGGGAGACAGAAAAGCAGGCTTCCTGCTGAGCAGGGAGTCTTGACATGGGACTATCTCAGGACCCCTGGATCATGACTTGAGCTGAACACAGACAACCGACTGAGCCACCCAGGTGCCAACTAAAGACAGTTTAAAGTACCAAAATGCTGTTACAGAAAAATGAAAATGCAGAATTATAACAAAGACTATTTAAACCATTTTACTCCCATTTTATCAGGAATTTATTTATCAGTTTATTTATCAGGAATAACCTGATAGGAGCTTGATTTTCGGTAATATACTAGAAACTTCTAATGTTATTTCCTCAATATTTCTTACATAATACTTAATATTTATCTATTTATTTATTTAAAAAAAAAGATTTTATCTATTTATTTGTCAGCGAGAGAGACAGCACGAGCAGGGGGAGCAGCACCAGGGTGGAGGAACCAGGCTCCAACTTGATCCCAGGACCCAGGATCATGACCTGAGCCAAAGGCAGATGCTTAACCAAATGAGCCACCCAGGCATCCCAATACTTAATATTTAGAAAGTAGATGAACTTACATGTTGGTCTTTCAATTCCCCCTGACATCCATAACAAAATCTGAAAAGAAAGTTTAAGAATCATTTTGTTAGGAATGCATTCCTTAAAATAGCGTAGCAAAATCTCAGTAACAAGAATCCTGTAATTAGTAAGTATATTATCTTTACACATGACTTTTATGAGAAAAACTGAATTAAGAATACCAATAACTTAAGAAATTTTACAGTATATTGCAAGATCATCTCAGAAAGCAAAATCCTACTTCAGAAAATCTGTTAAATTTTATTTTCATCAAGGTTAAATATGAGCATGCTTTCCCTCCTGGGATTCTGTGAGGGAATTACACCCTACAGAAAATAATCTGAGTGACTATTCTGCAACTCTCCTGAGAATAGCAGGTAGCCAGTATAATTCCAGATGCACAGAACAGAAGCTAATTCATGTCTGGATAGCTAAGGGCTTAATTTTCAAGAAATGGTTTTAAGAGTTAGAAGTTCTCAAAACTTAATACAAAATATAGCAGCCCTCTCCTTACCAACCCCACTTCATTTCCAGTTCCCAAACACTTTCGAAACTTGTAACTGTTTGATAGCTACCCTCACTTACAGTGCTATTTCTTGTTTTTCTGCCATTGGCTATAAGCCTCTATCTAAGGAAGATCAGAATTTAATTCTCTTTCAATCCTCTTGATCCCACAGCATGTACATACACATAAGTAATGCCATTCTCAATTCTATGTACTGCAATAATTTTGAATAGAGTAATATTAAATGCTTAGCTTATTAGGACTATATAAACATATTCAGCGGTGTCTGGGTGGCTCAGTGGGTTAAGCCTCTGCCTTCAGCTCAGGTCCTGATCTCAGGGTCCTGGGATTGAACCCTGCATCATTACATCATCGGACTCTCTGCTCAGCGGGGAGCCTGCTTTCCCCTCTCCCCTCTCTCTGCCTGCTTCTCTGCCTACTTGTGATCTCTTGTCTGTCAAATAAATAAATAAAATCTTTAAAAAACAAAAAAGGCTTATAAATTTAAAAAGGGACAAATGAGGAATTTAAAAAATAAATAAACAAACATACTCATCTAAGCCATATAAAACAACTCTTCCAATCTTCAAAACATTTTTTTTCCTGGAGTTAATAACTATATTGTGGTCCACAAGCTTAGTTTTCTATATAATTACCACCAGCACACCCTCAACTTTTCCCTGAAAAATCTAAATGTCCTCTCTACATTCACCCACATCAGGAATTCCAGTTTTCACCCTCTTGGTGACCTCTCTCCTGGAACATTCTAACCTTCTCCAAACTGGACTATTTTGACATGTGACACAAAAGTGTTATTCTGGAATCTCCCCTTATCATCATCCTAGGGCTTTCTTTAGACACATTTGAACTAGAACAATATTCCTATTCTCTTCCGGTCATTCTCTTTCTCAGTTCCTCTGAATCATCACTTCCACAGCTTCCCCAGAAAGTCTCTTTTGAAAGCCTCACAAGTCTGAAAATGTCTTTATTCTACCTACATTTATTTTTTTTTTTAAGTTTTTAAAAGGTTTTATTTATTTATTTGAGACAGAGAGCAAGCATGAACAGTGGGGGTGGGGCACAGGCAGAGGGAGAAGCAGGCTTGCACTGAGCAGAGAACCTGATGTGGGACAGATCCCAGGACCCTGACATCATGACCTGAGCCAAAGGCAAACGCTCAACTGACTGAGCCACCCAGACGGTCCTCTACCCAACATTTAATTGATAGGTTTGCTAGGTATGTCATTTAAGTTGGTAACAACTGTCCACATGTTGAAGGAAATCTTGCTCTCTGGCAGCATCCAGTATTATTGAGAAGCAAAATAATTTTAATTCCAGATTATGTGACCTAATTTGCCCTCATCAGAAATGTTTAGTTTTTTGCTGCTTATTCTAAAATTGCACAATGATAAACTCTAGCATGGGTCTATTTTCTCTGTTAAGACTCCTGAGAGTCCCTTTCAAGTTCTGTCCTCCCATAGCAGAAAATGTCCTTTAACTATTTCTTCCCTACTCTTCATATGATCTTTTCTCTATTTCTCTTATTATTCAATACTAGACCTTCTGGATAAACCCTCTGGTTTTATACCATGAAAATCAGCTAAGGCTGCAAACTGGGAATTTTTTTTGTTGTTTTAGAGAGCTGATTTTTCAAAATATACCATACTTACTATTCAGAGATGGGCTTAGGGAAATTAATAGATTTCTGGAGATCCAGATCTGTTTAATAATGACTCATTTCAGTCAGAACCAAGGCATTCTACCATCTCATTTTCCATTTTAGAAGTAATCTTGCCCAAGTTAACAGGACTATTTTTTTAATGTAATAACAATGCATTCAAACATTACTCTACCACATATAACAGATTATAGATTAATCAACACTCATATACTTTTCTCCATTATGTTCTTCTAGAGGAATTTCTTGAAAAGCATCCAAAGGAAATAAATGATGGTAGGACCGAGCCAAATGTGGAGCAGACACCAAAGTGAGACCTAACAAAGAAAGCAGAGAACCATGTTTAATAGCCCAAACCTCGTTAAGACAATGGCTGAAATGTCAAATGATAGGCTAAATATTTTCAAGGTTTTTTTTAGGTTTGCTGGTACTCATTTCTTCATTTACAGATCACCTTAAAAAGGAGATTCCAGGATGGAGTCTGTTTTCTGTCATTAATCGTGTGACCTCTCTTGGCTATTTGCTTACTTAAAAATGAAACAAATTTCTACAATGCAATTACTTTTTTTTTTTTTTCAATGCAATTACTTTAATTCCTCATTGTCTTTACATATATTTTACAAAGGTTAAGAGCTGCAAAGATGTCTCCTGGATCTACTGCAAAGCCTTTGAAGAACAGACTCCTTTCAGAGGGAGAATCAGAAAACTCCTGGAATGTCATGTTTATACTTAGAAATGGAGTATTGGGCCCTCTGTAAAAAGAGGAATCCTTAATATTTACAGTTACTTTAAGAGCTACATAGATAAGAAGTTATTCAAGATTAATTTACTGGATAGAGAACAGCTAGTTTCTTACCACAGATTTTACATTCAACTGGAAGCTCACAGTACTTGGCCCGACACTGTGGGCAGAAGTATCCTCCTAATGTAAGTCCTGGCTCAGTGTTGCTATCCAAGTGCCTGTGGGAGGAAACAGCACTTTTAAAGTGGTATAGAAAGATGGGAATGGTTACAGCAAAACGAAGTACACTACCTTGATTTTAAAATCTTGAAGCTGTTTCATAGTTCATTTAAGCCAAGGTTTTCTTCTTTTCTCTCTGCATTTCTGTTTTGAATAGCATATATTAATGTCTGTTTTTGTGTGTGGGGGTGTTTTTGTTTTTAAGTAATCTGCACATCCAACGTGGGGCTGGAACTCACAACCCCAAGATCAAGAGCTGCATGCTCTCCTGACTGAGCCCGTCAGGTGTGTTGCATTAATGTCTTTGAATTCACTCATTTTTTTTCTTCTTGAGGGGCTCATCTGCTATTAGTTCCATCCAGTACATTTTTCATTTCAGACCCTGTATTCGTCTCTAAAACTTTGATTTGGGTCCTTTATGTAATAGCTGTTTTAATACTTTGTCTACTAATTCCATTAACTGTGTTGTTTCTTTTCTTTTCTTTTTTTTTTTTAAGATTTTATCTATTTATTTGACAGAGAGAGATCACAAGCAGGCAGAGAGGCAGGCAGAGAGAGGAGGAAGCAGGCTCCCAGCTGAGCAGAGAGCCTGATGCAGGGCTCGATCCCAGGATCCTGAGATCCTGACCCGAGCCGAAGGCAGCGTCTTAACTCACTGAGCCACCCAGGCGCCCCTAACTGTGTTGTTTCTAAGTATGTTTCTGTTCCATGAATCTCTCTTTGATATGGGTCCTATTTTC
Source organism: Mustela putorius furo (assembly GCF_011764305.1). Classification (NCBI taxonomy): domain Eukaryota; kingdom Metazoa; phylum Chordata; class Mammalia; order Carnivora; family Mustelidae; genus Mustela; species Mustela putorius. Next base: position 1,537,723 of record NW_025421294.1, read on the forward strand.
CTATTTCTTTCCATGCCTGGTCATTTTTTGTGGGTGGGGTACTAACCACTTCTCAGTTACATTATCATAGGTGTCTTTGTGGGCTAAGTTTTTTCATCTGATAAATGCATATTCTTAAATTTAATGTCCAACTTATCTATTTATTTTGGTAGCATAATTCTTTTTTTAAATTTATTTTTAACATATAATGTATTATTTGAGGGGTACAGATTCATCACTCTTACACAATACACAGTACTCACCATAGCACATATCCTCCTCAATGTCCATCACCCAGTCACCCCATCTTTCCCTCCCCCTCCCCTCCAGCAACTCTCAGTTTGATTCCTGAGATTTAGAGTCTCTTAGTTTGTCTCCCTCTCTGGTTTTCTCGTTTCATTTGCTCCTCTCTTCCCCTATGATCCTCTGCCTTGTTTTTAAAATTCCACATATTAGTGAGATCATATGATAATTGTCTTTCTCTGATTGACTTATTTCCATCCATGATGTTGCAAATGCAAGATTTCATTTTTTTTTCATGTCAGGCCTGGTCATTTTTAATTGGCTGCCAGACATTATGAATTTTTCTGTTTCAGATGCCGGATTTTTTGGTAATGCAAATAATATGTTGGGGCTTTTTCTAGAATACAGTAAAGTAACTTGGAAATAGTTTGAACTGTTCAAAACTTGCTTTAGAGTTCATCAGGCTGTCCAGAACAGCTGTTAGTCTAGGGTTAATTTGGTTCCATTTCTGTGGACTCTATTCAGAGCCCATTGTTAAGATATCCCTCCACACTGGTAGGACCATGAAGTGTTTCCTGCCCCATGTGGGCTCCTACAACTATGCTGCCTGCTCCTCATCAGGAGTTCTTTCCTGGGCCTCTAGTGGCTCCCACACGAATGTGCTGATCATGACTCTGCTGATAACTCATGGGGAAGTCTCTGCAATCTAGAGAGCTCTCTGTACATCTCTTTACTTTCTAGCACTGTGCCTGGAAAACTACACCCATTTAGCCTCCCCCAACTCTGAACTTGGTGTCTTTACCTGACCAAGACCCCCAGGCTCTGCATGGGTTTTCCTTCCCTGTACTGCAGCCTAGAAATTCTCTCGAGGCAGTAAGCTGCACTCACAGGGCCCACACCTCATTTGCTTCCCTTCCTGCGCTGCTTGTTGTCCACATCTGAAAATCATTGTTTCATATATTTTGTCTGGTTTTCTGGCAGGAGGGAGGACAATACATTCAGTCCCTTATTGTACCTTTATAGCTGAAGACACAACTCTTATTTGTGATTTTGAAAAATTGCTTTTAGTTTTATAATTACAAAAATAAAAAGCTCTGAAGTTAAAACACAGTATGTTCAAAAAGGCCTAGGAGCCATCCCTTTGCCTTTCTCCACACACTGCCCAGGTAAACATTTGTTTAGTTTTTACTTTTTATTTCTGTTACTTTTTTTTTTTTTTTTAACATTTTATTTATTTATTTGACAGACAGAGATCACAAGTAGGCAGAGAGGCAGGCAGAGAGAGAGGGGGAAGTAGGCTCCCCGACGAGCAGACAGCCTGATGTAGGGCTCGATCCCAGGACCCTGAGACCATGACCTGAGCCTAAGGCAGAGGCTTAGCCCACTGAGCCACCCAGGCGCCCCATAAACAAGTATGTATATCCAGTGAAATGCCCACCGTCATCTTAGATGAGTAGCAGCATACAATACACTTTTCTCTAACCCGCTGTTTTACTTAGTAACAGAAGATTTCTCCGCAGGAGTAAACAGAGATAGTCCTCACCCTTGTTACAGCTATGAAGACGGTAACCTTTTACGAAAGCCATTGCACCGCAAGCGCACATAACTCAGTTATGTTCTTTTATTTATAACTTATAGGAAAGAATTTAAAATGTCAAAACATAATCACTGACAGTTTCAAGGTTTTTACTTACGCCATGCTGAAAGAGGGTTTTGCATCTTGATCAGACAGAGAAGCAATGGTATGCTGAGGAAATCCTTCAGAGAAGAAAATGTATTACTTTCTTTTTTCAAGCAAATAGCAAAATTCTAGGACTAGGAACCTAAAAATGTTCCTACCAGAGAGCCCACAGAGTTATACAAAAGTTCTCTCTCCTGCCTTTCAGATTTATTACAGTATGGCCAAGCTGACTGTAATTCAGGTCATGAGAAAAATTAAAAGTAGAGAATGTGGGGCAAAGTTCTGTCTGTACATATGGTTGCAGATTCTAAAGTTTATAATTATCTAATTTAATGACGACACATACTGCTTTTAAAAAGAAAATGTTTGTAAGTTTTAAATACTTCAGACATAATGGAGGAATCTATTACATAGTTGTCCACTTTCATTTTCTTATTATTATTTTTAAAGATTTTATTTATTTGACAGAGATCACAAGTAGGCAGAGAGGCAGGCAGAGAGAGAGGGGAAAGCAGGCTCCCCGCTGAGCTCCCAGGACCCTGGGATCATGATCTGAGCTGAAGGCAGAGGCTTTAACCCACTGAGCCACCCAGGCACCCTGCCCAATTTCATTTTACGTAAGAATTTACTTCTATGTTTAAAATCCTGGAATGCCTAAACTCATGCAGTCTGTCTTCCATACATATTTTTAAATTGAAAATACATCCAAGAAAAACAAAAACCATAAAAAAAAAGATTTCATTACAGAAAAATGTTAAGTCTATCTACATATCAAAGCAAGTAAGTAAGGGTACATGGGTGGCAGTCAGTTAAACATCTAACTCTAGATCTGGGCTTAGGTCGTGATCTCAGAGTTATGAGATTGAGCCCCACACCTGGTTCCACGTTCAGCACAGTCTGCTCAAGATTCTCTTTTCTTCTCTCTGTCCCTCCCTGTGGCTTGCACATGCACACACTCTCTCTCAAATAAGTCTTTTTTTTTTTTTAGTAAAGATTTTATTTATTTATTTGACAGAGAGAGACACAGTGAGAGAGGGAACACAAGCAGAGGGAGTGGGAGAGGGAGAAGCAGGCTTCCTGCTGAGCAGGGCGCCCGATGTGGGACTCCATCCCAGGACCCAGGGATCATGACCTGAGCCAAAGGCAGATGCTTAATGACTGAGCCACCCAGGCATCCCTCAAATAAATGTTTAATAATAAACAAATATCTATTTTATTTTATTAATTTTTAAAGATCTTACTTATTTGGGAGAGAGACAGAAAGAGCAAGAGCAGGAAGGGCTGACAGAGGAGGACAAACAGACCCCGCATTGAGCACAGAGCCCAATGAGGGGCTCGATCCCAGGACTTCGAGATCATGACCTGAGCCCATGTCAGACACTTAACTGACTAAGCCACCCACGCACCCCTAAATATCCATTTTAAAATAACATAAAATAAACACTTACCCATGCGAATAAGTGAACATTCAGAACTTGAGCTAGCAGGTGGAGGACTAACATGATGTGTCAGCAATTCTTTGTAATGGCTTTCATCTAAAATAACATGGTATGTGCCTAATCAGATGAAAAGTAAAAGGAAAAAAAATTAGCTTTCCAGGCATAGGTACCAATCATAGTTTCTTTTCTTTTTTTTTTAAGATTTTATTCTAAGTAATCTCTATACCCAAGGTGGGGCTCACACTCAAAACCCGAGATCAACAGCCACATGCCCTTTTGACTGAGCCAGCCAGATGCCCCTCAATTGTAATTCCTATGCAATTCTGTAAAAGTTTTACCATTTGAAAATGTATATTTTCAAAGTAAGTATTTAGGTTAAATTATCATTTTTCAAAAACCTCACTTAAATGACATCTCTAAACTAACTTCTCCAGGAATAATTATAATCACAATATAATTAAAGCCAAGTTGTAAGATCTTTACAAAGTATTACGTATTAGTGAAATTCCTAGTGTTTCTTTTTTTTTTTTTTTAAAGATTTTATTTATTTATTTGACAGACAGAGATCACAAGTAGGCAGAGAGGCAGGAACAGAGAGAGAGGAAGAGAAGCAGGCTTCCCGCTGAGCAGAGAGCCCAATTTGGGGCTTGATCCCCGGACCCTGGGATCATGACCTGAGCCGAAGGCAGAAGCTTTAACCCACTGAGCCACCCAGGCTCCCCTCTAGTGTTTCAAGACTTATAATGCTTCCTCTAAACACTGACATAATTACTGTAAAGTCCCTGCATTTTGAGATGATATCTTATAGAAGCAATGACACATTTAAGATGACTATCCATATTATGGATTTCAGGCCATGAAGTGACTTAAATTCAGTACCTTAAAAGTAGATGAAAACATCCTAATTAATAAATTGTTACTTCTTACATAGTAATTATGAATAAATATTGAGGAATCTAGATATATACCACCAGTTTCACGAGCAAGTACAGTGCAAACCCGAACCTCTGCAGACAATCCAATAACAGACACTCTTATTTTAGCTGACTTTAGGGTCTTCATAAAGTCCATGTAAATGAAGGATTTTGGGGGAAGAAAAAAAAATGCAAAAATTAACATACTTGAAAAACAGAATTTTCTGAAAACTAGTAATAAATTCACTACAGAATTCTCTTTAGAGTTATGACTCTGGTTTTGATTATGAAAAAATGCAGTGGTTCTACCTTGATTAGATCATAGATATTAGATGGATCACAAGTTGTGAGGCTGCTAAAGATGATTAGGACTTCTCTACTTGTATGTCCAGGCATGTGTCTACAGAAAGATAAAATATATTCCCATTAGGTATAACTAATTAATAAAGACTTTACCCAGACAAAATAGTCCATGTGGTTTATGTGTTTAGACTACAGAGTATCTCATTTGTTTTAACATTGCAAAGGAATGAACTGGGTATATTCTAAACATGTTAATGTAAATTTTTCTAAAATTAGCTACACAAAAAACTGATTCATTTACTGTTTCCATAAATATTTACTGAATACTCTTTTAGGTTCTAGGAATAGAGTAATAAGCAAGAATGAACAAGGTTTCTGACATCATGAAGCCTACAAACCAGTAGATTCATTCTGTGCAAACTCTAAAGTGTACACTGGAAAAGTATGACAATACCATATGGATCAACTTTAAGGTGTGTCTTGACAAAAGTAGCATGCTTCTTTTTTGAAGGGTATAATTTAACCTCATGGTGATTCAGAGTGATAATATTCATAAACATTAATTTCTGTGTATCATTTAATTATATGATAATTTAAAGGACTTGAAGACACAATGAACTATTTTCCCCTATCTAAAAGGTATCTATGCTTTTTGGAGCAATTTTATCAGCTATTTACACTTTCCTGCTTCTGTCTGCATTGCTGGGCCCTCGGATTTCATTTGTGGATGCTTCTCTTGAGCCTACCTCTAATGCGGGTGTTAGCTCCTTCTCACCTACTTCAAAACTAGAAAAATGCCTATTATACAAAGGTATAAAAGTCACGACAGACTTCCAGAGATAAAATATATGTGCTAGCACTAACAGAATATTTCCATTAGGGTCTTAACAACCTTCCAGATATCTGAAGTTGCTGGAAAAGCATGCTACTAATGTGCAGATGTACTACAAAGTAAGGAAAGTCAATAAACATACAACAAACTCAAAACTATTATGCACATTACATTTCATAATTTCATAATTTTTAACAAAATATTTTTCCATCAACATTTCCTTTTATACTAATATTGCTACAGTTTTAACTGTATTTTTCTAAAACCTCTAAGAATCTATCTTACCAACTCAAACGTAAAATAAAAACTACAAGTGGACACCACACTAAACATCATAAATGAGATTACATATTTCTCTTAATGGTTTCATTACTGCTCAGCTTAGGAAGATACATATCAATACATTATCATCTCAACTCATTCAAAACAACTGGACACCAATTATAAATAAAAAATTTGAAATACCAACTTTAGAGTTTGCATAGCCATGCTTAAGGAGTTATAGAGAGATGGTTCTCCATGGCAGGTCATATCTACAGCTTTCTTCAAAGATGTTATATGTTTCCTTGGGTTTCCTAAAATAGAAATAGAATAATCTACTCATAACATTTTATCTATACATTACAGAAATTTGTTTCTCCCCAAACTTATCTATGTTGTTAAAGAACAGAATCCCTTTGATTTACATTTTTAACAAGTTCCACTTTTACCAGAGGCATTTGTTGTATCAACTTTTACTTCATACAGAAAAGACAAAATAAAAAAGTTTCTATGAACTGGCACACATTTTTTTTAAAAAAGATTTTGGGTTTTTAAAAAATTTATTTGACAGAGAGAGACACAGCAAAAGAGGGAGCACAAGCAGGGGGAGTGGAAGAGGGAGAAACAGGCTTCCCGCCGAGCAGGGAGCCGGATGCAGTGCTCAATCCCAGGACCCTGGGACCATAACCCGAGCCAAAGGCAGACACTTAACGAATGAACCACCCAGGTGCCCCCACATTTTTTTTTTAATGTGAGGCTTGAACTCATGACCCTGAGACCAAGAGTTGCATGCTCTACTGACTGAGCCAGCCAGGTACCCTATTAGCACATATTTTAAATATTATTAACTTAAAGTGCAAAACTTTTTAATTTTAAGACTCAAACATTTTCACATCTCTGAAGTCATGCTGCATCTTCCAATCATTGGCAGCCAAGGAGCACCTGTGACGCAGACATCACTGCTCCCACGTGAACCTACGAATGGCTACCGCGGCCTTTTTCCAAATGCATCACGTACTTTTTTGTACTATTCATGCTTAGTCTCACTGCCACTTCAAGTGTTTCTACAAAAGGTTATTAATGCAAAAGGTTCTATTTTTATGTAGAAAGGCAAGGAACAGAGCAGTGAGGTATAAATTTATTACTAGTGAAAAAAATTCATTAATAAAAGAAAAATTCCCTATTTTTCTTCAGGGGATTAAAAAAAGAGCTTTAGAAGACCTAAGAAAGGAAGATTTCTGCAAATAAAAACAGCTGTATTATCTTCTGTTACCAAAATAACATCTGAAAAGATTGTCTATTGCTATTTTCTCACACCAAACAATACATTTTTTGGTGTGAACAATTTATATATATCATCTAGCACTGTAACAAATTTTAACTGCTAGAATGCTTCCTTCTTGATGGCTCATAAAATAAAAGTATCTTACAAATGATGGAATCTCAGAATCAATGACATATGGTACTCTTCAAACATTTTCTTCTATTTCAACACTGTCTTCATATTAATTAATGAAAATCAAAATATCATGAAATTGATTTGATCAGGTAATTCATCAAATTACCTCCACACTATTGAACACTTCTTCCCAATTTGTCACTACTGTTACAAAGAGCGTATTTGTAGAATGAGGTTTTTTTCTTCTTTCATAATGTTTCTTAAGTATAAATTCCAAGGAACAACCATTTTTCTATCTTTTCCCAAAAATGTTAAATAAATTAATCAGTCTATCAACACTATAGGTACCAGTTTTTCCATGGTTCCATAAGTAATATACTGCTTTTTAAACTTCATTTTGTTCATTTAAAGTATATAAAGTAATAAAATACTGAGTGGTTTAGATTTTCGATCACTTGTTTGACTAAAATTTCTTTTTTTTTTTTTTTTTTAAAGATTTTATTTATTTATTTGACAGAGAGAGATCACAAGTAAGCAGAGAGGCAGGCAGAGAGAGAGAGAGAGAGGGAAGCAGGCTCCCTGCCGAGCAGAGAGCCCGATGCGGGACCCGATCCCAGGACCCTGAGATCATGACCTGAGCCGAAGGCAGCGGCTTAACCCACTGAGCCACCCAGGCGCCCCAAATTTCTTTTTTTTTTTAATTATTTTTTTAACTTTTTTTTTTAAAGATTTTATCTATCTATCTATTTATTTATTTATTTAAATTTTGTTTGTTTGTTTGTTTAAGATTTTATTTATTTATTTGATAGAGAGAGATCACAAGCAGGCAGAGAGGCAGGCAGAGAGAGGGGAGGCAGCAGGCTCCCTGCTGAGCAGAGAGCCCAATGCGGGGCTCGATCCCAGGACTCTGAGATCATGACCTGAGCCAAAGGCTGAGGCTTTAACCCACTGAGCCACCCAGGCACCCCAAAGATTTTATTTATTTATTTAACAGACAGAGACCACAAGCAGGCAGAGAGGCAGGCAGAGAGAGAGGAGGCAGCAGGCTCCCTGCTGAGCAGAGAGCCCAATGCAGGGCTCGATCCCAGAACCCTGGGATCATGACCTGAGCCAAAGGCTGAGGCTTTAACCCACTGAGCCATCCAGGTGCCCCTTAATTCTGTTTTTTTTTTTTTTTAATTAACATATAATGTATTATTAGCCCCAGGGGTACAGGTCTGTGAATCGCCAGGTTTACACACTGTACAGCACTTCCCATAGCACAAACCCTCCCCAATGTCCATAACCCAACCACCCTCTCCCTAGTCCCTTCCCCACAACAACCTAAAATTTCTTTTTTTTTTTTTTTAAAGATTTTATTTATTTATTTGACAGAGAGAAATTACAAGTACACTGAGAGGCAGGCAGAGAGAGAGAGAGAGAAGGAAGCAGGCTCCCTGCTGAGCAGAGAGCCCAATGCGGGACTCGATCCCAGGACCCTGAGATCATGACCTGAGCTGAAGGCAGCGGCTTAACCCACTGAGCCACCCAGGCGCCCAATTTTTCTTTTTTTTTTTTTAAAAGAGTTTATTTATTTATTTGACAGAGAGAGATCACAAGTAGGCAGAGAGAGAGGAGGAAGCAGGCTCCCCAGCAAGCAGAGAGCCCGATGTGGGGCTTGATCCCGGGATCATGACCTGAGCCAAAGGCAGCGGCTTAACCCACTGAGCCACCCAGGCGCCCAATTTTTCTTTTTTTTTTTTTAAAGAGTTTATTTATTTATTTGACAGAGAGAGATCACAAGTAGGCAGAGAGAGAGGAGGAAGCAGGCTCCCCAGCAAGCAGAGAGCCTGATGTGGGGCTTGATCCCGGGATCATGACCTGAGCCAAAGGCAGAGGCTTTAACCCATTGAGCCACCCAGGCCCCCCTAAAATTTCTTTTTTAATATCTATTTAATTTCTCTTTGTATTCTGGTATGAATTATCTGTCATCTTTGTCCATTCATCAACGTATAACTTCTTCACGTTCTTATTTATCTGAGTAAGTTTTAAAATATCTGCCATTATTTAATACATATTTCAAGTATTTAGTCTCAGAATCAAAAAATTTTAGAAACAAGAAGTACCTCACTAAGTCCAAATCTGTCATTTCATAAGTAAGAAATGAATCTAACAAGTTAAAAGATTTGCCTAAAACAACTACCTACCCGACAGCAGTACCATCACTTAAACGTACATCTCCTTGCTCTTCACCCACTTCTCTTTCTACTATGCCATACAAAAGAGTTTGTTCATATCCTACTGTATTGTGAGCATAGGAAAAAGGTGAATTAGTTTACTGTCAGTGTGGTTTACAGCAGTGATTCTGATCAGAGAGACAACGGGTGCTGTCAAAAGGCCTATCAAAATACCTAGAGGACTTTCATCCCTATATACATATGACTTCCCTCACCCACAGAAAACTACTCTGAACGTGAGAAGGGTGCAAGACGGTTGGTCCTATGTCCTTTCCTTGGGGAAACCAACCTGTCCTCTCAGTATAACAAACCAGCTGCTCCCCCTGCTTCCATCATCCTGCTCCAGGTACAGGCACATAATTCAGGCCTACCAACACAATACTGCACTCTGGGTCATTCTGCTCACGGGTGGGCAGGTCAGAAGCAGGGTCATTTGGAGACCTCTCTGGGACTTGTGCTGAAGCTACTGACTATGAGGGATATGCAGACTTGGGGCTAGTAACAGACATCTTTTCACCTTACAGAAATCCTTCAGAAAATGAGGTCAAACAGAACTAGAAACCCTGGAAACTACTATGTGTGAAATCAGCCCTCCTTTAGATGTGAGTCAATAATTTCCCTTGTGTGCTAAAGCTAGTTTGAGATTTTTTTTAGTTACTCATAACTGAATTTCTTGATCACTCCAGGCTAACATACATGTCACTCCTCACTGCCATAGTGAAAAACTATTAATTAATGACAAAAATATATTATTTCACACTCATCTGTATTGGTAAGGATGAAAGGATGAGAAACACATTTAAAGGATAGCATATTTTGGAGACATTAAAACAGAATCAGTGATGTGAATTTGTTACAGCACATATACCAAAGCAAATGAAACCTGCACTACCTTATTTTTTTTTTTAATTAACATGTAATGTACTATTTGCTTCAGGGATACAGGTCTGTGAATCATCAGGCTTACATATTTCACAGCACTCCCCATAGCACATACCCTCCCCAATGTCCACAAACCAGCGACTCTATCCCTCCCCCCACCCCCACCATTGCACTATCTTATAAGAGAATAAAATTTAGTTTAGGCATGTCTTGTAAGAAGAAAATTTGAATTATTAACAATAATTGAAAATTGAATTATTAACAATAACTGCAACTCAATTTTTAAACCCTTTGTTCCTCAGAGGTTTAACTTTTAAAAAATAATTGAAAATTGAATTATTAACAATAACTGCAACTCAATTTTTAAACCCTTTGTTCCTTAGAGGTTTAACTTTTAAAAAATTAATTTTAAGAGTAAGTGGATTTTTGGAGTTGTTACAATAATTTTATCTTAATACTTTCAGGATAAGAATCTGTAAGCCTTATATAAACATTTACATTCATTGCAGTAGTATCCATTACCGTACAGAACTCAATTTAAAACAGTTCATCTTAGATACCAAGAGTTTAATGGAGGATTTAATGGACAGGTTATTAAGAGTTTCACATGGATAGCATAAAAGAAGTCTCCATTTTACTTATTAGCCAACCTTCTGAACAGGGTTACAAGGTTGAGTAAATAAAGCCAAGTCCTTGAGTTCTATAAAGGTAATTTTATGCATACCTGAGAGTTCAGTCAGTTTTTCAGCTCTTTTACTCTTTGTTACAATTATTCCAATCTCAAAATAAAAACAAAAATGATTATTAACAAATTATTTCTTCTTCATAAGAATGTACATAATGAAAATAAATTAGTAATTACAAAAGGCGTAAGTAACATATGAGAAACTTTTTCTCATGCTTTTGACAGAAATTTAGCTATGAGTTCACTGTACATTATTTAACTTTTAGAATTGTCTTGTCACTGGTAAGTGTACCAGAAACTGTTACAAAATCTGGGTCATACAGTAATTCACAGAACGCATGTCCAAAATTTTAAAAATAAATTAGAACTGGCAGTAATAGCAGGAATCTAATTCTGAATTCCATCACTTATCTACATACCTGACTAATAGGATTTTGATCAAAATATTCTTCTACGAAGTATTCCAATAACTGTTTAAAGAAACACAAATATTAGATAAGGGCAAAATTTTTTTTTTTTTTTAAAGATTTTATTTATTTATTTGACAGAGAGAAATCACAAGTAGATAGAGAGGCAGGCAGAGAGAGAGAGAGAGGGAAGCAGGCTCCCTGCTGAGCAGAGAGCCTGATGCGGGACTCGATCCCAGGACCCTGAGATCATGACCTGAGCCGAAGGCAGCGGCTTAACCCACTGAGCCACCCAGGCGCCCAAGATAAGGGCAAAATTAATAACCACACAGAACATGTTCTGTGAAACCCACTTATCAAGCATTACTTCTCATGATTTTTAGGCTCATAGATTTTCAAATATGTTTAGTAAAAATATTAAATAAACAAAAATAAATTTAAGAACATTCAAATAAATAAAAATCACAATATTAAATAAATGTGAATTTTAAATGGTAAGTGATGAAATGGGTTTAACAGATGGAACCAGGGCACTGGGTGGCTTAGTTGGTTAAGGATCTGACTCTTGATTTCAGCTCAAGTGGTGATCTCAGGGTGATGAGATTAAGCCCCAAGTCAGGTTCTGTGCTCAGTGGGAAGTCTGCTGGAGATTCTGTCTGTCCCTACATCACTCCCTGTCACATATGCTCTAATAAATAAATCTTCAAAAAATAATAAGAAAAGATAAATAAAAGATGGAACCATCTGGACTTATGAGATAGAAATAATCTAAACATGGAAAGCTCCAATGAAGCCAGAAACGAGAGAATGAGCAGAAATGAGGATGCATTTTGATAAATTAGGAATAATCTGAATGTGTTTCTGAACTGGGGGGAAAGATCTGAGTAAGTCCAAAGACAATGAAAAGCAAGACCATGACTGGGGTGAGAGGACAGAAATTAAGAGCATAAATAATTAGCCAGTTTGTTCATTTTTCTAAATAATGTGATGAAACTTCTAATTAGTTATAGTTTGTATTAACTCAAAAAAGTGCATTCTTTAAGAAAATTTCTTCATGGGAATGTGTAATATTTACCCAAGGGTAGAGGGTAGATAGAAAGAACTATGACCAAGTCCTAGAGCATTCTGGCATTCTAAAGTGGGAGAGAGGAGCCTAAGAAGAAACAGAGACTATATGTGACCAAAGTCAAAAGAAGGATGTGTGGGGCGCCTAGCTAGTTCGGTCCTTAGAGGGTGCGAATCTTGGTCAAAGGATCCTGAGTCTGAGCCCCACATCAGGGGTAGAGATTACTTAAAACAAAACAAACAAACCAACCAACCCACCACACAAACAAAAAACAAAAGAAGAATGCCTTTGAGGAAGGAAGAAGTGGTCAACTATTTCAGTTGCTATTAAAGATAAAAAGGAGTTGAATTTCACTTCCTAGAGGTTTATGGTGGACCTTGAAAATGTAGTTGTGAAAAAAACACTCCAACTGGAGCGTGTTAAAGGTAGAATGCTGCAGACATTCAACTGTGGAGAGTTGATCAATACTGCAATAAAAGACAAATATAATCTAATAAATTTTACAAACTCATGTACACGAAGTACCCGAAAAGGAGCAGGGGATTCTGGAGCATAATGCAGTCCAGCTGTAGGACTCAGTTTCTACCTCATCCTACTCCTCTGAAGCCCCATTCACCACTGAAAAAAATCCTGAGAACTTCCACTAATACTCTTGCTTTTGGAAAGAAGTGAAGAGAACGAGTATTCTTAACTTTTTCCTCCTCTGTTATGAATGAATAGGGAAAGAAATAAAGAACTGACCTTCCTTTTTAGAAGAGAAGAACCCAAGCTTCCACTTAATTGAGGGAAAGAGTTCAAAGGCTGGAATAACCTCATGGAAATGCATTATTTCCTCCCTCTCCTGCCCAGTTAGTTAAACAAGATACAGGATGGTTAATATAATCTCAGAAGATGAAACGAAGCCCTGTAAATCCAACAGAGTCTGCACACCACCCAAGCTGAGCCTCACCCCTTTGGTGCACACCATTTCACCCCAGGGGCTACTTTTAGGCCACAGAAAAGTAGAAAAGTTCGGTACCCTGAACTACCCAGTCTAAAATCAAGCTTTACAAGGGAAAACATGATCCACACAAAAACCTATTCATAGAGGTTCCCAGCAGCATTATTCATAATGGCCCCCAAAAGTGGAAACAACCCAAAGTTGTACACAATGGAATACTGTTTGGCAAAACTACAGAAAATTTTTGTGTTTGTTTTTCTACCACCCCCCCGCTTTTTTAAAAAAATTTTATTTATTTAAGTAATGTCTACACCCAACGTGGAGCTCAAATTCACAACCCTGAGATCAAGAGTTGCATACTCCTCTGAGCCAGTCAGGCACCCCTGGGTTTTCTCTTCGTAATGATAAAAATGCTCTAAAATTGACTGTGGTAATAATGTTGCACAACTACTGTAATATTCAAAAACCTGTAACAGTATATTTTAAGTAAATTAACTTTATGGTATATGAATTATGTTTTAATAAAGACCTTATAGTAAAAAAAAATTTTTTTTTCTTCGAATTCAGCATCCTTTTTCACATTTAGTATAAATTAAAATGGTTTTACAATACCTTTAAAGTACAAGTCAGTCTATTTGGCTTTAAGTCTTGGTCTTCCATTGTTCTTGATCCATCTACTACCACATAAAGATGACGCATCTACCAAATATAAGCCACAAATACAACAATTTTCAAATAAATTTTTGGCCAAGAAGTAAAAATGGCATTTAGTATTTACATATTCTACACATACTTTTTTTTTTAAGATTTTATTTCTTTATTTGACAGACAAGAGATCACAAGTAGGCAGAGAGGCAGGTAGAGAGAGAGGGAGGGAAGCAGGCTCCCTCTGGCAGAGAGCCCAATGCGGGACTCGATACCAGGACCCTGGGATCATGACCTGAGCTGAAGACAGAGGCTCTGAGCCAACCAGGAGCCCCTCTACACATACTTTTTCTTATATTTGTCTAAAACATTTATTCTCTTACTACTGTTAATTCTGTCATGACAGAATGTTTCTCTAACCCAACTAGCTCTTGTATTGGTAAAGAAAAAAAATGTCAACATACCATTCCAAGTCGAACTTGTCCATGGTGCTCAAATACTCTGTTAAAATTATGTAAACATTTTAATGGAATGTCCTCTGTTATACCCCCCAAAATACAACTTTTCAACTACCTGCATTTTTCAGTGAAGCAAATTATTAACTTATGTGGTCCACATAATTACAGGAATTTTGGACAGTTCCTGAAGACCCATTTCCCTTCTGAGGCACTAAGTTGCTGGTTCTTTCCCCTTACTCAAGAAATAAAGGTCAGTTTCCCTAGAATACAGCTGAAATGAAGTACTGAGGAGTGGGTATAGGTGGACAGAAAGGCTTAAAGGACTCTATTTAATCTTTTGTAACACACAAAATTTTACATACCTTTTTCTCTTTGCTTTGAAGAGAATGTCTTCTATTGTAGCTTTAAGTGATCCCGATTCATCTTCTTTAAGAATCTCCCTAAAAGCATTATTTACTTGTTTGAAAAGCTAAAAATTTATTAACTCAAAAGAAATGAAAACATATATTCACACAGAGATCTGCACATGAATGTTCATACCTGCATTACTCATAAAAGCCAAAAAGTGTAATCAGTCTAAAAGTCCATCAACTGGTGAATGCAAGAATGAAAACATGGTATACAATATAATGCTATCCGGTAATAAAAAGGAATGAATTACTGATCCCTGCTACAATATGGATCAACCTTGAAAATACTGTTATAGGAAAGCAGCGAGACAATACTGATCACATATTCTATGATTACATTTACATGAAATATCCAGAAAGGCAAATGCATGGAGACAAAAAGTAGATTAGTAGTTGCCTCTGGCTAGAGACAGGAATGAAATTAATCGCAAACAGGCATGAAGGATCTTAATGGGGTGGTGAAAATTTTCTAAAACTGATTTATGGTGGTGATTGCACAACTCAATAAATCTAAAAAACCGATGAATTTTAAGTTGGGAACAGGTGAATTGTAACATGCGTTAAACACACTTCAATAAATTTTAAAAACCAATCACTGAACGAGAAGAGAGACAAAGTTGTAAAGAACAGGAAGAAACAAGGTGTAAAAGAGAAGGGAGAAATAATGCCCTACGCACCATGTCCTTTCATAGCCTCCTTCCCATCGCTTAGTTCTTTCAGGTTCTTCATCCATTTTTTCCTTTAATGGATTATTCAATATCCTGTAAAAACCACTGAGTGTGAATTTTCTAAGAATATTTGGCACCAAATTCATACATTTAAATGTGAAAAGTAAAGAGAGGGAAGCAAACATACAAAGTAAAAAACAAAGAATGCAAGGTCATCCAATTCTTTGCTATTTATTTAATAATCATTGTTGAATGAAAATACTGAACAAAATCCTCATGGAACTCTTTTTCCCATCCGTAAGAAAAAATACAAATGTCCACACACGAGTTTGGCACCAAGAGAGAGAGATAAGCATCTTTCTAAAATTTTTAAAAACAAAAATCCATTATTATCATAGGATAAAACTACAGAATTATGGGAAGTGAGAGAAGGTACAGATGAAACAAGATTAGCTACAAATGATGGTTATTATTATAGCTAAGTGATGGATCATGGTGCTTCACTCTACTACCTTTCCACCTTTGTATATGTGTGAATTTTCTTATTTAAAAAAAAAAAAAAAACTCTGGGGCTCCTGGGTGGCTCAGTGGGTTAAGGCTCTGCTTTTGGCTCAGGTCATGATCTCAGGATCCTAGGATCAAGTCCTGCATTGGGCTCTCTGCTCTGCAGGGAGCCTGCTTCCCCCTCTCTCTGTTTGCCTCTACGCTTGCTTATGATCTGTGTTAAATAAACAAACAAACAAAATCTTTTAAAAAAAATCTCTAAGTAAGCTCTATGGTGAAAGTGGCACTCAAACTCATAAGGTGGATACCAAGAGTCACATGCTCTACTGACTAAGCTAGCTAGGTGCCCCATCTAATCATGAGTTTTAAAATGAAATGTATTATTTATAAATGGTAAAAGCTTATGGCTCATAATTCAAAAAAGGACAAAATATTAAATGTTTATTATGCTCTCAACTATTAAAAAATAGGAGATGTTTAGTAACTCAATAAATAGGACACAGTTTCATCTAGATGAAGGTTAACTGGTTTTTTGCTTTATTACTTTCTGTATTTTCATGTGAACATGAATTTTTTTAATAATCGGGGATGAAAATGGTGGTGGGGGAAATCTACTAAGCACAGCCAAGTAATAAACATTCTAGTCACATCTACACTTCCATCTTCCCAAATGGTATATCCCTCCCCACCCTATGCTCCCACTTCCTTTGGCTTCCTTCTTCCATATACGATCAAAGGAATCCTAAGGGCTAAGAAGACATTAAGGCACACAAATCCCCTCACTGACAGGAGAAAAAATTAATTTCTGTAATAAGGACCATAAGCAAGACCTTACACTTCCACTTATATCATGGTTTTCTACAGAAAAATGTATTTTAAAATCTAGAGAACTGACTTATCATGGACTTCTGAAATGAACATCTACTGACAAATTGGAGACTGCTTTAATGGTATCACTGCTTTCTGTGGCACCTGCTATCATCAGGTATTATTTGCTAAAGTTCTGTATGCCTCTCACTGAATTGACAAACCATTCCCGGGCATAGGAAGAGATCTATTGGTTTCAGGAAATCTGGTGATCTACTTTAACATACTTCGGTAGAGTGCCTGAAGCAAGGACAAATGACTTAGAATTCTAACATTTGTATTATTTCAATGCCCTGGGCTAGTGCTTGTAAATTTAATGATGACTGCAGGCAGAGGATATGGTGATTAAATGAAGTTTCTGATCCTACATGAAAGTTTCTGTATTTACTGTGAATTATAAAAACCAAAGCTTACATAGTATTCATGATTTTTTTAAAAAAGATTTTATTTGGGCGCCTGGGTGGCTCAGTGGGTTAAGCCACTACCTTCGGCTCGGGTCATGATCTCAGGGTCCTGGGGTCGAGTCCCGCATCGGGCTCTCTGCTCAGCAGGGGGCCTGCTTCCCTTCCTCTCTCTCTGCCTGCCTCTCTGCCTGCTTGTGATCTCTCTCTGTCAAATAAATAAATAAAATCTTTTAAAAAAAAAAAATAATAAAAAAAAAATAAAAAAGATTTTATTTATTTATTTGTCAGAGAGAGGGAGAGCGAGAAAGCGAGCACAGGCAGGCAGAGGCAGAGGGAGAAGCAGGCTCCCCGCCGAGCAAGGAGCCCGATGTGGGACTCGATCCCAGGACGCTGGGATCATGACCTGAGCCGAAGGCAGCTGCCCAACCAACTGAGCCACCCAGGCGTCCCCATGATGTTTTTAAACACCAATTCTTACAAAGTCACTACGGCCATCCATCATACCAATATTTAAACGTCTATTTTATTCTTAGTTTGCTACTTTTAATTTTTCTGGAAGTTCAGAAACGCAGTGAGAACTAAAGAACAGAAGCTGCAAAGAGGCATACTTCTGGCTCACTACATCCAAGGACTTCCTAAGTAGAGCTGTCTGCACTGGGAAATGACAGGGATAGGACAGAGGTTTTATGATCCCGTAACTACTGACGTTCCAGGGGAAACTGGAAGTTTATCATGGATGTTATTAACGGAGCAGAAGGCTACGCATCCTAGAGAAAGATGTACTTGGCGACGTCTTAGGTCTGTTATCTCCAAAAGATCCGTTTCCTGAGGCTCCGACTCCAGAAAAGCCACTCTGCCTAGCAGAAGCCGGTCAGTGTGATTCCTGTCACACGAACTCAGAATGCTGCTGCAAACAAACGAGATCTGCACCCAACATCGCAGTTTATGAAGCTTTTATTCACACATCACCCTGCCACGCTACGAGGCGTGGGTGATCACTGTCCTGTTTTCATACATGGAACTCGAGGTTTAAAACGCTGGTAACTCTCTCGAGGTCACACAGCCGGAGGCAAGTTAAACTCGAACTCAAGCCCACAATTCCCAAAACTCGCATTCCGCTTTAGGGAAGGAGAGCCCGGCCCTGGACTGCAGCCCCGGATGCTTCCGTGCAGCTACAGGACGGCAGCTGCCGTCCTCCCGCTCCACACGCTCCCTCCCACCCTCCATCCACAACCTGCTGGTCGAAGCCCTTCAGCCTCCGCCCCCCTACCCTCCCGCCCGGCCGCGAAGGCCCCTCCTTGCTGCCGCGCTCCCCAGACCGTCTGTTCCCACCTTGGCTCCGCGAGGACCTCTACCCGCGAACTCGCCCGTCTCGTAGGACGCCGCTCTAGCCGGAAGCTCCGCCCAGTCTGCGCGGAGGCCTCTGCCGAAGTCCTTCCCCCGAGCGCCGCGGCGACGCACAAACGTTCCGGATGATGAGAGCGTCGGTCGCGAGAGCAAAGGGCTCGGGGACGGGGCGTTCCAGGAGCTGACTTAGGGTGCGAGGAGGAGCCTCTTGCCGCACTCTCAGCCGTTATTCACAGAAAGGCAGGAAAAGTGATGTCTCCTCGGCCGGGTAGCCGTCGGACCGGGATTTTAGGAGCTTGAATTTGGTGTATTCTGAATGCAGCAGCAGCAACTAAGCCAGAACCTTGCCGTGCAACAGTTTTCTGGGGCTGCTCCGCTGCCCTGTTCCTGCAAGAAGTATTATTGAGCACCTGCTTTGGGCCTGATACAGTTCTAAGCACTGAGTAAATAGCAATTAAAGACTAATCCCTGCCCCCCGTGGAATTCTTCTATGAATACATTTATCGAGACAAACATACTGTATCAAATGGTGATAGTGCAAATAGAGAAAAATTAAGCATGGAAGGGGAAAATGGTACCAGCTTAGCAGAGTGCAAGTCAGAGGAGTCCTCACTGAGAAGACAGTCGAGCCCTGACCGAATGAGGAAGGGAGTTAACCATAGTTACAGCTAGGGCAAGCAAGATCTCCTGAGGCGAAGGGAACTGCAAGAGCTACCGCCCGGACGTGGAAACACATCATGTGCTTCTGGGACTGAATGAGAAGATGGGTTGAGTGATGGCAGCGGAAGGCGGCTGGGGGCTCTCGACATTTTCAAAAACTTGGGACAGATGATAGTGGTTTGGAGGAGGGCGGTATGGCAGTGCAGCTAGCGAGAAGGGTTGGATTCTAATCTTGTCCATAGGCCAGCTGTGGGTTAAAAAAGAGCCAGTGACCCAAAAGTTTTCAATTGAGCAACTGCCCAGTTAGAGTTGCTATTTCTTAAAGGATGGGTGTGTGTGTGTGTGTGTGTGTTGATCAGTTCAGTTTTGGACAAGTTTAAGATGCCTGTGATGCCTGCTAATACATACAGTTAGTAGTGTGCATGAACACTGTAGGGCCTTAAAACGGGAGAAAGATGTCAGCCTTCTGTGACTGCGGTGACCTCAAGCAGAAACCAAAAACAAGAAGTGGAAAACCAAAGAAGCAGAGGCCGAAGGATTTTTCATGTGTTTATGTGGAACTAAATTTTAGAACTGAATTTTTACAACTGATTATATGTCCTGACACATAATTATACATTAGATAACTGTTTGCAAGCACATCTACCCCTTCCCGCTTTGCTGTATATAACCCCCTGTGAAGGTGAAAGTTTCAGAGAGGTTCTGAGCAATGCGAAAGTTTCCTGGGCTACAGTCCTCAGTAAGACAAATAATGCATTTATTAACCTACTGGGAGGCGGGCTTTTTTTGTTTTTTAAGAGGACACTAGCCTTTCCCACAAAGAGATGGCTAGGCAAGGCCCATGCAGAGGCATCAGAAAAAGCTTACGCCCAGGAGACGAACAGTGGGAAGGAACTGCAGGAACTGGAGCTTACTTCCCCATCAGCATACACTTCCCCGACTCTGCTGCCTATATCGCCTTGTTGGTACCAACATCTCCTCTTAGCTTCTGTCCGCTCAAAAATATAAACACCAGCCATGCAGCAGGATACTGAAAAGACCTGGATTTAAAATCAGGCTCTGCCACACTGGGTGAGTAGCCAACAAGCAAGTCACAAACTACATTTGATGTATGGAGTGGCGATACCTTCAGCTACCCTACAGGGCTTACGCATCACATAATGGCAGCTCCCTTACCAACTACTTTTATTCCCCCCCCCCCCCCCCCGAAGACAAAGGCCTTGTTATTTTCAGAAAGGAGGAGAATTTGGCATTGCTGAAATCTTTCCCAGGGCCAGTCACCTTTCATTTTTGCCTCCCCCACATCTTTAACTCTTCACAGGACTCGGACTTTTTCCTTGCCCTTCCTACTTTCCTCTGTCCTCCCTTCCTTTCACAAACTCCACTTCTTCCTTTTTCTGTTCCTCCGTTCTGGTTGCCATCGTGTTATAAGACAGGATGCATTCCTATGGAACAACTGGCCACAACCCCAAGCCCCAAGTATGTGTCGTATATGTTCACAATCCATCAGTCTGGGAAAGCCTTGTTGTTGTTTTTTTTTTTTTTTTAAAGATTTTATTTATTTATCAGAGAGAGAGAAGGGGAGAGAGCAAGCACAGGCAGACAGAATGGCAGGCAGAGGCAGAGGGAGAAGCAGGCTCCCTGCCGAGCAAGGAGCCTGATGCGGGACTCGATCCCAGGACGCTGGGATCATGACCTGAGCCGAAGGCAGCTGCTTAACCCACTGAGCCACCCAGGCGTCCCGCCTTGTTTTTTTTTTTAATTAAAAAATTCTAGGGTGCCTGGGTGGCTCAGTGGGTTAAGCCGCTGCCTTCGGCTCAGGTCATGATCTCAGGGTCCTGGGATCGAGTCCCGCATTGGGCTCTCTGCTCAGCAGGGAGCCTGCTTCCCTCTCTCTCTGCCTGCCTCTCCATCTACTTGTATTTCTGTCAAATAAATAAATAAAATCTTTTTTTAAAAATTCCAATTTTTTTAAAAAAAATGTAGGGTTTATACCCAATGTGGGGCTTGAACTCATGACTCTATCAAGAGTCCCGTGTTCTACCAACTGAGCTAGCCAGCAACCCTAGGGATGGCTTTTCTTTTAAATGGAAAAAAAAAAAAAAAAAAAAAAAAGAGTCCCCAGCAAAGTGCATTTGTGGAGAGGAGGCTGGATCATTCAAATTCACAACTGTGGAGTTTACTCTCCTCTGTATATATTTTAGTCAAGCATCTTAACTAGAAGTTGTACCAAGACAAAACAAAGCATGTATAAATCCATGGTAATCCCCTGACATAACTAGGGCTGACACAATATTCTAATTGTGTACAAATTGGGAGAAGAAATGGATCTAATCTAGCCTAATGTTTCAACTAGTAAAACTAAAGGATAGCTATGAAGAATGGAACAGTCTGTTCTTTGCCCATGGGTAGCTAGACACAGCCACCAGGCTTAATAAATTTATGAAGAGCTCAGCCAATGTTATTGTGCCAAAATTCAGACTGGAAGAGGTAGACTTGCCTTTTCCAATACCTTTAGATGAAGCCTCACACACTGCAGAGACTCATTAAAAACCTTCACAACTTTTTATTTTTTTAAAGATTTATTCATTTGATAGACAGAAATCACAAGTAGGCAGAGAGGCAGGCAGAGAGGAGAGGCAGGCTCCCTGCCGAGCAGAGAGCCCGATGCAGGGCTCGATCCCAGAACCCCAGGATTATGACCAGAACCGAAGGCAGAGGCTATAACCCACTGAGCCACCCAGGCACCCCAACTGCTTTTAACAGTATAGAATAATCCTTATTTTGACACGTAAAGGATTTGTTATCATCCCTGAAGTCACAGTGCCAAGCCTAATGCCGTTATCTACCTAAAAGTCAAAAGAATTGATACCCTAAGGCTGCACCCAGCACAGACCAATAAGGATTGGGATGATTATACACTCTTACACACGATTTGCTTTTTAAAAGCTTGTTTCGAGTCTCACCTTGCAGCTTTGGAAACTAGGTGTAACTGGCATATTTATTATGTTGTGATAAGGACTGTTGTTCTAAGTCCTGCATTACCTTCATAACAACTATGGGAATAGGTACACATAGTTCTCACACAAATAAGCAAACTGAGGGACAGGAAAGCTAGGTAATTTGTCCAAGGTCACACAAAGAGTAACTGCTGCAGGGCAAAGGAAGAATAGGACAACACAAACAGGGAGGAGCCAGCGGGTCCTGTGGCAGCCACTAGAAATCTTGGGGGGATGCCTATACTGGGTTGCAGTCCCCCCCATAAAATCACAGTTATGTTTCCATGCTTTTCTCTAACTGCAAAGTGGTATTATTTTAACTTAACAGTGCTTTCTAAAAACTGCCCAAATTACTTGGGCATTTTTTTTTATGAAAACTGTTCACATTAAGACATGTGAACAATATGAAACACAGGAGGAAGGATGACACAGCCCTCCACCTAAGTCATTCGTCCTTTCACAGAAGAGAAGTCACACAGTTAGTGGAGAACCACAAGCTGCCAGGAGACTGGGTCTGAATCCTGATTCCTCCAGCTGAGCCTTCAGAAATGTGCAAACGAGGTATTTCCTATCACAGTGATGAAGCAGGGAAGACAGCTCTGGGTGAGGAAGTCTTAAACAACCTCAATTCAAGAAGGTCCCTAGAGCCACGACTGGAGAACTCCTTCTTCTGTTGCTCATACAGAACTAGCGGAGACACACACACACACACACACACAAACACACACACACACCCATTCTGGTCATTATAGATACTTTCAGTATTTCATATGAAACATTTTATATCAATTGAAAGTACTTAAAATACTCTTAAAATATATTTTATTAACACCAGACAGAGCAATCCCATTTTACCCAACCCATGAATTTAGTGACAGTCAACCCAGAACGGGAGTACAGAACCTAATACTCCAACAGACCAAGATTCCAATCCTATTTAATCACTTGCCACTGTGTGATGGGGGACCAGTCAACCTACCACATCATCAGTTTTCTTACATGTTAAATGAAGATGAGAAATGATTACATGTCAATGGAATGTTATAAGGATTAAATGATAATTTTATATATGTGCGTGGATACAGTTTAACTTTTACTATAAATACTAGTAGCCTTCAATTTATTTCCAAAACTACACGGCATATATGAAAAAACTAACACCCGTTCTTTCTGGAAGATGGATATACATATGTTTATAGTTTTCTATATTTCTTTAAATTTTTCAAAATACAGAGAAATTAAAATATTTATCTTATCTACTTTTAATACAAAATCACCTACATAAAGGAATCCCTGTGTGCAGCTATCAGCAGGATCAAGCAGGATCACAGGCTTTCCCAACAGAACTTCTGGAACAACTGTTTATATTAGAAGGCAGACTGCAGAAGTAAGCATCTCAGGTCAGAGCTGTATGAGACCTCTGACATCTAATCTAAACCTTTAATTTTCCAAACTAGAATTTGGCCTAAGTGGTTCTTAAAGTTACATCCAGCTGCTTAATTCCAAGAGGTATTTAAGTACCACATTTGAGAAAGGGTTTTGTTATTTTATTTCTAAGTCCAATTTTCTGACACAATTTTACAGTGGAAATTCATGCTATTTGATTCTGTTCATTCAGCTGTACACTTTTGTTTTGTCAGAACCCCAGCAACCTTCCTATCTTCATAATCTAAGTACACTGACTTCCAAGAACAAAGAAATTTCAATTTTAGCATACATAAAACTGAGTTAAGTTGCTCAAGAGAGTCTTTACCGTCTGGTGTAAAACCAAAAGGTATGAAAACTATAAACTATTACCTTTTGTAGTAAGTATGTAAGGCACATGGAAAATTAAGAATTTCTTCAATTTGAAGAAATGAATCAATGTTATAATAGAAAAATTATTTTAAGATATATCTTTGGAAAAAGATTCAGACTTGTATATAAAGAATTACATACTTAAATGTCTGAATTGTATACTAATGATTATTTAAAGTTTATTCTTCAAAAATTTTCACAAAAAACAGTTCTAAACTGGGGGGATAATCACAACCAACTGTGCTCACTATATGCCCACTACTATCAGCTAATTACACTTTACTAATAAAAATTTAAATTTAAAAAACAAGTGGTGAACCAAGGGTACCATCTGAAGTAATTTCATGTTTTGTGGGATTGCATTCTATTTCCAGAAAAATCATCCTTCTGATAGCCAAGACTGGGAAAGTGAGCAACCAGCACAGCACCCAAAATAGTTTAAAACATGAACAGATAAAACTGAGTATGATTTTCCAAAAACTTAACAGCACTAATGATGTAAAACAAGTGTATGAAAGAGAGACAACACCAGGTTTAATACCTTAGAAAGTATGTACAGAACCTGAACATTGTTCAATTCAAGTCACAACTGAATCAGCAACGTCATCAGATACTCTGATATAATGAAAAAGCCTAGTTGGTTTAAAAACAAACAAACAAACAATGCATGTAAACCATAAAAGATTACAACGTATTTTAGGTTACACAACAGAATTCTAACCAGGAGCTTTAAATTTTGATTCTTAAAAAGTGAATCTATATACAATCTTTAAGTTCCCATAATTTGTTATTTTTATATGATCTTTATTATCTGGATAACATAAAATAATAGAAGCTCTTTTTAACACCATTGATTCGCAGAAAGAAATCAACAGGAAGGTTGTAGTTAGCTAACACAGCTAACATACAAAAGGCCAGGGACTTTATTCATGGACTCAAGTCATAAAACAGACTTAACCAACACTGCAAGCCAGGAAACAAGCACTTTCACTTCAGACACTTCACTGCAGGGACAGAATTTCCTTACCTGAGAAGGAATGGTTATAAATAACAGTTCTGAAGGCAGAACTCCGGGAAGAATGGACGAGATAGCCTATGGGAACTAATGAGCGCACTTACGTATTAACAGAAGACTGTGCAAGTTCACAGCACAGGTCACCGTGCTTCAAGGTTTAAAATCCTCAACCTGTAGTCAGTCAGTCCTTAATACAGCAGCCAAAGTTTAAAGCCTAGAATCCTTAAATGGAGTGTTCAGCCCAGTTGATTATCAAAAGCTAGTTATAAAATGCTTCAATACTGATGATATTAAAGCTACCAAAACTTTGTAATGATCACAAAGACTTGGTCTCCTGGGTTAGAATCCAAAGTCATTTTGCCTTCTGACAACATTGCAGAGATGTCAAATACTTCTTAATCTCTCAAGTTTATGCCATTTGTCTTTTATGTTTTCTGTCTGTCATAATCTCCCACCATTTTCTTGATGTGGGACAATTTGCTCTTCAGCTGCTTGCAATAATTCCTCTTATTTTTGTAATCTGCAGACTAAAAAAGAAAAAAAATAAATAAACCAGGTAAATTTAACAGAATAAAAACAAGTTGTGTTAGCTGCTAGGAAGGCAGAGGTGAAGCAAAATAATCATGGAATATGTCAAAATTGTTGGGTTGAGGAATGGAGTAATACTGGAGTAATAGGCAGTTTCTCTGATCATACAGGCGGTTGATTCTTTTTGCTCAATTGTATCTTCTAACCTGAGTTTTACAAAGCATATGCTAATTTCTAGTTATTTGTAAAGTGACCCCAAAAATTAGCTGGATTTTTTGCTAACACATCATCTAAAAAAATCATTAAAGCAAGGGTGCTTGGCTGGTTCAACTGGTAGAGCATGTGATTCTTGGTCTCGGGGTTGTGGGGTCAAGCACCACACTGAGTGTAGAGAGAACTTAAAAACAATTTTTTAAAAGATTTTATTTATTTATTTGAGAGAGAGCAAGTGTGTGCTCGCACGCACACCAGGAGGGGGAGGGGCAGAGGGAGAAACAGGCTCCCAGCAGAGCGGGGAGCCCAATGTAGGGCTCGATCCCAGGACCTAGAGATCATAACCTAAGCCGAAGGCAGACGCTTAACCATCTGAGCCACCCAGGCACCCCAAAAACAAATCTTTTTTTTTTTTTAAAAGACTTATTTGACAGAGAGAGAGAAAGAAAGTGGGCACACAAATGGGGAGCTATAGGCAGAGAGAGAGGGAGAAGCAGGCCTCCTGCTGAGCAGGGAGCCCAATGTGGGGCTCCATCCCAGGACCCTGGGATCATGGCCTGAGCTGAAGGCAGATGCTTTATCGGCTGAGCCACCCAGGGACTCCCAAAAAGATTTATCTGACACACAGAGAAAGAGAATGCAAGTGAGCATGAATGGGGGGAGGGGCAGAAGGAGAGGGAGAAGGAGACTCTCTGCTTAGGAGACAGCCCGATACCAGACTCGATGCCGGGACCCTGGGAATATGATCTGAACTGAGGGCAGACAACTTAATCAGCTGAGCCCCCAGGAGCTTCTCGAAAAACAAAATCTTTAAAAAACAATTAGTCAAACAAAAACTGGTGATATTGGTTGACTTGGGAAAGGAGAAATAGGTAAATGGGGAGTAAGACAGGGAATTTTACTATATACCCTTTCCTTTCCTTTTTTTAAATTAAAAAAAAAATTTTAACGTAATCTCTACAACCAACATGGGGCTTGAACTCAAAACCCCAAGAACAAAGATGCCCCCACTATATGCTCTTTTAAGTTCTTGCATTTAAAATTATGGTATTTTGTAATTTTTAAAAAAATTTAATATAATACCTATTAAAAACAAAGTTTTAAACCAAGACAGACCGATAAAGCCAAGTGTTGACAAGGATATGGAGCAAAAGGAATCTACACAGCTCACTGGGAAAATACTGGCAAACCAGGAAAGCCGTTGACACCATTTATCCGAGGTCAGACAGATACTTGCCCAATGACCCTGAAATTTCACTCCCAAGCACACACCTAACAAATGTGTTCACATGTGCAGAGACACTTACAAAAATGTTTCAAGCTGCATTAATTATAAAAGCCATAAGCTGGGAACAAGCCAAGCCCAACCAAGGCCCATATTGGACTCCATGCTTAGCACAGAGCCTGCTTTTCCCTCTGATCCTTCTGTGCTTGTGCTTTCACTCTCTCTCAAATAAATAAATAAATAAATAAATAAATAAATAAATAAAATCTTTTAAAAAAGAAATCACATCTAAAATATACATACTACATGATTCCATGTACAATAAGTCCAAAATAGGTTAAACTCCTCTATGTTGGCTAAACTCACTCTTCTCCTCTATGTTGGTAGAAAATAGGATGGTAGTTATCTGTGGGGAGAAGAAAAACTGGAGGAGAGCACAAGAGGGGTTTACCAGGGAAATGTATACACTGGGAAATGTATTTCTTCATCTGGGTGCCAGCTACAAAGGTAGATGGTTGCTTGGTGAAAATTTACCACGTTGTACACTCATGATGTGTGGTTTCTGTATATATATACTTCAAGTTTTTAAAAAAGCTTATCAGAATTGGTTGTAGCTGCAAACAACTGAAATGAAGTTCTACCTTCTGTTACAGTTTTCAGCTTGTGGTTTTAGGGCCTTTTGTCATAATCAGTGCTTGTGTGCTAAGTGTTCATAGTCATTTCAAAAGGTTAAATAAAAGACATATAATAGAAAAATTCTTCCTCGAAGGATCTTACAATCTGGGATACTTACTCCCTTAACTTGCTTCAGTCTATTGTACTCATCGGCAGCAGCCTATTAATGAGAAACACAATAGAGGATGGTTAGCGGGGCATTTTCTCTTTCAAAAATAACATTCCTGATGTTCTATTTTAGAGCTAAAACTGATACCAATGCCAAAATGACAGGCAATTAAAATAATGAAGTCTTTAGGTTCTAACAACTATTACAGTCAGCCAGAGGGCCTTAAGGCAGCCAGTAAAGAGAAATGTATGACTTATTCCTCATGTTTCATTTTCATAGACAGGTTAACTATTTTGTTTAGCTGCCTCTCATCTGTCCCCATGTTGGTCCATGTGCCACGCTGACACCAGAGAGACCTTCACTAAAGCATAGCTTTCATCTCGTTATAGCCCATTATGAAACTGGTCTAAGCTCCTTAGTAACTAACTTAAATATATATGTATTATGTATATATGTAAGTGTACAGACATATACCCACACTAATATATATATTTGTGATGTATATATTATAGATATGTTATTATATACTATACATATATAAAATATTTTGAGCAATAAACTAGTATTGGATTATAACGCAAAGCATAAAACAGATATCCATTTATGTCAGTACCGACATAAATTTATGTCAATACGGATATAAATGATTAAAATAAATAAACGTGAGGAAGTGACATATTTCTTATGCACAAGAATTCCAAATAATTTGTGTAAGTGCACTGTCTTTAAAGAGCTAAAGCGTAATTTCCCATTCCTGAAGGGTGATGTAGGAACAGTGACTTCCTTGTAAAGAGTACAGTATAGAAAGGGGGATTAAAAAGGAAAGAGTAACTTTCACAGACAAACATTATCTCAGCCATGGGGGAAAACACCACCACCACCATAAGCTACTGCTGAGAAAAATAATAAGAAGGATGTAGTAAAACACAAGATAACTTCATATCAAAGATAGTGTGTGTCTAGGTGCACTTGTGCACGAAGGGGCTATATTAACAACCAATATTTTGGTGACAACCAACTGACAGAATTTAAGGCAGTTTATTTTTCAGTACCCAATTCTGTTTGCTTAATATTTTATATAAAGAATGAACTGTGTTTATAAATAGAAAAATATAGCTTTTTTTTTTAATAGAAAGGGATAAATGTACATAGCCTAATTTTTGTACTTTGTAACTACGTTAGTACACTCTTCATTTTGGAAAGACTTTCATCCAAGACAGGATTTCAGCTGTTTTTCAAGGAAATCAATTTGAGAACTGCTAGCCAAATCTGAGTCTGCATTAACAGAAAGGATACTCTATCCTCATAGATTAGAATAACATCATCTATAATATGTAATTATCAGGTCTGAATTTACCATGTACTCTTCACTTTCTTCTCTATAGTCATCCAATTCTTTATCCAGACGAGAGAGTTCTTTATTGACCTCATCGAGTTCTGCTTGTAAGCTCTTATATTCCTGCAGGCCAGTGTCGAAATTTCTCTTGTACTGTTGTCTTTGTTGATCTGAAGTAATAGGTGGATATTCTCTAAAAATTGAAAAAATGACTATGACTCTAGCCGACATAAATCACAGTATTTCTTCATCAAAGATAATGAAGCTGGTGGGATATGGAAAATTACAATCTCCTGCTTTCGTTTTGTTGCTTACAGAAAGAGAAAGGTGGGATGCAAATGAGTTCTCTTAAGAAGATTATACTTCAGGGGCACCTGGGTGGCTCAGTCAGATGAGGATCAGACTCTTGATTTCAGTTTAGGTCATAAAACCAATCCTCTTCGGGCTCCATGCTCAGCATGGTGGCTGCTTAAGATTCTCGCCCACTCCCTCTGTCCCTTCCCGCCTGCTTGCACTCTCTCCTTCTCTCAAAAAAAAAAAAAAGAATGATTATACTTTATATATCACTGCTTATGCTTTTAAAAATACTATGCTTGAAAAAATATATATACTATGCTTGTGGGGAGTGCAGTGCCTGGGTGTCCCAGTGAGCTGAGTGGTTGACTCTTGGTTTTTGCTCAGGTCATGACCTTAGTAAGGTCCTGGGATCAAGCCTAGTGTTGGCTCAACTTCAGTGGGGAGCCTGCTTGAGATTACTTCTCTCTCTCTCCCTCTCCCCCAGTTTGTGCATGGTCTCTAAAATAAATACATCTTTTGAAAAATAAATTACTGTACTTATATAATTTTTAGAAATAAAATTAAAGGGGCGCCTGGATGGCTCAGTGGGTTAAAGCCTCTGCCTTCGGCTCAGGTCATGATCCCAGGGTACTGGGATCGAGCCCCGTATCAGGGTCTCTGCTCAGCAGGGACCTGCTTCCTCCTCTCTCTCTCTGCTTGCCTCTCTGCCCACTTGTGATCTCTGTCTATCAAATAAATAAACAAAAATCTTAAAAAAAAATAAAGAAAATTAAAAATCATTTATGAACTTTAAAAGTAAAGTCATAGGAACTCACTTATTCTAAATATACAACACCACACAATCATAGAATATTTCTGTTTAAAGTCTTAAAACTGGAATTTTGGAACATAAGTATGTTTTCATCATCACAGAGCAGAGCAGAGCAGAGCAGGTGACAGCCAAGTAGTTGTTTTCTGCTACCAACTACAGTTTTTAGATTGTCTTTTTATTTTTATTTTTTTTAAAGATTTTAAAAATTTATTTATTTGACAGACAGAGATCACAAGTAGGCAGAGATGCAGGCAGAGAGAGAGGAGGAAGTAGGCTCCCGCTGAGCAGAGAGCCTGATATGGGGCTCGATCCCAGGACCCGGGGATCATGACCCAAGCCGAAGGTAGAGGCTTTAACCCACTGAGGCACCCAGGCGCCCCTAGACTGTCTTTTTAAATTGATCTTGTTTTCCTAAACAGGAATAGCTTATTTTGAGTCCTTTGATTACAGAAGTAGACTTTAAAATGTACATGTACAAAAATACATGCTCAGCATACAAATAATGCAGCAGTACACAAAACTGAAAAAAAGCCCTGAAATTCTGCATCACTTGTAATTCTCAATATACTAGCCATTTTTTATGTGTCACTGTGATGCTCATTAACTAACAATCCACTGAGGAAATACTCTGAATTGTTTCACAGGACTAAGGAACTTCACAACAACAAGGAATTAACATTTTTACATCTAAATTGGCCTTTTAACATCTTCATTTTACAAAGATGAGAAATGAAATGATTTGCTCAAAAGAGGAGTAAGAATTGAGGCTTCTTACAAGTTTTAATTTAGGGGTGCCTGGGTGGCTCAGTCGGTTAAAGCCTCTGCTTTCATCTCAGGTCATAATCCCCAGGCCCTGGGATCGAGCCCCGCATGGGGCTCTGCTCTGTGGGGAGCCTGCTTCCTCCTCTCTCTTTCTTTGCCTAATTGTGATCTCTGTCAAATAAATAAATAAAATCTTAAAAAAAAAAAAAAGTTTTCATTTAAATCTTCCATGGTTCTAGTTAAAAATATATTTTATATCTAGATGGCTGAACTTGGCCAAGAACTTCTATTTTGAAGATTTATTCATTTGAGAGACAGAGAGCGAGCAAGCGTGTAGGGGAGGGGGAGAGGGAGAGAATCTCAAGTAAATTTCCCACTGGAAATGTGGCTCAATCTCACCACCTGAGCCAAAACTGAGGTTAACCTATTGAACTACTGAGGTGTCCCTGGCCAAGAACTCTTGTGAAGAAAGGGGAATGAAGAATGAGAATCACCAGTGAGATTTCATACTCTACTATACCACTCATCCCTCCTTCTACCCTGAGAAGCAATGTTTTGATGCACCACGATTCACACTACAGATGTTTCTGATTTGTACCCCACTTTTCAGAATACCTGAGCATCAAAGGGCCACACACCACCACGAGCAGAGTTGGTAATTATGCACTGTAACTCAACCACCAGCACACACAGGAACTTAACCACACCTCCCCCAGAACACTGCATTGCCCACTGTTTATGTAACTGCCAAAATCCTCCAGATTAAATTTTTTTTTTTTTTTCTGGACAGACAGAGATCACAAGTAGGCAGACAGGCAGGCAGAGAGGGAGGGGAAAGCAGGGTCCTGGCTGAGCAGAGAGCCCGATGTGGGGCTCGATCCCAGGACCCTGAGATCATGATCTGAGCCAAAGGCAGAGGCCCAACCCACTGAGCCACCCAGAGGATTAAACTTCTAAAAGAATCTCTGGTCTCATCATGAAATTTTAACTTAAAAGTGAATGCCAGGGGCACCTGGGTGGCTCAGTGGGTTAAGCCCTCTGCCTTCAGCTTTGGTCATGATCTCAGGGTCCTGGGATTGAGCCCCACATCAGGGTTCTGCTCCAAGGGGAGCCTGCTTTCTCCTCTCTCTCTGCCTGCCTCTCTGCCTGCTTGTGATCTCTGTCGGTCAAATAAATAAATAAAATCTTAAAAAAAAAAATCAATATACCTTTAAAAAAAAAAAATAAAGTGAATGCCAAAACAAAGCCATAGCATTGGTCTGGGAATTTTATGATCAGTAACCGCAGTTTCTGTATACTCATGTTTTCTTTGTTTGGAAGACCCTTCTTGGGTGATAACTGGTGCCCCAACATCAGTCACCTCGTGAAAGATGCTCAACATGTTTTTAGAACACAGTCACAGCCAAACAGACCCCTCCCCATCCACCTTTGTTACCAAAGAGTACTAGGGGGGAAAAGAGCCTCCAGTCCTGGCTTTTCAAGGATGAAATTGTACCACCCAAGCCCAGCTGAGCCCGCATGCACTTCCCCCAGCCGGCTGGCCCAGGCTAACATCAGAACCGGCATAGGCAGTTCCTGCACGAGGCCATCCACTACCTGATCCAGTCCTCCTCCAGCTCGTCGCACGACTCGCCGCCAGTCGTATAGTCTGTTTCATAGTGGTCCTGCTCCGGCCGCTTGGACCTGCCTGCTCTTCCTTTCGTGGGGGCTCTTCTGGAAGGAGTCTCATAGTTGCTGCTGCTGCTGTAGCGAGGCTGCCTGAAGTCATCCACGGGCGAGGTCACCGGCAGCTCCTGCACCACTTCCGGCACCCTAACGAAACAGCAAGCAGTGTTCAGGGATGGTGGGGTCCACTACACCCCGTGGCCAGCAAGAGCACCGTAACCACAGAGAGCGACAACAGTATGCACTAAGAGACATCCACACCTACGTGTGTTCGCACAAGCAGTTCACGTACTCTGCATGATGGAGATCCCCAGGCTCCTGCGTTCAGGTTAGCACCAGCTCAGACCCTCTGGAACACACCAGAGGTTCCAATGTAAGGGGAGGCCCTCTGGAAATCCTTCTGAGTAAGATGGACCCAAGATTGCACTTTAGGAAGCCCAGGCTGCTGTGTGAGAGGTGTTTTCTGGACCTGTGCCAGGGACTTACTCCACAAAAGGCGGTCAAGAAAATAACACTCAGAATTCTTTTCCACAGGTTCTTCCAGGTTCGTGGAATTCAGAGTTGAAGAGAAATGCACGTACCTATCTACCTTTGGAAGATGACTCTCAGAGGTAAGCATTTTTTTATTTAAAGATTTTGTTTATTTATTTGACAGAGAGAGATAGGCAGAGAGGCAGATAGAGAGGGAAGCAGGCTCCCCCCTGAGCAGAGAGTCCAATGAGGGACTGGATCCCAGGACCCTGGGATCATGACCTGAGCCAAAGGCAGAGACTTTAACCCACTGAGCCACCCAGGGACCCCAGAGGTATGCATTTTTAATATTAATTCTAGACTCCTCTTCAGCAGTTTTCTTGTCAAGATATAATCTAGAAAAACTCAAGTACTAAAAATTTAAACTGCTAAGGTCATCTTATAGCCATGTAGACTGAATGGCATGGAAGCATTACAATTATTAGACTTATTTTCCTAATGCAATTATTTAATATTGCATTAGATTTTTTATTGCAAATGTTTCTGTGCCAAGCATGAAAACGAGGCCAAACACAGAAATAAGTAGCAAGAGCTATGGCAATGGTTAAGTACATGTGAGTGACAGCGATGCAGAGCTTAACTCTTCCTGGCAGCAGAGCTGCAGAAGGGCAAGAAGAGCACTGAAAGGAAGACAAAAGACACGCCAGACTTTCCAGCCTCAGCCTTGATATTCAAACCAACTATTTAAAATGTCTTAAGAGGGGCGCCTGGGTGGCTCAGTGGTTGGGCCGCTGCCCTTTGGCTCAGGTCATGATCTCAGTCAGGGTCCTGGGATGGAGCCCCACATCAGGCTCTCTGCTCAGCAGGGAGCCTGCTTCCTCCTCTCTCTCTGCCTGCCTCTCTGCCTGCTTGTGATCTCTCTCTGTCAAATAAATAAATAAAAACTTTTAAAAAAATAAATAAAATGTCTTAAGATTTTTGTTTTCTCACTGCTTTCAATTTACAGAAGCTCTCATCATGAGCTTTGTCTGTGAGGTGTAATCTATTTTCTAGGTGATCCAGAACTGCTTGCCACTAACTGTTGTCAGTCTTCAGATTTCTATCACACGTACTAATGTCTTGTAGAAACCTAAAGCGTTGGGATGTGTATGCACAGTTGCGGTGGTTAAGTGGGATTTATGCCTACTTTTGAATGTATTCAGATTACAGTGGCTTTGTATGCTTTGTTATTGCTACATCTAAAGAAGGGAAAATGTGACTTTCTCCATGAGTCAATGAGTAACAAGTTCCTAGACACTCTGCCAAAACTGCCAGTATTATGCTTCTCGCTCTGGGAACGCAGTAGGTGTATCTGAGGGAGTAGTGACTAGAGGAGGAGGAAGCCAAACAGCAAAAGAAAGTAGAAAAGAACAAAACCCAAAACATTAAAAAGGGCCTCCTCCCATAATTACTTTAGATATTGATCTTACAAATCTTTACCTTGTTGGGCTCCTCTGCCCCTTCCCCTTGCTTGTACACACTCTCTCTCTCTCAAATAAATAAATACAATCTTTTAAAATAAATAAATAGCTCTTTACTTTGGAAGTTTTCCACCTCCCACTCTCCTACATACTTTTAACACCAGAGGGGTAACATACTTGATACAGCATAAAACCTAAACACAAAATGCTTACAAGTATATATACAGTTAAGAGCTAGGGAATATGGGGGCGCCCGGGGGGCTCAGTGGGTTAAGTCTCTGCCTTCGGCTCAGGTCATGATCTCAGGGTCCTAGGATCGAGCCCCGCATCGGGCTCTCTGCTCAGCTTCCCTCCCACCCCGCCTGCCACTCTGCCTACTTGTGATCTCTGTCTCTCAAATAAATAAATAAAATCTTTTTTTTTTTTTTAAAAAGAGGGAATATGTGTACTGTCAATAATCTCTGAACCTACCTTTAGATACAAATTCCATTAGGTCATAATCTGCATGACCCTGAAGAGGCAACCAGCTGTATGCTTTCCCTGGTCTCCAAACTCCGTGTCCAGGACCAGAAGTTCACCCTTGTGTATTCTGTCTCTTCTATGCATATGTTTTCTTTACACATCCTCCCTCACTTGCCTTTGGTTCTCCCACCTTGCCCTGATTTTCAGTGTAGCTACTAGGTGTGGTCTTCTGTCCCTAGTAGATCGCCACCTCCATGAGAACAAGGACTTGGAATTCCCGGGGCACCTAGCCAAATACTGGTTACATGGCAGGTGTTCAAGAGAATTCCTGAACTGAAAACACATTCACAAGAATCCTCTTTTCTGATGACACCCAGTACCGACGAGGAAAGAGAAACAAGACATGATCAACATCAATCAGCATACTGTCCATTATGTACATGGTATTTTATTTGATTTTAATCTTTTTACCAAAGAATTTATTTATTTATTTGAGAGACAGAGGGGACAGGGAGGAGAGGCAGAGGCAGAGGAAGAAGCAGACTGCCTGCAGAGCAGAGAGCCTGAAGCGGGACTCGATCCCTGTCTCTGAGATCTTGACCTGAGCCAAAGTCAGACGCTTAACGACTGAGCCATGTAGTATTTTATTTTATTTATTTATTTTTAAAGATTTTTTCTTTATTTATCTGACAGAGATCACAAGTAGGCAGAGAGGCAGGCAGAGAGAGAGGAGGAAGCAGGCTACCTGCAGAGCAGAAAGCCCGATGTGGGGCTCGATCCCAGGACCCTGGGATCATGACCTGAGCCAAAGGCAGAGGCTTAACCCACTGAGCCACCCAGGTGCCCCGCCATGTAGTATTTTAGAACTGCCACCATTACTGGAGGGAATATCTAAACCTTGTCAATCAGAGAACCCCACCTCCCTAGCCTTGGGAATGACAATGACTCAAAAAGGGCCAATCAAGAATCTTTCAATATATTTTGTATGTCAGCTTTGGGAAAAAACATTCTATTTTCTAAATCCTGTGCTGGAAGGTCAATGTAGCCTGGAAAAAGTGGATGACTATGCTGCTTTAAAAGAAGCTGTACTGACAATAAAGCCCACACAGCAACAAGAGTCCTCATATCTTCCTTCTGAGTTCCTGGCTCACATCCTTCCTGAAGGGAGCCCATTCCTTGGTCTAATGTGGACCAGTGAATTCCTACAACTCGTATACAGTCCTAACAGATTATCGTAATGGCTTCTTTACTGCACCATACAAGGGTTCATTGGCACTCTCGGGTGTCAGCCCACCTTGAAAGCTCTGGGACATGCCAACATTCAACTTCCTTGACTTACAAAGATGAATTCACCCTGGATTTAGACAGGATAGCAGGAGAGGTACCTAGTGGGGGGGCGGGTAGCTCCTAAATTTAACTAGAAAAGGTAGGGAAGCAACCATTTTCAGTTAAATTCTGCTATCTCCTAACCCAAGTGTGAATTCTAATTGCCTTGAAATTCTAAGATACAGGACATGATGAGCACAAGGCACCAGACACAACTGTAATTACCGTATGATTCCACTTTATAAGAACTTCAATAATAAACTCAACTAAGAGGCAGTTACAGGCATCAAAATTGTGGTGGTGGGGGGGGCGCCTGGGTTTCTCAGTGGGTTAGGCCTCTGCCTTCGGCTCAGGTCATGATCTCAGGGTCCTGGGATCAAGCCCCGCATCGAGCTCTCTGCTCAGCAGGGAGCCTGCTTCCTCCTCTCTCTCTGCCTGCCTCTCTGCCTACATGTAATCTGTCTGTCAAATAAATAAACAAAATCTTTAAAAAAAAATAAAAATAAAATAAAATTGGGGGGGGGGATGGAGATATCAATGAAGAATGGGCACATGAGGACCTTTTGGAGTGCTTGGCATGTTTCTCTGTTGGTGTGGTGATGGTGACTTCAGCATTCACACATGCAAAAAAAAATCATCAAACTGTATGTGTTCAAGATTAGTACTCTTGACCGAATGTGTTATGCCCTGGGGGAAAAAATTCTAAGTGTTGAGGTACCTCATCCTTACCATGGACCTCAGACACAATGTTCCTGCTCTAATTCCTTGTCTATGGACTACAAGAGCAAGGAGAGGCCCTCGTGGGCTACTAAGCACCTTTATGAAAGCCTGAGGACAGACAAACCCATTATATAATGTGCATCTCCTACCCCATACAAGTGGATGTGCTCTGAATCTTCCAGAGCATGCAGAAAATCTGCCATGGGCAACACCTGGCCATATCTATTATTCCCCAGAGGCTGCAAGTTCCTTCCAACATTAATAGATACAAAACAGGACATAATGTCCCATCACATTCCTTAGCACCATCCCCATCCTCCCCTTCTAGATTTTGAAACTAGGCATCACATTTGCATTTCCCAGACCTTCAAAAAAGTTCTAGGGTTTAGGCTGGGAATAAAAATAAGTACACCCCCTGAGGACTACAATTCGAGTGTACCTATCAAAATGATACAGGAAATTTCTTCCAGCTCAGCACTTCTGCTTTTAGTTATTTATCTTCCAGATGTATTCGCATATGTGAAAAGTGATTCATGTACAAGTTTATATCCTGTAGCGATTTGTAATAAAACACTGGGGGAAAAGTGTGCATCAATATAGGGTTAAAAGGTAGGGAAGCAACCATTTTGTACAGTACAGTATATCCATCTGGTGGAATATTATGCCGCTATAAAGCAGATCAGTAAACTCTTTGTACACTGATACACACAATCTCCAA
Source organism: Mustela putorius furo (assembly GCF_011764305.1). Lineage (NCBI taxonomy): Eukaryota > Metazoa > Chordata > Mammalia > Carnivora > Mustelidae > Mustela > Mustela putorius. The sequence goes on from NW_025421294.1 coordinate 1,575,522, forward strand.
GATGTATTGCTAATAATGTATTTAATATGTTAGTATTTTTTTAAAAGATTTTATTTTTATTTGAGATGGAGGGAGAAGAGCAAGGGACCACGAATTGGGGGCAGAGGGAGCAGGAGAAGCAGGCTCCCCACTGGGAGCCCAACATGGGGCTCGATTCCAGGACCCCAAGACCATGACCTGGGCCAAAGGTATATACTGGGCCACCCAGGTACCCCCTCAATATGCCAGTATTTTCTAAAGAAAGGTCTAACTAATGTACATTTTGGCCAACATATTTTAAAAATAATTTATGGAATTATAAGAGAAATTAAGAGAAATCAAGAGTTATATAAGAGGGGCACCTGGGTGGCTCAGTGGGTTAAAGCCTCTGCCTTCAGCTCAGGTTGTGATCCCAGGGTCCTGGAATCGAGCCCTGCATCAGGCTCTCTGCTCGGCGAGGAGACTGCTTCCTCCTCTCTCTCTCTGCCTGCCTCTCTAACTACTTGTGATCTCTGTCTGTCAAATAAATGAATAAAATCTTAAAAAAAAAAAAAAAAAGAGTTATATAAGAAAAATTGGTGGGGTGCCTGGGTGACTCAATTGGTTAAGCATCTGACTCTTGATCTCAGCTCAGGTTTTGATCTCAGGGTTGTGAGCTCAAGCTCTGCACCTGAGTTCAAGCCCAGTGTGGAGCCTACTTAAAAAAAAAGAAAGTGGTAACACTAGCTGCCTCTAGGAACAGGAACTAGGTAGTGGGGGACAAAAGCTAAACCTATGTCCCTTTTCCATTTTATATTTACAAATGTACTGGCTTATTCAAGAATAAGTAAGATTTTTAAATTATTGCAAATGAACTTGTGAAAATATCTTGGTTTTCATGAAAAGAGACAGTATGTGGAATACTATGTAACCATTCAGGCTTTATAATTAATTTAGAGGCACAGCTGGTCACAAGATGCATTATAAATATTTATTATGTATGCACGGAAGTCATACAAATCATACTTTTAAACTTTTACAAGGATTGTGTCTCTACTTTGTACACCTTTGCCCCTGACTGCCTCAAGCACTTTGGCTTTTTCTCAAAATCCAAACAGGAGAACAAAGAAAATGCTCTTCCTCCAGATCATTCACAACTGAAACCAATGGCATAGTCAATTCTTTTTTATTTTATTTTATTTATTTATTTGACAGACAGAGACTGCAAGTAGGCAGAGAGGCAGGCAGAGAGAGAGGAGGAAGCAGGCTCTCCGAGGAGCAGAGAGCCCGATGTGGGGCTCGATCCCAGGACCCCAAGATCATGACCCCAGCCAAAGACAGAGGCTTTAACCCACTAAGCCACCCAGGTGTCCCAGCATAGTCAATTCTAAAGACCCAAACAAAATAAGTATTGAGGGTAAGGCAAACTCCTGTTTCCAAGTTCCATTCCAGGGTAATAAAAAAAGCTATTGTCTCAAACTGACTCCACAATTAACTCAGCTGCAGGTGCCCAAACTACAGTGCATTCGGGGGGATTTCTACCTAAAGTGGACCACTAGATGGGAGGGATGGGGGTAGGCGCGGGAGCTGGAGATACAACTTTGAAGCAACACCAAGTTTTCCAGCAGATACACCTTTAACTTAAAACAATCCAAGTAGTTAAAGGGAAGATTTATTTATTTTTTAAATTTATTTTTATTTTTAAAATTTTTTTATTTAAAGATTTTTATTTATTTATTTATTTATTTGATAGACAGATCGCAAGTAGGCAGAGAGGCAGGCAGAGAGAGAGAGAGAGGGGAGGAAGCAGGCTCCCTGCTGAGCAGAGAGCCTGATGTGGGACTCAATCCCAGAACCCTAAAATCATGACCTAAGCCGAAGGCAGAGGATTTAACCCACTGAGCCACGCAGGCACCCAGGGAAGGCTTTATTTTTTAGTCTACAAAGGAATCTGAAGTTCTAGAATTGTATATAGAAAAGAGGGTGGCTGCCTGAGTCAGTCGCTGGAATACGTGACTCTTGATCTCAAGGCCATGTGAGTTTCAGCCCCACCGTGGGTGTAGAGGTGACCTAAAAATAAAATCTTCAGGGGCACCTGGGTGGCTCGGTGTGTTGGGCCTCTGCCTTCCACTTGGATCATGATCTCAGGGTCCTGGGATGGAGTCAGAGAGCCCCGAGTCAGGCTCTCTGCTCAGCGGGGAGTTTGCTTCCCCATCTATCTCCCCCTCTGCCTGCCTCTCTACTTACTTGTGATCTCTGTCAAATAAATAAATAAAACCTTAAAAAAATAATAAAATAAAATCTTCAAAAAAAAGAGGAGTAATTTTTCATCCTCAGGCAAAAATTATATCCAGTCTACAAATGTATTTCAAAATACCCTTCCCTCTCTAGTCATTAGGTTGAATTTGAATTAGGCTTTACGGTAAATTAAAACCACAACAGGGATACCATTTCAGCAACCATAATGGCACCTACTCTAGGCCAGAAGCTCAGTGTGAGATTATTTACACTACTTGTAAAACGGACACCTACAGGCTTTATCAGTTTCACATCCCCCAGCAACATGAAGGATCTAACACAGCCAGTGAGATCTCAGAATTCCTGAATTCAAACAAAGTCTGCTCGTTAAATAAAGATGGACATGCCTGGGGGGTGGATCAACCTGCAACCTTCCCCTTCCATTCATGAGACCTAGTAGTTACAGGCAAGGAGAGACAGAACCGCACACAGCTCTGCCTTCTATCAGTACCATCCTCCACTTGAACCTCAACTTCAAAACCAGCAAGAGGGAAGAGAACCACTTTTTTCAGAGCAGAAAAACCCGATTTATCCTTTCACCCTTAAACCAGCAAGAGAAAAGAAGCTTAGAAGGGGGAGAAGATCCCACCAGCTGACAGTCTCACCCTTCTCATCTGCCAACCCTCCATCAACACTGCAAAAGATCAGTCTCCAGCCTTTGGGAAACTGTTAAATTTATTTATTTATTTTAAAGCATTTATTTTAAATGGTACAATAGGAACTGATTTATCAGCGTATATCCAATTACTCATTTTTAAGACTCATTCTATCTGAAGGAGGAAGATGCTACTTACGGTGTTGACTTGTAGGAAGACTCCGGATAGGGCCTCTTGTCATTCACTTTACCATTAGAAGAGTAGGCCACAGGACTGTCCACTCTGTCCACATAGTCAGAAGGGGGAGGAGGCATGTCCTGTGTGCCTGCAGAAACGTTTTTAACCTAAAGAAAAAGCCCCAGGAGACACAGTTAATACTGACCCTGTAATTTAAAGGGGAAAGAAATGAAGGAAAATATCACATATAAAATTACCTAATACTTATTGGGCTTATTAATACTGTTAACCCACCTTGTTATTGTTAGTTAGTGTTAACAATCAAACCCATATTCCTACCAATACACAACTGATGCCATTGTTAACAAGTCCAGAATTACAAAGAAGGGGAAAAAATCCCAATTACCTGACCCTCATCCTGATGTGACCAGGCAGAAAGATTATCCATTGCTCCACCCCATATACAAGGACTAATCTCATTTTATCTAGGCTGAGTCTGGGTTAGGGCAAGAATTTTCATTTCATTTGTTTTCCTTTCCTTTCATTTTTTTAAAATTTTATTTTATTTTATAAAGAGCACAAGAACACAAGCGGGGTAGTGGCAGAAGGAGAAGAAGACTCCCCACTGAGAGGGAGGCCAACACGGGGCTCAATCCCAGGACCCTGGGATCATGACCTGAGCCAAAGGCAGACGCTTAACCAACTGAGCCACCCAGGCGCCCCAAGAATTTTCATCCCTAACAAGTTCTAAGGTAATGCTTATGCTGCTGTCTGGGCACCACAGTTAGAAAACAACTAATCTAGGACAAAAGACACTGGTTCTTCTTTTTTTTTTTTTTAAGATTTTTTTTTTTTTTTTTTTTTTAATTTGATAGAGAGAGATCACAAGCAGGCAGAGAGGCAGGCAGCGAGAGAGGAGGAAGCAGGCTCCCTGCTGAGCAGAGAGTCCGATGCGGGGCTCGATCCCAGGACCCTGAGATCATGACCTGAGCCGAAGGCAGTGGCTTAACCCACTGAGCCACCCAGGCGCCCCGACACTGGTTCTTCTTAACCTATCCACACTAAATATGGAATGTTGAAGCCACAGAAGAAATTAAGAAGCGCAAACTGACTTCTGCTATAGTTCTTCAATGAGAGATTTGTTTATCTTATTTTTAAGATTTTATTTATTTGACAAAGATCACAAGATCACAAGTAGGCAGAGAGAGAGGAGGAAACAGGCTCCCTGCTGAGCAGAGAGTCTGATGTGGGGCTCGATCTCAGGACTCTGAGACCACGACTTAAGTCGAAGGTAGAGGCTTAACCCACTGAGCCACCCAGGTGCACCTATTCTCCTTTAACATACATTTTCAATGGCTCTGTTCTTAATACACAACCTCAGTTATCAGGAAAAACCAAACAATCTGATTAAAAATGGGCAGAGGACCTGATAGACATTTTCCCAAAGAAGACAAACAGATGGCCAACAGACACATGAAACCATAAAAAAACTGATAGAAAAAAACTTAAGATGACACACACAAATGGAAAGATACTCCATGCTCTCGGATTGTAAGAACAATTATTGTTTGTATGTCCATAGTACCCAAAGCAATCTACAGATGTAATGCAGTCCCTATCAAAATACCAACAGCATTGTTCACAGAACTAGAATATCTGAAATTTGTATGAAGGCACAAAGACTCCAAAAAGCCAAAGCAATCTTGGGAAAGAACAACAAAACTGGAGGTATCACAACCCTGGACTGCAAGATACACTAAAAAGCTGAAGTATTCAAGACAGCATGGTACTGGGACAAAAATTAGACACACGTATCAGTGGAACAGAATGGAGAGCGCAGAAACAGACCACACTCATACGGTCAAACTAGACAAAAGAGGCAAGAACACAAAACCTGGAGAAAACAGTCTCTCCAACAGATGGGGCTGCACAACTGGACCGCAGTATGCCCAGGCTGGAATTGGATCACTGTCCTACACCAAATACACAAATAAACTCAAAATGGCTTAAGGACCTAACTGGGAGGCCTGAAACCATACAACAATTAGAAGAAAACACAGGCAGTAATCTTTTTGGCATCAGCTATAGAAACATTTTTCTAGGTCTGTCTCCTGAGACAAGGCAAACAAAAGCAAAAATAAACTACCGGGATTACCCCAAAATAAAACTTTCGCACAGCAAAGTTAACGATCAACAAAACAAAGAAGCAAGACACTGCATGAGAGAAGGTATTTGCGAATGATACATCCAATAACGGATTAATATCTAAAATACATGAACTCAGCATCCAGAAAAACCAAATAATCTGATTAAAAATGGGCAGAGGACCTGACACATTTCTCCCAAGACGACACACAAATGGCCAAGAGACACATGAGAAGATGCTCAACATCACCAATCATCAGGGAAATGCAAATCAAAACCATTATGAGGTATCACTTTACATCCGCCAGAAAGGCCAAAATCAAAAAGAAATAATAAGAAGACAAAATAATGATGATAACAACAACAAAAAGACAAGACACTGGTAAAGGTGTGGAGAAAAAGGAACCCTCAGGCACTACTGGACGGAATGCAAACTGGTACAGCCACTGTGGAAAACAGTATGGAGGCTCCTCAAAAAATTAAAAATAGGCCATACGATCCAGTCATTCCACTACTGGCCATTTGCCCAAAGAAAACAAAAACACTAATTCAAAAAGATATATGCATCCCTCCCTGTGTTTATTGCAGCATTATTTACAATAGCCAAGATGTGGAAACAACCAGTGTCCAATGACAGCTGACTGGGCAAAGATGATGTGATGTATATGGAATAAAGTTACTCAGCCACAAAAAAGAATGAGATCTGGTCATATGCAACAACATGAATGGACCTAGAAGCTATGTTAGTCATGTAAGTCAAGCTAAGTCAAATAAGTCAGATAAAGAAAAACAAATACCACATGATTTCACTCATATATGGAATTTAAGAAATAAATGAATAAACAGAGAAAAAGGGAGACAAAAACCAGATCTTTTTTTTTTTTTTAAGATTTTTATTTATTTAACACACAGCGATCACAAGTAGGCAAAGAGGCAGGTGAATAGAGAGGGGGAAGCAGGCTCCCTGCTAAGCAGAGAGCCCAATGCGGGGCTTGATCTCATGACCCTGAGATCATGACCTGAGCTGAAGGCAGAGGCTTAACCCTCTGAGCCACCCAGGCGCCCCAAAAAACCAGATCTTCAATACAAGGAACAAACCTGTGGTTGCTGGAGGGGACGTGGGTCGGGGGATAGGTTAAAAAAAAAAGGGGGAATTAAAAGGTGCAAACTTGGGGTGCCTGAGTGGCTCAGTGGGTTAAGCCTCTGCCTTCGGCTCAGGTCATGATCTCAGGGTCCTGGAATGGAGCCCCATGTCAGGCTCTCTGCTCAGCAGGGAGCCTGCTTCCCCCTCCCTCTCTCTGCCTGCCTCTCTGCCTACTTGTGATCTCTATCAAATAAATAAATAAACTCTTAAAAAAAAAAAAAAAGAGGTGCAAACTTCCAGTTACAAAACAAGTCAGAAAGATGAAAAGTTCAGCATAGAAAATACAGTCAGTAAGATTGTAATAAGGTTGTCTGGTGACAAGTGGTGACTATACTTATCATATGAGCAATGAGGAATATAGACAGTTGTGGAATCATTACGTCGTACACCTGAAACTGATATAACATTTTATGTTAATTTAACTATAACTAAAAAAAAAATTAGTGGCATGGTCAATGGGGAAACGCCCTATGTCATAAAGTTCTGTTTACAGGCCAATGAGATAAGAATACACCATATTTAGCACAGTACCTTGATGAGCATAGTAAAAACTCAGAAGATGCTGGGTTTTGAAATTAAAGCCAGCTGATGTAAATAAAGAACTTCTGCAAGTATTTAAATGTGAAAGCAGACTATTTTGCTATTAAGTCCTTACAATTAGGTTCAGCACCAATACAGCGTATTTCCCTATGACACACACAGTTTACACCTTGTTTCCCATTAAGCATAGCATTGAAACGGGACCTGCTCCTTTCCATCACTGCAGTAACACATACCACGATACCTCTTTACCCACCACTTGAAGTACATAAGGTATTCTTGATTAGCAGTCCCTCAAGCCAGAAATGGGATCACTTCCTTCGGAAAGTGGGCATTTGGCGGCAACTGGGAAACCAGTGGGTGGCTTGCAAGGGAGTGTGCTTAGATGTCCCCGCATGGGGACACGGACAGGTGGGAGCCATTCTCAGCTCCCAGTGGATTCCCTAGAACTTGACACCACTGCCAAGCTTCACAGGCAAACACTCCCCAAGTCAAAGGTCTATTCTTTTTTTTTTTTTTTTAAAGATTTTATTTATTTATCAGAGAGAGGGAGAGAGAGCAAGCACAGGCAGAGGGAGAAGCAGGCAAGAAGCCCGATGTGGGACTCGATCCCAGGACGCTGGGATCATGACCTGAGCCGAGGGCAGCTGCTTAACCAACTGAGCCACCCAGGCGTCCCTCAAAGGTCTATTCTTATCATGGACACTTCATCAGAATTTCAAAAGACTTCCTTTACTTAAAGACCCATTTAACACTTTTCCATGTTTTTCCTCTTCACAACTTGAGCTGAGGCTGCAAAGCTCTACTGTTCTGGCAAACCTGAAATCGAAACCTTACCAAAGAAAGGCACCTGGGTGTACTTGCAGACTTCTTAGTGCCTGGAAGAATAAGCCCTTCCTCTGTCTTTGCCAGATAATCCTTAATTGGGCTTCAAGTCTTGGCTCATTACCAAGTAGTGGCCATGCCCATAAGCCCCAGAGGCCTTCCACACATGTCTTTGCTGAGAGATGAGGCAGCCACCTGCGCTCGGTCTCGCTCAGCACCTGTGCACACAAGCCTCCCACAGGAGAGCACTTAGGCACGGCCTTACAGGCGTTCCCAACCAGAATAATGATGGCTTGCTCCCGTCATTGTTCTAACTTCAGGGGGCAGTGGACTATTCTTAAGACCACAACTTTCTGCCCGCTTACAATGTGTCAAACAATAAACACAGATCATTCAGTAGGCACAAGCGTACAGATAAATACTAACATTCCCTTTTCAGAAATGAGGAAGCTATGACTCAGAGAAATAGACACCTTTTCCAAGCACCTACACTTAGGATAAAGGTTAATGTGGGATTGAACTATACGGCTCCCTCAAAAGCCTCTGCTACAATCCGCCACCCCTCCCTGGGCTGCCTCCTACCTTTCCCTGGGTCTCCAGAGCCCAGCATGGTACCAGGCACAAATCAAGAGCCCAGAACTGGCTGCAGAAAGGTGATCTCGTTTATTACTGCTGAACTTCTATGCTGTACATATCCAAACATCTTATCAAATGAGCTGCTCTGAGCTGACCTTCAGGTCTTTGAGTCAGCAGAACCAGACCAGCTTGACCCCTCACTTCACCCTCCAGCACAGGGCTCCAGTTTTTAAACCTTTTTTATGCATTTTTACACAGAAAATCCCAAGGCAGTGCTTTGCTTTGGCAGAAGGTATGCTAAAGTTAGAACAATGCAGGGAAGATTAATTATTAACATGGCCCCAGTGCAAGTATGATATGCAAATTTATAATGCATTGTAGATTAAAAAGAAAAAATTCTCCAGCCAGACTCAAAGATAAATAAGAAGCAGGCTTTGTCCTGAAAAGGAGCTTAACAATCTCTAGGCAAAGGCAAAATATGTTTGTAAAACAGGGAGTAAGGTATTTTTTTTTTCCTATCCTTCATTTTTCCCGAAAGAAGCTGAATTATTCCTTTTCTCATAGTACCAACACAAACTTGCTGCATTCAAAGAACAGCAGCCCCAGTGGGCACTTACACAGGAGTCCTCAGCCTGTGTTTCCTGGAGTGAGCAGAGGCATTTCCTTTTTTTTTTTTTGAGCAGAGGCATTTCTTTTTTTTTTAAGATTTCATTTATTTATTTGACAGAGAGAGAGACACAGGAATAGAGGGAACACAAGCAGGGGGAGTGGGAGAGGGAGAAGCAGGCTTCCTGCTGAGCAGGGAGCCCCATATGGGGCTCCACCCCAGGACTCATGACCTGAGCCAAAGGCAGGTTCGCCTGATGCGCCCCACAAAGGGATTTCTGAGCGGCACTGGTATTACTGATTGGGTCCTCAGCCAGTCCACAAAACTTGATGATGCAGCTCAAATTCTTGACAATAAGCAAATAAAACCCACCATTCTAATAACTGTTGTAAATTTTTAAAGCTTTAGAACCTGAGAAAAACGAGGCTTAATACTCAATAAAAAATAGTGAACAACATTCCTAAACTATCCTGAGAAAAGCTCTAAGGGATTAGGGTCAGTAGAAAGCAGAGTGCAACTATGAAGTAAAAAAAGAGGCCTTTTAAGCATAAGTACTGAGGGGAAAGAAAAGTTTGAGAGCCGGTGGGTACTGCTCTGAAGCCGGGTAGAGCCTTGGGGCCAGCCTGGAGGCCTGATCCCCTACTCCCACCCCAGAGCCTTTCAGTGGGGAGGAGACCCAAGTAAAGCAGGGGGTGTGGGGGTGTACGGATGCTGCAGAAATCCACACAGCAGGCCCAATTGGCTTCCCTTAAATGGCTTCTGTTTGAGGAGGTGCTGGTCCTAGTAGCACCCCATCCCACATTCAGACATTGTGAAAGGGAAAAACAAGACAGCAGAAGGAAGCAGATGCCTGGGTGGCAAGCTGGTTAAGTATCTGCCTTTGGCTCAGGTCATGGTCCCAGCATTCTGGAACCAAGCCCCACGTGGAGCCCCACACAGGAGCCTGCTGCTCCTCCTGCTTGTGCTCTCTGACGAATAAGTAAATGAAATCTTTTAACAAGAGAAGAAAGAGGAGGGACGGACATACACAGTGGCTGTGGAGAAGACATACATCTAACCAACTAAAGAGTGACTCAGACTCACTCAAGACTAACTTCAAAAAGGACAAGTACTCACACAGACCACATTTAAAGAATACAAATAAGTAATTTAGGGTGATACATAGGAAAGTTCCACTAAGAGTCCTACTCCCATTAAGAAAGAACTAAAGTGCTTCTGAAATGTCAAAATAAAATACATTCAAATAAAGTAATTTCAAAAGATTTTCACAAGAGGTAATTACAACGAGGACAAATTTTTATTCAAAATTTAATTATACCTGGGGCACCTGGGTAGCTTAATCAGTTAAGTGCCTGCCTTGGGCTCAGGTCATGATCTTGGGTTCCTGGGCTAGAGTCCCAGGTTGGACTCCATACTCAGCGGGGAGCCTGCTTCTCCCTCTGCCTCTCTGCCCTTCCTCCTGCTCGTACTCTCTCAAATAAATAAATAAAATCCTTTTTAAAAAAAAATCCTCCATTTTAATTATACTTATTAGAAGTGTTCTGATTATGCACTTGTGAAAAAAATCCTGGTAATAAATAACATCTAACGCTCCTTGGAGAGTTAATAAAAACATCCTAAGTCCCTGTGGGGTGCCAAAAGGCAAACAAAAGGGGTGGCTCCAGCGCCACCTTGGTGTCCCCCCAGCAACTATCATCAAGGCCCCTCCTTCCCTGGATCGGATCATCTCCACCATCATGGGTGCCTGCGCTCTGGGCTTCTGTGCAGCCGCCCCACCCTGACTTTCTTCAAGTCAGAGATGGCACAAAAAGGTCAAGAAAGGTTTAGGTCACTTTGAAAGGAAACCTTCCCTCTCCCAAAACCAAGTGTGGGTAAACACTGCTCTCCACACAAACCAAGGTCGTCTGCAATTAACATAACTCAAAAAGAGCAATGACAACCAACCCCCACTCTCCTCTTGGCCCCCTCTTCATTCCCAGTCCACACAACACAGGCTCCACCCACATCCAAGTGGTGGGGTCAATGTGACACAAGTCACTGACCTCTGAGAACGGAAGGGAAAGTTCACCTGTTTGAGTATCGGTCACATGCCTACAAAACCTGGCCTTGTTTGTTCCTCACCACTGCCAGGTGAGATAGGACTATCTCCATTTTCAGATGAGGAAATTGAGTCTTTGTGAATAAATTAATCGGCCCAAGGTCACTTGGTAGAGGGAGGATTGGAACCCTGGTCTGCCTGACTCCAAAGACAAACTCTTTCTGGCACAACTAACAGCCACCTCGGTCACTTAAGGATGGCTGGAGGTACTCCTGTTATCTAGGTGCTGACTATTCCCCGAAACAACAGGAACCATTCTCAGCGCCTTCCCTCCTCACCACACCCTAACCGGTATGACGTGTATCCACTCTGAAGAGTTTTACTTGCTTATCAGACGAATGTTGTTAGAGACAATTTTGAAACAAAACTACTGTGGATTAAACGGACTTGAAAATTAAAACGAATACGTGCTTCGTCACCAGGGGTCTCTGTTGAGATCAGAGTGTAGGAACACCACCCTCCAAAGGGAAACAGAAAGGCTTTTCCTGCTTGGTAAGTTAAGTGGAGAAACATAGCAGACATCAGAGGGAAGAGCACCATAATCTCAAAGTACCATCTCCAGTGTTTACCACCTGAGGTCCACCTTCTCTGGCACTACAGCAAGTGGCCCAACTCGTTTTTCCTGTTTTGGGTTGTTTTACTCTCATAGATGCTCGCTCAACAAAGCCTCAAAATTGTCTCCAGAAAGCACTGTCAAGAGGTTCCTCTGCCCTCAGCGGGTTGAACAGAGATGCTCTCCAAGGAACTAATCCGACAAGTGATGAGATGGTGGAGGAGGCTTGAGCAAATCTGATTAATTTATGTCAATCAGATTAATCAGATTAATTTATATTAATTTATAATTAATTTATATTAATCAGATGCCATTGAGGATTTAGCTAACACAAGGTCCCCTGCCCAAACTGACGTTGCCCACAGGGAATTACTAACGTATACCAGCAAAGGTGAACTCTGCCGCTCCTAAGTTTCAAAGTGGGGAGCAGTGTAGAAACCTCATACTCAATCTGTGATCTCATTGTCCTGAAAACGGAAATCCTGCTGTAGACTCATGTACCCTGTGTCAGCACACCCCAACAGGTGTGCCATGAGGCACAGAACACTTAAGTCCTCGGAGCTAGAGCCCATGGTCAGTCACCATCTGGGGATCCACATCCCCTTTAAGTTTACTGCTCTGTACAACAATACCATTTTCTAAGTATGCCATAGCATGGAAAAGGCCTCGACTTCTCTCAAAAGCTCTCTGGGGATGCGGTGTTACAGCTGCAGCTTGCTTCTATGGAACAGTGGTTCTCAAAGCGTGGTCCCCACTCCCAGAACATCTACAGTACCTGAGAACTTGCTAGAACCACACACTCTCATGTGCCATTCCTGAGGATGAGAAACCACGGGGGTGGGCCAGCAAGCCCCTTTTTAACTCTGCCCTCCACATGATCCTGATGCTTGCTATGGTTTGAAAACTGCTAAGGGACCACAAACTTTTCCTACACATCACAGACAAGTGACCCACTTAGACCATGACAACTACAGTTAACATTTATTGCAGTGCCAGAAATATAAGAATCTTTGCTTTCAAAGAGCCACAGAGACACCCACTAGCTCAAGCATTTTCAACCTCCCACCTCACCATTCATCACAACTCCCTAAACTGGCTCTCCATGATGCTCTCGCCTCCCCAAGATTGAGCCCTAAGTCTGCAGACGAATAGGGCGCTCCTACTTTTGTTCTATTCTGTCCCCTCTGAGGCCACAGATAACAGCAAAATCTTTCCTGGGGTGAGAATCTAGGATCCTGAGAGTCAGCACTCCTTCTTGGCCCTGGTTGAAAATTAAAATGCTGTTCCAGTTTCTGCAGATGTCTAATGTTGATCACCAGTACCCCCCTGTCCCTGTCACCTGCCCAAACACACTGGCCTCCCCACTCCCATGTGCAGGGATAGAACAGGCAGAGCCTGCCTACAACCTTCAAGAGAAGGGCTCCTGGGTGGCTCAGTGGCTTAAGCCATGATCTCAGGATCCTGGGATCAAGCCCTGCATCGGGCTCTCTGCCCGGCGGGGAGCCTCTTTCCCCCTCTCTCTCTGCCTGACTCTCTGCCTATTTGTGATCTCTCTCTCTCTGTCAAATAAATAAATAAAATCTTTAAAAAAAAAAAAAACCCTCAAGAGAACATTTGGTACTTAATCTCTCGTGGCAAGCTTACAAATCAGGGGAAGATTAAGTTAAAATGAACCAACATTACAGTTCCATTCAAATTTTAGGATTATTTGTTCCAGCACTTTGAAGAATGCTGGTGGAATTTTGAAAGGGATGGCACTGAAAGTATAGATTGCTCTGGGCTGTATAGACATTTTAACAATGTTTATTCTTCCGCTCCATGACACCATACACAAAGATAAACTGGAAATGGATGAAAGACCTCAATGTGAGGCAAGAATCTATCAAAATCCTAGAGGAGACCATAGGCAGTAACCTCTTCAACATCGGCCACAGCAACTTCTTTCAAGACATGTCTCCAAAGGCAAAGGAAACAAAAGTGAAAATGAATGTTAGGACTTCATCAAGATAAAAAGCTGTACAGCAAAGGAAACAGTCAATAAAACAAAGAGGCAACCCACAGAATGGGAGATGTTCACAAATGACATTACAGACAAAGGGCTGATATCCAAGATCTAGAAAGAAATCCTCAAATTCAACACCCAAAAACCAGGTGATCATGTCAAAAAATGGGCAGAAGACATGAACAGACACTTCTCAAAAGAAAACATACAGAAAGCCAAAGTTGGTGGCATCACAATTCCAGACTTCAAGCTCTATTACAAAGCTGTTATCATCAAGATGGAATGGTACTGGCACAAAACAGACACACAGATCAATGGAATACAAGAGAGAGCCCAGAAATAGACCCCTCAACTCTATGGTCAACTAATCTTCGACAAAGCAGAAAGAATGTCCAATAGAAAAAAGACAGTCTCTTCAACAAATGGTGTTGGGAAAATTGCACATCCACAAGGAGAAAAATGAAATTGGACCATTTCCTTACACGACACATGAAAATAGACTCAAAATGGATGAAGGACCTCAATGTGAGAAAGGAATCCATCAACATCCTTGAGGAGAACACAGGCACCAACCTCTTCCACCTCAGCCACAGAAACTTCTTCCCAGGAACATCGCCAAAGGCAAGGGACACAGGGCAAAAATGAACTATTGGGACTTCATCAGGATCAAAATCTTTTTTTTTTTTTTTTAAAGATTTTATTTATTTATTTGACAGAGAGAGATTACAAGTAGGCAGAGAGGCAGGCAGAGAGAGAAAGGAGGAAGCAGGCTCCCCGCTGAGCAGAGAGCCCGATGTGGGACTCGATCCCATGACCTTGAGATCATGACCTGAGCCGAAGGCAGCGGCTTAACCCACTGAGCCACCCAGGTGCCCTAGATCAAAATCTTTTGCACAGCAAAGGAAACAGTTAAAACCAAAAGACAGCAGACAAAATGGGAGAAGATATATTGAAACGACATAATAGATAAAGGGCTAGTATCCAAAATCTATAAAGAACTTAATCAAACTCAACACCCAAAGAACAAATAATCCAATCAAGTAATGGGCAGAGGACATGAACAGACATTTCTACAAAGAAGACATCCAAATTGCCAACAGACACATGAAAAAGTGCTCCACATCACTCGGCATCAGGGAAATACAATCAAAACCACCTCACACCAGCCAGAATGGCTAAAATGAACAAGTCAGGAAATGATGCTGGCAAGGATGTGGAAAAGGGGGAACCCTCCTACACTGTTAGTGGGAATGCAAGCTGGTGCAACCACTCTGGAAAACAGCATGGAAGTTCCTCAAAAAGTTGAAAACAGAGCTACCCTACGACCCAGCAATCGCACTACTGGGTATTTACCCTAAAGATACAAATGTAGTGATCCGAAGGGGCATGTGCACCCCAATGTTTATAGCAGTAATGTCTACAATATCCAAACTATGGAAAGAACCTAGATGTCCATCAACAGATGAATGGATAAAGATGTGGTGTGTACACACACACACACACAGACACACACACACACAATGAAATACTATGTAGCCATCAAAAGAAATAAAATCTTGCCATTTGCGATGACGTGGATGGAACTAGAGGGTATTATGCTAGTGAAATAAGTCAATCGAAGAAAGACAATTATCATATGATCTCACTAACATGAGGAAGTTGAGAGGCAACGTGGGGGGCGTTGGGGGTTAGGAAAAGAATAAATGAAACAAGACGGGATCAGGAGGGAGACAAACCATAAGAAACTCTTAATCTCACAAAACAAACTGAGGGTTGTGGGGGTAGAGGGGTAGGGAGGAAGAGGTGGGCTTATGGACATTGGGGAAGGTATGTGCTATGGTGAGTGCTGTGAAGTATGTAAACCTGGTGATTCACAGACCTGTACCCCTGGGGTTAATAATACATTATATGTTAATTTTAAAAAATTTAAATTAAAAAAAATAATAAAAACATACAAATGGCTAATAGACACATGAGAAAATGTTCATCATCACTAACCATCAGGGGAATTCAAAACAAAACCACATTGAGATACCACCTTACACCAGGTAGAATGGTCAAAATCAACAGGACAGTAAATAACATGTGTTGGAGAGGATGTGGAAAAAGGGGAACCCTCTTACACTGTGGGTGGCAATGCAAGTTGGTGCAGCCACTTTGGAAAACCGTAGAGATTCCCCAAAAAATTAAAAACAGAGCTACCCTATGACCCTGCAATTGCACTACTGGGTATTTATCCCAAAGATAAAGACACAGTAAAACAAAGGGCCATATGTACCCCAGTGTCCATAGCAGCAACGTCCACAACCGCCAAACTGTGCAAAGAGCCAAGATGCCCTTCAACAGAGGAATGGCTAAAGAAGATGCAGTCCATATATACAATGGAATATTACTCAGCCATCAGAAAAGATATATACCCTTCTTTTTGTATCAACACAGATGGGACTAGAGGAGATTGTGCTGAGTGAAATAAGTCAAGCAGAGAAAGTCAATTATCATATGGTTTCACTTACTTGTGGAGCATAAAGAATAACATGGAGGACATTAGGAGAAGTGAATCGGGGGAAATCAGAGTGGGAGACAAACCATGAGAGACTGGACTCAGAAACAAACTGAGGGTTTTGGAAGGAGGGGCATGGGGGATGGGTGAGCCTCGTGGTGGGTATTAAGGAGGGCACATATTGCAAGGAGCACTGGTGTGATGCATAAACAATGAATCTTTGAACACTAAAAAAATAAAATAAAACAAAGATGTTAAAAAAAAAAATGAACCAACATTAAACGTATTTATATTTTGGGTACTCTTACCAAGCTTCCTTATTCAAGCTCATCATTGCAACAAGGCAATTACCATTCTAGCTAGAATTTACTGTGCGTTAATAAGTTATGTGCTGGTCCTGACCTAAGCCCTTTAATCACTACAGCGTCAGCTTATCTGAAGATAAAACCTTTATTTTCAGTGACATATAAAGATTCTATCAAACGAAAAGACAAAGACCTGGGGCAAGGTGATTACCTTCATCAGAGTCCAAGGAAGCCGAAAGTCACCCAATACTGATCACAAAGAACAGGGCCCAAGAGCCACATCATGGACCCTGTCTCTTTCTCTCCCCTTCTCTAGGTCCAGCCAGATCATCCTCACTAGCTCCCATCATGAGAGGTAAATGCTGGAAATAAGGCTACATAAATGTTTCATCACTATGTCAAAACCTTACAAACTTCTAGAAATGAGACTAGGTAGAGATCAAAGTCAGTCTTTAGATTTAAAGTATGTCTTACTTAAAAACAGGATCTTATTTAATAAACTTCACTTACAACTTGGTAACAATGGAGAAATTAGTTGATGGCGTGTTCTTTCCAAACTTAGTCTATTCTTGCTTCTGATATAAACCAAGTAGTATAACCAGAAAAAGTGCAAATTAGGAGACATGCAGAAAATATTAGCTGGGAAGTGATATCCTGGTCTGTAGTAGACAAGCATTTCGCATGCATATAAATCTCATTTTAGTCTGTAAGTTTTATTACCTAAGTACTGTTTTCCCCAATTCTACTGGCAAAGACAACTGAGGCTTAGAGGTTTTCAAAAGAAGAACAACAGAACAAAATCTATACGTTACAAGGCAAATACAACACTTGTCCTGCTGGTCATGAGGACAGGTTTGAGACAAGCTGCCAAAGCCCTCTGCAAACCTTGGTTTCTCTATCTTTTTCTTTTCTTTTTTTTTTTAAGATTTTATTTATTTATTTGACAGAGAGAGATCATAAGGAGGCAGAGAGGCAGGCAGAGAAAGAGAGGAGGAAGCAGGCTCCCCGGTGAGCAGAGAGCCCAATGTGGGACTCGATCCCAGGACCCTGAGATCATGTCCTGAGCCGAAGGCAGCGGCTTAACCCACTGAGCCACCCAGGTGCCCTTGGTTTCTCTTTCTACAAGAAGGGTGCCCATCCTGTTAGGGCTGCAGTTAGGATAATAATAATAATGTATAAAGTGGCTAGCCCAAAATATATACTTAGGAAGTGCTGATTCCTTTATTTCTTTTACTGTGATTTTTTCTTTTGGCTTTGTTGCCAAAATTCAGATGTGAAACTCAAACCCGGTTCATCTTGATATACTATGCCGGCAAGAGCACTGAGAAAGCAGTCTCAGCTAGAGCAGCCTCCGCCTGACTCCAGGTCACTGACAAGCTGCCATCTTGGTAGTGAGGTAGTGTGGTAGAGTGACCCCACCCTAAGATCCCGGACCTCACTCAGGTTGTTTCACTTTACCAAAGCCGGATCAAAATTTATTCACAGAGCACTTGAAACCAAGGAGCTGAACTCTTAGTTACTATAGCAACCCGAACACAGTTGGTAGCAATAAAAACTAACCTCCAGAGCACATGTCTCACAATCAGTGCCTTGATATTTACCATAGGCATGTGCTTTTCCAAGGCCCAGCCCCACTGGTAAGTATGAACTCGAGAGAAAATGAATATGTATGTCTTGATACTTATGTTTACGACCTTCTGAAAGTGCAGGTGGAGGGAAGAGAGATTTGAACACAAAGATAAACATGAAATACTCATCTTCGTGGGCTACTGAATATTAGTCCTTCCCAACTCTGCTCTGACATCCACGGCTAAAGAGTGCCCCCACTTGCATTCTTGGTGTTCTGGCAAGACTTGGCTCCTCATAACACAGTTCTCTGCCCTGGTAAGAAGCCCAACTCAAGCAGGGGCTGGAAGGGATCTGAGCAGCATGACACCCTCCTGGGAGAAGCTGGCAGAGTTCAGAGGGGCAATGAGTGAAGCAGGCACGTTCAAAGATGCTCAGAGGGGCACCTGGGTGGCTCAGTGGGTTAAAGCCTCTGCCTTCGGCTCAGGTCATGATCCCAGGGTCCTGGGATCGAGCCCTGCTTTGGGCTCTCTTCTCAGCGGGGAGTCTGCTTCCCCTTCCCCCCAACCCCCCCACCTGCCTCTCGGCCTACTTGTGATCTCTCTCTGTGAAATAAATAAATAAAATATTTAAAAAAAAAAAAAAAGAAAGCTACTCAGAAACCCATCCTAAGCCATTCTGAATTTAAACCAGCCCATGTGGCCAGAGTCATCATGAATCAGAGGGCAATTACAATTAATTCACGTACTACATATTGTCTACAGGGCAGTTTCCCTAGAAACCACCTCACTATTCCACATGGTAACTATGGGAAGTGCCAACTGACATGTTATGTGACGAGGGTCCTCCCATGAGCACCACGGGTTAGTGTATAGATGGTGCCCTGACCTCAGCCTCATCAGGGCCCCTTCCGCAGGCCAGTCCTAGATGAAGCACTAACATGAAAAATTCAAGAGCTCTAAGTGGCTGCTTCCTGCCCCTCTCCTCCTATAGAAAAATGAAGCCTATCCAGACAGAAGGAAAACAAGGAAATAAATCTTAACAGCGTTTAAATCCCTGATTTTAATTGTTCCTGATATCCAGCCATATCCCCGTCCTCTGTGGCTAAGTTGTTGAAGTTCTAAGTACCATGAGTCAACACCCAAAATCTTGCAAATAAGATAAAGATTAGGTATAGGTAAATCTTTTTACCTATACTAAGTTGTATTGTCTGTCACCTGTAACTAGGAAATTGCTAATTCGTTCAACATCAAAATTCTTTCTTTTTTGTACATTGAATTGTTTTCAATATCCCTGGAAGGCACACAACTATACTTCTACTGCATTTTCTCAGATACATGCCATATTGGTCTTGAGAAGCAGACAAGATAATATGGCCAGATCATATGAATAAGGAACCCAGGGTCGAGAGGATTTAATCTGTTTGCCAAAGAGTGCTGGAATCAGCACTCAAACCCAGACCTTCAAAATCCTGTGTTGCTGCCCTATACCAGGCATCCATTCCCAAACCAGACTTCCTTGACATACATATTGGTTAAAAATAATAGAAACAATCTGCTTTAAGTCACAACAGAAGCATTGAAGCTAGACTCCAAACCCTGTTATTTCAAGTCCCTAGCATGCTGCTGCTGCTTTAGGGTAGGTTACATAATTTATTAATTCTTCTGTTTGGAACACATCAAAGCATATACAGAATCTATGCAATAATAAAAAAAAATTATTCGAGTGGAATTGAGCTAATACGCTGCTTCTACCAGACAAAGGTAGAAAAGCCACCATCATACATGAAGAGTAGAAGAAAGGGGTGGCCCTAACAACCCTGTGAGGCTGTTTATCCACAACACACTACAAAAGAAGGAAGCGTCTCCTCCGCCTATGGCAACGCACAAACCTAGCAGTGCCTGGTTTTCCAGGCTGTTCACATTGCTCAGAGCATCGAGGAGGAGGAGGTCTGCTCCATATGAGAACATCTGAGGGGACCTACTCGATTCCACTGGGACTATGAGCTGATTCCCAGCACTGAAAAGCACCTTGTCCTAAGGTCAAGACAATGGAAAGGGAAAGATCACCATCTCATCTAATTGAAGCAGGGAAGGCAGCTTGGAGCTAGTTCACCTCTGGGGGCAGGTAAATGGAAGGGTAAAATCCACAAAGCATAATGTAACTTAGACTTAATAATTCTTGAGTGAGCTGGTGGATACGTAGGTGTCCATTATGAAACAAATAATAAACAGGGAGGCTATGCATAGGCCAGAGGTGACAATGTCATGAACCAAGATTTAAGATTAATTTGTTTCTATGAACCTGTAATCCAATTAAAAAAGAGAGAGAGAAGTAATAATTAAAGTTTCCCTAAGAGCATGCTGGTATGGAAAAACTCAGTTAGGGTTCTAGACCTGGCTTTAAACCTACTGTATGACCCTATATATGTAAATAAAAAAATGCTCTCCATTACATAATAGCAAAATTAACTTCAACACTGATTTCCTCCTTTAAAAAAAAAAAAACACATATACTTGAAGAAAATGACATAACAACTTTAAAAAAAAAAGACATTTATTTGAGAGAGAGAGAGAGAAGCAGACTCCCCACAGAGCAGATAGCTTAATATGGAGCTCCATTCCCAGGACTCTGAGATCAGACCTGAGCTGAAGGCAGACACTTAACTGACTGAGTCACCCAGATGTCCCAATCTAGTAACTTTTTACATAATTATTCTTGTCAAAATGAGTAACCCAGAGAATTGACTTTCACCAAAAATGTAAAATTGCAGAAGATAAAAATTCAGGATGACTGGCCATTTGGGAACAAAATTAAATTAGATCTTCTCTCATATCACACGAAGAAATAACTTGGTCAATCGTAATGAACTGTCTCATTAGGAATCAGTATTTATTAAAGACTTTACAGTGAAAACTGAATGCAGTGTATAGGGAAACCTTTCTATCATCTTTCCAACTTTTCAATAAATCTAAAACTATTCTAACATAAAAAAATTTATTTTAAAAATTGGATTGGGGGTAATGGGTGCACAATGCTACAAGTTTACTAAAAATCAGTTAATTGTATACTTATAATGTGTGAATTTTATGGTATGCAAATTATACTTCATTAAAGCTATTTTTTTTTTTAAGATTTTATTTATTGGGCGCCTGGGTGGCTCAGTGGGTTAAGCCGCTGCCTTCGGCTCAGGTCATGATCTCAGGATGCTGAGATCGAGTCCCACATCGGCTCTCTGCTCAGCAGGGAGCCTGCTTCCCTTCCTCTCTCTCTGCCTGCCTCTCTGCCTACTTGTGATCTCTCTCTGTCAAATAAATAAATAAAATCTTTAAAAAAAAAAAAAGATTTTATTTATTTATTTGACACACAGAGAGAGAAATCACAAGTAGGCAGAGAGGCAGGCAGAGAGAGAGGGAGAAGCAGGCTCCCCACTGAGCAGAGAGCCCAATGCGGGACTCGATCCCAGGACCCCGGGATCATGACCCTGAGCTGAAGGCAGAGGCTTAACCCACTGAGCCACCCAGGCGCCCTCACTAAAGCTATTTTGAAAAGTCCCTGGGTCTAGGGGCGCCTGAGTGGCTCAGTGGGATAAAGCCTCAGGTGGTGATCCCAAGGGTTCTGGGATTAAGCCCCACATCGGGCTCTCTGCTCAGTAGGGAGCCTGCTTCCTCCTCTCTCTCTGCCTGCCTCTCTGTCAAATAAATAAATAAAATCTTTAAATAAAATAAAAGTTCTTGGGTCTAAAGGTTTAAAATGAAAAAATTATAAAATCAAGAAACACAAGAGAGGAACTTTATACCAATCAAGGATTAACTGACAGGTATGTTTAACTGAATCCTCTGCACACATTTAGTCCACAACAGGGTAAAAAAATAAAACTTTAAAAACTGAAGAAACTATAGAAGACTATTCTTTTTTTTTGAGATTTTATTTATTTATTTTAGAGAGTGCATACAGGGCCAGGGGCAGAGGGAGTCTCAAGAAGATTCCCTGCTAAGCACAGAGCCTGATGCAGGGCTCATCTCATGACCCAGAAATCACAACCCACAACCTGAGTTGAAACCAAGAGCTGGACACAACCAACTGCCTACACAGGTGCCCCAAAACTACAGAAGACTATTAACACACCTCAAAGATGTCTGGAAAACTCTAGGAACAGCACAAAAATAATATGGAAGCCATAAACATACAAATGGAAAAATGTAAGCACTTAAAAAATAAAAACATTGTAAAAAAAAAAAAAAGGTGAAAGACCAAAAACAATCTGCGAAAAAATATTAGCAACATATAAGACAAAATGCTAATATTCACAATATGAAAAACTCCATTAAGAGTGAACAAACCAAAAGAAAACTAAGCCAGGTATGAATCAATCAATTTAAGAATACAAATTAGCAGATGGAAATATGCTGAATCACAAAAAAAAATTTTTTTTAAAGATTTTATTTGTTTTTTTGACAGAGAGAGCACAAGCGGGGGGAGCGGCAGGCAGAGGGAGAGGGAGAAGCAGGCTCCCCACTGAGCAGGGAGCCTGATGCAGAGAGATCATGACCTGAGCCAAAGGGAGATGCTTACCCAACTGAGCCACCAAGGCACCCCTGATCACAGTAATTTTTAAGTTAAAATAAAACTCAATCTTCACTTATCAGATTAATAAAAATCAGACTAGTGATGTCCAGAGCAGGGCAAAGATGTGGAGAAAAAAGCACTCTTCCATATTGTCAGTAGAACTAAACAGCCTTTAAAAACAAGGCAATGTGGCAGCACCTGACAATTTAAAATCTGACACTCGATGAACCCTTTTAAAAATCTACCTCATATATACTACTAAGAGTGCATAAAAACATGTAGGAATGTTCACTGCACCGTTATCTCTAACTGCAAACAAGTGGAAGCAATCAAAATGTCCATAAATAGGAGAATGAATCATAGGACTGTCATACTATGTAATACCATACAGCTGCTAAAAGCAACTAGGTAAAGGGTTATGTACTGACAGATTTAATTATTCTAAGTATTTTACAAAGTTCGCTTATTGTAACAAACCCATTCAGTAGGTACAACGATCATCCTCATTTTAGAGATGGGGAAGCTCAAGTAGAAGGATCTTGCCAGGTCCCACAAAAGCAACTGGCAGGGCTGCATTTTGACCTGGGGAATTTGGCCCAAGTCTACACTTTATACCCACTCTGCTATACTGTACTGATTTTGTGTCTGTGACTACACACATGAATGGAGTCTAAGTTGGGGAGCTGGGGGAGGAGAAACATCCACATGACAGTAAGAAGTACCTAATTTCAAAAAATTAAATTGTGAGTGAGCAAATGAGTGTCTGAGAATGTATGAAATCGGGGGCGTCTGGGTGGCTCCGTCATTTAAAAGTCCAACTCTTAATTTCAGCTCAGATCACAATCTCAGGGTCATAAGATCGAGAACCTGTGTAAGATTCTCTTTCTCCTTCTGCTCCTTCACTACTCCCCACCCTCACTCTTTCTCTCCCTCTCTTAAAAAAAAAAAATAGAAAAGAAAAGAAAAAAGCATGAAATCAATAATTAAGGAGAAGGATTAGGAAGACATTGACCTTTCTGATATGGAACAACTGAATAGTTCATTTGAGAAAATTCTTCAGAGAGCATTAAAAATTTTAAGAATAAAATTTGTCTGAATTTTCTTTTCTTTCTTTTTTTTTTTTTTTTTTGTATATGTGCTGCCAAAACGAGCACTGAATTTTCATAAAAAGGATTGGGCACCTAGGTGGCCCAATTGGTTAGGCTTCCGACTCTTAATCTCACCTCAGGTCTTGATTTCTGGGTCATGAGTTCAAGCCCTGTGCTGGGCTCCACACTGAGCAGAGAACCTACTTAAAAAAAAATAAAAAGAAAAAAGAAAAAAGATATAAACCTCTTAGAAGTCATTAAGCAGGCCCAATGGAAACGGTGAGAGAGAAGATGGAACTTTCACTTTTTTCTTTTTTTTTCCTATATTTGTGTTTTGTTAGAATAAATTTGATTATTTTCATACTAAGACCTTCTCACAAACCACCACAAACAAAACCCATTACTTTAAAAAGTCAAAAACTGGGGCGCCTGGGTGGCTCAGTGGGTTAAGCCGCTGCCTTCGGCTCAGGTCATGATCTCAGAGTCCTGGGATCGAGTCCCGCATCGGGCTCTCTGCTCGGCAGAGAGCCTGCTTCCCTCTCTCTCTCTCTCTGGCTGCCTCTCTGTCTACTTGTGATTTCTCTCTGTCGAGTTAATAAATAAAATCTTTAAAAAAAAAAAAAAAATAAATAAAAAGTCAAAAACTGAAAAAAAAATTTAATATTCAGCAATAGGGATTGGCCAAATATATCTATACAATGGAATGTTACTAGAAAAGGTGTGTGGAACCACAGATTCAAACATCACTGCTGGTTGTCTAAATTAGTACAGGTATTTTATTTAAAAAAAAATTTTTTTTAAGATTTTATTTATTTATTTGACAGAGGGAGATCACAAGTAGGCAGAGAGGCAGGCAGAGAAAGAGAGAGGAGGAAGCAGTCTCCCTGCTGAGCAGAGAGCCCGATGCGGGACTCGATCCCAGGACCCTGAGATCATGACCTGAGCCAAAGGCAGCGGCTTAACCCACTGAGCCACCCAGGCGCCCGGTACAGGTATTTTAAAAGGCAATTTCAATATTCAATTTCTCAATATTTATAAAAAAATATATATATATATATATATCTCCTCTGACTCAGTAATACTACTCTGAAAAATCTGTCCTAGAGAAGTATATAACCAGATACACAAGGTATACAAAGTTTTTTTTTTTTTTTTTAAGATTTTATTTATTTATTTGACAGACAGAGATCACAAGTAGGCAGAGAGGCAGGCAGAGAGAGAGGAGGAAGCAGGCTCCCTGGGAGCCATGCGGGGCTCGATCCCAGGACTCCAAGATCATGACCCAAAGCGAAGGCAGAGGCCTCAAGCCACTGAGCCACCCAGGCACCCCGGTATACAAAGTTTTTAAAATCCTATCACTGATTATAATATTAAATAGCAAATGTATGGGGTGCCTGGGTGGCTCAGTCAGTTAAGCGTCTGCCTTCAGCACGGGTTGTGATCACGCGGTCCTGGGATCAAGCCCTGCATTGGGCTCCTTATTCAGTGGGGAGCCTGCTTCTCCCTCTGCCTGTCACTCCCCCTGCTTGTGCTCTCTTTCTCACTGTCAAATAAATAAATAAATCTTAAAAAAAAATAAAGAGCAAATGTAATCATCAATGAGACTGGTTACATCAAACATGTTATATCCATAGGAAACATGAATATGAAGTGGTAAGAAGTTCATCACAATAGGTTGAAAAGCGAAAAGGGCAAGGTACAGGTAGAATGGTGTGATCAGTACACTTTCGTGTAATTAAGCAGGGAGTCTACTTTTCTCTGATTTATTTTCACAAAATGAAACAATGAAACAAAGCGCCTGGTTGGGTCAGTTGGCTGAGTGTCTGACCCTTGGTTTCAGCTTAGATCATGGTCTC
The DNA here is from genome assembly GCF_011764305.1 of Mustela putorius furo. Lineage (NCBI taxonomy): Eukaryota > Metazoa > Chordata > Mammalia > Carnivora > Mustelidae > Mustela > Mustela putorius. The sequence goes on from NW_025421294.1 coordinate 1,600,925, forward strand.
AGGGTCCTGGGGTTGGTGCAGAGTCCTGGGTCCTTCAGAAACCCCACTCAGTGGGGAGTGTGCTTGTCTCCCTCTTCCTCTGCCCCTCCCCCCACTTGTGCTCTCTTCAAAATAAGTAAATAAGTCTTTTTAAAAAATACCACAATAGGGACGCCTAGGTGGCTCAGTTGGTTGGGCAGCTGCCTTCGGCTGGGGTCATGATCCCAGTGTCCTGGGATCGAGTCCCATATCAGGCTCCTTGCTCAGCAGGGAGCCTGCTTCTCCCTCTGCCTCTGCCTACCACTCTGCCTGCCACTCTGTCTGCCTGTGCTCACTCACTCTCTCTCTGACAAATAAATAAATAAAATCTTTAAAAAACAACAACAAAAACCACAATAAAAGGAATCATAAAAAACTAAGAAGAGTACTTCCAAGAGTAGGAAATGGTAGAAAAAGATACCTAGAAATGAGCAAATGGGAATGAATAATACAAGGATGGAAAGGACAGATTTCCCTTAAAACCTTTTTGTTTTTTACTATTTTTAAGTTTTTATTTTAATTCCAGTTAGTTAACATACAGTATTATGTTAGTTTCAAGGGTACAACATAATGACTTAAAACTTCCATACAACTGTGAACGTAAGTTTTGTAATATAACTTGAAGTCTGGAATTGTAATGCCTTGAATTTTTTCTTCTTCAAGATTGTTTTGGCTATTTGGGGTCTTTTGTGGTTCCACACAAATTTTAGGGCTATTTGTTCTACTTCTGTGAAAAGTGCTGTTGGTATTTTGATAAGGAATGCATTAAATATACACACTGCCTTGGGTCGTATAGACATTTGAACAATACTTGTTTTTCCAATCCACGGGCATTATGGAATGTCTTTCCCTTTCTTTGTGTCAGCTTTAATTTCTTTCATTAGTGTTTTGTATTTCAGAGTACAGGTCGTTCACCTCTTTGAGCAAACCTGTTTTTTGTTTTGTTTTGTTTTTAATTATAATTCTGACCACAGGATTTTTGTTTTGTTTTTTTAAGTAGGCTCCACACTGGGCTCACAGTCCTGAGACCAACACCTAAACCAAGACCAAGAGTTGGCCACTTAACACACTAAGCCACCCAGGTGCTCCATCCACGGGCTTTTTAAAAGATTATAATTGATTGGGGAAGTTGCTACTTCGCTAAAAAGTACAAAAATTAAAATAGCACACTGATAGTTGCAACAACATAAATGAATCTCACAGATACTATGTTAAGTGGACACAAAAACACACATTTTGTAATTTCATTCATATGAATTTTAAGAACAGGCAAAACCAACTGACAGAAAAACCAAGTGACAGGAATGAGAGGGGTTACCATCCTTTAAGGGATACTGAGAAAGGGCATGAGGAAACCACAGACACTGGAACAAACTACATCTTAACCTGGGTGAGTACAAAAACTCACCAAGCTAAGCAACTGGTGGACCTACTGTACTTTACTCTGTACACACAGATATACATTGCACTTCAATAAAAAGTATCAAAAATTTTTGAGGAGTATTTAATGATGTGATTTAAAAAACTGTAATATAATGTTAAATCAAAAAGCAGAATTTTGGGGCGCCTGGGTGGCTCAGTGAGTTAAAGCCTCTGCTTTCAGCTCAGGTCATGATCCCAGGTCCTACGATTGAGCCCCTCATCAGGCTCTCTGCTTGGCAGGGAGCCTGCTTCCCCCCTCTCTCTCTGCCTGCCTCTCTGCCTGCTTGTGATCTCTGTCAAAAAAAAAAAAAAAGTCTTGGGCGCCTGGGTGGCTCAGTGGGTTAAGCCGCTGCCTTCGGCTCAGGTCATGATCTCAGGGTCCTGGGATCGAGGCCCGCATCGGGCTCTCTGCTCAGCAGGGAGCCTGCTTCTCTCTCTCTCTCTCTGCCTGCCTCTCCATCTACTTGTGATTTCTCTCTGTCAAATAAATAAATAAAATCTTTAAAAAAAAAAAAAAAAAAAAGTCTTAAAAAAAAGAATTTCACACTGACAAGGAACATAATCATACTTCCTCTGATTTAGAATAAGAAGGGGGGAGGGATTAAAGAAAATACATCAGGGGGCACCTGGGTGGCTCAGTGGGTTAAGCCTCTGCCTTCGGCTCAGGTTATGATCTCAGGGTCCTGGGATCGAGTCCCACACAGGGCTCTCTGCTAAACACGGAACCTACTTCCCTTCCTCTCTGCCTGCCTCTCTGCCTACTTGTGATCTCTGCCTGCCAAATAAATAAATAAAATCTTTTTTAAAAAAATAATACATCAGAAATTCAATTAGCTAACATATAGTACATCATCAGTTTTTTATGTAGTGTTCAGTGATTTTTTTTTAAAAAATACTTTATTTATTCGACAGAGATCAAAAGTAGGCAGAGAGGCAGGCAGAGAGAACGAGGGGGAAGCAGGCTCCTCACTGGGCAGAAAGCCCGATGCAGGGCTTGATTCCAGGACCCTGAGATCATGACCTGAGCTGAAGGTAGAGGCTTAACCCTCTGAGCCACCCTGGCACCCCTCAATGATTCTTTAGTTGCGTATTAACACCCAGAGCTCATCACATCATGGGCCCTCCTTAATGCCTGTCACCCAGTTACTATATATATATATCTTTTTAAAGATTTTATTTATCTGAAAGAAAGAGTATGAGAGAGCGCACGAGTCAGTGCGGAGGGATGAGAGGGAGAAGGAGGTTCTCCACTAAGCAGGGAGAGCCCAATGTCAGGACCTTAGGACCATGACCTGAGCCAAAAGCAGATGCTTAACAAACTGACCCACCCAGGCACCCCAATATATACATTTTTTAATTTAGAAAAAGTACCAATGGGGCGCCTGAGTGGCTCAGTGGGTTAAGCCGCTGCCTTCGGCTCAGGTCATGATCTCGGGGTCCTGGGATTGAGCCCCGCATCAGGCTCTCTGCTCAGCAGGGAGCCTGCTTTCCTCTCTCTCTCTCTGCCTGCCTCTCTGCCTACTTGTGATCTCTCTGTCAAATAAATAAATAAAATCTAAAAAAAAAAAAAAAAAGAAAGAAAGAAAGAAAGAAAAAGTACCAACTAGCTCTGGAGTTTGAGGACATAACAGAAGAAAACAAACACCCTCAGATTTATTAAAAGAAACTTCTCTGTCAAATAAATAAATAAAATCTTTAAAAAAAAAAAAAAAAACCTTCAAACATCTAACATACAACAATGTTGGTACAAACTTAAGGGACTGACTACAAAGGACCAGATTAACACCCACAACATGGTCTGCTTATTTTATAAAGTATAAGATATGCAGAAAAAGGAAGGGGGAAAAAAAAACCCCTAAGAATCCCTAGGAAGGCAAAGAAACCATTGCACTAGAGATTTGGGAGACAGGAAATTAGAGTTGTACATTCTCTCACACATAATACCTAAGGGCTGAAACCTGCTTTAAACTCTTAAGACACAACTTTTTTTTTTTTTTTTAAAGATTTTATTTATTTATTTGACAGACAGAGATCACAAGTAGGCAGAGAGGCAGGCAGAGAGAGAGGAGGAAGCAGGCTCCCTGCTGAGCAGAGAGCCCGATGCGGGACTCGATCCCAGGACCCTAGGATCATGACCTGAGCCGAAGGCAGAGGCTTTAACCCACTGAGCCACCCAGGCACCCCAAGACACAACTTTTGAAGTGCTTTTCTCTGGGGATTCTGATCCTAAAGATTTCAAAAATCCAGGAAAAAGCAGTAGGACCTAATAAAATAATAACTGTCTAGACCTACCCTAATACATAGGGAAGAAGGAAACTAATTTTCAATAGCTAATTAATTGTTCCTTTAATAAGGTTTTCTTCCCCCAAAAAACCCCCCGCGATATTAGCTGATCTCAGCTAATATCTGGGGAGTATCTGATCTCAGTTCCCTACAATTAAATGCAAATTTTACATTTTTATTTATTTATTTAATTTTTTGAAAAAGTGAGGGAGGGGCCGAGGGAGAGGGAGAGAACCTTAAGCAGGCTCCATGCTCAGTACAGAGCCCCCACTGTGGGGCTCAATCTCACAACCCTGAGATCATGACCTAAGCGGAAAAAAATCAAGAGTCAGAATCTTAACCAACTGAGCCACCCAGATCTCCTAGAAGTCAAATTTTAATCCCCACTTAGTACAACTAATCAATGGTACATTTTCTTTCCATTATTTTTTTTTTAAGATTTTATTTATTTACTTATTTGAGAGAGAGACAGTGAGAGAGAACATGAGAGGCGAGAAGGTCAGAGGGAGAAGCAGACTCCCCATGGAGCTGGGAGCCCGATGCAGGACTCGATCCCGGCACTCCAGGACCGTGACCTGAGCCGAAGACAGTTGCCCAACCAACTGAGCCACCCAGGCACCCTCTTTCCATTATTTTAAGTGAAGATTATTTTTACGGTATTAATTTCTAAAATCCAAAAGGTAGAAAAATCACAAATCCACTGTCAGGCATTTCAAATGCAGCATCAAACATTTTCACCTGGGTCACTATTGTTAGGAGTTAGTTGGACAGTTAGGCGGTCAGGGTCCCCAAAAAGAAGATAGAGTCAGGACAGCTAAAATCAAGTATCAGTGACATCCTGGTTCTGCAGCTTAGACTGGATAGCACTGACATCCCATTTTGCAGCCTCTGCAGAAATGATTTCTGCAAAACAACCCAAAATAAGACAATTACCACAAAGCACTAGTCAGTATCACAGGCAAGGGACAGTGAAGACTTAAGCCTCCACATTCAGTAAGAGAAAAAGACCATCAACACAAAACATTAACCTAATAGATAGACAAATACGTGGCCCAAGCCCTGACTGGCACCACTCAGCACACCCTGATTACTTAAGAAGGTTCCGCGAAAGAGGTCATAAAAACCCCTAAACTTAGGACTTCCAGGGGCAACCCACCTGGGTCCCTCCTCCCTCTCTGGGAACTTTACACTCTTGCTCAATAACCTTTGCTTTGCTGCCCACCAGTATTTGTCTGGTCTACCTCTTCATTCTTGGAAGTGGCATGGCCAAGAACCATGGGCATTAAGGGGATACAAATCCTGTAACACACATTATCAGAGGGACAGAGGTGCTGAGCAGAATGGAGCAAAAGAGCACAGAAAGGAGAGTTGTGTAAGTAAACGGCAGAAACAAGGAAGAGGGACTGAGGTCAGCAAAGCAAATTTGGGCAGGGTGAGGGGAGAATGGATGGAAAAGCAAACTACCTGTGGCTAAAATCACCTCCAAATAACTTATTTCAAATAGCATTTCTTAGCCACATCAACTGGGGAAACTAAGGGAAGCAGCCGGCGGTACATGCGACTCTTGATCTCACCATTTGTGGGTCTGAGCCCCACACTGGGTGTAGAGAATACTTACAAATAAAATCTTTAAAAAATAAAATGATTAAATAAAAAAATAAAAGTAAAGTCCTTTCTGCTTTATGGAAGTATCATTTTCATAAATTGTTATGGCTATCTTTTGCCCAATTATCAAAAGCACCTAGAACTGATTAAAACCTCAGGACAATAAAATCAGACGAGAGACCAAAGTTCACTAGAACACTATTACTACCAGCATTAGTCTCTCTTTAGTTGTTTTTTTTTTCCCCAGGCTCTCGAAACCTCGAGTAAACAAATCCAACAGCCAGTGAAAACTGACACACCCAGAAACTCCCAGCGAAACATTTACTTCATAGTTCACAATAGACTTCCTATTCCGTCTACAGGTGGCCTTGCCTGGAGCTAAAGGTCGAAAGAAAACACTCCCCTACACCTTCACACTTTATGGGGGGAAAAGCCGGAGGAAAAAGAAACCACGCAGGCCCCAAGGCAAGGCCAGGAACACAGGAACTCTCCTCTCAGTGGTGTATATATGCCACACCTTCTGATGTTCCTAAGACTGTTTCCTTTTGGCTCCTTAACTAACTAGAGGAAAATCTCATCTACAGTTCTAGATTTCTTAAAATCAGACATACACAGGGACGCCTGGATGGCTCAGTCAGTTGGGCGTCTGCCTTCAGCTCAGGTGATGATCCCAGGATTGAGCTGATCCCTGCTCAGCTGCTCAGCGGGAAGTCTGCTTCTCCCTCTGCCTGCCACTCCCCCTGATAGTTCTCTCTCTCTCCCTCTCAAATACAGAAATAGAATCTTAAAAAAAAAAAAGCAGACATACAGAATGCCAGAGCTAAAGAAGTCTTCAAGATAAGCAACGTCTTTATCCCTGACCTGACCAGCAGTCCCCGCCCTTAGTGCTTTTCCCTTCCCTCCCACTGGCCAGAACAAACCTCCCCTGAAGCCCTGTCCAGGCTTCTCAGCTAACCCTCATCACAGGAAGTCAGTCTGCTCAAAGAAACCTATGATGGCAGTTTCTGAGGATGCCTCCAACTGCTTCCTAATGGAGTTTCTGAGAAATAAAGTCTCACTCCAGACATCTCTGAGGACATGTTAGGTATCAGTAATACATATTTCCAAGGTATTTTCGGAAGGAGGAAATTGCTGAGCTTTCAGCAAACCACATCTACACATACTGGTAGAAATGACAATATGGCATATATAAAAAAGGGAATTGCTCTAATTTCTCTCTGCCTCACTGACATATTTCCTAAGTATCCATGCAGAATTAGTCACTACAGGGGCACCTGGGTGGCTCAGTGGGTTAAAGCCTCTGCCGTCGGCTCAGGTCATGATCCCAGGGTTGTGGGATCGAGCCTCACATCAGGCTCGCTGCCCGGCAGGGAGCCTGCTTCCTCCTCTCTCTCTGCCTGCCTCTCTGCCTACCTGTGATCTCTGTCAAATAAATAAGATCTTAAAAAAAAAAAGAATTAGTCACTATAATTTGCTAGGCTGTTACTCATGTAAACACTTTGTACATAGCACCTGCCACCACTCCAAAACACCCCTCTTGACCCAAGACAGCAAGCACCCGAAGTAGCAGTGCCCCCCTCCAAAATGATAACCAGGAATATAAAGGGGGAGGAATGGTTCTGTTTTGCAAAGACCAAGTTCTTTCTGCATAATTCCTTTAGAAGCCATTTCTTTTCAATGCCTAGATACACTTCTTGCAAATGGAAATCTGAGGGGTGCCTGGGTGGCTCAGTTAGCTAAACGCCTGATTTTTTTTTTTTTTTTAAAGATTTTACTTATTTATTTGAGAGACAGAGAGAAAGCGCAAGTGAAGGGAGGAGCAGAGGAGGAGAGACAAGCAGACTCCAAGCTGCTTGGAGCCCGATGCAGAGCTGAATCCCACAATCCTGAGACTGGACCTGAGCAAGAAACAAGAGTCCGACACTTAACGGACTGAGCCACCCAGGTGCCCCAGTGTCTGACTCTTGATTTGACTCAGGTCATGATCTCAGGGTTATGAGATCAAGCCCCATGTCGGGCTTGGTGCAGAGTCTGCTTGAGATTCTCCCTCTCCTTCTGCCCCTCCCCCTGCTTGTGAATGCACCCCCACAAAATGAATGAATGAATAAATCAGTCAATCAATCTAAAAAAGATCTGGTTTTCATTTTGCAGTAAAACAATTTCCACTTAACATAGCACCTTTTTTTAAAAATCATCGCACCTTCTTAAATTCTGAGTAAAACATGAGGGCACAACTCTTGCAACATATACAAACAGTAATTCTAAGAACATAATTTCACAAAGCACTAAAGGTCAGGTTGAGACAGAAACCTGTTATAAAAAAAAAAAAGCAAATGTCCAATATTTTACCACTTACCCACTCTTCGACATTGGGGGGTTGTTCATCATAAATATGTTCTTTGTCCCACAAAATATTCGACTTGTCATACCGATCCATCTTTCCTCGGGTTTTCACGGCAAAGAAAATTATTAAAGCAAAAGCCACAATAACCATGAACCCCAGTACAATGGCAATTGCCTAAAAAGAGATTAAAGATATTGACAGTTAGATTTTAATTGTTTACTTTATCTTAATCCAGTAAAAACCTAAGGCCCTACACTACATATCTGTGGTTTAACAGATAAAAAACTGAAACACTCACATTTCAGAAATATAAAATGTTGGCCCAGGCTAGGTGGGCTGAAGCTAATAACACATGCAGTTTGATTCAATACTCAGAAAAGGCTTCAAGTTAGGCACTATCATCATTCCATTTTAAGTGACAGAACTCTAGTTCCAAAGCTTGAGTGCCAATTGGCCTTATTTTTATTAACAGATGAAAATGGCCAGTAAATTAACTCAATCATCAGTATCCTTCTAAAGGGCTTGAAAATTGTGACTCTCAGAAATAGCTTTAGATACATAAGCATGTTTATAATCTCGTTCATAACACATACTGGGCAAATGTTTTTACCCTGAATGTAAATTCCAGTCCATAGAGGATCTACCTTACCATAAAGTATGCAGACATGATTTAACCAAGCTATAAATTAGAGAAAATGGATGAGTGATTCATGTAGTCTGGCAGGTGGTTTCTGCTGGAAATTTTTTGTGTACTTGCAAGAAAGGGCCCCGTGACAAGGAAACTCCCACCCCGACAGTTCTCCCAGTGTCTGGTAGGTCTGTTAAGTGGCCTGAAGAAATTTGAAACTGAGGCAGGTACCAGGCCCCTGGCCTAGATTCTGCTCACTGTAACAGGGGGGTCTCTGTGTAGCCATTATACCCTTTTTCAGTGAATATAGGTTTGGGGCACTCAAAGGACTAAGAGAGATGGGGTGTGGTAAGGCATGAGTACCAACCCTCAGCCCTGTTTACCACAGGTAACATCTGAATGCCAACAACAAATCTGCTGAAATTCAGAGGGAAAACATTTCAGTCTTCAAAATAATGGTAGTGGGAGCCTGGGTGGCTCAGTGGGTTAGGCAGCTGCTTTAGGCTCGGGTCGTGATCTCAGGGTCCTGGGATTGAGTCCCGCATCAGGCTCTCTGCTCGGCGGGGAGCCTGCTTCCCTCTCTCTCTCTCTCTGCTTGCCTCTCTCTCCATCTACTTGAGATCTCTCTCTGTCAAATAAATAAATAAAATCTTAAAAAAAAAAACAAAAACAAAATAATGGTAGTTACTGGAAATAATCTAACCCCAAAGGAGTGACTCATTCAGGTAAAAGAGTAAGAATTCCTGGTTCAGTTTAAGGAGGGGGGGCAGGAAAAAAAAAAAAAACAGGGAAAAAAAGATTAGAACTCCATCATGAGAAAGATCGGCAACCTCATACCTATTCGCATGGGTAGAATCAAAGAGATAAAACAATGCTGGTGAGAATGTGTACAAAATAGAATCCTCACACACTTCTGGTAAATGTGAAACAGTCCAACCAGTCTGGAGGACAGTCTGGCAGCTCCTCAAAAGCTTAAGAACAGACACACTGTAAGACCCAGCAATTCTATCCCTAGGCATACACCCAAGAGAAACTGAAACATGGGTTCACGCAAGAACTTGTCCACAAATGGTCAGAGCATTATTCCTAACAGCCAAAACAGACATAGCCCAAATGCCCATCAATTGCTGAACGGATAAGTAAGATATGCTATAGCCATACAATGGAATATTATTCCACAATAAAAAAAAATTGATAAGACATGCATGAATCGTGAAAACATTAATGTGAAATGAATGAAGCCAATCATGGGGGCACCTGGATGGCTTGGTCAGGGGGGGGAGCATGTGACTCTTGATCTTGGGGTTGTAAACTCGAGGCCCACAATGAAAGCACAGATTACTTAAATAAAACTTCAAAAAAAAAAAAAAAAAAGAAAAGAAAGAAGCCAATCATAAAATGCCACATATTGTATGATTTTGTATATATGAAATATCCAGAATAGGCAAATGTATAGAATACGATTAGCGGTCACCTAGATCTGGGAAGGGTTAGAGAAAAAAGTTACTGCTAATTCGTATGGGGTTTTTGTTGAGGCTACTGAAAATTCTAAAACTGATGATGGTGATGGCTGCACAACTCTGAATATACTTAGATTACTGAACCAAACTTTAAGTGAATGAATTATATGGTATGTTAATAGTATCTTTGTTTTTTTTAAGATTTCATTTATTTATTGGACACAGAGAGAGAGATCACAAGTAGGCAGAGAGGCAGGCAGAGAAGAGAGGGGGAAGGAAGCTCCCTGCTGAGCAGAGAGCCTGATGCGGGGTTTGATCCCAGGACCCTGAGATCACCACCTGAGCCGAAGGCAGAGGCTCAACCCACTGAGCCACCCAGGCGCCCCTGTTAATAGTATTGTAATAATGACACCCAGCCCCTCTACAGATTCTGATCTAAATACAAGTGACACCTTGTCAGCTATATTTTTTCAAAGTTCCCCCAAGTGATTCTATTAAGCATCCCGAGAGCCTCTACCCAAAGCCTCTACCCAAAGCCAGGACAAAAACCATCCATACCTCTTGGGGATCCACCACACAGTAGTGATACAGATACTGATCCATGTAGATCCCAGTAGCTGTAGACGCATAATACTGGTTGCAGAGGGCATATATCTGTGTACTGTATATAGACCCAGAAGCCTGGGCAGTTGGGTTGACTCCCATTATGTAGACAATGGTAGCGATAAACATCATGACACCCAGGATAGCACTCAGTATTATGACGGTCAAGTAGTATCTTCTTGTCCTAGATATGTCAGATCGTATAACGCTGGTAACAAATACCACCAATGCGGCAATGAAACAAAAGGCCGCCATGGCCAGGAGGAAGCCCTTTGCTGCTCTTGGATCGGTGTAGCCTCCATAGCCATAACCATAATTATAACCATATGCATAGCCACCTCCATAGCTACCAAAGCCACTGCTATAAGGGTAGCCTAGTCCGCCACCCAGTAAGCCAGTTCCATAGCCTCGATCCCAGGCAAGTGTGGAGGCAACACAGGCAAATATGGCGATGCACATCACAATAATGAGCATAGACAGAATCCGAATAACTCCTGGAGGAGAGGTCCATTTGTAGAAGTGAAGAATTTCATCTTCTGGGTAGAAAGAGTACGCCGGCTGAGAGAGCATGGGTCGGACGTGCATGTCTCCACCATAGACATCATTGCTTGGTGCATAATGACTGGGTTTGCTGAAATGCACATGAAAACACTTTCAAGTTAATACCATTTGGAGGCAGCAGAAAGAACACAGAATGTACATGGAATAATTTAAACCAGCCACTGGCCAAAAAAAAAAAAAAAATAACCTGTTAGTACTACGTCACTACAATGGGACACTTTATGTTCCCCAAATTCAAATATCGACATCTTAAGTCCCAATGTAATGGTATTAGAAGTATGGCCTAACTAGATTCTGAGCTAGAGTGCTCATGAATGGGAACAGTGCCTTCACAAAGGAGATCCCAGGAACGGTCTCGCCCCTTCTACCATGTGAGGATACAGGAAGTCGGCAGTCTGGGGTGCCTGGGTGACTCAGGGGGTGGGGGTCTAAAGAAGTCCACAGTCTGCAACCCAGAAGAGAATGCTCCCTAGAACCTGACCACACTGGTACCTTATCTTGGACTTCCAGTCTCTAGAACTGTGAGTGAGTGAGTGAGTAAGGAGGAGGAAGGAAGGAAAAGAAAAGACAGAAGAAAGAAAAGAGAGAGAAAGGAAGGAAGGAAAATAAATAAATAAATGGAGGGAGGGAGAAAATGGAAGGAAGGACGGAAGGAAGGAATTCATGTTGTTTACATGCTACCCAGTGTGTGGTACTTTTTATAGCACCCTGAAGCTACTGAGACACCTGAAGCTACTGAGACACCTTCACTGAACAGTAAAGGTTTCTGTGTATCAGAATCACCTGAAGGGCTTGTTTAAACATAGATTGTTGGTCTCCAACCCCAAGTTGCTGATTCTGCAAATCTGGGGCAGGACAAGTTTCCAGATGCTGCTGCTGCTGCCAGTCTGGGAACCATACATTGAGAACGACAGCTCTTAAGTTCTATGGACTAGAGGTTCTCGAATCTTCTACCTACGAGAATCACCTGGGGAATCTGTAGAATGCCCAGATGGAGCACTCCATCTCCAGTAAAACTGTAACCCCTGGGGAGGGGACCCAGGCAGTTCAGAACAATGATGTTAACCCTTTGGCTTGTGTGAGGTGAGACCAGTGCATTCAGATACAACACCTACAGTGGCCCACGCAGTGTCACATCCAATTTCTGGCAGCCTCACTCTCTTACCTGAGAAAGCACATTCATTCATTTATTCACATGACAGCTATTTACTGGAGCTGCTGGGCTGGTGTGGGGGGGGCACTGTGCCAAGTACTGACGACACAACAATCAACGCAAGTGTCTCAACCCAGCCCCCCAATCCAGGTTAGTCTCTTTGAAGGCAGTAAGACATTAAACAAATCACTACATGATCTCCAGTTAGTTATGGTAAGAGCTACAAGATATATCGGATATTCACTGAGGGCTCATCAGGGTGATGCCTATTAACTTGTCAACTCTAGTGACATAATCATAAACTCGCTGGAGACAGATACGTTGATGTGTGGCATGCAGAATCTAAGAAATGTGGGTCCGGGCAGAGCAGAATTCAATTCTCAAACTGACCTCATCCTCTTTGGTTTTTGCCATTATTTCCTTGGTCTGCTTCTCTGTTTCCAAAGCAAGACATCCTACAACTGGGTGCTGCCACAAGAATTCAAGGAAAAGGAGAAACTGGAAAGAACTCTGACATGCTGGTCTTTGAAAATGTCACATGAAAATTCCATAACTCATTCTACTTGGTTATTTGGGATGTCTCTATCTGGAGTTGTCACGAACAGTGTAGCTCTGGGCATCCTGAACATGTGTCCTCACAAACACAAGTACTTCTTTTTCTACGGTATATATCCAGGAGAATTTTTGAGTCAATTTTTTTTTTTTTTACCTTCCACTCTGAGACAACATCGAGGTGTTTTCCAAAATGATTACAGCACTTTTTTAAATGATTCTATCATTTAAAATCCCACTGACACTGTAACATTCAGAGAAGCATTGTTTATGAGATCCTGAAACTGGAAAATAGTCCAAATATCTACCTAGAGAGGAACAGGTACCTGTAACATAGCCACAGACGGAATGCTACAGAGATGATGAGCTAATACAGCAGCCACTGGCTACATGATTTACTGAACACCTGACATATACCTTGTCCAAACTGAGATGTGCTATTAAGTATAAAATACTTAGTAATTCTAGTATAAAAAAAGAAATGCAGGGGTTCCCGGGGGGCTCAGTCAGTTAAGCATCAGACTCTTGGTTTCAACTCAGGTCATGATCTCAGGGTCATGAGATCAAGCCCCATGTTGGGCTCTGCACTGAGCAGGGAGCCGCTTAAGATTCTCTATCCTCGGGGCGCCTGGGTGGCTCAGCTGGTTAAGCCACCGCCTTTGGCTCGGGTCACGGCCCGAGTCCTGGGATGGAGTCCCACATGGGGCTTCCTCTGCTCTGCGGGGAGCCTGCTTCTCCCTCTCCCTCAGCCTTTCCCCCTGCTTGTGCTCTCTTTCTCTCTCTGTCAAATAAATAAATAAAATCTTTAAAAAAAAAAAAAAGAAAAGAAAGAAGAAAACAAAATTACACATATGGTTCATGTTTGTTTGTTTTTTTAAATTTTTATTTATTTATTTTAAAGAGCAAGGGTATGGGGGGGCAGGCAGGGAGCAGGCAGAGAGGGAGAAGCGGACTCCCCACTGAGCAGGGAGCCCAATGCAAGGCTCAATCCCAGGACCCCAAGATCATGACCTTAACCAACTGAGACACCCGGGCACCCCTCACATTTTATTTCTATGGTAGTCCTTTGAAGCAAAGAAAGTTTAATAACGAAGTAAAACTGAAATGTACTGTTTAGGATAAAACAGTAAAAAAAAAAAAAAAAAAAAGAAAAGAAAATGAAAAAGAGCAAGTGATAACCATATGTAAGAACAGCAGTTTCCAGGGAAAGGTGGGGACACATAGAAGGGCTTGGAGGTGTTCTATTCTTGACCTATATGATGATCTTGCTTTGACTTTATTCATCGTTTCATATACAGGTCCTGTGCTGTTTTCTATATGTGCGTTATATTTCATCAATGTTTACAAAAGCAACACAAAATAAGTTTCGGGTTCATGGAGCACTACTCAATTACTATATTTTCTAGCATAACGTAAGGACCACATCTTCATGAACAACTGTGTCCCTACAATGCTCAGGTATTAATCAAGAGGCAATGTAACGGGGCGCCTGGGTGGCTCAGTGGATTAAGCCGCCGCCTTCGGCTCAGGTCATGATCTCAGTGTCCTGGGATCGAGCCCCGCATCGGGCTCTTTGCTCAGCGGGAGCCTGCTTCTCTCTCTCTCTCTGCCTGACTCTCCGCCTACTTGTGATTTCTCTCTCTGTCAAATAAATAATAAATAAAATCTTTAAAAAAAAAAAAAAAAAAAAAGAGGCAATGTAACAGGAGCACAATTCCTACCATAGCTGAGGTATCGAAGAGCTGAGGCTACAAACTACTTAAAGGAAAAAAATCTCTGCAACAAATTTAAAAATTTTCACTATTAAATTTCCAAATGACTAGGGATGCCAAGAACCCTTAACTTCGCTTCTTTTTTTATATAATGGCAAGAATCACTCTTAAAACTGACAATGTGGGGGCACCTGGGTGGCTCAGTGGGTTAAAGCCTCTGCCTTCAGCTCAGGTCATGATCCCAGGGTCCTGGAATCGAGCCCCGCATCAGGCTCTCTGCTCAGTGGGGAGCCTGCTTCCCCTTCTCTCTCTCTGCCTGCCTCTCTGACTACTTGTGATCTCTGTCAAATAAATAAATAAATAAAATCTTTAAAAAAAAAAAAAAAACCTGACAATTGGAGGGCCTCTGGGTAGCACAGTTAGTTAGGCAACTGCCTTCAGCTCAGGTCCCGGAGTCCGGGATCAAGTCCCACATAGGGCTCCCAGCTCCCAGCTCAAGATAAAATCTTAAAAAAAAATAAGTTAAAAAAAAAAAAAAAACTGACAATGTGGAAAACATTATGTCAAGTCAAAGAATCAGCCACAGAGGACCACATACTGCATGGTAACATGCACAGGAAAGGTGCAAAATGGACAAATCTAGAAACACAGAGAGATTCGTGACTGCCTAGTACCGGGAAGGTGGAGGGTGGGGGGGTGGGGTGATAAGTGAGTGGTAACTGGCAGTGGTTTCTTTGCGGGGGGTGGGGGGGTAATGAAAATGTTCTTAAATTGATGTGATGGCCGCACAGCTCTGTGACTATACTAAAACCCCTGAAGGGTCCATTCCAAATGGGTGAATTGCACCGTGTGTTACCACTATCTCAAAAAAGTATGAATTAAAGAATCGACAATGAGTCAGGGTTAGGATCAGTCACCTCAACGAAGCATTAATACAGAAGCTTCATACCATCTGTGAAAAAACAAAAAGGAATAAAGAGACACAAAAGTATCAGCCTAGACTATACAGAAGCAAACAACAGCAACAGGTGACAGCAGTTGCCTCTGCAGAGAAACGCGGGCATCCTGGATGTTAAGCTTCGGGGGAAACTCACTTCCGCTTTACACCCTTTGTTTCCATCTAAATTTACAAACACACGTTATTTTGCTATTCTTAACAGCAAACACTTAACAGATCAAAGTTTCACTTATATATATTTTTTACACGTGACAGGCTTAACAAAAAGAAAAAAAAGTGAAGCATTACTCACAATTCATCAGGTCTGTATGGAGGTGGACTTTCAAAAGGCCGCGACGACATGGCTGATGTCACTGATCACCTGCTCTTCAGGCACTGCCCCACAGCTCCCCAGAATAAACCGATCTGAGCAACGTAAGGAGGGTAATGGCATTACTGCTGAGCTCAGAGTTTCCTTGATTGCTAAGAAAACTAATGACACCAATCTCAAATAACTCCACACACCATGATTATTCCTCTTGTCCTTCTCACCGCCATCCTTACATCCTTACCTCCTTACATACCATTAATTCCTTGAGTACAGGGAATCACTGAGCATAGAACTACTCAGCCTGGTGGTCCTCACAGTACCAAGCACCATGCTCTGCACATCACTGGCAAATAAATTCTAACTTTAGGGGTGCCTGGGTGGCTCAGTGGGTTAAAGCCTCTGCCTTCAGCTCAGGTCATGATCCAAGGGTCCTGGGATCGAGCCCCGCATCGGCTATCTGCTTGGCAGGGAGCCTGCTTCCTCCTCTCTCTCTGCCTGCCTCTCTGCCTACTTGTGATCTCTGTCTGTCAAATAAATAAATTTTTAGATAAATAAATAAATAAAAATCTTGGAAACAAATCCTAACTTAAAAAAATATATATATTTTATTTATTTATTTGATAGAGATCACAAGGAGGCAGAGAGGCAGGCAGAGAGAGAGAGGGAAGCAGGCTCCCCGCAGAGCAGAGAGCCCGATGTGGGGCTCAATCCCAGGACCCTGGAACCATGACCTGAGCCGAAGGCAGAGGCTTTAACCCACTGAGCCACCCAGGCACCCTAGAAATCCTAACTTTAATTACTAAGCTGTAGTCATAAAAAATTCACAAAGTTTTTACAGCATAGGTTAAAAATAAAAACGGTATTTTCCAAATCGTTCCTTCGAAGAACAAGAAACGTAAAAAATAAGAAAATTTCTATAAATGTATTTACTGTTGTTGTTTTTTTTTTAAAGTTTGAGTAACACCATTTTTTAAAAAGTTTTATTTTTTGAGAGAGAGCAAGCGAGTACAGGCATGAGTAGTGGGAGGGGCAGAAGGAGCGGAAGAGGGAGAATCTCAAGGGAACTCCGTACTGAATGCAGAACCTGACATAGGGCTCAATCTCACCACCCTGAGAGCATGACCCTGAGATTATGACATGAGCAGAAATCAAGAGTCTGATGCTTAATCAACTGACTGAGCCACCCAGGCACCCCAATCAACAAGTAATTATTAAGTGCCTACCCTATACCATGGGAGTCTGTAGAAGTACTAGAGAAGGTCAGAGACAAAGAAAAAAAGCAACTACAACAGGCAGTTATTTAGTTATCAGGGATAACTATGTGATCAAGTGCAGGGCAGGGATAAGCAGAGGAGAAAGACCAAGACTTAAAGAAGAGGAGGAAGAAGCTGGGGGTGGGGGGGTGGGCAAGGAAGATCACTTGAGCAAGAGCTACAATCCAAGTATATTAAACTATGTATTTTTTCCTTTTAAAATAAAGTTTGCAGAAAAAAGGTATTATGTTAGGTAAATAAATTCAAACTCTCTAAATTCTGTTCCTTAGAATCAGTGACAATTATCCTCCACATCCTTATGGACAGTCAATTCCAAATTTCAAAATAAGATGTCGCCCAAATGTATATAAAACCTCAAAGATGGAAATATGTTGACTTGTTAGGAACACCAAGACAATTAGCGTGATTTTTCAAACACAGTGAGGGACGACAAGTTCTTTAGTTTATTAAAAACAAAACAAAAAACTGTTTTACTGAGTATTAACATACCCAAAAGATGCACAAATCTTTAAGTGTACAGAGCTCTGAAACTAGCACCTAAATGCACATATAAATAGGCAACTTAAGCCATTAGCACGTTACAGTGTTGTGGAAGAGTAATAGAAGTCCAGACTGGCTTTCTAACTGATGTTCAAAAAAAGAACATTTTAAAAAAAAACTGAATTTAAACACTATTAGGGGCAACCTGAGTGGCTCAGACTGTTAAGCAACCCACTCTTTATTTCCACAGCTCAGGTTGGGACAGGGGGGTCCTGAGATGGAGCCCCTAGGGAGCCTCTGCTCTCAGCACAGGGTCTGCTTGAGATTCTCCCTCTGCCCCTCCCCCCAACTCATTAGCGCAAGGGCATGCACTTGCTCTCTGATTAATAAATCAATGGGTGCCTGGGTGGCTCAGCTCATGCCTTCTGGTCCTGGGATCAAGCCCCATATCTGGTTCCCTGCTCAGCGGCAGGAAGCCTGCTTCTCCCTCTCCCATTGCTGTTGCTTATATTCCCTCTCTTCCTGTGTCTCTGTCAAATAAATAAATAAAATCTTAATTTGTTTAAAGATTTTATTTATTTGACAGAGAGAAAGGGCACAAGTAGAGCAGTAAACGGTGGGAGAACGAGGCTTCCTGCCAGCAAGAAGCCTGATGCGGGACTCAATCCTAAGACCATGGAATCATGACCTGAGCTGAAGGCAGACGCTTAACCTACTGCCTTCGGCTCAGGTCATGATCCCAGGGTCATGGGATTGAGCCCCACATTGGGCTCTCTGCTCAGCAGGGAGCCTGCTTCCATCTCTCTCTGCCTGCCTCTCTGCCTACTTGTGATCTCTACCTGTCAAATAAACAAATAAATAATCTTAAAAAGAAAAAAGATAAACTGAATTTAAACACTATGAAATGTAGGACTCCAATTCTGAAGCTGAATGTCAAATGCTGACAAACGTTATCTTAACCCTTTTATAGCTATGGCTCACACATTCAAGACTATGCCAAAAAATTCCAGGCTCCATGGTATTTTTTTTTTAAATTTTATTTATTTATTTGAGAGAGAAAGAACAAGCGAGAGCATGAGAAGGGGTAAGGTCAGAGGGAGAAGCAGACTCCCTGCTGAGCAGGGAGCCCAATGTGGGACTCGATCCCAGGATTCCAGGATCATGACCTGAGCTGAAGGCAGTGGCTTAACCAACTGAGCCACCCAGGAGCCCTCAATGGTAGTTTTTTAAGTCATCTCTACACCCAACATGGGGCTTGAACTCACAACTCCAAGATCAAGAGTCGCATGCTCTACTGATTGAGCCAGCCAGCGGCCCCTCCATGGTAGTTTTCAGGAATTCTAAATTAATCCAGACTCAGGCTAAAGTTTAAATTTTGTCAAAAATCCAGATACCAAAACCTCTTTCCACAGTGCTATTTCAGGGATTCAGAGTTTAGTTATCATGCCTCCTCTATTACCAAAGATTTTATATTGTGTAGCAAGTAATTTTAGGAAGTTTATCAAGAACAAGGCACACCATATTGACTTCATTTCATTTTTTTAGAAGGTTACCAAACTGGCAGATGAAGCCCAAGAATCTTGAGCACATCCCCGTGCACAGACACTCCTCTAGAACTGAAAAATGGAATGTAAATATGATAAAAGAACAGACCATTCATGATCCCAGCCTCCTGGGACTGACTCCTACACCTGGGGCTCTTTGCTCAGCAGGGAGCCTGCTTCTCCCTCTGTCTGCCATTCCCCCTGCTTTTGCTCCTGTTTGCTAGCTCCGTCACTCTGACAAATGAAATCCTAAAATAAAACACAAAAAAACTTGGACCATTTATGTCCACCTAAAGGGAAGTTGCTTTGGTGACCACAGATGAGGTGGGCAAGCTTATCCAGATTTGCAGCTGACAAAACACTGTAAAGGATAACCAACCCACTGGCTTCAAGTATATCAAATTCTCCGCAGGGCCAGACTGACGGATTAAAACAAACCTAGCGGTTTTAAAGGCTCACTGTGAGAGGACAAATTCTACTTCTCTTCCTTGAACCTCACTACCCTACTTTGCCAAAGGGCAGGGGATAAGCCTGACCTCTAGGCTGAAATAATTAAGATAATATATTAAGGAAGATGAGCAAAAGCATACACAGCAAGGTGGTTATCTTGAAAGTGAGACATTCCAGTGTTCAGGCACTTGGGTACATTGTATTCATTTTCAAATACTGGTAGCACAAATAAACATGTTACAAAAGGAGGCTTAATTTTTAAAAAGGCATTTCCTTGGTGAGAATTTCAACAAACTTAACAAGTTATCCCAAACTCTGGCAGTATTATTCACAAACAGTGCTTCCATCTAGGAATGCTACACTTTATTTTTTTTTTTTTAAGATTTTTATTTATTTGACAGAAAGATCACAAGTAGCCAAGAGAGGCAGGCAGAGAGAGAGAGAAGGAAGCAGGCTCCCTGTTGAGCAGAGAGCCCGATGTGGGACTTGATCACAGCACCCTGGGACCATGACCTGAGCAGAAGGCAGAGGTTTAACCCACTGAGCCACCCAGGCGCCCCAGAATGCTACACTTTAAAAAATAAACCTGCATAACCATGAAATTTGTGCATCATGTGTCCCAACTAGGTGCCTGCCTGGAGGTGACTGACTGTTCAAGAACTAGAAAAACCCGGCTCCTGGGTGGCTTAATTGGTTATTAAGTGACTGCCTTCGGCTCAGGTCCTGATCCTGGAGTCACAAGATCGAGTCCCGCACTGGACTCCCTACTGAGCACGAAGTCTACTTCTCCCTTTGACAACCCCCCCCTCATGGTCTACACCGCAAATAAATAAATAAATAAAATCTTAAAAAGAACTAGAAAAACCATGTCTTAAGACAACTGATTGAAAAAACAGGAAATGTCTGGCCTGGTCAAATCAACATCAGATGGACCACCACAGCAACCTTCACGTATCTGCAGAGCTGTCTTTGTAGTCCTAGAAACCATTCTTTGAAGAAAAGATACCACAGGATCAGATTTCATGTCAATGTTAGGAAGCCTCTCCCTCACCCAGACTTCCCACACCCTTCAAAAATAACAAATAACAATTTTTATCTCAAGCCATGTATGCAAACCTTAAACTGTTTGATATCTGGGGAGGCTGAACTGAAGGAACTCTAATGTCTCCTTCAAGGCAGTCTGGGACATGCTTTCAGGATACAGCCACAGGGAAAAAAGAAAAGAAAAGAATCAACAAGAGACTGTTACCCAAACGCCAGCGGGACACTGTTAACATTATCCGCTCAATAAATGTACGTTGACTGAAGGATAAAATAAAAGGAATGAAGAGGATACAGGATCCAGCCTAAGGGGCTCAGTGGCCAAGGTCACAGTGCCCGAACCAAGCGGATGATAGAGACATAAGTCAAACAGGCAGGAGCAGAGTCAGGAGCAAAAAGGAAACAGCAGACTCTTCCTAAATATGTAAGGTTGACTGAAGTTAAAATACTAAAAAGTTCTCCCCTTGAAAATGTTTTTTTTTCCCCCCTGAAGATTTTATTTATTTATTTGACAGGCAGAGAATACAGTAGGCAGAGAGGCAGGAAGAAAGAGGAGAAAGCAGGCTTCCCGCTGAGCAGAGAGCCCGATAGGGGGCTTGCTTGATCCCAGGACCCTGAGATCATGACCCAAGCCGAAAGTAGAGGCTTAACCCACTGAGCAACCCAGGCGCCCCTCCCCTTGAAAATGTTTACTGGCTAAAGCTGTCCTAAATAGAAGTCTAAGCTAAGACAAAGAATTTTCTTCTGCCTGAAAACACTATGTCCCTGAATAATTCTTTAAAGCAATGGTCAGTAAAAGATAAATTTTATCATATCTAAGGAGAGCCTATTCCTTTTCAATCACATGCAGCAACGGTTAATTTGTCTTTATGAAGTTTTTTTAAAGTTGTGACTGGTACAAAATTTTCTATTTATATTTTAGCACATAATTAGTAAGTTGTCTAAAATTTTAAAATTAGGCAGATTTTAGGGCGCCTGGGTGGGTCAATGGGTTAAAGCCTCTGCCTTCAGCTCAGGTCATGATCTCAGGGTCCTGGGATCGAGCCCCATATTGGGCACTCTGCTCAGTGGGGAGCCTGCTTCCCCTCTCTCTCTGCCTGCCTCTCTGTCTACCTGTGATCTGTCTGTCGAATACATAAAAATCTTAAAAAAAAAATTGGGCAGATTTTGCAATAGAGGAGTTCTGTATTGGTAACTGTGTTTCAGATAAACTCTCCAAATGATTCTTAAGCACACCATGTGTTTCCAGCATAGCTGCCTAGATTAAAGGAGTCAATCCCAGGAGGGCCTTGATCTTGGCATTTCCTGTCTATAATGGGCAGGAACCAGCTGCTCAGATCTCACATCAAATATCCCCTCCTCAGAGGTGCCCTCCTGGAAGTCACCCACTTCATCCACCAAATCGTGTTTTTTCAGAACACCCCCCCCTACTAATTATTATTTTTTCTTTCTTTTTTAAAAATTTCTTAAACTGCCAGCATCTCCGCCCCAACTGGAATACAGCTTTTCTGTCTTGACCATCAATCACTCTTCTTCCTGATCCCTGATATAAAGTGTTGTGTGATCAATCAACATACGATTTATAAAACCCAACAGTTCATATTACAGTTGGGATTTCAATACAGCTGTGAATGCCTGTAAGTTCCTCACAATGCTAGCACTCAGTAAACATAATCCTTTAGTTTCGACCAAATTAGTTAAGTGCTTACAATCTGAAGGAGAGAAGAGAGTCAAACACACAACCATGAGGACATCATTTGGTAGTCTGTTGAAAAGCGGAATTCCAGTCTCACATCTGCCCAATGAATCCGAATCTATCTTAATAAGATCCCCAGGTGATTCATACCACAATCAAGGTTAGGAACCATGGGGTTAGGGGGCAGGGCAAGCCAAGAGGCTAAAACAAAAGTGTTAATAAAAATCCTCAGGGTCTTTTCACCCCCAGTATTTCCATAAATAATAACCTGGATGGAGAAAAAAAAAAAAACTGCTAAGGACTCTAATCAAGGAAGCCTTTAAACGCAACTGCCTTCTGGCAGTCTCCTGGGCAGGTGAAAGATTTTATATCAATTAATTTGTGTGGTCAAAAGTAATCTTTGTTATTTTGAAAGGACAGTAATTCCAATTATCTTTAAAAGAAAACAGGAAGTTTACCATCACAGCAAACAAGAGGTGGAAATATTCTATGAGACCAGAGCGGCTAGTCAAAAGTAGAGTGATCCAGAAAAACCCCAAATCCTTCTAGTGCCGGAGTATCAAGGGCTGCTGCTTTTCTGGTATACCCTCCCCGATTAGCCAAAGCAGTTTTCAAGCCATACCATTTGTAATGTTTCCCCTACCTTCGTTTTCCCTTTGAAATGAAGTTCTAGTAAGATCTGCCTTTTAGAGTTGTCAGTATCACCAAATGATAAGAACAAAACTCTTGGCACAGTGTCGGGCTCTCAGTCAGGAGGCACTGCCCATCGTTTCCTTGAAATCTCGCCCTCCGCCTCTCCATCACTGAACCACGGTGGCACTAATAACTAAATAAATGCAAAAAAAAAACAAACCAAAAAAAAAAAAAAAAAAACCCTACACAGAAGTGTTGCTTTGAGGAGACAGCTATTACTGTGGCTCCACCATTTACTATTCTAAAACACCAGAAAGAGAAAACAAAGATTCATTTGTACCGAGCAAAAGCAACACGGCTATACTGGGAATGGGCAGTTTGAGAAATCCACCTGCGCCTAGAAAGGACTAGTTTGCTGTTCCACCAAGCATCACCAGAAGTGCCTTCATGGGAAGGTTTCTCTTTTCCAGGGATCCCAATAATACACCTATTGTGCGTGAGGGCCACACACTAACCTGGCAGGCTGCCTCTGCCCGGCCCCGAGTCGTCTCCCAGGTGGGCAGTTTGCCCAGCCAGCCCCAGGGCCGGCCTGAGGATGCCCTGGCTTCTCGGGGTTATCGCTTTGCCCGGGACACAGGGGCTCGGAACTGCTCTTCCAGCCCCGAGGAGCAGAGGCCATTTTGGCCCCTCAACCCCGCTCTCCCCGCACACTTCCTCCGACGCAGGCAACATGTCGGCCGGCCCTGCCCCGTAGGTGTCTGAGCCCCGCGGCAGATCCGCGTCGGTGCGCCGGGCGGGTGAGCGCCCGCGCGCGCCCAGCTGCGAAAGCCCGGAGGCAGGTCCGCCCACCCGGCCACGGCCTCTGGGTCACGGGTGAGAATCCGAAGCGTGAGCAGCTTCCCTCGAAGGCCAGCCTCGCTCGAAAATAAATCCCCGCCCCAGGCTTGAATCGACGCGGGCTCGCACAGCTCCCCACCAACTGGACGCCACACGGCCGGCCGGCCCACCCCGGGCGCTAGCAGTATTTCACGAAGACAGCCGGCCCCCGCGCCTCCCCCGCCCCGCGACACCCGAGGGGTGGGTCGGGGGGAATCGATGAGGTCCTGCCCCAGCCCCGGGATCCCAGCCGCCCGGCCAGCGAGCAGGCCCCCCGGCTGCAGCCGTCTGGCTCAGGCCCCCGGAGAAGCCGGGCGTGCGCCCCGCTCCCGAGCACCTCCCAGCATCGCTCCGGAGGGCTGAACGCGGGGCTCGGGAATCGCCCGCCCGCCCCCATCAAAGCGAAAAGGTGGGCGCGCTGCCGAGACGCAGGGAGAGCACCAAGCGTTTCCGCCGAAAAGAGCTGAACGGCCGCTCCAAGTGGCCCTTCGCCGAGGCAGCCTCCAAGTTAGACCAGTGCGGCTCCCCGGCCAGACCCGCTCCCTTGCGACTCCCGCCGGTCCCAGCCCAGAGCGAAACCGCCACCGAAACCAGCGTTGGGCGTCCTTCCCCGCGCCTCCCCTACCGGACCCGAGCCACGATCCCGCGCGGGTACTCTGAGGCTACCGCGCGCCCCCGGCGCCGCGCCCAACTCTCACCTACTCACGGCAGCCCCGCCGACCCTCCAAGGACCGCGGGAGCCCAAGGACGCGCTCGCTTGGCGAGCGCACCTGCCGGAGACTCGGCTAGGAATTCAGTCAGTCCTCTTCCACTCCTCCTCCTCCTCCCCCTCGCCCCCACCCACCACCCCGGCCGTCCTGCCCCCGGGCATGCGCACCAACGCCAGGCCGGTGCTGGAGGTCCGCGGCCCCGCGCACGGCCAGCTCACCTGTTGCACCCTGCGCGGGCCCCTGGGTGCTCTGGCTGGAGTCTCGCCGCCACCTGCAGGGGAAGGAGAAAGGGGGAGGAAGACGCCGGCGAGGAAGCGTGCTGTGGCCGTCCCCTCCCTCAGTGACCCATTCACCTGAAACTCGGATGGGAGGGGGAAGGGAGCGGTGGAGAAGGAGGCGGGAGGAACCAGCCCTTCTCCGCACACCCTTGCCGCGATCCCAGTTAAAGGAACAGCGCGGCCTTGGGGACTGAGCGTAGACGAGGCGCCCGGGCTCCGGGAGGGTGCGGGTGGCCCTGGCCCGCGCTGTGGCGCGCTCCGAACTCGGGAGGCTTCGGGTAGAACAGGGGAGTAGTTAGCGATCCCAGGCCAAGGGACGTCTGGAGGGGACTGACTGTTTGAAGAAGGTCCAAGGGTACTCAGCCCTCCGACGCGAAATGCCCCTCCTTACTTACCAATTTTCTGCTCCGAAAATTTGGTAAGATTTTGTTGGAAAGAAGCAGCCAGAAGTGGGAGATCTCAAAATTAAATTAAGGAACTGTTTCTGAATCTCTGGAGCCAGACAAGAAGACCATTACTCAGAGAGGTTAAATGAAGGTGAGAGATGATAGATGTTCTTGTTGGTAAATTTGCCATGAAAATAAAGTTCACACTGTAGTATCCATTATTTACAACTCAACGTCCTTTGCCGCGCCCCGAGATTTAAACTATTTAATATTCTCTTGGATGGGGGCGGGGGAGCCTAGTTCTGTGTGTTGTATTCTATTTCGTGATCTGGAGGTTAATTCCAAAGGAGTGTTCACTTAGGAAAATTCATCGTCTAACACATAGCATTGTGTATCTTTTTATATAGTATATTAATATACTATACTAAATTCCTCAAAATGTTAAAAATAGAATTACCTATTATCCAGCAATTACACTGCTAGGTATTTACCCACGGGATATAAAAATAGAGATTCAAAGAGATACATGCCCCCACCCCCCATGTTATAGAAGCATTATCAAGAATAGCCAAACTATGGAAAGGTCCAAAAGTCCATAGGTCCATACACTGATGAATGGATGAAATAGATGTGGTAAATATATATAGATACAGATATAGATATGTAGATATATGGATATAGATAGTATGGACTATTACTCAGCCATCAGAAAGAATGAAATCTTGACATTTGCAATGGCATGAATTGAGCTAGAGTGTATTATGCTAAGTGAGGTAAGTCATTCAGAGAAAGACAAATACCATAAATCTCACTAATCTGTGGAATTTAAGAAAGAAAACAGATGGGAAGGGGGAAAGGAAAAAAGAGAGAGAGGGAGGGAAACAAGTCATAAGAGACTTTTATGGACAGAGAACAAACTGAGGGTTGATGGAGGGAGGTGGGTGGTTGATGGGCTAGATGGGGGATGGGCATTCAGG
This sequence comes from Mustela putorius furo, assembly GCF_011764305.1. Lineage (NCBI taxonomy): Eukaryota > Metazoa > Chordata > Mammalia > Carnivora > Mustelidae > Mustela > Mustela putorius. The sequence goes on from NW_025421294.1 coordinate 1,626,879, forward strand.
AGGGCACTTGTGATGAGCACTGGGTATTGCATGTAAGTAATGAATCACTAAATCCTTCCCCAAAACCAATATTGTACTGTATGTTAACTGCCTAAAATTTAAATTAAAAACAAATAATAATAATTTTACTCCAAAATGTTACTATTTTAGTTATTGGCAATTTAACTATCTGCATTGAAGCCTAGAATTTCGGTTTCTTAAATTCCTGCTCTACTTTGTGCTTCAATCTGGAATGTCAGCATTGCTAATTAATTTATGTTCAATCCCACCCATTTCCCTGCCTTTAACTGCATGGTTAGAGATGTGACTCTCCCATACATTAGATCTTTAGGTACAATTCAATCCTTAAGGAAGTAAAAGCATTATGTAAATATAAGGGATTTGAAATGATGACAGCCTTAATGGGTAGTTAATCTAATTTTGTGTGTGTGTGTGTGCGTGTGAGCGTGTGTGTGTGTAAATCATTGCTACAATTATTTTAGCATGACCATGTAGTTTTCGAATGATGCAGTTTAAATTAGTGTTCTTAACACTGGGGAAGTCAGGTTAATCCTCTTAATGTTCTGCTGTCAGATTACTGAAATCTCCAAACATTCCATTCAGTTTATAATTAAACAAGGGAACATTTCCTAATACTCTCAGACTTATAAACACACATCTATTATTTTATAGTGTACTTTGAGATGTTCTGAAGAGAACTGAGAGTTTTCTTCCACTTTTTAAAACTTGAAATATTTTTCACAGGCCATAAACTTCACCCTGAATTTTAAAGATTTTATTTACTTATTTGACAGAGAGAAATCACAAGTACACTGAGAGGCAGGCAGAGAGAGAGAGAGAGAAAGAAGCAGGCTCCTTGCTGAGCAGAGAGCCCGATGCGGGACTCGATCCCAGGACCCTGAGATCATGACCTGAGCCAAAGGCAGCGGCCTAACCCACTGAGCCACCCAGGCGCCCCCACCCTGAATTTTAAAGCATGCATACAAGTCAGTGGCTTTTCCTGTATTCTCAAGATTGTATAATTACTACCACAGTCTAACTCCAGAAATCTCGGGTCCATCAGTAGTCACTCCCATTGCCTCTTGTCTCCAGACCCTGGCAACCACTACCCTACTTTCTGTCTCTACTGATTTGCCCATTCTGGACATTTTATATGAATGGATAATACAATATGTGACCTTCTGTGTCTAAGAATAGCACAATGTTTTCAAGATTCATTCATGTTGTACCTGCCAGTACTCCATTCCTTCTTTTTTTTAAAGATTTTATATATTTCGGGCAGCTGGGTGACTTAGTTGTTTAGGCTCTGCCTTCAGCTCAGGTCATGATCCCTGGGTCCCTGGGATTTTCACTGTTTCTCTCTGTGTTGAATAAATAAAATCTTTTAAAAATATTTTTTAAAGATTTTATTTATTTACTTGACAGAGAAAGAGAGCAAGCGAGTACAAGCAGGGAGAACAGCAGAGGGAGAGGGAGAAGCAGGCCCTCCACTGAGCAGAAGCCCCACCCTGGGCTCTATCCCAGGACTCTGAGATCATGACCTGAGCCAAAGGCACACACTTAACTGACTGAGCCACCCAGGTGCTCCACTCCATTCCTTTTTATGGCTGAATAATATTCCATCACATGGACATGACATACCACATTTTGTTTAAACTTTCATCAATTGATGGACATCTGGGTTATTTCTATTTTCTGGCTATTATCAATAATGCCACTATGAACACGCATGTTCAAGTGTTTGTGTGGACGTATGTTTTCAATTTCCTTGGGTGAATTAAGTTTTTATTTATTTTTAAGATTTTATTTATTCATTTGACAGACAGAGATCACAAGGGGGAAGCAGGCTCCCTGCTGAGCAGAGAGCCCAATGCGAGGCTCGATCCCAGGACCCTGGGATCATGACCCAAGCTGAAGGCAGAGGCTTTAACCCACTCAGCCACCCAGGTGCCCCTGAATCAAGTTTTTTAATTAAGCTTTTTATCATTTTAAGAGACCAACTTATGCATAGAATGTTATTTTTCTTATTCCCACACTAAACCTAAACACAAAGGCATCTGTTAGGATGGAAGGTGAGTTCCCATATTTTATTTGCTTCCTTGGCAAATTCATTCATTCAACCACCTTTTCTGAGGGCCCACCACATGAACAGTAGTGAACCAAATCCAGAAATCCCGGTCTTTGGGAAGCTTACATTCTAGTTACTGCCTAATTTATGAAGATGAAATAATCAGATTTTTAAGGTGAACTGTGTGAATTAGTAAGTTTTATTCACATTTTTAACTACAAAATGGCAATTTCATATGGTTCAATTTGATAGCTAAATTTCTATTGGAATATTATGTAGTATTTTTATTCCATTCAAGTTAATTTCCTAGACAATGCTGACAACATTGAAAAAAAATTTTTTTAATTTTATTTATTTATTTGATAGACAGATCACAAGTAGGCAGGCAGAGAGAGAGGAGGAAGCAGGCTCCCTGCTGAGCAGAGAGCCCGATGCAGGGCTCGATCCCAGGACCCTGAGATCATGACCTGAGCCAAAGGCAGAGGCTTTAACCCACTGAGCCACCCAGGTGCCCCAACATTGAAAAAATTTAAAAATATTTTTCTCTTAGCTATTTTCTTTTTTTTTTAATATTTTATTTATTTATTTGACAGAGATCACAAGTAGGCAGAGAGGCGGGCAGAGATAGAGGAAGAAGCAGGCTCCTTGCTGAGCAGAGAGCCCGATGTGGGGCTCGATCCCAGGACCCTGGGATCATGATCTGAGCCGAAGGCAGAGGCTTAACCCACTGAGCCACCCAGGCGCCCCTCTTAGCTATTTCTAATGGGGTGTGTTTAGGTAGTAGTTGAAAATGTTCAGAAAGGGGCGCCTGGGTGGCTCAGTGGTTTAAGCCTCTGCCTTCAGCTCGGGTCATGATCTCAGTGCTGCATCGGGCTCTCTGCTCGGCAAGGAGCCTGCTTCCCCCTCTCTCTCTGCCTCCCTCTCTGCCTGCTTGTGATCTCTCTCTGTCTATCAAATAAATAAATAAAATCTTAAAAAAAAAAAAAAAAAGAAAATGTTCAGAAAGAAAAGCCAGCCTGAAAACTAAGACATCATCTGTCAATAGCGAGATAGTTTGTTGAATGCTATATGAGGCCATGCTCAATGTAATCATGTTCTGTAATCACAAATTGTAGCAAAGCTTTGTTTTTAATCAAATATTCCTTCCCAGCAACTCAGTAATGTTTTCAACTATCATACACTTTTGAACATTATTTGAGGAAAATTCTCATGACTCAGAAACAAAGTAAATATTATTCCCAGAAGACCTACGATTAGAAACTTGTTGATTTAACATGCAGCCAAATGAATGATAAGATTTTAAAAACCAGTTTTTCTTCCTTTTTTTTTTTTTTAATCTAAAGGAGAAAGTTCAGAGCTCAGAATATGGTCAGAAATTTGGGCTGAGGGCACCTGGGCGACTCAGTTGGTTAAGTGACAGCCTTCGTCTCCCATCATGATCTTGTAGTCCTGGGATCCACTCATCGGGGAGTCTGCTTCTCTCTCTGACCCTCCCCCTTTTCATGTTGTCTTCCTCATTCTCTCTCTCAAATAAAAAATAAATAAAAATTAAATTAAAAAAAAAAAAGAGGGGCGCTTGGGTGGCTCAGTGGGTTAAGCCGCTGCCTTCGGCTTAACCGAAGGTCATGATCTCAGGGTCATGGGATCGAGCCCCACGTCGCGCTCTCTGCTCAGCGGGGAGCCTGCTTCCCTCTCTCTCTCTCTTTCTCTGCCTGCCTCTCTGCCTACTTGTGATCTCTGTCTGTCAAATAAATAAATAAAATCTTTAAAAAAAAAAAAAAGAAATTTAGGTTCAGTCTCAATGTTGCCCCTTAGTAGCTGGATAAAATTAATCCTTCAGGGAAATTAAACTGCATAGACCTCTTTTTTTCTCCACTGTAAATATGGGATGACGGTAAACAGTAGTCTCTTCCTATGGTTGTTGAGCAGCGCATGGGCTGTTCACCAAGACAGACCATATGCTGGGCCACATGACAAGTGTCAATAAATTTAACAAGTCTCTGTCCCATCTGCCCGAAACTGTCCCTGTCACATGGTTATTCCATAAATATTGGTCAGATAAGCAAATGAATACAACCCTGATTCCCTATTCCAGCACACCTGTGGAACGGTGCCCATCTCTCAGATAACATCCTGTCACTGTGAAAACAGTACATTCCTTCACAGTGTTTCAAGGCTTACATCCCTCAGACTAGGTTTCAAAGGAGAGAAGCTTGGAGATGAGACTATTTCCCTTCTGCTCTACCTGCTCAGTGAATGAATTCAGTGATGGGCATCTGTTCAAGGGCAACTCAGTCTGGCGTTGACGAGGGCCTGGTGTAAAGTGCATCTGGGCTCCCCAACCAGTCACGAGTGGGGAGGCTCCCAGTCCCTGGAGGGCAATTTCCTTGTACAGATTTATGGAAGAATTCTTGGGGAAGTCACCGGGAAGGCAAATTCGGAGAGGACGGTGACACAAGATGAGTAAAGCTTTATCACTCCAATTGCTGTGTGTTGAGCAAGATCCTTCCGGAAGGAAGGATCCAAAGTCCAGCAGAGTGAGCACCTGGATGGGAACTTCAACAACTGGAATGATAGTAACTGCAAATGCCGTCGTCATCCTGTGCCAGTGCCAGGCTCCGCACTGTTTTATGCACTTTTTTTTTTTTTTGGTCCTCACGACAATCTTATGAGGTACTATTAATTCCCCCATGTAGGGATAACTAAAGCTCAGAGAGTTTTCTTTGTTTGCTCAAAACACCTGCTAGTTGTAGAGACAGGATTCAACCCAAGGAATCTAGTTCCAGAACCAATGTCTTAACACTGTTACTATACCCTAGGACTGCTTTTTTTTCCTCTCTAAAAAATACCCAAACCCCTTTAAACTACCTACCCAGAGAAAGATTTCAGAATGCGGCTATAGAAAAGAAAAAAAAAATTTAAAAAATGGCTGTCATGGAATGTTACGGATGAGAATGAGCCAATTAGAGAGTCCCCAACTTTCAAACATATTGGACAAAATAAACAGGGCCATCCCCCATTCAAAAAATACAGTATGATTCCATTTATATAAGGTTTAAGAACAGGCAAAACTAAGCTATATCACTTGGGGATTCTTTTTTTTTTTTTAAGATTTTTTATTTCTTCATGTAACAGAGAGAGATCACAAGTAGACAGAGAGGCAGGCAGAGAGATCGAGAGGGAAGCAGACTCCCTGCTGTGCAGAGAGCCCCATGCGGGGCTCGATCCCAGGACCCTGAGATCATGACCCGAGCCGAAGGCAGAGGCTTAACCCACTGAGCCACCCAGGCACCCCCACTTGGGGATTCTATATGTAAGTGGTAAAACTACAAAGGAAAAGCAAAGAAATTATTATCTTTCTTAAGAAAATAAGAGCACAGTGGAGAGAAGAGCGAGCTGTACTTGGAGGGATGGCAATGTACTATTTTCTTCACTTAGGTACAGGTTAAATGGCTATTAGCTTTATAACAATTTGTAAACTGTACATGAATGTTTATGTACTTTCTGTGGGGATTTTGTCTTTTCTAATAAACATTTTAAAGAACAGCGTTGGGGACATTCTTAAAAGTTGGTTGGAGACCTACCTTCAGTTTGTTTTGTTTTGTGAATAACATTCCCCGAATACAAGCAGAAAAGAACTTTCTAGGGTCAGAGTAAGTTGAGACCATCTTTTTTTTTTTTTTAAGATTTATTTATTTATTTGACAGAGAGAGATCACAAGTAGATGGAGAGGCAGTCAGAGAGAGAGAAGCAGGCGCCCTGCTGAGCAGAGAGCCCGATGCGGGACTCGATCCCAGGACCCTGAGATCATGACCTGAGCCGAAGGCAGCGGCTTAACCCACTGAGCCACCCAGGTGCCCCAGTTGAGACCATCTGAAGAGGGAATGGGAGGGTTTCAGTCTGGAACAGGATATAGTTATAATTATGTGGATGATGCAGAGAAAGAGATTTGGGGCTGATTTTCATTTTAATTATATCACTGATCCTTGGAGGGGAAAATTCAGGTTTTTTAGGGAACTGACCTTCCTGGATCTTTTTTTTTTTAAGATTTTATTTATGTATTTGGCAGACGGAGATCACAAGTAGACAGAGAGGCAGGCAGAGAGAGAGGAGGAAGCAGGCTCCCTGCTGAGCAGAGAGCCCGATGTGGGGCTCGATCCCAAGACCCTGGGATCATGACCTGAGCTGAAGGCAGAGGCTTTAATCCACTGAGCCACCCAGGCGCCCTTTTTTTTTTTTTTTTTTTTTTTTTAAATTTCCTGGATCTTTTAAGCTTAAAAAAAAGAGAGGAAAAAGTGAACATTAACCAACTACTGCAAATACAGTGTTCTTATATCTAATATTAACTTCATGGGGGTTCTTTACCTCCTGTGTCCCCAAACTTTAAAAAGTACTAAAACTAGGGGCGCCTGGGTGGCTCATTGAGTTGGGTGTCTGACTCTTGATTTTGATTCTGGTCATGATCTTGGGGGAAGGGGAATGTGCTCCACGTTGTTTCTGTGCCCAGTGGGGAATCTGCTTGGGGATTCTTCTTCCCTCTCCGTCTGCCCCTCCACCCACTCACGCTCTTTCTCTCTCTAGGATAAATAAATAAATCTTTTTAAAAAAGTACTAAAATTAATCCTTAACTTATCACAAGAAATCTTGACCCTAGAAAAACCACTTGAACTGGGATGGTATGAAACTCATACTCCTAGCAGACAACAACCTTCTCTTGACATTTTGTTGGTTACGAATTACCATTCTGTTATTCGTTACTGGGGTGTCTGCTTGGCAGCTCTTCTGACTTCATTTGGAGATTATTCAGGAGAAACTTCAGGAGCCTGCAAACAGAAACTCACTTCAGCTCCTGAAATGTTGATGCTAACCCACACAGGGTGCGGTCTGAGCGGCACATTTGCGAGCTGTACATGAAAGGGACTAGTTAGTCACTCCAAAAATATTTATTCGGTACCAGCTATACACCCTCCAGACCCTGTTCTGAGCCCTGGAGATACCATGGACTCAAGAAAAACAGGGTCCCTCACGGAGGCTTATACTTTATTTGGGAGAAGACTTACAACAGAGACAATTAAACTGAAAATGAACAAGATAATTTCAAATAATGATGAATGACTTAAAGAAGTCCAACAGGCTAGGGCACCTGGCTGGCTTAGTCAGAGGAGCATGTGACTCTTGATCTAAGGGTGAGAGTTCGAGTCCTGCTTTGGGGGTAGAGAATAAGCAAACAAACAAACAAACAAACAAACTTAAGAATAAAAGAAGTAGAAACAAGCGAAGGGGACAGAGAGAGAGGGAGAGGCAGTGGACAGGAGCTACAGGAAGTAGGGCAGAGTGGACACTGGTGGCTGCCCCAAAGCAGTGACATTTGAATTGAGACTTTAATGATGAGAAGGAGCCAGTCATGCAGAGATCTGAGCCAAGAACATCCTACAGCAAAATTGGGGGCCACTTTAGGCATTTAAAGAACAGGAGGCCAGGAGAAGGGGAGTTGAAGCATGTTGGAGAAGAAGTGTGCAGAGGCAGAGGTCAGGCCTCAGATGCCATGCCACCTGCCTGCATGTTTTCATCTAACTGAGTGAGAAGGCTTTGGAGGGCTTTAGGCATGTCATAGTAATGGATTCATGTGTTAGCATTTTGTGCAATTTTAACTGTCCACCTAAGCATTTTCCTGTTTTTTAAAATAATTTTTGGTAACGCTTGAGGACTTACCTTTGAAATTTGTAGCTTCTGAACAGAAAGGACTAAACCTGAGCAAGAAAGCAAGGGTGATTGGAAACCAACTGATAGGATCTTGAGAAATGCAAACTGACTCCTATTTATCTTCCTACCTGCATCTTAATTAGAAAGGTCAGCCTCCGTGCCTGAGAGGTACAAGCTTCTGGAGGGGCTGGAAAGGGAAATGGTAAGGGGGTTTCTGCAATAATCATGGGACTCTTTTCCATGCTTTTTCTATGTTTTCTGAAATTCCTCAGTGAATGAGCATGTATTCCTTTTTCTTTTTTTTTTTTTTTAAGATTTTATTTATTTATTTATTTGAGAGAGAGAGCAGAGAGGGGAAAAGAGGGCAAGAGCTGGGCTGGAGGAGAGGGAGAAGGAGAAGCAGGCACCCCACTGAGCAGAGAGCCTGAGGATATGGGACTCAATCCCAGGACCCGGGCATCATGACCTGAGCGAAAGGTAGATGCCTAACCCACTGAGCCACCCAGGCACCCCGAGCATGTATTCTTTTTGACAGTTAGGAAAAGGATAGGTTTCCATTTTTTCCTAAGTTATTGTGCTGGAAAATTCAAATATAATTACAGAAAAGTTGAGAAGCTAGCACAATGAGCTAATCCTTCACCTAAATTCACCAGTTGTTAAGACTGTTCACATTTGCACTTGCATGCATGTGTGTGCACACACACTAATATACATGGTAATTTTTTTCTCAATCATTTATACTCATTGATGCCTTTTTTGGTTCGGCCATTTAAAACTTTCTTGGAGGGCACCTGGGTGGCTCAGGGGGTTAAAACCTCTGCCTTCAGCTCGGGTCATGATCCCAGAGTCCTGGGATGGAGCCCCGCATCGGGCTCTCTGCTCAGCAGGGAGCCTGCTTCCCTTCTCTCTCTCTGCCTGCCTCTCTGCCTACTTGTGATCTCTGTCTGTCAAATAAATAAATAAAATCTTTAAAAAATAAATAAATAAAAAATAAAAATAAAACTTTCTTGCAGATGGGGGTGTGACACTTTACCCCACATACTTCAGCGTGGACTCCTAAGAACCGAGACAGTCTCCTACACAGCCACAGTCAGTGTGTGCTGCTACAAACAGAATACCGTAGACTGGGTGTGTTATAAACAACAGAAATTTCTTTCTCACAGTTTGGAGCATGGAAGTCAGGAGACCAGGGTGCCTGCACGGTCAGGTTCTGGTGAAAAGCCTTCCCCCAGATGCACATAGTAGTTTCCCCTTACCGGCTGAAGGTGGGGAGATTTCGCTCTGGGGTCTTTTGGGAGGGCACTATTCCCATTCACAAGGGGTCCACCCTCGTGACCTAATCTCCCAAAAGGCCCCACCTTCTAAAACCATCAGGTTGGTTAGGATTTTAACATAAGAATTTCAGGGGGATACAAACATTCAGATCATAGCAACCCCCATACCACTAGCAGACCCCCGAAAATGAATACTAATACATAATCATATCTAATACGTAGAACATACTCACGTAGTTACAGTTGTTCCAGAAATGTCTTTTATGGTTTGTTGTTGTTGTTCAAAGATTTTATTTATTTGAGAGGGGGGGGTGTGCACAAGCGGGCGGGGAGGAGCAGAGGAAGAGGAAAAGAAATTCTCAAACAGACTCTGGAAGAGTGTGGGCGGTGGCTGGGCTCGATCTCACGACTCCAAGATTACAACCTGAGCCAAAACCCAGAGTCAAATGCTCAATGGGCTGAGCTGCCCAGGCAACCCCGTTGTTGCTGTTGTTTTAAATCCAGGCGCCAGGGGTGCCTTGGGTGGCTAGTGGGTTAGGCCTCTGCCTTTGGCTCGGGTCGTGGTCTTGGGATCCTTGGGTAGAGTCCTGCGGTACTGAGTCGAGTCCCGAGTCAGGCTCTCTGCTCGGTGGGGAGCCTGCTTCCTCCTCTCTCTCACTCTGCCTGCCTCTCTGCCTGCTTGTGGTCTCTCTCTGTCAAATAAGTAAAATCTTAAAAATCAATCAATTAATCAATCAATCCATGAACCAGGGTTCCTGGATGGCTTAGTCAGTTAAGCATCTGCCTTTGGTTCAGGTCATGATTCCAGGATCCTGGGATTGAGTCCTCACATCAGGCTCCCTGCTAGTCTTCTTCCCTCTCTGCCTTTCCCCCTGCTCCTGCTTGTGCTCTCCCTCTCTCTCATACACAAAAATAAATAAAATCCTAAAAAAAAAATCCAGGAGCCAGTCCAGGATTATTCCTTGGATTGCACTGTCGTGTCTCTTTAGTCTCCTTAATTCTTGAATAGTCCCATTACCATTTCTGTCCCTCATGACATTGTCATTTTTAGAAAAAGAATCTGGTCCAGTTGTTCTGTTGAATGCCTCATGATTTGGATTTGTACACCCCCTCCCCCTGCTAAATGTTAAAGCAAACCTTACTGGCAAGAACACTATATAGATGATGGGACTCCATCCCATTAGGAGGCTGACACTATGAAGCTGTCCCAGTATGAGTGATGCTAACTTTGAATCAGGTGGTGTCTTCCCTTTATAATCAAGAAGTACTCCTTGGGGTCTTACTCTGTAGCAACCTTTCATCGTGAAAGCTCTCAGTGTCCATTGCTGACTCCTGCCCGACTCAAGTGTTCCATCAGTTGGTGCGTTGTGTCTGCTAGTACTAATCAAGAATTAGCATCAACACTATCGAGTACCACCAAGAAAAAGAAAATACAAAGAATTTCCACATGTTAGAAAAAGAAGGTGGAACACATTCTAAGTCATTAACATATTGACCTCACATGAGAAAAGTTTCCTTTTTGAGGTACAATTTTTTTTCTGTGTTGCCTTTAAAAAGTCAACCAGCTCCTGGGGCACCTGGGTGACTTAGTTGGTTAAGTGTCTGCCTTTGGGGGGCGCCTGGGTGGCTCAGTGGCTTAAGCCTCTGCCCTCGGCTCAGGTCATGATCTCAGGGTCCTGGGATCGAGGCCCACATCGGGCTCTCTGCTCAGCGGGGAGCCTGCTTCCCCCTCTCTCTCTGCCTGCCTCTCTGCCTACTTGTGATCTTTCCCCTCTGCTTGTGCTCTCTCTTTCTCAAATAAATAAATAAAATCTTTTTTAGATTTTATTTATTTATTTGAGAAAGAGAGAGCACAAATTCGACCAATTCCCTTAACTGCATAATATATATACTGAGTGTTTATTTGGGAAGGAGGGCAGCTGATGTGGGAAGAATGCAAAGCCTACTTTTGTAGAGCTCTCTTCCCTCACACAGCCTACGAGATAAGGTGTACACTCATAAAAATGAAAAATAATAAAACAAAGGACAGATAAGTGCTGTGTGAGTGGTAACAATAAGAACACTCTCTTTTCTGAGTAAGTGCACCTGCTTACCTGGCCATCTGTATGCTCTTCCTACTTGTGTCTCTGCAACTTGCCCTTTGCTCACACTTATTCTTCTACCTGGAACCTTCTCCTTCCACCTTTGCATCTGCAGGCTCATGTATTAAGATATTGCTGCTGCTTCAAGGCTGAGCTACTCCATCTTCTATTAAAAAAAAAAAAAAAGGCAACAAAGACACTTCTTTAGTTTCTCCTCTTCTTTATTTTTTTTTAAATTCTTTAAAACATTTTATTTTATTTATTCATTTGACAGAGGGGGAGAGTACAAGCAGAGGGAGAAGGAGAAGCAGATCCCCACCAAGCGGGGAGCCTGATGAGGGACTCGATCCCAGAACCCCGGGATCATGACCTGAACTGAAGGTAGTCGCCCAACCGACTGAGCCACCCAGGCGCCCTCTCCTCTTCTTTAAACAGTGGTTTCTCCCAGTTCTGCACAAATTCCAGAATCAACTTATCTACATCTTTTGGCTGCCCAGTGTCACACCGCTTTCTAACTTGGATTATCTAAGTGTGTGGCTCCTTCTAGACTGTAGGCTGACTGAGGGTGAGCTCCCCTTCTGCCTTGCCTGGGTTCCCAGCGGGCCCCTCTCTCTGGTATTTTGCACTTGTCTTGCTTTGAGTAAATGAACAACAGTCAATGCTTCAATAAACTGTCCTTATATTTATTGAGGTTGAATTATGCTGGTAATAATCTTGATGAGAAACTCTGCACTTGGCCTCTGTGCTTATTTTTTTCCAAACATGTTCCTTAGAGTACTAAGTTAACCAGGAAGTTTCCTTTACTCCCTTCCTCTAGACAGAGGGAAAAAAATAACAGGAAACCAACCCGCAGCAAACAATGAAGATGAATATCAAATATTTATTCCTTTCCGTCCTACAGGAGTTAGCACAATATTAGGTCATCATGGTACCACTTGAAACAATCAAAGTTGCTTTGAGCTTTAAGAACTTTCAGTAGAGCAATTTGGCTGTTTTTATTGAAATGAGGTCAAGTTAAAATACAGCTACAGAAATCAGTAGATATTATTCCAAGTGTCCACAAGTGTCACTTGAAAGCCATGCTTGCTCTCAACCTTGTGATTCAGGAACGAGGTCTGAGGCTGTTGGCAGACAACTTCCTTTCTTTCTGTGCTCCCATACATTTTGGACATGGTAAGAAAAGAAATCGGAACTACCAAGTAACTTTTCTGTGTCACTATGACATCACAAGCTAAATATTAACTCCATCTTGTAGATAAGAAAACTCAGTTTCATAGACAATAAAAACTTGCTTCAAATTACACAGCTAGGGAAGGTTAAAGCCAGGATTCAAACATACATGTCTTTTGGACCCAAATCCATGCCATCATCACAGGACATGCTTTTAACAGATTTTTTTTTAATTTGAGAGAGAGTGAGAAAGAGAGAGACAGTGAGCAAGAGAGAGAGAGAGACAGAGACAGAGCATGAGGAGGGGGGAGGAGCAGAGGGAAAGGGAGAAGAGATCACGACCCCAGCCCAAGGCAGCACTTAACTGACTGAACCACCTGGATGCCCCAGGACTGTGCTTTTGTTAGATGCCTGCCCCCTATACCAAAGTGTGCGGTCCTTCGGTCCACAATACCTACCATAATGGCTGGAGCATGAATACTGAATATATTCGAGTATTTCCCCGTTTCCATTCCCCCTTTCCTCTATCTCACCGAATGTCAAGTTCAGTCTTATATTCATCCTCCCCATACAGCCAGAGGCTTCAGAAGAAGCTGACTCCACCCCAGCTCCATCAGCGGGAAACTGGACCTCCTGCTCCACTGCTGTTGGCAGCCATCTTACAACCACAAGGGGAATCAACATAGACGACATCAAGTCCACACCAGACACGGCAGAGATAAAAGAACCAAGAAAAACCAGAGCCTAGAGTCCACTCTGGATTTCCACGAATGTGAGATAAAACATTACCTTATTCTTTAAACTACTTCAAAAATGTTCATCGTTGTTGCATTGAGCTGAAATGGTCCTGATACAGAGTGTGTACTTCATAAATGTCCATGGATGAATATTTCTTTTGCATCAGGAATAGCCCTTCCAAGGCCCTTCCTTATCCTGGATAAGGAAATTAAACCTCAGCAGGTTAAGTGATTTGCTTAAGGTCACAGAACTGTTGAGGTGAAAAATGAATTCAGAACTCAAACTAGGATCTCTTGATTCTGTGGGTCCCTTACCTCCCATACAAATGAAGGGGGTGAGGGTCTTCATTCTGTGACAACCTTTTGCTTAAGAAAAAACTTACAAGAAGTGATAAGACCATTTCTTGGCAAGATTAATTTTTCTACCTCATTTACTAAACAGACATTTCCACAAACTTTCGTTGACATTGACCAAAACATCCATGTCCAAAATGGCCAAGCACTCATGGTGATTCAATCAACATAGTCTAGGTTGTGCAGAATTAACAAAAGCCTCACAAAGTCTTGGTGCCTAAACACAACAAATGTTTATTTTTGTTCATGCTCCATATCTAAAGAGGGTTGGTTAGACACACTGCATCAGAGTTTTCTTACTGTAGGACCCAGGCTGTCAGAGAAGCCACCATTTCAAATGTTACCCAACACAGTAAAGGAAAAGAAAGTTCTGGAGGCTCTCACATGGACAGTTAAGTGCTTTAGGTCAGAAGTGATGCAAGTCACTTTCATTAACCATATACTGCCAGAACTAGACCTATGGCTCCACCCAGCCACAGTCTTCTGTGTGCCTGGAAGGGGAAGAAAACCGGGTACCTAAGTGGTGAGCAGCAGTCATGACCACACGGCAGGTTATATTGATGACTGCGCTAATGTTTGTTCCTTTTTTTTTTTTTTAACATTATTTATTTAGGGCGCCTGGGTGGCTCAGTGGTTAAGCCGCTGCCTTCAGCTCAGGTCATGATCTCAGGGTCCTGGGATCGAGTCCCGCATCGGGCTCTCTGCTCAGCAGGGAGCCTGCTTCCTCCTCTCTCTCTCTCTGCCTGCCTCTCTGCCTACTTGTGATTTCTCTCTGTCAAATGAATAAATAAAATCTTTAAAAAAAAAAAAAACATTATTTATTTATTTGATAGACAGAGATCACAAGCAGGCAGAGAGGCAGGCAGAGAGAGGAAGGGAAGCAGGCTCCCTGCTGAGCAGAGAGCCTGATGCGGGCCTCAATCCCAGGACCCTGGGATCATGACCGGAGCTGAAGGCAGAGGCTTTAACCCACTGAGCCACCCAGCCGCCCCTAATGTTTGTTCTTAAACGAAGACAACATAATGTAAAATGTAGAGCTTACAAATTTCACAGAGCCCTTCAAAACACTTCGCCAAAGTGCGCCTGGGTGGCTCAGTGGTTAGAGACTTTGCCTTCAGCTCAGGTTGTGATCCCAGGGTCCTGAGATTGAGCCCCGCATGGGGCTCTCTGCTCAGCAGGGAGCCTGCTTCCCTTCCTCTCTCTGCCTGCCTCTCTGCCTGCTTGTGATCTGTGTCTGTCAAATAAATAAATAAAATCTTAAAAAGAAAACAACAACAACAATTCGCCAAGGTACTTTTACTAACATTTTTATCTGCACCGCAACCCTATGACAGCGTGTGAGCACATCAAAGTGTCGTCAAACACAGGACAAATATTAGCCTTAGAAATAAGACAATACATGAGGTTTCCTCTGCCAGATTCCATAACTCGATATACTAATAGGACACATGGTAAGAGTCATCCATTACACACACACATAATTAGGCTGAAGGATAGAGGTAGCCTGGTTACCTACCACACCATGGCCTTCCAGGGACAAAACCGTATGAAGCCTTCTAAGAAGTAGTGAAAGAATGACCAAAATGTCTCTTTCTTCTTTCCTTCCCCTGTGACATCAGTGATGGCAGCAAGAGAGAAGAAAGAGGAAGACTTGCTAAGGAAACTGGACTAGAATTGAGGAGACCCAGTTATTCTCAGTTCTGTCAGAAACCAGCTATGTTTTTTAAAAAGTTTTATTTATTTATTTAGCGCATGAGAGCTGGGGGAGGGGCAAGGGGAAAGAGAGAAAGAGAGAAACAGGTTCCCTGCTGAGTGCAGAGCCCAAAAGAGGGTCATAGTGCAAGTGGGGGGTGGACTCTAGCCCATCACCCTGAGATCATGACCTGAGCCAAAACCAAGAGCTTGTTGCTTAACCAACTGAGTCACCCAGACACCCCAGAAACCAGCTATGTAACTTTAAGCCAGTTTTTTACTATCTTACCAGTGACAATAAAATGATGTCTATTATTTTAAAAGGTTTTGTTATATATTATTTTTACTATACATTTTATTATATATTTTAATAATGTCTATTATAAGAGGTTTTAGAAATATAAAGTGCTCTAAGTAATTAATCATCCAATACTAAGCTGTTCTTTGTGCTTGGTCTCAGGGGAATACAAGAATAAAGACATGATCTATGCCATGGGCATCTGTTATTTTTGAATGGCTGACTTCTGTTAAGAACACCCAGCTCAGGTGAGCCTTCAGCTTAGGTCATGATTCTGGACTCCTGGACGGGACAGAGTCCCAAATCACATGGGGCTCCCTACACAGCAGAGCATCAGCTTCTCTCTCTCCCTCCACCCCTCCCTCCACTCATGCTCTCTCTCTCTCTCTCTTTCTCTCTCTCTCTCTCACTCTGTCTCTCTCTCAAATAAATAAAATCTTTAGGGGCATGTGGGTGGCTCAATGGGCTAAAGCCTCTGCCTTCGGCTCAGGTCATGGTCCCAGGGTCCTGGGATCGAGTCCTGCATGGGGCTCTCTGCTCAGTTGGGAGTCTGCTTCCTGTTCTCTCTCTTTCTGCCTGCTTCTCTGCCTGCTAGTGATCTCTCTCTCTGTCAAATAAACAAATAGAATCTTAAAAAATAAAATAAAATCTTTATGTTTTTTTAAAGATTGTATTTATTTATTTGACAGAGATGGAGATCACAAGTAGGCAGAGAGGCAGGCAGAGAGAGAGAGGGAAGCAGGCTCCCTGCTGAGCAGAGAGCCCCCAAAATAAAATCTTTAAAAAAGAAAAAGAACACACAGCTCTTCCTTTGAAGACTTGTCCCTTCCCCTACTTCATGAGGTCTGCCAGAGCTGTCAGTCACAATGCTGTGTCCCCACAGCAGAGAGTAGACTAATGAGATGTGGCGATTGGCTCACAGAGGACACGAGACCCAGTCAAGTTTTCCCAGAGATGTGGTAGAGAATTGCTGGAAGAGAATCTCGTGTAATCCTGGACATAACCATGGCACATAGGGGGCTGAGCCATCTTCCTCAGTTACACAGGATTATAAATAGAGGAAAATGAGACTAATGCGCTGTGAGAAGCAGAGAAGACAGAGGATGGGCTGCCAGGGAGCGCTGAAGCCAAGTCAACTCCTGAACTGTTCTGTCCTTTAAATCAGTACGTTCAGTCAGTCTCACTTTCTTACCCTGCTTTGTGAGGGCTCAACTTTGTGAGGGCTCACTCCGGGCTCAATTCCCACCTTATCTCTTTATCCAAATATTCTCTGGCCATTCCAGCCTATGGTAGCCTCTCTGGAACTCCCCTCCCCCTCCCCAGAATTCCTGGCTCTACTGGGCTCTGTTAATCCTGAGATGAGCTCTATAAAAAAGTGCTTAAGAAAGAAGGATTACATAAATGTGAAAGTATCTGTTGTGAAAGTAAAGTAAAAGAGAAAATAGTGTGTGTTGAATTGTTAAACATATTCCATCATCCTGAGGTCAGCAGAATTAAAAACGCTCTTCAAACTGCTTTAAATACCAAAGAGCACTCTACTTGCTAATACCAGCTCACTTCATCATTCTCAAACCCTGTCTAGCCTTCACATTCTTTCAAGCTTGTCTCAACCAAGCTTTGTTATTACTGAGAACATCTGGGCCACTTCACCCTTCTCGAATGGTCTCTAGAGTCAACCCCAACCCTCTCCTTCTGTTCTCCGCTCCCTCTCCCCACATTACACACCCCCTCAGAGTTAGCTTTTGCTCTGCAAGTGCACCTCCTATAGCTGTCCACTAATCCCCAAACTGGAAGTCCTTTCCTTGATTCCTGGGTTCAAAAATGCAGGAATTCCTTTTTTCTTTTTAAGGAGTAAATTTTTATAGAACACCAAGTCATTCAAGTTATTAAAGGTAACTCATCTTTGCTATTCATAAACCAGAGCATTGGCTCTTCACTCAAGTTTACATTGTGCTGAGAAGCTGAGTTTCCAGCAATTTTGCAAAGCTCCCACTACACAATTACCCGGATAGTTGGAATTCCTTAGTTTTCCAGCTAGAAGGCTTTGCTAAGGTGCATTATCAGTGTTGACTCAGGTTTGTCTTTAGGTATTAGGTTGGTTTAGTCCTTCCTTGAAATGTCAATTATTGTTAGTCTAGCTTTATTATTATCCTTTGGTGGGTTGCTTTGCTAACCATATGGTTTTTTTAAGGCTTTATTGTACCACTAGGATTTTGGAGCCATAATTTTCAAGGAACTAGATTCTAAGATGTGTATGGTTTGTATCCTAATAGAACTCCTTTATACCTGTAGAGCTAAATCAGATGTTTTTATAATTCCCTAGAATGTGCTCATATTATGACACTTCATTGTTTATATGCTTTTCATGAATGTGTGTTACTTATATAACTATGACCTAGAATCCAGATTAAGTGTAATGAAACCACTGGGTTATTTTTATATTTATGAGACTTTGTTTTACAATATAAAATCATGTGAGCAAGCTCATATTTTTCTGTTATCAAGTAAATGGTAAGTGTCTGACGAAAAACATATTAATGATACCCTTTGTCTAAAATGTGGTATCATGTTGTGATGTAATATTGCCATTTATTGTTTTGTTTAAAATATATTGCTATTTTAGACAAGGATGCCAAGGCTATTCAGTGGGCAAAGGACAGTCTTTTCAACAATTGTTGAGAAAAACCAGATATCCATAAGCAAGGAAATGAAGTTGCATGCCTACCTTTGACTGTATAAAAAAATTAACTCGGGGTTATTATATTGCCAAATTGCTACCTATAGAAGATGCAACAATTTATACTCCTTTTGCTAAAAATGTAAATGATGGTTTCCCAAACTCCGGTCAACAGGGGGTTATCACATCTTTGGTACTCTGATAAATGACAAAAGAGCATTTTGACTTAATTCTAATTTGTATTATCTAATAATAGTGAAGTGAGCTGAACAATTTTGCATGTGTTTAACAAGCCATTTGTATTATTTTTCAGTGAACCGTCCCAATCCTTCCCAAATTTTCTATTGTATTATCCATCTTTATTGATTTATAGGGACTCTATTTATTAATGAAATTAGCCCTGTGATGGACACTGGGCAGCTTATGTGCTATGGGGAGTGCTATGAATTATTTAAGACTGAAAAACCACAGACCTGTACCCCTAAAACAAATAATACATTATATGTTAATTAAAAAAAAAAAAAAAAACACTTCACCAGATACAAGAGGGGAAAAAATGATATTCCTGAAGGAATACCAATCCCTTCCCAGTCTTTTTTATATCACTGCTGATCATAGGGTTCTGGTATGTTCTCAGTGTTTATTTGTCTGCTGGTGCTAATTGTGTTTTTAATACTTCTGCTATTCACTGTCACATTACATTCTGTGCTTTCTTATTTACTTGAAAAATATTTACAAAACAAAATAGAATAGAAAAGGAAATTAGCTCTTTGCACTACAAGTGACAGATTTTTCCCCCTGGTGTGTCACCTGTCACTTTTCTTTTTGTTTTTTGGTGGTTGTTTTTGGGGGAGGCATGGGGCATTGCCATGAAAACATGTGTTGAGATACTGTACACCCAAATTTCAGATGGATCACAGAATTACTCGTAAAGAATGCCAACATTAATAGGAAACTATGGAAGAACTTTCTTTTGGTCTCAAAGTAGGAAGCGCCTTTCAAAGAATGAATTAAAAACCCCCAAAGACCCATAACCTTGATTCTATGAATAAAGTATGTCTTCATAGCAACATCTGACAGACTAACGCCCAGTACCTTAGAATGTAACCTTATTTGGAAATAGAGACCTTGCAGATATAGTTAAGGTAAAATAATGTCCTACTGGAGTGAGGTGGGTCCTGAATCCACCATGACTAGTGTCCTTATGAGAAGAGAAGAGAAGAGAAGAGAAGAGGACTCAGAGATAGAGACCCAGGGAAGACACCACATGACAATAGAGACAGAGACCCATTGTGCTGCAGCTAAAAGCCAAAGAATGCCGAGAGTGGTCACCAACCACCAAAAGCTGGGAGAGACACAGAGAAAGATTCTCCCCTGTGGGTTTCAGAGGGAACACCACCCTGCTATCACCAGAACTGTTCAACAATATATTTCTGTTGTTGTAAGCCACCCAGATAGTGGTACTTTGTTACAGTAGCCCTAGGAAATGAAGAGACCCAGCTTCCTTTCTGGCTGGGTAAGACAACTAGTCTTTTTTTTTTTTTTTTTTTTAAGATTTTATTTATTTATTTGACAGACAGAGATCACAAGTAGGCAGAGAGGCAGTCAGAGAGAGAGAGAGGAGGAAGCAGGCTCCCCTTTGAGCAGAGAGCCCTATGCGGGCTCCATCCCAGGACCCTAGGATTATGACTTGAGCCCAAGGCAGAGGCTTTAACCCACTGAGCCATGCAGGCGCCCCAGACAACTAGTCTGATCAAATGAAAGGTTTTGTTCTGAATCACTCTGGGAAAACGCATGGAGGTATAAAACACAGGGTACATTTACTTGCCTAGAAGTATTCTTATGGTGATACATTGTGAGCAATGTATAGAATTGTTGAATCACTGTATTGAACACCTGAAATGAATAGAACATTGTATGTTAATTACATTGGGATTAAAAAGGTAAATAAATAGGGTGCCTGGGTGGCTCAGTGGGTTAACCCTCTGCTTTCAGCTCAGGTCATAATCCCAGGGTCCTGAGATTGAGCCCCACATCAGGCTCTCTGCTCATCTGGGAGCCTGCTTCCCCCTCCCTCTCTGCCTGCTTCTCTGCCTACATGTGATGTCTCTCTCTCTCTGTCAAATAAATAAATAAAATCTTTAAAAAAAAAAAAGGTAAATAAATAAAAGTTTGTTAAAGTGGCCTCCCCTGACCCCCCACTTTTAGGTAGCCATAGAGCTCTCTCTTTGACATCATAATTCCTCTCTGATACTAATCTTATTTACCTTTGCTTCATGAGAACACAAACTGCATGACAGGGAGAATTTTCCTTTCTGTTCACCACTCTGTCCTGAGGTGATCCCTTAAAAGATGGTAGATAGTCAATACTATTTGGATGATGAATGAATAAAAACCATAAAGAATTCTAGCACATCACTGATTCTGTGCCCTAAGTCATGTTCTGGAGCTGTTCCATCTCTCTGGGTCTTCATCCGTGAAATGGGGAGAAGGGTCCGTGCTGCGGGTTGAGGAGAACGGGGGCCACGGGGAGTGGTGGTGTTTTGGGGGGAGCAATCAGCCAGACTGTAAGCTCTGCTGGGTTCCCCACCAGACTGATTAACGGCCGTGTGCCCCACAGCTACTGTGGCCTGACACATAGTAGGTGGTCAAGAAATTTACTGAGTAAGTGAATGGAAGGCCTCAGGAGGCGGCGGTTTGGAGAAATACTTGGAATGTAAAACCTGGTACTGAAGTGGATGTTGGGGAGATTAAAGTAATGACGCCACATCCTCTCTTCAGCCTTGGGAACTGGTGTGAGCTGTCCACAGATTTTAACACTTGTGAAGCAAAGGAAATAACACCCCTCCAGGGCTTTTGAACCATCAAGCCTTACCCTTGGATTTCCACCACCCCAGCCCCTCAGAGAAGAAAAGGCAGACTTTCAAAGCGGGCAAAATAACAAAGTTTGGCGTTTTAAATGGAAACAAAAACAAACATGAACAAGCCTTTTTCCACTTCTCAGCCTCCTCCAGGCAAAGGTTTAATAAGTAAATATTTGCCTTCTGTCCTCTCAAAAAAACCCACAACACTTTTCTCCTTACAACTTAATATATTAAATTAAGTGCGGATGCGATATTCAAATATATATGATTTCAGTCTCCCTCCCTCCTTTTTTTTTTTTTTTTTTGAAGATTTCATTCATTTTGACAGAGACACGGCAAGAGAGGGAACACAAGCAGGGGGAATGGGAGAGGGAGAAGAAGCAGGCTTCCCGCTGAGCAGAGAGCCTGATGCAGGGCTTGATCCCAGGACCCTGGGATCATGACCTGAGCCTAAGGCAGACGCTTAATGACTGAGCCACCCAGGTGCCCCCTCTTTTCAGTCCCTTCTTATAGATTAACAAACCCCAGGATTTTAAAAATTATTTATGTATTCATATTAGGTAAAGATTTTGTTAAGTGATTTTGGGAGCATTTTTTAACTGTTACCCCCTTCTTGTTTGGAAAATATGTTGAATGAATATAATGAAATGGTACGAGATCGTTTTCTATAAAGTTAGATATTTGGATAGAACCGTTTTTTGTGTTGCTATTTTGAAAAGATGCATTTTTGTCAGAATGGTGCTTTGGTTATTTGTAACATTCATGGGACTGTCTCAACACTTAAATGCTTATATCTTCAGTGTAAAGGCTTCAACTACACTGCAAACAAGGCAAAGGTTACATTGTGAAAGTAAACATTTCATTGTTTCTTAAAATAACTCTGCCAGCTGCAATATTCCCATAAAATAGTGTTTCTAAAACCAGCTCCAAGGGTGAAAACCATAACTGGGTATTTAAAAAAATTTTTAAACTCTATCTCTAAAAGTATACTTCTGAAAAATGACTTTCATAATCTTAGTCAATATTTATACATCTAAATGTCCATTCCTCAGTGTCTCTGAAAGTGACCTGTCACAGTGTACTCCTAATTTCATTCTTAGGTCTTACAGTATGTTCATCAAGTGTATACTCTATCTGCTTCAGACTCTTTTGACCTAGAAGGTCCTTGAATGATACCCTGGAGCACTCCTTCTCCCACTACAAGCCATAATACCTCTGAAACTTCTCCCTTCATTTCCTGGTGGTTCAGTAAAGAGGCCAGCAGCAACCCTGGGTACCACGGTACCCGGAAACACAGGCCTAAAAAGAGACTTGACTTTAGTTGCTTGCCATTTTTGTGTATGTGACCTACTGTCCTGACCTAATCTGGCGAGGCCAGCCAGCAGTCTATCTGTCATGCCTGTTGACTTAAGCACACACACACCCCCAACATTAAATTCCCATCAGATTTTATTATTTTATATTATGCTTCTGAAGATAATCTAGTTAAGATTATTTTCTGGAGTGTATATTTATAGATTTTTCTGATGAACAAACATGGATTTATTCAAGTTCAAAACTAAATTAAGTCCAGAATAAAGAACGTTTACAACTCAACAATGAAAAAAAACAAATAAACAATAAAAAAAGGGGACAGAGGTCTTACGTAGACATTTCTCCACCAAAAATACACATGTGACCCATAAGCACATGAAAAGATGCTCCACATTTCTAATCATTAGGGAAACACACAACAAAACCATAATGAGATATCCCTTCACAACCACTAGGATGGCCATTTTTTAAAAAGGAGAAAGAAAGTAACAAGTGTTGGTGAGAATGTTAAGAGATTGGAACTCTCAAGCACTGCCAAAGGGAATGTAAAATGGTGCAACCACTGCGGAAAAGAGTTTAGTGGTCCCTCAAGAAATTAAACAGAGAATTACACATGATCCAGCGATTTTGCTCCAACGTATATAAACCAAATAGCTGAAAATGGGGATTCAAACATATCAATATTCATAGCAGCATTATTCACAATAGCCAAAAGATGGAAACAATCCATATCAACAGATGAATGAATAAGCAAATACCCTACCACAAGCAAAGAGAACTCATTGGCATAAATAAAACCATATTAGAAAAAAAGCATATTTTGTGACAATTTGCTAATAATTTGCAAATGTTTGGTCTGCTACTGTGTGCAAAGACACTGTCCTAAGTGTGCTTTACATGTTTTAGTTCAATTAATCTTTACAAAGGCCTTAGGGGGCAAGTGATATTATTCTCATTATACAATAAGAAACCTGAGGCACAGAGAGGTGAAGTCACTTGGCAAAGGTTACACAGCATGTAAGTGGCACTGCCAGGATTTGGACCCAGACAGTCTGGTTCCGGAGCCAGTACTCTCTGCCACTCCATTCAAACTTCCCACAAAGTTCCTGAGCATATGGTACACAAATGACCTCTGTGAGAGAAAGAAAACATGGTTATGTCTCATGGGCAGTGTAACCAAAGCACTTACTTTGTACACGGGAGGTGCTCAAGTCACAGACAGCTAACGTTGCAAAAGGGAGATGGGTAGATCAGGGAGGCACTGAAAATTATTCCAGCCTCGACATGAGCTGATGAGGACTTGAGTGTCCCCCAAATTTTCAATGGTCCTCTCATGCAGTACCAGTTTCTCATCATGAGAAGAGGGAAAATCAAGGAGCCCCCTGTAGTGACTCTCGAAGAGTCACTCACCCACGCTGGCATATTGACCACAGACACCGACAAGAACCCTTTTGCAGTATGTGATCTCTCCAAATTCTCTGCTTTCAAGCCCTTAGGCCCCAGGGTTTCTAAGAAAATCCTAGATATCACCACTGATTGTACGAGCAGCCACAGACCGTTTCCACCACACTGTTGTATCTGGGTGGCTAAATCCCACAGCGGGCACCTTCCAAATACTTTTGAAGGCAGTTCTGCATAGCTTCATCCCACGGCTTAACTTGGGCTTGCCCTCTGGCAAGATCAATCTGCAGAGTACGCTTGAATATTAACAACACTGGCAGGCTTCCTGGTCACGAACAAGATTTAAATAGAGAAGGGCTGCTGCTTTTCACACATTACCAACAAACAGTATTTTCCTCACCAGTTGTCCATCCTGCAACCAGCCCCTTGGCCTACACCCAAAGGCAGTTCATGGGCACTGATACAGCAATGTTGGAGGGAAAGCATGTCAACAGGTAAAAATAATTTTAAGGTTCACTCATTTGTAAACTTTATGTTTTTGAGCTGCACACAGAGGAAAAGGTGGAGAAAATGATTAGAATCTGCCATCTCAGATGGAGACTCAGTTCAAAGTCACAAACACAATCTTGGATTTCAAACAGGACTCATCAAGCCAACAGTTTCAAGACTGTTGTGTTGCTCTAGTTATAAATGTTCTCCAGAGACTGCTAGAAAACTAAGCAGTTTCTTTTCCCTTTTTTTTTTTTTTTAAGATTTTATTTATTTATTTCACAGAGAGAGAGAGATAACAAGTAGGTAGAGAGAGAGAGGGAGAAGGGCGCAAGCTCCCTGCTGAGCAGAGAGCCCAATGCGGGGCTCGATCCTAGGACCCTGAGATCATGACCTAAGCCGAAGGCAGAGGCTTAACCCACTGAACCACCCAGGTGCCCCTAAATTTTTTAAATAATTATTTTTTATATAAAACAGACATATGTTAGGGGCAAAAAGTGAGCAAATCTCAAGGGTAGAGCGAAACAAATATTTAAATATGTATGTACCTGTGTAACTACCATCAAGAATAGTATACAGAACATTCTCATACCTAAGAATGCTCCCTCATACCCCTTTCCCAGTTAATAACCAGCTCTCCTGGAAACAAACAAACAAACAAACAAAAACAAAAACAAAAAAACACCTGCAAAAAACTGGGAGCCTGCCTGGCTCAGTCAGTAGAGCATTCAGCTCTTGGTCTCAGGGTCCTGAGTTCAAGCCTCATGTTGGGCATGCAGACTACTTTAAAAAAATAAATAAAATGACTGGCTCTCCTGAAGTCATCCCTATTTGTACGTCACCCTTGCTTAGTTTTGCATCTTTGGGGGTTTAGATAAATTGTGCACTGTGCATTCTTGTCTGGCTTTTGTTCAACACTATGTCACGGTTTACATAAAACAGCAATTTGTCCTTTATTTATTGCTCTGTTATATTCTATGACTATTTCATAATTTGTTCTTATTTCTACTACTCAGCTGGTTTTTTAAATATTTATTTATAAATAATAAAATAAATACTTAATTATAGTTATAATAATTAATAAATAAATATTATTCATAAATAAAAAATTAATTATTTATATATAGAGAGAGAACACACGTGCACAAGCAGGTAGAGCAGCGGGCAGAGGGAGAAGCAGACTCCTGGCTGAGCAGAGAGCCCAATGTAGAACTTGATCCCAGGACCCTGAGATCATGACCTGAGCCAAAGGCAGATGTTTAACCGATTGAGCCACCCAGGTGTCCGTTGACTGTTTATTTATTTATTTATTTATTTATCCGACAGACAGAGATCACAAGTAGGCAGAGAGGCAGGCCCAGAGAGAGGAAGGGAAGCAGGCTCCCCACTGAGCAGAGTCCGATGTGGGGCTTGATCCCAGGACCCTGAGATCATGACCTGAGCGGAAGGCAGCGGCTTAACCCACTGAGCCACCCAGGCGCCCCGACTGTTTCTTTTTAATGTAGATTTTATTTATTTATTTTAGAGAGAAAGAAAGTGTGTGGTAGCAGGGGAAGGGGCAAAGGGAATATATCCCAAGCAGACTCCCCGATGAACCAGGAGCCCAAGGCAGGGCTGGATCTCATGACCCGGAGTCGAAAGCAAGAGTTGAACGTTTAACTGAGCCACCCAGGTGCCCCTCTACAATTCTACTGTTGATGGACATCTGGGTTATTGCCTATTTGGGGCTATTATGTGTAAAGCTGCTAAGCACATTCTGTACATGTCTTTGGCAAACATATACACTCATTTCAATAAAAAGTACAGGAGTCTTGGGTATATAGGAAAATTTGACCTATTCTAGTAAGTCCAGGAAATTATTGCACTAAAACGCTTTTTGGGTGCTAATGTTTTCTGAATCTCAAACTTGGAGGTCAGGAACACATCTCCTATGTCTAGGAAGTTAGTTGGGACCCTTCCTGCCTTTTCTCTTGGTCCTAGAAGTGCTAAGGTTAAAGACGTTTTGGCACTGGCTGTCACTTATGTATTTGGACTCTGTAAATGAGTAAGATAAAGCCCTGACTACACTCACAATTCAGACAACTACTATTCTGTAGGAGATAGCTGTTTTCCTTTTGCTGTCAGCATCCAAATCCCTTCATAGCTTGGGGATTTCCCCACGGGATGACTCTTAGTTGCAAGGCCCAGCCCACATGCTGAAGCTGAAAAGGCCCTTCTACCGCAGTCTCCTTTGTAACCAGAGCACGGCAAGTGACTTGCTTGCATGGATCCACCTGTTGCTCTGAATCACCTGAGTCTGGGTCATGAATCTTCCTGGCGTCCAAGAATGGTAGAGTTGGCGTTGCATTTAGCACACAGAGGGCAGCAGGAACGGCAGAGCTGCTCCTAGCAGATGGGAGTGTAGTCATTTTTTTTTTAATTTTTTTAAAAGATTTTATTTATTTATTTGACAGGCAGAGATTACAAGTAGGCTGAGAGGCAGGCAGAGAGAGAGAAGGAGGAAGAAGGCTCCCTGCCGAGCAGAGAGCCCGATGCGGGGCTCGATCCCAGGACCCTGGGATCATGACCTGAGCCGAAGGCAGAGGCTTTAACCCACTGAGCCACCCAGGCGCCCCTAGATGTCATTTTCAACATTGTTCCTGTTGCATGGCCTCCAACTCAGTTCCTCAGCTGTCCCAGCCATGCTGTAAGCTAGCAGTACATGCTAATCCATTCCTTTTTTTTTTTTTTTTTTAAAGTACGAGCAGAGAGCCTGAAGCAGGACTCGATCCCAGGACCCTAAGATCATGACCTGAGCCGAAGGCAACGGCTTAACCCACTGAGCCACCCAGGCGCCCTAATCCATTCCTTTTGTACTTCAACCCGCCAGCTTTGGTTTCTGTGGCTTATAACTAAGAACCCTGACTGCTAAATCCTCCTAAGCAAATTTTCCTGTTAATGTTGATTACAAGTATTTGCTGTTACTACAGAACTAGAACAAAAAAACCCTAAAGAGGGGCGCCTGGGTGGCTCAGTGGATTAAGCTGCTACCTTCGGCTCAGGTCATGATCTCAGGGTCCTGGGATCGAGCCCCGCATCTGGCTCTCTGCTCAGAGGGAAGGAGCCTGCTTCCCCTTCTCTCTCTGCCTGACTCTCTGCCTACTTGTGATCTCTCTCTTCTCTGTCAAATAAAATAAATAAAATCTTAAAAAAAAAAAAAAAAAAGAACCCTAAAGATTGTATGAAGTCACAAAAGACTTTGAACAGCCAAAGCAATCTTGAGAAAGAACCACCAAGCTGGGCTCACCTGGGTGGCTCAGTCAGTTCAGTGTCTGCCTTCGGCTCAGGTCATGATCTGAGGGCCTTGGGATCAAGCCCCACTTGAGGCTCCCTGCTCAGACCCTGTTGCTCCCCCTGCTTGTGCTCTCTTTCTCGTTTACTCTCTTTCAAATAAATAAATAAAATCTAAAAAAAAAACCCCCAAAACAAAAAACCAAAACCACCAATACTAGATTTCAAGCCATACTACAAAGTTACTGGTACTGGCACAAAAAAAGACACATAGATCAATGGAACAGACACAGAACCCAGAAATAAACTCGCCCTTAGGGGCGCCTGAGTGGCTCAGTGGGTTAAAACCTCTGCCTTCAGCTCGGGTCATGATCCCAGGGTCCTGAGATAGAGCCCCGCATCAGGCTCTCTGCTCTGCAGAGGGCCTGCTTCCTCCTCTCTCTCTGCCTGCCTCTCTGCTTACTTGGGATCTCTCTCTGTCAAATGAATAAATAAAATCTTTAAAACAAACAAACAAAACCTCGCCCTTATATGGTCAATTAACCTCCAATAAATGAGGCAAGAATATACAATGGGAGTAAAGACACTCTCTTCATAAGGATGCTGGGAAAACTGGATGGTTTTAGGCAAAGAATGACACTGGACCATTGCCTTACACCATACATAAAAATAAACACAAAATAGATTAAAGACTTAAATGTGAGACCTGAAACCATAAAATTCCTTGAAGAAAACATAACCTATATACCCATGGACATTAACCTTAGCAATATTTTCCTGGATGTCTCAGGAAATATGTTTCCCAAGAAAGAGAAACAAAAGCAAAAATAAATAATTGGGGCTACACTGAACCAAAAATCTTTTGCAGTGAAGGAAATCATGAACAAAACAAAAAGGCAATCTACTGAATGGGAGAAGATATTTACTAATGATTTATTTGATAAGGAGTTAATATCTTAAATATATAAAGAATTTATACAATACCAATGCACAAATCACCTGAATAAAAATGGACAGATAACCTGGAGACATTTTTTAAGGATTTTTTTTTTTTTTTAAGTAATCTCCACACCCAAAATGGAGCTCAAACTCCTAACCCTGAGACCAAGAGTCACGTGTTCTACCGACTGAGCCAGTCGGACTTCCCTGAATAGACTTTTTTCCAAAGAAGACATACATACAGATGGCCAACAGACACATGGAAGGATGCTTAATATCACTATTCATTAGGGAAATGCAAATCAAACCCACAATGAGATAACACATTACACCAGTCAGAATGGCTAGAATCAAAAAGACAAGAAATAACAAGCATTGGTGATGTTGTAGAGAAAAGGGAACCCTTGTGCACTGTTGGTGGGAATGTAAATTGGTGCAACCACTGTGGAAAACAGTATGGAGTTTCCTCAAAAAACTTCAAATAGGACCAAAAATGTAAAATTAAATGTAAGCATTTTCATAGAGAGTTTGTTTACGATATGATTGCAGGTTTGTTTGTTTGTTTTTTAAATCTCATATGCTCTCATTGCTCAGAAGAGTTAAGTGACTTGCCTGAGGGTCACACAGTTTAGACTTAGATTTAACTCCCATTCCTTGCTTTTTATGATGTGAACATCAATAACTTTAAAACAGGAACATCTGGGGGCACCTGGGTGGCTCAGAGAGTTAAGCCTCTGCCTTCGGCTCAGGTCATGATCTCAGGTTCCTGGGCTCGAGCCCCGCTTCGGGCTCTCTGCTCAGCAGGGAGCCTGCTTCCCCCTCTCTCTCTGCCTGCCTCTCTGCCTACTTGTGATCTCTATCTCTCTCTCTCTGTCAAATAAATAAAATCTTTAAAAAAACAAAACAAAACAGGAACATCTGGTGGCTCAGTCAGTTTAGCATCTGCTTTTGACTCAGGTCAGGTTCCCCCTGGTCCGAGGATCAAGCCCCTTGTCAGGCTTCCTGCTCAGAGGGCAGCCTGCTTCTCCCTCTCCATCTGGATTCCCTCCCCCATTCCCCCAGTGTGCGCATGCTCTAATAAATAAATAAAATCTTTAAAAGAAAATAACTTTAAAACAATTATGTAACTGGGGCGTCTGGGTGGCTCAGTGGTTTAAGGCCTCTGACTTCGGCTCAGGACATAATCCCAGGGTCCTGGGATCGAGCCCCACATCGGGCTCTCTGCTCAGTGGGGAGCCTGCTTCCTCCTCTTTCTCTCTGCCTGCCTCTCTCACTACTTCTGATCTCTCTGTCCTGTCAAATAAATAAATAAATAAAATCTTAAAAAAAAATTATGTAACTGAATTGCATTAAAATGAAATAGAGAACATAAAAACTCAGAAAAATTAAATGATCTAGTTTTAGTTAAAACACAAAAATTTTAAAAAAATTTTTGTGGATACCAAAGCTCTTCTTTATATATGTAAGAAATACATACCTGAGTAAGATGAGAATGGAGGGATATGCTCCAAAATGTTACCAGGGACTACCTCTGAGGGCTGGAATTATGGGCAATTTTATTTGTGTGTGTTTGGGAGGACAAGTATGAGCTTACCTTCATCTTCTAAATTTTCTGTAATAAATGTGCTACCTATACTTTCTGAAAAAGCCTTTTATTACTGATATTATTAGTCATTTTGATATTGTACCTTTAAAATAGCCAACTCATTATCTAACTCAATGACAAGTATACTTTTCACCACTTATTGAGCAACATCTCCCTGATGCATGTATGTCACATGCATCATTCCGTTTTAATTTTTTTTTGACTTTCTTTTTTTTTTTTTTTTTTAAGATTTTATTTATTTGCCAGAGAGAAATCACAAGTAGATGGAGAGGCAGGCAGGGAGAGAGAGAGGGAAGCAGGCTCCCTGCTGAGCAGAGAGCCCGATGTGGGGCTCGATCCCAGGACCCTGAGATCATGACCTGAGCCGAAGGCAGCGGCTTAACCCACTGAGCCACCCAGGCGCCCCGACTTTATTTCTTTATTTGACAGAGAGAGAGCATAAGCAGGTAGAGAGGCAAGCAGAGGGAGAGGGAGAAGCAGGCTCCCCACTGAGTAAGGAACCTGATGTGGGGCTCATTCCCAGGACCATGGGGTCATGACCTGAGCTGAAGGCAGACACTCAAGGAACTGAGCCACTCAGGTGATCCCCCTGCCCCTGTTTTAATTTGTACAACAGTTTCATCAGGTAATAATGGTATCATCATGTCACAGATAAAGAGGCTGATGCTTACAGAGGTTCAACGGTCAAGATCACACAGGAAGTAATGGAGTCTGGGTTGTAGTGAGCTCAAAAGTCCACCTTCTCCGTCTGCTGGGCTGCACGAACTCTCCTACCTTCTGACTGCTCCCAGTTTCTCTAGTATAGGAGAGTTGCTCTTTAAAGGCTGGTGTGGCCTCTCAGTTACTCTTCTTTAAAAACACACTTAAGGGGGCACCTGGGTGGTTCAGTGGGTTAAAGCCTCTGCCTTCGGCTCAGGTCATGATCCCAGGGTCCTGGGATCGAGCCCCACGTCAGTCTCTCTGCTCAGCAGGAAGCCTGCTTCCTCCTCTCTCTCTCTCTGCCTGCCTCTCTGCTTACTTGTGATCTCTGTCTGTCAAATAAATAAATAAAATCTTTTAAAAAAAACACACACTTAAGGTATTAAACAATTTAAAAATGATTATATGTATCATAAAGACTGGAAGGATATGTTCCAAACAGTATATACTGCCAGGGCATGGGATTGATATCAGTGGGACTTTTATTTACTTATTTTTAAAGTACTCTGTCCCCAACGTGGGGCTTGAACTCACAATCCCAAGATGAAGAGTCACATGCTCTACTGAATGAGCCAGCCAGACATCCCAATAGTGTTGGGACTTTTATTTTCTAAGCTTTTATACTTAACTAGTTGTTTTTACTTAAAAATTTTTTCTGCAGTGCCTGGGTGGCTCAGTGGGTTAAAGCCTCTGCCTTCAGCTCAGGTCATGCTCCCAGGGTCCTCGGATAGAGTCCCGCATCTGGCTCTCTGCTCAGCAGGGAGCCTGCTTCCTCCTCTCTCTCTGCCTGCTACCTGCTTGTGATTTCTGTCTGTCAAATAAATAAATAAAAATCTTTAAAAAAGGGGCGCCTGGGTGGCTCATAGGTTAAACCCTCTGCCTTCAGCTCAGGTTGTGATATCAGGGTTCTGGGATGGAGCCTGTTTCCTCCTCTCTCTCCGCCTGCCTCTCTGCCTACTTGTGATCTCATCTGTCAAATAAATAAATAAAATCTTAAAAAAAAAATCTTAAAAAATTTTTTTCTGTAATAGTTTTCTTTTTTTAAAAGATCAGAATCAGAAAAAAATTACAGATTTTTCCTATATTGCCTATCTTTTGAACACTGGTGCATCCCAAGATTAGGCTCAGTACACAAACCATTTCTAGAGATGCGCATAACAGAAACATGTACTTCGTCACCAAGCCCAGGCCTTCTCACTCAGATATCCCCTTAGACAATAGCCCCAGGTTCTTGGCTTTACCAACTACTGGGTCCTCCATGCTAGAACAGTATCTGGCCGACAAAAGCATTTGGCACAGAACTGGCAAATGCATGACTTAAGAATATGTACTTTCTTCTAAGTTTTAGATATACTGACATATTCTCCTATTAAGTTTCAAATTAGGATACATGTTAAAGTCATCTGGAAAAAGGAAAATGTACAGGGAAATATCTTTGCTTCCAGATTTCACAACTTTGCTACAGGTAATAGCAAAGGTTGAATAGTATTCCTCCCCCTGGAAAAAAAGTTCTAACCTCTGGTACACCAAGAATGTGATGTTATTTGGAAACTGAGTCTTTGCAGGGGTAATTAGTTAAGATAAGGTCACAGATGAGAGGGTGGGTCCATAATCCAATATGACTGGTGTCCTGAGAAGAAGAGAGCCAAATGAAGCCTAAGACACAAGGAGAAGGCAGTGTGAAGGCAGAGGACTGGGGTGAGGATTGGGGTGATAAACACACAAGCCAAGGAACGTCAAAGATTGCCAGCAAACCACCAAAAGCTAAGAAGGATTTCCCTACTGGTTTCAGAGAGCATGGCCCTGCTGACATCTTGACATCCGCCTGCAGAACCGTGAGACAATAGATTTCTGTTGTTGTAAGCCACTCAGCTTGTGGTACACAGTGGCCTTGGCTTTGAATTTTTGCAAATAATGGGGGAGGAGGAAACTGTCACCTGAACATCATGACCTACAGGTTTTCAATGACTTTCCAGTTTGTTTTCTGATAATGGAAAATATTTTCAAGAACATGCCCAGTCAACACAGGAATGCTAAAAAAACAAACAAGGAAGGGCACACAGAAAAAACAAGTAGTTGAAATTTTAATAAGCCTAGGTACTGACATGAGAAATTTTAAAAGTTAGTGTTACAACACTGGTTTTCAAAGATTAACATTTACAATTATAGTAAAATTAAGTTTCACAAAGTTAAACATTTTAACACCTTATTTCACTATGAATCTAACTCCTTACGATCCATCAAAATCGTATTGTTCATGGTTTGGTATTTTTTTTCCCTTTTTTAAAGCACCGGTGTGCTTCTTAAGCAAAATATTAAGATGGGACCCTAACATATAAAACAGAAAGTGAGGCTGTTCCAGTTAAAGGGGGGGGCTTTGAAAGGGATCTCACATTTCCCTAGGTGTCACCTCTTGAGACACACAGGGTATCTCAGAGTAAGCATACTCTGGGAGCCACGGTATTAAAATAGTACCAATAAACACTAAGTAAGATTTCAAAGATAAAGAAAAACAAGGAAGTCCATTCAATATCCAACGCTTTTGCAGTCAAATGCTCTACCCCTGAGCTCTACCCCCAATATCCAACGCTTTTGAAGGCTCTGCTTTTCCACATGCTTTTCTTTGGTTTCATTGCTTTAGAAAATTGTCTGAACATTACTTGTTTGAATGGCAGCTGTGTGTACTTCTGCACCCAGGAAACTTGCCACAGGACAGATGCTGCTGAATAGGATCCAGGAGCAATGACTTCTTAAAAACATTTGTTTAGGTAGTCCATTGTTCATACTACCAAAACTACTTCTCATGGACAAAGCCCCACAGCCGAGAGAGTGTTTGGGAAGATGAAGCATCACAATAAATCGAAAGGAGATTCTAAACAAATGTAGGGTCATGGGGCATTAGCCAACAGGGCAGAAGAGGCAACGGGGGTCACACAATCCTGGCATCGGGCTGGGCTGTGGGGAGGTGGACCTCTGTGCACAGTGATAGCGATTCATGATAGGAAGGGTGCGGTGGACCCCAGTGGCCACAGAACCACAGGGAAGCACCTGCTTAAGGCTACATGTGGTAAGAGTTATTAATGACAAAAAAAGAAACCCATGAGACAGGTGGGCCTTCTGGTTAACTGGTTGAGCGTGCTCAGTAAGAACCTTCCCTTGGCAGTGTGTTCACGTCACAATCACTTCTATGGACTGCATGTGCTAATGGACTGTGTGTAATGTGCCGCAGTCTCTTCTAAGAGCTTTACAAACATTACTTACTTCAGCCTCACAACAACCCTACAAGGTAGGCACTACCATTAGCTCCATTTTTGCAGATGAGAAAATAGGCACAGAGAGATATGGAAACTTGCCTGAGATCCCAAGACTTGGAAATGTTGATCCTGGATTCAAGGCCCTTCCAAGAGAAGGCAGGATGCCTTGGCTCGGAAGACAAACATGTCCGAGAGAAACCCCAGGAGCTGGCCTGAGTTAAAAAGGAGAAAACGGCCCCAGAATGATGCTCTGTGTGCTCATCACACTGTGAGGATAAGACCTCTAAACAACTTTTACCTCTAACAGGTTAAATATAAACTGTACACAGATGGACACAGCATTTCTTCCATTCTGAGTAAA
This sequence comes from Mustela putorius furo, assembly GCF_011764305.1. Taxonomy (NCBI): domain Eukaryota; kingdom Metazoa; phylum Chordata; class Mammalia; order Carnivora; family Mustelidae; genus Mustela; species Mustela putorius. Next base: position 1,661,130 of record NW_025421294.1, read on the forward strand.
GGTCCTTGGTAAATCTGGACTTGTTTTGAAATGTCTGAAGTGAAGTCATACTATCATAGCATGGCAGACCAGCTAAACCAACAAGAAGCTGATGCAGAAAGCACATGTTTCTCTATCACAGACTAGCATGGAAAAAACAGTAAATAAATATTAAGTTTAACATTAAAAAAGTGGTTTCAAATAAGGTTTAAGAATAACCTTGCACATTCCAGTTCATTACTTTATCATATTCTTGAATTCTTTGCTTTATATGAGAAAGTTTATTTTTCAGATAATCACAGCGTTCTTTTTTTTCCAGAAATGTGGGATCCTGCAAAGGAAACACAACCAATATTTTCATTTCTAGTTTCCTCAGAGAAGAACACAGAAACGTATTATCACCTAGAAAATGACCCTTCATAGCAGATTTCTTGCAACAGATTTTAAAATCTTCCTAAGAAGAATAGCGGCTCCTTACATTTTTAAAGATGATTTTATTTTTTAGAATACTTTCCATTTCATAGCAAAACTGAGTGGGAAATACAGAAAGCTGAGAACAACTTTAACTTCAATAGTTTAAAATATATTAAAGAGCAAATAAGTAAGTACAGAAAAGATTAACAGAAGCTCTCTCCAGCCTCTACTGTGCAATTAAGGATGGAATGAAAAATAGAAAATGACTTTTTTTTTGAAGGAAATGTCAGTGAGAAGTCCTATATTGGTGCTCCTTTCTATAGGTTGCTAAAAACCAGGTTGTAACAGAATGCGCTCACGACAGAGAGGAGAAGAAAAGGCATTCAGGAGCCACTCCTGTTCTCTAGTAAGTAGCATCTGAAGAAATATTTAAAGAGAACTACTTTAGCTGAAAGAATCTAAGGTCTGTCAGCTGTCACCACTGTACATGCATACGAATATACTCTGAAGAAAAAAATGGGTTTACTCACATTCTTTTTTTTCTTAAACTCTTCATGGATTCTTGAAATTCTCTCACGTTCCTAAAAATAATATATTGTACACTTGAATTAAAACACCTGCATTTACTCAAATCATATCTTAAGAATATCTAAGTACACTGGGAATTTGAACAGAAAATTATTTTTATCTAAGACTATAATGAAAGTATTCACACACTAAAATTCGATTCACTGGACAAAGGTTAGAAGGCTTCCTGCCTGCCACACACATTGGAGTCTAGGGGTGAACAAAAGAGGAAGGCCCCGCCCGCATGAAACCAGCACTGAGTCCCAGGGCCACCACACAGCAGCTGTGTAGCCTGGGCAACCAGTTGGTCCCAGGACTCTGTTACCTTCCTGGCAACCCCAAGTTTCGGAGAAGGTTCACATATTTGAAATGACCCTGGTAAAGTGCTTAGTATGTAATAACCACATTACACACTGGGATTAAGAGGCTGAGACTATTTGACTTTCAAAAATAACTAAGTAAGGTTCCTTCTAACTAAAAATGTATTTATAACAAATACGAAATTTGTTAATGGACTGAACAGTCTATCCAAGAGGAACAAGTTACTAGAGCAATTTATCCATGTAAAACCTGTGCTTTAGAGTTGTCAGATACCATAAAAGTAAGTAAAACAGGAAAAAAAATATTTGTAGTTCTAAAAAGCTCTCCCTGAGAACATTTCTCATCACCCACCCACATTCTTTTTGCGACCTATTCTAATTCTTTCGTGCCTTTTGCAGGAGTGTCATTTGTGCTTTGATTGTTTGCCAGCATAGAGGTGACTGGCTAATTTAGTTGTCACCTCTCTGAAGAGGGCCTGGCCTGGGAAGAAACTAGCTGCTGGGGCCAGCGGTGTGGTGAGGGTGATGCAGGCTGAGATAAGAATGGCAAAACCTAGGGCGCCTGGGTGGCTCAGAGGGTTAAACCTCTGCCTTCGGCTCAGGTCAGGATCTCAGGGTCCTGGGATCGAGTTCCGCATTGGGCTCTCTGCTCAGCAGGGAACCTGCTTCCCCTTCTCTCTCTGCCTGCCTCTCTGCCTACTTGTGATCTCTCTCTGTCAAATAAATAAATAAAATCTTAAAAAAAAAAAAATGAATGGCAAAACCTATCCTAGAGGCTGTCAGAAAAATGGAACTTTAGGGACACCTGGGTGGCTCAGTGGGTTAAGCCTCTGCCTTTGGCTCAGGTCATGATCCCAGGGTCCTGGGATGGAGCCCGGAGGGCTCTCTGCTCTGCGGGGAGCCTGCTTCCCCCTCTCTCTCTGCCTGCCTCTCTGCCTACTTGTGATCTCTCTCTCTGTTAAATAAATAAATAAAATCTTAAAAAAAAAAAAAAAAGACAAACAGAACTTTAGAAAGTGAGGATCAGATTATTTTGAGCAATATTCTTATTTTATAGGCATAGAAAAGTCATGTAATTTATTTTTCAAGGGCACACAAGCAGGTCCGTGAGAAAACCTATCGCTCCAAACCAGACCGCTGGGCTTTTGAACACCACCCTGGGGACCTGTCAGGAAACCAAAAGGCCTTCCCTCTGACTCCAGGCAATGGCAAAGCTCAGCCTGTGGCGGATGAGAAGTTAACTTTTGTGATACAACTAATATTTCTACTTTAGATAGGGACTTGAGGAGACATGGAGACTAACAGTGGCCTTGTCATTTGGCTACTTACTTACCATGCTCTGTACAAACCACAGAAAACAACTACTGTTAATACTGTACAGAAATATCACGGGAGGACCCAGTCTCAGTCCCTACTATAATCAGGTCCTTCCCATCCATCAGGTGCAGACTCAATTGGCAGAGCTCTTGCCCATTCACACAAAGCCATAAACCAGAGCCCACTGAGTCCAGGTTCAAAGATGACAACACTAGACTGCTCAGCATCCTGTCTGTCAGCCAGCTTGCTCTTCCCAGGCTGTGCCGACACAGTCTCCAGGGGCCTGCTCAATCCTTCCTGCACTCCTTTGAGGGCCTATAAATTTGGGCATCCTTCTTGGACCTCTGAACCCTGTTTGTCTTTCAAATGGTACCAAGTGATCCTTGACCTGCAATATTTGCGGGATTTTTCCTGCTTCCTGGTACTGGCACCTCCTAGAAAACACCATTCCTTTGCTCCAGGAGTGGGAAAAGTTACTACGCTGGACATTATGGCTTAGAGAGGTCATAATTATAACTGATTTAAATGTACACTTAATAGTCTGTGGTCAAAACAAAGATGCCTAGTCCTTACGGATCACAGGAGCAGAAAACACATATATAAAATATGTGTTAGTTATATATATACATTAACTTGCTTGACATTTGTTAAAAATGCTGTGAGTTTTAAAAATTTGAATTATAGGGGCACCTGGGTGGCTCAGTCAGTTAAGCATCTGCCTTCGGCTCAGCTCATGATCCCAGGCTCCTGAGCCCCGCAACAGGCTCCTTGCTCAGTGGAAACCCTCTTTCTCCCTCTCCCTCTGCCTGCCATTCCCCTTGCTTATGTTCTCTCTGCGTGCCAAACAAAGAAATAAAAATCTTTATAAAAATTTTTGAATTATACAAATAATATCTTAGACTAATACACAGTCTTTTAAAAAGTTAGGATATTACAGATAAATGTTCAGAGCATTACTCATAACAGACAAAAAGTGGAAAAAAACTGAAATGTTCATCAGGTGATAAGTTGATAAAGAAAATGTGGTACATACAATAAATATCACAGATAGGAATGAAATACTGAATCTTACTACAATATAAATGAACCTTAAAAGTGTTATGAAAAGCCAGATGCAAAAGGCCACATATTACATCATTCCATTTATAAAAATGTTCAAAATAAGGAACTCTATAGAGAAAGTACATTATTACTTGTCAGTGGGAGAGGGGCAGGGATGGGGAATATGTACTGATGGGTATGGGGTTTCTTGCTGGAGTGATGACAATGTTCTGGAATTACGGGGTACTAATGGTTATACAACTTTGCGAATGTACTAAAACCCTGTGAATTGTTCAGTCTAAAAGGATGAATTTTATGGCATGTGAATTGTGTCTCAATAAAAAATGTACATCTGATAAAAAGTGCTACAGATTATCACGGCATCCTGATTTCAGAAATATTAAAATGCGACACCCTCCCCAACCCCCACCCAAACTCTAGAACCTTACGGAAAGTGACTGAGTCCCTGGTGACTGCTGTGACTCTTCCCTAGCTCCCACTGTCATGATCACAGTTATCCGTATAATGTGTGGATGTGTGTGCCCAGTGGCTCAGATCTACTCTGTTGTTACGCACTGTGCTCTTTGGATCTGGGGTGCTCACGGCTTGGCTGTCACTTACCCCTGGACAATCTGGAGAATGCATTAACCCTGGTTGCTCCCCTACACCCTGCCCACACCTTTGTGAATAAATCTTTTTCGAATTGTCTCAGTTTGAGTGTGCCATCAGTCTCCTTTAGGACCCTGATGGATTCAGTATATATTTTAGGAAAATTTATTTTTTGCCTAAGAAAACAAAATGATTGTTTTATAACTGTTTAATAACTAAGAGCAGAAGATATGAAACTATATAATGTGAATTATAATCCTGACTAGTGCCCTTGAAGACCTCAAATGACTTTCTGAGACATAGACAGCAGATGCACATGGTGATTATGGCTGCCCCACATTCACGTGAAGGCCAGATTTTACCTTTCCTTCCTCAGGGCCCTTCCTAGGCAGCTGCAGGCACTGACCTGTTGGTTTTCTGAACAACGAGGCAATCTGCTCATCACTGCATCCAGCTCGTCGAACTTCCTCAAGACGGCCTGGACTTCTGCAGAGAGCTCTTTGTACTCTGAAAACTGGTCTTGGAACACAGCTTTGTAGCGTTCTCGTTCATCTTCCGTCTGAATCACAGGGTATTTTCTGATGGAAAAAATTAACCAACGCTGTGACTTTTTCATTGAAAACAGGCTGAACGGAAAATCAGCCTAGCTTATTCCTCACTGACCATGCCGTATCTTCAATTCAATATCCTACCTCTCTAGGAACAAACAATTGTTTAAATATAAATGTTGTAAAGCAAAGAGCATGACCTTGGAGACAAATGGGATCTCTCCATTTCTGCCTTGAAGAAGAATTTAAACAGACACTCACACGACATAGTCAGGCATCACAATAGGTTTAGGGATGTGGCCTGCAGGGATGTGCCCACTCAGAAGTTCGGGTTTCATTTTTGTTGGTCTCAATTCTTTGACATTAACTTCTTGGTCTCTCTGTCTGTCACCACCAGTGGCCATATCACACTACAGTATGGGAGAAAAAGAGGATTTATTTGTAAATGGAAGTGGAGGAAGAGGAAAAAAAAAAACACATGAATTTATGTTAGAAGAAAATGGTGGGGAGAAACAGAGGGAAGAAAAGTAGAAGCAGCAATTAACATTTCACTTGAGAACTGCATGTTTTATAGTCACAAAATCATCTGAATGTCTTTGTAATAGCTAAGGGGAACCACACTGAGGTACAGGAGTGAATGACAGGTAAAACCATTGTGTGTATATTAAATGTGGATGATGAAATACTAAATGTAGGGTCTTAAGTACTTTATTTAGGTTGTATACCCCAACTATAAAACAATACAAACTGCAGGGCGTCTGGGTGGCTCAGTGGGTTAAGCCTCTGCCTTCAGCTCAGGTCATGGAATCAAGTCCCACACTGGGCTCCCTGCTTAGTAGAGAGCCTGCTTCTTCTTCTACCCCTTCCCCAGCTTGTGATCTCTCTCTCATTCTCCCTCTCAAACAAACAAACAAACAAACAAATAAATAAATAAAATCTTTCAAAAAGAATACAAAATGTAGTTCAAAATAGGAAATTCGGGGGGAAATATGGAATAAGGGTACTTAAATAGAAAGAGAAAAAATGTCCTGGGGAACTTGAGATGAATCAGCCACAAGTAGCCAACACTTAGTTTGGAAAGGGAGATGAGTTACATTGTTTTCACTGCCTGAAAAGGAAAGCAAGCAAATCCAGAGGAAAGGTGGTAGTAAAGGCCTTTCAGCTATCCATGAGTTCTGAACCTGTGGCTCCTTGTTTTAAGTCACCCTGGTTTCTCAACTGGAAAGATCTCAGAAGTCTTTAGCAAAAAATGGGACATTCAAAAGAGGAGAAGTAGCAGAAGATAAAATAACCTGGAGAGGAAGTAGCTCTGACGTATGATGTAAGGAAGCAGGGGTGTCAATGTCCAGGGAAACCCACTCTGGAATGGGCAGGCTCACACAGACATGCAGATTTAGGGAAAGACCGTTGCATGGCCCCAGGGGGCAGGGCCCACAACATGGACCACAGTGGTGAGGTAGGTGGATGCCAGGAGAGGGGTTTCCATTTTACACGGGAACCAGCAAGGTTCAGAGAGGTGAAGTAAATTTTCTAGGGCATCAGAGCTTGGAAGTGGAAAAACCACAATTAAAACCCTGAACTTTTGGGGGGGCACCTAGATGGCTCAGTCTGTTAAACGTCTGATTCCTGATCACACAGCTCAGGTCTTCATCTCAGGGTTATGAGTTCAAGCCCTGGCTTGGGGTCCACGAAGGGCATGGAGCCTACTTAAAACAAACAGGGGCATCTGAGGGGCTCAGTCAGTTGAGGGTCTGCCTTTGGTTCAGGCTGTGATTTCGGGGTCCTGGAATTGAGTCCTCAGTTGGGCTCCCTGCTCAGTGGGGAGTCTGCTTCTCCCTTTGCCTCTGCCCCTCCCCTGCTCCTGCTCTGTCTCTCAAAAAACAAACAAAAAAACAACAATAGAACTTTTCAGCTTATTGATGCTTTAAATGGTATACTTAAATGCATACCATTCAATCCTAAAGTGCCCTGCAATTCTGGTAGCTCCCTAGAAATGGCTGATTTCTCATTACAGCAGTCAGCCCCCCTCCACTGGGCCCCTGGGACTTTGGCATACACTTGTTGAATTAAACTTCCTGAACTAAACTGAGAGCAGCTCGGGAGGGCTCCCACTTGGCTGAAAACAAACTACAACAACATTTAAAAAAAAAGATTTTGTTTATTTATTGGGTAGAGAGAGAGAGATCACAAGTAGGCCAAGAGGCAGGCAGAGAGATGGGGAAGCATGCTCCCTGCTGAGCAGAGAGCCCCATGCGGGGCTTGTTCCCAGGACCATGAGACCCTGGGACCATGACCTGAGCTGAAGGCAGAGGCTTAACCCACTGAGCCACCCAGGCGCCCCAACTACAACACATTTTACAACTTTGCTCTTTCTCTTGCCAGGCAGAGCTTTAAAATCCTTTTGATCCCGGGCGCCTGGGTGGCTCAATGGTTTAAGCCGCTGCCTTCGGCTCAGGTCATGATCTCGGGGTGCTGGGATCGAGTCCCGCATCGGGCTCTCTGCTCAGCGGGGAGCCTGCTTCCCTCTGTCTCTCTCTGCCTGCCTCTCCATCTACTTGTGATTTCTCTGTCAAATAAATAAATAAATAAAATCTTTAAAAAAAAAAATAAAATTCTTTTGTTTCCCTATCTCTGAGGCGGTGTCTGAGGTGTGGCTTAAGATTACCTCATCCTAAAAATCACCAGCTTTTAACTCCCCAAAGAGCACAGACCACGCATTGGCGCATTGGAGGGTGAGGTAGCTAACCAACCCTGGGGGAGGGTTGTGCAGAGAAGGGCTGCCCACAGCATCCAGGAGAAGGCTGGAAGTGGAACCAGACGGCCTTGGTGTAGGAGACATGCTGGCCACTGGGTCCCAAACAGCAAGGATCCAAGTAAGGAGCAGGAAACTCCCAAGGAAAGGAGACTAAGCAGGAGTATTTCAGGGTACACTTTCTGAGGTTAGTATTTATTCTCCTTTTTCTCCACTTTTTAAGAAGCCATTTCTTCAAATGAATGAATTCTTACCTGTTTGATCTTGATAATGAATGACAGTATTAAAAAGAGGAGAACAGGGACCCCTGGATGGCTCAGTCAGCTAAGCGTCTGCCTTCAGCTCAGGTCATGATCCTGAAGTTCTGGGACTGAGTCCCCATCAGGGGACTCAGTGGGGAGCCTAGTTCTCTCTTCCTCCCTCTCCCACACCCCATACCCTCGCTTGTATTCTTTCTCTCTCAAATAAACAAATAAAATCTTTAAAAAATAAAATGAGGTGAAACTTTTTTTGCTTAAATAAATGGATCTCTATTTCATGGTCTCCCTCTTTAGCTTCTAAATAGTTAACCCATTTGTCACACTGCTGTCTGAGGGGGACCTGGCTGATGGAGCTGCTATGGATAACGCTGACCCTTCAGAGCTTAGCAGCAGCCGCAGGTGTCAAGCTCAGATTTCCGGGTCAAAATCATAAATTCTGCCCAGGTAGAATTTTTTCCCCTAAGTTAAGTTTTTCAAGCAGGAAGTATTCATTTTCCTTACTTGCGCATCCCTAATTCAAAGATTCACTTTTTATTTAAAAAGGAAGCTTTAAGAAGTCAGAATATTTTCAGACTACTTCATCTGCTTTAAATTATTATTTTTTAAAGATTTTATTTATCCATTTAACAGACAGAGATCACAAGTAGGCAGAGAGGCAGGCAGAGAGAGAGGAAGAGAAGCAGGCTCTCTGCTGAGCAGAGAGCTCAACACAGGGCTGGATCCCAGGACCCTGAGATCCTGACCTGAGCTGAAGGCAGAGGCTTTAATCCACTAAGCCCCCCAGGCACCCCTAAATGTATTCACTGTATTTGGGTGAAGTTCACTGAACCTCACTGAACATCAATTCAGAAAACCTTACTGAGGAAAAAAGAATCTGAAAGTACACGGAAGACAAATAATCAAAACCTCATTAGCCTCTTATTAGAAGGCTGTGTTTGGCTCTAGCCCTGGGACACACCAATCTCAGTATTCCTGACTACAAACACAGGGCCCCAGGTTTCATAGGACCTTTCTTTGCTTCTAAAAAAACTGAGTCTCTGTCAGCAAATAACAGAAAAGCTTTATTGTGAGGCAAAATAAAGTAATTAAACAATGGGGTAAGTAATGCTATGGTTACAATTACTAAGCTTTTCAAATTAAAACATGCACTGATGAGGGGCGCCTGGGTGGCTCAGTGGGTTAAGCCGCTGCCTTCGGCTCAGGTCATGATCTCGGGGTCCTGGGATCGAGTCCCGCATCGGGCTCTCTGCTCAGCAGGGAGCCTGTTTCCTCCTCCTCTCTCTCTCTGCCTGCCTCTCTACCTACTTGTGATCTCTCTCCGTCAAATAAATAAATAAAATCTTTAAAAAAATAAATAAATAAATAAAACATGCACTGATGAGGAGGGTGGGGGTAGGCATAATGGGTGAAGGTGAGGGGGAGGTCCCTTTCCAGTTAACTTATTCAAGGCGATGAAAGGCACAGCATAAGGAATACAGTCAATGTGACTGTTGTTTGATGACATATGGCAGCTACACTGTGGTGAGCACAGCATAGGTGTATAGAGAGGTTGAATCACTACATTGTACACCTGAAACTAATGTAACATTGTGTGTCAACTAACTTCAATTAAAAAAAAAATGCTTTAGACAAAAATGGACTTAATATGCTACCAAGTTAGAAATAGTGTGCAGGGCACCTGGGTGGCTCAGTCAGTTAAGCATTTGCCTTCGGCTCAGGTCATGATCCCTGGGTTCTGGGATCAAGCTCCACATCAGTCTTCTTGCTCAGCGGGAGGCCTGCTTCTCCCTCTCCGACTCCCCCTACTTGCGTTCCCTCTCTCACTGTCTTTCTCTGTCAAATTAATAAATAAAATCTTAAAAAAAAAAAAAAGCGTGCACTTGTCCAAATACTAAGTCTCTCTCTCTGAGCACACCATGCACTGATGCAGAGGCCGTGATCCCAAACCCACACTACCACCTTCAATGTTCAGGTTAGATTCTGACTTTTCTAGCTTGGAAAAAAACCTGTCCAGCACTTAGGGATTTATTAGAATTTGTTTCTGTCTCTGTCTGATCTTACTTTATGTCTGTATATTTCTTTTTAAAAATGATTTTGCTTTTCAAAAAGTATATTTGTTAAAATACAAAATAAAAAGTTACAGGGTAGTATATGATTGCAAACAAGGGACAGGAAACTTACGTTCAGAGAGGGTAAGTAACTTCTTCAGAATCACAGAGCTAGTAGTAATAAAATTCAGATTTGCCTGATTCCAAGCTTTATTTTGTCTTCATCATACTACACTGCCTCTCCTGTGGTAGCCTGCCAATTCTTCCCTACCAAGAACTGGGAAAGAAGCAAGTGAAAAATCAATGAGAAATTGGAGATCCAACCTTTCCTAAAGGTTTCTAGTAGGTAAGTCTAATAGAGATTACCCAGCTGAGTCACAGGATTCCCTCCCAGAGGTCTGCCTCTAGAATATACCTGAACGTGGATCCACTGTGATTCACTTCCCAGAGAAAGAGCCCTGTGAAACGGTGCCCTCTGCATTTGGCTCCCATATCTTGAAAGTTTAAGTTAAAGGGATTGGTAGGATTTTCAAAGGAGCCCTATGAATGGGGGTTCTAACTCCACTAAAATTATTCCTGACTATTCCAGGACCTCTCGGGAGCCGGGAACCTACAACAGACCCCGGACATGCCCAGTACCAGCCTTCTAGGGCAGCCTGAAAGGGGTACCCTAGCACTTGCTGGCAGAGCTCCCTAATCCTGTCCTACCTGTCCAGTCCACTTCAGCCATATTCTCACCAAACAATCATGCTGACCACCCTCATTGCATTCGGGGCAACTTCCCCAATTCAGCCAGGCCTTTCAGGTTGACTCTACTCTGCGCTTAAACAATTGGAAAATCCCATTACCTCAAAGGGAGTGGTGAGGAAGCCCATAAATTCCACCATGGCAAAGAATGACTACCATTGCCACATCATTGCCACATTGCAGCCCCATGAGACAGTCCGGTCTCATGGACTGAACAATCAGCATCTGCAAAATGTACATCACTGTTAACCCCCACAAGCAAACAGATTCTTAAGTCCCTGAGGATGATCAGAAACATACTTCCTAATGCTAGCACTCTGAATTGCTACCCCTGATATCAGAGTATGCTATCACCTGTTCCCATGACTGCCAACTTTTTTTTTTTTTTTTAAGATTTTATTTATTTATCTGACAGACAGAGATCACAAGTAGTCAGAGGCAGGCAAAGAGAGAGGAAGGGAAGCAAGGTCCCCGCTGAGCAGAGAGCCAGACTCTGAGCTCCATCCTAGGACCCTGAGATCATGACCTGAGCGAAAGGCAGAGGCTTTAACCCACTGAGCCACCCAGATGCCCTGTGAATTTCCTTATATAGAAGATTTTAGACCCCTTTTCCATTATAAAACAGCTGTGTAACCCTGATCTATCTTCTACACTAAAGTCTTTTAAAGTTGATATTTTCCATGCAGTGAGCATTATTTTAGGACTCTCACCAGGCTGTGATGCAGCCATGATGGTCATTCCTGGCCAGGGTAGGGTTCATGAGTCTCCCTGTCAGTCCCTCTGAGGGAGCAGGATTTACAGAAGAGTTAAAGCAGTGCTGGCAATCTGGAATAAGAGTATTGGCAATAATTAGGCCAAACCACTCTCATGACTCCCAACTGGGAAGAGTGCTCTCTTCCTTTGGTCAAGGTCACTAACACTGGAAGGCAGCCCATAGGGTAAGTTAGGGAAGCTGCTCTTAAATCTCAGACAAAGGGCCAGTGTTATTAATTATTTAAGCATTAGCTCTACATTGCTTATGTCAATTTTATTTGAAGTATTTATTTAATTTGTTAAAAACTTAAACATTTTTGAATAGGTAATATGTATATACATGACATATAATTCAAACATCCAATAGGGTATATAATGAAAAGTAAGTCTCCCTCTCTCCTTGTCTTCCCAAAGTTAGGCAGTGGCCCTCCTAAAGGTAACTACTATCTACCTAGCTATTCATCTATCTATGTAACAGTTTAAAAGTGAGCATCCATTTCGCTTACTGTGACTGTACCACTGAGTTAAGAAGTCTAACTGAAATACACATCCTGAAAGCAATAATAAAATATTTAAAGCTAGGAAGTTAGGAAGTGAAAGTTAGCTAAAGTTAGAAAGTGAAAACAAAGTACAATAAAAGCAAATTAAAAGCCACAGGCACAGAGTCGTGTGTGTGACTAACTCTATGAAGAATGTTTCAAGTGCATAGGTTTATAGCACTCAGGTCCACGCTGCAAGAGGAACTCTTCAATATTCCGTAGACCAACCGATCCCAGCCTCATTTATCCCATGCCTGGTTAGTCAGGGCTGCTCAAGTATCTCATGATTACTAAAGATTTATGGATCCTGGTAAGACGCAATGGCAGAATGCAATTCAGATGACTTTACATACATGTCAGAAGTAATTTAAGGCAACTGACCCACTAAAATCTGTGGCTAATTACAGATCCCAATTGTTTTGACCAATAACAATGCTGAATTTGAGACATTATCATCCATAATCTGATTTCCCCAGAAGATAGCAGAGAACTCCAATCTCTCCTTTTTTTGAGAAACAAATCTTTTTTTTTTTTTTAAGATTTTATTTATTTATTTGAGAGAGAGAGAGAGAGAGAGAGGTCACAAGTAGGCAGAGAGGCAGGCAGAGAGAGAGGGGGAAGCAGGCTCCCTGCTGAGCAGAGAACCTGATGTAGGGCTGGACCCAACACCCTGAGACCATGATCTGAGCTGAAGGCAGAGGTTTAACCCACTGAGCCACCCAGGTGCCCAAGAAACAAATCTTTAAGCAACTTCAGTTTTAGGGTTCTTGCTCACTCTTTCACATATATACATACTTTACTAACACTGTGGGTTTTTTTTTTTTTTTTTTTTTTTTTTTTTTTTTTTTTTTTTTCACAAGATTTGTAAGCTCCTGGGAAATGGAGATGATGTACCTTGTAGTATCCCTATCACTAGCCTACAATCTAATTGGGACATGTTTGTTCAATGAATGAATGATAACACTGATGTATTAATCACAATCCCTTGGACAAAGTGTCATTTGTCCACTTCAGAAATCCCTTACTTTACTGCGAACAGAACATTTTCATATTATATTTGTGTTAAAGAGAATAATGTTTAGAAAAACCTATAAAAGGTATTTTCAAAATGCATGCACTTAAAGGATTTGTATAAATTAGCAACTCAATTAAAAAGTAGAAGGGGGAGAGGGGTGCCTGGGTGGCTCAGTGGGTTAAGCCCCTGCCTTTCGCTCAGGTCACCATCTCAGGGTCCTGGGATTGAGCCCCGCATCAGGCTCTCTGCTCAGTGGGGAGTCTGCTTCCCCTCCCTCTCTGCCTGCCTCTCTGCCTACTGTCTGCCTATTTATCTGCAAATAAATAAATAAAATCTTTTTAAAAAATTAAAAAAAAAAGAAAAAAGACAGGATACGAAGAGTAAACAGGGAAGAAAAAGCAAACATAACATGTGAAAAATGGTCAGTCTCACTCCTTAAAAGACAAATGCAAATTATAACTACCTTAGACACCATTTTTCACCTATCAAGTTGACAGATGTCAACAATTTTCCTAACACTGTGTTGGTCAAGGTGTGAGGAAGACTATAGTGCTTCTGGGAGTGGAACTTGGTAAAACTACCATTGGGCAACCAGGCAGTCAAAATAAACAAGAGCATCCATACAATGCAGTACTATACAGTTATAAAAAGAGAATGCAGAAGTTCTTTATGTACTAATAAGGAAATGTCTTAGAAATGTATTGTTAAGAGAAGAAAATAAGGGGCATAACAGTGGGTATGGTATGCCAGCATTTGTGTGAAAGGGGGAGTAAAGTGTGTGTGTGTGTGTGTATACATTTCATATACAGATAATATAAACACATGTCTAAAAGGAAACACAAGGCACTGATAACAATGGTTCCTTCCAAGTGGGCGAGCTGGGAAGCTGAGGCATGAGGTATGAGAGAAAACATTGAGAGAAGACATTTAGTTTTTTTTTTTTTTTTTTTTTTTTTAAAAGATTATTTATTTATTTATTTGACAGAGAGAAATCACAAGTAGGCAGAGAGGCAGGCAGAGAGAGGAGAGGAGGAAGCAGGCTCCCTGCTGAGCAGAGAGCCCAATGTGGGACTCGATCCCAGGACCCTGAGATCATGACCCGAGCCGAAGGCAGCGGCTTAACCCACTGAGCCACCCAGGCGCCCGAGAAGACATTTAGTTTTGAACCAAGTACATACACTCCCTTTACAAAGAAGGGAAATCCAAAGGCTGGATTCCAACTTCTTGCTTAGAAATAATGCTCAATATCTTTACAAAAAGGACTTTAAAATGAGATAAAATTATGATTATTAAAATATATTGTTTTTACATATATGCTATTAAATATAATAACAGTATTTCATTTAATTCTCTCGGCAAATGTGAGGTAGGAATCAATTTTTTTTTTTAAGAGTCAAAAAAAATTTTTTTTTTTTTAAAGATTTTTTTTTTATTTATTTATCAGAGAGTGAGGGGGGGAGTGAGCGAGCACAGGCAGACAGAATGGCAGGCAGAGGTAGAGGGAGAAGCAGGCTCCATTGCTCAGCAAGGAGCCCGATGTGGGACTCGATCCCAGGACGCTGGGATCATGACCTGAGCCGAAGGCAGCTGCTTAACCAACAGAGCCACCCAGGCGTCCCTTATTTTTTTTTTTTTTAGGAATCAATTATTATTCCAACTTTACAGAGGAACAAATGAAGGCATGGAAAGGTAAATATCTTGACTACTGCCATGATATTAGTCAATTCTGGAATAGGAATTTTCTTCTTGCCACAACAAAATTTAGCATCCAAAAGCAAGGTGAGAAAAAGAACAGCAAAGAACTTTGAAAAGAACTTTGGGGGGCACCTGGGTGGCTCAGTGGGTTAAGCCTCTGCCTTCAGTAGGTCATGATCTCAGAGTCCTGGGATCAAGCCCCACATCAGGCTCTCTGCTCAGCAGGGAGCCTGCTTCCCCTCCCTCTCTGCCTGCTTTCTGCCTACTGTGTTCTCTCTCTGTCAAATAAATAAAATAAAATAAAATAAAATTAAAAAAAAAAAAGAAAAGAAAAGAACTTTGAAAAGACTAAAGAAAGTTTGAGAGAATCCCCTGGGCTTAAAAAATTTTAACTTAATTTTTAAAATTAAATTTAATTTCATTTGTAATTTAATTTTAAACATAAGAAGAAATGGCTGTTCACTTGCTTAATCTTAACAAAATGAAAAGAAGCTAAAAAAATGATAGCCCTTACAGTTTTGCCAACATACACCATGTGCACATCTAATTTGATCCTTTCATTATGAGAAAAAAGCTGAAAGTTGAACTAGATATTCAGTTAGGAACTCAATGTAATAGATACACTTTCACAGACAGATGATCTACTCTGTAGGTAACAGGTAAGATAGAAAACATTTAACAAGCTAGACATAATATACAATGTGAACTTTATTCTTACCATTTTCCTTTTGGATGGCAATGATGGCTCACTTATCTAGAATAAAAAAGAGTGAAAATGATTTTTCAGTGAGGTGTGAGTCTACTTTGTAAATATTTTCATCCATTTGTATTTATAGCCCAATCTCAATTTCACAGACTTGGATTCTCTACTTGACAGATGTTCCCTGCTCATCTGGGTGACTTTGGATGGGCTAGCGAAGAAGCAGAGGAGGTGGGTTAACTGTAACTCCCTGTCTGTCAGGAACACACAGAGGTACAGACCTAATACAGACTATTAGGTAAATTGCATTGAATTACCTAGAAGTTTTAATTTATTCTTGGCTTCCACTACCCTCTGCAATTAAATAATTTAAACTGTTATAGGTATAAAATTAGTAGAAAAAACCCACAGGCCATTAAAGCCGCTAACTCTTAAGAAGTTACAGCAACTGGGACACCTGGGTGGCTCAGTCGTAAAGCCTCTGCCTTCGGCTCAGGTCATGATCCCAGGGTCCTGGGATTGGCCCCACATCGGGCTCCCTGCTCAGCGGAAAGCCTGCTTCTCCCTCTCCCATTCCCCCTGCTTGTGTTCCCTCTCATGCTGTGTCTCTCTCTGTCAAATAAGTAAATGAAATCTTTAAAAAAAAAAAAAAAAAAAAAAGTTACAGCAACAAAATGGCGCAACCTCCTACATGAGAGCTAATTCAAGTCTAATCAACCAACATAAAAAGTCTTACAGGGGGCACCTGGGTGGCTCAGTCAGTTAAATGTCTGCCTTTGGCTCAGATCACAATCCCAGGGTCCTGGGATCCAGCACCACATCAAGCTCCTTGTTCACAGGAAGCCTGCTTCCCCCTATCCTCCCTGCTTGTGCTCTCTCTTGCTTGCTCTCTCTCCCCCAAAAAAGGAAAAAAAAAGTCTTATGGAAACAAGTTTTGAGAAAGGAGACAGAAATGAATGTTTTATGTTGATAATTATAGTCACACTCATGTAGAATTTTGAAATGATGTTAAGAAGTCTGTTGACGGGCGCCAGGGTGCCTCAATACATTTAGCATCTGCCTTCAGCTCAGGTCATGATCCCAGGGTCCTGGGATCAAGGTCCACATTGAGCCCCTTCCTTGGCAGGGAGCCTGCTTCTCCTTCTCCCTCTGCCTGTTGCTCTCCCTGTTTGTGCGCTCTCTCTCTCTCACTCTGTCAAGTCAAAAATAAAATACTTAAAAAAAAAATAAGTTTGCTGTTATTAGACTTACATAAAATCATGAAGAAGTGTGTTTCACTATCCACACTTCACACTGATTAAAATTTGAAATTATTTTGTATACACTGATGTAAATTTAAGAAATATGCTTAATGTGCTGAGATAAATTTTTAGAAATAACTTGAATCTATGTGGAGTTCTAATAAGATTAATATATTTTGTGATGAGAGAGTATGGATCACAATGAAACATGTTGAGGTTCTTCATATAACACATGAGGTAGCTGTTACAAAATTAATGCAGTTTTTTGTTGTTATATGTAAGATTGTACAAAAGATTAAACACAAAATGTACAGGTGAGTAAATAAACAGGTTACTGAGTAAATAAGGGCAGGATTTTATTTTATTTTATTTTATTTATTTATTTATTTATTTTTAAGATTTTATTTATTTATTTGTCAGAGAGAGAGAGAGAGAGCAAGAGCGAGCACAGGCAGGCAGAGTGGCAGGCAGAGTCAGAGGGAGAAGCAGGCTCCTCGCGGAGCAAGGAGCCCGATGCGGGACCGATCCCAGGACGCCGGGATTATGACCTGAGCCAAAGGCAGCTGCCCAACCAAGCCACCCAGGCATCGCGGGCAGGATTTCATTTTAACCTAGATTTGCCCATATATATAGTATTTGCAATTATATAGTATCTAGGAAATCTTTGAAAAGTGGGAAAAGAGGGCACCTGGGTGGATCAGTCAGTTAAACATCTGCCTTCTACTCAGGTCATGATCCCAGGGACTTGGGATCAAGTCTCGCATCAGGCTTCCTGCTCAGCACAGAGTCTACTTCTCTCTCTACCCTCCCCATGTTCATGTTCTCTATCTCATTCTCTCTCTCAAATAAATAAAAAATCTTTTTTTTTAAATAAAAAATCTTAAGAAAAAAGTGGGAAAAGAAAAATGCATAATAAGGTGACTCAAAATTAAGAAAAAATTAATAAGACATTGTTGGTAGCATAGGTAATTCTACTGCACACTTCTCCTTAAAAGAAAACAAAACATTAGCTCATTTCAGGGTATAATGAAGCTAAAGGAACACACTCTAATATTTTTGCTACTGTTCAAATAAAATAATTTTAAATATGGCTTTTATATAATCTTATCCTCCAGGCATCATTATCATTATTATTATTAGTCCTCCTTCTCCTCCTTCTTCTGTTTAATTAGTTAAATCCTGGAAATAAAAACAAGTGCCAGGCTCCCATTCTAATTTGGGAACACTCAAATCACTTATATCCCAAAATAAGAATGAAACATCAAAATGCCTGGGCAAGTTTTCAGAGTATGTTCATTACAACTCAGCCTCTCAATACTTAAAAAAAACCAAATGTGGTTCACTGTATTCTTACATGACTTTATTTAAGTCACTGGAGGAAAGTGCCACTCATCATAACTTATAAATGAGCACTTTCCACCTAACACCTAAAAGTTTTGTTTTTTTATTGAACTTTACCACACTAAAGAATCAACCCTGTTCTCAAATTTGCTTTAATGACCAGACAGTCATTGTACTGAAAACGGTATTATTCTTTGTTACAGAAATTTTCCCCGTAAGCATCACAGGCATAGCACAGCTGACAAACCATATACCGTGTTCCCCCATCGGATGCCCACTCGCAATGTTACACATCAGTGACACGCCACAGTGGGTTATCTCACCAAAAGCAGGTCGGATACTGAGCCAGGACTTTCGAATTTTGGATCATTTAAAAAACAAAAATGGCTTTTATAAAATCCTTGTTTTGACAACTGTACATATTTAGCAAGAAAATAACCAAAAAAAAAAATTGAAAAATGAATGAAGGATGGTGAAATTCCTTACCTCCTGATGTTCCATCCACTCCCTGTGTCTCCGAGCTGCCTCGTGCCTCCACAACTTTAGGCAAACCAAAGCACTAATGAGATAAACGATCATGGTAACAAACAGGAAGATCATCGCTGCTATCTGCCCTCCTTCCACGCGGCAGAACACCGCATTCATCGGAGTATTAAATAACGGATAGTAGCAGAGTCCACCTCGGTTGGTATCATTCACATAGACTATGGCTGCAGCCATATACAAAATAAACAAGGCAACGTTAATTCCAAATTCAGTTAGAGGCCACCAATTAGAATCCAAAAGAATGGTCCGATAATACATGGACATGCCAAGAACTAGAATAATAACGGTGGCGACCCAAGCTAATCCAGCGACCACGAGTACAAAAGGGGTTTTGGGGCCACTGTAATAATATCCCCCATATGTGCTGCCCAGGCCACCAATGCCTCCCATGCCATAGGGCTGTGAATATCCAAACAGGTTATACCACTCGCTGTCCTTGTAAATGTAAGCTGTGACACAAGCAAAGACGCCAGCTCCCAAAAGCAGCTCCACTACACCGAGAATTCGCAGCAGGCCTGCCCACGACTTCATGTAGGAATACCTCAGGTTATACTCTTCCACCTTCTCACTGTACGTTTGGGCTGTCTGTGTGTGTCGGCCGAGGGAACTGTAGGGATCGTGGTGAAACATGGCCTCAGCCTCTTTCTGGGAATTAAAGGTTCCTTCTGACCCTCCGCAAGGATCTTTGCAGGAGTTGAGGGGTGAGCGGTGGTTTGGTCTTGCTGGAGAGGCTGGAGGTGAACACGGCACTCCATCCGAGATGTATCTGATGTCAGACACTGGCTTATCCCATCCTAGGTCCTTTTTCTTCCCTCTGAAGAAGTTCTTCCAGGACTCAGGGACAAAGCGCCTTACGGGTTTGAGATCTGGGGCTATGGCCGGTTCCTCTGTGTCACTTGAGTAGAAGTCGGGGCCGAATGGTGGCTGTAACGGGAGAGGGGGTGGTGGCAAGGGATCAGCGCTCACAGCCAGCTCACTGTCACGAAGAGTCTGGAGGGTTCCTATGGTGCCGTCGTGATAGGGTGAGTCCCTATCTCTTGGGACTTCATCATAATGTCTGTCCCGATTCCTGAACCTTCCATCATTGGACGACATTTGTGACTTTATACCTGTGGCCAAGAAGTTAAAATTATCACTTATGCCTAGCTATTTATTCCTTCACTGATCCTAATTTTATTTACTTAATGGCAGATGATCATATTTAGGAAACCAATATGATCATGTCTAATTATCATGATATGTAAAAAGGATAATAGATATATTTTAAAAATATACAACATATTAGTCAGGGGTAACATCATCATTCTATATGATTTTAAGGGCAATCAAAATTAAAATCTTAGTTCTCAATTTAAAATATTTCTAAGTCTAACTTACCTATGAGCCCTTTAAACAACAAAGTGTAGAAACCATATAAAAGCTAAATTTTAATAATACAGGATACCAACAGATCCCAAGCAGAACTCTTTTCTCAAATGCCTAAATCAAAATATTTAGTAGTTTGGGCATACCGAAGTTTGATGTGTCAGCAAATACTCTTCATTCATTACCTCAAATCTCCTTTGGAATGGCCTGGGAGAAGCAGCTCTATTAAATACAGGGACTGAAAAGCCCCTTTCTTTCTCGAATCAGGGAAGTTAGTTTAGGGGAAATTGCTTCTTCCACTCTAAAATATTAATTATTGATACTCAGTTTTAAAAACTGAATTCTCAGAGGGAAAAAAAAAATCACTGAAGGTTAAGATTCCCCAGAAGTACAACACAGAGCAACCATGTGTATCACGTGTAGCACTCTTTCCAGAGGGGCCACCTAAAGGTGATTTGCTGTTGCCATAGCAACACTCAAACAGTATCTCAGAGGTTTTATCCACCTAAAAAATAAAGCAGACAAAAAGCACTTTTACTAAACCTGTTGACTTCCTTCACGAAATCAGTGACCTACATGTACACACAAAAAAGGATACTATTCGCTAATATAACTACTAGGTTTAAGGACAATGAATTTCTCCCTCTCATTGTTTATAAGCAAGTATTTACTGAAAACTAACTGGACATACAGTACTATACTTGGCACTATGAAGCTCTCAGAATTTAAATGGAGAACCACACCTCTGTAGTGTTGAACCATTTAGAAGTTCCTTAGGCTTTGGGTGTTTTGTTTTGTTTTGCTTTTAAATTGAGAGAGAAAGAGAGTAGGAGAGAGAGAATCTTAAGCAGACTCCATGCCCAGTGCGAGTCTGATGAGGGGCTCGAGCTCATGACCCTGAGATCATGACCTGAGCGGGATGCTTAATCAACCGAGCCACACAGGTACCCTCCTAAGGCTTTGCTTTATTTCATTTTGTAAAATGGAGACCTATCCATTCAACAAATATTTACCAAACATCTGCTATGCACCAGGTATGCTAAAAAGTGTATTAGTGAAAAAAAAAAAACCAACAACAACTGAGGGGCGCCTGGGTGGCTCAGTGGGTTAAAGCCTCTGCCTTTGGCTCAGGTCCCCGAGCTGAGCCCCGAATCAGGCTCTCTGCTCAGCAGGGAGCCTGCTTCCTCTCCCTGTCTGCCTCCCTACCTACTTGTGATCTCTGTCTGTCAAATAAATAAATAAAATCTTTTAAAAAAAAACAAAACCAACAACTGAAATCTCTGAGTTCATGGAACTTAAGTCTCAATGGGGGGATGACAGATGACAGATTAGGAAAATGAAATACACTGAGTGCTAAGGAACAAAGTTAAGAAAGGTGATAAGGAGCTCTCTGCCACAGGGTGTTACAATTTTACATGGAATGACCTGAGAAGCCTTCATAGAGAATATATCATCTGAACACAGAAATGAAGGAGGGGAGAGGAGGAAGCCAGACAGGTTATCAGGGGAAGCGGTCCAGGTGGATGGAACAGCTAGTGCAAAAGCCTTGAGGCAGGAGTGCCTGGCAAGTTCAAGAACTATTAAGTCATGGAGGCAAAGGTGGCCGCAAGAGTGAGTGAGAGGGTAAGCAGCAGAATTAAGTCCATCTGAATCATTAGGGCCTTGAGAACCAGGGGAAAGGATTTTGGTTTTTACCAGGAGTGAGAGGAGAAGCGCATGAAACATTCTGAGTAGAGCAGTAACAAGATCTGACATGTTTTAATAGGATCACTCTGGATACCAAGTCGAGAGTACACTCCAGGTGACAAGGAAGAAAACAGGGAGATTGGCTAAGATGCCACTGACTGAATCCAATGGATCATGGTGGTAGCAATGGAGATAGAAAGAAGTCAGATTTTTTAACACAAGGAATTAAAATTTTTTTATTATAGAAAATTTCAAACATAATAAAAAGTGAAAAGAATAGTATCATGAACCCTATGTATACCCATCAACCAACTTCAATAATTATCCATTGATGACCGATCCTGTATCGTCTATCCCTCCTGCCAACAGATTACTTTGAAGCAAATCTCAGACATCGGATAGTTTCATATGCAACATTTCTCCACCCCTCCAAACTGGAGAAAGCCCTGGGGATATGCAGCCTGAAGAGTTTTAGATACCCATTAGAAATCCAGGTGGAGAGGAGCAGTAGGCAGTGTACACACAGAAGGATAAGTACCACCATAGACTAGTCATCCACGGAATGGGTGAAAATGTAGAGAGTTCTAAATTTCTGGGTTTTCTAGTGGGGTATCCCAATTTAGAGAATTAACTGCTAGTTCCAGCATGGTGCCCAGGGCAAAGTAGGATATAAATGACAGCAATTAGCAGTTATTTTTGTCTCTGTCATTTATCTCATCTGTGTCTAAAAACATTGATTTTACTTTTTAAAAGACTTTAAATTTACTTGACAGAGACAGAGAGAGCCAGCGTACACGTAGGGGGAGCCGAAAGCAGGAGGAGAGGCGGAAGCAGGTTCCCTCAGTCCCAGGACCTTGGGCTCTGAAGGCAGAGCCTTAATCCACAGCCACGCAGGCGCCCCCTGTGTCTAAAAACATTTCAATTCTAGAAATGCCCTGTACTATTGCTGTTTCTAAATATATTTTCTTAAGAAAAGTCGAAGCAAAAGCGCAGAAATAACTGCAGCAAGTTCTACATAAGTCAATATCCCAATGCTTAATTTAACACACTGGTAAAAACGTGTGCTTCACTGAAATGGGTTTATCTTCACCTGTGTGAAGTGACTCATTTAAATCAGAACACCTTATCGACGTTTACATAATAAAAATAATTTTTACATAAAAAGCAAAAAATAAACGTGGGGAATCATGGAATAACAAAAGACGTGATTTTAGAAGGAATGGCCAGCGGTATTCGCCGACGTCGCGGTTACTAGCTACGCCTCGCGTCTCTCTCAGGGCGCCCCTGGTAGCCTTCTTGGATTCAGCACGCTCAGGCACTGAGGGTCTTTGTTTTGGACAAGCCCCGGACTCTGGCTCCCTTCCGTAGGCGCACACAGCTCTGAAAGCCAGAGCGGGGGGAGGATACGTGGTTTCCCCCCAGGAAAGTGACACGGGAACCGAACTTGTCGCCTTTACAAAAACCTGAAGCATCGCTTTCAAGTTCTGCTGGGCCCACGAGATGTTTCTGGGCTTCCTGGGAGCTGGGAAAGGCCCGAGGGTTTTAAGTTAACTCACGCGTGAGTGACAAGGGACACCGAGCACGGGCGCTGGGGTCGCTCCCGAGCCCGCCGCTCGCCGTTCGGTCCGCTAGTCTCCCTCTTACTCCCCGGGACTGCCCACCCCGGGGACCGCTCGGTCTGCGCGTTCGACAGAAAATCCAATCTCGGTCAGTCGAGACGACGCCCCAAAGCGGCCGGAACTAAGTCCGCGCGCAGATCGGGATCAGAGGATCCCGGCGCCGGGGAAGGGCGTCCGCTGGACGCGCCTCGCCGCGCACCTGTGTCCCCTGAATGAAAGCGGGCTGGCTAAGCGGCCCTCCTGACGCGCAGGCCTCGCGCTCCCCGGCGCCCTCACCTCTCTCTCTGCGCCTCCGTCCGGCCTCGGCCGCAGGTTATGGCGGGGGTGAGTGGCGAGCGCCGCGGGCCCGGGCGCGCGCCGAGGGGCCCAAGGCCTCTCCTTCCCCAACCGCGCACCTGCCTGGGCGGAGGGGGGGTGGCGGGAGCGGGCCCCTCCCCGTCCGCCGCCGCCTCACGAGGGCCCCACCCCTCGGGCCCACTCACCTGCGCGGCTGCCGGGAAGAGCGTGCACGCCGCCCACCGCAGGGAAAGCCCGCTCAGCTCCCGGGGCGGGGCCGAGCCAAGTTTGCCCCGCCCGGCTTTGTCAGGCCCGGACTTTCGCTCCGCACCCGGGAGGGTCGCGGCCCGCCCCGCACCTCGGAGCGGCGGTTACACACTCAGCTCCGCCCGCGCCTCGGAGCGAGCACACAGCTCGGAAAGGTAGTAAAAGGTGTGATTAGTCCCACCGGAGAGTTCTCATCGCAAGGTTGCCATTCCCTTCCCTGTTTTTGAAAAGTTAACAACGGATAAAGGGAGAGTCATGTATGCCCAATGATACGTGGCCGAAACTATATGTTAGGAAACAGTTAAAAAAAGAAACGAAAAGAAATTCAACATTTTAATTTTGATATAAATTAAATACTTTCCAAAAAGCATCTAAAATAGTCCACTGTACAGCATATAAAAATGGTACTTGAGAAGTTAGAGACCATAGAGAAATTGTGGATAAGGCACAAGGTTTATTTACACTCATAATTGCATGCTAAACTGTTTCATAATTCATATTTACAACCCCATAAAGTTTTAGTATTCTGAGTTATTCCTTCACATTCTTTGATATTTGGCATAATGTTCAAACACACGTCATTCACACTGACCTCCTCTCCCAACCACTCACAAGACTAAATAAATACTAGAGAAAAAAAATTAAGATATTATTTGAAACTTGATCTGTTTACTTCAAAATGACAAGAGAAGTCAGTTTCTTGTGCTGAAATACTACAAGAGTGAAGTATTAAGCTGTCATTCATTTGAAAAGTATATTATCTCTGTCCAAATACCACTGAATAAAATGCACATGAACCTGCCAAGTAGTACCACGACCGGCAGGCTGGTTTCTATGTCCCATCGCTCTCATAGTCTTCTATTATCAGCTCTTCTTCTTCCATGTCTTGTGCGGAAAAGCGCTGAGGCTGGCTGGCAGGCAGTTCACTCCCACTATTTTGACTCAAAGGCAGACAGCACGTTTCAGTTTCCGCGGTATGAGTGGGTTCACCCAGAGCTTCCTCTGCAGGCTGCCCTCCTCCATTAAGATGGGCTTCATCTCCACTGTCTGGGTCTATCAATCCAGGTTCCCGGTCGGTCAGGGCTTCCATTTTCAACCTGCCAGATTCATAATGCAGGCATCATAATAACGAAATAACAGGTTATCTTTAAATTATGCCATGCGTGTGAGAATTATGAAGCCATCTCTAGACTTTCACTTACCCTGACTGAGCTCGCTATTTAGTCAAGCCCTTTAGTTTATTTCATGGTATAAAAGAGTACAAGGTAAATGACAATATGTGAAAAAATCATTACAACTTACAATATAAATGACTTGATCAATGACTTTGCTAAACAGTTCTTACAAATTAAAAAGAAAAATTAAATAGAATAGTAAAATGGGTAGGGGCGCCTGGGTGGCTCAGCCGGTTAAGTGTCATACTCCTGATTCAGACTCAGGTCATGATCTCAGGGTTCAGATCGGCTCCACACTGAGAGTGGAGCCTGCTTAATATTTTCTCTCTCCCTAGCCCTCTGCCCTTCCTTCACCTTGTGGGTACACATCCATGCACTCTCTCTCTTTAGAAAAAAAAAAAAGAAAAAAAGAAAAAGAAAAAAATGGGTATAAATGGGAGAATTTACATAAAAAATAGAAATGGTAACTAAATTGTTCAACCTAATTAATTTTAAAAATTGAAATTAGGGACACCTGGGTGGCTCAGTTGGTTAAGCGGCCGCCTTCGGCTCAGGTCATGATCCCAGCGTCCTGGGATCGAGTCCCACATCGGGCTCCTTGCTCGGCAGGGAGCCTGCTTCTCCCTCTGCCTTTGACTGCCACTCTGTCTGCCTATGCTCACTCACGTTCTCTCTCTCTCTGACAATTAAATAAATGAAAATCTTTAAAAAAAATAAAAATTGAAATTAAAATAATGTACTACCATCATCTTTAAAACTGGCAAAGACCTTTATTTATTTAGTTAGTTAGTTATTAAAGTTTCATTTATTTACGTAATCTCTACACTCAATGTGGGACTCAAACACAAGATTAATCTCTACACCCAACGTGGGACTCAATCCCGAGATCAAGAGTCTCATACTCTTCTGACTAAGCCAGCCAAGTGCCACAAGACTTTTTAGGAAGATTTTAATAAAACCCAGTGATGCTAAGAGCTAGGAGAAAAGAATATATTGATACACTGTAAGTGGACATAAAACTGACAAAATATTCTTGGAAGTAATCTGGCAATATAGAATAAAGGCTTCAGAAAAGTGTATATCTATGGATCCAGCAAGTTTATTTTTAGGAATACATTCTATGTAAATAGCATTTGATGTTCACAATGATTAAAGCTACAAGGAAAATTGTGATAAAATTGGAAATAAGCTAAATGTACAAAAATAAGGTGTAGGTTATATTACAGAAACTAGAGAACTATTAAATATTAACTATCAAGCTATATATTAATGTTTAATATTGTCAACATGAATCAATGATAATATTAAATATGGTCATCATGATTGTTTATTTAAATAATCTCTATATCCAGTGTGGGGCTCGCACTCACAACCTGAGATTGAGAGTCTCATACTCTATCTTCACTGTGCCAGCCAGGCATCCCTAAATACGGTTATCATGAATGACTATAGTAAATAGCACTGACAAATCCTGTCTCCCAAGTTAGATCAAGTAGTTGAACCAGTAATAGCAGTTAAAAAGCCCTTTTAAAACTTTTAAAATTTGACCTTACAAATAAGCTAAGTAGAAATGAAACATAGGTATTGTCTTAATCACTGTATTAGCCCAGAAGTGATTTTGGAATAAAAGGAATAGCACAAATAAAGATTTACCTCTCTATATCTGTGGTTTTGTTTTGTTTTGTTTTTTAATTTGTCTGAATCTACTAAGAGAAGGAAGTTTAAAAAAAAAAAAAAAAGAGTGCTTTTGTGGTAGTTGCTGGTCAATGCAGGCATGAAACACAGGCTAAGAACACCTCTGGGCAGGAAAGGTTGAAAAGGGGTTTCCACGTATGCAAGATTTGTTAAATGAAGAATTTTTAAAATCCCCTTACTTTTATGATTGTGAGCCAGTGAAAATATATGTGAGCCAGTGAAAATATACTGTTATATGTAATAAAATGATGGATCTACAACACAATCATATGGTCACTAATCACTGGGAATAACAACTATTTCTTAGATTTTACAGATAAATTTTACTGGCTGTATACTTAATAAATAGGTAACATTCAGTGGACATTTCAGTAACAGGTTTTGAAACAGGTTTTTTTTGTTTGTTATCTGCTTTGGTTTTTTTTAAGAATTTATTTATTTATTTGACAGAGAAAGATCACAAGTAGGCAGAGAGGCACGCATAGAGAGAGAGAGAGGGGGAAGCAGGCTCGCTGCTGAGCAGAGCCTAAAGTGGGGCTCAATCCCAGGACCCTGAGATCACGACCTTAGCCGAAGGCAGAGGCTTAACCCACTGTGTCTCCCAGGCGCCCCTTGAAACAAGTTTTTAAAATTAATTCAGCTTACCTTCCAAAGTGTCGTTTCAGAGGAAGCCTTCCAATATCTTGAATAAAAGAAATCTGAGCTGAAACAGATTTTTAAAAAGCTTTAGACAGACAATTCTCTGAAGATAAACAAATGGACAACAAGCACATGAAAATCATGAATACTCTGGAAAATTCAAATGAAAACCACAGGACACCATTTCACATCCTTTACGATGTCTATTATTAAAAAAAAAAAAAAGAAAAAGAAGTTTCACAAAGATGTGCAGAAAGTGAAACCCTTGGGGATTGTTAGTGGAAATGTAAAATGGTATAACTGCTGTGGAAAATGGTAAGGCAGTTCCTTAAAAAATTAAATACAGAATTACTGTATGACTTAGCAATTCCATTTCTGGGTATATACCCAAAAGAACTGACAGCACAGTCTCAAAAAGTATTTGTACACCCATGTTCATAACAGCATCATTCACAATAGCCAAAAGGTGGACAACTTATACGTCCATCAGCAGATGAATGGATAAACAAAATGTGGTATATACACACAATGTGGTATTATTCAACCTTAAAAAGGAAATTCTGATACATATAATTTTAAATATATATTATTTTATTTTGTGGGGGGAGAGGGATAGAGGGAAAGGAGAAAGAGAATCTTAGGCAGGCTCCACAGCCAGTGTGGAGCTCGAAGTGGGGTTCCATCTCATGACCCTCAGATAATGACCTGAGCCAAAACCAAGAATCAGATGCTTAAATGACTGAGCCAAATTGGCTCCCTGACATATACTGTAATATAAATGAACTTTGATGCCATGCTGTGAGAAGTAAGTCACAAAAGGACAAACATTGCATGAGTCCACTTAGGTGAGGTACTTAAAGTAATCAAATTCAGAAAGAGAAGATAGGTGGTGGGCAGGGAGTGGGAGGTAGTGTTTAACGTGTGTAGTTTCAAATTTGCAAGATTACAAAGTTCTAGGGATTGGTTTTACAAAGTGAATATGCTCATCTCCACTGAACTACATACTTAAAAATGGTTTAAGATGATAAATTTTTATATTCTGAAAAAACATTTATTCAGGAAAATCTAACAACAAGAGTCTGTGGCATTTGAACCAGGACTCACTCCATTGCTTCTTTAGCTTTAGAGAGACTTCATGCTAGGTGGGTGCAGCCAAGGACCCATAGGACTCCTTCCCTCCTGTGGCTAGCCAAAAATTCAGGACTCCCTTTCTCCAACCTAAAGCATGAAAGCTCTATCCTATTAGAACAGCAGGCTGAGAATCCTGCTTCCTCCTTGAACTACAATGGCCCTCACCCAAGTTCCTTTAGGGAAGTGGGTCCACACTGTGAAGGTCCCAGCCATGATGATCAGAGGCTACTTACTTACACTTTAGCACTCACCTAGAACAGTGACTCACTACAGGGGCTCAAGAGTAGATTTGAACTGGCTGAAGAAAGAATTAGTCAACTTGAACAGGACTGATAAATACTGTGTAATCAAAGGAGAGAGAGAAAATGGAGAGAAATGAACAAAGCTATCAAAGGTATGTGGTATACCTTTAAGCATAAATAAAAGACAAAGAGAATAAAAGACAAAGAGAAAGAAGTAAAAAGTAAATAAATAATGTCTAAAATGACATGTAAATAAAGAAATGGGGCAAAAATGATAAGTAAAACATATATATATTTTCTTTTTTTTAAAGTAGGGTCCACGCCCCAATTTAACTCCCACCCCAAGATCAAGAGTTGCATGCCTCGTTTTGCAGTGGGTTGAGTGTCCAACTCTTGGTTTCAGCTCAGGTCACGATCTCAGGGCTGTGGGATGGAGCCTGAGGGCTCTATGCTCAGCACTGAGTTGGCCTAAGACTCTTCTCTCTTTCACCCCACCCAACCCTCCCCCCTGCACATGCTCTTTAATAAATACTGGGGGGAAAAAAAAAGTTGCATGCTCTACCAACCCAGCCAGCCAGCCAGGAGGCCTCAAAACATTTCTTCTTACTTTGTTATGTTAGTCACCATACAATACATCATTAGTTTTTGATGTAGTGTTCCATGACTCATTGCTTGCATATTATACCCAGTGCTCCATGCACTATGTGCCCTCCTTAATACCCATCACCGGACTAACCCATCCCTTCTACCCCCTCCCCACTAAAACCCTCCGTTTGTTTCAAGGAGTCCATGGTCTCTCATGGTTTGTCTCCTCCTTCATTTTCCCCTTCCTTCTCCTAATGTCCTCCATGCTATACTTTATGCTCCACAAATAAGTGAAACCATATGATAATTGGCTTTCTCTGCTTGTCTTATTTCACTCAGCATAATCTCCTCCAGTCCCATTCATGTTGATGCAAAAGTTGGGAATTCATCCCTTCTGATGGCTGAGTAACATTCCATTATATACATGGACCACATCTTCTTTCACCATTCATCTGTTGAGGGGCATTTCAGCTTTTTCCACAGTTTAGTTATTGGGGACACTGGTGCTATGAACACTGCGGGGAGCATGAGGTCCTTCTTTTCACTACATCTGTATCTTTGGGGTAAATACCCAGTAGTGCAATCGCTAAGTCATAAGGCAGTTCTATTTTTAATTTTTTGAGGAATTTCCACACTGTTTTCCAAAGTGGCTATACCAACCTGCATTCCCACCAACAGTGTAAGAGGGTTCCCCCTTCTCCACAAGCTCTCTCAACATTTGTTGTTCCTTGCCTTGTCAATTTTTGCCATTCTGACTGGTGTAAGGTGGTATCTTGATGTGATTTTGATTTGAATTTCCCTGATGGCTAATGATGATGAACATTTTTCATGTGTATGCCTTCTTTGGAGAAGTGTCTGTTTATGTCTTCTGCCGATTTCTTTTTTAAAGATTTTATTTATTTATTTGACAGAGATCACAAGTAGGCAGAGAGAGGGGGGAAGCAGGCTCCCCACCAAGCAGAGAGCCTGATGCGGGGCTCGATCTCAGGACCCGGAGATCATGACCTGAGCTGAAGGTAGAGGCTTAATCCACTGAGCCACCCAGGTGCCCCTTTTCTGCCCATTTTTTTACTTGGTTATTTGTTTTTTGGGTGTTTAGTTTGAGAAGTTCTTTATAGATCCTGGATATCAGCCCTTTGTAGTGTCATTTGTAAATATCTTCTCCCATTCCATGGGTTGCCTCTTTGTATTGTTGACTATTTCCTTTGCTTTTCAGAAGCTTTTTATCTTGATGAAGTGCCAAAAGTTCACTTTTGCTTTTGTTTCCCTTGCCTTTGTAGACGTGTCTTGAACGAAGTTGCTATGGCCAATGCTGAAGGTTACTGCCTATGTTCTCCTCTAGAATTCTGATGGATTCCTGTCTCGCACTGAGGTCTTTCATCCATTTTGAGTTTATCTTTGTGTATGGTGTAAGAGAATGGTCGAGTTTCATTCTTCTGTATACAGCTATCCAATTTTCCCAGCACCATTTATTGAAGAGACTGTCTTTCATCCATAGGATATTTCTTCCTGCTTTGTTGAGGATTACTTGACCATAGAATTGAGGGTCCATATCTGGGCTCTCTATTCTGTTCCACTGGCTTATGTCTCTGTTTTTGTGCCAGTACCATGCTGTCTTGGTGATTATAGCTTTGTAATATAGCTTAAAATCAGGCAACATGATGCCCCCAGCTTTTCTTTTTCAAAATCATATCCTTGGCGCTTCGGGGTCTTTTCTGATTCTATACAAATTTTAGGATTGTTTG
This sequence comes from Mustela putorius furo, assembly GCF_011764305.1. NCBI lineage: Eukaryota > Metazoa > Chordata > Mammalia > Carnivora > Mustelidae > Mustela > Mustela putorius. The sequence continues at coordinate 1,691,987 of NW_025421294.1, forward strand.
TTCCAGCACTTTGAAAAATGCCATTGGTATTTTGATTGGGATAGCTTTGGAAGTATAGATTGCTCTGGCCAGCAGATTTTAACAATATTTATTCTTCCAACCCATGAACATGGAATGTTTTTGTATCTTTTTGTTTCTTCTTCAATTTCTTTCATGAGTGTTCTGTAGTTTCTAGAGTGTAGTAGGTCCCTTGCCTCTTTGGTTAGGTTTATTCCAAGGTATCTTATGGGTTTTGGTGCTACTATAAATGGAATCTATTCTCTAATTTCTCTTTCTACAGTTACATTGTTAGTGTATTAGAAAGCAACTGATTTCTTTTTAAATTATTAACTTTATTAACATTACATCAATTCTTATGTATTAATCATATTAATAATCATATTAATAATCATGTATTATTAGCACCATTATTAGCCCCATACAGGTCTGTGAATCGCCACATTTACACACTTCACAGCACATACCCTCCCCCAATGTCCATAACCCAACCACCCTCTCCCCCACTCCCACCCCTGCCAGCAACCCTCAGTTTGTTTTGTGAGATTAAGAGTCTCTTATGGTTTGTCTCCCTCCCAATCCCATCTTGTTTCATTTTTTCCTTCCCTACCCCCCAAGCCCCTACATTGCTTCTCAAATTCCTCATATCAGGGAGTTCACATGATAACTGTCTTTCTTGGATTGACTTATTTCACTCAGCATAATACCCTCTAGTTCCACCCATGTCGTCACAAATGTTGATTCTTTTGATGGCTGCATAGTATTCCATTGTAGATATACCACATCTTCTTTATTCATTCATCTGTTGATGGACATCTAGGAGTTTGGCTATTGTGGACATTGCTGCTATAAACATTCGGGTGCACGTGCCCCTTTGGATCACTCCATTTGTATCTTTAGGGTAAATACCCAGTAGTGTGATTGCTGGGTCACAGGGTAGCTCTGTTTTCATCTTTTTTTTTTTTTTTAAAGATTTTATTTATTTGACAGAAAGAGATCACAAGCAGGCAGAGAGAGAGAGGGAAGCAGGCTCCCTGCTGAGCAGAGAGTCCGATGCGGGGCTCCATCCCAGGACCCTGATATCATGACCTGAGCCAAAGGCAGCGGCTTAACCCCCTAAGGCACCCAGGCACCCTATTTTCAACTTTTTGAGGAGTCTCCATGCTGTCTTCCAGAGTGGCTGCACCAGCTTGCATTCCCACCAACAATGAAGGAGGGTTCCCCTTTCTCCACACCCTCACCAGCATCTGTTGTTTCCTGATTTAGCAACTGATTTCTGTACATTGATTTTGTATCCTGCCACATTACTGAATTAGAGTTCTAGTAATTTGGGGGTGGAATCTTTTGGGTTTTCTACATAAAGTATCATGTCATCTGCAAACAGAGAGAGTTTGACTTCTACTTTGCCAATCAGAGTACCTTTTCTCTTTGTTGTCTGATTGCTGTGGTTAGACTTCCAATACTACGTTGAACAAAAGTGGCAAGAGTGGACATCCTTGTTGTGTTCCTGATTTCAAGGGAAAGGCTCTCAGCTTTTCCCCATTGAGAATGATATTCGGGGTGGATTTTTCACAGATGGATTTTATGATATTGAGGAGTATTCCCTCTATCCCTATACTCCAAAGAGTTTTAATCAGGAAAGGATGCTGTATTTTTTCAAATATTTTTTTTTGCATCAATTGAGAGGACCATACAGTTCTTCTCTCTCCTCTTATTAATGTGTTCTATCATATTGATTTGTGAATGTTGAACACCGTTGCACCCCAGGGATGAATCCCACTTGGTCGTGGTGGATAATCTTTTTAATGTACTATTGGATCCTATTAGCTAGGATCTTGTTGAAAATTTTGTCATCCATATTCATCAGGAATATTGGTCTGAAATTCTCCTTTTTGAAAGGGTCTTTGCCTGGTTTGGGGAGCAAGCAAGGTAATGCTGGACTCACAGAATGAGTCTGTAAGTTTTCCTTCTAATTTTTGAAACAGCTTCAGGAAAATAGGTTTTATTTCTTCTTTGGATATTTGGTAGAATTTACCAGTGAATCCATCAGGTCCTGGACTCTGGTTTTTGGGAGGTTTTTGATCACTGCTTTAATGTCATTACTGGTTATTGGTCTATTCAGGTTATCCATTTCTTCCTTGGTAGTTTCTAGTTTTCCAGGAATGCATCCATTTCTTCTAGGTTGCTTAATTTTTTTTTTTTTTTAAATATTTTTTTAAAGATTTTTTATTTATTTATTTGACAGAGAGAAACCACAAGTACACTGAGAGGCAGGCAGAGAGAGAGAGAAGGAAGCAGGCTCCCTGCTGAGCAGAGAGCCCGATGCGGGACTCGATCCCAGGACCCTGAGATCATGACCTGAGCCGAAGGCAGCGGCTTAACCCACTGAGCCACCCAGGCGCCCCATAGGTTGCTTAATTTATTCACATATAGTTGTTGTTGATAATTTCTGATAGTTGTTTCTATTTCCTTGGTGTTAGACATGACTGTGCCCTTTCATTCATAATTTTATTAATTTGGATCCTTTCTCTCTTTTTTTTTTTTTTTGATAAGTCTGGCAAGTGGTTTATTGATCTTATTCTTTCCAGTTTCGTTGATGTGTTCTACTGTATTTCTGGTTTCTAATTCATTGATCTCTGCTCTAAACTTAATTATTTCCCTTCTAGTGCATGCATTGGGCTTAATTTGTTGTTGCTTCTCCAGTTCAAGGTGTAAACATAGTTTGTGTATTCTGGCTTTTTCTATTTTCTTGAGTGAGGCTTGGATGGTATGTATTTCCCCCTGAGGACCACCTTTGCTGTATCCCATTGGTTTTGGACTGATATGTTTTTGTTCTCACTGGTTTCCATGAATTGTTTAAGTTCTTCTTTGATTTCCTGGTTGACGCAAACATTTTTTCTTTTTAAAGATTTTATTTATTTATTTGACAGAAAGAGCGAGAGAGAGAGATCACAAGTAGGCAGAGAAAGAAGGAAGCAGGCTCCCTGCTGAGCAGAGAGCCTGAGGTGGGGCTCAATCCCAGGACCCTGAGATCATGACCTGAGTGAAGACAGAGGCTTCTGAGCCACCCAGGTACCCTGACCCAAACATTCTTGAGCAGGATAGTCTTTAGCTTCCGAGTGTTTGAATTTCTTCCAAACTTTTTCTTCTGATTGAGTTTTGGTTTCAAAGCATTGTGGTATGTGACTATACATGGAATAATCTCAATCTTTGGTATTGGTTGAACCTGATTTGTGACCCATTATGTGATCTATTTTGGAGAAAGCTCCATGTCTGCTGAAGAATGAGCATTCTGTTGCTTTAGGGTGGAATGTTCTGTATTTATCTATGACGTCCATTTGGTCCACTGAGTCATTCAAAGCTCTTGTTTCTTTGCTGATTTTCTGCTAAGATGTGGAGTGTTGGGTCTCCTATTAGTGATTGTGTGGAGTGTTGAGTCTCCTACTAGTAATGTATTATTATCAATATGTCTTTCTCTCTCTCTCTCTTTTTTTTTTTTTCAGTATGTCTCTTTATTTTGGTTAACAGGTGGCTTATATAGTTGGCTGCTCCCACGCTAGGGGCATAGATATTTAAAACTGTTAGATCTTCTTGTTGGATAGATCTTTCAAGAATGATATAGTGTCGGGACACCTGGGTGGCTCAGTTGGTTAAGCAGCTGCCTTCAGCTCAGGTCATGATCCCAGCGTCCTGGGATCGAGTCCCACATTGGGCTCCTTGCTCGGCAGGGAGCCTGCTTCTCTCTCTGCCTCTGCCTACCATTCTGTCTGCCTGTGCTCGCTCTCTCCCCCTCTCTCTCTCTGATAAATAAATTAAAAAAAAAAAAGAATGATACAGTGTCCTTCTGTATCACTAACTACAGTCTTTAGCTTACTTTGTCTTATATGAGAATTGCTACCCCAGCTTTCTTTTGAGGTCCATTAGCATAAAAGATGGTTTTCCATCCCTTCACTTTCAGTCTGAATGTATCTTTAGGTTCAAGTGAGTCCCTTATAGACAGCACATGGATGGGTCCTGTCTTTTTATCCAATCTATAGCCCTATGCAGTTTTATGGGAGCATTTAGGCTGTTCATGTTGAGAGTGATTATTCAAAGATATGATTTTGTCATCATCATGTTGCCTGTGAGGTCCTTGTTTCTATAGATTGTCTGTGTAAATTTCTGTTCTATATCACTCTTGGGGTCTTTTATAGAACACCCCTTAATATTTCTTGCAGAGCCAGCTCAGTGGTCACATATTCTTCCAGTTTCTGCCCATCCTGGAAGCTCTTTTTATCTCCATCTATTCTTAATGACAGCCTTGCTGGAGAAGGTATTCTTGGTTGCATGTTCTTCTTATTTAGTACCCTGAATATGCCTTGCCAGCCCTTTCCGGCTTGCCAGGTCTGATGTTACTCTGATGTTCCTCCCTCTGTATGTAAGGAATCTCTTCCCCCAACTGCCCTTAAGATGGCTTCCTTGGTTCTAAGACTTGCTAGTTTTACTATTACATGCCAGGGTGCTGGTCTGTTCTCCTGGATTTGGGGAGGGATCCTCTCTGCCTATAGGACACAAATGTTGTTTCATTTCCCAGATTAGGGAAGTTCTCAGCTACGATTTGCTCAAATATATCTTCTAGTCTTCTCTCTCTCTCCACCCCTCCCCTCAGGGATCCCAATAATTCTGACATTGGAACATTTCTGGCATCACTTATTTCTCTTTTCATGGATTTTAAGCCGTTTGTTCCAGGTCTCCTCCTGTTCTTTCTTTTCTATCCGTTTGTGTTCTAGATCACTAATTTGTTCTTCTACCTCATTTACCCTAGCTGTTAAGAGTATCTGGATGAGGGGTGCCTGGTTGGCTCAGTGGGTTAAAGCCTCTGCCTTCAGCTCAGGTCGTGGTCTCAGGATCCTGGGATTGAGCCCCACATCAGGCTCTCTGCTCAGCAGGGAGCCTGCTCCCCCCCCCACCTGCCCCTTTTCCTCCTTGTGATCTGTCAAATAAATAAAATCTTAAAAAAAAAAAAGGTAAAATCTTAAAAAAAAAAAAAAAGAGAGAGAGAGAGAATCTAGATTAGGGGCGCCTGGGTGGCTCAGTAGGTTAAGCCTCTGCCTTCAGCTCAGGTCATGATCTCAGGGTCCTGGGATAGAGTCCCGCATCGGGCTCTCTGCTCAGCAGGGAGCCTGTTTCCCCCTCTTCCTCTGCCTGCCTTTCTGCCTACTTGTGATTTCTTTCTCTGTCAAATAAATAAATAAAATCTTAAAAAATAAAAAAGAGTATCTAGATTAGACTGGATCTCATTGATAGCATTTTTAAGTTCTGCCAGATCAGCTCTCATTTGTGCCCTTAGAGAATATATGTTGCCATTAATGGTTTTCTCCATCCTAGCTACTGTCTGCATAAATGTTACCTTGAAGTCTATTTCTGACATCTTTTTTTATATCCATATCCATTAGTTCTGTAGCAGAGGTCACAGTCTGGGGGTTCCTCCCTTAGTCATTCTGTTGAGGGATGGCTGAGGGAATGTACAGAGTCCGAATTATTGATCACAACTCAAGCAAGATGCCCCTATTTTATAGAGACCTTAAAGTTGTCAGCCTCTTGTTCTCCCATCCTGTCTTCTGGGGAGGGACCTGCCTTGCTGTTACTCAGGCAATCGTTTTTGGGCAGAGTTGCCCTGCCCCTTGTTGGTGGGGGATAGACTGAGTGAAAACTGGTTTTTTGAGGCTTTTGTTCTCTGGTAGCTTTCCCCGGCATCTTTCTGCATTTCTTCCAACAGAGCAGAAGTGATCATATCTATAAACCTCTGTCTCAGAACAGAGAGAGCGCAGTCTGTTCTTCAGTGAACTTTCCAAGCGATAGTATCTCTGTTTTTGTCTGTGCTGCTAAAAACCACAGCATCCTAGGTTGTGTGCACCCCACAGAAGCACTCTCAGCCCTCACGTCCAGGTCCAGCCATGTCTCTGCCCTTTGTCTTTCTAAAACTGTCAGCAACCCCCAGTTCGCATTTGCGCCCCTGCAGCTTCAGGTTTCAGCTTGGGGGGCTGCCCTAAAGTTCTTCCTCCACCTCTATGGTATGCAAGTCTCTGTTTGGGCCCCAGCACGAGAGCCTTTTGCACTCCAGTGGTATAGGATCCCAGAGGCTCCCTCCCACTTCCATTTATCTTCCAATACCTGCCCATAAAATCATGGCTCCCTGCTTCATACCTCGAAACTAAACACTGGAGATATCTGTTTGTAGAGATCCAGATATATCCTCCTATGTCTCAGGCAGATTTTGTAGGTATTCAGAGTGCTGTGGTAGATATCCAGCTTACTTACTTCAGGGGACTGGCTAAAATAGGGTCCCCTATCCTCCACCATCTTTGCAACCTCCCCAAACACCTTATTTTTGACTGAATTTTATAAACCCTTCGACGTTTGTTAATCTAACACTGTGAGGGGTCTTGCATACTCACCTTATTAAAGATCCACTACAGAACAGAATTAGGATTTTTTTAAAAACAGCTTTTTGATATGGAAAACTGAGTTTGTGATCCCATAATCTGAATTTTTAATTAGTAGATAAATGAATCTCCAGATAATTCCAATGTAAGTAGTCTAAACCAGTACTAGATAATAAACTGGGAAAGGTGAGAATAAACTCTGTGGTGTTAGGCTAAAACAGAATGTATTGTTGTGAACTCATGGTTTACACACGCATCATACACACACACATGCACACACACTTCCTAGCTTTGTTCCACTGAAACAGCCTAGACACAATGATATTCCAGTAGCAAGGACCATATCTAGTGTCCTGATCCTAAATTCTTTTTTTTTTAGGCTATATGCCCAATATGGAGATTGAACTCACAACCCCTAGATCAAGAGTCACATGCTCTATCAACAGAGCAAGCGAGGCAGCCCCAGACCCTAAATCTTAAATATCATTTCCACTATAAGGAACCAGGACTCCTGAAGTTCCTAATTCCAGGACTAGGGCAAGCGAAGTATAAAATGATCCTGGATTTTTGATATTTATAAAAGGGACATCAGAGAGGGCTTTCTCTTTGCTCTGCTTTCTGCCATGTGAGAATATAAGATGACAGCCATCTACAAGGTAGGAATGAGGTCTTCACCAGACACTGGATCTGCCTGTATCTTGATTTTGGACTTCCCAACCTCTGGAGCTGATTTAGTACTTATTTATAAAATATGGAGTGCTACTCATGATAAATGTCATATGCCAATTAAAGCATATGTCTAATGTTTGTATATGCACAGAATAAAGTCTACAAGAATTTGTAGACTTTTGTAGTCTTTGAAAAGCAATTACCTGTGGTTATAGAAGACTTTTAGCTTTTACTTTATATATATATCTGTATTGCTTTCTTCCTTTTTAAGTAAAAAGTACATATTAATTCTGGATCAAAAAATAAAGGGGAAAAAAAACTTAGCTCACTAGAATAAAGCAATGAGTTGACCTACAGAACGTTATAAAGTTGTAAAATACTAATTCTTGGGATAAATAAAAACCCATGTTATTACCTGGATTTCTCATTGGAATGGTTAGCAAGGCAAGGTATGGCAACAGCTGAGTTTGGAGGCATAAAGCTGGTAAGCAGAAGTCAGAAAAAAGTGCTTTTGCTGTCAAGCAATTTTCCCGATACTGTATAGGAAAAAAAAGATGAAATGAAAAATAAAAAAATATGGAGATGTATTCCTAGACAAACTAAGTTTACTGTATCCCAAATTGTGTTTATATACCACATATTTTAAGAGTTTATGTAATTAGTTTTTATAACTGTTCTAATCTTACCTAATAAAGCATTTTACCTGTAAAACTATTTCCTATCTGACATAACAGCAATAAGACTTTTTTTTAAGAGACCTAAATGTAGAAAGAAAAAGAATCTTAAAAACGAAAGGAATTTGGCTTAATTTATGTGAGGGTTTGTTTCTCAGTTAAAAAAAATTATTTTCTTTAGTTAACATGGGTACAATGCTAGGCTGAGGAGGAGAGAAGCACAATCTGCTTTCAAGGACCTTACAGTTTTACAGAGACAATCTGTATGGAACTATAAGGAAAATTAATATTCGTATTATAAAGAGCAAAGCAAATCAATAAGGGACATAAACTGGTTAAAAGTCATCAAATTCTCCAAGAAATCTGTTGGAAAAATGTCTTAGGTAACGAATTGCAGGCTCATATTTAGCCATATGATTTACAAACTGGAAAACATCTTAGAGATGACGTAGTCCAAGGGCCACAAATTTGGATGCTGTAGGAGATAGGCAGGTATATAAAATCAGTGCAGTGAGACAGCTGGAGAAAGTAGTACCCACCACTCCCATCTTCAAGGGACAGATGCTACTTGGCTTGATCAGATTGCTGCCATGTAAAAACATAGACCAGTGCTGCCTTACTTTGCATTCTTTTCAGGAGTTAGAGGAATTCTGAGCCAGAAATCTGTATATGAACTTTAATTATTATACTCATTTTTTAAAGATGAAAATTCATGAAAAAAAATCTTTCTGTGTGCAATATTCAAAGTGGGGGGGCCACCCATTTTTTATTGCTAATGAATCCTTTAAAGCTGTGGAAACTAGCGGCACCTGGGTGGCTCAGTGGGTTAAAGCCTCTGCCTTTGGCTCAGGTCATGATCCCAGGCTCCTGGAATTGAGCCCCGCAACAGGCTCTCTACTCAGCGGGGAACCTGCTTCCTCTTCTCTCTCTCTGCCTGACTCTCTGCCTACTTGTGATCTTTGTCTGTCAAATAAATAAATAAAATCTTTAAAAAAAAAAAAAAAGCTGTGGAAACTAAGTGCACACTAGGTAAAATAATTCGTCCAAATGGTTAGAGGCAAAGCAAAGATTTACCTTTTTTCCTTCTTCTTCTTCTTCTTTTTTTTTTTTAAAGTAATCTCTACACCCAATGTGGGGCTTGAACTCACAACCCTGAGATTAAGAGTCACACATTCTTCCAACTGAGCCAGCCAGGTGTCCATATTTTTTTTTTTTTTTAAGATTTATTTATTTATTTATTTATTTGACAGACAGAGATCACAAGTAGGCAGAGAGGCAGGCAGAGAGAGAAGAGAGAGGAGGAAGCAAGCTGCCTGCTGAGCAGAGAGTCCGATGCGGGGCTCGATCCCAGGACCCTGAGATCATGACCTAAGCCGAAGGCAGAGGCTTTAACCCTCTGAGCCACTCAGGCTCTCCCCACCTATTTTTAATTAAAACTGAAAGATAATTATAATGATCCTGTGAATTCAATAATAATCAACTAAGAAATAAAATATGTACTTTTAAATTTTTAGTGTTTTTTTCCTTAAAAATAATGAGGCATTCAAGAAGAGCGTCCTTTTTATGTCTTACTACAATTCTAAGAAAATTGCAGGTTTTAGCAACTATTTCTTGCTTATAATAAAACACTTTTTAAAAACTTATAAAAAATAACTGCTTTACTGAAATATAATTCACATACTATAAAGTTTACCTATAAAAAATTAAAATTCTTTTTTTACCTTTTTATTTATAAGAAACCACTGGGGTTTGTGCAAGGGTCGAAAACTTGATCCTCCTCCTTGGCAATGAGCAAATCCTCGGGCTTTGTTGGAATGTATCACACCTCTTGTAGCTATGGATATACTATATTGATTGAGTAAAGACCGTGTCTAAAAAGGAGACAAAATGTAAAATAAAGAAAATAAGAGATTTACAATGCAGTGCTACTACTGGTACTGCTGATGCCAAAAAAATACTAATCATATTTACTTAATGTATGTTCCCTATATTTTTTTTAGTATTTATTGATTTATTTTAGAGAGAGAGAACATGCACATGTGTGATTCAGGGAGGGGCAGAGGGAAAGAATCTTTAGCAGACTCTCTGCTGAGTGTGGGGAGGAGCCCCAAGTTCAGGGCTCGATCCCATGAACCATGAGATCACAACCTAAGCTGAAACCAAGAGTTTTATTACTGTTATTAAGAAGTTATGGGGCGCCTGGGTGGCTCAGTGGGTTAAGCCGCTGCCTTCGGCTCAGGTCATGATCTCAGAGTGCTGGGATCGAGTCCCGCATCGGGCTCTCTGCTCAGCAGGGAGCCTGCTTCCCTCTCTCTCTCTCCGCCTCCCTCTCTGTCTACTTGTGATTTCTCTCTGTCAAATAAATAAATAAAATCTTTAAAAAAAAAAAAAAAAAAAAAAAAAAGAAGTTACATAAGGGGTCCCTAGGTAGCTCAGTCGGTTAAGCATCTTCCTTTGGCTCACATCATGATCCCAGAGTCCTGGGATCAAGTCCCGAGTTGGGTTTTCTGCTCAGCAGGGAGTCTGCTTCTCCTTCTGCCCCTCTCCCTAGCTTGTGCTCTCTCTCTCAAAAATAAATAAAATCTTAAAAAAAAAAAAAAAGAAGTTACGTAAGAAGTCAAATAATGAGGGATAAAAATAAACTTTCTAAATTGAGGAAATATTCATAAACAAAAACAGTTAAGTCAAATGGTCTTACATTCCAGTCACTGCTGAGGATATCTGCAAAACTCAGAAAATCACTGGCTCTGACAAGATCATCTACTTCCACAAAGAAATCTATGTAGTTTTGGTGAAGATATAAATTAAACAGCTCTCCTGGCATGTGTGACATTTCTACTACTTCCTATAAAAAGAAGCATACACACATAATTTAGGTAAAATGCAGTGGTTAAACGTACATACGCATAAATGTGAATAATATATATCCTGTAAAAAGTACTACATATTATTAAAGACTTTATTTACCTCAGGTTGAACAAGTAAGGTATCCCGCTCATACTCTGATAAATGCGAAGGCAACCGAGGAGAATCTATTTCTGCTAAAGATGCTCCTATAAAAAAATTTCTGGAATTATTAAAAATAGCACCACCTACAGTTCCATAGAACCACTCATTCCAAGGTTCTTTCAACACTTTAGACACATAATACCAAACACATTAAGCAAGATGTTAAAAATAAAAAAACTAAGAAAACTGGAAGCTTATGTGAGTTGCCTCACTATTACAGTGCGTTGCTGTTGTATATACATTAAGTTGTCTTACATCATCACTATTCTTAAGAACTCAAATTAGAATTCTGGTACCTGGATTATGGTTTTTCTAGAAATAAAATACTCCAATTGTCAAAGCACTCTGCAGCATTTCACCTTTTCAGTTCTGCATTGCTTTCTTCTTTTGTTTTGTTTTAAAGTGTTTTTTCCTTTTTTTAATGTATTTGACAGACAGAGGTCACAAGTAGGCAGAGAAGCAGGCAGAGAGAGAGGAGGAAGCAGGCACCCCGCTGAGCAGAGAGCCCTATGTGGGGCTCCATCCGAGGACCTAGAATCATGACCCAAGCCGAAAGCAGAGGCTTTAACCCACTGAGCCACCCAGGTGCCCCTTGTTTTAAAGATTTTATTTATTTATTTGACAGAGAGAGACAGACAGCAGGAGAGGGAACACAAGCAGGGGGAATCAGAGAGGGAAAAGCAGGCTTCCTGCCGAGCAGGGAGCCCAAAGCGGGTCTTGATACCAGCACAGTGGGATCATGACCTGAGCTGAAGACAGATGCTTAATGACTGAGCCACCCAGGCATCCCATGCTTTCTTCTTTTAATTCTCATTCTCAATATAAAGATCTTTACTGTTCTCTTTACTGTGTAGGATGAAGCTGCTTTCTGCATGAGAGAACAGAAACCCTGTTCCCTGATTCAAGAAGTTATAAATGAATGTTGAGAAGGAAAACAAAAGGGAGAAGGAAAACAATCAGTGGGAAGAGACTCAGATTCAGAGGTAAGAGATCTAAGGACAGAAGTGTGTCTTCACTTCCATCTAAGTGTGCCTGTTTCATTTTGTTTGGGTGGCATGAAGGCTTCCATTTAGAAATCCCTAATTTTCAACTATCTGGAAAGAAGAGACTGAGAGATATTAGTCTAAAATAAGAAGGATGCCAGGACTGAGAAGCAGTAATAGACAACAGAAGACAAAGAAGCAAGGAAGATAAGAAGATGGAAAACAGGTACGGGAGGCACTCAAGAGTTTTACAGGAAGATTAAAAACAGTTGTTTAAAACAGCTGGGTTTTTAGCAACCAAAAATTAGTTTCAGATAGTAAGAGGTGTGATAAGTATGAAGCTTCAATGAATGTCTGTTCAGATACTATTTATGACCCACTGAAGCATGTATTTTACAAGAGGTTTGAAAAACTGAGAGGAAATTGAGAACTTTTCTCAATGGTCCATTATGATTATTTACTTTGTGCTTTAACAGATAAAACTATGGGAACAGTTTCCTTCAAAATTTTTAAGAACTGTTTCAATCTATATAAAGGCATGTCAGATCCTGCCCCGCACCCCCAATCCTAATTCTCTTCCTTCAGGATCAGCACACTAAAAACTGATATTTTCTACATGAAAAACAGAAGTCTGGGGTTTTATTGAAGGGAAAACCAATCTGGGAACTTAGAGATCAGTGATCCGCGTGTAGGGACTGAAGGGAAGCAGGCATTAAAAAAGGAAAAGGGAAATAGAACAACAATGGTTGGGAGAGAGAGCAGGTAGTGAAGAAAAATATTAAGGAGATCCAAAGAAGCCTGAAGCTACCTGGCAACTTGCCTAGGATTCTGGTGTCCAGAGTTTACGCCCAAGAGGGCTTTGGGCTATCAACACCTGCCACTAAAATTCTAGAGAAAATGGTGTCTTACCTGCAGCAAACTATACTTTTAAAGATTTACAGACATGGATATTTGGTCTATAGTAGTTTTCACATTTAGTCCTACCCAGTCTAAACACACTCTATCTGAATACACTTACCTGCTATGTCTCAGGCTTTGCTGAACAGAATCAGACCTACCCCTAACTGCCAAATACGTCACATTTTCAACTCGTATTTAATTTTAGTTGTAAGACTAATGTCTAACAGATTAAAAAAAAAAAAAAAAGTAAGGCTTTCTTACTTTTACAATATAGTATTTTCCCCAGAGCTCTGAAGAGAAAAAGAGAAATATCTTTGCCACCAATAGCTTGGACCTCTTGGTTTTCAAAAACCCTATCAGTTTTTTTCCTTTGTTTTGATTTTGACAGTGCAGCAGATGATTTTATTGAAGACAATGCTTTCTTCCTTGGCCATAAACGGTTTTCTCCTAAATAATACAATATTGAAAATAAAATTCAATATTTTATTGAATATATTGACAATATTGAAAATAAAATTAAAATATGAAAAATAAGACTGACAACATTTTATATGGTTACACTAGTCTAATTAAAATATATTTTTTCTAATAAAGTGTAATTATAAAATATATGAATTGAGTAACAGTCGTCTTTGGGTTGCTACACTATGAAAATGGAATAAAACATCACCTGAAAGTACCTCATGACACAGATTTTAAATTTTATGCATAGAAATGACACATTCTCTAATATAGGCCTATCATTTTGATTTCTTATGGCACTGCTTGTGCAATGTACTGTTCTTGATGCATGATAGATATTAGTCAATTAAATCCTGAAAATAACTTGATTAGGGGAGAACTCTTACTATACACATTAAAGATAGAAGATATAAAGGGATTAAGTAACTGCCTCAAGGGCATCAGCTTCTAAGTGATATGAATCCAGACAACAGTTCTGTAGTGCATGTTCAACAACTATTCTGTATTACCCTCCTACCGATTTGGGTACTCTTCAATTTATGAATATGCCAGTGTTGAAATTTCAGTGGTCAATCTACTGTTCAAAACTCAGAATGCATCCCTTAAGAAAAGTAGCCTGGAAGAGCAGAAAAAACTAGGATCTGGGTTTGATTCTTATTACGGTCTATCTCATTAAGCTGGTCAAGAATTAAAGGAATCAATATATGATTGCTAATACGGTTCCTAACCCACTCAAAAAACATTATTTTCTTCCTTTTAACATTTCTGAGCTAAGAGTAATAATGTTGTAAGTGACAGGATAGCAAACTGGCCTACTTCAGCCTTCCCAACCCAAAGTTCCAGTAGTGAACCTAAGCACCACTTACATTTATTTTTCTATTTATTTTATTTTTCTCCTTAATATTTCTACAGGAATATACAGAATTCTGATTTCAGTTGTATTAAGCTGCCTATTTACTTTTCTCTACAGTTATTTTGAAAAACAAAGATATAAACTAAACAAACAGATTATTCTTATAGGTAAACACTAGGATTTCAGGTGGGTTCTGAGAACTCCAAAGATGGCTTTTAATTTTTCAAGGTGAATTCCTCAATGTGAAACATCAAGCAGGGTGCTTGTTAAATGTTTTCTGACAAGGACCATGTACAAGAAACCATGTGCTATCTCTCTATATCCATATACATTTTTAAAGATTTATTTATTTGAGAGAGAGTGCATGTGGGCACACGAGAAGGGAGAGGCGCAGAGGGAAAAAACCTTTAAGCCGACTCCCTGCTGAGCACTAAGCCCCACAGGGAGCTCCATCCATGACCCAGGAGAACATAACCTGACCCCAAACCAGGAATTAGTCGCTCAACCTACTGAGCCAACCAGGCACCACTTTCCCTTCTCACTTTTTTTTTTTAAGTAGGCTCCATGCCCAACAGGTAGCCCAACACAAGGGCCTAAATTCAGGACCCTGAATTAAGACCTCAGCTGAGATCAAGAGTCAGATGCTTAACCAACTGAGCCACAATGGCACCCCTGTGCTACCTCTTTTAATATAGCATGACACTGTATCTTCCTTACAATAAAGATAAATCAATTTATTAACTGTACCATATATAAATTAAAAATAGGGAACCTGGGTGGCTCAGTTCGTTAAACATCTGGCTTTGGCTCAGGTCATGATCCCAGAGTCCTGGGATCAAGTCCTGAATCAGGTTCCCTGCTCAGCAGGGGAGCCTGCTTCTCCCTTTCCCTTGCCTGCAGCTTCCCCTGCTTGAGTACTCTCTCTGTGTCAAATAAATAAAAAACTTTGGGGTGCTTGGGTGGCTCAGTGGGTTAAGCCTCTGACTTCAAGCTCAGGTCATGATCTCAGGGTCCTGGGATCAAGCCCCACACTGGGCTCTCTGCTCAGCAGGGAGCCTGCTTCTCCCTCTCTCTCTGTCTGCCTCTCTCTGTTAAATAAATAAATAAAAATCTTTAAATAAATACAAATCTTAAAAAAATTAAAAGTAAATACAAAGGTGAACCTATGTAAGCACAATACTATATATTTCTTAAATATTTTTTTAATATACTTTTTAAAGATGTTATTTATTTATTTGAGAGAGAATGAGTGAGAGAGAGCATGAAAGAGGAGGAGGTCAGAGGGAGAAACAGACTCCCCAAGGAGCTGGGAGCCCGATGCGGGACTTGATCCTGGAAGTCCAGGATCATGACCTGAGCCAAAGGCAGTTGTTCAACCAACTGAGCCACGCAGGCGCCCAAAGATTTATTTTGGAGAGAGCACACCCACGTGCACTCAGCGGGGAGAGGGAGAGAGAAAACTTCGACCAGGCTCCATGCCCAGCATGGAGCTCCAGGTGGGGCTTGATCTCACAACCCTGAGATCATGACCTGGGCTGAAATCAAGAGTCGGACACTTAACTAACTGAGCCATGCAGGTGCCCCTCAGCACAATACTATTAAAATTCACTAACAGCTGATCATTTATTGACTCCTTAATATATATTAAGCACTGGAATAAACACTCTACAAGTGTTAACTCACTTTTCACACAACTCTGTAAGAGAAGTTCTCATATAAAAGGTGAGAATATGCAAGCACAAAAATAACTGTCATTTGCAAGATTCTTCACCAGTAAATGGCAGAGCCAGAATTTTCATCCAGGAAGTCTCATCCAAATTAACTTTAAAAAGTCAAGTAGCAATAAATAAATTAATTAACTTAAAAATAAATTAATAAATAAAAATTAAAGTAGCAAACCACCTAATTGAATCAGGTTTTATCTCAGGTATACAGGTACATACAATGACATATTCATAAGGCGTGTGTATGCATGTGTACATACATGATTTTATAGAACAGTCTCAAAAAAACTATAGATGGAGATATATATCAATTATAAGTTAAAATATGTTTAGTTTGATTTCGATTCATGAACTGAAGTCAGTCACCCAAACAATGCAGTAAGAAATTTATCTTTCACAGTTACCTTTTGAAGAAGAAAACTGGAGGCTGTTTATTGCACTTCGGATATCACCAGAACACCCTTGACAGAGCAACTCTAGAGAACGTCTATCAGGGACAGTAATATTTCCTCCATTCTAAAATGAAAAAAATTGAAGTTTAAAAAACTAGTTTCTAAAACCAAAAAAACAGCTCTCCCGTTTCTAAACGAAAAAGTAAATTAGAATCTTTTAAAGTTAGATGCTAAAAAGCTTCCATGTTAAATGCCAGTCTGCTCAGGAAAGCCAATGACTTATCATACCTTAAGGTAAATTCTCAAGAGCATAAAATACTTTCACTTGTTTACTTGGACTAGATTATATTTTGAAGTTCTCTTACTATAAACACATGTATATATAAATATATACATATATATACACACACACATATATACATACATATAAACATCACTCCCTTGTCAGTTCAAGTATAAGACCAGAAAAATTTATCTATCCCTCTCCACCTTAAGAAACTCTTAATTGTTTCCTGACAACATGATTTAAATTGATTCCAGGTCATGATCTCAGGGGCCTGGGATTGAGCCCTACAGTGGCTCCATGCTCAGTGGGGAGTCTGCCTGAGATTCTCTCCCTCTGCCTGTCCCCCTGCTTGTGAATACACACACATGTTCTCTAATAAATAAATCTTTAAAAAAGATATATATTTCTGTGGAAGGAAAACTGCCTCCAAAGTCTCTAACAATTACTAATTTATTTTTTTCTACCAACAGTTATGTGAGAGTGCCAATTTTTTATCTGTGGCAGCCCTGTTTATTGATCTCTTAAAATTTCTACAAACTGATATGTGAAAAATGGTGTCTGGTTTAAATATTAATTTCTTTGATTACCAGTAGGGCGACATACCTCTCATGTTTACTGGCCATTTGTGTATTGGCTTCTCTGTTCTTGGAATTTTCACTGATTTATTTATTTTTTTTAAAGTTTTATTTTTGCAAGAGAGAGGGAGAGCACACTAGAGAAAGCACAAGTGGAATGAGGGGCACAGGGAGAAGCAGACTCCCTGCTGAGCAGGGATTCCCAATGTGGAGCTCGGTCCTGGGACTTCAGGATCATGAACTGAGCCAAAGGCAGATGCTTAACTGACCGATTCATCCAGACACTCCTGTCCTTAGCCTTTTTAGGTAGGCACATTTTTACATATTCATATATTAATACTTTATCTGTTATATAAATTGCAAATATTTTCTTCCACTCTCATGCTTATCTTTTACCTTAGCTTACCAGGCCTTCTATCATTCCCTGAGCTTTTCATTTTTCTGAAGTAAATCCAATCCAATGTTCTTAGGGCTTTTGTTTCTTTTTTAGGAAAACTATCCCTCAAACCAAAGTCAGTACTTTTTCTTAATACTATTCTCATTTTGAGGGTGCCTGGGTGGCTCAGTGGGTTAAGCATCTGCCCTTTACTCAGATCATGATCTGACTGATCAGATCATCATCATGATCTCCAGGTCCTGGGATCAAACACCAAGTGTGAGAGTGCCAATTTTTGGGTCATGATCCCAGGGTCCAGGGATCGAGCCCCGCATCGGGCTCTCTGTTCAGCAGGGAGCCTGCTTCCTTTCCTCTCTCTCTGCCTCTCTGCCTCCCTGTGATTTCTGTCTGTCTGCTTAGCAGGGAGTCTGCTTCTCCCTCTCTCCTGCTCTGTCCCTCCCTACTGCTCATTTTCTCTCTCAAATAAATAAAATCTTTAAAAAAATACTATTGTCATTTTTTTTTTGCATTCACATCTTTCATTTACTCAGAAATCTTATTTTGATTACCAGTAGGTAATCAAATTTATTTTACAGAGAGCACATGTGTGAGTGGGAGAGGGAGCAGAGGGAAAGATTCTCAAGCAGACTCCCCATTGAGTGCATAGACCAAGGCAGGGATCATGTCAGGACCCTGAGATTGTGACCTGAGCCAAAATCAAGACTCAGAAGCTGAACTGACTGAGCCACTTAGGCGCCCCTACCTAGAAATTATTTTTGTGCAGAGTATAAAGATGCAACCTTATGTTTCCCACATGGATATCCCTTATGTTTTCCACATGGATATCCAATTGTGTTAATATCACTTTTTAATTATAATAGTTTCCTCTCTCCCCACTCTAAAATGCTACTTCCATTATACAGAAAATTGTCATTTACACATACTGATATATTTCTGTGCTGTCTTCTAACTGAATCCTTCCTTTTGTGTGTCAACAGTACACAGCTGTAAAATTTACAGTTTTACATTATGTTCCAATACCTAGATAGCAAGTCTGTCTTCACTATTCTTTTACCAAAATTTTCCTGCTCATGTTTGTGATTTTCTCTTCCAGATTACTTTCACTTTTATTCTGAATACATTTATTTTATTTATTTATTTATTTTAAAAAAGATTTTATTTTTTTTTTTTAAAGATTTTATTTATTTATTTGACAGAGAGAAATTACAAGTACACTGAGAGGCAGGCAGAGAGAGAGAGAGAGAGAAGGAAGCAGGCTCCCTGCTGAGCAGAGAGCCCAAGATTTTATTTATTTTGACAGACAGAAATCACAGGGAGGCAGAGAGGCAGAGAGAGAGGAAAGGAAGCAGGCTCCCCGCTGAGCAGAGAGCCCGATTCGGGGCTCGATCCCCGGACCCTGGGATCATGACCCAAGCCGAAGGCAGAGGCTTTAAATCACTGAGCCACCCAGGTGCCCCTACATTTATTTTATTTAAAATTGTTTCAAGAGTATTTGTTTTTGAAAACTTCTAGTGTGGACTACTTGCCAAAAAGGAAATGTAATTTGGTTTTTTTTTTTTTTTTAAGATTTCATCCATTTATTTGAGAGAGTGTGAGAGAGAGAACATGACTGGGCAGGAGGGGCAGATGGAGAGGGAGAAGCAGACTCCCCACTGATCAAGAAGCCTGACCCAGAGCTCGATCCCAGGACCCTGAGATCATGACCTGAGCTGAAAGCAGACATTTAACTGACTGAGCCATGCAGGCACCCCAGGAAATGTAATTTGAAATCATGATCCTTTGTAGCTGAAGGAAATACCATAGATGTTAATCACTTTGAACACAGAAATGTGACTGAAATGTATGATCACACTTTACATACATAACAGTATCAACAAAAAGACTAAAGATCTTTTTTTCCTTGTAAAAACAGAAAAACATCTATTTAAACTAAAAACAAAACACAACGACAACAACAAAAAACCCCAAAACCTAAGATATTCACCATTCTTTTAAGTAAATCACTTAAGATGTCAATAGTCTTGGGACGCCTGGGTGGTTCAGTCAGTTAAACTGCTGCCTTTGACTCAGGTCATGATCCCAGGATCCTGAGATTGAGTCCCGTATGGGGCTGCTTGCTCGGCAGGGAGCCTGCTTCTCTCTGCCTCTGTCTGCCTCTCTGCCTGCTTGTGTGCACTCTCTCTCTGACAAATAAATAAAATAAATCTTAAAAAAAAGAGAGAGAGAGATGTCAACAGTCTTTCTTAATATAATTAACTGAGCTACAGAATGCCAGACATTAAAATGATCTTTTGATTTTCTTCTACCATCATTATCATTGTTAAGACGCCAGATAGTATCTTAACATTTCATTTTATAAAAGTGTGAAAGACTTGAATAGTGTGCTAGTTGCTGCCCCTGTGATGTAACAGTGTAAACAATAATATCAAAACTACACCAGTTTTAGGGGCATGTGGCTGGCTCAGTCAGTAGCGCATATAACTATTTTGATCTTGGGGTTGTAAGTTCAAGCCCCATGGTGGGTGTAGAGGTTACTTAAAAATTTTTAAAATCTTAAAATAAAAAAAAAGGTATACTAGTTTTAACATTCTTGCAGATCCACTATTTAAGGTATAGCATGTTAATTACGTAACAAAAAAGTCATGGAATCTCTTTTCACTATTCCAACACAAATTGCTAAAGTGAATGCCATTTGCAATCTAATGACTTAGTCTTTTTTTTTTTTTAAGATTTTACCCATTTATCTGACACAGAGAGAGAGATCACAAGTAGGCAGAGAGGCAGGCAGAAAGAGAAGGAGAAAGAAGCTCCCTGCTGAGCAGAGAACCTGATGCAGGGCTTGACCCCAGGGCCCTGAGACCATGATCCAAGCCGAAGGGAGGCCCAACCTCCTGAGCCACCTAGGTGCCCCTAAGGACTTAGTCTTAAAAAAAGTTTTGAGTTGGGGCGCCTGGGTGGCTCAGTGGGTTAAGCCGCTGCCTTCGGCTCAGGTCATGGTCTCAGCGTCCTGGGATCGAGCCCCACATCGGGCTCTCTGCTCCGCAGGGAGCCTGCTTCCCTTTCTCTCTGCCTGCCTCTCTGCCTATTTGTGATCTCTGTCTGTCAAATAAATAAATAAAATCTTTAAAAAAAAAAAAAGTTTTGAGTTAATGTGGTAAGGTGCTATGATGTTAACTATGTTTATTCTCAATGTTTGTTTAATAAATATTTAAAAGCTCTAATTTATAGTTATGTTCCTGGTACAGAATGTAGTTTTTTTTTTTAAAAAGACATTAAAAAAACACATCACAAGTAATCCTACCATCCAGAACCAATCACCCTCAGCATTTTTATGTACTTTCTTCTAGTATGTACAGGTTCAAGTACATATGTGCATTCTGCTGTTACTGAAAATGTTTTAGCACAGTGAAATGGAGTTAGAATGAACTTCCAACCTATCTGATACGTAATAGTTGTGGGATATTATGAAGTTATTCCCCCACCCAAAAGTTATTTCCTTATCTGTAAAATAGGGATTATGTACCAGTTTTGTATGGTTGTGGTGAGATTTAATAAGATCAAGTATGTAAAAATATTCTGTATAGTGCCTGACATACAATGACCTGAGCCAAAGGGAGAGGCTTTAACCCACTGAGACACCCAGGCGCCCCCGGGAAACAGTTTCTTTCGTTTTTTTTTTTTTAAGATTTTATTTATTTATTTGTCAGAGAGAGAGAGAGCACAGGCAGAATGGCAGGCAGAGTCAGAGGGAGAGGCAGGCTCCCTGCGGGGCAAGGAGCCCGATGTGGGACTCGATCCCAGGACACTGGGATCATGACCTGAGCCGAAGGCAGCTGCTCAACCAACTGAGCCACCCAGGCGTCCCAGGAAACAATTTCTTGACAGTAGACACAATTTATAGCACTGAGCCAAGCAAAGGGAAATTTACCTCAATGTGAAACAGAAAACTAGGTTTAATAATAGAGAAATGTAAGGGATTTTTAAAAATCAGTATTTCCTGCCTTTTCAAGAATGACAGGCCTGATGAATATAAGCAAATATTTGGCTCAGTGGGTTAAAGCCTCCGCCTTCGGCTC
Organism: Mustela putorius furo; assembly: GCF_011764305.1. Classification (NCBI taxonomy): domain Eukaryota; kingdom Metazoa; phylum Chordata; class Mammalia; order Carnivora; family Mustelidae; genus Mustela; species Mustela putorius. The sequence continues at coordinate 1,713,409 of NW_025421294.1, forward strand.
AGGTCATGATCCCAGGGTCCTGGGATTGAGCCCCGCATGGTGCTGTCTGCTTGGCAGGGAGCCTGCTTCCTCCTCTCTCTCTGCCTGCCTCTCTGCCTACTTGTGATCTCTGTCAAACAAATAAATAAAATATTTAAAAAAAAAAAAAGATTCAGATTAATCAGTTCTTAAGAGACTTACCTTGTTAGCTTCCACTGTCACTATTCGATTAAGAAATTTCATCATAATTGTTGGTGCCACAGGGTTAAAACTGTTAAAAAGGTATTTTAAAGAAAAATAGTGGTTAAATGATCAATTTAAAAATATAACATGTATATAAGCTTATAAGCAGAAATTTCATTCTTACCTAATGTTTGCTATAGCACACTCTTCCTGAATTTCTTTGGGAAACAATAACCTCTGATTATTATCTCCACTGAGACTGTCAGAAATTATAAATATTAGAGGACATCGACCAGTGTGCACATATTTCCTAGAATAAAGTACAGCAATGTTTAAATACAAGCTAATGCCATTTAATTCAAAGTTTGAGAAAACTTCACTGAAACTCACCTGAGAATTTCATGTAAAGTATGAGAATCTCGATAAAACTGGTTAGGTAAATCCTATCGAAAAATGGTAAATATTACTCAGTTATTTTATTGTGTAAGTTTATGTAAGACTTGTATTTACCAAATTAGAGAAAAAATGTTATATATACAATTCAGAAATTAAGGAAAACATGAAAAAGTGGATTACTAAACAGTAAAATCCATCAATAGGAAACCCAATTTTCATTCAAATTTCTTAGGATCACTACTAGTTACAGTATTTTCACTAAAAACATCATTTGCCAAATAATTTTTTGCTTTTCTATACTGAAGACATTAAAATTTTAAAGTTCATTTACTTATAGCTTCTATTCAAGTTTACTGAAAAAGACCTGAGGTTTCCGCTATCACTGAGCCTTTACATTACATTTTACCACTATTAATACCATGGAGAGAGTTAATGCCCCTATCAATAAGATATATCTTGCAATTATTTACTCAATAGTTACAGCAGGATCTCAAAATCTGTCCATACTTCAATGAGAATTATCCTTTTATCAGTTCTTAGATCATCTCCAAGCATTTGTAGTTTGTTATACTTTGTTGCTCTTAGTAGAAACTCTTTAAAAACTGCTATCTGAGACTGGTAGGGAAACACATGGAAGCTGGATTCTGAAAAAAAAATTTAACACTTTTACTTTCAACAAATTATGTATACATCAAAATTACACACCTAACTAACACACACATATACATTACTGATTACATTCACATATACCTGAAGCTTACAACATTGTAGATTTTTTTTATTTAGGCAAAGCTGTACAAATTTAAAATAGGATATTCATGGGGCGCCTGGGTGGCTCAGTGGGTTAAAGCCTCTGCCTTCGGCTCAGGTCATGATCCCAGGGTTGTGGGATATAGCCCCGAATTGGGCTCTCTGCTCAGCAGGGAGCCTGCTTCCTCCACTTTCTCTCTCTGCCTGCCTCTCTGCCTACTTGTCATCTCTGTCAAATAAATAAATAAAATCTTTAATAAAATAAAATAGGATATTCATGGGGTGCCCAGGTGGCTCAGTGGGTTAAGCCTCTGCCTTTGGCTCAGGTCATGATCTCAGAGTCCTAGGATTGAGCCCCACACTGGGCTATCTGATCAGCAGGGAGCCTGCATCCCCCTCTCTCTCTGCCTGCCTCTCTGCCTACTTCTGATCTCTCTCTCTCTCTCTGTCAAATAAATATATAAAATATTTTTAAAAATAAAATAAAATTGGATATGCATTTCAAAAAACAAGAGTCATCATGGACCACAATGAATTTTCTATAACAATGAATGTAATATGGAATTAACTGACTTTAGAACACAGTTGCTAATATAATAGTCACACAACTGGTAAAAACATTTACATCTTTGCCTATACAATAAAAAACTCCAAATGAGTGTGTTGACGACGAATCAATTAGTCAGACTTAATCCTTAAAGAATCCCATTCTCTTGGGGCACCTGGGTAGCTCAGTGGGTTAAAGCCTCTGCCTTCTGCTCAGGTCATGATCTCAGGGTCCTGGGATCAAGCCCTGCATCGGGCTCTCTGCTCAGTGGGGAGCCTGCTTCCCCCTCCCTCTCTCTCTGCCTCTCTGCCTACTTTGATCTCTGTCAAATAAATAAATAAAATCTTTTAAAAAAAGAATCCCATTCTCATCTACTAGAAGCAAGCTTCCCTTCTTCTCAAAGTATTTCTGTCTGAAACTTGGAAGTAGGAAAGAAAATGGTCTCATATGGTTTCATCTGATCGCTACTCTCATTTTGTGAACCTACTGATAGTGGGTAGATGTCAATCTAGCATAGGAGTGACAACATATATTTTCGCACAAAAACATATACCCAGGGGCGCCTGGGTGGCTCAGTCATTAAGCCTTTGCCTTCAGCTCACGTCATGATCCCAGGGCCCGGGGATCAACCCCCACATCAGGTTCCCTGGTCAATGAGCCTGTTTCTCCCTCTCCTTCTACCTGTAGCTTCACCTACTGTGCCCTATCTCTGTGTCAAATAAATTTTTAAAATCTTAAAAACAAAACAAAACAAAACAAAAAACATACCCAAAAGGATCTTAGGAATCTCAAGAATATAGTTGGGGAGGTTACTTCAAACCTCCTTCAAACATAGACTTTTCCCACTATTTCTACTACGTTCATAGCTAACCTTACCAGGATTAAGTATCTCCTTGAAATCATCTTTTTGGAAGTCTGGTAAAATTGGATTAATCCACTCTTGTACTTGAATACCATGCTCCTTTGATAGTATTTTTAGAGTTGTTGTTTTCCCACATCCAGGAGGACCTGTTATTAATAAAATAGATCCACCCTAAAACCAAATACAAATATAAATCAAATATCAAAATCACACACACACAAAATCGAAATCACTGGAATGCTAGAATATTATGTTTGAATTTTTTTATGTTTGAATTTTCTTTCAAATATTACATCCATAAAGATTTACTAAATATCTGGGGGCGCCTGGGTAGCTCAGTGGGTTGAGCCGCTGCCTTCGGCTCAGGTCATGGTCTCAAGGTCCTGGGATCGAGTCCCACATCGGGCTCTCTGCTCAGCAGGGAGCCTGCTTCCCTCTCTCTCTGCCTGCCTCTCTGCCTACTTGTGATTTCTGTCAAATAAATACATAAAATCTTAAAAAAAAAAAAAAGATTTACTAAATATCTGAAATAAGCTAACTTTTACACAGATGTTACCTGGATTATACCAGCTTTAGATGAAAGAGGATAATCTTATTTCTTCAACTTTAAGCATAACTTCTGATAGTTCTTCAATTCTTACACTATGTCTCTCCCAAGGACTACTGAGTAGCCAAATTAAAACAACTAAACTTCAGCTAGACTAAGGAGATAATGTCTGAAACAAGTATTTTTAGAGGTTACCTGAACTCAAAATTCAAACTTAATACAGATCTCTTTGGATTATATGCTTTAGTATTAAACAAGTATAATATTCTGATGGGAAATGTAGGATATCAGAATCGTTACAAAATGTGTCTTAAGAAATATATTTTCCAGGGTGCCTGGGTGGCTCAATTGGTTAACCAACTGCCTTTGGCTCAGGTCATGATCCCGGAGTTCCAGGATTGAGTTCCACATCGGGGTTCCAGCTCCACGGGTAGTCTGCTTTTCCCACTGACCTTCTCCCCTCTCGTGCTCTCTCTCAAATAAATAAATAAAATCTTTAAGAAAAAAAAGAAAAATATTTTCCAGAGATAGAACTCCAAAGAGAGACTATAGGTTGTGGGTCATAATAATATCTCCTCGTGTAATAAATCTGATAAAAAAAAAAGTTAAAGTAAACAATATATCAGGGGAAGATGATCTCCTACATTCCCTGGTGGGCTATAATCCTTGCTCAACTGTTTACCTTTACTAACTAATGCAAATAAGGGACCTTGTACATGGCCCCAGAGGACAACCCATCCTACTTTTTAAAATGTATGAGTGCATGAGTTATAGTGATATTAGCCATGACTTTAATGATTAAATAATATATATTAAATATGGTGTCTCTGATCAAATACAGAAAACAAGGTTATATATTGATGAGTTGATGTAAAGGTGACCAAATAAAGACTGTTTTGCAGGAATCTAAATCCTTACTTCTCTTTGGAACTATGACTCAGTATTTGCTTACTATTTCTAGTAACTTTACAGGGCATACCTAATGTAAATAATGAGAACTGACTACTTCCAAGGAGATTTAAAAAAAAAGAGGATGATCAAACACAGACACCCGTGCATGTTTCTTTTTCTTTCTTTTTTTTTTTTTATTAAGATTTTAATTTATTTATTTGACACAGAGAGAGATCACAATTAGGCAGAGAGGCAGGCGGGGGGGTGGGGGAAGCAGGCTCCCTGCTGAGCAGAGAGCCCGACACAGGGCTTGATCCCAGGACCCCGAGATCATGACCTGGGAGTCACCCAGGTGCCCTCCATGTATGTTTCTTATATAATAAAGTGCCTTATTTTTTGACAGAGTGAGTAGAGCCACATAGCAAAAGTTTTGCTTCCAGTAAGTGGGAGATAGTCTATGAGAACACTAAAACGTGAAGACTTTTGTTAATGTTCTCATTGTCTACATTACAATAGGCTTTTCTTCATTGTTTTAAATTGAAGTAAAAATGGCATATAGTATCCTAATAGTTTGTACATCATAGTGATTCAATATTTTTATGTCTTACAAAATGATTGTAAGTCTAGTTATCATGTCACTATATAAAGTTACTACAATGTTACTGACTATATCCACTATGCTGTACATTACATTTCCATCACACTGTTAACAGTTTTACTATATTCTGAAAATGTTGCTCTGAAAAATTAAATTAAGTATTTTAAGTACTTACAATAAATTTAAGAAAAAATAATTTTAGCTTGTCCACAGAAAAATCTATACATTGTCAAAAACGGGAGGGCGGGCTGCCTGGGTGGCTCAGTGGGTTAAAGCCTCTGCCTTCGGCTCAGGTCATGATCTCAAGGTCCTGGGATCAAGCCCCGAGTCCGGCTCTCTACTCAGCAGGGAGCCTGCTTCCCTTCCTCTCTCTCTGCCTGTCTCTCTGCCTACTTGTGAACTCTGTCAAATGAATAAATAAAAAATCTTAAAAAAAAAAAAATGGAGGGGGATAAGCCTGGGTGGCCTCAGTTGCTTAAGCATCTGCCTTCAGTTTAGATCATGATCCCAGGGTCGTGGCATTGAGTCCCATGTGGGGAAACCTTGCTCAGCAGGGAGCCTGTTTCTCCCACTGCCTGCTGCTCCCCCCACTGCCTGCTACTCCCCCTGCTCGTGTTCTGACAAATAAATAAATAAAATCTTTAAAAATATTTTTCTTGAATAAAAATGTCTTATAATTATTGACATCATTGAACTTTTATATAATAAAGAGTATACATGGGCCCCTAGGTGGCTCAACAGGTTAAAGCCTCTGCCTGCAGCCCAGGTCATGATCCCAGGGTCCTGGGATCGAGCCCCGAATCGGGCTCTCTGCTCAGTGCAGAGCCTGCTTCTCTCTCTCTCTCTCTCTCTGCCTGCCTCTCTGCCTACTTGTGTTCTCTGAGCCCCGAATCGGGCTCTCTGCTCAGTGCAGAGCCTGCTTCTCTCTCTCTCTCTCTGCCTGCCTCTCTGCCTACTTGTGTTCTCTGAGCCCCGCATCGGGCTCTCTGCTCAGTGCAGAGCCTGCTTCTCTCTCTCCCTGCCTGCCTCTCTCCCTACTTGTGTTCTCTGTCAAATAAATAAATAAAATCTTAAAAAAAAAAAAAAAAGAGTATACAACTGGTGAGAGTTCAACTTCTTAGCGGGAAGATTTTATTTTTATTTTTTTTTAAGATTTTATTTATTTGTCAGAGAGAGTGGGGGGAAGAGGGAGAGAGAAAGAATGCACACAAGCAGGGGGAACGGCAGGCAGAGGGAGAAGCAAACTCCTGCTGAGCAACGAACCTGATGAAACACTCGATGGACCCTAAGACCCCTAACCAACCGAGCCACGCAGATGTCCCAATAAATGAAATCATGAAAAAAAAAATCACCATTTCACAATCTTAACAAAATAATTGATTCAGGCAAGGACTGAAAATGGACACTAAAGCACTTACGTGAAAGGGGGAATTGGACTTTTTTTTAAAAAAAGATTTTATTTATTTATTTGACAGACAGAGATCACAAGTAGGCAGAACATCAGGTAGAGAGAGAGGGGGAAGCAGGCTCCCCGCCGAGCAGAGAGCCTGACGTGGGGCTCGATCCCAGGATCCTGGGACCATGACCCGAGCCGAAGGCAGAGACTTAACCCACTGAGCCACCCAGGCACCCCGGGAATTGGACATTTAACATTGTGGCATAGATTATGTGGCAGTCACAAGGGAAAATTACTTCATAATGAAGATTTCTGACTATTACTGGGGCTCCTGAGTGGCTCAGTAGCTTATGTGTCTGCCTTTGGCTGAGGTCATGAGTCCTGGGACTGAGCCCCCAGTTGGGCTCCCTACTTAGTGGGGAGCCTGCTTCTTCCTTTCCCCGCCTCTCGCTCATGCTCTATCTCTCTAATAAATGAATAAAATCTTTAAAAAAAGAAAGATTTTTACTATTATTTCCTTAATTTAGTGATCAAAGTTAACATGAAAAACAGGAGAACCAAACATATTTTCTGATATGGTGCAATATAAAACATACACCACGACCTAAAAAGTATTCTTAAAAAATGTTCAACTGAGTCAAATCAAACCCTTGATTCAAACTTCCAAGCCACAGGAAATGGAAGATAGAAGAACAGGTTAGTCATCATGAAGAGGAAACAACCTGACAAATCTAGAAGGTTAGGGTTCTACACGTCACCTGGCCTGGACTCTCTGGTAAGTCAATGTCTTAGAGTAAAAAAGAGGGTGAAAGAGGATCGTTCTAGATTTTAAAAGACCTAAGGGGTGTAACAATCAAAAGCAACATGTAGTCCTTGATTAGATCCTGGTTGTAACAAATCCACTATAAATAATATTTTGCAGACAAATAGAGAAATGTGAATATGAAATGAGCATTAGATAACATTATCTAACATAACACTAGATAATTTTGTTAGAATAATATATATATATAATGGAATACTATGCAGCCATCAAAAGAAATGAAATCTTGCCATTTGCAACGACGTGGATGGAACTAGAGGGTATTATGCTGACCGAAATAAGTCAATTAGAGAAAGACAATCATCATATGATCTCCCTGATATCAGGAATTTGAGAGGCAAAGTGGGGGGTTTGGGGGGTAGGGAAGGAAAAAATGAAACAAGATGGGATCGGGATGGAGACAAACCATAAGAGACTCTTAATCTCACAAAACAGAGGGTTGCCGGGGGGAGGAGGGTAGGGAGAGGGTGGTTGGGTTATAGACATTGGGGAGGGTATGTGCTATGGTGAGTGCTGTGAAGTGCGTAAGCCTGATGATTAACAAACCTGCAACCTGGGGCTAAAAATACATTATATGTTAATTAAAAAAAAAAAAAAAGAGTATTCTTCATAATATCATTCCATGTTTGTCCATGTTTGAAATTTTCTATATTAAAAAACTAACAAAAAGATTAAAAAAAAGAATAATGGTATATACAGTCAATTAGGAAAGTGCTTTATTTTTAAAAAAGAGGTATATGGATATTTCTAGAAGTCTGACTAAAACGTCACATATTCATAATTGAAAATACTTTAAAATACTTAAGAGTGAAAATGAGGTATATAGTAGGCATAAGACTATTCATTTATTATTCTACTTTACTTTACTTTTTAAGAATCTCAAAATAAAGTTTAAAAAGAGAGAAAAAAAAATTCTAGCTTGAAGGCTAAAAGTAATTACAGAAGTAGGAAGTGAAACAAAAAACATCAGCCTTAAAATGAATGATGACTGTTTTAGGCTGTATTTAGTACAAAACTAATATGTAATTTGCCTGCTTGCTTCAGCATGAGATAATCTGATGTGCTAAATATACTGGCACCCTAACGAGTTCATTATGCTTAATGATGATGATGAGACATAAGTAGGTAAAAGAAGTTTAAGAAAGAAACTCAAAATCTCTGAGTCTTTTGGTGAAGTGTGTAGGAGTAAATAAAAGACTTTTTTATTGTAGGTGATTTGGACTTAACAAAGTCAACATAAAAGTTTAATTTCTGGAAGACTGGGTGGTTCAGTTAGTTAAACATCTGCCTTCAGCTCAGGTCATGATCCCAGAGTCCTGAGATCAAGCCCTGCATCAGGCTCTCTGCTCCATGGGGAGCTTGCCTTTCCCTCTCCCTCTGCCTGCCGCCTCCCCTGCTTGTGCACATGCACACTCTGTCAAATCAAGCAATCAATCTTAAAAAAAAAAAAAAGAAAAAAGTTCTTACAACCAACTATAAAACAGAGAAACATTTGATGTTATATATTTTAAAACACATTTCTTATTCAGTTACCTGTTTTGGTTGCCTTTCTAAGACTTTAGCTTTTAACCAGGTTTCAACTTCTTCAATTTTCTTTTTATGCACAGCAAGTTCATGCTAAAAATTTCAAGTTTAGAACAAATTTTAACTCAAGGATTTTTGGTACAGCAGCCCACATTAATCTAAATTAAGCATTTTCAATGAAGAAAACTAGCAAACAACATGATAAGAGAATTTAAAAGTCTTTGCTATTATACTTCATTTTTTATATTGAAAAATTCTGGGGGTGCCTGGGTGGCTCAGTGGGTTAAAGACTGCCTTCGGCTCAGGTCATGATCCCATGGTCCTGGGATTGAGCCCCACATCGGACTCTCTGCTTGGCAGGGAGCCTGCTTCCCTTCCTCTCTCTCTGCCTGCCTGTCTGCCTACTTGTGATCTCTGTCAAATAAATAAATAAAATCTTAAAAAAAAAAAATTCTATCCTTAACACTGATACCATTGTCTGAGAATTTGGGGCAGGTTGGGAATTACAAAACTTTAAAATCCTGACATACATTTTTGGGAAGGGAATAAATAGGGAGAGATATCACGTTTAAGAAAATAAACAGATCAATTCTATGTTGGGATTAAATTAAATCTATGATAAATAACCAACGATACAATTTCAGAATAACTTGAAAAATGCTGAGCCATGGAACATAAAAAAACTATGAATTACTGGGTTTTTTTCCTAATTCATTTAGAAAGATTTTTATGAGTAATAATCTGAAAATATATATTTCTCTCCTTCCTGAAATTGCATTATATATACTTGTTTGCATCCTTTTTAGTACCTGAGTTTCTGGCTTGTATTTATCCACCCATGGTTCATTTTCAGACAGATATTCTTTAGAATTCTCAAGACCATAAGTCTTTTCTGAGGAAGATGGCTTTTCTCTTTTTCTAGCTGGAAATCTGCTATTGTCTAATCTGGAAGGCACATTTTTCCTTCTGTGACTTGAGTTATTCACACCTAATGATGTGGCAGTAATAGAGATGCCTGTATTCTCTGAAAAATCATCAAACGATGGGTCCACCCAGTCTGTTACCTGAAAAAAAAAGAAATCATGTAAATATTAAATTATCTACCTCTATTCCCTATATAAGTAAACTACTCTCTATAAAAAACCATATTCACATATCTGCAACATTTTATTTTTATTTTTTTAGAAGATTTTATTTATTTGTCAGAGAGAGAGAGTGCACACAAGCAGGGGGAGCAACAGGCAGAGAGAAGCAGGCTCTCCCCTGAGCAAGGAGCCTGATGTGGGACTTGATCCCAGGACCCTGAGATCATGACATGAGCCAAAAGCAGATGCTTAACCAACTGAGCCACCCAGGCGTCCCTATCTGCAACATTTTAAATCAAAACCTCACAAATTAGTTCTTTAAGTAAAACTGGCATATACATATTAGTTATTTTTTTACTTCATGGTAAGAACATATGCATACTTGTCTGCTTCACCAGGGTAATAACAAATGCCATATAAAGGAATATAGAATATAAACTTAATTCTTTTTACTAATCTTCCTAGTATAGAATAGGCTGATTCTTCTTAAGCTCATTTGTAGGACTAAAACAGAAATACTAAAAATTACGTGCCAAAAAAGAAGCAAAACAAAGAAATAAAATATTATTTTAAGCATATATAACTGTAAGAAGAATAAAACTTCTGTTTTGACCAGGTAATTAATTCACAAACTAAGAACCACTGCAGATATCCAAATAATCCCTATCAGCTTCAGGACTTTGAGAAGATACAGCCCAAGAATCCTGATGGTATGGATAATTTGTAAATATGACCTGATTTTATTCTCTTCAGCCCATAAAGCAAATAGTATTTTCATAAAGGGAGGCAGGCTTTCCAGGCAGGAGGACTTATTTCCCAGATTTGTCTAAGAAAACAGAACTGGGATAATAGAACAGCAAAATCGATGGTTCTACTTCACGTTCTTCTGTATTTTTGAGAAATTGCTGATCTCTCTGCATTTCCTCCATCATTCCCTTTCCTTTAGAATCCTCTGTAAGTATACACAGATGAAGATGATGAATTCAGCTATTTAAAACTAAAAATACTTCGGTGTGTTTAAAGGTTTTTTTGGGAACAAAAATTTTTATGATGAATTTTCTTAACATTCCTGAAGTATAAATCTAGAAGAACCTAGCTTAGTATGTGGCTTTTGAAATTCCTTGGCTGCCTAATAAGGGGGAACCAAGATTATATTTTCCTTGAAGAACACTTAGCCATAGTTGTGAACTATTTACTAGACAATGCTAAGGAAAAGCAAGCTGGGGTTTAGAACTATCTGAGGAATGAAAGTCACACTTCATTCCCCCTTTAAAGACAGAAGGTTAGGAATACTATCACCAATAAGTAAAGAAATGAAGACCTGTGGGAAAAAATTTCAGTCACAGCCTAAAAATTCATTTCTAAAAAAAAAAAAAAAAAAAAAAAAAAACAATTCATTTCTCCTTCTTCAAAAGACTGTCGACAGTACTACAATTTTGGCTCCTCATCTGTTTTTAAGAGTTTAGGGGCACCCGGGTGGCTCAGTTAAGAATCTGCCTTCGGCTCAGGCCGTGATCCCGGGGTCCTGGGATTGAGCTTGCATCGAGCTCCTGCTAACCAGGGAGCCTGCTTCTCCCTCTGCCCCTCCTCTCTCCTTTTCTCAAATAAATAAAATCTAAAAAACAAACAAGAGTACTTAGGGGCACCTGGGTGGCTCTGTCAGTTGAGCTTGAACTTTTGGTTTCAGCTCAGGTTGTGATCTCAAGGTCATGAAATGGAGCCCCCCAGAGTTGGGCTCCACACTCAGCACAAAGTCTGTTTAAGACTTCCTCTGCCCTTCCCCACCCCCTGACCCTGGCTCGCACATGTTCTCTCTCCCAAAATAAATACATCTTAAAAGAAAGAAAAAAAAGTAAAAATACCATGTTATAGTAAAACTTTTGATAGCATATCTGATCTTGCAATTCTGATCTGTAAGTTATTTATACATTTTATAGTTTTATATCTTGCATAAACATGGAGTCCTATTTACTGGGGAAAAAAGAAACACCAAAAATTAATAATTTACTTAAGATCAGAGAAAAATAAGACCCACCAGTATGAAAATAACTACCCAACAAATAAGCATGATACTGACTGACCCCGTCCTACCCTATCACTAGCCTTGCTAAGAACTGGCACTCTAAAACATGATATTTAAGTGGCAGGCCTTGTGGTTAAGCTTTATTTTTATTTATCTGTTTTTTTAAAGATGTTATTTATTCATTTGAAAGAGAAAGAGACAGTAAGGAGAGGGGCAGATGGAGAGGGAGAGAAAAGGAGAGAATCCCAAACAAACCCAGCACTGAGTGCAGAGACTGCCAGAGCTCCATCCCACAACCCTGAAATTATGACCTGAGCCATAACCAAGAGTCAGATGCTCAACTAACAGTGCCACTGTTGCCCCTCATTGTTACGCTGTAATACTATGACTCCTGTTTTTCTTTCTTCTATTGATCTTCCATGCAAGAGTTTTCAGCCTTTCTTCCGACTGAAATTGAAAACACTTTTTTTAAAAATTAAGATTGTACTTTTAGTCATTTCACACTTAATATTGCAATTTTTAGATCACCAGTTACAACAGATACTGTACACTATTACTTTGACGGCAATAACAAGTCATTAAAAACATACACAAAAACAATCCTTTCTTTTTGGGCAATTATTACATGGCCATTTTAGTATATCATACCTTTGTAGAAGATACCTTTGGTCTAAGAAAAGTTTTTGACATTATAAACTTTAATAGTTCCCATCCGTAGTATACAACCTGTAGTAATACATTAAAGTATAATTCACCTAAGGAAACAAAAAAAAAATTCTCAAATTAGGAAAACTATAAAAAAGAAATATAGTAATATAAGCCAATATACTCTACAGTATGATAATGGCTCAAAAACTAATGAGAGGACATAGTAAACACAGGTGAAGAGGTCAAAATGCTAAAATAAAGTTTACTTTTAATCACTAGAACTGTCAAATAATCCACACGTGGTGGTATAAACAGTCTTTCATACGAACTCAACAATGTATTAGAGAAAATAGAAAAAATGCATTCGACATTTTGTGCAGCTTTTGTGCTGAAAATTAAAATTTCCCTCACTTGAAATCACAGTTCTAGGGTTTTTTTCTGCGAAATTTCAAAAAAACCCTCACCATTTAACAAATTCAGATTTTCACTTACTTTGGAAAAAGACTATAAATCTAACTGTATATATTTTCTGTAAGTGTTCTTCTTACTTGAACATACTGGAAAATATGGGGACAATAATGTTTTCCGACTTTAATAATTATTCAATGTTTACATAAACTAATGAATTCATCAGTTTGAAGTGAGCTTGAAGCAAAGTTTTTTAAGGTCTGCAAATTTATAAATTGGAAGGTGTATATGGATTTTAAGGTTTGGACACACATATGTTACATAACGTGAAAAGATTCCATACACGAAAAAATAAATTTTACACACACACTCACACTCACACACACACACACACACTGTTCACGATTAAAAAGGTTTTTGCTTTGGAGATTCAAAGAGATACATGGGTGGGGAAAAAAAACACTTGTTGGTTGTCAGGTCGAAATAAAAGACGCAGACTGTTTTTACGGTCAGGACTCCAGTCGCTCTTTAAAAACAAGACTGACAATTACCTCCTTTAAAAAAGAAGATAACTGTCCCAGATGATGTCAGGTTCCTGAAATGAGATGTCAGAGGTAGAAAAGACCTTCAAGAATATTTCTAGTCTACCCACCACCCGCCCTCACACACTGGACTGGCGATACTAAGCCCAGACACTCGTCCAGCGTAAAGTTACTAATCAGCGGAGAGCGAAGAAGATCTCGCCATGTCCCCACGCCAGGCCAGAATTTTGCACCCCCACCCTCCAACCCCAAATGGAATGGGCAGGTCGGGAGGAGGAGCGAAAACAGATCGGGGAGGCGTGAAGGCAGAGATGGGTTCGCGTCTCCAAAACATACATAGACCAAAGCCGCAATCGCGGCGGCCTTACTTTCCGGGAGCTGCATCCCCTCGTGGCGGGAGAGGAGTGGAGGAGCCAGACAGACTTTGCTCCAGCGGAAAGGCAAGTACCTGGCCCTAGCCAGGCTCAGCGCCGAGCCTCTCGGAGGTCCCGCCTCCCGGGGACCTTCTAGCCGGTCGGCGCTTCCGCGACACAGGCAGAAGGGCAGCCGCCAACGGCTCCGGTGGCTTAGGCTTCTACCGCACTGCCTGACCCAAATCCAGGACCCGACCTGTGCCCCTGCCTTGGACTCCGCGCTGCAAGCGTGCTATAGAAGGCCAGGTAACCAATATTCAGTGGCGAAGCGGTGGAGACGGGCCGCGAGCGCCGCGCACGGCCTCGAAGCCGTCGGGGCCACTGGCGCTTGCCGCAGCTCGCCGCTTCCGGCTCCTCCCTTTTGTGCGTAAAGCGCGTGGGCCTAGACGCCCGGAGACAGCGCGGTGAGGACCATGTTGCTTCCGAACATCCTGCTCACCGGTCAGGCTCGCGGCAGGGCGGCGCTGGGTGGCGGGGCAGGCCAAGGGCGTCGAGTGCGGTGGGGCGTCGGACGTCCGAAGGGTGCCGTTCTGTGTTCTGTTTCGAGGCTAGTGGAGGGCCGCGCGGCGTGGCGGTTGTCAGGACCTCGAAGAGACGGGTTCCTCCGACCGTTGTGGGAGGCGGGGTGGGGGGCGGGGAATGTTGATTGTGTTGGCCCGAGGCTGCTCGGTGAGAGAGGGAGACTTCTTCAGGTCCTCTTTCTGGCACACTGCCGAAATCTTTCGGAATCTGGTTTTTGTTTGTAAAAGTCTGATGGGTTTTTTGTTTTTGTTTTTAATTGGCAGGGTTGGTCTTTAGAGTAAGGGTCTGTAAGTCGCTTTCAGACCCTTAGTGGATCTTTTAATGCTGCTGGAAACGCTTGTCCTTAGGCCTTCCTGGGGCGTATCTCTTTTTCTTTTGTATCTGCCAATTACGGTTGGACAAAAGGGTTCGAATATATATGGCGCAGGGTGATTAACTTGCTGTGTACTTTTATTGAATTAGCATCAGAAGCTTTTTTATCGTGAAGTTCCCGGATGATAGTTGTCTTTCATACTGTTTAAAGTTTTTCCCCATAAATAATTTCTTAATTAAAAAAAATAAAATAAATGATGGTAATTTGAGGTACTTAGTGTTATTCTGGGAGTATCTGTTAACAGTGGCAGGTAGTCTGAGAATTCTTATTAATCCCCCAAGCCCCACTCCTGATAGATCAGATTCACTTGGTGAGATTCCCTTATGCAACAGACTTTGAGTAGTTTTGATTGGTTTTAGTGTTTATTCACAAGGAATTGCTAATTAGGATATTTTTCACTTCAGTTGTTAAAAAACTTGAAGAAGGGTAGATAGGTGGCTAATATCTAACAAGTATCTATGGCTTGTCTTACAGGTACACCAGGGGTTGGAAAAACCACGCTAGGCAAAGAACTTGCATCAAGATCAGGACTGAAATACATTAATGTGGGTGATTTAGCTCGAGAAGGTAAGGGATACATTGGTGATGGTTTTAAAAAAGAGACTAGATAATAGAGTATTAATATTATACTCTGAGGGCACAAAAAGCAGAGACAGACCATTAAGGAATTTATGCTCTGTTGGGAACCTTTAGAAAGAGAAAGTAATATAAGTGTAGTACTGTCTTGGGTTGTTCTGACTATTCTGATTATTCTGCCCCATCCTGCCCCACTCTGTTGGCCAATAGTTCTTAGTGGTAATAATTGGGAAGGCTACCATGAGAAGATGGGACATAGAGAGAATGTTTTTGAAATGGGCAAACACATAAAGGTTTGGATGGTCCTAAGCATATCTGTGGAGATGGTGAGTAGAGATCTCACTGGAAGGATATTATTTTGAACTCTTAGGACATGACTGTTCTATGGTTTCTTCTTAGCTTTGTTTGATAGTTGCATGCCTGCACACAACTGCACATTATTCTAAAGTGATAAATGTTTTTATTTTACCTCGTTTTTTCCCAATTTTTATCACTCCCTTACTTGTCTTCATTTTTTATATATTCTGTAATTTGTATAGGGCAGAAATTTAATAAACTTAAAGGGACCTTAATTAAAATTAAAAAGATTTAACACTTAAAAATTTAAATATATTTTCAAAAATTTAACAGTATTTAAAATTCTTGAAGTTCCTGACAGTTGCTGCTAAAGTAACTATTTCAGATTTGATCTAATGTCCGTATTTTTTTCAAACGATCTAAAGTCTGATCAACGGATATCATGGAGTCTGGCAAGATGGCTTCTCCCAAGAGCATGCCGAAAGATGCACAGATGATGGCACAAATCCTGAAGGATATGGGGATTACAGAATATGAGCCAAGAGTTATAAATCAGATGTTGGAGTTTGCCTTCCGATATGTGACCACAATTCTAGATGATGCAAAAATTTATTCCAGCCATGCTAAGAAAGCTACTGTTGATGCAGATGATGTGCGATTGGCCATCCAGTGTCGTGCTGATCAGTCTTTTACCTCTCCTCCCCCAAGAGATTTTTTATTAGATATTGCAAGGCAAAGAAATCAAACTCCTTTGCCATTAATCAAGCCATATTCAGGCCCCAGGTTGCCACCTGATAGATACTGCTTGACTGCTCCAAACTATAGACTTAAGTCTTTACAAAAAAAGGCATCTACCTCTGCGGGAAGAATAACAGTTCCACGGTTAAGTGTTGGTTCAGTTACTAGCAGACCAAGTACTCCCACTCTTGGCACACCAACCCCACAGACCATGTCTGTGTCAGCTAAAGTAGGGACTCCAATGTCCCTCACAGGGCAAAGGTTTACAGTACAGATGCCCACTTCACAGTCCCCAACTGTAAAAGCATCAATTCCTGCAACATCCGCAGTTCAGAATGTTCTGATTAATCCATCATTAATTGGGTCCAAAAACATTCTTATTACCACTAACATGGTGTCATCACAAAATACTGCCAATGAATCATCAAATGCAATGAAAAGAAAACGAGAAGATGATGATGATGACGATGATGATGACGATGATGACTATGATAATTTGTAATCCAGCCTTGATGCTTGTAACATGTATACTTGGTCTTGAATCCATTGTACTAGATTAAACGTGCATGCTGGGTATTTTCAAGTTGTGTTGTAGAAAACTTAAATGCTATTTAATGAGTAAATATAGTTATCCTTTCCGATTGAGATGTTGGGTTTTCTTTAATAGGATTAGTAATGGTTATTCATCAGCCTTTAAGTGTAAAAAATAAAACTTTTCATCAGTTTGACTGTTGGTATTTTGGCAATTATGTTTTTAGAAGCAGTTTTCTCACGTGTCACCAACAAGAATAACAGTAACAACAACTTTAGTTGTTCATAAACTAGAGTTTATGGGGCTCCTGGGTGGCTCAGTGGGTTAAGCAGCTGCCTTCGGCTCGGGTCGTGATCTCAGGGTCCTGGTATCGAGTCCCGCATGGGGCTCTGCTCAGCAGGGAGCCTGCTTCCCTTCCCCTCTCTCTGCCTGCCTCTCTGCCTACTTGTGATCTCTCTGTCAAATAAAATCTTTAAAAAAAAAAACCTAGAGTTTATGAACTCTAGTGTTCATAAACACTAGAGTAGTACTTCTAGTGTCTTAAGATGTTTAGATCACAGCATGATCTCTAGTGTCTAAGTCATTCTTATGGCCCCATTTTCTAAAATTGCTGAAGTGTAACCATGTCTCTTTTTTGTAGAGTCCATTTCATCTGTTTGGATTTCTCTTCTTCAATTACTCAACTTCTTCCTGGGTCCTTTTTTGTTCTCTCTGGTTTTATTTAAGGACCCTTAATGTGTCTTCCAGGATGTCCCCACTTCAGAACTTAATTTTTTTCCCCATTATCTCTTTTTGCAGGTCAGTTTTGCATATCTTAGCTTTGTCATATTTTTGATACTGTAAGTATCATGATCATATTTTTAATCCAGGTTTGGTATTTAAGTATAGTGAATAAAACTTGGGTATTGTTTTACATGACCAGTCTCCCATTTTACACCTACATAAAAAAAATCTTTTTTTTCCTTTGCCTGTTGAACTTTACAGTCTCTGACAAGTGATTTTAGAGTAACCTACAGTTGTCAATTTCAGTCTTCCAGTTTATCTTACCGAATTTAATACTTTAAAAAAAAAAGACTTTATTGGGGCGCCTGGGTGGCTCAGTGGATTAAAGCCTCTGCCTTCGGCTCAGGTCATGATCCCAGGGTCCTGGGATCCAGCCCCGCATTGGGCTCTCTGCTCAGCAGGGAGCCTGCTTCTTCCTCTCTCTCTGCCTGCCTCTCTGCCTACTTGTGATCTCTGTCAAATAAATAAAGTCTTAAAAAAAAAAAGACTTTATTTATTTGACAGATCACAAGTAGGCAGAGAAAACAGAAGGAAGCAGGCTCCCTGCTGAGCAGAGAGCCCACTGTGGGCTCCATCCCCGGACCCTGAGATCATGACCTGAGCCGAAGGCAGAGACTTTAATCCACTGAGTCACCCAGGCACCCCTGAACTTAACACTTCTAAACTTAAAGAAGTTACTATATAATCTGATTGTGTAGTACTGAGAAGAATAGTAACACTAGACATTTGGTTCCTTTCATACTTGTATTCAACACTATTTTAGCCACTATAACACATCTAAGTGTGTATAGTCCCAAACATCCTTTATATATATTTTAAAAGATTTTATTTATCCATTTGAGAGAATGCGCATGCACAGAGTGGGGGTGGTGGGGAGGACTGGAGAGGAAAAAGGGCTTCCCACTGAACAGGGATCTGGATGGGGGTAGGGGGGCGTTGTTTCTGGGATCCTGGGCTTGAGACTTGAGCCAAAAGCAGATGCTTAACCAACTGAGTCACTCAGGCATCCCTAGGTGATCGTCTTCATAAGGTTTTTCATAATGTACCAGATTGGTTTTTTCCCCCGATGCCATTTGAATATATCTGGACATCTTAACTAGAACATATTCCAAGATTAAATCTTAACTAGAAAATATACAAATATACTGAGACACCTGTCCTCATTTTTCTCAAATAGTTATATATTTTAAGGGATATCATGTAACCATCTATAAAGCAGTAGCTCTCAAATAAGTGTGATTTTGCCTTTCAGGGGACATTTGGCAATTTCTGGAGACTTGATAGTCAAGACTGGGGTGGAGGCCAGGGATTCTGTTGAACATCCCACAATTCACAGAATAGCCCCCCACTCCTATAAAAGAATTATTAAGCTCAAAATGTCAATAGTATTTGAGATTGAGAAACCCTGGTATAAAGAAACAAGACCAAAAAAAAAGCCGCCCTGATTTTATTTATTTATTTTTATTTTTAAAGATTTTATTTATTTGACAGAGATCACAAGTACGCGGGGGGCGGGGGCGGGCTCCCCTCTGAGCAGAGAGCCCAATGCCCGGCCTGATCACAGGACCCAGGGATCATGACCCGAGCCGAAGGCAGAGGCTTAACCCACTGAGCCATCCAGGCACTCCGCCACCCTGATTTTAAATGAATTTGTCTAAATGGAGTTGACTGCCATTCTAGAAATCCTGTTGAAACTAAGAATTCTTAGGTCATGTGGAACCAAGGCAGGAAAAATTAGGTGGGGAATTTTTTTTTTTTTTTTTTTAGATTTTATTTATTTATTTGACAGACAGAGATCACAAGAGAGGCAGGCAGAGAGAGAGGAGGAGGCAGGCTCCCTGATCCCAGGATTCCGAGATCATGACCTGAACCGAAGGCAGAGGCTTTAACCCATGAGCCACCCAGGCGCCCCTGCCCTTTAAATCTTGATGGTTTGCCTAAAAAATTGATATGGTACTCATCCCATTTTCAAGCCCATTTCCAGTGAATCTCTTACTCTTTGTATCTTTTCCTTCCCTCTCTGTTATGTCCTTTAAAAAAAAAAAAGAGGGGGAAGGAATAAACAAGACTTGACCTTTTTTTGACAAAGTCCATCCTCCCTAGTGATAAACTGGTCATAGTTTACCTTCAGCCTTCCCTGCAGCCACTTCCCTAGGTCCCCTTCAGTCTACACTCCGTGCACTTCCTGTTCCTCAGACCCTGGGAATTGACCTCCATGTCTTTATACATGCTATTCCCTTCACCTATAAGTGTTCTTCCTTACCTGCCCTATAAACAACTCTTTAAAAGGCCCAACTCAAATGTCACATTTTGGTGCTCTCTAACTTTTTAAAGTAGATTTCATTGTGCTTTTCTCTACATGAAAGGTCAGGTATCAAAATACTCAATCCTAAACCAATTAACTTCTTGGTACTAGTTGCATCACAGACATAAGCTTCTTGTTGGATTGAAGTAAATGTGGTAAATATGTTTCCAGAGTAAGAAATCTGAGGGTCACCTGGCTAGCTCCATGGACAGAGCATGCAACTAGATCTCAGGGTTGTGTGAGTTCAGGTCCCATGTTGGGCATGGAATCTACTTAAAACTTAGGGGCACCTGGGTGGCCCAGTCAGTTAAGCATCTGCCTTCGGTTTGGATCATGATTCCAGGATCCTTGGATTTAGCCCCACATCAGGCTCCCTGCTCAGTGGGGAATCTGCTTCCCCTTCTCCTGTGCCTCCCCCATCCCTGCTCGTGGGCTCTCATTCGAGGTCTCTCTCAAATCTTTTTAAAAACTGTATAAAGTAAGAAATCTGAAAATGTTTTAAGTACTGGGAATAGCATCAAAATAGATAGCATTACAATATTAAATAACAGCTTTCATGTGAGTATATTAATTCTGGGATGGCAGTTAAAATGTAATGATTTTGTAGTTTAACTACAGCTGGGAAGATCTTTTGAGGTAAGGACTTACCATTTAACTGGCCCCACAATCAATTTTTCTTCTCCAACTAACCTATATTTAAATAAATCATAAAACTTTGTTGAGAAAATTAATTGTCTAAGCTTTTGGTAGTTTAATCAATTCAAGCCTTTTCATCTCTTCTAGATTAGGACCCTATACATATACAACTCTAAATTTGACTTCCAACTGAAACTTTCTAAAGTAGCATACATTAAAAAAAAAAAAAATTACAAGTAGCATAGATTTTTCCCTTTTGGGGGGGAAATCTGAAATGAAGTTTAGAATCCATTTCTTCATTCCTTATGGTACAGGTTATAACCATCAGTCATCTAAAATTCTGCAGTAGCCTTGATTTGGTGTCCCTGCTTCTGGATTTGTTTCTTTCAACTCATTCTCTACAGAGAAACCAAAATTATTTTTAAATATTTGTAATTGATCACGTCATTTCATGATTAAAATGCTTTAATGATTTTACTTTGCTTTGCGATAAAGTCTAACTCTGCAACTCTTTTTTTTTTTTACTTTTTTTTTTTTAAGATTTTATTTATTTATTTGACAGAGATCACAAGTAGGCAGAGAAGCAGGCAGAGAGAGAGAGAGGGAAGCAGGCTCCCTGCTGAGCAGAGAGCCCGATGCGGGCCTGGATCCCAGGACCCTGAGATCATGACCCGAGCCGAAGGCAGCAGCTTAACCCACTGAGCCACCCAGGCGCCCTAACTCTGCAACTCTTTTTTTTTTTTTTTTAAAGATTTTATTTATTTATTTGTCAGAGAGAGAGCGAGCAAGAGCAAGCGCAGGCAGACAGAGTGGAAGGCAGAGTCAGGGGGAGAAGCAGGCTCCCTGCGGAGCAAGGAGCCCGATGTGGGACTCGATCCCAGGACGCTGGGATCATGACCTGAGCTGAAGGCAGCTGCTTAACCAACTGAGCCACCCAGGCGTCCCTAACTCTGCAACTCTTAAGGCCCTTTTTGATCTGGCCTCAATTTACCTGACCCTTTATCTATTTTCCAACTAGTTTAAGAAACTTTCCCTCCCCTGAGTCTTCCCCTCCTAATTCTCTCGGTTTTGAATACCTTCTCTGTTGAAAATAGTCTTCCCTTGGGGCGCCTGGGTGGCTCAGTGGGTTAAGCCTTTGCCTTCAGCTCAGGTCATGATCTCAGGGTCTTGGCATCAAGCCACAAATCAGGCTCTTTGCTCAGCAGGGAGCCTGCTTCCCTCTTTTTCCCTGCCTCTCTGCCTACTTGTGATCTCTGTCAAATAAATAAATAAACTCTTTTAAAAAAAGAAAAGAAAAGAGTCTTCCCTACCTTTTCCCTTTGGTAACTGCTCCAAGTCTCCCCTTAAAAGTCACTTCCTCCAGGAAGCCTTCCCTAATATCCCACGTTTATGTTCCTAACATAATAGGTGTCCATACTTTTGCTCTTCTAACACTATGAATTATAACATTAAAGTACCAGCCTGATATAATTTCCAGGTTACATGTCTGTCCTCTCTTTTTATTTATAAACTTTTTATTGTAAAATTTTCCCTTTTTGAGGGAAAGACTATGTTTGCCCTCCTGGTCATTTTGCTTACTATTAAATCCTTATTACCCCTACAGACACCTGTAAATGGTATTTGATAATTTTTTTTAAATGAACATTTGAAAGCTTGGATTACACTCACTGTTCAACTACATTAATGTGATTTTAAAAATCCTGCATCTAAGCATTGCAGTCAACTTTAATTCTAATTTAATATTGCAGTAGTTGTCCTTATTTTCAACAACATATAATTTTAATGATTTCACTAGTCAAGGGTTTAGGAGGTGCTTGGGTGGCTCAGTGGGTTAAAGCCTCTGCCTTCGGCTCAGGTCAGGATCCCAGGATCCTGGGATCAAGCTCCCCGCATTGGGCTTCCTGCTCAGCGGGGAGCCTGCTTCCCCCCCTCTCTCTCTGTCTGCCTCTCTGCCTACTTGTGATCTCTGTCTGTCAAATAAATAAATAAAATCTTTAAAAAAAAATTCAAGTTAGAAGTTAAGTGGTAGAGGAAACCTATCAATGGCATGACATTTTTCTTTTTAAAATTACTTTAAAAATACATTTTAATATACTATATATGTATGTAATTAATTCAACAGGCATAAAAAGGCTCATTTTAATTTATATCTCTTTAATAGCTGGGAAAGTCCATTTTTTCATGGTATGTTTACTAATTATCTTTTCCATCTTATGGGAACTCTTATTAAGCTACTTATTTTTATCTTGATTTTAAAGGTCATTATATAATCTACATTTCAGTCCTTTGTCCTACTACAAAAATTTCTCCCAGTCTGTTATTTTTCTGGGTACATTATTTTTCATTGAACAGAGATTGAACTTTTCTTTTTTTTTTTTTTTTAAGATTTTATTTATTTATTTGACAGAGAAATCACAAGTAGATGGAGAGGCAGGCAGAGAGAGAGAGAGAGGGAAGCAGGCTCCCTGCTGAGCAGAGAGCCTGATGTGGGACTCGATCCCAGGACCCTGAGATCATGACCTGAGCCGAAGGCAGCGGCTTAACCCACTGAGCCACCCAGGCACCCTGAACTTTTCTTTTTTTGAGATTTAACATTTTATGTTTTATTTAGTCATTGTATTCTTTCACAAACTCAAATGAATCATTCCTTTATAGATTAAATTTTCCACTAGTTATCTTTGGAATTAAAAAATTAGCTCTTTAATTCACCTAGTTTATAATATAAAGGATTTAGATTATTTTCTAAATTGCTAACCAGTTTTCCCACTGTCAAGCAGTTTAATTTTTTTAACTAGAGTTTCTGCGGGTTGAGCAATAATTCAGGGAAGCAAAGGCCACACTAAGGTGCTCAAGAGGTAGCTCTTGTGCCCAGCATCTGTCCATATACCCTCCCGGCTCTGTGCCTCCCTCAAGGACTACTCTTTTGTTACTTCAGAACTCATGCTTGTTATAACCTAATTTCAGCCTTTTCTAAAATAGGTAAGATTTTATTTATTCTAGAGAAAAAAACACATATGTGCCAGCAGAGAGGAGACAATCTGCTGAGCACGGAGCCTGTCATTGTGGGGCTCAATCCCCGCTTCCCACCAAACGGTAGCTTAACCAAAAATAAAATACAGTCCTCTTCCAACAGTCCCACAAATTCTGAAATTATTCATTCTTTTTAGTTGGTTTCAATTTTGATAACTAAAATTGATATCAGATTGACTGCTGTCCAAGTTTCCTTCTAGATAAAATTCTAATTTATCAGTATTGCTCTTCACATGTCACATCTACTGTGTAGTGCCCTCATCAGTCTCTAAAAGAGTAATTGGTGATGTATTTCCCAAAATATAAAATTAACTGAAGACTTCTGAAAGTTACTTAGAAAATACTACTTTTCTTTAATATGCCAATGTAAATCTCTTTTAGGGCAGTTATATGATGGCTATGATGAAGAGTATGAATGCCCCATTTTAGATGAAGATAGAGTAAGTACAATTTTTATTTATAAAGTATAAATTTTTATTTATAAAGTATACTTTTTTGGTTTGTGTTGAGAGAGAGAGAGAATACAAGGGGAGGAGTAGGAGCAGAGGGACAGTGTGAGAGACTCTTAAGCAGGCTTCATGTCCAGCGTGGAGCCTGACACCAGGCTTGATCTCACAAACCTGAGATCATGACCTGAGACAAAATAAAAAATTGGACACATAACCCAATGAGTCACCCAGGTGCCTCTATAAAATACACTTCTTAAAATTTAATAGGAAAGTTGACCACATTTTTTTAAGAGCATTCTTTTTCTCCCTTTTTCACAGGTAGTTGATGAATTGGAAAGCCAAATGAGTGAAGGTGGAGTTATTGTTGATTACCATGGTTGTGATTTCTTCCCTGAACGCTGGTTTCATATAGTTTTTGTACTGCAAGCAGATAACAGTGTATTGTACAAAAGACTTGAAACAAGGTAAGAAAGGAAAAACACTGAATTCTTAAAGTATGATATAAATCTTTATTTGGATTCCTGAAATTGGCCAGTACTACCATGAGAAAGGAGTGTATTTGAAAATGTGACGCTTGGTCTCTCGTTATAAACCATGTCTGTGTGGTACCAATGTTCTGAGTCCAAAAGAAAAAGATGCTTGTGTAAAACACAGGCAGTAATTTATAACGAGTAAATGAATACTGCAATTGACGGTTTGATTTAGTAAAATATACTATACAGCAACTCTATTTAGTCATGCTCTTTCCTTAATGTAAAACCTTGCTCGGAAAACAGCCAAGCCAAGAACATACTCTTAGAACTGGATGAACATGACCCTCCTTCATTATCCCCTCAACATGAGTGGGAGAGTTTATGAAAAACGGACATGATAAATCAACATTTCACCTTTTTTTTAAAAATTTATTTATTGGCGAGACAGAGATCACAAGTAGGCAGAGAGAGAGGAGAAAGCAGGCTTCCCGCTGAGCAGAGAGCCTGATGTGGGGCTCGATCCCAGGACCCCTGGGATCATGACCTGAGCTGAAGGCAGAGGCTTTAACCCACTGAGCCACCCAGGCGCCCCTTAACCACCTTTAAAATATATATGAGTTGGTCTCTCCACAAGGACATCAGACTTAATCCAATATAACCAAAACGGAAATTTTTATGGAAAATGTTTTTCCACTGTCTTTTGATTCAAGCTGGGGAAGATGGAGGTTCTAGAGGGGTTTACCATGCAATCTCAAGGTTTACAAGCTCTGAAAGTTTGCCCCTAAGTTCAGGTTTAGAATTTGAAGGTCAGACTGACAGTGGTAGTCAGCTTTGACTAACCATCACTGCATGGGATACTTGCAAAATCCTTGCACCAAGGAATATAGTAGCAAATATACAGGGAAGGTTGGAGCTAGACCTAAAACTTTAATTATCTTTCTTTTGGCAGTGAAAAGCCATTAACAGTATTTTAAATGAGAAGTAAGAGAGATCATAATAGTACACATTCCTTTTCTCAAACAAGGCAATTTAAAAAATTTTTATTAAAAATTACTGTTTGGGGGCATGTGGCTGGCTCAGTCAGTACAGCATGCAACTCTTGAACTTGGGGTTATAAGTTAGAGCTCCAGGTTGGGTGTAGAGATTACTTAAAATCTTAAAAAAAAATTACTGTTTTATGTAAATAGGGGAAGACTGACAGGTCTGAAAAAGCTATGAGAGAGCTAGTCTTGTTTTTAGCCACGAAAAAGTTACAATGTAATCACCGTTAAAAAAAACAGCTTTATTTTTTGAGATAAGTTCTTATTGAGATAAGTTCACATACATAAAATGTACCCATCTGAAGCATACAATTCAGTGGTTTTTAGTATGTTCACAGACTTGTGCATCCATTACTACAACCAATTTTATTTTTTATTTTTTTAAAAGATTTATTTTATTTATTTATTTGACAGAGAGAGAGAGATCACAATAGGCAGAGAGGCAGGCAGGGAGAGAGGGGGAAGCAGGCTCCCTGCTGAGCCAATAGCCCATTGCGGGACTCGATCCCATGACCCTGAGATCATGACCTGAGCTGAAGGCAGAGGCTTAACCCACTGAGCCACCCCGGCACCCCACAACAACCAATTTTAGAAAATGCTCATTGTTCCCCTCCTCCCAAAGAACCCATACCCATTAGCAGTCACTCTGCATATATCCCCAGTCCGTCAGTCCTAGGCAACTGGTAATTTAACTTCTGTCTCTGTGGACCTGCCTATTCTGGAAGTTTTATATAAATGAAATCAATATGTGGTCTTTTATGGCTTCTTTTATTTAGCATAATGTTTCAGGGTTCATCTGTGTTGCAGCACATATCAGTACTTCATTTATTGTTTTAATCAAATACTATTCCATTGTATGGATATACCATATTTTATTTATCCATTTATCAGATTATAGATGTTTTGGTTTTTTCCATTTTTGGCTATTATAAATAATTCTGCTATGAACATCCATGCCTATGGTTTTGTGTGGACATTATACATTCTTTTATCTTGGATATGGAATTTTAAGAATGGGACTGCTGGGTGATATGGTAACACGTTTAATATTTTGAGGAACTCTTTAGACTATTTTCCAAAGTGGCTGCACCAGTTTACCTTCCCAAGAGCAAGGTATGAAGGCTTTAGTATTTCCACATCCTTGCGAACACTGGTTATGTCTTTTTTATTGTAGCCTACCCAGTGGATATAAAGTAGTATCTCATTGTGGTTTTGATTTGCATTTCCTTGATCATTAATGATGTTGAGCCTTTTCTCATATGCTTACTGTCCATTTGTATGTCTTCTTGGGAGAAAGAGCTCTTCAGATTCTTTGCCCAATTTTTTATTGGGTTCTTTTTAATTAAGAAGAGTTTTTGGGGCGCCTGGGTGGCTCAGTGGGTTAAGCCGCTGCCTTCGGCTCAGGTCATGATCTCAGGGTCCTGGGATCGAGGCCCGCATCGGGCTCTCTGCTCAGCAGGGAGCCTGCTTCCCTCTCTCTCTCTCTGCCTGCCTCTCCATCTACTTGTGATTTCTCTCTGTCAAATAAATAAATAAAATCTTTAAAAAAAAAAAAAGAAGAGTTTTTGTGTATTTCAGATGCAAATCTCTTATCAGATACATGATATGCAAAAATTTTCTCCAGTTCTGTTGGTTATATTCTCATAAAGCTAATCAACTTTTAAGAAGTTCAATTTAATCTTGTTACAAGGTTGAAATAATTTGAATTTGAATATTTGCTTTATCTTTTTCATTAGCTAATTAGCTGGCTAATTCACATATCTTCCTAAAGATTATGTAAGTTAATTTTTTTTATGTAAGTTAATTTTTAAAAATTTTTTGGAATTGAGAAAAGAGAGATAGATCTATATGTATAATCAAGTACCCAATTAGGATACAGTATTCCCATCATAAGTATTCCACTCTTGGGGGGGGTCCTTTTTTAATTTAAATTCAATTAACATGTAGTATATTATTAGTTTCAGAGGTAGAGTTCAGTGATTCATTAGTTCCAAAGAACTCCCAGTGCTTATTCCATCAAGTGCCCCCTCCTTGATGCCCATCACCCAGCTACACCATCCCCTACCTACCTCCCCTCCAGCAACCCGCAGTTTGTTTTCTGTGCTTAAGAATCTCTTACGGTTTGTCTCCCTCTCTGAGTTCATACTGTTTTATTTTTCCCAGGTTTGTTTCTTTTACTAACTAGAATCATGACGTATGTATTGTTCTTTGTTGCGCTCGTTGGCGATGTTCTCAGGCTAGCACACTCCTTTTATCCATTATATATTCCACAGAATTAGTGTCACTGTTTGGGCTGCCTCATTCTGCTGTTATAATTATGCCCGTTTTTGTGCACAAATGAGCACAAGGGCTGGAATTTGAGGGAAAGAATGCCAGTTTGAGCCCTTGGCAATGTGAGGTGAAGGCACGTTGACTTGGCACCGAACAGGTGGCAGGCCGTGCACGCCAACTCGGGTGTGGCTGGACTGTGAATTTAGGACCCACAGGCCAATGGCATCCTGTGTGACAGGGATGTGGCTGGTTTTGCTTTTAACTTTAGCTTTTCTGGGAAACTCTGTCTTTCCTTCTATTCTAAATGAAAGCCTTGCTGGATACAGTATTCTTGTCTGTAGATTCTTCCTTTTAGCCATTGGAATTTATTATGCCACTTTCTTCTGGCCTGCAGAGATTCTGCTGAAAAACCCAGTGATAGCCGTATGAGGTTTCTCTTGTATGTCACTGCTTTCCTTTCTCTTGCTGCTTCTAAAATTCTCTCTTTATCACTACTTTTGGCTATCTTATTTACTTTGTGTCTTGGTGCAGACCTTTTTGGGTTGGTTTTGTTGGGAGCTCTCTATGCCTCCTGGATCTGGATTTCTTTCCTCCCCCAGGTTCAGGAAGTTTTTTTAGCTATTATTTCTTTGGACAAATCTTCTGCCCCCTTTTCTTGCTCTTCTCCTGGGATCCCTGTCATGTGACTGATACCCTTGACAGTGTTGCTGAGTTTCCTGGGTCTGTTCTCATTTTGCATATTTTTTCCCCTCTGATCTGCTCAGCATGATTACTTTCCATGACTCTGTCCTCCAGGTTGCTGGTCCGTTCTTCTACTTCCTCTTGTTTGCTATTTATTCCAGGTGGTCTATTTTTATTTCCATTTAGTGAGTCCAATAGCTCTAATTGGTTCTTTTCTACATCTGCTGTTTCTTGGCGGGTGTGGGGAATTCTCATGGAGGTTCTGCACTCCTTTCTCAATTCTAGCAAGCATCTTTATGAGCATTACTTTAAATTCGCTATCAAACATATTACTCATCTCCATTTTGTTTAGGTCTCTGGCTGTGATTTTGTTCCGCTCTTTCACTTGGGACATATTCCTCTGTCTCTTGCTAATTCTATTGCTGTGTCTGTTTTTCTGTGTTAGGAAAGTCAGCTGCGTCTCCCGCACTTGAAAGTAGAGGCTTTATGAAGAAGAGGTCCCACAGTGCAGCGTCTCCTGTTCCCTAGAACCTGGCACTTCAGGGGTGTTTCCAATCTGTGTTGCTAAAGGGGTGTCCTACCTTTCTGGTGGAGCTGTGTTTGCCCTCAGTCCAGCCTGTGATGGCACTCTGCCTGTTATGGGCAGGGTTTGTTCCCAGTGGTGTTAGTGGGCTAGGCTAGTTGGGAGTTGCTTTGAGCTTGCGCTGAGTCAGACCAGGTGTTTACTGGAGATGAAGGAGCAACAACCTGCAGGCATTTTCCCTGTGTTGTCCCCTCGGAATCTTTTGGTGGTTGGGGGGGCCTATAGTCAAGACCAGCTGCCTACCCCAGCCCACTGCTGGAGTCACAGTCAGACTGGTGTGTGGTTCTCCTCCCCCTCCCTGGAGCAGGACTCCGTCTGGAGTGGTGCTGGCCTCGTCTGGGCTGTGCACACTGGCAGGCTTGTGGCAGCGCCTTGATGGGATCTGGCCAAGAGCGATCGGAGAGGGTGCATCTGCTTCACTGTGGTCTCTTGTCTATGTCAGTCCACGGAGAGTCTGTTCCACCAGCTTTCCAGTTGCTTTCTGGGTTATTAATGCCGATTTAGGTGCTCTCTAGACCACCACGCAGCAAGAGGTGATCCCAGGATCCTCCTACTCTGCCATCTTCCTAGCAACCTCTCATAAGTATTCTATTTTTTTCTTTGTAAAGATTTTATTTATTTATTTGAGAGAGAGAGAGAGTATGAGAAGGGGGAGGGGCAGAGGGAGAAGCAGACTCCCTGCCAAGCAGGGAGCCCAATGCGGGACTCGATCCCGGGACTCCAGGATCATGACCTGAGCTGAAGGCAGTCGCTTAACCAACTGAGCCACCCAAGCACCCAAGTATTCCATTTTTTTATAAAGATTTTACTTTTCAGTAATCTCTGCATCCAATGTGGGGCTCAAATTTATAACACTGAGATCAAGAATCCCATGCTCTGGGGCATCTGGGTGACTCAGTCATTGAGCATCTGCCTTTGGCTTGGGTCATGATCCCAGGGTTCTGGGATCGAGTCCCGCATCAGGCTCCCTGCTCAGCGGGAGGCCTGCTTCTCCCTCTCCCACCCTCCCTGCTTGTGTTCCCTCTCTCATTGTATCTCTGTCAAATAAATAAAATCTTAAAAAAAAAAAAATAATCACATGCTCCACCAACTGAGCCAGCCAGGCCCCCCCATGAGTATTTCATTTTTATATGCCATCTAGTTATTTTATCTGTCTATATCTTAGCTCCTCTAATGCTTTTAAAAATTTTTTTTAATTTTTTAAAGATTTCATTTATTTATTTTACAGAAAGAGAGAGAGATCACAAGAAGGCAGAGAGGCAGGCAGAGAGAAAGAGGGGGGACGCAGACTCCCCACCGAGCAGAGAGCCCTATGCAGGGCTCGATACTAGGACCCCGAGATCATGACCTGAGCTAAAGGCAGAGGCCCAACCCACTGAGCCACCCAGGCACCCCTCTCTAATGCTTTTTCAATCTAGGACTACAGCTATAACCTTATTTATCTCATAACTCAATATCTGGCTTGAGGTAGGTAGATATGTTTGCTAATTGATTGGATGACAAACTGTGTGGAGAAAATTAAGATAAACCTAAACACTGAACCTTTGTTTAACCCTCTTGTCAAAAAAGTCTCTCATAGAGTCAATTATCATATGGTTTCACTTATTTGTGAAGCATAACAAATAGCATGGAGGACAAGGGGAGTTAGAGAGGAGAAGGGAGTTGGGGGAAATTGGAAGGGGAGGTGAACCATGAGAGACTATGGACTCTGAAAAACAATCTGAGGGGTTTGATGCGGCAGGGGGTGGGAGGTTGGGGGAACCAGGTGGTGGGTATTAGAGAGGGCACGGATTGCATGGAGCACTGGGTGTGGTGCAAAAACAATGACTGTTATGCTGAAAAAAAAAAAAAGTCTCTCATATTACAAGTGCCAATCTAATTTTCTTGAGGTAAACAGGCTACAAGAAATATTTTTGCATGATTTTTCATGTTTTTAAAAGTGTCCAGTTTCTAGTGTGTTTTTAAAATTCCAGTTAAGGTATTTTAGTTTGCTTTTTGTTTTATCTTCTCATTTTCTTCTAGGGGTTATAATGAAAAGAAACTAAAAGACAATATTCAGTGTGAAATTTTTCAAGTACTTTATGAAGAAGCATTAGCATCCTACAAGGAAGAAATAGTACATCAACTGCCCAGCAATAAACCAGAAGATCTAGAAGATAATATCAATCAGATATTGAAGTGGATTGAGCAGTGGATCAAGGATCATAGCTCCTGACTTACAAGACTGGCCACTTTACAACCACTCTTGTTATATCCCTGCCATAATGAATAAATTGTCCAATTATCAGTAAAACTTCTTTATTAAGATTGTGCTGCAGGACTAGTAGATGGATAATCTAAAGGTTTATGTTTGGGCTTTTTTCTTCCATGAGAAATCAAAACATTCTCAAGTATAGTATATATAATATCATTAAGAATTTAGAGTAAAAACTGTCATCTTAAATGCTTCACCTGCTAAAGAATAAATAAATCTGACCAAAGGGGTGGCTATCTTCTAAGCTGATTGCAAAAGAAAATGAAGATGATCCCTTAAAATAAAAATTAAGACTAAGGATAAAACATCAGAGTTTTTCATTTTTATTTCTTAAATTAAAAAAACAGAAACACGATTAAGTGGTAATAAAATCAAAAGGTACAAAAGAGTATCCTGGAAAGGTAGGTTTCCCTTCCACGCTGCCCCTATTCTTCAGCCACCCAGATGCCCTCCCTTTAGAAAGTAGTATCAAGAGTCAGAATTCTATCTTAGCAAGCTCTAACTTATTAAGTTACGTTGCTTAATATACGTGGAACTTTGCACATGAGCAAGTTTATCTATAAATTCCTGTATAAATTATATGCAACCATAACATTTAGTAGATTCATTTTAATAACCATATATTGTCTATTATATAAGATTATTATATATGTGCAAGACTCCACCCAAATAACTGGTGGGAAATGCCTCCCAAGATAAGTTCTTCAGCTCCAGACAATCATAACCTAGATTATACATGGAAGATATACACAAAAATGGACGCTTTAGACAAATCAGTTAGATTGTGGCAAGTGCCTTACTAGAAATTCTAACATAATGAGAGAACAAAAGAGAAAACTCTCTTCCTACTATGAATATCAGAAAAGGATAGAATATTAGAAAAGGGTGAGTATCAGAAAATTATATAGGATGCAGGGCTTTGAAGAATAGATATAGAAGCAGAGAAGAGTAGAAAAGTGCTATCCAGTATTACCTGGGTCAAATCATAAAATAAGCATAATTACTTCATAGGGCTATTGTAAGGATTAAATGATATTTGAACTTAGTACCATATATGTGTGTGTTTCTACTTTTTTTTTTTTAAGATTTTATTTATTTATTTGACAGAGAGAGATCACAAGTAGTCAGAGAGGCAGGCGGGGTGTGAGAGGCAGGCTCCCTACTGAGCAGAGAGCCCGACGGAGGGCTCAATCCCAGGACCCTGAGATCCTGACCTGAGCCGAAGGCAGAGGCTTAACTCACTGAGCCACCCAGGCGCCCCATGTGTGTTACTACTTTCAGTAATTCTAATGGCTATTTTGAAAAGACAGTATTCTTTTCATTACTGGGATTCACTAAATTACCAAATGATTGCTAATTATCTTAACACTAAAATTGACTCATCATAAAGATTTTCCTTCAACAGAAGGGAAATGGTGATCCAATAGGGAGCCTAATATGCAGCTATATAGCTTTTGGGAATTTTGTAAATATACTTATGAATTTCAGTCCTAGGTATTCATGTGAAACTGGTAACAATTCTTTAACATCTTACAGTTATTTGAAGACGGTCTTAGGGACGCCTGGGTGGCCTCAGTTACGCATCTGCCTTCAGCTCTGGTCATGATCCCAGGATCCTAGGATCAGTCCTGTGTCATGCTCCTTGTTCAGCGGGAAGCAACCCTTCTCCCTCTCCCTCTCCCCCTGCTTGTGCTCTCTCTCTCCTTCTCTCAAATAAATAAGTATAATCTTTTTTAAAAATGAAAACAGTCTTAGAAATAGCCCTATTTACTCTTTGGTTTTATTCAAACCTAATTGTTAACTTTTTTTTTAATTAAATAGATTAATTTAAAACAAACTTAAGGGGGGAGTGCCTGGGTGAGTTAAGCAGCTGCCTTTGGCTCAGATCATGATCTCAGGGTCCTGTGATGGAGCCCACATCCAGCTTCCAGCTTAGTGGGGAGTCTGCTTCTCCCTTACCCTTTCCCTCTGTCCCTCTCTTCCACTTGTGCACCCTCAAATCTCTCTCAGATAAATAAAATCTTAAAAAGAAAAAGAGATAAAAAGTGTACCAAGTTTTGGGGCGCCTGGGTGACTCAGTGGTTTAAGCCTCTGTCCTGGGCTCAGGTCATGATCTCAGAGTCCTGGATCGAGCCCCGCATCGGGAGTCTGCTTCCCCTTCTCTCTGCCTGCCTCTCTGCCTACTTGTGGTGTCTCTCTTTCTCTCTCTCTCTCTCTGTCAAATAAATAAATAAAATCTTTAAAAAAAAAAAGTGTACCAAGTTTTTATTCATTTTATTTTCTATAAATGAGACTTTTTAAAAAAAGATTAATTGATTGATTGATTTGACAGAGACACAGCAAGAGAGGAAACACAAGCAGGGGGAGCAGAAGAGGGAGAAGCAGTCCTCCCCCTGAGCAAGGAGCCTGATACGGGGCTTGATCGAAGGATGCTGGGATCACAACCTGACCTGAAGGCAGATGCTTAACAAGTGAGCCATCCAGGCGGCCCTAAATGAGACTTTTTTTTTTAAGATTTTATTTATTTATTTGACACAGCACAAGCAGGCAGACAGGCAGGCAGAGAGAGAGGGGGAAGCAGGCTCCCTGCTGAGCAGAGAGCCTGACTCCGGGATCCATCTTAGACAATGACCTGAGCCGAAAGCAGAGGCTTAAACCCAGGCACCCCTAAATGAGACTTCTTAATAAGATTTACTTAGTTCCTTAGGAGTGCTTAATAATCTTAGATGTATGCATAACCACTCTTTGTTTTCCTTCTGCCCACCCTGATTAGTATATATATTCTTGTATGGGTTTTGAAAAAGGGGTTTGGCCTCACGTCATCTATTTCTTCTTACTGCTAATCTCTGGCCAACATTTAAATTTGTTTTGTTTTTTTTTTTAAAGATTTTATCTATTTATTTGACAGAGAGAGGTCACAAGTAGACAGAGAGGCAGGCAGAGAGAGAGAGGGAAGCAGGCTCCCTGCCGAGCAGAGAGCCCGATGCAGGACTCGATCCCAGGATTCTGAGATCATGACCTGAGCCGAAGGCAGCGGCTCAACCCACTGAGCCACCCAGGTGCCCAAATTTGTTGGTTTTTAACAAAAAGTGATAGGGGTCATCAAAACTGCAAAGAAGCATTTAACCTTTCCTATGGAGCGGGGAGAGTCCAAGATAAAAACAAAACAAAGAAAAAAACCACACACAGTCTTAGTAACTCTAACTGCTGTATCTGTGAAAAACAATATCATGAAAATTATTTATCTAACCTCGGCTTTTATTTAAAATTTAGTTCCTTGGGGTGCCTGGGTGGCTCAGTTGTTAAGGGTCTGCCTTCGGCTCAGGCCATGATTCCAGGGTCCTGGAATGGTCCAGGCGCCCCAATATAGCAATTTTTGATGGAGGTGCAAAATGCAAATCAATGGGAAAATAATTTTTTAACAAATGATGGATGCGCATATCAAAAAGTGAACCTCGGGGCGCCTGGGTGGCTCAGTGGGTTAAAGCCTCTGCCTTCAGCTCAGGTCATGATCTCAGGGTCGTGGGATCGAGTTCCGCAACGGGCTCTTGGCTCAGCAGGGAGCCTGCTTCCCCCTATTTTTCCTCCTGCCTCTCTGCCTACTTGTAACCTCTGTCTGTCAAATACATAAATAAATAAATAAGACAGCAACTTTCAAACTGATATATCTCCCTCTCTCTCTGTCAAATAAATAAAGACTTAAAAGGTAATTTTTTAAAAAAGTGAACCTCAAACGTAAACACATACCATATTAATGCAAAATGTTTCAGAGAGCTAAATGTAAAACCTAAAATATGTAAAACTTCCAGATGAAAACGAAGTAGAAAATTTTTGTGCTCTTTGATTAGGCAAAGATTTCTCTGATAAAACACAAAAAACACAAGCCGAAGAAAAAATCGATAGGTTTGACTTCATTAAAATTTGACTTCACTAAAATTTAAAGCTCTCCCTCTCTTCAAAAGACATCATCAGTGGGGTGCCTGGGTGGCTCAGTAGGTTAAATCCTCTGCCTTTGGCTCTGGTCATGATCCCAGGGTCCTGGGATCAAGCCCCACATCGGGCTCTCTGCTCAGCAGGGAGCCTGCTTCTTCCTCTCTCTACCTGCACCTCTGCCTACTTGCGATCTGTGTCTGTAAAATAAATAAATAAAATCTTAAAAAAAAAAAAAAAAGACACCATCAACGGACACCGGCCTGGCTCAGTTGGTAGGGCATGCAACTCTTGATCTCAGGATCATGAGTTCGAGCCCCTCAATGGGTATGGAGTCCACTTTAAAAAAAATAAAAATAAAAAAGACACTGTTAAAAGCAGAAGCCAATGATTGGGAGAAATGTAAAACAAATATATGAAACAGATTTGTCTTTAAAATATACAAGGTAGGGGCGCTTGGGTGGCTCAGTGGTTTAACCTGCTGCCTTTGGCTCAGGTCATGATCTCAGGGTCCTGGGATCAAGTCCTGCATCGGGCTCTCTGCTCAGCAGGGAGCCTGCTTCCCTCTCTCTGCCTACTTGTCTGCCTACTTGTGATCTCTGTCAAATAAATAAATAAAACCTTAAAAAAATATATTTAAAATATACAAGGTAAATGGGGCACCTGGGTGGCTCAGTGGGTGAAACCTCAGATCATGATCTCAGGGTCCTGGGATTGAGCCATGCATTGGGCTCTCTGCTCAGCATGGAGCCTGCTTCCCCCTCTCTCTCTGCCTGCATCTCTGCCTACTTGTGATACCTCTCTCTCTCTGTGTCAAATAAATAAAATCTTTGAAAAAAATGAAATGAAATATACAAGGTACTCTCCATTCGGTGGCAGCCACTGAGCAGACCAGTCATCACTCACTCACACACCTCACCTCATTCCCCTTCCTCTGCAACCATGTTTGAGAAACCTGATAAGATTGAGAAATCTGGTAAGTCGAAATTGAAGAAGACAGAAAGACAACAGAAAAATCCACTGCCTTCAAAAGAAATGAATGAACAGGAGAAGAAAGCAGATGAATCATAACAAGGCATGCAATGCCAATATGCACTGCACATTGCACAAGCATTGCCTTCTTATTTTACTTCTTTTAGCTGTTTAACTTTGTAAGAGGCAAAGATGTTGGATCAAACTTAAATGACTGTGCTGCCCCTTTTCACATCAAAGAACAGAGAACTACTGACGATGAAAGCATCTGCCTCTCCCATCTGCCTGTCTGACTGGCAGGGAAGGAAAAGAACTTGCATGTTGGTGAAAAACACAAATCAAAACCATAGTGAGATACCACCTCACACCAGTCAGAATGGCTAAATTAACCAGTCAGGAAACGACAGGTGTTGAAGAGGATGTGGAGAAAGGGGAACCCTCCTACATTTTTGGTGGGAATGGAAGCTTGTACAGCCACTCTGGAAAACAGTATGTAGGTTCCTCAAAAAGTTGAAAATTGAGCTACCCTGACCCAGCAACTGCATTATTGGGTATTTACCCCAAAGATACAAATGTAGTGAACTGAAGGGGTACGTAAACCCCAATATTTATAGCAGCAATGTCCACAACAGCCAAACTATGGAAAGAACTTAGATGTCCATCAGCAGATGAATGGATAAAGAAGATGTGGTATATATACACGATGGAATACTATGTAGCCATAAAAAAAAAACCCGAAATTTTGCCATTTGCAACAATGTGGATAGAACTAGAGGGTATTATGCTGAGCAAAATAAGTCAATCAGAGAAAGACAATTATCTTATGACCTAACTGATATGAGGAATTTGGGAAACAAGACAGAGGATCATAGGGGAAGGGAGGGAGAAATGAAATAAGATGAAACCAGAGATGGAGACATACCATAAGACACTGTTAATCTCAGGACTCAGAGGGTTGCTGGAGTGGAAAGGGGTGGAGGGATAGGGTAGCTGGGTGATGGATATTGGGGAGGGTATGTGCTATGGTGAGTGCTGTGAATTGTATAAGACTGATGAGTCACAGATCTGTATCCCTGAAAGAAATAATACATTATATGCTAATAAATAAATAAATAAAATATACAAGGTATTCTCAAAGCAGTAAGAAAATTAAAAACTTGATATAAAATATCAACACAATTAGCAAACCTTTATCTAGAAAAAGAAAAAAGAAAAAAAGACACAAATTACTACAATCAAGAATGAAAAAGGCAGTATTACTACAGATTTAACAAATCAGATTATAAAGTAATACTATGAACGTCTATATGCCAACAAAATCATTCAGATGAAATGTGCAAATTCCTAGAACTTCACAAGTATTGAAACTTACTCAAGAAGAAACACAAAATATGAATAGACCTATAACAAGTAAAGAGAATGAATTAGTTTTTTAATTTTCCCCATACAAAAGCCCAGGCCCATATGGCTTCACTGGTGAATTTTATTAAATATTTAAGTAAAAGTTAACAGCAATTCTTCACAAACTCTTCCAATAAGTAGAAGAGGAAGATGTGAGGCCAGTATTACCCTGATACACAACCAAAGAATCACAAGCATAAAAAAAACTACAGACAAATACTTTTCACAAAAACAGATGCAAAAAATCCTCAATTAATACAACATGTCAACAGAATAAAGGACAAAACTACATGGTTGCAAAAACAGATGCAGAAAAAGGATTTCACAAAATTCAACATCCCTGAAACAAGTATTATGCTGTATGTTAATTGTAATTTAAATAAAAAACTTGGATAGAAAAAAATACAACATCCTTTCTTTTTCTTTTTTTTAAAGGCAGGCAGAGAGGCAGGCAAAGAGAGAGGGGGAAGCAGGCTCCCCGCTGAGCAGAGAGCCTGATGCGGGCTCAATCCCAGGACCCTGAGATCATGACCCAGACCAAAGGCAGAGGTCTGACCCACTGAGCCACCCAAGTACCCCTATCCTTTTTTCATATAACAGCTAAACTAGGAATAGAAGGGAACTTTTTTCAACTTGACGAAGGGAATCTATAAAAAAACATACAGCTGGGGCACCTGGGTGGCTCAGTGGGTTAAGCCTCTGCCTTCAGCTCAGGTCATGATCTCAGAGTCCTGGGATCGAGTCCCCATCAGGCTCTCTGCTCCTCGGGGAGCCTGCTTCCCTCTCTCTCTCTGCCTGCCTCTCTGCCTACTTGTGATCTCTTGTGATCTCTGTCAAATAAATACTTTTTTTTTTAAGATTTCATATATATATATGGAGATTCTAGGCAAATAAATTAAGCAAGAAAAATAGAAGGTAAACTTCCTTTATTTGCAGATGACATCATCCTATATATAGAAAATACCAAGGAATCTATTTTTTATTATTTATTTATTTAAAAAGATTTATTTCTTTATTTTAGAGAGAGAGAGAGAGAGAGAGCGTGCATGTGAGCATGAGTGGGAAGGGGAGAAGGAGAGAGATTCTCAAGCAGACCTCACACTGAGCACAAAGCCCAACGCAGGGCTCCATCTCGTGATCCTGAGATCATGACCTGAGCTGAAACCAAGAGAAGGACACTTAACTGACTGTGCCACCCAAGTGCACCTGGAATCTACTTTTTATATTTTATTTTTTAAAATTATTTTATTTATTTATTTGAGAGGGTGAGATCACAAGGAGGCAGAGAAGCAGGCAGAGAGAGGGGGGGAAGCAGGCTCCCTGCTGAGCAGAAAGCCTGATGTGGGGCTTGATCCCAAGACCCTGAGACCATGACCTAAGCCGAAGGCAGAGGCTTAACCCACTAAGCCACCCAGGTGCCCCAGAATCTACTTTTTAAAAAGCTATTACACTACTAAACAAATCAGCAAAATTCAAGATTAATACATAAAAATTAACTATACCTATTTTAAGAGAAATGACAGGGGCACCTGGATAGCTCAGTCAGTTAAGCATCTGCCTCTGCTCAGGTCATGATCATAGGGTTCTGGGATTGAGTCCCACATCAGGCTCTCTGTTCAGCAGGGAGCCTACTTTACCCTTTCCCTCTGCCTGCGGCTCCCCCAGCTTGTGCTCTATCTCTATCTGTCAAATAAATAAAATCTTTAAAAACAAACAAATAAATAAAATCTTAAAAAAGAAAAATAAAGTAATTAAGAAGACATAAGGAAATGGAAAGACATCCCATGTTCATGGATCAGAAGCCTTATTGTTAAGCTAGAAATACATGCCACTAATCTACAGATTTAACCCAATCTATATCACAACCCTTACTAGTTTCTTTGCAGAAACTGGTAAGCTGATCCTAAAAATCATATAGAAATTCAAGGGACTCAGAACTGTCAAAACGAAGTTGGAGGAATCACATTTGCTGATTTCCAAACTTACTACAAAGTGACAGTAATCAAGACAGTGTAATCAAGATCTGCAACATATGCCACAGAGTGTAGCCCAAGAATAGATCTAAAGGATCAACAGAGTAGAAATAAAAGACCAGAAATACATCCTCACGTTTATGGCCAGTTGATTTTCTTCTACATGGTTGCTAACACAACTAAAGGTGGAAAGAACAATCCTTTTCACAAATGGTGCTGGCACACCTGGAAAACTACACGCAAAGTAATGAAGATGGATCCCTTTCTTACACATACATGAAAATTAACTCTTAAGAATCATAGACCTAAATGTAAGAGCTAAAACAATACAAAAGAAAACAGGAGTAAACCTTTGACCTTGGGCTATGCAAAGCCTTCTTGGTAAAAGTAAGAAACAAGAGGCGCCTTGGTGGCTCAGAGGGTTAAAGCCTCTGCCTTTGGCTCAGGTCATGATCCCAGGGTTCTGGGATCAAGCCCCGCATCGGGCTCTCTCCTTGGCGGGGAGCCTGCTTCCTCCTCTCTCTCTCTGCCTGCCTCTCTCCCTACTTGTGATCTCCCTCTGTTGAATAAATAAATAAAATCTTTAAAAAAAAAAAAAGAAACGAAAAAAATTGGACTTCAACAAAAATTTTTAAGTTGTGTGTTTCAAAAAAGACACCCTCAAATCTCAGTGTAGCTCCATCAATTATAATAAACATATCACTTTTGTGAGAGATGCTGATAATGGGGGAGGCTGTCTACGTGTGCATGTAGAAAGCATACAGGGAATCTTTGTACCTTCCTCTGTTGTACTGTGAACCAAAAAATGCTCAAAAAATAAAGTCTTAAAAAAAAAAAAAAAGACAACATCAGGTGCACCTGGCTGGCTTGGTAGAGCATGTGACCCCTGATCTCAGTATCATGAGTTCAGGCTCCCGTTGGGCATAGAGTTTATGTTAAAAAAAAAAAAAAAAGACACTATCAACAAAGTGAAAAGATAATCCACAAAATGATAGAAAATATTTGCAAATCATAAATCTGATAAGGTTAAGTATCCAAAACATACAAATTAATACTCACTATTCAATCTTAAAAAGGTATATAATGCAACTGAAAAATGGACAGTAGATTTCAACAGACATTTCTTCAAGGAAAATATATCAATGGCCAGTACACACAAGAAAAGAGGCACAACATAATTAGTCATTAGGGAAATGCAAATTAAAACCACCATGAATACCACTTCACACCCATTAAGATAGCTACCATTAAAAACAAATAAACAAACAAAAAACCCCAGAAAATATCAAGTGTTGGTAAGGATGTGGAGAAGTTGAAACTCTCACATATAGCTAGTGTTAATGTGAAATGGTGCAACTGCCTTCAAAAACCTTTTGGCAGTTCCTCAAAATGTTACTGAGAAAGTATTATATGGCACAGCAAGTCCATTCCTAGGAATATAGCCAAGACAAATAGAAACACATATCAGTCCACACAAAAACCTACTGATGAATGTTCACAGTAGCATGATTCGTACTAGTCCTAAATTGGAAAAAAAAAAACAAAAACGATGTCCATCAACAGATGAAAGGGTAAATAAAGTGATAATACCCATAAAACTGAATTATTATTTGGCTATAAAAACAATGAAGGGGGCACCTGGGTGGCTCAGTGAGTTAAAACCTCTGCCTTTGGCTTGGGTCATGATCCCAGGGTCCTGGGATTGAGCTCCGCATCTGGCTCTCTGCTCACCGGGGAGCCTGCTTCCCTTCCTCTCTCTCTGCCTGCCTCTCTGCCTGCTTGTGATCTCTGTCTGTCAAATAAATAAAATAAAATCTTTAAAAAATAAAAAATAGGGACGCCTGGGTGGCTCAGTTGGTTAAGCAGCTGCCTTCGGCTCAGGTCATGATCCCAACGTCCTGGCATGGGGTCCCACATCGGGCTCCTTGCTCGGCAGGGAGCCTGCTTCTCCCTCTGCCTCTGCCTGCCATTCTGTCTGCCTGTGCTCGCTCGCTCTCCCTCTCTCTCTCTGACAAATAAGTAAAATCTTAAAAAATAAATAAATAAATAAATAAA
This sequence comes from Mustela putorius furo, assembly GCF_011764305.1. Classification (NCBI taxonomy): domain Eukaryota; kingdom Metazoa; phylum Chordata; class Mammalia; order Carnivora; family Mustelidae; genus Mustela; species Mustela putorius. The sequence goes on from NW_025421294.1 coordinate 1,754,898, forward strand.
TAATAAAAACAATGAAGTACTGATATTATGCTACAGTTTCAAGGTAAACCTTAAAAACATAAAGGTAAGTGAAAGAAGCCAATCACAAAAGACTGTATATTTTATGATTCCATTTTCAAGAAATGTCCAGAATACGCAAATATTTAGAGACAGACAGTAGAGTAGTGTTTTTTCTAGGGCTGGGGCAGTTGAAAGAAAATGACTAATGGATAAGGAGTTTCTTTTTGGAGTGATGAAAATATTCTAAAATTGGTTGTGCTGGGGTGCCTGGGTGGCTGTCAGTTAAGCATCTGACTTCAGCTCAGGTCATGATCTTGGGGTTAAAAGATTGAGCCCCCAGACAGGGGGCTCAGCAGGGAGTCTGCTTGTCCCTCCCCACTCTCCCCTTCTCCTGCTGGAGCTCTCTCTCTCAAATAAATGAAATCTTAAATAAATAAATAAATAAATAAATGAAAGAAATTGGGACACCTGGGTGGCTCATTCAGTTAAGTATCTACCTTTGGCTTAGGTCATGGTTCCAGGGTCCTGGGATGGAGTCTCACATCGGGCTCTTTGCTCAGTGGGAAGCCTGATTCTCCCTCTCCCTGCCACTCCCCTTCTTGTGCTCTAACAAATAAAATCTTTTAAAAAATAAAAATTAGGGCGCCTGGGTGGCTCAGTGGATTAAGCCGCTGCCTTTGGCTCGGGTCATGATCTCAGGGTCCTGGGATTGAGTCCTGCGTTGGGCTCTCTGCTCAGCGGGGAGCCTGCTTCCCTCTCTCTCTCTCTGCCTGCTTCTCCATCTACTTGTGATTTCTCTCTGTCAAATAAATAAATAAAATCTTTAAAAAAAATAATAATAAAATAAATAAAAATTTTAAAAAATGGTTGCGCTGATTACACAACTAAAAATTGTTGAGTTGTATACTTTAAATTGTATGCTATGTAGCTAAAAGCTAAATAAAGCTGTTAAATAATACACATCAGATTTGAAAGATATTCAAATTGGTAAATACAAGTTTTTAAAGACATTCAGCACACGTTTGTTATGTAATAGTTTAGCAGCATTTCATATAGTGATGAAAACCAACTTTAGACTGATGTCGTATTTATTTATTTTAAAGATTTTTTTTATTTATTTGACAGAGAGTGAGCAGGGGGAGCGGGAGAGGGACAAACAGTCTCCCCACTGAGCAGGGAGCCCAAGGTGGGGCTAGATGCCAGGTCCCTGGGACCATGACCTGAGCTAGAGGCAAACAACCAACTGGGTCACCCAGGCGCGAGGACTTGTCTTTTTTAAATAAAAATTTTATATGCATGCATTCAAAGTTCTACTTTCTGAAGAAGTCTGACAAAGAAAATAGAGTTAGGGGTGCCTAGGTAGCTCAGTCCTTAAATGTCTGCCTTCAGCTCAGGTCATGATCCCAAGGTCCTGGGATCAAGCCCTGCATCAGGTTTGGCAGGATGTCTGCTTCTCCCTCTCCCACTCCCCCTATTTGTGTACCCTCTCTCATTGTGTCTGTCAAATAAATAAATACAATAAAAAAAAAAAAAGAGTTAAAGTTTTTCTAGGGATAAAATTTTGAAATATTTTTAGGGTAAAGAAGGCTATTTAAAATAGGTCAAAGTTTTAAGAAAAACTATTTTTGGTTTGCAAAGCTATTGAATACACTAGGTAGTAAGCAAACTGACTTTAAAGTTGTAAATATATTAGTCTCTTAAGAGAATCTTTTTTTTTTCCTTAAGATAATCTTAAGTCCCCCAAGCATCTACCATGCAAATAGCATTGATCTTGGTTTTTTTTTTTTGTTTGTTTTTTTAAGGTTTTCTTTATTTATCTGAGAGAGAGAGAGAGGGAGAGAGCACAAGCAGAGGGAGCAGCAGGCACTGGGATCACGACCTGAGCCAAAGGCAGACGCTCAACCCACTGAGCCACCCAGGAGCCCAACACTGATCTTGTTTTATGTCTGCTTTTCCATATGTTTCCTTGGGGAAGTGGGTGGTTAAGGGAAATGTGGGGTGGATCTGGAGACGAGGAAGAATAAAAGACGTCTGTTACTGTGAAGAAAAGGTTCATGCGCTTGTTTTAATCCAGAGGAATCTTTAAATCCCGCCAAGTGTCTGGACCACCATGAAGTCCCTTCAGCTACTTCAAGGTCGTCGGATATCAGGAAATACTATCAAAATCACTTCACTCAGGTAATGAAGCTACTGACGTGGCGCGTTCCGGTGGGGCTGGAGGGGGCTGGGGCCCGTCTCCAGAAATCCACGGGAATCATTCCCAGCAGCAGCTCTCTAAGGCCCCTCTTGTTCCTTCCCACGGCCACGCCTTTGCCCCAGCGGCAGGCCTGGCCTGCAAAGCCCTCCTCGTTTCTCAGCGCCGACAGCCTGCTTTCCTGGTCCACCTGCACCGCTCAACTTCAGCTCGGATCCAGCTTCCTCCTGCGGGACCCCTGGGCACTTCATGTTTCAGCTACCTCAGTTTTACGCCGTCTGGTTCTGTTTCTAAGTCTCGCACTGCCGTTTCTAGTTCGGTCACTCGTACTGGGCAAATCTTGGGACCGGCAGCCGGACAGAGAGCGAGCACGCCCCGGCGAGCCGCGGAAGCGTCCCAGTCTGCGCCGGGCGCCACCGCGGCCTCGCCCCTCTTTCCGGTCCGGGCGGCGCGCGCTCACGTGGCTGGAGGGCGGCGGCGCGCACGGCGTAGACGCTCGGCGCCAGGTGAGCGCGGTGGGTGGGGTGCGAGGGCGGCGGGGGTCCTGCGCGCGGAGTCGGAGTCCGGGGTGCGGTCCCAGCGGCGCACGCTGCAGGGGTGCGGGGCCAGGCCCGACTGGTGGGGAAGGATGGGGGGGGAAGACCCCGGGCCCGCGCTGCGCGGGTTCGTGGAAACTCGGCAGGTTGTGGACAAGCTGGCACATCGGCAGCTTTTCCCCTAAATGCTAGTTTAATGGCGTTTTCTCACGTAGAAAAAATAAGGAATAGATTTGAAAAATTCTGTTTCTGCCGCTTCCCCCTCCTCCTTTTATTTTACCTATTAGTCTTTTTTTTTTCTTTTCCTATTAGTCTTAAAACTACGGCGCATTAAATGCAGTGTAGCGTCCTGCAACAGAAAAAGGACATCAGTAGAAGTGGGAAAATTCTCATAAAGTTTGGGGTTTAGTTAATGGCATCAATATCAACTTATAGTTTTGATCATTGTACCCTAATATTAACAGAGGAATCTCAGCAAAGGGTATACAGGAAATCTCTGCACTGTCTTTGCAACGTAATGTAAATCTCAAATTATTTTCACAAAAAGTTGAAAAACAAAATGCCAGAGCAGGATGTAACAAGCCATTTTTCACCAGGGTGGACCCACAATAGTTCCTCTTTGCAGAGCCTGACAGGAATTAGGTGTCTGTTTGACCAATCTGTTTACTAGGGCAGGAGTTGTCAGGCTAGTGGGTGTGGATGCTTCTAGTCCAGGTTTTCTGGGCAGGAGTCTTTTTTCTTTCAGTTCCGTCTATCACGTCTTTGGATACTCCTTGCAGAAGGGGCATGTGCAATAAAAATGTCAGGAAGGACTATTAAAATTGCAGAGATGCCTGGCTGCCTCAGTCTGAAAAGCATGTGACTCTGCATCTTGGGGTGCTGAGTTTGAGCCCCAGGTGGGGTGTAGAGATTACTTAAAAACTAAAAAAATAATAATAATAACTTTTTAAAAATGGCATGCCTGAGTGGTTCAGTCTGCTAGGCATCTGACTATTGGTTTCTGTTAAGGTCATGATCTCATGGATCATTAGATCGAGCCCTGTATTGGGCTCCAGGCTCAGTGGGAGTCTGCTGGAAGATTCTCTCCCCCAGCTCCTCCTCCCACTCACTCGCTCTAAATAAATCTTAAAAAAATAAAAAATAAAAAGGTACAATAGAGCGCTAGGAGAAATCACATCTGAGTCAGGAGCATCAGGAGGGCTACTGGAGGGAGTGGCTCTCATGAACAGAGGGGGACTTAGAGGAGAAAGCCTTCCTGTGGTGAAGAGCACCAGCAGAGGCTTGAAGGTGACTGCATAGAGGCGGCCTGGGTGCAGGTGCAATCCTTTTTTTTTTTTTTTTTTTAGGATTTTATTTGACAGAGATCACAAGTACTCAGGGAGGCAGGCGGGGGTGGGGTGGGGGGAGGGAAGCAGGCTCCCCGCTGAGCAGAGAGCCCAATTCAGGGCTTGATCCCAGGACCCTGAGATCATGATCTAAGCCAAAGGCAGAGGCTTAACCCACTGATCCACCCAGGTGCCCCAGTAGGTGCAGTCCATCATAATGGAAGCACAGAGCCTGACCAGGGACCAGTGACAGCTGAAATGGGAAGTAAAAACTAAAGTCTCATTATATGTAACAGGGTGACACTTACTTTAATTATATATGCCATGGGAGCCATGGAACGTCTTAGGGTAAGAGAAGGCCATCACTAGATCTGTGCTTGGAGCAGCAGTGTATAGGATGGCTTGGAGTAGAACAACTAGCGAACTATTGGTTTAGCCCAGGAGAGGTAATAAATTCAGCTAGGGCTGCAAAGATAATATCCAAAGAAGGATATGGTTTGGGGAGATTTTGTAGGCCTAGAGGACTTGGTAACTGAAGGGATCAAGGAAAAGAGAACTACCCACGTTTTGGATCTGGGTGTTTTGGAGCTTGAATGATACATATGCAGAAATAGAGGACTTGATGAGATCTAGTGTGGGGTAGGAGGGCACTGATTTCTTTTTTGAACGTCTGTCTTTGAATTGGGGCAGGACATCCAGTTGGAATTGTGTATGTAATTGTGTTTACTGGTGGAAGCCAAATGTACCCAGCAGGGACAGAAAGAGGAAAAGGAGCCTGAGCAGGCAGTCATTCCCATAAGGCTGAGGAGCTAAGATCAACAGGGAGCCTGCACATGAGGGCGTGGGAGATGAGTTGTGTCACAGCTTATGCACAGGTGGGAGAGGCTGAGGGGCAAGCCTAGATCTTGAATTTAGCAATTAGGAGGTCAGTGATCACTTTCCAGAGAGTTGTTTGAGTGCAGATGTAGGAAGATTGCTCATTGCCTTCTGTTCATCATATGGCTTTTCCCAAGTGACCAGAACACTGGGCCAGGAGCCAGAGATATGGCTTCTAGTTCTGGTTCTGTCACTATCTGTGTATTTTGGGGAAGTCATGTATAGCTTTTACTAACATAGAAAAATAAAACTAGAAGAACCCTTTTATTCCTAGAAACACCTAATAATCTGTATAACTAGTGTTCTACAGGGCACACTTTGGGAAATGCTGATATAGAAGCAGAATTTTGGAGCCTTAAAAAACCAAAAAATCCCGGGTTTCGGCACAAAAAAAAAAAAAACAAACCAAAAAATCAGCTTATCCAATCCTCTCATTTAACAAAGAAACTGATACCCAAATTCCAAGTCAATGAACATTGATTTCAAATGCATCAATGGTACCCCAAATAACCCTATGAAGTAGTTAAACTTAAAACCCATTTTGGAGACTGGAAAACATGCTCCAAAAAGTTAAAGGACTTGCCCAAGATCACAGAGCAGCAAGTAGTGGAATAAAATCTGAACTCAGACCTCCTGAGTCAGGGCCTTCTCTGTCACATACCCTGCTGCCTCCCTAGTTTTCAACACTGAATCCTTTTAAAACTGCCTGACTGGAACATTAGTAACTTCAAACATTTTCCCTTTCTTAGAAGGCATCCGTACTTTTTTAAAATTTATTTTTTTTCAAGATTTTATTTATTTATTTGACAGACAGAGATCACAAGTAGGCAGAGAGGCAGGCAGAGAGAGAGAGAGAGGAGGAAGCAGGCTCCCCGCTGCGGGGCTGGATCCCAAGACCCTGGCAGAGGCTTTTAACCCACTGAGCCAGCCAGGTGCCACCCCCCTTTTTAAAAAATATATATATTTATTTATTTGAGAGAGAATGAGAGAGAAAGAGAGCATGAGAGGGAAGAGGTCAAAGGGAGCAGACTCCCCGCCAAGCAGAGAGCTCGATGTGCAACTCCATCCCAGGACTCCAGGATCAGGACCTGAGCCAAAGACAGTCCCTTAACCAACTGAGCCACCCAGGCACCCCGGAAGGCATCTGTTCTAAAAGTAATTTAGTTTAACTGAATTACATATGAATATTAGTATATAATAAGTGGGAGAGTACACAGCCAGCAGTTCCCAAAGTTACATTTTTTAAAACGGTGGAGTACTGGATTGTGGGAAAGTTCATTTATGTTCACCTGTGAACAGCAGAAAGACAGATACCTGAATTTATGTGGTACACTAAAAAATATTCTTCGCTAATCCCACGATTGCTTACTCTTTCCTCTTGCTACTTTTGTCCTTTGTGTTGACCAATTCCATTTTCTCCACTGCCAGCTGCCTAGTCCTGACCACACCCTCCTTACACAGAGGTATGAGATTGCATTTACAAATAGGAATTTGTGATAGAGGTAAAAACACAGCTCCTTAAGGATTTTCTATCTTGACAAATCAAAACAGACAAACTTACTTATTTTGGAAATAAACTTGTAAAGGAGCCAAGATGATTTTGTAAAAATTTGGGTAAAAAATGACTTACTTTCAGTTCTGTTTGATGTTATAAATGATAGGAACGTGGTTTATTCTGATGTTAATTTCATTCAGGTTCTTGAAATGACAGAAAGCAGTGGCTAAGAGCGCCACAGTGTCTCTGACATTAGGGATCAGAATTCAGAATCTGGTTCTATCTCTTGTTAGCTACGTTACTTAACCACTCTGTGCCTAATCAAGTTCAGTTCTCTTAAACAATAACAGTATTGTCTTGCAAAGTGAGATTAAATAGAACAATCTAAGTAAAACACTTAAGTAGTGCCTAGTACACAGAAAATAAACCACAAGTGCTATTATTACATCACTGAAAAAGAACTGGTGCTGATTTAAAGCATCTAGGTTAGTAATTTGCTTAGGTAGGAGGCCACACAATTCTCATCTTGTTCCTCAATCCAGTTAAAGGTCCCTTTTATTTATTTATTTATTTTTGCTTAAAAAACAACTGGGTTAACACAATTCTCATCTTGTTCCTCAATCCAGTTAAAGGTCCCTTTTATTTATTTATTTATTTTTGCTTAAAAAACAACTGGGCCACCCAGCACCCTATGTGTGGTTTTAATAGTGGAAGAATAAGAGAAACATCTCACTAAAAAAATGCAAGACTTTAATTATTTTTTAAAATTATTTATTTATTTGACAGATCACAAGTAGGCGGAGAGACAGGCAGAGAGAGAGAGGAGAAAGCAGGCTCCCTGCAGAGCAGAGAGCCCGACTGGGGGCTCCTGACCCGAACCGAAGGCAGAGGCTTTAACCCACTGAGCCACCCAGGCGCCCCAGATTTAATTATTTTTTTAAGTCCTGGTAAGCAATTATTTAAACAGCAGGATATTTAGAGAGGATGTCAGATGTATTTATTTATTTTTTTAATGAGTCTTGAGAAAAGGAGATGTTTCTAAACAAGTACATCACAATAGAGGTTTTGAAATCCCTGATGGTGAAAGTCCTTCTCAGCTGTACTCTGTGCAAGAGGAACAAGGCTGAGCAGTTAAGGTGCTCTCCAGGCCCTGGGGTAGGTACCTCCAGTGGTCAGTGGTCTTCCCTCAGGGAGGGCTTAGTGGTGGGCACTGTAAGGCATTTTTTTCTTAAAGATTTTATTTATTGGGGCGCCTGGGTGGCTCAGTGGGTTAAAGCCTCTGCCTTCGACTCAGGTCATGATCTCAGTGTTCCAGGATCGAGCCCCACATCGGGCTCTCTGCTCCGCGGGGAGCCTGCTTCCTCTCCTCTCTCTGCCTGCCTCTCTGCCTACTTGTGATCTCTGCCTGTCAAATAAGTAAATAAAATCTTTAAAAAAAAAAAAAAGATTTTATTTATTTATTTGATGGAGAGAGACACAAAGAGAGAGGGGACACAAGCAGGGGGACTGGGACAGAGAGAAGCAGGATTCCCGCTGAGCAGGCAGCCCAATGAGGGGCTTGATCCCAAGACTCTGGGATCATGACCTGAGCCGAAGGCAGACGCTTAAAGACTGAGCCACCCAGGCACCCCAATAAAGCATTTTTATCTGGAATCTTTCCTCTGGGAAGAATGGCAGGCACTTAGCTCCACAGTATGCAGAGCCTTGCTGAGGTGACTGTTTTTCTGCTGTGCAGGAGAATATTTCAATGCATTTATTCGTTCCTTCTTTCACTTATTTAAGAAGTATTTCTTGAGTACCGATTATGTCCCAGATACTGTCTTAGGCATTGGGAACGCAGGGATGAGCCAGAAAGACAAAATTTTCTCTTCTTAAAGAGCTTACTTTCCACTTAGAGCCATCCAGAGCAGGTCTGGGCTTCAGCAGAGGAGAAGTTTCAGGTTGCCCTACCTTTTGAGAGGCATCATAGGCAGGGCAGAAGCAACTCCTACTTTCCTAGACCCCACCTTTATACTGCCTTCCCCCTTTCAGTGGTGTGATTGGGAAAATGAATAAAATAGGGAGGCGTATGTTAGAAGGTCCTAAGTGCTTCCCGGCAAAAATAAAGCAAAGAAGTGGGATGGGGAGGGGTTTGCACTTTTAGACCCCATGTCGGTCATGGAGGTGCCACTGAAGGAAAGACACAAAGGAGGTGAAGAACCAGTTGAGCAGCTGCCTGGGGAAGATCATCCCAGGTGAACTGTGTCTTCATAGAAACAGAGGATGAACCAAGTAGAGCTAGAGGAGAGACTCTAAGAACACCAAGCGCCTAAAGGGCATGAAGCCCTGTGAAGGGACAGAGGCAGGTGGTCTCTATAGTCACTGCAAGTCCCACTTTTCAGACACTCCCTGAATTCTATGTAGCTCTTAGACTTTGTGAAAACCATACCCTTTCATCTCTTTTCTTGGCAGAGGCTGATCTGCTTTATCCTGATCAGGAGATTATTAGATTCAGTAAAAAGATTGTCCTGCTTCCTTACCATTCCCTGCAATCTTTGAAATAAGAGGTTGGATCTTTTCCTACTTAAGAGGTCCTTAAATGTTAAATGAATAGGATTGCAAGGGCTGTTTGTGTGTTGATGCCTTGCTGGGATAGTCACTCCTGTATAATGGAGAAAGAAACTTTTCTCCCTTAAAACTCAACTTTATTATACTGATGGTTTTTAAACTCTTTCTCTTAATCATAGATAACCTGCTTTCCTGATGTTGAATACAGCATCTGGCTGATGAGCAGGGTGGCGAGGTCCCCGAGTGAGGCGGAGGTTCGGACATGGGAAACGGAAGATGATGACATGGCAGAAGGTGACTTAGGGTATGGTCTCGGAAAAAGGCCTGGCAGTATTTATGAAGTCCAAGTTTCACACCTGTCAACATCGAGAAAAAGATCTGATGGCAAGAACTTTAGCCCGCCCCCATTTCCAGGAAAGGGGGAGGAAAGAAGTGGTGCCATTTTCCAGTACTCCAGGCATGAGAGCTTGCAAGATACATACCCAGAGGACTACAGAACTTCACACTACAGACGACAAAGTAGCAGCGGTAAGAGTGTCTAGTGCCCTCTCCTTTCTCCTTCTCTGCTGTGAATTTTATCAGTGCTTTCACTCTTCCAACACCAGACAGTAGGTCACTATAGTGGATTCTGGAAATTCATCTTTATTTGTCTCTTGGGATTGGTGATATTACAAAAGTAACCCACGTTTCTATTTTCAAGGATTGTACAAAGGGAGTATTCTGCTTTAATACAGATACGTTAGTGATATCAGTGATTACCTACCTTGCCTTTGTGTGTGTGTGATTTAGTGGTATGCTTCATCCTTTTTTTTTTTTTAAATTCAAGTATTTATGAGGTACCTCTTAGATGCCAGGGGCTGTTCTAGGCTCTGGGAACATTAGTGAATAGTCTCCATGTCATGAAGTTCACATTCTAGTAGAGAAGAGAAAAAATTACTCTACCAGTCAACAGCTATGTCACTCGAGGCAGTAGAAAGCACAGGGACAGTGATCTCCCATCCAAGTACTAACCAGGCCCAACCTGCTTAGCTTACGAGATCAGACAAGATCGGGCACATTCAGGGCCATAGACAACTGTGAGTATTTGGAAGGGCTGGCATATGCTCTTCCAGGCAAGGGTCAGGCCTTACCACCCATCTAAGGAGGTGGCTCTTGAGCACCAGAATGAAATGATGTCCAAGCCTGGAACTTATCTGGGGAAGGCATGTTCCAGGCAAAATATATATGTTTCTGGTTATTTTAGGAAAGTCATGAAATTCTTCCCTTAAAAATTAATATTTTTTAAAAGCAACCTCTACACTCAACATTGGGTAGTGCAACCCAGGGATCAATAGTTGCCCGCTCCATCGTCTGAGCCAGCCAGGTGCTGGCTCAAAAGATTAATCTTATCAGAACAAAAAATAAATTATGCCATATATCAAGGAAAAAATAAAATTCAGAATCTTGTCGTGATAGAATGTTACAACTCCAGAACAATTGGGAACCCAGGGGTGACTTATCTGCCTGGTGGCACAGCTTTTGTCTGGCTGAATCTTCTGTAATCCATGTAGTAAAACTTACCCCACCCATGTGGAATGAACACAAAGTAGGACAACATGAGAATAATTTAAGAAACATGGTTTCTAGATTTACAGAAAACAGACTGCAGCTGAGGATCTTAGCCACCATCTTTCATAATCCCTCTTGAAATTAGGATGGGATTATTTATATATTTTTCTTTCAATTCCTTATCATGCAGAGAGGTTGGGTTCTATTTTGCAAGCAAGATGTTGAAAATCGCATGTGATGCTAAGATGCCTTTGTAAGAACATGAGGAAACGACTGGGATATAAACAAGATATAAAAGTATGAGCTCCTGTCTTGTTGGGCAATGGACTTTTATCTCAAGTTAGCCTGATCCTCCATAAGGATATTGTATTGGTTTCTTAATCGCTAATAGGTAATTTCCAAATTATCACAGATCTAATGCCTTAAGAAAACAATAGCTTATTATCTTACAGTTCTGCAGGTCAGAAATCCAAAATAGGTTTTACTGGGCTAAAGTCAAGATGTTGGCAGGGTTGTGTTCCTTCTGGAGACTCTAAGGGAGAATCCATTCCTGTGCCTTTTCCAGCTTCTAGAGCCCACCTGCATTCCTTGCCCTGTGGCCACCTTCTCCATCTTCAAAGCCAGCAATGGCTGGTAAAGTCTTTCTCATGCTGTTTCACCCTGACACTGACTTTCCTGCCTCCCTCTTTCATTTATAAGGACCCTGGTGAGTACAATGGGATCCTTTGGCTAATCCAGGATAATCTCTTAGTCCTTAATTTAATCATACCAACAAAGTCCCTTTTGCCCTGTATTCACAGGTTCTGGGGATTAAGATGTGGTCATCTTTTAGGGCCATTTTAGGGCCGTTTTTCTGTCTACCACAAGTATTACTACAACAGGACTTGTCACTGCCAACCCAATATCACTTGTTTCTGCTTGGGGCCTTGTGCCATCAGAGTAAGAACAAGATTTAGTTTTTGCTTCTGATACTGTCATATTGAAAGTTCAGAACAGCAAAGAAGAAATTGTTTTGAGGGTGCCTGGGTGGCTCAGTGGGTTAAGCCGCTGCCTTTGGCTCAGGTCATGATCTCAGGGTCCTGGGATCGAGTTCCGCATCGGGCTCTCTGCTCGGCAGGGAGCCTGCTTCCTCCTCTCTCTCTCTGCCTGCCTCTCTGCCTACTTGTGATCTCTCTCTGTCAAGTAAATAAATAAAAAAATCTTTAAAAAAAAAAAAAGAAATTGTTTTGAGAAGTTTTTAATGTCCCTCAAAATACTCTTTCTAAAAAACCTTTTCTTCCTCTTACTTCTTAATCTTCTTGCTTGTAATTTACCACTTTCATGTTTTTCTATTACCAGTGAGACCACAATGAAAATGAAGCTCCTGGGAAGCTCAGTTTAATGTCTCAATTGATCACGTTAAAGAGAGAATAACTGAAGTTATGGGAGACTTCTGGTCATTCTCCTTAGAAAGAAATTAAACAGGTTATTTCTTAGATATTCATATCACTACATTGATCAGACTTAAGCCAAACACCAAAATTTATTTCACTCACCAACATTCATGTTTTGTTTTTTTTTTAAAAGATTTTATTTATTTATTTGACAGACAGAGATCACAAGTAGGCAGAGAGGCAGGTGGGTGGGGGGTGGGGGGGAGAGCTGAGCAGAGAGCCTGATGCGGGGCTTGATCCCAGGACCCTGAGATCATGACCCAAGCCAAAGGCAGGGGCTTTAACCCTCTGAGCTACGCAGGTGCCCCCCCAACATTCATGTTTTTAAATAGTTTGGCATCTATTAATTAACCAATTCATTAACAACAGTTTTATTAGAGAGTCTCTTTTTAAAGAGTATTTTTAATTCAAAAGTATGTATTTTTTCATTTGTGCAATGTTTAAAGCTACCTTTTTTTTTTTTTAATTTAAGATTTTATTTATTTGACATGGAGAGAGATAGTGAGAGAGAGCACAAGCAGGGGGAATGGCAGGCAGGGAGAAGGAGTGGGGAGAGGCAGATGCCCCGCTAAGCAGGGAGCCTGATATGGGGCTTGATCCCAGTGCCCCTTAATTAAGCTACCTATTTTTATCGTTATTTGGTTTATTACAATTCTTTCATCTTGACAAAAGATTGTATTTGATATTTTGTGAACAGATGTCCTGTATTAACTAGTTAAAAAAGTATTTGTTGGGGCTCCTGGGTGGCTTAGTCGTTAAGCATCTGCCTTTGGCTAGGGTCATGATCCAGGGTCCTGGGATTGAGCCCCAGGTGTGCTCTCTGCTCAGCAGGGAGCCTGCTTCTCCCTCTCCTGCTTTTCCCTCTACTTGTGCCCCCCTAAATAAATAAAATCTTCTAAAAAATCTAAAAAGTATTTGTTTTGTTTTGTTTTCCTAATAGATTCTAATTTGGAATTGTCAAATGTAGAATTAAAGCAACGTCTTCAGGCTACTTTAGAGGTAAGTATTCTGGCTAATATAAAAATTCTCATGTGAACAAAAAGCCCACTGATATTTTAAGTAATACTACGAGTGTCTGGAAAATCACGCTGGCTTTCCAGATATTCTCAGCGAGCCACAGTGTGAGGCTAGTAACTTTCTTTTTTTTTTTCTTTTTTTTTTTTTTAAGATTTTATTTATTTATTTGACAGACAGAGATCACAGTAGGCAGAGAGGCAGGTAGAGAGAGAGGAGGAAGCAGGCTCCCTGCTGAGAAGAGAGCCCAACATGGGGCTCGATCCCAGGACCCTGGGATCATGACCTGAGCCGAAGGCAGAGGCTTTAACCTCTGAGCCACCCAGGTGCCCCGAGGCTAGTAACTTTCAACTGGCCTCCTTTCTTATCTTCCTCTTCTCTCAAGAAAGCTATATTTACATAAACATGCCCTCCAGCTTGCCTCACCACCCCCACACACACCCCAGCAGTGAAAGCACAGCTTCTCTAATCTGCTCCTGGAGAAAAGAGTAACAAACTTCCATCCATCTGTCTTAACTGTGTGTGTGGCCTGACATAAACTCATTTAACCTCTTGGAAGTCAGACCAGCAGGTTTCCCAGGCACTGCTAGGAGTAGGAGTATCTCCGTGGGGTCCCTATCTTTTGGGAAACAGGAAGCCCGTGTAACGTGTATTTCTTACTCTTCTGGGGAAAGCTACCAAGCTACGGGATTTGTCTTCCAAGGCTGCTGTAGCAAAGCACCACAAACAGATGACTTACAAAATACAGAGATGTATTCTCTCTCAGTTCTGGAGGCTAGAAATCTGAAATCAAGATGTCAGTTGACCATGTTCCCTCTGGAAGGTCTAGAAGAGAATCCTTCTTTAAAGGATTTAAAGATTAAATCTTGAAATTTAAGATTAAAGATTCTCTTCCTCTGGAGGTTACCCCTGACAGTCTCCTCCTTCCTTGGTTTATAGCTCTGTCACTCAGTCTTTGCCTCTGTTGTCACATGGCCTTCTCCCCTTTGTGTCTGTGCCCAAACTTCCCTTGTGTTAGGACAGCAGTCATTGGATTGAGGCCTACTCTAACCCAGTATGACCTCATCTTAATCTGATTACATCTGCAAAGACCCTCTCTCCAAATAAGATCACATTCTTAGTAGCAGGAGTTTGGATTTGGACATATCTTTATTTGGGAGGGACATAATTCAGCTGATGATAGGTACTATAGCTTGTGGATGATCATGTGCTTATTTTAGGTGCTCTAAAGATTATTTTCAGATTATTCGCTGTGTGGTCTAGAAGGGTAAAAGCAAAAGGTCTGGGCTTTTACAACAGGTACCTGATGGTGAGAGTTTCAGTCTAAAGCCTGCCTGGGGGACGCCTGGGTGGCTCAGTTGGTTAATCAGCTGCCTTTGGCTCAGGTCATGATCCCAGCATCCTGGGATCGAGTCCCACATCGGGCTCCTTGCTCCGCAGGGAGCCTGCTTCTCCCTCTGCCTCTGCCTTCCACTCTGTCTGCCTGTGCTTGCTCTCACTCTCTCTCTCTCTGACAAATAAGTAAATAAAATCTTAAAAAAAAATAAAAATAAAAAAATAAAGCCTGCCTGGGCCACTTAGGAAACCTGGAGGAATTTCTAGCCTCTTTTGTAAGGTCAGAATGCTTAGATTCAAAGTGCTGTGTATCAGAGTGTTGTAAACTATCCAAAGTGATCATTTGGGGAGTTGCATATCTTAGAGATACGTAGACTAATTTTACTTCTCTCCTTAGGAGGTAGAACTTTTAAAAACAGAACTTGAGGCATCTCAAAGGCAACTTGAAGGTAAAGAGGAAGCACTGAAAATTCTTCAAAGCATGGTAAGAAGTTATTTTATAATTATGGTCACTTACACATTCCTACCATAGGTAGCATGGTTTTATCTTTTATTATTTATTTATTTATTTAGAAGATTTTATTTATTTATTTATTTGACAGAGATCACAAGTAGGCAGAGAGGCAGGCAGAGAGAGAGAGGAGGTAGCATGCTCCCTGCCAGGACCCTGAGATCATGACCCGAGTCAAAGGCAGAGGCTTTAGCCCACTGAACCACACAGGCACCCCTGGTTTTATCTTTTAAAATAAAAGCATCAGTGCTTAATATAGGTGTTTTTTTTTTTGTTTGTTTTTGTTTTTGTTTTTGAGGTGGAGATTGTTAAAACAGTTTTGTTGAGGTAAAATTTTCTATGTTCTGGATTTCATTTGTTTTCAGTACACTGATTATTTTTGCTGACCTTAGAGTTGTATAACCATCACCATGATCTAATTTTAGAATATTTTCATTATTCCCCAAAAGGAAGTTCTAACCCATTAGCAGTTACTCCCCATTCCCATCCCCCACCCTAGACAACTCATCTCCTTACTGTCTTTTGGATTTGTCTTTTCTATTTCATATAAATGGAATGCTAGAATATGTGTCTGGATTCTTTGAATTAACATGTTTTAAAATTAATTAATTCTTTGAATTAACATGCATGGTGTGGCATGTGTCAGTACTTCCTTCCTTTTTATTGCCTAATACTCTATTGTATGGATAAGCCATATTTGTTTATCCATTCACCATTTGATGGGCACACACTGTTTCCTCTTTTGGGCTCTTAAGAATAACACTGCTTGGCTCAGTCTTTAAGTATCTGCCTTCGGCTTAGGTCATGATCCCAGGGTCCTGGGATCGAGCCCCACATCGGGGTCCCTGCTCTGCAGGAAGTCTGCTTTTCCCTCTCCCACTCCCCCTGCTTGTGTGTCACTGTGTCTCTCTCTGTCGAATGAATGAATGAATAACACTGCTTTATTTGTTCATGTACCAATCTTTGTGTGGAAAGTTCATTCATTTATTCCCAGATGCATCAGGAGAATCAAATGAAGATCTTTTGACATGTGAACTATCAAATTCTCCATAAAAGGTGGTCTCTATGGAAATTCTCTGGTGGTCTATTGTGAACCTTACTCTGTATATAGGAGTAATGAGAAACTTAATTTGTACTGATATGATTCTTATTCTTCTTAGGCAATATTTGGCAAAGCCACAAGTCACAACCAAATGATGCTTCAAAAAACTATGGAACAAAAGAGATCCTTAGAGAAGGTATTTGCCATTTTTAGTATAGACTTGTTTAGTCCATGGAGCTTTCAAATAGAATTTCCTTTAAAAAAATCACTATATCAATGGCTGTGTCATTTGTGCTCACCCTCTTTTAGTTGTGCTTCTATTTTATACAGACCCTTCCCTTTTGGGGCTCACAGTCCAAAACATATTGTTACACAGGCAAAAATTAAGATTTCTTTTATCTCATTTTAAGTTAGTGCCAAGTTGACACTTCCTATTTTTCTTCTTTTTCCTTTTTTCTTTCTCTGCTTGCCCAGCAGAGCCTGCCTCTTTCTGACCATCTCATGGTCACTAAAACAGTAGTCAGGAGTCATCTTGGAAAGTCTTGTTCCTATGCCTGTTGTAGTCGCCCTTAGTGACAGTGTCCTGGGCTCAAACTTCAAAGCATGTGTCTCGCTTGTGGGTCTGTATGGGTTGGGAATGGGGACAACGAGGAATGCAGGTTCTGAGCAGCAAAATTTGAAGCTATTTCTTACAGGAAGGTTTGGCAAAGTTTTTCTTGAGTGCTAAAAGGCATGTTATAGGTGTTTACAAATGTCACAGACTCTTTGTGAATAATTAGTTTCTCTTTAACCTATTCCTTTTAAGTAATTAACGATTTATTTCAGCTATTCACAATGTCCTGAGTGATTTACTTGTAGTAATTTTCCATGAAAAGTGCTATTTTCTTTCCATAGGAAATAAATGCTTTGCAGTGGGAAAAAGAATTTGATCAGAATAGATTTAAAAATATAGAGGAATCATGGACCCAAAAATATGACAGGTTTGTATATTCTTATTTTATAGTTTTTCTTTGTATATAATTTATCTATATATTTTTTATTTTTAATATTTATTAATTTGAGTAATCTCTACTCCCAACATGGGGCTTGAACTCATGACCCTGAGATCAAGAGTCTGGGTGCCCCATTTTTTTTTTTTTTTTAGATTTATTTATTTACTTGAGAGAGTGTGTATGTGAGGGATAGAGGGAAAAGCCAACTCCCCACTAAGTGTAGAGCCCCACTTGGGGCTCAGTCCCAGGACCCTGAGATGACTTGAAAGGCATATGCTTACCTGACCAAGCCACCCAGGCGCCCCTGCTTCTCTATTTTTTACTTTAATAATTAATTAACTAATTAAAGGGAGAGGGGGAGAGAGAATCTTAAGGAGGCTTATGCCCAGCGTGGAGCCTGACCTGGGGTTTGATCTCACAACTTGAGCATGACCTGAGTTGAAATCAAGTGTCAGGCAGACACTTAACCCACTGAGCCAGCTAGGCCCCCCCACAACTTTTATTATTTTATTTTTTAACTTGAGATACTTCTGATGCTTTCTCAGCTAAATATACAGAAGAATTGAGTATGTTCAAAATCTTTCCACACTCTTTTAAATTGTTTTTGTTTTGTGACTCATATATGTTCTAGACTGTTTTGAAGTAAAAAAAAATTTATTTGGGTTTTTGTGTTCTAATTATGAGATAAAAATCTTATTCAGTCATGAAATGTTAATATTTTAGTTATATGGAGGGTACTTTTTTCCTAGGCTAAACTGTGAAAATGCAGTCCTCCAAGAAACTTTGAATGTAAAAACAGAAGAAATTAAAATGCTCAAGTCAGAAAATGCACGTAAGTGAAGAGTGATAGTTTGATGATTCTTTAAAAATATTATGTTAGAAGATCATTTTTATTTATTTTTTAAAAAAAGATTTTATTTATTTGACAGACAGAGATCACCATTAGGCAGAGAGAGAGGAAGGGAAGCAGGCTCCCTGGCGAGCAGAGAGCCTGATGCGGGGCTCAATCCCAGGACCCTGGGATCATGACCTGAGCCAAAGGCAGAGGCTTTAACCCACTGAGCCACCCAGACGCCCCAGAAGATAATTTTTAAATAGAGTGTTCTACGTTAAGAACATACATACTGATAGACACGGTGCTATTATTTTGAAGTAATATACTTTAAGGATGATAGATACGCATCTTTTAGGGTGTGTGCAATTAAAAAGAAATTCTTAGGTGAAATTCAATTAACAAAATTAACCTAACCATTCAAAAGTACATAATTCATTAACACCCACAATGTTTGCAACCATCTAGTTCCAAAAGACTTTCGTCACTCCAAAATAAAACCCTATATCCACTAAGGATTTTTCCCCATTCCCCCTTTATCCTATAGTTTTTATATTCAGTGTAAAACAAAATTGTAGAGCACCTAATGTTGAAGAAACTTCGTAAGTGTATGTTTTATTGGAACATTAGTAGGAAACATATGTAACTCTGTAATTCAACATTTTCTCTCAAAAATATCTTCTGTGACTTTATTGCTAAAATTAATATTCTTAATTTTTCAATATGACCCATTAAAAACATGAAATTTTTTACATGTATGCTTATACATATACGCCCATTATATGTGATGAGCCACTTTATGACAAAAGCTTATAAGAGAATAGTAAGGTGTCTTAAGAATATTAAGATGGCATTGGGGCACCTGGGTGGCTCAGTGGGTTAAGCCTCTGCCTTCGGCTCAGGTCATGATCTCAGGGTCCTGGGATCGAGCCCCGCATTGGGCTCTCTGCTCAGCAGAGAGCCTGCTTCCTCCTCTCTCTCTGCCTGCCTCTCTGCCTACTTGTGATCTCTGTCTGTCAAATAAATAAATAAAATCTTAAAAAAAAAAAAAGATGGCATTAACTTTTTGTAAAATTTTAAGAAATGTCGATTCTTCCCTTTTTTTTTGGTTCTTCCTTTTTTGTAGGAACTTTTAAATTAGTGGCTTGAAAGGGACAAAGTTCTAAATCAGGTCATGAGCCTGTGAGGGGCACTTTCTGTTGTTCAGTAAGTGAACTGTGGTAGATTTCTCCTTGTTAGGTTAGTTCAGGAAAGAAGTTGCCCATAGCCACATCCTCTCCCCCTCTACCATCTCACCCTGCAATAAGAGAGGGAAAGTTACTATTTCCTCCTCAGTAGAGAGCAGGATGCTTCTAGTTCTAAATGTTTGGTTGAGAGCCTCTTGTGAAAACTAACAGAAGTCCGATAGAGTTTGTGTAGGTGGTACATCATCTGATTATCTTAACTATCCAGCAAGTGCAAATAAGTTGCATTTCTATGTTCTTTGAAAATCTTGCAAATTTTTCTTTGAGCAAATGAAGACCAGACTCTGGTGGCAAAATTAAGATACTTCAACTTTAAAAATAATAATATTTAATCTAGTGTTACCTATGTATTATCTCACTTGATAATTTTTTCCTGGATGGGGCCAGATGTAGTAGGCAATGTCTGTGTATATGCATTGCTTGCAAGGAGTAAGTGTATGGAAAAAAAATTTTTTTAAAGGGAGTGTATGATGTTGGTATAACTCAATTAGGTGAGGCTGGAGTTAAATTTCATAACTAACACTCTTCCTTGGCCCTTCCTAGTTTTACATCAACAGTATTTGGAGGCCCTCGCCATGCTTGATGTCAAACAGCAGATGGTGGCTCTGGAAAACGTGTGCCACGATAAAAGTGGTTTTACAGAGGTTTCAGGTCTTGAGGTGGGTAAACAGGTTGGAAAGTTGAACAAGAGGGAAATTTTCTACTTTCCTTTTCTCCATCACCAGCTGCTCCACATTCTAGAATAGCACTATCCTTAGTAATTTGAGAGTGGGGGAAGAGAGGCTCATGGGGTTCCCCAGGGGAGTTCTGTAGACTTCCTAGCACCAGGCATGTCCATCCATTATTTTCTTAGACACTAGAAGATGTGTTGGCTACCTCCTGCCCCTTTTAGTTTTTATTTTTATAGTTTTAGCAGAAGCTGTGTTAGCTGTGTCTCACATTACATAATGACAGGTATTTTTTAGAAGTGGAAGGATGATTATTCTCCTGGCATATTTTAAGTCATTTCATCATTTCTGAGCACACACCTCTCCCTGATGGGAACTGGTAAGGGTAGAAGCTGGGCAGTAGGACCAAGCTCAGTCACAAGAAATAACACATGGTGGGTGTTAATACTTTCTTCATTAGTTCAGGTTGCTGCCAGGGATATAGAACTATAGAAAACTGATACCCACTTAAAGGTTTTAGAGAAGGAAAAGAAGCAAGGTAGAATTCCTTTGTTTTGTTCCAAGTAATAACATTGTTTCCTCATTTGTAATTTTCACTTGGATCCTGAAATCCTTGTCTCAGCTTGCTTCTATTTTTTTCTTTCCAGGTTCTTTGAATTAGATGCTTGAATAGAAATGTGCATGTGTGTGTGCGCCCTTATGTTTGTGTGTGCAGCTAGGCAGTATGACACTTAGTAATGGGAGTAATGCTTTTGGATTTAAAGCTTGCTGTCCTTGGAGCCTGCCTTTGCCATGGCCCTGGAGGGAGTCCCTGTGCCTGTGCCAAAATGGCAGCATCTGCTCGCAAAATGCTTCTTAAGCTCAAACAGGAGGTATTGTATTATCAAAACACTAAATTGGTTTTCTCCTGTAATAGAATAAAGGAAGAAATCTGCAATAATTAGCTTCATTTTAGTAGTCATTGGCTATGGAACTTATTCTTAGTTTTATGTGATAGAATTAACTTATAAACTAGATTCTATTTACATGGTTCTAAAATACAAATAGTATTTGGCTTGATTTGGTGTCAGCATGAAGTTGTTTGACTAATCTGTACTAAATTTATATTTCTTTTCTCTATAAATGGCCCTAAAAATTACTATACTACACACTCTTACTTAAAATCACTAGGATCCATAACTCTGATAAATGGGGAGATAAACATGAAGCTCATTAGAAAAGTAGCAAGATACAGTGGAAGGAACCTTTGTACCAGCCAGACCTAAGTTTGAGTCTTAGCTCTAGAATTTTCTAGGTGTGTGGGTTTAATATATGTTAAATAGAGAGTAATAACTAGTTACTGGCTCTGCAATGATATAGAGGAAGCAGACATTTAATGTTTAGCATAGTGCCATGCAGGTGCCTTAGCATTTAATCAAAGGACATTTGCCATTATTATTAGTTTTAATAACAAATACAGAACATGGACCATAATTTTAAACATATTTTACCTTTATTGAAGTATGGAATTTTAAGTCTTCAGATATAGGAAAAATAACAGTTAAACATAAATAATTCTTTTTTTTTTTTTTAAAGATTTTATTTATTTATTTGACAGAGAGAGATCACAAGTAGGCAGAGAGGCAGGCAGAGAGAGAGAGAGGAGGAAGCAGGCTCCCTGCTGAGCAGAGAGCCCGATGCGGGACTCGATCCCAGGACCCTGAGATCATGACCTGAGCCGAAGGCAGCGGCTTAACCCACTGAGCCACCCAGGCGCCCAAACATAAATAATTCATTAACAAAAGTATACGATTACACATCAGAGTCAGGGTCAGCTACGGCGGGAATGTAAAAGATGAAGGCAGTACTGAGATTCAGCCTTTGGCATCCTCCTTTCTTACTCTTTGGGCAGGACACACACAGGGCTGTCTAGGGTAATACGGTGAGGTCCAAGAAATGGATTAACAAGGAATGGTCAGGCACCACGAGGAAAACTTCTGGTAATTTAATTCAGAGAGGGCAGCTACTATAGAGGGGAATTAGCAAGTACTAATTAGTTTAAGCAGATGGACTAGATCAGACACTAGACTCATGCTAGGCAGGGAGACTACATTTGCTAATCTGATTCAGCATTCAGACAAGAATTGTTATGTTTCGCCTCTAACACCTCTCAAACTTTTTTTCAAAACTAGCTGGGGCTTTTGCAGAAGAGTAAAGAAGAAGCTTATATAATGGCAGATGCATTCAGAATTGCATTTGAACAACAATTAATGAGGAAAAATGACCAGGCACTGAGATTGACACAAATGGATAAAATGTATAAAAAAGGAACAAAATGGATAAATTGGAAGCACCTTAAAGAGGATGGTAAATATGAATTATAAAGGCAATAATGAAGTGTAATTTTAGTTGTTTCTGGTTATAATCAAAGTTGATTAAGCACAGTTAATGCAATGAATAATATAATTGAAATACCACAAAATAGTTGTGATTTATTATAGTATTTAGTACCTGCGGAAGAATGGGGAGACTGGATATTACATATGCAGAGGAGGTAATAGGATCACTGAAATCTTAAAATAACAATCTCTCTCTTTTTTTTTCACTAATCATCTGTCTCATTTAAACAAGACCATGTTTGGGGCGCCTGGGTGGCTCAGTGGGTTAAGCCGCTGCCTTCGGCTCAGGTCATGATCTCAGGGTCCTGGGATCGAGTCCCGCATCGGGCTCTCTGCTCAGCAGGGAGCCTGCTTCCTCCTCTCTCTCTCTGCCTGCCTCTCTGCCTACTTGTAATCTCTCTGTCAAATAAATAAATAAAATCTTAAAAAAAAAAAAATAAACAAGACCATGTTTTGTGGGAAAACTTTGTAAAAGTGCCAGTTGATTAAAGGGAAATTGCCTAGGAAGTAATAATGAAAATACTAAAACCCAACATTAAATGTATCTAATTAAACTTTGTTGAAATGTGTGATTCTAAAGAGATATTAAGTTGGAAATACTAATAAAAATGAAACAGAAGGTTAGGTTTTGGTTCACAAACCTAGCAAAGTTCATGGCTGTTTTTAGTACTGCTGTACTAGAGGAAACAAAGTATATGCAAATGGCATTAAAGAATAAAATTACAGTTGAAGTATATCACCCAATATAATCCAATTAGCTATTACTTTTTTAGAAATCTTAGTTTCTCTAAGTATGTATGTTTTTATCAGAATTATTCAGTGCAACTCCTAGCGCTTTAATTTAAAATTCCAATTAAATTCCTATTTGAAATCTTTTATTAGTCAAGGGAGATTACAGTGAAGTTTATTATTTATTTATTTATAAAGATTTTATTTATTTATTTGACAGATCACAAGTAGGCAGAGAGGCAGGTAGAGAGAGAGGAGGAAGCAGGCTCCCCACTGAGCAGAGAACCCGATGTGGGGCTTGATCCCAGGACCCTGAGATCATGACCCAAGCCGAAGGCAGAGGCTTTAACCCACTGAGCCACCCAGGCGCCCCTGAAGTTTATAATTTAATATTAAAATCATGAGATGACTATATTTCTAAATATTTTTATTATGTCAAAATCCATAATCCTAATTCCAGTTTCTCTCATTTTCAGATGAATTTGGGTAATAAGAATCTTATAATATTAAAAATAAAACTTTTAGTAATAACCTATTGTGTTTTAAATTTTTTTCAATAGTATATATTCCTAATAGCAACACTTAATGTGATATTTTAGCTTCATTAACTAAACTTCACCTGTCTCTTTGCTGAAATGGTAAAGTGCTAAGCTTACAGGAGTAATAAAAATAGAAGCAATAAACAAATATTAAAGTAGACAGAAGCAGATCATTAAGAGTTACATATTTAGACTTTTCATCGGGGAGAAGTCAGAGCAACACAGGAAAACATATTTCTCAACATTCATTCTTAAAGAGGCATTCCACACTGTCCTGAAATTAGTTTCTAAGCATTTTTTGATTTGAGACTTACAAAAGAAATCACTGAGCTGGCTAATATAATGTTTAAGTCAGGCTCAAGGGAGGTGATTCTGCCAGAAAAATAAGCAAATATAGTCCATATACTTAGGCTTTTAGGAATCAATGGAAAGTCTTGAGTATCTGTCAAGGCCATCAAATGTATAGGTGATCTTCAGGCACCTCTTCTAAATTAGTCTCTTGATAGCAACTGGACTGTTAAAATTTCAAAGGTACTGTCTTTGAGGACAGCCTTGGTGTTTTGTGATGCAAAGTGGAGGTAAATCCTTTTGGAAATCTAATTTTAACTGCTTGTTTTGATGGAAGGTAAGGAGGAAAGTTAGGGGAGAAAGAAAATGAAGGGAAAGCATGGTTAATCTTACAAAGCCTGCCACATTCCGTCACCTGGCATAGAAGACCCCCCGAAGTGTGCATGCAAGTTGGCCACAAGGGTAGTTAGTGATAGGTAGAAAAAGCTGTTTTTTTTTTCTAAGAGGTAGATTCATATACATTCAGTACTTGAGTATATATATTCTTTCATATTCCAGAGCTTCTGCCTTTCTTAGCTAATAGGAACCTCAAGAACTTTTCTATAAAAAATATAATTTGATAGGTATAGCTCCTGATGTTTTCCATTAAGACCCTGAAGAGACTGGAAGCAGAATTTAAAATAATTGGTTCATCCCAGAAAGGCCTTTATAAGTCCATACATGTGTCAGTAGCTCTGTCAGTTTTTTTTTTTTTAAAGATTTTATTTATTTATTTGACAAGACAGAGATCACAAGTAGGCAGAGAGGCAGGCAGAGAGAGAGGAGGAAGCAGGCTCCCTGCTGAGCAGAGAGCCCGATGTGGGACTCCATCCCAGGACCCTGAGATCATGACCTGAGCCGAAGGCAGTGGCTTAACCCACTGAGCCACCCAGGCGCCCGCTCTGTCAGTTTTTCAGTGATAAGACTGATTTTATTCATGTTTTTCAATAATCCAAAAGGTACAGGATGACTATCACAGATCATTTTCTTGTGTGTGGTCAACACGTTAAGAGGCATCAACTTTTGTCATTGATATGCAGCTTAGATGAGTTCTGAGAGAGAGGTTATACGCATATTTCTTTTTTTAAGACTGTAAATAGAGATTCATCCACTCATCACAGCTGATGAGCACATCAGCTTGTCTGGCTTTTCTCCTTTTGCCCCAGTTGCTGGAGGAAGAGGACATGAGTGAGCTCCAGTCACTGTGGTTTATCAGGATTAGGTGTAAAGGGAAGTGTCTCCTTTTTTTTTTTTTTTTAATTATTTATTTATTTGACAGACAGAGATCACAAGTAGACAGAAAGGCAGGCAGAGAAAGGAAGGGAAACAGGTTCCCTGCTGAGCAGACAGCCTGATGTGGGGCTCGATCTCAGGACTCTGGGATCATGACCTGAGCCGAAGCAGAGGCTTTAACCCACTGAGCCACCCAGGCGCCCCAAGGGAAGTGTCTCTTATCTGTTTTCTGTTTTCCATTAGATCACTTGCAGAGCATTCCAAAGGCATTCTTGATGTTTTCTTTGTGTAAATCTGTAATTTTTGTACCATGTTATAAAACTGCATCCTTTCTATGAAGAACACCATCAGTGTACAGATTTCAGGATACAGACTTTAAAACATTCTGTCTGTACCTGGGCTAGTTTCACAACTGTGCTGTTATTTTTTCTTTTTAAATTTATTTATTTGACAGACAGAGATCACAAGCAGGCAGAAAGGCAGGCAGAGAGAGGAAGGGAAGCAGGCTCCCCGCTGAGCAGAGAGCCCAAAGGGGGACTCGATCCCAGGACCCTGAGATCATGACCTGAGCCGAAGGCAGCGGCTTAACCCACTAAGCCACCCAGGTGCCCCTGTGCTGTTATTTTTTAAATTGTGATAAAATACATACATAAAATTCTACCATTTTAACCATTTTTAAATGGTATTAACTACATTCACATTGTTTTATAGCCATCACAACCAACTTTTATCTTTTATCTTTTCATCCTCCCAAACAGAAACTTTACCCATTAAACACTAACTGCCCACTCCCTTCTCCCAGCATTCCCCTCTGCTCTATTATTTAATGGCACAGCAAATTCTGAGGCATAGGTACTATTATTCTACAAGTGAGGAAACAAAGCTCAGAGACCTTGTCCAAGGTCATTTAGAAAGTGGTTAAAGGAGGGTTCAAGTCCAGGTCTTTCTGCTCTAAAACAGAATCTGCATGGTTCAGAGGCCACGTTTTGTTGAGTGTGCACAGTGTCCTCAAATAACAGGGGTAAGTGGCTGATATTTAACACTGGGAAATTTTACATACAAAACTGGATTGCTGCCTCCTCTGGAAGGCTGCTGTTAATGTGGACTGCATGCTGTCTGGAGGAGCAGCAGTACAATAAGACGGGAGTGGCAAGCAGGGAAGGCATTACTCTGGGTCATTAGACTGTGGCCTCTCAATCTCCATTTGTTTGCATCCTGGCTCTAAAGTCTGTGTTCCCTTCCCAGTACACTGTGATGCCTGACTCACTAGAGTCCTCCTGAAGAGAACCACCTCTTGACTGATTTACAAATGAATTATCCCTGGTTCATACTTACCTCTATTCCTGGAACTATATTAGTTGAGTGTCTTTTTATGTCTCAGTTGGATTTGCATGTTCAATTTTAGGATTACCATCACAAGGAAATAAGAAGACCTTAGGGCAGAAACTGCTGCAGATGCTCCCTTCAGAAAACAATTCTAAGAAGACCCAGGACCAGAATAACCCTCAGGAAGTCTGTAAGATGCTAACAGAGTTGGTTAGTATCTTTGCTTTTCTTTTGTTACAGGTTGTGCCTAAGAATCTTTCTCCTTCCTATTAATTCAGCTTTTTAAAAAATGTAATTCTTTAACACTGTACTTGCCTTTTATGCCCTTTTCCCAGCTGATGTACCATCCTCCAGTTTTGATCTTCATCTTAAATTCCCTGCATGCTCTTCCCACTTCTCCCATTCATGTTCTTCCTGTACAAGTTTATAGCTTCACCTCTGAAAAGAGGGGGCTCCCCTGTAATTAACTGCAGGCACCTCTGTCATCTGCACATATGCATACAATCCATGCCATTCAGGAATTTTAAAGGTGTACAAGGCAACTTTCTCACATAATATCCTTTAATCATCACTACAGCCCTGAAAATCAGTCCTATTATCCCCATTTCATAGATGACTAAACTAGAAGATTCATGCTATAGGAACATACTTATCTATAGAGGTGTTCAAGTTATTTATTCTCATGTAAATGTATAAAAACAATTTCACATATATAACTTCAATATTCTCTTGCAGAGGAAAGTACATGTTAATATTATACACACATATATACACACACCATATATATGTTTTCCCCTCTCTTTCTTCAGATGATCTACAAAAGCTTCAGCAGAAGGAATGCTGCTTTCTGTTCTTACTTTAAAAAAAATTCCTCAGTAATGTGTAGTATATTATTTGGGAATCAGTAGATACCTAATTATTTACACTAACTGAAGATAAAACATTTTGAGAAAAATTCTTCTGACTATAGCTCTATATTCTGTGGTTTACTGACTAATGGGTATATTTGTATTTAATCTTTAAAAAAAAGATTTATTTATTTGAGAGAGAGAGCATGTGTACAAGTTTGGGGAGGGGCAGAGGGAGAGAGAATCTCCAGCAGACTCCCCAGTAAGCACGATGAACCCTGAATGGGGGGCTCGGGTAGATCTCATGACCCTGAGATCGTGACCCAAGCTGAAACCAAGACTCTGATGCTTAAGTGACTGAGCCACCCAGGCACCCCTAACTAGTATAATTTTAATTTTTGTATGTGCAGTTGAATGATAAAGAAGAAGCTCTGGCTCATCAAAGAAAAGTTAGTTACATGCTTGCTCGGGCACTGGAAGAGAAAGACACCACCTCAAATAAGAGTAAGGGAAAAAGTCCTGTGAAAGACAATTTTCCATTAAAAAACCACTGGCGGAAATCTTCAGAATTCCCTAAACTGCATGATCCTGTATATTCAAGTGTTCAAATTTTAAATTCTGCGGGCTGCATTTGTTCAATCCAACACCTTCACAGAGATCAAAACTGCACAAGAACTCTCAAAAGATCTTATTCTTTGCCATCAAATATTATGTTTTGAGAATAAACCAGGTGAAATCAGAACCAAGAGCTGTTTCTATCAAGAGACTTTAAAAAAAGACTGTACAAATGTTGCTTCATCTTCGGAAGTCATATATTTTCTGGATCTTTCTAAGTTTTAGAAAGCAGCTTAAATACTCAAAACATTTTCTACAAGATACTAGTATTGTGCTGACATATTTTATAAATTACATTACTATACCTTATGAAATTTCCAGTATTTGCCAACATCTTAAAAACAACAGAAAAGTGATTTTTGAGAAAAATAAAGCTATTTAACTACTTAGATTGACTACAGGGATCTTTGGCTTAAGTAACAATATAAATTAATCCTCTAAGAAGTAACAATGTCTAGGAATAACTGAATGTTAATTTTTAAAATACATGTATCTTGTTTTATTGTATTTTTTTCAGGATTTTTCATGTGCCACAGAAAGTTTAGTAATCTCCTTAACTTCAATTAAAAAGTTATTATGGTGGGACTTCGGCAGTGTATATTCAAAACATTGTTAGTTACCTTTATAGCTTCTTTTTTTGTTGGTGTGGCATTCACACCATTCTGATTTAACTTCTTGGTTTTGATGCTGAATTTAAGCCATTTAATTTTTTTCTTTTCTATAAGTGTTATATAGGAAAGATCTTTAATACTTCTTGGGAATGTTGCTATATTAATAACATCACAGTTATGTCAAAGGAAATATATTACCTTATCAGAAGTTTTAATAAAGCTTACCTGATTACGATCTCTAGCAAAAAAGATACATACGTGGCTTGGCTATGTTAAATACTACTTAAGTAGATGAGGTAACAACAGGGTAAAATAAGGTAACAGCAGAAAGTATAAGCCATTTATTGTTGTATTAAAGCAACACCATTTAGTTGGAATTAATAAATATTAATAAAAGATAAAAACTTGGCAAATAAATTTTGAAAAAAGGAGTAATGATGAGGAACTGTTACTAGACATTAAAAGTGCATTGTCCTGATAGTAATATAAAGCTACCTTATTTACAACAATGTGGTACAAGCAGATCAATGGAACAGGATAAAGACCATACACAGATTTAATACATGTAATGATTTAATATGAAATAAAAGGTAAGAAAAGGAACTGTTCACCAATACCAAAATTGGAAGTGTAAGAAAAAAAATCAAATAAAAAGGTTCTTTTTAAATGTGCGTGTGTAAAATACATGTATACGTATATAAAATGCAAATTCATATAAATTGATAAAATTTGGAGCACTCCAACAGCAAAGAATCTAAATCAACAGTTTACAAAAGGGATTATATATGGTTAGCCAATGTAAGGAACTATTCAACCACAGTAGAAACTTAAAAAATGTAAATTAGAATGAGATACCAAAGTAACAAAGATCACAAAGATTATTTGAGTGCTAGAAATGATGAGGTGAAACAGATCCTTTCATACAATGTCGATAACTATGTATATTTGAGACTCTGCATTCAATCTTAGGACATATATACTCAAATGAAACTGCTAGATCATATGAAAATGCTCTTTAAAATTTTTTAAGGACAGGTCACAGTTTTCCATAGCAGACACCATTTTACATTCCAACCAAAAATCCACAAGGGTCCCAATTTCTCCACCTCCTCACCATCACTTGTTACCTTCTGGGATTTTTTTGAGGGGGGGATAGTAGAGATCCTAACAGGTATGAAGTGATATCTCATTGTGGTTTTGACTTGCATTTCCCTAATGATTAGTGACATTGAGCGCCTTTTTCATGTGCTTATTGGCCATTTATACATTATCTTTGGTGAAATGTCTATTCAAGTCCTTTGCCCATTTTTTAATAAATTTTTTTTTATTGTTGAGCTATCTTTTATCAGATATATGATTCAGAAATAATTTCTACTGTTCTTTTCACTCTGTGCTTATCACTCCATTGATAGACATTTTAAATTTTGATGTCATCTCTTTTGTCTTTTTAAAGAAAACAGTTTTCTCTCTTGTAGCAGACAAGGAAACCAAACAGATTCTAAGCATAGCTGTTGGTGTACAGATGGAGAATGCCATGTGACGAGGCATGTGGACTGCTTAAGAAGCTGGGAAAGGCCCCTGGCTAATAGCTAACCAGGACAGGAAGCGTGTGCATTAAAATTACATGAACTGAATGAGCTTATAAGCCAATTCCTCCCTAGAAACTCAGAAAAGAGAACCATTCAACTGACACCTCTATTTGGACCTATGCAAGAAACACAGCTGGGCCAGGTCAGACATCTGGCTTACAGAACTGTGAGTCAGTACATTTGTGTAATTTTAAAGTGCTATACTTATGGTAATTTTTATGTAATACAAGAAAAATAATCCATAAAACATGAATATGTAGTGTTACATATATATTTTTATATATTAAACAGATACTAAGCTAGATTTATGTGTATTAACATGGAAGGGATTTTAAAAGTTTTGAGTAAAAAAAAAAATTACAAGATATACAGTCTATCACTCATAAAATTTTAACAATATGGTATATTACTACATGAATTTTTATAAAATAGCAGTATAAAATCATGGAAGGACACACTCATTTCCTGAGAGTCACTCTCCTTTTGGGAAGGTAAAAAGGAAAAGAATGGAATGATATATTAAAGGGAGCTCAATTTCATTTGTAATTTTTTCTTCTTTCTTTCCTATTTAGCATATCAACATTTGTTAGCTCTAGGTAGCAGGTATATGCAACATTTCTACTACTTCCTCTGTTTTTGAATACTACCCCTGCTACTACATATCTGTGATGCTATATGGGCCAACTCACCAAAGTAACTGATGATTATTTTTATTAAGGTTTCCTTAATGCATTTTCAATTCTACATTTCAAAGAACTGAACTTAATCTTACTTTTGCACTCTCACCAGAAAAATCAGAATTAAGTTTGTTTTAAAATAAATTTAATAAAAATAATCCAGTTTTACATATTTTACATGTGTGGAGTATTTACAAATTCCTTCTACAGCATTTACTTAATGTTTACTATTTCTCCATTATTTGCTTTTTTGACTATTTCCTTCAGTAGTAAAATACTGTCCAGTGATCTCTGTAACTAAAAAATTAGCTTCTTGGGTAATCCTCCTAGGTGAAAAAAAAAAACGAGGTTGTTCACATTTAATCTTAAGGCAATTCTAACCAGTCACTGCATTCCAACTACATTCATTTTACCTGCTTTGGTTTGCTAGTAATACTTATTTAACAATAAGCATACAATACATCAATAAAAACTTAAAAGAAAATAAGGTACATACTAGTAAGTTCTCGCAACTCTGATGTATACTCCAAAAGAGCCCATCTCCTTTTAAAAAGCTTGATTTAATTATTTTCAGTGGAAACAAATATTGCTAAAATACCACATTCTCTACCACACTTACGAAATAGCTCACAATCTACATTTCTTAGCTGCCCCTCGGTCACTAGCTATATACTACCTACTTGGAGTTTTCTGAATTCATTTCATTTCTTATGAAAATGGAAGTTTTACCTTGTTCTAAGGCCTGTGTTCTCTTCCGTTTTGTTGCTACAACTGGATTTGACTGCTCCTTTAAAGTTTCCAAAGGACAGTTTGGTCTTGGCAGCTGACATCCAGGTGTCGGCCCTGGCCGATTACTGAAATACTTAGTTTTCAATGCCTTGAAAAATGGAAGATACTGTTATTAAGAAAATCTAACTTCCAGAATTGTTGGGAATATTAAAAACACTATATGAATACCCCACTTCCAAAACGAAATTGATTTCAAGAGTTTAGATGAGCAAACTACTATAAATAAATATATAATAGCTTAAGATCAGCGGGTAATTCTATTACCGTAAGAAAAAGACACTACAGGGGCACCTGGGTGGCTCAGTGGGTTACTGCTTTCAGCTCAGGTCATGATCTCAGGGTGCTGGGATCAAACCCCTCATCACATGGGGCTCTCTGCTCAGCAGGGAGCCTGCTTTCCCCTCTCTCTGACTGACTCTCTGCCTACTTGTGATCTCTGTCTGTCAAATAAATAAATAAAACTTTAAAAAAAAAAAAAGACAGTACCTTCTAACTTTTCCTCAGTTAAACAGCCTATACTAAATATGAAAAATCCTTAATAAGACATTGTACAAAATACTAAATATGAAAAATCCTTAGTAAGACATGGTATAACTCAGCTCTCTACACTTTAGGGGCTCTATAGTTCAACACATAAAGAGAGAAACATACTTAAAAAGAACTTCAAAGTTTGTCACAACATCTATATGTATTCAAATTCCAAATCATGTAAATAAATTCCTGAAAATAAATTTTTTTTAATGATGCAAAAGGTTGGAAACAATGTGTTAAAATCCAACAATCCACTGCAAATTATTAAAAATTTTACTTGGAAGGAATTGCACAATGTTATTTCTATATTCTACCTGCTAGGTGTTCTATGATACAGTATTTCCTTTACTTTGGTCCAAAATTAAAAAAAAATAATTTTGTGTTTTTTTTTTCCCAATAAAAATAGTTTTATTCTAAATGATAAACTAGTCAAATTCATAATTTATTTGTATCCTATAGCCACAATATTCCTTTTGGAAAATCCTTTCAGGAATATAAAAAAGTCCATATAAACTTTTCAAGCATTTCCTCCCACATTCTATTATTTGCAGTAATAATTTAGAGATTCCTAACTTCAAAAGAGTTCAATTTCTACAGTATTTCTTCCAAATCAAGAAGTTCCATAAGTAAATTAAACTAATTCTGAGATATCAGAGATCTAAGAAAGGAACATTATCTCATTCCAACTTTAAGACAGATATGCACGAGCCAGAACATGTTTTTAAAAATGCATTCTAAGGGGTGCCTGGGTGGCTCAGTGGGTTAAAGCCTCTGCCTTCGGCTCAGGTCATGATCCCAGGGTCCTGGGATCGAGCCCCACATCGAGCTCTCTGCTTAGCGGGAAGCCTGTTTCCTCCTCTCTCTCTGCCTACTTGTGATCTCTGTCTGTCAAATAAATAAATAAAATCTTTTTTTTTTTTTTTTAAGATTTTATTTATTTATTTGACAGAGATCACAAGCAGGCAGAGAGGTAGGGAAAGAGAGAGAGGGGGAAGCAGGCTCCCTGCCCAGCAGAGAGCCCGATGTGGGGCTCGATCCCAGGACCCTGGGATCATGACCTGAGCCAAAGTCAGAGGCTTTAACCCACTGAGCCACCCAGGCACCCCTACCCCTAAATAAAATCTTTTTTTTTTTTTTAATTTTTTTTTAAAGATTTTATTTATTTATCAGAGAGAGAGAGGGGGAGAGAGCGAGCACAGGCAGACAGAATGGCAGGCAGAGGCAGAGGGAGAAGCAGGAGCCCGATGTGGGACTTGATCCCAGGACGCTGGGATCGAGCCCCACATCAGGCTCTCTGCTCGGCAGGGAGCCTGCTTCCCCCTCTCTCTCTCCCCCTGCCTCTCTGCCTGCTTGTGATCTCTGTCTGTCAAATAAATAAATAAAATCTAAATAAAATAAAATAAAATAAAAATGCATTCTATCACAATAAAACACACATAAGTTGTCACAATTAGTATTTTTCTATAAATTTTGAGTTTTACTACTAAGGAAAACAACTTTCTAGATAATGTGACCTAGTCTCAAGTTTCTTTTGATGGAGGTAATAAGTATATGTATAAAGGTGGAAAGGTAATAATGAGATATTTGTTTGAAATCAGAAAAGAAATTCTGATGGTAAAATATCTAGCATATATGTATTAATGTAGCATTATATACTGCCAAAAACAGATGGCCTATAGAAATAAATGCATTATGGGGCGCCTGGGTGGCTCAGTTGGTTAAGCTGCTGCCTTCAGCTCAGGTCATGAACCCCGGGTCTGGGATCGAATCCCTCATTGGGCTCCTTGCTCCGCAGGGAGCCTCTGCCTGCCACTCTGCCTGCTTGTGTGCTCTCTCTCTCTGACAAATAAATAAATAAAATCTTAAAAAAAAAATTAAGAAAGAAAGAAATGCATTAGACAATGATTTGGTAGCTTATAATAAACTTAAGTGAAAAAAAAATCCCTTTGAATCCTTGGTATAATGTACATTAACATGGTTTGTTAAATATGAAGACTTGGGACATTTCATTTTTTTTTTTAATGATTTTATTTATTTATTTGATAGAGAGAAATCACAAGTAGATGGAGAGGCAGACAGAGAGAGAGAGGGGAAGCAGGCTCCCTGCTGAGCAGAGAGCCCGATGCGGGACTCGACCCCAGGACCCTGAGATCATGACCTGAGCCGAAGGCAGCGGCTTAACCCACTGAGCCACCCAGGTGCCCCGGGACATTTCATTTTAATCAGTCTTACTTTATGAACTCTAATCATTGTACTGTGATGCATTCCTGCATTTCCCTGCCCCAATTTTAAATGTTTGTGACACTGTCCTTTTTTGTCTTGTGCTTATTTTTGAGACAAAGAAAATTGATTCCGCCCCTGCCCCACCAATCTATAGGGCTTTTATTTTTTTGTTTGGTAACATTTTTCTCTTCTTTTATAAGAGCAGACATTCGGGGCGCCTGGGTGGCTCAGTGGTTAAGCCGCTGCCTTCGGCTCAGGTCATGATCTCAGGGTCCTGGGATCGAGTCCCGCATCGGGCTCTCTGCTCGGCGGGGAGCCTGCTTCCTCCTCTCTCTCTGCCTGCCTCTCTACCTACTTGTGATTTCTCTCTGTCAAATAAATAAATAAAATCTTAAAAAAAAAAAAAAAAATAAGAGCAGACATTCTTGGTCTCCCTAATTTTTTTTGAGTTTGATTCCTATTTCCCTTAAACAAGGGTCAGTATCAATGTCTGTTCTGTTTGGAGTATCTTTCAATCTCTTGTAAGCATAAGTTGTATCAAGAACTATACAGGGTGCCTAGATTGCTCAGCTGGTTGTGTCTACCTTTGGCTCAGGTCAAGGGCTGCATGGTGGGCTCTCAGCTTGGCAGGGAACCTGCTTCTCCCTCTCCATCTGTCTACCTCTATCCCTCCTTGTGCTGTGTCAAATAAATAAAATCTTAAAAAAAAAACAAAAAAAATTATACAATTTTTGGGGTGCCTGGCTTGTTCAGTCAGAAGAGCATGCAGCTCTTGATCTCGGGGTTTTGAGTTTGAGCCCCATGTAGGGTATAGAGATTACTTAAAAATAAAATCTTTAAGAAAGAAAGGAAGAAGAACTGTATTATTTTCTTCCCCATTATCATTTTCTGACTATGACAATGATTAGCATGGATATTGGAACTGCATTTCATGGGGAAAAAAACCGAAACACTTTTGGCATTAAGCTTAGCACAACCATTATTTTAACAAATACAGAATGCTTCTTATTTTTTCTTCTCTAGGTATACTACTTGAAAGCCAATTAATTATGAAATAAATATGTATTTATACGTTCCTTAACAAAAGTAAATTCTCCTGTTGTTGTGTGTACATGATGTAATTTAATACCAGTCTGAACAGCTTGTAGCTTGGGGACAAGATAAAATTTGTTATTCCTTAAAACTAAAACACATCTTTACAGTATTTAAAGAATGGTAAAAAATCTCAAGAAATTCTACTTTTATTTTATCTATGCCAGAATTAAGATTCCCGTATTTCCTATTAAAAGAAAGATATGCTAAGATACCTGTGTCGCTGTAATTCGAGTACACGGGTTGAATAAGAATAAGCCTTGTATGAGATCTAGCAAGTCGTCTCCTGCTGCAATGAAGATGTGTTGTAACGGGATTCCAGGAAAACTCTTAAATGTCACGAAATCTGGAAGACTACACATGTCCTGTAAAATATTTATAATTCAAACTTAGGGACTGAAAGGCATATAGCTCTCAGATGAAGAACTAAAACTGTCAAATGGAGAATGTAATGATTTCCATCGAACTGCTTTGCACCATTGTCAAAAATCATTTGGTCAGGGCACCTGGGTGGATCAGTAGTTTAAGCCGCTGCCTTCAGCTCAGGTCATGATCTCAGGGTCCTGGGATAGAGTCCCTCATCGGGCTCTCTGCTCAGCAGGGAGCCTGCTTCCCTCTCTCTCTCTGCCTGCCTCTCTGTCTACTTGTGATCTCTGTCTGTCAAATAAATAAATAAAATATTTAAAAAAATAAAATAAAAAAATAAAAACTTAAAAAAAAATCATTTGGTCAGATTCAGTGACTGTCCTGCGCACTGGACTTTCCATCCTGGAACCATGGCCCAGTTTATTCGTAATCTTGTGGAGAAGACCTTGTACTGTGAACGCTGCTATGACTTAGCCATTCTGGTACTACGGCAAGGTTAAGCTGGTTACTCTAACCCCTGCTGAGACTCCTATAGCTATTCAGAGCTTGAAAAAATTTGTATACCACAGTTTCAATCAGAAGATGAAGTCTGATTAAAATGTCTCTTTTCTATTATTTATTCTCAGGAGATAGGGCTATAAGAGGAAGGAAAATCTAAAGGATTACAATTTTAAGAATAAACAAGTGAGGGGTGCCTGGGTGGCTCAGTCAGTTAAGCGTCTGCCTTTAGCTCAGGTCATTATCTTGGGGTCCTGGGATCAAGCCCTGCATCAGGTTCCCTGCTCAGCAGGAAGCCTGTTTCTCCTCCCACTACCCTCTGCTTGTTTTCCCTCTCGCTGTGTCTCTCTCGGTTAAATAAATAAATAAAATCTTATTTAAAAAAAAAAAGAGCAAGTTGGTTGCAAAAAAAATTATATGGTATGATCCCATTTTTATTAAAGAAAAGACAGAAAATGCAACTCTATGTTTATATGCTTGTGTATTTATCCTCACAGCAAGATTTTCTACCAAACTGACAGTGATAAACCCTGGGATGGGAATTATTGGGATGGAGAAAGGGCAACATGTACAAAGGAGGCTGGACAGTATACCACAATTTTAACTTTCTATTTGACATAAATTTTTCAAAGTATGTATTACTAGTAACTTAAGAAAATGAATACATTTCTTTAAGTAATACCTACATGACAGCATCAGAGTCGTAACAAAATTTCAAAGAACATGTATGAAAGCTTACTGGCCACTGTTCTTCAGTTGGTGTGCCCAAAGTTTCAAATATTCTTGTTAGTTGATCAAGGTCTGAATCTCCTGGCAAAAAAGGAACCTGGAAGAGAGTGAGATGTAGGTATTTCAAGGTCGTTTATAATAGATATACAAATAATACTACAAATTCCATAAAAAAACTAAGCTGTAACAAAAATAAAAATGAAGTCTGAGGTATACTAGATGTGGCAGTAGATCCTACTGCTGCTAATCAAATGAAGAGCACTGTGTTTCCCATTGTATTCACTCCACAAATCTTTAATAAACATTATATAATAAGTATGTGGTAATTAATTAAACTCTAGGCATTTAAAGTAGGGAACAAGACAAAGACACTTGAGTGCCTCGGTCAGTTGAGTGTCCAACTTTTGATCTCAGCTCAAGTCTTGATCTCAGGGTTGAGACTTCAAGCCCCACACCCGGTTCCATGCTGGGTGTGGAACATACTTTAAAAAAAAAAGAAAAAGGAAGTGAACAAGACACTTCTTGCTCTCCCCTGGGGTGGCTGTGGGGGAATGTTGGTAGTACAACTAAAGGGGCATCGCCCAGATGATGTTTTCAGGGAGAGCACAGGATCCTAGCATACACAAAACAGCACCTACCCTACTCTACAAAAGCCAAGGAAGGTTTCCTAGAGGAAGAACCAACCAGTGAAAGTTGAAAAATGAAAGAGTTAGCCGGTGGAAAAGTGTTAAGATGGAGAAAAATTTTTCTAGCTAAAGTATAGGAACAGGGGCGCCTGGATGGCTCAGTGGGTTAAGCCTCTGCCTTTGGCTCCGGTCATGATACGGTCCTGGGATCGAGCCCCGCACTGGGCTCTCTGCCTGGTGGGGAGCCTGCTACCCCTCTCTCTGTTTCTGCCTTAAAAAAAAAAAGTACGGGAGCAAAGGCTGGCAGGCAGAAGGACATCTATATTACAATCTTATTTAAATAATATCTTGGCATACTATTTCTCTGAAGAAGTATAATGGCAAACTTTAAAGGACAAATGATAAGTTAAAAGTCAGAAACTAGTAAATAATTAAAATCCTTGCTATATACATTATTTTCCAATTCATCCTCAAACATCTTCATAAATATATAGGAGAGTAAAAAAGAGTTTGCTCTGTGAAGAGAGACTTTTCATACTATTACAGGCCTTAAAAAATTTACCAGCTCAATGAGAAAATGAAATTAAGTACCAGCTTTCCCACATTTCTATTACTGTCAACTACTACCACCACCAGCACCAACCCCTGCCAAAAAAGCATTTAATTCTGCCAATTATCAATTCCAAGCTCATCCATTTTGAGTTTTCTAAGAAAATAGATTTGGGCCTTTCAATGTTTTACTTTTGCCAGCTGAAGCGGTCAGCAGATGCTGCTGGATAAACACTATAGGAAGACTTTTGCTTCCTGGCTCTAGCCTGTATGCCCCTCTCCTGCGGCACTCTCAGCTTCACTACCAACAGGTTCCCACAAATGTTGGCAGTTTCTTCAGTGCCCAATGCACAGAGCAGCTTCCCTCTACAGAGAGTTGTGTAGCAGAGTGCCTCCAGAAAACCACCTTCTACAGAAGAGCTTTCCTCTGCATGCAAGACAGAATTTCAACAAGTTCTGCCAACACAGCTCTACAGCAACTTCTCTATCATCAGTGAGCCACACTCTGCGCATTACAACGTCTAGAATTCAGTCCCTGGGTCCTCTTCCTTGGGTGCTCTGTATTAGTCCTAGGGTGGCTGCTCCTTTTGTCTACTCTTATATACTATAAAATAGTCTCTTTACCTTTTCTTCTTTGTTTTATTTATTTTAGAGAGAGACAGAACTCAAACTCATGAAGGGGGGAGGGAGAGGAGAGAGAGTCTTAAGCAGATGCGGCACTGAGCAGAGCCCACTGTGGGGCTCAGTCTCACAACCCTGAGAAGAAATCAAGAATCACTTAACCATATGCACCATGCAAGAACCCCTCTCATTACTTTTTATTAGTCAATCCTTCATTATTCCAATCGATAACCATAGTTAATTCTTAATATTAAACTTCCCTTTTTAATGTGTGGTTTCTATTTTCTGACTGGATCCAGATTTAATATAATCCCTATGTATAACACTAGACTATTATGTATATGAAATGTGTATCCAAAAAAAGAAACCTGAAGTTTTATTAACACTGCATGAATATTTTTAGGCATGCTAATGTTTTTACTTTGAAG
The DNA here is from genome assembly GCF_011764305.1 of Mustela putorius furo. Classification (NCBI taxonomy): domain Eukaryota; kingdom Metazoa; phylum Chordata; class Mammalia; order Carnivora; family Mustelidae; genus Mustela; species Mustela putorius. The sequence continues at coordinate 1,793,814 of NW_025421294.1, forward strand.
ACTACTAAAATAAACTATGAGATCTGAAGAGGGGGGCCTGGGTGGCTCAATTGGTTCAGCATCTCCCTTTAGCTCTGGTCATGATCCCAGGGCCACAGGATCAGGTCCAATGTTGAGCTCCCTGTGCAGCTGGGAATCTGTTTCTCCCTTTCCCTTTGCTCCCCGCCACCACTTGTGCTCTCTCAAATAAATAAATAAAAATCTTAAAAAAAAGGAAAAAATCTGAAAAAAAGGACCCTCATCGAGGGAGGAGCAAGGTGGTGGAGCAGTAGGAGACCTAAATTTTACCTAGTCCCAGGTATTCGGCTAGATAGTTATCAAACCATTCTGAACACCTACAAACTCAACAGGAGACAGAAGAGAAAAGAACAGCAGCAAATCTATGAACAGAACAGTGACCACTTTCTGGAAGGGTAGACATGCAAAAAAGAGAATCCAAGGTGATATACAGGAAGACAGACCATGGAGGGAGCCTCAGCAAATGACAAAGCAGCAGAGCACAAAATCAGAAGTTTTAGAAGTCTGTTCCACTAAGGGACATCACTCCAGTGGCTAAGCGGGGGGATGGAATCCTTGCTGGAACAGTGTGGTCTCAGGACCCTTAGGGTCACAGAAAGACCGGGGGTGCCAGAGTGAGGCAGAGTTCCCAAGTATCGGAGCAGGGAAGCCAGCTGCAGACATGGAGCCAAGGAGTGGGCTCTCAGCTTGCTGTTACCATAAACTGGATCCGAGGTACAGTCAGGCAACTGCTCTTTGAATAGGGACTCAACAAGTGGCAGATCCTGGGAGACTTCCCTTCCTCCCCAGGGAGAAGCAGCATTGGAATGCGCTGCAGGAATCGTCTGGGTTTGGAAACTCCAAACGGGGCTGTGTGTCAGAGATAAAAACGCTCGATCACAGGCTGGGCAAGCAGAAAGTGCCTACGGAGACCAGGGAGACAGGTGTGATTGACTGCTTTTCTCTGAGGGATCACTGACGGGGGAGCCCCGAGCTCTCGGCTCCTCCAGGGCTAGATATTGAGAGGCTGCCATTTTCATTCCTGTCCTCCACAGCTGTACAGCTGTACAGAAAGCTTTCGAGGAATGAAAGCTACCGAAAAGCAAACCTGAGCAGATTATTTAGCCTAGCCGCTGGCAAGGATGGAGCAATTCTGCCTAGGGCAAAGACATTTGAGAATCACTGCAACAACCCCACCCCTAGAAGATCAGCAAGAACATCTGGGCAAGACCAAGTATGCCGATCAATGTGAACTGAAAAACTCCAGCGTTAGGGAGTACAGCACATAGAATTTATGGCTTTTTCCCCAAGATTCTTTTGTCTTTCAAAGTTGATTTTTAAAATTTTCCTTGTTTTTTTTCTATTTTTATTTAATTTTTCCTCTTTCCCATTTTAACCATCCTACCATATCAATTACTTTTTAAAAATTTTTAATTTTCATTTTTTTTAAAGATTTTATTTATTTATCAGATTGAGAGAGGGGGAGAGAGCAAGCACAGGCAGACAGAATGGCAGGCAGAGGCAGAGGGAGAAGCAGGCTCCCCGCCGAGCAAGGAGCCCGATGTGGGACTCGATCCCAGGACGCTGGGATCATGACCTGAGCCGAAGGCAGCTGCTTAACCAACTGAGCCACCCAGGCGTCCCTTTAATTTTCATTTTTATAGTCATATTCTATCTCTTCATTATATTTAACCTTATTTTTTGTGTATATATCCGTTTTTCTTTATTTAAAATTTTGAGATATAGTTTCTTTTTTTTTTTTAAATTGCAACTCGGTTTATTTAAGCCGAGATACAGTTTCTTCTAAAAGACCAAAATATATCCTAAATCTAGTATATGGCTTTGTTCTAGTCTCCCGCTTGGTCACATTATTTTTTTTTAACTTTTTTTTCTTTATTTTTTCAATAAACTTATCAATTCTTTTTTTAAAATTTTCATCTTTACAGTCATATTCCATCCTTTCATCATATTTACCTTTATTTTGTGTGTGTAAGTATGTATATGTATATGTGTGTGTATATACACACACACTTGATTTTCTTTCCTTTAAATATATACATGATTTTCTTTCCTTAAAATTTTGGGAGGCGGTTTCCTTTAATAGACCAAGATACAGCCAAAATCTAGTGTGTGGCTCTGCTCTGTTCACCAGCCTGATCACATTCTTCTTTTTCTTTCCCCTTTCTTCCTCCCCGATTTCATTTCTCTTCTGATTTTTTAATGTTTGTTTTTCGAGGGTAGTTGTTACCTTTTAACATTTTGTTCTCTCATTCATCTATTCTCTGGACAAAATGACACAACGGAAAAACTTAAAGAAAAAACAAAACAAAACAAGAGGCAGTACTGACCGCAAGGGACTTAATCAATAGGGACATTACAAAGATGTCAAACTAGAGTTCAGAATGACGATTATAAAGATACTAGCTGGAGAATTCCTTTCTAGAAAAATAAAAGAACTAAAATCTAACCAAAATGAAATCAAAATTTTAATGAGGTGCAATAAAAAAATGTAGGCTCTAACTCCTAGGATAAATGAGGCAGAAGAAAAGAATTAGTGATACAGAAGACCAAATGATGAAGAAGAAGCTGAGAAAGGGGCGCCTGGGTGGCTCAGTGGGTTAAAGCCTCTGCCTTCGGCTCAGGTCATGGTCTCAGAGTCCTGGGATCGAGCCCCACATCGGGCTCTCTACTCAGTGGGGAGCTTGCTTCCTCCTCTCTCTCTCTGCCTACTTGTAATCTCTGCCTTTCAAATGAATAAATAAAATCTTAAAAAAAAAAAAAAAAAGAAGCTGAGAAAAAGAGAGGTGAACAACTACTCAATCATGAGGGAAGAATTCAAGAGATAAGTGATACATACCATAAGATGAAACAGTATTAGAATAATTGGGATCCCAGGAGAAGCAGAAAGAGAGGGGGAAAAGATATACTGGAGCGAATTACAGCAGAGAACATCCCTAATATGAGGAAGGAAACATGCATCGGAATCCAGCAGGCACAGAGAACCCTCCTCAAAATCAGTAAAATAGGTCAACACCCCCTGGTCTAACAGTAAAACTTCCAAGTGTCAGACACAAAGAGAAAATCCTGAAAGCAGCTCAGACGAGAGGACCTACAATGGTTGAAACATTAGATAGGCAGACCTATCCACAGAGACCTGGCAGACCAGAAAGGACTTGCATGATATATTCAGAGCATGAAATGAGAAAAATATGCAGCCAAGAGTACTATATCCAGCTGGGCTGTCATTGAGAATAGGAGGAGAGATAAAAAGCTTCCAGGACAAATAAAAACTAAAATAATTTGCCCTACAGGAAATATTGAAAGAGGTCCTCTAAGTAAAGAGAGAGCCTAAAAGTTACATAGACTAGAAAGAAACAGAGACAATATACAGTAACAGTCACCTTACAGGCAATACAATGGCACTAAATTCATACCTTTCAATAGTTACCCTGAATGTAAAGGGGTTAAATGCCCCAATCAAAAGACACAGGGTATCAGAATGGATAAAAAAAAAAAAAAAAAAAAAAAACAAACAAACAAGACCCATCGATATGGTCTATGCAAGAAACTCATTTTAGACTCAAAGACACCTCCAGATTTAAAATCATTTAAAATGATTTAGTAGGTGGAAAACCATCTACCATGCTAATGGACATCGAAAGAAAGCAGGGGTGACAATCTTTGTATCAGATAAATTAGATTTTAAGCCAAAGACTATTATAAGGGATGAGGAAGGACACTATATCATATGTAAAAGGTCTGTTCAACAAGAAGATCTAATAATTGTAAATATCTACGCCCCTAACATAGGAGCAGCCAATTATATAAACCTATTAATAACAAAATCAAAGAAACACATTGACAATAACACAGTAACAGTAGGGGACTTTAACACGTCCCTCACTGAAATGGACAGATCATCCAAGCAAAAGATCAAGAAGGAAATAAAGGCTTTAAATGACACAATGGACCAGATGGACAACACAAATATACTCAGAACATTCCACCCCAAAGCAAAAGAATGCACTTTTTTTCCTCTACTGCACATGGAACTCCAGAATAGATCACATCCTGGGTCACAAATCAGGTCTCAACCAAAAGATTGGGATCATTCCCTGCATATTTTCAGAAAACAATGCTTGAAACTAGAACTTAATCACAAGAGGAAAGTTGGAAAGAACACAAATACATGGAGCCTAAAGAGCATCCTACTAAAGAATGAATAGGTCAACCCATTCATTAAAAAAAAAAAATTTAAGGGCACCTGAGTGGCTCAGTGGGTTAAAGCCTCTGCCTTCAGCTCAAGTCATGATCTCAGGGTCCTAGGATTGAGTCCCGCATCGAGCTTTTTGCTCAGTGGGGAGGCCTGATTCCCCCTCCCTCTCTCTCTGCCTGCCTCTCTGCCTACTTGTGATCTCTCTGTCAAATAAATAAATAAAATCTTTTACACAATATTTAAAAATTCATGGAAACAAACGAAAATGAAAACACAACTGTTCAAAATCTTCAGGATAAAGCAAAGGCAGTCATAAGAGTAAGTTATATAGCAACATAAGCCTTCCTCAAGAAACAAGAAAGGTCTCAAATACACAACTTACCCTACACCTAAAGGAGCTGGAGAAAGAACAGCAAAGAAAGCCTAAACCCAGCAAGAAAAAAAGAAATAATAAAGATCAGAGCAGAAATCGGAGCAGAAATGGAAAACCAAATTAATAAAATCATGAATGGAAGAAGAGATCATGGGGCGTCTAGGTGGCTCAGTGGATTAAGGCCTCTATCTTTGGCTCTGGTCATGATCCCGGAGTCCTGGGATCAAGCCCCGCATCGGGCTCTCTGCTTGGCGGCGGGCCTGCTTGCCTTTCTCTCCCTGCCTGCCTCTCTGCCTACTTGTGATCTCTGCCAAATAAATAAAATCTTAAAAAAGAAAGAAAGAGGGGCGCCTGGGTGGCTCAGTGGGTTAAGCCTCTGCCTTCGGCTCGGGTCATGACCCCAGGGTCCTGGGATCGAGCCCCACATGGGGCTCTCTGCTCGGCGGGGAGCCTGCTTCCTCCTCTCTCTCTGCCTGCCTCTCTGCTTACTTGTGATCTCTGTCAAATAAATAAATAAAATCTTAAAAAAAAAAAAAAAGAGGGGCGCCTGGGTGGCTCAGTGGGCTAAAGCCTCTGCCTTCAGCTCGGGTCATGATCTCAGGGTCCTTGGATCGAGCCCCACATCGGGCTCTCTGCTTGGCAGGGAGCCTGCTTCCCCCTCTCTCTCTGCCTGCCTCTGCCTACTTGATCTCGCTCTCTATGTCAAATAAATAAATAAAATCTTTGGAAAAAAAAAAAAAAAAAAAAAGAAAGAAAGAAAGATCACAACCAACACAAAAGAAATATAATCAATTATAAGAACATATTATGAGCAACTATATACCAGATTTGACAATCTGGAAGAAATGGATGCATTCCTAGAAACATACAAACTACCAAGACTGAAAAGGTGGGAAATCTGGGGCGCCTGGGTGGCTCAGTGGGTTAAGCCGCTGCCTTCGGCTCAGGTCATGATCTCAGGGTCCTGGGATCGAGTCCCGCATCGGGTTCTCTGCTCAGCGGGGAGCCTGCTTCCCTCTCTCTCTCTCTGCCTGCCTCTCCGACTACTTGTGATTTCTGTCAAATAAATAAATAAAATCTTTAAAAAAAAAAAAAGTGGGAAATCTGAACACAGACTAGGTACTGATTTATCCTTCCTTTTCTTCAGATGGTAACAGTATTGTGGTTATGATAAAAAAAAATTCTTCTAGAGAAAAAAATCTTTTAGAGAAATAGTATATGGAGAAAATGGCGTAATATCTGGGATTTGTGGCTTAAAAATGTGATGTGAGGGAATTATAAATAAAGCTGATCATGTGTCAAAAACTGTTGAAGTTGGTTTGTGGGTACACTGAGGCTCATTTTTCTCTCCAGAGTCCCCTGCTGAAACTCTCATCCCTTCTGCTTCAATATGGACTACTTTCTCTCTGGGCCTGATGCACACCTGCTTCTTCAGAACTTCCTTTCACTATTAAATGAGGAATTCTATTCACCCCTTTTCTGTGTTCAATCTCATGTTCTCTGGATCCCACATCTTTCTCTTGATTTACTCTCATGTAATAGTAGAGCACAGCTTCAAATAAATTCCTAAGAAAGGAAGCAGATGTACAATTTTTAGTGTAATAAATTGTATTTATTCTCAAAAGCTAACTGAAAAATACAAATGGGCACAAAATTCTAGGTTGGAAATTATTTTCCTTCACAATGTATTCTATTGCCCTTAGGATTTCAGTGCTACTGTTGAGAAGTCTGAAACCATTCTTTCCCCCTAATCCTTCATTATGGTTTCTTTTTTTTTTTTTTTTAAGATTTTTTATTTATTCATTTGACAGAGATAGATCACAAGCAGGCAGAGAGGCAGGCAGAGAGAGAGAGAGGGAAGCAGGCTCCCTGCTGAACAGAGAGCCCTATGTGGGACTTGATCCCAGGTCCCTGAGATCATGACCTGAGCCGAAGGCAGCGGCTTAACCCACTGAGCCACCCAGGTGCCCCTTCATTATGGTTTCTAGGTAAGCTCTGTTTTTCCTCTCTTGAAAATAAAGTATTTTCCTTATAGTCTGGTCCTCTGAAATTTTACAATATGCCTTGGCATGGGTCTTTTTTCATTCACTATGCAGAGTCTTTGTTGCACTTTAAGTCAGTTCATACCCACCAATGCTAGGCTATTTTCTGGTGAATTTCCTATCCTACATTTTCATTCTAGTAAGATTTTATTTATTTATTGGGCAGAGATCACAAGTAGGCAGAGAGGCAGGCAGAGAAGAATGAGGGGGAAGCAGGCTCCTTGCTGAGCGAAGAGCCCAATGTGGGGCTCAATCCAAGGACCCTGGGATCGTGACCTGAGCTAAAGGCAGAGGCTTTACCCACTGAGCCACCCAGATGCCCCTACCCTACATTTTCTTTGTTCTTTTTTATTATATTCTAGGATCAATCCTGGATCAATCAATCAATCAAACCTGGATCAAATTAGCTTAATTTTTTAGTCCTACTTGAAGAAAGAATTCTCGAGTTTACTTTCCCAATCTTTCCACTGTCTCTGTTTGCTTTTAGTTACCCTAATAAAAATTTTCAAGATTCCCTTATTCTTCAACTGATCCTTTAGTAATAGAGCATCATGTTCTTGTTTTACAGATGGAGTATGTTCTCTTAGTCCTCTGAAGGTGTGGTAGAGATGGAGGATTAAATTTCTTCTGCTACCTATTTTGCCCAAATTTCTTTCTTTATTTTTTTTTAAAGATTTTATTTATTTATTTGAGAGTGAGTGAGTGAGTGAGAAAGAGCATGAGCAGGGAGGGGGCAGAGGAAGAGGGAGAAGGAAACTCCCCACTGAGCAAGGAGCCTGAGTGGGACTCAGTCCCACCTGAATCAAAGGCAGACAATTAATTGACTGACTGACCCAGTCATCCCCCTACAAATTTCTTTCGTTGTCAGTCTTTCACACTGAATCCTTTCATCAAGTATCATTTTTAAATATTTATTTATTTGAGAGGGGGAGCAGCAGGCAGAGGGAGAAGCAGGCTCTCCACTGAGCAAGGAGCCTGATGCAGGATTAGATTCTACGACCATGGGATTGTGACCTGAATGAAGGCAGGCTTAACCACTTAGCCACCCCATCATCCAATATCTAATGATTCTTGCCAATTACCTGGTAATCCTTATACTGGAAGCCTTCATTAAATATCTGGAATTCCTTGATAACTATGTGGTAATCATGACTAACCATTCATATTCAAGGGTAAGGTACTAAAAACACTGATTAGAACTCACAGGCGTTCTCTAGAAAGATTGGGTGGGGAGTTTAATGCCAATTTTCTGTGGGTCTATTCTCTGGGACCATTCAGATCTTCTAGTAAAGGATTCTCTAATCTTTTGCCTGGGTTAAAGAGTTACTAGCTTGGGCGCCTGGGTGGCTCAGTGGGCTAAAGCCTCTGCCTTCAGCTCAGGTCATGATCCCAGTGTCCTGGGATCAAGCCCCACATGGGGCTCTCTGCTTAGCAGGGAGCCTGCTTTCCTTCCTCTCTCTCTGCCTACTTGTGATCTCTGTCAAATAAATAAATAATATCTTAAAAAGAAAAGTTACTAGCTTATTGCAAAGGCTACCAAGGTTCTGGGAGCTGCAGGGAACTAAATTGAAGGTTTTATTATTCAGTATACAGACGTTCATGTCTGGAGATTTGTGTTTCAATTTCTTGAGAGAATAAGCCTATCTCCAGTGGAGTTTTAAAGTGGAGGTATAGTTAGGCAAACAGAAATGACCTAGCTTACATGCAGAGGGACCGCGGTATTAATTGACCGCGGTATACAATTTTTTTCCACCAACTCCAGTTTTTACGCCTATAAACTCATTATTGTCATCAATGATCACAGGTGCTTCTCAATAACTAAGCAACTTAAGGATTCTGTGTGTCAAGCCAAAACTGCCTCTAGTTGGCATCCTTTTCTGTAAAATTTAAGCAGTCTTCATTTTTCATTTTACAAACTCTGGCATGGTATTAATGGGCATCTCCTAGTTTCAAGAATGGCATTTATATATCTTTTTCAAGATAATTTATAATGGTGGGGGGAGTTTTGCCCTGCCATTTCAAAAATCTTTAAGATATAATTACCACTTGGGTACCCGGGTGGCTGAGTTGGTTAAGCATCTGTGTCTAGCCCAGGTCACAATCCCAGAGTCCTGGCGTCAAGTCCCTCATCAGGTTCTCTACTTAGCAAGGAGTCTGCTTCTCCCTTTCCCTCCTGCCCCTCACCCCTGCTCATACTGTATCTCTCAAATAAATAAATAAAATCTGAAAAAAAAAAATAGAAAGAACTAAGCAGAGAGAGTGTGAACAGCTGTGTCAGTGGGGATAAGAGGGAGAGAATCCCAAGCAGGCTATACACGACCCTGATATAATGACCTGAGCCAAAATCAAGAGTCGGACACATAACCAACTGAGACACCTTTAAGGCGCACTTCTAACCTGTTCATTCTTTTTTTTTTTTTTTTTTTTGACAAACAGAGATCACAAGTAGGCAGAGAGGCAGGCAGGCAGAGAGAGAGGAGGAAGCAGGCTCCCTGCTGAGCAGAGAGCCCAATGCGGGATTCGATCCCAGGACCCTGAGATCATGACCTGAGCCGAAGTTAGAGGCTTAACCCACTGAGTCACCCAGGCGCCCTAACCTGTTCATTCTTTCTTTTTTTTTTTTTTAAAGATTTTATTTATTTGACAGAGAGAAATCACAAGTAGATGGAGAGGCAGGCAGAGAGAGAGAGAGGAGGAAGCAGGCTCCCTGGAGCCCGATGCGGGACTCGATCCCAGGACCCTGAGATCATGACCTGAGCCGAAGGCAGCGGCTTTACCCACTGAGCCACCCAGGCGCCCCCTAACCTGTTCATTCTTAACTTCTGTCTCTCTCCACTTACTTTCTCAATGGAATGATAAATCATAACATTAAGGGCTATGTTTTTTTTTTTTTAAATATTTTATTTATTTATTTGTCAGAGAGAGAGGGAGAGAGAGCGAGCACAGGCGGACAGAATGGCAGACAGAGGCAGAGGGAGAAGCAGGCTCCCTGTCAAGCAAGGAGCCCGATGTGGGACTCGATCCCAGGACGCTGGGATCATGACCTGAGCCGAAGGCAGCGGCTTAACCCACTGAGCCACCTAGGCGTCCCTTAAGGGCTATGGTTTTATCTTGGTAATGAATGAACTGTGTTTTGAGGAGCTGACAGAACTGACAGTTGACAAAACTCTTGTGTTTTTGCAAGTAGAAAAGCTGTCATGCCAGCTTATCCACAGAACCCATCATTAGCACAGGGATTACTATTCATCTTCAAATCTAAACATGTTACTGTTTCTTCTGTAAGCACGCACAGGAGTGAGCTTCTCCAAACGCACAGGAGTGAGCTTCTCCAAACGATGCACTGAACTCACACCAAACTAAACAAGATGTTTGAGAAGGTAATTTTTCTTTGTGGCATATAGAAACTATTTTCTGTGTTCAAGGAACTGAAAAGCTGTATTTTTGTGTCTTGGGTTCACAATTCTTTAAATATGTATCATTTGAGAAGAGTAAGGGTTGGAAAATGGAAAGTAGGGAGGAAAAAACTCCCAGCTTCAGAAGGATTCCCCACTATTCCTTTGCCTTCATCATTCAGAAAGGCTAAACTAAACTTTATAGCTCAACAAAAGTTTCTAAGGCACCATCTTTCTCTCCAGCAAGGGTAGCGAGACAATGATTTATTTCAAGACGGTTTCAGTCCAGGGAAATGCTATAGGACCACCATAACTGCTTAGTTTGAACAGAACTAAAATAATCTTACATACACTGCTGAGAGCGCAGCTGTAGTGGCTGGTTTTACACATTTCCTAAAGTGTAACTTTTAACAGCCCCAAACAAGAAAAGTCCCAGGACTACAAAAGTGCATCCAACACTTTTAGTTACAGCAGAGATGTTACAGTATTACAGCCTGATGAGTTTTATTATAGCTTTATTTCAGATTACAGAAATGATCTATAAAATCTTTATTGTCCTCAATAGGAGGTCTTCTCATCTCCCATTAACAAAAAGGTTGCAGTGGAGAAAATGCATTTATTTTTTAAATTGGTCTATTTGTTGGCTTTTTTTAGAAGAATGGTGCTCCTCTCTGAGAATTATCTATGGGAACACAATTCTTATGCAAGTTATACAAACAAACAGCTATTACAATATCACAGTGTATATATCAATCCTAGACTTACCCTCAGAAGAAGCTCTGCTAAGATACAGCCAACAGCCCACATGTCCACACCTACACCATACATTCTAGCTCCAAATAGTAACTCAGGGGCCCGATACCACCTGAAGAACAAAAAGAAATGTAATTTTAAAGATGAGATCGGGGGACGCCTGGGTGGCTCAGTTGGTTAAGCAGCTGCCTTCGGCTCAGGTCATGATCCCAGCGTTCTGGGATCGAGTCCCACATCGGGCTCCTTGCTCCGCAGGGAGCCTGCTTCTCCCTCTGACTCTGCCTTCCACTCTGTCTGCCTGTGCTCGCTCTCACTCTCTCTCTCTTACAAATAAATAAATAAAATCTTTAAAAAAAAAAAAAAAAAAGATGAGATCGGGAGGGAGACAAACCATAAGAGACTCTTAATCTCACAAAACAAACTGAGGGTTGCTGAGAGGAGGGCGGGGAGGGAGAGAGTGGTTGGGTTATGGACATTAGGGAGGGTATGTGCTATGGTGAGTGCTGTGAAGTGTGTAAACCTGACGATCCACAGACCTGTACCTGTGGGGCTAATAATACATTATATGTTAATAAAAAATCAAAAAATTTTTAAAAATGTAATTTAAAAATGCAATCACTAAAGTACTTCTGGGAGAAAACTCCTCAGCAAAACACTATCCCACTGATGAAATTCACTTTTATATATTCCATTAACTCAGGAAAAACTGACTATAAAACCTAGCAGTTCCAGGACACCTGGGTGGCTCAGTTGGTTAAGCGTCTGCCTTCAGCTCAGGTAATGATCCCCAGGTCCTGGGATTGAGTCCCACATTGGGCTCCCGGCTCAGTGGGGAGCCTGGTTTTCCCTCTGCCTGTGTCTTTCATGAAGAAATAAAGAAAAAGTCTTAAAAAAACAAAACAAAACAAAACAAAAAACAAGCAGTTCCATACTGGAAATGACACATATCCTTGGTCCACATACTTTTCCTTTTTTTTTTTTTTTAAGATTTTATTTCTTTATTTGACAGAGAGAGAGATCACAAGTAGACAGAGAGGCAGGCAGAGAGGGAAGCAGGCTCCCTTTTGAGCAGAGAGCCCAATGCAGGGCTCTATCCCAGTATCCTGGGATCATGACCCGAGCTGAAGGCAGAGGGTTTAACCCACTTAGCCACCCAGGTGCCTCTACTTTTCCATTCTTTTTTTTTTAGAGATCTGGTTCTTTTTTTAAGATTTCATTTATTTATTTGACAGATAAAGATGACAAGTAGGCAGAGAGGCAGGCAGGCAGAGAGAGAGGAGGAAGCAGGCTCCCTGCTGAGCAGAGAGCCCAATGTGGGGCTCGATCCCAGGACCCTGGGACCTGAGCTGAGGCAAAGGCTTTAACCCACTGAGCAACCCAGGCGCCCCCAACTTTTCCATTCTTAAATGATTAATGCCTTCTCTCTTCCTGAAACTAACTCTCAAAACCATCCTTCCTCTAAGCCACCTTACTTCCAACTTCACTGAAAAATATCCAAATAATGGGGAAAAAAAAAAGAAAAAAGAAAAAACAATTCCATGGACTCACCTATAGTCTTTCGTATTCACACAAGCTCACAATCTGCCTTTCCCATCTGTAACTTCAGATGAATTGTCCTGGACTGTTTTAATGCCAATATGTCAACTTGGGGCACCAGGTACCATGCTCTCTTGCCTATTTTCTAACATACTGAAATTCTTTCTCCTACATCAATGTTTTCTTCTTCACTAGACTTTTCCCACTAGTGCTCGAACATACGATAATTTCTTCAGTCTTAAAAAATAAACTAAAAAACAAAGTAATAAAGAAGAAAAACTTCTTTAGGCCCAACTTCCTGTAACAGCTACCTCCACATTCTCTGGTTATTCTGAAATAACCAGAATAACCTCTTACTATCTGCTTTTACTATCTCCAATTCTTATTTTCTTATCCTTTTTTTTTTTTTTTTAAAGATTTTATCTATTCATTTGACAGAGAAATCACAAGCAGGCAGAGAGGTAGGCAGAGAGAGAGAGGGGGAAACAGGGTCTCTGCTGAGCAGAGAGCCCGATGCAGGGCTCGATCCCAGGACCCTGAGATCATGACCCAAACCGAAGGCAGAGGCTTTAACCCACTGAGCCACCCAGGCACTCCATCTTATCCTTTTAAAAACTCTTTCAGGGGGTGCCTGGCTGGCTCAGTTGGTACAGCATATAACTCTTAACCGCAGGGTCCTAACTTCAAGCTCCAAGTTAGACCTACAAGGAGCTTCCTTTAAAAAAAAAAACAAACACGGATGCCTGGTGGCTCAGCTGGTTAAATGTCTGCCCTCAGCTCAGGTCATGATTTCAGGGTCCTGGGATTGAGCCCCACATTGGGCTCCCTGCACCATCCTCTCCCTTTGCTTCCTCCTCGCTGTTTATGCTGTCTCTGTCTCTCGCTCTATTGCTCTCTCAAATAAAATCGTAACACAAAACAAAACAAAACAAAAAACTAATCCTACATAATATAAACTTTCAATTTTTTTAAAACCAGTTCTTACCTGGTTACAACCTGATGTGTATAAGCTCTATTGGGACTCCCAAATGATTTGGCCAGGCCAAAATCTGCCAGTTTTAGAACTCCATTTTCATCTAATAACAAGTTGTTTGGTTTTAGATCCTGTATAATGGAGATTTTAAATAAACATGTCAGCAGGTGGTAGAGAATACCATAATGCTACATTTAGTTGGCTTAACTTTAAACTTGGCAAAAAACAGGGTAAAACCTTAAATTTACACAACAATCAGTACTTTTTTTTTCATTGACTTAAAATCTTACCAATGCTAAAAAAGACTGGTTATATTACTTGGTGAGACCTTGGATCAAGACCTTGGGTCACTGAGCTTCAATTTACCTACCTCAGAGGGTTGCTGTGAGGATTAAATTTAGCGTTTTCTATAAAGAGGCTACTGCCTCTTTAAAGTAAACAGTTCCTGCTATTTATTTAGTAACAGTAATACACAGGAATTTCAGTAAATAAAAATATGATGCATTTTAGAGAGGATGAGAAACAAATTCTTCTCTTTTAGCAATAACCTAAAAGGGATTCTAAGTTAAAGGTATGAGAATTACTGACTATATGTATTCTTAGCTATTTATCTAAATAGAATGCCTAAGAAAATCTATCTATTGATATTATCAGCCTTATTTCAAGAGCTGAATGTTTCTAACATTGACTCAACCATTTCAGAAACTTCATTACTTCACAGAATTTTAGAGTTACTCAAATATTTTTTCTAAAAATATTTTAGTGTTGTAGAACTTAATCCAGACTCACTGTATTTTTTTCCCCTTGTCACAACAGTATAGGTATAGCACAAAGAACACTGGACTTAAAGCCAAAACATGTAGATTTTAATATTCTGTCAGTTACTAGCTACTGACCTTGAAAAAATATATATAGCCTTGGTCACGTGATATAGCAACTTAGCTTTTCACCTAAGAAAAAAATGAAGAACTGGGTCTCTTCTATTTCTAAACTTTACGTAGCATTTTATGATCTTCATGTCACTACCTGGTAGAAAACCAGGGAACACCAGAGGGAGTTCTGAACACTGAAGGGAATACCCAGAGGAAGATAGGGAAAAAATGGCCGGGCTCTATTTTTATTTTAAAATACACACATTTAGACCATTTATGTAATAACTGACTATATTACACTTGACTAAAACATAAAGAATCAATCATACTTGGTTAAAAACCTTACCCTATGTAGAATCCAATGCTGATGTAAATATTCTAACCCTTGAAGAGTCATCAACATGTAGGCTTTGATGTGTGATGGTGTCAACACAAGACTATTATCCTTTATTATAACCTGTAAACCCGGTGTATATATACAATTATTCCAAATAAATCACACCATATAAAATCACATACAGACATAAAATGAGTTTATCCATCATATAGGAGTATCTGAAGAAACACTGCCTAACTCTCCTTAGGAAGCACTGTGAGAATTTCCAGTTACATGATTAGGGCAAGTATCTCTGCTGGTGCATTCTTTCCTACTTCTTTGTTTAAAAGGCATTAACACAGTGAACATTTGTTGTTTTGCTTGCCCCAGGATGTATAGCCCCTACTGATAACAGCATTCGGCATTCCTTTGCGGTATCACCTGGTTAAAATAGAACTGACCACTACCAGTGTCCTCTAGAGGTAGATACATGACCCATGCGTAGCCAACCACCACAATGAAGCCTGCTGTCCAAAAGACTGGTTTAGGGATGGACATGTGATCTAAGCCAAGCTAATCCAACAGGCCAACTACTTAGTTAGAAACTAAGGGAACAAAGCAGCTCTTAAGGATATAAACCTAAGGTGCCTGAGTCACTACTCTGAGAAATTAAGTGCATGAAGAAAGGCCACAAAAAAGAAAACAGAGTCGAGCTAAAGTGCAAGACTGAGTTTTCCATGGCATTATTTGAGAACTGTGCTTAAAGCCAGTTTATTCCTACATTTGTAAGTTATATTAGCTAAAAGTTCCCATTTTCTTTTTTTAGAAATCAGATTTAGATAAAAGGTATCCTGGGCCGCCTGGGTGGCTCAGATGGCGGGCGGCTCAGGTCATGACCCCAGGATTCTAGGATCGAGTCCTGCATCAGGCTCCCTGCTTTGCAGAGAGCCTGCTTCTTCCCTCTCCCTTTGCCTGCTGCTCTGCCCCACCCTGCTGGTGTCTTCTCTCTCTCTGTCAAATAAATAAAATCTTTTTAAAAAAAGGTATCCAAATTGGCAAGAAGTAAAACTTACACTATTTACAGATGACATACTATATATAGAAAAACCTAAATATTCCACAAAAAAACTACTAGAACTGATCATTGAATTTAGTAAAGTTGCAAGATCCAAAATCAATATACAGAAATATGTAGCATTTCTATATACTAATAATAAAGTAACAGTAAGAGAAATTAAGAGAATAATCCCATTTACAAAAAAAAAAAAGAAAAGAAAAGAAAAAAGAAAAAGAAAAAAAAAAGAAGTCAGAGTTAGGCAAAATATGCCCTTTTCAGTGCATAGTTCCATGTGTTTAACAAAGACATCCAGTTATGTAACCACTACCAAAATCAAGATAAAGTCCTTTAAATCCCATCCCTACCCTAATTGCCTCAGGCCCCTCTATACCTAATACTTTCCTCTACTCCCAACCCTGGCCACCACTGACCTGATCTGTTTCTTTAGTTTTGCCTTTTCCAGAATATCATATAAGTGGAATTATGCAATATATAGCATTTTGAACTTGAGTTCTTTCATTTAGCATAATACATCTGAGATTCCTCTATACTTTATACATATGAACAGTTCATTACTTTTTATCCCCAAACAGCATTCCATTTTACAGCTATACCACAGTTTGTTTATATATTCATTAGAAAAGGTATTTGGATTGTTTCCAGTTTCGGCAATAATGAATAAAGCTGGAAATCTGTGTACCAAATGATTTCTGTGTAGACATATTTTGGTGTCTCTTAGACAAATATCTAGCAGTGGTATTGCCAGATCATTCTTTAGCTGTGTATTTAACTGTTTTTTGTATTCTTATCAGCAGTGTATGAGAATTTTAGTTGTTCAACATCCCTGGATTGTCAGTTTTTTTTATTTTGTTTTGTTTTTTAAAGATCTTATTTGACAGAAAGAGAAATCATAAGGAGGCAGAGAGGCAGGCAGAGGGGGAAGAAGGCTCCCTGCTGAGCAGAGTCCAATGCGGGGCTCGATCCCAGGACCCTGAGACCATGACCTGAATTGAAGGTAGAGGCTTAACTTACTGAGCCACCCAGGTGTTCCTGGATTGTCAGTTTCTGAGATTCAGTTAGAATTAAGGAAAAACCCAAGATCTTATATTCTCAAAAGTAAAATAAAAAATTTGGGTTTCAGGGCACCTGGGTGGCTCAGTGGGTTAAGCTGCTGCCTTCGGCTCAGGTCATGATCTAAGGGTCCTGAGATCGAGTCCCGTATCAGGCTCTCTGCTCAGCAGGGAACCTGCTTCCCTCTCTCTCTTTCTGCCTGCCTCTCCATCTACTTGTGATTTCTGTCAAATAAATAAATAAATTCTTTAAAAAAAAAAAAATTGGGGTTTCAAAAGGAGGATATTCTGTGATAATATGGAAAAGGAACTCTAAATTCTCAAAAGGCCTAATATTCATTTCTCTAAAAGTAATGTCAATAAGGTACAAGGAACTTGGTAGACAGAAATGCTCTGAAATCCCAATCTCTGTATATAACACTGGGAATATGGCTGAATGACTCAGAAGAAAAAAGGAAATAAGCGTTTAGGATCTCTTCTGATAAAGAGAGAAAAGAAAGTTCTCTAGGAATCTTAATCTTACCTCTAGATCAGTTTCCATAAAATCAAAGACAAGACTAATATTAGATTTATGTCCAAAAGCATCAAGGAGCTGCAAAGCAAAATTAAAAAAATAAATAAGTAAATAAAAATGTGATTTTCCATAAAATATTTGAAAAGATTATACCAACTAAAGTAATTCTTAATTCTTAAAATTTAAACAAGTATCTGGACTGTTGACAATTCCCAACTAAATCCGAATTATCTTATTAAATTTGACATTTATCCTTTATATTGCTAGGAATTAGTAATTTGAGGCACAAAAATACTAAACGTTGTATTTTTTAAAAGATCTTATTTATTTGAGAAAGAAAGAGATAGAGAGCATGCACAAGCAGGGGGAGGGGCGGAGGGAGAGAGAGAAGCTGACTCCTCGCTAAGCCAGGAGCCTAATGCTGGGCTCAATCCCAGGACTCAAAGATCGTGACCTTAGCCAAAGACAGACACCTAACCAACTGAGCAAGTAGTTGTGCCTAAACCTTAGTATTTTTAAAAAGTCACTAAATACTTAAGTTTTCCTCCAAAATTTTGAGGGTTATAATTAAGAAATAAATTAATGAAAACTTCACCTCAGTCTGCAATTTTGTGCTCAATATTTAAGAAAATCCTATAAATAGAAGTGGTAGCTATCATTCCTTATATGCACCCTCTATGCCAGGCTCTATTTCCAGGTACTTCACAAGCATTCAATCAATGAACTAGTCTTACTACAACCCTTGGAGGTGGAGTTATGGCACCGAGTTATAGGGGAGCTTACTCAAGGTCTTATACATGCTAGGGCTCTCGAGGCTTCAAAATGATTTTTCACAAAATTAGGCCATATGCCCATATTAAACTTATTTCATCAGTTGTAGAGTTTTAAAGACAATGCCTAGAGACGCCGAGGTGGCTCAGTCAGTTAAGTGTCTACCTTTGGCTCCTGGGATGGAGTTCCCGGCTTAGAGGGGAGTCGGCTTCTCCCTCTGCCTCTGCCCCTCCCCATTTGTGCTCACGCTTTGAGTATGGCACGTGCTCTCCCGCTCTCTCTCATGTTGTCAAAATAAAGAAATAAAATCTTAGGGGCGCCTGGGTGGCTCAGTGGGTTAAAGCCTCTGCCCTTGGCTCTGGTCATGATCCCAGGATCCTGGGGTTGAGTCCCACATCGGGCACTCTGCTCAGCGGGAAGCCTGCTTCCTCCTCTCTCTCTGCCTGCCTCTCTGCCTACTTGTGATCTTTCTCTGTCAAATAAATAAATAAAATCTTAAAAAAAAAAAAAAAGAAATAGAAACTTAATAAATATTTTTAAAAAAACAAAGACACTGCCTATAGAATCAATTAGAACAGAAAATATCTATTAGCCTGTTAAATTTTTAAGCTTTTTTACAAGGTTCACCTAAAGCAATTCATCTTGCTGAGCCTTCAATCAACAACTACCACATTCAGAAATGACAGGGTCCCAAATCCCAGAAACAATTTAGATCATACTCACACCAATTATATTTGGATGACTTAGCTCCTGTAATAATTTTATTTCTCTTAAGGCTGTTCTATTTATACCTATATGAAAAGGCAAAGCAAAATGTGAAAAATAACTCTGACATTTCAAATCTTAAAAACGTTATTTTTTGGGATAGGTTAGTCTTTCAGGAAATAGCAGTGAATATCCTACAGAAAAATAAGGGCCATTTTGACAGTTTTTTTGACATCTGGTTTTATTTTATATTACTTTATTTTTAAAATAGCTTAAAATCACTATGATAAATGGTGAAAAAAAGTATTCACTTTGTAGCAGATCCCTTGAGAAGACTGCTGGAATAACAATATGACAGTGTGTAACATTAAAGCAATAAATAAGTCAACAGCTTCCTCTTTTTTGCATTATGAATATTAGGAACAGATTCTTGATGCTAACAGCAAAATAGTGGTAAGACTATTATCATTCCCAATACAAAGGATAGAACTCAAAATTAAAAATAATATCTGGTACTATCTGTTAAATAGAAGATGGGTCCTTTTCATAAAAACTAGTTCTTGATGACTAAATAAGACTTAACATGCTAGCACACAAAGCTATGGAGGAAAGGTAAAAACATGTTTTCTTCCATTCGTCTATTTCAGTGTGAGTTTTCCATACTTCCATGAGGTTGTATCCTGAATTTTCAAAGTAATCAGTTCAGAGAAAATAAAAAAAAAGAGTGCTTGCAACAATACCTTAAAGAATGATGAAGACAGCAAGACAAGTCACTGATAACCTTGTTGCCTTACATTTACTCAGATGACTTGGTTATATGACTCTTAACATCCAAATGGTGGGTATCACAAACGTCCTGTCTCTATCCTGATTCTCCATGCTAAGTTTACTCTTCTAGCACCCTGCAATAACCCTATCTAAACCGCTCAAAACAGATATGTTGCTAACTTCCTTAGTGAGAATAAAAACTTTTCCTGTTCTGTCAGATTATATTAAGTACTCACCATCTTTAGCTTCTGATCTATGTCCAAGTTTAATCTGGAGGTGGGGGGGAAACCCAAACACATTAAAAATGTGTTATTTAGACTTAGTGCATAACATATAAATACTTCAAAAACTTAGCCACAACAAGAATATGTAGCAACTTATATATGGCCAGTAAGCAAGAAGCGAGTAGGAAATCATGAATCTGAAAGGCAAAATTAACAATATAAGAAAGGACCAAGTACCTATCATGCCTTGCCCCTTAAGTTTTTGAGTTACATTCAAGTAATGGAATTAAGAAAATAAATGTCTCCTTTATCTCTGCAAGATTAAATGTGGAAAAGTTACTGAGGGCATACTGACTAATAAACAACAACAAAAATCACTTCAAGTGGGGCGCCTGAGTGGCTCAGTGGGTTAAAGCCTCGGCCTTCAGCTCAGGTCATGATCCCAGGGTCCTGGGATCGAGACCCGCATCGGGCTCTCTGCTCAGCAGAGAGCCTGCTTTCTCCTCTCTCTCTCTCTCTCTGCCTGCCCCTCTGCCTACTTGTGATCTCTCTCTGTCAAATAAATAAATAAAAATCTTTAATAAAAAAAAAAATCACTTCAAGTTGGCCTACTTGGGAGGAAATATATGACATACAAACATAAAATAACATGTTTAATATGCCCAATAGCATGTTCTTAGGGAACACATTTTCCCAAGAAGAAAAATTACAAATTATGTTGGATACAAAAAATGGTTAAACTGTTGTTACCATTAATATACATAACAAAACAAAAAAAGCAAAAAAAATTGCACTAATAGGTTTAGGCTTACACCAGTCTCCTACTCACTGCTTTATACAATGACTACATGTAATTAAAAAAAAAAAAAGCCCAAAACAATTACTTCTGGAAAAACACAGTTATTCTACCTTTAAAAATATCCCCCAGCTAAATGCAAAATGGTGCACCCACTGTGGAAAACGGTATGGAGGTTCCTCAAAAAACTAAAAAGATAATTACCATATGATCCAGTAATTCCCCTACTGAGTATTTACCCAAAGAATACAAAAACACTAATTTAAAAGCTATATGCCCCTCTATGTATACTGCAGCATTATTAACAAAAGCAAACAGAATATTAAAATAGAATATTACTCAGCCACAAAAAAGAACGAAATCTTGCCATTTGTGACAACATGGATGGATCTAGAGGGTATAACATTAAGTGAAATAAGGGAAAGACAGTACCCTATGATTCATTCATATGTGGAAATTAAGAAACAAAACAAACTAACAAAGAAAAACGAGACAACCAAGAAACAGTTAACTAGAGAGAACAGGTGGCTATCAGAGGGGAGGCTGGGGGAGGTTGGGGGAAATAGCTGAAGAGGATTAAGACTATACATCATGATGAGCACTAATATATAGACTTGCTGAATTACTGTACTGTACACCTGAAACCAATGTAACACATCATGTTAGGTATGCTAGAAATAAAATTTAAAAAATAAGAATCTTGGCAATGATAAAAATAGATTAAAAGATGTAAATATATAAATATATCTTCCAACTGTATACTACAAACACAACTTTTTACTTAAAGGTAAAATACTATAGCACTAAAAAATATAAGGCACTCAGCAATAAATTTAACAAAAGATGTGCAAAGCTTTCCAAAACTAAGTAATAAAATGATATAAAAACATGCTTAAAATGAGACCAAAATAAACACACTCATGGATAGCAGGACTCAGAAATCATATATACGTCAATTTTCTTTAAGTTCAATGCAATCAAATCTAAAGCTCAACAGCATTTTTTAAAGAACACTGACAAACTGATTCTAAACTTTACATGGAAAAGGATCTAAGAACAATTAAAAAAAATTTTACATTTTGTAAACACAATAAAAATACATTGGTTTCAGGAAGCCATCTACTTCATTACCCAGATTAAACAACTATCAATATTTCACCACACTTCATTATTCATTATTCATCCTCATTATTCATCCTCCCCTTTCTGCTGAATAAAACAAACCTCAGATTTCATGTCATTTCATCCCCATGTACTTAAGTAGGCATCTCTAAAACATGGACATTTTCTTACATATTCAATATGCCATCCTCATACTTTTTTTTTAAAAGATTTTATTTATTTGACACAGAGAAAGATATCACAAGTACGCAGAGAGGCAAGCAGAGGGAGGGGGGAAGCAGGCTCCCCGCTGAGTAGAGAGCCCAATGTTTTCATAGAGGTGCATATACTTTTAGTGCAGGCCTCGATCCCAGGACCCTGAGATAATGACCTGAGCCGAAGGCAGAGGCTTAACCCACTGAGCCACCCAGGCTCCCACACCTTATTTATTTATTTATTTATTTATTTATTTATTTATTTTAAAATTTATTTGTGAGAGAGACAGTGAGAGATAGCATGAGAGGGGAGAAGCAGACTCCCTGTGGAGCTGAGAGCCCCATGCAGGTCTCAATCCCAGGACTCTGGGATCATGATCTGAGCCGAAGGTAGTTGCTTAACCAACTGAGCCACCCAGGTGCCCTGCCACTTTCATTCTTAACACAATTAATAATAATGCCATAGCAGTATGTAATACCTAGTTCATATATAATTCTCTTGATTGTTTGAAATTTCCCAAGTGGCAGATAAAGTAGCCAAGATAATTTTGAAGAAAAACAGGTATGCTTAACTTATCAGATTTCAAGGGTTTTGAAAGACAGTAGTAATTAAATACACTATAGCATCTGAGCAGGGATTGGAAAAAAAAAAAAATCAACTAATGGAAAAAAAAATAGTGTGTCCCGAAATGGATCCAAGTATATACTGGAACTCAGATTACAACTAAAGGCAAAACTTGGCATTACAACCCACCAGGAAAAGGACAGACGATCCAAAATGCTGGGACAGCAAGGAAAAAAATACTGGATCACCCTACTACACAAAATAGAAAAATTAATTCCAGATAAAATAAAGACCTAAATGTGAACAGCAATGCTTTAAAATTTTTAGAAAATAGAACCCTTAATAACCTGGACGTAGGCAAGCACATAAAAAGGAAACCCATAAAGGAAAAAAAAATGGATAAACTCAACTAGAACAGAACTATAAATTTCTGTGCCCCAGAAGACACCATATATAAACAAAGTCTAGCCAAAGACTAGGAGAGGATACCTGCACTGCAAATTTCTGACGATTAATGTTCAGAATATAATAAAGAATTCCACTAATCCACAGGAAGAAAAAAATTTAAGCACCCTAACAGAAAAACTGGTAGAAAAAAAAAATCTAAAAAGCCAATAAATCTAAGAAAAGATGATCAATCTAACTGGTATTCAGAGGAATATTAATTGAAACAATCATATACCAATTTTGACCCAGGTAATTGAAAAATGTTGTAAAATCTGACAATACAAACATGGTAAGAATGTGGAGGGAGGTTAAACTGGTCCAACCACTTTGAAGAGCAATGTGACAATATGTGGTGAGGGTGATGCTGTTATGTGCCCTAAAACAGCAATAATTCACAGATGGTTTCAAATATGGATATATTCTCTAAAGAAACTGACATGAATAGGCATCTCTGTAGAACTATACTAAGGGAAAACATAAAAAAATAACAACAAAATAGGGCGCCTGAGTAGCTCAGTGGGTTAAGCCGCTGCCTTCAGCTCAGGTCATGATCCCAGGGTCCTGGGATCGAGCCCCACATCTGGGCTGTCTGCTCTGCAGGGAGCCTGCTTCCTCTTCTCTCTCTCTCTGCCTACTTGTGATCTCTATCTGTCAAATAAATAAATAAAATCTTTAAAAAACAACAACAAAATAGCCTAAGTGTACATCAACAAGATTTTGACAGACAAATTTAAGTGTAATTATACGATGGAATCTAATCACTAATGATCAGAAATAAACCATATCTACATGTATGCATGTAGAAGATTTCAGCAATCATGCTGACTCAGGGGGCACCTGGGTGGCTCAGTGGGTTAAACCTCTGCCTTCAGCTCTGGTCATGATGGCAGGGTCCTGGGATGGAGTCCCATAATGGGCTCTCTGCTCAGCGGGGAGCATGCTTCCCCCTTCTCTGCCTGCTGCTCTGCCTACTTGTGATCTCTCTGTCAAATAAATAAATAAAATCTTTAAAAAAAAAAAAATAATGTGGGGCACCTGGGTGGCTCAGTGGATTAAGCCGCTGCCTTCGGCTCAGGTCATGATCTCAGTGTCCTGCGATCGAGCCCCGCATCGGGCTCTTTGCTCAGCGGGAGCCTGCTTCTCTCTCTCTCTCTGCCTGACTCTCCACCTACTTGTGATTTCTCTCTCTGTCAAATAAATAAATAAAATCTTTAAAAATAATAATAATAATAATGTTGAGGGCGCCTGGGTGGCTCAGTGGGTTAAAACCTCTGCCTTGGGCTCACATCAGGATCCCAGGGTGGTGGGATGGAGCCCTGCATCAGGCTCTCTGCTCAGCGGGGACCCTGCTTCCTCCTTTTTTTTTGTCTACTTGTGATCTATCTCTGTCAAATAAATAAATAAAATCTTTAAAAAATAAATAAATAAAAAAATTAATGTTGATTCAGAAAGACAAACTGTAAAAGAATATTTACATATGTGGGGGTGGATGGGCAGCCAGCCAGGCACTGAGAGAAATAATCTCAAAAGCCACCAATAGAGGATTGGTTAAATAAATGGGGAATCATAAATTGAGTATGATCTTTTTAAAAAGATGAGGTAGACATCAATGATAATTTATTTTTTATAAATTTCAAAAGAAATTAAATATTCCACTTACCTCTAAACGTGCTTTTTTTTAAATTTTAAAAATTTTATTCGACAAAGAGACCACTAGTAGGCAGAGTAGCAGGCAGAGAGAGAGGGGGAAGCAGGCTCTCTACTGAGCAGGGAGCCAGATGTAAGGCTTGATCCCAGGACCCTGAGACAATGACCCAAGTGGAAGGCAGACGCTTAACCCACTGAGCCATCCAGGCACCCTATCCCTCTAAACATAATTTAAAATTCCAAGATACAATAGGTGAAAAAAATACAGAAAATTCATTTTTTGGAAAATTAAACGTGTTAGTAAATAAGTGTAAAACTTTATAGCAGAAAGACTAGATAATGTCTAAATTGAGGCTTCAAAGGAGTTAGGAATTTTGAAGAAGAAAACAGATTCAAATGGCAACAGGAACAATAAGGAGGTAAGGACACCTGGATGGCTCACTAGGTTACGCCTCTGCCTTCAATTCAGGTATTTATCCCAGGGTCCTAGAATGGATCCCCACGTGGTGCTCCCTGCTCCTGGAAGAGCCAGCTTGCCCCGCTGCCTGCTGCTTCCCTGTGTGCGCTCTCTGTCCCCCTTTCTCTGACAAATAAATAAATAAATAAATAAATAAAATCTTTTATAAATAAATAAATAGAAGGAGGAGGTGGAGGTCACCTACCCCACCAAGAGACCTTGAGGTATGACAAAAACCTCTGAGAGGATTATTGACTTCAGCAGCACAGGAAAGAACAAGCAACCCGGCAGCAAAACACCTGGATTTAAATGCTAGTTTTAGCCATTAGTATCTGTGTCATTTTGACAACTACTCAATCTCTCTTAGTCTCAGGTATCTCAAGTGTAAAATCAGAATATTTTCCCTACTTCAAATGCCTATATGGAGGGCTAAATGAAAAGAACGTAAGTGAAGATGCCTGACACGTAAAAAATTAGCTACATACGACCCAAGTTTCTTGAATGAATGCAAATAAAAAAGTTACTAAATTCATTTTTTTAAAAGGCACATCAATGTTAATGCTCATGAAAGCCTTTCAAGGAAAATCTGTACACAGAAAATGCAGATGATACACATGACGGATGCGGTGTGGCAGAAACCGTGACCTGGGAAGATCACGGCATTAAACAGCTCTGAGGAACCAGCAGATGGGTACTTGCTCCCCTTGCCTACGTCTGAAGTTATAAAGCAAACATAATATATAGCTTCCTCCTCATTTCCATTCCAATTAATGGAACATCAACAACAAAACGAATTCAACCCGAGTTCCATCCTAGAACACAAGACATTAATAAACTCCGTTTTCTCTGAAAATGACATAAATATCTCATTAGCAGAGCACGGCCAAGTGTCGTACAGAGCCCAGGCATCAGCTCATACCTACAGATATCTTCAGAGACTGGAGGAAAAATAAGACAGTAACTCACTTTCTTAATGGCGACAATTTGGTTGGTGTTCTTGTCTCTGGCCTTGTAAACCGTGGCAAACTAGAGAGAAAAACAGAAATAATCTAAGCTTGTGGGAGCTTTTTTGTGTTTGCCTTTTTACTTCTTCAGATCTGGAGAAGCAAAGACCTCGGGGTTCTTGGAGCGGATTCGCGGCGGCGTGGAACGCGGTGAGGCAGGCCACTTCCCATTCCAGTCTATCCTTCAGAAAGGACAGAGCCGCGTAGGGCTGCCCTCCAGGGTAAACACGGGGGCAGCAGGTGCGTCTGGGCAGTCTCGTCCAAAAAGGAGTAGCCAGGTCAGTCCTCTCGACCCCACCAGAAAATCTGTGAGGGTGTGAGGCGGCCTGGCGTTCTCCGTTCAGAGCCCTGCGAATCCCACCCGAGAGCCTCACCTGTCCCTCCCCGAGGAAGTCCAGTTTCTCATAACGCTTTGCTCGCGACTTCACGTCCACCGCCATTCGTCGCACGAAAACTCGGCTCCAACTGAAAAGGGCAAGCTTCCGCGACACCAGGAATTTAAAGCTACCTAAATACCTCCAACAGCCACTTCCGTTGAGTGAGAGCCGGCGCTTTATTAGCTCCGCCCCACTTCCGGTTTGGGCTTGGGCGCTGCCGAGTAAGTCCGGCTAGAGCCCGCCCTACGGAAGCTGCGCGGGGCAGGGTTCGTTGCTTTTCTGCGCGGTCCCCGCCCTGTCACGCCGTAGTCTGTTGGTGCCGGAAGCGGTGTGTTTTCGCGGTTGACTATGTTACCGTTTTAACATAGGTATTCCCTTCAGTACGGGGGACAGGTCAGCGTTCTGATATAATGTTCTGAGTTCGGGATTTAATAGGTGTGTGTGAGTGTGGAAGACTTGACCTTATCCCTGATCTCGCTGTCTGGTTCTTGGTCAAGGGCATCCGTCGCGATGGTTGCTATGGACGCTTAGCGTCGCAATCGCCGGTTACTTAGGAGAGCCCAGTTCTTCAGGGCTGGTCAAAACGCTTTCTCAATTCAGTTCTTTGTTGAAGGACTCCCCGGGAAACAGAATCCAAGTCAACTGAAGAATTCCGTGCCGTGGAACAGAATTCTGGCCGTCAGTTTTCTACTCTATAAAATGGTAATAATAAGCTACATCATAACTGGTTGTGATGACTAAATAAAACACCCAGAAAGTTAAGACATTGTAAGTGCTCAATTAAGTGTTAATTTTGAGCAGTACTCAACTTTGAGGATCATCAGTTTTGATGCATATTAACACGTTACACACATAACTCACTTACTTATCGAATGTATATTGAGCACTTACTATGTGCCTGGCTCTGTTGCAGACTGAGAAATCGGCAGGGAAAAAGACAAAGATCCATGCTTTCCAACGGAAAGAAATAAAATACGTTATGATACATAGTATTAAGTGCTACAGCGATTATAAAGTAGGGAAAGGGGTTAAGGTAGGACTTCAGTTTAAAAGTGTTAAAAGACATCACTGAAAAGCCACTGCAAAAAAAAAAAAAAAAATCATATATACATATATGCCACTGTAGTTTTCAGCAAAGTGGTATGATCTGACTTAATGTTTTAGAAAGTTCACTATGGCTGTTTTTAGAGACCACAACATAGATTTAGAGAGCAAAAAAAGGAAGGCCAGTGAAAGAATTGTTGCAGTTATCTAGATAGCTATGTAAGATTTGGCTTCTAGCCAATAGGATTTGCTGACAGACTGCATATGGGTTATGGAGAAAAAAACTGGTAATTCTAAAGTTTTGAGCTTAAGCATTTTATGTTTCTAAGAGATAACAATATTCATTTGCTTCATTTGTGAAGAAGGCATTAGAATACTAAGGTTCATAGTTTAGTCAAGGTAATAACAGAGTAAGGATTGAATTCTTGCTCTAGATCTAGACTACTTGCTTTTGAATACTAGCCTCACAAGTATTCAGTCACTAGATTTATTACTTGGGCAAAATATTTAACGTTTTTATTCCTAGTTTCCTCATTTGTAATAGGACTGCCCATTGGGTTGCTGCAAGGCTGAAATGTTTTACATTTTCAAAACCCTTAGAAAACTGCCAGTTCTGTTCCTTAGCTATCACATAACTATTACTGGTCACCTTCCAGCTCTTTGTCACTGGGTTTTTACTGAGTTGTTACATTCATAGGCAAAATTATCATAGACTACACAAAACGCCATCCTTTTACCATTTATCTCTTGTGTCAAGACATACTTAATGATACATGGTATCATAGAACTCAGGTCAAAGTTGCTTCCAAAAGTTATCACTTTAACAGTAAACTAACTTTACTTGTAGCAGGAATAAGCTAAATAGTGAGCTAAATGTCATGGTACACTTGTGAGGCTAGAAGTTCTAAAGTGTATCATGGCATATGAATTGATAATCACTGCATTATACTATGCTGCTAAGTAAATTCCTATGTGGGGACATTTTAAGTACGGTAAAAAAGGGAGTTATTTAGGTAAAAGTCACGGTTCAGTAGGTCACTATGTATAAAATGCCATTCAGCATCTGTAAAGCATTATCCAGTTTACATAGCACTTGCAGGTATTAGCAACAGCCAGCTTTCAAGATGGCCCCAATGAAATCTTTCCTTCTGGTATCAATGCACTTATGTAGTTTATTCCCACAGTGAAACAGACTGTTCTGTGTGACCTGTAGAATATGTCAGAACTGAGTTCATCTAACTTTTAAATAGATCATAAAAGGCATGCTTCTTCTGCCTTGCATGCTTAGATCATGTGCGCTGGGTGAAGTCAGGCTTCATGTAAGAGTTCAATCAGGTAGCCCTGTGAAGAGGTCTACATGGGGAAGAACTAGGACCTCTGGCCAACAGCCATCATCAACTTGGCAGTCATGTGAGTGAGTCACCCTGGAGGTAAATCATCTAGCTCCAGTCAAGCCTTCAATAATTGCAGCCCCAGCTGGTCTCTGATTACAACCTCCTGAAAGACACGGAGAGCTGTCCAGCCAAACTGCTCCAGAAATCCATACCCAGAGATAAAAAATCCGTACCTGTTAAGTGATTATTGTTTTTAGCCAAATTTTGAGTTTTCAGTCATTAAGTTTTGATTTGCTACAAAGTAATAACACCATAGGGACACCGGGATGGTTAAGTCAAGTTAAGTGTTTGCCTTCAGCTCAGGACATGATTCTAGGATCCTGGGATCCAGAGCCACATCAGTCTCCTTCCTCAGTGGGAAGCCTGCTTCTCCCTCTGTCTCTGCCTGCCACTCCCCTGCTTGTGCTCTGATAAATAAAAGTGGAAAAAAAAGTAATACACAATGCACGAATGGATCCTATCATATTGTATAGCATTAGGGAGGAAATCTGAAGCTTGAACAAGTTCAGCAATTTGTGGATGGTTATATATGTTTATCTCCTAAATGAAAATACAGGCTATTTATTTAAAGCTAAGCCAGGGCACCTGGGTGGCTCAGCGGGTTAAGCCTCTGCCTTCGGCTCAGGTCATGATCTCAGGGTCCTGGGATTGAGCCCCGAATTGGGCTCTCTGCTCAGCGGGGAGCCTGCTTCCTCCTCTCTCTCTGCCTGCTTCTCTGCCTACTTGTGATCTCTCTGTCAAATAAATAAATACAATCTTTAAAAAAAAAAAAAGCTAAGCCAGAATTCCTTCTATACCATCTTCTTTGGGAGCTCACCTTATGACACCAATTCCCACTGAGCATGCCTTTTTGCCATACTTGTGCTCATAAATTCTGTAAAAGTGATAACTTTTTTCTTTGTGACATTCATGGCTGGAGCTATAGCAAAGATGGCCTTCAGACCGTTCTAGTATGGGGCTTCTGACTGCTGGCCCACAGAATCACAGAAATCACTCTTCATTATCTGAACCAACTTTGTTTTGGAAAGCAAAAAAAAATGACCTTGTTTTCCTGGAACTGAAATGTAAAAATTAAGGGGAAAAAAGGAAAATAGGGCTAACTTTAAAGAATATATTCCAAGTAAGTTTTTAAATGATAACAGAAAAATCATCAATCACATTGTTTTTCTGAGTCACCAGAACAGCTTATTTCTAGTACCAAACACCTATCTCATATTCAACTTGGGCAACATTTATACTGGTCACAACAGAGAACTCATAGGAGAAGCAGATAAACTATGGAATAACAAAAAGACAAAACAAAAACAAAAAAATAACAAAACAAACAAAAAAAACAAAGCTGGGGCGCCTGGGTGGCTCAGTTGGTTGGACGACTGCCTTCGGCTCAGGTCATGATCCGGGAGTCCGGGGATCGAGTCCCACATCGGGCTCCCAGCTCCATGGGGAGTCTGCTTCTCCCTCTGACCTTCTCCTCGCTCATGTTCTCTCTCACTGTCTCTCTCTCAAATGAATAAATAAAATCTTTAAAAAAAAAAAAAAACAAAACAAAAAACAAACAAAGCTTAGTCTACAGGTAAATGAGCAATACTCAACAACAATTCGACTCTAATACCCATGAGCTACCCTTACTATTAGGAATGACTTCCTTAAAGCATATTCTAGAAATCATTCAAGGTATGGAAGAAAATTTATTTAGCTTTGTGAGGCTTTACTTTCACAATAATACATACCGTTGGCACTCTAAGACCCTATTAAAATTTCATAAATTGCCTTAATAAGGCAAATATTTAGGTTGATTTTATGAGACTTTCAGACATTTAAGTTTGAGAAAGTTAGTGGTTTTCAGAATTTGCACACATGATGACAAAACAGTAAAAGTAATCAAAGAATGAGACTTTCTTAACAGCCCTAATAATACAGTAAGTTGCAATGTCTAATCAAACATCTATTCCTAGGTTTATATTTATTTTGATCCCATATTTTCCATTTTAAACTCTGGCACTTTCTTCTGAATATAGGTTACAAATAATCTTTTGTCTTAACTCCCAGTTTTAATACCACAAAGTCACCTGTTTTACCTTGACTATATTTTTATTACTTAGTGTAGGATATGCTTTTTAAACTAGTTATACTCCAGTAACTCTGTGAATGGAAAAATGTTAAGAAAACTAAGAACAAATAATGGAGTAATTCTTTCATTGATCCTCATCCAATTTCAGGAAAATCACTTCCCAAGCAGCAATTCTCTCTGATAAAAACCTGTGATGGTTTACTAGATACTGTGTACTTTTAATAGCTCCAACACTGGAAATACTTGATAACTGAGAGTAAATTAATAGGCTAACATTTAAAAATGTATACTTTAATAAGCATATAAACAATTAGGTAAGCTTTTGCAGAAGCTGACCAAGATACATATATTAGAAGATACAACTGTCCATCTAAATTTTCTATATTTCATTTTTTTCTTTTTGCAGAGTATTCAAGTTGTTTGCTATATAATTTCTCATGTGCCATTTTGGATTTTTGGACAGTCTTTATTGTAAAGACTATTTTTTTGTCTGATGACAAATAGCAGCCACACTGTCAGTGATTATTCCGGACCTCCACGCTGAAAAGGAAAAAACAAAGCAAAAAATTAGGTGTTATATTTACAGAAGAAATGTTTTCATGGTCACTATACAAATTTACACCACTTTAAGCAAATGACCTTTAGGGTTTAAAAAAACAATTTCAATTTTTCATTTCTCTTAGGCACTCCTATCAATGTTATAAACAATTTCTGATCTGGAAAGGACTCAAGGTTGACCCTGATTGGTGGGCCTCAAATTTCTTGGTCTCAGCAGCCCTTCACACTGAAAAGTTACCAAGGACTCTAATGAGCTTCTTTCATGTATTACGGTTATTACTACTTTCCATATTATACTTCCACACATATATCCCTTCATGTATCTCTACTGAGGGCTTGTACATGGTTTACTTCTCATAGTCCGGGCCTGACTATCTTGGTCTTAGTTATTGACCCACCATGACAAGGTGATGGAAGAGCAAGAAAATCAGCCTATGAAATTCCAAAAGCCAAAAATGTTCATGTTTTGATAGTACTAAAATAAAGAGCAATGACATACTTGGATAAATTCAATTTCTTCTTGAGATACAAGTTTCCTTCTGTATTTCTGAGGTAATGTTTTTATTATTTCTGCAGTATCTGGTGGACCCTGATGCATCAGCAAATCTGGTGATTTACTTCCTTTAGAATGCTGTGAAATTGAAGAAGAGTGAGATGGTAGTCCAGCTGATCTCAAAACTTCTGATACTGAAAAAAAATATATAATTAGAGAAATAAATTGTTCAGGTATCTTAAAATACTATTTTGAGTTATCTATTATTGAGTAAGCAAGTCATTCTTCAAGTGCTAAGTGTAATTCTAACAGGTATTACTGAGTAACTTAGTTGGGTAAAGTTCATTTTAAATAAGGAGGTAGGCTTAAGCGAATGAATTACTAAAACAAGTTTGTAAAATAATAAAACTTCTAGGTAGTGGAGTTCAACCCATATAGATAATCTCATAACCTGAATTTTGTCAAATGCTGGCATTTATAGTTAAAAATATCCCTATAAGGGGTGCCTGGATGGTTCAGTTGGTTAAGCAATTGCCTTTGGCTCAGGTCATGATCCCAGGGGCCTGGGATCCCTGCACAGTGGGAAGCATGCTTCTCCCTCTCCCACTCCCCCATTTGTGCTCTCTGTCAAATAAATAAAATCTTTAAAATATATATATAGATATAGATATATCTTTATATATATATCTATGCATATATATCTATATATATAGAGAGATATATATCCTTATAAAACTTGTTAAGCTCCTCCCTGAATTGAAGATCAAATATCTTATAATAAAAACAGGGACAAGAATAATGATTACTGAGTAATGTATAGAGTTGTTGAATCACTATATTGGGCACTGTAAATTAACTCTACTGGAATTAAAAAAAACAACAGGGACAAAGGACTGGGTGAAATGGAAAGAAAAGAGGAGAACAACGTGTTCAGAATCTTGAGTTACTTTATAGGCAATGATTGCTCAGGGCTAAGGCAGTCTTCATCTATTGAGTGAATGAGTAAATGAGTGAATGAAAGAAAAGAAGGTCAGTTGGGAGAAAAATATAGGAATGGCTACTGTTCCTCACAATCTCTCCAATGTAAGCATGGGATAGTCTTTTCAAGGACAGAAGAAAGGAAAGAACAAAAATTTCCCTTTATAAAATCAATATCCTTAAAAATTCAGAGACAGGGTGCCTGGGTGGCTCAGTGGATTGAGCCGCTGCCTTCGGCTCAGGTCATGATCTCAGGGTCTGGGATCGAGTCCCGCATCGGGGTCTCTGCTCAGCAGAGAGCCTGCTTCCCTCTCTCTCTCTGCCTGCCTCTCTGCCTAGGTGTGATCTCTCTCTGTCAAATAAATAAATAAAATCTTTAAAAAAAAAAAAAATTCAGAGACATTTCTGTTGAGTCACCACCTTTTTATTTTTTTTTTTTTATTTTTTTTTTTTAAAGATTTTATTTATTTACTTGACAGAGAGAGATCACAAGTGGGCAGAGAGGCAGGCAGAGAGAGAGAGGAGGAAGCAGGCTCCCTGCTGAGCAGAGAGCCCGATGTGGGACTCGATCCCAGGACCCTGAGATCATGACCTGAGC
The DNA here is from genome assembly GCF_011764305.1 of Mustela putorius furo. NCBI lineage: Eukaryota > Metazoa > Chordata > Mammalia > Carnivora > Mustelidae > Mustela > Mustela putorius. The sequence goes on from NW_025421294.1 coordinate 1,827,138, forward strand.
TGAAGGCAGCGGCTTAACCCACTGAGCCACCCAGGCGCCGAGTCACCACCTTTTTAAATGGAGGTAATATGAAGTTAATTTCTACTTGCATAAAACCTAGCAGACCACTGTGATCTAAGCTACAATGGTCTCATGGATTTTAAAATGAGTAAGAATGCCTATAATAGCATATTCATATATAAAAATGCTTGTACATATATATGTATTTTAAAAATCTGAAGTATAACTTACCATTAGGTTTAGGATTGTCTCTTCTGTCAGGGAATCTTATTAATGGAGTATGTGGCTTGACTACCTAAAGGAAAAATTAAATACATGGAAAAAAAAGATGAAGCACTAAAACTATTAACTATAAAAGAAACCACCTACTGAGCTTCACAGATACCTTTGTTAAAATAAACTTAGTATTTCACAGCAACTTTATTTTTTTTTTTAATTATTTATTTATTTGACAGACAGAAATCACAAGGAGGCAGAGAGGCAGACAGAGAGAGGAGGAAGCAGGCTCCCCGCTGAGCAGAGAGCCCGATGTGGGGCTCGATCCCAGGACCCCGGGATCACGACCTGAGCCAAAGGCAGAGGCTTTAACCCACTGAGCCACCCAGGCGCCCCTTCACAGCAACTTTAAATCTTACTATTTTACTCTTCCCCAACCAGGAGAGCTGGTCTATAAACTATTAATTTATCTTATCTGCTCTTCATAGTAACTTTGGACTTTACACTTAACTTAAATTTTACTATACTTTATATTATTTATTTTATACTTTATATTTATACTTTACTTATATTTTACTATACTACCAACTGACCTCAAAAACAACCCTATGGAGGCACCTGGGTGGCTTAGCTGGTTAAGCAACTGCCTTCGGCCCAGGTCATGATCCCAGAGTCCCGGGATCAAGTATCACATAGGGCTCCTGCTCCGCAGGGAGTCCACTTCTCCCTCTGACCTTCTCCCCTCTCATGCTCTCTCTTACTTGCTCTCTCTCTCAAATAAATAAATAAAATCTTTAAAAAAAAAACAACAACCCTATGAAATAGATGACACAGATCTTATGTTGCTGACATGTATTGCCCTGCTGCCTGGTAAGAATTCGAAGTTTCCTGACTTGTATTGAGTTTGTTTTCCTATGTCAATATCTAGCAGTGTAAAATAGGGTAAAAAGCATACTAAAAATTAGGTCATTAAGAAAATACTTTTTCTAAAAAAAAAACAAAAACAAAACAAAAAAACCACAACTTTTTCTGGGATGCCTGGGTGGTTCAGTCGGTTAAGCATCTGCCTTCAGCTCAGGTCATGATCCCAGGGTTCATGAATCCAGTTCCGCCTTGGACTCCGTGCTCAGTGGGGAGACTGCTTCTCCCTTTGCCCCCCATGCCCCTGCTTGTGCTCTCACTGTCTCTCTGACAAATAAATAAAATTTTTAAAAGAAAGTAGTTTTTCAAAATTACAAAAGTAACACATGTTCTGTGTAAAATAATTGGAAGAAATGGAAAAAAGCACAAATAAGAAAACACTGTCTATAATTCCCAAGCCCACAAAGAACAATTTCAACATTTTGTTAGTGCTTTTGGTCTGAGGGCTATACCCACGGTAATATTTTTAGAATATTGTTTTTATAACAAATATTTGCAGAGTATTACTGTTTTATCCCTAGAATTCCAGATAATGCTATAGAGGAACTTAAAGGGATCTTTCAATATTAAATTTTCTGAATACACAATGCTAAGACTCTAATGAACAGTATTATTTGCATCTAAAGTAATCTCTGAGTTGCTCTGTGACTAGTGATAGTGAGATATGTTTATCTGCAAAATACTGTATATATGTATTACATATTAGTTTATATGAGTACAGAAGTAAATAGGTTCATTGAGACCAGCCTGAAACCACCACCATAACTGTGCTGCTGTAAGAAAATGCTAGAATAGAGTTGTCTCCCACAGTATAAGGGTACACACAAGTCTTTCATGCTAAAAAACGAAGAGTCTAATGTAACATTGTGTGTCAACTGTACTTAAATTAAAAAAAAATTTTTTTAAAGATTTTATTTATTTATTTGACAGAGATCACAAGCAGGCAGAGAGGTAAGCAGAGGCAGAGAGAGGCAGCCCTCCCCCCCCAGAGCAGAAAGACCGATGTAGGGCTCAATCCCTGGACCCTGAGATCATGACCTGAGCCGAAGGCAGAGGCTTAACCCAATGAGCCTCCTTAAATAAAAAATTTTTAAAAAACCAATTATCCCTCTAGTGACTATTTTTCCTTTTCATAGCCAAGCTTCCTGAAATAATGTTTTATCCATCCATTTTCAATACCCTATTTAAAAGTTTTAAACATGTTCAACAGCTTTCAAGATAAACTTCAAACTTAGATTTGTCATTCACAGGCCCATCCTGATTTGGCATCTACTTACCTCTCAAGCCTCAATCCCCACCACTGCCTTATATACATTTTTTTTTAAGATTTTATTTATTTATTTGACAGAGAGAGAGAGATCACAAGCAAGCAGAGAGGCAGGCGGGGGTGGGGGAAGCAGGCTCCCTGCTGAGCAGAGAGCCTGATGTGGGGCTCAATCCCAGGACCCTGAGATCATGACCTGAGCCAAAGGCAGAGGCTTAACCTACTGAGCCACCCAGGCACCCCTGCCTTATATACCTTTTATTCCAGGTATTCTGAAGTACTTTTCTGTTCCCTATTCATCATGCCATTTCATCCCATTCAATCCACAGCTTGTGTTCCATGCCAGGATATCTATCCTCAGTCCTGTCCTGCTTCCATTTTTCAGTCAGTGCTTTCATGTTTATTAATTTTTTTTAAGTTTTAAGATTTATCTATTTGAGAGAGAGCAAAGGGGAGTGAAAGAGAGAGAGCATGAACAAGGAGACGAGGAGAGGGAGGAGAAGCAGACTCCTGGCTGAGAAGGACAGCTGACACAGGGCTCAATCCCAAGACCCTGGGTATCATGACCTGAGCTGAAGGCAAACCCCTAACAGACTGAGCCACCCAGGTATCCCTCATCTGTTGATCTGTTAAAACAATCAAATATCACTTCCCTCTAAAAAGCTTTCCTGATTTTAAAAGTGTGATTTTAAAACTCCTCCTCTGGGTTTCCATGGCATCTGTGCCAGTATATCTGTGGGTGAGATTCCTCGGAAAGAGACTGCTGAGTCAAAAGAGAAAAAAGCCAATCTTGAGAAGTACTGGTAGATTTTCTTTCACGGAGTTTATACTGTTTTACATTCCCATATTGGATCCTAGAGTGACCAATGAGTGCCTGCTTACACACAGCCTTCCCAAAAGACTTGTGTTATCTGACTTGTACATTTTTAATCAAATCTCAGTAGGGAAAAATGTTATCTCCATGTAGTTTTCATTATCAGCTATCTTATAAGTAAGGCTGTTCATCTCTTCATATGGTTAAGAGCATTTTCATTTCTTTACCTGTGAAGATGATATTCACAGCTATTGCCTATTTTTCTATGCTTATAAGTTCTTTATATAGTATGCTTATAAACTCTTTTTCTGTTGCAAATTTTTTACCTAGTTTTTTTTTAGTTAAATGGTTTTTATTTTTTTGGATGAGTAAACATAGCTTTTTTTTTTTTCCCCCTTCCAGTACAGCCCACATTATCAGTTTTTTCCCCTTAATACATCTTGATTTTTATTTTTAAAGATTTTATTTAGGGACGCCTGGGTGTCTCAGTGGATTAAAGCCTCTGCCTCCGGCTCAGGTAATGATCCCAGAATCCTGGGATTGAGCTCCCCTATAGGGCTCTCTGCTCAGCAGGGAGCCTGCTTCCCCCTCTCTCTCTCTGCCTGCCTCTCTGCCTACTTGTGATCTGTCAAATAAATAAATAAAATCTTAAAAAAAAAAAAGATTTTATTTATTTATCTGACAGAGAGACACAGGCAGAGGAAACATAGGCAGGGGGAGTGGGAGAGGGAGAAGCAGGCTCTCCGCTGAGCAAGGAGCCCCATGCGGGGCTCCATCCCAGGACTCTGGGATCATGACCTGAGCCGAAGGTAGACGCTTAACAGCTGAGCTACCCAGTACCCTGTATCTTGATTTTAAAGCATAGTTGGGTAAGTTTTCACTGTTCCAGTTAGAAAGAAAGTCTTGTTTTCATTTAGTATTGCATGGTATTGTTTCTTTTAATTTTCAATTCTGAAATAATTACGGAATCATACGAAGTTGCAAAAAATGTACAGGGAAATTCCTGGTAACTTCATTCAGTTTCTACTACAGTAGTATCTTACATAACTATAGCACAATATCAAAACCAGGAAACCGACACTGGTACAGTCCATACAGCTTATTTTAGATTTGGTCAGTTTTATATGTACTCATTTGTGCATGTATAATTCTTTGCAATTTTGGCTTCATTTTTTACATTAAGATATCAGATCCCTTTGCAATTTATCACTTCCTCCCCAACTAACCCCTGGCAACCACTGATCTTTTTATTGTTTCCAGTTTTCTCTTCCAGAAGGTCACATATTTGGAATCATAAAGTAGTCTTTTCAGTTTCTTTCATTCAGTAACATGCATATAAGTTTTCTCCATGTCTTTTCATGGCTTGATAGCAAATTCCTTTTTAGTGTTGGATAATATTCCATTCATTGCCTGAATGTATCACAGTTTATGTATCTATTCACCTACTACTAAAGGATATCTTGGTTGCTTCCAAATTTTGACAATTACGAATAAAGCTGCTATAAATATCCATGTGCAGGTTTCTATGTAAATGTAAGTTTTCAGCTCATTTGGGTAAACAGCAAAGTGCAATTTTTTTTTATCATATAATTAAAGTATATCAAGTTTTTTGTTTTTTTTTTAAGATTTTATTTATTTATTTGACAGAGAGAAATCACAAGTAGATGGAGAGGCAGGCAGAGAGAGAGAGGGGGAAGCAGGCTCCCTGCCGAGCAGAGAGCCCGATGCGGGACTCGATCCCAGGACCCTGAGATCATGACCTGAGCCGAAGGCAGCGGCTTAACCCACTGAGCCACCCAGGCGCCCCAGTATATCAAGTTTTTAAAGAAACTGCCAAACTGCCTTCCAAAGTGGCTGTACCATATTACATTCTCAGCAGGAGCGAATGACTGCCTAGTGCTCTACATCTTTGCCAGCATTTGGCAGTATTCACATTCTTCTGGATTTGGGGCACTCTAGCAGGTATAAAGTTATATTTCTTTGCTGTTTTAATTTGCAAATCCATGATGACATATGATATTGAGCACCTTTACATATGCCTGTGATCTGTCTTTGATGAGGAGTCTGTTCAGGGCTTTTGGCCATTTTGTTGTTGTTGTTTTTAAGTGGGCCCCACAGCCCAGCACAGGGCTCAAACCCAAACTCAGGACCCTGTCAAGACCTGAGCTAAAATCAAGAGCCAGACATTTAATGGAATGAGCAACCTAGGCACCCCACCCAATTTTAAATCAGGTTGTTTTCTTGTGTTAAGTTTTAAGAGGTTTTTTTTTTTTTTTAAAGATTTTATTTATTGGGGCGCCTGGGTGGCTCAGTGGGTTAAGCCTCTGCCTTCGGCTCAGGTCATGATCCCAGGGGCCTGGGATCGAGTCCCGCATGGGGCTCTCTGCTCAGTGGGGAGCCTGCTTCTCCTCATCTCTCTCTCTGTCTGTCTCTCTGCCTATTTGTGATCTCTCTCTCTGTCAAATAAATAAATAAAATCTTAAAAAAAAAAAAAAGATTTTATTTATTTATTTGATAGAGATCACAAGTAGGCAGAAAGGCAGGCAGAGAGAGAGGAGGAAGCAGGCTCCCTGCTGAGCAGAGAGCCCGATGCAAGGCTTGATCCCAGGTCCTCCGATCTTGACCCGATGTGAGGCTTGAGCCCAGGACCCTGGGATCATGACCTGAGCCGAAGGCAGAGGCTTTAACCCACTGAGCCACCCAGGCGCCCCAGATCATTTACATTTACAGATATAACTCACAAGTTGGGTATATTTTGTCATATCATTTTATGATCATTTAAATATAAATTCCTTTGTTGTATCTTTTTTTTTTGCTTTCACTTGTGGTTTTTTTTAATTTGGAAAGAATTATAAATTATGGCTTTTTTGCATTTATATTTACATTACTACCTTTACATAATACCCTTAATGGCCACCTTCTGAGATACTACCCATTGGTACATTACTATGAGAAAGAATGAAAGCAGGTGGTAGTGATCGCTTCTCTGCTTTCCTTCCCATCTTTTACTACCAGTTAATAACCAGAGGCAGGTGTATTCCAGCTTTTGTATACTCTCCCCCTTATTCCTCCATTTTAAAAGTTGAATTAGAGCTATACTGTCAGAACAATAGTATTACCAACAAGTCTTTCACTGTATCTCCATTATTCAGTCTTGTTCTTACAGTCACATAATTCAATGTTCATATCCATTTCCTATGCTGAAACAACTCTGAGTACAACTAAGTATTCCTCAGTTGTCTTTCATTCTCTGGGAGATCTAGTAGGAAGGGCTGCAGGGAACAATATTCCCTGAGTTAGTGAAGGTGTAGAAGGGTTTTTAGCCTTTACAACTTAAAGGCCAATGTAGCCAGATACATCTCTGGTTATTATTTTCCATCCTTAACTACCTTACATATGTTATCCAAATGTCCTCCTTTATGAACTATTATTGTTGTAAACTCTGATAACTTTCATTCTCTTTTAAGTGCTTGGTCTTATAGCCTGGATCACCCAAATTTTTTCTTTTTCTCCTTTAAAATCTAAAGATTCCAGGGGCCCCTGGGTGGCTTAGTCAGTGGGGCATCCAACTCTTGGTTTCAGCTCATCATGACCTCAGGGTCCTGAGATCCAGCCCTGTGTGCATCAGGCTCTTGGCTCGGTGGTAAGTCAACTTGTCTCCCTCTCTCTCTGCCTTCCCACCCCCACCCCCATGTAAGTGCTTACACACATGTGCTCCCTCTCTCTCAAATACATAAATCTTAAAAAAAAAACACAAACCAAACCTCAAGATTCTACTGGAATATACCCATTAGTCAACTACAGTTGGTTAATTCTCTCAAGTCTAAGGTATAGTTTTAAGTCTTCTTTTATATCAAGTTTTATTAAGTTATACATTTTGAGACTTGTTCTATTTGCTTGTACTTTTTCAGAGACTACTTATTATGCAAAAGTTGCATCTTCCTGTTTTTATCTACTTCTGTGACTTCCTTTGAATTGGTCTAATCTTTTCCTTTTTCTGTGATTTTTTTTTCCTTTTCCTCTTTTCATGCACCATTTCCTTTAACAAAACTTCTGAGTTGCCTATTTACCTTTATATTCCTTCTACTTTAGTATTTACTTCTGAAAAGTTCTTTTAATTCTTCACTGAGTTCAGAGCTATATTGTCCCTAAAATCTTAACCTACAATCTAACTTCAACCACAACCTTTTTGTGTATAACTCTTCTCTGTTACTTTCCACTGTAAGCATCACCAAACCCTTCATTTCCTTGATTGTTCCTTTTCCGGTCAACTGGTTCCACCATGACTTTACCTCCTTTCTTATTTAGCTTAGGACCCAGGGACCATTCAATATTCTATTACCAGCACTCCCATGCTCCTTCCTAGAGGTGTATCTTCACCTCACTTGTAAATCTCAAACCCTGAATTAATCCAACTACCCTTCTTCCCATGTCTCATGCAGCCAAAATGATTTTGTAAATGATAAATTATCACTTTTGCTTACATTAGTCCAAATATATCAAATATATATGCTTGCCATTCCATCATTTTTATATGTCTTCTTGTAGATATAGTCATTTCTCTTAGGTATAAACCTAGGAGTAAAATTACTAGGTTACAGGGTAGGTATGTTTAATTACTAGCGACTGACAAAACAGATTTCCAAAGTGGCCATATGAATTATAATTCTACCAGCAACAATGAGGGTTTCTCTTGGTATTGCCAGTTCTTAAAATTTTAATAACTTTAGTAGATGCAGTGGCACTTCCTGGCTTTAATTTGTATTCTCCTGGCAAGAGTTAAGTAGAACATTTTTTCCCATGCTTATTGCTTATTTTTATATCTTCTTTTGTGCAGTTTCAACTTTTTAACCCATTTATAAATTGAGCTATATATATTATGGATATGTATGGTTATACATTATGGGTACCAGTCCTTTGTCAGAGGTTCTCCTTGTCCTCACAGAATCTTTAATTAGTTAATGCTCAGTATCTACCTACTGAATAAGTGAGGATCATTCCTTGCAATGGGACCGAAGGCTGGGATCTAGGATTATCTTTCAAACCGAAACAAGGAAACAGGCTGTGTAAAACCACCACAAATGTGCAGGTTGTGTCCCTTTATATATTAACTTTACCTCTCCTGTTTAATTTAGCCATCACTGCTGGAGAAGCAAATACAAAAGCTATCAGGAGTTTGTAATTGATGTGTGGATTAACAAAGTTCCTCTAAGCTACCAATTTAAACTCAAGGGGAAAAAAGCTTGGCCACAGAAGGCCTGGGAAAGCGCCAGCCATACATGTTTTAATGCATGTAAAACATTACAGATAAACTTAAATAATATCTTTCCCCCTTTCAATTCCCCCCACCCAGCCAGTAACTAGATGCTGGGATTGGTGGGGGAGGACAGGCCCGGGGTGAGTTCGCAGCTCACAGGCCAGTTCTCAGGCTATTCCCAAGACCTTGAAGGGACACCGGGTCAGATACAAGGTTCGCTTCCTTCCACTCGCCGTTACCGCCTTCCTTACGATTGGCTCATCCGGGGACATCACAGACGATGCTAAACGTCGATTGGCCAGACTACCGCCAGGGCAGCCTAGCCCGCTGACTCCTAAGAGGGCTACGGAGGTCCTGGCAGAGTATGGTCCGGGGACGGGGCAGCTGTTCTGCGCCTACCTGCTGACACACTGCAGTCCTGCAGCATGGCTTGAAGCCTCCGCTATAGTCCCGGCTCACTGCCCGACCCAGTGGGCTCAAGGTCCAATTCTCACACATACCCCCGGGCCGCGTCGCTGGCGCTACCCAAGGCCGCGGTGACGGCGCAGCCTCCGCCACCGCCTTGTCTCCCCAGCGCCCTTACTATAATCAGCAGTGTCCCTACCACTCACGGTGCGAAAAAGCGGCAAAATTTCCTTACCTGAACGACCCTGCTGGCAGACGCCATCTTGCTGCCCATCATGACCCCGGGATGGGGCAGCTTCCGGGGCGCTAGCTAGGCGCAGAGAGAACAGGAGTCCAGGGCAGCTGGGGGCGGGCCCTGCCTGTGGCGTCACGGAGGAGGGACGAGCCGGCGATCCGGTGGGATCGTCCTCCACGGCGGAGTTAACCCACCCTCTGCGCCTGACCCCGCCCCACCCCGCCCCGCTTTCCGGCTAGGAATTGCCACACGTGCTTCCCATTGTTCAGTTTTGCAGACGAAGGTCTGTGGTGTTCCGTGTGTTTCGCACATAAACCCATGAGTAAATTAGGGCCATTTCCTTATCCAGATAGCCAGATTCTAATTTAAGTAGTGTCCAAAATTTAACCTGAAGCCAAACATGAAGTCACGTGGCTTCCTAAAATAAACAGTCTTGTTGAAACTTGGGAGTTAGGGGTACCTAGGTGGCTCAGTTGGTTAAGCAACTGCCTTCCGCTGGGGTAATGATCATGGAGTCCCAGGATGGAGTCCCTCATTGTGCTCCCCACTCAGCTGGGAGTTTTCTTCTCCCTCTCACCCTCCCCTGCCTCAGGCTCTCTCTCTCCCCTGCTTTTGCTCTGTCAAATAAATAAAATGATAATAAAATGATCAGCCAAACTATGGATCCAAAAGAGATATAAATGTTTGTTAAAAGCCAGGGAATTGTTCAGCACTTGAGGAAAAACTGACTATGTCAGGTTTGGGCTTTAGAAGGGAATACAAAGGATAAGAAAATCCCAGGAAAATGCAAAAAGATTTTTAGAGGATGCTGAATCTTTATATCAGGAAGGTATTTTCCAGAGTAATGCTTTTCTGTAAGAAAAATGTAACTTATTGGGGTGGCCTGAGTAGGTCAGTTGGTTGAACTTCCAGCTTAAAAAAATGTTGAAGGGTGTCTGGGTGGCTCAGTCAGTTAAGCTTGGGTTATGAGCTCAGGGTCCTTGTCCTTCTGCCCCTGCCCCCACTCATTTCCTCTCAAATAAATCAACAAAATCTTTTTAAAAAGAAAAAGAATGTTGAAAATACTACATTGTCTATAAAAGTGATCAACAGCTCCAAACTCAATTTATTTAAATATTCAATTATTTGAATAAGGAATTCAAATTAGAGCTTTCTGTAAAAATGGATGGGATACTATAAAAGATAACAAGTTTTATTTCTTTTAAGATTTTATTCATTTATTTGACACAGAGAGAGAGATCACAAGTTGGCAGAAAGGCAGGCAGAGAAGGAGGGGGAAGCAGGCTCCTTGCTGAGCAGAGAGCCCGATGAAGGGCTCTATTCCAGGACCCTGAGCTCATGACCGGAGCAGAAGGCAGAGGCTTTAACCACTGAACCACCCAGGTGCTCCAAGTTTTATTTTTTTTAACGTTTATATATTTTTAGTACTCTGTAAACCCAACATGGGGCTTGTACTCACAAGCCCCAGATCGAGAGTCACATTCTCTACCAACTGAGCTAGCCAGGTGCCTGAGCAAGTTCTATTTTATTTTTTTTTAAGATTTTATTTATTTATTTGACAGACAGAGATCAAAAGTAGGCAGAGAGGCAGGCAGAGAGAGTCGGAGAAGCAGGCTCCCTGCTGAGCAGACAGCCCAATTCGGGACTGGATCCCAGGACCCTGGGATCATGACCTGAGCCAAAGGCAGAGGCTTTAACCCACTGAGCCACCAAGGCGCCCCAAGTTCTATTTTTTAATAAGACAGAGTAACATTTACTCTTTTTACTTTTTAACTTATACAAGTAATATGTGATATAGAAATACAAAATTAAAAAGACACAATTACTCTATAATAACCACAAGCCTTAACATTTCAGGTACATTTTATCTTGTTTTTCAAGATTGAGGTGCTTTATTTGGGTTTCTGTTTAAAGATGTGTGGATGGGGGATATAGGGGTGGCTCAGTTGTTTAACTGTTGTTTAACTGTTTGCCTTTGGCTCAGGTCATGATCCCAGGGTCCTAGGATGGAGCCCCACATCTGACTCCTTGCTCAGCAGGGAGCCTGCTTGTCCCTCTGTCTGCCATTTCCTCTGCTTGTGTGCGTGAGCGCGCTCTTTCTCTCTCTCTCTCTGTCAAATAAATAAATAAAATCTTTAAAAAAAAATTAAAAAGAAATAAAGATGCAGATGGGCAAATAAATAAACAAAGATAAGGATGGGGTGTGGGGGACTTGGGGAGATGTTGCTCACAGAATACAAAAATGCAGTTAGAAGATGAGTAAGTTTTTGGAGATCAAATGCATAGCATTGTGATTATAGTTAAGAAGACTTTATTGTATATTTCAAAGTCGCTAAGATCTTAAATCTTCTTACCACAAAAAAGAAATAATTATGTGACACAATGGAGATGTGAGCTAAAGCCATGGTGGTCAAATCAACCCACTGTATACCTTCAACTTATACAACGCTATGTCAACCCATTGTACACTTTCAACTTATACCAAACTATATAATTTACAATGCTATGTATATCAATACAACCGATAGTTGAAAAAACATCAAGATATGGATATCTCTTTCTCGTTCTTCTAGTATTTTAGTTGACTGACAAATGCACAAAAGTATTCCAAATAATGGGGGGTGGAGGGATGGGTTAAATGGATGATGAGTATTAAGGAGGTCACTTTTGTGATTAGCACTGAGGTGTCAAATATAAGTGACGAATCACTAAATTCTACTCCTGAAACTAATATTAAACTGTAGGTTAACTGGAATTTATAAAAACTTTAAACTACAAAGAATAAAAAAAGGAAGAAAGAAAAGAAGAGAAAAAAAGAAAAAGAAAAAAAAAGTTCTTTTTCCAAATGAGTTGGGACTGCCAGGAATGTTAAAAAAAAAATGTCCACATTCACTGGAAAGCTTAATTAGATGTCTTTTGGGACCCTTGCCAGGCTATGACTTTCAAATTCTTTTAGAGAATGTCAGTCACTTTAATTAATATATTTGAAAGAACAAATTCCATGTTATAGTGTTAAGCTACAAAAGTTTGCAATATCAGTTCCGAGATTATTAAATAAAAATTTTACTTGAAATTTGCTATTTAAATGACATATCAAGATTAAAGCAAAAAATGACAAATCAGAATTCTTATTAGATCATGGTGAGATTCTTCTCAAGCTGTAGAACAGTTTCCTTAAAAGCAGGATCCTCTGCCCAATTGGCTTTACTTCCTAAAATAAGGTTCTGTAATAAAAAAGAAAAAAATTTATATTAAAGTTATAAGTACAATTACAAATTTAACAAAATTTTTAAAAATTCTCTTACATTAATTTTTTAAAAAAGGATTTTATTTATTTTTTTGAGAGAGAAAGGGAGAGACCAGAAGCAGGAGGGAGGAACAGAGGGAAAGGGAGAAGAAGGTTCCCCGCTGAGCAGGGAGTCCTATGTGGGGTGAGCTCAATACCAGGACCCTGGGATCAGGACCTAAGCTGAAGGCAGACACTTAACCAACTGAGCTACCCAGGTGTCCCCCCTTCACTAATCTTATCAAATATTTACCAGTAAGGAATAGGCATCTACTCTATAAAAAATATATTCTTGGGGGCCCGGTGGGCTCAATCAGTTAAGGGTCTGATTCTTGGTTTTGGCTCAGGTCCTGATCTGGCAGGATTGAGACAGAGCCCCCCCACCCACCCCTGCACACATGTGTGCGTGCCCGCATACACACAACTCCATTCCCTCAGGGCAGAGTTTGCTGTTTGAGATTCTCTGTCCCTCTCCCTCATACTTGATTCTCATAATTATAGAGAATATTTACAATGTTACAACAATTTTTTTGGATTCATCAGTTTTTGGGATGTTTGCAGTGATATTCTAAATTAAAGGAAAAAGACTGCAGCTATGGTTCAGTCATTTTGCACTTCTATAGTGAAAAGGTTGTTTTTTTTTTTGAAGAGTTTATTTATTTATTTGACAGAGATCACAAGTAGGCAGAGAGGCAGGCAGAGAGAGAGCAGGAAGCAGGCTCCCCGCTGAGCAGAGAGCCTGATGCGAGGCTCGATCCCAGGACCCTGGGATCATGACCTGAGCCGAAGGCAGAGGCTTAACCCACTGAGCCACCCAGGCGCCCAGTGAAAAACAGTTTAACCATGAACTATTATACCCTATGTATTTAAATAGAAAAACTATGGCTCAATGATACTAAGTTACTAATTCAAATTCTGTTCAAATAGATTTTAGAATTTAAGTGTTATATTGTTATATATAAAAATACTCAACAGGGCGCCTGGGTGGCTCAGTGGATTAAGCCGCTGCCTTCGGCTCAGGTCGTGATCTCAGGGTCCTGGGATCGAGGCCCGCATTGGGCTCTCTGCTCAGCAGGGAGCCTGCTTGCCTCTCTCTCTCTCTGCCTGCCTCTCCATCTGCTTGTGATTTCTCTCTGTCAAATAAATAAATAAAATCTTTAAAAAAAAATAAAATAAAATAAAATAAAATAAATAAAAATACTCAACAACATGGCTTACACATGGCACATTCTGGCTAGAGGGCTGGTGTACGTAAATCCAATTAAATTTACAAACGCAAAGGGAAGTAAGCATTCAGGTATGACTGAACCCATTAGGGGCATGAGCTCCTAATGTAGCCAAAGCTGTGTTCTGCTTAACAAAGTAACAATTTCATTAAATCAAAATTAACACTAAGAGGATATGAATAAAAGCTAAGAAAGACAAAAAATAGAAGTCTCAAAAAGTAGTAGGAAGGAAAGTATGCCAAAAAAAAATTAATATGATCCTGTATTTATGATGTAGTTCTCCACTGGAGGTTAGTTTAAGGGACTTCCTTACTCCTAATAGAGTAACCCACTGCTACTAAAAGGTAGGTTTAAGACCTGATGAAGAGGGGAGCCTAGGCAGCTCAGACAGTTAAGCAACTGACACTTGGTTTGGGCTGAGGTCAAGACCTCAGGGTCATTAGACTGAGCCCATGATGGCTCTGTGCTCAGTGTGCAGCATGCCTAAGATTCTTTCCCCCCACTATCCCTTCCCACTGCTTATGTTCTCTCTTAAATAAATGAACAAAGTCTTTTTTTTTTTTTTAAGATTTTATTTTATTTGACAGACAGAGATATCACAAGTAGGCAGAGAGGCAGGCAGAGAGAGAGAGGAGGAAGCAGGCTCTCCGCCAAGCAGAGAGGCCGATGCGGGACTTGATCCCAGGACACTGGGATCATGACCTGAGCCGAAGGCAGAGGCTTCAACCCACTGAGCCACCCAGGCGCCCCATTAAATGAACAAAGTCTTAAAATAAAAAGAGACCTGAAGAAGAATTTCTTATGGTCAGCTATAAGAACTCATATTCTACAAGGATATGCTTTACACATAATAAATATTTGCTTTACACATAATGGGCAGTTTTAACTGTGTATCTTCCTAATTGAATCTAGTAATATAAGTATTTCATTTCATCAGCTTGAGACATTTTAGCATTCAAAAAAAGTAATGAAAACCCTCCAGAACTGGGATGTCTGCTGGCGCAGTTGTCTAAGCATCTACCTTTAGCTCCAGTCATGATTCCAGGGTCGTGGGTTATAGTGCCACATCTGGCTCCTTGCTCAACAGGAAGCCTGCTTCTCCCTCTGCCTGCCACTCCCCCTGCTTGCGCGTTTGCTCTCTTGCACTCTCTCTCTGACAAAAAAATAAAATATTTGGGGCGCCTGGGTGGCTCAGTGGTTAGGCCGCTGCCTTCGGCTCAGGTCATGATCTCGGGGTCCTGGGATCGAGCCTCGCATCGGGCTCTCTGCTCGGCAGGGAGCCTGCTTCCTCCTCTCTCTCTGCCTGCCTCTCTGCCTGCTTGTGATCTCTTTCTGTCAAATAAATAAATAAAATCTTAAAAAATAAATAAATAAATAGAAATAAAAAATAAAATATTAAAAAAAAAAAAAGAAAAGAAACCCTCCAGAATAAAGGAGCACATAAAGTTTAAGAGGTAATATGCTAATAACTACCAACATTTACTGAGAATTTACTTGGACCAGACATTATGCTAAACAGATTAACATGAATTATCTTTTTTAGGTTTTACAACCTTTCTTTCTAAACAGGGAAACTGATGTTTAGAAAACTTAAATAATTTGCTCAAGGTTCACAACTTTTAAGTTGCAGTATGGAACATAATTCTAAATTTCCATTACCCGCATCCATGTTTTCCCCTACCTCCCAAGTGTAAGTTCTAATGCTTTCCATCATTATACCTGTCTCTACAAAGCTGCTAAAGTCATTACACTTACAAATGCCCAAGTTCTAACCAAAACAAAAAGTCAAAGCCTAAAACATTAAATAGATACAAATTCCAAATATATGTAAACAGACTAATATTTAGTATTGAATTCATGTTTTTTTTTTTTTTCAGGATCAAAGACTAACTGAAAGTAAATCTGAAAGTAACAGAACCAATCATTTTTAAAAAGTTCTTTATCTACTTTCCTTATATAAATGTTACCTGAAACACATGCTGAATAACTGTAGTAATTTGTATCTCCATCTGCAGGTTTTGTTGTATGGCCTTTATCTTGTCCGAATTCTCCATAACAGCCAAATCATCTTTCTGTTTGTTCTTTTCAGTCTGTATTTCTAAAAGCTTACTTTCTGAAGCTTGTTTTAATTCTAACAGGTTAAAAAAAATACATTATTGAACAACTCCTACAAATAAGAAACTGGAGAAACTGTGAAGCAGAACAATTCCTGACTATATCAAGAGAAAATATTTAATAAGCATCATTTTGAGTTGCAATTCCATTTTGATCTGAAAATGACTTTCGTGATGAAAAATACCAGTATTTTAACTTTATCCTTAGCCGTGTCCTGCATGATAATGACACCTGTCTACTTACGTTTGAAGTGACACCACGTTAAAGAGGACTTACTCAGGGTTGCCAAAAGAAAGGCAGAAGATATATGTAAGGAAATACCTTTTCCTCCTTTATTTACAAAAATGACATATCAACAAGATAAATTTCCAGTTAAGAGATTCTCTTTTCCAGGGATAAACACATCATCAACCATTTCCTGTAGTTTCTGAAAGGTTATAAGAATTAAACTATCTCTGGGGCGCCTGGGTGGCTCAGTGGGTTAAAGCCTCTCCTTTCGGCTCAGGTCATGATCCCAGGGTTCTGGGATCGAGCCCCACATCGGGCTCTCTGCTCAGCGGGGAGCCTGCTTCCACTTCTCTCTCTGCCTGCCTCTCTGCCTACTTGTGATCTCTGTCTGTCAAATAAATAAATAAAATATTAAAAAAAAAAAAAAGAATTAAACTATCTCAAACCATAAATAGGTGTGTCCCAAGAGCTTGGTTCATTGATATTAATGGATCAAAATAGGTTGGAATTCGAGGAAAAACATTGAACATCCAAAGATCAGGTGACTGGAACTATTTCTGACCCTGAGAATACTTACAAACAGGCAAATCTGTATAATATAGGGCGCCTGGGTGGCTCAGTGGGCTAAGCCGCTGCCTTCGGCTCAGGTCATGATCTCAGGGTCCTGGGATCGAGTCCCACATCGAGCTCTCTGCTCAGCAGGGAGCCTGCTTCCCTCTCTCTCTCTGCCAGCCTCTCTCCCTACTTGTGATCTCTGTCTGTCAAATAAATAAATAAAAATCTTTATAAAAAAATCTGTATAATATATAAAAATAATAAATCATACCCATAATATTAAATGAAAAAGGCAATACAACACAGAATAAAATGAGGCCAATTTTATTAGATAAGAAATAAGCACTGAAGGCACCCCTGAGAGGCTCAGTCAGGTATGTGTCTGACTCAATTTCTACTCAGGTCATGATCTCAGGGTTGTGAAATCAAATCCGGAACCTATCTCCCCAATGAGGTTGAGATACAACCTCATCAGCATGAAGCCTGCTTGAGATTCTCTCTCTCCCTCTGTTCCTTCCCCTGCTCCTGTTCATGCCTTCTCCCACTCAAATAAACAAAAAAATAAAATCCTTAAAAAAGGGCACCTGGGTGGCTCAATCGATTAGATGGCTGCCTTCAGCTCAGGTCATGATCCTGGAGTCCCGGGATCGAACTCCACAATGGGCTCACTGCTCAGCGAAGAGCCTGCTTCTCTCTCTGGCCCTCACCCTGCTTGTGCTCTCTTGTGAGTGTGAGCACTCTCTCTCTTAAATAAATAAAATAAAAATCTTTAACAACAACAACAACAAAAAGAACCACTGAAGAGTGATTATATCTTGATAGTAAATTTTAAAATTTTACTTTCCCTAAGTATACTTTTCTGTTTCCAAATTCTACTGAAAATGTATATTATTACTTTAAAAAAAGTTTCAGGGACGCCTGGGTGGCTCAGTTGGTTGGACGACTGCCTTCGGCTCAGGTCATGATCCTGGAGTCCCGGGATCGAGTCCCGCATCGGGCTCCCAGCTCCACGGGGAGTCTGCTTCTCTCTCTGACCTTCTCCTCGCTCATGCTCTCTCTCACTGTCTCTCTCTCAAATAAATAAATAAAAATAAAAAAAAATCTTTAAAAAAAAAAAAATAAAAAAAAATAAAAATAAAAAAAGTTTCAATAATTTCAATGCAAAAAGCCACCTCATGTTAAGTTAAAAAGCTGTAGAATTGGGACGCCTGGGTGGCTCAGTGGGTTAAGCCACTGTCTTCGGCTCAGGTCATGATCCCAGGGTCCTGGGATCGAGTCTCGCATCGGGCTCTCTGCTCAGCAGGGAGCCTGCTTCCTCCTGCCTCTCTGCCTACTTGTAACCTCTCTCTGTCAAATAAATAAATGAAAATCTTAAAAAAAAAAAAAAAGCTGTAGAATTATATGTATCAAATGATAATTTAAAATTAAGTATGTATAAAGAAGACATTCAAATGGCCAAGAGAGACACATGAAAAAGTGCTCAACATCACTTGACATCAGGGAAATATAAATCAAAACTACAGTGAGATACTACCTCATACCAGTCAGAATGGCTAAAATTAACAATTCAGGAAATGACAGATGTTCCAAAGGATGCAAAGAAAGGGGAACCCTCCTACACCATTGGTGGAAATGCAAGCTGGCACAGCTACTCTGGAAAAAAGTATGGAGGTTCCTCAAAAAGTTGAAAATAGAGTTACCCTACCACCCAGCAATTGCACTACTGGGTATTTACCCAAAGATATAAATGTAGTGATCCAAAGGGGCACGTGCACCCAAATGTTTATAGCTGCAATGCCCATAACAGCCAAACTATGGAAAGAACCTAGATGCCCATCAAGAAATGAATGGATAAAGAAGATGTGGTATATATATACAATGGAATATTATGCAGCCATCAAAAAAGAAATCTTGCCATTTGCAGCGATGTGGATGGAACTAGAAGGTATTATGCTAAGTGAAATAAGTCAATTAGAGAAGGACAATTATCATATGATCTCAATGATTCGTGGAATCTGAGAAATAAGACAGATCCCGTAGGGGAATGGAGGAGAAAAAAAAAAAAAAACAAGATGAAACCAGGGAGGGAGACAAACCATAAGAGACTCTTAATCTCAGGAAACAAACAGAGGGTTGGTGGAGTGCAGGGGGTGGGAGGGATAGGGTGGCTGGGTTATGGACATTGGGGAGGTTATATGCTATGGTGAGTGCTGTGAATTGTATAAGACTGTTGAATCACCTGTACCCCTGAAACAAATCATACATTATGTGTTAATTGAAAAAAATAAAATAAAATTATGTATGTATAAATATGTTTATATGGACATGGAAAAAGTACTGGAATGATATATACCTAACTGTGGTCACACAGGAAGGAAATACGGGTTTCACATTATACACTCTGTATCATTTGATTTTTCTTTCCCTGGGAATGTATTAATTTTGTGATTTAAAGTTCTAAAACAACAAAAATGAATCAAGTGAACATTTTATATACTACTTTTAAAAATGCCATGTGTAAAATTTTAAGAAAATCTGAAAATTAAGAAATTTCTCAATGGCTGAGGTAACTAGCCTTATCAATCTCCATAGTAAGTAAAAATGTTTTCTACAAAAAACAAAACAAAAAAACTGTTCTACATACGTAATCTCTTCTTTCTAACATCAAGTAGTTTTTCCTCCAAATCCCAAGATTCCTGTTATTAAAAATAAAAAGATTAAGATGTATTACCTAAGAATAAACCTATAATACATCACTGAATTTTCTCTATTACCCATGTTTTCCAAACCTCCTGTTTTCAATCCCTTTATTTCCATACCAAAAAAGAAAAAGGACAGTAGCTTAAATTTTAAGTAAATAATTAGCAACAATAGACAGAAATAACTGAGTTATGAGAAAAAGAAAACTTAAGAACAGTGAATTCCAATCATACCAGTAATCTTTGGGTAATCCTGTATGATCACACATAATACAGTTGCCAGCAACAAGGCACTGAAATCATGAGAATGCATAAGCAAGCAGCCCAATACACAGTTACCTGGTGTGATTTCATTATTAATTTGTTTAGCTTTAATATGTGTTTCATGTTGTCCATGAGCACGCTGAAAAGGAATAAAAAAATGATTTGTAACCCTGATTAAAAATAATTAATAAATATCATTAATGAACAAAATCAATTGCTATGTATTTCCTTTCAGGGAATTTACTTATCCTTCAATAGAAAGTCACAGACAATTTTAAAAAATGTGTAATTTAAGCATGTAGGAACATTTCTAAAAATCTCCTATTTTGGAGAAAAAGCCCTAATAACATGCTAATGAGTTGCTTTTTTAAAAAACAGACTTTAGGGGTGCCTGGGTGGCTCAGTGGGTTAAGCCTCTGCCTTTAGCTTGGATCATGATCTCAGGGTCCTGGAATCAAGCCCCATGTTGGGCTCCCTGCTCAGCAAGGAGCCTGCCTCCCTCTCTCTCTCTGCCTACTTGTGATCTCTGTCTGTCAAATAAATAAATAAAATCTTTAAAAAAAATTTTAAATGTGAAAAACAGACTTTATTTTTTAGAGCAGTTTTAGATTCATAGCAAAACTGAAATGCAAAGTAAACCCATATACCTCTGTCCCCCACCACACACAGCACCCTCAACTATCAACATCCCCTACCAGAAAGGTCCATTCATCACAAATGATGAATCTATATTAACATATCATTATCATCCAAAGCCCATTAAGGTTCATTCTTTTTTTTTTTTTTAAGATTTTATTTATTTAGGGGCGCCTGGGTGGCTCAGTGGATTAAGCCGCTGCCTTCGGCTCAGGTCATGATCTCAGTGTCCTGGGATCGAGCCCCGCATCGGGCTCTTTGCTCAGCGGGAGCCTGCTTCTCTCTCTCTCTCTGCCTGACTCTCCGCCTACTTGTGATCTCTCTCTCTGTCAAATAAGTAAATAAAATCTTTAAAAAAAAAAAAAAAAAAAAAAAAAAAAGATTTTATTTATTTATTTGACAGACAGAAATCACAGGTAAACAAAGGAGGCAGGCAGAGAGAGAGGAGGAAGCAGACTCCCCACTGAGCAGGGAGCCCGATGCGGGGCTTGATTCTGGGACCCTGAGATCATGACCCGAGCCGAAGGCAGAGGCTTAACCCACTGAGGCACCCAGGCGCCCTATAGGGTTCACTCTTGATGGTGTACATTCTTTGGGTCTGACAAATGTATAAAGATATGTATTCACTATTATAGATAGCATCATAGAGAATAGTTTCAACGAATATTCAAGACACTTCTTACCCTCATGTCTTCAACAAATATTTCTGAGCACTACTACATCCTAAGACCTGTGTAGACACCAGGAATATAAAGCAAAGTAAAACATCAAGAGGAAAGAATCTGCTGAAAGAGAAAAATGAAACCACAACTACAGTATGGTTCCATCACAACCAGTAATGAAAGAGTTGTGCACAGAGTAGCACAAGGGAAATTCTTGAATCTTTAAGAACATGAAGTAATTACCTAGATTACCTACCTTGACATAGCTGGAGCCAAACAGTAAAAAGTAAGACTGGGTAAGAATAATGGTTCTTATATTTCTAAAGTGCCACTACCCTTTGGGAGGATGTTTAATGCAGACCACCACATTACCCCCATCATGCCCATCTGGACTCAGAGATTGAGTCAACAGGTTTGGAATGGGACCAGCAATGTGATCACTGTGTACTAATTATTCTGATATCAGCCAGGCATGAGAAACACTTCATGCAAAGGATTTTGTTGAGGAGGCTGAAAATGTGAATCTTTGTAAGACCTGAGAACACTAAACTCATTTTCTACTACTTATAGCTATACTGGTTTGTAAACTTAAAACTTGCTAAAGAAACTACCTCAGCCTGCTTGGCCTTTCTGTCCTTTCCGGGGGTCAATTTCTCCTGTACCTCTTTAACTCAAGAATGTTTAAAGCTCAGGACACCTGGGTGGCTCAGTCATTTAAGGGTCAGGTCATGATTCTAGGATCCTGGGATCAAGTCCCGCATCAGGCTCCCTGCTTAATGGGGAGCCTGCTTCTCCCTCTGCCTGCAGCTCTCTATGCTTGTCTTCTCTTTCTCAAATAAATAAAATCTTGAAAGAAAAAAAAAAGGAACCTTTTTTTTTTTAATTTTTATTTATTTCATAGACAGAGATCACAAGTAGGCAGAGAGGCAGGCAGAGAGAGAGAGAGAGGAGGAAGCAGGCTCCCTGCTGAGCAGAGAGCCCAATGCAGGGCTCGATCCCAGGACCCTGGGATCATGACCTGAGCTGAAGGCAAAGGCCTTAACCCACTGAGCCACCCAGGTGCCCCAAAAGGAATCTTTTTTTAAAGCTCACCTTTTATGGAGGAGCAATTGTTAGAGGGCCCAAATTCATATTTTAGGATTTATGTAATCCTGGAGTTAAAAGGAATATGGGGAGAATACATTATCAGTCTGAACTAAAGACACCCAGAGAAAGGAAGTGTCCAGATGCATCTTAACACTTTTCTGGTGCTAATGGTAGGAGATCATTTTTTTTTTTTTTAAGATTTTATTCATTTATTTGACAGAAAGAGAGCACAAGAAGGGGGAGTAGCAGAGGGAGAGGGAGAAGCAGGCTCCCAATTAGCAGGGAGCCCGATGTGGGGCTTGATCCTAGGACCCCGGGATTACAACCAGAGCAAAGGCAGATGCTCAACTGACTGAGCCACCTAGGCACTCCAAGAGATCTTTTATCACAAGATTTTTTTTAGAGCTTTGAGATATAAGAGCATAGGTAAGGCCCCTGAGGCCAGACACAGAGGATCAGATTATATAGAACCTTGACTGCCAGAGTTTTAATTTTATATTTCTTGCCAAATAGTTTACATATACAAGCTCATTTTCTGCCAGTGAAAAATGACGCATATACTTCCTGTCTCAATAACCCAATTCCTGGTTATTGGATAAGTGAGACAGCTCTATCCCTGTTTTATAGTAAATACTGAACAAAAGTAAACTTTCAAAATCTTCCTTCAAACTCATCAGACTGTCTGTCTAAAAATCTCCATTGCTTCTTAGTGTTGCAATCCAACCAAATGTCAGTAGGACTCTAAAAATTATAATGCTGCAGAGGCCAAAAATTCCATCACTTTTCTTATTCCCCAGATAAAGATGGATGGCACTGACAGTTAATTTAAAAAAATTCAGAAAACTAAAGTCATTATGCAGATCTCCCTTCTTATTCTTAGCCTTAACAAATTCAGTAAAAAAGGAAAAAGAAAAAAACAAACATACCTAGTCCTGGGATTATTTTTCTCCAGGTTTTTTTTAAGTGCAGTCGAAAGTTGCATCCTACAATGCAAGGGAAAAAAGCTGGCATTATAAAACATGGATAACATTTGTGTACATTGAAAAGAAAAAATGTATACATACAACTTAAAGACTGATTTTTTTTTTTAAGATTTTATTTATTTATTTGAGAGTGAGAAAAAGCATGAGAAGAGGGAGGATCAGAGAGAGAGAAGCTGACTCCCTACTGAGCAGGCCTGATGTGGGACTTCATCGCAGGATTCGATCCCGGGAATCCAGGACGATGACCTGAGCGGAAGGCAGTTGCTTAAACAACTGAGCCACCCAGGCACCCCTGATTTTTCTTTAAACGTAACCTAAACCATTAGTAGGTTTCTAAACACTATTGTATGGGAAATACTTTGATAAATAAATCACAGAAATGGTAAATAACAAGATGGAAAGGGCTGCTGCCTGTGTTGTGTGCTGCCAGGCTGAGGGACCAATAAGACTTGAAATCATCCTGAGCTTTGGTCTCCAAGCCATCCACTTTGGTGCAGGGTCAGAAGGAACCATTAAGGCACTACAGAGACCAGATTAGGCCTAACATGGAGTTAGGGAATACAAAGCCATACCTGAACGTAAACTTTAAAATATGCATTCATACAAACAAAAACAAACTGCATAAATTACTTTTATATCCAAATAGCTAATAAGTAATAATGAAAAGGCAATCAACTTAGCAATATTAGTTTTTTCCTTTCTGCCACATACAAAAATTCAATTCATTAAAATAAGATCTCTTAATAGCTCTGAAGTCATCTTTAAAAAAAAAAAAAAGATCTATGGGGCACCTGGGTGACTCAGTGGGTTAAGCCTCTGCCTTCGGCTCAGGTCATGATCTTGTAGTCCTGGAATCGAGCCCCAGATCGGATTCTCTGCTCGTCAGGGAGCCTGCTTCCCCCTCTCTCTCTGCCTGCTTCTCTGCCTATTTGTGATCTCTCTCTCTCTCTGTCAAATAGATAAATAAAATCTTTAAACAAACAAAAAAATGATCTAGGGCACCAGGCTCTTTCAGTCCGGAGAGCATGCAACACTTGATCTCAGGATCATGAGTTTAAGCCCCAAGTAGGGCAAAGAGTTACTTAAAATGAATTAATAAAAAAATACATATAATCTATATAATGAGCCAGTTTATGAGAATATAGAAACATGTTCACTGCTAGAAGCAATAAAGAGGACTTTAACTACTTTTCAATTAAATGTATAAGAAATTCATCTGAGAAGCCCAGAAACACAAGGAAGTAATTTTAAAAGTCATCCACTTAATGGAGATCATTAATTCAGATCACAGGTCTGTAAGAGATCATGTTTCTCTTATTAACAACTGTATACTAACACCTACCACAAAGCTTAAGACATAGTAAGCATTCAAATTATTTGTTCAATGGATTTTAAAATACAGATGCAAAACCTATATCAAAAATGTATTTAGGGATACCTGGCTGGCTCAATCAGTAAAGCATGAGACTCCTGATCTTGGGGCTGAGTTTGAGCCCCACATTGGTGTTTTACTTAAAAATAAAATCTTAGGGGCACCTGGGTGGCTCAGTTGGTTAAGCCACTGCCTTTGGCTCAGGTCGTAATCCCGGAATCCTGGGATGGAGCCCTGCATCGGGCTCCCAGCTCTGTGGGGTGTCTGCTTTTCCCTCTGACGTTCTCCCCTCTCATACTCTTTCTCTCTCTCAAATAAATAACATCTTTAAAAAATAAAATAAAATAAAATCTTAAATATGTGTGTGTGTGTATCATTAAACTTGATAACAATTCTTTTACTTGATTAATAGTTACAGTAGTAACTGAATCCACATAATCCTTTGAAACACTGGATGGGATTTAAGCTCACCCTTCAATTTCCTTGACTGACATTTTATTAAGTCAATCTCATGTAACTACTTCAAATGAAGGTATTAATGAATGATGTAACTTCTCTCAGGGCTCAAAATTTGTGTAACTATTATCTAATGATCATTATCACTTGATTAATCTCATTTAGACTAATTAAAAGATTCCCTCCACCTCAAATCATACCTGTTTTGCATTGACTTCTCAATGCTTATACCTAGACTGTAATAATTACCTGTCTAATGCAAGCTTTTTCATTTCAAAAGCAATTTTCACCTCTTCAATTTCATTTTCCAGGTCTTCAATTTTACTGTCAAAGAAGCATGAACAAAAAAATTTCAGTAATATCAAAAAAAGTCATTGAATATTGAAAAATATATAAAGTAAACCTTTGAAAAAAGTAAAATGACCCTATCTAGATAAAATTATTCTGCAGGTTCCCCCACACTGATGCATTTCTAGATTTGGTAAACAGATGCCTCCGAGGTACTCAGCTAATTATCTTGTGAAGGGGAATGCCAAAAGTGCTACTGTGGTCACCGATGTACATATTAGGTCCATCTCCCATATCAACAACTTATAAGTACAAGCATGAAAAATTACTGGGAAAATAAAGAAAAGGAAAAAGGAAAATAATGGTGTAAGATGGGTGATAATACCAAATCTTAGTAAAAAACACAAAATTTAAAGATATGACATACGCTTCAACTTGCTTATCTTGCAAGATTTGTTCTGGACTCTTTTCTTCAGCTACAAATAAAAAATGTTTTGAAGTTAGTAATAGTAAGAGTGTAGTCCAACAGATATATAATATAAGCCATAAATGCAAACCAAAAATTTAATTTTTAACTTTCAGTTTCTATACTATTATAAAGCAAGTGAAAATATTTCAGTGTGACTTATTTTAACTCAATAGGTCTAAAATATTTTAACATGTAATTAATCTTAAATTACTAATGAAGGGGCACCTGGGTGGCTCAGTTGGTTAAGCAACTGCCTTTGGCTCAGGTTACAATCCTGGAATCCCAGGATAGAGTCCAGCATCAGGCTTCCTGCTCAGCAGAATCTACTTCTCCCTTTGACCTCCCACCTCTCATGCTCTCTCTTTTATTCTCTCTCTCAAATAAGTAAATAAAATTTTTTCAAAAAATAAATGAAAGAAATTACTAATGAAATATTTTATAATCTTCTGTATTTTGCATTTATTGTTCCTCTCAAGGACTAATCATATTTTAAGTGTTCAATTGTCACATAGAGATAGTGGCTACCATACTGGACAGAGCAGTTTGAGAATAATGTAAAATAAAAAAGGAGGAAAAAAAAATAATAAAAAAGGAGTAAAACAGTACCATGAACAATGTCAGAAAGATAAACTGTAAGTCTTTATGTTAGGAAAAAACAATCAGGGGTGCATGGGTGGCTCAGTCCATTAAGAGTCTGCCATTGGCTCAACTCATGATCCCAGGGTCCTGGGACTGAGTCCTGCGTAGAGCTCCCTGCTCAGTGGGGAGACTGCTTCTCCGTGTGCCCCCTCCCTTCATGCACTCACACTCTCGCTCACAAAAATAAATAAATTTGGGAAAAAAATGGAAATTAATACTTAAGGATAAATTTAACAAGATATGCATATAACGTCTACACTGAATATGTTCAAATACTGAAAAGATATATCATGTATAGGTATTAGAAGAATCAATATGGCTAATAAAACAATCTACCCCAGGGCGCCTGGGTGGCTCAGTGGGTTAAAGTCTCTGCCTTTGGGCTCAGGTCATGATCCCAGGGTCCTGGGATTGAGCCCCACATTGGGTTTTCTGCCAGCGGGGAGCCTGCTTCCTCCTCTCTCTGCCTGCCTTTCTGCTTACTTGCGATTTCTGTCAAACTGTCAAATAAACAAATAAAACCTTAAAAAAAAAATCTATCCAATATTGTTCTATAGATTCTGATCAAATCCCAATCAAAATTCTCACTTCATTTTCTGTAGAAACTGATGGGCTGATTTTGTTTTATTTATTTATTTTTAAAGATTTTATTTATTCATTTGACAGACAGAGATCACAAGTAGGCAGAGCAGCAGGCAGAGAGAGAGAGGAGGAAGCAGGCTCCCTGTTGAGCAGGGGCTGGATCCCAGGACCCTGAGATCATGACCTGAGCTAAAGGCAGAGGCTTAGCCCACTGAACCACCCAGGCTCCCTGACAGGCTTATTTTAAAATGCATATAAAAACACAAAGTACTCAGAACAGTCAAAACAATTTTGATAAAGAAGAACAAAACTGGAAGACTTAAAGAAGTTGATATCAAGATTTACTATAAACCTACAGTAATCAAGACAGTGTGGCACTATTATAAGTACAGACAGATACCTCACAGGAACAAAGCAAGAAGCCCAGAAATAGACCCATACATATACAATGGAGGAAGGAAAGTCTTTTGAACACATAGTGCTAGAAAAATTAGATTTCCATAGGGGAAAAAATGAATTCATATGTACAAAAATTAACTAAAAAAGGATCATAGAACTGAATGTTAAACATAAAACCCTAAACCTTGTAGAACAAAACAAACGAGAAAATCTTTGTGACCTTGGAGTGGTCACAGACTTCCTAGAACTTAAAATCATATACCACAAAAGAAAAAAAAAAAAAACCTGATAAAAATCACTTCATCAAATTAATGCCTTTGGTTCCTCAAAAGATAGTTAAAAAACAAAGGTAAGTTGGGCACGTAGCTGGCTCAGTCCATAGAGCTTGTAACTCTTGGTCTCACGGTGGTAACTTTGAGCCCCATGTTGGATGTAGAAATTACTTAAAAATAAAACAATCTTAAAAAAAAAAAAAAAAAAAGGCAGGGGCATCTGGGTGGCTCAGTGGGTTAAAGCCTCTGCCTTTGGCTCAGGTCATGATCCCAGGGTCCTGGGATCGAGCCCCTCTTTGGGCTCCTTGCTCAGCGGAGAGCCTGCTTCCTCTCCTTCTCTCTCTGCCTGCCTCTCTGCCTGCTTGTAATCTCTGTCTGTCAAATAAATAAATAAATAAAAATCTTAAAAGAAAAAAAAACAGGCAAGAAACAAACTGGGAGAAAATACCCGCTAAATATATAAGTAAATACATAGATACCTATATCTCTATAGATATATAGATACCTACATCTATAAATATACACCTGTATCTATATATATATAGGTATCTGAAAAAAATAACTACATTTATAAACAAAGAACACAAACTCAATAATATTAACAATCCAACTAAAAAATAGGCAAATATTTTAACACTTCATAAAAGTAGATTTACAGATCTACTTCATAAATGGAAATACATTAATTGCCAATAGCCACATGAAAAGATATTCAATATTAATTAGTTATCAGGAAAATGTAAACTAAAGCCACATGAGATACCACTACATACTCATTAGAATGGCTAAAATTTCTTAAGACCAACTATCAAATTTTAAAAAGGATACTAAATAAATGGAAATCTCTTGGTTCTAGGAAGAACGTATCTTAATGGTATAATCATTTTACTGATCTTTTTTAAAAGCATATTTATTTATTTATTTGAGAGAGTGAGAGAGAGCACACAAACTGGAGGGAGAACCAGAGGGAAAGGGAGAAGCAGACCCCCTGCTGAGCAGGGAGCCCAATGAGGGACTCCATCCCAGCACTTCAAGATCATGAGCTGAGCCCAAGGCAGATGCTCAACCGACTGAGCCACCAATGTGCCCCCATACTGATAGTTTTTGATGGAAGCATTATTGATATAATGTAAGGTCATGACTTTGGAGGCAAGAAGACCTGTTTCATATCCCAGTTTCATAAATTACTAGTTTTACTAAGCAGAAAAGAGGCCAGGGGGCTCATTTCATAGTCCTACTTTTTGTTGTTCTTGTTTTGCATAAAAAGACTTTAGAAAACCTGGAGTATCAGATGGACAACACACTAGAACTGCCTTTGGATCTATGGCCTTATAAAAGAATCTGAGCAGGGATGCCTGGGTGGCTCAGTTGGTTAAGCAGCTGCCTTCGGCTCAGGTCATGATCCCAGCGTCCTGGGATCAAGTCCCAAATCGGGCTCCTTGCTCAGCGGGGAGCCTGCTTCTCCCTCTGCCTCTGCCTGCCATTCTGTCTGCCTGTGCTCGCTCTCTTTCCCTCTCTCTGACAAATAAATAAAATCTTAAAAAAAAAAAAAAAAAGAATCTGAGCAGTCTGAAAAGTTCCTAAGTTAAACATGTATTCAGGTTAAGTGACCCAAGTCATCTATGTGGCCCTTCAGGTTTTCCATAATTCTTGATCCAACCTCAAGTTTTGGTTTTATTCTTTAAGCCTATTTCACAGAGATAGAAAAACTCGCCAAAACATATCTTTGTAATTGAAAAGCTAACAAATTAGGTTGCAATAATGGCCATTACTTTAGGAGAGCTAAACCATTATTTTAGTACTCTCTTGCTCCTTAAGACTTCTAGAACTTAAAATATAAATTTACATCTCTTCAGGGGTGACTGGGTGGCTCACTCTGTTAAGCATCTGCCTTTGGCTCAGGTTATGATCCCAGGGTCCTGCACTGAGCCCTACATCTGGGCTCCTTGCTCAGCAGGGAGTCTGCTTATCCCTTTCACTCTGCCCCTCCCCCATCCTTCCCTTGGTTGTGCTTTCTGTCTCTCTCAAATAAATAAACTTTTTTTTTTTTTTTAAGATTATTTATTTATTGGGATGCCTGGGTGGCTCAGTTGGTTAAGTCACTGCCTTCAGCTCAGGTCATGACCCTGGAGTCCCAGGATCAAGTCCCACATCAGGTTCCCAGTTCCACAGGGAGTCTGCTTCTCCCTCTCTCTCTTTTTTTTTTTTTAAGATTTTATTTATTTATTCTACAGAGAGAGATCACAAGTAGGCAGAGAGGAAGGCAGAGAGAGAGGAGGAAGCAGGCTCCCTGCTGAGCAGAGAGCCTGATGTGGGACTCGATCCCAGGACCCTGAGATCATGACCTGAGCCGAAGGCAGCTGCTTAACCAACTGAGCCACCCAGGCGTCCCTATCATTCATTTCTTTAAGATGATCTCCCTTCTGCCTCTCATTCCTATCTTTTGTTTATTTTTTTTTAAAGATTTTTTTAAAATTTATTTGACAGACAGATCACAAGTAGGCAGAGAGGCAGGCAGAGAGAGAGAGGAGGAGGAGGCAGGCGGCTCCCTGCTGAGCAGAGACCCCCCGATGCGGTACTCGATCCCAGGGCCTTGAGATCATGATCTGAGCCAAAGGCAGAGGCTTTAACCACTGAGCCACCCAGGCGCCCTCTCATTCGTATCTTAAAGTATTTCTCAAAGTATAGATCTTGGATCATTTAACAATCATCTGATCCACTAATTTAATCTCTAAGCTATTTATGGTCAAGTCCTATGATTCCTTCCCACAGAAATTTCCCAATTCTCTAATCAACAGAACGAAAACTGTCTTGCACTATTGTTTAGGGTTTTTTTCATCTATTTCCTGAATTCCTAACAAGTTCCTGAGGCACAGGGCAATCGTGGTTTTTGACTTTTTTTTATATAGTATAGTACCAAATTATGCTGACACTCCCATTCCCTAAATAAACAACTTTTTGTAAAATTGATTTTCTTAGAATACTGTTCCTCACCAAGCTCACAAAATCTTATCTGAAAATGAAAATACTTACTTGCATCAACCATTGATTTATATTCCAAGAGTTGTTGTTTTGTCTGTGCTCTCAACCTGAAAGCATAAAGAAAACAGAAAGTCTCTCTCTCTCTCTCTCTCTCTCACACACACACACATATACTTTTTAAAAAGTTAAGTAAACTCTACTCCTAACAAGTGGCTCAAAGTCAAAACCCCAAGATCAAGAGTTGCATGCTCTACTGACTGAGGCAGCTAGGTGCCCCAGAAAGTCATATATTTATAGAGGATGTACGCACTACTATATTATAAACCAACTCACCTTTTTCAGAAGTTTATGCAATAAAATGAGTGCAAGTACTCAGCAATATGTCTTCTAGTTTGGCCTGATTTATTTAAAGCGGGTGTAAAGAGAATTCCAGTTGAAGATGGGGTTGAGGGAAAAACTTTGTCCTCCTCCACAGAACACACCAAATTACATCTATTAATTGAACAATTCCTCCTGAAAAACTAAGGGCTGACTGAACAGCTACTGAATAACCAAAGATAAAGAGAACAAGAAGAGAGATGGAGACATGCCACAGTTTAAGAGTATCTAGCATATACAGCTACAGCTCCAGTCAGCCAGCTAAAAAGTCACCAACCATACACAGTCTGCAGAAGGGACACCATACACAAGATAATGTTTAGGAGAAATAGCTGTTTACCTTTCTATAGAAACAAACACAAAAACTCAAGCAAAATGGGGAGACAGAGGAATATACTCCAAAAGAAAGAACAAGAAAAATAAACTCAGAAAAAGAACTAAATGAAACAGAACTAAACAGTAATCCTGAAAAAGAATTTGAAGTAATGGTTGTAAAGATACTCAATGGGCTGGAGAAAAGAACAGAAGAACTCAGTGAGATCTTCAATAAATACAGCATGGAGTCAGCTTGAGAATCTCTCTCACTCTCCCTTTGCCTCTGCCCCTCTCACTCATGCTTTCTCTCTTTCTCAAATAAATAAATAAATCTAAAAAAATCTGAAAAAGGAAAAGAAAATTTAGGCCAATATACTCCTAGTGAACATAGATGCAAAAATCCTCAACAAAATATTAGTGAACCACATACAACAACACATTCAAGAAAATCATTCACCATAATCAGACAGGATTTAATCTGGATACAAGGGTAGTACAATATTTGTGGATCAATCAGACTCTCCGCTCAGTGTGGGGCCTGACACAAGGCTCCATCTCATGAGTCTGAGATCATGACCTGAGCCCAAACCAAGAGATGGATGCTAATCAGCTGAATCACCCAGGCATTCCCACCCTCACCACTTTTATTCAACATAGTACTGAAAGTCCTCTCCAAAGCAGCCAGACAAGAAAAAGAAATAAGAGGCATCCATATTGGTAGGGAAGTCAAACTGTCACTATTTGCAGACAGCATGAGACTATACTCATAAAATCCTGAAGACTCAACCAAAAAATGTATTAGAATAAATGAATTCAGTAAAGTGGCAGAACACAAACTTAAAACACAGAAATCGGCAACATTTCTCCATACTAAAAACAAAGTCATGGAAAGAGAAATTTTAAAAACACCACCATTTACAATTGCACCAAAAAGAATAAAATATCTAAGAATAAACTTGACCAAAGAGGTGAAAGACCTGTACCCTGAAAACCATAAAACAATGATGAAAGAAATTGAATAGGCCAATTCAAAAACAAAAGGAAAGATATTCCATGTCATGTATTAAAAGTATATTGCAGGGCCGCCTGGGTGGCTCAGTGGGTTAAGCCACTGCCTTCAGCTCAGGTCATGATCTCAGGGTCCTGGGATTGAGTCCCGCATCGGGCTCTCTGCTCAGCAGGGAGCCTGCTTCCCTCTCTCTCTCTCTGCCTGCCTGTCCATCTAGTTGTGATCTCTCTCTCTCTCTCTCTCTCTGTCAAATAAATAAATAAATAAATATCTTAAAAAAAAAGTATATCAAAAATGTCCATATTACCCAAAGCAATTTATGGTTTCAAATCAATGCCTACCAAAATACCAACAGCATTTTTCACTAAACTACAACAATCAATACTACTATTTGTATGGGGTGGGGGATTCTGGGTGGCTCAGTTAGTTAAGCATCTGCCTTCTGCTCAGGTCAGGATCCCAAAGTCCTAGGATTGAGCCCTGCATCAGGTTTCCTGCTCAGCAGGGAGTCTGCTTCTCCTTTTTGGCTTGTACTCTCTCATGTGCTCACAGTCTCTCTCAAATAAATAAATAAAATTTTATATATGTTTATAAAAAAATAAAAAATTTTAAAAAAGAGAAAAAAAAAGAGAAAATTTTAAAATAAAATAAAATAAAATTTTATGGAACCACAGAGGATCCCAAATAGCCAAAGCAATCCTATAGAACCAAGAATGAACCTGAACTATCACTATTCCATATTTCAAGATATACTATAAAGCTGCAGAGATCAAAACAGTATGGTACTGGAACAAAAACAGACAAATGGATTATGGAACAGAATAGAGACCCTAGAAATAAACCCACATTTATATGGTCAATTAATCTATGATAAAGGAAGCAAGAATATACAATGAGGAAAAGACAGACTTTTCAATAAATGGTGCTGGGAAAAATGAACACCCACTTGCAGAAGACTGAAATTGGACTAAATTCTAACACCATACATAAAACTAAACTCAAAATGGATTAAAGAATTAAACAGGAGACCCGAAACCATAAAAATCTTACTAGAAAAATAGGGAGTAATTTCTGACATTGGCTATAGCAAAATTTTTCTAGGTATGTCTCCTGAGGCAAGGAAAACAAAAGCAAAAATAAACTATTGGGACTACATCAAACTAAAAAGTTTTTGCCTAGCAAATGAAAAGACAATCTATTGAATGGGAGAAGATACCTGCAAATCATTTCTTTTATAAGGGATTAATATCAAAAATATAGAAAGAACTTAAACAACTCAACACCAAAAAAACACACAAAAGAACAGTCTGTTTAAGAAATGGGCAGATGACCTGAAAAGACATTTTTCCAAAGACGTATAGATGACCAATAGACACATGAAAAGATGCAGCTCAACTTTACTAATGATCAGGGAAATGCAAATAAAAACCACAATGAACTATCACATCTGTCAAAATGACTAAAATAAAAAAGACAAAAAACAAGAGTTGGCCAGGATGTGGAGAAAAAGTGAACCCTCCTGCACTGTTTGTAGAAATGTAAATTAGTACAGCCACTGTGGAAAACAGTATGGATCCCTGGGTGCTGGGATCCTGACTTGCGCTAAAGGCAGACGCTTAACTGACTGAAGCTACCCAGGCACCCCTAAACTTTTCAAATCATTAAGTTATACACAGAAACTAATGTAACATTGTGTCAACTATGCTCAAATCTTACTGAGCGCAGGGCCTGGCTGGCTCAGTTCAGGCTGTGAGTTGGAGCCTCACACTGGGTGTGCCAATTGCTTAAAAAATAAAATCCCTTTAAAAAAAAAAAAGGTCTCAGAGAAAGATGCAAAATGGACTCTGGTGGAGATAAAGCAACTATGAGGAAAAGTTAAATTTCTAATTTTTAAATTTATTAATATGTCACACTCAAGAAATATGGGCTACACAAAGAAACACACCAAAATGGTGAAAATTGCAAACATTCTAACAAATTTAAAAAGTTTGTAACACTCCTAGGAGATATAGAAAAGTAACAAATATATTAATTCTTAGATAATTCATAGTTTCTTAGTTGTCCTAAGATTGTACTTAATTAAAAATCATACATAAAATAAGTAGAAAAGCTATGGGTAAAATCCTAACTAGTTATTACATTATACTTAGAAGATGTTGGACATTTACATGGTAGTTTCATAATTCTGAAAATGCTCTATAATTTTGAGATCTATATGATTTTGAGACCTGTATGAGTAGGTAAGTGACATTACAAAGATTTTAAACCTCTATGGTTTAAGTTCCTTATGTTTGAAATTCCAAATGGAAAGAATTTCTTACGGGTTAGAAGTTAGGCTAGCATTTTAAAATGCGCTGTAAGGGGTGCCTGGGTGGCTCCGTGGGTTAAAACCTCTGCTCTTGGCTCAGGTCATGCTCCCAGGGTCCTAGGATGGAGCCCCGCATCTGGCTTTCTGCTCATTAGGGAGCCTGCTTCCTCCTCCCTCTCTCTATGCCTGCCTCTCTGCCTACTTGTGATCTCTGTCAAATAAAATTAAACACACACACACACACAAACAAAAAAACACTCTGTAAGAACAGTTCCCTTTTTAGCTGATATAAAAAAGGTGATCCTGTATCTTTAATATTTTAGAATTTTATGTTGTAGGCAGGAGGGAATTTTTATTTTTTAAAGATTTTATTTATTTATTTGACAGAGATCACAAGTGGGGGAGTGGGAGGGGGAGCACGCTCCCCGCTGAGCAGAGAGCCAGATGCGGGGCTCAATCCAAGGACCTGGGATCAAGACCTGAGCCAAAGGCAGAGGCTTAATCCACTGAGTCACCCAGGCGCCCTAGGAGGGAATTTTTTAAACTGAGACTGTGAGGCTTACTAGCCAAGACCTTTCCAAGTAGTAGCTAAGCTAAAATACAGTTACAATTCTTTGGGGAGGATCCCCTTATTATGATTTAGAATATTTTGAAGTTGTTGTTTTCCCTGTCAAGGACCAAACAAATATTTCAAGCTTTGTGATTCACACGATCTCTACTTTAGCTATTCAACTCAGACCCTGTAGCAGGAAAGTTGTGTTACGGAAAACCTTTCCTTAAGGGCACCAAAATTTGAATTTCATATAATTTCACCTGTTATTAAATATTCTTTCAGGAATTTTTTTTTTTTTTGTCCCAACCACTTAAAGACATAAAAACTTTTCTTCGCTTGAGGGGCCACAACAAAATTCACACCGCACTGAGTGGAAAAGAATAAACATCATGCTCTTGGTAGGAAATATAACAAACGATGCTTCTGGATTGAAAAGGGCCATAACTGGGATGCCTGGGTGGCTCAGTTGGTTAAGCCGCCGCCTTTGGCTCAGGTCATGATCCCGGGGTCGCAGCGCGGAGCCTGCTTTTCTCTCAGCCTCTGCCTGCCGCTCTGCCTGCTTGTGTCCTCTCTCTCTCTCTCTGACAAAATAAATAAATAAAATCTAAAAAAAAGAAAAAAGAAAGAAAAGGGTCATAACCATAAAACAAAGAGACAGGACATTTCTTTATGTAGCTAAAGGCTTTAGAGACGCCTCGCATCCCGACTGAATATCGGGGCTTGAGTGCAGGAGAAAAGGAGGGGAAATTACAGCGCCGAAGGGCCCGGGGCACTATGCTAAACGCCTGCCTCTGAGTATCACATTTAACCCCTACCGCAACTTTACTAAGAAGGTGTAACCCTCCCCTTTTTCGAAGATGACGCAGGAGGCTTAAGAAGCTCAGCTGAATGACGCAGTGACGCAGACAATAAGCAATCAACTCAGAATTCGAAGCCTTCGGGACCCTGAGAGCAAAGGGCGGGGCTCTCGGCCACGACGCCAGCGTGGATCCCGGCTAGAGGGGACAACAACCTGAGCAGCAGGGTCAAGCGGTCCTCGGGACGCGCCGCCTGGGCGCCGGCGACCTGTGGTGGCTCGCCTTCCCCGCCTCCCGCTCCGGAGTCCGCGGGCTCCGTGGCCGCTTGCTTTCCCGGCTGCTTCTCCATTCTGACTGGCGCGAAGAGGAAACGCCTGAGACA
Source organism: Mustela putorius furo (assembly GCF_011764305.1). Classification (NCBI taxonomy): domain Eukaryota; kingdom Metazoa; phylum Chordata; class Mammalia; order Carnivora; family Mustelidae; genus Mustela; species Mustela putorius. The sequence goes on from NW_025421294.1 coordinate 1,863,191, forward strand.
GAAAGATGCAGCCTCAGGAGCCGGTTTTCCCGCCACTTAATTGACGCCCGGAAAGGGCGGGAGTATCGTCGCACTCCGTCCCGCCCCTTCCGCCCTAAGGCTCCACCGCTTCCGTCCCGTTCTCCGGTTGCTGTGGCAGCTCCTGACCCTTTCCCAGAAAACTAGTATTAGACCGGTAATAAGAAAAAGTTAAACTTCAAGCATCAGTTCTGTCTATCCCGAGCTGAGCTAGGAGTTGGGCTACAGCCATTTGGGACACATCCTGCCTCCCAGGAACAGCCTGGAAGGGAAGACCGCAACACATTGAGTCATTCATCCTTGGCGCAGGGTCAGGGGATCTTCGGGACAGCGGTTTTTGGACCCATCTTGGCACTCCCTTAACCTTCGCAGCCTTGGAAAATGGATGTGCCTGGCAGGCTAAGAAAGGGAAGCGATAGAAATGTAGACCTGACGTTGTAGAAGACCAATAGACTGGACAATTAATGTCCATGCCTTGAAAAACAAAAAGCAGGACAATTATCGCTTAGGGAAACATTAATTTTGATTGGAACCTGGATTGGAAAAAAAGTTTGTAAAACATCTTCCAAACAATTGAGGAAATTAGAATATGCACAGCACATTACATATTAATTGTCTTAATGTGATAAAGATCATGGTTATTTAGGAAAATGAATACTTAGGCGATGCATGATGAACTATTTTTTTAAACATTTTTTTTTTAAGATTTTAGTTATTTATTTGACAAAAATCACAAGTAGGCAGAGAGAGAGAAGGAAGCAGGCTCCCCACTGAGCAGAGAGAGCCCGGTGCGGGGCTGATCCCAGGACCCTGGGATCATGACCCCTGCCGAAGGCAGAGGTCTTAACCCACTGAGCCACCCAGGCGCCCGCATGATGAAATATTTTAAGATGACATTGTCTTGAAATTTAAAATTACTTTGAAATGGCTCTGAAAAAGAAAAATATATTCACACGCGTGTATGTGTTCCTGACACACATACTTTTTTTCTTTACACCTATAATTTAGTACTTACCTACAGAAGTACCTAGAACTATGTCACCTAACAGAAAAAAAATCCTTTTCTATATCCTTGCTTATTTATAGAAGTCATTCAAATATTTATATACAGAAAAAATATTAAGTTTCAAAAAGGCTTTTTAAAGACCCCATTTCCAACAAAATTAAAAAATCACCAACATGAAGATGTTTGACGAAAACTTTGAAAAGAAACCTAGTACTTAGAAAATAAGCAGTTAAATAATCTCCATATCAAGGGCCACAAAAAAATTATAATGACCAGGAATAGATAAAAAGGAGGTCTTCAGAAACAAGCTATCTCAAAGAAAATGTCAAATGATTTTATCACCAAAATACATTTAACTTAAACTAAAAAAAGATGTTGAGCTAAAACTATAAAATAAAGGTGGTAGGAATGTAATATCAAAACTGATTCTTTCAAAATACAAAAAAACAAAAACAAAAAACCCTCCACACAAGCCTGGGTAGAAAATAAAAGTATTCAATATCAGGACTGAGAGACAAAATATAACTACACAACTATGACTTTAAAAATCTAGATGAGATTATTTCCTTTTAGTAGAGGGGGGATAATTCCTAAAAAACACCAAACGACAATGAAAACATACCAATTTAAGCAGATCCAGGCCAAATGATTGTAAAGTTTAAAATTTTTTAAAGATTTTTTTTTAAGATTTTATTTATTTATTTGAGAGAGATTTATTGAGAGAGATCACAAGCAGGCAGAGAGGCAGGCAGAGAGGGAGGAGGAAGCAGGCTCCCTGCTGAGCAGAGAGCCTGATGCAGGGCTTGATCCCAGGACTCCGAGTTCATGACCTGAGCGGAAGGCAGCGGCTTAACCCGCTGAGCCACCCAGGCACCCCTAAAATTTTTTAAAGATTTTATTTATTTAAGAGAGTGAGACAGAGATCAAAAGCTGGGGAAGGGGGGCGCCTGGGTGGCTCAGTGGATTAAGCCGCTGCCTTCGGCTCAGGTCATGATCTCGGTGTCCTGGGATCGAGCCCCGCATCGGGCTCTTTGCTCAGCGGGAGCCTGCTTCTCTCTCTCTCTCTGCCTGACTCTCCGCCTACTTGTGATTTCTCTCTCTGTCAAATAAATAATAAATAAAAATCTTTAAAAAAAAATAAAAAAAAAAATAAAAAAAAAAAAAAAGCTGGGGAAGGGGTAGAGGGAGAAGCAGGCACTCTACTGAGCAGGGAGCCTGATGCAGAACTCAATCACAGGACCCTGGGATCATGACCTGAGCGGAATGGCAGACGCTTGACCGACTGAGCTACCATGGTACCCCCTAATTAAGCTAGTTTCAAATGAATTAATAAGGTTTTCAAAGTATGTGATATAAAAATGGAAACCTCTATAATCCACCCAAAAGCTAGTAAAATAAAAGAAAAACTAGAAAACCATACCAACAACAAAAACTAGGTCAGTTTCCCAAGTAAGGTGCAAAATTTTCTAGAAGAAACACATTAAATCTATGTACCATGAGCAAGAATTCATTTGATTTGAATAAACCTCTAATGTGGAAAATTATACTATATTAATAATCCTAATAAACTGAAAAAGTAAATGAATTTCCACAGCCCTGCCAATTAACAACTCAAAACAGAAATAGAAAAATACATAAAATAGGAAGACTACTTAAAGCCTAACAACAAGAATATTAAATGATAAAAAACACTTGAGATGTCTAATCCAGAAACAAGACAGATTTCTCTATTATGATTATGTTGGAGATTCTAATACAATAAATACCATAAACATTGAAAAAAGTTTTAGATTTAAGGTTTTCTACTCCATTAAAAACAAATTGATTAAAAAAAATTTAAAAAGGGACGCCTGGGTGGCTCAGTGGGTTAAAGCCTCTGCCTTCGGCTCAGGTCATGATCTCAGGGTCCTGGGATCGAGTCCCGCATCGGGCTCTCTGCTCAGCAGGGAGCCTGCTTCCCTTTCTCTCTCTGCCTGCCTCTCCATCTACTTGTGATTTCTCTCTGTCAAATGGATAAATAAAATCTTTAAAAAAAAAAAATTTAAAAAGAAATGAGTAAGAATACTGATGCCAGCTAGATAAGAAAAAACTAGCAATAAAAAGATGGGGAATTAGGTTCCATTCACAATACAACAAAAAACCACAAACCCAGCAATAAACTTGACAAGAAAAGTGCTTCAATTATATAATTAAAATTCTAAGTCAATTGGAGAGCATGCAACAATCCTTGGAGAAAAAAATGCTTCTGAATGGGAAGACAGGTCTATTCAAAACCTCAAAGCTTTTCTGTAACTGGACCCAACTTTATAAAGTTCTTAGGTTTGAAATTGCCCCCGAATATCTGAAAAATAGTGCTAGCTTCATCTTAGCAGATAACGTAATACTTTTATTTTATCACATGAAAAAGCAAGTAGAAATAAGTAGATCAGGAAATGATGAGCATTGTTTCAATTCAGGTTGACAAGGATAATTTTTTTTTTTTTAAAGATTTTATTTATTAATTTGACAGAGAGAAATCACAAGTAGACGGAGAGGCAGCCAGAGAGAGAGAGGGAAGCAGGTTCTCCGCTGAGCAGAGAGCCCGATGCGGGACTCGATCCCAGGACTCTGAGATCATGACCTGAGCCGAAGGCAGCGGCTTAACCCACTGAGCCACCCAGGCGCCCCGACAAGGATAATTTTGATCATGTGGTATGACATAAAAGGGCACCTATCAGAGCCCTACCTTATACCATATACAAAAAGTGTGAGGGATTATAAATGGGTAAATTTTAGAATTTTAGAAGATGCTCAGTTTTGGGGCGCCTGGGTGGCTTAGTGGGTTAAGCCGCTGCCTTCGGCTCAGGTCGTGATCTCAGGGTCCTGGGATCGAGTCCCGCATCGGGCTCTCTGCTCAGCAGGGAGCCTGCTTCCCTCCCTCCCTCTCTCTCTGCCTGCCTCTCCATCTACTTGTGATTTCTCTCTGTCAAATAAATAAAATCTTTAAAAAAAAAAAAAAAGGGGCGCCTGGGTGGCTCAGTGGTTAAGCCGCTGCCTTCGGCTCAGGTCATGATCTCAGGGTCCTGGGATCGAGTCCCGCATCGGGCTCTCTGCTCAGCAGGGAGCCTGCTTCCTCCTCTCTCTCTCTCTCTGCCTGCCTCTCTGCCTACTTGTGATTTCTCTCTGTCAAATAAATAAATAAAATCTTTAAAAAAAAAAAAATAAAAAAAAAAAAAAAGAAGAAGATGCTCAGTTTTGAGATGGAGTTGACCTTAGGACTGAGAATCCAAAAGCAACTACAGAAAAAAAAAAAGGAAATTTGATAATACAAAAACTTAAAAGTGTGTGCATGACAAAAAGCATAAACAGTCAAAAGACAATGATAAAATGGGAAAACCTCGCATACTGATAAGTTCTCAACAAAAATTTATTCAACTAGTCATCAAAATTATAAATTACAACAGCACACTAGATAGATTATTTTTTGCCAAGTTTGCAGAAACTAGAGAATTGTTGCCTTCAGTTCTGACAAGGACACAGAGAAATCCAGCACTTTTGTACACTGCTGAGGACACTGAGAAAAGTATCTGCCAAAATTTAGTACATACATATTCTGGAGAACACAGTGTACAGAAAGGAAAGTATGTTATTTAATGATAACAAAGACATTTGTCTATAGTAGCAAAAAACAATGTGAAGGTCAACAGCAGAATGAATATACTGTAGTATACCCTTACTATGGAATGTAATGCCCAAATACAGGTAAGGCCTATCCATGTTAAAAGGAATTACTTATATATAGCATGATTCCATTTCTTAGAAATCCCTGTAACAATTTATATGCGCGTCTGTGTTTATAAAAGAGGCATCGAAGGATCTATCCCAAACTGTTGATACCTTCAGATGGATAGAATTGAGCTGTAGAAGTGGGGGGTAAGGAGTAAATCAACTTTTTAAGATACTTTATGCTTTGAGGATCTACTTTTATTTGATCAACAATGAAAAAGTATGTTTAAAATACAAAGTTCTTATTTCTGCAGGTGAAAAAAAATGATACAAAAGTTGATAATTTAAGAAATAGTGGTAGAAATAAGAACTTCTTGGAATTATGGCAGCAACCACCAGAAGAAACAGAAAATAGGGAGGGGAGTGTCTAAAGGTGAGGTGGCAGGCTTTTAAGCCGACAGAAGCTGCATATTCTCCAAGATGACAGGGCTTATAGGGCTGTACATATGCCCTACAAAGGGCTTTAAATGCCTTCATGACCAAAGTAATCCATATTAAGAAAGCGAAAGCCATATACATAAAACAAGAACCACACAAATGACAATTATATATGTAGGTTGGGTCCCAATAAACTGAAAGCACTTTTTATACTCCCCACCATACCTTTAACACAACTTTTAGGTTATCCTCAAGTAGGAAAGTAGCGACATTCGAATGAGTTAAGGTATAAGTAAAAAGGACCACAAACTTTATTAAAAGTCAGTAAAGATAACATATAGTATGTACAGATGGCACATGGTGCCAATTTTATTTGCAGTTATTATAGTACTCCAACTCATGTTTACAGGTTACACCTTTGCCACAGCCTTGGCTAAATCTTGAACTAGTGCAGAATTTAGCTGTGCCAGCGTGCTGATCTTTGCGTGCTTAGATGTGGCATACTTGTTCTTGATGGTCTGGAAGAGAAAAGCATAGTAGTTAATGAAGTCAAAGAGGAAAACATTGTAAGATCCAGTGATGCAGAAACTCAAAACATCAAATACTTAAAAATATGCTATGCATTGAGGCGCCTGGTTAAGCATCTAACTCTTGGTTTTGGTTCAGGTCATGATCTCAGGGTTGTGAGACCAAGTATGGCACTGGGCTACACACTGGGCATGGAGCCTGGTTAAGAAGATTCTTTCTCTCCCGGGACGCCTGGGTGGCTCAGTTGGTTAACCAGCTGCCTTCAGCTCAGGTCATGATCCCAGGGTCCTGGGATCGAGCCCCACATCGGGCTCCTTGCTCGGCAGGGAGCCTGCTTCTCCCTCTGCCTCTGCCTGCCTCTTTGTCTGCCTGTGCTCGCTTGCTCTCTCTCCCTCTGTCTCTGACAAATAAATAAATAAAATCTTAAAAAAAAAAGATTATCTCTCTCCCATAAAATAAGATGAAATCAGAGATGGAAACAAACTGTAAGAGATTCTGAATTCTAGGAAACAAACTGGGGGTTGCTGGAGGGGAGGTGGGTAGGGAAATGGGGAACTAGGTGATGGGTATTAAGAAAGGCACATGATGGGGTGCCTGGGTGGCTCAGTGGGTTGAGCCGCTGCCTTCGGCTCAGGTCATGATCTCAGGGTCCTGGGATCGAGTCCCACATCGGGCTCTCTGCTCAGCAGGGAGCCTGCTTCCTCCTCTCTCTCTCTCTGCCTGCCTCTCTGCCTACTTGTGATCTCTCTCTGTCAAACAAATGGGTAAAATCTTTAAAAAAAAAAAAAAAAAAAAAAAGGCACATGACATAATGAGCCCTGGATGTTACATACTACTGATCCATCACTGAATTCAACCTCTGAAACTAATACAATATATATAAATTAACTGAAAATTTTTTAAAGATTTTATTTTTATTTATTTTTTAAGATTTTATTTATTTACTTGACAGAGAGAGAGACAGCAAGAGAGGGAACACAAGCAGTGGGGGGTGGGAGAGGGAGAAGCAGGCTTCCTTCTGAGCAGGGAGCCTGACATGGGGCTTGATCCCAGGACTCTGGGATCATGACCGGAGCGGAAGGCAGACGCTCAACAACTGAGCCATCCAGGTGCCCCAAAGATTTTATTTATTTAACAGACAGAGATCACAAGTAGGCAGAGAGGCAGGCAGAGAGAGTTGGGGGAAAGCAGCCTCCCCGCAGAGCAGAGAGCCCGATATGGGGCTCTATCCCAGGACCCTGGGATCATGACTGGAGCTGAAGGCAGAGGCTTTAACCCACTTAGCCACCCAGGTGCCCCTAAATTAACTGAATTTAAATTTAAAAAAAAAAAAAAATTCTCTCCTTCTGTACCCACCACCACCTCCCATCTCTCACTCACACACACACAAAATAAATAAAAAAGGAAAAATAAGCCATGCATTTACAGACATGAAATCTTAAGTATTTTCATTCTGTACCCTCCCACATCCCCTTCAACATCTTACAGTATCCCTGACTTACCATGTGCTTTGTAAGTCCACGATTCACCATGACTATATTCTTAGCTAGGTGTTGCATAACACTTAGAAGGGATTCTTCAGTGTATGATAGATAATGCTGTAGAGTTGGTGTCTATGGCAACAAAAGCTAATGTTAGAAATGCTCATCAATAATGGTTTTCATAATATTTCTGTATCTTAGCCAAGAGTAGAGTAGGAAGAGATTCCTTAGGACTGATTATAACAAATTTAAGATAAATTTAAGATGCCTTCCTCCCCAAACACTCTTCTTTCATGCTTCTCTAGGATCCTATACTTAAATCTATTATACACATGTGCTCACCTTTGACACCAATATTCTCATGCATAGTTCTACTCCTAGGGCATAGGGTAGCATATGACACATACGAGAAATATTTGGTGAATCAATGAATATGAATGAACTTTCTAGCATGTCATTTCACCTGAGTGTCTTCATTTATATCAAAAGATGAAATTAGGTAATGAAGTGGGAGTATCTTATGAACACATGGCAAACAAAATATCACTTTTAATCATTCTCTCAGTAGATGCTATAATTTTAGAAACCATTAGGATAGTCCTTTAATGTAAAAAGTCCAGTATTCATACAAACATCACTTATAATTAAAAAACTCAGGGTAACCTAAGTCTTTGTGACAGAGCTTACCCATTCACCGTTATCAAGAATTTTCAGTGCTAAGCAAAAAGCTCCTGCTGCAATCTGAGAAGGAGGAAAGTGCACCATATCGTAGTCCAACATAGTTAGTTCCATCAGGTATTTGGCCAAAGTATGTTGCTCAACATCAACCTGAAACAAAACCCACAGGTCTCTCAACTTCCGTTAGAGAATTCTGTACTGGCAATAAGCAGTATGCCTGTAACTATAATCACAAATGTTTGTCTGTTAACTCTCAAATGCAACTCCCCATGGAAGGCCTTAATGAAAATTGGAAATAAAGAACATTATAGGGGCGCCTGGGTGGCTCAGTGGGTTAAGCCGCTGCCTTCGGCTCAGGTCATGATCCCAGAGTCCTGGGATCGAGTCCCGCATCGGGCTCTCTGCTCAGCGGGGAGCCTGCTTCCCTCTCTCTCTCTGCCTGCCTCTCTGTCTACTTGTAATCTCTGTCTGTCAAATAAACAAATAAAAAAAAAATTAAAAAAAAAAAAAAAAAAAAAAAAAGAACATTATATCTTCTTCATACAGATTTATAAGTCAGCTGAATTAGATCTACTTGGTTAGCAATATTTCATCATGTACCATACTAAAGGTTACCAAAGAGAACTGTACCTCTCCGATCTTAGATGCTCTCCGAAGGAAATGCAGGGGTAGAGGGCGGCCCAGACCAAAATTTAAAGATCTTAGAATCTTCATTTCCATCTGTCTGATTTGGTGCTTAGTATAAGTGTTGTCAGTCACAAAGGCAAAGTCACCAATTTCTGGAGGGTACATTTCTTCATATTTGCTTGCAATAAACATGGCAGTGACACCAACCAGCTGCAGCATCTTCTTGGGCACACAATTATTCTGCAATGGGAATTCCAACTGGATGAACAACTAATACATACTTGAAAAAGGAGACAAGAGAGCTATGAAGGGAACATGGGAAAAACACTCTCACAGCAAAATCTGAATGCACTACCCCAAAACAGATGTTAGCTGTGAAATACTTTTTTTTTTCTTCTTAATTTTATTTATTTGAGAGAGAGAAAGAGAGCATGAGCATGGGGGGAGGGTTAGAGGGAAAGGAAGAAGCAGACTCCCCACTAAGCAGGAAGCCCAATGCCAGGCTTGATCCCAGAACCCTAAGATCATGACCTGAGCCGAAGGCAACCAGGCGCCCCTGAAAAGGTCTGTTTCTTATGACTCTGCTAGGACCCTAAAGGGAGAATCCTCAATTACTGAATTATGCTCACCTGCATGAACCGATCAATAATGGAAACAGTCATGTACATGGTCTCCTGAAGTAACCTGAACTTCATCTGAACCTGTACTAGCCAGTCAATAAGGATAGCTCTCATGTTTCCAGTGACTTCACGACCCAGTAGGTATTTTGGTCTGATGGCTTGCTCTTCCTGCAAAAGAATGCTGATTATCCTTTAGAAGCAAGACTCCATGTGACATTTCTGTCCACAAATCTTAGTCACCACAGAACAGTAAGGGAGAGTTCAGAATCTCTAACAGTCCTCAACTTAATTATTTATACAGTCACTACATAAAGCTGTCACTGAGGAAGAAAGCCAACATTAAATAGGACAGTTTGACAGGTTTTTCATTTTGTACAGATTTCACTATGTTCAACCTACCGTCACTGCTACTTGCCTACACTTTGTACCCATTTCATCCCAGACAAAGATATCATGCCATCATCTCATCTTTTCACTTATGACTCTAAATCCAGAACCTGAGCTGTGTGAAGCAGAGAAAACCAGCAGCAGCTACTTTCCAGATCAGCTGGAACCTATGTGCTACCCACTTTCCCACTCTAGGATTTAAACCCCCAAAACACCATAGGGAAAAATAATGAATCATCAAGGACCAGCACATGCACCTGCTAAACCCACTCAGCCAAAGTTATAATTTTATTAAAAAGAAGGGAGAAAAAACCCAAAGTGGAAGGCTGGTCCTAGCAAGGATGTTTCTATAGGACAATCCTCTAGAAAATGGATGCCCAAAGAGAACGCATTATTAACAAACGACTGGGCAAATCTGGTCGTATACAGCTTGTTAGTATACAGAACGCTACCTTGTCTTGAGGTGGGGGACTAAAGCCACTAATAGAAAGTTTCAGAAGTGATATGAAATGAAAGAAAACCAAAAACTTCGAGTATACCCTCTTGGACACAAAGAACAATTTTCCTGGTATCACATGCACATTAGCCACATTGACGCAAAATGCCTTGTGTTGCTGCTGGTTATAATTTTTCAGCATTTTCTTCATTACCATCCATCTCCTGCCTCTAATCCTCAAACTCTTGAGCCTGGGACTTGCCCACTCCTAACTGTGATAGACATAAATATATCATTCAACCTGTGGACATTCGTTAGAGTTACGGTTATTATCCACTGTCACTTTGTACTTTACCTGTTCAAATGGCAAATACAGATGTCCTTGGCTTGGTTAGTGACTTGATTTTTTAGTGTATGTACTGCTGAAGTGAGCACAGTGACTTGATTTTTGCTACTCCATGAAGGAGAATTTGAAATGGAATCTACTGTTAAGAAATACTGTTCACATCCTGCTTGAATTATTATAAACTCTCAGTGGAAAAAACGTCTTTATCAAGCTAAATGCAGTTAAAAAAAAAAAGATTCTAAAAACAATACAGACCTCAAGTTGTCTCAGATAAGCATAAATATCTTTCACATATTCACTACAAAGGTTTGGATCAGCTCCATCTTCGGCATCCACATCATTCACTGCAAGAATTACATCAGAGAATGCCTGACACAGATATTCTTCTGCAGGGGCACATCCAGATGTTTCCATTGGGCTTGGAGAGGGAGTATCAACCTTGAAACAGAAAGACTTTTTGAAATAATAGCAAAGAGAAGCATACAATCTGGAAATGAAGGCCCAATTATTGGTACTAACTCAAGAGACCAACTGTTAAATAGACATATAATTCATAATTCATTTTCTTAAAGGAAAAGTATCTTTTTTTCAAATTTATTCAATCTCTCCTTAGGACATGAGTAATACAAAAAAAAAGCAAAAAGCCAAAACAGACTGAGAGTTTTAAGTTAGCAGAACCCAAACCGACAGGTAAAACAGAGAAAAAGCAAACAAAATCACATTCTAGACTTTCCTCCAAAGGAAATAAGTAAACAATCTGTTTATTAGGATCAGGATCATGTGAAGTCTACCCAAATGAATGACAGTCTGTAGTCTTTATATCAAAACATGGACTGCTTCTCACTGCCCAGGAAAACACAAGTTCTGTCCTGACTACTTAGGATTAACAAAGTTCATTACTTTTTAAAAAGTTTTTATTTATTTATTTGTCAGAGAGAGAGAGAGAGAGAGAGCACAAGCAGGGGGAGTATAGGCAAAGGCAGAGGGAGAAGCAGGCTCTCCACTGAGCAAGGAGCCCGGATATGGAACTCCATCCCAACACCCTCGAATCATGATCGGAGCTGAAGGCAGACGCTTAACCACTCAGGCATCCCTAGTTAGTTATTATTATTAGCCATTTCTTTCAAACTCTAGCTATCCTTTTGTTCAAATATTTATTGGCATTTTCTTCTAGTCAAGCTCTATGCTAGACACCGCCCTTTTTTTTTTAAAGATTTTTATTTATTTATTTATAGACACTGCCTTTATAGTGTCCTCAAACGGCTTTGAATATAGGAGACAGAAGTAAATGAAATGAGACTGATCCTAGGAACAAGGGTGAGGGTAAGTTAGGCAGTTTCAGGAGTTGATGGTTGAGCTGCTTTGAAGGATGAAAAGGTAACTAAAAGAATGAGAGTGAGAAGGGCTTTTCTTATTAAGTGGGAGAGCAAAGTCAAGGATCAGTATGGGACTTTCAAGGAATTCTCTTGTAGACGGTATGGCCAATTAAGAGACACTGCATGCTCCAGGCTTTGTATGTTATGTTCAGAATGTCAATACTAAAGCAATAGCCTCAAATCTCCTACTCTTCGATATAAGGAATTGGACTGAAAGACTTTACAGATCATTTTTCTCAACTGGTTTTAACTATTATTTGTTTTCTAATTTAAAGATGTAATTGTCTTTATTAAGTGATTCGTGAAGTGGGCATCAACCTACCTACCAAGTAGAGATACTCCTTAACTATGTTTTAGTTTACTTTTCTTTTAAGATTTTATTTATTTGGGGCGCCTGGGTGGCTCAGTGGGTTAAGCCGCTGCCTTCGGCTCGGGTCATGATCTCAGAGTCCTGGGATCAAGCCCCGCATCAGGCTCTCTGCTCAGCAGGGAGCTTGCTTCCTCCTCTCTCTCTGCCTGCCTCTCTGCCTGCTTGTCATCTCTCTCTGTCAAATGAATAAATAAAATCTTTAAAAAAAAAAATGATTTTATTTATTTGTTTGTTTGTTTGAGAGAGAGCTAGAGTGAGAGAGCACAAGCAGCAGGGGAACAACAGAGGGAGAGGGAGCAGGCTCCTCCCTGAGCAGGGAGCCTGACAAGGGGCTCCATCCCAGGATCCTGGGATCAGGACTTGAGCTGAAGGCAGATGCTTAATGGACAGAGCCACCCAGGCACCCCCTTAACTACATTTTAAAATTAGAGCTTCATCAAATGAGCTCATTGTAATTTCAGCAAAGGAGCCCCTTTTAGTGCCCTGTTTCTCCTTCACAGGAGTAGATACGCTAATGTAATTGATATTTTTTTTTTTTTAATTTTTATTTATTTGACAGAACACAAGTAGGCAGAGAGGCAGGCAGAGAGAGAGGAGGAAGCAGGCTCCCTGCTGAGCAGAGAGCCCGATGCGGGACTCGATCCCAGGACCCTGAGATCATGACCTGAGCCGAAGGCAGCGGCTTAACCCACTGAGCCACCCAGGCGCCCTGTAATTGATATTTAATAAGTTCTTAAGTTTTAGTTTTGAGGCTGTTAAACTCATCTACTCTCTGAAAAGCTACATTTTCTTTCCCTGTTACACCTTTATCTATTCCACTGTTACAGGGTTATTAATTACTCAGTGGCCACATTAGGGAGTAAAAGGATTCAAGATAATCTGTGTCAGTCAAGGAATTTTGGTCTGATGGCATGTACCAAAGACTGCAAAATCTTCAGTCCGTGCAGCTCTCACTTAATACCATTCACAGGGGGTAAAGGGCAGTGTAACAAAATGCTGAAGAGCCTAGATTCTGCAGCCATATGGCCTGGGTTTACATCCACAGATGCCACTGATGAGATGGGCGACTCTAGAAAAATTACTTAACACTTCTCTAAGCCTTATCTAAAGGGTAGAGGTATTAATACAAGTGAGAGAGTCCATGTGAAGAATATGCCACTTAAAAGCCCTTCAAGTGCAGAGCGGAGACCACCTCCTGCCAAATACTCTATACATTACTAGTATCACTATTTGTTCGAATGCTATTATCCCATGGGTTATTAAACGAGGGGAAAGAGACACCCAACAGACCGGATGGAGAAAGGCAAAGTAAGTTTACCAAAATAGGCTCAGGCGAAAGTTTTTCTTCTTTAACGGGCTCAGGTTCTGGCTCAGGTTCTGGCTCAGGTTCTGGCACAGGCTCGGGTGCCTTCTCCAGAGGTTTAGGTAATTTTTTAGCAATAACTTTTCCAGGAACCAAAGTTTTTGCTTCCTGTGGATGAAAGGACGGGAAATGAAATGTTTCTCCACCACAGGTCCTTGTTGTAGGGCGGTCTCTTAGGGAGAGAGAAGTCGGCGCAGGAAGATAGTTACCTTTTTCAGAGGCAATTTGGCCTGTGGTTGTTCGCTGACTTTGTTACCAATGTCTCCGAGGGCTGTTCTCGGCCTCAGCCCGGGCTTGGAGGCCGCAGTGGTGGCCAGAGGCACGCGCTTTGCGCCTGCCATGCTGATCTTCGCCTTATTTTCCACATTAACTTTTGCGTTCTGAAAGAACCAAGACCGCTTTGAGAGCCGGCCCGCCCACGTTAGAGTTAAGTCAAGGGTCAGGGAAAGTGGGGCGGGGCAAGAGAGAGGCTTCTCAGAATAAACGCTGGCTGCAACAAATGGGTTCCCAAGGGACACTGGGGTTCCAGGATCTACGCTTCGGCTGTGCCAAGCCCATTTATTTCTTCCCAGAACCTCCTCACTCCCCTATTGAGGGGCTGCCTGTGTAGTCCCCGGCGACTCTGAAATATTTTAATTTACATTTGAAAGGAAATCGGAAAAGCCTCCAACCGCAGGCACCTTCTCTCTGGGAAGGGGGTTCCGCGGCTGCTGGGAGCTCACTCAGGGGCCCTCTACCATGTTTTAAAAGAGGTTTCCCGTCGACCCTCCACCGCCCTCCCTCCTCGCGCCGAACATCTATCCCAGAACAGCCCCGTTCTCTCCCTCTCTCCCTCGGACCCCCAAAGGCTCCCCACCGTGCCAGGGGCCCACCGATCCCCCCATCCTCCTTCCCAAACCGATGCCCTAGTCCACTCGGGGAGTGTTGGGGGGGCGGGAGGGAGGGCTCCGGTAGAGGACAGAGGACGAGAAGCCACGCAGCGCCGTCCGCAGCAGCTCACCCTGGTGACCCGGAGCGCCATGGCTTCTTCTTCACCAGGCAGCAGCTCAGTGGGGAGAAGCAGAACTCGGGAGTCACCAACCAGCCGGGGACCTGAACCCCGCGCAGCTCAACAGCCGTTCCTCCGCAGCACGCCGGGAGGAGCCGGGCCCCGCCGCAGGTTTAAACCCCGCACTGCTCCCTCCTTATTGGTCTGTTCGTGGCACTCGCTCCCTTCCCATTGGCGGCTGCCCGTTCCTCCGAGAATGCGTTTCCCGGGCGACCCCGCGGAGACGTTCGAGAGCGGGCGGGGCCAGGCCTTCGCTCCTGGGCAGCTGCGCTGCCACCTGGAGAGGAGAGCTGGAGGTGCGCCGCCCACCTGGAAGGGAGGTCTTGGGCGCCGGGGGAGCTAACCTGGAGGACGGCTGGTGTCCCTACCATGAGTGACAGTGAAGCAGCCTGATTTGGAGACCTGAGAAGCAGTTCCGGCTCTAGTCCCACTTACTGTTACACACTTTCCTTTTTGCGGCGGCGTGTGGTACATTTCCATTTCATTATCCAGCAGCCCTCTAGGTGAAGGACCTGAAGCTGAGAGAGGTTTAGAGTGACTTTCCCAGAGCTACAAATTAGTAAATGGGAAATAAACTTCGGTTATTTTTGGATCCCTGATGTTTTCACAACACTAATTGTCTCTTGAGAATATTGTCAATTTCAGGGCGCCTGGGTGGCTAAGTGGGTTAAAGCCTTTGCCTTCGGCTCAGATCTTGGTCCCAGCGTCCTGGGATCGAGTCCCATATCGGGCTCTCTGCTCAGCAGCGAGCCTGCTTCCCTCTCTCTCTCTGCTGCCTCTCTTGCCTACTTGTGATTTCTGTCAAATAAAATCATAAAAAAAAAAATTTTCAATTTCTTAATCTGCCAGATTGCTTTAATCGAATTTCTTCCCAAAGCCAATCTTTTGTTTTAGCTTTGTATTTGAAAATAATTTCGGGGCGCCTGGGTGACTCAGTCAGTTAAGCAGCTGCCTTCAGCTCGATCCCAGCCTCCTGGGATCCAGCCCCATGTTGGGCTCCCTGCTCAGTGGAGAACCTGTTTCTCCCTCTCCTCCTGCCTGCCTCTCTGTCTACTTGTGTTCTGTCTGTCAAATAAATAAAATCTTAAGAAAAAAAAAAAAAAGGATTTCAAATTTAGGGAAGTTGCAAACACAAATATTACAAGGAACACATGTATACCTTTTGCCCAGATCAAGTATACTTAACATATTACCTCATTTGCTTTATCATTTACTTCTCTCCTTCTGTATGTAGATCTATGTCTAACTGTACATAAAAATTTTCTTCCTAAACATGGGAGGGTAAATTATATGTATTTATGGCCCTTGATCCCTTCTTTGGTGTGTATTTCCTAAGGAAAAAGTATATTCTCCTACATAACCATAATAGTTATTAACTTCTTAACTTCATATTATTAAATATTTCATGCAGTCTAGTTTATCTTTCAGTTTTGTCAATTGATCTAGTAAGGTCCCTTATAGTATTTTCCCTACTCCAGGACGGGATGCAGTCTAGGGCAAGATGTTACATTTAGCTTCCTTTAATCTGGAATACTTCCCTCAGCTTCTCCTACAATGCACAGGATAGCTCCCACCCTCCCAAGTACATGCCAATAATTAACCAGCCCAAAATATCAATATTCAGGAGGTGCCAAATTTGAGAAATCTTGCCAACTATGTACATACCTATAGACTCATTTCTATTCAGTATACTATTTTTTTTTTAAGATTTTATTTATTTCTCAGAGTGAGCACAGGCAGAGCACAGGCAGACAGAGTGGCAGGCAGAGGCAGAGGAAGAAGCAGCCTTCCTGCTGAGCAAAGAACCCGATGCAGGACTCGATCCCAGTACCCTGAGATCATGACCTGAGCGGAAGGCAGAGGCCTAACTCACCAAGCCACCCAGGCGTCCCACAGTATACTAGTTTTGATGTTTAACTAGCCTAAGTATCATGGATCACCTCCTTTCTTTATGATACTTAAAAATTGGGGCACCTGGGTGGCTCAGTGGGTTAAGCATCTGCCTTTGGCTCACATCATGACCCCAGGGTCCTGGGATCTAGCTCCACGTCAGGCTCCACACTCAGTGGAGAGCCTGCTTTTCTCTCTCTCACTGCTGCTCCCCCTGCTTGTGTTCTCTCTCTCTCTCTGTCAGATAAATAAATATTTAAAAAAACAAAGCAAAACAAAACCTTGTGTGACTTTCTCCTCAGAGAACTGTTCAATGTGAAGTCAATGAACTCAATGTTCTCTCCTCTGGCCAAGTTAATAGGGCTGACTACATGCCAGGCCCTGTTCTAAGTGCTAGGAATACAGCTCTGAATGAAACAGAGAAGATCTTCACTTTCACAAACCTTATATTCCAGTAGGAGAAAAGAGAAATGAAACAAGTAAACAAGTAAGTGAAGTTAAAAAAAAAAGAGAGAAAGAAAGAAAGAAAGAGGCCAGATACTAGTCAGGGCTAGACAGAGAATTAAAAGAAGTGATGTAGGGGCGCCTGGCTGGCTCAGTGGGTTAAGCCGCTGCCTTCGGCTCAGGTCATGATCTCAGGGTCCTGGGATCGAGTCCCGCATCGGGCTCTCTGCTCGGCAGGGAGCCTGCTTCCTTCTCTCTCTCTCTGCCTGCCTCTCAGTGTACTTGTAATTTCTCTCTGTCAAATAAATAAATAAAATCTTTAAAAAAAAAAAAAAAAAAAAAGAAGTGATGTAGAGTAACTTGGTGCTCAGAGATAATCTAAGAAGGTGATGTTAACTCCTAGGTTAAGCCGAGGCGTAAATGACAAGAAAGAGAACATTCTAGATAGAGGAGATAGCCTGTGAAAACCCAGTGATAGGAATGAGTTTGTCATGTTCAGAAAAGCCAGTATGGCTAGAGTATAGGGGACAGAGTAGAAGTGAGATTGAAGAAATTGGAAAGAATAAATTTATACAAGTCCTTGTAAACCCAGGGGTTTGAGTCTGGGCTATGTAAGTACCTTGGAAGGCTTTAGAGGGTTTCAAGCCAAGGTGGCATAATCCATCTTTCAAAAAGATTACCTTAGTTACTGTGGAGAGAATGTATATAGGTGGGAAGGAGGAGGAAGGAGAAGAGCAGCAAGAGGAGCCATAAGAGGCTATTGTAACTGGCCAGGCGAAAGATGATGGCTTGGATGGTGCTAGGAGCGCTACATAGAAAGGGATGGCTTCTGGATAAATTTTGGAGGTAGATTTGCTGGGTCTTGATGGCTTGCCTACTTGGGAGTGAGAGAAAATGGAATCAAAGATAACTCCCAGGTTTGGGCCTGAGTCACTGAAACAGAAAGACTTAGAGATGAGCAGCTTTTAGTGGGTAGCAGGTTATGGGTAGGAGATTAAGAATTCTGCTGTATTTGGAATGTTTAAAGATAGGCAGGAGAAGAGGTCCACTAGACAGGCTCAGGGTGTGAGCTAGATGGCTGTAGATGGTATTTAAATCCTGACATGGAAGAGATCATCTAGAGAAGGAATGAAAAGAAGCCTACATGCCAGGAGCAAGCCCTGGGGGCCTCCGTATTTAAAGATTGAACAAAATGGCAGAAGCCAGTTAAGAAAATTGGGCAATAAGATCAGAGAGGCAGAAGATCAAACAGTGATGTCTCAGAGAAGAGAAGGTGATGGATGTTTCACTGAGGGATCAGTGATTTACTGGGACCGACTAAATATACATATTGTCTATTTCTTCCCAAAGACAGTAAAGGGATTTAAAAAAATGCACAACTCTCAAGGATAGGTGAGGATACACTAAAGACATTTTGGAAGCAGAAAAGCCAATTGAAAAGTAGTAATAGAAGGAGCTGTCTGCTCAAGAAAGTTGAAATCTAAGCTGGCAATGGAAAACCAAGAATCAAACTGATTCCGGTTTTAGACTCCAGCGTTTCATGAATTGGAGTAAACAGGAGCCTACAAAATTGATGGTATAGGTGGAGTTGCAAACAGAATTTGTTGCTTCTCTCCTGTTCATCTGCAGTGAGGGTGCAGCCTTTTTCCGGTCCTAGCCATATATATATATATATATATAAATTATATATATATATATATATATATATATATATATATATATATATATAAAATAAACTAGAAGTTTATATTCAGGGATGCTGAACTAAAGGAGCTCTGGATTCAGGCACCAGGCAAGCTGAAAGAGGAGGAAATAAAATTCTTCGATACCAAACGGTAAATTCCTTTCTTCCACTCAGTCCCCTAAATGCAGGTAGCTGAACTTATATCCTCCAAAACAAGATAAGGGCAGGCTTCTCTGGAAATGGACCAGCCCCAGAGAAAAGTCTCAAACATACTGATGGTTAGGGTATCCAAAGAAATGGTTTGATCACCGGGAGGGCAAAGCTTGACCAACTTGCACACTGACTCTGAACTTCTAGTTCTTTTTTTAATTTTTTATTTTTTAAGATTTTAGTATTTATTTGTGAGAGAGAGAGCACAAGCAGGATGAGCAGCAAGCAGAGAAAGAAGCAGGTTCCCACTGAGCAAGGAGTTGAGGGAATTGATCCCAGGACCCTGAGACCTGAGCTGAAGGCAGATGCTTAACCATCGAGCCACCTAGGCATCCTGTGAACCTGAACTTCTAATCAACATTTTAGTGTCTAATTTGTAACTATTAATAGCCAGCCAGTGAGCACCAGACATTTGAAGACATGCTCCAACTGGAAAGAAAGAGACCAAAACAAAAAAAAAAAAGAAACTTTAAGTGAACAAGCTAAAAATGAAAATGACTTACCACTCATATCATTAGAAAAATAAGAATAATGCATCCACAAGTAACTTTATAAAAGAGAGCTGGGAATTTAAAAATATTACAGCAAAAATTAAAAATGCCATAGGTTTTAAAGGAAAGGTCAGAAAAAAAGATAAAAAGACAAAAAAGATAAAAGATAAAAAGATTTTAAAAAGATAAAAAGACAAAGAGGTAAACTACAGAAAACCTTAGAAAATTAAAAATCATTCCACAAGGTCTAACACACAACTAATAGTTCTAGAAAAATAGACCAGAGAAAATTCAGAGAGGATACTGTCAAATATATAATAGTGGAAAACTGCCCAGAACCAAAGAACATGAGTTTCATGCATTCATGTCGGAGCACTCTGCAAAATAAATGAACAAAAGGTGGATTGCGGGGCTCCTGGGTGGCTCAGTCGTTTAAGCATCTGCCTTCACCTTAGGTAATGATCTCAGGGTCGTGGAATCAAATCCTTCATCTGGCTCCTTGCTCAGCGGGGAGTCTGCTTCTCCTCACTCTCCCTCTGTGTTATCTTGGTCTCTCTATCTCTCAAATAAATAAGTAAAAATCTTAAAAAAAAAAATGGATCCTATGACACACTATGCTGACATAAAACATTAAGAATGAAGGGAAGAACCAGGCGCCTGGGTGGCTCAGTGGGTTAAAGCCTCTGCCTTCGGCTCAGGTCATGATTTCAGGGTCCTGGGATCAAGTCCCACATCGGGCTCTCTGCTCAGCAGGGAGCCTGCTTCCTCCTCTCTCTCTGCCTTCCTCTCTGCCTACTTGTGATCTCTCTCTGTAGAATAAATAAATAAAATCTTAAAAAAAAAAAAAAGAATGAAGGGAAGAACCTAAAAGGAAACAAAATCAGATAGCATATACAAAGGATCCAAAATCAGAATGGAATTAGATTTTTTTTTAAGATTTTATTTATTTATTTGACAGAGAGAGAGAGAGATCACAAGTAGGCAGAACAGCAGGCAGAGGGAGAGGGGGAGAAGCAGGCTCCCTGCTGAGCAGAGAGCCCAAGTGGGGCTGGATCCCAAGACCCTGAGATCATGACCTGAGCCAAAGGCAGAGGCTTAACCCACTGAGCCACCCAGGTGCCCTGGAATTAGATTTTTAATAGCAATGTTGAAAGCTAGAAGATTCTAGGGAAGATGATTTTCAATTTATAATTCTGTACCCAGCCAAACCATCAAACAACCATCACATAGAATAAAGGCATTTTCAGATTTATAACATCTTAAAAATTATCTCCTGTGTACCTTTCTTAAAAAATTATTGGTGTGTCTTCCAAAACAAGGATGAAAATAAAAAGAGTTCGATGTGGAATCTAAAATACAGTAGTTCCAACACAGCAGAAAAACAAAAGAAATTCCCAAGACTTATAGGATCCCAGGCTGGCTCTTTACAGTAGGCCTCAGGGTGCCTAGATGGCTCCCTCACTTAAGCATTGGACTTTTGATTTTGACTCAGGTCTTGATCTGGGGGTTGCTGGATGGAGCCCCGCATCAGGCTCCAAGCTCAGTGTGGAGTCTGCTTGGGATCCTCTCTTCCACTACCTCTGCTCCTGCCCCCGCTTGCGTGTGCACATGTGCTCTCTTTCTCAAAAAATAAATAAATAAAATATTCCATTAGGGGTGCCTGGGTGGCTCAGTGGGTTAAGCCGCTGCCTTTGGCTCAGGTCATGCTCTCAGGGTCCTGGGATCGAGCCCCGCATTGGGCTCTCTGCTCAGCGGGGAGCCTGCTTCCCCTTCTCTCTCTGCCTGCCTCTGCCTACTTGTGATCTCTCTCTCTGTCAAATAAATAAATAAAATCTTAAAAAAAAATTCCATTAGGCCTAGAGATCAATCAGGGCATGGTGGAGAGCAAGAATAAGAATACTGAGCTCTAACTGGGACAACTCCAGGCAAAAAAAAAAAAAAATCACCTGATGTATTTGAACATACTAAGCAGAGATTTACAGTTCTGATAAAATAGGAGATAAATTAGTGATGGGTACAGAAAAAACTAAGCAAATGGAATATGAACAAGGTAACATTAAATCTGGAGCAAGCTAGAAGTTGTTAAAAGAAAAGATGGAAATGTAATCATAATATGGTACATAGGGCTCTGCAGTAAATCATAGTCATAATAATGGGAACACTGAATATTGATTTAATCAGAAATTATGATTCAGCTATATTGGGCAGGTAGGGAAGAGAGAGGGATGTGTAGGTGTGTGCATGTTTTCCTGTGGTGGTATTAAACCCGCATCTTCCATTGCAAAGAGCTAGTGGGCAATTTTTAAAACTGTATCTCAGGGGAACTTGGATGGTCAACCAGCTGACTTCTGCTCAGGTCCTGATCTCAGTGTCCTGAGATAGACCTTCAGCTTCTCCCTCTGCTCCTACTCTGCCCTGACTGGTCCCTTGTGCTCTCTCTCTTAAATAAATCTTTAAAAAACAAAACTGTTTTTCCCCAAAATAGTATTATAAGGACATTATCGAAATTATGACTGTAAATGAAAAATTGCGCAGTTAAGAATAGAAAATGGTTTCTTTTAGAGAGCAAGAATGGGGAACAAGAGTGTGCTGATTTTGTTTTAAATTTTAAAGAACAATTTGACTTTTTTTTTTAAGATTTTATTTATTTATTTGACAGAGAGAGATCACAAGTAGATGGAGAGGCAGGTAGAGAGAGAGAGAGAGAGAGAGGGAAGCAGGCTCCCTGCTGAGCAGAGAGCCCAATGCGGGACTGGATCCCAGGACCCTGAGATCATGACCTGAGCCGAAGGCAGCGGCTTAACCCACTGAGCCACCCAGGCGCCCCAGAACAATTTGACTTTTTAAAACCATGCACAACAGAACATACAAAATTGATTAAATCTTAATTGGGACAAAATAGTATAAAAGAGAAATTTGGGGATGAATTTTGGAATGATTGGGAAAGTTTGAAACTTGACTAGACAAAACTTATAGTAATGAATTCTTGTTAATTAACCCATGTATAATAAATATAATAAGTAGTAATAAATTTAATATCATAATATGATTACAAATGTAAGCTTACTCTAGGGCGTTTATATATATACACAAATGTAGCTAAAATTTTCCATATTTGCTTTAATTATGGTTAGATCTAGGTAATGAGCAGAAAATATAGGGGATGATTATACTGTTCTTTCCATTTTGTGTGTATTTGAAATTTTATTTTCTTTCATTATTATTATTATTTTCAGGTTATTTATTTATTTGATAGAGAGACATCAAAAGAAGGAACACAAGCACGGAGAGTGGGAAAGGGAGAAGCAGGCTCTCCGCTGAGCAGGAAACCGGACGTGGGGCCCTAATCCCAGGACTCCAGGATCCTGACCCAAGCCAAAGGCAGATGCTTAACCATTGTGCCACCCAGGTGCCTGAAATTTCATTTTTTTTCAGATTAATTAATTTTTTGAGGGGGTAGGGAGGAGGAGCAGAGGGAGAAGCAGATTTCCTGATGAGCAGGGAACCCAACGTGGGTCTTGATCCCAGGACCCTGAGATCATGATCTGAGTGGAAGGCAGACGCTTAATAGATTGAGCCCCCCAAGTGCCCTCAATTTCTAAATATTATAATTTTAGGGGTAACAAGGTGGCTCAGTCGTTAAGCATCTGTCTTCAGCTCAGGTGATGATCCCAGCATCCTAGAATCGAGCCCTGCATCAGGTGGGCTCTCTGTATATATATATATATATATATATATATATATATATATATATATATGATAATTTTAGGGGAAAAAACCCAAACATGTATAGCAGAAAGCCTCTCCTCTGTTGCCCTGCCCGCTGCTTCCTTGGGGTGTATTCAATAAACTTCTTTCGCCTTTAAAATAAGTGAATAAATAAAAGCATGCACATTTCTAACTGAAAGATTAAGTTAAAGACAGCGAGTGGTTGGTTGACTGAAAATGTGAGATATTCACATTAAGATGGAGCTGGAAATAGTGAAAAAGGACACTGAGGATACATGGAAACATCATGAAGTAACTTCTTCAGTGGGACACAGTTCCAGTGGTAGAGCTAGGGTATACACCTCTTTTTCTTTGTGTTTAAGTAGGCTCCACACCCAGCATAGGGTTTGAACTCACCAGCCTGAGATGAAGAGTCCCACACTCCACTGACTGAGACAGCCAGATGCCCTAATGGATACTTTAACATTTACCACTGTCCCTTGAATTGTTGAGAGCAGGTTGGCTTTTTTTTCCCCTAAGGTTTTGGATGCTATATGTAACAACAGTTAGAGAGGTTATACAATATAGGAAGTACTCCTCCATAGAGGAAAATGTATTAAAAGGTTCTTGGGTATCCTTTAAAAATATTCTGTGCACATATAAGAGTACAAAATTGTTAGTTACTTTTGTTTTTTTTTTTTTTTTTAAGATTCTATTTATTTATTAGAGAGAGAGAGAAAGCACAAGCAGGTGGAGAGGCAGAGGAAGAGGGAGAAGCAGACTCTCGGCAGAGCAGGGAGCCCGATATGGGGCTTGATTCTAGCACCCATGAGCTGAGCTGAAGGCAGGTGCTCCTTCAAAGCCTTTTTTAAAGTTTTATTATTTAAAAAAAATATTTATTTATTTGAGAGAGAATGCATGAGTAGGTGAAGAGAGAGAGGGGAAGCATACTCTCTGCTGAGTACACCTGCGTTGAAACCAGGAATGGGACACTTAACTGAGATACCCCATGGGCCGCCAGAGTACAAAGATTTTTTTTTTTAAGATTTTATTTTTTTAATTTGACAGAAAGAGAGAGAGAGAGAGTGTGGGAGGGGCAGAGGGAGAAGCAGACTCCCCACCAAGGGAGCTGATTCGAGGCTCGATCCCAGGACCCTGGGATCATGACCTGAGCCGAAAGCAGACGCTTAACCAACTGAGCCACCCAGGCGCCCCTGCCCTTTTTTTGACAGAGAGACAGAGTCCAAAGATTTTTTTTTTTAAGATTTTATTTATTTATTTGACAGAGATCACAGGCAGGCAGAGAAGCAGGCAGAGAAAAGAGGAAGCAGGCTTCCTGCTGAGCAGAGAGCCTAATGGGGGCGATCCCAGGACCCGGGGACCATGACCCGAGCTGAAGGCAGAGGCTTTAACCCCCTGAGCCACCCAGGCACCCCAAGAGTACAAAGATTTTAAAAGAATCTTTAAATCTTTTTTTTTTCCAAAATATGAGTAAATCAAGATTGTTCAACCAATAAATAGATTTTTAGTTTTACTACGTTTTGTACACTGTACTAGATTCTAGGGATACCTGTTGTTAAGGTACACATTCTTGCAGATATGAAGATAAAGTATTACAATATGATTGTATTAGATAAAATTTCTTTCTCTCATCAGCCTCTTTTCTTCCCTTTTCATCTCTCAGAGAGGTGGGGGGAAACAGAGGGACTTGGGTTTAAAAGACCAAGAGTGCATTTGCATCAGAATACTGTTATAAAGACTTTTTGTTGCAGGTGATAAGAACCCAACTGCAACTGACTTAAATCACAAAGGAAAATTATTGGCTCTCTAAAGTGGAAAGTCCAGGCAGTACCTAGCTTCAGGCATGGTTGATTTTGGGTCTCAAGCAAGGGAGGATACTTATCTCTATTTTCTGTTTTCCTTTCTTTGAACTTTAAGAATCTTTCAGTTTTTACAGAAAAACAAACGAAAACCCCAAACCAGAATGCTGTGTTGAGAGAGCAAGACTTCATGCTCTCTCTGCTTCTACGCACACTGTCATACTGTATGTGGATGGATGTTGGGAACATGCGAGTTTGTTTACAGAGGTAAGAGTGTTAAAGAATTGGTACATGAGAAGGTAAGTGAAAAAATTTTTTTTCTTTTAATTTATTTGGGATAGAGCAAGAGTGAGAGAGAGAGAGCACAAGCAGGAGGAGCTGCAGGCAGCGGGAGAAGCAGCCTCTCCACTGAGAGGGAGCCCAATTCAAGGCTTGACTTGAGGACCTCGGCATCATGACCTGAGGCAAAGGCAGAGGCTTTACTGACTGAGTCACTCAGGCGACCCGAAAAATTGTTTTTGTTATATTTAGAATGTGGCTATAGGTATTTAAATTTTTCTTGAACTAGCTCTTGTGTAAAAACACTTAGCATTGAGGCTCTTTTTGTAGAGATTAGTCACAGTGGTCTGGCAGGGGAACTGGGTTTTCTTTTGTTGTCTTTTAAAGGTTTAATTTATTTGAGAGAGAGCAGGCAAGCACACAAGCAGGCAGAGGAAAAGGGAGAAACAGACTCCCCACTGAGTAGGGAGCCCAGTGCCGGGTCTCCATCCCAGGACCCTGGGATCATGACCTGAGCGAAGGAAGATAGATGCTTAACCAGTTGAGCCACCCAGGCGCCCCAAGGGAACGTTTTGTTTTTGTCGTGGTGGTGGTGGTGTTTATATTGTTTTCAGTCACTGCTCTGGGAATAAGCTATGCCCCAAGGTGAAGTATTTCACAACTAAATATTCCAATCATTGTGAAATCTTTAGTTACAAACCCTAATTTATTAAATGTTATTTAAAGTTTATTAAATATTTTTTAGTAATCTTTATGCCATGTGTGGCTCTAACACCTGAGATGAGAGTCACGTGCTCCTCCGACTGAGCCAGCCCGCTGACCCAAAGCCTAACTTTAATCCTTGTAGTGAAAAGGATTGTTCTAACACACATCTTGTGTGCTAAGTGATGGCAAGAACACAGAACACAGAAGCAGATAAAAGAAGATAAAAAGCAGATAAAAGAAGAGTGGCAAAAGAGGGGTGATAGAGAGCGGGAGGGCCCATGCTAGTGCCAGCAACTGAAGTAAGGATTCCCCTGGGCAGTCTTTTCTCCCTGTGTTTTGAATATACTGTACTCAGTAGTCAGGCTTTGTGGAGTGAGTAGTCTAGTACAGAACGCTCTGTAGCCTGAGTAACATGGATACAGAGCAGAAGCTTGACAGCACAGTTTGTCTTGTGATGGTGCCCAGCTGTACTTTACAATCAGCTGTTTGGTGGAATGAGAGGTGGGCATAGATGAAAGATCACAGATCCTCTGAAACCTCTGTGATGCTCTTGAGGAAGCTGAAGCTTGGTTTAAAGCTGATTGGTCATGTAATTGGGATGTGGCCAAGTCAAGCTCAAAATCATAGTGAATTCCACTGATTTTTCCTGATTATTAACAGTGTATGCCCTCTCCTTCCATTAGGTTTCTGTAATATTCCTGGGAGGGTTTTCTTCCTCTTCTTAAGTGTTTTTTCATTCATTTCTCCAGCATATATCTTTTCTTTCTCTTACATATTTTATTATTATTATTTTTTAAAGATTTTATTTTATTATTTATTTGACAGAGAGAGAAATCACAAGTAGGCGGAGAGTCAGGCAGAGAGAGAGAGAGAAGCAGGCTCCCGCTGAGCAAAGAGCCCGATGCGGGGCTTGATCCCAGGACACTGAGATCGTGACCTGAGCCGAAGGCAGCGGCTTAATCCACTGAGCCACCCAGGCGCCCCTATTTTATTTTTTTAAATATTTATTTATTTGACACAGAGAGAGAGAGAGAGAGATCACAAGTAGGCAGAGAGGCAGATGGAGAGAGAGGGGGAAGCAGGCTCCCCGCCGAGCAGAGAAACTGATGCAATGCGGGGCTTGATCCCAGGACCCCTGGGATCATGACCTGAGCCGAAGGCAGAGGCCTTAACCCACTGAGCCACCCAGGTGCCCCTCTTTTACATATTTTATATGCTCAGTAACTATTGCTTTCTTTTATGGACAGAGGCCACATCAGACCTTTTTGTGTCATTCACTCTGCTTCCTATGTACTAGGCCATTAATGCCTCTCTTGTCCAAATAGGTAGGTGCCTTTAGCAAGACAGTTTCCTTAATTTAGGACTATGACCTTGATTTCACAGGACTGAAGGGGATCATCTTATATTTACTAGATCCAAACACCGTCACTTTATGTCAGAGAATGAGTGGCCTTTAGATCACAGCTGTGGTGGAAAGCCTGATTCCTAGGCCAGTGTCTAGCCCATATCAACCTGCAGTCTTTCAGATTAGGCATTTCCATATTGCTCCTGTCGGAGGCAGGCCTCTGGCCAGGGCGGCCTCTGCCATTAAAAGATGGCGCCTGGCTAGTTGCCAGGTTAGGATTGCCTCGTGAGACTAAGCGGAACGCCCAAAGAGGAAGTAAACAGCATTGGTTGCTAAGTTGTTCGTTTAGGTGCACAGCCTGATTCGCTCCCTCCTGTACCCTGCTCGCTGATTGGTCATGTAAGCGTATATAAGTGTGTAGACTTGTGGAAATAAAGAGAAGGAAGATGCATCTGAACTGGGGCGTCTTGTCGTCCTTGTGCGCCGAGGGCGATAGCTCCCATGGAAAATCTAAGCAAACTTCAAAATGGGACTCCCTACTTGAAAAGTAGGTTGGTGCAATTTGGCTAATGCTTTTCACACAGCTGGACAGTTAACCTCCAGGTGATGATCTACAGGTCTGTAGTTAACCTGTAACCTGGTATTCAAGTATCCTCAGCACCCTGCTCTTAACTACTCCATTATTTCCATATCCCATCCACAAAACTGAACTAATGGGTTTACACAGCTCTGGTGGAATTAAGCCCCTTGCCATCTTATTTCCACCGGTCCTATAGGTCCATCAAATGCCACCTCCTCTGTGAAACTTTACCTTTTTCCTTCAGCTAAGAGTAATCTAAACTTTGCCACTCCCTTTTGGCACCCAATCTCTCTAAATCTTGAATTATAGTTATTTTCATCCTATCTTCTCCGCTTTAATAAAGTGTATTGAAGAAAGAGTTTGTATCTTTTTTTTTTTTTTTTAAATCTTAAATAGCAAACTTAAAAATAAGAGGCAATGAACATATCACAAGTCCTGAGTCCACATGACCTGAGTCCAGGTCACCGTCTTCTCTCCCTTGGATTTTGGCAAAAGCCTTCTAACTCCCCCCTAGATTGCACTGTCATTCTCCTATCTTGATTCTTTAGAAACCTCTCAGCTCCAGTCCCTTCCTCAAAGCCCCTCCACTGCTTTTCCATGTCCTCACACCATCTGGCTCATTTTGCTATCACACAAGAGTTTTCTTGCTACTCTTCTAGCACATTAGGTACTTCCTTCCTCAGATGCCTTTGCATTTGATACTTTGTCTAGAATAGTGGATATTGGTAGAATATGGTCTAGGACACTAGTTTACCTCCTTACTTAAAACAGGTTCTCATATGTCTTCTTCCATAGAGATCCTCTTTGGCCAATCTCTCTTTGTATTCTGCTTCAGTTGAGTGTCAGTCCTGAAAACAGAGTGCCTGGTTTGTAAAGGTGGCTTTACCACTTAGCAGGTGTAAGATTTGGGGCAAATTAATTAACCTTTTTTTCCTTCTCCCCTTTTCCTTTTCTTTTTTTAAAGATTTTTATTTATTGGGGCACCTAGGTGTCTCAGTTGTTGGGTGTCTGCCTTCAGCTTGGGACATGATCCCAGGGTCCTGGGATGGAGCCCACATCAGGCTCCCTGGTTGGTGGGAAGTCTGCTTCTCCCTCTCTCACTCTCTTTCTATGTCTCTGTCAAATAAATAAAATCTTGAAAAAAAATATTTTTATTTGAGTGAGCAAGCAAGAAAGAGAACACAAATGGAGGTGGGGTGGGGAAGGGTAGAGGGAGAAGCAGGCTCCTCTCTGAGCTGGGAGTCTGACTCCGGACTCTATCCCAGGACCCTGGGATCATGACCCGAGTCAAAAGCAGGTGCTTAACCGAGGGAGCCACCCAGAGGCCCCTAATTAACCTTTTTCTGCCTTAGTTTCCTCATTTATAAAATGGGATAATTATATATTTATTGCTTTGGACATTGGCCAACTGATACATGGTAAGGGGTCAATAATTTATTGCTTTTCTTTAGTATTTACTACAAACTGTTTTTCATATATTAGCCTGTCTCCTCCATTAGGGCAGAATTTTGTTTCATTGATGACTTTAGCCCTATAGCAGTGTGTCTTGGTATAACGGGTTTCAGTAAATTCTTGTTGAGTATAAATGAATTTATTGAATGCTTAAAAAACCACAACTGAATTTTATTTTTTTCTTAGACAGGTTTTCCCTATGTGAGTATTAATACTGACTGTCTTATGTATTGTATTTTGTTGTAGGCGAAACCTTGGTCTTTCCACTTAAATGGAAAATAGCAATAAAGTGGAGAATATGTAACTGAAAAAATCTGCTCCACCATACTGCATTATTGAACTACAGCTGTTAATACAAACTTAGTATTTGATAATGCCAGAGTACTAGGAGAAAAAATGCATGAGATGATTATGTCAACTGCTTTTATCATGCCTAGCATATAGTAGCTTCTAAATTAATAATCACTAACAAATTATAAGAACATTTAAAGAATATGCAATATAGAAATTAAAGTATAATTTAGAAGATTCTGACAATTATACATACCTATGTTAGGTGTAGATATAGAACATTCCCCTCACTTCAAAAAAGATGCCCCTTGCTCCTTTTCAACAAATTCTATCTCCCCAAGGCAACCATGTAGGCAGAATAATGAGCCACTCCCCCTCCAGAATGCTTACAACCTGAGAATATGAACATCCTTTGAATATGTTACCTGGCAAAGGGACTTTTAAGACCTTGAGATAGGAGATAATTCTGGATTACCTGGATGGGCCTGGTAGAACCACATGAATCCTTAAAAGTAGAAGAGGAGGGCAGAAAGTAGGTCAGAAGAAGATATAACAGTGGGGAAAGAAAACAGGAGAGATTTCAGATGTGAGGAGCACATGATCCATTGTTGCTGGCTGTGAAGATGGAAGAAGCCAAGGAATACAGGTGGCCTCTAGAAACCAGGAACATGAACGAAGAAACAGAGACCTCAGTCCCACAGCTACAAACAGTGAATTCAGCCAATCACCTGAATGAGCAAGGAAATCGATTCTCCCCCAGAGTTTAGGGAAAGAAAAGTCCTGCAGCACCTTGATTTTAGCCCAGTGAGACCCGTATTAGACTGCTGACGTACAGACTATAAGACAGTTAGTGTTAAACATCTAAGTTTATGATAATTTTTTATGACAAAAATAGAAAATACAAACTATTTCCTGTGCTCTATCACTATAGGCTTTGTTCTTGGATTTTAAGTACATGTAATCATAAAGTACGAACTCTTTTGAGTCTGGCAGCTTTCACTTGACATAGTGTTTTTGAGGTTTACCTATATTTTTGAAACTGTATATATTTTTTTAAACTGCTGAGTACTGCTCCATTATGAATATACTATAATTTTATCCATCTTCTTGTTGATGGATATTTGGGTTGTTTCTGGTTTTTTTTTTTTTTTTTTTTTTTTTTTTTAAAGATTTTATTTATTTATTTGACAGAGAGAGATCACAAGTAGACAGAGAGGCAGGCAGAGAGAGAGAGGGGGAAGCAGGCTCCTTGCTGAGCAGAGAGCCCGACGCGGGCCTCGATCCCAGGACCCTGAGATCATGACCTGAGCCGAAGGCAGCGGCTTAACCCACTGAGCCACCCAGGCGCCCTGATTATGCACATTCTTGTACAAGTCTTTTTGTGACACACCTTTCCATTTCTTGGGTAAACCTGGGTAAACACCTAAGGAACAACTGCTAGGTCACAGGGTAGATATATGTTTAACTTTCAAAGAAATGCAAACAGTTCTCCGAAGTGGCTGTATCATTTCATTATCCCACTTGCACTGAGTTCCGGTTGCTCCATATCCTCACTTCACTGAACTGAGCACTTAAAATGTATTTCACTGTGTACCTAAGTGTACCACAACAAAAACAGTAGAAAAGAAAAGTAACAGGATACCGTATTTGTACATGCAGAAAATATAATATTGATCACCTGTCTTAGAAACTGTACTGTGCATGGAAGGAAAAAATCACAGAAAAAAAAATTTGATTAAAAAAAAATCCAGGGGCGCCTGGGTGGCTCAGTGGGTTAAAGCCTCTGCCTTCGGCTCAGGTCATAGTCTCAGGGTCCTGGGATCGAGCCCCACATCGGGCTCTGCTCAGCAGGGAGTCTGCTTCCCCTCTCTCTCTGCTTGCCTGTCAGCTTGTGATTTCTCTCTCTCTGTGTCAAATAAATAAAATCTTTTAAAAAAATCCAATTTTACCGTTTTAATTGTATCACACAGTATTTACTAGAAAAATTTCCTTCTGAAAAATCACTCTAAAAATGAACATTAGTGGTTTTATAACTGGAATCTGTTTAGCATCTATGTATAATCTCTGCATATTTAACTTGCATATGAATTAAGACTATTAATAAATGTTTGCCTTGGAGTGCCTGGGTGGCTCAATGGGTTAAGGCCTCTGCCTTCAGCTCAGGTCATGATCTCGGGGTCCTGGGATCGAGCCCCACATCGGGCTCTCTGCTCAGCAGGGAACCTACTTCTTCCTCTCTCTCTCTGCCTACTTGTGCTCTGTCTCTCAAATAAATAAATAAAATCTTAAAAAAAAAAGTTTGCCTTAAAATTCTTAAATTTTAAGAATTTAATCTTAAAAATTAAAAAAAAAATTCGGATGGAATTTTTATTATGTGAGGGGCGCCTGGGTGGCTCAGTAGGTTAAGTGGTTGTCTTTGGCTCAGGTCATGATCCCAGGATCCTGGGATTGAGCCCCACATCAGGCTCTGGTCAGCTGGGAGGCTGTTTCTCCTCCTCCCTCTGCCTGCTACTCCCCCTGCTTGTGCTTTCTTTCTGTCAAATAAATAAATAAAACCTTAAAAAAATAATTTTTATTATATGAGCTCTATTTATCTATACAGTTAAGTAATCTCTATGCCCAACATGGGGCTCAAATTGACCACCCTGATATGAAGAGTTACATGCTCTACTGATTGAGCCAGCCAAGCACCATCTTAAAATATTTTAAGACATCTAACATTGCTGAGGGGAGGTAAACTGTTAAAATCTCTACAGGGTACAATTTAGTATATTATAAATGTCCTAAACCCTTTGACTCTGAAATCCTACATGCTGGAATATATTCTATATATTTATTTGTGCATATGCAAAATAGTATTTGGGCAAAACTGTCTATCAGTAGTCTATAACAGCAAAACATTGGAACCAATCAAAAAAACTGCATCACTAGGGTTACTATGCAGCTAGGGAAAAAAAAATGGACTGCTTTTTAATGTTTAGAATAATTTTTTTTTCCTAAAAAATATTTTATTTATTTGACAGAGAGATAGAGAGAGCACAAGTAAGCAGAGCAGCAGGCAGAGGGAGAGAGAAGCAGGCTCCCTTCTAAGCAGGGAGCCGGATGATGGGCTTGATCCCAGGACCCTGGAATCATGACCCAACCCAAAGGCAGCCGCTTAACCAACTGAGCCACCCAGGTGCCCCAGAATAATTTCTAAGTAAAAAATACATATATGTATTTGTACATTTATAAGGTATCTGTAAGGATATACTATAAACTGACAAGTGTGGTAATTTCTAGAGAGGAGAGCTGTGTATCTGAGTGACAGGGGTGTGAGGTTTTTTTGCCATTTATTCTTGAATTCTGAACCATGTTACCATTAACTAGTAAAAACAAATTATCTCTGCATTATTGTAGTATAAGTTTTAGGGGAGAATCATCATCTAAATTTAACCAGAACCAGGGTTCTAACCAGAACGCTTAGAGATATCTAATTATAATTAGTTTCATTATTCTGTTAAAATTAGGAAATTTAAGGGGCGCCTGGGTGGCTCAGTGGGTTAAGCCGCTGCCTTCGGCTCAGGTCATGATCTCAGGGTCCTGAGATCGAGTCCCGCATCGGGCTCTCTGCTCGGCAGGGAGCCTGCTTCCCTCTCTCTCTCTCTGCCTGCCTCTCCATCTACTTGTGATTTCTCTCTGTCAAATAAATAAATAAAATCTTAAAAAAAAAAAAAAGTTATAAAAAAAAATTAGGAAATTTAAAATCTGACTGTATAAAAGGAATAATAAATCTTTATAACAGATGTATTAAGTTAATTCTTTTTTTAAGATTTTTTTTTATATATATTTGAGAGAGTGGAAGCAGAGGGATGACAGAGGTAAAAGGAGAAGCGGCTTCACCACTGAGAGGAGAGTCCAATGTGGGCCTCTGTCCCAGGACTCTGGGATCATGACCTGAGCCAAACGCAGCCGCTTAGCCGACTGAGCCACCTAGGCATCCCTAAAGTTAATTCTAAGTGGAAATCATGAGCTCCCAAATTGATAATATAGGAAAAACAATGGCTGGAGAGTAAAGGAAGAGGAGACAAATTAATAGGTGTGGTAAACCACCACCACCACCCTTGGGGCAAATGAACTGTTAAACAGGCTGCTGCTTCCGGTATTATTTTGAACTTATTTATACAATTTAAATACAGTTTATCTCTTGGGATACTGATTTTAATAGGAAAAAATAGACAAATTGAATGCAGGTTTAGAATAATAACAACTCCTCAATTTTACTGAGCCCTTTTCAACTTTAAGAAATTTTTTTTTCCAATTCATCTCACATACATCATTCCTTTTGCTCCTCATAATCCTATGAATGTGAGCAAATTTTATTCTGGTTTTATGTACCAGGGGAAAAAAAAGATACCCAGAGAAGGATTTGCCTGAAGTCACAATGTTTGTAAGAGTTAGAACCCGCACCCTGGTGCTCTTAATACTGGTTTCCCTACTTCCAATCTGCATCCCCTTCAGCCCATGCCCTATGTCTTGCCTTATCTCTCATCACAGTAACTTAACTTTTCTGCTGTTATATGCCTCCTAGGACATGGCAATTTTAATAACGATGCAATATGTATTGTACCTATCTACTTAAAAATTTTTAACATACCAAAATTGCATTAAAACATCAATATGCAATTATTTTCCCACCACTCAAAAAGTTTAATTATGTATTGAAGATTCTGGACCAGAAAATGTGTAAGGATAAGACAAAGAATATCAAAATAACTTGTAACAAATTTCTAGAACCTCTCACATATTAAAATTGTTAAGATAAAAATAGGATTTACAATACATGTTTGCCATTATGGTATAGTTAAAAAAATAACACCCATACTAAAATTAATTCATCCTACTTATCAAAATTCCTATTATATGAATGAAAATATTCAAATGCTTATAAATAGGTATTCAAAGTTTCTTTTGAACATTCTTTGGTGTTCATAAAACTGCATATATTATTATAGATCTCTTTATCATACATTTTTTCAGACTATACATTCAGTTTAAATTGGAAATGAAAAAATATAAATTAGATATTGTTATAGAAAGTAGTTACAGGGTAGATATTTTGATTTCATGATGCAAAAGTACTTACGGACAAGATTTACTTACTAAATTTAAAATAACTACCTATTCTTTGACACTTCTTATAGATCCACATGTCCCAGAAATTAAAAAAAGAAGCTGTGTTTAAGGCAGAAAATTCAAATGTGAGTTGACATTATTTATGATTCTCTCAGCTGGTTGTTTCACAAAATATGGAGCTAAATGAAAAATGAGAACCCTCGCATTGCTTGGATCCCAGCTTGACAAGCAACGTGGAATGGCAGATGCATAACAAGAAATGGAATATTCTACTTCAGAGGAAGAAGACAAGTGATCGAATAACATGCACACAACTTAGTATAAGTTCTTTACCCTAATAAAGTAATTATTCATTTGCAAATATTACCAAAAGTAAAAAAATTTATTTTACAGAGTGGTTGGTTTTTGTAATACATCAATAATGTTATATACTTCCCTATTCTCAATGCTTGTCTCATTTCAGTGGTTGGTTTCTCCCAAATAATTTAGTTTACATTTAAAGTGGCAATACAGCTTTTACTTAATGGATTTAAGTTATAATTAGAAACCAGTTTTATATACAGAAAATCCATAAATATAGAACTTTTATTCCTATTTTATCCTAGGGCTATGCAAAAAATTGACTAAAAATTTTTCATTTGGGTCTTTGTAATAAACATGTAAATACATTATTTACAATGGAGATGCTTTCTGACAGAAAGTAAACACACAAGTAATTTTGGTCTTCATTAGAATCCATCATTATATGTTCATTTTTGAAGATGATGTGATACATCATGTTCACTCAAATTTTAAGATTCCTGTTATACACATAATTCAAGTAATTATTTTACTTGTACAATTAATGCTTCGTTCTGTATTTAAATTTCCTTTAAGAAAGATTCCTTGATCCAATCGCAGGGAGCTTTAGAATTTTTTTCGAATACAGCAAATGTTTCTGTACAATTATGTGCAATTTTCTTCCTTCTGGCAATATTATAAATACCGAGTAAATTAATCTTCATTGTTCATATCCCACAGGTAATTCTTGAGTTATCTCACATGATGTAAGTACCATCTTTGTAGTATTTCATGGACTCCATTTGTTTTGTCATAGCTAGAACATCATGAAATCCAGTACTTAGGCCAGACATATGTTGAAAATATGCCTCTTTTTCCACTTGAATTGTTAAATTGTTTACTCCAGCATCTTTAAGTATTCCTGTAACCTGTTATCAAAACCCATACATTTTAAAGCATTTAGATTAATACATTTAGTGCATATCTTATAACTGAGATTACATTTTTTTCATAGCCACAGATAGTCAAAGATAATCCTCAAAGTAATATTTATTATTTATTTGGTCAAATGTTAGCTATATTTCTTTAGACGGCCAAATTACTGACCTGACATTCAAACTTGAAAAGGGAAATAGCTTTTGTTTCTAATATGGTAGGTTTAGAATAGGAATATAGGGAACTGCTTTGATCCTTACTTCCAATCACAGCGTTAAATGCTGCCAACTTGACTGTAATTACTGTTAATCTAAATCTGTATTTATAGTAATTTATTTCTGGATAATCGATTGGGAGCCAATGTGGATCATAAGTAAATTTTTTTACATTCACTTAAGCCTGTCATTTAAGCACTAAAACTTAATTTTATTTTAACCATTTTGGGCTGGAAAACAAATCTAGACATAAAAAGTAAGTTATATTATCCTTGAACAGCTAAAAGATTGGTGTTTTTGAACAGTTAATTGATTACTCAACTGTGTAATTTATAATGTGTCCCAGTTTTTGCATGAATTAACTCAAATGAGATTACTTTAATTACAGACAAAAGATTATCACCTGCTGTACTATTCTTTGTTCCAGCACATCTGATGTCACCTGTATATGAATTGTTCCTGCCACAACACTGGCTGAATGACGCCAAAAATGAGGGTCTCGGTATGATATTAATCCTTCAATTTTCTGTATCTGTCAAATAAAAGAAGAGATGATGTAAATGGACTTAAAAAGCTGATTTACTTAACAGAAAGCAAACTTTTTGGTCCAAGAAACTACTATTAAGCTGATTTTAGTAAAAAGATAATAAGGAGAGCAAAGAAGTAAGAAAAGAAAGGGATAACTTGTTTGAAGTAAAGGTGCCTAAAATATTTTGAAATGGGAATGATGTCAGGGAAGACAGGTCTGAACAGGAAATGAATGGGGGTGACAGGTGTCTTTACACTCAACAGTTGCATACCCATTTTCACCTCTTTAAGAGGTACTGTGCCTTTTCTAAACACTGGATATTTTGAGTGGACTACCTGGTTTCCTCACATTTATACACACATTCATATATTAATGGTTACATAAACATGTTTAAAAGATATCCTCTATGTTTAAAAATGAACTGATTAAGTAACAGATATTGCATACATTGTAACACTACATGCATTAAAAGTGTATGACGGTATTTATCAACATGACATAACTAAATGGGGAAAATTTTGCAAAGCAGTACAAAACAGTTTTTGCCATTTTTATTTTCAAAATAGCTTTAAAAATTTTTAAAAAGATTTTCTTTATTATTTATTTGAGAGAGAGAAGCAGGCTCTGTCCTCTGAGCAGGGAAGAAAATGTGCTTTTCCATATTAAGATATTTTGAAGATGGGGTGCCTGGTTGGCTCAGTTGGCAGAACATGTGAGTTCAAGCTCCACACTAGTGGCAGAGAGTCCTTAAATAAAAACAAGGCAAAATAAAACAAAAATATTTTGAAGTTGGGGCGCCTGGTGGCTCAGTGGGTTAAAAGCCTCTGCTTTTGGCTCAGGTCATGATTTCAGGGTCCCGGGATTAAGCCCCGCATAGGGCTCTCTGCTCGGTGGGGAGCCTGCTTCCTCCTCTCTCTCTGCCTGCCTCTCTGCCTACTTGTGATCTCTGTCAAATAAATAAATAAATAAATATCTTAAAAACAAAACAAAACAAACAAAACAAAGCAAAACTTTTTTTTTCTTTTTAGTAGGATGTAGGTGAGAAAACTTCACAAATTTACGAAAACAGTGGGTTAAGATGTTATTTCTTAAACATTCAAGATATTAACTTCTCATCAGCAGATCCTAATTTAACATGATATGGCAAGGGTGCCTGGGTGGCTCAGTTGGTTAAGCATCTGCCTTTGGCTCAGGTCATGATCCCGTGGTTCTAGGATTGAGTGCTATGTGGGCTCCTTGCTCAGCGGGAGCCTGCTTGTCCTTCTCCCTCTGCCTGCTGCTACCCCTGCTTCTATTCTCTCTTTCAAATAAATAAGTAAAAATATACCCCCCCAAGGTTTTTATTATTTGACAGAGAGAGAAAGAAAGCAGGAGAGGGAGAGGGAGAAGTGGACTCCCTGTTAAGCAAGGAGCCCAATGCAGGACCTGATCCCAGGACCATGAGACCACAACCTGAGCTGAAGGCAGACGCTCAACCAACTAAGCCACCCAGGCACCCTAAGTAAATAAAAATCTTTAAAAAAAAATTAGGGGCCCCTGGGTGGCTCAGTGGGTTAAAGCCTCTGCCTTCGGCTCAGGTCATGATCCCAGAGTCCTGGGATCGAGCCCCGCATCGGGGTCTCTGCTCTGCAGGGAGCCTGTTTCCTCCTCTCTCTCTGCCTGCCTCTGCCTACTTGTGATCTCTGTCAAATAAATAAACAAAACCTTAAAAAAAAAATTAAAAGAAGAAAAGAAAAAGAACATGCAAGTCTTTATTTTGGGGTTGTGAGTTTGAGGCCCATGTTGAGTGTAGAGATTACCTTAAAAAAAAAAAGTATCAAATTCTCTTTCTCAGGGTCATGAATTCAAGCCCCATGTTGGTTGTAAAGCTTACTTGGAAAAAAAAAAAATGAGGGGCGCCTGCCTGGCTCAGTCAGTAGAACCTGTGATCTCAGGATTGTGGGTTTGAGCCCCACGATGGGCGCAGAGATCACTTAAAAACATTTTATTTATTTTAGAGAGTAAGAGAGCGAGAGAGCGCACACACTAGTGGGGGGAGGGGCAGAGGGAGAGGGGAGAGAGAATCTCAAGCAGATTCCCCAAGGAGTGCAGAGACTGATGCAGTGCTCAATCCCAGGACCCTGAGATCATGACCTGAGCTGAAGGCAGCGGTTTAACCCACTGAGCCACCCAGGCGCCCTGAAATGCCATTGCTACAAACTGAATTCCATAAATTCCTGGGTCTGTTTCTGGACAACCAATTTTTAAAAAATTGATTTATATGTTTATTGCTGTGCAAGAATAAAACTGTTATTTGTGTTAGTTAATTCTGTAACTTTATAATCACAGAATGGGATCCTATTAGTTAATTCTGTAGTTTTTACATCTTTGTTGTTTTTATTCTCAAGCATTAACACTTCCAAATAAGTCTCTAAGTAATACTGGATTACCTATTCTCCCCCAAAACAAAAACAAACAAAAGAAAAGAAACCCAGGAAAGGCAACTGCACTGAGATTTAAATGCAAGAAATAGGACAACTTCATAATAGTTTCCCATCCAAGAAAAATCTCTCCATTTATTCACTCCCTATTTTCTTTTCTTTCTTTCTTTCTTTTTTTAAAAAAGATTTTGTTTATTTATTTAACAGAGTGAGAGAGAGAGATCACAAGTAGGCAGAGAAGCAGGCAGAGAGGGGGAAGCAGGCTCCCCACTTAGCAGAGAGCCCAATGCGGGGCTCGATCCCAGGACCCTGGGATCATGACCTGAGCTGAAGGCAGAGGCTTAACCCACTGAGCCACCCAGGCACCCCTCTTTTCTCTTCTTTCAAAGATTTCATTTATTTATTTGACAGAGATCACAAGTAGGCAGAGAGGCAAGCAGAGAGAGAGGAGGAAGCAGGCTCCCTGCTGAGCAGAGTGGGATGCGGACCTCGATCCCAGGACCTCAGGATTAGAACCTGAGCCAAAGACAGAGGCTTAACCCACTGAGCGACCCAGGCACCCCTCACACCCTATTTTATATGTATGTTAGTTATGTATGTATGTATGTATGCATATATGTATGTATTTACTTTTGAAAGAGAGAAAGAGAGTGTGTGTGTGCACACACAAATGGGGGGCGGAAGGGACTAAGAATATTAAGTAGCCTCCACGTGGAGCCTGATGCAGGGCTCGATCTCACGAGTCTGAGACGATGACCTGAGCCAAAATCAAGAGTCAGATGCTTAACCAACTAAACCTTTTTATGTCTTTTAAATAAAACTGTATTTTCTTAATTCATATTTTGCACATTTCTAGTTGAGTCAACTTACTCAATTTCAAATGCTATTTTATTTATTTATTATTACTACTTTTTCAAATGCTATTTTATTTTTTTTAAAGATTTTATTTATTTATTTGACAGAGAGAGATCACAGGTAGGAAGAGAGGCAGGTAGAGAGAGAGAGGAGGAAGCAGGCTCCCTGCTGAGCAGAGAGCCCGATGCGGAACTCGATCCCAGGACCCTGAGATCATGACCTGAGCCAAAGGCAGTGGCTTAACCCACTGAGCCACCCAGGCGCCCTCAAATGCTATTTTAAAAGGAAAAAATATAGTGAATAAATTACACACAGTACCTTTTCTAAAGCAAGATGTAGCTCTTTTTCATATTCTGGTGGCAGTCTCAAAAGTAGAACCTGACAGGCATCTTTAATCAGTGGAACAACACTGAGAAATATTAATATAGCAATAAAGAGAGAACACAGGGGATCAGCGATGAACCATCCAAACTGCTCTATAAGAACTGTGGATACAATTACACCAATACTGCCAAGTGTGTCTGCCAAAACATGTAGAAATACACCTACAAATAAAATATGAAAACATTAAAAATTAAAACACATCTCGATCTTTTATCCTTTTTATAAATATTACTGGGTACCTACTACGCACCTGATTTTGTTGGGGATAGTACTTAAAAAAAAAACTCAAAAAACACGGTCACTGCTCTCAAAGAATTCACGGCACAATTGTAAAAAGAGAAAGATATAGGGAACTACAGCTCAGACTGGTGAATTTTATGATGGTGTGGTTTTCCTAGAAATCACATAGAAGCCAAGTTCTGACAATACCCAAATTAAATAGTCACAATAAATAATTCAACACAGTAAATAATACTTCCCCTATACATTTTATAGTAAAATAAAAATTTCCTGGTTCTTTTGTAGTGAAAGTTCATAATGACATAGTATTTCCCTTCCAAATAATTTTTATGCAAAAGTCACTATGAAAAGGACTCTATAATACAATTATCTGATTAAAATAGACATTTATGAAGAAATGTGAGCATTTTCTAAAGCAGATGGCTTCAGACATTTTTTTAAGCCACAGAGTGTTTCTCTAAAATAAAACTGTAACCAGAAACCCAATATTTACTAAAAATAAGACAGTGTCAATTCAGAACACAGTTGAAAAATAGGACAGTATTTGGCAAGGACTCACCCCTCATGTTAGCATTCATGCCTCTGCCTGCAGATCCGTGGCTGTGACCATGCCCATGGTCACTGTGTCCATGCATATGGTGGGAATGACTGTGATCAGATGAATGACAGCTTCCCTGAGAAGCTCCATGGTTATGGTTATGGGCATGGCTAAAGGCACAGATACCAATGAGGTTTACTATCAGCCCTCCAACTGAGACTGGCTAGAAAAAGGAGAAAAGAAAGCCTTTAAATTTGTAATTTAAAAAATATATTTGTTATTTAAAAGCTACTGTACATCTAAATATGTTTTTCTATTTACAGTTTTCCAAAGTATTTTTGGTAAAATTTAAGTTCAATAAGGATATCCAAAAAAATTATTTTTTAATCTTTTTTAAAAAAATTAACATATATTATTAGCCCCAGGGGTACAGGTCTGTCAATACCAGGTTTACACACTTCACAGCACTCACCATAGCACATACCTTCCCCCAATGTCCATAACCCCACCACCCTCTCTTTACCCCACTCCCTGAGGCAACCCTCAGTTTGTTTTGTGAGATTAAGAGTCTCTAATGGTTTGTCTCCCTCAAGGATATCAAAAATTTTTAAAAAGGAGATTTTAGAATATTTTAGAAGAAACATTTTAACTTTCAAATAGCAAAGTTTTGACAAGTAGAGGAATTTGGACTTGCTTTAATCAATAAAGAACATGTATCTGGTTCATGATTTATGAATAAGTTATACTAGAGTTTTGTTTCATTTAAATAGAGCTTGAAAGTACTGCTTACTAGAGCAAGTATGCACTCTAGCTAAAATCTTGTTTATATTACCAGATGAATTTCAGTTTGTAAGGCAATGATTATAATTTACTAACTAGTAGATTCCAAATATATATAATCTTATTGTGTTTCTTAAAACATAGTAAAATTTCCCAAAGTAAAAAAAAGGTATAATGGAAAAACAAACATGTAATAGTAATCTTTCACTTTTTTTTTTTTTTTAAAGAAGTGAATGGAATTATCTTGATTTAATAATGCCATATAACACCCTAAAGGATAAACAAAGTTACCCTTTACTATCCTCTTATAAAATGATTTTGGATGTTCAGGGTGTTACTTAATTTACCATATATTATAATTTCTCCTTTAGAGAAATCCACTTGATTTATAAAAAGAATATATAAAAATAATGGGGACAGATAATTCAAATTAATTTCCAAAGATTATAAGACAAGAGATTCACTTTAGTAAACATGAATGGAAATTATACACTTCTTAATGAGGCTCAGACCATTTATCTGTCTGATTTTAAAATTTTAGTTGGCTTTATGAACTTGAAAATGGTTCCTAAATTTTGAATAAAATCAAATATTATATACAGAGACTCCATCATCTCAAATATTTCTCCTCTAATGATAAATGTTTCATTTGTATAGATTTCATCAGAAAAAAATAATGTAGAAAGTGTAAGCATGTAACCCCCCAAAATCAGTCAATGAGAGAATGGTGTACTTTCTATGCACACACTAAAATACATACATAAACACCTTTTAAAACCAGCAATAATATCACATTATAATGCTGCTTTGGAATTTTTTTTAACTTAGTACAGTTTATAAGTATTTCTCATGCCAGTGTATATAATATGCCTCATTCCTTTTTTTTTTTTAAATAAAGATTTTATTTATTTGTTTGACAGACAGAGATCACAAGTAGGCAGAGAGGCAGGCAGAGAGAGAAGGAAGCAGGCTCCCTGCTGAGCAGAGAGCCCGATGCAGGGCTCCATCCCAGGAACCTGGAATCATGACCCGAGCCGAAGGCAGAAGCTTAACCCACTGAGCCACCCAGGCGCCCCTGCCTCATTCTTTTTATTGGCTATACAGTATCCTATGAATGACAGCTTTATTTCTTTATTTAACTAGTCTTTTCCTTGGTGGACATTTTTTTTGTCACCATTATGAGCAAAGGCACAAGGAATCATGCACCTTTACACATCTGTGCAAATATGTTTTGCAAAAATTTCTATAACAAACATTAAAGGTAAAAGATATAAGCATTTAAAATTCAAAATATATTTCTAAACTGTAATCAAAGCATTTTATTAATATATGCTTCCAGCAACCAGATTCATAACTGCTTATAGTCATCCAACAATTAATTGCTAATTTCCTACTGCAAGCCAGATGCTAGTTTAAGTGTTAATGAGAGAAAATTCAGGTCCTAAAGATACTTCACTTATATCTTTAGTTGTGGAAGAAAGACAAAGGGTTATAAGTCAATGTTGCTTTAAAAAAAAAAAAAAGATATAACAGGAATACTGAGAAAGGGAAATATACAAAAAAGTCTTTGAAGAGGGATATATTTTTTAAAGATTTTATTGATTTGACAGAGACACAGCGAGAGAGGGAACACAAGCAGGGGGAGTGGAAGAGGGAGAAGCAGGCTTCCTGTGGAGTAGGGAGCCTGTTGCAGGGCTCGATCCTAGGACTCTGGGATCATGACCTGAGCCAAAGGTAGACGCTTAATGACTGAGCCATCCAGGCGCCCTGAAAAGAGGGATTAATGGAAAATATCTCACTGGAAGAGACATATCAACAAA
The DNA here is from genome assembly GCF_011764305.1 of Mustela putorius furo. NCBI lineage: Eukaryota > Metazoa > Chordata > Mammalia > Carnivora > Mustelidae > Mustela > Mustela putorius. Next base: position 1,906,628 of record NW_025421294.1, read on the forward strand.
GTCCTGACAAAGGCTGGAAGGCAGATGTGAGGGAAGGGCATGCCAACTACAAGAAATAGCATATGCAAAGGTTTGAAGGTCCAGGGAGAACATTATAAACTACTACAATCAACAAAGTAAAGCCTTTAAAGTGATAGTATTTTTCTTTTCTTTTCTTTTCTTTTTTTTAAAGATTTATTTATTTATTTGACAGAGAGAGATTACAAGTAGACAGAGAGAGATTACAAGTAGGCAGAGAGAGATTACAAATAGGCAGAGAGGCAGGCAGACAGAGAGAGGAGGAAGCAGGCTCCCTGCTGAGCAGAGAGCCCGACGCGGGATTCAATCCCAGGACCCTGAGATCACGACCCGAGCCGAAGGCAGCGGCTCAACCCACTGAGCCACCCAGGCGCCCATAAAGTGATAGTATTTTTCTGATTCTATCTCTAATATTTTGCAAATTTCCTCAGGTATCTATAAAGCACCTCTTTTAAAAAATGAATTTACTTTTATTTATTTTTAGATTTTTAATTTCCTTTTGACAGAGAGAGACATAGCCAGAGAAAACACAAACAAGTAGAATGGCAGAGGGAGAAGGAGGCTTCCTGCAAAGGAGGGAGCCCCACGCAGGGCTCAATCCCTGACCCAACCCAAAGGCAGATGCTCAACAACTGAGCCAGCCAGGTACCCCTATAAAGCACATCTTCACAGAAAAAAATTTAATAAGTCAGAAAGAAATCTTAGGTTTTAGACTGTCATATAATATTCTAACTAAAATACCAGCAAAAAGGATTAATTTCTAAGAGTCAGCGGCATAAATTCAAAGACAAGATAAGAAATTATGTTAACTTAGAGGTGCCTGGGTGGCTCAGTGGGTTAAGCCTCTGCCTTCAGCTCGGGTCATGATCTCAGGGTCCTGGGATCCAGCCCCATGTCGGGCTCTGTTCAGTGGGGAGCCTGCTTCCCCTCTCTCTGCCTGCCTTTCTGCCTACTTGTGCTCTCTCTGTCAAATAAATAAATAAAATCTTGGGCGCCTGGGTGGCTCAGTGGATTAAAGTCTCTGCCTTCGGCTCAGGTCATGATTCCAGGGTCCTGGGATTGAGCCCCACATCGGGCTCTCTGCCTGCTTCTCTGCCTACCTGTGATCTGTCAAATAAATAAATAAAATCTTAAAAAAAAAATAAAGAAAAAAAGAAAATCCTAAAAAAAAAGAAATTATGTTAATTTAAATTAAAAAATAAAAGCTTCCTAGATCAGTAACTACAAATAAACTTCAGCATAGAAAAGACTGTATGGGGTATGAATAGAAATTCAAACAGGAGAATAAAGACTTACTGTTAACATGTGTGTGTCTAATTCCGGAGGATCAATTAATCTAGCCACTGACTCCATAAACACAAAAAAGGCTATTACCATTAGAAAAAGTCCATTAATAAATCCAGAGAGAATTTCTATTCGGCCATACCTAAAAATGTAGAATATATTTTTAGGAAAGAAAAATGACAAATATTTTTAAAGTATAAATATTATTTTAAAAAAGAGGATATAAGTCCAAATTTTCAACTACATACATAAATAATATGATCACAAAATTACCAAGATTTTAAATATCATACTAATGCTGGAAGAGTCTCTCTGTACTTTAGTTTGTTGCAATTATAAATATATATTTTTTTATAAATACAAATATTTATCAAAGTCCTTCAATGTTTCCCCTTACATAAAGCCTTTCTTAGCAAGAAGTTCCTTCTCTCCTTTTAATGGGCTCTCCCTTGATGGGTTCTGTACCTGTCATAACATACAGACTGCTTTGTACCAAAATTATTTGTATTTTTGGCTCACCTATCTTTCACAATGTTAACAGTTGAAAGAGCTGAATTTATCAATCTATTCAGGTTAGGTCTTACCAAAATTCTTTGTACAAATCAAGGATTCTAGTATTTGTTGAACTGAATTGTTGATGAAAGGGAATTTCATGCATAGCCTCTTCAAATTTTGAATACTCTTTCTAATGGCAAAGATACAAATGACCATGCACATTCCACTGTCTCAAATAAACTGTTAGGCAAAGAGCTCAAAATCTAACTGATTTTCTGTTCTCTCCATACAAGAGGAATTAGTCAGAGAATATAATCTGGAGCTTACTGCCATTTACTTGTTGATGATATGCTTGGTTTATTTCCTTGTATCTACTCCAATTTAAAGAAAACTAAAGCTCTGAAAAATTACTTTTATTAAAGTAATTAAAAATTACTTATATTTAATTACTTGTATGAGTAATAAAATTTTATTCCCTAAGATGGAATTTGCCCTTAGATTTTTCCATTGTATTATATCACCTTGATGGTCAGTGTACCTACCCATAGGAAAAAATCCGAGTTGCTTTCCATCTACTCATCAAGGCCGCAAAAAGACCCATGACCAAAGCAGAGCAGTCAAAGAGCATGTGAAATCCATCTGAGATCAGACCCAGACTATTGGTCAACACGCCATAGAATAATTCAACAAAGGTAAAAAGCTAAAAAATAAATTTTAAAGAAAAACAGGAGAGGATGTTAGGAAATACTGTCTCAAGAGATTTAACAGAACTTAATCATGAGAATTTTAACCCTTTAGTTAAACAAACTTCTTCTTAAAGATTTTTTTATTTGACAGAGAGAGAGACAAAGAGGGAGAGGGAGCAAGTGAGTACAAGCAGGGAAGCAACAGGCAGAGAGAGAGGGAGAATCAGACTCCCCTCGGTGCAAGGAGCCCAGGTGGGTAGCTCAATCCCAGGACTCTGAGATCCTGACCTGAGTGGTAGGCAGGGGCTTAACCAACTGAGCCACCTTTTATTATGCAAACCTTTCTTAAAGATATAACTGCCACTTCATTTCATTTCATATAAACTGTAAAACAGGGACACCTGGGTGGCTCAGTTGGTTAAGCATCTGCCTTTGGCTCAGGTCATGATCCTAGGGTCCTGGGATCAAGTCCTTCATTCAGCTCCTTGCTCAGTGGGGAGCCTGCTTCTTTCCTGCCTGCTCTGCCTGCCACTACCCCAGTTTGTGCACGCTCTCTGTCAGACAAATAAACAAATCTTAAAACAAACAAACAAACAAACAAACTGTAAGATACTATACTATATCAGATATGTTCATCTTATAAATTATTGAAATAGAGATAGTTTCATTCATGTCTGTAGAACTTAATACACTAGGCTATAAAATGTTAGCAATCTCAGGGGTAGGGGGGTGCCTGGGTGGCTCAGTGGGTTAAGTCTCTGCCTTCAGCTCAGGTCATGATCCCAGGGTCCTGGGATCAAGTCCCAAATCGGGCTCCTTGTGCAGCAGGAAGCCTGCTTCTCTCTCTGCCACTCTGCCTGCTAGTGCTCTTTGACAAATAAATAAATAAAATCTTAAAAAAATAAAATAAAATAGTACACTAAACTAATGCATCTAAAATGCCTCAGAAATGGTTTGCTTAAGTAGTCTGAATATGATCCTGTAATCTTCCTATTACTGAAAGAAAATGTAGTTTTTAGGAAATGTCACAAATATATAAAAATCTTACCAGATTCAAACACAAGAAGTAAAAGATCTGCCTAGAGTCATTCTCCTCAAGAATTTGTTTTAGTGATTCCTTAATAAACCTGGGGATCGATTGGGAGCTATGCTGGAAAGCATCACCCATGAAATTATAAAGAGGTGTTCCTTCAGGAGAATATCCAATTAGGGTGCCTTTCTGTCCTCTCTTGGAAGGAGATGATAAGATGTTGGCAGCTTTTAAAAAAGGGGAAAAAATAACATTAAAAATGTTTTGAAAGTTTAAGCTACCAAAACCAAGATGGCATCTGTTGGCACTAAATGCAAGCCCTGAACAAATTCCCAAACTAAGTAAATTATTTCAACATCAGAATCCATGAGATGAAATTTCCTAAGGGGAAAAATGCTCACACAAAATGAAGAATATAGCGCTCACTACTACTCCTCCAGACAGGACATGTTCAGTGCTTTCCTGGTGTGCTGCTTTGTTCAAAGCTCGAAGCTGGTCTGTTATTGGATGTGTCCAAAAATTTCCAAAAAGTAGAGCACTAATAAAAATGGGAAAGGATCCATAGCGGGCATATTTGGAAACTTCCATTTTGACTGAACAAATGGAATCGACATAGAAATCCAGGATCATGACAAAAAAGATAACTGTTGTGAAAGGCATTATGAGAGAAAACCAAGACTCGACTTTACTCTAGAAATTAAAAAAGAAAAAAAAATAAATTGTTAGTACTGCACTGGAATAAAGTTCATGTCTTATGCTTTAGTTAATCCCTTTATATTTAAACAAATATTCTAACTCAATATGATTCATAAAATGCTAAGAGCTGTAAAATATTAGTATATTTCCCAGTAACCCCCAAAGTATTAAAAATAAAAGTGCTATGGTTTAATGATTATATAAATTCTAGGTGACCCACAATCCTTGTCTGTAACACACAGTAACTATTAAACAGGTTCTTCAGCGTCTCGGTGGCTCAGTTGGTTAGGCATCTGACTTTTGATTTCTGCTCAGGTCATGATCTCAGGGTTGTGGGATCAAGCCCTGCAACAGGCTCAGTGTGGAGTCTGCTTGTCCCTTTCCCTCTGCTCCTCCCCCAGGTCACCCATTCTCTCTAAAATAAATACATATTCTTAAATTGATTCCTTTGGGCCACAGGAATAGGATGAATATATAAATGGAATAGTACCTGATTTGTATTTTCTATAAACAGTAAAATTTACCCCAAAATTTTTCCAAAAATTGTCATAAAAAGCAATGATAATTTAAGATACTTGCAAGCTCAAAGTGAAATAAAATACAATGTACTGAACTAAAATTTTTAAGTAAGAGCAAATCATTTTACTTATTACCAATAAATTCCTACTCTTACCTCAGTTGTCACAGAAAGAACAATGACCCATGGGCACAAGAGGAGCACAGAAACAAGATGGGATAAAGCTTGAAGACGTTTGGCTCCACCAACATCTACAGAGAGTTTTCTGGAAGCTGTATGAAAACCAACTTTACAACACAAAGCCAGTACTAGCAACAATACTCCACCCTATGAGTAAAATTAGATAAGTTTCATTAGAAACACACAGCCAATGCTCAATCCTTAAATACATAATATTTGAAGAAATGGAGCTATTAATGTCTCTCTTCCATACCCCACATTACTGAACTACTTAAATGTCAGGCAGTACTGTAAATTACTGCAACTTATTTCAAGTGCACTTTTAAAGCTATAGTTGCTCTACTTTTTTACAATCTCTCGATCACATTAGGAACAAAGAAAAGAACATACCTTGTGATCTGCCACACCTAAGAAGGCAATGGCTGTGTAAAGCATGTGAGTTAGAGCACTGTCATGATGTCCTTCAGCTAAGTGAGTTGCAGTAAAGGAAAAAAAATAACCCCAAATATTAACTCCTTGAATCCTGAAGTCCTCTTATAATTTTAGCTACATTATTTTAGGCTGACAATAGACTAGTTTGGGGACCCCAAACCTGACTACTTGCCAACAGTTTATTGCCCTTAAAAACAAAAAAATTAAAAATTTAATTTGGGGAAATGATTTACAAATTGGGACGGCCTATATTTCTTTTGTTGTCTCCAAAACAATTAGAATAGCCCTTGAGAAATAGTTGTTAAATTTTAGAAGTCAACCTCCAAAAGTAAATGCATGTATACTGTAAGTTATGACAAAGGGACAAGAGCAAGGAATTTCTTGGACCACTACTGTCATGAAATTAAGATTGCTCTTTCAGAGAATGTCAAATCAGTCCTAAATCTGTTTCTAAATCACTAAACACATAAACCTCAATAAAGCAAGTAGCAAGCAGAAAGGGGCATGGGTGGCATATCACAAGCAACCTGTTCTGCAAAGTCACACCACTCTCTTTCATTGTAACAAAGTAAACTGTTACTTAGTTAAATGACAGGCTTTATGACAGTATCAGTAACCAGAAGAATCAAAACTGGTATTCTAAGGTCAGCTGAATGGAGTGGGCAAAGGTGTATAGACAGGGAAAAACAAGGCAAGTCTGTTTGTAGAGGAAAATGAGTATACATATTTGACTGGAAAGCTGAGGTTACAGAGTAGTGGAAGCTCGACTAGACGTAAGAGTTTAGAGCAAGAGAGTGATTACTAGGTGAAGGAACTCAGCTTTTTCTTTCAGGCAAAGATGTCAAATATTTTTCAATAAATTTCAAAGAAGTTTATATTTAATAATTGCAACTGACTTCTAAATTGATCATTTAAATCATTAAATTTGTTACAAGGTAGCCAACAGAGTGATTTTGTTGACAAGCAAGTAAAAAAAAAATTTTTTTTAAGCACTAGGATATTCTAAAATAGTCTTTCATTGTCCCTGTAGAAGATATTGATGGAAATGCTATAAAATACTTAATTTGTTCTAAATTTACTCATTATTTGAATACCTACATTAACCCATGGAAGTTTCATTCATGACTGATTTTATTTTTATTTTTTCATGACTGATTTTAATTCAATCCTCCTTCTTGTCCCATTCTGCCAGTCTTCTATTTTTCCGCAAGACTAAAGTATTTCAATCTATTGTAAAAGGATACGGTGTTCAGCCATTTTAGCCATGAGATCATCATTGTCGAAAAGCAATAGGCAGATTACAGCAATAATGAAAAAAGCAGCCCCTCTTGTCTGAAAATGAAGAAAATATTAGCAAGGATGGCTATTTTAAGAGTTGATATTCAAGGCCATGATTATATAAATGCTAAAGAAAAATTATTTTCTAAATAAATATTTAAAGAAAAAATAACATCTCACATTAAAGCCCTTCTACTATACAATATAAATTTGCAGTATTTTTTTTTAAAGATTTTATTTGTTAAAAAAAAGATTTATTTATTTGACACAGAGAAAGAGAGAGAGAGCGTGAGCGCACAAGCAAGGGGAGCAGCAGAGGGAGAGAGAGAGGCTGGCTCTCCACTGAGCAGGGAGCCCGATGTGGGGCTTGATCCCGGGACCCTAGATCACGACCTGAGCTGAACGCAGACACTTAACAGACTGAGCCACCCAGGCGCCCCTAAATTTGCAGTATTAACAGTAACATAAACAAGTAAAGAGCTCCAACAAATTCTGCAGGATATTTTGAAGGCATTTAAGACACATAGGAATGACAACCTGAACTGTCTCCTTGCTAAGAGGGCTAGCCGGGTTACTGTGCACAAACTATTAGTGTTTGCAGAATTAATTTTCCTAAATGTTACTTTGCTTCTGGTTGAAAAGCCCAAGCAGCTACAGAATAATTAGTAGGAACTTATTTTATTCTACAACATGTAAGTGATAGAGAAGACAGTTAATTTACAATAATATCAATATTCTAGTTGCCATTCTTCTAGGGAAAAAGAATAAGAGGCACATTAGGAAAATTAGCAAGTCATTTCTCATATTCAGCAAAAGTGTAGAGCATTTAAAAGCTGATGATTCTTTTTTTATAAGTTTATGTTCTCATCTCAGAAAAGGATTTTGACAAAAGAAAATTAGGAAGAACATACTGCCTAGTTTATGCAAATACTTCAGAATGCTTGGTATAAAAGCCATCTGAATAGCAATATGATACATTCTGTATTTATAAATTTACAAGTATAAAACAAAACAAAACAAATTTACAAGTATACTGCCACACATTTTCATTAAATAAAAGTTAAAATTTTTTTTAAAGATTTTATTTATAAAGTTCAAATTTAAATGATCTTTTTTTTTTTTTAAAGATTTTATTTGACAGAGAGAGAGAAATCATAAGTAGACAGAGAAGCAAGCAGAGAGAGAGAGGGGAGGAAGCAGGCTCCCCGCAGAGCAGAGAGCCCGATGCGGGGCTCGATCCCAGGACCCTGGGACCATGACCCGAGCTGAAGGCAGAGGCTTTAACTCACTGAGCCACCCAGGGGCCCCAAATAAAAGTTAAAATTTAAAGTGAGAATCCTATTTTATTCATGAACATGATTACCACTACACTTGATAAATTCTTTGTTAGTGTGGTAGATGGATATCTTGACAAATGTCAGTATACATAAACCACACAATTTAAAATTTCATAATTTTCATTAAACTAGAATATGACAATATCAACAAAGCCAGAATATAATTTAATTTTTTGTTAAAGAGGGCAACTGAGAATTTTGTAGGGCTTCAGTCATAACAAAGAAAAAAATACATGCTATGTTCCTGGATAGATGCCCAGATTCATTATAGACACTAATGGCATGATGTGTACGATTCATATTCTCATTTCTGAGTATTAGGGCAGTAAAAATTTTTATTTATTTTTAATTATATTTTTAAAAGATTTATTTATTTGAGGGACGCCTGGGTGGCTCAGTTGGTTAAGCAGCTGCCTTCGGCTCAGGTCATGATCCCAGCGTCCTGGGATCGAGTCCCACATCGGGTTCCTTGCTCCGCAGGGAGCCTGCCTCTCCCTCTGACTCTGCCTGCCACTCTGCCTGTGCTCGCTCTCTCTCTCTCTCTGACAAATAAATAAATGAAATATTAAAAAAAAAAAAAAAAGATTTATTTATTTGAGAGAAAGGTGGGAGGGGCAGAGGGAGAGGGAGAGAGTGTCAAGCAGACTCCACACTGAATGAACAAGGCGCCTACACAGGGCTCAGTCTCACAACCTTGGTATCATGACCTAAGCTGAAACCAACAGTTGATGCCTAACCGACTGTGCCAGCCAGGGGCTACTCAGTTTTTTTTTTTTTTTTTTTTTTTAATGTTTTAAAGTCATTTGTATTTCTTTTGTGAGTTGTCTTTCCCTGCCCTTGGCTCATTTTTATTGAGAATCTTACGCATTTTTCTTAACTGACTTTACTAATTTATATTTTGAAAGAAACATAAAACTTTTACTTGTGGTAGTTTTCTGTTGTTGTTTGCACGATTTCTGTTACACAGAAACTTAAAATTGCTATGAAGTCAAATGTACTAAGTTTTCCCATTGTGATTTTCCCCCACTGCTTTATTTTTATTAGAAAAAAATTTTTTTTAAAGATTTTATTAATTTATTTGACAGATCAGAAGTGGGCTAGAAGCAGGCAGAGAGATAGGGGGAAGCAGGCTCCCCGCTGAGCAGACAGCCCGATGTGGGGCTTGATCCCAGGACCCTGAGATCATGACCTGAGGCGAAGGCAGAGGCTTTAACCCACTGAGCCACCAGGCACCCCTATTTTTAAAAAATTTTTAAAAAAGATTTTATTTATTTATATGACAGAGAGAGAGATCATAAGTAGGCAGAGAGGCAGGTAGAGAGAGGGAAGCAGGCTCCCTGCTGAGCAGAGAGCCCGACGTGGGCCTCGATCCCAGGACCCTGAGATCATGACCTGAGCTGAAGGCAGAGGCTTAAGCCACTGAGCCACCCAGGCACCCCTTCCCCACGGCTTTTATGTAGAAAGTTCTTTGCTTGTAGTTAATTATCCATCTACATTTTATATTATATATGTATCGATGTTTTATATATTATACACATTTATGGCTGTTTATATTTTACATACTATAGTATATCACATTTATGTATAGTGTTTTATACTATAGTTATGTATTTACATATTATTATATTACATTAATATCTGTATATTATACATTTTTATTGACAAAATACTTCAATCTACTTGATATTTATTTTAGAGTATTCTATGAGTGAGATTAAATAGTGGCATCTGCTTTAATATTAATGATCCCATTTGAAATCTATGGGTTAGGTGGTCTCTCTGCTCTACCTGGTATGTTACTTTGTTCACTTAATTTTATTCATCTGCCTCATTACTTAGCCTCAACAGCTCCTTTTAGAACAGGGACTACTAGGGGCACCTGGGTGGCTCAGTGGGTTAAAGCCTCTGCCTTTGGCTCAGGTCATGGTCTCAGGGTCCTGGGATCGAGCCCCACATCACATCACATCAGGCTCTCTGCTCAGCGGGGAACCTGCTTCCTCCTCTCTCTCTGCCTGCCTCTGCCTACTTGTGATCTCTGTCTGTCAAATAAATAAATAAAATCTTTAAAAAAAAAAAAAGAACAGGGACTACTACATATTATTTGTCTTTATTTCTCCTTTCCCCTATAACTGGGACAATGCACCATGCACAGCAAACTATCTAGTAAAAAAGAAATACTGGGGCACCTGGGTGGCTCAGTTGGTTAAGCAACTGCCTTCAGCTCAGGTCGTGATCCTGGAGTCCGGCATTGGGCTCCTAGCTCCATGGGGAGTCTGCTTCTCCCTCTGACCTCCTCACCTCTCATGCTCTCTCTCACTGTCTCTCTCTCAAATAAATAAATAAAATCTTAAAAAAAAACAAAAAACAAAAAACTGCAGATACAAAAATTTGGAATTGCAGATTCTTGACTCCTTGACCAAAAAAGGATAGTACTTAAATTACTTAAGATAAATAAGGCCTAGTTGGCAAAATGTTGGGCAAATATCCATCAGACTTTATAACAAGTGTTCATAAGTGTTTTCTAAAGATTATGGATAAGGGTTAAAAACGAGGTGAGCAAGAGACTTGGGTACAGCATGACGGAAATCTTCGTGGTGATCAATCTGTTCAGTGTCCTGATAAGGTCTATGAATTGTACCAATGTTAATTTCTTGGTTTTGATAGTGTAATTGAGTTGGGTAAGAAATTACCACTGAAACTGAGTGAAGGGCACTCTTGGTGCTATTTTTGCAACTTCCCTGGATATATGATGATTTCAGAATAAAAAGTAAAAAAAAGTTTGTAAGAAAAAGTTAAAATTAGCAGAAAAAGCCCCTGCATTCTTTTAAATGGTGAAACATTTTATTTAATTGGTTTGGATAATATTTCACATGTATAACTTTCAATTTTCAAGTAACTAATAACAGAAAATTTTACCTTTGCTGGTCCTCCTCCAGAACTAGTGAACAAAACACTGAGTAGTGAGATGACAACAATATCACTGTGTTCAAATAGCAGCAAAGTCCTATAAAAATACAACATTATCATTCACAAAATATATCTGATTTTCACCAAGAAGCATGAATTCAACTGCAGTAAGAAAAAATAAATATTTCTCCTTGTTTTCACAAAACACTGAGAAAAATAAATAGGGACAATTGCTTTGAAATAATCTATCTTCTGGCCTTATCTACCCCAGAAAGGGTGAAACTAGGGTAACTTGGTTAGTTCAGCTGGTAGAGCACCTCACTCCTGATCTTGGTGGTCAGTTCAAGTACCATGGTTGGGCGTAGAGCCTACTTAATTTTAATTAAAAAAAAGAAAAAAAAAGAATAAAAGCTGAAATGGTATAACTTATAGGATTATATCACATCAATTTCTTGTATATGTGTACCAGGAAACACTTAGAGGGTGCTCCTATCAGCTTTATCCGCAGTAGCCCCAACCTAAATGTCACTCATAAGAGAATAAATAATAAGGAATATGCCCATTCAACAGACTATTACACAACAATAAAAATGAATGAAATTCTATGAATATATTAAGAAATGCTGAATTGTATGCCATATTTTTTTATTAAGAGAATTTTTTTTTTTAAAGATTTATTTATTTGACAGAGAGAGATAGTAAGTGAGTACAAGCCGGGGGTATAGCAGGCTCCTTGCTAATCAAGGAGCTTGATGAGGGGCTCAATCCCAGGACCTGGGATCATGACCTGAGCTGAAGGCAGATGCTTAACCCACTGAGCCACCCAGGTGCACCTGAACTGTACACTTCAAATGTGGTACAGACTGCATATTTGAGTCCCCCTTAAATTCATGTTAAACCGAACCTCCAGTGTCATGGTGTTTGGAAGTGGGACCTTTGGGGTATATAGGTCACGAGGGTGGAACCCTCCCTCATGAATGAGATTAGAGTCCTCATCAAAAAGACCATAAGAGTATTCTCCTTGCCTGTTCTGCCATGTGAGGTTACTGAGAAAAGATAGCTGTCTATGAACCAGGAAGTAGTCCCTCACCAGACAATCTGCCTCACCTTGATATTAGAATTCCCAGTCTCCAGAACTAAGAAATAAATCTATGTTGTTTAAAAGCCACCCAGTCTATGGGGCACCTGGGTTGCTCAGTTGGTTAAGCTTCCAATTCCTGATTTCATCTCAGATCATGATCTCAGGGTCATGGGATCGAGCCTCACATCAGGCTCTGCACTCAGTGGGGAGTCTGCTTCTCTCTCCCCCTTTGTTCCTCACCCCACTCAATCATGCTCCTTATAAAATAAGTTAATAAATCTTAAAAAAGAAAAAAAAATGTGCCACCCAGGCGACAAAGTATTTCTGTTATAACAGCCCAAATGGACTAAAATAAAAAGAATGAATGTTACAGTATATATATCATATTTCAAAAAACTGCCATCAAATGAATGAACTACATATATACATCATATGCATCAATATGGGCAAGTCTCAAATATAACATTAAAGGAAAAAGTAGGGCACCGGGGTGCCTCAGGGGGCTAAGCCTCTGCCTTCAGCTTGGGTCATGATCTCAGGGTCCTGGGATCGAGCCCCACATCGGGCTCTCTGCTCGGTCTCTCTGCCTCTTGTGATCCCCCTTCTCTCTCTGCCTGCCTCTCTGCCTACTTGTGATCTCTGTCAAAAAAAAAAATCTTAAAAATAAATAAGTAAGTAGGAAAAGTACGCTGTAGAACATGCATGCAATGGAATTCTACTCATACAAAGTAAACAACTTGCAAAGTTAAACGTGAAAAAAGATACATATGTGAAAAAACTATATAGAAAACGAAGAAAAGCAAAACTTAAGGGGTGCCTGGGGGGGCTCAGTCATGAAGCATCTGCCTTCAGCTCAGGTCATGATGCTGGGGGTCCTGGGATCGAGCTACAAAGAGTTGGGTTTTCTGCTCAGCAGGAAGCCTGCTTCTCCCTCTCTCACTCTCCCCTGCTTGTGTTCCCTTTCTGGTTGTTCCTCTCTCTGTCAAATAAATAAAATCTTAAAAAATAAAGAAAAACAAAACTTAAGATGCTGATTGCACCCAAGGGTAGGGGGAGATGGGGACACAGTCAGGAGTGGCACACAGGGTTTCAAAGGTATTGGGGGCTGGGTGCTAGATACATGAAGGTTCCCTTTATTATTTTTTGAAGATTTATTTATTTATTTGAGAGAGAGAGAGGAGTGACCAAAAGGAGAGCTACAGGGAGGGACAGAGGGAAACTCAAGAAGACATCCTGACTTTTTTTTGTCTTTTGTTTTTTTATAGAGAAAGAGGGAGGGACAGAGGAAGTACAATGTGGGGCTCAATCCTACTACCCATGAGATCATGACCAGCCCCAAAACAGAGTTAGATGTTTAACTGGTTGAGGGCTGATAAGGGCTCAATCTCATGACCTGAGCCAAAATCAAGAGTTGGACACTTAACTGACTGAGCCACCTAAGGACCCCAGCATGATGGCTGCTTTTGCTTATTAAATTAAATTTAATTAATTAATTTAAGAGAGAGAGAGTGCAAAAGCAGGGGAAGGAACAGAGGGAGAGGGACAAGCAGACTCCATGTTAAGCACAGAGCCCAGTGCAGTGCTTAATCTCAGGAGCCTGAGATCATGGCTTGAGCTGAAAACCCAGGGGCCCCTGATGGTTTTCATAAAAGAACAAGAGGGGCAGTGTCGGCAGAGGAGCTGGTGGTTGTGACAGGTTGTAAGTAGGAAATATAAGTATAAATGAGAAGTCAAATAAAAATTTAACAATATTCCACCTTTCTTCCCTACCTAACACACGGGGACAGTCAGTGATTTAATAACATACAGAACAAAATATAATTTAATGGAAAAGAAATTTTTTTTTTTTTTAAAGATTTTATTTATTTATTTGACAGAGAGAAATCACAAGTAGATGGAGAGGCAGGCAGAGAGAGAGAGAGGGAAGCAGGCTCTCTGCCGAGCAGAGAGCCCGATGCAGGACTCGATCCCAGGACTCTGAGATCATGACTTGAGCCGAAGGCAGCGGCTTAACCCACTGAGCCACCCAGGCGCCCGGAAAAGAAATTTTTTAAGAAAGGATTTTATTTATTTGAGAGAGAGAGAGAGAAAAAGAAAGAGTGAGATCACAAGCAAGGGGGAAGGGTAGAGTGAGAAGCAGACTACCTGCTGAGCCAGTAGCCCAATGTGGGACTTGATCTCAGGACCCTGAGATCATGACCTGAGCTGAAGGAAGACACTTAACCAACTGAGCCACCCAGGCATCCCCAGATTTTTTAAAGATTTTATTTATTTATTTTAGAGAAAGCATACGCACAAGCAGGCAGAGCAGCAGGCAGAGGGAGTTGGAGAAGCAGGCTCCCAAGTAAGCAGAGAGCCTGACGCGGGGCTTGATCCTAGGACCCTGGCATCATGATCTGACCCAAAGGCAGACACATAACTGACTGAGCCACCCAGGTGCCCCAAAGATTTTCCTACTGATTGATTTCATTTACCATTTCAGACCTTTAAGTTTCTAAAATCATGTGCTAGAAGGGATCACCAATGGATGATAAAAAATCACCTATGTTAAAAATTTTCTGAAACTGTTTGGACTCTTAACTAGTATAATATCACAACAGAACATGAACAGTACATTTACAGTGTTCACCAAAAGATAGTCCACATATTAAACAGGTTCTGTCAGCAACGCCCCATGTATAAATATTGAGTTGTAACCAATGCTATAGGAGTAAGAGAAGCATTTATATATAACTTAAAATACCTGACATAAAATATAATGGAATAAAACTAATATTAAAAATTAAGAAAAACAAATAAACATTCAAAATATGCATTTTTTATTTACCTTAGTGGTCCACAAAGAGTGAGGCCAAAAAACCACAAGAGTGAAATGATACACCCAGCAACTGCATGTTTAAATATTTTGATCCACTATGAATGGAAATAAAAAGTTAAAAATTTTAGTCATATATATTTTGCTAGTATCTCGAAATCTTAAATAAAATATACAAGGAAAGAAAATAATGGTAGCACTTAAATATTTTAAAGGCTAAATAATTACATTTTTATTTTTTAATTTTTTTTAATGAAGATTTTTATTTATTTGACAGAGAGAGACAGAGCAAGAGAGGGAACACAAGCAGGGGGAATGGAAGAGGGAGAAGCAGGCTTCCTGCTGCGCAGGGAGCCCAATGAGGGGCTTGAGCCTAGGACCCTGGGATCATAACCTGAGCTGAAGGCAGATGGTTAACAACTAAGCCACCCAGGCACCCCAATAATTACATTTTTAAAAATAATCACATATTTTGAACTGAAACAGAAAATGTTAAGATCCCTTGACTAAATCTAGATTTGTAAGACAGCATTGTGTTTTCCATTTTCTATGTTCTTGTCTGTTCTTAGATCTTGAGATCTTTTTCTATAAAATACAAATTTGTGGGTTTTTTTCATTAGTTTCTCACTAGTTTGCTAGAACACGTAATGTTTTAGTCTTTAAATTCTTTTCCACCAGATATTCGGAGGTTGAATTACTTGAAAAGAGGGAAAAAAGTTATGATGGGCATTAAAATATTAATCCTGTTTTTCAAAACATGCATGGTCTCTAAAACAGAGGTACGTAAATTTGTCATTCTAATAAAAAGTCATGGCACAGGACTCTAAGTTGTTGCACAAAGTAAACATATAGTAGGGTCTAACTATTGTCCAAAGAGGTAATAATATGAGATGACAATACAGAATGCAGGAGATTTCTGGTATGCATCCTGAACCTCAGGTGCCTAAAGAAAATAATGATGATGATAAGGGTGACAGCTAATACGTATTATTTGCTGACTATATGCCAGGCACTATTTCAAGAACTTTATATGTATTAATTAATTTATTCCTCACAGTTCCATTAAAAGGTATTATTAACTCCATTTTACAGGTAAGAAAATTGAGGTAGAGAAAAATTAAGAAACTTGCTCCAAGTAAGAGTTCGAAAAGAGGACAAACACAACATGAAATCTGGCTGACTCCAGAGGCTTCATTCTTAACCTCTATGGTTTATCTGCCTCCTAATGACATATGTCCTAGGCTTTGGGCCATGTCTCCACATCTCATTCAGAAATCTTTAGAATAAAGTCTTGCATTTAAAAAAAAATTACTTTAGACCTTAAAATTTTTCTACTCTCTTCTCCATTTTTAAACATTCTGTTATCTTAATACTTTACAGTTTACTCTTGAAGACTTGATACTAAAAGGCAAGTCAAAAGCAACTTAACTCTGGAAATGTTCTGCTGTGTACTTAAATCATTTAAGTAATCTGATCAACGAAAGAGCATTTCTCCTGGCCCAATGTCTAGGAAGGTGCTAGGAAAAAAGGACTGTGGCAAAAACTCACCTGGTGTTTGGTAATACTTTTTCCAGAAGAAAATGGCTTTTGACACAAAACCATAAAAAATGCAGTCCTGTGAATAAGGAAACATTATATAATATAAATATTAGTATATTAATATTTATCTTATATATAAAGTATGATGTTAAGTAAAGATTCTCACTTTAAATAAATATACTACAACTTGAAAGATATGTTACCCTCTAAAAAATTATACTGGAAAACAATATTTCTAATAATAAGGCTTAATAATACTAAGGCTTTCACTGCAATATCTGGAGAACTCTTATTTTGTAATTGCCTTCAGAATCAGTTCACTAGCCACAAAAGAAAGGAGTCTCAATATTTTTTCATATTTTGAAATACGAAAAAACAAAACAAAACAAAACAAAAAAACCCAACCTATCTTCTCCAAAACTTAGTAACAGTCTAGAAATAACAGAAATGAAGAATGCCCTCACCTTTCAAATGCCCAAAATGGTCACTTAATTTTAGTAATTAAATTAACTTCCTGTAGTCTTAATGGATTTTTATTTACAGAGAGTGGTCACCATCAAGCTCAAGGTCCAAAGAAACTTTATTCAGAAAGAATTTCTTACTATGTGCAGAATAATGTAAAACTTATTTTATATGAGGAGCCTGTACTGTGAAGGGAGCATACTGTGAACAAAGCCCAGCATAGTTAAACTTAGAAAATAAGGAACATCTGTGCCAGAACAAGTCTCAGGTTACATTCTATGCCTGCTGGAAGGCTGACCTACACCAGTGGTATGGTCTGGGAATCCCTAGGGACTGGAGACTCTTCAGAAGCCTGTGGGGTCAAAACCATTTTTATGAAAATACTAAGAAATTATCTGCCTTCTTCACTCTTATTCTCCCAGGGGTGTACAGTGGAGCTCTTCAGAGGATAAATGATGTGAAATCCTGCATAGACTGAATGCTGAAACAGACATGAAAATTCAGCAAACCTCTATTAAGCTGAACATTGAAAGAAAGGTGCAAAAACCTCTTTAACACAAACTACAGCACAAGTCGAGTTTTGGGAAGCTATTATAGTATAACAGTCTTCAAAAAAAAAAACAGTCATTCTCTTTGTACATCTAACCTTAGGTATTTTATTTTTTTGAAAACTTAATCATAACTGTGTAAAGAGGAATAAAAAGCACAAAATACTTTATCTAAAATTTCCTAGAGATAATCAGTTAAAACAAGAGTTTCAAATAAATAAAACATTAAGGAAAAAAGAACTACAGACACTCACCCAAGTTTTAATATAAAAATGAATTGAACTATGTGAACTGTTTTTAGGAGATCGTATGATTCAAAAAGTCCCACAGCCTTCAAAAATTTAGTGAAACATAGTAACACAATATATTTTGTTAATCTGAAAAGTAAAAGCAGAAACAAGTTTTAGTATCATTAAAATCACAACTCTGTAATTTTTTTTCCTCATTATACACTAGGGATTATTATAAAAACCACAAATACTCATTAAAATAAATGAAACAAACAAAAAAAACCAAACAACTCCCCATCCACATAACAACTAATAATATCTTGGTACATATACTTCCAGATTCTTTTTTAACAGACACAATCTGCTAAAAAAAAGGGGGGGGCCCAAACTAAAAATAAATATGTTCTTGGCTAATTGAGTTGCCCAGATTACTTTCTAATCTGCCTTTTAAAACTTAACAGTTACTTCAAACAAAGAGAATAAAAAGAGACATCAAACTCTTTCTGCGATGAAACTAGAAGAGCACAATGTAAGAAGTAAGAGAGGAAAGGTAAAGGCCTTAGGTTTGCCCCTCCTCTGCTTTGCTATATGAGTGCAGTGAGAGTCATGGTTGAAAAGTTAAGCAACCTGCCCTACAGAGCCGTGTAAAAGCTCAGGAATCTGAAGCACCTCAGAAAGGCCTGGGGAGCTGAAAAGAGAAGCAGCTTCAACAAGTCCTCCAGGTAGCTGGATCCCCACATTCCTACCCATCATAGCCAGGCAACTAGCTCTCCTCAATCATGACAGGACACATGAGGCTTAGTCTCTGGAGAGGTCTAGACATAAGGCAAAGCAGAGATGAGGGGTGAGGTGCTAGAATAAAATCATGGAAATTAAAAGGAACTTTCCTTCTTAACTCCACCCGACCTCTTTTTCGTCTTTTACCTCTAATATCCTAACAGCCAGGCTGCAATCTCTCAGCAGAACCCTCTTAGGGATCCACTAGGGACAAGCCCCACCAGGTGTTCTAATTAGTTTTTTAGGGCTCCCTCAAATATGAATGGCAAACATAGATAATCAATCTTTTAAGCCCCTTTTAAGATAAGCTTGGGAGGGACCAATCAAAGTCAACAACAAACCAAAAAGATAAAGGGATCATAGGTAACAGCAGCAGAAAACAAAAAGAACTATAAATAACATTCTCTCAGACATAAGAATACTGAATGCATGAAAAAATTACGCTGCCATAAAAAGGAAGAAAAAAAGAGCTCCTGAAAAAAAACCTGAAATTAGGGAAGAAATTACTTCAGTCTTCTAGCCTAGTAGTAGCAGTAAGCTTTGATCATCTACTCTCAAGCAGTAAAAAAAAAATTTTGCACATGAAACCCACTACTAATCTCTATGTTGTAAAAGTGTATTACTGTACTGATGTTATATACATTATAAAACATACACAAATTAGAAATTAAAAAGAATGAGATAAAAAGTGGTGAAATCCTTAGTATTTTTTCCCTCATCCTAATAGGACATCTTGTGCAAGCCACTCAAGTACATGACTTCTTAAGTTTACATCAAACAGGTGTTACTATATGAAAAAGGAGGTGTAAGGGAAAACAAAACAAAACACGATGTGTGAAGGATTTCCACGTCTGGCATACTGACCGGGATAAGAAGTCTCTATCAGTGGAAGAAAAAATACAAAAACAAACCCAGAAGTTTAAAAGAAACCGAAGTCGTTCAAACAAAGTTAAAATAATTTGGCATACAATGGGGATATCAAGGTATTATATAAAAACTGATGAGTATGTATAACCCAGTAAGATGGCACTGAATTAACAAGAGCTAAACTATATTACTGTAAACATACAGTAATTTGATTAAGAAGGCACAAAAAACACATTTTAGGAAGATTTTGATGCAATTATTAAAATAAATTTCAGTTCTTCAAAGAATGAATCTCAGTATCTTTACCATCCAAGATGGCTCATTTTCTGTTTTAGTCCAGATAATATTATAGTAAATTAAAAAAAAGAAGATTTGACCAAAGTGCTTTTTCTTATTATGAACACCATCTGGGGGGCGTTTTACAGTGTAGTCTGGAGATTTTAACTATGTGATAATTAATCACCCAAAAGCTAATAAAAATGTTATTGTGGAATAACGTGTACGTCACATCCTAAAGCACCTTAAAGAAATTCCTATTAAACTCATTTGTTGAACATTCAAATATGTTTCAAAGATCAAGCATATTTTCTGGGATGACAAAAATGTTTTATAGCTTGGGGCACCTGAGTGGGTCAGTTGTTTAAGTGCCCGACTCGATTTTGGCTGGGGTCATGATATTAGGGTCATGGGATCAAGCCTGTTAGGCGTCAGGCTCCGTGCTCAGCAGGCAGTCGGCTCAAGATTCTTTCTCTCCCTCTATGCCCCACCCCCTGAGCATGCTTGCTCTCTCTAAATACATAAATCTTTAAAAAAAATTGTTCTATAGCTTGACTATACTGAAAGTTACATAGGTATACACATTTGTGAAAAATGAAAACTTGTACCTTTAAAATCTATGCATTTTATTATAGGTAAATTTTATCTCAATGAAAAAAGGAATATGGCAAAGAATAATAAATTTAAAGTTATGGCTATAATAGCAACAAAAAATCAAGTGTATTTTGTTTTTGAACTCTCTGCAGACTGGCTAAAAACACAGTAAAACAAGGGAAATCTGGGGCGCCTGGGTGGCTCAGTGGGTTAAAGCCTCTGCCTTCGGCTCAGGTCATGATCCCAAGGTCCTGGGATCGAGCCCCGCATCGGGCTCTCTGCCCGGCGGGGAGCCTGCTTCCTCCTCTCTCTCTGCCTGCCTCTCTGCCTACTTGTGATCTCTGTCAAATAAATAAATAAAATCTTAAAAAAAAAAAAAAAAAAAAAAAACCAAGGGAAATCTACCAAGTCTCTAGCAACTGTCCAGGTGTTTTGCGCTAACAGTAAAATCATCTTTAAATATGGAAGAAAAAAAGCATATTAAAACCTAAGATTTAGGGCGCCTGGGTGGCTCAGTGGGTTAAGCCGCTGCCTTCGGCTCAGGTCATGATCTCAGAGTCCTGGGATCGAGTCCCGCATCGGGCTCTCTGCTCAGCGGGGAGCCTGCTTCCTCCTCTCTCTCTCTGCCTGCCTCTCTGCCTACTTGTGATCTCTCTGTCAAATAAATAAATAAAATCTTAAAAAAAAAAAAAATAAAACCTAAGATTTATTTATATTTTGGACCATTTAAACTAGAGAAAAAAGTCACATAGACTTCGGTACACTGAGCATATTAACTATATTAATACTAATTAAATATTCTAGTCAGTGTAGCAATTCAAAATTAGCCAATGAAAATAAAAGTTGAGCTAGAAATCTGTTGTTTATTAGTTCCCAACACAGAGACCAGCATTATATGTACTCAGCAAATGTTTATAAAAAAAAAAAGAATGTTAATTCTACAACTATACTTTGTGATATGGTGATATCTCATACAGTAACATATATAATGCAATAATACAGTACATTAAGTGGCAACCAAGCTTCTGGCAATCTGAATAATCAGCAACTGAGCTACAGACTCAGAATGAAAGAAAAGAAAGAAATCAAATAGCAACACTCAAAACCTCAGGGGCTTTACTCCTTAAGCTTTTAATTAGGTGTAATAATAAGGCAGCAGGATAGAAGCAAGGACACAAAGAACAATAAAGTCAAGACAGGGAGGGAAAAAACAAAGACCAGGAAAAACAGAAGTATATTAAAAAATCACAGCAGTCCAGGAATTCTCAATGTCAGCAAAGAGCCTTGTATATTCTCCATGGGGCTATACAGCCATTCTTCAAATATTCTTTGCACACTTACTGTATGACAAATGCTATACATGGCCAATGAGACCTAAGGGAAGACTGACACGGTGGCTTCAAGCATAGCCTTCCCTCTTCCTGATCAAAAGAGAAGATGCAGTTGGAAATACTTGTCTTCTTTCTGCCTTCAGGGGAGGACCTTTATCTAAAAAATGTTATCAAAATGTTAACATTATCTATAAGACTTATCCATCTTATAACAAGCCTGAATATGAAAGCCAATACGGGTAGGATGGCAGAGAGTAAAGACAAGGAATCTGGGTCCTAGATGATATCACTTAGGTGCTGACCAAATACCTACAATGTCTGGTTTCTTTTCTGTGAGAATATCTCCTTATTTGTTTAAAGTTCTTTTCCTTAGGTTACTTACAACTATAAACATATTTCTAGGAGCTATCTGCGACACTTAATGTGTAATACAGACCCAGTCTGCAAGGAGTCTGAGGCCTAAGGAGGACAGGCAACCAAACAAGTATTTATGTGACCTAATATGTAATACAGTTTTAAAAGAATACTGGAAGCAACTAACTAACTTGGTAAGCAAAGGTCCATCTTTAGAGTTCGGGACGAGTCAGTGTATATTAAAGACTACGTAGGAATTTGGAGTACCTGGGTGGCCCAGTTGGTTAAGCATCTGACACTTGATCTCAGCTCAGGTCTCAACCTCAGGGTCATGAGTTCAAGTCACGCATTGGGCTCCATGCTGGGTGCGGAGC
The DNA here is from genome assembly GCF_011764305.1 of Mustela putorius furo. Lineage (NCBI taxonomy): Eukaryota > Metazoa > Chordata > Mammalia > Carnivora > Mustelidae > Mustela > Mustela putorius. The sequence goes on from NW_025421294.1 coordinate 1,928,736, forward strand.
ATACTTAAAAAAATAAAAATAAAGACTAACAAGAAAGCGGAGCAGAGAGTAGCATATGCAAAATACTAGTACTAGGAACAAGCCTTTGATGAATGACTGTATGTAAGGTTCAGCTAACCAGATGATGGTCAGAATGACCAGAGATCAAGGAAAAGGTAAATTATATTTAATATATTTGTTTTAAAAAGATAGGACAACATGTGAAATTCTTCTTTTAAAAAAAAGATTTTATTTATTTATTTGACAGAGAGAGAGCCTGGGTGCAAGTGCACAAGCAGAAGCAGGCTCCCTGCTGAGGCAGGAATGATGGGAGGGCAGTGGGGGTTCGATCCCACCTGGGATCATGATCAGAGCCAAAGGCAGACGCTTAACTGACTGAGCCACCCAGGTGCCCAATTTCTAAGTAATTTCCGTTTGAAATATTAATTAAACTTTAAAAATTTGGCACTTCAAAGGCAAGATTTAGTAATAAGGAACATTAATTTGAGAGAGAGCATGAGTGGGAGTGGCAGAGGGAGAGAGACTCTCAGACACCACACTGAACCTGGAGCCCGAAATGCTGAGTGATCTCATGACCCTGAGATCACTATGTGATCTGAAACCAAGAGCTGGGCGCTCAACATACTGTGCCATCCACGTGCCCCTAAGTAAAATACTTCTTGATAACATTACCATTATGATCTGACAGCAATTCTCTTTATTCCTTTTTTAATTTTTAAAATATAAAGATTATAAAAGTAATTTCTGAGTAGCTGCTTGTTATTAAAGTTGTAGATAAAATCATTCCTAATTTTCTCCTCACAGGTGACCAAGCGGTCATCCTTTCAAACCTTTTTCCCTTGCATCTTCATGTATGAAATATGCATATTTCATATATTCACATATTTACAATCATATACATATGTTGCTAGTTATATGACTTTTCATGTAATATATGTTCCAGATTTTTGCTACCATTATTAAATCAGGAAAAATTTTTTTTTCAGGAAAATTATTTTAACATTTAGTTAAAAGTTGGACTCTGATTTTTATTTTTAATTTATTTATAAAACATTAATTTTTAAAAAAGATTTTATTTATTTGACAGAGATCACAAGTAGGAAGAGAGGCAGGCAGAGAGAGAGGAGGAAACAGGTTCCCTGCTGAGCAGAGAGCCCCATGTGGGGCCCGATCCCAGGACCCTGGGATCATGACCTGGGCGGAAGGCAGAGGCTTTAACCCACTGAGCCACCCTGGTGGTCCTAAAACATTAATTTTTTAAAAAAAGATTTTACTTATTTATTTGAGAGAGAGACACAGAAAGAGAGAAAGGACAAAGCATGGGGAGCAACAGTGGGAGAGGGAAAAGCAGGCTCTCCGCTGGGAAGGGAGCCTGATTTGAGGCTCAATCCCAAGACCCTGAGAACAGGGTCTGAGCCACCCAGGAACCTCTGGACTCACTGATTTTTAAAGCCTCATTAGTGAGGTCTTCCTCTTGGGCTACAGATGAAACACTAGATAAGGCTAAATAACCACATACTAGTAAGTAGATATCTGCAGTTCATATTGTGCAGGAAAACAGTGAACAGCTTCATTTACTAAAAGGGAAAGATGGGGGAGGGTGTTTAGGAGAGAAATGCTCTTCAACAGGGGCAGTGGCCCTTGAGTCACTCACTGACTCTGGGGGACTCAGGGAGATACATTCTACCTACCCAACTGATGAATCATTATTTGCCATTAACTAGTTTCATTAAACGTTATCATTGGTCTTTTATGTGAAAGAGTACAAAAATCTCTGGTTCTCTAAACCTGAAATTACTGAAATTTCAGTTTGGGTTTAAATGTGCTTCTTAGCTTTGCCCACTGCAGCAGATCATGGTTCTCCAGCAAGTAATACACAGTGTGTGAAATGAATGGGGTTTAGGATAAGGGACTCCCACTTACTAGTTGGGAAAATAAACTTTTTTCTTTGTCTCAGTTTCTTGATCTGTGAAACAAGGGTGTGTTAGGTAGTCTACAGCACTGTTGTATTAAGTGAGATGCTACACTCAAAGCAAATCGAACACAGTTGTTCAACAAATGTTGACTGTAACCCTCTTTCCTGCAAAGAGGTCGTACAGAAGCCAGATAGCAATATTTGAAACAATTCTTTATTGGTGAATTCAGGCACAAAAATAGCCACAATTAAAGGATTTTTAAACTAGTTTTTGTTGCAGATTTTAACTAGTATTTGATTAGTCTACACAAAGGAAAATTCGTGCAATTTGTAATCTACTAAAAATTCACCACTCCTGAGTTGAATTTGATTCTGCAATGAGCTACAATAGAAGGGCAGTTCTGCTAAGCAATACAACAGGAGAGCAAAAGACTCTTTGCCCCATCTACCTAAGACAATAATCTCTTGAATAAACAGTAACTTTAAACTATTTGTTTAAACATAATTTCCAGTTTACAGAAAAGTGGCAAGAATAGTATGCCCTTTACCTGGATTCCCTCATTGTTACATGTCTCATTTGCCTTATTATCTCTCTAAATACAGGCTTTTTCTTCCTCAACTAAAAATAAGTTACTTATATTGTACTTCTAAATACTTGATTTCCTAAGAATATGTACATTTTCTTATAAAATCAGAAAAGTTATCAACTTCAGAAAATTTAACATGGTTATACTTTACCACCCTAGTCCAGTTTTGTTAACAGACCTATTATTGTCCTTTACAGCATTTGCCCCACTCTGCTACCAAAATCTAGATGAGTCGCCAACTGCATTTACTTGTCATACCTCAGTAAACAGTATCTGATATGCTGTTATTTATAAGAGATTAGAAAACTAAACTTAAACTACAAAAATGCAGTTGACCTAAGTTCTGTCCCAGCATTTTAAATGTTATTTTCCACTAAAAAAAATTATATTAGCAATGCTATTTCTACAGTTCCAAAGAATTTATCAAAGCAAACTTTAAATCTGAAAAAAAGTACTGAAGAACGAAAAAAAAACTGAACCTCATTAAAAATGAAGACAATGAATACCAAATTCCAACAACACCGTCGGACAGTATTTTATGCCTCTTTGACACTACCTCACAACTTAAGACAGCTCAAGGACACGCTCGAAAGTGGTTACTGTACTCACCTCTGGGAGGTTTGTGGGAACATACGAAGGAGGCAGTGTAAAGAGGAATTTTCGCTTTTTATTCTACGAATTTTTGTAGCGTTTGCGTTTGTTTTTAACAATGAGCACACATTTCTTATTTAATAATAAAATAAAAGAAGCCAAGGAAAAGAAAGTTAGATGACGGGCTGAATTTTTGATGCGCGGGGTTAACCTGAATGTCGAAGTTCATCCGTTTGTACTTTGCTTTCTTCGCCTGAAGCTGGTGACACCTTCCCCTCACTTACGCAGGGAGACGTCAGAAAGGTTAACTAGCCACTAAACTACTATTTCAGGGAGAAAGAGCCAACGGAAAGGGTTGTCACAGACCAGAAAAACCCCTCCCGTGAACCGGCTGGCAGAGGGAAGATTAACGGTGTACCTCGGAAACCAGAAACTCAAGCCGAACCTCCCGGGGCTTTAGAGCGTTCATTCTGCAGCGGGCAACGGGGGAGCCAATGAAAGCCGCAGGCGCGGGCAGCGCCGGGACGGGACGGACCCCTGTGGGACGCGTGCTGGGCTGAGGGCGTTCCGCGCTGTCAGCGGGACGGGAGCGACGCGGGTGCCCGCGCGCGTCCGGGTGCGCGAGTGAGCGAGCCAGCGAACGCAGGCGCGGGAGAGAGGCGCGAGCCGCGTCCGTCTCTTACCGAGCGCTGGGCACGTCCACGGGCCCAAGGCCGCCGCCGCCGCCGCCGCCGCCACCGCCGCCGCCGCCGGGGCCGGCTAGCACCTCCCCTCCGAATTTCTCCTCCATTCCGGGGCTCAGGAGCCGCCGCCGCTGCCCCCGCCGCGGGGTTTCCTCATGTCTCGCCGCTGCCGCGGAAAAGCGGGCGCAGGCGCGTCACTCCCCCATGGCAGCGGCCCCGTCGTGTCCCCGCAGGCCCGACCGCCGCCGCCGCCGCTGTACCCGGCTCTGGCTCACAAGCACACGCGCGTCGGGACTAGGCCGCGGGCAGTTCCAGCGGCGCCGGGTTCCCTGGAGGCGCACCGGAGCGGACGTTGCCAGGCCACGTCATCAGGCCCAGCAGCCCTCACTCCTGGGGGGGAGGTGTGCCCAGCCTTGCGCCTGCGCACAACCGAACACTCGCTTTCTTTTGCCCTTCTTTAGGTTCCGCCTACCGCCGGGTGACGGATCAGCCCCTCCCATCCACTCTGCCTCTGCGCTTACCTGTCCCTGCAGCGCCACCTCTGGGCCGTCCGGAAAACAGCGGAAGAGGGCAGGGAAAATGGACAACGTGTGATTGAGTGGACAAGAGTATCTTTTATGAAATCCTGCTGCTAAACTATGCTACTTAACCCTGGTATGTCAGTAAAAATAGGACCAGGCCGTATTAGGGTTATTTTTCTGTTGGTCAAAATTTAGGAACGTGGGCTCTTTTTACTGTATTTGTGTGAATCCCAACTCGGCTACTTAATAATTGTTCACTGGCCTTTCTGTACCTCAAGTTTTAAATTTGTAAAATAGGAATTGAAATATTTATATTACAGAGTTGTTGGAAGGATTATTTGTGTTACGTGGAAAATGTCTAGAATAGTGAATTGTACATAGTAATCAATGAATGTTAGTTATTATTACTCATAGAGAAATTGAGGACTAGGAGATAGAAATGGAGTTTGGAGCAGTTTACAATATTCTACTTAATTTGAATATACATAAAAAGTCTTAGTAACATATAAAAGATTGAGAAATCACTTCCTGTGCCTGCTGAGGTTTCATAATCTATTGTGAAAATATTTATTAATTTGAGAGCAAGGCCTGGTTGGCAAAATTACAGGTTAAAGGCATAAATGCTAAGGTTTTCCAAGTAAGGTGTGGTATGACTCTCTGACAGGCTGTGATCTGAAATTTGGATAAGGTTTTGGATATGGGAGAAAAGTATTGTGGGACAACACATCTTATGTGTCAAACACAGAGCAAGGCATGACCTTTGAAGGCTAAAGGACTCTGAGTGACTTTTTTGTACTATTTTTTTTTTTTGTAGAATTCTTATTTTTCAATCAGAATGGCAGGGCAATGAGTAACTATTGTATATTGTGTTTTCTAGAGCATGTTTCATTTTTTTGGAGCCCAGAAGACTAAGTATCATGACACCTATGGATTGAAATTAACTTCATTCCAAGTGGAGCTTGAACTCACTTGATATTTCTGATTTGTTTAGAATTATTTCATTTTCTTTTAGGCCAATATAAGTACATTTCCTACAGTGTTTTGTTGTTGTTGTTGTTTGTAGTGGGAGGAGAAGAGCCTCTATTTTTTTTCTGCCTACTTGCTTCTCAGCCCATGCCAGCCTTGGCTTTTCCATCTATCAGTCCTCTGAAGCAGTTCCCTCATGGATATTTTTCAGCCATATACAACTACCTCACTCTCTAAAGCTTTCAACATAGTTGAACTTCATTCTTCTTCTTCTCCTTCTTCTTCTGCTTCTTCCTCTTCTCCTCCTCCTCCTCCTCCTCCTTCTTCTTCCTCTTCGAGACAGTGCAAGAAGGGCTGAGGGAGAGGGAGAATCTCAAGCCGACTCCCCACTCAGTGCAAAACCCAACACGACTTCATCCCATGACCCCAAGGTTATGACCTGAGCAGAAGTCAAGAGTTGGACACCTAACCAACTGAGCCATCCAGGAACCCCTCTCTCTCCTTCCCTTTCCTTGGTTTCCAGAAATCCACATTCTGTTGTCTCAAAGGAAGCTCAAATTCTTTGTGTTTAAAAGTCAGTTAAGCCTAATTCTCTTCTAATGATTCCTACCTCATTGGATGGTGCTATTTGTTCAGCTTAGCAAACTAAAAGCTTAGCTATCATCTTATACATTTCCCTACCACCAAGTCATGTCATTTTCTATCTTTTCAATATTTCTTCAATCAATCCAAATTTTACCATCTCTATTACCACCATCAAGTTCAACTTTTGCTTTAGCCACTTTGGTAAACCGTTACTGCTTTTGCAATTTTGCTCTTTTCCTTCTTCAGTCAGTTTTCCACATTTTGCCACAATAATCATAACATTTTCCAAATGCAATTTTTTTCAGTAGGCTCCATACGCAGTGTGGAGTCCAATGTAGGGCTTAAATATATGACCCGAGCAGAAGATCAAGTCAAGACCTGAGCTGAGATCAAGAGTTGGAGCTTCACCAACTGAGCCACTCAGGTGCCTCTAAATGTACATCTTACAATGAACTGCTTATCCCAGTGTACTTCACCCTGTAGTCCCGCAGTGGCTTTCCATTACTCTTAAGACAAACTTGAATCAACCAGGAATTCACATTGATACATCCAATTACAATTCAACCTTAGATGTTTTATCTAAGACTTTTTCCTTCTATATTTGTACCGCTCTTCCCTGGGACTGAGGAACATGATTCACATTATCCACATTATTCTCAATAATTTCTCAGTCTTTTTTTATGTAACCAATCCCCTGACCATGTGGGCCATCTGCTCTTTGGCAGGAAGGCTCATGCTAGCCTGGGCTGGCTGACACTTCTCCTCCATCCCAGTTTTTTTTTTTTTTTAAGATTTTATTTTATTTATTCATTTATTTAGAGGGTGTGAGCAGCTGGGAGGGACAGAGAGAGAGGGAGAGAGAGAGAGAGAATTCAAGCAGATTCCAGGCTGAGCACAGAACCCAAGATGGGGCTCAATCCCATAACCTTGAGATCAGGATCTGAGCCAAAATCAAGAGTTGAATGCTCAATTTACTGAACCAAACAGGTGCCCCTCCATCCCAGCTTTTATTTTTTAATCTGGATTTGACTCACTTGCAGAGGGTGACAAATATGGAAATGAACCATTTTCTCGCAATTTAACTTTTAGTCAGCTGGAAGGAGCAACAAAGGGAAATATCTTTTCCGAGAGGCTCTACTAAGTACTAGGACATTTCTTTCTTTTTTTTTTTGTTTTTTTAAGATTTTATTTATTTATTTGACAGACAGAAATCACAAGTAGAGGTAGGCAAAGAGAGAGAAGGGAAATCTGGCTCTCTGCAAGCAGAGAACTTGATGCGGGGCTTGATCCCAGGACCCTGAGATCATGACCTGAACTGAAGGCAGAGGCTTAACCCACTGAGCCATCCAGGCGCCCCTCTTTTTTTTTTTTTTTTAATGAACATATAATGTATTATTTGCTTCAGGGATACAGGTCTGTGAATCATCAGGCTTACACATTTCACAGCACTCATCATAGCACATAACCTTCCCAATATCTATCCCCCAGCCACCCTATTCCCCACACCCACCAGCAACCCTAAGTTTGTTTCCTGAGATTAAGCATCTCTTATGGTTTGTCTCCCTCTCTGGTCCCATCTTGTTTCATTTTTTTCCTCCCTTCCCCCCATGACCCTCCACCCTGCCTCTCAAATTCCTCATATCAAAGAGATCATATGATAATTGTCTTTCTCTGATTGATTTACTTCACTTAGCATAATAATCTCTAGTTCCATCCATGTTGTTGCAAATGGCAGGATTTTGGTTTTTTTGGTGGCTGCATAGTAGTCCATTGTCTGTATATATATATATATATATATATACATACACACACATATATATATACACTCACCACATCTTCTTTATCCATTCATCTGTCGATGGACATCTAGGTTCTTTCCATACTTTGGTTATTGTGGATATCGCTGCTATAAATATTCAGGTGCACATTCCTCTTCAGATCCCCACATTTGTATCATTATGGTGAATACCCAGTAGTGTGATTACTATGTTATAGGGTACCTCTATTTTCAACTTTAAAAAAAAAGATTTTATTTATTTATTTGATAGAGAATGAGAGAAAGAGAGAGCATGAGACGGGAGAGGTCAGTGGGAGAAGCAGCTTCCTTGCCGAGCAGGGAACCCAATGTGGGACTTGATCCCAGGACTCCAGGATCATGACCTGAGCCGAAGGCAACTGCCCAACCAACTGAGCCACCCAGGATCCCCTCTGTTCTCAACTTTTTGAGGAACCTCCATACTGTTTTCCAGAGTGGCTGCACTAGCTTGCATTCCCACCAACAGTGGGAGGGTTCCCCTTTCTCTGAATCCTCAGCAATATCTTTTGTTTCCTGACTGGCTAATTTTAGCCATTCTGACTGGTGTGAGGTGGTATCTCGCTGTGGTTTTGATTTGAATTTCCCTGATGCCAAGTGATGTTGAGCACTTTTTCATGTGTCTGTGGCCATTTGGATGTCGTCTTTCTCAAAATGTCTGTTCATGTCTTCTGCCCGTTTCTTGATTGGATTATTTATTCTTCGGGTGTTGAGTTTGATAAGTTCTTTATAGATTTTGGATACTAGTCCTTTATCTGATATGGCATTTGTGAATATCTTCTCCTATTCTTTGGGTTGTCTTTTGATTTTGTTGACTGTTTCCTTTGCTTAGCAAAAGCTTTTGATCTTGATGAAATCCCAGTACTTCATTTTTGCCCTTGTTTCCCTTGCCTTTGGTGGTGTTTCTAGGAAGAAGTTGCGGCTGAGGTCGAAGAGGTTGCTGCCTGTATTCTCCTCAAGGATCTTGATGGATACCTGTCTCACATTGAGGTCTTTCATCCATTTTGAGTCTATTTTCATGTGAGGTGTAAGGAAATGGTCCAGTTTCATTCTTCTGCATGTGGCTGTCCAATTTTCCCAACACCATTCGTTTAAGTGACTGTCTTTTTTCCACTGGATATTTTTTCCTGCTTTGTTGAAGATTAGTTGACTATAGAGTTGAGGGTCTATTTCTGGGCTATCTGTTTTGTTCCATTGATCTATGTATCTGTTTTTGTGCCAGTACCATACTGTCTTGATGACGATAGCTTTGTAATAGAACTTGAAGTCTGGAATTGTGATGCTGCCAACTTTGGTTTTCTTTTTCAACATTCCTCTGGCTATTTGGGGTCTTTTCTGGTTCCATATAAATTTTAGGATTATTTGTTCCATGTCTTTGACAAAAGTTGATGGTATTTTGATAGGGATTGCGTTAAATGTGTAGATTGCTTTAGGTAGCATAGACATTTTCACAATATTTATTCTTCCATGGAACGTTTTTTCCATTTCTTTGTGTCTTCCTCAATTTCTTTCATGAGTACTTTATAGTTTTCTGAGTACAGATTCTTTGCCTCTTTGATTAGATTCATTCTTAGGTATCTTACGGTTTGGGCTGCAATTGTAAATGGGATGAACTCCTTAATTTCTCTTTCTTCTGTCTTGCTGTTTGTATATAGAAATGCAACTGATTTCTGAGCATTGATTTTATATCCTGATACTTTTCTGAGTTCCTGTATTGAGTTCTAGCAGTTTTGGGGTGGAATCCTTTGGGTTTTCTTTTCTTTTCTTTCTTTCTTTTTTTTTTTTTAAGATTATTTATTTATTTATTTGACAGATGGAGATCACAAGTAGGCAGAGAGGCAGGCAGAGAGAGAGAAGCAGGATCCCTGCTGAGCAGAGAGCCTAATGCAGGGCTCGATCCCAGGGCCCTGGGATCATGGTCTGAGCCGAAGGCAGAGGTTTTAACCCATTGAGCCACCCAGGTGCCCCATCTTTGGGGGGTTTTCTACCGAATGCATCATATCATATGCAAAGAGGGAGAGTTTGACTTCTTCTTTGCCGATTTGGATGGCTTTATTTATTTATTTTTTTGTTGTCTGATTGCTAAGGCTAGCACTTTTAGTATTATGTTGAATAGCAGTGGTGAAAGGGGACAGCCCTGCCATGTTCCTGATATTAGGGGAGAAGCTGTCAGTTTTTGGCCATTGAGAATGATACTCACTGTGGGTTTTTCATAGATGGCTTTGATCATATTGAGGTATGTACCTTCTGTGCCTACACTGTGAAGAGTTTTGATCAGGAAAGGATGCTTCACTTTGTCAGATGCTTTTTCAGCATCTGTTGAGAGTATCATATGGTTCTTGTTGTTTCTTTTATTAATGTATTGTATCACATTGATTGATTTGTGGATGGTGAACCAACCTTGCAGCCCAGGATTAAATCCCACTTAGTTGTGGTAAATAATCCTTTTAATGTACTGTTGGATCCTACTGGCTAATATTTTGGTGAGAATTTTTGCACTGTGTTCATCAAGGATATTGGTCTATAATTCTTTTTGATGGGGTCTTTGTCTGGTTTTGGGATCAAGGTAATGCTGGCCTCATAAAATGAGTTTGGAAGTTTTCCTTCCATTTCTATTTTTTGAAACAGTTTCAGGAGAATAGGTATTAATTCTTCTTTGAATGTTTGGTATGATTCCCCTGGGAGGTCATCTGGCCTGAGGTTTTGTTTGTTGGGGGACTTTTGATGCCTGCTTCAAACTCCTTACTGGTTGTGGGTCTGTTGAGGATTTCTATTTCTTCCTGGCTCAGTTTTGATAGTTTATGTGTCTCTAGGAATGCATCTATTTCTTCCAGATTGTCAAATTTGCTCGTGTATAGTTGCTCATAATATGTTCTTATAATTGTTTGTATTTCTTTGGTATTGGTTGTGATCTCTCCTCTTTCATTCATGAGACTTTATTAATTTGGGTCCTTTTTCTTTTGGTTTTTATAAGTCTGGCCAGGGGTTTATCGATCTTACTAATTCTTTCAAAGAACCAGCTCCCAGTTTTGTTCTACCGTTCTTTTGGTTTCTTTTTCATTGATTTATGCTCTGATGTTTATTATTTCTCTTTTACTGCTGGGATTAGGCTTCATTTGCTCTTCTGTCTCCCACTCCTTTAGGTGTAGAGTTAGATTGTGTACTTGAGACCTTTCTTGTTTCTTGAGAAAGGCTTGTATTGCTATAAACTTTACTCTTATGACCACCTTTGCTATATCCTAAAAGATTTTGAGCAGTTGTGTTTTCATTTTCATTTGTTTCCATGAATTTTAAAAATTCTTTAATTTCCTGGTTGACCCATTCATTCTTTAGTAGGATGCTCTTTAGACTTCACATATTTGAGTTCTTCCCAACTTTCCTCTTGTGATTGAGTTTTAACTTCAAAGCACTGTGGTCTGAAAATATACATGGAATGATCCCAGTCTTTTGGTACCGGTTGAGACCTGGTTTGTGACCCAGGTTGTAATCTATTCTGGAAAATGTTCCAGGTGCACTAGAGATGAATGTGTATTCTGTTGCTTTGGGATGGAATGTTCTGGATATATTTGTGATATCCATCTGGTCCAATGTGCCATTTAAAGCCTTTATTTCCTTGTTGATCTTTTGCTTAGATGATCTATCCATTTCAGTGAGGGGGGTGTTAAAGTCCCCTGCTATTATTGTATTATTGGCAATGTCTTTCTTTGATTTTGTTATTAATTGGTTTATATAATTGGTTGCTCCCATGTTAGGGGCATAGATATTTACAATTGTTAGATCTGCTTATTGGACAGACCCTTTAAGTTTGATATAGTGTCCTTCCTCATCTTTTATGATAGTCTTTGGCTTAAAATCTAATTGATCTGCTATAAGGATTGCCACCCTAGCTTTGTTTTGATGTCCATTAACATGGTAGATTGTTTTCCACCCCTTCACTTTAAATCTGAAGGTGTCTTTGTGTCTAAAATGAGTTTCTTTTTTTTAAAACTATTTTTATTTATTTATTAAGATTTTTAAAAAATTTATTTATTTGACAGAGAGAGATCACAAGTAGGCAGAGAGGCAAGCAGAGAGAGAGAGGAGGAAGCAGGCGCCCTAAAATGAGTTTCTTGAAGACAGCTTATTGATGAGTCTTTTTTAAAAAATCTATTCTGGGCGCCTGGGTGGCTCAGTGGGTTAAGCCACTGCCTTCGGCTCAGGTCATGATCTCAGGGTCCTGGGATCGAGTCCCGCATCGGGCTCTCTGCTCAGCGGGGAGCCTGCTTCCCTCTCTCTCTCTCTCTGCCTGCCTCTCCATCTACTTGTGATTTCTGTCAAATAAATAAATAAAATCTTTAAAAAAAAATCTATTCTGATACCTTGTGTCTTTTGATTGGGCCATTTAGCCCATTTACATTCAGAGTAACTATTGAAAGGTATGAATTTAGTGCCATTGTATTGCCTGTAAGGTGACTATTACCATATATTGTCTCTGTTCCTTTCTGGTCTGTTACTTTTAGGGTCTCTCTTTGCTTAGAGGACCACTTTCAATATTTCTTATAGGCCTAGTTTGGTGTTTGCAAATTCTTTTAATTCTTGTTTGCCCAGGAAGCTTTTTATCTCTCCTTCTATTTTCAGTGACAGCCTAGCTGGATATAGTATTCTTGGCTGCATATTTTTCTTGTTTGTGTTCTGATTATATCATGTGAGTCCTTTCTGGCCAGCCATGTCTCTGTGGATAGGTCTCCTGCCAATCTAATATTTCTACCATTGTGTATTACAGATCTCTTGTCCTGAGGTCCTTTCAGGATTTTCTCCTCATTACTGAGACTTATAATTATGTTTTACTATTAGATGATGGGGGTGTGGATCTATTTTTATTGATTTTTGAGGGGGATTGTCTCTGTTTCCTGGGTTTTGATGCTTGTTCCTTTCATCGAATTAGGGAAATTCTCTGTTATAATTTGCTCCAATATACCTTCTGTCCCCCTCTCTCTTTCTTCTTCTGGGATCCCAAATATTCTAATTTTTTTTTTAAAGATTTTATTTATTTATTTGACAGACAGAGATCACAAGCAGGTAGAGAGGCAGGCAGAGAGAGAGAGAGGAGGAAGCAGGCTCCCTGCTGAGCAGAGAGCCTGATGTGGGACTCGATCCCAGGACCCTGAGATCATGACCTGAGCCGAAGGCAGAGGCTTAATCCTCTGAGCCACCCAGGCGCCCTCTAATATTGTTTTGATTATGGTATCACTTATCTCTGGAATTCTTCCCTTGTTTGTTCCTCTTTTGCTCAGCTTCTTTATTCTCTGTCATTTGGTCTTCTAATTCTGTCTTCTGCCTCATTTATCCTAGCAGTAAGAGGCTTCATTTTTAATTGCACCTCATTAATAGCTTTTTTGATTCCAACTTGGTTACATTATAGTTCTTTTATTTCTCCAGAAAGGGATTTTATTTCTTTTTTTTTTTTAAAGATTTTATTTATTAATTTGACAGAGAGAAATCACAAGTAGACGGAGAGGCAGCCAGAGAGAGAGAGAGAGAGGGAAGCAGGCTCTCCGCTGAGCAGAGAGCCCGATGCGGGACTCCATCCCAGGACTCTGAGATCATGACCTGAGCCGAAGGCAGCAGCTTAACCCGCTGAGCCATCCAGGCGCCCCAAGGGATTTTATTTCTTTAAAAAGGATTTCTCTAGTACCTTCCATTTTTTTTTTTTTTAGCCCAGCTAGAACCTTGATAATCGTCATTCTGAACTCTAGAGCTGACATATTACTAATGTCCATAATAATTAGCTCCCTAGCCATCAGTATTGCCTCTTGTTCTTTTTTTTGAGATGAGTTTTTCAGCCTTGTCATTTTATCCAGATGAGAATAGAAGAATGAGAGGACAAAAAACTAAAAGGGTAGCAATGATTCCAGAAAAACATACACTAACCAAATCAGAAGAGGCCCGAAACTGGGAGAAGAAAGGAGGAAAAAAATTATATATAGATATAGTTATAGATAGAGATAGAGATAGAGAGACTGGTGAATAGAACAGAGCCATGCAATTAATTTTGGGTGTATTTTCATCTTAGAAGAGACTGTCTCCCAAAATTTTAAGGAAGGAAAAACTTATATATATACAAAAACAAGGATAAACATGATGAAGGGATGGAATATGACTGTATAGATGAAAATTTAAAAGGATTCTAAAAAAGCAATTAATAAGAAGTTGGCTGAAAAAAGAATAAAGAAAAAGAGGCACCGGGGGTCCTGGGTGGCTCAGTGGGTTAAAGCCTCTGCTTTCAGCTCACGTCCTGATCCCAGAATTCTGGGATCGAGCCCCGCATCCGGTTCTCTGTCAGCGGAAAGACTGCTTCCTCCTATCTGTCTCTCCCTGCCTCTCTGCCTACTTGATTTACAGGTTCAGTGAAATCCCTATAAAAGTCCTAGCTGGATTTTTGCAGAAATTAACAAGCCAATCTTAAAATTTACATGGAAATTCAAGGGACCTCAAATAGCCAAAATAATATGGAAAAAGAACAATGTTGGAGAACTCACAATTCCCAATTTCCAAGCTTATTACAAAGGTACAGTAATCAGAATTATGTGGCACTGGCGTAAGAATAGATATACAAATCGATGAAGTACAATTGAGAGTCTAGGAGGAAACCCTCATACTTACACTCAATTGATTGATGTAAAGATAATTCAGTGGAGAATGAATAATCTATACAACAAACGGTGTTGGGACAACTAGATATTCATATACAAAAGAATAAATTTGAATCCCTACCTCACCCCACAGGTAAAAATTAACTCCAAATATTTAAAGATCTAAATTCGAGAGCTAACACTATAAAGTCAGACTAAAATATGGGTGCAGATCTTTGTGACCTTGGGTTAGGTAATGATTTCTTAGCCCTTACATCAAAAGCACAACCCACAAAAGAAAAAGATCAATTATATTTCACCAGAATTAAGAACTCTGTGATTCACTTTGGAGAACAGTGTGGAGATTCCTCAAGAAATTAAAAATAGACCTTCCCTATGACCCTACAATTGCACTACTGGGTGTTTACCCCAAAGATACAGATGTAGTGAAAAGAAGGGCCATCTGTACCCCAATGTTTATAGCGGCAATGGCCATGGTCACCAAACTGTGGAAACAACCAAGATGCCCTTCAGCAGACGAATGGATAAGGAAGATGTGGTCCATATATGCTATGGAATATTATGCCTTCATCAGAAAGGATGAATACCCAACTTTTGTAGCAACATGGACGGGACTCAAAGAGATTATGCTGAGTGAAATAAGTCAAGCAGAGAGAGTCAAGTATCATATGGTTTCATTTACTTGTGGAGCATAACAAATAACATGGAGGACATGGGGAGACAGAGAGGAGAAGGGAGTTGAGGGAAATTGGAAGGGGAGGTGAACCATTAGAGACTATGGACTCTGAAAAACAACCAGAGGGTTTTGAAGGGGCGGGGGGGGGGGTTGGAGGTTGGGGGAGCCAGGTGGTAGGTATTAAGGAGGGTACGTATTGCATGGAGCACTGGGTGTGGTGCAAAAACAATGAATACTGTTATGCTGAAAAGAAATTAAAAAAGAAGAATAATTAATGTTAATAAAAAAAAGAAATAAAAAAATAAAAACACTTTGAGGGAAAAAAAAGAACTCTGTGCTTCAAAGGACATCATCAAGAATGTGAAAAGATGGCACGCCTGGGTGGCTCAGTTGGTTAAGCAGCTGCCTTCGGCTCAGGTCATGATCCCAGCATCCTGGGATCGAGTCCCACATCGGGCTCCTTGCTCCGCAGGGAGCCTGCTTCTCCCTCTGCCTCTGCCTGCTATTCTGTCTGCCTGTGCTTGCTCTCTCCCCCTCTCTCTCTGATAAATAAATAAAATCTTAAAAAAAAAAAAAGAATGTGAAAAGATAATTCACAGACTAGGAGGAGAAAATATTTGCAATATATCTTTTACCATATATCTGGTAAGAGTCTTGTGTTGATGCTACATGGATGAACCTTGAAAATGTGTTAAGTGAAAGAAGTCAATCACAGAAGAGCACATATGGTGTGATTCCATTTATATGTAATGCCCATAATAGGCAAATCTATATATAAGGTACGTTAATGATTGCCTAAGGCTGAGTGGCGAGTGATGGCTGATGAGTAGTGTTTCTTTTGGGTGCAATAAAAATGTTCTAAAATTGGTTGTGGTGATGGCTGTACAACTCTGTGAATATACTGAAAACCATTTAATTGTATGCTTTCAATAGAAGAATTGGATGGTATGTGAATTACATCTTTATAAAGGTTTTATTTATAAATTAGGATTATCAGGGTGCCTGGGTGGCTCAGTGGGTTAAAGCCTCTGTCTTCGGCTTAGGTCATGATCCTAGGGTCTTGGGATTGAGCCCCCCATTGGGCTCTTTGCTAAGCGGGGAGCCTGCTTCCCCCTCTCTACTGCCTGCCTCTCTGCCTACTTGTGATCTCTGTCTGTCAAATAAATAAAATAAAAATCTTTAAAAAAAATATAAAAATTAGGAATATATATTTGGATACCCTCAAGGTAAAAAAAAAAAGAGAGAGAGAAGGGCAAAGATTTGGGCAATTTTATGGTTAAAAAAATTGTATATCATTGCCATTTTATTTTTTTTTAAAGATTTTATTTATTTATTTGACAGAGATCACAAGTAGGCAGATAGGCAGGCAAAGGGGGCGGGTGGGGAAGCAGGCCCCCTGCTGAGCAGAGAGCCTGATGCGGGGCCCGATCCCAGGACCCTGAGATCATGACCTGAGCCGAAGGCAGAAGCTTTAACCCACTGAGTCACCCAGGTGCCCCTTCATTGCCATTTTAATTAAAACTTTTTTTTTTAACTGTGAAGTTTTAACATCTGCTGACATAATTGTTGGTGTTTCTCATTCTTAAGAATATGGGAATTGTTTTCTGATCTTCTAGTTTTTCTTTTAAGAGAATTACCGTTTCTCTTACTGTTAGATAGGCACTTTGGTTCTAACAGGATACCTGGAGGTCAAGAATGACGAAGTCCTGGCTAGCTCTCTGGAAGGTCAGAGCCTGTCTTGCAGCATGCTGCAAGAAGCCAGGTCAAACCAGTCAGGCCCTGGATAGCTGTTGCCATGACTGGAACCCCCTGACCACGTTAGGAAGGAAAAGCCCCAAATCCTGCTTCCCACCTCAAGTAATGAATATTCCATCCCCTTTTACTCTCAGTAAAAGAAATCCAACCCCCAAGGCACTCAGCTGTCTCTCTGGACCTTGTTTGCTTTCCAATCTCCAGCGTGTATTTTTCACATTAATAAACTTACACACATGTGTCGCTTATCTGCTCTGTTGCATGTCTGTCCTTGAATTCATTCTTGTGGCAAACCAAAAACCTTTGGAGACTGCTTTGGGTCTGGCTGGGTCCAGGGCCCAGGGCCCAGGGTGTCCCTAGTTCACCTGGCAATATTACTGGTACATATATTTATTTTTAAAGGGTGCTCAAGTGGGGGGAGGTACAGAGAGAGAGGGAGAGAGAGAAACTTAAGCAGGCTCCACACCAGCATGGAGCCCCACACCAGGCTCAGTCTCACGACCCTGAGATCATGACCTGAGCCGAAATCAGAGTCCAACTCTCACCTGACTGAGCCACCCAGGTGCTCCATTCCTTTTCATTTTTTGATGCATTTCCAAGTCAACTGCAGACCTTATACGCTTCCCCTAAATATACATCAGCATGTATATTATTCTTATAGTTCAGCATTTGTTTGCAGATTTTTTCTTTCAATTTAAAATTTATGTACGATGAAAAACATACATTTTAAGTATACATTACCTGTGCTTTGACAAATACATCTAATTTCATAACCCAAACCCCTGTCAAAATGTGGAATATTACCATTACCCCACAGAATTCCTTCATATCCTTCTCAATCTATCTCCACCTCCACCCAACAGAGGAAACATCTATTTTTATTTTTCTTCCTGATCTGCCTGTCCTAGAACTTCATATAAATGGAATCCTACAATGAGTTCTTCTATGAGTAAGACTTCTGCTCAACAGAATATTTTTGAGATACATCCATGTTCCTGTATATATCAATAGTTATTATTTTTTGTGGCTACGTGTTTTGTTACTACATGTGTAATGTAAGAAATAATACAGTTCATTCATTTTTTTTAGCTGATGGATACCTAGGTTGTTCCAGTTTTGGGGTATTATGAATTAAGCTGAGCTGCTATAAATATTTTTGTGCAAGTCTTTGTGTAGACAGGTTTTTTTTTTTCAGGTAAATATCTAGAAGTAGATATATGTTTTAAGTTTATAAAAACATGCCAAACTTTGTTTCAAAGTAGTTATTTTACTTTCTAAGCTTACCAACCTTGTATGAGAATTGTGATTGCTCCCTCTCTACCATCTTTAGTGCTGGGCAGCTCTGATAGGTGTTTGGTGATATTTCATTTAATTTACATTTCTCTGATGACTTATAAATTGATCACTTTCCCCCCACATGCTTATCAGCTATTCTCTTCTTTTGAGAAGTGTCTGAGAATTTCACTCAATTTTTGATTGAATGATTTGTATTTTTTAAAAGATTATTTATTTATTTATTTATTTGACAGATACAGAGAGAGAGGGAACACAAGCAGGGGGAGTGGGAGAGGGAGAAGCAGGCTTCCCACTGGGCCAGGAGCCCGATGCAGGCCCTGGGATCATGACCTGAGCTGAAGGCAGACAGCTAACAACTGAGCCACCCAGGCGCCCCTGGATAATTTGTATTTTTAAACAGGATTGTAGGAGTTCTTTAATTCTGCAAATACCACTCCTTTGTCAACAAATGTTTTGCAATATTTTCTTCCAGCAAAAACCAAAAAAAAAAAAAAAAAAAAACAAAACCAAACCAAAAAACAAAAAACCCTTAAAAAATCCCATAAACCCAGTACTAACTTCCAGGTATTTATAAATTATTTTAATAAAACTTCAAAAAATAGCTCAGCTTAAATTAGAGGGTTGTTTACAAGATCTCAGTTCTGGTACACTGCATGATTGCTAATTTTAAGCAACTTTCCCCTGCTATATGTTAGATTCTTTCTGGTCAGGGCAATATCTTTCTTTCTTTCTTTCCTATACCTGGTAAAGTATCTTAAAGCCAATATTTACTGAGTGAATATTTTTTTCTGAGTTGAAACCCAGTAGTATTTTTATCATATGAAGAACAAGAGGGGGACATTTTTTCCTTAGGTATCGTTTCCTTATAGATAGATGACATCAGCTCTCTCACTCATTGTTAATTCTCTGTGGTTCGTTGGCTGTTGAATTGTCTTCAGTCAGGAATGACAGGTGCAATACATTCAAAGAAGATTATTTCAGAGGGGACATTTTCCTTCTTTGAACTCCTTATAACTACCTTTCTTTCACTTTCTGGGAAACATTTTTTTTTTTTTAAGATTTTATTTTCAGGCAGTCTTTACACCTAATGTGGGACCCAAGCTCACAACCCCAAGACCAAGAGTTGCATGGTCCACCAACTGAACCAGCCAGGCGCCCCTCTCTTGGGGCACTTTGAAACACTGCTTGTATAGAATCTGTGTGAATTCTGGCTTCACACAGCACTTTGAAGGCAAAGGTAGGTCCCATTGGCACTTCTACCCCTACTGCATCCCCCAGAATGATCATCAGGGTGCCTTACACATAGCAGAAGCAATAAACACCTGTTCAATGGCTACATAAAAGAAAAACAAAAAACCCAGAACCCAAACATACAATATACCGAGCCAAGACAAAAGAAAGTTTGATGAGCCTTAAGCGTACCTAGTTTCCTTATTTAGTAAGTGAGCTGCTCACATTTCGGACAAGACTGAGATGTGAATGCTTGCTTGAAATGCCTTGCCGTCCCAGTGTTCTGCAGCAGAGACCAACGTCAACACTTCAACTGTCCGTATTTGTTCTTATCAACAGAGAACTTGCAGTTATCATTTTTGGAATTTTTGCTTTCCTAGGCTATACTACCCAAAAAGATGACATTGGACTTCCCGGAGCTTGTGCAAGAGGCAAAAGGTAAACTAAAGGGCGCTTGGGTGGCTCAGTGGTTTAAGCCTCTGCCTTTGTCTCAGGTCATGGTCCCGGGGCCCTGGGATTGAGTCCTACATCGGGTTCTCTGCTAAGCAGGGAGCCTGCTTCCCCTCCCTCTCTGCCTGCCTCTCTGCCTACTTGTGATCTCTGTCTGTCAAATTAAAAAAAAAAAAAAAAGTAAACTACATTGCATTATCCTCTTTCAAGGGAAGTCGAAGATGGCATAAATAATCTGAGCCTCAAATACCCGAGAGAACCCATTCTCTCATGGCCTCTGAAATAGGTTTTTTTTTTTTTTTTTTTTTTTTTTTTTTTTTTAAGATTTTTATTTATTTATTAGACAGAGAGAAATCACAAGTAGACGGAGAGGCAGGCAGAGAGAGAGGAAGGGAAGCAGGCTCCCTGCTGAGCAGAGAGCCCGATGCGGGACTCGATCCCATGACCCTGAGATCATGACCTGAGCCGAAGGCAGCGGCTTAACCCACTGAGCCACCCAGGCGCCCTGAAATAGGTTTTTTAGTCATGGTCGTTGTAGGGTCTCTGCCATTCACTCCAGTCCATTTAACAGACATTTGTTAAACACCGTATGTGTTTGAAGCCACTAGGGGACAGTGTAATACAACAGAATCCTCCAAGAATTTAGGGAGTACTTGCTGCAGAAAGCCAGAAGAGGGAAAGAAGAGTGCAGGAATCTAGATTGACTAGGGAAGAAAGCAGGATTGTAGCCTGATCTGTTAAGATTGTACACTGTCCAGAAGAAAATTGTGCATACTGGAACGCATAAAATATTATATAAAATTACACTTCATATGCTATAATTGTATAGAAGCCTAGTCAAAGTCGTCACTGAAGGGGAGCTGAGTATGCCACCTCAAAATGTGCCACATTGGCAGGTGGATTATTTTGAGCTGAAGGTGATCAAGACCTAAGATACTCAGGAAAAGCTTTTTATGTCTCCCTTATCTGCCTAAAGGGATTTGGGCACGGAGATGGTACCAGGAAGAGAGCTATAACCAGAGATAACTTTTTACATCATGGAGACTTATCTGAATGGCCTGGGAAACATTTGTTGACCAAACATTTGCTCTTTTGTATTCCTGTTACTCGTCTTCTTCCCTTTGAAGTCCCAGGCCCATACTCCTCCTCCTCCTCCCCCAACTCATGATGGTTCAGAAGACTCTGACTGTCTGACTGCCCTTTAGTCTTGCATCATTGTGGGGCTCCAGTATGGATGCAAATAAATTTGTTTTTATCCTGTGAATCTCTTTTATGTCTATTTAATTATTAGGCCAGCCAAAGAACCTAGAAGGGGAGAAGGGAAATTTTTTCCTCCTCATGTTATCTTTGTAATCCTGGTCTTAGTTTTACTGGCAACACCAGAAGGTGGATATCGTTATGGTCACAAGTTGGGGAAATCTTTAGAGGCCTTTTGAGTAGACATTTGCAGAGACCTAGCACCCCTGTATGTGCCCCAATTAGAAACTAATTCTGGAGAAACTGTTAAGTTGCTTTTGCTTAATGTTTGTTTTAAATCTCATTGCAAACAAACACTTTCATTCTTTTCTTGAGAAGTTCTATCATCGGCTGTTGAAGTGTTCCCTCATCCTGGTCTGATGCCAGTGTCTGGGAGCAAGAATCCCTGTTCTCTTCAAGGTTCTTCTAGTTGGGCTAAGAATCAAATTGACACAAGACAGGAACAAATTGAGTTTAATGGTGTATGTACGGGGGAGTCCACATAGACATGGGAATTCCCAAGACAGTCAGGCAAAATGAGGTCTATAGGTCATCCTGAACTAAAGAGAATGGGGTTAGGGTCTGGGACTTCAGAGGGAAGGAATGCAATTCACAGGACAAGAAGAAGAGCAGATGTTTGGTAATTAGAGGCTCACCCTGCCAGACAGATGGGTCACTCAGATGAAATTTCTCTCTGTTAAGAACCCTTATTCTGGAAATCAGTTAGATTCTTCTAAGTAGTTAAGGGAGAGGCAAAAGCTTGTCTTGGTCCTGTAGAGTCTCAGTTGCTTTCAGCTCAGAATAATCTTCATGCCACAGTGACCCATCTTGGGGCATTCTGCCTTGGTCCCTACACCAGCCAGACCTATATTCAAAATGCATGAAATGCAGACAGAGACCCTGGTTTGTTTCATCCTTAGGGTGTTCCATCACAGCACCAGTAAATTTGGCTTGTATGGGGGCTTGAATGTTGAATGTTAATCTGAATTCACAAAGTTTAAATTCTTCCATTTTTGACAAGCTTGGCAATTTGCTTGATGGCAGTAGATAACAAAGATTATTAGAGCACTCTCCTGTTTAATAAGCTGCTTAAGAACTTAAGCATGTGCTATGAACATGATAAAAAACAAAATAAACCTATTATAATCTGTATGTCCAAATGCATAATATTCCTTCAAGAGTTTTCCATTTTGTGATATGAAGGTGGAATGAGTGTTCACTTACACAGGTAATGTTGGAAATGCTGAGAGCATTTTTGAAACCACAGAAATAATTAAGTTGGAGGACTATCTAACCAGGACTATCTAACCAGGTCCTTCTTTCTGGGAGACAATTCAAGGGTGTTTCTGTAAATACCTATTAACAGCTCTAAATATAAAATAAATTATTTTTATTTTCTCCAGAGAAGGACAGAAAGACCAAGTCTAGAAAGTTGGTATATGAATTAGGACAGATGGCAGACATTGTGAGCTATGACAGCATATTCTTCAGAAAGTTAGTAAAGAGGATCATACTGAAAAAAAAAAAACCCAAAAATAAAACAACCAGACTCAATCAGATATTGGTAGGCCTGTGCCTATAGCTGACCAAGGTAGTTAGGGCACTTACCTGAAATAAGGTACAAGGTTGCCATTTCTTCTCTTTCTTTCTTTTTTTAAGTGATCTCTACACCCCCAACATGGGGCTCAAGTTTACAAACTTGCTCTAACTGAGCTAGTTAGGTGCCCCAAAGGTACCATTTCTACTGCAGATCTAATCACGGAAAGAATCAATGTGGAATTTTTTTTACTCCTCAACTCCTAATTTTTTGCCAGGTACATTAGACCCAACTTAAAAAAAGGCAGTCTATGTTTTGGGGTTTACTAATGGTATTCAGGGGGGAAAAATCCATGATTTGAAAAGTCCAGAGATAAGTAATGCCAAAAATGTTATATTTGACAGCTCTATAGATTCTTAATGTGGGTTGCCTGGATGGCTTAGTCAGTTAAGCTGCTGACTCTTGGTTTTGGCTAGGACCCCAAGTCTGGCTCCACGCTCAGCATGGAGTCGGCTTGGGATTCTCTCTCTGCCCCTCTCACAACTCTTGCGTGCTGGCTCACTCTCTCTTTCAAAAAAAGGTTCCTAACTTTTGGAATTTTTCTTGGAATTGAGACCTGAACATAGGAACAAAGTAATCTGAATCTATGGAACTGATGAAGACATTCCTTGAGGAGAAGCAGATGTTCTCCACGGATCTTATAAATCTGAAACAGATAAGAGAAATAAAGAAACCAAATTTACAGCATTGATGAATAGCAAAATTTGTCAGGAAGAGCTAGATATTAAGTGATTAGTTTGTAAGAAGCAAAGTATAAATCTCCTTTAGCTGTGGAAAGGGAGGAGAGCCAGAGACAATCATATCTGGGGCACTGGTCTGAACTTGTGCTAGAAAAATAGTTTTTTGTTTTGTTGTTATTTATTATCACTGATGTAGGAAACAAAGACAAAAGAAAAATTTCCTTACTGCCTACAGCCCGCTGCCAAGTCCTTGAAACAGGCAAAGTGATATTCCTCTAGGAACTCACCTGTTTCGAAGTTAATTCTCTGCTAAGGGCAAAAGGCAATCTTAACCCAACTCCCAGGATCCTGTAAGTCTACTTGAACAAATAAAAAATTCTTTGGAAACTTCCTTTGTCTCAAAACCCCCAAGATACATTTTGGCAATCATCCCCCAGGCATATGACTCACTGATATGTATCTGAAGAGTCTCATGACTAAGGTTTTATTAGATGATAATAAATGACCTTTTCCCAACAATACCTAGCCCCCTCAAGGTCCTGGAAACCTTGCTTCCGAAATTTCTTAAGGGACATACGCTATCCCTAACCCTCTCCCAACTTGAAAGTATATAATGAGCCACTCCTCTTGACCCCATTGCAGCTCTTTCTGCCGATGGTTTCTGTCCTGGTTCTTTAATAAAACCACCTTTTTGCACCAAAGACATCTCAAGAATTCTTTTTTGGCCAGAGGCTCAGATCCAGCATCTTTCCTACATCATCATTATTTTAATCAATGGGATAAAGCTTGTAGGGCCCCACACTCCTAGCAGCTCTGAGGTAAAAGGTGCACTTAATGAAGCAGGACGCTTGGGATGTGAAGGAATAGTTACTTTGCATTATCACTTATTTTGCTGTCCAAGAGTGACAAGTAGATTGAAGAGAAATGTCACAGCTGAGATATGAAAGAAGGAAGATGGCCAGAGCTGAGAAGGATGACAAACTACTGCACTCAAAGGCTAATGAGTCACTAGAACTTTTGTGCTTAGGTGTTCTGAATCTATAGGTTCAGGCTTCTGATTTTTCAAAATTGAGAAACATTCTGTGTATTATGTATTGCCCTGTATACTCATAGCCTGGAGAATCCGGTAGTCGTTGCTGTTTGCTGTTTTATCTTATGCCACAGTGCCACCTATAGGAAACACATGTGAACTACATCAAGAAGTTAATTGGAGGCCTGTCTACACAATGATTAAGGATTTCAGGGGTGATGGGACTTGAAAGGTCATTGGAGCCAAATTTCTACCAAGAGCTTAAATCACTTTTATAACATATTTGATTAGTGGTTGCCCAACATCTGCTTAAACTTCCTCAGTGAACGGAAACACGCTCTCACTAAGAAGCTCCTTCTTTTTTTGTTGTTGTTAAAGTTTTTATTTATTTGTCATGAGAGAGAGAAAGAGTGAGAGACAGTGTGTGAGTACAAGCTGGGGGGTGGCAGGCAGAGGGAGAGGGAGAGGTAGCCAGAGGGAGAGGTAGGCAGAGGGAGAAGCACTTTTCCTGCTGAACAAGGAGCCTGATGTGGAACTCAGTCCCAGGATCTTGGGATCAGGACCTGAGCCAAAGGCAGACACTTCATGGACTGAGCCACCCAGGCACCCCTTAAGCAGCTCATTCCATTCATATTTTCACACACTACTAATTTTTTAATTTATTTTTTTTTAAGGATTTTATTTATTTATTTGACAGACAGAGGTCACAAGTAGGCAGAGAGGCAGGCAGAGAGAGAGGAAGGGAAGCAGGCTCCCTGCTGAGCAGTGTCGCCCCTCGGCCCCGAGGGGCCCCGCAAGGACGACAACGAGCCTGGTTCGGTGTTAATGCTTCATTTCCCTTTATTTCATCAACTTCCTTAGCTTATATACAGCAGGGTGACCAATAAGGGGTCAAGCCATGGGGAGAGCCAATGAGAGTCCTGTTACTATGCTGATTAAATTTGATACAGCCAATAACTATGTCCTCCTTTAGGCGGGCTTCACCAGAAAGTTCATTGTATACTTGCAGCGTATTTTGCTAGCAGTGAGCCAAGCACCTTCTTGTAATGGCGGGGACTTTCCTGGCCGGAGGTAGTCCCCGACAGAGCAGAGAGCCCGATACGGGGCTCGATCCCAGGACCCTGGGATCACGACCTGAGCCGAAGGCAGAGGCTTTAACCTACTGAGCCACCCAGGCGCCCCCATACTACTTCTTTTTTTAAAAAATATTTTTATTTATTTGACAGAGATCACAAATATGCAGAGAGGCAGGCAAAGAGAAAGAGAGAGAGGAGGAGGCAGGCCCCCTGCTGAGCAGAGAGCCTGATGAGGGGCTTGATCCCAGGACCCTGAGATCATAACCCAAGCCAAAGGCAGAGGCTTAACCCACTGAGCCACCCAGGATCCCCTCACATACTTCTTCTTTTGACTCTGTGCTTCACCACTCCCTCCTGCAGTAGCTGGGCCTCCTAGTTCTAGGCCTTTCCAGGGTTCTTCGAGGTGAATTTGCTTCATTCTTAGAGGTATCCCTGTTTGTAGATACTTCAGTGGTGGGTTTTGCCAACTCAGTTACTACTGCTTTCCATCTATCAAACTATCACCTACACCTCCTGTCCTCTTTTCCTCCTCTTTCCTTCTTTTTGTCCCCGTGGATTTATGCTTTTATTAGGAAACATTCATCTACTGTAGTGTTGGTTGGTTTTCGAAGAGGGAAGAAATAAAAACAAGAAGTAAAACCCTTCTTGTTTAGTTTGAAAGAAAGTCGTGTTTTTCTGATTCTGTTCGTACACATTAAAGAATATAAATGTAGTGTTTTATATTTATCTCAATTAATTTTTAAAAAAGATTTATCTATTTATTTGAGAGAGAGGAACTCCAGGATCATGACCTGAGCCGAAAGCAGTTGTCCAACCAACTGAGCCACCCAGGTGTCCCAATTGATTTTTTTTTTTTTTTTTTGTGAAATCTAGCTTGTTATTTTGGCCTTTGAATCTTCACTCTGCCATTCAATATATTGGCTACCTCTCCCAGTCCTCAAGGAAGAGGAAAAGCAAGTTGGCTGCATGCTTAGCTATCTACTTGAAAAACAGGACAAGCTGAAGACAGAATGCCATGGCACTAGAGACTCTTGCTTGACCTGGATTCGTAACTAGCATCTATTTTTGTGATTATTTGGACCAACTCCTCCATCTTGCTCACAAGTTGTGCATCTCTATCAAACACCAAGCTAAATTGCTGAAGCACAGTGTTGATCGCTTTTTCTAATTTACCAGTCTGGCAGAGTTAAAAAAGTGGGGGAGAATGCTATTAATTAATTAAATTACAACTTGTCCTTCCTGGCTCCTAGGCATGTTTAAGTGCTTCCCATCCTTCTCTCTGTGTTCAAAGTGATGGTTGATAGCCTGCCTGAGAATTGGACTGTCCATCCCTGCCCCATTACCCAAGATTCTTCAGAGAGAATGAGTAGCAGCTCCTTTCATCACTACGTTCTTCTAGTAGTAGGCTGGGATGTAGTTCGTCGGGGTCAGGAGGTTTTACTGATGTTGTGAAACCAGGTGTTCTCTTAAAATCCCTTCACCAGTTTGGATTTCTAGGTCTCTTTCTGAACGCTTGTTCTACTATTTCCTGTCTGATACTCCTTTTCCTTGTTGGAGATGAAAGATGGAAAACAGGAGACAAAGCATTCCACAAACTATGTATCTGGCCCTACAGTTGATCTGTCACTTGCCTTGTTCTAATTACTCCAATATAGTTTCAATAAGTCATCCTTAACATCTAAAACACCCTTAACATTTAAAAGTTTATAGTAGAGGGGCGCCTGGGTGGCTCAGTGGATTAAGCCGCTGCCTTCGGCCCAGGTCATGATCTCAGGGTCCTGGGATCGAGTCTCACATCGGGCTCTCTGCTCAGCAGGGAGCCTGCTTCCTCCTCTCTCTCTGCCAGCCTTTGAATCTCAAATAAATAAGAAATAAATAAATAAATAAATAAAAATCTTAAAAAAAAATTAAAAAAAAAGTTTATAGTAGACCTTTTGGGTTTACAAGGAATTGTGAGTTCTTCAACATTTCTGATCTTCAATAGATTTCTTTATACAGGGATGGTGTATGCTTTGTATACATTGTAGGATACAATGTAGTCTACTTTGTATCCTACAATGTATACAAAGTATATGCTTTGTATATGCTACACAAAGTATATGCTTTGTATGCTACATGAAGTATATGCTTTGTAGTATACAAAGCATACATTTGTATGCTACATGAAGTATATGCTTTGTAGTATACAAAGCATACTACAAAGCATATACTTTGTGTAGTTTGCAGTAAAGCTCTTGCCTTAGCAACTCATGATTTAACTCATGATTCAGAAAGAAAGAAAAATGTTTCAAAATTCTTTATAACTTCATTAAGTTATCTGCCTTTCCTACACATGGGATAGAACCTGAAATGATGTGGCCACACAAGGGTGTTGAATTTCTTCAGTATGCCTCCCTAGATTCATTCTCTGCCTTTCCCCATACTATTCTCCAACCTGCCAGGCGGTCTTGCACAGATTACATTAAAGGGACTCATGTTCTCCGCTTTCTGCAGGAGATGAAAGGGAGGGAGAGAGGAATATGAGGTCAGGGCATTTATTTCCCTGGCTCCTTCCTGTGAGGTGGCCACAGGCAGCTGTGTCCCTCAGCAGAAGGTCAGTGCTCTTGTCTAGACTACCACGATCTCTCATGGTTCCCCTACACCCACTCACCCTTTTGGAATTAATTCCTCTATTGCTAGAACCTCTTCAGATTTTCCTAATTTGGGTATATCATCTGTTTCCATTTTGGGGAACAGGAGGGACCTTGACTGATACTGAAAGTTTAAAAGAAGTCTGAGGGAAGGTGCTTCCTTTGTGTCTATTTTTTGGACCATATATTGTAATATTCTTGGACACCCTAGGAACTGGTCATTTGTTGAAGTTTTAGTGCATCAGAGTCAAAGATAGAAATATTTTAGGACTTATTTATTTGTTTATTTATTAAAAAAAAGATTTTATTTATTTATTCATCAGAAAGAGAGAGCACATGCACAAACAGGGAGAGTGGCAGGCAGAGGCAGAGAGAAGCAGGCCTCCCGCTGAGCAAGGAACTTGATGCAGGACTTGATCTCAGGACCCCGGGGTCATGACCTGAGCCGTAAGGCAGCGGCTTAACCGACTGAACCACCCAGGGGTCTCTATTTATTTATTTTTAGAGAAAGAGGGAGAGGGGAGGGAAGAGGAAGAGGGAAAGAATCTTTTTTTTTTTTTTTAAATCAGACAAAATAGATTTTATATTTATTTATTTATGTATGTAAGTATGTATGTGTTTATTATGTTATGTTAGTCATCATACAGTATGTATACATTTTAGTTTTTGATAATTCATTGTTTGCATGTAACACCCAGTGCTCCATGCAATACATGCCTTCCTTAATACCCATCACTGGGCTCACCCATCCCCTCACGTCCTCCCCTCTGAAACCCTCAGTTTGTTTCTTGAAGTCCATAGTGAGAGAGAATCTTAAGCCGACTCCACATGTAGCATGGAGCCCGACACCAGGCTTGCTCTCAAGACCCTGAGACCATGACCTGAGCTGAAATCTAGAGTCAAACGCTTAACTGAGTCACCCAGGTGCCCCAGGAATTTTTTAGATCAAAAAATCAAGTGAGGGGCGCCTGGGTGGCTCAGTGGGTTAAGCCGCTGCCTTCGGCTCAGGTCATGATCTCAGGGTCCTGGGATGGAGTCCCGCATCGGGCTCTCTGCTCAGCAGGGAGCCTGCTTCCTCCTCTCTCTCTCTCTGCCTGCCTCTCTGCCTACTTGTGATCTCTCTCTGTCAAATAAATAAATAAAATAAAAAAAAATCTTAAAAAAAAAAAGAAGAAAATCAAGTGAGAATTTTTTTTTCTTGTAAGAATACCTTTGTTCAACCTGTAGTTGAATTTTAAACTACAGAATGGACTACTGATACTTTGGTTTCCAACCTGCTAGATAAAAAATTAAAAAATCAGCTCAGATATATCAAAGACATTAGTGGTTTTTGGAATGTATAAGAAACTTCTACAGATCCACATGAAACAGACAGAATTAGAGAAAAATGATCTAAGTTACAGATTGGAAATGCATATGAAAAGATGCTCAATCTCACTACTAGTCTGGAAAACTCAAACTAAAACAAGAAAGCACTTCACATGCATTAAAATATCAAAAGTGAAAAAAATCATATAATGTCCTCTGGGAAGTGGGTTTGAGTGTAAGTTGTAATTATTTATAACCACTTTAGAAATAATTTAGTACTATTTTGTAAAGTTTAAAGGAAGCATATGATGAGATCAACAGTTCCGTCTGTACATATACATTAGTTGAAATAAATTTTTGCATGGAAAACAGGAGACAACCATATATTGGTTTCTGCCCCTGGTTGCTGGACCACAGCTCCTAAAACCATCATAATTTCCTAAATGATAAGAGTGTTAGGAACATCTCTTATTCTAGTATTTGTCTTTGATCTCAGTTCCTGAAACAGGGTACTAAATCCCTTGGAATTTCCAGGGTGAGAGGATTATCTTTTGTTCTAATGAGGATCCTGGATGGATCCTGGGTGGAGCTGGTCACCAGAAAGACCAGCCCATGATTAGAACCTTAGAGTTTTCAACCCTACCCCCTACCCCTGAGGTGGGAAAGGGACTAGAACTGGAGTTAATAATTGATCATACCTATGTGTGGAAGCCTCCATAAAATCCCACTATTAAATGGTTTGGGGAGCTTCCACATGAGAGAACACATCCACAATGGGAGGGTGACACACCCCAGTTCCACAGAGACAGAAGCTCTTGTGCTTGGGACCCTCCTATAGACCTTCCCCTAAGTATCTCATCTGGTTGTTCATCTGTATCCTTCATCATACTCTTGAACAAACTGGTAAACTGTATATCTGAGTTCTGTGAGCTGTTCTACAAGTAATCAGATCCAAGGGGGAGAAGTTTATAGGAATATCCAATCTGTAGTCAAGTGAGAGAGGACCTACTATTCCCTACTGGGAACCTACTATTTGCTGTTGGCATCTGAAGTAGGGGACAGTCTTGTGGGACTGAGTCCTTCCTCTGTGGGATCTGATGCAATTTTCAGGTAGGTGGGTCATAACTGAGTTAAATTGTAGGACACCCTTGGGTTCTGGTCATTCCAAGTGTTCTTTCTCAGACCCCTCCCCCATCAGGGTTTGCCTGTTCTTCTCTAGCACAAAGTACCCCATCATGAGATTGATCCTTATTAGGCAACTCCCAAAGAGCATACACAGCAAATTCTTCTTTTAAAAAAATTTTCGTTTTTGAAATATGGTTGCCATACAATGTTATGTTAGTTCCAGGTGTACAACATAGGGATTCAACAACTCTCTGTGTTACGTAATGTTCACTACAGTTAAGTATAGTCCCTATCACTCACCACACAGTTATTTTCATCCCTGTGACTTTTTCATACCTGGAATGTTTTGGTTTATTTTTGTTTTATTTTTATTAATATTTAAATTTATTATTTTTTTAAAAGGTTCTATTTATTTATTTGAGAGAGAGTGTGTGAGTCCGGAAGCGGGGTGGGGAAGGGACAGAGTGAGACCAGAATCCCTGCTGAGCACAGAGCACAGAGCCTGACATGGGGCTCGGGGTTCGATCCCAGGACCCTAAGATCATGACCTGAGCTGAAGTAAGACACTTAACCGCCTGGGCCACACAGGCTACCCCATACCTGGAAGTTTGTACCTCTTAATCCTCTTCACCGGTCCTGCCAACAGCTTGTTCCCTGTGTTTGTGAGTCTTTCTGGTTTGTTTTGTTTTTCAGATTCCACAAATAAATGCAATCATACAGTTTTTGTCTTTCTCATAGCAAATTCTTGTCCTGAATTCGCTTTCTTTTTCTTTCTTTTCCTTCTTTTCTATCCTCTTTTTAGTTGTCCCATAATCCACCAAAATTTACACAAATTTTGTATGTCCTGTGACTTATATTTAATGACTATTTCCTCCCATTTCTCAAAGAGAAAGCACAAATCTGTAATTCACATTTGAAATCTCACCTTCCTTTTCTTCTCCTGCCTTAAGGCCACTCATTCCCTTCACCCTCTCCCAGCCTGTCATTTTTGGGGATATGTCTCCACTGTACTCTCTGCATTTCCAGGGAGAGTTTGTGATTTGTTAAAATCTCTTAGATTTGACTGGTTGCTTTGGTTCTAAGGTTGGGAAGCCAAAATGGTTTATTCAAGAATAAAAAGTTTCTTTGAAGTTAGGGACATGAAGAATCTCTGCAACATGCTTTTCAAAGCATCTGGGTTTATACTCCTGAGCTCATGGAAATGAGGAAATGAGGAAGGAAAAGAGAGAGACTTCCACCAGCTGAGATGGTCTTAAGAGTTCTGCTCCTTATCATATCAGCACACTCTCCCTTAGCAGGACTTTTTCTGAAAAAGCATTTCACAACATTTGCCACCTTATAACTCAACAAGTATGTTATTTCCTGTCAGTTTAACTTCTCCAAACTGCTTAACAATAGCCATAAATTCTCAGAAACAAGAGGATAGTGCAACCCTGCTCTTCCTCATCACCATCCTGTTACCTCCCTAAAGTTCCTGAAACAAATCAAATGGTGAGCTCTTAACAGAGGCCAGAAGCGGGGACAAGGCCCGGCTTTTCCTACATGGCCCTGCCGAATGGCATCCCTCCATTTCTTTGTCCTGCCAGGACTCATGAGTCTATTCTTTGACACTATTAGTGTATTTCTCTTTGTGGCTGACATTTCCTAAATTTTTTTCAACAGGCTGTGCTCTCTATCCAGTGGCTTCTGGAGGAAAAAAAAAAAAAAAAATGGTGCCGGGCTGTGACAACTGCTGGGTCAACCAGGCCAAGGAAAGGGAGATAATGTCCTTGGAAGAAGGCAGACCTCTCCCACTCCCAGGTTGGACTGGGTCTCTTAAGTGCAAACAGATATCTTATTTTCTGTTTTGGATTTGGAGTCATCTCTTGAGATAAGCAAGATGAGATCCTTCCTAGCTTGCAAACTTAGTGATTCTGCCTGAATTCTTATAAAAGACAACTTTGTTTATTAATGGAATCATGCGTCTGAGAGTGAAAAGCCTCATTTTGTCCAACTTTCTGACTTGAAGACGAGGAAAGAGGCCCAGAGA
This sequence comes from Mustela putorius furo, assembly GCF_011764305.1. Classification (NCBI taxonomy): domain Eukaryota; kingdom Metazoa; phylum Chordata; class Mammalia; order Carnivora; family Mustelidae; genus Mustela; species Mustela putorius. The sequence continues at coordinate 1,961,144 of NW_025421294.1, forward strand.
CATTAAAAGATATCCCCAATAACAGTAATATTATATAAATTACATAGCTCAAAAGTGCTATGGCCTGCACTGTACAGAAGAGAAAATGGACAATCAGAGTGATGAGGTTGCCTGGCCCAGGACAGCACAGAGTCAGTAACGGAGGCTGCACTTGAGGCCAGGTCTCCTGATTCCCATTATGATGCTCTTTGACAGACACGGCAGTCTCTGGGCGTGGGAATGGACTTTGGAAATAGTGAAGTCTGCTGCCCAGAGTCCCACTTTACTTTTTTGTCTATACTTGGTGATCCAGAACAGGACTAGAAGTACACATGCAATTAACAAATTCAACTGTATTTATTTGCTCTACATCGGTGAAGCACCTGGTATGCGATTCAGAGGACACAAAGGGGCAGACAGTGAAAAAAGTCTCCCTCATGTTCCTGTCCCCCATCTGATTTTCCTCCCCAACTTCTTATGTGTCCTTTCAGATATGTTCATGCTTAGATACATACACATTTATGCATTTTAAAAAATGTTATGTATTTATTTGACAGACAAATCACAAGCAGGCCGAGAGGCAGGCAGAGAGAGGTGGGAGGAAGCAGGCTCCCTGCTGAATAGAGACCCTGAGGCGGGGCTCAATTCCAGGACCCCGAGATCATGACCTGAGCCAAAGGCAGAGGCTCAACCCACTGAGCCACCCAGGAGCCCACATTTTACATTAAAAAAAAAAAATGGAAGCATACTGTACTCAGTTCTCCACCTTGCATTTTAAAAAATTTGACATATTTTGGCTATCACCCTTATCAGTGCAGATAGAGCTGCTTCCTTTTTACTCACTGCAAGTATTCCACTGAAAGGAGATACCCTAATTTGCTTATCCAGTCCACTCTTGATGGACATCAGGTGGTTTCCATTTTTAGGCTGTTGGTACGAAGATTATACTATCCATGTCTTTGTGTACGTTTCCTAGAACACTCAGAAGAGACTGGCAATCTACACCTGTGGGCCAATTTCAAACTGCCATTTATTCTTGTAAATAAAGTTTTATTGGGGGTAGCCACTCCTGTTTGTTTACATATTGTCTGTGGCTGCTTTCATGCTCTAACAGCAGACCTGCGTATTTGCAACAGAAATACGGGGCCTGAAAAGAAAATGGGATGCCTGGCTGGCTCAGCCAGTTAAGTGTCTGTCTTTGGGTTAGGGAATGGTCCCAGGGTCCTGGGATTGAATCCTACATCAGGCTCCCTGCTCAGCTCCCTCTCTCTTTGACAAACAAATAAATAAAATCTTTAAAAAAAAACTACATGGCCTGGAATTCCCAAATATTTACTATCTGGCACTTAAAAAAAAAGATTTTATTTATTTGAGAGATAGAGAGAGAGAGCGCGAGCGCACACAGGAGCACGAGCTGCAGCCCTCCATCCAAGGACCCTGAGATCAGGATCTGAGCCGAAGGCAGATGCTTAGCTGATTGAGCCCCCCAGGCGCCCCTACCTGGCCCTTTAAAAAAAAGTTTTGGTGGACTCCCATCTATAGGACAAATTCCTATTAGTGAAATTGCTGGGTTAAGAGTTTCACATTTCACACTCGACAGTTAGTGGCCCCATTCTCTTCACAGAGGTTCGACTTGTTTATTCTCCCACCGACTGCGTGTTTTTCCATGTTCACACCAATGTACTTCACTGGACATTTTCACCTTTGCCGGTCTGATAGGTAGAAAAAAAATATTTCTCTGTATTTGTTTTGCATTTGTCTGATTTTGAGTGAAACCAAGCATCTTTTTTTGGTTGGAGAAGGGTGATGCTGAGGGAAAGAGAAGTAAATGCGAAGTAAATCATGGGTCTCAATTCTTTGATGGAACGGAACTCACATCACTGAACAAACCCAGCAGAGACCCTACTGCCACTATCCCCAGACCCCACAGCCCGTCTCTTCTCTCCTGCCCAGAAAATGGATTCTGAGCAGCACCTGCTTCCTCACGCTGCTCTGCCCTGGGTTTACTCACCATGCACGCTGTGAGCAGCTGTTAGATGGGAAAATGAGTTCTGGTTTCAATCTTGGGAAAGTGGAACTGAGACCGTGGGAAATTCCTGCACCCAGGAGGCTCTTCAGAAGGTGCAGGTCAGCCTCAAAGAAGTGCCACAACAAGCACTACCTAAGGTGGGAGTGGGGAATCCTGCAAATGCACCTTCCTCTCTCCCTCCTGCTTCCTTCCTTCCTTCCTTCCTTCCTTCCTTTCTTTCTTTCCTTCTCTTTCTTTCCTTCTTTCTTTCTTTCTCCATGCCCAACGTGGGGCTTGAACTCATGATCCTGAGATTATGAGTCATGTACTCTACTGACCGAGCTAGCCAGGTGCCCAGATCCCTTTTTCAGTTGGGGATGCAGAAAGGGAAGTGCTTCTTGCCCCCTTGTGGGTTTAGACTGTGCTGTTGGGAATGGGTGTTGGCTGCCAGGAGCCATGTGTCAGACACAGCAAGGGGCCGGGCATTCCTACCAGACTCAGGAGGCATCAGTTCCTCTCACTGGCAGGGAGGAAGGCAGTGAGGCCCAGTGTTTGAGGGTCCAAGTTTATTTGGACACATGTTCATTAGGTGAGCATTTGTAGCTCCTACAAATGCTGTTGCTGTTTAACATGGAGAAGGGTCCTTGGTTGGGTGCTAAGGTGCTCTGGCTGAGGGGACTGACGGATGCAAGGGCTGGGGGCCAGCTGAGTCTTTACAGCTTGTCAAATTTAGAGATAAGTTGCTTTGAGAATAAAGCTTTAATCCAAAAAGGTAGCAAAGGACTACCGTTTGACCGGTGGTGAAGATAAAGAAAGGGCTCCTCCGCAGCGAACTAGATCCTTAGACTATAGCAGGGCCGCAATCACATTTCAGTGTGGAAAAATGAGATTTTTAAGTTCCCGGAGAGGAACTTTGGGAAATGACTGTGCTGGAAATGGGTCAAATTAATGATGGTAAATCCATTTAATGGAATAGTATGTGGCTGTTAAAAGAGTGTGGTGGATCCCTGTGTACAGATAGGGAATCTTTTCCAAGAAATCAGTAAATGGAAACCTCAAGGGGAGGGGTGGTCATGAAGCGTTGGGCATTGGGACTTCTAGAAGCAAAGAGTGAGACAGGGATTCTTTTTTTTTTTTTTTTAAAGATTTTATTTGTTTATTTGACAGACAGAGATTACACGTAGACAGAGAGGCAGGCAGAGAGAGAGAGAGGGAAGCAGGCTCCCTGCTGAGCAGAGAGCCTGATTCGGGACTCAATCCCAGGACCCCGGGATCATGACCTGAGCCGAAGGCAGCGGCTTAACCCACTGAGCCACCCAGGCACCCGAGACAGGGATTCTTGTGCTTTGAGGAGGAGTGCTTGCAGGAGAAAGGGAGTGTTGGGGGGGGGGCAGTGGGAGCAGGGCAGGGGGAAAAAAAGCTAAGCAAGGCCTCTGTAAGCATCACCTTTAGCCTGATCCGGGAGGGAGCATAGGGGCGTGAGTTGTACTGCATGGTTGTCCACTCTCTTACCGTGTCCTGGCTGCAGTGCATCCCAGGCTGGGGTTGGGGGGGCGGGGATCCTCTGTGGAAGAGGGTAAGTGTGAAGCATTTCCTGACCTCGCTTACAGCAGCCAGGTGACGGATTCTCCGGCTTTCCGGGACATCTGGGCAGAGCTCCATGGTACCGGCTGCAACAAGTCGCCACCATTTGTGGGAGAGAGTAGAGATGCCTATGAATGGGCTTGTACGTATGGGGACTAAGAGTGGAGGCTCTTACCTGGAGCCCGTGGAACCCCAACCGCTTCAGAGACAGAACCATATTTCACATATTTCAATAGAATTGGCTTCTTTTTTTCCTCTGTATTTTATTTTACATGTTTTCTGACCTTATCCATAGGCTCCATCAGACCTCGAATGAGTGCGTGGTGCGCGCCCAAGAATCAAGAGATGCGAGAAGGCAGTACAGCACTTGCTTTGCTGGGCGAGGCGAGAGGTGGATATGTAGGCGGGGCTCAGAGTGGCCGAGAGACTTCACATTCTTTGCATACCCTTTTGTACTGTTGGAGTTTTTGCTCTGTGCATTAATTATATTTTAAAAAGATAGGAGAAAAATGGCAGAAAATGTATTTTAGAAAGTTACCTCCTTCTCCAAAGAACTAGGAGGGAAAAAAAAAGGAGGAAGAGCGGATATGGGGGAAGTACCCCCAAATGAACTTGATTGTTCCTGGGTTTTCTTTTTACTCTCATTTCCTGGGGTGCCTTTTCTGTTTTATACCACTTCTCCGACTGCTTGCTTTCCTCTTCAAAAAATCCTGTCTCTCTAATGCTTGTATGCGATTTTGAAGCTGTTTTGGCACACTGGGATGGAACCTGCATAATTATCTTTTATTAATTTTTGCCCAAGTCATAATCGAACGATAACTAAAGTGTAACGTCATTTCTTAGCATATATACCTCTACTTGCCAAATAGACCACTTCAGTCTGCATGATTTTTGTGGGTCAAAAGCATGCCTTTAGATGGGGAATATATTTCTGTGATGAGAATAAATTTGGGAGGGTATTTCACGCTCAAGATGGAGGTTTTTAATCAGAGCACATTTGAGGACATTAGATGTCTCCTTTATTCAGAATATACTTCTAAAGAGTCAAGATTTACTAAATCCTACCTCTCAGGATTTTAAAATGAATGTGCACTCTCCACCACTTTTGTTGCCAAGGGAGCTCACATCTGCCCTGGAAAATCTTCCTGTGGAGCGATGTCAGCAGAGATAAATGAATGAGAGTACATGCGGTTCTATAATAATAGTGCAATTTGGCTAAGGGGTGACATCATCTTTTCACTGTTGTATCTGCCAGTCTAAGTAGCAATAAGTCCAGCTGAGCTAGAGAATGAATTACAGGGAAAGTAAATGGGCAAGGTGAGGTGAAACATAAAAAATGGAGTAGAAAATTAAATTTAAAAAGAAGGTAGCTTGGAATAGATTCAGTCCACAATATATTTCTTCTTATGTATGGCTCTGATTTAATGACATGTCATAATCTGCCATCATTCTGGATTATGTGGAAAGATGCAAGTCTTCTTTCCTAATGGATGTTTTGCTGTATATACACATGGGTATCGCCAGAGTATAAATAGGGATGTTGGAATTGATTTTAGTCTTTAAAGGGCACATTTAAATGCTGGAAGATAAAATGCCTTTATCAGTTCAGTCCACTCACTGTGATTCCACATGCCTCTCTGGTAACACTTGAAGGAGGGTTTGCTGGGTTTTATTTGGATATCGAGAGAAGAATATCACCATCCTTTATGCTGATGAGCCCCGGTCATGGTTTGTTTCTGGCAAGGAGCAGTATATGACTCTCTATTGGTTCTTGGAGTGCTGGATTAGTATTTACTCATTGCCTTATTTTTTTCCTTCTTAAGTAACAGCTTTATTGAGATAGAATTCACATAGTAAAATATTGCTCCCGTTTGTTAATTTTTTTATATTCCTGTCCTCTAATACCCACAGGCATTGGATGATGAATTTCTGCAAAGGCATTGATGGTGGTTATGAGGAATAAATCCTGCAGATGGATCAAATCAAAACATCAGATCTCAAGGCTGTATAAAAGAGTCCTGAAAAGGAGGGAGAAACAGAAATGAAGGACAGGAAAGAGCAGTTGGGTTATTGAAAGAAAATCTTTTGCTATTTAAATAAAGAGTGAAGAGCTTTCATTGTTGGCTCCCCACGTGGCTGAATCTTTTTTGAGCAGCAAGTTCCAAGATCAAGAAAGTAGAAGGAACTTTAGACTTGAACTAATTAGTATTAATGAAAATGTACGAGACATCAACAACGAATTTCCTAGGCAATTTCATTTCCAAAGCACATTCACATGTATCACAGGTAAAATGTTTCCCACTAACACCATTTTTAAGATAGGATTTTATTTGCAAAAGCGATTTTTGTGGCCTAAGGAAGAAACGGCTCATTGAAACAGAACTTTGCTGATTTGGTTTCAAAGAATTCTATGATTTGAAGAATTCTGTGGAACATAGGGGTTCAGAAGTCCCTGAACACAGAACAAGCATATCTGGTAGTGAAAATGTTCTTTTGGTCCAGCATTATGTTTATGCTTTAAAAGTTTTATTATGCTAGGAATAGGCAGAATCTGTAAAGAGGAAGTAAGTAGGACAATACTTTGTGTTTGAATAGGCTTGATACTTTCCAAAATATTCAGACCCCATCAAAACCTGGTAGCAAATATTATCATTTTACTGATGAGAAGCACGCTTCTAAGAAAGTTCTTTTACAGTGAACAGAAAATTCAACTCAAAGTGGCCTAAGCAATAAAAGGTATGTGTCTTTCCATGTGTGTGTGTCTCTCTGTGTGTGTTTTTGGCTTGCAGAATTGAAAAGTCCAGAGAAGGAACCAACTTTGATTCCATCAGGGGCCAATTTCTCTAGATGGCTCCCAGTTCTGTTTTCCTAAAATAGTTTTCTTCTAAGACAGGCTTTCCTCCTGAGGTTGTCAGATAGCTCTGAATCGAGTTGAAAAAGAAAAAAAAAAAAAAAAAAAAAAGAGTACCTCTGTCTCACAGTGCCAACATAGTCTAGTGATTGTGTCTCATTGGCTGTGATTGGGTCACATGTTCATCCCTGAACCTATCACTGTGGCCAGAAGGATGCTGTCTGTCCTCTGATTCGCCAGGCTATAGATGATAACTTCCCACCTGAATGCATAAGGTGGGGGCCAGACGGCTTTCCACGGGTGAAGAGAGGCATTCACTCAGTTTTATTGAGATATAATTGATAGATAACATTGTGTAAATTAAAATTACCTAATTTCGTATCTCCAGTGTAGGCTGATTGAATGTTAATCCGATATTGACATGATATACCTTTTTTTTTGGGCAACTGGATTCTAAACTTTTGAGGGTAAAGGTTATATTTTGATAGTTTCTGTGTCTTTGTGCACAGTGTTTAGCATGCTCATTTTCCTTTAGTCAAAATTCAGGAGATACTTAATTGAGTTATTGAAATAGTTTTCTTAGTGAGATTATGAAATTAACTTGACTGCCATGGGAATAGCTGTATACTGATTCCTTATCCATCATGCTGAAAGAGGGGAGGGGAGGATGGAGAATCCATTTTTATCAAGATTTCCAGGTGATTCTTTTCAGGGCATTTAAAAAATTTGCTTCAAGATTTCAACATACAAATATCAGAAAGCCGGTTGACCGACATAGAACTCTTCAGCATATCACAAATAGCCAAGAAAGTGGTGTTGAAGTCAACACCCTTTAGAAATCTCTTGCAAGGGCGCCTGGATGGCTCAGTCGTTAAGTATTTGCCTTGGGCTCAGCTTGTGATCCCAAGGTCATGGGATGGGGGCCCACGTCTGGCTCCTTGCACAGCGGGAAGCCTGCTTCTCCCACTCCCACTCCCCTGCTTGTGTTCCCTCTCTCTCTCTGTCTCTCTCTGTCAAATAAATAAAATCTTAAAAATAAAAACCACCAAAGAAATCTCTTGCAAGAGAAAACCTACAACTGTAAAAACTGAAAAAGAATGAAATCAACAAGAATTAAAATGGGAGAGAAAGACTTTGGTTAAATTGTTATGTTTGGGTTGCCTATTGCTACATAACGAATTGCTCCAAAACAGAGTGGCTTAAAACAACAGTCATTTATTATTTCTCATTCTGTGGGTTGCCTGGGTGAAACTGGCTGGTTTCCTCAGCTCCATTTGGTATAACTGCAGTCACTCATGGGCTGCGTTCACCTGGGAGCTTAGCCAGGGCCACAACACCTGAGAAAGCCTCTTACAGTTGAAAGCTTCTTTCCTTGTGACATCTCATCATCTAGTAGTCTGGCCCTCACTCCTTTGCAGGATGATTGCTGTTTTCCAAGAGGAGAAGCAGAAACCAGTTCCCTTAATTGGACTCAGAAGTGTCAGGACATCACTATGGCTACCTCTATTGGTCAAGTCAAGGGATAGGGCCATTCCAGATTCTAGAGTGAAGCAAGGAACGTAGACTCCACCTCTCAGTGTCAGGAGTGTGCAGAGGAAGGGGAAGAATTGCTGGTGGCCATATTTGGGTACTTTCTACTATATTTATTTATAGTTACATCTGGCACACACAGTAAGAAGTGGCGATGCCTTTGGGCCTTCTAAACTTAAGCCTAAAAACAACTACCGGATCCATGCAATGGAGTGCCATCCAGAAATAAAAAGGAATGAAATACTGATACGTGCTACACCACAGATCTTCTTAAAAACGTCATGTCAAGAAGAAGAAGCCAGACACAAAAGACCATGTACTGTATGATTCCATTTGTCTAAAATGTCCAGAAAATGCACCTCTAAGGAGAAAGAAAAGTATTTTAGTGGGTTCCTGGAGGTAAGAATGAGGACTAGTTTTAAATGGGCATGAGAAGTCTTACTGGGGTAATAAAAATGCTCTGAAACTAGATTATGGTGATGACTACATAATTTAGGAAATTTATTGAAAATCACTGAATTGTACACTCAGAAGGAGTGAATCTCATGATACATAAATTGTAAGCCAATGGAGTTGTTAAGAAAATGCAGAAGGGTGGTCTTTAATTCAAGAGACATGTTTCTGGAGGCTTTGCATCATTAAAATCTTCAGAGATGGGGGCGCCTGGGTGGCTCAGTCGTTAAGGGTCTGCCTTTGGCTCAGGTCATGATCTCAGGTTCCTGGGATTGAGCCCTGCATTGGGCTTCCTGCTTGGCAGGAAGCCTGCTTCTCCCTCTCCCTCTGCTGCTCCCCTGCTTGTGTTCCCTCTCCCATTGTGCCTCTCTGTGTCAAATAAATAAATAAAAATATTAAAAAAATAAAATCTTCAGAGTTGAAGGGCAGTTTCCCCACGGGAATAAGTTTAAAGTGGAGGACATGCATTCACAAAGTGTAAAACCCTACAGTTATTTTGGCTAGTTTTGCTTCAAGTGCTTTTTGTTTTCTTAGCCTTCGATTGTTCACATAATACTCTCTCCTAATTTAACAGTAGGATATATCAAGGTTGGTATCTGGGCTGCTTCCCCAGCTTTTTGTGCTGGACAAACTCCTAGTCCAAAGCAACTAATTTTCCAGGGAGTTTTTCATTCTGAGGACCATCACTTAAGTAAACACCTGCATGACATTGTTAAAGCCTCCTCAAAAGATTTTGATTCTTTTAAAAAATATTTATTTATTTTGTAAAAGAGAGAAAGAGAGAAAGCACACAAGCAGGAGAATGGGCAGAGGGAGAGGGAGAAAGAGAAATCTTAAGCAGACCGCCCACTGAGTGCAGAGCCCAACTTGGGGCTCCATTTCACGACCCTGAGATCAAGACCTGAGCTGAAATCAAGAGTCAGACACTTAATCAATCAAGCCCCCCAGGTGCCCCAGAAGATTTTAATTCTTTTTTTTCTTTATTTTTTTTTTTAAAGATTTTATTTATTTATTTGTCAGAGATAGAGCGCGAGTTAAAGCGAGCACAGGCAGACAGAGTGGAGGGCAGAGTCAGAGGGAGAAGCAGGCTCCCCGTGGAGCAAGGAGCCCGATGTGGGACTCGATCCCAGGACGCTAGGATCATGACCTGAGCCGAAGGCAGCTGCTTAACCAACTGAGCCACCCAGGCGTCCCTCTTTTTTTTCTTTAAAGATTTTATTTATTTATTTGACAGGGAGAGATCACAAGTAGAGAGGCGGGCAGAGAGAGAGAGAGAGAGAGAGAGAGAGAGAGGAGCAGGCTCCCTGCTGAGCTGAGAGCTCGTTGCAGAACTCGATCCCAGCACCGTGAGATCATGACGTGAGCCGAAGGCAGCGCCTTAACCCACTGAGCCCCCGGGGCACCTCGAAGATTTTAATTCCTAACAACTGTCACATTTAAAGTGAGAGCACAATGGTTACTGAAGCCAATAGTGGACGTTTGGATGTACACGAGTGATAGTTTCTGCTGATCAAAGATTTCAGGTGTTTCTGTTAACCAGCTGAAGAGACACCTTCCTCTGACATTAACCAATACATAGTTTGCAAGTCACTCGGCTTGTCCAATCTTGAAATTTTGTAAACGTTGACAGATGTTTACATTTAAGGAGAGTTCATATTATTTAAAATTTTGCTCACAAATGAGACTTCCTTATTATCTCTGTGTTGCACTATTTGAAATCCTTCAAATTCACAGGAGATGCAAATACACCAGGTTACCGAGTTGGTGATGGTGAGAACCTGCCAGCCGGGCCTCCCCCCCGCCCCCCAACTATGTTATTGCGATGAGAAAAACCTCAACATTCAGCATGTGCATTCCAGATGGCTCATGAGCCCTTAGTATTTGCTTCTATTCAATTTGTAAGGAGTTTGTGTTCCATGAATTTGCATTAAGTTTCAGGTTAGATTCAATAATCCTAAATACCAAATGAAATTCTGTCTGATCCATTCAGCCTCTGAATCTTGTCGGAAACTCCAAAATTGGCTTGGGTTTTCTTCAAGGATTTATGAATCTGGGCTGAATTTGAGGTTCATAAAAGGACTCAGCCAGAGCTGCTTTAGTCTGGAATTTCAAAAGAAGTGTTTTGCACATTTCCTTCAATACATATCAAACAAGTGGTCAACGTCTGCTGGTTCATGTCCTACTCTTCCTAAATACTGGACTACCCATTTTGGATCTTCATTTCTTTTTTTTTTTTTTTTTAAAGATTTTATTTATTTATTTGACAGAGAGAGATCACAAGTAGGCATAGAGGCAGGCAGAGAGAGAGAGGAGGAAGCAGGCTCCCTGCTTAGCAGAGAGCCCGATGTGAGGCTGAGATCATGACCTGAGCCGAAGGCAGTGGCTTAACCCACTGAGCCACCTAGGCGCCCCTAGATCTTCATTTCTTTATCATTATTATGGGTTGAATTGTGTCACCACCCCCTTCCACTTACATGTTGATGTCCTGACCCACACAGCCTCAGAATGTGACCTCATTTGGAGACCGTTTTATTCAGGTATTCAAGTTAAAATGAGTTCCTTAGTGTGGGTTCTAACCCAATATGACTGGTGTCCTTATGAAAAGGGGGGAATTTGGTTACAGAGATATGCACATGGGGAGAACATATGTGAATATCAAGGCAGATCAGGTGGATGTGTCTAGAAGCCAAGGAATGCCAAAGATTGCTTGCAAACCACCAGCAGCCAGGGGAGAGGACTGGAACATATTCTTCCTTCCAGCTGGAACCAACCCTGCTGACACCCAGACCTCAGACTTGAAGCCTCCAGAACTGTGTGATGATAAACTTCTGTGGTTTAAATCACTCAGTATGTGGTACTTGGTTATAACATCTCTAGCAAACTAATAACATTGGTAAAATAAGAAGATAGACAAATGGCATTTGTTTTGGAGCTTGACCAAATCCTTTCAGTGCATTATGTCAGTTGATTTTCAACAGAAAACCCAGAAAGGTAGGCATCCATTTCATTGTCCCCACAAGGAAATGAAGGCTGAGTGGCTTGGCCAAGATTGCACAGCTCATTTCCTTGGCTGACGCTGGGACACAGATGGCCTCTTTCCTAGTTCAGTCCTTTGGTGCTTGTTAGTGGCAGAATTTGGGACTCAAAGACAGGATTAACAGAGATGATCTTAATCTACAATATTAGGAGTTGGATGAGATAATAGCATGTATGTTACTTTCTATGTGTCAGACATTGTCTTAGGCCTTACCAAATTAACTCTCTCATTTATTTCTCATAACAACCCTGTGAAATAATTGTTATTATTCCCATTGCATAGGAAAGAAAAGTGAGACATAGAGAGATTATGTAATGAAGGAAATGTTTTCATTCATGTGAACGAACTCCTGGAAGGGAGTGGAAATTTGCCCAATTTCTCTCTCTGATGATTTTAATATATTTTTATCTATATATTGTATATCAATTATTAAAAAAAATCAAGAGACTTTACAAAATACCAGGTCCATTATTTTAATATTTCCAGAGTGCCTTCTAAACCTTTTTCCATTCGCATGAGGAATCTTTACATAGGGTACTCATAACATGTATAAAAATTGGTATTCTGCTTTCTTTCCATTCAATATCAACTAATAGCATTTTACTTGTTCTAATGTAGTACATATCTGCTGTGATCATTTTAATTTTATTTTTTAAGTTTATATTTATTTACTAATCTTCACCCTCAGCATGGGGTTCGAACTCACCGCCCTGACATTGAGTCAGATGCTCTTCCAACTGAGCCAGTCAGGTGCCCCTGCTGTAATCCTTTTTTTTTTTTTTTTTAAATTTTAAAGATTTTACTATTTATTTGAGAGAGAGAGAGAGAGAGAGAGAGCAAGTGTGAGCACAAGTAGGGAGGGGAACAGAAGAAGAAGGACAGCAGATTCCCTACTGAGCCCAGAGCCTGATACAGGGCTTCATCCCAGGACCCCAGGATCATGACCTGAACTGAAGGCAGATGCTTAAACAACTGAGCCACCCAGGCATCCCATTGCTACGATTATTTTAATGAATACTTCAGAAATCCCCTGTAAAGCTATAAAGGCTCTTCTTTGTGGAAGAATTGAAGACTAACCCACTAAAGTTGAGGAAAAGGTCAACATGCAATTGGAACATGTTACCCACAATTTTATGTTTCTGTGCTTTGGTGCTTAATGAGTAAACACTACTGATCTTGGGAGCTATTGCTGCATAATTGATCACCCCAAACATAGTGTAAAACAGCAGACATTTTATTATGTTGAGGAAAACTGTGGGTCCAGAATTCGGAAAGCATATGATCAGATTATGCACGCAGCTTATTCTGTTCCATGATGTCTGGGACCTCAGCTGGGAACGCTTGGGGAATAGGGGCCAATTTGATGATGGTCTGAAATCATCCAAAGGCTTTTTCACTCACATGTCTAAAGGGTGATGTTCACTATTGGCTGGGGCCTTGGCTGGAAACATCTAGATCTTTCTTTTTTGTGCTAGGACCTTCCCCTAGTGTGGCACTTTGGTTCCAAAAGCAAATATTCCAACAGAACCAGGCAGAAGCTATGAACTTCCTATGAACTAGTTTTGGAAGTACATAGCATCACTTCCATCATTTAGTCATAAACCGTCCGATGTTCAAGGAGGGAACACAGATTCCCTTATCTTGATGTGAGGAAAGTTAAAATCACATCAAAAACATGTATGATGGGAGTTATTGTTGTGGCTAGTTTTGAAAAATGAAACGTGCAATAAAGTTGTTGAAGTAAAACCATTTGTGATTTGTGTTTGCTTTTATACTCTTGTGAATAAATACACTTAAAAAAACAACAGTGCCTCTCTTTAATCTAGATTGGCAAAATGTGTCTTAATTGATATATTTTACCCCTAACGGATAGTTGCTGAAAGAATGAACTAATCCTGGTTTCCCTACCAACATTTATGACCTTGGACAAGTGACCTTTCTTTTTCCCTCTGTTTTAAAATTCCAGTGTAGTTAGTTTCAGGTGTACAACATAGTGATTCAGCACTTCTATATATTACTTAGTGCTCATCAAGTTAAGTCTACACTTAATCCCCTTTATCTATTTCACTGGTTGTCCCTACCCATCTCCCCTCTGATAAGCAGCCTCTCTTGACTTCAAGTCCCTCATCTGTAATAATTGAACCTACCTCACTGGGCTGTTGTAAGGGTTAAATACCTTAATGCCAGTAAAGCAATTAGTACGATACCTGGTTTGGCTTATAGTCAGCACTCCATAAACAAACAATAATGGTTATTGTTGTTATTGTGGTCCAAGTATGGATGGCTTTTATAATGTTTTTATTAACATATAATGACTTATTTGCTTCAGGGGTACAAGTCTGTGAATCATCAGGCTTGCACATTTCACAGCACTCACCACAGCACACACCCTCCCCAATGTCCATAACCCAGCGACTCTATTCCCTCCTACCCCCCAGCAACCCTCAATTTGTTTCCTGGAATTAAGAGTCTCTCTTGGTTTGTCTCCCTCCCTGGTATGGGACCAGGGAGGGAGACAAACCCTCCCTACCCCCGCCCCCCTGCAACACCCCACCCTACCTCTCAAATTGGTCATAACAGAGAAATCATATGATAGTTGTCTTTCTCTCATTGACTTATTTCGCTTAACATAGTACCCTCTAGTTCTGTCCACATTGTTGCAAATGCAAGATTTCATTTCTTTTGATGGCTGCATAGTATTTCATTGTTTATATATACTACATCTTTTTTTTTTTAAATTTATTTATTTGACAGAGAGAGACCACAAGTAGGCATAGAGGCAGGCAGAGGGAGAGAGGAGGAAGCAGGCTCCCTGCTGAGCAGAGAGCCTGATGCGGGACTCAATCCCAGGACCCTGAAATCATGACCTGAGCCGAAGGCAGCGGCTTAACCCACTGAGCCACCCAGGTGCCCCTATACCACATCTTTTTTAATCCATTCATCTGTTGATTGACATCTGGGCTCTTTCCATAGTTTGGCTATTGTGGACATTGCTGCTATAAACATTTGGGTGCACGTGCTCCTTCTGATCACTACATTTGTATCTTTAGGGTACATACCCAATAGTGCGATTGCTGGGTCCTAGGGTAGCTCTATTTTCAACTTTTTGAGGAACGTCCATACTGTTTTCCAGAGTGGCTGCACCAGCTTGCATTCCTACCAACACTGTAGGAGGGTTCCCCTTTCTCTGAATCCTTGCCAACAGCTGTCATTTCCTGAATTATTAATTTTAGCCATTCTGACTGGTGTGAGGTGGTATCTAACTGTGGTTTTGATTTGTATTTCCCTGATGCCAAGTGATGTTGAGCACTTTTTCATGTGTCTGTTGGCCATTTGGATGTCGCCTTTGCCAAAATGTCTGTTCATGTCTTCTGCCCATTTCTTGGTTGGATTATTTGTTCTTTGGGTGTTGAGTTTGATAAGTTCTTTATCGATTTTGGGTACTAGCTTTTTATCTGATATGTCATTTGCAAATATCTTCTCCCATTCTGTCAGTTGTCTTTTGATTTTGTTGACTGTTTGTTGTGCAAAAGCTTTGGATCTTGATGAAGTCCCAATAGTTCATTTTTGCCCTTGTTTCCCTTGCCTTTGGTGATGTTTCTAGGAAAAATTCACTATGGCTGAGGTCGAGGCTGCTGCCTGTGTTCTTCTCAAGGATCTTGATGGATTTCTGTCTCACATTGAGGTCTTTCATCCATTTTGAGTCTATTTTCGTGTATGATGTAAAGAAATGGTCCAGTTTCATTTTTCTGCATGTGGCTGTCCAATATTCACAACACCATTTGTTGAAGAGACTGTCTTTTCCCCATTGGACATTTTTTTCCTGCTTTGTCAAAGATGAGTTGACCATAGAGTTGAGGGTCCATTTCTGGGCCACTTCTGTTCCACTGATCTGTGTGTCTGTTTTTGTGCCAGTACCATACTGTCTTGATGATGACAGCTTTGTAATAGATCTTGAAGTCTGGAATTGTAATGCTGCCAACTTTGGTTTTCTTTTTCAATATTCGTCTGGCTATTCAGGGTCTTTTTGGGTTCCATATAAATTTTAGGATTATTTGTTCCATTTCTTTGACAAAAGTTGTTGGTATTTTGATAGGGATTGCATTAAATGTATAGATTGCTTTAGTAGCATAGACATTTTTACAATATTTATTCTTCCAGTCTATGAGCATGGAACATTTTTTCCCATTTCTTTGTGTCTTCCTCAATTTCTTTCATGAGTACTTTATAGTTTTCTGAGTACAGATTCTTTCCCTCTTTGATTAGATTCATTCCTAGGTATCTTATGCTTTGGGGTGCAATTGTAAATGGGATGAACTCCTTAATTTCTCTTTCTTCTGTCTTGCTGTTTGTGTATAGAAATGCAACCGATTTCTGAGCATTGATTTTATATCCTGATACTTTTCTGAGTTCATGTATAAGTTCTAGAAGTTTTGGGTGGAGTCTTTTGGGTTTTCCACCTAACATATCATATCATCTGCAAAGAGGGAAAGTTTGACTACTTCTTTGCTGATTTGGATGACTTTATTTCTTTTTGTTGTCTGAATGCTAACTAAGGCTAGGGCTTCTAGTACTATGTTGAATAGCAGTGGTGATAGTGGACAACACTGCTGTGTTCCTGACCTTAAGGGAAAAGCTCTCAGCTTTTCCACATTGAGAATATTCGCTGTGGGTTTTTCATAGATGGTTTTGATGATACTGAAGTATGTACCCTCTATCTCAACATTGGGATGTTTTGATTAAGAAAGGATGTTGTATCTTGTCAAATGCTTTTTTGGCATTTATTAAGACTATCATATGGTTCTCGTTGTTTCTTTTATTAATGTATTGTATCACATTGATTGATTTGTGGATGTTGAACCAACCTTGCAGCCCAGGAATAAATCCCACTTGGTTTTGGTGAATAATCCTTTTATTTTTTTTTTAATTTTTTTTAAGATTTTATTTATTTATTTGACAGAGAGAAATCACAAGTAGGCAGAGAGGCAGGCAGAGAGAGAGAGAGGAGGAAGCAGGCTCCTGCTGAGCAGAGAGCCCGATGCGGGACTCGATCCCAGGACACCGAGATCATGACCTGAGCCGAAGGCAGCGGCTTAACCCACTGAGCCACCCAGGCGCCCGAATAATCCTTTTAAAGTACTGTTGGATCCTATTGGCTAGTATTTTGGAGAGAATTTTTGCATCTGTGTTCAGTAAGGATATTGGTCTGCAATTCTACTTTTTGATGGGGTCTTTGTCTGGTTTTGGGATCAAGGTAATGCTGGCCTCATAAAATGAGTTTGGGAGTTTTCCTTCCATTTCTATTTTTTGGAGCAGTTTCAGGAGTATAGGTATTAATTCTTTAAATGTTTGGTATGATTTCCCTGGGAAACTGTCTGGCCCTGGGGTCCTGTTTGTTGGGAGACTTTTGATGACTGCTTCAATCTCCTTACTGGTTATGGATCTGTTGAGATTTTCTATTTCTTCTTGGTTCCATTTTGGTAGTTTATATGTCTCTAGGAATGCATCCGTTCCTTCCAGATTGTCAAATTTGCTGGTGTATATTTACTCATAATACATTCTTATAATTGTTTGTATTTCTTTGGTGATGCTTGTGATCTCTCCTCTTTCATTCATGATTTTATTAATTTGGGTCCTTTCTCTTTTGTTTTTGATAAATCTGGCCAGGGGTTTATCAATCTTATTAATTCTTTCAAAGAACCAGCTCCCAGTTGACTTGTTCTACTGTTCTTTTGGTTTCCATTTCATTGATTTCTGCTCTGATGTTTATTATTTCTCTTCTGCTGGGTTTAGGTTTCATATGCTCTTATATCTCCCACTGTTTTAGGTGTAGGGTTAGGTTGTGTACTTGAGACCTTTCTTGTTTCTTGAGAAAAGCTTGTATTGCTATTTACTTTCCTTTCAGGACTGCCTTTGCTGTGTCCAAAGATTTTGAGCAGTTGTGCTTTCATTTTCATTTGTTTCCATGAATTTTTAAAATTCTTTAATTTCTTGGTTGATCCATTAATTCTTTAGTAGGATGTTCTTTAGCCTCTATGTATTTGGGTTCTTTCCAAATTTCCTATTGTTGTTGGGTTCTTGTTTCAAAACACTCATTGTTTGCAAATATGCATGGAATGATCTCAATCTTTTGGTAACAGTTGAGACCTGATTTGTGATCCAGGATGTGATCTATTCTGGAGAATGTTCCACGTGCAATAGAGAAGAATGTGTATTCTGTTGCTTTTGGATGGAAAGTTCTGAATATATCTGTGATGTCCATCTTGTCCAATTTGTCATTTAAAGCCTTTATTTCCTTCTTGATCTTTTACTTAGATGATCTGTCCATTTCAGTAAGCAGGGTGTTAAAGTCCCCTACTATTATTGTATTATTGGCAATGTGTTTCTTTGATTTTGTTATTAATTGGTGTATATAATTGGCTGCTCCCGTGTTAGGGGCATAGATATTTACAATTGTTAGATCTTCTTGTTGGACAGACCCTTTAAGTTTGATATAGTGTCCTTCCTCATTATAATAGTTTTTGTCCTTCCTCTTATAATAGTCTTTGGCTTAAAATCTAATTCATCTGCTATAGGAATTGCCACCCCAGCTTTGTTTTGAAGCCCATTAACATGATAGATTGTTTTCAACCCCTTCACTTTAAATATGGAGGTGTCTTTGTGTCTAAAATGAGTTTCTTGCAGACAGCATATTGATGGGTCTTGTTTTTTTTTTTTTTTATCCATTCTGATACCCTGTGTCTTTTGATTGGGGCATTTAGTGCATTTACATTCAGGGTAACTATTGAGAGATATGAATTTAGTGCCATTGTATTACTGTTAGTACAGGTGACTGTTATTGCATATTGTCTCTGTTCCTTTCTGGTCTGTTACTTTTAGGCTCTCTCTTTGCTTAGAGGACCCCTTTCAATATTTCCTGTAGGGCTGGTTTGGTGTTTACAGATTCTTTTAATTTTTGTTTGTCCTGGAAGCTTTTTATCTCTCTTCCTATCTTCAATGATAGCCTAGCTGGATGTGGTATTCTTGGCTGCATATTTTTCTCATTTAGCACTCTGCCAGGTCTCTGCGGATAAGTCTGCTGCCAGTCTCACATTTCTACCATTGTGTGTTACAGACTTCTTGACCCAGCTGCTTTCAGGATTTTCTCTTTGTTACTTAGACTAGTAAGTTTTACCATTAGATCATGGGGGTGTGGACCTATTTTTATTGATTTTGAGGGAGGGTTCTCTGTGCCTCCTATATTTTGATGCTTGTTCCCTTTGCCATATTTGGGAAATTCTCTATTATAATTTGCTCCACTGTATCTTCTGTCCCTCTCTATCTTTCTTCTTCTTCTGGGCTCCCAATTATTCTAATATTGTTTTGTCTTATGGTATCACTTATCTCTGGAATTCTCCCCTCATGGTCCAGTAGTTGTTTATCTCTCTCTTTCTCAGCTTCTTTATTCGGTCTTCTATATCACTAATTCTCTTTTCTGTCTCATTTATCCTAGCAGTAAGAGGCTCTATTTTTTATTTCACCTCATTAATAGCCTTTTAAATTTCAACTTCATTAGATTTTAGTTCATTTATTTCTCCAGAAAGGGATTTTATTTCTCTAGAAAAGGATTCTCTAGTATCTTCCATGCTTTTTTTGAGCCCAGCTAGCACCTTGAAAATTGTCATTCTGAACTCTAGTTCTGACATTTTACTAATGTCTATATTGATTAGGTCCCTAGCCATCAGTATTGACTCTTGTTCTTTTTTTTGAGGTGAGTTTTTCTGCCTTGTCATTTTATCCATTTATCCAGATAAGAATAGATGAATGAGAGAACAAAATACTAAAAGTGTAGCAACAACCCCAGAGAATATACTGTAACCAAACTGGAAGAGACCTGAAACTGGGAGAAGAAAGGAGAAAAAAAATTATATATATATATGACTGGTGAATAGAATAGAGTCACATAATTAATTTTGGGTGTATTTTGGTCTGTTAGAAGAGACTGCCTTCCAAAGGTTTTAAAGAAAACTTATATATATACACAAAAATAAGGGTAAACATGATGAAGGGATGGAATATGACTATAAAAATGATAACTAAAAAAAGATTCTAAAAAAGGAATTGACAAGAAGTTGGTTGAAGAAAGAAAAAAAAAAAAAAGAAAAGAAAAGAATGTGATCAGGCTGGAGACTAGAACAAAGCCATGCACTAGATTTAGGGTATATTTTAATCTATTAGAAGAAAGTGTATCCCAAAATTTTAAAGAAAGAAAAACCTGTATGTATACAAAAAATAAGGTCAAATACCATGAAGGGATAGAATATGATTATAACAATGAAAATTTAAAAACCTTTAAAAAAAGATATTGATAAAATAGTTTTAAAAAAACATTAAAATATTTTGGGGCACCTGGGTGGCTCAGTGGTTTAAGTCTCTGTCTTCAGCTCAGGTCATGATCTCATGGTCCAGCTCCACATCGGGCTCTCTGCCCAGCAGGGAGCCTGCTTTATCCCCTCTCCCTCTCTCTGCCTCTCTGCCTACTTATGATCTCTCTGTCAAATAAATAAATAAAATCTTTAAAAAAAATCTTTAAAACATTAAAAATATTTTTAAAAATGTTAAAATAGGAAAGAGGAAAATTTTAAAAATAGAATAAGAAAAAAATAGAACTTAAGAAATTTAACTTTGAAAGACTAAAGAATCATGGGAAAAACACTATGAATTCTCTGTGCTATATTCCCCTATCTTGGAGTTCCACAGTTCTCATCGATCAGGGAATTTGGTTTTGGCTGGAAGTTCTTACTGATCATTTGGAGGAGGGACCTGTTGCACTGATTCTCAAATGTCTTTGCCAGAGGCAAAATTGCACTGCTCTTGCCAGGGGCCAGGCTAAATAATCTGCTTGAGTTCGCTCTCCAGAGCTTTTGTTCCCTGAACACTTTCCGTAGAGTTCTGGAGGACGGAAATGAAGATGGCGGCCTCCCAGTTTCCCGGCCGAAGGAGCTGAGAGCTCTGGGCCCCACTCCTCAGTGCACCCTGGGAGAAAAGCAGTCAGTCCCTCCCATCACCCTGGTCTCCAGCCACACCCCACGCTCACCCGGCCTGTGACAAGCATTTCAATCTCTGGCGCAGGGCTCCATTTGAAGTCTCCAAACCCAGCCAATTCCTGCAGCTCACTCCTGTGCCACTTCCCCCAAAGAGGAAGGCGAGTCTCCTCGGATCTGTGACTTGCGGGGTCCCTGCTCAAAGAGCAGTGGTCCGACTATGCCCTGATCATGGTTTAAGGTAGCCCCAAGATGAGAACCCACTCCTAGGCCCCATCTCTACAGCTGGCTTCCCATCTCCAATACCTGGGAGCTCTGCCACACTCAGACACCCCCAGTGTTTTTGTGACCCCGTGGTCACTTAGCCTCTGGAGCAACGTTCCTCAGTGAAGCAGACTTCTAAAAGTTCCAATTTTATGCTCCGTTGCTCTCTCACTTGCCAGGACCCTGTGGTCTGTCTTCCCATTGCTTGGATTCACTTCTCTCCACATCCTACCTTCCAGAAAGTGGTTGCTTTTCTGTTCTTAGAATTGCTGTTCTTCTTCTCTTCTATTTCTTGTTGAGTATGTAGATGTTCAGAATGGTTTGATAATTATCTAGCTGAACTCCTGGGACTTGAGTATTTTAGGTGTCCTACTACTCCTCCATCTTGCTCCTCCTCCTATATAATTTTTTTCTACAGCATATACAAGTGGTGTTTTGACCTGGTGCTTTGATTTAAAAAAAAAAATCCTGACTTCACATGTTGTAAAATTTTAAACAACCTTAGAGGAAAATGTGGGATAGTAAAAATCTGATTAAAAAGGGTAGAATGCATTTAACTGGAACTTGAATAACAATATGTTGAATTAGTGTCCTGAAGTTCTCAAAAATCCCGAATGGAAAGGAGTCTACTGAATCTTAAATTGAGAAAATGGGGCCTTTGAAGAGTTGATTTTATATTGAAATCCCCAGTGGTGTCACCTGGGACCTCCGCATTGCCATTCCTACACCTCCACATCTTGGAGATTCAAGTTAGCTAGGCTCGGGCCCATTCAGCATCCTTCCTGTAACTCTTTGCTTGTCCTTATTGTTACAGGGATGGACTCCCTAGTCTTTACTTGTATGTCTTCCAGGGCCATCTATGTTTTACCTTCTACATTCTCTTGGAGAAAAGCATTGCCTATTCCAGCTTTTATGAGAAATTGAATCCCACAGAGCACATTTATCATGATTTTTTTTTTAAAGATTTTATTTATTTATTTGACAGAGAGAGATCACAAGTAGGCATAGAGGCAGGCAGAGAGAGAGAGAGGAGGAAGCAGGCTCCCTGCTGAGCAGAGAGCCTGATGCGGGACTCGATCCCAGGACCCTGAGATCATGACCTGAGCCGAAGGCAGCAGCTTAACCCACTGAGCCACCCAGGCGCCCTTTATCATGATTTTTATAGGTTTATTAAAGACTGAGGCTATGGGGGGGAAGGTTCCCATAGTAGAACATTTAAGAACTTATTCTCTCTTGCCCCCTTTTAATCCCCCACTCTTTACCTCTTGCAAGACTGAACTCCAAACACTAGACCTTCACAGACTTGATTAGCCCCCTAGGAGGCATAGTCCAATTGAACAGCTAAAGAGAATAAGTAATGGAAAGAATTTAAAATGAGAAAGTGTTGGAGAGAATCAAAACAGCATCTTTACATATTTGAAGTTTAATGCTGCTTTTAACCATGGAAATGCAGTCTGACTGGAGTATGCTGAACTATGTTTTATACACAGTATCTCATTTCATCTTGTGACCAGGACAATGAAATAAGTACTATTATTATGCCCCCATAATGTGGATTGAGCACAAAGAAGTTAAGTAAACAAAGTTATCTGAAGCCATGATGTTTGACTGCAGAACCTGTACCTTTAACTATTATTCTGTTCTATGTTATTGGTAACTCTGTACAATCTTTCCTGCTACTGGGCTAAGAATTTTTCGGATGCAAATGGTATTAAGGAGGAGTTGTATACATTGTATGATCTTCAGGAGTCTTTTTCACTTTTTTAGGGGGAGGTGTCTCTGATCTCTTTTACTGATAAATTGGTGTTTTGCTGATTTAGCCTTTTCAGAGTGCTTTTTCTATACTTACTGAAAAATATTTTAATAGAGAAATCATCAATGTGTAAGAGTTATAAATGAATCAATATACTATAAAAGATGTTCATTAGGAAGATAAGACATCCCTAGTTTTTTGGTAATTATTTTATGATATTTCTGATTAATGGTTTCATTTGGACCATTTCAGTGTTCAGTGGTCTTCATTTGTTAGTGTTGATTATAGGATGCCATGCCTCGTTGGAATCTGACTCTTTTTGACCAACAAATGTGAATTAAAATCAATAGAAATGTCATTAGCATCCCAATATCATGAAAGATAATATAACCATTTCTCATACATTCAGTTTATTAAAATTTGCTAAAGTGTGAAATGTGTAGGACAAGTAATGATGTTTTAATCTTTCACCAAGGTAACAATTGAAAGCTGATTGATTCCATTCAGTAATTATAAAATCAGAATGATGGAAGATTGTAATCAAGTAGGATTCATTCTCCTACTTTGTCACTCCTCCATGCAAGATAAAATTCTCATTTGCATCATGTCTTTTATCTGAAAAGAAATCAAACTTCTGTTTGGTTCGCTAAATCCAAGAGATAGATAATAGCCTTTCCTGACTCTGGAGGGGATGGTGAAGCGGCCCCTGCCTACTAATAGAGAAGTGGGGACAGTCTTTCTTTAAGGCTAGATTGTATCTGTGAGAAGATCTAAATATTCAAACTATAACATTCTTCCAGCTTTTGAATGACCTACTAAAAGAGGTAGGGGGCTTGTCTTTTAGGGCTCTCCTCTTCCTGGCTTCCTTAGGACAGCCCTGGGTGAATGTAGCTGACCAAATATTATAAGCTCTCAATTAATTCAGTTGGCTTGTAGGGTGCTGGGGGGGATCTTTATTGGTTCTAAAAAGTCTGGCAAGGATCCAAATTTCTTTGTCTTTGAAGATAAGGGAGAATTACCATCATCCCATGGATATACAATTCTTAGTTGGGAGTAAGGAGTGGGGGAAGAGATGAACAGAAGGGCCAGGAAAAGGGAGATAATCGGGTCCATGCTGGCAAACCTAAAACCTAGAAATTCAAGCCCTGGAAGAGCAGGGGACCAAGAAAACTGGCAGGTGCCAATATCCATCATCCCATGGGCTTGGTTGGTGGCTTTGAAATGGAGGTTGGAAGTAGACCATACCTAGGTACCATAATTACATAAAACAGAACATGCCATCAGCTAACTTGGGAACAAAGAATTCTTCATGAAGGTAGAGATCGAGTGCTTATGTGCGTTTTCTTCACCATTGGGCTTTGAATGTGGTTGAATCAATGTTCCTGGCATCTACAAAAAGAAGCTGCACTCGCATAAGAACTTGGACGCCTTGTTAGGAAAATGTTTCTCCCTGATGATGCAGAAAGCTGTCCGTCTGGGGTGCCTGGGTGGCTCAGTTGGTTAAAGCCTCTGCCTTCGGCTCAGGTCATGATCCCAGGGTCCGGGGATTGAGCCCCTGCTTCCTCCTCTCTCTCTCTGCCTACTTATGATGTCTGTCAAATAAATAAAAATCTTAAAAAAAAAAAAAGCTGTCCATCTGTCTCTTGGACCTTCTGGTTCCTACTCTGCTAGCCATCCTGATTAATCATCTACGGCACCTGATTATGTATCGTTTACAAGTGACTTTATAACACATCACACAAATTAATCAGAAAGTATTTCCATTCTCAAAGAACTGGAAGTTCTAGAGACTTTTCTTTACTGTAGTCCAGGATGTGGAAGCTATGACCTAGGAATGCCTTTCCATGGCTCAGGGAGTTAGGAGAAAACATTTGCTATACAAATATCTACTTTTATTGTTTTGTTACAGTTACTGACCTTCCAACAGATTTTCTGTGGGCAGTAGAGCATTGTGAAAAGATTGTTATTTTTGGAGCCAGACAGCCCTGAATCTGAAACCTAGCTCGAACTGTCACTAGCTATGAAGACTCTCATCTGTAAACTTGGGAAAATAGTCCTGGTTTGGCATGGCTGTTCTGTGGATAAGAGATGCTGTGTTTTAGTGCCTGATATGGTGACTGATATTTAAAGGACTGAATATATGGCAGGTTATAGGGAGGATTATTATCACCAAATTTCCAAATGTGAAAAAAGTCCACGGAATCCAGATAATTCTCTTTAAAAGACCACAAAAAACTGTGGTAGTGCCCAGGGAAGATGGATATAGCTCTTTTAAACTCCACGGAGAGACAGACTTTTCAGAATGCTGGAGAAAGTTTAATATTCAGGAACATATGGACATTGACTCTACCTTCTCCACCACCCAAGATATGGCTTTGTTAATGAGTATATCACAGAAATACAAAGGCTTGGCATTGAAACACATTCCCTTATATGGAGATGCTAGATTATTAGTGTGAGTTCTGAAATGACAGTGCAAGTCTCAAGTTTAAAAGCTTGGCAGAAAATTTGGTGGTTTTCTCACTCTTGGTAGGACTTTTGCTTGCTTGGGGAATGTCTATACCAGCTGCAAGCTCTATAGGGGAAAGAGAAAAGCTAGACCAAAATCACAGCATCTCGTGCTGTTGTGAGCAAAACTTCTCTTCTGTTAAGAATTCTTGGCAAAGGGGCACCTACATAGCTCAGTGGATTAAGCTTCTGCCTTCGGCTCAGGTCATGATCCTAGGTCCTGGGATTGAGCCCCACATCGGGCTTCTGCTCTGTGGAGAACCTGCTTCTTCTCCCTCTGCCTGCCAGCTCTGCCTATTTATGCTATTTCTCTGTCAAATAAATAAATATTAAAAAAAAAAAAAAGAATTCTTGGCCCAGAACACTGGGAATGTAAAGCATGTGTGTCAGGGGTGTTCATGGCTTCTCTGGGCCCTCTGGAAACACTGTAGTCCCTCAGCCCAGTGGTTCTCATCCTGCTCTCAGAGTAGAATTGCCTGGGGGTGGTTAAAAAGAAACCAAAGCTTAGGTCCCCTCACCAGACCAATTAAATGAAAATTCTTAGGAAAGAGGCCCATACATACATATTAAAAAACAAAAAAAGTTCTTCAGGTGATTTAATGTCCCAGGGTTGAAGGTCATTGCTGGCCCAAATTTCTCAATACTAATCACACTACGAAATCTCAAGCCTTCATGTAGGGCAGCAGCAAGTAGAAGGGTGAGTAAAACATAAAAGAATCTATATTTGCTTTGGTGGATTTGGTTAAGGGCATTGATCTGGGAAATGTGTCTTTTGTTGATATCACCTGAAATAGAGAGCTCATTGTTTTTTCAACCACTAAAACCCCATAGGAGGTGAGATGATAGTTCTGGGAATGGCACATCAAGATGTGTCATTTAAAATGCCACGTTTTTAGGAAATGCTCTTCCAAGAGCACCTCCCTTAGGCCTGATGGTTTGGCAGCTTTGTATCCAGCACTTAGCTGCCCATCCCACTGGGATTCTCCCTCTGATCTCAGAATTCTGAAGATGCCTATATTGGCAAAGGCAGCATTTAAATCTAGTTCCTGCAGTGAGCTCCTTGACTGGCATTCCCTCTCAGGTGAGGACCCTGCCAGGTAGGCACCCATCACGTGAGTGTTGCCTGTGTGGGTGATACCGGTGGAAGAATCATGATGACAGTGTTCTAGAACTGGAGAGATTCAAGAGGTGTGTTGGTTCACTCCTCTCGGGAGGGGGTTTAGGCCCAGAGGGGTAAACCTAGAGGGGTAACAGGGTAGACAGTGAGTTAGGAAGCAGCTGGGTCTATGGTACAGGTCCCTTCATACCAAGATTAGGGCTTTTTCTATCTTATATTAGTCTCTCTGCCTTTTCAGTGTTTTCCTGGATTTCTCTCTCTCTTCCTTTTTTTTTTCTAGCTCCTTGACTTCATCTGTATTAAGGTTCTGCAGGGAATAGAACCCGTAGTATATGCATATATATAGAGAGAGGGGGGGGTTTACTGTAAGGTATTGGGTCACATGACATGGAGGCTAAATCCCATGATCCCACCATCTGCAAGCCAGGGGCATAGGAGAGCCAAGGATGTAGTTTGAAACTCTGAGAGCTGGAATTTCAGTTTGGGTCTGAAGGCCTGAGAACCAGGAATGCCAAAGGAGGAGAAAATTCATGTCCCACTTCAAGCAGTCCGGCAGAGAGTAGTCAACTTTCTTGAGATTTTGTTCTATTTATACCCTCAAAGGATTGGATGAGGTGCACTTATATTGGGGAGGGCAATCTGCTTTATTTAGTCCACCAATTCAAATGCTAATCTCCTTTTGAAGCACCCTCACAGACATTCCCTGGAAATGTTTAAGCAGATATCCGGGCTTCCCATGGCCCAGTCATGTTGACACATCAAATTAGTGATCGTGCCATCTTCTCCTATATCCTTCATTTTTCTTTTTAATTTTGTTGTCTTAGCTCTTATGTCTTTAAGATTTTGTTTGCCTTAACCAAGCTGCTCATGCTGGAACATTGTTAATTCTTAGGCTCCAGCATTCAGTTTCAGTGAATAAAGTGACTGTTAAAGTTGGTGATCTGTAGTTCAGAACTATAGAAAATTCAGTCAAAAGTAGAAAAAATTAATAGAGGAATCAATGAAAAGGGAACCTAGTTAAATATGTTCTGCTGTTTCACAGAGGCAGATGCTATGAGGGGGGAGAAGAACGAAGCTGTTGTTCTCTTCCTCGTAGATGGGAAGAGATGATGTTGGATAACTGGAGTGCGGTGTGAAAACTCATTTGAAGAAAACTTCTGTGGCATCTCAGCAGGAGAACATTTTTATCAACAGGATGGTTATTGCCTGCCTGGGTGGAATTTTTTGTTTTCTGCATCATTCTATTTAAAATCATAGGGATTTGACCACAGGATATTTCCTTCCATTTGTAGGACATTTTGTATGTGGGATAATATGTTCTCCTCAAACATTTTAGGACGTAAAAATGTATTAAAGTGACAAGTATTTTTCCCTTAGATATTACCAAGTGAATCCCTATAATACCAGAAAAAGGATAAAGTGTAGATCTAAATGTGTTTTTCTTCAATTTCTTTTCTGTTTTCTTAACCTTTCCAGAGTAGATTATCATAAAATTCTCTAGCTGGCCAAAATCTGTGTTCTGGCCTTGGGGGAAAGTGAGCTCTCCTGAAGTGGTTGTTAACAAGCTATAGTGGACATTGAGTTATTTTGGGTGCTCAACATCTATTCACCCTTTGTAAATTCTCCTATTCCCCATGATCCCATCAGGTAGTTAAATGAAGATGCCCCACTCCCAGCTCCAGGGATGGAGTGTATGACCTAGATCTAAGCTGATGAGCTCACAGTATTCTCTTGCCTGGAACTGTTGGCTTGAGATTGGCCGGTGATCCTGTCCAGCCAATGGGACTATTGAGAGAGAAACATTCACTGTGTCTGCACTTGAACCTGAAGGTACATGGGCTATAGCTGCAGCCAGTTGTAAAGGAAAAGCCCATGTGAATGTAAACCAACACAGGAGCTGGAACCTGACAGGAAACAGAAAATATTTCAGTATACTCAGAGGAGATTTAGATAACTGGACAGAATTTGAGATAAATTAGTGAAGATAAAATGCTCTGGGTAGAAGAGTGAGAACCAAAAGGTATGTTCAAGACCTAACTCTTAGTACCTAAGAATGTGACCTTATTTAGAAGTAAGTTCTTTGCAGGGTGCCTGGGTGCCTCAGTGGGTTAAGACTCTGCCTTCAGCTTGGGTCATGATCTCAGGGTCCTGGGATTGAGCCCCGCACAGGCTTTCTGCTCGGTAGGGAGCCTGCTTCCCCCTGTCTCTGCCTGTCTCTCTGCCTACTTGTGATCTCTGTCAAGTGGATAAATAAAATCTTAAAAAAAAAAGAAATAAGATCTTTGCAGATGTAATTAAGATGTAAGTTCAGAGGAGGCTCTACAGGAGTAGGGTAGGCCCTTAATTTCAGAAGACTGATGTCCTGATAATGAGAGGAGAGATGATACAGAAGACACATACCAAGTGAGAATGCCACATGAACACACAGATATACAGAAGGGAAAAGGCCTATGTGACCATCAGAGCAGAGATCTCCCCAGGAGCTAGAAAGGTGTAAAGAGGGATCCTCCCCTACAGACTTCAGAGAGAGCATGGTCTTGTGGACACCTCGATTTTAGACTTCTAGCTTCCAGAACTGTGTGATAATAATATTCTGTTATTTTAAGCCATACCACATTGTTATGGCAGCCCCACAAGACTCATACAATGAGTAACTAAAAAACTTCACATATGAGAAAAAGGAATTTATTAATTTTTAATTAGGCTCCATGCCTAGCATGGAGCCCAATGTGGGGCTTGAACTTATGACCTGAAATATAAGATCAAGAGACTGAGCTGAGATCAAGACCAGAGCTGAGATCAAGAGTCCAACTGCTTAATCCATTGAGCCACCCAGGTGCCCCAAAGGACTTCATTTTTTAACTCCAAGGAAAATTAAAAACTTGTTCAGGCAAGAAAGGGTAAACGTGGTATAGTGCATGACTTAGTAGTGGTAGTAAAGTCAAGACTTTACTACTCATAGTATTATAAATATTGATTATTAACCTTACCCAAATTATATATAGTAAGAAGTGTATTGATATGGTGTGTGTGTACAAAATCTTCCTTCATAAATGCAAAGTCAGCATAAGTTACCTAAACTCAAATATCTAGAAGCAGCAACACAAACAGGTTATTTAGAAATATCGTGGCACCTGGGTGGCTCAGTGGGTTAAGCATCTGCCTTCAGCTCAGGTCATGATCCCAGGATCCTGGGATCGAGCCCCCATCAGGCTCCTTACTCAGTAGGGAGCCTGCTTCTCACTCTCCATCTGCCTGCTGCTTCCCTTGCTTATGCTCTCACTCTTTTAAAAATCTTAAAAAAATTTTAAAAATTTTAAAAATTTAAAAAAAATTTTAAAAATCTTAAAAAAAAAAGAAATGGATTTATATAGCAAGTGATTCAGTTAAAAAGAGCTAAGAACAAGGTGAAGATGGCTGGGTCTGTCTTGTTTTTGGAATGAGATTTGTAGAATTATTTGATTCTTTACCCTATGTGCACAAATAACCTTCATATAAAGAAAAACTACTTAAAAAAGGAAAAGAATTAACCTATGAAGGAAATTACTTGTAGAACTAAGGAATGTGCTGCCCTTGGACACAAAGAGAAAATATAATAAATTCATTTTGGGGGCTAGTTATCCACAGATCTGTATCTATTTCCTTGGTAGTCCGGGAGAAGGGTACAGGGGAGGGTCAGAGTTCTATAAAGCCTTCACATCTCCCTTTGTCCCACATTCAAATCCTGCTCTTATAGGAGGAGCAGCTCTGTTACCTTAAGTTTGTTATTATACTTGAACACCGTAAAGTTCATTTTGACATGGGTCTTTCCTTAAAACTTAAGGATGTTCTCAAGATGAATGGCACCTTGGGGTGGTAGTTACAGGGTACTTTCTTTTCCCACTGGAATTCTAAGTCATATAGGTTCATTTCTTTTTCTCTCTCTCTTTCTTTCTTTCTTTTCTTTTCTTTTCTTTTTTTTTTTAAAGATTTTATTTATTTATGTGACCAGACAGAGAGTACACTAGCAGGAGGAGCAGTAAACGGAGGGAGAAGCAAGATTCCTGCAGAGGAGGGGGAGCCTTATGTGAGACTCAATCCCGGGACTCCAGGATCATGACTTGAGCTGAAGGCAGTCGCCCAACCAACTGAGCCACCCAGGCACCCTGGATGGGTTCATTTCTGAGTGTACCTGGCCTCTCACACTGAACTTAAGGCAGATGCTCTCCCCGCCATTCCCTCCAGCCAGTATCAATCCTTCAGGAGGAAATAAACGTCCAGCCTGCACTGTTGCTTTTCACCATCGGAGGGCAGTGGGGCTGCAAGTGCCTGGGAAGGAGGAGGGCGGGGGGAAGCGGCTTCGCACCTGGGGAGTGGGAGGCAGTGTCTAGCGGTGTTTGTGCTGAAAAGATCTCAGGAGCTTAGACATTGCATTGGTATAAATGGCCCGTTTTCTTCTAAATCTTGTGCCAGTCCCAAAAGGCAGGAAGTTTGATCTTAATGCATTTGCCATGGCTATTGATTCACTACCAGCCAGGAATTTATTAGGAAAACAAAGAGAATTGCGGGAATAAGTTTAGATCGGCATTTCCCAGATTTTCCTACTTGTAGAATAGATTCGGTTCGGGTTCTGAAAGAGCATGGTGTCAGCTGGAATGGAGCTCTGCTTTCTTCCCTATTACTCTAAAATAGATGTGCTTCTCACATGCATGGATAGACTGCTTACCCCCGATTTGTATCTCAGGGACAAATCTGGCTTATTAGCACCGTTATTTGTAAACTGCTAACCTGGTTCCCGTGCTGCTGTAATGCTCTCTCGATGGGTTGCTGTGAAAATGTGAAGATGTCTGTCAGGCAGGAAAAATTATGTAAAAATGATGTGGGTATAGAAAATGGGATCGACAAAATGTAATAAACTCCTCCTGGGCTGAAGAGCAGAGCTGCATATGTAATGAAGTACTTTAGGATTACGTCACCTTTTATATAACATCTGGCGGTGACTTTTATTTCAGAGCTAATTTGAAGAAGCCAGGCGCTTTTCTTTTCCTTTCCCCACGACTGCCTTTATCTGAAAGAAGAAAGAAAGAACTGTTATATTTTGCATGCAAAGAAAGCCAAGAGTGTTTAGATTACTCCCTTAAGGTAACGGAAAAAAGAAAAAGAAATTGAAAAGGGTCAGGTGAACACGGCAGAAGGAATGAAGAGGTTTGTGTGATTCTTAGGGAAATTGGACCAGTCTAAGCAACCAGACAGGTAATCTGGGTGGCTCTACCCTTCCCTCTTCTCTTCTCTTCTCTTCTTCTGTAAGACGTGACCCAAGAATGCTCTGGAAATAGTTTGCCTTAAATATTTTGTCTGAAGTGAGAGATTGAAAAAATTGTTGAGATAATTCGGGAAAATCTTAAATTTTTTTCCTTTGAGGTGTGAGAAAAAGCGTTCTCTCAAACCAACACCTTTCTCCCCTGATAATATGCAGCCTCTCCAATCTATCAAAATAGATCAGATGGTCAACACACCTCTCTAGCCATGGTGAAAGGCCTTCAGTAACACTGAATGGGACCTCACTCCTTCGAAGGGTAGAGACCGGCTTTGCTCCTCCCCTTTGTTCTCACACAGCTTCTTTGCTCATGCGCACCTCTGTACAATCTGGACCTTGCTAAGCCCTGTTTGCCAATCTCATTGTCCTCTTTCATCGTGTGATTTCTAAATCTTCCATTTTTGTCCAACCCTGGAGATGCCCTTTTCTGAATTTCGAGGCCATGTCTACACTTCGGAAAAGGCAATGTCTTACTTTTGTACTTAGTGGGTTCCCAACAATGTATTTGAAAATTAGTGGGATGCTTGAAAATTGAACAATAGATTTGCATGCTGTAAGGAAGAATGTGTTCTCAGGGAGTTAAAGTATATGACGAAATCCCTAATTATGGTTTCTGACAGTGCCACCTCTCTGAGGCCTTGGTAACCCTGTGGGTGCCTGAGAACAGGCACATGGGCTGGAGTGGGTGGCAACCGCTGGTCATCATGGGCCAGGGAAGTTGATCCAGAAATCTCTCCTTCCAAGTCTCAGCTTTCCTTCTCTCAGCCCAGCCTGAAAGGTCGAGAGCTGGAGTAAGAGGGTCTGGTTCTCACCTCATACCCAGGAATAAACACACGTGTCCCCCATGAGGTGGTAGACAGGGGGTTCGTGGACATGGGTTTGGAGGAGCATTGGAGGATGGGCACAGGGACAGGGTGGTTATATGAGCTGGCAAA
This sequence comes from Mustela putorius furo, assembly GCF_011764305.1. NCBI lineage: Eukaryota > Metazoa > Chordata > Mammalia > Carnivora > Mustelidae > Mustela > Mustela putorius. Next base: position 1,993,482 of record NW_025421294.1, read on the forward strand.
CTCCAAGTTCTGTGGCCCATGATCTCTGGAGTCCTTAACGGCAGGGGATGGTACTTCAACTCATCCAGGTAGACTCAGCTCCAGCACTGTGGGGAGTAGGTGTTGTGGGGGAGGAGGTTCTTTTGTTGTTTCAGCTTGGAGCTGGCCCCTTCTCCCAGGAGCTATGGTCACCTGGCACGAGATCCTTTTATCATGATTCTAATGCAAATTAGGATAGACTGAATTCTGAGTATGAAAGTTTTGGAGATGTCAGTGTTTCATAGTGATGGTGTGGCATCCTGGGTATCTATTTTTTCTCCTTTGAAAAATATTTATTTATTTACTTGAGAGAGAGAGAGAAAACACAGGAGCAGGAAGAGCAGCAGAGGGAGAGGGAGAAGCAGGCTCCCTGTGGGGCTTGATCCCAGGAATCTCTGGGATCATGACCTGAGCTGAAGGCAGAGGCTTAAACGGCTGAGCCACCCAGGCTCCCCTGGGTATCTATTTCTGCGTAAGATACTACCTCCAAACTTAGTTTCTTAAATCAACATTTAATTATATCCCATAATTTTGTGGGTCAGGAATTTGGGTTGTGCTTGCCTGGGTGATTCTTCTGCTCCATGTGGCATTGACTGGGTCACTTGATGCTCTTTAGCTGGTGGTTGGCATGGTCTGAAGTGTCCAAGATGGTTCCACCTACAGTTGAATGTCCTGACAGGAGTGACTTTAGGTCCCTTTCCATCTCCATGTTGCCCTACGGCATCTCCACATGCTCTTTCTAGGAGAGCAATTGGAGTTTGACACAGTGCCTTGCTTAGGACTCTAAGAAAACAAGGAGGAAACTGTCAGTTCCCTTAGAGACTGCTCTTGGAATGGCATTGCACCAATTCTGCCATACTCCATTGATCAGAGCAGTCACAGGGCAGCCCAGAACCAAGGAGAGTGGAAACAGACATCACTTTCTAAGGAGAGGAGTGTCAAAGAATTCATGGCCATCTTTTTTTTTTTTTTTTAAAGATTTTATTTATTTATTTGACAAACAGATCACAAGTAGGCAGAGAGGCAGAGAGAGAGAGAGAGAGGAGGAAGCAGGCTCCCCACTGAGCAGAGAGCCAGATGCAGGGCTCGATCCCAGGACCTGAGCTGAAGGCAGAGGCTTTAACCCTCTGAGCCACCCAGGCGCCCCTGTTGTGGCCATCTTTGATCCATAACATGTGGGTTGTCTAAACGTAGGCTGTATGGAAGTGGACCAGCAAAGAGGATATGACGGGGAAAGAAATGCCATTGTGTTTGCTTCCTAAGAACCCTGGTTTTCCCAAGGAAAGTGGGTGTATCGAGAGGACAGATCTCATCTCTTCTGCTCTAATTTGAGTAAAATGTGATTCTGCTAAACCATGGGGGTACTGAGGTTTCGTCCCCCTTTGTGCTTTTGGTTCAAAATAAAACTCTTGGCAAAGTGTTTCAGATCCTGATGGTGGGTGCACTGAGAAAATGTAAGCAGATAATGTCTGAAGGACCCTTTCGAGATGAAATTGGCCACTTTCCAAAGAAAGTTTGGGAGCATTCCTCATTTTCTCCACTGTGTTGCCGTCATGCCAATGACTAAACAAGCAATGGGTTATACAGGTTTTGAAAACGTTTCAGATTTTCCTTTTTTTTTTTTTAAAAGATTTTATTTATTTATTTGACAGAGAGAAAGATCACAGGTAGGCACAGAGGCAGGCAGAGAGAGAGGGGGAAGCAGGCTCCCTGCTGAGCAGAAAGCCTGATGTGGGGCTCGATCCCAGGACGCTGAGATCATGACCTGAGGCGAAAGCAGAGGCTTAACCCACTGAGCCACCCAGGTGCCCCTCAGATTTTCCTTTTTATGCAGAGCAGAGGAGGCGAAGGAGAGAGAATTGTTTTTCAGACTAATTCAACTATGTATAATTTCCTTTGTCTGCAAGTTCAATATCCCAGAAAAAGCATTGTAAAAATGATAGCAGTAGTATGATTTTCATTGTTGTAGGTGTGATACAATACCGGCAGTGTCATGGGGTCCCTCTTCGGATACACATTTAATTTCACTAATTAGTTTTAGAAAACATAGTATTTGCACGTAGTACAAATTTTAAGGGAACAAAGGGCATAGAATAAAAATCTCCCCTACATTCCTATCTCTGAGTCCCCTGTGTCCCTTGCTCAGAGGCAGTCCCTCTTTTTTTGTATAAATTCCAGGCATATATACAAATATATATATATACAAATCCCTCCAACACGTGTCTATGTGTAATTATAGGATATATAATGCATTAAATTTCCCCATGAACTGAAACATGTTGTAAACTGTTTTGTACCTTGCTTTTTCATGAAACAACATTTTGGTCTTGTTCTATATTAGTAGATACAGATTAGGTTCTTCTTTCCTAAGAGCTGCATAATATTCTGTTGCATGAATATAGTATCATCTTTTTTTTTTCAACTATTCTCCTGTTGATGGATATTTAGGTTGTTTCTAATCGATGCATAGTGTTGGCATGCAATAACCCTTGTACATATGTGAGACTATGAGTAGAAACGGAATTGTTGGGTAGGGTTTTGAACAGTGTAATTTTGAGATCTATTACCAAATGATCCTCCAGAAAGCTTCTGTTAGTCCACCCAGGTTTCATTTTGGATCTTGGGGACTGTCAGTGGAATTTGTTCCGAGGAGGTCATAGGTGAAGAAATAAACTATAAGACTGAACAAGGAAAGATCAACTTTCATGTTTTTATATCAGCCTCCTTTTATGAGAATTCTAAGTAGTTTACCAAATATTTTGGCAAAATAGACTAAGTGTCAGGAAGTCCTCTCTTCTGGGAAGCCTGCCACATGGAGAAATGAGAATATTGGACAGAGAGTGATAAGAATCTGTTTCCAGTCTGACATTGCCAGTACTCACTGTGGGATCTTGATGAGGCCAATTATCCTTTCTCTGACCTCGGTTTTCTTATCTGTCAAATGAGTATTTGGAGTAAATGATCTCAGAAGAACCCCATGGATCCAAAATGATTTGATTCTTTGAAACTCCCTTCACTTTTTGTGATTAAAAAACTCCTATATAGAAAGAGCTAGATAATTTTGCAAGACCCCAGGCAAAACGAAAACGTGGGGCCCTTCTTAAAAAATTAAGAATGTAGAGATGGCCACAGCGGAGCATTAAGCTGAATGAGGGCCCTTCTACGCCCAGGGATCCTGTGCAATTGTACAGGTCAGAAGCTCACGAAGACCATTCCACTCCTATAAAGATGCTTGCCTCAAAATGAACCGGTTTATTTCTAAGTAATTGATGACAGTTTGACATAGACATGTGCCTGAGATGCTCACCGTTTTTTCTATGGAAAGCTACTTTTGTTCCTGACCTCTTGCTAAAGAAGTTGTCCTAAACTGTACCTTATTCAGTGGGCATCTGATTGCATCAGAAGTAGACACCTGACCCCAGGGGGAGCCAGCTTATAGGCTGGTAGGTAGCTTGTAGCATGGACTAACTGGAAAAAGTCTGACCAGGGAGAGTAATTACGTTGATAAACAGACAAACTCTGTTTGAATTTGAATTTGAAGTGAGAAATATGGAGAGGATCAGCCAGCGGATTGGGGTGGGGGGGTGCTTAGGAAGTGGTGAGAGTAGGTGTGAATAGGGAGAGAAAGGAGAAGCCACACACATTAATTGCCCCCTATAACTGCATGGTAAACCCTCGTTACCTGAGGTAGCCTAAGTGAAATTATTTCTGTCCTTTGCAACCCAAAGAGGATAACTAACCCAGTGTTTATTAGAACATAGCTTCAGGGTGCCTGGGTGGCTCAATGGGTTAAGCCTCTGCCTTCGGGCTCAGGTCATGGTTTCAGGGTCCTGGGATGGAGCCCCTCATCGAGCGGGGGGCTTAGCAGGGGGGCCTACTTCCCTTCCTCTCTCTCTGCCTGCCTGTCTGCCTACTTGTGATCTCTGTCAAATAAATAAATAAAATCTTAAAAAAAAAAAAAAAAGAACATAGCTTCAACCTATTAATGCTTAAGCCATCTAGGGAGTGAGGATTAAGAACAATTAGAAGCAAGGAGATATAAAAAAATATATAGCTCCCAAACCCTGTTTTCTCCTTCATCTGCCAGCAACTGCATTGGAATCAGCTGGTGAGTAGCCTGATGATTTGCGCTCATTGAATGCTGCCCTTCTGTCTTTTTCCTGCTTCATATATTTGTGTCACAGCCAACTTTCTTACATATCCCTAGGACCTTTTTCTCCTTCTTCTTCTTCTTCTTTTTTTTTTTAACTTCTCCTAAGTTATTCTTGACATCTTGTTCTACTTCCAGTGGAGTAGCCCTAGGAAAAATGTAGCTGTCAAATGTGCCACAAGACATTCACTTTCTTGGTCTATATCTTTTCCTTTCCGTTGGACTATGCTAACGGATCCCTGGAGTCTGCAGCAGGCTGAGGCAGGAGCTGCACTAATTGACCTCTCCAGACCTGTTGAAGTTTAACCACGCTCAGGCAAAGATTTCAATGGAGTCATGTCCCAACCCCTAATTACAGAATGTCTATATAATCATTTGATGCTTTTCCCCTTCCTTCACAGTTCAACGGAGGCTGAGTTTGTTGGTCTTCAGATGAATGACCAACTAATTTGGTCAGGAATGTCATATAACTTACCATTGACAGTAATTTGCTTTCTAGGATGCATTAAAATCTGTGGGGTGTGGGAGCATTACTTATAATAACATATACAGCACAGAGCGGCCCATTTAAATGAGGCACGCATGAAGCTGCCTTCGGCAGAATGGATCTCAGTTCACAGAAATCACTCTGTATTCTGAGCACCATGGATGAACATGAGGATGAGACGATGCAGAGAGTGTATCTTCCTCACAGATGCCTCTTGGCAGGGCACATTTTAGCTATGTTTGTGGGGTAGACTAGGAAAGCGAATCATCCAGTTGGCATTAAATATGGGGAAAGGAATGTTTTCTGTTTGCCTTTATGTTAATGCACTGCCTCCAGCATCCCACCCTGAAAAGGCTCAGGTCCAGGAGGAGAATCAAAGGTAAAAGGCCTTGAGTTCTATGTTCATCCTTCCCAGGCCTGTCAACTGTATTTTACCAGAACGTAGAGGCTATTTCGATGAGCAGCTGAGTCTGAGTGCAGGAACTGCCTTGAGACTGTGGACTGTCAGGGGTGATGGCTATGGGAATATGCTAGAACCATTGGTGGGTATTAGTTTTGTACATAAGAAAGGAAAAAAGGAACCTGGTAATATTTTGAGGTTCAGATTTTGCTGTGAATTCCAGGAACTTAAGCCTTTCGAAGTCTTTGTCCTTTCTTCCTAAATGGAAATGCTAATACTGACATTCCCCTTTAATGCTGAGACACAACGTCCACATATAACACTTATTGTTTACCTGAAATATATCTAGTTTTCAAAAATAAGAAAGATTTAAATCAGATTTCCTTTGTGGAAGAATATAGTATTTGGGGAAATCTGATTGAAAAGTAGCTTTGGGGACTCCTGGGTGTCTCAGTTCATTAAGCTGCTGCCTTCAGCTCAGGTCATGATTCCGGAGGCCTGGGATCGAGTCCCACATCGGGCTCCTTGCTTGGCGGGGAGCCTGCTTCTCCCTCTGCCTCTGCGTGCCACTGTCTGCCTGTGCTCACTTGCTCTCTCTCCCTCTCTCTCTGACAAATAAATAAATAAAAATCTTAAAAAAAAAAAAGGAAAAGTAACTTTGGAATACTTACCCATATATATTTAAATTCATTAAGAAACAACCATTTTAACAGACTAGTGGGTGGGGTGGACCAGTGTCGGGGTGCAAGTAAAATCTATCTCACGAGTCACAAACTCAGCCTGGCAATTGGAGGCGAGAGGGAAAGAAGTCTTATGGATTAGAACATGATTATTTTGAGGAAATCCAGAGAGGAAATGAATACTTAATTCCTGGGATAAAGAGGGATTAATAGCGGATTACTGTAGTGATCTCTACCAGAAGCAATTTGGTTTATCTTTTCTATTTCCCAGTTGGCTATGAGAACATTTTCATAAACTTACATATTTCACAGCCCACATGCTAAATTCTGAAAGCAATGTCATTTAACTTACAACCAAATATAGAGCTGTCATTGAACACTACCCATTTATACAGAATCATGGTTTCATCTGCAAAATTCTCAAAGAGAACAGAATAAATGGCATAAACAGAACACAAGGTCAACATCTCCAGTTTCTATATGTTGTCATGACTCTGCAGTTGGTGAGTAATGTGGCCTCCCGCCCTCATGAGGGAAGGCTGGTGACAGCCACCCACAGGAACCAAGTTCTGCTGTGTACTAGGAGAGAACCTACAATTTGTGGATTAAATGAAATGTCAGAAAGGAGGTACAGTTGTGATATGTTCCAGAGGCCAGAAAGAACAAAAGGCTTGGGCAATGTGACAGAATGTTTCTCTAAAAAATTTGCCCCGTTCCCATTCGTCCTGGTTGCAAGATGGTCAAACAATCTGACAATACAGAATACAGAGTAAGCGTACTGTTTTCTCATCCCTCCTGAATTTCACTCCCTTCCCCAGACGTAATAACTGACTTTTCACACCCAGCTATATGTAGATTCAAAGTGTGCAGGTTTTTAAAAATGCAGATGGGAAGGCATTGTACACATGCGCATTTTCTTGTCATTTATCAATGTCTTAGAGAGTATAAATAGGTCAGCTGCGTTCTTTTTTTTAAAATAATTTTTAAATTTTTTATACACATATAATGTATTATTAGAGCTGCATTCTTTTAAATTGTAGTTTGCTCTCCTCTAGGTGGACATTTATCTCTTTCTACTATAAACACTGCAGTGAAAATCCTTATTTACGCTTCTTGGTGCATGGGTGCAAACCTATCTCTAGAATAGAGGTTTTACTGGTGGAATTTCTGATTGAAACTGTATGGATATTTACAATATTGACAGATGTTGTTGCCAAACTGTCGTCCCAAAAGAATACCGATTTTCATTCCCACCATCTTTGTACATGAGAGTACCCATTTTTCCCCTATCCTCGACAGCTCTGGATATTATCAGTCTTGTTAAATTTTTGCCAAAATGGTCGATGAAGAAGAACAATTTAGTTGTTTTAATTTGTATTCTGTTGACTGATAAAAGTTGAGCATTTTTTCCTGAACTGGTTGGTGATTTGCATTTGTTCTGCAGAATGTCTATTTTTGTCCATTGTTCATTTTTTCTATTGTGGTATTTGTTATTTTATTGCCATGGAATCATTCCTTATGTGTTTTCTGGATGTACTTATATATACTTGTTTTGTATATTTCATATACTTTATATATTTTGACGTTTGTCTTTTTTCTTCACCCACAGAGCCTTACTTGTTTAGAAGTTTATGTAGTCAAATCTGTCACTCCTTTCCTCTATGCTTAATAGTTTTGTACCTGATTTAAGATTATAAAAATATTTTCCCTAATATTTTATAGTTGAAGAATTGCTTGGCCCTTTAATGAATCTGGTATATAGTTTTGTGCAATGTGTGAGGTAGGGAAAATTTTCTTACTTCTTGGAACAAATTCTCATTCTGTTTGTCCCCATCTGAACTATCCCACATGTTCTCCTATGACACCTTGGATTTCTGGATCCTTAGGACATCTGTAGGGAGAATCTCTGAAGTTATATACAGAATTTTGTGTATGTGTATAGGCATATTGTTTTTTTCTGTATAATGAGCCCTTAATTTTCATCAGATTTTCAAAAGGATGCATAGTCCAGCAAAGGTTAAGAAGCCCCGTGTTAGTTATATTCTCTGTTTTTCCTTCCATCAGGAATTTTCAGAGAGGCAACCTTGTTTCCATATCCCTTCCAAACTTAACCCTTTCATTTCTCAAATTCTTTTTATGTAGTATCAGTAGAGTTTTCCAGTTCATTCTTTCAACAACCATCAATTGAGCACCTACTATATTAGTCATGGTATCAGCAAAGCTCACTAAGACTTAGAAGCTGCCCTCAGCTGGCTGATAAGTTGGGAAAAGAGAAAATAACTGCCAACACATTATAGTATGATAGTGTTAGCATAATCCTATGCACAGAGAGCTATGAAAGCTTATAAATGAAAGCAAGTATTTGTGTGTGTGTAGTCATTCCCAAAAGAGATTCTGGCATCATTTTGGAGACTAAAGAGGAAACAGACCAGTTAGCAAGCCAATCTATGTTTCCATGGTGGGGAAATGGGAGAAGTATGAGGGGTTGAACTGAAGTTGTGTTAGTGGAGAGAGAATGAGTGTGCAAGATTCAGGATATACTAAAAGGGAAAATAGGCTGGAATTATTGGCTGAGTTATTGAATATGGGGATTTGAGGGGAACTAGAAGTCAGGAATAATGGCCAGGTTTTTGGTTAGGGCAACTAGATGGTTGGGGGAGTCCTTGCTGAACTAGGAGATGTAGGCCGAGTACCAGATTTAAAGAAGTTGAGTTCGGTCTTGTACATTTACAATAATGAGCATTGATACAGAGGCAGAAATGACCGTGATCACCTAAGTGAGGGTGTAGACAGAGGAAAGATCTGGGGAATGTCAGTGTTTTAAGGGTTTGTGGAGAAAGGGGAAGGTTATAAGGCTGAGAAACAGATATGAGAAAGATCAAGAGAAAAGTTTGTAGCAGACATGAGAGGAGAGAGTTTCAGAAAGGAGGACGGAGTTAACAGGGGGAGCACTGCAGGGAAATCGACTGAGATCAAGACTGAGTAAACAATGTGGGGATCATTGGAGGCCTCCCTGAGAGTGCTTTCAGGGTTGCAGTGGGAGGAGATGCTATGGGAGACAAGATGTCATGGCGAGGGATTTGATTGGAAGAGAGAATGGAAGGTGAATGTATCTACAGACAAGTCTTTTTTTTTTTTTTTTTTAAAGATTTTATTTATTTATTTGACAGACTGAGATCCAAGTAGGCAGAGAGGCAGGAGGAAGCAGGCTCCCCACTGAGCAGAGAACCCGATGCGGGGCTCGATCCCAGGACCCCGAGATCATGACCTGAGCTGAAGGCAGAGGCATTAACCCACTGAGCCACCCAGGCGCCCCACCTACAGACAAGTCTTGCCCAAAGTTTCGCTGTGAAGGTTTGATGGGAAAACTGCCATTCGTTTCTTAAGTAGAGGATTGGGTTGCTCAGCTATTTTTTTTTTTTTTAAAGATTTTTTATTTTATTTATTTGTCATAGAGAGAGAAGCGAGAGCAAGCACAGGCAGACAGAGTGGCAGGCAGAGGCAGAGGGAGAAGCAGGCTCCCTGCCAAGCAAGGAGCCCGATGTGGGACTCGATCCCAGGACGCTGGGATCATGACCTGAGCCGAAGGCAGCTGCTTAACCAACTGAGCCACCCAGGCGTCCCAGGGTTGCTCAGCTATTAAGGAAGCTCTACTCAAGTTAACCCTGGAGATAATTAACTCAGTTATTTGGTAGGTATGTTTTGTTCTTGAAGGATTTCAAAGCCGAATTTGATCAAGATTTTCTTTGACTCCTTTTCAAGGTGTTATTATTTACCAGCTGAGGTGGCTCGGTCCCTGACCCACCAGAATAGAAGCTATAACCAACCTCTCAGAACAACTGGTGGGGCCCCGCCAATGCATAATCCTATTGCCAAGGACTGTCTGGCTATAAGTATGGATGTCTTCCTCAGAAATACTTTGATCAAAGGGACTGATTTTCCAGAGCAGATTAGAGGGATGGTAGGGCCCTAAAAAAGTTGTAGCTAATATTGCAAAATGTGTGCGAACTCTTCTGTTTGAAGGCCACATTTGTAATTAAGAGCCTTGGGGGCAAAAAGGACAGGAAAGCAAACAGGAACATCAAAAAGTCTTGTTTCCCCCCCCAGAAAACTAAGATAAACAGTATGTGACCAGTTGGGGAGGAAGCACGAAACAAATGTTAGCACATTCTAAGTAAGAATTATGAGGACAAAAAGTCTTTGGTTTCAAATGGTCATTTCATTTTGAGCTGTAAGGTTAGAAACAATGGATTTCTTCAGTGGCAGAGCATGTATGATAGGGAGGTTTTCTCTGTTTCCTCAGTGACCAGTGCTAGGGTTGGAATTAAGACGAGATGTAGTAGCACCGTTTTGCCTGTGCTCTGTGTTTTTATGACAGGATGGGGTGGGGGGAAGGGCAGAGGCCTACAGCTAAAAGTGGATTCATGTTATCATGCTAGCTCAAGACTCCTCCTCGTTTTTTCCCTTTGGTAAAGTGTACCATCTTGCATTATGCCAGGAAATAATTTTTCAAAGAGGAATTGCAGCATATTTTTTTTTCTTTTGACAAATGCCATACAGATAAACCTCTCAGCATAATTGGCCCTCTTTCAAAGATTTTCATGTGAAATATTTATAGTGAAATGTAAGTCTGTCTGGTATATAAACAGAGTTAATTGCAGCTATTATACTCTCCTTTACACTTCTCAGTGATTGCTTAGAATGTCACGTCTCGATATACTTTCAAGAAGATTGGAATTTAAAAGTTAGTTTTGAAAAGAAAGCAGGAAAAAATGAGAGTTTTGTGGGACGGATAAAGTGCTTAATGTTCTTCTGGTGGGTAGAGTCAATAACATTACCTTTCTTGAGTTAAGAGAAAGAAAGGCTATGTTTACCTGAATTTCTTGTCTGTTGTCATTATTATTATTATTACTATTTTTGGTTGCATTCTTTTCTTTTAGTTGTGTGTTGGAGTTGACTAGAGAACATACAAGCATACCGTGGAGATATTGTGGGTTGTGTTCCAGACCACTGCCAGAAAGCAAATGTGGCAATAAACTGAGTCAAAGGAATTTTTGTTTCCAAATAAATGTAAAAGTTGTGTTTACACTATATTGTAGTCTATAAACTGTGCAAGAGCATTATGTCTAAAAACACAATGTACATACCTTACCTTAAAAACCATCCTCTGGGGTGCTGGGATGGCTCAGTTGGTTGAGTGCATCTGACTTTGGCTCAAGTCATAATCTCAGGGTCCTGGGTTTGAGCCCTGCAATGGATTCTGCTTCTCTGTCTCCTGCCCCTTCCCCAACTCATGCGCGTGCTCTCTCTCTCTCATATAAATAAATAGAATCTTAAAAAAATAAAAACCCACCCTCTGATGTGGTATATTTATATTTTATATATGTACACACATATTTATGTATATATATATATATACATACACACATATATGTAAATATACATATATGTATAATGGAACAGAATATTTGGAATATGCTGGAATATTACTCAGCCATCAAAAAGAATGGAATCTTGCCATTTGCCATGATGTGGATGCAACTAGAGTGTATTATTCTAAGTGAAATAAATCAGTCAGAGAAAGACAAATACCATATGATTTCATTCATATGTGGAATTTAAGAAATAAAACAGATGAACATAAGGGAAATAGAATAGGATAAAAACAGAGAGAGAGGAAAGCCATAAAAGATTCTTAACTATGGGGAACAAAGTGAGGATTTGGAGGTGAGGTGGGTGGGGGTATGGAATAACTGGGTTATGGGCACTAAGGAAGGCCCTTGATTTAATGAATACTAGATGTTACATGCAACTGATGAATCACTAAGTTCTACCCTGAAACTTATAATATACTATATGTTAACTAACTTGAGTTTTTTTTTTTTTAACATTTTTTGAATTATTTTTTAAACATTAAAAAAAAAGATTTTATTTATTTATTTGACAGACAGAGATCACAAGTAGGCAGAGAGGCAGGCAGAGACAGAGAGAGGGAGAAGCAGGCTCCCCGCTGAGCAGAGAGCCTGATGCGGGGCTCTATCCCAGGACCATGGAATCATGACCTGATCTGAAGGCAAAGGCTTTAACCCACTGAGCCACCCAGGTGCCCTTTAACATTTTTAAAATAAACATATAATGTATTATTAGCCCCAGGGGTACAGGTCTGTGAATCATCAGGCTTACACACTTCACAGCACTCACCGTAGCACATACCCTACCCAATGTCCATAACCCAATCACCCTCTCCCTACACCCCTCCCCCGGCAACCACTAACTTGATTTTAAATAAAAAATTCTCTGAGCTTTCAGTGATTCATAAAATTCTTTTAAAAAAGATTTTATTTATTTATTTGAGAGAGAGAATATAAGCAGAGGGAGCAACAGAGGGAGAGAGAGAAGCAGGCTCCCTGCTGATCAGAGAGCCAGATGTGGGGCTCCATCCTAGAACCCCGAGATCATGACCTGAGCTGAAGGCAGACACTTCACTGACTGAGCCACTCAGGTACCCCTGTAAGTCATAATCTTTTTGCTGGTGGAAGGTCTTGCCTCGAAGTTGTTAGCTTTTGACTAATCAGGGTCGTGGTCACTGAAGGTTATGGCAATTTCTTAGAATGAGACAACAGTGAAGTTTGTGCTTGGATGGTCTCTTCCTTTCACGAAAAATTAATCTGTAGCGTCAGATGCTGTTTGGTAGCACTTTACCCACAGTAGAACTTCTGTCAAAATTGGAGTCAATCCTCTTAAACTTGAGGCTTAATCAATTAAATTTATATGATATTCTAAATCCTTTGTTGTCATTTCAACAGTCTTCACAGCATCTTTATCTGAAGTAGTTTCCATCTCATGAAACTACTTTCTTTGCTCATCTATATGAAACAATTCCTCATCTATTCATATTTTACCATGAGATTGCAGCAATTCAGTCCCATCTTCAAGCTCACTTCTAATTCTGGTTCTCTTGCTGTTTCTACCACATCAGCAGTTACTCCACTGAAGTCTTGAATTCCTCCAAGTCATCTGTGAGGGCTGGAATCAACTTCTTTCAAACTCTTGTTAATGTTGATATTTTGACCTCTTCCCACAAATCATGAATGTTCATGATGGCATTTAGAATAATGAATCCTTTCCAGAAGGTTTTCAGCTGACTTCCCAGATCCATCTCAGGAATCACTGTCCATAGCGGCTATAGCCTTACAAAATGTATTTCCTAAATAATAAGAATTGAAAATAAAAGTGACTTGATCCATGGGCTGCAGAATAGATAGTGTGTTAGCAGGCATAAAAACAACATATATCTCATTGTACATCTCCAATAGAGCTCTTGGGTGACAAGGTATATTGTCAATGAGCAGTCATATTTTGAAAAGAATCTTCTGAGCAACAGGTCTCAATTATTATTGTTAAAATATTCAGTAAATTGGGGTACCTGGGTAGCTCTGTCAATTAAGCATCCGACTCTTGGTTTCGGCTCAAGTTATGATCTCATGGGTCATGAGGTAGAGTCCCTCATCAGGCTCTATGCTCAGTGGGAGTCTGCTTGGATATTCTCTCCCTCTGCCCCTCCCCCTAAATAAATAAATAAATCTTCAAAAAAAAAAATTCAGAAAGCCTGCAAACCAATAAACAGATGTACTATCATCCAGGTTTTGTTGTTCCATGTATAGAGCATAGACAGAGTAGATTTAGCATAGTTCTAAAGGGCTGTAGGAGTTTCAGAATGGTTGAGAAATGAATTCAACTTAAAGTCACCAGCTATTTATGCCCCTAACAGGAGAGTCAGCCTGTCCTTTGAATCCTTAAAGCTGGGCATTGACTTTTCCTCTCTAGCTATGAAAGTCCTAGATAGCATCTTCTTCAACTAGAAGGCTGTTTGGTTTACACTGAACATATGCTATTTATTGAAGTTTGTTGATGCTGTTTATATTCATTAATTGTCTTAGTTAGATCTTCTGGGGAATGTGGTGCAGTTTCTCCAACACCACTTGCTACTACTCCTTCTACTTGTATTTTATGGAGATGGCATCCTTTCTTAAAACTCATGAACAAAATTCTGCTAGCTTCAAACTTTTGTAGCTTTTCTTTTGTAGCTTCTTCACCTCTCAGACTTTATAGAATTGAAGACAGTTATGGCCTTCCTCTGGTCTAAGCTTTGGCTAAAGGGAATGTTGTGGCTAGTTTGATCTTTTATCCAAAGCACTAAAACTTTCTTCATATCAGCAGTAAGGCTGTTTAGCTTTCTTATCATTCATGTGTTCATTGCAGTAGCACTTAATTTCCTTCAGGAACTTTTCCCTTGCATTCACAGCTTGCCTAACTGTTTCATGCAGCAGGCCTTGGCTTAGTTTTCAACCTATCTTGGTTTTTGAGATGCTGTCCTCACTAAGCTTTTTTTTTTTTTTTTAAAGATTTTATTTATTTATTTGACAGAGAAAGAGAGACAGCAGGAGAGGGAATATAAGCAGGGGGAGTGGGAGAGGGAGAAGCAGGATTCCTGCCAAGCAGGGAGCCCAATGTGAGGTTCAATCCCAGGACTGTGGGATCATGACTTGAGCTGAAGGCAGATGCCTAACAACTGAGCCACTCAGGCACCCCTGTCCTCACTAAGATTAATCTTTTCTAGCTTTTGACTTAAAGTGAGAGACGTGTGACCTTCCTTCCACTTGCACACTCAGAAGCCATTATAGGGTAATTTACTGGCTTACTTTCAATATTGTTGTATCTCTGGGAATAGGAAGGCCTGAGGCAAAGGAGAGAGGTGGGGGATTGGCTGGTGGATGGAGTAGTCCTAACAGATGCATCATTTATCAATTAAGTTTGGCGTCATATATGGGTGTGATTTGTGACACCTCAAAGCAATTACAATAATAACATCAAAGATCACTGATCACAGTTCACCATAACAAATATAATAACAATAAAAATGTTTGAAATATTATGAAAATTACCAAAATGTGACACAGAGACACAAAGTGAACAAATGCTGTTGAAGAAGTGGTGCTGATAGTCTTGTTCAATGTAGTGTTGCCACAAACCTTCAATTTGTAAAAAAATACAAAAAACCCCACAATATCTGTAAAGTGCAATAAAGTGAAGCACAGTAAAACAAAGGATGTCTATAAATTAGGAACAGGCTGGATTGGTGGCATCTCTTAAACAAGTTGGGAAAATGTTCTTACCAAGGAAGCATAAGCAAGGAGAGAAATATCCAGAATCGGCATTTCATCTGCAGATGTAGTATTATTACTTATTTCTTATTCTCTTTTTCTAAGTCATGCTACTCTGAGGGGACCCGCTTGCAAAATTAAGCTGAGAGTGATGATCATAAGAAATTTTGACCTTGAATTCTTACCAGGTAAAACCTTTGGGAGGTGAACATTTCCCTACCTTTTCCACGTAACTTCAAACTCTCACTCCGTTTTTTGGCCTGGTTCTGTTTGATGCACATGTTCTCCTTTGAGACTCTCAACCTCTCAGGCATCTGTTGCTGAGCTTTGTTTTGGGGCTGGCTGGCCTCCATTGGGAGTTCCTACCCACCACCTTAATGACCCTGTTATTCCTGTCTACCAATGCCTTTCTCTCTGTTGCCTCACCAGTGTTACAGTTCTCTAAGTGAAGAACGTCCCAAAGGGTAGTCTGGGTCTGTCTGTCCTAAAACTCTTTGTTTTAAGGAGATTTCGATAGCTAATCCCAAGGATGGGATGTGGACATTTGAATGACAACACACAATGCTACAAATTTTGCCTTTGTATCTGTACCAGACCAGTGCCTTAGAAAGACACCTTGGGGCTTCAGTAGCTTGCTTCAGCAAGGTTCTTCTAGCTTCCCAAGCACAGTTCTCTTAGAGATGGGGATGAACAGAATTTTAGAGACTCTGCCAATTTGGTCTTCTTGGCCAGAAAACCCATTGATTCCTTAGGTACAAAAGACCCCTTGAGAATTGATTCTGCTCTGATGTTGCTCAGGAGATGGTCATGCAAATTAAATCCTACTTCTGAAGACCTTTTGAAGGCTTTTAAAAAGGAAATTCTTCCACAAATGTGCTGACCTGATATTTCACTTAAATACCTAGAGTCTTAATTAAAACAATTTTTCAATCATTTTCTAAAGTAATTCTCTAAGGGTATCCATCGCTCTATTTTTCTGCAAATGATAATGAGGTCATAGAAATGAGAATTTCTGGGAAGTCTGACTCTATCTTCAGTCCATGCACAATTTCTCCCTCATCCTAACCTTTTCCTTTACACTGCTAGAATTTGCATTAGGCAGTCCTAGATAGTAAGTTGCTTCTTACCATGGTTTCTCAGTGCCCATGGCTTATTGAGTGCCCAAAGGGCTGATACCACTACTGTAAGAAATTACAAGTTTTTGCTCTTAAAACTCCTGTATTGTGGTTGATCCTATTGGGTCAGGTAGAGGGCAGAGTGTGGTCTCCAGGATAACAGAGGCTTCATGTTTTGTCAGTCCAAGAGGAGATAGACTCTTGTAAGGATAGACTTCTGACAGTACTTCTGGAAGGAAGTAGAATGGGTAATCTTTCAGAGCATGGGCTTTCAAGTCAGATAGATCTGGGTCCAAATTTTAGCTCCACTAACCATGAGCAGTGTGCCCTTAGACAAATTTCTTAACCTCTTTGCACCTTAGTTTCCTCTTCTGTAAAAGTGGAATAATACACTATCTGCCTTATGTAGACTTGTTTCAAGGACTTAAAAAAAAAAAAAAAAAGGCTTACCACAGAGCCTGGAACACAACTTAATAGTCTTCATATTAAGTGGCCTATTGGCCCCTTCTTGGAAACTGCTTGTCCTGAGGAGGGTGCAAAGATAGAAATAACTACAGAAATATTGAACATTTAGACTATGCCCAGGGAGAGGTGCATTTTTTTTCTGCTGAGAGCCACTGACCCCTGGTAGAGAAGGATCAATCGAAGGCCTTGTAAAAAAAAAACTAATTTGCTTTTTTCCCCTCAGGGAAATATAAAATATTGAATTTACCTACTTTTAAGAACAAGGAACATAGCGCTTTACTCAATAAATACCTTGAATAGATTTCTAGAACTTTAAGGGACCTCAGAGACCATCCACTATAATCTCCTTATTTAATAGATGAGACAGCTGAGGGGAAATAAAAACTGACTTCGTCATAATTACTTTCCTTCACCATGACAGACCACAGGAATAAAACTTTTACTTCAAACTCCTAGCATTTTCCTCCTATACTATGTCCCTAGTTGTTCAGTAAAATAAAGGAGGAAGTGAGAAAGGAAATTGAGAAAAGGAAGAGAGAAGGAAAAGAAGTCTGAAAGAGGGACAGAAATGTTTATAGAAAGAGGAAAGGACAGAGAAAGACAAGAAAAAGAAGAAACAAGGTTGTCATTTCTCACAGCAATGGGCTTTCATTAAATGTACATCATGTCAAGCTAATGTTCTTTATTTTTTCTTTTTCTTTTTATGGATTTTGTTTATTTATTTTAGAGAGAGAGGGAGTACACACGTGTGCAGGGAGGGAGAGGGACAGAGCAGGAGGGAGAGGTAAAGGGAGAGAATCTCTAGGCAGATTCTGTATTGAACACAGAACTTGACACAGGGCTCGATCTCACAATCCTGAGATCATGACCTGAGCTGAAACCAAGAGTTGGATGCTTAACTGACTAAGCCACCCAGGTACCCCATAACCTTCTTTATTTTTCCATGAGGTCTGATACTCTGAATGAATATTCGAAGAAGTGACAGGACCTCATCACCTGCTGGGAGTGCTAATAACCCAGGTGAGAAGTGTTAATGACTCTGACTAGAGGTGGCAGCAATAAGGTGGTTCTAGAGGTTGGGTTTGAGATATATTTCAGAGAGATAGAGAGATATATTGTTGGATTAAATGTCGGGAAGCAAAGTTCTTGACTTGAGTAATTACATGGATGGTGATAACTGTTTACTGAGACAGGGTAAGCCTTTGGGCATGCTTTATTTGATTTCCCCAGAGAAATTCGGCGTGTACAGTTGGATATTTGAATCAGGAGCTCAGGAAGAAGGAAGGCTGAAGGTACATATTTGGGAGTTGTTGGTATAATGATATTTGTGGGACTGGATGAGATCATCTCAAGATGGAATGAAAATAGAAAGGAGAAGGATGCTGAGGGCTGAGTTCAGAGTGCTCTGTCTTTTAGAAGGCCAGCAGAGGAAAGGCTGCCAGCAAAATGACACCTGGGAGTTATTACTGGGGGACATTCTGAAGACACGGGTTCCTAGATTTTCTGAAAGTAATTTAATAAGATCATTCACAAGGGACAAATGGGATATGAAATAGTGTGGGCCAGATAGCAGTGCAGATAGGTGTGCCCCCAGATAGTGTCAAAGACAGATTAGTGGGAACTTGAAGAGCTATAGGATGGTACCTCAGGTCTTGCCTCTGTCTCATGAATCTGGTTAAAAAAACCTTTTGAGTAGAAAGAATTTGGGTCAGGTTGGCAGTGATACAAGGATGGAGAGTTAGTTACCATATCAGATTGATTAGCAGGTTTTGAAAAACAGGGGGAGCCCGAGTACATGCTAAGCTAAACCAAGTGTGGGGTGATGAGGGCCTGACCTGCACTGGTGATCATGGGAGGACTGGATTCTAGAGACACTTGAAAAGAGAGAATTGGCAGGATTTTGTGTGACAAGATATATCTGATGAAGGAGAGAAATGAGGCCCAAGGGATTCAAGGGTAGTGTTTTAATGTTTTTAGTGTAGGAAGGATTAATAAATAAATAAATAAATAAATATTTAATATAATTTAAATCAATTTATATTAATTTAATTAGCATTAATTAAATTAAATTAATATTAATTAAATTAATTTAATATATAACATTAATTAAATTAATTTAATGTATATACATATATTATATATATATATGTATATGTATATATATATGTAATATATATATATATATTAGCCCAGCCCAACATGAGTTAGTAACTCATTCTTTCAGGACCTTTAGTAACTCTGATAGTTTGAATTTAAATAGTTTTTCTGTATATTGAAGGGATAGTCAAAAGATCATGAATTAAAAGATCATGAATTAACCAATTAATGTATTTCTGTTTGCATTAAAGCTGAGAGCTGAAACCAAATAGTTAATAAGATCAGTTCAGACTTTACTCTTTGATGGTTTGCCAGTTGTATATTGATATGATTGCATTTATTTATGAGGTTCCTGGTAATTTGAATTGCCCTGTGAGAGCTCAAGTTATTTTACAGGACCATTCTCCCCTGCTTAACTAAATGACATTAATCTTATCCCTCTGAAAGCAGTGCCTTGTGGCCAGGTAGAGATTTCTGTCCTGTACTGAAGATGCTTTTAGTGATTGGAATGTGTGAGGTTCATGCCTGAGAGGCCCGCAGTACTTTCTATACCTCAGAAATTTTGCTACGATCCTGGATGGTGTTCACGAGGTAGGAGGAGGCATATTCACCTTTCTCAATGGAAAAAATATTTTCAAGCACCAACTTATAAATGTACTCACATATAGTCATTTTCTTACCCCAGTTTGAACTCAGTCCTTAAAAGGAATGAATATTATGGTTTTAAAAACTCTCTAATTTGGATTTTTCCAGAATTCCCTATGAAATTAGCCCAAGGTTGTAAGTTTTACTGTGTCATTGTGTGTACTTCTTGCCTGATTTATCAAAGAACATCAGCCACTTAAACTGAGAGAAGAGTTTTACCTCCCCAAGTTCCAAACATGAAGACACATATTTTAATTAGGGCAATAAGTATTAGAGGAGTGGGAATTTAGAACTGTAATGAAGTTAGATATTATCTAACCTTCCTCCTTTGCTTCAGACGAAGGAACAGAGGTCTAAAGAGGTGAGTCATTTGGCCAACTTGATCCATCCAACTGATGACAGAGGTGCTGTGTTCTTGCTGCATGCTCTCAGGTAGCACATGACTTTGGTTTGTCCCATTCCTGGTCATGTTTACTTTGATCATTTGATAAATGTAGAATCAAGTTTTTTCCATGATAAAGTTATTCATTTTCCTTTTGTAATCATTAAGTGTTTTGTGAGGAGGTACCTTAAGGCTTTATATATACCTCTTTCCTTATCAAATTTTACTGGCTATTACCTGTTGATATTTTTTGTCTGAATTAATTATTATTATGATGCTTACCACATGGTGACTTTTCTAATTCTATCATTCCTTCTGCAAAAATGTTAGTTGCCATTTTCTGTAAAGAAACAAAATGCCAACCTATTTTTTCCCCCCACATATTGGTTTGACCTCATGGAT
This sequence comes from Mustela putorius furo, assembly GCF_011764305.1. Classification (NCBI taxonomy): domain Eukaryota; kingdom Metazoa; phylum Chordata; class Mammalia; order Carnivora; family Mustelidae; genus Mustela; species Mustela putorius. The sequence goes on from NW_025421294.1 coordinate 2,013,487, forward strand.
TTCCTTTTTATTCAAAAGTGTATAATCTATTTCTATTACTACTTATTTTGATGTTTAGTTTGTCCCAAATAGGCTGGTGGGAGGTGCTTCAAGCTGGTTCCTGTGCTCTTTAGATGCATCTCCATAATTTTATTTTTCTTGTTTAATTTTTAAAAAATTCCAGTGAGTTAACATACCGTATTGGAATAGTTTCAGGTTTACAACATAGTAATTCAAGAGTTCCAGACATTACTCAGGGCAGGGCTCATTATAAGTGTACTCTTATCTCCTTCAGCTATTTCACCCATCTCCCAACTTAGCTCCCCTCTGGTAACCATCAGTTCTCTATAGTCAAGAGTCTGTTTTTTGGTCTCTGTCTCTCTCTTTTTTCCTTTGTTATTTGCTTTGTTTCTTTAGTTGCACGTATAAATGAAATCATATGGTTTCTCTGACTGACTTATTTCACTTAGCACTATATTCTCTAGACCCATCCATGTTGTTACAAATATTTTCTCATTTAATTTTTAAACTGTGGCAAAGTACAGAAAGTTTAGAACTTACCATTTTAAGCGTTTTTAAACTGTACCATTCAGGGGCATTAAGTACATTGCCAGTGTTGTGCCACTACCACCACTATGTAGTTCCAGAAATTTTTTTTACCTCCTCACATGGAAACCCTGTACCCATTAGACAGTCATTCCCCATTACCCTGTCCCTCTAGCCCTTGGTAACCACAAATCTGCTCTCTAGCTCAAAAGATTTGGCTATTCTGGATATTTCATAGAAATGGAATCATACAATATGTGGTCTTTTATGTCTGGGTGATTTCACTTAGCATAATGTCTTCAAGATTCATCCATGTTGTAGCATGTATCCATACTTCATTTTTTAGTGGTTGTGTTGTATGGATATACCACATTTTGTTTATTCATCCATCTGTTGATGAACATTCAGGTTGCTTCCACCTTTTGGCTTTTATGAATAATGCTGTCATAAAAATGCATATGCAAGTTTTTGTTTGAACACTTATTTTCAATTATTTTAGATATATACCTGTGAGTAGAATTGCTGGATCATATGCTAATTTTGTGTTTAACATGTTGAGCACCCTCCAAACTGTTTTCCACAGTGGCTGCACCATTTTACATTTCTACCAGCAATATGTGAAGTTTCTGTTTTCTTCACATCTTTGCCAACACTCATTTTCCTTTTTCAATTATAGCCATCCTAGTTAAGTGTGAAGTGGTGTCTAACTGTGGTTTTGATTTGCATTTTCCTAATGACTAATGATGTTGAACATTTTTTCATGTGCTTATTTGGTCCTTTATATATCTTTTTTGGAGAAATGACTGTTAAACCCATTTTAAAAATTGGGTCGTTTACTTTTTATTGTTGAATTGTAGGAGTTCTTTATATATTCTGGGTACTAGACCCTTATCAGATATATGACTTGCAGATATCTTGTCCTATTCTGCAAGTTGTATTTTTAGTCTTGATAGATACTCTCTTTGATGCCCAAAATGTTTTAAATTTTGATTAAGTCCAATTTATCTGGTTTTTCTTTTATTGCTGTGTTTTTGGTGTCATATCTAAAAAACCATTGCCATTGTCATGAAAATTTACTCCTTTGTTTTCTTCTATGAGTTTTATAGTTTCAGGTCTCACATTTAGGTCATTGATACATTTCAAGTTAATTTTTTATATGTAGTATGGTGTAGGCATCCAATGTCATTCTTTGGCCGCAGATATCCAGGTCTCTTAGTGCCATTTGTTGAAGAGACTGCTCTCCTTTCCCTTCCACCATTTTTTAGGGCTTTCTTTCAGGATTCAGGTTTTTATTTAAATTCTTTGGTGTTATAATTGCATTTATTTTTTTCTCACATAGAAAGTCTTTTACATTGGCATATTTATTTCCAATATATCTACCTATACTTTTTAGTAAAATATATAGATAAAATTTAAGATTTCTTTGCTGGTAGTTTTGCCTTTATTTTGTTACTTCTCTCCAGCTTTTTTGAGATATAACTGACAACTAAAATTGTATATATTTAAGGTGTCCAACATTATGATTTGATATTTTCATACATTGTGAAAGATTACCACGGTCAAGTTAATTAAAACATCCATCACTTCACATAACGACCATTTTTTTTAGTGAGAACACTTAAGATTTACACTCTTAAAAAATTGTAAGTATAGAATAGCGTACTTTATAGTCACTATGTTGTACATTAGATTCCCAGAACTTATCCTTTTAAACTGAAAGTTTGTATAGTTTGACCTAGATCTCCCCATTTCTTCCACCCCCTACCCATCTTTTCCCTCCCTGGCAAACACCATTCTACTCTCTCTTCCTATGAATTTGATGTTTTTAGATCCTGTTTATAAGTGAGATCATACTATTTGTATTTTTCTGTCTGGCTTAATTCACTTAGGATAATGCCCTCCAGGTTCAACCACGTTGTTACAAATGGCAGGATTTTCTTCTTTTTAATGGCTGAATAGTATTCCACTATAGGTGGACATTTAGGTTGTTTCTATATTTTTGCTATTGGAAATAATGTTACAGTGAACTTGGGAGTGTAAATATCTCTTTGAGATACTGATCTCATTTCCTTTGGAAATATACCCAGAAGTGGGATTGCTGAATCATACGGTAATTTCTTGCTAATTTTTTGAGGAATCTCCATACTGTTTTCCACAGTGGCTATGTCAGTTTTCATTCCCAACATTATGAAAACTAGATTTCTAGACTAACATAGTATTGATTCTAGGTTTTCCCTGAGCTAGCCCTGAAAGTAGCCATATCATCTTGAAACCTTTGTTCTTTTTAGTGAAGAATAGTATTCAGAAACCAAGGTTTGGCTACTAGGTATGTTATTAGTTTTAGGGTGTTGATGTTTCTAGGCCCTCTCAGGGGACAGAGCTGTGTACACATACACTCCCACACACATGAGTTAATATCAATACTTGCACTTCTGTCAGAGTTCACTCTAGTATTCTCCCTTTACATGTAACTATTTTCTGACAATGAAGAGCATGACTTCTCAATGTACTTACTTATTACAACCAATCTCTCTCCATAACCACTCTTTCACCTTGCATAGATGATCTCTGCATTCTACTTGGACTTTGACACTTTGTGCTGGGTTATTGCTCTCTCTCTCCTTAGTGGATACCCGATTCCCTTGCTTGGACAACTCATATGAGGCTGCACAGATGATCTCATTTTGCTAAACTTCAACAACCCATGCTTAGCTGCTACCACTTCCTTTCTTACAGCTTCCCATACCTATCTTGCTAGGCCCCACCTAATAGGTTGTGGACTGAATTACTCATGATGAAAGTAAAGAAAGAAGAAGGAAAAAAGGAAGGAAGCAAACAAGCAAAGAAATCAGTTTCTAGGCTCATGATTCATTTGTAATCTTACAACTTTCTCGGTGTTCAGTGTACTCCTTGCTGAAGTGTATCTTTTAATAATTATGTTTATTTTATTTTTTTAAAAGATTTTATTCATTTATTTGACAGACAGAGATCACAAGTAGGCAGAGAAGCAGGCAGAGAGAGAGGAGAAAGCAGGCTCCCTGCTGAGCAGAGAGCCCAGTGTGGGGCTCGATCCCAGGATCCTGGGATCATGACCAGAGCCAAAGGCAGAGGCTTTAACCCACTGAGCCCACTCACCCACTGAGTGCCCCTATTTTTATGTTTTTAGCAAATGGATTAACTGGCTATAAAATTCTAGCTAAAGTTTTTTTTTTCCACTCTTCACTTTTTAGGGGGGAATTATTTTAGATTTACAGAAAATTTGCAGGGATAATACATTTTTCCTATACACCTTACTGCTTTTCTCCCTTATGTTAACATTCTAGATGACCATCTCTCTGCACTTTTTTTTGGGTATTTTAAAAATTAACATGTAATATATTATTTCCTTCAGGGCTACAGGTTTGTGATTCATCAGTCTTACACAATTCCCAGCACTCACCATAGCACATTCCCTCCCCAATGTCCATCACCCAGCCATCCCATTCTCTGCACTTTTAAGATCTTAATTTCTTAACTTTCGGTATCTACATTAGCTAACAAGAAATCTGCTGTCACAGTTGCCCCTCTGTTTTAGATTGTCTTTTCTCTGCCAGATTTAAAGATTGTCTTCTTTACTCTTAATTTCTAGAGTTTCACTTTAGAGTGTCCACATTTGGTTTTATTTGTATTTATTCTGCTTAGTACTTAGATTATACTGAGCTGATGATCACCAGATTTTCTTTCTTTTAACCCTGGAAAATTATTAGCAATAATGTCTTCAAATATTGTTCCTTTATCATTCATTTCAGTTTATTCTTCTGGAATTCCTATTTATTAAAATGTTGAAATCTCTCAATCTACTTCTATCATTTCTTTTTTTAAGATTTTATTTATTTATTTTAGAGAGAGAGAGAGAGAGCAAGCACGAGCAGAGGGTGGGGCAGAAGGATAAGCGGACTCTGCGCGGAGGGCCTGGCCTGATATGGGGCTTGATTCCAGGACGCTGAGATTATGACCTGAGCCAAGTCAGACTCTTTTTTTTTTTTTTTATAAGTTTTTAAAAATTTATTTGACAGAGAGAGAGAGAGATCACAAGTAGGCAGAGAGGCAGGCAGAGAGAGAGAGGGGGGGAAGCAGGTTCCCTGCTGAGCAGAGAGCCCGGTGTGGGGCTCTATCCCAGGACCCCTGGATCATGCATGATCTGAGCTGAAGGCAGAGGCTTAACCCACTGAGTCACCCGGGTGCCTCCTATGTCAGACTCTTAACTGAGTGAGCCACCCAGGTGCCCCTCTATTTCTGTGTTTCTTAACATCTTGTTTAAATAAATTTATCTATCTATATCTATCTATCATCTATCTCTGTGTAGATGGGAGAACAATCTGGTCCTGTTTATTGTATTTTTAAATTCAATCTCTGTATATTTCCTTTCTTAATTTCTGCTTGCTTCCATTAAATATTTCCCTATTCTTGTTTCATTTTTTGCCTGTCTTTGTTGAAAAATTTTATATCCTTTTTAAGTGGGGGTTATGCTGCATTCTCTTTTTTTCAAATATTCCATGTTTCTAATTTAAAGTCTTTGTTAAGCTGTTCTATAAAATTAATTTTCCAGAGTGGATGCACGATTGTTAATTTTGTTGGTTTTCTTTCTTAGCAACCAATTATTGCTTTTGGAATTTGGGTTTACCAGTAATTTTAGATAAGACTTTTTTGTTTCTCATTCCTCTTTCTTTCTCCCACTCACCCCATCTGCCTCTCTGTCCAGCATTTTTGTGGTACCCTTCCCACCAACCATTCTCCAGGGCCCTAATCTGTAATTAGACTTTAAATTGCTGTTTGGAGTTTTTGTCCTATAGTGATGGAGGAGTACCCAAGAGCGAGTCAAATGGCCAGTCAGCAGTTTTGGCTCAGTTCTTATCAAGGCTGTGGGTTTTAAAGTGATAATTTATGTATTTTTAACAGGGGTAGTATTGCCCCCAGTAAGGTGAAAACTGATTCTTGGAAGGCTAAAAATCTTAGATATTACAGCGGACCTTCAAAGCTCGACCCTATCTCTAAAATCTCATTCCTTAGCATTTAATTTCTCTCTTTAGGGAAAAGCTAAATTAAAATTTTCTCTTTGGGGGAATAAAAATGAAAAAAAAAATTGAAAAGCATTACTATAGTTCAGGCAAAAGTAAACTATATTTTGTTCAGTCTATTTTCTTAAGTAGTGAGCCTTCCTCCCCATCATGTGTGGAGTTTTTAAAACTCTTTGAGTCCTGAAGAGCTGAATTTCTGGCCAGCATAGCCATAGCTTTGGCCTGCCTCTCATATTTGCATTTCTGTTCCATGGAGATGTTTATATATTTTTTCAAATCTAGAAACGTTTTCTCTTTTCATATTTAACTACATATTACTATATAGTTGGAGCATGAAGGGGGTAATCAAAGCATAAAGTTATTGCACCACCTTGACTGGAAATCAATATTAATTATTTTATTTCCCATTCTAATGTCTTTTTTTCCCCCAGAGCGAGTTAAAGAGAGAGCACATGTGCGTGTGTAAGTGGAAGGGGAGGGACAGAGGGAAAGGGAGAGAATCCCAAGTCGACTGTGCTGAGCGTGGAACTGCAGGGCACTTAACTTCACAACCTTGAGATTATGACCCAAACCAAATCAAGAGACAGTCACTTAACCTACTGAACCACCCACATACCCCCATTCTAGTGTCATTTTAAGTTATTTTCTTAACTTATACCCTTATATAAGACTTATAATACTTATATAAGACATAATACAAGAATATCCAGCTGATAGATGTCAGTTATATTCAGTTGGTTATCTGTGCTTGCCCTTCTAGCTTAGCATTTCTGAGGTTTCTAAATAATGTAGATTCTTTTTAGTTAGTGCCTTCTTCTCTGAGAGGTTCTGGGCTTTTGAGGTCCCATTGTTCTACAGATGGAAATTTATGGCCAAGTCTCTCAAGGGTGCACTCAACGCGTTCATAATCTGCTCTCTAGTAGCATTTGCAATTATGCTCTAAAAGCCCTTCCATTGTTTCAGTCTGGGTAGCATGACACTTCAACAATTCATGTTTTATATAGCAGTATGCATAGTGGTTAAGGGGATAGACTGCTTGGTTTATTGGGACCTCTGTCTCTGTCTCTTGGATTTAATGTGATTGGTTTTAGGAAGAGGCTCTTTCCAACTTTAGGAAGGTTTGTAGTGATTGAGAAGACAGTTATTTCTTTTGTTCAGAAATGAGCAAAAATGAAAGAAAATTCATTCACAATTCTATCACCTATATTTTGGTGTATATTCTTGTAGGCATGAAAATGCATTTATATGTTTATAAATAGTATCCCACTGTAAAAGTGATTATGCTGTAGTTACCGGTCCATTAAAAATATATTTTTCTCATTTATTAATATAAATATACTCTGGGTCAGTAACTATGGAATCCACATCACATTCTTTTGTATCAGTATTCTGTTTTAAACCATTTAGATTCTTTCCAGCAACCTGCTATTTTCAGCAATACTGAAGTGAAGAAGTTTTACATTGCTGCTATTTTCAGCAATACTGAAGTGAAGAAGTTTTACATATATTTTTGTTCATTTGTTAGTGTTGGAGGTCATAGAGAGGATGTGACCATGGGTTGACCTGAGAGCTGATCTGGGCAATGGGAGGCTCCTCCCTCTCCCCTGTCCTTGGAATGTATGCTCCTCAACGTTCCCACAGTAGGAGCTGTTCTCTAGGGCATGGCCTTGAGAGAGTAAGGTGTTGTTGAGACCATTTGGAAGACATGAAGTAACCAACCCAGTGAAGTAGTCTGTGTAAACCTGAGGGCTTCTGGTGCGCAGGCGCGTAGTGCAGGCGCAGTGCGCCGCTCCGCGCTGGATTCGCCAGTCGCCGACCACCCATGTCTGAGGGCCGTTTGGCAGACATGCAGTTAGGAAGCATTGTAACAAAAGTTCCAGAGACCCTCTGGTTATCTTTATTCAGGGGGGAACAGAAAGCGGGGGGAGGATTGCTGTGACCATGCCCTAGGGAGAGCCGGGCACGAAGCAGGACCTGGGGAAATGTTACCAAACCAGCAAGGGGGCAGGATTGGCGTCGGGGTTCGTAGCATGGTGGAAAACGCAAATAGCTCTGAAGAGTCTGAGGAGACAACTGAGAAACACAACTCTGTGTCCCTCAGGAAGGGTTTTCGTGAAGCCTGAAAACCTGGAGGTATGTTTCCTAGCAACACGTTCTGCCCTTTCAGCCGGTTTAGTCCTGAAACAAAATAAAATTTTATTTTTATGATTGAATGAGTTCAGAATACATTATGCCCACTCTTAGGTCTGGAGTCATCTTTATCTCCCTTTATTACATTAGCTCTAAATGAACTTTCCCAATTTTCCATCATGTACTTTGGTGGTTTTTTTTTTTTTTCCCTCCGATTGAGGTTATGGACCAGGGTTGAAAGAAGGAGGTAAATATTTCAATATCTGGAGCAACTGGTTACCTACGATAGAAAAGCAAATATAAAAATATTTTTCTTGCTTTTTTTTTTTTTTTTTTTTAAATTTCTAGTCTTAACCTCTCGAGTCAGCTTTTCATTCCTCAAGGGGTCATGACAGAGTTATTACTTTTAGTATAGGTTCCAGGTGTGGACTACAATGCAGTGAAAACTTCAGCTTTCGGAAATGTTTGTCTTGAATCATCTGCCTGGAACGTGGTAAGAACAGGGTAGTGGCGGAAGGGCTCAGAGCAGCCAAAACAGGCAGCAAAGTTGATGAACTGAGGTGTTGGGAGACGCCCCCAGACTCTACTCTTACTATGCCTGGAAACCGAGTTTTGATTAGTAGATTCTGAACACGTGACAGATTATTATTACCTGTAGGCGAGGAAAGGGGAGCTGGGAAGGCGGGAGAAAAGCAGAAACTGAGCTTCCCAAAGGAAAGGAACAGAAAAACTAAAACCTCAGAGAACAGCAGTGTGGGGCTCACAAACTTAGGGGTAAAGAGTCTTACCCAAAGTACAGCCCCTGTGGAGGGAGTCACTGATGTGTTTGAGGATGAGCTGTCAAGAAGATGGTAAAAATTCAGTGTAATCTGTTTAAGAAAACAGAATACAGGCACCTGGGTGGCTCAGTCATTAAGCATCTGCCTTCAGCTCAGGTCATGATCTCAGAGTCCTGGGATCAAGCCCGGCATCTGGTTCCCTGCTCAGCTGGAAGACTGCTTCTTCCTCTCCAACTCTCCCTGCTTGTGTCTCTCTGTCAAATAAATAAATAAATAAAATCTTAAAAAAAAAAAAAAAGAGTGCCTTGACTATAAGGGAGAAGGATTTCCATTGAAAACTGCGAGTGTCAAAAATTTTGATCCTTTAAGGAGTAGGAATTATAGTCAGCTAGGAAGTTTGGCTTTTCCAAAAGGCTTCTGTGCGGCTAATGTGTTACCAACTGACTGAGATTTGTTCTTTCCCTTCTGATTTGTAAAGCTTGAACAACTAAGTGTTTGGTGAAAAAAGTGTGGATATTGGTCACTTACCAATGAAGTCATATATATGAATGGGTTATGTGGAAAGGAGATGAAGCAGGGAGGAGAGAAAGCCATTGTAAATATGACTTGAGTTTGAAGAAAAGTGTGGAGATGCTGCGTACAGATGACAAGCTGGGTACAGTGTGGGTGCTGAATTGCATGTGCGTAGAATTGAAGGGAGCTTTTTTCTAAGACCGACTCTCACCTAGTGCTTTGGCAGTCACCCCTGTAACTGAATGTGATGGAAGGTGATTGAAGGAGGAGAGGGACACGTCAGCCTGGGGAGCTTGGTCAGGACCAGATTCCAAGTTAAGGGTTCCTGAAATGGAACCTGCTTGTGGTAGCCCATGCTATATGTGTAAGGATTGTTTTGTGTGGCTTTTAGATTCTGGAGATGCTCCCACCAGGTAGGAAGGCTGGCTGAGCTTGTTGCCATGCCCGTATGGCCTACCCTACACTGTACTTAGCCTGCAGTGACCCCTCAGCAAGTCAGTGAGGAGTTGCTTGCCATGCCTTGTCCTTCTGGACCGCAGCAATTGGATGGATAGCAAAGTCAGAGGAGCCCTGAGGTTATTATTCTGATAAGTCTAGTTCCTATTCAGTAAAAATAAGAAAAAAAATACCTGAATTATTTAGGTTATTGATGTAGATGGGTTTCTTCTTTCCTTGAATTATCGATGGAGAATCATTTCATAATAATTCACTGAATATAAGAGAAACACAGGCTTAGTTTTTAAAAGAAAGAAGAGCAGAGTTTTAGCAGATACAAATTCTACTAATACTTCCACTATTAGTTGACAAGGCATTATTCCCTCTAAAGTCTTTGTTATGAAAACTGCATAAAGATCACATAAGCATTTATTGCATAATTTAGTACCATTGTTATTAATTTACAAAGCACTTCTTATTGGAAAAGCTTAAGCTGTTTGCAAGAGCCTTGTGAGGAAAACCAGTGTTGCTTGTATTTTATAGATAAAGAAAAATAAAGCTCATAGGATTGAAATGAATGGTCCCAAGGATTTCCACAAAAACTGACATTTTTGATGTATTTTCTCTAAGGTTTTTTTTCCTTTGCTCTTGGTGAAAATACATCATAATATTTGGTAAATGTTTTCTTATGTTATTCAACAGTCTCTTAAAACACGATTTTAAATAGTTATGAGACTTTTCCTTGTATAGATAGTTTATTTAACTATGCTTCCCTTATGAGATATTTGGGTTGCTTCCTATCTGCTCTTATAAGGGACACTGTGAGAAACATGTTTGTCCACACATCTTTTGAGGCAGAGAAGCCTGATTCATGCAGAGATTGTCTGGAAATCCCATAGAGATAACAAGTCACCATCAACGAGCATCAAGAAATCACCTGAGGGGCGCCTGGGTGGTTCAGTGGGTTAAAGCCTCTGCCTTCGACTCAGATCATGATCTTGGGGTCCTGGGATCGAGCCCCACATCAGTCTCTCTGCTCAGCAGGGAGCCTGCTTCCTCCTCTCTCTCTGTCTGCCTCTCTCTCTACTTGTGATCGCTCTCTCTGTCAAATAAGTAAATAAAATCTTAAAAAAAAAGAAAATCACCTGAAGTGTGTAAAAGACTTTTCTCAGTATGGGGGCCCAGAGATGGAAAAGACATATCTCTGAATATAAAGAATTAACCTTTTGATTAATACTTAGAGTATACACGAGGTAATAACATAAGGCAATAATAAATCCCAAAGGCACAGCATGAACAACAGCATATACTGACATGCTGTGCAGAGAGCTGATGCTCCAAAATATTGCTTGCTTTCTTTTGGTTTGCAGGAGCTGAGAGTTCAAACCACGGAGAATGGAGAACTTGAGATGGGCCCCAAAGGACAATTTAGTGTGGTGTGGATTTGTTCTGAGACAGATCTGGCTTCAGCTCCTAGTTCATATTACTAATTATTAGCAATATGAACTTGGACCACTTACTTTCCCACTTGTGATCCCAGCTTTCTTATCTGCAGAATGGGAATGATAATAATGTCACTGTCACAGAGGATTAAGTGGAATAATGACTGTGAAGGACTTTCTAATGTTATTAATTATTATAAAAGGAAAAACTTCAGAAGGGTGCCTGGAACTGGGATATCATTTTAGTCACTGCATAGTAAGATGATGTATCACATAGAAAGTATCCTGCCCTCCTGTATTTGAAATAGCAGGGTAACAAGGAGTTTTGGGGAAACAGTAAAATGTTTAAAAACTGTTATACTTTAAAGTGGGAGCAACCCCAAAAAGCAATGAAAAGAGTACATGTCAAATGCTGTATTTATTCTCCTTTTGAAATGGTTTTGCATCTAGAACATTTGCAGGTCAGTGCTCCAGGGACACTAAATGGCTTGCTGGCAGCACAAAATGTTGGTCTTGCAGTGGTTTTGTGTCCTCCAGGGTTGGTGAAGAAATGTGCTTACACTTGTCCTAGGAGGATGAACACTGTTCTAGGTAGATAGAAGGTCGTACCTCTTTCTTGTCAAAAACCAAATTGCATGAAATTCCTCATTCCCTGTGCAAGCAGAGGAGCTGGTAGGCAAAATGGAAGGGGAAAGCAATCTTTCCTTCTTAAGGACCTGTGGAAGAGGTCATCCTTCTTGTGAGGGGGACTAAGTGAAAGATGAGTCGGACAGCATGGAGCATCTTCAGGACTATAAATGGGTTGGGTTGAGATAGAATGAAGGGTCTCCATATTTTATCTGGGAAAGGTTATGAAGACAGGAGAGTCCTGAGAATTGGCACGGGAGAGGTCCAGGAAACCCTGGAATGGAGCATACCAGCATTCTGGGGCTGTGCCAGGCATCTGAGGAGAGGTAAGGCTGGAGCCAGGCAGGGCCATTACTGTGTATGTGTCAGTATGAGTGAGGGTGCAAGTGTGTGAGAAAACGTACGAGTACATAAGTGTATGAGAATGTATGTATATGGGTATGTTGGAGAATGTGAGTGTACATGAGAGTGTGAGAAAGCATGTGTGTGAGAAATGGATGAGTGTGTATTTGTGACTGTGGGAAGCTATGAGGCAGTGGTTGTGGGTGTGTGTAAGTGTGAGACTGTATGAGTGTAGATGTGGGAGTCATGGTGTGTGTGTTTGTCCGGTCAAAGTTAATCTCATATTTGAGACCACAGGTAAAGGCCTTCTCCAAACCTTTAATGAGACTTCCTGGATTTTTAACCAAAAATGCTCACTGCTCCCAGCTTGACTGTGTTGGAGAAACTTTCCCTAGGGCAGCCACATAGCCAGTGTTGAGGGCAGAAACTCGGCAGTCGGCCTGCCTGGAAGCCTTGTCTGTGTCAGCTTGGCCAAGAAACTTAGCGGCTCTGGCCCTTAGTTTCCTTGTCTCTAGAATGTGGATCACAGGAACACTTCCAGTCTCGAGGAGTGGTTGGGAAGGTGAAATGAATGAGTGAGTACATGTAAGGCTTAGCACAGTGCCTGGCACATAGTAAGTGTTAACTTAAAGTTAACCAGTACAACAGTGTTGAGTAAGGGAAAACCTTATGCCTGCCCAGGCTGGCATTTGAAAAATAATTTACTTTCACATCAAAGGCCAAAATATACAACAGTGAAAATTTCTCCTCATTCCTGTCCACCATTTCTATAGGTCTCTCATCCCTGAAAAATGTAACCACTGTTGTTAGTTTCTTGTTCAAACTTCTAGAAATAGTTTACTTTATTCAGGAAGAAGCAAATACAAATAGATATTCTTTTTGCACAAATGATAATGTATTATATACATTGTTTCTCTGCTTTGATTTTATTTTTAAACTTAAAGATGTGAGAAAAAATAAAGATACAGAAGTCTTTTGTAGGGGTTTAGAATGAGCCTCCTCACTGTTCTTTTTTTTTTTTTTTTAAAGCTGCATAATATTCCATTGTTTAATGGATAATAACCTGTTTTCTCATCTGCCCTTGGTGGTCATTTAGATTGTTTGAAATCTCTTCCAAACTGTCTGCTAGGATGTCTTTACACCCCAGTACTGGGCAGAGCCGTGTACCAATTCTATAAGATTATCCATGTCCCAGGGAGGAGAGGAAAGAAGGTTCTTATATCTCTCTATGTCCTCTGTTTCTATGGTAAATGGTAATCAAGTCAGCTGAGAGGTTAACATATAGGGTTTGGACTTTATACCGTCAACCTTCATTAATTCATACCTGCATCTGTTGATACCATGGATGCAAACTTAGCTATTTGGTAATAACTTACATATTTGCTGACCTAAAGGGAAGAAACCGCCTCTAAGTTCTGACTGCCGCCAGCTCTCCCCAAATCAAGCCCTTTCCTAGCAGAGTGTTAACTTGCCAGTAGAGGGCTCCCTCCTGTTGGGAAAAATAAAAAGGTCTCTGGGAAAGGTTTTCAACTGAATGCCCAGACACCGAGTGTGATGGTTTCCCTTCTGTGTAGTTGGTTGGTGTGTCATTTCCCTGAATATTAACTTGGTGCTGCCTTTATCAGTTTTTTTGGGTGTGTTTAACTGTGAGGAGTTGTGGAGAGGAAGCGGGTCTCCCCCCGACCCTGGGGTTTTAGGGGAAGGTCTGTGATCTGACCCAGACTAGGGGATTATAGTTTTCCCCTCTAGGTTGTGAGGTATCCCAGCCTTGTTCTCTATTTCTAGATGGGAAACCACTCCTATACCAGGTTCTTTGGGATATGCTTTTGAGACCTGTTAACAGGGCACTTAACCCCTGTTTAGACAGCCCTGTTTATATAACCCCTGGTGACTGCTCTTTGAGGGTAATGCTCCCATGGAGTCCGGTGAAAATCCACCTCAGCCCTTTAAAGGGGAAGAGGAAAAGAGCCGACATTCATTTAGCATCTCCTGAGGTAGGCCTGGCGGTAGAGGCCACTATGCCCTATTTATCTTCATTCTTGCCTGGTAGAAATTATTCCTGTTTGCTGTATAATAACCCCCCCTAAAAAAAAAAATTAAAAGCAGTTCAGGAAACTGAGACTCTAGAAGGTGAAATACCGGGCTAAAGTCACCCAGGTAGGAATGATTGCTAAGGGGCTAGCAAGTTCGCCAGCTGGAATTGCACTGCCAGCCAATGTCACTACAGACTCCAACCTTTGTTTTCCACCAGACCAGCTCCGTTCCTGCAGGGTGTGAATGGTTTAACCCCAGTCTGAGGAGGTTGAGGTCCCAGTCCCAGGGAGGAAATTTCCCCTCTATTGGTGACTTCTGGCCCAGTTTGAGAATAGATCCAAATAATTTCTCTTGTTTGGATATACTGATGTCCCCGCTTTTCCTATTTTATTTGAGGCACACCTAGGCTAATACTGAATAAGCTCCAAGGAAACAGAACACTCATTGGGTCTGAGAAACTGAGACTAGAACTTGCTTTCCTGAGAGCCTCTTCTGAGACCCAAGTCATTAAGCACTGCTGTGCATGGAGCACCTACCTGTGTTCTGGGCTGTTCCTGCTGTAGGGTTTCTAGCTACAGGCAATATGGAGGCCTCAGACTGGCAGGCTTTTCCCAGAGCAAAGGTGGCCTCTCTGTCTTATTTTGGTTTAAGAAATCAGCAGCACAGGGATGGCTGCATGGCTCATTTGGTTAAGTGTCTGCCTTTGGCTCAGGTCATAATCCTGGGGTCCTGGGATAGAATCCCACCCACATTAGGCTCCTTGCTCAGAAGGGAGCCTGCTTCTCCCTCTGCCTGCCACTCCCCCTGCTTGTGCTCTCTCCCTCTCTCTGACAAATAAATAAATAAAATCTTAAAAAAAAAAAGAAATCAGCAGCACAAAATGAAAAGGTGGCAAGGTGTTTATAGAAGTCAAATGAACTCTAAAGCTGCTTTTCTTGGTGTTGCATGTAATTTTGTACAAGCAGGGAGCAGATTCATGGGAGACAGATTGGCATAGCCAATTTAAATAAAACTTTTTCCCCTTTCTAAATGTAAGCGTACTCTTTACACTGCTTTTAAACTCGGTCTTATTAGACCACTTTATAGGATTTTGCAAAACTACTTTTTGCATTGATTATCTTATTTCTGTTCATGGTGTTACACACCCATCAAGCACAGGCCAATAATGTTCCTTTGTTCACATCTCTCTAGAGTTACAATAAAATTATGTGCAAATTTCTAACTGAAAAGGAATGATTCAAGGATTAAATATTAAAAAGGAGTTACTGCACCCATTCCTCAAACTTCAAGATTTTACAGTGGTGGCTTAGTACAGTAGCTCATACATGAGTATGCATCCAAATAATGTGCAAATGCTTGTTAAATTGCTGGGCCCTGCCCCTGGAGTTTCTGATTTTTCTTTCTTTCTTTTCTTTTTTTTTTTTTTTTAGATTTTGTTTATTTATTTGACAGAGAGAGAGAACACAAGTAGGGGAAGCAGCAGGCAGAGGGAGAGGGAGAAGCAGGCTTCCCACTGAGCAGGGAGCCTGATGCAGGGCTCAATCCCAGGATCCCAGGATCATGACCCGATTCAAAGGCAGACGCTTAACTGACTGAGCCACCCAGATGCCCCTGATTTTTTTTCTTTTTTTCTTTTTTTAATGTAGGCTCCATGCCCAATGCAGAACCCAACTTGGGCCTTGAACTCAAAAACCTGAGATCAAGATTTGGGCTGAGATCAAGAGTCAGATACTCAACCAGCTGATCCATCCAGGTGCCCGAGTTTCTGATTCTTTAAGTCTGGAAACTTAGATCCTTAAGTCTGTAGACTCCAGATTTGGCAATTTTTTTTAAAAAAAATTTTTATTTATTTATTTATTTTTTTAAGATTTTATTTATTTATTTGACAGAGATCACAAGTAGGCAGAGAGGCAGGCAGAGAGAGAGAGAGAGAGAGAGAGAGAAGCAGGCTCCCTGCGGAGCAGAGAGCTTGATGCGGGGCTCGATCCCAGGACCCTGAGATCATGACCCGAGCCGAAGACAGCAGCCCAACCCACTGAGCCACCCAGGCGCCCCCAGATTTGGCAATTTTTAACAAATTTCATGGGGGATGCTGATGCTGCTGGTCTGGAGAACATACTTTGAGAATTAATGACTCCACCCTGCAAAGTGGGAAAGCTCAAGACAGTAGAAATATTGCTGCTTTTCCCCTACGCACTCTTTCCCACATCTGTTAGGAGAAGGTAGGGATCAAGAGGGAGAGTGTTGGCCTGGAATTGTGTTTGGATTCTTCCTCCAATACTTTCAACTATGTTATCTTGGCTAAATTGTTGGACTTAGTGCCTCAGTTTTCTCATATGAAAAAAATGGGGACAATAGCTTCTAATTCATGGAGTTGTGATGAGAAGTGAGACAATGTGTCTAACTGGTTTAGAACATATATTATATACACAGGTAGCATATATACACAGATGTGTGTAACATATACAGTATTCTACAGACATGTAGTGTATATACAACTCTTTTTTCTAAGAGTCCTTGCATATCCCTGAAGAGGCTTATTTGACCAAAAATAGACCCAAATAAAAAGAATTAAATATATAAGGCATGATTACTTTAAATAAGTGGGGAAGTAGTATTTTTTCTTTTAAAGAAGTACTGAAATCCCCACTAATGAAGTACAGCCTAGGCATTACCAAACACTCTTATGATCTGAGGTCAAAGGAAAGCCTGGGGCCTCTGAACACATCAATACTGAGGAGGTGGGGAAAACTTAGGAAAAGAGTATGTGGAGCCAAGAGGTTTTAAACAATGGAACTCAAAACCTTCCCAGCTGTAGGCATAGGCAAGTCTGTTTCATGTTTTTAAATTTGGTGTTCAAATTCCCAGCCCTTGCAAATCTGCCTCCCTTCCTAGCCTGCCAGGGCAATGGGAATTCCCACTCCTTCAGTTTAAGGGGATGTGTCTCCAGAATGCAAATTGTATTTTCTAGGAGTAATAGCACATTAATCTAATAATACTCACTAACTCTTTCAGAATAGATTATATTAGATTAGCTAGGTGTTACCTTGGAAAATACAGTGCTTTGCCCTGAGGGAATAGGACACAGAAGAAGGTGACTTGGAGGAAAGATCTCAAGTCTGGGGCTGAGTGGGGACTTCGGGTAGCCAAGGGCACTGGGGGGCAGGAGAGAACTGCTGGTTACCAAGTTAGCCAGCTGCTCATTCTGCTGGGGAGAGTTCTAGCCAGGCCTTCCCGTTCCCTGCAACCTTGAGGTCCTGTATAGCTTATTCTAAGGTTGTGTTCTGAAAACTACCTCTTGTTTGTGGTAAAACTGAGATGGATGGTTTTTGCTGCTGGGCTCTCTTGGCCTCTGTGGTCCCAGCCTCTCTGGGCTTTCCTCCCCATTTCTTATGTGGAGAACCGCTCATCCTGAAAGGAAGAACAACACAGTTCCAGTTGTTGGTTAAGCCCAGCCAAACGATGCTGCTTTGGGGCATTTAGGCAGAGATAACCCCTTGCGTTTCCCCCCTTCTCCACTTTAATGACAACTGAGTCACCTGAAGCAAATGTTAAGTAAGACTTCTCCTAATTCTGAGATACAGAAAGGTAAAACTCATTGAGGAGCCAGCTCTGGATATGTTTCATTTTAATAACTTGTGCTGACCTGGATCTTTTTTTTTCTTTTTCTTTTAAGTTTTATTTATTTATTTGAGAGACAGAGCAAGCAGGGTTGGTGGGGAGAGGAGCAGAGGAAGAGGGAGAGAGAGAGAATCCTAAGCAGACTCCCCACTGAGTGCAGAGCCTAATGCGGGGTTTGATGATCCCAAGACCCTGAGATCATGACCTGAGCAGAAATCAAGAGTTAGATGCTTGGGTGGCCTGGGTGGCTCAGTGGGTTAAGCCTCTGCCTTTGGCTCAGGTCATGGTCTCATGGTCCTGGGTCAGGGTCCATCAGGCTCTTTGCTCAGCAGAGAGCCTGCTTCCCCTCTTTCTCTCCCTGCCTCTCTGCCTACTTGTGATTTCTCTCTCTCTGTCAAAAAAATAAATAAATAAAATAAAAATAAATAAATAAATAAATAAATAAGAGATGCTTAACCGACTGAACCACCCAAGCGCCCCTGGCCTGGAATGTTAAAACTAATCATACTGTATGTTTTTAGTAACATATTCCTGGCTAATCTTTGAGACGAAGTCAGAGCCTACGGTCTGCTTCCCACTTCAGTAGCAGCATGGAGGCCCATCTAACTCCATGACAGAAGGGCCATGCATCACACATACAACTACAAAGTGGGGAGGTCAAAAGTTTCATTTTGTAGCCCCTTTCAGGTTCTTGGGCTTTGCTGCATGCTGGTTATAACTGTTGGGGTCTTCCTTTTGTACCCAGCTGGTGGCAGCCAGGTGACTTCTGTTGCAAATCTAAAGTAAACTAATGTCCACTTGTTACGCCCTGTCATGGAACAATCCTGCCAGATGGGGTTGAGGCTGATGGGCAGGGCCAGGGTTAAGTACAGGTCTGGCTGGTCTGATTTTAGACTCCAGCCCTTCCCTGTTTTCACTTGGCCAGTGGGGAGGGCCAGGAGGAGAGGTCATCTCTGTGGCCAGTGTCCTTAGCCCACACTGGGTTTGTGTTTGGAAGGTGAGCTAGGGCTGTGGTCTGTGGAGGGGCCTGCGGAAGAAGATGGGGAAGAGGAGCTGCCCAGTGACTATTCAGGAGGCTAAGTGGCTTGTGGTGGTGCTGGCAGGTGGTGTGTATAAGAATCCATTATTATAAAGTATGGGCATTCAAAAATAATATTAGAATAACAGGATTAGAGAAGTTGAAGACATTTTGAATGAGTCCTTTAGTGGCTCTTGGTACTATTGAATTTATATCCAGGAGTCCTGTAGGCACTTCCTAGAAATAATTTACCCAAACCCAGATCTGTATATAGAAGCCTTGTTAGTTCTGGGAGGACACTGACCAGGGTAGGTTAGAGTTGAGTTAGACCAGGGGCCTACAGTGTTCTTGCTGACTTTAAAGATTCTCTGAATTATTCCAGACTTGTAAGGTGAAATTTTCTAAGCACCTGTGCAGGTCATTCTCCCAGTGACACTGCTCACACCTGGCATAACTCCTCCTTGGAAACGGCTCTCTTTGCTGCCTGGTCAAACTGCAGACATGAATGCACATGGGCTCTCTTGGGCAAATCAATTTTAGAGGAGC
The DNA here is from genome assembly GCF_011764305.1 of Mustela putorius furo. Lineage (NCBI taxonomy): Eukaryota > Metazoa > Chordata > Mammalia > Carnivora > Mustelidae > Mustela > Mustela putorius. The sequence continues at coordinate 2,032,556 of NW_025421294.1, forward strand.
TGTAGGCAGTTTGGTTGAAGTCTTCATGCACTATTACTGACTGGCTGTGACCCTTATGTGGTAATAAGGTTCAGGAAGAATGTTATTGCCCTTGATTAATTCTCCCTCCAGGAGGAATCTTCTTGGTTTAAAGTGGAATGGTTCATGGTTTGTCAGAAGAAACATGTAAGTCTTGCAGAAGTAAAAGGTCACTGAAATTGCTTTCTGTGGGCTTCCTAGAATCCAAAGTCTTGCTTATGACATAGGGTGAATTCATGAGGATTGGAGAATGTAGGTTTTGAATAAAAATATCTTATGAAATGCAAAGAAGGGGATCATTCCTAATACAAATGCTATTTTTGTCTGTTGCATTACTGTCCCCAGAGACCATCCTATCTCTCTCAACATCAAAGCTCCTTTCAAATGCTTAAAAATAGCATTCAGACTTTTATAAGTGTTTAATCTTCACAGAATCACTCCATTTCACAGGTGAAAGTCAGAGAAATATCTTGTCCAATGTGCTGCAACAAAGAAATGAGAGAATATTCCTTTCCACTATCCCAGATCCTTTTTTTGTTCCTTGGGCTCTGCCCATTTTACTTCCTTCCATCATCCTGGGCTTTCACCAGCAGCAGACTTCTTGCCAGCTTCCATGATCCTCCCAAACTTCTGTGTTTTCAGACATTGTTCCTTCCTCTTGGTCCTGCAGAAGAAAAGCAACTTGTTGCCAGCTTCTTTGTGACCTTTGCTCTTTGGGACTTAGTTTCCTCATCTGCAAAAGGGGGATCATTGGCAGGAGTCATCTTGCTTGTTACCCCAGCTCTCCCACCACAGTCAGACGAGCCTCCTCAGCAGGCACGGTGAGCCCAGCCTCTGACAAAACTCTAGGGCACAAAGTACACACAGAATGCAGGGCTCCAGAAGCCTTTGTTCCCTGTTCTTAAATTCTTTTCTTGATACTCTAATTGCTGCTGCCTTAAACGTATTGCTGGTTATTCCTGGCCAGAGCCCCCAGTCCTCTGTTGCTTTATCCTTCTCCCTGAATCTCCTCTTTTCAGGTTAGCAGATATGGCCTCTTGGGCAACTAATGTCCCTTTTTTGAGCCTCAGTTTTCTCATCTGGAAAGAATGGATTCATAATATCTATGTGTCATGGGTTAGTTGTGAAGATTAAATCTGTTAATATCTTACAGAAAAACACCTGGCAAATAGCAGATGCTTGGTTCCTTTTAGTTACTGTCTTGATTTTGGTCTTAGAAACAGTAATCTTTTAAACATGGTCTGCCCAACCGGACACCTGAGCCTCTTCACCTTTCTCCGTCTGGGTGCCATTGTGGCTCCTCACTCTACTTGGCCCCTGGTCCTAGACACTCAGTACCTTTGAGGTTTTTGGTTTTGGGATTTAGTCCCTCTTCCTGGTAACGTTTTCTTGCTTCCTTGTGTCTTCTAGGCTTACTCTATGCCATTTGTCTCTGCCCTTGTGGCTGCCATAGCCAGATGCTAACTATAATAATACCTGCTTTGCATACCTCAGGGATTATTGTGAGGATCAAAGGGGATGATTTATGCCATCAAAGTGCTTTGAAAGGTAAGACGGGCCACATTCATGTGGGTTATATTATGAGGATTATTATCACCCTGGACTATCTTCAGATGACTAAAAATATCCAGCTAGCCTGGACCTTCTCAGCATATTCTTATCTCTCTTGGACTTCCCCACACTGGCTGGGAAGTCTGACAGTTAAGCAAATGAAGAACTTGTGTTGAGGGTGGAGAATGCCTGGGTAATGAATTACCTTCTTTAGGGTCCCGATGGGAAATCTGGTACCCTGGAAAGTTGATTTACCTCACTTGAGTGAATGCTTTAGACCAAGCAAGCATTTCATTTGCCCAGGCAGCCCATTGTGATGATGACATTAAATAATCATTATCATTATGTGGAAATCCTGTCACCTTGGGGATTTAGAAAGTGTTTCTCAAGTCACATACACATAAGCAACCAAAATGAGGAGAATGTTCATCTAGAAGAAAGTATTTGTGAAGACAACATTTGTTTGTAATTGTTCACATTTGGCAAAGGCAGGAAATGAAAGAATGAAATGAACCACAGCTTTGGATTCCTTCCAGTGTTTTTTCCAATCCTAAATTGTCGAGACTAGGGAGGAAAGCCTTCCTGTCCTGGACCATGAGCTCTAGGGAGGAGAGAAGGAGCCTTCAACTCCCTCATGCCCTCTGTCCAGGAAGTCATTTCAAAGGGAGCTGCCTCCGGGGAAAACCAAGAGCCCATTGGCCAATGTTTATTTATAGTCTTATACCCTGTAAACTTGTCTTCTTTTTAAAAATTAAGAGCAAAAAATATTTTGCTTCTTGTTTGTTTGGACTACCTCCAGGCAGTCATATCTGTTTTCTTTATTTCTGCGCGGGTTGCTCAACATCTTTGGTCTTGATGGAACTGGTTTCATTCCTAGGCCCTCCCTTATTATTAATGTTCTTATTATTGGTTCATTCTTCTATGTTTGTAGTGTCCTTGACAAATTTTTTATTAGCTGTTCTTTACAACAACACAGTGAGGTGGATCAGCCTTACTGAATATTTGTCCAACAAATTGTCCAGCATTTTCTTTTGTTGGCTCTTGTCAGGATTTATTACAACCGTTTTTTTTTTTTCTTTCTTTCTTTCTTTCTTTCTTTCTTTCTTTCTTTCTGATAGTCATTCTTTTGCAAGAAATTTAATGCTCATTCTTGTGGAACTACATGAGCCAGGGGCTTTGGGTCATCTGCTTTCAATTCATGTTTGGTTTCTTCCTGCCTGCCTGCCTTTCTTACCCTCTTCAAAAATCATTGTTGCCTCTCCTGTTCATGCAAATGATGCTCAACTAATCAAAAGCAGGCTTAAGTAGATGGCTTCTTTTTTAATTTTCTTGAAAATCAGATACATTTCTAAGTGGTCACTGGCTGTCAGTTCTTCAGCACATGACTTGTTAGCAAATAATCAGCCACTGCTAATATTTTGTGGTTGTTGTCATTATGGTTGTGTGTGTATACTGGTTCTATGGTGAACCACTGGACTGTTGGGCTGTGAAGAGAGATGTTTCAGGGATAGCTGGAAATTGGTACCATAACAGGAAAGGACATCAATTCTGACCAACAAAGAAATGTTAGAGTGTTCCAAAACTCACCGTTGTCAAAAATATGTTATTATTTTTTTTAAAAGATTTTATTTATTTATTTGAGAAAGAGAGAGAGAGACTGAGAGATATAGCACAAGCAGGGAGAGGGGAGGCAGAGGGAGAGGGAGAAGCAGACTACCCTGCTGAGCAGAGAGCCCAAAGTGGGGCGGGGTCTTAGGATCCTGAGATCATGACCTGAGCCAAAGGCAGGCACTTAACTTACTGAGCCACCCAGGCACTCCTTATTATGTTTCTAGCTATGCACACATACCTAGATATCTGTGATATCTAGGAATCTATAAGTAAATAGAACTCCTCCAAATACCATGTTAAATTTTGAGTACTTAATGCCTGTTAGCTTTCTCCGATCACTGAACCTTTATATTTCTCTATTGTGCTTATGTCATACTATAGTTATTGTTGACTTGTCTTTCTTACCCACTGGACTCTGGATTTCTTTCTTTCTTTCTTTTTTTTTTTTTTTTAAAGATTTTATTTATTTGACAGTCCGAGATCACAAGTAGGCAGAAAGGCAGGCAGAGAGAGTGGGGTAAGCAGGTTCCCTGTTGAGCAAAGATCCTGATGCAGGGCTTGATTCCAGGACACTGGGATCATAGCCTGAGCTGAAGGCAGAGGCTTTAACCCACTGAGCTATCCAGGTCCCTCTGGACTCTGGATTTCTAGAGGACAGAGACCATGTCTTGTTTTTCATCCACGAACTATTGTTCTAGGCACCAGGGAAATCTATCCAGGGGTTAAAAAGTGTTAGCTCAGTGAATGTTAAAGTGAAAAAAGTAAAAAACATAAAAAAAAGTTAAAGTAAAAAAAGAAAATGTTTTTGCTAACTATACGATGTTTTATGAACTAGTAAGGAGTGTTTGAATACAAATTCTTTTTATTATACTTGTATTGTCTTGTCTATATAGCAGTAAAGAATAGATTTGAATCCTGTAAAGCTAGACAAGAAATACTTAACCACATTATGGAATAAGAATGATGGCAGTTTGAATTTTCAAAAGATTTAAAAAAGACCAGCCATATTACGTTGATAGTTTTCTAATATTGGGCCTGTTTGGTTATCTGTGGTGATTGAGAAAGCCCAGAAATGGGTGGGAGAATAACCCACTGTCTTTAAAATCACTTAAGAAATTCTCTGCTGCATAGGTAGATGTTCTAGAAAACGTCCTAAGTGAGGTTGGGTTCTGGATGTCGGTAGTTCTGGAAAGCTATGTGTTATGTGTTATCCTGTGTTGTATCAGGATTAAGCCAATGGAATAGAAGTTACCAAAGCAATTCAGTGTAGTTAGCAGTTGGCTCGATGCTCTAGAACTCTTCCCCCATGGGACTTACCTTAGAGGCTGTGAAGAAGGGAGAGGAATAGCTCTTCCATCCACTATCTTGTGGCATCATGCTTCAAGAAGAATGGACCAGTTACTTCTACATGAATGTTCATGACAACTAGTGATGAAAAAAAATAGGTTCTATTTGTTAGTCTGGTACAATTCAGATACCTAATAAATCCTGAGTGAATAAAGGAATGAATTTAGCCTCCTTATCCCAGCTGTCCAAAGTGCTTAACATGTGCATGTGGGAAAGGCCCAAGAATGACTTTACTGGGTTTTACCCAAGGGGACCTTGGGATCAATCAGCAACAGGGAAGAACTCTGAATTTGGGCCAATTTCACTTCCAAGAAGCAGCTTTTGATAAGAGCTCAGTATTCTTATCAATAGTCCTTCACCTCTTTCTGCAGTCTTGGCAAAGTCTTTTTGAAACGCAAATGCACTGTAGGCAGAAGCTGGATTGCAAAGCCAAAATGCAAGTCTCATCCCCAGTTGGGCAGCAAGATGTCTCAAATCAACCCTTTGGTACATTTGGGAGGATGGATTTATAAGAGCCTGACAGCACTTTTGAGTCTATGTATAGAAGTATTAGATTGGTTGCTGGAAGTGAAAAATCAGTCTATTAGAATTTTGTGTGTTAAGTGAAGTTGCCAGGAGGCTACACTACAGGCTTTGGGCTTTTCGTGAGTTATCCTCGTTACTGGTCAGTGGTAGAAACAGAACATGTTGACTTTGGGATCGGGTAATTGTCTTAAATTAGTGGCTTAAAGGCCACAGAGCCTCTTTCCTTCCCTACTGCCACTTGACTTATCCTCATTTTTACCACGGGTTCTGGTTTCTTTTCTTCGTGTATCCATCTCTTCATTTTTCAGGAACTGGCCATTAGATTTTTTTTTTTTTAATCTAGTTAATTCTTTGGGTGCTGAAGACTTACCTAATGGGGAAGTGAATGGAGAGAGAGTCAGGAAATTTGCACATGAAATGGGTTTTGTTTTTGTTTTTGTTCCTCTGAGGATTTGTTGTAAGCAAATATAAGTATCTTTCTTACTCAAAGTACCTCCAAGGGCTTTCACAGATCAGTTAGTCAGTGGCATGGCAGTGAGAGGAGAGGCAGAATGAGCCATGTGGTGACAGCCAGAGACCTGGCTGCACTCACTCAGGCATGCTGTCCTTGATCATTAGATAACCACAGTGACACTTCACCCCCGCTACTGTTTCCATTACAATCAGAACTTCAGAGCAAGGGTAAGGCTCTCTGGGTCTCACTCCATTACACTGATAAACAACACCCACAAGGAGAGATTGCGGAGAAGGGAAGCTGGGCCTCATTTTCGAGAGACAAAACCAAGAAAAGGAAACAAAAGGAAACCAGTCTCTTATTTGCACAATTAGACTCTGGAGCACTTTTGTATTCTCTGCAATGTTTGGTCATTGTCCATTGCGGAACCTGAGCATCTCTCTGTTCATGAGACAAGACCAACTCAACTCTGTAAGTCTTAATTCTAAGAAGACGAGGCTCTTGACACAGCCCTTCTAAACTTACAAAATAGGTGTGACAGGCCTCCTGCCAGAGCCTCAGCAGGCAGCGCCTACAGCATATGCCTTCAGGGCCTGTGAAGTACAGAGTGAGGGCGGAATCTGAGAAACACCTCAAAATGTGTCCAACTGAGCTCTCCAAAAAATTCCCCAGTCAGTTACTCTGCGGGAACAAATGGAGTTTCTGAAATGCAGGTGTTGTCTTAGGAACCCACTTTGAACTTCGAGTTCCCAGCTTGTTGGTATTAAGGCCAGAGGAGGGAGTGGAGATCAGAGGATGGGAGAAAAGGGTGACCATTGCAACAAGTTCAGGAGAATAAAGATGAACCCCATCTTTTATAAGATTTGGAGTCTTTCAGACTACTCAGCAAGCTGAGGGGTTGGAAAGAAAAATGCTTCTTATATAATAGCTGAGAGCTCTTATCTCATTCTTGGGAACAAGCTGAGGGGTAGGTGGCAACTATTTTGGTCTTTCATTTCACAGTTGGCAGAGCTGAGGTACAGGGAGGGGAATTGGTCTGTCAGCCCACTTAGCCAGATGTGCATGTGAAGAGTTCCTTCAAGGCTCCTCTGTCGGCTGTTCCTGCAGTAGCTCCCCGTTCTCTGTCACTGCCATTCACAACCTACACTCGGATGCTGCTGGCAGCTCCCCGAGAGTGGGAAGTTTCGACATCACTGAAGTCACTGGACAGGCCTAGAGTCTGTGGACCTGAACTTGAATTCTGGCTCTCCTCTTGCTGGCTCTGTGGTCTTGGGCAAATTTCTTAATCGCTCTGCAGTCTCAGTTTGCTTCTTTTTAAAATGAGGGTGACAGGGGCGCCTGGGTGGTTTAGTGGGTTAAGCCTTTGCCTTCAGCTTGGGTCATGATCTCAGGGTCTTGGGATTGAGCTCCTCATTGGGCTCTCTGCTCAGTGGGGAGCCTGCTTCCCTCCCTTTCTGTCTCTGCCTGCCTCTCTGCCTATCAAATAAATAAATAAACTCTTTAAAAAAAATGAGGATGATAACAGCAATCGCAGTGGTTGTTGTGAGAACCTGAAGTGTGTGAGAACATTTACTCTACCACCTTGCATAACTTGGTAAATGTTCATTGGATCTGAATTTAAGGAAAAGATAAAATGAACCTGAATTTCCTTCTCTGACTTCATTTGATCCCAGAGAGGCTCTGATCTACCTTACCCGATGTTCAGAGATCTCCCCATGCCTGTGGTACTTAGAGTGTGGCTTCTGGACCACCATCAGAGGCACCTAGGAACCTGTGAGAAATGCAAATTCTCAGGTGCTATCCTAGACTGGATCATCAACGGGGGGAGGGAGGGCAGCAGCAGTCTGTGGTTTAACATCTTCCTGGTGGTTCTATATACTCCCAAGTATGACAACCTCTGCACTATGTTAACTTCATTATGGCAGGAACAAAACACCTGTGGCGACAGTTGCCTTAATCATGTTGCAGTGTGGCTGATAGCCCTGCTCAGGCATATATGACGCCTCTATATGTGTCCTGTCTTTGTACATTTGTGGAGAGAGGAGAAGACAGAATTTGCTAAAGTTTACCATCCCTCCGAACTTTTTTTTTTTTTTTTAAAGATTTTATTTATTTATCAGAGAGAGAGAGGGGGAGAGAGCGAGCACAGGCAGACAGAATGGCAGGCAGAGGCAGAGGGAGAAGCAGGCTCCCTGCCGAGCAAGGAGCCCGATGTGGGACTCGATCCCAGGATGCTGGGATCCTGACCTGAGCCGAAGGCAGCTGCTTAACCAACTGAGCTACCCCTCCGAACTTTTAAGACATTCTACTTTTTTTCTGGTGCGGGGTAAGGAATTGACAAAAGACTATAGTGGGTCTGTATGAGCATGAAGCTGGTGGAAGAAATGGTTAAATACAATCCCTAAACCCTACAGTCTTTGTAATGTTGGAGTGCACAGAGACAGAACACACACTGAAATAAAATACCGATGGAGATACTGTGTTCTGGCATACAAACTCTAAGAGAAGATGCCAAAATTTATTAGATATGCAGGAGGATGCTTAGAGTGTTGACAGATTTGAAATGATTTTGAAAATACATTTGGCCCTTGAACAATGTGGGGGTTAGGGGTGCTGACCCACGCATAGTCAAAAATCCATGTATAGCTTTTGACTCTAAAAATTTTGCTACTAATAGCCCAGAGCCAACCAGAAGCTTTACTGATAACATAAACAGTAGCTAACACATATTTTGTGTATTATATATGTTTTATACTGTTTTATGATCATGTAAGCTAAAGAAAAGAAAATGTTATCAAAAACCTCATAAGGAAGAGAAAACACTTTTATAGAACCGTGCTGTATTTACTGAAAGAAATCTGCATGTAAATAGACTGCACAGTTCAAACTTGTGTGGTTCAGGGATCATCTGTCTTTTGAAAGTTGAGTATGTGATATAAAGCTTGGGTATTTTATTTATTTATTTATTTAATTTTATTTTATTTTTTAAAGATTTTATTTATTTATTTGAGAGAGAGACAGTGAGAGAGAACATGAGCGAGGAGAAGGTCAGAGGGAGAAGCAGACTCCCCTTGGAGCTGGGAGCCGGGAGCCTGATGCAGGACTCGATCCCAGGATTCCGGGATCATGACCTGAGCCGAAGGCAGTCGTCCAACCAACTGAGCCACCCAGGCGTCCCAAGCTTGGGTATTTTAGAGTTGTGGAGAGCATCAGCTTTTCTCTTCATCTCTCCAGTAGGGGTTAGGAAGTGTGTCCCTTCGCTTTCTCCTTATTTCTTCTATGTCGCTCTTCATGGTGGTTTCCAGAGAGCTTTGAACAAGAGTGGCTACTGTGCCTTTCTTTGTCCGTGTCCTGCCCCTGCTCCTTCTCCATCACCACTGTTCCTTTCTAGAAAAGTTTAGAAGCCCCTCCTTTTCTTTATAGGCAGGGAAGCATTGGTTGAGTTGCCTTAGCAGCGTCAGACAGTATAGATACTCAAATCTAAAGACTTGGGACGCCTGGATGCCTCAGTTGGTTAAGCAGCTGCCTTCGGCTCAGGTCATGGTCCCAGCGTCCTGGGATCGAGTCCTGCATCCAGTCCTGCATCGGGCTCCTTGCTCGGCAGGGAGCCTGCTTCTCCCTCTGCCTCTGCCTGCCATTCTGTCTGCCTGTGCTGTCTCCCTCTTTTTCTCTGACAAATAAATAAAATCTAATAAATAAATAAATAAATAAATAAATAAATAAATAAATCTAAAGACTTCCTATCCCTCTGTCATTCAACAATCATTTTACAGATGACAAAATGGAGGTCCAGAGATGGAGTTTCCTGGCTTCAAGTCTGTGCTCTTTAAATTACTCAATGGAAGCATCTCCACACTGCCTGAGAGCTTAGTCATTGTGAGTGTGGCCTGGAAAAGGGGAGCCATGGAGTTAAAAGCTCTTTTTTTCTCACTAGTTTTTCAGATATTATACCTGTTAAAAAGGTCAGTCTGTGTGTGGGTCAGTATCGTAATTTTCCACTTTTGTTTAACTGAGTGAGGAATGTGAGATTTGATTGGTCCATTTTTAATTTTGGCACTAGGAAATGGGTGGATGTTGAAACCAAACAAGTCCCAAATTGTGTCTAATTTATCTTTTTTGATGGAAGAGCTCATCATTGGCAAGCCATTAGCTTTTAATTGCTGCCAAAGTCATGTTGTTCATATAAATGGGGAAGAGCGGGCGGGATCCAATCCTCTACATCATATTAGTTTTTGCCCATAACACTTGAATTTTCCGGCCCAATCATTATTTTATCCCTATAAAATAGCTTTAAATAAGAACGGAGAGTTCCTATTTTGCTTTGGCATTGGAGTGTCCGGTGGTATCAGGTATGTGCTTAAGATTTCTTAAATTTTGCTTGGCGTTCTTTGTGCTTACATTCTGAACTGTCCAGGCAATAAGTCAAATGATTTCTTAGATGTTCAGGGAACAGTGAATACAGCCAGTGTGTAATTTTTCAGGGTAATGGGAGAAAACCTTGGCCTTACTCCAAACCAGACAGATCATCAGAGTAAACAAAGGGGTGTGTGTGTGTTTCTGCTTTATTTTCTTTCTGACCCCAAAATGTGACTGTGGTAAGGGCACATTTGAATATTCATTGCACATTCATAATAATGATGGTAATGAACACTTACTTATTGACCACTTATTATGTACCAGACATTCGAGCCTATGCTGTCTCACTCATTCTCACAGCTCGCTATGGAAGAAATTTTCTCCTCCTCATAAAGAGTCAGTGAAGTTAAGTAATTTGTTACAGGTCACATGGGAAGGAATTGGGAGATCTAGGATTGGAACCCAGGCTGACTGGCTTCATATTAGCTTTGAGTACTTTTTGAAAGTGTCATCCTTTTCCCGTGTCCTTCATTTACTGGTGGGTGTCAAGTGCTGCTTGGGAAGTGAGGTGGCGCTTCAGCCTCATGTAAGTGACAAATTGTGGGTCAGGTAGGTGAGGAAGAAGCTTGGGCAATGTGTCTTTCTGGAAAAGCCTGAATCTGAATGGTCCAAGGTGAGAGGATTAAGTACCTTTGGCCAAGAAAAGGGGAGGGTGGCTTTGGGAAGGGGATGGCTGAAAGGGTAGATAAGGTCAGCAGATGCTGGGGTTGGCCTCTGTGAGAGAGGTTGGAGAGAACCATGTAACCCTGAACTACACTGAGCTTTAGAATAAATGGCACCTCCACTGTGCTGCCATCCTGCGTCCAACCTACTCCTACACAGCAGTTAAGAACAACCATCGTAAGTTGTCTACTGGAAGTGTTAATGACTGGCCTACTACCCTTCGGTGTCGTCTTAAACACATAGAATAAAATCCAAAGTCCTGATCTTTGTCTACAAGACTATAGCAAGTACTACCAGTGTCCTGCCCACAAGGCCCGGGGACTTATTGTACCTATGTCCTTGGGGAGCTTTCGACTGTAGTCACCTGTCTGAGGGGGTCACCAGGAAGCCCCTAGGAGTTAATGCCCCAGGAGCAGGTCTCAACCAATGATGGATAAGCATTTGTGGATAAATGCCCCACCTTTCTTGGCTTCAGGTGGTAGACCTCAGAGGTGTTCTCTGTGCTTTCAGCCAGAGGTCCCCCACGGAGTGGAGCCCCAGTTGCCCACAGCCACAAACTGCTCATGAATGCACCCTGTCCTGCCTTCCCTTTCTGTCTCACTTTCCCACTCACTCTCTCTGATGGCTCCCAAAGAAACTACTTGCACTCAAATCCATCCTTGTGGTCTGAATCAGGGGAACCCAGAAAAGCCAGTGGTCTTGTTGGATCTGGCCTCTGTCCACCTCTCCTAATGCCTTAAGAGCTGTTGTACCCCCAAGCTGTCTTCCATACACACTGCTCTAGACTAGAAGTATTCTAGACTTCTTGGTATGCTCTACTCCTACACTTCCCAGCCCGGATTCCTCATTAGTTAGGGTCCCACTTTAATACCAGCTCCTCAACAGTTCTTTCTTGGTATTTTATTTTATTTTTATTTACTTATTTATTTTTTTAAAAGATTATGTTTATTTATTTGACAGACAGAGATCACAAGTAGGCAGAGAGACAGGCAGAGAGAGAGGGGGAAGCAGGATCCCTGCTGAGCAGAGAGCCCAGTTTGGGGCTTGATCCCAGGACCCCGGGAAGGCAGAGGCTTTAACCCACTGAGCCACCCAGGTGCTCCTTGCCTGGTATTTTAGAAGAGAGCTTGAAGAGTGGGAGCAGGGTATCTGGCTCCCCTTGCTTTGGCCCCAAATGGTGTGAGAGGAAAAGCAGCATGAAGGGTGGAAGTGACCACTCCATCGCTCCCCATCTGGTCTCCTGACTTCTCCATATCCTAGTCTAAGGTGAGGCAGTCTGGGCTTGTCCACCACGTGGCTTGGACTTCTGAGTGTGCCCCAGTCTATCTGTGGCACCCGGGTCAGGAAAGAGGCTCAAAATAGGAAGAAAGAGTGATGGCAGGATCGATGGAAGAGACTGTGGAGATGAGTACTCAGAAGGTCTGTCTGACATGCCTCAGAAAAACCTTCAAAATTATGGATGTATCATCTGAATCCAACTCCGTATCTTCTGAAGCCTGTTTACCAATAAATGTCCTTAAAGTCCCATTTTGATTTCTCTCACAAGTCCATGTAAGGGGGGCAGTTCTTTCAGTTCTTTAAGGATGGCTTTGCTGCTGTTGTTCAAAAGAGAGAAATGAGTGAGAAGGTCTCGGGTGCATCTGTGCTTTCTATTCTCTCACCAGATAGGCTAGTACTTGAGGAATATTTTCATCTAACTGTGGCTTTTCCTTTTTTGAAAGGAGCCTAGATGGTTCTGGGGAGTGAATTAAGAAGAGGCCTCTGGGGGCGCCTGGGTGGCTCAGTGGGTTAAGCCGCTGCCTTCTGCTCAGGTCATGATCTCAGGGTTCTGGGATCGAGTCCCGCATCAGGCTCTCTGCTCAGCAGGGAGCCTGCTTCCCTCTCTCTCTCTTTCTCTCTCTGCCTGCCTCTCTCTCTGTCTACTTGTGATCTCTCTCTGTCAAATAGATAAATAAAATCTTTAAAAAAAAAAAAAAAGAAGAGGCCTCTGGGTGGAGGCTGCTCTGCCTGTGCATGCACACTGCCTGGGAGGCAGCCTCTGCCCTTGATCCCTGAGCATGACCCACCCCGTGCAGTTTAGGAGGAAACCCAAGTCTAGAGTTGAGATATGCTGACCTCCCCACTCCCCACACTGATTCCAACTTCAGAGAAGTGTGCCTTTAGACCTAATGTCAAGCCTATGTGTTACAGTAGGCCATTTTCTTTTTGAGTTTGATTGGATCATGAAATATCAACAGTAGGAGCCCCAGAGAGTGCAAACCAGCCTCTCATTTTTCCCAGGAGGAGACTGAGACTTCCAGCCCTTTAATGACTTGTTCAAAGCCACACTGCTGATTTGTGGCACATTTGAGATGAAAACAGGCTAAATGTCATTGGAAAATTCTTTTAAGCCGGTAACTGTCTAAAAGGTTCTTGTAATTCTCAGGAAATTCACCAAAGGGTGTGATGAGCACTGAGGATATTTTAGGGAGCAGTGGCCTTAAGGGGGAGGTCCCTTTGTGAAATTTCACCTTGGGCCCTCAAAATTTAAATTTTTGTCTTCGAATATTTCTCTTATTGCAAATGCTTTCAGAATTGTGGTGCTTGCTTCTAAACACAGCACAATATGCAATGTAGTAAGGATTGGGGTTGATGCTCGGGTTTTATTTTGTTAAGGTAGACATGCTTCTTTACTGATGTTTTCAAAGCCAGTGATTTTAGATTAATACTATTGAAGGCTTCAGCTTGTCATTTGAACATTTCTTCTTTTTTTTCTTAGGACCTGAAATAACTCAAAGACTAAGGAATTTCACTGAAAAAAGAATATTAAATAAATAAAAAAATAAATGTTTTATCCTTTGGAATGCATTTTTAAAAAAAGATTTTATTTATTTGCGAGGGAGAGAGACAGACAGACAGAGTGAGAGCATAAGCCAGGGAGAGAGGGAGAGGGAGAAGCGGACTCCCAACTGAGCAGGGAGCCTGCCTCGGGGCTGGATCCCATACCTTTTAGGATGATGACCTGAGCCGAAGAGGGATGCTTAACTGACTGAACCACCCAGGTACCCCTCCTTTGGAATAAATTAATCCTCACAGAAGAGTGATAAGATAAACATGAATTTTGGTTGGTGGGACCTGCAAAAGAATGAGTTCACCTTCTTTGGGTTCAAGTGAAATTGGGATTAAAATCCCTTCAACAGTGGCACTTCCTATTACCCAGTATCTGGGGCAAACTACTGAAACATTGTCATTTATTAATTAATCATTAAATACTCATTGAGCACTTACTTTGTTATGCCCTGCCTTATACATTCTGTAATTCCATGTAGAAGAGACTTTATGAGCTTGTATGCACAAACAACTTGTCTGAAGAAATAAAATCAAAAGAGTATGACATCTCAGGGATACTTGGGTGGCTCAGTGGGTTAAGCCTCTGCCTTTGGCTCAGGTCATGATCTCAGGGTCCTGGGATCCAGCCCCGCATCGGGCTCTCTGCTCATCAGGGAGCCTGCTTCCTCCTGTCTCTCTGCTTGCCTCTCTGCCTACTTATGATCTCTGTCTGTCAAATAAATAAATAAAATATTAAAAAAAAAAGAATACGACATCTCAAATGAATATGAAAATCAGTCATTGTAGAAGATGGTGGATTATGTTTGTTGTATTGTTTCTGTAATGGGTCTGATGGTTTGTGCTGAATAATTCATGCTATTTTGCCCAAGTCCCTTGAAAGCACTGGCATATCTCTGAGGGACAGCTGGCTGAAGTTAAGGTGTGAACTATTGCCACAGACGTGCACATTGCCAAATGACTTCTTGGTATTTTATTTTTGTTAGTGCAGTGCAGTATTTGAGAGTACTTGCTGCGGAATTAAGCAGACCTGTGTTCAAATCCTAGTTCAGTTCTACCCTTTGACTTGGGCAAGGGACCTAACCTCTATTAGTCCCAATTTTCTCATTTGTAAAATGAAGGTTAAAAATTTGTCCTTATTGGGATTTACGCATAGAAGAACCAAAATTTCATTTTTAAAATGAACATTCTTTTCTAAGGAGCATGGGTCTGGCTAAAGGTAAGGCTTCTATCTTGTGTAGTGCCTTAGATTTTGCTGTGAAAGTCTGGGAATAGGAGTTGGGGGCTAGGTAGGTACTGGGCGAACTCCACTGTTTTTTATTATTATTATTATTTAAGGGAGAGACGGGATGGGGGCAGCAGGGGAGGGAGAGAGAGAATATTAAGTAGGCTCCATGCCCAGTGCTAAGCCTGTCATGGGGCTTGATCTTACAACCCTGAGATCATAACGTGAGCCGAAATCAAGAGTTGTAAGGACTGAGGCACCCAGGTGCCCCAAGCTCCACTGTTTGTAGAAGAGGGAAAAGAATGGGGCAAGGACCCAGCAAGAAGGAGGGAAGCAGGAAGTCATAGTGGTGGGCCAGAGGACGTTTAAAGAACTCTGATGTTCCCTCTGTGTCTGTTGCTATGCTGGGCTCCATTTTCTATGATCTTGGCTGGTCTACCTGCCTTTCCCTGTTCCTGGTCTAATCTTTGATAATGTCTGCTAAGCTCACTAGTGTTTCATGGCAGTTAAGTTGTGTGTGTGTTACACAGGTCGGGGAGGGGCTGGATTTTATGTCTGGATCAGTGAGATGACACAGATGCCCAGGAAACAGAGACCATGAGCATGGAAGCCTTTGGGAATTTGCAGAAAGCTGGTGAGGACGACAGATTTTCATAGGTTTTGGTGATTCTTCCCAAGCTGATCTAGATTTCAAGGGGGCAGGATTTAACTGATGTCTGAGCATCAGTAGACAGTATTTATTGAAGTTGCAGTTTGCATCAGATGCCAATATGATTATTGTGTGCATTGTTTCCTATTCACTCAACAAATACTTACTAAGGGATCAGTTTAATCCTTACAAGTCAATTAAGTACTGACTTAATACTTAAATAGCCCCATTTTATAGATGAAGAAACTGAGCTTCAGATAGGTTATATAAATGGCTTAAGGTTATTTAGCTAAAATATATATGTTAAACCTAGATAACGTTTAGACGTTGAGATAACGTCTATCTCATTATAAAGTCTATGTTTTTAATTGTTATGATAGCTTGGGTTTCACTGTTCCGTACTGTCTTATGCCAGAAAGATTGACTAATGAAGATTGATGTTTAAATTCCTGACACATTGTAGGTGATTTAAGTCACATCCCCTAGAAGTAGAAACTGTGAGGGATTTTCGTTTAAGAGGTTTACTACAGGAGTATTCTAAGGAGAAAGATGTGAGAATAGAAAGGAGAGGGCAATGTGTCATAGTGATTGTATGTGTTAACTTGAATAGGCCGCAGGGTGGCCAGATATTTGGTAAAACATTATTTTGGGTGTGTCTATGAGAGTACTTCTGGATGAGATTAACATTTGAATCGGTAACGGAGTAAAGCAGATTGCCTTTCTCAATGGGGGTGAGCCTCCTCCCATCTGTTGAAGCCCTGGATAGAGTAAAAAGGTGAAGGAAGGGTAAATTGGCTCTCTCTGCCTGACTGTCTTTGAGCTGGGACATCCGTCTTTTTCTGCCTTCAGACTCAGACTTGGAATGGACTGAGACCATTGGTCTCCTGGGTCTCCAGCTTTCTAACTGCACGTCTTAGGACTTCTTAGCCTCCATCAATGCATAAGCCAATTCCATATAATAAACGTCTCTCCCTCCCTTTCTCTCTCAGTTCTGTTTCCCTGGAGAACCCTGGCTAATACAGCAGGGAAAAAAGCTAAGCCAGAATGTGGTCTCAGTGGATATCAGCTTTTGCCTGATCCCATAGGGAGATCTGGAGCATAAATCACATCACAGAATAGATTCCACTTTGTGGCCCAGGGGCTGGCCTTAGTATTCCTAAGTTAGTCATTTCATGAGGTCCTCTCTGAGGGTGCGGTAGGGGTTGTGGGGTAGCTCCCTGGAGATGGGGCCAGATGTGAATTATCTGCTGATACTCCCTGCCACCCAGGGATGAGAATTCCAGCTGGTAAAGAAGATCTAAATGGGGCTACCAATAGCATCCACTGCAGTAGGCAATTAATAACTAGTAGCCAATACTATTTCACATGATTTGATTTCTTTTCCCATCCCTTAATGTGCTAAGTGTGAAGGAAAGAAATCAGAATATAGAAAAAAGTGTCAACAATCTTGTACACAAACATCATTTTTCTCCAGTCCACATCTATTTTTTTTTTTAAGATTTTATTTATTTACTTGAGAGAGAGTGAGTGAGAGACAGAGAGAGAGAGAGAGAGAGAGCAGGAGCAAAGGGAGAGGCAGAGGAAGAGGGAGAAACAGAATCCTTGGGGGGCTTGATCCCAGGACCCTGAGATCATGACCAGAGCTGAAAGCAGGTGCTTAACCAACTGAGCTAACCAGGTACCCCAATCCACATCTATTGTTTTAGCCTAGATGTAATAATAATACATGTAAAGTTTTGCAGGTGAGATAAACACAACACCAGGCAAGGTGGGCACAAGGCAAGATTTATTAAAGGCACTCTCAGGCGAAGTTTCAGGCTCAAGAGAAGGGAGCCAGGAAAGTCGGAGCTGGGAGGAGGTGGGCACCCTCAGGCGAGGTTCTTCAACTCCAGAAAGGGGAGTGGGGAGTGGGGGAAGTCGCACTGGGAGGGAGTTGGGGGGGGTGGGGGGTGGGGGTGTCTTTTATCGGGCCAAGGCAGGGCATGGGCTCACATCCATATTTGGTGATCAGAAGGTATGGGGTGAGGGCTCATGATACTCCTGTTTCCTGCATAGGTATTACACCCTTTTGGCGGGAGAGTTTAGGGTTAAGGAAGGGGGTGGGGAGGGGACTGGAAGGTGGTGGCCCCTGGGGTCATTTCTATTGTTCCTCCTGCATTCCCGAACTGCCAACCCAACAATATAAAGTTTTAAAATTATTAAAAATATATTAATATTGTGAAAAGTCCTAACAATATAGAGGGATGTAGAGTAGAGATTAGTCTTCCTTAACTATTTCATGTTAAGTGTGCTCCCCAGATGTAATCTCTATTAGCATTGAGTGTGTAACCTTCTGTGTATTTATATATACACTTGCACGCTCACATAAACACACACCCCAGCTGGATTTAATGGGATCTTATTTCACGTATTATCCTGGATCTTCCATTGTCCACCTAACAGTATAGGTGGAGACAATATCCTGGAGATCTTCTCAAGTCAGCACATAGACATTCAATGGGGCTGCCTAATTTTGCTAACACAGTGTTATAATGTATTTAACTATTTCCCTGTTTGATGACATTTCCCATTTTTCTTTCTTAAAGAATGAACTAGATAAAAATTGTGTTCTGCTTTACTCTATGCTGGTACATTGTCATCATTATTTTTAAATTGCACCATGATGGTCTATCAAGTTGATGCAGCATCATTTACTTGTCTCCCTATTGCTGGTTACACTGGCAACAAATGTCTATATATTATTATTAATATATTATTAATTATATAGAGAATTTTAAATTTCTACTACACGTGTAAAATTTCCCCCTTATTTTGAATTAATTCCTTATTCACAACAAGAGGCTTAGTAGACTGAGTCTACAGAACTTGGCTTCCTTTGTGTTATGCTAAGCAATCCACTGGATAGCCTCTGCAAGAAAGAATTGTTATGGAGATGTAGGCTTGCTCCATTACATCCAAAATTAGCAGAGGTTACCTACTGTGAGGGACAATACATGCTCAGGATCTAAGTCCTAAAGTCAATGAATGAGAAGTAGAATCCTCTCTTCAAGGCCTGTGCTGAATGTTGTAAAGCTATGTGCTCATTACAAGGTGTGTGCTTTTGGCATTTGCTGTTCACAAGTGCATGTTCTTGTCATGGAAACCAAGAAGCAAATAGGTAAAGATGGGGTGATTTGAAGTATTGGCATTTCTCAGACAGAATCAATTCAGTGGGGTAACAACAGTCTATGTAATGAAAATTAGTCACTAAGAAACAGAGCAATTTACACAAACATCCATATAATAACTGGTGGTTGCATGCATTCCGGAATATTATTATTATTATTGTTATTGTTATTGTTATAACATTAATATTGTTATATAAATATTGTTAATATTGTTGTATTAATAATAATATTATTAATATTATACAGTCACTCATTAATATTACTATAGCTGAAATTTGAGTGTTTACTGTGTTCCAGACACTGTTCTGAGTATTTTACTTAGCACTGACTAGCGCATGTTTAGTCCCCACAGCAATTCTTTGAGATGGGTCCTGTCAGATTCCCATTCTAGAGATGTGGCCAGCAAAGCACAAGGAGGGGAGGTGACATGCTCAGGTCTTCAGTCTGTAGGTGGTGGAGCTAGGATGTGTTCAGAGCTGGTCTTGTCTCTTGGCTGTGAGGCTCTATTGCCTTTTCATGAAGGATCATCTAATACCTACTTATATATTTGATTTTCAACAAAGTAGCCAGTGTTCAAGGGAACAAATACTAGATAAGAGTAAATTAAACCCAGTGTTTTGGCTGAGATTCCGTACAAAGAAAGAGTCAGTAGTTGAACGAACTGCTTAGTAGGCAATCTGTGCAGGACTCTGAGGCTGTCAACTTGGAGGAAAGATGGTCATAGAAGAAAATTAAGATGTTTTAAACTTACTTTGGGTTCCAAAGGAAGCCATAAAATTATGGACGTGGGTGCATGTTCCTCAGAACAGATGAGTTAGATAATTAGAAACTTCTGATAAAGAGACTTGAAAGCTAAAAATATCCATTCTGCCTTTCACACACCTTGTGTAGGAGGGAGATTTCTGAGAAAGCAATGTCTGTCTTCACCACTTCATTCTAGACGGCTGCCCTGTATGGAAATGAGCAGGTAATGGAGGCTTGTTAGAGCAGGGAAAAATGCTGGCGTACATGAGAGAAGGTGAGAAAATGGGGGAAAATGCCTATAAAAATAGTGTTAATACTCAGCGGATCTGCAGTTACAGAAGGATTATTTTCTAGGAGTTATTTGAATCTGGAAAAGGGGAAGACAATGCTGTATTTTTGAGAGATTCCAAAGGGCAAGAAATTAATTTTTTTTAAGATTTATATATTTTATATGGAGGAGAGAGAGAGAGAGAGAGATCAATCAAGCTTGGGGAAGGGGCAGAGGGAAAGGGAAGAGAGTTCCAAGCAGACTCCATGCTGAGCACGGAGCCTGATGTGGGGCTTGATCTCACAACCCTGAGATCATGACCTGAGCTGAAACTAAGAATCAGACGCTTAACTGACTAAACCAACCAGGTAGCCCAGTAAATTAATTTTTTAAAAGAATCAGCTCTATAGCTACTGGGTCACAAGTATTTATGCTGTCACATCTTGTACAGGTTTGGGATGTCATCCAAAAATATCCAGATTTATCTTACTAGAACCTCTTCTGCACTTGCAGTTTCTAGGTGCCCAAAGGCAAATTTATTTCTGACAAATGAGTGATAATATCTGAAGTTATTAGTACTGATAGCCCAATACCCTCAAGTGATTCTTGGAAGGTAGAAATTTAATCAGAAACTCTCTTTTCTGTACTAGGGTCTGAATTGGGCTGGTGGGCTTCCAGCTCATATACTTTGCCTCTTCCTATAATTATAACAACATTCCAATTTCAACATACCTATACTATAATTGCCCCTGTCCCCTGAAAGTTTGCCCCAAAAGAAAAATCCACCTACCTTTTGGTTATACGTGGTTCCACTATCAGCCACTACAACTACCACTGGTAGGTGTGTTTGCCTTAGGTCAGGTCCTCTGCCAAATGCCTTCTGAGAGTCAGCTCATTTAATCTCCCCTTGCTCATGAATGAAGGAGCAGCCAAAGCCAAAGGCCTCCATCAACACAGAGTGAGTTCTGTTCCTTGTCTTGGCATTCATGAACTTGAGGGGAGCTGGCTCAGTTAGCTGTTAGAACAATTTTTGTCCTTGAATGTTTCCTTCATTTCCACTGTGCATCTTCCTGGTATTTCCCAAGATTTTTGTTAAATATTCTGTTTACTAAGCATTCGTACCCCCCCCACCCCCGCCCAAAGAATGGGGTTTCAAGCATCACAATTCATATAAACAGGTTTCCTGGGCACCTGAGTGGCTCAGTTGGTTAGGCGACTGCCTTCAGCTCAGGTCATGATCCTGGAGTCCGGGATTGAGCCTGAATCGGGCTCCCTGCTCGGTGGGGAGTCTGCTTCTCCCTCTGAACTTCCCCTTCTCCTGCACACTCTCTCTCTCTCAAATAAATAAATAAATAAAATCTTTAAAAAACCCACAAAACAGGTTTCCTTGAAGGGCTTACAGCTGGCTCTGGGGATTTGGGGTGTTTACAAAAAAGATTCTGGATATTCTCTTCCTGATTTACTCAGATACTACAGCTTTTCAGTAAAGGCAACAATCCTTGAATCAAGAATATTGATCAGGGGTTGTCTCTTGTAAGTGGAGTAAACTACTTCAGCATCTTATTATTTGTGTTCTGTAAGAAACTCATCTTGTGAGATACTTGACCAAAAAGAAGCCCCATAGGCAAATACATGTTGCAGGTATGGATCTCAGTACACAACCAGTTGTACAGGGAAATACTGCATTTCCTTATTTTCTGTGAATCAACCTGATTTTAACTTATCTGCCATCCCTCCAGATTGATGGGGCATACTTGGTCATACTTGGAGTTCCTTCCTCTTCTTCCTCCAAGGGATTGTGCCAGGATTCGGTGGTCTTACAGAATTCTTAGGCATTGGTGTGATGACTCTCCACACTTCTCTCTGTGAAGATGCTCACTATCCACACAGTCCTTTTACCTGGGCTCCCTGCTGCTGTGCTGTGCTTGGAACATGTGGTCTTTGGTGAGGTTGGAAACTCCAGTGAAAGGTCTGACTTTGGGAACTGCCCTCCTCACCCCTCCAATCTCTCTTTCCTCAACCTTGTTTGATTTGGAAATAAAAATCAAGAAGCTCTGCCCTGTCCCTTCCCTTTCTCTTCTACTGGGGGAGGGAAGAAGGGTAAGATGGGGAGAAAATGTGAACTTGTATACCACAAAATAATTTTATCATGTGAGAGTGGGAAACACTGCATATCCTATTCCTTTTTTGGGTTTCCATAGTGTATATTAAAATATCAAAGGCTCTGAGAAGTCCTATAATATGAAAATGTGTTTATATTTATTTGAACTAGAGGCTACAAAATTTATTTGATCTTTGAATCTATTAACATCCCACAGAGCTACTGTTCTGGATATGCTCTTTAGGAAATCTTTATTAGCTCCGTGGGGACCCGTTACTGTCCATGATTAGGAAACTATAGGAACAGGTTCTGGTGTTTTCTCATACAGGGACAACACTCATGTCTGTCTAATGGAGCTCATCTCTTCTGAACCTGCCGCTGGACCCACTCCCTAATGCCTTTTCCAGTGTTCTAGTCCTGTGCCTTCCAACATTACTACAATGGTTTTCCTTTCCCTGGGGCTTCCCAATGGGCTTCGAGTTCACTGTAATTGTTCCATTAGGCATCAAAAACACAGGCAAATGACTTGGCATCATCAGTGCAATGAACCCAGAAGCATTAGGCACTTGCAGTATATTCCTAGAATACACATTCTGTGGGCACGTGTGGATGCTTTACCTGTGCAGAGAGATTAACCAAGTATGAGATAATAACTGAGGCTGGGGATGAGCACTAGGATAGCTGCAAAGCCAACAAAGGCCTCATCACTGCTGGGACACAAGGCCTGCCGAGGCTTTTTCTTAGTTCAGCAAACAGTACTTGCAGGGCTTTTCATTACAACCTGAGCTGAGAAGGGAGGTAAGCCTGGGCCAGAGGATCAAGACAAAAGCCACTCTGTTCCTGACTATGTGATCTTAAAGGGGCTTGTGTGTTTTAGTTACTTTTCTACTATTTGGGCTCTTTGGTTCTCTGCTATGGAGGTGCCTGGTGACCACTTTGCCTTGTCCTGGCTCCTGTTCTCCGCTATATTCCATTGCTCTGGAATAATTTCTCACTTGTGATTCCCACCCCCGTCAGAGCTCCCACTGCTCTTCTGCTCTTAGCTGGGGAAGGGAAACCACGCTGAGTAAACAAAATCAT
The DNA here is from genome assembly GCF_011764305.1 of Mustela putorius furo. Lineage (NCBI taxonomy): Eukaryota > Metazoa > Chordata > Mammalia > Carnivora > Mustelidae > Mustela > Mustela putorius. The sequence goes on from NW_025421294.1 coordinate 2,055,201, forward strand.
GGAGATGTGACTGACTGACTGAGGGGCCCCTTTGCATTTTCAGGGTGCTAGTCTGCCTGCCTCTCTAATCAGGAGAATTTCAGGGGAGAAACTTGAGGCAGGAGGTCTTTAAAAACAACAACAACAAAAAATCATGTTCCTCGCTGGTTTCCCCCAACGTGGGCCTGGCCTTCAGAAGGGAGGGGTGGGGCACCAGGGTGGCACAGTTTGTTAAACCTCTGACTCTTAGTTTTGGCTCAGGTCATGATCTTATGGTCCTGGGATTGAACCCCATGTCTGAGCCCAGCATTGGGCTCTGCGCTCAATGAGGAATCTGCTTGAGAGTGTTTCCCTCTCTCTCTCTCTCTGTCCCTCCCCACCTCAAATAAATACATCTTAAAAAAAAAAAAAAAAAGGGAGTGGTAAAAGAAATTTACCAGTGGGGCGCCTGGGTGGCTCCGTGGATTAAAGCCTCTGCCTTTGGCTTGGGTCATGATCCCAGAGTCCTGGGCTTGCCCTGCATCAGGCTCTCTGCTTACCGGGGAGCCTGCTTTCTCCTCTCTCTCTCTGCCTGCTTCTCTGCCTACTTGTGATCTCTGTCAAATAACTAACTAAATAAATCTTTAAAAACCAAAGAAAGTTACTGTTACAGCCCTCAGAAAACCCACTTCTGGCCTCACCAGTGCTGGAGGGCAGAGTTAATCCTACTTCCTTCTTTTATAGGCTTTCTGAAGCCTGAGATCTGAACTAATATTGTTGATGTTTTTTCCTTCTCAAATATAAGAAAACTCCACTCCCTGAAGGAAGCCAAGTGCAACTGCAAACCCCAGAAGTGTCAGAGCTGGGAATCCCTGGGAGAGTGGGCTCAGCTGTCAGCTTGGGGCTCCTGGGAAACATAAGACAGTCGAGGGCCTGGTAGGGCAAGAACAGGTTCCCCTGTGCTAGCTGATCAGGGGCTTTTCAGTTGGGTCACTAACCTCTTGGAACTACACTTAGCTGACCCCAGAAATCTTGGCTTAAATGCAGAACTGTATCAATTACAGTAATTTACATGAATTATTTACCAATTATCCTTAATTACCAGGTTGCATGATAATGATTATGCATATCATCAAATGTGTGCCAGATCAACTTGGTTGTAGGATTTATTTGATTGCAATACTAATCATTGTGCACATCTGCTTAGTCTTTATGAGTTGCTCACATAGTGTGAACATTTTCTCACACCTGGAAAACAATGGAAATAACATCGAAAGACACTTGCCGTTTTCACCACTGGGTTGATGGGAGAAATAAAGTAAGCAATGATGATTAGTATCTGCTCCCAATAAACCCAGATTTGAGTTCTGAAGATAAAGTAAAATGAATTGGGCTTCACAGAATGCAGGTTTCTATCCTAGAGGGCAGGAACTTGTCTTATTCGTGATTCTGCCTTAGCCTGTAACGTGGTAGAAATTCAATAAACGTGTTGAATTGCCCTGAATTTGAAATGACACTAGGCTCTATTCTGTGGCCCAAAATATTAATGGTCATTATCACAAGGTGATGTACTGGGAATGTTTCTTCCACTATCATGAAGGTTTGTAAGATCACATACATGGGATTTTATGGAGGCATTACAAAATATGACCCATAGAAGGAAATGCAGTAGTGGTGTGCTTAAGTTTATGAAGTCTGTGGCCCGTATCATTCTTCAGAGTTCACAAAACATTTCCTGAGAAGGGGAGTTGAGCTCCTCATCTGCTTAAATACACAGGGTAATGACCTACACCATCATTAACACAAAAGCCATGTGTAGCTATTATCAAGTAATCCATGTTTGCTAAGTTGTTAGATAAAGTATCATTATTATGAGAATATAATTTTCACATGGTAATACATTCAAATAGTATCACTGAAACTGAACAGTAGTGAATCTGTAATAGTAAAAATGAATCTTGCCACCACTCCAGGTGTCAGTTCCATTCTCCAAAGACAAATACTGCCAATAATTTCTTTTGATTCCTTCCAGAAATTTTCTATGTATGTATTTGAATGTATGCAGTTTTGTTTGAAGTAATTAGCATTTAGGTTTTTTTTTTTTTTAAAGATTTTATTTATTTATTTGACAGAGAGAGATCACAAGTAGGCAGAGAGGCAGGCAGAGAGAGAGAGGAGGAAGCAGGCTCCCTGCTGAGCAGAGAGCCCGATGCGGGGCTGGATCCCAGGACCCTGAGATCATGACCTGAGCCGAAGGCAGAGGCTTAACCCACCAAGCCACCTAGGCGCCCAGCATTTAGGTATTGTTTAAGAAATTATGAAGAATGATGCTACAAACATGTATGTTTCCACCTTCCAATGTAATAAACAAAGCCGAGAGATATAAATGCCCTTTGTATGTATACATCTTTACCCTTACTACCCTTGTCACTTGAGCATTTAAATGCCCCTTCCTAGTTCATCTTCTTCCAATAGGTAACTGCTCTTCTGAATTTGGTTTCCATGCCCACTTCTTATACTTGTATAATACATTTGTATATCCTAAGCAATATATAATAATGCTTTTACACAATTTGTCTATGAAATCATAGTGTATTTTTTTTTAAAGATTTTATTTATTTGAGAGAGAGAGAGAGAAAGGGGGAAGGGCAGAGGGAGAGGAAGAGAGAATCTTCAAGCAGACTCTCCACTGAATGCAGAGCCCAGTCTAGGGCTCGATCTCACAACCCTGAGATTATGACCTGAGCCGAAACCAAGAGACAGATGCTTAACCGACTGAGTCAGCCTGGGCGCCCGCATAGGTATTCTTGTGTGACATGATTTTTCACTTAGTATTATAAGAATCATTCATCTGGATATGTATAGCTGTAGTTTAACCATTTTCATAGCTGTATGATATCCCATTGCATGAATGTACACAATATACACATTAATTCCCTTTTCAATGAATAATTTAGATTGTTTTTAGTTTTTGTTGCTACAAACAATACTAGAATGAGAAATCTTATGTGTGCCTCCTTATGTGTGTGCGTTTCTGTGAAGTATATACCCAGGGATGAAATTGCTCCATCATGGGATATACACATTTTAAACTTTTCTGCATATTGCCAAAATGATCTCCAAGGTGATTGTAAATGTGTTCTTTTAAAATATATTTTTAAATAATAGAAGGACTTGTCCTAGGGTAATATATGTGTATAATAGACAATCTGTAGGTTTTGGAGTTCTGTTGATTTACTTATCAACAGCCATTTATTTCAAAAGATGTGAGTCTGGCAAGAGGTAGGTCTGGGTTTTGAAACTAGGATTTCTACTTTGAACCCTATGCAGTTTCTGCTGCTTCATAGTCTGTCTCTTTTTTATCTGAAGACATCTGACCTCCTTGCATATGTGCATCTTTCAATGGCAATAGTTTGAGCTTAAATAAAAATCCAAGTTCATGTGTTGTTAGGTTGTACTTTGTCTACGTGATTGGAGCATCTTCCTCATTCTCCTCTTTTTTTTCTAAAACTTAACTCCATTTTTTTTGAGGTTCAAGTAATACCTGTTGCCTATTAAAATCTTCCTACTCCACTCTATTGTGCTTGCCAGACTAACCAGCACCAGTTTTGGGGTGGGTATCATTGTAGTTTCTAGTGAGGGCATTCTTTAAGACTATGTAGTATAGTTAACCCTTGAATAACATGCAGGTCAGAGGTGCTGACCCTTGCATGGTCGAAAATCCACATAAAACTTTTGACTCCCCCAAACCTAATTACTAGTAACCTGCCATTGACCAGAAACTACCTATAACATAAACAGGTGATTAACATGTATTTTATGTTTTATGCACATATAGTTGTATTCTGTATTATATGTATATATATGTATATATATATATATAGAGTTCTTATAATAAAGTAAGCTAGTGAAAAGAAAATGTTATTAAAAAAATCATAAGGAAGAAAAAAATACTTTACAGTACCTTACTGTGTTTATTAAAAAAACCCTGCATGTAAGAGGACCCACACATTTCAAACCCATGTTGTTCAAGGGTCAACTATCCTCTCTTTCTCATACAACTTTCGCATACTACTAGTTTTAGCATCCAGCAATGATAACTGCCTAAAACTTTTATAGTGTGGTCATTGCCAATTAGTGATGTATAATCTTACTCAAACCTCAAATATATTCTATTATTATTGTTAGTATAGACAGAGCAGCAAGGGAATTAGTGAGCATGAAAAGCTAATCCTTTAAGTTCTGAATTCTCACTCACTAATAATAGCTCCCAACTCCCTCCCCTGAAGACTCCCCAAAACTCATTAGAATTAGTTTATTTTTATTTTATTTTTTAAAAAAAGATTTTATTTATTTATTTGAGAGAGGACACAAATGGGGAGAGGAGCAGAGGGAGAAAGAGACTCCCCACTGAGCAAGGAGGCCTACTGTAGTTGGGGTGTGTGTGTGTGTGTGCATGGGACGCAGGCTCCATCCCAGGCCCTGGAGATCATGACCTGGGCTAAAGGCAGACATTTAACCCACTGAGCCACCCAGGTGCCAACATTAGACTTTGTTTAATTCACAACTGCAATGGGTTAACACTGAAGTACTCAAATTAAAAGTAGTAGAAAGAATACTAAAAATCTCTTTATCTATCTCCAAGAGCGTATGAACGATTGTATGAAAATTTAAATGTATACAAATCTTATTCTATACCTTTAAAAACATGCTGCCAATTCAGGATAAAACTGTCCCAACAATTTGTACTTCATCTGAAAAGTTTATTTGCTGAAGTTGCAAAAAGGGAAAAAAAAACCACCTCAAAACTTTTCTTGAGAAGTGTTCTGCAACATAAAGTCCTGTAGGCAGCTTCTGGATCCAAGATCCAAACCAAAAGTATAAGTTGATGTTTTATTCTAATAGGACCTGCAGGGGTCAACTTCTCTTGAAAAGGAAGGTTAAAATTTCACTGCGCATCCCGAGACGTGTCCCTGCTTCTCAACCTCATGTTTAAAAACATGTATATTGGGGGAAAAGAATGCTTCACATCCTTATCAAGTAGGGCATAACAAAATTGGAAATTGGTTCGTGATTTATTGCACCTCTGGCGACACACTGAAGTGTGTAGTAAAATTAACTTTTGGTATATACAGTAGCTGCTTGCACAGCATGACTAAAGAAAGAGCCTGTGAGGAGGAGAGGTCGCAGATGAATGAGGCCAGAAATGGAAAACTTCCACTGGTGCAGGGAGCACAAATGCGTGTTGTTCGCATTTGCATTCGATCTCTGTGGCTACTGGGAGCACAGGCTCAGAAGGCCCTGAAGGTCCTCCTCTCTTCCTCCTCCGGCCACCTGGACCCGGGAAAGTCCATGTGATACAAGGGTCCCTTTGTCTGGTGTCAAGTCAGGACTGCTACCCATCGGCGAGCAAAGAAAGTCAAGTAGGAGTCCAGACTGCACTTGTACAAGACCGTATTGTTGCAGCCTCGGGCTGGGGAGGCATTTTTTTGGCAAGAGGACATTTTGAACACCCACAGGAGCTCGGGTTGTGGACGTAGCCATGGATAGGAAAAATATTTGATAGCAGAGCCCTTTCTGGAAATTCCCACGTGGGGAACAAGGATGTGCAGTGTCATTTTGGTTTCATATTAAAATTCCTTGCAGCGGGCCCTAGGACTGTATCGGGTTCTCAGATCTTTCCCTTAATGAAATCGCCAATGCAATGCTTTAGCATTAGGATTGCATTGCAGTACTATAAACCAAAAAGGGTCTAATTTACATTTGTGCCCACACCATTAATGTAAATTGGTTATTAGCTGTTTATGCTAAAGAGCAGCAATATAAAACATAAAGGTAGTTTTATTAACTACATTTGCCCTCTGAAATCTGCTGTGCACGGAGTTTACAATCAGTGAATTTTTTCCCCCACCATGCAGTATGGCATGTACTCTGCCTAATTAACATATTTATTAACAGATTACTGCCCCCTTTCTGCAATTTGCATTTTATAACACATCACCACAATGAAGTTAATAAGACAGTCCCATGCCCTGTGTTTGTGATTCTCCTGGAATGTTGCATGAGCCTTTTTGTCTTCTCTTGTCTTTATTTCTCTGTAGGCAGGGGTAATTAAAGAAAAATGGCATTTAAAGACAATGATAATGCAGCAGTAATGGAGATGTCAATGAGTTTCGGTCATCACATCGTGTTTTTGAGACTATGGGCAGGTGTGGGCAGGGATGTGGCGGGGGGAGGGACCAAAGTGGGTATCTCACCTTTGCCCTCAGTGCTGCCCCCTGCCCACCACTCTGGGTAATGCTGTGCCTACAGGGAAGATCTCCCTTCTCATTCCTCCTCTCATACCCAGGACTCTATGATGTAGAAATCCTAAGTGAGCAGTTGAGAGCAGAAGAAACATGGGAAAGGTTTTTGAGAAATTAAAAAAAAAAAACCAACAAAACTCCATCTTAGTATTTAAGTATGCATTTGTAAAAAGATTTCAGACCTGAGTTTTTCAACATAGCATAAATGAATGAATGAATGAATGAATGGACAACAACCTGTTTTTCCACAAGTGGCTTCACTTTAAATTTCACCTTCGAAGTGGCATTCACAGCAGGGCTTTCTGACGCTTATGGACTTACAGGACTCGCCAAGGTCAGCATACCCGTGGGTTATACTTGCTTACCGCTTTGAACTTCCATGTCGCCCTTTTGTACTTGTTCTCTGCTTAGATCTTATCTCTTGCCTGTATCTTTAACATTTCCTTGCAAACAGCTTGAAACACTGTAAAAAAGGTAATAGGAATAACCAGAGTCATTTAGAGAGAAACGACATTTTATAAGAGAAGTGGTAGGGACGTAGTACCATGGATATGATATTTGGGAATCTTGTTCGTGATAGCTGTGCCTTTCCTCATCCTTCTTTGGTCATGGTTTTAGCCTGGTCTGAGAAAAATCCTATAGCAAAGGGGCTCCACAGTCATCTTTTTACTCTACCCCTTAGTGACCCCGTTACTAAAGATTTTTTCATCAGTGCCTTAAATCCATGTCAGGAAGAGAGGAGGGATCCTGGACAGTGGATGGTTAAAAGATGTGTCTGAAACAGAGGCACACAAAGAGGAGGGGAACCTGTCATAGATTCTGCCACTGTTTCTGAAACAGCATTTCTGAAAGGGGCTCCAGGTGAGAAGTTCCAGCTTGCAGGATGGGTATGAATTGGCTCCATGATACCCAGTTACATAAAAAAGATTAGATATGGCTTATTATGTTTATTTCTTAAGTGCCTGTGACATCTCTATTTTTGGAAGGTACTGTTACTGTGTTCCCTGTTCTTTGGGGAGGAGGACCCTAAAGCAGATGCTCTCTGCAGTATCTCCTCTTCCCCTGAGGGGTGGTAAAGATGAGCTGTGCCCACTTCAGGGAAAGGCTTCTGGACAGCATGGTTTATCCGAGTAAAGCTTCGACGCCTGCAAGGATAATTCCACGGAGCTCTGGTGTTTCTCTTCAAACTCATAATTGGCCAAAAGAGATATCTTGGTTGGGGTCCAGGTGTCCAACTATCTTGACATAGCCCAACATGCACAATAACATTAATAAGCAATACCCTATATTAACTTAGAACTTTAACTTCTAGGAGGGAAGCCCTTTAATTTAGTTTAACTATTTATTTATTTAAAAAATTTTTAAAGGTTTTATTTATTTGAGAGAGAGAGAGAGAGAGGGAGAGAGAAGTTGAGAGAATGACTGGGAGGAGGGGCAGAGGGGGAAGCCAACTCCTCGCTGAGCAGGGAGCCCAACTTGGACCCGATCCCAGGACCCTGGGATGCTTGACCAACTGAGTCACCCAGGGGCCCTAACTTTAATTTTTTTAAAAAAACCACTTTCTTGAGGTATGTTTGATATGTAAAAAGCTGTACATATTTAATGTAGACAATTGGTGAGTTTGGGGATAAGTATGGACCTAAAAACATTACCGCTGTGAAGGCCATAAACCTATCCTTCTCCTGCTCTTATTCTATTATTATTATTATTATTATTTGGTGGTAAGGACATTTAACATAAGAACTATCCTGTTAGGAAATTTAAGTATACAATTGTTAACAATGGGCACTGTGCTGATTAGTAGGTCTCCAGAACTTCTGTATCTTGCATAACCGAAACTCTGTACCCTTTGACCATCACTTCCCTATTTCCTCCTCCCAGCCCCTGGCAACCACCATTCCATTCTATAAGTGTCTATAAGTTTGGCTATTTCAGATTCCAAAATATGTGAGGACACATAACATTTGTCTTTCTGTGTCTGAAGCCAGTTACTTTTAATTCTGTGTTCAACGAAAAGCGAAAAGACCCTGCAGCACGTTTCTGAGTCTGGAATTAGTTCATACATCCCCTAAAAGTCTGACTGGGCTTTGATAGGTTTATGAACCCCCTGAAAGTGAGTGAAAACATTTCAGTGAACTTTGTATGCATTTTTAAGATGAAAGTTTTGAGACGTCAACAAGATTCTCAAGGTGATTTGTGGCCTTAAATAGGTTAATAACCATTACAGATTTTGGATTTTTAAATTATGAGAAATGTGCTTTAGATAGATAGGGTGAAATCTTTAGGATAAGCCTTATCAAACAAATGCTATAGCCACCAGAGATGTGTTCAAGTATAGAATTCTGACTCCTCATTTCTAAAAACCTCTCTGACTCCTATTCCTATAGATGTCAGGTACCTAGAATAGGGACCCACCAGAGCCACACGGATGTGGGGGAACATGGCACCAATAAGAAGGAAGTCACTTCCTGAGCTTGACCTGCTCTTGCCCCCAGCTAAACTCAACAACTGGGGTGAAACTGAAGGGCTGGGTGTGCTGTTGAAATTGGAGAGGCAGTACCACAGGCATGTGATGGCATTGGATCCATTTCCCTGTCGGGGTAGGTGAATCCTCAGGCTAGTGTCCTGGAAAATGTAAGCAGTGACTACGGATTTCTTCATCCTGCAAAATAATGGACTTAGGGGTTTGTCTGATGAAATAGAACCACATGGTACTACATAAATTTCATTACTTATATTATCATCACTCTGATTTTAATTTGATTTAAAAATTTTATTGGTCCTAATTGTAGCAGTTACGAATGTTGATGTTATTTTCTGCCATTTCTAATTTCTATAAAGAATACAGATCTTTGTTTCTTAATAATTGAAAATGACTCCTGCTTAATGGATTCATGCATTCGTATGGAATTTCAATCTTTGTCTTTGACATTAAGGGTTAGTATGTATTATCAGCTCCTTTAGAAGTTATACGTCTTTCTAAATTCAGTAATGTTGGGTCTGTATGATCTAATAGTCTGATTTTTTAATTACAGAGGAAAATTAATTAATTGGAATGCAAAAGAAGAGCTAAACAAACATTTTTATATGCAAAAATAAGAATAGCCCTTAAAGATATTTTGGTATTGGCTTGTGCTAAAGGTTTTTTTTTTTTTCTTTTCATTTACAGTGATGCCAGATGGGGATCTCCATAGATAAAGGATAACAGTGTGTGTTTGTTTTTGTACTAGACATACTTCTAGGTCCTAAAGAGTTAAGACAGCTTCTGACCACCCTTATTAAACAGGCTGCTATATTAGGAAGACTTGTATAAATACTCAGGAAAGTCCGTGTGAGAGAACAACCTGCTGCACTCTATTTGTGTGATGGTCGCCGTATGCATAAGCTAATTTTAAATATTAAAACTCTAATTATAAAAGACCACTTCCCTGAAGGGCGGGCCATGTGGGGAAGGAGAGCGTAAAGACCTGCGGGTGACTCACTACAGTGGATGTGATCGCTGGCCGGCAGGGGAAGACTCCCTCCTTGGGGTACTCCTGAATCCTGGGGGTGAAACTGGGAACTGGGTTTGCTCCTTTGATTGTAATTTGGAAGGCAGACTTGAATGGAGTACTTCCACAGCCTTCACATTCTGAGGAGTAAGAAAAAGCTGCCACTTTGATCCAGGGGTAGGGAGGTCCATGGAGACGAGCCCTAGATAACCAGTACTGTGCGTGTGCATTACACCAAGGGCTCTGGGGTTCAAGAGCAGTTCCTGGAGGAAAGCACTTTCATACTTTTACTGAGATTCTTGGGGTCACATTCCTTTATGTGTCTGCCTGATCCTGTTGGTGTTTTCTTTCCTCCTTTTCCCCAACTTTAGGTTTTTTAGTAAATGCACCTTGAACCCGAGGGCTTTGCTGAACTGTACTAAGGGTTCTGCGCTCGGACCCAGAGAACAATGGCAGCAGGGGTCCCTGGGGGCCTGTAGATGGGGGTGGGGGAAGGTCTGCAAGCCTCGTCCAGTTGATCCAGCACAACTCTGTTCTGGAGACAAAGGGCAGGGTAGTACAAGGCTTCTGGTCTGGGTTTGAAGCCCTTCAGGTCACTTTATAGATTTGCACAAATTTATCCAAACTTTCAGCATGTCAGTTTTCTCATGTATGGAATGGGGTTAACAATGCTTGCCTACTGAAACAAAATAACACAATGGGGAGAGTCCTCAGGTGGGGCTGTTGGTATGTCAGTGCTGACTTGGGCTGTGTGATTCTTGCTTGGAAATATTTTCAAGTTAATGCTTTAAGAGCTATTTATCATGGAGATATGGCAAGGTATTTATTGAGATCTAAATGTTTTCTTTATGTTTTCCCCTCTGCTCTTTCAATTTCAAACAGGAAGCTACACCCTCTTTGTTGTTGTCTTTTTTTTTTTTTTTTCCAAGGAAGGTTTTTAAGTTGCTCCTCGTCCTTCCTGCTTTTTCATAAAGCTTTAAATTAGGAGTCCTGGAGAAAAAGTGGTGGGATACAGAAGTCTTAGAGGAGGTTGGGAACAGGAAATAGGTTGGTGGGTACTGGAGATACAGGCGGCAGAGCTTGGAGGCCCCTCCCTGGGGAGGGCAACCTATGTCAGAAGCTGGGCTGAAGGATGCATCCATGGAGATACTTGGACCCTGGATCTGGTACTGGGGTGTCCACCCAGTCTGGACCCCAAGCATGGTATAGAAGAGATGTCATGAGGACTGGGCAGTGGCATTTCACCAGTCACTCACCAGTATGCACAGATATGCGAGATATGTGTGACCAGAGGGCATACCACGGAAAGAACTGTCTGAATTTTCTGCTAGACCCTTAGGATGTGTGCTCAGGATTAGTTTTAATTTGATATAGGTAAAATGAAAATAACATGTTGTTTATACCTGAGTTTGACTGAAATTCATACCAATTACAGAGCTGGGTGTGGATTTCAAGAGACCACAGAAAAGGTATATCCCACCCAAACCAGAGGTATAATGAAAGATTTCCTCAAAAACCTGAATTAAGTCTTAAAACATGAATAGGAGTTATCCTTGGAGAGGGGATAGAAGAAAGGAGTTCTAGGCTGAGGGAACATCATGAGACTGTGTGCTGGGTGTGGAGAACAACAGATAATTTAGAGTTGCTGCGGTGTAATGAACTGCATCGAGGGTGGTGAGAGATGATTCCAGAACGGCATTATCTGAAAGACGTTCCTGCAACAATGGTGTACCAGTTTTCTACTGCTGCTGTAACAAATTAACACAAATTTAATGTCTTAAAACAACACGGACGTATTATTTTACAGTTCTGTGGTCAGAAGTCCGAGGCGGATCTGTCTGGGCTGGAGTAAATGAGCCGGCAGGGAGCTGTTCCTTTTGGAGTCTCTAGAGGAAAATCGATGTTCCTGACTTCTCCAGGTTCAAAAGGCTGCTTGCCTTCCTTGGCTTGTCGTCTTTTCCTCCATCTTCAAAGCCAACAATAACTAGTTGAATTTCTCTCACATCACATAATGCTGATACTGACTCTTCTGTCTCCCTCTATGCAAGGACCTTTGTGATTACATTGCACCCATAATAGATAATCTAGGATAATATTCTTATTTTAAGGTCAGCTGATCAGCATACTCATTTCTACCTGTTTCCTTAGTTCCCCTTGGCCAGATAACATATTCATGTGATCTGGGGATTAGGACATGGGCATCTTTGCAGGGCCATTATTCTGCCCACCAAAGATGGAAATGTTTTCTCTCCGTGCTAATACAATAGCCATTAGCCACATGTGGGTATTTAAATTTAATGAAAATAAATACAATTAAACATTCAGTTCCTCAGTCACATTAGCCACAATTCAAGTGCTCAGTAGCCACATGTGGTTTTTATTTATCATAATGGGCAGTGGTGCTCTAGAGAGGTAAGAAGTGCCAGATAATGAAGGCCCTGTGTTTCTCAGCCTCTTTCCTTAAAGCACCCTGAGAGTGGGTGAGCCTGTGACCATGGCACCAGGAGATGCGGAGGGCCCCCTGAGACCCAATTCAAACACCAACTTTCTTTGGAGATTCTTGTGAAAGAGATTCGGGTTTGTTTTATTTTTATTAAGAAGATTTATTTATTTATTTGACAGACAGAGATCACAAGTAGGCAGAGAGGCTGCCAGAGAGAGGGGAGGAAACAGGCTTCCTGCTGAGCAGAGAGCCCGATGTAGGGCTAGATCCCAGGACCCTGGGATCATGACCTGAGCTGAAGGCAGAGGCTTTAACCCACTGAGCCACCAGGTGTCCCTAGTTTGTTTTATTTTTCAAAAAGTATATATATATCTAAATCTTCAAGTAAAATCAGCATGCTGGAAAAGTCACCATATTTATTCTGGAACTCTCCTGGCCCATCAGCACACACTTCAGTAGTAGTACACATACAGAGAGGGGAAAATCCAGGTGTAGAAATTTCTGGGTGGTGGAGGAACATGGTCAGATTTGGGGAGGTACTGCAGGGAGCAATGTGGAGGGGATGGCTTTGACGGGAATTAGATTAGAGGTAAGGAGGCCAGCTAAAAGGCTGTGGGAGGACAATGACATATCCTTGCCCTCTTTAACTCAGGGAACTTTTGTGACCTGCTTTGGTCAGTGAAGTGTGAGCCAAAGTGACACATATCACTTTGGTGCAGAAACTTGAAAAAGTCAATTTCTGCTTCATACTTTCTTTTCTCTTTGTGATAATCTCTTGCCCCCAAACAAGCAATATTTCAGATGAAGGTTACTTCATCATCCCAGATCCTAGAATGAAGGTGGTGTAGAGCAGAAGTGCTGCTGAGCCATGATGGTTTTATAGTATAGGCAAGAAATTAACATATTTTTGTCAGCCACTGAGATTTTGGGATGATTTGTTACCATAGCAGAATTTAGCCTATACTGACTTATACAGAGATGGTGCAAATTACTGAGACAGAAGTCTTGGTTGGATAAAACTTTTATTAAAATAGGTGTTGCCTTAAAAATGGTTATAACTTGGGGTTCCTGGGTGGCTCAGTTGGCTAAGTGTCTGACTGTTGATTTTGGCTGAGGTCATAAACTCAGTGTTGTGAGATAGAGCCCTGTGTTGGCTCTGCATTGGGCGCAGAGCCTGCTTAGGATTCTCTCTCCTTCCTGTGTCCCTCCCTGCTCCCTCTCTCTCTTTCTCTTAAAAAAAAAAAAAAAAAAAGTTACAGCCCCTGGGTGATCCTAGGACTTAAGCTTTATTTATGTTGTTAACTTGTCTTTATACAATAGCCATTCGCTTTTATATTTCAAGTTGAGATTCTTTTTAGTATTTAGTGTATGCTTTTAGGCAAGTCAAATTATACAGTACCAAGACTATTTCATGAAAATACTCTCTGATTGGATTGGGTTGCGAGAACAGAGCATGGAAACAATTTTGTGGAGACACATGATTTTTCTGTTAACTGGAATTGTTGGAAATTGAAGAGATGGGTTTGAATCTTTCAGATGACTTTCCTCCCTGGTTTATTCCACTCAGTAGTCATTAGTTTGAAATTGTCCTTCCAACCCTACAGCCAAAAAATAGATACAATTTGGTAGCTATTTTTATAAAGGGTTGAGTACTAAAAGCAAGTTAATGGTTGACTTGGGTCTTTTTTTCCTTTTCCTGATCAGTAATAAGTGATATTATCTGTTCCCTCTGAGCAATAAATAATGGTACTATTATATCTGAAAAACAAAATATATTGTCACCAAGGTCCAAAATTGGAATGTATATCCCAGATATAATGAGCCTTCTTCTGAAGATGGAGACTTTAATAATCAGAAGAGACCCAGTAGCAGCATGGGGAAAAAAAAATGCTATGAATCGACTACAGTAGTTAGGTCATTTTTGGATCCAACTTTGAGTAGTTTATATTATTGCTTCTTGACCTATTTGTGTGCATAAATGAAGGGTTGGAAAGAGAGTGGAGTTATGAGAGGGGGAGGAGAACAAGTTTATTAAAATAGGTGGCATCAGCCAGAGGGTTTATAATGACTTGATTGAGGCCACTGTTCACCTGGATAGGTTTCTGTTTCCTTTTTTTGTTTCCTCTAGTACAAAAATATCCTTTGTTGCTCTTTCTGGGCCAAAAGTATGAATCTGAAAAAAAAAAAAAGAAGCCACAACTCATGTGCTTTTCATGGACCTTAATGTGGCAGTGGTAATGGGGGGATGGAGACACAGAGGGCTGGTATGTAACCTCAGCGGTACTCAAACTGCTATGGACAGTTTGCCTCTAGGGACAAAATTCTTCCCTTGTCAAGGGAAAAAATGTCAAGGAAGAAGCTGCATTCGGTGGTATCTCATTCTGTCTTGACATTCTTAGGCCATTTTTGGAAGAGGACAGGAAAACTTTCATTCATTTCTAGAGGACTACACTGTGTATATTCAATTTCATAAACCATTTATTTTTATTTCTTTTGTTTGTTGGAAGATTTTTTTTATTACCAATTCAATTTCTTTACTGGTTAGCGGTCTGTTCAAGTTTTCTCTTTCTTTCTGTTTCAGTTTTGGTAGTTTATATTAGTTTCTAAGAAGTTAACCATTTCTTCCAGTTGTCCAATTTGTTGGCATAGTTTTCATAAATAAACCATGTAGTGTTGATGTGTATTATTATATAGACACTCTGCACACAGCTCTTAGAATAGAGCTGACATTTTTCCCCCAATGAGGGAGGAATTTTATCAGTAAAAGCTTTCCTATGCAATGAGCCAGGAAGCTGCATAGTAGAGTGGAATGTCTTAAAGTAAATGGTTACAAAGTGAATCATATTTCCTCCTAGGAGCTATAGTAGAATTAAAGATTGTTTTTTCTGACTGAAGAGTTGATGGTAAATAAATCATAGATATATAAATATATTGTAGAGGAGAAATATAGGTGTATACTTCGGTGATAATGTAAATGGTAAATTAATGAAGTAATAAAATGGGTATAAATCCACAAGGAAAGGCCAGTGTAATGTACGGTACATGTAAGACATAAGAAAACTTGTGCATCATAAATTTGACCTAAAATTAATGGCAGCTGTAGCACACATTGATTAAACATTAAATTATCCACAAATTTTACTTGCCTCCTTAGGAGTGATTTACTTGCTACCTCAGGAGTGATGCGCTGGGCCTTTAAAAGAGGCAATCCAATGAAGTTTTAACCAATGCTTTCTTTTTGTTGTTGTTATTATGGTAAATTTCCATGGAGAAGACAGGCACTATTGACCTTTATCACTGATCTTAAAATAGCAGGTGTTTCATAAATGAGTGTTATTGTTGATTATGGGGCTTCTTCTTTTAAAAATTGTTTTCTAAAAGGAGCCTGATTATTCCATTCACAATAGCATAAAAATATGAAGTACCTAGAGATAATCTTAGCATGAAATGCTTAGGTCTAACATGAAGAAAACCAAAACTTTTCTAAGGGAGATAAAAAAAGATTTTGATTTCTTGGGGAGAGGGCGGGGGTCCAGATCATAAAGATAAGAATCCTGTGAATTTTTTCAAAATATATTTAATAGAATTCTAATTATTTTTCCATATAAGATCTTTGAGGGACTTAAAAATAATTGTTCTGGGAGAGAAAATAGAGAATGGTCCAAAATTTTTTTGACAAAGAATCATAATGAGAGAACACTTGTACTCTCATGTATTAAAATGTATTACACCACTTCACACCCATTAGGATAGCTATTATCAAAAAAGAAAAACAAGTGTTGGTGGGGATGTGGAGGAATTAGAACCATTGTGTTTTGCTAGTGGAAATGTCAAATGGTGCAGCTGCTGTGGAAAATAGTCTGACAGTTCCTCAAAAATTAAACATAGAATTACCATTTGACCAGCAATCCCATTTCTGGATATATCCACAAAATAAGTGAAAGTAGGGGGGATTCAAGCAGATATTTGCACACCAGTGTTCAAGCAATATGATTCACAATAGCCAAAAAGTGGAAACAACGCAAATGTCCATTGATAGATGAACGGATAAACAAAGTGTGGTATATACACCCAACAGAATATTGTTCAACCTTAAAAAGGAATGAAATTCTGATAAATGACACAATCTGGACGAACCTTGAAGGCATGATATCAAGAGAAATAGGCCAGACACAAAGGGACAAATTTTGTATGATTCCACTTATATGAGGTATCTAGAATAGTCAAATTCATAGAAGCAGAAAGTAGATTGGTGGATGCCAGGGGCTGGGGGGAGATGGAGTGGGGGTTAGTATTTAATGAGTACAGATTTCAGTTTGGGAAGATGAAAAAGTTTTGAAGATGGATGGTGGTGATGGTTGTACAATATTATGAATGTATTTAATGAACTATACACTTAAAAATTATTAAGATGGTAAATTTTGTGATGTTACAGATATTTTACCATGATAACAAAATACCTGAAACTATAATATAGGGTTATAGTAGGTAAAGTAGCAGAGTAATGGCTCAAAATTGGTACTCAGTTCAACATAACCACATAGAAAGTCAAGAAAGAAACTCTACTATGTTAATGAATTTAATATCTGATATAAAGAGCCATCATACATAAGTTGGAAAAAAGAGAATTACTTAATGCATACTGGGACATTTAGAGAACTATTTTGAGTAAAAATACATGCTAAGCTCTTATTATAATCTAAAATACCAGGTGGATCAAGGTGTTCAATTAAAAAATGAAACTGTGAGAATATTTGTTTAATCTTAGTATGGGGAAAGACTTTCTAAAAATAAAAACAATAGCATTACAAAGAAAAATTTGTTAGGTTTTATGCATAAAGTACTTCTGCATATAAAAAGTGTCATAAAAATCTAAAGGCAAGTGGTAACTAACTAGAAAAAATAGTCATAGAAAAAGGTTTGCTAACATTATCCTATACATGGTTCGTGCAAAAATAGACAATTTAACAAAGGAAAAAAGATGGGTTGATACTAATGTTCAACCTCCTCGAAATCTAAGATCTGTAAATTTTTTTTGCCTATGTATGAACAAAGCTGTTATTAAAGATAATTCTCTGTATAGAAGGTCCAGGGGGCTGGACACTCATTCGCAGCTGGTGAGAAATGCGTTTGGACATCCTTTTGGGAAAGTTGCAGCAGGACTTTGTTGGTTGTGACAGAAACTGAGTTTAAACTAGTTTAAACAAAAGAAGGAATTTTTGGCTTATGCATTGAGAAGTTCAAGGAATGGGAATGGCTTTATGCAAAGTTGGATCCAGTAGTTCAAATGATTCATTCTGTGCCTCTATCTTGTGTCTGTCTCTTGTTTGCTTGCGTCTGCATGGATATATTCTCAGGCAGATTCTCTCTACATGGTGAAGAGATAGCTGCTGTAGACCCAAATTTACAATATCTTACTACTTGCTGTTCTAGAGAAAGGGAGAGAGTGAGAGTCAGCATATCTTTTTTAAAAATAACAGCTTTATGGAGATATTCATATACCATCCCAATTCACCCATTTCAAGCATACGACTAAATGATTTTTAATATATTCACAGAGTTGTGCAACCATCGCCACAATCAAGTTTAGAGCATTTGCATCACTGCAAAAGAAACCTCATACCAATTAGTACTCTTCATTCCAACCCCCCTTCCTATGCCAACACCTCAGTCCTAGGCAGCTGCTGTGCTAGTCTACTTTCTGTCTGCAGATTTGTGGGTGAGTGAGCATCTTTTAAAGTATCTCCAGCACATGTCCTGAGGAATCTCCAGTTAGCCTGGCTTGGGTTATGTGTCCGTTCTCGAACCACTTACAGGGTCCGTGGGTGGAGTCCTCTTACTGGCCAGGCCAGATCACCGTCTGAGCGCTGGAGCCAGGGAGCTAGATTGGCTTTCTCTGAGCTATGTGTTTTGAGCAGTGTTACTGTTGGATGGGAAGGCATCCTCCAAAGGCGGGAGAGGCAAGAAGGCAAATTTGTGTTCCTACCAAGGGCATCTTGGCAGTAGGAATACGAAGTCTTTAAAATATACCTATCTCTGAGCTTAGCAACTCCCATTTTGGGACATTTTCCTAAAGGAAAAACTGGAAACAAACTGATTCCTGCTGCACCTGTGGTGATGGGGTGGGAGACGGAGAAGTAGGCAGAGATAACAGCACCTGCTGGTGGAGGAAAAGGGAGCAGGCACTTTGCCGGGTTGAAGGTGGAGCCCCTGCTTGAGAAGGCAGCACTTCCAAAAATCCTCTCCATGTCAGCTCCCCTCCAGGACACCAGCGTAGCATGACAGCTGTACCTGGGCCACAGGGGTGAGTGAGGAAGCAGGTTCGCCAGCAGCCCGCAGGCGTAGTGGTGTCTGTACTTTCCAATCCTGTCCCAGCCTCTCAGGCAGTGTTTGGGTCCTGTCCTGTGCAGCTCAGACAGTGGGTGAGCAGGCCTGAACCAGACCTAATGTCAGAGACAGTTGAGCAGCATTGCCCAGCCTTGTCTGTACGTGCTATGTCGTACCTTTTAAACTTTGCAGGCCTGGAGTGAGGGGACATTTGAATTATCTTCAGTCAGAAAAAACCATTGCACCAGCAGATCTCCCAAGAAGATCTCTATGTGGTGGATAGATGGTTTTTTAACTGCACAATCTGGTTTTTTAGAGCTAATCAGAATGTGGGTATTTTTGTTCAAAAGGTACTTGCTGTTTTGGGAGGGAGGGGAAAAATCTCTCTCTAAAAGTGAAGTTAAATCTACAGATCTAGAGGCTAGTTTGGGCCTTAAAGAAGTATATACAATGAGTCTCTTAAGTGAACAGACAACTTTCAGATCGTGTCAGGCCAATCTGTATGTGTTTGAAGTTCAAGCTGTCAGTTTGAATTGGGTCATTCATTGTTTCAGTTTGGGGCCTCAGCGTAGTAAAGGCATCGTTAGCATCCTGAGGGCATCCACTGAGATTCAAGTGGGAAAGGTTGTGGTAACCGCCCCAAGTGCAGGGATGACCTTATTGCTGGACTTTGAGGTCCTCACTCCTGCTGCCTTGATCTCGGCGCCCCTGAACGTCATGCAGGCCCTAAGAGACTATGGAAGCCCAAGGCTGGGGACCTGGCTTTTTTTGGGGTGGGATGGTGGTGGCATTTCTGGGAGGCTTGGCCACATGCTTTTAGCTTTTTGCAAGCAAGAACTAGGCTCCAGACAGAATTGGAATATTCTATCCAGGTACAGTTAGAAATCATATTAAGGTTGAAGTGATAAATATCAGGGATGGTGAGAGAGGGATGTTGAAGAAAGAACAAAATTTGGATTAGCAGGGAGATTGGTGTGGGTGGGGAACAGCTCTTTTAATCTCTGGATTTTGTGATTTAATGTTGGGGGAGATCTGGCTTTTAACCACATTTACGATCTGAGGGCTGGTGGCAGGGCAGATGTTGGAGAGCAGGGTATTTTTGCTCAGCTGTCTGGTGTGTGACTCGGGGCTACCATTTCTTCAGCACCACCTCTGAGCTCCTGCATGGGAGTCAAGTCTGCCCTTGTGGGGTGGTGGGAAGACGAACAGGATTTTAATTTTAGCGGTTTGAAGTTTGCGTTTCAGCTCAGCTCTGTGCCACGACCGTGAATTGTCTGCAGTTTAAATTTCCCCTTGCAGAGCAAAAGAATTTTCTCTAGGTGCTTCCTATATTCTCATCCCCTGTTAATATGAACTCTTTTTATGACTTTAGGTTATTTAAGTAGTTTTTACAGAAGTAGACTAAGAAGCCATGAGTTTCAGAGTTAAAATGATGCCCTGCTTTTCTATGTTCTTTTTTCCAAGGCATAAAGTTGAATGTGCCAATTGGCTGTCGGTTAGAAGAGAAAGAGGGCATTGGGACATTTTAGATATCTTAAGTTTTGAAACTCTTCTTATTCTTCCTGTGTCCCAAATTTGATTTTAACAAAAATAATATGCCTCACCACTGCATTGTAACAGGCGTGTGATTCTATTTTGTGCTGTCTTGACTTTCGCAGTAGTAAAGGGAAAGAAGAAGGGCACCTAGCTGGCCCACTTGGTAGAGCATGTGACTCTTGGTCTCAGGGTTGCAACTTTGAGCCCCATGTTGGGTTTAGAGATTACTTAAAATTTTAAAAAACAAAAACAAAAACAAAAAACCCCAGCAACAACAAAGGGAAAGAAGAGTTGATGTGTATCATTCTACCTTACTTTTGAAGCCAGGTTAGTTGTTTAATTTTGTTACCAGGCGTGCTAAGTGAAATATGATCTGGTTACCTAGGAAATGCAGGAACTTATATGAATGGACTACAAAATAAAATGTGGACTGATTCCCAGGAAAATGAAACAAAACAAAATGAAAACCCATAGTCATACTGAATCTATAAAATGGGAAGAGAATGAAAAAAAGATTATGACACTAATGATTATGATGATGAAAATGATATTATCTGTCACTAGTCTATTTTGGGCTGGGAGAGGGTGAGGCAAGGGGTGGAGTTGAATGGGGAGGGAGAGAGAGCAACTTGTGGGTCTTTTCTGAGCTGGAAGAGGAAGGTCGTGGAAACCAACTTGACCATGGCCAGTGATGGCTGCAAATGGTTCTCTCTGCCACTGAAAATATCTTGGGTACCAATGGGGATTGTGGATTGTGGGATGTAATGGGGATTGGTCTACTTCCCTCTTTGGTGAGTTAATGCAAGCACATGAACCGCAAAGAAATTTCTTTCAATTCCTTACTCTAAGTTCACGATGATAGACTATATAGCATGTGAAGGTGTCGTGGGGGTGAGGGTGCAGTGTGAGGGGCTGCAGCCACGGTTCAGATGACTCATCTCTGTGCTCTGTACGCCAGCAAGGGCTACCCTGAGCCAACCTTTGGGATACTCCGATGTAGGTATTCCCTTGGCCGATAAAGCTTTTAGGCCAGACCTCTCTCTTTCCTCCTTTGTTCCAGAAGTCTCCATCTCTCCTTGTCCTCCCTCTTCTTATACCTCAGACACCTTATTCCTTTATCATAGGTAGGAATCCGCTAGTCTCTTCCTGGCCTTTCTTTAGCTGGGGAGGGGAAGGTAGAAGCTCCAGGACCTGAGGGTGAAGGAGAGAGAAAGGATGACGGTTGGTCATGACTTCAGGGGCAGCTTGCCATTTTTATTTCCTTTCTATGCTTTTCTTTTATATTGCCTTCAGATGTCTTAAAAAAAATCAGATTTCACACAGTGAAAGCTAATTTTCTCACTGGATCTACTTTCAAAGAGTCTTATCACCTGCTAGCATAGATCTTCGTTATTAGGCCAAAAAGAGAAAAAAAAAAAAAGAAAGAAAGAAAGAAAGAAAAGGAAAAGGAAAAGGTGAGTGGGGGGCGGGGGAAGCGGGGGAAGTCATCCTGCCTTACCAATTTATCAGACAAGCCCAGACATGTGCAGATCCCCCTTAGACAAGAGCTGGCATCTCTGTCCCATCAGCAACAGCATCAATACTGTCACTTTCCCTATTACTGCGGGACTACACACCTACTTACCAGCTATAACCAAAAGAAGAGACAGAGGCCAGGAAAGAGCAAGTGGGTGGGCTTCCAAAACCAAAATAAATAAAAGCAGATTTAATCAAATATCTCAAGAAGATATCATTTTTCTCCCCCTGCCCGTCTTTCTCTGGCCCTTTGCTCTCTGGAATCTCCAAATCTGGAAGCTGAAGCCACCTGCAATGTGCCCCGATGTGGGGAGACTTGGGTTTTGATATTCATTCCTTTGAGGGGCATCTGGGATGATAGTGTTTGAGGATCTCAGTCCTCTGGCCAGAGGTATTTAAATCATTTCATGGGATTTCATGGCCTCTTGTCTCATTCTTAGATGTTGACCATAAATCTACAAAGTCTCCCTGTTGTCCTCTGGGGGGCTCATGGGCAAAAGTATTATATAGTCAGTCAGACTACTACATAAGGAGACAGTGGGGAGTAGGGGAAGAGATTAGAATTTGATGTTAGATGGGCAGTGATTTGAATGCTAATTCTTTGATTTGACAGCTTTCAAAAGTACTCAAGGTATTAATTTTTCTTAAGCCCCAATTTTTTCCTTTGTCAGTGGAGATAATAATGCTTATAATAAATTTACAGTAATTTCTTATAGCCTGTGATTTTGTCCATAGTCTTGCTCCTCATGCTACTACAGGGAATGGCTACTAGTTAAAGACTCAGGGTAACAACGAATGGAAAGCAGTGGCTCTGTCAGCTAGTGCAAATGAGGCCTAGTCTTTCAATGAAGCACAAGGAAATCATCTTCCTGTCCTACCAAGCACGAAGACAAAGATGGGAGATTTCCATCTGAATTCCCAAAGACCCCTCAATTCCTCTTTCATTATTCCTTCTCTCCTCTATGCCTCCTCTTAGTGATTATTTTCAGTTTGGTTTCATGTCACGGCAGGAGTGGTGTTATATTTGTCTTTTCATCTTCAGTACATAACATGGAACTTGACATGCAGGGGACAGTGAATGCCTATTGAACTCAGTGGGTTTGGCTGTCAGTTGCCTTGAACAGCTCACCCTCAGAGCTGGGTTACCTTCAGTTACTCATAGATTAGATTCCTTCTCCCCTTCCTAGCCTCCTAGGTCTGATCTTGGGCACCATCTCAATAAAGGGAAAGCTCTAGATACCACAGTGTCTTCCCTCTCCACCCTTTACTTATGCTGTTAGACACTTTGCTTCCCTTCTCACATATTTTTATGGAATTACATCTAAAACTGAAAGACATTTAAAGAGTAATCACTCACCCTATTCATGATTATACTCCATAAGTCCCTTTTTAGAGCTGTGAAAAATTTATTGTCTTCAGGGAAGACCCTAAATTTAATCTCCAATTTCCCAATTTGTAAACATTGCTTAGATCTTTAGAGTTTTGCTTAGGTCTTTAGATTTATATCTAAACTTTTATTTTAACCTTTCTATGTGCTTATGACTGTAAGTTTTCTCTGCTTTGAAATCAACAGTAGTAGTTAAGCATGCATAGGCCAGACATTGTCTATCTTAAGGTTGACTAATTCTAACCCATGCTAGAGTATATTCATGTGCAAACTGTGCTACTGCAGTGCTTCAAAATGGCGTCCTCAAGGTAGGGGCTGTTATATAAACTAGATCATTGGTTCGTGGAGTAGTCAAATAATAGTGGTTGTTTTTCTACTCTTAAGGAAAAATAAATTAATGAACAGAATATCTTCTCAATTAAAAAACTTCTTGCATTTGATTATATTGCTTCAGTGAGGGCTGGCTGGTGAGTAAACCAGCCAGCCCTCACTGAAGTAGAGTAGAAAGCTCATAACTGAAAAGTAACTCCTTAAAATTTAAGTGTTTATTATATCTTGAATGCAGAATATAAAATATAAAATATATTCATAGCCATATTTTACTGCGAGTGAAATTGTTTATAATTTGCGTGATAGAATTCAATGTATCAACATTTCATGGTATTTTGCCATACTCTATTACAGGTTTCCCCATGAATAAATTTGAGGATTATTGTAACCATAGTTGAGTGCTCAATATGAATTTTTGTCCAGTGAATTTCCCAAAAAAGTGATCTGAGGGCTTACTACAGATCCTGTGCGAGATCTGGGTATATGTAGTGTGATGTGACTAAGGATCTCTTTAACGAACTGACTATATTGATCATGTTTTCTTTCAGGCGGAGGATGGGAGTTAATCTGTGTTTTTATGCTGTTTATCTTAATGGGTAAAAGATTAAGCAGTTCAAACCAATCAATTGTCATGAATGTGTTTACAGATACCCAGAGATGCCTTCAGGGGGCAGGATTTGGGAGGACAGTAGTCAACTCACTTATCCTCCTTTCTCTGGTTCTGTAGCCTAGTAAGGTGGCCAGCACTCACAGCTCTTCTCAGAGTCTAGAGACCCAGATTCATTGAAAAGCTTTGCTGCCAGTTATGTGACCTTGGGAAAACACCTGGTCTTACCTTAAGTTCCTTTATCTCTGTATTAAGAGATAGATATTAAAGGTCTCCTCTGGCTTTTAGGCTATATAGGATGGCTTTTACTATCTGAAAGGCTGCTAACATAGTAGGAAGCTGGAGGTGAGGTTGCTCTTGCTACTGTGACAGTTTTAGGGCCAAGGAACCAGGAATAGCTAAGTCACTTGCCTCTTCTCCCCTCAGTTTTCTAGCTGAAGTTGCTCTTTAAGAACATTAGCTAACTGGATCTCAAAGCCCTGCCGTCTTAATAGCTGACCAATGAATAGAATAGTCAACTCCAAAGCATGCTCTGGTAGAAGCTGAGTTGGAGGATCCAACTATGGCCTGAAGACTTAACATGAGGCTTCTGCTTCCTCCTTGAATTTAGATGGCCATCACCTCTGTGGAGCAGGCCCTGACCTAACGTACTTGCTGGTGAAGAGGGGGCCAAAACCAGAAAATCTCTTCTGGTAGGCCTAGACTGGCAGGAAGGAGAGAGCTTAGGTCATGATCCCAGAAGCAGACTCTGAGGCTAGGATACAAGTCAAGTAATTGCATCTGGAAGTGATTGCATTGCCCCCCACCCCCGGGCAGAGGCAGTGGGTGTTGGGTGGAGGTACTGCAAGGGAGTGGGCAGAGAGGACAGGTGAGGTGAAGCTGAGCATGGGTTCCACTCCAGGAGAACTGCCAGATGCCAGATGTTGTGGGGGCTCTGAGTATAACTGACACCTCAGAGTTAGCTTCACTTGAGGTGAGGGAGCTGGATTTCACACTGCTGCACATCCTGTCACTGGGTAGGAGCTGGCCCAGAGTGGTATGGGGGTGGTACACTGAACTCCTAAGTGCATCCAGGTGAAGTTGCTCCTGTTTGGTCCTCTGAAGAAGGTGGCTGATTCCACTATTAGAAGCAAAGCAGCCCACAGAAGCTGGAGGATGGTACGCGGAAGCGATAGGAGGCAACCTATCGAATCGAGTTCCTATAGGCAACCTATAGGAATCGAGTCGCGGGGAGGGTGCAGAGGAGCTCTCATAGCCCTTCCTCAGAGAACAACCGAGAAGAGGATGCCTTAGCTCGGCTACCCATGTGACTTTCACGGGAAGTGAAAGGTCATAAGGCCCTGACCTTCCACTGTCTGCTAGCAAAACATCCCTAGTGACTGCTCTGAGCTTTGACCTCCATGGAGAGGAGGGAAAGAAGGAAGGTAGACAGAGGGTAGAAGCTCGAGGAAGGAGAATGGAAGCATCCCTTCTCCCATAGCCACTCCTACCTTCCTCAGGGACTGGTTGTTAGCCTGCTCTGGTGAGCATAAAATCCTAACTAATGGGAGCTATTGTGAATAAGTGATTTGTCTAAATTACATAATTTTGGCAGAGCGGAGGTCAGACTTTGTAACTGGAAGTTTAAGGATGTTTTCCTTGGATTATGTGATCTCCTCGTAGTTAGCCCAGTTCTTTGTAAACTAGGATAAGGAAATAAACCTTGTGGTTATATTATGATTTGATTCTGTAGCTCCTCCCACCCCCTTCCCCCCATCCATCCAAGACTAAGCAGTCTCTCAAAAGCTTTAGGTTTCACTGCTTATGGTGTAATAGTTTTGCCAGAATGTACCAGCTATGTGTGTGTGTGTGTTTTTAAATTAACTCTGGCATCATGTGGTTTGGGACTGTTGAGTGAAAGAACCAGCACTGTCCCATGAACTGGGTGACCAAGGCACAAGATCTCTGGTTTATGACCAGTGGCAAGGGTGGGGTCATTAGTGATATTGGAATATATGACACAGGGACCACATTTCTGGAGCAAAACATTAGATCATATGGCTTGATGTATCGGGGCAATTGCATAGAATATTTGAAATTGGAACTAAGCTTGGGATAGATACCATATATAACCTCCGTAAGTATATTATTTATAAAACTTAAAAAAAACCAACTAAAACCTATAGCAAGAAATAAATTTAGAAGAGGCAGGCTGGTATAAAGACCATAGATTCTAGGGCCAGGTTGCTCAGGTCTGAATCCTCTCTCTGCCACTTGCTAGCTGGACCATCATGAGTTACTTAAATTCCCCAAGCCTTAGTTACTCAACTATAAAACTGGGGTAAGAAATAGTCCCATCTCATTGGATGATCTTGAAGATTAAATGAGTCAATGTGTTTAAATGCCGCCGGCTCAGTGCCTGGCCCATGGTAAGCATTAAATGAGTGTTTGTTAGTAGTAACTTTGTATTTGACCCAGTATACAAATACTTCCACACACATAATATCTGAAGCAGAAATTGATTAGTGTAATACATTTTGATGTTTTCTATTTTATACTATTCTACTTGATTTCATTAAAAACATACAATTCACCATCTCTAATAAGGGTTGGATTACACTTCTGGCCATAGTGTCTTATGGAGCTGTGAGCATCTCTCTAAGCAGCAGTACTATGAAATAGGGGATCTTGGTTCAAATGTTTATGATATGATTTACTTTTCCTCCTTTGATAAAGTAATTCACCCTCAGGATTTCTAGAATCAAAAGAGGAGGTAGACTGAAGCTTAAGGATTTGGCTTCGAACTTTGGGTATCTGAGAGCTGGAAAATGATGGGCCTCAGTTATTGGAACTTTGGATTGGGTAATTCTGAGGGACTTGAGAGGAGAGGAACAAAGTGGAGACTTTCCAAGATTCCTGCTGTGTCACTTGAACTCCTGCTCTCAGAAAGTACAGTTAATAATATCACTCTCCAGCCCTTCTGTCTCCTTTCCTTTCCTGAGGAAATACGTTGTTGGCTGGACCTCAGTGAGTTGAAATAGCAGATAAATGAAGACCTTGTTCCTGTCTCGCCAAGCCCCCAGGTAAATCATTTAAGTGCAAATAAATGCCTTTGCGTTTGTTAGGGTTGGGTGATTTGTTTCCAAATGGGAAAGAGGTTATGCTTTCATTTGTGAAATATCTTTCTTCTCTCCTTCTGATGATGAAAAGTGCACCTAGAGTCAAGGTGAGGCCTATAAACTGAATTCATAAACAGTGTGAATCCACAATAAAATTATATGCATCTTTAAAAATGGCCTCTCTTCCTATAATTGCCCTGATGCAATGCTGTAAACTTCTGACTTGAGGTATTAAATGCGTATAAAAGGAAACCATGTCACACAAATTCAGATGTGTTGGAATGATTAAAAATGAATTTCTAATGAGGAGGTATGTCAGTAAAATCACAATTAAAATAGTGCTTCAAATGATCAGGACTTGCTTTTATTTTATATTTTGTGGCACAGTATTTCCCAGAAGGTTATGACTACATATGGCTGATAAGGAAAATGGAGACATGAAAATGAGGTCATGTCCAAGTGGGTGAGAGGCGATCACCAGTAGCAGCCAAGCCAAATCTGCTTCCTATGCAAATGATGGCCCAGGGGCTGGCAGGAGAGCCATTAAGGTCTTTGTTAAGTTCTGACTCACCGCCATCTGCTCTCAAGTCCTGCTGTCCTAAATGGGCAATGTTGTAACATCTGGGATAGAGATTTTCTTCAGCGCATTCTGATTTCAGATGGTCAAACAGGTTCTGTCTGATTAAACGGTGGTTTAAAGCTTGTTCATTTTTTTCAATCATTTGCCCTCCCTGCCTTGTTTTTAGACCCAGTATTAAAAACTTTTGCCTAATAACTTCTGTTTATTTTTCAAGGGAAAAGGAGGATGTTTGGGATGGTGGTTATCAAAAGTAAGGTAGGGATTAGTATGCAATTTTTATTTCTTCTTGTTTCTATCATGAATCTAGAGACTTTCTTGGGATCCCTTGTGCATTCATTCACTCATTCACTCATTTACTCATTGTTGGTGTATTTAACAAATATTTATTGAGCATCTACTTATGTGCCAGAGATTATGATAGGACTGTGGAATAACTGGTGAGCAGAATCAAAGAGGTCCTGGCCCCCATGAGGATATTCTAAGTGGGCTAATGGAAAACACAATTATGTTTGGTTTTGCCTGAGCTATGAAGAAATGAAACAAGTTATCTGAGAGAGCAATTTGGTGGAGTTGAGATCATGGGTAGGGTAATGGCAGGATTGGTTTAGATGGGCTGGTCAGGAAGGCTATATATCACGTTGTTAAAAGTCAGTTAATTGAAAACCAGTTTGCTGAACGCTAATTCACTGCATGGCCAAATTCATTGAAGGACTAACTCACTAAGGTTGTTTACGTCATCTGTACTATTTAGTTTTGGTTTTCATCTTGATTTTCTACCAACATTTTAAGGACTTTTCAACTGCGTTTTCCCTAATCAGCGTCAAGAGCTTGGGGAGTACAGAGGACCACAAAAAAATGTATTCATAAGGATATACTCTTGAATGGGAAGAATTGTTATAAATGTATTTTTCATTAAGTTATCTTTATTCATAAGGATACATTTATATGAACTCTTCACATTTAAGAATATATGCAAGAAGACACTATTTATAAGGAATATATTCATAAAAAGAATATTTTCTTTGAATATATTCAGAAAACAATGTATTTATGAGGAGAATATATTCATAAGAATACGTTCAACTTTTTTCCTGCTCCAGCTCCTTGCTGTTGCTACTGGAGACTGAGAGACAGAATTAGAGGGAGAGGGGGGGAAACTGAGGCATAGATGGAAAAGAATGTGTTTCCAGCTCAAGTGCTGGGGAGGTGGAGAAGAGAGAAAACATTTCTTTAGATGAGATTTTAAAAGCGAAATGAAAACCGACCAACTGAACTAGGAAGTTAAAAGACATCATTATCTTAGGCAAATTGATCATTTGGGGAAGGAGTCATTCAAGCAATTGCTATTTGGGGGATTAGTAGATTATATGATTTATCACCTAAACTGGGATGCTTTTGAGAGTGAAAGGGGTACTGTTAATAATCATGCTGGGACAGTAGGTATAAATTAAAACTCTTCTGGGCAAACTGAGATGTACGGCCATTCTGTGTCCCTGCCTCATGGTCCAAACTGGTCTCTGCTGCCTGTGTTTGAGTAAGGTTGGGCATGCACAAACCCGAGGAACAGTCTGGATCTGCTTGGTTTTGCAATATGGCTACATGGCTGAATGTGAGATTGAATATGAGGATTGTTTTCAACATGAATACCATCTTCTGTTTGCAAGATCTAAAGCTGTTGGGTATTAGGATATGTTTTAAGGAGAGCTGTGATTTCTTGGATGGCATCCATGGCACTTATTACCTTTCAGTGGATGACTTCCAATTCTAGATCTCTAGGCCAAGCTCCAAACTGAAATTTCCAAACACAAGCTGGACATCTCCCGTAGGCACCTCAAATCCAACATGTCCCAAGTCGAACTCCCAGGAAGAGAATGTAGAGAGATTAAAAACCAGACCTTTGGGAAGGCTTCCTCACTGCCATTTTTTCATGCTAAGCTTAATTATATTTTTGACAATCTGAAAGGACTTTCTTCCTTCTCTTTATTCCTCAAAGCCTGTCTGCCTTTTAGAGACCAGTTCAAATCTCATTTTTCTGTGGCACCATCTTTATGAAATAGCCACATTTCTCTTTCCCTTATACTACTTACCAATTATTTATGATTGCAACCCAGGGTGGTCACAAGTAAGGCCTGTGGGTAGTACCATTTAGTTAGGAACTGCATTGTTTTCTAAGTGTTTTAGATGAACCAGATATTTTTATCCATAACAATTAGCACAGTGCTAAGCAGATAAGAGGGGGATCATTTAATTCACACGAAGAATATTTACTGAGGACAAGATTATGCACCAGGTACTATTTTACTTTCTGGAGATTGAGTAATAAACGAAACAGAGAGTGTCATGACCAGAAGCTTACATTTTAGTAGAGAAGATGGACAATGAAAAAAAACAACTCATTTTAAAGATGAGGAGAATTAGGCCATGAGAAATGAAGGGATGTGTCTAAGGACATACAGAATCTAGTGTAGAAACCAGGGCTTGAATGTGATGTTCCTTCTGGGACAGCCTTCTTTCCCAGCACACCAAACTGAGGGCTCTGTCTAGCATTCTGGAGGAGATGCTCCACCAGAAGGGTGTTTGTCTGTCCCTCTGTAGCTGCATTTCTGGGCGGGCAAGAGGGATCCTGAGAGTCTCAGCTCCTTCTGATAAGAAGATGACCCTTTCTCTTTCCACACTTCCATCTGCTGTTGCTGAGAGAAAGGCTAGGAGCTGTGAGTCCTCCAGACTATACCACAGGGGCAGGAGTGATGGGGTCCTAGAATTCTGTGGACTCTTGGTAAACCGCGTCAGTCCACTTTCCCCTCAACACTTAGAGCTTCGCCACTTTTTATCTTGACTAGTTGCGTCGTGTACTGCCTCGCAATTTCTGTTAGTCACCGCGAGAAGCTGTGAGCTGGACAAATATTGTAGGACTTCACTTATCTGAGGTACAATCAGATTCATAGAAGCAAAAAAGCAGAAGGTGGTCACCAGGATCTGGGAGGATGGAGGTATGGGAGTAGTTTGATGGAGAGTTTCTCTCTCGCAAGATGAGAAGAGTTTTGGAGATTAGTTGGACAGCAATGTGAATGTCCTCAACACTACTCATCTGTACGCTTAAAAACGATAGACTTTTATGTTATGTGTGTTTGCCACAATTAAAAAAAAAATAAAAGAGCATAGGACCCAAGCTCATCTTTCAGCCCCCGGTAGGCTCACCCCCATTCATGTGTGTACGACCTTAAAGCTGCTCCTTCTTCAACAATCCTGACCTACTGTAAATATTACTCATTTGTCTGCCTGTCCCTCTCTCCCTTCAGCTAGGGTATTCTGTCCATTGGAGCAGAGAGTTTTGTTGGTTTTATTTACTGTAATAATCATAGCACCTGTAAGGGTGCCTGACACACAGTAGGTGCCAGTACATATTTATTGACTGCTGACAGGGGACTTTTGTGTGGATCCACACAGGAGGATGAGCAACTTATTAGGGACGTAGCAGAAGAAAGGTAGAGAAAAGCAGTCAGTCACACCACCAGCTCTCCCTCTTCACGTAATTAGTCTTTGCCACAGAAAATATCTTTGTGACATGTTTTATTAAAAAAAAATAGAATTATGTATTTCAAAGCGGTTTGTTTTGAAATATAGCTGGGGAACGATAGGGGAGGGCTTTTCTGTTTTATGAACCAGCCTATTTATTGCCACCTAGAGTATTTCCTTTTAGGGCTGCAGGGTGCCCTTTTTTGCCACCCCATTTTTTATTTAGTGACACTATTTCATGCTGGTTTCCACCTTCATTTTTCACTAAAAATATATTACAGACTCTTTTTCTTCATTCACCCCCTTGAATTATCACTCACTTGTCTTATGGATGTTCTAATGCTTCAAACATTGCTGCAATCATAGGTAATCCAAAGAATTCTACCGTATTAACAGCACAGCCAGGAGCTAATCAGAAGTCTTCATTTGGCTGACACAATTCACAGCCCACGAGGGGTGATTGCTCCATCTCTTGCCTTCTTTTTTTTCTGCATTGTTTTTCATTCTGAATTTATTTGGTTTTTCCACTATTTTTCAGATATTTTCCCTTGAGCTTTCTTGCTGCACCTACACACACGTGTTTGGACTATTTTATGTGATTTGACCATCTATTTAATTAATTACCTGGTCGCTTCTACTGAAAACATGAAATCCTTTTTTTTTTTTTTTTACAACATTGAACTATTTGATCGATCTGATGAATGAACTGAGTCCAAATGATTTTAATAGCCATCAGTGGTGACTTGCCATCTGTCTCAGAGAAATTTAACTTTACGCCAACTTTCGTTTTCTTTTTATTTAATGCCTTCTCTTTCTGTTAGTTTTTTTTTTTTTTAATTTTTTTTTTAAGATTTATTTATTTGACAGAGAGAGAGATGACAAGCAGGCAGAGAGGCAGGCAGAGAGAGGGGAGGAAGCAGGCTCCTTGCTGAGCAGAGAGCCCGATGCGGGGCTCGATCCCAGGACCCTGGGATCATGACCTGAGCCGAAGGCAGCGGCTTAACCCACTGAGCCACCCAGGCACCCCTCTTTCTGTTAGTTTTAAAGTGATCTCAGAGCTCCTTTTGAGGTGCAGGCTTTTCTTGAATACCAGAGCAGCTTATTTGCCCTAGACTGCATTATGAACTCTTATTCTTGAGAGGACAGCAAGAGTTTTCTTGTTTCTAGACCTCTGTCTAGTAGAAATGAATGTGATAAAATAAAAAACAGGGTGTATTTCTTAATATATGCTATAATATGCTATATAAATGTAAGTCCATAAAACTTAAGGCTTTTCTGTGTGTGTATCTCTGTGTGTGTGTCTATCCTTGAACTCTAGGCATTTTGATGTAATCAGGTATCAAGTTAGGGTCCATGGTCCAGTTATTCTTACATAATTTACTGTTGGTAAATTTTTTTCTTACTTCCTATTTAAAAAGTAGGTATAAATGGTAAAAGAGACATCTCATAATCTTTTCCCCAACCCCCATCCTACTCTGGCCTTTATATTAGTTATCAGTAATTATAAGTCACAGTGTGGTATCACTTCAGAGTTCTGAATTTGGAAATTTTGGAAATCCTTCATGTGACCTCAAATCAGGGATGGAGTTGTTCATGGCTGTTTTTTGCTTCTGCTTCTTACACCGTCCCACTTCACCCATACGTCCTGCTTCCCATGCAGAGACACTGCTATGCAAAATGCATGCCACATTTATAGTTTCTTGGCATTTCTAAGCACTTCTTTCATATGGAATATATATTGTACACTGTGTTATATGTCATGTCACAGTAATACCTCAGGAGGCTGGCATGGTTTGGCATAAAGTGTTTGGATGATTATTGTTTTGGATAACTTGATTTGGGTAACAGACTTTCTTGTTTAAAATGGACAATGTGTAAAAGTCTATACTCTACATCCTAGTAATTGGAATATATAAAATATAACTAATCCTTTTCTTAATGATGTAGGTCATCCGTTAAAGAACATTAGTGGGTTGTACAGGTAAGTGCTTTCAGAGCTGGGTTTTGATTCAGTCAGAATTCTTGGTTGCAAGCAACAGCTAATGGACTTTGGTTTATTAAGGACAGAGGGCACTCAAACTGGAGACATTCGACTTTGGGACTAGACTTCTAGAAATAATGCCCCAAGACAGGCCAAAGATCTGGTTCTGTAAGGAAAGTACGATCACTGCAGCCACTGACTACTTGGAAGCATAGTTTTAAATGCAACTTCTCTGCCAGCAACCCCCCTTACGGCTCCTTCTGTGGCCACTGGTATGAGAGAGGGAGAAGGAAAGGAGAAGGATAGAGAGAGAGAGAATTGCTAGAACATTCAGTGTTAGTGTCCCTTCTGTACCAAGACTTGTGTGATATTACAACTTGGCTTCATGGATGCGCCCTGTGGTGAAGGGATAGCTGATACTTTCAGCTCCTGCAGGGGGAGACTGTCTACCCTCCACCGGAACTCACAAAGTGTGGAATTCCCCCAACAAAGAAAGGGAAGCCAAGATGAACGTCAGGTGCCCACTTTAGTTAAATATGTAATATTCCAGGACAATTGCTGGCACTCATTACTTTGCTTATGTCCTGATACGAGCACGGTTCCTTGTTTCCGGGAGGTGGGGAACAGCCTGTGTGATCTGTGGGGTCAGAATCAGAATCTCCGAGCGTGTTTTTTTTTGTTGTTGTTGTTCTTGTTAAAGTTCTTTAATATTTTTATCTTTGAAGTTTGGCTTCTTTGACACTGTTTACATCTTATTTTAGCATCCAGAGTCATTTGTTTTACCTTCATGGTTTTTTGTTTGTTTGTTTTTTGCCATCTTTTAGAATTTTGGGATATTTACTCCTATTAGTCTATTAAAGACAGGCAGTGTTGTTTCAACTGTTGACATAATTGGGCATCCTGTCTTCTGGATTTCCTTAGGATCAGGTAATTGTGAAATTTGTTCTGGGTGTAGGTTAATTCAGGTTTACCACTGTCTAGTTCTGAAGAAGCTCAGATAAAATTCGTTGTGTGAATGTGGATGATTGTCTCAGTTTACTTTGTGTGAATGGAAGTGATCCTGCTAGGGTTGGACTCCTGGGTACTGGGAGTGCAGTCGAAAAGGGGAGATAAAGGGAAAAGGCAGAAATGGGGCTAGAATCCTGTCTCCATGGCACTGGCACTTTGGCCATGTTTTTCTTACCTCCCAGAGGGTCATCCAGAAATCCAACCGCCTATGCTCTTGACCTTCAAGCATGGTCAGTATTTATTACACCTGTCCATCAGCTATTTTTATGATTTTTATTTTTTAAACTATTTTAAAAATTTATTTGAGAGAGAGAGTGAACGAGAGACAGAGAGAGAGTGAAAGAGAGACAGAGCACATGAGCAAGGGCAGGAGGAGAGGGAGAAGCAGACTCCCTGCTGAGCAGGGAGCTAGACATGGGGCTCAATCCCATGTCCTGACCCAACCTGAGTGGAAGGCAGATGTTTAACCAACTGAGCCACCCAGGTGCCCTATTTTTATGATTTTTAGAAGCACTGGTAGTAGATAATAATGAATAGGAAGAAGATGTTCAAAAGCATGATGTAAAATTATAATGCTGCATTTTAAAGACCTAGATTTGGTTCAGATCCAGGTTCTACCAATGACTATGTGAACTTGGGCGCATTATAATCAACCTCTCTGACCTCCAGTGTCTTTCTCTGCAAAGTGAGATAATGCTTGTTTTGTATTCCCTTTGAAGATTAAATGAGGTAAATAGGTAAGTTGCCAGTTGTAAGAGAAAGTATTCAGTAAATTTTGAATCCCTTCTCTGGAGTTTAATGTATGCTGACCCTATTCCCCCTGAGATGACTTTAATATCTGTTTACAGTATTGCTGATGGAGGATAGTGTCAATCCAGAGTTTGACAGCCCCTCACTCCTATGTATATCCAGTGTCACTCTTAGAATCACAATGAACTTTCTAACTTTTTTCTGCATAACTTGATGGGATTAGGAAATGATGGCTATTTTGGAAACATTCCAGCATAGAAGCAATACACCAGAAGAAATAAAATTCTGGCAAAATACCTCCTCCAAGGAATAATTCTGTTTTTGGAGGGCTACTATGTATATTTTGCTTTATGTTGTATTTCCTAAAATGGATTTATTTATTTATTTTTAAGTAATGCAATAATTTAAAAGAAAGCACCATCTTGGCTTCTATTTCCCCCCAAAGACAATAGTTTTCTTCATTAGGATGCCTAATTAAAAAGTAGCATTTGTGCTTCTGCCAGCCTTCCAAAAAAATTCACTGCTAGGCAGAGGAAGAGGTTGATAAATAAAAAGTAATTTGTTCATAAAATTTATAAGCTGCTGCAAATAAGGGCGCAGGAAGAAAGTGCCAAGTCAGCTTGAAATGGGAGATAATAATCACAACAGCAAATGTACAAATGCATTATGATAAGGATAAATCAACTGGCAAGACTAGATGTGAATAATACGGAAAAAACAACTAAGTGGAGAAATGTCAAATGAAGATTATCTTTACTTGTGAAGAATCTATTTAAATTCCAAGTCCAGCGCAGGGTTTCTACTTCCCCAAACCTTAAGGGCTTCTACTGACTAACAGCAGTCCTAGTCCCAGCAACAATAAACTCTTTATTTTCCTTTCAGCGCCTAGGAGTTCTGTGTCAAAGAGACAGGCTTTTTCAGTCTTTGTGTGTCTTTAATTGCAGATTTAAGAGGGGCTCCTGCAGGCTCTGCGTGGGGCGGGAGATGTCTGTCATCAACGGGACAGAAGTTTGCTTCTTTAACTGGCCTTTGCCATCAAGAGCATTTGTTGAGCACTTTAGTCTTGACCTCCTAAAGTAAATGTTTTATTGAACAAGCATGACTTTATAACCATAAAATAACTTTAGTATTATTATTTTCTTCCCCTGTCCCTTTCCATTTGTTGTGTGGAGCTAGTTCTTCCTTGTTCCCGGGTGAAAGATAAAATTTAAGGTGCACTGTAGCTACTATCTGGCCGCTCACTTAACAGTAGGTCATCCTGGTAGTATGGCCAAGGCAGTGTGATACTAGGATGAGTGTATTTCATTCAAGATTAGTGCTTTTCCTCCTTCCCCAGGTCAGGCCTACTGAAGGCTGGCCATAAGCACTGAGCAAAAGGGGATCTGGTTAGCTTCTTTTCTTTTCCCTCAATGTGCATTTACCACCCGCCCCACCCCCATTTTGAGAGAAAGGCCACTATTTCAGATCACCTTCAAGGTAGAAGGTAGGAGGGGCTGGAGAAAAAGGGGTGTAGCCAGGAAAGATATCACCTTTCCTACTGCTGTCATCACAATGGCAGCTGACTCCACAGGTGGGCTGACTTGATTAGGGGGCACATTAGTGGGTTATCTGAGTATCCTCACCTCTAGGAGCTGTCACTTGCAATCCATCATCAAATCTGTTAATTCTGTTTTCAAAAAATAGGCCACATCTCACTGTTTTGTATCTCATCCACTGTGCCCCATGCTCTAAGCGACCACCAGTTCTCTCCTGGATTTTTACGGTGGCCTTCTCTTAGCTGGTTTTCCTGCTTCTGCCTGTGTGTTTCTTACATATAGTAGCTAGAAGGATCCTTTAACATTTCGTTCAGATTATGTTATTCCTTTGTTCAAACCATGTGGTGATTTCTTTCTCACTCAAACGCCTTTGATATTCTACATGGTCTGCTCTTCCCCAACTGTACTTTTTGGACCTCATCTTCCACCAGTCTCCTCAGTTTTCCAGAACATTGCAGACATGATTCTACCTCAGTACCTTTGCATTTGCTGTTCTTTTACCCATGATGCTTGCCCTCAGATATCCACATGGCTTACTCTCTCATCTCCTTAAAATATTTGTGTAAATGTCTCTTTCTTAGCAAGCATTTCACTGATTGTCTCATTGAAAGCTGCAAACTCTCCTTTCCCTAAGCACCCTCCCAATTCCTCCCTGGCTTTATTTTTCTCCATAACGATTTTTTTTTTAATTAAAAAAAATTTTTTTTATAAACATATAATTATTTTTATCCCCAGGGGTACAGGTCTGTGAATCGCCAGGTTTACACACTTCACAGCACTCACCAAAGCACATACCCTCCCCAATGTCCATAACCCCACCCCCTTCTCCCAAACCCCCTCCCCCCAGCAACCCTCAGTTTGTTTTGTGAGATTAAGAGTCACTTATGGTTTGTCTCCCTCCCAATCCCATCTTGTTTCATTCATTCTTCTCCTACCCCCTTAACCCCCCACGTTGCATCTCCACTTCCTCATATCAGTGAGATCATATGATAGTTGTCTTTCTCCAATTGACTTATTTCGCTAAGCTGATACTCTCTAGTTCCATCCATGTCGTCAAAATCTCCATAACAATTTTTTTGATCAACTATTTATTTTACTTATATATACTTTTTTCTTCTTTTATTATAAACTTAACAAAGGTTTGATTTTTATCAGTTTGTTCCCAGTTGTATCCCTAGCGTGTAGAACAGTGCTTGGCATGTAATAGGTGCTTCATAATATTTTTGAAACAATGAATGACTGATCACACTGAATGTGCTTTATTGTAATTCGTGTGTTTCTTTTTTTTTTTTTTTTAAAGATTCCATTTTATTTGACAGACAGAGATCACAAGTAGGCAGAGAGGCAGGCAGAGAGAGAGGAGGAAGCAGGCTTTCCGCCAAGCAGAGAGCCCGACGCGGGGCTCGATCCCAGGACCCTGGGATCATGACCTGAGCCGAAGGCAGAGGCTTTAACCCACTGAGCCACCCAGGCGCCCCTCATGTGTTTCTTAGTCATTTTTTCCCCTGCATACCTAGCTTAGCACCTGGCAGAGGATAAGTTCTCAATAAGTATTTATTGAATAAATTAAAGAGTGACTGGGTCAAGGGAGATAGTTGGAGAGGGTGGAAAAAAGAAATGGAGGAGTCAGCTCTGATGGAAGATTGGGGAGAAGGTTGTAAGGCAAAATAAAATGGCCAAATATTCAAGGGAAAAAAAGTGATGGAATTTGGGATGGAAGAGGCTGAGGCCTTGAAGGTGTGGTGGTGTAGGGTTGCCAAGCTAGTTGCAAAGGGTTAAGAGGTGCAGTGGAGGTGACAGAGCAGAGACTGTCGCGGAGAAGTTTGTGAGTGGACTGTGTGGAATTCAGCCTGAGGGGAAGTTGGTTGGGGTAATATATGTGTGTATATTAGCCAAGGGAGGATTGAAGAGGTCTGTAGTGTTGAGTGGAGATATATACTAAAGATTCAGTAAGGAAGATAGATGTTGGAGCAGCTTTGGGAGAAGGCAGAAGGAGGGGGGTCTGAGGATAGGAGAAGACCCAGTCCTGGGAAGAAGTAACCTTATCTCTTCTCTGAGGTAGGGGGCAACACTGGTCCTGGCTTGGATATTTGGGTGCAGAGGAAGGGAGAGAGGAGCCTACCTATTTATTTATCTTTATAATTTATATTTCTTTCTGCCTCCTCATCTATCCATCTGTTCATCCATCCATCCATCTTTCCACCTATGGATTATCTATTGAATGTTTCATTTTTCTTAGAACCCAGCCTAATTTCCTTGGTCCTTCTGATGGCTTGTCCCCATTGATGGGGGTGGGAGGTTGTGGCATTCTGAGGTGAAGCTAGGGAATAAAGAACTTTTTCAAGGTATGTGCAGTTCTCCATGGCAAGTGAGGGGTTTTGAATTACCCTGTACAATGATTTCTCTAGCCTGAAGATCACTTTGAGGTCAGCTAGACACAGTGCAAGATAAAAAACAACAGCTTACTAATATTTAGAATGCTATACTTTCAAAGTACTTAAAACCCCAAATCTTGCAGCTAATTGCTTATTTCCACTTAGTTCTCTGCAGACTTGGCAAGATGATTGTAGGTAAATAATTTCTACCTTTCCCTGTAATATCCAGCAAAAGAATTGAGAAATGCTTCTTTTTCTTCCAATAATTACCACTTCTATTTATGAACAATGGAAGGGAACAAAATAAAGAGTAAATGGAAGAAATGAAAAAATAAATTCACCCGGCCTTGACACTCTGTCCAGTTAATGAACCCTACGGAGGAACCACATTAACACTGGCACCCTTTTTAATGATGGAATAACTCAATATGTGCACTCATTCGGGACGTTTATAGATTATTAATTACCCACACACAGTATTCCAGGTATAAATGTAATTACCCAGAGCCTCTCTTTTCTTGCTCGCCCAGTGTCTTGACTTGTTTCCTAAACACTCCTCAGGCGTGTGGAGCACCAGACATACTCTGCGCCCCTTGGAATCATTTTAGCATTCTCCGACCAGTCTTTGCTTGGGTTGACCTGGCAGATATTGTGTGCTAAGTGCCTGCTTTGAAGTACTGATTCTCAGGGCAAAGGTTTGAGGATGATGATGACACTCCCAATCACGCTCATGTTCACAGAGGGGAGATGGGAAGCAGATTACGGGGACTGATTTATTTTGGAAACTTAGTGGAAATTCTTGTTGCCCTTGCCTCTGAATCTATGCTTAAAGATAGTTTAAAAATAACGAGGGCCGTTAACTGGAGAAAGAAACATGCCGAGCAGATGGTCCATCAGAGTCCGGGAGCCTAAACTGATGGTAAACCCGGGTGGAGATTTGGAAATAGAGGTTTCCTTGGGGAAATTATTTTGTGTTCCCAGATGTGCAATAGTTATTTCAGTAGCAATAAGGGTGACCTTAAAGAGGGGTCTTAAAGGGTTCTGACG
The DNA here is from genome assembly GCF_011764305.1 of Mustela putorius furo. Classification (NCBI taxonomy): domain Eukaryota; kingdom Metazoa; phylum Chordata; class Mammalia; order Carnivora; family Mustelidae; genus Mustela; species Mustela putorius. Next base: position 2,094,990 of record NW_025421294.1, read on the forward strand.
TGACTCAAGGCTCAGACTTGTAAAGATTTACAAAGCAAGGTTTTCACAGTGCTGAGAGAATTTTTGCCCAATCCCTGTGGCCTGGCCTGGGAGAGTCTTGAGCCCACCGAGATGGGGCATCGACTTGACCTTCACTGGGGCAGAGGGTCCCTCTCTCTCCCCAGATGTACTATTATTATTATTAATTAATTTATAAAGATTTTATTTATTTGACAGAGAGAGCTAGAGATGACACAGAGAGAGCACAAGCAGAGGGAGCAGCAGAGGGAGAGGGAGAAGCAGGCTTCCTGCTGAGCAGCAAGCCCGATGTAGGGCTCAATCCCAGAATCCTGAGACCATGACCAGAGCCTGAAGACAGATGTTTAACAACTGAGCCACCCAGCCACCATAATAATAATAATAATAATAATAATAATAATTATTATTATTATTCTGATTGTAAACCTAACATGTGCTGACTATAAAATGCTAAAGATTTTAGACATAAATGAAATAGAAAGCAAAAGTCTCTGTGATTTAACACTATAGAACAACCATTGTTACAATTTTTTGTATACCTTTCTAGAAGTTTTTTTTTTTGTTAAAGATTTTATTTATTTATTTGACAGAGATCACAAGTAGGCAGAGAGGCAGGCAGAGAGAGAGGGGGAAGCAGGCTCCCTGCTGAGCAGAGAGCCCAATGAGGGTCTCCATCCTAGGACCCTGGGATCATGACCTGAGCTGAAGGCAGAGGCTTTAACCCACTTTGCCACCCAAGTACCCCCCCTTTCTAGAAGTTTGCGATGCATCTATAAGCACATGTCAGCACATATATGTCTTTTAGATAAATAAAATAATGTCAAAACTACTCTTCTATAAAATTTTTTAACAAAATATTTCACAGATATCTTTTTATGTGAATACATAGAAATTTTCTTGTTCTTTTCCAATGTTGAATAGTTTGCAGTTATATGATACAGTATAATTTATTTAATTGGTCAATTAAAATGTGATTAAAAATTTTTTATAAGTCATGCTGCAAAGGGAAAATGTGTACATGAGTTTTTGTTCATTTGTTTATTTCTTTTGGGTGGATTCTACAAGCTTAACAGCTAGGTCAACACAAATACTTTTCGGTATATATTGTCTCATTCAGTACCTCCCTGAAGTTGAACTGATTTGTACTTCACCAGTGGGGTATTTATGCTTTCACCAACTTTGAATATTATAAGTCTCGTTAGTCTTTGTTAATCTTAAGGTGGGACATGATAGATTGTTGTTATTTTAATTTGTTTCTTTGATTACTAAGCAGGTTGAATAACTTTTCATAGGTTTTTTAGGAATTTGTGTTTCTTCTTTTTAAGTTGCCCTGTTCATGAGTCTACTAATTTTTGGGGAAAGAGACAATACTTGTCTTGTTTTTAACTGATAAGTAAGAAGTGTTCAGAAAATAGAGATACTAACATTTTTACTGCTCTACATGATACCTGTTTTCTTCACAAAATATCTTTTATTGTTGCTTTTATTTATAATTGTTTTTTAAACTAAGAATGTAATAAAAATTCACTCATTGTATTTAGCTGTTAGGTACCTTTAGTTTCTTTTTAATAGAGAACAATCACTCAAAATTTGTTTCCAGGTAATATTCACTTTTTGAAAAACTGTTATTGATTTTTTTTAAGTGTTCTGTAGTCTATTACGTAAGTTTCCTTCTAGTCTTAGTTTACCAATGGATTTAACATGAAATGAATATAGAAATTTATCAGTTGCATTTTCTGCATTTATTAAAATGATAATTTGGTCTTTTATTTCAGTCTATTAATCTACTGAATGAGACCGATAGATTTTCTAATGTTGATCCATCCTTGAATTCCTGAAATAAATCCTAGTTAGACATTTTATGTTGTTCTTTTAATGTGTTGTTGGTTCTGTTTATTAATAGTATTTTTAGGTGTGTGTGTGTTTATGTAGGTATGTATATATGTGCCTGTATATATATTTTCATAAGTAAATTTGATTTATAGTTTACTTCTTTTTTCCATTAGCTTGGTCATTTTTGATATCAGAAATATATTAGCCTTGTGAAATGGGTTCTTAAAAGCTTTATAGAACTTTCTTAAGCCAACATTTGCAACTTTTTGGTAGAGTTGTGTTTGCAAAATATTTCAATTTCTGTTCTTTTAAAAACAATTCAGGTAGTTTCTTAGAAAAATTTTTTATCTTTTTTTGGCTTCCACATTGTTAGTGTAAGGTTATAAGTAGCATTATTTTATTAAAAATAGTCTTTTCTCTATCTGTAGTTATATTTAATTTTTCATTGCTGGTGTTGTGTATGTGTTCTCAAACCTTTTTTCCTTTTATCAGATTTGTCAAACATCTCTTAAAGCTCTTTTAAAAGAAACTGGTCTTAGTTTTACTTAACAATTCTCTTTGTTCTAAACTTTCTAATTCATTGGTTTTCTTTGTTTATTTTGTTGTTCTTTTTCTAGCTTGAGTCTTATTTTCCAAAAATATTTACTCTAGACATTTCTTGTTTTTGGAAAAAAAAGTTATTTAAGGATATAATTTTCTCCTGAGTAAGGTTTGGCTACATCCCATAGAATTTTCCATGTCATGTTTCAACATATGTTCGTTTCCAAGTAATTTATAAATAAAGTTTTTATTTACTCCTTGACACAAAAGTTATTTAGGAGAGTGAGGTTTCAGATTTAATTACATTTTAATCAGTGAGTTGGTCCTATAAGAGTCCTTCTTTTAGAAACTTACTGAGAAATTTTTTATGGCTTATTAAGCGATCTTTCTATATATTTTAAATGAATGTTCCATGGGCATTTGAAAGTAAAGTGACCCTTTTTAGAGAGATCATGATTTTTCTATGAAGTAAGACTTGCTATATGTATTATTCACATCTTTGTATATATATTTTTTGTCATCTTGGCATGATAAATTTTGGGAATGGTTTGTTAACCTTTCCCTCTATATCTATGGGTTTGACTTTTTTTTTCCCCCTATTTCTAACACTTCTTTTTACTTTTTGGTGAAAGTATAGTAAAAAAGTTAAGACCCCTGATGCTGGTTCATCTGCCTGGTTTGAATATCAGCTCTGTCCTCATAAGCTGACAGACCTTGCCTCAACTGTAAAATCACATCATCTGCTTTATTGGGCTCTTGGGAAGATTTCTATGAATTACTGTGTGTAAAGAGCTTAGAACTGTGCCTGACATATTTTGAGAGTTCTATTACTCTTTAATATATCTGCTGCCGTAATACTGAGAGTGAAAAATTTCATGGTTGCTATATATTTTGATGTATCTATTATTTATTGATATGAAACAGCTTCCTCTGTCCCATATAGAGCTTTTTGCCTTGAATTCTATATGAGCTAATGTTAATATTACTATAGTGCTTTCTTTTTGTTTGTATTTGTCTGGTTTGTCTGTGGGCATCGGCACATTTTCAACCTTTCTATTACTTTGTAGTATTATTTGTGTCTGATATATCTCTTGTAAACAGCATACAGTTGGAACTTGCTTTTATTTTTAATCAGTCTGAAAGTTGCTATCTTATTTATTTATTTATTTATTTATTTGACAGACAGAGATCACAAGTAGGCAGAGAGGCAGGCAGAGAGAAAGGAAGGGAAACAGGCTCCCCGCTGAGCAGAGAGCCTGATGTGGGGCTTGATCTCAGGACCCTGAGATCATGACCTGAGCTGAAGGCAGAGGCTTTAACATTGAGCCACCCAGGGGCCCCAAGTTGCTGTCTTTTAAAACAGAAGTTAACCTATTAACAATTGTTGGGATTACTGACATTACTGATATTCCTGTCTTCTTTGTGTTTATTGTTGGGTATGTTCTAGATTTCTTGTCAAGTATGGATTGTTGTCCCAGGGGCCTTCTAGTGCTGTAGCTAAATTTAGATCTTTCTAGGCTGGTGTGGCTAGAAAAATGTCTGCTTCTCCTGCTTAAAACAGAAAAAAATGGAAGGGAGCCAGTGGACATAGCATCTGCGGTCACACTCCTTTTGGTATGGTATGTCAGATGTGAGTTTTCTTATGGGTATCTTTTGGTGAATATGTCATAGAAGCCAGCTGCTTTTAAAGATATGGCAGTGTAGCTCTATATCTCTGTCTCTGTCTCCTCACTTAACTCTCACTACAACCCCATGATATTTTATTTATAGAGAAGAAGACTAATTCAAGAAATTAGGGAGTGCTCCTGAGGAATTAAGGAATAAATGATTTATAACATGTAAATTTCTTCCCTCTCCCTCTGTCTATGCATAGGATGTGGAGAAGCTAACACTTGGGTCCTGGAGTGGCTTTTATTGAGTTTCTCAACGAACAGGCTGCCAGTGCCGCTGCCAATGCCATTACCAATGGTGGGGCTTCTTGTTCTGCTCCACCCGTGTTTCATACTAGTTTAAGTTTCCACTCTAAGTTGATTGTTTTGGACTGGACAATCCAGAGACTAGTCGTTTTTTTCTCAGCTAGAGGAAAGAAAAGTGCTAGGTGCCACATCCGGTTTGTCTTTTTTCAGGAACTGGGTCTGATGTCAGTGGGATAAGTGCTTGCTGGTCTCACAAGATTTTGGAAAAGAGAAGGCTCATGTTTCATCCGTCTTTGTATCCTCAGCGTCAAGAATGTCTGGTTCATAGTAGGTGCTATTTCTTAAAATGACCTGTGAAGAGGGAAAGTTATTTTATATTAACATTTGAATTATGAGGTTTTAGAAGAAAGAACCATAGGATACAAAAGTGTTCTCTTCAAATTATGCTTTCTATAACTTTCGTACCACTGTGTATAATGCCATAAGAAAAAAGTGAGTTTATAAGACTTTCAAGAGCTTACTCTGGACAAAAGCAGTGTGTGCTTCAGTAGAAGTTCTGAGTTACCACTGGAGGGTGGAATGACATTGACATATGAATGACTGCATTGGTGATGCAAGTGAGGACATCCAACTAATAAAAGTGCTCCTGAGCCAGCTGCTGGGGAGACATATAGCCCTGATCTCACAGGGATTCCAAATTAAAAAAAAAAAAAAAAGACAACCCAAACGAAAACTCCCAGCTTACATCAGGGAAATACTGCTGTAGAGCTTTAATGAGATCCCTGGGTGAATCAGTTTTTTATACGGGCCTGTTCGACTTCCAAAGATATCTGGCTAGACCTTGATTGATTGTCAGGCTTTTTAAGTAGCATTGATTTTTACTGCTGCAACACTGAGATGATGAGGTCATTGTATTTTGCCACGTTATTGAAGTTCTTGTTAAAGCGACCTGGAGGTTATAAGCACATCTAGCCACTGGCTCCTTGCTTGTGCTAAGTTTCAGAGATGGGAAAGTTGAGGTAAGTCAAATGATGAAGGCAAAAAAATTCTCCTCTCTGATGAGGGGGTGTTTCAGAGTTTTATGAATTACAATGATACTTGGTAGCTATTAATCATAGATGACTTTTTTTTCATGATTAGCTCTCATTTACTGAGTATGTAAGTATATGGGCCCAGGGACTATGACTATGACTATGCCGCCACGAGGTAGGTGTTTTTATGTCTGCTTTGTAGACAAGGAAGCTGAGAGTCAGACAAGTAAGATTGGTCCCTTTGGGTGAACTAGTCAATAGAAGAGCCAGATTTTAGATCAAGGTGCATCTCACTGTAAAGTCCATGATTTTTAAGTGCTGCTTTTCTATACGAAGGGCGTGTGAGTAGTTAGAGATTCCCTTTGGGTAAGATCAGAGAGCAGTAGTTGAGGCTGCTGTGGAAACCATGACCCCTCTCTCCCATGTGGACCAAGATCCTGGGAAAACTGAAAATCACCTAGTAACCTCAGGACACACCAGCTTGAATTTCCCCTCTTGCACCAGGTGACCACCTGAACTTCCCAACTCTGCTTGAAGGGGCGTATGAAGGCTTTGCACATTTTGGGATTCCTCCAGCCACCATATATTGATCAATGGCTGCCAGGAGCTTTAATCCGATTAGAGTCTGTAAAACTGGTTTCCATCTCTGGCGCCTGACTCAGGTTTCAGAGCAAGGGGAAAAAGTATGACATCACCCCTGCTTGCATCTGTGCTGGGTGGCTAATGAAATTATGTGATGGATTTGAGGACCATTAAAGTCAATGTTGATCCTTATTATTATTAAGAGTACTTTCAAATTTACTGCACCATGGGGCAGGCTCGAAAGCATCATTTTTCATAGGTGTGTTCATTGCTCTGGAGTTTAGCACACAACTCCATGGGATATGGAGAATGCTAGCAGCAGAGAATCAATTCTGAAATCTGCAGGATGAAAGTGCATGTAGCTGTTTTGCTGGAGTGGGGGGAAGGTCCTGGGATTTTTCCATAATGAGGCATCGTGATGACCTTGGATTGAAAAAAGCCTAAAATGAGACAAGACATGTTTGTCAAAGAAATATGAAATACTGCTGTTGCCATTAACACCAGCACTAGTATTTTTTAAAAGTTTAAACGGTTAGTGTGCAAAAAGAGTGCTCAGTTCCGGTCACCAACAATTTACTGAGCGTAGATACTGAGCTAGCAGCAGAGATCCTCCATACTACGGGGAAAGGCATGCCTGTTTCATTCATTGGTATATCTCCAGGGCCTAGTAAATGTCAGACATGCAGATATTATTCTGTCTTCAAAACAAACCAACTTTATATATATTGTATAACATACATACTGTAGAGTGCGTAGATCTTAACTGTACAACTCACTGAATTTATATACATACACATGGTCACATTCAGCCATGAATATCACCCAAATTAAGATATAGAATGCTCGAAGGCTCTCTTTTGCCCTCTCTTGCTTTCCCAACCGAGATAACCACTTTTTTGATTTTTATATCCACAGATAATTTTTGTCTGTAACTAATAGACTTCATGTAAGTTCATTTAAAGTTGAATCTTCCTATAAATGGAATCATACACTATGTTATCTTTTCATTCGGTTGCTTTTGCTCACCTCTATGTCCGTGAGATTCATCCATGCTGCTGCACATAAGAGTATGTAAAAGTGGTCTGTTCTTTTTTATTGCAGTGCAATAGTCCATTGCATAACTGTCTCACCATTTATTTATCCCTCTATGATAGATGTTTGCATTGTTTCCAGTTTTCCACTATTTTTTTAAAAAGATTTTATTTATTTATTTGCCAGAGAGAGGAGACACAGTGAGAGAGGGAACACAAGTAGGGGAAGTGGGAGAGGGAAAAGCAGGCTCCTCACCAAGCAAGGAGCCCAATGTGGGACTCGATCCCAGGACCCTGGGATCATGACCCGAGCTGAAGGCAGATGCTTTACAACTGAGCCACCCAGGCATCCTTCCAGTTTTTCACTATTATAAACAAAGCCAATGTGAACATTCTTGTACATGTCTTTTGACTGACTTTTCTTTAAGGCATAAAAGAACTGCTGGGTCATTTAAAATATTTTTGAATTATTGAATGGAAAAATACGGTTCTTTATGTGGCTTGGGCCCACTCAGGACTTGCAAAAAGCCATGGTTGCTTATCCCATGTGTTTTGAGTGAAAAATAATTCAGCAATAGGAAATAATTAAATTAGAATATATACAAATCATTCATTATTAATATAATGACAATATGAACTTAAACATGGTTTTGAGATATAAAGCAATACCAAGAAAGCTAGTAATATAGTAATTTATTATACCAACCTCAATATTATACTGCAGGTTATGTAGTGTAAATTCAGAGTTAGCATATTAGTTCATTAAAAAAAAATTGTTAAGAGCCCATTGTATGTCAAGCATGTTATCTATGAGAACTCATAGATAAGAGGAGGTTTCTGCCCTTAGGAAGTTTAAGTTCCAGTGGAGAAGATAAGCAATACCAAACCAATAAATATGAACTATCAAACATTACCAGTGAAACACACAGTGTGAAAAATTTTGGGGAGGATTAACAATAATATCTGTATTAGCAACAAATTTATGGGTTATTTGTATTTGAACTGCATTTATGCATAGCTTAAGTCCTGGTTATTGGGAAACTCGAGGCCACAAGTCCTATTCATGTGCCTAGTAATAATAAAATAATAATAGCTAATTATCTGGTTTAAATACTTTACGTGGATTACCTCATTTAATCTCTTCACGATGATGTAGGTACTATTCCACATTTTAATGGTGAAGAAACTGAGCCAAGAGGTTGCACAGCTTACACAAAGTGACACGGCTAATATGGGGTGATACTGAGACACAAACCAGGCCATCTGACCTGAGAGCCCATACTCTCAGCACCCGCTCTACCCTATCCTTGTCCTCTGCATGGACAAATACTCATGACTATACACTGTAAGCTTACCCAATGACCTGGAATAAACTACACTGACAAAGATATTACACTAATGGTAATTTAGAAGGTAAAAGTAAAACTCAAATAGCAGTGACTGAAAGCCATGACTGATTGAAGATTCTCATCACTGATACATTATTCACAAATTGTCTTTCTGAAGACTACTGAAATTCTGTCTTGTAGGCTCATGCCCAATATAAGTTTTGCAGTATTTCCAAAAGAATGGCTGCCAGGCTTAACAGAATACTGAATTAAAGATTCAGTAAACTATTCATACATTCAACTTAGAAACTACTGCTAATTCACTTCGGAGGTTATTAGTAACATCCTGTTGTAGGTAAAAGTAAAAGCTATTGGGAAGTATGTCATTTGCTCAGTCTGAAAGAATGACTTGCATTTCTGGATATGTTGATGGTAATTGGAAGGGCTCTCTGGAGGACCGAGGTCTACTCTGAGAATCACTGACCAAAGTGAAAGAAAGTACACGAAGAACATTTCTACGCAACACGCCGAGTGCTATGGCTAGCGGTTTATGTTAGGCTTCAGTGGTGCCTAATAAAGAGCTCCCCTCCCCCCCCCCGTTTCCCTCTAGAGTTCTGAAGCAATTAAGAGTTAATCAAGAAGTAAGATAGAGATAAAAACATCACTGTTGTTACCGATTAAACTGATAATGGAGAACTCTGGAATGAGACAGATTTATGCCCCTGGGCTCAGGCAGCACTGGCCAGACAGGTCTTTCCAGTAGTGACAGTGTGTCCCATATGGTGTCAGGAAAGCTGGAGGAATTACATGTTCTTTGTGGGCAATGTGTACCCTGCTCCCACCCCAAGCTGCTCCATCTCCCACAGGAGGAGGAAGGGGGAGTACAGAGAAGCCAGCACTGTCATGATAGCAGAACTCCCTTACACGGAAGGAAGCATCAGACTTGGGGAAGAAACGTTTCCTGTTCCTGCAAAATACAATCAGTATATACACCATGGCAGTACCAACAAAGTGCACCTAGCCAGGAATAGGAGAAAGCACTCTCAGGAAGAGAACTTGGGCTGAGTCTTGTAGGAACACCAGGAGCTGGCAAGATGGAGTTTGGAAGAGAGGATTTTTATACATCAGGCTTTGGCCTGCAAACCAAATCTGGTCTATTGCCTGTTTTTCGAAATAAGGATTTATTGGAACACAGCCATACCCATTCATTTGCGTGTTGTCTATGCATTTGTGCTATAATGGCACAATCATACAAGGACAGAGACCATATGGCCCCCCAAAGCCTAAAATATTTACTATTGGGTCCTTTACAGAAAAAGCTTGGCAGCCTCTGCTTTAGACAGCAGGTAATGGTAATGGTTGGGACAATGAAGGAGGATGGTGGTGTGCTGGGGATGTGGCACTGGGCACTGTGAGTTGTTTGATGACTTCAGGACCTGAAGCAGGAGGATTGTGGAGGAATGGGAGGACCAAGTAGAGTGGTGAACGATACTTGATACTTGCATGCTTGCAGGGCAGTGTCATAGCTGACCAGGAGAAGAAGGCTGAAAAAAGTGATTACACAGATGGATCCCTGGTTCTCTAGGACTTTACAGACTCTACAGAGAGCAGTGATGCAGGCGGTCAGGTTAACCGTGTTAGTTATATGCAAAAAATGGGCAAGTATCTAACAAATAGAGACTTTAAGTTCACAAAGCATTTGCATTGTACACAAGCCAAAGACACTTTAGAAGGAGCTGTGGCAGTAATGTGTTTAGAAAAGATGAAATCGGACATTTCCTTTTGAGTAGCTTGGGGAAGGGGTTCAGAAAAAGAGGCAAGCTAGCCACAGCAAATGGGAACACTTGGTTAAGAGGGTCAGGTCCAGGGATGCAGTTGAGGGTCAGAATGGAAGGCTGAATGAAGCCAACCCGAGTGTGCTTACCTGGGAAAATGAATGACTCGGAATGTGGATCTAGGAGAGAAGCTCTGTACAGAGGGGTCCAGATCTTGGGACCAATCTTTTCTTTTTGAAATAAGCTGTTCTCCTCTACCCTCCATTATTAGAATTAAGAAATTATTAATGTATGAGCATGCCTCTCTGTCCCTACTTTTTCTCCTTCCATGTGGGGTTATTTTTACTTTTTGGCTCCTGGGATTTGAGTCATGCCACTTAGGATAACAGAGAGAAAAACGAACTAGAAGGAATGGGAGATCAGAGTTGAGAAGTTGTAAAAATACGGCAGGAGGGCTGGCAGATGATTGGAGAATGTATCTGGGCAAGTAGAGGAAGAATGGAAAAAGATCATAGACGGTTTCTTGGGCAGGGCTTGAGGATGAGAAGATTTGGGGAATTTAGAGAGAAAAGGGAAGAGTCTTTGGGGGCTGTTCTGAGCAACTGTAGAAGGTAAATGAAATAGTGGAGATGTCTTGTGCCTGGGTCCATTTCACTCATTGATAGTACCTGACCCCTGAATATGTTTAGGTTTGGGTGTAGTGCTGTCACTTGTAAAATGGGCCCCATCTAATGTTTCCAATGGATTCTATAAACATTAAGACTTTTGGCACTTAATTCTTGGTGACCAAACAGTTGTTTAAATATGTCACCGAGCAGACACTAGACCAAATAAGATTAATTTTTCTTCCTAACTAATTAAAAAAAATTTTTAGTTTCATTCAAACAGCTTTATCAAAGTATAATCGACATATAATAAACTATACATAAAGCAGTCAGTTTTATGTGTTTTGACCTGTATACATATGTGACACCATCACCATAATCAAAATGATGAATATTTCATTCCTCCTAAAAGTTTTCTCAAATCCTTTGTTAATCCTTTCCATACCACTGTCTGCAGGAATCGCTCATCTGCCTTTTGTCATTATAGATTGGTTAGCGTTTTCTAGAATTTTATGTAAATGGAATCATACAGTATCTACTCTTTTGTTCTGGTTCTTTTCACTCAGATTAATTATTTTGAAAGGTATTCTTGTTTTTGTGTGTACTAATGTTCATTCTTTTTTTTTTTTTACTGCTTAATAGTACTCCATTTACATGGGTATACCACAGAATGTTTACTTACCTGTTGATGGATATTTGAGTTGTTTCTAGTTTTTGGCTACTGCAGTGAAGCTTCTGTAAACATTTGTGTTCATGTCTTTGTATGGATGTGCTTTTGGTTCTATTGGGCAAATACTTCGAAATGTAATGGTTGGATTACAGAGTAGATGTATGTTTATTTAAGAAACTGCTAAAATGTTTTCCAAAGCAATGGTACCACTTTACATTCCCACCAGAAGTGTATAAATAATCCAGATTATTTATAATCCAGAATTATCTTGATATGCTCAGTCTTTTTTAATTTTAGCTACTTAAATAGGTATGCAGTAGTATCTCATTATGGTTTAACTTTTAATTTCCTTAATGATTAACGATGCTGAACATCTTTTCAGGTGCTAATTTGCCATCTGTATCTCTTCTTTGGTGAAGGATTTGCTCAAATCTTTTGACCATTTTATTTTATTTTATTTTATTTATTTTTTTTTTTTAAAGATTTTATTTATTTATTTGACAGAGAGAAATCACAAGTAGATGGAGAAGAAGGCAGAGAGAGAGAGGGAAGCAGGCTCCCTGCTGAGCAGAGAGCCCGATGCGGGCCTTGATCCCAGGTCCCTGAGATCATGACCTGAGCCGAAGGCAGCGGCTTAACCCACTGAGCCACCCAGGCGCCCATCTTTTGACCATTTTATACTGAGGATTTTAATTCCAATTGATTTTAAGAGTTCTTTATATATTCTGGATTTAAGTTCTTTATGAGATATTTGATTTATAAATATTTTCTTTCAGTCTGTGACCTGTGTTTTCATTACCCTAAAAGTATATTTCAAAGAATAGAGGTCTTTAATTTTGAGGAAGTCCCATTTATCGATATTTTTTCTTCTGTGGATTGTGATTTTGGTGTTGGATCTAATTTGTCTAACCCAAGACCACAAAGATTTTATCATACGTTTTCTTCTGGAAGTTTTGTAGTTTCAGGTTTAGTTTCATATTGTTTTAGGTCTATGAACCATTCTGAGTTAACTATTGTATGTCTATTATATAAGCATGAAGCATGGATTAAAGTTCTACCCTTTCTTCTCCTTCTTTGCATATGGCAGTACAATTGTTTCAGCACCATTTGTTGCAAAGATTATTCTTTTTCCTCTGAATTACCTTTTCACTTTTTATCAGAAATCCATATATCTCTACATCCATTCCTGGAGTCTTTATTCTGTTCTATTGATCTATTTGTCTACCTTTATACCAATCTCATAGTATCTTGATTACTGTGGCTTTATAATAAGTTTTGAGATGAGGTGTGGTTAGTCCGCCAACATTTTTTTTTTTTTTATTATGGTTCTTTGGGTTCTTCTGTCTTTTTTATTTCATATGAATTTTAAAATCATTTGGTTCATTTTTTTGGTTTTTCGATTGGAGTTGCATTGACTCTCTAGATCAATTAGGAGAGAGTTAGCATCTTAATAATATTGAGTCTTCCAACCCATGAACATGGCTTTAATTAGGTCTTTTGAAATTGGTTTCAGCAATGTTCTGACAGTTTTTCACATTACATTTAGGAGCTTTTAAAAAGTTTTTTATTTTTATTTATTTATTTTTAAAGATTTTATTTATTTGACAGATCACAAGTAGGCAGAGAGGCAGGCAGAGAGAGGGTGGAAAGCAGGCTTCCTGCCGAGCAGAGAGCCTGATGCAGGGCTCAATCCCAGGACCCTGAGATCATGACCCAAGCCAAAGACAGAGGCTTAATTCACTGAGCCACCCAGGTGCCCATAGGAGTTTTTTTTTTAAATGTGAGTAAGTTTTAATGAGCAAAATGAGCAGGCACATGTCTATAGGCGAAAGATAACCTACAGAATTGGCCTGAAGTTGGCTTTAAAAAAAAAAAAAGATTTTTAAGTAACCTTAACACCCAACAGGTGGCTTGAACTTATAACCCTGAGATCAAGAGTCACATGCTCTACAGACTGAGCCAGCCAGATGCCCCTGCAGTTGACTTTTTAGGATGGTTATGGATGCTCTCCATGTACTCTGGGAATGACTCTGTGGTGCTTCTTCTTTGTAGAGAATGGGCTGGGGTAAAATCATAATGAATGATTACTCCCAGACAGAGGTCAGGGGAAGTACATTAAAGGTACTCTGTGGTGGAAAAGAATAATGATTTGAATAGACATGAAAAGTAGGTCCAAAGACATTCCTCCTATACTAGATGGAAGTAGGTCTGCATGAGATGGCATGCCACCCTTGCAAATGGTCATAGGAATGAGTGAGGGAAAAAATTTCTGTATGACAGCAGTGTTTCTTGTCCCCCATGATGAGAACATTTTTCTGAGCCAACCCTGAGGAAAAGGACTGAAGTGGGAAGAGTGTTGGCTATGTCTACATCATAGCAAATATCTAGGTGATACCTGGATATTTTAGCATTTGGAAGTTTATTTCCATTTCTGTATTATTGCTATCAGGTGATTAGATAAATGGGAGGTGAGTTTGTCTAGTTTTAGGAGTTTATTTCATGTCACAGGAACAGTTGCTGTAAAATAAAAAACAGTTTATACATTGGTTCTGGCAAAAGAAGGATTTAAATGAGTCAAATAGAATTTGAGTGTATCTTCTGTGGGAGTTTAATATTTTCTGCAGTGAGAAGTAACCCTGGCATGGGAAAGGAGATGTACAGATAAGACCTACATCAAGTTGATCTGGGCATTCTGTTTTAAATAAGACTTGGTGGGACTGATCAAATGATTGATGTTCTGTATCTGTTTTCTAGAGTCCCTTTGTGCCAAGAAGATTCTTTGGGGACACTGTAAGGGCAAAGAGGATAGGTAGGCCAACTGGGCAGAGATGTAGACCCTCCATCTTCCTCCATCCTACCCTTAAATTCCCCATTCAACCAAAAGACATTCTTCTTTTAGAAACAAAGCCTGTATTATGAATTAGGATTTCACATCAAAAGTTGCTTTCTGAAGACGTACGTGTGTGTGTATGTGTGTGTGTGTGTGGTGTGTGAAAACCACTGCAGTAGACTAGATCCGTGACAGTGATCAATGACGAATGCCTTCCTCAGAAATAAGGAGAAAAATGCTACAGAAAACACATGTTCTTTTTTTAAAATGGTTTTATTTATTTATGTGACAGTGAGAGCCAGAGAACATGGTGGGGGCGGGGAGTGGCAGAAGGAGAAGGAGAAGGAGAAGCAGACTCCCTGCTGATCTGAGAGCCCGATGCAGGGCTCAATTCAAGGACCCTGGGATCATGACCTGAGCTGAACACAGGTGCCTAACTGACTGAGCCATTGAGGATGCCCCAAAATGTGTGCTCTTTGACAAAACTGAATGGAGTCATTCTTTTCCTCATAGGAGGTTCTGCTAAAGTGATAAGTGGGACACCTTGGTGGCTCAGTTGGTTAAGCATCTGCCTTTGGCTCAGGTCATGATTCCAGGGTCTTGGGATCGAGTCCCACATTGGGCTCCTTGCTTGGCGGAAAGCCTGCTTCTCCCTCTGCTTGTGTTCTCTTTCTCTGACAAATAAATAAAATAAAATCTTTAAAAAAATGAAGTGATAAGTTGCTGATAGCCCATTGTTAGGGTTGCCAGATACTGCATGGGACATACTTATGCTGAAAATTATTCCCAGTTTTCCTGAAATATAAATTTAATTGAATACCCTGTATTTTTCTTTTCTAAATCTGGCAGTTGTAATCAATGCATACTTCATCACAAAGTAGTAAGTGGATCCAATGTAATAATTTTCTTAATCATTGACCAAAAAATTCTCACATCTTGGCTACATATATCAGAATATGTTAATCCTTTGGCCTACCATGCACAGCTTTCCCAGCAGCCAGAAGTGTTTCCTTGCTGGAATATGGATAAGGGAACAGGTATCATCAGTGTTTTTAGGACAGAAGGGCCTCACTCTCCCTCAGGACATTGAAGACAAATTTATCCAAGTTCTGCCATTGAACTGATTTTTTTCTTTTTTTTTTTTTTTTTTTTGTTTTTGTTCTTAGGTATCATTCCATCTTTTAAATTTTCAAGTTGCAGTTTTTAACCAGAATATCAAAGGTGTCTTGGAGTATTTAATCAGTATCATATGCTTTTTCTTCAATGAGAAAAGTTTAAAAATTATTTCTGTTGTCTTTGTCACTTTTTCTTTGCAAACCTCAACTCATTTTGCACGTTATCTTACCAAGAACTTGGTTAATGCTGCTAAAAACAGTTTACTCTGCTTCTGTATCCTTGTTTTTTCTTAAATGCCCATTAGAGAGAGATCTGAGCTTATCAGAGAACCCCCTGGATAGCTCCACTGGCATCCTAGATATCTTTTGCTTGTCTTTCTCATTTGAATATCATTACAATAAATATCATTATAAGAAACCTTTGTAGACAATAAAATTAAATCCATGTTTTGGATCCTTCATTATATGAATGGTTAATAGCTACTTTTCAGTATGCATTAAGGACTGTATGTTTATCATGACATTCAATTCTCCTAACCCTATGAGATAGGTGTTATATCTTTATTTTCTAGCAGCAAAGACAAAGACACAGAGAAACAAAGCAACTTGCCCAAGGTCACACAGTTGGAAGTTTGTAGAGCTAGGATATGGAACTGTATCTCTGTCTAATTTCAAAATGATTATTTATGTTTGTTGTGTTATACCCTGCATAGCGGGTTTGTTGTCCTGGGGTTAGTCAGTTATGTGCAATAATAATTTGATAGAGTGACTGTCCAGATTATAATCTCTGAAAAAACAAGAGAAATTGATAGTGTGCTTCCTGCTTTGTGGATGAGTAAATTTAACTGAGCTTTTCCTAGTTGGTTTGTTCTTCCAGTAGAAGTGGTTTTTCTTCAGTAATTTATACACTTTGCCTAGAAGAACTAGCCATTTAATTGGGTGCCATCACCCATATTCCAAATAATTAATTACAATAAATCATATATAACAAAAGCCCAGAAATCTAATGAGTGAAAGGGGGGGTATATATGTGTTTGTGCATTCATGACATTTTTTCCCCCTGCTGGGTTTAATTCACTTTGCTTGTGGATTTGTTAAGCAGAAGCTGGATGTTGGCATTCTTTCTTCTCCCGATCCCTCAACCTGGAACCTGGTTTCTAGCAATGTGTTAATTTTAGCACCAATTTAGTTAATTAAAATAATTGGCAAGTTCCTTGAGTTCATCACAATGGGAGTGTACCTATTTTTAACTGTCTAAAACTTAATGTGGTGGTGCTATTTTTACTCAGAAAATAATTCTTCCTAAGTTATTTCTGAATTTTTTTCTCCATAAAGGAGATCCATTTAACCATTTCTGATTCAGAGAGAAGAAGAGGTCTCTGAGAAATGAAATAATCTGTAAGCGCTTTCCCAGAAATGTTTCAGCTGAGTGTCAGGGCCTGCTGCTGTCATGCTGTCCTTGGCAACAAAAATGGTTCAACCCAAACCTCTGTAGCTCTCAGTCCTGCATTTCACTTGAGCTGGTCATTGCCCCTTATAGCATGAAGGGCATAATCATCATGGCCTAGGGCATGAACAGACTCTGTCCCTCCTCAGGTTGTGCCCCAAATGAGGAAGTTTGCTCAGCTGCTGACTTGGTTTGTCTCTGCCTCTTTCCTTGTACACACTCCATGCTGGGTCAGCCTCGTGAGCGATGTCTGGGAAAGGCCCTCGAGGTGTCCCGCCTCTCCTACCCAACCAACACCATTCTTCTTGCTCGACTGGCTTCTTTAAAAAGCCTCTGCCTGCTTGCTGAGGTTGGTGAACAGGTTGCTTCTTCCCTAAGCAGGAAGGAGAGGCTCATTGACATTCTACCAGCAAATTGTCCTTCAGTTGTTGTTGGAGAGTAAGAGACACTATCTGTGCAAAGTCTAAGTGAATGTGCAAATGTGATGTTTGGAAAGGGCAACACAATATTTGAACTTGGACTCAGTCCAGGGCCCTATTTTCTGTCTGCCCTTCCATCTTGTCCTATGACTCAAAATGCCACCTCTGTGCAGATGACCCTCAATCTCTCTTCTGAACCCTACGCCTCTGAGTCTAGCTGCCTATAGGACATCCCACTTCTATTTGTTAGAGGCACGTCTCTTCTGGCATGTTCAGAAAGACACTTGACCTTCCTCTCCAGAGCTGTTCTCTCATTCTTCTTTCTTGGTAAATGTCTGCTTCAATCTTTTAGTTACTCAGGCCAAAAGCTTGGGCATCAGCTGTCAGTTCCTTCATTCTTTCATATCCAATCAATCCTCAAATCCTCTCAGCAGTACTGTCACAATATGCTCGGCATCTGACCACTTTTCTTTGCCTCACGTCTATCACCCTAGTCCAAACTGCTCCCCATCTCTTCCTACATGATTCTGCTAACCCCCTCCTTGCTTCTTCACTTGTTCTGCCAAGTCTCTTCTCCACATACTAGCTGGGCTCATAGTTTAAAAACATAGATTATGGTCCTCTTCTGTTGAAGCCCTTCAGTAATTTTCCATCTTAAAACCCTATGCGAAGTGCCTCCCAAACCCCAAACCTCTCAGCTCACTGGCAGCCTCTTGACCCTCATTTCCCCTCCAGGGCACTCACGAAGGCCCTGTCCCCTGGAATGTGCCAAGGGCACACTGCTTGGCTGCCTGCATCTGCCTGGGAACACTTTCTTGCCGTAGGGGTCCACGTCACTCCTTCTTTTTACATTTCTGCTTAAACATTATAAGAAAGTCTTCCCTGACCTACATAAGATGTTCCCCTCATCTGACTACAGCGTTTTATGTTTGTTTGGTTTGGTTTGGTTTACTATGTATCCCCATTACCTGCCGCAAGGTAGGCACATAGTAAATATCTGTATTAAGTAAGTACAAATAACTATTAATTCCCAGGCAAGAGTAGAGTTTGTTGTTTTTCCTTGAGGTCTTTGATTTACTTTGGGTTCCCAATATGACCTTGATTAGTATCTTGTGTGATCCTGGGAAGATCATATATCCTGATTTCATCATCTGTAAAATTCCTGGTTGGGTAAGGTAGTGTGTAAGGCAAGTATAGCAACATTTAGTTGTTTTTTTTTTTTAAATTTTATTTATTTATTTGACAGACAGAGATTGCAAGTAGGCAGAGAGGCAGGCAGAGAGAGAGAGGAGGAAGCAGGCTCTCCACTGAGCAGAGAGCCCGACGTGGGGCTCAATCCCAGGTCCCTGAGATCATGACCCGAGCTGAAGGCAGAGGTTTAACCCACTGAACTACCCAGACACCCATCATTTAGTTGGTTTTATACATGGATGATCACTCTCAAGATCCAACAATAGCATATTGGGATTGGGGTTTCTTCTGTGGTCCTACACCTGTGTCTGAAATGATGCCAACAGCCTGTTCTTCCACGATTTTTGTTCTCCTTTCGCCATGACACAGATCATGCACTGGTGCCATTATCACACAGAGCTTTCAAGAGCCGTTATGAGATGTGCCAGACACCAGCTAATAGTAACAGATTATCAAAGTGTACATATAATTTATATCAAAAAGAGTGGACTCAAGATTTTCTGTAAAATAATCTGGCCCTGCTCATCAATATTCTGCTATGCTTTCTCAAGTGGTAGAGAAATGGCGGAGCATGGTGGGAATTATGTGTAATTCAGTGAGTGCCTTTAGGGAATGTCTTCTATGTGAATATCACTGATTTCATGTGTTATAGTGGAAAAACAGAACCCCTGGAGTGGCAGTGCTTGTGATATAGAGGTAAGAAAGGTCTTTGCTTTCATGGATTTTATGGTCTGGATGAAGAGACAGGACATACTTGTACTGTAAAAAGGTACATAGGAAGTGAAATAGTATGTATATGTGCCGGAGGTATGGTGCAGTAGGGGCTTTAGGGTAGCATTCTCTGGGCCAGACTATAGTGGGGATTGGTTCATAAGAGAGGGTAGGTTTGAACTATGTCATGAGGAGTCTCCTCCTCTCAAGGAATAGCTCTACAAGATGCTCTCCCCCTCCTTCCCATAGCCATTGGTGATAACAGTCTGGCTTCTGTACTATTCCTTATGGTCCTGCTTCATTCACACTGTCATAAATAATCTCTCTGAATTATTCTAGTTCAGGGGTCATCTCTTTCCTGATGGGATCCTGACTGATAGAGTCAGATAACAAATTTTCCTTTAATGTGGACAAATGAAACCTCCAGATTATGGCTGTTTTTCTTCAGCAATATGCAGCCTTATAGAAAGATAAGCTCACTATCTGCACCAAAGGAGGATTACCATTTCTAAATCCCTAACCTGCTGCTTCAAATCTCTGGATTTAGGCACCATTTATCCTTGTTGATGCAGGTGCTACCTTGAACGAATTGAGGAGGAATTTGTCCTTGGCATCCTAAATTAGTAGGTCAACCATATAACTTATTTTCTAAAGTGGAATACTCTTGAGAGTACAAGGGTATGCTCTAGATAATTACTCAGGGACAATAGTTGTAAACCAGGATTGTTGGAGGCAAACATGACTGAATGGTCATTCTATAGGCACAGGGATGTTGTAATTGGCTTTCCTTAATCTGAAATCACAATTCTGCTCCAGAGAAAATAAAGAGCACCCCGTCTGTTTGCTAGAGTGACCTTTTGGTCATCTTCAGGGGCTCTATTCTGGCCTGCAGGGAAGAGCCCTTTGTTGTTTATCCCGGTTGTTGAGTGAAGAGGCAAGCTCGGGGACTCAGGACCATTTGGATGATTGAAGATTCTCACTGCTGGGCAGAGGCCAGGTGGCAGTATGGGTAATATCTATGCTCTTCCTAGCATTGCCTTTGATAGGGAATTAAGGTCATGTGACACTTTCTGAGAGGTCTGTCTCTTGGTGCCTTCAAATTCTATGTCATTGTGATCAAAAGAATTGAAGCATGGTCTGGCAGGCAAGAAAATGATTCTAAGTCTGGCAGACCCACAATAGATGAGAAGGATGCAGATCCTCAGAGAGAAGGGCAGGAGCACTTCAATCAGGACTAGCCTTGTCAGCAAAGGCTAAACATCAGGGTGCCAGCTGCTACACAAAGCAAATTAAAGACCTGAGCCACATCACCAATGCACCCGTGTGTTTGCAGGACTAGGCTTATTTAGAGGGATACATTTTCTTTATAAACCTTTCATCAACTAAAAATGTGAAGAGATGCTTCAAAGCATCAGACTTCCCCAGTAGCCTGGTGTGTGCGTGGAAGCTGATGCTCCTCATTTGGCTTTGTGCTGTTAGCTCGGATGCAGTATTTGGGATTATCTAGCCAATTACTACACTGGTCCTGTCTTCCTCTCAAGGGATTTCCCTTTAGACTCTCTAATAGAAACATTTTGTTTTCCCTAGAAGAACAGTTTGGTCACCCTTTGGGTAACCATCTTTTGTAATGTGTGCCAGAGTTTGTGGTTATTCCATGGCTTGAACATACCCTTTTCTTCTCATTGTCTTAGTACTTGGTGTTCTTGCTGGTAATTTATGGAGAGCACTTTGCATCCTGCTCTTCATCCTGGTGATCATCATTTTTGTCTTTTTTCCAAAACAGAGGTGTTTCTTACAGTGGATAATTCTTCATGTGCATTCATAAATTTGTGTATGTATATTTTAATTTTGTGAAAGAGCAGGAAGCTATTGTGGTTTGATGGAAAACCTCTTCCAGGATTAAGTGATGTTCTTATAGCATCAAATCAGAAGCTTCTAACATTTGGGGCCTATTTATTATTTATTATGACTCAGATTGACACTTAGTTGAGTTGGGATTTCAAGTATGCAACATAGATAATGGTTAATTACCTCAGCAATAAATTATGCCTGGAATTCTAATAGCTGCCATAAGGTGAATCACTGTGGTTGAGATTACAGGCCTAGTGGCTTGGCTCTTCATAAGGATGGTAGACTACAGAGGTTAGATAAGAGAGCACATGCTTTTAGTTCCATTATGCAATATTTGTGAGGCCTAACTATGGAGGTAGTATGTGGATCAGGACTAAATTGAACATAATTGCCTATACATAAATTGGCATCTCTTTGGTTTTCCATCAATTACCAAGGCAGACTTTGTTTTTGACTGTCTTCCTAGATTTAGAAAGCTTCCCAGGGTGCCTTTTGGGAGGGGGGAATTGTCTGTGTTTCTGGACGCTTCACTGAAATGCTCCTGCAGGTAAACCTTTGCTAACTGTCTGCCCTCAGCCAACAAAAGCATTAGTATACTTCCTTAAGCCTTGTAATTACTCTCAGGTGCAAAGACAGCTTGTTGCTTCTTTCCTGGTCACAGTAACAAAGCCTCCCTATGCAGTCTCTTCTCTCAGCTCAAATGAAAAGAGGAACTCAGGGCGCCTGGGTGGCTCAGTGGGTTAAGCCGCTGCCTTCCACTTGGGTCATGATCTCAGGGTCCTGGGATTGAGTCCCGCATCGTATCGGGCTCTCTGCTCAGCAGGGGGCCTGCTTCCTCCTCTCTCT
Source organism: Mustela putorius furo (assembly GCF_011764305.1). Classification (NCBI taxonomy): domain Eukaryota; kingdom Metazoa; phylum Chordata; class Mammalia; order Carnivora; family Mustelidae; genus Mustela; species Mustela putorius. Next base: position 2,116,729 of record NW_025421294.1, read on the forward strand.
CTCTGCTGGCCTCTCTGCTTATTTGTGATCTCTCTCTGTCAAATAAATAATAAAATCTTAAAAAAAAAAAAAAGAGGAACTCAAGAACCTTTAAAGGAATTCTACTGTAACTCACTCAGGAAAATGCTTCTCTAATCGGAACATATTTCCTATGGCCATCAGACTTATTCATCGTCTGTTTGACTATTTTGGAAACTTATGTGGTTTCCACAAAAGAACTGGGTGTGGTCTTCCAAAGGAAGATCAGGAATTCCTTGGAATGGTGCTACAATAGAAAGAACCTTAAATGCTCCATGTGGATAACCTCTGACCCACTTCATTTGTTCATTCATTCATTTGTTCATTCATTCTTAAAGCATTTACAAAGTGCTCACTAAGTACGAGACACTACTTGGTGCTACATGACTTGAGATGAATGATGCTACCTTTTTTTTTTCTTCCCTTTTGCAGATGTAATAGTATACTCAGAGAACTCAGTAGTCTCTAACAAAAACTCATAAGAATTAATACACATTTTGTAAGTGACTGGGTTCAATAATAATGGAAAGTGAAGGAGATTTTTTTCCTTCTGCACTAATAATGACACCTAGGAATGGAAGTGGGAAAAGTATTTCAGTCAAAATAGTGACATAAAATTGTAAAATATTAAAAAATTTATAAATTATTTAGAAATACCTTTGACATGAAAAGTAGAGGACGTATATGAAGAAACATGAAATAAATCTGAACAAATAAAAGTGTATACCACATTCTTGGATGGGAAAAAAGTATATCCTAAAATGTTTATCTAAATTTAGTATAATTTCGGTAGACCCTCAAACCATTTTTAACTTAATAAAAACCATTTTTAACTTAATAAAAACATGTCACATTTCATATAGAGAAGTAAATGCCCAAGAAAGTTAAGAAAAGTATGAAAAAGAACATTTAGGGAATACTTTGCTTATTAGATATCAATATAGTCAACAAAACTACTAAATTAAAAACCAGTATGGTATTGACAAAGAATAAATTAATCAGTAGATTAGAATAGAGAATCAGGAATATATTTTGGAATATGTGAAGAATTACTGTATGATAAAGGTGATACTTCAATTCAGTAGGAAAGGAATGATTCATTTAACAGATAGTGCTGAGATAGCTGCTATCCTTCCAGAAAAAGATAAAGTTGGACTCTATAACACCAAGTATGCAAATACAAATTCCAGGTGGCCTGAAGATTTCAATAAGCAATAAAATGTCATCATTTTAGAAGATAATCTAAGAGATTATATGTAACCAAGGAATAAAAGAGACTCTAAAACCAATTCCAGAAACCCTGAGACCATGTTATATAGCATTGTAGATTATTTAAATACATAAAAACTACAAACACAGGAGAAATATGGTAGATTTAGAAGAAATATTTGCAACAAGCATAGCAAACTGTAATTATTTATGATGTACAAGTAGGGTTGAAAATCAATGAGAAGAAAAACGAATGACTTCCCACATTTGATCAAGGATATGAATAGGCAACTCACAGAAGAGCAAAATCTAAGTCTATTTAGTTAATCAGGAAAAAATGCTCAAATTTACTAGTGGTCACAGAAAAGAAAATTAAGGTTGAGTGTAAGTATCTTACACTTAAGACTGGCAGACATTCAAAAGAGCAATAGTATTTGCAATAATATGGTAGTGAAGGAGGCAATGAGAAGGGGTTCTCAAACTCTGCTCACAGAAATGTGAATTGTTACAGTCTTTCTGGAAGCATCATAGCAGCCTCTATGGAAATTAAAAAAAATATATGTATATAAGTGTACCTTTTCAACCACCAGTCCAAGAACAGGGAATCTTATGGATATAATAACATTGAGATATAGGTAAGAATCTCGATTGCAGGATCATTCATACTGCTCCAAACAGAAGAAAACAGAAAACAAACGAATGGACATCAAAGGGGAAATGTTGACTTTATACTGATGTATCTCCACTGGGAAATATTACACAGCAATTAAATGTAATTAGGTTGATTTTGGGAGGGAGTAGGAAGAACAAAATTCAGAGAGGTCTACCTAACATGGAGAATTTGGAGTGAGCAGTAGGGATGAGGATGGAAGGTGAGGAAGAGAAGAGGCAGGCAAGGAAGGAGAATACCATGCACGAAGACCTTCCATGGGACGTGTGCGTAGATATGCATGTAGAAGGAATTGGAAAAAACGTAGAGTTTGATCTGCATGAGCTGACTTGCAGGTAAGCACTTTGGAATTTCAGGCTTTGGAGATGGAGTAGTTCCACATGAGGACAAGGAACAAGATGTGGCCACAGTCCAGGATCCCTAAAGGGATGCAGAATGGAAGCCCGTGGATCTCAGGAGGTGAAGAAGGCACTGAGCCTCACCATCTGTGTGGATGTTAGAAGCTGTGTGGGTGGAAGCCTGATCTGAGCTGGCGCTGAGATTGTGAGTCAGATAGAGGGCAGATCTGGAGGGGCCTGAAGCTGATGCCATTCTTTAAGAGAATGGGAATCATGAATACTAAATTAGGTATAAGAGAACATTTATTTAGAATGAGAAAAGAATCATAACCAATTACATATTCAAAAAATCTGACAAATAGCACAAACAACAAAAATACATTCCTGGCTCATAATCTTGGCCTCTTCATATGACACCAATTTAGCAAAATCCTTTTCATAGAGGGGATAGAAAGGAAACTCATTTTTTTTTTTTTTTGGTAGCAGGGTTGAAGTTTTAAAAAAAATTATTGATAGACTTGCAATGTATTTTTTCAGTGTCACAGCTTATTAGGCTCATATCACATAACTTTTTAGAATGTTATCCAATTTGGAAAAATCTTTGTCAAGAAGAAAACTTGTTATTTGATGAGGATCAATGATATCTGAGTCTTCTACTTACCTTATAGTAGATCTGATGGTGAGAATTGTCCATAGATTAGCTTTTGGTACTGTGCATTTCAAACCTGGCTTCTTCTGGACTACCTAGTGCACTCCTGGTCCTGAAATACATGTTTATATTGAGGAGAAATCTCTTACCCTGTATCTTTGTGTTACTCAGGGGCTAGCTGTGCTTCCAGTACTCCTGGAAGCCTTTGCTCTATCAGAACCCTAGCAATCACATAACTGATACAGAAGTGACTAAGAACCATCTAAATCCACTTTATTCTTGTCCTAAACACAGAGGAAACATATCCTCAACTCAGCTTTCTCTTAGCTGGATCTCCCACATGGTCATGACCGATCTAATGCCTTCCAAAACGGAAGGAAAATTGGAGTGAAGAAAGACAGCAATCTTAACCATTTTGGTTAAAATAGCTTTTTACAAATTTTACAAAAAACAAACAAACAAAAAACCTCTGACCTTCTAGGGCCTTGGAACTTAAGCTTCATTAGCTCACTATGTTATATTCCCTCTTTTATTGGCAACCAGCTTGGTATTCTACTGGATATAGTATAAAACTCGCTGTAAGTCTCTATGTGTGTGTATGTGCGAGAGAGAGAGAAGAAGGAGAATAAATGTGTGTGTTTATAGGATTTCTTATTTTTTTGCAATTTTTTTTTTTTTGGTCACACCATAGCACAGGTCCAAATAAGTCAGTCTTGCTTTTCTGGCTTCAAATCATTTTTTTTTAAATCCTGGAATCCCAATACAGGAACATTAAACACTACGACTGCAGTAATTTTAGAGTCAATGTCCTGAAAATGAGAAATTCAGATGAAATGATGTACTGCACAACATCGTTTCCAGCCCCCTGCACTACCACTGAAGCTTTGCATACATTTTCCTCCTTCATTTTCATACATATTATATTTACCATCAATCTTGTGGCAAGTTGCAGAACAGGGAGATTGGGTGACATGGTTCTCTGATGGGGAGATCAATCCATAAATGGTCCTTTCCTACTCAGGGTGAAAAAACTTGAGAATACAGCATTGCTACTTGTGGTTCTTTCTTTTAACCCCTCTAGGAACTTCAGTCCTGCTAACAGTAGCAGAACAGTCAGCCAAAGGTCTGAAGAGAAAAAACTAATCAAGAGGAAAGAAGAAAAACCACAAGAAGTGATTGTGTGGTCACTTGGGGATAATTTTTGATGAGTTGAATATAAATGTAAGAATCCCGGAAATGTCAAAAGAAGGCCTTGGATAAAGCATTCAAAGCCTGATTTATCTGTGGGAAAAATATTTTTATTTATTAGTGGCCTATTTTTTAAATTTTTCCTGCTCCTCATAAGGTTTTTGTCCCCCTGCGCCAAAGCGTTTAATGCAACTGGTTTTGGAAGATTTCCCATTTTGAAATTTGAAGGCTTATACCTCAGACCCACGCTTTTCCTTTCTGTTCCTCCTTTCCAAGAGATATCATCATCCTTCTGCCCAAACACTGCACTACCCAGAAGAGAAGTGTGTGTCCATGTGTGCCTGTGTGTGTGTTTGAGCCCACTCTTATCATGCTTTGGAGTAGAGTGCATTGCAAACACACACACACATGGTTTTGACATTATTGGTTTAACCACACTGCAATTGCAATAATGAAAAGCAGAATGGGCAGAAGCCCAGGGCCTCTGGGTATGTTTTCCAGAATGGATTACAAAAATTGGTGGGAAAGAAATAGCTTCATGTACAGAGGGGGGTTTGGAAATAAGGGCATTTAGTGCTTTCTGGGAAGAAATGTAAACCAGATGGAGGAACCCTAAATTAAGGGTGATGATCAAAGGCAAGAAGTAGCTATTTCTTAGAAGCGGTTGGTGGGGGGGGATGGGTCAATTATCTCTTACCTAGTTGTCAAGATAATAGCGTGGAAGGAAGGGTGGTGTGGTGCAGACATCACATTTGGGGCTGTGAGGTCCAAGTTAGTGCACCTCTCCAGATGTGCCTGACTCCACCCTCTGGGCCCACGCTACTTGGTCAGTGGAAACCAGTGACCACATTACCCTATCTCTTAACACTGTCAGTTGTCCTAGGCTCCCAGGGTGAGCTTCGTTTCTCTATGCTTAGCGGGCAGGAATTGCAGGAACCCCACCTTCTGGACTTTCTACCATGTCCATGCTTGGAAGAATCATTGGAAAGTGACGTGGGACCTGACTGTCCTAGGGGCTGACTCCCAGAAGTGTAGAGGGGTGTTTGACCAGTGAGGTATAAGAGATAGCAAGGAACTGGCAGATAATTTCTGCTCCCTATCTCTGCCACAGGATTGTGTTGAACTGCAGGTTTCCATGTGGTCTTTCTGGAGAAGTCCTACATGAAGAAGAAACCAGCTTTATTTTCTTATGAGGCTATGGCCAACTCAATAATAGACTATCTTGTATTTCCTTTTCTTTCTTTCTTGCCTCCTTTCAGGAACTAGGGGGATTGTTGATTTTTTAAAATATTGTGCCATTAATTTGGGGTGAGACATCTATATGGTAGTTTAAGCACAACACCGTAGGAAATGAGCAGATTGGTTATAAACAGTTACTTTTTTTTTTTTTTTTAGTGAGAGTGGGGTGGGGGAGGGGGAGAGGGAGAGGGAGAGGGAGAGGGAGAGGGAGAGAGAGAATCCCAAGCAGGCTCCATGCCTGGTTTGGAGCCTGACATGAATCTTGATCTCACAACCCCAAGATCATGACCTGAGCTGAAATCAAGAGTCGGATGCTCAAGTGACTAAGTCACCCACAGCCCTTAATAGTTATAATTTGAGGTAATTGATTACTATGAAATTTTCAGCTACTACATTGTATAGTAATTGATATAGTTTGCTAATAAAACACTTGCACATATTCATTTAGTAATATCAAGACAAACTTAATAATAGAGCTTTTGTAATTACTTTATTGAACATTCTGAACTTGTTAGAAGCTCGAGCAAAATGGTTTGCTCTTCCCAATTACTGCTATCAAATATGTGCTGTTGAATCTCCTTGTATTAATTTTCTTTTGCTGCATTACAAATAACCTCAAGCTTATTGGCTTAAGACAACACTCATTTATTTTATCATTGTTTCTTTAGGTCAGAAGTCAGGCATGGCACCTGGGTTCTCTGCTTAGGGTCTTGCGCTTAAAAGAATGTGATCCCTGGGCACTTAACTAAAGGATCTTGAAGAGTCCACTTTCATGGTCATTCAGGCTGTTGGCAGGACAACCTTGTGGTTGTAGGCCTGACGTCCCAGCTCCCTGGCTGTCAGCTCAGGACTGCTGTCATCTTTGGGAGGCTGCTCTCAGCTCCTTTCCAGGTGCCTTCTCCCAGACTTTCCTCAGGCCCTTACACAACTTTGAAGCTGGTGACAGGATCCCTTACTTTGAATTCTCATCACCTTCAAATCTGAGTAAATCTGAATTTAAATCTATTGTATGGATACAAGTGACACCATTCAAATCCATCTACATGCTGCAATATTCTTGACTCATGAGAAACTTATACCAACTGGTAAGAGAGTAGATGGTTCAAAGCCTACCCACTTTTTTTGGGTTTCCCAAATCTTTGCAGTTTTCTTCTGATGTCAAGTTGGGTATTAAAACCCAATCAGTCAGTCTACTGCGTAAACAGATTTTCCACTGGGATATGAGATACCCATCCACTCTTATATAGCTAGCACCCTCAATCTCTGTATATGGGTTTGTTATTGGATTCTGTAGGTGGATGACTAGATGGAGGAGGACCCCTGTGTTTGTCCAAATCTGGAGAAGCAGATGCCAAGATGGGGTGAGATGTTCAAGGGCTTTATGGAGGGAAATGCCTATAAGATGGAAGGGGTGGGGTTGGAGAAGGCTACAAGAGCCACCAGACTCTCATGCTGGTCTGATCTATGTGGAGGAGATAGGGCAGAAAGGAAGAAGGTCTTAAACTTCAGTGCAGTTCTAAGAAAGTTCGTCAAGGCTGTCAAGAATGGGTCTGCCTTAGTTTTCCTGATGCAGCTCAGTCATTGGTCTGGGAGAAGCCAGTAGAAAGCCTGATCTTGGCTCAATGTGATGGTTATGCTCCCTTCATTAGAAAATTTGAGTGGTGTATTTTCATGTCCTCAGCAACTGCCAGCTAAAACGTTCTTCCTTAGGCCAGACCCATGATTCATGATTATAAAGATTCTCCTTCAGTCCTCCATATCCCCCAGTTGTCTGCATGTACACACTGGAGACAAGTGATAGGATAGGGTTGGCTGAACCAGGTCAGCCTTCTTTCATAGGAGGTTGCCCCCTCCCCTCACTTTTTGTCTTTCTTTATGATGTATGGTATCTTTATGGTTCACTTGCTTTGGGTTTGGTAACCCATGTGAGGAGCAACATAGAAAGTTGCCCTCAGGGGTACCTGGGTGGCTCAATGGGTTAAAGCCTCTCCCTTCGGCTTGGGTCATGATCCTGGGGTCCTGGGATCGAGCCCCGCATCTGGCTCTCTGCTCAGCAGGGAGCCTGCTTCCTCCTCTCTCTCTGCCTGCCTCTCTGCTTACTTGTGATCTCTGTCTGTCAAGTAAATAAATTAAAAAAAAAAAAAAGTTGCCCTCATCTTATTTTATCTTCCCATAAAAGACCAAATAGAAGGAGGTCCCTGTTTTACTTCATAGGTGGCTTTGTTATCGTTAATGAGAATTTTTAGCATGCTCTTATTCTCTAATTCCTTTCTCTTTAAAAATATCTCTTTCTGGGGTGCCTAGGTGGCTCAGTGGGTTAAGCCTCTGCTTTCGGCTCAGGTCATAGTCTCGGGGTCCTGGGATCGAGCCCCACATCAGACTCTCTGTTTAGCGGGGAGCCCTCTTCCCCAACCCCCCTTCCTGCCTTTCTGCCTACTTATGATCTCTGTCTGTTGAATAAATAAATAAAATCTTAAAAAAAAAACCTCTTCCTGTATAAAAGACATAAAATTTTAAAGGAAAAATAGGAAAATACCAAAAAGTAGAAAGCAAAAAATTAGACAGTGACTATAATCCTAAAATAACAAAAATTAATATTTTAATCATTTCCTTTAAGGTCTCTTCCCCCTGTACAAATTTGTAATCTGTTTCTCCCTTTTCCAACACCTAGGCATAAAAAAACCTCTAAATTTTCTTAAAAAAAAAACAAAAACAAAAAACCAAAAGCAAAAACCCTTTTTGAGGATTGTAAAAGTAAGACTGGTTCAATGTAGAAGATTTGTGACACAACGTTTGATTCCACAATGGAATGATAATCACCATCAATGTTGTATTTTCTTCTAAAAATATATATGAATTAACGTAAAGTGATTCTACTTATGTTATTTTACATCCTTTCTTTTCACTTAACATATTATGAGTGCTTTTTCATATTACTAATCTTAAAAGTACAATTTAAATAATAACATAATATTGTATAGCATGGATTGTTCCATTGTATATTTAGATGTCTACTTTTTCACCATTATGGAGAATTCTGTGGCATGCATATTTCTCCACATTCTTATTATTTTCTTAGGGTGGATGCTTGGAAGTAGGGTTATTAAGTCAAAGGTAACACTTATTCTGAAGGGCTTTGAAAGATATGTTGCCAAACTGCTTTCCAGAAGTGTATCAATTTATACTCCTATCACAGTGAATGAGGTAATTTTCTCTTCTTAAATCCCCCCTTCTTATCTTGGTCTCAACTTCCTGGTAGTTTCTCTCAGGTATCCACTTCCTTTATTAATGTGAGGACGTCATGAGTTTGTTTTGAGGGAGATGGTTTTCAGTGAGAAGAGATGTAGCTTTACTTACCATGTTTAGCATCACCTCCAGCAATTGCCTCTGATATCTGTGTAATTCAGTTTCTCATCCCTGAATTTAGAAGCTACCCAGAAGCACCTCAGTTTTCCTTTGCATCTATAGAACAGAGAGACTTGAATACACCCGTGTCTGGCATGCTTTATCCATAGGAGGCTTTTCAGCTTTTGTTACTTTTAATTTTTTTATGCTTTCTTAGAAGAAATCTTTTTCTATCTTATGCTTCACAGATAGCCTCTGGCTACTTTGTTCCAGCAACTGACTTCTTTAGAGATTTGTTCTGACACAGAATTTAAAGAGACAGTATCTTTTCTAACACAGTAGATAATTGAACACAAAATTGACTTCATTATGGTCATAGTTGCGACATGCCTGGCTGGGCTTAAAGGTTTAGTCTCTGACTACAGGGTAGAATTTTCTCCTGTGAGAAACTAGCTCATGTATTGCCCAAGTTTTGGCTTCATTTCTAACCAACAGAAAACCCTAGCTTTTCCTGGAAAAAACAGTCATGGTTTTCTATGAGATTTGGTTCTATACCTGGGCTTTCCAGACTTGGGTTAGTGAATCATGGTAGGGTGGCAGTGGAAACTCTTGTGAGCAGGAGGCAGATGTCAGTGCAACAGTCTAGTTCAACCTCCACTGAAGTCTCATGCCCACCAAGAGAGTCACTTGGGCTTTTCCGTGGTATCTTGGCTACATAGCCAGAGCTCTTGATTCCAGACCCAGCTTCTCTGTGATGTCAGAGTTTTTCGGTTTTTTTTTCCATAGACTTTCCTGTGCTTCCACGAGACATAGGGAAAAGCAGTTTGTTGGAGATTTTTATCTCAAGTTGCTATTTGTCTGGTACCTGAAGCAGAGAAAGCATTGCACTGCATTATAATTAGCTGAGTAACACTTCAGTTCTTTATAACTAGGGCTACAGAGCTCGTTTTGGGAGCAAGAGTCACTTTGCCCATGAATTTGGTGATGGATCTCAGAAGTGGTGAGATGCTCAGAAAGGATCATGGTGGGGGCACATTTTGGTCCATCCTACTTACTCTGATAGAGCAGTGGACCTACCCACTCTTATATTCCATGGGATGGGCTCTTAACCCTGTTTGTTTTCTTGTGAGCACCTGACTCACACAGCTGGTCTCAGATGCACATCCATGTTGCTTATAAGAATATGTGGTTTGGAGATTTAATTAATTCTGTAAAACACCTATCTCCTCCTCTTTGCACCATGGCTTTCTATGAATTAAGAATGTTAGAAGACCTTGCACCTGTGACAAGACTGTAATGTCATCTGGGAAAAATCTGCAGAGCTGGAGGAGAAGAAGGTAAAAGGGAACTTCTTTCTTTTGCCCCCAAACAAGGGTAGATTTGGACCTAATATTTGCTAGGGAAGAGGTAGGGGAGAAGGTTTAGGGCAAGAAGCCATAAGCCTTGAGTCAGGCCCCTTAGTGAGGGCCCTCTAGTTCTATTTTTGAGTCTACTCTGCATAAGTCCATATAGGCAAAGCAGCAGGAAGAGTAAAAAAGGGCCCAGAGAATCCCAGCAGTGTGCATAGCTGGCAGGGAATATTTGCTTTCAAGATCGAAACAATTATTATTTTCAATTTCTCTCCCCCCCTACTTTTTTCAAATTAATCAGGACAAAACTTACTTCAAAATCACCTGAATAAACACCAGTGGTAAGGCCTTTGGTGAAACAAGCCTGTGGGTAGCTGGATTGTAATTAGAAACAAAATGACTCTAGCAGGAGGGAAAAGAAGAAAAAGTCAAAATTTGGAATGTGGCAAAGTTTGGATCAGAGTATAATGCTCTGGTGGATATCAGATTGGATAATACAGAAAAGAGGACAGAGGGAAAGAAAGAGAATGCTTTAAAATAAATTAATTACAGCCACACACAGATCCTTCAGCAAAATTGGAAGCAGCCTAGACCAAGAGAGCATAACACAGCTCTAAATTAATAGACTATATTCCACTTAATGGCCATGCAAGCCGGGGAAGCAATACAATGGTGAGTCATTTAAAAAGAAGTATTTTTTTTTGAAACAAAGAGAGGAGAACAAAAGAAAGACTAATATGAAGATAAAACTTTAAATATGTGGATCCAAGGTCCAGAAGAGACTAGAAGCATTCGAAAGCAGGACAAAATGAATAGCAAGAAATGAAAAGATTGCACTTAACAAAGAAGTGGGTTTTGGTTTGTTCTATTTTAGCTTCACAAAGGAACGTAAAAGACAAATGCTAGGAAAATACATGATTCTATGGAAGAAAAAAGGTGAAAACCAACATGACCCAAATGAAAATAAATGAAGGTAAAGATCATTTCTTAAACAATACCTTCATAGTACAGTTGGGAGGGGAAGTGGAAAGAGACAGAAAACTGATAATTATTTGGAACACTGAAAAAAAATAAAATAAAAAAAGAAAAAGAAAACTGGTAATTATTGCGAAGAGATTTAAAACATGTATTGAGGCAATGATTATTTTTAAATTTGCAAATAATCTCGTGAATATATTTTTGTTATAATTTTAGTGTTACAGTCAAAGGAAAGGTCTCTTGTTAGCTCCACCCAATCTCACTTTTCTTCCCGCAGTTTACTAGAAAATGTTGAGAGAAATAACAAATCTAAGTCATCATGATTTTCTCAATAAGAAAAATGTATGCTAGCTACTCCTTGCTACTCTTATTATGCTCACTTTTGATCATCAGACAACTTTGCTTGAAGTATAAAATTTCTAGTATTTCTATTTCCCTTTTGATTTTTGTGGTGCTAAAATGTTCTTGAAATTAAAATGTTCCACCCCCTCCCACTCTTCAAATCCCCATCTGTTCTTTTCTGAGCATAAGACCCACACAGCTGGTCTCAGAAATGGTCACATCCATGTTGATTTAAGAATATGTTCAAATAAGCAATTTGCAGTTCAGGGATTTAATTCTACAAAACACCTAAAAAGTGCCAGGTAATATTTCTAGGAGCTGGAGGGACAAAGATAAATAAGACAGGGTCCCAGGCTTTAAGAAAATCTTGGCTTAGCATTAGAGAAAACTCATAATATTTTAATCTAGCAGAAGCTGGAATTGAAAGGGTTAATGTCTAGGTTCCAGAGTCATCCAGATCTGAGTTTGAATCCCAGCTCTGCTACCTATTGTCTGTGTGGCTTTTAGAAATTGATTTAGAAATTAATGCTTAAGGTTTTTGTTATGCTTTGCCTTTTCATACCATTTATCCATACTTTATGGCAACAGATTCTATCCCTTTGGCCACAGAGTTGGACACAAAATAGATCAATCCTAGGGTTTATTACTCCTGGCCACAGTGATTGGTACACTGATGGGCACATGATCTAATCTAGGCCAGTCAGAGTCCTGCCCTGAGATTGTTTTTTTCTGTCTGGTGCTCAAAGGGAAAAACTTTTTTTTTTTTTTCCCAATGATGAGGCTGTAAGAATTTAATTTCAAAAGTGTCATTGTTTTAGTGTTGTGGGAACAGAAAATAAAGGAATTAAAATATTATTTTATTATGTGTTACTTGAAATAATAAAAAATCAATATATATATAATACATATATTGTATGGACATTATATATGAATCCCAGTTTTCTTGCCTCTTTTTAGAGGTAAATCACAGTCCTGAATTTTGAATTTGTCATTCCTTTGTTTTTAATATAGTTTTATCACAGGTATATATACATTTAAAAATGTATTACTCAGTATTGTTTATTTTTGAGCTTTATAAAAGTGATGATATACTCTATGTCATTTACTTCATCCTGCTAGATAGGCAAAAATTAGAAAATCTGACAATTTCAAGTAGTTTGTGAAGTCTGAAGTAGTGGGAACTCATATATCTCCTATTAGAATGTAAATTGGAAGAAGCCCTGGCATTATGTTGTGAAGCTGAATGTGACTGTAGTCTAAGACCCTGCAATTCCACTTTGGAGTATAGACTCCAGAAAAACATTTACATATGTGCTCTAGCAGACATGTATAAGGACTTATCAAACCTCTGTTCATAACAGGAAAAAATTAAACAAATTAAGGAATTCAAACAAATGATTATTTATAGGAGGATAGGTGGAGAAATTGTGGTGCCTTCACATGGTAGAGAATGGTTATGCAGGAGTGGATATGATATTCATATTCACTGCATGTAGTTGCATGGACTACAGGTACACGCAACAAGGAGAATGGATCTTAGAGGCAATAATGAATGACAGTCAAACCACTTTAAGGAGAGCCAGGCTCCGTGAAGAGTTCCAGCTGCCGTCCTCCTGGTGCTCAGTTTGATGACTGGCCTTGACAAGAGCCTCGTTTCAGGCTGTGGTAGAAGCAGAACTGGGCAGTAGTCACCACTGTTCAGACCTACTACATGGATCACCTAAGGGGAGGGAGAGTCGTGGGGAGGAAAAATGTCTACATTGGTGGTGAGGTTGAGGTTACCCTTTGTTTGAAGTCTGGACTTGGGGTAGGTTGTTTCAGGGATCAAGGAGTAGACAGTGAGGAATCTTTCTTCTGCTCCAGGGTCAGAAACCTGTGACAAGGTCTTTGTAGGTCTTATTTGGGTAGTCTGTATGCACTGATCGAAGAGGCTTTTTGTGACCAACTTGCTATCATTGATGTCATCTTTGAGGTGAGCTAACGTGGTTTCTGACAGTTTACTAGTATGAGCTCCAGCTACTGGGTTCTCCATCTGGGGCCTATGCAGTAGCAGACTGGTCATTTTGGGCTTTTCCCTGGAAGATGGCATAAACAACTTCTCCTTTTGAGATTGTAGGTGCTGTACAAAGGCAGCTCATGCTTTATTTTCAATATAACATTTCATCAAGAATCATTGTTTAACATTTTAACATCTCTGATAATAAGGAAGTCTTAAAACTGACAGCTTCTTAATAATGACAAAAGGTAGCATTTTTTTCTTTCTTGATGACACAGAAAAAATGGATGTGAATATCATAATCAGTGGACTCTTAGACTTGATTAATTAGGGTGTGTTTACCCAATACAAACAATCTTCTTTTGCTCTTTTTCAAAAAACCATTTTTTGTACATAATGATCTGCATGGCAAAATAATATTCATTCAACAGTACTAAATAAACATGGAGTCATTTAAATAACTCTCTAGTGGCCAGTGGCAGGGAAAAGGAAGATCTTCATAACTCTATCCATTGTAACCCCCAGCAACCAGGAAGAAGCATTGCTAAATGAGGGGCAGAGGAGAGATTGAGAGATGGAGATGATAGGGAGCTAGGAGGGAGAGAGAGAGAGAGAGCGAGCGAGAGCGAGTGCGTGTGTGCAAGTGAGCGAGTGTGCAAGCACTTCCCTGATTTCTGATCACTTTCCAGTCCCTCTAGAAGTCTGATTATATATCTTGCTCTGAGTTTTTTGATGTGTTATAATAAATCCCCCTTTTCTTGGTTCCAGCAAGTTTCTCTTTCCCACAACCGAAGGATCTCTAATTAAGATGAGCACTCAGCTCCATACCCTGTATTTAATGAATGTTCCATGAATGCTTATTGCTTTATTACTGTGCTAAAAGATTTGTTGAGTTTCATCTAAAGTACTTTGAGAATAGGAAGTAAAAAGGGTCAAAGTTGGAGGGATGGTCAGTAAAGACAAGCGGAGGGGTTCTTTGAGGAGAGAAGAGCTTGGGAGGTGGGGTAATAATGTGAGTCTTGGGGAGGAGTCTGGGCCTCTTTGGAAGGACCTGTGATGGGATTTGGGCTCCATTCAGAAAGGCTTGCTAAGGAAGCAATAAGGACCCAAACACACCTTGTTTCTTTGTTTGTTTCAACATAATTACTCATATACCCATGTGTAAGATGAAGTGGAGAGAAATGGAACTGTATTGGAAGGCTGTGGCAGATTGGGTGAGAAGAAATGAAGGTGAAGTGAGGTATCAGTATCCTTCTGTGTGACATTATATGGTGCACGTGGAAGAGTGCGCCTGTCGCTGGCCTGTGTGAGCCACCTCATGCTGACTGTCAGAGTGGCTCACAGCTCTGCCACCACCCTCAACTTCTCCGCAGGAGCTGCTTGATTAGCAGCTGAGTTGTATCCTCTGACATCTTCCTTCAGCCCTCTTCCTGTTTGTCTACTATGCGGTCTTGCCCTGTTTTCTTCCCCACTCCTAGGCTCTTTCATCCAAAACCAAACAGTAGATTTTTTGTTTCTTCCTGGTGGCTTTGCACATGAATAAGACAATTTCAGAGATTCTGTGTGTTATGTGTGTGCACACTCTCACATCCCTCCCCCAGTCCCCAAGTAATTTGGGAAGAACCTAAAACTAACAATTTACACAGGCTGAGTTTGGACCTTTTCCCTTTACTATGGCATTTTGACAGCAAGAAAAATGACACTAGGATAGCACTTATTGATTCACAAAAGGCCTTCCTTGTGAATTTAGATACAGATCCATCTGTGCAGTCTAGAGATATCTATGTCTATTGGGGAGGTAAAAACATCTATAGTGTTATAGATGTTGTCACTGAAATTGACCCTAAAGAGAGATTTTTGCTTTCCCAGTGGATAGTGCAGAAGTAATTCATAAATATATTTGGCTCAATTTATAATTCTTATAAATTATATTGAGGATGATATTTCACATTTGGGGGAATTATTCTTATATAGTACAAGTAACTGAGAAATAATTTGGGAATACAGATTTTCCTTGACTTATGTTGGGGTTACATCCTGACAAATGCATTAAAAGTTGAAAATATCTTTTTTTTTTGGAAGGTTTTTTTATTTCTTTATTTGAGAGAGAGAGAGAGAAAGAGTGTGCAAGTAGACAGAGCGGCAGGCAGAGGGAGAGGGAGAAGCAGGCTCTCCGCTGAGCAGGGAGCTGGATGTGGGGCTCAATCCCAGAACCCCGGAATCATGACCTGAGCCGAAGGCAGACACTTAACCAACTGAGCCACCCAGGGGCCCCCAAAGTTGAAAATATCTTAAATTGAAGTGCATTTAATACACCTGGCCTCCCCAACGCTGTAGCTTAATCTGTCTGCCTTAAATGCTCAAAACTCTTACATTAGCCTACAGTTTGGTAAATCATCCAACACAAAGCCTATTTTATAATAAAGTGTTGAATCTCCTGTAATGTACTGAATACTGTACAGAATGTGGGAAACAGAACAGTTGTCAATGTATGGCTTGTTTACCCGCATGCTCGTGTAGCTGCTGGGAGCTGACTGGGAGCTGATGGGAGCTGCGGCTGGCTGTCAGTGCCCAGCTTCACAAAGAGAGAGGATTGTACCAAATACTCCTAGTCCAGGAAAAGATCAAAATTCAAAATTGGAAGTACGGTTTCTACTGAACGCTTATGGCTTTCACACTATTATAAAGTTGAAAATTGTGAGCTGAATCATCGTTACGTCAGGGACTGTCCTTAGACTGCTAATTTCTGGCCATGTGGTCATTTTAATTCTGCAGTAAAAACAGAGATGGGGCAAGTGAGTACTTCTTTCTGAAGGTGAGCTGGCTACTTAATGTTCTTAATCTGGGAAGATGGAAGTGGAGTAGTATATGATAAAAGATGTATAGTGTCATGAAGTGAAAGAATCAGGTGAGTAACAACTCAAAGAGTAAGGAACTAATGGTAGTTTAAAGACAAAAGAAAGTATAAAGTTTTGCACATAGTAAAATACTGAAATTCTTCATTCTAAGAAGTACTTAGGTCACAACATGATAGTATTCAAGAAGGGCTTAGATAAACTCAAGTACGTTTGGTCTGTAATGGGTATATTTAAGAACTATGCCCACACTGTTTTAAATCACAAAAATGACATATATCTATTGGAGAAAAATTAGAAAAATTATATATACAAAATTTTAAAAGATTAAAACCCCCTATAATCTTTTAGAATAACTGTTGATATTTTGGTAAGTAGCTTTCAATACTTTTTTTTTTGTTTATTTATTTGATTTATCTAAGTGGACTCAGACTACATATATTGTCATGTAATTTGTTTTTTCAACAGACATGGAAGCTGCAAGACTGTTTATGACCTAACCACAGAAGTTCTGCAAAGTTGTGTTGGTCAAGCAAATTGCTAAGGTCAGCCCAGATTCTAATGGAAGGGAATTAGGGTCCACTTCCTAATGAGAGGAATAGCAAAGAACTTGGAGTCATCTTCAATCTATCGCAGTTATGGCTTATTATTTTTAAAATATGTTGCTGATTTGATTTGCTAATATTTCTTAAAATATTTGCATGAGCATTACTAAGTGTTGTTGTCCTATAGATTTTTGTGCTATATTTGTCAGATTTCTGGTGCCAGGGTTATACTACCTGGTTTTTAAAACTGAATTGGAAAATTTTGATCTTTTTTCTTCTCTCTTTAACAGATTAAATAGCATTAGAATGTCCTTTATGATTTGACAATTTCTCAGTGCTGTTTTTAGTATCTTTGATGGTATTAGATTATTTATATTTCTTATCTGTTCTTGGGTCAATATTGTTATTTTATATTTTCCTAGTAAAAAAGGTCACAATGATTTTTTTTGGTCAAATATTTGTCACAACTTTCCCTGTTTTCCGGGGTTGACATAGATGTTTTCCCCTCATTTTAATTTAATTTGGCTGTTTCAGTTGGAATAAAGGAAAGAAGGGAAATTAATGCATGGGTTCAAATGGGCATCTTGCAAATGTTCTTATATTATAGTCTTTTTTTTTTAGGTAGGAATATCTTAGCATATGTCTGTAGTGTTGTTATCATAAGCAGAGCATTAGGCAGAATGATCCATAAATCTGCTTTCTGTGGCATTTAAAATTTGTGTTTTGAACTAAAACTCAATGGGTGTTAAATATGATCTTATACTGTACTCATTGAGATGCCAAGACTATCCCTACTCAGTGAGGGCTTTCATCCAGCTGTGTCAGCTCACAACAGAGAGAAGGAGGATGACTCCTAGATAACTGAATTCACACCTCTGACTATTGAGCATCAACACCAATAGGAAGACAATGAGGATCATATGGTTTGTGGGATAATTACTGCTTCATTTTCACTAATGGGCTCCCAGGGTGAATCTATGTGTTCTGTGTATGTGCCTGTACGAGGCTCAGAAATTCCTTTTGGGCAGGATGATTAGAATGTGGAGAAGACAAGCAACAAAGGAGACGAGAAGAGATGCAGGTAACTGGCCATTGGTACAGTTTCACTCTTAGCATGAGTTTCTTATTCTTGGAAACATTTTCTAATAGTGGAATGTGTCCCTCACTCTGACAGCATGAGGAGATAATAGAACTCTGCGTAAGCTGGACTTGAAGCAAATGGATGGGGGGGGATCAGTCATCATGAAGACTTTGAATTTGTGCTTCAAGGACAGGTTACAGAAACCATCGATTCTGGTAAAACATTTCACTGTTTAGAAAGTAAATTTTACTTAAAAGGAAGTTATGGGTAGACCATACAAAATGAGACCCAGAAATAATTGGAAAGGCGGCAAAAGAAAGATGAGAGAGTTTGAATGAGTCCTGCAAGCCCAAAGGCTAAGAATACCAGGATAATTTAAAAATACAGGGCAGATTTGAAAACACATGTAGCTGCAGGGAGGATTGGCCCAAGAACAGAAACAGAAAAACCATAGGAAATGGAAAAGAGGGGAAATGGAAGGGGATGAAGATGTTACCCTTACAGGAATGCAGCCGCACGTGGAAAGATGCCAGACAAGCCAGGCGAGTAAGTGCTCTGGATGGAATTTTGTGTATGTCGCTGAGGAATGAAAGCAAAACCCACCACTATGCTAGTAATAGGGGGTGGGAAGACTACGAAAAAGTGGAGGGAAGACAATGTGGGTTTCGACAAGAGGTGGTATATTGTACGCAGGGGCACTCGAGCATCCAGCGTAGCAATTAGACATTTGATCTAGAGAATGCGAGTGCAAAGGGCAGAAGAAGGAAAAGAATGTCTGGCAACTCTATATATAAACCTGTAAGTCTGAGCTCGATTTTTCTTTGTCTCCTTTGGTTACTGTTTGCGCCTCTGTTGACATGTAAAACATTTCCACAAGGTGGTTTGGGACATTTTAATGAAATGAGGCTCAGGGTAGGAAACCGAAGACTTTGCGAGGATTTTATGATATTTGATAGTTGCTTTACAATATCAAAACAGATTTGTTTCTTTTTTTTTTTTTTTTGGTTGTTTCTGTGTGCTTTGCAGAATCAATCTCATGGTTTCATAACTTTACACTAAGGGCACCTCTGAATTTTGGGCTTACATGCAAGTAATTTAAGCAAGAGCCTTATTATCTCTTCTTGGAGCAGCCTGGGATCCCCTTTGAGGAACTGTGTCTTCCAAGAATTCGTCTGACCACATAGTCCTACTATTTTGGGGAAAAGATTTGGTTTGTAGCTGCATATTTGTGTTTTTGTGCCAGTGGAGTTAGAATTTGCCTTGTCAGGAGTAAATACTCACCCTTTGGGACTGCCTTTTCAAGTGACCAGAAAAGGGGTACAAGAATCTTTCCTCATTCTGCCTCCATTCCATTTCCCTCCTCTCAGTAAAACACAAGGAAATACAAATAAAATACAGTAAACCTTACCACTTCATATGGCAAATGAGGTTCAAACCAACACAAAGAAAGAAAAGTATCTTTAAGTTAAGGAAACTCATAAACTGAATTATTGATTTTTGTGGTGACCTATTGTCTGCTGGGAAAAGATAGTTCTCTGGGAAGAAAAGAAATGTGTCAAAAGGTGGGAAGGAAAAAAAAGATGGAAAAGCATCTTCGTAGTCAGTTAGCAAATATTTCAAGATGTTAAACTGTGCTCTAGCTACTTTTTGCAGTGACATTTTTGGGCTCCTCTACCAGAGTAAAAGTTTTCTGAGAAAAGGGATCATGTCCTTTTCAGTTTCTTAACACCAGCCCCAAAGTCAAATGGCTAAATTAAAAAAATCTTATTCTCTTTAACTTCATGACAGCGTTTGAGTATGTTGAACAGTTTTCTTTTCAGAAATTCTCTGTTTCTGTCTCCTCTGCAGCCACTGCTGTAGTTGGGCTGTCACCTTTGCTCAACTGGTGTCCCACCTGTAGTCCTATGTCCCTATTCTTCCCTTTTCATCCCTCACATGACCATCAAAATTAGCGTTGATTAATCCACTCTCCTGCTTAAAAACTGATGACAGCTCCTCATCACCGACAGGAAAGGTTACACAAATCCTTGGTCTTATATCCAACCACAAACCCAATGGATGGAGGATGATCAATTCTGCCCTTCCAGTTGGGCCCAGTTGTATTTCTCCTGCCCCAAACCTTCTCTACAGTCACACAAGAAAAACGTGTGGCTGTCCAAGCGCTACTTGTTACTGACGAGAGTGGTGAAGACCCCAAATATCACTAGGAATGGAAAACAGATGAAAGAAAACTAAAGGGTCTTTCTCCATGATAACGATCTCAGATGTCTGGGCCGTGTGGGTTCCCACGCTCCAAATAACGCTGTTGCTTGCATGTGGTGACCACAGTGAGAGAAGTTCCATGGCTTGAGAGGAGAATGGAGGGTATTGTTTGTGTTCAGCATGTTTGCTGTGTTGTTTCGAGGTGAAACGGAGGTGATTGTTGGATATGGGGGGGCAGAAGGATGAAAGTGCAAAGGAAGTGACAAATGTCCCCATTTGTCTGAACTTAACTCTGAACCACTCTGATGGCAGGAATCATGTTTCCTGGAGAACAGGTTCATGGGTTAAAGAGTAGCTTTTGAGAGACTATTTTTGGCGATTATTGTGGATGCTGTTACCCCTAGAGTGCCTCTGTATGTATCATAACCATGGTGACCATATGTTTTCCAGGTTAGCACATGTCAAGGTGGTAAATTTTAATATTTACTTGGGAAAATATGCTCACCATAGCTATGGAGTACAATGAAGATGATTCTAGATGACCAGTATATGAAATGTCTTATGAGGCAGGCAATTAGGAAAAAAATAACATGTTGAATAAAAGCAGTGCAAAGCATGGGGAGTCTAAATTAATTAGAATCTGATTTCTCCTGCTCCACCTTCTTTTACTTTGAGCAGTTTGGTAAATTTTGTCATCTTATTAATAACCTTAGGGGTGCCTGGGTGGCTCAGTCATTAAGTGTCTGCCTTTGGCTCAGGTCATGACCCCAGGGTCCTGGGTTTGAGCCCCACATCTGGGTCCCTCCTCAGTGGTGGGAAGCCTGCTTCTCCCTCTCCCGCTCCCCTTGCTTGTGTTCCCTCTCTCACTGTCTCTTTCTCTGTCAAATAAATAAATAAATAAAACCTTAAAAAAAAAAACAACAACCAAAAACCTTAGAGAGTGGGCCAGTTTCAGAGCTGAACTGATAAGCTATAGATGTGGGCTAGCTTTGAAATCCAGGACATGAAATTTTGAATTTTCATGAATAAATTGCTGTAGAGAATGAGCTGTCAAGTCTGTATGTAATCTTGAATTTAAAAAGCTGTGATACTTTCCACTGTCACAATGAGTACGTGGACACACCTTCCTTTCGGAGCCATACATGGTGCTTACTCTTCAGGTTTCTTTGTAATAAAAGCAGAAGCCAAAACCCAGAATGTTTGACAGTGTTTCCAAAATCATGTAGGATAGATGCTATAATTGTTAGTGCCTCCCCGCACCTCCTCAAGGGTGCCGTTGCCTCTATATCCCCTTGTACATCCAGTTTCAAATGCTCTTCCCCCAGCTCCATCAGAATTGGTCCACTAGTCTTATAGATTTTCCTTAGGCATTAGACTTTGAATCATCAAGTATCATTTTGTCAGATTCCTAAAGCCTGACTGTTGTTAAGACTGCATATTCTCAGTGCAAAGGGCAACAAACTTCAGTATTCTGGGGGCTTCCCTTTACACTTTCTTTTCCTAAATAGGTAACTGTACACATGCTCCATGTGAGGTGGGCATGTCAGGGTGCTCATGATTTCCTATTGAGCAGGAAGAGCATATAGGATGCAAGTCCAGTCTGATATGTACCACTGAAAAGGGCTAGGATGCTTGTGGCTGTGCTCTCAGTATCATCATGATCTGTGTCCTTGTGGAAGTCAGGCTTCTACTTGCCTTCTTTGTGGTTGAACATAACATAAACCCTCATGGTGTTCCCTTTCAACCCCTGGACACCGTTGTCCCCATGTTGGCTGACATCTGGGAGGGCTCATATATATCTCTGTCACTGGGTATCTCCGCAGCTCAAGTGTGTAACACAGGGTGCTTCATGTCTCTACCTGCCGTCCCATATTCTTTTTCCCCACTTCACCTTGCTTTGTGACTCAAGCCGCCATGCCCTTAGCTTCTAGTTGGGTTTGGCAGTGGGAACTTTGGCTGCAGATGGAAAAGAGAGAGGAGAATGAAGTCTGGGTATTCACTTCTTTGGCCCTCTCCTTGTGTGGCTTCTGGCATGCTGGCTTTCTCCCTCACTCAAAGGTCTCAGCTCCGGTCAGTTCCACACAGCTTCATCTCTGGATTCTTCCATTCAGGCCCAAGGTGGTAACTGTGTGCTACCATTTCTAGTTCGGAGGTTGCACACCATCTCTTGTGTTTTTTCCTACACTCTGCCCATACCTTTGCGAGTAGTCCCTTAATGAAACTCTCCTCGAATTACCCAGTTTGGGTGTGCTGTTGCTTGCTGTTGACCCTAACTGATACTGGAGGCTATTCTTTTTTTTTTTTTTTTTTTAGATTTTATTTATTTGACAGAAAGAGAGAAATCACAAGTAGGCAGAGAGGCAGGCAGAGAGGCAGGTAGAGAGAGGGGAGAAAGCAGGCTCCCCGCGGAGCAGAGAGCCCGAAGATGCTGGGCTCGATCTCAGGACCCCAGGATCATGACCCGAGCCGAAGGCAGAGGCTTTAACCCACTGAGCCACACAGGTGCCACTGGGGGCTATTCTTGAATCAATCATGTTGTAGAAGGGTTCTGAAGGACTTTACCTTATGACCCCTAGCGCCTGGCAATAAGCAGTGTAACAATGCACATATGTAAGTTGCACTGGGATCCTACAGGTGGGAGGGAAACCCACTGTGTGTGATTTCTGATGCTGCATCCTGAGATGCTGCTTGGGGAAGAAGCCCCCTTGTCCAGGGGGCAATGGCACCACAGCTTTGGATTTACTTTGCCATCTGGGAGAGGGGTGGAAGTCAGCCTTCTCCATTAGTGCTGCTGGCACAGAAGGAAGCTTCTGAGTTAGCAAGTGAGAAGAGACCATTTCGGAGCCTTGCCTGATCTCTGGTGCCACTCGTTTGTCTCTCCTCTGGCACTGGCAGCCCAGGTCCCTCCTGGCATCAGGGATCAGGCAGGGGAGGTGCCTGGTGCCTCCCTCCTTCAGTCTCCTTTGGCATTCCTGTCCCCTTGCAAAGCAGAGCCCCATTAGCAAGTGAAATGTCCGCATTTCAAACAAACAGGCTCTGCTGTCTGCCAAGCCTGGGTGAAATCACAAAGAAATCTTAGTGTCTTAGGACTCCTTTGGGCCTCCTCTCAGAGCATTCAGGTAATTCTTTTGTGGCTGGAGCAGGACTCACTTTCTCCCTGCTTGCTAGAAGGTGGCCATCTGCTACCACGCTACCTTTCTACCAGTACATCTGCCTGGCCAAACGTAGTGAGGTCCCAAGGAGCTGGGTTAGCCTTCATCGACTGCTGATTTAGGCTAATTGGTCACTGGGATTTAATCGATTCCTCGCTTGCATTTTTCCCCAGTCACAGGTTCCCCGAGGGAGGCCTTCCCCTCTACTTGCCTTTTCTTGGCCAGCTCATTGGAAAAAACCCAGGGACTGCTCTAGATAGAGGAAAAGGGTCAGGGTCACTATCTCTGCCTAAACCAGCAAAGCCAACTTGATCAAATTCAGGGAGCGCAGGAGTAAGGATGACGCAACTCGAGTTGAGTTCTCTGGCAAAGAAATAGTAAACAGCAAAACAGTCATTTCAGAGGGCAAACTGTTTGCCTCTCTAATAAAGCATGGCTCATGATGGAAAATAACTCAGAAGAAAGTAGGGAGCAAATGGATTTAGTTGCTATGGGAACGTAGTTGGAAAAAAACACGAAATATGTAAATACTGTAATTTGGTATTTTAATGCACTTCTCTTCCATGAAGAAAATTCCCTGACAACTAAAGCTAACAACTCATTCCTCTGCTATACACAGCATTGATTGACAGAGGCTGGGCAAGTGGATTTCCGAATTCGATGTGCCCCTAGGAGCAAATTCATCTACATTCCCAGGCATGAAAATCAAACATCTGGAGCAGTGGTTCTCAACTCTGTCTGTGCATTAGAATTTCTCAGGGAACTTTAAAAAAACTTGGCCCACCCCATGCTGATTAAATCTGATTCCCTGATTCCCTGGGAGGGTGGGGCTGGGCACTGATTTTTTTTTTTTTTTAAAGATCCCCAACCTTTTCTAATGGGCAGCTGGTGTTGTGGACCACTGACCTATACTCCTGGTTTGGTCGACTTGGTGAAAACAGATCACTTTTTTGCCCATATGCCTTTACTATATTTTATTTCATTGGATTTTTGATGATTTGGGTATTTTAGTACTAATAATAGGAAGGGATTAACAGTTGTCACTCTTCAATTATTAGTGTTATTAGTTTCACCATGATAGATTAATGCTCCTCTTATTGTTTAGAGCAAACATATGATATCATATTACAAATCATTATCATTTGACTGTAATAATAATGACGATTAATTGCTGTTATTTAAAAAAGTATAAATTGATAATAACTTGGGAGGTTTAGTTGTTGCTCTAAATGTTGCGATCAATCTATTTTTTAATAATTACCATCATAAATTATAATTAGCTATAGAATAAGTCAATAGAAAACATTTATATAGACATCATTGTTTAATTTGCTTAATAATGGTCCACACCATAGTTGGTAAGTGGCATAATTTCTGGGTGTGGCATTTTGCCAGCTGAGGAAATTGTTACATAAAAAAGACATGTAACTTGCATTAATTTATATGTTGCAACCAAACACATGGAACACCTGAGCCTGTAATTCCAAAATTTCAATCTTTTCTTATTGCCTTGCTCCTGTTTTTTTTTTTTTTTTCCATGAAGTCTCAGTCCTCCTCTGAGATTACACTAGGAACAAAACTACAAATTAAACCAGACTTTACTGGTATGTAAAGAGAATTTGAATGTGTAGGGAAGGAGGGTTCATGAAGAAGTTAATATTTATAGTAATCAAGAATGAGTTGTGAAAATCTTACCTTGTTGTGCAAGTTAAATTCAGGTGGTCAGAGGTCTAAGAGGTTACTTGGGATTCCAACCTACGGAAAGCTTGTTTGCTTTGGAAGCATTCTTTTAATCTTTAATATTATCATTATTATATCAGCCCTTGGAAGCCCTTCAGTCCTGTCTAACATCAGGTTTTATCATTGATCCACACTGTTGGGTCTCCTGGAGATAGACATAGTCAAGGAGTTCCTCCAGGACCATCTTTTCTCATAGTTTTTGAGGTGACCATCTCTAACCCTCTAGACCAGGTTAAGTTCTCTATTTTCTGTTATCTGCTCCCACAGCACTGTAAAAAAAAAAAAAAAAATCATCTTTCTAGCTGCTGGCACAAGTAATTAGTTCATAATTACTTATTTAAGCCAGCATTTCCAAAACTCCATGAAGGTAGGAAACAATAGTTTTCATCCTATTATTCCAAATAGCACAGTCCTTAGCATATATTAAACATTTAGTAAATATTGTTGACTAATGACTGACTTTTTTCCTCCCCAGCCCTATTAATTAAAGCTGACCTGTTTCAGATTCTTAGCAAAAATTTTCATTAAAAACAAACTTTTTTGTTACGGATATTTTCAAATACACTTAAAAGTAGAGATTTTATAAAGAATCCCTATAAATTTATCTTCAGCTTTAACAACTACCACATTTTGCCTATCTTATTTAAATTTTTAAAAATTAAAATAATTTTTAGATTTTCAGTTTCAACTCTGAAACCTCTTTGGATTATAAGTCATCACTCCTGTTCTTACAAGAAAAACTGACCAGAGTGATTATCAGTGACTTTTCTCATACCTATCACAGGAATGAAGGTGCCAGGCAGATCACCACCATGAAACCTGGAGAGACAGGTGAATCCAAACAATCATACATGAGAACTACATATGTGGAGTAGAAGCTGCTGGAAATTTTGGTAATTAAGTGGTAATTGATGAGTTACTGGAAGCTGAGTGTGGTCTAGTGTGAGTGAGAAACTCCTAGTTCTGTAGTCTTAGGGAGACCCTCTTGCTTTTGTGGGTTTTACCTTCCAGAAGGAAGGTTAGATCAGGTTCTCATGTTGAAGATCCAAGGAAAGTCCGCTGTGGCTTTGGCAGAAGGAGGGGAAGGGTAATCAGTCTGATATGCCAAGTGTATGTCCCCTAACACAGGCCTATTCTCCATGGGAAAATACTTTGCCAAAGCCTTAGTTCCTTGGGGAAAGGACATTCCTTATTTCTCCAGCTCCCTCCAGCCATCCTTTCTGGAGGGAGAGTGGAGGGAAGCTAGATGAAGAATTTGTGAAGGTCACAATCCAGAGAAATAGGCCCATTAAAAGATGGGATTTAACCATATGATGATAAGATGATATTTTTCTCTCATGTTATGCCACAAGGCTTGCCAAACGCAAGAATAAAATATCCCGAAGAGATAGAGCAAGCATCAGCCCCAAACTCAGATATGACACAGGTTTTGGAATTATCAGATACAGATTTTAAAGTAATAACCATGATTTATAAGTTAAGAGCTCCAGTGGAAAAAGTAGAAAGCATGCAAGGACATGTGAATAATGTAAGCAGAGAAAGGGAAATTCTAGGAGAGGATTAAAGGAAACTCTAGAAATAAAAAACACTGCAGCAGAGATGAAGAATGTCTTTGATGGTCTCTTTAGTAGACTGGACACAATCAAAGAAAGAATCATTGAGCTTGAAGATAGGTTAAGAGAAACTTCCTAAACTGATATGCAAATTAAGAAAGAATAGGAAAAAAATTGCCACAAAAAATAAAACCGATCACCCAAGAATTGTAGGCATAATTTCAAGAGATACAGCATATGTACAATTGGAATACCAGAAGAAGAAAGAGAAAACAGAACAGAAGTAGTAATGTCCAAGAACTTAATAATGGTCATCAAAGAACAGATCCAGGAAACTCAGAAAACACCAAGCAGGAAAAATACCTGCTTGACATGTCATATTCAAACTGTAAAACATCAAAGGCAAAGAAAACATCTTGAAACAAGTCAGAAGAAAGAACATTTTGATTGAAAGGAACAAGAACTACCATGAGCTACTCATCAGTAGCCATGCAAGCAAGGGGACAGTGGAATGAAATATCTAAAGTGTAAACAACAACCCTACCAACCTAGAATTCTATAAACAATGAAATTATCCTTCAAAAGTGAAGAAGAAATAAAGATGTCTTCTGATTAAAAATAAAGAAATTTATGACCACTAGATCTTTGTAAGATGTGTTAAAAGAAATTCTTCAAGTAGAAGGAAAATGAAATAGGTGAGAAAAGATGTAAAGAAAGAATGTTAGAAAAGGAATAAAGAATATTTTTTACTTATTCTTAATTGATCTAAAAGTACCTATTTATTTAAAAATTAATAGCAGCAGTGTATTGGGTGATTATAGCATATTAATAAAGGAAATGAATGATAGCACTGTCCTAAGAAATAGGAGGGATGAGTTAGGAATATTCTATATAAGCTACCTACATACTTTATTCATGAGAACAGTTTGAATTTGAAATTATAAATACCAAATATAACAGCAAAAAATGAGCAAAAAAATGAGCAAAAAAATTTATAAATCCAAAGAAATGTATAGGAACTATATTTGGAATACAGTAAGACTAATTAAAAAAACAAAGATCTAAGTAGGTGGAGAGATATTCTGTGTTCATGGAAGATCAGTATGGTTAAGATATCAGTTTTTTTAAAATTTGATTTATAGATTCAAAATAATCTCAATCAAAATCCCAGCAATGTATTTTGTAGATATTAACAAACTGATTCTAAAGTTTATATGGAATATCTGACACTACAGAAGAATAGACACAGAGATCAACTGAATAGACAAAAACCCAGAAATATATTAACACTAATATAATCAACTGATCTTTAACAAAGAAAAAAAGGCAATTTAATGTAGAAAAGAATATTTTCAACAGATGGTGTTGGAACAATTAGATGTCCATATGCAAAAACATGAAGCAACACACAGATCTTATACCTTTCACAGAAATTAACTCAAAATGTGTCATAGACCTAAGTGTAAATTGCAGTGTTATAAAACTTCTGGAAGAAAAATGTGAGAAAAATCTAGGTAATCTTGTGTTTGGTTCATAGTTTTTAGATACAATAACAAAAGCACAGTCCATGAAAGAAAAAATAACAAATTGAATTTTATTAAAATCAGCAATTCTGCTTTTTGAAAGGTGCCTTTAAGGGAATGAAAAGACAAGCCATAGATTGGCAGAAAAAATTTACAAAACACATCTTATAAAGGACTTGTATCTAAAATATGCAAAACCTTTTAAAACTCAACAATAAGAAAACAATCTAATAAAAAAATGGAAGTAAGATCTGAACACTTTGCCAAATTTTTTTTTAATAGATTTCCTGCTTATAGAAGATGCTAAACATCACTTGTCATTAGTAAATTGTAAATTAAAACAATACTGAGATACCATCCCACACGTATTAGAATGGTCAAAATCTAAAAAAACTAACAATACCAATTGCTGACAAGGATGCAGAGCACAAAAAACTCTTATTCATTGCAAAATGATACAGTCACTTTGGAAACGAGAATGACAGTTTCCACACAAATTTGATTATAGTTTGCCATGATACCCAACAAGCATGCTTGTAGGTATTCACCCAAATCATTTAAACCTTATGCCCTCAAAAAAATCAGCACATGAGGGGCGCCTGGGTGGCTCAGTGGTTTGGGCTGCTGCCTTCGGCTTGGGTCATGATCTCAGGGTCCTGGGATCAAGCCCCTCATTGGGCTCTCTGCTCCGCAGGAAGCCTGCTTCCCTCTTTCTCTCTCTTTCTCTCTGCCTGCCTCTCTGCCTACTTGTGATCTCTGTCTGTCAAATAAATAAATAAAATCTTTAAAAAAAAAATCAGCCCATGAATGTTTATAACAGTTTTACTCATAATTGCCCCAAATTGGAAATAACTAAGATGTCCTTCAGTAGGTGAATGGATGAAAAGACTGTGTTATATTCATACAATGGCATATTATTCAGTGATAAAATAAATGAGTTATCAAGTTATCAAAAGATGTGTATAAATCGTAAATGAATATTGCCAATGAAGTAAGTCCCTCTGAAAAGGCTATATACTGTGTAATTCCAATCAAATGATATTCTGGAAAAGGCAAAACTTATGGGGTTGGTAAAAACATCAGTGGTCACCAGGACTTTAGTGGTAGGAGGGTGCATGATATCATAGGGGAATTTTTTTAGGGTGGTCCACCTGTTCATAAGTTACTGTAGTTGGATACATTATTGGATACATGACAATATGCATTTGTCAAAACCTATAAAATTTTAGAGTACAAAGAGTGGACCTTAATGTAGTCAAATAAAATAATTTAGGACTTCAGGAGATCCTAGGATGGAACAGATAATGTGACAAAACAGTCTAGCTACATTACAAATGTATGCGAGAACCTCACTGATGGGGTGGAGGGAAAGGTGGAAATAATGCAGTCTGTGGGTCTAAAGGCAAATGCAAATATGCATAAGCATTATACTTAGGTTAATAAACTTTCCCATGGGAGCATGAATTAACAATTCTGATACTGTTGTAGTGAACGCTGGATTTACATGATTAAGTAAATGGATGATGGATGGTGGGAGCCAGGTTTCTCAGTGTTGGAGTGCTGGTTATAGGTAAGCAAGGAGAGGACATTAGACTGATCTTTGTAGGGGGGATTTGGAGATCCCAGTATGAACTCATAGCATAATATATTTAGGTTAATACAGATACAGATGATTATGTGTAGAAATATTTATAGATACGATTATATACTTGGGTTACTATATGCACATGTATTTCATTGCTGTCAGCTGAGGAGGCTGAAAGCAACCCCTATAGCAAGCTGTACATCTTGCTTCTAACATTATTCTTCAATTCTCCAATAAAAGAAGTGAAGAAACAGCTGATTCTAGGAGTGGTTTTGGACACAGACAGGGTGATCCTGGAGCATCTTGTAGCGCTAGCGAGTAAGAACATTAAAAAAAACCAGTCCCCAAAGCCCCAAATCACCCTGCCCCACCAATAATCAGGGTATGTAAAAAGATATAGGAGACAATGGAAAATGCTTCCAATAGCAAAAGCTGGGACAATCTCAGAAACGATAAATAAAATATTTTTGAATAGTAACCCAAATTATGAAATAAATATCCATGAGTTCATACTGATATAAATAAATAATTGAATATATAAATCAATGGGAGAGAGTCAGAATTTTCCATGTAGAAGAATTCCAAATAATTTATGTAGGTACTGTGTTCTCAAGGAGGTTGAGCTTAACTCCCCACTAAGTGTGAGCTGTACATTCCGAAAAGTACAGTATAGAAAGGGAGAATAACTAGTAATTCCACAGTGGAGAGATCTGACAAATATGACCTGAGCCAGGTGATCAAGATCAACATAAATAGTGATAAGTCCTTTTGATAGCAATTATCCTTAATATGATGTGATTAAAGTAGTACTTCATCTGTAGGATCTTCCTTCTAAGAACATATAAGTACAGGCTATGAGACAGATTTCAAGTGAAGAACATTCTACAAAATACCTACTAGGACTCTACAAAGCTGTTAAGGTCATCAAAACCAAGGAAAGTCTGAAAAACTGTCACAGCTAAGAGGAGCCTAAGGATATATAACTATTGGATATCATGTGGTATCTTAGATGGGATCCTAAAACAAAAAGGACATTAAGTAAAAACTAGGGAAATCTGAATAAAATATGAACTTTGGTTAATAATAATAATAATGTATAGCACTTTAAATTATGTATATAATTATGTATATATATACACATATATGTATACATATATATATATATATATATGTATATATATAGTGGGCAGGAAGTAGTAAATGTTTAATGTTCTCATACAGTGAAGAATTGTCCCACATCCTGCATGACTTCCTAAAGTGTCTTCATCTTCTAAAATATACTGAATTCTGAGGAATGTCTTATCATGTAAATCCAAGAAGACTATCTTATTTTGTCCAAAAGAGTTGTTCACCTCTTTGGAAAAATTGTGGCTCTGAATGTAATATGGCTTTTGATATTTGAGTCATAGACTACTTGCAAAAACTTTTGCTTTTATGGCATTTTACATATAAATGGAATAACAGTACAATTTATTATCCATACCAGATGCTTTTGAGTGTAAAAGGGGGTGCTTTTAATAGTTACGTCAGGGAAATGGGCAAAGAAACCAGGATTATACCAGAAAACTGGGTCATACATGCGAACCTGGAAAATATAGTTTTAGGTTTCTAGATTCACATATAGGAAGACATACTAAAGCAAGATTAGAATAGATGTTAAGTGAGAAAATCCACATATCCTTTGTGATATATTTGTCTGTTTGATTTATCATTCACTAAGAGAGGTGTATACAGTTTCCCTCTATAACACTGAAATTGTAAATTTTCATGGTTTCTTTAACTTTTGCCTCATATCTTTAAAGCCCTAATTCTTAGGGGCTTATGGGTTCAGAGTGTTATACCTTCCAAGTGAATAATACTTTCTTTTTTGCCTTAAAATGTATTTTGTCTGATAAGAATATCTCAGCTTTCTTTAATTAGTATTTACTTGGCATATTTCATATTTTTAGTTTCACTGTTTCTGTATTCTTATTTTTTATTGTTTTCTGTTATAGTTAGCGTATAGCTGGATTAAAAAAATGATCACCTTTGCTCTTAATTGGATAACTTAATCTATTTACATTATATCATTATTCTCATTTGATTTGGGTTTGTTTTTTATCTTATTGTGTGCTTCCCCCCATGTTTTCAATGTTTATTTCCTTTTGTTTTGTGTTGACTAACACCAGTAGTTTGGAAATTATATACTCTATTTCAAATGCTTAGATGGTTACTCTAGAAACTTTAACATATATATATATATATATATATATATATATATATATATATATATATATGTATTTTTTAAAGATTTTATTTGTTTAACAGACAGTGATCACGAGTAGGCAGAGAGGCAGGCAGAGAGAGAGGAAGGGAAGAAGGCTCCCTGCCGAGCAGAGAACCCAGTGTGGGGCTCAATCCCAGAACCCCAGAACCTTGGGATCATGACCTGAGCTGAAGGCAGAGGCTTTAACCCACTGAACCACCCAGGCTCCTCTGTGATATCTTTAAAAGTGAACTAATTTCACTTGCAACTAGGTATTGTGATTTTTAAAAATTAATTAATTAATTATTTTATAAACATATAATGTATTTTTAGCCGCAGGGGTATAGGTCTGTGAATCTCCAGGTTTACACACTTCACAGCACTCAAAATAGCACACCCCCCCCCCACCTCAATGTCCATAACCCCACCACCCTCTCCTAATGCCCCTCCCCCCAGCAACCCTCAGTTTGTTCTGTGAGATTAAGAGTCTCTTATGGTTTGTTTCCCTCCCATAAAGAACAGATATATTTAATAGTGTCCAAAGATAATTACTATCTTTATTCCCCTTTTGTATGAGAAATCAAATGCCGTAATGTCAATCTTCTTTTCTTTATTTTATTATTAAATTGTTGGGGCACCTGGGTGACTCAGTCACTGAGTGTGTCCCTTTGGCTCAGGTCATGATCCCAGTGTCCTGGGATTGAGCCCTACATCTGGGTCCCTGCTCGGCAGGGGGCCTGCTTCTCCCTCTCCCACTCCCCCTGCCTGTGTTCCCTCTCTTGCTGTGTCTCTCTCTGTCAAATAAATAAAATAAAATAAAAAAAGATTGTTGTCATAACTATTGTTTTAGTTCTGTGTTGATCTTTTAGCCTCTCAAATGACCATAATTGTTATTATTTATATAGTCAAAATTTATTTATGTTTACTTTATGTTTACTTTTCTGAAAAAAGAACACTTTGTTCTCCAGTCCTTCTTGCATCTAAGACCTACTTTTTAGATCATTTTCTTCTCTTTTTAAAAGATTTTATTTATTTGAGAGAGAGTGAGAGTGAGCAGAAGCAGGGAGAAGGGGGGCAGAGGGAGAAGCAGACTCCCTGCTGAGCAGGGAGTCTGTGGGCCTCAATCCCAGGACCCTGAGATCATGACATTAGCTGAAGGCAGGTGTTTAATCAACTGAGCCACCCAGGCGCTCCAATATCATTCTCTTTTTTAAATGCGTCTTTTAGAAGATTCTTTAGTGATTTTCAGGTAGTAGCATACTCTTTTAGTTTTGATTCTTTATGAAAATATCTTGATTTCACTCTTAGTCTTTAAAGTAAATTTCATTTGGTAGAGAATACTGGTTTGACATTTATCTTCTTTCAGCACTTTAAGGTTATCATTTTTACTGGTTTCTGTCTTATGTTGTTGCAATTGAGAAATCAGCTGTCAGTCTGATTTAAATTATTTATAGTAATCTGTTTTTTTTTCCTCTCTGCTTATTTTAAAGATCTCTTTGCTTTTGATGTTTACAGATTCACTATAACGGGTCAAGGCTTGTTTTTTTCCTTTTTTCTTTCTTATCTTCATTGGGCTTTACTGTGCTACCTGAATCTGTGGATTTTTCCCTGGAAAAACATTCAGTCATATTGCTTCTGCCTCATTCTGTTATCTCTTTTTAGATCTCAGTTTAGACATATGTTGGACCTTCTCATTCTATCCTCCATATCTTTTAACCTCTTGCAATATTTTCATTTCTGTATTTCCATGTTGTATTTTGTGTATTTTTTCAACCTATTTAAAAAAATTTAAAGATTTTGTGTATTTTTTTTTGACAGATCACAAGTAGGCAGAGAGGCTGGCAGAGAGAGATGGGGGAGAAGCAGGCTCCCTGCTGAGCAGAGGGCCCGATGCAGGACTCGATCCCAGGACCCTGAGATCATGACCTGAGCGGAAGGCAGAGGCTTAACCCACTGAGCCACTCAGGTACCCATTTCAACCCATTTTAAAAATATACTCCTTCTCTTTCCATTTTATATACTTTCACTCATGAGCCAAACTTCTAATTTCCATTCTTGATTTCTTTTATTTGTAGGGGTTCTACTTTGGTATTTTTCCAATCTAAATTATTGGTTTTGATAAGCTTTCTTTTTCCTTTGTCATATTCTTTAAAAATTTAAATATTTCTTTAAACACATTAAATGTACTTATTTGATATTGTGTGTGTGATAATTATATTATCTTGATGTATATGGTTCTAATTTAGCAATTTTTTCTTTCTTCTAATTCTTGATCATGGTAGCTTATTTACTATAAGTTTGATGATTTTTGATTTTGGGCTCATGTTTCTGAAATCGTTGTGATAAATCCTGAGGCTTGAATTTAAAGTGTGTTATTCCAGAGAGGATATACTTTGGTTTTGTACAACTAACTAAAGACCATTTAAAATGAAGATTTCAGCTTAAGTTTTTCAGCCTGCATATATGGTATGAATATTTCTTGAAAGAATGTGAAAGTGTGTTTAGGGAGTTATTGGGGCAGTAATTTTTCCCCTATTCCATCCAGAATATAGTTTGAATCACATAATAGCTTTTTGGTATACCAGCTTTTGTTGTTCTTTTCTTTTTTCTGAGGATTACCCTTTTGGAATCCTGACTCTGCAGTGATCCCAGATCTGACCTGTAACCCAGCACAAACCCAGCTTTACCCATTTGTCCCTAGGCTCTAAGGTGTCAAGAACTGACAAACTCCCCTAGGAGTTTGCTTTCCCTATGTATCTGAACTGTTTTATGTGCCTTGTGCAGAAACCTTTATTGAGAGAGACATGAGATTTTTTTCCTCCATGTAGCTTTCTAAAGTGTAACAGGGGAAGGAAAGCTATAGGAAGGGATTCAGCTCAGTATAAAGAAGGCTGCTGTCAAATAGTGAGCTGTTTCATGAGGTAGTGAGCTGTTTCATGAGGTAGTGAGCTTCCTAGTCCCTAGAAGGATTCAAGGATGGGCTAGACAACCACATACTGGAGATATGATAAAGGGGACTTAGGGATGGAAGGATGTATTGGATTGGGCAAGTGTGCTGCTCTCCTCTTTTTCTATGCTTGATGCTGGTTTGCATGCCAGAGCCAAAGCTGTGATACACTCAGGAAGAAGATACTTTTCACTGGCCATCTGAAAGTTTAAAATAATGGCTTGCCAGGACTGCTCTCTGCCTGTAAATGGCTCCTGGACACTTGGCAGCAGAGCTTTCTGGGCCCAACAGGCTTTGCCAGAACACGAGATGCCTGAGCTGCCTGCGTCTACTGTTTACGTGGCCGTATCCCTGGGCTCGGTTGGGTGGCTATGGTTTGTCTTGGCCACGGTGATGTCAAGGGGGAGGTGGACTGGGGGGCAGGATGAGTGAGCAACAGGTGTTAGAAGGAGTCTAGACAGAAAAGTATCCTTATACCCACAGGAGCGTTTGTTTAAAATAGCTCTTTCCCCAAATATTCTTTTGATGGCACTGGGCCCGTCTGTGCTGTGGTTTAAGATCATTTGGCAACTCTCATTCTTGCAATCAGAGAACGGCTTCTGGGGCTATAAAATCATCAGTGAGCTCAGCCAATTAGCTCAGCCCAGATAGGATTATATGCACCAGCTCTGGTAGCAAGGCGACTTGACACAAGCTGACTTTACAAAGTTTCAGTGGTTTTGTTTGCCCTGTTTTCCCCCAGGGCAGTCATAGTTCAGCTGGGACTGGGCCCCAGCAGGTGATGCCTTTGGGTGCTTTCTTTCACTGTTGGTGGAGAAACTGGGTGAGAAGTATTCACACTCTCATGCTTGTGGTAATAAGGAAAGGAGGACTGTCCTGCAAACATGGACAATCTGTTTCTATGAAGAGAGAGTAAATGTCCCTTTTCCAGTTGGATGGGGAATTGGATGCTCCCGCAGAGCTCTTTCATGAGGGACTAGAATGGGGTCTATCAAGAGTGATGGGGCACCCCATTCTAGTCCCTCGTGACTCTGGGCACTAGATGGAACCCAGGCCAATAATAAGGTTAAAGCCAAGGGGACTGTTCTGTGAGTGCAAATAAGTGTTCCAGGTTACATGCGGATTGTGGGTGAGTAATGTAGGGTTATTCTGGCATGCAAAGTGTAGGTGAACTTGAGAAGCAAGAACTCAGCTTGTAATTAGATCTCCCCTCCAGTCCCCCACCCCCAGTAGTTTTTTTTTGTTTGTTTGTTTTGGTCCATGTTATGATAGAACCTTGAGCTGTGCACAGAAGAAAAAAAAAGATATAAATAAGAGTATTGGGGTGCCTGGGTAGCTCAGTCGGTTAAGTATCTGACTCTTGGTTTCTGCTCAGGTCATGATCTCAGGGTCATGGGGTTGAGCTCCACGTCACGCTCTGCGCTCAGCATGGAATCTTTTTAAGATTCTTTCTCTCCCTCTTCCTCTGCTTCTCCTCCTGCTTGTGCATCCTCTTTCTCACATAAATAAAATCTTTAAGATAAAATAAAATAAAATAGAATAGTATAGGAAAGTCTGCCCAGCTAGAGAAAACTACTGATAACATTTTGATGCATATTCTTCCAGATCCTTTCTTCATATATGTGTGTAGTGCTTCTTTTTACAGAAATGGAAGAACACTCTTGTATTACCTGCTTTTTCCACTTCTTATATGATTCAGTCAGCAGATATTTAATGAATGTCACTATATGCCTGGCCTTGCTCTAGACATTAGGATTATCTTGATGCACAAAACAAAGCCCTTGCCCTCCTGGAGCTTATGTTTTAGTAAACATTCTGTAGTGAGCATCTTTTCATATCCATGGATCCATTTATGGAACATTTTGGGGTGCTATATAGTATTCCACGATATAGATGGGCTTTAATCTATTTTTATACTATTGTCAGAAATTCAGATGGTTTGTGGCTTTTTGACATGATAAACAATGATTTGATAAACATTCTTAGGGCTACTATGTGTGTATATCCTTATGAGAAATAAAGGCTGTAGTGAGAATTTAAAAAGACTAAATGTTCCCTCAGGTAGAGGGAATAAATGTGTACTTCCTGGCTGTGACCTGCAGACAAATAGTCCCAAAGACAGTTGAGCCCAGAGGGTATTGCTGACAGACTTGGCTGACTGCGTGGCTTGGGTGGAGGTGGGCGAGCCTGTGTGGCTGGCTTTCAGCTGACCCAGGTGGACTGCCTGCCAGAGCTTGGACCCATAGATTAATTAAGGGCATATATGAATGTCAGGAGTCTTCAGAGGTCTAGCTACTTTCACGGTGGTTTTAAAAGATAAAGGCGTGCTGCTCCATGTGATAAGCTAGTGATATGTTAGTAACCCAAAGAAGAGATTCTCACAGCACACACAGATGAGGTGGGTACAGCTGCATCTGGGCCTAGGCAGCAGGGTATGCAGAAGGACCTGCTTTCGGGGAGGTCTTTTTTTGTACTGAGCCCTCATGAGCAAAATGGGAGATGAAGCAATGAGAGAGGGTGGATCACAGGAATTAAGGGTTTCTTTCAGCAGTTTCCTTGCTTAGTAGGTAGGCGCTCATGGGCTTTAGATTACCCGTATTCCATGGTATGCTCTTAAGCTCACTGAAGGGAGAGTGTCCTTTCCTTGGTTGAACAGTTGGCTACTGTCCTGTATGTAAGCCCAAAATATGGGAATAATTTTAAATCTTTCCCTTTTCCCACCCCTTCTCTCCACCAAATTCTGTGTAGTCTCCTGGACCAAATCTCTTGAATCTCATGTCCAAGCCCCAGTTCTTTCTCCCTTGAACAACTTCATGAGCTTTCATGCATATCCTTGTTCCCACTTCCCTTCCATCTCTTTCCCACACAGTGACCTGAGTTGTCTTTGTGACATGAACTTTGCATCTCATTACCACCAGGTGAAGAACCTTGAATGGCTTCCTGTTACCTGCAGGGTGAAATCCAAACCCTTAAGAGATCAAAAGGCTGTCTCAGCAGCCCTAGCCTACTTGACCAGTTGTGTCCCCAGCCACACCTCACACCTGTTTTCCAGTCATGAACCACGTGCACAACCTGGGGGTGACATGTTCCTTCCAGCCCCTGTATCCTTGCACACACACTTTCCTTCTGCTAAGGATATTTTCCCTTTTTTGTTCCTTGGTGTGTTCCTATTCCTATCAAGGCACTCTCTTCATTGTGACCCCACAGTGTTGTGTCCATCTTTGTTTTATAACCTATCATGCTGCTCATTTACTCATCTACTTGTGTATATCCTTTCCTGGATTGTGACCTACTGAGAATGAAGACAGGATATAACTCATTTTTGTATCTCCTATCCTACAGCAGTGCTCAACATGTATTTGTTGCTGAATGTGGGAGGAGCTGGTACAATCTGGACTGCAGAATGCTTTCTTTGATGTAGATCTAACCAGATAGAATGTGTTCACAGGACTTAGTTCTGACTTATATTTTCAGACATTCTTTTAAGGATGTTTATTCTAAAGGCAATTAATTTTGTTACATAAAGGATGTTTATTAGATAGGGGTGATTCTTAGACACGCTCTCTCAGATGCATGATTTGATGTTGCAAACACACATACACATGTTTTTCAACTAGTAAGAGATGAGTTCAAACACAGAGACTCTCAGACTGACTTCTATGCTCTAATGCCTGGGGGTGCTGGCATTTTGGGTCCAGTACCAAGAGAGGGAGTTGTAAATGGAGAAAAAGGGAGATGTGGAAAAGAAAAAAATCCAAAAAGTCCTTTCATGACCATCCATGTGTTTATATAGAAGTTGAAAAACAGGCAATTGCTTTCTTTCAAAGTCTGTTTCCATATTTGTCACATGTGAGTAATAATATTCTCCTTATAAGACAGTGGTAAAGACTAGATAAGATAATGCTTTATGTATAGTAAATGCCAAAAAGTAGCTATTATATATATATATATTTTTTTTTTTTAGAATTCCTGGCTTTCTCTTCTTCTCTGTGTTTAGGAGTCTTTGAGTGGGCCTAACAGAAATCTTTGCAGAGGAAAACTCAGGTCTGTTTGGGATTTCAATAGGCAACTACTAAATACTCCTTCAGGAGTTTCTGAAGGCTTCCATGACCCTTATGTCCCGCCAATCCCCTCATTTCCTTGATGAAATACCACAGTCAGATTTTACCTAAAGCCATGTTTGCAGATAAAATCTTTGAGCTGATAACCATTGCTAGAGTTAACAAGTTATAAAGCTTTTACTCTATACCTCTGTGGGACTGAGTTTTGGGTTCCTTTCCTAGAAGAGGAATTTTTTCTTGAGCAGGAGACCTGAGTCTGGGTTTGGGGACGAAGTATCTGGTGAGGAAAAGACTGGAGAAAGGAAATAATAGAATGAGAGGTTCTACAGAAAACTATATTGGATAGAGACATACCATCCAGGGATGGCTACTTGCCTTTCATCTTCCTGATATCTTGTTCATGATTGTCTCTTGAACGGTTTCTTTAATATTTTAGCTCAATCCTTTGTATAATTCTATTTTATTTACCTCCATGTCAGTGCATGGGGAGGAGGTATGTCGGGGAAAGTATGAGGAAGAAAGGCTCTTATTATTCCAAATAACATTCTGGAGATGAATTGCTGAGCTCACTGGTAGACATGGGTCAGGGCACAGCCCAAGGGCAGAACTGATGGAAGATAAGGTGACTTCACAGCATGGGGGATATGGTTGAAAACTTCACTTTCCCCCTGCTGTTTTTTTCTTTTTAAAATTGTGGTAATATATATGTAACATAAAATTTACCATTTTAAAACATATGGTTCAGAGGTGTTAAGTACATTCGTTTTGTTCAACCAACACCACCTTTCATGTCCAGACTTTTTTCATCTTCCTAAAGTGACCCTCTTTACTCTTGAAACAATAATTTCCCACCCCTCCCATTTCCCCCAACCCAGCCCCCAGTGCCTACCATTCTATTATCTGCCTCTATGAATGTGACTACCTTAGGTATGTCATCTAGGTGGAATCATATAGTCTTTGTCCTATTGTGATTGCCTTAACTCACTTAGCGTTATGACTTCAAGGTCCATCCATGTGGTAGCCCCCAGCTGCTTTTAGAAACTGCTTTGGAAACAGGAAAAGGAACAAGTTGACCATTGGCAAGTGGGCCTCAGGCCCTAGTCTGAGTTTGGAAAAGGGTCCCTAGATGATCCTTTCCCTTTCAAGGAGATTGGTGACAGTCTTGTTAGCATTTCTTGGATACTCAGGAGAAAAATCTGCTGACCACTGCCTGCTGTCTTCCCCTTTTCAGGGGCCATTAAAATCCAAAGCAGCCAAGTCTTCCCACTGAAAAGCCTCTGCAGGCTTGGCAGTGAGGCTGGGCACTGGTGGTAGCCAGGACAGACTCTGCTCCTGTTTAGGAGCTATGCCACATTTTACCACGTTTGGTTCCAATTCACATTTTGGAATGGCCTTTCCCTGCCTCCAGTGGCTCCTGTCCCATCATGAGTGACTTCTGTGGTGGGCTCTAGGGAGACTGTCACTTTCTGTGCTGGTCATGCTGACTGCCACGTGGGGGGCTTGACAGAACCAGCCAGTGACTGCCAGTCTCCTGGACTGTTGCCTTGTCTACTGCTTGGAAGTCTTGTCTTGTCTGAGATGGCAGGGTCTAGTTTCTAGAGGAAAGGTTCCTCTGGGATTTGGTTGAAATCAGGGCTGTCCTGTCCTATCCCCAGAAAAATCTGAGCAAACAGCAAATGTAATTAATACTTGGTGAATCATGCCCATTGGAGGGTTAACTCCTGACAGCCCGATGCTCTGAATGGGTAGAACACATGATGTCCTTTGGGTGCTAGCCATGCTTGCTAATGAAGAATTCACTTTACTTATTTTGGCCTTGGGGTTAGTCAAGGATAGAAGCCTGGAAATAAGGTAGTGTCCTAAAAGCTGCCTCCTGCAGCTCTGACTGCTTTTCTTCCTTCTCCTCCAGGGGATTCCTCTCAATTCTAACTTGCTTTGATAAATTTTAACTTCTGAGCAAGACAGCTCTTAACATTTTTAAAATTAAACGATAATACATATAAAAAAGTACACGGATCATAAGTGAGCAGCTTAATGAATTTTCCCATGTAAAACCCATGTAACATACAGATCAAGAAATAGAATATTCCCAGCATCCCAGAAACAACCTCATGCCCCCTTCCAAGGAAGGTAAACTACTACCTGACTTTTAAGATCCAGTTAGTCTTGCCTGTTTTTTGAATGTGAACTTTACCTGCTTTTGAAATCACCAGTGTGCATACATTTTTGTGTACTTAACCTCATGCCTGTGTGATTCATCTCTGCTCTCGTATATGGTTGTAGCTTATTCATTCTCAGTGCTGTACTGCATTTCACAATTCGTTTGTCCATTCTGTCAGCTCTGTGCTGAGCCATATTGCACCCCATAGCAAAGGGAAAAATTCAGTAATACTGATCCTGCCTCTTTTTTTTTTTTTTTTAAGATTGTATTTGCTTATTTGTTTTTTTATATAGAGAGCATTAGCAGGGGAAGGGGCAGAAGGAGAGAGGATCTTAAGCAGACTCCCCATTGAGCAGGGAGCCCCGTGCAAGGTTTGATCCCAGGACCCTGAGATTATGACCTGAGCTGAAACCAAGAGTCGGTTCTCAACCCACTGAGCTACTTTTGGTATTAATTTTGACTGAAAAAATATTGCATTAAAATATTGTTTATTTTGACTGAGATTTTTTGGCACCCCTTTAAATTTTGCTCCTGAGGTGAATGCTTCACTTACCTCACTCTGGTCCCAGCCCTGTCTGCTATAGATGGACGTAGCAGACTATGAATAGTGTTGGCAACTATGAATTTTTTGGCAACTATGAATAGTCTTGCTCTATTCCTGGACATGTTTCATGGTGAACATATGTAGGCATTTCTGTTAAGTATATACCTAGGAGAGAAATTTCTATAGGCAACTTTTTTTTGATGGGAGGATTGAATGTAGGGCTGGGGGGCCTTTGATTTCCTTTCCACATACCGGCCTTTCCTTCCAAAGTTGTTTCGAGAATGTATTCAGCC
Source organism: Mustela putorius furo (assembly GCF_011764305.1). NCBI lineage: Eukaryota > Metazoa > Chordata > Mammalia > Carnivora > Mustelidae > Mustela > Mustela putorius. The sequence continues at coordinate 2,158,537 of NW_025421294.1, forward strand.
TTAGTATATATAAGGCTGAATATGTCTTAGTATATGAGGTTGAGTGTTGGCAAGAGAGGATAAGCATGAGGCTCGTTGGCATGTGTGTCCATTAGAGCTGAGGAAACCAGAGAACCTATGAGGTGTGAGTGTTTTGGAGAGCACAGTGTGGAACCCTTTCTAGGGAGAGTCCCTCAGAAAGAAGCTTCCCTGAGGCTAACTGGTTAAGTTTTGGTATCAGTTAGCTAGTTCCAAGCCCTAAATTGGGTATCTTTCCATCTTTTCTATTTTCTGCAAAAGTTACTGTTTTTTGAAAGTTTGAGAGAACTTACTAATAAACCGTTTTAGGAGGAATGTAATCATTCAAAACGCGCATTTAAACATTTTCCCATGTATATTGGTCTATTCATGTTTTCTACTTCTTTTTGATAAGACTTTTTCTCAGGAAAGGTTTATTTCAGTAAGATTTTCAAATGTGTTAGTACATTATTAATTTCTTCCCCCTTAATGTTCTTTTGATATTATAGTCCTTTTTTTCATTCTGATGATTGTGTGTGTGTGTATGAAGTTTTTTCCCTCTTATTCTTGAGCTAATAAAGGCTGTTAATCCTTTGCAAATATTTCCTGGGGTTTTTGTTGTTATTTAAAAAAAATGTTTTTGACCAACAAAATTTAGAAATTTTATTTGATGAAGTGTTTTAATTTTTTCCTTTGTGACTACTTCCAGTGCTTCTGTATTTTGAAATTTAACATTAAATATTTATCTATTTTAAAATTTTCTAATATTTTTATTCTTTTATATTTAATTATTTGGAAGTTTCTTGATCTAAGGTAAGTATTTAACTTGTTTTTCCACCAAGATACTAACTTTTTTTTAACATTATTACATTTTTTACATTCCATACTTTTTCTGTTGGTTTATATACTTCCTTTAGTATATAGTAAATTCTTATATATACAGGTATTTATGATTTAATGCAGTATATGCGTGCTTGAAAAACCTCTCATTCTACAAAATGGTGCACTAAAAATAAAAGGATTTATAAGGAAAATAGGTTTAAAGGCTAGCCACTAAAAAGCTAGCCTACTTCATAACAATATCATTATAATTATCATAAAAATTCTAGCTTACTTTAACCCACATTGGCATTTGTATGCATTGTCATGGGCGGTCCATCATGTTTGGCTGTAAACCTTAGGGCTTTGAGACACATGTCTTTGGGATATTTACTACGATAGAGACAAATTTTATCAAAATTAAAATCTGATGAAGAGTATAGCCTTAAAAAAATCAGTTTTATTGTTTCTTTTTTAAACACAAGGGAAATGACATTGTAGTTTTTGCAGCCTCACCAAAATTGTGGTGTTGTTGAAGACATGGCAGTTCTGAAACCCACTAAGACAACCAAGAATCTAAATAAAAGAAGATACTTCTGGGGGCACGTGGGTGGCTCAGTTGTTAAGCATCTGCCTTCGACTCAGGTCATGATCCCAGGGTCCTAGGATGGAGCCCTGCTTGGGCTCCCTACTAGGCAGGAAGCCTGCTTTTCCTTCTCCTACTCCCCCTGCTTGTGTTCCCTCTCTTGCTGTGTCTCTGTCAAATAAATAGATAAAATCTTAAAAAAAAAAAAGACACTTCTGCCGAGTTTTCGACTATTATGTTCTACATATATTACTAAAACTTTCCCCTTTGTGATTTGTTTTGTCAGAAAATGTCTATTTTATTGTTCTCCTTACTCTAATAACCAGCTCCTAAATTACTGAACTATATTGCTCTCTCTTATTGGTTCCTTGATTTCTGTTCTTTACCTTTATTTTAGTTTATTAGGTGGCTATGGCATTTAAAACATTTTAAATTACTCAGCGTAATGCTTATTTCATTTATTTTCAAGCTGTTTTGTTTAATTAGTATTACACTTAAGGCTATGGATTTGCCTTTGAGCAATTTTTGATATTTAATATTCTTACTATTTTTTTTAAGATTATTTATTTATTTGACAGAGAGAGATCACAAGTAGGCAGAGAGGCGGGCAGAGAGAGAGGAGGAAGGCTCCCCGCTGAGCAGAGAGCCCGATGCGGGACTCGATCCCAGAACCCTGAGATCATGACCTGAGCCAGTAGCTTAACCCACTGAGCCACCCAGGCGCCCCAATATTTTTACTATTTAAAAAGTAGTCACTGTACTCTCTCATTTTTACCCCATATTACTTAGGAAGGTTTTTTTTTTTTTCTTTCTTTTTTTTTTTTTTTTCCCAATTTGTAAGTGTATAATGGCATTTTACTTTGAATTTTTTTTTTTTACATGTTCACATTTACATCGAATTTTTTGACTCATTTTGAGCATTACTGCTTTCTAGATTTTATGGAGTTAGTCTTTGTATGCTAGTTATGCCTTCATTTTATAAAGCAAAAATGGACAAAAAAATTTGAGCAATCTTCACTTTTATGTATGTTTACAAAAGCACAGAATGTATTCTAGAACTGACCTACCGAGGTGTGAACAAATTATTCAGCCATTCCTAACTCATCAGTTAGGGGTTAGTCCGGGGCGTTAGCACCCTAACTGGCATGGTATCTGCCTAACATCCCCTGGCTGGTATCTGCCTTTACATGGTGCGATGCAGGAAAGTGTTGGGATGTATGGGGAGTCCTTAGAAGGCCGAGGGCATATTGTGAGGGTAATGATGAGGTCTTGTAGGCTTCCCAGTGGTCCTGAAGGTAAGAGGTAAGAGGCAAAAGTTGGAAGTAGCAGCAAAGAAGTAGGACTATCCAGACAAAAGGAACAGAATGTACAAAGGTTCTGGGGTAGAAAGAAGGTATGGTAAATTCAGTAACTTATGTTGAAGGTTTTTTGAATGTGAAGGGGTGTCTGTGGGACAGAGAGGACAAAGAGGAGAATGTTTAGAGAGAGGTTGGGGAGGGTCACAGGTCAGAATACAAGAGCTTTACCTTCCGTGTTTGCCATTTTGAACTTCATTCTGTTGGCAAAAGGGAGTATCTGAAGAGTCTTTAATGGAAGAGTGATATGATCAGATTTACATTTTTAGGAAGATTACTCTGAATGCCGTATGGAAAATAGATTGGAGGATGGGAAGATTAACATCATGAAAGCCATGTGGGAGAGTGTTGAAGTAATCCAGGTGAAAGCTGATGGTGGGTCAACTCAGTTCGTGCTAGCCAGGAGGAAGAGACATGCTCGGGAGACGTACTGAACATGGTTTGGATGGGAATGGAGGGTTGGGAGGTGGGAGAAGGCAGGGTACGAATGGACGGGATGGTGAAAGAGTGAGATAAAAAAGGAATATGATTTCCAAATTTCTGACTTGGGAATCTGTCATCCCTTGGGATGGGAATGTAGTAGGATGATAGATATGGGAGTTTTGGACATTTTAAGATTGAGGTGTCGGTAGGTGATTCCAGAGGGTGATATTTAATAAACATTCGGACTGAAGGGTCTTGTGCTATTTTGATAGATCTGATCTGCAGGTTTAGATTTAGGGGTGGTCAGCGTAAAGACAATAGTTGAAACAATAAGATCAAGTGTGGTGGCCCTGGGAGAATTTATAGAATGAGATTTATGAAAGGAAGAGGAAAAAAGCTGTGGAAACATGAATCCTACCAGGGCTGCCATTTAAAGTGTGTATTGCTTTTTCATCTGGCCATGAATGAACCTCCTGTCTCCTGTCAGAAAATGGCACACAGAAGGGCGGGTAGCAAGCTGCATGCACGTGCGTGCCTGAGGCCCGGTTTTCCTGATTAAAGCTCTCCTTGGGTTTGTGGTGTTGCATCTGTGGCTTTCCTTGGCATGACCTTTTATTTTGAGAGAACGTTTTTGGAGTGACTGATCTTTTCTTCCCGTTTCTCCTCTGGTTCAGCCTTATGCTATGATATTTACATTGGCCACTTGCCTTTCTTTTACCAGTTGGGACTAGTTGTATCCCCATAACCATCTTTCCCCCTCTGTTTTAGAGAAATAAAATATGGAAAGGCCAGGTTTAAAACAGAGTTTGCCAAAGATGTGTCTTTCTTTTGCTGACATGAGAAAGAAAGCCCACTTATGACAGATCAGCCTATTCCTAAATCTCCTTGCACCTTGGCCACGTTGGCTATGTGGGAGTGAGGATGGTTCCCTGCCCCTGCTTGTGCTTCAATAATACCATTTTAGCCCTTCTCCTTGGTTAGTGAAATTCATTTTCCAACATGAACTGCAAATCGTGAATTATTAATAGCCTCCCCAACGTATTCCACTGGCTTAATTTGGTCCTGCCCTGTGTAAATTGGTTTTGATTCTTCTCATTTAGAAGAAATTTTTGCCGTCGTTGAGACCAATCCATATTTGCATTAATGCATTAATGCATTAATGCATAGATCTCTTTCCCAACACATTCAATCTTTGGAGGAGACTGGTGTTTTTGTTTTTGTTTTTAAGATTTTATTTATTATTTCACAGAGAGAGACACAGTGAGAGAGGGAGCACCAGCAGGGGGCTAGAAGAGGGAGAAGCAGTCTTCCCGCTGAGCAGGGAGGCCAATGCAGGGCTCGATCCCAGTATCCTGGAATCATGACCTGAGGTGAAGGCAGACGCTTAAGGAGTGCCACACAGGAGACCCAAGAGGAGACTATTTGTTACAAATCCTCCATTTTCCCCTGACCATGCTTTTGTTTTGTACTTCAAAGTCATGCAGAGTAATTCTCATGCCTATTCAAAAAGACAGGCTTTCAAATATTTAAATTCAAATATTTAAACTCCCTTATGGTGGTGGCCTTTTCCTATCTGCCTTCCCCTTTCCGCCCTCAAATTTCCCTGCTCTCCTCTCCTATAAATTTACATGCGGTGTGTACAACTTAGTCACTGTCTTTTTGGAGTTAATCAAACCAATTTAAGTCTTTCCATTTAAGTTCCGCTTTTTTTTTTTGATTGAAGATTTTATTTATTTAACAGAGAGATTGAGAGAGAGTGAGAGAGAGTGCGAGCAAGCACACAAGCAGTGGGAACAGCCCGCAGAGCAGGCAGAGGGAGAAGCAGGCTCCCCACCAAGCGAGGAGCCTGATGGATGTGGGACTTGATCCCTAGGATCATGACCTGAGCTGAAGGAGCCGCCTAACCGACTAAGCCACCCAGGTGTCCCTAAGCTCTACTTTTTAAGAGAGACTTTAATAAATTAAAGTGATCACACTTAAAGCTCTTTTGGGGGCACCACATTTCTAGAAATGTAGCATGAGATCCATTTTTTTCTTTGCAGCCAATTCACACTCTTGCTCTATATTCTTTTGCCTATCAAATAAAATTTCATATTCATGAGAACTGCCATCTTCCTTATCCAGAAGTTGTGTGGAGGGTCTTATATTTCTTCTAGTTAAGTGATATGTTGCTAGACCTAGCCCACTGTATCAGTTTGTTTATCTTTTTCTGAATCTTGATTCTGTCCTGCAAACTAGTAGCAATTAACATCAGAATCTTTTCATATGCACACTGCACACTATTTCCTTTTTCAAGTCATTGGTTACAATAGAAGCCATTGAGAAAAATGGCAAAGAAGGAAAACGGCAGCAAATTGCGTCTTTGTCTACATTGACATTACTTTATTAGTCAATACCCTTTGGTTAATATATAACATAGCTAAAGCTTAGTTAGGTTATGCCGCATTAATAAACAACCCGAAATCTTACTGCCTTCCAACAAGAAGAGTTTATTTCTCACTATAGTTTATGCTGACTCGTGTTCAGCTGTGGCTCTGCTCCATTTGTCTTCATTTGCAAGACCATGAAGAAGGAGAAGTCCTAATCTGTGATATACTTTCTCATGTCAAGGGGAGAAAAAGAGGTATTGCTAATCCACACACAATGGTTCTTAAAGCTTCTGCTTGAGTGTGGATGTGCCACATTCCCTCACACACTGCTGGCCAGAGCAAGTCACATGACCAAGTCCAACATCAATATGAACAGGATACGTACTCCTTTTATAGGAATGTTCTAGAAGTATGGAAATGAGTGGCAGTGAATAATTAGAAATAACCAACAATAATTTGGTAAAAATATTTAACATTCATGTGTCAGTTCCAAAATGTTTTTTTTTTTAAATCTTTTCTTCTCTTTTTAAAAGATTTTATATATTTATTTGACAGAGAGAGAGAGAGCATAAGCAGGGGAGCAGCAGGCAGGGGAGAGGGAGAAGCAGGCTCCTTGCTGAGCATGGGAACCCCATGTGGAGCTCCTAGGACCCTGGGTTCATGACCTGAGCTGAAAGCAGACACTTAACTGACTGAGCCACCCAGGTGCCCCCCTCCAAAATGTTTTTATATCTCTATGTTAATTCCCACAACAATCTCATGAGACTAGGTTGTTTCTCTGTTTATCAAATGAGGTCCTGACAGGTAAAATGTATTTTTATTGATAGTAGGTTAGGACTTAATCCCAAATATTCTGAAGACTGCAATGTCCTTTCCAGTACTGATAATGATGACAAGAAGTATTACATACATTTACTGGGTACATTTTACCTGGAAGTTACTTTTGGGAGTGCTTTATTATCTTTTTGGGTGGGATAATTAGCTCTAGCTGTCTCAGGAGATAAATTTAAAATTCTAGTGTCTTAACCCAATGAAAGTTTATTTCTCATTCATATCATGTTCCAATGTGGGTTGGCTAAACTTTTAGGATAGCTCTTTCCTTGAAGTGGTGATTTGGTAATCCAAGCAGTTTCCATCTGGAGCATGTGACCTCCAAGACTGCCATTGCAAGGAGAGAGGGAGAGAGAAAGAGTTGGAGGAATCTGATAGAATTTCTTTTTAAAATTTTTAGAGAACATGCATAGCAGAGAGGGACAAGGGAAGAGGGGGAGAATCTTAAGCAGATTCCACTCTAAGGGAGGAGCTGACATGGGGCTGAATCTCACGACCCTGAGATCATGACCTGAGCCCAAACCAAGAGTTAGATGCTTAACCTACTGAACTACCCAGGCACTCTCAATAGATGCTTTTAAGAGCTAAGATGGGAATTGGCTCACATGTATCTCTTGTACTCACATCCCATTAGCCTGTATTATCTTCTTGACCCATGAGGTCTGATAATTAAGCGGAGCATTAGATACTTACTGAACATTAATAGTCCCTGTCCCAAAGTTAAAATTATTATCACCCCTATTTTTGTAGATGAGAAAACTGAGGTGGAGAAAATTTGAGGACTCTCTCATGGGCACATCTATAGTAGTGAAATAGATGGAATTTGAACCTAGACATTCAGGTTTCAGATCTGGGCTCTTAGTAACTGACCTAGACTGCCTCTCGTCTTTTATCATAATTAGCTAGGTTTTGATATATTGACTAGGCTGGCATCCAGCCACATTTATCCATTTTGTCAGAAACATCATAAAAACCTTTTAGACTCTTCTCTTAAAATCTTGATACACTGGAAATAACCATGATCTTAATCTTATGAAAAAACATGCAATAAACCTGATATAGCAGGATCAATTATCAGCGATTACTGTTTTTGTTTCTTTGTTTCCTGAGAGATTGGCAGTTTGGACCCCAAATGGCCACAAGGACAGGGACAGTGGATATCTCAGAGGAAACTAGAAGAGCAGATTTCCCACCTGCACCCGAACCCCCTTCTCTACTTGTCTCACATTTAGGTCCCGTAAATGACCCAGGATCATGGAGTAATCTCAGGAAGTGCTGAAGTTAAATTTTTCCATTAGCTTGGAAATGAGGACTCAGACTGAGAAATTGTGAACTGAGTAGTTGTGAAAAATCAAGAAAGTTAAATTTCTTGAGTTTGTGGACTGAGATGAATAGCCACCACCTACAAAAAAGAAATCTGGAATATTGCCCATGTGGTGCTTCAATTCACTATTCTCATGCTTGTGGATTCTCTTTCTTTCCTGTGCTTAAAAATGGCACTGGCTGGTCCAACACGCCTCCTGTGGTTCTCTGTAGATCATCACTAATTACTGATTATGACCCAGCATTTCATCTGCAGATTTTCACAAAGAAATACGTGGTGTGCCAGAGTCAGGGGACATAACTATTTTGCATATCTAGGTTATAACTCATGACTCTTCATTTACTATGGGTTTTAATCCCTTCTTGGTCACGATTTCCAGAAGATCTCTTTTGATAAGTTGGAAGCAAAGTTGAAGCTGAAGAGTCATGGTTTCTGACTGTTCTTCATTAGGCCAGCAAGAATCTAAGCTTTAGCCTAAAGAGTAGTCATCCTAGAAGTTAGATATGAGCTTGAATGCTCAAAGTATGGTGATGACAGTGTTCTTTATTTGAAGATCTGAGGATCTTCCAGGGATGGAGTTAGCAATAACAGAGGGACATGACAGTTGAGGGCAGAAAGTTGGTCCAAGGAGAATGGGCCAGTTATCAAAAGGAAATGAGCTTCTGAGCATGGTTTCCCATGTGTCATTACACTTCACTTGTCCTCTTGCCTAGTTCTCCCCCCAGATTGTGCCCACCCTGTGCCCAGAGTGAGGAGGCTGTCACAAAGGCAAGCAGAGCTGAAAGGGTCATTTTTTAGTAGCTCTTGTGGGCTTTTGAGAGCACAAGCTCTGAGCATGGGTATTGTCAGCAGTAGAGATGTTGACAGAAGTGATGGCTTTTTTTTTTTTTTTAAATTAACATATTATGTATTATTTGCTTCAGAGGTACAGGTCTGTGAATCATCAGTCTTACAAAGTTCACAGCACTCACCATAGCACATACCTTCCCCAGTGTCCATAAGCTAGCCACCCCATTCCTCCCCCTCCATCCCAGCAACCCTCAGTTTGTTTCCTGAGATTAAGGGTCTCTTATGGTTTTTGGATGGCTTTTTAAGCAACATCAGTCATTGCTGCATCTGCTGCCAATCATGACGGAGAAATCTCCACAGAGAACCAGAGCAGGGAAGGAGAGAGATGGTGGTTCCAGCAGAGAAGACTGGATGACTTTGGATCATCCGAAAGGACCTTCCATTGGGTGTGTGTGTGTCTCTTATCAGTTCTGCACAATGGGTGGGGTTGAAGCCAGAGGAATAGTGTTTGGTTCCATTATTTCAATCTTATTGTTATTTCCATGTGTGCGTGTGCTGGGAAATACGAGTTGTATTAATTTTACTTCATTTGTCCCAAATAATATGTACACTTTTCTCGATCTTCTCAGCGTAAACTTGAGGAAAATGGTTCTTTTCCTTGTCCTTCTCTACGGTGTAGGCCTCAGGTCACTGTGGGCTTCCACTTCCTGACCGGGACTGGAGCCTCTTTGCCAGTCTTTCTTATTCATCTTTGGGTGCGTATTTTCTTCATCTTTTGAATGCTCTCTAAAGGCCAGAGTGTATTAGCAGGTTCCTTTTGTATCCATATTGTCCGTGATAGTCATCTTTTTTCCCGTTTTTTCTTTCTCAGGTGTGAACCTGCTTTTCTTGTTCCATCTTCTTTTTTTTTTTCTTTTCTCTTCTTTTTTCTTAACTTTACCGTAGAAGCACAATTGATATACAATGTTATGTTAGTTTTAGGTGTGTAACATGTAGATTCAACAATTCTGTACATTACTCAGTGCTCGCCACAATAAGTTTAGTCACCCTCTGTCACTATACAATGTTATTATAATATTACTGACTCTATTCCCTATGCTGTACATTTCATCTCTGTGACTGATTTATGTATGTATGTATTTATTTTAAAGATTTATTTTTTTATTTTAGAGAGGGAGAGGAGGGGCAGAGAGAGAGGAAGAGATATTTTCTAGCAGACACCCCATTGAATGAGGAGCCTGATGCAGGGCTCGATCTCATGACTTGGAGATCACGACTTGAGCCGAAACCAAGACACTTAAGTGACTGTGCCACCCAGGTGCCCCATCTGTGACTTACTTATTTTATAGCTGTAAGGGTGTACTTCTTAATCCTCTTCACCTATTTCACTCCACCTACCCACAACCATGAGTTTGCTCTCTGTATTTATGAATTTGTTTGCTTTTTTGTTTTTGTTTTTGTTTTGATTTTTAGATTCCTCATATAAGAGAGACCATATGGTATTTGTCTTTTTCTGTCTGACTTATTTAACTTATCTTGCTCCTCTTTTAAAAGAATTTACTTTTAAAATGTTTTTGTCTAATTACAAAAGAATTGACTTTACATTGCAGAAAATGTGGAAGTAGAAAGAATTATAAATAAGGAAAAATTACATAATGCCCAGAGATAATTAGTGTTAACACGTTGATGTCCTTTTTAGTCATTTTTCTATGGATATCTATGCAAAGAGTATATATGTGTGTGTATGTATGTAAATACACACCCATAGTGACAAAATTGGGATCACACCACACACAAAATTTTGTAAACTTTTTCACTTGCCAGTATATCATGATTCTTTTTCCACATCATTTATTCTTCCAAAAAAATATTCTGTATGATTACACATGTTTTAAAGCTTTTGATTCATATGTTTAATTTGCTTTCTGAGAAGGAGATGATAATGCATATTCTTTCTAGTCATATGTAACATTACCAGTTTTCCTGCATTCTTATTAACTCAATAATTTTTATTAAAATTTCTGCTAATTGTCTAGGTAAAACCTGGAGGCCTATTATAATTTGTATTCTTTTGATCGCTAGTAACACTGAACATTTTTCCTGTCTGTGGCTATTTGTATTTTTATGTCATGAGTTAGTTGTTTGACATTTGTAATGGTTTTATTGGAATTGAATTTTTCAGACATTTCCTAATCCTCTCGTTCCCTCTCCTCTATCAAGAGTCTCCGACAATGTGATCATGCTGATATCTTCTTATCTGAGGATTTGGAAATCTGCCTTCTAAAGCTGTGGCACATATCTGACTGTACCTAGCCACTGCCTTCCTGACAATCACACATTTAAGTGGCCTGGCCACTTCTCTTGAGTTTAATTTGCCCCCTCACTGATCATATCAGAGTGGTTTGCCCCACTCCCTCAATGTCACAGTTAGCGTGGGGTTGACATCATTGTCCCAGCATTGCCAGTAACCTGAATAAAGGAGAAGAAGAGAAAAATCCTTGAAGGAGGTTGGATGTGGGGTCGTGGGCTACATCTCAGCAGGGTACAGGAAAGGTCATAATTGGTGGCCCTTTGGGTCTATGCAGGGTTATGCGCAGAGTCCAGGGATGTATTTGCATAAAGCCAGCTGAGTCAGGCCTCTGTTAAGTTGAACATGGTATTGTGCACTAGGGAAATTTGATCAGAGACCAGGATCTTATTCCAGAGGTAAGGATGGAGATAAAGTTCAGAGCTTAGGTTGTGATGAAAAGTAAGTTCAGGAAAGATGGTGGACAAAGAATAGGACCCGGATCCTGAGTTAGTGATAGGGCATCCTGGCACATTAAGGTGGGGCTGGGTTTCTTCCCGTAAGCAGCCAGGAACGTGTTGATAAAAGGTCTTCCTAGTAAGCTAGGAAGGCATGATCTGTCATATGGAAGGGGCGGTGATGGGGGAACCCAGCAGTCTGAGAGGGGAACACCATAAGGTTAGGAGTTGACTGGAATTGAGTGGAGTGGGGCCTAAGAGCAAGAAACTCCTTTTGAACCCTCATTGTCCTCCCCACTGCTATGGATTCCCTGCTCACTGACCTAGCCCCATCGTTTACTTCCATGTCACCCTCTACTGCACTCTCTAAACCCGATTTGATTTTAAATGAAACTTTCTATATCCTAGACTTCTTACAGAATATTCTCTTTACGTTTTTCTTTAGCTGAAATTTATTCTTCCCTAGACCCCACTTCCTCAGTGGCCCTTTTGAGGAAATACTTTATATTCCACACATCAGTAGGCCAAGGGATGTGTTTGTGTTTCTTCATGTCCCATGAAACCATTGCTTTTGGATACTCATGCAAAAGTCTCTTTTCCTTTGAAATTTATGTGGTCTAGCTATGCTACTTCCCCTGTTCCTCGTCATGAATGTTGGCTTACTCAACATTTATGAGGGCTTTGGAACCTAGCTGATAGGTTTATTTTTTATTCCATTTCCTGATTGACTCCAATCTCTATTTCCACCAGAAATTATTTATTCTCTTTGACTCTCATGACCTTCACCTCTGCTGTACTTAAGGGTCCTACTTTTGTGATCTTTTCTGCTTCTGTTGCCAGGGTACCAAATCCTGCTGAAGAGGATTGCACAGTTTTGCAGTTGGTCCAACTCACTGTATCTGACCTTAACTAGGCCTCACTTTGGTTTATCAGTCTTTCCACTTGCCTCTGGTCAGCTTTCTCTCCCATGTACTATAATAGCTATTCTAAGTCCCCTCATCTCCTCAAGCCGTCTGCTTTAAGCCCTCCACCTCCTTTCTAAGGAGATGTCCTTTTTTTTTTTTTTTAATCTTGGAGGGAAGAATGAGGTCATCATTTGTGACCTTACTCATTGTTCTTCCTTTCTCACCTGCTAACTTATCTTTCACTCTGGTATCCAAATAAAGTATTCCTCTGAACATCTGTTCTCCGGTTTAAAGGCAATTGTCTCTCAGTGTTTTATATCACACTTCCTCTTCTTTTCCCTGGAGTTGGTCCATACATTATCCCCACTCCATTCTCTATCTTTATTGTTTTTCTCTGCGTAGATTCATTTTCTTACTATGTAAATAAATACCTGTCCTTCCTTCTTAAACATCCCTCTCTGCATACCACAACTTCTTCCTCCCTAGCCAAATGTCTTTTATTGTCCCTCTTACCTGGATTTCCTCATCTTCCTTGCTCCTCACATCTCTGCAATCTGGCTTCCTACCACAGTGTTCTATGAAGGCATCTCTTACAGAGATTACGAGTGATCCAGTTAGCAAATTCACTGGGTACTTTCTGGACTTCAATTACATGCTCTTCCTTTTGTATTTGACAGCATATTGATCATTCCTTTTTCTTGATGTTTTTCCCTTTGGTTTCCATCACATCACATCACTCTCTTGGCTCTCTTTGTTCTTTCTGGATCATCATTATCCCCTATTCTATCCTGAGGAATTTTCTTTCAGATGCTCTCAAAGTTTCTGTGCTTATTCTTCTTTTGCCATTCTACTCTATTTATTTATTTTTAAAGATTTTATTTATTTGAGAGAGAGACAGAGGCCCGCGCACACACACACAAACACACACACACACACCATGAGTGAGGGGAGGGGCAGAGGAGAGGGAGAACAGACTCCCTGCTGAGCAGGGACAACACCCCCCCGCCCCCCGCAATTTGGGGCTCAATCCCAGGATGTTGGGTTCATGACCTGAGCCAAGGTCAGACACTTAACCAACTGAGCCATTCACTTGCCCCCGTTCTACACATTTATGCTCGAGGCTTCTAGTATCACTTATATGCTTTTGACTCTAGAGCTCTTCTTGAGTTTGAGGCCAGAATACTCAGCTGCCCAAAGGAAAACTCCACCTGAATGACACTATAATGCTCAAACTGGAAATGCTACTGATTTAATAATTGTTTTATGAGCTAATGTCCAGAACTCCATTTCGTCATTTCTTTTTGCCTCTAAGTACATTATTCTTCTTGCTTTCAGTTTTTATGTGCATGAAATGACCTCTTGTTTCTTATAGTAAAAGGAAGTGAGAATCTCTGTGCCTGATAAAGTCCCCATTTGCTTTATTAAAAGAAGAGGAAAAGGTGAAATGAGATGTCGTAAACTGTGGTTTAGATTATTCTATAGAGATAGTTCCCTTTTTGTTTCTACCAAAGTAGCAGTTTGTTTTCGCTATTGTCTACATATTGTTCTATGTCATGTAGTTGTGAGAAGCCTAGGTTCCTTGTCTTGAGCAAGTGGCTTCTTTCTATAATCAGTAGTTCTCAAATGTTAGAACATAAAATATTAACCTGAGAAGGGTTTTGGGTTTGTTTGTTTTTGTAGAGTAATGGATCCAATCCATGAAATTCTAGGACTCAGGTGGGGCTTAGAAATCTGTGTTTTCAGGAGCACCTGTGTGGCTCAGTCGTTAAGTGTCTGCCTTCAGCTTGGGTCATGATTCCAGGGTCCTGGGATTGAGCCCTGCCTTGGGTTCCCTGCTCAGCGGGAGGCCTGCTTCTCCCTCTCCCACTTCCCTGCTTATGTTCCTCTCTCACTGTGTCTCTCTCTGTCAAATAAATAAATAAAATCTTTAAAAAAAAAAAATCTGTGTTTTCAGAAGCTCCCATGGTATTCATGATAAAAGTGGTTCACAGACCATATTTTGAGGAACACTGTTCTCTAGCATGTTGGAGCTGCCAATTGCTGTTTGCCACTTTCCTCAGCTATTGAAGCTCTCTATCACTGAAAGACCCATTTAAATGAAATGCCAGTTTATTTTGGGACTTGATCCTGTAAGATTTGCATGTGTAGATAATACTGGTGACCACATTTACATGTGTCCAAAATAGCCTTCCATTGAGCTGTGTTTTTCTTATAGGAGCTGTGTTTGACTTCTTGGAGATGGAATTATTTATAGATTTTCAATGAATTGATTGGTAAAGATAAAAACCATACCTCTTAACTTGTTCACTGGGAGAATGGAGCAGGGTTTTTTTGTTTGTTTTGTTTTGTTTTTGTGGTTTTTATTTTTTACTATTTATTTATTAGACAGAGATCACAAGTAGGCAGAGAGGCAGGCAGAGAGAGAGGAGGAAGCAGGCTCCCTGCTGAGCAGAGAGCCTGATGTGGGGCTTGATCCCAAGACCCTGAGATCATGACCTGAGCTGAAGCAGAGGCTTAACCCACTGAGCCACCCAGGTGCCCTTTTTTTTTTTAGATGACTGAATATGCTGTTTGGATTTTGAGCACAAACAAACAATTATCTTCCCATTCCACTGTAGGAGAGCAACATAGAAATGTGGAAGCTTTTCCTTGCTCAGTGCTTTCAGTCTAGGCTTCAAAGGCATCTTCCCCAGAACAGGCAGATGATTGGTTAATCAATAACAGGTGCTTGCTTATTCTGTGATTTGCTCTTCTAAGGCCAGTGCTATATATTATTAGTATCCTGGCCACGACAGTGTTTACATTTCTCCCTCTCTTCCTCTGAACCTTTGTGTCTAAAAGGTTTTTCCTGCTTGCCAATAGTAGAACTTCTATCTAAAAACAAAGGAATTATTCACAACTTCTGGTATTTTTTGCAGGGTTTATAGGCAAGAACTTTACAAATGATGAAGGACTCACGAACAACAAACAGCATCAAGGCAGGCAATGCTCATAAACTTTACATAACCTCCCCAACAACAACACAGTGAGCCATTAATCGACCTCTAAGATTTCACCGTTTCTTTTTAGTTGCTTCTCTTTCCTTCTCCAAATGTAATAAGACTTTGCATGCGACTTCTTCTTATGTCTTCACTGATATTCAAATGACAACCAGTCACTTCTGTTGTTTGGTAATTGTGAATAATTCTGAGCTTCACCAGGGATGTTTCAAAGTGGGGCTGCATGGCTCCAGAATGTCTTCTGTTTTCTGCCTCCAGCAAAGACCTTTCAAGGGTCGGCAGGAGGGGACTGCGGGGGATAAATGTGCAATAGCATAGATTAGTGAGGTTTTCCAATCATTATAGGATTTCCCATTAGTGGTGTTTCAGGCAGTATAGAATTGAAAGGTCGAACATGATTGTTGTTTGAAGCATGTAATTAGGAGCCAGGCAGGAGTTGTGTGTGTGTGACTCTGGCCAAGGGAATATACTGCCTTAGAAGAGCCTAGTGGCTGAGAGACCAGACTTTGGAGTCAGGGGGAAAAAAAAAGATGGGTTCCTATCTTGACTCTGTCACTTATTAGCAGGAAACTTTGGGCACACTGTTGAAGTACTCTGAAAAAGCTACAATACGGGGTTAGCAATTCTTATAGCCACTCTATGAGAGAGAACTATTATCAGTCTCCTCTGGCAAGGAGTTGTTAGAGGGTCAATAGCTATAAGCAGCTAACACCCTTTTATTCATATTTTCATCCAACAAATTTGTAGCAGCCCATCACTGTGCTGGAGCTGGAGCAGTGAGTGTGAAAAAGAAAACCACCAGCCTCCTGGAGTTTCCATGCTAGTTGGGGCCAGACAGACCATACATGAACTAATATTCAAGGTAATTACAAATTGTGATTTATGTTATAAAGGGAGGAAACCAGCTGATGTGATGGACATGGAGCAGAGCAGGAAGGTCCATGTGGCCTGGTCAGCAGCCTGAGCCAGGAAAAAAGACTAAGACCAGCTGGGGGGCAGCATATCGGATAGAGCCGCCCATTTGCTGAGTCCTTAGTGTAGTCTCCTAGTTCCCACAAAACCCTGTGAGGAGGTAGAATTAGTACCTGGATTTCAGATAAGGAAATTTGGGTCTAGAAGTTGGAGCATAGTGCCCAGGTCAGCAGGGCTGCGATTTGGAGTCCGAAGCCCAAGGTTATGACCACGGTATGCCAGGGATGGTGCTTCTTACAGGAGAGGAGAAGCTGGGGATCACCTACCTCACGGGGCCATTGATGAGGGCAGTAAGGCTGAGAGTGCAATGTGAGCTGCTGGGGTGGTGAGGACACAACTGGAAACCTGGTCTTCTATTGTTGCATCTAGTATTTTTCTCACTGCTCACTGCTGTCAAATGGGTTGGGAATGTTTAAGTCTTAGTGACACGGCTGGGTTCCCCATTTGATTCTTCTTTCTGATAAAAAGAACAGTTGGCTGATTTTTGGAGTCTTAAATGTACATTGGTTTCTTGAGAGCCACATTGATTTGACACGTTTTGTTCTAACACACATTCTTGTTTTCGTTTTCTTTTAAAATCCTACATGTACATTAAAAGAAGAACTTCAATCAGTGTTTGAAAGGACATTTAACAAAAAGTCTTTTCCTGCCAGAGATATCTCCCCATCCCTCTCCTCGAATTTTCTCCTGAAGGTAACCATTAGCATTTTGTGTGTATGCTAGACAGCTAGCATATTCATAAACATGCAAGTATATATACCTATATTCTTTTTTGTTTTTTTTTGCATAAGACATAATGTACTATTTGGTGTACATTATCTGCACCTTACTTTTTTCACTTAACATCAGATGTTAAAGATTTTTCCTTCTCATCAATAGAGAGTTGATTCATACCTTTTAAAGGCTACACAGCATTCTATTGTATGAGCAAACCTAAATATATTCATTCCATCCCAAACAATCAGTATTTAGGTAGTTTCCAGTCTTTTGTGATTACAGCAAGCTTCAGTGATCATCTTTGCAGAGATATTTTTCTGCACACATGCAAGTCTTATCTGTGAGATATACTTGTAGTGGAATGTTTGTGTCAAATGGTATACAGATTTTATATTTTGATGGGTTTGCCAAATTGCTCCCTGGACATGCCTAACAACTGTATTTAAGAGTATCACCTTCAAGCTGGGCGACTGGTTGATGAGCAGTCCTTCTTCCTATGAAGCCAGCCTACATAGTTGGGGAGCTTTTGGGGAAGCCTTCTCCGCTCTGGATTACCCCCAGGCACCTTCCTATTTCTAGAATGTTTACAACTGTGGCTGTAGACACCCAAACACCAGCAAGCACCTGAACTCCCTCCTCTGTGCTTAGTTTTAGAGCCTGCCTGCATCCCCCTCTCTGAGGTTTGGCTTAGCTGGCTCCAGTTCCTGAAAATGTATTTCTCTGTGTCACATCCCATGAGGCAGGGCTTCAGGCAACTGGCCTGGCCTTTGTATTCTCACTGGGCTTCCTAGTTACAAGGTCCAAGGAGTGTGAGGAAGAAGGAGATAAAGGGGGAGAAAGGAAGAGACTCAAGGGTGAGAAGGGAAGAGAGAGAGCAAGAGAGATTGGATATCAACTTTCTTATTTCTGTTTTCATACCTCCCTCTCTTCTGGGTATGTTTGCCTTAGACTTTGAACTGTAAAGGAGACCTTGGACCACCAGGTCCTGTCCTTTTAATCCATTCATCAGCAGGGTCTCAAGGATCAGCTGCATCACTACTGCTGGCTTGCTGATGTTTAAACCCGCAGAGAATGAAAGTTGGAAAAGAGCTGGTGAAACATGGAATCCAGTGACTTCCAAAGTGTTCTTCTTGAGGAGGGCTGGTGGTCCATGGGAGGGGCCTCAGAGGTTTTTGAGGGGAGTCCTGAGGGTCATGACCTGCAGTGGACAATGTGGGGGGCGAGGTCAAGTTCTGGGCCACTCAATTTCATTTTAACTAGAAAGATTTTGGTACAGTTTGTATTATTGGACTTTAGCATAATATTATAATTAAAAAGCCATTCTGCTGCCTAAGGGAAAAAAATGTTCAAAAAACCCTCACCAGTTTAGTAGAATTCCCTCTTTTCAATGTAAGGAAACTGGTCTGGGAAAGAAAGGTGACTTACCCGAGGTTATTCAGATATTTCAATGATGAAGAAGGGATTTGAACTCTACAGATTTCCAGTTTGGTGTCCCTTCTGGTATATAGCATGAGCCAAATAAGAGCTTGTACCTCAAAGCTAGACCCTCTCTTAAGCCAATCAGGTGACTGAAAGCCCTAAATCTCCAGTTTAAACTTAAACCAAACCTTTGTTGAAACTTCTTCACTCCTTGAAAATGTAATTTTCACTTTTGCACTGAGCCCATCTGGGAATAAATGTGTCGAAAGACTCTCAGAAAAGCTGTTCTCACTGTACATATTTCTTTCTATCTAGAAATTCCAGAAGGACTTGCCATATAGTGTATCTCAGGAGAAAACTGTTAAGATATATTTTCTGGCTATATTCAGCTGACTTCACCCATCTCCCCTCCAGAGAGCTTGGAGAAGACTGAGAAGCACTTAGGTCTATTCCAGAACTTACTTCAGGTCTGTTTGAGGCATAGAAGTCACTCATATGGAGGGATTCTCCATTTGGTATTTTATTCCTAAAGTCACCTGTCCTGAGCTTATTTGTTCTTTCTGACAAACGATGTATACCTGCAGGCCTCCAGGGCCACCAGCCCAGGCCATTTCCAAATCATGCGACAGGGAGTACATGCAAAAAAGACAGAGAAAATAGACACAAGAGGCAACACTCAAGCTTATAGTTCCAAGTGGAAATAAGCACATCTGAGAAACGGATAGGAAGTAGAAACATACAAATTGTAGAGAGAGTAGAAGCTTTAGTTTGGACATTGTATTGATACCAGTTTCCTCTATAGTGTAGCCTTCACTGAAGGCAGAATTTTTTCAAGAGTTCAGATTTTCCTTTGGTTTCCCCTGTCTTTCCTTGTTACAACCACTTGAACCATCTTTTTAAAAAAGTCCCTCTTCGTGGTGTTTGGTTACACCCTTCAAACATTCCTTGGTATTTATTTCCCCCTTCAGGCGTCATTTGGCCAAGTTCTGCATATTTAATTCTTTTGCTTTTCCCTATAAATGAATATTTCTGTCCCTTTGATCCTCCCTTTTCCATTCAGAAACAAACTGAACTGAGCTATTGATGGGCCCAGGCCTCCTTCCCTTCAGATGATGGGAGGAGTGAGGGCAGGTACTTAGTACACTGCTTATCCCAGTACAAGTGCACAGATTTTCTTATTGCAAGACAGAGAGGAAGCTGTGGTTTTGAAAGTTATTTGGATGGAGTAATGAGAGATTTGCATGGGGAAGCAAGGAGCGACAGAAAGTTATATCAAAGGCTTGGCTCCACATATGGGGCCTTCTGGAATTTCCTTGCCTTGGAATCTCTCCCTATTCCAAATAGGACTGGATAAATAGATCTTGAAAATCACAGAGCCTGTGCTTGTTTACCCTGGCTGCTTTGATTTGATCACTTGGATATTGGAAGTATAGTGGGATTTGGTGTGGGTCACTGTCAGAGCCTGGTTTGATCTTCCCTCTTCATGGGAGCATCAGAAGGGCTAGTGAATCCATCCTGGTGAAGGGCATTCAGAGTTCAAGTGCAAAGGCACACCTTGATGATTCTCATTTAGATTTGGTCTTTCAAGTGTATATTCCCGTGAAAAACCCATACTTCTCTTTTATTACTGTAGCTGAATTGGGTGTATTTATGGAAGCACACTGTTTATTAAAGAGAATCTTGGAGCTCACAGATACAGGGGTTAATTCGGGAATTCTGGGGCATTAGGGTAGATAGATAAATGCAGTTTTCCTACTTAATCACAATGGAGGATTTTCACCATGAGTAAACAAAGTCTTGATGTTGAAAGAGCTGAGGTGGGGGTGCCTGGGTGGCCTAAGTGACTGACTCTGGATTTTGGCTCAGGTCATAATCTCAGGATCTTGATAGGGAGCCCGGTGTTGGGCTATGCATGGAACCTGCTTAAGATTCTCTCTCCATCTCCCTCCGCCCCCTCCCCCTGCTCCAGGGCTTGTGTATTTTCTCTCTTTCTTAAAAAAAAAAAAAGTTGAGATATACAGACAAATGCTGCTTATTGCTCGAACAGCAGCATTGGGGACTTGACCTGGGTCTCTGCTGTGGAAAGTTCTCAGTGTGCTGATTAGAGTAGGGAGTGAGACTATGTCACCTTTCCTTTCTAGTGTCAAGTGTTGTGTTATAGCAAGGACTGGACTAAGGTTGAAGGAGAACATCTAAGAGTAAAAGAAACAATCACACCAGACTGAAGCAAATAAACGAAGACTCAGGAACCAGAATCTCTTATCAACCAGAGATAACCACTTTTTTAAGTCCAGAGATGATGATGATGATGATGATGATGATGATGATGATGATGATTTTTTTCCCATTTGGAATGTTTCCTCTGGTCTTATTCCTTAGGATTAAGTTGAAGCCAGAGCTATTTAAGGAAGATGGGGAGAACTCCTGGGCTGCTGTGGGATTTTCTGCCAAAATGTCTAATATGAGGAAAGTATGTTTAGTTGACATAGCCTTGGTTTCCTCCCTGTGTTCATTCATTCTGTAAGCTTTGGGGCAAGCATGTGCTGATGTGCTCTCTGTTACTGTTACGCACAAATGTGCATGTCTCCTCTGTATGTCTCTTCTTTAGTTGTGGTCACACTCTTGCACTTTTATACTTTTCAGGTATTCATTCATTCACTCATTCATTTATTCAATGAGACAACACATACTGATTGGGTACCTAATATGCGCTTGGGATAGATTTTAGCAAAGGCAGATGTGACCAGTCTCTAGGCCCTTTACAATCCAGGAAATGCAGGCCTAGCTCTCAAATGGTCCCTTTCAAGCCTGTTCTCTAGGATTTGGGTTGGAGTGGGAAGTATACGGGGCATTGGTAACTCCAAAGAAATCCTCTCTCCTGACTCCCTAGCTTAAACTTCTTAAATGGGCTAGAGGTAAGTTTAGGGAACAATCCCTGAAAGAATGGTCCAGCATCTTTAAAACTATGGTTTTGGTTTTTTGGAGACTCTTCCAGAAGTCTGAGAAATCAGGAAGAGAGGAAGAGTTGCAGTTAGTATGAACCCTGGATGGGACTCTGGGGTGCAGGAGAGGTCAGGAGGTAACTCTCAAAGAAAACAAAGAAGGAAGAGAGCCAGGAGGGACAGAAATATGGCAAGAGGGCATAAGCTGAGAGATTTAGTCACAAATGCCACCAAATCCCAAGTGAAACTGGGTGCTCTTTTATTACCTTTCTCCCTGTACATTCTTTGTTTTGCTCTTTACCTCGCCTTATCCCATGTGGGTCCAGTAAATTCTGTCATTTCATTTCCCTTTTCACTGACCCTCCTGGTAGGGTCTTCCACATGCCTCTCAAGGCATGAGAGCCTTTCTTCAGGCGCCAAGAAGATGCCTACCCTCTCCAGGGGCAGCCTGGCATAGGGGGCAGGCTGTGCAAGTCAAGCCCAAATGTTGTTGCTTATCTTTTGTGGCTCTTCAGGCAAGTCACTTAGTATTTCTGACCCTCAGTTTTCTCATCTGTAACAAAGGGCATGATAAAGAGGCCCGCTGAGTATGGTGGTTGGGAAAATTAAATAAATAATACAAGCAAAGGGACATCTGGGTGGCTCAGATGTTAAGTGTCTGCCTTCCGCCCAGGTCATGATTCCAGGATCCTGGAATCATGTCTCGCATTGGGCTCCAGTCCTTCATTGGACTTCCTTTTTAGTGGGGAGTCTGCTTCTCCCTCTCCTTCTGCACCGACCCCCCAATTGTATGCTTTCTCTCTCTCTCTCAAATAAATAAATAAAAACTTTAAAAAATACTAATACAAATGTTAGGTTTTCTTCCTTTTTTAATCCTACTATGTCATTTCCAACATAATCTGTACGTGTACTGTTGCGTATTTACCTCATTAAATGGAGATGGTCAACTATCATCCTTAAAGTGTAATTTTCCTTTCTTCTTCTCCAACCACAGCTCCCTCTTTCTCTCAGAGTTTGAATAAATTCATGTGCTGGTCTTTGGTGATACATCGCAACTTCCCCCAAGAGGTTGGGCCATGCCTTTGCCATATTCAGCTGAGTGCCTTGCCAGTTGTTGAGAACATGCCCTTCACCCCCACCCCGGCCCCCCCGCCCCCCCCATCAATGATCTCTGCATATAAGAAACAGGGTTGATCAAAGCCATTGTGGGACAGCATGTTAGTGAGGCCCAGGGCCTGGGTGCCTCTGTGCTAGGATTTGCTTCCCTAGAACATTTGGATTTGGTTTTTGCCCTCAGGCCCATTCTGTTGTCAGGAGGATGTACATAAACAAACAGAAAAAGGACATGTGAGAAGGTGCCAGTGAAGGACCCAGAAGAGGTGCCAACACTGGCATCACAAAGGCCAGGCTCTTAATTGGCCCCAAAACAGAATCAAAACACAGCCCTCAGTCTTTTCAGGGCCACAGCTGTTTTGGATCAGAAAAACTGTCAGTATGCGTAATGGATAATGGAAACTCTTCCATGCTCGCCTGTTAGGGGAAAGAAAACACTTTTCCATGTTATGTCTTAATGGACATTGTTATCATCTCTGTACATGCAAGGAAATCAACTGCCAAGATCAGGGCTGAGTGGATACGGCCTATAAGAGGAGATTAATGTCTTACCACAGGAATTCTTTGGTGTTTTAGTGGGAAACGCCTGGTGATTCTGTTACCTATGACAGGCAAGCTATATATGGTGAAGATTGTTTAATCGTGTGGGTTTTTTCTGCTGTGAGTTGATTTCTTCAGGAAGGATACGGTTTATAACTTGTTCCTTGGTGTCCTCTCATTGTCTAGCATGGTCCCCAAATGGTAGTAGTTGTTCAATCAGTATCTCTGGAATCAAGTAGAGAAAAGAAGTATAAACAAAATTAATTAGTAATAAATATTAATTAAATAGAGGAAAGTCCGAGAAAAATTCAGAATGTTAAAAAACTGTTTTTTTTTTCTTCTTTTCCCCACTAGATTAGTGCTGTTGGACACATTTTACTAAAATTGCTTCTGCCTTGGGGCTTGGAAAAAACAGATGAAATTTTATTAGACCAACAGGAATAGGCATTTTCTGTTTGAAGTAAAGTTGGGTAAACAGTCAGCTGAGAGGTGATGAGCCCAAGCAGCCGGCTGGGAGGGAAGGACTTGGGCAAGATGAGGCCAGGACAGGAGCATTGTTTTTGAATTGGCTGGGGCTCCAAAGTGGTCTCAACAGGGACTCTTATTTCCATGGGAGTAGGTGGAAAGGGTTTCCTTCCCAGAGGCAGCTTGTGGCCTGTTTCGGCTTGGGTGCAGGTAGAAGGGAAAACAGGGTTAGTTTAAAATGGTGCTGGTGGGCACGGTCTTGGTGGCTGGGATCATGGTGGCCTGGCCTATTTGAACCTTTCCCCCAGTATAATGTTGACATGGATTAAGGGAGGGGAAAGGACAACAAACTGTTTTCTTTCCTGAGGTTAGGGATTGTGAGGAGTTTAAGGAGACTCTTCATCACTTGCTCAGGGGTGACCCAGGTCTGAAGGGAATTAACACCAAATAACATCACTGTCCATTAAAAGCAGGGCCCTAAAGACAACAAGCAAACAAAAAAATAGGTGGGGAAAGGACAAAACAAAACAAGAAAGTCAAGAAAAAAAAATTCAGCCCCTCTTCCTTCCAGCTTTCTAAAACTGCTTCTGTTTCTGAGGGAACACACAGATTCCCACAACGTCTGTTTACTTGGAGGAGAAGGGAAACCAGCCCAGAGGTCTGAACCCACCAGCCATCAAGTAAGGGGTGGAAGTCCATGACCAAGGGCCCTTGCTTGCCCTCAGTCTGCATCTAACCAGGCCAGTTTTGATTTCTGTTTCAAAGTACATGGGTCTTTATGTGTCATATTTCATTGTTGAGATCCAAGCACTACATTTAAATTTCAGGCATATCTTTTGAAACAATACTCCAACTAGAGTGAGAAGAAGAAAGCTGGGCAGTTTTCTTGGGAGCACTCACCCTTTTCTCGCTGAATAGCAAAAATTCTAAGAGATCCTACCAAGGATTAGCAAGGGCCGTCCTTAGCAGGGGTGGGATAGATTTAAAGGAAAAGTATAATATAATGGAAAGGAATGTGGGCGTTGGGGTCAGGCCTGGGTTCAAATCTTAGTTCTATCCGTTATTTTGGGTGGGATAGCAGGCTAGTTACTTGCCTTATTGTGTCCTAAATTCCCTGGAAGGTAAAATGGATAATAATAACTACTTCAGGTATTGTTGTGAAATTAATGTAGGTAAGCATTTAGGAAGTGCCTAGAATGTACAAGTGTTGGGCTTGCTATGCTCTCGCTACTGTGTTGGTTAGAAATGATATAATGACATATTTGCATAGAATTATAAATACATGAGGGAAATCAGAGAGAGAAAAGAGTGACCAGACCCTTTGCAGGTAGAAGCCCCAAGTGGCCAGAGTAGATCTTTTGAAGGGCTCTCCTTTTGTCTGCCATACTCTTACTTTCATCCCCCAAATCCAAATTCTCCTTCAGGTTCTCTGGAATCACACAAATGGAACCACAGTGGCATAATGGCCCAGTTGGTTCTGCTGTGTGCAGGGCCTATTAAGTGGATTTTTGGTTACCCAGGCACCCATGACCTCTTCTGGAGGTCAAGGAGATGTAGTTGCTCTTCTTGCTCTGAGAAGAGGGACACTGGGACAGGGGACATCACCAGTCCTGTCCTTTACCCACATATGTGATAGGACAGAAGCCCAAGGTCACCCTTGTTACTTTAAAAAAAAAAAAAAAAAAAAGATGGCTGGGCTCCTGGGTGGCTCAGTGGGTTGAGTGTCTTGGTTTCATCTCAGATCTTAGGGTCGTGGGATCAAGCCCCACTTTGGGCTCTGTGCTTGGCATGGAGTCTGCTTGTCTCTTTCTCTCCACTCCCTGCACCCATGAATAAATAAATAAAATCTTTTAAAAAATGGAAGCTTGCTAGAGTCTGAGACAACTAGTATGATTCCCTTCAAGCCAGTTTTAATCAAAATTTCCATGGCCAGGTGACTCTCTGCCAGTACATTATGCCAAGGATATTCCATATGTTAGATCTCATCCTTTTGAAGGTCCTGTGGGGTCATTATCACTCCCATTTTGCAGCTGAGGAAACCAAGGCTCAGGCTAGAAAGTGGCAGATCCAAGATTTGCACTTAGAAGTGTCTAATGAAGCTCTCTACTAAGAGCTCCAGAATTATCCTTCCTCCTTTCTTTTCATGAAATAGTCCCTTCTTCTCAAAGCTCCTATCTCACCTTTTCTGATTAAAAGGTGGCCAAGAGGCCACTTCTTAGGGAAGTGATAAAGACAGTAAATCACAAGTCATTTCCCTCACTGCAATTCTGGACAAGGGCCTTGGAGAAAGCTAGGAGGTGAGCCAAGAAAGTGAATCTCAAAAGGTGGGATTTCGCTGACTATGGAAAAGAAGGGGAGGGAGAGGAGGTAATGTTGAGCTGTAGTTTCTTCCTGGTGCCCATTTAATAAGTAGTGGCAGTGCCTGTAACTTGTCTATTTATAAGGCCATTGTGAATTAATGGAATTACTAAAATATGAGTGTCGCTAATTTAGTCTGATTCTGTTTTCTAAGTATCTTAGCAAGAAGTCTCCTTGACTTGTTCCGCTTTAGATTCTACAGGGAGCTTTGCTCTCACTTGATCTTCCTGCACTCCGTTCCAGCTGAGAAGGAGGGTATGCTCAGACATGGCCTCTGGTTCTTGGGGTATTTTACCTCGATGCCTTGCCTTCCCGTCCACCTCCATCCACTGATGTAAATTAGCATCCAGGTGTACACCATGAGAATCAGAAGATATGGCAGATAGAAGACAAGTTTTCCGGGAGCAAAATGGTTAGGATTTTGCTCAGCGATTAGGCAGGACGCTGGTTATGGTTAATAAAGGGAGTACCTACTGGGGCCAGTCAGAACTCACAGAGGAGCTTTTAGCAGAGAAGATTGGAGACAGGGAATTGGTTAAACATGTTTTAGAAAAAGCACAAAGGGAGCACCAAGGTAACACAGAGATGAGATTTGCATGAAGCAGCGGCTACTCCCAGGGCTAGGGAACAAAGGGAAGGAGGGTTGGGGTTCATCCAAACCCTGAGGCTCAGGGGATGTCTCACAGAGCTTGCATCAGACCTCTGAGGAGGGGGTACCATCAGCTACGGATACCTCAACAGCTCAGGGCAGAGGCTCTGGGGCTGGGAGTGATAAGGCTGTTTCTGAATGGGGCACAAAGAGGAGGAGACTGGAACCAGCCTCCCCTTCTGGGATGAAGGGGTCTATCAGCATCCAATTGATGCTACTAGGAACAAGAAGCAGACAGGAAGGAGAATGTGGCATCTCCTGACCTCTACCTTGCAGTCTCCTTCTAGTGCCCTTATTGGTAGACTTGAATATAGAGCTACCTGGCAAAGGACAATGGGGTTAGCAGTTCTCCAGCCCCAGCATCACTGTGCGGAGTCTAAGGGGCTGAGTTTTGGGGCTGAGAAACAATGTCTTAAAGACTGGTACATTGGGTGAATAATTGTGTATGGTTGCCAGTAAATCACTAACTAAAAGGAGCTTCAAACATGGTGTTTGAAGAGTAAGAGACTATCTAGTAACAGTGTTGCTGCCTCCTTGTATCCGGGTGAATATTAATCATTGTGTGTGTGCGTGCGTGTGTGTGTGTGTGTGTGTGCATGCACATGTTTAAGGATTAGGAAGAGGGCTTGGCCTTTTTCACGTCTCCAGG
This sequence comes from Mustela putorius furo, assembly GCF_011764305.1. Taxonomy (NCBI): domain Eukaryota; kingdom Metazoa; phylum Chordata; class Mammalia; order Carnivora; family Mustelidae; genus Mustela; species Mustela putorius. Next base: position 2,185,503 of record NW_025421294.1, read on the forward strand.
AGTCCACTCCATCATGCTAGGAATAAACACTATCACTCTCCTCTGAGTTAATGAGACTCCAAAATAAATGTTTTCCTTTAGATTACACCTTGTAATTTATGATTCAGCCCCAGAAAAGAAACTTTAGTGTATTGGGAAATGGGAAAAGAAAAGGGTGTACTCAAAGAAACTTAATGGGGGCCAGAGCTGGAAGGATTTGGAATAAGGACAAACCCAATTGCCAGTAAACCTCAGCTAAGCTTCATGTCTCCAAATCTTAGAAGCAAGCTAATGGCTTACAGTTTTCTCGTCTTGCTTACATAGTTCCAGGAAGACAGGCAGCTCACAGCCCAGAAAGCTTAGTAACTGAACTTTACATAACACCTGGGAACATAAGAGAGTATGTGTGGGGAAGTGATGATGGGGCCATTTGCAGGTTGAAGTTAGCGCCTGGAAATTGTTCATCACCTGCTCAGCAGGCAGAACCACTGGAAACTAAATTGATGGTGATTATGCAAGAGAGGTAAACGGGAGCAGAATAAACACCATGTGAAAGGCATTATGATTGTTGGATGAATTAGAATCGCGGTGCAACTTCCTTGCCTGGGTCTTGTTTAGCTCTCCCTCATCAGATGCTGGTTAAATGGGAGCCCACCACAAGAAGAACAAAGTGTAAAATTCCAAGTGCACTGTTTGATACACTCCCACACGGCACCAAAATAGATAAGTGCTGATCTCATCAACAACATTATCTGCTGGCTGTGTAGTCCCCTGGTATTGGCAATTATCTGCGATAGAAGGAAATCAGAGTAGCCAAAAAGTTTTCCAAGGAGTAGACTGTTCATCTCACTCTGTCTGTGGGATTCCTGGTGGCAGCACCTAAGGGTTAAACTAGGTGAAGGCCTAATTGAATCCATTTAGGAGAAAGACTAAAGAGCTTGGGCTCTGGAGTCAGATGAACCTTGATTTCATTCTCTTTTCCCCCACCTATTGTGTGTCTGTGATCTTGAGTGAATGACTTATCTAAACCTCAGTGTCTTCACCTTTAAAGTGGGATCATTCTGGTCCTTCTCTTGCAATGCTTTTGTGAAGACCAAAGGAGAGGATGCAAATAACATGTTCAGCAGAGTTCTTGGCGCAAAGTGAGTGCTCAGGAGATGTTGCTGTTCTAGAATTATTATTGCTATTAATATTAGGACTTAATGAAAAGTTACTGTATACTAAGTGGAAGGCTCTAGAGATAGAAAGATGAATTAGACCTAGTCTCTGCTGCCAGAGAGCTTGCAACCTTCTGCAAAAAGGTGTTTGAGAGCCTTTATTGAGAGAAAAAGGCCCAGCTCAGGTGGTAGTTTTGGGATAGGCCCTGGGGATTTTCATGTGTGTGACAAACAGCAGGGTGTGGAGGAGGAGAGCTATGGATGTAGGGAGAATGCTGAAAACAGGAAGGGAGCCTGCGTGTGCAAGGACTTGGGAGTGACCAAGGAAGCAGGAAGAGCTGATTTAGAGAGAACATCCTCTTCCTCTATCTTTGGCTCCCCATCTTAGGAACCCGCAGAGCTGGATGAGTGCAGGGGACATTCTGCCTCTAACTCCGGACTTGTAGAAATGATGCAGTGCTATCGAGTGAACGACAGGGACCCTGTTAGATGTCATTATGAAATGTTGTGACTTTGTGTCATATTGACAGCCCTCTTGCTGTTAAATGGCCATCCACTTGTTACTGAAATTGATGATCGAGGAAGACGTGCGAGATGGGTTGATTGCAAAATTGTTGGAAAGACCACAACTGACAGAAACTACTCAATCCTTGGGTCAGGAATGAGCAGGTGGGCCTCCTCTGGGCCTGTGTGCAGACCTTGCTAGGTCCCTCATTGCCCATGACAAATAGGCTGTCAGTATCGTCTGTGAAGAGAAACAGGGTGGCCTGGTTCTAAAAGGCCCCTTGAAAGATTTTAAATGTTCTGTCTTGGGGGAAATGAAGGGTGGTGGGACCTGAAGGCCACAGAGGAAACAGCTGCATGCTGCCAAGATTTAATACATATACGGGTGATTTTGGGGACCATCTAGAACTTCCCTGGTAAAAAGAAATAAAGAATCTGCCAATTAAAAGAGTTATTAATTTTTCTGTCTTGCAACAGAATATTAAATCTCAGTTAACACATGTGTTTACCTGACTGGGTTTCTGGGCAATTGCTAGTGTTCAGCTGTCAGCACTTCCTTATCTGTTTTGAGTCCCTTGCGAATTTTGTGAGAATTTTTAGGGTTGATAGGCAATCCCTATTCTCTTTCATGTCATTACAGAAATTTGATAAACCACCAGATTAAAAAACCCCATGAAATACCACCCCAGTAAAAGGGAGATCATGGCTTTTGGAGTATACATTTTCTTTTTTCTGCAAACACTTTTTTTTTTTTTTTCTTATATGGAGGCAGCTATTTTGGGTTGGCATGTGCAAACAGACGAAAGAAAGCTTAATCTTAGGTTAAAAAAAAGCCACTAAATGGTTTATATTTTAGTGAGCCAGTAAAATCCAGAAGTTTTCCTTCTGGATAAAAACTCTTTCCACATAGCATATATTTCCAGAAATAAAAAAATTGGATCATTTCCCCTGTGTTCTCTCTAAATTTGTTTGGCTCTTGGAAAGGGAGTGGCATTTGTGAGGTTTATAGTAAATTCATTCATGGGACACTGGAGCTTGCTGTAAGATATCCCAGAGTCCATGCCATGAGGAAGCTATGGATGAAATACCTTATAATCCAATAATTTTCAGCTCTCATTTTAGTGCTGTGATGACCAAAGCCCACTGAGGGAAGTTCAGTAAGAGGCTTTTATAAACAGACATGCTCTGGTGGCAGGTTTGCCCATGAAATGGAGAGATGCATCACAGAAAGTCAAGTTCTAGGATGATAATAAAATTAATTAAGCAAATCACACAGTTTTATCATATATTTCCACTGGCCCTGTTTTGGATAACTTTGGATTCATTTATTTATGTATGGGGTAATTAGGCTTAATTGCAAATGTTTAAATACTAATTAAAAATTTAAAAAATTGTTTCCAGAAAGCAGTAGTTGATCTAAAAGAGGATGCTATCTCTAACATTAAGGAAAATGACTATGTTGGCTAGAACATCAAAAATTCACCCACTGCCAAGCATGTCTGGCTAAGAGCAGAGCTTTTTTTAGGAAACTTACTGTCTCTGGCTCTTCTGGTCTGATCATTTTCTCTCTCTTTTTTCTCCTCAAATGCCCTTTCTCTCCTCTCCAGAATGCCCTGTCGTGTCTTCCCTGAGGGTCTGGGTCCCTGGACTTGTCCATTTGAGTTAGTTTATTTTCCCTCAGATTTCCTCTGCTTAAAATCCTTTATTATGATAATCTGCTTCTCCATTGTTGGTCTATAAAAGTTCTGTTCCTTGGCATCAGTGAGGTAGGGGATGGGCTTAGGTTGGACTTGGGAGGATAAAGATATGGATATAATGGTAATAACAAAATCATAGTTATGACTACTACTTATTACTTCATTAATAGCAATTTTATGGCAGCATTTGTACAATGGCAACTGAAAAATACTCTGTATGTACATCAGTAATGGGAATGATGAATCTATTAGGCTGCGCTTATACCGTGGAATATGGTATGGCCATTAAAATTGAAAGTTAGATATATATTGACCAAAAAGGATGGCCAGTTTTTAAAGTTTTTTTTTTAAGGTATATTTCAGCATCATGTGTGTGATATATATTAGAGTAAAAGGAAAAAAAGGAAAATGTCTTTAAATGTGCATTTTTGTTTTATAAATTTGCATAAGAGCAGAGAATGGTGTGAAAAGAGGCACACCACACTTTACATTGGCAACATCTGGGAGTGAATATAGAGCTGAGAGGAAGATTATGAGCTTAAAAACTCATGTCTGTATTTTTTACTAGTACAATAAATGTATAATTTTGTAATTATAAATCAATCAAGTTTAAGGTGAAACATAATATTTAATGATTTCTTCCTATGGGAAATCACTATACTAGATTGACAGATCCTAAGAATCCTACTAACTTTATAGGTAGGTACTGATACAGTTTCTACCTTATAGGTGAGGAAATTGAAGGCTAGAGAAGTACCCTCTCCAACTTCACGGAGTGGCAGAACATAGTCTATCATATCTCCACGGGTCTAGAAACTGGAGAATTTCTTTTTCTTTATCTTTTTAAAAAAGATTTTATTTATGTATTTGACAGACAGGGATCACAAGTAGGCAGAGAGGCAGGCAGAGAGAGAAGAAGGGAAGCAGGCTCCCTGCCAAGCAGAGAGCCCAACGGGGGGCTTGATCCTAGGACCCTGGGATCATGACCTGAGCTGAGGGCAGAGGCTTTAACCCACTGAACCACCCAGATACCCCAAACTAGAGATCTTCTGAAGACAGTTTAAGTAAAAGCACCAATAGACATGAAATTTTTAAAAATTATTTTAAATAAATGAAATTTTATTTTTAAATAAAAATTTTTAAATAAGAAAAATGCAATTTTAATTTAAAAATGTTTCCTGCCTGTTGATTTTGACCATTCTAACTGGTATAAGGTGGTAATCAATGTGATTTTAATTTGAATTTCCTTGATGGCTAGTGATGATGAACATTTTTTCACGTGACGTTAGCCATTTGTATGTCTTCTTTGGAAAAGTGTCTGTTTATGTCTTTTGCCCATTTTTTGACATGATCATCTGTTTTTTGGGTGTTGAGTTTGAGGAGTTCTTTATAGATCTTGGTTTTCAGCCCATTTTCTGTAGTGTCATTTGCAAATATCTTCTCCCATTCCATGGGTTGCCTCTTTGTTTTGTTGACTGTTTCCTGTGCTGTGCAGAAGCTTTTGATCTTGATGAAGTCCCAAAAGTTCATTTTTGGTTTTGTTTCCTTTGCCTTTGGACGTGTCTCGAAAGAAGTTGCGGTGGCCAGTGTTGAAGAAGTTACTGCCTATGTTCTCTTCTAGGATTTTGATAGATTCCTGCCTCATGTTGAGGTCTTTTCTCCATTTTGAGTTTACGTTTGTGTATGGTGTGAGAAAATGGTCGAGTTTCATTCTTCTATACATAACTGTCCAATTTTCCCAGCACCATTTATTGAAGAGACTGCTTTTTTTCACTGGGTATTTTTTCCTGCCTTGTTGAAGCTTAGTGACCATGGAGTTGAGGGTCCATACTGGACTCTCTACTCTGTCCCATTGGTCTATGTGTCTGTTTTTGTGCCAGTTCCATGCTGTCTTGGTGATCACAGTTTTGTAGTAAAGCTTGAAATCAGGCAACATGATGCCCCAGCTTTCTTTTTTCTTTTTGAACATTTCCTTAGTGATTCGGGGTCTTTTCTGATTCCATACAAATTTTAGGATTGTTTCTTCCAGCACTTTGAAGAATGCCAGTGGAATTTTGATCAGGATGGCATTGAAAGTATAGATTGCTCTGGGCAGTATAGACATTTTAGCAATGTTTATTCTTCTGATCCATGAGCATGGAATGCTTTTCCATCTTTTTGTGTCTTCTTCAATTTCTTTCATGAGTGTTTTGCAGTTCTTCGAGTACAGATCCTTTACCTCTTTGGTTAGGTTTATTCCAGGTATCTTATGGTTCTAGGTGCTAGAGTAAATGGAATCGATTCTCTAATTTACCTTTCTGTGTTTTCATTGTTAGTGTATAAGAAAGCCACTGATTTCTGTACATTGACTTTGTATCCTGCTACATTCCTGAATTGCTGTATGAGTTCTAGTAGTTTGGGGGTGGAGTCTTTTGGGTTTTCCATATAAAGTATCATGTCATCTGTGAAGAGAGAGACTTTTTCTTCTTTGCGAATTTGAATACATTTTATTTCCTTGTTTTGTCTGATTGCTGTTGCTAGGACTTCTAGTACTATGTCGATCAACAGTGGTGAGAGTGGGCATCCTTGTCATGTTCCTGATCTCAATGGGAAAGATGTCAGTTTTTTCCCATTGAGAATGATATTCACTGTGGGTTTTTCCTAGATAGATTTTATGAAGTTGAGAAATGTTCCCTCTATCCTCAAAAAATTAAAAATAGAGCTACCTTGTGACCCTTCAATTGCACTGCTGGGTATTTACCCCAAAGATACAGATGTAGTGAAAAGAAGGGCCATATGTACCTCAGTGTTCATAGCAGCAATGTCCACAGAATCGCCAAACTGTGGAGCGAGCCTAGATGCCCTTTAACAGATAAATGGCTAAAGAAGATGTGGTCCATACGTACAATGGAATGTTACTCAGCCATCAGAAAGGATGAATACCCAGATTTTGTATCATCATGGATAGGACTGGAGGAGATTATGGTGAGTGAAATAAGTTAAGCAGAGAAAGTCAATTATATGGTTTCACTTATTTGTGGAGCATAGGGAATAAAATGGAGGACATTAGGAGAAGGAAAAGAAAAGTGAATTATGGTAAATTGGAGGGGGAGATGAAAGATGAGAAACTGGATTCTGAGAAACAAACTGAGGGTTTTAGAGGGGAGGGAGATGGGGCGACGGGTGAGCCTGGTGGTGGATATTAAGGAGGACACGTATTGCATGGAACACTGGGTGTGGTGCATAAACAATGAATCTTGGAACATGATAAAAATAAAATGAAATTAAATGTTAAAAAATGTTAATTTCTTACTGAGGTATAATTAATATATAGTATCCTATTAGTTTCATATATAATTATAGTGACTTGATATTTATATGTATTACAAAATGATGCCCATGGTAAGTCTAGTTACCCTCTGTCACCATGCAAAGTTATTACAAAAATACTGACTACATTCCCTGCACTGTATCTTACATCCCCATGACTTTTTTTTATTGTATAGCTGAAAGTTAGTTTGCATGTGGACTATCCATACAAAGGAATGTTACTAGGCGCTAAAAAGGATTACAGTATCAAAACATGGTATGACATGGTTTAACCTTCGGAATATTATTCTAAGTGAAGGAGGTCAGACACAAAGATGCAAGAGACCACATATATGATTATATATATATGAAATGTCCAGAATGGGCAAATCCATAAAGAAAGAAAGTAGACTGATGGTTACCTATGCCCCAGGGAACAAGGGATCTGGGAATGACTACAAATGACTAGAGTTTCCTTTTGCAGGGACAGAAGTGTTCTAAAATTACATTGTGGGGGTGGTTGCACAACCCTGTAAATATACTAAAACCTATTGAATTGCACACTTTAAGTGGTTGAATTGGATTGTATGTGAGTTATATCTCAATAAAGCTATTATAAAAAATAGTTCCCTTTATAAACATCCTTTAATGGACAGAAGGTTCTTGTAGAACCTTCTGCCTAGATTCTCTTGGAATCTCTTGGCACTGGACAGGACTCATTTATAATCTGATTTATAAATCAGATTGCTCTGATTCATAGATGTTCAAGGACACCAGCAAGAAAATGGTAATGGAACAAATGCTCTCAAGGTCTTAATTGTGTGTGTGTGTGTGTGTGCATGCGTGCGCATGTGTGCGAGCTTTGGCATCGTGTTAAAGAAGCTTGCATAGTCTCTCTACTTCCTTATAATGATCTTAGTAGTCTCTTTTTAAAATCAAAGCCTGCTTCAATTTTTTTTTTAAAGATTTTATTTATTTATTTGACAGAGGTTAGAGCACAAGTAGGCAGAGAGGCGGGCAGAGGGAGAGGGAGAAGCAGGCTCTGGATGGAGCAGGGAGCTCCATGTGAGGCTTGATCCCAGGACCCTGGGATTATGACCTGAGCTGAAGGCATACACTTAAACTGACTGTACCACTCAGACATCCCAGGACTGCCTCAATTTTGATGAGGCTGCTGAATCTCACCTGGAGTTGAGAAGTCAAACCTGGGGTTTATCATTATTTCTTCCTTCAACCAAATTTTCCCCCAACAACTTCAAACAAATTCAATTTCTCAGTTACTGTCTTTTAAACTTGTCATTCTTGTCTCTTACTCTTTCCTCTGACTGGTTTATTAGCACAGGTTTAATTGTTAGTTTTCATTTGCCCAAACACTATTAACAACAACTATTGTATTTTACTAGTAAAATAGTTATAGCTACAATGGTTTTTAAAAAAATAAGAATAAATTACTACCAGCAACAGGTTAAAATTACTCTGAGGAGCTTTCTGTTATGATAGTCACTGTTACTGTTTGGGTAACAACTCACAATGCCACTACTGAGATGACTGGAAAAAATAAAAACCTCAATATGCTAATGAGGATGACTTGTAAAAAAAGTCCAACCAATATTTATTGAGTGTAGATTATGTTTAGGACACTGGGATCTTTATGTGAGATAGAAAACCTGTTAGGAACTTAAGATCTTTTAGGGGAGATCAGGCTTGAGGGACTATAAGGATAAGAAACAATGGAAGAGTTAGCAAAAAATACCCCCAATGCTAGAATTGTTAATTGTTCTAAGTATAAAAGGAGTCTTTGTTAATTCATTTATGAAACAACTGTTTATTCAGCTTCTCTTGTACGCAAGCTCTGAGGGGTGAAGTTGATCCTTTGTGGGGTTGGAAGATGGATGAGATTGCCCTCTCTCTCCTTTTCTGGGAAGCAGAATTGAAAACTAAGCCTCGGTGGGTTTGCAATCCATGAGAGGACAGGCATGGGTGTAGTGACTCCACTCTAACTATTTCAGTCCCTTGAACCCAGGGTTCTGGGCTCTGCCTTTCAAAGATCTCACATTAGCCACCTCTGTGGAGAGAGGAGTTAGAGGGTTATGGGGAGGTGTCCACCCAAGTATCCACACCACCTTGTTCTAGACCCTGGGTACTTGGGACCCCAGACTTCACTTCCCAGATGGCTCAAGTCATCTTCCAGGACCTGTGCAGGTTCCTACCCTGGGTCTACCTATGCTACTCATGTGAGCATCCCTGGGCAAGAGAAGTAGGGGCAGTGTCAAAGGGCAGCTTTTTAGTGATGTGGACGGACCTCTGAAGTGCAGGTTGGGGTGCTTGTAATCATGTGTGTAAGGTGCATTGTGGTTTAAGAAAAGAAGGGGAGTGGGCCACAGGCCAGAGGTTGACTTTTCCCACCCACCTGGTTCTGAACTGGAACTTGGAGGAGTTTGGGAATTTTAAATTTCAACCTGGTCTTCCAGCTCACCATGAAGGTAATTTGTCAAAGTAGATAAAATAAGATGAGCCTACTTTACTTAATCGTCTGTTTCTCTTACCCTGGACTCTGCAAATGTGGGGAGTGAGTCCTTAGAGTGTGGTAAGTGTTATGACAGCGGGAGGAGCAACACCTTCTGTTGAGGCAGCTTCATTGGAGGGCTGGCATCTGCCCTGGGCTCTGAGAGATCTGTTTAATCCATATTTTCTAGCAATTGCTTTGTAGCAGGCTCATTCCTAGGCACTGAGATACCTAGAGAGATCTGCTCTTGTCCCTGCCAGCATGGAATGTGCAATCTAATAAAGGAATGATATTTGTAAACAAAAACTGCCATGGAGTAAGTTAGGCCTCAAGGTGGAGATTCTATAGTGTGTACCAGGGACACTTAGCTCTTCCTGGGATGCAATCCGTCAAGGCTTCACAGAAGTCTTTGATTTGCATTCAGGTTTGGGTCTTTGATTTGGGTCCAGAAGACTGAGTGGGAGTTTTCAAGTAGATAGGAGGATAACTGAAAACCATTCCAGGCAGAAGAGAATGACATCCCTTTTCTGGTGTGGTATGTGTGAGGATCTGCACATAGTTTGGGATGAGTTATAGTGTAGACTTTCTGTATGGAGAGAGTGATCAATGATATTTGTTCATCAGTGTATTAAGCAGCTACTTTGGTCAGGCACTAAGTGTTCTAGATTAAGTCTGGGTAGAGGCTAAGAAAGGATGGATGGGTTTGATATTTGATATCATTTGATATGATAAAGAGTTTGCAATTTATCCAGAAACTAGGGGAACTATTATAGTTCTATAAGTAAGAAACTAGAGGAAAGACAAGGTAGGAGACTATAGCAAAAGTCCAGGCAAAAGATGAGGATGGCTTGAACTAAGGGCAATATCAGTGGGATCAAAGGGGAGGGGAAAAAATACACATGACTTATCCAGTTGATAGAGTAAAAAGAGGAAAGGCCAGAATTAGTACTTTCAGGTTGTAAGCACCAGCACTGCATGTGGTGATGGCTATTTATTAGGCTAGGATGAACAACATATTTAGTTGGAGTGAGAGTGGTGAGTATCAGATTCTATTTTGGTCATACTGAGGTCAGATAGCCATATAGAAATAACTAATGGACATTTGGAATTATGAATCCAAGCTCAGTTAAGAATTGTGAACCGAGGGGCGCCTGGGTGGCTCAGTTGGTTGGGCAACTGCCTTCGGCTCAGATCATGGTCCTGGGGTCCTGGGATTGAGTCCCGCATTGGGCTCTCTGCTCAGCAGGGAGTCTGCTTCTCCTGCTGACCTCTCTTCTTTCATGCTCTCTCTTTCTACTAAATGAATAAATAAAACCTTTACAAAAAAGGAATTGTGAACTGAATATATAGATTTGTGAACATAGACACAATAGAAAAAGACCCTATGGGTCTAGATGGAATTGTGCATTAATTGAGTACCCAGTGCATACCAGGAATTGTATTAGGTTCTGGAGGATGCCAGTTAAATAAGGCACTATTTCTTTTAAGTATCTTATGATTTATGTGGTATTTAGAGGGTTGGATGGAGCCAAAATTATGTTCGTAGGGAAGGATGAATCTTAAATAAGTGTTTTATTTTTTGTTTGTTTTCCAGATTCAAAGAAGTTGGATATATAAAGAGAAAGTAGGATTTTATGAGCTAGAGGAGAATGTTTAGATGGAATGACTATTAATACTGGTAGGATAGATGGCAGTGTTTAGAGAATGGTGCATCAGGTTTAATCATTTAGGCCATGGCGATAAGATCCTATGTGAACCATGGGAATGGTTGCTGATGTGCAGAGCGAGAGGGAATGATGGAGTCCAGAAGGTTTAGGAACTGTTAGATCAGCGATTGGGTGACCCAAAGTTCTAAAAGACGGCACAAGTTGTAGTACATTCATCCTCACTGGATATCATTGGAGAGCGCTTGGAGGTGAATGGGAGATGACATCAAGGAAAAGTAGAGGTGACAAAGCTAACCTCCAGGAGTTTCCAAGGCAGAGTGTGTTTCACTGAAGGCAGGAAGGATCAGTGTGGGAAACAGCTTACATTACTATTTGTTTTCATAATATCTGCTGGAGATGGTTATGGGGACTTGGGGTTAACATTCCATAATGTGATTCCATGGTGATGAGAACATTTGTTTGCCAAGGAAATTACAAGGTATTGGTGGAAAGAATTGGAAGTTAGGTCAACTTTGGGGACTAGGTCATCGGGCAGGAGGCCAGAGCAATAAGGTGAGAGGGTTTGGCAATGGCCTTGAATTTCAGGTGGTGACAGGTGAGGGGAATGCATTGTTTCATCCTGGCTCTGAAACATCAGAACACTGTCAAAAAGTGTTAAAACACGAATATGGCGTTTTGGAATGGGATTTTGTGTTGAAAATTTTCAGTGATAAAACTCAGGTAGTGGAGTGCCATTGTTGCCACCAGTCTGTTTCTCCTGCCTGTCTGTGTGAATCTGGGTAGGTCTCCATTGAAGATAAGTGTTATTTTGGAAATGGTGAGGGTGTCATTTTCTCCTTTCTATCCAAAAGGACATAGAACATTCCAGGAGGGGGCATTGCCAGAAGTGAAAGCATGGAGATGTGAAACTGTGTGGGAGTTTGGGAATTGAGGAGACACAGGGCTCATAGATTAAAGAGATGAAGAGTGATACTGAAGGAGGTAATGGGTTCTAAAAGGGCCTTGAATGCCACACAGAGGAATTGGTTTTATTCTTCAGAATAAAAGAGTACTGACATGAACAGCAGTTCTTAGGTTTGTATATGTAGAGAAATGGGGACAATGTAGAGGTGGGGCAGCCTAGAATAGGCAGAGCTGTCAGGAGGACACTTGATGCTGTAGGTACTTGCCTTTGAGGTGATTTTAAATGAGTCAAAGACTATAACTAGTTACAAGGTAGAATGTGATAATGTGAAAAGAGAGGTTTAAAATACCATCCCGACCAGAGGAAGGGGATCAGGAGTTTCTTCATGAAGGAGGTGGCCTATGTCTACACATGACAGGGAGACAAGGTTTTGATTTGTGGTAATGAAAGGAGGAAAGAAGGTATTTTGGCCCAAAGTGTAGAATGTGTTTGAGGGAAGAAAGACAGGTCCATTTGGTTTGTAGCAGGAATTCTTTACTGTTTTTTGTGCTGCCAATTGGTTTGACAGTCTCGTGAAGCCTATGGCCTCCTTAGTATAATATTTTATATGTATAAATTACAATAATAAGACTGCAAAGGAAAGCAATTGTACTACAGTCATCAATAAAGTAAATACATTTGTGGTCTAGTACCATATACATTTTATTAGCAATATAATAAATAACAAGCTCTAGCAGCAATCTGATGATGACTGTAATTCCAAGTTGATGAGCTTAAGTGATATTTTGAGTTATCTGCAACAACTGTAATGTGATAGGAGAATATCTGACATCTCAATTGTTGACAAAATTACTGGTGCTTCTGCTAAATGCTGATGGTGTGATGACTACAATCGTAGTGGAAGAAAGTACAAAGTTCGAGTGATTATTGAAAATAAAGATTTTCCCCATACAAGTTCATGCATTCTTTAAATTCTATCTGTAGATGTCTAAGGAATCATGGTCTCCAGTTAAGAAATTCTATAGAAAGTGGGGTTCAGCAAAGTAATATATCAAGTGTTGTTCTAAGGAGTGAGTTCCTCCAGGGGTTTAAGATAGTATTTGATTTTCAAGATCAAGATTTATTCAACACCTTATTCAAGGACCATGCTTACTGAGTAAACCAAGAACACCCACAATGTTGCAGTTTTTTTGGCCACCGATATGTTTTGCTCTCTGTTGCCTAAGAAGACCTCTTGCTTATATTTGCAGAATGAGGAGAGTGTTCTTCCCATTTTGCAGAAGGGCATCAAGGACAAGGTGTAGAACAGAGTTCTGAGTAGCCTATGTGGTCAATGGCACAGTGTGCTCTTTGTCTTCCAAACTTGGAGGAGGAGGTAGAGAATAGGAGAGATGCTGCTTGTGATCCTGGACCAAGGGCCTAGTCCTTGACCTTTTCATTTGGGGCTACTTAGCTATTTGTTAGTTGGAAAAATCTTAGTAAAACACAAATGGAGCAGTTAGATGGACAGAAGGAAGGACAAAATACGCAGAAGGAAAAAGTGAGCCAGTCATTGGAAAGGCTTTTTTGGTGGAAGGTGTGTCCAAAGGGCCCAGTCTTCAGCAATGAGATTTTCCTCTGTGCCTGGGGCTCAGTGTGGATGGCTGTCTTTTGGTTTTGGAATATGACAAAAGCTGCGGATGTAGCTGCTTACTTGAGAGAAAAACAAGGGCCCCTTTGTTTTCAGCAAAGTGGAAACAAAAGGGCTTTACCTACACGGCTCCAGTCATAGCCTGACCACGCAGAATGGGAAACCCTGGGCACTGGGAGCTCCTGAGACAGAGAAAACAGACCTTTTTAGCCTTCTTCTTCATCCTTTCTTCCCTGGGCAGTGTGCGTATACAGCAACGTGGTCAGCGTTGTGCTCGTGAAATTCACTCTTTATTCACTTAATGTCTGCTATTCCTTGTACCTCCTGGCCTCTGGGGACATCTGCCATGCTTTGAGTTCAAAGTCCTCAGTGCATCCCACCCAGGCTGCTTCATGGTTCTTGTCAACCCCCATAGATGCCTGTGCTCACAAAAAATGTCAGCTGTACCAGTCACTGCACAAAGGACTGATTCTCTCTGTAAAGGCAGAGTAGAAACATCTGATGTTGTAGCCAGCCATCTGGCTACCTTTGGGGACTGAACATGCATATTAATCTAATCTTTTGTTTATTACCTAGTTCACTCTCAAACATGTAGGTGGTGTTAATTGCAATGTTTGTTAAGCAGCCTCCCCACTGCAATCCATCCTTTCAGTTCCAATCGTTGGGCAATTACTGCTACTAATATACCTCTAGTAGAGTATACCAACAAGCAGGGTGGACTACCTGTGCCTATTCCTCTTGCATGGTGACCAGTCAGTCAGCTTTTCTGGCTCTTTACGATGTAAAAAGGAGCTATATTATTAAGAGGTTTAATTTTCTAAAGTGAAGAAATTCAAAAGGAGCTTCTTGGGGAGGTGGAGTGCATTGATGGAATAGTACCATCAGCAACTCATTTACATAAAAGGTATAAAAGATTTGGGTAAGTCAGATTTTCACTGGACTTATAGCCAAAATAAAGTCCTAAGACAGATAGCCTGTCTTAAATGGATTCTAGTCACTGCTTTGCAACATCAGTACACTCAAAGACCACATGGCCTATAAATATCTTTTTTCTGTTTGCCAAGGAAATGAACAAGCCAGACCGACAATCTAGTCATGACATGGGCACCTATGTTACATTGACTTCTCCTTTTTGTTCTTCTTTAACACATGAACTACAAACTACAAAGGAAAATAGCATCTGATTCTACAAAGCAGAAAGTCAAGTAGAGAGATAATGGCTGGTTTACCAGATCTCGATATACACTACATTGGTCCCTAACTCCTCTTTCACCTAGGACAGGAAGATGTGCCTGCAAATGTGAGTTAGAAACATTTTCCACCTAAGAAAGTGACTTGGAAGAAGGTACAGAGATAGGAATGGAAAACAAATAGAAGGAAGCAGAAAATTTGAGGGTAAAATTCTTTATAAGATATTCTTTCATGATTTTTCTTTTACCGACATTTCAATGATGTGTGATAGAGAAACCTCCGAATGCAGTATTTGTAATTCCCAAGTTGAGCAAGAGTAGAAAAAGCTTATGACCCAGAATGGGAAGGAAAAAGAAAATGGGAAAAGTTAGGGATTTTAAAAACTCCTTGAGGAATATAAAGTTCGAATCTCTCCCAGAACCAACATTTTGAAAAATAATTAGGGCTTTATGCTTAGCATCTTTTTTTTTTTTTTTTTAAAGATTTTATTTATTTAGTTGACACAGAGATCACAAGTAGGCAGAGAAGCAGGCAGAGAGAGAGGAGGAAGCAGGTTCCCTGCGAGCAGAGAGCCCGACTCAGGGCTCGATCCCAGGACCCTGAGATCATGACCCGAGCCGAAGGCAGAGGCTCAACCCACTGAGCCACCCAGGTGCCCCTGCTTAGCATCTTTTAAAAAGAAAATATACTATATATATATATATATATATATATATATATAATACATATTCTATTTTGTTTGTTTGTAATATCACAAAGAGAGGGAGCTGGGTAGCCATTAATTTTCCATGTGTCTGCAGTCGATGCAAATTTTTAGGTGTCAGAGATAAAACACTGCTTTTCTTATCTTTACTCACTGTGTCATGCGGGCTACACTGACACATATATACTCTGAGCAGCTAAAGGGAAACCAGGGCTGGCAAACATGTAATCTGGTGACTTAACATCATTTTTATGTTTTGTAAGGACAAATGGAGTAAAATACCTAAGACAGGTAATATACAAACATGGATTCACTTTCTACAACTGGGCTTGCTGGAGATGACTTTCAGAATAAAGATGTAGATCAATTATAGATCAATTATATTCAATTATTGGTTATTTTACATTTTGTTCCTAAATCTCCTAACATTGTGACTTACCAATAAATTTTATCAAATTAGTTTGGAAATTAATACTATTTACTTTTTTTTCCAAGTAGAAAATATGAAGTATGTAACATGTTATATTATAAATAACAGACATCTAATAAATGCTTGTTGCATAAATGTCAAGCTCAGCACCGAAATCTTGTGACATTCTTCTGATTCTGGGTGTGTTTATAGTCATGCCATATATTTTTAATATTAATTACCTTTCTCACAAAGTGCATTCACAAATATTCCTCATACCATTATTATTCTTTCTTTTAGAGTAAGATATTGGGATTCATAAGGTTTCAGTGGCTTATACTTTTAAATTAATTTTTTGTCCATCATTTCATCATGAAAAATTTCAAGTCATTTTTAGTGGCTTTAAAGCCATTTCCCATCTGAAGATCCAATTTTCCATCAGTCTGAAGAACTTTCTGAAGAATTTTGTGGTTTTGGATGCATTATTAGTATTGAGTTATCTTAGTGACATCTTGGACATTGGCAAAATTGGAGGATGAGGGTATTTAAGCTTAAAAGAACTTTAAATGAAGTAGTGGGCAGGAAATTATACAACTCTGTATGTAACATTTCTTATCATACAGGGCTACTGTGGTAAATTCTCTGTCTGACAATGTCTTCATTTTACTTTCATTTTTGAAGGATATTTTCACTGAATCTAAAATTCTGGGCTTACAATTTTTTTCCCAGAACTTTAAACATATTGTTCTTCTGTTTTCTGGTTCATTTGTGATGAGAAGTTAACTATCATTTGAATCATTCTTTCCCTATATGTAATGCTTTTTCTACATTTTTTTTCTTTATCTTTGTGTTTTTAGCAGTTTGCTATGTGTTCAGTTATGGTTTTATATTTGTATTCATTCTGCTTGGGGTTCATTAAGCTTCTTGAACTTATAAATTTATGTCTTTCACTGAATTTGTAGAATTATTGGCTCTTAATTTTTTCACGTATATTTTTTTAAAAAAGATTATTTATTTATTTATTTGATAGAGAGAGATCACAAGTAGGTGGAGAGACAGGCAGAGAGAGAGGAGGAAGCAGGCTCCCCATGGAGCAGAGAGCCTGATGCAGGGCTCAATCCCAGGACGCTGGGATCATGACCTGAGCCAAAGGCAGAGGCTTTAACCCACTGAGCCACCCAGGTGCCCCTCACGTATATTTTTTATTCATTCTCTCTTTCCTGTCCTCTAGAACTCCAGTGGCCTATAGGTGTGGTAACTATTATTTTAATATTTTCCCAGAAATCTTCATTCACTTTTCCCCCAATCTTCCTTCTTTGCTTTTACATTATAGAAATTGTTAGTCTATTTCAAACTTCACTGATTCTTTCCTCTCTGTCACCTCCATCCTGTTATCAAGGTAATTTTTTTTTTTTAACCCAGGAAAATTGCACAAAAATTTGTTTTACAAGAGCCCAGGACCTGATGGATTCCCTGGGGAATTCTACCAAACTTTCAAAGAAGAAATAACACCTATTCTCCTGAAGCTGTTTCAAAAAATTGAAGCAGAAGGAAAACTTCCAGACTCTTTCTATGAAGCCAGCATTGCCATGATCCCCAAACCAGGCAAAGACCCTACCAAAAAGGAGAATTTCAGACCAATATCACTGATGAATATGGATGCTAAGATTCTCAACAAGATCCTAGCAAACAGGATCCAACAGCACATTAAAAAAATTATCCACCATGACCAGGTGGGATTCATCCCTGGGCTACAAGGATGGTTCAACATTTGCAAATCAATCAATGTGATAGAACAAATTAATAAGAGAAGAGAGAAGAACCACATGGTCCTCTCAAATGCAGAAAAAGCATTTGACAAAATCCAGCATCTGTTCCTGATTAAAATGCTACAAAGTATAGGATAGAGGGAACATTCCTGAACTTTATAAAATCTATCTATGAAAGACCCACAGCAGGGTGCCTGGGTGGTTCAGTGGGTTAAGCCGCTGCCTTCAGCTCAGGTCATGATCTCGGGGTCCTGGGATCGAGTCCCGTATCGGGCTCTCTGCTCAGCAGTGGGCCTGCTTCCCTTCCTCTCTCTCTGCCTGCCTCTCTGCCTACTTGTGATCTCTCTCTGTCAAATAAATAAATAAAATCTTTAAAAAAAAAAAAAAAGAAAGACTCACAGCAAATATCCTCAATGGGAAAAAGCTCACATTGAGATCAGGAACATGACAAGGATGCCCACTCTCACCACTCTTGTTCAACATAGTATTAGAAGTCCTAGGAAGAGCAATCAGATAACAAAGAGAAATAAAAGGTATCCAAATTGGCAATGAAGAAGTCAAACTCTCTCTCTTTGCAGATGGCATGATACTTTATATGGAAAACCTAAAAGACTCCACGCCCAAACTACTAGAACTCATACAGCAATTCAGTAATGTGGCAGGATACAAAGTCAATGTACAGAAATCAGTGGCTTTCTTATACACTAACAATGAAAACATAGAAAGGTAAATTAGAGAATCGATTCCATTTACTATAGCACCAAGAACCATAAGATATCTGAAGATATCTGGGAATAAACCTAACTAAAGAGGTAAAGGATCTGTACTTGAGGAACTACAGAACACTCATGAAAGAAATGGAAGAAGACACAAAAAGATGGAAGACCACAGCATGCTCTTGGATTGGAAGAATAAACATTGTTAAAATGTCTATACTGCCCAGAGTAATCTATACTTTTAATGCCATTCCTATAAAAATTCTACTGGTATTTTTCAAAGAGCTGGAAGAAATAATCCTAAAATTTGTATGGAATCAGAAGAGACCCCGAATTGCTAAGGAAATGTTAAAAAACAAAAATAAAACTGGGGACATCATGTTACCGGATTTCAAGCTTTACTACAAAGCTGTGATCACTAAGACATCATGGTACTGGCATAAAAACAGACACATAGACCAGTGGAACAGAGTAGAGAGCCCAGATATGGACCCTCAACTCTATGGTCAAATAATCTTCGACAAAACAGGAAAAAATATCCTGTGGAAAAAAGACAGTCTCTTCAATAAATGGTGCTGGGAAAACTGGACAGCTATATGTAGAAGAATGAAACTCGACCATTCTCTTACACCATACACAAAGATAAACTCAAAATGGATAAAAGACCTCAACGTGAGACAGGAATCCATCAGAATCCTAGAGGAGAACATAGGCAGTAACCTCTTCGATATCAGCCACAGCAACTTCTTTCAAGATATGTCTCCAAAGGCAAAGGAAACAAGAGTGAAAATGAACTTTTGGGACTTCATCAAGATCAAAAGCACAGCAAAGGAAACATTCAACAAAACAAAGAGGCAACCCTGGAATGGGAGGAGATACAGACAAAAGTGCAGACAAAAGGCTGATCCACGATCTATAAAGAGAGAGCACATGGCACATGGTGGAGGGGGCAGTGAGGAGTGGTAGAGGGAGAAGGAGAAGCAGGAGGCTCCCCCCTAAGCAGGGAACCTGGATGCTGAGATTATGACTTGAGCCAAAGGCAGATGCTCAACCGACTAAACCATCCAGTTGTCATAGTCTCTCCAAGAACTTTTCAAAAGATGATCAGTGTCATTGAAGTAGAAGTTCCAGTGTAAATGCATCTTTCCATACACAGGCTGACATTTTATGTAGAAAATGTAGTTCCTGGAATTTATGTTTTGACTTTGTACTTAGTATTTGATACAGGTCTCTGCTCCTTTGGAAAAAAGCTAAATCAAATTTTTTGCTTGTTTGTTTTATTCTTATGGTGATATTCAGACTCATTCATTCAAAGCATGAATAGTACTCTGCTTGAAAGTTCCATTGGTTAAATGGTTATTATAGTGTTATTTTGTAAGGGTAGAATGACTTCTTTCTCCAGTAATTATGTGCCCTACACATAGTAGGTATTTAGTCAAGATATTTTTAACTTGTATCGAGTAGGATGGGAAAATCCTAAATCGTATTCTTTTGCAATATATTATTTTCATTTGAGAGTTTATTGAATTTATTTCCTTTAAGTTTTTTGGTTTTAGGATAATTAAATATTGATAGACATGTCAAGACAAGTAATATTGCTCCTTCATTTAATGGTCTTTTTTATTTAGTGTAAAGATGGAAGACTTTTAAAAAAATATTTTCAGTTGCTTTTCCAGTAAGGGGGAAAAACCCCTAAAACTTTATATAAATTAATAAAATCCTTCTAATTCGGAATGCCATTTAAAATGGAAACTATTAAACTTAGCTAAGGATGTTGGGACTTAGTATTCATACTATCAGTGCCTACCAAGTTGAACTGTGTGGTTTCCTATGCATTATTAGTGTTGAGCTATCTTAGTGACATCTTAGACGTTGGTGAAATTGGAGGATGAGGGTACTTAAGCTTAAAAAACTTTGATAGAAGTGGTGGGCAGGAAATTTGATAACTCTGTGTATGAAAGCACTTTTCCCCTTTAGATTTCAGCCCACTAACTTGGATATTTTAGGAGAAAATATTTGCTTTGTAATCTGTATAATAGAATTTATACTTTTCACTGTTGTGACTCTCATTTTCATATTTATAAATCAGCGAGCAATACTGCATTTCATCCCTATTCAACTAGATGTTCTTCCTTTTGTTTAAAAGGTATGACTGGACATTGTCAAATTCTGGTAGTTTGCATTTGCATTATGGTGCCATGAAAATCTCAACGCTGCCTAATTACATTTTTAGTCTATACTAGGCACTTGTCATCCTCCCTCTTCTTTCCCTTATTCCTACTCACTACCTTATATTTACTTGGGTACAGGGAGTTGCTAGCTTTTTGAAAGCAAGAGCTGAACTTTACTCATCTTACCCCAGTACCTGGCTCAGGACCTGGTACAGGGTAATGATTGTTATATAAATAAATCACCATAGTTGTAAAAGAAACAACAGTTGATATTTTCATTGTCATTGGCCAAATGAGTGAACTGATGTAAAAAGTAATGACATGTGGGATCTTCCTTAACAAGAGTGTGTAACTCAAAGGTGGGAGTCTTACCCAGGATCCAGGATTGGAAAACCCCATGCCAGGCACAGCCCACCTAAACATTGTTCTTCTAAGGCTGCTGTCAGTCTGAGAGTGGTCATATCCTTCATAGATACCAACAAACATAAGCTAACACATATTACCCTTAAGACTTGGATTGCTCAGTGTAATTCTATGCATAAATTAAATTCTCCAAATGTTTGCAAGATTGAGAGGAAGAAATGAAAACTCTCCAGGTGTTAATGAAGTATGACAAAGAAAGATGTTTATAAATAATGGTCAGTCTGCCTGTCTGTTGTTTGGTCTCCTAGAGTACCAAGTCTGATTGTGATTTGGCTAAACTGAATCTAAAACTATTTGAGCCTTTTAGCTCTGTGTGTGGAATGTCAGCAGGGGTGAATTTTTCAGAATTATTCATGAAAAAAATCACATCATACTCAGCATTCTAGGACAAAAGGAGCTAAGTTATCAAGTAAGAATTACTGCTATCTTTATAATCTGCCAAGATCTTTAAGCAACACTATAGCAAATGTGTGAAGTAGGTCTAAAATTATTGACATTAACACCAAAGAAATTGTGAAGTAGGCATTAATAATCTTTAAATAACATCAGGACATTTGTAGAGAGGGCAGAAAGTTGTTTCCTTAGCTCTTCCTTTAGGTTTAGCCAGGAGCCCCCTTCTGATTGACCTGCTTTTGAAGCTGTAGTTTCTTACCAAGTTTGTGATCTCTACTGATGGCAGGTGCTTCACAATCCTTGAAAAATAATGTCCACTGTGAAAATGGAGTTGCCATAAACAAGAATGTGTTGATCCTTATTTCTAATGGAGATACAAGGACTAAAGAAAAGGAATTAGGGATGGGTGTGATAAATGAAGCCTTCCCCTCAAGGTAAGTCCGCCTTAGAAGGATAGAGAGAGAGAGAGAAAAAAGGATGATCAGAATTGTAGAATTGTGGAATTTTAGAGCTAGAAAATACTGGAGATTTGGATTGGTGTCAATATGGACAGTAGAACTGTTGGATTTTCAAAGTTTTCTAGTAATGAGAATCAATTAGATGGTAGAACTTCACTCTGAAGTATATGTAAGTCTGAATCTCAATCCTGAAACATCTAGTTATGTTTGGAACAGTGTTCTAGAGGATTTGTGCTATACTTTTAGTTACACTACTACTTTGGGACAGTTTATAAAGTAAAAAAACTGCTATTTATTATAGGACCAGCTCATCCATCCCTAATTCTTCTGTAACGTTTGGATTTCAGAATGAGTTAATTGATGCTGACATCTTGTTCTAGGCAATGAAAAACAATTGTAAAACAAGAGTGAACATGGAACAATGAATCGGGGCATTAAGCCCACAATCTTAAAAATGATTTTCAGGAAGTCTCCAGGAAGTTATGTAATTGTCTACTTCTACTACTCCACACAGAAGAAACTACAAATAAGCCACATTTCTGAAGCACACATCTGTATATTCTGTTCTAAACCTCAATCTTCTTTTCTTTTGTACTTGCTCTTTATGTGTTCCTAATAATTCTTACGTAAATGAGGGTCCTCCCCACCCATCGTTTCATAGATCTCATTAGGAATTATAATATCAAGTTGAAGTCAAATGACTGTCGTTTGCCTTATTATGTATTTTGAGATACTACCTTACCCTAAGACCCAAGTGGTTACTTAGAATACAGCATTTTGCATTTTAGTGCTGGGTGTCATACCCAGCATTTGGTAGGCAGCTCTAAATAACCAAGGTGTCATTCTAAAATCCATTGGTTTAACTTCCTGTTGTGTGACTAAATCCTGAGGATGGATTGCATTTTAATGTATGGACTTTAAGTCATCTATGACTTTTGTGAGTGGTTTTTCAAAGATTTTTTGGTCAGTTCCCATGTGGTCTGCTGTCAGAGTACCAAGAGTTTAAGGCTTGAGTTTCGTATTGGGAGTTGTCATTAGCCTGTATATGTCTGAGGAAATTTTTCTCCATGAAAATATTTCTTCAGTTCTTTTCACTTAAATACATCAATTGAGGAAGATGGTGGCATGAGTAAAAGATAGACATGGACAGGTAACTTGTAATGAGAAACTTAAGTGAAGCGTGGACCCCTAGGCACACATTTTGTTCAGTGCTTCCTGTTAGGAGGTGTGTCTTGTTATGGATAAAGCTGAATTGCATTTCTCTGCCTGACCCAAACATTGATGCTGTGCCTCACATTCTGCCAAGGTAGTTGCATACTACTTGGCAGCAAGAAAACCTAGCCCTTCTCTGAAGTCAAGTGCAATTCTCCAGTGTGTCAGATGGCAGTAACTACAGGCTCTCCTGGAGGAATCAGAAAGTCTTTATTTGGGTGTGAGTGTTGGACCTGGCCTCAGGCACAGTGAAAACCCAGACACTTACAGCCAGGAGGGACCAGGAAGAGCTAGGGCTATGATGTGTGTGTGGCGATTTGGCTTTGGCTATCGTCTGTTTGGACTGATTTAACACTGGGACAGAAAAAACACTCAATTTCTTCCCACCTTGGTCTCATTTTTTTGTACATGTATTTCTCTCTTCCTCAAGAAGAATTCTTCTCCAGGGCTAATTTAAGCAACACCAAATGCACTGAGCATAATTCTTTATTCTCAAGCAAAACTCTTCAATTGAAGAATGGCTCATTTAACTTCTGAATACCCTTTTGTACATGTATTTGCTAAACTTATCTAATTACTATGAAGATTTGAGTATGAATCCTTCTTGGGCAGATGAAAGGCTTGTGGAAACAGCCAAAGCTGGCTTGACATTTTTGCTTCTCCTATTTAAACAGGATAACCTTCCAATCTGTGGAGCTGAAATTCATGATATGGCATTAACTTTTCTGAACAGAGTAAGGTAGAGATGGTGTTTAAATTTTTTTTTTAAATGCCAACTAACCATTTTGCAGCTGGACCAGGAAGCTTCCTGGCAGTATAATGGTCCTGAGGAGAAATGTGGTCACTGATCAATAAAACCCCAATGTGGGTAGAATAAGGAGGCCAGTTGTAATATTGAGAATGATCTTCTCAGCGTCTTTCCTGTGTCTTCTGTGTGTTTGTGTGTGGCAGCTCTCTATTTGTTTTCTCACACAAAAGTTCAGTAGAGTAACTGTTCTCACTAGTTGCTAATGGGCCAAATTGCTGGTGCTCGCAAGGAGAGATTCTTATGACAGATAATTAAGTAAGTAGTTGAAAGTGTCAGGAGAGAAAAATGACATCTTCACCTCACCAGGTTCATTTTTAAAACTGTTAGTTGGGCTTGTTCTTTTTACCCTCATTCACATCAATAAGAAAAATCTACAGTAATAGAAAAGAAGATTTCCCTTGACTCCAGACTTTCCTTCCCCTTCACTTAGTTTTTAGACAAAAAGGGTGCAGAGATGCTCTGGGGAAGCCACCAGTGCTGGAATCCCTAAGACTTTCTCTCTCTAGGCCTGCCCATAGCCTCTACTGAGCAGTTTTTTCATAATAAATGGTGCTTTCTTAGGCCACTTCCTTTATGCAGTGAAAGTGGTGGTTAGGGGGATAGATGTACTCCAGAACAGTGAAGGAACACACTAACAATGAAGTCCTCAAAAATTCAGAATAAATAAAATGACTTGGTAGGAGGTGCTATGGGAGTTTTAGATTTAAAGGGAATCCTTCTGTGATTTTTTTTTTTAGTAAAATATTGAATCTTTTTTTGAAGCAAATTATCACATCCCAATTTATACTGTATAAATCTGGAGTGCCACATGGAGATTTGACTTTAACTGGAACATGCCTTCATTAAACTAGTTCAAAGCCAATTCCTCTCCTTCCCTGGTTAGAAAGGAAACTCCATGAGAGCAAAGTCCTTGCTGTTTTATGGACTTCACTGATGCTTGAGAACACATTGTAGGTACCCACTAAGTATTTGTTGAATCAATGGGACAAATGGGGAGCCAGAAATAGAGCTAATGTTCTAAAATGTGATCACAGAAACAAGATCCATCACTGATATGAGGAATTTGAGAAACAAGACAGAGGATCATAGGGGAAAGGAGGGAAAAATGAAACAAGATGAAACCAGAGAGGGAAACATACCATAAGAGACTCTTAATTTCAGTAAGCAAATGGAGGGTTGCTGGAAGGGAGAGGGTTGGGAGGGATGGGGTGGCTGTTTGATGGACCTTGGGGAGGGTATGTGTTATGGTGAATGCTGTGAATTGTGTAAGACTGATGAATCACAGACCTGTACCCCTGAAACAAATAATACATTATATGTTAATAAAAAAAAAGAAGCATAAATCAGAAAAAAAAAAAAAAAGAAAGAAACAAGATCCAGAATTTCTTGTTAGTGCTAATATTTAAAAGAGGCCTCTTTGGGTTAAAATGAAAGAATTTGGTTGGAGATCTTAAAGAGCTGAGTACTAATTTTACCTTAATGTAATTTCTCTAGAGCAGTAGAATCCTTTTTACATTTATGTAAGCCACAAAGAATATCCACAAAGAGAAGTGACCTGTGGCTGGCTACCTGGGGATGTTGGATCACTCATTCTGGTTGGCTTCCTTTTTCTGTGTCAGGACGTGGTTGTAAATTCATGCACAGATGATGAACTGTCAGTGTGTATGTTTATAGCACTTCTTGTTCCATGCCATGACCTTTCCTTGAGAAAGTGTAAATGGGAGCTGATATGAGATGTGGACAGGTAGAATACCATTAAATGGAAACATGGTCCTACCATATCTGTTAACTTATAGTAAAACTGAGGATTCAGGCCCGCATAACATGACTTTCTTGTTCATGTTATATTCGGGGAAAACCAGAGCCACATGTTTGAGTGGCACCTTCTGAGCTCCTGTTTCCAAATTCAAACTGAGCTGACACGTGGTATACATGATTTCAGCTCAGGAGCAGGTTTCACTTAATCCACAGGGCATCTGAGTTACATGAGTACAAAATGAGAAACAGACGTGACTGCAGGTGCTTTCTGCCTGCTCTTGTATAACTAACTCAAAGGTGTCTTTGATTTCAATAAGAAATTTGGTAGGGAGCTCTGTCCATAAAGCAGTTCCGTCATATTGGTTTTTGGTTAAAAGGGCTTCTCTCCTCCCACTACACACGTTCAAATACACATATAATTCCCATTAAAGAGAGCAGAATGACTGTGTTAAAAATAAAATTTCAGTTAAAGGCCAACCTCAGTAACCTGTAAATTTTACATTTTCCCTGCAAATGGCCGTTGGTTTTCTTGCTCTGGATAGACTGATTTTAAATAGATAATAATTGTTCAATAGTCCAAAATGGGGAGATGGAGAGGAGAAGGGAGTTGAGGGAAATTGGAAGGGAGGTGAACCATGAGAGACTATGGACTCTGAACAACAACCTGAGGGTCTTGAAAGGGCGGGGGGTGGGAGGTTGGGGGAACCAGGTGGTGGGTGTTAGGGAGGGCACGTATTGCATGGAGCACTGGGTGTGGTGCAAAAACAATGAATACTGTTACACTGAAAAGAAATTAAAAAAAAAAAAAAGTCCGAAATGGTTCCAAATCTATTGTGTAAATAATATGGCTTTTAAATATATTAATGAATAAATATTTAACCAAAACAACTTCAAAGAAGTCATTCAACTCCAACGGGGACATAACACATTAAAAAAAAAAAAGTCTAAATAAGGATTTGTTCAGTAGACCATAACCATCATAACCATTTGTGGCTCAACAAAGAGTGTGCTACGTTTGTCCTTGGAAATGTTTCTAGCCAAATCCTCATTTCCTGGACCAAAGTTCTATGTGATTGATATGGAACTCTGTTCTATTGTTGCCTGGTAGTCTGGGACCTTGGGAAATACTCTTCTTGTGTTCTCAAGCTTTAGCATTTAGAAGGTTCTCAGTAAATGTTTAATGATGATAATGATGAAGAAGGCTCAATTTGGGGTCTGGGTGGGCTCTTTTGGGCATCTGTGGGAAGCAGAGAAATCTGTTTCACCTTTTTAGCATAGACTTGTTAATGTTGGGCAAGACACATTATGTCTCTGGCCTTTGGTTTTCTCATCTGCAATGAAGGGATGGTCTGTTTGACCTCTAATGTCCCCCCCCCCCACTTTCTACCCCGGCTATAATTAAGGGTATGATTCTGTGGGAAGTTTGGGTTTTACTGTGTGCATTAAAATTTTATACAGAGTAATCCACAACAACTTAAGTGTTTCCATAGCCTAAAGCTGTTAAATGCTTATTATGGACACTTTTCTGACTTAGATACCCTGAATCAACTTTGTCTAAGTTTGGTTTCACCAGTTGTGCACTGCACAACTCCAGGGGGCACCATTCGCACAGACTATGAAGTGAATCACATCCTACCACCCAAGTTATGCAACATTGCTGCTCTGCCTTAAATATATAATATATTTTCTTTCTGGCTAGTGAACAGATTCATGTTAGATTTTTTTTTTTAAATCCTGTGTTTGTTGGAATTCCGCCAACTTCTGCCTTCAGACTCCTTTTCCAAGAAGACTTTCTGCCTGATTCTCTTTGCATGCCTTGATTAGAATGAAACTAGCATCTAGTTTAAAAGGTAATCATTTTTGGTCAGATGGGTTCTAAGAAAAGATCCAGGATCGGGGCACCAATTTTTTCCTCCTTTCTAGCATTGTGCATGTAGAGTAGGATGGTATCAGATGGCAATAGAACATAGGTTTTTGGCAGCTTGGGAGCTAGGTAGCTTTTATATTTTGTATGGTTTCAGTATAAAAAGGAGTCAGCAATAAATTGTTGTTTCTTGAAACTCTGCCAAGTGATTTGGCTAATGAGACTTTTCTGTCTGGCATTGTGGAAAGAGTTTGATCTTGAACCAGGGATGATCCCATTTCTAAGAGGGCTTCAGCTTGGTGGCCTGCAGAAGGCACAGTGGAATAATTGCTTCTCTGCTACTATACTCGGAAGAGGAAAAGATTACTGGGGTTTGCTTAAGCCTGTCTTCTCCCTTGTGGGGAGAAGAACTGGGCTCTTTAAAAAAACATTATTGCTTAAAAATAACAAGTAGGACCTGAAGTGCTTTTCAGCTAATGGGTAAAAACTAGTGCTTTCTTACTGAAGGTAAATTAATATTTAAAGCCTGGATTCTGGGCTTCGAAATGTTCTCACTAACTTACTGGAGTTTTTATCACCTGCTACTCATGAGATTTCCTTTTTGCCAACTGTATTCCCCTCTAGAACGTGCTTTACTTTGCTGGCAGCACTTCTAGGTCTAGACTTGTAGCTCTAGGTGTGCAGTGCGCAGAAGACAGAGTTGACTTCCCCCTGCCTGTTCAGACTGTTTAACTCAAATGATGAGAGTATGTGGTGTTGGAAGTTAGACCTGTCTTACAAACCAGCTGTATATACAAGCTTCTAAGAAATGAGTAGGCAGGGCCTAGTGGTCCACATCAACATGTGATACTTATTCCAAAATATGGAGACAGAATTCTGACTAGTTAATCTCCTCTGACATTTACATGTTGCCCTTGACTAAGGTATCAGTAATAATAATAGGATTTTAACTCCATCAGCCATACCTTTTATTGAGATCATGTTTTGTATAGGCTACTTTGCATATATTATCACTAATCCCTACCCAGATCTAAGAGGTTGTGATATTATCCTATTTTATAGGAGAAGATGTTGAATCTCAGAGAGGGGGAGGCTTTTGATCAAGCCAGGGTCAGGCTTCAAGGCCAAGAGTAAAACCCTGACTTCATCCTCCAAGCCATGTTGCCATCCTATCCTTTAGCCCAATTGGAAATGCAAGTTTTCCTGCCACCTTCTCCCATGTGACTTTCTTTTCTTGGCCCAACCCCATTCTCTAGTCTCAGGCCATTTTGTGGTTATGCTGTTGGCTTCTTCCAGTTACCCTGAGGATTCTTCCTTCTTTCCACATGGTTCCTTTCCTTGGCTACTTTCCTTGGCTACTTACATGGTTCCTTCTTGATTAATGGTCATATAATCTTGAGAAAGTTGCATGGTTCTCTGGCCTGAAAATTCCTCATCTATGGAAAGTATACAGAATTGTATATATCGCATTATAGGTTTTTTCAAGGCTTAAATGTGATAAAGGCTAGGACACCTTTAGCACAATGCTTGACACATAGTAGGGCCCCAAACACTCACGTCTTGTAGGAGTAGTGCCACATACATTCCAGTTCCTACCAGTTAGAATCTCCCCTGCTGTACTACCATCCTTCTGCCCTGTTCATGCACTGATTCACATTTTCATGACTTAGTGATTCAGTGTATTGCAGCTGGCCCTCAGTTTTCTTCTCATATCCGTTTTGTCCTTTTACGATCTATCCCACACACATCTAAAAAATTAATTTTACCAACGCAAAGCTCTCATCACATCACTTTTCTGCTCTGAAACCTTTGATGACATCCAACTGCCCATTAACTTAGGCAAACATCATGTGGTAATATCCTAACTGAAATGCCCAGATGTGTCTCTTCTAATGGCCTAAATGGGCCCTCACTAGATTCAAATTTATCCTAAAGCTATGATCACATCTTCACTGCCATCTCTTCTTTCCATGGAAGCTGCCACACCCACAGCCTTTGCTGAGCGACACATTATAAGCACAGCTGGTTGGATCAGAGTCAGACTCCTGATCCAAAAGCTGCCAATTTGTGAACTGCTTAGTGGTCTATAATGTCTGACTTAGCTCTAAAGGATGGACTGGTCCAGTTAGATTTTGTCTTGGGAATACCAAGGCTTAGGAAGAATTGTTTAGGTAACAGAAGGAACTGAAGCCAAAAAGTCATGAGAAAGACTGATGGGAGCATGCAAAATCAAAGCTATGTGAATACAGAAGAAATAAAGGAGAAGCAGAAATGATAAACAAGCAGAGTTAGCATGGCTTAGCACATGTTGACCCTCACTAGACATATGACAAAGGAATAAGTATAAGTGTCATTTGGAATAGGAGAGGAAGAAGCAGATATCTAGAGTGTGTTTTAATAGTGTTAATGGTGGACCAAAAAGAGGACCCCCTGAAGGGACTTTTTCAGGGCCACATTAGATCCAGAGCCCGACTTCAGCTTTGGTCTCTGTGAGTCTCAGGGCCTACCATGGCTTATGTTTTTGGATTTCAAAGACATTGTACTTTGTCACTCCATATGTGTCCCCCAAAGATTCCCTTACTCAAACTGGCCTGAGTTGATTGCTGTTTGTGATAAACCAAAGGGCAGGAACGAAGCACCACTGGAGTGGGAAAAGAGTAGATTCTGCTAATGGCTCTAGTGCTGCTTTTTAGCATCAGTCAGCATGTGTATTTATTGAGTGCCTGTTCTGAGCCTGGCATTTTTCAGGAGAAGGGGATAAAGGGGTGACCAAGAAAATCTGCTCTCTAGATGTTTCCATTCTGTAGGGGTGATAGGCAGTAAGCACGCAGACCAGAGTGAAATAGTTTCAGCTCCAGATAAGTGCTGTGAAAAACTGGGGAATGTCAGGGAGGGTGACTGTGGGGCGGCTCTAGCCAGGGATGAGATGAGTGGTAGCCATGTAAAGATCTGCGGGGAGAGCAATCTCAGCAGAAGGAATTACAGAGCAGAGCCAGAGCTAGAAATGTGAACAATCTGTTCAGGGAGCAAAGATGGCCAGTCTGACTGGACTGAGAGTAAAAGGAATGGGGGGAGCAAAGGGGGAACAGGTCGGGAGGGTTAGACTGCATGAAAGTATGGGGTGGAGTTTAGGCTTCATTTTAAGTGGAAAGGGATATGAGATGATATATTTATGCATTAGAAAGATGATTCTGATTACTGTGTAGTATATCTACTGAAAAGGCAAGGAGTACAGGGAGGGAGGGCAATTGAAATAAAATAAAATAAAATAGGCAGTTGACACTATAGTCAACTAGGACCATAGTAGTGGACGTTATGGAAAAGATAAAAGAGTTGACTTGGTGCTTTATTTTTAGAGATTGAGCTAGTACCTCCATTTATGGTGAATGCTGACTTAGATATAGGGTATATGAGAAGTAGAGCACTAAATGATCATGGTGAGGTTTTGGACCCGAGCAACTCTGGGGTGCTGGTACAATACACTGAGATGGAGAAAGTGTTGGGCAAGGATAGGATGGGGGGAGGTTTATGGTAGAAAAGCAACAGTGTGGTGGAGAGGTCTGGGCTGAGAGTTAGTAACATGCAGTGGCATTTAAATTTGTAAGACTGGGTGAGTTTTCTCAAGGGAAAAAACATGGGATAAAGGGAAGAGGAGGGCCGCGCATAGAATGCTGGGTATTCTGGCTGACCTCAGGCTGCTCACTTCGTGGTTTTGGATCTTAGTGCCCTTTAAAGTGAGGGGCATGGACTAGATCTCTAAGCTGCTCCCTCTCACTGTAACATTCTTAGGCTCTATAATGGAAACAAGGAAAAATACATATGTCATCTGATTTTGAATTTAAAAATTACATATTGTTGAAGGCAAACACATTCAATAATGGCTTCTCTAGCCAAACAGCATCCTGCTATAAGGTCAGGCTATCTTGGTTGTGAGAAGCTGATTATTGTGTCTCACTTGGTTGTGAGAAGATTATTATTATTATGTTCTTTGCTCAAGAAGTGGCATGAAAAATTTACTTATGGAAAGTCACTGGTTTTGTGCTGAAATCAATTATTAGGGATGCAGGCAAAGGTTGCAGTTATTAAGTGGGGGCTCCTCCCACCTGTTAACTTGGGATCTCAGTTGTCCAATTATTTGAATATTATCTGTGTTTCATAAAAGGAGTCTGCCCAACAAGAACAGATTGTACTGACTATAGCACCATTTGTTGCTCTGGCTCTTTGGCCCGTGCTGAACAAATGCCAAGGAACTAGCAGCAGATGAATTCCAGCTCAAAGGTATCTGTTATGAGGAACAAAGTTGCTGATAGGACGCATGCCTTCTTGCTTCTCCACAGAGAGAGTTCTACTCTGGCTTTGTGATCTGCGAGGGGCGCATGGACATAAGCTTGAATGGGCACAGAGCATAACTCGGGTTGGGGAGTGAGGGAGAGAGGAGCAATTAATCTTGGGACTTGTGCAAAAACTAATAACACCAGGCCCTGACACTCTGTGATTACTCAAGGAGCCCAAAGCACTTCATAAACATGGAATAATTTATTCATGTCTCCCACTTTTTCCTGCAAGACAGCTCAGCATTGTCTTCCCCTCCTCCTACTTCTGTGACTGGGAGAGCACACTAAATCACGGAGCTTAACGTATGTCCAATCCCACCGCAAATTAGTTACCAGTTACAGGGTAGGAACGTCTCAATGCAAGTGTTGTCAGCCACCTTGTTCAATATTTCCCAATTTAATAAAAATCGTCCCAGTTACCTAGGAGACTTGTAGGACTTTGTAGATAGGCTAAAAGCATTTATGAACTACAAAAGTGTTCGGCTGTCAGCTTGATTTTTCCACCCTAGCTGAGACTTACTGGAATTGCTTACATGGCTAAGCTGGAGTCACATGGCAGGTGACTTCCTAGCATTATGCTAAAGATGAAAACTGTAAGGCGTTTCTTTTTTTCAAGATCCATATGCCCTCTATTTCAACACCATGTAGACCACTGATCCTCTACCCAAAAAATCTGGGACCCAATCCAGTCAGACTCTCTGGGGATAGGACTTGGTCCTCCATCATCTTTCAAAGTTTCCCTGTTGACTCTCCTGTGCCCCCAGGGCTGATGACCTTAGCTGGGGAAGAACAGACATGGATTTTCCACGTGTTTGCTGCAAGCATGCCAAGCAACTTCTTTGTACTTTGCTTTCCTTGTAAATGGAAGATAGTAATACTTACTGCATGGGGTTGTTGGCAAGATCAAGTGCAATTAAGTAAAATGAAGTACCTTATGGTTGATATACATAGGGTTGGCTCAGAAAAAGTTAACTCCCTGCTCTCCTTTACTTGAGCTGTTGTGGAAACAGTTTCCATCTATGGTGTAACCAGATTTTTTTTTTTTTAAATTGAGGTATAATTGACATATGACATTATATTAGTTTCAGGGGTATAACATAATGATTTGATATTTACATATATTATGAAATTATCACCTTAGTAAGTGTAGTTAAACAAATTTCTATAATAGAATAGAAATTCTATATGCCATCCTCAGTGAGAACACTAAAACACAAGGGGGCCACAACCTCTAGCTTTGGTTTACTTGAAGTTAGTCAGTAAAGCCAAATGGGTAGTTGGTATTGTCAGGAAGCCTCAGGGTTAGCTTTTGTAAAGGGCAGGTTCTTTAATTTCTAACTGGTTCTGTATTGTCCATTTCGTGAAGCAGAAGCCAGGATGGAAGACGGTAGCAGAGGGGATATGCCCTCAACTAGATGGGCAGGGCCAGTAGTGTGCCTATATCCTGGAGGGCTCACTGATGAGGGTGGTTCAGGGCGGGTGAAGGGAAAATGATGGTTCTTGTTTTCTCTGAAGCTGGCAAAGGCAGAACTCTGGTCAGGAGGTAGTAGAATCTTACTCCAGACTGACTTTCCTATGCTTAGTTTTATTCCCTGCCCCTTAGTGATTCTGGTGCTTGTATCTTTCCCTTCCTGGTCAAAAGAGAACTGCCCAGACTCCCAGTGCCTGAGGAGCTCAGCTGTCTCTACTTGATAACAAGGCTCTGCCTGGTTGGAAATAAAGCAAAGCCAGTGAAATAGCATTTCCACAAAACCAACTACCATTCAAAGGCTTATGGCCTTTTAGACATCATCTAGGGGAAGAATGGAAACATTGCTGTCCAGTGGGATGAACAGGCTACCTCAGGCTCCAGGCCCTCCTCTGCAATCCTGGGGAGGAGCAGACAGTGGGGCTCCTGCCCCACTTTCCTGACCAGGTTGGGGGCCTTGGAGAGGCCCCTCTCATCACAGTGGGGAGCCGCATGCACAGAAATGGGAAGCCTGCATTGGGTTGTGTTAGTGAGGGTCACTGTGTTCCACAGGTGATCGTAACACAGTTCCCTCCTGCATCCACTATGGTGGGAGGCGCGGGGCAGAGGCCAAGTGGATTTAGTTTTGGGCAGGAGCCATGGCACTTTCATGGTTTGACTTGGAGCTCCTAGAGCTCTGGATGGGTTTCTGGATCATGCCTTGAGTAGCAGGGCACAGCTATAGTCAAACTCTTCAAGCTGTACTTCCTATCATCTGTCCTTTTGTCTACCAAGTGCAGTGCTGAGGGAATTCCCATCCATCCATCTACCCATCCATCTATCCTTCCCACCAGCCCTTCAGCATGTACTGGGCATCTGCTATGTGCCTGGCACTGCTGAAGGTCTATGGGGTGGGGGGGGGGGAGATAGCACTGCTGTTAAAGATCTCAGGATTATTGAGAGAGACTAATGATAGGCAGATATTGGTTGGTTAGTGGAACATCATCTGGTGAGATAAGAATGATCACAGTTAGTAATAGGATATGTTGTGATTCTGAATTTTATGGCCAGGACTCTGGGTCTGGATGGAGGAAAAGGCACATTTCTCTAAAGATTTTCCTGAGGCTAACCAATGCTGTAGGACAACTGACTTTGAGAGGGACCCATTGGAGACCTGAGGGCTTGGGGCTTGTGGCACTTTCTGGGTGGAAGATTGCTGTGTCCACCTGTTCTCTCAGGGAAGGGTTGGGGGAGTGATAGCAGAAGGTTGCTTGCTATCTTCTGTCTCATTTCCCAGGGTTCTCTCCCAGGGAAAAAGCCAGAACACTCACCCATGCCATTTTACTATTTTGAAAGGAGAGAGGCTACAAGTGGAAGGATGATGGTGGCTGCTTTAGGATTATATTTAGAGATTAACTCCTACATTCAAATGGAATCCTAGGCAGCCTTTCTGGTGGGTGGAGCAGTTGCTTGGCTGGGCAATCTTGCTTTGGATAGTGGGAACAGGACCTAAACCTTGGTCAAGGAGGATCTTTAGTTTGTCAGCAGGAGGAAATGCAAGAAGGTATACTTTCTGAGCTTAAATCAGCCCCCAGCCCACACTCCAACTGGAGCCGATTAAAATTTGTGACCCCTTGGCATTTCTTGAGGAAAGAGTATTTTTTTTCTCCCCAGAATGACAGGTTTCTAGTTCTGTAATGAGGCCTTAAGGTTTAAGAATAAAGAAAGATGGACATAAAATTTATTTTGATTGAAGCCTAATTTGGTCTGATGCCCATTTACAATGACCTTAGATCATTTTTCCTCATTACTCAATGTATTATATTTGCATCAGATAAGGGTTTTCTGGGAGAAATTACTTGCTGAAGATATGACTGAGATACGGTCACTTGTCATTGTACACTGTGATAGTTCAGCTTCTCCGGAGTAAAGAAATATGGATGGGGATAGGTACGAGATGAGAGGCAAAAGAAAGGTGAGAGCCTGTATTCCACTTTCATCTTGTAAGGGGGCTGCAGCGTGATCCCTCTTTCCTCCTGTTACCTGGGCCCTTGTTTCTCTTTGGTCTAAAGATTCTTGGTTCATGCAGTCCCATTGCCCATCATCTCATGAACATCTTCATTGATCAGCACCTTGCAGAAAAATTAACTTACGTTGTTCATGTGTGGCTGCTCCTCTTGTCCTTGGCAGAGATTCTCCAGGAGAAAATTCAGGGAGGGGAATGCTTGCTTAGAACCACCATCTCATTTAGTGAACAGCCTCAGCCAGGGATCTTTGTGACCCAGCACTTCTTCCTTAAAGTCATCTTGTGAGAGTTTCTAGTTGTTGTACCTTAATAGCAATTTTGCTGTTAACATAAGAGTCCCCAGTACTGTATTCTCCATTCTGTTATACAGAAGTTGGATAATCGATATCAAGAAACAAAGATAACATAAAAGCCAAATGTTTCTGGCACATGGCTGGTCACAAACACCTTGCCTCTCTCCATGTCCATAATTCCTGTCTCCTGTCCTACCAGATTATCAGAATTCATCTGTTTTTCCTTGACAGAGCTAGTTCTGCTAACACCATTTCTTCCACATTGAATTATCTATTCATTCAACAAGGATTTAAGCCAACATTTCCTATGTATCAGAGATATGGGGTTGGAAGAAGATCTGGCTCTATTTTCAAGAAGCTTCTAGTTTAGTGGAAATTCAAACATGTAGAACTGTTTTATCTTACAGGGGCTGGTGTGGGTGGCGGCATAGGTGTATACAAAATGGTGGGAACATGGAGTGAAGTGAGTATGAGTTGCTGGGAATACAGGAGCCAGGGAAATGACTCTGAGGATTAGGGAATAATTAGGGGTTTTTTAGGAAGATGAGAGAGAGAGAGCAGAAGGAGCAGTATGTACGAGGACTTAGAGCCACAAAACAGGATGACATTTTCTGGGACTGGTGAGTAGCTACATGTGGCTGGAGCCCAGGTCCCATGGGGGAGGTGACACATGGAGTTTGGCTTTTAGAGCCCCTGGGCTTACTTAGGAAGCTGATTTCAGAGAGCTTTTGATGTTATCACTTGACAGCTGTACATATACTGATAGAAGTGTTGACATCCTTCTATTACACTGTAGTGGATGTTGTAGAGTGTCCCCTGATCCTAGGCACTTGTTCCCCTGACCCCCCAACTCCAGCAAGCTGTTGGGTGTATTACCTGTGGATATCTTACAGCTGAGTCCTTCCCAGAAAAGTGGCTGAAGAGTGCTGCTTGTGTAAGACCCCGAAGGCCCATAAAGACTTAGCTTCAGCTTGAGACAGCTGGGAAGGAGCATCCCAGCCCCATGGGGATCTACTGACACCTTTGTTGTGACCACATCACAGCTCAGCTCCTCATTTTGCCTAATTTTACTTCCTTTCCTCCCTGCCTGCTGACATTCGAAGAGCCCTATTCAGTGAGCCACCTGCTGACAGATCCCTGTTTCAGAGTCTGGTTGCAGGAATCTTAGCCTGCAACATTCTTCACCCATCTGGAGAGTTAGTGGCCTCTTCTTCCTCTCTTGGGTCACCCTCCAAGTCTTCATAGCAGAACAGTGGTTGGGACTTTGGCACACCATATTTTGCAAAGCTTCCGATTCTTTTGTACCCCAAAATCTTTCTGTGGGCACTTAAAATTTTTTATTTTTATTTTTAAAAATTCAAGTGTAATTAACATACAGTGTGTATTAGTCTCAGGTGTACAACATAGGCATTTAACAATTTTATACATCATTCCTCAGTGCTTTTCAAGGCAGGTCTACTCTTAATCCTCTTTATCTGCTTTACCTATCCCCTGTCTCCAGGCTCTTTTGAAGACTGTGTGAAAGCAGAGGTGGCCCTTCACTTACCACCCCTTTCCTCCAGTGTATGGCGAGAGCCTTTCATGAGGGAAGAGCCTACATGAAAAGGGGAACCTTTGCTGCAGTGACCAGTTGACTCTATGGTTTTGTGGGATTCTACTGGGAAATTGTGACCTGATTTATTTGTTTAGCATCTTTCTTTGTTCTTAACCAGTTCAAAGGGGGAACTCTGACTTCATATTTATAGAAGGTCATACAACTTAGTATTTTTAAAAATGGGCAATAAATGCATATAACACAATCATAAAGAATTTAAAAAGTTTTTTGGAGTCAGTAAAACATGTGTATAGCAAAATATTCAAAAGGCACATAATGGTATAAGGTCAGTATGCTACTTTTTTTCTTCTCTAACCCTTTCAGTACTTCCCTTTCTCCTCATCTCTTACCCAGCACCCCAGACAACCACTCAGAGTGGTTTCTTTGCACTTTGTAAAGGAAGAGATTTATCTCTTCCATCCTCTTAGGTGAATTGATCTCCATTGACAAGACTTTAATATGTAAAGGCTGGGAACCAGGTGTGTTGTATAATTTAACTATTCTATTTCTCAGGCTGTAGCTAATTTATAGATTTTCAGTGTTGGAGGGGTCATTAATAGATGCTTAGTTTGAGAAACCTTTCCTAATTTCCCTCAGGAAGCCTTTAACCACTTTGGGACGCTAGGCCTTTGTATTTACATCTCCACACATGCTTTCTTTTTAAATGCTAACCAAGCTTTTATCTTTAAATTATAAAATCATATCACTTCACACCAGGCAATGTAGATAACCCATACCTGTACTACCACTGTCCAGAGTAAACACCTATACCTTGCTATACATACTTCTAGAACTTTCTCTGTGTGTGTCTATGTACATTTATATGCATATTCTTTTAAAAAAGTAATGTCATGCTCTAATAAGTTTTTTGAATTACTCTAGTATACACTGTGACTATCTATTTCAATAAGTCATTTCAACGTTTATATTAATTAAAGCAACCTGACTGCTGTTACAAATAGACCTGATCATGTGATGGATACACACAGAAGTTTATTTCCTGCTCTTGTACCAGACCTGAACATGAATAGTCCACAAGAGCAGCTTTCCTTTAAGTGGGCATTCAGGGACTTCTGGGGTTTGGCAGTCTTGCCATTTTAACCAGCCAGATGGAGGGAAGGGCATTCAGGATCTCACAGGTGCATCATTGGAAGTGGTGCACATCATTTCCATCCACGTTTTGTTGACTAGGACTCAGGCACGTGGCCTCACTCAACAGCAGGGGAGGTTGGGAATATCTCTGGCTGTGTAGCCAGGAATAAGAGGAGGAATTTGGTGAAAAGTGGTCACATATTTGTTAATATAGCTTGTCTGTGGTCCCATCCCTACACCACTTTGCACAATAAGTGCTACTGCTCTGTTGCTATTTGCTGAATGAATGAAGGAATGAAGCTTTCTAGTTCTATTGTTCAGGTTTAATAAAATCTAGTGTTTTTGTTAAGGAGTAAGC
Source organism: Mustela putorius furo (assembly GCF_011764305.1). Classification (NCBI taxonomy): domain Eukaryota; kingdom Metazoa; phylum Chordata; class Mammalia; order Carnivora; family Mustelidae; genus Mustela; species Mustela putorius. Next base: position 2,223,854 of record NW_025421294.1, read on the forward strand.
ACAAGACAGCTCTCAGATCTTGAAGGAATTATGGAGTAGAACCCTGCCACCTGAGAAGGAAAAGCCTCAAGGGAAAGGCAGGGTTCTTAGCCTGGACTGGGAATAGAGGTGAAGAGAATACAAATTTTCTGGGAGTGAAGAAGGATCCTGACCAGAAATGGTCTGGAATTGCAATGTTAGGGAACTAGTATGATTGTTTGTTTGTTGGTTTGCACAAAGCTGGATAAAGTATATCTTTATAACCTTAATGGTCTGAATTTTAATCCTTGATATTTTTGTAGTCTGTATATTCATACATGCTCACCTTTGTAGAAGTTTTTTGTTGCTGTTCCTGGGAAGATGAATCTAAAGATGCATTGTTGAGGGCTGACTCTGAGAATTGGGGAAGGCTTGCAGCTTAGAAAAATGCCACAAGCCCCCAGGGGACTGGCAGTGGAGCTCTGCGGTGATACCCAGAGAATGACTGGTTAGGGCAGCTGGTATCCTGGAATTCCTGGTAGACAGCAGGATCAGAACTTCCACCGACAAATGTCAATTTTTCCATTTATTAGGTGATCTTGATAGTGATTCTGGGCAGGTGGGGAAAAGGGAGGCTGTGCCAATTCTCCACGTGCCCTCTGTCCAGAAGAGCCTGAAAGGTTCATAACGTTTTGTTCCCCTTCTGCTAACCTCCTAAGTATAGTGACTGGTGCCAAGGCAGCTGGCAAAGGCAGCTGAAGCTGGGCTCAGAATTCCTCCTCATTCTAAGCCTGGGTTTACCCTCATGTCAGGATCCAGTGAGTTCAGTGCATGATCTCCCATTCTGCCTTGACCGCCCGTGCCTTTCATCTTTATTTTGGGAGATCCATTAGGGAATGGTTGATTTCTCACTGTGCAGTCTGATCTCCCCCAATACATACTTAACTCTTTGAAACTACCTTGTTTCAGGGCTAGGTTTCCTCTTCCCTGTAAGAGGGTAGAAGAACTCCTCTCATAGATTTTCATTGCCAGTGGCTGTCCTGTTATAAGACCAAGAGCACAATGGCTCTGTTCTGTAGTTGGCCTGGTTGGGGAGTGGACTTAGGACTTCTAGGCATCCTAAAAGTCTTTTTTTTTTTTTTTTTTTTTTTTTTGGTCGAATTGATCACAGCTGTCTGGGACATACAGGGCAATGGAGGGATAGAGAAATAACACTTAGCATCCTCCCCCACTGTGTCTTCAGAGCTGGTTTAGCCAACCAATATCTAGAGGCTGGTATATATCCTTTAGGACTTAAGAATCCACATCCTTGTCTCCTGTGAAGGGAAAAGTGAGGTGGCTGAGCAAAGTAATTTCATTATTGGATAGAAGTTCTGGTTTTTTAATATTTTACAACTTACATGAAATCAGCTTAATGTGTTGAAGGCTACTTGCTTTTTCAGTGGAATTTTTAAATGGTGCAGCAGTTACTTTGGCTGCAATAAAAGCTTGGAATGAGTCAGGTAAAGAGTATATATAGTTTCCTTTCAGTATTCCAAGTGGCACGTGTAATTATTAAGATTTAAAGCATTTTGGCCTTCAGATCATAAAATTCCTGGGGGAGGGGTTGTGGGGTGGAAATAAAAGGACAAAGGAAAGGAAGGAGAAGGGTAAGAGGATTCTTGTAAATGTCCTTAGCTGTTAAATAACACTATTTTATAGAGTACCATCCATCTGAAAGCCTTGGAGCCCTTTGTGGGATCCTATCATCAATCCTCACACTGTCCCCTCTAGGAGAAAAGAAGCAAATAGCAAGGTACTTAAAATATGAAAGAAGAAGAGGTGCTAAAGATGGAGATTTTAGTTGATCGTCACCCAGGAAGTTTCTCCACCACAAGCGTGGAGCCAGGTGTCCCAATCCCTTTTCGAATGTTCAGAGTGCACAGGGCCTTGCTCTGGGCTGAATAAAGGATAAAGGCTACCATCTTGCTTTATGATCCATTGACAGTGGGGAGAAGGCACTAGAAAAGAGCAGGACAAATCTTTGAAGGTAGGAGTACGAACAAGGCTTTTGGGCTGGGCCAAATGATAGCTTTACTTGCCTCTGTAATTGTTTGGATGTGGCTACCATTTGAGAGCCACAAAAAGCAACTGGGAGCATAAACATATTTACTATTAAAAAATCAGTGGAAAGAAAGGCAGCAGCAGTGGGTGGGGGAAGGAGATATCATAACCTCTCTTTTAACCCTTCCCCCAGCACTTACTCCCCATCCAGCGAATCTCATTAGTTGCTGTATAAGGAGAAAATTGTAATTTAGTCATGGTTGAATCTATTCCATTTCCTTTCAGTATTTAGAGTCTTTTTTTTTTTTTCCCATAATTATGCTTTTGTGACAACAGAGGTACTGGGATTCTCTGGGGTTTGGGAATATCTTTGCTTTATCCTGAAAGCACCTGTCTATTCCCTCTGTGCAATGGTTTCTAATCCTGCCTAGGATGGAGAGATACAAAATGGGCTTCTAATTTCATGGTTGAAGTGAGAAGAGATAATATCAGCTCAGTTCCCTGCATAAAAATTATTTCTAATACAAACCTTCTAGAAGTTTCCTTTTGTGGCCACAGCATGGTCAGGAGGATAAGCATGTATGTGCATGTAGTTTTCATCCATATATATTTATAAACAGAGCATGTGAAGAAATTCTTTTCTTAACCCAGGAATTAGGCAAAGTGCTTTCTGTTATCAATTTGAGTGTGCAAGGTGATTTTTTCCAAGCATTTGTAAAATGCCTTAAGATAGAATCACAACAAGTGTCAGGTATGTCTGGTTTGATGGGGATCAATATTTCAGGCCCCCTTAGCAGTGGTTATCTCAGGGTGATTGTCCGTGCACAGGTTCCACACCTGGTCATTGGCATTTGCTGCAGTGTGGTCTAAAAGGAGCTGGGAGAGGAGAGGGTTAAAGAAAATAAAGGGGGTCTGATGTGAACATCTTTCCCCTTTTTCAGCTTTTTAGAAGATAAATGTTTCAGATTTCAATCTGTGGTTCCCAGCAGTTCTTTGGGAACACTGCAGTCGGCCCACAAAAAATCACTACTGCTGAGCCAACCCTAGATAATGCGTCTCAGCAGGGATGACATAATGTGCTAAAAGAAGACTATGATGTAATGCCCATCTCAGAAATCAGAGCCAATTTCCGTTACAAAGCCTTGGAGTGTAGCAGGAGGTAATGAGCTAGCATAAATTGTGCAGCACGGAAAACTTCTAGGTCTGATATTACGATCTGCATGTTTAAAGGCAAAAAAAAAAAAAAAAAAAAAAAAAAGAAGACGAAGAAGCACAAGAACAAGAAGAAATAAGAAATAAAATAGAGTTCCTAGATCTGCTGGGCTCAAGAGCATCTGCTCAGCAAGAAGCTCTGCTCCCTTCTGATGTGGACAGACTGGTGCCCCAGGCTGCCCAGATCACCTTGGCCCATGTGGGAGATAGTTGTCTGGGTCTGTAATCTGCAGCAAGGTGGTGATGTAATGCCTAATGCTAAATTTGTTTCAGCAGATAATGTTTGATAAGCGGGCGTGGTATTTGAAGGAGATTGTGCCTTCCCTGGAATGTGGGGGTAACTAGGCTAGAAATGCCTAGCAGGAAGCTGGGGGTGAGGAGACTTGAGCAAAGTCCGATTCACCTTGAAAACTTTAGCAGGTGCAACCTGCTGTGGCTTGGAGAAGTACACGTATGGGGGTGCCTCAAGCCCCCAGATAACCAATCTTTGCAGCCTCACCTTAATTAATGATGCATCCTGGCCTCCTGGGGTGTAGCCTGCCCAGCAACCAGAGTCCAGCTCTTGGTTGTGCTTCCTATAAATGATGAAAACAGTTACAGATTCATCTAGGTGATGATCCAGAGTCTCAGAGAACCAGGAAAGGAAAGCATGATCTTTGATTTAAAAAGCGTTCCACCCCATCGCCACTGCAATTTTCTGTTTTCGCTCATTCTTTTCTTCCTTTTATTTTTAATTGCTCTGAGTGTTTACATGAGGAACACATTTCTATTTTGTTTGCCTTCTCTGTTTTCCATTGCTTATTCCTCAGTGGGGGCTTGATCCTGTAACCCGCCCTGCATCACCCAGCTCCCTCTGGATGGAACAGCAGTGCTTTTGTGTCACTTCTTGCTGCAGATTGGGCCTTCAGCACCACAGACCTGGGTAGTGACAGCATTGGCAGAGAAGTGTTGGCTTCATAAATGGAATGCTGTCTTTAAATAGGGAATGAACATCGGGAGCAGATGAAATTTTTCTGGTATAAGAAAATGAGAGAAATAAAACAGAAAACATGACATTTGGCTAAAGAAAAATTGCTCCTGTGACATGCAAACTGAAATGGGCATTACTTTCTAGACTTTTCTGTGAAGTGCTAGCAAATCTTTCAAGTGTGTTCTTCCCTGCTGAAAAGACAGGGAGCAGCCTGGCCCCCGGTGGTCATTTGCAGACTGATCACGGGTCAGATAGTAATCCTACTAATAATCATTTTTATCCAGTGTTCTTTAGTGCACAGCAGGAGCTGTCCTAAACTCCTTGCATTAATTATCTCATTAAATTCTTACCAGAATCCACCATAGGTTAGGTACTGGTATTATTACATCTGTTTTACAGAGGGGGAAACTGAGGGAGGCTCGGAAGGTTTCTTTAACTCACCAGGTTCACAGGTAACATTTGGCCCAGCTGGCACTGGCATCCCTCCCATCATTAGGACTCTATAGTCCACTGGCTTCACTGCTCTGCAGCACTAATGCTCAGATGACATCGGGTTTAGGCAGAGATGGTTCCTGTCTTCAGGGTGAGATATCCCACAGGACAAAAATGATGCTCTTCTTTAGTCTGAGATATGTGCTATCTCATGTCTGTTTGCTTACTTGGGTCTTTCTAGGCTATAAAAAAGACATAGAAGGAAGAATACTATTAACAAAAATCTCACAAATATCCTTAACCCTCAAGAAAAATTCAGTCAACAAACATTGGGCAATAATGAGACCATCTCAGTGGTAGGTTTAAAATATCATGCTTTCAAGTTTCCATTTCATATGGCAGAATTTTGTTTTCATGGCAGGTATCCTAGGAAATGCTCTTCAGCCTTCACACCAATTTATTCCTGCCCTTTCCGCATCCTTAATATCTTGTGAATCTGTTTCTTTTCCATTCTCACTGTGTTCTCTTTTCGTCTCATTTAGGTCATTGCAGGAAGGTGATCCCTTCCTCTACCATCTTCCACACCAGATCGCTCTAGCAAATTAATTTGCCTACAGCCCAGCCCTCTAAAAAATGTTCCATGTCTGTCCATCACCAAGAGAATTTAGACTAAGGTTTCTAGGTCATTCTTTTAGATACTCTGCAGTTTGGCTTCCAACAAGATTTTCTAGTTGTGTATCTCTCTTCATTTATCTATCCTATGCTTTAGCCAAACCAGTCCACTTGCTATTTCCCAAACAGATATTTTGTTCTTGTGGCTTTGTGCCATTTCCTTTCTTTTCCAGGAAGCCCACTCTTCAGTGTCTTCTTACTGTTTAAATCTTTTGGGTCCTTCAATCTCCAGCTCAAGATACTACTTCTTTGATGAAGATTTCTGGCTCCTCTCACTTGGGAATGATATACATCTTTTCTGGAATCCCATAATATTCAGGTCAAATCTCTCAGGGCACCTATCTGTTTTTTCCTTGTATTATAATTGTTAGTGTGAAATGTCACAGTCTTAGAATTTTGCAGTCAAGAGGAATATTTGTCTTCCCTGTCTTATTAAATTGTAAATTTCTAGAGGCAAGACTATGTTTTCTTCATATTCATATCCCTTAGAATGTGCAGCAGAGTTCTTAGCACATGGAAGATGTTCAGTGGATGTAGTCAAGTGAATGGGATGAGAATTTAGAATCCCCAGTTGCAATATTAATCATTGAGGCATATGCAGTCCCAAACCTAGAAAAATGGCACTCACTTAGATATCCTTGTTTCTCTGCTACTTTTTGTCCCTTGGATATGTGGAATCACAGAATTCCAGTAAGACTTGCTGATACCTGGTTTATCCAAGGAGGCCAAAGAGAATATAAAAAATAGTTGGGAAGGAAAGAGTGATGACAAGGAGATGACAGGAAGATACTGACTAATTTACCTGTTTTTCTCATCTGATTTTTTTTCACCCTTTGCTGGTCTCTTTTCTACCCTCCTTGTCTTCTTCCTGTTATCCAGACTTTTTAAACTCACAGTAAGGACCAGAGGTGATTGATAAAGTTTAGAAAGAAAATATTAGATTACTTGCTCCATAGAAATTTTCTGGTTCTGCTGAATTACTATGTCCATTGAGAAAATTTAAGTCTTGCTTTCCCATTCTATAAAATGAAAGGGTGATAACAGATTATCCCGGAGTTTCCATATAGCACAAGAATTTGTTGAAATCTAGTAAGAGGCAGTACTAAAGACATTTTCCCTGTTGGTCAGGCTGTTGAGTTCTTGAGTGGAATATTGACATTTTCTTTGCTACAGATAGCTTTATAGAGCATATACAGATCAGAAGCAGACACTGCACCAAAGAAAATCCATTCATGTTTCCACCTTAAGAAGGTGGAAAAGATTTGAGTTGATTGGTACAAAAACTCATAGGGCTGAAGAAATTCTAATGAATATTAGGGTGATGAAATGCCCCTGTAATGAAGTAGATAAAAGAGTGGATATTATTGTGGTGAAACTTATATTAATCATAGGGTTAGCTAAATGTAATGCTTCTTCTGGAATCTGTCATAGGCATACATTTCTCTGAATCCAAGAGAAAAGGATACTTTTCTGGTTCGTGTTCAAGCACCTGTTAAAAGACCTGTCAGTGAGCCTCTACTGATGAATAGCTATGATGCAAGATCCACCTCTGACATCCTTAAAGCATTTCCTTTGACTGAAGATCACAACCTCAGCTTATCCAGGTTGATTTGAAGCCAGCCATTTCCTGCCCAAACCAAGATAACTATGGGCTAAGCCAAAAGTTAGAACAGCTTGAATGGATCAATACAAAAGACAATAATGAGACGGGGATCATCAAGATGTTGTTGCCTCCACTGATAGTTCCCAAGGTCTCCTGCCCATGTTGGGTAAATAGGGGTGAGAGAAGAGACCTCCTGGGAGATATATGTGGATCGTGAACAGCCATGACTACTTATTGACACCCTCCTTCCAGGAATGAACTCAAGCTGACTTCAAAAGGAGCTCAGCCCACGCTTCCCATTGACCGCAGTCTTGTCACCAACACCTTATGGTTAACTGAATCAAAAGCTTCCGACAGGTCTAAAATTAGCCTGGCTAAACATATCATTAAGGAGTTAGGGAGGAGTGTGAATGACCTTTCTCAGCCCTGGTCTCCCAGATCCAGTCAGCTGTGGGGGCTCACTGGAGAGCTAAATTGGGCTTCTAGGTTCTTGAAATAAATGACCCTTTAGATTGATTTTTTTAATTGCCTGAAGGTAGATATTTTTAGAAAATTTGGAAGCATTCTGTTCATCTATTTTGAATCATTTGAGTATAAAAATGTGGCATTTTCACACTTTGGGATATTCAAGTCCCCTATTCCTTTTTTAAAAGTTTCTAATATTTTTTTAAATCTTTCAGATTTGTTTATTTAAAGGCCAAATTTGATTTCCTCACAGTTTCTGAGGTAAGGATGTAACTTTACCAGCTTCGAGGGAAAAGAAAATCATGGTAGTTCATTGTAAAGAAGTTATAAATATGCGGGAACACTATTCTAAGCATTATATTTCTGGTAGGAATTTAAATACCCATGGAGAAGAGTGGCAAGCCAGGGCCTGTGTTTTTATTCCTTTACACCAACCTTTAATGACAGATTAAAGAAAAAGACTTATTCTCTTTATTACTCGAGGAACTCAAGGACACCCTTATCCTCCATTTCTTTCCAGGTTCCAAGTATAAAAGACCCAGAGGAAGAAAATGAAGGCGATATGGTGTCATTTCTGAACTCTTGTTTGACACGAGCCAAAGTGTTTCAATTTCTTTATTTTCCAGCCCAATTATTTTGAAATTCATTTCTTTTCTCACTAAGCCAGCACATCCCAATGTATGTTTCCTAGAACACCAAGTCCATAGGATGTTAATACATGTGACTTGAAAAGAGTTTTGAGTTAAACAGATTTCTTTACTGCTAATCCTCTTTCTCAGAGTCCCTCATGTGTGATGTGACTCTCCAAGAAGGGAATATGGAATGTAGTCTTTCTTTCTTTTTTTTTTTTTCATTCTAATTCTTTGATTTTTATTTGTACAGGTTTTTGAAGGAAGTGCATTTGAGATGGATGGGTTTTTTTTTTTTTAATTTTTTATTTTTTATAAACATAATTTTTTATCCCCAGGGGTACAGGTCTGTGAATCGCCAGGTTTACACACTTCACAGCACTCACCAAAGCACATACCCTCCCCAATGTCCATAACCCCACCCCCTTTCTCCCAACCCCCCTCCCCCCAGCAACCCTCAGTTTGTTTTGTGAGATTAAGAGTCACTTATGTTTTGTCTCCCTCCAAATCTCATCTTGTTTCATTGATTCTTCTTCTACCCACTTAAGCCTCCATGTTGCATCACCACTTCCTCATATCAGAGAGATCATATGATAGTTGTCTTTCTCTGCTTGACTTATTTCGCTAAGCATGATACGCTCTAGTTCCATCCATGTTGCCGCAAATGGCAAGATTTCATTTCTTTTGATGGCTGCATAGTATTCCATTGTATATATATCCACATCTTCTTGATCCATTCATCTGTTGATGGACATCTAGGTTCTTTCCATAGTTTGGCTATTGTGGACATTGCTGCTATAAACATTCGGGTACACGGAATGTATTATTTCTGATGCTTATGTGTCCTGGATGAACCTCCTTTCTCACTCTCCCTGTCTCTGTCTCTCTTTTTCTCCCTCTCTACTCCAGTCTTCCCCTTTCTCTATTTATTAAACCAACTGTCTAGAAGACTGGCGTTTTTAGGAGCACAATATGGGAAGTAATAAGTAACAGAGGATGATATTTGTAATTTCAAAATCTTACCTCTCTTTCAGTTGACGGAGAAGCTCATTTTCCTGAGTAGTGATTATCTAGTGGCACTGGTATATCCCACCTTTCTCACTACTAGGCAGTGGCCCTGTGTGACCACTTGTCTTCTCTGGGCTTCCCTTCCTTTGTGTGTAAAATGAGAGGTTGGGCCAGATGGTCCTTTAGACCATTACCAGTTCCTGCATGGTTCCACAACTGGTTGGACTAGGGGTAGAATTGCATTATCTTTTCAGGTTTGAGCGATGTACTTTTGGCTTATTCTTTTTCAGGTATTGCCAGAGAGTCATTAGTGTTGGAGAATAAACTTAAGCCATTTCAGGCTAAAGGAAATTCTTTAACAAAGGGCAGGCATCTGAAAATAGGAGCCTAGTTAGAAAGTAGCTCCTCAGCCAGGATTTTAATATAGGCCTCACAGCACAGCTAAAGTCATTTTTGTGATTTTTAATTAAAGTGTGTCTGTACTAATGTTGTAATTATAAACAGGCTCTGTCAAGTCAAGGAGCATTTGCCCTTCAATCATTGTATTTCAAGGCACTTACTGCCCACTTTGACAAGTGAAAAATGTCTTCAGTTTGGAAGTCTGTGACAGGAGGATGTAGCTTTTATAGTTAAGAGTCATACTCTCTCTAGCTCTTTCTACCTCAAACCCAGAGGCTGCTACAAACATTTGAAGAGCCCTGCCCATGTTCTATCTAGACTCTAAATCCCACTGGGCTCTAGTTTCCTGGTCTATGAAGTGATATCCTGATTATACTGTCTCTGGAAACACACCACCAAAGGCTTCTCTCTTTTTCTCTTGATCAAAATGTACCTGGCCCTAGGCCTTGCGCTCAGTTTCCCAAGCTAGGAGTCTACCATGACGTTGCAGTAGGTTAGGTATTCATGGCTGAGAGCTTCATTGCTCTTGGGAACATGGCTCTTGTTCCCTCACACTTGTGCACACACTGCTGAATGTGTTTCGGTGGCATTCTTCCTTAAGACAGTGTAGAGAAGTGAGGGTGAAGCATTATTGACACTCTGTCCCTACCTTGGCTTAAACAAGCAGCACAGGATCAGAACAGTGAATATGACATGGAGGCGTGGTGGGGAAGATCCTCCTCCCCAGTAGAAAATCATTGTATGACTGTCTTTAGTCTACAGATTGTTCTCTAAGTCTGTAAAGTCAGGTTTTGTTGTGCTAGTTTCTCCCATTGCCCCGGTCTCATAAATCAACTCAGCCTCTCCAAGTCTCCAGTGTAGACAGTAGACTGTGTGACTGGCCCTCCTCAGTTCTCCCAGCCAAAACTGATTGGATGAGGAAGAGGCATCTGATCCTGGAAGAATCATTCTGTAGGCTGAGTTCCTCAATGGTGTGTCCTCTCTCAAGAATTTGAACTGTGGGACTTAGATTAACTGTGCTTGAAATCATATAGACAAACCTGGCAGTACTAAGCCAGCATACCCTGTGTCCATATATGGCAGAAGCTAGGTAGCTGCTGCTCTCCTTACAGGGCCCTGTGTTCCTCTCCAGTCCACCCTGTCCCCACCTATCCTCAGGTGCATGACTTGTCCAAGGATCACCTTCCCATGAGATGCCGTTTATTCCTTATCTGCTCATCCTGATTATGCTTTTGCCTGACTTTTCTTTTCCTAAAATTTGAGCTGAGAAATTGTTACAGAAATGGCCTGGCTGTTGGTTTCTTCCCCATCTACATGGAAGTTAGTCTATTTACCTATCAGTATATGATGCACAGACAAGGGGGTAGATTTTTGTCCTATTTGGAGAGTCCATGCAGATGGACTGAGTTAAAATATAGTCTGTATGACATCCCTGAAATTCACCTTGACTTGCCCTTGAGTTGTTTTGGGCAGTTGGCTCTGGTTGTGCCGAGTGATGTAAGGTGGATGTAGTGGCTGAGGCAGTTTGGGAACTAGAGGTGAGCTTGGTGGCTAAGGCTTCTCTCACAGGAGTCTGTAGGGGGGTGTGGCCCATCTCTGCCTGCTCATTCCCAGGGGTGGTTTGGTGCTCTGGAAAATATTGAATTGCTTTGGGATTAAATTGTGTTGAAGGAGGAAATTAAAGAGAGAAAGGAGAGGTGGCTTCCTGTGTTTAGTCTCTGAGAAGCTAGGATCTTCCAAAGTAAGAGGGTAGTGAGACTTATTCACTGATGCATACAGTCTGAGAGAGGGCTTCTGCCAAGGAACATGAGAGACAGAGCCACGTGGGTCTGAGATATTGTCCTGGGGGCAGCATGACATCCTGAGGGACCAAGGGGCGGACTGCATGGCACATCAATGTGCTGGCTACAGTGTCCCACAAGGGATCTGGGATCATGTTTGGGTTCAACATTACCCCCGCCCCCCTGCAGCATGTTTCTCAGAAACTGTGGAAAGCAAATGCTTAGGCATATGGGCTGCTGTCAGTGATAACAAATGTATTGTATATTCTTTTTCTAAATTCTGGAAACTGCATTACCACATGGATGAATATAAAATAACCCTGCCCTTGTTTTAGATTGTTGGGTGGTGTGTGTGTGTTTGTTTGTTTTTTGAGAGAGAGGGGGGCAGTAAGGAAGGGCAGAGGGAAGGGAGAGAGAGAATCTTAATCGATGTGGAGTTCAGTCTCACAACCCTGAGATCATGACCTGAGCTGATATCAAGAGTTGATTGCTCAACCAACTGAGCCCCCGTTAAATGGGTTTTAAAAGATGATGGCAGGGGTGCCTGGGTGGCTCAGTGGGTTAAAGCCTCTGCTTTCGGCTCAGGTCATGATCCTAGGGTCCTGGGATCGAGCCCCACATCGGGCTCTATGCTCAGCAGGGAGCCTGCTTCCTCCTCTCTGACTGACTCTCTGCCTACTTGTAATCTCTGTCAAATAAATAAATAAAATCTTAAAAAAAAAGACTATGGCAATACATTTATAAGAAATTAAAATTTGGGGTAGAATCTTGATGGCGTATCCTGCAACAGTTTCAAAGATATTTTGTAACTTTTCTGTTGGTGTGCCATACCATTCGATTCTGCAGTTAATTGAGTGTTCTTTTTAAACATCATGAATTACAAACTTCATCAGGTGAGGGGAAGTGGAAGTGGTTAGAAGCGTTCCTTATAAAAGTCCATTTAGTTTGTATGAGCATTAAAAACGTTCATTTTTGAAATGAACATTTAAAATGGATCTGTCTTTATTATTAATAGTGGATATGAAGATAACATTTTAATAAAATGACAGTATGATGTAACATATTAGTAATAGTCCCTCAAATCATATAGGATGGGTCTTATTGACATGTATGTTTTATTGATGGTAATCAAAGAGATCAATTGACTTGCTCTAAATGACATTGCTGGTGGGGAAATAAGTCTTTCCCTATAGTTCCTCACAGAATTCTGTGCCCCGTCTGGTGACTTTTCTCTTTAGAGTTTATTCTTAGTGGAAAATTAACCTGTAATAATAAACAAAACAAAGCAAAAACAATTTAAGTATCTTAAGAGGGAAGGTACGTTGGCCAGCTGTTGTGTCCCACCTCCTACCATTTTCCCTCGTCATTACCATGGAAACCAGCTATGCCATCTATCTCCCTCTTTGCATCTCCAGGATTTTCCAACTTGGCAGTGCAAGACAGCTATAGGAACCTACTAGGCCATTCTTGCACATGGACTCAGAATTAACACCTCTGGCAGTTCTTAACCAACAGAAGATGGCAGCTGGTCAATAAATGTCCCCTTCCTGGATTCCTTCTCCTATATACCTCTGCAGTGTATTTAGCATTAATTTTTTTCTCCTTTCCCATTTTACATTTTTTTAAAAAGATTTTATTTATTTGAGAGAGAATGAGTGAGAGAGAAAGAGAAGGAGCAAGGGGAAGGACAAAAGGAGAGGGAGAAGCAGACTCCCTTTGAGCAGGGAGCCCTATGTGGGGCTCTATCCTGGGACTCAGGATCATGACCTGAACTGAAGGCAGATGCTTAACTGATTGAGCCACCCAGGTTCCCCTGTTTCACTCTTACTAGCTGTCAAATGTCCTGGATTTATCTCTATAAATTAATGACCCACAGGCGAGCCTCTGTCTCATGGTTCCGTTTCTAGGGGGGAACCCAAGCTAAGTCAAAAAGTTTCTATAAATCAGTTTCAAGGCCACTATCTAACTGTAGTGGGCATTTGTTGCTTTTGTCACTTGGTATTCACTCTTTCTCCTTAAGATAGAATTCCTCTTTTTCTATAACTCACTTTCTGTGGCTTTGGTGTATCTGATTCCATCTCTGATAAGTCTAGCTTTGGAGGTGAACATGTGACCTGATCATATTCTCTAAGACTTTTACTAGAATCAAGACTCTTACTCCTGGGTACCTGAGTAGGTGAGAGGTGTATGCTGCCAATGCCTTTGTGTGGGACTGGAGACTGGGGAAGATAGCACTAACTGAAAGGAAAAAAAAAAAATCGTGTCCTGATTATAGTATTTGAGTCTTGAATCCATCTGTGCACAAAACCAGATCCACCCCTGAACTTTTAGTTTGTGTAAACCCACAAATTGCCTAATGACCAAGCTATTTACTTGCAATGAAAGCATCTTACCCATTCTCCAAATGTGCAGGTTATCTAGGTTTGGGGGACAGATTGCAGTTTCCATGACAGAAGTACCCTCCCAACAACAGGATTAAGGAAATTACCATGGGGAGGTAGATTTTTTCCCCCATCCGCATCCATCCAATCAGATTGAAATGTTCTGGGTGAAATAATTTGTGGCACAGTTTCAATTTTCCCTCCTAGAGGAACAGCAGATTTTCAATATCTCTACTAATGAGATCATGGGAGCTGTGGCTAATATGGAGTAATTTCTGCCTTGATGAAAGGGGTGGGTTAGCTGTGTAGTGATGGCTTTGGTATGACTCACTTCTCCTGGAGCCCCAGTGTCTTCTTTCACCTTCTAGAATTGCTGTTTTGGAGGAGTGCTCTGGACTGAGCTATATACTGGTCTGTGCTAGGACACTGCATGTATAGGCATCCCTGGCTCTAGCTTTGACCATACTTTCTGCCTCACATTTCACCTTCTTGTTCTTATGTATGTGTATTTGGCTTTTCCAAACTCATGGCCTTCCTCCCTAATCTGAAACAGTATCTTCTGCAAACCCGTGTCTTCTGAGAAAAGATAACTCAGACTTAGAGGAGTTTTAGCAGAAAGACCTTTTCATTGAGGAGTCGACGTTCATTGCTCTCCCTTTTTACTTCTGCTTCTAGGTGCCAGTGCATTTATAACCTACTTAGGGTGTGAAGCACTTAAAGACGTCCTAGGCCCTAGGTTAAGAGCTTCATCCCAGTTTCAAGATTGCCCAATAGGTTGCCTGGGTGACTCAGTTGATTAGGTTTGGCTCAGATCACGATCCCAGTTTCCTGGGATTAAGTCCCACATCAGGCTCCTTGCTTAGCAGGAAGCCTGCTTCTCCCTATGCCTATTGTTCCCCATGCTTGTGCTCTCTCGCTCTCTCTGACAAATAAATAAAAGTCTTAAAAAAAAGAAAAAAGAAAAAAGATTGTCCAAGCAACTGAACTTCTCAGAGGAAAATACTAGAGCTTGTTTGGTTTCTAGACTGCCTCAGACTCCACATCAAAGTATCTCTTAAAGGATCAGTAAATCCATAAGCTCATCTCATCTCTTAACCATTTCAAAATCTTTTCTCCATACAATTTTGTTGTTTTCTTAGTTCTCTGAGGTATAGAGAGCCAAAGTAGAGTCACCTAGAGTCACTGTGGGACAGCTATAAGGGCCTAGAGCAGGCCTTCTGATGGATGTCCTGAACTGAAAAGAGATGCATGGCAGAAAGGTTTGTTTCTCTTGGTGGTATCCCTGAATGATGCCTTCCCTGAGGGACCAGATCTACTAGTATCTGTCCAATCATGTTCTCACTTTTGGTTCTGTCTCTTGAAGACACTGCTTTCCTTTAAGAAAGACCTCCCTGTCTCTGGCATCAGGGTTTCTATTGTATTTGCCAAGGGACCCTGTGTCTCAGTTTTAAGTTCTGAGTGTGCTTTTATGTTCCTTTGAGTTATTGTTAATTTTTACTTCTAGATAAAGAAATATCATGTCACAGGGTGCCTGGGTGGCTCAGTGGGTTAAGCATCTGCCTTCGGCTCAGGTCATGATCTCAGGGTCCTGGGATCAGCCCTGCATCCGTCTCGTCTCTCTGCTCAGCAGGGAGCCTGCTTCGCTCTCCCCCTCTGCCTGCCTCTCTGTAATCTTGTCATCCCTTTCTCTCTGTCAAATATATTTAAAAAAAGTCTTTAAGAAGTATCATGTCTCTGGTTAAGCTCTAGATATAACCACCCTGCTTTTGTCTGTTGGTATAACTTCAGTAACCTCCCAGCCAAAAGAATGGCATCCTGATAAGAAAGAAGATAATCGAGCAGCAGGAGGAAGGAGGAAGGCACTCCTGGTTGTACTGGTAGCCTTGGACTGACCCAAGCCTTCAACTGGCTTCTCTCAGGCCATTGACGAGAATCCTGCACTAAATAGGGCTGCCTTTGGGGCTGCAAATGGAACCTGTTAAGATTTCTTACACCTGCTTTATGTAAACAAATAGAATTATGCAATTATTACAAAAACATCCCTTGCCAGCTTCATCAGCCACTGTTAGGCATTTATAGATCCAAAGTCTATAGAGGGCACATGTGATGTCACAGAGCTAAGAAAGCTATCTCAACATGGCCAATTTTAGGGATTTCTTAGACACCCTAGTGCACGATTGCAGTGTTTATCACCAAGTCCTCCAATGGGCTTCTCATTAAAAGTTAATGAGCAGCTTCTCTGTGCAAGGCACTGTCCTTACCACACCAAGATAGTACAAAGAAAGCTAAGAAAGCATTTCTGCCTTTAACACAGCTATATATAATCTTGACTGGGAAGCCAGGACACAAAACAGAGAAAATTAAACAACGAAATAAATGTTTTGTAGAAACCCAAGACTGCAGTCCCAGAGATGTTAGAAGGCAGTTTGTCATTATTAACTAGGTTTATTGAATACAATTAGCTTTTTCTTTGAAAAATATATCCATAGTTGTTTTATATAACTTTTGTATTCATCACCACCCAAACGCAGATCTAGATTTTATTTCTGATGATGAATACTCTTGTGATTTATTTTGCAGCTAAAGCATAGAAACAAAAATGCTGTTGCTATTTTATTTACCAAAACTTAACAGTTGATGGAACGAAGATTGGATATTTTTATGGCCACTGGGAAAAGTCCTGAGCTACTGAGAGAACAGTGTTACATGTCTTCAGAAGTCAAATAAGCAGCATGTAGTGACACCCCCCCCCAATAAATAAATAAATAAATAAACAAACAAATAAAGGCTCAGAAGGACTAGGTTCCCACTGGAGTCTTAACTATCTATGAGCAATGTGACCTTGGGCAATTTACTTAATCTTTCTAATGTTCTGGTTACACACTGATAAAGCAGAGGAATGATCTCTCTTGTGCAGAGATTTTGAGGGGATAGATGATTTAATGCACATAACACACCCAGCACAATATGTGAAACCAGTAGGCAACCTATATGACAGCTTTTATACTGATGTAACTATACACATCTGAATTGCCTCTTGTCAGATCATTTTGAATCTTCACATGAAGTGACCAGGAATTATGACATATGTGAGGGCCCTGGGTAACATGCTGGGCTGAATGTTGACTGCAGGTTATAGAATTTTAAGTGCCAGATGTACTACCATAATCGTTCAAGAGAACTTTATTGGTTTCAGTACATTTTTAAAAATCTAGAATTTGTTTTTACTAATTGGCAGTTGGTAATTCACAAATGGTAAGAACATTTTCTATAATTTTTTTTTTTTTTTTTTTTTTTTTTTTTTTTTTTAACAAATGAGACCCATGATGTCTAAGATGAAAACTATTAAAACAGTTGATACTGTTGGTAACACTGACTAAGAACTATGTTTGGTCACAGAGTAACTTGTCTGTATCATAAGGAAGTAACACAGAATTATTTAGAGGAAGCAGTGGTTTAATTCCTGGTTGTCAAGGTTGCAGACAGCATAGATGCCTTTGTACCAGGAAATTGTTAGGGTACTGCTATGGGCCGAATTGTGTCTCCTCCCCACCCCCCTGTGCCAAATTCATACATCCAAGTTCTTAGGGCCAGTACCTCTGAATGTGGCTGTATTTAGGGATAGGGTCTTTTAAAGAGGTAATTATGTTAAAATAGGTCATATGGGTGGTCCCTAATCCAAGACAACCGGTGTCCTTATGAGAAAAGGAAATGTGGACACAGACAGGTACAGAGAGAAGATGACATGAAGACCTAGGGAGAAGATGGCCATCTGTAAGCCAAGGAGAAAGACCTCAGGAGAAACCAACCCTGATGACACTTTGATATCAGACTTAGAGCCTGCAGAATAGTGAGAAAAGAAATGTCCCCTATTTAAACCACCTGGTCTGTCGCTCTTTGTTATGGTAGCTCTAAACAAAGAAACACAGATACCAACGTAGTCCTGAAGAATTGGGAGTTTGTAATTTGAGGCCAGGATCATTCTACCCTAGATCTGGCCACTGTTTTTCTCAAAGGAAAACAAAGGGTAGTTTGGAAATATGGGATTTCTTGCCCCAGTTACGTGGGCTGCTGAGCCACACCCAAATGTAATATGCAATATGGAAGTCTGAGAAAAGAGTACAAACTGTTTGAATTGATGTCATTTAAAATGTGTGACAAACAGCCAGACTAGCTGGGTGAATGAGAACTTGCCATTAAGATCAAGGTTGAAACCCTTTAACATTCAAATTTTGACTTGTAAACAATTGTATAGAAATGGGATTAAATTCTTAAAGTGAGTAGCTAGGAGGATCTGAATTTGAACTTAATCTCTCTATGCCTCTGTTTTCTCCTGTACAAAAAGGGGTGCTTCATATGGTTGCTGTAGGGATCAAGTGAGTTAATAATGAGTTACTATGTACAGGTACAATAAATATAAGTGGTTAGTATTATTTATGTCAATATTAAAAGACAGAGTTGATTGAACAGTAACTTGTTGATGAGGAAGGAATCTATGATTTGCAGGCAAACTCAGTGGAGGAACTCACGCTCACCTGCAGTGGTTTGCACGAGGGCTACCAAAGACCATGAATGTGATGTGACATTCTTTTCTAATTACGGAGATGGCTAATGTGGAGGCCCCCAGTGGTTCTAGAGTCTCACCTAGAATAGTGATGAATTATCTTACCACCATATAGCCTCACCGCTTAAAAAACTCTTCCCTAAGGGGGGTAGGGAGGGCTTTTTTTCATGCCAGGGTGGGGTGTGGTTAATCACAGTGTTCTTTATTGATTCTTTTGAACCGTGGGTGGCTTTCTTTTCTAGGTACCTGAATGTGTATGTTAAAGGAAGTAGGATATGGTTAGTGACTTATTTTTAGATTTTGTCTAACTCTTAGCTTTGCCTCTGTTATAATTCCAGACACCATTGCTTCCTTGGTTACCGCTGCTTTGCTAGTTCCTTTTAAACACTTTGTGGTAAACCAGATGATGATGGAGGCTGAAGAAAATAAAGCATGCAAAGTTAAGGCTGAGAAATTTATTTCTTTCACAGACCTTCGAGAGGAGTAGTGACTCAGACCGGGTGAGCATATCACTGCTCAGGACCTCTTAAAATAGGAACGTTCTTCCCCCTGCAGCTGTAGGGATTAGGGCTGTGGGCCTGGGGGTTCCTGAAATGTGTGCCTCCCGGACTTCTCCAGGGCACAGCGTGGGCCCTGTACCTTCCTGGAGGAGGGTGGGGCCCCTCAGTCCCCATGGACACCCTTCCTGCCACCTGCCATGGCTGAGCTCCCCCAAAAGGGGAGTAGGACAGATTGCGGGGGAGGTGGAGAAAAGAAAGCAGGGTTCCCAGGCAACAAGGTGCCTGGGAGAAGCCTATGGCAGCTCCATGTAACCTCAGGGGAGGTGACTTTAGTAGGGAAACATTTCCTCTCTATGGTTTCAGGTGTGGTTCATACTTGCTCTTCCTAAGTCATCAAAGCCTTTCTGAGGCAGGTCCTGCCTGGAAGGTTATAGTCCTTTTCCCAAATATTGTTTGAAATTAAGAGCCTGAAGTCATAAGCCATTTTCCTGCTAGTGTTCTCTTCCCAGAGTGGAAGGCTTTCTAGAGCTCCTTTGGTAGAAATGTTCATGGAATGTCGGGGCTATTTCCAAACTAAGATGATAGTAAAGATTTTTTTTTTCCCCCTGGGGGTGCTGACCAGTGGCCAGAAACCTGGAAAGCAGTAATGCCAAAGGGGAGTGGGGCTGATAGTGGACAGCCACCGAGCAGCCAGAATGCAATGAGAGGAGGCAGCATGAAAGGCCAGGCATATTCTGGGACACATACCCTGAGTCACAGAGTCACAGAGACCAGAGGTGACAGCTGGTCTCTCGGCTCCTTACTGAGCAAGCATCTGGAATATCACTCTGATTTTTTAAAGCTCAGTTTAGGAGCATAAAACCTTAGGGAATTTGGAAAACCGCAAGGAGAAGGAGTAGCTGGAGGTGAGGAGGGCTCAGGGAATCTGATCAGAGGAAAGATTAAAGAGACTAAATGTGGGCAGCTAGTAGGGGGATGGTAATAGTCTACTAATTCCTGACACCCTAGAAGGAAAGAACTCTTTGTAAAGGAGATGGCATAATTAGAAGATAAAAGGTGAGCATTTAAAGGCTGAATAGCACAAGAATTGTATGGCAATTGTATTAGCTTGCACAACAAGACCACCATTTCCCAAGGAAATCGAGTATGCATGTATGTGTGTGTATGTGTGTGTGTTCACCATTACTTGAGATATATGACAGTAGATTTTCAGTACAATGATACTAAAACCTTCTCTGGACTAGAGACTGTTATAGCACAAAGTGACCTAATGGTCACCTGACCTCCAAACTTGGCAGCAGGTGTCCTCATGCAGCTTCTAGAACCCAGACACTTAGCAAATTAATCTCAAAATGCTCCTGTAAAATGCAGGCTCCTTGCAGTAGATTTTGATTTGATTCTTACAGTCTGTCTGCAATAGGAAAAGGATTCTACCAAGATTGAGATGTAGAATAGTTAGATCTTAAATGGAGGAAACATGGTCCTTCCATGGTGCATGCAGGGAGGCCCAGAGTGAAGTAGAGGGCAAGGGCCATGCTCTGGCAAAGAACCCACCAATAACTTTAATATGTGAATCCCAGAGGACACTGTGACATATCTGGTTCCTGTTACAGGATTGGAGATCTGGTTCTGTTTAGAAATTCATGCAAGAAGGTACAGTGTCTGTACAAGCAGGGGTTTTGATTCAGATGGAAATAAGCCTACCTTTTCTTAATTCCAATTTCAGAAACAAAAGTTTGCTGCTAGGTTTAGAGGACAGCTGGGAAAAGCCTCTGGACTTGGATCCATGTAAGCCTTCTCAGACATCAGGGGCCTATGAGGGGCCAGATATTTTTGCGGTCTATTTTTATTTGTAAATAAGTCCTACCTCCCAGGTGCTGGAAAGCTAATCCAGGCTGACAGATTTCCTTACTTGACTGTGTTGGCTTTCAATGGCCAGGGTCACTGCTATTAATAGTAAACTCTATATTCTTAAAGAGCTTTTCTGTCTGCTCTGCCAGTCCTAGAGCAGACCTTGGTAAGAAAGATCAAGCTGGGGTTAGGCCGGAGGAAGACAGAAGCAATTAAGCAGAGGGGACAGAGAGGCACCAAAAGAAGAAAAGCCAGGAATTTCTTGAGTGAAATTAACCTTAAGCTGACTTTGAAACTTTCTTTGATACATTCTTCTAGCAATTGGTTTTAAGGTCTACATAATACAAGATTAAGGAGTTCAATCAAGAGGACCCATGCGTAGATGGAAAGTGATTCTAATGACCAGATTCTTGGATAAAGGGACTCAAAGGATGGTCTTGTTGAATGAGCTTTTCTGGCTTCCTTTTCCTTAAGCAAATATAAAAATAGTCTTTTAAAACAGAGCAATGTGTATCTTTTAGCTAGTCTCTTCCTTTGGTTTTCAAAGTGCATTGCATATTTTGAGAGAAATTCCAGTCAATTTTGGTGATTTTGTGTCTTGCTTATTTATCCTACTGTGGTCCAAGGTCTCAGGCAAAGACAGTACAGTGCCCCCAAACACTTCAGAAGTAAAACCTTTATTAATGGAATTCTGGGGGAATAGAATTTATGCTTAACTCTTAGTTAAACATAAAACCCTTTTTGCTTTAATCCTTAATGTTGAAATCCTTTTTAAGATGTTTACATTTGCTTTCATGTCTGTGCACAGTACATGGAAATGATCTAATCTTGCTCTGATGATTCAGCATCTTGTAGCCCCTCCATTCTAAATATGTTTTATTGTAGGGATAGGGGTACAGAAGATTAGAATGAGTCTAAGCCTTGGCCCAAAAGACTCCTTTATCTAATTGTGTTTGAATCCTGGGACAGACAGGCATTCCTGGTCCTGTTCTAAATACCTAAATACCTGCAGACTCCAGCCCCAAGCACTGCTACTTCTTCAGGAGATCTGGAATGAATTTTTGCTTCCATGTTATTTCCTCCTAGGAGAATTATGAAACCCCAATAATGAAGACTGGGGGGAAGAGCTGGGTTGACAAATAAGACAAAATCAGCACAGAACTTTTCTCCTGGGGCATGGCTCAGTGCCACTTCACTTTTGGGCCTGAGGCCGTGTGCTCCTGAGTTTCGGTCTTGACATACAGGAGACCTGGGTGGGCCCTTGAAGCACATGGAGACTCCTAGCTCCTTCCCAACATGAACAGCTGAGGAAGGTGTAAATGTATTCATTTATGTGGGGTGGAGGAGTCACGCTGCTGGCTATCTTGGTGCTCCGTTTGAGTTCAAGGAAAAGTGCCAGGTGGGAAGACATAAATATCTCACCCAAAGACAGTTTTTGCAGTCAAATGCTCTACCACTGAGCAATACCCCCTAAAGACAGTTTTTGAAAATCTTCTCTTTCTCGTCCTTTCCATCCTGGTTGCCAGAGTAATGGGGCAACGTGCATCACATGCGAAGGACAAGAAAATGGTAGTAGGTCAGGCTGCTAATTGCCTTGGCCTCTTTTGCTTGTTGTGACAACGAGGAAAGAGCCAACTGATCAAAACTTCTGCACAGCCTCTTATAGCTACAGGATTTACCCCATTTATGAAGCAAATGGCCAAAGGAATTCGAGCTGGGTCAAGGACAAGAGGATTTAGCCAAGGGAGCCCCGTGGTTTCTTGTCATGAATGATGTATAGAATGAGGTAATGCAACCAGAATTAAGTGAGAGCTGCAGAGTCACTTTCCACACAGCTGGGAGTGCAGCTTTTTGATGACTGTATGATTTTTTAAAATGTCCTGGAGCATCAGAAGGCCTGAATTCTAAAATCACATTACTTTGCCACTTTATGTCACAGGTATATCTGGGCTTCAGGGAAGTGGGGCTGTGTCCAAGGGGGAATGCCCCACATATTTGGACATTGGAAAGTTTGGAAAAGCCCTTCCTCCATTTGTTCCTCCCTCCCCATTGTGTTCTTAGTCTTCCAGCCTGGAGAATCAGCAAGATTTCTATGGAAACTTAGGGGAAGGAAGGGAAGATTAGAGAAGATTAAGAAACGAAAACCCGAAAGGAGCAATATGTCCAAAGAGAACTAACAGGCTAAAGCAGGGTTGACAGAAAGAGCACCATCCATGATACACATAGAAACAGGACTTTTTCCTGCTTCAAGCTTTCCTTTACTTGAGGTTCTATTTCTGATATTTACTATGGGCTCCACTTTTCTGACTCATGGACTTTCCTTCTGAGGAAAGGGGTCAGGGAGATATGGGTTAGCCCTCTCTTCCAACTAAACAGCCTTGGCCTTTGTCTGCAAATCGAGCAGGAACATCTGCCACAAAACATGTTTTTATGGATTGTTGTAATGTTGGTGGCCAACAAATACAAATTCTCTCCTTGCCCCTATTTTCCCTTTCTGTTTTTTCTTTTCCTGTTGACCTTCTTCATTAAACATGCTAGTAGATGTTTACCTTGAGGCAGATGAAGCTTTTGCTTCTAAAGTGGACTGTGAGCCTGCTCTTTTTGGAAACTCTGCTTTAGTCAATTAGTTCTTCTGTGAGGAAAGTATTCTGAGGGTTGAGAGAGAGAGACGGGAGAGAGTGAGAGAGAAACACTACTTAGGGAATCATTTTGGATGCATGGGAGGATTGAGAAAGGGGTGAGAAAGAGGACATTTTATACACCATTGGTAAAAATGGAACAAGGTTCTTATAATACACTTGTTTTCTACAGTGTCTTGAACATTAGCAAGATGCTGCTTAAAGGAGAAGAAAAAAAAGTCTTCCATGGACCTGTGCCTGTTTGCCATTGAATTTTATTTTGTCTACATTATTTGGAAAACCCCAAGCTAAGAAATTTTTATAAAAAGCTATTTTCCGAGTGTCCTGGCAGAAGCAAACATAAAACTGGTATGATGGGATGACCCCTTAATCTGGATCTCTCAGGATTCCTACATATAAATACCTGCTGAACATGAGCTCTTGACACATAGTTGCAAAATACACAAGAAAGCAATCTACCACGAGTGCACATTAATAGACATAAAAAAAGCACATTAGAATTATACGGTTTCCAGTAATTTAAAATAGTAGAGTTTTGAGTAAAAACTATGACCATGATGTTTTTAGTGATTAAAGATCAAATTATTAAAGTAGGGAATTGAAAAATACAGGAAAAGAACCAACAGTTATAAGAAGTCATTGTAAAAAAAGGAAAGGCAGATTTTGAAAGAACTTACTAAAAACTTCTGGAAGGGAATGATACTGAATGCCATTGTAGTGGGCATTAGTAAACTGGAAAGTAGATCTCATAAAATTATCCAAAAACTAGCATTGAGAGATAAATTAGCAGGAAATATATAAGTCAGTTGAAAAAACATGTAGAAATAGAATTAAAGGTTTCTATATGTTAATCACAGTTAATCACAGAAAGAACAAAAGGAATACTTGAAGAGGTAATGATTAAGAGTTTTCCAGAGTTAAAAGTAAACCTAAAGCCTCATATTTGGGAAGCACAACAAATCCCAAGCAGGTTAAGTGCAAAAAACACTAGACTTACTGAAATAAAATCTCAGAACTCAAAAGACAAAGAAAGAAGAAATCTTAGAAACAATAAAGAATAAATAGTATATTATTTATAAGGACTACAACAGGCTATTCAATAGCAAAAAGAAAAACAATATTTTCAAAGTGCCAAGATAAAATTTGTATTACACTCTTGAATGATAATTTGGCTTACCATAGAATTTTTCATTGACATATTAATTCAGAAATCAGGACTGAGTTACAAGAAGGAATGATGAACACATGGAACAAATTTAAATTAGTATTTACTATAAAATAACAATGTCAACAATGGTGGATTTAGAGGTAAAAAAACAAGGGAAAATTAAAAGCTTTACGAGAGACTATGGACTCTGAAAATAATCTGAAGGTTTTGAGGGGCGAGTGGTGGGAGGTTGGGGGAACCAGGTGGTGAGTATTAGAGAGGGCACAGATTGCATGGAGCAGTGGGTGTGGTGCAAAAACAATGAATACTGCCACGCTGAAAATAAATAAATAAATAAATAAATAAATAAATGATAGAAAGACACTGATTGGATTTAAATTGTTATAAATACTTGTTTTGGAGGAAGATAGAACTATTAATTAAATTTAGACTTAATTAAAATAAGTACACATATTGAAACTTAAGGGGAACCACTAAAAACCAGAAATTAAATATGTAACTTCTAAACCAGGAGAGAATCACAAGGAATAAAGGAAATTCATTCAAGTCCAGTAGAAGCCAAAATAGGAGATATATATTCCTTAGGCTAAATAGGAAACATAACCTAAGATGGTAGTAATAAATTCAAATATGTCATTAATTAAAACAAATATAAATGGACTAAACTCTTCTGTTAAAATAATCAAGATTATCATGCTGGATTAAAAATAAAAACAAAACAAAACAGAGACATATTTAAAACATAAAGACACCCAGAGTTAAAAAATCATGCCAACAGATATATCAGACAAATTTTAACCAAGGGAAAGTTAATATAGCTGATAAAGCTGATATAACTAAAATTATATAAAAAATATATAAATAAATATACAAGTGGTATTTAACTAATAAAGATAAAGATGAGTCTTAAATAAGGATAAAAGAAACACACACTATGCCAGGAAGATTCAAGTTCTTTCAAGGACTCATGGGCCATTTAAAAAACAAACAAACAAACAAACAACTTTCTCTGTCATTACAGAGAAAGTCTTAGTAAAAATAGTAAATACCAAAAAACCCCACATACACACTAAGTTCTTTAACTACAGTGGGATTAAATGAGAAAACAGTAAGTGAAAATTCTTTTTAAAACACAATATTTCTGGAAATTAAAAGTATTTCTAAGTAAATCATGGGTCAAATAATGAATATATTGAAATATAATTAAACAGGAATGAAAATATCATAACTAAAAATAGTGTGATGATGTTATTTAGTGCATAATTTACAACCTTAACTGCTTTCATTAGAAGTGAAGAAAACCAGGGGGTTCCTGGGTGGCACAGTCTGTTAAGTGTCTGACTCTTGGTTTCGACTTAGGTCCTGATCTCAGGGTCCTGCGATTGAGCCACATGTTGGGCTCCCTGCTGAGCCCATGAAACTCTCTGCCCCCAACTCTGAGCTCTCTCTCTAAAATCAATCAATCAATCTATCTATCTTTAAAAAGAAAAGAAATGAAGAAAGCTGAGACTTAAGAATTTAGTAAAAGAACAGAGTAACGCAAAAGAATTAAAAGGAAAGAAAATATGAGGTTAGAAGTATAAAGTAATAAAAAGCTAAAAACTAGGAAGTTTCAACAAAATTCAAAAGCTGACTTGTGTTCCTTTATGCATTCTGCTTCTGGGAAGGTAGGGTGTTTTACTTAATCAGTAAATTTGAGAGGAATACTGAGATTACTCATATCTCTTCTTTCAGAGCAAACCTGTCTGGAGTCAGGTTAAGTTTTCCTCTGCTCTTTCATGTTCCTCTGTGCCATAGATCTCAACCAGCAGGCTTTTGGGGGGAATGCTCCTTCCTAAGTCAGCGTATCAGTCCAATTCTGCCTCATATATTAAGCTACAATCTCCAACTCAGGCATTATAAGTAACAAACGTACTTACTTCTTTGATTTCTCAATTTGTTCATAACCTAGGCAGGAAAGACAGAAAATACAAAATCTTTTTAAGAATGAATAAGGAAACATTGGTAGAGATATAGTAGATATTAAAAATATAAAGAGGATACTATGTTTAGCCAAATGCCAACAAACCTAAACAGAAACTGTGTGTTCGTCTGTTTTATCTTACTAGTGAGTTTGTATATCCAGTTGCAGCAAGTACAGAAAAATGTAAGTTTACCAACTGACTCAAGAAGAAACAGATAAGTAGCTATAATCATTAAAAAAAAAAACCAGTCTTGTAAAAATCTACACTTGTACATGTGTATACACATGTAAACATACACACACATACACTCATTTCAAATTCTTAATTTACAGGCAAGTACTAGCAAACATTCAGTCTTAAACAAGTGTTTCAGATAATAAAAAGAGTGCTCTTTTATGAGACTGGTATAACTGATAGAAAATCCGATAAACTTGATATTAAAAATAGAAGAAGTCAATATAAAAAAATGTGCAGACAAATATTCACAAATAAACATAGGGTCAAAAATTGTAAATGAATTATAAGCAGGTCAGAATCCAGCTGTATCTTTATGAGTTTTATATATGTGTACTTGTGTGCATGGGCACACATGTATGTGTTTGTGTGTAAGCCTAGTAGGGCTTTATAGGTGACGTCAAGATGGTTTAACAATAGAACTGTTTGTAATGTAATTTAACATATTGACTGAAGAAGAAATATATAATCATTTAAATTGAAGCAGGAAAAACACTTAAAAATTCAATATATTTTCATTATAAATTCTTAGTAAAATGGAAAGGGTGGGGAATATTTGATAAAAGATGATCTACCAACATTTTATTTTATTTGTTTTATTTTATTATTTAATTTTTAAAATCTACCAACATTTTAGAGCAAACATTATCCTTTACGGTATTCTTTTCAAAGAGGACTAAGACAAGAATGCTTGTCATTATAGCATCTGTTTATCAGTGTACTACAGGTTCTAGTCAATGATGTTAGACAAAACAAAGAAATGAAAAAATATAAGCACTGGAAAAGAAAACAGTGTGTGTGTGTGTGTGTGTGTGTGTGTGGTGTGTGTGTGGTGTGTGTGTGTTTAGACAATGTATATATCTCAGAGAAATTGCCAAATAATTCAAATAATAAAGTTGTTGGAGAAAAGATTCTTGTAGGTTGGGCACCAGGGAAGCTGACTCTGATCTGGCAATCAACATATAGTTTTTTGGGTTATGTTCTTGATATCCACACCTGTGGAAGAGATGGGTGAGAAGCAGGATTGTATGAAGGGAGAAGTTGAACTGTGATGCAGTCCTAAAGAAGGCCCCAGACAACCCCGTGGGACGATCTGAAGCTGCTGAGTCCCTTTAGAATTATTCCAGGTTAGGGTGAAGAGGTCAGGCCTTTATATTTCCATGTTGACCAGTTAACCCCATGTACAATCCCCTGGGAAGTGATGTGGCTCTGGGTTTGGCAGTTCTTTTGGCCAAGACTCTCCTTTAAGAGGGCTTGTGGATGAGGTCTAACTGCTGGCATTACTTCTTGCGCCAAGAGGATAAGTTCTTTAGTCCTAAATGGGGACCTGGGAGGCACAGGGATCTACCTTATTTATTTAAGTTTTGGGAGCCATTACTTCAGGATCTCAATGGGAGTCTTTCCCTTGAGGGGGAACTTATAGGACAAAGATGAGTAGGATAGAATATGGCTCCCATTGGAGCAGTTGGTCTTGGGGCCACCACTGACACTCATCAATTACTGCTTTCCTATGCATTCTAGACATCCTTTCCTCTTACATAGCACCATTGCTAGTCTCACTGGCAAACCTCCTGGGTGACCCAGATCCTCATTTCTGACAGGTCTGATACTTTGGTCATGTGTCATTTTTTCGGCCAGGACTGCTGCAACTGTCCAATTACTATCAAAATTGGGCAAGATAGGGCACCAGGGTGGCTCAGTGGGTTAAGCCTTTGCCTTAGGCTCAGGTCATGGTCTCAGGGTCCTGCGATTGAGCCCCGCATCAGGCTCTCAGCAGGGAGCCTGCATCCTTTCCTCTCTCTCTCTGCCTGCCTCTCTGCCTATTTATGATCTCTGTCTGTCAAATAAATAAAATCTTTAAAAAAAAATTGGGCAAGATATTACCTAGAGGCACCAGGCACATTACTGAAATTCCAAACATAGTTTTCCCTGCTGACATTATGTAACAGCAACCTTAGCTTCTCCTGATATATGGCATTAACAGCCTCCCACCATTTAAGAACCTGCTATTCATTATGATAATTCCATCATCTTGGCTTCTAACTGTTAAGTACTGCCACCTGGCCTCTATAATTTTGGGGTCCTATGTCCCCCACTGCTGTCAGTGAAGCCAGTTCTGTAATGGTCTCTGCTACTGTCATTCCTGGCCTGTAAAGGTAGCTACCACTGAACTTCAGGAGGCTAGTGGTCTTCTCATTAGTGCTTTTTTTTTTTTTTTTTTATTCCTTTGGCCCTCGTATGGAGAATTTTCATCTTGTGGATTTTTCATTCTTACATCGTAAGTCCACTCTTCTATGCCTGATTATCTGGGTCTTTTTACTATTTCTTCAACTTTCTGCCTTGGTAATTCAGGCATTTATGCATTCACTTAGTGTGGGGTAGAGTCAAACAAACCTTTTCTATAAAGGGCCAGAGAGTAAATATTTTAGTCTTTGTGAGCCACAAACAGCCTTGCTTGCCTATCTTTGTTTATTTTTAATAGTGCTTTAAAAACAAAACAAAACAAAAAAACATTTTTAGCTTTCAAGTTGTACAAAAATAAGGCACTGGAATTGTAGTTTGCGAGGCCCCGGGCCATAGCTTTTTTGTGCATCTGGGAGCCTTCCTAGGAGGTGTTTGCATAATCTTCCAACATCTGTAATGAGGACCCATGTTAAATCCCATGTCCTGCCACAGTGCCCCTAAATTAATATACTTTCCCTTCTACTTTATATTGTGCCTCTGGTGAACCAGTATCCTGAGATCCAGTCTAGTGCACAGTCCCCTGGCTCTTGCTGGGACAGGCTTTTTGGGTCCTGCAGCTCCCTTTCAGCAAATTATTTCTTTCTTTATCAGGTTCAGCCCATCCAGGTTGAGTTAACCCTCAGTTTTGTCCTAGTGACCAGGATGGGTGGTGGCGACTGATCCCAAGAGGAAGATGTGTTGTCTGAGATACTTCTTCTCTGCATCTCTGGCGATACAAGTAAGAGGGAAAGAATAGGTGTCAGGAATGAGGGGTAGGCCACTTGTGCAAGCTCTGATGGTTCTGGGGAATATAAAAATTAAACAGTTTCATTTTTTGAATGAATGCTCATTCATTCTCTCCCTGGCAGGGATCTGAACTTATATAGCTGACCAACCAGTAAGAACCGAGAGCTTCATCTTTGAAATTCTGCTCCTCTTAAGGTTAAGTCCTTGTTTACGCTTTCCTTAAACTGTAGGATACGAGGGTCACTTCACAAGATCCTTGGACTTTTACATTTAGTTTTTTAATTAATAATTAGTTTCTATTAGTTTTCATATATATATATGTTTATATATATATGTGTGTTTATATATACACATATATATGTATATATATATATGTTTAAAAGAATTCATTTATTTATTTGACAGACAGAGATCACAAGTAGGCGGAGTGGCAGGCAGAGAGAGAGAGAGAGGGAAGCAGGCTCCCCACTGGGAAGAGAGCCTGATGTGGGACTCAATCCCAGGACCCTGAGATCATGACCTGAGCCGAAGGCAGAGGCTTAACCCACTGAGCCACCCAGGCGCCCCTTCCTATATATTTTTAAATGACTTCTAAATTTTAGCTATAGTCACCCAATTCTACTGTCCCTATAGTTATTATTTCCCCCATGTTTTTCTTTTTTTCTTTTAAAGATTTATTTATTTTAGAGAGAGGGAGAAAGAGAGTGAGAGAGCAGGGGGGCCCCGAGAGATGGGAGAGGGAGAGAGAACCTCAGACAGACTCTACCCTGAACATGGAGCCTGATGCAGGGCTCCATCTTGCAACTCTGAGATCATAACCTGATCCAAAAACAAGAGTCAGATGCTTAACCAACTGCACTACCTAGGTGCCCCCTACCCCCATGTTTTTCAAATGCTTGATCAGTCACATTTCTTGTATACCATCTTTTACCAGAATACCCTCTCAGTTTACCACAGATGGAAGTTTTAACAATTTCACCTCTACCTTGTACCAGTGATGGGTCCTCATCACCAGTCAGTTAGAAGATGACCCAACTGCAAAATCTCATCTTAACACCTGCTTTCATAGGCTGTTTCAGGTTCTGTTCTTCAGGAAGCAGACTCTGAGGTACAGATGAATAAGAAAGCATGCTTTTGAGGTAGATACCTATAGACAGGACAGGAAGGAAGAAAGACTGAATAGAGGAGGAGATAGGGTGGGATGTGGTCTCAGTGGAGACCTTGGTAGGGAAACTCTAGAACTGGGATGGCCCTTCAGAGTTGTTCCAAGGTGGTGTGAGAAGGATGAGCCTGTTAAGTTATTCTTTTTTTTTTTTTTTTTTAATCTTTTTAAAATTAACATATAATGTATTATTAGCCCAGGGGTACAGCTCTGTGAATCTCCAGGTTTACACTTCACAGCACTCACCGTAGCACATACCTTCCCCAGTGTCCATAACCCAATCACCCTGTTCCTACCTCCTTCCCCCCAGCAACCCTCAGTTTGTTTTGTGAGATTGAGTCTCTTATGGTTTGTCTCCCTCCTGATCCCATCTTGTTTCATTTATTTCTTTCCTACCCCCATACTTCCTCATATCAGGGAGATCATATGATAATTATCCTTCTCTGACTGAGTTATTTCACTAAGCATAATACCCTCTAGTTCCATACACATTGTCACAAATGGCAAGATTTTATTTTTTTGGATGGCTGCATAGTATTCCATTGTATATATATATATATATACCACATCTACTTTATCCATTCATTTGTTGATGGCCATCTAGGTTCTTTCCATAGTTTGGCTATTGTGGACATTGCTGCTATAAACATTTGAGTGCACGTGCCCCTTTGGATCACTATATTTGTATCTTTAGGGTAAATACCCAGTAGTGTGATTGCTGGGTCGGGGGTAGCTCTATTTTTAACTTTTGAGGAAACTCCATGCTGTTTTCCAGAGTGGTTGCATTAGCTTGCATTCCCTCCAACAGTGTAGGAGGGTTCCCCTTTCTCTGCATCTTCAGCAACATCTGTCGTTCCCTGACTTATTAATTTTAGCCATTCTGACTGGTGTGAGGTGGTATCTTATTGTGGTTTTGATTTGTATTTCCCTGATACCGAGTGATGTGGAGCACTTTTTCATGTGTCAGTTGGCTATCTGGATGTCTTCTTTGCAGAAATGTCTGTTCATGTCCTCTGCCCATTTCTTGATTGGTTTATTTATTTTTTGGATGTTGAGTTTGATAAGTTTTTTTTTTTTTGGTGCAGAATGGTGGTTTATTAAAGCACGGGGTCAGGACCCGTGGGCAGGAAGAGGTGCTGCCCAGGGTTGTGGGAGATGGCAGGTTGTACCTTGCTGTTGGGGGAAGGTGAGGGGAAGGGAGGTTTCAACAGAGCTTTCATATGCTAAAGAGGGCCTACAAGGTGCTGGAAGACCAATGTTGTCTTTTAGCAAGCCATTAACATCAAGATAGTTGGGAGATTGTGATCTCTGCAAAGTTAACTATTTGTTTCTCGCTGATGGCAGTCAGGGGTGCCTGAGGAATGTCACACACATTACCCACACATTACCAAGGGGAGTGGTGGAGAGGGGATGCAAGGTGCCAGCTTTTGCTTTGTCTTCAGCCAGCCTCCTGCTCCCTCATCATTCCCCCCTGAACAATTTTGACCCTTAAATCTTTAAGGTGGTTGAAGGTGGAAGGTCTCATCTTCTGTAACTTCTTCTTGCTGAATAGGGGCGTAGAGCTGTCCCTACCTACTTGGGTCAACATTGATCAGCTGAGGAAAGTATTGGGGAGTTACAAAAGGCGGAGGCAGCTGAATCCAGCGCTGACAGTGAAGAAGTGTCTCTGTGCGTGGTCAGGATCATCTGTCGTGGTGAAGTCATTGCAGCAATGGAGTCTGCAACCAAGTAGAGAAACATTGAACAAAGCTTTCTCTGTAGAGCAAAAATGTTCAGAGGTTATTGATCTTGCTTACTCTAGTTGGCCAGATTTAAGATGCCCCTGTTAAAAATATGAATGATGATTGGTTTACTGATGACAGTAGTTTTCATTAAAAAAATAAATAAGAAAAGCTAGGTATGCCATAGTGCTTATTAGCACTTTGCAATTGCCAAAGCCTAAAAATAAGCATTAACACTGACTCCAAATATGCTTTCTTGGTACTACATGCCCATGGAGCTATTTGGAAGGAAAGGGGATTGCTGTCAAGCCATAACTCCCCAATCAAATATGGGCCTAAGTTACAAAACCCTCCTTATTGCTATACTGAGGATGGCATATATCAAATCTGGGATACATATTTGTGGCTCACACCTACGATTGGACAGCTCAGTCAAAAGGCAGTTTTCTGCTGGGAACAAAGAAATAATATGTATGATACTTGGGCAAATAACACACGATATCTAGGATGGCTATCACTAGAAATGTGTTCCCAAGTAATAGTACTCCAGGCTACTGACTGGTTTGTACTGACTGGGCAAGGTGACCTGGCATTAGATGGTCAGCTCCAAACAGTACCCACTGGATATGTGGAACTAACCTGTGGCCCTGCCTTCCTCCAGACTGGATAGGTCACTGTACCTTAGGATGCCTGTATCCAATGGGCGCATTACTAAAACCATCACCACTCCAGCTAATCTCCCCAATTTAAAGCAAAGACGGACACGATCTGTTTTTAAATGGTATGATCACTTAGCATCCATTTTCGTTCCATCTGGGGGACTTGAGGATGTCATGTGGCATGTAGAAGCCCTTAATAAATACACTACAAAGGCACTCAATGATTCACTAAATAACATCTCCCTACTTAATACCAAAGTCTTCAGATATGCAAGGCAGTCCAGAAAATAGGATGGCCTTAGATGTCCTGAGAGCAGCACAGGGTGGCACATGTGCAATTATCAAAACAGAATGTTGCGTGTACATCCCAGACTATCACAAAAATGGCACACTAATAAAAGATACGAATGCCCAGAGTTTGATAAGTTCTTTATAGGTTTTGGATATTAGCTCTTTATCAGATAGGTCATTTGCAAATATCTGTCCCATTCTGTCCGTTGTCTTTTGGTTTTGTTAACTATTTCCTTTGCTGTGCAGAAGCTTTTGATCTTGATGAAGTCCCAGTAGTTCATTTTTGCCCTTGCTTCCCTTGCATTGGCGATGTTCCTAGGAGGAAGTTGCTGCGGTTGAGGTCGAAGAAGTTGCTGCCTGTGTTCTCCTCAAGGATTTTATGGATTCCTGTCTCACATTGAGGTACCTCCTCCATTTTGAGTCTATTTTCGTGTGTGGTGTAAGGAAATGGTCCAGTTTCATTTTTATGCATGTGGCTGTTCAATTTTCACAACACCATTTGTTGAAATGACTGTCTTTTTTCCATTGGACATTCTTTCCTGCTTTGTCAAAGATTAGTTGACCATAGAGTTGAGGGTCTATTTCTGGGCTTTCTTTTCTGTTCCATTGATCTTGTTTTTGTGCCAATACCATACTGTCTGATGATGACAGCTTTGTAATAGAGCTTGAAGTCTAGAATTGTGATGCCACCTTTTTCAGCATTCCTCTGGCTATTTGAGGTCTTTTCTGGTTCTATATAAATTTTAGGATTACTTGTTCCATTTCCTTGAAAAAAAATGGATGGGATTTTGATAGGGATTGCTTTAAATGTAGATTGCTTTAGGTAGTGTAGACATTTTCACATTTTTCTTCCAATCCAGGATCATGGAACATTTTTCCATTTCTTTGTGTCTTCCTCAATTTCATTCATGAGTACTTTAGAGTTTTCTGAGAAGAGATTCTTTGCCTCTTTCATTAGGTTTATTCCTAGGTATCTTATGGTTTTGGGTGCAATTGTAAATGGGATTGACTCCTTAATTTCTCTTTCTTCTGTCTTCTTGTTGGTGTATAGAAATGAAACTGATTTCTGTGCATTGATTTTATATTCTGACACTTTACTGAATTCCTATACAAGTTCTAGCAGATTTGGAGTGGAGTCCTTTGGGTTTTCCACATAAAGTGTCATATCATCTGCAAAGAGTAAGTAGTTTGACTTCTTTGCCAATTTGGATGCCTTTAATTTCTTTTTGTTGTCTGATTGCTGAGGCTAGGACTTCTAGTAGTATGTTGAATAGCAGTGGTGATACTGGACATCCCTGCCATGTTCCTGACCTTAGGGGAAAAGCTCTCAGTTTTTCCCCATTGAGAATGATACTCGCTGTGTGTTTTTCATAGATGGCTTTGATGATATTGTGGGATATATTCTCTATCCCTACACTTTGAAGAGTTTTTCAGATTTGCAAATATCAGTAAAGGATGCTGTACTTTGTCAAATGCTTCTCAGCATCTATTGAGAAGATCATATGGTTCTTGCTCTTTCTTTTATTGATGTATTGTATCACATTGATTGATTTGACAATCACATTGATTGATTTGCGGATGTTGAACCAACCTTGCAGCCCAGGACTAAACCCCACTTGGTTGTGGTGAATAATCCTTTTAATGTACTGTTGGATCCTACTGGCTAGTATTTTGGTGAGAATTTTTGCATCCGTGTTCATCAAGGATATTGGTCTGTAATTCTACTTTTTGATGGGACCTTTGGTTTTGGGATCAAGGTAATGCTGGCCTCATATAATGAGTTTGGAAGTTTTTCTTCCACTTCTATTTTCTGGAACAGTTTCAGGAGAATAGGAATTATTATGTTTGGTAGAATTCCCCTGGGAAGCCGTCTGGCCCTGGGCTCTTGCTTGTTGGGAGATTTTTTTTTTAAGATTTTATTTATTTATTTGACAGAGAGAGATCAGAAGTAGGCAGAGAGGCAAGCAGAGAGAGAGAGAGAGAGGAGGAAGCAGGCTCCCCGCTGAGCAGAGAGCCTGATGCTGTATTCGATCCCAGGACCCTGAGATCATGACCTGAGCTGAAGGCAGAGGCTTAACCCACTGAGCCACCCAGGAGCCCCTTGTTGGGAGATTTTTATGACTTCTTCAATCCCCTTACGGATTATGGGTCTGTTCAGGTTTTCCATTTCTTCCTGGTTCAGTTTTGGTGGTTTCAATGTCTCTAGAAACACATCCATTTCTTCCAGACTGTCAAATTTGCTTGATGTATAGTTGCTCATAATAGTAGTGTTAGGTTGTGTATTTGAGACCTTTCTTGTTTCTTGAGAAAGCCTTGTGTTGCTACATACTTTCCTCTCAGGACTGCCTTTGCTGTGTCCTAAAGATTTTGAACAGTTGTGTTTTCATTTTCATTTGTTTCCATGATTTTTTTTCAATTCTTCTTTAATTTCCTGGTTGACCCATTCATTCTTTAGTAGGATGCTCTTTAGCTTCCATGTATTTGGGTTCTTTTCAAATTTCCTCTTGTGATTGAGTTCTACCTTCAGAGCATTGTGGCCTGAAAATATGCAGGGAATGATTCCAATCTTTGGGTACTGGTTGAGACCTGATTTGTGACCCAGGGTGTGATCGATTCTGGAGAATGTTCTATGTGCACTAGAGAAGAATGTGTATTCTGTTGTTTTTGGGATAGAATGTTCTGAATATATCTGTGATGTCCATCATGTCCAGTGTGTCATTTAAAGCCTTTATTTCCTTGTTGATCTTTCGCTTAGATGATCTGTCCATTTTAGTAAGGGAGGTTTTAAAGTCCCCTACTATTACTATATTATTTTGATATGTTTCTTTGTTTTGTTATTAATTGGTTTATATAATTGGTTGCTCCCATGTTAGGGGCATAGATATTTACAATTGTTAGATCTTGTTGTTGGACAGACCCTTTTTAAAATTTTTTTAAAATTTTTTAAAATTTTTTATTTTTTTAATTACTTTTCAGTGTACTAGAATTCATTGTTTATGCACCACACCCAGTGCTCCATGCAATACGTGCCCTCTAAAATACCCACCACCAGGCTGGCCCAACTTCCCACCCCCTGCCCCTTCAAAGCCCTCAGATTGTTTTTCAGAGTCTGTAGTTACTGAATTGCTGTATGAGTTCTAGTAGTTTGGGGGTGGAGTCTTTTGGGTTTTCCATATAAAGAATCATGTCATCTGCGAAGAGAGAGAGTTTGACTTCTTCATTGCCAGTTTGGATACCTTTTATTTCTCTTTGTTGTCTGATTGCTGTAGGACTTCTAATACTATGTTGAGCAAGAGGGGTGAGAGTGGGCATCCTTGTTGTGTTCCTGATCTCAACGGGAAGGCTGTGAGCTTTTCCTCATTGAGGATGATATTTGCTGTGGATTTTTTATGGATAGATTTTATGAAGTTCAGGAATGTTCCCTCTCTCCCTATTCTTTGAAGCAATTTAATCAGGAACGGATGCTGGGATTTTGTCAAATGCTTTTTCTGCATCCATTGAGAGGACCATGTGGTTCTTCTCTCTTCTCTTATTGATTTGTTCTATCACATTGATTGATTTGCAAATGTTGAACCATCCTTGCAACCCAGGGATGAATCCCACCTGGTCATGGTGGAAAATATTTTTTTTTTTTAAACTTACTGATTTATCTATTTGACAGACAGATCATAAGTAGACAGAGGGGCAGGCAGAGAGAGGGGGAAGCAGGCTCCCCACTGAGCAGAGAGACTGATGTGGGGCTAGAACCCAGGACCCTGAGATCATGACCTGAGATGAAGACAGAGGCTTAACCCACTGAGCCACCCAAGTGCCCTGGTGGAAAATCCTTTTAATGTGCTGTTGGATCCTATTTGCTAGGATCTTGTTGAGAGTCTTAGCATCCATATTCATTAGAGACATTGGTCTGAAATGCTCCTTTTTGGTGGGGTCTTTGCCTGATTTGGGGATCAGGGTAATGCTGGCTTCATAGAAAGAGTCTGGGAGTTTTCCTTCTGCTTCAATTTTTTGAAACAGCTTCAGGAGAATAGGTGTTATATCTTCTTTGAAAGTTTGGTAGAATTCCCCAGGGAATCCATCAGGTCCTGGGCTCTTGTTTTTTGGGAGATTTTTGATCACTGCTTCAATCTCATTGCTAGATATTGGTCTATTCAGGTTGTCAATTTCTTCCTGGTTCAATTTTGGAAGTTTATAGTTTTCCAGGAATGCATCCCTTTCATCTAGGTTGTTTAACTTACTGGCATATAACTATTGATAGTAATTTCTGATGGTTGTTTCTATTTACTTGGTGTTGTGATCTCTCCCTTTCGTTCATAATTTTATTAATTTGGGCCTTCTCTCTTTTCTTTTGGATTAGTTTGGCCAATGGTTTATTGATCTTATTGATTCTTTCAGAAAACCAGCTTCTAGATTCATTGATGCATTCTACTGTGTCTCTAGTATCTATCTCATTGATCTCTGCTCTAATCTTATTTCCCTTCTTGTGTGTGGAGTTGGCTTAATTTGTTATTGATTCTCCAGTTCTTTAAGGTGTAGAGATAGTTGGCGTATTCTGGATTTTTCAGTTTTTTTGAGGGAGGCTTGGGATGGCTATGTATTTCCCCCTTAGGACTGCCTTTGCTGTATTCCATAGGTTTAAGTGTCTTCATTCTCATAGGTTTCCATGAATTGTTTAAGTTCTTCTTTGATTTCCTCATTCATCCAAGCATTCTAAAGTAAGGTGGTCTTTAGCTTCCAGGTGTTTGAGCTCCTTCCGAACTTTTCCTTGTGGGTGAGCTCCAGTTTCAAAGCACTGTGATCTGAGAATAGGCAGGGAATAATCTTTTGGTATCAGTTGAGCCCTGATTTGTGACCTAGTATGTGGTCTATTCTGGAGAAGGTTCCATGTGCACTTGAGAAGAATGAGTATTCTGTTGTTTTAGGCTGGAATGCTCTGTATATATCTATGAGGTCCATCTGGTCCAATGTGTTATTCAATGCTTTTGTTTCTTTATTGATTTTCTGCTTGGATGTTCTGTCTATTACTGAGAGTTGCATGTTAAGATCTCCTACCATTAATGTATTCATATAAATATGACTCTTTATCTTGATAACAGTCTTCTTATATAAGTGGCTGCTCCCATATTGGGGGCATAAATATTTACAATTGTTAGATCTTCTTGTAGATAGTCACTTTACAAATTATTTAGTGTCCTTCTGTATCTCTGACTAAAGTCTTTAGTTTAAAATTTAATTTATCTGATATGAGATTCGCTACTCCAGCCTTCTTTTGAGGCCCATTGGCATGAAATATGCTTCTCCATCCCTTCACTTTCTGACTGGGTATATCCTTAGGTTCAAAATGGGTCTCTTGTAGACAACGTATGGATGGGTCCTGTAGTTTTATCCATTCTGCAACCCTGTCATCTTATGGGCACATTTAGTCCATTCACGTTGAGAATGATTATTGAGATAATAAAAAATTATCACGTTTTTATTGACATCGTGTTACCTGTGAAGTCTTTGTTTCTATAGATTGTCTCCATATATTTCTGTTCAATGATATTCTTAGGATTTTTCCTCTTTTATAGAACCTCCCTTAATATTTCCTGAAGTGTTGGCTTGGTGGTTGCATAGTCTTTTAAACCTTGCCAGTCTTGGAAGCTCTTTATCTCTCCATCCATTTTGAATGTCAGTCTTGCTGGATAAATATCCTTGGCTGCATGTTCTTCTCATTTAGTGCCCTGAATACATCTTGCCAGACCTTTCTGGCTTGCCAGGTTTCTGTGGACAGGTTTGATGTTATTCTGATGGGCTTTCCTCTGTACTTAAGGAATTTCTTTGCCCTAGCTGTTTTCAAGAGCTCCTGTCTATAATTATGATTCATCATTTTCACTATCTGTCCTTCACTATCTGTCTTGAGGTCTTTCTAGATTCTATGATCTTGGGGGGAGACTTTTCTGCCTCTAGTACATGAACACTGGTTCCATTTGCAAGATTGGGAAAATTTTCATGGAGAATTTGTTCAACTATATCTTCTAGTCTTCTTTCTTTCTCCTCCCCCTCAGGGATTCCAATAATTCAGATGTTGGAACGTTTCATGGTGTCTAAGTTGTTTTTGTGGCTTCTAAATTGTTTGTTCCAGGGTTCCTCCTGATCCTTTTTCTGTTTGTCCTCCAGATCACTAATTCTGTCTTCTGCCTCAGTTACCCTAACCTTTAGAGAATTTAGATTAGATTGGAATTCATTGAGAGAACATTGTGAACATCATCCCTGGTGGCTTTCACTTCTGCCCTAATCAATTCCATTTTGTATTCTATGGCTTTCTCCAACCTAGCTATTGCCTGGATAATTGTTAGCCTGAATTCCCTTTCTGACATATTGTCTATGTCCATATCCAATAGCTCTGATGCAGAAGGCCCAGTCTCTGAATTTTTCTTCTGTTGGGCATTCCTTCTCCTACTCATTTTGGTGAGAGTTGACTGAATGGATGTGTAGCTGAATGTAATGACAGTGGTGTGCAGCAAGGTGCACCCTGGAACGCTCCTGCCCACTGGCGTCTTCTGCCCCCATAGAGATCCAGAAGTGTATAATTTTAATCTCAGGCTGATTTCATGGGTGGTCAGAGTTCTTTGGTAGGTAATCAGCTCACTTTAGGGTACAGGTTAAAATGGCACCTCCTCCTACTTCCCCGCCATCTTGTCTCCTCCTCTGGAAAGACCCTTTAAGTATGATATAGTGTCCTTCCTCATCTCTTATATAGTCTTTGGCTTAAAATCTAATTTATCTGCTATAAGGATTGCCACTCTAGTTTTGTTTTGATGTCCATTAGCATGGTAAATTGTTTTCCATCCCCTCACTTTAAATCTGGAGGTTACTTTGGATCTAAAATGAGTTTCTTATAGATAGCATATCTTATTTTTTTATCCATTCGGATACTCTGTGTCTTTTGATTGGGGCATTTAGCCCATTTACAAATTCAGGGTAACTATTGAAAGTTATTAATTTAGCGCCATTGTATTGCCTGTAAGGTGACTGTTATTGCGTATTGTCTCTGTTCCTTTCTGGTATGTTACTTTTAGGCTCTCTGTTTGCTTAGAGGACCCCTTTCAATATTTCCTGTAGGGCTGGTTTGGCATCTGCCAATTCTTTTAGTTTTTGTTTGTCCTGGAAGCTTTTTGTCTCTCCTTCTAATTTCAATGACAGCTTACCCGTTATAGTATTCTTGGCTGCATATTTTTCTCATTTAGTTCTCTGAATATATCATGTCAGTCCTTTCTGGCCTTCCTTTCTGCCCTGCCAGGTATCTGTAGATAGGTCTGCTGCCAATCTAATATTTCTAACATTGTATGTTATAGACCTCTTGTCCTGAGCTGCTTTCAGGATTTCCTCTTTGTCACTGAGACTTTTAATTTTTAGTATTACATGATGGGGTGTGGACCTATTTTTATTGATTTTTAGTGAGGTTCTCTGTGCCTCCTGGATTTTGATGCTTGTTCCCTTTACCATATTAGGTAGATTCTTTGCTATAATTTGATCCAATATACCTTCTTCCCTCCTCTCTTTCTTCTTCTTCTGGAATCCCAGTTATTCTAATATTGTTTCATCTTATGGTATCACTTAACTCTCAAATTCGCCCCTTGTGGTCCAGTAGTTGTTTTTCTCTCTTTTCTCAGCTTCTTTATTCTCTGTCATTTGGTCTTCTGTATCACGAATTCTCCCTTCTGCCTCATTTATCCTAGCAGTTACAGTCTCCATTTTTTATTATGCCTCATTAATAGCTTTTTTTAAAATTCCAACTTGATTAGATTTTAGGTCTTTAATTCCTCCAGAAAGTGATTTTATTTCTCCAGAAAGGGATTCTTTAATATCTTCCATGCTTTTTTTTTTTTTTTGAGCCCAGCTAGAACCTTGATAATCATCATTCTGAACTCTAGTTCTGACATATTACTAATGTCTGTACTGATTAAGTCCTTAACCATCGGTACTGCCTCTTGTTCTATTTTTTGTGGTGAGTTTTTCTGCCTTGTCATTTTATCCAGTTAAGAATAGGTGAATGAAAGAACAAAATACTAAAAGGGTAGCAACATCCCCAGAAAAATATACACTAACCAAATCAGAAGATACCCAAAACTGGGTGAGGGGGTAGAAGAAAGGGGGAAAAAAAAGAAAAAATATACATATTAGACTGGTGAATAGAACAGAGCCACACACTTCATTTGGGGTGTATTTTGGTCTGTTAGAAGAAAGAATCTCCCAAAATTTTAAAGAGAGAAAAAATTATGTATATACAAAAATAAGGGTAAACACAATGAAGGGATGGAATATGACTGTAAGGATAAAAATTTAAAAAAAGATTCTAAAAAAGGAACTGATAAGAAGTTGGTTGAAAAAAGAAATAAAAGGATGAAAGAATGTGATCAGGATGGAGACTAGAGCAAAGCCCTGTGCTAGATTTAGGATATATTTTGATCCATTAGAAGAAATTGTATCCCAAAATTTTAAAGGAAAAAAATCCCTATATGTATACAAAAACTTAGGTTAAATGCAATGAAGGGATAAAATATGACTATATCAATGAAAATTTAAAAAGATTTTTTAAAAGGTATTGTTAAGATAAAATAGTTAAAAACATTAAAATAGGAATGAGGAAAAATTAGAAAAAATAGAATACAAAAAAATAAAATTAAAGAAATTTTACTTTGAAAGAGAAAAGAATAATGAGAAAAAAGCCATGAATTTTATATATTGCTTTCCCCTAACTCTGGAGTTCTCATTGATCAGCCAACTTGGTCTTGACTGGGTGTTTTTGGTGATCATCTGGGGAGGGGCCTGTTGCAGTGATTCTCAACTGTCTGTGCCCCGGGGCAGAATTGCACCGCCCTTGCCAGGGGCTGGGCTAAGTAAGCTATTCAGTGCTCCTGGGAGGTTTTGTTCCCTGAACGCTTTCCATACAGCTTTGGAGGACGGAAATGAAAATGGTGGCCTTCTAATCTTTGGCCTGGAGGAGCTAAGAGCTCAGGGCCCCACTCCTCAGTGCACCCTCAGAGAAAAGCGGTCAATCACTCCTGTATCCCTGGTCTCCAGCCCCACACTGAGCTCACCCGGCCTGTGACTGAGTTTCTATCTCTGGCACATGGCCCCATTTGGTGTCTCCAAACCCAGCAGATTCCTGCCGTGCACTCCTGTGCCACTCCTCCTGGAGGAGGGAGGAGGGGGTCTCTCCAGATCTGCCACTTGTTGGGTCTCTGCTCGAAGAGCAGCAGCCCGACTGTTCTCCAGATCATGATTTAAGGTAACCCTGAGCTGAAATCCCCTCCTTGGCTCCGTCTCTGTAGCTTGCTTCCTTGCTCTGATACCTGGGGGCATCTGCCACACTCAGACACCCCTGGTCTTCCTGTGACCCTGCAGGTCCCGAGACCACACTGTCCCTGCGAGGGATCCATCCCCCACTTAGCCTCTGGAGCGATGTCCCTCAGTGGAGCAGACTTCTAAAAGTTCTGATTTTGTGCTTCACAAAATTGTGCTTCACAGCTCCCCCACTTGCCAGGAGCCAACCCCTCCCCCTGCAATCTATCTTCCCCTTGCTTTGGATTCACTTCTCCACACATCCTACCTTCTGGAAAGTGGTCAGTTTTCTGTTCCTAGAATTGCTGCTCTTCTCTTCTATCTCCTGGTGAGTTTATAGGTGTTTGGAATGGTTTTATTACTATCCAGCTGAACTCTTCAGACCTAATAATATTTCGGTCTCCTATTCCTCTATCATCTTGCTCCTCTGCTAGGAAATAAATATTAAGAGGGAGAATATCCCACTATGCCTGTTGTCCCCAAACATCTCTCTCCTAAACTGCTTAATTAGGTAATAATTTGGTGATAATTAGGTAATAATTTGGTTTATTAAGCTGTAATTTTAAAATGCCAGCATCTTTCGTCCAGGTGAGATCCATTGATCACTTGTACCATAAAGTGAACATTAATAGTATTTGGGCATGCTAGGCACTTGTATTATTTTATATAATCCACATAATAGTAGTATTAGATAAATACAACTGTTATCTTCACTTACGTAAGGATAAATGGAGGTTTACAGAGGTTAAATATTTCACCCCAAAGCATAGACCCAATAAATGGCAGAGTCATGATCTGAGTCCATGCTCTTAGTGGCTGCGCTATCCTGCAATGAATAGTCAGGTTTCATACCAAACTACTCAGTTAGAGAATGAGTGTTTCATTGGATGTATGGAAAACATGTTAATTAACATCCCACATGTTTGGTGGGGTTTTCCTCACCATTTTACAACCTGGCTTAAATTATTTCTGTATGGATTAGGATTAGAGATTCCCAAGATTAAGAAAAGTATAAAAGAAAAATACTCACCTTAATCTAACCAAACTATAAGAATCAAACACTGCACTTAAAGATTTGCTGTAAAGCACTTATATAAATAAAAGCGTAATTTTGGGGGGAGCTATATGCTCCCAGCCTTGATTTCCTATTGCATGTTTAGATTTTAAATTCTTAAAATCAGCTTTTGGTGAGAAGGGACTGTTAAGGACATTTAAGTAACATAAAGTTAATTAATGATACCTATTTCAAAGAGAGGTAAACTGGACATTTGAAATAATTAGATACTAAAAAACAAAACCTCTTTTGCAAATGGTACCTGCCTTCATATCATTCAAATTCATTTGCAAGAAATAGAATACTAAATTCAAACTGGCTTAGACAACAGGGATGGGATGTTTAGTCTTACAGTACTCAGTTCTGAAGTAGAGTGGTCTTTATGTTTGATTCACTGAGTCACAAAATATTATCGAAGGGCCAGATTCTCTCTGTCTCTTCATTCTGATGTTATAAGCTTTGGCTTCATTCTCAGGTTGTTTTTTTTTTTTTTTTCTTTTTGGTGCCACAAAATGGC
Source organism: Mustela putorius furo (assembly GCF_011764305.1). NCBI lineage: Eukaryota > Metazoa > Chordata > Mammalia > Carnivora > Mustelidae > Mustela > Mustela putorius. The sequence continues at coordinate 2,268,025 of NW_025421294.1, forward strand.
TGCAACTTGGGGCTACAGACCTCCTTATTCTCTTACAGTGAGGAAGAGAAAACTGGCTTCTTAGTTGCTCTCTCTTCAGAACCAAGAAAAGCATTCCCAGAAACCTCTTTTCTTTTTCACTGGCCAGAATCAAAGTCTACATCACCATTTCTTAGACAATCTCAGCAAAATGGGTTGAGATTACACATAATCAACCAGGTCCAGCACTTTAAATGAGGTCAGTCCCTCAGACACCACTGCTTTTTCTCAATAAGAGAAAAGTGCAATGTATATTACAGAGGCAACCACAATCCCCAGTGTAGAATTTGCCTGTACCAGATGGGTACCATGATTCATTTACATATTCAAGAGACATGTATTAAATATCTGCCATCTGCTCAGAACCAAGAGATTCTAAAGAAAAGTTATACATGAATCCATTTTTCTATTAGGTGACAAAAATGACAAACTGTAGCTCATGCCCCTTCTGCTTCTTCCTCCCTACCCTTTGGTGTAAGCACTCAATAAAAGTCTCAACCCAGCCAAAGACTGAAGATGAAAACTGAGCCCAAATTGATGGTTCCAAAACAAGGAAACTGACAAAATTCAGTCAGCCATTTAGTTATTAACCAATTATTTTATTAAATACAATCCTTTAAAAGAATTAATATTTCTTTTTATACAGACCAATTTCCCTTTATCAGGTGATAGATTAAACTGACTTACCCTTTAATTCTTGAGAGCCCTGGGTATATATCTCTATCACCCACAACTCATCAGTTTGATAGTTAGCACCTTTCCTCTTGGGCTTACTATATTACATATTTAAATCTTTTATTTTTGAAGGGGTAGGTGAAGGGCTTAAAAATTTTTATTTTCAAAGCTCAGAGTGTTCTAGATTGGCTTTTAAAATAATTGCATTTATAAATGTGAAATACCTTCAGGAGCACTTCCCTTGAAAGTGAATGAGATATGGGTGTTTGGAACAAGTTATGAGTTATCTTATCTTGTGGTTTAGCAAATTTTGAAGTTGGTCAAATAAGCAATTTTTACTCCCCCCCCCCCCACTTCTTTCTAACAGCCCAGTTAACTGCACCTGCCTCTTTATTAACCACAGAAAAGCAAAAACCTAGCAACATGAAATTAAATCTTTCTGTGCTTTGGCACCAGTATGCCCACGGAGAATGCTAAAGACGTGGAAGATTTAATGCTTAGGGAGAGCAGAGGATTATTTGCTTCTGCCCCAGCAACAGGGCTATTCTAACAGCTCTGATTGCTTAACAGAGGCAGGGCACAGGCATGACCTCTTTTTCTGTCTCTTGCTTAGACTTTTAAATTCTTACTTTTTTGTTTATTTGTTGAAGCGATTATCACATAGTCTAGAGCAGTGGTTTTTCTGGGTTTGTTCTTCTGGGTAACTTCTAGACTGAGTGATAATAGTATTTGTATTTTTAAAGACAGAATAATCTATAATTTTGCTTTGGGCATTATTTTATCATTCAACTATTAGTTCATAAAACCCCAAAAGCATCCTATTCTCATTTTAGAAAGTGTTTTGATGGTGGAAGTGAACAGAGAGAGCTGAGGAGTAGAGGGACATGGGAGTTGGTGGCCCGAGAATTATTTTGCTCTGCCAAAATGGTAACATGGGACTTTGACTTACTACAGTCCTACAGTCATGTGTTTTTTAGAGCTCAGCCTTTCACCTTCAAATGACTCTACATCTTATGACTTTTCTTTCCTATAGGGATTAGACAGAAGCTCTCCAAACTGTTCTACACTGCCCCACATGGTTTTTAGTGTGTAAACCTTCATCCCAGTCTAAGTGTGATTCCACCTATGTCACAATCTTTTGTCTGTGGAACTGGATACCTGCTACTCTAGAACTTTAAAAATACTCTGAATACTCTGAAGAATGAAATTAATGGCCAGTTAAAACAGCAAACTATGAGGCCTTCTGGTTGTGTCTACTTCCAACTTGTCTATATGACTGATTTTTTTTTTTTCTCTTTTTAACATCAAGGACTTGGTGAGTTGTTTTGGTGACTTGTAGACATTTTCTCCCCATTATTCTTCAATCCAGAAAAAGGAACATCATTCACCCTTTGTTTAGATTAGATACACAGGAGCAAACCTTAATGTTTCTCTTTTTTAAAAATTTCCTCACATCTAATTCATTCTGAAATTCTGTGGGTTTCCTTACAGAACGCACATAAAGTATGTCAACTTCATCTCTGAAGTCAGAATCCTAGCCCACGCCACTGCCACCTCAAATCCTCAAGGCTTTTCAGTCTTGTCTCCTTGGCTCAACTTCGCTCAACCCTTGCTTGTCCATGATGTCTTCTTCAGCTTGAGACCAGAATTTTCTTTTAAAAATGCAAATCAGAGTATGCCAGTCCCCTTCATAAAACTGTCTCTGGTTGCCCAGTACTCTGAATAAAATCCAACTCCTAACTCCCATCTCCTAAGCTCTTGTTGATCTAGCTTCTGCCATCTCCTCCAAGTACTCTATTGCCTTCCAAAGCTGTGCCTGCAGTTGTTACCTTCATTTCTTTTCTATGTTTGGAGAGTTTCTCCTTCACTTCTTACATGATCTTAGCTTAAACGTCACCTCCCCCAGAGGCATTCCCTGATTACCCTCGAATCTGGTGTGAAAGTTACTAAATTGAATGGGTAGCTTAACATCCATTCAAACTCTCTTTCTCTATCCTGAGAACACAAGACTAAAATTTACATTTCCTAGGCCTTCTTGAAGCTTGGATCCTAGAAATGATACAATTTTCATGAACAAAATGCAGGGCATCCTTTCTGTGGCTCACAAGTTCTCCATCTTGATGGCATTGAGCATCATTTTCCTGGCATGGATGGGGGCTAGAGTGCTGTGATTTTGTAGAAAGCAGTTCAAGCCATGGCTACAACACAAAGCAGCAGAAGGCAGCTTCCTGATTCAGAGCCTGATTCAGTGGCTCTGGCGCAGCAGCAACAGCTACTTTAATTGCTTTGGGGGCTGGGATGGTTCTACAGTCAGCAGGGGCAGAACACCTTCTTGGTGTTGTGCAGAGGTTGGGCATTGTTCTTGAGAGGTCAGTCTAGAGCCTGCTCTTCGAGTCCTTTTAACAATTTTATAAGTTACAGAGTTCCTTATATACAATCCTTTTCTGCTTAGAGTAGTTGGAATGGATTGTGTTGTTTGCAGTAAAGTCTAGACCAATACAAATGCCTACTATAGTTTACTCTGTAGCTCATCTTTGAATTTTTTTTATTCATCCCAATTCTAATTTATTTATTTTTATTTTTATTTTTTTTAAAGATTTTTTAAAAAAGATTTTATTTATTTATTTGACAGACAGAGATCACAAGTAGGCAGAGAGGCAGGCAGAGAGAGAGAGGAAGGGAAGCAGGGTCCTTGCTGAGCAGAGAGCCCGATGCAGGGCTTGATCCCAGGACCCTGGGATCATGACCTGAAACGAAGGCTTTAACCCACTGAGCCACCCAGGTGCTCCCCCATTCTAATTTAAATTATACTGTTCATGTATTGTGTTTCTCCATTGCAATATAAACTTTATGAGGATAGGACTTTGGTTCACTGCTCTGTCCCTAGCACCGAGGACAGTTCTCGACACATGGGAGATGTTCCAGAAATGTTTGTTGCATGAATGAATGAGCCCTAACTTTTGTGGAGGTTACTCCACACCATGTCCAAGCTATCTTAGCAGCAGGGGGTTTGCTCTGCAGTTACAGTCTTTCATTTGACTCACTGTTTCTGGTCCAGCTCCAATTTAGTTCTTTTGACTCAGTAATGGAAACATGCACTCCTGATATGATGACAGAGCGAGTCCTTGAATTCTCTAAAAGCTCTGCATCAGGAAGCTTCCGCTAAATGGTGCCTCACACTGCTATCGATGGAGCATGGCTCAGCCAGAGTTCACTATCTATGGTGTCAGGCAGTGGGGCAGAGAATGGACAAGGAGGACTGGCCACTGCAGGCCCTTTTTGCTTGAAAGACTATTTCACAAACAGTGGCAAGTCCGGGCACTCTCCTGCTGAAAGACTGCCCAAGATCATCCTACCCATTCTGGCTGCAGCTCTTCTCTTTCCCATAACCCAACATGCTTTTCCTCTTTTGAAAAATGTTCACAAGTCTGCAGCATGCCCATGCTAATTTAATACTCTATTTGTATTTGCTCTTTCTAAGAGCCCTTCCTTTCTCTTTGTTTCCAAATGAAGCTAATGTCCAGAAATGCTTATAGTCTCTGCTTTGTTTTTAACAAACTGAGAAGTTAGATTTTTAACAATCTGACAATTTAGGTTTACATATAAAATGTTAAATAATAGAGTATTTGCTTAAAATAATCTATGCCTCATTCAGTTTTTATCCTGGTGCTAGGTGCAGGGTACTCAATAAATGTTTGAAGAATGATTGAATGCACCATGTCCGGTTTATCAAACAAACAAACAAACAAAACAAGGAATGATTGAATGAATGAATCATTTTAGTTTTGTGCTTTTTCAAAGCTGGTGAAAGGTTAACATATGCAGAGAAGACTTAGTATATGAGAAAAGAATCCCACATATGACTTTGATTCTATTCAAATGTGTTCCTGCAGTTAGGCAGGATTTCATTAACATTTTCTCCACATCATGCCTGCTGAATATCATTGCAAGGTTTAGTTGACAAGTGCCATTCACAAGCCACATCCCTGTACCTGAGAGGGTTACCCTGCCTTGTGGGGCTTCCTCTTTTCAGTCCTGACACAAGTCAGATGGCAAACGTCAAATGTTCTTTTTTAGGAATCCTATACAGGACGTTGTCCTTCTTCAAGGTCAGGCAGGCACCCACTTTGCTTTGCATTCACCAGCAAGAATGCCGGTGACAGGTAACCTTCAGAGAGGGAGGCTGTCATCGGCAGCAGGGTGAAGGCTGGGAATTGAATCCTCCTGAAAAAGTCACATCTGCTGGCTGGCAGGAGCAGAAGCTCATGTCAGGGCAGGAGACTAGCTGGCACTGGAGGGCTCGTGGTTACTGATTAAGCTGGGCAAGGCATTTTAAAAGCGAAGAGCACTCCCTGAGTTGAGATTAGGCAGGCTCTTGCAGGCTCTCAGAGCCGGGAGGGGTATGGTTGGGGGAGTGGTGGGTGGAAAAGGGTAAGGTCAGGAAAAGGACAGGGAATGGGTATGCCCTTGGCTTGGTAGGAGGGAGAAGTCTTGCAGGGGTGGGCAGGCCCTGCATTCTGTCTCTGGAGCCGCCAGAAACAGCTAATATCTATCTCTGGGGCAGAAATTCCTGTCCTTGAGATTGAGACACTTTACAGGTTTACCGGCTATCTCAAAGGGCACTATGAAATTCTCAAACCCAAATGGTTTCTACAGCTTGACTCCCTGGTATATTACACAGCTACTTTTGAGGGCCGTTTGAAGGGTGACTATTTCCACTCTCAAAATGCTTGGCCATAGCTGCTGAAGTTGCTGTTATTTTCACTTGTCTACTATAAAATAAGCCTTGAGTTATATGATTTTCAGATATTATATAACTATTAAATCCCGTCTCACAAGCTGATCAGATGGGTGTATTTTTCCTCATTTTGTACAGCGGGTGCCTGAGGCTCAGAGAGGCTGAAAAACTTGTCCCATGTCACAGAGCAGCAAGGTGACAGAGATGACTCCCCAGAATGAAAGCGATCCTGCCCCTGTCTGGGGGAATGAGTCCCTAAATTATGGTTCTTTGCCAACTACAGAAGATTTTAATAGATATTTGGCCCTAGGCATGCTATTTTCTGTACTTGGGAACTAACTGTACATTATTGCTCTTGAGTCCCTCAGTTTATTAACTACAGAGCAAACTAAGTTATTTTCCAGATGCAAATGAATAAAGCAAAACATGGATTGGACATAGGATGGGCAGCAAACTCAGGGTGGGCAGCTGCGTTGTGAAATATGAGTGGGAGGAGAGCCAAAAGCTGCTGTCTCACTCTCTTCCCCTCTCCCCTGCCAACCTACCTTGTGGCCTGAAGTTCCCCCGAACAGAACCACTCATTTAGAGGAATGTTCTCACAGTCCCTACAAAAAAATGTTGGTTTGTTCCCTGTGAGGACGAATGCATTGATTATATATATATTTTTGATCATAGTGTTCATGCTTAACCTGTATATATTGGTTTCTCTCACTGGATTATGTCAACCCACTGCAAGGCAACTATTTCCTCTTGGCATGGATTAGTTGATCAGAATAGAGATCTCTGAGCAAAGCCCTCAGGGAATGGAGCACAGGACAGTTAAGTTTTGATGCTAAGAAAGATGATCAGGAAAAGTTGTCAGAAAGGTTAAGCGCTTTAGACTGTTTCCCTTGAGGGTGGATCCTGAAAGAAGTTGAAGTGGCCAGACACAGCATGAAGGTTTGGTACCCCAGGAAGTAAAGCTGAAACCATGGCCAGTTGTGAAGCTGAAATATGATGAGTATTTGTATATAGAGGGTATCCCCCTGACAGCTTGGAATAGTTAGATTTTTTTTTTTTTTTTTTTTTTTTAGGTAAGATTTATCAGTATACCACTTGATAGTTTTGTTTTATCAGGGAAGTAAGCTGTATCTCTTAACTGTTTCACCTTGGCAGTCCTAGAAGGAGTTTAGAAGAGGTGTGGGGAGAGAAAATGAGAAATGGGAAGAGGTGATATGGTATTGATGAACTCACTTCTCATATGGAGAACAGGATAAGGCCATCTCCAGTCACCAGCTTTTTCTCCCATGCTCTTTCCCTGGAAGATCAGAGATCCCAGATGGGCTTGGAGAGGCACGTACAGAGGCAGGGCCACAGCATGAGCTGTGCGGGCACACCAACCTCCTTAGGAGATGGGCCCACGCATGATTACCCAATGGGAAATCTAACCCATTCCATTCCTCCCCACCTGGAAAACTTCTGGCCCTTTCCTACATCTTTCCCCTGATTTTTTTCTGCTGCTAACATTCAACCCAATCTTCACAACTCTTTGGGAGCTTATTGTTCCCTTAGGAGCAGCACCAACAAGAGCAGGGTACCAAAGACATTACCCTCCAAGCAGTCACAGGACCCTTCCACTGATGGATGTCTCCTCCCTGAGTGCAGTGCTTAGGGTAAAGGCAGTGTTGGCCCCTGGCATATTTGTCAGTTTGACCAAGTCTGGTTTTCATATTCTCTGCTCCTCTGACTCCATTTCAAGCCAGCTAAGTGTCGAGTGCCCTTATCTGTTTCCTCCTACCTCATCACTGTCCTTGAGATTGAGACACTTTACAGCTTTACTGGCTATCTCAGAGGGCACTGTGAAATTCTCAAACCCAGATGGTTTCTACAGCTTGACTCCCAGGTATATTACACAGCTACCTTTGAGGACCGTTTGAATGGTAACTATTTCCACTCTCAAAATGCTTGGCCATAGCTGCTGAAGTTGCTATTATTTATTATTTCATGTCTTCTGGCCCTAAACGTACCCTCTCTCCTTTCCTTTTTAGTCTGTTTCTCCAATATTACCCAACCTGGGTCTTGTTCTCTTTGTGGGTGATACTGGGTTGTCCAGATACATGCATATGTATCATGATATTAGCCAATGTGTATGTCCCTTCTTCCTGACCACGACACCTTAAAACACTGTAGTATCAGTCTTTAGCTATATAAGAAAGCCATCGAAGGAGTAACTCTAAGGGGAAACTCAAGAACTAACACCAACCAAAAGGGGAGACATCTGAGTCACTGGTCCCCTCCTCAGGGGTGTCAGCTGCCCCTTCTCTGTCTGTGTTGGATGGGCCCTGGGGTGGAGGTCTGGAAGTCGAGCCTTTACTTGATTTAGGACTCCAAAACAGTCTTGGCACCTAGCTGTAAACCCCCCTAGAGTCTCGAGGGTCTCCCTCTACAAAGTAAGGGTTGATAGTGAGAGCACAATCTCCTCTCTCTAGGTGGCTACCTGGGAGAAGTGTGTGAAGTTATTGCCAAGTGCTCTGCAAACATGGAGCACATGGAGGAAGGCTTAATGAAAGATTTGGACAAAATTCCTCTAGAAGTGGGTTGAAAGGTTAAGATGGGATCCTTGGCAGAGTCCAGTGCTGAAGAGTGAACTTCTTGTGATGCATTAGGAAAAAAAAAGCCCTAAATGAAGTATTCATGGCCATTAGATGCTTTCCACCCTAAAAAAAAAAAAAAATTACTCAAGTCTGGCAAGTTTGGGAGGGGATTGCTGCCAGTCATTGTCCATTTCTGTGATGCTGTCTTAAGGCATCTTATTGTGCTGCGCAGGTTTTTAGGCTGTTAGAGAAGGGGGGCGAGACAGAGTTAAAACTCTGTGGAGTGTGCCTGTTTCCAGATGTTGGCCTGAATAAATCCTGACCACTTGCCTTGTTCCAGAAGCCACCTAGAATTAGATTTGGTAATATTTACAGGCAGGACAGAGCGTCCCAGGAGAAAATTCAATGACATGAAATTGCTCATGAGGGCATCTTGACTTTTCTGGTTTCTCAGAGCCTGGGGGTTTGAGAGCTTCACATCTGGCCATTGCTTTGCTTTATGTGGAAATGGACCTTTTTGAAGACCTGAGATTTCATCTCTGCAGTCTTCGCTTAGACTCCATAGTCCATTCCCTAAAGTCCAGAATAAAATCAGGCCTCATTCTCAGCAACGAGTCTAGAAATCTTGACCACGGCAGGTATTGGATTAAGACATAAACTGTCAAGTGTGAAAAAAACCTCAGGTGTTTTGCTTGGTAGAAGATGAGCACAATTCACTTCTTTTTTTTTTTTTTAGGTTTCTATTGAGATCTCATATCTGTATGTCATGACAAGACAGAGTGAGAAAGCATCGAGAAATTCACAAAACTGTTGTCTGTCCTCTCATTTTCTTGACTGTGTTACTCTGTGAGACCCCGCTGTGGGTTCTGTGTCTGTACATCATGAGCAGCAAGAAGCAGAGGCAGGGCCAGCTGGTGAGGCTTCTCCTGTCTGACTGACTGCTTGTGGTCATGTTTCCTCAAGCAGCTGTTTGGGGGAAACTGTTAATGCTAAGTTCCTTGCATGGAGTTGGAAATGGAGAGGGATCAGTCCCATCAATCATCCCTGGGGTAGACTTCCTGTGCCAGGGAGGCAATTTCATACTGGGAGAATCCACGTTCCTTTGTTCTCAACATTGATGATTCTGACAGTTACCTATTTTTATTTCCTTTACCATTTTTGGGGGGATGCTCTTTTGGATCTTCCCAGTTTCTTTAGGGCAGAAATTTCTTTAGGATATTTACACATCTTTATTATCTGGTCTTTTTAATCAGGAGGAGGTGACTTGCTGAAGGCAGTCTTGCTGTGAGAACAGGAGGAGCAGCTGTTGAAAGAAGAGGAGAGATAGCAAAACTGAAGTTTTGGTGATAAAATTAGATTGAGAGAGAGGCCACTGATGGATTAAAGTAAGAGTGAATATTCAAAACCAGACGTCTGGATCTACAAATTAGGATTGTTCTTGTGAATCTTTTTTATTTTTTTTTAGAGATGTTATCACCCCAGTGCTGGTTATAACATGGGCTCTTGAGAGTGGCTGATTCCCGGGTAACATTGAGCCAAGCCCCAAATATCTGCTCCTGTTTTTTGTTTCTTTTCATTTTATTCATGTTCCTGTTTTATAAAGTTTAGAAGAATGGGAGATAAGACATCATCACTTATACATATTTTGGAAATCACGGTTTTCTAGCAAAGTCAAAGGTGTTAATCCTATCTCTCTACTCCCAGAGCTTAATTGCATAATAATTAATGCAGACCTCTTGTTGTGGGCAGGGTAGAAACTATGCAGGTTAGAGGAATAGACAGTCTAGTCTCTTACATGGAGCCTGAATGGCACAGACATGCAGAAAAAGGTCTTCTCAAATTCTGTCCCATGGAGATGAGTATTTACCAGTCTGGTGAGAGCCAGGCACACTTGTCTGGGATGGATGGAAGGATAGTAGAGAGGCCTCAGCCGAAAAGTCACAGACTTAACCTGCTTCCTTGGTAACACTTTGTCTACTAGCTTCCCCCTGCCCATAGAGCAAAACAAGCTTACAATAAAAGCTTTGGCAGAAATAAGTGTTCAGCTGTGTGTGGGGGGTTATCTTAATGCACAGGGTCTTGGCCAGCCTGCCTTCCTTCCTTCCTTCCTTCCTCCCTTAATTGCAAAGGTAGTTCAACACTGGCATTAATAAATATTTGGAAAGACTAGAAATATTACTGATAGTGCTTTCTTTTAGTGTTCTTTTTAGTGCTTTTGTATGTTTTCCAAAGTCTTTATAACTGCTGTGTATGGTTTAAAAAGATTGCAAAAATGAATCGCTTATAAACCCCCAGGCTACTGCATCCATTTCCGTTTTGAGGTATTTTCTCTTTTGGTCTTTGTTAATTTTGTGCCATTTTGGCATGCTTCAAAAAGTAATTTAGTAAGATGAAGTTTATATAACATAACATCAAGTGTTTTAAAGTGAACAGTTCAGTAGCATTTGGTACACTTACAGTGTTGGACGTCTATCTAATTTCAAAACATTTCCATCTTAATTTAAATGAGATGATAATCTGTATTAATGGGTAAAATTTCTTACCCATTCAACAGTTTTTCTGTATTTCTCTGCATTTCTCTGCATGTTGCCTTTCCCATAGACCCTGGCAACAACTTGTCTACATTTCGTCTGTATGGACCTATCTATTCAGAATATTTTATATAAATGGAATTATGTTATGTGACCTTCTTTCACTTAGCATACCGTTTTTAGAGGTCCATTCATGTTGTAGTGTGTGTGAGTACCTTTTCCTCTTTATGGCTGAATAATATTCCTTTGTATGGATATACCACAACCACTTAATCTGTTCATCTGTTGATGAGCATTTGGGCTATTTCGACATTTTGGCTTTTGTGGATACATATGTGCATGTGTTCTTATTTGTCTGTTTTTAATTCTTTTGGGTGTATATCTAGGTTAATCTGGTATCAACATAATCGCTAGGTTATAGGGTGAGTTTATGTTTAGCTTTTTGAGGAACTGCCAAACCGTTCTGTACAGTGATTGAAACATTTTGCCTTCCAGCCAATGGGTTCAATGTTTCCATATCTTTGCCAGCACTTTTAATTTCCCCTTGACATACTTCTGACCACTGTGAGCATGTCATTTTATGCAACCGATTATTAAGTTTTAAAATTTATGTTAACCTATAGCATTACATGTGTATACTGGTGCATTTGACATTATCTGTGTTGTCAATTTAGAAAAACTTTGTTTTGTTATCTCACTTTTGTTCTCAGATCTTCTAGTTCTTCCCTGTGACTTTACCTCTAATAATATTTGAGCACAATGTTTATTGTTGGAGCAGATTCTCTTGCTTCTCAGAGCCATCTCTGTCTTAGACAGTTGGCCCCCGGCCTATTTTTTCGTTACATGAGCTTTTTGAAGCCTGGTATTCGAAGCAGAGCTCTTTCCTGAAAGCTGAGTAGTGGTGCTCACATTTGGCTTCTGTGAAAGTTCTGCAGAACATAGGAATTATGTATGACACAGGAGACTGAACAAGATGGGAGATGCCTTGCATTATGTACTTTTCTTCAGCCTCACCCACATTCTCTCACTTCAGCCTCACCCCGGCATGAGGATGAGGAGGAATGAGACTGTCCAGTTAGACCAACAGGGTTTGGGGAACAGAATAAGGGGCAAGGATGCCTCATATCTATAGGAACAGACAAGACAAAAGACAAGAAGGATTTCCTTAAGCTGGATTTGCCTGCTTTAACTCAGCTGGTGAATTCAACAATCAGGGAAAAATGACGGAAGATGAAGTGTGGGGTTTCTCAACCTTGGTAGCATGGACACTTTGTGCTGAACAATTCTGTGTTTTGGGAGGGCAGTCTTATGCATTGTATGATGTTCAGTAACCACCCTGGCCTCTACCTACTGGATGCCAACAGTGCTCTCCACCACCCCCTGCCCTGTCCAGAATTTGCCATCCATCCCTGTGGGGGCACAAAGACTCCCAGGTGAGAACCACTGGGCAAAGTGAATATTAATTTTTTCACTTATCAATTGGCATTCTCAGTTGGCATTATTATTTAAAAGCTAATATTTATTGAGGCTCAACACTGGGCCAGGTGCTGTGCTCAGCATTTCCTTCATTTATTCCTCAGCAAATATGTGAGTGTTTATTCCACTGGGAATTTATTCTGCTGATGTGCACTAAACACTGGCAAAGTCCTGCCCCCATGGAGCTTCCGTTCTAGAGCAGAGAGGGGCACCCTGTAGTCATCACATGAATGTGTGATTGCAACTGTGACAAGTGGTATGGAAGGCGAGGCCTTGGGGGACTTGATGAGAGCAATTTTCCAGGGTTCCCTGTATACCAGGCTTTGTGCTGATGAACTCATGTGGCTCTTATAACAGAGTAGGTTTGAGTCACTGGTACTCACACTCGTCTCGCAGGAAGAAACTGGTGGGCCTAGTTGGCACAGGTGGTAAGGGGTGGAGTTTGGGTTTTGAGCCTGACTCATTGTCTTCAGAGCCTGAGCTTCTAACCCCCACCCATGGTCAGATGAGGGGAGAACTATGGAATGGATGGATTCAGTGAAGAGGGAAAGGCAAATGCTTCAAGGCAGAGGTACAGCAAAGGACAGAGAGCAGAGGGTGAAAAAAAGGCCCAGGGGGCCAGAGTGGGGAGAAGGTGGTGGTGGTGTCCATGGTGGGGAACATGACATTGCCACCTGGCAGGCCACCAAAAGAGATTCATCATCACCCAGAAGGCCATGAGAGGGAGGTGCTGTGAAGGGGCACTCTAAGGGGGCAGGGACACTCAGGTGTGTCCTCACTGCCATGTTTAATATTTCCAGCCACCCAACGAGGAAAGAATGAAAGCCTTTCATGATGAAATGGAACTCAGGGAGCCGAATGCTTGGTGAAGGTCATGAAAGGAAAAGTGGCAGAGCTGACCTTACACTCAGTTTGTCCCACTTGAAATCCATTCTCTTCAGCACCACACTGTGCAGCACTGTCCTGCCTTGGGGCCACAGAGCCCAGCCGGGTCACTGTACACACCTCCCTGCATGATAGCCAGTGAGCTGGGTCTGAGGTCTGGAAATGCCTTCCCCATGCCTTTTGCTCACGGTGTGTGAATGCAGACACAGTTCTGTGCGTCTCAACAGTCATTTTTTAACTTTGAATTTCCTAGTTGCTGTTGATTGTCTTTCATGACAATTCAGCCTTTCACCCTGTCCACCCCTCAGCCCTGCCATTCTGCCCTGGGACATTGTGCATGTGGCCTGTGATAAGAATCGCTCCATTCAGAGTAGCTGGCAGGTAGATGTCCTATTTGCTCAAACATGCGTGAAGGTCTCCACTCCCCATGGCTCACAGCCGTGGCGCCTGGAACTCATTGGCCAGCCCTCTTCTGTTCTTTTCGGAGATGGTATGATTCCCCCTCCAGGTAAACTTCAAATTTGTGTTCATTTAAATATTAATTTGCAGTTGCCCAATCTCACTTGCAGTATTACCCCGTTCTATGGGGCTTAGGCTGAGTGAGCCTCCCTACTCCCTTGCATCACACATTTTGGCAGCGCCGACCCTTGCTGCTGAGTCGGATCCTGGCCTTTTCACCATCCCACACGCTCTGCCTCGCGAACCCAAGCGAAATGAGCCCCTTCATCTTGCACACGGATAATTAAACTTCAAACACTGTTTATCTCAGTCCCCAAATCCTCAGAATGCAGAAGCAAATTAATTTTAAATCTATATCTGCTTTAAATAGTAATTGTTTAATCAACAGGCTTGATGTTTAATTATATTCTTTGTTCGTACTCCCCGCAGGCTTGAATAGACCACATAATTCCTGGGTTGCTTTCATTTCTGTAATTAGATCATGTGACAGACCCATACTATATTACGGGTACTGTAGTGGCTTCTCTCCCACCACCCTGTAAATGCTAAAATGGTTTCTCATGAATACTTAGGTTAGAACAGCTCAGCTGAACACGGAGCCGTGAGTGTTTTGCTTAAATCCTTTACTCTTCTTTCACCGAATAGTTGACTCGGGAGCAAGTGATTTTTACTTGTGGCTGCGACATTGTGCTGACCGCTTTTCGAGTTGAACTCCTGTTTTCCTGAAAGAAAACCCTTCCTGACCACATAGTAACATACTGTGTGGACACCTTGAAGTCAGTTTTGTCCTTAGAGAAATGGTGTTTTAAGGTTCAAATGGAGTAAAGATTAGTCCACTGGGCTTTTCTTTCCTGACCATCTGGGGTTTCATAGAGAAAGAGGAAGTAATTTTCCATATTAGAAAGAGTCGTTTTGTCTCTAAGAATTTATTTTGCTTGTCTGGATTCATCACCTAAAAATGAGAGCTGGACCTTAGATAATTAGGTCAACGTTGAAATCTATTCTCTAATTGGAATTTGTTTGTCCCACACAATACGCCTGATTTTCTATGGGTCTGTGCTAGAAATATGATTGTTCAGCCAATCTGGCTCTTTTTACTTCCTTTATCATTCATATCCTCCATCTCATTATCATTTGGCTTTTATCTCCCAGAGTTCTTGTAGTTCTTAATTTTTTCTCATTTTTGTTAATGAGATATGCAGAATTCGGTAAGACATAGCAAGTGTGGCCTAATCAATGTCGTGTAAGTTGGGGAAAATGCTTGCAAGTTGGAGAGAACATCATTTTTTGGTTGATTTAAAAAAAACTATAGGGTGTCTATAGCTAAAGCTCAAAATAACTAGGCTCTTTTCCTCCATCCTATTTCAAAATTACATACAAGTTTGTACTGTCACGTCCCTCAGTCTTCTTAAGCTTTATTCATTTCTTATTTTCTTTCCTACCCATGGAATAGTTGTGTTTTTGATTACTTTCTCTTACCTATACATGTACATTTTCCAGGCAGTATCTCATTTTGTTATTTTGATCCAGCTACGCATTTTTATGAGTTTTACCACCATATCCCGCCCGTATTTCTGTAACTGCCAGGTTTTTTTTTTTTTTTTTTTTTTTTTGGATCATTTCACCATCCTTTTGGATATTTGCAACACTTCCCAATTATAGCTGTGGAATTAATTTCTGTATTTGTTATTCACCTTTCCAGATCATCCATACAAATGCTAAATTAAATATGACATACTCATAGATACCACTACATTCACAGATCAGTAATTATCCTATATTAATGGATCTGGGATAGTTTTTGGTTGGAGAATTCTGACCCTGATTTCTCTCCTACTCTCACTTGGGAGATGAATCCTTATATAGCTTTTATTTGTATATTTTCCAAGATGTAGAAATCC
This sequence comes from Mustela putorius furo, assembly GCF_011764305.1. Classification (NCBI taxonomy): domain Eukaryota; kingdom Metazoa; phylum Chordata; class Mammalia; order Carnivora; family Mustelidae; genus Mustela; species Mustela putorius. The sequence continues at coordinate 2,283,281 of NW_025421294.1, forward strand.
ACGTAAAGATGTGGAAAAATCTGAGATATATTTTGATTCAGATGCTATGTCAGTTAAGTTCTAGTTGGGAAATAGAAACACTTTTGGTCTTCCTGTTAGAAAGAATATAGTACAGGGAACTGGTCTTGTCATTTAGGTGTTGGTAAAACAGAGATGCCAAAGGGGGGCGGGTACAGCAATCCAGAGATTGGCCATGGCAGGAGACTGCTCTCACTCTGAGCTGGGTGGACGGCAGAGGAAGAGGTGTTTCCAGAGCCCAGAACTTGAGCTGCTGGGCAGAGCTGGGAGCACAGAGGGCAGGATGGTCTGTTGGAGCTGGTGGCTCTCAGGAGAAATAGCATTGCCCAAGTAAGAGGAAAGGTGAGAGGAAAGGATAAACCTCTTAGCTTCCTTCTTCCTTTCAGCCACCCATAGGCCAGCCCCCAAATACACAGGTTAGAGCAAGGGGAAGTACAGAAGTGGATCTGAGAGCAGAGTCAAACGACCAATGTGGATGGGGCCAGATGTGCTGGGAAAGCTGGTACGTGTGTGACAGTGAGCTTGCCACTTCATCACTCACTGTGACCTGCCTCTCTTGTCCGTCAGCCTGGTCCTCCTAAAATACCATTTCTGCCTTTGCCTGACGATTCTTAATTCCTGCCACACCAAGCCTGGACTCGTCAGGACTTTGCGAATCTGGATTGTTTCTGCTAGCTCAGACCCAGATTTAGCTCACTTTTGTCCTGGCCCAATTCTTGGCTGGAGGGAAGGAAGGTGAAATGGGAAAGCAAAATTGGTTGACTGCCTATTAGGTGACAGACACTAACCTGCGAAGTTGGTATACCTTCTCTTATTATGTAATTCTCAGGGATGACTCCCCGTTTCAGGTGGTTTAGTGAGGCTCAGCAAGGGAAAGTAACTGCTCCAAGATGACATAGCCTGGCTAGAACTGGATTTGGGTCCATCTGACGCCAAGTTTTGTTTCCACTAGGCCACACCGTCTTCCTGATTTGATTAATGCTCAGAGAAAATAAGTGATTTGACGTTCACATGGTTGCTGAGTGCTACCTGGCAATTCAGTACATTTGTTTTGCATTTAGAAGATTTCCCTCGTAGTCATGTTTTAGCAAGATCTTACCACTCATCCTCAGTCCAAGTCTTACTTTCTCCGTGGTGTTTCCCCTGTCCAAAAATCAAAGTGTCCTTTCTTTGGACTTTCACCACATTTATACTACTTAAATAATGTAATGTCTTGAGTCTCTAAGTGCTTCATGTAAGGGACAGAAATTCTGGAGTCAAGTTGTAAATAGTAAATACAATAATTCCTTAGGTATTTCCTCTTTCTGTAGAATCCCATTCCAGTGACATAGTTAACAATGATCACTACCAACCTGTGTTCAGGAAATTTAGACAGAGAATTTAGACAATATAGACAGAGAATTCCATGTTTCTTTCTTTCTTTCTTTTTTAAAAAAGATTTTATTTATTTGTTTGACAGAGAGAGATCACAAGTAGGCAGAGAGGCAGGCAGAGAGAGAAGGGGAAGCAGGCTTCCTGCTGAGCAGAGAACCTTATGTGGGGCTTGATCCCAGGACCCTGAGATCAGGACCTGAGCCTAAGGCAGAGACTTAACCCACTGAGCCACCCAGGTGCCCCAAGAATTCTGTATTTCTTAGTGGGGGTTTTTAAGCTTACATGTGCATAAGAATCATATGGGGATAGAGTTGACTCAGTAGGCCAGGTGGGAGACCTGGGGTTCTGTTGATGTTGCTAGTCCAAGAACCACACTTTGAGTAATAAGTCTAGAAGAACACAGATTTACACATCAGAGGCAGGGACAACCTACAGAGGACCTTCATCACAGTGGATATGACGAACTGACAGCTACATATGCTCATACCTAGGGAAATGGGACAATTGGCTGCTCAAATTTAAGGGTCATAATTTTGGAAGGTGAGAAGACAAGAATAAATATATCTTAGTGAACATAAATTTAATGGGGACAACATTGGCACAATTGTTGTATAGGTAAAGATTTGCTTTCCTTGCAAGCATTATGGTCCATTACTATTTTAACATTTTATTTGAGGGAGGGTGGCTGCAAGAAATGTAAGGAATGATGGCCTCTGAGGTGTTCCTGAAAGGGATGAAGAGAAGGCTGTCATCATGTTCAGCTCTGCCTTTATGATCTCCAAAGAGGATCAAGAAGCTATTCTTCTGGATCTTTGTTTGGGGATGTAGTGGGAGAAGTCTTTGATTTGCTATGATGGCCTGAATTTTTTATCTCTTTTGTCAAGCTCTAGCTAGATGGTAGGGCAGGTGAAATCACTCCTAAGAGAGGAAGGGGGGTTACTGGTGATGTATTTGTACAGGTGGTATACACATACACCACTGCCATGTGCTTTTCTGGTTCAGGAAGATGATGGATGGGATTTAGCAGAGTCTCCCCACTCAGCCACCTCACCTAACTGTGTGTTTGAGCCTTGAGTTGGTGGGAAATTTCACGGGGGCAGGTGTGCTGGTCCTCTAGGGTTGTGGGGTGATACTGCCCTGATCACATTGTTGGTTGGATCTTGGGAATTGCTGGAGAAGAATGGGAAGATGGACTCTTCTTTCTCTACCACCTCCCCTTGGGTCTTAGGAAAGAATGCTGAGGTGCCTCCTTGGTGGCTAGAGTCAAATTGAATATTTTAATAGGGATAGAAGAAGTTTACCTGAGAAACTGGCCAGAATCAATCTTACTTCCATTTTCAAAAATCAATATCATATTTCCTATAATTCAATCTTCACATCTCTCTCCCAAATCTCTGTTACTGATAAAAAAAAAAAAATCATTACTGTCTTTGTCAAGCATTTAACTATCTATGATCCATACCATCTGCTATAGATTTTTCAGCTTTATTTTAGGATTTTAATGAAGTTTTTATTTGTTCATTTCATATCTCTTATACTAACCACTACTTCTAGGACTCAGCTCAGATTTCCTTAAACCATCTGGAAGAGGATTGGATCAATCTCATGTACATTGCTGATTTTGGAAGTGGATCAGGAAATTTTTTTTGAAGATTTATACCATTTTCCCTCATTGATCATGCTCCAGAATGTCTTTGCCCATTGCTGAAATTTTATTTGCAGTGTGGTCTTCCTTAGCTACCAAATACTAGCAATTTTTATTGGCCTTGATATTTTTGAGTGGTCATGTTTGGAAAACACTGGGGTGAGTGAGTAGGGCAGAAAGAGATAATCCTGTAGAAATACATACTAATTATAAAATATTACCACTCTCTTCTCCTATTTTCTGTTAACCTTTAAGAATTTATGATACAAATTTGGCAAAGTACATTGCTTCTTTACTCTCTTTTAGAAAAGGCTGTCGGAAGCTAAGCAGGGTCGGGCCTGCTTAGTACTTGGATGGGAGAAAAGGCTGTAAGCTCCACTAGTGTCAATATAATGTATTTTCATCTATGTATTTAGCACTTGGGACATTAAGTGCTCACTAAATACTGATGAATGAATCAATAAATGACTTTATCTGATTAGCCTATATTGTCCAGTGATAGAAGCTTTTGAATTCTGCAAAGGACTGACTAAGGGTTATAGCCTAATCTTTTCCTTCATGAATAATGGTCATTTTCCCTAACATTAATATTTTTGAAATATATATAGAAACACAAACCTGATATATGATTTCTGTTTTAAGTGAGTTATCTCACCTTGGAAGGTGGATGGAGCTGAAGAGGGAGATGCATGGGATGGTAGAAGTGATGCAGGCTTTGCCAGTAGAGAGAAGTGGGTTTGAGTGCTGGGATGCTTACACTTTCCAGTGATGGGACCCTGACCATGTTACTAGTGCTCTGAGTCTATAAAGTGCAGATATTAATAAAGTACAAACAAGGTAATATATAGGGTCTGAATAAGGCCTTCAGGGCCTTGCCTGTCTTGGCCTTCATGTACCTTACCCTTCTTCCCTTGTTCTCTGAATTTATTTCATCCAAAGTACCTTCTTGCACTTTTTCAAAAACTCTAAGTTCCTACCCACTCACCTCAGGGCCTTTGCACACGTGGTTCCCTTTGCCATCCCTACTTTCTTTCTAATTAGGTCTTATTCATGCTTCAAAGGTTAGCCAGAGCATCATTTTCTCAAGGATGCCTTCCCTGAGATCCCCTGGAAGGTGTCCCTGAACTTCATAAGGCTTACCATGATTGTTGTTACATGATAATTCTGTAATTAGTTGTTCAATTCTCCCTAACCTTTCTCAGTGTGAGAATGTAAGTTCTGTGAGGACAGACACTGTGGTTATCTTATTCATCTTTGTATCTGCAGTGTTTAGCAGAGTGCCTGGCACAAAGTAGCTTAATATTGTTGGATAAATGGATAAGTGAATGACAAGTGGCTAATAAAAGCAGAACACAAACTAGGTGTACAGTAATTTTCATTTCCATCTCAGCCTCCCAAATGCCTTCTTTTCAGAGGTTTTGTGTGGGAGAGCAATGAATGAATGAATGAATGAATGAATGAATGTGTTCATGATGGGAATGGGCACATCCTGATCTCCTTCAGCTGTCTGAAAATTTCTCCCTTGGCCATTCCTCTAAGTTCGTGATTCTCAAGCCTCATCTTGCACCAGGATTACCTGGGAAACTTTTTTTTTTTTTAAAGGTTTTATTTATTTATTTGACAGAGAGAGATCACAAGTAGGCATAGAGGCAGGCAGAGAGAGAGAGAGAGAGGAGGAAGCAGGCTGCCTGCTGAGCAGAGAGCCTGATGCAGGACTCGATCCCAGGACCCTGAGATCATGACCTGAGCAGAAGGCAGAGGCTTAACCCACTGAGCCACCCAGGCGCCCCCCTGGGAAACTTTTTAAAACTGCTGGTAACTAATCATGTACTATATGCTGGCTAACTAAACATAATAAAATGAATAAAAAATTACAAAAAAAAAAACCCATTGCAGGTAAAATTTTAGTTATTGTAGGGGAGGTCCTGCACATCAGCATTTTAGAATGCTTTCCAAATGATCATCGTGTATAGTCGGTTGAAAAGCACTGTGTTAGGTAAGGCATTACTTTGTAAAATCTTGTTAAAATTCAAGAATGACTTTGTCTGTATCCACAATTGTCTGTCTGTTACAGAAGTTCACACATCTTCGCATCTACCAGCACTTGTGTACTGACTGAGCAGATTGGCCTTCAGAGAATGGGAGGGGGGAGAGGGTGATCATCAGACTGGTAAATCATCAGATATCAGTAGATGTCTTAGATGTGGACCAGTCCACGATGGGCATAATCAGGTGGAAATCTGCAAAGGCAAACTTCATCTTCTCAATGTTGCCACTATACAGGCTTTGCACAAATACACCAGAATTCATATTATCTTTATGGAGTGAATGGCACTAGACTAGTTCTGGATGTGCCTTTTCCTAGATGAGACAGTGCTGGAATGGCTTTCCAGTGTGGGAATAGCTTCAAGCACATGGCTCCTGGAAGGTGCTGTGGAAGGGAGTTGGTGAAGTGTGGTACGTGACAGGATTTTGGAAGCCCCTTGGCAAAAATGATGGGAAAGACCAAGCAAACTTTGGCTTCAAAGAATGAATTTGTAGTCTTAGTAAATAATGAGAAAAGGAAAATATTTAAAAAAGAGAATAATAATTTGGAACGTAAAAGCTCCCTGCTATAGCAGAAATGTTAAATCTCTGTTAAAATAGGGGTTTGGCAAACTATGGCCAATAATCCAAATTCTGCCTACTGCCTGTTTTTTGTATGACTTACGAACAAAGAATGGTTTTATATTTTCATATGTTTGAAAAATAATAAAAAAGAATAATATTTCATCAGCCATGAAAATGATATGAAATTCAAATATCAGTGTTCATAAACAAAATGGAATTGGAATATAGCCATGCTCATTCTTTTATGGATTGCCTCTGGCTACGTTTTTTTATAATGGCAGAGTTGAGCAGTGGTGACAGAGGATATAGCCCATGAAGCCCAAAATATTGACTCTATAGACCTCCGTAGAGAAAGTTTGCTGATTCCTCTGCTGAAGAATCAGTAGAGGAACTGGCTAGACGGCTTCACCATGGCTGAATAGAAGGGTGAGAAATGAGAGAGAAGGGTACAAATACCTATATAATAATTGTTTACTAAGTGCCAGGCACATTTAATCCTCTCAGTAGCCCTTAAGGTAGAGTCAGGGTCCCAGCAAAGCACAGATGCCCACTCAGATTAAGATAATGAGAAGAGGGTAATAAATACACTATTTCCAAAGTGAGAGTAGGCATAGGGATCCATGAGAGACAGTGTGTTATCCTCAGGCTGGTAACCAAGGAGCTGTTACCACCTCTGGGCCTGGACGGTTGAGTTTCCAGAATCCAGAAGGACAGACTTTCGTGTTTAGGGATGCCTGGACAGCAGCACGGACCTTCAGTTGAAGGACACAGCCAGTCAAATAGGATCCCACAGGAAGTGAGCCCATGACATCAACACCTTACCCTCATGCTTCTCCCTTCCTGCAGTCTCCTGCAGCTGACTTTTCAGGTGGTTCTTGGTTGCCACTTGAACATGGGGACCAACCACAGTCTTGTGGTCATTTTCCTTTTCACTGAAGGATCCCTCTTGTGACTAGAAAGTTCTCCTTTAGATTGGACCAAACCAAGAGGTCACATATGCTAATTTAAAAAAATCAAAGATAGATAGATAGATAGACATCTGAAGCTCTGAGTTTTCTTTACCCACTTTATGTTTCTCTTTTCAGAGTTACTAGAAAGGTTTCTCTGTGTCTGTTTTCCTTTTTGCACCCACTTGGAGTCCTTTTGTATGATGGTTACTTCCCATAGCCTTCTTTGTCATTCAAAGTCACAACCTTTCATCAGAAGGAATTCAGGGTACAAGTTTGTGTTCATTTTTCTTCTTTTAAAAGACTGGACTCTTAAAAGTACTGGAAGGTGTATTACTAAGTTGTTTGCAGCTGCTCAGTGCCATGTGAATCAGTGAAGTGGGTTGTCACCAATGAAGTGCTGTCTGTGTCTTGGGAAGGTTTGTGTTGTGTCTCACACACTCTAGGATGAAGGCGCACCTTGTGAATGGCCACATTGGCTTACAGATCAGCCTTTGCATGCCATAGTGGGAAGGCATGCCAGGAACCCTCCTATTCTGGATGTGGTGACAAGACACCAGACCTGCTGTGCTCATGAGTTCTTGTATTGTACCATGGAACATAGGACGTGGTTTCTTTTTGAAAATAAATCCAGGACTGGATGGCACTCTGTGCACCCTGATGATGATAGTGATAACAAAACTGTTTTATGTGCTTAATTCTTAGTATGCTAGAAATAGTTCTTAACATTTGCCATTTGAGTCCAATGAACCCTTTTTAAAAATGTTTTTATATTTTAAATCATTTTTATGAGTAATTTGCAGAAATAAAATCAGAAATATTATAAAAAAAACTTTATTAGCAATTTTAACAAAAACTTAAACATAGAAAATCCCAATTTTTAATTCCATGTTTTATTGCTTTATAAGGTATGTATAACTAAAATGGGTAAGTTCTTCTGAAAGTCACTAACTGGTCATCAACTGTCATTTTTGATTCTGGAACATATCCATCTTGTGAATATGGATTCCGGATTTCACATACACCTCTAAAAGTGTTAGCTTATCATGACTTCTGATTTTATCTTCTTGAAGTCACATCATCAAAATATAGTACCTTTAAAAAAAAAAAGATTTATTTATTTATTTTAGAGAAAGAGCATGAAAGCTGGAAGGGGCAGAGGGAGAGGGAGAAAGAGACAAGCAGACTCCACAGTGGGGCTTGATGACACGACCTGGAGATCATGGCCTGAGCCAAAATCAAGAGTCATACGGTCAACTGACTGAGCCACCCAGGTGCCCTAAAATATAGTACTTTTGAAAACTTTAATGGCTCATCATTTTGTTTGAGAGGACAGCCATCATTGCTCCATAATTGCAAAACCTTTCAGATTTATAAACATCAGTTAGAATGACCACTCAATAGAATTTTGGTTTTTTACATTATGTATTTTCTTTCATCCACCTTTTTATATATACCTGTCTTTTTTTGCCTTTGACCCCTACTAAACATACTTTGGTGTACAATCATCATAAAAGATTAAAAACAACATTGTCACACATCTTTTTAGCAAAATAAGATGGTCTAGGTTCTGATCATAAAATACTGCATGATAAAATTCTTGTTGAGGAACTAACTCATTGAGATCACCATATCTCCTTTTTGTCCTTGGAAATAAGTATCTACTCACTGATTCTCGAGTTTGAGGAAATTAATCTAGGAAATCATCTGAAGGCTCAGAATCTGAGATTTTAGTTACGTGAAATCTCTTTGCATTAAGCTTCTGATTTGTTTAGTAATTGTGAAACATTGCCCTCTGTCAGCTTCCTTATTTCTACTATTGTGAGTAGAAAATAACAATTATGAATTCTCAGGTGTTCACTGAAGGGTTAAAGAAACTACAAAGGGGCAGTGTGCCTGGGTCGCTCAGTAGGTTGAGCATCTGACTTTTCATTTCGGCTCAGGTCATGATCTTGGGGTCCTGGGATTAAGCCCTGTGTCACGCACCATGCTCAGTGAGGAGTCTGCTTGAGAATTTCTCTCCTTCTCCCTTTGCCCCTCCCCCTGCTCTTGTGCTCTCTCTCTCTCAATTAAATAAATAAATCTAAAATTAAAAAAAAAAAAAAACTACAAAGGGGGTATCTCTTGTCTTTCTTAATCCTTGAAAGACACTGCAATACTTGAGTTACAGTAGCAGGAAGACTGAGGGGTGATGTAAACATGATGTATCATTACTGTATCACCTTTTAGGCAATTCCATTGTTTTTTTATTTCACATAATTTTAGCACTTTTAAAGCAGTTGAGAATAATTGGTGAGTAATCTCCGATTATGCCTAAGGTGATGAACTACAAAATATTTTAAGATACAGGAAAAATGAAATTGCAGAGATTCCATTATATATTTTAAATTTATAAAAATTCAAGATAGAATGATTTTTATTCTATTTTTTTTTAAAGATTTTATTTATTTATCAGAGAGAGAGGGGGGGAGAGAGCAAGCACAGGCAGACAGAATGGTAAGCAGAGGCAGAGGAAGAAGCAGGCTCCCTGCTGAGCAAGGAGCCTGATGTGGGACTGGATCCCAGGACGCTGGGATCATGACCTGAGCCAAAGGCAGCCGCTTAACCAACTGAGCCACCCAGGCGTCCCTTATTCTATATTTTTTAAAGCAAAATTTCTCCTTGTTCTTTGGAAGAGTTCTGAGACAGAGAAAAAGCAAGCAATGAAATATTAATCCCTCCAAATAGAACTGCTCAAAAATGAAATTCAAGAGCTGAAATGGAGCCCCTTGATCCCTGATGTTATTCCTACAGTTAACATGTGTTAGATACCATGCCAAGATATTCATGAACAGGACCAAAACCAGATAATGGATAAAAAAAAAAATAAGAGTTCCAGTTTGGGATGATGACAAAGTTCTGAAGATGGGTGCTGGTGATAGTTGCATAATGTTGAGAATGTACTTAATACCACTGAGTTATACTTAGAAATGGTTAAAATGGTAGATTTTATAGTATGTATATTTTACCACAATAAAAATAATAGTCGTATTTACTTAAAGGTCTTTGGATAGTATACATGAGAGTTCTCTTTCCATCACCCATCTTGTAGAAAACAAGTCCTTAGTCAATCATCACAATTATATGAGTTAAAAGGATCCTTCCTCAAGTGGATTGGAGAGACTAAGTAACTCACCAAAGATCACAACTGGTAGGTGGCAAAGTGAGAGTACAACTCCGATGGAAAGACCTCAGAGCCTCACACTTAACCACTACACTTACTACTGATCTTGTGAGAAGTGCCATGTCAGGGTCTTGCCGTGGTCCTGTGGTGCTAAGGCTTCATTTGCTTGTCTATGCTATGTACTCCATTTCCTCTTTCCCAATTCATACTATAGTCTGGGATTCCTTATCTACCTCTTGAGAATCTCTTCTGATTTTTTGGAGACTTAAATCTTTACATGTAGGGGCGCCTGGGTGGCTCAGTGGGTTAAAGCCTCTGCCTTGGGCTCAGGTCATGATCCCAGGGTTCTGGGATCGAGCCCCGCATCAGGTTCTCTGCTCAATGGGGAGCCTGCCTCCTCCTCTCTCTCTGCTTGCCTGTCTGCCTACTTGTGATCTCTGTCAAATAAATAAATAAAAATCTTAAAAAAAAAAAATCTTTACATGTAAAACCACATGCATTTTTGGCCAAAATAGCTTCTGATGCTCTCAGAAGAAAGGATAAGGATGCTCATGCCTGGAAGGTCGAAGGAAAACAGCCCCCGATCTTCAGCCATCCTGTGTTTTGTCTGGACTTGGCTTTGTTGCCTCCTTCATACTCTGCTTATAAATGGCTCCCAGACTTTCCACCCCTCCTATTTGCCACTCATCTGTCAGGTGGTAGAAATTCTAATTTGCAACAGCTCCATAGATGTCAAGCCCAATTTGATTTTATTATGTTTTTGAGGAAGGAAATATATGATTAGCTGGATGTTAGTAGAATTGTTTCCTGCAAGTTGGGTGTTGAATTCTAAATATATATATCATCTAAATATCTTTCAAACGAAATACACAGTTAAGCATTATTATTCTATTCCAATCAAAATAAAAAGAATAATATCCATTACTTGAGTGGAAAATATTATTATTTATAGTTCAGAGAAATTTATTTGAAGGTAAGAATATAATTGGGATAAAGAACTGTGTCTTGGAGCTGTAGTTCCTACCAGGACCAGCTGAGGGCAGTATTTCTGGGGCGAATGATTGCCTAGATTACACTCCTGATGTCTGGGGAATGGTCATTTTGAGCAATTAGGAGAAAGAATATCTCTAGCACTCAGAGGGCCCAGTTTGGGTGCATAGTGACAGAAAGCAACACTTATTGTGTTTTTAAAGTGGTCTTAGGACCACCTTTCCAGGGATAGGCTGGAGACACAAATTCCAGGGACCCATCCATGGTGTACTGAGTCAGAAATTCCTCAAGGGATTCTTTTTCACAGTGAAGTATGAAAATCATTATTCTATTAGTATCTGTTCAAATGGAAGGGCGGAGTGGAAGGCCATAGAAAGAACCAGACCAGGATTAAATATCAGGATTTATGGGCTTATTATAGTGCCATATAGGGTCTGATGTAGGATCTAAGAAATAGGAGTGCACGAAGAGCATTCAGATGAAGAAACCCCTCAAGAGACTGTTAATTTGCTAGTCTAGATGGGAATACAAAAAAGCAAAGTAAGGTTGAGGCAGATAGGAGCCATGAGTTTGCAGGATTGGGACCTTGAGAGGCCTGAGGCAGGAAAGGCACTTGGTGGGGAACAGTGGACCTTACCATCAAGAGGGTTCAGAAATGCATCAAGGTGCAGGACCTGTAAGCTGGGGCTAAGTGCTCTATTGTCATCTCAATGAGCCTATCTGTCCTTGCCTTGAAGATTAAACTGGCAAATCCCATTTCCCATCACACCTCTTTTTTGTTAGGCGAGTAGTTGTTCCCAACTTTCAGACATGGAAAGCCATGAGTATCAGAGGCCTCCTCAGGGCTCATAGAACAGACTCGCTTCAGGGAGCTGATCAAGGTAAAGCCCACCCACTTGACATCCTGGCTTACGTGGGGAGGATCATTACAAGGAGCAGGATCGGTGTAAGCAAAGCAAATAACAAGGTGAGAAAAGAACCAAGCTGTTGAAAATCACTAGTGTGTGTGTGTGTGTGTGTGTGTGTGTGTGTGCATGTGAACTTATGTGAGCCTGCAATGTGCAGAAAGGGCAGCCTACTGAAGACTGCGTAAGTTTGGGGATTATTTTGAAGGCAGTGGGGAGGCATGGGAGGGTTTTCAGCTGGAGAGTAATATGTCAGATTTGTTTTTAGCCTACGAAGTACTGTAGCTTGGTAGGCTATTTTGATCATACCAGTGACAAGAGACTCCATAGTGGGGCAAGTACCTGCTCTCTGACTTGCTGTTCAGAGGAAAAAATACATATTTTGAGGAATTTGATGGTGCTTAGCCCCCTAAATCACATGGCTGGATTTGGCTTCCCTCATTCTCCCTATTCCCTACTGTTCGCCTTTTATGATATCTTTTATAAAGGAAAGAAAGATACTTCCTCTAATTCCAAGTAGGAAAAAGGAAAGAATGTTCTTGGAATAGATACACGTTTTTGGAATTTTCTCATGTAGTCTTTCAAAATTTGAGAACAATTATTATGAAAGGAATGCAAATGTTAATGGCATTTTTTAAAATTGAAGGATTTCATTTATTTATTTACTTGAGAGAGAGCATGCAAGTGGTGGGGGCTTGTTCTGAAGGGGTCTCAGATTCAAAGAGGGCTTGATCCAATCAGGGGCTCCATCCCACAACCCTGAGATCATGACTTGAGTGGAAATTAAGAGTCAGTTGCTCAAGCAACTGAGCTACCCAGGGCTCCTGTTAATGGCTTTAAACTCCTTTGATGAGGGGCACCTGGGTGGCTCAGTCAGTTAAGCATCTGCCTTCAGCTGAGGTCATGATCTCAGGGTCCTGTGATGGGGTCCTGCATCCCGCTCCCTGCTCAGCAGGGAAACTTCTTCTCCCTCTCCCTCTGCTGCTCCCCCGCTTGTGCTCTCTGGCTCTGTCAAATAAATACATAAAATCTTTTACACCTTTGTTGAACCTGCTTATTTTTACCAAAAGAAAAAAACACAAGAAAAATAAACCAGAAACTAATGAAATTAGTTATCTATGGGGTGAATGGAACAGAATGCAAGGGGTAGTAGGACTTTTCTCGAGTATACCTCTTGATTTGGTTTTGACTTGTAAGCCATGAAAGGTTTACATGTCTAAAAAATTAAATTAAATAAAAATAAAGGATGGAAAAAAGATAGATACTGAATTCAACCAGAAAAAGAAGACTGTACCTTTATATCAAGTGGATGAAAATCACACTTTAGAAAAAAATATTCGTCACTTCTAAGCATAGTATTCTGTGTATTTCCAGCATGATATTTTCTAAGAACAAAAATTGCAAAGAAATCTTGAACTTTACCTAAGCTGTTGGTAATGGCAATGATGTAGCAGTATTGAAAATGTGGTATTGCAGGACTGAACAAACAGTAAAAGTACAGGTTTGCTGGGAACTTGGGTTCTCAGTGTGGGAGAAAGGAGATTTAAATATGGACTGAAAAAAAATATATGGACTGGACGTGATGGTTCTTGTCTGAATTATTACCATGATGGTTATAAAATGGTAATTTGATAATTTCCTTCCTCACTTATTCTTCTGTAAGAGCTTCCCTATCTCCTTCTTGTCACTTTTATTTTTTTCATATCAGGATGTATTCTTTTTCTCCCTAATGTCTTACATAGCCATTTCTCTCATTAGCCATATGTCTGTTTTCCTAGTGGGAATTCCTTCAAGCTAGATCCAGTGTTCTCTTGACATCTCTCCATTATATTAACAAATACATTTTTAAAAAAAAAATAATGAGTCTATACTGATACTGTGAATATCCAATCAGTTCCACAAAATCAAAACAAAACAAAGCAAAACCAAAACAAAGCAAAAAGGAGACCAAAGTAAAGAGACAGGTCAACTAAATGCAGTGTGAGAGCTTTGATTAAATCCTGGAGATGCAGCTATCGATTTCTGTATTTCATATTCTCTCTCTCTATATATATATACAGATATATATATATATAATTTAGATTATATTAATTTAGATTATATTAAATCTTTATATAATTTAGATTATATTAAATATAACAAGTGTTTATATATATATATATACACATACCCATTTAAATCAGCTACATAAGAATGCAAACTGGTGCGACCACTCTGTAAAACAGCATGGAGGTTCCTCAAAATGTTGAAAATAGAACTGCCCTATGACCCAGTAATTGCACTACTGGGTATTTACCCTAAAGATACACACATAGTGATCTGAAGGGGCACGTGCACCCGAATGTTTATAGCAGCAACGTCTACAATAGCCAAACTATGGAAAGAACCTAGATGTCCATCAACAGATGAATGGATCAAGAAGATGTGGTATATATACACAATGGAATACTATGCAGCCATCAAAAGAAATGAAATCTTGCCATTTGCGACAACATGGATAGAACTAGAGCGTATCATGCTTAGCAAAATAAGTCAAGCGGAGAAAGACAACTATCATATGATCTCCCTGATATGAGGAAGTGGAGATGCAACATGGGTGGTTAAGGGGGTAGGAGAAGAATAAATGAAACAAAATGGGATTGGGAGGGAGACAAACCATAAGTGACTCTTAATCTCACAAAACAAACTGAGGGTTGCTGGGGGAGGGGGGATGAGAGAAGGGGGGTGGGGTTATGGACATTGGGGAGGGTATGTGCTATGGTGAGTACTGTGAAGTATGTAAACCTGGTGATTCACAGACCTGTACCCCTGGGGATAAAAATACATGTTTATAAAAAATAAAAAATTAAAAAAAAATCAACTACATAAGACTTTATAGGGACAATTGGAGAGCTAAGTGAAGGGCTATGTACTAGATAATAGCATTGTATCAATGTTAAATTTCTTTATTTTTTTAAAGATTTTGTTTATTTGAGAGAGAGAGAACACAAGCCTGGGGTTGGAGAGGTGGGGATGGATAGAGGGAGAGAGACAAGCAGACTCCCTGCTGAGCAGGGAGCCCAATGCTGGGTTTGATTCCCAGACCCTGGAATCATGACCTGAGCTGAAGGCAGATGTTTAATCAACTGAGGCACCCAGGTGCCCCGAGGGAATCTTTTAGTACTTTTGAGATACACCCTGGCGGGTATGGGGATGGCAGTGTCATGAAGTTGCATAGGTAAAGCACCTCATTCTCAAATGGTGAAATGATAATATGTGTCAGTATGTTACAGAGAGGTAAAGCAAATTTGAGACAATGGAAACAAAGTGGTGAATCTAGGTGAAGCAGTGTTCATTTTATTTATCATTTTTCTTCAGTTAGAAATGTTTCAAAATAAAGAGTTGTGGAGGAGAGAAAAACATGTTGGATTGAATAAGAAAGGCCATGGAAAGTAGGACTGGGGTTGAGCTGACAACTTTCCGCATCTTCAGGACATCCTGGAGGGGATCCAGAAGCCAGAGGTGCACAGGAGAGTGGTTAGAAACAAATGGCAGAAAACAGAACATCTGGGGGTAGCACTGATTTAGCATGTGCAAGCTGTTGGATTTTAATGGTGCCGCTCTTGGTTTTATTTTTTATTTATTTATTTATTTATTTATTTATTTTTAAAGATTTTATTTATTTGACAGAGATCACAATTAGGCAGATAGGCAGGTAGAGAGAGAGAAAGGGAAGCAGGCTCCCCGCTGAGCAGAGAGCAATGCCTATGCCGGGCTTGATCCCAGAACCCTGAGGTCATGACCTGAGCTAAGGGCAGAGGCTTAACCACTGAGCCACCCAGGCGCCCCCTGCTCTTGGTTTTAAACACACATATAACATCATTTCATTTTACATCCATATTTGACACATAAAAACGGAGGTCATATTCCAGCTCTGTCCCAGTCCCACTCACTTAGTGGGGTGCATTGATGGGATTATCTGGTACATTGGTTTTATTCCAAAGCCGCCCCCACCCCCACCACCATGAGGGATTTCAATTCTGACTTGTTAATCTTGCCTTGGAATCACAGTTTAATGATTGTGGGAGAGCACATTTAAGATCTCCAATGATTAGCAATGTGGCTTATTTTTTGTCAAGTGTGACTTTGTTGTTTTTATCTGATGCTCACCACACAGCTTCACACAAAACAAATTTGCTTCACTGCCTCCCCTCCTCCACAGCTCCTGATACAGATTTGTATTCCTGGCATTCTGCTCTTATTTGATGAGTTTTAGGAAGCCTCAATTCTTGTTTTGTCCCCAGGAGTAACTCAGCGACTGCTTTAAACTGATAACGACACGATTTTGCTGCCCTATAGACAGTCATTTAAACTCTTATATGTGGCCACTGCCTCGAAATTCAAGCAATGGAAATGACATCATTATCAGCCGACTCTTTATGATGAAAAATGACCCACATTAGGAAACAATCTGAACCCAAGGAAACTTAGGTGATCAATCATCACAATTATAATGTGCTGGTCTTTTATGTAAATCCAACCCACAGTGAAGCTGGGTTCGGGGTGGAGGAGTTGGGGGAGGAGAAATCCTGTGGAAAAGAACATTAGTACAATATAATTAAGCAAAAGGGAAAGCTACAGATAATATATGTTTCTCAGGGGACCATTTCATGCCTTAGGGACCCTGACGGATCTAGGCGGAGAGGGTTGCATCATCATCATTAAAAGCATTTGTTAAATGCCCAAAGCTACACAGAAATGGGTTGGGCTTTTGCTGTATGAAGTTGGAACAGACTAAGCTGTCCCTTCCAGAAGCTGGAGCCCTGGTTGGGCTACTTAGTTGAAGAGCAGGGGCAGCGGCTCCCCTTGCCGCAAGGAGGCCATTAAGATTGCAAGAGGATAACGTTCCATCTGGTGGGGGCCGGGAGTGTCTGGATTCCCTCATTCTACTTTAGTCCCTTTGGACTAGTCCTTTTCATCACTATATGGCCAGTGACGGGCTTAGGGTGACCTGAGTATGAGGTGGAAAGGAAGGGGATTGTTACTGTCCACCTGAAAGATGGCAGAGAGCACAAGCCCTCGGCCTTTGGTGATGCATCTTGCCTAGATCTGTGGGCACATATGATCGCTTGCTCCTGGCCAGCATCACCTGGCCACTTGTGGTCTCTAGAGTTTGTGTTTTGTCTAGTTCCTTTTTCTCAAGTCTGGTAAGGGTGGGAGTATGTATGAATGTGTGAGGAGACGGAGGGGAGGTGAAGAAGCACAGAGAGATGATTGATGTGGCTGTGCTGGCCCCAGGAAATTGCAGAGAACAGACCTATCAAAGTGTCTCTACGTTGCTTGTGCCCTTGGATACATGAAAAGCACCCGGAAGTGAAAGCTTAGCTTCATCATCTTTCAACAAAGACTCCAGAACGCATAGACTTGTGGGCTAGGCTGGTGGCCAGGTCACCCTGGGGTAGTGAGTCCTGCCAGCAGGATCTCCATATCTTAGTCCCCATCTGTGAATACTGGGTCCCTGTTAGCCCTGTTTTTTTTTTTTTTTTTCTGGAAAGAACTTTGTGGTATCATCTCTCGCACACTTCCTGACTTGACCTACAAAACGTGTCACATGTGCTCTTCTTATCCTAAAACCAGTGTTAAGTTATGAGGCCCTGGTCTACTTCTTTTTCTATTCTCTACTACCCTTCTGCACATTATAAAAACCTTTTCACCTACAGACCAAGAATATCTGAGATCCCTTCCTAGGAATTTGTATTTGTTCCTTGTAGCTAAAGTTTTGCCATCCTATGGAATAAAAATGCTCCTGGGGTGGATTTGTGGATGGTGGACCATTTTCCACATGGCAGCTGAAGGCAGGTTTCACAAGGGTGAAGGGCAGAGCAGCCCAGAGCAGGAGCACCACCCCAGCAAGGCAGGCAGGTTGGAGCTTCTGGGAGAGCGGGAGAGGGTAGGCCCAGTGCCTGGGAAGGCAGAAATCAAATATGAGAGGACTCCACGTTACTCCAACTCAAGTGCTGTTCTAAGCCATTACACCAATTGTGCCATTTAACCCCACAGCAACCTCACATGGACAGAGTTGAGATTCAAACCTCAGCAGCCCAACTTTAACCCCTGTCATTCACCATCACACTACACTGGAAAGAGGAGGAACACCTGTGGGGAAGAAGCCTACTAAGCCTCCTGGGAAAGAGGTTCAGATGGTGGTCATCCAGCCCTGTGTCTAGACCATGGCACCTTAGTTGTCTGTGGTTATAGGAGACATGTGGGTCATGTTCATAGCAGGGGGCCATACCCCATCTGGAAAAACCCATGGCGTGCCAGCAGAGTCCTCCATCTGTGCTGGTGGGGTCAACTCCAGAGCAGCCATGGGAAGCTTACTGTTACAGAAGCCAGGAACTCTCCCAGGGTAGCCTTTGGACTTGTAGCAGCTTCCTAATCTGACCCACCATGGCAAGTTAAACACTGTCAGCCATTGCCCAGCTGATTTGTCTATAGACATTAATGAAATCAAATCCTGGGATCTTGTGCATTCATTGGGCATGCTCTAGGTGGCCTCAGCTGTAGTCCAATGGTTGTGTACAAAGAGCTCCAGCAGTTATATTAGCTCAGGGAGGGAGTTGTATTGAGCATTTTCCCACTATGTACAGGGCAGGATGTACTTTCTGCTTGTGAAATAACCTCTTTTATTCTGGGCTAAAAATGAGGAAAGAAAACCACTTTGGAACATGCCCTAAAAAAGATAGTCTCCCTGTGCTCCCTACAGTGACAGAGTCAAGGAGTTGGGCTTCTTTGGAAACTCTGTGTGGAGGCTCTGGCTCACCCTGATGTCTACCATCTGCCTCCACAGATTCAGGTCTAGTTGGGACAGGGCTCTGTGGGACCGTTTCATAACTCTGGTTTAAATCATACTTTCTCTGATAAATAGTCCATACATGGTTACCAAGAGTCATTAATCTCTCTTAGTCTTCATTTTCCAGGTGGTGGGAAAGGAGAGAGGGAACAAACATCACTGGATCCATTTTATCTCTCTTTGTAGTACTGCTCTTTGGACCAGCTCAAATCTCTCTTCCCCACTAAGCACAGGGGCAGCAAGACAAAGGGATTCAGCAAGTATTGTATTTGGAAGGGTAGAAATAATTTATTGTGGGTGGTAGAAGAGGGGTTCATCTACCTCTGTAAAATTCCCATTCATTTATACCTTTGGTGAGACTACTATTTTATTTCTGAGGTCTGTGGGACACGCTATCATTAAAATTGCCACAGTATGTATATTTACCTTGCTCACAAAGTAAATCACCCCTCATCTGCAGTCATTTCCTAAAGCTCACCAGTGAAGGGCCCTCCAGGAATTCTTGGACTGTTTCTTTCCACAAAGTCCTTTCACATCTGGCACAGATTCACAACTAGATTTTAAAACCAGAGACTTCTCATAGCCCATTCAACTTGTGTCCTTCCTCAGAGCCTAGGCGTTGGGCATATTTCTAAAAAGCGCTAGGTGGCGAGTGTGGGTAGGGGTTAGGTCCAGAGAACAAACTGAGTGGGTTGTAGTGCTAGGGACACTGGGGTCAGAGGATCTGGGATCAAGAAAGAGCTCAACCAAGTATTAGCGGAGTGAATTGACTTACAACTCGGAGAGTCAGCTTCTTACTGTGGAGATAACAATCTCTATCTTTGGGAAGGCTCAAGTTAAGAAAAGGTATGGGGAAGCGCATTGGGAGCTAGAAAATCGTACACACAGGCAAAGGGAGGCTCCTGCACTTGAGTTGAATCAAATAGTTCTTGAAAGAAGACAGTCTAAGTCTGGAGCTTTGTTGAACAGATACTCCTTATTGATTTTTCTCTAACGGGATTTAATCTATACTCTGTTGTCTTGTGTCTAATTTTTTCAAAAGATAAGCATGTTGAAAAGACCTGTGCTTTAAATTGTTCTGGGAAGGGTCCTGCACCTTGTTGTGGCTGATGTAGAAACTGACCATAGCCAGAGAATATCCTGTGTAGTCCAAGGAATAGGTGTGTATTCCTGCCTGACTGCCATGGTGGACCCCTTTCTCTGCCCGCCACATCCCACCCCTGCCAGGCCTTTGAGCTGCCTCATCAGTTGGCCAAAGTCTGTAGGGGCTGAGGGCTGTGGTCACATCTGTGCTGAGAATTTGCAGGCCTTTTAGAAAGAGAGGTGGTTTGACATTTGGAGAATTATTATAATTTCTATCACTTACTGTCTACTGCATGCCAGGTGCTGAACTAAGCACTTTACATGCATTAACCCATCAGATCTTCACAATAGCGCTGTGAAGCAGGAACTCTTAGCATCCTCATTTTAGAGAAAAGGAAACTGAGCCTAGAGAGTTTTTGGTCAATTGTCCTAAGTCAACAGTTAATGTAGTGCAAGTCAGGAGTCCCACATGGGTCTGTCTGACCCCAAAGGCTGCTTTTAGCAGAATGCTTCTCCAGTGCCTACCTGGCCTGGGACTGGACCTAGCAGCCAGAGCCTCAGATCACATAGCAAGATCAAACTCTAGCAAGGGTATCCTCCTCTTGCTAAAGGAAGGAAGGGCAGAGGGCTGGGACTGCATTTGACTTCCATTTGTGGTCATGATGTAGCAAAGCTGACATCAGTCCCAGTCTGAAAATGCCACAGGTCAACTCAGCAGGTGTGTGGCTGTACCTTTCCTTCAAAGTCTATTTATTAAACATGTAACTGGCCATTTAAAACATTTCTTTTCAAAATAGGTACCCCCACATTTTTTGGCAGTTTAAAGTGGCAGGGTGAGCTACACAGATTATTACAACTCTTCTTTTGACTTCTTTGATTCTGACTTCTTACTGTTCATAATGTATAAGTTAATATCTAAAGAAGGAAAGGAAGAAAGAGAGAGAGAGAAAGGCAGAAATAAAGAATGAATTAACAAATGAATAAAAGAAAGGAAAGGAGGAAAGTTTATTCAGGAAAGGTAAGTAATGGGAGAGAAGGAATAGGAAAGCTGAATGCAAAGTAGCACGAAACCACAGACTTTTATGTCTTCTGAACCCACCCAATACCATTCCATAAATCTTTACATTATATTCTGCTAAATGTGTCAGAAATGCAACTGTGCTTGCAAATAATTGCTGCCATTGAATGAATCTCCCCTGGCATATCCATTGGAGCTCAAAATAACCCATGTAACCAAAGAGTAAATCAGTGACTGGACGTCCAGTGCCAAGCATAATCTCAGGCAACATTTAACTAGGTTCAATATTTATTTCCCAGCCTTGAGTCCCTTTGAAATGATCTGGAATTAGTTCAGACAGGGCCAGCCCTAATTTTATGGTGCTCTTGGAACCCTTCCAGCAGCATGAGGGCTCAGATGTCAGGGAGTTCCAGAAAAATGAGATCCCTCACAGATTTCACAATTTAAGGCACCCTCCTTCCAATATTTTGTAACATGTGGGCCTTTTGACTGAAGTCCTCCTTTTGAGAGGACTTTGAGCAGCACCTCTAAGAAGCATGCCTCACCCATACCCCATCTCCCACATCATCTGTAAGGATGGGGCAAGTAAAATTTACCTGGTTAATAGCTTGCAGAAATAAAATCTCTGAATATCCACATGTGGGAAAAGAGTAGCCCTCAGTTTATTACCCTTTTTCCCCCAAACAAATGACATTTTCCACACGATTAAGAAGGACATATTTGGGAAGCTTCAAGACACATTAAAACAGCTGATAACACTGCTCCAAGTTTATTGGATATAGGGACACATCAAATAAATAGCAGCCAATTCTCAAGCTTTTGGATCTCAAATGCTCAATCAATAGAAAACCAAGCAATTTTTGTGTACATCAGAGATAAATCTCAAGATGGCAGGATTGACTTTTAGCTCCCCGTTAAAGGATATTGAACTGACATTGAGTGACCTTACACTTAGCCAAAACATTTATTATAAAAGTCTGACACAGTTAAGTGAAATGATTGATACACCCATTTTGCCCTAAAATGTAGCCTTTCACCTTCCTTAGTTGGGAAAAGAGTAAAGGACATCACCCGTAAAATTAAACATTTTCCTTTTCTTTATTTCTCCTTAATCTATAGATGATTAATGTCGTGCTTCAGAATAACCATGTGCATTCTGGGGTCTGAGATAGCCAGGTTCATATCCTAAGAAATTCATCACCAGCTTTTGAGCCAATTTTTAAGCTCCTCTATAAGCAGTTACCTTATCTATAGAATTGGGAGGATTGGAATTAGATACTGTACTTAAAGCAATTAGTAAAGTTCCCAGACTCATACTCAAATTCTAGTTTTATTATTGTTGTAATATTATTATTATTATTATTTATGTTGACTTCTCACTTCATGATTCCATAAGTTATGCTATTAGCAGAGGTAATAACTACAGTAATAACTATTGGTACTTTGTTGATACCTCCTAGGTACCAGGCACTGTACTTAATGCTTTTAATTCAGTTTCTCATTTAATTCTTGTAATCACCCTCTGAGGTAGGTGCTATTATTATCCCAGTCATTAGAAATTAGGAAATTGAGGTTCAAGGAAATGAGTGACATTGCTTCAGATCACACAGTTGGTCAGGATCCAGACACACTACATTACTCTGGCCTCCCTGCCCTAAGTCACATAGATTATTGCTTTTTGTGCTGTTATACTCTTAGAGGAACAGAAAACTGTAATAATCTGGGAGAAGTCACTTTCTCTGGACCTTGGGTCTGCCATCTGTCAAATGAAAAGCATTGGTAATGGATAGTATCAGACATTTTAGGATTCCAGGATTCTAATAGAATCAGTTGTTGTCAAGGGAAACAGCTGAGAAAATGTGTAAATGGATTTTGTAAATGTTGGAAAAGGAGACTATGTAATGTATGGCAAGTTCTGCATGGTCACGCCTTCAGTCAAGCTGGAAGGAGGAACGGTTTTGTACTTCCCATAATGGCTTAATTCCCTCTCCTTCGGCTCTCCTTTCAAAACTATGCTATGGAGTAAGCTGTCCAGTCACCCAGCTGTGCCCTTCCACAGTGTACATGGTCAGTCTAGGAGAACCTAGCACTGTCCTTTATTTGGATCAACCTTAATTTCCTGCTCCCAACCTTGATTCCTCTGAGACATTTCATAACGACCCCTTCTTCTCAAATCCTAAAATATATTCTTCTGCCATTCTGGGAATAATGTTGTGATTAAAAATGTATTTATATTTGGTCCTCACACTTCAATGTGGACATAAAATAAAACCGCTGATCACTGTTGTTGCAGGGTTAGAGTGTTTAAAATATTTCATAACCTGGCCACAAGCTAAACAGTTTCCAGATATAGCTTATTTTGAGGCTTGTTCTTCCAGGGTGGAGAAGGTGGGCAAAAGTAGGAAGAAGTATAGGAGGATAGAAGAATCTGGAGGTGATGGAGGGAACTCTGAGCCTCAACTGACTGGACCCAAGTCCTAGGCATTTCATTTCCTGACAACCTGCTGCTGAGGTCTAGTGCTGTGGCAAAGTCACAGTGTCCTAGCTCTGAGTCTGCATTCACCTCTTCCACATAGCAGTCTGCTGGTCCTGGCCTCCCAAACCACTGTTTCTTCTGGTGGTGTGAAGGACATGCAGAGATATTACATACGCTGAAATGGCTCTTCAGAAGGAGCCAGGACTCTACATTTTGGCCTGCCACTCTTTGGGGTTCACACTAAGGAAATGGTGAGAGGAAGAAAAAATCTGCCTTTAGTTCCCATGCTTATCCTTTTATAATGTGTTTATATACCCTATCCTGTTGGGAGTATCATTTGATTTCCCCAGTAATTTCGATCGAACCAGAGATCATTGCAGGGAAATTAGCATTGGTTAAATAACTAATTGACTCTAAGGAGATAAATCGCTAAAGTGGCTAAATTAGAAAAAAAAGTTTTTTTTAATGTGTGTGTTTTACTTGACCTTAATGTATAGACACAGATCAAGTCTGGAGTCAGGCAGATGCCTGACAAGAGACTCCCATTGACCATCTCATGCCAATGTGAGGAGTATAAACAGAAAATCTCAATTGGGTGAAGCCTTTTAGGAATGAGGGAGGAGGACATGAATTTATGGTGTTTTTTATGAAGTATTCTTTCAACATCACATATCAGAAACTAAGAAAACTCTTAATCTGAAAGTAACTAGCTTGATGGTTTACACTTACTCATCAAAGGTCAGTCGAAAGGCATTCATGGTTGGCATTTTCCATGAGAGGATTGGAATTCAGTTGTTAAGCATGATTTGCTGTCCTTTAAATATTACTTATCAAAAAAGTGACCCAGTTTTTCAGGGAAAAGGTACAAAAGAAATCCAAATCTTGATTTTTCTTCTGAGGTCTCCCTAACTTTGCAGTTCAAGTCTGGGAGATTTTACGAAACCTGTTTTTCAGGGATTTGAAATCTCTCATAAAAATTAACTGCAGCTTTTATGCAGGTTAAGAAAAGAATTCATGGAGTTCTTTTAAAATCTTGCAGGTCTTTAAAAGAAGGACTAATAAAAATATACCTTCTAAACGGTTTTTCCTTTGGCTGTGCGGCCTGTTTAAGGACCCATTACAGTTCAGCAGCTCATCTCACCCCTATCCCCCACACAGTGGCACAAAGTATTTCCGGTTTTACTCAGAGCTCTCAATGGAAAATGTCAGCCTTTATTTGTTTATTTTTTTCCTTACTGAAGATTGAATTAGGGAAAGGTATATGGTAACTTCACAGTGTAGAGCTTGAATTCCTGGGTGGATTGCCACATTACTGAGGTCTCACTCACCCTGTGCTCAAGACCAGCTCATGTTGTCCTTGGAGCCTAGAGCCTAGAACATCAATCTCATCCTTCCAGGCTTTGCAGACCAGGCTACCACACAGAACAACCCTGTTTCTTTTGCACCCCAGTAACAAAAGGAGGACATGGTTCCAAGGTCATATGTCATATACCTGTCCAGGGTCAGTCTAGCCCAATGGGAAGCTGAGAAAATACCAGTATGGTTGCAGCCTACTTTAATCATTCTCAAGGAAGGGCAGGAGGAACCTCTGTCACTTTCTGCAGACAATAGCCTCTTTGGACTCTGCTTAGTACAACCTCTGTGCTTTTGTCTGGTCTTAGAGTGATGTTACCAGCCCCTACCATCTGCAGCATTATGGGAATGCACTAAGATTAGCTCTTTGGTGAAGAAGAGATTATATTACAGAAAATGCAAAAATTCTTTCATTCAGTTATTTATTCATTTAAACATATAGTAAACCTGAATCATGCCCAGTGTACAATTCTAGGTACTAAAGTTAGGAGCCAAAGATATAAGCCTTGTTCTCATGGAGCTGAACCTCCAGATGAGGTGAAGCATGCAATTTTAACACAGGGTATACAGTAAGTAAGTCAGTACTAAGACAGGGTGTTGGGGGGCAGAGGAGCAGCATCTAACTCAAGGTGGGGAGGGCTTTATGGAAGGCTTCCTGGAGGGTGTAACTCATGGGTGAGGTTGGAGCAACAGATGCAACAGAGAGTCCTAGAGTATTAATTATAATAAACGATTCATTTCCAGAAAAATGAGATTTTGATGACTCTAATTTAGTCCCAAAGGACCAAAGCCTTTTAGGATATAGCTTGGTAGCTTTCCTTTCTAGTTGTTTCCTTGAGGAAGATGACACCCAGTATGGTCTCTATGGGACTTCATCTTGCTTATGATCAAAACCCAAAATATTAGATTACGACTTTGCCAAGCTTGGATTCCTGTCCCCACCCCCTATTATTTCTAGATGTAGGACTAACTCGGTCACTGCTTCTTGGCAAGGCCACAGTCTGGCACAATGAAGGATCTCAGGGGTGATGCCACTCTGGAAGGTGACTTTCTTCGTGCCCTGTTTTGAGTATTGTGCTTTAATTGTGTCATGAGTGTATTTTCCACAGAATAAGAAAGAAGTAGTGTATGGTATCAGGAGGGTCCCCTTCTTTCAAAGCCAAGACAGAAACCTCAATGATGTTGCCTTCCGGACAGAGCAAAACTTCTTTAGTCTTAAAGAGAGGAATCGGACAGCCTCACCGGTCTGTGACTCAGCTGGGAGCGTAGCAACTAGCAAAGGATAAAAGCCCACATGTTTTCCTCCAAAGGGCAGCCCAGGTTCCCTTGAGCCCTGAAACTTTCTTCCTGATTTTCAAGGCTTGGTTGTCTTATTTCCTGTTTCCTTGTTTCTTGTTTCTAACATTCCTCAAACTGGAATGTTAGAGAATGAAGCAGAGAAAGGAGAGGGGATGAAAGTATTGGCTTCTAGAGGTAGCCTGTAAAGGCTAGAGCCAGTGTGCAGATGGTAGCATATAGGGAAAAGGAGACCCATGGAAAGTGGAGATATGAGAATTTAAAAAGTAAGGAAGTTTTGGCCAAGAGGGCTGGGGTGAAAATTTGGTGTGATCTATGGCTTTTTCTCTGTTCAGTGAGTCTTGTATTCTTCTTTGCTTACATTTTGTCCACTTAAAAAATGCATTTAGTATATTATTAGTTTATAACTGACATGAAAATTGTGGTAATTTGTGATTGTAAAGGATTTTCTCCAGTCACTTTATAAGTCATTACAAAGGTATTGGTGTCCTTGATGAGAAACAAGGTGGAACCTTTTTCTTCCAAGTACTCATAAAGGAAAGCAGCATGGCTCAATGAATGAACAGCAGATTGTGTATCAAGAACCTATAGTGTTTCTGGCTTTGCTTCTTGTAACTCAGAAAGTAATTCTCTCTTCCCATTCTTTTTGCTTTGAAATGTGGCTAGTGGTTCTCCTGGAAACATCTGAATGAGACACATGTGTAATGGAGGTATGTGTGCAGGGAGGTTTTTAGAAACATACGGTATGTTTACCTGACACTTGGGAAAGGAAGCTCAGGCCATCAGTGAATCTCAGGTGACCTCTCAAAGGTAACTGGTGAATGAAGGAGGTGGGGAGACTGAGGCACAGCAAGGTCAAATAACCCTGCTGATGAACGTGTATGCCATTCACATTTGTTGACCCGCCCTTTAATTTATGCATTCCTTGATTTTATTTATTACATGTTAAAATTCTTCTCTTGACATTGCATTTGAAATTATTTTATGGCTGAGTCTTTGAAGGTTTATAATGCAGTGGCCTCCTAATGGCAGGTCAATCAGAAAGAGTTTCCTCTGGCACTGTTTCCCAATGATCTAACTAAGCCACTTAAAACTTTACATGGGAGTCTGGAGAAATGCTTCAGTTCTGTCCTGGAGCTGATGGGCTGAGGTGACCTTAGCCCCTCAGAGAAATATTAGGAGCAATGACTGCCATAGCCACACTGCTTTTGTGGCAGAGAGGGTACATGCTGGAGATTTCTCTGGCTGAAGCTTCTGTGCCAAGTTTCACATGGCCTCACTTACTACTAAGGGGTTGAGAGAACCATGTGAACCCAAGCGTGATGATTGACTGTCTGGGAGCTCTTTTCACACATCGTCACCACCTGCCTTCCTTCCTTCATGCCCTGCAGTCTAGCAAGATCATTCCCATAAAGCCCTTTGAGAACTTTGAACAAATATGCACATCCACTTGTTCTATATCCATTCACAAATATTGGGCACCTATTAAGTGTCTTGCTCCATGCCAGACAAAATGGTGAGTATACCCACGTGTAACACACAATCCCTACTCACCAAAAGAGTAAATACCATCATGTAGATGAGGCATAAGCTCATAGAATAAGATAAAAAATGATAGAGAAAAGGGTTCAATGCAAGTATATTGTACAGTAGCCATGAGAAAAGAGTATGGAACATGAGGAAGAAGATGGACATTACTGATGACAGAAGTGTGTTAAACTCTCATCCCTGCCACTTACTAGCTCTATAACCACAGTGTCCTCAAATGTAAAACAGATGAGGATAGCTGCAAAAATTAAATAATATGTATGAACTGCTTATCACAGGCCCTGATATGTAGTGAATACTCAATACATATCTACATACCTATGTAAAGACTACTGTTACAGAAGTCTCCCCTTACCTGTGGGGTTATGGTCCCAGAACCTCAGTGGATAGTACCACAGCCTGTATGTGTGATTGTTTTTCTTATACATACATACCTATGATAAAGTTTAATTCATGAATAGGCACAGTAAGAGACTGACAGCAATAATTAGTAACAGAATAGAACAATTATAAAAATACACTGTCATAAAAGTTATGTGAATGTGATCTCTCTCTCAATGTCTTACTGTGCTGTGAGGTGAATGACTGTAGGCATGCTGACATAGCATTAGGCTACCGCTGACCTTCTGATGATATGTCAGGAGGAGCATCATTTTCTTCTGGACCATGGTGGATCACAGGTAACTGAAACTGTGGAAAACAAAATCGTGACTAAGTGGAAACTACTGTATTATTATTGTTGTTATTGCTATTATTATTATTATAAGAGCTATAAATTTCAGAGAAGGAGGAGCTCACAGCAGGCTGAGATGAGAGGAAAAGTCCTATAAACCAGGAAGAAGTGGTCCTTGAAGAATGAGTTCAAATTAGACTAGGCTGGAGTAAGGAGACACACTCAGGCAGGAGAGCCAGGGTCTAGAGGCAGCGATGGATGGGCTTTCCGGGAGAATTCACTGGAAGGGCCTGTGAGGGGGCCATGGGAGATGAGGTGCAGGCAGATTTTGGCAAGAGGAAAGCCTCCCTTTCCTCGACCAGATGGCCCCCACTGGCCTTGGTCTGCTTTCCCTCATCTGACAGACACCCAGCTGGAGGAGATCTGGGCTGTGGGCTTTTGGAACATTTCTCACACAGTCATTGTTGGCCACAACTTAGCAGGTACAGAACTCCTACTCCACTGTAAGTAACCTCATGACTAATAATTGAGAATCTTGTTGCTGCTTTTGTTGTTGTGGGGGGAGTGGAGATACCAGACATGTTAACTGAGAAAAACAAGTGGGCAGGTAAAAAAAAAAAAAAAAAAAAATCAGGGCACCTGGGTGGCTCAGTGGGTTAAGCCTCTGCCTTCGGCTCGGGTCCTGATCTCAGGGTCCTGGGATCGAGCCTTGCATCAGGCTCCCGAGCAGGGAGCCTGCTTCTCCCTTTCCCTCTGCTGCTTCCCCTACTTGTGCTTTCTCTCCTTCTCTCACTCTCTGTCAAATAAATAAATTCTAAAAAAAAAAAAAAAAAATCATGGAAATAAAACAGCATCTGTGATTTTCTTATGGATCTTCCCTTCTCCTTCCATAGGCCCCTGTAAAGTTCTGCTCACTTATGACTTAGGAAGCCTTAACATTAGAAAATCATCTCCTTTGGGGCACCTGGGTGGCTCAGTAGGTTAAGTGTCCAGCTCTTGGTTTTGGTTCAAGTCATGATCTCAGTGTCCTGGGATCAAGCCCATGTCATGCTCCATGCTTAGTGGGGTCTCTGCTGAGATTCTCTTCCTTTCCTTCCCTCTCTGCCCCTTTCCTCTCAAATAAAGAAATATATAAATAAATAAACAAATTAAAAAAAAGAAAAAGAAAATCATCTCCTTCCCGCAAAGGGACTCAGCAAATGTTATTGATACTAGTTTGTTAGTGTATTTTCAGTTTGGTGTCCATTACAGTTGTCTTTTTTTTTTTTTTTTTTTTTTTTTTTTTTGCTGTTTCTTACTAATAACATATAGTGGTGAGTTTCCCCTAGCCCCAGAAAGCCCAAAAGGCATTAGGTATCTCCATTACCATTCACAGACCTGCTTAGCTGAATGTGAAGAAGGCTGCTACAGCCAAATTGCTATTTTGAAAGAATGATTATATGTCCCTTGGGAATTTTTTGAAGTGTGTTTCTTGATAGCCTCATGGAGAAGAGAAGCGATAGTACATTTCCCATCCAAATAGGTATGGAAAGCTCATTGCAAATGAGTTTCTGAAATTAGGGGTCAATAAAAGCTGGTACCTGGGCCATCTGTCTAGTGCTTTTCTTAAAATAGGATAATGGAAATAGCTAAGTTCCTTATGTGCATGCTTAACAGCCCCTCCCTTGTTCATTTTAAAAAGGAGTTAGTGTAGCTTTTGGAAAGTGTCACTGAGACTCCTGAGGTCACAGAGAATCAGCCTGCAAAATCCATGGGTTTCAAACTCATTATATATTAGCTACACACTGGAGAGACCAAGCTATCTGGTGCAAGAATGCTATTGTATTCTGTCTTACCCCCATGATTCATGTTGTGCAACAGAGAAAATAGGATGTTTTTTACCTACTCATCTCTTGGGAAGAGGAAGCGCTGTCCAAGAAGAACATGTAGGGGATTGTTTCAATTTTAAATTTGTTAGTTAGTATTATTTAATTTATGTCTTCTATTTTTAAAATAATTGTTTCCTTTGTAACATTGGCTTCAGGCACAATGACAAAGAACGAACATTTTCTAATAAGTAAGATGTTAAATAGCAGCAGTGATTCAGCTAATTGACTTCAATACAGAAACAGGGTGTTCTTGGTTTTTCCCAGAGAGAGGGGATAACAAAAATGAATGGCCCCTAAACTTGATGTCTATTTGAGAGGTGTGGGGATTCTGTATCATTATTAAAAAGACAAGTGCTATAAATTTAATAGACTTCTTAGTGACTCAATGTTAGCTAACCCCAAATCAGTCAGTAGATTGGTGAATAGGAAATGGACAACCTTCTCTGTTAGAAATGTGTTAATATTTATTGTGCTATGGGGGTTGGGTTTTCTGGGAGGCTCTACTTGTAGTAAAAATTATAGGAAAACCTTTAGGCAGAGTCTTGGGAAGAAGTCTATAGTCCCACTTTACCAGCACCATCCAAGAAATAAAAAGAAGGCATTACTCTCTCATGTGTGATGTAGAGGTCTCTTCAAGCCTTTCTCAGAACAACATCTGCCACAGGAGCCTGGCATCCTGTTTGCCAAAGGATTTGTGGTGAAAGAAGTACCAAGAATAGACCCATCAGAGGGGAACAACACAAAGTAAAATACTTCTTTATAGAGCTCAACTATCTCTTGTGTAAAATAAGCCATGCTTTGGATTTTAATGTTCTCCTTTTTATCATCACCTCTTTCAGTTACTAGTCCCTGACAAAACAAGCAAGTGCTGGTATGCTAGACCTCTTTGGGTAAATAGTTAAGAATGACTGCAAGGGTTAGTTTTATATCCTGAGGTGGTTATTCCATTTTCTTAGAATCTTCGGTCAAGAGCTCTTAAAACAGTCTCTTTCTTAAGAACACACTTTGGTCTGCTTCTCAAATTTGTCAGGTCCTGGTGTTGAATTTATAGTCTACTTGGGTCCCCACTTTTTTTTCCCACTCTTTCTGATCATTTTTCTCTTGGTTTTTATTTTCTTCTTCCATGTCACAGCAAGCCTCAAGTTGTTTCTCCTGTTATTTCTGTGGCTTCTGTCAATTTCTCAGAACACATCAACCTAAGACTAAAACTTAAGTCCCACATCTATAGGTTAGTGTGTCTACACACAAAATATAAAGATAACATCCTATTGTATTTAGGAAAGGAGACTCTGGGTCACAATTACAAAAAGAAAGTAGGTCCTCTGCTAGAGTGACCTATTAAAAACCCATCACCAGTATTAATTGGTGCAATTCTCTTGGAAAACAATTAGATGATGTCTGTCACATTGGAAATTGCACATGACTTTTGACTCAACAGTTTCACCATTAGGAATTTATTTTATTGTTATAAGCTTTCTATACTTAAAGACATACACAGGAATTTCATTGGACATTGTTTGAATAAGAATAAAGATGAAAATGACTTAAATATCTCAGAAAATAGGACTGAATAAGTAAATTATGAAATATTTTTATAATATTATATTATAGAGTAGTTAAAAGGAAATAGATCTATTTAGGCTGATATTGAAAAAATAGTGTGGATTAGGTGAATCTCAAAATTTCAGAACTTTTCACATAAAATGATTTTGTGTGTGTTAAAAAGAACAGTGTAATATTGCATTATAAAGTATGAAATAAATATATATGAGTCCATATGATATAAAGAATTAAAAGGGACATTTATGAAAAAACTTGTGAAATCTGAATATGGTCTATAGTTCAGTTAATGATAATAGGAGTATATCAGTGTTAATTTGTTAATTTTGACAAATATATTATGACTATGGAAAATATTAACAATGGGGGACTTGGATGGAAATTCTCTGTAATATATATATTATAATATCTATATATAGATAAAATTTCTATAAATCTAAAAGTTGTTTTTTTTTTTAAGTTTATCTTAAGAAGGCAGTGGAGGGGCTTGAGAACATATAATAAACATATAAATATATAAATAGAAATTTCCGGAATGGTATCCAAGTAATTCCTAAAACCACTTACCATTGGGAAGTAGGATTGAGGCGTGGGAGTGGGGGCATGGGAAATCACAGAAAGAGAGGGAGAGGAGGGTGAAAGTGGGAATTCTACCTTTTCACTTTTTTCCCTCTTTACTATTTAATATTTTCCCTCATGTTTGACATTTATAAGCTCACCATGTTTATCAGACCACTTTTATCCCTCAAGCTTACTCTCAGCTCATCTTTCTGAAAAAAAAGAGGAGACATTTCGTTCAGCTATTGTGCTGGGGAACGTCCTAGGGCCTATAGCTCTCTGCAATTATATTAGCTTAAATTCAGTGTTTATGGCTGCCATATGATGAATCTTCTACCATACGTCTTACATCCTAAGGTTTGAGTGTCTCTTCAGATTGTAACTTGCCATAACATTAGTTGTAGGGCACCAGTTCTTCAAATCAACAATCCTTCTTGCTTGAGATCTATTCTAGTGAAAAACACTTAAGTACTTACGTATATCCCTATCACCCTTTTTCAAAAAAAAATTTTTGCATTTACGATGTCATATCCAACTCACTGTAGTAATAACAGAAAAGTTTTCATTCCACACTGATATCATCTTGAGATCATAGATTGGTTCATCAGAGAAGTTCCCAGAAAAAAATCACTTCCATTTAATTGTATAGGCCGAGGAGAGAAGGATTATGTCAACTAGGGAAGATTAAACCTTCAGCTGTATAGAAAACAGTAAAACAGATAATGAAAGTGAAAGCCAGTTCATATAATTTAGTTCATAAATAGAAGTCAGTCTGAGACAACCTTTCCTACCTCCTTTCAAGAGACAATGAAGATTATAATGTTCAAAATGTATGTGTTGAATTCTAGATTTTTTGAGAATGTTTATGAAGAAACAGAGGTGCATAGATCTTGCCTCGTGATTGGGCTTGAGGAGGGAGTAAAGAGGAGTATGTTTGTTTAAGGAGGACTTAGAAGGAAAGGAATATGATATGATGTCCCACTTCCATGAGGAGTATTTATATGTTAATGGAGATACTTTGAATGTAGAAAATTATCTTGGTGTTTGGCTAAAATCAGTGAATTGTGTACTATGTTTTGAAGGAAAAAGTTTAAAAAGTTCACAGAAGCTAATTTCTTAAACATACACTTTTGTAGAGATTTGTCAAATTTTCTTCATAAATCCATTTTTTGTTTTAATTCTTGGGTTAAGCTGATAGTGTTTTGTTTCTTGGTTTCTTTATATTTAAAGTACATCTCTAGTAACTATGTATTCTTAAAAATATCTATTCTGACAATCTTTTCTTTTTTAAAAGATTTTATTTATTTATTTGATAGAGATCACAAGTAGGCAGAGAGGCAGGCAGAGAGAGAGAGAGAGAGAGGAGGAAGCAGGCTCCCCACTGAGCAGAGTCAGATGGGGGCTTGGTCCCAGGATCCTTGGATCATGACCTGAGCTGAAGGCAGAGGCTTTAATCCACTGAGCCACCCAGGTGCCCCTATTCTGACAATCTCTCTTTAGCCCATAAGCAATTAATAAAATTATTATTGTGGCTGGATTTAGGTCTACCACTTTATTATTTTTCTTTTGTTATCTTTCTGTTCTTTCTCTTTTTCTCTTCTTTGGTAGTATTTGAATTATTTAAAAATGCACTTATGGGGCACCTGCCTTTTGCTCAGGTCATGATTCCCGGGTCCTAGTATAGAGCCCCTCATTGAGCAAATTGAGTCTCCTGCTCAGTGGGAAGCCTGCTTCGCCCTCTCCCACTTCCCCTGCTTGTGTTCCATCTCTCGCTGTATCTCTGTCAGTTAAATAAATAAAAAAAATCTTAAAAAAAATGCAATTATCTTTTGTATTTTCAGATATACCTCTTTGTATTGTTTTTAGTGTTATTCTGAAGATTATGATACACATACTTAACTTTTCACATTCTACTATATAGAATTAACGTTGTACAATTTCATTGTAGAATGTAGAAACTTTACAACAATGTGAGTCTATTCTACCACCCTATCTTTTGTGCTATAATTATCATACATATTTTATCAGTATAACTTATGATGCCTAATAGATAATTTTTTTTTTTTGGTAAGCACTTATGAATTTAAAATAAAGGGGAAAACTTTCTTTATATTTACTCAGATATTTACCATTTTTGATGTTTTACAGTTTTTATTGTATACTTGAGTTTTCATTTGGTACCATTTCCTTTCAGCCCGTAGTTTCCTTTAGCTTTTCAACATATCAGCTGACAATAAATTCTCTTAGTTTTATTTTATTTTATTTATTTTAATTTAATTTAATTTTATTTTATTTCTTTTAAGATTTTTATTTATTTGACAGAGAGACACACAGTGAGAAAGGAACACAAGCAGGGGGAGTAGGAGAGGGAGAAGGAGGCTTCCCACCTAGCTGGGAGCCTGATTCGGGGCTCGATCCCAGGAACCTGGGATCATGACCTGAGCTGATGGGCAGATGCTTAACAACTGAACCACTCAGATGTCCCTCTTAGTGTCTTTTATATCAAAATGTCTTTGTCTTCATCCTTGAAAAATATTTTCACTGGATACTGAATTCAGGATTAATAGTTCTTTAAAAAAATGTCCCACTCTCTTCCAGCTGCCATAATTTCTAATGAGAAGTCATTCCATTTGAATCATGGTTCCTATGTGTAGTGTATTTTTATCTTACTGTTTTTAATATTTTTTCTTTATCTTTGGTTTTCAGCAATTTGGGTACAATTAAACTGGGCATAGCCATCCTGTTTGGAGTTCACTGAGATTTTTGGATCTGTGAATTTAAGTCTTAACAGCAAATTTGTAAGATTTTCAGCCATTATACCTTTGAATATTTTAAATGCACATTTTTCTCTCCTTTCCTTATGGGATTCTAGTTATACACATATTAGATCTTTTAAAAAAAAAAATTCTATGGGTCCATGTGTTCATGAAGCTCTGTTTCATTTTTTTCCAGTCCTATTCCCCTTGGTCTTTTAGACTGGATTTTTTTTTCTATTTTCTTCAAGCTTACTGACTATTCTGTATTTTCCATTGTATTATTAGGCACATTCAGGAATTTTTAACATTAGATATATTGTGTTTTTTAGTTTTAGTATTTATAGCTTTTAAAATAGTTTCTGTTTATCAGAAGATACTTACTGCCTTTTCATTTATTGTGAGGATTATTTTCCTTTATTTTGTTGGGGGCAGTTTCTTTATTTGGTAAGAAATTTTGAATTATACCCTGAACATTGTGAATGATTGGGGATAGGTATTCTGAATTCTGTTATGGTTTCTTGTT
The DNA here is from genome assembly GCF_011764305.1 of Mustela putorius furo. Lineage (NCBI taxonomy): Eukaryota > Metazoa > Chordata > Mammalia > Carnivora > Mustelidae > Mustela > Mustela putorius. The sequence continues at coordinate 2,318,477 of NW_025421294.1, forward strand.
CTGTTTCAGCAGGCAAATAACTTGGTGACTCAAACTACAAATGCTATCTCTTTTATGGTGGCTTAGCCTTCAGTTTAGTGTTTTTTTGGTTTGTTTGTTTGTTTGTTTTTTCTTTTTTTGCTGAGATGCTTGGAGATTTCCATATGCATGTGAGAGTCATGGGTTATTCAGATACTTGAGAAGAGGGTACCTAAAAAATTGAGGGCCCTTTCTCTTTGGATCACTGCTTTATAGAATTTCCTTCTCATCGTCTTATAGCTGTGGTTGCCCCTACTTCTGTCTTTTGGTCCTTTCCCCACCAAAAAGGTGACTTCCTATTAGAAATATAGTCACTCTGACTTCAGCATGACTTTAAGCAGAAAGCGTGGAAATTGTTAACTCACCCAGCATCAATTCCTTTTCTCAGTTCTCAGTTTTTACCCAGGACTTCACTCTGGAAATCTTTGGATATTCAATTTGTTTGTATAATTTATCTATGCTTTATAGTTATCTGTGGCTATAGTCTGATCAGAGACTTCTTGGTCATACTGAAAGTAGAAAAATAGTTTAAAATAAAGCCATTTTCTCCTCTAATAATGTGAAAAAGTGTGATCTGTTTGTTACCTATAGGAGTTCAAAATTTAAGACTAAGAGTATATTGGGTATAAAATATAAACTCAGATAATGGGATGCCTGGGTGGCTCAGTCAATTAAGTGTTTGCCTTTGGCTCAGGTACGATCCCAGGGTCCTGGGATCGAGTCCCACATCAGGCCCCCTACTCAGCGTGGAGCCTATTTCTCCCTCTGCCTGCTGTTCAGCCTGCTTTTGCTCTCACACCCTCTCATTCTTTCTCTCTTGCAAATACATAAATAATATTTTTTAAAAAATAAAATATAAACTCAGGTAAGCTCCATTGTGGTTTCCACTTACATAAAATCACCACAAAACTATGTGAACAGGATAAACATAAATAAAAAATATTAGGGGCACCTGGGTGGCTCCATGGGTTAAAGCTTCTGCTTTCGGCTCAGGTCCTGATCCCACAGGATCAGATCCTGATCAAGCCCCACATCAGGCTCTCTGCTCCGCAGGGAGCCTGCTTCCTCCTCTCTCTCTCTCTGCCTGCCTCTCTGCCTACTTGTGATCTCTGTCTGTCAAATAAATAAATAAATCTATTAAAAATTTAAAAAAATTTTAAAATGCTCCAGAGATAATTTTTAGACTCATTAGCAATATTTGAGGACCTTTGTTTGAAGTCTGTGATGTAACATTCAGCAATAGGTGAGAGATTTGTCTAAAGGTTCTGAAAATAGGTACCAGTCCACTGATGTTCTCTAAGGCTTTAAGTGGGTCTTCCAGGAACTTGAAGGCCTCAAAGTTCTCAAATGAAGTTGTCTAAACTCTATATAGTAGAAAAAGTCATACTAATGCATGTGAATTCAATAATGGCAGTGGGAAATGGTTATATGTGGAACAATGTCAGAAGTCCAAATAAGTATTTATGGAAAGAATACGAGAACCACTGGTTTAAATTTTTATATGAAGAGAAAGTAAGAACAGAAAAGTTATTATATATAATTGAGAAGTTCAATGTGGAGTTAATTCTGCATGCATGACTTCTGAATCAGAAGTAGAAGGAATATTTTTAAAAGAAATGAAAGCTGAGTTTCTTAATCTTTTCTGAAATGTAGAAGCTTCAGGATCTATTTTCTGTCTCTACCTGTTATTGTTGCTGGTTGTCCAATGAAAAGAACAAGAATCTGAGATGCCAAAAGGGAGGGAAACTGCATAGGGATGAGGGTCATTTCCAAACTCTGGCCCACAGCTCAACAGCAATTCATTAAGCTTTCACAAGTATGAAATTTAGTTGCTGGTGATGTGTGAAACTAAATTATTGAGGCTTGAATGTCTTTATAGCCAATGAGCTTGGAGGAGGGAAATTAGATCGGGGTGTGTTCATGAGTTGAACCAAGCTGGTTTACTGGTTTATGCATCTCTGCTGATGGTGCACTTGCTGTTGGTGAGGACGTAGCAATCTGTGAAAAGGTCTTTGAAAAACTCCAGGGAAGCTCTGTGTTTTGCTCCTAGAGGAAGTCCCCAGGCAAACACACTTGGAGGCTCTCGAGTTTTATTGGGAACCAGGGATTTGTCATGGCTCAAAGAAGCTTTTGGAATTGCTCATTATGGAGCCTCCCCTTGAAAGGTCTCCATATTTTTATTCAGCTTGATGTTTTAGTTGGCCTGGGGTCACTTTGGCTGGAAGATTTCTTCCATTTTCTTTAGGTTGTTTCTGGAGGACAAAGTCACTCTTTGAGTTCCCTTTACAGAGGACTCAGGCAGCCTGCAGGCTGTATTGGGCCCTTCAGACCTCCCAGTATTCTCCTTCCTTTTTGGGGGAGATAGAATGGCCAAAGATTTGTTGACTGCGTTTACTGCCCTTGAGAAGGTATTTAACTGAACCAGTGGGTGATATGCTGCTTACATTTAGTAGAAATTTAGTAGATTTAGTAGAAATTTCCCTAGGAGGGCACCTTCTCAATTATTTGCCCCTCACCTTTTTATAATTTCTGATCCTATAGACTTTACCCATCATCCAACACTCTGTTACCCTATGATTCTGTGACAGCTAGGTTTCAGGTCTCTGTAGCAATGTGGATGCTGATTGAGACACTGTGGTTACTCTGGCAGAGATGGAGACATCACTAGAATAGCTAGACACCAAAGACATCTAAGCATTCTCTTTTAATGGCTATCATACTTTTCACTTCACTGTATTCCAGTCTGAACTGGTGGATTTCTACCACTTCTCCAGACTTTAACCTTGGGAATTCTGAATTTTACCCTGGAATTTCAAATTCCCTGTTTCTGCCTGCTGCTTTGTTTACCTTGCACCAGAACGTATCTTGTATGTTCCTCACTCCAGACTTCAGAGCTGATTTCTAATTTTGATCTTCCCAGAGAGAGGGTTTCAACAGGAAATCTTTTTTCTCCATACCAACAAGCTTTGATGAACTAAATTGTTCACAGCTATTCTGGGGAGACGGTTATCTTAAATGGAAAGAAAGGAAACATGGCAATTTGTTCTAGAATATTATGTGTTTAAAAAACTATAAGGAGTTTCTTGCAGTTGGAGTGTGGTAAAAACAGAATGACAAACACTGCTATGGGAATGTGGATTGGTACAAGTTTTCTGAAGGGCAATATGGAAAAATATTTGAGGAACTTTAAAAATCTACATATTCTCCTTCTAGAAATTTTATCCAAATAAAATAAATAAAGATGCACTAAATATTTGTTTGAACTGATTCCATTATGAGTAATTAACATAACCCATGGGCTCCAAATGGGAATTAGATAAATACAGTTAATCCTTGAACAACATGGGTTTGAACTATGCAGGTCCACTCATCTGCAGATTTTTTTTGTAATCAATACAGTACTATAAAATGTATTTTCCTTATGATTTTCTTAACATTTTGTTTTCTCTAACTTACTTTTTAAAATAAGAATACAGAATATAATGTGTAAAACATACAAAATGTGTTAATCAACTGTATTATCATTGAGGCTTCTGGTCAATAACAGACTATTGGTAGTTATGTTTTTGGGGAATTGGAATTATACCAGGATTTCTGATTGTACAAGGGGTCAAAACCCCTAACCCCCATGTTGTTCACCTATAATAAGTTGAGACATGAAATTGCTGATCGTGGATACATATTGACTTAAACAAAACACCTTTTTGTATGATTCATGCTAATAAATTGTGGGATGTTCACATGATAGACTTCTCTGTAGGTATTGAAATATCATATTTAAAAAAATACTTAATGTTCATAAATAAAATACTATATACCAAAGGTAGGATAAAAAGTATGTAGTATGATCTCCATTTTATTTTATTAGAATACATGTTTATATATATTTGTACATATATGATTAGAAAATGACTAGAAGAAACATTCATTTTAATACCATTTCTCTGGATGATTGGATTATTCATTTTTTTTTTCTTCTCTAATAACTTTATTCTTTAACTCTCGAATTAGGCATTCAGTTACAGAGGTCTCTCCTCAAACCCTCAGGAAAGTATAAAAACAGTAAGACAAAAAATGAATGATCCTAATGGATTATTCATTTTTTGTCTTACTGTTTTTATACTTTCCTGTCTTTCCCAAATATGTGTGGTTACAATAATGCTAGTTTCTGTATTTCCTCCAGAAGTCATATAACAAGCATTTATGGTAAGCATGTTACTGCATACTCTTCAAAATGATTTCAATGAATTCACAATAATATCTTCAATAGAATTCCATCAATTATTTAAATATCCCTTAATGGAAGGTTTTTCAGTTGATCCTTTCTTCCTTCCTCCCTCCCTCTCTCCGTTCTTTCTTATGTAAATAACTCAAGGCTCCCTTTCCCATATTTTGGATTATTTCTGTAACATATATTCCCAGAAGTAAAATCTCTGTTAGGCATGAAAGGGGGCAGGGAGAGATTAAACTGGAAGCTGAATGTTACCCGCATACTTCTTGAGAACCTCACCTCTGAGCCCCGTCAGCCTTTTGAGGTGCTGCAAAGACACTGGTGTAACACCATTTCTTGTCGTTAATGGAAACATTATCATTTTCCACAGTTCTGATTCCAAGGCAGCAACATTTAAAGAGCTCAGCTCAGGTGGAACAGCTTAGTGTTTGTATTCCAGCTTAACCTAGGAGAGAAACCTCACAAAATCAGATAAAAACGGTGCCAATCTGTCAGGTCAGCCACATACCTTCCCATTTTTCATTATTTCTCTTTGCTCAGGTGATATTTGTATACCTTTGGCTGCCCAGTGCTTGCTTGGCATAAACCCACGTGGCGGCTCATGGCTATGGGGTTCAGAGGAAGACTGTGTGAGTGCTGGGCTTCCCAGAGCCCTTTGATGTGTGAGCAGCATCTGACAGTGCTGAAGACTGGTGTGATGAAAGAGGCTTTATGTTCTCCATCCACGTGTAAATCATGCTTTGGAGGAATACTGTCTCTTCCTTCAGAAAGCTTCGGTGCCTGGACACATGACTTTAAACTGGTATCTACTCTCATTTTTATTTGAACACAGAAGGGTGTAAGGCAGTCAGAGGACACAGAAGGGCAGCCTCCGATAGCCTTCATGGTATTTGGGAGGTATATCATCTCCATCCCTCCGACCTGCATGTCCTCATATGAATGGGTATCTGCTGAGGGCCTGGTACAGCTGGGGGGTTAGGCCGAGCCAGCTGCAGGAGATCCTGGGGGGTGTGGGAGCTTTCTTCATTGACAGTAACAACCGTATTGCAAAGCCTAGGAGAAATCAGCTACTGTCTGCTGGTTCACAAGCTTTTGTTGAGCTCTTGACTATTTATCAGATGATGCTAGGCCTGAAAATAGCAGATGAATAAAACATGCTTCCTGCTCTGCAGGAGCTCACATGATCAGATAAGACATGCAAGTAAATGGATCATTGGTAGCCCGAGAGATGGGGACACAAGATGAATAAAGAGAATGTTGTGGGGGACACAGAGGGGAAGTACCGGAATTGGGGATGTTTCCAGGGGAGGTGAGATTTGAGTCAGGTGTTAAAGGATGAATGGTAACTGCTGCCAGTTGGTTGAAGAAGGGGAAAAATATACCTTTTTTGGAGGGTCAGTGGAAACTCTATTGCTGGTGTTGGGGAGGCTCCTCACTGAGCTCTGGACAAACATATGTTTACTGACCGCTGGATTATGCCAACTGCTTTTGCACCTGTTGACAGTGGGCTATGGCTGCCTTGTTGGTACCCTCTGAACAGAAGAGAGCTACTTGCAAGAAATAAACCATATGCATCCAAGTCCAATGGCCAGCTGTGTGCTTCTGTTCTTCTTTGGGTCTTTTCCTTGTTTTTGGAGTTTTTAGATGGCAGTAATGTGATCAGCTACTTCTAATTGTGAAGCTGATTCACGCTTATCATTAAAATTTCAAGCAGTCCATGCAAATGTAAGAAAGAAAGAATTACATCAAATCCTTCAGCATACGATCACTGGTGTTAACATTTGGCAAGCATCCTTCCACACACCCTTCTATATACCCTCGCTGAAACACTTCTGTAGAAATGTCATACGATTCAACTGAGCAGGCACCTCCTGTACCATGACTGTGCAAGAAATTTGGCATACGCCAGTGAGCAAGACTGATAGGGACCTGCCTAGAGGAGTTCCACTTCAATTTTAGCTTAGGGTGGACTCTGGAAAGAACTGATTACAAAATCACATGTGGACCAGAAGCCTTTCCCATTATAGGGCCTTTGCACAAGAGTTGTTTCTTTGCTGTTTCCCTGCTTCCCCTATACTAGGGACAGATAACTCTATCAATAGTTATATTGTACAAACAGTATATACAGGTAATTTTATACAGTTATCAACAGATACAGGTTATGTCCCTGTCTGTCCAATATAATTAATGGAAGTATTTTTTCTCTTGTATGGAAAAATCATTGATCCATTTTTATTTTTAACTGATCATATTACTAAGTTTCTATTACTTTAAATATTTTTTTTATCTTATGAACAGTTATGTAACAAATGTTCTTTTTATACATCTTGGCCATTTATGTTAGGATTAAATTCCTAAAAGTAGAATTACTAGATCAAATGTTGTTATACACATTGAACTTTTGATATGTGTTGCAAAATATACACTGCTCTTCCATGAGATTCCATCAACACTTTGTAAATTACCATTTCCCCATACTCTACCAACACTAGGAATCCTCAATTTATAAAACTTTTGACATCTGATGAAATTTCAGGTTTTTAAAAAATTTGTTTACATTTCAGTTTTAATCGACTTTTATTTGTTACTAGTTCAATCATTTTCATCCATTCATTTATTCTTTGTCTTCCTTTGTGAACATCCTATTCATATCCTTTGCCAGTTCTTTTTTTTTTTTTTATTTAATATTCCTATTGTGGTACTAGTCTTTTTTATACTAATGATTTACAAGTGCTCTTCATATATCAAGGACACTAACACTTTGCTGTACTTGTTGCAGATATTTTTTCTCATATCATTTGAGATTTTATTTTTCATGTCGTGTTTTTGTCATAGAGAGGTAAAACAACACAATAATGTCATATCTAATCACTTTTTCTTCTGTGGTTTTGTGTTTTTATGAAATTCTTTTCATCCATTTCTGACCGTCTTGACTCATTGCTTGTGCCTGACTGAATTTGAGGCTTGAATGAAAGCCAAATGGCTAAGAATTCATTCTAATAAGACAGAGGCTGTATCGGTAAAAAATGAGAAAACATCAAGAAAATGTGTCTGAGATCATTTTTGCCCTCTGTCTCCACTGGTTGCGGGATCTCCATGCTGCGGTTTCTGAACAGTCTGAGAGCACACGTAGGTAAGATGGCCTTTCCACAAACACAAGAAATGAAGAAAACCATCTTTTCTCTGTGAAGAAGGTCCTCTGCCAGTCCGAGTGTGGACTGAGCAGTACCAAGGGCTGAACGGAGCCTAAGTAACAGAAACAATGGAAGCCAATGGATGTAGAAGATAAAATCCATACTGAAGAGCTAATGTGAAATAGCTGTCATTTGTTAAGGTCTACTCTGTGTCCTCTAATGTCCTACAGGATAGATAATCTTGTCCTCATTTTATATATCTGAAAAACTAACCAACAAATAAGGCTTACAGGGGTGAGATGTTTGATCCAAGGGCATATAGCTAGTAAGTAGAAAAATTGGGTTTTGAACTCTGATGATATGATGGAAAAGCTAGTGCTGTTAAGTATTCATTAGGCATTGCACTAAGTGCTTTATGTATACTAGCTCTTTTCATGTGGCAGCGATCATTTGAGGTAAGCATTTCTGTATTAAAGATGAGAACGGTGAAGTCTAGAGCAGCTAAGTAGCATGCCCATGATCATATAATAAGGGGTTGTAGAATCAGGGATTGAACCAAAGCATTTTGTCTTTTCTCTCATTTTGTATTTTATTTTATTTTTAGATCATTTATTTATTTATTTGACAGAGATGACAAGTAGGCAGAGAGGCAGGCAGAGGTGGGGGGGAAGCAGGCTCCTGCTGAGCAGAGAGCCCGATGTGGGGCTCGATCCCAGGACCCTGAGATCATGACCTGAGCTGAAGGCAGAGGCTTTAACCCACTGAGCCACTCAGGTGCTCCTGTATTTTATTATTAAAATACTTTATTGTTTATATTTATGAAATGCTTATGCTTATTAAAATTTCAAGTAATACATGAAACAAATCCTTGTTTGTTGTTTCCCTCAGTCCATTCTGCTTGCTCCCAATATATGTTCTGAATTAGCAGTTGTCCTTGGGAGAACTTAGCACACTATTCCCACCCCTATGCTTTGAAGGTTATGTTCCTGTCTGTTATCTTCATGAAAATATATTTTTTTGGCAACTACTAAATGGAGAATGGGAATGATTTATATAATTACCAGGCAATATTGGGGTGGTCAAGTGTGACCACAGTACCTGGGAAAAGTTAATAAGTGAGTGATTGTTTAATTACTTAACTACTAGTGATTTTCCAGGAATCGAACCATTTGGTTTTGCACTCGAACATTTTCTATTAAGTCAATTGGAAATAACTGTGAGACAGCAGAGTTGTGAGCTACAGAGGTCATTGCATTGGGGTGGCCATTATTGATTCCACCATGGGGTTCCACTAAAACATATGTAGAGACATTGACCAATTATTTTAATGCATCCTCCCTTTTATTAGGCATGACTAACACACTGGGCAATCAAAATAAACTTGTGCTTTCCAAATCTTGCTCCTCAAGCTGGAATTTTTTTCTCTGGTGTGCTTATATTTCCTTTCCTTTTGACCTTATTGGAAAATATTTCCTCCAAACGAGATCATTAAATTTGAGTATATAAATGAGGAACATTAGATTTCAGAAAATCTTTTGATGCGTAGAGATCATTTGTATTTGGGCATTTTTCCTCTCCTTTTCCCCAGCACACACACATAGAGACAGTTCTAACCACCCCCACAATTTCTCTCTCTCCTCAACTAATTGGTTTTGGGATATTCAGCAAGCACCAAGACATGAATAATTCAATGAGAGTTATTAGAAAGAAACAAAGGTGAAATAATTTTTTTTCCTGGATACAAAGAAAATGTTTCTTACCCTCAGAGTTAGGCCTTTTAGCAGGTGTCAGAATCACCTGGAGAGCTTGTTAAAACACAGGTTCCTGGATCTCACCCCCACATACTCTGATTCAGGAATCTACTGTGGACTCTAAGAATTTGCATTTCTTACAAGTTGCCTGTGTTTCTGATTGCACTGGTTTTAAAACATGGTCACAGATTGTTCTACACTTCTTCCCTCCGAGCTTTCCTCTACCTCTGCTTTTCTATCACCTCCATATTCAGTTAACCAGTAAAGCCTGTAGATTTTACCCTTTAAATGTTTCTCACACTTGATGATTCATGTACACTGACTACCACTGGCCTGCCCTCTCCATCTCTCACCTGAGCTATTGTAATCATCTCTGTATTCTACTCCATGTCTCTAATATTTCCCCTGCCTTAAATCCATCTACCACTCTGTGTAGACAGAACTGTAGACAGTTCCTTCTTGTCTTTCTGTCCTATAAAGTTCTCATTTGTCTTTTAAAACTCACTTCAGAAATTATCTCCTCAAGGAAGCCTTCCTTGAAACCCCTTGAAACCCCTCCTGGGATCAATGGTTCTCTTCTGTCTCACGTATTCCCTGGTATATATATTTAATTTAGTTTATTTTCCATTTATTGCAAATGTGTATGGTGATTTCTTCCCTTAGAATGTAAGGGAAAATAATATAATTCTGCTTTGGGCAGAAATTATACTTACTCATCTTCCTACCACAACCACCTGAGGCAGGAACATAATACATGGGAGACTGTACTGGGCAGTAACACTAGATCAGGCAGTGATGACATACTGAGCCAAATGCTATTAATTTGCTTAACAAATATTACTGAGCACTGTTAATAGGCTGAATTGTATGCCTCTCCACCCCATTCAGATGTTGAAGTCCTAACTCCCGGTACCTCAGAAGGTGATTGTATTTGAAGATAGGGTCTTCAAAGAGGTAATTAAGTGAAAAAGAAACCTTTAGATTAGGCCCTAATCCAATAGGACTAGTGTCTTTATAAGAAATCCTTTGTAAGAAAAGGAGGTTAAGACACAGACACGAGTAGGGAAGGCTATCTACAAACTTAGGATAGAGGTCTCAGAAGAGACCAACCATGCCAATAACCTTGATCTCAGACTCTTAGCTTTCAGAAAGGTAGAAAATACATCTCTTAAGTCATCCAATCTTTACTACGTGGTTATGGCAGCCCTAGAAGATACAAGTACCTATTATGAATTAGGGGTTATTCCAGGTTCTGGTAAGATTTAGATGAATTCCACACACGGGTTCCTGCCCTCATGGAGCTTGCAATCTACTAGGGGTCTCTTAGATACAAATCAAATGATTATTAAATTCAATACAATAAATGGGCTCTGCATAGGCCTGGATGGGCAATGATGATGCAGCCAAATACTGATCTCAAGGAGTTTACGATGTAACTGCAGAGACAATGCTTAACATGTGTAGAGAAGTGAAGAGACGGTGCAAGACTACTTAAGACTGAAGATAAAAATGTCCTTAGGACTACCAGAATGGGGAGGGATTACTTAGAATAAAGTGTTTGGGGAGAGCACCTAAACAGACCTCAAGGAGGTAGAACTTCAGATAGGAAGGGCTTAGACTGAGAGAAATGCAGCCTACACCCATGGAAAAGGGCAACATGAGTAAAGATACAGAAGTGGTTAGCCCAGTGCTTTCAGTAGTAGAGTATACACTTAGCAAATCATCTGTTGGAGAATAAGGGAAGTTAATAATTGCCAGTATTTCTCTGTGCCAAGTGCTGTGCTAAGTGCTTTGTAAATGTTGTCTCATTTAATCTTTTAGACAAAGCTATAAGTAGATAGTAGTATTTTCATTTTACAAGTTAAAGCCTAAGGCTCAGAGAATTAAAATAATTACCTATGGCTATTGCAGGTCATTTGTTAAAAGAATAAATGAAAGAGGGGTGCCTGGGTGGCTCAGTCAGTAAGCATCTGCCTTCGGATCAGGTCATGATCCCAGGGTCCTGGGATTGAGTCCCACATTGGGCTGCCTGGTCAGCGGGAAGCCTGACTCTCCCTCTCGCACTCCCCTTGCTTGTGTTCCCTCTCTCCTTATCTCTTTCTCTGTCAAATAAATAAATAAATAAATAAATAAATAAATAAATAAATCTATTTAAAAAAAAATAAATGAGAGAGATGACACCTAACAGTAATTGGTAAGTAAAGAATGTGGTATCTTTTCGAAGAATCATTAAAATGAAAATAATTGAAAGCTTACTCTGGTGGCTGTTTGTAGAGTGATGTGAGTCAGTGGTTCTCAAACCTGGCTGCATGTTAGAATCATATGGAGAACTTCGAAAACTCCCACTGCCCATACTATAACTGAGGACACAAGATCTCTAGCAGAAATCTGTTCCCCCAAATCCTTCCTCCATGTCTACTCTTCTCCCCTGGCCCACATACACTCCAAACCTATTCCCTCCACCTTTTCAATTTTTATTGCAGTGTGTTTTTGTTATATTTTATTTCTCCCTATCTGACTAACGCTTTTAAAAATGTGGTACCCACTAGGAGTTTTTCCCTTGTAGCAAATCTGTGGAGTACTTCCTATCTCTTCATTAGTAGGACCAGATTAAGAACAAGCTAGTCATAGACTTTCTTTAACTTTTCTCCTAGTTCCTGAGACTGTTTCTCTTCTCTTCTCTTCTCTTCTTTTTTCTTCCCCTTCCCTTCCCTTTCTTTCTCTTCTCTTCTTTTTCCCTTCCTTCCCCTTCCCTCCCCTTCCCTCCCCTTCCTTCCCCTTCCCTCCCCTTCCCTCCCATTCCCTCCCCTTCCCTCCCCTTCCCTCCCCTTCCTTCCCCTTCCCTCCCCTTCCCTCCCATTCCCTCCCCTTCCCTCCCCTTCCCTCCCCTTCCTTCCCCTTCCCTCCCCTTCCCTCCCATTCCCTCCCCTTCTCCTTTCATCCACACATCCATTTAACTTTAGCACTCATATGGCAGGGTAACTCTGGCATATATTGTAAATATTTACTTCTCTTGTTAAATTATTTGTTTACATAGTTATTCCATATCCTCTATCTGTTGTAAGCTTCCTTTTGTTTGTCTGCCTCTTTTTCTCATTTTACCCACCAAATCCCCCAGGTGGTAAGAAACACACCTGTTTTATTTACCCTGTACACCAAGTAGCACAAAGCAGCTTCACAGGTAGTAGAAAATATCTTTTCAAGAAAGATGTTAATAGTCCTTTCTACCAAAAGAAAGGTTAAGAACCTGTGTAGCCCAGCTAACATATTATGAATTTTAAATTATGATGGAAAACACAGCTGGCAGATTATGGGCTTTATGTTTTCTTCTGCCCACTAAGACCGGGCATGATGAGCTGTTCTGTAATCATGGGAGGGGCATGGGTATGCAGAGAGCTCTTTGGTCTGGCTTGGAGCACAGTGACTCTGCTTGAAAGACTCCCCTTCACTCCATTTCTGTTTTCCTACAGGCGACACCATCAAACCTCTTAAATAGCAGTTCTCAGATTCATTACCTCAGGAGTTCATGCAGCCTGAAAATATAAAAAGGGTCAAGAAAACTTTAGATAAATTAAGGGAATACAGGTCTGTTGATTGGTGGTTTTGAAGGGAAAGGGAATTTAGGGATGTGTGTTATCTCTACCTCTGATAATATCCTCCAGATTAGTCCTTCCTTAACAAATTTCTCTTTGGTCCTGTCCTCAGAGATGGCCAAACTGCATTTCTTCTGTGTTTCAGGGGTACAGAAATATAGTATGGTCACCAATTCTACATGCTCTGGCACATAATTTCAGTCAGACCTATGGGAGCAAATGGTGCTGCCCTGTGTGTCATCACTGAATCCCTAACAAGAAGTGGAGATTTTGGAAAATCCCAAAGGTGTCTCTTGTTCTGATAGTCCTTAAATTTTATTGTATTTTATTGGCTTACAACAGCAGAAATATATGTTGTCATAGTCCAGGAAGCCATAAGTCTGAAATCAGTCTCCTTAGACAGAAATTAAAGTGGGGCTGCATTCCTTCAGAAGGTGTGAGGGCAGATAGAATCTGTGCCCTGTCTCTGCCAGCTTCTGGTGGCTGCCAGCATTCTTTAGCTTTTGGCCACATCACTGTGATCTTTGCTACTATTCTTAATTTTCTTCTCCTCGGTGTTTCTGATTTCCCTCTTCCTTTCTCTTTTGAACTCTTGGGATGGTACTTAGCATCCACCAGGATAATCCAGAGTAATCTTGTCATCGCAAAACCCTTAACTTAAGCATATCTGCAGAAATTTGGTCATTCAGGGTAACCTTCACAGGTTCTAGAGATTAGGGCCAGGGATTAAGACAACTTAATGTAAATATTATGGTAAAAATTTATTTCTCTCACAGAAGAATCCTGGAGATAGGCAACCCAGGGTTGGTAAGGTAGTTGTACAATGTCAGCAGAGTGATGGTCTGAAGTAATTGGCCGAATATATTATGAAGGAAACTTCTAATCAGAGCTGTACAAAGGCTTAATGAAATGCTGAGCAAGGATTCTGTGGTTGATTCTATTAATTCCAAGAAGAAAAGCATCAGGAGAACCCCGGGGGCAATTTGAAGAAGATGGCTCCATTTCTGCAGCAAAGATGCCCATCCAAAGAGACTGTTTGAGAAAGGTGCAGACAGAGCTTGCCATCATGTCACTTCACTACTACCTTTCTGGGGAAGTAGAAAGGACAGCTTAGAATTTCTTTTAAAATGTGTTGACTTAAGTCCTCCTTATTTTACTTTTCCGAAATGTTCCAGACATTGTAAATAACTTATGTAGAATGAAGGATGGCAGGTCAGTTTGCTGCCAAATCAAGAATGAGAAACTGGGGGACGTTTGTGCAGGAAAATTCCACTCAGCCCAAGCTGCCAGGGTCTAGGGGAAGCTGACATTTCAGGGAGGATGAATACAAACAGCATTTTCCTGGTGCTGTTAATCACGTGGACACAGAAAGAGCAGGCTAAAGAAACTCGTCCAAAACCAGACAATAGCAACTTCCTGTCACTTTGAAAAATAATAATGACCACGCCGACTATGGGATGAAGCTCCAGCAGTAACAATAGACAAAAGAGAGGAAGTACGCCTTTGAGACTTGAGATTCCAAATGGCAGTAACCACTTGTCAAGGATTATTGTGTGTCCACTGACCTCAAACTATTTCCTTGGCCATCCAACAGTGAAAGCCAAAGAGCACGAGGGCACCAGGGATTCTTCCTGTGTGAAAAGTGGGGTTTCAATGCTCAAATGCTCACGAGGCCTGAACTCTGTCACTAAAGCTGAAAGGCATTATTTTCTTAGCAACTGACTTTCCAGTGGGTGGAGGGCCATGGGCTGCTTTGTTGGGAGCAGGCATCCATAACTCTGTCTTTAGTTTAAAGTGGAGAACACTTTTTAGCATTCTCTGAAATTAGAAAAACAAAATGCTCATGCTTCAAGCAAATCAGCCCCGAATCAGAAATGGCAAATATCTTTGGGGTACTCAATTTAATACATTGGCCGTGAATGCTAATATGATTAAACAGATGTGGGATGGGCTGCAAAATCATATATTCTGCTCTGAATTTTCATGACCTGGTTCACTGTTTTATTTGAGTGAGTCAGGGTCCTCTATGAGTTTCATGCACCCTAAGCACCCCTAAAGCAGGGGTATGCCCCTGAGCAGGCAAGGCCTGCTGCCATATTAAAACAAGTTCCTGGTTATTCTTGCTGCCAAATATGAGATGATTTTTCCCTACATGTGGGATAAGCAGTGATAAAACTGCCCAATCTGAGCTTTTTATTCTGAATAAAAAATGAAAATTACTTAAACACGAGGTAACAGAGCATCTTAATAGTGGATCCGGACAATTGTATCAAAAAAGACCCTATGGCATAATGGAAAAGAGAACTCAATGCCATTTCTGGTAATTATAGTCCAGAGGGAGAAGTAGTAAATAGGCTGAAGGATGCTCAATGGTGAGGTTAGGGATGACAGTTATGCTTTTGAATTATATTTATCTTTAAGGCTTTTCTCTTTATATTTTTTTTGAAGCTGGTAATATCAATTTGAACTCTGGACATATAAGCAAAATTTTATGAAATGCGGCTCTGATAACACCCTTTATGTTTATTTTTATGTGTGCTAAGAAGAGATAGGGTGGAAGATGGAAGTTGCTTATGCTTAGATCCCAAGTTCAGCAAGATATCTAGTTAAAGTCAACTGAAATTGTACAAGTTCACATGGATTTCCCTGATTTATTTTTATGTTTAACTGCTTTGTCAAGATTGTGGAAGAACTGCACATATTTAAAAGTGTATAATTTTGATACATTCTGACCTATTTTTATACTCATGAAACTGTCACTGTAATCATGATAGTGAACACAGCCATCACTTCCAGAAGTTTGGGTCCCTTTATAATCGCCCCCTCTTTCCCCTCCACCTCCTATCTCCAGATAATCACTGTTTTGTCATTATGGGTTGGTTTCTATTTGCTAGAATCTTACATAAATGGAATCATGTAATATGAATTCTGTTTTGCCTGGCTTCTTTCCCACAGCATAACAGTTTTAAGATTCACCCATACTGTTGTATGCATTTTTTAAAATTAATTAGTTAATTAATTGATTAATTAATTCCTTTCTCTTCCAGGCAGTATGAAATTGTATGAACACACAAAAATTTGTTTATCCCTTTTTATTGTAGATTGTAATCCACTGTATGGATATACCAAAATTTATCTGTCTACCTGTTAATAGACATTTGGATTATTTCCAGTTTTTGGCAATTACACATAAAGATTTTAAGGGCATTCATGTAAAAATCATTGCATGGACATAGTTTTCCTTTTTATTTTTTCTTTTCTCATGGGTATTTGTATTTACCTGAATAGAATAGCTGGATTTTATGGTAGGTACATGTTTAATTTTTAAATTTTGATACTTCCCTTTCATTGAGTTCAGTATAATTTTAAATTTCTCTTGAGAATTCTTTTACTCATGGTTGCTTAGAGGTAGGATATTTGATTTCCAAATGTTTGGGAATTTTCCAGATACCATTCTGTTTTTGATTTCTAGCTTAATTTTACTATGTTCAGAAAGTATGTGGTATAATTTCTATTCTTTCGAATTTGTTGAGCCTTGTTTTATGGCACAGAATATGGTCTATCTTGATGACCATTTTTGTGCACTTGAGAAGAATGTGTATTCTCCTGTTGTTGGATGGAGTGTCTATAAATGTCAGGTCAAGTGTTTTGATTATGTTGGTAGGCTCTTCTATGTTTCTACTTGTTTTCTGTCCATTTTTCCTATTAGTGATAGAAAGACAAGTGTTGAAGCTTCAGATATAATTGTAGATTTGTGTATTTATCCCTTATTTTAAATTCCTATTCTTAAGTATTTAGGATTGTTATGTCTTTGTTGAGAATTGGCTCCTTTATCGTTATTTATTGTCCCACATTATCCACTGCAATATTTCTCATTCTTGTCTTTGTCTTGTCTATGTGCTCTCTGACCTTTTCCAGAGAAACGTTTGCCATTCCCTGTTTTGAATGACCAATTATCTTTTAAAGTTATTCTTATAATAAATAAATGATAAGGGACACCTGGGTGGCTTAGTTGGTTAAGTGTTTGCCTTCAGCTCAGGTCATGATCCCAAGGTCTTGGGTTCAATTCCATGTTGGGTTCCTTGCTCAGCGGGAGTCTGCTTCTCTCTCCACTTGCGCTCTCCCTGCTTGTGTGTGTTCTCTTTCTGACAAATAAAATCTTAAACTAAATGAATAAATAAATAAATAATAACTAGTTATCTTGTAGTTACTATTTCGGATGTTATTTTTTTCTTTTATGTAGATACATATTTCCATCTGGTATCATTTTCCCTCTGACCAAAAGATTTCTTTCAACATTCTTTTTTGTGCAAGTTTGAGCGCGATGTAATCTTTCAATGTTGTATATCTAAAAAATTCCTTATTTTCACCTTTGTCTAAAATAGATATTTTTGTCAGGTGTAGAATTCTATGTTGATAATAATTTTTTATTACTTTAAAGGTGTTGCTCCCCTGTCTCCTTGCCATTCTGCTTGATGAGAAATACACTTTCATGCTTTGTTCTTCTGCATATATTATGATCATTTTTTGTGGCTGCTTTTAAGTTTTTTTTTATCACTATATTTGAGAAATTTGATTATGATTATGTAATTTGAATTATGTTATGAAATTTGAAAGATAGTTTTCCTCATATATTTCTTATGCTTGGGAGTTTGTTGAACTTCTTGCATCTCTGGATTTTTAGTCTTCAACAAATTTGGAAGTTTTTCAGTCATTATTTTTACAATGTTTCTTTTCCCCTTTGAAGATTCCAATTATATATATGTTGGGCTCTTGAAGTTGCCCATATCTCATGAATATTTTGTTTATTTGTTTATTTTTTTTCTCTGTGTGTTTTGTTTTGGATAGTGTTGCTTAGTTTCTTTAGTTCACTAAAGAAACTAACTATTAAACTAACTAAACTAAACTATTAAACTAACTAAACTATTTTCTTCTGCAATATCTAATATGACAGCAATTCCCATAGTGTATTTTTCATCTCTGAAAGATCATTGTATGTCTTTTAAAAATAATATGTATATTCCGCATTTCTACTTAGCATAGTCAGTTTTCCCTGTAGCATTTTTGTCATATGGAATATAGACATAATGACTATGTTGAGATCTTTGTCCATCATTCTGTCATTGCTGTCAATTCTCAGTTAGTGTTGATAGTTTTATTTATCTTTTCATTATAGGGCAGACATTCTTGCTGATTTGCATGCCTGGTAATTTTTTTTTTTTTTTTTTTTTTTTAGATACCAGACACTGTGAGTTTTACCTTTTTGGCTGCTATATTTTTTTGGTGTTCCTATAGGTATTCTAGAGTTTTGGTCTGGAATGTGGTTGAGTAATCCAAAAATAGTTTGGTGCTTTTAGGTCTTGATTTTAAACATTGTTATTCTGGATCAGGGAAGCAGTTAGTGGAGGGCTATTTTTACCATTGATAAAGGAAGACCCTTCTGAGTAATTCTATTTGGCAGAATCCCAATAGCTTCCATGTTTTTGACCTCTGGTGTTACTCCCATTATTATGTTACAGTACCTGGGAAAAGAGATTTTGTCCATATAATTGTTACTATTAAGTTGAATTTAAGATAGGAGATGATCCAGGTAGACCTGACTTCTATGAGCTTTTTAAAAGCAGATACTTGTTTCTGAATGGTTTCAGAACGGCCAAATATTCTAAGCACAAGGGTGATTTGATGTGTCATATATGTCATTACTGGCTTGAAAATGTAAGGGGGTCATGTGGAATGGATTTGTGAGTGTCCTCTAAGAACTGGGAGCAATCCTTGGTCAAGAGCCAGAAAGAAAATGGGGACCTCAGTCATATAACCTCAAGTAACCAAATCCTGCCAACAACCAGAATGAACTTGGAAACAGATTCTTCCCCAGAGCCTCCAGGTAAGAGCCTAGCCCAACTATGCCTTGGCTTTAAGATACCCCAAGCAGAGAACCCAGTCAAGCTTGCCTGCACTTTTGATCTATGTAACTAAATAATAAGAGGGTATTATTTTCAAGCTTCTCAATTTGTGGTAAATTATTATACAGTAATAGAAAACTAATATGGTAGCCTCTCCAATATCCTGAAAATTATGAGGTTTTCCATTTCAGGCCAGTGGAAATAGACACTATTTCCTGCTCCATGTATGCTCTAAGTTTTGTTCCCTCTAATTGTCTGTGGTTCCTTCCATGTCAACTGTTGGTTACCTTACAGTCCTGTGCTGATCAGTGCTCAGGTGAATACTCCAGGGGGTGCTTTTGTAGATCTCACATTCTCTCTCTGTACATCTCTTCCCTTGCTGACACTCTGTCCTGCAAACTGTAGCCTCCCCCAACTCCTGGCTTTGTCACCTCAGCTTGGGGGGAATATCAGGCTCTACCTCGATATCTTCCCCTGGTGCTGCAGCCTGGAATCTCTGCTCAGGAAGTGAGTTGGTGATTAGGGCTTCCTGGGTTTACTGTTTCTCAGATCACTGCCTCATGTCCTATGTCTTGAAAGTCATTGTTTCATATATTTTGTCTAGCTTTTGATTGCTTCAGGAGTGCAAGTAAATTCTTTTTCTAGTACTTGATCTTGATCAGAAGCAAAGGTCCTCATTTAAATACAGTTAGGTCAGGCTGTTTAAATCCAGGTTTGGGGACTAAAATTCTCCAAAGTGCTCACCCTGCAGATGGTGGGTCTAGTTCTGAGTAGTAGGATAGATTGTGGGATAGATAGATATATAGATAGATAGAAATTGTTGGTTTCTTTAGTTTGATTTGCCTATCTCACTTTAAGAGTCAGGTTAATTTGATTTCCAGTTTCAAGTGCAGGGGTCTGCGGTGATCTGATTTCCCTCCATGCTGAGTGAGTGCTTTATCCTTATAGTGATATCACCTCTTCGTTTAGAAAGGGATTCCTCTTTATGGCATTCCCAACCACCTTTCAGATACTTTAGAAGACATTTTCTTGGACAATCTATATCATTTTCTTCTTTACTCACAAGTTTCTGCAGCCAGGTGCTGCAGGGTCTGGAGGTGAGTGTGAGAAGGTGAAGTGGTTGCTATGAAGCTATCCTGATGGTTGAAACATTTAAACTACTTTAGGAGCTTTATTTTAGACCATGGTGATGAGCAGCTACCTCCCCTGTACAAGGGAGAGGCTTTGAGTCCTTGCTCTACCTGGGCTGCTGCTTTCTCCAGCTCACCTTCTGCGCGACCTGCTAAAGCCAGGTCTGTATGTGTGCTTGGGGGCAGGGGAGATTCTTGTGTACTTGCTGTGAAGCAAAAAAAAAAAAAAAAAAAAAAAAAAAAGAAGTTACTAATATTTTCCTTAAGTAACAATGCTCTTCTCACATAGAAACAAATGCTTTCAATAGGAATAGAATTTATGAAACTGGGCAAATCATATAACTTTAGACCAGAATGGAGTTAAAGAGGCCAGAGCCACAGCATTCAAACATATAAAGGGGTGAGAGAACCATGGAGTTGCTGTGAAATAAGTTTGTTAATTCTAAATATGTGCTTTAAAGGGTGGTTTTCAAACTTTAGTGTGCATGTAAATCACATGGGAACTTATTAAAATGCAGATTCTGATTCTGTAGGTCTGGTATGGGGCCTGAGAGTCTCCATTTCTCATAAGGCTCCAGGTGATGTCTATGTTGCTAGTTTGGGGACCACACATTGAATAGCAAGATTCTGAAAGCATATATTCAGGAAAAATACATGAGAAAAACAGAAATAACAGTATAGTCAGCTTTCATTTATTTATTCAACACCTAAAGGACTATCATATATAATACACTATACTCAGTGATTTGGGGGGAAAAAGCCTCCTTGGGGTGCCTGGGTGGCTCCGTCAGTTAAGCATCTGCCTTCGGCTCAGGTCAGGATCCCAGGGTCCTAGGATCAAACCCGGCATCAAGTTCCCTGCTCAGTGGGGAGTCAGCTTCCCCGCCCCCCCACCTCTGCCCCTCCTATCCTTCCTACTTCTACTCTCTCATGCTCTCATGCTCTCTCGAATGAATAAATAAGATCTTTTTTAAAGAAGAATAAAGCCTTCTCTTATAGAAGAAGTTTAAAATGTATACAAAGCATTAGCCTGTAAGTAGTATAGTATAGTATCTAGGAGTTAAAGATACACAGGCTTGAATCTTAGCGTGTTAAAAAATTTTTAAGATTTTATTTATTTGAGAGAAAGAGTGTGTGTGTGTGTGTGTGTGTGTGTGTGTGTGAGAGAGAGAGAGAGAGAGAGAGAGAGCTATCATAATCAGGGGGGAGGGGTAGAAGAAGAAGCAGACTCCCCGCTGAGCAGGGAGCCTAACATGGAACTTGACTCCAGGACCCTAGGATCATGACCTGAGCTAAAAGCAGACACTTAACCGACTAAGCCACCCAGGCACCTAGTCTGTAAAAAATTAATCAGATTACTTAACCATTATATGGTTCACTCTTCTCATTTGTGAAATGCAAAAATAAAAGTAGTGATAGCACCTACAGCTTAGGCATGTTTGAGGATTAAATGAACTAATGCATATAAGGATACTTAGAATAGTGACTGGCACATTGAAAGAACCAAAAAGTACCTTTATAATATAAGCTGAAAGGTGAGAAAAGTCATAAAAGGAATTTAGATAAAATATGAATTTCAGTCCCAACCAATGTCAGTGACCATTTTTATCCAATTCCCATCTGGAAATCAAGTTTTTTGTTCTGTGAAATGCCAGACAGACATAAAGGGAATCGATTTTCTCAGCTGTCTAAGAAGATGTGGAGGGAATTTGAGAAAAAAGATGTGAAAAAGTTATCATCAGTGTTGCTTTCTATTTCTGATTTTCCTTCTTTTCTTCCATAAACTTGGAAGAATTGGATTTGAGCTTTCACTCTGCTGCTTATTACCTGAAATAATGATACATTTCTTTTTTAAAAAATTTATTTATTTTTACTTTTTATAAACATATATTTTTATCCACAGGGGTACAGGTCTGTGAATCGCCAGGTTTGCACACTTCACAGCACTCACCCTAGCACATACCCTCCCCAATGTTCATAACCCCACCGAACCCCCCTGCCCCCAGCAACCCTCAGTTTGTTTTGTGAGATTAGGAGTCACTTGTGGTTTGTCTCCCTCCCAATCCCATCTTGTTTCATTTATTCTTCTCCTACCCCCTTAACCATCCATGTTGCATCTCCACTTCCTCATATCAGGGAGATCATATGATAGTTATCTTTCTCTGCTTGACTTATTTCGCTAAGCATGATGCGCTCTAGTTTCATCCATGTTGTTGCAAATGGCAAGATTTCATTTCTTTTGATGGCTGCATACTATTCCATTGTGTATATATACCACATCTTCTTTATCCATTCATCTGTTGATGGACATCTAGGTTCTTTCCATAGTTTGGCTATTGTAGACATTGCTGCTATAAACATTCGGGTGCACGTGCCCCTTCGGATCACTATGTTTGTATCTTTAGGGTAAATACCCAGTAGTGCAGGGACGCCTGGGTGGCTCAGTTGGTTAAGCAGCTGCCTTCGGCTCAGGTCATGATCCCAGCATCCTGGGATCGAGTCCCACATCGGGCTCCTTGCTCAGCAGGGAGCCTGCTTCTCCCTCTGCCTCTGCCTGCCATTCTGTCTGCCTGTGCTCGCTCTCTCCCCCTCTCTCTCTGATAAATAAATAAAATCTTAAAAAAAAAACAAAAAAAAAAAACCCAGTAGTGCAATTGCTGGGTCATAGGGTAGCTCTATTTTCAACATTTTGAGGAACCTCCATGCTGTTTTCCAGAGTGGTTGCACCAGCTTGCATTCCCAGCAGCAGTGTAGGAGGATTCCCCTTTCTCCACATCCTCGCCAGCATCTGTCATTTCCTGACTTGTTAATTTTAGCCATTCTGACTGGTGTGAGGTGATATCTCATTGTGGTTTTGATTTGTATTTCCCTGATGCCGAGTGATGTGGAGCACTTTTTCATGTGTCCGTTGGCCATCTGGATGTCTTCCTTGCAGAAATGTCTGTTCATGTCCTCTACCCATTTCTTGATTGGATTATTTGTTCTTTGGGTGTTGAGTTTGCTAAGTTCTTTATAGATTTTGGACACTAGCCCTTTATCTGATATGTCGTTTGCAAATATCTTCTCCCATTCTGTCAGTTGTCTTTTGGTTTTGTTAACTATTTCCTTTGCTGTGCAAAAGCTTTTGATCTTGATGAAATCCCAATAGTTCATTTTTGCCCTTGCTTCCCTTGCCTTTGGCGATGTTCCTAGGTTGATGTTGCTGCGGCTGAGGTCGAAGAGGTTGCTGCCTGTGTTCTCCTCAAGGATTTTGATGGATTCCTTTATCACACTGAGGTCCTTCACCCATTTTGAGTCTATTTTCGTGTGTGGTGTAAGGAAATGGTCCATTTTCATTTTTCTGCATTTGGCTGTCCAATTTTCCCAACACCATTTTTTGAAGAGGCTGTCTCTTTTCCATTGGACATTCTTTCCTGCTTTGTTGAAGATTAGTTGACCATAGAGTTGAGGGTCTATTTCTGGGCTCTCTATTCTGTTCCATTGATCTATGTGTCTGTTTTTGTGCCAATACCATGCTGTCTTGATGATGACAGCTTTGTAATAGAGCTTGAAGTCTGGAATTGTGATGCCACCAACTTTGGCTTTCTTTTTCAATATCCCTTTGGCTATTTGAGGTCTTTTCTGGTTCCATATAAATTTTAGGATTATTTGTTCCATTTCTTTGAAAAAGATGGATGGTACTTTGATAGGAATTGCATTAAATGTGTAGATTGCTTTAGGTAGCATAGATATTTTCACAATATTTATTCTTTCAATCCAGGTGCATGGAACATTTTCCCATATTTTTGTGTCTTCCTCAATTTCTTTCATGAGTACTTTATAGTTTTCTGAGTATAGATTCTTAGCCTATTTGGTTAGGTTTATTCCTAGGTATCTTATAGTTTTGGGTGCAATTCTAAATGGGATTGACTCCTTAATTTCTCTTTCTTCTGTCTTGTTGTTGGTGTAGAGAAATACAACTGGTTTCTGTGCATTGATTTTATATTCTGACACTTTACTGAATTCCTGTACAAGTTCTAGCAGTTTTGGAGTGGAGTCTTTTGGGTTTTCCACATATAGTATCATATCATCTGCGAAGAGTGATAGTTTGACTTCTTCTTTGCTGATTTGGATGCCTTTAATTTCCTTTTGTTGTCTGATTGCTGAGGCTAGGACTTCTAGTCCTATGTTGAATAACAGTGGTGATAATGGACATCCCTGCCGTGTTCCTGACCTTAGCGGAAAAGCTTTCACTTTTTCTCCATTGAGAATGATATTTGCAGTGGGTTTTTAATAGATGGCTTTGATAATATTGAGATATGTGCTTTTTTCATAGATGGCTTTGATAATATTGAGATATGTGCCCTCTATCCCTGCACTTTGAAGAGTTTTGATCGGAAAGGGATGCTGTACTTTGTCAAATGCTTTTTTAGCATCTATTGAGAGTATCATATGGTTCTTGTTCTTTCTTTTATTAATGTGTTGTATCACATTGATTGATTTGCAGATGTTGAACCAACCTTGCAGGCCTGGAATAAATCCCACTTGGTCGTGGTGAATAATCCTTTTAATGTACTGTTGAATCCTATTGGCTAGTATTTTGGTGAGAATTTTCGCATCTGTGTTCATCAAGGATATTGGTCTGTAGTTCTCTTTTTTGATGGGATCCTTGTCTAGTTTTGGGATCAAGGTGATGCTGGCCTCATAAAATGAGTTTGGAAGTTTTCCTTCCATTTCTATTTTTTGGAACAGTTTCAGGAGCATAGGAATTAGTTCTTTAAATGTTTTGTAGAATTCTCCCAGGAAGCCGTCTGGCTCTGGGCTTTTGTTTGTTTGGAGATTTTTGATGACTGTTTCAATCTCCTTACTGGTTATGGGTCTGTTCAGGTTTTCTATTTTTTCCTGTTTCAGTTGTGGTAGGTATGTCTCTAGGAATGCATCCATTTCTTCCAGATTGTCAAATTTGTTGGCATAGAGTTTCTCATAGTATGTTCTTAAAATTGTTTGTATTTCTTTGGTGTTGGTTGTGACCTCTCCTCTTTCATTCATGATGTTATTAATCTGGGTCCTTTCTCTTTTCTTTTTGAAAAGTCTGGCCAGGGGGTTATCAATCTTATTAATTCTTTCAAAGAACCAGCTCCTAGTTTCATTGATTTGCTCTGTTGTTTTTTTTTGCTTCTTTTTCACTGATGTCTGCTCTGATCTTTATTTCTCTTCTCCTGCTGGGTTTAGGCTTTCTTTGTTGTTCTTTCTCTAGCTCCCTTGGGTGTAGAGTTAGGTTGTGTATTTGAAATGTTTCTTGTTTTTGAGAAAGGCTTGTACCGCTATATATTTTCCTCTCAGGACTGCCTTTGTTGTGTCCCACAGATTTTGAACCGTTGTGTTTTCATTATCATTTGTTTTCATGAATTTTTTCAATTCTTCTTTAATTTCCTGGTTGACCCATTCATTCTTTAGAAGGATGCTGTTTAGTCTCCATGTATTTGGGTTCTTTTCAAATTTCCTCTTGTGATTGAGTTCTAGCTTCAGAGCATTGTGGTCTGAAAATATGCAGGGAATGATCCCAATCTTTTGATACCAGTTGAGACCTGATTTTAAGACCCAAGATGTGATCTATTCTGGAGAATGTTCCATGTACACTAGAGAAGAATGTGTATCTGTTGCTTTGGGATGAAATGTTCTGAATATATCTGTGATGTCCATCTGGTCCAGTGTGTCATTTAAGGCCTTTATTTCCTTGTTGATCTTTTGCTTAGATGATCTGTCCATTTCAGTGAGGGGAGTATGAAAGTCCCCTACTATTACTGTATTATTATTGATGTGTTTCTTTGATTTTGTTATTAATTGGTTTATATAGTTGGTTGCTCCCATGTTAGGGGCATAGATATTTAAAATTGTTAGATCTTCTTGTTGGACAGATCCTTTGAGTATGATATAGCATCCTTCCTCATCTCTTATTATAAGTCTTTGGCTTAAAATCTAATTGATCTGATATAAGGATTGCACCCCTGTTTTCTTCTGATGTCCATTAGCATGGTAAATTGTTTTCCACCCCCTCACTTTAAATCTGGAGATGTCTTTGGGTCTAAAATGAGTTTCTTGTAGGCAACATATAGATGGGTTTTGTTTTTTTATCCATTCTGATACCCTGTTTCTTTTGATTGGGGCATTTAGCCCATTTACATTCAGGGTAACTATTGAGAGATACGAATTTAATGCCATTGTATTCCCTGTAAGGTGACTGTTACTGTATATTGTCTCTGTTCCTTTCTGACCTACTACTTTTAGGCTCTCTCTTTGCTTAGAGGACCCCTTTCAATATTTCTTGTAGAGCTGGTTTGGTGTTTGCACATTCTTTCAGTTTTTGTTTGTCCTGGAAGCTTTTTTCTTTTTTTTTTTTAAAGATTTTATTTATTTATTTGAGAGAGAGACAGTGAGAGAGAACATGAGCGAGGAGAAGGTCAGAGGGAGAAGCAGACTTCCCATGGAGCTGGGAGCCTGATGTGGGACTCGATCCCGGGACTCCAGGATCATGACCTGAGCCGAAGGCAGTCGTCCAACCAACTGAGCCACCCAGGCGCCCTGTCCTGGAAGCTTTTTATCTCTCCTTCTATTTTCAATGATAGTCTAGCTGGATATAATATTCTTGGCTGCATGTTTTTCTCGTTTAGTGCTCTGAATATATCATGCCAGCTCTTTCTGGTCTGCCAGGTCTCTGTGGATAAGTCTGCTGCCATTCTAATATTTTTACCATTGTACGTTACAGACTTCTTTTCGTGGGCGTGGATTTTTTCTTTGTAGAAGACTTATAAATTTTACTATTAGGTGACGGGGTGTGGACCTATTCTTGTTGATTTTGAGGGGGGTTCTCTGCAACTCCTGGATTTTGATGCTTGTTCCCTTTGCCATATTAGGGAAATTCTCTCCAATAATTCTCTCCAATATACCTTCTGCTTCCCTCTCTCTTTC
The DNA here is from genome assembly GCF_011764305.1 of Mustela putorius furo. NCBI lineage: Eukaryota > Metazoa > Chordata > Mammalia > Carnivora > Mustelidae > Mustela > Mustela putorius. The sequence goes on from NW_025421294.1 coordinate 2,345,185, forward strand.
TTTTTCTTCTGGAATCCCAATTATTCTAATGTTGTTTCATCTTATGGTGTCACTTATCTCTCAAATTCTCCCCTTGTGGTCCATTAGCTGTTTTTCCTCTTTTGCTCAGCTTCTTTTTTCTCTGTCATTTGGTCTTCTGTATCACTAATTTTTTCTTCTGCCTCATTTATCCTAGCAGTGAGAGCCTCCATTTTTAATTGCACCTCATTAATAGCTTTTTTGAGTTCAACTTGGTTAGATTTTATTTCTTTTATTTCTCCAGAAAGGGCTTTTATATCTCCCAAGAGGATTTTTCTAATATCTTCCATGCCTTTTTCGAGCCTGGCTAGAACCTTGAGAATCATCATTCTGAACTCTAGATCTGACATATTACCAATGTCCGTATTGATTAGGTCCCTAGCCTTCAGTACTGTTTCTTGTTCCTTTTTCTGTGATGAATTTTTCCGCCTTGTCATTTTGTCCAGATAAGAGTATATGAAGGAGCAAGTAAAATACTAAAAGGTTGGCAAAGACCCCAGGAAAATATGCTTTAACCAAATCAGAAGTGGGGGGGGAGATAGGGGATAAAAAGAGGTTCAGAAAAAAAAGAATTAAAAAAAGAAAACGAATAAAGAAAAAATATAAAAAAGAAAAAAATGTATATATTAGATAAACTAGTTAAGAAACGTTAAAAAAGAAAAAGGTAAAAGTTAAAAAAAATTAGCAGAAGTAGAAAAAAAATTGAAAAAGAAAAAAATTAAATTAACCGCAAGACTAAAGAATCATGGGGAGAAAGCTATGAGTTCCGTGCTTTGCTTTCTCCTCCTCTAGAATTCCGCTGCTCTCCTTGGTATTGAACCTGCACTCCTTGGTAGGTGAACCTGGTCCTGGCTGGATTTCTTATTGATCTTCTGGGGGAGGGGCCTGTTGTAGTGATTCTCAAGTGTCTGCCCCAGGCAGAATTGCACGGCCCTTACCAGGGGCCGGGCTGAGTAATCCGCTCGGGTTTGCTTTCAGGAGCTTTTGTTCCCTGAGTGCTTTCCGTAGAGTTCCGGAGGATGGGAATGAAAATGGCGGCCTCCCAGTCTCTGGCCCGGAGGAGCCGAGAGCTTGGGGCCCCACTCCTCAGTGCACCCTCAGAGAATAGCGCCCAATTACTCCCGTCTCCCTGGCCTCCGGCCATGCTCCGAGCTCACCGAGCCTGTGACCGGTTCAAGGTAACCCCAAGCTGTGAGCTCACTGTCGGCTCTGTCTCTGTAGCTGGCTTCCCCGTTCTAATACCTGCAAGCTCTGCAACACTCAGATACCCCCATCCTTCTGTGATCATGCGGGACCTGAGGCCACGCTGACCCCGCGTGGGCTTCACCCCGGTTTAGCCTCTGGAGCGATGTCCGTCAGTGGAACAGACTTTTAAAAGTCCTGATTTAGTGCTCCATTGCTCCGCCGCTTCCCGGGAGCTGGCCCCTCCCACCCCAGTCTATCTTCCCATTGATTTGGATTCACTTCTCTGCCAGTCCTGACTTTCAGAAAGTGGTTGATTTTCTGTTTCTAGAATTGCTGTTCTTCTTCTCTTCGATCTCCCATTGGATTTGTGGGTGTTTGCAATCTTTAGATAAGCTATCTAACTGATCTCCTGCTACCTGATGTAGCCTCAGCCTGCTGCTTCTCCGCCATCTTGACTCCTCCCTCCTAATGATACATTTATTATTCTGTCTGTGCCTCAGTGGCCTTATTTGTAGAATGGGGATGATGTGAGTGTGATGGTATAATTGTGAAAATTAAAAGCAAAAATATGGTAAGTTGAATAATGGCCCCCACGAGATATCTAAGTTCTCATCCCTAGGAAGGGTGCATGCTATCTTAGATGGTAAGAGACTCTGCAGATGTGATAAAAAAAACTTTGAGACAGAGGGGCATCTGGGTGTTTTTTCGAAAGAGGATCTGACTCTTGGTTTTGGCTCAGGTCATAATCTCCTGGGTCATGAGATCAAGCCCCAAGCTGGGCTCCACACTCAGTGGGCAGTCTGCTTGAAGGTTCTCTCTCTCTGCCCCTCCCCCCACCCTCTTTTTCTTTCTATCTAAAATAAATAAATCTTTTAAAAAATAATTTTGAGATAGAGAAATTATTTTGCATTATCTGGGTAGACCCAATATGATTATAGGTACCCTTATCAAAGGGAGGCAGAACAAGATTTGACATACAAAAAGGCATCATGACCACTAAATCCAAGATGCCACATGGCTGGCTTTGGTGATGGTAGAAGGGGTCGTGAGCCACAGAACAGCTCTGGAAGATGGAAAAGTCAAGAAAACAGATTCTTCTCTAGAGCCAGCTGAGATACAGGGGGAGTAAGGCTGACACCTTGGTTTTTCCACAGTGAAACCGATTTCAGATTTCTGACCTCCAAAACTGTAAGAGAGTAAATGTGCATTGTTTTAAGCCACAAGCATTGTGGTGATTTGTTACAGCTGCCACAGGAAACAAATACAAAAATTATGAAAAGCAGCCATGGAGCACTTCCCAAATTCTATTTTTCATCTCTTCTCTAATTAGCAAGCCATCACTGGCTTAAAAAATCTTTAAGGTCCCAGTAACAATCTTAGGTTTTCCTGAAGAAGTCTAAAGCCATATACCCTCTTTGTCTGTAAGATTACTTTGTAAATGAAGCAGTCCTCATGGCTCTCCAAAAGGATATTAAGAAATCTGGGGACTATACTGCTCTGGGAAAGAAGTCAGAAGTCTAGGTGACCAGATGTACAAAGTGAAAACACTTCGTGGATTTCACTTTTCCATAGCGAGTATTTGTCTTGTGGTCTGAATCAAGTCATATGGATCCTGCTATAAACTTTAGAAGCTTCAGAATACAAAGATCTAGTTATTTCGGAAGAGAACTTTAGAAGGGAGGAAAAAGGAAGGGATAATGATTTGTGAAGTGATTGAAATGCATTGCTTATGAATCCTTTTGAATTTCAATTTGGAGTCTAAAACACATTTTGTTTAGTTCCGTTTCTTTAAGTTGATGTTGACAAACTTCCGGTATTTGAGTCAAGGAGAAAGTTTGTGAAAAAGTTAATTTTTAATATTCTTGATATAAACTATAATTCAGTCATATAATATTAAACTCATGATCCCTTAAATCTCTCAGAAAAAATGTTCAAAAATTTTAATTATTCCATTAATTATAAAATAAAAGGATCTTTTCTTCCCTTCCCGCACACTCCTTCCCCACCCTTAGATGCGGGAACACACCCAGACCAGTCTGACACTGAAGGAGAACAAACAGAGGCAAGTCAGCAGTCATCACCAGTCTTCATGTGTTCTCACACTACCTACTCCCTTTGATCTTCCATACTCCTCTAGCTGATTTTCTTAAAGAGATGATCTGAGTTCCTAGCATAAAGGTTTGTGATTATTCATTCATTTGAGTATTTTTGAGACTCTACCATGTTACCATGTTAGCTTTAAGTAACACCTAATTAGACAAATTAGTTTTGCCAAGACTTAATAAAGAGTTCAAAGCCTCCATAAAAAAAGGGCATATGATAACCACTTTAGTTAGCCTGGCAAGTAGCCTGTGTACCCTTTGAAAACTCTCTTCTTTAATTTGGAGGGCCCAGAACTTGATCCTTAAATGAGATATTTATGGCAGCATTTGGGAAAATGTAGCGTGCTATGTTAGATAATTGTTACAATAATTGCAACAACCACATCCCACCACAAAACATTTGGAGAACAATCTGTACAGTGGAGGTTCATGTAATGAAGGAAGGCTTCTCTCTAAAAGGATTCTTCCTCCATCCTATAAAAGGATTCGGACCATTCCTGACTTCCTGCCTCCATGTAGAAAAGAAGAATCTTACTTGCACTGACTCTTCATGGAGTGCTCCCCACTATCCCGCCCCCAGGGAATCCTTGCATATCTGACAATAAGTTTGAGTCAGGACTCCTATTTGCGTTATCACATAAATCAGGAGATACAAATGGTAATTTTACCTTTCTACCTTCTCTTTTGTACTTTTTTTCTCTTTTATTCTCTCCAGCCAGCCCTTTTGTTCCCTAGATCACCAATCTCCCAGTTCTAATCCCTCATTTTAAGGGTCACAGGTATACTACTCAACACCATCATGAATCAAGAAGGGAAAAAATGCTGTTTTGAGTATTGTACATAGATGTCATGAAGTTCATGCATAAAGGCACATCCCTACGTTTCAGTTTAGAGAGGAAAGCTGGGGCCAAATCAGGGAGGTCCTTGTGAAGGCATTTCAACTTCATCCTGAAATTAGAGGTGGTTTTTTGAAGAGATTTTAAATAGGTGATTATGCAACTAGATTTGCTTTCCAGATAAATTATTCTAAGAGTAGTACAGAGGACAGATGAACCTTCTACAAGGTTGTGGTTTGGGTGGGGTGAGGTGGTCAGTATGATGAGGGCAGGCTTAGAAGCAGACAGTTTCATGAGGAAGGTATTGCAGTGGTGTAGGCCAACAGTGATCAGACTCTGAATTAAAACAATTACAAGGGGAGTGGAGTAAAAGGAATTGGATGGGTAATTGATGGCATTAGCACGATGACATCTATAGGAAATACATGAAAAGTACATGAAAGTGGAAGTCCAGGAATCAAACGGAAGAATCAGACAGAAGATGAGAGAGCTGGGTCAAAATACCTTCCACATTTCTCCAGACGGAAATAATAGTTCTTCTAAACTAAATTGTTATTGTCTGTACTTCATTATGGCCCTTAGAATATTCTACTTTATGTCTAGTTTTTTATTAATTTACTCAACTCTGCTACTGAGTGGTAAATATGTAGGGCACAGTGACTGTTGTTGGTTGTGGTATTACTCTCCTAAAATGTCTAATTCTGTGCCCTAGAATAAATAAGAACTAACTATGGTGAAAGAATGGATTAAATTTTAGAGTATACTATAGTTTGTGAAGCACTTTTAAATGTATACATCATTAGATACTTGCAACGTCTTTGGGAAAGGTGTATGACAGTTATTATTCCCATTTTTCAGGTGAGAAAACCTATGGTTGGAAATATTAATATAATATAGCTAGTAATTGGCAGAGCTGGGTTCATATATCTGATACAGCATCTACCATATGCCTATACTGTTTTTCATAAATGTCTCACTCAATGAGTGTCTTCACTCATGGATGTTTATTTTTAATAAATAAGGTAACAGATTTTCTAGCCGTTACCATGTTAACTACCACAAAAATAAGAGATAGAAAGGAATGGAGAGGGCTCTGGAAGACAAACCCACTGAGTAAGTGATAGGGTGCTCAGCAACTTTTGGCATCATTTTCTTCCTTCCAAGCTCTCTCCCATGTATAGGCACTGGAAGTCTGGAAACTATTTCCTATTACTAGATGGGTTTAGGTTTTGATTTTACCAATGGAAGGCACTTGAACAAAGTGTAGCATGTGAAAAGGGAGAGGCCATTTTCTATACAGAGTTTGGGCAGGCATATGGTTTTCTCAAGGATTTCCAGATAACCCCCTGAGAGTCACCTGCCTTTGTACCACAGTTAGCTTAGGTCATGAACAGAGTCTTCTATGAAGCCTTCATTTCCTGAGTTATTAAATGCTCGCAGTGGTATCCCTGATCTTCACACCACCTAGCCTTTGCAATGCTTGCATAAGCTGAAAAATCCTTATATTAAATCCCTTTGTGCTTTAAATACCTGTAGTGGTTCTGTTTACCTGATTCATGCACCATACAAAGAAAATACAAGTATTAAAAAAAGTATTACAGGGCACCCAGGTGGCTCAGTCAGTTAAGCGTCTGCCTTTGGTTCAGGTCATGATCTCAGGGTCCTGGGCTCCCTGCTCAGGGGGAGTCTGCTTCTCTCTCTGCTGCCTATGCATGCTCTCTCTCATTATCTCTGTTGTTCTGTGTGTGTGTCTCTCAAATAAATAAATAAAATCTTTAAAAAAAAAATGTGTTCCAAGCTGAGGTCATGTAGTTAAGAGGCAAATAGCCCTGTTGGCCTCATCCACCTTTATAACATACTTGTAATAGTCCCTTATGTGAGAATACAGGGGAGCAGATCATAGATTGACAAACATTTCTACTCAGAGTGGTTTTAATACAGACTTCCAGTGGCCTGATGCTGGGGCTTGATACTTAGGACATTTAGTTTCCCAGAAAACTTTAGGTGAGCCCATTCCCCTAAAATACTGGCAGGAACCTGAAGTTTTACCATGGGTAGAATGGAGTTTCATAATGGCCATATGTAGGAATGAAAGATTGCTAAATTTGAAATTTCATGTATAGTCATGTTCAGATGGGTTGCTGATAGATGGATTAAAAAAAAAGATTTTTCTAGTAACCCATGGATTGATGGAAAGATATTCAAATAGACTGGCATTAGAGTGCTAAAAATTTCCATGCATTCCTTTGTTTTGTTTTGTTTTTTCTTTCAAATAAGTAAAATGAAGTTGTTAATGCCTAGAAAAAAATATCCAACAATATGACCTTACCTTTCATCAATACTGTTATTGTCCTTTGCTTTTCTGAATTCTTCTGGTCAATGCAGATAATAAAAACCCCTTGTCAGCCATCCAGCTATGGTGATGACCTTTCTCTCAAATGAGCATTTCCTATTCATTTGCTGCTTTGTGCTAATTTTCTAGGCTAGACAGCATAGTTGTAAACACAGAATACACTGGCTTTGGTTTAGTTCTTACTATCTTGGTGAGGGAGGAGGGGGAGCAGCTTACCTTTTTCTCAGGTCACTGGATTGCTGCCTTTTATGGTGCTAGACAGGCTGAGTTATTCAGTAACTCTTGGGCATTTCCACTGCTCTCCTAAGGCACGTAGGCAATTTTGGTGTTGTAGAAACTTATTTCCCCACAAATATATTTGACACTGAATCAAACCTTGATGAGCCAAATTTCATTTTTCCAAACTCTAGGGATGGGTAAACCTGGCTTTGTGTTCAATTCACTGAATATCTCAAACTATTTTTCAAATGTCCTGGGTTTGGCCAAAACCAAATATACTTTGCCAAACATTTAATTTAATTTAATAATAAAAAAAAAACCCCATCTGTATTATAATGAAAATTTAATCCATATGTTTGATTCACTTTTTGCACTCAATCCATCAAAATATTTTGTAAGAGTTATCTGAAGTCCAAAAGACCTTCTATGCCATTAAAAAAAAAAAAAAATGAAGCCAGTGTAAGCCTTTCTGCCCCACCCCAACATGTTTTTCTCTGCTATTAGGGAAGTTCTGTTTTCCCAGTCCCTGTCTGACTCAAGCCTTATCTGTACTCTTTCTCTGACTCCCCCGTTCCACACTATTTCCACCCTGGTCTGATCACTAATCGAAGTGGCTCATGAAGACCTTATCAATTTTGCTTTCTGCTGTTGCCTGAAGAAGGAAATAAGTGAAAGTGGGGAAAAGACAAAGAAAAAGACCCTAGCTTTTCCTTTGAGGAGGAGCCTAGTTACGGAAACTCAAGCTATAGTGACATGTATCTTCTTTGACTCCAACGTTGAATGACAAACAATGCACCACACTGATATGGGTACATTTAATGTTGAAGAGGGATTAGAGAGATGATTAAATTTCCCCTAACTATGATTTGTAGAGGTAGCCCCAACAGAGACTTTATGGGGAAAAAAGACCAAGCATTTGAAAGCTGGCTAATTTCTATTCATTTAAATTTTAAGTGGGATTTGAATAGGAAGATACTTAGTTGGTCAACTGGAGAAGAAACTAAAGGTTCAGTATATCAGCATACTTTGCAGACTAGCTATGCTTCACCAGATAATTGGTAAACCAGGGGTGGCGGAGGATGGGAGGACCGGCTCAGCGAGGAAGGGTCAGAAGGGGAGGTTGGTACCCATGGCTGCTCTTTTCAATGAGGTAATCCTTCCTCAGCATTGCACTGCTGTCCCCGTGCTTACTGCCAGTAGCCAAAGATCTCCAGATGCAATTGATCTCATAGATCAGAACAGAATTGGCTTGGACAGCCTGTTCTTTCCCAGTGATTAGGACATAGCATATTTTTCTTCCCCCTCCCCCTCAGCCCTATCTTAGTCTCTTGGCTGAAAGTTCTTTTGTCTTTGGATTAATCTAGGGTTAATCTAAGTTTACTCACTTGCTGCAAGCCGTGAGCTGGCAAGGTAGAGAAAATCTTCAAATAACTCTGAAAACTGTGTTCTCATCGTTCATGTGTGCTCTGATTTGTTTAACCTCTGTCGATATTGGACTCCAGCTAACCTGAAGAAACTGGGCACAGGATGTAGCAGGATTAAATCAGAGATTAGTTCTGCATCTTATCTAAGATAAAATTCTCATTTCAATGTCAACATGCTAGGAGGCCTCTTGACACTTTATTTTTTATCATAGAGAGCATCTAACAAGAATCATGGAACATGAAAGGAATTTCAGAAGACAGCTCTTCTTTGCCTCTGCCTCTAGGAAAGACTGCACTTAAAAATATCCCCTTAATAGAGAGCTCCTTCTCCTTCTTTAAACCCTCCCTAGTGACACCCACAAATTCTTTGCTAATGTGTTCTGTATCTCTCTAATGTAAGGCAATTCCCTAATTAAGCTGATTATGAGATTTGGGGGGTGGAACTGGGTACCTAGTGAGATACTTCTGTCTCCAAAGAAACTAAGAAGTAAACAGCAAGAGCTGAAAACAATGCTGTGGTCTGCAAGTCAGGAGAACCTTGTCCTTACTGGACCTAGGAACAAATTCTGGTTTGACTCTGAGTTAGTGATGTAACTCATTTTGGCCTTAGTTTCCTCATTGAAATAATGAAGAAGATCCCTCAAGCTGTAAGATCCCTTACAACTCTAAGATTTTTCTAGCTTGTGATTTAATTCTCTTGGGAAATAAGTTGCAAGGCTGAGAAGGAAAATGTAATCACTTCCCACTGGTTAATTAACCTCCACCTCAGAATTCCTTACACACACAGCAGTACACACACCAACCCAGGACATAGACTTTTGGTTTTTTGCTACAACCCAGCTTCATTCTTAGAGTTACTAATAGAGTCTCCTAAACTTGTTACCACCAGAGACAAACATTGGTCCTTTGGAAACCAGGGTAAAAAGCCTGAGAATCTGTGTCCTCAGCAATTGCCATGATACCTGAGCTCTGAAGGCAAGTCTTTGTCCACTGACTTGCAGCTTGCTCATAAGGGGCCTTCGTTATCAAGGGGGTTAGGCACGCTAGGTTCCTTCTCACTGTATTCCCCTATCCCTTCTATTTTATTTCTAAGGAAAGTCGTCATCTTCTTCTTCTTCTTCTTCTTCTTTTTTAAACTAAGGAAATTCTACTAGAGGCTAAATTCCAAGGGAAAGATATAATAAACAGAAAAGACATGGTTTTTACATAAGGAAAAATCCCCTTCATTTTAGGATTATTGATTTTAATGTTTCAGTGATATTACTACTGCTTGGCAGCCTCTACTTAGGGAAAGACAGAGTTCCCGCCTGGGCCTGGGTAATGCTGAGCAAGCCACTTACAAAGCAATTTTGAAGTTATGAACGGAAAATGTAGGTATGGTGTAATTTGATGCTGACAAGTAAGAATTGAAGAGTTGAAGCTTGTGCCACACTAACAATTTAGAGTCCCATATTAAGTGGAATGACATAAATACGAATGACACAGACACAGGAAACTTCTAAGAAAATCCTCTCTCTTCTCAACGGCTGAGAGGGAGATGAACAGCACAGGGAGGAGATAAAATGAGAGAGGATTACAAAGCAGAAGTGCACAGGTGCTTGTTTGTGTTATTTCAGTTCGCATGCACCATCTTCACATTGGTTACCTCCCACTGCACTGAAGCAGACCTGACCAGGCAATCAGTGACCTGTGCAGAGGCCACACATAACCAGGAAGCCTTCATTGCAAGAAGCTGCTTTGTTTCTTTCAGATGAGACACATGAGAGGATGGTGCTTATTTTAAGCATGCCGCCAGTATTTAGCAAATTATTGAGACCCCTTCCAAAAAACTCCAGTTCATAGACTACAAAAAGAAAATATATTTCGTGCTTTCTCATCTCTTATTGCAGCTGACATGAAACTGGATTACCTTGTTGTGTTGCCACCTGATTTAAGACTTATTTTCAAAAGCCCTTCAACATTGAGAAAAAAAATCTTACATCCTCTAGGAATTGTGACAATTGTCCTTATACTACTAATAATCCTACCAGCATTTAGTGAATACTTGCTGGGTGCCAGGCCCTGTGCTGAGTACTCTTTGCAGGTTTTCTCATTTAACCTTCACAAAAACCCAGGGAAATAGATAACTACTTTATCACCGCGTGGAAACGTTGGCTCAAAGATGTTAAGTAACTCACATGAAGTGAATCATCGCTTTTGAGATTGTTCAAAAGAAAAGTCTCAGACTCTGAAGGAAATTCCAAAAGTATTTCCCGGTCATCTTTAGACAATGGAATCATTGTGGGAATGTTTATAGCTTTGTGGGTGTCTTCTGTAAAGGAAACAATAGTTGTTTGGATACATAAATATTGGAACTTTTGTTGAAAATCAGGATCATGAATTTATAGTCTCACTCCTTGAATTTCTTCCCTTTTGATGTTTTCCCCCAGAGTCTATAGTGCATTATTTAAAAGAGAGTGGAGTGGATGTTTCTTGTCTGATAATATGTAAGCCAGATCTTTAAGGATTAAGTTTTAGTGACAGTTGTGGCAACATGAATGCTCATCTTTCTCTCAAATTTACAGTTCACAATAATAAAATTAAACATCTCAGAGGAAACATCTCTTGGTCCAGTGAGTGAAGAGAAAGGTGCCTTCAGTTCCTAAAAGAGTGGGGTTGGTAGAGGTCGGTAGCAGGAAGGAGCAGAGCTTGCCAGCCAGGCCTGCATCCTGTTGAATGCTTATGACCCCTGTCAGTTCTTCCTAGGCTAGCTTTCTTGGTCTGCTGCTGGGCTGGGCCTAGAGCAATATCTTGCACACATATACACTAGGTATGTATTTGATGACACAGTGATTCTTCTGTATTTTTAAGGCTTAGTAAATACCCAAACTTTAAGTTAATTTGAAGTAGACTTGAAAATCATTTCAGTTGCTGCTGTGTTCCAGAGTATTCTGGACTTATTACCTTTGAAGAATCCTCCCCCCAGGTCATACACAATTCCCAACTATCAAACTCCAGTCTCCCAAAAAAACCTATAAACGCATATATTTTGTTGGTTGCTTTTTGAAACGACTGGAAACAAACTAATCCTCATTGCTTTTCTTTTTATTCTTTATTTAATAGTAAAACTTCATAATTTTAATTTTGCTAAGACCCCCTCAGTCTATTATTCCAAGCCTGGGGAATACAGACCATAGGGATTTGAAATTTAGAGATGGAAGTCATTATCTCTACTCCTTTGCAGTATTTCAAACAGAAAGAAAATCTTACACTTACTAGGACCATATAGGGTAACTTTGCTTTTTGGCCTAAAAGTTAAATAAATTTTGATTGGATATTATAGGTCTTGATTATTAAAAATGAATTAATTAATCAGCTACTACTTAAAAATTTTAGTTTTTTATTAAAGTCTTAAATGTGAGACCTGAAACCGTAAAAATCCTGGAAGAGAACATAAGCAGTAATCTTTCTAACATTGGCTGTAGCAATACTTTTCTAGCTATGTCTCTTCTAGCAAGAGAAACAAAAGCAAAAATGAACTTTTGGGACCACATCAAAATAAAAAGCTTTTGCACAGTGAACATCAACAAAACAAAAAGACAACCTACTGCATTGGAGAACATATTTGCAAATGATACATATTTGATAACAGGTTTGTATCCAAACTACATAAAGACCTTATACTATATACAACACCAAAAAGCAATCTGATTAAAAAATAAGCATAGGACCTAAATAGACATTTTCCTAAGGAAGGCATACAGATGGCCGACAGACACATGAAAAGATATTCAGCATCATAGTCAATAGGGAAATGCAAATCATAACCACAGTGAGTTATCAGTTAACACCTGTCAGAATGGCTACAATCGAAAAGATAACAATAAGTGTTAGCAAGGATGTGAAGAGCCTGGAACCCTTGTGCACTATTGGTAGGAATGTAAATTGGTGTAACCACTATGGAAACAGTATGGAGTTCCTCAAAAAATTAAAAGTAGGAATACCATATGATCCAGTAATTCCACTATTGGGTATATAACCAAAGAAAATGAAAACATTAACTCAAAAAGATATATGTACCTTTATGTTTATTGCAGCATTATTTGCAATAGCCAAGATCAGGAAATAACCCAAGCATCCCTCAGTAGACAAATAGGTAAGGAAGATGTGGCATGCATATATATATATATATATATATATATATATATATATATATGGCATATTACACAGCCACAAAAAGGATGAGATCATGCCATTTGGAACAGCATGGATGGTCCTAGAGGCTACTATGCTAAGTTAAATAAATCAGATTGACAAATCATAATACCATATGATTTCACTTATATGTGGAATCTAAAAAAAATAAATGGAAAAAAAGCAGAACCAGACCTATAAGTTCAGGGAACAAACTGGTGGTTGCCAGAGGGGAGGAGAGAGTCAGAAGATGAGTGAAGTGGGTGAAGGGAAGTGGGAGATACAGGCTTCCAGTTATGAAATGAGTAAGTTATGGAAATAAAAGGCAGAGCAAAATAAATATAGTCAATGATATTGTAATAGTGTTGTATGTGGAGATATAGTAGCTACCCTTGTGGTAAGCATAGAATAATGTATAAACTTGTCAGATCTCTATGTTGTACACTTAGTACACAAGTAATCTAACATTGTGTGTCAACTATTCAAATTAAATTCTTTTTAATTTCAAATTTTCTGTTTAACCCAATATTTTAAAATATAGGATTCCTGGGGGACAATTCAGTTGGTCCATGGATTTTAAAATATTGCTTGGCACATAGTAGTGACTTGATAAAATTGTATCAAGTGAAGAAATAAGCTTTATTTTTAATTCAGTCTTATTGACCTTCTAAAATGGAATAGAATTTTTTCTTCAAACAGCATCTTAGTTTGGACACAAATTCTGCAACAGAGAAAAGTGAACTGGCTTTCATTAAAGTTGGGGTGTATATGCAGGTGACAGAGCTCCAGAGTTCTGCTCTCTGTCCCCTCTTTGACCTCATGGAACATACTTGTATGGACTTTTAAAGCTCTGTATGCTACAGTTTTAAAATGACTGCTCTAAACCATCCCATCCCATTGTAAATCTCTACGCTTCACCTGACTCCTACATCCATTTCGATTTCAGCTATTTGGTTTGAGCAAAATGAATTTTTGTTATGTAGATAGACAATTGTAACTGTAAAGAGAAAAAGTCTTGTACTAGTTTGCTTGGGCTCCCATAACAAAGTACCTCAAACCAGAAGTCAAAGATGAAGCTGTTGGCAGTGTTAGTTCATTTTGAGAAATGAGAGAGAGAAGTGTTCCCATGTCTGTCCAAGCTTCTGGTGATCTGCTCAGTCTTTGGTGTTCCTTGGCTTGCAAAAGCACTGCCCCATCTCTGTCTTTATCTTCACATAGCATTCTGTGTATGTATGTGTGTGTGTGTACGTCTCCAAATCCCCTTTTTATGAGTACAACAGACATACTAGATTAGAGTATACTCTAATGACCTCATTTGAACTTTTTACCCCAGTAAAAATCCAACCTCCAAATAAGTTCACATTCTGAGATACTGGGGGTGGAGGCAGTTGGGACTTCTACATACAAATTTTTGGAGGACACAATTCAACCCATAACAGATACTTTTGATAATGTGCAGGAGTCAGAGGATACAAGTGAGATTCTTGGTTTTCTTCACTGGTTGATGATTAGAACTCAGAGAAGCCTCATTGATAAATGAGTATCAAAATGAACTAAGTAAGCATAATACCCTCTAGTTCCATCCATGTTGTCGCAAATGGCAAGATTTCATTTCTTTTGATGGCTGCATAGTATTCCATTGTGTATATATACCCCATATCTTCTTTATTCACTCATCTGTTGCTGGACATCTAGGTTCTTTCCATAGTTTGGCTATTGTGGATATTGCTGCTATAAACATTCAGGTGCACGTGCCCCTTTGGATCACTGTGTTTGTATCTTTAGGGTAAATACCCAGTAGTGCAATGGCTGGGTCATAAGGTAGCTCTATTTTCAACTTTTTGAGGAATCTCCATGCTGTTTTACAGAGTGGTTGCACCAGCTTGCATTCCCACCAGCAGTGTAGGAGGGTTCCCCTTTCTCTGCATCCTTGCTAGCACCTGTCATTTCCTGACTTGTTAATTTTAGCCATTTTGACTGGTGTGAGGTGGTATCTTATTGTGGTTTTGATTTGTATTTCAGAGCTACCCTATGACCCAGCAATTTCACTACTGGGTATTTACCCTAAAAATACAAACGTAGTGGGGCACCTGGGTAGCTTAGTGGGTTAAAGCCTCTGCCTTTGGCTCAGGTCATGATCTCAGGGTTCTGGGATTGAGCCCTGCATTGGGCTTTCTGCTCAGCAGGGTGCCTGCTTCCCTCTCTCTCTGCCTGCCTCTCTGCCTACTTGTGATCTCTCTCTGTCAAATAAATAAATAAAATCTTAAAAAAAAAAAAAGATACAAACGTAGTGATTCGAAAGGACATGTGCACCCCAGTGTTTATAGCAGCAATGTACACAAGAGCCAAACTATCGAAAGAACCTAGATGTCCATCAACAGATGAATGGATAAAGAAGATGTGGTATAGATATATAATGGAATACTATGCAGCCATCAAAAGAAATGAAATCTTGCCATTTGCAACGATGTGGATGCAACTAGAGGGTATTATGCTTAGTGAAATAAGTCAATTGGAGAAAGACAACTATATATGATCTCCCTGATATGAGGAAGTGGAGATGCAACATGAGGGATTTGGGGGGAGGAAAAGAATAAATGAAACAAGATGGGATCGGGAGGGAGACAAACCATAAAAGACTCTTAATGTTACAAAACAAACTGAGGGTTGCTGTGGGGAGGGGGTAGGGAGAGGGTGGTGGGGTTATGGACATTGGGGAGGGTATATGTATGGTGAGTGCTGTGAAGTATGTAAACTTGGTGATTCACAGACCTGTATCCCTGGGGCTACTAATACATTATATGTTTATTAAAAAAATGAATTAAGTAGTAGGAACTAGATTATAAGAGGTGATTATAAATATGATTAAGAATACAGGCTATGGGGCCAGACTGCCTGGGCTCTATTTCTGACTCACTAGCTAGGTGATCTTGGGTAAGTCCTCTAATTTCTTTGTACTTCAGTTTTAACATTTGTGAAATAAGGATGATAACAGCACATGCATTTTGGGCTATTGTGAATATTGAATGAGTTAATACATGTTAAGCACCGAAGGTAAATACTTTATTAAGCTTAAATCATTTGTTCTAGTTCATTTAAGGTTGACTGTATAACAATAGAACTATACCATAGCCATCCTACCCAGGGTGTACTCTTGCTTAGGGAAGGCCAGGGATGTTCTACCTTGCCTAATTTAGTCTTTATGCAATGTTACAATTGACAACTTAGATGAAGTGTCACAAATCCATTCCTAATATGTAGGGGATTGTGGGGAGCAGACAGACAGCCAACTTCTTTCCTCTGTGGGAGGTATCATGAGACACTTACCATGTGTTGGAAGACCCTTAAATTCTTTTCATTTCCTAAGCTAATCGCCTGTCTACCACTTTGCTGAGGCAGATGAAGATCCAAGTTTGGCAGGGCAGATGAGCTCGAAGTTTCTTCACATGCAACCAAAGCCCAGAAGGAAGAGATTTGCTCATGTGGCCATGCAGAGGGAGAGTAGGGTGTTCAATGAACAGGGTGGGTCGGGCTTTACAATAACATAAGAGTGACACAATGACACATGAATTAAAGTTCTCTCCAAGTCTGCACTAAGAAAGGAATTGACTATTTGGACGTTTAAGGTGGAAAACTGTCATGAGCAAAGAGTTTTCTTATGGCAGGCAGGGTGGGAAAGATTTAAAAATGCTGTAATTTTACCATTTATATGACAACTCTTGTTAATAGAGTATCTTAGTGCTCGTGATATTTTGAATATTCTAATTATAGAATAAGCAGTTTCCTATTTAGTTTTTTCACTATATTTTTAGTGGCCACATAAAATCCTTCAAATGATGCATTGTAATTTAGTTAACTATTCCCTTATTAGAAACTTGGATTGTTTTATTTTTTCATAATTACAATTAATGCTGTGACAAACATCTTGGTAAGTAAACCTTTTTCCATATTTTGGATTGTTTCCATAGGACAGGTTCCCAGAAGTGAAATTACTGGATCAAAAACTAACTTCATTTCTATGCTTCTTCATACATATTGCCAAATTGCTTTCTTAAAGAGCTGCATCAATTATTATCATAGCAGCTATAGATGAAAGTGCAGTTATTACTGTATGTCTCCAGCAGTGGATTTTATATTGTTTTTATTTTTATATTTTTTCCAGTAAAGTGATAAATTAATTTGTCTTTTTAATCTATTATTTTTTAAAAAGATTTTATTTATTTATTTGACAGAGAGAGAGAACACAAGTAGGAAGAAAGCAGGGAGAGAGAGAGGGGAAAGCAGGCTCCCCGCTGTGCAGAGAGCCCAATGTGGGGCTCAATCCCAGGACCCTGAGACCATGACCTGAGCCAAAGGCAGAGGCTTAACCCACTGAGCCACCCAGGTGCTCCTAATTTATTTATTTATTTATTATTATTATTATTTTTTAAGATTTTTTATTTATTTGTTAGAGAGAGAGAGAGAGAGAGATACAGAGCGCAAGCACAGGCAGACAGAGTGGCAGGCTAGAGGCAGAGGGAGAAGCAGGCTCCCTGCCGAGCAAGGAGCCCGATGTGGGACTCGATCCCAGGACGCTGGGATCATGACCAGAGCAGAAGGCAGCCGCTTAACCAACTGAGCCACCCAGGTGTCCCCTAATTTATTTTTAATTTGTATTTTGTTGCTAGTGAGATTGGCCATCTTTCTAAATTTTTTTCTAGTTTTTTCCTATCATGAACTGTCTTTCCTTTGCCCATTGAAATATATAGCTATCTCTTAAAAATTTGTTTAAGCTCCTTTTTACTTTAAAGATATTAACCCTGTGTACATTAAAATATTATAAATAATTTTTTTAGTCTGTGACTTCTTTTAATATACTTATTTGTTTTTTATTTATGTATGGTCCTTTAGGATTTAGTAGTAAGCCTGTTGAACTTTCCCTTTGAAAATGTCTTCATTGTTTCTAAGTTTGCAAAGCCATCCTGTCTTCAGATGTTTGTGGGCTATCTGATTCCACTTTTTCTATGACTTGAATTTTTTAAAACAACTTACTCTCTAATCCATCTGGAATTTATTTTGGTTATGCTCTAAGAAAGAGGTTTGTTTGTTTTTTTCTCATTGATTTTAAGGGATTCTTTATTTAGAATTCTCTTTTGGAGAAAGTAACTTTAAGGTGAAGAATTTAATTTAAGAGTACCTAGTAGGGGGCTGCCTGGGTGGCTCAGTGCATTAAGCCTCTGCCTTCAGCTCAGGTCATGATCTCAGGATCCTGGGATCGAGTCCCACATCGGGCTCTCTGCTAGGCAGGGAGCCTGCTCCTTCCTCTCTCTCTCTCTCTACTTGTAATCTCTCTCTGTCAAAAAAAGAAAAAAAAAAAAAATCTTAAAAAAAAAAAAAAGAGTACCTAGTAGGAAGTCACTAGGAACAGTGAGATGAGATCTTAGCTGGTTGGAAGAAGTGAAACAGGGAGTTGAGGGAATAAAGGAATTGAGGTGGGGGCAGGGCTATGAAACTAATGGATGAAGTTTGGTTGAAAGTAGGAAAGTGAACAAAGAAATTACCTTGAGCTGTATTTATTTGCAGAATGCCAATATGCCTAGAAAGTTTAGTGAAGATGTTTTCTATAAGATCACAGAGTCAACAGCGTTATCAGTCTTCATTGATATATTTTTTTACTATGAATTAATAGCAAGTTCTAAAATAATAAAGAAGAAAATTGGGAAAATATTCATCTCTTCTTTGATTCATATAATATTTATTGAACACCTGCATGTGCCAGCATTAGGCTAACTGCTGAGGTCAGAACGTGAACAAAACCATTGAGATGGACTAGGAATATACCTCTACATATGAAATCTCTCAGCAAAAGACTTCATACTCAAAACATTCAAGATCCTGCCAGTATGTCCCCAGCTTATCATTCCAGTTACATTGCCCATTCTTCTTCTAAGTGTATCATGTATTTTTTTAAAAAATTCTATTTATTTTTTAAAATTTCTTTTCAGTGTTCCAGAATTCATTGTTTATGCACCATACCCAGTGCTCCATGCAATAGGTGCCTTCCATAGTACCCACCACCAAGCTCACCCAAACTCCCAACCCCCTCATATATTTTAATCACAATAGACTCTCCTATTTTCTGAGCACTTCTCATATTTTGACCTTTGGACTTCTATTTATGGTGCTCTATTCTCATTTAATACTCCCTATCCCGTATTTCCAGTTAGGAGCTCTTGAGTGCTACTGCCACTCAAAGCTTTTGTTCATGATCTGAGACAGATATGACCTCTTCATCCTGCTTTTGCCTTTTTAATGGAACTTTGCTCCTCTGGATAACATACTTAGATTTTAGCTGATTATTTTTCTTTCCCCTCATTTCCTCCTTATTAAACTATAAGCTTCCAAGAGTGAAGATAAGAGCTTCTTCCATTTTTCTAATTCTTACAGTTCCAAAGATGGCACTGTATGACAAGTTTTGGCCAATGGGACATAAATGGAAATGGTATGTATCCCTAGAAGAATGTGTGTTCCAGATGGTACCTCTACAAGATCACGAGTGTCCATCAATGTGGGTCACATTGGAACACATGCCTTTGCCGACATATGTTGGATAGGTAGTTTAAGCAAGAAATAAGCTTTAAGCAAGTAATATATTAGAACTGTTACTGAAGCATACTCTAGCACTAGAGATGGGATTTTTTTTTCTGTAAAGAGTTAGATAGTTAAATATTTTCCATGAAAGCATCTATGGGCAGTACATAAGTGAATGTGACTCTGTTCCAATAAAACTTAATTTATAAAAATAGGCAGTAATCTGGATTTGGCCCATGGATGTAATTTGTTAATACTTGTTCTTTCATATCCTGACCATACATCTCCACATGTCTTTTTGTTTGTCCCAAATCTCATTAAAATGCTTTGGTGTGTGTTGTGGGGGAGGAGGGGCATAAGAAACATTTGCCATTAAATTCATGAACAAAGTAAGGAAGTTCACACACCATACTATAATTTAATGCCCACTGTTCAAGAAGTCCAAGCTGTTGGAATTGAACAGGAGAAATAAATCCAAAAAGTTCAACTGTAGAATTATTATAAAAAATAACAACTTCAGGGCACCTGGGTGGCTCAGTGGGTTAAAGCCTCTTCTTTTGGCTCAGGTCATGATCCCAGGATCCTGGGATCAAGCCCCTCATTGGGCTCTCTGCTCAGCAGGGAGTCTGCTTCCCCTCTCTCTGTCTGCTTCTCTGCCTACTTGTAATCTCTATCAAATAAATAAACAAAATCTTAAAAAAATTCAGAAAGATATCTATCTGCATATAAAATTAACATAACAAAGTAAAAGTCTTTCCTATAGACTGAATATTTATGTCCCTCCCAAATTAGTACACTGAACCCTGATTACCACTGTGACAGAATTTTGAGGTGGGATTTTTGGGGAGGTGCTTAGGTCATGAGGGTGGAATCCCCATAAATGGAATTAGTGCCCTTGCAAAAGAAAACCCAGAGAACTCTGTCACCGCTTGCACCATGTGGGGAGACAGAAAAGATGTCTGTCTATGAACCAGGGAAGCTCTTGCCAGACACTGAATCTGCTGGTGTTTTGATTTTGAACTTAACCAGCCTCCAGAACTGTGAGAAATGTTTCTGCAATTTATAACCCACCCAGTCTATGGTATTCTCTTGTAACAGCCCAAGCAGATGAAGACATTCTCTATATGCAAACAGTAACCTCTTAGAAGTTTTAATGGGGAAAAGTATAATTTATAACACAACAACAAATAGTAAAATATTTAATAATAAGTACACTAAGAAATGTTTAAGATTGATGGAAAGAAAATTTTGAAAATCTAGAGACTAATAAGGAAAACATGAATAGAATGGAAAAGGATATGGATATGGATAGGAAGTCTCATTAGGGTAAAGATAACAATTTTTACTTAAATTAATCTATTAATTCTGTTCATACCAATAAAAAGAAAGGATATGTTAATTTGATCCTTTGAGTTGACAATACACTCATTTATTTGCTAAAACAAATCTAAAAGTTAATAGTTATTCTTCTCATTCTGTCCTAACTCATATAGCCCCCCTACCAAGATAACCTCTATTTTTCATTTTTAATGTATCTTCTAGCTTTTCTTTTATAAAATATAAACAAATATGAATATGTATTCCTACTCGACTCTTCTAATCCCAAAGTTATCATGTATGTATATATACACATGTATATGTATCTCTCTCTCTCTCTCTCTCTCTCTATATATATATATATATATACACACATACATGACTTCTACATTTTTTTTTAAGCTTCATAGTGTTCTCTGAATGGATGTGCTATTACTTATTTAACTAGCCATCCTTACACCTGGGTAGTTTTTACTATTATAGTGTCACAATGATAATATTGAAGACAACATTTTCATGTGTACAGATACATGCAGAGGATAATTCTCCCATGCCAGATTGCTGGGTCAAGGTGTGTAGACATTTATATACTTTTGTACTTTTTGATGTTGCCAAAAGAAAGTCTTTTTAAACATTTGGATTTTTTGTCAATCTGCTATGTTAAAAAACTACATCTCACTTACTTATATTGGAAATCTTCTTATGTTAAGTGTTGCTTGTTTTTCATACTCTATGAACTTCTATGCATATAATTTGTCCATTTTTTCCCCATATGATTGTTGGTTATTTTCTCCTCAGTTTCTAGGAGTTTTTTTGAACAGAAAAATTGGCCCTTTGTGATAGAAGTTGCAAATATTATTTCCTAGTTCATCTTTCATCTTTTAACCCTGTTCATGATAATTTTGCCATTCAAAATTTATTTTAAATATAGTTACATTTACATGTACTTAAAAAAAAAAGGTTTATTTATTGATTTGCCAGGGGGCACGCAGTGGGGGAGGGACAGAAGGAGAGGGAGAGAGGGAATTCTAAGCAGACTCCCCAATGAACGTGGAGCCTGTGAGCAGAGAGCTCGAAGCGGGGCTTAATCCCAGGACCCTGGGAAGCTGAAGGCAGATGCTTAATGACTGAGCCACCCAGGCATCCCTGAATTACTCATCTTATTAAAAGGTGAACTACAACATCAATAATAAAGGAATCACCACAGGATCTATATAGAGATACTACAAGGAAAAAAAATGTGGAAATAAAAACCAAGAAAAACTATCAGGTGGGAAAAATATTGTTATTAAAAGGGCCTGGCATAGGTAAAAACTTTGATTTGGCATATTGCTGTCAAGGAGAGAAGAAATTATAGATGTGGAAGACAAACAAAGGAGAGCCCACATATTGGACATTAAAGACATAATTGGTGTTTCTAAAGTGGAAAACCAAATCCAAATATAATTCAAGAAAACTTACAGAAGTGGAATCTAGAAATTTTAAGGGCATGTCATGTCTCAGGGAGACGCCGGCATAGAATAATAACACCAAAATGTCCTTGTAAAGTTAGTAGGCCTAAAGAACCAGGGAAAAGATGAAGTCACCTAGAAGACAGAGAATGATGCTGGGCTCAGACTTCTTCACAGCAACATTCAGTTATGGAATAATATCTTCCAAGTACTGAAGAAAAGAATGTATGAGTCAAGAATATTAGACTAATTTTTCATTTACACATTAAAAACAACAAGAAGAGCAACAACAAAGTATTGCTTAACATGAAAAAGTTGATAAGGGAAATTTTTTCATATAAGCCCTTTCTGAATATAGCAGCAGCAGAGGAATTTTAGGTAAACAGTAAATAGCTGAATGAAGAAATAAAAAGAAATAGTGTGATGAATAGAATATAAATATTATAAACCCTGAAAATGTAGAGATAATACACATAACAAAAATTGATGGGGAAGGGGAATAAAAAGCTACACATAGTGAAGTTATGCCTGACTTTCTAAACTAGGATTATTTAATAACCTGATAAATAATAGAGATAGAATTATAAAGGTGTAAAGGCAAACATTAAAAAAATAGGAAAAAATTTTCATATAATTCAGTTGGAAAGAGGAATTTAATTATTTATAAGATACCAGGTGGACAATAATAAGGAAAGAAGACCCATTATTGAATTAGATTATACTGATATTTAAAATTTCTGTATCATGAAGATTGAAGATAAACTCACTCTTTTCTGTAAATGAAATATTTATAAAAATTAACCACATTTCAAGCAATAAGGCAAAACTGAATAAATTTCAAATGGTTGAAATAGTTCTAACCAATATATTCTAATAACTATGCAGTAGGATTATGAATTAAAACCATAGAACAAAACCAAATACTACTTGGAAAAGAAAAGCTCTCTTTTAAACAACATTTTAAGACAAAGAGGGCCTCAAAATTACAATTGCTAAATATCTAGAAAATAGTGACAATGGGAATGGTTGAATAAAGTAACCAATTTTAGAGAAGTAACAATATAAAAGCAAAACAAAGCAAAGGAAAGCCAGAGGAAGGAAAATGAGGATAAAACAGAAGTTAGTAAATTAAAAAGTTGATAATAGAAATAAAAAATCCAACAGTTGATTCTATGGGGGAAATTTTTTTGAAGACATGTTAGTTGACCTAAATGAGAGAAAAGGGAAGAAGGCACAAGTACAAAATAAGAAGTGACACTAGTGTAGCAGTCATATATATAGAAGAAAATTAAGGAATTACAAGACTCTATGTTTATTTACATTTATAAAAATTTGAGAATCCAGATGCACTGTGTAATTTTCTAGAAAAGTATAAATTACCACAACTGATGAAGAGGAGATAAATATGTCATCCTACCACTACCATAATAAAAATAGAGAAAACTATTCAAGATAGCACCTCACTCCTAAGAAACAGGGAGCTTGGGACACCTGGGGTGGCTCAGTGGGTTAAAGCCTCGGTCTTCAGCTCAGGCTCAGGTCATGATCCCAGGGTCCTGGGATCGAGTCCCACATCAGGCTCTCTGCTCAGCGGGGAGCCTGCCTGCCCCCCTCTCTCTGCCTGCCTTTCTGCCTACTTGTGATCTCTTGTCTGTCAAATAAATAAATAAAATCTTAAAAAAAAAAAAAAAAAAGGAAAGAGGGAGCTTGATGAACTCAGAAGGAAATTCTGCCAAACATTAAAGGATAGAGAACTATTATGCCATTTAAACTCTTCTTAACCACAGAATAAGAAGTTAAGCCTCCAAATCATTTTATAACAAGTAGAGCATTGATTTTAGGATTCCACACTTACTGTGGTGAGCATTTCATAATGTATATAATTGTCAAATCACAATGTTGTACACCTGAAATTAATATAATATTGTCTATCAACTGTATTTCAATAAAAAATTTTCTCCTAAATTTATAATATTAATAGATAAAATAAAACAATATTGCAACTCCTACAGAAGTTTAAAAAGCATTTAATAAAGTTCATTTCTTATCCTTGAATTTAAGAATCTCATAATAGGTAGATATAAGCCTGTGTTTGTGATATATATATTTTGCTCAACCAATATGCTTCTAACTAGGGAAACACTAAAACATTAAAATATTAGAAACATAAAAATTAAGAGTAAGACAGATGACTCTATTATCAGTGTTTTTTCTGAACTTCTAAGAAGTTCTACCCCATGCAATTAAATAAAAGAAATATACGAGATTTATAAAGAAGAAAATTGAAATGCTAGGAAAAGACTTGGGGACTATTAAAAAAAGACTTGCATAAATGAAAAGGCATACTATAATCAATTTTGGATAGCAAGTATCAAAATCAGAAAGATGTCAATTTCCTGTAACCTATAAATTTTATATGATTCCAATAAAAACTATCAAAAGCATTTTTCTTGTGGAACTGTACAAGCTGTTGCTAAATTTCAAATGGAAAATAAGCAAGAATAGCTAGGATAAATTCTGATAAAGAAGATGAAAGAGAAGCTAGCCTATTATCTATTAGCTCTTGTTATAAAGCTATGATAAGTAGAACAATCTGTTACCATGACACGAATCGGCAGATCAGTAATACAAAATAGAAAGTGTAGAAATAGATCTAAGTCCATATGGTTATGTAGTACATGATAAAGATGATACTTCAAATCAATGGAGAAAAGATGCATTACTCAATAAATGGTATTGAAACAACTGAGTGGCCATCTGGAAAAAATCTGAGAACTTTGCATTTTACACTAACGTATATTTCCTAATGATTGCAGGTTTGGACACAAAATATGAAACCGTGAAAATAACTAAAAAAACGCTGGTGAATTATTTTTATAACTGTGGAATGGGAAAGACCCAAATTTAATACAGAAGCCAGAAGTCATGAAAGAGTGATAAATTAGGCTGTATCAAAAGT
Source organism: Mustela putorius furo (assembly GCF_011764305.1). NCBI lineage: Eukaryota > Metazoa > Chordata > Mammalia > Carnivora > Mustelidae > Mustela > Mustela putorius. Next base: position 2,369,792 of record NW_025421294.1, read on the forward strand.
ATTTTTGTAAAATGCATAATCCAAGACAAAATATAAAAGACACACTAGAAGAAATATTTGCATCTCACAACACATGTAAAAGAGAATTTGCTTATATAGAAAGAGCTTCCACAAATAAATAAGTACATGTCTAAGACTAATAGAAAAATAGATAAAGGTTACAAGTGGTGGTTAACAGTAAAGGAATGCAAATGATTCTGACAACTATGATCAGACACGCAACCTTCCTCAAAGTATAGAAATATAAATTCAAGGGGCACCTGGGTGGCTTAGCTGTTAAGCATCTGCCTTCAGCTCAGGTCATCGTACCAGGGTCCTGGGATCAAACCCCACATTGGGATCCCTGCTCAGCGGAAAGCCTGCTTCTCTCTCTCCCACTCCCCCTGCTTGTGTTCCCTCTCCCGCTGTCTCGCTCTCTCTGTCAAATTAATAAATAAAATCTTAAAAACAAAACAAAATGAAACAAAAAATGTATTTAAAAAAGAAATATAAATTCAAGTAAATTAGATATTTTTACTTATATTCTCAAAGATCTACAAAATTAATAACTTCAAAATATTTTAAGTGAAAAAATGAAGGTGTATAGGAGTGTGTATAATACGCTACCATTTGTTTTAGGAATGGAAAAATAATGTATATAAGAATGTACCTATATACACATAAATACATCTAAGAGAATATTTAAGAAATTGGTGATGTTAACTGCCTCTGGGATTGGGAAATGAGCACCACACCTAGAAGGGAGACCTTTTAGTGCATACTCTTTATAAAAGCAACCTGAATGATTTCCATACAGTAACCTACATTTGTTGAAAGTGTACAATTCAGTGAATTTTCACAGTTGCAAACACCCATGAAACCACTGACACAATGAAGATAAAAAACATTTTAATCACCACCAAAAGATTCCTTGTGCTCCTTTGCTATCCACTTTTGGCCTCAGGTAACAACTGGTCTGCTTAGTTTTTTTTTTAAATAAAAGCTTTACTGTGATAAAGCTACCTACCATATAATTAACTCATTTAAAGAATACAACTCAAGAGTTCTGAGTGTATTCATAAAGTTGTGCAACCATTACCACAATCAATTTGGGAATTTTTCAATACCCCAAAGAGAGAGCCTATACCCATTAGCAGTCACTCTGCTTTGGCCCAACCTCATAGCCATAGGAAACCACTACTCTCTATATCTATGGATTTGCTTATTCTGGACACATCATATTAGTGAAATCATATGGTATGTGGTCTTTGTGATTGGCTTCTTTCACTTCGTATGTTTTCAGGAATCATATGTTGTAGCTCATATCAGTACTTCATTTCCTTTTATTGTTGAATAATATTCTGTTTCACTGATAAACAAATTTTATTTATCTATTTATCAGTTAATACATAATTGGGTTGTTCTCAGTTTGGGGCTATTATGAATAATGTTATTATATGAATATTCATGTAAGTTTTTGTGTGAACATGTATTTTATTTCTTTTGGGCATATAACGAGGAGTGGAATCACTGATCTGTTTTGTCACTACAGATTAGTTTGTGTTTTCTAGAATTTTGTGTAAGTGGAACCCTTTATATACTCTATTGTGTCACATTTCTATCGTGCAGCAAAATGATTTTGAGACTTACCTATTGTGTTAACATGTATGAGAGGTCCATTCCTTTTTATTGAGTAGTGTTTGGTTATAGAGATATAACAAATTATATTTATTCATTCATCTATTGATGGTCATTTGAATTATCCAGATTTTGGCTTTCATTAATAGAAGTGCTATAAACCAGGACACCTGGGTGGCTCAGTTGGTTAAGCGTCTACCTTTGGCTCAGGTCATGATCCCAGGGTCCTCGGATCAAGTTCCAAGTTGGGCTCCTTGCTCATGGGGAACTTGCTTCTCTTTCTGCCTGCCATTCCCCCTGCTTGTGCTCTCTCTCTCTCGCAAATAAATAAAATCTAAAAAACAAAAACACAAACACAACTGCTATAAACGTTTATATGTAAGTCTTATGAACATATGTTTTAATTTCTCTTGTGCAAATACTAGTCCAAGGGTGATATGGTAAATATTTCATGTTTAACTTCCAAAGAATTGTCCAACAGTTTTCTAAAGTGATTGTACCATTTTTCATGAGAACTCCACAAAATCACCACATTTGGTATGATCAATCTTTTAAATTTTATCCATTCTAATATGTGTGAAGGGATTTCACAATTCCCTGATGACTAATGATGAGAGTAATTTCTTCATGTGCTAACTGGCCATATACCGTCTTTTGTAAAATGTTTGTTCTAAACCCTTTGCCCATTTTTTAAAAAAGATTTTATTTATTTATTTGACAGAGATCACAAGTAGGCAGAGAGGCAGGCAGAGAGAGAGGGAGGGAAGCAGGCTCCCTGCTGAGCAGAGAGCCTGATGTGGGACTTGATCCCAGGACCCCGGGATCATGACCTGAACCGAAAGCAGAGGCTTTAACCCACGGAGCCACCCAGACGCCCCTCTTTGCCCATTTTTAATGTGGTTGTTTGTCTTTTTATTATTGAGTTTTGAGTTCTTTATTCTGGATACAAGTACTTTGCCATTTATGTATTATAATTATTTTCCCCATATTGTCTTTACTTTTTGATTCCTTAATGATGATTGTTGAAGAGCAATAGTTTTCAATTCAGATAATGGCTAACTTGTCATTGTGCCTTTATAGTTTGTGGTTTTGTGTACTATACTAAGAAATCTTTGCCTGTCTTAAGAACACGAAGGTTTTCTCCTGGGAATTTTATTGTTTCAGGGTAATTATTTAGTTCTATGACCATTTTTGGCTAACTTTTTTGTATATGGTGTGAGATAAAAGTTGATGTTCATTTTTTTTCCACCAAAGGATTTCCAGTAATTTCAGTATCATATGTTCAAACATCTTCCTTTTCCCACTGAAATGTCTTAGCACTCTTGCTAAAACCAATTGAGTCTGTATGTGTGGCCTACTTCTGGACTCTGTATTCTGTCTCATTAATCTCTAGGACTACTTTTATGTTGATAACACATTGTCTTGAATCCTATAGCTATATAATGATTCAAAAATAAGATAATTTAAGGCCTCCCTTCAACTTTATTATTCTTATTTCCAGATTTATTAGCTATTCTGGATTACTTATATTTCCATATTAATTTTAGCCTTCATTGATCAATTCCTATAAAAATACTGCTGGATTCTGATTGAAGTCACAGCTGAGTCTCGTTATCAGTTTAGGGAGAACTGATATTTTAACAATACTCTGTCTTCCAATTCATGAACATGGTAGATAGCTCTGTAATTATTTAGATCTTTAACTTATTTTAGGAATGCACTGCAATTTTAGTGAAAAGTTTTCCCTTATTTTGTTGTATTTAGCTCTAAGTATTTCGTGTGGTTTTGATGCAACTATAAACATTTTTTTGGAATTTAATTTCCAGTTTTATTTTAATAGCAAGTTTAAATATTGCTGTTTAAAATATTACCCACAAAATCAAGTGGCTATAAACAATAATCAAATCAGCCTTTCTTTTCTTCTTTTTTTTTTTAAGATTTTATTTATTTATTTGGCACAGAGAGATCACAAGTAGGCAGAGAGGCAGTCAGAGAGAGAGAGGGAAGCAGGCTTCCTGCTGAGCAGAGAGCCTGATGTGGGGCTCAATCCCAGGACACTGAGATGATGACCTGAGCCGAAGGTAGAGGCTTAAACCCACTGAGCCACCCAAGCACCCCAATTATCAACATTTCTTATATCTCACTGTTTCTGTGCATCAGGAACTCAGGTATTGTTTACCTGGATGGTTCAGCTGTGGACCTCGCATAACATTTCACTCAAGATGTTGGTTGGGGCTGCAGTCATCTGAGGGCTTGACTGGAGCTGAAAGATCTGCTTTCAAGATGTCTCGTTTATGTGGCTGGCAAGTTGGTGCTATCTTGGGTGGGACAGCTCAATTTCTTTGTATATGAGCCTCTGCAGAGCAAGTGATTCAGAAGAGCTGGGAAGAAGTTGAAGTGTTGCTTATGACCTAGACTCATATAAGTCACATGCTGTTATCTCCACAAGCTAATTTGTTACACAGGTCAGCCCTGTTTTATATGGGAGGGAAATACGCAAGAGTATAAAAACCCAAGACTGAGCAACCATTGATCTTTTTACTATCTCCAGTTTTGCCTTTTCCAATAAGTCATATAATTGAAATCATATATTATTTTCAGATTGGCTTCTTTTATGTAGTAACACACACTTAAAATTCTTTTGTGTTTCATGGCTTGATAACTTATTTCCTTTTGTACTAACTAGTATTGCATTGTCTGAATGAATCATAGTTTATCCATTAACTTATTAAAGGATATCTTGTTTTTTTCCCCAATTTTTGGTAGTTATGAATAAAGCTTCTTTAAACATCTATATGCAGATTTTGTGTGCATATAAGTTTTCTCCTTGGGTAAATTCCAAGGAGACCAATTGCTGGATCATATGGTAAGAGCATGTTGAGGGTTTTTTAAAAATATATTTTTAAAAGATTTTATTTATTTATTTGAGAGAGAGAGAGAGAGAGAGAGAGAGAGAGCATGGTTGGGGGAGAGGAAGAAGGAGAGACAAGCAGACTTCCCACTTAGCAGGGACACCCTCCTTCCATCCCTGACATAGGGCTCCATCCCAGGACCCTGGGATCATGACCTGAGCCGCAGGGGGATGCTTAACTGACTGAGCCACCCCTGTGTCCTGAGCATGTTTAGTTTTGTGAGAAACCGCACAATCACCTTCCAGAGTGGCTGTACTATTTTGCAGTCTGACCAGCAGTTAATGAGAGTTCCTCCTGTTTGGCATCCTAAGCAGCATTTGGTGTTGTGTTTCATATTTTGGCCATTCTAATAAACATGTGATGGTATCTCATTGTTGTTTTAACTTGCATGTCTTGATGACATATCTTTTTATGTGGAACATCTTTTTATATGCTCATTTACCATCAGTATATTTTCTTTGGTGAAGTGTTGGTTATGGTGTTTGGCCCAATTTTTAGCTGGGTACTTTGTGGGTTTTTTTGTTTTTGTTTTTGTTTTATAAAGATTTTATTTATTTATTTGCCAGAGAGAGAGGTAGTGAGTGAGCACAGGCAGGCAGAGTGGCAGCAGAGGCAGAGGGAAAAGCAGGCTCCCCGCCGAGCAAGGAGCCCGATGTGGGACTCGATCCCAGGATGCCGGAATCATGACCTGGGCTGAAGGCAGCTGCTCAACCAACTGAGCCACCCAGGCGTCCCAACTTTGTGGTTTTTATTGTGGGATTTTAAGAGTTCTTTGTACATTGTTGGATAATAGTCTTTTTCTCAGATACATCTTTTGTAGATATTTCCTCCTGGTCTATGACTAGTCTTCTCATTCTCTTGACAGCCCTTCCCAGACCAGAAGTTTTTAATTTTAATGAAGTTCAGCTTATCAGTTATTTCCCTCATGATCATGCCTTTGGTGTTGTATATAAAAAGTCATTGCCATACCCGAGGTCATCTAGATTTTTTCCCATGTTATCCTCTAAGAGTTTTATAGTTTTGAGTTTTACAATTAGCTATAGATCCATTTTATGTTGATTTTTGTGAAGGATTTAAGGTCTGTGTCTAGATTCATTTATAATTTATTTTGCACATGGAGGTCTGGTTGCTCAGATACCAGATGTTAAGAAGACTATTTTGCTCCATTATATTGTCTTCACTCCTTTGTCAACAACGTACTGATATATTTGTATGAATCTACATATGGGTTCCCTATTTTTATTCCATTGATCTCTTTGTCTTTTCTTTGAACAATACCACACTGTCTTGATTACTGTAGCTTTATAATAAATTTTGAAATCAGGTAGTGTCGGTCTTCCAGTTTTGTCTCTTTTGATATTGTGTTGGCTATACTGTGACTTTTTCCTCTTCAGATAAACGTTACCATCAGTTTGTCAATATCCACAACATAACATCCTGGGATTTTTTATTGGGTTTGCAATGGATCTGTAGATCACATTGGGAAGAACTGACATCTTGACCATATTGGGTCTTCCTATCTATGAACATGGACTATCTCTCTATTTAATTTTGCTCATCAGAATGATGTAGTTTTCCTCAAGTAGATCTCATACATACTTTTAAAATTTGTATATAGTTATTTTGTTTTGGGGGTTTCTAATTTAAATGTATTGTGTTTTTAATGTCAAATTCCACTTGTTCTCTGCTGGTATATAGGAAAGTGACTGACTTCTGTATATCAATTTTGTATTCTAAATTTTCTCTTGAAATTTCTCCTTTGACCTGTGTATTATTTAATCTCCACATATTTTGAGATTTTTCTAGTTATCTTTCTGTTATTTATTTTTAGTTTAATTCCACTGTGGTCTAAGAACAAACATGTATGATTTTGATTCTTTAACATTGGTTAAGATGTGTTTTATGGCCCAGAATGTGGTCTCTTTTCATGGATGTAGTATTTATTTATTTATCTTGCTTGGGATTTTTCATGTTTTTTGAATGTGTAAGTATATAATTTTTAAAATCAGTTTTGGAATGTGTTCATCCATTATTTATTTAAACATTTTTTTCTGCCTCTTTCTCATTTCTTGATCTGGGACTCCAATTATACACATATTACACTGCTTGATATTGTCCCACATGTTACTGAAATCCCACTTATGTTTTCCCCTAGCCTCTCTGTTTTCTGAGCTTGATTTTGGCTAGTTTTTATTACTATATCTTCAAATTCACTGATCCTTTCTTCTGTAATATCAACTTTTAATCCCATTAAGTGAATTTTTTCATTTCACATATTGTATCTTGGGCCTCTAGAGTACTTATGTGGCTTCTTTTTATATTTTCAACTGTTTTCTTCTTTATATCTTTTTTTTTCTTTTAAGTTGTTGAGCTTTTATAATCATTCCTTTAAAGTTCTTGTCTGCTAATTCCACATCTCTGCCCTTCTAGGTCTGTTTCCATTAACTGATTTCTTTCTACTTTCTACTAGATTTGCCACTTCTTGACATATCTAGTAATTTGGGGGGGATGTTGGATATTAGGAATGTAACATTATTGAGTATATTTTGTTGTCTTCCTTTAAAGAGTGTTGAAATTTATTTTGGAAGGCAATCATGTTGCGTATATCCTGCTTGATCCTTTTGAAAATTGTTAAGCTTTCTTAGGACAGGTCTAGAGTAGCCTTATTATATGACTAGTTTATTGCTACTACTAAGGTTTGGGTGTTCTTAGAGAAAGTTTTTCCTTTTTTTTTGTTTTGTTTTGTTTGTTTGCCTGGTTTGTGGCATTCATTTATACATGCACAGTCTTGGATTTGGCTTGAGATTCACTGAAACTCCTAGGCATATTTCTGAAGCATTTGCTTTGTGTAGCTCTCAGGAATGCTTCTCTGCAATTTCCAGCTGCTTCAACCTTTCTAAGCTCTCGTCTTTTTCTCCTTTACTCAGAGATGAGCTCCTTCTCCTCCATGCCTTGAGGTTAGCAAATTGGTTCTAGGCAGCAAGTCATGCTCTCAGAAATCATTAAGTCTGTACCCCTTGTTATCTAGTACCCAAAAAGAGGCATTTTATATATTTTATCTAATTCCGTAATTTATTGTTTATGGGGGAAGGGATGCAAACACCATAAAGTTACATTCCTTCATGGGTGGCAGCAAAATCTTTCCCTTTTTGATTTTAAAAGTAAAGTAAATGGAAAAAATTATTAAAAGGAAGAGGAAATTCCAGACAGTAAAAATAGTAAAATTAATACTATTAGAGTATATGGAAGCAGGCCACATTAAGAAATTATTGGTTGGTGTTTGAATCTGAACAATCTTTCAGAAAGGCATTTTGGCAAAATGAAAAATAACTTAAACATTTTGTTTTTGAACTAACAATTCTTCTTTTAGGGATTTATCCAGAGGAAATAATCAGACATATATAAAAGTATTCATTACAGAATTAATTATAATAAATAAAAATTTTAACCTATAATAAGGAAAAAATTTAGCCTATATGCCTAGCAGGATAAAATTGGTAAAAAAAATTTTTTTTTGTGCATCCACATAATGACTTACTATTTATAAAAAATAATTTTGTGTAAATATAACTTAATGATATAGGAAAGTATTTTAACAACTTCATTAAGATGAAAAAATCAGATTACAAAAAAGTTTTCTGAGCTTAATCAGAATGATTATATAATGATATTAATATATAATAAGTATGATATAATGAATATGAAATTATTATCAGTAGCTATCCCTGGTGATGTGAGTATAGAAATGTTTTTCTGCTTTGTGGTTTTTTGGGAGGAGGTTTACCAAATTTTCTACAACAAATACAGACTTATTTAAAACATTTTTAAAAGCATTATTTTGAAATGCTTTATTGGATTGATCCACTTTTACATGATAATTGAAAGTGGGATAAATATGGCCCTAAGAGATCCAATAAAGTATACTGTATAATGGGACAAGCCATGAAATACAACTTTGAATTCCATTCCACAATTTCTGGATGCAATGCTCTTGAACAAGTTTTATAACTTCTTGGAACCTGTATTGCCTTACTTGTAAAATGGGGCTATAGCTACTTTTCAGGGTTCCTGTAAGTATTAAATGATATAATCTGAAGAAACATTTATGTTTCTATGGATGGCAGTTAATGCATTGTATTATTACTATTATTTCTGGTACAACTATACTAATTAGTACTACTACTATTAGCAATACAATCATTAGGATAAATGACCTTATGAGGATAGGATTAAGAGAATCCTGAAAAAGGAGGAAGGACAAGAACCAGAGAAGAACTTTATGAACTTCTCTTTAGGTTTTCTTGTTTTATGTTTTCTCTTATGACTAGCACTGTTAGAAAAAAGCTCAAATGGGGAATTATTTTCAAGATAGTTAAGACACTTATCTTTTTAAGATCCTTAAGATGGATAGAAATCACATCCCTGCTTAATTTACAAAGAGAATTGTTTTGGTTTTTTTTTTTTTTTTTGGACAGAGAATAACACTTTATGTAAGAAAATATATATTTGGTAGGCTTTTAAATGAAATATAAAAATGATATATTGAAACATGTGAAGATCTGAATACCCTTCTCCACCTTCATTTCTATTGCCATGGGCCAAACCACCATCAATTCTGGTTTCCCTGCTTCTGCCTTTGCCCCACTGAACCCTATCCTCTATTTAGTACCAGAATGGATATTTGTAAAACGTTAGTGAAATCGAATCAGGAGGAGACAATTCTAGGCCAAGACAGCCACATGTACAAATACAAGGAGGTACAGAACTGTAAGGTATAGTTGGGAAGCTCTAACTTTGACATTACTAGAGCGTCATGTAAAATCTGGGGACCAAGGAAAGGAGAGAAGATGAAGAAGCCAAGAGGTATCATATCCTGAAATTTCATGCATGGTTGAGCAAGATTTATGTTTAAGGTGATAAAAATCCATCAAACAAATTTCAACAAAAGCATGATAACATCAAATAAATATTTTAGGTAGATAATCTGAGACTTTGTAGAACCAACTTGGGAGGAAGGAGAGAGAGGGGAAAGGATGAAATTAGAGTTAGTACATTTAAGAACTCATTGTGGTGTAATATGATGGTGGTGCATAAGCTTTTTTGACTTTAGTTCACTGAGAGAGGACAAAAGATGTCTCAACACACCTACTCTAAGAATTTCACTCTGTAGTAATAAAAGAATTTAGGGAAACAAAGATTCTGCATAGAGCCATGTTTTTACTCAATGTGTGTTTAAGTGTATTTGAGTTTAGATATGATGTTTATTATTCAGCAGTTCCCCCTAAACTTATTTGATCATTATGCAGCTTATTGGGAAAACTTTCATAGTCAACAAACTGAAGATCCTATGCTTACAATCATTGGGTTACAAAAGAATGGTTATTATGTAGAGATAAAGGGGAAAGATATAGACAAATGTATTCAAGAGGTAGAATTGAAAAGATATGGTTATTAATTGATATGGGATTTGGAGAAGGAGGAATGAAAGTTGATAACTACATTTCTGGCTTTGATGATTTTGTGTGGCCAACAGAAATGGGAATTCAGTACATGTGCTGCTGAAGCAAGCACAGAGATAGGAATTCAAGAGGAAAATCAGATTGAGGCAAGTGGGAGATGATAGTTTCTGCTTCAGACAGAAGTTTGACATTATTCTGCATTATCCAAGTAAAAATAATTAGTTGATAATGGAATAAAGCATAGGGAAGATATTTGGGTTGGGTATGGTAAAATAACACAGAAATTCTCAGACTATGTAAGTAATGTAGCCTCTCTGGGCAACATGCTGAAATATGCAAGGATGTTTTTTGCTGACACAATGCCCAGGCCTGGTTCTGCTAGCATGACTGAGTGGGGACCAAGGACGCTAAAGGTCCTATAATACAAAGGACAGCTGCAAACAACAATTACCCCAGCCAAAATGCCAATAGTATCTCCATTGGAAAATACTGATATAGTAGAAGGGAGAGGGTATAAAGTGAGTAGAGAAGAGGCTACAGTTAAGACTGAGAAGGAGGAGAGAGCAACAGAAAGCAACATGATTGGCAGAGAAAAGGCAAAGAGTGATGGAAGTCAATGGAGAGAGTTTCAAGATGATTAAGCAGAATCAAAAATATATGAGAAGTAAAGAGACCAAGCAGAGTAAGTCCTAAAATGTTAAACAGATTGTACCAAGATCAGTTCTTTCTAAGGGGAACAGAGCAGGGCAAAGGCAAAGAAAGTTCTTGGAGTCCTTTGAGTTATTTATACTCATTTCCATAATTATCATGAATTTTTTTTTTTAATGAGAAACAAAGAAGACACTTTCTAATGTGGAATTAACATTTGTGGTTCTGCCTAGATAATAGTGACAAATGATTGTGTTCTTCCAACAGTTAGCACACTGCTCAGAACCTTAATAATGCTACTTTGTATTTGTAATGGCAATATTTTATGAGAACCTGTCTTACCCTAGTTATTGTGGTCCAGTTCCATAATTTCCATCTCATTTAACAGATAGAGAAAAGAGAGACAGGGAAAAGAGAGAAGCAAAAAGTTTAACTCACCTGTGAAGATGTACACAGAATATAAGAAATTTAAGCTATTCATTTCTTATGTATGGTATTTCAAAGCTTCCTGCTTCTTGGTTGCCCCTTGCTTTGCTTAGATGGAAATGATAAATTTGTTAAGGCCTTCTGAGCTTATTTGCTATGGACAGAGTTCTGTCTTAAATTCCTTAATTTATTTGCATCTTCCCTATTTTATTTTAAAAAAAAGCTTTATTTTTTTAGAGACAGCAGAAGTGGGAGGGGCAAAGGGGAGAGGGAGAGAGAAAATCTCAATCAGGTTCCACGCTCAGCATGGAGCGTGGCTTTGGGCTTGATCCCAGCACTCTGAGATCATGACCTGAGCCGAAACCAAGAGTCAGTCACGTAAAGGACTGTGCCACCTAGGCACCTCTCCTTCCCTTATTATTTCCTTTCTTTGCTCCTTCCTTTGTTCTTTTGTTCCTTTCTTCTTTAATTTCTTCCTTTGCTCCTTCTACCACTTATAATCAGAAAGTATTAAAATCAGTTTATGAAGATACATGAAACATACAGAATAGCATATATAAAAAGCAGAGATGAAAGAAGAAAATAAAGCAAGGGAGGGATCCTTAAATAGAAAGAACAAATCTGTTGCTTTGGAACAGTGAGATAAAGCATCAGGGGGTAAAGTTGACATTGAAGGTGTTCCAAGAAATAGAAGTAGGGGCATGATTTTATGTCCACATGGTAACCTAGTAATAGTGAACACAACTGGCTCCTGGGTATGTTCTTAGCATGAAAATTAGGACTGAAAGCCACAGTCTCCTGACTGTTAAATAGTAAATCCTGCCTGGACCACACAGAGTTGACAAAACTGTCACATCAAATCCCCTGCCTAAGGGAAAAGAAAAGCTTGCAAGCTTGAATGGCACCACCCAATGAGGGAATAAAAGAGACCAGAGTGGGTGGGATGAGTGGGGATGGAATGTGCCCAGGAAAGGTGGGACTCCCCAAGTGTCAGGGAAGGCCAGAGGGAACATGGAGTATGTTGATTGCAAGAATTCCAAGTTGTTCTTGGCAGCCCTAAGTGTCAAGAGGTCCCATGACAAGCCTGGGTTAAAGAGACAAGGAATCATCTAGAATGCAGTCCTCTTTGGAACAGAATGGAATTTTTAGCTGGCTATGCAGGCCTGGGGTGTGTGAAGATTAAGGAGGTGTGGCCTAAAGTGAGGGGGAGGGGGAAAGAATCTAACACATTAGTCAAATAACATTCAGCTTGGGAGCAGAGGTCTTCTGTTAAGAAGTATTTACTGTCAGCAAGCTGTTGCATCAGAAGGCAAAGCAACATGCGTTGCAGAATTCTGGGGTATGTGGAATGCATGTTGCCAGAGTGAATGGTATGTGACAAGTATGCATTTGGGGCCATGGCATACCATGAAGTGCACTGTGTCCTTGCTAGTTTGTGGTATGCCACAGGGCCACAAGCAGGTGGATGAGAGCCATGCTTGCCTGTGTCCCTTGTCTGAAGCTGCCTGCATACCATATCCCCTCAAACATTTTTGGATGGGCATCAACTTCTTGGTTGTCCTCTTTCATCATGGAGTTGGTAAATTGACAGAAGATGTTGGTTTATGTGGACAAGGCACTGTCACTTGACTCTTAAGATAAGAACCAAAAGTTGATTTATAGGCAGCACAGCTGTTGCTGAGACATGCTTCCCACCCCATATGGGCCCTCCTCCTCGGCATGCAAATGATTTGGATCTGAATTAGTAGGAAGAGAACACAGAACTCCCTCTCTTAAGGTTTGTAGAACCTGAAGCTACAAAATCCTACTCACTTGAAAAGGAACAATGTGGTTAAGTATATGGACTCTGAAGTTGATTGCTTGGGTTTAAATGACTTTGTGATGTTAGGCTTCATATCCCTCACTTGAAAAATGGAGGAAGGAACAGAACTTTCTTTTTCATGCAGCTCTGAGTATTTTGGGAGCTAATACGTGGAAAGTATATTTGAAAAGTCCCTGATCCATACCAAATATTCCATAAATGATAGCTGGCATTGTTATACTTATAATCAAGATGCCCACACCAAGGAAAGTCCTGATCCAGATGGTGAACTCCTACTGCTAAGACTGCATCTGGCCCTGGTGGACTCTCCTGTCGGCAGGCTCCCGTTCCAGCTTTGTTCACTTCAGGCCTGCACTCTGTCCTTGCACAGTTCTGTGTTACTCCTGGAAAAATAGGAACAGACACAGAGCTGTCCCTTGGGCCTGGAAAGAGTGAGTGGCTAGTTCTGGCATAGATCCCTGGGGTTGGGGGTCCAGCTCTTCTGTCTGAGATGCTGAGTCATGAGCTGTGGTTGCAGGCCCGGCTGCACCACTGCACTTGGCGTGGCATCTAGGGAGGATTAGGAGATTACAATCGGAACAAGACACAAAGGAATTGCAGCTGATGTTGATAAGTGATTTGGAAGGTACTCTGAGGAGGGAAAAACATGAAGGCAGTCTGCAAAATCAAAGTGAGCGTGGGCAGAGAGAGCTGAATAGCTGCGAGTGGAGGGGCATAAACCATGCAACTCCAACAGGACGAGGGCTTCCCTTTCTGTTATTGTTTCTTTGGTGCTTAGAGAAAACTGCCAGAAAGACTCTGACATTGGTCAAATAAAAACATTTAAAATGTAGAGCAAAGAATCACTCATACATTGCTTGTGGGAACCAGAATCAAGTTTCTTTAGGAATGCTTTGTGAGAAATGACTTAGTGCTTCACCCTTTTATGGTTGCATTTCACAGATTCCTTCAATGACGTAAAGAAAGGTGTCATGGCAGGGCTTTCAGAGACCATGAGATGTGAGTGGGTGTATAGATGTATCTGACCCAGAAGACTTTTCCAGAGTTCTTCCAATCACATTCCCTCTGTCAATTAGTGCTTTTCCTGGCCAGGACTTGGGCTTCCTAGGAGATGAGAGGTCAGATTCGAGGAAAATCCACTGTCCCTTAGGCCTGAGTGGAGCTAAGAGATGATAGTAAGCTCTACCCCTGGCTATGTTCTTTACCTGCAAACAGCCCATGGGTGATTATTCTTGGCTCACACTGCTTGTGACCTCCAGGAGCTGTCCTGTTGGTGATGTTTCTGCTAGTAATGAGGAGTGGGGCTAAAAAAAGGGGAACAGTCATTATCCAATTCACTGATTTTTCCTCTTAAGCTCACAATTACCAGAAATCAAGTCTTTCTTCATAATGGCTATCACTTAGCCATCTCTGTATTCAGGCTTTCCTCTTTGGGGAGCAACCAAGTTTGGTCTTGCCCTATGAAAGAGAGAACAACTCTGTAGAGTTCTCCTTGCAACGCAGGAGCACTCAGGTAGTTAGATGTGAAACTGGTCAAAAGGCAGACTAGAGCCAGCATGTAGAGTGGGCCCAGGGTCCCAGAAAACATTACCTTATCTTTTATCATTGGTAGGAAGACTTCTCATATTTCTTATTGACTCAAGATGTATTTGATATGGTTGCTTGGCCCCAAAGCCTGTCTGCCTCGACAACTGCAGAAGATCCAGAGATACATAGCCATCCATCAAATCTGACAGGACTGCCTCCTACAGCAGCTGTATTGTTGATGAAATGAATCACTTCCATAGCAAATCCAAAAGCAAACTTGTGCTGGATTTGACAGACACATCCCCCTTCCTTCTTCTCATTTCCTCCCTTCACATGCTTGCCCAGCATCTGAGTAGCAGCCTAATTTTGGTAAGGTAGAAATGAGAAACACAAAGCAGGGTTATTTTTCTTGAAGAAAATCATTACATCTGACTTCTAGGTTTAGAGTAGTTCAGCAAGCATGTGTCTGCTCTGCTTAGTGGGAGTCTGTGGGGGAGGAAAAATGAGTGGGCAGGAGTGGTGGTTGCCACATGTGTACCCTGAGAAATAGGATCCCGTTATTCTGTAATTCTATTTAGTGGCCACATAGAAAAGTGTCCAAAATTCTTTCTACAGCATCCATTTCTCAGTAGCAATCAAGCTTCCCACCTGTAGGAACACTAATAGCAAAATGGAAACCACTAAAATGGAGTGTTTGTTGGCTGTGTGACTCTGAGAGGGAACCACCGACAAAAAGGAATTTAAGAAGTGGCCAAGGTGTGGGTGATAAAGTTGCTCAATCTGGCTCAGCCTCAAATAGAAAAAATAGGCTTACAGATAGAATTTGAGAGACTCCAAAAGATTGAGTCCTTAGCTCCTTGTTGTTAATAAAACTATTTTTGGAGTGAAGTCACACTTGATCATCTTAATACCATGTGGCCAGTGGGCTCATGATGTTATCAGATGCTAAGGTCTGAATAATCAGAGAGAACTTAGTATGTAAGATATTGGAAGGATAAGGGGCATCCAAAGGACAGGAAAGGCCCAGGTGATGATATTCAAGAGAATAGTTATTGAACACCTATTGCTTGCCAGCCCCTATGTTAAGCTCCAGGCTACAGTACTGAACAAGACACAATCCCTACCTTCCGTGGAAGTTGGTCTGATGAGAGATATAGACGTCTACTCAGAAAATTATATAAAATATGATATACATGATGAACAGAAGTATGGTTTGGTGCTATTAAGGGATATTGCAAAGCCCCTCTGAGAAAATAAAACCTATCACTTAAGGAGCCTGTGCAGTTCCTCAGGGCTCCTAAAGAAGTCAGATAGGAACAACTCCTGATATAGGAAACAGGGGGACAGAAGATGCCACTAGGGGATTAGCAAATCTCCTAAGAGGAAAACACAATGTGAATAGTAAAAGATAAACAGGAAAAGACTTATTACTTGACTACATAAATATTTAAACATTTGGCAGGGAAGAAATCATAAATAAAACTGAAACTTGGAAACTTGGGGGTGGAAAAGGACCACATTAAGTCTTATCTTACTGATGCAACCACTGAAAATGGAGGTTCCTCAAAATATTAAAAATAAAAAATACCATATGATTCAGTAATTTCACTACTGGGTATTTACCCAAAGGAAATGAAAACAGTAATTCAAAAAGATATATACACCCCTGTGTTTACTGCAGCAGTGTTTACAACAGCCAAAATATGGAAGCAACCCAAGTGTCCATCAATAGATAAACAGATAAAGAAGATATAGTGCACGCACACACACACACACACACACACACACACAGGAATATTACTCACCCATCAAAAAAGATGAGAGCTTGCCATTTGTAACAACATGGATGGGCTCAGAGGGTATTATGTTCAATGAAATAAGTCAGACAGAGATAAACTAATACATGATTTCACTTACATGTGGGATCTAAAAAGCAAAACAAATGAATAAACAAATAACAGAAATAAAGAAACGAAAAGCAGAATCAGACCTGTAAATACAGAGAACAAACTGACAGTTGCCAGAGTGGGGAGATGGGCAAAATGGGTGAAGGGCAGAGGGAGATACAGGCTTCCAGTTATGGAATGAATAGGTCACAGGAATAACAGGTACAACATAGGGAATATAGTGGAATGGTATTACAACAGCATTGTATGGTGAGAGATGGTAGTTACCTTGTGGAGATTGTAGCATAATATATAAAGTTGTCAAATCACTGTTATATACCTGAAATGAATGTAACACTGTGTGTCAGCTATACTCAACACACACACACACACACACACACACACACACACACTCACATATAAAGCACTAGCAAAAGAGAAATATATAGATAGATGCTCAATATCACTCACAATGCGAATGCTGATAGAAACCAATGGGGGCAGAAGGGAGGTGCTTTAGAGGTCTGCTGGATTCAGGCCTTGCTGGGAAGGAGACTCAGAGCAGAAATGATGAATCAGCAAGAAGAGGCCTATGTAGATGTAAGAGAACTTAGCTGATTACTCACCATTTATGGCTCAAATTGTAATTTCAGAGTTATTCTGGAAATAATAGTGTGAGTTTCAAGCAAGGAATGGAAACCCCATAACTCCTTTGGAAAACTCAGTTTCCCATTTTTCTTGTCATGGTCACAGGAATGATCATGAAGGGAAAAGGGTACAGTTCTTTGACTGTAACAGGTGATCCAGGGTGTTACTTAAGCAAGGTGTTTCTACATCACCTGTGTTGTGATTGAACACTACAGTAGAGGGTCTTGAAGATTGGAATGCTCAGTTTTGGAGAAGATTATATCCCTAGAATATGCTACCCAGCTTGGATTTCCAAGCCCTACAAAAAAGTGACCATATCCAGTCTGCAGAGAAAGTTGAGGTATTTTTATTTTATCATGATTTTAGGCTTTCAAGTGGCCAGCTGTAGTTCCAGTCACTTTCACCATTCCTGTCATCCCCTCAAATCCATATATTGAAGTCCTCATCCCTAGTACCTCAGAATTTGGCCCTCTTTGGAGGGTCTTTACAGATGTAATCAAATTAAAAATGAGTTCATTTGGGAGGACCCTAATCCAATGACTGGTGTCCTTATAAAAAAGAGAAAGTTTGTAGAGAGACATATAGGGAGAATGCCATGTGAGCATGAAGACAGGCATCTACCAGCCAAAGAGGGAGGCCTGGAACAGATCCTTCTTTCATAGCCCACAGTAGGAATCAACTCTGCAGATACCTTGATTTTGGCCTTTTAGCCCCCAGAACTGTGAGGCTATAAATTTCTGTTGTCTAAGCTACCTAGTCTTTGTTACTGAGTTATGTTAGCCCTAGCAGACTAATCCAGTCCCCATGTTCAGTCATATTCTTCCATATGCCCTCATCTAGACTATAATAATTTTTAAATTTGAAGTGAATAAAAGTATACTCTTTGAAACTGTTTTCAGGTATGAAAGGTAATGGAGAAATGGTGAGGAGGAGGAAGAGGGACATCTGGTGATTTAACAAGTGTTTGTTGTATAAACATCTCTGGCACCATCTTGTATGTGAGAGGTATAGTGAATAAGACAACATGGCTCCTGTCTTCCTGGAGTCTGTAGTCTAGCAGGAACCACTCTGAACCTAGACAATTCTGAGAGTGTAACAAATGTTTTCTGTGACAAGGGTATGCATAGCCTCTTGTGAGAGCAGATCCTACTTTTAGGATCCAGAAAGACTTCTCTGATTTGGAAGTGACTTCTTTTTTTTTTTTTTTTTTTTAAGATTTTATTTATTTATTTGACAGACAGAGATCACAAGTAGGCAGAGAGGCAGGCAGAGAGAGAAGAGGAAGCAGGCTCCCCACTGAGCTGAGAGCCCAATGTGGAGCTTGATCCCAGAACCCTGGGATCATGACCCGAGCCGAAGGCAGAGGCTTTAACCCACTGAACCACCCAGGCGCCCCTGGAAGTGACTTCTGACCTGGATAATTGGTAGAAGTCAGCTGGTGATAGGGGTGGAAGATAAAGGAAAGACAAGGAGGGGAATGAGAGCAGTGTTTCTAGGTGGAATATAAAGTCTCTGTGCCTCGAATATAAAGAGGAGGAAAACTTGTCTTCCATTTTGGAGCTGAAGACATGGCCCCAGAGTCATGAAGGAACTGAGCAAAGAGGGTAAGAATGTATGAGTGGGAAAAAAGTTCTCAGTTGCAATCCCTATTGTAGGCAGCATGCAGGTGTAGAAGTGACCTTGATTAGGGCAGGTCACCTTGAATGCTAAATGCAGGAGGAATAAATTGGCTGCCTTCAGCGACCCCTCAGGCATGCTATGTAGTCTTCCTGACCCATTGGCCTAGTATTCTCAGGCAACATTTTCACAGCCTGGTCTGGAAGCTTCTAATTTTTTTTTTTTTTTTTAAACAGTGCTCAACTCTGTGAGAGGGCCAACCAACAAAGAAAACCCCACTTAGCTGATGGGAGAATTGTTGGGGCTTGTCCTCAGATGGGAGAGGCCACTCCCTTCTCTTCCATTCCCTTCCAAGAACCATAAAACTGAAAGGGCCTTTTATGTTTCTGATAAATGGTTTGGCAAACATTTTGAGTTTTGGAATCATACCTTACCTGACTTGCCTTCCACTAATCCCCCACCTCTACACCCCCAACAGAATAAGTTGTGTCTCCGGGCAACACAGCCTGAGGAATGAATGGTGTCTCACAGAAGTTAATGTTTTCATGATGTCTTCTGGATCTTCATCCTGATTTTTGCCATTTATCAGTCCTGTGACTGAAAAAACTCACCTCTCATCCCTGAATCTCCGTTTCTGAGATAATAAACCAGTTGGATGAGAAAGGCTGCTAATAGGATCCCTCCCAACCTGAATGTTAGGATTCTGTTATTCTTTCTATATCCAAAAGCAATTTAATTCATCCCCATTCAACCTAACCGTCATTGTCAGAGGTCAGGGGAAGCAGCCTTTGGCGATGTTGGGGAGTCCTACAGCTCCCCTGCTGTCTTTAGTAAGTGTAGTGAAGAGTGGGTAAAACATGAACCAGCAGAAACCCCATTTCCCCCTCAGCTCTCTCACCTACCATCATCAATGATGCCGCCCTTCCCCCTCCACCTCCCTCCTACCCTCTTCCACCCACAAATTCATCTAAAAACTTTTGCCTAGAGGGGAATTCAAGACTTATTTCTTTAATGGTCAGAATTGTGCTAGGTCAAGACTTTTAACTGTGTATTTAATTAGTCATCTGTATGCATGTAACTTAAAGGCGTTCAGCTGTGCCTTTTTTATAGGATTAATAAAGCGGGTTATAAATCACCTATGCAGCCTATAAAAGTATTTATAGCAGCTTTTCTCTCCTTTTGCCATTACAGAAGCTCTGTTTGAACTAGCTGAGGTTTGCATGGGGAGAGTTCTACCCAGTTCTAGGAGGAAAGCGTTAACAGTCCCTTCCTGGCAAACCACAACTCCATCATTAGGCAATGTGAAATGTGCTGAAATGTTAAGCTCCAGCAAGGACGTTCCAAGGGGTTATTGCCAACAGCAAGCCTTCTATGTTAATGAAAATCAAAATACAAAAAGCCAGTCAACTGCAAGCACAAAACTTAAGCCGAGCTGGAGAAATAGGACCAGAGCTGGAATGCCATGGCTTCTTGACTTCTATAAACCTTAACAGGATTTGGCAAGCCCTTCTCCAAGCTCATACATTTGCACTGGCCAAACACCTTTTGGAACCACCTCAGCCAATTCCACAGTATCACTGAGTCTGTAAAGGAACAAACCACCTTTTGTCTGATAGACACGTAGAGCTTTTGTGGGTAAAATAAACAGTTACCAGAACTGCTTCTTTGTGTCAGGAGGAGGTTACTGCTTCTTTGTGTCAGGAGGAGGTTCGCTTCTCACACCCTTCTCTCCAGCCTACCAAAATAAAGCTCCCAGGTCTTAAAAGAAAATTAGATCCATGTCATGTTCCTAGTGTCACTACTCTTCAAGTCCTGCCCAGCTGGAATTCTTCCTCTAGTTGAATGTGATGGGAAGTAGCATTGACTGGGACCCTGTCACTGAGATTGACAATTAGTTAAATACAGATATATCTCGGTTATCCATTTCAGGGCTAACCCTGAAAAATAGAGGCCATAGATTTTGCTTTTGCAGACACATGTTCTGAAACCTTGTAGTACATGTTTCTTCTTTAGAAGAATCCCGACTCTCTAATGATCAGCACCTTCTCAAAAGGCAAAACAAAAACAAAAACAAAAAACAAAAAATGGATTGTTAAAAAGGTCATAGCAGCCTATGAAGAATCATCTCACTTCAGGTTTGGGCACTGAAGGCAAAGGACAGGCTGCCTTCTCAGGACTGGGGGCTTCTGTAAATGGGTGATAGTTTGCATATTTCCCTGGCCATCAGAGAGTAGGTGCTTAATCACTTTGGTGGCTCCTTAATGGATGGTAACTAGTATTCTCTTTGACTATGGCTAGCTTAATTTGAACTTGTTTTTTGTTAATGGATCATTGTATGCTTCTAGATAAGACATTCTCCTTTTTATTTGTTTATTTTTTTAAAAAGCTGTTTCTCTCTCTCTCTCTCTCTCTCTCTCTCTCGAGTTGATAAGGATTAGAAAATACTTGAAGTGGAGATTGAAAGTTTCATTTACAGTTTTTCTTTCATTGTATTTACTTTGGTTGTGACTGACTTAATTTTATTGAGGTACAGTCTACATATCATGAAATTCATTCATTTTAAGTATATCATTCAGTGATGTATTTTTGTAGATTTACTAAATGGTATGGCACAATAATCATTTTTAAAACATCTTCACTGCTACAACAAGATTTCTTGTATCTGTTTATAATTAATTCTGTTTCTAACCCTAGCTACAAGCACCATTAATCTACTTTCTGTTTCTGTAGATCTGCCTTTTCGGCACATTTCATATACATATTACATTCAGTATGTAATCTTTTGGGTCTGGCTTCTTTCACTCAAAATAATGTTTTTGAGATTTATTAATGTTGTAGCATGTTTCAATATTTCCTTCCCTTTTACTGCTGAGACCATTCTGTTGTTGTAAAACCATCTTTTGTTTATCTGTTCACCAATTTATGGATGTTTGGGTTATGTTCACTTTTAGGTGCTTATGAATAACTTTTGCCATGAACGTTTGAGTGCAAATCTTTGTGTGGACATATGTTGTCCTTTCTTTTAGTCACATGTATAGGTCTGGAATTTCTGGATCATATGGTAAATTTATGTTTAACTTTTAAAGAAACTGTCAAACATTTTTCCGAAGCATCTATACCATTTAAATTCCTACCAGCATTGTGTGAAGGTTTCTACTTCTCCACAGCCTGGACAACATTTTCTATTATCTGTCATTTTAGCAGCCATCCTAGTGGATATAATGTGATATCTCAGTGTGGTTTTGATTTGCATTTTTCTGGTGACTAATGATGCGGATCATCTTTTTTGTGCTTCTTAGCCATTTAATATCTTTTTGGTGAAATGTTTATTTATATCTTTGGTCCATGTTTAATTGAGTTCTTTGTGTTTTTATTATTGAATTTTAAGAGGGTTGGTTTTTTGTTTTTTTGGTTTTTGTTTGGTATATTCTGGGTACAAGCACTTTACCAGTTATGTAATTTGCAAAAATATTTTCTCCCATTTTGTGGTTTAGTTTCATTGTCTCGAAGTCTTTTGAGGCACAAAAGTATTGAATTTTGATGAAGTCTAATTTATTATTATATTTTTCTTTTTTTAAAGTCATTCTTTTTGTGTTGTATCTGAGAAGTCTTTGCTAACCCAGGTTCCTGAAGATTTTCTCCTGTTTTCTTTTAAATATGTGATATTCAGCTTTTACATTTAAGTCACTGATCCATCTTAAATTAATTTTTGTGTTTAATGTGAGGTCTGAGTTAACTCTTTTATGTCGATATATAATTTTCCTAGCATCGTGTGTTAAAAAGATGATTCTTTCCCCACTGAATTTCCTTGACACCATTGTCAAAAATCAATTGACTATAACTATAAGGATTTATTTCTCTCAATTTGCTTGTATCTTTATATGTATCCTTATGCTGGTGCTTAGTTCTGATTTAGATTATTTTGGAATTCTGATTGTCTAAAAAGAATCACTGCAATTGGACATAAGAAATTGAGCTGAAAATTTTTTTTAATACAACTCTTCCCACAGCCAGAAATGGGAGAAATGAGGTGATCTAAGAAATGGTTTGCATGAAAGGAGAACCCAGAACCAGAGCTATCTGTGTGACTGAACTGATTCTCATGTAGAGAAGACCCACTATATGAAATGAAAGCCCAAAGCAAATACAAGACTTGAATATTTAGTAAGGAAGCTCTCCAGGCAGGGGACAGGCGATGAGACAGCTGAGCCAGGTGGTCAGTTAGGGAAAATATTTCTCTCTCTCTCTTGCCCAAACTCTTCAAAGATTGGAGACATGGAGCAATTTAGTAAGAACCTCTATTTTTTAATGGAGATATCTCTACAAAACTATGATTTATGAAAAAAGAAACACCTCCCCATTTTCCTAAGAAAAGGAAAATAGGCAAAAATGTAGCTACCTTGATAAAGAAGAGTAGTGGTGGTAGGCTCTAGCTTCTAGTATTCCTTTCTTCTTACTATTTCCATCCTTTTTCCCAGTTTCTCATATGTCAGGGATCTGCTACTGTTCTAGGTACAGACACAACCAGCTTCTGTGATCTTTTTTAAAATGGACATATCATCACAAATACTGTTGAAAGTGGCAACAATATAACAAATCTGGCTTATTATTATTATTATGCTTATAACTTAGAACAACATGCAAGGGACAAGGAAGACATTTGTACATAATTGAAGTCCATTCAGAGCAGAAGTTTCTAAGAAATCTCCTTTACAGAATCATGAGTTATTGAAATTCCTTCCTCAAAGGGATCACTGTTTCCTAAGCTCTCATAGACCAGTGAAAGAAGTTCACTGAAGCAACAGAAGTTGACAATACAGAATAAAGGGCTTTTCCTGGAATCATGTTAAGAAGATGTGGCCATGCCTCTTCAAGATGCCTTGTCTCTAGAGCATCTTATCTGGAATCTTTGAGACTTAAATGGTAGGCCTGAGCTAGAATTAGTTTGGAGGCCTTCCATATCTATAGGTGAAATAAGTTCCACATCACCCAATACTATGGTCCGAGTCTCTTCCTTGACCTACTAGGTTAGGTGAAAATAATAGGAACTCAGCAATCATGAATACATTACAAAGTATGTGGGCCAATACATTACTGGCACCTAGTGATCTTCAGTAATGTTGATACTCTGAAAAATGTTGTTGATCTCTCTGAAGAAGGAGGCTTTCAGAGAGCTAGGTTATTAGGTAAGTTTTGATGAGTAACAAAAGAGACAGGAGATCCTTGAGCAAGGCACAAGTGAGCATTTGCCTCTGAAGCAAAGCTTTGGATCTAAATGTGTGAAAATTAATTGACCCTTCTAAATGTTGAACCCATATGGATTTTATATTATATTTCCTTCTAAATAATCAAGCTTATAAAGCTGTTACCTAAAATGCAGAACAAGAATTGGCTGGAACTCACCTGAATAAGTACTACACTGCGCCCAACTCACAGGCAAATCAAACAGTAAGCCCCTATTTCCTTGTGTCCCACCCCACTGAAGCAAGCACTGAGGATAGGCAGAAACCCCAAACCCAGGACAAAAAGTCAGGAGAACTATGTCTCCTAACCTCTTTTCCTGCTTTTGTTTTTTCCTCTTCCCTGTTGGTCCCAGAGCCCTGCAGTGACCCTTCATCATGCCTGGTTTCCTCCTAGATCTATCTGTTCACTTAAGAAATGCCTTCACCGTCCCATTCCTTCTTCAGAACATACCTACCTGCCTGTGTGCCTTCCCGGGAGAAGGCAGCAAATCCACTCATAGGGACTGCTACGGAATGACTGTGTTAAGGCGTCTAGAAAGGATTTTAGTTGACTGAAGCTAGTTGGAGAGAGACCTACTTAGAGACTGTTTTATAGCTGGGAACCCACTCTACCCACGCTACCTACTGTTCGTGTCTTGTCCCTCTTTTCTTACAGAAGTCCAGAGAAGCCAGGCCCATCCAGGCCATGTGCATGGGGGCTAGGGGAGAGTGGCAATGCCTTCTGAATTTTGTTCTGGGTAATTAACCTCAATTATTGCAGTAAGACTCTTGTCTGGTTGTGGACAAATCATCCCAGGCTGGCCTCAGATGCTCTGGTTAGTCCCTGCTGTTCCATGGGCCTCTGTTGTCAGCCCTGGACACACAGACACTGACAGCAGTCGCCACAGGCTGCACTCCGTTCTGTTGCTCGGACACTTTGTTCTGACCATGCTGGGCTCTGGGCTTGGCTTCCTTTCCACAGAAGCTGTGAAGTTCCCATTGTGTTGGGGTTGGCTGAGGCTCCGGAGAGTCACGTGGGGATGAGAGTCTGCTGGAGCATATGCTGCCTAGGGGTCTAGGACAGAAGATTGGAGCTGTTCTCAAAGACCAAGGCCTGATGGGGCTTTCCAGCCCTTTCTTTATCCTAGAAACCCAGGAAAGGGCTCAGAGAAGGAGCTGTTTGTGTGCAAAGTATACAGAGGGGCTCTCTGGTGATGCAGGGCTTGGGAGGAGGGCTGGATGGGCAATGATGAAGGAGGAGAAGGAAACCCCAGTAGACCTGGCTTTGGCTATGAGCCAAGCTCATTACCAGCATTCTTAGGGAAAACAAAACAAAACAAAACAAAACAAAACAAAAAACATTTAGTAACTGTCATGAAAGGGCTCAATTTTTTTTAGTAGTGCATTTTTTTCTTGTTTATAAAAATATCCATGTTCACTGTAACAAACATGGAAAAGACAAAAATCACCAATAGGAAAACAAAAATCATCCAAATAGGGATAACTGTTGTTAATGTGTAGATATTTTGGTATAAACTCATCTTTTTTTTCTTATATGTAAAGAAATTGTATTTTATATATGTATGCACATTTTTAACCAAAGGAGGAATCACATTCTATTATACCCTTTTTCCCCCACTCAGTGTTATATATTTTTCTGCAGAATGATCACTCAAACACCTATGGTATGGACAAACACATATGGTTGTCTCTAATTTTTTTCTTTCCTTTTTTTTTTTTTTTAAGATTTTCTTTATTTATTTGAAAGAGAGAGAGAGAGAGGAGAGGAGAGCACATAGAGAGAGTGAGTGGGAGAAGCAGACTCCCTACCCAGTACAAAGCCTAGTGGGGGGCTTGATCCCAGAACTCTGAGACCACGACCCCAGCTGAAGGCAGATGCTTACCTGATTGATCTACCCAGGCACCCTGTTTGTTTGTTTTTTTTTTAAAGTGGGCTCCATGGCTAGTACAGAGCCAAGTGTGGGTCTTGACTCATAACCCAGAGATTAAGACCTGAGCTGAAACCAAGTGTCAGATGCTTAATTTACTGAGCCACCCAGGCACCCCATGTTGTCTCTAATTTTAACATAAGTCTTTGCTCACTTTCATAGTTATATCTTTAAAATATATTTCTAGAAGTTGAATATGCATGTTAAATTTTTTATACATATTGCAAAATTTCCTTCCAGTAAGATTTTTCTAAATTATATTTGCATCAGTAGTATATGAAATATATTTTTTACCATCTAACATTGGATAGATTGTATCTTTGTTAATCTTCATCAAATTGAAAAGCATTAAATTCTCTCATAACTTTAATTTGAATCTTTTTGCCTATTAGTGTGATTCAGTATTTTTTTCATGTATTTAATGATGAAATATACAGATACATATCACCAATAAATGGGATATTTCTATTTTTAATTGCTCTATTAGGGCTATTTATATATTGGGATATCTTCAGTTTGTTTGATGCAAATACTTTGCTAATTGGTCATTTCCCTTTAATTTTAATTTTAATTATTTAAATGTCATATAATCAAATGTATTAATCTTTTTCCTTTAGAGTATTTTGATGCTATCATGTATACTTGATGCTACTTAGGAAGATTGTTTCCACTGTAGGATTTAATACTCATCTTCGCCCGCCCCCAGTATTGAGAAATAATTTTTTAATTTCACAAGTAACCCTTTATTCATTTATTTATTTTTTAAAAAGATTTTATTTGTTTATTTGACAGAGAGAGAGATCACAAGTAGGCAGAGAGGCAGGCAGAGAGGGAGGGAAGCAGTCTTCCTGCTGAGCAGAAGAGCCCAATTCGGGGCTTGATCCTAGGACCCTGAGATCATGACCTGAGCTGAAGGCAGAGGCTTGCCCCACTGAGCCACAGGTGCCCCCACAAGTAACTCTTTAATATATTTGTAATATAAGCCTCCATGGATAAGGTAGGAAATCTAATTTTCTTTCCCAAACTATTTTCCCAACTCCATTTATTGAATAATAGAGTCATCCTTCATTGATACAAGATGCCACCTTGTTGGGATAGGAAATACTTACACATGAACTCTGTTGCTTGGTCTGTCTGTACAATTCTGAAGCAATACCACTGTCCTTTAGTGATCATAGATTTATGCAGCCCTTCTATTTATTTGTCAAGTTTTTTCTTTTCTTCCAATATGTTTATTAGTTTTTGTTGCTTCTTTAATGAGTCCTTTCCCTCTTTATTTTGGTATTTTGGCTTTCTTTATAATGTCTTCAATAAAGTTTTAGTACGCTTGTTTTATCTTTCTTTAAAAATGCATTTAATGTTACAAATATGCTTCTGATTACATCAGTCTCATACTTCAGATTTTAAAATGTGATGTTCTCATTATTACTATTTTCTAAGTATTCTTTAATCATAGTTTTGATTTTTCTCTATCCCCAGAGTAATTTTTAAAAGCGTGTTTGAATAATCAAGTAGTGACTTAAAGGTTTTATACTTTTATTATTAAAATGAAGTATAAAATATTTGGGAAACTAGTGCTGTTTTCTGTGTGTCCCAAAGCATATCAGTTATGGGGAAAAATATTTATCTGTTTATATGGTCCAGAAGTCAATATATAGAAAATGAAATATCAATGATATTTCTGCAGTTCTCTTTCTCCTTCTATTCTTTTTTACCTCTTGATCTATCAATAACAAATAGGATTTTGTTAAAGTCTTTTGTGCTTCTATAAATTCTTTCAGAAGATCTAGGGTCGTAAGTACTATGTATTTCAATGTTGTATTATTCTGTTAGTAAGATGTTAATGTTAATTATACAAATTGATGTACCACATGATAAGATATGAGAGCATCAATTCTGTGTTATTTCTGCTCAAAACATGTAATCTAATCTAATCATGAAGAAATAGCAGACAAACCCAAATTGAGGAATTTTCTATAAACAATTGGCCTGTAGTATTTTCAGAGGCATTAAAGTCACAGAGGTCAAGGAAAGACTGTATAATTGCTCTAAATTGATGGGGATAAAAGACATGACAACTAAATCTGATTCTGGATTGGATGCTTTTGTCATAGAGAGTATTTTGGGAGCAATTGGTAAAACTTGCATGGGGTCTGTGAATTAGATGCTAGTAATGTATCAGTGGGAATGTCTGGATTTTGATGCTTGCATTGTAGTTATATAGGAAAATATCTTCTTTAGAAGATATACACTAGACTATCTGAGGGTTATGCTGATCATGTGAGCCAGTCTCAAAAAGTTCAAGGGAAAAGTTTTCGAGAAGCTTTCTTTAAGTTTGAAATTGTTTAAAAAGAAAAAGATCAACACAAGTGTTTTCTGAGACGTTTGGACCTCTAAGTCCTATTGTACAGTTTGTCTTCATAGTCATATTGATGCCAATTAACATTATGATAGTTTTTTTTTTTTAAAGATTTTATTTGTTTATTTGACAGACAGAGATTACAAGTAGACAGAGAGGCAGGCAGAGGGAGAGAGAGAGGGAAGCAGGCTCCCTGCTGAGCAGAGAGCCCGACGCGGGACTCGATCCCAGGACCCTGGGATCATGACCTGAGCCGAAGGCAGCGGCTTAACCCACTGAGCCACCCAGGCGCCCAACATTATGATAGTTTTTAATGCTGGATGTGTTATTAAACACATCTGAGTGCTCCGTGTCCTGAGGGGTCCCAGCTAGTGACCTGAGCAGGGTAGTGCAGAGCTGGGGAGAATGCGTGAAGAGTGAACAGCAAGGGCTCAGGACAGAACTGGCTGGAGATGCTCAGAGCAAGGTGGTGTCTAGTGTTGTAAGAAGGTAGTTGGAGGCAAGAGTCTGATTCACAGTGGAATGAAATGAATTCTGCAGAAAGTGGTGGCCCTTTTGCCTAATTTGCTTTTTAGGGAGTCCACATGATACCCTTGGTGATGTCCTGGCATCTCTGTCTCTGGCAATCTTTGAGGGCAAGGTGGTAAGGCAGATCATAGTCAGGAGACTCGAATTCTTCTCTTGGCCTGCCACAAACCAGCTCTGACACAGGGAAAGTCATTTAGGCTCACAGTGACTCAATTTTCTATTTTGTGAATGGAGAGTGTTGGACTTTCAGGCTCTTCCCAAGTTCAGAGTTGCGATTTTGAACATCAGTGAGAATGAACATTTTAATAATTCAAAGAGAAGTGAGATCCAGGTGGGCTGGAACAGATAGAAAAAGCCTCATGGAGTGGCTGGGAGTGGTGTGGGGCCTTCAACATGGGGCAGGATATAAATCTTTGGGCAAGAGGAGAGAGGACCAGAGAAAACCTGTGCCTTGGAGACAGACTTTCTGAATGGCAGAGAGGTCAGGGGAGAGCATGGAGAAGGGCAAGGAGGCGGCGGGACCAGCTTCGAGCGTGGTTACTCATCTTTCATCCACATGAACTCTGGCTGCGAAGATTCTGGCACAAGTTTCTGCTTCTAAGGTTGTTGTGTGGATGAAAGGCATGAATGTTTTCAGTACGATTAGGAAATGATCAGCTGTTAAAAGTAGACCAAATCTACCTTCTTACCTGGAATAACTGCAGTGTTTTAAGGACGTATTATCTTTTCCCCCCTCCTTAAACTAGTGGGCAGAATTGAGGAGAACAAAGGCAACTGGAAAGAAAGAACTATAAACATTAATTTAGTGTTTTCTTAGGAAATTTAATATGCCACAGTTGGGCCTTGTGGGTGCTTTATTACTTTTTCCCCCCTCTTTCAAGAAAGGGTCTGGGTCGGGTACATGCAGAAGAATAGAAGGCAAAAGAAATGTGTCTTCCAAACCATGGAATGACCCATGGGACCTCCGTAGACCACATACTTCTCATTTCAGTGACCCCAATACCAAAGAACCACAGTCAGCCATGCTCACACCCTTTCTGTAGAGGCAACCATTTGTCAGCAGTGGATGGGAAACTGCCAAGGGGAAACAGATCCATCTGGGAAGGCGAGGGCACAGGGTGGGACAATGCACCCAGCAGGTTACTGACTCTCTCTCTCTTTCTCTCTCTGTGACAGTGGGGTGTGATACCTCTTGGTTCTCTGCCCTTGAGTGGCCACGAGGGAGGAATATGTCCCATGGGGCAGACGTTAGGCTTGGTTGGGCACAGAGGCTAGGAAATTCTTCATTTGTCTAAAGGAAATCAGAATGTGGGCAGACTATTTTGTGAAAAGCCGACACATGCAGCCTGAGGAGAGAAGAGCCTGTACCCAATGGCTAAGTGGAGCGTGGAGCCCTGGCAAGGAAGAGAAGAAAAGCAGGCCTGGGCTGAGGGCCACGGCGGCGTGCCTGGTGGGAGCCCCATTATTCCACCCCCTCTTGCTCTCTGTGGCTGGGAACACAAAGAGAAAGAGGGTGGGGTGGGAGGGCTTGGCCCTTCTCCCTGCAGAGGTCGGTCCACTGGCCTCAAATGATTATTGCCTTTAATGAATTGCAGCTTATAAAAGGCTTTGAAGTTAGAAGGCAGAGCCTGAGCGCTGAGGATTCTTTTCCTTAAATTATTTCATTCTATGACTCGAAAAACAAAATTGCTCTTGAGCAGAGAGCAACGGTCAAGGCTGCCAACCTCCATTCGTGCTAACTTTTCTTTTTCTCTTTCAAACTGCTGTTAAAAGGTGAAGACTACAAAATGTGGAATAAGCGAAGCACAGGAAGACAATGGGAGGTAGGGGAACATGTTAAAGGGGCGGCCATTGGAGCAATAGCAATTAGCCCCATTAGCTTGGGCATAACCCATAAATGTAAGGAGCGCATAAATGGTGAAAGCCAATCGCTGTGGTGCCTCTGGGAAAAGATTTCGGTGCTGGAACCATCTCACTAAACGGACATAAAAAGATCATACGGTGTGTTTCTTTCGGTGGCAATTAACCTCAATTACTATGCTGTAGTCCATAAAAACAGCTGCATCAGATAGATTCCATGTGGGATCTGTGTCTGAGTCTGGGCTGTCCCCACCAGTTATCCTATAGACAGTGATTGCATTTGGGGCATTTTCAGACACAGTATAAAATTTTCCCTGGCATTGTTGGCTCCTAAGGATAAAAGCAAGAGTAGCAGGTGTGCCTTCCCAGCCAACCCTTTATAAGCCTGGGCATTGTGACAGCATTTGCTGGCTTGCACCTCGGTAATGAGCTAGAGAAAAGCAAAGAAGGGAAGGCAATTGAATTCGCCAGGGTTCTTTCAGGCACCTTGAAGAGAAAAGTTCAGCCTAGGATTTTAATTCACATAGTTCCTTCCTCTGAAGAACACTTTGCTGATATTATCACTTTAAGCTGTCTGTGTAGCTTTATTTTGAAATTGTTACAGGTATTTCATATTGGTATTTCCCCTCATTAACAGCAAATCAATGGTTCTATAAACATCAGAATAATTGCATGCCTCTTCCTTGGAAGCATTTTTAAAATTCTGTGTCTTCCTCAGGGTCTTGTTCCTCTGCTCTCAGTCCCCTGCCCTCCCCCTCTCTTCTCTTCACCCCCTTCTCCTGCTTCTTGCTCTGTTTTAGGCAATTTAATTCTTTTACTTATTTCTAGGGTTTATCCTTTATATAACACGCTTATTTCTATTTCCTGTTCCACTTCCTTTTTAACGAAACTAAAGAAATACTTTATTTTAGTTGGCTTTGTCTGCATTCCCATTCTTCATAATAGTGGTCATGTTTCCCTACGTCTTCATAATGGTATATTTGTATATACATGGGCAAGCCCATTCTCCTTTTCCACTTGTTAGTCGTACTCTAATCTGGCCTGAAACTTTCTGGT
This sequence comes from Mustela putorius furo, assembly GCF_011764305.1. Classification (NCBI taxonomy): domain Eukaryota; kingdom Metazoa; phylum Chordata; class Mammalia; order Carnivora; family Mustelidae; genus Mustela; species Mustela putorius. The sequence continues at coordinate 2,401,328 of NW_025421294.1, forward strand.
AGTATCTCTTAATACTTTTTAAAAAAGATTTTATTTATTTGCCGGGGGAGGGGGGTTGGTGGACACAAACAGGGGGAGTGGGAAAGGGAGAAGCAGACTGTCTCCCGAGCAGGGAACAGGAAACAGGCCTGGATGGGAGGACTCTGGGGTCCTGACCTGAGCCCAAGGCAGATACTTAATGACTGAGCACCCAGGCACCACAGCATCTCTCAATACTTCTCAAATCTCTATTTTAAAATTTTTCATGTTGTTAATGGTTTTTAAATGTTGTGATATAATGATTTATAGTAAGAAATACATGTTTGGTCTTCCTTCCCATTCCCGGCACAGAGCTCCAAAATCCCTTGGAATTTTCTGAGATGCTATCAATTGATCAAGGTGTCTTTTATTATGTTAATGAGGGAAATTTCGGAAAGCTCCCAGTAATGCAAGTGTGGGGGCCTGGTTGCCAGGGGAACCAACCCCGATTAGGGGGTTGGAAGTTCAGCCCCACCCTCTGACCTTGGCTAGAGAGACTGAATTCAGTTACCATTGCGCAGTGATTTAACCAATTCTGCCTGGGTAATAAAGCCTCCACAAAACCCCAGAAAAGAATGGGATATAGGAGAGCTTCTGGTTGATGAACCAGAATGCATCCCTATGTCAGGGCCCAAACTCCCTGGAGACAAATCTCCTGCCTTGGAACCTTACCCTTTGTATCTTCATCTGGCTGTTGATTCATATCCTGTGATTTCCTTTGTAATAGACTGGTAGTCTAGTAAGTAAACTGATTTCCTGAGATCTGTGAGCAGCTCTTGCAAATGAATTGAACCCAGGGAGGGGCTTGTGGGAACTTCTCCTTTGTAGCCAGTCTGTCAGAAGCAGAGGTAACAACCTTCACTTTTATTTGGCATCTAAACTGGGGAGAAGAGGGGTACAGTCTCTTGACACTGGGTCCTTAACCTGTGGAATCTAAGGCTAGCTCTGGGTAGATAGTATCAGAATTGAGTTAAATTTGTGGGACATCTGGTCAGCATCCACAGAGAATTGAGTTAATTGCTTGGTAGTATGTTGAAGATAAAACACATTGGAAATGGTGTCAGAATTGGAAGTATCCTGGGTGTGTGATCCACGTAAATGGCTTTGATATTTTTCCATTGTATACTCGTTATTATTTTCCTTGTTAGGTTCTTTGTCCTTCACTTGGCCATCCTTTATTATATCCTTTTTTGAGAAAGCCACATAATATGGGAGAAAGAAAAAAGTCTTAGTTCCAGCCTTGGCTCAATTTTATCTTGGTTAAATTACACAACTTGTTAGCCTCAGCTTTCTTGATTATGAAATGGGAATAATAAAGTCAAGCTCTCAGAGCTATTATGAGGACTAATTGAATAGCATAGGTGGAACTTCTATATTGTGGGTCTCCAAAGTGTTGCTTCTCCTTGCCATTTCAGGCAAATGGTGTCCATTTCGTAAACTCTTGGTAAGGAAATAACTTTTAATAAGTCTTTCAGTATAGACAGGTGAAACTTCAAGTGTTGTCTCCCATTACAATTGTGTGGATTTTGGTATTAAAACATAAAACCGTAGTCCATAAGTAAATTAGGCTTTTGTCACATCAGGCTCCCTTTTTGAGGAGTACACCTGCTTCACAATAGCTCCATGAGCTATGGTCTGGTAACCCCTCTTTTATAGAGGTTCAGGAGTGTTACAGAAGTCCCATTCATCACTGGAGGGAATTACATAACTGTAGTCCATTCTGTAGTCATTGCCAGCTGAATGGGAGAGAGGAAAAGGGTGGCTGTTTCAGGTCCAGGACACGGATATTGTTGGGGAAAGAGAAGTGTGGGAAGAGAGAGTCCTGTTAGATCCTTGCCCAGTGTAGTCCAAGTATTTGGCTATGTCTCTATTGGGCTTTTCCTCTTATGGCACTGCACCAGATTTGCTATTGAATCAACCAATGGTTAGCTAATACATGAGAAAACAGTGAGCAATAATAATGCCAGAAAGAACAATAATAATGCAAGAAAAAGAATGTGAGACAGTGGGACCTACCCTCAGAGAGACAGAAAACCTCTACCTCACAGAGAACATGGTAGTGAAGTTGCCTTTGTTGTGGTGCATCGGTGGCTCAGTTCACTGTGGCTTCAAAATGGTAAGGCCTGGATAGCTTAAGACCTGGAATCCACGGGGCACCTGGGTGGTTCAGGTTATAATCTCATGGGTGGTGGAATTGAGCCCCAAGAGGGGCTCCATGCTCAGCAGGAAGTCTGCTGGAGATTCTCTCTCTCCATCTCCCTTTGTCCCTGTCCCCCCACCATACACTTTTGCTCTCTCTCTCAAATAAATAAATCTTCAAAAAACCCCCACAGAAAACGGAAAGTACTTGAAATCATGAAAACTTGAGAATTAGTGCAAGAATGGGGATGTAGAGAAGAGAGAGTCATTCCCATAGAATCAATTCCTGCTCATTGGAAAGAAGCATTCACTTCAAACGGCATAGCTACAGTCTTGAGGATGGGTGTCTTGGGCCACTCTAGAGAGTTTTATTTGAACTGAGAAGTTGTTAGAAGAGAAGTAGGTGTCTCTGATTTCCGACTTTTTCCTGTTTCTCTACCTGGCCTTCGGTATACCAGTTCATTGCTCTCAGATTCTCTCTTAGCAAGCAGAGAAGGGAACAGAAGTCCTAGAATGGCGTTCTGTAGTTGAGGATCTTCTTTGAATAAAGCTTTTAGAATATGACTCTCTAATATCAGAGTCAGATATTAGAATAGTGGTTTTCAAAGTGTGAACCCCTAGTGTACTGAATCAGAATTTCTGGGGTTAGGCTCAGCATTCTGGTTTCACAAACTCATTGGATGATTCCGATTTATGCCACTATGTGGGAACTGCTGGATGAGAACACAGGGTTTAAGAATGCAGACTGTGTTCCCTGGGTTCTAATCTCAATTCTATGTTTTACTAAATGTCAGTTGTCTAAGGGCTGTTACAAGTATTAGATAAGAAAGTGTCTGTTGACAGGGTTTTATCAGAATCAGAATCCTAGCCGGCACTCAGTAGATGTTACCTATAGTGTTGAGTGGAGTGAGGAGGGGGTCCTGAGTTTGCTTGTTGAAAGGCTTGCCAAGGCAACCAGTTATTTTTGCATATTAAGCCTCTCTACCTTGTTCGGTGCTGTGGGTTCTGAATGAGTGTGCCTTCCTTGTGTCCCACTATTATTTAAGAGGTGTGGAGAATGTTTCTTTTTCGAGTCGAATGGCTGCACCAATAGTGAAAACGCAGGCTGGCTGAGGCCAGAGCTGCATCTAACTTTGTCTTTTGGAAAATGGGTGGAGGGAGCAAGAGTTACCTAGCTTTTTTTCCCCTTTGGCAACACTGTTCTTCCTGAACTCTGAGGAGTAATGAAGATAGAAAAATGAACATTTTTGTGGTTTAGCTGACATTAAAATGGGAAAAAGCACATCACGGGAATTAGAATGTCCTGTTCATTCGTCACTTTTTCTTCAATTAAAATGTCTCAGTAAGCAGGGGAAAAAAAAAAAAACAAGCCCTCGGTGACCTCATAATTCATTATTTCTAAGGAATATACTTAATTCCCAGTGGAGATAAATCTGAAATCGATTTTCCATTTCTGTTGGCCACAGACTGGCGGCCTCTCAGGTCCTTGTGAAGGAGAGTATGTACCTTTTGTGGGGTTCGCAGGGGCTGTTTAGGAGAGGGGGCTGATAACCTTGAAGGCAGCTGTGGAAGATCCAGTTTCTTTCATGAGCCACTCTGAGCCTTTTAGAGACTGAAGAGGAGGAACTTGGGCAGGCATTTTCATGACAAGGCTTTGCTAACTGTAGTCAGGGCCACTCTTAAAACTGAGATCCTCTTTCCAGACCCTTAGAAAAGAATGTAAAAGGTACCAACTGCTGATAAGGGGCATGCGGGAAGGGCAGTAGAGCCTTTACTGATTGTTAGAAAGAGTGTATGGTCCAGTGCTTTCTAGAATATCCTTTGCCTCCACATCCCCAAGACCTCTGAGCTTGAGGTTAACTAGAACTGTAACTGAACTTTGAATTCTCTGAGCCACCCCGCCTCCCCCACACCCCAATTTCCCAATGCCAGGATTATACCTTTCCTTACACAAAGGGGATGGCACAGCATTCATCTCTGTGGTTAGACCTGGAAAAATTTCTGGGGATGGTTCACATATCTTGTGCTATGACAAGCTGAACCAACATTAGACCCCCCTATGTGAGTAACACCATAGCCTTAACCTCCCTGCAAAGTCAACAGACTAGAGTATAGATCATCACAGAATTCAGCAGTGACAAATTCACCTCCAAGGTCAGTGAAATGTCTGCTGGTTTTTCAAAGGGTGTTTTCATGTTGAATTTACACTTACCAGCTGTGCAAACACAAGATGATAGGAACGGAAGTCACAAATGAGCCACACCTCAGAAAAGGTATACTAAATTTAACATTTTGTAACTTGATTCCATATAAATACAGTTACATTCCTTTTTACAGCATTAATTAAATTGAGATAATAATCCAGGCAAAACCCAAATAATTCTGGGGTTGACTATGCTATGGGAAGTAGCTGAATAATGATCAAATCTGTATTTCATTAGCTATCATAACAACCATAACAAATTGCATTTAAATAGCAGATTTACACATAACACTGTAATTAGAGCCATTGTTTGGCAGTAGTCCCTCATTAGAATGATAGAATAATTTCTGGGGACGTGGCCAGGAGAGTGTTCCCCACAGACTCTAGGGTCAAGCTTATGTTCCTATAGTAGGCTGAATAATAGTCCCCAAAGATACTAGGTCTTAATCCCTGGAACACATGAACATTAATTTATATGGCAAAATCTTTGCAGCTGTGATTTAGTGCAAGGCTCTTGAGATGGGGCGATTGACCCAATTAGCAAAATGGGATCCCATTGTAATCACATGCATCTAGTAAGAGTGATGCAGAGGAGAATGTTGTGTGAAACCAGAGCAGAAAGAGGTTTGAGGATGCTGACCTTGAGTAGTGAAGTCATGTGTCCATAGGCCAAGGAGTGCTATAGCTCCCAGAAGCTGGAAGAAGCAGGGAGCAGATTTTCTCCAACAGCCTCCCTTGTGGCCCTGCCAACACCTTAATTTCAGCCTAGTGATAGTGACTTTGGGCTTGTGGACTGCAAAGCTGTAGGAGAAAGTGTGTTTTCAGCCCCTGGTTTGTGGTAATTTGTTACAGCAGCTATAGGAAACTAATACAGAACCTACAGTCTCTTCCTGAGGGTGAATCTGAGTGGAGTACTAGGATGCTAGGGCAGACTTCATTGCAACAGCTGAGTCCTTTAACAGCCTCACCGCATTTAATTTCTCCTGTAGGACACCTGGGATCCTTATGCAAGTGAACCATGTCTCATCTCCTTTCTACTAACACCCAGATGCACCGCTCAAATCCTCATTCAGGATCCTGTTACATGCACCAGCGCTGTATGTAGGACACAGAGGTAAGGATTAGAGAATGTAACCCATCCCCTTCCCCATGCCTCATAAGCCACTCATTGTGGTTCTTTCATTTATTCATCCATTCACTTAGCAATTATTCTTACGAGGCTGTTCTGTGTCTTGAACTATGTATGCACTTTCAGAAATTCAGCAATAATTTATCTTCTAGCTCTTTACATTTAAGCCAAAACTCAGTTGAATCTCATTTAGTGCCAAGTTTACACGAGAAGTGCCTTTACAGGAGAAGTGCCTTTCCTGCTTAAAGAAAGGCCCTTACTTAAATCTAATCTCATTTAAAAATTATTTCTGGTCATATGGATGAATAGTGATTCGTTTCTTTTCCCACCCACTGCATCAGGTGAACCATTCCAGGACAAACCTAGGATGTTGCCTATGATGACAGTATATACAGGTTTATCAGGTTTGCTTTTGTCATGAAAGGATTTCAGAGGATGTTACTATCTGTATTTGTACTTTGAAAATATCCATTGCCTTTTAGAATAGGGACTTTAGAGATCTAGGGTGACATCGCATTAATTTGTGTTGTGTGACTGCTAACAGTATCAAGTCTAGGAGCATGTGTGTGACTAAATTAATTATAACAGGAATATGGTGAATTCACCTGATTCTACTGAGCTTTATCTATTAAGTTATAATTCAGATAGATTCTGAATGTTAAAATCCACTAAGTCACTTTTGCAATATGTGCTCATTTTCATACCTCTGTGGATCTCTATACTTGCTGAAAAGCCTGAGTATCTTTGGATCTTGATACTTTTACAAAGGGTGTCTTAGTGCCTGAAATAGTAATTAAGAAGCCAGATACTGGAGGCAGAATAATGCGAGTTCAAATCTCACATCTGACCATTTATAAGATATGTAACCTTGGGCCTGACCTCACTTGATTTTAGTATCCTTATATGAAAATACAAGAATTACAAATGTCTCCCACTAGGACAAGAAGCAAGGTAGCATTGTCCCTTCTCATCACTGTTTTTGACAAACCAGATTATAGAGCATATACCAGTAAACAGCAGCAGGGAATGAGAAAAATAAAGAAATGGAGAAAAACCAAAAAATGGAAAAAATTTTTATTGACTTTATTGGCAAATGATGGGAATTGAGTATGCAGTACTTGACCTGAGGGCTTTTAGGCTTTTTGTGGGGGAAGCAGTGTCTATGAAGTTGCCTAGAACATATAAAGAAGGAGCCATCCTATTTTTTTTCCTTTTCTCCTTCCCCTTCCTTTTCCTATCTATCTATCTAGTTAGTTAGTTAGTTAGTTAGTTAGAAGGACAGAAGCCTCCATGATATCAGAAGCTGATGGCACATGTCAATCCCTGCTCTATCCTTTGTCTTAGTGGAGTGTCTCTCTAGGATGAACCTACATCAGTTAGGATTAGTACTGGTGGCCAGTAACAAAGTTACTGTTATAGTAAGTTATAGTAACTCAAGTTAACTCAAGTAACCAAGTTATAGTAACTCAAATAAGATAGACATTTATTTATTTCTCTCTTGTGGACATGTAGGAGGTGGGCCGTTCAGAACTGACTAGCAACTCTGCTTCACAAAGTCCTCAGGGACTTGGACTCTTCCAACTCACTGTTCTGCTGTATCTAGAGTGAGATTTTTGTCCTCAGGGTCCAACATGGTGGTTAGAATTCAAGCCATCATACCCAAGTTCCAAGAAAGAAGAAGGGATGGAGAAGAAAGGGACAAAATGTATCTTAAGCTTTCTTTGAGAAAATTCACGGAAATGGCATGACAGATCCATCTCTTTCCCATTGGTCAGCAACTAGAGACCTGGTTACCTCAAGCTGTAAAGGAAACCAAGACATCTGGTCATGAGTCTAAAAACTGGGGGTTCTATTACTGTGGAGAAAGGAAAGTGCCATGGTAATCTCCTAAATCCCAGTTCTCAGTAAATCATTAATTTAATCAGTATATGTTGGTGCTAGCCTTCTTTGTAGCAACATTTGTATAACATTGCCATTACGCAAAGTAGAAGATGTGGCTACCTACAATTTTAAGTTAGTAATGAAAGAATCTAGCTTCCTTCCTTGATTCTGATAAATCTTGAACTGCTCTTCTGAAGGGTGATGTAATACTTGAGTTCTCATTACAAGTGAGGATCTGATATAACTGGATTCAAATCCTAGCTCTTCTGCTTAGTACCTGTGTGTCTTGGAGCAGATTACTTAAACTTTCAGAACTGCAGTTTCATTTTCCTGTTATGGTCATAGCACCCATACCTAACAATTTTGTTAGGGTCGGGTATCAGTAGAGATGTTAAATACCTGTAATACAGATATAGTTGGTAGAATAAATGAGAACTTTTGTTCCATTCTCTTGTTCCCTGCTCTTTTGTGCTCTGACCATTTCTCCACTCCCAGTCTCCCAAGACATCTTCTCTTCTAGATTTAGATGTTTTCCAACAAGTTCACCTAAAAGGGTAGCCCCAGAATATTCAGGGTACATTGTTAACTGCAGGAATTGCCATGCTGTCATTGTAAGTAGAAAACGACTCAGCCAGGAGCACATTCCATAGACTGATGCTCACCCAGAAACATGCAGAACACACACAGCTATACCTAAGACTTCCATAAATAGAAATCCTAATGTGCACAGGGATAAGCATTTATCTTTTTACAAGACTTGGTCATCATGGCTGAATCAAATTTCCTGGATGAGCTGAAGCAAATGTGGTCCCTAAAGTAGTACCCTGGTGGAGACTTAAGGGATTCTAGGACAGTGCCCTAGACTGAATATTTGTGTTCCCCAACATTCATGTTAAATCCAATATATTTGGATTTATTTACACCTTTATTAACACCTTTGAGAGGTGCTACATCATGAGGGTGCTTAGGTAGAGCCCTCATAATTTATTAGAAAAAAAAAAAAAAAAGGCTTCAGAGGGCTCCCTTCCCTGTCCTACCATATGAGGTTGTAGGGCCCTCACCAGACCTTGAAACTACTGGTGTCTTGATCTTGAACTTCCCAGTGTCCAGAACTATGAGAATTAAATGTGTGTTATTTATAAGCCACACAGTTGATAGGATTCTGCTACCGCATCCAAAGCTGATTAAGACACCCAGGCTTATCCTACCCAGCCTGTTTTCCGTGTTCTCTCCTCATCCTTGCCTTTGCTAACAACAGACCATTTTGTCTCCTTGGTCATGAGGCTCATTCCAGGTAATTTATTTTAATACTTACTGTTTTTGTTTCCTAGGGCTGCCATAACAAAGTACTATAAATTGGGTGGCTTAAACAATAGGCATTTATTTTCTCACAATTCTGGAGTCGAGAAGTCTAATATCAAGCTATCAGCAGGACCCTTTGACACTGGAAAGTTATTCCTGCTGTTGCCTGATTTCTGATGGTAGCTGGTGACTGCAACACTCCACTCTCTGCTTTTTTTTTTTTTTTTGTCTCATGGTGTTCTCCCTCTGTGTCTCTGAACTTTTCCTCTTAAGAGGATTAGGTGCCAGCCTAAAGATCTCATTTTCACTTGGCTGCATCTGCAAAAACCCTGTTTTCAAATGTGGTCACATTCACAAGTACTAAGAGCTAGGACTTTAACCAATCTTTTTGGGGAACACAATTCTATCTAACACTTAATGTAGAATTTTGAGAAATTAAGAATAAGTTAGAACAGATTCAAAGTTAACCCTGTGCAATTTTCACTGACTTCTAGTTGCTTTTGATAGTCTTGGTTAGTGGAAAAGAATGGGCCAGAATCACGTGCTATTAGCAGTGAGAAGTTGAGGGTGAGCTTTGGAAGTGAGTCTTGAATGTGAATATTGTGATTACCAGGTGGATCCCAAAACGTGGAAGGTTTTCCTTCTGCTTATGGGTGGAGCTGGGATGTTCAAGGAAGAGATGGCCGAGTACTTCAATTGGTGGTCAAAGTCAGGAGCTGGGTTGTTTTAAGCTTGTGTGTGTGCACGCGTGCAAATGTGTCCATGTGCATAACTTTGTGTGTGACTATGTGCATGTGAATGACTGTGACTGTGTGAAAGTTCATGTATGTGAGTGAATGTGTACATGTGGGGTGAATGAGTGTTGTGTGTGTGTGTGTGTGTGTGTGTGTGTGTGTGAAATTTCTAGAAGGCAGTAATGGGAACCCTGGGATGTTAACAGCAGTTAGGTGGGTGGGAGAAAGGACAATCACAGGGGCAGAGCATCTAACTATAGGAAGTTAGAATGTGACTTTCTAATGAAAGGGAACACAGAAGATTATGTAAAATTAGAAACCTGAAAGTCTGTGCCAGGTCTATATCCAGTTGCCTTATGTTTCTCTTCCTCCATTATTTAGGATGAATGGCTATAGGCCAGATCCAATTGTAGTTTTTGCTTCTGATTTTTTTTTTTTTAATGAGAAACAAACACTAGTATTTTTTATTCTGTCATATTTAGAAAACTATATCCCTTCCTCCTTCTTTCTTGATTCTACTCTAATATAAGAACCACCAGATTGAGATCAGTCTTGCCAAGAAAGTTTTATTATAAAGATGAAAATGCACAGAGAAAAGTTTTAGTCTGAAAATACAAGGTAGTTAGATAGTTTTAAAAAAAAAGAAAGGAAGAAAAGAAAATCTAAATTTTAATGCATGGGCACATTTTGCTCTAATTATTTTATTTGCCATTAGCAATAAGGCTCAATAACTCTTAGGCTGTAGACCAACCAAAAACCTATTTGGGAACTTAGTACCAATGAATGAGCCATTATCTCTACCTATCCCACTTACTCTCACTTTATTTTCTAACCTCTCTGATGTCACATTCAAAGAGTTTGACTATAATGAAATAATGCAAAAGAACAAGACAGAATGGAAAGTGAAACTAGCTTTGAAACTATTTTTCCTGGAAAAAAAAAATGAAAGAATTCCCAAGAACAAGATACACCAACGGGAGATGAATATCCTGTAACTTTTTCTATAAAATAAATATGAATCAGAATATGGTGCTCTCCACATGGAAGACACTAAGTAAGAACTTGTTTATGATGATGGTGGTGGGCGTGGTGATTTGAGATCTGGAATAACTTGAACCAAAAAGAATATTCATGTGGCAGATTGGGTTTCTCAAAGATGGCCATAATAAGATATGGCCTCAATTAGATAGCCATCTCTTCCCACAATATGTTCTTACAATGTAACTCTGACATACCTATATTATTATGTCAAGGTATGACCTTGATGTACATTGGTTTATGTTTCCTCCCTCTCATCCTGGGCAGACCTTTGTAACTACTTTGCCCAACAGAATGTGACAGCCATGGTGCTGGATGACTTCCAAAGCTAGGACACAATATATAATAGGGTTTCTATTTGGTGATCTCGCTCTCTCGGATTGTCCTTGAAGCCTAGCCACCACTTTCTGAGAAATACAGCCTACATGGAGAAGCTGTGTGTGGGTGTTCCAGCTGACAGTGCTAACTAGACCCCCACTTGATAGCCAGCATCACTGCCACACCATGGTTGAAGGAGCCTTCAGATGATCCCAACCTCCAGCCTGCAAGCCTTCCAGCTGAGGCTCCAGATCCAGTGACTTGTCTGAATTTCAGACCCATGGGAAATGGGAAAGATAATAAAGAATTACTGTTTTAAATCACTATATCTGGGGAGTAATTTGTAATGCAGCAGTAGTATGCCTCCCTAGAGAATTCACGGGTACTACCAGATCACCCACACAGGGAGCTGGCCGATTCTGCTTTTTGTGGCATTATCTTGCTTGAATGGTACAAGCGCTTCCTCTCTGTCCTGGGGGTTACTTCTTGATCTAAGTTCCCATCATTGCTGGCCTCAGCCACTAGGCTTTCATAGGCTTGTCAAGGTGGGCCTCAAAGTTATGGTTAGGGTTTCATAGTCCACTATTGAAATTTTTATTTTATAGTCACATAATATACTTGTTTCGAATTTTGTCCTATGCTGTATGGATTAATGCTTTCCAACTTTAATGTGCATACAGATCACCTAGGGATCTTATTAAAATGCAAGCTCTGATTCAGTTTCCAGGTCTTGCTGCTAGGACAGATCTCTGAACCACACTTTGAATCAAGGGTGTAGAAGGTTGTATGGACAAAACAAACTTTTGTATGATTGATCCCCAAGGAAAGAAACCAGGGATAGTATTGTCATTGATCATCTGTGTGGTAAGTCTCTACCTAGGTGTTCACTATACATCAGCTTTAGTCCTCATACCACTAGCAAGGTGTAATTATTATCTCCACATTGACTATGCAGAAGCTAAGGTTCATAGAGGTTAGGTAAGCAAACCGAGCCAGGACTCAACCAAAACTTTATCTTTGCCTTTGTGTGGTCCATCTTTCATGCTTTCTACGCCTCTGATTGGTTTGCTGGTTATCATATTATTTTGAATAAAGAGGTACTTTTATAATGGGTCTGTGCAATAGAACTTTCTGCAGTGACAAAACTGTTCTGTATCAGTTCTGTCAAATATGATAACCACATGTGGCTATGGAGAATTGAAATGTGGCTAGTATAACTGAAAAATAAATTTTCATTAAATTTTATTTTAATTAAAAATTTAAATATATATAGCTATTGGCCAAGAAAAGTGACTAATTGCTGTTGGCTACTGTATAGGACAGCACAACTTTATAGAAAGGGTCCTAGGGTCATTGAGTTTGAAAGGTGACTTGGACTTGCACTGTAGGTTTATGTGCCATGACCATCCCTGCATGTGAGACATTGGGAGCATTTAAAACAGTGCACATAATTTTCATCCCTAATCTTTACTTTCATCTTCTTCCCTTTCCTAAATCACATTGCATCAGACAACTTCTTCCTTTTGGACTCAGATCATTTAAACAGAAGTTTTAAACATGGTACAAATACTGGAGGCTACAAAGAGGAGGAAATGCCACTTCAGGAAGCGGGGAGGGATTTGATGCAGGAGTCCCTGAGAGACTGGAATAGCAAGTGGAAACCGCTGTTTCATTCTTTGAAGATTTGGGAAAAGAATGGAAAAGATGTGTTCAGATTCTTTATTATTCTCCTGGGACTTACACCAATTAAAATGCTGTCAGGTATGAGGAAAAGAAACCTTGATTCAGATTGCTCTAAACAAAGAAGAAGTGTATTATTTCACGTAATTGGAAGTCCAAGGCAGAGTAGACTTCAGAGTCTGTTGACGCAATTGCTCCACAGTGTCTTAAAAGACCTGTGTTCTCACCATCGCTCTTCCCTTTCACCTTTAATGCTGGCTTCCTCATCTTGCAGGCAGTGAGGTGGCCTCAGCAGTTCTAGGCACTATATCCAGGCATGGCAATCTACAGAGGAAGGGGGAAACTCTTTCTTCCTGTCGCTCACTCTCAGAAGATTGGAAAGTTTCTCCAGAAGTGCTCAGATTTCCCCTTCATGTTTCTTTGGCTGGAATTTGGTCCCATAACCACTTCTGAAATCTTCCTTATACCAATCAGGTCCACTTCTGGGGCTGGGAGTGAGGTCAGCTTTTTCTAAATACATGGATTCCTAAAAAAAAAATTGGGTTTCTATTAGAAGGAAAGAAAGGGGAGGCAATCCCATTGTCCACTACAAGACAGCTATTGAAGCATCTAGTTTGGTAAAGGCAAACCAGAGAATATCAGACAGAGTAAGTGGCCTGTTTCTCTGATGATGACCATGGGTGGCTCCACATTTGTCTCAATGCCACATCTACTACATTTTTGGACTGAAAGCATCTGTGGAGTCTAGGCTCATGGACCTATTCTAGGGACTCCTGATTCCCTGTGGCCTGGGCAGGGCAGGGCCTGGGCAGGGCACACAGGGACCCAGGATTCCTACATGCCCTAGTGAAGGCCAAAGAGGGGCCAGAGAGGTACTGAGAGGTCCTGTGGCCCAGCAGAGGCCCAAGGAATATCAACTGCAAGAGTAATGTACCTGACACAGAGTTCAAAACAGGGTTTCATTTTTACATATGGAACTCTTCTTGTCTCTAAGAATATTTCCAAGTTGTGAGTCTCACCCTACCATCCTGGAACTGATATGTGCCAGTCTCTAAGATAACTCCATGGTGTCAGGGGACTGCTTTTGCCTATGCCTGGCTTCTTGATTCTTGTTCCATTTAGAGAACACCCTCATCTGGCTCAACTTAGGCCTTTAGGGAGTCATCCCCAGACCTCTCTGTGTGGAAGCAGAGGCTTGGGAACAGTGTGATTTGGGTATCTTTTTCTCCACTTAAAAACCTGGAAAATGTTTAGTGAAATACTGTCAAATATTTTCCACTTAAAGGAATCATTTCCTTGAGTCACATTCTCTGATTTTACTGTTCTTCAAATTCAGTTGGATTATTCTAGAGCTCTCAGAGGAAGACATCCTAGAAGGCTAATACTGGCCCTAGGTGGCATTCACAACTTTACCTATTGCAACAAGAAAGGAACCTAGCCTTGAGCTGATCTTACTGCTGTGCCTATGAAATCTTTCCTGTCTTGTGCACTGGAAATCCCCAGAGCTGAACCTCTCTACAGCCTTTCCTGAATTGCTGCATGGCTTCCTTAGGCTTCCTTCCTTCCTTGCTCCTTAAGAAATCTGTTTGTGGAGTTATCTTATTATTATTATTATTTAGTATTAATTCATATCCTATCCTGAATTCCTCCCTAGCTTCCTGAAATCAGCATTTGGTTTATGCTTTCACATTCCATGCCATCGTACCCATGTATCTCTGCCAAATGTGTCTCTCTACCTGACAGATCCTGTTGGCTGAGGATATTGCCATACCACTCCTTGTGTGTCCTTCCCATTTCCATGGTTCTACATTTTTTTGGAACACAGTGGACCATTGGGTTTAGAAGAGCCTTAACTGAGTCCTGATGGATGACCCAACTGTATTTCCAAAGGTGATTCCACTCACTAGAACCAGAAGGCTGTATCAGAATTGCCTGTGGAGTTTTTGGGAAATGCATATTCCTAGGCCCATGTACTACTGAATAAAACACCTGGGATAGGAGTAGAGGAAGGGGACAGGAGAGTGAGTCTATTTTCGAAATACATTCCCAGGTGATACTGCAGACCTAGGCATGGGAATTGCTAGTTTGGTGCCTCCTTAGTTTTCATGTAGCTCTCTGACTTCCGTGTTGAAATCACTCTTACAGTGGTGGTAAATTAGGAACTGAGGCCTCTTTTAGACTGAGGGCAACACAGTGCCTTCCGAATAATGGGGATGAGAGAGTAAATTCACCTATAAGCCAGACCATGAGTCCGGACTCTGAACAGCCACTCACAGAGGTCAGCAATAAGGGTGCAGATATTTTGTGTTTGTTTGTTTGAGGGATAGGTGTTCAGGAATTTGGGTTAATGATAATACCTAGGATTTTGTCATGGTTTGAACAGTTCTTAGGTAATGTTAACTCAGTTATCACTGTCAACAAACGTCCATTGAATGTCAACCGTGTATAGGATACTGGGGCTTGGTATTGGAGACTAAAAAAAATAATTAAACACCTTCACCTAGAGTTGGAAAAGAACACAGAGGCTTCAGAAGATGTGCTGAAATCTATGTTGCAAGGAATATTGGAATCTGCTTGTTTCAGGTCTGTTTTCCTCTTAACTCACTCATTTCAGGATTCCTAGGGGTTGTGATATACCAGATACTGTGCTAAGCCAAGGGTGGTATAGAGTGGTAAGGGTATAGAAATAAGAAGAAATGGTCCCAGTGCAACAGGGAGCAGTATAATTTCCACACAGTGTAGTCAGAGCTAAACAGAAATCATACTAACCTTTGTAGGAGCCCAGAGAAGCAGCTTTTTTAATGTGATGTTTAGAGCACTGGTTGCTTACAACTGCCTAAGAATGAACTATGTACCTGGGAGTACACCAAGCATTTGAAATTATCTAGGCTCTCTCCACTGCTGTAGCCTTCACCACCGCTCAGCATCTGCACATCCTTACAATGGCTAAAACAGCAATGGCCTACAAGGAAAAAAGGAAGGAGCTGCCATGCTGTCCCTGATCTGCTCTTGCTTTTACCCCAAACCTTGCAACATCAACATCTATACTTATGGTGATATGGAAGTGAAGCAAATCAACAAATGTGCCTCTGGCCAGACTTTTTTGCTGATCCTGAAGCTGCCATCTCCCATCTCAGAATCCCCATGAACTTTAGCTTCTCCAGAGAAGAAAGACCTGTCTCTGAGGAGACCCAGAAAAAACTGGAGGCTGCAGAGGAAAGAAGTCAGTCTCAGGAAGCCCAGGTGCTGAAACAATTGGCAGAGAAGAGGGAATGAGTGAGAAGTCCTTCAGAAGGCTTTGGAGGAGAACAACAACTTCAGCAAAATGGTGGAGGAAAAGCTAATCCTGAAAATGGAACAAATTAAAGAAAACCGTGAGGTTAAGGAAAAAAAAAAAAGAAATTATCTCATCTAATATAATTTATCATTTTCTGGGATCCTTTTAGGTAAATATTCTTACCCCTATTTTACAATCACATAGATTCCCCCTGAATGGTAACTGAAGCTTCTTTGACAGGACATAAAATACTATCTCTGTAACATTCCCAGTATTCATTTGAATATACTGATTTGCATAAGAGGGTCCCAAGGTTTAAGAAGGATTTGAACTCTTAGGTGGAAACAGTGGGAAAAACTTTGGGAGAAAAGTCCTAAAGGGGTAGAGGTAGCCTATTGAGTTGATCCAATTAAAGATTTGTTCAAGGTTTAAGGTTTGGAGACTTCTGGATAAAGTGTGCCCTGTATTTCCAATCCACCAGTATCTGGGGAAGAAGAGCTACCAGACTTTGGAATCCAGTCAGTGTCGTTGCTTCATTTTGGGAAATCCTTGACTGACCAAAACATGTTTGATGGGAACTTCCTCTCTTGCTCCAAAAAGAACTTTTAAAACATGGTAGTGATGGTGCCCAAAGGCTTGAGCAAGGAGGATCAAAATGGTGGCAGGGATGGTGGTAGATTTTCTTCCTAACTGGCAGCCAATCTGCTCCACCTGGCAAGGAAAGTCTGTTACCTTTAGGTAACTGAGATGACTGTGGCATTAACAATGAGAACAAAATTCCAATATCCACATGCACTGCATGTGTTCACTTGGTCTGGATTTAGAGTCCATGTTCAATAGTCTTCCTTAGCAGTTCCTAAAAATACTTGGGGAGATGGGATTTATTTGAAACAAACAAACAAACAAACAAACAAACAAAACCCACAACAAAACAAAACCATGAAGCCAGAACTGAATTTGCCTTTAAACTGGCTGGAGGAGGGACAGGGTGGTCAAGCTAGTGAGAGTCAGGGATTGGTAAGTGCCAAGATTTTTTAATCCTAGTGTAATGGAGCTCTTTGAGCCACCTACAGATGAGAAAACTGAAGATTATTCATTGCTCATGGTCATGGAACCAGGACACAGCAAAGCCAGGCTTCAAACCCAGACTCTTTGGACTACAGATCTATTCCTCTTGTGAGGTGACCTTTGAAAAGAGGGTTTGTAAATCGAAAGGGAGCCCTTTAGGTCATTCCAGAGACAGTTGCAGCCAAGTATGGAAAGACGTAAGGTTGAAAGAACAGGGTGTTTGGGAGCTTAGGCCACATAATTTGTAATTCAGCAAGACTGAGGTAGTCTTCATAGAGGAAATGATAATAGGTGAGCCCGAAAAGACACATTGGGGTGGATTGTGCAGACTCTGTGTGCCTTGCTAAGGTGTAACACCTAGACCTCTCATAACACACCCTCCCGCTTTTTGATAAACACAAAAATCTAATTTCCCCTTTTATAGTTATTTGAAATATCAACTACAGTCAATATGTAGACCAAAAAAATCACAGCAATGGAAATTTTTGCAATGCAAATTTCCAAATGACTATGTTCTTGAGTTCATATAGTATTTTCTATCTCTGTTGCCTGGAGGTAGACCTTTAGAGTTAGGGAGATCAGGATGAAGCCATTACAACTCTACAAAAGCAGTGCAGAAGGAGAAGGAACAGATTCAAGAACCCTTTCAGAGAAAGAACTGAGAAGAACTCTCCCAGGAGAGAACTATTGGATTTTTAAACTGCCTAAATTATTGAGGACTTCTGCTTTGAACATGAAGCTGCTATATTCCAACTCTGCATAGACATTGGAATTTGATTTTAAGTTCAGGAATGACTCAAAGAAGAGAATTCTAGACTCTGCTTTTCACAACATCAATATAAATGGGTGTTTTGTGTCAAAATGAAAGAGTCTATGACTTCAATGATTTCTCCTTCAGAACAAACATTTACTTTGCCTCATCCATATCACTTATTATAATAACTGCCAATGATTGTTGCAGGAACTGTAGGAATTGCTTTGCATGTAGCCTCTCATCAAATCTCAGAGTCATGCCATGGGTTAGTTATTATTATCCTCATTTTATAGAGAAGGGGCCGGGGGCTCAGAAACAAGTCCATATAGCTGGTTTAAGTGGTGGAGTTGGAATTGGAACCCAGGCCTATTTCATGTCAGAGTCATTCTGAGTGTATGTATGTGGACCTGATACTAAGAGAGCTCAGGGGCTTATACTGTGACCTGGGGCACGATGATATCGTCACTTACTCCCAGAAGAGATAAGGGCAATGCTGAACAGCAAATGCCTCCTGGCGTTGGGTTGCACCATGCCTGTAAGGACACCTTTATATTGTGCCAGATGGACCCTGTAGTCCTTTGACTTGAAACAGAGAAGACAAAAGTTAGTCCTCACTCTCTGAAGCTGAAGTCCCTAGGGCTGCCCAGCTCAGATCCAGATGGAATCTAGAATGGGTCCAGGTGCACATGGGGCCAGGAGTCTCAGAGATGAGGAGAGCGACTCATCTGACACCTCTGGCTCAGGGGTCCCAGCTATTAAATGACCTTGATACTTACTTACATGGGTTATATTAAATCCCTTGTACTTAATTTTTTCCCTTTTATTTTTTAAAGTTATTATTTAAATAATTCTGAAAAAGGTGAACATGTTTTTGTTTTAAGAATTCAGACATCATAAAATCCTGGAGCAGCTTTTAAACGTTTAACAACAGGCTGCAACTGTGAAAGAAACAAGTTATAAATGGCATTTAAACACAAACTGAATTCTTTTCTCCCAAATGCTAAGGACTTCTGTCTGCTACCCACAGGATACAGTTCACCTTATCATCTATGGAAGCCTTTTTACTTGTCATGGATTTTGTGGGAAGAAAATACAGCATGTGTTCTTACCTAATGTAGTTGTTTTAAACTTAATAAATAGCCTTCTAAAAGTCACTTTTGGATTATTTCTCATAGGCCTACAACTTAAATTACTAAGGTCTAAAAGTGCACAAAGATAGTACAAAGACCCTTGGCTACTGTCAAACTATATTCTTCATATATTTGGCACCTAAGTCTAGGTCAGACAAGTCCCAGCTGTTAATTTGATAATGGCCAACCTTGGCATTGTGATATATGGCCCTAGAAATGAGGAAGAGAGCCGCCATCTCAGAAGGGTTGAAATTTGTTACCGCTTAACTGGCAAAAGCTGAATAGAGTAATGGTAGAACAATGAATCCACATTTCTTAGGAAAAGGAAACTAAGTAAGAATGGAACAATCTATAAATGTGGGAGGAGATTAGGTAGTGAGTCTCCCAAGGTTAACCGCAATGCCAGTACTTGTTTTCCCAAGTTGGAAAAAAACAAAGTTCTACACCACCCAAAATGAAGTCAGACCAAGCCCATCATGTTTTAAATATGTGGTGATGCTTTCTTTAGAAAGGGCCCCTGAAGAAGACATAAGAAAGAACAGTTCTGCCCGCAGGCCTGGTCGAACTCTGGCTTTGACAACTCCTGTGGGCTTTTATGTGGCTATTTACTCTGAATAAATAATGGAACCACATTCTCACACAAGGACTGCTAATTCTGCAGCCTCCTAAGATCCAGAAGTTACCACAAAACCAAACTGTATACTTACATGTGCAAGGGAGTCTGGAACTCCAACAAGAAGCTTGCGTCCCTCTCAGGCTGGCTAACATCACGAGTCTGTGTCCCATTTGCCTTTAGAGTGTTCTGTTGTTTGTTGGCTGGTTGGTTGGTTGTGTCTTCCACAGTTACATTGGAAGGTGGTGATGGGGGAATGGAGTATGCGGGTAGATTTGTAGGAAAAAGGGTGATGGCAACCTCTGTCTTTCACATGAAACTATTTGCACCATTGAGTTTCCAAAGAGACATCTTGTCAATGATGAGGGGATGAGGGAATTAGTAATTGACATTTCCTTCTCACTGGGTAATGCTATGGGAATAAGTGCTAAATAGCCAAAGGAAAAGGCCAACTACTCTACTCCTCAAGTAGGACTGTAAAATTTCTCACCTTGTGGCCACCTGAGGCATTGAGGTGGTTCACTGTCATGAGGGAGGGAAGTGAAATTAAATGCATATCCCTCTTTTGCTGACCTCTCAAGACTGCATTGATCTCTCACTGCCACACTCCCCAGCACCACAGGGAGCCCTCTCTTACTACTAAACCCTTTGGGAATTGAACTCCAGGCCAATGAGAATTAATGGAAGAAAAGATTAGAAAGGAAGAAAAACAAGTGGGTCTTCACTTTAACAGTGGTCAGTCTTCCACTTGAGACTAGAGACTGTGGTTATTATAAAGAATGCATACAGTTTCATTCATCAGATTAGGTGCACATTTTTACTTTGACCTATTTGTAACCTTTCAAGTGATTCTTTTTGCTTACATGCTATGGAACAGAAAATATTTTAAAGTTTCTTTATTTGTGATGGTTGTCTGCAGAACCACAAATACGAAAAAGGTGGACTAGTGGTTTCCTGCCTGATGATGACTTCTCACCTTCATTGTAGCTCTGCGAGGGAGGACCTGGATCTTTCTCACTGTTGTATACCCAGGGCTTTCTTTGTTCATGGGAGGCCCTCAACAGATAGCAAATGAATGAATGAGCATCAAAGACAAAGAGTTCGGAATTGAGTGCTATGGTAACAAATGCACTAAATAAGTATAATTGCCATGTGCATCTGTGATAGTGACATTAGGATGAAAAATACTTTTTACTGTTTACATGAAGATTCAGTTTTAGGAATGTGATGACAAGAAGGATAAGGGTCAGAGTATTCAGTGAAGCTGCCACATCCAAGGACTGACACACAACAGTAATAAGTAGTCAGTGCCAAGGTTAATTTTTAAAGCCTCTAACCAGTCATTTGCAAGGAGAGTTAAAAAAAAAAAAAAGGAGCTAAAAAAAGAGTTAAGAAAAAGTTAAAAAGTATCAGCTTGACTTTTGTACCATTTCTTTATGACTCATCCACTTTCTTTAAGTAAATCAGTCCTTTAAGGGTGTGACACTGACCTTTTAAAGCCACTAAATTGGCAAGATTTGTCCCCTCCCCAGACTAATCATTTATTCTTTCATTCATTACATATTTTTAAATGCCTATTATAGATCACTGTGGTAGCACTTCAGAATAAAAAGAAGATTGTACACATGGTTCTTAACTTTCATTACTTACGATCTGTCTTAGTCTGTTCAGGCTACCATAGCAAAATACCATAGACTGGGTGGCTTGTTAACAATAGAAATTTATGTCTTACAGTTTTGGAGGGTGAAAGTCCTAGACTAGGGTACCAGTACAGTCAGGTGAGAGCCCTCTTCTGGGTTTCAGATTGCTGACTTTTCATTGTGTCCTTACGTGATGGAAGGGACCAGGGAGTACCCTAGAGATGCCTCTGTAAGGGCACTCATTCCTTTGGTGAGAACGTGGGCATCGATTTTATGACCTTCCAAAGACCCCACCTCCTAATCCCATCACCTTGGGGGTTAGGTTTTAACATTTGAATTTGGGGGGTACACATACATATCATAGTATAACCTAACAGGGGAGAAAGGATACTATAATCCCATGAAAAACGAAGGTGATCCCCAGTGGAAATGGCAATACTTAAAAATATGTTGGAAGTCAGTATGTGATCAGAAACCTGAAGGAAGGAGTCTACCCAGAGCCTACTCTTCTTTTAGGAACCATCATTTCCCCATCCTGAGCCACAGGATTACTACATAAGCCATGTTCCCATAGTATGAACCCACTTGCCTAGCTGAAGTTGAATGGACCAAGGGTGGCACCTGACAATGCTGGACCCATCAGATCCTAGGGATTTGGAATTGGGTGTAAGATGCCGGTTTTGTTTGGTTATCCGCCTTTGAGAAGAGATGTAAACATTGGTAGTGGCTATTTTCCATCATGACAAAGCAAAGAAAGTCAGTTGCAGTGTGGAAAAAGAATGAAACAAACATGAGGAGAGAAGCAATGATAAGGGAAGGTGAAAAGGGACTCTGGTTCCCTCCAGTAGCTCCAGTCCTTATTTGGAGATTCATTTTCCCCCTGTCTTGCCATCCAGGAGACATCTCTGTATCCATTTAAGGGTGCATTTCTACTTGCTCCTGCAGAAAACAGTTTCATCTTTAACAAGGTGCCTGGTTAATCTGATGTCTGGCTGGCTTGTATCTTTGGAAATCCAGGGAATTTCTGGTCTAAACTGAGGACACTTTCCTAATCCCGCCCCCTACCCCTTCTTCCTGCCGTGTGTGTCCACTAGCACCTCTCATTTCATGCCATCTCAGAGGTTGGGTTCTTCATATCTCCATGGGTCTGTTGCTACCCTTTCTTTCAGCCTCCAAAGTCGATGACAAGTGCTTCAGATATTTCATCTTATTTAATCCTTACAGTAACTCTTTTTGAGGTAAATACTATTAACTCCATTTTGCAGATTACTCTGATACACAAAGAAATTGACCAATTTACCCATCATCACATAACTGATACGTGACAGAGCCATGATGTGGACAGAAGCAACATGACTTCTGAGCACATGCTCTCAGCACTCAGCTTCTCCCCTTTTTGCTGTTACAGCAGAGGGAGCATTACATAGAATCATCTTTTCTTCAGCGCTTTTAAACTGTTAGGATGGTTCTATTCCTCTCATTCTATCAGTGTCATAAAACATAAACCTCACTGCAAACACAAGTTTGGTGCTTACTAATCCCTCTCCTCTTACCAGGCACACGGGCAGTCTAAATTCCCTATTCTCACTTGAAGTTAAGTTGGAGACAGTGCTGCATACTAGCCAATGGCATGGGGCATGTTCCTTCCAAGCCTAGAAATAAATTTCTCTAGACAGTTTTCTTTGCTCTTTTTCTCTCCTTTGATATGTTTAAGGAGTCCATTTCCTATGGATGACAGTGGCACAAGTTACGAGGAGACAAGATCTCTGAGTCATTCCATGGAGGTGAACAAGGTAGGAGAACCATCCAACCCTCACAGACTGACATGAGCAGGAAATAAATGGTTGTGGTGCTGAACTACTACAGTTTAGGGTGGTTTGTTACAGAAGCTGCCAGCTTTCCCTTATTGATCTACCTCCTGAATTCTAAAAATTAGGTGAGCATGCTGATAGCCAATGAGGTAGGCACTTGGGTAGACATATCAAGATTGTTTTATTGGAAGCTCCATCCTTTAAGAAATCTGATTTGTGGTATTAATGAAAGAAAGTATTGATAATATTATCAAAAAGCACTCAGCTCAGTGCTTCTGTGCTTGTTAGGAGGACAGTGCCTTGAGAGTGTTTGCCATAACTTATGGAGTCAATCTTTCTGTGGCTCCTCAGAACATTCTCTGGGTGGTGGGATCAGTTCCTTGCTTATGCAGGGACAGGGACTTCAGTCAGAATCAGGGAGTTATATTTCAGTATGGGATGCTCAGGGGCTCAGGTCCAACTTACAGAGAGGCTGCATTTAGTTGCTTTTTGACAACAGTGGTGCAGGATGGAAGGATTTGTTGTTGTTGTTTTCAACTAACATACAGTGTGACCATTCAGTCTCCTTGAACCTATGCCTGTAAGGACTTTCTCCATTCCTTCCTATCAGAAAAGGGAGTCCGTGTTGTCCACATGGAAACTTCTGGCTTGGGTGAGTAAAGGAAGATGTGACCAAGTGGAGTTGATTAAGAATGAACCCTTGGTGTTTGCACGTCACCTATTGGAGATACAGAATCAAAACTGTTGCCTTTTGTTAGGAACTCCACATTGGAAGCTGAGAGAGTCTTTTGCGGAAGTAGTTGAAAATGTGTTAAGAGTTGCTAAGTTTAACATTAATCTTATCATTTAGTCAGAGGTCAAGGTTTTATTTCAAATTAAATTTATCATGAAATTAGGAAAATGGGCTTGCCACATTTCAATCATCTCCATGATCCCTGTACGGTTTCATCATCTTGCCAATGAACCTTCTGACTCTGCCAGTGCACACGGCTCTCTGTGGGACCACAGAAAGGTAAAGAGAAACAAAAGGGCTAAAAATCTATGCTTTTGTTCTATTCTTACAGTTCAAATTAAATGACTTAAGAATATCCACCATTTCTTCAAAATACACTGGGCTGCCAAGAGTTGGCTACATTAAGATTCAAGGACATGAGCTTTGGAGTTGTCATGCTTAATATAATCTGTGGCTGTTGTTTTTCTATATTATTATTTATTCAACTAATAATTCCCGAGTACCTCAATGTTCTGTGCACTGAGTGCAATGGAACTGCTACCTACATCTGGTGGAGTATGTATTTACAATTTGTTGCCACCTCTGCTACAGCATAGCCAATTTTAATACGCTAGAAGATGGAATTCAGAGTCTGGCACATAGTGGGTGCTCAGAATGCTTGTTGAATGGACACATGAGCCCATTAGGGTATCTGAGAAATTCTACATGAGCAGCCGTGTAACATCACCTCTGCTTTACCTCAATCTGTGACCCTGTGAAAAAGATTGCATTTCCTACTTCAAAAAAGGACAACACTTGTTCTATAGTATGTTGTACAACAAACATTTATTGAGTGGCTATTTTGTGGTGGACACGGCGCTGGGCAAGGAGACACCAAGGCTCTGACCTCTTCTTCTAGCAGCAGCATACTGGTTGACCTACCCTTTATTGACTTGGCAAGTTAGGTAATTCTTAGTTAAGCACTGCTGCCTTTGAAAATGTCTCCTTTCTTTGACCCTCAATTATGCCAGGTGAGGAGAGAGGGAGGCAGTTGATCGGTATGAATGGCAGGGCCATAATAAACCCTGATTTACTTAAGAGTACATGGAATGAAACCAGTAGAGTGTTAACCAACATTTTCTCTGAAACGAGGTTGGGAAGGATTAGCTTAGGGGGGGGCACTGTTAGAAAGAGAAGAGCCATTAATCACTGTCCTGAAATAATCCAAATTGAATATCTTATTGTTTAATTATTTTTAATCTTTTGGATATACAGAGCGCCCCAGGGTATTTTCTTTTCTCTGTCCCTCCTACAGAGCAGGCTGCTCTGGGAGTTGAAGTCCTCCTGTGTGTACCTTGAACTGGATCCAAATTCATTACAGATAGACTGTGTCTTGGACAGAAATGATGAAGCTGGTAAAGAGGAGGGGGCAAGAGGGTGAGCAAGCAAGCCATGGTAGTAGCTAGGGCTAGCTGTACAAGTTGAAAGGTGATCTTTGACCTTCTCATGACTCATAAAGCACTTTATGCCTCCCACCCCTTGGTCAAGAATTTTCAAGCTCAACAAAAGGGCTTTTAGCTCAAATGCCACTTTAACCTAACTTCACAAGGATGACTTATTTTGGTTTCTGTGTTGACCAAGTAAATTTCTTCACTTTGACTACCTAATAGCCCACCACCTTGGTTGATCCCATGTCTGTTTGTCAGGTCATGCACTTTGTCCAGGCATGGAACAAGGTGGGTGAGGTTTTATTTTTCAGTTGTGGGAAATGGATCACCAGATGTCTGATTTAGGTATATGGATGGATTAGAGCTGCCAATTTGCAAATATTTCCATTCAAGAGTCATTCCAAGTTGTGAACCCTCACAAGTCAAGCTAAAAGAATCCTGAGAGGAGGATTTCTGGGCTCAGTACCCTAAACCCATCCCCAAGACTTTCTAATACTTTTGCAGCTTTAATCTCTGATGCTGCCCCACCGCTGATAAAGAGTACCAATTACTGCATTCACCACCATTGAAATGTCCAGTTTCCTTCTGGGAGAGAAAACTATTAGAGACTACAATGGGATTTAAATGTAGCTGAGTTAGGCAGTAAGCTATAGAGGGCCACAGGCTCTAGAAGATTTGGATTTTTCTGTTCTGTTTTATACATTTTCCCATCTCTTTCGAACTCTATTTCCCAAGCCAGACAATATGATTAAAGAATTACAGCCCGTCTTCTTTTAACAGGCCTAGCTAGTGCTATTGAGGTAAGCTAAAGATGGCTACAAATTCTTTAACATTCCTTCAATGACAGATGGGGTCTTCAGCTTGAATCTGGATACCCTTTGTGACTGCTTGACCAGTAGAATTCTTTGGAGGTAACACCATGTTTCAGTGGCACTTTGTTATGTGGAAATTGATGTTTAGAATATGTTGGCTGGGGGCAAGATAAGGCATCTGAATATGGTGATACATAGGGACCTCTTATAGTTGTGGGAAAAGGATCACATTTAACAAGAATCTACTATTTTCCCAGACTTGCACCAGCTTTGTGAAACAAGGATATTCATCTATGGCTCCCATGTTTAAGAAGTTCACAGTCTAATGGAGATGGTAGATGTATGTGAACGAGCATGATTTGAACTAGGGATGGTACTGATGGGATGCAGCCTTACCAAGATGCACAGGTTACCCTGAAGAGCATGACTGAGAACCCCATTTTAAGCAGTACTAGCTGCAAGGATGTGGAATTTGGAGTGACTCCCAGGGACTGCACAGGGAGTCCTCTGAAAGGTCTCCATGGAAAAGGTGACAGTTCAGCAAGGTTTTAAGAGTGGGAGTTGGTTCTCCTAAATCCAGAGCTCCAGCAGCCCTTTGTGCTGAGAGAGGTATAATATGGCAAATGCTAAAATGCTTCCCTAACCAAAAATACCTTCCCTGCTAGCCCTGCCACGGTGTTTAAAACTTCTACAGTATTCAGTCTTTGAATAGGCTTTGAAGGTCTGCAAAATTTTAAATATTATTTGGGAAAGGTAACACAATAGGTCATTTTTAAAATTCACTCACACATTAACACACATTTCCTTATTTTTATGTACAAAATTATTGTTTTTCATTGACTCTCTAGACTGCTATATTATAGATGTTAAAAATAATGTTCTGATTAAATAAATGTTTGGCACTCAGAGATTATGGATACCTAAAGGCATAGATTGTTTTAGGGAGAGACACCTTGGTGAGTTGTAGGGAACCCCTCCTTTCAAAGCACGCGTTGTTTCCTACATAAGGAATGAGCATATGCTTTTGAAAAACCAAATACCTGCTTATGTTTGGAGCGTATTTAGCACTGGGGGTGGTAGTGAGGGACATACAGCAGGATTTGGCATGGTGTGTTCAAGGGGGTTCCGGTCTACTTAATCAAAAGTAACAACTAACTGAACTACGCAGGTTATGATGTATGCGTATTTCAACATGAAGCAATGGGGCAGCCATTTACAGTTGTATAGGAGAGCAGCAAAAAAAAGTCAGCTAGAGGGGACTTTAGGTGCCAAGGAAGGCTCTTTATGAGCTTTCTGTGACACAAAATGACCCAGCCCTTCTGTGCGATATATTTAGTGTTGTTCTAGATACAAAGAATGTCCATAGATTCTGTGGAAGGATGATACATCGAACTTAGAGGACGGTTATCTTTTGGGAAGATAATTAAGCCCAATGATTGTTTGACTCCTCAGCTGCACCAAGTTCTCTGGGGCTGCCATGGTCAGAAGAAATTCTTTTATTTATTTTGGTTATCTAATCTCTTTGCTCTGCTTGTTTCCAGAAAAGGGTTTGAAGATCAGCAGTGTCATTGATCCCATGCCTGTGTAGCTGACAGCCTTTCTGAACTATGGGTCTGATGATAACACTTCACTGCTGAAAGTCCATAAAAAAAATCCCACGTCCAGAGTGCCTGGGTAGCTCAGTCAGTTGAGCCTCTGACTCTTGATTTTGGCTCAGGTCATGATCTCAGGGTTGTAGGATGGAGCCCCATGTAGGGCTCAGTGCTCTGCGTGGCGTCTCCTTGGGATTCTCTCTCTCCCTCTGCCCCCCGCCCCAGACCCACCCACCCTGCTTGCCCACTTGCCCACCCACTTGCCCCTGTTTTCATGTGTGTGCATGTGCATTCTCTCTCTCTGGAAAAAGAAAAAAAAAAACCCACTTCCTCTATCCAGCATGGCATTCTA
Source organism: Mustela putorius furo (assembly GCF_011764305.1). NCBI lineage: Eukaryota > Metazoa > Chordata > Mammalia > Carnivora > Mustelidae > Mustela > Mustela putorius. Next base: position 2,428,979 of record NW_025421294.1, read on the forward strand.
TAATTTGGCCCCCTCACCTTCCGGCGCTCCCATCTTGCCCTAGACTTGGGCCACACACCTTTGAAATTCCTTTCCCCATAGTCCCTCTAAACCCACAGTGCCTTCCCCTTCCATCTAGATTGACTTCTACCCATACCAGAGCCAGCTCAGGCATCAACTCCCTAATTACACATTAGCTTTAAGCTTCCAGGAAAGAATGCATTTACTGTGCCCTTCATCAGGTACTCGTTGCACTTAAAACCAGGGGGTGTTCTCAAGAGTGTTGCATGCCCCCTCACCCCACCCACTCTCTACCCTTCTCCATTCTTCTCTGTGCCCCAGGAGGCTGACCCATATGCACCTCATACCCCCTTAACCTTCCAGCTCCCTGTTAGCCTTGGCTAATAGGAAACACCAACAAGGGATCAGGAAGGAGGAAGAGAAGGAGGGAGTTGAGTTATTAATCCCCTGCCTCCCTACTTCTGGTTGCTATGGTTTGTCTTTGTCTTTCTGCCAAAAGCTGTAGTCCCTTTTAGGCAACCCTGCCTCTCTAGCTGCCTTCTCCTACTTCTGGTATTCTCTCTTCCTTCTTGTGTATTTGGGCTTCCAGTGGTAGCAGAAGTTCTTAGTTGCTACTAGCCATGGAGCACTGCCTTGTTCTGGTCTATTCCCTGAAATCTTGCCCATGCCACTGTGAATAGTCTGATTCAGTACAAATGAACCATCTATATCCAGCAGGACACTCACTGATATAGCTAGTTTTCAGGGTAAGATCAGGAGCTTTCTGTAATGTTTATAATCTGATATTTTGGTGTCTTTCTTCCAAGATGTCGTCTGAACTGTGGCTTCAAAGCTGTAAAGCAGGTAGACACAGCCTGCCTGTAGCACCAGAAAACCTTACTCCAAGCTCCCCATTCCTGTACTTCAAATGGGGAATTTGGATGTCATGTTAATTTGCCACATCCACAGTGCAAATCTAATGAATTCAGATCAAGAAAACTCTAATAGTAGGATTTATTATTAGCCATGTGTACCCCACCCTCAATTAGCAGAGGATAAAATATTTATACAGAGGCTGGAGGCAAATATAAAGAACTAATCCTGCTCCTCCAATCCCTCCACAAGATCTGGAGGTGGAAATTCAATTCAATAATAGGTGTTTGGATTAATTATGGCAGCTGAAATTACAAAGTAGATGCTCAGTAAAGGCTTGTAAAATAAAATTTAATTGGGTGATTGCTCATACCGCAAGTACTGTGAAGAGCTGAGTTGAAACCAGAATTGAATTCCTGTTTGAACAGGCTGGTTTCTGAAGGCACCCATGTCCTACCTTGGATGTTGGTGGCACAGCTGTGATCCGTTTGTGGAGTGCTCCAAGTGGGAAAGACCACCCATCGGTCTCTGAACTGCAAGCCAAGGAGGGTAACTTGCTGTAAAGTATTTATTTGCCAAATGATAATGTCAACTGCACATACACCATGGTGGCTGGAAAATTACATGTCTGAGCCAGGGACCGTTGTACATTTCAAGGTTAAGATGGGCAAGGAATCCCTCCGGCTTTCCTCCCCTATGAACGTCCAGGTCCACACAGCCAGATGCAGCTGAGCATCTGGGCTGGGGGGTTCTGCAGACGCAGCCACCACAGAGAGGGAGTTTTTCATGAGTGATGCTTGCAGATCAAAGTGAAACCCCTGACTCGTGGTGCCCAGGGGCAAAAAGGCCTGAAAGAGGGCTCTGTTGAAAGAACAGTAGTCCTCCCTATGCTGAAGTTGGCCAGTGGGAGTTTTTCAATTTGCACCTGGTGTTGGGCAGGAGTTCACGAAAATCCACAGAAAGGAAGGTTTCCGAGTTGAATGATCGCAAAGGAAAAAAAAAGTTGAACCGGAGTCCTTTGGAATCATGAAAAGCACTGATTGAATTTGTGAAACAGAGACTTAAATCTTTGGCGAGAAGAAGGTTTCTCGGAGGTCTGCCCTCCATGAACGCGTGTGGTGGGGCGTCTGCGGTCACCTTTGCGGCCACCTTTGGAAGGGAGCTGAGTCGCTCACAGCCACCCGGGGGAGCCAGAAGGGCTGTGCTTTTCTGACCAGGAGTCTTTTTCATCTTCTCTTTCCAGGGCAGAAAGATTTTCCCAGCTCCCTAAATATTTAAAATTTGTACTCAGTGACAGCCCCTTTCTTTACTCAGCAGAAGATTTTTGGGATTTTGTAAATGCACTTCTTCTTTCCAAAGTGTCCAGAGCCTTTTTGTAAAACACACATTTTACCTATAAATGTATCTTTTAGTAGTACAGAAATAATAAATGCTCATTATACAAGCTTCAAATGCCACTAAAGAGACTAATAAAGAGACTTAAAGTCACCCTGAATGTTACCCCAGTGTTGACCACCATCAAAGGATCAGAAGCTCTGCTTCCAGCCTTCATTTTCTAAGCATTTAGCAATATACAAGAAGTGAATTTTTTTAAATTACAGAAGAAAACCTAAATGTATATTTTAGTCCTTGAAACTACAATAACTGAGGTTAAAATTGATGAACACCACAGAGTGTTGCTTTGCTAAAAGGACACCTCTGTATTCCTATTTTATTTGACTTTCCAGAGCCTTTGAAACTTTTGACCCAATGTCTCTTCGAGCTCTTACGTTTCTTGTCAGTTTCCCCCTCATGCAGCCCCTTTACTACTTCGCTTCTAAAACCCACTGCTCCTAAAGCTTTTCCCTTCTAGGATTTAAGGTCTCTATGCTCAAGATTTCCAAATTGGTGCTCTATGTGGCCACAGGGTAGGCATCTTAAACATAATACAGAAATGTGAAACTGGAAATATGCTGTGAATTCTGAACGCTTAAAGGAATAAACTTCCTCTCTGAGAAGTAGAAATGATCTAAATGGTTTCATTCTTGGCACATGGCTAGCTTTGTGAAGTTGAGGAAAATGTTTAAATGACTTGTCTGAAAAATATTAGGCCCGCCACATGTTAGGGCACTTTGGAGTAAAGTGATGGGAAGTAGGGTGAGGTAGATAGGGAGTGATTCATGGTACAATCTGGGTTCTAGGGCTGGTCCACACTAATGAGGAGAAGGACGGCACTGTTGATCCAAGTAATGTGGAAAATCTTTGCCATGTTTCACTTAAACGCCCTGTAATTTTTTTTTTTTTTTTTTTTTTTTTTTTACAGAAAAGGCTGTTCTGACACTGGGAGCTTCTGGCCTCCTTCATCAGAGGAGCTGGCTGGCCCCATCGCTCATGATTTCCCTTTCCATTAAGATGCTCATTTGCTCCCAGGTGGACTTATCTCAGCTTTGTCTTACTTCTTTGTGGTCCTGCTTAAATGCGTTTGAATTTGTAACTGTGCTAGGTCCAGGCTTTGGTCAGAATTAAGAGAATTTGTTAAAGCTGACAGAAGCAAAGACTTCAGAAGGGCACATTGGACTTCCCAGTACCTTAATGAGAAATAGACACTCTTGGACGTAGATAATAAGGACAATGAAGATTTTTGATCTCTGACCATGTGCCAAGCATAGTGTCTGATGCTTTATAAGCCTTATCTCTATTTAGTTCTCCATTGACCTTAGGAGTTAACTACAGTTCTTTTCCCTAGGCAACAGGTGTAAACACAAGGCTCACAGAGGTTAAGTCACGTGCCCAAGAGTACCCAGTCACGGGCAGGGCCTCGGTTCTGGGCTAGTCTACTCCAGAACCTTACCTGTTACCTGTTGCTGCCTCCACTTGTCATCCTGGAGCTTCTCATCAGTTGAGCCCAGTAATGGCGTTTCAGGCTGGCAGGGACTCTCAACCCTGCATGCACATTGACTCAGGGGGACCTTTGGAAGAATACTCATCCCAAACCCACCTAGCCCCCAGAGATTCTGATTTATTTAGAATTGAGGCCAATATCGATTATCTTCAGTTAAGTAGAGGCTAGCATTTCGTTTGTTTGTTTGCTTGCTTGTTTGTTTGTTTTAAAGTGATCCCAAGCTCTGGGTTAGAGATATAGTTTCTTCTGGGAGATGGATACATCAACTCCAGGAGTTTAGTGCTTTCCCCTCAGTCCTTTCACCTTGTTCTGAATGCCCAGCCTTCTCTCCCTCAGATGCACTCATCTCAAGAATCATCAAATCACTCCCCTTTGCACTCCCTAAGTAATTCTGTATATAGTTTGGCCCAGATAGTGGTGTGAAGAATGCCTTATAGTTAGATTTTGATCAATTTATGGGTGCTACATCTCCCCGCCCAATTGATTTGTATAGGGCAAAACTCTGACTTCTCCAGCTTCTGTTGGCTTGAAGATACTTTGTATAGTGGTGTGTGTGTGTGTGTGCGGGTGTATACAAAGTGCTGGCTTAGTTAGTGGCAAAACCACTATGGGATTTCAGGCCTGTGAGAGAGAGTGCAAGGAGCAATGAAGAAAAATAAATCAAGTATTAGTGGTCTTTTATGATAATTGTATCTCTATTTATGTATTCAGTAAGTAGTTATTGAGCATCTGCTATGTAGCAATCATATTCTAGTGAGAGACATAGAATTATCACCTATGTAAACCCATAAACAAGTCGTTTCAGATAGTATTGGAATCTTGAAGGAAATAAAAGTAGTTAACATAGAAATGAGTGACTGGGTGGGAAGAGGGCCTTCAGGATAACTGGGGAAGGTCTTGCTGAGGGAGGGGACAATTGAGCCTGAAGTCTGAGGACATATCCATGGAAATTCTGGTGCGTGTTCCAGATAGAAACCTTGGAAGCAGGCATAACTTTGTGTGCTTAAGGAACAGGAGCAAGGCCTGTGTAGGGCAGACATACTGAACAGGAAGGGTGGTAGCGAGGTCAAAGATGCATGTTGTGCCAGAGTCTACAGGCCTTGAATGTCTGAGTAAGAAGTATGGATTTCTTTGTGGGTATAATAAGATTTTTGAAAATTGCAATTCACAGTAAAATGATGATACAAATATAAATATATGTTGGCTTTCCTAATTTTTCCTTCTATTTGGATCAGGGATCTTAAGGAAATTCTACTAGTGAATTTAGGGTAAGGAAAGCTTCCATGTATTGGGTTCTCTTTGTTCCAAAAAACATTTCCCTGACACAGTGTTCAAATGCCCGAGGGACACATTATCATTCACTATGGGTTTTTTCCCTAACTGTGCTGAGAGGTGAGGAAAGGCCTATCCCTGACAAAATGTTCGTCTCATTTTACTCTGGTGGTAACTTGGCAGTAGTGGAGTTGTGGCTCATTGTGCCATTTATAACGTCAGCTAACTACAGAGCTCAGCTTGCTTTTTCATTGTTTTAATATGAAACCTCTGAAAGTAGAAATGTGTGATGGACACTTGATGTGTTATCGATTGCTGAACAACAAATTACTACCAACTTAGCAGCTTAAAATGAAACACATTTATTACCTCAGAGATTCCATGAATTGGGAGTCTGGACACAACTTAACAGGGTACCCTGCTCAGGGTCTCAGAAGGCTGTCATCCGGGTATCTGCTGGGCTACATTCTCATTTAGAGGTTTAACTGGGAAAGAATCTGCTTCTAAGCTCCCTCAGGTTTGGGGGAGAATTCATTTCCTTCCAGTTGTAAGACTGAGGCCTCTGGCATGTTGGCATCTGTCAGCCAGGAGCTGCCCTGGAGGCTGCTTTATCTCCTTGCCATGGGGGCCAATCTGCCAGCCAGATAGATTCTTATATAACACAACATAACAGTTGAAGTCATAGCCTATCACTTTTGCTATATTCTGTTGGGTCAGAAGCAAGTTCTAGGTCTTATACATACACAAGAAGAAGAGATTACACAAGAATATGCACACCAAGAATCTAGAACTAAGAATCATGGGGCCATTTTAGAATCTGTCCACCATACTTGGTTTTATTAAAAAACAAAACAAAACAAAACAAACTTGTCTTTGGAAGTTATAACTAATGTAATAACATTCAGTGGTTGTTGATAAGAAGACATCTTAAACATTTTCCTTTTATAAATTAAAACTTTGTTCTTCATGGGTTTATTCTGGGACTAGAAGGGGAGGTACATCTTTGAAACATGACTTTAAAGCTGGTTTGTAAACTGACAAATGTCTGCCCGGTTACTGATACTTGGGGCAGTCCAAAGCTATCTCCCATCTTTTTGCGGTAAGACCACTTCATCCTGTTCTATATCACAGGCAGCCAAAATAAATCCATGGAACTTTTTAACCTGCCTTTTTAGGAGACAAGCCTTCCCCTGGAATATTTACAGAGTGACCATCCTCCGTGCATACTCACATGATGCTCTGTCATCTTTGGGAGGAGAGCCAATAGTATAAAACATTGCCAGGGGAAAAAATGGATCACAGCAAAGTAACCTGGGCATTTAACCAGGCTGAATTTGGCATGCTTTGTCCATACACTTTTAGTAAAGATTTGCCTTTTATTGTCACTCTCGCCTAGCCAGTATTTTAGTGGTTCTTTCTGCTTCTAGAAATTGGAGCCCCCAAAATACTAGATCCTAGTTGTGGTGTTGTCAGGTCAGACACAGTCCCAAAGAGTGGCTTGGAGGGAGTATCAAGAATCTCCCTTACTGCCATATTCACTCCCCCCAACAGCCCCCGCCATTCTCCCTTCCCTATTACCCTGCCTTTTCCTTGATATGGACAGTGTGTGTCTTCTCAGTCTTCTGTAAAGTGCCCTGCCAACTAAGCTGTGGGACTAGACTCTGGCCTCCACCCTCTTCCAACCACATTGCTGCCCCCAGACCTCTCTCATTGAGAGTGTCTGGGACTTCTTCCATTTCATGTTGATATCAAAAGAGAGATTTGGGAACATTTTTATCTTTTTCTTGACCCTTCCTTTAGAATTCAAAGGGGTAAAAGTTACTTTAAATACTGTCTGAAAATGGGGCACCTCAGTGTCTCAGTCAGTTAAGCATTTGCCTTCAGGTCAGGTCATGATCCCAGGGTCCTGGGATCGAGCCCCACGTCAGGCTCCCTGCTCAGTAGGAAGTCTGCTTCTCGTCACCCTCTCCCCCTACCCCTGCTCTTGCTTTCTCTCTCTCTCTCAAATGGGTAAATAAAATCTTAATAAATAAAAAATACATATATATTGTCTGAAAGACAGATATGAGCTAGCTGTATCCCAGGCCCAGACAACTGGTTTTCTTTCTTTGCTAGGAGGTGGTTGTTGCCAGCCTCTGTAGGTTTCCTGGGTCAAAGAAACAGAATTTAGAACCTACAAGTGTTGATCAAGACCGATGCCACGACTTTGATCAGTTAAGAATAAATCAGAAATTTACGGTTTAAATTCCCTTTGAAATACATACACATTTGGAGGTTAAGGGGGAAAAGTGTTTGGCAGAATACATCTGAGAAGTTGCCAGCCATATAATGCTTGAAAAATAGCCAGATAGAATTTGCCAAACCTAAAAGCAGCCAGTTTGCTCATCTCCACATTAAAGGAACATTACGGTCTTTATCTATTGACCTGAACCTACCTACGAAAGAAGGGGAATTCTAGAGCTGAGACTAATGTTTTTTTGGAAAAAACACCTTCTGCTGCCTAATTATTGTTGAGATCTCTGTGATGTGGCATATCTAGTGCTTGATATTCAATAATACACAAGGGTGGAGTTGGCAAGTAAGTAAAGGATGTTATAATGAGGGCAGGAACGGATTAGCCTCATTAGGTCAAGCCAGCCCAAGAACAAGTGATGGCCTCTGACTGCAGGAAGGAAAAAGTAGATGAAGTGTTAGGAAAGATGGCAGTGTGTAATAAGCAAGGCAACAGCTGCCTCAGGATAGAATATCCCTTTCTAAAGAGCCCCAGATAGAAAGCATACAACAGACACACTCTTGAAGTTCTAAGAAAAAAGAAGTATTCAGATAATAGTGAGAATTACTATTTTTTATCATTTTTATTGCTGTAATTTATTATATCCCTAGCATGGGCTTACCTAGCATGTTGTGTGCTAAGCCCTTTGCATATACCATTGAGAAACCTAACCACACTGCAGTATAAGTATTTAAACAGTTGGTGTGAGTTCTCTCACAAGATTCCTGATTGATATCTTGAAGTCATGTTATTAATCATCTGAAACTTATGTTTTATGGAAAGGTATCTCTGAGCAGCCAGAACGCCTGAGACTTAGGGGTTCTTGCAGATTTCCAACCATCTGAATATTGTGTCTTGCCCAGTCTGTCCCAAAGTGATTATTTGCAGCATATCATTGAGGCAGTTCAACAACTGTGAGGGATCGGGGGCCCAGTCCATGCCCAAATTTGCTGAAAGGGTGCAAATAGTATTTGTTAGAGTTAATGGACCAAGTAGTGTTTTTGGATATTCCCAAGTGGCCAATATTGATATGATATGATATTGGCCAATATTGATATGTGAGGTAATATTACTGAGAGCCTAGCATGTATACTGTTGTGATAGTTTCTATAGATGGTAATTAGTTTAATCTTTATAATGACTTATAATCTTTATAATGACTATATTCTTTAGTCATGGGGAACCAATACTTGGAGGTAGTATTAGAAGGGACTAGCTGCTATAACAAACACCCTCCCATCTTAGTGGCTTCATACAATAAAAGATTTATTTCTTCCATATCTCACTGTCCCGTACATGTCCCTGCCGGCATATTTTCACACCATGGTTTGGGAAAGCAGCAACAGATTTAGAGGTCTCGGAATCTTCTCCTGGATCTTCTGCAACTGGCAAGAAAACCATGAAAGGAGAGAAGGAGCCCAGAGGATCTCGTGGGAAGTTTTAGGGGTCAGCCCAGGAGTGTCATTCCAACTTCTGCCCACATTCTAATAGTAGGAACTGGTCACCAGGCCCCACACGGATGAAGAAATAGAAGGAGAAGTGTGGTTTTCCTGTGTTCCCAGGAGGGAGAAGAAACAGTGTGGTAGAGGCATAGGGATACATTTTCCCCAGGGAAGTGCTATTATTCCTGCTTTACAGCTGAGGGAATTAAGGCATTGGAAGTTTTGATACCCAAGATCATGTCGTTCAATACCCAATGTCAGTGACAATAAGCAGGCTGATGATTCAAAACCAAGTAGTCTCATTTCTGAGCCCATGCTTGTAACTACACTCTCTACTGCCTCTCAATTACTGCCAGTCAGAAAAGTTATTCTCAAGTCATCACTATTCGGTTTGTTGATTTTATCCCAGATCCAGCCCCAGATTATTTTTTTTTAAAGATTTTATTTATTTATCAGAGAGAGAGAGGGAGAGAGAGCGAGCACAGGCAGAGGCAGAGGGAGAAGCAGGCTCCCTGCTGAGCAAGGAGCCCGATGTGGGACTCGATCCCAGGACGCTGGGATCATGACCTGAGCCGAAGGCAGCTGCTTAACCAACTGAGCCACCCAGGCATCCCCAGCCCCAGATTATTATTTAAACATTTTTGGGATTGGGTAGGAGTGCCATTTAGAGTCCTAGTCACGGATGATAATGAGAGGGGGTTAGACAAACAGCACAGAATTCTGGTCTGTAGGAACATTTTACATCACCCCCACCTCTATATTCTTTCCTGATCTCAGACCCACCTACCCACTTACAAACCACCAGTACCACCACTGCTGAGAAAAAAGGAGAAAGAAGTAAAAAGGAAAAAAAAGAAAGAAAGAAAGAAAGAAAGAAAGAAAAGTCCTGATAAAGCTTTCACAGTAAGAAGGTCAAAGGGAGTTGAGTGAGTTAATATCTAACTGCACCTGAAATTAACCAGACATTTGGCTCTTTTCCCAAAATGGATGGTTAAAAATATCAGACCGTGAGCTCTGAATGAGTTTAGCCCAACCTTCAGCCTTGTGCTCACCCTCCACTGCTATTTCCCATGTGTTCTAAACCATCTGAAACCATCTCACTGAGCCTCCCCCGTGGTGCCTTGCCCTCAAGTCTCAGAGACAACCTCAGACTGGCCCAGTCAGACCCTTGGAAAGCTTCAGAATGCTGCCTGTCAGATATGTCCGTGTCAGCACGCCACCTGTTCTGGCAGGAAACCAATTTTCTATTTCTTCCTCCTTCGGGAAATGTGCCTGTTTCTGGCATCTGTCCCCATGTATCCTGCTCACACACTGAGACAAAGAAGTCATTTCATTTCTAAAGCCGTCTTTCCCACTTAAAAGAAAAAAAATTCTTGCGTTCTCTCTTAACAGCCCTGTTGACTCCTTCATCTTCCTCCACTTTATGTATTTAAATCTATTCTTGTTTCCTTGTATAATAATCTTGCTCCATTTTCTCTTAAAGTTCCCTTCTTTGTTTTTTTTTTTTTTTGTTGTTGTTGTTGTTGTTTGTTTGGGGTCTTCATCTTTTTTTAAAATCACCTCTGATTATATAAAAGAACCCCTCTTAAGTAATCTGAGGTGTTTTCATATGCATCAACCACTGATCTTAATGGTGTTCACTGCTGTTCTGGAACATTTTGTCGTTTATCTTTAGACAAGTTTGACTATTTGCTTTTCTTTCTTCCTAAGAGCCTACTAAGTTATAGATAGTATGAGTGAGAAAACATGACAGTATTGAAATATGGGCTTATGCTATTGATCTATACTTTAAGAAACACTATTTTTTAAAAGAACGTTGGACTTACTCTTTTTTTTTTTTTTTTCCAAATTCCTGCCACCTCTGTTGTTTAAAACATGATTTCTTCGGAGGGTGAAAAGAAACGCGTTCCAGGGAGGTTGCTTCACTGCCGTGTAGGCAGGTCACATGGAGTCTCCTCTTCCTACAGAATCATTCTGTGATCTTGGTAAAGCGAAGCCGCAGGACAAAAGTGTATTTAAAGAAAGATATTATGGGACCGGAAGCTTAGAGAATTTAACTTTACTTCTGTGACTCAGATGCCTCCCATTTTAAGAAAGTCCTCTGAACACTGTGTACTTTGGTTTTGCCTTTTCATAAAAAAGAAACCAATAAAAATACAGCATCTACAATGTAGGCCCCTAACAAACTTCCAATAAATGGCTCGTTAAAATCTTTTTCAAAAATGGTGTGGATGAAAAATTAATGAACTTACCAGGAAAATGAGATTTGTTTCCTAGGAATTGGTATTTTGTGAACATTCTATGCCCTCTTCCTTCTGTCTTCTGCCAGATTTTTGCCAGTTCTTCTCTTCCACTGAGCAATACTTGGATTTGCCAGATGTGTTTCAAAGAGCATGAGAATTTTAGTGGAAAACACAAGAAAGCAAGGTATAATGAGATATGTGGTGTGTGCTCTTGGACATGGGACAGATTTACTTATCATCACCCTTCTGTCCTCTCTAAGACACAGTGTCACTGTCACTCATTCTGCATATTGTCAAGGCAGAACCCTTAGGCTCAAATCCTGGCTCCATTCCTGAGAAGCTCTGTGATTTTCAGCAAGATTGATAACCTCTCTAAAGGTTAGTGTTGATTGGTAGGTAAGAGAGGTTAACCTCTCTAAGATCTTAGTGTCTTCATTAGTAAAGTCCTCTTTGGGAACTGTAAGGATCCCATGAAGAAAAGCAAGAGAAACTCTTACCACAGTGCCTGGCATATTGTTAATATGCAACAAGTGACCCTCCCATAAACTCAATGGAGTATATTCTTAAAATATTAAACTACCCTCTCTTCCTCCTCCCTTCAAATATTAATCCCTAGCAAATCCTGTTTCCTTAAATTCCTTTGGCCTTTACAGTTGATTGCCACAGGGAAAGAGGGTAGGCAGATATTTAAACTCAGAGGTTATCATTTCCCTCTGAATTAAAAAAGCTAATGTTTTGAGTTCCTAGTGTGACAATAACCTTGAAAGCCAAGTTTTTTGGGGGAAAAAAAGCCTTCTACTTTGTAAAGCTTCCCTTTGCTTATATGGAGTGAAGTCTGGTAAATTTGGACTCCAGAGCTTTATTTATCAGACCTAGAAAAAGGAAGAAGGGAGATATGATGTAAGAATAAATTTTATCTGACTGAAAGGGAAAGTAAGAAAGCCCTTCAGGTTCCAGAGAGAGGAGTCCAGGAAGGGAGAAGAGAGGCAGGATATCAGAACTGAGTAACATGACTTTACCATCAAGATCAGAACTCCCAGTGGAAGAAGGTTTGAGAAACTCTCCCAGCAGGTTGACACATCCCAGACATCTCAAGATAAATGTTAATTCAAAATGTTAGCTCATCCCTCTTTAGCGGGGAACTCCCTGTTTTCAGCCTAGCTGTGGAGCAGCATGGCATCACACACATGGGAGTTCAGAAAGGGAAGAAGTACCCTTCTTGGTCCTCATGGAGCTCCAGAACCCTCATGTGTCCTAGTTGAAGAATCAGGAAGTGCTATAGGCCCTTGAAACAGAGAGAGATGGAGAAGGAGGAGGTTATTTTATGGTGTGGGGTCAGAAGCCTATGGTAGAAATCACAACTTCTACTTCAAGTGCTAGGTACAAATGAGGTAAGCTGTATCACACTAGAGACAAGAATGGGCAACAGAGACATGATCCAAACAGTCACATCATGTCAGGCCTGGAACATTCAAGGAACGACAAAGACACAGTAACCCTGGAGTAACAACATTAACTTTTCTCTGCTACCTGAGGAAGTAAAGCACCCTCCAATAAGATAAGATCTGAGAGAGAAAATAATCTATGTTTACTTTTGTGCATCTGAATGTAATTCGTAGATTTCTGACCCTTCTATGAAAGTAATTGAGAACTGGCCTCATATTGAAGCTGACTTTCAGTTTCTCTCTCTCTGTGTGTGTGTGTGTGTGTGTGTGTGTCGGGAGTGGGTGAGGAACAGGGTGGTTGGCATAAGGCTTCTGACTACCTCACAGGGATGTGAACAGAGGAAGCTATCTTTTGGAAAATAAATTTTGAAGCTTTATGGGATAATCAAGGTAGTCTGTCACAGAAACATTATTTTTTCATATGAGAGTGGGTCACCTAAGCGAGTCCACCAAAACACACAGACCTGTAGCCATTCCACGCCATGCCAGCCACTTGGCTGTAAGAGTCGTCCTGAACAAACTTTATGAGTCCTAATCAGATATATCTCACTCCTTGCTGCCTGAAGCACTCCCTGTTTGGGGCTGAAGTAATTTGACTAAAAATATACCTACCAATCAACACCTCCCTGTTGTTTCTAGCTACATGGATGCTTGGGGCAGAAAAAGTCTCCAAATAGACTTCAAAGAGCCCACAGCTCTTCAGGACACTAATCACACCAGTGTTGTGGAAAGCAGAATAGATGTGTAGCACAGTTGCCAATAATGTCAACAAACTCAAGGTGTTAGCGTGTGAAATGAGGTTGTTATTTTGATGACACTGATTATATCAACTGTTCCTCCTTACAATCATAGGGTACTTTTAGATCATGGACACTAAAATTACCAACCAGTAATTTAGAGATCAAATTTACAGCAACCCATTCAAAATAAATTGGTTCATTTTGGCTCCATGGCATTAGGCAACAGAAGGAATGTGAAGTTCTCAAACTGGTTTGTGGCACATCTTTGTAGCCAAGCTTGATAAAGTTCTAGACAAACAGCTCTTTCAGGCATTGTTCATCTAGGAGGTCATTTCTGCTCTTGTCAGAATGGAAATCCCAAAAACACATATTTGAGAGTCCATAGACTGTCTTCATAGTATATTTGAGTAACTTCAGAAGCTTGGTTGGAAAATTATTTTGTAACCCAGGTCATCCTGCTTCATGGGGAAACACTATATTCCTGAATAACCATCAATCTTATTCCACATCACCATATTGGATACAAGAAGTACTATCCCCTCCCAAATATTTCTAAGCATCCCTGGATGGCTTACATTCCTGGTGGTTGTTCATTGAATCAGTTAGGAATTAGGCCCACTTAGGAAATGGCCAACTGCTGCTGTTTAAGCAGGAAGAGGGGTGTTGTTCTCACACATTAGAAGGCTGGAGTGAGCAATCCCAAGGGCTCTGTAAGGTCTTTAGTGTTCTAGGCCCCTTCAGGGTTTCTTTACTCTCTCTATAATGGAAGGCTTTTACCTCATGCTTCTTGTCTGGTGGCCACAAGATGGCTGCCTCTTTTGCTCTCAGCAGAAAGAAGGAAGGACTGAGGGACTCAAAGGACTGAAAAAGAGGGCTGGGGACAACACTTGAGGCAGCAAAACAAAACTTTGACTTGTCATTATATCTCACTAGCCTGAAACATATGTCCACACCTTTGCTGTAGTCTGAGAAAGCAAGGATTTTACAGAGATACCTTCCTACCTGAAATGAAATATGAATAAGGTTGGTAAGGAAAAGGAGGAGCATAAGTTCCCTGAGCACCCAGCAGTGCCTGCCACTCTCCCTACCCCTCTTTCTGAGCCACTGCTCCTCCACACTGGCCATGTTTGGCCATTTCCTAACTACTGGGCAGAACCCAAACACTGTATACCAGATCTACATGTCTTGGTAGAGGCCTTGCGTCTTTCTGGGAGAGTAGCCTCCTGAGCATTTCTTTGTGATCGTCCAGCTTGACGCCATCTTGCTGAGACCACTTTCTTTATTAATTCAATTAACAGATACTTTGGTGGTGCCTCTGTGTGTCAGATACTGATGTAGACAGAGAGAATATGGAAGGGAACAAAATCTCATGGCCCCTATTCTCATGGAACTTACATCATGGGAAAAACTGATTTTCACCCTTAGTCATCCCCATAACTGTGCACATTTGTGCAGGGTTCAACCTGCATCACTATTTATGACAACCCTGATAAGTCCCCAGGGATCCAGGCTTCTATCAGAAGAAGTCAGAAATAAAGAGAGAGTCAGAAATAAAGAGAAGTCAGAAATAGAGAGAGTCTGACAAGGTCTCTTTCTCTTTCCCTCTTGACTGAGAATTCCATAGGTAAAGAAAATATACAATGCCAGGGTCCTATGTAAGGTTTTTAAAGTGGAATAGGATTCTTGAGGAATTTGAAGAGTCTGTATGTAGGTGATGAAGGCTAATGTGACTGAGTTTATGAGTTTATAAACTTCTCAACGTAAAGTCCTCACCAGGCTCTCTCTTCTCCAGCTACTGTGTTCTGTTTTATGTTCCAGCTAAGCATAGGATTTTCCCTCTCTGCCCTTCTCCCCTTCCCTGAAGAGCTTCTCCCTGCTCTCTGTCCAGCCATATCCTTTAAACCACATTATTTCAAACCATTCTTCTTAAGCTCACCATATACTACAATGCTTATTGATCCGCACTCTGTTCTGCCTGACTCTCCCTCAACACTTGCATTTATCTATGTCCGGCTACCCATCACCACACCCCTTGTACTGATGCCTGTTCTGGTTCTTCATGAAATGACCAAACTCACAAAATGGGTATTAGGGTCTGCTACACACATGGGAGCTTCCCCACTATCTACTGTATTACTTTTTGTCCAGAATAGACTTCCATACATGGGGCTGCTGCAGGTATAAGATGCAAAATTTCTCTTCAGTGTGCTCAATTTTCTAGGCAATTTATATTTGAGATTGCAAGCAAGTGCGTGTGTCACTGGTTCCAGCTTTCTCTGGGTGGTGACAGAATCATGGGGAGGCAATCTGTGTTTCCTCCACCTACTGAGGGTTCTCTGTGTCCAAGAAAATACAATGCACCAACTCCAAAGCTTTGGTTTTCCAGTCAGCCTTTGACTGAATCCCTCCTCTCTGGCAGTCCACTGATTCTGGGTCCTCAGAGGGATAGATATAAAGAGAGGTACAATTCCATGGATATGCTAATGGAGAGTGCAGAACTGAGTTCCAGTTTTCTTCCCAATAAAATCGGTGATTAGATAGGTTTCACAATTTGTTTTAAGGATTATGTGAGAAAAAATATAATAAAATCCTGTGTAGATTGCAGGCATGTATTAATTCACTGTTCCATCCCTATTACATTCTCATGTTGAGATATCCACTGTCAGTTACACAAAGTCTCATTCCGCCCCATTCTGCTGTTGTGAACTCCTCTGGGAGGAAAGTCACATCCTATTTTCTTTACATAAGGAAGAATTAGGTGATAGAAAGAATATGAGGAATCAAGAAACCAGGATCTTGTTCATGGACCTGCCATTCATTATCTATATGACTTTGGGCTGGTTTGCTTGTCAGTAAAATAAGGGGTTTGGTTTGGATGATTGCTAACATGTATGTGTCTAACCTATATCCCCTAAAGAACTTAGTGATGGGTACCCAGTAAACATGATACTCAAGACATTCTTTTTTAAGAAAAGTTTTTATTTAAATTCAATTTAGTTGACATATTCCTATTAGTTTCACGTATATAATGTAGTGATTCAAGACTTCCATACATCATCTGGTCCTTGTCACAAGAAGCACACTCTTTCATCCCTAACACCTATTTCACTCATCTCCCCCACCAACCTTCCCCTCTGGTAACCTTCAGTTTGTTCTCTATAGTTAAGAATCTATTTCTCGGTTTGTCCCCCTCTCTCTCTTTTTCCCTTAGCTTGCTTGTTTTATTTCCTAAATTTCACATACTCAAAACTTTGTAAGAGGCTAACAGGTGATTGTCTAATGTTTTGATGGCATTGTGATCCTACCAGGTCTTCCTTGCCAGTGTCTGAGAGAATAGAGAGCTTAATCATGCTATAGGCCCACAGAGGAAAAGTAGCCCTTCAATCAAGTCCAGTCCCTGCCCAGATTCTAGGAACCAGCCAACAAGTCACAAAATGCATGCCTTCGCCTAAACTCCATCCATCCATCCCAGCCAACAAACGTCACATGGGGATGCTGATGGGAATGGTAGATTAGAGATAGGAATTTAAATTCAGGTTCTGAAACTTCCCTTTTGTTTTACTACCACAGCTGATGACGGTGAGCAATGTATTGGCACCTTCTCCACCCACGGACAGTGTCATGAAGTTCAGTATTGAGGTTGAGCATGGCTTTGAGATTTTCAGGTAAAAAAAAAATGCTATATTGATCAGATTATAAAATTTCTAATTCTTCTATCACATTTCTGTAGACCAAGAAAGGTTTTTCCTTGCCTGAGCCTTTATTTGTAGTTATGCAAAACACAGTGATTTGTATTACAACCAATCAATTTAAATGGTATCTTTGAGATTATTTTAAATAAAACTGGGATGAAGGTCCTGGTTCTTGATGTGTTTGTGGTACCATTACAAGAATACTTACCATATTGATCTCTAATGAGCTAGTTTGGATTTTTTTCTTTAAGAATGCTAAGACAAGGGGCACCTGGGTGGCTGAGTCTGTTAAGCATCTGGCTTGGGCTCAAGTCATGATCTCAGGGTCCTGGGATCAAACCCCAGGGCAGGCTCCCTGCATAGCAGGAAGTCTGCTTTTCCCTCTCTCTCTGCCTGCTGCTCCCCCTGCTTGTGTGCACTCTCTCTCTCTGTCAAATAAATGAAATTTAAAAAAAAAAAAAGAATGCTAAGACAAGATCATTTTGATACAACTTCATTTCTGCCTCTGAAGGCAAGGAACCTCAATCTAAATACAAGTTTTCATAATTAATTTAAATTGGCCAAAGGTCATACTGCAGAGAGGAAGGGATTGGAAATTAGCTACCAAAAGGGAATGAATTGTCCAGTTCAAAAGGTAAGTTCACCTCCATTTTAGCACTTTCCTCATTTGGAAATCTGGACTAGAAAGCAGTAAGGTAAAGAGATACAACTCATCCTAAGATGTGAGGTAGCTCCTGGCTGTTTTCAATTTTCACACGTTCTTTAGTTTAAGGATTTGCCGAAGGTCTTAGAACAGATGTTATGTAGGCTGTCAACTCAAATGTACCTAGGCATAACTAATATATCCTACTTCATCGGTTTGGAATATGAAATAACCTCACCTTTCTTTGAATGTTTAATTTATAATAATTCCAATTCCGTGTTTTCACTGAGAAGTCTCTACTTTCTTTTCTGGCCATTGCCCATGAGAAGTCTAAGAACCCAAGTCTACACAGGCCAACACAGTCACTCATGGAAGAAGATGCTAGTTCTTGCTATGTCACTGCTGAAAACATCCATCCATTAGTCTAGGACAGATAGAAGGGTTGCTGCCATCAACTGTCTAGGGACCAGGGGAAGTTGGCAGGGCAGAGTGCTTCTCCCCGGAATGTCATGCTCCACTCAGGCATGGGGCTCCGGACCATAGCAAGCTGGGATCCAGCAAGATGAATCTTTGTGATCAGTTTTCTTTTCTCACATACTCAGCCATTTGCCACTGAGCATGGTCATGGTGTGATGATGACTCAATCTGGAAGGGACAATATCAGTGCCAGACCAGCTCTCCTCTTGGATAATCTTGACCCTGTTCTTAAGCTTGGGGTACTCAAATGTGCCTCATGGACAAGTGCCCCCCTGGGCCCCACCCCAGTGACTTTTCCTGCTAAATTAGTTCAGTTAAAAAGATTTCAGTGTTTCAGAGATGTTCTCACTTGACTCACTTGGCATATCTAAAGTAAGGACTCGGATCCCTGTTTCTCTTTGGCTCTCAAAGAATCACATTATAAACATGGGACTGGTACATGAAGGAGTAACACTGACTAATGCCATTGCCAAGAGCATTCAAGCATCAAAACTTTGTCAAGTCAGAGAATACCCTGTTATAAGCCCTCTGTGAGAACAGTGGGTGAGCGCTAGCCTTATGTCTGCCAAGCCTCTCACGTGGCTCAGTCTAGAGCAAAAGTATCTACGTCAAAGTGATTTGATAACTAAAATCAGAAACAGCAACTTCTAAATGGCCTTTTCCTGAATAATAATGAAGATAATAATTTCAAGTTCGACATTGTTGGGCCACCAGTAATGGTTTGTGTGAACGGTAATGCTTTGTGAGAACTGATTTGGTACTTTGTATTTATACGTTAATACTCAGTGGAAAGGAACGGGTAAGAGAGGAAGAGTCCTGAGCCCCAACATGTGTAGGTCCTGTGCTAATCCTGGCGTACTTGTCTCCCTACGAAGCTAAAGCTCAGAGAAGTTAAGGAACCTGCCCATTGTCACAGAGCCAGTGCATGGCAGAGCTGAGATTCAGAATCACGTCCTCCTGACTGTAGTAACATTCATTCTCTTAACCATTGTACCCTAGGTCTTTTCTGGGTGAGCAACAACGAAAGCTGTTAACTAATCAAATAGGCAGAAATGTAGAAGACACAAGGTCTGGGGTCCTTCTAAAACTCTGTCTCCTCCTCTCCTCACATCTCTGCTCCATGCCAGGTGTGCCTTGGTGATTAATGCTTCTGACGCTCTGGGTGTGTCCAGATGATATGCTATCTACAGCACACAAATGGGAAATTTCAAGATGGTGTTCTTTAACAGGCTTGCCACCAAATGCTGTCAGAAAACTAAAATTGTCCAGGCTATTTTGAGACCAAACTCAAAGTTTTATCCAGCTTCTCCCCCAAGTAAATTGATGTTCATGAATCTCAGAGCTGTTCTCTGCCTCATATTTTAATCGGAGTCATATAGCTAGAATTTGTGCTCATTCAAATTCATGTCCCTTTGTGGACCCCAAGCCTTCTGAAAAGCCCAGTGGAATTGCATGATCTCAGATAGAATCAGGGGCCTGCATTCATTAGCTTCAAAGTAAAGAGAGAGAAGGCAAGAGTTGACTCAGAACATGAACACAGTACCAAGAAGAAAATTAGAATTGCCCATTTAATGTTTACATATCTTCTAGGCTGGGGTGAGTGTAGCTTGTTTACTTTTGAGTGCAAATGACTGAGTTTTCCCACCTTGAGATAGAAACCCAACCTGTGAGACAAAATTTTCTTTTCTGCCCTCCTTTTCTAACAAGTAGGGATGGCTTGGTGAAATGTACATCAGTTTTCATTCCAGGTGAGAAAATAGAAGGAAGCCTGCAATTTCTAAATAACGCATCTAAGATGCATCTGAGACCAGACGAGACAGGACACTTATATAAATAGTAGCAAGGACTGGAAATTTCAAGCCCTCCCCAACCCCTACCCCAATTATTGGCATTTGACACTTGGCCTTAGGTTGTGGATTCCTCATGGTCACTGTGTAGCCCGGGAAGTGATGCTGGGTGACACACACAGAGAATCTTTTCCTGGAAGTGGGTTTGGAGGAGAGCTTATTATAAACAATAAGCCCTTGTGTATGGGGATTGAAAATAAACTCAGACAGTGCATCAGGTTACGGTTATGTGTTGAAAGGCTACAATCCACCATCTGTCACCTATCTGCATGCCCTGACTGCAGCATTTGCCTCTGCCTGGAGTTCCAGGAACTCTGACTAAGTGGTCAGGCACTTCTTTATACAGAGGCAGTGATTTACGGTAGATGGCCATGGAGTTGAAACTTATTTTTAAAAACAGATAATACTTTGGTCCTTTTAAAGAAAAGAGGTGATGTTGTATTAGATGGCCACATGATCTTTCATCTGTCCACTCATTCCTGGTCACCCACCTGTGGTGGTCTCGCAGACTCTTCTGGATTAGTTTTCATGTATTTTCCTCCATAAGTGTATATGATATTATCCAGTCATAGCTATTGTTGGCTTCAAGCTGTGTGAATGAAAAATAGATACAGGCTCTCCAGCTCTGCCCCCCCATACAAAAAAAGTAATAATTTTCTATCATTACTTTTGGTTGTATACTAAAGTTATCATCAAGCAGATACTATTTCTGGACCAGAACGTGTGTATATGGGTCAGCTGTCTCATCCTTTCTGCCATGATGTACACCTCAGTTGAAATGCTTTCTTCTGTTGTTCTTTCTCCTGTGGCATAGCTTCCATTCTGGAATTAACTCTATCATTTCAAGAGGGTATTTTCTATCACCTCAAAGTCCTTAGGAGGGCTCAGGGAAGAGTATTTTGGCACTAACTTAGGCAGGATGATTGTGCTGGTTTTAATACCAATTTGGAAATTAAAGGTGTCTTGAGTCTTAAGATTACATAAATTCCTGCTTGGCAAACAAGGATTGTTCTGGCACTGGGGGCCTGGGGGCTAACATATCATCTTTTTACCCAAATCCTTTCTCTCTGAGTCTGCTTTGTTGGTAAAAGGCAGAACCCAGGACAGTGCTGACTATAAATCCAGCCTGAGAGCTAATGAACAAGGCAAGGGTCCAGGGGAGGGTGGAGGGGTGTCCTCAAATCTCTTGAGTCATTTTAGGGGATAGGGAGGATGCACTGGGAGTGTCATGGCTTCTCATTCCATTGGCTCATATTCAGCTACAAGAAGGCACAGGGGGCGCAGGGGGAAAGCATGGCTCCTGTGTTCCCATAAGACAGTCCCTGAAATAGGAACGTTTCATGTATTAAGTGAGTCCCAGTGGCAGCTGAATGCTATAAAAAGTTAGAAATTTTCCCCTAAGTACAGGTTCCCAGCCTGTGGGCTGTGGGCTTCTGGCGGGTGCACTTTTTGTAGAGGGTAGAAAATTCACAATTGCTGAGAAAGAGCCTGGGTGATAGGGGTCATGCAGGTGTGTCCAGGGTCATCTAGCGGAGTGGTTAAGGCTCCGGACCCTGACAGATTCAAACCCTGGCTGTGCCTTTTACTAGTTGTATGGCTCCAAAGTGAGGTATTTAACCTCTGAGTGTTTCTGGCTCTCCATCTCTCCGGTGAGGGCAGTGGCAATACTATCACCCCTTTGGGTGGTCATCTTAAGTGAGTTAATATATATGCACTAGTGTTGCTCACGCAGTTAAGACAAAAGACATTTTAGCTATGATTATTAGGCAGATATATTTGTGGCTGTTCTCATGATAAATTAAAAATACATGCATTTAAAGGTAATTTCAGTGCAATGCCTTGTCAATATATATGGTTTCAGTGGATGGAAATCAAATGTAGAATTATCATCATAAGGGGATTCCTATTGTCAGAAACAGATAGAAGGAATAAAGAGCTGGTGCTGAGTTATCCCAAAACAGGAAAGAAAATACAACTGGCATGCTGGGCCAGTGTCTCCAGGTGGGCCAAGGGTCTGTGATACTTTCAGGAGCTCATGAAAATGTTCTAAATTCTTTTTAAAAGTAGAAGTAATGTTTTCATGCATAATTGTTAAGTATACGTTGATCTTTAGTGGGTATTCATTTAAAATATTATTTTTTATATTTTTTTGGTGGGAAGTTGGCCAATGAGGGAAAACGTATCCAGACCCATGGATGTCCTGTTGTGGCCCAAGTGCCGTGCTTCTCTTACATTTGTTCACGTCCTTGTCTGTGTCCCCTCCTGAATGTGGGGGGGGGCGGTCTTAAGAGCAGAGACTGCAACTTATTTGCCTTTGTACACAGAAAGCCTTTCATGGTGGCTGGCACCTAACAGGCAACCATAAATATTTGATGAAAGAAATGATGAGGATGGGGCACCTGGGTGGCTCAGTGGGTTAAAGCCTCTGCCTTCGGCTCAGGTCATGATCCTGGCATCCTGGGATCAAGCCCCGCATCAGATCTCTGCTCAGCAGGGAGCCTGCTTCCTCCTCTCTCTTTCTGTCTGCCTCTGCCTACTTGTGATCTCTGATCTCTGTCTGTCAAGTGAATAGGTAAAATCTTACAAAAGAAAGAAAGAAAGAAAGAAAGAAAGAAAGAAAGAAAGAAAGAAAGAAAGAAATGATGAGGATTTGGGTGACATGCAAAAGGCCTGGGGCCTTGGAAGGAAGGTGGTTGTTCAGTCCATCTCAGCCTAGAAGTACATTTGAAAGTAGCATTCTATGTGATGTGGATAAAAACCCAAAAGGAGGAGTGCTTGGGTGGCTCAGTTGGTTAAGCTGCTGCCTTCTGCTCAGGTCATGATCCCTCGGTCCTGGGATTGAGCCCTGCATTGGGCTCCTTGGTCAGTGGGGGAGTCTGCTTCTCCCTCTCCCTCTGCTCATGCTCTCTCTCTCTCTCTCTTTCTCAAATAAATAAATAAATCTTAAAAAGAAAAAATAAAAGAAAACCCAAAAGGACAGCGAGCGAGCAGAGCTGACTTGAGAGCAGTCTTTACATGAAAGATGGACCATTGAGCTCCACCTTGGACCCACCTTCTGGAAAGGGAGCCCTCACATGTGGGTCCTAGCAGAGTGATGCTGTTCACAGCAGAACAGGGAGTGAAACTATGGAGATGTGAACACAAACAAGTTATGCCTTCCTCTTCTCCCTTAGACCTCTTCTGAGTCCTCTGCTGCCTGAGGCCAGGGAAGGAAGAGATCCCTGATGGGACAGCAGTGCCCTGAGCAGCCAAGGTCTTGGTGGCTAAGAACTAGATCCAGTGAGTAGTAAGTGGAATTGCTGAGGTTATGCAAGAGAGGACTTGGAATCCAGCTTATTTGAAGGCCTGTGTTACATGGGTAGAGCTCTGTGTCCACAAGCATGTCCATGTCTTATTTTGCTGTAATCCATTTCACTTTGCCTTGTTTCTGCCTGAACTGTGGGACCCAGAACTCCAGCTTGCTAGAAGAGGTGGTAGAATGATTGCCTCCCACACAGGAGAGGCGCATCCATTCCAGCCAAATGTATTGTGGGGGCTCCAAGAAGATGCCTGCGAGGCAAGGTTTATTTCTGGCAGGCAGGAGAGGTTCCAGAGCAAGGGGGAAGACAGGGAGGAAGAAAGAAGAGAGAAGGGGGAAAGGTGAAAGAGAAAGACAGAAAAGGAATGAGTCAGGGGAGGGTTTGTTCATAGCTATTTACAGTATATATTTAAATTGATGAATTAGAAAAACTGTTCCAATTTCAGCCTATGTCCTCACTCGAGTTTTGAATTTTGGGTGCCTGGGTGGCTCAGTTGGTTCAGCATCTGCCTTCAGCCCAGGTCATGGTCCCAGGGTCCTGGGATCAAGCTCAGTTCTCCCTCTGCCTCTGCCCCTCTCCCCTGCTCGTGCTTGCTCTCTTGCTCTCTCTCAAATAAATAAATAAAATCTTTTTTAAAAATAATGAATTTTAATACAATTGTAGTAGAGGGAATTGCTTGATTTAATTAACTCCCATATATTGAGCCAGAGGGGAGGCGCAGAGTGTGCTCCATTGAGATACCCTCTTTTTAATCCTGGCTCTGACCTATTCAATGGGTCATGCTCTCTGGGCCTCAGTTTCCACATCTGTAAAAACAAGGAGGTTGAACTAGAAGATGTCGTCCATTTCAGATGTAACATTTAATGATAAAAGAAATTTTTATATTTCTTTTTGTATGGTTAAATGACTTGAACCAGACCATGAATTGCACAGAAATGAGTATTTCACGGGGACTTAAAAAACAACAACAACAACAACAACAACATAAATTTAGTGTCTAACTCCCCAGATTAATGTTAAATTTCTATACATCAGTTGCTTGGGTCTTGAATTCTCATGTTTTCCCACATTTCCTCATGACCTGCATACCTTAAGAGAAAATGAGGCCTGCAAAATCTTCTCCACAAAAGCCCACATTAAATGGAGCAAAACTTTTCTTGAATAAGAAAGAGTTCTCTGAATGGGAACAGTCACTTAAGGGAACAGCTTCAGATTCTAGATTCTGTATTTGGTAACAAAGTCATAGGTGGAAAATGGCTGTCTGATTTTGAGAACCACAAGATACAGAACACACACACACACACACACACACATACACACACACACAATTGACGAGGCCTGAGGTGCTGATGACCAGGGGAGAGATGCTGAGATAGGAGTACACACTCTAAGATCTGTGCTCCTGGGCGGGGAGGGGGCAAGGAGTAGAGAGTGCGGGACTGGAATCAGGAGTAACATATCACAGAAAGTCAATAAAAAGCCCCACATAAGACCCAGATATAAATTGTTTTTAAAATATGATGAAGATCAAATCAGTGGAGGGGGGGCATTATTTAATAAATTATCCTGGAATACCTTTGTTCAGTTCAGAAACTCCAAGTGGAAATCTTAGCTCACATTATACACTTAAATACATTCCAAGTGGACTAAAAACCAAAATATAAAAGTAAAACTACCATCTAGGTAGGAAAAAAAAAATGCATGATTTTAGTCAAGAAACCTTTTCCGAGGCAGAAGCTATGAAGGAATAGGCAGATAAGTTTCGCAATATATTTTATATTTCTGTATATGCTAAAAAACATTAAAGGCAGAGGACAAACTGGAATGCATATTTGCAAAATATGTGATGGATAAAGATTCAACATTTCCCTTACAGCAAGATTTCTTATTAGTCACTTCAGGAAAGATAAACACTCAAAAACAGAAATTGGCTTGGGCAGTAGGAAAGAAAGAACTACAAAAGAGCCTCAGGTATAATCAAAGTAGTATAAATTAAAACAACAAGATACTATTTTTCCTGTAAAGTCAAAGAGTTAAAAGGCTGATAATACCCTTTGTGGTAGTGTGGTGAAATTAGCACTCTAAGATTAGATTTATTCCTGGCTCTGACTTTCGTATAAAACCTTAAGATAGACATTTAAGCTTTCTGAGCTTCAATGTTCTCATCTATAAAATGGAACATATAAGAATCTCATAAGGTTAGGGTGAAGATAAGACGAGATAATGAATTTTATAAGAACTTTGTAAATTCAAAAGTAGTATATACACAGGTATATACAATTATGATTACTGGGTCCTATAAGCCAAGTGGATCTGTGCTATACCTCCAAGAATAAAAGGCAGAGGCTGAACCCACTGAGCCACCCAGGTGCCCCAAGTAGACTTAGATGCCATCTTTAAGATACTATACTACTCTTACAAGTTCCTTGAAAGAGCTGTGTGACATTATAGGTTCAGTACCTAAGATACCATGAGGACTCCAAAAAATGTGTTGGCTGGAATGAATGCCTGAAACCACCATTCACTGGCAGCCTTCATGACAAGAGGTAGTGATGGAAGCCACTTCCAGTTATGGAAACTTCCCCAGTGGAGCACATGCTGAGAGTCTTTGGGATGGAACTGTGTCCAAGGAGAAGTATCACTAGGGATAACTTCAGTGAGCAGAAATTACCCACAGAGGTGCCTTTAAAAAATCACAGGTCAGAGATGGCCCTGGGGAGATCCCATGGAGGTGGAAACCACCATTTGTTTTTTGTTGTTGTTTTTTGGTTTTGGAGTTTTTTTGTTTGTTTGTTTTGTGTGTGTGTAGTAGTTAAAATGTGTGGGTTTTAGAACCAGACCTTTTGTATTCACATCCTGACTCCAATTGTGTGACCATGTGGAAAGTCTCTGTGAATTAGTTTTCTCATCTGTTAAGTGTGGATAATAATTGCATTTAACTCCTATGGTTATTGTGGGAATATATGAGTCAATACACATAAAACATTTAAAGATTCCTAAAACTTCATAAATACCTAATCATGTTAAGTATTACTATTATTGTTGTGGTTATTAGGAATACCACTACTACTACCATGATAATCTTCCTTTAAAAAGAGAATAACAGCTTCTCACTAGGAAACCTGGAATCATCAGAGCATTAAAAATTCTGGTTAGTATCTCCATGCAAGTCCTAGATGTCCTCTAATTTCAAAAAAATATAAAAGTCTAATAGAGAGTTCCAATCATAACAGTAGGTTATTTCCCTTGCTACATAAAGAAGTCTTCATTTATCATTTGGCTCCACCCCCTTTTTTCCATGCAAAGAAAGGAAGTACACACTAGGGTAACTTATAGCATTCACAAAGGTGCAGCTCCATCTCACCCCCACCAGAGACCCTCTTGGGTTCACAGCCTCAAATTCATGCTCCAAATAAGTGCCCCCAGTGGAAAAGCCATTACTGTGCTCTGGCAAGAGAGAGGCCAAATATAATTCCTTGCTTTCTGTATTCAACAGGAAGTTCAAATATCTCAACCATGAAAATTTCCTAAAGAATTTCCCATGATATTTTTGGAATGTCCAACGTGGAGGTGTTTGATTAAAAAATGAATGAGAGCAGGTTCAAACTCCACTTCCCCAAATTACTCTGCCCTTCCCTTCTGGGTCAAAGTGTGCTATGAGCCCTGTTGTTAGTGGTGCTAGAAGCAAAACATTTTCGCTGGGTAATTTGGAAAATAAAAAGATTTCAGAAACTAAATTTTAAGTGCAGCATTGTGGGGGGAGGTTGTAACCAGTGAGACATGCAGAATGGGCCTCCTAGGGATGTCTAATCCCCACCACCCCAAGATTGGTGTGTTTACCAGTCTTAACTGCCATTCAGAAGAATGCCCACTAGAAGATGTCTCTCTTTAAGGCATGCCATGGGAATAACACTTAATTATTCATATCAGAAGAAAGAGATTGTGTTTGTTGGAGGGAGTAGAGGTTCAGGAAATGCTTTGGGTCATGCCCCTGCCATCAGATATATGAGGTACCATCATCTCTATAAATGAAATGATCAGGTGTTAAGAGGCTAAGTGGTTTGCTCAAGATCATTCACCCAGATTATTATTCATGGGAGGGAACAAAGGAGAAAGGAAGAAAAGAACTTATTGCCTTATATCCCATCCATACTGTCTTTTTCTCCAGAAGGAAAGGGCCACAGCCGTCAATGGCTATAGAATATACACCAAATATTCAAACTATAAACTGTAAAAGAGGCAGCCAGAGAGAGAGAGAGAGTAGAAAACAAACAAAATGCAAACAAAAGTACTCAAAATAAATGGAACAAATCAAATCCTAGATGTTGAACAGCCATAGCCCCCAGAAGATGGCTGTTCTACTGGGTTGTCAGAGATGAGTTGATAGAAGAGAGTAATGAGAGGTGATAATGCAATCCAGCTTTGTTGACTTCTCTGAGGAACAACTTGACTTTCCTGTCCTATTTAATTATAGCTACTCTGTTTTAGCAAACGGAACTCTGTTCTTTCTTGGGTTTCTTGATGCTGACAACATGTTCTTCTTTTCCCTGTGTAGTAGAAAGACATTCATTGGAGTAATATATGATACTGACTTGGCCAACTAACTCTGAAAACATATTTGCTCATCTATAAAACGGGAATGACAATGGTAGTAGTGATTTTGGAGAGCTATTGTGAGAAGTAAATGGAATAATATTTGTGAATCACTCAGCATTGTGTCTAGCACATGTTTCTTACCTAACAAAGGTGAATTCCCTATTCTTTTTGTAGAAGTAGAAATAGGGGCAAAAACCAGCTGGCATCATACTCTGTCAGCCTGTTTAACTTGAAGTAGAGGACTCGGGCTTAGTAATTTCTACTCCTCTGATATTCCCCCACCCCTTATCCCCTGAAGTGTGAAATGTCAGTGAAACTAACAAAATAAAAGTTTTAATTCATCAGCATTTTGAGCCTATGCAAACCTATGTTCGGATAAGATAGCTTCACCCAACCACTGGTTACATAGCCTCAGTGTCATATATTTATGAGGAATGGAACACTTTTGTTGTAGATTTAACCTGGATATTGTATCAAAATGTATTAGCAAGCCAAGAGTTCAATTTATGATATTGATGTGACTCAACCCAAAATAAGGACAATAGAGTAGCTTACTTACAACACATGCTAGAGCAGGAATAAAATTGCAATGTCCCCTTTAATGTCAACACCTGTGAGGTGCTGGGGCTGGAGGATAGCCTGTTGATATTAGCAGAATATACCATGTGTCAGATGGCACATTTCCCTCTGTAATATTACTTCAACCATCTGATCCTAGTTGTTTTCTGTGAAGAAGTTCAACAGATCAGCCAACTCTGAGGGGATACATATAAGAAAACTGCATTTATATTATATGAAGGAAGGGAGAAGTAGGACTAGATTAGTTAGAAGCCCACCAATCACAGAGGAAGAGCAGATATGCCAATCCTATAAAACTTTGGTTGAACCACGAAGCTCAGAATGACCTCACTGTACCTTGAGTTCTTTGAGTACTTTATCCAGCTTTAAGTACTCTATCCAAACACGGTCATGTTCTGAGATACTTGGGGTTAAGTATTCAACATAAGAATTTGGAGGAACCCAATTCAGCCCATAACAGATATCTCCACTGGATACTAGTTATAGGACACTGTTTCCCATTGGTGTTGTTACCTCTACCATGTTGGTAGTAAGGGAAGAATGCAGCACTGCCCAGGCAGGAGCATCTTACTTGCCGGTCTTAGTTACATACATATCCGACTCCTGCCATTGAGTAGAAGGAAAGCGAGAATATGGCCTTTTCAGTTCCTAATTGTGAGGCAGGTTCTGCTTTTTGCCAAGACTCATGCTGTGAGGATATCCCCAATGTAAGAAGGAGGCTCAGTGGCTGAGCATTTCAAAACCTGACATGTAGCCACAACAGTGCTTTTTAAACCAACCAGTGTCTTCAAGTAGGCATATGAATCTTTGGAAAAAAGCTCTGAATAACAGTGAAATACAGGGTTTAGAATCAAGCCAGACAAAGAAGGAACTCTAAAGATCACTGGCAAAACATGTAAATTGTAGTCCGTGTCTACTTCTTTTTTTTTTTTTTTTTTAGATTTTATTTATTTATTTCACAGAGAGAGATCACAAGTAGACAGAGAGGCAGGCAGAGAAAGAGAGAGAGAGAGAGAGAGAGGGAAGCAGGCTCCCTGCTGAGCAGAGAACCCAATGAGGGACTCGATCCCAGGACCCTGAGATCATGACCTGAGCCGAAGGCAGTGGCTTAACCCACTGAGCCACCCAGGCACCCTCCATGTCTACTTCTGATTCACATTGAGAGAGGTGAAGTAATGAGTAACCTTTCTGCTCAAAATCATTCCTTTCCATTTTCCCAGTCCCCAGTGGAAGCAGCAAGTACCCAGGCCCACATATCCCTTGTCCTTTCTGACTTTGCCACCACCGTTGACTGTGTTAAGATAGGCAAGTATTGAGATGGGGAGAGCAAATGCTTCTTTGGATTAGGAGAGAAGCAGAACTGGACAAATGTTGCCAGAGCTGTTGTTCAGAGTAACTACTGGGTGATAGACATGTGTGTCAGGAGGGTCAGGGAGAAAAGGCAGTTCCTGTGTCTTTCCATGGTGTTGAAAGGAATTAGAGCCCAAGAATGAATAGCTATTGCCATGGCAAAGTTCTTGGCTTCACACCCTTCATTACCATGTCTTTTGCAGTCCTGTTTTACCTACTAGAAGTTTCTTATTTATTGAGCACCTATGGGCCAGACAACTGTGCTAAGGAGTAGAGATGTCATGAAAATACTTGGCCCCTGCCCTAGCACTGAGGCTAGGGCATTGAGGCTAGGGCAATCCCAGCATTGAGGAAGAGACTGATATGCTTTAAATAGCTACAAAGCAGTATTCTTAAAGCACATATTAAAGGGCGCCTGGGTGGCTCAGTTGTTAGGTATCTGCCTTCAGCTCAGGTCATTGTCCCAGGATCCAAGGATTGAGCCCCACATCAGGCTCCCTGCTCAGCAAGAGGTCTGCTTCTCCCTCTCTTTCTCCCCCCTGCTTTTATTTCCTCTCTTACAGTCTCTCTGTGTCAAATAAATAAATAAAATCTTTTAAAAAAGCAAATATCAGTATATGGAATTATGTATATTTTTATACATTTACTTATTCACTCTGTCTCTCCCACTGCAGTGCAGTGGACTTGGTCACAGTTACCTTTGCGTGCGCAGCACTCTGGTGCCTAGAATCTAGAAAAGCTTAGGGATTCAGTAAATATTCATGAATAATATTTATGATGGAAGCCTATTGAAGAGTGCTGAGGGAAATCAGGAAAGGCTTCCCAGAGGAGGAAACTACATGTCATCATGACTCATTCTCATTGTGGTGAATTGATTGCATTATTAGCAGTGGGTTTTTCGTACTTCTATTATATTCATGCTTTTTGGCAGTGGTCTTGGCCATGTGACTTGTTTAGACAATGGGATACCAGCATACTTTATGCAAGCAGATACTTGAAATGTGGCTTCTGATTTCTCTCTTGGAGCCCTGCCACCACCAGAAACACAAGCCTAGTCTAGCCCAGAAGATAAGAGACCATAGGAAACAGAGATGAGTTACCCCAGCTGAATGGACAGCTGATTGCAAATACATACATGAGCCTTGGCCAGATCGGCAAAGCTGGCCAGCTGACCCAAAAAAGAATGAGAATAACAAATGGCTTCTTTAAGCCAATGAGTTTTGAGGTGGTTTGTTATATGGCTTTATTGTGGCAGTAGATAACAGATACACTTACCATCTCACCCAACAACAATTTGTGAAATAGTAATTTTTATTGCCGCTTCAAATATAAGAAAACTGAGGCTGAGATATATGGGTAAAGTAGAGTTTCTCCCAAGTGTTTGGACTTCAGATCAAGGACTCCTTTCTTTATACCATTGCTGCCTTTACGTTTAGAAATGTGACTCTGCTAGATCGTGGTAGCTGATGGGTTAATTATGTAATGGAATGGAGGAATAGAGAGAAGGAAGGAGAAAGGGAAAGAAAGAAGAGAGGAGGAATGAATAGAAGGAAGGGGAATGGGAGGAATATGTCTGACCCTCCCCAAGGCAATGTTTGTACCACGAATGTAGCCGCACAAATGGTGCTTGGCAAATTCTGAGGGTGGAAAGGAAAGGAAATATAGACAAGAAAGCACAGAGTCAAGGACGTATATGTTTTTGTGAGACAGATGAAATCATTCATCCCACTTTTGGCGCTGTGGTTGGGGAAGAACTCTCTGAGGAGGTAGCAATCTGAGATTTGAACAAGAAAGAACCGGCCACATGAGGATCAGGAAGAACAACCTTCAGAGGCAAGAGAATGGCTGTGGCTAAGGACTCAAGGCCAAAACAAGCTGGGCAAGTTAAAGGACTCAGAGGAAGGCTAGGGTAGCTTGAGTGAAGTGGGGGTGGGGGACAGATCTTACTCTAGATGACACATGATATATGCTTTGGAAAAGAGAACTCTGGAGGGTGGATTATGGGAGAATAGATGATAGGTGGGCAAACAAGGAAATATTGTAGCTGCCCCTCTGAGAGATGATGATTGCTGGGCTTTGGCGATTGTGGTCAAGACTGTGAAAAGTGGATTGTTCTTGGAAGTCATGTCAACCAGACCCACCTGGGGATTGGATATCAGGGAAAGGCAAGAATCAAGAATGAATCCCAAGTTTTTGGCTTGAACAACTGGGTGAGTAGTGGTGCCATTTACTGCATTAGAGACAATCACAGGAAGAAAAGGTTTTTGTTTGGTTTTTCCCAGAGTAGGGGATTCATAGGAAAAAGGAATGAAGGGTTAAAACAAAAGCAGCTGCATTGAGGAGAGAAGTGGTACAAACATTGCCTCTTCACTAACACTCTGAAGCATGAGTACTCTAGCCTGTACCCTGATCTCATGTCTTAGTGTATCTGAATGATCCAGGAAGGTTAGATTGTTATGGAATAAAAACAAACAGTTGAAAAATTAAAATAGAACCACAGTGATGCTGAAGAGCAGTTTGTTAGTAAGTAGCAACAGCTGGAGGCAGAGTATGAGCAGTTTGTTTTTCCTCCCCAAACCCAAGCCTGGTGCACACGCGAGGCCAGTGCTACTCAGTGGTGAGTTCTTGGGTAACCACCTCTCTTTCCACCCACCCTCTCTCCACCACAATGGAAAAAAGAGACATATGAGTTTGTTTTCTAGTACAGCCCACACTTTTAGAGCACTTTACATGATCGCTGACAACAGCTTGGTGAGGTGAGCAGAAAAGATGCCATTTTCCCCAATTTTTAAATCAGGAATCTGAACCAGAGACAAGACCACATGGATTAACAAGTGGTGGGTGGGACCCCTTCCATTGCCCGGGTGCAAGGCTCTCTTTTCTAAGTCTGACTCTGTTGAGGATGGCCAGCCATCTCTGCTTTCCACAGCTGTTCTTCCACTTTGGGGTCCTCCTATTATACTCCTGTGTTTGCTGCCCTCCTCGTCTCACCTCCCTCTCTACCCAAATGGATTCCATGGTCCAACATTTCAATCATAGTCTTGTATACTTGATAAAAGCCTATGAGAACACATCCTGTAGATGCAAATTCAGTAGACATCAGGCATCCATTCCCCCTGTAGCTTCACTAACCTAGGCATAGCAAGGCTCTCATTGCATATAGTTGAATTTTGAGACCCCATGGAGAGTGTTTGGGTAGGTTTCTGCTCAGCCATCAACTCCTTTTTACTGTATTCTTCCATCACGTTTGCCAACTAGCAATGGCAAACGTGGCAGTCAGGCTTATGGGAGCTGCTGCTGTAGGAAATCACCACTTGGTCAGATTAATGCCAAAGTCAGCTTTTGCTGGGCCAGAGGCACGGCTCTGAGATCCTGCTCCATCTCTAGTTTGTTTTTCTGTGCCCTGTTTCAGGCCTACTCTCTCCCATCCTCAGATCCCTCCCTCATTAGAAGGAGGTGACTTCCTACTTCACAGAGACAATAGAAACCATCATGTGGAAATGATATCATCTTCTGGCCATGAGGTCTACACACATTCCTGAATCAGTATTCATCCTTTCCCTTCCATTTTTAGTGAAGAAGGCGGTCCTTCTCTATTCTAAGGTCTTTCCATCTACTGTGCTCTGGATCCCATTTTCTTCTATCTTTCAGCATGTGTATTTCCATGTGTATTTCCTCTCTTAAAAGTTCAAGTCTGTCAAGAAAAAGGAAAGGTGAAACACGGAACCTTCCTTAGACCCTCGTTTCATACTGTAGCTATTATTTTGTCAGTATCCACCCATTCATAGTAGACTTGTCCTCTTTGCCATCTTTTGAAATTCTTTTTCACTCTTCAACCTTTTATCAAATCTGGGTTCCTTCCCCATCTGTTCTATCCAAATCTGGTCCACTGACTGAGCTCACCAATTATCTCCAGGTTATTAGGTTCAGTGGACACTTGCACATTTTATCTGATCTCTTAAAGGTATAACACATAGACATTCCATACTCACCTTCAGGACACATCTTACACTTGTACACACCATTCCCATTAGATTTCCTTTTAACTGGCTGATCACACCTTTTGCATTCTGTTCTAAGCTTCTTTTTCTTTTTCTACTTGTCTTTTAACTTTTTTCTTATTTGACACACTTCTTAGATGATCTTGTCCCGTGTACTGATAACTTCCAAAGCTTTACTGTTGCCAACAACTTTCTGCTGAGCTTCAGACAGATGTATCCATCTGCCTACTTGACATCTGCATGTATAAGTTTAATAAACCTCAAAAGGAACATGTGCAAACTTGAACTTGTGATCTTTCCTCTCAACACTTGATTCTTCCTCTGCCACATCACCACACTGTCCACTCAGTTGTGCCTGTGAAAATCTAGTTATTACCTATAATAAATACTGTCATTCTCTTTTGCCTAGCATCCATTCCCCACTGTGTTTGTAATAGTTCGTCAGATTTCTTCTCCCACCCTAGGTCTGTTTGCTTCAGGAAGAATGATATTTCCTGATAATACTGAGATGTTCTCTTCTGCTGGAGTTACTGCCCTATGAGGATGTGGACCTGAAATTACGGGGTGCTATCTTGCCACCCTGAGGACAAAAGTGAAACCAAAGCGGCAGATAAAGCAATCAGAAAGAGACCTGTTCCTAAAGACATCATCTGAACTCCTGGATCCAGCCATGTCTGAAGCATGTCATCTACTCCTGGGCTTTCCCTGTACTTGAATCAATCCATTTCCTTTCAGGCTTAAGCTACTTTGAACTGGGCTGCAGTCACTGCATAGAAACAGACATATTAACTTTAGTGCCTCCCCTTCCTATACCCCTTCCTTACCATTCAATCAGTCTTCAGGTGTTTTTTATTCCATTTCTTTCTTTTTTGGGGGAGTGGTTGTATTTTTTTTTAACTTTTTATTTTTTATAAACATATACTATATTTTTATCCCCAGGGGTACAGGTCTGTGTATCACCAGGTTTACAGACTTCACAGCACTCACCATAGCACATACCCTCCCCAATGTCCATAGCCCCAACCCCCTACTCCCAACCCCCCTCCCCCCAGCAACCCTCAGTTTGTTTTGTGAGATTAAGAGTCACTTATGGTTTGTCTCCCTCCCAATCCCATTTTGTTTCATTTATTCTTCTCCTACCCCTTAACCCCCCACGTTGCATCTCCACTTCCTCCTATCAGAGAGTTCATGTGATAGTTATCTTTCTCTGCTTGACTTATTTCACTAAGCATGATACCCTCTAGTTCCATCCACGTTGTCGCAAATGGCAAGATTTCATTTCTTTTGATGGCTGCATAGTATTCCATTGTGTATATATACCACATCTTCTTTATCTATTCATCTGTTGATGGACATCTAGGTTCTTTCCATAGTTTGGCTATTGTGGACGTGGCTGCTATAAGCATCCGGGTGCACCTGCCCCTTCGGATCACTGCGTTTGTATCTTTAGGGTAAATACCCAGTAGTGCAATTGCTGGGTCATAGGGTAGCTCTATTTTCAACATTTTGAGGAACCTCCATGCTGTTTTCCAGAGTGGTTGCACCAGCTTGCATTCCCACCAGCAGTGTAGGAGGATTCCCCTTTCTCCGCATCCTCGCCAGCATCTGTCATGTCCTGACTTGTTACTTTTAGCCATTCTGACTGGTGTGAGGTGATATCTCATTGTGGTTTTGATCCATTTTCTAATTAGCTAAATATCTGTGAAATCACTCTTCTGCAATCAGTTCCACCCATCAGTCTAAACCAAACATTATCTCTCAGTTGGACAATCACAACGGCATTCTAACCGGTTCTTTGTGTCCAGGTTGATGGGAGCTGCTGTAGGAAATCACCAGTTGTCTCTTCAGTATACTGCCCTCACAGTGGTCAGTGTGATCTCAGTAAAATCCAGGTCTGATTATATGTCTTCTTTACTTAGAGCTCTTCATTGCTCCCTCTTGCCCGTGTGATTAAGTGCAAAAATCATTCATGTGGTCTTTGGCCTCTGAATGGGCTAGCCCCTGCATAACTTTCCAGCTGAAGCTCAATCCATTTTCCTCCTCATTTCCCTCATGCCAGTGAGGCTGGGCATGGTCCCTAGTGCTGTTCCCAGCACCTGGAACAGTCTTCCCCCACCACTCTGCTTAACTAACTGCAATCTGAATGTCATTCTTTGGGAGAAGACTTTCCTAATATATTACACCAGGCTCCTTTCTTCCCTGAGCCATCTCTCATTCCCCAAACCCTTGTATTCTATCTTTGCCTTCACAACGATTGTATGTGTCCTCATTTAATTCAGCATTTAATGTAGTCTCCTTCCCCCACTATACTATAATAAGCTTCTTGAGGATAAGGGCCAGGCCTCTTTTGTTTACAACTATAGCTTATCACAGGGTCTGACATCCTTTTGATTGATTTCCTTTGTTCTGGGAGTGGGGAGAAGGGATGAGAGAAGAAAGAGAAATGAAAGAAAAATAGAGATGTTTGATCAGATTTCATTTGAGGTGAAAAACTTCAGATTGAAGAAGCTGACCATCTGTTATACCGTTATTCTTTCTTTCTTTTTTAAAGTATTTATTTATTTAGGTAATTTCTATACCCAACGTGGAGCTTGACCTCTCGACTCTGAAATCAAGAGTCCCATGCTCCACTGACTGAGCCAGCCAGGTGCCCCATCTGTTACACCATGAAAGCAGTATCTTTTGCAGGGGGAGATAAGACAGAGAGTGGGGGGCAATTTCCTAAAAACCGTGGTTTATGTGAAGAATAGAATCTGGGACACAAAAGGAAGGAAAAGCAAACAAAAGCTCATCCTGCCCTGTTCTTTTCAACAAGGAGTTTAGTGAAAAAATAATGATAATAAAGGGAGGGGAGAAATCATGCTAAAGATTTTTAAGGGACATAATAACTAGGTACAGTGCTAGATCCCAGGTTTGAGTTTGGTTTGGATAAACCAACTGTAAAGGGCATTTTGTGGACAAGCAGGGGAAATCTGAATACAGGCTGAGCTTTAGATAAGAGGAAGATAAACTGGGAAGGGGAGATGGGTATCTTTAAAGAAAGCAGGTTACAAACTGCTCTCCTTTCTGTAAAAATGCATATATGTGTATTTGTATGTGTATAGATTCTAGATTCTTTAATTAATTAACATAATTATAATTATATAATAATGACATAAGACAGATTCATAGTAAAACACACATTTAATCTCATATGTATGGGAGCCTCACATAGACATGAGATGGTCAAAAGCAGTCAGGCAGTCAAGGTTTTTATGTCATTGCGAGCTAAGGAAAAGGGTGTAGGGACCTGGGGCTTCAGAAGGAAGGAAAATGATTCACAGGAAGATGGGAAGAACATATGTTTGGTAAACAATTGTTTTGTCATGCCATGCAAAGAAGTGTTAATGATGTAAAAAAGAGTTATCTCTGAGCAGTAGCTCTCTTCCTGGTAGAGGCTCCCTATCTAAACTTTTTAGGCAGTTAAGGGGGAGGTAAAAAGTTGTTCTTGAGTGTGTTAAGCCTTGATTGCCTTCGGTTGAGATAAATGTATGCCATAGTGGTACATTCTGGTTCAACCTCCCTGAGCCCCAGCACCTCATAGAAATAGCTTTCGGGATATACTCACAGGTGTGTTAACAGTGGTGACCAATGGGTGGTAGGAATAGGGTTTTATCATTTTCTTATTTTTCTGTATCTGAATTCACAGCTTTCTATAATGCACAAATGCTGCCTGTGAAATAAAAATTTAAATGTGAATTAATTTAAGAAATTTATAAAGTAGGCCTAAACAGACTCAGATTTTTACTGAAAGCTGTCCAGGACATTTTTTCTGTGTCTTCCACCTTAGCAATGAGTATATATCCCAACTTCTGAGTAGGCCTCAGCATGAAGGATTAAAATTTTTAGCTGTCCTTGAACTGAAAGGGAATCAATCTGATATTGAGCATGCATACATTTTCTGCTGGCAATGTCAGTAAGTGACCTCCCCATCGGAGGCAGGAAAGGTTGCAAGAAAGCAGCCTTACAGTGAGGTGCTCATATAATCACCAGGCAATGTTGAAGCAGCCATTTCCTGCTCTAATGGAAAAATCCACAGTTCATCAATTCTTCAGAGTAGTAAGTACATAGAAAGTTTAGAAAATACGCAGTTCCAATGCTGTCTGATAAGGGGAGGCATTTTGGAGACAACTGTGAAGGACTGGAAAGGTCACTACTGGATGGACACCAGGGAACTGAGTATCCAGAGGCATGTATTCCAGCCCCAGCCTTACTCCAAAGGGGGTGGAAATATCTACCACCATGGTAGTCCTCACATTTCTTATCTGTGAAGTAAGATCTAGACAAAACCTAAAATTTTAACAGCTTCACAACCATGGTTTATTGGATAACAAAACATAATTGTTGGATACTAAGTCACCACATTAAATATACCAAGAGAATTTTGCTAACATCCCCTTTAATGAATTATCACAGCGTGCCACAAGTTGCCTGTAGAGGGCACTAGTCTGTTAATAACATCTTTTTAAATCAGTTTGACTCCGGAACAGAAAGGGACCTCCTCCATATCATATGTCCAGTCCTTCTGTCTTACAGAGGAGGAAATTGAGGCCCAGAGTTATCAGGTGATTTGCATAGACTTAGCTCGCACTGGCCAGAGCTGAGGTAGAATAAATTCTGATCCATGCTAAACCAAAACAAAACCCCCTACAACCTACAGAGATCTAAAAATTGAATTGTATTAGTTGCCCATTTACTGAATCACCTTCCTTGAAAATAATAACATCATCATCACTGTAAAAAAAGGACACCATTCCAGAAAAAGAACTCTTGAAGATACTTTTTTTGAAGCTTTTCATTCCAATGTCACTCCTCAGTAACATTGTTATTCAGTAAAATTCCCCTAGCCTACTACCATTTTGTTGATAACCTTTGCTATTTTAATACTACCTTGCCAAATGTATACAGCCCTCAAACTGCACTGGGAGGGACAGAATGGTGTGTAGGGATTTTTTTCTCCTCCAGTCCCATCAGTAGCGATGAATTTTCAACCAGTGCATCATTCATTTGTTAGAATTGGACTTACAGCTGCAATGACGTTGTGGTTCCCTCAGGTTGTTGGTCAGTTATTTCAGTTATCCTGTGGTCAGACTAGATTGAACACTTTGCCAGATTGTCTGTATTACTTGCCAACGTTCCAGAAAACCATTCTTCTGGTCAAATACTATACCTGGACCCCACTCCATAAAACCATGGTTAGGATGTGTTTGATATGTTTGGGCTTTTCTGTTTGTTGTTGTTTTGAGAAATAGATGTATGGAGACATCATGTTGCAGTAGAGGAATCATCAACTTTGGAGCTCAGGAATCATAGGCTTAAATCCTGCCTCCATTCATTATTCAGTGGGTTCTCCTCAGCAAGTTATGTTGACTCTATGAGTATCAGATTTCTCATCACAGTATTTATCTTATAGAGTAAGAATTAAATGAGAAAATTCTGCAAAATGCTTTTATCAGCCCCTGGCACAGTACAAGTGAATCTCCCACTTGTAGAATATGACTTGCTTGTGGAACTAGGAGAGAACAAGGAGTAGAATTCTACAGTGTAATGGACTCAAGGTCATTGCTACTAAAGCAAGGTGTTTTCTTTAAAACACACCATGGAGAATAGATGAGATGAATATTCTAGTGGACGAGTTTCCAAGAAGTAGCTGTGAACCTAGACCAAGCTAGCGCCATGGTGCTCTTATTGTCCGTCAACTTTCACAGCAGTGACATTACTAAATGACTGCCTAAGGCACCCCACCAATGTTCATGGAGTTCAAAGAGCATGCTCAGTTAAGAGTATGGGTAGAGGAACTTAGAACACTTAGCCAATCTCACTCCGTCATATTTCCAGGGTGCAGAGAGAGCATTTCAGCTTCTTTTTTAAACTCAGTCTTTTCTTAGAGCTTATAGGAAAGACAGTGATGGAGCTCCCCAAAGTATGAAAGTTCATGCTCAGATGCCTGGTTGCAGTGGCAGTGGCAGTGGCATTTTTTCACAGTTCTGCATGGTGGGTTGACACCCACCAATTGTATATTATGTTTAGAGCAGTAGACAGATATGATTTCATTCAAACTCCACCACAACCGGATGGAGAGATACTATTCTTAACTTCAATATACTGATGGAGAAATTGAGGTTTGACAAGAGTGGATTGTTAACCCAGGTCATGCAGGTAGTAAGTAGTGTAGTGAAACTAGGGTGAAGCCCTGACAGTGATTACAGTCCATGCTCTTCACCTCTGCCTCTGGGGTCTCTTATGTCCTGGCTCTCTCTAAATATGCTAATCATCAGCAAAATGGCAGGTAGCAGCCAGAAGGGGAAAAAAAAACAAGGAACTTAAAATACACCAAGAACCAACACCGTTTACATCCACACAGTTTATACTGACATGGCTTTACTATTCTAGGGTCTTCATCCGCCTAAGTTTACTGTTCCAGAAAGCTATTTCCCAGGAAGATAATAGTTAGAAATAACTTCATTGCTCATTTCAGGAACTTCCCCAGAGACCCATCAACTCATTGATAGAAAACATCACGGGACAATTTTACATCAATTTGAGCATTTTCAAAGCCCTCACCTGAACATCTTCCCTGCTGAGTTCACGAATTCTAAAGACTGACCACCCTCACCCAACCCTAACCAGACCTCTCCCACCCACTCACTGAAAGACCCACATTGAAAAACCAGACTTCACAGTCTCAGAATGTTCTCAACCTTGACTTCCCCACTCTAAGCCTCTACTAACACTGTCAACGTCGTGTTCTCAGTTCTCATGTTCTCAGAGCAGTGGTTCTCAACTGGATCTGATTTTCCCTCCCAGGAAACCCTGGGCAATGTCATAAGACACCTTTGATTGTCATGACTGGGGGTGCTACTGGCATGTAGAGGGTCTAGATCAAGATTGCTGTGAAGCCTCCTACAGTGTACAGGACAGTCCCCCTCCCCCAACAAAGCATTATTTGGCCAATAGGTTATTCTGGTAATATTTGGGGGAGCAGTATTTGAACCACAAATTAGCAATATCTATATTAGTTCTATAAAGAAGTTTCTCAAACTCTGAACCATTCAGTCTGCGTTCTTGTTTTCCATCACTCCTGATTTCTTATGTCCCGTCAGGTTAGTGAGCCCTAAATCCATCATGCCCAGCCTGAAGAAATTGCATCCTGAGCGTCTATATTATAGACCTATATCTGCCTTCCTTTTTATGAGGTTGTCCATCTTCCCAAAAAAGATCACCTGGTGGCTCATTTTTCTTTAATTTCTATGCTTTGTGTTCTGTACAAGCAGTTTGAATCAATGTATTTGAGACCATGAGTTTTTTCAGGAGATGTCCTCCTTAGCTATCTTAATAACTGCAGAGTTCCTGAAGT
The DNA here is from genome assembly GCF_011764305.1 of Mustela putorius furo. Lineage (NCBI taxonomy): Eukaryota > Metazoa > Chordata > Mammalia > Carnivora > Mustelidae > Mustela > Mustela putorius. The sequence goes on from NW_025421294.1 coordinate 2,470,006, forward strand.
TGTAAGCATGGCTTTTACAAACAGGAAGTACAGTCCCCTTGCAGCCAAACAGCACTAATTCAAAGTAGCAGAGAATACGGAATACCACCTTTTGAAATTAGCACTTTGAACTTCACCTTTTCTTCTAGATATCTCCTCTGATAGCAATGTTTCCTCGGAAACCTGCTTTTGAGCTTATGAGATCAGTTTGTGACCCCAAAATACAGTCTACTTCTCCTGCTTGTGGTGGGTAAAAGTCAAAAGCAAAATTTATATATAAACAGTTCAAAAACTGCTATTACTTAAGTCTTGAAATATTATGCAATAATTTTCTGAATGCAAGTAATCGTCTTGGATCTTGGGAGCTTACTGAAGTGAAATGCCAGCCCTCACTGTGGGCACAGAAGCCAGGGCTCGCGTTGTTGGAATGAGGCCCAGGATGATCTCAGCCTGTGTGGAGGCTGTATCGATGACCCCACAGTGCCTTTGTATTAGGCAGCCAAGTCTCTCCAACTGGGAGCCTCGGTGAACCTTCCCAAAGATCTCAAACCCATCACAGAAATACTGCCTGTCTCAAAACTTGCCCCAGGAAGGACCCAGGCAGTTTTCCTTTCTTAAGGTTCTTGTAATGATACAAATCTTAAATCTTGTGGGGACCCACTCAAACCAGGGTTTGCATGAAGATCATGTCAAAGACAAAATGGGTTAGCTAAAGCAGAGGCAAAAAGAAATCTTACCTAAATTGCTGTTATCTGACTACAGCAGAGGATCCAGAAAATACAACTACCATTAATCCCCCAGGGAATTTCCTGCAAATTCAGCTGCCATGGGGACAGTCTGCCCATTGCAGTAGCATCAAAAAGCACAGCAGAACCTTCCATACCTTCCTATTAAAAGCCCTAACTAACAGCAGCACTGTCACCCCTTTATGTGAGGGTTGGTACAGGAATCTTTTGATCTCTGGCATTGAGTGGGTGCCTTATCACTGAGTACTTCCACCTGGTATACATAGATTATTCTTGTCTTTTCTCTTGATAATCTATCTATTGTCAATTAATTTGCAGGCCCCCAATAACTAGACACAAGTTAGAAGAAGCAAAGTTTATCTCCTAACAGTTTTGGTGATGATTGCAGCCTACTGCTCCGATCCCAGGATCTCTGACCCAGCTGACCTCGGTCAGTCTCCTTACCAATGCTCAGGGTCTGGTGGAGCAAGGCAAAAAGCACCTCTCTTTTTGTTTCTTGCCAAGATTCAAATCAGTAGGAGAAAACAGTTATACAAATCAGCTCTTTGTACTTTGTGACTCTTGGTTGGAGTGCTCTTACTATAGACGCTTCCTTCCCAGGGATAGCTATTGTGGCCTGTCTGATCGTCTCATTTTGTGTCCTGAGAGCTTGATCTGGAACTAGGGAGAGCATTCACTCTCTGGTTTTCTGTCTGCATGGGAGTGCATGTTTTTGGATCTGTGCTCAGAAAAGGCTCTTAGGTTGGAGGCATGGCACTCTGTAGTCTGCAGGCAAAAATAAGTGTGGGCACTGCATTTGCTCCCGGTTTCCTGCAAACCATTGCCAGCCCTTAGGGGGTTTGTCTAAATCCAAATAAAGGGTCTCAGTTGACTTGCTAGTGCTGAGAAGTACCATTCTAGCATCCTCTGCCTGATGTGACAGAGGAAGTTCTGTGATGAAGGGGTCTCACTTTTATGAGAATCGAGAGACACAAGTTTTCACAGACACCATTCTCATTACCTGATGGAGTGAGATTCTTATCTTTCTTTCTCTTTGGCTATCATTGGGAGTGACTTTGGATCATGGGGCTTCATCTTCCTGTGCCCTTTTTGTGGGATGCCTCTTATGTCTGTGGCTAAGTCATAGAAAGGCTTTTTGATTTTGAGTCACACTTCAAAACAGGTTTCCCCTTGGAGATCTTACATCATCAATGGCCAAACAACAGATCCTTTGGTTTAGAAAAGATTTTGTATTTGAAAAAAAAATTTTTTTTAAAGAGCTGTCACCTTAAACAAAAATCCAGTAAAAGGAGGACACACACAAAAATGATCAGCTAGCTTAAGAGGCTTTTTTAATAAATTAAAGAACAGAAATCAGATTAGAGCAGAAACTAAAATCGACACCCATCACAAACACCTCCACCACCTTCCCCCTGCAAATGACCCACTTGGGGACAGATAATCAGGGCCTGACAGAAGCTCTTATAGAAGCCTTCTCTCTGTAGTTTAATTGAACTCAAGTAGAATGATGCACTCTGAGGAGAGAAATATATCCTAAGACTTTATTGAATGATTTATTTTAAAAAATCCCAAAGATGAAGAGCTCTAAACCTAGAAGTCCTAGAACATGGAAATCTTTTGGTTTCCACCTGATATAAATAAGAATTTCAAAGTAATGTAGTTGGATGTGCAGACTTTCCCCTAATATTATTACTGAGGCTGCCACTCCATTTTTTGAAGAACTAAAAATAACCATCCTCATCTTGTCTTTACTAGAACGTGGCTCTAGGAGTTTCCCAAAGCTCACCCATCCTCCTTACCAGTCCCCAGTCCTCCCCTGTTTGTCTCACAGATGCTTGCAGATACTTTAAAAAGTCAGGACATCGCACTCAAGAAGAAAAACTTAAATGGTAATTGGCTAGGCCTCTCAGCCTCCTCAAACAGGCTCCCCTGAACCATCTTCTTAAGTAGGCCTCAACCTGGACCTATTAAAAACTACAGACTTTCAACACAGATGATCCTGTCCATCTGCCACACCTCTTCCCCTTTAAAATGCCTACTTGGGAAAGCTCAGTGCTACGAGGAACGTTTACTGTTTGTTCTAGCCCAAACCCCTGAAAACCCTCTTGGAGCAGTTACTTTTAAAGGTTACATCTTTCCTGTCCCTCTTCAAGATGTAAATCTTCTACCCCCCCGCCCCCCCAGAGCTGTCTTCTCAAAGACCTGAAAACCATCTCTCTCAAATGCAAACATCCAAGGAAATAACTCTGGCTCTCAGCCAAGGGCTGCCTTGCTTCTACTTGTACTGCTGCTTCCTGTCATAAAATGTGAGAAATTTATTTCTCCTCCTGATAAGCACCCATGTTCCCCCTTAACAAACCCACTATGCCTGTTTCCTTAGCACACCCAGCCTCTAAAAAGTAACGTCTCGGTCCACTGACATAGTCAGCTGGGGCTGAACTGCAGCCTCTATGTGATTACACATCTGGGTAGAGAGAAAGAACATGAAGGTGTCCCCCACAAATGCCAAGAGAAAACTTTAGCCTTTCTACTGAACAAGTAGCATTCCACCCAGAAACATAGTTTGAATAAAAAGTGGGGCAAAGGTGAAAACTAACTCTTACATAAACTAGTGAGTTTTGGATTACTGTGAAAGCTGTATGATCTCTAAATCTGTGTGTACATGTATGTATGTCTAGGTATGCATGTTATAGGATGTATTTTCTTACCTTGGGATGGTATTGTCAAATTAATTGATAAAATTCCTTAAAGGAGCTTTCTTTTAGTTGGCAAAGAAAAAGAAATGTGTAAATAAATGAGATATTCCTAAAACTGAGAAATATAGAAACTGAAACAGATATTTTTCAAATTTACATCATTTGGGTAAGTCTTTGGTAAATAAGACCAGTTTCATAATGTTGGCTTAATAAAAACGACTATGTCTTCTGAGTTAATGGCATCATGATTCAAGCGTATACTTTTAGACTACTTAAGTTTATTAATCAAGTAAGCTAATGATATATTTGTTAGGTGTTTAAGAGTATAAAACTTTATAGATTTGATTTTAAGCAAATTTAACCTTTGCTCTTATAAGCTTTAGCTCAGTAATAATTGTGCTTCATTATATATCTGCTTAGATGTAGTTTCCAAAATCTTTTTTTGTAATTTGAAACCTTGAAGTTATACTGAGTTAAGTTAAATGACAGATATTCATTGAATATCTAGATCACTTTTAGATAAGCTACCACACTGAACCATTAATTACTGAACATAACTTTATCTACTTTGGGTTTCTTACATATACAGAGAGACTAAAGATATTTGATCTATTCATAAGCATGGTCTTTTGTAACATTGAGAAATTGTACAATGAAGAAGCATATGCATCTAGAAATTGTGAGATAATATGTTGATATATTTGCTGATTTAACTACAGAATAGTGGTATATGACAGTTTGTTCACAATTGTCTACTTAGTTTTATCTGCAAAATAAAGGTTATTAAGGATTGAAAATTATAATCAATATATGTAAATGAAGCTACAGAAAATAATAAGAGTGAAGAAATAAAAACACACAGTATTCAAGGAATATTGGATTATATTCGTGAAAAGGGAAAAAAAAGAGTAATTTTGTCCTAAAGTAATTGTTTAAAGATTGTTTCAGAATGGGAAAGAGAAAAGTGAGGGACAAAAACATGAATGGATTTAGAAAGTTGCAAAGGTTTGGGGATTCAGGGTTTGTGCAGTGCACGGAGAGAGAATCGTATCTCATGTGGTCAAGCTGGCTAAGATTGAATGGATTTATTATACTGTTTAAAATGAGTTTTAATATCAGTATGTACCAGTGCAAAGCCAGAATTTGATTTTCTCTCTCTCTCAAAAAGACAAAGTTTGTTGGACTATTAGTCTGTTCTTAGTAAGAAATTGTGAACTATTTTCTTTACCTTTTAGTAAACACAGATTCTATGTTTTATTGAAATAATTTCCAGTGCTTTATCATGGCTTTGATTATTTTAGAAAACCAAGTCTCTTTTTTCCCCCCTCAAAAACTGATCTGTGATCTTGTTTAATGGGATGTTCAAACCTGTGACATTTTGAACAGCTTCCTAAAATCAAATTCTAAATGATGTCTCCTTGATCCCAAAGTGACTTTGAGACTCTCCGGAGAGTCTCTGGAAAGTCTCAAAGGATTACTCCTGTTACCTTGTAAAAAGAGAGATATAAACTAACTTCCTAGAAAGTTGTTAATGCCCTCCCTATCAATGATATAATGTTATCAGCCATAATTCCAGTTATTATCTTAAAATGTTATGTGTCACATAAACAACCAAATTTCTTCATCAGTTATGGTTCTTCTTCATCATCTTCATCATTTCTGGTTCTTTACTGTTTTATTTTCTAGATCTAATTTCTCTTTTCTCTTCTTTGGATATTTTTTTCTTTTCTCTTAAGCTATCTATAATTCACAACAATTTAGTAGGTTATATCTTTGTAAATTAAAGTGAAACATTTATCTTTTTCTCCATATCTGATCCTTTTAGACTTTAGAAACTCTTATTGCATATTCTTATTTTATTTGCAATGTAATTGTTTGAAACTTCAATAAGAATCTGTTCATTCTCCTTATAACAGGACATAATTGAGGAAGTTTTGTTTTTATCACCAAGGCTTTTATTAAAATGTCCTATTTGAGAATAGTATGCTTGGAATCAGATATAACTAGATAGTTTTAAGGAATTAAGATTGACTCCATGCAGTCAATATTCACAAAGCCCTCTCAAAAAAACTGGCCTGCCAACTGGCTTACAGGTTTCCCAACCTTATGGATGAGTACAAAAGGTCACTTTCTGGCAGGCTCCAGGAACTTTAGAATATTTGGGGGATTTCAAGAAAAGAGGAGATCACCCAAATCTGTAGGAACTGCAGATGAAGTCTGATGAGTTCTTGGCTTGGCTTATAAAAGGAATTTAAAAGTCTAATCTGAGATTCTTTGTAATAGAGTAGAGCTAACATAAAAAGGTCTATTGGCTAGTTACCACTCTTGCTGCATTAATGTAAATGATCAGGCCAAATTTAGTGAGAGTAGGCTTATTTTGTAAAGAAGAGTAATCTTTTTTTTTTTTTTTAAACATATAATGTATTATTTGTCTCGGGTACAGGTATGTGAATCATCAGTCTTCCACAATTCACATCAGTTACCATAGCACATACCTTCCCCAATGTCCATCACCCAGCCACCCTATCCCTCCTACCCCTCCGCCTTCCACATCAGCAGCCCTCAGTTTGTTTCCTGAGAATAAGAGGGTCTTATGGTTTGTCTCCCTCTCTGGTTTCATCTTGTTTCATTTTTCCCTCTCTTCCCCTATGATCTTCTGCTTTGTTTCTCAAATTCCATGTGTTAGTGAGATCATATGATAATTGTCTTTCTCTGATTGACTTATTTCACTTAACATAATACTCTCTAGTTCCAGCCACGTCGTTGCAAGTGGCAAGATTTCATTTTTTGATGGTTGCATACTATTCCTCTGTGTGTGTGTGTGTGTGTGTGTGTGTGTGTGTGTGTATACCACATCTGCTTTATCCATTCATCTGTAGATGGACATCTAGGCTCTTTCCATGGTTTAGCTACTGTGGACATTGCTGTTATAAACATTGGGGGTGCATATGTCCCTTTAGATCACAACATTTGTATCATTGGAGTAAATACTCAGTAGTACAATTGCTGGGTCATAGGATAGCTCTATTACTTTGATTATCTTTGATTAAGATGGGGGTGATTGTAGAGAAAAGTTTTATGTTTCCATAAAAAATAATAATCTACCCTTCCATGTTATCAGCATTGAGGCTTGTTCACTGTTTTTGAGCTGTTTTGTCTATCTTTGTAAACTGTACCCTGCTGTCTTACATATTTTGTTGGTAGTTAATGTTTCCAGTTTTTCTCCCATTCTGACTTGGTATCACTGGGAATCAAAACTGCCTTTTTTCTTGAAGCTCAGTGAACTGAAGCTGGCCAACTTGCTGTAACCTGATAGAATGTATCACCACAACAGTGTGGGCTACTCATAAACACTAGAACACCTACCTGCATCTTCCATGTTCTGCTCCAGAAAGTAAGCATGACTGTGACATTACCACTACCATCCTCACTAAAGATGCTTTAAACCCAACATCTAGAAACCATTTTTTTATTTGAAAGGGGACATAGAAGGGAGAGGGACAAAGGAAGAGGGAGAGAGGGAATATTAAGCAGGCTCTATAGCCAGTGTGGAGTCTGACACAGGGCTCGATCTCATGACCCTGAGATCCTGACTTGAGCTGAAATTGAGAGTTGGACGCTTAACTGACTGAGCCATCCAGATCACCCAAAATGTAGAAATCTTGACTAGCTTCCCTCTTGACTCAGAAACTGTATTCATAGTGTACTCTAACCATTATTCTTTGTTTTTCTTTCCCTTTCATTTTTTAAAAGATATTATTTATTTATTTATTTATATGACAGAGAGAGAGATCACAAGTAGGCAGAGAGGCAGGCAGAGAGAGGGAGAAGCAGGCTCCCCACTGAGCGGAGAGCCCAATGTGGGGCTCGATCTCAGGACCCTGAGATCATAACCTGAGCCGAAGGCAGAGGCTTAACCCACTGAGTCACCCAGGTGCCCCTTCTTTCCCTTTCTATATCTTTCCCCAAATCTTGTAACTGGAATCTTTCTCCACAGCAATCAGGCTTTTTTTTTGGGAGGGAAGGTGGAACTTCCTGGGGAGTTTCAAATGGGGAAAATGGGAGGAACCATTCAGACATCCAGAGTTGATTTTAAAGTGAAAACATTTGAGCTAAAAACAAATGTAAAGAAATCTTATTTTAACTCCTCTTATCTAACTGGAGCAGAGCCTCTTCTACATCTATTTTCTAGAGTGTACAGCCTACCATTAACCCCAACTTGATGGGAGTTTCCTGTGAATGCAGCTGCCTTAGTGACAGGCTGCCCATTCCCATTGCCACCAAAAAACCCCACAGAAAGCCCGTTTTTATCCTTGGCTATTGAGTGAGTTACCCATCACTGAGTAGGTCCATGTGTCAACATAAGTAAACCTTGTCTTTTTTCCTGTTTATCTATCCATTGTCATTAATTTGCATTCCCAGTCACTGGACCCAAGTTGAAAGAAAAAGGATTTCCACCCAACAGCCTCCTCCCTGATTATAGCAGGCTGCTCCCTGATGAAAGCAGCACCGCCATGGCTACAGAATTTTCTATTCCTGTACACATGTGTGCTTATGGTCAGGTGTGTATTTACAGAGCAGGCAGCTCAGTAGGCTGTGACTGAATGTCCTTAGGAATCTCCTTTGAGAGGCAAAGCTTATTAAAGCAGAAACACTTCCCAGAAGATCAGAAATCTATCTTCAAACCAAGCTCATTCCCCTGCTTGTTGCATCATCAGGCCAGGCAGCTTAAAATAAATCATGTATTAAAAGTCAACCAATTACCAAACTCACCTTCTGACACTTCCAACATTAGTTTTGGGAAATGTACTGGAAGGACTCCTACAATGGTAACTTGACCAAGCTCTCCCTGATGACATCGTCTTGGAATGTTGGTAAACTTCTTTTGGCATATGCTCCAGGGAGAAGACAGTTGTCTAAGTTAATGACAACCTTTAATTGGAGGTAGTTATGAGCTTTGGTGTCTGGTAGATTGGGCTCAACTCCCAACTCAACAAATTGTTAGTTTTGCAACCTTGAGCAATGCTTTAACTTCTCTGAGACTGCCTCAGTTTCCTTATTTGCAAAGTGGGTGAAATAACACTTAACTTGAAAGATTTGGGGAGAGATTAAAATGAAAGAAATGTATATGCAAGTGCATATACATTTTCTTCCTGGCTTCTTTAAGGTGCGTTCAGAATCACTTGGGACACAAGATTAGTGCTCTGTAGGCAGCAATGACACAGCTCTTCTCTATATTATAACATGTACCCTACTTCACTTACTTAATTTTCCACATCTATTTTCCTGTTTCCATTATTCCTGGAAAAAGATCACACCTGCTTTATATGGGCAGAAAACATACTCAGTTTTTCCTATGAAAATTAAATCAAAATTTTTAGAGAGGAGAATATCTTTGGTCATTTTCTAAATAATAATAATTTTTAAAACTTGAACTATTTAATTTCATGAAAACTAAATTAAATTAAAACTTCATTTTCATGAAGTTTGCTAGATTTGCCTCTAGTTTAGGTCTGGGGGGGCAAAAGCTGATAGGGAGTTTGGATCCCCTTCTCTTGTCCTTTCCTTGCCTATATAAATCTCATTATAACTGGCTCTACCCACCATGACCTGGCTCTACTTGCCATGATGAGCCACCCTGAGTCTGGACTGACTGCATTGGGCAATACACAGGCCAAGATCTTTCTGGTCAGGGCTTGGCAGCATGAATTAAACAGGATGCCAACATTGTTGCCAAATGGATGGCTCATATTTTCCATCTTGGTCTTTGTGGATGGCAGCCGCGCTCCCCATGGTGCCCAGTTGTGCAACGAAATCTGAGAGGCACTGAGCCAGACCAAGGGCCTAGGATGAAGTTAGGCCTTCCTGATAGGCATGGGCCTGGGTTGGGCTAGCAGATATGTATGTGTTTAGCTTGAATAATCCACTATGTCAGGCTAGACTAACACTTGTTTGGGTAGATAAACTCAGAAACAGAGGCTGAGAGTGACCCTGTGGATAGCCCAAGAAGTGGTGGGTCCAAATGAGGAACTTGAGCTAGTGCTGATGTAGAGATGGGGTGTGGTCATCAGATTGGACTCAAATGAAGGGTAGGAGTTAGTCAGGTAAGGCCATTGCTTGGACACTACCGAAGATAATAACCAAGATCATTTCGGATGCTTCTAAAAGGGCATGAGATGCTGATGGAGGCTTCCATTTACCAAAGTGTGACTTAGAATTTCTGTTGACAGCCCCACTATGGGGCAGTCAATCTGTTCTTCTCTAAGAAACTAGTTAAGGTGAACCAGGACTGTGAAAGGGGGATTCAGATTCCACTGAAGCAAAAGCTCAATATTCTCTGGGCAATGGCCACTGCATCTTTGTAGATAAGCATTTAAGCATTTCTGTTCCCTGAACTGAAATCTGAAGCAAAGACTAGGATTTTTACTGTCCATTCACAGGCCATGGAGAAAGGTACCTACCATGCAGCATCCATCCAGAGAAAACTGTTGCTTTGGGCAAAGTGTTTTCCAGCTTCTATCTGTCTTCATGTGAAAGTGATGACTTTGGTGAGTTTCAGGGAATATATCACAGGGCTAGATGTACCATCACAGAGACCCATCCATTGCACTGAGTGCTTACCTGTCTATAAGCATTTCTTATCCATGATACCCCAGAAAGGATAAAATTTTTTCTCTATAATAAGTAGGTGTTGGAGCGCCTGGGTGGCTCTGTGGGTTAAAGCCTCTGCCTTTGTCTCAGGTCATGATCTCAGGGTCCTGGGATCAAGCCCCGCATTGGGTTCTCTGGTCAGCAGGGGGTCTGCGCACACCCCACACTGGTTGCCTCTCTGCCTACTTGTGATCTCTGTCTGTCAAATAAATAGCTAAAATCTTAAAAAAAAAAAAAAAGTAGGTGTCACTGTCACTGGTGATGAATAATTGTAAAACCCTTTGAGGTCCCTTAAATAATTTATCAGTCCCAGATCTGGGGTTGTTATTGAACTGTGCTTGGTCCCTCAGCCTGGGATATGGCTTACAAAGCCCTAAGGATTGGCATAAAGTGGAGTAGGGATAAGGGAGGAGGGGAAAGGAGAGGAGCCATTCCCATGAGATCTCTGGCCTCTTTTGGTGGGGCACATGTCTCTCAGGGCTTCCTATACTATATACAACTCTTTCCAGAACTCATGCAACTCTCCTGAGTCTTCTAAGCATCACTGGAAATGAAAGACCCTTGGACTAGGCAGCAGGTGAGGTCCTTCCTTGCTTAAGAAACTTCTTTGACCACTTTGGTAGTTCACACAGGAAATAGGGCTACCGGGTGACTCAGTTGGTTAAGCATCTGCCTTTGGCTCAGGTGATGATCCCAGGGTCCTGGGATCGAGTCATACATCAGGCTCCCTGCTCAATGGGGAGCCTGCTTCTCCCTCTCCCCTCTGCTCATGCTCTCTCTTGCTATCTCCCTCTCTCTTAAATAAATAAATAAAATCTTCAAAGAACACAAAAAATGAAAAACAAAATAACAAAGTAAAATGGGCATTGTGGAATTGCAGAATCAGGACTCCTATGTCCTGGAAGAGCTCCCTATCTGTCCTGAGAGCTTCATTCTGTCCTAACATGGCTGTGGCCATTACTGACCCAACATTCTGTGGCCCAGCCCCATCCCCACAAGGTGTCCTTCCAGAGGAAGAGGCAACCTTCCCCAGTGACCACACCCTAGTTCTCTAAGGCTGCCAGGCCACCTGGATTTTCCCTCATTAACTTTCATGAGACTCTAGAACATATTATATATACTAACTACATAAATTAAAAGTCTGCATGTGACAGTTTCTTCATTGGCAAAAGAAGCTTCAGTCCTAGGCATAGGAAATAAATTGGCTTTACAGTACATCTGAAAGAAAAAAAAAACTAAGGCTAAAATAAACAAACAAAAATCCTTGGCTTCTTCAAGGTTCACATATAAATAGAGACCTTGCAATTTTCTGCAGAAATGTCTTTGTACACATCAAAGCAAGATACGAGTGCTTCAAGCTTGTAATAGATCCTGGAATGTCTTCAGAATCCGAGGTAACACGCAATGTAGGGTGAGGGGAAATTTTCACGTATCGCTAGCCTGTGCAAAAATGACCTCATCCATCTGGATCCTGTCCATCTACAAAGCACTTCTTAGATTGAATTATCCAGGTGATTGCTCTATCCCTCCAACATACTTTCCATGTATAAAAATAACAAGTTAACACTAAACATGATGCTATTTTGAAAAAATTGGACTTGAGCTTTTACAGTGTTTTGCAAATCTATAGTTTGAATTGTATTTCCTGGAATTTTTCATTTTTGTAATACTGTTTAAAAAAATTTCAGTTGATTTGTGTGGCTGAGCTCCCCCGGGGAATAGACTGACCTCCAGCAACTCCTCACTCTACCCCCCACCCCCCCTGGAGCTTGAATAATGACTGAGTGACAAAGTGTCCCATTCAGTTATTATTCAACTATATTAAATTGCTAAAGTTGGTAATTGGAGCATATCTTATTACAAAGGCAAAAGTTCAACATTTTTTCCCCAGGCATAATAGGCTTGCACATTTAAAAACTTCTGGTCTGGGGAGGAATAGATGTCAGGGCACCGAGCATGCCCAAATTAAACAGGGAAAGATATGTTAACCAACCCTGCACACAACTGCCAGTCATTACCTTGAAGATATTTAGCATTCGTTCTCAAGCCTCATATAAAGGGGTTCAAGAGATAAAGTAGAAGGGAATCTTGAAAATCCGCCAGTATTCCCAAGCTCTATTAGGCTTACTCAACTGAAAAGCTATCATTTAAAATACTAGGGACTGATAGTTACACAATAAACAAAATGTTTAAACTTTTTTTTTTTAAGATTTATTTATTTATTTGACAGAGAGAGAGAGAGAGAGAGAGATATCACAAGTAGACAGAGAGGCAGGCAGAGAGAGAGGGAGAAGCAGGCTCTCTGCCAAGCAGAGAGCCTGATGTGGGGCTCAATCCCAGGACCCTGGGATCATGACCTGAGCCGAAGGCAGAGGCTCAACCCACTGAGCCACCCAGGTGCCCCACAAAATATTTATATTGTATTTTTTGTCTACTTTTATTAGTTGGTACCCACACAGTACTGATATTAAATATCTTAAAATCTCATCTGAGTTATTAAAACCTATTTGGATCTACCAGATACAGACTATTTACTGGAAGTATCATCTGGGATAGGGCTGAGGCATCTAATTTGCTATAAAATGGTATTCTGGTGAAGGACCAGTTTTAGTAAAGACAGTGGGAGCTTTGGGTACCTGTCATCCAAAGTCACTGCTTCAAAGACCAGGAAGTAAGGGTTGGGGAAACTACAGAAACTATAGCCCGTGTTATTATTTTTCAAAGATACCTCATCAGAAGATTAATTTGGGGCAATTATTTAAGAATCTGGATTCCCAGATGCCTTCCCTGAGTGTTGTGAATACTGGGTTTCAGGTAGACATAGGAATCAGTATTTCTAATAAGCATCCTGATAATTCTTAAGGTAAGGCAGATGTGGGAAACACTATTCAGGCAGTGATGCTCATTCATGATACACTCCTTCTTTTATTCAGTTATTTAGTACTTACTCTGTTGTTTCTCAAAGTGGGATCCTGGGTCCCCTACATCAAAATCATCTGGAGTGTTTGATTAAGATCCAGACATTGGGCCCCATCCCAAACCTACTACATCAGAATCCCCAGGGATAGGTCCCAGAAATCTGCATTTTAAATGAGCATCCCAAGTGATTGTTACGTAGTACAATTTGAGACTATCTACTATGTGTCAGGCACATGTCTGTTCCCAGTTAATAGGTCTCAAACACTTCGTCATAGTTCTACTGAGGCAGGGATCAGTGAATGATGTATGTAGCAGTAACGCAAAGGGTGAAGGGAGACAGGCAGCTCTTCCTGCTTTAAATTGGAAGTCTGCAGGGCTTGTAGGAGCAAGAAGGGAAGCTGCCCTACAAATGGAGTGGCCAGGTTTTGGGGAACATGGAAGATCTAAGTGAGGACCAGGCCCCTTCAGCCTTTGCAGCCATGGATGGGCCAAAAATGCCTGGTTGGAGTTGGCTCTGCAAAGGCCCCACCGTCCCAGGGTCAGGTGGCGGGGCACTGACGAGAATTCTCACTTGGAATTTCCTGCCACAGCTCCAGCCCTGCAGGACATAAATATACTTTACTTCTCTCTTTTCTTCTCCCATTTCCTTGGTTTTGTTTGTGCAACTGTAATGGAACTTGCCCAGGCATTGTTTCATTTTGACACCATATCAAGGTCTGTTCTGAATTCACTTTCTCCATCAGAAGTCTATGGAGTGTTCATTGTTCCTACGGACTTTTACTGATGTACAATTGTTTTAAAAATAACTTGTCCAAAGCGTAGCTGGAAAATAATAAGTAAATTTATTTCAAGTAAGTTTTGGCTGATGATTCCAATTCTGATTTTTCTGATGGCTCGTGTGGGTCAACGTTCAGGCAAATGCCTTTCTGGTTTCAAATGGTAAAAGAAACGAAAAACACAATGATAATGAAGTACTCAAGAGTCTTGTGTAATTGTAGCTCTAGCATAGAATTTGAAGTCAGAAAATCTGAGTGATTCTCTTTCTCTTCATCTATAAAATGGGAATAATGAGACCTGCTTTAGCTACCTCACTTGGTACACTATAAAGATTTATACCAACAGTGATTATTGTTTTTTAATAGTTTTCTTCTTGTCACTTTGTCCCCCTCTAGCTTCAGATGTCATTGAAACATTTTTAGATAGTATGGGTCAGCCTAGAATAAAGCACTAGAAAGACAGGAGTTTGGGGAAGAGGTGTTTACCATTGAAATTGTCTTTATTACAGAGACAATTATTTGGACCAAAGCATTATTTTTGCTCAGGTCTGAGAAGGAAGAAGTATGATCCAAATAGCAAAGGTCCCCATGACAAATGAAAGGCGTTTGGAAACTATGGTGCATTGTTCTGTTCTTCTGGAAGGCAAAACACTGCCGGGATGAAGACAGAGCCCTTCCAAGTGGATGATGAAATTTACTTTATTGACATTATCAATAAGGATGTATTTGTGGAAAACAAACATGAAGTCTAGCTCACACTTAGAGGACTTGGCAGGTAAGTACAGGGAAGTGGGATGTCTGATCAGGAGGCTTAAACCTTTGGGTTTATTTGGCATTGGTTTCATGCCTGATTAGCTGTGTGATTTTTCAGTAATTGTCTTCCCTCGTAAACTCTCAACTTTCTCATGCATAAAATGGGTATAAAACTTTCCATTACCCATTATAAGAGCACCGGCCATGTTTTTCACTTGAAGTGAGACACTGTGTATAGTTTATCATTACCGTAATGAACATTATGTCATACATGCCGGTTAAAAATCAAGAAAGATATACAATAGAGATAGCAAATTGCAGCACAACACACAGGCTTCTATTTAATATTTTGACCTGTATAATATGAATACCTTACTTTTGGTTTTCTGGGTTTTTTTTTCTCTTTCAAATAAGTGCATATGTATCTACCCTCTTGTTAGATCATCAAAAGTTAAAAACACGTACCTCTTCAGGACAGCAGATGGAAAAGGAGTTTTAGTTTCATCATTCTGTATCATCTCTTTGCACTTCTTAGAATCTCATGAGAAGAATGAAGAGTTAGGGTACATGAGATGCAAGTTCATACAGTTAATTGTCCTGCCCTAAATTCATGCACATTACATGTAGATGACTCACTGCTGGTTCCTGCAGAATTTTTTTAACTGGAAAAAAGTGAGTGTATTGATTGTTAAAGTTGTGAAGTTGACAAATCCAGGTAACAAAGAAACCTCTCTTTTAAGATGAGTTAGGAGTCATAGCATGTTTGAAGCCAGAAGGAAGCTTCAAAACCATTAGTTTATAGTGGAGAAATCTGGGGCACAGAGGTAGCTTTTTACAGTAGTAATAGGAATCCTAGTGTGTTTTACATCCTAGATATATACTAAATAATTTGCATGTATTATTTCATTCAATGTTCAAGACAACCCTCAGAAATAGGTGCTGATATTAATGCTGTAGTAGAGATAAGGAAACTGAGGTTTGAAGAAATTAAGCCTTGTGCTCAAGATTACACAGCTGTTAATTCTTTGTCAGTTCCTGCTGCTATAACAGAATACCAGAGCCTGATGGCTTCACCAACAGGAATTTATTGCTCACAGTTCTGGAGGCTGGGAAATCTGGTATCAAGGTGCTGGTCAATTTAGTATCTAGTGAGTGTCCTCTTCTTGGCTTGCAGATAGATGCCTTCTTGCTATATCCTCACATGGTGAAGAGGGGTCTTTCCTTATGAGGGTGCTGATTCCGTCCCTGAACTCTATTTTCATGACCTAAGTATCTCCCAAACGCCTCACCTCCAAATACCATCACACTGGGGGTTAGGCTTTAACATGCAAATTTTGTGGGGGGTACAAACATGCAGTCCATGGCATGTGATAAGAATTACTGATTATTAATATTCATTAAGCATACTTTATGTGTCAAGCGCTGTACGTGGCACTGGGAACAGAAAAGTAAAATAATGATATACGTTTCCATCTTTGTGGTATATACAGAGCAATGGGGGACACAGACAGGGCTTAATTATCACATGAACACATAATTACAAACTAGGAAAAGTGGTTTTGAAGGGAAAGAGTAGGAGCTGTGAAAGCAGAAGACTTTGTCTAGTTTGGGGAGTCAGAATGGCTTCTCAGGGGCTAGAACAACTGAGCTACAATATGAAGGGTGAACAGTCAGGGGAACAGGAGAGTGTTTCAGACTTGGGAAACTCAAGTGCAAAGACCCTTGGCTGAATCACAAAGAGCTGTGTTGAGGGTGAGAGGAGTGCAGAGAGGTGAATGCTTGGTGGGGGCCAGATTATCCAGGGCCCTGAGATATTTAGTCTTCTTCATGAGAACGGTGGCTTCTGGAATTATCCTCAATAAAGGTCACCAGTAACTTGGTAATTACCTCATTTTACAGCCTTTCCCCAGGTTCCATCCTCCCCAAATGTGTGGAACACCTGAGGCAGTGGCCTTGGGTCCCATGGTCCTCTAGCATTGGGTCTTCCAAGAACCTCAGGGCCCTTCCTCTGCTCTACTCCTCTTCTGTCCCCTCAGTGTAAGACTGTATAGTAAACTCCTTAAAAATGTGTGTATTGGGTGGGTGCAGGGGATGGTTCTCAATGTTTATTCTTGCTAATTTTTCCAAATACTCAAATCTCATGTACTGCATTGACTACATTTAGTGAGGCCACTTGTATTTTTGGAACAACTATTTTTGAAGCAGTATACTTGTCCAATATTATGTTTTATCCCATGTTCATTAATAGCTCTAAAGTGTCTAAGCTGGGGCACCCGGATGGCTTATTCAGTTAAGCGTCTGCCTTTGATCTCAGGGTCCTGGAATCAAGCCTTTATCATACTCCTGCTCAGTAGGGAGTCTGCTTCTCCCTCTCACTCTGCCCCTCCCCTCACTCACTGTCTCCCTCTCTTTCAAATAAATAAAGTCTTTAAAAAATGAAATGTCTTTGCTGTTAAGATCTCACTTGGTTGAGAAGTCATTCCCCCATTGCCACCATGCTTACTGGCAAAAATCACTTTTCACCCATGGTCTGGCTGCTAAATTTCCCATTAGAGCTTCTTTCTTTAGACTAAAACGTTATGTAGTATGTTAAAATAAATGAATAATCTGAAAACATGTAACACTCAGGTTATCAGTCATTTATACCTTAATGAAAACGACATTCAGATCTTTTCCATTGGGCAAGTTTCGATAGAGAGAAATGGAGGGGAAGTGCAGAAGGTCATTGAGCTCCTGATTAAGGTGGAAAGGGGAGCTGAGAGGTGTGTGGAGGAGGAAGGACCTGTGGGGAAGAGATTCTGCTCTTTGAAGTCGGCTACTTTGAACATTGTCAACTCTTCTTTCTTTCCCGTTCATAAATGCTATTTATTCTTTGGTAATTATCCATTACAGTGAGTAAATTTTTGGTTAAAATTTTTAGTGTGGTTTCCTTTAGGCTGTAATTACTTGAAAACTCTTGATTAAAAATAGTAACTTGAAATGCAAACATTTAACCCTGGCTATATAACCAATTGTCCAAATAAACTTAACGTTTTTTCACATTTCAGTTATTTTCCACTCCAATACCGTACAACATTTTAAAGGACTACCATGCCTGAAGGCATCATTTGGCTTAATGGGAGATGCTACTTTGAAAAAAAAAATTAGCTAAATTCAACAGCAGCATGATTCAAGATGATTGACACTTCAGAGTGAACATCCAAGTTTGTTTCATGAATAGTAGGGAGAATTTGGCTTCAACTGAACATTTACTTATCAGTGTTTGTGCTACTGGTTTCCAGGCAATATATAAATTACTGCTTGCTTGCATGTGGTACAGAGAATCAAGGCAAACGCATCTTTTTGGAGGCAGCCAGACTCTGATTTATAGTTATGGCACCATTAGGCCACCTAATGGGAGGACTCAAATGGACACACGACAAGATGGCAGCTTTGTGCTAAGTCGGGAAGACTCTGGAACTCTCCTGGTACACTGGGCTTATTCCCTGGCTGGAAGGAAATATGCCACAGTGGCCATGGAGGGACATGGTCTTTCTTTTCTTTTTTTTTTTTTTTTTAAGATTTTATTTATTTATTTGAGACAGAAATCACAAGTAGACAGAGAGGCAGGCAGAGAGAGAGGGGAAGCAGGCTCCCCGCTGAGCAGAGAGCCCGATGCGGGGCTCGATCCCACGACCCTGGGATCATGACCTGAGCTGAAGGCAGAGGCCTTAACCCACTGAGCCACCCAGGTGCCCCGGACATGGTCTTTCTGTTCGAAACTTGTATCTCCACGGGCTTTGAGGTAGTTTGTGAAGGTCTGTGCAGCCTCATACCAGGTGTGGAACCAGAGGTAACTGTTGTATTAGGTTTCCTTCAAAGCCTGTTCAAGAACCTGACTTCAGCAGTAAAAAGTGTCTGATGTTTGGGGATGGCTTGCATTGTTACGGGCAGTGATTCATCCTCCCCTCCCCTCCCCGCCACAAGAGCCTCTTCTGAACGGAAAGAGGTAAAATGGGTCACTATGTCACAGATGGCCTAGGAATAGAAAAGAACTCGGGCAGAGCTGTCCAGACAGAGGGCAGCTGAAACCCAGTGATGGTCAGAAACTCACCTGTGCTCCACTCAGCAGGTGCACGGGGTGTCTAATGGAAAATGGATGTGAGTCATGGCATGCGCAGTAGGACAGACAGAAACCTGCCACAGAGATGGAGTCTCCTTTCTCAAAGAGGAATGTTAGCTAAAAGGGGAAAAAAAAACTGTCCTTCTTTTATCTGGAGAGCTGACTGGTTGTCAGCGTCTAGTCGAATACCAAAGGGCAGCAGCCAGCACATCTGGTGCAGAGTGAGGCAGAGAGAAACTGAGACTCGTTTTATCAGACAGTTACTCTAGAAAAGAAAGGTTACTTGGTTTATTTGATCAGATTGTAATCATGCCATTTTCCAAAGCATTTCTCTGTTTCCCCCCACTTATCAGCCTCCTTTTTCTCACCCCAAACCATATGATTCAACCAGAAATTTTGCTCCACAAGCATTTGAAGAGGCCAGAGGTGAATGGCAGGGGAAGGGTCTGAGGGCCCCAGCTCTACTCCAACCCCTTCCCTTCTGCACTTTACAAAGCAGATACTCCTAGGAGGGAAATCAGACTCCCATAAATCACCAAATAGCTTTCCTGAATCTGTTACCCATACTGCTCTTGTTCTCGTGCCGGGCCACAGCAGGTGGCATTTGCAGAGAGGGGAAGTAGTGGAGCATTGGCGGGGGAGCTGGGGGGGCACCCACCGGGCTGCATGGTGCAGTCACAGGAAGCCAGACAACTTCCTGCCCTGCTTGCCAAGTACCATGCTGAGCCATCCCTGGGGAGCATGCTTTCCCTCCTGTGTCTCAGTATCATGGCTTTCCTGTGCTGACGTATATCCCTCTCTCCAGAAAGAAGAAAAAGAAGATAAAATTTGGGCAAGAAGGAGAAGTAAGTTTTAAGTGCAGGGAGGCTCACAGAAGGTCAGTCAGTGAATGACCTCAGAAGGAAGAGAGAGGCGCAGGGTCTACCTCAGGAGGGTCTTCCTGACCCTCTTCCCCCATGACCCCTAATGCTCTTGCCCCGTCTGCTCTGGTCTCCAAAGCTCCTTCTTCATTCCTTTCTCGTTTCCCTCAGAGAGCTCCCGTTGGCAGTAGCCAACTGTTAGAATTCACCCTGTTCTGTCCTTTAAGGAGCCTGAATTCCTGCTTAGAATGAGACAGCTCAAGTTCAACCTGCCCTTCCTACTGTTGGGAAATTAAAAGTCTAGCCAACAAACAGAGCTGTCTTCACATCACTGTGGAAAGAAAGGCAACTGATTTATTATTTGAGTATGCCCAGTACAGCACATGCAGATAGGTAGCCTACAAGACACCATGGAAGGCAGGATGAAATTTCACACAATCTACACAGCAAAGCAGAAGTAGCAATAGAATCTCTCTCATCTCTAGAAGCAAATATGTACATCTTGAGATAGGTTCCCAGGTTGACTCCAGGGACATGTGGTTACACGTGAGGGGCCATGAGGTTCATGACCTTGAAGACATCACTGCATGGTAAAGCTGGAGCCTGGGCTTATCTAGTCCCTTGGGAGACGCCTTTATCTTCTCAAAAGGCCAGAGCAAGGGTTCAGGCCCATTCGCTTTTCAAGGAGACCCTTACTCCTAACAGTCCTAGCAAAAGGGCTCTTCTGCAAGGAATCAACCTCTCAGAATTAAAGAGCATCCTGTTCTTTTCATACTCCTATCCCTGAGGCTGCACGCTGCCTTTCATGGCTTGTCTCCTTCACCACCACCCTTTCCCTGGGTGCTCCTGTGTAGCCATGTCTGTGCTGAGGAGTCAGGTCCCAGGGGATGGTTTTCCCATGTGACAACCCCCTGTGGCAGAGACAGGTCCTGTGGAGGAAAAGATGCCCTTTCCCTGAGGGCCAGGGCAGAAAAGCAATCGGATTAAAGGCCCCCACACTCAGCTGTGATGGATGGCACCCCTTGAACCTGCTCACTAGAGCTTCCAACGTGAAGAGGTAGGGAAAGATTCCCTTTTGTCCTTTCGACCAACTGTTAAATCAGTTCCACAGGCTTGGAGGTGAGAGCAAGGAATATGTGAGGCCTCTTTGTTACTGCCAGCTTATATTTAGCTCCCAACACCTACTTAGTGCATCTCCAACTTGAGTTGATGCTTGCAATGCCTATTTAAAGTGCACACTTCTGGGACGCCTGGGTGGCTCAGTCAGTTCAGCGTCTGCCTTCAGCTCAGGTCCTGATCCCAGGGTCCTAGGATCCAGATCCCCAGGTCCTGGGCCTCCCTGCTCAGTGGGGAGACTGCTTTTCCTTCTTCCTCTGCCTCTCTGCCCCACTCATGCTGTCTCTCAAATAAAGTGCACACTTCTGATACATTTATCTAATTCAGCTTTGGGATGGATCCAAGGAAGCTACATTTTTAAAAAGCACCCTAGGTGAATTTGGTGCTCGTCGTACTGAGAAACACTGATTTTCATTGTGCTCCTACCTAGCAAATATGCATGAGCCTGTCTGCCCAGCATGAGCCCATGTGCCCAGCCAGGGGCTCCTCAAAGGTAGGATAACACATGCCCACAGTGACCTAGGCTCTCCTAATTGTGCCTGTTGGAAATACCGAGGTAAATGGCTCTGGGGGACCAGGTCTCAGGGACATTAGTAAGTATTAAGGGATAGAACATGTCAGAAAACAGGGTTAAACCAAGTTAAACAAGGATTTTTACTGCAGGACTTAAATCCTTTAACAAGTCAATATATGGTGAATCTCGAGGAGGAGCAGATAACAAACACAGTGTTCCAAATTTCTGACTGTAGGGTCCTCTGCTGAACTTGGAGCACATATTGAGAAGATAGGATGGAAGGGTCTTTAGTGATTATCAGGACGGTTTTCTTCTCTGTGTGAATGGCTACACGGGGGCTCGTTTGGCTTTCTGAAATAATGCTGGACATGTCAGTGATGTGGGCTACACCACACAATACACAGTCCTGGGTGCAACGGTCACATCTATTATCATAGAGTTGCATGTACTATTTTACTTAATCTGCCCATAATCCTGTGAGGTGGGTATTCTTATTCATTTTTATTTGACGATGAAGAGACTATGGTCAGGAGAACTTAGGTAACTTGCTCAAGGTTACACCCTCACTAGATGATGTATTCAAATCCAGCATTCAAACCCAAATCAGTCAGACCTCCAACTGGCATTCTTTTCTTTATACTTTTCTGTATCCCTAGCCACATAATAATACTTTCAGGGGAACCTCACCTTCTGTGGGATTAGGTTCTAAAGTCAGGTACAATCAAAGGTAAATGAGAAAATATTTAAGTTTCCTATAAAGTATAGTCATACAAAGTTCTGGGCGTATAACCCCGTCCAGTATTGTGTTGATATAAATATATGATGCTCATGTGTATGCAAAATACAATTTTGCAACACTTTTATTTTTAAGTATATAAAAGAAAAATTTGTATAATTGAATTAATGTAAATTAAACACCCCTATGATGCCTCTCTATGTATGCGTGTTGAAATGTGTGCCCCACTAAAGGTGGTGACATCTTAAGGAATCATACAAGTTTAGCGTCCAAAAGAAATCAGTGATCAACGAGTTTCTTTTACATTTGAGAGAACTGAGACCCCAAGAAGCTATCATTTGACCAACCTCACTGTCTGTCTCTCTTTGCTTCCAACATGCTTTGCAACCCTGGGTGTCTGCTCCTGAGTGTCAGCCAGGAGGAGAGTAGCGGCTACCTACCTTTCTTCTGCCCATCACGGCCCTGCTGACTTGATGAATGAAGCCCGGGGAATGGGCAGGTGGTGTGAGTTGGCTGACCTCTGGTCTTTGCCTCTTATCGGGAGGCAGTTGCTGTCACACGCCACTGGCTACAGCTTCAGCTCCACCTGGGAATTGTCTCCCCACAGGAGATAGGTTCCCAGCCTCTGCCTCTCGTCTGCACAGTTCCTAGGTTGGTCCCAACTGATGGACCCATGGAAGGGTCCAAGGTGTGTATAAAGGGAAGGAAATCTGTAGCTTTGGAACTCAGTACCTCCTATGCACACACACACACATACACACACATACACACACACACACACACATGCGCACACTGCACACTTGCTCCAATCCTTTGAAAAGAAGAAGCCAGACTATGTGATGTGGTCAGCTGTTTGGACTCTTAATTAGTGTACTGAATCTGAGGAATGGGGCAAGCTATGGCAGGGCACTCATGATTTTTTGGTGGGGGTGGGGAGAACAGGGATAGTTCCAGCTCTAATCCTATGGGGCAAGGAGTGAGCTGAACTGGCCTTTGTCATGGGAGAGCACACACACCCCCATTAGGTGCCCTGCCTGATGTCATCAGCCCTCTCCCATCCCATTATCCATGTGATGCCTCCTTAGCTGCCTTCATTCTGTCAGCTAGCTGCCAGTCTGGGAGCAATCCACACCAAGATGGCAGATGACAAGGGAGAAAGTTCCCTCTCAGGCACTTTCACGTGGGTAATCCTACAGCTCCCAGTGCCTCCAGAGGCAAAACCATATATGGTTACAGTGTCAGACGGGTTAAAGAGAAATTTCTGGGCCACAGGCCTTCATGATGCTTTTCATATCACAACCCAGTCAAGCCTGTTACTTTGGTAAGCAGGAGAGAGACTGGTTGGGAAATGAGGGGAGGTACCTCACCCTCTATTCTGAAAAACCTTCTGTGTCTGGACTTGGAGGGAGAAGCCTCCCTCTGACACACAAATGCTTACCTGCCCTCATTTTCCAGAGATTTGGTTTTATATGTGAAATTCTTTCATTTTATAGCACCACTGGCATACAAGAATCCCCCAAATGCAGCCCAGGCCATTCATACTTGCATCTTTTCCTGTGATTTTTCATCAAGGCAACTGAGGGTATCACGAGGGGGTGGCCCCCTCCCTTTCTCCCCTCTAAAACATTCACCTGTGCTGGTTGTGAGCAAATGGTTTTTAGTTCTTTTTCAAAAAATAACATATCCTGGAAAGATACAGTGGTTAGGCCAGACACCCAAGTTGTTGGCTCTCCTTTGATGAGGAAACTTTCAGTGTCCACTTCCCTTGTTTTATTGAAGGGGGAAGAAGACCTACATCCTAGGACACTGTCAGCGTGCCAGTTCCTGGGCTGGGAATTTGATTTTAAGGGCACTGATGCTTGAGAACTCTTGAACTAAAGGTTGCTGTCTCTCTTAAGAGTGACAGCTCCACCTGAGTGGCAGGTTATCCCATCCGTCATTTCATGGAGAGTTCTGCATAAATGCCCTGCCTAGCAGGAAGGTCCAACACATTCAAGGGCTTGGAGGGAACAGGGCAGGAGCAAGTCAATGTTCATCAGGAAGGCCCCTTGTCCTGTGCTGCGGGGACTTCTGCCCACAACTGCTACTCAGTCAGGGACACTGAAGCCTCATCCTACCTGTAGATGGGCCTTGGGACAGCTGGCTCTAGAACGACAGAGCCATTGTCACCAAGAATTTATCAACAGTCCACCATTCCCTGTTCACCCTATGGGTACAGTAGGCTCCCTGAGACACCCCTAAGAACACAGCCTTGAAAAAGTCATCCCAGCCACCCAAGACTTGGTCCTCCTCCCCCACTACTTCCCCCTCCTCTTCCTCCTCCTCCTTATCAGGACTAACCAAAATCATACTGGGAGGGTGCTTGGCCTGTGTTCTGATTCCTAATGTGATTCGAATAGCTCTATGTGGTAAGCAGATGGTCTTCCTTTCGGTGCTTCCACGTCCTCAAGCAAAACACGGAGCTACTGAAAGAATCTGCCTCTCAGGATTGTTTTAAGAATGAAATGTGACTGTGTGAACCCAATTCCTAACACAGAGTTTGCATAGAGTGAGTGCTCAGGGAACAGACCACAGCTAGCCTGGAGGATGGCCCTGTGTTAACAACAACAACAACAACAACAACAGCTGTCTTCTTCTAGGTAGACACATTACAGCACATGCTTCCTCCTCTGGCCTGGCTGAGTCTGGTGCCTGAGTTCTTATCTGGGAGAGCAGAGTCTGTCCCTCAGCCGGCCACGCTTTAGCTGCTGGCAGCCCATGAAACTGATGGGGGAAAGCTGTTATCAGATGTCAGCCAGAGTGAGCACGCTGGAGGGCTGGTGGGACTGCGGTGGGTTGGCGGTGGGAGCTACCCCGACCCTGGATTCTCCCTCCTCCTCCAGGGGCCTCGAGATAGATGACGGTGGGGGCCCAAGTGCAGGGGGCGGTGCCTGCATCTCACTTCTCAGAATCGTCAGTGCTGTGCTCAGCAGCCGCTCATCTTGATAAACTTCAGTGAGAACAAAGGCCCCAAAGACACTCTGAATCTTCCTCTTCTGAGCTGGGTGCCAGCTGATCATGCTTCCGGTTTCTCTAAGAGCTTCCTCGACACAGGCAACGTGCTTCTTTCAAATTTGGTCATTGCTCTCCAGCTTTCTTTTGTGAGTCAGTGTGGCTGCCTGGGTGCAAGAGTGTGTCCTCCTGGCCCCGGTCCCCCACCTCCCCCAGGTAATCCCCCGCTGCCCAGAGTGAATGTCCCCGCCCACACGGCGCCACCTCAGAGATGTGCACTGGGGACATGAGTCACAGCCTCGTCCTGTCCTCCCTGGCTGAAAGTATTCTTGGAATGCCTCTGCACGCAGTGCATGCCTGCTTCCTGGATTGCACAGTCCTCCGCTCAGGGAGCCACAAATCACACTCCTCAACCAGAGGTTCCACTTGGGGGATCTCAAGGTGGTTGCTGGCAGTCAGGAAGTTTCTGAGGAAGTTCTCTATAGGCCAGACACCACTAGGCATCCGCACGACTTCGACTGCACATGGGCACTCCCAGCCTGTGCCTAGCAAGGTGTGTCCTTTATGGTGACTCAAAAGACATTGCTCTGGAGTTCTGCATTATATTTGGAGGCTGCAGTAGAATGAGAAGCCAGAATGAGTGTTATAAACAAGAGATGAGGCAGCACAGATGTCTTTGGGCAGATGTACCTGGGGTGTTAAACCTGGGAGGAAAGAGGCAACAGACTGAGAGAGGTAAAGCCCCTGTGCCCTCTTTACAGATGAGGACACCCACCTGGAAGAAGGTGAGGTCCTGAGCTCAGGGTCTCAGGCAGTGAAGCACATACCCAAGCCATCTGCCTTGTGAGCATTAACTTCTGTGGCTCAGGGTAAGAAGAAATTCTTTTTCCAGAAGGATATTAGAAGGAAGGGGAGACAAGTTTAGGTCACTGATCCTCCTGTGACATCCTGATGTGCGTCACTCTTCTATGCTAGATCTTGACTTATGCCCAAGTGGCAAGGATCTCAGGCAGGTTCTGGTGCTGGATGCAGATGAGGTAATCTCGAATGGGTCTTGAGTTCAGAAGTTCTAATTCCATGTTAGTGTGGCACTGGCTGAGTTGCTGAGAGAGAGAGGAGAGCCGTTAACTTCCTGATTTTCCTTATTTGACAAAAGCATGAGAACTTGAGCATTCCAAAACAGAAAAGAAAAAAAAAAACTTTTGGCTAGAGATTTTTCACATTCTAAGAAATAAAACCAAAGAGGAAGAAAGCAGCTTCTCGGACAACATGGCAGAGGACCCTGGAAGAGGCTGCGGGTGGGCTGTGACAGAGGTGCCTTGACTGTAGGCATGCAAAAAGAGAACAAGAGAGAGAAAAGAAGTCTCTCTTCAAGTTGCAAACACACACAGCCTCCCAGAATGCCCGAGAGATCCCTCTGTCACTTCCTTCCCCCGATGACAAGGGACACACGAGGAAGGGGTCCTGTGACTCACTTTACCTGGCAAGATGGTGCTTGTATAGGACACTTCCATAAATAAAGGCTGATTGATCTTACTCTATTGCTAGGCACAAATATTATCCTGAGTCTCTGACCTTCCCCAAGAGTGGCCACCTAATAAAAGCAAAAAGCCTGCTTTTTGTGTGCTGCTGTAATGTAGCTATCTGAATTCACATTCAGGAGGAGGCTTAAGTTGTCCCCTCACAGTTTGGGCCAGTATGGAGCTTGAGCTTGGCAGAGAAGAAGTAGAACACCTTTTTATTCAGCGATCTGAAAGGGAGAACTTACACTCTTGCCGTCAGGACAATCTCAGGGAGATGGGAAGATCCCCTGAAGGATGACTAACCATAAACTGGGATTCCCTGAAGGATGACTAACCATAAACTGGGTTACTGAGTTCTCTGCCCACCTCCTCTCAGAGTTGTCCAAGGATGCACATCTCAGCATCTCCATTGTACCCTCAACCTTAGTCCAGAAGACCAAAAGATTTGTTCTCTTAGACCGGAGAACAAAAGGTACCTGAGTTTAGAATAGTCACATCGGATTGTTGTTGAACACCTAATGCGGGCTTCTCTGGAATCTCCTCTTTATAATTCTCTCAGCCTCCTTTGAGAGAGTTCTTATTACTAGCCCCATTTTTTTTCAGATGAGGAAACTGAGGCATAGAAAAGCTTTTGAAATCCATTCAATTTTAAGAGCTGCTACTTTAACAGGCTTCTACTATAGAGCCACCTTCAGTGATTACAGGAAATGATGTTTAACAAAAATGGAGCAATTCAGTCTGTGATAATATCCAAACCACCTGCTCTGGGAGGGTGAAGACTAAAAAGAATGAGAAGTTATCCACTAGGAGTGTGTGTGTGTGTGTGTGTGTGTGTGTGTGTAAACTGAAGAAAGGCAAGAACAAAAGAGAAGTATTCATTTTCTAAGACATGAGGTTGAAATCTTTTGTGGCTAAGAAATGTTGCATTAGAAATACTGAGCTGGGGGGAGGGGAAAAGGCATTTAAAACCACCAGGAACACTAAAAGAATTCAAAACCACCACACTGTTTTTGCCAAAGGCACATCACCAGATAACTGTACTAAAAATGGACCATTTGGTTAAAAGTAGGGACCCCCGGAAACAGAATCTCCTATTTACACATCTGCCCTTCAGGTTCTATGTCTCCAAGTTATAAAAGAAGTTCTGCTCACACATGGTTGGGTAGTTCAGACTTTTCAGTGTGACCTTCCTGAAGTACTCCCTTACCAATCCCTCCAAAACACAGAACTGAAAACTGCTTCTGCTGTGTCAGATCGAAGTTTGCATGAGGTCAGAGGTCTTCAGAGAATGAAATGCTATCCTTTGGTCATGAAAAACCATTGTAAAGGAAATGATTTGGAAAACAAAAAATGAAAGACCTGCAATTTTTCAATCCAAAGTGGACTGATAAACATTTCAGTTCATATTGTTTAAATAATGAATATGAAAAACCTATTGTTTAGTATTTTTCATAAAAAAAGTCTAGCATTCTTGAGGGTTTTTTCTTCTTTTTTCTTTTAAGACTTCTTTTATACTCTGAATATTGACGGACCTTCCAGGGCCTCAATAAAAAAGAACCATGAAAAAAAGTCCTTGACATGAACCACAAATAAAGCCGGGTAGCAATATTTTTAACTGAATTTTGAAGTTTTCTAAGGGGTCTCCCCTTATAACACTACCAATAAACTGTGCACAGTCAGAGCTGAAGCTTTTTTTTTTTAAGTGTTGAATTAGAATAGATGAGTACATCAGTGTATTCCCTAAGTTCATATTCTGATTACCGCAAATTTCTAGGTTTCTCTCCATTTCACATTATACATGGAAAGTTTCCATTAGTTGGTAACAAGAGTTTTAGCATTTCCATGTCTCTTAAAGGACACAAAGCAAGGAAGGTGATGATGAAACTGTGGAGGGTTGTCGCACCCAACATTATATCCCATGAAGGCTGTCGCTCTATCATTTCAGACAACAGAAAGTTCCTTGCACTGTCCTCTGCTCACACACTTCTGTGTAGTCACACATGAGTAAAGGAGCTATAGTTTTTGTGATTATGGGTCTCTGGGAAAATCCTGGAAGAAGAAGGAGGATTTGAGTGTAGCAGAGCAAGGATCAGATTGTTTTGAGAAGAGTTTTAACACTGAGCTGACTGACCTCTTTTCCCCCTCCGCTGACTATCACCCTCTTAGTCCAGGAACAGGTGAGGAAAAAAGGTAAAGCTGTTTCCTCCCGAAAGATTATTCATATTTGAAACAGTGCTGTGGATGGGAGATGAAAAATCAGAAGACTTGAAAGTTTTCATTCACCCTTTAAGTAGTCTTGACCATTTGGGCATCTTGATCTCACTCAGTCAGTATTCCCATCTATAAAATGGGGGCTAATGGCCTATCCTTACAAAGCTATACAGAGGAACAAAATGAGAGACTGCACAATGGAAGAGCGTGGTTATTGGCACACCACGGTCAGCCCTTCAAATCCTGCACCACTGGTTTTGGGGAGCTGGAGACTGTATTAAATTTTATTTACTCTTTCGTGAATCAGTTTCTCATTCAGCTATGTAAAATAAATTTGTCTTTTCCTGCCTTCATTATTGTCATTAAGTCTTAAATTGTAATGCATCTATTTGGGAGCTCAGTTTGGCTGTGCCATGGGGTATGAATATTAATAGAAAGTCCATATGTTTTCAGTCTCTCTGTAAAATATGAAGAAAAGTGCTCTTAGTGTTCTGTGTAAAACTCTATTGTTAAATACTTGTGTGCAATCATTAAAATAACCGGGGCGGAGATGAAGGCCAGAGAGGCTTTTAAACCAAGCATCACCTCCTCTCCTGCTGACTAAATGAGAAAGACCAGGTGGGATGGGGAGGGAGAGCAGCTGAAGTTTACAAACTCAGTTATATTCCTTTGGAAAGGTGAGCAGATTTTAGGATTTCAGGGGGCAGGATGGAAAAATCAGGACACTACCAGAGTCCAGTCTTTTTGTGTGTGGCTCCGTGATTTTGTGCATGCACATTCCAATTCTAGAAATGCTATTCTAAGGTGGAAACATTTAGATCACGGGGTTTTTCCATTCTTTTGGGTTTTCCAGGTCTCTGCTGGTCTCCAGCATCCTTGATAATTAGGAGGTCATGGGATCAGGCGAAAATCAGAGCCTCAGGGTGCATTGGACACCCCCGAGCCCAACCTTTTCATTTCACATATGATGGGCTGAGACCCAGAGGCTGGAGAGCAAGGCCCAGCTTAGGGAACATAGACTTTAGAAAATCAAAAAGGAATGCCTTTCCTATAAA
The DNA here is from genome assembly GCF_011764305.1 of Mustela putorius furo. Lineage (NCBI taxonomy): Eukaryota > Metazoa > Chordata > Mammalia > Carnivora > Mustelidae > Mustela > Mustela putorius. Next base: position 2,499,634 of record NW_025421294.1, read on the forward strand.
ATGATGACAGGCAGGCTTGAAACTTGCTTGTCACTGTCCTGGTTTCATTTTTTCCCTCAAGTCTCAATAAGGGGAACCATTCTGTGCCTTATGGCAGAACCCCCAGAAACTGCTGCCTAGAGCAGACACTCCCCTTTCTCTGCCTACAGGCTGGAAGGAAGCCTGGTTGGGAACTGCCAGCACCTTTGGAGGGGGCTGGGCTGTAGTGAATCTACAGTTTGTATAAAGGGTCAGAGACTGATGGGCCTGTGGCTCTAGCTTTTGCATTTGGGCAAGAAAAAATGTCTTGGTAAAAAGAGTAAGAATAGCGGCTTGATAATGAAAGGGACAAACAGGATCCAGTCAGTTGCGAGGTTCCCTTCCAGCCCCCAACCCACACACACCCTAGCACACATTTCTTGCTTCTCTGCTCTTGCCTGACAGGCTGCCTGCAGTATTTATTTCAAAATACCAACTGAGAAAGTTCCATAGGACTCTGTCATGTAGGCAAGCACTCTAGTCCCCCTTTTGAAACTGAGGGGAGCCAGGAAGAAACCATGTTAAATTAGACCAGACAAGAGAGGAAGAGGCCCTCCTGGGCCTTCGCTCAGGCCCCTGAGGTATGCATCACATCTGGCAGCCAGAGCACAGGAACTGCCCCGAGGGAGGCCCTGGGCAGCCCACAGGCTTTCCTGCTGGCTGGGGACTCCTGCCCCCTTCACAGTGTCTCCCTTGCTCCCACCGAAGCTATCAGAGTCTACTGCAGCTTGAACGTGGGGGCCGTGCACGTGCTGCTTCCTGTGTGATTGAAAAGGAAACTGGCCTCCTTCTTTCCTTTTCTACAGAGGCCTGCTTGGAGGTGATCCTGGCCAGAATTGCACTACTAAACACAACACATCACTTTGAATCCTTGCTCGTTGCCTGAAGACTCACCCCTTTCTGTTTCCACACCCCACACGCTTGTTTGGAAAGACTGGAAGGAAATTCATATGTAGTCGTAACTAAGAAGAGAAAGCCCTTACAAGGGTGTTGTCCAGTCTATTTTTTTCTGCATCACCTTCTATCTGATACTTTATGGGATGATTTTAGTTTTGTTTTTGTATCATAAAGAGCACGTATTTGTGTGTCTCAGAATCTCTTGATAAGTACTTGTGAAGCAAATTGTACATTTCCGCTTGCAGAGTTAAAAGTAAGGGGCCAGGGGCACCTGGGTGGCTCAGTGGGTAAAAGCCTCTGCCTTCGGCTCAGGTTGTGATCCCAGCGTCCTGGGATCAAGCCCCGCATTGGGCTCTCTGCTCTGCAGGGAGCCTGCTTCCTCCTCTCTCTCTCTCTGCCTGCCTCTCTGCCTACTTGTGATCTGTCAAATAAATAATAAATCTTAAAAAAAAAAAAGTAAGGGGCCAGCGTTTAGGATAACAAACATTTAGGATAACAAACCTACTATTTGCTGACATCTATGCTAGAACTCTGAGGCCGTGGAGCTGAAAAGCACACACCTGCTGCTGATAGGCTTAGATTATTCTGTTTTCTGCTCTCTGTGAGCGAACACAAAGAGTTCTAATCAGTGTTTAATTCCCAAATGGCTCTCTTTTTTTTTTTTAAGGAGGGATTTGAGAACCTGAGTACCTGTATAAATCTATACAAGTATTAAGGACCTGAACACGGAGAAAAGAAGAGCAAATCTACTTTACCCAACTATAAGCCTTAAGCTTTGGCAATGCTCAGGTTTGAGAACTTGATATATATACATTTATAGATATCTACATGTCTGTATATCTAGAGCCATAGCCATCTATCTTTATCTTAGATACCTACTGTGAAATGTGGGACCAGGCTCTATTAGGTGTTTGATATATCCTGGCAACGGAAGGGGATAAAAAAGAGAAACCCGATCTCCAAGTCATCTTGGGTAGGTAGATGGAGGTGGGTATGATGAGGGAGCATGAGGCTGTCTGAAGACAAAGCAAAAGCTGCCGCCTTACACCCCCCTCTCCATCCACTCCCCCTCCGTCATATGTGTAGCATCCCTCAGGCAGCCCTGACTGCCATGAACTATAAGCAAATAGTTAACTTGCAGAGCTCCCAATCCTGCTAGACAGAAGTCTCGCTTGGCTTACAAATGTCCTAAATCTCACTAACAAAGACGATTGATAGCAGGATTGTGACATCCCACCAAAAAGTCTCCCAACTATCTTAATGTTAATGGCTGGTCTAAAGACAACATTGATCAAGCCCCAAGGGCAAGGCTTCTGTTAGGCCTCGGACATCCAGACATCCTGACATCGGACATCTGGGCACCTTGTAGGCCCTCTTTAGCATATGAAAACTCCATTGAAACCTTCCTTCCCCTCACCTTCCCCCAACCGCAGGGTACATAACCTTCCATCCCTCACAACCCGGGGCAGCAGCTCTTCCTGCCCACGGGTCCTGTCCCCATGCTTTAATAAACCACCATTTTGCACCAAAGATGTCTCAAGAATTCTTTCTTGGTCATTGGCTCCGGACCTCAGCCCACCGAACCTCACCTAGGTTCTAGAACGTCATCAGTTAGGTAGGTAGGTGGATAGGTAGGTAGGTAGGTAGATGGGTAGGTAGATGGAGCTTGGATAAGGAACTAATGAGAAAACTCAAGAAAGCCATCATGAGACCAAAATGGAAGGATGAGATGTCATGAGTTAGTCCTGGGTGGGAACAAACATATTTACGAATATTCCTCTTTTTATCTGTTGCCACCTTAGATGGGAGAAGCAAAATTCTGATGGCCAAGAATATACAGTCAGTGAAATCCTAGGGGTAGAACAACCCCGGAAGACAAGGGGAGGGCCACAGTAAATGAACAAAGATTTTATTTATTTGTTTGAGAGAAAGAGAACAAGCATGAGTAGGGGCGGGGAGGGTGAGGAGCAGAGGGAGAGGGAGAAGTGGATCCCCAGTTTAGCAGGGACCCCCAATTCGGGGCTCGGTCCCAGACCCAAAGATCATGGCCTGACCCGAAGGCAGAGGCTTAACCAACTGAGCCACCCGGGCACCCCAACGAAGCATTGTTTTAAAAGAAAAAATTGCAGCTGGGTACTTAAGGATTCTGGCATTTTACAATAATAAAATAAATTATTATTTGCCTTTTCCTTTGGCAAAAGCTCTCTGCTTTCCATTCTTTGGGGTTCTTTGTTTCTTTTGCTATATAGGCCAGCTCATCTGTTGCGCACTTCCGTCTTATTGTTATGGCTGGAAGCCTGGGAACTACATTTCCCAGAATCCCCAGCCAGTAGTTTCAAGACTTCCGCTGATGACCAGAGGTACCAGCATGAGATTTTGAAGGCAGAAGAGAAACAGAAGTCACATTATGGCCCTTCTGTCAGCAGTGGGCAGATGTGTGGGTGTCAGCAGATATCAGAGTTTGCACAGAATCCCAGACCTTCTCCTGTGAATCATCCACCTCAGAGCTGGAAGTAGATGACATCACTACTAGCAGTTTCCTTTAGTCCCTGAAACTTCCGGTCTCTTAAAACTAGCAGCATATTTGAAAGCTTGTGGCTTTCCCTAGCTCCTTCAGCCCTCCTGGGCATTTTGTATGCATCCAGTTCCCTGTATTAATTTTTTTTTCCTGCTTAAAATATCTAGAGTGTTTTTCTTTACTAAATCCTATTCTGTAAATCAAAATCTCATTTCATAATGAAAACCAAAATAAAGTAGAATTTCTCTTTATTATATAGTTTTATATTTTTTCCCTAAATAGCTACAGATTTCTTTCATGAAATTTTGAATGCAAACCTGTGTACATAATAATAGCGTGAAGTGAAATGCATGTGGAAGATTGTAAAATGGCAAGAAGTACTAGAAGGTATAGTTGGGGTTCTAAGGATGGGGGAAGTAAGCAATTTGTTTCCCCAGTTAAGGTTTCAGAGGTAGGGTCATGATCATCAGATTTAGCAAATGACAAAACAGCTCGTTAAATTAGAATTTTAGATAAACAGTGTGGTAGGCAGGATAATGTCCACCCCCAGATAAATTCGTCTCCTAATCCTTGTGACCCATGAATGTGTTACATGTCAAAAGACATTCAGGTGTGATTAAGCGTTGGAGCCTGAAAAGACGGGTCATCTCCATCATGTAGCTGGGCCCAATTAATCAGAGTCCTTAAAAGTGGAGAACCTCTGCCAATTGTAGTCAGAGGGCGGGCGGTATGACTAAGGAAGCCTGGAGAGGTGCAATGTTTCTGCCTTTCAAGATGGAGAAAGAAGGCACTGTGCCAAGGAATGTGGGTGGGCCCCAGGAGCTGGAAAAGGTAAGAAAGTGGATTGTTCACTGGAGCCTCTGGTAGGAATGCAGTCCTGCTGATATAGATTTTATCCCAGTGAGGACCGTGTCAGAGTGCTGCCCTCTGTACCTGTAAGATAATAAATTGGTTGTCTTAATCCATTCACTGTGATGATTTGCTGCAGCAGCAATAGAAAATTGATAACCAAAAACAGGTCGTGTTTTAGTGTAAGTATAGCCTTGAAATAATTAAGACGTGCTTATATTAAAAAGGGGTGGTTTTTTTAAAATTAAAATTTAACTGTGAGTCTTTGTCTTACCTGGCAACCATATTTATAAGAAGGTGGGGTTCCAGAGCTCCTTCACAATATCAATCTTTGGCACATATGTCAATTTTTGGCACTTACTATGTGCCAGATACTTAAAATAAGTGAGTTACCTATTCTGTTTTTGTATGATCGTTGCCAAGACTTTGGTGTAGGTATTACTGTGGCTATTTTTAAATGAGGTAACTGAATATACATAGAATATTAAGCAATTTGCTTAATGCAAGTCGTAGACCATGAAGGAGCTGGGGTGGGGTTTGGCAGGTCTATGTGACCCCAGAACCCTTTAGCCTAAGCTCTCTCCATCTGCTTTGCTAGGCCGTGACACCATTTTTTCATCTTGCTGTCATCTCTAGAGCCCCCAAAGACAGCCTCTACTATCTCCTCTACATCCTCCCACCCACTCCTTCCTGCAGCCCAGGAATCCGACTTCTGCTGCCACCTCCTCTGTACCATTGAAACTGCCTTCTCAAAGGTCACTGATAACCTTTAATCAGCCAAACTTCTTAGTCCTCCTTTTTGCTATCTGTGCACCATGTAACCATGCTGTGTTCCCCTCGGTCTCCCAAGCAGGCCTCCTCTACCTCCATGCCCCGACCAAGCTTTTATGTTATAATATTGAAGAATCTTCTGCCACTCTGATTTACTTTCTAGTGATGGCTACTGTTATGTGTCAGTTTGACTAGACTAGAGGATGCCCAGATATCTGGTCAACCCATGATTTCTAGGTGTATCTGGGAGGATATTTGTGGAAGAGAGGAGCATTTGAATCTGTAGATGGAGGAAAGCAGGTAGATAGCACTCAGTGATGCAGGTGGACATGTCCAAACTGTTGGTTCCCTGAATAGAACAAAAAGATAGAGGAAGGGTGAATTTGCTTTCTGTTGGGCCAGAATGTCTGTCATCTTCTGCTCTTAGACATTGGCTCATCTGGTGCTCAGGCCTTTGGGCTTGGACTGGAACTATACCACCAGCCTTTGGTGACTTTTCAGCCTCTATTAATTGTGTGAGCCAGTCCTACATAGTAAATCTAAAACTTGTATATATCCTATTGGTTTGCTTTCTGTAGAGAACCTGACGAATACACTTCTGTCTTCTTACTCTTCTCATCTTTTGTGATGGTATGAAAGAGGCTTGGTTCTGTTCTCCCACACTCCCATTTTTTTTCTTCTATTCAGAGCTCCCTTGGCTATCTCACTATCCTGGCTTCAACTTCCACCTCTAATGACCATTCCCAAATCCCGTCTCCAGTTCTCACTGCACACTTGTACAAGTACCTGCTGCCCAAGCTCACTCCCCTCATGGTCCGCCTGCCCTTCTTCCCCAGTCTGTGAAAGGCATGGGTGCTCTGCGCACACAGGTTCTAGGGCTGATGTATTTTTGAGTCTTGCCTCTTTCCCTCAATGAGGTCGCTGAATAGTCAATGTATCGCAAGTGCTTTGTTCTTCACGGTACCTTCAGCATTCCTTTCTTCTTCTCTGTAGCATGTGGGACAGTTTGTGCCCCAGGTCTTGATACTGCCTACTGTTGCCTCAGAGGCCCTCAACTTAGCAGCCTGCCAGGGAGGTTTTACTGATGTCTGGGAACCAACCCCCCACCCCCTCCAGATTTAGTGGTTCTGGGACAAGGCCCAGATAACAAACTTGGGTAAATCTTACCCAGGTATATTCGTTTTCTATGGCTGCTATAACAAACTACCACAAACTGAGTGGTTTGAAAGAACACAAGTTTATGCTCCTACAGTTCTGGACGCCAGAAGTCTAAAATGAGTTTCACAGGGCCAAATTTAAGTTCTCTCACTCTCTGGAAGCACTAGGGGAGAATCTGTTTCCTTGGTTTCCCATCTTCTAGAAGACATCCCATTCCTTCATAAGTGATCACATTATGTGTCTTTTCTTACCCTGCTTCAGGTGTTACATTGCTTTATTCTTCTTCTGTAAGTCCTATTCCCTCCCTTCTCTCCCACAGGGATACTGGTGATTACAGTTAGGGCCACCTAAGTAGGCCAGGATAATCTCCCCAGTCACGACGCTGGAGTAAGTCAGCAAATTTAAATTTAAATTTATTTATTTATTTATTTTTGCCATGGGAAGTGACATCACAGGTTCCCAGGATGAAGCTGTGGATATCCTTGGGGTCCATCTGTCCATCTGTTGGTCAGTCCGTCAATCACATTAGGTAATTATAATTTGCAGTCAAACTTAAGAACCACTTTTAAAACTGACCAACCTTCTTCTAGGTTTCTTTTTCTAATCTATCTTATTCACCAGTCTCCTAATACACCATCCTTATTATCACATGGCCCTGGTGATATGCCACCAAACTCCTCCTCTGCTCTCTTAGAATACATCCCAAATTCCTTAGTGGAGAACACAAACCAGTACATGCAGACCAAAGACTCCTCACCAAAGCAGGTGTATTTTACTATTCCTGTACACGAATGTTTTGTTTTAGGTAAACTGCTTTTTCTTAGACAACCCCTGGCATTCTGATTGGCTTAGTTATTTTGTTTTTGCTGTTTCACTCACATGTAAGGTTTTCTTCCCCATCCTGTGCTTACTCAGATCTTAAACCATGTGGCAAGATGTGTTCTTTTCCACAGTCTTCCATAAGAGAGGACTATAGCCTGGGTGGCTTAAAAAGTGACCTAGAAGTGCATTGTCTCACATTTCTGGAAATTAGAAGTCCAAAGTCAAGGTGTGAGCAGGGTTGTGTCCTGAAGGCTGTGAGAGATGTAGTCTGTTTGTGGCCTCTCTCTGTGACTTGCAGAGAGGCATCTTTTTGTGTCTATCTGTATTGTCTTCTCTCTCTGGGTATGTCTCTGCAAATTTCTCCTTAAAAAAATGCTAGTCCTGGTAAATTTGGACCCATACTAATGACGTCATTTTAACTTAATTACCTCTATAAAGACCCTCTCCCCAAATAAGAGTACATCCTGAGGCCCTGGGGGTTAGGATCTCAACATAGGAATTTTTAGAAGGGGTCACAATTCAGCCTATAACATAGGCTTTCACAGTCCTTTTTGGTTTCTGATGTCTTTAGCCTCCTTTGTCTTAGGTGAAAGGTCCCTCCTCCATCTAAGTAATAGAATAGTTTTTGTCCATGCATTTGGGAAAAATAACAAACTAAACCTTGAATTTGCCTTCTCAGTTGTCTTCGAACACTTAACTTTGTGTGTGTCTGTGTCTCCGTCCTTCCGAAAAAGAGCATGAGCTCTTCCACAACAGTCATTGTGTCTTGTTGATCATGTCATTATTACACTCAGGACATCTAGGATAGGTACTCAATCAATACTTGGTGATTTCACCTCAGAAAATTTAAGAGTGTTTAGTTTGGGATGGGGAGTGAGCAGAGATTATCTCGGTCATGGGAAATGATCTATTGTATCCTCAAATGAAGGATCAGCTCGGTACCTTGGTTGGTGAGAATCTATGAGCATGCTTTCGCGTAGCATACTGCTTTAAAAAAAAGCTCCTGCATAAAAGCCAGGAGCTGACCAGAGGGAAAGAGTGGGGAGAGAGACACAAGAAAAGCAAGTCTCTTGATACTCAAACTAATTAATCTAAAGACTGGGTGAGTCAAGGGTAATAGCATTTTGCCTCATCAGCATCATGCCTACCTCTCCCCCCACCAGTCCTCAGGCTGCAGCGATAGTAGGGGGCTTTGGAGGACTTATCAAGCTGACACAGGCAGCCTGAGTCGGGCACCTCGCCAGTCCTTCTGTGGGTGCCCTTGTGCTTCCGTCTACTTGTTCTAGTTAGGATGCTGCCTGCCAGGCAGAGAATCTCTGGTCACTTTCACCGAAGCGCTGGCTGTACAAATGGCTGAGTGGGAGACTGTCAGGCTGAGGAATGGCGAGGGCTGCCTATGTAGGAGGTATTTATCTTCCTAGCCTGAGTGTCTCCAGAACTGCAACAGGGGAAGTCTCCACATCAAAAGGAGTCACCGGAGCACCCAAGTGTGTCATCCCTTCAGAGAGGAATATGTCTGAGCCCCATTGAGAAAATGAGGAAGTATTTAAAAATAAACTCCGTTGCCTTGAAAGAGTGTGGAACTGAAACACCTGCATCTTTCCTGGATGATCCAGGCGATTTCTTCCTCTCTCCCGGCCCCGCTCCCTTCTCCAGGGGGGCCACGTGCCTTTCCGTGTCTATTGACATTGCCGGACTCCAGTTCCTGCAGCTCCACTTCCCGCTTGTTTTCTTGTTATCCCGCCCAGGTCCCTCCAGCCGTCCCTGCCCGGTGTTGATGCTGGAGAAAATGAGAGCCTGTTCCGTTTGTCCTGACTTAAGCTGTGTGTAGGCTTTCCGTGGACTCTTTAAAACTCTGCACCCCTGTACTTTTCACTCCCTCTCGAGGGGAGCCTGGGCACCCAGGAATGGCTACCTCCTCTGCTGCAATTCCTGTGTGCTTATGGCGCATGTGGGATGGTGAGCGTTATCTGGGTCTCCTTTCTTGCTGCAGCTGCCGCACTTGGTGAAGGAAGGGGAATCTTCAGGCATCTGATGCTTGCTTGAGTGGGCAGCCCTTCCCTCTCAGAACTCCGTGTGTGGAGCGTAGGGCCGGGCTGGTCCCCATGGCCTCCAGCACGACTGGAACAGCTGGGGGTTATTTTTGCAGTGGGGGCGTTAGAGGAACAAGAGCGCAGTTGACCAAGGCTGTCCTCCATATGAGACTGTGCAGGGGGTCACAGGTTAGACTGTGCTGCGTCAGCTTCAAGGATCGGTAGCTGAGCTGGTGTCAGCCTAGCCCACATACCTTCATAAAGTCCCTTCCATCTAGTCTTCCTTTCCAACCTCTGAGCTTCCGGCCGACAGACCAGGAGCTTTAATTACCTCATTTTCATCCACCAAGCTGTTCAAATAGCTCTTGATTGGGGACTCACCCTCATCCTATCCTGTGTGGACTTGGCACAAAGCCTCTGTTTTCTCTCTAAAGGGTCACCCTCACCTTAATAGGTATCAGCTCAAAATTCTTTATTGTTTCTGGTAGACTTAATGCCTTTTCTTGCATTTCCCTTTATCTTTGTGATCTCTCAGGGCTGTCAGATGGGGACTTAGCAATCTGCTTCATACCAAATCACATCCTGTAACTTGAGGTTTGTGTACAAGCAACAGAAAAATCCCAAATTACCGAAACTCAAAAGAGCTCAAGAAACATGTGCAGATTTCTCTCATGTGAAAGGGTAGAATAAAATTGTGTAGGGCGGGTAGTGTGGCTCTGCTCCAGGAAATCCTTAGAAAACAGTCCACTGGGCTTTTTCCTGTGTAGTGCAACCTCATGTTCATAGTGCAAGGTGGCATCTGTTCCCAGACGGCAGGAGGGGTGAGGTGATGAAAAAGAAAGGCAAAGGGCATGTGTCAGCCAACGCTCCCACAAGGTTCCCAGGAGCAGCTCTCTGACATTTTGGAATACTTCTCGTTGACCAGACCTTCCTCCCAGGACCATGCTCTGCTGCAAAGGATGCTGGGTAACATGGCATCTATTTAGAGCAGCCGTGTGTGTTAAAAATTGCATTACTAGAAAAGAAGATGAAAACGGATAGTAGAGAATAACTAGCAGCCTCCGCTGCAAAACTCTATTCTAAAAATAGATTGGGGGTGTTCTTGGTAAAAAGAAAAATATGTCTTTCTACAAAGTAAACCAAATGATTTGTTTTGGAGTGCACATCATTACCTACCCTGATACATGTACAAACACACCAATTTATGTAGGTCAGTACTTACATTCATAATAGAGTTAGAGTTTAAGTCAAGTAGACAAAGTTATATACTGGGAACGTTTTTAAGCTATTACTGTAAATAGAGATGACTTGTTCTGGAATGTTTTCCCCAATATTGCAATAATCCTTGGAGCTATTATGTTGGTCTGTGATCTTAAGCAACTCAGCCAGCCACTCAGATGGTGAAATCTCTGAAATCTCTCTGGGGTCCCAGTTGCCAGAATTATTTCAACTTAGTGCCAGGAAACAATATCCCATGGCTATCACGTCTGCATATTTCATTATAGAGAAGCAGGATACTGGGGGAGACAATGACACTTGAGTTAAAGCAAGGTGTGGGGAAGGTGTATATATGTTTATACATGGGGGACGTATATAGGCTGGACATTTGTGGGAAAATGCATGGAATGCCAGATGAAATAAGGTGCTTAATCAAGAATTTTGAGTGCCCTGGGGGACAAACATATCCCTTACATGACAGTGGCCATCTAAGAGAACTTAAAATAATCTTTTGGGTTTTTAGGTGAACTTTTTAAAGAGGACAGAATATATTTTTGCTTAATTTTATTGTTAGTTTTTAAACTGAAACAAAGGATTCCCCTCTCCCCAAGAAAGTAAAATTCCATGAGGGAGCAGGATTTACCTTGATGAACTTGAAAATAGTCTTTGAATGGTGATCTGCACATACAAAGTTTTTAAGCTACTGTTTCTTAAAGGAACGACATTTTTAATTTTGTCATTTGTGCTATCTAAGAGAGAAGAGTAAATCTAAATCAGGAGGACTTTTGAACAAAAAGATCTTTTTACCTTCAATTAGCAGCTGCCTTGGTATAACTCCTCCCTCCCCAGTCCCACTACATGAGTGAGTTTTCTGCACTCATTGTCTGTCTTCTGAGGTATAGGATTTCTGTGATCATTTTTGTTCTGTGTGTTGACACATGTTACTATAAACCTTCCTGGACGTTGAACAATCACCTTGTAATTGCTCACTACTCCAGTTTCCATGTCTGAGTTGGCTTTTGTGTTTGCCCAAATTGAAGACTCTCAGCCAAAGACACCCAAGACAGGCCGAGTTCCACAAGGCCTCTGCCGTAGCAGTCACCGCCATGATGATGTTCCTAGCAAGCATGCTGGTGGGTGCCCTTCTTTAGTCATACAGGTGGGGCAGTTCATAGGTGGCAGAATGAGGAGTCACAAAAATGCAGGCAAAACTTTCTATTAAATGAAACATTTTTTAAGATTTTATTTATTTGACAGAGAAAAAGAGAGAGAGAGAGAAGCAGAGAGCATGAGCCCGGGGGAGCAGCAGAGGGAGAGACAGAAGCAGACTCCCCGATGAGCAGGGAGCCCAACATGGGGCTTGATCCCAGGACCATGAATTCATGATCTGAACTGAAGGCAGACTCTTAACTGACTGAGCCACCCAGGTGCCCCTTATTAAATGGAATTTAATGTTTTTTTCTCAGTATTGCATTTGGGTAGTTTTGTTTTATTTTTTAGAAAGATTCTATTTATTTATTTATTTATTTGAGAGAGAGAGTGACAAAGAAAAAGAGAATGAGCATGTAGAGCAACAGAGGGAGAAGGAGAAGCAGACTCCCTGCTGAGCAGGGAGCCCAATGTGGGGTCGATCTCAGAACCCTGGGATCATGACCTGAGCTGAAGGCAGATGCTTAACCAACTGAGCCACCCAGGCACACTATGGGTACACAGTTTTAAATGGCTCATCAGCCTAATAAATTGATGACTAAAAATTAAATTGGTTAACAAAAAATAAAAATAATGACTCAACAGCTTTCAAAAGTAAAAGATCCAAGTTAAAAAAAAAAATGACTCATTAAGCATGCACATGCATCTTTGTATTATTAGCTCCAATAGGGATGATTTTGTTTGACCAAAACCAAAATCTTCCATTTCATTAAATTGTAAAAATAAATAAACTTAAATGTGTAAGAATAAAATTCAATGACTTTCTTTGGATTTTAGGATATTATTATGGCATGATACATCTGTTCAGTATTTCTTTTTATAATTAAGTAAAATAATAAACTATTTCTTAGCACTAAAGATTTTGAGAATTTTTTTTCCTTTAACAAGAGGCCATATAACAAGTTTGCAGAATACAATACTAGGAAGCTAGTTTGTAGTGTCTGTCCTTGTCTACATTTTAGCACCATCTCTTGCCTGAATTTCTAGCTCACTTGCCCTTTCCCCATTGGTCAGGAGCACCACAGGCAGACCATCCGTTGAAGCACTCAGATACCTTGTCTGCCTAGGAGGCTGACACACTTTTACCCTAATGAGCATTAGTAAAATGTCAGAAGGTTAGTTTAATAAACAAGGTACACCAAGTGAAGAATATGAATTTATATTCTATACTAAAAAGCAAGGATGATAGGGAGCATTAGTTGGCAGAGGGCCAACCCCATAGAGCTATTTGATTAATAAATTGACTTAGAACTGTCATTGCAGGAAGTGAGGCAGAAGGAGAGTCCTTCTGAAAATCTGTGAGAATGAAATTGAACATGGGCGATTATAACCAAGTCCTTCCTAAGGCTCGTAAATTGAATTTGTTATTTAGTTGGATATATTTTTAAATCAGATGGCTTTTACCTTTCTTAGACTTACATGAGTTCATCCCCCTCATTCTCATTTTCTGGGTCCATCCATTCCCACCTCTATTGTGCACAAATCCCATCACCCCTAATTGTATGCACTCAGACACACATACACACACACATGCATGGTGTCCTTGGGGGAAGGAAAGGATTGATAAAGTAGATAAAATACCAGAAACAATGGCAAGAAACAAAGTAAGAACTGGAGGAGAATGAGTGTAAGAAAAATGGAATGCATCAAGTAGAAATATTTGAATATTGCTGATTTTGTTTATGAATTTGTATTTACTTTTCTGAGCACAGATGTGATTATTGAGCGATATTTTGTTCTCTTGCGCCTTATTTCATCCTCCCATAATATAACCTTCAGCCAACAGCTAGAATGCCTAAACTCTCTCTTTTACTGGAGGAGATCTTGAGTCTTACAGGTTATATACTGCAGAGCCAACATGAAAGGACACTGGGTTTTTTTTTTCCCCCCTAACCTCTCATGAAGTTGTTAGACTCTGACCCTGGGAGGCTGATTTATTTCTGTATATTGGGGAGGGATGCTTAGTGGACAAAGACAAGGAGAATAAACAGAATTTGGCCTGTGATTTGGTACTGTCTGAGTTTTGTAGTCAGGAAAACAGAATGCTCATTTGTGTACCTTCAAAGACATTCTCAAGACATATCATCCCATAAATTTCTGAGTGAGTAATTTGTATTCTCAAAGGCCCTCTGAGGAGTGATCTACAGAGTAACCTTCAGGGATGTTCAGGCAACCAAGACCAGGCTGGATTCTTCAGAGGGCACATGGCTTCCTCAGTACTTAATCAAAGTCTGTCAGGAGATGGGCAAAACCTCCCCTGTTCAGTTAGCTTTTCTTTGTAACTTGAGTTTGTTTCTCACTTTCAATGTTGTAAGGTAACCTTTGAAGCAAAAATAAGATGCATGATTTGTAAAAGTTTTTCAGTCTTCATGTATTTTTTCTTTGGAGGCCAAATGGGAAGGTAGATAAGTGAGATACTAGAAAATCGAAACCTAAGGAGCTTTAACTAACTTTTCCTGTAGTTGAAATTCAGTAAGTTGATCTACTTTACCATAGGAGAAGAAGAAAGGTGACTCACTAAACCTCTGTAAGTATCAGCTGTAAAATGAAGACTATATCAACCTCAAAAAACAAGGCATTATGTAGCCAAATGACTTATTATAGTAATAGCAAGTATGTGCTAATGGCTATTACAAATACAAGTTTATCAAGTAATATGGCTTCTTTAGCCATTTAAGAAAACAACCATTTAGCTTAGTTAGGCTGGGCTCAGCTGGATAGTTCTTCTAATGTTAGCTGGGCACCCTTATGAGCCTGGTGTGAGTGACAGATCATCTAGGTGTTTCTGCTTCTGGGATGTGGCTGGCTGTCACTTGGGATAGTGGAACCAATGGTCCATATGTTTTTTATCCTCCAGAAAGATAGCCTGGGCTTATTCATGTGGTGATCTCAGGAATTCAAGAGGAAGAAGAGCTTTCAGAACTGGCATACTATCATTTTTGCCATATTCTCTTGGCTAAAGCAAGTAACAAAAGTATCTCAGATTTAAGGGATGGGAAAACAGATTCCACCTCCTCCTGGGAAGAGTGGAAGGCATATGACAAAGGCCAGGAATAAAAGGAAGCTGGAAATGTATCGACATTTTTATAGTCTGCCACAGTAAGTATATACTGTATAATTTATTCTTTATACTTATCTTAATGACTTTGACATGGCTTATTTAAAAAATCAATATAGTGATATAGTAACATGTACATAAAAATTTAAAAGCTAGTCTTACTATACGTGAAAACAGGATGCCAGATCCAGGATTTTTACATTAATAGAACATGCGATTGTGAGCAGTGAGGTTGTCTTCGTAGAATATTTAAACCATTGGGGCAACAGGTTTTGGTTGAAAACCTATTAAATAAAATGGTGACATAAGTTAATAGTAATGGAACCCTTGAAACTGTATAATGTGTATTAGAGCTGATTCAAGAGCCAAGGGATCTGTGGTATAATTGTGTTCTTCTCTTGAACTCTTGATTGCTGCTATTCAAGGACCTCATGAGAGACTTTGCAAGGCAGAAAAGAGGGCTTCGGAGTCTTGAAGACCGTCCTGATCGACAAACTGGGGGTTTAATCCAGTTCCATATGGCCTTTCTTAACTTTCTTAATAGCTTTCTCAAATTGGGGCTAATGATGCTTATGGGATGAAACTGTTAAGTCCTATAAAAAAAGATGTAGATATAAAACATGTCACTTTCCTCTGATTATTTTTTTTATGTTGTCTCCCCCAAAACATGCATAAGTTCTTTTTAAGAAAGAGATTTTTTTTTCTCGATCTCATTCACAGATACATCCAAAAATATAAAATATTTATGAAACATTATGGTTCACTGGTGAATATTCTGAATCTTGACCCCATATAAGATTTCTGAAAATAGTTTCTGGAACCAAAGCAATGGCCTACCCAATATACTGATGCCTTCAAGGGCCAACCTGCTCAGCTCTCCAGTTCCCAAACCTCTAGGGCATTGGGAACATTTTCCAGTATAGCAGTCCTCTTGAGAGTGTGTGGGGTGCCTTCTGCTCAAGCAAATTTGTGGCCTCCTGAAGCTACATTACTTGCTTCTTTCTCTATGAAAAGAGGAGCGGATCGCGTGATTAGAAAGACCTCCGTGACTTGATTGAGACATTCATTTGTATTTCTTATGCTCCTCCTATGTGTTTTCGTGGCTCAGGGTAATGTGAATAAGAAGGACAAAGTTCCAGCTCTTATCCTTGGTTCCCGTCTTATGGAAACCAAGGGGCAAAGAGATAATAATGTACAAGATGAGTTCAAATGATGATAAATGTTATTTTTTAAGAAGCATGGTATTGTGTTAGAGTAAGTAGTGGGGACAGAGGAGGGCACAGTTTCCATCTGGTGCCATGGAAGACCTCAATGGCAAACAGGACTTGTGTGAACTGAGATGCAACTCAAAGGAAGTCAGCCAAGTAGATCTTTCCAGTTGGAGGGTCAATAAGTATGACGAATCTGAAGCAAGAATAAGCTTGGTGTATTTAAGGAGCAGCAAATGCAGTATGACTGGAAGTCCTGGGACAGGGAGTGAATGGAAGGAAATAAAGCCAGAGAGATGGGCAGGAGTCAGACCATGGCGGTCTACAGAGACCCTCATAGACTTAGTAAGAAGCTGGGTTTTCTTACTGAGGGGAAAATTATGCATTTATATGTATATAATATAATACTAACATTTTCAAATATATAAATATATTTTCAAAACTAAAGGTAGCTTTTTGGGTGTCGCTTCCATTGGTAACATACTCCTTGGTTCAAAGTCACAGACAACATGAAAGTTAGGTCTGCTTGAATTAAATTTCTAGTATGTGCAGGCAACTCATAGATGCTAGAAACCTTTTAAGTAAAATATTCTTTAAATATACTGAGACAGAGGACCAGAGGACCTAAGTGGTCATGGTGAGTATCTTTGCCATAGAGTGAATCCAGAATGCATGGTGAAACCTGAGGATCCATGTGTACTTGATTGTGATCAGAGACTTCAGAAATGTTCCCTTTGTTCTCTGCCTTCTTTCCCTTCCATGATTTATTAGAAAATAAACATTTGGTAGTTTAAGAATCCATGATTTATGTTAGTGAGATTGTGTGCACGTATCTGAGTTATCTGTTAGACATTAGCTAGTAAATTTCTGAATTATTCAGGAATCATTTGCTAACTTTCTACTCACACCAGTAAGCTCATCTATAGAAAAACTGCTCTTCTATAAAAATATGTCCATGTAGGAATTATGGGCGGGGGAGTTATAAAGTAATTTATCAGTTTTTAATGAGCACCTACTATGGGCATTGCACTAAGTGTTGGGGATACAACAAGGAACAAGAAATGCATAGCTTATTAATTGAGACCAGAAAGTGAACTAGCTTTTTTCTCTCTTTTTTTATGAAAAAAATGACAGTAAAATATCACGTATAATGAAAACTAAAACTCCTTCCTCAGAGATGACCATTTGCAATTGTTTTTTGGAATTTCTTCTACATATCTGCAGATGTATCTCTTTGTGTAAATGTTACTAAAGACACATTACATATGTCTTTTTCTATTTGTCTTCATCTTGAACATCTTTTTGTGGGAATACTCAGCAGTCAGCTCTTTTTAAATGGTTGTGAACTGACAGAAATAAATCATTTTCTTATGGGTCCGAGGAGGCTACAACGGGAACATGTAGAAAGGGATATCCCCCCTGATTCTGGAGATTAGGAAGGAGTTCCCAATTGATGCATGAACAGAGATCTGTGAGGTAAAAATGATAGGCAGGGTGGGAGGCTGGGGAAGGGGAAAGCCAGCATGTTGGAGGAGACAGCACTCCAGATAGAAGAGACCTGGGCAAATTTAGTGAGCAGGGGTGAGGATAGGGACGGAGAACAAGGAACTGAATGTAGTTCAAGTCTCTCAAAATTATATATGTAATTCTACTTTTTAAAAAATTATTTATCTATTTTTATTTGAGGAATCTCTACAAATCTCAAACATACAACCCTAAGATGAAGAATCACATGCTCTACCAACTGAGCCAACCAGGTGCCCCTAATTTTTAAATGTGAGATAAAATTTATATTTGAAACTTTTTTAAAACTTTGATGCAAATTGAAGAAATTTATAATGTATGTTGTGCAAGGTGGTTGAAACTGAGGTAATAACGCAACTCTTAGCAAGCCCATGGTGTCTTGTAGGGATCACCACTTTATTTTCCTTGAGCCCTTGGAGAAGAACTGAGTGATGACTAGAAGCATCAAGGGCTCGTTATTTTGGTGGAGGCAAATAGTGCAGAGATCAAAGGCATTATCAAGTAGTTCGAGAGGCAAATATTACTACTAATTTTTGTAGTACTTTATGGTTTAACAAATATTTCCACTTAGTCTTCACAGCATTTGTGAGAATCAGAAAAAAATTTAAAGTC
This sequence comes from Mustela putorius furo, assembly GCF_011764305.1. Taxonomy (NCBI): domain Eukaryota; kingdom Metazoa; phylum Chordata; class Mammalia; order Carnivora; family Mustelidae; genus Mustela; species Mustela putorius. Next base: position 2,517,529 of record NW_025421294.1, read on the forward strand.
TTAATTTGTAACATTTGCCGATTTTCATGGTATAAATACTCCTACTATGGCCAATTTTAAGCTAATAACATTTTAACAGCTGGCCCACAAATTCCTGAATATTTAACAATCAGGTCTCCAGCACACAATTATAAATAGTAGGTGGTACTCGGCTTCATTTTTTTCTCATTCCAAGTTTTACCTCTAAAGATGCTTCTGTGTTTGAGCCCTGGTATTCACGTTGGTCACAGGATGAAGTCTGCCTATGGGTTCTGTTTGTTGATGAGGCAGTTTCTTCAGCAAAGAAATTCAAAGATAGCCTGTGTCTCCTTTATCCTTTTAATTATTTAATAATACTTACGTATTAAGCATGTGGTAATGGTTATAGATGAAATCTCAAAAAACTTACAAGACAGCTACTATTATTACCTGCTTGTACAGATGCAGCAAAAACACAGAGATGGACGGCTTTGTCCAGTGTCGCCCAGTCGCTAAATGCAGGAGCTGGGATTGGAACTCCAGCGTCTGGCTTGAGTCTGTTCTCTTAACCACAGAAATATACCTGCAGCATGTGTAAGCCTGATGATTCACAGACCTGTACCCCTTGGGCAAATAGTACATTATACGTTAATTTAAAAAAAAAAGGAAATATACCTGCCACACATTAATATCTCAGCCCATATCACCTAAGACATTAGGCCCAAGTCAAAAACTTACATGTACAGTAACAGTTCATTTCGAAGTGAAATTGTAAGGCAGCAGCAGTGATGGGAAAAGAGGGGAAATCAGGACAGAGGAAAAGCACATTGAAGGGAATGCTGCCCACAGCCCCTGGGAAAGCTATTATGTGACCTCAGAGGATGTCTTCAGAGAAGCCAAACAAAGCTTACGTATCTCTCGACAGTCCATTCTGCAGATGGAAAGAGAAATTCATCCCAAGGGATGTTAACTCACCTGTACTTTTTTGGGTTGTCCATACGGGGATGCCAGGTGGGTCCTATGATGTCTCCTGTTTCACCAGCCACAGAAAATCCTGCGACACGAGGTTGGAAGGCTGTGGTACGGACTGTGACAAGGTGCCATTGAGCTACGCCTGTGAGTGGTTTAAAGGTCAGAGGAAGTGGCCACTGAAGCGGGCTCTTCAGTCAGTGGTGGTGGCTGAGGCAGCGGTGACCCGGTTCTGCTAGTACAGGTGTTGATTATGGCCCAAATTAAGAGAAGAAGACAGACCTGAGAGGATGCCTAAATTAGAGGGAGAGACTTCCTTTGAAAACTTCCAATGACCTTGAGTGGAAGGGTGTCAGTCTGACAATCCTAGAGGATTAATTCAATCTCCTTCAATTATACTCTCATAATACTTCTGTGTTCTTTATATGACACTTACATTGTACCACAGATGAATGATATGTGACTCAGAATCCTAGAATTCAATTCATTGAAGGTATATCTCTTTTTTCATCTTGATCCATTCTTTTATTAGTGCATATAATCAACAACTCCATCTACATCTGTTGACCTGAAAGCAATGTTGTATTCAAGGCCAGTTACATAAAATATGCAGGTGTCAGTGCAAAACGAAAATGCAGGGTCTATGTTCAAAAATGAGAAAGTGCTAGGTTGCCTGAATGGTGTAATTTTTTGGGTGACCGACTCTTGGTTCAGGCTGTGATCTCAGGGTGATGAGATTGAACCCTGCGTTGGGCTCTGTCCGGAGCTCTCTCTCTCTCCTTCTTTAAAATAAATAAATAAATCTTGGGCAAAAAAAGTACCCTAAGTGTACTAAAACATAAAGTTTTTTTTAAAAAAATATTTTGTTATAAAACATAATATGAATAATAATGGAGTAATAACAACCTTATAAATTACAAAAAATATTTCTGATGCTGTCATTTTAAACAATACTGTAAATAAATAGATGTGATCTTAATTGTTCAAAAATAATTTATTGGCCCCCTTCTCCAAATTCCTTTATTAGATCATTAATCTTAAACTTTGAGCAATACTGAAATATTTACATATATATTTTATTTTCTTTTTTTTTTTTAAGATTTATTTATTTACTTGACAGAGAGAGATCACAAGCAGGCAGAGAGAGAGAGAGAGAAGGAAGCAGGCTCCCGACTGAGCAGAGAGCCCGATGCGGGGCTCAATCCCAGGACCCTGGGATCATGACCTGAGCCAAAGGCAGCGGCTTAACCCACTGAGCCACCCAGGCGCCCCTCCATATATATTTTAAAGATTTTATTTATTTGTGTGAGAGAGAACATGAGCAGGGAGAAGGAGGCAGAGGGAGAGGGAGAAGCAGACTGCCTGGTGAGCAGGGAGCCCCATATGGGGCTGGATCCCAGGACCCTGAGATCATGACCCGAGCCAAGAAATGACTGAGCCATCCAGGGGCCCCAAAATATGTATATTTTAACAGCAATATTTAAAGTGACAGTGGTCATTGGTCATTCTTAAACTCAAGATTGAAAATATTTTTCTGTAATTTGTAATTTTGAGAAAAATCTGATGTAGCCGTTATTGGAGTTATGAGTATTTCATAAACCATGACAACATTAGGATAAATTTCTGCTAGCAAAATTATACAAAAGTTTTTAGTACATCTAGAACTGATTCCTGTGGAACAATTGTTCTAAGAAGATGTGATTTTTCATAAAAATCAGTTTTGAGTCTGTCTGAATTTAATTTTACATGTGAATTTATGCAATGGCCCTTTAATGTTTCCTCTGACAATTTTTATAAACTTACAGAAGGTGTACAAGAAACTACAAGTGACTTCATGATGTGCATGTAAATCAAAACATGTTTATGCCTTCTATTGCCATCTATTCAGTTACAGTGAAATTTGAATTTTAAAACTGTTTTTGTCATTAATCATGTCATCTCAAGCTTCATATGAAAAAAGTTTTCATTTATTTTTTAATTCAGTGCTACAGTATTTCCATTAATATCCGTTTATAAGCCTGTGGATATTTCATTTGCAATATGGCAGCATTGTTCAAAGCTGGAGATTCTAGGCTCTTTGAAGAATTCTCAGAACCCCCTGATAGGCTTTATTTCGATGTCCCTGTACATGCTTTGGTTCTGTAATAATAAACTGCCACAGTTTACTGTCTCCAACACCACTGTGCCTGTTCCCTGCAGCCAGGTCAGGCTCTGACCAATAGGCAAGTGGACCTTGCATCCCCGTTTGTCCTGGGCTCGCAACCACCTCTTTGCTGCTGCTGCTGCAGATCTACATCTCGGTTGTGCCCCAGCCAAGCCTTCAGGACTCTGTGGTGACCCAGACTGTCCTGAGGCTGGTCCTGTGTGCCGGGCGACCTGGTCTGCAGCTGGGTGCTCGAGGTGCCTGCACCGTTGCTGCTGGACCAGAGCCGTGTGGGCTCCCTCCTGTTTGGTACATCTCTGCTCACACCAATCAACAGCTAGGACTCTTCCGATGGTGACAGCCGAGCTCAACAAAATGATCTACTGAACAGGTCTCACACCCAAGAAGTCAACCCTGGTTTTATCTTAATTTTAGCAAGACATCTGTCGACTATGGAAAAATAAGGCCTAGTTCAGTGGCACTGAGATGTTTTTGATCGCAAACATCATAAGAAGGACATTTACACTGTGACTCAGATTACACACATACCTATATATATCTGAGGCAGAATTTTCCTGCAGTAATACTTAACATTAATAGGAGAGGCCCTCTGATAACTTCTGTTGAACTTTTAAGCACAGACAGCCCACTCAGTGGATTTCCCAACCGGTATCAGTTGTGACCTGCAGTTTGAAAAATGCTGGGCGGGTTGGTGGTGCAAGTCAGTAGTAGTCTGGCCATGATGACAGTTCGCAATTATACATCTTAAAGCTTTGCAGTAAAGTAGATGAACCCACTGGAGAATCTTGCTCAAAGGCAGTTCATTAAAGGAATGGTTGTAAAGTGGAGGCGAGTATTTGGTGATGAGCTGCGTCTCTTGATACTCCGCCCTGCCCAGTTGAACATTTTCATCTGTGGCTTGGATGAAACAGCCTGTGGTCCCATTCAACACAGGGAGTGCAACTTTGGGGCTCTGCATGCATGAGACCCATGCATATGAATCAGCATGGGAAGACAGAGCACCATGATGGATGTCACCACCCAGGGATACAGGAGCACACAGACAGGAAGGAGTCCACTCCTAGAGTGTGGGCCAGTGAGGCACCGTCTTGGTATCTTTGAGTACCATCCCCCAGCATGTGAATTATAGATAAAATAAGAAATTGGGGAAAAGTAGATTTCACATGCTTTTACTTCTCTCCAACACATAAAGACCAAAATGCCCATCAAGTAAAAGAATGTTCTAAAGCAAGAATGTTCTAAAACTTTTTGACAAAAGATTTAATTAAGAGGCTAAGGAAAGACTAAATTCTCAATCTTTCTTGATTTCAACTGAGATTTCCATAGAACTTTTTTTTTTTTTCCTGGGATGGCCCATTTTATGTGTCAGCTTGACTGGGCCATGCGGATGCCTGGGTATTTGGTGAAGCAGTATTGTGGGCGTGGCTGTGAGTGTTTCTGGATGAATTTAGCATGTGATTCTGCAGACTGAGTTAATCTGATTGCCCTCCTTAACACGAATGGGCTATATCCAGCCATTCGAGGACCTGAAGAGAACAAAAAGCTGCCTTCTTCTCAGTGAGGAAGAATTTCTCCTGCCCTGCTGCTTTCCAGCTGGGATATCAGATTTTTCCTGCCTTCTGACTGGAACTGAAACATCTGCTTTTCTTAAGCCTCAAGCAAACCAACCTTTGGGCCAAATCCATGCCATTAGTCCTTCCACCTCTCATGGCTTCAGCACTACAACATCGGCTCTCCTGGTCTCCAGCTTAACTAGTCACCCTGTAGGTCTTGGGATGTGTCTGCTTCCATAATCCATGAGCCAGTTCTTTAAAATACATCTCTTCACAGACACACATGTCCTGTTGGTTCTTTGTATTGGTTCTTTTTCTCTGGAGAACCCTAATAGTTGTAAAAAAATTTTTCAAGTTACTTCAATGTTCTTTTTATTATAAAAGCAATGTAGCTTTAAGTGAAAAAGATATGCAAAAAAAAAAAGAAGAAGAAGAAGAAGAAGAGCTGGAGAAGGAGGGGAGGGAAAGAGAAGGAAAGGAAGGAAGGAAGGAAGTGACAAAATCCATAATCCTACTAGTTTTAGTTAATCCCTCTTAGAACCTTGGTATATATACTTCCAGGTCTGTGAATGTTTATACACATGTATATTTAGTATAGTGAAAATGGAATTATATACTTTTTTAAAGTTTTGTTTTTTCAGATAATGATATATTTCAGCTCTTTCCATGTCAGTAAATCTCCATCCTCTGGATCTTTTAAAGCCAAATAATATTCTAGAACTTACCACCAATGCTGTGTTGATATTTAGATTGTGTTTAATATTTGAACATAAACAATGTAAACATCTATGCATCTATTCTGAGCATATATCCATTATCATTTCCTCAAGATAAATTCCTGTAGTGGAATTTCTGGAACACAGAAATGCACATTTTTAAAAAAAACCTTGTCCTCTTTTTTGGGGGCTGGGTTGGTATAAATTGTCTTCCAGGAAGCAGGTCCCAATTTGTACTTCTGCTAACAAAGTCTGAGTGCCTAACATGCTTTCTAAATGTGCACCATTTGCAGAAAACACAAACTGAGAGAAGTCATATGTTAATTACGTAACAGCAAAAATTTACAAAAATCTCAATGGTTTCACCTTTAAACAGGATGAGCATTGACAGAAATAAGTAAAAGTTCTTTCATTTTAGTTTATAATTTTTTTGTGTGTGTATATATTACTGGCTGTGAAAAACCTGCATTGTGCTGATCGTCTTTTGCTGCCTAACAAACCACTTCAAAACCTCGAGGCTTTGAGCAGCGATGTCATTTATTTTGTTAACACATCTGGATCTGCGATTTGGGCGGGCCTCAATGCAGTCCCTTCATCTGTGTTCTACTGAGCCTCAGCTAGTGTTGATGCTGGCTGTTTGTGGTGGGACTCCAGGTGAGGCTGTCACTCAGAACACCCACATGTGCCCTTTCCTTGGTTGACTGGTTTCCTCATATACAGTACAATGGCTGGCTTCTAAGGGCAAAGGTCATCACATAGTCCAGGTTGAGGTTCCATGGCTGTGATGACGAAGCCTTAGAAATCATCTAGTGTCATTTCCTCCAGTCACAGGCCCACCTCAACTCAAGAGAATATACCCCCCCCCCACTTCTCTATGGAGTGGTATCAGTATCCCATCCTAAGAGTAAGTGGAATGGGATATACTCATAGAGCCATCTCTGGAACATAAAATCTACTAACATATGTTCTGTAAAGGTGGTGTTTTAGCTTTAAGAACAGTGCAAATCAGTTACATATCCTGCATGCCAAATACAGTCTGAAGTTCTGTACTGTATGTGCCTGAGCATAAAAAGCATTTTTCCCTATAATTATCCTGCCGGAAATAGGGGCTAGCCTCATATTTGAGTATCTTCTATAGTGGGGTAATTTATTTTGCACAACTAAGTACTGTTTGTGTAAGGAAGATAACCTGAAACAAATTCAGTGCTTGCTTGTTTGGAGATGGTTTTAAAGGTCGTGTGCTAAGATCTGTGAGAGAGAAGTGAAGAAATTTTGAGAAGTTTTAGTCATTCTGGATATAGGACTTCACAGGTGAGTGTTCTAGATCATTGAAAATAGGTATTTTATACATCAGTTTAAAATGTGAGATGGGGTGCCTGGGTGGGTCAGTGGGTTGAGCCTCTGCCTTCAGCTCATGTCATGGTCTCAGGGTCCTATGATCGAGCCCCACATCGGGCTCTCTGCTTTGCAGGAAGCCTGCTTCCCCCTCTCTCTCTGCCTGCCTCTCTGCCTACTTGTGATCTCTCTCTCTCTCTCTCTCTGTCAAATAAATAAAATCTTAAAAAAAAATAAAAAGTGAGACAGTAAGTTGTATTATATACCCACAGAATAAATGTGTTGGTGGGGGAGGGACTATTCTCTTCACCTGTGGCTTGGGATAAAATTTCCTGTGTCAGCATTATACACATTTGTCTCAATTTGGACAGAATTGAAAATGGTATTTTTTAGAAACTGTACAAGATCATCAGAATTGGCTTAAGTGATGATAAATTCAGTGATGGCAAAGGTGGAGATACAAAATTGGAGTAAAATAATTCCATGAAATGAGTAAGGAAAAATACTGCTTCTAAGTTAAGATTATTTTATACAATTTATAGTTGAAAAAGCTGTTAAAAAATTCATAAATTCATAAACAGCTGACTATCAGCTCCATTGTTCTATAAATATTTGCTTCCTGTTTCCATGCAGAGTTTTTACTTTCAAATTATTTTTAGAACAGTATTAAAGTAAATGAATTTCTGAAGTATTCTCATTTTTAGTTTATTAGGGTTATTTTTCTCTTCTTGACTGTGTTCAGTTAGTCAAGTGATTTAAAATATTCCAAATAGATTAAGAACAACAAAATCTGGATTTCAACCAACATCATGATCTCTTCGTTCCAGTGCCTGGGATGTACTGGGCCCCTGGTGAATGTTCCTTGAAGTGAATGGATCTCTTAGCTCCCCTCTGCCATTTTGTAATTAGTCTGTAAGGCCAAGGGGAGGAAGAGGAATGGAATCCAGCAACCACTTCTGAGTGCTTGCTCCAAAGGGATCCCCTGCCCACTACCCCCACCATGTTCACTCATGCAAATATTTAAAATGCAGGAGAAGGAGGGATGCCAAAGAAGGTTGATCTTAACATTTTGAATGTTACCTACCATAGGAAAAAGAGGATATAGAGCATAAATGTTATGACAACCTTTTGGCGCTTGGCCAAACTCTCTGCCAGGTTATCCCTTGCCTGGAAGAATACTCTGAGGGACTAGGTCACACAGGCCAAACGAAGGAACACATTTATTCCACTTCCTGACTGGGCTTTTTGAGTGACAGACTCTCAGGGCCACAGGTGGTGGCCCAGCTCCTGTGGGCAGTATGCTGTAGGATTAAGCTTATGTTTGGATTACCCAAGTGACAAGGGTCTCGTTTCTTGGACCTGGTAGGCTGCTGTGGGACCAGGGTTGCCTGTGGCATGCTGCTACTGTAGGGGCGATGGACCAGCACTGAACTGGAGGCCCCATCTAACAAATTATACAGACCGATGCTAAATGTGGAGAACACCCTAGTATCTGAAATGTTAGAAACCTTCTAGCATTTTCCCTTAATCCATGCATGGCACCTCTTGATTTCTATTTATTATGCACTCCATGGTGGCTCCCACTCCTGTATTTTTTTCCTGCAAATTGTAGCTTTTAAAAAATACCTCTGTTGTCTGAATATCAGATGGGTTTGAGGATGTGTGAGCTTAGAAAAATGAAAGCTCTTTTTCTGAATGGTGGAATGGATACTGATTTCTTTTTCTTTTCTTTTTTTTTTTTTACACTTCCACACCAATCATTACTTTATTTACTTCATAGCACTTACCTCTTTCTTCTTAAATCTTAATTTTTATAAACCAATTTTCTTTTCTTTTTTTTTTTGGATACTGATTTCTACCGCAGATTGGTCAACAATATAGGCATGGTAATGTAATGTACATATTAAGAAATAGTGTTTCATAGAGGATTTTTGGAGATGTTCCATCTAGTTAGAAAAAGGTGACTGGTAAAAGGAAAGTAAGTCTTAAATAAGGTTATTGGTGGAGAGAGAGGTCTTTGATGTGGTTGCTGATGCTTTGGCAATGCTATAACTGTTGGGGTAGGTCCTAAAGTTGTTGATTAGCGACTTATTCTTGGGATGATCTATCTCTTGATTTTTTTAAAGCTATGAAGCAATATACAACAAAACGATGTGTACAAGGAGAAAGCTAACAATCCTATTTGTGATATCTCCATACTGCTTCACAAAGCATGAAGTAAAATATTAATAATAGAGTATGAGTAATTCCGTATATGTCTGTACATTAATTAGTTTTCCTAACAAATTTTACCAAAAAAGCACTCTTAACTTGGTTGGTCTCATTTAACAATAGACAATATTATGGTCAATACTCTATGTCAATCCATACAGCTTCAACTCATTCTTTTTAATATCCATACCACAGTATACTTACACTACATTTGAAGCTGTCGTGTTCTCATTTTTTTTTTAACTTCTTGAGCAATGCTTCTGTAAATGTTTTTGTAGCTACATCCTTACGTATGGATACTTAAAGGGTAAAAAACCTACTCCTAAAGGGCAACCCTTTTGTGCTTTTGGCAGGAATGCAACCTGGTGCAGCTACTGTGGAAAACAGTGTGGAGGGTCCTCACAAAGTTAAAAATAGAGCTACCATATGACCCAGCAGTCACACTACTAGGTATTTACCCAGAGAATACAAAAACACTAATTTAGAAGGATACATGCGCTTTGATGTTCATAGCAACATTATCCACAATAACAAAATTATTGAAACAGCCCAAGTTCTATCTATAGATGAATGGATAAAGAAGATATAGTGTGTGTGTGTGTGTGTGTGTGTGTGTGTGTGTGTAACATGGAATATTACTCAGGCACAAAAAAGAATGAAATCTTGCCATTTGCAACAACATGGATAGACTAGAAAGTATTATTCTAAGTGAAAAAATCAGAGAAAGGCAAATACCATATGATTTCACTCATATGTGGAATCTAAGGAATAAACAAATGAGCAATGGGGCGGGGGCAGGGAAAAGAGGCTAACCAAGAAACAAACTTTCAACTATAGAGAACAAACTGATGGTTACTAGAAGGGAGGTGGGTGGGAGATGGGTAAAATAGGTTATGGAGATTAAAAGGGCACTTGTGATGAGCACTAGGTGATGTATGGAAGTGCTGAATCTCTATATTGTACCCCTGAAACTAGTATGATACTGTGTTAACTAACCAGAAATTAAATAATTAAAAAAACCCTTACTCCTCACCTCTATTGGATTTTATAGATCCGTATCCAACCCAGTAGCCATTAGACAGAAACATGGCTGATCTGAGTGAAAATGAGCTATAATTTTTTTTTTAAGAGGGAGGGAGAGAGAGAGAGGTGGGGAGGGGCAGAGGAAGAGGGAGAGAGAATCTTTTTTTTTTTTTTTTGAAGATTTTATTTATCCATTTAACAGAGAGAGAGAGATCACAAGGAGGCAGAGAGGCAGGCAGAGAGAGAGGGGGAAGCAGGCTCCCCACTGAGCAGAGAGCCTGATGCGGGGCTCGATCCCAGGGTCCTGGGATCATGACCTGAGCCGAAGGCAGAGGCTTTAACCCACTGAGCCACCCAGGCGTGCCAGGGAGAGAGAATCTTAAGCAGGCTCCACATCCAGCGTGGAGGGCTCTGTCTCCCAATCCTGAGATCGTGACCTGAGCCAAATTCAAGAGCTGGATGTTTAACCAACTGAACCACCAGGCACCCCAAAACATGCTATAATTTTAAAATATACACCAGATTTCAAAGACTTAGTATGAGAGAAAAATGAAAATATCTCTAATAATTTTTTATTGTTTACATGTGAAAATAATACTATCTATTGCTAAATAATATTACTAAAATTAATTAAATGTGTTTGCTTTTCCTCTTTTAAATGTTACTATTGGGGAGGGTGTGTGCTATGGTAAGTTCTGTAAATTGTGTAAGACTGATGATTCACAGATCTGTACCCCTGAAACAAATAATACATTATATGTTTGTTTATTAAAATTTTAAAATTCCATATGTGAAAAAAAATTCCATATATGGCTCACATTTGTGGATTGTATTATATTTCTCTGAAGAGGAATGTTACAGATATGTAATTTTTTTTTCGCAGATGGCTCCAGGCATTGTCCTGAAGAAGTTTTTTGCTTTGTTTTTATTTAAATTTTGAATAGGTAATACATGCATACAGCCCAAAATTCAAAAGGGATAAAGGGTATAAGAAGTGCTTATAATAGTCCTCTATTGCTGCTATAACAAATTACCCCAAACTTGGTGGCTTAAAACAACACACATTTGTTCTCTTAAAGTTATGGAGTTTGGAAGTCTGAACCAGGTCTCGCTTACCTAAATACAAGAAGTTCTTTTTGTAGACTTGCCTTTGCCCATTTTTAGAAGTTGCCTCCATTCCTTGGTTCATGGTCCTTTACCATCTTCATGGCCAACTTCATGGGTCATATCTCCTAATCTGACTCTGTCTCCCTTTCTGTTTCTCCTTTCCACTGTTTTCAGCTTTGGTGAGAGTTTTCAGCTTTATTGAGAGTCAAACTTTGTTGAGTTTATATATCACATAGCAAACAATTCACCCTTTAAATGTATAACTCAGTGGCTTTTAGTGTATTCATAGAGTTGTGTATCCTCGATGACAGTTCTAGAACAATTTCATCACCCCCAGAAGAAACCCTGTATCCTGTAGCCTTCAACTACCTTCCAATCCCTCATTCTCCCAAGCTCCTGGAAACCACTCATAGAGTTTCTGTCTCTCCAGATTTGCCTATTCTGGACTTTTTGTACACATAGAAATACAAAATATGGTCGTTGGTGATGCTGCTTTCACTTAGCATGATGTGTTCTAGATTCATCCATGTTGTAGAGCGGATCAGCACTTCATTTGTTTTTATTGCCAGATTATACAGCATTCCACTCCTTTTCCACTTTTGAAGACCCTTTGATTCCTGGTCTTCTCAGACAGTCCAGGATAATCTTTCTATCCAAATTCAATTGTTCAGCAACCTGTGTCCCTTCTGCAATCTTAATTTCCTCTTGCTATTTAACATACATATTTACCAGCTCCAGGATGTGGGGGTTCCATTATTCTGCCTATCCAAGTGCCAAACTTCAGGAGATACCATTTACAGCAGAACACAAGAAACTCTCTCCCCAGAGGCAGCCCTGTTACTAGTATCTCTTATATTCCTAAGTCATAGTCTATGCATATGCAAACATATACATTTTTTTAATGTCACTCACTGTGGATACACTACACTATAAACTGTGTATACTGTCTTTGGCGTTGTTTTTGGGTTTTGGTTTTCTAGTCTTAAATCTCCTTTAGAGTTTGTAGTTATTTCCTCGGACTGCCATAACAAATCACTGCAGACTAGGTGACTTAAAACAACAGAAATGTCTTCTCTCCCAACTCTGGAGGGAAGAGGTGTAAAATCAAGGTGTGGGCCACGTGGGAGGCCCTCCAGAGGATCCAGGGTAGAAGCTATTCTTTGCTTCTTGCAGCCTCTCATGCAGCCAGATGTTCCTTAACTGACAGCTACATCATCCCAGTCTCTGCCTCCTCCTTCGTATAGCTTCCTGGCCTTCTCTCTGCGTGTCTTCATCTATCTTTTAGAAAGAAACTGTCATTAGATAGAGGGCCCACCCAGATCATCTAGACGATCTCATTTTAGATCCTAACTTAATGACATCTATAAAGTCCTTTTCCCAAGTAAGTTCCCATTCACAGATTCTGGGCCTGAGGACATGGGCATATCTTTTGGGACACCAGCTTTCACCCTCCTGCAGAGATCAGTCCAAATCCTATCTGTAGCCTCACATTATTCTTGAAGCAACTGCATGGGATTTCATGGTAAGATGATGCTTAAACAAGTGTCCTAATGATGGACGACTATATTGTTCTATTTATGGCTTTCCTTTTAAATTAGTTGTCAAAATATTTTGAAATGGCCTGTAAGTTTTCATAAAGGTGTGAACTTTAAGAGACAGAAAAGATGATGTAGACTGTCTTGTGGAATTGTGCAGGGAGCAGAATTTAGCAAAGGAACTTGAAAGAGGGTATCAGCTGTGCCCACGGCTGTTGAACTTGGAGGTTATTTTATACTGAAGGAGGTACTGGAATCCCGCTGAAATATTTCAGGTTTGTGAAGGGACCTGGGGTCATTGTGACCAGGGAGTATGACAGGGCCCTTGTTGGTTCCTTCCCAGCATTCCTTGTCCTTCCAGGGCGCAGTGGGCTTGCTTCCACAATGAGCGCGTGTTTATAGACTTGCTTGAGGAGCCTTGGAGAGAGGCGAGCAAGCAGCCAGGCAGGCCAGCATTCGGGAGCAGCCTTTATTCCTCTGGGGAGAGCGAATGTCCTGGAAGCTGTTTACTGTTTAACCAAGTGTTTGCCAGTAGGACAGATGTCTTGCCCACACACAATGCACGATCTGTAACCGGGTGGCAGTATCTGGTTAAATCACCCTCCCCGTGTGATTTCTAATGCTGCGTTTTGTGTCCTGTCTTCATTTCCCATAGATTGTGCAGTGAGAATTTCACGTGTGAGCTGCATTTTGGTGCATCTACCCACAACACTTCCCCCTCAATACGCACGTACATACACACACACACACACATAAGCACACACACCCCGACAGGTAAACTTGGGCTGTTGTGTTTCTCAAGTAAGGCTTTTAGATAAAGCCTGAGGTGAGGCGCTGCGGGGTTCCAGTGGCCTCCAGCCCAGAGACAGTTTGCACAGACTGTGTTACACAAAGGCACGATTCAGGGAGGGCTCCAAACAAGGGCATATTGTGTCCCTGTCACTTTGTTGGGAGTCCTGTTAATGGCTGACATGCACTGGGTCCTCCAGTTTAAACGTGTATGTCCTATTTGGCAGGAGCAACCTGAGGACTAATACTTATGCAGACTGACTGCGTTGGAGGGAGACCCGAACACCCGGGCTGCCGAGGAACCTATCCTCCCCTCTCCTTTCCGCCAGCTTTCCTCAGGATTGCACCCTCTGCCCCTCCCCCACCACCCCCAGCCGCTGCTAGCCTCCCATGTGACTCCAAGCCCTCAGGGCCCTCTCTGGGACTCAGTTCTAGCCAGGCTCAGACGGCCTAAAGGGGGGGGGGGCGGTAGGCATCCCAAACCTGACAGGACAGAGCAGCACCCTCTCCCGCCCTCCAAGGAAGTAACTGCTTCAATGTTGTTAGATGTGACTCTCTTGCTCTTTGTGAGTCAGGATGGATGGTTGTCGGGTTCTCCCTAGATTACTCAATCAGACAATTAAACAAGCACACAATGTCCATTTCTCCATGCTGCCCTCAGGAGGAGACGAGCCATCTGTCTTCCTCAGCAGAGGAAGAAACCCTCTCACCTCTCTGCCACAGCATGGAGCTCAAATAGAGCTAATACGAATATAATGCCTGCTAACACTCACTGAGTGCTCAGTATATGGCCAGCCCTTTTCGAGATGATTCCTATCAGTCTTCACAGGAAACCGGGGAGGTGGGCCTTATGACTGACACCATTTATGCAGATGGGGAAACTTAAAGCACAGAGAGATGAGTGGCCAAGGTCATGCCTTGAAAAGGAGCTGCTTCAGGGCTCTTTCGCTCACTGGGAAGACGACCCCACCCCAAGTACCAGGCTGGGCCAGTGAGAGTGGGCTCTCACTGGCCCAGCCTAGTCCTCTTTGGGGCACACTGACAAAGAAGGTGGGTGTGCACTGGTGGGGAGGGGCCATTTCTTTCATTGTCTATAATGTAAGGATGACATAAGACCTCATCACAGGCTCCATTCCCATTACCTTCAATAGCCTGGCAAGTTCTACCGAAGGTAGGAGTAATTGCTCCTATTCTTTTTATAAACACGCCATATATTAAGGATGGCCTTTTCCTGATCATCGTCTCCCCCTGGAGTAGAAATGAAAAGACAGTAAACACACTGTGTCAGTTTTAAGGAGGATCCAGGACCACCTCTCTTCCGAGCCTTGTTGGCCATATTCGTTCAAGTCAAGATAATCAAAAGCATCTTCTGGTTCTATGTTTGAAGAGACACGATCCCAGTGAAGAATGTTCAATTATTCTTTGCACTGGGCCTCCTGGGGCACTCCCAAGTGCCCTTCCTGTCATCATTTGTCTCCTTGGAATTTTATCCACTGTTTGTGGCATTGACTGAAACCATTTTTAGTCAGCCAAGTGCTTATCTAATCAATTCCTTGGGTTGGAACTAGGGCAGCTCCATATGTGCAGAAGAACCTAGATCATGTGAGGGAGGGAGGGGGGACATTCCCTGTGCCTAAAAGACTCCCTCACTCCTCAGGAGTGCCAAGGCTCTGGTATTTCACCATTAGTTTCCATGCTTGCCTTAGACATTTTCGCCTTCAGGCCTTTGTGCCAGTCAAGACTGAGTTGGGCTGGGGCGCCTGGGTGGCTCAGCGGGTTAAAGCCTCTGCCTTCAGCTCAGGTCGTGATCCCGGGGTCCTGGGATTGAGCCCCGTGTTGGGCTCTCTGCTCGGCGGGAAGCATGCTTCCTCCTCTCTCTGACTGCCTCTCTGCTTACTTGTAGTCTCTGTCTGTCAAGTAAATGGATAAAATCTTTGAAAGAAAGAAAAAAAAGACTGAGTTTGGCTTCATGTAATGGGAACCCAACTTTCGTTGTTTCACCAAATAATTTGTCTTCTCACGTATGAAGTCTGGAATCACTAATGCAGAATGGCACATGCCAGAGGAGGCTGCCCAGGGCTCCCACCCCTGTGCCATGGCCTCCTGCTCCAGTACCTTCTGTGTGTGTCTTTTGTCTTCACAGTGGTAAGATGGCTGCTGTGCCTCTGCTACCTGTTCTATCCGCATTCCAAGTCAGAATGAACCAGGAAGAAGAACAAAAGGAACAAAGCTCAGTGCCAGGTAAGTCCGCCCACTTTTATTAGGCAAGCGGTCTCCTTCCAAACCTCCACCCTCTAGACTTACTGATTCACCTCTGTCTGAAAAGATGTTTGGGGTGGGGGAGAGTAGTTATTGGTTTTCACTGGGCACTTGCTTCTTTGGGCAAATTCAGGAGTTTCTTCAGTAAGACAAAAGGGGAGATTGCCTCTGACATAGGGCCCTGGCAAAGACCACCACACCTCCTCTTGAACGGGAATGTGTTTTGAAACGTTAGCATATTAAGCCATTACTAAGCTAAAAAAAATTGGGGTATGGTAGCCTGTTACTCTTTTCCTTCCACTAAAAGAACCAAGGGCTGTCTAGGGACACTGGACTCTGTGACGTGGGGTTGTTGAAAAGAAAAAGTTTAGGCCCAGAAAGATGACAGCTGTGTCCTTGTTGTACATCTGCTTAGGGTCGGCCTTGCTTCTGGGACGTGGTTACGTTTCCTCTGGTCAGGGTGTCTGAACACTACTGACATTTTGGCCCAGGTCGTTCTCAGATGTGAGAGCCGTGCTGGGCATTGTAGGATGTTTATCCTGGCCTCTACCCACTAGATGCCAGTAATTCCGGCCCTCGCCCCCAGCTGTGATAACCAGAACTGTCTCCAGACACTGCCAGCTTGCCCCTGGGTAAGAATCACTCTTCGGGTCTATTCCACTCCCCAGAACATTGCTGACAAAACTCCTCTTTTTCCTGGTTTTTGAAATGAGAAGTGTGGTCTTGACCTGCTCCCCACAGCAGACCTTGACCAAGTAGGGCAGCAGGAGGAGGAGTGCCTCCCGGCACAGTTAGAGCGGGCTTCTTCTGGCCTGGCACCCTCAGTCCCTCATATTCGAAGCTCAGCATCCTAGGGGCAAAACTGGGGGCTGCCAGTATTAAATAAAGACAAAAACATGGGATGCCCAGGGATATTTGACTTTCCAATAAACAACAAGTAGTCTTTTAGTATAAGGAGGTCTCACACAACCCTAAATGGGAAGTGTGGGTCTGCATTCTCAGTTTGGATCATTCCTAGGATCGCCTTCTGCTGCCACGTTACATGACGTTTGGCACAGCTACTTCCTGGTGCTGCTCCCGAGCACGCTGGCAGCCGAAAGCTCTGATAGAAAGGTGTCCCACAGACTCTGTGCCCTTACCCTGACCTTGAACCCCATGTGGTGCCACGCAAAGTCACCAGGCCCTCAAATTACAGTTCCTTTTTCTGCACCCTCATATCTTGAATGCATCAGGCCCATTCATTTTCACCGACGAAGTCATCCTTTGGCTGGGCTGCTCCCCTTGTTCTCTGTATCTGGGGGGCACAGAGAGTGTTCCCCAGGCAAGGGGCAGGATTGTGTTACCAGAGAAAATCCAGGTCAGCCCCAGACTCTCCAGAGCCAAGCTGCCAGCACTGGGAAAGTAGGGCGTTTGCCTTCTGCAGGTGAGCATTGATGTTCCACCTGAAACACTCAGAAACACTCAGAAAGTGTCCCCGGATTCAGCTTGTGGCCTGCTGCAGATGTGCCTCTGATATATCAGTGACCTATCTTAGGGAGCCACGGGATACATGAGCATGTTTAAATCCAGAGGGATCCTGCATTAAGGAGACCTGTTGGACTTTGTTTAAACCAGGGTTCCTTCACATTATTGGACAGTCTTTTCCTTGCCCAGTATCTATTACCAGAATGTACTTGGGCATTTACCGCCAATGCAGATAACGTGTAGCATAGCAGACAATGGACAAATATTTATTATACATATATATAGTGCTGGGCCAGGTGCTCGGGATATAGAGGTTTGTCCTTTGTAGTTCTTAAAGCAGTTGTAAATATTTAATTAACTATAATTATTTGTTTAGTGTCTGACTCCCCCAATAAAAAATTCATAAGGGCAAGGATGTTACCCCTTTTACTCACTATCATGTGGCCAGCCCCTAAGAGTTCCTGGCCCATTATAGACACTCAATAATTATTACTTGAATACATAGAAAAAAAAAATCTTTGTCCTTTGAGAACTTCCTGTCTAATACAATGGTCCTCATAGGACTGCAGAGCAGAATCATGGGAGGAAGTTTTTTAAGATATAGGTGTCTGGTCCCCACAGCTGGAAATGGTGTAAAAAGATGGGGAGAGGGGCGCCTGGGTGGCTCAGTGGGTTAAAGCCTCTGCCTTTGGCTCAGGTCATGATCCCAGGGTCCTGGGATCGAGTCCCACATCAGGCTCTCTGCTCAGCAGGGAGCCTGTTGCCTCCTGTCTCCCTCTGCCTGCTTCTCTGCCTACTTTTGATCTCTGTCTGTCAAATTAAAAAAAAAAAAAAGATGGGGAGATAGTGTTCTATAGACAAAGCTGAGGTTTGAGACAATGCCCCCGACTCTTCAGGAAGCATACATACACATACCACACTTGGAATTAGATGGCTTCGTTGAGTTCTCTCTTTTGTCTGCCAAGGCCAGCAAATCTGGACCTCGCTTATGCCCCTAAGAGGCCCCAGGAGAAAAGCCACTTGGAAGCTAGGGGCTCACCAGGGAGCAACAATCCCTGCTTTCCAAGGGACCAGAATAAAGCCCAGAACATGTTGGTATGCTGAAATGGAGTAGACCACTTACTCATTTCCAGAAGACATTTTAACTTTCCTTTTTGAACCATAGCCTGGGCTCCGAATTTCAAGCCTGGCCCTAACTTCCCTCTTCCTCCTGTGAGCTCCTTACTGTTCACACATGATTCTCTCTGAGGCTCTGAGATAATTTGTCAGAGCACACTTGTAGTCCCTGGCTTTACTTGAGATAGAGCAAGTTCCTATTCTAGCTCCTGGTAGGGGTTTGGCCTCCCCATGTCTCACCGCCCATCACTGGCCTCCAGTTTAGCTGGAGGCAGACCATCTGCTTAAGGAAGCCTTTCAAGGGAAGACTTCATACACGCAGTATCCCGTAGAACTCCCATTTAAATGGGCTTATTATCAAAGCTGACTTTTTTATTTCTGCACAATGCTTTCAACATTGATGGAAATCTGAATATAACTGCATCTCCTCAAGAATCTTGGATATACAGAAATTTGAACTCATTTATCGTATCAGGATCTGGTTTGCTATATATATACACACATGCACATACATATACATATATTTATATATACTATCTAACAACATACTTTCCAGGGGTCTCAGGTGTCTTTTTGCACTGAATTGTAGTGGAAGTGCATAGCTTCTTTGTTTACTAATGCGTAAATTATGCAAGTTTCCGTTCATCATTCTACTGAAATGTGATGATTTATCACCTTAACTGGGCTTCTGAATCCTCATCCTCACTAGTCCTCTTCCTTAGAATTGGTTAATTCTTGTTACTTACTTGTATCTCTCTCTTTCTTACGCAATTACCAAAAGAAAAAAAAAGAATAGAACAATTAAAGATTTGAATCAGCTGCTAAAAAGCCAGCATTTACAAAATTCTAAAGCATAGAACCCTAGCAGTAGCTTAAGTGAATAATGCAGTATGCTACTTACAGAATTTGGAGCAGGACTTTGATATAAACTAAGAGACTTTTCAGCTAGATTTTTCAGTTTTGCATGTTATGTTCCAGTAAACTGACCTTTCTATGTTGAACATGAAAATAACCTTGGTTGTTCTGTGTAGATCCTTCTACTTCTTTTTCATGCGATGCCTTGTCCATCTCAGAATTTTTTTTTTTTTTTTAAGATTTGTATTTATTTATTTGACAGACAGAGATCACAAGAAGTCAGAGAGAGGTGGAAGCAGGCTCCATGCTGAGCAAAGAGCCCGACGAAGGACTTGATCCCAGGACCCTGGGACCATGACCTGAGCCGAAGGCAGAGGCCTCCACCCATTGAGCCACCCAGGCACCCTCCATCTCAGAATTTAACTGCACTATCTCTAGTCCAACTGAGATGCTCCCTCAGGACTCACAGTCTGTGTTGATATCCATCATAACCCATGGCCCTGTCGTCACGGCATTGTCTATCTGTCCCCTGTAGTTGACTGGCAGCTCCCCAGGGATGTGGGGGGTTGTTGAGGGAGTCCTCTTCAGCTGTCCTGGCTAAGACCTGCATTGCTGGCTCAGAGAGGGCCGTACCAATCCCAGGCACTGACCTCCAGATTCTTCTTTCCTGGCTGACTCCTAGGAAAGATCAGTCTTCGAGGAACCTATTGGTCACTCCAAAGAAATGTTAGCCTTGAATTCTTCATGGTATTTTAGAATGCTGGGATCTCCACAACACAGTAATTGCGAAGATAGAGAAAATACTCTCCTGTTGTTTTTCTATTTCAAATTTCATTGATTGCTATGCCTTGTTATTTCCTGCCATTTTCTCACTTTGGATTTAATTTGCTCTTCTTTCTCTGATTTCTTAAGGTAGGAGCTTTGGTAACCAATTTGAAAACTTTCTCCTTTTCTAGTAAAAGTGTTCAGTGCCATAAATTTCCTTCTAAGTACTACTTTAACTTGTATCCCTACATTTTGAGATGTTTTATTTTTATTTCCATTCGGCTAAAATATTATTAATTGCCCTTGAGAATTTCTCTTGGAGCCCTGGGTAGTTTAGAAGGGCATTGCTTAATTTGCAAATATTTGTGGATTTTCCAGATATCTTTCCGTTACTCGCTTCTGGTTTAATTCTGGCTATGGCCAGAGAACATATTTTGCATGATTTCCTAGTCTTTTTAATTTGTTAAGGTATATTCTATGGGCTGGAATATGGCCATATCTTGGTGAGTTGTCCATGTACACTTAGAAACAATGTGTACTTGGCTAGTTAGTTGGAGTATTCTATACACGTCAGTTAGGACAAGTTGGTTGATAATGTTTTTCAGGTCTTTATCCTTTGTATTAACTGAGAGAAGAGTGCTGAGGTTTGTGTATATAATGCTCACTTTTTCTCCTTCATTTCTGTCTCTTTTTGATCCAAGTATTTTTTTTCAAGATTTTATTTATTTATTTGACAGAGATTGAGAGCACAAGTAGGCAAAGAGCAAGACAGAGGGAGAGAGAGAAGCAGGCTCTCCCCTGAGCAGAGAGCCCAATGTGGGGCTCAATCCCAGGCCTCTGGGATCATGACCTGAGCCAAAGGCAGCCGCTTAACAGACTGAGCCACCCAGGCGCCCCGATTCAAGTATTTTTAATGCTCTGCTGTCAGGTGCATCCAAATTTTGGATCATTGTCTTTCTGGATAACTAACCCCATTGTCATTATACAGTGTTCCTCTTTATCCCAGAGACAGAGGGTTTTTTCCTCACCCCAGTTGCACTGTGGGGTCAGTGTTGGTTGCCTCCTCCTCCTCCCACTGCTTTTGTTTTGCGGAGGAGATGCTGGGGAAGAATCCAGGCAAAATTTCAACCCTTTCTGGCAGTGGCTGCCCTTCCCCTCACCCAGCCTGTCCCCTGGAGATACTTTCCCGTGCCTCTTGCCAGTCCTTCCACAAGTGCCCTCCAGGTCAGTGCAGAAGGGCCTGCATGACCTGCCCTCCTATCCATGGCTCCCAGGGTTCTCCTCTCTCCCTTGCCCATACGTGCCCCCTGCCAGTGAATTCTCTAGTGGTTTCAGCTGACTCTTTCTCTCTAGAGCATGTCTAGCTGCATCAGCCCTGGGGATGGAGGGGGCTCACATCCTGTTTCATCTGTCTTCCTTTGGTTTACTTAGTTTTAGTTGGTTAGTTAGCTGGTTGTCTCATGACCTCAGCTCTCTAATGAATTTACAAAAGGTTGTGAATATGCAAGTCTGCCTTTTTATTGTTTGAAGAGCAAGAATGCAGCTCTTTTTCGCTTTCTATGTCTCATGTGTCAACGGAAAGTATGGATTATTATTTTATTGAATACCCCCATCCTTTCTCAAAAAGAATTCGAATGGCAATCTTAAGAATATCTTTCTGGAACCCAGCCTAATATGAGATCCATTTCCTTGCCCTTGATACTAGAGCCAGACTTTCTGAAGGGGGGGGAAGGAAGAAAGGATAAAATGCCCAGGAGAAGAATTCCTGCTTGGGCTTTCCTTTTCTCATTGATGGAGGTGGAGTAGGATAGCGTTAGTATTGTTCTTCCATCCCGAAACAAAGGGTTTGAGCTTGGAAGGCTAGACAGTCTCTGGAGGCCAGAGGAAAAAAAGAGAGCAAATGTTTAACTACTTCTAAATGAACTGAAATGAGGGGTGCCTGGGTGGCTCAGTCAATGAAGTGTCTGCCTTTGGCTCAGGTCATGATCTCCGGGTCCTGGGATGGAGCCCCACAGCAGGCTCCCTGCTCAGCAGGGAGTTGTCTTCTCCCTCTCCCTCTCCCTCTGCCCCTCCCCTTGCTCATGCTCTTTTTCTCCCTCCCTCCCCATCCCCTCATGCTCTTCATCTCCGATAAATAAATTAAATCTTTAAAAAAAAAATAACTGAAATGAAAACGCTTTCAAAACCTCTTTATGGAATTAAACCATATAGGAGAGTAACTAATAGTACGCATTTTGTCTTCCTTCCCCACCTTCCCCGACACCCCCTCTTTTCTCCCCACCGTGTTGGGACTTCAGTCCGCCGCCCCTTTGGGAGAAGGCCGAGAGGCTGGGCAGGAGTGGAAGATGAAACACTGTTTGCTCCTGCCACTCACGTCTGTTAAATGGTGGCATCCACCCCTTGGTCATGTTTGCATCACAACACACATCATCAGCTTGCTTTGACTCTGACACCATTTTATAGGCTTAATAATAATAAATCTATGCCTGAAATAGTTTTGCAGATTATAGCAATCAATCAAAATTCAGGGAGCCCAAGACCATTAATGTCATCAGCAGTGATGCAGCACCCCGGGAATCCATCTAAATCAGCCATTATGATGGAAAATATACCTTAAGAGTCTAAAGAGAGAGAGGGGAGACAGGCATAAATTGCAGTTCTATTTTTATCAGCCATCAAGTGATGATTTTCTTCGGAGGTTTTGTTCCTGGGAGAAGATGAAACTAGGGTTTGCTATCCGTACTCCAAAGCGTAAACTAGGAAGATTTTGCTGGTCCTGGGACTAAGAGCACCAAAACCCAAGCTGTAGACACCTTTAAGCCGAAGCACTGGGAATTTTTCTTTTGAAACTTGCCAGTGAGATAAGTCCAGGCCTTGTACTCTGCCTTTCTGGGTAGACGGCTTCAATTGCTCACGTGTTCCACGTGTCAAAACAGATCCTAAAGGAACACTCAGCTGGGAGAGGCTTGAGATCCTGCCACAAGGAGGTCCCCAGCTGTCCACAAAGATCACTTGTGGTTAATCACAAACTGAGGATGAGGGGTAGTGAGGATGAGAAGTTTCCTTCTCAGGCCTTTGATAGTCTGTATCTTCCTATAAGCTCTCAAAGACTTATTTCCTGTAAGTCGATATGGTATGGTAAAAGTAACTGAGCTTTCAGAGTCAGGAAAACGGAGTCCTGGCTGTTGGGCTGATTATAGTAATCTCACCTTTAGGCACCTTCTTTCTCCATCTATAAAATGAGCAGATGGCTCCATATCAGGCATTCCAAACCTGGGATCCATGGATTAGATCCAGATGTGGGTTTTGTTTGGTTTTGCCTTGGTGACTGTGTTTGTGAGCTAAACAATGTTGGAAATCTTGGTAAAGTTCACATACAAACTACCATTTCATCTTCTCCCCAAAAATTGGCGGTGCTGGCTACATGGGGCCTTATCCCCACATGGCAGCTACGCAGCATTGCTGTCTAATGAGGGCTGCTTGTGACACAGCCTGCCCTCTTCCTGAGTACCCCAGGATCCCCACCTAATGTCTTGCCTGCCCCTGCCCCCGTGACTTAGTCACATTAGTTGTCTGGCTCTTGGAAACACAGCTCCTGGATTATATGATCTATATAAAGGGTGATATTTAACTTTGCCTACTAAGGCAGAACTTTCTTTCTTTTTTTTTTTTTTAAAGATTTTATTTATTTATTTGCCAGAGACAGAGGGAGAGAGAGCGAGCAAGCACAGGCAGACAAAGAGGCAGGCAGAGGCAGAGGGAGAAGCAGGCTCCCTGCCGAGCAAGGAGCCCGATGTGGGACTCGATCCCAGGACCCTGGGATCATGACCTGAGCCGAAGGCAGCTGCTTAATCAACTGAGCCACCCAGGCGTCCCAAGGCAGAACTTTCTTAAAAGACTTTGAAAATAAAGTCCTTAAAAAAAATAATGGAAGGTAGAAGTCCCAAAGAATCATATATTGTATGGATCCTGCATTTTCATTCTTCACCTCAAACAACCACTATGAGTACAAGCAACAACAGATGAGTAACTAACTGTTGACTTCTTAATTCACAATAGAAAAATAAGATCTAGTTCATTTTTATAGCCTCTTTCATTTTCAACTCTTTCACATGTCCTAGAAAAACTCATCACAGGCCTAGGGAACAGGCAAGAAAACTGGAATTTGGAACTTTTCTCTAAGCATTGAGTTCTTGAGCCAGGAATAGGCTCTCCACCCTCTCACTATTCTTTCTCTATTAGCAGTATTAACTGTTTGTTTGCTGTATTTGGTCCGTATCCTCAGGCCTCCTATGGCTGCTTCACATGTCAATTATAAGCTCCTTGAGAGCAGGGATGAGATATAGAGCTTTTGTAACTTCTTGCCTTCCAAGTGCATTGCCAAGCAGAGCCTAGACCCATCCAAAGTGGTCACCAAGCAAAGACCTACTTTTGCAGTATCGACCAGTGTAAGCATGTTCCTTTCAAGGAATCCAACAAGTCCACAAGATAAGCCCATCCAAACTATGATGCAGGTGCTCTGATTGTGGACAAGTTCTGAGGTCCCGGGGGGGTTCTCGTTTAAGCAATCAGAGCCAGAACACTGGAGAGTAACAGTGCAGTTGACGGTTGATGTTTCTGGACTCCTTGTATTAATTTCGCTGCCCTCTGTGGCTAAGCTGTTGGTACCAGATGAGTCCCTCTTCACCTCATTTCCCACTTTTTCCACAGCCTCCCCTTCCTCAGTCTTCCCTGTGGATTGATAATGGCAAGGCAATGGCCCTTTCCCTTCTTTGCACCCTTAGCCATGGTCTCAAATGGAACTTGTGACCCTTTTTATATGTTTTCTGATAAGAGAAAAATTGATTCCGTGGCAGGGAGTGGTGACCTTGGCAAAGTCAAATAATTTAATATGCCACGAGGTGCCGGGCCCATCCATCGGGTTCGTTTGCAGTCATTGCTGGTACTGTTTTCCTCTGAACAATACGGCTGTTGAGTGGGACTGAAGTGGTGGTCGTCCGTGCAGCAAGCTGCTAAAAGAGCCTTCCAATTTCATTGTTAATGGGAAAATAAAATCAGTTACTGTATCAGAAAAAGCTTTTCAGAAAAATCAGGTCATTCTGTGGTCCACGGCCCTTTTATTAGGATTAGAATCACGTGACTAGCTACACACATAATAAAATGGGGCCTCATAGGTCTGGGAAGACAGGCAAGAAAGTTAAGTTTTCAAAACTTTCATTAATTATTACTTCCTTGACACAACAGAACTGTGGGAGCTTTGGGAAGAAAGTGGCCTCAGCTTGGCCAGAAAGGTAGTTGAAGCCACAAGTGGTCTCTTGGAAAAAAGAAAAACCAGATTTTCTCATGTGAATCTGCAGCCTGCTCCCTTCATTGAGAGACCAGGCCCTTGTACACGATCCATCTCTTTCCCTTAAAATTACACTGGCCATCAGCTCTTGACGTGGGCTTGAAATCAGGCACACTTGATTTTATATCTGAGCTCTTCCATTTACTGGGTGATCTTGGGCAAGTGACTTCATCTCCGTTGCCTCGCTGTAGGATTGAAGTGAGATTGTGCTTAAAAAGTGCTTCTCACTCAGAGCCAGAGGTCAGAAAGTAAGAGCTGTATCAGTGTCATTGTTACTACCAGGCTTGGTCCCTGGTTCCTTAATCACCTGTGGGCTCCACACGCTCCCTGTCTGTCTACCTCTCTGAATGGCCTTCTCTCTGTACCCAGGCTTCCCTGCTGGATCACTTCCAGCTTCTCCCCTAAAGAGCACTGAGGGAATGGCGTCCTTTTCCTTTCTTGGGATGGTAACATGATAACCTCCAGGCACTTTCACATTCCTCGAAACAGAGCTGTAATCTAACAATAGGCGCTCCCTGAACTGTGGGCACCCAGAGCCTTGGGGCAGAGCAGAGCTCAACCTGTCTGAGCTCGTTGGACCACCCAGCTAGGGAGTTCTCTGAACCTTCCACTGCAGGGAAAATCACAACACAGCAATCCTTTGTTTCTGCCCAGAAATGTACTTCCAAGGTGCACGCAAATTTTCTTTACAGTACTCCCAAGCATCTGCTAGCATCCTTTGGGCACAGAGGCCAAGACCACCTGAGTTTCCTAGTGGCCTCCTGGCAGCCAGCCAGTGCTTCTCAGGACCTGGAGATGGGGGGTTCTTTTCTGAGCCCACAAATCTGTCATTGTTGTTGTTGTTGTTGTTTTATTGGAATCATCAGCCTTAAAAATTACAAATTTTTCACATGTATATTTGGATTTGGGGCTTTTCTTGATAAAAACTGGAGGTTCCGACAACATTGAGCTAGCACCTACTTTTTTATGTTAATCCCCTGGCCCACTAAGTACCTGAGTTTGCAAATCCTGACTGGAAGTTATTGGACTTTTGTCACAAACCATAGCCTCTTACAACTGGGGGAGGCCATAGGATTAAGTCGTCCAGGAAGCTAATCCCAGAGAGATTAAAGATGTGTCTAAGGTTTGCAGAACATTTGTGGCAGAAGAGAAGCTGGGGTTCCTAGAGTCAACACCCTTCCTCAGGGCAACATGCTTTCCCTATAGTCTGAAAGAAATAGTGTGGGAACCTTGGGTTTCAGAGACCTGTCAATCCTCTTCAAGTTCCAAGGGTGTGATTCAAGGATCTAAGAGAACCATTCAACCCATGGTCTCTCTTCCTTCTGCCTCAATACCCAGAATTCCTACTGTTCATGTATCACAGTGTTCATCTGTGGAACAGTGAATTGTACTGGGTTAAGACCTCAGAGTAGCAATGTTTACTCAGAAAATGGGTCAATTAAAACTTTTCCCTGAGTGCTTGCTTGACCTCTGTCCTGGCCAGCTGAGAGCAGGGAGCTCAGAGAATGGGCTCTGGGCAATTCTGAGCTGAGGCTGGGGTTGTAGAGTATAGCCTGATAAAGTAGAAAAGTCAGAGTTGTGAGTTATGAACCCAATATAGTCAGTGGCTTCCCTTGTAATCAGTTTCTACCCCCATGAGATGGGGACATTTGGCATGGTGATGTTTGAGGTTCAAGAGCCTCCCCAGGCCAGGCAGTCCACGGTTTTATACACAGAAATGTCCCAAGTGATGGTTGTTCCTGGTCTGAAAGATCAGCATGAGGGTCTTTTGGAAGCCAAATCCGTGGGATTACGGGACCTGAAGGCAAGAAAGTGGCTTGCCAATATGAGGTTGAAAAAAATTTTTTGTAAACCCTGGGAGGTAATCCTTCTCTGTCCTTGGGTGCACTCATCTCATTGCTTGAAGCTGACAGATGGTGGCTGTTGCCTATATCCCTAGAGCAAGAGGAGATCCTACCCACATTCTTTCGGACCAAGTGAAGACTTCTTCAAGAACTGACCTCTAAGATGATTTTAGTCCCCTGTGACCGTTGCCATGCTTAATTAGCCAGTTACGGCTTCAGGGCCACCAGAGTTTATCAAAGCTCACTGAGTCCACCTGAGAGTGGAACTCAAGCAGTGGGTTTCTTAGGTGCCAAAGCTCCATCTTCCAGAGAGCCCTTGTGCCCCATCAACAAAGGTCCTTTTGGGGGACTCTCTCCCCAAACTTCCTGGTGTGAACTCTACTCCCCAGTGTCAGCATCATGTTTTTTAAGCTGCTACCACAAGTTACAACTGACGTAAGAGGTTTTTACCACTGTCTGTTTTCAGAAACCTCCATCCCCAAATGTCCTGAGGCTCAGAAGAATCTTTTTCATTTTAAGGACTTTGTGAGAAAGAAAGTTCTATAGCGGTCTTGATCAACCTGTTTTGGCACTGAGCAGCCTTTCCATCCACTTCCTCACTTTTTCCCTGGCCTTTGAGGGTTGGAGAACTGTTTGCCACAGTCTTCTTAGTACTAATCTTTCATATGCTCAGACATGTTATTGTGGCTGTTTCTGTGGTCTCCTGTAGTTGATGAAAACTGGTGACTACGTCAGTGACATTTGCAAGTTAAGAGCCCGCTGTTTCGCATGAGCCAGACAGATGTGGGAGACAAAAGTGGTGCCATGATTCCTGCCTTCAAGGAGCTTCAAGTCCCACAGGGGCAAAGGAGTCTGTGTATATATATATTCACTTCAAGAACAGAATGCTCACAGGTACCCCTTTATCCTAACCTGGAAGTGAAGGACTTTTGGGAGCCTTGACACATAGCCTCTGGGAGGGTAGGAGACGTTTGTAACAAATCACCCAAGAGTTTGTTCAACTCTTTCATTTTTGAACTCTTTGAACTAGGGCAACTCTCCTGGGGTTTGATGACATTTAGGACATGGGTCTTTATACCCAAGTGAAAGCACTGTGTGTGCAGTTACTATATGTGTGCTGTAAGGCAAACCCTAGGAAGACAGGGATTTTCACATCTTTGGTTTGCCAATTAGCCCAAGAGCCTACAACAGTGCCTGGCACAGCAGTGGTGTACTGTAGTTATTGAAGGAAGAATTAGGGAGGGGAGGGCTCAATGGTAACTTTTTATTCTGGTAGCCTGGGAATAGTGTGGTTCAATTTTTTTTCCATCTGAAAAAAAAATAGTCATGAAGAGCCACCAAAGTCTTTGTCTCCTGATCAAACCAGACCTACAAGTAACCCCTTTTCAACCAAAGATATTACCTCTTGTTACCCAATTTTGTTTCCTCTTTGGGAAGCATTTTATCTTCACTTTGAGCTCTTTTACCCCCTATCATGATTTCTTGCCTGGGGCAATTGACTTTACCACCCGCAACCTTATCAAATACTTTTTGGGATTTAGGTAAATATAATCCTAGGCTTTTAGTTCTCTTTGGTCTATCCAAGTAATTCCTCTAAACACCCCTCCCAAAAAAAAACCAAAACAAGCAAACAAATCCAATGAGTTCTTTAAAGTGAGGCCTGCCCTCACAAATCCACATTAGCTGCGTGTGAGCGGGCTCTGGGACTGCGAATCCTTTGTACCTCCACTATCCACGAGGCTGCAAGTGTTCCTTTAGGTGATCTGGTAGACACTCTCTTCTGATTCTAACAGTTTGGTAATAAAACAGGTTGGGCTTGGCACTCATCCTTTTCTGACTGGTAGCCTTTCCACCCTCCTTTGTGACTGCTGGGTTGGTACTTTAGTGGGAACCTGGCCAGGGGCAGGATGTCTCTCTTGAATGTGGAGATGAGCTTTGCTACAATGACATTTTACTTTATTCCAAAAGCAATAACCTCTCTCTGCTCTTTAGGCAGTGTGAGTCTGGGAACTGGGAACAGGCAGGACCAGTCAGTCAATACCATTTAGAATCTATTGGGATCATTCCTATTTCTCTTTCCCTTTTTCTCAGCCTCTGCTTGCCTGCTTCCATTCTCTATGCCCCCGTCATACAACGATGATCCCCAGCCTGGTTGAGACAAAGTGGTGCTTTAGAGTCAAGTAGGTCTGGGTTTAAATTCTAACCTTGGGTAGTATACTTTGTCTCTTGTTAGGAACCAAATGTGTCCTTCCAAGTTCATGTGTTGAAGCTTTGATACCAAATCTGATGGTATTGGAAGGTGGGACCATGAGAGGTAATTAAGTTAGATACAGTCATGTAGGTGGGACCTGAGTTCCCTCTCCACCTGTGAGGATACAGAAATAAGACAGCCACCTACAAACCAGAAAGAGGGCCCTCAGCAAGAAATGAACTGACCAGCACCCTTCATCTTGGACTTCCCAGTCTCAGCCAACCCTGCGTGTTGTTGAAGGCATGCAGTCTCTGGTATTCTGTGAGAACAGCCTGGGCAGACATCTCTAAGCCTCAGTTTCCTCACATGTGAAATGGGTTAATAATATCTTCTTGAAATTGTTGTTATCAGGATTACATGCAGTAACAAATATAAAGGGATGGACTTTAAAGAGACACAAAATGAAAGGTTACCTTTCAATAGTATCCTCCCTCTATTTGAGTCCACATTTTTCATGAGTAACAATAGTAGTAACAAAAGCAGTAACCTTTACAAAGACCTGATTACATATAATCCACTGTTCTGAGTCCTTTGTGTATATTAATTCATTTTATCTCAATTACTGTGTTCTCCAGTTATCTTTCTTTCCCTCTTTTCCCAGCTCTTCTTGGGTTTGCCTCTTCCCCATTTTCTTCCAAAAAGTCTTTTCTCTAATTGTCCATGGAGGTTTCTGCGAGGAATACAAACAGCACCTAATAATAAACAATTACAGCATGTAGCAAGAGCATTTACCCAGAGCCATCTTTTCAGCCAGAGCTCATGGCCACTTCCTGGAGATCTATAGTAATTCTCAGCCATGGCTGCACTTTAGAATCACCTGGCGAGCCATCACAAAGCCCCTTGCCAAGTCACACATAGATTAATTAAATCAGAATCTCTGGGCATAGGAGAATTACCTGAAGATCTTGTGGAACTGCAGGTTCTACTTTTCCAACAAGATCCCAAAGAGGCAATTCTGCTGGTCTAGAGACCACTTTAGGTGGCAGGGCCAGGCTAGACACCCCTCACTGCCCATTGGGTTTCTCCTAACTCAGTCATATAATATCTCTTGATTACTCCTTCTGGTCCTCCTTGGTCACCTAAGAGTAGACCCTAATTGGGCCTGACTCTCAGGTACCACAACAACAGAAGATATGAGCAGTGGCAGAGAAAGATATGACCATAGCAGAGAAAGTGACTCACATACATAGGCAAACCAAATGTCTTTGCTTAGGAAATTCATCTAGAGTCCAGGATTTGGAGGTCAGGAATAAACTACCACCAAATTCCTGGGGACATCTTAAAATGGGAGCAATTCTCAATCTGCGCTCATTTCTAAATCTTGGACCATTCTTTTTTTTTTTTTTTTTTTTTAAAGTAGCTTTCATGTCCCGCATGGGGCCCAGTACTGGACTTGAACTCACAACCCTGAGATCGAGACCTGAGCCAAGATCAAGAGTTGGATGTTTAACCAACTGAGCCACCCAGGAGCCCCATCAGGAGCCATTCTTGGTGGGACCTTTATAAATAAGCAATGAGGGAATAGTGAATTATGATTATGTGGCCTGGTCAACTTCCTACAACAGTCTATACCAAGATTCCCTTTATTCTGACCTCTTAACTGAGTTCAACATTGACCACCCAAACCATCCTCTCTCTGGCTTTGTGCCAAGTGCTGATAGCACATGATATTTGTGAAATTCCTACTTGGAAATGTCTGTTTGCAGGACTTCTTGAGCTATTTAAGTCATGTGGAGGGAAAGAAAAGTAAACTCCTCCAGGAAAATGCTGGAAGGTTACAATGCCCCCTCTGGTACACAGCTTCCTCATTCATAGGGAATTAAAAGGCTAGAGTCAGCCAATCTCTGAGGTGTCTCCCTCCCAATGTGTGTATTTTGAGTTGAGATCAGAGCATTGCCTGCCTTTCATGAGCCTAGACAAGGTGACCTTTGAGGGTAATGATAATTGTCCAAATGCACATCGCCTCGTTCTCTCATTTCTTAAACCAGTTTCATCCTTAAAGATGACAAAGGTCTTGCAAAGCACAGTAAGTGTTCTGCATCACAGTTGCCAATAATATAAGGGAACGTAACGGATGGTGAATTTAGGTTGGAGAAACAGACTCTGATTCCAGTCTTACTCTGCTATAGAGATGTCCAGGGTAGAACAAAACCAAGTGTTTAATAAGTAAGTTGTTTTCCTCTTCATTTAGAACTTAGAGACATTCGTAGGCAACCTTTCTAGTCAAGTAAAACTAGAAGAAGGAGGGGGGGAGGGGAGGGAGGGAGGAAGGGAGGAGAAAGAGAAGAGGAGGTGGAGAAGGAGGAGGAGGAAGGAAGGAGGAAAGAAAAAGAAAAAGGAAGGAAGGAAGGAAGGAAATGAAAGAAAGAATAAATCATGCTGCGTGGTGACCATACTACCTATTGGCTACACAATTTGGGATAATTTTAGTAAGCAGGTGATAACTTATTTCTTCTTTTCTCTTCTGTTTACCAAAAGAGCAGCAGCTGTGAGTAACATTTGCTGTGGGAAGAATCTAGACTGTCTTGAGGAGTTAAGATTTAAGTCCACTCTTTCAGCATTTCCAGAGTACCCAGTTGGATTTCAGCTGTGTGCATGTTTAATCTTGTTTAAAACCCAGCTCCTGGAATGAACCTGGAAAAGACGGGAAATGCTGGGAAACCTAACTCTTATTTATTTTGGAAGCAAAGGTCCACTCGTTCCAATTTCATGGCAGGGAGACAAATCTGTATCATGTTGTAACATTGTAGTTAGAGTGTGGGGAAAGAAAGGGGATTGAATCCTGTCCTGAGTTGGCCTCCAGTTGTTCCACAGGAGTGAGCTCTCTGATAGCAGCAGATATATTGGTTTCCTTTTGAAGACACATGATAGGAACTTAATAAGTCAATGTGGATTTGATTTTGCAATTTTGATTGTGAGGTGTGGCCACTTTTTAAAGCAAACACTTCAAATTATCTCACAATAAGTACAGCATTCTTCTGAGCACCCCAATTTTTGCAATTTTTCGCAGCCTTTGTACAATTTCAGAACACACCTTTCTGTCCTCCATCCCCCCAGAGTTAGTAATGTCATAGAAATGAACACCAATGATTTTGTCATGCAGGCAGTGTGGTTTGCCTTGGTAAAGAAGAAATAGTGATCTGTAAGATTGCCTTGAATATTACTCATTCTTAGGAAAAGCAAGTTATTCAACACTGAGATGACTATAACCAAAGAAAATTCAGGGGTTGGCAATTGTTTAATGTATTTTAGGTTTTGCTGCACTACCAGAGATCAAATCCAGAGTCAGTGTTGCAAAACTAGCAAAAAAAAAAAAAAAAAAAAAAAAAAAAAAAAACAAATCAAAACACACACACACAAACACAACAACAACAACAACAGAAAAGCATGGTTTTATTCAGCATATATGTGGAGGAAAACAAGAATACTAGTGCTATTCAGGTTTGAGTTTCCCTCTTCTCAAAGTGAAGATAATGAACTATCCCAGTCTGTTGTGTTGCTAAAATGCCTTGCTTTCCTTTAGTTAAAAAAAAAAAAAGTGTTTTCACATAAGTATTTGTTAAGTT
Source organism: Mustela putorius furo (assembly GCF_011764305.1). Taxonomy (NCBI): domain Eukaryota; kingdom Metazoa; phylum Chordata; class Mammalia; order Carnivora; family Mustelidae; genus Mustela; species Mustela putorius. The sequence continues at coordinate 2,550,356 of NW_025421294.1, forward strand.
TAAATTTCTTCTGGAATTTAGGCTTCTGGCTGAGAAGTTTGGAGGAGTTCATGAGAGATTCATTCCCCCATATCTAGTTTGAATTACACTATAACAGAAAGAAAACCACTCATCTGAAATACGCACACACACACACACACGCACACACATATATGGATTATTTTGGGAAAAAATAAATGGAACCATCCCTCCCTCTCTTTATGGTCAGAAGATTTGTCATGTCTCAACTCCATGTACCTCTTGCCACTCAGTCCTTTCCTTAGAGCCAGGTCCCCTGAAGGAGGCAGGGACTGTGCTCTGTCATTCAGACAATATACACTGAACACTTTTCATCCCTCACTCTTTAATTAGGCTCTCTTCACAAAAGCCCTTCTCTTTGCTATACAATTACATCCCATTCCCATTTTCCTTCCAGGTATGGCTCACTTCCAAAATCTTTCCTCACTTTTGCTATCTATTTCCCTGGCTCACCCCAATTGGCTCTGGCCCACTGTCTCTGTGGGGCCCAGATATGAAGTGCAGTAAGCAAATAAAGTTTCCCCCGACTGGGAAGAGATGAGAAGTCCCTTGGGACTCTGAGAACCCTCTAAGTAGGCTGCTGGTGGGAGTGGGAGGGGAACCAAATGACCTCGAGAGACTTTTTCTTTGCTCCTTCTTACTGGAAAAAATAGAAATGCGTGTAAAAATCTTACCATTCTCTGAAATGTTGATCTTCCACGAACTTGCACATACATGTACCAGCAGCACGGAAGGAATTGAAATGTTTGACCCATCCAAAAACAAAACAAAAAAAAACCCCACACGGACCAGCCAGAAGCCCTCCCCTTGCTACCCCTACCCCATTACCAAACCAGACTTTTTGATGCGCACCTGCCACCACACCCCAGTCTATGTGAACACGATGTTTATTTGAATGTGCAATCAACAATGGCTCCCTTTCTTTTTAAATTTTCTATGCCAAAGACAACACATGCAAATGGTGGGGTGGATTTAGGATTAAAAGAGTCCAAATAAAGGTGAGCAGAGCATGAAGGTTGGGCCTACGGGATAATCCCCCAACAGTCAGAGAGGCAGGTAGTTTACAACAGCCATGTAGGCCATAAATAAACTTTTATGACTTAGCATGTAAAATCTCCACCAGAAACGTGACATTAACATTGTTTTGTATAACCAAAGGGGGAAAAGCCATCATGTAAGAACCTTGCCTTTTTGTTGTTTCTACCTAAGGCAAATGGAACCAGACATTGAATTAAGGTTTTGAAAGCCCTTAGAATTGGGTAATTTCTTGGAATAAAATTGGGGTAACTGCAAAATGAGGTGGGGGGGAAGTAGTGGTGGTGACTGTAGAGAGTGTGGTGGTCAGGCAAAGGGCCAAGAGAGAAGTTTCCCAGAAAGTGTTGGATCTATTCTCTATCCTGCCGGAAATACCATCTCTCTTCATTGAACTTGTCTATGATATGAGCTGTTGTTCTCCCCAAGTAAGGTTTTAAAAGCTTAGAGACAGGGCGCTGCTTTGAAGCTGAGATATCCACAGTTTCTTTTTAAAATATACAAATTAAAACAGGAATGAATACATAGGAAAAGCAAAGTTGGCTCTTGGGCGTGAAGCTCGCTCCCACAGTCATAAAGATGCAGACAGGTAGATCTATCACTTTAATTTAAAAATGAAAATCCCTTTAGAAAGTTGGCAGACAGTCAGCCCTGGCCAAATGGGTTTGAAAGGATTGTGATTTCTCCTGCTGTCAGCTGGCTCTGGGAGAGTTGCTGCTGGCAGGCCCATTCATAGTTGGATTTGCAGGGGAGCCTCCAATGGACCATCACCCTTAGCTTTGGGGAAAGTTAGGAGGAATCTTAAAAATAACAGCTTCTGTATACTGAGTCCTTGGTAAGTGTCAGACGGTATATGTTACTTGAATGGTCTAGGCAGTCATTTTAAGATGGATACGGTCATTAACTGGATTTTATAGACAGTGCATTAGTTTTCTACTGCAGCTATAACAAAGAACGCCAGATGTAGTGGCTTAAAACAACTCACATTTATTATCTCATGGTTCTGTAGAAGTCGTATGCAGGTTTCACTGAGCTAAAATCGAGGTGTGTCAAAAGGGATGTAGTCCTTTTTGAAGGCTATAGGGAAGAATCATTTTCTCAAATTCTTCAGCTTCTAGAGGCCACTCACATTCCTTAGCACATGGTGCCCTTTCTCCATCTTCAAAGCCAGCAAAGACTACTGAGATTTTTTTTTAAATCATATCACATCACTCTGACCTTCTCTGCCTTCCTTTTCCTTTGTGAGTACTGTGGGCCGGCCCATATGGATAATCTTGGATAATCTCCCCATATCGGAGTCAGTTGGCTGGCAACTTAGGTCCATCTGCAACCTTAATTTCTCTTTACTGCATAACCTCCCATGGTCACAGTCTCCAGGGGTTAGGAGGTAGCCATCTTTGGGGAGCCCCACATGTAGAAAAAGTGAGGATCAGAGGGGTTAGGACACTTATGTTGGGTCACACAGCCAGTTGGTAGCAGCCCAAAGCCTGAACTGGGAACAGGAAGAGAAACAAAGAAAGAGGGAAAGAAAGTTGAGAGGAAACTTTTCTATTACAGAGGAAACTGAGTTTTGTCAAAAAATGCAGTATTGGTTATAAGTCAGTTTAACAAGAGGAATGTGTGAGTGGACAATTTGCTTTTGTTAACTACCTCCTTTATTCCCCCATTTAACCTGGAAAGAGTTTCCATAAATCATAGTTCACCAAATTACATCAGCCTCAGTCATAACACTGGTCTTACTGGTATCATAAAACACACCGATGCATTGAGACCCACCCCACAATAGACCACACACACTTCTAGGGATCCAGTATGAAGGTGTTAATGTATGTACACACTTACACCACACCAACATGCAAATTTAAGCAAGTAGACTTGTTCCATATAATCCTAATGGAAAGGATTTGAATTACTGGGTGAAAGGCATAGGGAGACAAGTCAAGAGTAATGTCAAGAAGACTTTTGCTAAGAGGAAGAACAATAAGCTACCCCACAGGGAGACTCTTTGCCCTGGGAACTATTGAACTGATGCTGGAGGAACCCTAGACAGCACCATGTTAAACTTTTTAGTGTGCTTTCTCATTTAGGACTCCTGCCACTTGCTTCTCTAAAAGACACATGCAAGGAGGGAATAAAAAGCAAAGAAGGCCAGAAGCTCTTTTGTAGTTCCCTGCTGACAGGTGTTTCCTACAGCCCTTCCTACTCAACTGGACTCCCTGAATAGTGCAGGGATATTTATGACCTTCTGGTCTACCTCTCCATATACAGATGAGAAAACTGAGCAGCAGGAAGATGAAATAACACAGTCCACAGTTGATTCCAGTAGAAAGGTGTGAAACATTGGACATAGGTTCCGAAGTCCAAAAAGCCACAGATGTCACATGAAAATTAGACCAACATCCCCTTAGGAGAGCTCCCAACTGGAGACTGATGTGTGATCTCTTGAAATATCTAGCACAAGCAGCTTTTCATCCAGTACTGCAAGAGAAGACCCTTTTCTCAGTGCATTTCAGGAGCCAACTGAAACGAAAAATATGTGTCTTTAAAGGTGAAAAGTACATTTCACTGAGGAAGATGCCCACTCTGTCAGAGGCCCTTGGGAATGAACCCTGAAGCAGGACTAGTAGAAGTGCATCCCTACCCCATACCTATGTTAGGGTCTCCACCTTTCCTAAGCAGAAAGCCACGTTCTGGAAGGAATTTAAGTTACTGTAGTTATAGTGTACATAGCCCTTGGGGTCAGGGAAAATGGAACAGTTTGTCTCTTTCATATTTGCTGCTGTGGGTTCTCAAACATTGTGCAGATAGGACTGATTTCTTATCCAGTCTCTGGGGCCCTAAGCAAAGAACTAGATTTCTTGAGAACTGTTAGGTCAGACTTCTCTGGAAGGTAAACCAAAGTAGGAAGAAGAATATCTTTCTTTGAGCAGGTCCAAAATTCTCTGGTGATTTAGCACAACAAAAAGAGCACCTCCTTTTTTGCCTTTATCAGACAAATTATTATGTGGACAAATGTGTAGTTTTTTCAAGGGTCCCAAGCCTTGACTAGTTCTCTAAAGCCTCTAATACACAAATGGTGTTGTCAGGTCTGAGCATTTATGTTTGATTTCATCTTCTGTCCCATTCAAGAATGTTAGTCATTATGAAATTCTCATTATTTTGAAGGATGTAACCTTCTTCTGTGTAAGGATGTGTATTTTATATTTCTCCAGGTTCTAATTCTCTCACCTCCTCATCCCAGAGGTAGGTATAATTCATCCTGGTGGCAAAAGTCACTTCTCCTTTTAAGGGGAGAATTCACAGGCTTCTAGATGAACCTTCCTTTAAAGACACTGATAGCATCACAAAGACTATGGCAGTAGGGGCCGAGATAGGTAGGGATCAACACTTGGAGAGTCAGGGAAAAAAGGGAATTTAATTGTATACTACTGAAAAATCAGGTGTCTGGGTGTCATCAGATGCTAAGGTTATCACATCAGCTTGAGTAGGCTTTCAAATGGTACAGGGTTCCTAGACACATGGATGGACTATTCTCTGGCAGAAGCAGAGGTCAACGGGCAGTTTGGCAGATGAGATGGTGCCTGGTGGGTAAACTCCTCCTATGCTTGGGCCTCACACATTGATTCAGTTACTTGGCAGGATTGCTCCCCCAACATCGATGGTTTCTTCTCTTTTCTCTGTCAGTGTGAAGATAGCAGGCTCCTTGTCCACAAAGGATCGCCAGAGGGGAAGTCCTTAGCTTTGTCAGGAGTGGCTCCGTTGGTTAAGCAACCAACTCTTGAATTCAGCTCAGGTCATGATCTCAGCGTGGTGAGACGGAGCCCCACCTCAGGCTCCGTGCTAAGCATGGAGCTGGCTTAAGATTCCCTCTCTCCCTCTGCCTCTCCCCCACTGTGTGTGCATGCTCTCTCTGTCTCTCTCTAAAAAAACAAAATGGTCGGGGCGCCTGGGTGGCTCAGGGGGTTAAGCTGCTGCCTTCGGCTCAGGTCATGATCTCGGGGTCCTGGGATCGAGTCCCGCATGGGGCTCTCTGCTCAGCAGGGAGCCTGCTTCCTCCTCTCTCTCTGCCTGCCTCTCTGCCTACTTTGTGATCTCTCTCTCTGTCAAATAAATAAATAAATAATCTTTAAAAAAAAATTTTTTTTAAATGGTCAAGACCATTAAATTTATGTTATGTGTTTTTTACTGCGATTGAAAATAAAAATGACTAAAAATGAGGCAAAATTTAGGTTAAAACAGATGAGAGACTTAAGAGTGATAAGTATCTGCAAGCAAAAAACCCGCAGTCTTAACAACTCTCTGAGATGCACTTCCCTTTCGTTTTCCTGGGGCAGAGGACTTTTGCGGAGATCAGTACATAGAGATTCTTTGCAGTGTCTGCCCTGAAAGGTCGTGAGTCTATTCAGTCAGCTTATGTCTGGAAGCCAGCCAGCATGTGAGAATTATAATAGTTTAGGTACAAATGCTGTTATGCTTCCCTCAAAAAAAAAAAAAAAAGAATGAATGTCTAAATAAATAAAAGGTGATCCAAAACTCTCTGGCCTGTTTCCAGGATTAAGCTTGAGGAACTGCTTTCAGGAGCCCACCCTGAGTCGTTCTCCACACCTACACGCTTCTCTACTTCTGCTGGGTGATACCTCAGAGGCCTGGGAAACTTAGCATGGGAAGGGACAATAATGGATAAGTGAATAGATCTTTCTAGTTTGTTTTCATTGCAGCTCCAAATTCCCCCTCTCAAGGGCCCCTGCCCTGCTCCCCACTCACGTGCACTCGACCCTACTGCAGGTGGCTTTGTGTGTGTGTGCATCCGGGTATCTGAGCACTTCCTGTGCTCTCTCACCAGGGAGCTTGTGGGTTTCATACCAGTGAAGGATTTTTGACTACTACTGGCACAATGCCTAGAGTCCTGGAGATGCTTAATAAATAAATGTTGTATAGTGATGACATTGGTGATTGTTCCATATTCTCGGAATACAGGTCACGAGGATATCCTTTTTGGACACCTGACCATGTAGACAGTTTAATTCGGATCCTATTCTGGCCTCAGCATTATGATCCTGCCCAGAACCTCTTCGGGCTCCACCTTCAGGTTCCTGACTTACTTCATTATTCCATCATCCACCTCCTCCCTAAATATGCGTGTGTGGTTTCTGTTTAACTTCTTTGGGTTATACATGTCCTTAGTAGTCATGTGTGGGTGTTCCTACACCTCATTACCTCCTGAACTTCTCAGGGACAGAGTAGCCAACACATTGTCTGCATCTTTCCAAAGCATCACACACCAAGATACCAAGTTAAAGGGCCCTGTGTGCTTGAGAAGAGCCCAACATGTTAATATGATGGACACCTCCACCGCCTTATTCTGCCCAGATCTCCGTAGGTGATTCGTCATCTTTTCTGCACCTGCTCATTTTTCTGAATTCCTTGAAGGGTGGTTGCTAATATATTTAATCATATTAATTAATTAATATATAATTGTTTTGAGAGAAGGTACTTTTCTTCATGGTACCAAACATTCTCCCACTCTTAAGGCTTGAAACCTTCCCTAGGCTCTTTGGCCTGACTTTCTTCATGCCTGGCCCCTCCCCGCAATCAAAACTGCAGGCACTGACTCCTATTGATTATGTTTTACAACATTTTCTGGATAACCACCACCTCTCCTACTTCACCCTCATTGTCATCACACTGAAGCAATTGGCACCTGAGCCAAGGACTATATATGCCAGTTTCCATCCATTGGAGTCACCGTCCAGATGGAGCAGGGTTCTGAGAAGATGCTGATGCTTTGTCTGCCATCAGCAGAAGGGAATATAGTATTTTAATCAATTAAAGATCTCTGTACTGAGTATAGTTGAGGGGAATTGTGGTCTAAGTGCTGAGATTCTGTCATCTCTGGCCAAGATGAGTATGATAGTCTTCTTTGTCCCTTGTGTCTTAATTCAGTGCTTTCTACACCTTGACCCCAAGTTGACTCGTTTCATTGGTACTATGGATTCTCACTTCCTAAAGAAATGATATTTCATTGCCCACGCTATCTGTCAAGCTTCCCAGGCACTCACAAGAGTCTCAAATGCCGTCCACCTACAGGCTCATTCATGCCTGGGAGCTGAGCTGGTCTAGATTAAGACAGGAAGTATATCAGCTGCCTCAGTCCCTCCAGATACGGAGCCTGGAGTTAATCGTGGCTGCCCACAGACCTGGTATCTGCCCCACCTAGCATCAGCCCTGGGTGCCAACCTAGCCTCCAGGTCACACCATTTTTTATCTTTTTTCCACTTCCCATTTCCCCACACCCTCAGAGGTACTGGTCCAAGAGTGGTTCTGAGCTTCTGCCACAGGTTACTGGGTTGTTCTTAACATTTTGCTTTCAACATAGCCTGCTTATGTAGGCTCCCAGGAATTCAAGACTTGCCAGATTTTCTACTCCAAGCCCAGGCTAGGTTCTGGTCATAGGTGAGCAAGTGGTCCAGAATGACACAGGGAATTGTGGGAATCCTCTATTACTAGGGCAAACCCATCAAACCATCTATGCCCTTCCTACCATTAGTACAGCGAGGCCCCTGGACAAGACTGCCACATCCTCTGGATACTCAGCCTAGGGAAGCCGACAAGTTCCCTGCTTGCCCCGTTCAGTGTCTTCCTTTACCCAGCAACCCCAGCCTCTCCCGTGCTTAAACAGAATACAAAAGTGTCATTCATTTAGTACTTGTTATGTGCCAAGCGTTTGAATAAGTGCTTTGTACATATTACCTCACTGCACCTTCACAAGGACCTACGAAACCGGAAATAAGGGTGAGAGTTTGAAAGTACAACTGTCCAAATCTAAAGCTTGTGCTTTCAGTCACTGTGCTAGAGATTGCAGACTAGTAGATCATGGGAGAATGTCGCCCATGGTTATGTTTAGTCACCGCAGAGTTTTTGTTTGCTTGTTTACTCATAGCCAATACTTAAAAAATCAGGAGACATCCCATTAAAAATTCAGAGGTAGGACTCCTCTTTACCAAATTGGAAGGTCTGGAAACAGAGGTTCCATGTCCTACAAAGCAAAATCAAATACAGCTGGGAAAAGTCTGTCCTGCACTTGGAGTGGGAGCTTACCCTGTAACTCTTTCTTATGGCAGGACTGCTCAGACGTTCCTACCCATCAGAACCATCTAGAGATGGCTGGGCCACACGCAAGTGTTTGATTCGGTAGGTGGGGGAGGGTCTGAGAATTCGCCTTACTACAACCCAGATGCTGGTTGCCATTTCTCATCCCTTCAGTGCTGTTGCTATTTTTACGGATCTACCCACCCGCCTACTTCTTTCACCTCCGAGCTCCCCGGGGGCATTTGAGTCTATATCTCAGGAACTCCATTTCATGAACACTAAGGCATCAGGGCCCTCTCTTCTGTTCTTAAATTTCCTCTAATCTCTGACAGAAATCTTAAATCTCATCTGGACTTCCTGTTGTTCTAACCTCCTCTTTCAACTCCTTTAAAAACATGATACAGCTTCTTTATTTCGTTTCACGAAGGCAGTAGAAGAGTTCATGAATGGCCCCCAAACTGGTGTGTTGCAGTAGAGCTTCTTCCCCTGAGCTGGAAGGGACAAGCAGAAAAAAGACATCTTATGTGTACAGAAGATAGGAGATCCTGCTAACATAATCCTTTGACAGCTCAGATTTAAAAGCTGTAGCATCCGCGCAGAAGCAATCACTCCATCTATTCTGTTCTTCCAGGAACAGCGAGCTCTCTTCCCTGGTTATGGAAAGTCAATCTGGGAGAAATCTGTTCAGACAGTTATGCAGCAAACCTACTGCCTCAGTTCAACAAATGCTCATTAGGTTTTCGCTCTGCCTGGAAGGCCCTATTATAATCTTCAAGACCTATCTCAGATGCCACTTAGTCAAAATGCCCTTCCTAGTGAGCCTTGGCCGAAAGCATCGTTCATCTCTAAACTTAGAGCATGACCGGAGCCATGACGCTTAACCCATACATGCCTGAAATAAAAAATAATTATGTTGTCACCTCTCTCAACTATGAGATCATCAACTCTTTTAGAACATAAGATGAGACGTACACAACAAGGACCTATGATGCCCGGTATAGTGCTTTGCTTTTAGGTGACACTAAGGTCAGATTTCTGAGCATTAAGATGAAGAGAGGGATTCACACAGTGTCATTGGAAGGGCAGAGAGCAGAGCAGGGGTTCAGAGAGATTTGGGACCCCCTGAAGTTCTCAGTTGTTTCATGAGGGCCTATTATGTTTTTGGCACTCATTGGGCACTCCTGAGAATAAGGAGTAAAAAATGATGAGCTCTGTCGTGAGAAAATTGGCAAAACCAACACACGTGAGAAAAACTGAGAGCACTCTCCAATGTGAGTGCTAAACTATGTGAGAAATAAGATAGAGAAATAAGGGAACATCAGATAAATAACAAGTTAAGAAAAGAGCACAGAGTGAGCAAGAAAAATGCAGAAGACTATACAGAGCAGATCAGAAATATCCGACACATCCAAGCCAGATATATAAGTAAAGGAGGTGTTTCCGTTTTCTACTGGCAAGGTCATGAAGATTTTTCTCAGGTTACCTTCTAAAAGCTTTATTATTTTACTTTTCACATTTAGATCTACAATCCATCTAGGGTGGAATTTTGTGAACAGTAGAGATCAAGGCTCATCACTTGCTGTGTGGATTTTTTTTTTTTCTGTGTGGAATTGCATAATTAACCAAGTATCACTTATTGAAAAAAGCCCTCCCTCCCCTTACTGCGGTACTGTGTACCTTTATTGTGAAAATGATTGTCAAGTGTGTATAAGTGGATTTTTCGACTCTGTTCCATCGTGCATTTTTCTATCCTTGTGTCAATACCACACGGGTTTTTATATTTTGCTTGTTTGGTTTTTAGATAACTTGCTTTGTAATACCTTGATATTTACTAGCTTAAATCCTCTAACTTGATATTTTTAAGTTTGTCTTTTGCTCTTCTTGGACCGTTGTGTTTCCATTCTAAATTTTTAGAATTTATGTGTCAGTTTCTACAAGATGGTCTTCTGGGATTTTGATTGCGATTTTATTGACTGTAAAGATTAATTCAGGGGAAATCAACAGTTTTAGTATATGCAGTGGTTTAATCCTGAACTGACATATCTTTCCATTTGCTTAGATATTCTTTTATTTCTTTCAGTAATGTTTTGTAGTTTTCTCTGCTATTGTCTTACACATTTTTAAAATTTGATTTGTTCCTAGATATTTGAAGTTTTTAATTCTATTTTCACTTGTAGAATTTTAAAATTTTCATTTCCCAGTTGTATCTTCCTAAGATACAGAAATATATTTGAGTTTTCTTAATGTTGATCTTGTATCCAGGGAACTTGTGAGATTTACTTATTTATTTTAATATTTTATCCTTTGAATTTTCTATACACACAATTATGTCATTGTGAAAAATGACAGTTTTATCTTGTCCTTTCCAATTTTTACATCTTTTTCTCCCCCTTAAATTATTGCACTGGCTGAAACCTCAAGTACAGCATTAAATGTACCTAGTAAAAATGGTCATCTTTGCCTCATTCCTGATCTCAGGAAGGCTTTTTAAAAAGTAATTGTACTATTATATATGAAGTTTTATGTAGCTTTTAAAAATACATACTTTAAAGTTAAGAAGTCCCTCTATTCTTGGTTTGCCAAGAAAATTTTTTTATCATGATTGGATATTAAATTTTATCAAATTCTGTTTTGTAGCTAACTATATAATCACATGATTTTTCTCCTTTAGTCCATTAATGTGGCTAATTTTATTGATTAATTTTCTAATTTTTTCAAACTTACAAGAGCACATTAGTTTTTCCCTGTAGTATTCTCCTGAATTTTGGGAATGAGGATTTGGTGGTCTCATAAAACTAGGTGGGAATCGTCAGCTATTTTGCTATTGTTTGGAAATGTTTATGTGTGATTGGTACTATTCCTTAGATATTTGGAAGAATTCACTGTGGAAGCCATGTGAATCTAGACTTTTCCATATCTTTGAATACAAACATAGTTTCTTTAATAAATATAGGACTTTCTATTTCTTGTGGTGTCCATTTTAATGTTGTATTTTTCAATGAATATTTCCACTTATCCAAGTTTTCAAATGTATTGGCAAACACTTCACAGATATTTTCATCTTTGTAACATCTGCACAATCTGTACTGATGTTCCCTATTTTACTCTTTTTATTGATGTGTTTCCTCTCATTTTTCTTGCTAAACAGAGTCGATCAATTTTATCAATATTTTTAAAGAACAAACATTGGCTTTGTTGAATTTCCCTGTTGCATGTTTGTTTTCTGTATTATTGATTTTTACTTTTTATAATTGCCTGCTTTCTATTTTCTTTGGGTTTAGTTTGCTGGTGTTTGTCTAGCTTCTTGAGTTAAAAACCCAAATTTTTGTCTTTGCTAATGTATTTAAAGATAGAATTTGCCTTTTTCTGAGCACTACCTAAACTATGTGATAGATTGCAAAAACTACCACAATTTTTTTTTCCTATTGCTGTCAGCATGACCTATTGTAATATAATTTAGCAGTTTTTTCCATCAAGATGTATCTCCACCCTTGAGTCTAGGTTTGGCCATGTGACTTGCTTTAGTCAAGAGATGTTAGCAAATATAAAACAAACAGAGACTTGGAAAGCTTTTAACATTTGAGTTTGTCTTTCTTGTTGTGCTTGGAAACTTGAGAATACCATGAGAATGAGAGCAGGCTAGTTTGCTTGAGGCCCCATGGAAAAGAACTGAGGCATCCTGGCTGAAAGCCTACCAATGGCCAAATAATGTGAGCAAGGTCATTCTAGATCTTCCATCTTTCCCAGCCTCTGTCTGATCATAGATATAAGGCAGCCCAACAATGTCAGTTGAGCCAGAACAGAAGAACCACTGAGCCAACCCACTGAATCTTGACATAAATAAAATGTTTGTCTTTAAGTCACTAAATTTTGGAATGATTTGTTACACAGCAAAAACTAGCCAAAACACACTATAACTTGACCCAAGAGTATTGATATGAGGTATGTTCCCACTATCATTTAGTTCAAAACATTTTCTAATTTCCATGGTGATTTCTTATTAAGATCAATGAAATAGAAGTTTATTGTTTAATTTTCAAATGTTAGATACTTCATTAGTGATATTTTTGTCATTGTTTTCTAGCTTAATTCCTCTAAAGGCCAGAGAATGTCATCTGTAGTCTTTTTAGTCCTTTCAGATTTGTTGAGATTTGCATTACAGCCTAGCAAGTAGTCAATTTTAACAAATAGCCTTTATTGTATACTTGAAATTTGCTAAGAAAGATCAGGCTTAAGTATAAGATTGGTCTGATACATGTTACTTTGTAATTTCTGGAAGTGAAATTCTCCTGTCTGTAACATTTAATGTCTTTAAATGAAAATATTCATACAATTATTATGAGATTAAAAAACACTTTAAAAATCATGATTTGACCAGCCATACAGTGGCTGTCACAAAAGTGACAGTATATGCAGGGTGCCTGGGTGGCTCAGTGGGTTAAAGCCTCTGCCTTGAGCTCAGGTCATAGTCCCAGGGTCCTCTCTGCTCAGCGGGGAGCCTGCTTCCCTCTCTCTCTCTGTCTGCCTCTCTGCCTACTTGTGATCTCTGTCTGTCAAATAAATAAATAAAATCTTTTTTTCTTTTTTTTTTTTAAAGCCAATAAATTTTTATTTAAGGAGTTTTTACATGTGATTCCTTCCACGGCCAGTCACTGCTCATCACCATAGTTCCTCCAAAGTTAGAATCATAATCTTCAAAACAGCCCTTTTAAAAAGAACTTGATCAATCCACAGTTGTCACTGTCACTCCAGAGTTCTTTCAGCTGGGTTTCTTGCATCTCCATTTGAATACGGACTTACTTTAAGAACTCCCCACCTGTAATCTTTGGGATCCAATGTCTTTACTTCAGGGCCCTAGAAGTCAAATTGTAGAAGTGCACTGACTGCTATTTTGGCAAACAGATCTAAAATCATTCCTTAACTGTTTCTAATGCTGAAGTCTTATTTCTTCCACTCTACTCCATGAACATAAGAGAAAATGTTACAGGCCTCATTGTCACCACAGCAATAAACTTGCTGTGATGGAAGCATAACCTGTGTCTCAATGTAGCCACAAATAAATAAATAAAATCTTTAAAAAAAATACAGTATATGCCTGTATATATTTGCAGTGTTGACTCAGTGTCCTTCAAAATAATCTTGCATTAATGTCAATGGGTTAGACTACTAGCTAAACTGAAGCTTGTTTGATAATAAACCCTTTTAACGCCTTTATTTTTAAAAGTTTTGGACCATTCTACCCAACTCTATAAAATATGTCAAATCATAGTCACCTTGAGGCTGATGTCAGCCACAGGTATCAACAGCAAGGAGTGAACTTGGAATGATTTATTCATGAAAGCCTTAAGAAACTCCTTTTGTCAAATTTTAATTTTTCATATTTCTTTAACCTCAAGCAATAGATAGGCTATTTATGACCATTACCTATCTGGTAATTCAATTATTTTTATGATAATCTTTAATAATTCTAATGCCATAAACTTTTAAAAATAATCACTGAGTAGCTAAGGGTACAGCAACAGAGGCCTTTTATGCATTTGTAAAGCTTCTGGCAAGTTATTTAAAATACAAGAAACTGCAGAATTATATGTTTCAAATGTATAATTTTTATATAATGATTTTTATAATGATTTTACATCAATGTATTTATAATAAGGAAACAATTATAGATGCATAAATATATATGGAGAGAACTCTATTTTTTAGCCTTATTTATAATAGCAAAATATTGGCAACAATAGTAAAGAAAACAAAATAAAATACCCAACAACAGGACGTTGTGTTTTCAAAGTGTTACATCTGTGGGACTGAATTATATGCCACTACTTAAAAATATTTTAGGGGACTATTTAGTGATATAGCAATTCGTAAAATAGGGGGACAATCATTTTTAAAGGGCTCCCTGGAGGTTGAATCGATGGTTCAGGAGAAGGGTAGAATTCCTTTCAGAGTGGTATTTCACTACTGGTTTAGGAAAATGCCTGAAAATGTTTGCCTCAGTTTGAAAGTTGTGCCCCCAGCCTGACCTTACCCCCTCACCCTCCCACGTAATCTAGATAGAAAACCTATAGACAAAGAAGGGTTTTGTTTTGCTTTTTAAGATTTTTATTTATTTATTTGACAGAGAGAGACACGGCAAGAGAGGGAACACAAGCAAGGGGAGTGGGAGAGGCAGAAGCAGGCTGCCCACCAAGGAAGGGCCCAATGCGGACTCGATCCCAGGACCCTGGGATCATGACCGGAGCCCAAGGCAGACACTTCACACTTCACACTGAGCCACCCAGGTGCCCCCAAAGAAGAGTTCTATCCCACTGCTTTAAATAGCAAAGTGATTTGGGAGTGGACCTTGGGCAGCTTCTGAGCAGCCGTAGGAGGGGAGTCCGTGAACACAGGAAGAGGGGAGTGGGACTGGGGAGAATCTACCGCACGGGAGCAGGTGGGGCCCCGGGGAATACGTTGGTCAGCGTGAATGTTCTCATGGGATAGTGGTGGCCAAGGAAATTTGGGACACAAATCGCTCTTACTAAATCTTACATAGCTTTCTGTGGTGGGATGAGAAGCACATGTCCTTTATTCACTTGTTAACCCAAGGCTCCCCAACAAACGACAAATGAAAGAACATGCTTCTCATGGTAACCCTCACACTCTCTCTTCACTGTGGGCCTGGAAAGAACCCGAGGAAAGCAAGGTGTGGCTGTTAAGTTGTCTCAGCCCTTGCCTGGCCGGCATCCTTTTCTTTCCTCCTTCTCATTATGTGCTCCCGGTCTTGCCTTTCCATCTGGATCCTTTCTGGCCACATGCAATTTCCTGGCTCTGAGCTTTCACACCAACTTCAGAGATGTTTGTCTTTCTATCCACAGTCACTCAAGTTCCATAAAATGGAGTATCCTGCCTGTGTATGATATCTCCTTTTACTTTTTCTTTGTTTTGTTTTGTTTTGTTTTGTTTTCGTCTCTTGCTTGTGTTCATGTTCATAGAGGGAACTCTATCCTGTGCTCTGACTTTTGGCTGGGAGGCTGGAAACAGCCTCCAAGTTAAATCCATCTGGAAAAAGACTCCTTCAGGATTTACATATTCTGTACTTCCGGCGGAGCACCATCATGGGTTCCCCTGGCTGCGATCCTTCGTGTAGGTCTCCTGAGCACAGGGCACATTGTGATCCAAACTGATTCTTGAAGTAGCCCTTAAAGAATCTTAGAGTCTTCCTGCCCTTGCTTCCTTTTCTCTTAGGCCTTCCCTGTGGCAGCTTGTACTTAGGCGGTAGTCACTCCTTGGGCTGTTGCCCTTGTTCTGGAAATTTCCAGCTGCTGCTGGGCCTGAAAGAAGTTTGGAACCTGGCAGCAATAAATGTCTTTAGGTAGACACAAGAAGAGACACAGAGGAGGCATGTAACCTAATTTTTTTTTTTTGATGGAAAAAGGTTTAATTTATATGATTTTTAATTAACCAGTAATCAATTTTATTTGTTGAAGTAGAGCTGATATACAGTGTTACATTGGTTTCAGGTGGACAACTTAGTGATTGGACAAGTTCATAGGTTCCACGGTGCTTCCCGCAAGTGCAGCTACCGTCTGTCACCCCGCAACATTGTGACCAAACCATTGACAATATTCCCAAAGCTGTGACTTTCATGTTACGTATTTTTTCCATTATCCATTGTTGTAAGATACCACAATCATTCCCTTCCCCATCACCTGGTTTTCAAACTAGAAGGTCACCAATAGTGTCCTTGCCAATAGAAGGCTTTAGAGTGGAGATAAGATACAAATCATGACATCACCTCAGCATCAAATCTTACTCTGCTCTGTCTTCTGGGATCCCACTTCCTTTTTGGGCCTTTTATTGTGTTGTGTGTGTGTTTTTGTTTGTTGTTGTTGTTCTTGTTGTTTGTTTTGGTTTGTTTTTGGTTTTTTTGCTGGATTCTGCTTGATTTCTTTTAATGATTTTTGTCATCAGCTTCCTGATTACAATTCTGCATGCTGCCCTGCTTTTTGGCTTTCTTTACATGTAGTTCAGACACATCCCCAAGTCCCCAAACAACAAGGCAGAGTAAATATCCTGTAACTGGTAATTCACTTTAGAAAAATCAATTGTTGTATAAAAGGCAATTCCCCCTGAGAACCTCATTTGCATGAGATCTGAATATTCACTTCTCAGGTTTTAATGGCATCACCTTGATACCTTCAGCACACCGCCTTGGCAGAGTTGCTACCCAGCTCCTTGACTTCTTATTCCTTTGAGGTTTTTCATAGTGGAGACTCTCACTATCAGGCAAATGGAGAACTTGGAAACTGTTCCTGTTTGCGAGGGAATCTGCTGGTAGCTGGCATTTCACGTATCAAATTCAGTTTCTAAGTCTTAACGATAATCTTCAGGCTTAATGTTGCCTTTGTGCAGGTAATCTAACAAAAGAGGGTTTCAAAGGCTTTATGGACCACGACTTGAATATACCACTAGCAAAGAGTTAGAGTGTATTCCGTTATTCATTTTTTTTTTTAAGATTTTATTTATTTATTTGACAACAATCCCAGGACCCTGAGATCATGACCTGAGCCAAAGGCAGAGGCTTTAACCCACTGAGCCACCCAGGCGTCCCAATGTGTATTCCGTTACTGACAATTCCTTTTCTTCTGTAATAAATAAACATCTATAATAGAGGCAGAATGGGCTAGGCACGGTGGCCAGGACCAGTGCAAAATAAAAATGGAGGATTTCTTCCTTGAAAATTATTGAGAATTTAGTAATAATTATGAAGAATTTAGTAATCTAACAGCACAATGTTGGACCAAGTGCAGAGCAATTCTAAGCTCTGGGCCCTGCGTGACTGCACAGGTCATGAGCCTGAGAAGCAGGCCCCTGACTGGGGCCAGTAAGGTTGTAATGTCCCTGACTTCAAGGAAGCAAATAAGTGAGAACCAGGCTAGTCTCTAGGAGGGGTGCAAAATGTTCTAGAATTCATTTATGCAGATTTTTAAAGCACCCTCTCAGCTAAGGAGCTGACACTTTACAACTGAGGGAATGTAAATGCTGATGGGTGTGACTTGAGTCTCTACCTTTTTATCCTTTTAACTGTTTAACAAAAGCCACAGACCCAAAACCGCCAGAGGCGCTCATTCCGCTCGCAGCCAAACAGCCAAATTCGCCTTTCTTGCCAGTCAGGCAACTCTTCTATAAACTAGATTCAGTTGGAAAATCCTCCTTGAAAGTCTTGATGGGCGTCTCCTTGGCTCAGCTACTGGGTGGTGGACCGCTAGGTGGTCTCCAGGAGCTGAGGGAGGAGCAGGGCTCTGCGGCCTCCTCATCTGTAGACCAGGTGTGTCTTCTGATGGAGGCCTGACTTGGTGACAAATTGTAGAATGGGTGGATATGATGATGCTGCCGGCACCCTTTTTGCACTAACAAGCCCGTCCTGGCTTCCTCAGGGGTTCCGCCACCAGGGACATGAGAATCACAAGGGAAGGCTCAACGGCTGAACTGCCACTGTCTGATGATCACCTGACCTGGTCTTGTTAGACATAAATGCCACCATTTACTGAGGGCTTTGTTTGGTGTTGTGCCAGACGACATCACTGCAGCTGCCGTGAACACATACTCCCATTGTCTTCCTTCTCAGGGGCGTGGGGAGGTGGGGAATGGGGACAGGCCGGGGTGAGAGACGGGCTCAGCAAAGTGAAGCAGCCATATGCAGCCCGTGCACGCCCAAAGCTGGATGTGAGCCCCGGTGTCTGGGCCTCTCGGGCCCCTGCTCTTTTCCACAGCCCGGTTCTGTCTGCCATCCCTGTTGGCGCATCTGGAGCGCAGGGGTTACATTGCACACACTGGGAAGGGGCCCCAGCTCAGTTCCCAAAGGGGCAGGAAGGCAATTGCCAGGACACTGTTCCGTTGTTGTCTTTCCTGAAGAAGAACATACTCCAGCGGGACATTGAAGAGAGAGGTGTTAGTTGCTGTCATCTGTGAAGTCGAGCACTACTAAAGGTACAGAGCGCTGGGAGGAGAGAGGCGGCCCTGATGGCCGAGGCTGGTGATGGCTCCCAAGTAGCCTCCTCAGAGAGCTGGGAAGGGGAGCTGGCTGCTTACCACCGGCAGAAGGATGTGGAGATGCCAGTGTTCACAGGCCCCATGGAGGGCCTTGCCATGTGCCCAGAGCAGCATAAAGCCTGACCAAAGAGGCTAAGAGAGGAAGGGAGCGTGGGAGGGAGAGAGATTAAATGTGTTCTTCAGCTTTCATGAGCTTACCCAAACTTTTGAAATCAGAACATGAATTTACTTCCGTTTCACCATACATGTGGATATTATGTTTATAGTTTATGGGGTTTTAAAAAAGATTTTATTTATTTATTTGAGAGAGAGAGTAAGGGATGAGAGTGCATGAGCAGGGGCAATGGCAGGCAGAGGGAGAAGCAGACTCCCCAGTGAGCGAGGAGCCTGATGCGGGACTCCATCCCAGGACCCTGGGATCATGACCTGAGCCGAAGGCAGACACTTAACTGACTGAGCCACCCAGGCACCCCTATAGTTTATGGTGTTATATGATGTTTAGCATGAATTATATAGGATAGGGAGGGTATCAAAATCTCATCTCTGCTTCATGCCTCCAATTGTCCTAATCTGGCCCTGAGGGTTTGGCAGCACTTTCTCTCCCATCCCCCATCTGCCTCATGCAAAATCCCTTCCTGGACCTTCCTTGTGCCAAAAATCCCACAAATATAGCCCCCTTCTTGGTAAGAGTAAGAACTCTTTGCCACTACCTCTAGGATGAAAATAGCCTCTCAGTAGTTACCCCAGTTTAGGGGATTATAGTAAACACCAGTATTTTCAAGCAAGATGAGGACCTGAGGCCATCAGGAGCTCAGGATGGGAAAAGTCCTAAAATGAGGCTGTAAAGGGCATGCCAATTTCCATTGTCCATAGTTGAACTTAGTCACTTCCATCCTCCAGTTTAAACACCTTTTCTTTAATTCTGTGAAATCCACCCAAGAACTCTCCCCGTACTTCTGTGTAAAATGTGGACCCCAACTGAATGCAGAGACTTCACTCTGGATCTGGCTCTGTGCTCCCTCCCCTACACCACACACCCCCAAGAAGGCCAGCAAATATGTATTCAAAGTTACCACTTCATGGAGAACACAGAAAACCTCTTGTATATGACAAGATAATTCTGAAAGGCTCCTAACAATGCCCTTTATTTTCATATTAGCCTGTGTTCATGAAGAACTTGACATAGAGTAACTAATTGATTCTCACCAAACTATCAGAAGTGGACACTCATAACCCCCATTTACAGGTAGGTAAGCTGAGGAATGTCGAGGTTGAATAATAAACCATATCACCTAGTGAGTGTGGCTGCTGGGTTCCTGGTCTGAGCTCTTCATCCCTCGTTCACTCTGCCCCTGGACCGCCTCGGGTGCTGTCTCTTTAAAACATGTTTTCAAATTCACTATCATATGGGGTGCCTGGGTGGCTCAGTGGGTTAAAGCCTCTGCCTTTGGCTCAGGTCATGATCCCAGGGTCCTGGGATCGAGCCCCGCATCGGGCTCTCTGCTCAGCAGGGAGCCTGCTTCCTCCTCTCTCTCTGCCTGCCTCTCTGCCTACTTGTGATCTCTGTCTGTCAAATAAATAAATAAAATCTTTAAAAAAAAAAATTCACTATCATAGTAACTTCTCACATAACCCCACTGGGGATGAATTATTAACCCCATTCTTCAGAAAAAGACACTGAACCTCAGAGGTTGAAGTCTTACTCTTCTTTGTAAGGTGCATTGTAATTTGAGTTTTGCTGTAGAACATTCTTGATAAGAAATGGAAGGGGATCGGAGCAGTTCGTGAACTTGAAGGAGGAAGACAATGTGGGATGCTGAGAAATCTTCGAGGAATCATTCCTTACCTCCTTACCTCTACCCTTTCAGCAAGGGGGAAATAAAACTTAATCATCTGTCATGAAAAGCTGTTTTCAACTCTAGTGAGAAAGGCTGGTCCCCTGGGACCAGAGAACTCTCTTGGAATTTATAGAATTAATGGAAAGGTATTTAAATGAGAGGATAGAGAGATAATGAGACAAGAATACCATCAGTTTGACCTTAAGCTCTGTACTTTGCTTCACAGAAAACCTACATACATATTTTTTGAATTGAATTGAATTGAGTCCAATTCTTTGGTATGCATTTTCCTCTTGAACAATCTACTGCCAATTCAAAAGTCAGGAAACAGCCTGCTTTCTAAAACATTTAGGCTTTTGCAAGAGTTCAGGTCCTTCAGACTCCTGTAATTACCCTCACATGATTGCTCCCCATCAATTTAGTGTCCAGATTGAAAATGAAATAAATGTTTACCAGAAACCCATTTACTTGTCAACTTCAACAATGAGTCTGGGATGAGAAACAATATTCTCTGAGCTGAGGGGTGTAATTTCACACCTGATGCCATTGTCAATGTCTCATCAATTGAAAACCGATACACTTCAATCGGTTCCCTAGATCCTCGTACGTTAACCTAACCTTCAGGTCTAGCATAGTTTTGCCTTTTTCATATAATCAGCAAAGCTCAAACTGCTTCCTGATTGAAGAAAATTGCTCAGCAGCTCCTGGCAAATGATGGGAACATGTTTTCCAGTTTGTAACAACGACCTCGGAAAGCATGCGCCGTTGGAGAAGGCCAGGCTCTCAGCGTCTCTGCAAACCCCTGTGGTTCTTTGCTTCGTTTTCCTGTTTTATTGCTTTTATTTTTCCTGTGTTTGCGGTAGTGACTTGAAGCTACCTGGGCCTCTAACTCCTTCTCTAAGGGAGAGGGAGACCCCCATGGGGAATCTGCGATAGCACAGACCTTGCATGACAGGCGTCGACACTCCCCTGCCTGGGCTTGCCCCAGCTCCTGCTGTTGTAGGATGGTTTGAGATTACCTTTTCCTTGGTTGTGTTGGTTCTCCCATTTGCCTGTTCCTCTTTATGTCCTTTTGCAAAATTCTTCCTAATTGCTCTCCTGTTGATAGCACTTTTCACTTTTTCATGTTGAAAGGGTTTTTTTGTAACATATTCTAAAATATGTATTGGACCTTTTCCATAGGAACTTAAGAAAGGGAGTAGTTCCGTGTGTAGGCTCCACTCGCCATTTTAGAACGGAAGTCTTGACATCCTTTTCAAAAACAATTACGAATACAATTTATCGTCCTGTTTATGGCATAAGAGTAAAAGCCCATGAAACTACTCAGCACTGTAGGAAATGAATGGTTTATTAAACTGTTGACTGTGCTCTAATCCTGGCTTCAGAATGATTAACTAACAAATCTATCATCTGGGGGAAAGCTGGCTTGGCAGAGATTAATTCCTAAACTATTCTTCCTTGGGGGTATTGTTTGGTTTTTATTTGGGAGAACTTCCAGAATTGTTAAGAAACATTATATGTGTTTGTTTTTACTTAAAACAGAAATAATCTGCATTTTACACATGATTATAGATGTACTTTATACATTTTAACTGATTTTGAATTTTTTCAATGGTGAAAAGGATCAGAATTCAAACAAGGCATTCTAAGGGATTTTCATCAGTACTTTCAAAAGGAAAGCAGACATATCAGTGAAGATTCAATTGATGGGAGGTACAGGAAATCAACTTGCGATAATTTAAGATCAAAAGAGGAATTTATTAAAAGGCTATGATGGGAGGGGGGCTCCCAGAATCTGCAAATACATGTGAAACTAAAGAGGGTTATCAATTACCATGGATTCACCTGCCAGTTACAGAAAACTAGATATAATCGTCCTTTTCCTGACTCGGGTAACTTAAAGTCAGAGGTAGGAAAGGTTCCCAGACTGGTCAGTGATGTTACCACATTTCTTTCAGCTCTCTGCTGCCATTCATGCTGCTGACTTCATCCTTGGCCTGATTCACGTGGCAATGAGAGAGCTACCAGCAACCTACGAGCTTACATCCTCCTTGTCTTAGCCTGGGTTCCCAGAAAAACCAGTGGGCCAGTTTTTATTGGAGTGAGATTTGGGGAAGCAGGAGAAGAAAGAGGTGCAATTAACTAGGAAAGGGGCAAAGAGCAAGTGCAACGGGGAGGGGAGCCTTCAGAAAGTTTGCACAAGCTCCTGTATCTCAGGACGAGCTATGTGGGTGGAACCGAGAAGCATTTATCCATCGGCAACTTCCTGGTCCCTGTTCTTCCTCTGACCAGAGTCGTTTCTATGGGACTTAACTTCCCTTTCCTTCCTACTCTGTTCCCAGGCTTCTTCAGGCAATTCCGGGGAAAGCTGCAACCCCCACAGGACAAAGTGGGGCCAGGGGACAGACTCGGAAATCTTTCTGTTCCAGATAGCACTGCTGTGTGGGCTCTCCATCTCTAGAGATAGTAATGGCTGCAAGAGTGACTGTCCCCATAGTCTCGGGGCCGGCCTTGATGATCTGTAAGCAAGGAGGTTACATGGATCTGGGATGACACAAACACCGAGTCCAATACATCCTCCCCAATTGGGGTGGGGCTTTCTTCCAGAAGCTGCTCCAAAAAAAATAAGGAAGCCTGGCTCCTTGAATCCCTTAATAATTACTTTCCTCTGTTCATTCCTCTATCCCCTTAGTGTTCCCACCCATCTCTAAACCAACACCATTGCCCAGGGAATAGTATTCTGATAAACTTGGGCCAGAATCATTTAGCTATGGACTTAAACCATTTCCAAGGGAGGTTTGAAATAGCTGTGGATATCAAAGTAAAAAACTGAGGGGTTACCAAATGAAGGAAAAAATAAAAGTTGAGGAGATAATCATAATGTTCACTTCAAGAAAATTCTTGGAAACAGGAGCCAGAAAAGATAAGAAGACTGTTTCTCCCCCATATACATCTGTTTCATTGTTCTCATTCTAAGGAGAACTTAATTTCCAGGGCATAAAATATGGCATGAAAGTTTAATTCTTCCACATCTAGCTACAGTCAAAGAGACTGAATCTTTTCTTTGCATCTGATTGACCCAACTTGAGCCCCCGATCTCTCCTTGATCTCTCAGGGTCCTGGGATCAAGCCACACATCAAGCTTCCTGCTCAGCAGGGAGTCTCCCTCTCCATCTGCCTCTCTCCCAGCTCATGGGATCATGACCTGAGCCAAAGGCAGATTGCTTACCCGACTAAGCCACCCAGGTATCACAAAAATGTTTATAGACCAAAGTAATATTCATAGACTTTCTTGGTAGGGGAATTTTTTACGTTTTAAGTTTAAATGAGACTGTATTTACGTCTAGATTAGCATATTCCCTAAACATGGTATCTCTGACCCCATTGAAACTTTCTCGGTGCTAAGGAAATGTGGCCAATACCATCAGGCTGTTACTGGGCAATATTCCCTTAAGTTGCTATAATATTTCCTGTTTCCATTTCATGGATAGTGACAAGGCTTCCACTCCATTCTGGAAGATATTTTATTTCAAATTCTAGAGTGGAGGTTTCACTGCTTGGAACATCCAGGAACTCCCTCTTAGCCCAAGTGGCCAATTCATTGTGTAATTGTGGACATGCCATCTTAAACATATTCCACTGGCTGCAAGTGTGTGTTCAAATACCATTTGCCAAGTACACCACTGGCACTAAAACTGCCAACCAGAAACACTAGGAGCCTGACTGTCATATTCATGGAGGTAGGAACAGTTGTCATATACGCTACTAGAGAGAGATACGAAATTCACAGCGACTCATTAAAGACATGATATGGAAGTAAAAAATACTCTTGAGAACTAATTCAAGAACAGAGAAGCAAAAAATAAATTATGGTACATGCATGGATAAACAAACTTTGCTGTATCGCTACAATGGAATATTATTCAGCAATGAAAAGTAAAGAATGGCTTTTTTCACTTAGCGACAAGCACTTAAGTTTCCTCCATGTCTTCTCATGGAAAAAACTTAAATGCATGTTGCTCAGTGAAAGGAGCCAGTCTGAAAAGATTACATACCATATGATTCCAACTGTTTGATAATCTGGAAAACACAAACCTATAGAGACGATAACAAGACCAGTGGTCACCAAGAACTTGAGAGAAAAGAGGGATAAATATGTGGAGCATGGGGATTCTGAGGGCAATGAAACTCTTCAGTATATAATGACAGAGGGATGACATTGCACAATCATCAAAGCTCATAGAACTCTACAGCACAAAGAGTGCACCCTAATATAAATTATGGGCTTCAGGTAATGGTGCATCGATACTGGTTCATCAATTATAGCAAGTATACCACACTAATGCAAGATGTTGATAATAGCGGAAACCCTGTGCAGGGAGGGGACGGATCAGAAGTATATGGGAACTCTGTATTTTCTGCTCAATTTTTCTGTAAATCTAAAAAATAAAGTTTATCCCAGGAAGCAAGGAAGGGAGGGCGGGTGGAGGGAAGAAAGGAAAGGAAAGGAAAAAGAGAAGGGAGGGAAGGAGGGAGGAAGGAAGAAATGGTTGGGAGATGGAAGGATGAGACTAGGGAAGAGCAAAGCTCTCTTGTTTGAACAGGAAGGGAAAGAAAAGAAAAGGGCCAAGCAGGTGTGGCCCTCGGCAGCATCTTCCTTGGATCTCGAGGTGGAACAGCTGTGTTCCTAGTTCGCACATCTTGGGAGCCACTTCCTTCCTGAGTCACAGGCCTCTTTTGTGGGTGTGAGCCTCTGTCTTTCCCCAGCTGCCACCCTGGCTGCAGGTGGATTGTTGGAGCAGAGAACACTTCACTCCAGGTGGGCCTCTGAGACTCAAAAGAGAGATTTGGTCTTTTTCAGTGTGGATGGGTTTGTAATTTTGTTTAAAGGGGAAAAAAAACCCACCCATCCAACAACTGTGTTATCAGAGAATAGATTTTGCTCCCCTTGAAAGACCATTATTTGTTTCCTTGGGGATTTTGCCCCATCTGGTCTCGTAATAAGGAAAGATTTTAATTCAGATCTCCGTAATGTAAACTCCTTGAGGATGCGAATTCTATCTGCAGAGTCAGCCCTCCAAAATCATGTGTTGTCTGTGATAACCGTGATGGTCAGGGTGATAATAACGATAGAGGAGGAAGTTGTTCAGTAAATCTTACACTAGATTCATCACCTCTAAAATGACATTTCCCCCCTTGGTCTTTTCCTGGATGTCACGCCAGTCTATTCCCCGCACAGTTGTGTGCTCGGTGAGTGTGAGCTGCGGCGCCTGGTGTGCGCCGGCAATCCCAGGTTCGCCTGCTGCTGAGCACCACCGTCCCCCCGGCCCCTAAACGGCTGCTCGGGCTGCAGGTGGATTAACAGGAAGAACAACGTATAATCCTGGTCTTAGGACAATGACATTGTTCTGCTTCTTCATAGTTTTGCCCTTGTCTTCCAAGGGTGGCAAGGGCTTCGCTCTGCGCGGGAGCTATTCTGGGGCTTCCTGCGAGGTAGGCAGTTGGAAGAAATTGGGAAATCTTAGCACCCACGAACACTGGCAAGTCCTTTTCCGTAGTGTCGCCTGGAGAGAGCTTGATGACATCCGCAGCACAGTCTGCGCCCACCCCCCAGGATGTCACCCCCCAGCTTCTGTGCATGGGTGAGCAAGTATCTTATGAGCTGGATGATAATTAGGAAAACCGTTGAAAAAATGGGAGAGACATCCTGCAAATGAAAGAAAGTTGGAATGTCAAAGACCATGAAATCTTCAGTGTTCCAAATGGAGAAGCAATCTCACCGACAAACCCACCAACCCTTGGACCGTTTTTCTCTTGCCTTCCTCCCAGTCCGTGCTCCCGGCTCTCTTTCCTTGGGCCCTCATTCAGATTCTGTGAGCTGAGTTGATTCTGCTCTGGGGGGCGGTGTGGCTGCCGTAGGTGGGTCATGAGAAGGACGACATGGCTTCTGGCCTCCGACCCCTTGCTGAATTCAGGCTCTGTCCGCCGAGTTCGCGAAGGGGATCCACCTTGTCTTGCCGCATGGAGCCCGCGGGAGGTCTGGGGCGCACAGTGGGCTCTGTGTGAGCACCCAGGAATGTATTGGACAGACATGTCAAGGCTGTCAGGCAAGGGGCATGGCCTCGAATGATGTGTCTGAGGGCCGTCATGACTGCCCACAGGTTGTTCCAGAGGCCCTGTCATTCCTGCATGGTGGGACGCTGGTGGGACAGCATCGACCACCTTACTCATCAGAGCTTTTACTCCTGTAACCCTGGGGTGTTCCTTCGGGTGCTGCGTGGTCAGGCTCAGCCGAGCCTCTGTGCCTGGTGTGGCTTGGTGCTTCCCCCATGTGAACGCGCACACGCATCAGCGGGGATCTTGTTAAAATGCGGGTTCGGATTCAGTGGGTGGAGGGTGGGCTGACGGCTCTGCACACCTCCCAGATGCTGCCGCTCCAGGGACCCCACCTTGAGTAGCACGAGCTTCCCCGATGGTAAGCTTCCTTGAGCATTTTGTAACAGCCTGCCTCCGTGAGAAGAGGGGAAAACAGAATCACATGTGCCTTTGGAGTTTGCCAACCTTTGTGACCTCCACAAAGGGGGAAGGAAATGGAACTGTCAATGATGTGGCTGCTTCCACGCGCCAGGCATGGAGCCCAGCGGCCAACATTCAATTATATTATCTCAGTTGAAGAGAATCTGAGCAACTTGAAAAAGAAAGTGATGAAGTAAGGCTTGTTTTGGGAGTCCCACCCCTTTCTGATGTGATGAGTAGCTAGCGTTGCCAAGGCAACTCGGCAGGCCAAGGTGCCAGATCAGATCCGAATGGAGGGGGCCTCCAGGGACACCGAGTAGTTAACGCACACTCCAGGAAACCCCAACTCCAAAAAGACCTGCCCAAAATAGAGGTGTGCCGATGCAAATGAGTAACCACGGCCATCCTCAGGATGTAAGAAGGGGTTAGAAACCTCTCTGGTGACTCATCAGCCTCTACCGTTGCCAGCCGTTAGCTCTAGCTCTAGACAGGCAGCGGTTTCTGCCAGGTTGGGGCACCCCCCCCAACCCTCCACCCCCTCACCCCTGCAAGCTTTTTCTTGAGGACGTTCCAGATATGAGGCAGGAGCAGTTTGGGCCTGTCAATCTGGAGGCCAGATCGACTATGCTGCAGCCTCTGAGGGCACAAGAACCAGGACGGGTCACCATGGGGGTCACCCAACCCCTTCTGGTCTAAGTTCCGTGCATTGAAGATTGTGAGTGGTGGGGATGTATTTTTCCTGGGAGGTTTGGCTGGTTGGTCAAGTGAATGAGGACCCATAGCTCCTCCAAGCACCCCTGGGCCGGCCCCACGCACCAGGTCTCTATGGGGAGCAACGGCCTTGAAAGCTTTTTTTAGCTGAAAGTGCCACTAGCAGGAAAATGTCCCCCCCTGAGCGGCCCCATGCTTCTTTGCCTTTCCCTCACCATTCTGAGTCACAGACCTGTTTCTTCCAATACTCTTGATGACTGAAGAAACTAAGAGTAGGAAATGAAGTATGGATTCCAATGACATCAGGTCTTCTGAAATGTTGACTTCTCTGTGAAGTATTCCTAAGACACCAAGCTCCTAGCCTAGAATATGACAGAGCAGAACTGTTTCTTTGGCTTGTTGAGAGGAGTAGCATAGGAAAGAATTATCTGTGTTGGCTTCTAACATATTCTGTGGATCTGCTCTGGGTATGACACTGTGTCAGGAGCTGTGAGAAATAACAAAAGTTACACCTCAAATTTTTATTATCTGACGTGAAACAGGAGTTGTGGATTTAAGAAAAAACCGTGGATGGCACATTCCAGTTTCTACAGCACTTTCATATAAATTATACTATCTGTTACGAGCAACCTGTGAGGTAAAAATGTGTCTTCTGCATTTCGTAGATTAAAAAAATGAACCTCAGAGAAGCTAAGGTGATTTTCAAAATTAAATAGAAATCTAGATTGTGGCTTTGGGATGAGGCAGAAACATTGGGATTTTGTTCTCCTCATCACAGTGCCAGAGCCACGTCGGCCCTTCTGGAATCGGGAAGGAGAGGGAGAATGAATGCTGCTTGTCAGAATGTTTACCCTCACTTAGAAGAGTCCTGAGTGTGTGCATCTGCTTGGATGTAAGCCATCCCTGTGCCTTTTCCTCTTCCTTCCATGACCCCTCATTCTCCAAAGGGCACAGAGTCCTCTAGGGCAAAGCTCATGACACTTGACAGTGTGTCCTTCCCCCAAACATACCCCTGGTCCCCTCAGGACTTCCATCTTGGCTTAGCCATACTCACGTCCCTTGCTGGAAGGATAAAGAAGCAGAGTTCCCGGTGTGTAGGGAATGAGCCATCCAAGGCAGAGACTACATGAAACCTTGCACTGGAGCCATTTTTAACCAGCCACAACTTTGTCATAATCTGTGCTCTCCTAAATAATTTTATTAAGGGCCACTCATCTGGCCAATGAATCACTTTTATGTAAGCATTCCTGATATGGGCTGTGTTGTATTCTTCTTCATGGCTCTAGCTCCTAACAGAGCTTTGTATACAACTATAATTAGTAGAAAAACCCAGGGAAAAGCCTGGTTATTAAAGAAAAGCCTGGAAAACTCTTCTCTTTGTCCAAAAGTCTTTTCTCTTTGGTGGTGAGAAGAAACTTGCAGGGCCTGGACTGTTTACCCTGGGGAATTCAGCAGAGAAGGCTCTCGGAGGAATGCTCAGCGGTACCACCTCCCCGGAGTCTCATTTCTTCAGTCCTCTCACCCAGTCTAAACTTGGTCAGTTCTATGAGGCTCTGAACACAGAGAGGATCAAGGATGCAAATTCCCACCTCACACCCACCTAAGAGGTGCTGTCTGTAGATCTGGGTGGAGCCCAACCATAAGTGTTTTGAAAGGCACTTCATGTGATGGCGACTCACGTGGCCCCCACACACTACTAAACAGAGAAAACACTACTAAACAGAGGTCACATAGAGGGCATTGGGTACCATAGAGGAATGGGTACCATTCCTTGGAGAACCTCAGGGTCTGAGTCATGCCCAGTCTTGTCACACCTTGGCAGGCAATCAAGAAAGGCATTTCTGAGTCATATGAGGACCATTCTATGGGAATACGATGTTTCTGGTCCATCCCAGAGTCACAGTCTGTGGGACATACCAGGCCTTCTCCAGCTGAGGTGAGAATTTACTCACCTTCTCCTTCACCCAACCAATTTAAGAAGCGCTTTCTCTGTGTCGGTTACCACATCGTCTCTCACATGAGTCAGCTAAGCCTCACAATAACTCTGAGAGTTATTCCTCTACTAGAGATGATAAAACTGAAGTCCAAAGAGGTTGAGACATTTGTCTAACCAACATTAAGAAGACTGTTAGAATATGCATCCAAGCACAGACCACAGACCATCTATCTTCCTTCCATGATGCTATGCTCTTTTGCATCGAAGTCAGACAGGTCTGGGACTGGAGAGGAAGATGGCTCAGTGGAGCTTCTTTCTGGCTGAAGACATTCCGTCCCACACTGATACTGATACTGCATTTCCATCCTGTGATCTAGCTGGACTCTTTTTCTACTTTGGATGTTCACTTAAAAAGCTAAAATAAAAGCTAAGTAGAAAGTCCAGCACGGTGAAGGGGAGTGGGAGCATTTATGTGTAGGACTCGATGGGCCTTGCCTGTGTACCATGCAATTTCCCCTTTGCCCTACACATTGACCTGACCTTGGGGAGCGCGGGCAGCCCCTCACCAGGGCCAACCAGGACAAGGGTCAGTGGGAACACAAGCTCGGACCACCTCACAACCTGGATGTGTTGGCTTTGGCAGGATCTGACCCATTTTATCTCGTACAGAACATTCGTCTGTGTATCTAAGTGTAAAAAGGGAGAGAGCAGGGATGAAGGATCAGCAGAAAATACAGCAGGAATTAGAAACTGGTGCAGACTCTTTACAACAGACCCTACCCCCCAGGCTATATATTTGTTCTATTTAAATAAGTATTTTAAAAATAAAAATTATATTATAAATCATAACATCGTGTTATTGCTTTCCTAAGAAATTCAAGGCACAGAGCATAGATTTTGGATTAGACATACCTGAATTCCCGCCCTGCTTCCATCATTTGAGTAAGTTACTTAACCTCCGGGTCTTCGTTTTTCAAGTTATAATTATGGACAATAATATCTGCTTGAATGAGTGAGCTCTGGGGACTAGAAATAATGTATGCAGGGGAGGCTCTCAGTAAATGTAGCTAATATTATGATTACTACTCTAGAACTCATTTCCAAAGTTAATGGAGTATCCGAAGATGAACCTAATTGTACGAAAGGTGTAGACTTCTGGTTGTTATGGTTTTGAAAATAACAATATAGAATTTTAACTGGTATATTCCTCCTTCTGTGAGCTCAAAACACTTTAGAAATACATGGAAATTTTGCATCTATTATTCCATTCAGTCCTCATAACCATCCGGTGATGTATAGTAAGTGTTATTTTTATTTTACAAATGACCGTGTTAAGGATTAGCAATATTAAATAGTTTACCCTCATAATTGATTAAGAGCTGACCCCGACACATCAGACTTCTGAAACAGAATTCAGAACTCCTGCTACCTGACCACACTAGAATTTATGTCACTTATCTTTGAAGTGTCCAATGAAAATACATACTCTACCCTTTTTTTTATTACTCTATCCTCTTTCATATTCAGTTCCTGGAAAATTGTATTCCAGAGATGGAAAGAAAAGAAAGTTTATTCAGATCATACAGAAAAATCTGCAAGAGGAGTGGGGTTTTTTTATTTAAAAAAATTTTTTTAACTTAAATTCAACCAGCCAACATACAGAACATCATTTGTTTCAGAGGTAGAGTTCAGTAATCCATTGGTTGCTCATCACATCATGTGCCCTCCTTAATGCCCATTACCCAGCTACCCCATCCCCCCGCCACCCATCTTCCAACAACCCTCAGTGTCTTTCCCATAGTTAAGAGTCTCTTATGGTTTGTCTCCCTGTCTGATTGCTTCCCATTCAATTTTTCCTCCCTTTGAGTGGGTCTTCTTTTAAAAGGAGACTTCAGTACCTAGTGAAGATGACCCAAGGAGATCTGTGTGGGCTCTGCTACTTGCTTGCTGTGCAATTTGTGCAACTTACTGAACCTTAGTAGGCTGCTTTTCTGAGTTCTAAGAACAGCATCAGCTTCAGAGTGTTGCTGTGGTGATGAAATTAGATTATAGATGTGCACCTGGCAAACCGATGCTCAGTAGACATGGGTTTCCTCTATCTTATGCATTACGTTTACAAATGTCTACTTAGCAAAATCTGGTCGCAAAAGTCCTGGAGTCATGAAGCCTTCTCCTGGCTACAAACCAGGTATAGTGGGTATTTGGCAGCGGTGGTCAGCCATTTCATCAGTTGTCAGCTTCAGCCATCCTGAAGCAGAGCGGTTTCTGGGAGAGGCACTGAAAATACTATGAGTAGGTTGATTCCGTCCCTTTGCTGGGTAAGGGTAACTGCCAGTCAGGTTGCTAAATGCAATTCACATGTCAGACTGGTTTGTCTGCCTTGGGTGACTTAGATGCTGGTAACTAATAGATAGACAGGCACTCAAGTTCAAGCTTAATGTGAATACATGCTTGCCTACGAACCAGACTGGCACCATTAGCTCATAGCACGAAGGTTACCCAGCCTCTGTGAAATGATTACAGCACTCACTTTTTATTCCTCTCAGAGCAACGATGAGTTCTGATTCCCTTTACCAACTATTGAAGCCTCATTCCTCTGGCCCTGTTTGTGGTCTACCTGGGCACAGGGGCAATTCTCAAAGGTGGGAGGGGGAAATCCATTTGATTCTTCATTCTTCTGAGCAGACAAGGTAATTGGAGCAACTGAAGTTTGAGCTGTCTGTCTGTATGGGTGTGTACATAGGTGTGCATTGGCATGTATATAAGCGTATCAGCTGTCCATAAATCAATATTGTTTTCACAGTTGTCTCCCATATGACCATGATATAGATTAAGGGTTAATTTATGTGAGGTTTATTAACAAAGTCACCTTTCTAAAGGTCAGGCCGGGTCTGTGACTCTCAACTTGGACTCATCTACGTCAAGGTCTTTGGGTTTGGCCCTGGCTTCTTGGCTGGTCCAATCAGAGTTCTTGGAATTCTCCATCTGCCTTGTCTTGGTGTGAAAATATCCAGTGATTTTTTTGTGTTTTGTTTTCTTTTTTAGTATGTTCTAATTTGATGGCCATATTTCAGGTGAAAATGGCAGTAAAATGTCAACCAAACTCTGGACTGCTTTGACCCCAGGAAGCAGACTGCAGGCCAAGAAGGACCTTGTTCTCTGGTATCTTCTTTGGTTTTAGTCTACTTCCCAATCATGGGAACTATGAGTATCTACCCTCCTTTGGTCCCTTTCCTTTCCTGAGGTCAGCGCGGGAGGTTTCCATCAATCTGCCCTGGTCCTGAGAGTCTAATCATATCAAGACCACTCTATCCTATGCACTTTCTGGGCAGAGGCTGAGAAAACCTCAGGCCATAGTATGGTATTTTCCCATTACTGCTGTGACAAAGTAAAACAAACTTAGTGGCTTAAAATAACACAAATGTATTATTTTATAGTTCTGGAGATTAGAAGTGTCATAGAGGTCTCACTGGACTAAAATCAGTATTGGAAAGAGGGGCCTTCCTTTTGGGGGTGTCAAGAAGAACCTTGCTTTTTCAAGCTTCTAGAGGCTATCCACATTCATTGTTTGGCTCATGGTCTTTGTCCTTCACCTTCAAAGCCAGCAAGATCTTACTGAAGGCTGAAGGCTGATGCCATCTCTTTGGTTCTCTCTTTGGCTTCTTTCTTCCCCTTCAAGGACTCCTGTGATTACATTGGGCCTACTGCATAGTCCAGGTTAATCTCCTCATCTCAAAATCAGATGATCAGCAAACCCAATTCCATCAGTAACCTTCATTCCTCTTCATCATGAAAACTAACATAGTCACAGTTCTTGGGTATTAGGTTGTAGACACCATTGGGGACCATTATTCTGCCTACCACACACTATCACTTTTTTCCACAAAGTAGATGATGCACAGGACCATTGCTAAAAACAGGCTGGTCTCACCCACTGAACTGTCTGTTCCTGGCCACTGGTAAATGTTTGTGATCAACCTCCCTTGGCAGCCTTCCCAGGCATGCGGTCTGAGTCAACTATCAGGAATCCCAGTATCCTCTCCCTTTCAACTGACACAAGCTCCGTGTCCTTTGGAGTTCACCACACTTCACCTTGGATGGAAATTTCACTTTGGGAAAACTTGGCTGAAGCTATGCTTTCTGATTGCTAAGATCTGCTCCGCGCTGAGTATCAACACTTGACCTTGGCCTGGGGCTACTGGATCTCTGAAAAAGTTCATGTTGATTTTCTTCCACCAGCCCCTGGTTGACATATGGCCCAGGCACAGCAGTAGAAGTATGTCATCCTCTGGCCCCAGTCCTGACCTAAAGATGGGCATGTGACTGAAGGCAGGCATGGCAGGGATGGTGATATTCGTCAAACATTCTAAATTTTCCCTCATATTCCTAGTCACCTTGCAGTTAGGCAGGGTCATTGAGCTAGCGCTGAGCAAAGAGTAATATTGATCATTTCAGGGCCAAAGCAATGAAGAACCCATGAACAATTTTCTAGTTTTCTCCTTCTGCTGCAGCAATAAAGGAAATCTTAAGTTCCAGATGGCATAGCTATAAAATGGGGGAACATTCAATATTGTGCGTGTCTGAGGTTCAATGATGCACATCAGACATGTAATGTGAATGGAAACATGGGTGCTGAGCCTCAGATTTGAGATCGATTATTACCACAGCTTAACCAGCCCATGCTGCTGACTGATGGACCAGCCCAGAGCTCCCAGGAAAGGCCCTGCCTCTCTCTTGCTCTAGCACTGCAAGCTCATTTTGAAATGTCTTAATCTTAGAACTTCCAACTGCCATCTTGCCATCATGAGGAGAGGGCCTATCAAAAAAGGAAGCCACTCAGAAGGAAGCAGAGCCATGAGATGAAGGAAAAGATTCTTGTCAACCTCATCTGAATTCTTTGATACATTTGGGCACAAAGGCTTCTTGACTCTTTGAATCTCTCAGTTATGAGAGAAAGATGTTGCCATTTTTGCTTAAGCTAATTTGAATTGTGTTTCTGTCCTTTTCAGTAGCAAGAGTCCTTCCAACCCCTTTCTTTTGACTGGCCCACATAGCAACATGGAATTATCCTTCCCAGAGAAAACAAGATTCCTGGATATTGGAGTGCGGCTCTCAGCACATTTTGTTGCCCTTAGAGAGTATGATTCTCCTGTATTCTATATGGATGTCCCCCACTGAAGTATAATTACATACCTCTTTTCCATTTCCTGAGAAGGATGTGTTTATAGTCAGGAGTAGCGAGGCAACATCATCATCAAATCACTAAAGGGAAGAATTCACCAGTGATCAAAATTGAAACAAAGGGAAAGTGAATATTGATTGATCTCATCTTACAAAAACAATGGACAGAAAATGGTGCTGCCTTTATTCTACTGTAATATTTTCTCTAGGCATTGTTTTGCCTTCACATGTTTCCTGATAGTTGGGGCCTTTGGGAGAGTGACTAGAGGTTTTGAGGGTTTTTCCCTTGTAGAAATGGTGACTGTGCACAGACCCACCCTCAGTCTCTCTTTTGTTCTCTGTAGGAGCCAGGAAGGAGGCACGTAGGAGGTGAATGTTAGGAATGAGATTACACTCTGTGGCCATGGGATTGCTCCAAGCTAGCAGGTCCACTGAGAGGTCAAACCAACAGAGCTGACCTCCGCCCCACACTTTGACCAACAGTGTTGAGTCCTGACCAGCTGCCTAGGCTGGGCTGAAGCACACTTTGATGTGACCTGAGCTGACCCCCAGTCCCCACAATCCAAACACATGATTCCTCACAAAGCATCCTGAATTGACCAAATGGAAACTCCTGGCTTAGAAATGGCCAGTGGCCTGGAGGCTACAGAGTCAGCATTGCTTCAACCTTGGCCACAGCTGTGAGTCAGGGGGTAAAACTGAGTCTTCACCAAGTGTTCTTCTGGTACTGACTTGGGAATTCAGCCAGATCCAGAGGAGAGGTGGCATTTTATGGAGTGCAAGAAGTCAG
The DNA here is from genome assembly GCF_011764305.1 of Mustela putorius furo. Lineage (NCBI taxonomy): Eukaryota > Metazoa > Chordata > Mammalia > Carnivora > Mustelidae > Mustela > Mustela putorius. The sequence continues at coordinate 2,585,505 of NW_025421294.1, forward strand.
GTTCAAGTTTTCAAAAAATACTCATTATTGCCCTATAGCTTTTTTTTTTTTTTTAAGATCTTATTTATTTGGCAGACAGAGGTTACAAGTAGACAGAGAGGCAGGCAGAGAGAGGAAGGGAAGCAGGCTCCCTGCTGAGCAGAGAGCCCAATGTGGGCACTTGATCCCAGGATCCTGGGATCATGACCTGAGCCCAAGGCAGAGGCCTTAACCCACTGAGCCACCCAGGCACCCCCGCCTTATAGCTTTTATTTAGCGAGGAAACATATTTGTAAATTCCTATGTATATGTGTGTATTACAGACCCAGATGTTATCATTAGAAGATTGGGAAACTTATTTTCTTAGTCACGATGGCCTCTGATGGAGAGTCTTCAGTCGCTTTCCCCCACAGCTGACCAAAGCCAGAATATGTGAACACATATTTCAAAACGATCTACTTATCCATTGTAACTACTACCATCTTGGGATCAAGTCTAGATAGTACCTAATTGGATGAAAAGGAGTTAGATGCTATTGACAGTATTTTGTTGTTATACTTCTCATTTCTCTTGATAATTATAATGTTAGCAACATAACACATTTATTTGTTGACAAGTGCGAACTTTTGCTTTGTGAATTTAGAATTTCGTATGTGAAGGGATTATCTAGCCTACATGCTCAGATCTCTGCAACATTCCCCACTTCACCCTAGCATGCCACTGCTTCTAGAAGCAATCTATAGTAGCATTGTTGGAGCCCTGTACATCACTCTGGCCAACCTCTGATCTTAGCAGTTGCCCAGACCAGACTCTTTCAGCTGATGGTATCTCACCTCTGTTGGGTGCCCCACAGATTTCCACATCTGCTCATGAGCTTCTCCCAGGCTACCTACTGGACTAGTGCTACCTGAAGTAGAAGAGTGCTTCAGCCTTGGAGGCAACCCTCAATAAGAAGGGGATGGAGGTGGGCCCTGGGTCATTCTCACTGCCTGCCCTCCTCTAGGTGAATGATTGGGGGGTGTAGTTTCTGCCCAATTCTCAGAGCTCTGGGTAATGCTGTCTTCTATTGACTCCTCTTCCTTTCCTAACTCACTCCTCCAATCCATTCTCTTTTTTATTACCTGGGATCATCTCCCAAAGAAATGGCTTGCCTTCAAGCCCTATCTCAGGCTCTAAATAGGAGGGAAAGCAAACTAAATCGCAGTCTATTGCATTGTAATGGATAGGAATATGAGCTTTAGAAATACACTGCCTGACACCAGCTATGTGACCCTGGGCAAGTTTCTTAACCTCTATGCCTTAGGTTTTTTTACCTGTAAAATCAGGGTAATAATATCACCTATATCCTATGATGATTTTGAAAATCAAATATTGTAAAAGCACTTAAAGGATTGTCCTGCTCATCGTAAATGCTTCATGAGCACTGCCCCCTATGTCGGTTTGTGGGTGCATAAAGAGCAGCTGTGGTTTAAGGGCTTTTCCCTAGTGTGAGGTGGATCATCACCCTGTGAATTTCATCCTCCAGACAATGATGGCCAAGAGCTTCAGGTCACAGCCGCTTAGTTGGTTAGAAGTGTGGGGGATGGGAAAATGAGTTGAGGTTACTGGAGATTCCCAGGTCACTTGTAAGTCATTTCTCTGGGGCTGGCTTTGTCCTAGGCTCTCAGGCCATTAAAAACGAACAAAAAAAATTCTACAGCAGTGAGACAAATACATTATTTTAATAAATCTGGAAGTGAATGGCAGTTGTTACAAAAATTCTAATGAAATGCTATTTAATCCAATAATTTTCAAAAATTTTGAATTCTTTTCTTTAAATTCAATTAGCCAACATACAGTACATCATTAGTTTTTGATGTAGTGTTCAACGATGAATTATTTTCTTTTTAAAAGGAGGGTCATAAATATCAAAATACAACATCTACCCATCTGACAATCTGAGTTTGTTTCTGTACATGTTCTACTGAGAATACCCAGCCTCCTTTTGATACAGGGCCTACCACTACGTACAGATTTACTGTGCAAATATAGAGAGGAAGTTTCAAGGAAGTGATACAAATCAAAGATTGAGAGACTACAATGGAGATATGTGGATCACCAACTAGCAGATTGTATGCAACAAGGAATACAGGGAAAAAGACTGTGATTGCAGGCTTCTACTAGCCCATGCCCCTTCCGCTCTTCTGCGAACATATTTGGAAACCCAGTTTCCAAAGCCTCTTTACTCCAAATGTGGTCAGCATGCACTACACCAGAGAGTTCAAGCACGTGTGAATATCTATGAGATGTACAACACCTCTGCTTTCAGGGAGCTTTTCCCCTTCACAGTTGTTACATTATGAAGATACTGCTGTTAATCAAAATACTTCTAGAATTTCACTAACACCAGAAGCACATTCTTTTGACTATCATCACAGAAGGCAAATCCTTATCTTTGGGGGAAAGTCTTACTTCTGCAGATAATCAAAATCAAATCTTGTAAAAAAAAAACAAACCAATTATCAGCTGAGCAAGAACATTTTTGGTCAAACAAGACTAAAATTGATTTTTCTGATGTGGTTCTAGAGCAAAGCACCCATCCTAGTTGTCCAAGGCTAGATTTTTGCTGGTTATCCCAACCAAATTATTAATAGCACCGCTGTCATTCTCAAAGGGCTCCAGTGTGTGTGATAAATTGTGATATCCTGTCTTGAAAACAATTCCAAAAAAATAAGTCACAAACATGTAAGTAGTGTCAAGATTTCAGGATTGAGTGCTCAGCTTCCTAATATGGCTACTTTTAAGGACACATTGATATAAATGTACAAGTTCTGATGTGTTTGCTTTGGGAAAAAAAAAAAAAAAAAACAGAAACAAATAAACCCCCTGTACATTTTTCTTGGCTTCTTTTGGTAAAATCGTGAGCGTGCAGGTAGTAGGCAAACAGAGGTGAGGCGTGGTGATGGTGATAGGCAGCAAGCCTCCCCCCTCCTCTTTCACACACCGTCAAGATGAATTTGTAGGACTCTCCCCCCATGGATGGTCCTTGATGTTATTTTCTGTAAGTAGAATTTATTTCAGTAATAACGTTAGGAGAAAATGAAGGAGCTCATTTAGTGTAATGTCCTGAGACCTTCAGTCCCACAGGAATGGCCTTGAAAGTCTGAGTTTCTTTTTGGGTCCAGGATAAAACCAGGAGGAGTAGGCTGATCCCTGACACCATAACACAGGAGCTGTGAGAACATTCCTCTTAATGCAAGCAGCTTATTCCCCTGCATTGCCAACAACTTAATTCCATACCCGCTCTATCTCCTTCCATTTTGGGGAGGGATATACTGGCATCCCTCCATAAATACGACCTTAGTCATTATCATAATACGCTTTCCAGTAAGCTGGAGAAAGGCAAAAATACCTCCTGGGGTCTGGGGATTATTGCTGTAACATCATAAAATTCCATTAGAAACATGAAGACATAATACTGACACTTCAGACTATTTTGGGCCAAGGAATGTAAATAGACAATGTTTCAAATAGAAACATCCCCAACCTTCTGATATCAGAAATAACAACTTTGCAACAGGCTATATATCTAAGGGTTCTGGCAACAAAGAATTTCAGAGTGGAATCACAAACCATAGTGATGAAATACAGAATCAAAATAACAGTTTCAACTATTTTTGGAACACTTTTCTCCCAAGGAGGTCAACACAATGAAGACGTTTGATCATTTTTCCCAAGCCGGCTTTCTTTGAGAAGGTAGCGTAGGCAGGACAGGGCAGAGGAGGGGTGGGAAAATCAACAATTAACTGATGAGCAAATATTTATTGAGTGACTATTGTGTGCAGGGCATAGCCTGGTGGTTAAATACATGACCATTAGCTCTGCCTGCCCCACGGCTTACTAACCCCTGGTGACTTGCCTTCCCTCTCTCTGTCCCTGCTCTCCAATTCAATGTGGGGTTAATAACAGGACCTGCCTCGCATGTTTGTTGTGAAAACAAACAGTTTGAGGCATTTATAAATTATAATTCGTCATTTGTAAAGTAAGTGGCCCAGAGCAAGCTTTCAAATGTTTCATTTAGGGGAAATAAAATATCTGTAGATAAAAATACCCATGCCAGAAGAAGGCTGCATGTAACCAGTAGGCAGTGGTAACCACAGTGACTTAAGAGGGGGCAGATCTTTGTGAATTTGTGAATTCCTCCTGAAGGAAGTGGGTCTTACCCTAGTCCTGATGTTAGCGGCAGGTGGAGGAGGTCATCTCGTGTCCCTCCCAAGGTGCAGCCACCACATGCACCCTGTGCCAGCGGGGGCAGAAACGCAATAAACAGGTCATTCTGGCTGGAGTTGAGGAATCCTTCAGAGGAGACAGGAGAAGAAAAGTGGCAGATGTGGTTTGGGTTAGTTTGGGAGAATCTTGGGTTTTAGCCACAAAGGCTTTCCGACAAGGTCTTGCCTTGGTGGAACTGATGCGGTTGGAAGTATCATCCATTGAGACTGGCTTGCTGGGCCTGAAGGATAGACGACCCTCCGGGTGCGGATCAGCTGCCCTGAAGCTTTTGCAGGGAAAGAGTCAGGTGTGCGGGCCTGGAGTGGGGGCAGGTGGCTGAAAAAAGAAGTCTCCTGTGGATTCAGCTAGACAGGAGCGGCCTCTGCTTCACTCGGTGAGGACTGACTCCAAGGTTCTGGTGGTGCTGGGGCCAGGCCTACGGTCACAATCCAGCCCAGGTTGCCAGAAAGGAGAGGTCTTAAGAAAATGACTGGTCCTTGTATTTTGTTTTTGGTGTTGGACAAGAATATCCTCAGAGTAACCATTCTCATTTATCGTAAAACAATGTCAGATAACATTCAGAAGCCATATGAAAACCAGTTCTCTAAGATCCCAAAAGATCTGACAACCAGGGTAGAGGAAGGGAGAGGAGGGATTTAGAGAGAGAGGCATTTCTTCAGAAGAAGACCAGATACATGGCGTCTGTTTGTTCCAGAATCAAGGGAGTAATGTGAGTAAAGTGGGCCACTGAAAGTCCCCGGAGATTACGACAGCCACGGTAGTTATAGAAGGCTGATTTGATGATTTGTTATAAATTGAGATCCTTCTAATTTCAGAGACAAAAAAAAAATATTTTGCATTTAGGTAGAGTGGAGAGTAAATTAGAAAAACAAAGTAAAACTCGACAATGTCTCTCATCTTTTTACTCTTACAAAGAATTCCGTCTAGCTCATAGACTTGAACTAGCAAAGAGATTTAACGGTAATAGCTAACATTTACTGAGCACTGATTTGTGTCGGGTACCATGTGACACCAATTACACCAGTTCATTAATCCTCCCAAACTTTCCTGAAGAGGTCCACTATTTTTTTTTTTTTTTGAGATTTATATATTTGGTGGTGGGCAGGGGGAGTGGGAGAGGGAGAGAGAGAATCCCAAGCAGTCTTCACACTGCGTGCGGAGTCTGACACAGGGCTCAATGTCACGACCTTGATATCATGACCTGAGCTGAAACCAAGAGTCAGACACTCAACCGACTTAACCACCTAGGTGCCCCTAGGTCCACTATTATCGTATTCATTTTGCAAATGGGGAATGGGGTGCTTGGAAAGAGTCTATTTCACTCTCTAAAAGATTTACTTCTCAGATTTGCTGATTAGACTCTGACCCATCATGTCCTCGTTTTTGTCACCATCTCTACCGGTCTTTTGAGACTGATAACCTTATGTTTGGGCAGCTTCGACTGTGGGGACCCTGGAGCTCTAGCTGAGGCAAATCTGTGCATTCACTCTTGGCGGAGTCACCCCATCACACCTGTCCTGGATTCAGGGCTACCGGTGTTGTGTGAGCACTTCTAACTGCCACTGCCACCAGCTATCCCCTGCAGGACTCCCAGGCCGGGTCACCTGCTCTGCCTGGAACACCTGTGTGCTTGTTGGGACGCTGATGGGGAAGTGGCTGAGGCATCTGGGGTCTGGTTGGGTTGTGTGTTTCGTTGAGTAGCTGTAAAGCTCAGACTGATGCCTGGCACAGAGTCAGTGTTCAGTCAGTCTTTGTTCATTATTATTTCCTGAGCTTCTCCAGTGGTCACTGGGGATATTGCGTGGATGCAGGCACTAGAACCAAATCATGACTTAGGAATTGTAAATAATTATATGTAAGAAGAAGTTGTAACATGGTTACAGGACAAGGTGGACAAGTAACTATTTTGCATGTACATTGGGCTGTGACTGAAATTTCTTTACCAATTAGAAGGTAGAACCAAAGGGAGGACAGACAGCATTGCAAGGAGAGCCTAGCACCTTTGATTTGCATGTGCTGAAGGTTGTCGTAAGTGCTAATCAAAGTGAAGTCTCTTGCCTGGTTACGTTTAAACAGGCAAACGCCTACTGATTCAGAAGCCATGGGAATTTCTTCCTTCTCTCTCTGTTTGCCTCTTTCTCTCTCTTTTACACGAGTATCTTAGCTGATCATTAGGCACTTTGAAAGTTTGGTTACCATTCATCCAAGGATTAAGAAACAGCATCTCACCGGGATCAGAGTAGACATACAGCTGCGGAAAAGCAAGCCTGAGCCTTGAAGTTGACAAATGATCCCAATTCCTAGGCCTTTAGGACATCAATTGACCAGAGTGATAATAACGAACTGGCCCTGCGGGACATTTACTGAGTAAAGAGCATTGATCATTTTAAGATCCAGCCTTGCCTGATACCAGCTCTATAGGACACCCAGTGATCAAGGGACTCCAGGCTTAACAATAGCAGAGTAACAATGGCCTAATCTCCTCTCAAAACTCATCCCCTTAATAACAGGAAATACAAGCAACAGCAACACCAACACAGCCATCCACCTTACTAGAGGCCAAATAAAGCCCAGAAACATGAACTACGGGGACAAAAAGAAGACGGAAGCTTGGTAAACGACTTAGTAAAACCGTACAAGGTCAGAACTCAGGTTCTGCAGAGGAAGAGCTAAGTCAAGTCAATTCACCTATACTACTCTGAAAAGGGATCAAAATTGCAGGCACCAAGTTATTATAAAAAATGGGAAAAGAGGGGCGCCTGGGTGGCTCAGTTGGTTGGACGACTGCCTTCGGCTCAGGTCATGATCCCGGAGTCCCGGGATGGAGTCCCGCATCGGGCTCCCAGCTCCATGGGGAGTCTGCTTCTCCCTCTGACCTTCTCCTCGCTCATGCTCTCTCTCACTGTCTCTCTCTCAAATAAATAAATAAAATCTTTTTAAAAAATGGGAAAAGATTGGGTGCATGATGCTGAAAAAAGATGAGGGGGCTAATAACAAAAATATTGGCAAAACAAACCTGCTTTTAAATAGCTACATTAACCAGGAAGCTCGACTCTCTCTCACACACGCACACGCACATGCCCACACGTAGTTCCTTCCTCCTGCCCTCTCAGCTCACAGGAACTACAAGCCATTTTGCCTCCTTTTCCGGACAACCCCCGCCCCCCGGATTCCAAATAACTACCCAACCCAGTTTTCCAGGAAACTGCTGAAGGATGTACTGACCAAATAGGGTATAAACTAAGAAAGAGGAAGACAAGGATTTTAGGAAACAAGAGACCCACACAGGAAGGAGGTGAAGGGAATTCCCTGGATATTGGCACAGGGAAGCCCCTGAACAACAGCTGTGTAGCTGTGTAGCAAGAATAGAGACAAGCAATCCAAAGGGGAGCAGGAGAACGGAAGACTCCGGGAGCAATGTCTCCAAAGAGAGAGAGAAAAACTTACAGTTATCTGATGGGTTTGAAGATATGAAAAACTGTATTGAAAGCCATGGTACATAGCAATAGGAACACATGGAAAGATGTTGCCCTTGATTTAAAAAAAAAAGGAGCAAGTAAAAAATTAGGTAATAATTAACTTCAGGAAAAACAAAAAGTTATACAGTATAGGAAATGTAAATAGTATACATTTATTGGCTTAAAAGTAGATAGCCATCAAAAAAATGAAAACCCTGAATATGAATTTAACTAAAAATTATGATTACACTTATATTGAAGGAATAGGAGAGTGAAAGTGCTCATCCACCATCATAAGAATTAAATAGATTTGCCAAAATTAAAAACCAAGAGATAGAAGTATATGAATATTATTTAGAACTCTAAGGGTAAATATCCAAAGTCATAGCCTCGAAGAGTTAAAAGTCGGTGCTTCTGAGAAATGGGACACTTAGGAAAGAGAGAGAGAGAGAGAGTCTGTGTGTTAGGAATCTGCTGCTTTTTTCCTAAGACTCTAAACTCTAAACTTTTATTATAAACTTTCTTGAAGCAGAATGCTGTAATATTATACATACTGATTCTGGAGGAAAACTGTCAAAGGTCAGATTTTAATGCCACTACTAAATAGCATTGTGGCCTAAAAGAAGTTACTCACGACCCATGTGCCTCAGTTTTAACATCAGTATAATGGGCATAATTTGGCTCGGGGGGGGGGGGCACTGAGAATGAAATGAGATAATACTTGTAGAATACCTGGTATGATTTTGGCAATCAACACATCCTATCCATTATCATTTCACTTTTTAACTTACATTCATGCACTATTTTGATAAGAAAGAAAAAATTTTTAGAAGCAGGTAAGACAAACAGATTTCTAACAAGGGACTTTGGGCTTCTATCCACCTCATCCTGGAGACTGCATCCTGGTTCATGATGCCAGAAAAGGAGGGTAGCTAGGCTGGGGTTCCTGTGGGCTGACAGGGAGGGAAGAAGAAACTCTGCATGTGTGTACTCACGTGCGTGTGCATGTATGTGCACTTTTGCATGCCCACGTGCTTGAGAGCATGTGTGTGAGAGAGAGAATGAAACTTCCTGGTTAATGTTAGTGAAACAAACCTGCTCAAAAACAGGTTTGTTTCACTAATATTTTATCATTAGCCTTCCTCTCCTAAGACTTCCCAAGCGTGGAAACAACTCCCCTCCTAAAAGGATCTCCCCTCTTAAAAGGTAGGAAGGAGAACAGTCTGGCAATTTCCGATGACTTAGCTCGGGTGCAGGCATAGTCCTGCTGTTTGCTTGGGGTGGGCGTGCGCGATTCACAGGCCTGGGGCAGCGGGGTTTCAGACCGCGCTGTCTCTCCACTTGTCTAGCTGGGGAAAATGACAAGTGAAGATTGGAGATAGGCTGAGCTCAGGGCTGTTTTCCTGACTGCTGCTAAATCAAAACAGCTAATTGGTACCTTTTGCAGCTCACTCTAGGTGCAATTGGCTGAAAATCAACCATAATAGCTTGATACAGCTGCAACTTGATTTTGTTTCTCTTAGAGAGGTCTGTCTGCAGGGCTCTTATTAGGAGCAAATCGCATTCGCTGATTCACTCTGCTCTGAAACTTTTCAGGCCAGCATCCACCCCCACCCAAAGGCTGATCTCCTGGGGACCCATTACACTGCAGGTGTCTGGGGTACCGCTTCCCTTACGCACTACCCCATGCAAGGAGGTTCATTGACGTTCATGGCATGGCGCCCTTTCCTCAGGACTGACCACTGGAACAGAGATACTAACTTCTCACTTCTTCCTGCCCGGGCTTGGAAGTGTGGTTGTAGCTCTTCATGCACTTACCCTTGACCTGCATGGGTACATTCTTTTCTTAATGAGTCAGCATTTACTGTTTAGGTTAAACACTTCCTATCTTGTCCATGTCTTAGCTGGTGAATGCCCCGGGGTGGAGGGCTCAGTCTGTTCGTAGTTATTTCATATCAGATGGTAAGTTCTTCTTGCCTCTATAGCTGCTTTGGTACATGGGGAGAAGTGAAAAAATTCTGAAGCTCCAAGAGCGTTTAGGAGAGGAAGAGAAAAATCCCTGGCTTTGGGGTAAGAGAACAGGAAAACTAAGTTCAGGAACAGGTGTCATTTTACAGTTTGCCTCTTTGCAGGGTGCCGTGCGTGTTGTGAGGATTGTTAAATAAGGGGTCCAGCCAGAGCTGCCGAGCTGCTTGGGAGGATGAGCCCCGTTTGGCTGCTTGCTGGCCGTCAGCAAGTCCCCGGTGTTGTGGTCCTTCGGTGTCCTCGCCGAAACATCCCCAAAACACTAGTGAGTTGTCGAGGTTGAGATCAGGTTGAAGAATGCTTCTGAGAGCCCCCAGGACCTGACGGCTTAAACCTCAGCAGTGTCATTTTTGGCAAGTGAGAGAGAGCGGACAGAGGAGGGGATTAACTCCGAGGTTGTTAGAGGCGGAGTGGCGTTTACGGCTTCAGCCAGGGAGGCTGGGACATCACGCCAGAGGAAGGCTGCGGGGAGAATGAGAAGTGGAGACTTCTCCTTCCTGCCACAGAAATCCAGAGGCAGGAGTTCTTAACATAGCGTCCCATGTCAAAACCAACAGCAAACACTCCCCTATAATGCATCACTTCGGGGCACCTTCTGATCACAACGGTATTGGTTTTTTACTGCTGTGGCAGCAAACGACAAGGACCCAAGTTAGTTACCTCAGAGTTCTGGAGGTCAGAAGTCCCAAACAAGGGCTACCTCAAGGTAGAGCTGCATTGCTTCAGGAAGCCCTGGGGGAGATTCCATTCCCTTGCCTTTTCCTATAATTGAAACATTCTGTCTTTTTGGTTTGTGACCCTTCCCTGCCTACTTCTGCAACCCCTGTCTCGTCTCACAGAGCCTGGCTCTCCTGAACTTCCTCCCTCTTCTGAGGGCCCTCGTGAAGACATTGCTCCTCAGCCCTAAATCACCCATGATAACCTTCCCATTTTGGTATCCTTAAAGTAATCCCATCATAAAGTCCCTTTTACCAAGGAAGGTAAATTAATTCAGAGGTCCTGGGAATGAGGGGATGGACCTCTCTGGTATCTCACCGCCCTCCATGGTGAAGGTCATTCCCTTTATTAATGACTTCACATATATATACAAATATATCAAAATATATATGGAAAGCCATGACCCTCTGCAAATACAAAACAAACGTGTCAAAGATGGTATTTAACTCTCAAATTAATTAAGGAACTGATCCCATGGCACAACTGTTGCAAAGATGAATCAAAAACCCGCACACATACTTAGGTCCTCAGGAATCCTGAACTCAATTTATGTATGGCTAGAAAATTGTCAATATGGACAACAATTGAGTTCATCTGTACATAATTTACATTTCTCTGGAAGCAGTGGTTTGCGTCACTCTGTGTTCTACAATTGACAGAGCTGTGGCTGAGACTTGGAACACGTGTGGCGTGGTGTGTCAGCACCTTTGGCCGTCAGCCAGCGCCGGAGAACTTCCAGAGTTTCCCCTTGCCTCTCTGAAGCACTTGCGTTCTTCCCCCGCCTCACATCACCAAGCTAGCCACCTCTGGGCAGGCATTTATGATGCCTACACTGTATGATGCATATACTCCTGGGTGAGTGTAAAACAAACAGGAATCCAAGCACTGTAAACTGAATGCAGGAAAGCTGGACGTGTGGGCAGCAGTTTTCACCCTGGTCAGAACGACCTGAGGAGATTGTTTTAAAAAAGATTTTATCTATTTATTTGACAGAGAGAGAGGGAGACAGTGAGAGAGAGAGAGAGAGAGAGCACATAAGCAGGGACAATAGGAAAGGGAGAAACAGGCTCCCTCTGGGCAGGGAGCCCCATGTGGGGCTTGATCCCAGGACCTGGGGATCATGACCTGAGCAGAAGGCAGACGCTTAACCAAACTCTTAACCAGAAGCTTAACAACTGAGCCACCCAAGCGCCCTGAGGAGATTTTTTTTTTTTTTAAAGTACTAGTACAATTTTACACCAACCAAATCAGCATTTCTGGGGGCAGGCTCAAGCACCGACAGTCTAAAAGTCTCCCCAGATGATTCTCCTGTGAATTCTTATGTGAATCACCAATGTGGAGCTTTGCTAATTAAAGGGTGGTCTAGACATCAGGGTATAAGCAGCATCTAGATCTCCACAGATGACTCAGGCTTCACCTAGACTTACTGAATCAAATCCTAAAGATTAACACAGTCCTAGGTATTTTGTATGTAGGTTAAAGCTTCAAGGGCACAGGCGTGGACCCGTGGCTCTCAAACTTTGGTCAAGCATAGGAGTCACCGAGATGGCTTGTTATCCTCTTGATTGCTAGGTCCCATCCCCAGAACTGCTAATTTGATGAGTCTCAGTGGGGCTCAAGAGTGTGATTCTCTTACAAGTTCCTGGGAAAACACATCTTTGAGAACCACTCCTGTAGGGAAGTAGAGCACGAAAGCATCACGAAGAAGCAGCCCTTCTTCCAGGCAAACCGCACCACCTTCCTGGCTTATCCTCTGAGCTGGTTGGTCCTCTGAGCAAAAAAATGGATTCACATACCCCAAACTCTTCAGGGTGACCCTAAAAGTAGTTGCAAAGCCAGGCAGGGAGATTGTCCTGGGAACAGGAATGTGCAGAATGAATCCTGGGCAGAATTTACTCACCTTCCCCTCGGACGTCTCTCAGCATCCCTCATTCTCTAGATGGCTTTCTTGGAAGTAGAAATGTCTTCTTTCCCCTGAAAGTCCACTTAGATGTGCACTTACTTCAGCATTTTGAGAAGGCCCCTCCTTCCTCCCTTTCTCACGTCCCCCCTTCTGCCTTACCTGCTCCCCCCCCTCCTCGGTCTGCCCCACCTCTCCCTCTCTCCTCTCTTCTACTTTCCGTGCCTGTCAAACAGTCCTACTTAAATCAGGATGCCTTGCAGTTAACTGCCCCCTGTTGTCCTGAGGCAATTTCTTTGAACAGTTCCCTGCTCCAAACCTCCTCCTTTGGATAACAGCAGAGGGAGTCTTTTTTTTTTTTTTTTTTTCTTTCAGAGGAAGTCTTATTAACTTCATTCTGTGCTTGTGGCATCTAAGGCTGTTAGAGGCCCAAAGTTACTTAGTACATTTGGTGCTAAGACCTGGTCACTACCCGCAGATGCCCCCAGGGTTTTCCAACCAATAAGCCAACCATTCAGGCTGGCTTGCTCCAGCTGTCCTCCCGGGAGGAAATGCTGGTGAGGTAAGGGGAAGTGGACGCGCCTGGGGCGTGACTGGCAGGGGTGGGCAGGGAGGAATGGGTCTGGGCCTTCTTCCAGGCCGGTGCTCACCGCTGCACCTGGGGGCTGTTTGGCAGCCCTGTGGACAGCGGGCGGTGAAGGCTAAGGCGGAGGGAAAGAGAGTAGGGAAATCCAGCGGTCAGAGGGCCTGAGGGTAGACGCAGCCCTGTGCCTGCTTTACAGAAAGCCTGCTAATAGGTGGGTAGCCCCAGGATTTCACAATCAGTCTTATGCGTTTCCTTCATGCTTTCCTCGTTCCTCACAGAGCTTACCAAAGCCACCTTCTCAGGCTGATTAGGAGGATAAAGTCTTCTTTCCTCTGCACAGTTGAGTTAAATATAACACAATGGCCTCTTTTTCCTCTTCTTTTACCCTTCTGGTTCATTTTGTCTACATTTCTTCTTGCATCTGCCACCTGCGTCCTCAGACCCTCCCCTTATCAATGCCTCTATCCTCCCCTCGGCCTGATCTAGCCCTCTTGTAATGTTGCATGACCACAACAACTTTTGGTAAGTGCCCTACTTCTGAGCGATGGAACTTTGTGAGACTGTTCCTCCTTGGAAGTCTTTGCCACTCCACAGAGACGTGTTCTCTCTGTGGTTGTTTCTTATCGATGTCTGACATTCCCTGGGCATTCTCTTGTGTGCCAGCCACGGAGCCAAGTTTTAGACACAGTTTTTTGCTTCCATTTACTTCTCCTAACACTGTATGGGATAGGTATTGTTATTGTACCCATTTTGCAGACGAAGGGATCAGATAGGTCACAGAGAGGTTAAGTACGAGTTTTTAGTAAATGTGTTATGTTCCAGAATGCTTTAGCTGATTCCAACTGGGGAGGTCCTGAGGGTAGGTTACTCCCAAACCCTCCTGTGGTCAACCTCCAAACAATGAGCTTCAAGTAGAGGGATGACAGAAGAGGAACTATTCTGAGTTATCTGTTGGCAAGGTGAATAGGTGATAGGAGGTAAGGCCATACATTGTGTGGGAAAGGAACACAAGACACAGTGCTCAAGGCCTATCGTCAACCCTAGATGCTTCTCTTTGTCTTTTAGTATTGGTCCCCTCACCTGTAAAATGCAATGGTTGAGCTACATTATTTCCAAGAATGTCTCCAACTATGAGAGGCTATAATTATAAAAGTTTTAGAAAAGCAGAAGTCCTATTTGACCTTAGACATCTGCTCCCCTTTTGTGTTTGTAAACATGGAGCCAAGCCTTCCTGTGGACTAGTGGACCAGTGGGGGATATGACCTCGAGTAGCTCAGAGGCTGTGGCTGATCGGTCCCTGTCATGAGGGGAGGACTCAACAGCTGAAAGCAAAATGTGGCTCAAGTGGTTTGCTAACACCCTGCTCAACAAAATCCCAATTATTTTTGTCCTACATATGGGGATGCTTAAAGCTCTTACCTGTATGCTCCTTCTCTCCTTGCTGTGATCCAAGCTGGGAAAACATGATCTATATCCAAAGTCTTGAGAGCTGCCCTCTAACCAAGGATTTATAAAGTGTGAGCCTGATCCAGTGGCCAAGTACTATTTCCTATCTCCTGGAGCCAGGGATCTTCTCGAAATGGAGATAGTGGGAGAAAGAAGCTATGATGGGAATAGATGGAAAGAGAAGTCATAGAAAACACGGGCATTTCTTCCCTCCCCAGAACTTTATTCCAAGTAACTGAGAAGCTCTGAACCATGGGAGAATGACATATGCTAACAGGAACTCTGAACTAAGTCTAAGCCCCTGATGCATCATTTTTCCATCATACATTCAAAACCCTCTTTGGACAGAAACAAAGATGGCCAGAGGCTGAATGAGGCTAAAGAAGGAGAAGGAAAAGAAAGTTAGTTTGCAGATAGCACGTGCAATTCCATCACTCATCTCTCTGAGCCCGTGTGTGCTCATTTGTGAAGCACAGCTTATGAGACCCGTTCTTCCTACCTCATGTAAGGTCGTTCTCAGGATGAACTTAAGGGATGAGTATTAAACACTAAGAGAATGAGAATGGTAGTGTCTTGGGATTAGTGGCTTCCCAAAACAATAAACATCTATTGTAGCAGGTCAGAAATAAGCTGAGTGGCTCAGGTTTGAGAATTCTCATGAACGTACAGTCAGCATGGCTGCCAGGGTGGCATCATCTGAAGGTTTTACCCGGGATTCGTGATCTCCTGCTTAGATAACGTGCTCACATGGCTGTCAAGTTGATACTGCCCTTTTCTTTTTTTTTTTTTGACAGGAGTCCTTAGTTCTTCACCATTTGGCCCTCTCAGTAGGGTTGCTTGAATGTCTCATGACATGTAGCAGACTTCCCTCATGTACACCTCCCCTTAGTTACATGGGTCAGCCCTATTCAGTGTGGAAGGGACCACAGAGGACCATGCATATCAGGGGTCAAGAATCAGTGAAACTATCTTGGGGTCCATTTTGTAAGCTGGCTATTGCTGTTCCTTATTGCCTTAACTGAGAATGTTGCTGTAACTTGGATCCTCTTCCAGCCGACGTGATGACTTTGGCTAACAGTCCGGCTTTTCTCAGCCCAGCATCTCTTTCTGTTCTCTGAACTTATGACTCCAAAATGTTTTAAAGGACATTTGGGAGAGCAGGGGTGAGTAGGGAGGTAATGCAGATGGTAGGAAAGAAAAGGCAAGGAAGTGTCAAGGCTCAGAAAAGCTTCAGGAATGCTAAGCCAGTATTGTCTCAGTCAGCCTTCATTGGCCTGTCTTCAGACAGAAGCAGTAACAGACTCATCTTTAACCAATAGTTTCAGATTTCCACCCCGGTAGACCTGTAATCAGTTTTGCCATCAAAAGGCAAGCGCAAGTTTGACTTCCTGTGCCGTGTCCTGTTCAGACTGTGTGAAAGATCAGCCATCATGGAAATGGTCAGCCAAAGTGGCCAAATTGGAAAGTGTTAGGCCCAGCAACCTCCCTTCTGCTCTGAGCATTGCATTTTTTTTTTCTGTGATAGTGAAATACAATCAAATCTTGACAGAATTTCTTAAAGTTTTTCTTTCACTTTTTGTGTCTCAGTCAAAATTTAAAAATATAAAATGTCAAAAAAGGACATTTCTGATATGCATAGGTATGTTTTTTTTACTTAAATTCAATTTTAAAGGTGTTTATACAATACGAATGATGTGCCCTAGGACTTTGTGAGAGTGGGGAGGGGACACACTAAAGAGAGAATTAAAATCATTCCGTCTTAAAAAACAAACAAACAAACAAACAAACAAAAACTTAATGTCTATGTGGGGATGACAGAAGATTAAAGAAAAGGGCTGAGAGGGACTACAATGCCACAGGGGCAGGCTCCATTGACCGATTGATGGAGGAGCCATTCTAGTGCCTTCTCCTGGCCTACCTTCCACTATAGATGCATAAGTGAGGTACTTGCTTTCCTGGCCTCACCGGAAGTTAGGGGTGGCCCCATAACCCAGTCCTGGCCAAGGAGGTATAAAGTCTGCTGGGAGCATTTGGGAAACTTTCCTTTTCCTTATAAAAGGAATAGGTGTAAGAAGAAGGCTCATTCCTTCCTCTCCTTTCAGTTATCTCCTTTCAGAGCAGTTATCTTGTGACCCTAAACCAAGAAAGATGAGGCCCAAAACCATCTATGCAAAGCAAAGCATGAAAGGACCTCCGTCCTGGATGGCATTGTTGTGCTGCCCACTGCCGGCTTCTAGATTTCTCGTAATAGTTATTGAAGCCACTTCTAGATGGCTTTTCTCTTATTTGAAGATTATCCTTGACGTGGAAGATCGAACTTAAGACCAAATGAGAGTGTTAGGATGTATAGACTGACAGGTCAGTGAGAAATGATTTCACTGGGAGTTGAAAGGCAAGGGAGGCTGGTTAGAGGAGTCGGAATCAGCAAGGAGTGCTTGGATAGAGGGAAATGGAGCACACAGGTGACGAATGGCAGTCTAGAGTGGAGGCACGGAGATTCTGTTTACTGTTGTCACCAAATCTGTGCCTTTAAAGGCAAGGTTGTTATGGGTCACTGTTCCCTAAGATGTGACACATGGCTGAAGACATTTTCTGTAATTGGAGATTGTATAGGTTTCTGTGTCTGAACAGAGGCTCGGGCATCAGAGAGACCCGGGTTTGGGTACCAGGTCCGTCACAAATTAGCTGTCTGATTTTTGAATACTCTGCATAGCCTTATTAAATCTTCAACATCTTCATTTGTAAACTCAGGGCAAATAAGGCATACAGAGCTCAGTACGAGGCATTCAATAAAGTGAGTAGTAATTATTATCACCATGACTGTGACCAGATATTAATTATGTTGTCCATCTTTACATGTCATCATAGGCATGCTTTCTTAATCCTCTGGAACCCAAATATTCCATCTTTCAAATAGGAATGTCATCTCTCAAAGGTGAATTTAATATAAATGAAAGTCCCTGTGATTGTTTTTCTTTTAAGCAAATTTGCCTATAAAGAACGTATGCACTTTTGCTTTATTTTATTTTATTTTGTTATATATTATTTTGAAGCCCTTTAAGTAGACTTGTGAGCAAAAAAATCAGAGTGATTTTTCTTCCTTAGCAGAAGATATGAGTTAGGCAAAAAGACAAAGATTAAAACTTTAAACAATGAACTTTAGGTTTGGTGTAGGTTTTAGGGTTGATATAGTCGGGAGTAAATGGTCTTAGATTTTAACAGCTTCCTAAGAAGTTTGACCTCGGGGCATGCTCTGGAAAATTCAGGGTCATGAAGTGGTCTCTTGTAGTAAAATTTTCTTGTACCATATATGGTCTCCATCACTAACAAAATATGAAGGATAGATAAGCAGCTTGAGAGTAGGACAGTGTCAAGAAGAAACCTGGAAGCTGCCATCTGAATATGCTTTTGAATTCTTGAAAACAGTATGGTCATCCAGATGTATTGGTTCCTAATGTTTCTGAACCTCGTGACTGAACCCTCTGAGGATTAACATGAGCAAACACATACACACATACTTTTCCTTACCTTCACACATTTTTTCATGCTTCAAACTTCATGTCTTCCAGAACTTTCCTCTCCTTGATTCACAGGATCTCTTACACACCTTTATGACACTCCCAATCAAAATGTGCTACTTTTGCTCTCCCTTAGATATTTGCTTTTACCATTTCAAAATTCCATAACTGTTCCAAACTCACTGAGGAAAAACAAATAGATTAAAAAAGACAAGAGACACAACACCAAAGGCAGGACCCTCTCAAAGAATTGATACATTAGACTTCATTAAAATTAAAATTAAAAGATAAGCCATAGACTGGGAGAAAATATTTGCAAAATACATATTTGATAAAAGGTTATTATCCAAAAATACAAAGAACTCTTAAAACCCAACAGTAAGAAAACAACCCAACTAAGAATTAAGCCAGAAACCTTATGCAATTCTCTCCAAAGGAGATCTACAGATGGCAAATAAGCAGGCGAAAAGATGTTCCACATCATAGGTCATCTGGGAAATGCAAATTACAACAACAATGAGATGCTACAACATATCTA
Source organism: Mustela putorius furo (assembly GCF_011764305.1). Lineage (NCBI taxonomy): Eukaryota > Metazoa > Chordata > Mammalia > Carnivora > Mustelidae > Mustela > Mustela putorius. The sequence continues at coordinate 2,603,941 of NW_025421294.1, forward strand.
TTAAAAGACTCTTTCCTACTGACAGGGGTGTGCTGGAGCTGACTCAAAAATCAGCTGGCTGTATTTTCAGTTATTTTGCAAGTTGGTTGTTATACACAGTTATTATTTAGAATTAAGTGATACCAACTTAAAATCAAGTAAGTTATAATTCTAGGTACTATTAAAAATTAAATTATTTGAACTTATAATCAAATAAGTATCCAAAACTTATCACTCTCAATCGTTTTACTGTATGTTATATATGTACTGTTGAGGGTATCTTTCATGTAGTGTATCTGGATCGGTGATACTGTGCTGTCTTCCCTACTCCATGTTCATTGACATACGGGACAGCTGAGGATTGAACACTTTCCATCATACCCCTGCTGGCCCTCCCTTACCTCTAGTGTCAGTTTCTCTGAACTGGGGAGGAAATGGGAAATCTGTTATGGAGTTCTGCTAAGGTTTAACAACTGCTTAATTCCCAGAGACACCTTTTCTTCTAATGCCTTTAATCATAGGCTTCTCAGAACCTCCTTTTATCCTATCCCGTCCTCACAAATTTTTGCAAGGATTTCTCAAAGTTCTATGTACTAATGGCGATTCTTCCTCTCTTACCCCCTTCATAGGAAAAGGCCAGAATACTTGGCCTTCCAAAGATTCATGAGGGTTATTTAGCTTAAATTCATCATTGACATCTATCTTTGAGAGATGAAGTTCAAAAAAAAAAAAAAGGTGACATTAGAAATGAACTGGAACGAGGAAATCCCATGGAACAATGGGGAATAGAATGTAATGGCACATGAAGCTGCGCTCCAAACCAGACCGAGCTGATATCTAGATAAGAGAATGCAGTGTCTGGTTCCCCATAGTTTTGAGATTTGGCCTTGCCAGAGAGGTCACAAGGACCTCTTGGAAAGTTGCATTAACTTTGATTACCCATATGCCAAAAGTAATGTTAAGTGGCAAAACAAATTTACCACTAAGATTCTGGCCCCAAATAGTGGAGCCTATGAGCTGTGGTCTGCAATTTTGTTGCCTTTTCCTCCAGAAGAACTTGCAGATCAGCTTTGTCAGGCAGGTTGAAGTGAGTCCTACTCAAAAAGTGCCAGGAAATGGACAAGTACCAGGAACAGGGTTTTAGAGCCAAGCCACAGAAACTTCTTCCTAAATCAGTACTCAGCTTCTGCCGCAGTTTGAATGAGAAAGCGCTATATGGAATGTTCTGAGACATTTGAAAATAAAGAGCATTGTGTGAGAGCTACTATCATTTACAAAGACCCCTTAGGCAGATTGCTCTCAAGTATCTGGACAAAGGAAATGCTTAAGTCACAACGAACTACAAGTTCCTTCTCTAGAAGTGGTTAAGACTATGAAACAAAATGTAGTGCTTGCTATTTATTTATTTATTTATTTATTTATTTATTTATGCCTGACTGATAGGGAGCTCTATTTTTCTTTAATTATTGGAACTTTCCTTAGAAAGGATTTGTTTATAACTAGACTCCAAGCCAGTGCTGGTCCCCAATCACGGGGCACTTTCATATTGGGGTATTACTTTCCAGTGGGTTGCTTCTGGTGGCTCCCTCCCCCTTCTGTTTATCCTCCGGTATCAGTCTGATCATTCCCAGTACGCTTTACCTGTCCTCGTTCCCAGTATGCTTTACCTGTCCACTGGCGTCTTCTGCCCCCGTAGAGATCCAGAGATCCAGATAGAACCCTACATCTCAGGCTGGTTTCATGGGTGTTCAGAGTGTTCTGGTAGATATTTAGCTCACTTTAGGGCACCGGTTGAAACAGGGTCCCCTACTTCTCCACCATCTTGCCCCTCCTCCGGATTTGTTTATATTTTTAATGACTTCTCCCTGCCCCTCCTCCTTCACTACTTGTTTTGTGTCTATTTTCTGTTGGTCTTTTAAAAAATTTTTGTTATACTTGTGTTTAATAAAATATTACACAAATTTTTTTTCAGAATAATTACATAATAGAACAGTCAATGAATCCATGATTTCGGTGTATTGGATTGTGAGTAATCCAACACTGTGTACCTAAGATCCGATAAAAGTTAAACAGTAACATAATTTTTTGGAAGACAGTGGAGGTGTAAATAAATACTTCAGAAGTAAAATACCTTTTGAATGGTCTACCATATGCCCAGTGCTAGGAATGACAGTAAATTAAAAGTTGTAGATACAGTTTATTGACAATCTTACTGTGTGGGAAGACTCACCAAGAGCCATAATCATTAGCTTCCGTTTATTAGACACCAGCCATGTTCCAGGTGCATTTTAAACATTATCTCATGATCTCATTTAATTCCACCTCCCCTTCTCTACTCCCCCACCCCCGGGACCACCAGACCCTAATTCCTATTAAATCTTTACCCAGGTGATTCTAACCTGAAGGCGGAGTTGAGGGTTTCTAATCCAGAATAAATATATGCAGTTCACATCAGATGCCAAGCAGAGGCAAGTGAGGCCTTCACAGTCTGTCCTCCTGTGGAGGACAGCAGCCTGCCTGGGGCCAGGGTATGAGGTCAGCCGATGGAACCACAGATGGGAATTCAATTTGGAGAACCTGTAATAAAGATAATGCCTATGACAGTACTTAGAAAAGCAAAACCCCTTCACTTGAAAAGTGATTGTATTAAGAAACGCAGTGGCTTTGCTACAAAGACAGGAGCCTAGCTCTCCCCAAGGCAGGGGAGGAGTGTTACAGGCCAAATGTTTCTTTCCCCTCCAATTCATATGCTAAAAGCCCAGCCCCCAACCTGATGTTTGGCGATGGGAGCTTTGCTATAGGTAACTTGGGTCAGATGAAGTAAGGAGACACTTAGGTGTTCCTTATACAAAGACACCCCGGAGGGGTCTGCCTACAAGCCAGGAGAAGAGGGAACCTGGCTTGCCATCACGTTATCTTGGATTTCCCGGCCTCTGGAACGGTAAGAAATACGTCTCTTTTTTCTCTTATTTTCAAGCTACCCTGTTTAGGGTGTTTTGTGATGGCAGCCAGAATTAAGACAAGGAGGGAACAAGAGCAGAGCCCATTTTTTCTAAACTAGGTAACATTTTAAGGTATCTCCTCTCTGAACCTTTGCCCATCCCCTCTCTCTGGCTTTTTGAAACTGACTCTTCATTCCCCCCTCGCCTCTCTCTCTCTCTCTTTTTTTTTTTTTTTTTAATATTTTATTTATTTGACAGAGAGATCACAAGTAGGCAGAGGGGCAGGCAGAGATAGAGGGGGATGCAGGCTCCCTCCTGAGCAGAGAGCCCTATGTGGGGCTCCATCTCAGGACCCTAAGATCATGACCTCAGCCAAAGGCAGAGGCTTTAACCCACTGAGTCACTCAGGTGCCCTCAACTCTCTCTCTTGTCGTGATGAAGTTTGCCTTCACCACGAACAGAGAACTTTGAAGGCAGCCGCCTGTCTTCTTTATGCCTGGGCTTCCAGAGGGAAGCACAAGGTCTTGTACCCATAAAGTTTGTCAAATGAATCAGTAAGCTATCTTTAGACCTCTGGACCTCACCGCCCAAGGAAACGGATCACCCCCACTGTCAGCAAACCTATTTAAAGCCACAAACCATGTGTTATGGGGTCTCTCCTAAGATGACAGTAAATAGGAAGTAAAGCAACCAGCACGTTTTCTCCATTGTGATGAAGTTATCCATATTTTTGGTTTGGAAAGGCATGGACTATAAATCACTGAACACTGAAATAAGTCCATAAATAAATTGATTCCAGTAGGTTAGTCATGGAATGTATGGTATATTTTCCAGTCAAACCCTTGATTCTAATAAGCAGTCTTGGTGATGAATGGAACGGTCTTGTAACTTGGCTCATAAGGTGATGAGTGGAGGTAGTTGGAGGTTGACTGTCCTGTTCTCCTACTATGGGCCAAACCTTTACATATGTCAAGCCAGGTGCAGCTTTAGAATTTTTTATTTAACAATGAGCTAAGCCTGAGGTCATGCTTCAGACAGTTGTGACTGAGCTACGGAAAGCAGAGAACTGCTATATTTCCTTCTGGAAAGCAAATTGCAGATAAGCATGTTGGTGGTGACTCATTCCACATCCCACAACCCCCCATCAGCCCCCAAACCATCTTAGCACTTTTCTGTTGAGTTGATTTATGACATCAATATCCAGCTGGAGATAACAAAGAGCTGTCGGTTTTTATCTTAAGTGTAAATAGTTAACAATCGATTATATCTGTTTACACTTAAGAATTCTCATTCTGTTTTGTTTTGTTTATTGAGATATAATTGACGTATGGCACTGCATAAATCTAATGTGTACAACATAATGTTTTGACTTATGTATATTATGAAATGATTGCCACAGTTTAGTTGACAAGCATCATCTCACAAAAATAGAAAAAATATATTTCCTTGTGATTTATTCTTAGGATTTATTCTTAGGATTTACTCTTTTGGCAACTTTGAAATATACCATTCGGTGTTAACTCTAGCAGTCATGTTATAAGTTACATTCCTAGTACTCCTTTGTCTTATAGAAGTTTGTAACTTTTGACCACCTCCTCCAATTATCCCTCCCCTTCTGTAATAATCATCCCAGTAGGTGTGAGGTGATCTTGTGGTTTTGATTTGCATTTCCCTAATGACTAGAAATGTTGAACATAGTTGCATGTACCTGTTAGCCACTCATGTATCTCTTTTGGAAAAAGGTCTATTTAGGTCTTTTGCACATTTTCAATTGGATTATTGTCACTGTTATTTTGCTATTGAGTTGTGTGAGTTCTTTATATATTTGGATATTAACTGGTTATCATATACATAGTTTGTAAATATTTTTTCCCATTTTGTACCTAATTTTTTCATTTATTGATTTTCTTTTGTCTGAAGAAGCTTTTTACTTTGATGTAGTTCACTTGTTTACTTTTGACTTGGTTGCTTATGCTTTAGGTGTCATATGCAAAAATCATGGCCAACCTCACATCAAGGAGTTCTTTTCCCCTTTCTAGGATTATGATGATTTGAATGGGTTTAATATTAGTGGATTTAAATGGATTAAATATTTAATCTGCCTTGAGTTAATTTTTTGAGTGCCTTAAGATAGGGGTCGAGCTGCATTCTTTTACATGTGAATAGCCAGTTTTCCCAACACCGTCCATTGAAGAGACCTTCTCTTGAGCATTGGTTGTCCTTGACTCTCTTGGGGTTTCAGTTCTATCGATTTACTTGTTTTTGTGCCAGCCAGTGCCATACTGTTTTGATTATTATAGCTTTATAGTATAATTCGAAATCAGGAAGTGCAGCACCTCCCATTGTCCTTTTTCAGGAGTGCTTTGGCTATTCAAGATCTTTTGTGGTTTGTTCTTCCTATTCCTATTAAAATACCTTTGGAATCTTGATGAGAATTGCACTGAATGTATATATGACTTTTTGTAACATTAATTCTTTCAATCCACGAACACTGATACCTTTGCATTTATTTTTGTCATCTTTGATTTCTTTCATCAGTGACCTGTAGTTTTCAAAAAAGAGATTATTTCACTTCCTTGGTTAGGTTTATTCTAAGTATTTTGCTGTTTTTAATACTATTGTAAATAGAATTGGTTTCTTTAATTCTTTGAAAGATCATTTTTTTGTCAGTATATAGAAAAGCTACTGATTTTTGTGTGTTAATTTTGTATCCGACTATTTTGTTGAATTCATTGAATAGACAACTTTTTTTTTTTTTTTTGGTGGAGTCTTTAGGATTTTCTACATGTAAAAGCATGTCATCTGCAAATATAGACAATTGAACTTCTTTTCCAATTTTTTTTCTTTAACTTGATTTCTCTGGCAAGAAGTTCTAGTACTGTATTGACCAGAAATGATGAGACTGGTTTCCATTGTTTTGTTCCTAATCTTAGAGGAAAAGCTTTCAACATTCATCGTTGAATATGCTCTTAGCTGTGGGTTGGTCATTTACGGTCTTTATTTATGTTGAGGGCTATTTCTTCTATACCTGCTTTGTTGAGAGTTGTTGATCAGGAATGGATGTTGAATTTGGTCCAGTGCTTTTCCTGTGTCTGTTGAGATGATAAGATTTTTTTTTTCATTCTATTAATATTTGTTTCACTTTGATGGATGTGTATGTTGGACTGTCCTTGTATCCTAGTTATAAATCCTGCATGATCATTGTGAATGATCCTTTTAATTGCTGCTGAATTTGGTTTACTAGGGTTTTTTTGTTTTGTTTTGTTTTTAAAGTATTTTTGTGTCTATATTTATCTAGGATATTGAGCTGTAGTTTTCTTTCTTGTTAGTGCACTTTCTAGTTTTGGCATGAGGTGGCTATATAAAATGACTGGGAACATTCCTTCCTCTTCTGTTTTTTGGGAGATTTGAGGATTGGTGTTAATTCCTTAAATATTTGTAATATTTACCAGTGGAATCATCTGAACCTGAGCTTTTCTTTATTGGGAGATACTGCCTCAATCTCGTTATTAGTAATTTGGTTAATGCAGAGTTCCTATTTCTTCTTGATTCAATCTAGGTTGTTTGTATGTTTCTAAGAATTTTGCCATTTCTTCTAAGTTGTCCAGTTTGTTGGCATGTAATTGTTAATAGGAGCCTCTTAGGCTCTTTTGTATTTCTATGGTATCAGTTGTAATGTCTCCTTTTTTATTTATAATTTTGTAGATTTGGGTCCTCTTTTTTTTTTTTTTCCCTTGGTTAGTCTAGCTAAAGTTTTGTCAATTTGGTTTATCTCTTGAAGGAACAAATTATTAGTTTGGTTATCTTTCATTTTGTTTTCCTCATCTCTATTTTATTCATTTCTCCTCTAGTTTTTTTAATATTTTTACTTTTTCTAACCGGGCTCATTTCTTTTTGTTGTTGTTAGGGCATAGAGTTACATTGTTTATTGGGCATCTTTCTTGCTTCTAAATATAAAGGTCTATTGCTAGGACTTCATTTTTAAACTGCTTTTTCTGGATCCTCTTAGTTTTAGTATGTTGGGTTTCTTCTATTTTCTTTTTTTAATTTTTAAAAATTTTATCCAATATTTTTCTTTAAAGTATGGTTGACATACAGTATTATATTAGTTTCAGGTGTACAACATAGTGATCAGACACCCAAAAACGTAACAAAATGATCACCATGATAAGCGTAGTTCCCCCTATAATACGAAGTTATTATAATTCCAGTGACTTACGTTATGAATGGAAGTTTGTCCCTCTTTTTTTTTTTTTTTTTTTTTTTTTAATTTTTTATTTTTTATAAACATATATTTTTATCCCCAGGGGTACAGGTCTGTGAATCACCAGGTTTACACACTTCACAGCACTCACCAAAGCACATACCCTCCCCAATGTCCATAATCCCACCCCCTTCTCCCAAACCCCCTCCCCCCGGCAACCCTCAGTTTGTTTTGTGAGATTAAGAGTCACTTATGGTTTGTCTCCCTCCCAATCCCATCTTGTTTCATTTATTCTTCTTCTACCCACTTAAGCCTCCATGTTGTATCACCACTTCCTCATATCAGGGAGATCATATGATAGTTGTCTTTCTCTGCTTGACTTATTTCGCTAAGCATGATACGCTCTAGTTCCATCCATGTTGTTGCAAATGGCAAGATTTCATTTCTTTTGATGGCTGCATAGTATTCCATTGTGTATATATACCACATCTTCTTGATCCATTCATCTGTTGATGGACATCTAGGTTCTTTCCATAGTTTGGCTATTGTGGACATTGCTGCTATAAACATTCGGGTGCATGTGTCCCTTTGGATCACTACATTTGTATCTTTAGGGTAAATACCCAATAGTGCAATTGCTGGGTCATAGGGCAGTTCTATTTTCAACATTTTGAGGAACCTCCATGCTGTTTTCCAGAGTGGCTGCACCAGCTTGCATTCCCACCAACAGTGTAGGAGGGTTCCCCTTTCTCCGCATCCTCGCCAGCATCTGTCATTTCCTGACTTGTTGATTTTAGCCATTCTGACTGGTGTGAGGTGATATCTCATTGTGGTTTTGATTTGTATTTCCCTGATGCCGAGTGATATGGAGCACTTTTTCATGTGTCTGTTCGCCATCTGGATGTCTTCTTTGCAGAAATGTCTGTTCATGTCTTCTGCCCATTTCTTGATTGGATTATTTGTTCTTTGGGTGTTGAGTTTGCTAAGTTCTTTATAGATTCTGGACACTAGTCCTTTATCTGATATGTCATTTGCAAATATCTTCTCCCATTCTGTCAGTTGTCTTTTGATTTTGTTAACTGTTTCCTTTGCTGTGCAAAAGCTTTTGATCTTGATGAAATCCCAGTAGTTCATTTTTTCCCTTGCTTCCCTTGCCTTTTGTGTTGTTCCTAGGAAGATGTTGCTGCGGCAGAGGTCGAAGAGGTTGCTGCCCATGTTCTCCTCAAGGATTTTGATGGATTCCTTTCGCACATTGAGGTCCTTCATCCATTTTGAGTCTATTTTTGTGTGTGGTGTAAGGGAATGGTCCAATTTCATTTTTCTGCATGTGGCTGTCCAATTTTCCCAGCACCATTTATTGAAGAGGCTGTCTTTTTCCATTGGACATTCTTTCCTGCTTTGTCGAAGATTAGTTGACCATAGATTTGAGGGTCTATTTCTGGGCTCTCTATTCTGTTCCATTGATCTATGTGTCTGTTTTTGTGCCAGTACCATGCTGTCTTGATGATGACAGCTTTGTAGTAGAGCTTGAAGTCAGGAATTGTGATGCCACCAACGTTGGCTTTCTTTTTCAATATCCCTTTGGCTATTCGAGGTCTTTTCTGGTTCCATATAAATTTTAGAATTATTTGTTCCATTTCTTTGAAAAAGATGGATGGTACTTTGATAGGAATTGCATTAAATGTGTAGATTGCTTTAGGTAGCATAGACATTTTCACAATATTTATTCTTCCAATCCAGGAGCATGGAACATTTTTCCATTTCTTTGTGTCTTCCTCAATTTCTTTCATGAGTACTTTATAGTTTTCTGAGTATAGATTCTGTGTCTCTTTGGTTAGGTTTATTCCTAGGTATCTTATGGTTTTGGATGCAATTGTAAATGGGATTGACTCCTTAATATCTCTTTCTTCTGTCTTGCTGTTGGTGTAGAGAAATGCAACTGATTTCTGTGCATTGATTTTATATCCTGACACTTTACTGAATTCCTGTATAAGTTCTAGCAGTTTTGGAGTGGAGTCTTTTGGGTTTTCCACATATAGTATCATATCATCTGCGAAGAGTGATAATTTGACTTCTTCTTTGCCGATTTGGATGCCTTTAATTTCCTTTTGTTGTCTGATTGCTGAGGCTAGGACCTCTAGTACGATGTTGAATAGCAGTGGTGATAATGGACATCCCTGCCGTGTTCCTGACCTTAGCGGAAAAGCTTTCAGTTTTTTCTCCATTGAGAATGATATTTGCGGTGGGTTTTTCATAGATGGCTTTGATGATATTGAGGTATGTGCCCTCTATCCCTACACTTTGAAGAGTTTTGATCAGGAAGGGATGTTGTACTTTGTCAAATGCTTTTTCAGCATCTATTGAGAGTATCATATGGTTCTTGTTCTTTCTTTTATTGATGTGTTGTATCACATTGACTGATTTGCGGATGTTGAACCAACCTTGCAGCCCTGGAATAAATCCCACTTGGTCGTGGTGAATAATCTTTTTAATGTACTGTTGAATCCTATTGGCTAGTATTTTGTTGAGTATTTTCGCATCTGTGTTCATCAAGGATATCGGTCTATAGCTCTCTTTTTTGGTGGGATCCTTGTCTGGTTTTGGGATCAAGGTGATGCTGGCCTCATAAAATGAGTTTGGAAGTTTTCCTTCCATTTCTATTTTTTGGAACAGTTTCAGGAGAATAGGAATTAGTTCTTCTTTAAATGTTTGGTAGAATTCCCCCGGGAAGCCGTCTGGCCCTGGGCTTTTGTTTGTTTGGAGATTTTTAATGACTGTTTCAATCTCCTTACTGGTTATGGGTCTGTTCAGGCTTTCTATTTCTTCCTGGCTCAGTTGTGGTAGTTTATATGTTTCTAGGAATGCATCCATTTCTCCCAGATTGTCAAATTTATTGCCGTAGAGTTGCTCATAGTATGTTCTTATAATAGTTTGTATTTCTTTGGTGTTAGTTGTGATCTCTCCTCTTTCATTCATGATTTTATTTATTTGGGTCCTTTCTCTTTTCTTTTTGATAAGTCGGGCCAGGGGTTTATCAATTTTATTAATTCTTTCAAAGAACCAGCTCCTAGTTTCGTTGATTTGTTCTATTGTTTTTTTGGTTTCTATTTCATTGATTTCTGCTCTGATCTTTATGATTTCTCTTCTCCTGCTGGGCTTAGGGTTTCTTTTCTTGTTCTTTCTCCAGCTCCTTTAGGTGTAGGGTTAGGTTGTGTACCTGAGACCTTTCTTGTTTCTTGAGAAAGGCTTGTACCGCTATATATTTTCCTCTCAGGACTGCCTTTGTTGTGTCCCACAGATTTTGAACCATTGTATTTTCATTATCATTTGTTTCCATGATTTTTTTTCAATTCTTCTTTAATTTCCCGGTTGACCCATTCATTCTTTAGAAGGATACTGTTTAGTCTCCATGTATTTGGGTTCGTTCCAAACTTCCTTTTGTGGTTGAGTTCTAGCTTTAGAGCATTGTGGTCTGAAAATATGCAGGGAATGATCCCAATCTTTTGATACCGGTTGAGTCCTGATTTAGGACCGAGGATGTGATCTATTCTGGAGAATGTTCCATGTGCACTAGAGAAGAATGTGTATTCTGTTGCTTTGGGATGAAATATTCTGAATATATCTGTGATGTCCATCTGGTCCAGTGTGTCATTTAAGGCCTTTATTTCCTTGCTGATCTTTTGCTTGGATGACCTGTCCATTTCAGTGAGGGGAGTGTTAAAGTCCCCTACTATCATTGTATTATTGTTGATGTGTTTTTCTTTGATTTTGTTATTAATTGGTTTATATAGTTGGCTGCTCCCACATTGGGGGCATAGATATTTAAAATTGTTAAATCTTCTTGTTGGACAGACCCTTTGAGTATGATATAGTGTCCTTCCTCATCTCTTATTATAGTCTTTGGCTTAAAATCTAATTGATCTGATATAAGGATTGCCACTCCTGCTTTCTTCTGATGTCCATTAGCATGGTAAATTCTTTTCCACCCCCTCACTTTAAATCTGGAGGTGTCTTCGGGCTTAAAATGTGTTTCTTGGAGGCAACATATAGATGGGTTTTGTTGTTTTTTTTATCCATTCTGATACCCTGTGTCTTTTGACAGGGGCATTTAGCCCATTCACATTCAGGGTAACTATTGAGAGATATGAATTTAGTGCCATTGTATTGCCTGTAAGGTGACTGTTACTGTATATGGTCTCTGTTCCTTTCTGATCTACCACTTGTAGGCTCTCTCTTTGCTTAGAGGACCCCTTTCAATATTTCCTGTAGAGCTGGTTTGGTATTTGCAAATTCTTTCAGTTGTTGTTTGTCCTGGAAGCTTTTAATCTCTCCTTCTATTTTCAATGATAGCCTAGCTGGATATAGTATTCTTGGCTGCATGTTTTTCTCGTTTAGTGCTCTGAAAATATCATGCCAGCTCTTTCTGGCCTGCCAGGTCTCTGTGGATAAGTCAGCTGCCAATCTAATATTTTTACCATTGTATGTTACAGACTTCTTTTCCCGGGCTGCTTTCAGGATTTTCTCTTTGTCATTGAGACTTGTAAATTTTACTATTAGGTGACGGGGGGTGTGGGCCTATTCTTATTGATTTTGAGGGGCATTCTCTGAACCTCCTGAATTTTGATGCTCGTTCCCTTTGCCATATTGGGGAAATTCTCCCCAATAATTCTCTCCAGTATACCTTCTGCTCCCCTCTCACTTTCTTCTTCTTCTGGAATCCCAATTATTCTAATGTTGTTTCGTCTTATGGTGTCACTTATCTCTCGAATTCTCCCCTCGTGGTCCAGTAGCTGTTTGTCCCTCTTTTGCTCAGCTTCTTTATTCTCTGTCATTTGGTCTTCTATATCACTAATTCTTTCTTCTGCCTCATTTATCCTAGCAGTTAGAGCCTCCATTTTTGATTGCACCTCATTAATAGCTTTTTTGATTTCACCTTGGTTAGATTTTAGTTCTTTTATTTTCTCCAGAAAGGGCTTTTATATCTCTCGAGAGGGTTTCTCTAATATCTTCCATGCCTTTTTCGAGCCCGGCTAGAACCTTGAGAATTGTCATTCTGAACTCTAGATCTGACATATTACCGATGTCTGTATTGATTAGGTCCCTAGCCTTCGGTACTGCCTCTTGTTCTTTTTTTTTGTGTTGAATTTTTACGTCTTGTCATTTTGTCCAGATAAGAGTAAATGAAGGGGCAAGTAAAATACTAAAAGGGTGGCAACAACCCCAGGAAAATATGCTTTAAACCAAATTAGAAGAGATCCAAAATCGTGAGTGGGGAGAAAGGGGATAAAAAGAGGTTCAAAAAGGAAGAAAGAAAGAAAAAAAAAAAAAAAAAAAAAAAAAAAAAGAAAAAGAAAAAAAAAAAAAAAAAGAAAAGAAAAGAAAAGAATTTTTTAAAAAAGAAAACACCTAAGAAAAATGTAAAAAAATATATATATATATTAGATAAACTAGTAAAAAATCGTTAAAAAAGAAAAAGGTAACAGTTAAAAAAAAAAAAATTTTACCCGAAGGCGAGAAAAAAAAAAATGAAAAAAAAAAATTAAATTAACTGCAAGACTAAAAAAAAAAATCACAGGAAAAAAGCCATGAGTTCCGTGCTTGGCTTTCTCCTCCTCTGGAATTCTGCTGCTCTCCTTGGTATTGAAACCGCACTCCTTGGTAGGTGAACTTGGTCTCGGCTGGATTTCTTGTTGATCTTCTGGGGGAGGGGCCTGTGGTAGTGATTCTCAAGTGTCTTTGCCCCAGGCGGAATTACACCGCCCTTACCCGGGGCCGGGGTGAGTAATCTGCTCGGGTTTGCTTTCAGGAGCTTTTGTTCCCTGAGCGCTTTCCGTAGAGTTCCAGAGGACGGGAATACAAATGGCGGCCTCCTGGTCTCCGGCCCGGAGGAGCCGAGAGCCCAGGGCCCCACTCCTCAGTGCGCCCTCAGAGAACAGCGCCCAGTTACTCCCGTCTGCCTGACCTCCGGCCGCGCTCCGAGCTCACCGAGCCTGCGACCGGTTCAAGGTAACACGGAGCTGCGAGCTTACTGTCAGCTCTGTCTCTGTAGCCGGCTTTCCCGTTCCAATACCCGCAAGCTCTGCGACACTCAGACACCCCCGATCCTTCTGTGACCCTGCGGGACCTGAGGCCACGCTGACCCCGCGTGGGCTTCGCCCCGGTTTAGCCTCTGGAGCGATGTCCCTCAGCGGAACAGACTTTTAAAAGTCCTGATTTTGTGCGCGGTTGCTCCGCCGCTTGCCGGGAGCCGGCCCCTCCCCCCGGGGTCTATCTTCCCGTTGCTTTGGATTCACTTCTCTGCAGTTCCTACCTTTCAGAAAGTGGTTGTTTTTCTGTTTCCAGAATTGCTGTTCTTCTTCTCTTCGATCTGCCGATGGATTTTCAGGTGTTTGCAATCTTTAGATAAGCTATCTAGCTGATCTCCGGCTAGCTGAAGCAGTCTCAGCTTGCTACTTCTCCGCCATCTTGACTCCTCCTCCAAGTTTGTCCCTCTTAATCCCTGTCACATATTTTACCCATTTCTCCAGCTCCCCTCTTCTGGCAACCTTGAGTTTCACCTCTGTATTTATGAGTCAATATCTTTTTTGTTTTGCAGTTAATTTGTTTTTTTAGATTCTATAAAAAGTGAAATCATATGGTATTTGTGTTTATGACTTACCTCGGTTAGCGTAAACCTTCTAGGATTATCCCCGTTGTTGGTAACGGTAAAGTTTCATTCTTTTTTCTTTTTTTTTAATAACTGAGCAATGTTGCATTGTATATATTTATCACTTGTTTATCCATTCATCTATTGATGGGCACTTAGGTTGCTTCCATATCTTGGCTATCGTAAGTAATGCTGCAGTAAACATAGGGATGCACATGTCTTTTTGAATTAGTCTTTTTGTTTCTTCAGATAACTACCCAGAAGTGGAATGGCTGGATCATACGGTTCTTCTATTTTTTGGTTTTTGAGGAATCTTCATACTGTTTTCCGTAGTGGCTGCTTCAATTTCCATTCCTCTCAACAATGCATAAGGGTTTACTCCCTCCTCGTCCTCATCAGCACTTAATTGTTTTTGTGGTTTTGATCCTAGCCATTTTGTCAAGTGTGAAGTGATATCTCATTGTGGTTTAATTTGCATTCCCTGATGGTGAGTGATGTTGAGCATGTTTTCATGTGTCCTGGCCATCTGTATGTCTTCTATGGAAAAATGTCTGTTGAGGTCCTCTGCCCATTTTTTAATCACTTGTTTGGTTTTTTTAAGTGTTCAGCTGTATGAGTTCTTTAGATATTTTAGATACCCATATCAGATAGGTCATTTGCAAATACCTTCTCCCATTCAGTAGGTTGCCTTTCCATTTAGTGGATTATTTACTTTACTGTACAGAAGCTTTTTAATTTGATGGAGTCTCAATAATTTATTTTCATTGTTGTTTCCCTTGCCTGAGCAGGCAGATAAATAAATATATGGCTATCTATATCTGTATATCTTCCATATAGATATATATTTTTTCTGTATAGATATATAGATATATTTAAGATCAATGACCAAGAGTTTACTGCCTATGTTTTCTTTCAGGAGTTATAAGGTTTAAAGTCTTAAATTTAGGTCCTTAATCCATTTTAAGCTTTTTTTTTTCTTATTATTATATAGTGTAAGAAGGTGGTCTAGTTTAATTCTCTGCAGGTAGCTGTCCATTTTCCCCAACAGCATTGATTAAAAAGGTTGTGTTTTCCCCCTTGTATATTCTTACCTCATTTGTTGTAGATTAATTGACCATAAAAGTGGGTTTGTATATTAGCTCTGGTTACTCTTCTCTTCATCTCTGTGTCTGTTTTTTTGCTAGTACCATCTTGTTTTTATGGCTATAGTTTTCTAGTATAGTTTGAAATGTGTAAATGTGATGCCTCAGTTTTGTTCTTTCTCAAGATTGCTTTGGTATTTGGAGTCTTTTGTGATTCATACAAATAACAGTATGATTTTATCTTGCTGTGTGAAAATACTGTTGATATTTGATAGGGATTGTACTGAATCTGTAGAAATCATTGGGTAGTATGGAAAATTTAACAATATAAACTCTTCTAGTTGATGAGTGTATCTTTCCGTTTATTTGTGTTCTCTGCACTTGCTTTCATCAGTGTCTTACAGTTTTCCAAGTACAGGTCTTTTATGTCTTTGGTTAAATTTTTTCCTAGGTATTTTATTCTTTTTACTGTGATAATGAAAGGGATTGTTTTCTTAATTTCTTTTTCTGCTATTTTGTTATCACTCTATAGAAATCAAATAGATTTGTGTGTTAGTTTTGTATGCTGAATTTGCTGAATTCTAATAGTTGTAATAATATTTTCAGTGGAGTGTTTAGGATTTTCTATTTATAGTATCATGTCATCTATATACAGTGACAATTTTACTTCTTTTTTTGATTTGGATGCCTTTTCTTTCTTTCTTGTCTTTCCAGTATTAAGTTGGATAAAAGCAGCCCAAGTGAGCATCTTTGCCTTTCTCCTGATCTTAGGGGAAAGCTGTCAGTTTTTCACCATTGAGTATGTTAGGTGTGGGCCTTCACTGAGTTGAGCTATGTTTCCTCTAAATTCACTTTGTAAAGTTTTTCTTATGAACAGATGTTGAATTTTGTCAAATGTCAAACTTCATGCATCTTTTGAGGTGATCTACAATTCTTGTTTTATTAATGTGGTGTATCCCATTGATTGATTTGTGGGTAATTCATTATCCTGCATCCCTGGAATAAATACCACTTGATCTTGGTAAAATATTCTTTTAATGTATTGTTGAATTCTGTTTGCTAATATTTTGTTGAGGATTTTTGAACCTATGTCATCAGGGATACTGGACCGTAGTGTCTTTCTTTGTAGTGTCCTTGTCTGATTTTGGTATTAGGGTAATGATGGCCTTGTAGAGTATATTTGGAAGTTTTCCTTCCTGTTTTGCTATTTCCAATAGTTTGTGTAGGATATGTATTAACTCTTCTTTAAAGGTTTGGTGGAACTCACCCATATGGAAGACTGTATGTTTGGAAGACTGTATGTTTCTAGGAACTTAACTATTTCTTCCAGATTGTCCAGTTGGTTGGTATAGATTTTTTTTGTAGTAGCCTCATAATCCTTTATTTCTCTTTCATTTCGGATTTTATTTATTTGGGTTCTCTCTCTTTTGTTCTTAGTGAGTCTGGCAAAAGGGATATTAATTTTGTTTATCTTTTCAATGAACCATCTCTTGGTTCCATTGATCTTTTCTATCTTTCCTTTTTTTTTTTTAATCTTATTTCATTTATTTCTGCTCTGATCTTTTTTTCTCTCCTTTACGATCTTTGGACTCTTTCTGTTCTTTTTATAGTTTTTAGAGGTGTTTTTTTGATTGATTGTTTCTGGTTACCATAAGGTTCATATATAGCATCCTAAGTACATAGTGGTGTATATTAAGTTGATGGTCATTTAAGAAGATCAAACACATTCTAAAAAAACTTCATTTTTACTCCCCCTTTCTCCATGTTTTATATATATGTTATTGCATTTATTTTCTTTATTTTGCAAGTCCCCTTAACTAATTTTTATGATATAGTTTATTTTCCTATTTTGGTCTTTTAATTTTCATCCTAGCTTTTTAAGTGATTGCTATACTATCTTATATGTTTGTTTTTACTCATGAAATTATTTTCTTTCATAATTTTCTTCTAATTATGACCTTTTGTTTTCTACTTTAAGTTTCTTTGGTATTTCTTGAAGGCTGGTTTAGTGGCTATGAACTCCTTCAACTTTTGTTTCTTTGGGAAACTCCATCTGTTCTTCAAATCTGAATGATAACATTGCCAGTAGAATATTAATTGTTGGGCACCTGGGTAGCTCTGTGGGTTAAGCCTCTGCCTTCAGCTCAGGTCATGATCTCAAGGTCCTGGGATCAAGTCCCACATTGGGCTCTCTGCTTGGCTGGGAGCCTACTTCCTCCTCTCTCTCTCTGCCTGCCTCTCTACCTACTTGTGCTCTCTCCCTGTCAAATAAATAAATAAAATCTTAAAAAAAAAAGAATATTAATTGTTGTCAGATATTTCCTTTCAACACCTTGACCATATCCTGCCACTCCCTTCTGGCCTGCTAAAAAATAAGCTGATAACCTTTTGTGGTTTCCCTTGTACAGAACTAGTTGCTTTTCTCCTCCTGCTTTTAAAATTCTGTATCTTTAAATTTTGACATTTGAATTAATATATGTCGTGGTGTGGACCTCCTGGGGTCATCTTGTTTGGAATGCTCTGTACTTTCTGAACCTGGATGTGTTTCCTTTCCCAACTTGGGGAAGTTTGTAGCTGTTATTTCTTCAAATAAATTTTCATCCCTTTTTAGTTCTCATTTCCTTTTAGGACCCCTGTAATGCAAGTATTTGCTTGATATTATCCAAGAGATCTATAACTTATTCTCATTAACTTTTTTTTTTCCTATTCAGCTTTGGCGTTTTCCTTTACTGTCTTTGAAGTTGATCCATTTTTCTGCATCTTCAAATCTGTTGATTCCTTCCAGTGTATTTTCCATTTCAGTTATTGTAGTCTTCAACTATGGTTCTTTTTAATATTTTCTGTTTTTCTTGAAGTTCTCACAGAGTTCATTCACTCCTCTCTCCATTCCAGTGAGCATCTTTATGAACATTGCTTTGAACTCTTTGTCAGGTAGATTTGTTATCTCCATTCCATTTAGGTCTTTTACTGAGGTGTGTGTGTGGTTTTTTTTTGTTGTTGTTTTCATATGGAGTACACTCCTCTGTCTCCTCATTTTGTTTGACTTTTTGTGTTTGTTTCTATGAATTGGGTGAAATAACTACTTCTGTACTTGAAGGAATAATCTTGTGTATGATTATCCCTGTGTAGACTGTGTGTGCCTGGTGACTTTGATTGGATGGCTGGAGCTGTGGTTAGCAGGGGCTGAAGGTCCCACGGAACTTTGTGCTGCCTTGGTGAGATTCCTGGAGCATAAGTGAGCATGGGCCACGGCAGCTGAAGTTGACATGGGTACAAGTTAGAGGCCCCAGGGCTCTCTGCACAGAGGATGCCCTGGCAGGACAGCTGAAGCTTAAGTGGATATAAGCTGGGGGATCCTAGGGTTGGCACTGCAAAGAACACCTGGCAGGACAGGTGAAGCTTATGTGGGAACAGAACGTGGATTCTGGGGCACCCTACTTGGAGGTACCCTGGCAGAGCAGCTGGAGCCAAAGTGGGCACAGGCCAAATGTTCCCAGGTGCTTTGTGAGGGTGATGCCCTGGTGGCTCAGCTGAAGGTGAATCAGGCATGGGCTGTGGGGTCCTGGGGTGCTTTATGCTGGGACTGCCCTGGCAAGTTGTCTGGAGCTGAAGTGGTAGAGGCCTAGAATGCTCCTGTAGGCTTTAGGCCTGTGTCACTTTGGCAAGATGACTGGAGCTGTAGCGAGCGCTGACTGTGGGTGTCCTGATATGTACCACCCTGGGGCCACCTGGTGGGACATCTGGGTCTAGTATGGGCTAGGAGCCCAGGACTCCTTGAGAAGGTAGGCTGAACCTTGTGTCTGTCTGTACTGTTAAGGGGGAAAGGGAGCATAAACCAGTCCCATTGACCCACCGAGAATTTCAGCAACTCCCCCACTGTTTGGGAGGGTTTTAGGGCTAGATCTTTTAAATTCTAGTTGTTCTTTTAAACTATAGCTTTTTTCCTATGGCCCCAGGGATCTGGGGCTGGTGTAGGCTAGAGGCCAGGTGCTTGCTGGGTTGGGGGCAGATCATCAACACACCCAGATCCTGCTCCCATGAACACTATTAAGTTGGAGGGGAAACATAAACCATGGAACTCTCCAGCCCCTCCAACTCAGAGGAAGTACAGCAGTTACCTTTCCTTTTGGTACAGTTCTAGGCCTGGTTCCTTTATATTTGAGTTGCCACTTTAAACAGAGGCCTTTGCTCCATACCCTGGGGTAGAAGATCTGCTCACAGTCTCTTAGTACTGTTCCTCACCACGGCAGTTCGCAGTATTAGGGGTGAAGGTTCCCTTCATTACCATGTCTCTCTCTCTCTTGCCATTCTTTTTGTGGTCTGTCTTTCAGTGAGCAGAAACTGTTTGGTTAGCCCTCAGTTCTTCTTCAAGGGGAATTGCTCTGTATAAATCAGTGTAGATTTGGTGTGTCAGTGGAGGAGGTGAGTTCATGGTCTTCGTACCTCACCATCTTAGACTGGAACTCCCCCTTTACCATTTCTTGTAAGGCTGATTGAAGGTGATAAACTCCTTTAACATTTGTCTGGAAATCTCTCTCTCTCCTTCAGTTCTGTAGAGTATTCATGCTTGTAGTTTGTTTTTCTTTGAGCACTTTGAATATATCTTGCCACTCTCTCTGGCTTGCAAAGTATCTGCTGATGAATCAGCTCATAGCTTTATGGGCATTTCCTTATATGTAACTAATAGCTTTTCTCTTGCTGCTTTTAAGAGTCCCTCTTTATCTCTAATTTTTGGCTTGCTTTCATCTTGCTTGGGGCTCTCTCTACTTCCTCGATCTGGATGTCTCTCTTTCCTCAGGTTAGGGATGTTTTTAGCTTTCTTCAAATAAGAATGTAAGCTGAGAATGAAGGGATAAAAATATTTATTTCAAGCGACCCTTGCTTTTTTGTTGCTTACCATGTGCTTGAAATACCTATTTTTATACTGCCATTGTCAGTTTATGTGTGTCCTTAAGGCTAAAATATGTCCCTTGTAGACAGCATATTATTGGATCTATTTTTTTTAAGTTTGTTCACCTGTTCCATGTGCTTTTATTGGTGAATATAATTTTATGTTAGTTGTTGATAATTAAGGACTTACTCTTGGCATTTTGTTATTGTTTTATAGATCCATTGTTCCTTGTTCATCCAGCTGTCTTTTCTTGTGTTTTGATGTCATGTGTTGCTCAACTATTCTTTTTTTAAAAAATTATTTTTACACACCTCCTCCCCTTGGTAAATGTCAATTTTTTCTGAATGGCTAAGAGTTGTTTTTGGTTAGTCTTTTTTCCCATTTGCTTGTTTTGTTTCTTAAGTTCCACATGTAAGTGAAACCATACAATATTTATCTTTCTCTGACTGACCCATTCCACTTAGCATTGTGCTGCCTAGATCTGTCCATGTTGTTGCAAATGGTAAGATTTTATTCTTTTTTATGGGTGAGTAGTATTTCATTGTATATATGCATATATATTATAACTATTTTTTTTATCCACATATCTAGCTATGGACACTTGGGCTACTCCCATAATATAGCTATTGTAAATAATGCTGCAGTCAACAGAGGGATTCATAGATGTTTTTGAATTAGTGTTTTTGCCTTCTTTGAGTACATATCAATTACTGGAATTGCTGAACATATAGTAATTCTATTTTTAATTTTTTGCGGAACCTCCAAACCGTGTTCCACAGTGATTGCACCACTTTATATTCCTGCCGGCCGTGTAAGAGGGTGTCTTTTCTTCCCATCCTTGCCAACACTTCTTTTCTTGTGTTTTTATTTTAGCTATTCTGAAAGTGGGAGGTAGTATCTCATTATGGTTTTGATTTGCACTTCCCTGATGTGAGTGATGTGATGATGAGTGATGTTGAACATATTTTCATGTATCTGTTGGCTATCTGTATGTCTTCTTTGGAGATGTGGTCTTCTGCTCATTTTTAGTTTGGGTTGCTTAATTTCTTGGTGTTGTGTTGTATATGTTCTTTATATATTTTGGATGCTAATCCCTTATTTAAATATTTCATTTGCATATGTCTTCTCTCTTTTCAGTAGTTTGTCTTTTAGTTGTTTTTTTTTCTTACGATTTTATTTATTTGACAGAGATCACAAGTAGGCAGAGAGGCAGGCAGAGACAGAAAGAATGAGGGGGGAGCAGGCTCCCTGCTGAGCAGAGAGCCTGATTCAGGACTCTATCCCAGGACTCTGAGGTCATGACCTGAGCCGAAGGCAGAGACTTAACCCACTGAGCCACCCAGGCGTCCTGTCTTTATTTTTGTTGATTGTTTCCCTTGCTGTGCAGAAGGTTTTAATTTGATGAAGTCCTAATAGTTTATTTTTGCTTTTATTTTCCTTGCCAAAGGAGACATATCTAGAAAAATGTTACGACCTATGCCAGAGAAATTACTGCCTGTCCTCTCTTCTAGGAGTTTTATGGTTTCAGGTCTCACATTTATGTCTCCAATCCATTGTGAAATTATATTTGTGTAGGGAATAAGAAACTAGTCCAGTTTCATTTTTTTGCATGTAGTTCTCCAGTTTTCTCAACTCCATTGTTGAAGAGACTGTCTTGTTGCCATTGCATATTGACTTCTTGTCAAAGATTAATTGTCCTTATTGTTGTGGGTTTATTTCTGGGCTCTCTATTCTGTTGGATTGATCGCTGTGTTTCTTTTTGTGCTGGGACCAGACTGTTAGATTACCACAGGTTTGTAGTCTATCTTGAAATATGAGATTGTGATATCTCCAGTTTTGTTCTTGTTTTTCAAGATAGCTTTATTATAACAGTGGGGTCTTTTACGGTTCCATTACAATGTTAGGATTGTTTGTTCTAGTTCTGTCATTAATGCTATTGGTATTTTGGTAGGGATTGCTTTAAACATGTAGATTGCTTTGGGTAGTATGGACATTTTAACAATATTCAACTTGTGTGCATGTAACATCTTCTTGTATGTCATCTTCAGTTCCTTTCATCAGTGTTTTACAGTTTTCATAGCAGTGGTCTTTTTCCTTGGTTAAGTTAATTTATTGGTGTTTTATTCTTTGTGCAGTTGTAAATGGGATGTCTTCTTAATTTCTTTTTCTGCTTTATTATTAGTTTATAGGAATGCAATAGATTTGTTATTGATTTTGTACCCTGTGATCTTACTGACTTTATCAGTCAGTACTGATAAAGTTCTTGGTGGAGTCTTTAGGGTTTTCTATGTATATAATATCACATTAGCTTCAAAGAGTGAAAGTTATACTTCTCCCTTACCAGTTTGGATGTATTTTATCTCTTTTTCTTGTCATATTGCTGTGGCTAGGACTTCCATTACTATGTTGAATAAAAGTGATGAGAGTGGACATCCTTATCTTCTTCCTGACCTTAGGGGAAAAGCTTCCAGTTTTTCCACCATAGAGTATGATGTTAGCTGTGGGATTTTTATATATATATGGCCTTAATATGTTGAGGTATGTTCCTTCTAAGCCTCTTTTATTGAGGTTATTTTTTATCATGAATGGATGTTGTACATTGTCACATGCTTTCTCTGCATCTATTGAAATTATCATATGAATTTTATCCTTTCTCTTCTTAATGTGATGTATTACATTGATTGATTTATGAATATTCAACCACCCTTACATCCTGGGAGTATAAATCCTGCTTGATAATGGTGAATGATTTTTTAAATGTATTGTTCGGTTTGCTAATATTTTATTGAGCATTTTTACATCTGTGATCATCAGAGATATTGGCCTCTAGTTCTCTTTTTTTGTGGGTGTCTTTATGTCATTTTGGTACTAGGTAATACTGGCCTCATAGAATGAATTTGGAAGTTTTCCTTCCTCTTCTCTTTTTTTGGAATAGTTTAAGAAGAATAGGTATTTACTCTTCACTAAATAGTTGGTAGAGTTGACCTGTGAAGACTTCTGGCCCTAGACTTGTAATTTTTGGGAGTTTTGTTTGTTTGTCTTGTTTTTTTTTTTTTTTTTTTAAGATTTTATTTATTTATGTGAGAGAAAGAATGAGAGAGAGGGGGAGCTGAGCAGGGAGCCTGATGTGGAACTCAATCCTGGAACTCCAGGATCATGACCTGGGGCTGAAGGCAGTCACTTAACCAACTGAGCCATCTGGGTGCCCTGTTGGGAGTTTTTTGTGACTAATTCAATTTTGTTGCTGGAAATTGGTCTCTTCAAATTTTCTCTTTCTTCCTGCTTCAGTTTGAATAGTTTGTACATTTTTAGGAATTTATCCATTTGTACATTTTTAGGAATTTATCCATTTCTTCTAGATAGTTTGTTGGCATATAATTTTTCATAATGCTCTCTTAGAATTTTTTGTATTTTTGTGATGTCAGTTGTATTTCTCTTTCATTTCTGACTTTGAGTTCTCTCTCTCTCTCTCCCTCTCTCTTTTTGGATTCTAGATAAAGATTTATAAGTTTTGTTGATCCTTCCAAACACCTAATCCTGGTTTCATTCATCTACTCTATTTTTTTCTTTAGTTTCTGCTTTGCTCATTTCTGCTCTAATTTTTATTATTTCCTTCTACCAGTTTTGAGTTCTTTTTGTTTTCTTGTTCTAGGTCCTTTAGCTTTAAGGTTAGGTTATTTCAGATTTTTCTTCTTGAGGTAGGCCTGTATTGCTATAAATTGCCCTCTTAGAACAGCTTTTAGGGGCATCCCTAAAATTGTGACCATTGTGTTTTCAGTTTCATTTGTCTCCATGTATTTTTTGAGGTCTTCTATGATTTCCTGATTGACCAATTTAGGGTTTGTGTAGCATGTTATTTAAACCTGTATGTATTTGCGTTCTTTCCAGATTTCTTCTTGTGGTTGACTTCTGATTTCATGGTGTTGTCAAAACAGATGCATGGTCTGACTTAATTTTTTTTTTTAAGTTTCAGAGGTAGAATTTAGTGATATATCAGTAGCATATAACACCTAGCACTCATTACATCAGGTGCTGTCCTTAATACCCATCATCCAGTTATCCCTTTGCCTCACCCACCTCCCCTCCAGCAACCCTCAGTTTGTTTTCTACATTTTAGAGTCTCTTATGGTTTGTCTCCTTCTCAATTTTTATTTTATTCTTTCTTTCCTTCCCCTTTGTTCATCTGTTTTGTTTCTTTAATTCCACTTATGATTTCATCCTTTTGATTATATTGACATTTGAAATTCGTAATCTATTCTGGAGAATGTTCTGTGTGTACTTGAAAAGATTGTGTATTCTGCCATTTTAGAATGGAATATTCTGAATATCTGTTAGATCCACCTGGTCCAATGTGTCATTCAAAGCCACTGTTTCCTTGTTGATTTTCTGATTCGACAATCTATCCATTGATGTAAGTGAAGTGTTAATATCCCCTGGTATTACTGTATCACTATCAATTACTTTTCAATGTGTATGTTTAACTGCTTTATGTAATTTAGATACTCATGTTGGTTGCATAAATATTTACAATTGTTAAATTTTTTTTCTCACCTATTTATTCCCTTTATGTTATATATATTTGTCTCTTCTGGCCTGCAGAGTTCCTGCTGAAAAATCCAATGACAGTGTTATGGAGTTTCTATGTCATTGTTTTCTTTGCCCCTCCTCTTTAAAAAATTCTCTTTTTGCCATATTAATTACTATGCGTTTTGGTGTGCATCTTTCTGGGTTCATTTTGTTATGTGTTTTTTGTGCTCCTAGATCTGTATTTCTGTTTCCTTCTCCAAATTTGGAAAGTTTTTAGCTATTATTTCTTCAAATAATTTTTCTGTTCCCCTTTCTCTTCTTCTTTTGGGATCCCTATAATGAGAATGGTATTACACTTGAGGGTCTGGTTGAGTTCCCTTAGTCTATTTTCATTTTTTATTATTTTTTTTTTCTCTCCTCTGTTCAGGTTGATTGCTTTCCATTACTGTGCCTTCCAGGTGACTGAACTATTCTTGGGCTTTTGCTAGTTTACTACTTATTCTGCCTGGTGTATTTTTAATTTCACTTACTGCATTCTTCATCTCTGATTGGTTCTTTATGTTTTCTGTGTCTTAGTTGAGGTTCTTCACTCTATATTCTCAAGTCAAGTGAGTATCTTTATGACCATTATTGTAAATTCTCAATCAGACATACTACTACTTATCTGTTTCATTTAGCTCTTTTGCTGTGATTTTTGTCCTGTTCTTTTATTTGGGAGATACTCCTTTGTTTCCTTATTTTGTCTAACCTGCTTTTTGAAAGTAATGGCCTTATTAAGAAGAGTTCCTGTAGTGGCCTGCTGTGCAGTGTCCCTGTTCACCCAAACCTGGCACTTCAGGAATGTCTCCTGTGTGTGTTGCATGTGCCCTATTGTTGTGGCCGAGCCACCTTCTCCTTCAGTCCAGTCTTCTGCAATAGCTCACTTTGTCTGTTGTGGGCAGGGTTTAGTTCCTGTGTTGTTAGTTGGCTAGTCTGGGGCCACACTGGCCCTGAGTTGTCAGATCAGGCATTTTGCCAGAGATGCGATAGCATGGACCTGCAGGGCATTTTCCCTGTGTTAGCCCTTGAGATGCTTTCACTGCTAAGCAGGCCCTGAGGTTAGAGGAGATGCCTTCCACCAGCTCACTGTGGGGGCCACATTTGGACTGGTGTGTGTGCTTATCTTGCCTTCTCCCCAGGCTAGGAGTCACTTCCTAGTGGTGCTCTCCCCTGGTGGCGCTGCTTATGCTGCCAGACTTATGGCATTGGTTCAGATAGGCTCCTGCTAAGGGCATGTTGGACTGGGCAAGTTTGCAGGAAAACTCAGGAGCAGGGTGGCAGTGTTACCAAGCTATTCACAGGTCTGCTGTGGGAGGGGACCTGGGGACCTGGACTAAAGGCCTGGCTACAGGGGTCATGTCTTCTGGAGAATGCAGGGGCAGGGCACTGTTAGCACAAACTAAGGGGAGAGTGTTGGTGCTGCCTTGGTTCCTCTAGGTGTCCATGTATCTAGGCTGAGAAGCAGGGGAGGAAAACCTCTGTTGTTCTTGGAGAAGTGTCCAGATAATCCCTGCCCACCCCCCACCAGCATATGATCTTGAGAGCTGTGGCCTCTATGTCATATTTCAGTAGGCCTGTCTGCTGTGCTGTCTCTGGAAGAGCAGGGAGTCCAACTCCGTTTCCGCTTACGCTTTGGGTCTCCAAGAGCCAAGATTGCAGATTTTTAAAGTTCTAGTGTTAAGCTTGCTTACTGTAAAAACTCCAGAATTTTGGCCCCTCTAGTTTTCAAAGCTTCAAATATCACTGAGGCTTGTCTTCCCTGTGTAGGTTCCCCATGCCTAGAGTGCCTGGTATGAGGGTCTGTTTCTTTCACCTTCCTGTGCCTGTGGTGTCCTTTCCTCCTGTGGACAATCCCATAGGCCTCTTTAGCTCCTGATGGTGTCTCTGCCCTTCCTATGCACTTTGATGTGGCCTCTTCTCTACATTTAGCTGTGAGGAATCTGTTCTGCCAGTTTTTGCTGGTTTTTCCTAGGTGTTGTCTGATGTGGGTGTCATCTAGTTGAATCCATGGGAAGAGGTGAGCATAGGCTCTTCATACAATGCAGTTTTCCCTGAGAGTTTCTTGTGAAATTACTTCAGATTTTTCCCAAGTTACCATGAGTTATTCATAAAACATCTCAAAAAAACTACAGTGCCTTATTTTAAACCAATAATTCAATAGAATTCCTGGCCTTTACACTATTATTTCTCCTTCTCCTCAGGTTTTAGATTAGCAATGTTACAGTTTGTCTGTTTTTTTATTCTGTTTAATAACAGAAAGCTGTATTTGGATTATTGTATTTTTTTTTTTACTTTTAAACTAGAATCGTAAGTGAATTACAACCATTGCCATATTATGGAATCCACCTGTGACTGTGGTTTTACCATTACTAGTGAGTTTGATAGAGCCTTCTTAAGTTTTTATGATGTTAAATAGTGTCCTTTTAGTTTCACTCAAAAAACTCCCTTCAGCATTTCTTGTAAGGAAAGTCTAGTGGTGATGAATTACCTCAGGTTTTGTTTGTTTTGGAAAGTCTTTTCCTTCCTCCATTTCTGAAGGACAGCTATGCTAGGTATAGTGTTCTTTGTTAACAGGTTTTTTTCTTCCAATATTTTGGATATATCATTATGTTATCTCCTGGCCTGGAAGTTTGTGTATAGAAACCGTTGATAAAATTTATTGTAGTTGGGACGCCTGGGTGGCTCAGTGGGTAAAAGCCTCTGCCTTCGGCTTGGATCATGATCCCAGAGTCCTGGGATCGAGCCCCACAACGGGCTCTCTGCTCAGCAGGGAGCCTGCTTCCCCCTCTCTCTCTCTGCCTGCCTCTCTGCCTACTTGTGATCTCTGTCAAATAAATAAATAAATAAATAAACAAATCTTTAAAAAATTATTGTAGTTAACTTTTCTCTTGCTGCTTTTGAAATTCTTTGTCTTTGACTTTTGACAATTTAATAATAATGTATCTTAATGTAGCCCTATTTGGCTTCAGCCTTTTTATGGTCCTTTTGCCTCTTGGATCTTAATGTTTATTTCTCTTCCCATTTTGGGGGAGTTTTCAACCATTATTCCTTTAAATATCCCTTCTGTCATTCCCTTGTCTTGTTCCTCTGGGATTCCCATAATGATAATAATGTTTCTTTGTGTTTTATACATTTCGTAGGCTTTCTTCACTCTTCTTGGTTCTTCTTTCTCTTTGCTCCTCTAACTGACTGAACAATTTGAAATATTAGACATTCAAAATTAACTATCTTTCTTCTGCATGGTTTAGTTTGCTTTTGAAGCTCCTTATTGAATACTTCACTTATATTTTTCTTTCTTTCTTTTTTTTTTTTTTAGATTTTATTTTTTTATTTGACAGAGAGAGAAAGAGAGATCACAAGTAGGCAGAGAGAGGGAGAAGCAGGTTCTCTGCTGAGGAGAGAACCTGATGTGGGGCTCGATCCCAGGACCCTGAGGTCATGACCTAGCCGAAGGCAGGGGCGCGCTGAGCCACCCAGGCACCCCTTCACTGATATTTTTCCATTGTAGAATATCTATTTTTTTTAATGGTTTCTCTTTTGTTGTTGACTTTCATGTTGTCCATGCATTTCATTTAGTTGTGCATTCTTCTAATTCCTTAAAATTCTTTAAGAGGATTATTTTGAATTTTTTGTCCAACACTACATAGATCTCCATTTCTTTAGGGTCAGTTATTAAGAGTTTTATTAGTTCCCTTTGGTGGGGTCATATTGACCTGATGTTTCATGACTGTTTACTTCTTCCACCAGTATCTGCACATTTGAGTGACTGGTTTCATTTTCCAGAATGTAATGGTTCTCTTTGGCAGAGACAGATTTTCATGAGTCAGTTCAGCTCAGATTTTGGGACATGTCTGCTGGTAACGTTCTTGGGCAGATGGGGCCTGGTATTAGCATCTATTTTGGGGTGAGGCAACTGTTCAAGCTCCGAGGTCATCAGGAGGAGTGGGAGGGATGGTATGACACTGACTGAGAACAGCTGGATAGGACTGCTGTTGTGTTCCCTGGCCAAGTGAGGCTGTAGGATGGGCTCCGCAGTTGCCTGGATTTTCTGGTCAGGCTTGCTAGACAGTGGGATTGGGTCCCATACTCAGCAGTACATGGGGCTGTGAATTAATTTCCCTGCCCTGGCAGGGCAGCCGGATAGGTCCCAGGGCCTGCTTGGCTCATTGTTTTGGGACCCAATTTAAGCAATGGTATACACTACTGGTTGTATTGTGTAGTCAGGAAAAGCCATGACCTGTGCCCTCTATGCAAGTCCACCTGTAAGCAAGGCTATTGGATGGGCTCTGTAGCTTCCTGTGAGTTTTGGTAAAGTTCCCTGGTCAGGAAGGCTGAAGATTATATTCAGCAGTAAGACCATACATGAATTAGTTTCTCTGCCTAGTGCACTGGGTGAAGTAGCTCTAAGGCCATTAATGTTTTTAGTGGTCTTGACTTAAGCAGACCTGTGCACCAGGTTCTCTGGTCAAACAGGGCCATTGGCTCTGCTCTGAGGGAGATCAGCTTGGCCTACAGTATTCTCAGCCCTTCCTGTCAGATGAGCCTGTGGACCCTCTGTAGTGGAAGGGACTGTGACTCAGTCTTTCTCTGCGGTTGGGGACAGACCAGACTTCAGGGCTGGCAAAGCCTTTTGTTTGAAGTTCCTAATGATCAGGTATCCCTGTACCCTGATAAGTACCCTGGTCAGACAGCACCCCAGACATGGCTCTGCAGAGAAGCAGAACTCCTGGGTGGGAGCTACTGCTTGGGCTCTACAGGTAGGAGTTTTGTCTGCCAACATCCAAGTGTTGATTGAGGGAAACCCCTACTCCTCTCTGTGTTACAGTTCGGTTGCCAGTGGCTGAGTCCTATAGAATTCCCTGTGATCTCTGAGACAAAAGCAGAAAGAGTCTTTCCAGAAATGACCGACCCCCAGTGCTGTGAGGGGTAGATATCACCCATGGCCTCCCCTTCTGCGCTGGAGGAAGTGTAGGGTCAGGGGAGATCTCTTGGTCTGGCGACGCACTGGCCTGAGTTGGTCCTCTCACCCATGCAGGGTAGTCTGCCTGGTGCTCTGTGGGGGCACTGAGTACTTCAGCCCCACTCTCGGGTTCTAGGATTCTTTCAGGGGTGTGTTGTTCGTGAATGGTTGTTACGTCATTCCTTCCCCTCCCAAATACAACCATGACCCTGTCTCGGTTATGTCACTTGCTATTAATAACCATTCTAACAGGTGTGAAGTGCTATCGCATTGTGGTTTTGACTTGTATTTCCCTAGTGGTTAGTGACATAGGCCACCTTCTCATGCACCTTCAGCTATTTGTTTTCTAAGGAAAATTTCTGTTCAGGACTTCTGCCTATTTAAGGATTCTTTAGGTTCTTTTTGCCATTGAGTGGAATGAGTTCTTTATGTATTTTGGACATTAACCCCTTATTGGATCTATAGGTAGCAAACATTTTCTTCCATTCCATAGATAGCCTTTTCATTTTGTTGATAGTTTCCTTTGCTTTGAAGAAGCTCTTTAGTTGATAGAGTCCCACGTTTATTATTTACTTTGTTGCTTGTGCTTTAGGGGTCATAGCCAAAAAATGTTTGTCAAGACCTATGTCCTTTTTTCCTATGTTTTTTTTTTTTCCTATGTTTTTTTCCTATGTTTTCTTCTAGGAGTTTCATGGTTTCTAGTCTTACATTTAAGTCTTTT
Source organism: Mustela putorius furo (assembly GCF_011764305.1). Classification (NCBI taxonomy): domain Eukaryota; kingdom Metazoa; phylum Chordata; class Mammalia; order Carnivora; family Mustelidae; genus Mustela; species Mustela putorius. The sequence goes on from NW_025421294.1 coordinate 2,633,932, forward strand.
CAAAATTCTTAATTTGTAGTCAGACTTTTTAAGGGGGAAGTTGAGAAGAAAAAGTTTCTAATGGGTTGATACGGTATCTGCTCTTAACATGCCACACTTGCTTGCCTCCTGCCATGCCCCACAGGATTTTGTGGGCTACGTCCTCTGACTCAGTGCCTCATGTGTTAGATAGATAGACAAATGTCATTTCCAAGTATACTCTTCTTCACATTATCAGGAATGTCACTTCCATTTTGATTCACCTGAAGTGATCAAGTGATCAAGTGAAGTGATGTAGCTTTAAGACATCAGCTAGTGTAATGGGCCTTAATTCTGCTAATGCATTCTTGGCCATGGTCACTGATGACACAAGGGACCAGTCCTTAATTGCAATGCTCGCAGTCACCAGTTATGTTGTGGGTTGTCACTGTGGAGAACCAGGGGATTGAGTAGTCTCACTCATTCCACTAAATCATGTCAGAGTGTGTGCCACTATTTAGACTCACAGCTTTATTTTTACAGATAGGGAAATAGAGGCCTAGATAGGTAAAGTGAGTTGGCCAAGTTCTCACTGCTGGTTAAAGACAGAGCTAAGACCAACCTAGGCCTCCCTAACTGAAAATCAGTCGCTATTTTCTATATAGAGTGAATGCTGTATATGTAAATTATATCATAAAGTAAAATATATTTCTATCACTCATTAATGTGGCTTTTAATTAAAATAATGGCAGCATTCTTTCAACAATTAGGCGATCTTAAGTAGGGATCATCAAACTCCGGTATGCATTAGGATCAATCTGAGAGCTTGTTGGAGGAGGTTGGTGGGTCCTGCTCTCGGAGCCAGTAGTTGAGGGCCAAGGATCTTGGATTTGCACTTCTGACAGGTTTTCAGGTAGTGCTGGTGCTAATGCTGTTTGTCAGGAACCCACTGGCCTAAAGCCAACCTCTGCCAATTCCTGTCATTTGTTCCGGGCCTCTTGTGCCCCATCCACCAATGGAGAACCATAGTTAGATCCCCATCAGGAAGAGTAACCAGTGAACTTTTCTCTGAACCTCCTAGTGTTTCCCACTGGAAGGCTATTACAGCGTCGGGGCGGAGAGTCTTGGCTTGAGTCAGACCACTTAGGTGTTGGACTCTGTGCTCTCATTGTTGCCTGATCTGAGCAAATCATCTCACATCACATGGGAATATTTTCTTTAAACTCAAAGCTGTGTAAGGATTAAATGAGATAATGCACAGCAAGTGTTGAATGGATACTTACATGTGTTATTAATCAGATCAGCCACGGAAAAAATTCTAGTTCTTATAGAAGGGATTGACTAAATCAAGAGAATTGGTTTCTCAAGTGATGGAAGGGCTCAGAGACCAAACAGGTGCTGGTGAGGGAATGCAAAAGATTCGCAACAGCAGAAAGCTGCTACCACTCCTTGGGCTGGACTGAAAATGGGAGCAGGCACGGATGGTATAGCTCAGAAGTCAGAGGCTTCTACTGCAAGGGAGAGCTTCCGGGGGCAGCTGAAACCTTGGCGAGAGGGTTTGTCTGGCAAGAGGTGGTGCCACAGCAAGACTCAGGACCTAGAGGCCAGAGGGCCAGAGATCCTGGGGATTAGTATAGCTCTGTGCGATACAGAACTGGGGGGTAGGGACAGGAGGAGCAGGACGTGAGTTTGGTATTACCGGGCTCTGTATGTTAGTCGTTGCTGCCCTGACTCTTATTTTGGTGCCCTGCTCATTTCCATTACTGGACCATGCCTCCCTGTTTGGGACCCTTGCTGTGCTGCCACGTTACATGAGCACCGTATCCTTGCAATGTAGCCTCACTTTAAATTTGCTCAGCAGTGAAAACAAATGGGCAAGTTATTTCACAGTAAGAATGATGTGTAATTAGGGGCCCCTGGGTGGGTCAGTGGGTTAAAGCCTCTGCCTTTGGCTCAGGTCATGATCTTAGGGTCCTGGGATCGAGCCCCACATCGGGCTCTCTGCTCAGCAGGGAGCCTGCTTCCTCCTTTCTCTCTCTCTTTCTGCCTGCCTGCGTATCTGTGATCTATGTCTGTCAAATAAATAAAATCTTAAAAAAAAATGATGTGTAATTATTACCTAGATGTTACTATGAGAAACCTTGATCTTAAGTGTATTTTAGCTCCCCCTCCAAGCCGCATGTCACATGCTTGGCTGTGGTGAACACTGCCTCATGCTGTCCCTGTACCGTGGGTGTTCAGTACATGCTGACCACAAAACAGGGACAGAAACAGCTCCCTTAACAAAACATAGTTTGTTGAGAACAATCCTGAAGGTTTGGGGATATATGGTAGGCAGGGTAAAGGACTGACGGACAGGGGCCATTATAGCAAGAACGTGCTTTGAAATGGCATCACCTAGAGGTATTTGTTTTTGTCATTAAGGATGTAGTGAAATTTTGCCAACAACACTAACCCATCGTTCTTGTGACTACATAGTGTCTTTCTCACTTTACAAAAATGAAATAACATGATAATAGGACGAAGACAGGTAGGTGGGAGACTGCGGGAACAGCAGCAACGTTTGTTAAGCAGAAGAGGAAGAGAGCAGGTTTAGAAGTATTTCTTCTGTGATAATGGACATTTCAAACCACAATGTAAGTTTCAAAACAACCTTTATTCTGTTTGAAGACCTAATACAATGCATCAGAGCAACTTAAAACAAGACATAGCTCCACTGAATCTATAGCTTGAACAAAATGTCAAGGAGGCACACTCCCCCCACCCCCCCAACCCAGTTGCCTTGTAAAGGCAAAATTACAACTGACCATGACATCCTCCCTCTCGTCAAAAGACCAACTTTATTTTAACAATGTCATATAAACAGATTTGTAAAAACATTGAACAAATCATAGCTTTAAAAAATACACACATATAAATGAGTTTTTTTGTTTTGCCTTTTTTTTTTTTTTTTTTTTAAATAGCAGCATCCTGGGCAGCTAATGCTATCTCATGGTGACAAGTTTAACGTTAAGTTGGATAGTGTTTCCAATGAACCCAATTCTGTTCCTTTGCTACTCATAATGCTAGTATTTTATACAAGTGGATTTGTAAAAAATAAGAATTTGGCATTTTTGAACTTTGTCCCATGTGAGGCATTGTGCTTTCAACTGCCCCTTTCTTAAAAGACGTTGAACTCAGATTTCAGGGTCTGCTTTCCAACTATTTGGATACCATGCATAGCAAAAGCACAGGTGTTAAAACCAGCAGAATTTTTCTCCCATTCAGGAACATCAGTAGGACTCCCAAACACGTTACTAGCTCATAACCAGCTACATGACAGAGCACTTGGTTCCCCACAGTGACAGCTCACAGAAACACGTTTGACTTGACACACTGAAAATGAGGATTTCCAAGTAAAGCAAGTCATCTAGACCAGCTCACCAAAAGGAGGAACTTTACAAAGCAGAGAAAAGCGAAAGAATTATGAACTTCTCACTTCACTTGCAAACAGTTTTCACCTTTAGAAGACAAAACAAAGCCACTTCAAAGGAAAAAAACAACCCATACACGTACACAAGAATTGTACTAGACATGTGCTTGTTATGTACTTGAACTCAACTGACTGTGGATCTGTTTTGGCTGAAAGGTGTACTGAAAACAGTCCATGCACATATACATATATACATAGATCAAGGGCCGTGACCTTGTCAGATGTTGCAAACACATGCTTTTTGCCTTCTTACACGGTTAGGATTTTTCTCTTGTGGGTAGTGGGTAGCATCGGGTCCCCGAGCTCCCACTGTCCAGTCCCCTCACAGCCTTGCTGCAGCTAGCCTAGCTTCTGGCTTTTATCTCTAGAATGCTACAGTGCGTGGGGAAAGTCACCGCGTGCATAAAAGCGTGTTATCAGGCGTGCCTCTGCTGTATCCATTCATACTCATGAGCCACTCAGTGTTATGAGGAGATGACCGATCGAACCCCAAGAGCCCTTCTGGTCACCCATAGAAGGACGGATGTGGTGGGCCTGCACCAAAATCAAAAAAGGCATTTGGCAGAGGCGTGACCTCATAGCTACAGTGTAACTCACCATCAACAGGGAATGATGAATCCTGCCTTTGCCGTTCAGAGAGAAACCTACAGCATTTGTGTCCGTGAGATGCAGAAACAAGGCAGGTGCCTGAAGACCAAGCTGCCTTGGGAGAGTGGTGACCCCCAAAACATGAACAAAGCTGTCTTTTAATGAAACATTCAATCTTAGATCTTGTATTTTCAATGTGAAATGAAAATTATATTTAACAGCATCCATGGGTGTGCTACTAAAAAGACCCCACTGGAACACTAGTCTAGCAATCACTGTGAAAGCAGCGGCGGGCTCGCGTGGGAAGTGCAAGGATAGTTTCAAGGCAACACTTACAGGCTACAAGCAGGCCAGTCCTCGGTCTGTGGAGAGGAGAGGGAGACGGTCAGGTCTCAGGGCTGACAGTCTGGCCATGAGACCAACTCCTCCTCTTGACAGGAATAGCCCCGTGTAAAGAAGAAAATAATACATTCTACAGATGATGAAGTCAGCTGGTGGACCGGTTATTACAAAAGAATTTTGAAAACTACACTGAAGAACAAAACAAAAAGCCCTCCCCGCAGTATCTGAAATAGAGCCGGGTTTGAATCAATCCCGGCAAAGGGAAACTGCCAATTGTGAGATGCCACTGGAACCTGCCAGGGGCGGGCCCCTCACACTGATCCTTTATCATTCCTGACACAGGGACGGTGGCCACCACGCAGAAGGGGATGGGCCTGAGTAAATCCGGGAGAGACCCTCCCTCTCGCCCCAAGTTGGATAGGCTGCTCTAGGACCCCTGCCTTTCTCCCACGTTGAAGAAGAACACACACAGTGACTTAAGATGAGCCAGAAGGACTGTTGGGATCCCTGCGGTGGCCAGGACTTTCACAAGCTCTCCCCAGCCCAGCACAGGAGCAGCTCGGATCACGGGTCTTGGCCGTGTGGTCCCAACTGAATGGAAAGGTGGGAAAATAACAAATGCAGATAAAAATCCTTTTTCCAGGTCCGGCTTTTTCTGAAATGAATGTTTATTGGTTGTAACGGGTAATCTCATGTTAACAAGACAGGTAATCTAAATGCAGCAATTATACCTTGCGATCAGCGTTCCAAACAAAGGTGAACACTGCCCCAGGAGGCCGACTTTCTTCCTACGAATTCCCGTTCTCTGACCGGGGCCGCCACACTGCCTTAGAGTTCCAGTAGGTCTGTCCTTGTCACTCATGTCTAGTAACAAGCAGATCAGAGTGGGAAAAGACTGAAGTAGAAGTTACTCACTTCTCCGTCATCGTGAGAAAGTGCACACCATCTCGCCCCCACCCGCCCCACCTGTACAGCCCTTGGCTACATTCCCCCCACTCCCTAGATTCAAGAAGTTCACAATTCTTTATGAAACCTTACCAGGTACCGTATTTTAAGAGTCTGGAAACAACATTGTTGAACTCAGCGATACTTTTGTCATATTTATATATCTTTCTCTTTTTTTATTGAATAAAGCAGCTTTGAAGCTTATCAGGCACTGCCCAACAAAACATTTAGTCCAAAAAATCTGTTAGGAACTTTTTAACCTTGGGCTAATAGCCAAGTACTCTGTACAAGAAAAACCGTAAAATATTTCATAGTTTTAATTCTGAAGCCATTTTTTTTTTAACTGGCATCCTGTACATTTCTTTTTTAAAAAAAGGAAAAGAATCACAAATGAATATTAACAATAACAACAAAAAATCAGGGACAGTATTTTCAGGCAACAGAAACTAGGGTGGGGAAGCTTATTCTGAAGGTACATTTAAAACGGAGATAACAATGACAATTAAAAATTGCATAGCACTGTGAATTTAGCCTTCAGCAAAACAAAACAGAAGCTATTTGGTATTGATACAAATCCATCTAGTTGATAGTTAGTCATCCACTGTTATGTACATATTTTATATAATGAATGTCATTTAAAGTCCTGTTCTCCAAGCTCCGTTTCTCCGTGGTTGGTGGGGTCATTTTTTTGTTTTTTAAAGTCTAAACAAAACACTTCTGGCACTCTGCTACGACAGAATTTCCTCTGACTGTACGTGAGCGGACGTTCTCCTAAAATGTCTCTTGGGAGCCGAAGTGCCTTTCTGCTACATATCGTTCATTTCTTAGGAAATAATCCACAGTGCGACGTGTCTGGGTCCACCGTGCACAGCAAGGCCCAGGCCCAGCCATCCTGGTGCGAGCGTTTGCAGGCCGGGGCTCTAGAGCCCGGCCACTCTCTGGTCTCCAAGGTCCCCCACTTTGAGCTGGTAAAGCTTCAGAAAGCATGAACAAGCACCATGGTTAAAGGCCTCTTTGTCCCTGCACGCAGAGATTTTTGCATTTCTTTTTCTCTTTGTGTTGTTGTGACTTAAATTAAACCAAAAGAAAAAAAAGAAAGAAAAAAAAAACCTCCAAAAACGTAAGGAAGGACAAGCGCTCCAGATTAGAAACGTAGGGTCACTACTCGGTGCTAGGCTGCGTGTCTTCCCCTGCACTCTTCTGTTGGAAGCTCGAGTCCCATCTGAAGGCAGATGGCTTCGTTTCCGCAGCTCAATGACAGGTCAGGCTGGAGAGGAGCCCTGTGCTTTCCAGAGGCCTCAGGGTGGTTGAACGTCAGGAGCAGGATCCGAGGACAAGTGCTTCATCGCCTCTGCTGTGCGTATACTGGGTAGGCTAGTGTGACGTTGAGCGAGTCATTGTGCTGCACGAGGGACGTGTGTTGGTAATGTAGCACCAGTTCTTTCAGGGAGCTGTACAAGTTATAGGGTTCGGCGAAGCCATAGCCGGTGGCCGTTTTGTTGATGACACAATGCTTGACCTCGCCGTCCACCCTGCGGAAGAGAGAGAGAAAGCACATGCCTTTTGAGCTGCTCCTAGACAATTCTCGACCCCACGAGGTGCTGCTCATAAAATCATCATCATGGAAAAGTACACTCTGCAGGCCATCCTCCAGAACGGGAAGCCTCCCAGGCTAGCTGTTGACTCGTGGCTCTGTCACTTACGGGGTGAGTGACATGGGCTGGTAATCCTGCCTCCCTGAGCCACTGTATTTGCATCTTTAAAATGGGATAGAGGTGACATGGAGGCTTTGTGTAACAGGGCTCTACTATTAGCGGCATTTGTAGGATTCTCTCAGGCTAGCCTTTCACTTTGCATTTCCCCTATATGCTCCTATTCTCTTGGCCTTCACTCCAAGTAAGAGCAACTTTGAGATGCTCTTACTTCCTCCTCCCTGTACGACTATTTCTCTGCTGAAGTGGAGGGAGACCACGAATATGCTGCATTTTTGGAACCTTCCTTTCCTAGAGGACACTCTCCTGAAATGACAGGAAGCGGGGAATAGTATGAAAAGGAAAATAGGCCCCGTGACAGAAATGTCATCTCTTGGGTGCCCTGATCTCAAGGGCAGTGACCTTTCTCTCGTTGTTCTGACCTGTTCCTGCTGTGGCCCTGACCTGGGGGTGGAGCTCTCACAGGAATTACATCATATTCTTCTGCTATTAGCCTTGAGAAGTTATATATATTAAAAAAAAAAAAGTGGGGTGGGGGCGGGTGGCAAGTAGTGCTAGTTTCATTGCAAAGATGAAAAGATCTGAACTACTCCTGATTAACCAGTTCATGAATTAGGCCCCGAAGCCCAGTCTCTGAATTCCACAGCAGGGTTCTATACTTCTGCGTGGACTTGAAAAACAGCATGTTTTCTTCCCTGTCCTACACTACTGCACATCCTTGCCCCGGCTCGGGCGGCCGAACAGAGAGAAGAGAGCACCCCGTCCAGAGCGGCGTGCCCGGCACCCAGCAGCGGGAGCTACGTACACGACAGAGCAGGCGTAACAGCCCTGTTTGCTGCTCTCCCGGACCAGGAAGGTGCCGTCTCGTTTCCCTCGGAGGAGGTTCTCAGCTTTGTTCCTGTTGCTGCTGCCGACATTCCAGGTCTTCTCGTCGTGGTGCGGCAAATCCTCATCATCTTCCACCAGTGAATATTGGCTAGAGAGCCAGGAGAGAGAGGGTCTCTGTGAAGCACCCACCAGAGACAGCCTGCCCTGCCTCCCAAGCCCCGTAGACCAGCAGCTGCGGCTCTGACTCCAGCAGCATCTCCAGCCTGCCTTTCCTCATCCAGCTTCAGCCTTCAATGTGTCCCCCTAACCACCCCCTCCCCGCCCCCCGGAAGAGAGCACCGGTAAGTTAAACTAAGTTAAACTCTGCAGTCAGGAGTTCCACCGAGGAACCTGGGCAGAGAGGAAGGTGTCAACCAGTCCTGTTCGTCCAGTTCTGATCAGGAAACGTATTGACTAGGAGGACTGCCAGTTTTCAAATAATTCAAACAAAACACATACTTAAGCTTTGGGAGATCCACTGAATGGAACTGTGTTGTGTTTTTTTTCCCCGCCTTCCAACTGTTTGAGAAACCCATAGGGATTTTTTATCCAGGTTGGCATCCCCCTTCCCTGAACTCTCCTTTTATAACATTCAGGATAAAGCGACGCCGTTTATAGAGGATGTTCCAAATTCGGTAAAATCGCTCGCTGTTCCGCAAACAAAGCAAGTCGTGCATTTCCCTAAATGAAAGACCTCCTTTGCTGCCTCGACCTGCAGGAAGTACTTACTCTTCCGTATTTTCATTGCCCAGCCACTCATTCAGCTTCTTCTGCCGAACACCTTTCTGAGTCAACCACCTGGAAAACAGAAAAAGAAAACGCATTAATAACGTAGCCTTAATTTTTGCAACTATGAGTTGGTGGCTTCCAGGGTTCGGATTCTGGGACTTACATCAAGTATTGGTCTCTTGTCTTTCTCAGCTGAATGAGGTCTGGTTTAATGCTGTTCATGCGCTTGTCAATCTCCCGGTACTCAGCTGCCTGCTTCTTCAGGTCTTCCTCCAGTCTCCTTCTGCTGTCCACAATTTCACTGATTCGGGACTTTAACTTCTCATAATTATGCATAATCCTACAGGCAAGTGAAAGGCATGGGTCATTACCTGCTCTATCATGATGCTTTCCCAAAGCTTTCCTCAAGTTAAGAATGCTTTCTCAGGCTGTCTTTTTTTGTTGGTTTTTTTTTCTTTCAATTATTCAAAGCACAGAAAGCAAGACCATCTTTCAACAGTTCTGGAGGATTCTGCTTATCTTTAGTACAAAGACAACCCTCCTGATTCACCAACCTTTGTATTTCTTTCTCATTGCCTTCGCGTTTAAATTTTTCTATGTATTCTTTGCTGTACCGTTCCTGGCTTTGGCACTGTTCTTCAAATATTTTTATGGTTTCATTAAATGCTTCAATAGCTGTTCTTTTCATTTGGATTTCCTGCAATACAATGTTAAATAAGACAATGTCATACCTTTCACAGAACAGATAACATGTTACTGTGAGACACTGTCAGGACATTTGATGCTATTACTATCTAACATCTGAGTGCTCTGTTACCAAGCAAGGTCCCTAATTCATAAAACCCATTAAAATAGTATCAGAAGCACACATTTACTTTGGGAATTTTTCTAGTCTATGCCCAACAATTTCCTATAGTTTTCACCGTTTTAAAAGTCATTCTCCTTTATCAGCAATTTAAGGAATCCATGCTGCCTTCTACTCCCTCTGGTGGTCCCAGATACATCATAGCCTAGAGCAGATTAAGCCTCTAGGAAAATACTGCAGGGAACAGAGCTACGTTTTTTTGACAGGGTATATAATAGTTAAATCTCCATTTTGGAGGTCAGACAAGTTTGTGTGTTGGGGGGGCAGGGAGAGTTCAATCAGGAATTATGTCAAATCCACTTAAAACTCACAGCAACCTCTTCAATTAGCATGAGTACTTATTGTGAAATCTTTAAGAGCTTCATGGGAAAGCTTATGGAGATATACTATGGTCTAGAGAGCCTATGAATAATAAACAGTGATTCACAAATATATGATCTTTTCCCCTCATCCGATTAGCAGAAACTGAAAGGACATGTCTTAGACTCTAGTAACTATAAGTTCTAAGCCTACACTGTGACTTTTGCAGAAAACTCACCTGGGAAGTACGGGTATAATCTTCATATAATCTATCATATTCCCGGCTTTTTTCTTGAAATTGAGTGTTATATTCATGTAATTTTTTCCCTACAGCTTCAATATTATCTTCTTTGACAACCTGATCCTGGAAAAATGAAAGAGAGAACTTCAGCTGATGAGGTAATTTAGTCAATGTTTTGGCCGATATCAAAATGTAGTAAAAAGTTGTTAAAATCTCATTACATGCAATTCAGCTGCTTCACAATGTTTTTGAAACACTGCAAAGTATCTTGTCTAAATACTGTAACATAAGTATTCCAGTTTGGATTACCTGCTGGTATTTGGACACTGGATAAAGTAATTTCACGTCCAGTTTGGGATTATACTGAGCTAGAGACTCATTCCGGTAGTGGTTTATTAGTTCAACCACAGAGTTGAAGGTCAGTGGGTCAGAGAAGCCATATTTCCCATCTCGGTGAAATATTTTGATTAATTTGTTATTTCCTCCTTTCCTGTAGATACAACACAATAAATGGCATTGCAGTCTTCTTTAAAAAAATGTGTTTTGACGTCTGCTTCCACAGTTCCATCTTTGTTACGTTGACGGACTCACCTTAGTGTAAGAGTATAATCCCCATGCATTTTAGTAGATGCGTCTCGTACCAAAAAGGTCCCATCAGCTGTATCTCTAAGTTTTTCATTCACTTCTTCCCTGAAAGGAAAATGACACAAGACAAAGCTCACTTTGAGGATTCAGTAACTGCTTTTGTTTTTGGAGTTTTAACTTCACAGCAAAACTAAGCACACAGTAGGTAGAGCTCCCTTCCAGCCCCCTGCTGCCGAGAGAGAGCGTATGTACTGTTTATATAGAAATGTTACAAAGTTCATCTCCTCACAAACTGGGAGCGACAAAACACAAAGCAACATACCCACTTTCAGTACTGGTGTAGCTGTAGTACAAAGTTTTATTTTGTAACCACATACACTGAGCACAAAAACACATGATCCCCAAAGGGAATCCATAGTCCCCCTTCAAAAAAAAAAAAAAAAAAAAGCGACAAATAAAGATGCCTTTGTAAAGTATGTGTCAGATAATTATATAAACTCTGACAGTTTTCCCTAATGGAAAGTGACTTTGGACCCTGCCTTTAGGCAGTGCCACTCCACCCGGGTGCTTTCCTGACATTTCTGTCCAGAATGAGACTTGTCAAGTATTTAATTTCCCATGGCATCCGACACCCACGGTCCCCCAGCACTCAGGGACTTCTCTGGTCTTCTCTGGAAGACAACCAACTATGCTTCGTGCTTATGTTGGAGGACATCCTAAAAATGGAACTTAGCATGCTGGTGCGTTTCTCTCTCTAAAACAAGCTCGCTCTCTCTAGTGAAAACTCAGAGCACTTATATAGCCTTACCTTGAGATATCTCCCCAGTACCACTCAGCATCTTGTAAGGACATATTGTTATTCATACCGTTGTTGGCTACACTAGTGGGTTTTGGTGGTTTAGGAGGCAATGCTGCAGATGAAAGAGAAAGAAAAGTTGTTTGCAATCTCAACTACAGTGGAACATTTAGGTCTAATTTATGTTTCTTTAGAATACTGTGAAATACAGCAGTAATTCACAATTCTATGAAACAGGATCATTATGTTAAAAAAAAAAAAAAAAGACATCTTTCAGAATATAGGTCAAAAAGAAAAAGTGGAAAAAGATAGAGCAGCTTAACAAATAAACCCGGCTGGCGATGTGAATGAATCCAGAGTCCCGGCCTTTTCTACTTCTAGGCTCGAGTTATATTAAAGTTTCAGGCCTGATCAAATCCAGCTAAAATAGGAAACCGTGAACATATGAGCAGGAGGAATCACATGGGTTGGCTTTAATTTCCTCCTCTTATTTAATTATAAAAGACAAATTTGGTTTCTGTCCTCCACAAATGCTGTTGCTGTAATAAAACTCATCTACAGCAATATGTTTTAAGAGGAGGAACTGGTTTTCTCTCATCTTAGTATTTCAGGCACTATTCTGCCAAAAGCCACTTTAAGAAACTCATCTGTGACCTAAATCTCTTTAGTATTCATGTTAATATTCTTTTGGACAAATTGTGCTCTATATGCCAAGACTGAGGAAAAACCATATCCCTCTTCCTCAATGTCAAATCAGTATTCATACACCAACTGGTGACAAATAAAAGACTGCAGTGTTTCTGAATTTCTTAATTGGGAGCAGGGCTAACATTGGAATACAGTTTAGGAAGCAAAATAAGGCTAACATTTTAACTGAATCCTAAGTCACAAGTTTTAAAGGACGAGTAGTACTTCATGCAAAAATTTCAGGAGTCTATCAAGAATATTTTGTAAAGCCTAGGACTAAATAAATAATGGGAAGCCAACTCCTTTTCTCATTACAGTATCTTAATATAAAAGCAGATAAAGTCTCAGCGTTTGATTTAGAATAGTTTCAAATCACCTAGGACTGAGTTGCAATCACTGCTAGGTTTTACATGCTCTCTAAAAGTACCAAGTGTTATCACTGCAAAGTACCACACTGTCCTCATCCACTGTCAAAAGAGAAAAGCAGCATAAAGGACGCATCCTTTTAATTAAAGGAACAGTATGAACGATACATAACACTATAACCCAAACAGCAAAGGACCCCGGTTAACAAAAGACACCAGTGAAAAAGTGGAATTCAATTCCTATCTGTTCAAGTAAGAAAAAGCATTCACCACATACAGGCTGATCTGCTTGCTTCCACAGGCAAACAATTTCATGTCCAAGCTATGATCAAGCTAATTTTTATTAAATTACTACAAGTTAATAAATAGAAATCTACAGAGGATCAGTTACAGTAGTTGTCAAAAAAAAAAAAAAACCCCACAAAATAAACTAGCTTTCTAAAAGCATACTGCAGTATTACCTGGTGGATCCATTTCTATATAAAACATCAAGTCTGTGCCACAATTTCTATCTGTCTTAGCATATTCTAAATCCAGGTCTTCCATATTCCAAACAGTGTTGTACATTTGTGCGAGAGTTTCCTTGGCTGAGCTCAGTTATAAGAAAAGAGTCCGGCTTTCTTTGTAATGGTGTCTTGGAATTCATTTTAAAACCTATAAGGGGCTGCACTGTAACCTATTACATCACACACCCGAGCCAATCAAGTCAGAAAAATGTCACCAGACCACTCCTGCTTCATCATTTCTCTTCAACATCCAGCCCTAACACAATCCCAACCTTGCCGAGAACCTACGTTTACTAGACCAGCAATGTATGTACATGCTCATCGTTTCAAAAAGATGTTTAATTTGACTCTTCTCCACCACCAGTGAGTTTTCTAATTCCTTTTTTATTACTCTTTGCAGCATGGTACGCTCCGTTGTTGGCAGGTTGACAAAAGCTGATATGCTGCAGCACGTAGCTCCCCCTCCTCCCCCCCCCCGCCCCGCCAGTGCATCTGGGTTAATAGAGAGCCTGATCATGCCTTGGTTTAAAAATCTTACAAATGCATCAAAATGATATATATAAGGTATATTTTACAATCCTTAAATACCTCCTATATATATTAAAAGCAGAAGGGATCAAGAACACTGGATATTTCATTCCTACTGAATTCACTGACAACTCAGAACTTAAACACTGTTACAAATGTACACCACATGAGAAAGCACAATTAAAAGAAAAATCTCCTACCAAACATAGTAAAGTTAAAACTAGACCTTAGGGAATAACAATGAAAAATCTTAATAGGAATGAAGACTATTGAAGAATAATGTATATTCTTAGCAGACATTAAAATGTCACTAACAAGACTAGTCAAGGTAAGTTATATCTTCCAAAAAGAAGCCATATATCAGAATGCAGAGGTAGCACGATGTTTGCAAACTATTTCTCATCAGCAGCACCAGAAGTCTGAAGATGGGCTTAATAGTGCTTGAGGGGGGAGAGTCATGTAATCACTTTTGAGATTTTTTTTCCCCTCCATCTCAAATTTCTCCCTCTGGGGACCCTTAATCCTGGTTAGCAATATGTAATGTAAAGAAGTCAATTCTCCTATAAATCTATTAATTTTAGTTCTCTAGAGCCATCCTACATATAATCCTACTACCCTTACTAGAGCCTAATGCACATTCCCATTGTAAACCATCTCTTCACGTTTATAAGTTAAATCAGAGAAAACGGGAGCAAAGGCAAGGCATTCTCTGAGCACTTCACTGTTCACTTGGCCCCATCTAGGTGAATTCACTTGCCCATTAATGAGGAAGGCATACTCAACCCATACCCTGCAGCCCGCTCCCGGGAACACTTTTCTATTTCTAAACTCAAAATCACACACACAAATGGTCAAAGTGTGGGTTTGGGATATGTCCTTCAGATAAGGTTCAGAAGAACATTTTTTTTTTTTTTTAATACAAATGCATTTCCTCCCCCAAAAGGAGTCCTGCCAGCAGCTGCAGACAGGCTAACAGCCCCAAGGGCCACCCCATGCCCATGCCTTCCTAGTGGGGAGCACTTGGTGTGAACCAGTCCTGCTGCTGGATCCCCTGTGGCAAACCAACCCAGGGAGGAGGGGAGGGAGACAGGTGATTTTCCACGTCTCTCCCAGGCCTGGCCCGGTCCCAACTTCCAGCCAAGCACGTTGTAATTACCTCCTTCCCCACTTCTAACCCAAACCCCATCTTTTCCTCCCACCGTGCCCCTCCAGGAAAGGGGGGAGTGTCTCCGCTCATGTCTTATCTGCCCTCCCCAGACAGCACTTAATCAGCCTCACTCACACACCCGCAAAGACAAACTACAGAAGTGAACGTTTCACAGAAGTACACAAAGCAAAGCAGGGCAGCGGCGAGCGGGGCACGAGGGAGAGGCAACTTACTTTGCAGGTTATGCATGTCTGCAGCCTCCCGCGGCCAGGCCGGTATCCGACAGTGAGAACAATGCCCCCGGCTAGTCCCGCCGCGCCTGCTCCCAGGCACTGCTCGTGCCGACAGGGCGCAGCGGCAGCGGCGGCGGCGGCGGCGGCGCGGGACCCTCGGGCTCGCGCGGCGCGACACGGACGCCGGGACGGGACCGCCGCGGCAGCGCCGCTCCCTGCCCGCGCCCGCCGAGAGAGCCACTGGATGCTGGGGCTGCGGCCGGGAGGGAAAAAGCCCCGGCGCTCGCACGTCTCGCAGATAAAGATCACGGCTTCATGATTAACTTGGGCAGGTTCAAATATTTGCTGAGCTAGGGATTTCGGGTGGGGGAGGGGAGCCCGAGGCAAAGTCAAAGTTGTCATCGGCTAACAAGTGGCCACCGCCAGCCCCGCGCGCTCATGTTCGCCGAGGAAATGAGAAGGCCATTGTGGAGGGACCTAAAATAGTCTCTCTGACGGGCTGCGGCAGCGCGCGGGGCTCAAGTGGCCACAGTGAAGCGAGGCACTATGCGCGGCCAAACACAGGAAGTGGCTGAGCTAGTTCAGCAAAAATAGAATCAAAGCCTTGCTTGTAAAGGCCTGAACCGCTCCGCGCCGCCCAGAACACCGTGCCTCGCTCGGGGGCGCCTCCTCCCACACAGCAGCACGGCCGGCCCCGCAGGTGCACCGCGAGACCCCGCGGGGGAGCTCGCCGGGGCACAGGGTTGGAAAAGGCCTGCTGGTGGGAGGAGAGGGTCGTCCGCTGGGCACGGACTCCACCACCGCGTGAGCACTGGCCGAAAAACCCCGCTGCGCAGCGGCTCCTAGGGAGCCGACTTCGAGCCCCGCTTAACCGGCCACAGGGGTGTCTGACAATGAAAAGGGGTGTCTGCCTGAAGTTCACGTGACCGCTAAGCGGCGCAAAGGATAGGGCCAGGAGGACGGTACGCCTTCCCAGAGGATCTCTGTCCTCTGAGAAAAGTGGCCATGAACCACACTAAAACTTGACCTAAGAAAATTTTCACTGGCCTCAGGGTAAGATGGAGGGGTTTCCTGATAACTCTAGAACCCGTAACAGTGTAAAGTCACAGAATCACTAACTCTAAATAAAACCAGACAGTTAATTCTAAAGAGCACGTCAAGCAAGTCCCTCAAGCTACACTCTGGTAACCCTGGTCCGGAGGGCAGAGGGGGGAAGTGGTTTGCCCGGGATCAAGGCCGGAGCACCACAACCTAGCCGGCAGACTTCTGGTCCTAAACTCCTTTTTCTCCACCCACTGGCCCTGGTCTTCACTTCCTTCTTCCAGAGAAAGTTAAAAGTAACACATGAAACTGAGGTTAAATTCTTTTAGGCCACATGTGAAAAATTTCACACCTACAACAAAATTGACTTGTTTACGTTTTAGCTTGGTTACGTTTTTAAAAAACTACCTTCTAATTCTCCGTGGAGAAACACGGGTCTAGCCACAGTATTTACCCTCAGACCCATGACCCTGTGGTCCCATAGGGAGCTAAAGGAAGATCTAGGTGCTGACATCACATGCACGCAGGCAGGCCCCAGCTGCAGGATCACCCGCGGTATCTGGGAAGGGCGCTAACCTCATGATGCAAGAGACTTTATGAACTTTCCTCTGGTGCAACTGATAGAGCATGAAAAACCTACTTTCCAATGGAAAGAAAAAAGTCTTTAAGTGGATCTTCCAGCTCCTGCCTGCTGATCACTGAGACATATGGTTAGTTCTGAGAACACCCTTGCACCCTGAGCTGCAGAATCTTGCCCTACTTTTAAAAATAGTCTTTCTAAAGCTAGAAAGCTTGGAAACATCAGTCTCTTCAGCATACCTGATTCTACATGATGTTTCAAAACCTTCCAAGATGATAGTGCCTTCTAGTCCAAAAGTGTATTTTCGATCTCAGAAAACTGTCCCCTGGAAAGCAGTACACTCTCAACTTAGAGAAAGCAAGTCTTAGTTTTGAGAACTTTGCGTCGTTTCTCACAATATGTACAATCCCCTACCATAGAGCTTCTGTTATATTACTGAAAGTGTAAGCTGAGTCTTTTCCCATTTAGTTTCAGTCTTTGAAAAGTGATGGGCAAGACACTCTCCGGTCTTCATTAGCTTAAAAAGGGAGCCCTCTGCTGGTAGTACAGAATCAGTAACTTCTCTGGGAGAAAACGCTCAACTTTCTGTGTATTTCCCACTATGTCCAAAATTTCACACAAATTAAATGGAAGATTCATTTGCAAATAACCTATAAATCAAACGCACAGACATCATATCAACTTAGGAAGTGTTTTTCATCATGTGGCTGCTAAGTTCTTTAAAAAAAAAAAAAAGGCAAAAAACCAAAAAACTCATATTTTAATTTTGGCATGTATCTGAGACCCAAAAAGACTCAGAGAACTCACACATATATTTGTAAACTGACTTTACTTTCTGGATTCCTTGAAACAGTTAGTATGCTTTGCTACTTTTCCTTTCCTCAAAGTTTTAAAAAACTCATCTTAGAGGCAAAAAACAGACCACACTTCGTTTCTTAGCAGGTGTTATCTAGTCAGGAAAATACTGTTAATCATGAAAACATGCTTGAAAGGTACAGACTGCCTGAACACTGTCTCACACATGCAAATCCCCATCAGAGAGTGACTGTTCCCTACCCAGCCCCAATCATGCACAGTTTCTTTGCAAAAAGAAATGCTGTGAGAAGAAAAAAAAAATAAAGGAACCAAAATCTTCAAGGGTTAAATGAATGCCTCCCTTCATTTTAACTTAAGACAAATTAGGACAGAAGGGCCTTTCAGTATGATGCAAATTCTTTACTCCATATCCAGTGCTCTTATGCGGCACTAAGGAAAACGGCCATTTGAATTTATAAAGAAACCCAGATTGACACAGGACACATTCTACAAAATGCATGAAAAGGTGTGACAGTTGCTTAGCAGAAGGCGGCACTGCTTCCCTCTCAAACGCTGTCCCTGGAGAGAAGGAGTCTGCACAGTGACTACCCCACCAATATATGCACCCTGAAATATGCTGCTTTTTCAGAACACAAATAAAACTTCCTATTTTTCGTTATAACCTAGTATGGCTTGCTTCTCTGTTTATTCCGACCCATCTAAATATATGCATTTTTTTCAAGGTTTCATTTCTCACCTTTGAAACAACCCTCTAATGTCAGACCACATTTTAAACCCAATAAAAAATAAATCAGAGAAAAGTAAAACTCTTTGAAAGTCATTTCCCTCTACCTTAGTGCTTGCTTTCGTCTTGGTTGAAAACCAAGCCCAGAGCATTTAAAACAAGATTTATGAATCAGGCTCTTCAGGAGGAATGTTTTGCAATGCGCCAGTGGTTAAACATTAACTCTGACAGGTGTAGAGGGCAGGAGGGAGAAAGAGTCATTTATTTTCCACTCTGGGCTTGAGGGTGCAATATTAGACTTCAATTATGCTGCATTAATATTTCTGGATATACCCATGAAATCTGAAATATGTAAATACACTTATAATGGGTTTCATTCAGAGCTACCCTGTGTTAAATGGTCCTGTTTGTCCCTTAGTGGCCCTACAGAAACCTGCTTTAGCTACCCAAGTATCAATAGGGTAAACATAGCACATAATGAGTCATGAAAACCCGCTGTTCAGCTCTAGGTATTTTTAAGACTTTTAGAAACAAAGGGGACAGTAGACTATCCAAACGCTGAGAACTCAGTGACTCCATGTTTAACCTTTCAAACCTTAGTTTCCCTCCAAATGCGGGAGATGCCTGCTTCACAGGTTTGCTGCATCCAGTAAATGAGTGGGTATGCCAAAGTTCTTTGAAAGTTGCTTAGTCTGTCAAGGAACTTTTGAAAACTCATGTGGATGATTATTATCCTTTGCTTAGCTCTATGCTAGGAGGAGCTCAACAGGAGAAGCAGCCTTTGTTCTTGAGGAATGGAGCTGAGCAAAGGGAAAGAACAGGCAGAACTACAGGGCATAAGACTGTGGAATGGGTTGATCACTGCACATCCAGCATTTCCTATGAAGTGAAGTAGATGGCACTGTTTGGGGCTGCTCTGTACAGCTGTATGTTTTGTGCACTGCAGAGAGGCACATGGCAGGAGAAGGTGCTACTGAAAACCAGGCCCTCCACTCACCAAGCCACACACACGGGAAGGGGCATGAGACTAAGTGAGGAACGTTCCTCCCTCCAAGCAATGCACCGCCAGCAACTACCTAGTGAGTGTGTGTTTTGCAGATTAGCCGTGAAGCCCATGCAGGCACCTCGAAGCCTGGCACCGAAGGCTGGCAGTGTGGGCTCAGTGGAGGGAAGAGCCTGACAGGACTGAGGAGTTGGAGCTGCAGTAGGGGGCCCCCTCTGGTAGGTCCTTAAAAAACCAGAGTTGAGCAATGGGTCATGAGTTTCAGTACTTATCACCTCACTGAAATCTCAACCTCCCCAGGAGAGAGGCATTGTTCCCATTTCACAGACTAGGAAACAGTTTAGAAAGGTTGAGTTATTTGATATGACCTTGGCAAATAAGCAGCCGAGAGCTGATTCAAATCCAGATCCATTAGAGACTCTCTCTTCCTACCAGCACATGATGGGTGGAGTGACTCTGAGTTTTATCCACCACAGCTATGGAACTCGCACTGGGGCTCTTTACTGCAAACTTCAGAGGACTTCAGACTGGACACTAAAAGCAGTCCCATTCCTCATGAAACTTCCCCAAACCCAGGAAGCAGGCGCAGTGCTGAGACCCTAGCAGGAGTCTGGAACTGGGTCCCTTCCGCAGGGGGCCTCCCTGGGGTGACCTGGTTCTGGCACACACTGGTTAGCACCATGTAACCGTGCAACCTCTGGGGGCGCTTCTGTCTCCTTATGAGCAAAGTTAAAGCTGGGCAATGCTTTCAACTCTAAAATGATGCTTTTTACAATTGTCATTTAAAACATTTACTACTTTTTTGAATCAAGCCACTCTTTTTTTTGTATTTTGCAATTTATTTTGAATAAACCTTTGAAACTCCTTGAATTGAAATACTGTTTCCTCTTCCCCTTTTCAAACTACCAATTCTTCAAAGCCCATTCAAGTACCATTTTTTTTCTCTAAGCCTTTTCTGTCTACTTAATTGCCCTACAAAGTCACCCATCACATCTAAAATTCTTTTCATATTTAGAGTAATCACCCCTCTCCCAGTACTTAATTAGATACTGTGTGCTAATGGTCTTCTATGAATTGACACATTTTCTCCAACATCATTTTTGCCTAGCAGTTCAAGTTCTACCAGGTAAAAACTATAAAAGAGGTCTATCTATCCCATAATAGCCTTGCTTCCCTGTCTCCCCCGCAATCATTCAAGTACTCCTTCTATTCACAAGAATGAAGTCATTGCAAATGAACGATTTATGACTGTTCACTGGAGATGCCCCAGTGCTGTGCTTCCAGAGCCCTGTGGTAACAGCACGGGCTGAGGCAATTATGGAGGAGTCTAGGAAAATGTCAGATTCTTACCAGGCCTAAGAAATCATCTCTCTAACCAAGAGTGCCCTGCCAGTCATCGGCATGAAGCCATTCCTGAATGTGAAGGGGTTTGGCATGAGGACGTTCTTCCTGAGGTGGTCAGTACGTTTCCACAAGGCAGACACAATGAAGCATTTATTTTATTCCCAAGAGCCTGAACATTCTTCAGAATAGCTAAGAGATACCAAACAAAGGGAAGAATGGCTCAAACTAGCATTTAGAGATGACTCAGATACAATTTTCTTGAAGAGGCTGCATGAATCTCGGGCAGGTCTAGGGAATGTTCAATGCATCGCTCACCATTCAGCATGGCTGGCAGGACTAACCCGCCTCTGACACCAGTTTCTTAGTAGAGGAAAGCAGTGGGATCCATGCCTAGCAGGCAGTCTTAGGTGCACTCAGTGAAAATGGATGAACGTGAATTTTATTTTTGTTTTTGGATGGAATTAGGCTCAAACTTGTAAGGACATTTAACCAGTTTGTACCAGTCAGACTAATTAAATTCCAACTGATTCTCCTTGGTGTATAGCAGAAATTCTCAAAGATTTCATGATAAACTTGTTGGCAGGTTATCTATCAAACCCTGTCTGGCTTTTAAGCTTCCATGTCAACCTGTCTCCAGAGGGGTGGGTGCTGAGAAGATCCGGACCACCCTCAGCCCTTTACTGCATGCGGGGCTCAGCTGTCCCTAGTCTGAGAAACACCTCCACACCGGCCACCAGAAAGTGGGAGGCAGGGCTCTGCCCTTTGGCCCAGGGGCCTGTTTTGTTGTTACTACTCTTCTTTTGTACTCAAAAGAAGTAGTGCAGTAGTACCACTAGTACTAGTACTAGTACTAGTACAATTATACTAGTACGATTATACTAGTACTAGTATAAATGATTATACTAGTACTACTACTACAAAAAAGTAGTACTACTACTACTCTTTTGTTGTTACTACACTTCTTTGTCCACTCTTGTATTTAGTCTGGGGTGGGGTGTGGGGGGAGCAGTCAATAAAGGACTAAAGTGTCATGTTTCACACCTGCCCCCTGTCCCCTTATCATAGGGTACTCTTAATCTACCATTAAATCTTTTCTGTTGAGCCCAAAGGCAGCCTGTGAACACCAACACAGAGTTCCCAAATCCATTAACAAATGCGCCAAGCAGTCACAGGACATGAAACCTTTGGGCCGCCCCCTGGACTAAAGTCCTCGGCCACTGTTGACAGACTTCTCTGATGCCATTCACCTACAATTCGGAGTATCCCTGCTGAACATCCTGCTTGCTGTGATCTACAACATTGGGAACATAACCCTTGTGCCTTATGTACTGCTTCTGCTGCCCCTCCTACCTGTGGATGCCGTAACCCGGTCCTGTCCACAGGAGCCCTTCCAAATACGTGCACTGTGAGTGGTTACCTGTTCGGTCGCGCAATCCACACCCCACCGAGCCTCGCTGGGTAACACCTACGCAAACCAACCTAATTCCCCACTGTTCAACGCAGGGGGACCCCATGCCTCTTTGTACAGAGATAAACTGGGCAGTCTGCATGAGTTACTGATAATAAAGAACTCTTATCTTAACATCTTATTCATGATGTTTTATTTTAATTCTAGGCATAAATTAAGACTACAAGCAACATCTCCGCCGGTCCTGAAACTTCACTTCACTGACTGGACCCTACTATTCCCAATGACCAGCTTCTGTTAGCTAACTTTTAACAAGCATACAGGCAAAGTGTTTAGACTTTCCACAGTACAAAAAAAAATACATCAGTTTAAATTAAATCCACTGCTAACGTGGTCTACATTTCCTGCTTTGTTAAATGGCTAACCGAATGCCAGCCTGCTTTCAAAGAAGTGTCTGGCCTGCTCTAACTTGCTCTGGTGAACACTCTGGTTTCACACTGCTTGCATTCTTGAAAATGTTTATTTGGACAGACATTTCTCAGCAGACCTCCTTCCAAAACACACATTCCAAAATATTTCAAATTATATAGTAATTATAAATCCCCTACTTTATAAGTATTAGAAAGAAAAACAAGAATGTCAACAACTAAAATGAGCTCCGTAATTTATGCAACAACTGGAAGCATCAAAGTTGAGGGGACGGGAGAGAGCTCCCCACAACCCACGTCTAAAAACCAAGACCATCCACAGATACTGAAAAATCCAGATACTGAAATCCAGGTAAAATTTCCGCATACACCACCACTCAGCCATTCTTTCTGTAAATCGCAAGGTGACGTGTTACGGATCGCAATTCTACCAGAAACGTATGTTCCTTCAGAGAAGGTCTAAAGCCACCATTCTAAAGAACAAACCAGGACAGAATTTTTAAAAGTTCAAAAAGCCTTACCTGGTGCAGGCTGTCGCTCATTCCACTCCGTTGAGATTAAAATTTCTATAACTTTAATGAGGTGTTCAGTATTCTCAGAGCTACAAAAAAAGAGAGTTTTATTAGAAAACTTATTTTCAAAACAGCAAACTCCTGTTCATTTATACACATTCAAGTCACTGCGTCTGGTAGGAAGGTGCGCGCGCATCTGCGAAGCGAGCACGCTCGGAACAAGTTGAATGATCCATCAGCTCAGGACCTCCCCCACCACCCAAAAATGCATGCTTCTCCTCCTTTCACCTTACCTGGCTGCTGGGAATCTGAAAAGCAGAGGGCTGAAAAGTTCAGAGAGCACTCTTGCACTCAGGAGATTCTTGCTGGAGGTCTGACAGAGCTTGAAGAAATGTTTTAGCAAATACTGAAGCGTCAGCCAATACTGATGAGGTATGTTAGGTGCCCTAATGAGTTTCTTCAACAGCTGGATGTAGTCCTCAGAGCTTTGTACTTCTACAGAGTTTAAAAAAAAAACAAAACAAATCAGACTGTTTCTAGAGATCAGTAACTAAACACCTAGAACGCTTCTGTTCTAGCTACAGAAGAACGAGTCCCTTTAAACGAAATCATCAGAAACAGGACACTTTTCTTCTCGTCAGAAAAGGCATTGTGAGAAACTAGAGCTCTCAAGTCAGATGGAAATGCAAACTCTTGGTGTAAAAAGCCACCAGAGGATCAGGCTGTGCCGACAGAGAGCCACCCTCTACTGAGCAGCTTCCAGTGCGATTGGCTGATTTAGAGGAGCATCAGATAAGTATCACACGTTTTGACTTTGAAGGTTACGAACCACAATTTCCTGCCCCCAAAGCACTTAAACTGAGCATTAGCTCCTCAGCATGAGAGTCCTCGTCCCTCAGCACATTCTGTAATGGCCACTTGAGGAAAATGGTAAGAACATCCCCAGTCAGTGGGTCCCAGTCCCAGGTTCCCCGAATCCAAAGATGGCACTTGGAGCGCCGTGGCCTTCCCTGACTTAGTGAACTTTGTTAATGCTGATAAAAGGTTAACAATTAGCCATTTCAACATGTGGAGAATCTTCCTAAGTAAACGAGAATCTGGGTCTTCTATTGGATGCCCTGGTAAGGGAGGGAATTGGGCTAACGGGGGGGGGGTCGGGGGTCGGGGAGAGGGCAGATTCCTACTAATATTTTCTAAAACATCGCTCTTTATATCTGTGATAGAAACATTTTAACAAGGATTTCAGACACTGTGTATATTGGTTGGGCACATTTTTCTGAATATGTGACTTATTTATTATTTATATGCTGCCTTTAATAGAGTTTACATACATCTGCACATCTCAATACATGCTCATTGAGGTTTTCAGAACAGAAAACAAACCTTGGGCTAAATAAATCATTTCATTGTAAACGGCTACTGGAATGACAGGATTCGGTAAGTCCATAAGATAGCGTTTGAAAGCGTCTCCCAAAACTTGCACATCGATCATTTCCAAGTCCATGGAGGCGGCATCTGTGACAGAAACATTTTAAAAAGGATTTAAGACACTGTATATATTGGTTGGGCCCATTTTTCTGAATGTTTGACATAAACATGACACAAGAAAGGAAGCAACAGGAGGACAGTTATAAAATTCTCGAGTATTTATGAGCAGTGTTTCTCACAGAGGTTGTTCCTGGCATTGCAAATAGACCACTTTTTCTTTGTGGAAGTCTGTCCCCTAAGTGGTAAGCATTTCGCATGATGTCTTCTGCCCGTGCCATGGACATGTTCCCAGATCCTGGGGCAACAACGATAAGAAAATCACGTCCCCATTTTGAGATGAATCAGGTCCCCCACTACTCACAGGTTGAAGCCCTAACTCCCACTGTCTCCGAAGGTGAATATACTTGGAGGCAGGGCCTTTAAGAAGGTGGTTTAGCTAAAATGAGGCCATTGGGGCCAGGCCCTGATCCAACTCGGCTGGTGTCCTTTTAAGAAGAGGAGATGTGGACACACAAAGAGACAACAGGAGCAGAAGCACAGAGGGAATGCCTCGTGAGGACACAGTGAGAAGATGGCCATCAGTAAGCCAAGGAGAGAGGCCTCACAGGAAACCAAACCTGCCTGGACCTGGGGCTTCTACTCTCAAGAACAGGGGGAAAATAGGTTTGCGTGTGAAGCCAACCAGTCTGTGGAGTTTTGTTTATGTCAGACCTAGCACACTAAAGGAGCCCCCTGAATATTTCCAAATATCTTCTGGAGTGTGTTTCTGCTCTGAGAAGGGCTCTGTCTAGGGATGGCTAATCATTTAGTAAATGCTTCCTAAAACCTCAACAGGAAAACATGAAATGCAAATCCAGAGAATGCCTAAATTTTGAGTTGCTAAATACTGCATCTCAGAAGGCATACAAATTTAGCTCAAGAGAGTGACTGAACAAACAGTAAGATACACAGAATTTTAACAATCTCAAAAATAGCCATAAAAATATTTTTAACATTTTCTCCCTAATTCTGAGAGGGTACTCGAATTAGGATATAACTAATCTAACCTGTGGGCACTGAACTAGCTCCTAAGAAAGAAGAACGCATCTGTCCAGTAAATCCTTCACCCAGAAAAGCGGTCAGGCAATTCAATAATGGGGTGATGCTAACGAACGAACTAACTCGGAGTACAAAAAGGCACAGTGTCTGGCAGAGAGAGGGGATGCCTGGGCAGGAAGGGCCATGGGCATCTCTGCGTGAGGAGAAGCATCCGGCTGCCGCTGAAGGATGCACTCCTGAAGGCCAACCTGAAGATTATCTGCAGACTTGTGCACTCAGCGGAGAAGTGAGCTGATGAACGAAATGCTCCATTTTTCAGCAGCTTTATTCTTTTTAGTGTTAAAAATCAGTTGGAACAGAAAGTTGCAGGAAATGAAGGGAACACTTCTGGTAATTTGAATTATAATGTGGGAGATGTGGGAGACATTGTCAAGAACTGACACAACCTGGCGACCGACTGGATCCTGTGGAGGCCTGGAGTCCTCCGAGGTGTAGGAGCCGGAGGAGGAAAAGGCAGCATCCTGGACGGCCACAAAGTGAGTGTGATACTAGATATTACTCTGGGTTCAATGAGAAGCCACAGAAGTTCGTGGGGACACATCGTTATCATACACCAAACCTAGCCCGCACACAAGGCAGACCGTACAAAACAATCCCACATACCAATAAAGCTCAGGGAAGTGCATCTGGTAGAGAATGCACAGAGGTGAGCTGAACGAGAATTCTTAAAACTCAGAGTGGAGGGGCACAGAGTTGTACCCCACAGATCGAACGGCACACATCACATCCCCAACAAGGCTGAGGAAGGCAGTACTGGGTCTGGGCACAAAGGGCCCACGTAAGAAGTAATGCAACCACCAGTGAGCCTGTAAGCCAAAACTGTGTGCACTGCTTGAGCACTCCACAGCCACTGACCGCCTGACAAGCTGCTGGGCCCGGGCCCTTCACGCCCTGTATGCTTCATTTATGAGATCTCTTTGCCAGGGAAGGATTACTATTACCTAACTTGTGTACCGTCAAGAATGGGACAAACTGTTCAGTGATGGTAAAAAACAACCACAACAAACACACATTAAGATGCTCACTTCTTCACCGGCCCCTCCCTCAGGCAGGGTTTCTACTGCCTTCTCAGCTGTGCTGACGATCCCCATCTCTATCATGACACTTCCCAGTGTGGTAATCTGGTGTCTCTCTACCTCACTGAGAGTACCTCAAGGGCACGAGCTGTGGCTTCTCCCTGCTCTTCCTGCTCCTCTCTGCGCCCAGCAGGTAGGATGCGCTTGCTAAACGTTTGCGGACTGAGCCACAGCAGGTCCTTAGGGTAATGTTAATTCACCCAAGCCCTTCTCTAACACAAGAGCCTTAAGCCTTTGAATAAAATCATCTCATTTCAAGTCTCGGGATTAGCCTTTGGATAAGCTCACTTTGTTAAATCCACTAGTGCTGATGACATAGTGTATTATTTTTTTTAACGTAGCTTCTAAAGCTCCTTAGAGTTCCTGAATTTTGCTCTGTAAGTCTCCTTTTCATCATACAAAGGATCCTAATGAGCTCTTCTTAGAGCTGTGGAAATCTGTCATGTGATAACTTCTGAGGTTAGCTAGGCAGTACGAAACAAACTTTAGGTCTAGAATGGAGGCGTTTATACCCTCTAAACCCCAACTCTGCATGAAGTCTGCTCAAGGCAGGTCAACTAGTAAGCTCGCCAGCATGTCACCCCTCCTCCCAAAGGGATGGAGTCTCCTCCCCTGTTCACCTCTACCTAAGCCAGCAGTTCTCAGTTAGGGGTTTCCATTTTATTGCCCCACCCCGACCCCAACCCCAACTCCCAGGAGACATGTGGCAATGTCTGGACGATTTTTGATTGTTAAAATTCAGGGACCATGCTATTGGCATCTAGTGAGTAAAGGGCAGGTGTGCTGAGGCTGCTAAAAGCCCCATTTCTTTAAAGTGAGGTATAACTCACATATAACTCTTATCATTATAGCAACAGGATTTGATATTTATATATGTTACAGATGATCACCACAGTCAGTCCAGTTAACATCTATCACCATAGTTACAGAATTTCTCTTTCCTGTAATGAGAACTTTGAAAGAAAAGGCCTGCTTCGGGTCAGGAGAAACCAAAAAAAATCAGGAGAAAAATCAAATGAGAACAACAAAGATATAATTCACTCTAGGTCAATACAGCAGAAAAAAAACAGAGTAAGGGCTTTTGGAGTGAGACTAATTTGGGTGCAAAACCCAGCGTTGCCATCAGTGGGGAGGAATACTGCTGTCACACGGGCAATATGGAGATGAACAAAATAACTTAGGAGGGTGCTAATAAATGTGGGATGCTGTCCTCCACATCCACCCTGTTCAGTCGCTGGTAATTCACAAGCTTGGTTAAAAGCCATGAATTCTCTTTTTTCTCTCTTTTCTTAAAGTGTAAGTGGCTTATCCTTGAGCTTCCTCCAAGGTATTACAGTATTTTTATGGACTGAAAAATCCTTAAGCTATTAGAGTCCTGGAGGACCCACTCCTAAATCTATGTAATGTTTACTCTTATTCTGCTCACAAAATTCACTTTTATGACACAGAATCCACAAGAAACCGTTTTTTTACCTATGGGTTTTGACTTCAAGTGGTGAGGAAAAGCTGTCTATCAAAATACATTGCTGACGTGATTTTTGGTTACTTATTCCATCTCAAAGGTGATGTGAAGGTTTTTTTCTAAAGCTAAAGTGCATCATTTGTATTTAGTCACATTTAAAAGCTTAACCGCTATTTCACAAATAACTCCCATCTCATCCGTCTCTGATGTCTAAACATTTCCTGTGACTGTTGTTCAGTCTGACCAATTTTCTGACCAAAACATGTATCTCAAGTTCAACTGGCTAAGGACAAAATTCAGTCTCCTTACCACTCTGGTCAGGCTGTGAGAAAGAAAGGACATGTGTTTCACCTTGAGTTTTCTTCCAGTCAGCTCCTCCTGACCGGCTCTAGGGGGAAGGCAAGAGACCAGCCGCCAGGGCCCATGCCCTGCACATGTGAGAGGCTGGCTTCCATGCACAAAATAAAAATGAAAGTTTGAAGAAAAAAAAAAATTTTTTTTTTCAAACTTCAAACATTTGGGTGGTGCATTTCAGGTGAAACTATTTACTGATAGAGATAGAATCTTTTTTTCCCAGAAACATCTTTTCTAGAAATTGTCATGACTGCCTCGACTTCACATTTTCACTTACTGCATTCTTTGAACAAGTACCTTGTTTAAAAGAGCTTCTTCCCAAATGAGGTTTCATTCTTTTGGTTTCAGAAGTCCAAATTCAATTACAAGAATGTGAGGCAGAGAAATATTTTTCCAAAAGAAAAGTTCTGAGAGGCAATGAAGAATCTGAGAGATTCTACAAGTTGCTACAGAAGATGACTGGCCAGAATGATGGCCAGTAAATTTATTCATGTTTGTAGTTTTATTCACGTTTGTAGTTTTATTCTATTTGGCAAAGAAAAGAAGAACCAATAATGAAGGCACCACTAAGTTGAATTAATTGATGTCATTTAACCAATGGTGCACTGTAGCTGGCCTGCTCTAAGGGCCACCTGTGCTCAATTCTTTCCACGTTGGGAGTTTGGTGATAACACACTGGCAGCCTGAAACTGACCACGGTGGGCGTAGTTACACCGTGGAAATGGGCAAATGCTATGAACCAGGCTTCCCCTACTTCCCTGAGAGTTCAGCACAGCACTGAATAGAACAGCATCATGGCATTACTTAATATAAACATGGCATGAGAAAGCAAAGAAGCATGAAAGGAAGGAAGACTGAGAAAGTAAAAAAAGGAGAGGGGGCGCCTAGGTGGCTCAGTAGGTTAAGCCTCTGCCTTCGGCTCGGGTCATGGTTCCAGGGTCCTGGGATCAAGCCCCACATTGGGCTCTCTGCTCAGCAGGAAGCCTGCTTCCCCCTCTTTCTCTCTGCCTGCCTCTCTCCCTGCTTGTGATCTCTGTCAAATAAATATATAAAATCTTAAAAAAAAAAAAAAAAGGAGAGGAAAATGGAAAGGGTCAGAAGAGACCTCGGTTAAATGACATAGACTTATAAATATTTTTTAAGATGATCCAGATGAATCAGCTGTAGCCAACGGCACAGTCAGAGAAAGACGGTCGACAAGCAGAGCCAGAGAAATCCCAAGAGGGTATTCCTCTCCTCAGCAACTCCTGCAGGACCCAGAGGCTCTTTGCCGTGAGGTCAGACCACACGCCTGCAGGCAGGCAGGCAGACAGGCACGCACACACGCCCAACTCAGCAGACAAACATCAAAGGTCCGGGATGGTTTGCACTGTTACCTTAATAGGGCAGAAGGAACTGGGTGTGATTTCTGAGCTTCCTTCAAACTTAGAACGCTGCTCGGTTACGTTCCAGTTTTTGGTGCTTTACCTGAGACCAAAAGGTAAGAGCAGCCATGCTTCCCATCTGTCTTTCCAGTTCCATGACACTCACCACAATCAAGAAGCTGTCGCAATTCGGCCGGGTTGCTGGAGCTCTGTGTTCTGTATAGAGTTGAACATTCCAGACCTAAGACACAAAACAGACTGAGCATGCAAAACACAGCTCTCTGGAGAACCTGTGAGCCTGCTGCCAGAAAGACATTCCAGCTTCCATCCCATATCTATTCTAGATGTGTACCAAATATTCTTGGAAGTGAACTCCTACTTATTAATCTTAGCTGGCATGTCAATAACTTTGGCAAAGTCATCTGGCCCCTAAAGAGCAAGTTAATTATATTTATTAAATTATGGAGAATTTAATAGTTTCCATACAGTAAGTACATGGTAACATGGGGTTAGGAATCAGACCAAGATTATTTCCCCACTGCATGGCAACAAAGAGCTCATGTGTCTAGCACAAGGAGAGGGAAATATATTTAATGAATGCCCAACAGACAAATGTAAATCACAACACCCATGAAATAAGACTATAACAAGGTAAGAGGGCCCCTCTACCAGCTGATTACCTTTCTTTTCAATGGCTTCCAGGAGCTTCACGAGAAGAGGCGGAGCAATGTCGGGAGGGGCAAACTGCTCAGCGAGATCTGGAAGAGCCAAAGCTGCAAATAAACAAAATCCTACCATTATCCTTAATTGGGGTAATCAAATGCGTGAGATGGCAAGGAAGAGAATTTAAATACAAAACAATGTAGTTCTGACACTGGCAAACTCAGGCCTGAGCAAGACCGAGCCCGGTGCTGGGCCCTGCACTTAAGAAGGCTTCTCTCTGGAGACCTCTTCCAGCTGGGCCTCTTTCTGTACCTTAAGGTTTGAGGGCCCAGCAGACAGGCCTGCTTCTTCCCTAGGACACACTCAGAGTACCTAGCTAGAACCCCAGGAATTCCCTGCCCAACTGGCCTCTCAGGGCCTCTAACTCAGGTGCATCCTCCCCAGGGCAGAAACTCCCTTGGGACTTGCCCCTAGGCCTGAGGCACCTGGCTTGGGCTGGGGGTGGGGGTGGTGGTCCATTCCCCCGGCCCCCGCCCAACACCACCTCACTCTGGGGCAGAACCTGGAACCCAAGAAACCTAAATTCAATTCATTATTGAATAATGATAACTGTGCAGGTAGGAGAATGGGACAGATTTGACTCAATAGGTCATGAATATGATTTATAACTTTAAAATATTTAGACACAGGACACTTGCAAATGATCTCCGGCCCCCTGATGTTCACATAAAGCCCCTGTGGTACCTGCCACCCAAGCCTTTGTTTGCTGACACGTAATTGGTCAATTAAGATCTTAAGAAATGTGACGCTTTCACAATGGTTTTTCCATGCTTTCTCTCCGTGTTTTACCAATTGCAATGATACAAGAAGACACTAATTGGATGACACATATAATGGCCTTCGGCTTCACATTTATAACTGTAGTCTCACTCTAAAAATCCATAAAGCCATTTTACGTAAAAATATTCATCTCGTAATACACCAGAAGAGGGAGCTAAATATATTCACCTCACTTTTCTCACAAGCTGCAAAATACACCTAAAGGAGTGTCTCTATAAAAATATCTGCAGGTGCGAACTTCTCATTAGCCACCAATACAGAACGTTTTCGACACTTCAGGTTCATTCCTGTGCAAGCCTATCTAGGAATTAGCAGTTTATATAACTTAAGAAAGATGAAATATTTTAAATTTTGTTTCAGTGAGATCTAAAATTTTTTTTTTGAATCGTAATTCAAGGCATTTATTATGTCATTAAGCAGACTTCAAATGAAGTCCGTCTTCCTAATACTAAGAGTCATCACAGAAGAAGAGTCACGATACAAAAGTCAACCTCAGAGAATGAAGCACGATTTATGTCACTTTACAAACCCTAAACCCTGTGGTTTAAGAGCCTTCTGCACAGCAGTATGCCCTGGGAGAAACAGACACATGTAATCTTGCCACCTATGTTTGTTTGTTTGTTTTTGCTTTCCATCCTGGTTTTAATTGGGGCAGAGGGAATGGGAAGGGGAGAGGAAGAAGAGGCCTCCTGCAACCTGGACTTTTAAAGGAAGGAATAGCAGCTTTGAGGAAGAAGCCACCAGACTCTGCAAGCCCCTGTCCCCGCCCAGACCCCTCCCTCCTCCCTGCTAGGTGGGCCACCCAGCCTCCTGGGCAGCCAAGGGGGTTCTTTTCTGCTGGGACACAGGGGACAAGGCAAGCGGCTGTGGAACAAAGAGGTTCGTTCCTATCTGAATTCTCCCCACTGGGCCCACTTCTGTCCATCAGAACCCGAGTTGGGGCCCTTCACGCCCAGGGAACCCTCCAGTAGTTGGTAAGCATAAAAGGAGGTAAGGATAAAAGGAGAAGAGCTAGAGGAGGGAAGAAAACCCCACAGCAGTACTGTGCACTAGAGCTCTCTGTGAGGACGGAAATGCCCTATTCGCTGTGCTCTCCCAAAAAAGCAGTGACTAGTCAACTAGCCACATGTGGCTACGGAGCACAAGAAATGTAGCCACCGCAGCTTAGCAAAGGAATTCTCTTAACTGCTTTAAACCGAAAAAGCTGTGTGCACCAGTGGCCACAGCATCAGAGCGCACAGTCCTGCAGCCTGAGCGAGGCTAGACTCTGTCAAGAGCAAACAAGAGAGTCCTGAGCTGGCTCTGGGCTACTAAGACCCCACCATAAAGCCATCCAAAGGGACAGGGCTTTTGGGTGTCGGGCTCATTGACACCTGAGCTCAGGGCACGAAAAGTATGTCACAGCTTCCCGGTGACTTTGTTCAACTGCAACGTCACCAGAACATGTTATGGACTTCTTAAGGGAGGGACAGAAATGCCAGACTTTCCAGACAGCCATGATGCCGACAGCTGAGTGGGAACTCCATCTCCCCTGGGCTCCCCATACCTGCCCAAGACTATGGAGCACCTGGACCGCTTGCTAGGAACACAGAGCCCCAGGTACGACCACCAACCCCTGGAATCAGAAAATCCAGGAATGGAGCTAGTCATCGATTTTGGGTTGGCACTACATTTTAGGACACGCTATTGTGATAAGCAAATTCAGGTGGGTAACCTCCCAAAATCGTCATCCCCCAAATCTCTAAATGTCATAATGTGAAGTGTATCTGAAAAGCACTGAAAACAAAAACATCTTCCGAGTTTCATGTAGTCTTTTTCATTAGAAGCATTGTAATATAAGGATCAACTGCAAAATGAAAGAGCATATTATTTCATTTCCCCTGAAAAACTGATAAACCTTTTGCCTTAGAAGATTATCGGCTCACAAAAATTGTCCTCCCTCATAAATGCCTTCTACACTGAACAAACTGGCATGTCTTGTCCCACCAGCAGATGTAACAGAGGAAAACAAGGGTCGAGAAATGGTGTGGAGAAATATTAGTCAGAATTCACTGTAGTGTCTCTCCTCAGCCTTCTCAAACTTATGGGTCTTCACTTAGCACACGCCAAGACACAAAAAGCTAAAGATTAACCAATAAATATACACACCCACAGGGCCACTCAACGCTCGTCCAACTAATAGGCCCCATTCCTCTGTTCCCGCCCTCAGATACTACGCAGGCCTTTTTTCTTTTAGTTAAAAAAAAAAAAAAAAAAAAATCTTTAAAGTTGGCAACTGAAAATGGAATTACTTAATGAAGGTTTATCTCCTTCCAGAATCTTATCAACACCATCATTTCTGCAGGGGAATTTGAAAGTTAAATTAACTGATAATTAAAGATTTCACCTAATTGCGATTGAAATATGCACCCAGCAGTTGTTTTATGACTGCGCTGGCAAATACTACATAGAAAAGGGGTTTCCACCTCTCTGTTTGTTCCCTTTGGCTTGAAGAAGAAAAAAGGAAACCTTCTTTCCCAGTCCTCTCAAATGTTTCTGTGGCAAAAAAATGGTAGTTTACCTTCAGTATCCCAAGCTACAGAATATCATGTATTTCACTCAAGAACTCAAGGGGCACTGGGTGGCTCAGTTGGTTAAGTGTCCAACTCATGATCTCAGGGTTATGAGATCGAGCCCCACACCTCAGGCTCTGCACTGGGCGTGGAGTGTACTTGAGATTCATTCTCTCCCCCCAGCCCCGGGCAGCCCCCCACCCCACTCTTTCTCGAAAAAAAAAAAAAAAAATTAAAAAAATAAAATAAACTTACATGGAGTGTTGGAAAAGCACCATGCTAGCCTCAGGTACCTACAACAACACTGGGACTTTTCCCAGAGCATGCCAGAATACAGAGAAGCAAGCTAGAGGTACACAGAGAGGGTACAGGTACACTTCTTGTGATAGGTCTGTGAATTTCCCACTGAGCTTTTAATACTGATAAAAGCTGTATTACTCAAATGTCCAAATCATTATAGCTGATTAAGGTTTTGCAACGGGAGTTTTTTAAAGGAGAAATTTTAAAAGGAAAGACCTTGTTTTTTAAATAACAATTCAGGGATTTCCTATTCTCCAGTACAAAATCTATGATTCAATCCATTTCCCCTTTCATATATTTAAACATAGGGACCAAGAAGTCCTACCCAAGAAGGCTTTAAAGTTCACATTTTCTAATTTAGGCAACAGGATCCATTGAAACCAAAATCTAAAAACTATTCTAAAGCAAAATATTAATTATTTCAACAATCCTAAAATCAACTATTCCTCTAATTTTATTAAGTACAGAAGGCTAATATATCCTTTTCCATTACATTCCATTTTAAGAAATTCCAACAGGAAATTACAATTGATAGGCACTAGCAAATTTGGCAAGTTGTTCTTTGAAAGATTCATGATGAAGCACCCACATCATACATGTCAATAAACTAAGACAGTAGAATAAAAAAAATACAGAATATACAGATCATATATAGTGGCTATTGTACAAAACACAAAATGACATACCATGTTCCTCATGAAGTTTATATATACATTCTTACTGGGTTTCATCTTCCAGACAAATTTTTGTACCTGAACGAGAAAAACTTTTTGGCTTTGAAGCCTGCTGTAGCCAGTGTGTACATCTGGAGAGCCAAGTCTGCTCTTAAGAATCTGGATGAATACACAGATTCACCTACTATAGTCCAACACCAGTTTCTGTCATTTTTTAAAAAAAAGATTTATTTTAGAGAGAGAGGAGAAGGAGGAGAGGGAGGAGAGAAGCAGACTCCCCACTGAGTGTGGGGTCCAACATGGGGCTCCACCCAAGGCCTGGTCCAACCATCCTGAGATCATGACCTGAGCTGAAATGAAGAGTTGGACGCTTACCCAAATGAGCCACCCAGGCGCCCCTGTCCAAGACCAGTTTTTCTGAGTAGGATCAGGTTTCATCAATAGAAATTAGTATTACTGAAGGAGAAAGAAGACAAGAAAGAACTGCAGAAGGGTCTAGAAGTGGGGAAGCCAAGACATGTATTGTTTCCAAAGAGGAACCAGTCTTCAACACTGATAGGAATACCAATGAATTAGGTGTCCCTAGTTGCAGAAAAAATTTCTGATGACACATCAGATGCTGTGTTTTCCATTAGTTCTATTTCTCAACCCTAACCCTGGTGACGACCAACCACATGGAAGAGGAGAGAGCCTTCTCTCCAAACTCAGACCCTTCCCAAACCACGAACACGGACAGGCCCGAACAGTCCTCGGGCCCCAGTGGTGTGTGGGAGACGGTGGCATTCCTCACATGTAACACTGCCAACACCGCTACAAAGTGCAAGACGAAACCAGCACACAGCTGCACCTTTTGGAGGCAGTCTCCATAAAACAAGATATTTCAGAGTCAGTGCCTGGCAGGGACGAATGGAAAGTTTAAGCTGAAATTCTGGGACTCCACAGAAGGCCCAAGCCAAGTATTTCATTACCGATGGAAGTAGCTTGGAAGTACATGAAAAACTGCCACTTACCTTTTAAAATGTCCTACAAATACAGAGAAAAGAAAGTGTATATGCAAGGCGTGGGTCAATATTAAATCAAGATGTTTGTCGATTAGCTGTTGCTGAATCAGAACTTTATTTCTGTCTGAAACAACCACTCTCATTATTTCAAATGGAGAAGAAAAAAAAAGGTAGAATCTGGTGGGCAAAACCCCAACAAATCCCAGTCCTTGTCTGAGATAACTTGTGTAAGCACATTCATACCTATGTCCATAATTGTTAATATCCTGACGTTTAAACGTCTTAAGTTCTCCTGGCAAAACCCCAACAACTGCTGGCTAAGCTGATATAGCTAAAAAAACTAAAACAAAGCCAAAAACCAGGCTGGGTTCCTTCACTCTGGAACACACCTGCTCAATCAACAGTAGTGCAATTATTAAAAGCACACGTTTAAAGCCAAAGAGACCTCGGATTTAACCTTGGCTTTGCTACTTACTGAGTGTGTATTCCTGGACATGTTAATTAGCTTAAACTTCAGTTTCTCCATCTGTAAAATGGGAATAATTATGACTGCAAAAAGGACTAAATGAATAATACAGATAAACATGGTAGGCATCGTGCCTAGTATGCAGAATGCACCAACTAATGGGCAGCTGTTATGAATTTACAATTATTTATGTAATCTTTTTCACTATTACAGAATTTTAATTGTAATAGGAAATATTAAGACCAGAAAGTATTATCATGGAGACAGAAAGAATTTTCAGTACGTTTTTATTTTATTTATTTTTTTTAAGATTTTATTTATTTATTTGACAGATAAAGATCACAAGTAGGCAGAGAGGCAGGCAGAGAGAGTGGAGGAAGCGGGCTCCCTGCAGAGCAGAGAGCCCGATGTGGGGCTCGATCCCAGGACCCTGGGATCATGACCTGAGCCGAAGCCAGAGGCTTAACCCACTGAGCCACCCAGGTGCCCCCAGTACGTTTTTTTAAAGACATTATTTGTTTGTTTATTTGAGAGAAAACACAAGCTGGTGGGGAGGGGGGCAGGGAGAATAGAGAGGGAGAGGGAGAAGCAGACTCTGCCACTGAGCAGGGAACCCAGTGCAGGGCTGTATTCTGGATCATGACCTGAGCAGAAGGCAGATGTTTAAGGGCCTGAGCCTCCCAGGCGCCCCTCAATATAATTATTTTGAGAGGGTACACATTTCCATCTGGCCTTTCACTGCAACATATAAACACAATTATCTTTTCAGAAGTCATGCCTAAAATATCACATTATTTTCAGTATATTGCACTTTTGCCTATAAAGACTAATCTCTTTGAGTTATGATACTTTAGTTTTCTGAACATGAAAGAAAAATGAGGTTGGAATGATACTGAACTTGGTGGAAACAAGGACTTTTGTGGGGGGAAGGAGGAGAAAAAAGTATGGGTAAGAAAGAAAATTGTGGAGTCCACGTGGAAATAACTCTTCAGCCGTAACTACATATTTTCAGAGATAACTACAGACATAACTAGTCAGTGGGAATTAAAAGATCTGTCATCAGATTTAAATAGGAAGTTTGCAAATCTTTTCAGACACCCTAAACTAATTAGTCTTTAATATCTTCATCTTCTCCCACTTACCCCTTCTGCTCCACAGCTCAAAAACAAAGGAATGGGACCTAAGATCTCTGCCCATTTAGTTTTATTTCTAGACCACAGCCTAGTACAGGAAACAAACAGCAGGCAAAGATCTTACTAAACATAAGCAGCCGTTACAGCTTTGCTTTGGATGGCCTTAGCCGGAACCTTGGAGTTGGAAGATCACCCATGTGCGAGATTGTACTTAATCTTTGACAGGCTAGCCTAATTAATTGTGGTTGTTACTGCCCAAACTGGAGTCTGATTTGAAGATTACAATATACAGCATAGCACAAAATTAAAATGCTGGGTAGGAGGTAAGTGAGGAAGAAAGAGACTCCCCCTTCTGCACCCCAGGAAATAATGTAGAGGTTGAGTCCCTGGGACTTTGGGGGCTAATGATTTGTAAGGGAAGTGGCCTTTCGGTTTGTTGGCTTAGAGAGATTTGCTACGAAGTATGACGGAAAAGCCCCAAAAGGGAAGGAAAGAAGAGAAAAATCACGGGACACACCACAGTGTGGTGTGGAATGAATACTGCTGAACATCCCTTAGGAGCCACACCCCACTGGAAGACATGTTTCCCATTTTTTTATTCCTAGCAGTCCAAGACTTACCGTCCTTATCAACCAGACTCCAGAACCGAGGAAGTTTAGCCTTACAGAAATTAAGTCATTTGGTCAGGGTCATAATCCTGAAGTTGGGCTTGTACCTGTTCCCCCCGCCCCCAGGAGCTGGCAAGAAGTCCCAGTAAGGAAAGAAACCTGTGAGAAGTTTGCCAGAATTTGCTGCCAAGGCTCCCTAATTTAAATGGGACCAATGACAATGGTGTTGCATAGAAGGAGATATCTGATGCTTGATCCCACCAGTGAGCAGCCACAGTACTTCTGGCGTGTGCCAAGTAAAGCGACCCTGATAACACTCATTTCTCCCCTTGCCCCAATACGCAAGGCAGCACCTAGTCCCTCACTATCAAACGTTCCCCATGCAGACCATTAACACCGTAAAGAGAAAGCAAGGAGAGCCCCTGCCGTAACCAGAGGGAGGCAGGGACTCTAGCAGAACCTGCGGGCACTGGCTTCTCTCCCACTGCCCTCTGGTAATAGATTACAGTCAAACATATGAAAATATCACGTTAAAAATGTTTCAAAGTAAAATAAAGTAGGGTCTTCCCTTGTAACCTGAGAAGCCCTGTCTCTCAAGAATTAAAGATCTGCTGATCAGGAGGGCACAAAAGCCAGAGAGAACTGGGAAGACACTCCTGGTGCAACGAGAGACCTGAAAGAACATCTTGATCTCGGCTAGACCCTCACTACCTGCGCAACAGCAGGACGCTGGGAGTCCCAGGAGCAAGTGCCAGAAGAGGGAGGAACTGCCGAAGAGGCAGATTCGCCCATGGGGGAGGGGGACAGCTTCTTCACAAAGCCTGGATGGAAATCAGAGAAAAGAACCACCAGATTCCATTCTAATAACTACAGCGAGGGCTGGGCAGTTTGGCTGACATTTTAAAACATACCCACACGCTGAAGGAATCGTACAGTGAATGCCCATACATTCTCCTCCTCGATTCCACAAGCAATGTTTATCTGTTTCATTACCTATCGACCCATCGATCCATCTTTCTTTCGGTGACGTGCTTCAAAGGAGGCTGCAGAAATCGGTTGCTGCAAATGGAAATGCTTTGCACACCCTCTCCCCCCATCCCTACAAAGAAGCCTTAACTACTGTTATGTCGGTATTAGGAGACAGACTTTTGAGAGGTAATTAGGCTGAACTGAGGTCATGAGGGTGGGGCCATCACAACGGGGAGAGTGTCCTTCTCAGACTCTAGAAACCTCCCCCTTTCTCTCTCTGCCATAGGAGCACAGAAAGAGAGGCAAATGGGTGTAAGCCAGGAGAAGGCTGGGACCCAACCATGCCGGCTCCCGGACCTTGGACGTCCAAGCCACCGGAAACTAGGGTGAACAAATAAAGTCTGCTGTTTAAGCCATTCAGCCTATGGTATTTTGTCACAGTTGCCCAAGGTGACCGAAACATCAATGCATTCCACCCGAAGAAAGCAAAGGAACTGCAAGTCTAGGGAAAAAAATCAACGTCAAATAGAACTCTACGAGGATTTAGTAAACACCTTCTGTGGGTCAGAATATTCACCAAGGGCAGTGCTTTCTAAACTTTACCTGATTCAATCAATAACCTGATTGGGATCCAGGTGGGGCTAGAGGATTCTGCAGATCCAACATGCCCCCAGGTGAGGCTGGCACTGCTGGTCTCTGGAACACCCCTGGAGTAGCAAGGGCTGAGGGTGAGCCCACCAATGGGCAAGAAAATGCGGATCCCTCAGGGAGAGAGAATCCCGGTGGTTAACTGGCGTACTTCACACTTGTTGCCGAAATGCCCAGGGCTTCGAGGGCTGGTCTTACACCAGATCCCAGGAGCCTAGCATCTAATCATGTGTCGTGCAGGGGACAGGACTGACTCGGAGGGTCTGGCTATCAAATCTCATCAACTCTGGTATCACACCTGATTAGAAATCAAAGGAGCGAGATCTGTTCACCTGTGTACTGCTGTGTGTGGGGAGAGGGGTCCCCTGGGTCACAACTTATAAAGGTCCCAAAGTTAAGTTCAGGCTGACCACTAGCACCCAGTTCCCCTGACATCCACAGCAAAGCTTCTCCCGAAGGGCCACACTCAAGAGGACACAGCCGTTTACACTGTGCTAGGAGGAGAGGAACAGATAATATGACTACCCCAACTGCAAGGACCACTCCTACTACCACCGAGGTAGTAGTAGCGAGGCTACTGCTTCTACTACTGCTAGTTCTTGCGTATTTAATACTTAGTACTGGAAACCGTGCTCAGTGCTTCGTGTGCCTGATCTCATTTTATCTGGGCAACCTTGTAAAATACTCTAATTGTCCCCATTTTACAGGTAAGGAAACTGAGGCTAAGAAGAGTTAAGCATATTAGCCAAAGTCATGCCAGCAGTAAGTGGGAAAGGAATGATTTCATAGAACAGACAGACTTCAAAGCCAGCAGTAACACTCCATGAATCTTGGGTGCCTCCTCAGGGGGAGGTATCACAGGACTCCACTCCGTGCGGGGGCTGGGGGGTGAACAAGCCATGACAAGAGAATAAAGATCAAAAAGCATACGGCAAGAAGAGGATCCCCAACCCACCTCCCCCACCCCCAGCCAGTGACAACCCTTAGTGACAAGAGGTGCATTTGTTCAACGCAAGCTCCGGCCGGCGGGCCAGCTTCTCACCATCACCTTATCAGGACTGAACCCCTTGCCAGTCAACTCGGCCAGGCTAAATACTTTAAGGACAGCATTTATTAAATATTTTCTCATAAGGCTAAACTAAGCACATTCTTCTCCAAAGATGTAATGGGTTTTATTCAGCTAAATATAGTTAGCTAGCTTATCACTTCTAGCAAGGTACAGATGGACTGACTATTCTAGTTAATTATCCAGAGGAGAAAGACCCCAGCAAAAGACTGACAAATGCATAGGTGTTTTAATTTGTATTACAAAGGATTCCAAAATGAAATCCTCAGAGGATACACTTAAGAGTCACAGGAAAGGAGCCGCAGTGCTCATGATCATAGAGGGAGAGAAAAGGAAAGGATGACCTGTCTGTGGGGCTGGGAAGAAAACGAAAATAAGGACAAAAAAAGACAAGGGGCCAGAAAATAATGAACAGAGAATTCCCCATCAGCTACTGCACAAAAATTACATAAGAAAATGTGTGTTCAGATTTTTTTCAACAGAAAACATTAAAAAAAAATCACTGATATATGAAACTAAGGTATCCATTTATAATAAAGCAATTATTAGCAACTGCTAGCAATTTTAAGATAAAAGTACACACAACCCTTAATAATTATGTGAGCAACCAGGATAAAAAATAAAAATGAAACGATACGCTTTTACTAGCTCAGACAAATGTGATTCATTCTGGGGGGGCCATAAAGTCTCCCTACCTCAGAATGTATACTATGATCACTGCGGAAGTGAGCCAGAGATCATTCACCTCTCAGCTACAGAAGTCCAGGAACTTACACCGGCTGCAATTTTCCATCTGAGGATACCCGTTTTAGAAGGGGCAATTTGGGCAGCAGTTGGACTCTATCATTACACTCTCAAAAAAGCCAGGGGAATACATAGTACTTTGTCACACACACACGTGTTTTTGTCATATCCATCTACCTTGTTTTAAATATACAGGAGGCCCGACAGACAGAACAAAAGCAAAATATAAAATACATATCAATTACAGAAAGAAGTCTGACCATGTTCCCACGAGGATTCTCAGAAATAAGCTTAAAAAACCCCAACCCATACAGATGTGTGATATCTGAGGAGTGGGTGCATTTGATAACTGCTTCCAAGTCAGGGGAAAAGTGGCTACGTCACATAAGCCAGAGCGAATTGATCAAAGACGAGGAGTAAAGTAGAAAATTAAGGAGGACCCAGAAACAGAACTGTTCGGTCAGTGACTGTAACCAACAGTTGGGACTCTTCACAGACAATACTCTGTACCAGTTTGCAGATTTCACACTAAAACTGCCCCGGCCTGAGTGGGGATGGTCAGGACAGTGTGGGTCACCTATTATGGATAGGACTGTGATGCTGTTCATGAAAAAGTGCCCTGGGGGACACCCCAGATTGGGAAGCCGCTGCTGACTACTGCGCCTGTGCCTCTCCAAGTTCTGTCTCAGAGCCACCGCGGTCCTAGCAACAGTGACAGGCTGCGCCCTGCCTCTCCCTCCTGCACCACTTCTGCCTTCGCTTCAAAGGGAAGTGATAGGGCCTGAACCACAGGAGGGAGTTTTGTACATTTTGTTCTATCAGATTAGGCCTCAGTAACTTTATGAATTATGAGCTGTCAACTTCTTTTTCATCTGCTATAGAATATGCTTCTTAGAAATTGGGGCTATAAATAAAACAACAGATGTTTTTTGCTGGCTTCAACAGGAGCCTGGGTCATTTTTTTAAAAAAGGGGCTATAAATTAAGTGAGTTAATCCAAAAGGATGTACTAGGTTTCCCCCTGTTGGTGACTTTCTGCATTATTCCAAAAGATTCACGGATCCACTTTACTCCGTAAAATACTTTTTAGGGCCATTGTATATAATCTCCTGAAGAAACTAGAAAGGGCTTTATAACACACTGCATCCTTTCTGTGACTTCTATTTAAAAGGAAAAAAACCTACTACTAGATGCCTTATCTATGCTTATTACTGGATGACACCATAAACAACCGAAAAGCCACTGTTCAGCGGCAGACAAGAGGTAGGACATGAGTTCTAGATGCTTCTGTCAGTGACAGGTTGGGAACTTTGAGGAAAACATTTCATACCTCTGGGCCTTCACCTAACAGTGATGTGATAAGGTTTAGCTAAATAATCTTAAAATAACTTCTAGTTCTTAAATCTGTAATTGGAAGATAAAAGTCGAGGAAATCACAGGGCCAACATAAAACCACTGAATTACATTTCAACATGAATTACTTTAAAAATAATCTTATTCTCTTCAGTCATTATGTTGTTGCATCACGTAGCTGACAAAAATCACAGGAGGGCACCAAGGAGAGAGAGGGCTGGAGTTGGCAGCAGGCAAAAAAAAGTTACCTCAAATAAGGGTGGGGTGGGTCAGGGGAAAAAAAGTCAACTAAATGCATTAAAAGAAAGCAAAAATGGCAAAATTGAATTATATTTCATTGGGCTACCTTAACCTGTAATTTCTGACAAGGGGTGGGGAAACTTTTCTGAGGTTGGCTTTTCAACTGAGATACAAACTTTCACTTTGTCAGCATGAACACTTTCAAAAGAAGTAAAACATTTCTCCAACTTGTATACAGATCTAACAGAAGACAACTTACTGTGTGTTCTTAAATGTATTCCAAAGTCATGACTGCTACAAATCAAAGAATGCAATTTCTACTCTGTTTCTATAGATCACGATTTGGAGGAATGGGTGTGGAGACCAAGAAATTGAGAGCAACATATGAGTCAGGCCA
This sequence comes from Mustela putorius furo, assembly GCF_011764305.1. Lineage (NCBI taxonomy): Eukaryota > Metazoa > Chordata > Mammalia > Carnivora > Mustelidae > Mustela > Mustela putorius. Next base: position 2,677,149 of record NW_025421294.1, read on the forward strand.
AGGCAAGGGAAGGAGGGACGGCAGTCAGTGGCCTAGATACTGCTCGAGTCACTTGGTTTCCTTCCCTGAGTCACGCTGACAGCCTTGGCAAGGACATCAGTCTTATTTTGCATGTGGGAAGGACTGAGAGGTTAGGTGACTACAACAAGATCACTTGCTCAGTGCCTGGCAGAGCAGACACCAACAACCCACGTCCATCTGAATCTAAGGGCCCTGGCTCTTTCCACTTCCCCTTTGATCTCTCCTACAGATAGTTTTTTCTCCTCTTCTCCTCAGTTTCCAATTTAAATCCAGCCCCTTTTAACATTTTGGAATTTCTGACCAACACATGCTGGGTTCTAGGAGATAGGAAGGAGGGTCCGTGCAAAAGGGGCTCCCCATCTACATGGTCAGTGATTACAAATGTCTGTGATTAAACACGTAAAGGGGTTAATGAGAAGTAATGATACTCAGAGGAAAGTGCTCTGTTCCCCAAAACCTAAATCTTTGTTAAGTTTATTCATTTCCTTTTGAGGGGATTAGTTTTCAGTCCTTAGGAAGGTGATACATTCTCAAACATGTGGTAGTAAGAGGCGATCCCAAATCAAACAAGATCAGAAGAAAGACACCAAAGGCTGCCCTTCATACCCGAGGCTCTCCTTACCAAGATGCTAATAATGGCTAGCGCTTACCATGTTGCACTTAGTATATGACAAGTACTGTGCTAAGTTGTTTTAATGAAATTATCCCATTATGGGGCAGGTTCTATCCACAGAGTTCATCTCCATTTGACCAAGGGTAACTGAGGCTCAGAGATGCTAAGTGATTTGTCTAGGCTCACACAGCGGTACCCGTCAGAGCCAGGACTTAAGTGACAGAGGTTTAGACATAAAGGCTGCTCCCCTCTAAGGGATCCTTATTTACTAATGGAATGTTATCTCACTGGGTTCCTTTAGGGCACCTAGTTTCCTTAAAGATTTCATCTTTTTTTTTCGGTACAGCACAGTCCACTATCCTGGCAGGTGGGACCGCCTAGAGCCAGACAACAAAGTTAGAAAAAGAAGAGTTCTCCAGCTCAAGAACAGATGTGGAAAGTTGAGAGCTCCAGAACAACACCACTCTGCTCCTTGACTGGCCCATTTCTCTAGTTACTGTCTTTTTCCAATTCTGTGACATTCTACAAGATGTTGAACATACCTGCGAAGTGAGGGCAGAATGTGCCAGTCATGGTGATGACCCACGTCTCAAATCCTTGAAAAACAGTGTGATACCAACCATTTCCATGGTCCTATGTTCTACCAGATGATCATTCATTTTGGAAGAAATGACAGAGATACACATGAATAAGAAACCCACCAGAATTGACAGAAATGGTCACCAAGCAGAATGCATACCAGAATTTCAGAGCCAAAGAGTGACTTTAGTACTCCGTAATGAGGCGATCCAAAGCTAAGCCTTACATGTTAATTTAAGATTTTCTAGTAGCCACATGATGGGTAAAAATAAACAGGAGAAAATGTAGTCTTTTATTTAACTCTACTTATCCAAAATATGATCATTTCTACATATAAGCAATATAGAAGTTATCAATGGGATAGTTTACATTCCTTATTTCCTCTTTTACGCTCCCGGCACATCTCCGTTTGGATGAGCCACATTTCAACAGTGTAGTGTGACCGTGACATGTGACTGGGGGATCTGTACTGGGCAGCACAGCTCCAGGAGACACGGCCTTCAGCTCTCCCCAGCGTGCGCAGTCTGCTGACCGCAGCTGACAGAAGTGCCATTATCAGGGAAAGGCTGCCACAGTCCAGCTAGGGAGTGAGGCAATCTACGGTCCACTTAGGTTCACATCTTGATGGTGTAAGCCTCAATAAGGTCATTTATAAGACTCGTGATCATTAACATGTTCAACACTGGCTACAAGACAAATGACCATAAAAGGCGCAGAGGGACAGTGATGTCCACGGAGTCTCCTATGGGCAGAAGGAGCAGCCTGAGGCTGCTTTCCCTCTGCTAAGATGGCCCAAGGCTGTGTATTTTTTTTAAAGCCCCATACCTTCAAATTCAAAGTCTTGAATAAACCCCTCTTTCTAAAACATGGCCTTTAACGAATCCATTCTTATAAAAACTTGGAAACTCTTTTTGTTCAACTGTGTTGGTAATAATATTAAGTACATTTTGGGCTTCAAAGCCCCACTACAAAGGAAGCATGACAAAGGGCTGTAGACAAGGCTAGAGCAATGGCAGTGATGTCTCGTTCATTCAATAGCATCTCTCTCCCAACACCTGCCCATGTTCCTGCTCCCAGGCCTAAAAACTTGACTCTTTCCAAGTATGTGAAATGTGAAGCTTAAACCCAGCTCCTAACTGGTGCTTCTGCGGGCGGGGGGGATATGCATTTCACAGCTCAAATTTCTGCTTCTGCTTTGGACCCAGAACAAAAACTCTCTAATAAGTCAAAGCTGATTATCCTTTCCCCAAATGTAAAATGTTTTACAAGTGGTAGAAACTAGAAGTGGGAAGTAGTTCCCAGCTCAGATTATAGGATAACATTATATAGAGCTAAAAGGTAGGTACTGAATCAAATATTATTATTTAGGTAAGGCAACAAGAATGTGGATTTAGAGCAAGCTCCTCAGACCTCTGGGCGCTTTCTGGGAGAAGGCCTGAGTCTGAAGGCCGTGGCTGTCACTGTGCCTGAATTTCAAAGGAGACAATTAAAAGAGCCTGCCCTTATGAAATACCTAGCATCTCGAGAGAGTTTGACGCTGCTTTCAACGTGTCAAGTTCAATGGTTTTAGCACTTAGCTATGCAGGTCAAACCTCGGTGTAAGGTGCTACTTGATGACGATACCCAGGAAATTGGCTCTCAGGAGGAAGTGCATTGTCGGTAACATGTGTCCGCCCTGCCTGCACCGAATAGCTAAAGACAGACTAATTTTGGATGTAAACCAGGGTTTCAGGAAGGAGGCTCAAGATCGCCAAGAGAATGTAAGCTTTGGAAGTCACTCACAGAATGTGTCCCAAACCCTCATCACCAGGACACAGAGGATGTGCTCAATGAATGTTGCTGACTGAATGCTCTGAGGAACGAGTCCATTTCTCCCAAACTGCTCAAGAATTCTTAGGCTAGGAGAACCACTTGAAGATGAGATTTATGACAGACTATAACCCACGTGAGATTCTTAATTAAGAGATCTTAATTAAGTTTAACGTAAATGAAAGTACAATTAGTTTACAAGTACTGTGCCCTGAGTTCAAATGATATGTCCATTTCTTTTCCCAGCCACAGGGCGGTGCTTCCCGAGCAGGCACCTAGAGCACGGGTGTTCGTCCCCGCACCTTGTGCTCTGTGCACTGCCTGACACAGGGAAGCTTTTCCATGAACAGGGGTTGGGACTTCTCGAACTTGAGTCTTTCTGGACCTTTGTTTTCTTGGACATAAACTACATGGACTGAGTTATCATTTCTAAGATCTTCTCAAATGCTCTGCGAATATTGTGAATTGAACTTGCTGTCTGAAAATAAATGAGTAAAAGGGACGCCTGGGTGGCTCTATTGGTTAAAGCACTGGACTCTTGACTTGGCTCAGGTCATGGTCTCAGGGGCGTGAGATCAAGCCCCGAGTCAGGCTCCGCACAGGAGCCTTCGTAAGATTCTCTCTCATTCCCTCTGCCCCTTTCCTCTCACCTGTGCTCGTTCTCTCTCTCTCTGAAAATAAATAAATAAATAACTGAACAATTACATTATATATTTCTGCCAACAATACTGAATATAAGCTCTGAGGGAATTATCATCAAGATTTTAACACCCAAAAGGAATAGCCCTTTCCTTGCCTGGTACTTGAATATAATACATGAATACTTCAGAGATTATTGATGAACAAAAAAACATTAGGGTGTTGGAAATATCAAAACCCAAACAAACAAAAACCCAAACAACAGACCATATACAGTGAATGTTTGGAAAGGTTAATTAATCTGTTCCACAAAGGACAGCACTCTTTTGCAGGACACAGGAAGAAGCATTAGCAGAACAGAGTATAACAAACGTAGTAGGCACCTTTCCCCACTCCTCACTGACGGTCATGATCGTATGACTCCTTCTGAAAACGTTCATCAGACAATAAGCCACAAGCAGAAAGGGACCATGGTAGAATCACTGAAGGTGTTAGCCCTGTGTTAGTGAGGGTTACTCTCTCATGGTTCTAGCTGCCTTTCACCAGGCTCTTCGACAGACAGGAAGAGGTAAAATCTAGGGACAGAGGGAAGTCTGTGGCTCCTCTCAATGAGGAGTCAGCCTCTATTACCCATCTGTCTCTATTTCACTGCATTAGGAATCCCTTTACTTCTTCGTTTCATTCAAAATGCTGAAGGGTAAAGGAACAGGAAGTGGAGGTGAGCTAGGCCTACCCGGCCATGTGGCTCTCACCTCTTCTGGTTTTCCCACCTCACACTGTGGCCCACGCAGCACCCTACATCCGTGGTGGTACATCTCACATTAGTGGCTGAAAAGGCCCCCATCAAGCACGCTGCCACTCCCTCCTGTACCTAGGCCCCGAGGAGAAGGCTCTCAACCACAGCACACGTGGGGGGAATGGCGGGGGGGGCACCATGACCCTGGCTTGGCAGGTCACCTACTTACAGCTGGCTCGGTGAATGCAATGACCCTTGAGAAAGAGCCAGGCCTAGGCTACAGTGAGAAACAGAACACTTCTCTTGAGCATTTCCATCTTCCTTTCCCAAACCCTTCCCCCAATTTGGCAATATTCTTCTTTCTCTATCATCTCACTTTCTTGCTAATCCTCCTTCCTGATCCATGAGATTGTTCCGAGGCCTGGTGGTCTCTCTGATCTCCCGCAGACTCAAACACCAGCCAGTCACAGAAGGGCCAGACCAATGATCACAATGAAATGGGAATGACCAGGGAAGTTTCATGCGTTATCATACAGAAGCACAGGGTTGATTTTAGAAGGATCTCCCGGGGCCCCTGGGTGGCTCAGTGGGTTAAAGCCTCTGCCTTCGGCTCAGGTCATGATCCCAGGGTCCTGGGATCGAGTCCCACATCGGGCTCTCTGCTCAACGGGGAGCCTGCTTCCTTCTTCTCTCTCTCTGCCTGCCTCTGACTACTTGTGATCTCTGTCAAATAAATAATAAATAAAATCTTTAAAAAAAAAAATAAAAGGATCTCTAGCCACATCTGTCTTATTATAGAATTGCAGGCATAATCTTCTCTGAAGACACACACCCACATATATATGGCTCTTTAGTACTTTGCTGTGAATTAGTCATCAGAATGTGTCTCATTAAGATCATAAAAAGCTCTTGTCAATAGTCGATTTTGCAAAGCTGAGTGAGACTAGATGATCACTGAGGACACCAACCATGCTCACTGTGTGTACTTCAAAAACCACCAACACCAACGTCATACCACAACAGTAAAATTAACAAACATCACAATAATACCTTAAATTTCTGCATTTAGATGACAAAATGCTTTTATACCTTTCCTTTTTTTGATCTTCAAACTGGAGAGAGAGAGAGAGAACTGGTTAAAGAGAAAAGCAAGAAAAGGGGGTGGTCAAGGCAGAGAAAGACACAGGTTAATAAATTCTGGCTGTTCACATTAAAGAACAGGAAAACATGTAGTTGGGGTCATCAACATTGCTTTGAAGGATGTGCTATTTTGAACAAACAGATACTTGGTTTTAAAAATTTCTGTGAATACGTCCTTATGAATTCTGTGTCCCTCCCACTTGCAAGCAGGTGCTTCAGCGAAAAGAGAATAAAACCACACCAGAAAGGCAATTGGTTATCAAGCCTGCAAAAAGCCCATGTCTTTGTGGTTTTTAAAGATGCTATCAGCATTTTAACGTGAAATGTCTTGCAGACTAAGGTTCCAATCAATCACCGCTTTTAGGGAATTGTGCAAAGCATAAACAGTGCTCCCCATGACAAGGGAACATTCATGAACGTGCATATTATAATCTATTACAAGAAAAATCAATTCTAGACAGAGTCGCTGTTTCACACTGACACTCACAGCCACTGGGTTTACATTGGCCCTCTGATTCCCTCCCAAGACGAGCAGTGAGAGCTAGGATCTTAAAACAATACTATGAAAGCAGTGAAGCCGCCATTCAAAATAAAGATGCAGCTCACGCCAAGCAAGCTTAGGCGTTTTTCCCAATCGCCCCCTGTCCCCTGATCTTCATAAAATTACTAACCCACTTCCCCCAAGGACTTGTTCACAGAGCATGGCTTCAAATGAATGCTTGGTGCATGTGGATCCTGAAGAAGTGGCTAACAAGTGACAATTGTTTACCAACCCCCTGCTGAAGTAGAAGATGTGGCTGAACCAGAGGCTGAGCAGATAAAGATGCTATTCGCATATAGCTTGGTCAAGAATGAATACAGCCGAAGACCCTGGAGAAGCCCTGAATTCTCCATTTGTTCCCGTACAACACTAACTTTCCTTTATGAGTAAGAGTGGGTTATTTCTTCCACATCTGTCGCATGGTAAATCTTTATTGGACAAAAATTCCACAAGGACTAAAGAGTGACTACTTTGTAAATCAGGGGATGAGACGATTCTCCTTAGGTAGTTTTAGAAAATTAGATGCTCCTAAATTTTACCACTCACTTAAAAATCTCAGAAGTTAAGCGCTAAGAAGCTTCTGTAGCAACCCAGTGACTAAAGCTTCAGGCCGTTCCAGAGTCATTTCCCTTGAAGGATTTCTCTCCCCACCAAGTTAGCCACAGAGCAGCATCAGGTCTGTTTGTGGCATGAACCGTGGCCTGATCTGTGTCAACTAGGGACAAAGGCAAGAGAAGGATTTTGAGGTTACCCAGTGGAAAATTTAGGAATAAGATTCCAGAACTTCAGGAAACCCTGATTTAAGATACTACTTTGCCTTGTTGAAATAAAAAAACAAAAAAAGCAACACTTTGTTCATGCAACCCATTCCCCTGTATTAGATGAAGTTTTAAGACCTAAAATAAACATAATTACAGATACGAACCATACCCTAGCACTTCCAAGGGTGGCTTTTCTTAAATCACATTAAAATTGCAAAAAATAAGTTACAAATGACAACTAACGAAAACACTTAATGGTCCATTCGGGCCAGCTCCAAGAGAAGAGACTTGACTGTATAATCCAATGAAACATCTACACATTGACTTTTAGATCTAGGATTTTTTTCTCAGCAACAAATCTCTCCTGGTCTAGCTTTCAAATAGCTGACAGTGCCACAAGAACGGGAATTCACAGAGCTACCTTCAGAAGTTTGCTCTAACACAGACTGGTCGACTGATTTGTGTAATACTCAAGCATGCAGGCTCACATTTATTTCCCACATTTAAGACCAAAATGGCAAACACAAATCACTCAAGACTCTGGAAAGGTCGTAAAAATACAAAAAAAAAAAAAAAAAAAAAAAAAAAAAAAAAAAAAAGTTGGGGGGCGGGTTTCATGGGAAGATACAATGTAGATATTTAATAGCTCCTGGAATGGATATAGATGGGTTTACAGTTCATTGTTTTCAGTAATCCCTCTGACTAAATCAACTTTCCACCTGCTTAGTCCAGTGCTGAGAGAACACGACAACAATGAAGTATGTATGAAGCATGCATTTCATTTACCATAAAGAGCTCTAATAAGGCAAATGTGTGCAGCTGGAACTAACTTGTACCACATTTCACCAATCTCCCATCTCATGGTAGATATTTGCAAACACCTCTCTAAGTCCCAGCTGTTTTCAGTTAATAGCTAATGTGGAGAGAATCTTGCCTAACTTTCTGGACTATCATTTTATTAAAAAGAGGATTCTGAACCTTTTTTTTTTTTTTTAATAAGGACTAGATCCATTTATTTTCAAGTCAAATATATGACCCAAAGATAAATTTAAGGTTAGCTCTTTTAAAAACAGTTATATTTCACATTGAATGTGCTCCTGAGGCCAGAGGAAATGTTCTTTCCTTTCCTAAAATTTCTAGCCAAGTCCTAACAAACCCAGTTTCTTCCCAAGAATATTTGTTTTCTATTTCTCTGAGTCTAGTTTAAAAGGGCTGGAACCTTTCACAAGACAGAATTATTCCATTTGCTGGCTGGCTCTTTCTCTGAGTCCAGCTCCGGCCCTACGGGACACATCAATTCTCATCTGAGATGTAGGGTAAGTGTCAAGAAACATACTTGGAAACTGGGAAACCACAGTTCAAAGCACAAACACAAAGACAGAAGTGAAGACCCACTTTAAATGAAAGCTCTAACAAGCAGAAATACCACTGACCATTAATTCTTTAGTCAAAAAAATAAAAAACATTCAAGGAAAACCCATACATATTATTACTAATTTAGGGGGAAAGACAGTAATGCATATGATAGTTCATACCGCCAGGAAGCAGGGACAAGGTCAGTAAGCTCACATTTACCCTGAATGACTTAAGCCAGACATACAGTTCATTTCCCTCATCAAATACTGTGTCAGATGGCGTCTGGAAAAAAAACAAGATTAGGAGCAGCACAACGGTGCAGGCTCAGCTGCAAAAAGGTGGACAGCAGGACACGGCCGGTTTCAGAGGCCCAGTGCTGCACGGACAGCGGCCACTGGATGGCAGCGGGGTGTCACTCAGGTAAGGTGTGGGACTCCGGGCAGTCCTGCCCCAGGACTCCGTGCTCAGGGGAAATAAAAAGTTGTTCCTCTCCCGCAAAAAAGGCAGGGGACCTCTGGCCTAGCGATGTGCAAACCGTCATTCTGATCATCACCCAGTGCCTTTGTCAGAGTTTGGACACCGGGACTGAAACAAATTAAAACTTCTAAATGCCTTCTAGGATTCTGAAATTCAGAACGTGCACGCGTGCGCGCACACACACACACACACACACACACTCCCTCCCTCCCGTTTACTATTGAAACATTATCATCCCAAGCCCAGTACAGCAAATTGAAACCACATTTTATTCTACTTTTTCTTGTTAACTTGATGGCTTCACCACATTTTTAAATGCTACACTCTCTCCTCCCTCTCCCTTGGCATTTGATGCTTTTTTTTTTTTTTTGGTGAAATCAGTAATCTCACTAGTGACAAGCTTAGCTTTCAGTAAGTGTCTCTGCCAACTCAAACAGCGTCTCCTCAGGCAACGGAATAATGAAAGACACATGTAGGTACTTGCCCATCACTAGACACAAACTCCTCAAGTCGGCCCGACTTGAGCCTGTAATTCTGGTGATCCTTGGGTTTGGGACAACTGTCCGGAGTGGTCTAGGATGGTCTAGGTCTTAGTCTCAGCACGTCAGTCTTGACTCTCAAACAAGAGACACGAGTGGCCGACCTTTCTCATCTGCACTGGGCTCACCAGGAGACGAGTCCGAACTCTTCAGTTCAATGGGGGAGATGTGAAGGATTGCTCAACACTTTGGCAAACGGTAAGGTCTCAAGACATCAAATCGTGAATTCTGCCTCATTCCTGCTAGTGAACTTGAGGCAGGGCTTTCCAAGCCCAGCCTCATGATCCAACCAGAACATCTCCAAGGTCAGCCATTCCTTCTGCACACAGCCAAGGCTCCACCAATTCCCAACTGAGCTGGAACCTACAGCACTGATCTGAGTCCTTCCATGCATGACACACAGTGCACTCCTTTCTCCCTCTCTCTCTACACTGTCAACTGGGTACTCTCCTATGAACACGGATTCTAAAACCTAAGAAGTCTGAAGAATGGACTAATAATAGAAAGTCTGGATGGCCTGAAAGAAAGACCGGGACAGGAGCTGTAGTTCCAGCTCACAAGCAGTTTCCTTCTTTTCGCAGCTGGGTCTACCCACAGAAATCAGTGGCTGATTAATCCAGCCCTACAGGAACTCCCCTGTTCTGCACAACCCAACCCCAACCTGGAGACCGACTTTAGTACATTTTTATGCATTTCCCATGAGTGTGAGTCAATGGCTCACAAAGGCCCAGTCCCCTTACTTCTGCCCAACAAGTAAAAACCTGGAGGACTATTAGGCCTCATAAAGACTGCTCATTAGTAAAATTATTACTTTTTTTTTTTAATATAACAAAGTACATTGAAAAACCAACTCAGAAACAGCTGACACCTTTTATCTTCTGAACCAAGAATCTGAGTCATCTGACTGAAGCACAGCACAAAATCAGGGATGTGTTGCAAAGGCTTTATTTATCAAGAATACATTTCCACTCTACATTATTAGATAGCTATTTTAAAATCAAATCTAAAATCCAGGAATTTTAACTTTCTTAAGGACAAAGTCAATGTTAGCCAACAGAACCACCATTACCACCTACCACCCTGTAGCCCCCCACCAAATCCTAAATCCTAGCATAAATGGAATCCTTATCTGAAAGCAACAGAAGTAACCCATTGTGTGCTGATAGGTTTTGAAGGTAAATCTTTAATAGCTAAGTGCTGATTACTGTGTCAGGAAATGAATCATTTCCCCACAATTCCCTTCTCCCTTGGAGAGTCACAAGGCAACAAGTTCTTGGAGCACCAGGTTAATTTAAGTAATATGCATATAAGGTAAACACACACTCTTGACTTACAAAGACCTTTTTGGATATGAATTAGGTTCCCTTTAGCTCAGTGGCTCTGGTAAGCAGGTTTGGAAAATGAATGATTAACTTCAAGAACTCCAGGAGAGTCCATTCAAAATCTCCAAGCAGCACAGAAGTCTGGGGACACCTAAGCGCTAACAAAACTTTCCTAGCATGGCTATATATCAGCGCAAGAAGCCAGCTTACATGGGGATGACATTTCCAAAGCTCACTTCTAAGTTGGTTGTGCAAAACTCGGAACGCATTTGCCCCCAGAGATTATGTTATAAAGGGGAGTCAGGTCTCCAGATTTGACCACCAAAGTCTCTTCCACCCAAGTTACTTTGAACTACATGGGTGATGACCACACATGGGCATATTTCAGTGACATTATGGGTAATAAAAATTTTAGTATATAAACACGGAAACCTAAAGCACTTGATGATAATTTCTATTATCTAAGTATGTCAAGACCAAGGGGAATAATCCAATCCACGTCCCTTTGCAAATAACGTCAGAGGTGAGGGTGCAGTCAGAGGTGAGGGTGTGGACAGAGCAACGGGAATTACAAGGGGTGGGAGGAAGGAGCCAGAAGAGGTCTGGTGACGCAGAGACCAACACTGTGGCAGGGGTGGGGGTGGGGTCTCGCAGCTTTGGTATCCTGCGCTGGGGCCTGTCAATGAGATCCCAGACCCTGATCCTGCTCTGACAATGGGGGGGGGGGGGCAATGCTGCCCCAGCCACCCGAGAAAGGGCAGTGACACAAAAGGGATGAAGAGAGTGAAGGCAGGCTCCTCCCCATGTTTCCAGGCACAGTACTGCTCAGAGCCGGAGAGGCACTCCGCTCATACACCCTGCTTCCCTCTACCAGGTTTTGAGCTTCACAGGAAGCAGTGAAGATACTGTATTTATGATGGTGACCCCAGCATCCTGCCTAGTGCCTGGCATACAGTAAGCACATAATAAATGACCGTGAACGGGCTGCCCAACAAATCGCCTCCAGATCTCCAGGGAAATAACTTAAGGTCAATGGCATATGGACATTCACCCATTGATTCATTTACTCACCAGATAGTCTGTCATCTGCCTTCTGCATGGAATGTTCAAATAGCCGCCCAAATGAGAAAGTATCTGTGTTAACCTTTTCTCCCAGCAGTTTCCATTTGGAGAGTACTTGAAATGCCTGGTAAGTGCTGCCTATAAACACCTATTGAAATGCAGCTTTATGGGAGGTTCAGTCGTGACAGAGGAGCACAGCCCCAGGAGCTATACAGGCTAGCAGTATCCTACAGTGGTCTGTTGAGCCAACCAAATGTCAACTGGAGAAAGAAATGGTTTTGTTACAAAGTCCAACTGCCCAATACAATGTTCTAGAACGTAACCTTTGAATTTAAAATGTTTGATCACATGTGTTTAAGTACAGGATTTTGTGAAAAGAACACTGAAGTACTAGAGTAGATAACCTGGACAGCACGGAAAAGGCCCAGTGTATCTGCTTTTACGGAAACACACTATAAAAAACACCAAGGAGAGAGAGCACTACACTCACGTGAAGATGGAAAAAGGAGAACTTAAAAGAGGATACAAGACGGATAGTTGAAAAAAGCAAAACTGAAGAGAGATATCAAAGTTTCACATGTACCTAATTCTACTCTTCATTAATGTTAAGAATAAAACTAACCAGAACAGGAAAATGACTCTGAATTTCAAATAGTGAGTAAGCATATATTCCTTTTCCTAAAGGAAGGGACAAAAATAGAAGAGAAAAAAGGTATCATTATTGGTAAATGGGCAAGACTTTACAAAAGGAAATTACACAGACTGAGTATAACAATGCACTCTGACTTTCCTACATAAAATGCTCATGTCTTAAATTCCCTGACAATGTTCACAAAGCTATCTTCCCCCTCTCCCTCAAGTTCTCAGAGCATACTGCAACACTAGGTATGAGCTTACAGCTGACATCCACAGGAAGCTGCTGGAAAATATATTTTACTTTCTTCAGGAAACATTTCTTGATTTATTATGGACTCACTCCAACGACTCTTCAGTTTGGTTTTTGCTTTTAGCGAGCCTACTAATTTAAATTCACCAATATGTTGCTTTATGACAGTTTATATACATATTTTCACACATATATAGGTGTACTACATAAAAATTAAAGCAAATAACATATGGTTCTCCCAGTTCCCCAGTACTAAATTCCCAGTGCGAAGTGGAGTAAGGGCTGGTGGTAAATAAACTTTGCCAAAACAATTAACTGACTATGTAATGCCACCAAAGGGTATCAAATTATTATTTCGGAGCATCAAATGGCTTAAAATTACAAATATGAACAGACACGTGAACAAAAAATAAGGACATAATATAGGAAGAGTGGTGGCTTTATTCCTAAATTTCTCTCACACTATTGCAGATGAAACAGTACTTTATGTAGGTTCTAATTTTCTCAAGATCTGAAAAGTATTTAGATATTGGGAACATGGAGGAGAGGTGGATTTAAGATGATCAGCATTAACAGTAAGAAATTTGCTATATCACTGTTTTATATTTAAATCCGAGTATTCTTAATAATTGAATTTATGTAATCATCCTAACATGGAAAGAATTATTATGAGAAACATTTTCCAAGTCTGTAGCCACTTGAGACTTTTCAACAAAAACAATGCGCCTTTTTTGGGGAGGGGGTATTATCAATGTACCTTGATATTCAAGGACTATGGGGAGATGACATCCCTCAGGACAGGGTTCTCTGTGTAGTCCTCATAATCTGGAAAAACAGATTTTGGAACCAAGAGGCACAGAAGGCCAATGTCACCAAGCCTGTCCCATTTTGGCTAGACAAGAAATGCTGGACTTTAAAGCTTGGTGTAAAAGAAAGCCCAAACTAACAATAAAGTTAGAAAGGTGTTTTCAAAATCAAGCCTCCAACATTTGCCTAAGTAAAAATCCATTTATCCACTTAATATTCCATTAAGATGGAATTCTGGCGGTCTCAAAAATATGCTTTTAAAAGGAACCATGAGAGCAAGTACACCTCCTCTCCTTCAGTATCTACTACTATTTTATGAGACGGACTGTGAAACAGTGGAAGCACAAAATAAGGGTTCCTCATCAAATCCCACATTTTCAAACACTGCAGCCAAGAGCACCACCAAAATAATTCTGTTCTGATCACACCCACTACCTGTTTGTTTGGCAAACATCTTTCAGTTTTATTTCTTTTTTTAACCAATAGATGGCAATCTTTATTGCTAAGATTGTTTAAGCCCGACAGCTGAGAAAGATTGTTTTTCCTTCCTCCTGTCAAGATTCAGAATCTCTTTTACTAATGAGCTATTGGATAAATGACTACTAATCATAAAATCGAAATAGTTGTGATTTATTATGCTACTGTAATTTTGGCTTTCTAAGGAAAAAAAAAAAAAAAAAAAAAAAAAAAGACCTGACAATCTCCTGAATAAGAAAAACACCAACAGACAAAGCAAAGTGAGTCTTTATTCCTCAGCAAGACTTTGATGGTGTTATTACTACAAAGGAAGACAGAGAGTAAGTATAGGATAAGCATGTTCTATTCTCTGCATATGGCATATTAAAGACTGTGGAATGGCTCCCCACCAAATGGTTGAGGGAATGAAGACATACAATGTAAAAAGAATACAGGAGTTGACCAGACTGCATCTTCCAGGGAACAGGACTTGTTAAGTGAAGATAAAGACACTGCCATAAGAAAGCAAACATGATACCTACCAGTGGTTTTTTGTTGGAGGGCAACACGCACACAGGTGTTTGGTGAATTCACTGCCCCTTTCACGGAAATTAAAGAAAAGATTCGCTGGAAATAAAGACAAGATTCAAGAATGTGTCTCAGAAAACAGGTCAGCGTCACCGCTGGTGCTAACTTCAGTAATTTAATTAACCTCATTTCTTCTTGGGAGAGCCGCAAAGAAAGTATCAAAGAATTCGTTACTATCCTCCATAAAACACTGTCACATACAATATCAGACATTTAAATTGGCTCTAGGTCTTTATTTCCTGTGGCTGAACAATTTCAACCCCTTTCATTCCTTTAAGGTCTAAACCCATCAATTAAGTTCAAGAACTTCTTTGGTGTGTATGCCAAAATTGTTTTTAAAATTTCTGAACGGTATCAATGAGTTGTTGGTTTTCACCAGACACTTGCTTTTTAATACTCTAAGTACCTTTTTAGGGGCTTGGTTGTGACCATGATGCCTCACTGAAATCCTTGGCCTGGTAGAGTGTCATTAAATTCTATTTTACAGATAAGAAAACCAAAGTGAAGCATGTTACTGGCTTTAGGACACACAGCAAATTAGTCACAGTAATTAGGACTAACGGTTGGACAAGGGCATTGTTCAAAGCCTAGCCTATTCAGAAGTGTTCTGACGTAAGCGAGAACAATGAAAAGGGATGTTGAACAAAAGTGATCCTACATAAGTAAGAAACCCCATCTCCTATATAGCTTCCAAATGCCCTCAAACATCCAAACTTAGCATATTCAAAACTCAGCTAACTTGAAATCAATGAAGAAAAGCAAGCACATTTATCAGAATTCCTCAACTTCCCAAGAGGTGCAATGACTGTTAAGTATATCCATTTATAGTGCAATAAATAATTATGAAATATAGTAAGAATTTGCTCATGTCTAAAAGTATTTCAAAATCTTCCTCAAACCACAAGGCTTTTTTGAAGAAGGAAAAAAAGAGTAATACCCATCATATATTGTGTGCTATGTTCTCTCAGGACGCTAAAATGTCTTTCTCTTCCTTTTGAAGACAGCAGCTGAGACTCAGAGAACCAACCCCAAGCAGAGTGACTTGGATGTCTGATTTAATCCGGCAATTAACTGTGAGTCACTTGACCCCCGGTTTGTCCCTTCAATGACAAAAATAATTCCTTGGGCGAAAGGCACGCAGGGAGGTTAATCAGACTCTACACTCCTCTGGACGTCTGTAGAAATGATCTATAAAACCCATAGGATGTGTTACTCAATAAAATACTGCAGAAGTTTAGGTGATGTTCAGTTGATGCTATTTCTTACCTCTAGTCCCACTGACTGCCACACAAGATCTGAGTTCAAAGACGTGCATTTTTTGAAAGCCTGTGCCTTCTTACAATGATTATTAGAAAACAGAGGGAGGAAACTAAAAATTAGCATGGATCTGACCAGTCAACTATTCAGTGAACGGTGGCATTAATACATTCAGCATGACTACAATTACATTTACAGCAAAAATTCTTCATCATACCAAGAAATTTAACTTCTTGATATAAAATACACAGTTAGAAGACAAGTTTTCACAAGGACCACTGAGTGAGCTTAATAATCTAATTAAAAGCAATACATCCTAAAGTCTTTAATTAAGACCCATTTAAGTTAGAAACTTTCAACACATGCTGCTAAGTCCCACTGAGTGAGAGAACAAATTTTCCACCACTCACTCCCGCACCCATGCAAATACACTTCTCACAACTGTGTTTTGCGTTGATTCTTTTGTTTTTCTTGTACCTAACTAGAAGAAAAAAAAATCAAGTCTAATTATTTCAATTTGAAAGGGATTTTATGTGTAAGTAAAAGATCACCAAGGATCAGTGATTCACAGAACACTGGTTTGCTCCTGATAAACCATACTGTGGCTTATATACCTCTGTCAAATCCACAGGCATGTAATCTTAGTAAGATATAATTAATGTGGCCACAGAACACTCCAGATTAATGCTTTAATTTAAACTACAGCTGTTTAATCTTCTCATTGTAAGAGACCAGAATACCTAATGCTTCATTCTAGAAGAGTAGGAAGTAAACAAGAGGAAGAGAGGAAACCGAAGTTACTCAATTGTCTATGAAGCCTAAGGAACCATTTCATGTAGTCTCAATTAAGATAGTCACTCATCACTCTGGCCCATGTGATTGTTTAATGGAAGATTATTCAGACTCTGAATCCCAAAGCTAACTCCCATTTCTGCCCCAAGTCACCAAAGTTAACTGAGCGCTTGCTTTATGCCTCAAGTGCTGGGCTGGGAGCCAGTCCCCATGCAACTAGCTTCTTTCTGTCTACAAACCAAACCATCTCTACATCAGAGAAAGGCTGCCACTTGATGTGTGTGTCTGCCACGGTTGGTTTATACGGATTCTCTTCAGTGAACATTCTGAGGAGGAGAGAAAAGTAAGACTCTTTTTTTCTTTTTTTTTTTTTAAAGATTTTATTTATTTATTTGACAGACAGATCACAAGTAGGCAGAGAGGCAGGCAGAGAGAAGAAGGGAAGCAGGCTCCCTGCTGTGCAGAGAGCCTGATGAGGGGCTCAATCCCAGGACCCTGGGATCATGACCTGAGCCAAAGGCAGAGGCTTTAACCCAGTGAGGCACCCAGATGCCTGGACTGTTGATACAAACTCCCAGTGGGGTCCAGGCTACCTCTCTCCTCCACTGTGAAGGGAAATGAGTGAGGTCTGTGAGCAACAATGGGACTGCCCAGGGTCCAGGGTCCAGGGTCCAGGGTGAAATGGGTTTTTTCAGCCATAACTGTGGTAGAACAGAACTTTGGGCTTCCTAATTCTGCCCTCTTTTAATTCACTGAAACTTCCCTTCAAAAATGTTCTAGGTTATGACCTTCACATAGATGGTTCTTCCCAGAGATGAATCATCTATGAGGAAAATCCTCTCATCTAGTTAGAGTTTATAAGAGAGGACACTTTTTTTTTTAAAACAGGAAACACAACATCAAAACCTTTCAAAGTTTTATGTGTCTCATCATAGCAGCAAACAAATCTTTTCTTAATCAAAGTTACATGTTAACAGTTAGAGAACCCAGGTTTTATATGCCTATGAGAGGTTCAAAAATAACCATTCTCCTGATAGCCAAGAGCAGAAACACAAGCACATTTCGCATAACACAGAGCTTGCAAAGGTCTCAAAATGGGCCTTCCTTTTTCATCATGGCCTTTTGTAAAAACTGCGACAGTGGGCCAGTGGGAATTCTGGCAGGAAAAAAGTCCCATCAGAGACTGGCTTTTCGTTTTTTTTTTTTTTTAAAAAAAGGCATGCTTAGCAGAAAATTCTTGCTTTTTCCATTATGTGATGTCTGGGGGAGGGTGGGAAGAGGAAGACTTTTTTCTATATCTGTAGAGCACTGTAATTTAAAATGAGTCATGTAAAACATAAATGAAAACGTTAACCTCTTGAGACAAGGGTCAGAAATTTTATTAGTGCTTAAATCCATTTTTCTCTGGCAAGCTTGACTAATCCCAAACCAAGGGCTTTCCCCATAGGCACACTCCAACTTACCCAGAAACTGAGGGTTAAGTCTGAAAATGGTCAGCTTGAAGAGGAGGAGGCCTGAAGGATTGAGAAATCCTTGGCCACAGCTTAGCCTCGGGCTAACCTTAGGCTAGCCCATCAGTCCAGGAGACCTCCCATTTCACAGCAGTGAATTTTCCCAAATACAACTACAAAGGATACCCCAACTCCAATGAGGGGTGGGATTATTTGTCTTAGTGTCAACTACAGCAGAATGGTTTAGCTCTATCTCCTACGTCAGGCCTAGGAAAGCATCTGCTTGCTTGTCTAGAAAACCCCTCTTTCTGGGTACCCCGCCTGCCTTAAATCCATCTTGCTGGTTTAAAGGGATCTCCTAGCATCAAGGACTTTTATTCTGCCTCTACCCCTCAGGAGTGTGACAGGAACTGAAGTGTGACTGCTGTGCTCTCTGAACAAACTCAAAGTGGGGATCACATGGAGACCTCGTCCAGATGTCTCATCCGTAGCCAACCTCACATGCTCTCCATCGGGGCTGATCTCTTCTCTAAGATTAACCTTTTACCAAACCAAGCAATTAAAACACAGGCATTCTTCTAGATTTTAACTGCTATAAATGGACCCAATTCTAGGTTCAAACACTGGTAACATTCTAATAACACAATACTTTCACCTGGACGGAGTAAGGTCACTGCTTTACCTTATGGTATTTCATACAGTCTTCCCTCTTTACTGCTAAGAAAACTTCTAAAGACGATGATGATATGGTACAAACCGTCTCATCTAAGTCTCTGGTTCCATGTATGGTTCAAGTACAAACATGATCTTGACAGAAAACAAGATATGAGCCAACTGAAGATTGTTAATACCTAGATCTTGAAGATTTTTAAAATTAGTATGAGAGTAACTGAATATGGCTAAAGATTATAGAGATATGAGACTCAACTTAAAAGTCTATGGCATACAGGCCACCTCTTCCTAATATTTACTTAATATTTGCCTCCAGCCTTGGTGATTGGTCTAACATGACATGGCCTCTGGGGAAGTTCATACGGCCAGAGGTTCCCTTTCTTCCCGTTTCAATTTGAGGGTGGGGCACAGCGTGATGCTGGAAAGCACACACCCTGAAGTCAGAGCCTGTGTGCAAACCCCAGCTCTCTACCCTTTACTAGTATTTGCTCCTGGGCTTCTGGCTCTAAGCCTCAACCTGAAAACAGCAACAAATGAGATGCCCCAGGCAGTGTATGCAGCCAGTGCCCGGCACAAAGCAAATGCTCAAGGCGTACCAAGCAAACCTTAAGAATCATGAGGAAAACATGATTCCTCATGTAAAACCCTCATGCTACAACATGTGTTTAAGAAAAAGGTAGTAACCAGATGCAATGCACTAAAAAGGGTAATACAAAAAAAAAAAAAGCAAAGACATCCTTTTTAGTAAATAAAAAATTCAGGTACTCATTCAGTGACATGCCTCTAAGTGAAAGGTCCAGAATAAGGTGACAAAATTAATGAGAACCTACCACTACCTTTGCCTAAAACATCAAATATCAACTCTGTGAGATGGATTTCGGGGAAAAGGCTAACCCTATCAGTCTTCTTTTCAACTCCTGTAAGCAAAATATTTGTGCTTTCATTTTAAGCTTCAATTACTGGAACTGTTAACTCCCAGCCTTCTTCATTTCCTTCTCTTAGCAAATTATACATTAAATGTGAGATAACATAATTTGGAGATTACTAACCACATTTGCTAGGATAGAGCATTTTTTTTTAAAAGATTTTATTTATTTATTTGACAGAGAGAAATCACAAGTAGGCAAAGAGGCAGACAGAGAGAAAAGAGGAGGAAGCATGCTCCCTGCCAAGCAGAGAGCCCGATGTGGAACTCGATCCCAGGACCCTTAGATCATGACCTGAGCCGAAGGCAGAGGCTCAACCCACTGAACCACCCAGGCACCGTAGAATAGAGAATTTTAAACATTGTAGAATGTGAACTCCACACAGCATGTGATGCTGGCAAAAGATGGTCCCTTAGCGATTCACTGAATCAAGAGATTCTTAAGCAAAAGCCTAGTTGTATTTCAAACATGTTTTATTTAGAAAACGGATTGTGTGGGGGTTGCCTGAGAGGTGGCAGGGACCATGGTTTTGTATTCTAGGAAAAAAGATCATTGTACAACTGTCTCCATCTTTCTCTTTCAGAGTATACGAAAGGCAACTAGTCTCATAGACAGATAACACTACGCTCCCCCATGAAAAAAAAAAAATTTTTTTTCACCCTGATGGCTAAAGAATATGCCAAATACTAAATACTAAAAGGATGTTAACAGCGAGGCTGGAATTCACCAACAGCAGTTAAGGGAATAAAATAGTTTAGTGATTAGACAAATTCCCTTATTTGACCACACTGCCATCAGATAGGCAGAGGGCTCAGGGTCCGCTGCACAGACTCCGGAAGCGGGCAAAGACAAGAGTAAAATAAACACTGGGTGCATCTTGTGAAACTTGTCCTGAGTGCGGGCCACAGTTAGCTGACTCCAATCACGTAAGAGCTGGATAGATGTGGTCCGACAGGAAACGGAGTTTCAACCTAAACAACTGTGAATTTTATGCTCCAATGTTTAAACTTCCTCTAAATGTTAAAGCTGACTGGGTTTCTCAAGTTTCCCTTATGGGGAAGATTAGACCACAAATGACAGTTACAATATAACCGTACAAGTAACTACAAGCATCTGATGGCTAGTGGAGTAGCAAGTTACAACTAGCTTTCAATCCTTTAAAGCTGATTTTAGTGAAATTAGCAAACTCAATTGCAAAGGCGCATTCGCATCACCAAAGCAACAATGACTTGTCTATATTGCTTTACATACTGTGCTATCAGACATGTTTGTATACAATGTTATGTATGAATGCTATTCTATATATTTAGATGTTATGCCATCTTATAAGGATATAACGTCACATCTACACGTATATACCATTTTAAGAAGCGCTAGCGAGTGCAGTGAATGCTAACTTGAAGGTTAGTTAGTTATGCTCCAGAGATTCCAACACGACTTTAAATCACCTCTTCCCGGCCTACAGTTCTGATGAGGTCCTTCTGCTGAAAAGGAGAATAACTCACACAACTGCCTCATTCTCTGTCATTTTTCTTGGGTCTACTTCCTGAAAGTGGAAAAATCTTGTTGTTTAACTCACTACCTAGGATCAGGCCACGTCACAGATCACTGGCAAGCCAGGCGATCATCTGCCTTGGCTCAGGGGTGCCCTCCTGGCCAATGGGCTGTGTCCGGGAATATCGCGCCATCACAGAGCGTGGACCCTCCCACCCAAGGCCCATTCGCTGGGTGGTACAGATGCTTAACCGCGCTGGGGTGGCAGACAGTCTGGGGTCTGATCCACTAGCTCTGTGGGCCTGGGCTATCATTTAACCGAACTTCAACTTCTTTTCCTCTGTAACACTTGTAATAATAAGGCCAATGTCACAGAATTCTTACGAAAAGTAACAAGTTAATGGAGCACAATGTTAGCACAGCCCCTGACCAAGAACTAGCATTTGCTGAAAACACAAATACAGGCAGGTATAAATCCACACTTCCCCACTTGTATACCTATACACACATACATGTGCATGTTTATATAGGTATTTCTGTAAAATTTTCATACAAGCTAAGGATTTTCCCCATGTCCATAATACTGTCTCACTTTCTCTGCAGTCTGTGTTTTCAAAGACACATTTTATTTTTAGGTGTTTGGAAAATACACACCTTAGAGTTTTATTCTTTGGGTAATTACTCTTCAAGGTAATCAACTTCTGCCTTTCTCATTACAAAGTTTAAATGAAAAACAATGTTTAAGTTTTCCCATGGGACATGGGCAGAGTAACGTATCTTTTTGAGCTCTTGCTGATATTATCAGAGTGTGTCTCTTAACTGCCTTTCCATGTCAAATATAAAGAAGCCAGACCGTAAGTTCTCAAGTCACCATCTTTTCTCCTCAAAACTCTGCTACTGTCTTTTAGCATTTACAGCTATAAAGGAGAAGGAAGCCTCAATTTTATTTCTTGGTACTTAAGTAGGTATTGTGACTAGATGCTTTAATGATGATTTTTATACTTAATTTTTTTTTTTTTTTTTGCCAACACGCATCTAGAGGCAGCTTTCCATTGATCTCCAATAAACAAGGTGGAGGACATGTTCAAATGTGCACACATGCATGCAAGGTTATTTTTATTATGTTGTTCTCTTTGACTTGATACAATTTCCTGTTTATCAGCACTTAGAAGTCTCATGTTAGATCTTCAGGTCCATGTATCTATCATCTTTACTCCTCACTTTTCCTTTTCTTTGCATTCTGGAAGAGCTTTGTCTACATTTCTTGTTCACAACACTGATTTTATTTTCAGCTGCATTATTGTCCCTCATATGTTACTGAAACTTTAATTTCTTTACACTCAGTCTTTTTTTTTTTATGGTTTTACTGCCATTTCATCCCATCCCCCCCCCCCCAACTCTAACATTTAACTGCTTTCTGCCCCTCTTTCATTAGGGCCATGTCATTTTGAAGTAAAAAATCATTGGTGGAGATCTGTTTTTTCTTAAAATCGCCTATCTGATCTCCCCTTTCCCTTTCTGGGGCAACACTGTTCAGCAGGCTCAGCTATGCTTTTCCTGATCAGTGATCACTAAGCAAGAAGAAATCTACCCAGACCTAGCATTTTCTCTGAGTTACCCTGATCCATCAGGTACTGGCTTCGGACCCAGAGCTGGCTGGCCAGTTAGAATGAAGAATTCCGGGGTGCCTGGGTAGCTCAGTGGGTTAAGCCTCTGCCTTTGGCTCAGGTCATGATCTCAGGGTCCTGGGATTGAGTCCTACATCGGGCTCTCTGCTCAGTGGGGAGTCTGCTTCTCCCTCTCTCTGCCTGCCTCTCATCTCTCTCTCTTTCTGTCAAATAAATAAATAAAATCTTAAAAAAAAAAAAAAAAAAGAATGAAGAGTTCCCAGCCCAATTCCCAATGTGGTCTTCATTCCAGTGTAGTTTCGCTGGCCTGAAAGAAAACCTCCTGCCTTCACTGGCTGGCCTTCTGAGGTCTGAATGGTGGAGAACTCAACTAGTACTCAAACCCCGAGTCAACAGAGGTCTTTCCAACCCTTCCCTACTACCTCCAACACTTTACTTTTGTGGAGGAAGATTCTCAGGATGTAACAGTAATATCCCCTGTCCCACTACCCTGCCTGGTTATTTTTTGAGCTATGATCTTCCACTGAATAAAAAAGTATCACTGGGGGAGATTAGAAAGAGGAAGGGAAGGACATCCTGAGGACAGCTGCCTAGGCTCTTTCTGAATTACGGGCAGAGAGTTGGGGAGGACACCGCTCTGCCTCCCTGTTTATAGGTGGTCAGAACTTACTGCCTATATTCTTAAACCTGGCTCTGTTTAGTTTACGGTAGACATTTGCCCTGCTACTTCTCGCTTTTATAACTCTTGAGAATGCAAGTGTTTTTTCTCTACCTTCTTAGGGACTAGTGAGAAGCCTCACAAGGCTGTGTCAGGCCCACCAGGCAGAGACCTTTTTCAATGAGGAAACTTTCAAATGTTTCAAGGGGAAAAAAACATAAGCAAAAATAAAGGCATCCAAGAGGTTCTGCTGGCACTCATCACCTTTGAGAGACTATCTCTGTGCAATGTCACATTGTCCTTTTAAACACCCAGAAATAAAATTCACCTGTGCCTTTCATGTGCCCTCATCGACCCTCCTGTCCTTGGAATTCTGGAAACAGAAACACAATGTTTATGTTATAAACTTGGCAGTGACTGACTTTCCTGAGAAATAAAGTTTGACATTCAAAGGAATTTAGCCATTTAGCCAGTCTTTAAAATGGCGTTTACTGCTAACTCTGACAGAACTCAGGCTTAGGTTTAAGACTTCAAATTCATTTTAGTCAGCTTGGGATTTCTTGTATTTATGGAGTTCAAGCAGCCACTATCTACATGCCAAAACGCCTAATTCTTTTGCTGGACATACTCAGCTTTCTGGCTTTTAAACAGGTAATAACCAGCCTGTGCTCCATTTCAATCAAAATGATACAATTATAAGACAAAAAGAAGAAAGTTAGAAATTCAGGGAAACATTTGAAATAGACAGTAACGTCTTCCAAAATAACAGACATGGAGGGAAAATCATTTATCAATGGTACGTAACTTCTGAGGATCTGATCAAGGTTTATTTCTTCTCAAGAAAAACCACATACACACGCACACATACCCAAAACTTTGTCTTAGTTTCATGGCCTCCTCAGTCATGTAACTCAAACCTTTAATATATTTAACAGACATGAGGAAATGCAAGGAGTCGTGTGTAAAACAAAGGTAATTTGTTGTGTGGCTGTATGAATGTAACAGCCAATGAAACCTGAAAGATCATACAAACATAATTAAAGACCACCCAAAAAGCTGAAACTATCTGGTTTCTTCATTACTGATAACTTCACAAAGGACTGCTTAACAAGATCCACAGTCATGTGTTGGAGGGCTCTGAACCATCTGAATGCCCATTCTACAAAGCCCCCTTCTTAAATATTTACAAAATCATTTGAGCTTTAGCTTCTTAATCTGGAAAATGATTTGATTCTGGATAGAAGAATCAAATGGAAAATGGCTATCAATAGCCTAGCAGAATGCCTGGCGAACTAAGCATACATATTTTATGGTTCCCCCCCCCCTTTTTTAATTTTAAAGCCTTGCTGAGCTTTATTTTGTTAGTTTAAGGTACATTTTGAAAAAGGCATTTTCAGCACTTCAATACATCCATGTATGTAAGTGTGATATAATGACTACACTATATATTTCTGATATATTCTAGCCAAATTCATTAAATCTCATTCCTTGGTGCTCAGTAGATGTTCAGTGTTATTTAGCAATAAAGTCATCTTGCTCTAACTTTTTTGAATCAATCTTTCTCCTTCGATAATGGGAAATTTACATTTGGCTACCTAAAAAAGCAAGTTAGCCATGTTGTCTAATACTTTCAAATTACAAAGTAATGATACAAACATTGAACTATATTTCTACAATTAGGACACAGGGACAGAAGATATATTTCAAATGAACCATTCACTGATAAAGAAGCAACATTCTTAAACATTAAAAATTATTTTTAAAAACATGCTAAAAATAGACCCAGTGGTATTTAATGTGGATTCACGGTAGATTATCTTCTTTGCAACCTGAAGTAACTTGGAAAACTGAATTTTACAAGACCCCACAATAAGCTGGAGCTGACTTTTTCTCAGTGTCAATGGTACCACGTGCCAAATCAAGGGCACTATGGCAGGTCCCTTCCTGGGGGTAAAGCTTGGAGGATGAGGATGACTGCCCCCACGCCCGCTATCTGGCTGACTTTACCACAAAGCAGCCCTGCCCAATGCCTATGCTAATGTGTTACCTCTTGGGCACACACGCCAATACCTCTATCACATAAATCTGAAGAGCTCTGAATAAACAAATCTTTATAACCCCAATAGACAAACGTTATAACCATCATCCTGTCTACCTGCCTTGAAAAATTTAACAAAAAACCCACAACAAAAATCTTTAGAAAATCTGAGCTCCTATCACCTCAAGAAATTTAGTTACACCACAGAGACATCGTACAAGGCAGGGATTCCATGAGTATCTCCTCATTCATTCATGAGCTGCAAAGCGTCAACCGGAAGTCACAAACTCACTTAGACGTCCGCCATTCCTGAGAGTCCACCAACAGAGGGAAAGCATAAATTCTCATACTTTGATATGCACCTTAAGATCATTTTGTATGCAGTTTTGCAAAATCTTGCTACCAATCTGGCACCTTCATCAGCGATAATCCCATCTGATCTCACAGCCCAACCTCCACATCAGGTCTTGCCATGAGGTCACGTGAGCACATATGCCCAACCATCCTAGCTTTTTTTTTTTTTTAACCTAAGTCCCTTCTTCTGCCTTCTGGGCACATGTACTGGTGAAACATTATTGGGGACAACTTAAGTTTCCTGGATTATGTGTCTCAACAATTCTTTAAGTAGGAATAAAGAAATTTTTACTGACCAAGTGGCAGCAAGGCTAAAACTAAAATACAGTTAAAAATCAGAAGAGACAGTACCTACCTCTATTTTACAACTAGAGAACACTGGATTAGAAGGGTTAAGGAATTTAAAAAAAGGGGGGGGGGGTTCAGGAATTTATAGGAAGCAAAGCAGAGTGGAATTTCTGGCTCAAATACTGTATCACAGAGATTTAGATTTCACTTATACCAACATCTTTACTATCGTGGATACCAAATTTGGTCACCAAATTACAAAGAGTCTCCTACAATGCAGTGTAATAAATTCATAGTCAGAACTTCAATATGCATCAAACTGTGATAGGATAGAAGAATCTATAGGCACCGCATGATAAGTGCGACCAAATGGAAATAGATGAGCAGATGAATGCCAACACCTCCAAGCAAGACAGTGTCCAGAAAGGTATTCCTGAAAATGAAAGCCATACGTCAGATGGCATAAAGCTACTGGGACAAAGTTCCGCATGCATAATTAAACAGAAAGATCTGCTGCTTGTTTTAATTTTTACTTGCAAAGTTCTACTTTATCAGATGATTTAACAATGTATAGTGCATAGGATTAGCATAGTAAAAACAAAATACTGTGGTCAGTTATAGAAATTAGTAAGAATAATACACTTTACAAAGTATTCTGACAGTATTTTGTTAAACTTGACATTTTAGGGAAATTATACCCCAGAAACTAAAATATAGCCAACTTCTAGTACACTCTGAACTCCTCTATTTAGATTAGTTTCAATGAAAGCCTAAGAACTCTTTTGGTACGGAATGCTATAAAATCAACCAAGACCTCAAAACATTAGATATAATCCATCATGCAATTATGCTTCTCATTTCTAGCTATCACACCAAGTTATTTTCTCCCATTTCAGCCTTCAAACCAATTTGATGTCATTCCTCATGGAAATTTGTTCGCAACAAAGACACACATATATGCAATAGCCAGTTCCACTGCTAACATCTGTTTTCTTTTACTAAGAAAAACATGGATATGTAAATAGCATCACGTATTTGGTATTCTTTTCTGCCAGAGGTACAAAATTCTCCCCTTTTGGGATGCTACTTAGCAGATGTAAGACACCCTTTGTTGTTGAATTTAAGAATTTGAATTGTTTATTTTCTCAAACTCTGACTTACTGGAGAAGTGCTTATTAATCAGAATTTCTCCTGTTTTAGACAAAGATGCTTTTACCTAGAAACCAGAGAAGACATCAAAGGTATCAAAGAATCTACTGACAACTAAACTAAAAAAGAAAATATAGAGTTCTACTTTTATGACAAGGAAAATTTCATTAGAACATCATCATTAGCTTGGTTGCTAGGAAACAAAATAGGCTCACTCCACTTAACAGAATCCTGCTCGAATCAGAGGTGTGAGGCTTTACTTAGGTAGTACAGATATGGACTTTGGACACTTCACCCATTTTGGGAAGGAAAAAAAAGGCAGAGTGAAATGTCTAAAGCTAGAAGCCTTAATGCAATCATCTGAACATATATCTCACTTAAGAAAATGCAATCTGCATACCATAGCTCTGTGATTCTAAATGATGCATGTCATGGTAACATGGCAGAAATCTTTTCCTCAAGCAATGTCTTATCTGTAACCTTGAACTTAACTCTCACCACAGCTCCAGGAAAGAGAAATATCAGGTTCTTCTGGTCAAATAACAGACTGGAGGAAGGAGGGAGGAATGTCTCCCTCTCTGGGAGTGTACCAAGAGGAATTCCCTAGGCATCCCCCCTTAGGGTTTGCTTTTATTTTTTGTTATTTATTTTTTATTTTATTATTTACATTTTTATTCCTCTCTCCCTATTTATTTGACAGATAGAGTGCACAAATAGGCAGAGCGGCAGGCCAAGGAAGAGGGAGAAGCACGCTCTCTGCTGAGCAGGAAGCCTAACTCGGGGCTCGATCCCAGGACCCTGGGATCATAATCTGAGCCGAAGGCAGATGCTTAACCGACTGAGCCACCCAGGCATCCCTAAGGTTTGCTTTTAATTCCTAACATGGTCATCCAGGTTGGGCAGGGCAGAACTTTTCTGCTATTATGTAGGAAGATGTGAAAATCTTTTCTCTGTCAGTTTCCTTCTTAACTAACCATGGGTACGCAAATTACTAATTAGGGTTACTTTTCTTTCTCTTCAAATTTCTAGGGAGACAAAATAATTAAACTTAAAATTCATCAGGTGCCTGGGTGGTTCCATTGGTTAAGCAGCTGCCTTCAGCTCAGGTCATGATCCCAAGATCCTGGGATGAAGTCCCACACCGGGCTTCCTGTTCAGCAGAGGGTCTATTTTTCCCTCTCCCTGCTGCTCTGCCTACTTGTGCTCTCTACCTCTCTGTCAAATAAATAAATGAAATCTTTAAAAAAACAAAAACAAAAAAACCCTTAAGATTCACAGGAAAAAATACCTTAAAAATCAAGCATTTAGTAAAAAGATTTGAAACAGGAACAAAAAAGAAAAGAAATGCTGGCACTCAGGCAGGAGAACTCTATCACAACATGTAACTTAATATGTGAGTAATCCCTTCTGGGATCTTAAGAGAAGTGGTTAAGCTCATCTGATTTTATCAAAAATAATTCTCGCATTTGTTTTCTCCAGACCTACTCTTAATCAGTTACATTTATGATTATCTTTTGGAAATTAATTCCATTTTGTATTAAAACACAGAGGTCAGACACTTAAGTTTTTATACCTGGGTAAAAGCCCTAGTGTTCTGATTAATTTTTCTAGCGGGTAGTTAGAGGCAGGACTCTAAGGCTTTATCTTCAAATACCCTCTAACCAGCCCGGCTTTTTCACAGAGGCGGCATGGTCAATGCAGACTTCAAGTCCGAGGTCTCACCCCACCGTTCAGGGGAGCTCAACAGGACAATCCTCTAATGCACAGCAAAGTCTCACTTAAGTCGGGAGAACAGGTGAAGAAAGTTACGACAAGGCATAATCTGAACCAAAACAGAACTCATGAAGGCAGGAATTTGTGATGCAAAACAAACTACTTTCACAGGTGCTGTCTCGGTGAGCATCAGCAGTATGTTATGACCATGAGGCTCAGCAAAGGTGTATAATTTGGGATCAGGTCGCTGTCTTCTGTGACCTCTGTACAGTGTAGTCAATTTCTGTGATTTACTACAGCCTCGCTTTCCAGACGGTGAATGATAACCATGCAGGGGCACTCACATGCTGAGTATGAGAAATGTAGAAATAACTTGGCCAGGGAAACCTTGAAAGCAAGGTACATGCTTTTTTCTTTTCTGCTTATAAAGAATTTTAATCAAAATTTAAAATAGGCCTCACCCAATGTGTGCTTTTGTGTTTTGTATGTGGAACCAACCGGGACCCGGGACTCACTGTCAGGGTCCAAAGTGGGAGCCGGTAAGGGGTGTGGATGGGGGATGTAGGTGGGTATGAACTCTAATTCCTAAGTGCTCTCTCCAGTTAGCAGATTCCAGTGTTCCCATTACAAAGTAACATGGTCACTAGTCTATACAATAAACGAGATTCTAGGTACTAGAATCTCACTAGTCTAAATAGTGTGCATTGGTATGACTTTAATTAATGAATCGCAGAATACTGTCTCAAGAAACAGCCCCGCTGGACAGCTTACTTATAAAAGGAAGGAATACATTTTCATTCCCCTATCCCTACATCTCCACCTCCATTATTCTTTGTGTACAGAAGAAACCGTGGCTGAATGGGGCTGTATGTTTGGGAACGGGATGCCAGGGTCTGAAGAGCCTAATGCAGAAAGAGAGTACCGTCTTTCAACAGCATGGCTCCCCTAATGACCATGTGACACCCATTTTGCACACCCTTCACCTTCATTCAACACTGAGCAGGTTCTCTCCAAAGTAGGTCACACAGGGCTTCACCCCATTGAGGGCAAGTGTAACATGACACTCCTCTTGGCAATTTTAGCCCCCATGCAAAGGGAAGGAGATGAAAGGAGGGAAGAGGGAAGAAAAGCTGTGCCTGAGGACACTTGCTGATCCTGACACATGTTCTAATCACTTTGCTTAAGTGCTGACAGAACCCACTATCGTAACACACTTTCCCGCTAGCAGAATGACCTATCCTAAGCACTGGAATAGGAAGTAACAGTTTTGGAGACACAGAATTCAATGGTCAAGGCCGAGGCTGCAAGACTCCTCAGATGTGAATGATGTGAAAACACATCAGCTGTGATTTCTAATAACAGAATGGGCTGTTACAGCCTCGTGTGCCTGCCCATGACAGACAGAGTGCGTGGCTCTCCTTTAAAAATCACCTGGATGGGGGCACCTGTGTGTCTCAGTGGGTTAAAGCCTCTGCCTTCGGCTCAGGTCATGATCTCAGGGTCCTGGGATCCAGCCCCGCATCGGGCTCTCTGCTCCGCGGGGAGCCTGCTTCCTCTTCTCTCTCTGCCTATTTATGATCGCTCTCAAATAAATACATACAATTTTTAAAAATAAATACAGTAAAATAAAATCACCTGGATATGAAACATTTCGATGAAAAACCTCAAAAGCCAGCCTTTATCCACTGACAACCTATTGTACTGCTCTAGATTCTCGGGATAATGGAAGAACCACCAAGATTCCCACTGTCATGGAGCCTACAATCTAGCAGAGGGAAGATACAACCCATATCAACATGGGAAGTGAATTCTATAGCTGGTTAGATAATAAATGGTTTGCAAAAGCAGAGGGGCAGGTCACCACGTGAAATAGGGTGAGCAGAGCCAGCCTGCATGAGAAGATGGGAGCAGAGGGCAAAGTAGGTTGCCCAAAGGATGTGTGAGGAAGAGGTGGCCAAGGGGAGGGAAGGAAGCACAGCCCTGAGGCGGGAGGGGAAAGGACACAGTATCAGAAGGTACACTACCTCTCTCCAATTTTCTTTTTTTATTTTATTTATTTATTTGACAGACAGATCACAAGTAGGCAGAGAGGCAGGCAGAGAGTGAGGAGGAACCAGGCTCCCCACCGAGCAGAGAGCCCGATGTGGGGCTCGATCCCAGGACCCTGAGCCGAAGGCAGAGGCTCTAACCCACTGGGCTACCCAGGCGCCCCACCTCTCTCGAATTTTGACTTCATTTGTCATCACTACTTGCCAGCACAGAACAGCGACGCAGCTCATGTTTACTGAATGACTTTGGAGGCAGGAGGTACAACAATGTCCAATGAACAAATGCAATTCAATCGACAGGCTGGGTTTCCTAAGAGGCTACACGCAAAAGGTACTGGTGGAAGGTTTAGCAGATTTTCAAGTGAGTTTCAGAAGCTCAACTTCACATCCAGGAACACTCAAGGAAAAGTGGAAAAGCGGCTTCTGCTACATAAGGAGCAATCCCTCACACAATCTACTTGTGGCCAGAGTCCAACCACAACCTTCTCTGAAGGAGAGAGAAGGCTGCAAGAGGAGGAGACAAGGACTACACAATTAGCAGGCAGGCAGGCAGACGTGAACACCCTCTGTCTATCCCCTACCCATGACGGGGCGGGGGGGTGGTGGTGCCAACTCTCCCCGTGACACTGTCTCAACAGGACACCTGCATGGACCTCAGGCCTCAGAGATAACCTTCTAAGTAAAACAAAGAAGGTCAAACACAAAAAACAGGCTACATCAAGTGCGCGAAGTAAAAAGAAAGAAAGTGCTAAAGGATTCAACGACAGTAAGAAAAGAACCATCCTCTCACTGCTCCACAGTGTGTCACTGTAAAGGCTTCCAAATAAACAGCCACGTGGGCAAAAGAAACCAGAAGCCCATAGTTCCAACATATATGTTTGTCTCTACAACTACCTTCCTTATCAATGTGACAGGCAACCAGTAGGAGCTACTGAGTCCTCATTTCAGACAAATCCTATTTTTTAATTTATTTATATTAGAAGATTTTATTTATTTGAGAGACAGAGAGAGAGTACAAGTAGGCAGAGCAGCAGGCATAAGCAGGCTCTCTGCAGAGCACGAAGCTCAATGTGGGGCTCGATTCCAGGATCTTGGGATCATGACCTGAGCAGAAGGCAGACCTTTAACCCACTGAGCCACCCAGGTGCCCCTATTTAACTGAGAACAGAAGACTAACATTTCTGGAAAACCTAATGTTTATTACCGCACTCCTCTCACAACCTCCCCTTACTCCCTTTTCAACCTTTTAGTTACTTTTAATTTCTCATTTATATTTAGACCCACTCTTTCTAATACCTGAATGCACATTATCATGGGCTTCTTTCCTAAATTCTGCTAAAAATCTTCAATTACCCTACCTTTTCATGTGTTACAAAGAAAAAAGGCTGTGAAAAATCTCCATTGTCACTGCATCTCATTAGAAAGAAAGCATTATAAAATAGTTTAGGACCTAAAAAGAGAAAATCATTTTATTTATAATGGAAGTTATACCTAATAGCAGTTATTAAATGCAATTTTGTCTAGAAATTATTTTTACAAAATCTGTATGTCACTAATCTTGACAAGAAGCTCCTTCTTTTCACCTTTTAAATAATCTTCTCTAATCCAACACAGATACTTGTAGGATTCTGTCATCTTTTGTATTCTGGGAAAATTAATTTTTCCTTTGGAATCAGCCTACTTTAAGTGTTTTTTTTTTTTTAACTTAAAAAATAAACAGCCAAGTTAAAATACATAGTTTGGTGTGGGGGGAAAAAAAAAAACAACCCTCGTAACGTATACACCTTCAATCTGCTCAATGAAATGCAATGGTTGAAAAAACTGTATCTACATATGCAGTTAAGGTTTTCTGATTTACCTGTGAAGAAAAATTTACTTTTGCTTTTCAACTGTAGGGTAAAAGACATTTGGACATTGTTCATAAAGTTCGGTATCACGTTCATCCAACAAGTATCCCTTTTGGGTCAGGGAGGGGGAGGAAAGGGCACGTGCCCCTTCAGGTATCTCTAGGTAGGGATGCTGGACTTTTATAAAAGATTCCCTGTCGTATTATGACCCAGTGCTAAAAGGCAGGCCTTTACCTTGCATTCTGCTCCTTTAACCCCGTGTTACCTCATTTTTAAGTGCTGTAAGGAGCCAGCTTAAAGAAGGCAGAAGAGTATCAGAATCCCTCCCAGAAACACACTGTAATACCATGAGCAGTTCTACTTCACATGCAACCACTGCGGGGTTTTGGGGTGGGGAGGGGGGGGGAACCCTTTTTAAACCTACCTTTCCAAAACCTTCTCAGTCTGAGAAGAAAAAAAAAATTATGAGGGGAAAAAAAGCTTGAAATTTACTAACAAGGAAATGAGTATTTAACAAAGGTCGAAACAGCAAAGCTGAGCAAAGGGCCTGTCTCTGCTTGACACTGCACAGCAGAAAAACCTTCAGTGACCAGCTGTGCACAAAGCTCGAGCGTGGCCCATCTCCAATAATAGACAAGGAGCGGGTTTTGAATCAAGGTGGTTTCCATTTAAGAAAAGCATTCAGTAATTTCTTGTTCCCCTCATCATGGCCAAGCACACTAGAGGCAATAGTGCTAGGAAATGGCCCTGCTGTGAAGGGAGCGAACTCCCTCTCCACCTATATTGAGTACTGAGTACGGGATTAGGCGTCAGCTAAAGCCACAGTGTTTCTGGAGAGGAAACCAAGAGGGAGACACCAGGTTATAAAAACAATGCTTTCTTCCCTGCTGAGTTCTGTGGTCACTTTATTGCTCTCGACATTTTTCCATACACGTTAAATTAACGTTAAATATACTGACTTACCCTCTACTTTCCCCTAATGATTATTTAAATATATTAATACCAATTACAAGAGGAAGAACGCAGTAGTGTTTAATTCCATGGCAACTATAATAACAGGGTTTAAAGATGCTTACGAAACAGGTTCTTCTCATATACCATCTCCCTCTTTTTACAACACTCTACCCCACAAACACAAATTTCTAGTCTTGTAATGATTGACCAAGCTTTTTATATACTATGCATAAATTCAGATAAAATTGCCAAAATGAGTCCTTCCCTGAGGACAACAGCCCGACACAAATCTCAGGCTTTTCTTTAAAAAAAAAAAAAAAAAGCCATAAAAAGCAATCACTTAGGAATACTGACCTTGCTGTTGTTCACTATCTGCTTCAGCTTTCGAAGAACCTGGTGCAACAGGAAGGGGTCGAGGTGGTCGGGGCTTTGGTGTGGGAGGCGAGATTCTTTTCCTTCCAATATATTCAACGTAAGTTCCCGGAAAGTCCCCTCTTTCCCCTGTGGTTTCATTATAACCATTTAACCAGCCGATTTCTTCAGGCCTGGCTTCCTGTCCATCACTGAATCCAAGAGCTACTAAGGACCCTTTATTCACAGTCAAGACATCACCCAAGTGCAAGTCAATATCTTCGTCTCGTTCCTTTTTGTAATCATACAGTGCTCGGTATTGGTAGCCCTCGGCACTCATGGTGGCGAGTCTGGGACCATGCAACAGAGCAGTCCGGTTTCCCGCTGCAGTCTGGTCTTATGTTTCTGTGGAAAGTGAATTCAGAGTGTATGTTAAGATTCCTAATACGTGTCCAGCAGAGGACAAAGGACAACTCTCCAAAGGTTTAAGAGGAGAGGTGACTGGCTGTCCGGCTGTCCATCTGTCCTCCATCAATGGTGTGACTGAAGACAGGGTGCCACTTCCTCTGCGGCCCACAGTCCTCCCACTGGCTTCCTTTTCAGCAGCTCGTCAACACTTGGCCTCCAGGCTGATTCTCGCAGCGCGGCCCAATCCTTTCTGACACTCTTGTCTCACTGTCCATCTGGTGTCTGATTTGACTGTGTCACTCCACACGCGAGCTTCACCTAGCAGAGGAAAAACAAGACTTATGAATGAGCATCACACTTTGCCATCTGTGTGAATTTGAATTTCTATTTCCATTCAACAAGTATTTAATCAATTTGGCATACACACTCGGGCCAGCGTGCTATTGCTCAACATGATATATACAACAAAGATTAGTGAGACGGTCCCTGCCTTCCAAGAACATTAGGCAGGGGTGGCAGGTGTGCTGGCATGTGGCAATGTCTCTCAGATAAGAACGGGACACAAGGAACCGTAACACTAGGGAAAGTGCAGAAGACAGGCAGAGACGAAACGCTGTTGGGTTCTGGCGAGGGAGAAACCCGCGTCTAACTGCAGGGATCTAAAGACACAATGGAATGCGTGGCATGAACTTAGGTACAGATGTGACTAAGCAAATGTCCTATTCTGGGAAGAGCTAGAACAGGCAGTCCAAAGCGTCTGAAGCCAAAGAGGGAACACTAGAACTGGATTAGAAAGACAGGGAGGGGTTATGTGACATGACACATGCCTGCACTGAGCTTGGGGCGGGGGGTACTCGGGAGCCACTGAAGACGCTTAGAGAAAGGGGAGCAACACCCTGAGAGACGGGCACTTGAAGAATCTCAGTCCAACTACGGTGAGTGGAACGGATGGGCAAAAGGGATGAAGGTGGGAAGATGAAAGTTGACTACGGTGGTGTGGGCGAAAGGCCCCGAGCGTGTGAACCAAGGTGGCAGAAGGTAGGGAAGGGGAGGGATGAAGCAAGAGACACTGCAGAGAAAGCACGAGTGCGGTGGTGATGCCTGAATCAGAATCAAGACAGAACAGGAGCAGAAGGCCAAACCGGAGTTACCTCCAGTGGGCTTTAGGGAATGCTGGGCACACAACTGCTAGTGTGGTGGGGCTCAGGGGCAAACCCAGCCTGTGATTCAAGAGAGGGAACCCGCTACAGATTTGATCAGCTGCAAATAAGGTGAGACTGAACTCAGTGGCAGGGAGGAGCTCCCAGGGGAAAAAAAAAAAAATATCGGAGGTTAAAAAATCATCCGAGGCTCAAACACACTGGGGTTCACTGAAAGCAGCCTTGAAAGCAAAGTCAAGGTTTGGAGACAGGCTCTGTCGGTCTTACCTGGGAAACAACGGACAAGAGGATTTGGGTGGGAAAAGGTGATCCCTAAGACCAAATCCTTCAGGGGCCTCCAGTAGGGGGAAAGTGAGGCAAGGCTAGGTAACCCAGGGTTCTGCATCACCCTATCATCAGTGACTTCTGAGAAACCAGCCACCAGTCTAGAGACATCGAGGACAGTCTGTGAATTGAAGGAGTTAAGAACCTGGAGAGGAAGTAGAAATGGTTGCCTGAGATTACCCTGGAAAGACAGCCTGGTGCAGGGGGAAACCAGCAGTGCAAGTTTTTGCTTTTCTTGTAACGTAGTGGAAGCAGAGGAATTAAAGACTCTCTAGACAGAAAGTCAGCACGTGGCCTGCCAACAGCACAGGGCATTCATGTAACACTTTGCACTCTGGTCACTTCTCAGCACTATCTTCATTATAAAAAGTAAAAGCAACTGAAAGGTTAAAGTTAAGCTGGCTGAGCAGCAAAGCAATAAATGAGAGCCACATAACATCAGCGTGCTATATCAAAGAGAGCTCCGTGAGTTTTAATGCGGGGGCCACTTGAGAAGTTCAGTATTACAGGAACTCGCCAGTGTGTGCATCTTAATATGCAAAATCTAATCACAGCTCACGATGCTGGTATTCAGAAGTGTCAAGTATTCAACTTTATGTGGTTAGAGACTCTTTGTGGTAGTACTGTAACACTCTTAGGAAAGTTAATGTTAAAAGAAGCAAAAACAAACACTGGAAATCTTTGAGTAGTAAGAATACTAATTTGAGACAGTAGTCTTAACTTTGCATTTCATTTGTCAGATTAAGAAAAAAAAACTAAAGCAACTAACATGGTGTATTAGAAAAATAAACTGTATTATGTTTGAAGACCACCTCTCCGTTTGATGGATCCAGAATCAAATTAAATATTCACAGAAGAAATTCACACAAAAATGTAGGACTAGCAAATCTCATTTTTAGTACTAATGTACTCTAAGGAACATGAAAATTTACATATCCCTAAATGCCTGGAAACCAGGCAACATGCCTAAGAATAATTTAATTCCTCCAAATCTGCCTTGAAATTTTTGTTAGCTTTTCCTGGCAATGTAGGTCTTTTTGGGGGTGAAAAAAAATCCTCAACTAGTACATTGGATAGATCTTTCCACCAGCTGCTGCCTATGGCTTGTTCTATTTCAACAACCCAGTGGGCCAGTTCGGTGAGATTTTTAACAGAATGGGGAATATTATATCCACCCCCTTGTTCTCCCTTTCTCCCTCTCTCCCTGTCTGTCTCTCTTCTTTACTCCCTTCCCTACACAGTCCTCAGCAACCACCAGGGCCCCTGGTCACAGCACGCCTATGCAGATATGCAATGGTCCTGAAGAGGAGACACCATACTAAGAGGTCCCATGACGGGTCAAGGTTTTACCAACCTGAAAACTATGCTTATGTTAGCCTGAGGCTAAATCTGTGCAAAGAGAAAAATTACCCCAAGGAACCTGATGACTGAGAGTAGCAATCCCCAACCCAGGTGCCAAAGACCTAGATGTCTCTACTAATTCCCAACCCTCACTGTTTTTAAAAGGAGAAACTTAACTTTCTGTGTGAGAAGAGCTGTGCAGAATTCTGGGTCTTCGTCTGATTCAAAAACAAAACGCAAAACAGGGCACCTGGGAGCTCAGCAGGTTAAGCCTCTGCCTTTGGGTCAAGTCATGATCTCAGGGTCCTGGGATTGAGCCCTGCACCGGGAGGGAGCCTGCTTCCCCATCTGTCTCCGCCTGCCTCTCTGCTACTTGTGATCTCCCTCTGTCAAATAAATAAAATCTTTAATAAATAAAATCAAAACAGAACTAAACAAAAAAACCAAAATCAACAAAACCCTCATCTTCTGTGATGCTAGGATTATAAGAACACACCACATTCCTGTCTTCTTGGACTCCACAACATCAAGGCCAGGAAGACCAATCCATACAATTCAAGGTTGGCCAAAAGTTGGCACCAGCTAAGCAGTTGGAGAGCAACGTTGTAAGAGAAGAGCAAGCACTGACTAGTCATCTGGGCGGCAACTGGACAGTGTCCTGTGGCCAAGTGCACAGCGGCCTTGGCTGGGGAGAAGGGGCGGGCACCTCAACCCCGACGCAGGCCACATACTTTCTCCTGACAGCCACACCCATTTTGAGGACTGTCACTGTCATCATGGTCATCACGGGCATTCTCTAACACTTACTGGGAGCTGGATGTGTATTAACTCACTCAACCATTGCCACCTAATGTTCATTAGGAACTACGCGTTCATTAACATGGTCGCTCTTCTCCATAACCCCAAGGCAGCACTATCAGTAGTCTCACTTTGCAGAGGAGGAAACTGAGGCACAGAGAATTGAGTACCTTGGCCATGGTAACACTCAGCAACTGGGAGCTCGAATCCCAGTTAACATTCTAGCCGTCTGGCTTCAGGGTCACGACTTTTGACAGCACTAGAACCTACTGCCCAAATTCAACATGCTTTGCTGACCGAGGACAGCCCAGGTATGTCCACAGGGTCAAAGATGCAGATTCTTTACCGGCACATTCTGACCCCCTCAGATTAATCCCGAATGTCTGTTTTTTATTTACTCTCTGTGACAGTGGCCTCACTGATAGTGTTGGTGGCTCTTTTACAAACACACCTAACCAAAAAAGCCACTACAACTTGGCAAGAGTTCCAGCAAGTTCAGGACCCAGTATCTTGGACAATGCAAATTTTCTTGCAAAGAGACTTCAGTAAAATGCATCCTTGCCAAAGAAATCTATAGACTAGTGAATGAGAGAATACGGGACACAAACTTCTGGAAGGCTGCCCACTTCTGGAATCCTGCCCACTTCTGCTCTATGAGCTGACACTTCTGCCACCTGTATCCCTCTTGGCATCTATGGATATCCCAGGCCCGTGACTACACAATTTCTAACAACTCAGCTCCTCCCTAGGGGAATACATGGAACATTAATCCATAGTCACACAACTATCTTATCTAGACAACAAGTTCTTTTTTCTCTTACCCTCACATTCTCTCCAGGACTGCAGAAGACTCAGCAGCCTGAGACATTGGCAGCACCTGTGTAATGTAACCCTCCTAGGATCAATCTGGAGCTGAAACTGCCCACACAACAGGATATATGCTGCCCAGATTATAAGACTATGCCTCCAATCTCTTTGGCTACATTCACCAGTCTGGTGAACTATTTCCACCTAGCTCCAACACAACTGTTAACACAGTAAAGGTTTTTATAGGTTTCTATACCCACCCAACCATAATTTAATGTTTTCAAATAAGCAATGCAATTTTATGATCTAGGTGCCAAGCTAGCGCATAAGTTACAGTAACAAAAGATAAAAAGGAATTTTATAAACAAGTAACTAACTTATTCTTACATAATACTGCATGCAGCAGTTCGAAATTTCTTTGATGGTAATTACCGTGTTCCAGTCTTTCAACCCTTTTAAAGTCTGCCTGCCTGCAACACCACTAATCGATGTATATTTTCTCTCTTTGCTAGGACACCGTGCAATTCCCATTTTGTTCTCCAAAATAAAATTGTGTCTGATGCCTGACAATCAGCAACCCATGACTTCTTAATGTAGAAAGGCCTGAATGTAAACTTTCAATTTAACCCTATAACCCACAGGTATTCTGGCAAAGAACCAAACAAAGTTCTTTGAAAAGTCCTCTGGCTGTGCTGACTTACTCATTCCCCTTTTACAAAGGACAAGGATTTAGCAAACGTGGTGAGGAGACAGGAATATAGGGCATTTAAAAATCACTTGAAGTAAATCAGGATACGCCTGTGATTCAATGAGCAGTTTGCCACTGGGTCCCAGCACACAGTGGGTCTTCACCTCGGCTGCAAAGGCAACGGAGGGTTCCTGGGCCCACAGCCCATATTTCCCTGCATTCCATCTCTCCACCCTCCCCGGGCTAGCTCTGAGTCTAGGGCAAGCTCCCAACCTAAATTCACTGTCTTTTAAAGACAAATCATTTAAAAATTTCTTCACCTGTCCAATGCAATGTCCTGGAAATCATAAAAATCAAAGTTAGAACAAACTTAGATTAAGCCTAAAGTAAAAGTCGTCAGATATCCTCAATCATTTTCAAACCAACCACAATGCCTTACTGGCTGGGAAGCTCAGGGTGGAGTCCATACTGTGGGCAAGCCTCCTGGCTGCAGCCCTTCTTGGGCTGGAGGAGCAGTGGGGGTGGGCAGGACACAGGAAAAGCCCAGGTGAAACAACACGGAGGCAGGATCTTCCAGAAGGCAAAGTGATGACACAGAACTGGAACACTTCAGGAAGGGCAGAGAAGGGAGGCCCAGGTCCAGCTGCAGTCCTCACAGGAGGCCAGCAGAAAGATACTAGTGCTCCTGCTGCAGGTCCAGAGGGGCCTGAGAAACATACCCTACCATCCAGGCAAGGCTGTGCATGGGGTTGACAGTTCCAGTTTCCTGCACCATCACAGGGAAAAGGCCCATGGAAATGGCTGTGGAACTGAATGAGATGATCTGAACCTCCTCCTCTTGTGAAAATACAATGCGATTTTGCAAAAGTCTTAACGAGATTAGTATAAGCACTGAGCTTCAGACAAAGGCAGCTGTCCCCATCACTGTCCAGATTTTTTACCTTGGGCAAGTTACTCAGATCTCTCTGTGGCACAATTTTATCATCTGTGAGACAGCTACAATAAGCAAACTTACACCTCCCGGGGTTACCATGAGAATTAAATGAAATTACATATATAAAGTGCTTACCTCCATGCTTGATAATTAGAACTTAATATAATTAACACCACCATAGTGTTTACTATGCGTCAGGCACAGCTCTTAAGAGTTTTGCACAGAACTCGATGAACCCTCACAACCATCCTAGATATAATTACTAACCCTATTTTACAGATGAGAAAACAAGCACAGAAAAGTTAAAGGCTTTGCCTGATGTTACATAGCTAGTAAACTGCAGCTATGTTATTACTGGTATCATTACTCCTATTTATTTATACTATTTATACTATTATTACTACCATTTATATGATCCTTACTTGAAACAGGAATATTTGCTACGAGTTTTTGTTTGCACTGCTTCTAAAGGCTAGCGAACTCTTGTAAAGGAATCCTCAAGTTAGCCTAAAATAAAACTCTCTGCTGTCCCTTTAACTCCTTTTCAGAGTAACCAGACACAAAAAGCCTGCTTGTGGACTTTGCCCACCTACTTCTCTCCCGCTGAAGGAAAGGGGTGGCTCTGGAGGTCCTGGCAGAGGAGACGTGGGAGGGGCCAAAACTCCTCTACAGCAAGGTCTGGTGGAGGCTCTGCCCTCAAACAGGAAAAGAGTCCTTCATGGACTAAAAAGGTAGCTGAGTTCTGAGGCTTCAGCCCTAGGTCCTCTGGGGTCTGAGTCCAGGGTCTGGACCTCCTGGGTCCAGCCAGGAAGTAGAGGGGCAGCATGCCTGCCCAGGCACCTGGCTCTATTAACTCACTCTTGCACAGGGGACTCTCGGGGGTGATCCTGAACCTGAAAACTATTCTGAGGACAGGTGCCTGTGGGTATGTATTTGATTTACTTTAAGGAAAACAATGCTGGAAAGATAAAATCTCCAAAGATGTTTTCATAGCAGAATTTTTTTTTCCCAGCAAAAAACTACACTATGCTCATTATACACTGGGGGGGGGGGGGAGGGTGGAAACCAACCAACATAAGCCAAACAGACAAGTTTATGAGTAATTATGTAGTCTATTTTTCAGCTCATTTGGCATAATGCACATGGAATGGCCTTTAATCGCCATTTTTTAAGGCAAGTAATTCCAATAAGAGAGTTGGCAGAAGCATAGCAAGAAATCACATTAGGATGGAGATGGAGGAGTCAGAGAAAAAAGCAATACCATGAATATTTTAAAAACTACTTACAACCTAAGTTCTCTATTAAAAACAGTCACAGAATTTATATTGTGCCTTCTAAGGTATAAAAACCAAATTCATAAGCCGTCCTTCCACTGGTAAGTAACCTCATTTTCTGAGAGCTTCACTAAGAGGCTCCATTCTCTTGAGTTCACTGACAAATTCCTGTTCCCTCCAAAACAGATCTGTGGGGAGCCCATCGAAATATGTAATGTACAGAAAGAAGCATTTCCCATTTTCTTCTGCACGGTGTATGCCCCACAGGTGAGTGCCCAATGGCTCCCCACATAGGCAGCCATT
Organism: Mustela putorius furo; assembly: GCF_011764305.1. Classification (NCBI taxonomy): domain Eukaryota; kingdom Metazoa; phylum Chordata; class Mammalia; order Carnivora; family Mustelidae; genus Mustela; species Mustela putorius. The sequence continues at coordinate 2,719,138 of NW_025421294.1, forward strand.
ATCTCAGCTCTTTATCATCTACCTGACCATAAAATCATTTTCTTTAAATCTGCTCATTCACCATCTCTTTATTCAATAAAACACATTTCGGGAATCACAAAATGCAAAGACAACAGAAGATGAACTGAAACTGTCCCTATTTTAATGAGTAAGTGGACAATCTTTCAGAGTGGATGCCTTTTTAGAACCTGACCCATGAACCACCTAAGAAAAAAATAAATTCTGCACAACACATTACCTTAAAAATTACATGGCAATTATGGAAAAATGTAATTAACATGTATGGTCACTTTTAACAACACAAGATTTGGGCAGGTGGTGTATGTTTACATTTAAGATACAAAATCCTTCAAAAATCGGCTGAGGTGCAAGTGGCATTTCCAGAAATAAACGCATACTACCAGCACCACCACCAACAACCAAAACATCTATTAACAATTTATTGTACCACTTCTGTTCCCCAAAACTAACTTTATACACTGTGGGGATTTCCTGATCTTAATAAATACGAATTTCAAAAAATAGCTAAGAAAAGACAATATAATTAGTTGAAGGGAAGGGAAGTGCTTTTTCACCCTATCAGCATCACACATGTGAAAGAACACAGTGATAACATCATTTTACAAAAGCAGATAAAATAGCAGATAGACACGTGTACACTAGAGTTCTGTTATGCAACTGACAAGAACAGGTCCCAAATCAGGATGGAAGTTAAAAAGCAAAAGCACCTCACACTTTGAAAGCCAATATGAGATAGACAGATCTTCCTCCCAATCAGAAAAACCTATACACTGTTAGGAATAAAGTAGGACTATCTACTACCTACCTGCGACAGGAATGTAAAAGCTGAAGAGGCCAGCAGTGACATAACCCAACAATTCTGCAAGGCAGGTAGTCGCCTCCATGGACCTTTCCAGTTTAAAGCTTGATTCTAAACCAAACACATTTTCTCAAACTTTAGAGGGACACTGCCTACCCCCCAACAACTTTTAGGGTTTTTTCTCTGTAACAACCAAAACACTTGCTTCCCAAAATTTAAGCAACTTCTGTTTCTAAGAAACTACCCTCTATTGATTTGAACTGTTTGTTTCGAGGACAGTGTGCGCTATCAAAAACCTGTTTGATATTTTGAGAAGAGGGGGTTCTTCTTTGAAGATAAAAGCTGTTTGTGGTCTTCTCTGCAGAACTCCCCAAATTCCCAATGATTTGCACCTTGAAGATCCATTACTCTTAACAACGTGCCTCAGATATGAACCTGTCTTCTCCGATCTTTTCTAGCTAATACCTACCCATCTTTAGAGTTGCAAAACGAAACCCGAGCTAATGAAACATTTAAATACAATTCAACATGAATGCCTGGGTCAATAAACTCTGTGAATGTCCCGCCTAACAACTAAAACCTGAACCTCATTACGCTGAAATGACAATCTTATGCTGCACTCAAAACCCGGAACTGCTTCACCCAGTCGTACTTCACACTGAATGACAAAGAGAAAAAGAAAAGAACAGAAAAAGAAAAAAGGGGGAAAAAAGTGTTGCTTCCACAGTCATAAAAGCTCCAAATAAAAAGTAAACTCATACTGGGCTACCAACCGTGCTGCAGCTCCACCAGAGATTAACGGTGGAAGTGAGACCTTTTCGATATTAATAGCTCTCAGAGAAGCCCAAGAAATTCCCCAAATCCAGTTCACACGCGTTCTGCGTTCAACATGTAACAGCCATTGCACTCACACCCTTCCAGTTCATGCTCAAATTCTGGTTACCGAAGTATGTATCTGTACAGGAGGGGCAAGCCTGAGCTTTTCAGTTCTCTTTGTCTTGTGATCTGCGGGGCAGTTTCTGCTCTTGGGAAGTGTTAGAGCTGTGGCTGCCAGACAATTCCCCACGATATTTTAGCTCGGGCTTGCCACACTCTTGCTCTCCCTTGCCGGCTCCATATTGCTGGGCAGGTCCCACCAGTCTCGACCCGCGATAAAGCTGGGCTTCCGGGCTGTTGGAGGACCCCATCAAATATGCCTCCAACAACCTGTCCAGGCCCAGCCGGCACTAGACGCCTTTTGGGCCCCAGCGACCAGCCTCCCCGAGGAGCACTTCCCCCACCCCGGAAGAGGAGGAAGGCAAACTTCGGAGGGCGGGGGCTCCCGGCGAGCTCCGGGGACCACCGCCGCCCCACCCGCTCGGAAGAACGGCCGGAGCAGCGGAGCAGCGACCCTGGTTGCAGCTGGAGAACGCGGGGGGAGACTCCACTCCTTCCCGCTAACTCAAAGGCAACGGTCTGGGCGCTCTCCTCCGGTGGAGGACCCCGGAAAACTGCAGCAAGGAGGACAGTAAGGACCCTCAGAAGTGTGCGGTAACCAAGGGGTGGGGACAAGCCCGAGATCGCCTGCAACTCGGGGGACGAACGAGTCCGGCGACGTGCAGAGCCAGCTCGTTAGAGGACCGGGGAAACGGGAGCTCAGAAGCCGCCGGAGCGCGCAGAACGCTGGCCGAGAACCGGCGATGCCGGCGGCTGGCCCGCTTTCCCCCGGCTCGGCTCTGCAGAAGCGGCGGCTGGTGACAGGAAGAGAACGGCTGCAGCCGCGCGCGCACGCACCGCCTCCCCCTCCCGGGCACACACACACCCGGACCCGCTGCCGCCGCCTACCTCCCCCGCCGGCCGGCTTCCTTCCTCTGCGGGGCCCAGGCTGCAGCGGCGGCTTCCGACGCGCTTCTGACCCGGCCCCGACCCGCCTGTCGTTCCCGATCCGAGCTCGGCGGCTCCAACCCGCTAGCCCGCCGCCCTCGTCGCAGCCGCTTCCTCCAACTCCGCTCCGGCTGCTCGCGACTCCTCTCCGTCAGCCCGCAGCTCCAGCGCCCGGCCCCGGCCCCGCCTCCGGCCCGGCCCAGCGCGCCCCGCCCCCGAGCCCGAGCCAACCAGCGCGCACGTCTCCGCCCCTCTCCGCTGGCGCCGCGCCCTCCGCCGCTGCCACTCACTGTGCCGGCCAGCGAGCCGGGCGGCCGGAGGGGTGGAGCTCCGGCTCTGCGGACCCTTCCTGCGGCCGGGCTAGCCTTCCGCCCGCGGCCGCGGGGATGCCCCGGACGGCGGGACCGCGCGCCACCTCCGCGGTAGAGCACTCTGGGTCTGTGCCTGCCCGCGGCATCGCCAGCTGCCGGTGTCTCCGAGACCAGAGACGGTGGGGCTGGGAGAGAGGTGGAGGGCGAGTTCAGACTTAGAGGCTGCGTCTCTAATCAGAGTGTCTGGAGACGAACTCCATCCAGCCTCTTCACAGCCCCCAGCGCCCTAGCCGAGTGCCAGGAGCGGGGAGGACTCAGATTCCAGGGCTCGTCAAGGCGGGAAGGCCATGTAATTCCCAGCCTCTCCAGCACGGCCTCGGGAGTGGGCGGAAAAACCACGCCACCCGCGTGGCGCCCGGGGGTGAACGAAGGGTGAAAGGGTGAGCCGGAGGAGCTGGTGCCCGCAGGCTGCCGCGAGCTCCAGCAGCCCGGCACCGCTGCCACCAGGAGCCAGGCGGGCCCACGAAAAGGGAAGAGCGTTTAATGAGGAGGGCGCACGCTGACTGATCCCTTCCAGCCTCTGCATCACCGAGCAAATGTAGGTCGATCAAGCGGACCATGGCCCCTCTCCTTGCTCAGGGTGTCGGCAGTGGAAGCTCTCGTAAATTATACTGTCCCATAAATTCGCTTCCAAATGCAGATTAGCCCACTAACAATCATTACTAAGTTGCTCAAAAAAATGTGATGTTGGTTCAGACCTTCCAATGACGGGTAAGATGCACTGCGAGCAACTTGGGTTCTGTCTGCCCTTTAAGATTAAGCCCCGTTAAGAGTCCGCTGTTTCGACCTCTGTTTCCAGATTCCTCTTTCAGCAGTTTTGAGATCCGCACCCACCCAGTCTGCTTGCCCTAGAGCACTTTCTTTAGCTCTCTCCCCATTTCCTTGCAAGGATATTCCTTTTTTTTTTTTTTTTTAAACAAGCATTTAAACTTTTGTCAAACTCTGAATTTGGTGCTTTATTCCCATGGGTGTTGGAAGTAAAGAACACCCTGAAATGTCTGTCTTGAGTATCCTCAGAGAATAAAATCATTTTTAAAGGTGACTCACACTCTAACAGAAGAGTTAGTTCCACCTCAGGTATCAGGTATTGGCCTTTCTATTATTCCAACATGTCTCTTGAAATGGAGGCAGAGAGAGAGCTACCCACATGTTTAAGAATCCACTTAATCTGAAAGTTTACTCAAGCGACGTCCTTTCCACCTACTCTATGAAATGAAGGGCCTCATTTATTGTTTCCCTGAGCTTTGTAACTGAAATGAGGTGTCTCATCCTGTGATAGAATTACTTTGACCCAATCCAATAAGCTGAGCTGTAAGTGGTGTGATGTTTACAGTATTTCCTTAAGGCTTGGGTCTGAAGAAACCCTACAAGCCATCTCCTCCTTCTGTACGTGAGGAAATCCTGGAAAGGGACTTAGTATCGTTAGGATGGGGTTCTATTCCCCCCAAACCTAAAACCGCATGAAATCTTTAATTAAGCTTCCTTTTTTTAGATGGTCTTCAGCAATTTATGTTATATCTTCTTTCATCTTTTCCATCATACTGGACCACAGAGCTTAAGTCCAAAGAGTATTCCATGGGAGGACAATAGGGCTCTTTTTTGATAAACTAAGTTCAGTCTTTGTTTCATCTGTATTGATACCTGCCCCCCCATCACTAACAATAGCTTTTTTGTTTCCATTTTCCACTGATTTCTATGAATAAAAAGCAACGGAACAGCAGTACCCAGACTTTAAAATAAAGCTTTTTCCTAAATAAAATCTTATAAGCTACATGATGAGGCCAAGGGGAACCTCTAGGTCTTTGGGCAAGCGTTGTTATTCTCTCCTGGGGAAGTGTTGGAAATGCAAATTCTCTGTCCTTACTGAATCAGAAATGCTGGGGCTGGAGCCTCACAATGTTTAAGTAAGCCTTGCAAGTTGCCTCACACAAGAGGAGGTTTGAGAGCCTCTGCTCTAGGCCTAGGGCATCTGGGCACACAGACTGAAAACCACTGCAAGGAAATGCTCGAATGGCCACAGAAACACCACCGTTCCATTCAGTAGCAACCAAACTACTGGCTGCCACATGGTGCTACCACTACCACCAAGGAGCTCAAAGTGTCAAAGAATGTACAATTTCTTAAAGGGATGTCATATACATTTGGTGACGATGAAGGTGGTTTGAAGTCAGACCTAACAAAGACAAGGACCCCCAAGCAACATGAAAGGCTTCCAGCAGTCACAGCAAGCTAGGGGTCCTCACTAAAGATGACTGACAGGATACTTTCTTATTTGCCACCATCACTCCAGCTACTGTAATAATGTGAGGGCCAGAATACAATTCCTTTAGACTCAAAACCCAAGTATGTAGTTTAGGATTCAAAAGCCAAAATATAGCAAATACAACAAATGCCTTTGAGCCTTATTTCTCAAAGAGAGGTCTATAAATCAGCAGCACCAGCACCATCTAGGAGGTTCTTAGAGATGAAGCATGCCAGGCACTATCCCAGACCTACTGAATCACAATTTGCATTTTAACAAAACTCCCAGGTGACCGATGTGCAATATACAGGTTGCAAAGCTCTGTCTCAGCAGGCGTCCTCAATTCTGGCTATAGCCCTTGTAATTGCCTGGGAAATGTATACAAATCCTGATGCCTGGTCTGCACCCCAGAGAGATTATATCAAAACCTCTGTGGGCACAACAGAGGCATCCCTCCAGTGTGAAGCTGGGATGAAGAACCACTGCCCTGGAGGATCCAGGTAGGAAAGATGCCATCAGGAAAGCCAGCTGGGAGAGATGGAGCCCAAATGGCTGATCTTACAGGAAGCAGCTGGTACTAGCGTTCAATGGTTGTTACCACACAGGAGCGTGAGCCCAGATTTGCCAGACCTTCCAGTTTTCACAGAGAAGCTGGAAACCCAGATTTGTATGGGCAATTTCTCAACTCCTAAATTCTGGCAATTAATTCAACATCTTTTGGAAACCTAGGTTAGCCCACACAATGACCATCAGTTTATGGATTTATGATGCCTTACATCATAAAATTAGGTGGACCTCAACCAAAAAAGGACACCCAACAGGGGACAACTAATTTGTTGAAATGTCAAACTTATGGTCTACAGGCCCATGCATTTTCAGTCTTCTGTTCTCTATGGCACCAAACATTGCAGGCACTCAACAGCTGAGAGAGGGTAGCAGTGAGATCCCCCCCACACCCCCCAACCAAGCCACACTGGGGCCCAACACTAAGGAATGTGGCCTAATATTTCTGTTTTCCCTTTCTCCTGCCTTGATAGCTGAAATGCTTTTTGGGTGGGGGGGTGGAGGTGGGGGCAGTCAATCCTTGTGTTACTTAGCTTAAGGTCTTCCTATTATGAGTTAACTAGGTTAAACACATACTAGGAGAAAGATGAACAAGCTGTTAACCATGGTGAAGTACTAGAAAGAGTGGCAACTTCTGACTGTACCCCAGAGAACATGTCAGGTCATAATGACCTGGACCTTAAGTTCTCTGATCACCATCTGTTCTCTGGGCATTCCTATCTAATATTTTAGTGTCCAAATCCTCAAACTGTTGGGAAGCAGATCCAAGAAATCAACCAGTATGAGATGCAAGTGAATATGCAAACTTCGGGGTAGTTTCAGTTACATTTTACTCCATAACTGTTCTCAAAATCCCTTGAAATAAGAAGCTGGCCTTTAAAAAAAAAAAAAAGAGTTACAATACAGTAATCTCAGTAGAGCTGATAAAATGTGAAACATAGAAACAAATTTCTGCTTAGTTATTTTCCTGAATGCAAGGGCCACTTTTTACTTTTGTGTAACTCTGGCAGCTAACAGACTTACTGGTACATAGCGGGCACTCAGCAAGGGAGAAAGGCCTGGAAAGCTCAAGGAAATGCAATGCAAATTCCTGTATTTGGGACTGGTAGAACACTAGTATGCAAGTGTGAATCAGAAAGAACCTCTGAGAGTCCCAGTAAGTCAGAGCCAGGCTGGGGACAGAGCAGGTCCCCCCACATACACGGAAAAATGAACTTCAGTGCTGATGTCCCACCAAATAAAGCCTGGAAATGAGCCATAGACCTAAAAATTTCAAAGACAACAAAACTCCTAAAAGAAAGTATACACTTAGAAAAGATTTCTTAAAAATTAGGACACAAAAGTGTCAACTATAACAGAAAAAAAAATCGATAAACAGAACTTCATTGAAACTGAAACATTTTGGGGCACCTGAGTTGCTCAATCACTTGGGCATCCAACTCTTCATTTCAGCTCACACCATGATCTCAGGGTCATGAGATCGAGCCCCGTGTTGGGCTCAACACTCTGTATCGAGTCTGAGATTCTTTCTCTTCCTCTGCCCTCCCGCACTCATTTTCTCTCTCTCTCTCTCTCAAATAAATAAAATCTTAAATCGAAATGTTGTTCTCTTCAAATGACACTGTTACGAAAATAAAAAGTCACATCTTGGGAGAAAATATTTGCAAAATGTGTACCCAACAAAGGACTTGAATTAAGAGTATATAAAGAATGGGGTGCCCGGGTGGCTCAGTGGGCTCTGGTCATGATCCCAGGGTCCTGGGATCGAGCCCCACATCGGGCTCTCTGCTCTGCGGGGAGCCTGCTTCCTTCTCTCTCTCTCTCTGCGCCTGCCTCTCTGCCTACTTGTGATCTCTGTCAAATAAATAAATAAATAATCTTTAAAAAAAAAAAAAAGAGTACATTAAGAAGTCTCACAGCACAATAACAAAAAAGCAAATACATTTTTTCAAAATTGACAGTTTTAAACACTTTACCCAAGATGATATATGGATGGCAAATGAACTCATATATATATATATATAGAAGTTACACATCTTTAGTTATTAGAGAAATGCAAATTAAAACCACAAGGAGAAGACTCAAATAGAAATTTGTATGCCAATGTCTGTAACAGCATTATTCACAATTGCCAAAAGCTGGAAACAACCCAAGTGTTCATCAACTGACTAATGCATGAGCAAATTGGTATATCCATACAATAAAATAGTATTTGGCCATAAAAAAGGAATGGAACTCTGATCCACACCACAATGCGGAGGAGCCTTGGAAGCATTTGGTGCAAACAGGGATATTTCCTCCTGGCTCTGGAATGCCTTCTTGACATGTCCCAGGTACCCAGTGGAGTACACCTCCCATGTAAACAGCATGTTTGTATCTCTCACCCTCGGGAACTTTCTCCTTGGTGCTGTCTCCCTCTTACTTTCTGACATTCCTTTGCATGGACTCTGTGAAATTACCTCGCTTTGATTAAAAATCTTTTACAAAGCTTACAGGACACTTAGCTTTCAGCTTTCTGGACTAACATCACACTCCAGGCTTGCCTCTTAGAAACTAAAACAGACTTAGTGGATATAAGATTTTCTTCATCACTGTTTACAGGCTCTCTCTCTGTCACACACCCAAGACAGACAGACAGACACACACACACACACACACAACACACATTGCTACATCATGTGTTGTTAACACAGATTTCTTTCTCAGACTGCTACTTTTCCCCAACCTTCTGGAGCCACCTTACTCCAAAACAAGCAACCCACTTAGATCCATACGCATGTGTCAGCTGAGCTAAGAAAGCAATTCTGAAACATTCTACTATTTTTTTTTTATTTGAAAACGAGCTTGCATTTGAAAAGTGACAAGTGTAAATACAATGAGAAGCAAGCAAATAAATTGTATTTTTTAATGATTCAAGTGAGTGGAAATTTAACCCATAGTTGATTATATTCCACACCCAAGCTCTGAGTGCTGGCACGAATTGTCAGAGTGCTGTTACAGCTGTCTGGGTAAAAGGATTTGCTTAAATATGCTCATGTTGGCCCTGCCAGCATGAAAATTAAGGGCAAAGTCATACCGATAGATAATGAGCCCTTTATCAAGGAAACTGTGTTGGACAATCTCAGTGCTCAGAAAGAATTTTTCAAAAGAAACTCTAGCCTTTGTTCCCTCCACTGGAGGAGATCCAGAACTGTCAGAGCTTCTGACAGAACCTAGCCTAAGTATTCAGACAGCCTTGCAGAATAAAGGAAACACATTACCATCAGCCTCCCCAATCCAGCTCCAAGCACACAGCCTTTTCTCTGGGTCCTGCCAAGCTGTGTACGCAAAGAAAACACTTTAGATCAGGTAAGGCTGTATTCTGACAGGACCAATTTTTCTAAAATTGGTTAGAGTCTTTTTCTTTAACACTCAAAATCCTTGCTGGGTGGATATATCATGTTTACAAGGATTTCCTTTCTTTGGTTATGAATAAGATGCATCTTGAAGGAATGACCGACCACTCAGAATTTAGGATGTTTTGTAGATTATCAGTTTCTTTAGCCACTTAGGTCTACTGCTTTCTGTTTTAAGAAGGGTGTTGTACTTATGATGGCTTTTGTACTGGATTTCAGTGTTTAAAGAGGACTTTCACGTGAACTATTTTATTTGATGCGCCCCGGGCCCTGGGTTGCAGGCAGAGCATGTGTCGTGATTTCCATTTTACAGATGAAGAAACAGACTCAGAGAGGCTGTGTGATTTGGCCCAGGTCCCACTGATGGTAAGCAGCAGAAGCGAATCTCCGCTTGGGCCTTCTGCCTCGGGGACTGTAGTCCCTGCTGCCTCACTCTTCAGTGATACCTTCCCCGTTCCCGTTAATGAGCCTCTTATCCTGAATTTGTGACAGGCCAGTTCGAGGCAACTTTCTCCTAACCACTGCAATTATCAACTCATTTATCATCACCACCAATCAAGGAGAAACTCTAAAAGGGCTCCCAAGGGCACCTGGGTGGCTCAGTACGTTAGGCCTCTGCCTTCAGCTCAGGTCATGATCTTGGGGTCCTGGGATCGAGCCCCGTATCAGGCTCTCTTGGTGAGGAGCCTGCTTCCCCCCTCTTTCTGCCTGCCTCTCTGCCTACTTGTGATCTCTCTCTCTTTTTGAAATAAATAAATAAAATCTTAAAAAAAAAAAAAAGGGCTCCCAAACGATCTGGGTTCATCAACTTAGAATTTCAGACCTCTGGGACTGCCTGGTCCCTCTCCTTGGGCAATCCTGAATTGGAGCTGCCAAGTGCCTTCAGCCTCTACCTTACCTTGTTCTTTTTCAGATAAGAAAACTGAGTCCCAGAGAAATTAGGTAACCATCTCTGTGCTACAAAATTAGCTGATGCTCCAAGCCACCAGCTCCTGAGTGCCAGCATCATGGCAAGTACCTGAGCCTCCCTGACTCAGGCATTCACCTCCCTCTTGCAGCTTGTGGCCTCACTAGTATCACTGGGGTTTAGCTAGTGCCTGGTAAATACTGGCCAAAGAGAAAAGGCACTGTTGAATTATTAAAGAAAAGATTTATGATTCTTATGCATGCTTGAAGGCCTGTCAACAATGCTTTTATAAAGATTACTAATCTTGTGCATAACTTAGGCAGCATAACACTTGAAAAACAGGAGAAACTATGCAGGCTGATGATGCAATCTGAGGCAGAACTTCTTTAAACCTGAAATGCCATAAAATACTTGACCATACAGTTCTGTGGCAAAGGAGCCAGCAATTCCTGCTATTTTTTTTTAAATCACTGAATTCAGAGAGGAAAAAAAGAATACACGTCGATCCCCAAGCCATTTACCTGACCATGAAGGATGGCTCACACACCCTCATGCCCACCAGTACCTCCCTGCCACAGGCCACAGTGGAGCCCATTAAAACTGTATCCTAAGATTCCCCTCCTTCAGGGAATGTTCCCTCACCAACTAAGGACTAAAACCCCAGTGTTAACTAAGTCTGAAAAGCTCACTCTTCTCCCTAACAGAGATGGTTTGGCCACCCTTTCCCTTCTTTGTTCTTTTTTGGAAGGGTGCTCTGAAGCTGGCTTACCAAGAGGCTACCACGCAGAAGGCTGCAAGACCATTCTTCTAGAGTCAAAACAGCGTCATGCAAGTGAGCACGAGAACCGCTAGTGGGAGGTGGGCCGAGCTGATGCGCTTTTGCTCTGGTAAGAAGCTTTGACTCAACCTATGACTTTGCACTGGAAGAAAGTTCACAAATAGAGAAGTTTCCCTGTAAGGACAGGTCTTTCTTCACCTGGCAGGTGAGTGGCTCTTGCCCTCTTTCTACCTCCCTGCAGAAGAGGTTGTTGGGCCAGGCTCAGCAACAGAAAAACACTCTACAAAAGCACACAATGAAGCTGAAAAGAGGAAGCAGAAAAAGGGTTAATGGCACTTCTTATAAATAGAGCACGGGTCCAAGCGCTTTTCACAGATGAATTCAGGGACTCCCCACAGCCACCCTAGGAGGGATGGCTACACCACTTCTCTCACTATTTACGGATGAGGCAAGTGGGCATGGAGAGGTTAGGTAGCTGGGAGAGCTGAGCAGTGAACGCAAGCAACTTGGTTCCAGACACAAAATTCTAAACTAGGGGTCTGAAAACTATGCCTCGCAGGCCAAGTCCAGCCACATCTATTTGTGTAAACAAAGCGTGCTGTCTACAGCTGCTTCCACATCACCAAGGCAGAGTTAGTACTTGCAACAGGGACCACACGGCCCACAAAGCCTAAAATATTTACTCTCTGGCTTTTTACAGAAAAGTGTGCTGACCCTGCCTCTCAATATCATCCGAGCAAAGGAGGAGGACTGTCCATCTCACACCTTTTTAAAGATACAAATACATCTGAAAGCTGTTGTTATACAGTTTAACAATTTAGTATCTGGAAGACAGCTTAGCATCAATCTAATTTTCTCCTGTCTGATTTAATGATGAGAAAGTGGAGGTCTGGGACAGAAAGAAATTAGCCCCAGATGGCACTGAGTGACACCAGCAGAGCCAGGTCCAAAATCTGAATCCCCATCCCTCAGTTCCGCTGTGTCTGAGATAACACCTCAATTATCAATTAACACCTTAGCAGAGATTAGTTGAAAATGAGGAAATTATAGGCACCATCCAGTAGATGGAAGTTAAAGGGAAGTATGGAGAGTCCAAAAGGGAGCAAACAGAGTCTTTGCTGATAAAGGGAGCAAGGGCACCCGAGGCAAACCACACCTGCTTCATAGCCTGGTCAAGGGCCAGTCCTGATAGGGCCACTCAAGCCTCCCTATGCTCCCAGCCTCCGGCTTCTCGCTCAACTAACAGAGATGGTCTGTGGGACAATCAAGAATAGAAGAGTTTATAAATGTTATTGACCATATCATTTGTTTAGTCCTAACTATACATTTCTTGAGGGAAATTTCAAAGGTCATGAACACATGATGTGTAGAGTCTGCAAAGAGGGCCATACCCTGGGTAGTCTGAATGGAAATACTGGCCTTGTTTTTTCCTAGTTGTCTGCCCTACCCATTCATAAGAAAGCTCATGGAAAATCTTTATTTATGATCATTTTCATCACCAGTAATTAGCACAGCCCTCACTTCATCTTGGAGTTTCAAAAGAATACACTGTCAAAGCCAGCTTCTTCATGACTTTTCATCTAGCACGTTCTGCCTTATTTCTTAGGGAACAAAAACCATACTTTTTCCCACTGCAACTGAAATCTCCATTCTCACTACTTCTGTTTGGGCTTCGGGGAGTCGTTAAGAAGATACTAAAAAGAATCAAAAGAGTGAGGTTTTGTTACAAAATTTCTCATCTACAGAAATGCAAATCATAGTTTAAAATCAGTATAATTTCAGAGCTAGTGCACTGCTTTGTTCAATCAGCTCAAAACTTCATAATCCAAATACTATACCAATGCAAGTCTCCTGACATTCATCACTATCTAATATAAAGTTTTAGAAAGCTTGGAAACTTCAGATGCCATAATAACAGCAGTCTAGAGAGATGGAATATTTTGTAAAATTATCAACCTGCTTGGAATTGCTTTCACTTAGATCTTGTGGTTTGCTTGTTAATTTCCTCAATTGAGATATGATGGCAAACCTGCACTATTCACCAAGCCCCTCCTTTTCTAGGACTTGCCACACCAGTCCTACCACAGTTTCCAAGGACCATCGCAGGAGCATCCATTTCAGCCATAGTCCAATGGGGTCAATGAATCAAAGTGGGTTGATCCCAACCTTTCCCTCAGGTCATACTTCCCGGCCATAGGTGACTGGGTCAGAGTAGGACACCTGACCCAGCTGAGCCAGTGAGCTCCTTCCTCAGGACTCTGGAGTTTGTAACCAAAGTCAGGTCCACTTCCCTAAAGTCTGAGCCCTAAAACTTAAGCCCCAGACACTATCAGTTGCCAGTTCTAGTACGTTTGACCAAAAAAAGTGATGAAATCTGGTTTGTGAGGAGAGAGAAAGATGGACAAAGCAGATGTGCAGGTTCGAAGAACTGAGAGAAGATACCATCAAGGCATGAGTTTGTAACTAGCTTTTCTTGGAACCTAGCTGCAAATTCATCTTCCTAGTCTGTGAGAGACTTGTACAGCCTTATAATAAAGCGTTCCTTTTATTTAAGCTTATTAGAGTGAGGTTTCTGTCATTTGGCACTAAACATCTGAAGGAGTACGCAACATAAAAACTGTTAAGGAGAAGACGAAGCAGCAACAACTTTACTAGGAAAGGATGTGCATTTCCTAGGAAGGCTCATTTACTTGTCAGCAAGCTGCTTCAAGTTACAATCCAAGGCAGACCAATCAAGCCAATGACTTGAATTCAGTATTTAGCAGTTTTCTGGTACTGTTGCTATTATTTGTTTTAATGCATAATAAATAGCAAGGATTGGTGAGTGCCACGTTAAAGGCCTAGAGAAAAGAGAAGTAAGGCACAAGACAAAATGAAAGCAGACTCCCCCTGCCAAAACTGAAACCCCGCCATCCCTCTGACACATCAGGTTCTAGTTCTTGCTGCTATCCCAACAAATAGCCCAGTTATCCAGCCCGCCATGTATACAGCACCCATCTAACCCTCTTCTCTCTTTTCCCCTACACTGACTCTGTAACATCATCATTCCACTGGACCCAGAGGTGTGAGCAAACAGAAATCTCTCCTATTTACCCACCTCTTTTCATCTCCACTGCTGCTACCCCAACCCAGAGTTGTACCATTCAGCAGTCGCTGAACCGGTTTCCTTTCTGAGGGCAGAGCTAGCTTTCCTAACTCCAGGATCCTAGCCATGGGATGCTTTCTGAAATGTAGACCTGATGGTGAGGACATCCATCTCCACCTCAACACACACGGTACACATACTCCCTTTTAAACACTTTGTGGTTACCCCCGGCTGGAGGGTCATGATTGCCAGTAAAATCACCTGGAAGCTTTAAAAATAAAAAAATAAAAAAAAAAAAACTATGCTGGAGTCTCAAATCCAGGATTTAATTTTCCACAATGAGATTCTCCTATCAGTATTTCTAAAATGCTCCCCAGGTGATTCTGAAGAGGATCTGGAGTTGCAAAAATTGTTCTAGGTGTATAGGCCCAAATCCTTAACATGGGCTGTGCCATCTTATCCCTGCTTGCTTCTCTTTGCTCTTCCTCTACCACATCCCCATCCTTTGTTCTCCAGCCACACTGGCTTTCTTTCAGTTCCTCAAAATCACCACACTCCTTCCTGCCTGTGCGTAGGGCCTCTGAGCAGGTTCACCCTGTGACACGGTTTCCTTTTCCCCCAGATCTGTACTTGGTACCACCACCTTAGGGAAGGCTTCCTTGGCCTCTTTGATTAGGTTAACTCCCAGCTCTGGGCTCAGCATACTCTTCCTTTATAGCACTAGTCACACAGCAGCTTTCTAGGATGTGTGAATGATCTGTGAATAATGTTTGTCTTCCCAAGTAGACTATAAATTCTGTGTGGGCAGGGACTGGGTCTGCTTTGCTCATCAGCCCATCACCAGTCCCTAGCCTACCTGTAAGAGAAGGCCCTCATGATATGCAGGTGAGGACCAAGTAAGAGAAGGGTGATGTTTACCGAGGACAAGCCAGCTGGCTATGGTAATTAAATTTCTACACAAGGATTTTTTTTGTGACCAAAGCAGCAAAAACTTCAAAGGGTAACCCAAGTCTGGAGTGGAGAGTGCAGTACAATACTCCAAGGGGCACGTGGTTGATGGTGGGTTGTATGACGGAGGGGGTGGGGTGTAAAAAAACCTCAGGACAGGTGAAAGGTCTGGAGGAGAAGCTTCTGACCCTTCCAAGTCGGCTCCCTCATTTTATTTCCCAAGACCTCTGCCTCTGACTTAAGCAGGATGGCCAGAAAGCAGAAAGGGAGAGCACTTGCCCAGCAGCCCTGTGGGGACCGTGGGTTTGTCTGGGTGGCAGAGGGAGAAATCACCCAGCTGGACACCTAGTTTGGTAGTTAGACTTGAAGCCAGACTCCCTAGTTTCAAATGCCTATAGGGATCTGGCTCTGCTCCTTACGTGCTGTGTGACCTTAGAACAAGTTACTTATGTTCTCCAGGCTTCTGTTTCCAGGCTGTAGCCTTGGGACAATAACAAAACCTACGTCACAGCAGGCAGGTAAGATTATATCGTTTCTCTTCATCATGGTAATGACAGATATATGCATTCTGGCTAATTCAAGCACAAATTCTAGCAAACCCAAGCCTTCTTCAGCCATTGTTTTTATAAGTTTATGCCTGCTCTAAGAAGTCAACAAGGCTCCCCATTGTTGCTTCTGTATTGGTAGGTCTGCAGTTGGAGCCCTGGGAATTCTAGGTTCTTAATCGTAGCCGCACACAGCCCCCACACAGCCAAACTGTCTACCATAAAATGAGAAAAAGCTACTGGTTTCTGAATAAAATCAAAGTGCAGCACACGGACAATTTCTGAATTTTAGATAAATCGTGACTGTGCAGATGATCTGCTTCCCAGCTGTGTGCCCTGAAATGTCACCGCTGAGAACACCCTTGAAGCTGTGCTCTCATCTCCAGGACTTGTAATACCCCTAAAGGCACGTCTGTCACCTTCTGGAATGAAGGCAGAAAGCTTTCACCAACATCCCTTCCTCGGAGTGTCACAGACGCAACCATGCAGCACAGAACACCCTCCTCCTTCTGATCCCCCATTATCACTGCAAATGCGTTCCCAGGGACATGGATAAGGGGGCAGCCCATTTATTCACATGCTCTGGAATGGTAAGTTCTGAGCACACAGTAACTCAGAGAACTAGAGAGACTACACATTCTGGTAACATATCCTTTTAAACCAGAAAAGCATTTTTGTTATGATGAAAATCTTACGTACAATTTCAATTTGATGAGCACTTGTTGAAGGAGTGATGGTTCATTTTAGGTGTCAAGTAGACTGGGACATGGGGGTACCCAGACATTTAGTCAAACAGCATTTTGGCTGTGTCTGTGAGGCTGTTCTGGATTGCTAGACTAAGTAAAGCAGATGGTCTCTCTCTACTGTGTGTGGGTCCCGTCCGATCAGTTGAGGAACTGGCTGCAACAAAAGGCTGACTCTCCCACCAGGAAGAGGGAATTTCCTCCTGCCTGACCACCCTGAGCTAGAATGCTATTTTTTCCCCTAGGATTCAAATTGAAACACTGGTCCTTCCTGAGTCTTAAGCCCGTGGGATTTTGGACTGGGACTATACTCCTGTTCTCAGGCTTTTGGACTTATACTAGAACTAAATCACTGGCTCTCCTGGGGTCTCCAGCTTGTTGATGGCAGATCTTGGGACCTCCACAATCACGTGAGCCAATTCTTTGTAATAAATGTCTTTCCATATGTGTGTGTGTATGTGTGTACACATATGTGAGTGTACATTTTTTGCATACATATATTCTATTTGTTCTCCAAAGATCCCTGACCAAGACAAGGAGCTTAGAAGAAAGCCTTAGTAAAGCTTTTTCTGGCTTAGTAAATTTGGAAGACCAACTGTGTGACTTTTTTTTCTCGCTAACCAAGATTCAGAGGGTTTTAGAGAAATACTCCACATTGTGAACATGAGTCACTCACTATACAATGCTGTGGGGAACAAAAGGGGAATTAACATGTATGGAACACTCACTCTAAGCCAGTCACTTCCAGAAACAGTGATTTTTTTTTTCTCTCTCACAAACAGCAATTTAATGAATTAAAGCGGCATCTACCAACCTTAGAATTTAGCCTAAGAACAAGTCCCAGCACTAGTTCTATCATTCATCTTTCACATTAAATACGGATTTTACTAAATTGGAAAAGCCTTGAATAAGGCCCTGACACAGGCTAAGGCAACAGCCTTCTCTTGCTTAGGGGAGTTAGAGAAACTTCAAAGGAGAAGGTGTGACTTCTTTCATTGTTAAGTTACTGAATGGTGATGTTAAAAATGTTGTTCTTTCTGACGAAACTGGGGTCTTTGTGATGCACGAGACATGGCTTGATATTCTGCTTTCCTGACCCACAACAGCCCCGGATGATGTCTTACCATATCACAGGACCACATGGGGTCACCCCCTGGAAAGACAACAGGTCCCTGTCACAGATTTTGGCAGGCTCTGGGACATCTCTGTTTCCTCACAGGCATTTTATAAATCACAGGAAGCTTTCCAGACTCAGCAATGCCCCAGTGCAGAGACTGCAAGATTTTATTGGAACACATGAGGAAAGGGTCATAAAGTGGGTTTCTCTGAGCTGTATCTGAAGAGAGTGACTTGGAGTCTTACGGTCTTTCTGAGACTTTTCTCTGGCTGCCCAATGGAATGGATAAAAAGGCTGAGGAGGAAAAGGTCTCTCACTCACCTCTCTGAGCCTCATATGTTAAAAGATCTAAACTTCGGTGAGCCTGCCAAAGTCATAAGCCTGAACAATGACTGACAAAATGTTTTATAATGGAAAAGATGCAATGGCTAGGATTTATAGATAGAGACTCTACCTCTGTCATTTAGTTAAGCCACTTAAATACCCTGGACCTCAGCTGAACAACTGGAGTGGGGTGAAGAGGGCTAGGAGGGGGAAAGTGGGTGGAGTAAGGTGGACTGAGAAGGGGGAAGAGGGTAAGGGGAGGAGGATTGGGGGGGCAGAGGGTGGGGCCACAGGATTTCCTTGTGAGACTCCTTGACTTTTTAAAAACCATGCTTTTCTGTTATCTCTATATTAGAGTGGTTTTATCAGCATGATAGAAACCTTTCAACTTATCAAAGGTAAGAAATTGGTAGCCCACAAGTTGGTTCTACATGTGGATGGCAGGGTTCTGAGCTTCTCTGCCCTCTGCTTAGTTTAAAGAGTATTTTGGAGCATTTGCTAGAACACAGATCCACGCTAGCTTCTGGACATACAGAATGAACTCAGAAACTCGTGGGGTCTTGAGGAGGTTACTTTCAGGTTACTAGTTTAAGATAATATACACTATGCTGTTATTCTTAAAGAAAAACACAAAAATGCACAGGTAGCGCTGTTTAAAAATGGCTTTGATATTCCTTGCAACAAGAGGGGGCCAATCTTAGCAATTTGTTTGTAACCAAATGAATCTTGGAGCAGTGAGGCAGTGTTAGGCTGGAGGCTAGGTTGGAAAAGGCTTCCGGGACAATTGCTGTGGTGGAAGCAGCCCACCACACGGGAAGTCTGACTACCCTGAGGCGGCCATGCCGAGGGAAGTGCTCTGTTAACTACCCCTGCGGAGCTCCCAGCGGACTCAACTGTGGGCCTCTGAGAGTGCACAGGGCAGCCTTTGATGAGAGCCGCCTCGCCTGTATCCCACTGCTAGAGCACTGCCACCTGCCAGCGCTGCCGGAGCTCTTTCTGAATTCCCAGCCCACAAGACTGGGAGCAGAATTAAATGGTGGCTGTAGCTATTGGTTTGGGGGTTATGCAGCAATAATACCCAGAACAATATCCTCACCAAAATTACTCTTGAGATAATTAATCCAGAATCACAGTTACCACAGAAACATTTTTATTACTGTAAACTCTTTCAGTGGGTATATAGCCCATGCTTAAAGGAGAGAAAGAACAAGATACAAGTGACCTAAAACCTTCATGAATGGACTCATGCAATAACTCTAAAATACCTTTTTCTCCCGCCTTTTAAAAGTATAACCTTGAAAAGGAGTCTTTGTTCAAACTAGAAACATATCCATGGAACATAAATTTTAAAAAACAAAAATTTAAGAAAATTGAACCCAAGAGGACCCTTTAAATAACAACTACAGTGGGACTATTTCACATTATCAGTGCTCCTCAGGACAACTGAATATTTCATTTCTG
This sequence comes from Mustela putorius furo, assembly GCF_011764305.1. NCBI lineage: Eukaryota > Metazoa > Chordata > Mammalia > Carnivora > Mustelidae > Mustela > Mustela putorius. The sequence goes on from NW_025421294.1 coordinate 2,738,301, forward strand.
TTTGGGGGAAAAAAAAAAAAAGTCCTCCTGAGTCTTTATTTACTCTAACCACAGTGAAACACATTCTGGCCTGGTGATCAGAGGGAAAATACAGGAAGATAAGAATAGACTCCTTGCGTCCCACCCTTTCAGCTAGATCTCATGACCACGATCCTCCATCATACACGCATGGATATTTTCAACACCAAGACTCAAGTACTTCAAATGAAGTGGTGAGTGGAACATGAGCCATCTCCTAAAAATGACAGTTTCATGACTTGATGAACCTGAAGCTTACTGAGGATGCAGCTTCCAGTCACTGCAAAAAATAGCTCCTGTCAACAGGTGACAATTTGAGAGTTCACCTGGCAGAGCAGCTACCAGCTGACCTCACCTCTTCGTTTTGGATTCTCTATTTGCAAAGTTGTAATTACACTCCTGACCTACCTTAACAGTCACTATCTCAGTTGGGGGAGGCTGCAAACAAGTTGGAAAAAAAAAAATCTGAGCCTTAAGAACACTGAATCAACTTTGCAAATATGATAGTTTTCAAAACACACTAAACTTTATTTTTAAGTTCCTGTTTAAAATATTGTATTCACCCTGGTCATGTTTGCTGGTGCTACTGCCTCCCTTTTGTCAGCTGGATTTTAATATTTCCCATAAGAGTACAGTAACTGCATGTTTGTGAATGGGGAGGAAGATGTCAGCAAATAAACATAAAACTCAAGGTCCTTTTGTGCTTGGAAATAATGAATGGAACAAGTGGGGACACATCTGTTTATGTAGTTGCACTAACCACAGATGGTATATAAAGTCCTACATGAGAAAGAAAAAAAAAAAACATAAAATAAGGGGTAATCACAAATTCACAGTAGGGCTCCTTTAAATAACAAGTGCCATTGTTTATTTGAAATATACTTAGAAATATCAAAGTCTGTCCTGTGTAAAACTTTTCAGGAATACTTCTTCAAAAAAAAAAAAAAAAAAAGAAAGAAAGAAAGAAAGAAAAGAAAAAGCCTGTATCAGATAATTTTGGAAAAGACATTTTAAAATACAGTTGCTTTCCTCTGCTAACTCAACCGTGCAAAGCTCCCCAATTATTTCTCCTTTTCTCCTCTATTTGTGAGGTCTCATTCTTCTCAACTTGGCTCCAGAGTTGCTTTCTCTCTGAGACCTTCTGATCTTCTGTGAAACCTCTTCTCTCTTTTGCTGGGCCCCTACTGGACTTCATTCATTTCTCTCGATATGCAATTCCAATGCTGAGCTAAAATGGCTTGCGAATAGCCTGTGTCCTCCCTTAGATTGTGGCTGATGCATCCGCCTTCATATCCAGTGTATGGCTTGGTGTGCGGCAGGTGCTCAGGACTTGTCCTTGCATCTGTGTGCCATCGCTCTGTTTCCTCTGCATTTCTAGTACCTAATATTCCTTTTCCTCTTAATATTTGTGATTTTCACTGAATTCTTTTGAGTTTTGATCTTATAGTTCCTAATTAAAGGACAAGAGCACATCTGCTGGTGCAAGGCCTGCAGAACTTGGGTGTGTATGTGAGAGCTGAGTCACTACCTCCCATTTCTGCCTTTGCTCTTCACATCCACGCCCCACCCTTGTGCTCTATTTTCATTCCTTCTTCTCATTTCCCTTTTGGAGGCACATCTGAAGGTGAGAAAATGGCATCTTACTATTCTATTTTTACTTGCCAAATACTATGCTGAATCTGGTCGTAATTCTTCAATTATTCTGAAGAAGGGGGCTTATCTACTGTAAAATAAGTTTCCTTATAATCTCTGGTTATAACAATCCTATTCTATTTTGTTCAAGTATGGCAGGGTATATGTAAAGCTCTGTTCTGTACTTTTTCTTGCACCAAGAAACATAGGGTAAAAATATTCCAAAGTCATCACAAATCAGTTTTTGAAGAATGTCCAATGGCATGGGGAATGGTCACCTTAGGTAGAAAAAAAAGCACCGTATAAAGGAGAATTGGATTCCACTTAAGTATATTGAAAATTTTTCTTTATCTGTGTATGTCTGCAAATACAAAGATAAGAAAGGAAATCCATAAAAAAATCAACGGTAATTCAAGGACGTGGGACTTACACTTTCTCGATTATACTTCTTTTCTGCATTTCTCAATTTACCACAGTTATAATATACTTTCTCTCTATAACCAGAAAAAAACCCCAATTCTGACATGTTAAAGAAAGACAACTGAAAAAGTTAGAAACAGAATCGGGTAGACATATAAAAGAAAACCCATGTTTTGTACTTGCCTAAGAGAAGGGGAGACTAAAGGGCCTTTTTATTGTCGTATTTTTTTTTTTTTAAGATTTTATTTATTTATGTGAGGGAGAGAATGAGAGAGAGAGAACATGAGAGGGGAGGTGGTTAGAGGGAGAAGCAGACTCCCTGCTGAGCAGGGAGCCGGATGCCAGACTTGATCCTGTGACTCCAGGATCATGACCTGAGTGAAGGCAGTCGCTTAACCAACTGAGCCACCCAGGCACCCTGTAGAATTTTTTTTTTTTTTTTAACATACTTGGTTTCTAAATTCTCGAGCGTGGACAACAGCAGGCACAGTAAGGTCCATCATTCACTTGGTTTAACCCGCTAACCACACTGCCATGGTTCCTTGCTCTACTTTTCCATTCCCCACTTTTTCTTCAAAGCAGTTTTTGTAGGATTCCAGTTGTCTTTTCATTTGTTTGGATCTGTTTTATTTTGTATAGCTTGATTTTCTCTTTTGGGATAGCTTACAAAACCACAAAATTCTGGACACCCATTCAGGGAAATGGCATCTCGATTCTCCAAGTTTGTGCCCTTCAACTCCACCCTGAGATGAATCCTACCGCGGGTCCTGCAAGCAAACCATCTAGCAAAAGCAAAGTGATATGGTATTTACTCAACTTTACTTCTGTCCGGTGGGTCAGAGAACAGACTCCAGGGTCCAGGATAAAGCCAGGCCTTGCTGGGCCCTGGCAGCTCAAGCCGCTCCACTGTGATGCCAGATTCGCGGTGTAAACACATGCAGTGTTTAACCATCACCAGTTTGCTTTGAATGTTTGATAGCCGTGACTGGGGCTCAGGAAGAACACAGTAGTGACTTCTTCGCTGGAACTGAAGCTGAGGCTTTATTTAGTATTTGGGCAAGCAGCACTGGCAGCTGCAAACCCTCAATGGGCGCTTTCTAGTCGCAGAGCTGTCTGAGTTGCCCGGAGCTGAGGGTCCAGGACCCCCAGGGAGCCAGTGGCGGGCGGGGGAGGGGGTAGCAGGATGGCTCAGCCTGGGCCCTCCCCCAGAGGAAGACTGGGCGACAGGTGCTGAGGAATGAGGAGCAGGAGGAGGAGGCCTTCCCCACTCTCTCCCAAGCCGGGGCCTGGTGTCTAACACTAACCGCCAGTTTTATTGCGTTTTTGTTTCAGGAACACAAGACCTTGGCAGGCAGAGACGTACCCTGTGGTTTGGGCTTTCTCTGCGTGGCCAGTGGGGATGAAAACGATAACAAAGACCCTGACTTTGCTTAATGACCAAGACTCACTCAGATAACAAACCAACACAGCGGCTGGCAGAGAGCCTTGCAGACCCTTGACTAGAGTGGGCAGGGGGGTTGCGTGGAAAGAGCTCTAAGTTGTATTTCTGTGCAACCAAAGGAGATTATCTTTTCCTTATCTGGACCAACGACCACATGTATTAGTAACTATCATTTACTGAGAACTTTTATGTGCCAGGTATTGAATTAGATATTTTATGTTCGTTGTCTCGCTCACTACAACCCTGCAAGGGTTTGTTGTTGTTTTCTTTTCTTTTATTTTTTAACAAAAGAGAAAACTGCGCCAGAAAGGTTAAATAATTCGTTCAATGTTATTAGACAGCTTATAAATGGTACAGCCACAAATCCAATCTTGGCATGACTATACTCTTTCCTCTTTCTTGGGGAAACATATAACTTATGCGTTGTATATTTTCAATTCAAGGTCCCAGGTGACTATGGCCTAGAACAGGTGAGCTAGCCATGGGAATACAGAGTTAAGTACATATATATGCAACAGTATATACTCTTCATTACAGAGAATAAGAGAAAAATTCAGATGAGATAGAATTGTTTTTCAAAAAAAAAACCCAAACAAACCCCCCCCAAAAAAATCCCAGAAAGGGCAACTGACTCTGTGATGATGATAAAAACAGGGACATAGATGATAAGGGAGGAAAGAAGTTTGATATGGAATATCATTTCTTCACTGCCCTTACATTTCTACACTGCAAATACACATTTCCTTGGATGCCTACAGTATTTATAAAATAAAAATAAATAAAATAACCTCAGGTGTAAGCACAACTATTATCTAACAAAACATTTTAAATTTTAATCGCCTCTGTCTCTGGACTAATGAGGACACTTCTTTGGTTACTCCTATCTTGTTTAAGTATTTTATAGCATATTTTTATAAATTAAAAACATTGCAACAACTTTGCTACTATGTTAGAAATGTCACTAAAAACAGTCGGATAGTCAACTTACTTTAGCAGGGGTAAAAAAATGAACAAAGTTAGCAGTGTGCCTTTGACCTTGAACTGTTATTTAACTAGCAATTGGAGGATCAAGCTTTTTAACGTCTTATCAAGGTCCTAGATTACTTAGATGTATCTTCCTTGTAGGTCACATTTGCCTTTTTTTTTTTTTTAAAGGGGGAAGATTCAGAAAGCAGAGCTCAATTTGATCCAAAACAATATGCCTTCAAATCTATGTAAGGAGAAAGATGGATTAGGTAAGAGGGGTAAGGTGAATTCACCCCAGGGAAAAACAGATTTTCCTCAGTGGAAATATGCAAAGAGATTTTTTTTTTAAAGATTTTATTTATTTATTTATTTATTTATTTATTTGACAGAGAGAGAGAGAGAGAGAGAGAGAAAGAGAGAGATCACAAGTAGGCAGAGAGGCAGGCAGAGAGACGGGGGGGGGGGGAGAGGGGGGGAAGCAGGCTCCCTGCTGAGCAGAGAGCCTGATGCAGGGCTCCATCCCAGGACCCTGAGACCATGACCTGAGCTGAAGGCAGAGGCTTAACCCACTGACCCACCCAGGAGCCCTACAGAGAGATATTTTAAAGGAAGTTTTTAACCAACATATTTATCTCATCCAGTGCTCCAAACAGGACACCAAATAGATACTCTCTGGTGGTGGAGGTGGTAGGCAAAGGAATTGCATTCATAAACCTATGTATGCCTGAAGCCCATGGCAGTGGTCATAAAAAAGCAAAGATACAGTCCAATGTTTCAGATCTTTTCAAGAACAAAAACCTCTTTTAGAAGTCAAAAAAATTTCATGGTTCCCCATATGATAGTAGCTGTATTCACTGACAAAATAAATAATATTGAATTAGGGATGATATTAATCACATAACCACATTGTAACTTCCACATACATTTGGAAAAGCAGTGGCATATATGTGTGAAAACATGTATCCATTAAGTCTGTAGGTGGTGCATAAAACCTTCTGGCAACTTCAAAGCCCCTCAATAGGAAGACATGTACTTCTGTTCCCTCCCCCTCCTTTCATGCCATTGCTAGGTTCCTGACCTAGGTCTTCTCTTCTAGCAGATGAGCTATTTTACACCCAGACTTCCAGTTTCTATGGATCCACTTCCTCCTCCTATCTCTAGAGAACTGTGTGAGAAGGAAGTACAGAGGGAACTCCCTGTGGGCTGTTGTGTTGACCTGCCTGTAGTTCTGGTGCTGATCCAGCATCCAACCAACTCTTGGTTGTACTGGCCAACGTATCTTCCAACTCCCACCCCGAGCTCTCTGGAAGGTGTACCAACTCCAAAATGACCAGGAGTGTGGGATAAAGAGGGTTTGTGTCTTAGTGTCTTGACTTTGTTGGTGCCCCATAGCACTGACTAGGTTCAAGTAGAAGAAAGGTGTGAGCTCCGGGTTCAGGCTCTCTCCTAAGGTCACTCATGGGTCACTCTGTCCTACTGTGGCACCTCAGATCTGATGCATGTCTTTTGTTCTCAGTAAAGTCTTTGCCTCTTGGTAGAGCTGCCTTCCACCTCAACCCCTTAGTTCCCCTGAAGTCAATTCTGATTTTCCACCCCAGCTGGGTTACCTCAGGAAGTCTTAGGGAAAATCCAACCCTTCTTTCCCACCTGCTCACCTAGTTAGCTCCCTCTCAGCCTGGGGTGGGGAATCTGGATTCTTCCAAAAGACAAGGGCTTCCACCCTCTCCCTTATCTCACACTAGCAAAATAAAACGAAAATGCAATCCTGTCCCACTCCTGACTGATGCTAAAACCGTCACATTACAGATCCTTTGGTTTAGGCTTTAACTTTTGGTAAAATACAAAATGCAACTAAGAGCAGAGGTCACTGGTTAAGCCTTATCAGTAAGTTGCCACTGAATGAGCTTATCAGATTCTTTCCTGGTGGCAAATCTCAAGAGTGAGAGGACAGAAAGAGGACAGAACTGAACCTTGCTCCTTCAACATCTACCAACAGTCAGGAAAAGGAAAAAAGAGAAAACTAAAGGTTATGTAGATTAAGAGTAAAATTAAGATCTCTCTTGTGTAATACCAGTCAGACTGATTTATTTCACCCTGGAGGTAACCAGAGTATAAGACTCCTGAGAGGTGCTCGAGATTGGCCAGGATGGGAAAAGAATCAATGCTACTGAAGCAATGAGCTGTGAGCTGGTCATGGTAGGAAGGACCTAGCACTCAGGACATTTCTGATGCTACTGTACGTGACTTATGTCCAAGAGACAGATGCTATTATTATGCCCCCATTTAACAGATGGGGAAGTCAAGGTCCAGAAAGATTAACTTGCCCTACCCACTTAGCAAGGGGCAGGTAAGCACTGAATCCAGGCAGTGTGGGTCCCAAATCAGAACTCTCCAGCAACACGATGTTATGGAGTAGAAGTGGAAGCAAAAGCACACTCTGGTTCTAGTTTAAGCACTGCCTCTAGCTATATGACTTTAGGGAAAGTCATTTCAGTTCCCTAGCCTCAATCCTATCAACAATTAAAAAAAAAAAAAAAAAAAACGTAGATGACACAAGGTTCTCCCACTGCTCCAACATTCAGTGATTCTCCATGGAGCACATAAGGCCAGAACACCAGAGTAGCCTATGCAACTAATATATTTACGCTGAGGGTATGTATTATGCTCCAACTCCCATCCCCAGAGATTTATGCGCCCAGACATGCTTTTATGCCTTCCTTTCCTTACCTCCCTGATAATGGTGGGTGATGGCAATGACAACGGAACTGTTATGAGAGGTGCTTCTGAAGTTGGTCAAAGGAGAAGAGGAGGGGAAAAGCATTGGTGACAGATGGAAAATCTGCTTCGTGCTTACTAACATGATCTTGCCTAAGTTAATTATCTTCTGAGACTCAGCTTCTACATCTGCTGTGGTAAAAGTAGCTACACAAAGGGTTTTTGTGGGGATTCAGTAAAATATATAAAGAACCAAGGTCAGCACCTAGCACACAGTTAAGTTTTAGTTCCAGTTCCTTTTTCTGTCTTTCTGCCTTCCCCCAACAAGTAGCATGTGGAATCCAGAGTTGTAGTGGCCACAGCGATGCCATGTAACTTCATGTCCTCTTCTATCACCCCAACTTTTATGTTCCAAGATAGTTCCGGATCTAGGTGAAAGGCAGTTAATCACTTTTTGTGGACATCTTGGGATATCTGCCTAGCTCAGGGGGGACCCGGTGAGGGTGAATAATAGGTACAAACTTCCAGTTATAGGATAAATTAATGTTAGGAATATAACATATAGCAGACTGAGTATATTTAACAATACTATATTGTGTATTTGGAAGTTGCTGAGATAACAGACCTTTAAAGATCTCATGGCAAGGAAAAAAGTTGTAACTATCTGAAGTGATGGACTTTAATCGTATTGTGATAATCATTTTGCAATATATACATATATTAAATTGTATTTTATAAAGCTTAAACTTCTATAATGTTATGTCAACTGTATCTCAATAAATAGAACAAAAAATAACGGCAAAAAAGGGTCATAGGGCCAGCCCAGATTCAATGTGGGCCTGCATAAGGTCACAAATACTAGGAGATATGGTTCATTGTGGGCCATCTATGGACACTAGTTATTGCAACTTGACAATGAGTATTCTTCTAGTAACTTCTATTTGCATTCCTTTGAATAAAACAGAAGTCAGATTCTGTTGCTTATAACAAAAAATCTCAATTAATATATCCCTAATTAACCTTAAATATAAAAGGGTAGAATCAGTAGAAAAGTATGAGAGAGGTTAACAGAAGTCAGTTATAAAAAAAATCAGCAGTCTGGGGCACCTGGGTGGCTCAGTGGGCTAAGCCTCTGCCTTCGGCTCAGGTCATGATCCCAGGGTCCTGGGATCCAGCCCTACATTGGGCTCTCTGCTCAGCCGGGAGCCTGCTTCCTCCTTTCTCTCTGCCTGCCTCTCTGCCTGCTTGTGATCTCTGTCAAATAAAAAAAATTTAAAAAATCAGCTGTCTGTTTCTGTGTGTGCATAAATGCAACAAGTGCACATGCTCATCTTCAAAGACCTCAACATCTTGGACAAAATCAAATTTTATTATTTTAATTTTTTAAAACCTATCCTTTCAGTTACCAACATGTCTATAGGTATTGCTAGGATATAATCTTTTTAAAAAATCCATGATATCACTATCACACTTAAAAATTAGTAATTCCTTAATATCAGGTCAACATTCCTTAATATCAGGTCAACATTCAGGTTTCCCTGATTATCTAATGAACAAACTGAGGGCTGCTGCAGGGGAGTGGGGTAGGAGGGATGGGGTGGCTGGGTTATGGACATTGGGGAGGGTATGTGCTATGGTGAGTGCTGTGAAGTGTGTAAGCCTGATGAGTCACAGACCTGTATCCCTGAAGCAAATAATAATTATATGTTAATAAAAAAAATTTTTTTAAGGACTTTAATTTTACATTTTAAAACTTTTGATAGCTAAGAATAAGGTGGGTGAGAAGTTCCAGATCATATAATACACTCATAAAATAGATAGGAAATCAAAGTATTTTTTAGGGGAGTGCCTCCCGCCTCCCTAAAGGGGGCAGAGTCCAAGAACTCAAGGAAGAAATACAAGAGATGCATGTAAGCCTAAGAACCTGCCTTTCTCTACCTGTTGCACTCCTACTCATTCTTTCTGGTCAGCTCAAACTTGACCTCTTCTTTAACCCTAACTCCATCCCTTCCGCTAGGCAGACTCACTTGCTTTTGGCTTCTCATAGCTCATTGCTGCAATTTCCCAGATATCATTCACTCTTGTAGGTGGGAGCTTTTTGTTGCATGGGGCAAACAGAATTTTACTATGTCCCCTAATGAGCTCCTTACAGGATTCCCTCCATTTTGTGTGAGTAGGACCTGTGACTGTGAGGAGGTATTACCCTCGTGACTATGTAACACTATCCGGCAAAAGGATTTTACAGATGTCCAAATGGGTTAACCTTAAAATGTATGATTACCCTTTCTTTGGTTGGACTGACCTACCTGATGGGACAACTTTGCAAAGAGAGAAGCCTCTTCAAAAGACACAAAGTGTGAGAAGGACTTGAGGCAAGGGAGATTGCTAATCTGGCGATGGAGGGGGCCACATGGCAAAGAATGCAAGCAGACTTCAGGATCTGAGACCAACTCCTGACTGGAGGAACTTTAGTCCTATAACCTCAGGGAAATGAATTCTGTCATAAGCACACAAGCTTGGAGTAAAATCCCAGCTCCAGGTGAGAATGAAGCCCACCTAAACCCATGAAATTAGCCCAGAGAACCCATCTGTGCTATACCAAGACTTCTAACATGTAGCACTGCAAGCTAACAATAGGGTACTGTTCTAAGCTGCTAAATTTGTGATTTGTTATATAGCAATTGATACTGATATGTTATACATCTCTCTTCTCCACTGAATTATGATCTCTTGGAAGGCAGGACCCATGTCTTAATCATTAATATAGGCCCCTCTGAGAAAAGTGTCTGACTTGGAGCAGTGGTCTAATAAATGTTTACTGAACAAAATTATAAATTAATCAGAAGTGTGGCATTCTGCAGCACTGTATAGGCAATTACAAATGAGGATGCACTGTACTTAATTTACTTCATTAGGTGTCCTGCAAATGCCCACTAGATGCTTAGTGCCATGTCAAAGTCAAGTTCCTCTCAGGTAACATCACTGATTCTCATTGTCTTCCAGGGAGCCCTGTTATGTAATACTGAGTTTTGAAACAATACGGATGCAGACATAATTAATCATGGTTATCATAATGATAGAGGTAAGAACTGATGGGGAGGTGAAAATAAGAGGTAAGAAAAGTTTCAAAACTTATTTTGAGGAATGGCTCTATTACACTGCTCCGAAAGAACTTCTGATTGATGCCCCTCTTGATTACAACTCAGGGAAATGCATTCATCTCTGAGTTTTGGTTTCCTAATAAAGAAGTAGGATTATATCGTGTCCATCCCCAGCCATGAGATTCTCTGTAGTCTATGAATTTCGTGTGTTCTTTCCATCCCTGCTCACTGTGTAAGGAGACATCCACACTCAAGAAAGGGCCAGGACACAACCATCTACAGATTAACTGCATTATTTTTTGCCCATGGGTCAAAGGTGCATCTCAGAAGCCTCAAGAAACAAGAAGAAAACCAGCTCATCTTTTTAAAAATCTCCCAACATCTTAGCACAAGTGTTTTAAAACAAAACAAAACAAAACAGCAACTATACTTTTTTACTCTGAAAAAGTTCAGGCATTATAGTATAACTGGAAGAATTCCAGTCTGAAAGTCCTGACATTTGACTATCTGGGCAGCAACAGAGCATGCACTCAAAATGAGAAGACAATGACATGATGCTTCAACTATGCTTTAAAGTCCCCTGCGCCACCCACGGTGGCAGGGTGTGGGCAGGGGAGCTCGCATGGTGTAAGAAAGAGTCTCTCAAGTGTGGATGAAGACCCTAAAAGTGAGCAATATCCAGAAGCTTCCCATAGGTCAGTCTGTTTTAATCCAATAAATAAATAAATAAATAAATAATGCATTGGTAATTTTGGTCCCCTCTACAAATGGAAAAATCCTCAGAGAAAGGGACATTTCATTCATTTAGTGCACCCACTATATGCTGGGTACTGGTCTATAAGGATAAGGATACAGCCGTGAACCCAACTATGGAGCCCACAATTTTAAGTATATTAAGTAGTGGTGCTTGTGGTCGGGGAATTCAGTTTTACCAATGTCCACTATGTGCCAAGCATTGGGTGCAGAGGTAGCTTCCCTTTTTTGTTTTTTTGAAGATTTATATACACATGAGAGAGAGAGAAAGAGCATGCGCGTGCACACACACTCAAGTGGGGGGAGGGGCAGAGGGGAAGACTCTCCAGCAGACCCCTCTTTGAGCATAAGTGAGTCCAATGTGGGACTTGATTCCATGACCCTGAGATCATGACCTGAGATGAAAGCAAGGGACACCAAATGAGATGAACTACCCAGCAGCCCCTAGGGGTGAATTCTTAGTAAAACTGATGAACTCTTGAGTTTAATAGTGGCTTACTTTCATGGGCCCCTTCTGAAGTATAGGTCTCTTCCTCAGAAACCTGGGGCTCATCTAGGTGTTTGGCATGCTGCCCCAGATAGGGACATCAAGGAGAAGGTTCTGATTAAGACGCCTCTCCACTCTCTGTGTAGCGTTCTCCAGACTAAGGCAGCACCAGGAGCACCTTGTGTTCTGCGATCTCCCTTCCCCTGCCCAGTACCTTCCCCTGCCCAGTACCACTAACAGGATGTTGGACCTGGCTGAGCTGGACTAGCTCCTGGGGCAATGGTCCAGCGACATCAAAGATCTGAAGACTCTAAGGGTTTTTCCTAGGACAGCAGGCACCTCCAGAGCAAGAAATTGTTGCAGCTGTGGCATGACCAACAAATTTCCATGCTGAAAGAACCTCTTCTAAACCATCAATAATGAAAAACATATTTCTATCTACTATGCAAGAAGACTAAATCTATCTTTCTCTCTACACGAAATTGTATTGTAAAATTTTTACCATGTAAAGAAGGATCAAAGAGTATAAAGTCAAAAAAGTAGGGAATAGATTTATTATACAGGTGGGTCAAGCAGTGAAGGTGTAATAGTAACAATCATCATTAATTAACACTAATAACAATAATACTATTTTTCTGGATGCCTGAGAAAATCTGTAATACGTTATGGTTTCTTTTTTTCATTTGAAATAGATACTTTTTTTTTTTTTTAAGATTTTATTTATTTGACAGAGGGAGAGACAGAGAGTGAACACAGCCAGGGGCAGAAGGAAAGGGAGAATCAGGTTCCCCGCAGAGCAAGGAGCTCCATGTGGGGCTCCACCCCAGGACCGCGGGATCATGACTTGAGCCAAGGGCAGATGTTCAACAACTGAGCCACCCAGGTGCCCCTGAAATAGATATGTATTTTTGAACCTAATTTCATAGTCTCTTTCATAAAAAGGGCTCCATATTTGATAAGTTTCAGGACTCATAAGAATCTGGATCTAGCCTGACAGCTCCTTTTCCTAAAGAAGTGAATAGGAGGAAGGGCATAAAAAAAATCACTAATATCATAAGAAATGTGCGAACTGTCCCACTGCTTTTCTTTACTCCATTAAATCCTTGCCTTTCATACTTGGGTCTTGAATATATTAAAAAAGCTTAAAAGATGCAAACATCAGTAAGGATGGTTTAAAGTATCTAAATACAAAAGACCTTCCTGAACTGACCTCAGAGCAAAAGCATGGTTCCAGCTCTTTCTACTCTGGAAAAAGGCACATTTGGGTAGATGGGTTTTTGGAAGGTAACTGCCTTAGAAATTCAGAGTTCCAGAAAATGGAAAGTGTGTACCACTTCTTGAGTACATTTCTTTTACAATTAGTTATTAATACAGAGGCTCTTACTCTAGGTGTCTTTATAAGGACACATCCACCACTATTTTCCATCAATTCAGGAGGGAATAGCAAGGCTGAGAGCCAAGGACTGGAAAAGAAATGATTGCCCATTTTGCAGCAACAAAACCAAAGGATTCTTGATTTATCAGTACATTTGGCACACTCTTTTTGGGGGGGGAGTTGGAGGGGTGATCGGGAGTTGGAAATAGAGGGTTGTAAATTTTCTAAAATTCTAAACGCAAGCCCTTAAAGTAGGCCAATTGGTCAGCTGCGAGCTTGGCAGGCAAGAGGAAGCATGTGTGCTGGGGCAGCTTCAGAACACAATGTTCTGGTTCACTCTGAGAGCAAAGGAAAGTGGAAGAAGGGCTCAGCCCAGGACAGACAGGCCGCAGCACAGTCATGCAAGAGGCCAAGAGACAAAGCCAACACTAAGGAATAAATGCAACTTGCTTACCCTGCTGGCCAGAGAATTGAGAGAGAGAGAGAGAGAGAGAGAGAGAGAGAAAAGGAAAGATAGAGAAGGAAAGAAAAAACTATTAAAGCCCCCAAGAGAGGTGCTGTGGTTCTGATGTTTACTTGAACTCAATTCTGGAAAATCTGGAGCTGTTGTGTGATTAATGATCAAGAGTAATCACTGAATGTTTTATATAACAGTCATGATGAAATTCTGCAAGAGTGCTTGGAAATCATGCTGAGCGTATAAACTTTGAGACATAAAGATGTGTGGCACGAAGAGAAAAAGGATATTAAAAAAAAAACCTTCTAGGGGTTTTTTCTGAACTTCTATTTAATTTCATACTCTCTCAATGATTACTTAGCTGACAATGAATAAAAGAGTCATCTATCATATATATAAAAATAACTTAAAATATTTGCCATCTTTGAGTATTCAGGCTTCAGGTATTTTCAAATGATTTAAGAAAGTAAACTTAATATTTAAAATTCAAGTAAGGTGAAATAATATTAAAAGCTCAAGAAAAACAAGGAACCAATAATAAATTATATTTTAATTCACGAAGCATTTTGCAGATGGGTACTAATTGCCCATAGCCTTGAGAGTTTTCTTTTTATTCAAGCACTTTTGAATTGTGCTAAGGTTTTATTCCATTAGATGGAATCATTTACAACTGGTAACATTAAATGAGTAAGTTCGCATATGTTTTTCTTCAAATATCTGGGACTGTCGGAAGTTTGAAAGGACAGAGATTAAGCTTAGTAATAATTGCTTAACTCCAAATGTACACCATCATTTAAAATTTTTAAGTTGAAAATAATTTCTTACGGAACGTCTCTATACTTGACTTATTGCACAAAAGAATTCAAGTATATATGAAAAAATGGTTTTTAGTACTCCTCCACATAGCACAAAAAAAAGGGGGGGGGCCTTATTCATCAGTGTAAAAAACCAGAGACCATAGTGGCCAGAAGACTCAGCTGGTCTTTGTAAAGGAGTTTATAGCTTTCAGCTGAAAACTAAGTGAGAATTCTCATTCTCAGCTGCTGGCTCCCTGTGAGCCACCCGTGGCCTCTGGCCCCATTTCCATGGAGACCAAGGTGGGAAGGGTAAAAATAAGTTAAGGGGGAAACTTTTAAGGAAGTATTTCCAAATCCCTATTCCTCCAATATTTAATGAGTGTCCAAGTTAAAACTGACCACACGTTAGTTACTGAAATTCACATTTACTTCTTCTAGGTTAAGTGACTGAAAGTTACATGTATGATTTTAAAGGTATGTTTGCATGAAGAAAAGGAAACACCTGCCCTATTTGGTACTATGTAAACACAAAACTAAAGCTTGGAAAGAAGGTAAAATGCCTGCTGCCATCCAACAGTAGATAGAATCCTACATGTTTCAGGGTCTTATTACCATTCTAAAAAATCCTGCCAGCTTTTTATTGGCTGAGAATTGTGAATGTTATGTGTCAGGATGCTGCAGACCTCTGTCGTAGGAGTGGGAGTGTAGGTGGGATAGCAAAAAATAGCAGAAGGTTGGGATCTTCACCGGGGAAGTGGAAACCCTCCCCCCCAAAAAACCCCAAACCCCAAAAATGAAACATGTTGGTCTTCCTCACATGTATCAATTACTCTGTTGCCTTGCTGTAGGCTTTTGTTTCTAACCATAGCCCTGAGGTTAATAAAAATAAATAGGATGCTCCAACACAGCTATCGCAAGAACCATGGGTTTACAGCTACCAGTGGCCATTTATTGAGTCATTACTGCATACCTGCTACTATCTGATGTATTTGCTTAATGATCATCTCTTAGGAAAGACATTTCATTAGGGAAAATTTTAAACATACACCGATGAGCCCAGGTGTTTATCACTCAGCTATAGCAGTGATCAACTCAAGGCCACTCTTGTTTTATCCACACCGCCACACATTCCTCTGTTACTTTAAAGCAAATCTCAGGTATTTTTATTTTTGACTCTTTTTGTATGTATTTATAAAATATACGGACTCCTTAAAAATAAACAATACCACTATCATACCCGACACAAACAATATCACGTCTAAAAAACAAGTAATTTCCCAATAACAAATATTGAGTCCGAGAACTTGAGTTGACTATTACTGTCATACTATTATTATTCATTGTTCATATTTTACAATTACAGAAAGTGAGGGTGAGAGTAGTTTAAAATCCTGCACAGTACCACACAGAAGGTAAGTAGGAGAACTTAAAGGTTCAGGAAAAGGACCACCGCAGAACCCAGGTTGAAGGTTATAAGGCTTACAGTAAATACAGTAAGGATACTAACAGTTTTTGTGTTAGTTAAAGCCAAATTTTGTTCTGCCTGCTTATCTAACTTACTTAACCCTCCCCACAACCCAGCAAAATAGGTGCCATTCCCTACATTTTACAGACAAAGCCACAGCACTAGTCCAGGGTACATCCAGTCAGAAGACATTTATTGCCTTCTTCATTTCCTGTCTTTTAGCTTTATAAAACATTTTATTCATTTGTTTTTAATTCCAATTTAGTGTGTATTATATTCATGTATACAATATACTGAATCAACAATTCTTTTTATTTGTTTATTTTAATTTATTTTATTATTTATTTATTTTATGATTTTATTTATTTGTTTGACAGACAGAGATCACAAATGGCAGAGAGGCAAGCAGAGAGAGAGAGAGAGAGAGAGAGGAGAAAGCAGGCTCCCTGCAGAGCAGAGAGCCCGATGTGGGGCTCGATCCCAGGACCTGGGATCATGACCTGAGCCGAAGGCAGAGGCTTTAACCCACTGAGCCACCCAGGCGCCCTGATTCAACAATTCTATACACTATTCAGTGCTCATCAGGATAAGTGTACTGTTAATCTCCTTCACCTATCTCACCCTGCCCTCCTCAAACCCACCTCTTCTCTGGTAACCGTCAGTTTGTTGTCTAGAGTTAAGAGTCTGTTTCTTGATTTTTCCTCCTTTTTCTTTGCTCATTTGTTTCTCAGTTCCACACAGGAGTGAAGTTGCATGGTATCTGTCTCTCTATGACTTATTTCATAGGACATTATACTCTAGATATATCCATGTCGCTGCAAATGGCAAGGTTTCATTGTTTTTTATGGATGGGTACAATCCCATTGTGTGTG
The DNA here is from genome assembly GCF_011764305.1 of Mustela putorius furo. Classification (NCBI taxonomy): domain Eukaryota; kingdom Metazoa; phylum Chordata; class Mammalia; order Carnivora; family Mustelidae; genus Mustela; species Mustela putorius. The sequence continues at coordinate 2,754,800 of NW_025421294.1, forward strand.
TGTGTGTATACAGTTATATGTAAGTGTGTGTGTGTGTGTGTATATTTATTTTACTTATTTTCCACTACATATCCACTCATCAATCAATGGACACTTGGGCTGCCTCCATATCTTGCCTGTTGCGAATAATGCTGCTGTAAACAGAGGGGAGCATTATCTTTTCATATTAGTGTTTTCATATTCTTTGGGTAAATGCCTGATAGCAGAATTACTGGATTATAGGGTTCTTCTATTTTTAGTTTCCTGAGGAACCTCCATACTGTTTTCCACAGTGGCTCCACCACTTTGCATTCCTATCAACAGAGCATGAGGGTTGGTTTTTCTCCACGTTCTTGCCTACACTTGCTGTTTCCTGTGTTAGACATTCTGACAAGTAGGGGTCATATCTTATTATGGTTTTGATTTGGATTTCCCTGATGATCAATGATACTGAGCATCTTTTCATGTGTTCATTGGCCATCGGTCTATCTTCCTCGGAGAAGTGCCTGTTCATGTGTGCTGTCCATTCTTAGATTATTTGCTTTTTTGTTAATGAGTTCCATAAGTTCTTTATATATATTGGATACTTACCCTTTGTCAGATAGCATTATTTACAAATACCTTCTCCCATTCAGTAGGTAGTCCCCTGGTTTTGTTGACAGTTTCCTTTGCTGTGCAATAGCTTTTTATTTTGAGATAGTACCAATAGTTAATTTTTGCTTTTGTTTTTCTTGCCTCAGGAGACATATCTAGAAAAGTGTAGCTATGGTTAACGACAGAGAAATTACTGCCTGTGTTTCTCTTCTAGGATTTTTATAGTTTTAGGTGTCACATTTAGCTCTTTCATCCATTTTGGATTTTTGTGTATGTTATATCAGAAAGTGGTCCAGTTTCATTCTTTTGCATGTTGCTGTCCGATTTCCCCCACACCATTTGTTGAAGAGACTATCTTTTTCCAATTGCATAATCTTGCCTCCTTTGTCAAAGACTAATTTCCCATCCCATCACAGATTTATTTCTGGGCTCTCTATTCTGTTCCATAGATCTATGGGTCTCTCTCTCTCTTTTTTTTTTTTTTTTTGCCAGTACCATACTGTTTTGATTACTATAGTTCTGTAAGATATCTTGAAATCTCAGATTATGGTATCTCCAGTTTGTTTATTTTTCAAGATTCCTTTGGCTATTTAGGGTCTTTTGTGGTTCCATACAAATGTTAGGATTGTTTTATTTCTGTGAAAAATCCTGTGGTATTTTGATAGATTGCATTTTATCTGCAGATGGCTTTGGGTAATATGGATGTTTTGACAGTATTTGTTCTTCCAATCCATAAGCATGAAGTCTTTTCAAGTGTCATCTTCAATTTCTTTCATGAATGTTTTATAGTTTTCATGGTACAGTTCTTTCGCCTCCTTGGTTAAGTTTATTCTTAGGTATTTTACTGTTTTGGGTGCAACTATAAATGGAACTTTCTTCATTCCTCTTTTTTGCTACTTCATTTTAGTGTATATAAACAGTAGATTTCTATATATTGATTTTATATTCTGTAGTCTCACTAAATTCATTTATCAGTTCTAGTAGTTTTTTGGTAGAGTTTTTAGGGATTTCTATATAAGTATCCTGTCATCAGCAAAGTTTTACTTCTTCTTGCCTTTTATGTCTTGTTAGATTGCTATGGCTAGGACTTCTAGTCATATGTTGAATAAAAGTGGTGAGAGAAGAAATCTGTGTCTTATTCCTGATCTTAGGAGGAAAGCTTATAGTTTCTCAGCATTAAGTATAATATTATCTATGGATTTTCCTACATGGCTTTTCTTACAGCTGAGGTATGTTCCCTCTAAACCTACTTTGTTGAGGGTTTTTTTTTTTTTTTTTAAATCATGAATGGATGTTATACTTTGTCGAATGCTTTTTCTGTATCTATTGAAATGATTACAGGTTTCTTTTTTTTAACCATTTTTCCTGTTGTATATCACTCTGTCTTTTTAACCTATCTTTAGATTAATCTTTAGATCGAATAAATGTGAATCTATTTTTTTAACATAAATAGATTCATAGCTCAAAACTCAAAAGATTCAAAATGATATGCATGGAAAAAGCTCTTTATCACCTCTGTCCAACTCCCATCCAGAGACAACTGATATTTTTGGTTTCCTGAGAGTCCTTCCATAGAGATCTTATGCACAAACAAGCAAATGCATATCCTTTCTCTATTTTTACATGGAGGGCAGCATACCATATACACTCTCTCCACTTACGGGTTTTCAGGTAGTATGTTTTGGAGCTTTATTATTTTCTTTTATACAGAGCTCACATGATGCCATCCTGCCCATTCACATTGAGAAATAAATCCAGGTCTGAGTTTCTAACTCTCAAAATCTTAACATCCATGTAAATATTTAATATTGACTCAGAACTTGTATGTTTCACTCCTTCATATTTTGAGGCTGTTTAAGCATCCTTTAAAATTAATTCATTCTGGGGACACCTGGGGGGCTTAGTCAGTTAAGCGTCTGCCTTTGGCTCAGGTCATGATCCCAGGGTCCTGAAATCAAGTCCCGCATAAGATGCCTTGTTCAGTGGAGAGCCTGGTTCTCCCTCTGCTTGCTGCTCCCCTTGCTTGTGTGCACTCTCTCTCTCTTTCTCTCTGACAAATAAATAGACAAAATTTTTTAAAAATTAATTCATTCTGTTACCTTTAGGCAAGGTCCTGAAACTTACTTTAAGCAAAGAACTTTGGATTGTGTTGTCTGAGATACTGGCAGTTTCACTTAAAAATAACCCAATGCTATAATTAACTAGCTTTTAAATGTTCTTCATTTCTTTCATTTTGTTGTCTCTATCTAAAAATGTTCTCAAAGAAGATGGAAAATGGCTTGCAGTAATGGCACTATCAAATAATATAATGAAATAAAAAATAATAAAGATGGGAAAAAGAATTTAAAATGTGTCCTTGGAGAATTTCTAACCATGGGTTTCAGGCCATAAATATCCATGTCTATAAAATGTTTACAAAGATCCCAAATTGATACTGTCCCCAGATGCATGGCAGAAGTAAACACAGATCTTCTTTAAACACAGCCTTCAAAGGAATTCCTATAAGTTCTAAGGAACCTCAACCATCATCATCCCCTGACCCCCCACCACACAGTGAAACAGACATGGACAAAGAAGACACCATGAGTAAGAGTCAGCAAAACAACACAACACACAAACAGTCCCGCAAAGATAGGAGATTTAGGCATTATCAGATACAAATAAAGTTAAAGCAAAAAAGACATGAAAATATAAAGGAGGAATCTAGAAATAATGAGCATGGGATAAGATGATAGAAATAGAAATAGAAAATAGAAATAGAAATACTTTATCATAGAAATAGAAATAGAAAACTTTATCACATTTTAAATTGCATGAAAACTGGAGAATTGAATTCATTTCTCCATGAAAAGACCAATTCTTAGATTCAGGCATCTGAACAAATCCCAGTCAAAGTAAATGGAAATCTACATTTAACCACATTGTACAGAAATGGTGAAAGTTATAAAAATAAATAAATAAGCTTGAGTGAAGACAGGTCTAGAATAAAAGAGCAATTAGCTGACCTCTCAACAGCTACATGGAAATGAGAAACACTGGAATATTAGTTGCATATATCCCAACAATGTAGCTTCAAAGTGCATCATATAAATATAGACAGAACTACAGAGAGAAGCTAGCAAATCTATTATCACACTAGATCTGTGGTCCTTGACCTTGAGTATGTGGGCATGTTAAAATGCAGATTTCTGGAAAAAAAATGCAGATTTCTGGGCCCACCCTTTCAGTTTCTGATTAAGAAGGTATGTGCTGGGGCCCGAGAATTTTTATTTCTAGTCAGTTTCCAAGTGCTGCTGATGCTACCAGTTCAGGGACTCCAGTATACTAATGTCCTAGAGAAGTCTTACATATAAATACCAAGAGACAGGTATGTAGAAGTTGATAGTAGCATTGGCTCTTATTGAAAATTACTGACAACCTGCTTTCTTAATCAGCAACAGAAACTATAAATAACTCATAGCACATTGAAACAAGTGAATACTGTTCAGTGATGACAAAGAATGAAGTATGGCTACATGTAAGACATAGCTAATTCTCAAAAACAATGATTAAGGAAGAATATGTAAGAAAAATACATAAAGTTGGATCTCATTTACATAAAGCTCAAGTCAAAAAAAAATCAAACCATTGTACAGGGATATATCTAGTTATAATAAAACCATAATGCAAGAAAATGAATAACCCAGTAACAGACCTGACAATTTCCTCTGTGGTGTGGGGGCAGGGGGATGAAATCATGGAGAGTAATGTTCTATTTCTTAAACTGCCAGTTGAATTGATGCATGCTTATTTTATTCTAAGTGGTAAAGCTACTTGATGTGCACTTTCTGTATCTAAGGTACATTTTGTAATAAAAAAATAAAAAGTAATGAAACCAGATAGTATAAAGAAGGATCAAACCATTATCAACTAAAGTGATCAGGAGTAGATTCTACAAAGAGTGAAGATCTGAATGATTACTGGAAGCATGAAAGACAAAGACTTGGAGGAGTGGGGGTATTTTAACTTTGGTAGGATTATATTATCCAGTGATCAGAAGTAGATCAGTCTGGCCAAAGAGAATGGTCACGTGGGGTGTAGCTGGCAGATCAGGTTGGAAAAGGAAGTTAAGTCAAATTCTTAGTCCAATTAAGTACATAAAGTCAGAATTTTAAGAAAACAGAACAAACCCCAGATAGATTTTGATGGGAGGAAATCAAGGAAAATATGGGCTGTGATATTCTTAGGCACAACTCTTGCTATAGATCAGAACTACCTACCTACATACATATTGATTATCAATATAATTTGAGATATGTATGTAATTTTGATAACACTGTAAGGTTTAAAATGAAAATTAACAGTTACTTTCTCTTAACTCTGTCCATTCCTGAGTTCTACTACTTTCAACATTTTTCAGACTTTTCTGGTTTTAACTTCCATTTTTTGGAGTAACATACTTTATAAAGCTCAATCTTGATCTCGACAGGATTTTCTCTACTAAAATTTGACTCTTTTATAACTACTACCTGCAGACTCAAGCACACACAAGCAGTTTCCCGCTCATTTTCCCCCAACATAAATCTTCAACAATTTTTGGCTTAATCAATGTACAGTGTTTAATTATTATGGCCATGTGAACAGTGTTCTTCCCTAACTCCCGTGACAGAGTGTGAACACATTTCTTTTCTTGCATAGCTTTTAAATTTTCTAGGTATTAACTGCCTTTTTAACAACATTCGAATAGTTTCGACTTACCTATCCACAATTTATACCCAAATTCTCCATTTAGGTCTCTAGAATACCCCTCAATATGGTGAAATTCGATGGGTAATTTGTATGTTCCATTCCTCCCCTTTGGAGGCATCCCTCTTGGACTACTCTATATTCTTCCTTCTATCTAGCCTACTAAAGAGTTGTTATCTGAGAATTCACTTAGTAACATTCTAGAAATTCCTATCAATTTCTTCTCTTGTGGGATACCATCTTCCTTTCCTCCTGAGTACATAGGGTGGGGCTTGTCAAGGCAGGCCATGTGGTTTTGGGGGTAAGCACAAGGGGAGTTATGTGTAAGTCCTACTGGCTTTCTCAGACACATTCATCAGGTGTCTGATAGTAGGAGATTGGGGCTAAGACTGGCAGCCACAGAGTTTTGACTGTAATGGCTGTGCCAGGGACAAGCTTTGGGGAAGGGAGCAGGTTTTGTTTTCAATATGAAGAAACTACCTTAATCACTCTGTTTTCAATAGAGAACCTTGCTTTTGCCTTCAAATATTCCAGGGGTCTTAAAAAACAGCTCTCTCCTGTCTAAATGGATGAAGGTTGAAAGTTATCACCAGACCATAAAACTCTCAAGACTATACAGGATAGATCAATTAAATTTTATAGCTGACAAATATTTGACTTCCTAATCTGAGCAAAGCTTTGTTGGAAACTCAGTGAAAGCATGCTTCTTTTCCAAATTCCTTGGAACTGGAAGCTATCCTTTAAGGGGAAAAAAAAAAAAAACAAACCCAGAATCAGAAAGTAGTGCTGACACATAAGGTCTTGAAATCCATTACCTGGAGAGGATCTAGGCTAAATGTGAAAGTTATTTCAAAAGAGATATAGGAAAGTTCACAAATGTCAGCTCTATCAAGTGAAACTAAAATGTTTAGAAACATTTCTAACTTCTGAGATTGTTGTAAGCAGAACAACTATAGTTTTCCACAGTTTTGCCAGCTGAGAAAAAAATATTCCTGGAATGCCATGTGCAGTTCTTGAGATCTACTCAGTTTTAGTTTGAAGAAGTTTATCTGCTATTATTTTTGTCTATCAAAAAAAGTTTTTTATAGCATTCAAGGAATAGTATAGGAATGATCCTCAAAGGCCAGCACTTTTTTTAAGTTAGTCTCTGAGTCTCTGGGGATCTCTAAGTTCAAAAAATGTTTTTAATGATTCTAAGACCTTATTGGTCTTTTTCATTGTGTTGATATTTACACCAATGTTTTAATTCATGCTGGTGCTTTAGGAAGAACCAAGAACAGTGGCCCCAAATGACATTAGCAGACATTTTCTTTTTTTATCACCAGGTACTGACAGTGAGGGGGAAAAGGTTTACTTATAAGGATGTCTTTGATGAAACAACTAACAAAATGATTACTCTTATTAAATCTCAACTATTAAGTAAACTTTAAAATATAATCTGTGTGACAAAAGATGAAGTGAACATAAAATTCTCTTGCGGCATACTGAAGTAGGATGATTGTTTTGAGGAAAAGTGCCCAATTGTATGGGTTGCAAACCAAATAGCCATTTTTCACAGAAAACTTTTTTCATTTAAAGGAACAGCTGACAAATTATTGTTTTCATACTTGAGTATTTGCAGACATTTTCCCAAAAATTAATGAAGTAAGTCTGTCAACTTCAAGGGACACAATTGGCAGTATTTGTTGCCAATGACAAAATTCAAACTTTCAAGTAGAAATCAGAACTGTAGAAAACACTGTTAGCTTGACAACATCCTAATACTTAAAGATACTGCCTTTGAGAGTGGTGGTTATGTTAATCATTGACTTTTTATATCAAAACAATAAAACTGATAATAAAATGTGTCAAATTTGTAGAAGAAGCACATAACTCAGACAATCAGTATTTTCCAAATGATCTGATGCATGGATAAAAAACCCATACAAAATGGAAGGTAGACAAAAATAATTTAAACATTACAAAGTTATCTTTAAGAAACTACTCCTTGGTGAGTCTGGGGACATATGAAAGAAAAATATCCAGAAAGACTAGAAAAGACTATTAAAATACTCCTACATTTTCCCATCATATCTGTGTAGAATTTTCCTTATATAGTTCAACCAGACAACACACATCAACAGGACAAAGAAACAGAACAATGTAACAATGCTACTTTAATTTTTTTGGGAAAAACACAGTTAATATCCATAAAATATACTATTTATATAAACATGCAATGAGTTTATTAATATTTTTCAATGAATACATGTTTTTTTCCTCATGCAGTAAATATCGATAAATTACACTCCACATAAACAAAAGCTAAAGGAGTTCCTCAATAATTTTCAAGAGAGACCCTGAGACTCAAAAGTATGGGAATTAAACAAACCTTAACTGATCTTTCTGTTCAGCTCAATCTTAAATTGAGATGGAGAAAACAGATTTGGAAGTGATGATTCAGCATTTAAAAAAATTTGGCAAAACAACGGTTCCAACGGGGTGTGATATTGAACACCCTCTCCTCCAGGGACACTTGAAATGTCTGTATACATTTTTGCCTGTAACACTGGGAGAGTGCAAGTGTGGGAAGGGTGGGTAGGTGGGGGGAGTTGTTATTGGCATCTAGTGTATAGAGCCAAGGGATGTTGCTAAACATATTACAATGCATAATACAGCTCCCACGGTAAATAATTATCAAGCACAAAATGGTAGTAGCACTGAGGCTGAGAAACCTTAGAGCAAAGTGCAGTAGATAAATATAAAAAACTGCCCGTCAAAACAAGAGTGATGCTAAATCACTTAAGCATGTGCATCCAAAACAACAACATTTACCCATCAAGTTACATAGAGATTAGCAAAGGATAGAGGTCCAAGCCATGAAACTGTCTTCTGATTTACCAGGGAGATCAGTCTTTTATTTTCTAAAGGCAAATAAAGGGCTAATGGTTGCACTTTGGTCTATCATTAAAACTCTAATAAATTGAATGTGGCATCACATTCAACATAGAACTCAAATCTGGCAATATATACCTGTATTTCTGAATACATAGCAAAAGTGAGATCCATAAGCTTTAATGTTAATTAAAAAGACAGTAATTAACAACTTGTTTTCTGACTCAAGGCAACATTCTCTGGTTCCCCAACTGTTCATAAATACAAGACTTAAAGAATCAGCAAGACATCTATTAAAAAACAAAAACAAGAGAGTAATACTATACTGTTTAGTACTAAGGGAGCTAGTTAGTAATTGTTGGACCAAACAATGCCATCATTTTGGTAGGAAGGAATTATCAACTCCTAGAATCTCATAGTAGATTGGATCCTCCTATCAGCCCACACTAGTCATACCTAGCATTGTGAGTTAAACTGTGGGCTCTCCCCAAACCCCTAACCCTTGGTTGAAGTCCTAAACCTCTGTACCTGTGAATGTGACCTTATATGGAAATTGGGTCTTTGTAGATGTAACCAAAGGGGTCATACTGGATTAGGGTGGGCCCTAAACTCAATGACTGACATCCTCTAAGGAGAGGATGATTTGCAGTACCATGCAGAAGGAAGAAGTCCACACGAAGACAGAAGCAGAGATTAGGGTGACACGGCTACAAGGCAAGGATTAGGATTAGGATTTGTGACAAGCACCATAAACCATGAAGAGGCAAGATAGGATTCTTCCCCGGAGTCTTCAGAGAGAGCATGACCCTGCTACCATCTTGATTTCTGACTTGTGTAACTGAGAGAAAATAAAATTCTCTTATTTTAATCCACTCAGTCGGTGGTATTTTGTTACAGCAGCTTAAGGAAACTAAAATAACTACCAGTCTATACCAGAGTCTCTTCTTCTTACCTTGCTAATTGTTTTCTGGGATTGGCTGGAATAGGTCCAGTGATGGGACACTCAATAAAGAACAGAATAGGCAGGTTCATTGCTGGATGGTTCTAAAAGCTATGAAGTTCTTCTTTACATAAAGAGAAGACAGACTATTCCACTTGGTTGCTTAAATTGCTTTCTTTTGGTCAACCATCCGTCTAGAATTCTGTCGTCTCTAATGCTTATCATGATATACTTCGGCCAATGGGTCACTGAAAGTTCATCTCCTCCAAAGGCAGAAACCAAGATTACCAAAGGCTAAGTCAAGGCCATATTTAACTCATTGTCTTCAGAACAGATAGTAACACAAATGTGTGAGCTTGCCCACCAAGCTCAGAGGAATCATTACCTCAAGTGAGAATGACTGGCATCACCTCCAGTCATTCAAATTAAGTCATAAAAATGTTTGCAGGGGGAATCTGGCCCAGTGGAGGGGGGGCCAGTTTACACAACATGGATAAGTAACCTTTTAAACTTCAAAAAATTAGTAAAGGAATGAGAGCAGAATCCAGTTTGTCAGGTACCAAACTTCTAGTGGCTTTTCTGTCTCCCATGCACAGAGCCTTTCCTGAGCACACTGTTGGACTACTCATCATTTACTCCATTGTACACTGTCCCTTGCAAGGGGAGATCTTAATAAGGTGTTTAATAAACGCTCACAAATTAGTTTACTTCCGTGCCATTGAGTGTCCTTCTTTCACAGCAATTGAAATTCTATTTATAATAAATTCACTCCGTATTCACGTGGGCGATGCATACATTTCAAAATGTTCAGCTGCAATTTGGATCTAATTAGTTGACACTTTGAGTACTGCCAAAAGTTTTTTCATTCAGGAGTGGATTGGCTGTTTCAACAACAAATCCTCAAAAACATCTGTAGAATAAAGCCAACTGACAAAAATATTTATGTTACAGTTTTCAGCTGTGACATAAGGGGACATTCCGTCTTATGTGCTTTGCATTTATTACAAGAGCTTTGGCCACAAAGATGCTCTGTGGGAAGGGCTTTCCTCATTATCATCTCGTCTTGTCCATCCTTTCTGTTGGTTCAAATTTACAGGGAGCTATAGATAGAAAATTCAATAGCCTAACTGCATACTTTGTTTTGTGTCTAAACAGCTCATTGTCCGTAGTGAAAAATTAAAAGCAAGGATGACAGCTGCATTGAAAATCACTTTTAATGCTGAAGAATGATGACAACAGAGCAGGTGGTGGCTAATTATGATGAAGATGCTAAAGAAGAAGGTGATGAAAATTCTAGCATCTAACAATTATGGAGTGCTTATAGTTGCACGGTTGCTGTACCAGACATGGCATCTCATGTGGTTCTCTCAACAACTCTGGGAAGGACGTATGCATTATTCCCATTTTGAAGATGAGAAAACTGAGACTCACAGAGATAAGGTTACTTTCCCAAAGTCTCAGAACTCCTAAGTTGTGAGGGAACAGCATTTGAAACTAGGTTTGACCTGCAAAGTCACAACTTTCCATGGACTTAGTGGTGTTTCTGAAGAAGAATGGGGGAAGAACAATGACACAAAATGAAAATCTGGCTTTCTACAGAAGGAGGAAGGGAGTATCCAAAGGACTGTGCCCTTCTAGGCAGGTGTCCTGTTGCAACACATAAGAAAACCCCAAGTGATTCCCTTGGCAACTTAGCAACCCCCTCATTTTTGTTTAATTCTCTAATAGTATGCAGGGCTGATGCTGCCCAAGTAATTGTTACAGTTGTTTATTCTGATAATTGCTAGCAAAAGGATGTACACCTACTTCTCCAGTCTGATACCACGGGCCCTTGACCCTAGCAGCCCTCCTCAAAGGTATCTGGGCTAGGGAGGCTAGATTCTAATGCACAGTGTGCTACATAAGAGCTCTAGAACCAGACTGTCTGGATTCAGCAACCAGCACTGTGAATCACTACCTGTGTGATCTTGGAAAAGTTTTAAAATTTCTTCAGGATTCAGTTTCATTCCCTTAAAATAGGGAATACATCTGGGGCACCTGGCTGGCTACGTCAGTGGAACATGCAACTCTTGATCTAAGGTCTGTGAGTTCAGGCCCCACGCTGGGTGAAAGATTTACCTTAACACAAACAAACAAACAAACAAACAAAACTTGAGGGACACCTGGATGGCTCAGTTGGTTAAGCTGCTGCCTTTGGCTCAGGTCATGATCACGGTTCCTGGGACTGAGTCCCACATCTGGCTCCTTGCTCGGTAGAAAGCCTGCCTCTCTCTTCACCTCTGCTGCCACTCTGACTGTCTGCACTTGTGCTCTCTCTCTCCCCCTCTCTCTTTCTTACAAATAAATAAATAAATAAAATCTTTTAAAAATCTTTAAAAAACTTAAAAAAAATAGGGAATACATCTAACACTTCACAACTCTGTGATTAAAACAATCCACATATGTAAAGCACTTGGAATAGTGCTTGATGCACAGTAAGGGGCTGGTAAGTACTAGCCTTTGTCATCATTGTCACTGTCATCTCTTGGCCTCTTGTGAAAATCAGAGTTTGAATCTGCTATAGATTCTTTTTTACTACGGAAAAACAGTCCAAAGGTCTTCATTTATATCTCCGAACTTCCTTAGGGAAATTTTTTGTGTGTTTGTTAGAGAGGGAGTGGGGGAAGGGCAGAGGCAGAGGGAGAGAGAGAATCTGAATGCACAGTGTGAAGCCCAGTGCGGTGTGTGATCTCATGACCCTGAGATCATGAGCTGAGCTGAAATCAAGAGTTGGATGTTTAACCAACTGAGCCACCCTGGAGCCCCTTCGGGAAATTTTAATAGGTATTAGAGCCTTTATTAATTGCTATTTATGTTTGTAGAGAAGAGCAACGATTGTCAGGATAGTGTGATGAGCTGGAGGAGTTTTAAAAGTTTTCATTTTTTTTTTTTTTTAAGATTTTATTTATTTGTCAGAGTGAGCACAGACAGACACAGTGGCAGGCAGAGGCAGAGGGAGAAGCAGGCTCCCGCTGAGCAAGGAGCCCCATGTGGGACGTGATCCCAGGACACTGGGATCATGACCTGAGCCTAAGGCAGCTGCTTAACCCACTGAGCCACCCAGGTGTCCCTAAAAGTTTTCATTTTTATGAAGTTAACTTTTTGAGAATAATTCATAAAGCAGCTTATTTTAAGAGAAGCTACCCCTCACTAGAGGTAACATAATACAACATATATAGCATAGTGCCTGGCAGAGGGCAGGCACTCGGTGACTGTCGCTGAAACTCCTACTACTAACCGGATCTTCCTATCCATTCGGTGGTCCTGAGAAGTACACTTTATCACCCAGTGTGCTGTTCTGTTGTGGATTATAGTATTTGTTAAAACTTCTGACCACTAAAAAGGTTGACTTTTTGAAGGAAAGCCACCATGATTTCCTCTATCTCTGAAACCTCTGGCTAAAAGTACCTGCCTTGCCCCTTTCTCTACAGCTGGAACCAGAAAAATTTAATTTAATTTAAAATTTAAAAGAAATTAATTAGAACATGCACCCTTTCATGACAGCATTCGGTCGGGTACTGATCATACCAAGGCTTCCCATTTCATGTTCGTCCATAGATTCGGTCTCAAATGTCACGGTGGAGAGTGTTCTGTTAACATCAGCTCAAAGTAAATAAGCGCACCGAAGCATTCAATTTTCAGCTCTTATCATGATGAGGATCAACGGCAACTCTGAGTAGGACCCCTGGGGTGAACTACCTGCTCTAAAGCATTTCCTTTGCACCAAAAGATCTATTTGGTCTACGCTTTCCTGGAAAATGGTGTTTCAACAGGGAGTCTTATCACAGTCCCAACGTATTACATATTATTATAAATGTAAGCTAAGATATGGTTATTATTAAGGCATGCTAATTTCCAGAACAACAAGAACCAGGAAATAAGAAAAAGAGGAAACTTATAATCACCTTTGCAAGCCTATCACCAAACCCAACCACTGCTGACATTCTGCCTTGACAGAAAGAAGCCTTGTAGCTTCTTTCTCTCTACAACAAGCCTTGTAGCTTCCTTCTCTCAGAATGTATAACTTCTGTTATTTATATTTGGGCAAATTTTGAAAGTTTTTTTTTGTGTTAGTTAATTTTCAAACCTCTCCTTTTCCACTTGTATCTTACTTTATGTCCTTTCCCATGTCAAGACTAGAACACTGCTCAGTTGTATTTGTTTCTGTTACTATCATGATTTCATTTCTTTCATTCAAGATTTTAATCTATTTTAAAACGGATTTGGATTTAGGGATGAGTGAGAGACAAAACTTTGTTTCTCCAAATGGTTGGCCTGTTGCTGAGACACAATTAATCAAATAATCCATTCCTTTCTGTTGAGTTGAAGTTCACCCTCATGATATAATAAGCTCATGTAGAGCGCAAGGCTTGTTTCAGTACTTTCCATTCTGTTTATGGAGTCCTCCAATCCTTCAGAGAACCACTTTCATTCATTGTTACTGATTTTGCATTAGTTCAAAAATTTGTCAATCTTAGTTATGAGCCCTGCATCTAAGTAATGTACGCAGAGTATATACGTTTAAATGGAACAAATGGTACAGACGCACCAACGGTGGAAAGTCTCTTTTTCTTCTCTGCCAGCTACTTCCTCACCCTATAGCCAATGACTATCTCTTACATATCCTTCCAGGGCTATTCCATGCACATGAGAGCAGAGAACTAGGATGTTAAAATGGTAATTTCAGCCAATACCCTGAGATGATAGTTATTAGAATGCCAGATACCAAACGGAGTGCCATACCAAAATATAAATCTTCAAAGGAAATACTGAGAATCCAGTTTCATGACCCTTAAATTTCATATCCATGGGGCGCCTGGGTGGCTCAGTGTGTTAAAGCCTCTGCCTTTGGCTCAGGTCATGATCCCGGGGTCCTGGGATCGAGCCCCGCATGGGGCTCTCTGCTCTGCGGGGAGCCTGCTAACTCCTCTCTCTCTCTCTGCCTGCCTCTCTGCCTACTTGTGATCTCTGTCAAATAAATAAATAAAATCTTTAAAAAAAAAATTTCATATCCACGCTGAGGATATAAAATAGTATGTTTTGGTAAAAAGGAAAGTGAACTTCATCTGTCACTGTGAAGACAATGTCTTCAGAGAAAGCAGTACAGGGTATCCCATGTCCTATCCACCTCAGGCCTTGAGAGAACCTTCCATGAACTACTCTGACAGACAATGACAATAATAACAGTGTCTCAGTCTCAGATAAGAACCGTCAAGGACAGATGGGCCCGCTACTGAAGGTGGAGCCCTATGAGTGTGGGTCACGTGGCTTGAGTCCGTACATTCAGAATTTGTCAAGAGAAAGAATGTGTGAGTGATCCTCATGCATCAGATGTGGGCCACACAGGGGACACAGACAGAGACAGGCAGGGGTAGAGGGGATGGAGAGAGTGACTGTGTGTTAATTCAAGCACAACAATCAGTCTACATGACAAGAGACCTTGGCAGGTAAAAGCCAGAGGTGGACAGCAAGTTTTTTTCCAGGAGGAAGAGCAGGCAATCCTCTAAAGAGACTGTACCTCACACATCAAAGGAAAGCAGGTGAGATATCTCCAATGCCAAGAGGGATGCCACTAAAAGACCACAACAGTGACCCCTTAGTAGGGTGACCATTTATTCCAATTGACCTGGATTGAGGAAATTTCAGAGACATGGACTTTCATGTTAAAACTGGGAAGGCTTAGGTAACTTGGACAAGTTGGTCACACTATCCCTGAATAAAAATGTCAGTTTCAAACAGCTATCAGACCTAGGGAATGTAAGGCCATCTTAAGACAATAGAGCCCAGTTCTTACGCTCATGTTCCCATACCTCTCTCACCTCACCCTGGAATCGCTAGAAACAACAGGAATAAGGAGAAGCACAATTGACCTGGAGAAACCCAGTCTCACTTGGGAGAACGGGTACAAAAGGGACTAGGAGTTGGCAGCTTTATGACACAGGGCTGGCCATTTTAATTATTTACTTTGAGCTGGTGATCTGAAATGATACAAGGCTTTGTCTAACTCACAAGTGATCAGAAAAATCATGGAACAGAATTTTTATCCAGACACAGGAGACCTTCCCTACTGAATACATTTTAATGGGTCATTAAGACACAAAATCAAGTTGCTTTGTGATTTTGCTCCAGGAGCCATGCTCCATGTTTCAGTGTGCTACTTTTTAATTTGTGGGCTTAAAAAAAATCCTACAAAAGCGTAGTATGTTATACATCCTATTCTACTCTGTTTTATGTATAATAATATATTTCAGAACTTAATCCATTATACTTTGGACAGGAAGAGCTGCTTCATTCTTTTTTAATGTTATATGGTATTCCATAGCTGGATAATCAGTGTTCTGTCCAACTACTTCCCAAATGATGGCTATCTAGGTTGTTCTCAAAATATTCCATTCCTATTACAATCAACCATTAATACCAATTTTACACAAGTTTGAATATAATCTAGAATGGATTGCTGGGTTAAAAGATCATTTAAATTTTTGCTGGTTACTAATGAATTGTAACCCATAGAGGTTGCACTCATTTACATTCCACTTAGAAATAAATAGCTCAAAGCACATCTCCCCCAAACACTTACTAACATATGTGTTACCAAGCTGATCTGATAGGCAGAACCAGCACATGCTAACTTAAATTTGCATGTTGCCTATGAGACTGAGAGTCACTTCATGTGTTGAAGAGCTGCTTGGTGTTTCTCATTTAGGGCTGCATTAGCATAGTTTTCTAAGGTGCATTTTAATTTTAAAAAACTTGATTTTCAGGACTTAAGTATTAAGGAAATTAATCATTTGTCTTTATGTGTCTTATAAATATTTTTGCACACTTAACTTTTCTATTCATCTTATTTATGGTATATTTTTCTATGGAAGCTTTGACTTTCACATATTCTTTTAATTTTTAAAAATAGTTTCAGGGGCTTCGTGTCCTACATAGGGAAATATTTCATACTTTTGACAGTACAGAATCATTCTTTCATATTTTAATAATTTGTTTATTTTTAAATCTTTGATCTCTCATATATTTTGATGTAACAAGGCATGGATTTTTTTTTCCAAGTTGTCCTGAGGCTATTACTCAAATAGTCTCCATTTCTCCCCCCCTTATTTGTAATGGCATTTTATCACAGAATTCCTCCCTAAAAGTCATCAGGCTCACATGAGGTTTCCTAGTTGAATTTTATCCAACCACTGTGGAACAGATAACTTGAATGTTATTTAAACTCAACTGAACAGAAGAAAAAAAAAACCAAAAAACTTGTTTTATACAAGTTAACAGATTTTAGGAAATGGCTTTTTGACAGGTTTCTCCTTTAGTCTTTAGAAATTCATATGTATGGTTTTTTCCCCTCTTTCTTATGGAGTCAGTTCTGGAAAATCACACATTTCACCCAGATTTTTTATTTTACTTGTCTAGAGCTTAGTTTATCATTGCTTATATTTCTTTTGCCATTTATTTATTTTCCCATTCTTTTTTCCATTGAGTGTATTTTTGCTGTATTTTTGTTCTTCATAAGATTAGCTAATGGTCCATTTCACTGAGTCCCTATTCTTGGATTGATATATTGGTTTTAGCCTACTTTTGGTTTTGTATTTTTTTTTTTTTTACTCTCTTCTTGGGTTTCCTTTGTAGTTCATTTTCTAATTTTTTGAATCAAGCACTTATTCCTTGTTATTAACACAAACCAAATTTCCTTTCAGGACTGCTTTACCTTTAATCCACCGATTCTGCTATGCAGTGCTTTATTATCAGCATTTCTTAAGCATTCTCCAGTTTCTGATTTGATTTCTTTTTTATTCCAGGAGTTATCTAGAAAGGAGTTTTCCATTTTGGTACAAAATGTTTTGTTTTGTTTTGTTCCCTAGTTTTTAACTTTAAAAGTCAGTTAAAAGTTAGTTTTATTTATTTGTGCTCAGCTAACTTTCAAAAAAATGTTATGGTGGAGAAATTCTTTTACATTTCTCTGAAGACTAGATATTTCTGGAGATGAAGAAAGGGGTGTGTGTGTGTGTGTGCGTGCACATGCGCCTAGGAGCACTGTCAGCTGGAGAAAGGGAGTCTGTATAAATTCCTCATCCAAAATCATTTCCTTAAACCCCCTTCCCCAGCCCCTAAGGAAAACATGAAGAGGGAAGGGAAGCAGAAAGGGGATGACGTGTGGAAGGTTTTATTGCAGCAACTGTGGATTGTACCAGCTAACACTTCTGTGTGACAGGAACTAAGCCTCCAAAGGGACAGGCTTAGCACCATTTGTTACTAGGCCTTCATGTTGCCATGCTGGGTAGGAGGGCAGAGAGCTAGAGCTGAACTGCTCTAGTGGAAGGGATTTATAGAAATGAGGTGAAGAATGAGAAAGAAAGCAGAATCAGCAGCTAGAGGCAAGAGAAATCCTTCAAGGAAGAACTAAGATGTTTACTGATAGTTGTGATGAGTTCGCCTCAAAGCCTTCAGTAAAAGATCTATTTTTCACCATTGTGGTATGAGGCTGCATCTTCTGGGGAGCCTTACTGAATGGACTGATGTGATTTCAAGTTGTGTAAGGGATGAAAGCAGAGGTAGTCAGTAGAAAGTTACTATACCTGAGTTACACTTTTAAGGTCTAGATATAAAAATTTGTCCCTCTAGCTCAAGGCATGGAGCAAGGACACTGAGAGGAGGACTGTGAGACCCTGAATCTAGTTTTGGCTTTCTCAGTTTCTGTGGGATCTGGAGGAGATCACTGACACCATTAGGTCTCAATTCTTCTGGAAAAAGATTGTGTAATAGCAGCTCACCCTTCATCTCTTTCTAGAATATTCCAAGAGTTAAGAGCTCTGACTAGAGTGAATGTACCTGGCTTTGCCCCTAACTTTATCATTTGGTTTGATCTTGGGCAGGTCACCTGATCCCTTTAAGAAATGAATTCATCCAGTGTAAAATTATAATAAAATGTTGCCTGCTTCAAAGAGTCGTAGTAATGATTAAATGAGGTAATTTATTAAAAAGCCGTTTATCACAGTTCCTGATTCAGGGTAAGGACTGAACAACTGATATCTTAAACAAGTTAACAAGCAAATGGAGGAATAAATGCATAAGACTACAAGGAGTTCTGTACCAGGATGAATAGGCTTAATTAGCTTTGTAGTGTGGGCAGTTCATCTAACCGCTTTTGTCTTTGAATTCCTCACTCTACTGAACTCTTAATTATTCAAAATGTATTTTGATACACATCACAAGTCACAACCCATGTGGCTACCAGTTTCCTTACTGACATAATAGGATCAACTAGTTGGTTTTTAACATCCCTTCCATCTCTAACTTTTCATGAGATCATTATAGTTGTTACTCTCAGTATCTGATCCTGTGCTCATTCACATATATCCTGCTCCTAATTGTCTATGCTCTAGCCATCAGTACCACTTCCACTCTTGGATACAGCATACTAGCCACATGGCTCAGACAGTCAAACACACTCATACACATTTCACTCTTTCGTATTTACTCCAGGTTTCCTTCTGACTTGATACCACAGAGACCACTGGCCAGGAGCCCTTAACAGGCTCATGGATGACCCCCTAAAATCCACAATTACTGAAAAAACGCTAGCACACTTGAAAATAACTTAGGAAGGATTGTATTTAAAGGCACTATATGTCTTCTCTTGAATTAGGAGGTAAAGATTTGGTAGAAACAGAACTTTGATGTCAGATCAATGTGAATTTGAATAGTGATTGATTGTTCTTCCCAGTTCTGGGAGTTTTGACTAGGTAATTAATCCTTGAAACTTAAATTTCTTCATCTGTATAATGGAGATAGTTACAGCCTGGCATTAATTTGAGAAAAATAAATGAAATAAAGATGTAGAAGGGCTAGGCACAGTACTCGATGCATTCTTTCCTTCTCTCTTGGAACGGGAGGTATGGATGACAAGGTATGTCTAGTCCCAAGAGCCTATGATCTTGGAATGCTCTTGGTCTAGTACTACAAATGAATGGCAATGCCATCTTCAATGCTCCATTAAAAAAATGGTAGGGGTGCCTGGGTGTCTCAGTCGTTAAGCATCTGCCTTCAGCTTAGGTCTGATCCCGGGATCCTGGGATTGAGCCCGGCATTGGGCTCTCTGCTCAGCAGGGAGCCTGCTTCCCCCTCTCTCTCTGCCTGCCTCTCTGTCTACTTGTGATCTCTGTGTGTCAAGTAAATAAAATTTTTAAAAAATGGTAAAAAAAAAATTTCAGTGAATGAAGCCTCCAAGGATTATTTACGACAGTGTTAATGAGCATTTGAAAATTCTGCAACCTACCTCTCAATTTCTAACTGTCCTGTGTAACAACATGTGAAGGGGGGGCGGGCTGTAAGGTGTGTGTGAAGGCTAGAAGTCTTGGGGAAAGAACTGGAAGGGTGACAGAGCTCTCAGGACCCAACCCATGTGCTGGGATGAAGAGTCTAATAGTAAAGATGGAAAATGGGGAGAGCAATGGAAAGCAAAATGCTGAGCAATTGGAAAATAAACCTTATTATTATTACCTGGCTTTTTGCTCTACCCCGCTGGGAGTAGATATTCTAACAAATGGTACCATGTTTCAGATATGGACTAGGAGAGGCTCATTTCAGGTCTGATGACATGAAAAAGAAAAGCAAAACTGAATAACTGAAAAACTTGAAAATCCAAGTGCTGATTAACCGAGAGTTGGCTCTAAAAAGAATGAAAACATCTGCTGGCTTCTTTGAAAAAAAAAAAAAAAAAAAAAACAACAATCCCTTTGGGTTCTTCCTGCAACGAATCCTGTTCTCAATTTTCTGTTTGGGAGTGATCCAGGAAAAAAATGACCTCTCCCATTCTAGTAATGAATTTCTATTCCCTTTTGAACTTTAAATATGTTAATTTAATCCTCACATGGTCACCAAAAAGTATGTATTGTCAAGCCATAGATCTTGGTACACTGCTTCAGGGCTCACCCCTACCCTGTGACTCTGACTTCTCCAGTTCTAAACATAGAGCTTGTCAAAAGGAAAGATGGCCTAGCCCAGCCCAGCCCAGGCCTGTCGCTCTGGTGTTTACAAGAATTCTGCCTTTTTTGTCATGATGTCCCTTCACTGAACTGAAGCATTCCCAACCCTCTAATGATTTCAGAAACTGGCTAAGAACACTCAGTAGCATGGGACCAAAACCACACTACTACTCATTTCTGGACTTGAACTCTTCAGCATTGAGAACATATTATCCTACAATATGGTAAATACCTCCCAACTGGGATTTTATCTGTTCTTTTTTATAAGATCATTCAAGTATTTTCCCTCATTTAAAAACAACAACAACATGATATGTTAATCTGCAGGCTAAAATAGCATTGTATAATCTCGAGTGTGTGTGAACACTGAGGCTGCTTAGATGGGCTTGTACTCCTGGGAATACAAAGTACTTGCTGCCTCTCAATGTTCAGCTGGTTAGGGGTAGATTTTTTTGAAGCTGGGGGAGTCCTCTTTCTAATCTGAGATTCACTGACATTTAGTAAGTACAGGGCCTTTTCCTGGAGGCAGGATCTAGAAGCTTTAGGCAGTTTTGTCCCTATCCTCAAGGAACCTGCCCTTTTCACATCCAGACCTGCCCTCCTGGCCATCCTGAGCACCCCAACTTAAGCAAGGAGGCCAAAACTGCACATAAAGAAACGTGGATCAACAAAATCATCTACTGTCTCCTGTTTTTATTTGTCACTCAGCTGCCCTTTGCCCTTTCTTTCAAGAATCTCCAAACTTTCCTGACTCTCTGGGGTCCTCTGTGTCCTTTAAAAAATTTTGTCTGATCCCTCTCTCATTCTCCACAGGGGCCAGATTTTCACTAGTGTTCTCAAGCTGTCCTCCCTAGCTCTTACATCTCTCTTTCTTCACAGGGAATAGCAAGGCCATCATGTAGGACAAGCCTAAAACTCAAAGATTTCTTCTTATGAAGTATCTCCTTCCCCTCCACCCCCACACCCCGTTATGTTCAACAGCAGTAGAAGAGCTGTCCCTCCCCAGAGAAAGCTTATTGCTCTATAATGCCATAAGAGCTTTCATAGGATTACAATGCGGGGAGAAAACAGATTCCACGTGTCAGCTAGAATCTATGTTTCCACAACTTCTGTAAGACTACTGCTTAGGGAATGATGTCCCAACATCTATTCTCATAAGTGGATCACACAGCTGCATCAAGGTCCTCCTCCAGGTACTCAGTATTATACAACGTGGGGGCATGAGAAGGTCTACGATGAGATACAAATGTGCGAAGTTCTTGAATACTCGGTTCCGTTTTCTCTTTTGGATTCTCAATTGTGAACCTACCCAGGATTTCTACTTCACAATTTTTTAAATTTCCTGTTAGTCATTATCTAACTGGGATTTAAGAGAACAAGGTCCGTATTTCCCCACACATGGGACAGTCAGGAACAATATCAAGTCTGTCAACAGTAGGCTGATAGGAAAAGAGGAGAGAAGCTCAAGGAAGTTAATAAAAATGGAAGGAACTTCAGAAGATCCTTGACAAGAGAAAACTATCTTTACATATAGGAAGGCCTTCAAACCAGATCCATCAGTTTTGACAACAGTAAACTGTACTTTTAAATAGGTCTGGTTAGAAGTTTTTCAGTGTCATCACTAAATCTTCCCTAGAAGTATGGTCTGTGGGGGAACAGTGCTCCAAGTGGAACTAATCTTCAGGGAAAGCATCGGCCAGCTGACTGCCAACCTTGACATTCAGCACTCTAAACATGATTACCCCAACTGTAAGATACAGCTTTACATCCTTTTATACAATTCAAAATATTCTTAAACGAAGTCAGACCTTAAACCATAAGCATCCAGAGGAGATGAATGTAATTCTAAGTTTACTAGATCCATGCCACCAGGTTTTAGAATGGACACATGATCGCTCAGTGGTGGACCTACGGCTCTTGACTAACATCCTCCTATCTGCTGATACAGATTTCTCAGCCAGAAAAACAAACCTTTGGGACAGAGGAGTTTAGAACTTTAGAATACATGTCTTGGGTGTTTGCTAAACCCCCCAGAAGAAATTCTCACAGATAGAACCAGGGTAGCATGATTCAGGCTAATCACCAGGCAATCTTAGAGTTGACTCAAACTTTAGATAAGATACTTCTTTAGATCTTGGCTTACTCATCTGAAAGCTGAGGATAATGACAATGTCTACTTATAAAGCAGTTTCAAGGGTTACAGTGCCCTTAGCTTTCAAGACAACAGTGTGATGTATAAATTATTATTTTTGTCATCAAAGACCCCCTCCAGCGACCATTTTTGGAAAGGATCTTGGCTATTGGGAAATATGATCAAGGATCATATCTAAATCTCAGAGCATACAGGGAAGCTGTAGCTGCTGGCTAAATATATGCATTTGAAATCAGCAGGCCTAGTCATTTCAGCCAAGACACGATATGAGCAGCCAGTTCTCTGTGGTAGGAAAATCTGAGGACTCCCTGGATCCAGTTACCCACAGAAAAGCTAGGTTCACATGAGAGGCTACTGCTGAAGAAGAACCATAGCTGTGAAGAGTGGAGCTGGAATGGCACCAGCAGGGAACAACCCAATCTAAATTCTTAGGAAGAAAAGGACTTTGGATTAAACAAGGTTATGTATTAATTTGAAGGAAAAAGGCAGATTATGAATCAAAACATGTCCCTCCATCTAATCAAGTGCCATCATCCTGAACAACCTTTGCAGCTCTGTGTGGGAGCCTTGTCAACAGACAGATATCTCCATCTAGAAATAGTTCTATCTGTACTTGTAAACCTAAATGTATCTATGAACACATCTGTAGATATCATCTCTCATCCAAATCTAGATTTATAGTGTGTATCTTCGTCTATATCCATAAGTAAAACAAACGCTGTAAACCAATGAGTGTGTGAGATTACCTCTGGGTGTGTGAGATTATAGATACTAAGAAATTAAATTTTTTTTGCTGTGTTTTCTGATAAGTATGTGTTGAATTATAACAATAATAGGATATTGATTTTGAAAAAGACATAGGACAAAAAGAAAAGATGCTGGCGTGATCTCAGCCTTTGTCACCTTCTTCTCGCCTCTCATGATGAGCAGCACTGAGGCGGCATGTCCTGGGAGAAAATCCTGTCAGTGAGGAGGGCTCAGATTGAAATAGGTCATGAATGGGAGATTAAACACATGCACGCACACACGCACACATACACATACACACACACAAAATGCACCCTGAATCTGCTTGTAGATTTCCTACCCAGCTTTCAGCCATGGAATTTCAAGGTTATATTCTATTATATAATGTGTATAATATAATATTATTCTACTCTTTCCATTGTCGAGTCCTTTGGTCATGGTTTCCTTGAAGCCAGATGATTAGAAATAGATTTTAGCTTGTGTTTCTTAAAAAGAGGCCAGATAAAGGACACCAAAGAAAGAGACTTTAATTTTTCCAATGTACTGCCCAAATCAGTATTACCCTAATAGGCAATTTTAGGCCACGTGTCTCCTGGGCTTCCCAGCTTGGTATTTTGGTAGGGATTCAACTCTGGGAGGCATGGATGACCGACTACAGTCAGGAGGAGAAAAAGGTGTAGATAGGAAGGAAAACAGGATTTTTTACATCTGTGTAGGCTGATGTATGGTAGAGGATCCCTGACCCTGTGTATGAAGAGGTTCTAGACTGACAATGGAGATGAGACTAACAGTTACGACAGAAGGAGCATAAAGCCATGGGCTTCACTGTGCTTCCTGACCTTGTGTCTTCACCCAAAGAAAATCTTCCTGACTCCAGAACAATTCTACAAGAGCAGAATCTCGCTTTGCATATACAGACATTTATCCCCAGCAGACACATTATACTTTGCCATCTCACCGGACTGCAAACTCAAGACAACTGAAACTGACTTATCTTTGCCCTCCCATGTTTCCTATGTGGGGCAATGACATTACTGCCCACCAAGTCACCGGGATCACTGGAGTCACTGTGACTCTTCCCCTTCTTTCATTCTCTCTCTCCACTCACTACATTCAACTTCACTAAAGCTTTCTCCTCTCTCTCAATCCTGCTTCTGTTGCCTTGGTTGAGGCTCTCATCATTTTTTTTCCCCTTGGACCACTTCTAGGCCTAAGCAAGTGAGCTTTAATCTCTTCAATCATATTCATGCTAAACATTATTGTTCACCTTTTAAATGCTAGATGTAGAGTGCTAGTTGCTGGATGTATAAAGCTTATAAAAATAGATAATAGATGATTATTAGTCCTTAATCTGTAGCAGATATACACTTTACATGTCTGATATAATGTCATCTGCATAATATCCCAATAAGGTAGCCATTATTATTATATCCATTCTACAGGTGAAGAAATCAAGGAATAGAGTGCTTAGGTAAAACTGCTGAAACCATATAGCTAGTAATTTGCAGTGCTGGGTGTGGGCCCAGGCTGTCTGACTCTAGAAATTGGGCCTTTGAGCTCTAGGAAGAGAGGTCTCTGGCCTCATGGAGTCACAGGATGATAGGAAAGATAATACCCAAATACACACACACACACTAATTGGTATCAAGATTCTGTGGTAACATGAAACAAGGTGTGGGATCAGAGAAGGCTCCTCAGAAGAGGTGATGCTTGACCCAAGCCTTCATGATGAATAGGAGTTCATCAGGGCACAATACTTGTAACAGACAGCTTTTCAACAGCATTTACCACATCCTGGGCACTGTTCTAAGTGCTCTGTCCATATTGACTAATTTATCTTTATAATTTTGGGTGGAGATATGGTTCCCATTGTACAAATGAGAAAACTGAGATTAGGTAAGTTAAATGATAAGTTCAAAATCATACAATAATGGAATGGCAGAGCCAGGATCTCAAACCGGATTTTTGTTTTGGAATCAATGTTGTTAACCATTACACTCCCCTGCCTCTCAAAATTGGGTAAGGGCATTCTAGGCACAGGAAAAAAAAAAAAAATTCAAAGACAAAGAACTAACACATGGTATGCAGTGTGGGCAATGACAGAATGAGCTCTGCTATGGGCCAGATTATATTCACCTAAAAATTTATGGACTGAGGTCCCAATCCTCAGTACCTCAGAATATAACTATATTTAGAGTTAGGGTCTTTGAAGAGATAATTAAGTTAATATGAGATCATTAGGGTAAGCCCTAATTCAACACGATTGTTATTCCTCTAGGAAGAGATTAGGGCCCAGGGAGAAAGCATCCATGTATTAGTCAAGAAGAGAGGCCTGGAACAGATTCTTCCCTGCAGGCCTCAGAAGAAACAAACCTTGAGGACTCCATGATCTTGGACGTATGCCTCCCTAGCTATAAGAAAATTGACTTCTACAGTTTAAGCCATCCAGGCTGTGGTATTTAATTACAGCAGTCCTGAAGACATGTACAAGCCTGCGGGGGTAAGCAGCACCAGGTCATACTGGGTCTTGGTCCTAGGGCACTAGAACTGGACCAGCGTGTTTTCAACTGCAGTCACATAAGCTATCATTTTACAGAGCTCATGCTGGTGTCATTGTGGAAAGTGAGACTTGAGGCTTGGTCAGGTTCACATGGAGGTCCAGGCAGAGGATAATGAAGGTCTCCAAGTCAGAAATGGGATGCAGAAGAAGGAAGCAGAAACCATGAGGAAGGCAACAACCACTCGCTTCTTCTTCCCACTCCCTGCACCTACCTCTAAAGCAAACCATCTTGAAGTCCCCACCAGTTCCTGACCATGCCATGTGCTCCCCACCATGCCTCTGTACCTAATACGCTGAGCTTTCTCACATTTAGGGATACTTTTAAGACCCGGGTCCAGGGCCGACTCCTCTAAGACCCTATCTCCATCCACATCAGCAGGTCACTTTCTTCTCTGCTTCCCTAGTACTATGTACACATCTCTATTCTGACTCTCACCCCTTTGGTTCTGTGATTCTTTGTTCCATGCCTGTCTCTCTGATTAGATGGTAAGCTCCTTGAGAGAAGGTATAGGCCCCTGACAAGGATAAGTGCACGGACAGATGCTGACTGGAAAAAAAAAAAAAAAAGCCTTAAAAAAAAAAAAAGGTACAAAGAGGCACCCGGGTGGCTCAGTCAAGTGTCTGCCTTCAGCTCAGGACATGATCCCAGGGTCCTGGGATCGAGCCCCGCATTGGGCTCCCTGATGGGCGAGGAGTCTGCTTCTCCCTTTCCTTCTGCCCCTGCCCCTCAGCTCATGCTCTGTCTCTCGCTTTATCTCTCTCTGAGATAAATACATAAAATCGTAAAAAAAAAAAAGGTACAAAGAACCATACAAATTTAAAGGAGAAGTGGATTCCAGTTCCACAAGGTGTACAAGAAAGTGCATCAAAGATGAAGGCACACAGAAAGAGATGTGCTCCTGATATAAGACACACGTACCTGTCTGATAGTCTTGCCCTTTTTACTTCCAGATATAAAGCAATGCTGGGGAAGCTAAATATATGCAATTACTTTAGGGGAAACCGTGTTGGGGACAGCACAGGGAATTCAAGATGCTTACTGAAGAAGAAAGGGTGATAAATGAGTTGAATAATCCTAATGCTCAGTGGCCTCTAATGAATTTTTCCCCTACATAATTTGCTGTCGAGTTTGGTTTTTAAACTCTCATTTAGGTAAGTATCTAAAATTTACAAAATGACCGTGGCCTCCACAGACTTGGGACCCATGAGGATATCTTGGTTATAGCTCTCACATTCAATTCAGAGCAAAAGAATCAAGAGCAATTACCAGTCAGAATGTGTGATTACACTCAATGCTATACTATCTTCTTATGTACAGTGGGTGGTCCAAATGTGTATGGTTATCAATGTAGCTCTCTCCTGAATGGTATTTTTCCCTGAAGTTTAATTTCTTCTGTGGGTTATATGAGCATTTTAGCTTAGTTGTGAGGTCATGAAGACTACAGTATAAGTGGCAGTATTGAATTTTTGGTACAAATTCTTGAAAAATCAGTCATCCTCAGAGTTCTCTTCAAATGTGAGATGGTAGAGGTGATGGTATGAGGTCTGTTTACAAAGATGAGGTCACTGACCTGTATTAGTTTCCAAGGCTGCTATAACTAATAACCACAAACTTGGTGGCTTAAAAGAGCAGAAAGTAATTCTCTGAGTTCTGGAGGCTAGAAGTTCCAAGACAAGGCATCAGCAGGACCATGCTTCCTCTGAGGCCTCTAGCGAAGATGTTGTTCCTTGCCTCTTGCAGCTTCTAGTGGCTTCTGAGGTGTTCCACAGCTAAGGCCTGCCCAACTTCAATCTCGGTCTCCATCTTTACCTGGTCTTCTTTTTCCATATACATTCTCTGTGTGTCTTCTTAAAGGATACATGGCATTGGATTTGGGGCCCATCTGGTTAATCCAGAGTAATCATTTTAGGGTCCCTATGTAAGTTATATCTGTAAGACCCTTTTCTGAAATAAGATCAC
The DNA here is from genome assembly GCF_011764305.1 of Mustela putorius furo. Classification (NCBI taxonomy): domain Eukaryota; kingdom Metazoa; phylum Chordata; class Mammalia; order Carnivora; family Mustelidae; genus Mustela; species Mustela putorius. The sequence continues at coordinate 2,782,358 of NW_025421294.1, forward strand.
ATTCCCAGATTTTGGGGAATAGACCATATGAATATCCTTCTAGGGCCCACCATTCATATGTTACAGGACCCATGGTCAAAAAATCTTGAGGGTGGTAGAGGTGCTTTCCCAGGTGTAATGACAGATTTCTACTGAGGCACCAAAGCTCTTGCCACCTCGACTCAATGTAAAATTAATAATATGCATACAACTAACCTTAATCTGAAATGTGTGGGCCAAAGACAGCTCTTATCAAGATATCTCTCTCATTGCCCTCCACAGTGCTGTAATATGTCTGAATTAGTTGACGATGTGAAAAATTGGAATATTTTTACATAAAAATCCAAAGTTTCTGGCTTCTCTAGTAAAGTCAGAGCTAACAACATTAGGTCTGGAATCCTTCTCAGTAGCTGCTCCTTTAGATGGGGGCTGGACTTCCAAGTGCCACAGTCCCTTACCACCCTCTATTGCTTATCCAAGTTCCACTTCACTCACTGGAGTTACACTTGACCGTTGAACAACATGGATTTGAACTGAAAAAATATGTATTACACATGTATTATATGTATGTTATATATAAGTACTACATAATTATATGTATTTATTATTTATATGTATCATGTTTATACATATTTATATACTCGTATAAATAATGAAATATTTGTTTATTTTATAAATAATGTACTATAAATTACATATAATAGACTATATATAATATACAGAATATGTGTTAATTGTTTAGGGTATTGGTAAGACTTGTGGTCAACAGTAGGCTATTAATAGTTAAATTTTGGTAAAATCAAAAGTTATAGGCAGTTTTTTTAACTGTGCACGGCTTGGCACTCCTAACCTCCCTGGTATTCAAGGTTCAGCTATGGTTACTTGGCTCCTGAGTTATTGAGTTGGCAATGTCTAGCCCATGGGCATGTTTCAAGGGCAGCTAACCATTTGGGTGAAAATTCAAACAATGACCTGATTCACTCTAACCACGGAGCTAAATTCCAAAAAGCGTTGTCAAAAGACTTTGCACTGACAAGGATACTGAGCCATTTTAGATCATCCCAAAGTATCCACTGGGAGCCAAGTCTCAGAACCCAAAGATCTACAGCTCTGTTACTATGACATAGATCCTACACTATAATGGTCTCACTTCTTTCAGGCACAGCCTCATGTAAAGATTATTTACAATCTTGAATCCTGCAGGCCCAACTTAACTCCAGAAGACTTGCTTATTGCTTTGTGCACCAAATATTTTATCTGTTTTATAACACTCTTTACATAATATAATGAATATTTTCCTGCTCACGGTAAAATCTGTTGATTCTGTTGATTGAGTTATGCCCAGAGCTTAGCTGAGCTAATTCTTTCAGCATTTTATTACCCAACACACAGGGCACACAGGGAGAAAAATAAAAAGAAAATCCCATTTTCAGCAGGAGTGGGTTCAAAAGACATCTACTACTTGTGCTTCTATTCTTGAGTTCAGATCATACGGAGCTGGGAAAGGCCATGAAATAAAGAAATATGCAGAGACCTTCAACATGCAAGGCTAATTTATTACTTGCAATTAGACTGACAGTTGGCAGTGAGTAATTAAGGAAACACTGACCTAGCTAGTGTTCCTGCAGAGGTATTTTCTCTGGGATTAGCTGTTCTTGCACTAATTTCCGCATGCCATTCTCAAGTTTAAAAAATGGTATGATTCTTGCCTGCAGCAGGGAGACAGATTTTCAGGGAGATGTATTTTCATGTGTACTATTCTCATAAACAAAATTAAATTCATGTATTTTGTGCTTCTTTAAATACATTTCAATAAAGGAAATTCAAGATTCTTGAAAAAATATCACACACACACACCCATACACACACACACACACAGCACTTTCTAATGAGTCAAACCTATGACATCTTTCTTCATTAGTAGTGACTAATGAGTTGATTTAATTTAGTACAGACAATCTAGGTAAAATGATGGATTCAATGGCAAACTGAACACACACAATGGCAGCACAACGTGAAAGCCATCACTTCTAAATATCTGAACCAAAGTAGATTTCATGAAGTTGCAAAGTGAACGGCAATAGACTGATTTATAATCTATTTAAAAACCATCTGCTTTAGGGGCACCTGGGTGGCTCAGTCAATTAAGCATCTGCCTTTGGCTCAGGTCATGATCCCAGGATCCTCCTGGTCCAGCCCCGATTCAGGTTTCCTACTCACCAGGGAACATGCTTCTCTCTCCCTCTGCTACCCACCCCCACCCTGTATTTGTTCTCCTTCTCTTTCAAATAGATAAAATCTTTAAAAAAGTCTTTAGCATTCCAAGGAAGATTATTTTTTAGTATATAAGATACAGCAAGAAACAACCACTTTGAGAATGTTAAACAGCAACTCCTATCAACTGGTGAAGGGATAAAGAAGATGAGGCATATATACCAATAGAATGTTATTCTGCCATTAAAAAGAATGAAATCTTGCTATTTGCAAGGACATGGATGAAGAAAGTATAATGCTAAGTAAAATAAGTCAGAAGAAGACGCATACCATATAATTTCTCATATGTGTAATCTAAGAAACAAATGAGCAAAGGGGAAAAATAGAAAAAGGGAGACAAACCAAGAAAAAGACTCCAAAGCATAGAGAACTGATGGGTACCAGCAATGGTGGGAGGATGGGTAAAGTAGATGATGCGGATTAAGGAGTGCATTTGTGGTGGTGAGCACTCAGCAAGGTACGGAATCACCGAATCACTCTATTATACACCTGAAACTAATAAAACATTGCATTAACTAACTGGAATTAAAATAAAATCAAAAAATTCAACGGCGTCTCTTAAAGGAGACTTTTTCACTGTCTTCCTCATAATGATACAAGAAGTCTGGTTGCCCTCATGGGTAGTTCCCTGAAGGACTTCTACCCATTTCATTGAAAGTGCTTTGGAGGAAATTCCTGCAACTAAAGTTAAGACAAAATTTACCCCTGACCTTTTATTTTAAACTTGAAAGAGCTGAATGGTAGAGGGGTATCAGTGATTCTTTGAAGACTGCCTCCAGATCTCTCTCGAGACTTCCTGCGAGTCATGCTTACCAAAGATCATGAAGACACGGCATCAACTGAGCAGCAGGCTGAGGAAGGGAAATGCTGATTAGCGAGACCTGCCGGCTGTAACCCTCCATCCTGGACATCTGTCACTGGTTTTTGTGAATAATGAATTTTGTTCCTATAAATTACTCTGAAATACTTACACAGTCAGAAGCGTAATTAGTGATGATAAATAGCTATACGTGAGGATATTGCAGTTCAATCAATCTTCATTTTTCAAAGTGTTGCTTCTCCACAGAGCAAACAGGCATGGCCAGTAAGTGCCAGCAAACCAAGGCCGACTAAGCGGAGACAGACTAGGAAATGATTTATAAAATGTATATTCTGTGACATACGGCCATAAACTTGTAGCTGCTTTTTCATTCATTTCTCCTAGTAATTTTGAATCATAAGCTCTTGAGGTTGAAAAGTATTCTCACTGAGAACATACTTTAATCTCAAAATAAGTCCATTGGTTCTTAAATGTCTGCAGTAATGTCAGCTACAACAACTTACGTACTATGCTCACCACGGATAGGACACGTCTTTAACGAGTGCCTAAGAGGTATCTGCTACCATGAAGGACTCAGGAAAGAAGAGGATGAGCTCAGAGAACATAACCTCAGCCCCAGGGATCTTGGGCTCCACTCAAGGTGGTGACATAATATAGAAGCACCAAAAGAACAACGTGAGTGGGCTACGAAGGTAAGACTGTCCCAAACAATGAATGTCAGGATGAGCCTGAGTGTGGAGGGGGCAGAATGTCAGTACAAGACACAGAAATGGAGAAAGCACCTTAAGGAAGTGGGATACTGATCCAGAAAATTCAGCAAGAAGTACATTCGATGAAAAGCACAGTGACTGACTCTATGGACTTCGCAAAGCAGTTCACTGGGGATATAAATGAGCATCTCCAAGCACCAGTTTTCTGATCTGCAAAATGAGCATGACAATAGTTAATATCTTAAGAAGTTGTTCTGAGTCCTGAATGAGATAGAAAACATATCAGGATCAGCGTGATTAGCCTGCTATCTGTCCTAATCTGGTAATTAATATATTCTCAATTTTATTTTCCCCAGTTCTAACAATTGTAAAATGTGCTCAATTACTAAAATAATTTACTTTATGGTGCATGTTGTAAATAAGAACCATGTGAAAAATAATTAGATACGCTGACTCCCCCCCCTCCACCCCCCAACTGTAGCATCAAATGCCTGCTTGGACTCTTTTATGTTTCTTTCCTCCATGAATTTTTATAAGTTGAACTCCCAGAATGGCCCTCTGGTGAATCATTACTAGCTGGATAAAGCTTTTTAATTTGGGTGCATACTTGATTTGACAGCTACCAAGTTTGGCCAGGTCCCAGATTTGCAGATTGATAAATTAACAGCCTCTCAGCCAGTCTGCTTTTGTGTTGTTGTTTCCCACCCCCGCCCCCCTTTGCTATTTTTCCCCCTGAGATTTGAAGGCCCATGATGTGAGCAATTTTCCCAACTTATGGCATCTTTCCGGCACAAATGGTGGTCCCTGAAGGCTAGTAACTGGCCTTGGGTGTTACAAGAAGGATCCTTTAACACCACCTTTCTATACAGCTACAGAACACAGAGCAGTTGTGACTCTGACACACACACACAGGGTGTTCAGCTAAGCACTTCCTTTTCTTATCTTCCCCAGTACCCCGGGGGTTCAGCAAGATGGAAGCTTAAGGCCTGGAAAGGGGGGCAACACTGCAGGGAGCCCAAAAGCAAGGAATATAGAATGGAATGGGGCTACCTGGATGAGGAAGGTGACTGTATAGCCTTCACAGCCCTCTCCTCCCCATCTTCCACTATTAAGCTCCCCTTGCACAGATAGGCATCCCAGTCCCCAACCCCTACAAAACATATGGGCTCTAGATAGGGCTCCATCAATATTACAACACTGGTTTAAACACACCATCTGAAGTTGCCTCATCAACTCAAGTCAGGTGCCAGCAAACCTGCCAGATGTGGCTTCCTTTCCTGTTTCCCCAATTTTCCTGCTTCTAAGACTCAACTGAGACACTTATACACACACACACACACACACACACACACACAAAGCAAATTCAGTCTCCTTCTCTGGAAATTCTAAGGTAGAGCCCAGGGATCTGGCTCATTCACACAATCCAGGAGATTCTTACAATGTGTCCAAGTTGCACAATACTAGTTTGGTCTTCCCCGGGAGCACCTACTATATCCTGACAATGGGTTCTTGCAGGAGGGAGAGGTGGGTGTGTTTCACCCACATTCAGTCTCGGCTCTGACCACAGAATCAGAGGCCTTAAAGTGTTTTTCACCCAAAAAACATCTAATCTCCCATCTAGTCTCCAGGCACTCAAACCATGTGAGATGTAAAGTTCTTTAATCCTCATATAAAAGCCTATAAAGAAGGATAATTCCAAATCCCAGTTGCTCTCTTAATTAAGAACCTCAATCATTTTGTACCAATAGTGAAAACTTTTTAGAAAATGGCTGAGAGAAGAGAATGATAGTCAATTATTTGTTGAAGGAGCAAGAGAATGACTAGCTATTTTTGAAAAGCACTGTTCAAATCTCACTTGTGTATATTCATAAACTAAGCATATATATATATATTTTTTTTAGTTCTTAAAATTTTTTTAGAGAGAGGGAGAGATTGATGCAAGTGGTAGGGGGTACGGAAGGATAAAGGGAGAGAGAAACTCAGCTGACTCCACAATGAGCAGGGAGCCCAGACGTGGGGCTCAATCTCATGACCCTGGGATCATGGCCTGAGCTGAGATCAAGAGTCAGATGCCTAACCAATGAGCTACCCAGGCATCCTAAGCATGTATGTCTAAAGTTCCACTGTTACTTTAAAAAAAAAAAAAAGTTTTATCCTTGTGTATGTTAAATTTTCATAATAAAAAAAGTGTAAGACATATTATCTAAAATATTTCTCATAAAATTTTGTTTGGTGCATTTCTGTCTCCCGCATGTGTTAAGGAAAAAGTATTTCCCACCACTTTAGTACATCTACACAGGTGGACTTGATGTCCAGAAATGCTTTTCCTCCTCGCTGGCAACCTAACTGAGCCATTCTGTAAATTTAACTTCCGGTACATATTTAGAATGACATAGCCATGGGATTGTAGGATTTTTTAAATTAAAGAACTTAGATATATCTGAATAAGGTCTATAGATTAAATAAGAGTAGTGTAACAGTGATCACTGATTTTGATCACTGTACTGTGATTATGTAAGATGTTAACATCTGTGGGAAGTGGGCAAAGGGTATACAGAAATTCTTTATGCTATTTTAATAATGTGTGCATGTCTTAGACTACTTCAAAATAAAAAGTTAACAAGAAATTTAAAATTTAGATAGTATTAAGATTCATATATTCACCACCCAGACTGCAAAATGTCAACACTCTGTCTTACATGCCTTTGTTTTTAAGGCAAACATGAAACAGACAAACGAATCTACTCTTTTTATCACTCTGTACTCCCGCTAGCAATGAGTAGAAATTCCAGCTTTTCTTCTTCTTCTCCACTACTCAATATTGTAAGACTTTTTAATTATTTCTTGCATGAAGGGTAAAGAACAGCATCTATTTCACTTGCCATCACCTCAAAGACTGAAATTGAACTACTTTTTACAGGCTACTTGGCCGTTTAGATTTTCTCTTCTTGCTAATGTTCACATTTCTGTTGGCATTTTTCTATTTTTTTTTTTAAACGATGTGGTAGTTCTTTGGGTCATGTGGATATAAGCCTTGGCTTATAAAATGCACGCAGGTACCTTTAGTCACTTTATAGCTTGCTCTAATTGGTCATGGGGTCTTTTTTTTTTTTTTTTTTTTTTTTGAGACATAATTTGCATTTTAACACAGTCACAGTTTTCCATCTTTTTGTTTTGGTTTTTTGTATCTTATATACTTCCACTTTCCCCAGTATCATGATAGTTTGGTATTGTGTTCCCCAAGTTTTGCTTCTAATGCAAGTTTTAATCTTCACAGAAGTTATGGCTATTACTGTTTTGAGGCTAGAATCTATTTTTATTCACTTGTTGATGTTTATTTAATGATTTATTCTTTTCCAACAGACTTTTAGTACCACATTTTATAACAAGTTTTCATATATGCATGGGTCTATTTTTGACTCTTGGAGCTTTTTCCTTAGTCTATTCCGACACAAAAACGTCACTTTTACTTTACCATAACTTTAAAATAAGTCTTAAAATCTTGCAGATCAACCCCTTTTTTTTCTTCAGAATTATTTGGTATTCTTTACTTTTTCCCCTTGTGTATTCTGCACTCACTGTCAAATGGCAAACCTTTTACTACAGCTTTTTTATTGGAATATTATTGAACTGACAATTTTGGAGGAATTGACTTTATGACATTGTGCTTTTCTAGGTATGGCATAATTCTCCATTTCCTTCCATATTCTCCATACCTATATTCTTCAATAGTATTTTAACTTCATAACTATTTTACATAGATTAAGTTAGATTTTTTTAGGGGTATCTTTTAAGTTTTATTGCCTTATGAATGAGTTTCTCCTACCTTTTATGTCATTATTGACACTGTGTCAGAACACTACTGAGTTCTGTATAGTAATCTTATACCAAGGAACCTTACTGAACTTTCTTATTGAACATCTAGGTTCCCACCTCTTAATGCTAAATGAAAAATAAACTAGTTGGGCTTGAGGATCACAGGACTTCTAGGAGACGACTGGGAATGTGCCATGACTCCTTCCCACCAAATATAAGGGGATGGGTGGGAGCTACTTTCTCCTATAACTTAAATCCAGACACGAGGGATTTAAGGAGCCTAATAAATATGTCTTGACCAGTTTACAGTTCTAAGGGGACTGGGGCTCCTGATTTCCTGTGGGAAATGAAAGGGGAGGGCTGAGAAAAGGAGAGGGTGCCTATTGGTAGCCTGGACCATTGGAATTGGTCAGGGCAGATGATGGTGGGGGTTTCTTCATGGACCAGATAAAGTTCAATAGGAGAGCATGTCTGTGTAGGGTTATCACAAGATTTGTTCAAGAGAACTACCTTAATGGGTCAAAGATCCCAATAGGGGTAAACTGTCAGATATCCAGAAAGTGAGGAAGGAGCTCAATGACCAGTTGAACTGGCATTACTCCAGGGAACTCCAAGTGGGAAACCTGATAGGGAGAGAGGGGCTGCACAAAACCACAAACATGCCTTTGACAGTCTTTAACCCCTGTCATATGGTTGCTAGTTACGTAAGACATTTCTTGCCACTTTAGTTCTTCTCCTCTCTTTTGGCCCCTGGAGGGCAGGGGTCAGAAACCGCAGCTAGCTAGCACTATATGGGAGGCAGAATAAGGGGCAAGTCTGAGAAGAGGAAAGAGTGTTAGAGTTTTCTTCCCAGCCACCTCTACAGGCTGCTAATCTGTATCAGGTCTGTTTAGGGAAAAGAAAACAGTGGTTAATGAAGTTTCAATTTCAGCTGCTGCACTAGACTGGAGGTGTAGATTACTGATAGAAGGAATTTACTCCATGAGTCCTGCTTGTCTGATGTAATTGCGACGTGACATAATATGGCTGGTACCATACTACAGAGGCTAGACATGGGCCTGGGAGCCAGACTGCTGAATCTTAGCTTTGTAATTCAGCAGATGTCCAATCTTTCTCTTGCAGCTTTTTCCTTTGTAAAGCAGGTAATTGTACTGCTATGAGCATTAAATAAGTTAATATATCCAGAAGTGCCTAAAGCAGGGTCTGCCCTTTACATAGTGCCTAACATTTACTGTAATCAGGCAGTAAAATGCGAACACGACTACAATAGCTTTATTTATAATTAGTTGTAAAAGTCCTCTGTGAACATATACAGTCAATTTCATGTTTGAGGGACACAATACACTTACAGAATGTATTTGATCATTTGTGAACAGTTTTTTAACAAATACAACTCCATTATTTTCAATGTAATGGTTTACCTACCTGGAACATTTCAAAATATTTTTCAAAGATGAGAACCCATTCCTCCCCCACCCCCCAAAATGAACACTGAGCCCTTCCATGGAGACGGTGCTGAAAGCAAACACGGAAGGTTGGTCATCCAATGCCCCTGCTCCTCCTAAAGCTGAAGCCAAAGCAAAGGTCTGAAGGCCAAGAGGGCAGCACCGGAAGGGGTCCACAGCAACACCACCAAAAGAAGTCCACATATCACCCACCTTCTGGCAGCCCATGCTTCTCAAAGATCCTTGAAAGAATGCTCCAGGTGGAAACAAGCTCGATTACTAAGACCAGAGATCCCCCTTGACCATCATGTGAGCCACAGAGACAGAAGACATTACACTTGTGTTCACCGTAGGATGTCCAGGCTAAGGTCATGCAACCTGTCAAGAGATTCTACAACAATGAGGATGCTACAACAATGCTACAACAATGAGGATACAACAATGAGGTCAACACTCTGAATGGGCCTGACAGAAAGAAAGCGGCATATGTTCCACTGGCTCCTGACTAGGATGCTTCTATGTAGCCAACAATACTGGGATCATGTCAGTCCAGTTGGCTAATTCTAAATATATTAAATTTCTCACCATAGAAAAGAAAGGCTGATCATACTTCTAACTGAATACCGCTAATATTGTTGAAAAATTAACAAAAGCAGGTTGGGTAGGCTCCACAAAAACTTATGCTAGGTGAGTTCAGATGCTGTACCTTTACTATTTCGCAATTTTTCTTTTTAAATTCCCTACCTCTTGCCAAGTGTCTACTGATTTCCTATGCAACTATTCCCAAACTCTCTATTCTCCTTCAATCTTATTGCCCCATCAAATCCGCATGTCAATCTCAAGACTTTCCACTAACATCTACAGAAGATCATCTGGTAAGTGGTGCTCCAACTCCCTGACAGTTCCCCCAACACTTTTCCTATTCCTTTGGTCCAATTTCAATAATAATAATAATAATAATATCAGTAATTATAGTAATAATACTGCCCTTTCTTCTTTCCCAGTTGAACTTCCCATTCTAATTGCCAATTTTTGTCTCTTACTCCCTGCTGTTAATTACCCTCTTTCAGTTTCATCTTCAAATTTTTTTACCCCCACAGTATCAGAATTCCCATAGCAAATGAAGATGAAGAAAGAGTATTAGAAGCTGAAGTTCCTAACAGTGAACCAAAATACCCCCAGTTAAATAATTGCTTTTAACCAATAAGAGGGGCCAGGAGCATGAGGTGAGAAGAAGAGGTAAAGGTGGTCAAGAGATCTATAACTAATGCAAAATAAACATACTTTGAGATTTTTTTCAAAATCTAGTATGTCAGTTAGCCATGTAGTGTCTCCTTAATCAACTCAGGTAGAGCTGGGATATCCTGGCCAATCTGGTCTCCTTCGCATTCCTCCAGCTCTTACTGAGCTATACGTAAAATGAAATAAACAGCGCCCATCTCCCAACACATAACTTGCTGAGTTTCTCTATGCATTTCTCTATGCAGATACACCTGTGAAATCAGCACCACAATTAAGTTAATCAACAGTTTTATTGTGCTCCCACATGAATGGTGAGTTTTGTAACTTGTGATCACTTTTGTCTGGCTTCTTTCAGTCCATATAATGATGTCAAGATTCCTACATGTTATTGCATTGTATCAACAGCTCATTCCTTTTACTGCCAAGTAGTGTTCCATTGCATGGACATACCACAATTTGCTTATCCATTCACCTGTGAATGGAAATACGGGTCTCTGAGATGTTTATAATCATAAAGTTGGCATGAACAGTTTTTTGTGAGTTTTTGTATGGACATGCACTTTGATTTCTCTTGGATAAACATGTAAGGGAAGAATGGCTGAATTAGCATGGTTGGTGCTTATTCAAGTTTTTAAGGAACCGACAAACGGTTTTCCCAAGCTGTGTACCACTATGAACATGTAAAAATTTCAAATACCCTTTTAAAAAAATTATGTGACGGCAAAAAAGAGTGAGTTAAATGCTGTGAATAAGGTTTTTAAGAAAAATGGTGTGAGTCAGCTATGTCTTTGGTCAAGTTCTAGGAATATATATAATCCTCTGTGTCTGCTTTGCTAAACAAGACAGTTCGAGTATTCAACAGCATAGGACATGTGCCAAGCAGAATGCATTCGCTGACCAAATAACAGCTGTTCTTGGAGGGCTGCTGATTAACCAGCAGGGCTCTGATAGCACTGTAGCCTAAGTAAGGTGGCCCTGTGCCAGGAGCATAACTATCTTATTCATTTTAATGGTTTTGGCAACATGCAACTACTCATGTCATCTTATTTTGATGAAGCTTCCAATTTTCATTACCCCTTTGGGAAATCAATTTCAAATAAGCTGCTGATGGCATGTGTGTGTGTGTGAGAATATGTGTCTATATATGCACATATTTGCACACAGTTACATATATAAACCTAGACATCTTCTCTTGCTCTAAGACTGAGGTCATAGTTGTGATTCAATCTGTGTTACAGCAATCTGAGCAACTTCTCACTTTTAAATTACCAAAGCTCTTGAGAAACCTGTGGCATTGACTCAGCAAGCTTCCAGAGCTGGGACAAGGACAAGCAGGTCAGTGTGGACTGGTGGGAGGAGCCAGGTACCTCTGGCCTCAAGTAGAGGATAAGGATGGGGGTGGGGAAGGACCCTGATGACAGACAAAAGGTGCCAGGGAAGCAGCTGTGCGGAGAAGGTTCTTTCTGGGCAATTCTGCTGAATATTCTGGTAACTTTCTGCTATCACCACTCATCCAAACTAAAAAGAAATTCTCCTTTGAAGATGGTACTTCTGGGGAGTCACTGACTTCCTGCATTTTGTTCTGCGGCATTCCTGTCCAAGATGCTATTTAATAAGTTGGAGCACATTAAATCCAATTATGATGTGACACATTTCAGGGCATCCAAGCTACAAAGACATTTGTTAAACTATAGTTTAGTACCCTTTCAACTATTAACTGTTTTTTGTTTGTGGCCAAGGACACTGTGAATATGCAACTGCCTGAAGCCTAGTAGGCCTGCACAGAAATGAGGTACACTTAAAGATCAGTGTAATTAGTACTCTAATTTGAAGTATCAAGACTTCTTAGAATCCTTACTCTATACGCAGAGAATCTAGTTCTTTCTGTCTTACTTTCTGGTAATTTTCAGATCCAGACTACAAGAAAACGAATCCGGACAAAGACTACCTTCTACCTAATTCCGAACTAGCAATGACTGAATGGGAATGTGACAATGACTCTTATTTTTTAATTCAAAATAGCCACTGAAGAAAATGCTAGATGCTATAGGACATGAACTTGAGGGAGCCAGTGACCCTAAAGCCTGACTTTTCTGTGACTCATGCCTGAGTGGCTCCCTTTCCTATTGGAAGGGATCTTCATCCCTTCTCCCCCTATTTCCACACTCAGAACCTTGCTCTTGTATCACTCTGGAAAGAACAGAGATCATCTAGCAGGAGAGTCCCTCCAGTTTCCTACCTTCCTCCTTGTCTTGTCCAGCCACACCCATCCCGCCTTCCTTCCTTTTAGCTCTTCATGGCTGACTTCTCCAACTGCATGCCCTCTGCCTGCAGTGACTTCAGACCAAGTTCTCTTCAATCTTCCATTCCTTTCTACTACTCTCCCCTCCCCTCTTCCTCCTCCACACACAGCCATTGTCTGATATCTCTCATGATAAAACTGCTGTCCACTGACCCTGTATCTCCTTCCAACTGAGCCTGCGCCCTCCCTGTCACGGCAAATGCTTCTGTGAATCAGCTCAATGCACTAGCTCCGCTTCTCGATCTCCTCCTCATCCTTGGGCTGCATCCGGCTTCTCTAGTACCATTTCCCACTTTCTGAGTCCTCAAGACAAAGGTCCCCTTTGGGTTTTCAACTGCCTGGAGCCTTCTATGACTGGCGACACTCTGAGAACTCCTTTCCCTTCTTCCAGCACATCTCTCCCCAGTGGCTTCCTTCCTACTTTTCTCATCATCATTTCACAGTCCTCTTCATGGACAACTCTACCTCTGCCAATAGTTCCATGTCTGACTCTGTCCCTTGACCTATAGTTATTCCTAGTTTATTCACATCTCTTAGTGATCTCATCTACTCAGGGCTACCTAACTAATTTGTGATGCCTAGTAGAACCTGAGAATGCAGGGTTCTTTGCACAATAGTTATTCAAGCCAGCAACAGCAGAGCATGAAGGCAAGTGTGGGCCCTTTGCAACTGCACCAATCACAAGTTAACTCCAGAACTTCCAAGGGCATAGTGTTTTCCAAAACTGTATTTCCAGCCAAGATCCCTTTCCTCAGCTTTAGGCTTCAACAGTATTCTGCATGAACAACTCTCCCTCCTGCTCCAGGTAAATTTTGTTTCAGTCCTGGTGCTTTTACTTACCAGCTGTGTGATTCTGGTAAAAACATTCTCTCTGAGCTTCAGTGTCTCAGTGTAAAATCTGCAAGGTTATGGGAAAGCGAGTGCAGCTATCAAGCAGATAATTCAATAACAGAGGTTAATAATAAATCCTATAAACAGCTATGAAGTGTCCACATTCATAAAATGTAAAAAGCCCTGAAGGAAGAACACTGCTGGCTATTTATCCAGTTGTTGGAAATTGTGTGAATTAGGACAAACAGGTAGTAACCCTGCCAAGAGCTTGGGAACACACACACACACACACACACACACACACATATTTAAATAAGAACAACCCCACAGCATTTATTTTCATCTGGTAATAACATAAAGGTAATCAAAACAATATGAACAAGTGTTTTAGAACTATACTCCCAACAAAGGACACCTCAAAAAACAAACCATACTGCCTTCTCAAGAATTTCTCACTTCATTGATCATTTTTAGGTGGAGACACCTTGGAACAGAGTCGTATCTCCTTTTAGCATGATTTGACGCAGTTGTTTTTTTGACTTTCACAATCAATCCCTTCTACATCATCTAACAGGAAGCTTATACGCTCATCAAAATGATTAATATGGCCCTTTATCCATGTACTCACTTGCTCATAAAGCCATACTTGAATCTGAGATCTATTTCTCAACCATCTGAATAGGACGCCCTTCTACCCTTCCTGGTCCTGGCCACAGTGCCCCACAGCAGAAGCTGACCAAGACCCCACGAACCTGCGCACAACCTCAGAAAGCAAACTGAGCTTGGGAAGAATTTTTGCCCAAAAGCATTTTAAAAACATACACAATATTGTCGCTCAATCACAGCACAGGACTCTGAGAACAGGTTCGCCTAAAGAAGACCTACTCAGTCTGGTTTTAGGAACCCGACATCATGTTCTCTGAGCTGACGGCCAGGCTCCAACCTCATAAGCAAAGACACAGACCCACACAGCAAAACTAGAACAGTTCAGCCTGGAGCAGCAGACATCCATAATGAGACTGTTCAATGAGTGATACATTTCTTACTTATTACTGGTCACTGCAACTAAAAAGTCCAGTTGGAATCTAAAATTCAATATGCCCCACACTGAACTCAACAACCCCCTTCCCTCTCAAAGGGGTTTTTCCTCAAACCTGTATGTCAGTTACCGGTACCCCTGACTACCAAGTTGCTGCAGCTGAACATCCTGCCCAGGTTCTGCTCTGCTTTCCCCCCTTCGTCCCAGCAGCCACTCCCCACAGACATCCAGAAACAATATGAACAGTAAGTGCAATGGACTGCACGGAGACCACGATGGTCAGATTTGACTAGATGAAAATAGATGACAGCTCTATATGGCAAAAGGTAAATAAGTAAGAAGACAAACAGATCACATAAAATATTGTCTGCAATACTGATTTCATACGGGGAACCCCAATCATACTATTATGTGATTACTGGTTTTCTTCCTACTTTTCTCATTGTTTTATATGTAGACTTACCACTTGGACTATTTTAAATGTCTATACATCAACAGGAAAAAAATACAAACAGATCATGGGTAGTCAATTCACAGAAGTAACAGAGATGACCCGTGTACTTCTCCAAAGAATCTCTATCTAGTCAAGAATAAGGAAACACAGGGCGCCTGGGTGGCTCAGTGGGTTAAGCCTCTGCCTTCAGCTCAGGTCATGATCTCAGGGTCTGGGATCAGGGACCGCATCGGGCTCTCTGCTCAGTGGAGAGCCTGTTTCCCCCTCTCTCTCTGCCTACTTGTGACCTCTCTCTCTCTCTCTCTCTCTCAAATAAATAAATAAAATCTTAAAAAAAAAAAGAATAAGGAAACACAGATTAAAATAAGATATTTCCCACATCATCGGGATGGTTTTTAAAAAAGGATAATATTTAGTGTTTATCAGGTGGTGGTGAAAGTCTACTGTCTGACACAATCAATACTTGAAATGTGCATACATTTGGACTCAGAAATTGTCCTTCTAGGTGGCTATCCCCAACAAATTCTCGCATGTATGCATAAGAAGCATACAGAAAGCTACTTCACCGACACACTTTCTGTGGTAGCAAAAAAAAGGGGGGTTAACATAAAGGTACATCTGTTGGAAAATATTAAGCAAATTATGTCCCATCTATACTAAAATATTGAAGAACAGATAATAAATGAAATGTGTTTATTAATTCTAACTTGAAAATTCTCTACACATTAAGTGGAAAAAAAAAAAGCCTAGTTTCTGTCAAGCTAAAACACAGTAAAATTTAGCTGTATCACATCTATAGTTATATAATTGTATAGAGACAAGTCTGGAAGGATCTTCACTCAATAATTAAGAGTGGTGAATGTCATAGTGGGAAAGGGATGAGGGGAAAAGGGCACTGTTTGCATAATTCTCTATTTGAATCTGCTTAAGAATGAATGGCCATGTTAATTATATGACTATAAGATTGTAATCATTTAAAAAACATGGCTGAGGGGCACCTGGGTGGCTCAGTGGGTTAAAGCCTCTGCCTTCAGCTCAGGTCATGATCCCAGGATCCTAGTATCGAGGCCTGCATCCGGCTCTCTGCCCGGCAGGGACCCTGCTTCCCCCTCTCTGTCTGCCTGCCTCTCTGCCTTGTGATCTTTCTCTGTCAAATAAATAAGTAAGATCTTTTAAAAAAAAATAGCTGATATATTTTATCATCACTCCCAGATCAAAATACCTGATTTTTCTGACTAGTATGTATGTGTTTGCATAATCTAAGGCAGCACTCCTCAAAGTGAGGTTTATAAGCTACCTCTGCCAGATTCCTTTGAGGTGTGTTGGGGAAAAAAAGGGAAACAAAATACAGATCCTCTGGGCCCCATTCCTATTTAGTTCTGTAGCTGTGGGATGGCCCCAGGAATTTGCTTTTAATGAACTCATGCTCAAAATGGGAGAACCACTGGAGGAGGGAATTAACTTCATTTGGGTTTCACTGCTCCTCGAATGGTTTTAAATGCTGGTTCTCTTTAAAAAGAAGAGAAAAATAAGACCATATTAACATAGGGGTAGGAACAGGAGACTGTAATTTAGTAGCTAAATTTTCAAAAATGCTGCCCAACCACCTGTGTTTATGGATGCAGGTGCTGACCTGTGTCTACCTGAAGGGGTTACTTATACGAAAATTCACACCTGCCAGATTTGCATCAACCCAGAGGAGGTAAAAAGAATGTGTTTTCTCTTCTGTTTCCTATTTCCAGGGATTGTACTTCTGTTCCTAATTATAGTTGCACTTTCTTTTCTTTTTTTTTTTTTTTTTTTAATATTCTCCAAGGAGATTTCTCTCTGCTAGCCAATACAGATTCAAGAAAAAACAGCCCCCTATGCTTCAGCTATCATAGCACTTATATATTATGGTTTGCTATTTACCTGTGTCTTTCTCAAGACTGTGAGCTACGCAAGAGTAGAGCTAATAAGCACTGTTTCTCTAGCAGCCTGCAGAATTTCTGCTGACCCATATAGGTGCTCTGCTCTTCATATATTCTACTACAAGTTGTTGGTTGTTTGTTTTTTTTTTTAAGATTTTGTTTTTATTTATTTGACAGACAGAGATCACAAGTAGGCCGAGAGGCAGGAGAGAGAGAGGAGGAAGCAGGCTCCCCGCTGAGCAGAGAGCCCATTGAGGGGCCTGATCCCAGGACCCTGGGATCATGACCTGAGCTGAAGGCAGAAGATTTAACCACTGAGCCACCCAGGGGCCCCTACCACAAGGTGTTTTTTTCCCCCCAAAATCCAATCTAGAAATTAGTCTGTCAAATGAAACCTCCCTCCACCCCCAATTTCTCTCTCCTGCTTTTCACCATTTAAAGCACCTACTTTGTTTTCTTGATTTGGATAAGTGCAATGAATGATTTACTAATACCATGCTTTAGAAATAAGCTTACAAGGGGGCCCCTGAGTGGTGCAGTCGGTTGAGAAACTGACTCTGGATTTTGGCTCAGGTGATCTCATGGTCATGAGATCAAGTACCAAGTCCGGCTGGGATTCTTTCTCCTTTTGGCTCTGCCCCTCCTGCTCTTTCTCTCCCCACCCCACCCTTAACCATCCCCCCCCCCCAAAATCTATCAAAAAAGAAAGAAAGAAATATGCCTACGAAATCTTCTAGATTACATGGATTTCTATTCTTTGAGGATGTTTTACTTTTAATTCCTTTCATATTATTTACATACCTTTAACACCATATTTTGTTAAAATTATTAAGTATTTAGGTGTCTATTTCCCTTCCCTGGGCTATCTGTTCCTTTAGGCCAACAAATAGACCCAGCGCCGGGTACCTAGAAAGTGTTCTTAAGAATTTTACACACTTTTAATTTTGGGGCTTCTTCCTGATATGACAACAAATTTAGAAAACACCATAGTTTACGGTATACAGCATACTGTTGGGAAGAAAAAAAACAAGGCTGAATTTTTTTTTTCTAATAAACATGGACTCTCAAAGAAACCCTGAAAATAATCAGTGGAGTAGCTCCAGAAGAACAAGTATTTAAGAATTAAGTACTAAACTTATTCCAAACGGTGCTTTCACTTTAGCAGATCACTTGTTTTTAGGTCTAGAAAGTAGGCGAGTTAGGTTAAGCGTGTTTTAGTTTGCCTACCTGATTCTAAAATTGTTTTCCCTAACTAAAATTCGGTTTCTTCATCACAGTAACTTGAGAAAACTCACTCAAGACTTCTGGTCCTGTTCTTTTCTGTTGTTCTTAACTTTCAGTACGTTTCCTGCCCTTTTCTCTGGCCCTTTAACATTTGAAGACTGAGGGAAGAGAGAAAAAAATCGATTGTCCAAATATTGAGCCTCTTTACAATGTTGGTGCCACCTGACTCTTTAGCAGCCTGAAAGCTGATAATCCCTTCTCACCCCCGGCGATTACTGCACTGTCCCGAGCTGAAGGCTAGTGATTCCATCTAACGCAGTGCTCAATTTCATAAAAAGGCAGTTCAGTCACCTCACAGGTGACTTTTGCAGTTAAGACAGCTGACTCCAATTTCAGTTTATCTTTGATTCCTGGTTTTGAGTACCAGATGTGCTAAGCATAATACAACATACTGTTATATTTATTGGTCTCTAAGAGAATTCATTATCTTTAGAGGACACCAAGTTCTGCACAGCTTATAGGGCCTCTGCCACCCAGGATTTCATCTATTTTTCATGCTGGTTACTAATAATTTGCCAGACATTCCATGTTAATGCTGTGAAGAAGACTACCTCCACCTACCTCTAAAATGCTATTAATTAGTTGGGCGCCTGGGTGGCTCAGTGGGTTAAAGCCTCTGCTTTCGGCTCAGGTAATGATCCCAGGGTCCTGGGATTGAGCCCCGCATTGGGCTCTCTGCTCGGCGGGGAGCCTGCTCTCCCCCTTCCCCCCTCGCCTGCCTCTCTACTTGTGACCTCTGTCAAATAAATAAATAAAATCTTAAAAAGCCATTAATCCAACTAGGACTTTGCCACATCAAAAAAACCATATTTCAGTCTTTTATTAGTTGTAACTGAATTTGCTATCATTTAGGAAAAAGGGGTAGGATGTATGTATGTGTGTGTTTGTGTATTTTTTTTTTTTTGTCAAGTGAAAACAACATTTAGGTTGTAGCCTTCAAGAATATGAAAATGCATTTCAGACCATCTTTGAAAACTCTACTTTGGTCAACTAATTATTCTAGCTTCTCAACCACTACCTTAAATGTGTAGCACATGCACTGAAATATGCAATTGAAATTCAGACAATGAAGTTTTGTAGATTCACACCAAAGTCCCCTGTACTGGTGAATAATTCAGGGGTAAGATAACCTTTGGTTCACTCACTTATTGTGTCCAGAGACAAAAGGGATGCTGTGTAAAATGCTGCCATTTCTTTTGGATCTCATTCATGAGACTATCAAGCACACAGGTGAAGCCACTGATTCCCACTGGATTCATCTGGTCACTTAAAATATCGATCCTGAACCCACGCCAAGCCTGCACATTCAAAATCTTCACGAGTTATCCATGGGTATATATATATATATATATATATATATATTTAAAATATATATATATTTATTAAATATATATATTTAAATATATATATTTAAAATATATATATATTTTAAAAGATTTAATTTATTTGACAGAGAGAGAGAGACAGACAGACAGCAAGAGGGAACACAAGCAGGGGGAGTGGGAGAGGGAGAAGCAGGCTTCCTGACAAGCAGGGAGCCTGATGTGGGATTCAATCCCAGGACCCTGGGATCATGACCTGAGCCAAAGGCAGACGCTTAAACACTGAGCCACCCAGGCACCCCATGGATATATTTTGAATG
This sequence comes from Mustela putorius furo, assembly GCF_011764305.1. Classification (NCBI taxonomy): domain Eukaryota; kingdom Metazoa; phylum Chordata; class Mammalia; order Carnivora; family Mustelidae; genus Mustela; species Mustela putorius. The sequence goes on from NW_025421294.1 coordinate 2,802,106, forward strand.
GATCCCAAGGTGATTTCAACCTGATCCATTACAGAAGCACTAATTCAGTCAGTGGTTCCTAACTAGTAGGCTTAACAGTCACAGAGACAGCTCATTAAAATGCAGATCCTAGGGACCCCTGGGTGGCTCAGTTGGTTGGACGACTGCCTTCAGCTCAGGTCATGATCCCGGAGTCCCGGGATCAAGTCCCGCATCGGGCTCTCAGCAACATGGGGAGTCTGCTTCTTCCTCTGACTTTCTTCTTGCTCATGCTCTCTCTCACTGTCTCTCTCTCAAATAAATAAATAAAATCTTTAAAAAAAAAAAAAATGCAGATCCTAAAGCCTCAAGCCCAGAGATTCAGATTTAGCAGGACTGCCCGGGGACCCAGGAATTTACATTTTTCACAAGCATCCCAGGTACAAGTATTGTTGGTAGACCAAAGAAACACACTTGGAGATACACGGGTATAGCAGTTAACCAGGTTCTCGCACATACTGAAAATTACTGACTTAGCCATCTGATTAATACTGGTTATTAGAAGGAATATTTCAGCAGCCAAGTGCAATATTCATAATTATTGGAATATGCAAAAAGCTATCTTTCTGTAGCAAAATATTAGCTTTAGCTTTCATAGTGAAGGTAGAGCAAGAGTATGAAGAAAAAAGTACAAAAAAATACAAACTGCTCTCTAGCAGGTGTCACTTCTATGAATACAAAACCCAGGGAAAACTTGAAAGGCCCTTAGTTTTTTTTTGTTTTTTTTTTTTAAGATTTTTTATTTATTTATTTGACAGACAGAGATCACAAGTAGGCAGAGAGGCAGGCAGAGAGAGAGGAGGAAGCAGGCTCCCTGCTGAGCAGAGAGCCCGATGCGGGACTCGATCCCAGGACCCTGAGATCATGACCTGAGCCGAAGGCAGCGGCTTAACCCACTGAGCCACCCAGGCGCCCGAAAGGCCCTTAGTTTTAACTTTTCTCCCTCCCCCTCTCCGAGTCACTGCATGATCACTGCAGGAAAACTAGAAAAGTTAAATAAAAGATACAAGAATTTGGAATCTTCCCAGCGCTTTCCCCATCAGATGCTACTGTTAAGGTTTCCCAGATGTAGCCACATCTTTTTTTTTTTTTTAAAGATTTACTTATTTGGGCGGGGGGAGCAAGTGAGAACATGAGCAGGGGGTGGGGCAGAGGGAGACACAGAATCATCCAGCAGACCACCCCCTGAGGGTGGAGCCTGGTGCAGGGCTCCATCCCAGGACCGGAAGATCATGACCTGAGCTGAAACCAAGAGATGGTTGCCAACCAACTGAGCCACCCAGGCGCCCCCAGCCAGATCTTCTTAAAAGCAATCAGACCAGGTTAACCTCCTTCAAATATTTCCAGTTGTTCTCAGGATCAAGTCCAAACTCCTCAGGACTGCTGAGAATAGGCTCACAATCTGGCCCCTTCATGTTGCTCTACCTGCTGCCTCCTGGCCTTGGTTAGCTATAGATCAAGTAACCAGGTGTTGATTCATCGACAACAAATGCAGCCAGCAAATTGATTATCCCAAAGATACCCAAAATATTCATTTTTTTAAAAATGTGCATTCTTTTCAAAAACTCTCAAGTTTATGGCAGTTTATACTGGATGGGATTTTAAAATAGCTTTGATGATTTTTCATTTGTTTTCAAAGAAGCATTTTAAAGACATTGAAATCAATTCCACAATTTCTGATGAATCAACTCCTGCCTTTAACACTGTGGCACAGTGTGGACAGAAGAACCCTTTGTGCAGGTGTGTAGAGTGCTTGGTGTGTGTTGGGTGGTTTGGGAAGACATCTCTAAGTTCCAGATAACAAGAGGGAGCCAGCCATGACAAGACTTAAGGGAAGAGCATTCTCAACCCTTTCATTACTAAATGTAAGCTTTCTTTAATGTTTATAGCACTTTATAAATTTTATACCAAATCATGTTGCTCTGCCCTAGTTGCCTGCCCTGCTTGGGAATTGGATAGCCGGTATTTTTAGCTTCCCTACTAGGAGGGAGTTTCTACCAGTTAGGGAACTGTCATCATCGAAAGGTTCCAACCTGGGTTGCCAGAAAGAATGGTAAATGTTATTGGCAGCACGTGAACAATTTAAAACCATATATAAAGATTGAAAACCAGCACAAGAACAATTTAAAACCATATATAAAGATTTTTCTTTAGTTTGCAGTTAATTTCACCAAAGTCATTTAACTTCATTTTTAGTTACCAGCTAAAGTTTCTGTACTTTAGGTACTCTGGATTTATGATTTGGGGAATAAGACAATTCTTGTGAATTTCAAGCTGCATCTACTAAAGAAAGAAACCAAAAGGGTGAGAAATACCCTGAAAGGCTGTTGCAACCATTTATGAAAGATGATTTACCATAATATCTGGAGAAGATCTAAATTTTTGAGAAACTAAAAAATGGACCCCTTGGTCACTCACTGAATTGGTAATACTGAGAAATAAATAAGCTTTGGTAAATCCCACAAGTTAGTCTCTGTGCCACGGCTCTACTGATCTTTTTTCCAGTAAAAAGCACTCTCTGGCTCCCTCCTAAAGTTCGCACGTGAATTTCTCTCAACCCAACTCTGACCCCTCACAGTTGTCAAGGTTCTTACAAGCTCCCACATTCTCGACCCTGTAGCCCAGGTGCACTCAAGTTTCCTCTGCAAAGGGGACAAAGCTAATAATCCCAAAACACCTGTGATGAAACAAGAACATGACTCTTTAAACTAAAAAGACGGCACACGTAAATAGGAATAGCATACGTGTCAAGGAACGGTGGATCCCATCTTGTGGTGGTCTTAGAGAAGCTGTCCGGTGTCCGTGGTCTGGGCCCTGGCTTTCCCGCACAACTAGACAGGTCCTCAGAGGCAGGGGCTCTGACGCTGTTCCTGCCGCCCTCAGAGCTCTATTCCCAGCCTCCAGCTGCCTGCGCTGTCTATGGCAGATGGTCTCGGTATCCAACCATGTGATACAATGTTCCTCCAATTGCCAGCCTGCAGGGAGTGGGTGGGGAAGTCAGCTATTGGCTAGAACACAGGCAGCAGGCCGGCTGCCATTGGCTGCCGCAGTTGCTACCCAGCCCCCGCAGCCTGAGAATTGGGATTTCAGTGTCACGTGTAATGCCCCCCCCCCCCCCCAGTCTCTTTGAACTCTAGTAATTGTCTTTAACTGTTATTTGTGATGTAAAAGCACTATTCCAGAGGGGGTAGAGTGTGTCCTTAAATAGAAAAGAAAAGTCATATAGAGAAAGAGCTTACTGTCATATATGCGCATATATAGGTGTCCATATATACATAGGCAGGTATCCCCTCCTTTCTGAAAGTTTGCCATATGCTGCTTCCCTTTTAGGAAGACCTACATTAGCATGGTAAAGGCTTTTCCCCTTAAACTGAGAATCGTCTTTGTATTTGTTTTGGTTAGTGAAAACTGATACTAATGTACTCTTTCATAAAGCTGTGTGGCTTCAGAGCATACTTTCAGAAAGCAGAGGAGACTCTGCTTTGTGCCATTTCTGCTTACTTAAAGTTTCATAGGAATGCTCTGTTTTTGAATGAGAGGTGAAATCTGTATCAGTGTATACTTACAGATGTATAATAATAATACATGTATGATTGTTGTGCACTGATCTCTACAGACTATGAACTCAGGTCACAATTTTTCTTTTGATCCTCACATATTTAAGGCCCAAGAGTGTGTCTCACACATAGTACATACTCAAAATTATTTCATGCATAAACATATTTACCCCCAAATAACCTCAAGATTTAGTATAAAATTGAATATGTGTTAATCTGTGGTATGTGGTCATGTGGTAGAGAATGTTAAAAAATCCTATTATTTGTGAGATGCTGCATGTACTCAAATGAAAGTTCTGAAACACACACATAGCCAATAAATTATAAAAGCACTATAAAAATGTTTACATATGTGTGTATTAAAGTGTAGGCAGATGTACACTATGATACTGACATGGATGTTAAACCAAGTCACCTGAAAACCTGCACTTCTATGTCTCTCATGATCTACTCTGGTTTAAAATATTAAAAACTGAAATCCTAATAATTTTGTTCATACCTCTATATGAGGCTCCTAAATATCACCTGAAACCCAATAAGTATTTTGTTGAGAGTATAAAATAGCTCTATTTGATAGCTTAGGCAAATCAAGCACAGCCTGAAGGTGTATGAATTTTGTTTTTAAAGAGGTAGAAGAAAAATCTTCTTTTCAATATGCCTGATTATTAAGAATTATTAAGAGATATGAACATTTTTCTACTTTTTTTCCTGCATTAGTTTTCTGTTGCTGTGTAATGAATAATAAGTTTAGCAGCTTAAAAACAATACCCAGTAATTATCTCACAGTTCTGGAGGTCAGCACTCCTTAACAGCATGACTAGATTATCTGCTCAGGGTATCACAAGACTGAAATCAAGGCATTGTCTGGAATGATTTCTCATCTGGAGACTCTAGAGGAACATCCACCTCTAAACTCATTCTTGTTGTTGGCAGAATTCAGTTCCTTGCATGTACAGGACTCAGATCCACCCCCCCCCCCACCCCTTTCTTTTTTTCTTGTTAGCTGGGGGCTGCTCTCAGCCTCTGCAAGCAGCCCACATTCCTTGCTATGTGGCCCCCTCCACCTGCAAGCCAGCAGTCAAATTACATCAAATACTTTGGGCACTCCAAATTCCTGGTTTTTCTATCTTTGATCTCCAGACCCAGATTTAAAGGTCTTCTGTGGTCAGGTCACACCCACTTGGATAATCTTCCTCTCTTAGGCTCGAGTGATTTGGGAACTTAATTATGGCTGCAAAATTCTTTTTGCCATATTAGTGTAATATAATCATGGAAGTGATGTACCATATTCAGATTCTGCCCACACTCGAGGGGAGGAGATTATATAAGGGCAAGTGTCATTGGGGATCATCTTAGAATTCTGCCTGTGCTATTTTCTTACCCCGGGGGTTTTGGCTTGAGTCCAGGTATTGTCAATCATGTGTGTGTTGTGCCTGTGGGTGCACAGGTATGCGTGATGTGAGAGAGAGAGAGAACATGTATGGTGTGTGAGAGGTTGGATCATTCTGATCTCTAAGGTCAGTTGGATTGGTCCATGAAACAAGATCATCTGCAATGGCATAATTTTAAAATATGAATATTCTGCTTTGTTGTCTGGTCTCTTGGACACCTTCTGTTTTTCTTTACCCACTACCTTTTCTATCCCACTTTGAAATAGCTGTGGTCAGCAGGACTTTCACTTTTCCCTCCGCGTCTGTCTTCACATAGGAAGACATGCCAGATACTCCTGGGCGAAACAGTTGGATTGGAAGATTGAGGCCCAAGAATAGGAGCACAATTTTTCCTCATGGTAATGACTGGAAAGCTGTGGTGCTTAGGGCAAGTCTCTTAATTAGTTTCCATGGAATTAATGTCATGTGATTATTCAAGCTCTGCCCAGGGGTTTTGATTGCAAATGTTTTCCCTGAGATACTGGATTCCTATCAGCATATTCAGGCAAAAGCTGCCATTAGAGAAAGTGGGGGAAGATCAGTTACCTGGAGGTGTGAAATGACATGTTATTTAGGAAGAAACTTCAATCCTGTTATTTCTGAGAAGAGGCTCTATGTTAGTGGTATGGTTTAATGTTTCAAAATAGGAAAACAGAAAGTCTTGCTCTGGCCCAGGGATGCTGCATCTGTGACGCAGAGACCTCCAAGTTTCCCAGGTGGGCTTCACCAAGAGCCAGAGGCCTTTTAAAATTGAGTGTTAATCAAGCATTTGTATGGCTATGTTTCTAGAGAGGGACGGATGATACCATTAGATGCCCTCATGAGTCCAGTTCAGAATGATTACAAATCATCAGGCTATTTGAAGACTGTCTTTCCATGAGCCAAGAAATCAGTGCCCAGTGAGGTGAAATGACTTGCCTGCAATCATAACTGCAGTTACACAACTAACTAGTTACACAACTAATATCAGATTGCTAGGCTCTTGATGCCCAGTCTCACCAACCCGCACCTCACCACACTTTAACCCGAGAAAGACATTTGAGGTCAAACAAGTGTGACAGTCATATGCCAACTCCACCAATATTAGACAGTTCCTTCAGAAGTAGTTCTTTAGATACGTGGTATTCTTCTAAAAAGAATTAAGCTGAAAATGGGGAAAAGGTATTCTAAGTTGGGACATACATAGATATTGCCACGTACCTAATGAAAATTCTATGACTCGCCATTGAATAAATGGAATGTTCTACTCACAGAATGAAGGTACATGAGGGACTTGCTTTTTGACTAATACCCTATTATTTACTAATTATACTATATGCTGGAATTGTCATTAAAAATTACTTTGGGGCAAATACAGGTTTTTTGAGGTAAAGGTGGGAGAAAAAGCTCAGAGAATAATAACGAAAAAATATATTAATGATGATAATGAAATTAGGAGTATTTGAGTGAATTTGATGTACCTAGCATAGCTGTGCGAAATGTTTTATCTAAATTATCTCATTTAGTTTAATCCTTGCCAACATTCCATGAGTTAGATGTTACACCGAATCTACAGATGAGGAATCAGAGGTGCAAAGAGGTTAGTTAGCTTGCCAAAGGTCACAGTTAACAAGCGACACAGGAGGATCTCTAAACTTGAAGCAAAAAGTCCATGCCTAGTAAATTGGAATAAACCATGGAATAGGTATGTTTTTAAGAACCAAGTAATAGGGCGCCTGGGTGGCTCAGTGGGTTAAGCCACTGCCTTGCCTCGGGTCATGATCTCAGAGTCCTGGGATCGAGTCCCATATCGGGCTCTCTGCTGGGCGGGGAGCCTGCTTCCCTCTCTCTCTCTGTCTGCCTGCTTGTGATCTCTCTCTCTCAATCTGTGAAATAAATAAATAAAATATTAAAAAAAAAAAAGAACCAAGTAACAAAGACAGTATTAATTATGTTCAAGGCAGAATTAAGGAACCACCCCCTTACCCCCTCAAAATGCTCCCATACAAATATATCTTTAGGACTTATCTCAACATTAGCTGCACATTTTTCTTTTGTTGCTAGTTTTCCTTTGGATCCCGAATTCACTAAATTAATAGAAAAGAAATATTTTTACCAAAACCTACTAATATAAAAAATAACTACATAGAAAACTCCTGGGGCTCCTGGGTGGCTCAGTTGGTTAAGCGACGGCCTTCAGCTCAGGTCACGATCCTGGAGTCCCAGGATCACGTCCCACATCAGGCTCCCTGCTCGGCAGGGAGTCTACTTTTCTCACTGATCTCTCTCCACTCATGTTATCTCTCTCTCATTCTCTCTCTCTGTCTCTCAAATAAATAAATAAAATATTAAAAAAAAGAAAAGAAAAGAAAACTCCTGGAGACACCAGGAAAGTCAAATGTAAAAACCTGGGGCTGAAGGCAAAGGAAGTGGCCTCTTTTTTAAGGTGAACTCAATGTCTGCTCAATGTGGTTCAAGAGATCTCGATGTGCCACTTGAATGGAGGGTGGATTTCCATCCGTCCTCAGTGCTTACACATGACATGGTTCATCCACAGACAACTTCTTACTGATATGCCACATACCTGCAACAATGAGCACAGCTCATGGAGTTTTACGTTTGATTCTGACACTTTCCAGGGTGACAGAATTTGGGTCCTTGGAAAAATATCTGACAGACTGCGGTGGCAAAAGGGATCCAAGAGGGATCTAGTTGTTTGGTGTGGCTTTACACCTGTGTCTCAGTAACAGGAACCAATGGCAGGGCCAACCTGATCCAGACAGCTTATATTCAAATGTATTGTGAGGAAAACTTGGGTGAGCCAGCAGTTCTGGCCCCTCTATTCAACACTACCAGGAGACCTGGTGTCTGTTACTGCTGGGGGGGTTTACAATACCAACAACAGCTGCCTGAATGTTTCCAAATGTTGTGAAAGTAGCTGTGGAAAGAGGCTCCCATTTGCTGAGGATGACTGAGGATGCCACACCAAGCCTGACTTTCAAGCATAGCGGGAGGGAAGATCACTGCTCCTCACGTGAATGGGCTTGGTTCTCACTCACCCTCTGCCTGAAAAAAACATGTTTTGGGGCAAGGACTTGACTTCCCTCATCTCTTCACTCACAGTCAGTGAGCTGGACAGCAGTAGTGATTTCAAAGAGGAGGATCTACCTCCTTCCTCTCCTCTGCCCCAAGTGATCAGATCCCCTGGATGTAAGAACAATTTAAATAAAACAATAGTTGATAGTTCTGTAAGCTTTTGGGACTACTGGCTTCTTTGAGTCTTCATTTTCTTCTTGAAGACTCCTGTGTACACATAAAAATATTAAAGGCAATCTGGGTGCTTTTCTTCTGTGAATCTGTGTTGTCAGTTAATTTTTTGGCCCAGCCACAAATATGAGACAGAGAACAGTCCTCCCCACCCCCCACCAACTACACTTTCCTCTTCTTGAGGTCCTGTAAGACTAGGCCCTCCATATGCTTTCTGGATTTCCTTCTGTGTGCTGGTTGAATGGTATTCCTCCCAAATTCATGCCACGTAGACCTCAGCAGGGGACCTTGTTTGGAAATAGGGTCTTTTCTGATGTAGTGAGTTAAGAGGAAGTCATACTAGATTAGTGTGGGCCTAGATGAGGACACAGACACAGACACAGACAAACAGGCAGCAAGTCCACTTGGGATAGAGGCTGAGTTTGGAGCGATGTGGGTACAAACCAAGGAAAACTGAGGCAGGACAGCAGCCACCAGAGTCTGTAGGGGACGAGGAAGGACTCCTCATTAGAGTGAGGGAGTGTGGCCCTGCCAGCACTTTGATTCTGGACTCTGAGCCACCGGAAATGTGAGAAAACACATTCGCTATTAGAAGGCCCCCTGGTTTGCACTACTTTGCTATGATGACTCCAGCAAACAACGGTTTTGGTACCAGGAGTTATTTCTTTACAAATGTATGTCCATTGTTTCCATTCCCTGCGTCTTCCATTTCTCCTTGAGCACCTGTATTTCTGTCTTTGTTCACATTTATGCTATTCTGATGTAAAAAAATTTTTTTAGTTCTCAATTTTGGCTTGCCTTGATAGCCCCTCAATAAACTGTTTCTCACTGTCAAACATGTTCTTTTCTCTGCACTATGATGTTCTTTTTTTTTTTTTTTTTAAGATTTTATTTATGTATTTGACAGACAGAGATCACAAGTAGGCAGAGAGGCAGGTAGAGAGAGAGGAGGAAGCAGGCTCCCTGCTGAGCAGAGAGCCCAATATGGGGCTCAATCCCAGGACCCTGAGATCATGACCTGAGCCAAAGGCAGAGGCTTTAACCCACTGAGCCACCCAGGTGCCCCCACTATGACGTTCTTAATTATGGTCAGTTAATAGCCCTCTAACATATCAGGTCAGTTAATAGCCCACCTAACATATCAGGTTCTAACTCTGATGGCCGGGTGCTCCAGGCCTTTCTTAATTTGGTTTCCGATCAACTTATCAGACTCCTTCACGTATTTCCTCCACTCTAGGTAGAGGATCCTACCTTTAAGTCTCTGCTCATGCTATTTCCCCTTCTTTTGTTTCTGAAAGGCCTGAAAGCCCATGCAGCCCCCTTTCCCACTCTTGTCCATCTCTATAAAGCCTACTGAGCTTTCAAGACCCAACTTAAGGGCTCTCTCCTCTGCAAAGATTCTCCCATTTTCCTAGGAAGACCTTTGTTTTTTCACTTTCTGAACTCCTTTCATAAACATATATTTTTATCCCCAGGGGTACAGGTCTGTGAATCACCAGGTTTACACACTTCACAGCACTCACCAAATCACATACCCTCCCCAATGTCCATAATCCCACCCCCTTCTCCCAAACCCTCTCCCCCCGGCAACCCTCAGTTTGTTTTGTGAGATTAAGAGTCACTTATGGTTTGTCTCCCTCCCAATCCCATCTTGTTTCATTTATTCTTCTTCTACCCACTTAATCCTCCATGTTGCATCACCACTTCCTCATATCAGGGAGATCATGTGATAGTTGTCTTTCTCTGCTTGACTTATTTCGCTAAGCATGATACGCTCTAGTTCCATCCATGTTGTTGCAAATGGCAAGATTTCATTTCTTTTGATGGCCGCATAGTATTCCATTGTGTATATATACCACATCTTCTTGATCCATTCATCTGTTGATGGACATCTAGGTTCTTTCCATAGTTTGGCTATTGTGGACATTGCTGCTATAAACATTCGGGTGCACGTGCCCCTTTGGATCACTACGTTTGTATCTTTAGGGTAAATACCCAATAGTGCAATTGCTGGGTCATAGGGCAGTTCTATTTTCAACATTTTGAGGAACCTCCATGCTGTTTTCCAGAGTGGCTGCACCAGCTTGCATTCCCACCAACAGTATAGGAGGGTTCCCCTTTCTCCGCATCCTCGCCAGCATCTGTCATTTCCTGACTTGTTGATTTTAGCCATTCTGACTGGTGTGAGGTGATATCTCATTGTGGTTTTGATTTGTATTTCCCTGATGCCGAGTGATATGGAGCACTTTTTCATGTGTCTGTTCGCCATCTGGATGTCTTCTTTGCAGAAATGTCTGTTCATGTCCTCTGCCCATTTCTTGATTGGATTATTTGTTCTTTGGGTGTTAAGTTTGCTAAGTTCTTTATAGATTCTGGACACTAGTCCTTTATCTGATATGTCGTTTGCAAATATCTTCTCCCATTCTGTCAGTTGTCTTTTGATTTTGTTAACTGTTTCCTTTGCTGTGCAAAAGCTTTTGATCTTGATGAAATCCCAGTAGTTCATTTTTTCCCTTGCTTCCCTTGCCTTTTGCGTTGTTCCTAGGAAGATGTTGCTGCGGCAGAGGTCGAAGAGGTTGCTGCCCGTGTTCTCCTCAAGGATTTTGATGGATTCCTTTCGCACATTGAGGTCATTCATCCATTTTGAGTCTATTTTTGAGTGTGGTGTAAGAGAATGGTCCAATTTCATTTTTCTGCATGTGGCTGTCCAATTTTCCCAGCACCATTTATTGAAAAGGCTGTCTTTTTTCCATTGGACATTCTTTCCTGCTTTGTCGAAGATTAGTTGACCATAGATTTGAGGGTCTATTTCTGGGCTCTCTATTCTGTTCCATTGATCTATGTGTCTGTTTTTGTGCCAGTACCATGCTGTCTTGATGATGACAGCTTTGTAATAGAGCCTGAAGTCCGGAATTGTGATGCCACCAACGTTGGCTTTCTTTTTCAATATCCCTTTGGCTATTCGAGGTCTTTTCTGGTTCCATATAAATTTTAGCATTATTTGTTCCATTTCTTTGAAAAAGATGGATGGTACTTTGATAGGAATTGCATTAAATGTGTAGATTGCTTTACGTAGCATAGACATTTTCACAATATTTATTCTTCCAATCCAGGAGCATGGAACATTTTTCCATTTCTTTGTGTCTTCCTCAATTTCTTTCATGAGTACTTTATAGTTTTCTGAGTATAGATTCTGTGTCTCTTTGGTTAGGTTTATTCCTAGGTATCTTATGGTTTTGGATGCAATTGTAAATGGGATTGACTCCTTAATATCTCTTTCTTCTGTCTTGCTGTTGGTGTAGAGAAATGCAACTGATTTCTGTGCATTGATTTTATATCCTGACACTTTACTGAATTCCTGTATAAGTTCTAGCAGTTTTGGAGTGGAGTCTTTTGGGTTTTCCACATATAGTATCATATCATCTGCGAAGAGTGATAATTTGACTTCTTCTTTGCCGATTTGGATGCCTTTAATTTCCTTTTGTTGTCTGATTGCTGAGGCTAGGACCTCTAGTACGATGTTGAATAGCAGTGGTGATAATGGACATCCCTGCCGTGTTCCTGACCTTAGCGGAAAAGCTTTCAGTTTTTCTCCATTGAGAATGATATTTGCAGTGGGTTTTTCATAGATGGCTTTGATGATATTGAGGTATGTGCCCTCTATCCCTACACTTTGAAGAGTTTTGATCAGGAAGGGATGTTGTACTTTGTCAAATGCTTTTTCAGCATCTATTGAGAGTATCATATGGTTCTTGTTCTTTCTTTTATTGATGTGTTGTATCACATTGACTGATTTGCGGATGTTGAACCAACCTTGCAGCCCTGGAATAAATCCCACTTGGTCGTGGTGAATAATCCTTTTAATGTACTGTTGAATCCTATTGGCTAGTATTTTGTTGAGTATTTTCGCATCTGTGTTCATCAAGGATATCGGTCTATAGCTCTCTTTTTTGGTGGGATCCTTGTCTGGTTTTGGGATCAAGGTGATGCTGGCCTCATAAAATGAGTTTGGAAGTTTTCCTTCCATTTCTATTTTTTGGAACAGTTTCAGGAGAATAGGAATTAGTTCTTCTTTAAATGTTTGGTAGAATTCCCCCGGGAAGCCGTCTGGCCCTGGGCTTTTGTTTGTTTGGAGATTTTTAATGACTGTTTCAATCTCCTTACTGGTTATGGGTCTGTTCAGGCTTTCTATTTCTTCCTGGCTCAGTTGTGGTAGTTTATATGTTTCTAGGAATGCATCCATTTCTTCCAGATTGTCAAATTTATTGCCATAGAGTTGCTCATAGTATGTTCTTATAATAGTTTGTATTTCTTTGGTGTTAGTTGTGATCTCTCCTCTTTCATTCATGATTTTATTTATTTGGGTCCTTTCTCTTTTCTTTTTGATAAGTCGGGCCAGGGGGTTTATCAATTTTATTAATTCTTTCAAAGAACCAGCTCCTAGTTTCGTTGATTTGTTCTATTGTTTTTTTGGTTTCTATTTCATTGATTTCTGCTCTGATCTTTATGATTTCTCTTCTCCTGCTGGGCTTAGGGTTTCTTTCTTGTTCTTTCTCCAGCTCCTTTAGGTGTAGGGTTAGGTTGTGTACCTGAGACCTTTCTTGTTTCTTGAGAAAGGCTTGTACCGCTATATATTTTCCTCTCAGGACTGCCTTTGTTGTGTCCCACAGATTTTGAAACGTTGTATTTTCATTATCATTTGTTTCCATGATTTTTTTCAATTCTTCTTTAATTTCCCGGTTGACCCATTCATTCTTTAGAAGGATACTGTTTAGTCTCCATGTATTTGGGTTCTTTCCAAACTTCCTTTTGTGGTTGAGTTCTAGCTTTAGAGCATTGTGGTCTGAAAATATGCAGGGAATGATCCCAATCTTTTGATACCGGTTGAGTCCTGATTTAGGACCGAGGATGTGATCTATTCTGGAGAATGTTCCATGTGCACTAGAGAAGAATGTGTATTATGTTGCTTTGGGATGAAATATTCTGAATATATCTGTGATGTCCATCTGGTCCAGTGTGTCGTTTAAGGCCTTTATTTCCTTGCTGATCTTTTGCTTGGATGACCTGTCCATTTCAGTGAGGGGAGTGTTAAAGTCCCCTACTATTATTGTATTATTGTTGATGTGTTTCTTTGATTTTGTTATTAATTGGTTTATATAGTTGGCTCTTCCCACATTGGGGGCATAGATATTTAAAATTGTTAAATCTTCTTGTTGGACAGACCCTTTGAGTATGATATAGTGTCCTTCCTCATCTCTTATTATAGTCTTTGGCTTAAAATCTAATTGATCTGATATAAGGATTGCCACTCCTGCTTTCTTCTGATGTCCATTAGCATGGTAAATTCTTTTCCACCCCCTCACTTTAAATCTGGAGGTGTCTTCGGGCTTAAAATGTGTTTCTTGGAGGCAACATATAGATGGGTTTTGTTTTTTTATCCATTCTGATACCCTGTGTCTTTTGACAGGGGCATTTAGCCCATTCACATTCAGGGTAACTATTGAGAGATATGAATTTAGTGCCATTGTATTGCCTGTAAGGTGACTGTTACTGTATATGGTCTCTGTTCCTTACTGATCTACCACTTGTAGGCTCTCTCTTTGCTTAGAGGACCCCTTTCAATATTTCCTGTAGAGCTGGTTTGGTATTTGCAAATTCTTTCAGTTGTTGTTTGTCCTGGAAGCTTTTAATCTCTCCTTCTATTTTCAATGATAGCCTAGCTGGATATAGTATTCTTGGCTGCATGTTTTTTTCTCGTTTAGTGCTCTGAAAATATCATGCCAGCTCTTTCTGGCCTGCCAGGTCTCTGTGGATAAGTCAGCTGCCAATCTAATATTTTTACCATTGTATGTTACAGACTTCTTTTCCCGGGCTGCTTTCAGGATTTTCTCTTTGTCATTGAGACTTGTAAATTTTACTATTAGGTGACGGGGTGTGGGCCTATTCTTATTGATTTTGAGGGGTATTCTCTGAACTTCCTGAATTTTGATGCTCGTTCCCTTTGCCATATTGGGGAAATTCTCCCCAATAATTCTCTCCAGTATACCTTCTGCTCCCCTCTCACTTTCTTCTTCTTCTGGAATGCCAATTATTCTAATGTTGTTTCGTCTTATGGTGTCACTTATCTCTCGAATTCTCCCCTCGTGGTCCAGTAGCTGTTTGTCCCTCTTTTGCTCAGCTTCTTTATTCTCTGTCATTTGGTCTTCTATATCACTAATTCTTTCTTCTGCCTCATTTATCCTAGCAGTTAGAGCCTCCATTTTTGATTGCACCTCATTAATAGCTTTTTTGATTTCACCTTGGTTAGATTTTAGTTCTTTTATTTCTCCAGAAAGGGCTTTTATATCTCTCGAGAGGGTTTCTCTAATATCTTCCATGCCTTTTTCGAGTCCGGCTAGAACCTTGAGAATTGTCATTCTGAACTCTAGATCTGACATATTACTGATGTCTGTATTGATTAGGTCCCTAGCCTTCGGTACTGCCTCTTGTTCTTTTTTTTGTGTTGAATTTTTACGTCTTGTCATTTTGTCCAGATAAGACTAAATGAAGGGGCAAGTAAAATACTAAAAGGGTGGCAACAACCCCAGGAAAATATGCTTTAACCAAATTAGAAGAGATCCAAAATCGTGAGTGGGGAGAAAGGGGATAAAAAGAGGTTCAAAAAGGAAGAAAGAAAAAAGAAGAAAAAAAAAAAGAAAGAAAAGAATATTTTTTAAAAAAGAAAACACCTAAGAAAAATGTAAAAAAAATAGATATATATATATTAGATAAACTAGTAAAAAATCGTTAAAAAAGAAAAAGGTAACAGTTAAAAGAAAATTTTACCCGAAGGCGAGAAAAAAAGAAAAAAAAAATGAAAAAGAAAAAATTAAATTAACTGCAAGACTAAAAAAAATCACAGGGAAAAAGCCATGAGTTCTGTGCTTGGCTTTCTCCTCCTCTGGAATTCTGCTGCTCTCCTTGGTATTGAAACCGCACTCCTTGGTAGATGAACTTGGTCTAGGCTGGATTTCTTGTTGATCTTCTGGGGGAGGGGCCTGTTGTAGTGATTCTCAAGTGTCTTTGCCCCAGGCGGAATTACACCGCCCTTACCCGGGGCCGGGGTGAGTAATCTGCTCGGGTTTGCTTTCAGGAGCTTTTGTTCCCTGAGCGCTTTCCGTAGAGTTCCAGAGGACGGGAATACAAATGGCGGCCTCCTGGTCTCCGGCCCGGAGGAGCCGAGAGCCCAGGGCCCCACTCCTCAGTACGCCCTCAGAGAACAGCGCCCAGTTACTCCCGTCTGCCTGACCTCCGGCCGCGCTCCGAGCTCACCGAGCCTTCGACCGGTTCAAGGTAACACGGAGCTGCGAGCTTACTGTCGGCTCTGTCTCTGTAGCCGGCTTTCCCGTTCCAATACCCGCAAGCTCTGCGACACTCAGACACCCCCGATCCTTCTCTGACCCTGCGGGACCTGAGGCCACGCTGACCCCGCGTGGGCTTCGCCCCGGTTTAGCCTCTGGAGCGATGTCCCTCAGCGGAACAGACTTTTAAAAGTCCTGATTTTGTGCACGGTTGCTCCGCCGCTTGCCGGGAGCCGGCCCCTCCCCCCGGGGTCTATCTTCCCGTCGCTTTGGATTCACTTCTCCGCCGGTCCTACCTTTTAGAAAGTGGTTGTTTTTCTGTTTCCAGAATTGCTGTTCTTCTTCTCTTCGATCTGCCGATGGATTTTCAGGCGTTTGCAATCTTTAGATAAGCTATCTAGCTGATCTCCGGCTAGCTGAAGCAGTCTCAGCTTGCTACTTCTCCGCCATCTTCTGAACTCCTTTCATAATACCACCACACTTACAGGTCTTGTTTTTTGTTGTTGTTGTTGTTGTTGTTTACCAGTGATTCTGCAATTTATTTTAGCCTCTCTAACTCAACTATAATCTGTTTAATGCCAAAGACTGTGCCTTTATACCTTTACGTCTTCGTATCCTTTCTATCCCCTTGTAGGGCCGAACATCATGATGGGCACATATGAAGATCTCGATCCATTCATGTCCACGAATTACAGGGCAGTCATGGGATATTCAGCAAACATAGCCAGGGATTTCTGTTAGGAGAGAATGTGCTTAATCTATTAAAATTCTCTGAGAGGGTCAGTAAGCATGCGGACATAATTTCTCTAACCTTTTGAAAAGTCTTGACAAAGTTCCACACCAGAGGTTATTTAAAAATAAAAGTGAGTCACAATGAGATTGCGGGGAATGTTTTGTCATGGTTAGGGAACTGGCTTAAGGATCAGAAACATCCTGAACCAACTCCTCTAGTAACGAATTCCATATGCTTACAACTTTCCACCAGAGAAAACTGGCCCTTCTCCGAATGGGGAGGTAAAATGGGGTGGGGGGGCCACCAAATGTTGCACAGCTCAGTTTTATTTAGCATGTTTGAGAAGAGAGAGTTTACAGTGAAATTTTTCTCCGAATTAAAATGCCAAGTCAGAAGAAGGACAACTTGAGAAGACCTTAGGAGGATACATGTCAACAAAGAAGTGACTGATGAGCCTGCATGCTGGCAACGATAAGGAAATGCATTAGGGAAAGGCAACACAAGCTCATTTTAGGAGGTGATGAGTTCTGAGCTATCCATTACCTCCAAGGAAGGGAACCAAGACACTGGGTTCTCAGGACAGACCAATAACTTGGCATCTCTTTGGCTGTTAAAATATCTGATCAACATTTATTTACAATAAAGGCCAAGAGCAGCCTGGGCAAAGAGCTAAGAAGGTGGCAGCTCTCAATCTTTAGTCTATTGTTCTCTGAAACTCAGTGGGAACCCAAAGTTGCGCATCTGCATCAGGGAAACCGAACAACAATTCAGCAATTGACGGAATACATCTTCTCTGGTATAAAATGAGTCCTGGACTCTCCTCTCCTCACACCAAGAAATATTGGCACTCCGAATGTATTCTTAATTGATATGGAGGGAATTTTAATACAAGAACAGTTGCCTCGTTGCTGAAACTTAGGAGGAGAGGGGAATGTATACACAACCCGAAAGACATGGATGGTCCGAAAGAGAGACCTTTATTGCAGGAGTATGATTCTGGTGTCTAGAATCCTCATGAGCAGTTGTGCTGAGAGAGGCACAGGGTGCCTGGGACTGCCAGACCCTATGCAAACATGGGACATGGACAGTGGGATTGGGTACTGCCTTAGTGTAGCCTTTGCAGGTGCACATTCTGCAGCTGCAACAAATCTCAAGTCTGGAACCTTCTGCAACAAGTAATCATAGAAGAAGTGAAAATTTCAACCCTGAGGCTTTCATCTCCCCTATAAAAAAGAATTTAAACAGAAAAACCAGTAGGCGAGAAGCTAGTCTTATTTTAGGTGTAAGCCCATCTGCTGGCAAAGCCTAGATTAGAACAGTTCAGAGGGAAATCATGATTTCAAATTCAGCAGATAACAGTGACGCAGCTCTTTAGCAACCCAAATATATAAAGTAGAAGTCATGCTAGATTGAGCGCCTAACAATGATGTGCGAGAAGTGTCTTGAAAGGGGAAAGCAGGGCTTTCTTCTCCTGGTTTATCTCCTTTAAATTTAAAAAAAAAAAAAAAAAAGACCTGCAAAATGGTCACAGATCTATCTTTTCAGGCAAATTAACAAATTATTTGTTTATAAAAAAAAAAATGAAGGAAGAAAGAAGCTGAATCCATGGTGACGAGCACAGAAGAATTGGCCCTTGGCTGGGCCTTAGTGATACAGGGAAACCGAATCACGGTTTGGGAGAGAGAAGACCAGAGCAAGACGCAGATGACAGTGGGGAGGGCAGGAACGACTTGACTTTCAGAATGGCATCCTAAAGGACTTTTTTTTTCTCTCAAGGGTCATGAGCACATCTTTTAGGAAGGGACAAAACGTTAGAAAGAATGAGTAATCTTTCTAATAGAAACAGATTGCATACTTGTGATCTCTCTCTCTGTCAAATAAATAAATAAAAACTTAAAAAAAAAAAAAGAAAAGAAACAGATTGCAACAGGAGTCCATAAATTCCTGAAAATAAGAATGACTTCTTCAGTACAAGGACTGTTTAACCTTACAGAGTAACAACACTGTGACAGTCAACACTGGGGTCAGCCTATTGGACAAGGCTCTGCCCTGGCTTTCATCAAATGGACCTCTTTGTTGAGAGGGCAGTACCATGCACATAAACATGCCCAGGAAGCTCTCAGAGGCGTCCTGCACCCTTCTCACCTGCCTTCCTCTCTCTCCTCCTCCAGGGGTAGCTCAGCCAGCCTTCTCTCGCAGCAAGTCACACCGTGCTGTGGTGGACTCATTCCCTGAGAGCTTCTTGAAATTTTAGATTATATTTTGTGTATAATATATGCTATGGTGAGAAAAAAATAAATTAAAAAAAGATGAAAAAGAGAAGATGTGATATATATGTTTAATGGAATACTATGCGGCCATCAAAAAAATCTTGCCTTTTGCAATGATGTGGAAAGAACTAGAGGGTATTACGCTGAGCGAAATAAGTCAATCAGAGAAAGACAATTATCATATGATCTCCCTTATATGAGGAATCTGAGAAACAAGACAAGATTATAGGGGAAGGGAGGGAGAAATGAAACAAGGTGAAAACAGAGAGGGAGACAAACTATAAGAAATTCTTAATCTCAGGAAACAAACTGAGGTTGCTGGAGGGGAGGTGGGTGCGAGGGATGGGGTGGTTGGGTTATGGACATTGGGGAGGGTATGTGCTATGGTGAGTGCTGTGAAGTGTGTAAGACTGACAATTTACAGATGTGTACCCCTGAAACAAATAATACATTATATGTTAACTAAAAAAGAATTCCTATTTCTTGTCCAAAGTTTATAAATAAAAACAACATATTGTTTTTAAAAACAAACAATAATAATATAAACGAACTTGTCTAGTTGATTAAATAATTGAAAGAAATGCCCCAAAGAGATTTGAGACACTATACAGAGATACCTGAGAGTGAAAGTGTAAAAGTAAATAAATGCAAAAACAAATAAAGGGTGGGGCACCTGGGTGGCTCAGTCGTCTAAGCATCTGCCTTCTGCTCAAGTCATAATCACTGAGTCCTGAAATAGAGCCCTGTGTTGGGCCTCCCTGCTCAGCGTGGAGCCTGCATCACCCTCTCCCTCTGCCCCTCCACCCCTAACTCATGCTCTCTTTTACATGCTCCCTCCTTCTCTCTCTCAAATAAATAAAGAAAATATTTTAAAAATTAAGAAAACAACAACAAAGCAGTGAAATTGGAGCAAACAGATTAGGAAAAGTAGGATATATCTAGGAATAATTAGAAATTCTTCAACTTGATTTTGAAGGGTGGATGGTGGTTTTCTAGGCAGAGAAGCGAGGTTAAGAGAATTCTAGAGAGCTGTGGCAGCTGGCATGTTTGGAAAACACTGGTGCTAGAAGCCAGGTTGGAGAGGTGGCGGGAAGGTGGCCAGGGCCGGTGGAGGGGAGAGTGGGAGCTACATATTAAGAGAGCTCTACACAACATGCTAACAGAAGGTTTTTATCTTCTGGGAAACTGGGAGCCAAACAGTGTCATTATTGGAACTCTATTTTATTTGTGTCCCTCTAGCAACAGCTTCCAGGAGGCATGAGAGCCTGGTCAGGTCTTTCTTTTATCCAAAGTTGCCTCAAAAATTTCCATTTTCTCTATGAACCTCAGAAGATGACCTCACCTCTTATTTTCCTCTTTCAAAGAGGAAAAATATACCATTTAGTGGGAACCCTTTGAACACTTGCCTATTCTGTCAGTCCGCTAGAACCATGCCACCTACCACCCTCGCCTCACCTCCATCCTTGCTGGTCAACGGCACAGGTGGCTCTTCTCCTGCTTAGTTCTCTCTCCCCTAGCTTCTACAGTTAAATTGTTATAACTTTTCTACATTCAGAGTCAGTACCTTTTCCCTTCGAACTCACTCATCAACCTTCTTCATTCTGTATTTGGGATCCCAAATTGCCCCTGTCAATGTTCCAGTGACTTCCAACTAGCTGTCTAAAGAATAGTTCCATTCCTATCTTATTTGACACAACCATGGCATCTGAACCAGCTGACTACTCCCTTTCTGAAACTCTGTCTTCTTCATTTCCTCTTTTTCTTTCCACATAGAAAATATTATCACTACATCTCTTTTTGCAGGCTTAGAATCCCAGGCTTGTCTTTTAAAGTTCAAGTTCCTCAGAAATATGTACCTGACCCTGGAAATGAGATAGGTTGCAGGGACATACCTGGCCATCATTAAACATGGATTCATATGAAATCGCCAGAGATAACGTACAGCAAGAAAGTACAAGGACAATGATGGAATCCTAAGGAACATCAACATTTATGAAGTGGGGAAGAGAAACCAGAGAAGACAAAGGCAGTGCAATCAGAAGAGCAGACTGACGAAAAAGAAAGGAATGCTGGAAAAGCCATACAAGAGGGACATCTGTATGGCTCAGTCAGTTAAGCGTCTGACTCTTGATTTCAGCTCAGGTCATGATCTCAGCATTGTGAGATCAAACCCCACATTGGGCTCTGGTGCTCAGGGCAGAGTCTGCTTGAGACTCTCCTCCTCTCCCTCTGCCCTTCCCCCTGCTTGCGTTCTCTTTCTCACTCTCTCTCTAAATAAATAAATTAATAAAATCTTAAAAAAATAAAAATAAAAAAAGGAAAGCCATGGAAGAATTCTATGTTCCCCAGGAACAGAGGATAATACAGAGCCCATTAGATGAGGCAAGGGTCCAGCATGGCCTTGGAGGGGACAGTTTCAATGGAGTAATGAAAACAGAAGCCCATGTTTGGGGGTTACTGCAACAAATGGAGACGCCAAATTTATACTCCATTTTTCAAGAAGGTGCACTTGAAATAAAAGGAGGGAATAATCTGGGAAAGACTAAAGAGGTCCTTTGGGATAGTAGATCTGAGCATACTTAGAAGCTCCAGGCAATCTTTGAAACTGGTAAGAGTAACTAATGACAGCTTAAGTGGATGGAAGTGCGAATATTTTATGCAGTTTATTGTAAAAAATATGATGTGTTGACTTATTAGAATTCTTTTTTTTGAGAGTCAGTTGCTTTGTGTATGCAAATTATTGATGGGAGGTGGCTTCATAAAATATAAAACAGCTTGGTAAATGCTGATGTAGCAGAAAGGGGCATGAAGTTGGAATCCAGAGACCTGGATCTGTTCCTAACCAATGACTTAACCTCTCCAGGTCTCTGTTTCTTCTTTGCAAATTGAGGGATTAAGATGATCTCCATAGGTATTTCCAGGGCTCCTTTCTCCTCCAACATCTTCATTGTTTTTCAAACTAGGCTTCTCTGTTAGGCTATGGTCATATTCTTCTGGGTTGTAAATTCCTAAGGAAAAATTTTAAATTTTATATTTTCATTTTAATGGCAAAAAAAGAAAGGACATTTTTGTTTCTTTGCATGATGAACCTATGTCTGTAGATTTCAGCCTCTGCATTTTTATTTGTATTTGTAAATGTCCATCTCTGGTGGTTTTTGGATCTCTAAAGGGATTTCGAGGAACTTTTACAATGCTGGAAATCTTCTCTAGCTTTATGGTTTGTTTTATTTTCAAATTGATAACCAATGTTTTGTGTCTATCACTGAATTCATGTTGAATTATTTCATTTCGTTTAATGACAAAGTTTCATTTTTGTGGCAGTAATTTTCAACTAAAGGCATTTCCCTAAAGTAAGACATTAGTTTCTTAAGTGAATTAATGCATTGATAATTTGATGGGACGGCATGGAAATGACATATTGCAGCAATGTAACCCAGAGAGTTGGCAGACAAAAAGGAGGGAAGTTGAACCCCTAATTGGTGGGTGCTGGCTGAGTGAAGGTCAAAAGACACCACATTGTTCTGAAGAAACAAGGTATTGTAGAAATCAGGATCAAAAGATATGTTGGGGGTGCCTGGGTGGTTCAGTGGGTTAAGCTGCTGCCTTCCGCTGAGGTCATGATCTCAGGGTCTTGGGATCGAGTCCCGCATCAGGCTCTCTGGTCAGCAGGGGGTCTGCTTCCTCCTCTCTCTCTCTCTGCCTGCCTCTTTGACTACTTGTGATCTTTTAAAAAAAGATATGTTGGGAGAATGGAATTATGACATCACAAATAATACTAGAGGTGTAGGAAACGTAAAAGGATCTTTGCCATGGCAGTTGGTACTCTTTTCACACTGAGCAAGAGGATTTCATTCCAACAAGGCACACTCATTGCCTACGGTAAATTACTTTAACTTTATGCATTTTTGATTAATGCTGAATTCATAATTTTATTTTTATTTGATTGTTGTTTAAAAGCTATGGTTATAAGGAGTTTATACCTGAATTTATGTATGTGGTACTTAAGTAACATTTCAATTAAATAATTGAGGTTAACAGATTTATCTTAAGAATTGTTTTCCCTTAAAAGATGTCCACACCTAAGTTTTGAGAACCTGGTCTTGATTTTAAAGTTGTCTATGTTTCTCTAAATTCCCTGGAGCAAAGTGTGGGGAAGCAGACAATATTGGGAGCTAACAGATACTGATGCCACAAAGAAAAGCCCGCAACTCTGGGGACTTTATGGACAGTTTCCCCATAGCCAGACTAATTTCCTCCCATTAGGGAAAAGCCACAGGGAACGGTAGCATTAGAACTCAAAAACAACTGGCCAGATTGTTGGGAGGAAACCAACTGAATGAGGGCAGGTTAGAGTTGGCTACAGAGTAAGGAGAAAAAGCAGCCCTACAAAGGCAATGTTGGGTTTGTATATATTAAAGAAACTGGGTATCAAAGTTAAACAGTCAGAAAACCGAAAGTGGGTTTTCGAAAGGCCAGTCCGAGGCTGGAAGATAAATAAATGAAACCGCCAAGAGGGTATCTCTACCATATCAGTATCCGTCAGACCCTCCAGACAAGACCGTCTACAGTTGGCTGCTCCATGATTTCAAGTGAGAAGGGAAAGCAAAGCCTGAAGAAGACAGTAGGAAATGGCATCAAGGAAGACTATGGAAAAGGATTAAAGACACCAAAGTTGATTTGGTTGGCAAGGGACATGGAAGGAGCAAGATTTATTTCTTTTGACTAATGTGCAAAAGGAGAATATACAAAATGGGGCATCAGCAACTCTCTGTCTCATATGGGAGAAAAGACACGTGGCACACGATACAGACTGTAGGGATTTAGACTGGTCACACTGATGGGAAATGACCTTAAAGGGAGCTTGGAGAGAACTCACTAGATTCTCTCTAGAAGGTGTGGACATGGTCTCTAGAAGCACTTGCAAAACAATTTACTGAATTTCAGTTCCGCCAGAATGAACTCACAACCTTCTGGCCATCTCTGTGAACCTCAGACAAGAAAAAGAAAAAGGCAGTGGGCGAGGAATGACCGCATCCCAACAGGAATGTCCACAGAAGTGGAAAGAGACAGGACTCGCTTGGGGCTGTTGCGGCGGAAGTCGACAGAGCGTGACTCAGCCAGAGCTTGCCTGGGTAGGAAAAGGATGAGTCAGTGAATCCGAGGTTGCCCTGCTGAAAAAGGGAGGTCATGTTTGGAGTTCATGGAGTGGAAGGAGCTGTGTAAATATTAGGCTGTCTTTTTTTTTTTTTTAAACTAAGGTTCACCTACAGAAAATTATGTTCAGTATTTGCTAATAACTTTTTACTCTGAGTGTGAACTCCTCCAGCAGCTTCTTCAGGCTCTTCTCAGCAAAGAACTGGGGGAAATTTCTTTTTTCCCTCAAGTTTTTCATCCTTGTTGAAGGTCAAAATGCTTCTGTTTCGCCAGAGAGTTCCCCAGAAAGAACACTTAAACGATGAACAAACAAAACAAGGACGGAGCAAATGTACTGAAAATCTAGCCTCTTGCTAGGCAAGTTGAGAAATTCTTGCAAGGGTACCTCTTCCAGCTTCAGCTGTTATTTAACCTGGCAAATGTAGACTGGAAAAAAAAAAAAACCACACACACACACACACACACAACAACAACAACAACCCACTCTCTGATGATGCCTTTAGTTCTTATGCGGTTACTTTAAAAGTTCATACCTCGGACACGGTTCTCTGAAGAGTTCTGAGAGAAATCCATTTTAGAGGGATGGTTACTGTGTGAGACATTCTGGAAAAACATTGGAAAATGTGACTTTTCCTACGACGTTTGCTGTCTCTGCCTTTACCATGAGGAAAATCTGAGGATCGATGCATTTCTGTGAAGTGAAGCCTAACAACACCCTCAATGTCCTTTCCTGAGAAGTGGGGAGTCTCTCTCTGGGAACGGGTCTTCTGGGAACACTGGGAATTGAATTAGGGACAGGCAAAGGGAGGATATTTGGGACAAGCTCTCATAACATTTTTTATTACCACACCTTCTTGAAATTGACACGTGAGTCATGCTGAGGCTATTTTCGATAAACTCAGATGTTGAGAAATTGGGACCAAGCAATTTCTGAGTAAATTAGCTCCGTATACTTTCAACTGAAAATGGAACAATCTGCCTATCAAACTACTGAATGTTAGTCTCCATCAACTAGAAATTAGTGTAGGTGCCTACCATCTAAAATGGTTTTGACTTTCTCCTAAGTTTCCAGAGGCTTATCTTCTCCACACCTTTAAGTGAATAGCCATAGAAACTAATGAGTGATTTTCTAGCAGGTGAGGGGGAGAGACCCTCTCTTGTCATTACTACAAAGTTCGAAGGCAGAGGTGTAGTGGAAAGGGCACTGGACCAGGAATTAGCACATCTGGGCCTTGACTCCTCCCTGACTGGTTCACATAATCTCCCTGGGCATGAATTTCCCTGCTTGAAAAAAGAATGCCTCCTGTAATCTCTGCCCATCTGCCCTGCATGTAGCTCAGTGTCAGCAGAGCCAGTAATTGACCCCATCCCTTTGCGTCTGCAACGTACTCTTTCTTCCTGAACTGTCCGACACAGTGAGGGAAGGTTGCCACTGTCCGCCTGACCATCCGAGAACAAACTCCTAACCCAACCTCCTCACGTCCAGCCCTTCCTTTCTACCTTCCCCAATCTGCTTCTCTCTCATTCAGTTTGCCATATGCGGGAGGAAAGAAGACCTTCCATTTCCAGGCTTGACCCCTAAACCCTCCCATCGGTTTATAAGGAATGCAAGGAGGTAGAGGGAGCGGGGAAACCCTGGGGGATTGGCTTACTTTTCTGGATCCTACTTAATCACAGAACGGCAGCTGCAACGGGGGCCAGAGTGTTCATGGAACACAGGCACTGCTTCTATTGAGATAAGGAGACAGAGTCCCAGGTTGATTAAATGACTTGGTTGTATTTCTTATGAATGGATTCTCAGAGCTGTGGGCCCACAAAAATCTGCCTTATCAGAAGAACTGTTGGCTTTCCTCAAAGCCTCAGGTGGTCAGGAGCCAAGGAAGGTAATGATCAACGACAACGATTAACTCATTACAGGTGCCTTGCACCAAAGACTTAGCTTTTAATTGGTTTTGTATCTGACTGTGTTTCCTTCTCTTCTCTTTCTCCTCCTCCTGCTCCTCCTCTTTCTTCTGTCCTTAGTCCTATTTCCTCATGTTTTTATACTGTAAGAAGGTGACTATATGCTAAAAATCTTCCCCTGGGACCAGCTGCCAGCATCATTACAGGCACTGTGGGCTTTAATGGGGCTCTTTTTGAGGCTGAGTAGAGTACCTAAAAACAGACTTCAAACCCTCCTCTCTAAGGAAAGACACCCTGCCTGCAGGGTGCAGAGAAGGGAGCTTTGGCTTTTTTTGGGGGGGGGTACTGAAAGCCTTTGGGATTGGAGATCCAAGGCAGCTAGCGTTCAGACACGTATGCTTCCAGATGGTCCCGACGTGGTCATAGCTGAATTTCCTTATAATTGGGTCCTATATATCCCACCTCTCCCAGGCCCTGGGAGGTCCTTGTTGTGGGTCTCAGTCAAGCACTGACACTTAGGGTCGCTGGCCAGAAGCTGCTGCTTGGGCATGTCCTGTATTCAGGAAGGCTGCTTCTCAACATGGCCCTGACCTTGGGCATGCATGAAATGAACTGCACAGGTGCTACAATCATGCCTCTGATTTCCTAACGATAACTTGAGAACTGTTTGGGAAGAGTAAGTTTAAATATTCAAAACCATATCAAGGCATCCCTGAGGAAAAAACAGGAAACATTATCTTTTGTTGTTTCTAGCACAAGCTTTGTTGGCCCACACTGGGTTTGGTTTGTAAGAGGAATGTGTTGAGGACCTCAAGTTCGATATCATGGTGGGGGGGCTTGTGATGGGGATGGGAGGCAGACAGTGGGAGGAATTGGGAGTATTGAGGTTTGGTGTGGCAGGGGGGAAGGTTTGTGAAAGATAAAGGGAGAAGGAACAGGCTTGGGAAGGGAAAACCTCAGGATGGTGATGCGGCTCGGATGCTTGGAGAAGGAAAGGGAGAAGAAGGCGGGATTGGGGGTTTCTAGAGCAGAAGTGCCTATGAGAGGGGTCCTCTTGTGGGGTTGGTGGGGGAGTGGCCGGGTCCTCGGCTCCGAGTGGCCGGGTCCTCATTGGCAGAGAGCTGCCCAGGAAGACTGTGGCCTCAGAGTAAGTCTAGCAGATCCTGAAGTCACTGTCCTTGGAGGCTATCACCTAACAGCACTTACTGAAGGAACATCTAAGCAGAGCACATGTAGGGCTGCCTTGAGGGCGGGGGCAGGGTGGGAGGCGGGGGAGGTACCAGGCAGTGGGTGAGCGAACACATACAAAGAGAAGGAATGACAATTTTGAAGCAGTGGGCATCATACATTTGATTACCTGATACATGTGAAGGCACTGGTTAAGCAACAGAACCATATCCAGTTGGAAGAGTCTAGAGAGAAGGGTTTGGGATTGTTTCACATTTCCCCTGGGTCTAGAGTGGCGGTCAGCAAACTATGGCCCACGGATGAGACCCGACCCACAGCCTGTTTTTTGTGACTAAGTGTTACTGGAACACAGCCAAGATTCTATTGTGTGCAGCTATGCTCACACTACAATAGCAGAAGGGAATAGAGCCCTCAAAGCAAAGTTACTTTCTGATCCTTTATAGGAAAATTGTACTGACCCCTGGGCAGTGAAATTCCACCCTCTACCCATGTCCCGTGTGTGACTGGCCCTACTGTCAGCCTGGCACCCTTGCAGACTAACCTGGAAACCTTGGATTGATTCCCCCTGCCTGTCTCCCCCCTATTGTTTTACTGGCACCGATAGAGTAATAAAGACAGCCGTAGGGCACTGGGGATCTGCTTAGCTACAACAGTCACGGGCCCGAAGTTTAGGTTTTAAACCACAAAATGATTGTTTATTGTATGTGACTGGTTAACACGTTCCATTGCTATTATTCTGTAGGTTTAGTTTAGCAGATTAGCTCACAGCACTAGATTACCTGAGATTTATGGATGGGATGGAGCAGGAATGATGAACAAAGGTTTAGGCTGGCTTTGAAGCTGTAGGAGAGGGCCCTGGGAGTCTGGGAAGGAAGGCTGTTAAGAGTAAAGAGATGAAATAGAGTAGTCATTGCCTGGCATCAATAACTTATGATGATGATAAAGGTAGTCATTCAGCAAGTGTTTTTACTGAGCACCTACTAACGCTAGGTCCTATTCTAGGTACCAGAGATAGAGTGGTAAACAAAACACACAAAAATCCCAGTCTTCACCCAGTGTACGTTCCACTGAAAAAGACAGACTATAGCAAAACAAATGAGTGAATACGTATATCCTGTGTATTATATATAGTATGTTCAAGTGTGCTAACTGCTAGGGAGTAAAAATGTAGCAGGGAAGTGGGTTGTGCTATTATCGGTTTGGGGGGTTTGGGGGCTATCACTGCCATTTTTTTATGGTGCATCAGGGCATGACTCCGGGGAATAAGAATAAAGAGAACACAAAGTTTTTCATGGGTCTCCTCATCAGCCTCATCAACAAAAACACTCTGAAAATAAAGAGAGAAAAAGGAAAGAGAGAGAGGGAGAAATGTTCCATATCGACATTCTAAAAGTGTTTCCCAGACAACACTCATCATCTGAAATTCTTGACAGATACTTTGTGCGAAAAAGGAAATGAATAAAAAATGGAACTGTTGCTATCAACAGTCATTTTTTTAACCCGTGGCATTGTCAGAAGTAAAATGCAAAGTAACAGTTAAGGAGATTGGTGAATGTCAAACTGATTAATTTCAGATCTACTGCAGCTTAGGCTGAACTTGCCTATAGGTTAAAACAAATTGAGGGTCTGCCCTCCTTCAAGGGTTTCAGGCATGAGTATAGGGTTCCTCACAGTGTTAAAGCACCACACTATAAAAGTCCCAGCTATAAATTTTGCTGTGCTTTCCGGCTAAATGGACGCTTTGAGTGGAGACAGACTGGCGGGAGCTGAAGTAGTTATAGCTTTGATTTACCGCCGCTCTATCATTCCATCCTACTGAGAGTCTTGAGCAGTGATGGGAAGGCGTGCTGATCCGCTGCCGTTTGGAGACTGAGACAGCATCAGCCTCCATCAGCTTGTAGGCAGTATTATCACCACTTACTTTGTGCGGTGCAGTCGTATGAGAGATGAAGGAATGGGACATTGGCTAATAAATCTGTTGGGAGAGTAGTTCTTTCTGACCCTCGTTTGTTTCCAAGATGTCCTGTCAGAGCGTCACTGATAGGAAATCACTTGTGAAAACTCGCTATTGGAACTCAGTACAACACTTGTGAGGGCCAATTTATAGCATTTGTTTTGAATATCCCGGATTCAGGGCATCCCTACTGATATTTTTGTGTTTTTTTTTTTTTTTTTCTTTTCCGTGGTGCTAAAAATGCTCAAATGAAAGTTGGCCAAAGCAACAACAACAACAACGAAGACATTTGATTAAAAAAAGAAAATGAACTGCAGATGCTGGAGATGGATTTAGTCAGATACTGTGTGGTTAGAATGTAGCCAAGGTCTCCGTAAGAGCTATATTTTTATTTTAACTTCAGGCTTCTCCATTTGAGAGGAAGGAGTGTATGATTGAAAGCAATAAGAGATTCTATGGCCGTGAGATTTAAAGAAAAGTATTATTCATTCTCTTGTTCGTTTTTCATCAGCTTTCATTTGGTATGTTTTTATTTACTTTGATTTTGGTAAATCTCTCCTAATGCTGTAATTATAGGAGTAAGACTGAATATGTTTTGCTTAACATCTGCGAGGAAAATGCAGTGTTTGATTTGTTTCTTTTTTAATTTGCAGTTTGGAAGAGGTTGATTAATCCGTTGGTAGAGTCATCTGTTCCATCTTAAGTTACACCCATTAGACGTTGTTATAAATCCATCTGTGTAGTCAACTGAAATTTTTGGAGACTAAACGGCTGCATGGATCTATAACTATATTAAAAAAATATAGTTTCACTCCTTAATTAACAAGGATGTTTCTAGATAGCGCACGTGGGTCACATTTGGAACGTTCTTTTGTGAAAAGAAGTTTCATTCACTTGTCTGTATCATGAGTTGCCATCATACGCGTCACCTTCTGTCATCTTGGCTTGTGGCACCATACTGAGTCAGAATTTTAGTATTCGTTTAAAACAATCCAAATATTTGGTTCTGTTAAATCATATCTGGAAACTTCTTATTCAACTGCCTTTTGAAGGGAGGATCACCAGAGAGGAATGCGTGAGGATAAACACGTGCTCACGCACACTACCTCCCTGTCTATTGCTGTTCTGTGGATGGGGTGTCGAATCAACCTCAGAATGCCAGCCGTGTGGGGTAGCAAAGCCAAACAAAGGGGCAGGAATCTCAGAAAGCCTCAGGCGAAACTTGTCAGTGACATGATAAGTTTTCTCTCTCTCTCTTTTTTTTTTAAGATTTTATTTATCTATTTTAGAGAGAGAAAGAAGGCATGAATGGAGGGAGGGGTACAGAGAGTCAGAGAGAGAGAGAAACCAAACGAGTCTACTCACCTGGCATAGAGCCCTAAGCGGGGCTTGATTCTAGAACCCTGAGATCATGACCCAAGCCAAAATTAAGAATCTGACACTCAACTGACTAAGCCACCTGGGCACTCCCCATGATAAGTTTTCATGCTAGATAAAATAAAAATCAGAATTCTAGAACTTCCAACATTTTCCATCTTGACCCACTTCTTACAAAATGTTAAGGAAAAAAAAAAGGAACTTGATTCACCACTTCACCATGTTCATAAATGGAAATAATTAGTACCTGTGGAGAGTTGAAAAGTAACAACTAGAATGTGGAGACTATTTTAATTATATCTCAGCAAAACTGGAAGAAAGTTGCTGGATTTGGCAACCAGATTTAGCCGGTTCCCCTAAAATCACAGATTAATAAAGGTAACAACCCCATCTGGTCTAAGATTATTTCAAAGCCTTGTTTAAAATTCTTAGGCAAATGTAATGGAAGTAGGAATAACTATTTATTTATAATAGACTAGATTATTTATAATAGACTAATTTTTACAGCACTTATTGTCAACATTGATACTACATGGGGGGAAGAAAGGTGTTTTACATATAACTATATCTTAACCTGAAATTTGGAGATCTTACCATTTATATGGATTTAAAAAAAACTGTTAGATTTACACTGGAAAAGAAATGTAGAGTTGTGGCAATTATACTGTAAATGAGTCCCTTTTGTATAGACAATTTTCTTTTCTAAGTAGATGAAGCTTTAGATAGTGACTAGTTTTCCCTTTTCCCCAAGAATAGTACTCATTTCATTTTGGGTGCTGAAACAAGTTCTGAGTATTAAATACCTCTCAGAGTACGGCATGACCCAGTATGTCATTTTTTGCCGCCTTCTTCTGTGTTTCAATGTTTTTACCTTGTATTAAAAGATACTCCATTGGGGGGGAGTAAGTGTATCCCTTTCTTCCATCCTGCAACCATCTGCAGGAGGCAAACATGGTGAACTCTTAGATATCAACCCCAAGGTCCCCACAGGGCTGCAGAGATTGATGTTTGGTTGACTGGAGAGAAAGAATGAGTGACACAGAAGAGGACTTCAGAGAAGAGCCCCTCTGGGTTGCCCCGCTGATCTCAGGATACTGCTCAATGGGCATCGCTCACGACCATTTGAAAAAACGTCTTCACTAGAGTGAACTTGAAGAAATGAGGGGCATGGGAGTTAGTCCAAATTCGTATCTTTGGGAACTGAGGGTCAATTCTAGAAGGACAACCAATGTCCTTACTTGGGAGGTCAATGTGTAGCTTCTGAATTTCAGTCCGGTTAGGTCAATGTAGCTTGTAGATGGCATTCTATTGTAGGCCTGGGCTGTGACTCACAGGCCCTTCTGCTGTTAACAACATCAGCTTTAAGGACTTTGACAAATGACATTGGAAAATGCATGTAGTGCTTGAGCCAGGGCACATGATGAAAACCATGTATATCTTCATTGTTCCTTGCAATCCCAAATTTATGATTAAGTTTCTGTTTCTCCAATTGGGCCTTTTGAAAATGATCTTGAGCAATCTTAGCTTCTTGCACCACTCCCCAAACTAACAAACTTTTCCTATAAAAATATTTGGTCCCCTTAATGTTGTCACTGCTGAATTTAATTGAATGCATGTTTTTGCCTGTAGATTTCACTTTTGGAGTGAAATTGTACAATTTAACCCTGAAACAGTTGGTTTAGGGGTCTAAGTCACCTAAAATTTTTCTGTAAGACCATGAGATTTAAGTTCTGCATTTGCTCCCCCTATGTTTTAGACAAACATTGGGACATTTTGATATGCTCTTCAGAAAGACCACCAGCTGCAAGCACCCAGTTGTGAAGAGAATTGCCTGAATTTGAGGGTAAAGTGTAACCT
The DNA here is from genome assembly GCF_011764305.1 of Mustela putorius furo. Classification (NCBI taxonomy): domain Eukaryota; kingdom Metazoa; phylum Chordata; class Mammalia; order Carnivora; family Mustelidae; genus Mustela; species Mustela putorius. The sequence continues at coordinate 2,834,132 of NW_025421294.1, forward strand.
GGACCTCCAGAGAAACTTTAAAGGAACTATTTTCAGTGAACCTGGCATAAAATTGAGTGATTATGGGCAGAGCATCTCATGATCTGGTTTCCAAGTTGTAAGATGCTGCAGTTATGTTTGTGATTTAAAGCTGTTCAAATTAGACTTCATGGGTCTTTTGGAGATTGAAAGACAGTGAGGTTTAGTAGAAATAGCATGACACAAAAAAGACCTGGCTTCCAATGTCACCCTATCGCTTGGTGAATGTCTGAAATGTCACTTAACATTTTTAGACCTCATTTTCCTTAGAGATAAAAAATTACCTGGGAAGTCTCCTCTAGCTCTACAATTTTAATTTTTAATTATATTTCCCTGACTTCCTTCCCACATTACTATTTAAATGAGAAAATGCAGAGTGAACTTGAATGGGTGAGAGAGAGATCCTGTCATTACCTATCATTATCATTATCACTACTTCCGCCACCCTCAAGTCCCCTAACAAAACCCATAGTTCCCAAAGCTCCAGCTAATGTTTCTGAATTTTCGCATCAGGAAAATCTCCAGGTAAATGGTGAAAGATAAGCACACGTTATTCAGCTGAAAATAGAAAGGCCAATAGGTGATTAGAACAAAATTTAGTAGTTTGGGTAAATAAATTATCTACTAGCTAGCATTATTTTTACAGAGTCAAAATATGACTTTATCTGCATGTTATAGGTTCTGTAAACAGTACAAGTAACATAGAATTACGTAATCACTTAAGAATTCACACATAGAATGTCCCTCTTCTCTAGCACCCAATCTTACTTCCACACTCCAGAGCCAACCACTACTAATGATATGGCAATGTTTATCTCGTAAGCCATATTTAACTAAGTTACATGCATATGTTTATAAAAAGATACACATACATTTTTCCACACATAAACAGATTATGTTAGATTATGCGCCATTTTTGGAAAACTTGAAGTGTGCCTGGCCTTGAACTAATCACGGCAATCATCTTCTTAATACCCCTTGTTTTATAGGAAACTCAGCTTCTATGGAAGTCAGCTCTATTTTCTAGGAAGATGAGATTGGTGAGAATTAATGACTTTTCATATCTTGGCTTTCTAAAGACTTGTGAAAACCTCACATTTGATTGGGTGGATTAAATAATATCTGTGGGGATAAAAGTGGTAAATGGTGATTCCTGGAAATCTCATTATCAATGACTTCAAAGCATGTTGTGAAATTCCCAACACATAAAGTGCATTCACTAAAACTCACTTTTCTGTAAGTCTCTCACCTTTCTAAAAGTCTCTTGACAGGTTGAGGCTTTACATTGGGATGGCTGTTGTGCTTTAGGGACAATGAATGTCACAAACTCCAATCTATTCTGTTACCAGATTCTAGACCTGGATTGGTTCACTCACTCTCTTCCTTCTGTAGTAGTACCCTGGACATATCTTTACCATAGCCACCTTCACAATACAAGAGAAGCTGCACCAGAGTGAGAACTGGCATCTGCTTTGATCTGCTGTGTTCTAGCACTTAGAACAGGAACTGACGCATAGTAGGTAATCAATAGGTATTTGTTGTTCAACATATTTACTGTTATATTTACTATAAGCCCTTTGTCAGCCTGTACAATTGTACTACTGGTTTTAGAATATAACTGCTGCTCAACATTACTGATTAGTATATAAAAAGAGAAAAATAAGTGAATAAATAAGGGTGTAAGTAAATGAATGAATAAAATAAGAATAATCTGTCCACACCAGAGATGGATATCATTGTTGATCAAGTGAACTTGTTTAGGCCCCAGTTGAAGTCTCAACAGTGAATGTATCTTGATTTGCTCTGTACTACTCGAATTGCTCTTACTTTTTCCTTAGCTACCTTGACCTGCTCTATTTCCCTTTGCAGAGGAAATCCTGGGTCCTTCAAATTTGATAAGGTGTGCATAACTTTTAACAGATGCTCTTAAGGTAACTGTTCTTAAGGAATCGTAACTTTAGTAATGGGTTATTTCTAAGATTTCCAGTTTGTTCTCTACACAACATACCAAAGGCTCATGTTTCATATCAGGCAAGATACGATCATTTTCAATTCCACATTCTTTAGATTTCCCCTGAAATTTACAGCTTGTGTGTGTGTGTCTGTGTTTGTGTGTGTGTGCCAAATATAATTTTATTCATATAGTTAATACCATTGAGTTTACTCTTGGATGAGAAGAAAGAATTAAGGAAGTACCTTCATAACCCTATCAGGATAATGGGAATCCCTTATCTCAAGAGGTCATATCTGCTGGAATTAATTCTTATTTCTTACTTGCTCCACAATGTACTCCCAAGAAGTTATTACTTGAGGGTGTCCACAATTTCCACCATCAAGCCAATGCTGTTTTAGGGTTGAATCTCCCTTTGTTATTGCATTGCCTCATACATGGACTCTATCTCTTCCCATATTTATCTAACTGCATTACTGAGAAATGCTTTATTCACATCTACTGTCCACAAAAGACATGTCCAACTCAGATCTAGTCAGCATAGGCAAACTAAAGCTAATCATAACCCAAATAAAAGAACCTAACATTTTAGTTATCACAATAAATGGATGATACCCTATTTGGATTTTTGAAGTCCTGCAAATAGTTTATGTGTCTCTATGACAATCTTCAAGGACATCTGTGGAGCTAGGGACTAGCTATTTATAGGATTCCCATAAATTTTAAGATCCTGAATGGACCAGAAGGGTTAGGCAAAGAACATGGAGAAGGAACTACTGATAGCTATTAAGTGGTGGCTGAAGGCCTAGTCCTCTAATAAATATACATCCCATTCTCTATCTGCTAAGGTTTTATCCTGTCTGGATTGATGCTGTGTGATTTATTTGCAGTTAAAGTAATCAGACTAAGTGCACAAAGCTACATTGGTCATAACCTTACGTGGTCCTATCAAATTACATGCTAACCATATTTATAATAGGAAGTAAAAAAACAGGTTTAAAGTGACACTTAGATGTGCTATTTGTTTACTGGCTGGGTCTGATTCACCTTTCTGTCTTCTGAGTTATTATAATAAACTGTATTAGCATATATAAGTTCTTATGATATATTCACGGTAGCACAGGTGAGAATTAGATGTTATATTTGGTTCTATGGAGTAGAGACAGTTAGCTTACAGAAAATGCTCTTGCACTCTCTCATCTGTTAGTTGTTAAACTATTTTAGGAAATGTGTTCATGTGTATTTGGTCTTAGAATTCCATGACTGTAGTAATTGTAACATTTAAAGAGGCTGGTGATTAACAGATATTGCAGATATCTATCTTATTTTTTTTCAAGATTTTATTTCTTTGAGAGAGCATGAGCAGGGGAAGCAGCAGAAGCAGAGGGAGAAGCAGACTCCCCGCAGAAAAGGGAGCCTGAGGCAGGACTTGATCCCAGGACCCTGAAATCATGACCTGAGCTGAAGGCAGATGCTTAAACCACTGAGCCACCAAGGCACCCCTCTATCTTACTGGCATTATATAGATTACACTGTAAAACAGTTCATTAATCTGATTGGGAAGTCTAAGAAAACCTCTAAGAACAGTTGCCCAACCACAGCTGTAAGCAGCACTTATATCTTAATGGGTGACAGCAACAGCACATTAAGTGGTGTTGACAAGCCTCATCTTAACGACTAGTACAATCCTACCTTCTTGCTCCCTTTCCCTTCCCTATATGCCAGTCCCCAATTCTCATTTTTCCAAATACTTATTAAATAATTTTTAAGAAGTCTAATTTCTTCTCTTTTTTTGTTCTGTCTCTGGAGTAAAGTTAAAATTCAGGCAGCTGGGAGTAAATGGAGATATAAAGGATTAGATTAAAAGGAAAAAAAAACCTACCAGGTTTTTTGAGTTTTTTTCTTTTCTTCTGAAAAGAAAGTTATGTGTCTGTCCTCTGGAGCCACGTCGAATAGTCTCAGTCATAGGTCTTCAAGCAGTTGTTGGCACTTTCCAGGATAATCAATCCATAAAAAAATACTGTATATTGGGTGAACACATGGGTTTGATAGCAATGACAGAACACAGGGAGATCCCATTAAGTCTAACTCACTGGGGAGGGAGAGAAAAGGATGAGACAAAGGGACCGGTGTGATGCTGGTCAAAGTAGATGTCCCACTGCCCAGCAGACAGAGTGTGATTTTTGTCTAAGAGGTCTGAAATGAGGACATATCTCATATGACTAGACATTCCTTCAAACAATAAATGACCCTCAACTTTTAGGTGACAGTTCAAGAGCTCAGGGGCTCAACTCAAGGCTGCACATTCTGGATAAACTCAGAGATGAATGAACTCAGAAAGGATAGACACAATCAAAGGATCCCACGCAGGACAGCATTACAACAGTGACACTGGCCTTCATTTCATCTTGGTTTTAGGATAATTGTCACTGTGTGAAATCTTAGAGGGGATTATCACCGTAGGCTCAAAAGAAAGCTCATGATAATAATTTTGACAGTGGATAATGCTTAGAATTTATTTTTCAAAATGCCTTCTCATTTATTATTTGCTTTAGTCTTCCTAGTACCCCCAGAGCAGTAAGTTTGGGCACTGTTATCCCATTTGCTGGAGGAAGGGACTGAGACTCAAGGTCATAGACGTCCACAGCAGATCACTTCTCAGTGCCACCCAACACATTCTCTGATTTCCGTTAGAAAGTGCCATCGTGTACAGAAGTCTCATCCTGTCCTTTTCTTCCTTTTGTAAACGCCAGGGAGATATTTGAGAGGGTAGCACTCAGGCTGACCAATTCTCTGGAATGGCCTCTCTCCTTTCACAAGGCAGTGGGTGGGTGGCTGCTGGAGATTTGTTCCTCGCCACCCCTTCATTCCGTCCCAAGTACAGATTTCCTGTCTTGATAAGAGGAGCCTGGCTCCAAGAAGCGGGGGTGGGCGTGGAGCCGCTGAAAAGAAAGTTATGTGTCTGTCCTCTGGAGCCACGTCGAATAGTCTCAGTCATAGGTCTTCAAGCAGTTGTTGGCACTTTCCAATGAGTTTTCTGTGGCAAATAACCCCAAATGCTTTACACAGGGAATAGCTTGCAGATGTGGGTATGATAACCTGCAGAGCATGACTTAAATATAGTAATTGTCTCTAGCCCGCTCTTAACTATGGCGACAGAGTTTCTACTATGTCATTAGGGAAGGAATTTCCAAGTCTTGGAACACAGTAAGCAAAGCTTCTGGCAGTGACTGTTTTTAACGAAGTTAATTGGCTTCTGACCAAAAAGATGGGGTTAAAGTATGTGGGAACAGGAGAGATAAATGGCAGTCAAGGAGTGTCCAAGAAACGGAAAAAAAAAATTGTTGCTATTGTTATTCAGTTTAGAAATAATCATTTTATCTCTCTGTGCTTAACCCACTATATTCTTTGTTCTGATTTTCTGTTATGCTTCCCAGTAAAATTACTGCCATTTAAAGGTGAATGGTTTTGCTTTGCAGACTTTCTTTACCAGCCCACCTTCGTGGCTCTGCCTAACAGAGCCAAGTAGAAAAGATCCACTGGACTCTAAGGATGGATGAAGTAGAGAGAATAATTCACTCCAATCTCTCACCTAACAAGGAGATTTCTCCCACTAATCCTTGGCAGGTGGTCCTCCAGACTCCCTACCTTCTAAGACCTCACTTTTGGACACTTGTTAACTGTTAGATTTTTCTTCTCTATCCTGAAATTTTCTTACTCATGGATTCTGGTTTTATCCTCTACAAGTAGATGGGACTTGTTTTGGCAGTTATTTCATACCACCGGCTTTTAACTATTTCCGGGGCGGGGGGGAGAATCATACCGTCCTTACAGCCAGAATAACTAGTAAGTTTGGTCTCAGTTGCCAGCTCCACTGGATTGGATCTTGGCTGTCTGGGGGAGCTAGGAGCAGGGCAAATGCTGTGAGAAAGAGAGTCATGACTGATTAAAAATGTCTGTCGTGGACAAAGGATGAGAGAGTGAGTAGTGTTACAGGTGTCCATATTTTTAGACTTTGCCTTAAACGTAATGTAATCAGTGACAACCACGGTCCTTTCAATTGCTCTTCATATACCATGGTTAGATACCTCACTGTCCTGGCTGATTTTCTCTGAACAATACTCCTCTTGAAAAATAACTCCCAAAGGTTAACACAGTACTCCTAGTGTGGGCTGACTAGATTAGAAAACAGCAGGACCACAATACCCCTTAAATCATATCCATCAGTGTAGTCCACAATTGCTTCTTTCATGTGACTCATACAGAGCATGTGGCCTACTACCACCTCTAGGTCATTTTCATGTAGCGATCAACAACACAGTGTGATTTGAGGGGTACCACAAGGCTCCAACCATGCCAAAGTGTCTTTCCACTAGACTGTCGGATGCTACAATCTTTTTTTTTTTTTTTAAGATTTTATTTATTTATTTGACAGAGAAAGATCACAAGTAGGCAGAGAGGCAGGCAGAGAGAGGGAAGCAGGCTCCCCGCTGAGCAGAGAGCCCGATGCGGGACTCGATCCCAGGACCCTGAGATCATGACCTGAGCCGAAGGCAGCGGCTTAACCCACTGAGCCACCCAGGTGCCCCCGGATGCTACAATCTTAACCTATGTGACATAGAATGTCTGACATGCCTCCATGAGAATTATTTTTTTGGTCTAGACAACTGTGCTTGTGGGAACGAGTTGAGTCTAGGCAGCTCCTATGAAGATACTAGAAATCATTAACACATTGGCGCACAACGGCTTTCTCATTGATTCGGTGAATACTCATTGATTGCTTGCCATGTGCTAGGCATTATTTTAAGCACTGGGGATAAAACAAAAAGAATAAAAAAGATGAAACTTCCTGTCCTAATGGAGCTTGCACAATAACATGAGAAGACAGACAATACAACAAAAAATAATAAAAACAGATGGTAATAGGCACTGTGGAGGAAAAAATAGAGCAGGGGAGAGGAATGGGAAGCGGTAGAAGGGGAGATGGTTGGGATGTAAAATCGAGTGCTCAGAGAGGGCCTCCTCGTTTAGAAGAGGAAAGCCCTGAAGGAGATGAGAAAGGAAGCTGTGTGGAGATCCAGGGGAAAAACACAAAGGTAGCAACAGAACAGTGTGTGGCAAGACTGAGGAACAACAGGAAGACCAGAGTGGCTGGAGGAGTGAATGATGAGAAAGAGAGTAAGAAAGGAATAGACAGATAATGGGGACAGACTGTGTAGGCTGTGCAGGTTATTGCGTAGGTTATTGTGAGGACTCCTGTGGAGACCTTAGGAAGGTTTTGAGCAGAGGAGCAACATCATCTGACGTCCCTTTGAAAAGGACTCCTCTTGCTGCTGTATTGAGAATAGACTCGAGGTGGGCAAGGGCAGACACAAGACAATTCAATAGAATGTTTTCAGTCTCATCCAGGTGAGACATATTGGTGGCTTGGACCAGGAGGTACTGAGAGATGGCCTGACTTTGGGTATATTTGAAAAATAGAGTCTGAAGCGTTTGGGGATGTTTAGCTATGGGATATAAAAGAAAGAAGGCCATCAGGGATGACACTGAGGTTTTTGACTGAGCCTTTGAAAAAGTGGAGTTGCCATTATTGAGGCAGGAAGGACTGGGACAAGCAGATAGAGGAGGGAAAACCTGGATTTGTGGACATCTGAGCTGAGGTATGGTGATGCAGGTGCATTTCTTATTCTGGAGTGTAGGAGAGCAATCCAGTCTGGAGACAGAAATCCCTCAGCACAATAATGGCCATTAAAGCCCTGAGGCTGGATGAGATCACCAAGCGGTTGAGTGCAGCAAGATGAGGACGGGACAAAGGACTGAGTCCAGGAACACCGCAACTGGAAGGACAGGTTGCTGAGGAGATTAGCAAGAGCCTCCGAGAAGTGGTGGCGGGTGAACAGACAGTAAGTCATGACAGGGCGGTGTCCTGGAAGTCCAGTGAGGACAGAGTACCCAGGGGGACGGAACAACCCACGCTGTCAAATGCTACCAAGGGCTAAAGTAAACTGAGGACTGAAAGTCACCGCTGGTTTAAACAACTTTAGGTTCCTGGTGACCCTGAAAAGAGCAGATTCAGTGAGATGGCTGAGACAAAAGTCAGAGAGATTCAAGAGAAAGGTGGGGGTGGGGAGAAATGGAAAATGGCAAGTAGAGACAAAACGTTTAATTGGTTTTGCTGTAAAAAGCTAGAAAATGGGGAGTAGATGGAAATGTAGCTGGAGGGAAAGGTGAGGTCAATAAATTATTATATTTAAGATGAGAAAATTACAGCATTTCTCCTCCCTGACGGAAATCACCCAGCGGTGGGAGATTTTCAGTGTAACTCTTTATCATCAAGACCTGAGTGGTTAAGACCCAGGTCGGTATTTCTGATGGGAGGAAGAAAGGTCTAATTCTTGGCATTTACTATGAAATGGGCAGGCTGGGAAGCAGCCCTTTACAGCGGGTTCAGCCACAGAGCAGCATGAACCTACTGGTGTGGGCAGGATAGTGCATGGTGGGGAGTGGGAAATTGGACCCTACAGATACCTCTCCCTGCTTTACACCAATGGGAGATACTCCTCAGGAGCCTAGGAATGAGGTGCAACCCACCCTAACATGTCTTGTATCTACTTTGTATTCTCACTTTTTTTTTTTTTTTTTTTTGCTTTAAATAGGCCAGTTCATCCCTCTGTATGTGTTAAACACCCGCTAATCTCAATCTAATTCCCCCTTTTGTCCAACCAACCTTTGGGTCTTATTTAATTTTCCAAGATCTATGACAAAAGGTGATTTTCTAGTTACAAAGTTCTTTTTATTCCTGCTAGTGTTGGTTTCTCCCCCAACTCCCCACCTGCTTTTATAACTTTTCTTTCAAATTCAAATGGAACCTGAATAGCACCTTCACACCTTCCTTCTACATCTCACTAGAGACTCACCCAGTTAAACAGAGCTGGGATTCCTCTTACTCAGGTGGCTCACTGGGGCCCATCTTAGGTTCCCTCTGGGTGAAAAAAGCAGGTAGATTCATCTAGGCATCCATCCATTCAATTAATATTTATTTAGTACCTACTCAGTGCCAAGCATTGCTTCCGGCACTTGGCAATCCAAAACAACACAGACCTGGTTCCTGCCCTTAGGAATATTCTATTGTAGTGGAGGAGAAAGGTAATACACAAGAAAACTGAAATCCAAGTGACTGTGATAAGTGAAATGAAGAAAATGCATGGGATGTTGTGACACAGGGTAACAGGGAAAGGAAAAGAGGGTATTTTCTTTAGATAGGGTGGTCAGGGAAGGCTTCTGCATTTAGAATCCTTTCACTTCCCCCACCAAAACTTACATGGTGAGGTGAGTGGGGCCATGGTGCCTATTGTGTTATTTGCTCCCAGATGCTCCAGAGTGTCTCTGTGAGGTGAGAGTGAGATCTGATATTCAACTGTGTTTATCTGGTCTGAGCTAAGAGAATTTAGCAATAATATTAATCTAATAGAAATGGATATTGGCAGTTGGGGTATTTTCTCTCTGCTGTCTGGGGCCATCTGGCAACTCATGCGCTTCTTCCATGTTTCCCCTGGTCCAGGAGCTCTGCCCTAAACATGGGGAATATAAGAGCCCTGGGCTGGAGGTAGGGGCATTGGGGTTCAATCTGAGGGGGAAAAGTAAACATTTGGTTAGATATTTAGAAATTTCTATTGGTTATAAACACTGAGTAACAAATCAGAAGGATTTTAATTACAAAGGGAACCATGAGTTAGCATGAGTTAGCATAACCTGATGGTGACTTGTCCAAGTGGGCATTAACAAAATTGCCTACTTCCCCAAAGTTATGTAATAGTGAGATCAATCTGCCTGACCATCGCCAGCATTCAAAATTCAACAGCCATCATATTAAATAAGTCAAGGGGAGAATAATACTTGCATGACAGATAACCAAATGTCACTCAAAATAAACGCGACGGGGGCGCCTGGGTGGCTCAGTGGTTTGGGCTGCTGCCTTCGGCTCGGGTCATGATCTCAGGGTCCTGGGATCGAGCCCCGCATCGGGCTCTCTGCTCCGCAGGAAGCCTGCTTCCCTCTTTCTCTCTCTCTCTCTCTCTGCCTGCCTCTCTGCCTACTTGTGATCTTTGTCTGTCAAATAAATAAATAAAATCTTAAAAAAAAAAAATAAACGCGACAGTCCAAGATAGGTTGCAAATTCAAATACAGGACAATGAAAGACATTTGCTGCAAACAGAACAAGAGCCACACGAACGGCATGAAGGAAAAGTCTAAGGAAAGAACATTTGGAGAAAGAGGCTCTTCTACTTGAAGTTACCAAGGCCCCCACAGATATGGAGATGAAACAATACTTGCTATTTTTAAGCACTTTCAACTTTTCAGCATCTTTAATTAGTGCTTCTGAGTGGAGGAGAGTGAAGATGGCCAGTGGATCTGTGTAGTTTAAAGAGTTAATTTGGGTTCAAGCTGATAAATATTAGGGCTGAGACTGATCTCAGTCCTCTCCCTGAAGCGCCACTTCAAGCAGCCAGGGCTTCTCTTAGCCCAGATGGGTTAGATAACAATGAAGGCAGTACCTTCTAAGAGTTTACAATTCAGTTCAATCCACCCTAATCTAATCATGGGCTCCCAGTGGGTAAAATTACTCCTTCCTGCTAAGTGAGGCTTAAATCTCTCCAGTGTATTTCTACTTGGTTCCTTATTTCATGCAACTCGGGTCATGTTAGTCTTTATAATGGTCCTAAACCTTAATCGTTCCCATCTGTTCAATATTACATGGCAATTTGGTCGTGAAAGAGTACTAGGCTAGGAGCCAGTTGGATTCTAGTGCTAGCTTTGTCGCTAATTAGCTGTGTGACTCCAACAAGTTTGTTCATCTCGGTCTTGATTTTAAATCTCCTCCTCTCAGACCAGCTTTCTCTACTCTTCTTTGACTTCCCCCAAGAGGTAGGGAGAAGAGACAGCTCTAGGAAAGTGCTTTGGGACTTCACACCTAAGGAGTGAAGGCAGAGATGAAGTAAAAGGAAAGAAGAAATCCTCATCTCCTCAACCTAGATATATAAACCCTCCTGCGTCTGGATCTGGCTTTTTCTTCCTACCTGATACAGGGAAGGACACATCCATCCCCGCTCCCAGAATAGTCCAGATCCTCCATCTGGGCCCTGAATCCATCTCCTCTCAAATATTCTTCTCTGTCACTTCCTCTTTTGCCAATAGCTCTCCCTCTCTTGGATCGTTCCTGAAATATACAAACATGTTCTTTTGTCTCCTTGAAGTCTTCCCTTGTCCCATATGCCCTGTGGTTACCGCACCATTCTCAGCTCCGCATTAAGCCTGACTTCTTTAAGAAGCTATCTGCATAGGTTGCCATGGCAAACCCTAGAACATGATCCCCTGTGGCCCCTTCTTTGCTATATTCTTCCCTTTCTCATTCTCCCCAAATGCTTACCTCACAACCTAAAGCTAAATAAATTGTCCTAACATTATATGTACTTATGTTACATAATTATGCCTGAATGATCCCCACCTTTGAGTATAGCAGTGTAATTTGAGTATTTTTTGTATGATTTTTTTGTACGCCCTAGAATTAATAATTAGTTTTTAAAAACATTTACTTAATTTTCCATGCCCCATTACTATTTTTATCCCAGTGGCCCAATAGCATTGTAAACCACCCTCTTAATATTTCCCACACTTTGTATCTATTCCATTTTTTTCCCCTGGAGACCTCCTTCTGGAAACCCTCCTCCTTTGGCTCTAATCTAAACCTGTTGTTCTCTAGGCCTGCTACTCAGCTGTCATCTGGGGCCTTCACTTGACTATCTACTTGATGACATAAATATGGTTCATGGGGTGCCTGGCTGGCTCAGTCAGTAGAGCGTGCAACTCTTAATCTCAGGGTTGTGAGTTCAAGCCTCACATTGGATGTAGTGCCCACTTGAAAAATATATGGTTCAAGACATTTTATCTGGCAGCCTTTCATGAGACACGTTGGAGCCAGGAAAGATGGAAGTGGTAAGAATATTTCAGAGGACTTTTGAACGAGCTCAAGCTTGAGGTTATTAGAACTTTGACCATATGCTTGAGTGAGGCATAGTCTACCTTCTGGTGCAATGACAGTATGTCAATAATAATAGTACTACTAATAAAAATTATTATTATTCCTATTTCAAATGGGGTTCAGTCATGCAAGTGGAGTTACTCTGAGTTTTATAGAAGAGATTTATTTTGTAACTAGACTTTATATAACTGTGGGAGGTCAGCAGAAGTAGATGACCAGAGGATTCACCAGCTAGTCAAAACTAGAAGACAAGCAAGTCCAAACACTGATGGGAAATCATGAAGGGAATGGGAGAACTCTGGGGGTCTTCAGTCTCATATGTAGGGATGGCTTGGAGCCCTTGTTGGCCACTAGGGTCAACAATCTGGAAGAAGAGCTGGGGAGCAGAGGAGAGCCAGGATAAGCTGCATCTCACTGGGCATCTCTGGCATCTCTGTATCTTTGTCTGTCACTTCTACCAACTAACCAACATGACCTCCAGAGAGCTGTGACTACTCCTTCTCTTTTGTACAAGTACCTCTTTGACCAATTCTAACCATGAACCATTTAGATAAGGGGAACAAAGTTCCAGTTTCACCGAACTGACAACCAGTTATAATGGACCGAACTGTGTGTGTCCCCCTTCCAAAAGGTATAGGTTGAAACCTCAAGCCCCAGTACCTCAGAATATGACGTTATTTGGAGATAGGGTCTTCTAAGACATAATTAAGGTTGAATGAGGTCTTGAGGGTGGGCTCAATCCACTTTTACTGGTGTTCTTATAAGAAAAGAGTAGGACACAGATACAGAGGAAAGACCACATGAAAGCACACAGAGAAGACACCCATGTACAAACCAAAAAGAGAGGGCTCAGAAGAAGTCAGCCTTGCCAACACTGTAATCTCAGACTTCTAGCCTCCAGAACTGTAAGGAAAGAAATTCTGTCATATAAGCCACCCAATTCGTGGCACTTTGTCATGGTAACCTTAACAAACTGATACACGGATCAATCTAGCATATTTATATGCTATGTTTTATCTATTTCCTTATATACTTCTTTACACATGGCATATGTGTTTATACATTTCTTTACACATGGTAAAGCATTTCAACATAATAATAATAGCAAATTCTGATAAGTATAAATGACATGGTATAGAGTTACTGTGTGCTAGGCATTGTTCTAGGCACTTTACCTATATTAACTAATTCACACAATAGTCTTGTGAAATAGATACCACTATTTTCATTCCTATCTTACAGACGAGGAAAATAAAGATATTCAACTATTTGCTTGAAGTCATACAGCTGGTGAAGATTGAAGCCAAGACTCAAATCCTGGGCTCTGTCCTTCTGGCCAGACATTTCTTTACACTTGCATAGTGTCACCTGGTCACATACACAGATCTCAGGCTCAGTCTTCCTCTCTCTGGGTCATGGATCTAACTTCCTTGTCCTCTTGGTGGATTTCTGGTTTTGTTCACAGGGGAAATCTGCCAGGAAACCCGTGTATGTTTCCCATGACACACACAGGGTCACAGGCTTCCCTGACCATAGGGGCTATAACCACAAGTCCAGATTTCCCAGAGAGGAAAGCCTCAGACCCAGACTGGTGGGGTTATCATGTGATATAGGATTGTTCAAATGGCAAAAAAGTACCAGGTAGTCTACACTTCATTCTATAATAAAATTTGATCTCTAAACCACTTCTCTTTGCAGTGGTCAAAATAGTTCCCCTGCCTGAGGTCATGTGATTACTCAGCAGATTTCAGTTCCCAAGCCAGCAATTCTAGAAACTGTCCACTTCACTCTCAGAAATCACATATCTAAAAACAAATTAAATCAAAACAAAAGAAAATATTAAGCAAGGGATAAAGGAAAAAAAGGAAAAATCGTATATTGCTGAAACAGCTCTTGCTTGTACCAAAATGCACTCAAGTCAGTTGAGAACAAAGAGGTATATCTATTTGACTATGTCAGTGATCTCTATTTGGTTCCAAAATGGCAGATTACACTGCAGTCAGAACAAGGAGGCAGCAGGCAGCCATGTGAAATGCCTAGTGGGGCCATTGAAACAGAGACCTTGCTTCATACTGCCAATGAGACTGAGTTATAATTACGCACACCACTTCCCAAAACAGTCTGTCATGTTCTACTTGGGGCTTCTGAGTAAAGTTAAATCCTGTTGTGGCATTAGAAATGCGCATTTCCTCTGCATGTTAAAAGACTCACCTAATACTTTTCCCTCTCATGTAAAAGGGAGATTTAACTCGGGTCCCCAGGGGGGAAAATGCTAGATACAAAGCCCTGTGTAGATTAAAATCTAACAACAACAATAATTACCACTACCATTTAATGAACACATATTATGTACCTGTCACTGTTCTGAATGCTTTACATGTACCCTTTCTAATTCCCACAACCCTTATGAGGTAGAAACCATTTTTTATTTTTTTTTTTATTTTTTTTTTTTTTAAGATTTTATTTATTCATTTGACAGACAGAGATCACAAGTATGCAGAGAGGCAGGCAGAGAGAGAGGAGGAAGCAGGCTTCCTGCCCAGCAGAGAGCCCGACGCGGGGCTTGATCCCAGGACCCTGGGATCATGACCTGAGCCGAAAGCAGAGGCCTCAACCCACTGAGCCACCCAGGTGCCCAGAAACCATTTTTTAAAAAAAAGATTTTATTTATTTATTTGACAGAGAGAGATCACAAGTAGGCAGAGAGGCAGACAGAGGGAGAAGGAGAAGCAGGCTCCCTGCTGAGCAGAGAGCCTGATGCAGGGTTCAGTCAGAGAACTCCGGGATTGTGACCTGAGCTGAAGGCAGAGGCTTTAACTCACTGAGCCACCCAGGCACCCCAGTAGAGACCATTTTTATCTTCATTTTACTGTTTAGGAAGTAGAGGTCCAGAGAGTTTAAAAAGAATCACAACATGGGTGAACAGTAAAGCTGGAATTTGAACACAGGCCATCTACCTACAAAACACTTGTTCATAGCTCCTACATGTTCCTATCCTGAAGAAAAAAGGTGAAAATAAATGATGAGTTTTAGCTGTTGGCAATGTTTTCTGATTCTGAATTTATCTTGTGTGTGGTGGTGACCATGATGGAAAGGAGAGGAAAAAGGCATGTGTGAGTTCAGTAGGATGTGATGGGACAAGTCTCTTCTATCTTAAACCCTCCCTCTCTCTCATCTGTAGTTAAGGACAGCTGGGTCCTGACAGTTTGGCCTAAGGTCCACACCTGAGAGCCCAGCAGAGGGATGGGGCAGGCCTGCTTGCTATAGAGCACAGAGGCCAGGACTCTCTCATGGCCAGAGAAGCAGGTAACTTTGATGGGATGCTGAACCAGCACAGAGGCCCTCAACTCCCTTAGAGGGTATGACCCTCCTCTAAGCAACTGGGCTGTGTTTTCCTGTTCAGCTTCTTAGATGACCAGTTGTATCAGTCAAGGCTTGTGCTGATAACCCACAGAAGCCAATTCTGATGAATGAAAGCAGTAAAGTTACTGACTAGAAGGATCTCAAGGACCTCACAAAAAGGACAGGAAGGCTAGAGAACAAATAGGAGAAATAAGCCAGGCTCCAGGAAGCCAGGAACAGACTGCACTCAAGCCTGTGCTGCCGGGAGAGGGTCCCAAGATGCCTTCCTGGCCACACACTGCCGGGGAACTGCTGGTCTTAGGTATGTCATTCTCCTGCATGATCTCTAGCTCTTGCTGCATCTCAGGCCAGTTTCTTCAAAAGGTAGAAGGGTCTGATTAGCTGAAAGTAGGTCATTTGTCTGTGGAAGCTGTAGGGTCCTGATCGATTATAGAGATCAGTATGTAGACGCTTAACTGACTCTTGATAAATTCACGTAAGATTCCCTGACTTCGACGGGCTAAAAATAAATAACCTAAAGTCTGAGAGCTGGGGGGCCTAGAGATGGACAAACAGAGGAAGGAATGAGAGAATAGGCCTTGTCTTTTCGTATACACATAACCTTGTAGTGCTTCTTGGCCTTGAAAAGCTTGTGGGCAAGAGGGAATTAAGGAGGATCGACCAAAAGAAAAAAAATGCTCTTTGCTCTTTGCTCCACCACTGGCATTGTTATCCCTGCTTATCCCAGAAATAAAACTTGAATCTAGAAGGGGTGTTGATCTGATGAAGGTCTGATCAGGCTTATTATTTTTTTAGTTCTCCTATGACTTATCTGCTCCGCACCTCCCCCCATAGGACTTATCTTCCTCCATGCAAAGAGAAGGAAGATGGTCTGATTTGCTCCTCATTTATCAGTATGACCTACGAAGAAAGGGAGCAAAATTATTTCCTAGCTGGTCTTGAATCTCTAAGCCCCCTTAAATCCTGAATTTGATGAGTCAGGTATGTTTAAGTGCTTTAACAGTCCAAACTCTTTTTTTTTTGAGACAGAGAGAGAGAGAGAGAGAGAGAGACCAAGCACAACTGGGGAGGAGGGGTAGAAAGAGAGGGAGAAACAGACTCTCTGCTGAGCAGGGAGCCTGATGTGGGGCTTGATCTCAGGACCCTGAGGTCGTGATCTGAGCCAAAGGCAGACACCTAACCGACTGAGCTACCCAGGTGCCCCAACAGTACAAACCTATTACAGAGGGCATGTATTGCATGGAGCACTGGGTGTGGTGGATAAACAATGAATTTCAGAACACTGAAAAAAATAAAATAAAATAAAATAAATTTTAAAAAATCTATAAAGTTTCTATTATTTTTATTTTTAAAAGTATGTAAATTAGGAACCTGAATGAGATGTGATATTTTATAGAAAAGATGAGAAAAAAACAACTTTAGTATTTTTACTTTGTCTTTAATTTGGCCTCTCATAAGCTCAGAGTTGCTATTCTGGCCCTTAGGATATATTTTCTAGTTTCATATGGTTGAAAATACCAAACACCATTTTTGTTCAAGGAAAAATGCATTAATAGTTGTCAGACTCCAAATAACTAATATGACAACTCTCCTTGAGTCAGCTAAGCAATACTGATAGAATGAGTATCATGACTAGTCAAATACTACTAAAAATTAGAGCAAATGCAAGACAAAAATTTAATACAAAGAACAAAGAGGGAAAACCTTGTGCTATGTGAAGGATGTTTCATGTGAATAGTTATCCCTTTATGAGATAGCTCCGAATTTCATTTACCTGGATTGATTGGTTGATTGACTGATTGATTGATTGATTGATTGATTTTCTTCCCTGTTCTTCTCCTCTCTTTCCACTAATGGATCTGATAAACTTACCTACCGAAGTGAGTGGTTAAACAAAGGGCTCTGTAGTCAGATAACCTTGGTTTAAATTACTGCTAACTTGGGAAATCTAACTTCTCTGTTCTTGCTTCAGTTTTTACATTTGTAAAATGGTGACAACAAAAGGTTGTTTTGAGGACTAGAAGAGTTAAATATAAAGTCCGTGGGATAAGATAAAATAAAATAATGAATAAATAAAGCACTAAGAACTCTCCCAAACAGTATAGCTGCAATGAACATGCAGGTACATATATCTTTTCAAATTAGTGTTTCTATTTACTTTGGATAGATACACAGAATTGGAATTGCTGGGTCATAAGGTAGCTCTATTTTTAAAATTTTTAAAGGAAACTCCATCCTGTCTTCCACAGTGGCTGCACCAATTTGCATTCCTACCAACAGCACATAAGGGGGTCCCTTTTCTCCACATCTTTGCCAACACTTGTTATTTCTATCACTTTTGATAATAGCCATTCTATCAGGTCTGAGGTGCTATCTCATTGTGGTTTTGGTGTGCATTTCCTTGATGATTAGTGATGTAGACCATCTCTTCATGTCCTGTTGGCCATGTGTATTTCTTCTTTGAAAAACTATCTATTCAGATCTTCTGCCTATTTTTAAAATCAGAATATTTGTTTTTTTGCTGTTGAGTTGTATGAGTTCTTTATGTGTTTTGAATATTGGGCCCTTGTCACATATATATGATTTGCAAATATGTTCCCCCATTTAGTAGTTCCTTTTCATTTTGTTGATGGTTTCCTTTGCTGTGCAGAAGCTTTTTAGTTTAATGTAGTCTTATTTGTCTATTTTTGCTTTTGTTGTTTTGCTTTTGGTGTCAGATTTAAAAAAAAAATCATTGCCAAGACCTGTGTCTAGAAGATTATCACCTGTCTTTTTATAGTTTATAGTTTTATACTTTCATGTCTTAGCTTCAAGACTTTAATCCATTTTGAGTTAATTTTTGTGTGTGGTGTAAGATAGTGGTCTAGTTTTACTCTTTCACATATAGCTATCCAAGTTTCCCAACAACATTGATTGAAAAGACTGTCCTCCATTGTATGCTTCTGGCTTCTTTGTCATAAATTTATTGACTACAAATATGTGGATTTATTTCTAGGCTCTCTATTTGTTTCATTGATCTATATGTCCTTTTTCATGCCAATACCATACTGTTTAAATTACTATAGTTTTGTAATGCAGTTTGAAATCAGAGAGCATGATACCTCCAGCTTTGTTCTTCTTTCTCAAAGTTGTTTTGGCTATTCAGAGTCTTTTTTAGATTCTGTACACATTTTAGGACTGTGGGTTCTATTTCTGTGAAAAAAGTCTTTGGTATTTTGACAGGGATTCCATTGAATCTGTATATTGCTTGGGGTACTGTGGGTATTTTGTGGAATTATTTTGTAACATAACTACAGTAATGCTTTTCTTTTATGTTCCAGATTTTGCTTCTTAAGTCTTTTAGGGGTGAAAATGAAAATGGAATTTATACTAAGGAGTGAATTCTGGAGAGCATAAAAGCAGGTCTGACTTCCTGGTATGTCCCCATGACAGCTGCATAGGACTCCACATTCTGAAAGTACCTCCGCCTGATTTAATGAGGTACCAGATTTAATGTTCATTGCAGTGTACCATTACAGACATTCAGTATGTCTCGAAACTCTCAATAATGTTGAAACCAAGAGTGCTGCTTTTTTGCTTTGCACAGATTATGTAGGTGGTCCTGCATAAAAGCTATATAAGTTCAGGTTTGGTGGGAATATAATTTGTGTCTTACAGCAGGTTAGACCAATGGCTGGCAATTTTTTCTTGTGAAAGACCAGAAAGTAAACATTTTAGTAAACATTTAGGGCCAGTCTCTTGCCATAAAGTACTTAACTCTGTTCCTCTAGCTAGAGAGTGGCTAATGATAATATGTAAGCTAGTGAGTTTTATAAACCTTATTTGTAAAAACAGGTAAGCTGAATTTGGTCCATGGGCTGTAATGTGTCCACCCCTGGGATAGACAAATGGGTTTGACTAAGAATGTTGTCAAAGAGAAAAATAGGTGGGGGTGGGCAATATTCTAGAACTCTTATCATTCATGGAAGACTTTCAAAATTTTTGCCCTAACTACTCATATTATTGCTTTGTTAACAGTTAATATTATGCCAAAAAGTTTACATGTAATGGCAGATTTTACAATTCCCCAACAGCCTCATGAATTATGAAGTATCATCCTCATTTTGGAAAAGAAACCAAGGTTCAGAGGATAAACAACTTGACCAAGTTATGCAGTAAAGGACTGATACCAGAGCCTACAGGCTCACTATGGTATCTTCCATCATCTATTGGGATGTGTGGTAGGCCATTGGCTATGAGAATTCTTGAAAATACTGACATGTGCAAATGATTTATTTATTTTTTAAATAAATAAAATACGTAAGTTAAAAAATAAGTGATAGCAGATGTCGACTTTCTTTTAAACACTATCCTAACTCACTAACATTATGCTTTCTTGATAGAGAGGGGGATTATACCTTAGATTTCACAGTTGTATGTGTCCTCTGGGCCCCCACGGCAACGGGGTGTATGAGCATCATCTAGACTGTGCTGCCATATGGGAAATGCTGCCAAAGGTGTCAAGAGTAGGATGGTGACAGGATTTGAAGATCTTTGCCAATAACTCTCTTTGTAGACCTGACGTTAATATCTAAAATGCTACTACTCTTCCTTTCTGGAAGGCTGAAACCTATCAGCCCAGGCAGACGCCTTTACCATCCTCCAATACATACACTGGAATTCTCAAAACCTATCCCTTCTTCACAGAGTCAGAGATCCCAAACAAATTCTAAATAAGTTCTTGTTATGGATATAGCTTTACCAATTCCAAAGAGTGATGAAGAAAGAGAAAGATGAAATCAGAAAAGCTTCTTCTCCATTGAAAATTTTGTCATTGCCACAGGGAGAGAAATGGGCACACAATCTTTTTCTGATCCCCAGCGGAAATCACCATGCATTCCCTGGGGCCAGGAAGAAGGAAAACCTTCCGCCTCAGGGGTGCATTGGGATTTTGTGACTTCTTGAGAACAGCCTCTGTCAGCCCAGGGAGAACAACTTGGTGGCTCTCTCAGATGTCCTTTAAGCTACAAGGCAGCTTAGCAGAGGCCTTTCATGTGTCTGGTGCCAGTCTGTGAAAGGAAGGCTCTGGATAAGAAGCGTGCTGGTATGAAAAGAAAGAGAAAGTTGGATAGCGAGTGGTCTTGAAATTAGGGAAGACAAAATTTACATTGAAAGATATTTACGCACCTTTTTTCCCGTAGCTATGCAACTCTCGTGAAAAAAGGACACGAAACCTAGTTTATTCCCATAAAAGCTTGAGCTCAGTAACCATTTATGTTATCATTAAAAAATCAGCAATATACATTCATCCCCTAAGATGGGAAGTTAGCATTGGTCTCCTGACCAGGGGTGGGGAGTGTCTGTGGTAGATTACCACAGAAATTACAGTATTCTTTTTAAGACAGTATTCTTTTGAGTCGAGAGAACAATGATCCTGCATTTTAAAAGTCTTTATTTTTCTTATTCAAAGAAAGCAGAGACACTGAAGAGTAGGCCACTACCTTTAAAAAGGAGTTTGATGACAAAAGTAGAAAGGAATATCTATTGTGACCACACTTCTAGCAGTTTCAACTCTCCAGACTGAATGGTGCAATTTGCAATATTCAATGGAGGGACAAGCAAACCAGGTGTGTAACTGCCAGTCCATTATTAGGAAAAGAAGCGACTCAACTCTACCCTTGAGAAACCAAGGCCCTCCAGGTTCAGGGCCTCTGAGTGGCTGACTGCTCCCTACTCTCCCTTCTCTCTCATCTCCTCATTTCATCTCTGACCCTGCATCACTTTCCCTTCTTTCTCTCTCTTGCTTTTCATGTTTCCCTCATTCCAGCCACTGGAGAGTGCCATGAACTCCAGAGCATCTTCCCAGAGGCAGGGGAACCCAGGCTACATATGTGAAGATGTTCCTATTGAGCGATTGGAATGGCCTTCTGTCTCTAACCTAGCTCCAAAGAAGGCTGACTGGGGAAGAGTTTGGTTTTAAGGATTGGAGATAACAAGGGTGGGGTCAGGTAGTGGTATTCACTTAAATATGGGTGTGAGGAGGGAGCAACTGCTTAGCATCACCAGGATACAATTCTCTATCATTCACCCAGAACTGCTCTGCTTATTACTTTGATGGAACTACTCTTGTCCCAAAAGATATTTTTGGACATTGTTTCCCTATCCTCACCAGGGACAGGGTGGTTATGTGAGGAAGATAGGAGATGAATAGGCCCAAGAAGTATTCCTTGGTACTTCTTCAAGGCTGCTTCAAGGCAGCTTGACTACCTACTGGGTAGCTTTCTGCTCAGATCTGCCTGGGAGACAGCTGTTACACAGGTCCATTCTCTACATACGTAGTCAAACAGATATATAAACCATGAGAAGGCCATGAGTCCACTTGGGAGGCTCCAGGCAGGAAGGTCAGGGGACACATCATACCTGCACCACTGAGGATAGGTGCTCTCAGAGATAATATGCTTGTTAAGACGGGATGAGAATTCATTTGAAGGGGTCAGTTCCAAGGTACAGACAAAAAACATTCTCCTCACTCAGTGGACACATCCCTGTTTAATCCTAACAAATCTGTATCAGTTATCCATTGCTGTGTAAAAAAAGCCAGGAGGCAGGGATTACCATGGGTTTAGCTGCCTGTCCTAGATAATCAAGTTGATGACCAACTGTAATCTTCATATTTAAGTCCAGATGACTTTTTGTTCTCTTAAAAAAAAAGTCCATCCTGAAAAGGTAAAGATGTAACATCATTGAGGATATTAAAAAAACAAAACTGTCATGTTTAAAGTATTAAACATCTGACCCACTGAAGTGTTGGAGGTCAAAGAAGACTACATGATTTTGGGAATTTAAGATCTGATGACCACGTACCTCGTCAATTCCATCAAATCATCTTTTTGCTTTCGTGACCAGGCTTTTTGGATTTGGCAATTAACACAAATGAAAATTTATATTTTTTTCCAAAGTGAAAATATATTCCTTGTATGAATCTAGCTCCCACTGATTTGTGGAATCCTTGAAATGGGCAAGAAAGAATGACTCCCCAGAGTGATTTGGTCTGGTCATCTGAGCTCCTCTGCAGGCAGCAGAGATCTGGGTATCTGAGCCCAAATTCTCTGGGTTGCTTCACCTATACCTAAAACAGGCTGGCCACAGGACGGTTTCCCTGTGCTAGCTGGACAGCATGGTGGGAAGGCCACCCAGTACCAAGAGGGACAGAACCAGGCTATAGTGTGGCTTTGTTCACCCTGCTCTCTTAAAGATTTTGTTGCTTCGAAAATTTGATTCTCATGGTTTGGAGGAAGGGAAGTTCATATTTAGAAACTTGGAGATATTGTGAAAAAGGAAAAATGGAATTTTGATTTGCTGGGCATTCCAGGTCCTGCTGGCTTCTGGCCAAGCTTCAGGTTGCTTGTTGGAGCTGTTCAAGGAATCCAATGTGGAGACTCCAACTCTCCTAATGGGAGTCAGAGCAGGGCCAACATAGACCCACCTATGTTGCCCCAGTAGGGGTTCCAGACTTTGGCCTCAGTCAAATTCCCCATTTCATCTAACTTGCTTCTGGCCCTAGTTATTAAGTCAAAGCTTTGTTCTAAACACAAGGTTTTACTGATTGGGACTTTTTATCTCTGACTCCAAAGATAAGTTATATATTAGTAAGATTACTAAGGGGTAGGGTTGGGCAGGAAGGCAGAAAGTTTAACTCACTAGTGACTAGAGGAGGCCTCCACGGTCACTATAAGTGAGGAAAGGAGAACCTGGAGAAAGCAGTAGTGCTCTTGTAGGCATGCACAGAGGAAAGGTATGCGCAAGGGCCACAGGAAGAAAGACTCAGGGCAACTGAACAGGGCCTGAGCCCTAGTGTCCTTCACCGAGGAAGCCAGAGCCCGAGGCTCTTCTTGGATTTCCACTCAGAGACAGGAGTATGGCAGAGCGAGGACACAGGGAATTCGCTTGTTAGTGAGAATGCAGAGATGAAATATGGAACCTCGAGAATTTTCTTATCTTATATTTTCATATATACTATGTGTATGTAGAAATTTTTTTTTCAGGTTGTGAAGTGTCTGGATACGTGTATGGGATGTTGCATGTGCACGCGCATGCCCGGTGGGGAACCGGAAGTTTGCCTTTTACTCATTTCTGCATGTTGAGGTCAATAGAATGTGTTAGCCGGTTATTTCCCCCCTTTGCTATGCAAAGTCATGAAATATGGCTTTGTACTTGCTTCCACCTAAGCTGAAAGATTACGCAGAACAGTGTCTGAATTAGAAAAATCTACTCAAAATTGCTCCAATCTCCCCTCCTAATGCTCCTAGCAAATCAATGGGTCAATAAGTCAACGCTTGCTCACGGGCCTGTTTTGCATCCATGTGCACACGGTAGCTGAGGTGTTCAGTTTGAAGAACACGAAGGCTCTGAGAAAAGCCAGAATCTGTCATGCATGTGTTGGGAAAAGAAAAGAGAACAAGAAGGGTGAAGTCTGAGGTTTCATTCTGACATGAGTTAAAAAAAGAAACCTCACGTTTTCTTTTATTTTCCTTAGCAATGATTACTGCATTTTCATATGTATTATTAAGTGTGAGAGAGGATGATTAAGAGATGATTTCAAGGTACAAACAGGGATGCCTGGGTGGCTCAGTCGGTTAAGCATCTGCCTTCGGCTCAAGTCATGATCCCCAGGGTCCTGGGATGGAGCCCTGCATCCAGCTCCCTGCTCGGGAGGAGAGTCTGTCTGCTGCTCTGCCTACTTGTGCTATCTTTCGGTCAAATAAATAAAATCTTTAAAAAAAAAAAAAAAAGGAAGTCAGAAAGGCAGAAACCAGCTTCACTAGCACAACAAACAAAGATTTGCTCTTTGCTGTCAGTATCTGTTTCCCCCTTAATGGGCCACAACTCCTTTTTTTTAAAGATTCTATTTATTTGACACACACACACACACACAGATTCACAAGTAGGCAGAGCGGTAGGCAGAGAGAGAGAGCGCGTGAGAGGGAAGCAGGCTCCCTGCTGAGCAGAGAGCCTGATAATGGGGCTTGATCCCAGGACCCTGGGATCATGACTTGAGCTAAAGGCAGAGGCTTAACCCACTGAACCACCCAGGCGCCCCAGGGCCACAACTCTGAAGAGGAGGTGAGCAGAGGGGAAGAGAAACCATATCCTGAAAGGAAGGTAGAGGGAGGAAGTCGCCTAAAGTATAGGTTGTATCACATGACTACATCTGCAGCTTGACAAACATCCCATTTATCAACTCTTTTAGATAAAGGAACATGTGTTCATAAGTGTGTCCGCCTTCACAAAGGTGTTTGGCAAGAGGAGTTAATTATTGTCAGAGATCTCAATGAGTTTTTGGCTCAGTGTCTAGCCTATTTAGCAAAAGTTAGGCTTGCTGTAAATTACCATGCCACAAACTCTATATGCTCCAAGTCGCTGCTCGAGGCCGCCATGACATCTGGTTGTCAGCCCAGATGTAGGGAACTTTCCATTCCGGGGCTCACTGAGAACATGCTGTCCTTCCAGCTAGTGTGATTTGGCTTTGGGGCCTGAAGGTCCTTTTCTGGAACTGGCCACAGAACTTTGGAAACCGAGAGGCCCTTTTGGGATTGATAATTCATGCTTTGGGCAAACAGTACTGCTAACATCGAGTCCTCCTAACAGCATGCAAGTAAAACTCATTTTTCCCCCTCGTCAATGAAGAAAATGCAGTCCAGATATTTGGTAACTAATTCCAACATTCAGTGGAGGATGAAGATTTGGCCTCCACAAATCTTCAGACATTTATAGAGTGTTCGTCAAGTACAAGGTATCATTATAGGTGCTATGGGAAACCGAAAAATTGGAAGACATGAGCTCAACCCTTAAAAAATCATATATTCTTTTTTAAATCATATATTCTTTTTGGAGGCAGTGGTATGCTCTACCCTGGGGTACCCTAACTGAGGTGAAGGGTCCCTTGAGGGCTGCCATGGGTCACTCTGAAATACATTAAAATATATGTCTTTTTTGAGGTGACAATGTCAAGGGTTTTAAATTGAGTATTCAAAGGGACTTGTTTTCTAAAAACTGTCTAACAACCCGGCAACTATTCATTACTTAGTAATAGTACACACAAGAACTAGCATTTATTTCCATGCATACTGCATGTGAGGATTTAAACTAGGCCTTTTCCTTTCTCATCACTGATTATCATGAACCCCTGATGGGGCAGGTGTTCTTATTTTCCCATTTCACAGATAGGAAAACCGACTTCAGGAAGTTGCTAATGGCAAGGGCACATGACAGATCAGTGGCAGTTTGGGCTTTGAACTCCGATCTACCTGACAGCAAAGTCTGCGTTCTCAGTCTCTGTGATACACGATAGTCCAAAGAGGAAGTGAAAAGCAATAATGGACAAAAAGACAAGAGAACCCAGAGGAAAGAGAATGTGGTGCGGGAACGGTGGGTGGTGTGGAGGGCTTACAGGCATGAGAGTTACATGCTATTTAAGGATGTGAGGATTGAATAAGGCCTTGGAAACAAGATAAGGGTTTTCTAATTCAGGGCTCAGGACATGAGGTTTTAAATTAGGAAATACTTTCCTGCAGTCCTAGTTAGGGAGAGCTGAAATTCCTAGCCTCAGCATCTTAAGCCTTTAAGTGTACTTCTATATCCCACTCAGTAAATAACTTTTTGCACTCCTGTGAGGGCAAGGTAAACAGCCAGCTCCAGGGTAATTTACAGAGGGGAATAATGTGAGGCCTTGTCACAAACCGGTAGAGGGGAAACCTGGGCATGGAATCCTCACCAGAGGTTGCTAAGTGCAGAAAGGGAACAGAAGGCAGATTTAACTTGGATCCAACCAAAGGATGATATTGAGTGAGCCGTGGGAGTGACTCTGCAGCGTTTGCTTTCAACACGTAACGAGACTAGGACCAGGACCCACACACTGGACTGGCACAACCCCCACATTGCCATGAGCCTTGGGCGCATCGTTTACCTTGCCAGTCCTCGCTTTTCTTATCTATAAACTGGGTGCATGCTGGTTAAGGTACTCACCTGTACTGATCACCTCTGAAATTACAGATACCATTTATATCTGTAAATATGTAAATTGTAAAAGCATATACACCTTCAGTGATGTCAGAGGTCCTGCCAGGGGTACAGCCTTCCCTTTCTTAAAAAGCCTCTGTAGGGGACTCTCCCACTGGCTCATGAAGCATAAACACACACACACACACACACACGCATGCATGGACATGGCTCCCATTTGAGGTTCTCATAAAGGGATGAGCTATTTAATCTTCTTTTCAGGAAACCTCATCATTTGAGTGGGAAAGGTCTAATGACTGGGGCATCTGGGTCATTATTAGGAAGAAAACAGAACTGACCCTTTCCCCCAATAATAAATGCTTTTCCCTAACACTTGCTTTCTCCTCTTTAATGTGTCCTTGCCTACAACATCCTGGTCGGAGAGCCGATGGCCCAGCAGACCTCAGAGGCACAGGTGCTCCCTGCCAAAGCTGCAGCTGCCTGGTCTCATAGTAAGTCTCTTACGTTTGACCAACGATTGCTCGCTAGGCATTGGCAGCCATCCAGAGGGCAAAGGCAAGTCTGTCTGTGTGTGACCCTGCTGGGGCTGTAGAGGTCAAAATGGCTCTCTCAGCAGATCAGACTTTCCCCCACAGACTTGAAGTGGCACTGGACACACTTTCTTGGGGCACAATGGGAGCTTTAGAATATTCCAGCTTGGTGTGGGTGGACCAAGGAATCTGCTTTTTCAACAAGTTAGATTCTTATGAAAATTAACTTTTTTTTTTCCCTTGGCACCTACCACTGGCCAACCTCATATTATGTAGTCATCTGATTATGCTCTTCTACCCTCCACATGCCACTCTCCTGCATTAGAATGCCTCACGACTATAGAAAATGTGTCTTTTGGTTTACTGCTATAAATATAGTCCCAGAATCTGGCACACAATATATGTTTAGTAATTACTTGTTAAATGAACTGAAGTCTGAAAAAACAGTGCTCTTTTGAGATATTGCCAAACACCAAAGACTTGTGCATTTCTTTTAAGAAAATTTTCTTCTGATCTGTTGTGATAGCATACCTGTGAGTTTGCTGAACCCAAGGTGACGGGTGGATGGAGGTATTAGCGTCAGCTGCTACACTGCCCCAGGACTCATGACATGGGTTTAAGCGAAATAAATGTGATAGTGCAATTTTAAACTAGATCAATGTGGGGAGCCTGGGTGGCTCAGTTGGTTGGGTGACTGCCTTCGGCTCAGGTCGTGATCCTGGAGTCCTGGGATCAAGTTCCACATCGGGCTCTCTGCTCGGCGGGGAGTCTGCTTTTTCCTCTGACCTTTCCCCTTCTCATACTCTCTCTCTCTCCCCCTCTTGTTCTCTCTCTCTCTCAAATACATAAATAAAATCCTTAAACTAGATCAATGGCACCATGATCCTATAGTTTCAAAAATAGGAGTCACGAATATTTTCAAAAATATAATTTCTATTAAAATTCAGCCTCCATGCCAAACCAATTGAATAGGTAGTTTAGAGCAGAATAATGTGCTGTTCAGATCTGACTGTAAAGCCACCTCTGGATAAAGCAAGCAGTTGCCCACATATCATGGTGCCGTGACAGTGAGACACAAACAGGCTGTAAGTACGTTCTATTTGCTGGTGTTCCAGGCTGGGCAAAGCTCAGCTGTTGACATAACCATTGCCTACTTTATGAAAGTCTCAAGTGAAAACTATATTCACAGGCTTTGAAGATCCCAACAAAGGAAAATACAAGAGATATCTCATCTACAGACCATGCAGAAATATGAGAGTGGGCTGCCAAGCTCAAAGTAAAACAAGATTCAGCCAAGTTCAGCTGTCATAAATTTCAGTACGTGTTCCTTCCACTTGAGAATGGCTTACTTCTGTCACTTAAAGGAAGAACTAACTCTTCCACTGCAGACATTCACCAGCCTCGGAAAAAAGTTATAAAGTAAATTAAAGTGCCCACAAGGCATTTACTAGCCTACAAAATGTTAACCAACCTTGAGGTCTTTCCAGCATTCCTCCCGATGAGGCTAAATGGATGAAATTGTGTAGCCACAACCAAACTCCATCTCCAAACTTACCTGTTATATTAAAAGTAAGTCTCGGGCAAAGGGGTCAGAAAAAAATACCGGAGAAGAGAGGAAAAATGAACTCATGCTGCTTCAATGAGAAACATCTAAATGCAGAAGAGAAAAGAGAGGCACCAGGAAGGAACATATAATTATCACTACACTATCCTAGCAATAGTGATTTTGGCATATTAACTCTACTGTTTGTTTATTGCAGTATTCTTCGGATAGAGGTCACACAGTCAGGCCACCATGTATTTAGGGAACAAGACTAGTTAGAGATGAGTCCATGCATGTCATCAAGTGTAACACGTCTCTCAATTACATGTGTGGCGTGGGAAAGGCATTTATAACTGGGAACCAAGACTGAGCTGGGGTCTTGAAGTCCAATGAAAATTCTCTGAAGCCTCAACAGGAATGAAGCCAAGGCCACTTGAACACCAACTCCTTGTAACAAAAAGAAAGATGGGATTTGTCGCATGACAACAGGCCAGATCTGGGAAGGGAGGAGCCTTGGAAAAGTGTATAAGCAACTTGCATCAATATTGCCTAGTGGAAAAATTATCTCTCATAGCTCCAAGACACATGCCTTGTTAGGTCAACAGTTTCTCACATCTTTGATTTATTTTTCTATTATTTTATTATAGAAATAAAAGAGAAGGAAAAAGCGAAGGAACATTTATCATTTTCTATGTGTCCACAATGTCACATAGGCATTCATAAAGTTCCCAAATTCTCCTGATTTAGGGGCTTCCCTTGAATTCTCAGCAAATGAGACCTGGGTCTCCCTCCCAGACAATCTCATCTTCATGAGTTTCTCCTCTCTTGATAAGTCTGAGACTTGCCAAAAAAATGCACCCATGGTCCTCTACTCTGACCTTCGTCATCTCTTCTTGGACTTAACCTCCAAGCATTTCTCACCACTCCTCTTGCTGTCTTCTCTCTGTGGCACCCCAGAGTGAGTAACGACCTTTCTCTTTTTCCCAGAAAGCATAAATACCACCTAGTTTAAATGTATGATAAAAGTTTACAAATGGCTTGAGGATAATATAAGACAATTACAATGCCAAGATGGAAAATTCAGACCACACACCACATATTTTCACTCCTGGCAATGAACTAAGCTTCATCACAGGAACTGGCTACTGGCTGTTTCCTTCTAAAGCTCCAGTCCATAGCCCTGCTACATATTGATTTGCTCATTATCTATCTTCCATTATTAGAATGTAGGTTCTTCAAGGGCATGATTTGTGCATGTGTGTGTGTGTGTGACCATTTATCTAAATCAGTGTCTGACACCTAATAGGAACTCAGTACATATTTGTCAAAAGAATAAATTGTATTTTTCCCTCAGTATAAATCTACAAGATGGACATCATTAATTTCATTTTCCAGAAGAGGAAAAAGAAGCTAAAAGAATGTAAGTCCCAAGTCCCACAGATAGGAAGTTATAAAACACCTTTTTTTTTTTTTTTTTTTTTGAGAGAGAGAGCGTGTGTGAGCACACACATGTGAGCTGGAGCAGGAAAGGAAAAAGGAAGAAGGAGAGAGAATCTTAAACAGACTGATGCTCAGGCTGGGGGATGCCCGATGTGGGGTTCAACCTCATGACCCCGAGATCATGGCCTGAGTCAAAATTAAGAGCTGGACACTTCACCGACTGAACAACCCAGGCACCCCAGTTATAGAACACCTTTGATGTGTCTCACAGACAATTTTATTTCTGCTATATATATGTCTGCTATCTCACAGACAATATTATTCTGCTATATCTGCTATTTTCATGCTATTCCCCAGTAGTGTTTGGCAACTCCTGCCCTGTCTCAGTTTTGTCAAGGGTTTTAACTGAGCTTAAACAAACGTTTAAAGGGGACCACTTTTCAGAACAATAATATAATGTGGTGATGAGAGAGCCCCAAGGGAAGGGGGAAATCTGAAGAGAATGGAGCCAGGAGCACATAATGCAAGGGTATGGTCCTTCTTAGAATTTGTCCTTACTAGGTTCAATCCTCACCTTGGCTAAAAACAAAATAAAACCCAAACCCTAGTGCCTCGTAAACTTTTCATGGTTTTTCAGCATGGATTTGTTCCAGACGTGAGAGTTCTTTGTTCTCTCTCCTTGGTCCAAAGCCTAGTCTTGAAGAGCTTTTGCATTTTGATGCACAGCAAACTTGGGCCACTGACAGTGAAATAAATCTACAAATTTGAAACCCTGGGATGCACTGTGCTAGGCCTGGATACTCATGGGCCACCCTGAGTTTAAAAAGAGCAGAATAAAGAGTAAAAATAAAAAATAATAAAGCCTTAGCGAAAGATCACTGCAGTCCCCACATCATTTTGCTTTGCTACCTAGCCTGGTGTCTAACTCAGAGTAGGTACATAATTAGTATCTGATGGTTGACTGACTGGGTGAATCCCTCTCATACTGCCCAGTCTCCCTGCTTTTGAATCTGCACCCACCTGATGTTAGTTTGCTTTTGAGGATCTCCAGGAGCTTCCAAAGGACCGCAGAGCTGGTAGCTTCATGATGTCACATCTAACAATGTCAGATCTCTTGACTTCAAATGCCTAGGTTCAGAGAAGATGTAGAAAAGAGTTAAAATAGACTAAAGAAGACAAAAAGAGAGGACAGGCTGCACAACTAAAGTTCTACAGTATGCATAATTATACCATCTTTCTTTTTTTTAGGGAACCTTTCATTCACTTGCTCTAGACAAATGGTCTGGGTTGTAGCGGCCATCTTGTTAGATACCTCCATCTTCCTGGGGTTTTAAATGGGTCGGGAGTTGCACTGAGCAGGACAATCACACAGTTTCTTTTTCTTAATCAAAAATATGTGGGGAAGATTCTACTCCTCTCTGATTGTGAAGTTATTAGGGACCAGGAATGAACACAGAGCTGGCAATGGCTAGATTCTCACCACCTAGAGAAAACAGTTACGTGTATGTTGCTGGCATTATTCATAATAGCCAAAGAGTGGAAACAACCCAAATGTCTGTCAACTGATGAATGCATAAATCAAGTGTGGTGTCTTCATAAATGGAATATTATTCAGCCATAAAATAAATGAAGTTCTGATACAGGCTACAATGAGGATGACCCTTAAAAACATCCTAAGTGAAAGAAGTCAGTCACAAAGGACCACATATAGTATGAATCCATTTATATGAACTATCGGAAAAGACACATCTACTGAGGCCGAAGATAGATTTGTGGCTTCTTAGTGCTGGGGGTGATGGAGAGGTTGGGAGGAGGGTGATGGCTAAGAGGTACAAGGTCTCTTTTTGAGATAATAAACATATTCTAAAATGTCTTATGAAGATGAGTGTACCACTCTGTGAACATACCAAAAGTCATTGAATTGTACACTTTAAATGGGTCACTTTCACGCCATGTGACTGATATACGGCAGTTAGGAGAGAAAGCAGCTGAGAAAGGGAGGAGGAGGGACAGAGAGAGCACCGGAGACAGGGTAACAAAAACAGAAGCAGAGACAAAAGATGCACACAAAGTTTCCAGATGGTGTTTAAGTCGCTACTTCTAGACTTCTGCATATTCCATCCTTGCTCTTTCCAAAAATTGGATGGATACACCAATAAAATCCCATAGCTTTCCTCTCCCTCCTTTTCTTTACTTTTTTCTTGCTTCAGCTAATTCAGGTTGGCTGTCTGTCACTTGCCACACAGCTCTCCTCTTAGAAAGGAATTCTATTTGGAGAGAAGTGGGGATATGCCACCCCATCAGAAGACTGTGATCTTCATGTCATGTAGAAAAATCCACACGTCCTTATATATGATGAATCTTTGATGAACATTTATTGAAGTTAAAGAAATGTTTCCAACTTAAGTGATGGAGCTTTTCCATGGGGACTTGAGTCCAAAGATTCTGTCCCTTAAGTTCAAGTTGGTTTGCTTCAATGGCATCCTGTCAATTTATTTCCAAAACCCTATCTGGAAGATTTTTCTGGCATGCGTAATATCCCCTGAGAGAAAAATCTAAACTTTCACCTCCTCCCTTAAATTTAAGTGAGTTCCACTGAAGGACTAGTGGGCCTATTTTTGGGTGTTCTCACAGTAAGTGGTGGGCAGAGTTTGGAAAATTAAAGAAATTTTCAAACCCAAGCCAGTGAAATAATTGCAGGTTATAGTTCACGGTAGCAGGCCCAGAGGCAACAGCTGTGGTCCCATTGGCCCGATACAGGTCAGGCTTCTGCATGCAAATGCGCACACACACACACACACACCCCTTCACATCCGTGTCCATCTGCAGAGAGACAGAGAGTTTGTGTTGCCAGAAATTCCTTTACTATTTCTGGCTTATCACGAAAGTAAAAAAAAAAAAAAAGTTAATGAATTTTCTATCATACTTACTGAAATATGTGAAAAATACATTTGCATGATGCAGCACAATGGTTATGTTTTAACTCTTTGTAGAAGAATCCTCGTTTATACCAGTGGTTCTCACACTTGCACCTGCATCGTCACCTGGGGGGCTTGGGAAAACACAGGTGTGTGGACTCTCTTCCCAGAGCTTCTGATTCAGTACATCGAGGGTTGGCCTGAAAATGTGCATTTTCTGAAAAATCCCCTGGGGATGCTGATGCTGTTGGGCTGAGGGCCCCACTTGGAGAGCCCCTAGGTATATGGCTGTGTGCTTTGTTTCTAAAAACTGATATTTAACTTTAGGGCTATATGTCTTATGGGTTAGAACTGTAATATGACCTTGGGACCTGAATGTGAATGTTTCATAGCTCATTTCTGGTTCTTGAAGCCCCAGTTTTAAACTAAATGGTCATTACTTCAGTCTGTGACTCTTCCATTACAAACATGAGTTTTTGTCCAATTGTAGGGTTGCCCTTTCCACATGGGCTCATTCCCAACATCATCATCATTCTTCTGGGACAGTTGAAAATGTAAATTCCCAACTGAACAGGGTCTGGCAGAGAAAGAGGAGGAGGTGGGTGGAGAGGCTGTTCTAAACGATCAACGGCACAGCTATCTAAAAATAAGCCTGCTAAGTCAAGAAGGCTGGCTTACAGATGAAAATAGGATGCTGAAGAACATTTTGCAGAATTGCATCTGAGGTATAGAAGTCTTCATGTGACATTTCCTTTTTTTCCTCCACTGGGAGAAGAGAAATGTGCTGAAATGCTGAAATACCAAACTTTGGGTGACTTCAAATAAAATTATGAGAAAGGGCAAGTCAGCACAAGGGACACAAGGAATTTCAGTGCTCAGCTTCAGAATGCTTTTTTGCTAAGCTAACTGAAGCCTCTGTAAAGCAGTGTTCTGTGCACGAGTAGTACGTAGAGACACATATCAGTGTTCTTTTAAAAAATATTTATTAATTTACTTATTTGAGACAGAGCATGAGCAGGGAGAGGGGCAGAGAGAGACAGAGAGTGAGTCTCAAGCAGACTCCCTGCTGAGCATGGAGCCAGACCAGGGCTCCATCCCAGGACCCAGAGATCATGACCTGAGCCAACATCAAGAGTTGGATGCTTAGCCGACCGAGCCACCCAGGTGCCTCACATATCCACATTTTTATAGGCATGCATCTGTGACTTTTATCAGACATCTGGGTTGTCCAGGAATTTTTTTTTTTTAGGATTTTATTTATTTATTTGACAGAGACAGATCACAAGTAGGCAGAGAGAGAGAGAGGGAAGCAGGCTCCCTGCTGAGCAGAGAGTCCAATGTGGGACTCAATCCCAGGACCCTGAGATCATGACCTGGACTGAAGGCAGAGGCTTTAACCCACTGAGCCACCCAGGGGCCCTGTGTCCAGAAATTTTTAGGGTAATATGTACAGAGAATTCCCATATAAGTATACAGCTTGAATTTTCAGAAACGGAACACACTTATATAATCAGTACCCTGATAAAGGAATTACTGTTTCCTCAGAGTCCCCATCATGTTATCTCAATTCACCTCTCCCTTCCAGAGAAATCACAATCCAGTTTTCTGACAACATAGAGATTTTGCTTTTTTCCCTCTTTTACGTAAATGAAATCACACGATATATATTCTTCTCTGTTTAGCTTCTTTCATGTTTCTGAAAATAATAAAACCCTAACACAATATTTTTATTTTTTATTATTTTTTAAGATTTTATTTATTTATTTTAGAGAGGGAGCACCAGTGGGGAGGGAGAAGCAGAAGGAGAGGAACAAGCAGACTCTGTGCTGAGCATGGAGCCTGATGTGGAGCTCAGTCTCACGACCCTGAGATCACGACCTGAGCTGAAATCAAGAGTTGGACGCTTAACTGACTGGGCCACCCAGGTGCCCCGCAAGCCCTAACACAATCTTTAAAATTTAATTTTGTGATTGAAAAAGTAATACATGTGGTAAAACCAAAAACCAAAAATCAAACAATGCCATTAAATTAATGGTATATGATTCATTTTCATTGGTGTACAGCATATCACATTTTGTGGATAGAACAGAATATATTTACCCACTCTATTATTAATGAGTGTTTGGGTAATTTCCAGTTTGGGACTATAATGAAGAGAACTGCTTTGGAAATCCTAGAACATGTCTACTGATGAACATATATATTGTTCATTTATTTATTTAATATTTATTTGTTCATTTTAAAATATTTTTATTTATTTATTTGAGAGGGAGAGCAAGCAAGAGAGAGAGCACAGGGGGAGGGAAAAACAGACTCCCCGCTATGCAGGGAGTCTCCTGTGGGGTACTCACCCAGAACCCTGGGATCGTGACCTGAGCCGAAGGCAGATGCTAAAGTTACTGAGCCACACAGATGTCCCCCTATGTATTAAGTCTTACTGGGTTTGGGGAACAGAATGTTAGGTCATAGATTATGCACATATTCGGTTTTAGTAGGTACTAGCAAATCTTACTAGTTTTTAAGTGTTTCTATTTCTATTTATTTCTATTTATATATATAATGTATATTTATATACATGAAAGTTATAGTTTCTCTGCATCTTCAGAAATACTTGAAAAAGTTCCATCTTACTTATGTTTCACCCACTGTATGGTTGTGTAGTATTCTTTTATTGTGATTTAAATCTATATTTCATGATAACTAATGAAAATGAATACCTTTTCATTTGGTTTGTTGGCAATTTAGACATTTGTTTTTAATTTAAGTACTGGGTTTTATTTTATTTTTATTTTTTATTCATTTTTATTTTTTCTTATGTTCAATTAGCCAACATATAGTACATCATTAGTTTTTGCTGTAGACATCTGTCTTCTTTTGTGTAGTCTGCTCAAATTTTTTGCTCATTTATTATTAATAGGAATTCTTTGAATATGTAAAATATGACTCAGATGTGTATTATTACTATCTTCTACTATATGAGTTTCTTTTTTACTCTCTTTTTGGAGTCTTTTGATTATTGTTTTTTATTTTATGAGTATCCCTTTTTACGACCCGCTTTAGAAAGTTTTGTTTACTGCAAGGTCACAAAGATGTTTTCCTCCAGAAGTTTTATTATTGTACCTTTCATGTTAAAACCTGTAATTTATTTTTGTCTATGGTATGACACAAGGGTAGAAGTTCATTTTTTTCCCTCAACTGATACCCAGCACCACTTGTTTAAAAACTCATCTCTTGGGGTACCTCAGTGGCTCAATGGGTTGAGCCTCTGCCTTCAGCTCAGGTCATGATCTCAAGGTCCTGGGATCAAGCCCTGCATCAGGATCTCTTCTCAGCAGGGAGTTTACTCCCCCACCCACCCACCGCCTGCCTCTCTGCCTACTTATGATCTCTGTCTGTCAAATAAATAAATCAACTCTTTAAAAAAAATAAAAATAAAAACACATTTCTCTTTAACATAGTCTCTTCCAGACCTTCTTTTGAATATTCTTTCAAATATTTACTCAAGGTGATTTTTGGACTCTTTCTTCCTCTGTATTTTCACAAGCATAATTCCTCATTATGGCCCCTTTGCCATAAATAGCCTAACTGACATCTCTGTTCCCATGACCTGGCCACTGGCTATTCTCCTCTCAATATCTAGATCAATGATCTTAAATAATATTTGCATTACGTTCGATTAATCAAGAGGTATATTAAGTTTTTGTTTCTGCTATAACAAATTGCCACAAACTCAGTGGCTTGAAACAACAGAAATTTATTCTCTCATAGTTGAGGCCAGAGGTCTGCAATCAGTCTCAATGGGCAGAATCAAGGTGTCATGGGGCCAAACTCTCTCTGGAGGCTTTAAGGGGGAATCCGTGCCTTGCCTCTTCCAGGTTTTGGTGACTGCCAACATTTCTTGGCTTGTGGCTGCATCAATGCAATCAGTCTTTAAGTTCTTTAAATCTCTTAGATATTAGTACGTGATTTTGTGTGTGTGTGTGTGTGTGTGTTTGTGTGTGTGGTGGAGCTAATTTTCAGCCTATCACAAGAGGTTTGGAGCAAGCTTTCGTATGTTTTAAAACTATAATTTAATTTTGTTATAGAAAAAATAACATGTGTGGTAAAAATCAATCAGTGAATCAATGAATCTAAAAATTCACACAATGCTAAGGGATGTAGAGGAAAAAGTGATTCTTTCTCCCAACCCCTGCTTCATTCTAGTCCCTTCACTCAAAGGCAATAGCTATCCTTGGTTTTATGCATATGCTTCTAGAATTGTTCTGTGCATATGCAAGCATGTATACATGTATGTATGTATGCATTCAGCTTATTTTCGATTTATGGACATTTGATTTGCTTGCAGTCTTTTGTTATTACAGAAAATGCAATGGATGTCTCCGTATGTACAGTCTTAGGAAATTTGCTTCTAGAGGGTGAATTCCTGGAGATGGAATTACTGGCTCCTAGAGTATATGTCTTAGTCTGTCTGGGCTGCTAACAACAGCCTCTCACAGTTTTGGAGGCTGGAAGCCTGAGGTAAGGATGCTAGCACGGTCTGATTCTGGGAAGGGACCTCTTCCAGGTTGTAGACTGCTGACTTCTTACTGTATCCTCACATGGTGGAGAGCACAGAAGACCTGGGGAGCTGCTTGAAAAGCAGGCTCCTGGTGTGACCACCCGTAAGCCTTATTCTGAGTATGGAGAAGGGGCTCAGAAACTGACATTTTGTTTTGAGGCAGGTAGTAGGAAGACCATGATTTTAAAAATAGTTCACGATTTACAGGTAAATGGTTTTGGAAGCAACTGACACATGAAGCAGGGTTTAATGGGACAGAGTGGAGAGAGAAAGAAAGGAGAGGGTACAGAAAAAGCATGGAGGTAGGAATTGAGATGCCATTTGGAGGGCAAAAAGAGCATTCGGTTTGGTGGGTGTACAGGGTGGTAGTGAAAGGTTAGAGAGGCAGGTCAGGGCTGGATCATGCAAGACAAGATCCAGCCCTGCCCCCTTCAGGGCCCCAGCATATGACCTTGTCTGTACGGATCACAGTGAAGGTGTGAATTCTGACACACTGCAATGCCAGCACATGCACTCATTCACATGTGCTTGCTCAGAAAAGTCCTGTGTCCCTCTCAGTACCAGTCATTTGGCTGGACTTTAGAACTTCGGTCCTAGATCTGAGTTGGTTCAGACTTCCTTCAGATCACCATGTGGCTGCAACTTCATCAATATTTTATAAAATACGCCAAGGCAAGAAACAACATGGGCTCCATTTTGCTGAACGCTCCTCCCACCACCTCCATAGGCTGTTCCTGTCCACTTCATTTCTCCGACATCCAGGCTCCCGGGTTGCTCACAAGGCAGATTTTCTGCCATTCTTATGTGGAGTCTGGTCAGAGGAGACAGAAGCCCAGAAGGCACTCGGCTTAAATTCCAGGCTAAGGAGTGGTAGCTGGAAAGGGGTTATTTATATATTCCTCAGCTTGGAATAGTAAAACATTTTAAAAGGTATGGTGTTTAATCATGTCTGAGCCTGAGGAATGTGGAGCCCCTGTGAGGAATTCTGCTTTATGAGGATAAAAATAAGAAATTGGTAGCTTCTCCTGTCAAGCTTCACAAAATGTTCTTCTTGAATCTCTTGCCCTCTCTGTCACACTTTATTTTCCTACTGTCTAGTTTGTGTTTTGAAATATTATGCATAAGACTAATACCATTTTACCAAGATCTTGAGTCCTCAATCTTGAATCCTTTTACCATTTCATGCAGTTTTGCCCTGTAAGTATCCTATGCAGAGAGAGTAAGTGCACATTTACTCCTCAAAAAGAATTACTCAATAGCATTTAGGTATTAACTGGTTATCATTTTCAAACACTTAGGCCTTCCTTTTCATTTTCCATGGCCAGTCTTTTGAAAGGAAGTTGGCTTTTTTGATTTTCAGATTAAAAGGATAAAGTCTACCAACAAAAGGTGCTGAAAAGTAAGATGGGTGAATTCTCTTTACAAGAGATCATGCTTATCATTTTGTCACATTCTTAGCTTCTCCTTACCCAGTGTCTGAGAATTTGAGACTTAAACCTGATCCTCTCAAATTGCAGGACAATATATAACAATGACATCATCTGAAGATCTTTCTAATAAGGAACTACTATTTATAAACAAAGACAATTCCTACCTTAAAAAATAGTATTATTTAGTATGTAAACTTTTGGAATCAAATTTCAAGACATTATAGATCCAGGTACCATGTCAAACAGGTGTAACCATAGACATGAAAGAATGCACAATCACTCTGAAAGGTTATACTCTAAATGACAGGCCTCTCCACTTCAGCTGTGTCTGACACCAGAGTCAATGGAAGAAAAGATTAAGATCATTGTCATGGTCATAAATTACACTGTGTCTCATTCCTCTCCCAAATACAGTAAAGCATCTAATTTCTTATAAATGAAACACTGTCTCCATAGAAAAGAAGGGAATGGGGTATTGTCAATTATTCAGTTAATTTCCCTCTTTTAGAAATAATAATTTTTATTTTTAGATTGGTTGAAAAGTCCTCCACTGGTTTCTTCATGTGTTTATGGCATATCATATTCAACCTTATTTTGGGTTATAAAATTTTCAGTCTAGCTTCCATTATGAGAAAAGAGAGACATGATATGGAGAAATGATAAAAGAAGAATGATACTCAAGGTCTGGGGATAATTCTTTTGCTATATTCAGCATTAACACTTTAGTAAAACATAATTTCTATGTTAACATGAAACACAAAAAATAAACGAAGTGTTGGACAACTTAGCCTATAAGGCTATAATCAGCAAAGTTTTAAAAATGGTAAGAAACCGAGAGTTTTCCCACTAAGATCACAAACAAAACAAAAATGTCAATTCACAATTTTATTCAACATAGTACTGGAAGTCCTAGTCATAGCAATTAGACAAGAAAAATAAATAAAAGGCATCCAGATTGGTAAGGAAAATGTAAAACTTTGTTTGCAGATGACATGATACTATATGTAGAAAACCCTGAAGACTCCACCCAAAAACTACTAGAAGTGATAAATGAATTCAGTAAAGTCACAGAATACAAAATCATTACATAGAAATCTATTGAGTTTCTTGAAATGAATAAAAGACCTCAACGTGAGATAGGAATCCATCAGAATCCTAGAGGAGAACATAGGCAGTAACCTCTTTGATATCAGCCAGAGCAACTTCTTTCAAGACATGTCTCCAAAGGCAAAGGAAACAAAAGTGAAAATGAACTTTTGGGACTTCATCAAGATAAAAGCTTCTGCACAGCAAATGAAACAATCAAAAAAACAAAGAGGCAACCCACGGAATGGGAGAAGGTATTTGCGAATGACAGTATGATATCCAGGATCTATAAAGAACTTCTCAAACTCAACACACACAAAGCAGATAATAATGTCAAAAAATGAGCAGAAGACATGAACAGATACTTCTCCAATGAATACATAATGGCTATCAAACACATGAAAAAATGTTTATCATCACTAGCCATCAGGGAGATTCAAATTAAAACCACATTGAGGGACGCCTGAGTGGCTCAGTTGGTTAAGCGGCTGTCTTTGGCTCAGGTCATGATCCCAGAGTCCTGGGATCGAGTCCCACATCAGGCTCCTTGCTCAGCAGGAAGCCTGCTTCTCCCTCTGCCTTTGCCTGCCACTCTGTCTACCTGTGCACACTCTCTCTGACAAAAAACAAAAACAAAAACAAAACACCACATTGAGATACCACCTTACACTAGTTAGAATGACCAAAATTAGCAAGACAGGAAACAACATGTATTGAAGAGGATGTGGAGAAAGGGGAACCCTCTTACATTGTTGGTGGGAATGCAAGTTGGTGCAACCAATTTAGAGAAGAGCGTGGAGATTCCTTAAGAAATTAAAAACAGAGCTTCCCTACGACCCTGCAATTGCACTCCTGGGTATTTACCCCAAAGATACAGATGTAGTGAAAAGGAGGGCCATCTGTACCCCAATGTTCATAGCAGCAATGGCCACGGTCGCCAAACAGTGGAAAGAACCAAGATGCCCTTCAATGGACGAATGGATAAGGAAGATGGGGTCCATATACACTATGGAGTATTATGCCTCCATCAGAAAGGATGAATACCCAACCTTTGTATCAACATGGATGGGACTGGAAGAGAATATGCTGAGTGAAATAAGTCAAGCAGAGAGAGTCAATTATCATATGATTTCACTTATTTGTGGAGCATAACAAATGACATGGAGGACATGGGGAGATGGAGAGGAGAAGGGAGTTGAGGGAAATTGGAAGGGGAGGTGAACTATGAGAGACTATGGACTCTGAAAAATAATCTGAGGGTTTTGAAGGGGCGGGGCATGGGAGGTTGGGGGTGGTGGGTATTATGGAGGGCACGTATTGCATGGAACACTGGGTGTGGTGCATAAACAATGAATTCTGTTACACTGAAAAGAAATTCAATTTTTAAAAAATGAGAAAACAAAACAAAACAAAAAAA
Source organism: Mustela putorius furo (assembly GCF_011764305.1). NCBI lineage: Eukaryota > Metazoa > Chordata > Mammalia > Carnivora > Mustelidae > Mustela > Mustela putorius. The sequence goes on from NW_025421294.1 coordinate 2,875,423, forward strand.
AGAAATCTGTTGAGTTTCTATAAACAAATAATGAAATAACAGAAAGAAATTTTTTAAAAATCCATTTACAATTGCCCCCCAAAATAATAAACTTAACAATGACTATATATTATATGTATTTATTAAATAGACTATTGTTGAGTATTAGAAAGAAAGATCTGAAGGGTATTTAGAGGTTTTTTTTTTTTTTTTTTTATTTCAACCACTTTTTCCTACTACCATCATTTTACACATAAGGAAACAGAGATACAGAAAGGTTAAAGTCATCATGTCTATATAACCAAGTAGTGGTCGAGCTGGGGCCAGAGCCCAAGTCTTCTGACTTCCACTCTAATGCCGTTCCACTAAGGTAATTGGGGTAATGTGATGACAGAGGTCTCTGGATAAATTTATTCATGTGATTATTCCTATTCCCTCAACTACTGCCTTACACTTCTTAAGTGTAGGAAACTTGACTTTCTCTTCTATGTCATCCTCTACTATGTGAAGCAAATGGCATGAATTCCTGTTGAATGTGTGATTTGCAGTTCATTCTCAGTGATTATAGAAGATGAAAAGAGAAAGATTTTGTTTAGCATCAAAGAATCCTTGACTTAGAAAGGCTATGTAATGTGGTCATAAAGTCTCAAGACTTAGGAGTACTGAAAAGAAAAAAGAAACTCATCTCCTCTAGGTTAGTTGGACATTCATTTCCTGAAGCTAAATGCTAAGATACGACTTCTTAAAGTTCTTTCTAGATCCAGAATATTGCTGGAAGATTCCAGTCCTAATTCTGGAGCATTCTTCATCTCTCTCTAAATGAAACCAAAGCTCTTAAATGCATTCCTTAGGTGCTATTACAGGCTGAATTCATATGATGATGCCCTAACATCTAGTGTGACTGTGTTCTGAGATAGGGCCTTTAAGGGAGTAATTAAGGTTGAATGAGGTCCTCAGGGAAGGTCTTAATCTGATATGACTGATAGCCTTGTAAGCAGAGGAAGAGATACCAGAGCGCTCTGTCTGTGCATGAAGAGTGCAAAGAACAAGTCAGAGGACATAGTAGGAAGGCAGCTGTCTACAAATCAGGAGAAGAAATCTTACCAGAAACTAACCCTGAAAGCACTTTGATCTTGAACTTAACAGCCCAGGGAACTGTGAGAAAATAAATTTGTGTTGTTTAAACAACTCAGTTTGTGGTATTTTGTTAGCCTTCCAAGCAAACTGTTACAGATTTCGGTACAGTGAAGTGGGGTGCTGCTGTAACAAATACGTAAACGTGGATGTAGCTTTGAAACTGAGTAATGGGTAGAGACTGGAAGAGCTTTGAAGAGCATGTCTAGATGGGCCTGAAGGATGGTTGTCAGAAACACAAATGTTGAAGCTGAATCTGGTGAAGGCTCAGAAAGAAAAGAGGAGAGCTGTAGAGAAAGCTTCCACCATCTTAGAGAAGACCTATATCATCATGAACAGAACAGTGGTGGAAATATGAGCATTAAAGGTGATTCTGGTGACATCTTAGTGGAAATGAAGAATTTGTTATTGGTCTCTGGAAGAAAGGTGATTCTTGTTATGATGTGGCTAAGAACTTGGTTGATGTGTGTTCTCATGTTCTGTTGAAGGTAGAGCTGGTGAGTGATGAAATTAGATACCTAGCTGAGGGGATTTCTAAGCAAATGTTTGAAACTGTGGCCTGGTCTCTACTGCTTGTGGTAAAATGAGAAAGGAGAGAGATAAATTGAAGAAACTCTTCGACTACAATGCCACCAGAACTTGAAAATTTGGAGAATTCTCAGCTTCTCTATATTTCAAAAAAAAAAAAAATGAGAAAACACGTTCTGGAGAGAACACCAAAGGTGTGGCTGGAAATCACTTAACCACAAAGAGATTACCCCTGATTTTAATCAGCCCCCTCAGCAGAAGCCAGGAATAGAGATGGGATGAGAGACACTGCCAGTCTGGATAAAAGGAGATGGAGACAGGATGAAATGAAGGAAAGCTTCCAGAATTCTGGGATTCTGTAGGACAGGACAATAGAGTCATCCAGCCGCAAACAGTCTGTATCCTTCAAGAAAAAGAGGGGACACCTGGGTGGCTCAGTTGGTTAAGCGGCTGCCTTCGGCTCAGGTCATGATCCCAGCGTCCTGGGATCGAGTCCCACATCGGGCTCCTTGCTCGGCGGGGAGCCTGCTTCTCCCTCTGCCTCTAGCCTGCCACTCTGTCTGCCTGTGCTTGTGCTCTGTATCTCTCTCTCTCTCTCTGTCTCTCTCTCTCTAACAAATAAATTAAAAAAAAAAATAAAATGAAAAGGAAAGAATGGCACCAATGGGGATTTGAAGATCAGCAGATCCGCCATTCCTAGTACAGGCCTGGAGTGTATGGGTGGTTGCAGGGGCCAAGGCTCTCTCCTCCCTGGTTTTAGAGGGTGGGGTCACCTTCTCTCTGTGCCCAAGGCTACCACCTCTCAGTGCTGCAGGGTAGCACACTGCAAAAATGGTGGTAGGGGGTGCCATCCAAGGTGGTGGAAATTATGCTTCCCACCCCGCCCCAACCACCATCAGCATAGGCCCAGAAGGCAGAGCACTGAGCCAAAGAAGATTATTCCCGAGCCTTAAGTTCTTTTTTTTTTTTTTTAAGATTTTATTTATTTATTTGACAGAGAGAGATCACAAGTAGGCAGAGAGGCAGACAGAAAGAAAGGGAGAGAAGCAGGCTCCCCGCTGAGCAGAGAGCCCAATACGGGACTCGATCCCAGGACCCTGAGATCATGACCTGAGCTGAAGGCAGAGGCTTTAACCCACTGAGCCACCCAGGTGCCCTGAGCCTTAAGTTCTAGTGGAATTTGCCTTGCTAAGTTTTGGATTTGCTTGCAACTTATCACCCCTTTCTTCTTCAGATTTCTCCCTTTGGGAATGAGAGTATCTATATGCACAAACACAAACTGGTTTGATTTTACAGGGTCACAGCTGGAGAGGAAATTTGCTTCAGGGTGAACTGTACGTTGGGTTTCACTCATATCTGAGTAAGATGACATGTAGTTAGAGTGGATTTGGAAATGAAGCTGCAGTGGGTTAAGTCTTTTGAGGCTGTTGGGCATTCCACATGTAAGAAGGACATGAATTTGGGGGCAGGTGTTAGACAGATTACGTTATGGACTGAATTGTGCTTTCCCCCCAACTTTATTATTTGGAGATAGGGCCTAAAAGGAGGTTTAAAGGTGAAGTGAAGTTGTAAGGGGGGCCTTAATCTGAGAGGACTGTTACCTTTCAAGAAGAGGAAGAGATACTAGAGAGTTCTCTTTGCATGCACAGACAGAGGAAAGGCTGCAGGGGACATAGTGGGAAGATGGCCATCTGCTAGCCAACAAGAGAAGACTCAGCAGAAACCAACTTAACTGCACTATGGGAGTGCACTTCCAGCCTCCAGAGCTGTGAGAAAAGAGGTTTTTGTTATTGAAGCTACCCAGTCTTTGGTATTTTGTTATGACAGCCCTAATACAGATCTGACTAACACACACCCATTCTGACTTCAGCCTCCTCCCCTTGTTCACAGCTATCTTCTATTCTAGAGACTGATGACACTTTCTTCTGTCGTTCCAAACCATATTCTATATGTACCTTTTGAGGGAGGGATGTCCAATTCTGCATAAGTTGGTTTATTTCCAAACATCAGTGACTGTGAATACTTTTTTCCCCTTATGACTTACTCTTTAACGGCATCATATATTGTAAGTGTTGTATGCCTTAAAATTTTTTTTAAACTGACACACAGTAAAATTGACTTGTGCATCAGATTTAAAAAATACACAGAATACACAGAGAGACACTGATGCAATAAACAGACAAAAACTCAAGAGTTCTTACCAACCACAACTTTGGATATTTTTGTAAGCTCACAATTTCCATTGTCTTTAATATACAAGACACACAAAACAAAAATAATTTAGACAAATTAGATGGAATTCTGGAGTTAATCACTGCTAAGTTTAAATTAAATTAAATGCCATTATTATGAAGTCCAAAGAAAATTTAGTAATAGTGAATAATGTTGTAAGCCAGAGGGACTAATCAGAGCTAAAGCTTTTATTTTATTTTTTAAATTTTTTAAAGATTTTATTTATTTACTTGACAGAGGGAGAGACACAGTGAGAGAGGGAACACAATCAGGGGGAGGGAGAGGGGGAGAAGCAGGCTTCCCACTGAGCAGGAAGCCCAATGCGGGGCTCGATCCCAAGACCCTGGGATCATGACCGGAGCTGAAGGCAGACGCTTAATGACTGAGCCACCCAGGTGCCCTTCAGAGCTGCTTTAAAAAAAATGAAGAGATGTGGGGGCACTTGGGTGGCTCAATCAGTTAAGATTCTGCCTTTGGCTCAGGTCTCCATCTCAAGGTCCTGGGATCCAGCCCCACATTAGGCTCCTTGCTCAGCGACGAGCCTGCTTCTCCCACTCCCTCTGCCTCTCCCCTCTGCTTGTGTGTTCTCTCTTTCTCTCTCAAATAAATGAACAAAATCTTAAAAAAAAAAAATGAGAAGTGAATTCTTATAATTGTAATTCAGACATATATATTTATATAGAAGAAAGTCCTCAATAACAGTGTGTTGTCCGAGGTAGGAAACTAATGATCTGGCTTTCATGGAGTGTTATAGTTTAGTTGGTATTTAGTCTGTGAGGGCTGCCATAACAAAGTACCACAGAAGGGCTGGCTTCAACAACAGCAGATTATCTTTCCATGGTTCTCAAGGCTAGAAGTCTGAGATCAAATGACCACGGGTTTGTTCTCTTTCTGAGACCTCTCTGCCCGATTTGTAGTTGGCTGTCTTCTCCCTATGTCTTCACATGGTTTTCCTCTGGCTCCTGTCTTTGTCCTAATCTCTTCTGACAAGAATGTTGGTCAGATAGGTAGGATCAGGACCCACATGTATGACCTCATTTTACCTTAAATACCTTTAAATGTCCTATTTCCAAACAGTCACATTCGTAGGTACTGGGGGTTTGGGCTTCAACATATGAATTTGGGGAGGGGGCATAGTTTAGGCTGTAACAGCAGGCACTTCTTCATCAGTATATCCCATCATCAAAACCATGCTCAGAAGGGAGTTGGGTCTTCCATACTCCCAACACGCAGAAGTGGCATTCCGAACCAGATCTGGTAACTATAAATTCTGTCTCTATCATAACACCCCTAAACTTTAATTTATATTAATGCATAATAATAAAACATGACATATGTAGTAATATAAAAAATTAATTGGTTAAAGATGTCCTAATTCTCTAGAATATTCAAGGGTAAACTGCAGTTCAGCCTAATAATCACATATTATAAAGGAATTTTGTTGTAATTTTGGGGCACCTGGGTACATGCATTTGGTTTTCTATTTTGTAGGTGCAGAGGGAAATATGATACTTGAGAACCCATGTTCTTTTAACTTAGGTCACTAAGGTCTCATCACTGCCTAAAAGGGTAAAGCAATTAAGTTTCCAATTTTCTCTCAAGGAGATCCGTAAGCACGGGGTAAAAGAGAATCAAAACTTTTCTCTTTGGATCGACTCTCAGATGGAGTTAGTAAGATATTTTAGTAAACTGCAATAGTACAACTTCTAAAGGAGATAGTGGGTGCAGTGGAGAATCACACTTATGTGTATGTCATATATATGTATGTGTGCATATATGTGTATGTACACAGTATATTTGTGGATACCTGCACATACATGTATGTGCAGCTCTATGTACATATATACATAAACATATAATATACAGAACATACACCATTCTCAGCATTACAAAACTTTCCTACTTTCTAACATCAGCTATACAAAAAAATATTTTGCAAATTTGCAAACTCCTAGCCTGGAGGTGGAGGCATTCACTATGTGTTGTGGGAAATTAAAGAGGATTCTCCAACAAATGGAAAATTGCATATAAACTCTCTCTCTGCACTCCGGATTTGTAAGACATGGGGTTTGTAAGACACTCAGGATTTATAAGACATTTGCTATCTTGTACAGAAAACAACAGGTTGGACAATGGCTGTTTTTCACTATCTTTGCCAATGTAGGTCAACAGAGAAAGCCAAATACAGAATAACCTGAGCAAACCTGAGCAAAGTCGAATATAATGTAGATACTGGGTGCAAAGAAGGTATGACCATAAAGTTACTTTCTAAAGTGTTTCCATCCTCATCATACCCCTGCCAAAGGTCACATAACATAATGTGTCCAGCAATAACAAACTGTATCCCTTGGCTCTCAGTCCTGGCTCATATTTCCTTCCTGTGATGTACAACCAGTCTACAGGAGATTACATATGGAAGAGATAGTAGAAAACCTGAGGTCTATGTTATCTAGTCCTTCATTTTTATAGTTATGCTCCCCGAGAGTGTACATATTTCTGACTGAAGATAAAAGAGATATACCACTGTGTCTTTTTGATTAATGGATGTGTTGGATTGGTGAGTTGTCTTTTGACTTTCCCTCTCTCCCAGAATAGACTACAGAACACCGACCCGATTAGCAGTGTGTTTTATGAGTGGGTGGGCTATCTCTATTAGATTGACCTGATTCTATACAGTTCTGTGTTTACTGCTCCAGGGGCATTAGCACAGTTGGGCATTCATAGGTAACTGGGTACAGAAACACTTTCATGGAAAAGAGAAGTGAGAAGACAAATGTGTGCTTTCTTCTTAGAGCAGAAATAAGATTCATTAGATTATTATCAGCAGATTAGCTAAAAGCTATACCCTTATATATCTTCCCAAAATTTCCTTTTGAAATGCCTCACTGCCCTTATCTGTCCATCAGTATCTGTCATAATGGACATCGTAAGAGTTAGGGCCATACAACTAACTCAGTTAAAGGACTAGAACTCATTGAAAAAAATATCAAAATTAAGCAGATGATCATTTCCCACTGCGAATGAGGTGTCTGTATGGAAAAACAATGGAAACCAGAGCACAAGTAACATTTCTACCATGGGTCTGATGATGCCGGTGAGCTTAATGGCATATGTGACTGGACTTTTCTCTCTAAGGAAACTCATGCATCACCATTGTAAAGACAGAAGGAATGAGCCAAGAATAGTAATAACTACTCAATTCTCTAATCCTAACTTCAGTTAATAGGCTCTGCACCATTACTGAAGAGGGTTATTTTCCGCCACCAAATTAAAGTCAACCTTCTGCCATTAGCCGAATCTTAACCACTACCCACCAGCAGACACACCTGTGGCTCATCAGAATGAGGGTCCCATTTTGATGACTGGAATCCGAAATCTTGAATAGGAGGCAATATCATGTCCTACAATTTGCTTATGAGAGAAAACCTTGAGACTCTGTTGAAATGCTGGTCTCCTTCCTCAGAAACACACACACATGCTTCAGCGTCAGGGGATTGATTCATGGATTCCTAGAGGTGATTTCCATGCTCCATCCATGCTCACAGACTAGGTTCATGACCCTGATGCCAAATGTATCCTCGACTCTCCTTTGTCCTCTGCATCCCTTCCAAAGCTGCCCCTTCCCAGGCACCCCTGCTTTTCTGACTCCATCCAGGCTGGCCTGCTCCCCCCACCAAGGGAACTAGCAAGCACACCACGCTCCCCTGTTGTTCCTCTGCTCCCATCCCTCCCAGGGGCTTCCTTTACTCACTTTCTGGGCTTTATCTCTACTTCTCCATCCTCACTTTTCATCATATCCTGAGTGATACATAATGTCCCAGAAGTTCCAGACTTTTTGCAATTTCCTGTATGGATTTTTTTTTGAGTCTGTGCCTTTATTTTCCGCAGTCACAACACACCCTCTTAGTCCCACTCCCCTTACTCCTTGAATTTCCTTTGTACCTTAACTACTCAACTTGGTTGCCTTTTTGGCCAGCAATCTGCCATCTTCTGTTCTGAACCCAGCTTCTTTAGTTGCTCTTGTCTGTCTACAGTGCCCCAAGCACACTTGTCCTCTTCCCACAGTGCATTCTCATTACCCACCCTGGTTCCTGCCTTTTACACTAGACTGTCAGCTTCTGGGGGATAGGGGTTGTATCTTATGCTTTATTGCATTTCCAGGTCTTAATAATTGGGATTAGAGAGTATATATTCAATAAGCATTTGATTTTCAAATGAATAAAAAAAATGAATAGTTTAAAGAAGAGATGCTTTAAAAATCGCTGATTTTTAAAATTCTTTGTACAGCTTTTCGTGGCATAAATAGTAGCTATTTTTATGTATCTTCAGGACTTAGGAGGGAACACATGCAGAAATGTCAATTAAATGAGGTGAAATATGCCTAAGAACTTAGTAGAGTGCTTGACAGAGAGTATGCTCAATGTTGATTTTTTCCTTTTATGTTACATTATATAATTAAATATAAGTTAAATTTATTATATAAATTCATTTTATATCATGTAAATATCTATTATAAAATATAATGCATTAAAATTTATAAACTAGAATGTAAAATTTACTCTTCTTAAATCCCATCTCAAAGCAGAGTCAAAAATTAAGGAAAAATGTTTCCAGAAGTTATTTAATCAGTAGATGCTTATTGGACACTACATCTACCTGCCAACCATTGTGCTAAGGGCTGGAGGCCCTTGGGCCCAGGAGGTAGCAGCTCTCTGCCTTCAGGGAGCTTACCGTTAAGTGGACTTCACAAGAACCAGGCCTCCATTCATGCCCCCTCATGAATCCAGGAGCTTTCCTGTAAGCTTGTATATATTTCTAGATCCAAGTGAACTGTTACTTCATTCTTATTTTTATTTAATCCAGAAGGAGCTCATTATTTTTTTAAATGGCAGATACCAGGGACAGATATATTCTGTAATTTCAGATCTTATTTAAGAATGATTCTTGGGGCACCTGAGTGGCTCAGTTGCTTAAGCGCCCAACTCTTGATTTTGGCTGCGGTCATGATCTCATGGTCATGAGATGGAGTCCTAGTCCTGCTCCGGGCTTAGTGGGGAGTCTGCTTGGGATTCTGTCTTCCCCTCTCTATTCACTCTCCCTCTCTGCTCAAGCACGCTCTCTCTTTCTAAAAAACAAAACAAAACTAAACTAAACTAAACAAAACAAAACAAACTATAGCCTGATCGGAGACTTTGTTCTTCTCTAGCCCACCCACCACGAAAACAAAGGTGAAATTCCTCTGACTTCTTGGTCCCCATCTATTCCCACTCCATGTTTGTATGGGGAGCCAGCTTCACTCTTGGAGTCACATGGCGATGGGAATCTGGAACTATGAATTGCAAAGAGGATGTGGACACTGGGAAACTGACCATGAATTCCAGCTAGCTCTAGTCAGATAAGCAGGCATCAACTATCCCAGGAGATTGTCTTGAGGGCTTTACTCACTTAGTGCTGTTAGAATATTAGAGAAATTCTCCATGGACACAAAATAGACATTGGGAGTAAATGTTGCCCTTTGGGTTCTGACTTCCTCCCTTGTAGGCCCTGGGGACTGGTTTTTAGTGCACTGGGCTTTTACTCAAACACTTTAGTGCCTTGGGAAACTAGGTCCCACATGAAGTTCAATATGTATCTTTTCAATGTCAGCATCATACATGTGTGTGAATTTAATGACATAACAATAAGAAAATAAGACATTCCACGGATTTGGTTCCTGGAGTTCACTTTTGTCCTCATCTCCTTACCCTCACCCACGGGGGACATCTGGCAATATTTGGAAACATTTTTGGTTGTCACAACTGGGACAGGGGTGCTTCTGGCATCAAATAGATAGAGGTCAGGGATGTTGCTAGACATCCTGTGATAATGCTTAGGAAAAATACCCTCCACACAGAATTACCTATACATCAATATGGTACAACAATAGTGTGGTGGTTGAGAAACTCTGGGTAAGCCTTAAAGAGTAAAATAAGGGGCGCCTGGGTGGCTTAGTAGGTTAAGCCTCTGCCTTTGGCTCAGGTCATGATCTCAGGGTCCTGGGATCGAGTCCTGCATCGGGCTCTCTGCTCAGCAGGGAGCCTGCTTCCCTCTCTCTTTCTGCCTGCCTCTCTGCCTACTTGTGATCTCTCTCTGTCAAATAAATAAATAAAATCTTAAAAAAAAAAAAAGTAAAATAAGGAATGATGAGGCCTGTATTGTAGTTCTCTTGTTATTGGCATCCATTTTCACTATGCTCCCCAACTGTATTTTAAACAGAGAGAAAAATTTAAGTGAGGTGTCCATCCTCATGGCTCTTACAGAATTCCCTTGGTGAGAATGTGTAGATATCTATAAAATATTAACTAATAGTACAAGAGAATAAGCAAAAATAAAGCAGAGCCTTAACTGTTAAACAAATGGTATGAGACATTTTGCTTTGATGACGTCACTATAAAAACAGGAAATGACACTAAGAGACAGTGAGGGCAGAGCTCCTGCCTCTTTTGCATCCTGCTGTCTTCCCCAAACCGGGCATGATGTCTGGCATGAGACTGCTGCTCAGTTCTCAATAAGCCTTCATTGCATGAGTTCAGGAACAGATGCGGAGAGAAAGACTACATATTTTCTAGAAAGTTAGGAGGAATGGCAAAAATAAAGGTCAGAAGGAAGGAATGGGGACTAGTATATTCCAGGCCTTCCATGGCCGGAGAGGAAAAAGTACTAAACTAGGGGAGTAGGGACAGGGTGTAGGGAAGGGAGGTTGGGGTACTCCGGGAAATCTGGATTTTCTTTATAGGTCCTAGGAACACAGGTTAGAGATTCTGTTTGTTCCAGATCCATTCCAGTCCATTTCACTGCTTATCTGTTTGAATCTCGGGATGCCTTTAGTCACCCAGCCCTGAGTGTGGACACGGATGAGCGCGAGTCTGTGAGCGTGGGATGGGGGCAGGGGACTAGAGTGTGAATGAGAGCAGTCTCTGTGCATGAGAGGGGGGTGCTTATGGACGGGCACAACTCTGTGTACATGGGGGGAGGGATGAAGTAGGTGCTGCATTACCTAGCCCTCCTCTTCATCTAAATGTCTTTCTGCTCTTCTCGCCTGAACCTCCAATTCTGCTAGCCAGGCTAGACCAGTCCCCTGCTCTTGTGTGTGGGAGTGACTCAGGGATGGGAGGATGGCTGCCCAGCAAGTGCTTGGTCACTGCCTGCTGGGATTCCAGTAAATTCTACACATGAAAACCCTGTTGTTTCTGGCAGACCAAAGGAAATGCTCAGATATTCCATCTGCATTTGGGGAATGCAACTATGTTGTCACTCTAGCTAAGCTGCCACGTATTTATTCATTTAAGATTTTATTTATTTATTTATTTATTTAGAGATAGAGCACACGAGTGTGGGGAGGGGCAGAGGGAGAGGATCTCAAGCAGACTCCATGCTGAGCATGAAGCCCGATGCAGGACTCGATCTCACGACACTGACATCATGACCTGAGCCAAAATTAACAGTTGGATCCTTAAGCAAGTGAACCACCCAGGCACCCACCCCTAACCGTACTGCTATTTAATTGCAAGTTTATAGCAGCTCCCAAGGCAGTTGTTGGGCTCCCTGTGGAAAGTGGAAAAGGCAAGGGGCAGAGAAGGTGTCACTTGCGGACACACTGTCCTGCCTGCTTTTCCTCCTCTGCTGGGCTTGGGATCTTTTATGGGTAATGTCAACAGAAAGAACAGCTCCCACACGGCCCCAGGCCGAAAACCTTCACGAAGAGCAAAGGAGTGCTTAGGTAGAGAAAGAGAAGACAAAAGAGTTTCATCTTGCCCGGAAGAGAGATTCTTTCAGCCTGGTAAGCTTGAGTGGTTTCTTTTCAGATCTCACCTTTTTTCCCTTTGATAGCCATATCCTCATAATACAGAAAGGTGAGCTAAGGCTCAGAGTGACCAGCACATCTAGACACGAGACACCCAGTAGGCCCTCTAGGGATGCAGTCTGCTCCTGAATAATCTCTGTCCCAAAATGTTTGTTCTGACCTTGGTAGGGAGGACACCTGGATATTCAGGTAGTGACCTTCTGGGAAATGGGGTAAAGTGGCAGGACTTTGATGCCTTGCCTCATTACACTAATATTAATTATGATGACACCACAGGTGTTACAATATTCAATGAATAATATTAATAAGATGGTAACTTGATCTCATGTTCTCTTTCAGTGATGGATGATTATTACATTGTTATGTTTTAAAGCAATTCTGCTTCAGGCTGAGCAGTGTGGATCACTATCTCCATTTTACAATGGAGGAAGTGAGTCAGCTGGGATGGTTCACTGACTGGCGGCTGCAACGGTTACCATGTTTCCCACTAAAACAGTTCATATTGTGCAAGTCTCGCAGGACATTGGCTAAGCTTGAATCATATGAAATAACAGATATCTGACAATTTCTTTAACATACAAAAATCGTAAGTTCATAGATCCAACTCAAAATTATCAGGGAAGTAGACTGTCCTATGTACCTTTTACAGTGCAAGGCATCTGAAGCCATTGTCAGATTTATCTAGAATAGGCATACTTGCATTGTAGAATAGACTTATTTTTCAATCTCATTTGCTTGGAAACATCATAACAGTCAGCACCTGCCCTCCCGGCCTCTTGAGCTGCTACAGCCTCAAGAATTTTACCTGGAAGCTCGGCCCTGCCCAGTGCCCAAGCAATTCCTGACCCAGGCAAGCAAGTTATCAGTTGGCTCCGTCTCTCCATGGGTAGAGTCTAGAAATAGCCTGACTTATTTGAGCCCAGAGTCTATGTCCAGGGACCAGCCCGGACACCCCATAGTCACTCTGTAATCCACCTCCTCATTCCAAACCAAGTCCGAATTTATACAGCTGCCTTGGCTTCCTGAGTTGCGTTGACTCTGTTCTCTTTCTTGACGTTTAGTCATGTTGTGTTATGTGTATCCATGCCACGAGGAATTTTTCATTCTTTAATTCTGGGAGAGACTACATTTACCCCTGATATTCCAACCATGGGCTTGTGTCATGCTTCAGAATGGATGGACCTTCTAGACTCACAGCCCTGCCCTGTCCATCTCTGGCCAACTGCCCATATGGTACTAGTCCCGCTCCCATCAGAGTTTGACACTCCCCTTCGGACATTGCCTTCTCACCTAGTGGGCCCTGCCTCTTCTTGCCTTTCTCCCAGGACCTGCCATGACTCACAGCATGGGTCTCCTCCCATAGCAGGGATGGGAAGCCTTTCTAGTTGGCCTTCCAGGTCACACTGTTATGAAGCAGTGACCACCAGGAGTTGGATTAGGGGGCTCCTATTCCACTTACATTTTGGGGATACAACCCCATTTGGGGACAGTGATGAAAATATGGACCCAGAAGGGGGCGGGGCAAAACCCAACACTGCCAGGAAGAACACGCAGGGAGAGGAGACTACAGAGCAGATGCTAAAGGAGGAGGGGAGCTGGTTGTGACTGTTGCCAGAACCTGGGAACATCAGGTGCAGCCCGGTGTGTGGTGGGGAGAAACTGTGACCCCTAGGCTGCATCAGCACCCTTACTTTTTTGTGTGTGAAATTAAACCAGTGAGAGAATTCTTGGAAAACTACTTTTAGTGATCCAAATATAGTCAATGGTATTGTAAGAGCATTGTATGGTGACAGATGGTAGCTACAATTACGGTGAGCATAGGATGACATAGAGGCTTGTCAAATCACTATGCTGCACACCTGTAACTACTATAACCCTGTGTGTCAACTCGACTTCAATAAAAATATGTGTCTATATGGACAGATAGATAGATATTTTAAAATGACTTTCAGTGACCTAACTGCTTTACAAACCATTTTTCCTCCAGAGTCAGCTTGGAAGAAATGCAAAAGATAAGGTCATTTAGGGGTTAGGATTTGTTGTTCAGTTCAGAAATCCTTTCTACAAAATTATTTATGATTTCCCCCTCCAGATACCGGGAATGATGACTTTATTTCAATTTATTCCTTCCCATTTTCTGCTATAAATATTACAAAGTAATTAATAAACAAGAAATGATAACATTCACAGGGGACAAGAGGAAAACACCAGGTACTTTCATCAGGCAAGCACAAAGTGTTTTTTGTCTTCCCTGTTGATTTTTCAAAATTTGTTTATAATATTTAAAGTTTTTAAGTATTTTTAAATATTGTAAAATATTTTTATAAAAATCTTATGGTTCCCTTTAAGCAAAAGTTGATGTGAATCCAACAGTTCTGAACTGGAAGTGGTTATGAGCTCTCCACCTGCCAGCAACTCACAGACAGACGCGTACAGAGAAAGTGCAGAAGCTAAGTGGGAAAATTATGCATGGGCTATAGCTTCATGCCTGGTTGGCTACTGAGGACTAGGTTTCCTTTGGTTTCCATTTGAGAACATTGTGGTAACTCACAGGCCTAGATTTTGGCTTGCTTAGGTAGGTAGACACATCATGAGAGTCAGCTTGGTCTAGTGGCTTCCTTGTGTCATTCAACAGGACCCAGGTCCCAGCTCTGTCCTTAATTAAACTCCATCACCTCTGAGAGCCTCTATGTGTTCTTCAATAGAATGGATGTTTAGGCAGATCATCCAGTTTCTACCATGCCTGTTCAGTGAGTGTGGGCTCTCAGGGGCACGCCTGAACTCCTCCACTCTGCATTCACAATACACCCTCCTCTTCATTTTGCAGTCATTAGCATACACATGTAGATGTGATTTCCTAGAGGGTTGCGTCCATATATTAGATTTTTTTTTAAAGACTTTATTTATTTATTTGTCAGAGAGAGAGCAAGCGAGAGCGAGCACAGGCAGACAGAGTGGCAGGCAGAGTCAGAGGGAGAAGCAGGCTCCCCACGGAGCAAGGAGCCCGATGTGGGACTCGATCCCAGGACGCTGGGATCATGACCTGAGCCGAAGGCAGCTGCTTAACCAACTGAACCACCCAGGCCTCCCTCATGTATTAGATTTTTTAAAAACATGTTTGTACTTAAAACATTTCAAACATAGTGAGCATAACAGATATTAATGTAGCAAAACTCTAGATACTTAGTATCCCAAATTAACAAATACTAACATTTTGTAATGTTTGTTTCAGTTTTTTAAGAAATAAAATTATACTTTTTTTATCTACTCCTCAGAGGCAACTGCTATGTTGAGGGGGGTGAGTATTAATTCTGTCCATATTGTAATGTTCTGATTACCTGCAGATGTACTCAGTAAAAGAGAATGTTGCTTTCCTGTGTTTTAAAAATTTACATAAGGAGGCCTGGGTGGCTTGTGGGTTGAGCAGCTGCCTTTGGCTCAGGTCATGATCCCTGGGTCCTGGGATGGAAGCCTCGCATTAGCCTCCCTGCTCAGTGGGGAGCCTACTTCTCCCTCTGTCCACACCCTACTAGTGCATGCTCTCTTTCAAATTAGTAAATAAAATCTTTTTAAAAATTACATAAATAATATCAAGCTGTTTGTAGGAATCTGCAACTTGCATTTGGCCCCTGCAATGTATAATTTTGAGACCTATCCGTACTGATGCTCCGGTATCTATGCTGTAGCTTTAATTCATTCAACATTCATATAGAATCTCACGGTGTGGATATCCTCTCACTTGTCCAGTTATTCACCAATGGGTAGACACTTTAGGTGATTTCTATTTTCAAGTTATAAAAAACTTTTCAAGTTATAACAAACTACGACCATTATGTGCATGTCTTCTTGTGCGCTTGTGTAAGAATTTCCCTAGAGCACAGAGGGGGTGGTGGAATTTCTAGGGCTGAGGGGAGCAACAGCTTCCACTTCACTGTGTATTGCCAAACGGTCCTTCAAAGAAAGTGGGCCAAACAATGCTCTCAACGAGAGTTGCTGACTCCTCTCCAAATTCTTGTTAAGCTGGGTACTATCAAACTCATCCCATTGTTTTTTCAATATACATTTGCCTATTTGTATGGTTTTTGTGTGTGTGTGTGTGTGTGTGTGTGTCCATTTAGATTTCTTCTCTTGGGAATTATAAACTCTTCTCTGTATCAGCCTGAGTCCCTCGGGAAACACATGGTCATGCTCAAACCAGAATAGTTTAAGTGGACTGTTTACAAAAAAGTCGAGGGCAAATTGTTTTTTTTTTTTTTTTTAAATTGTTGTTGTTTTGTTTTTTTAGGGATAAGGAATTTCTTTAGTACTTCTAGGTTGCTATACAGATTTTTATTTTTTATTTGTTGAGAGAGTGACAGTCAGTTCCTGAGGAAGGACTGTGGTTTTAAAGGTCTCCTTTCTTTTCCTGTCTACTTTATTTCTGGCAATGGAATTGTACAGATGGTTCTGGGGCAGTAAGCATGTTTGCTTTGGGTTTTCCCAAAAGAGGGTATTGCCAGTTGAAACTTCGAGAGAGATACCCCCAATCTGGCCATCTTCTTTTGCAAGATACACTGTGCATTTTTTCTTAAAGATTTTGATTTTATTTCTTTATTTGAGAGAGAGAAAGAAAGGGGAGAAGAGGCAGAAGGAGAGGGAGAAGCAGACTCCCTGCTGAACAGGAAGCCCAATCTGGGGCTTGATCCTAGGACCCTGAAATCATAACCTGAGCCGAAGGCAGAAGCTTAACCGACTGAGCCACCCAGGTGCCCTGATACACTCTGCATTTTTGACGGGTGCAATTTAACCCCTCTATGTCAGGTAGAGTATTTCTATCTATTCATTTGAAATTATTTATCTCTACTTTCTACCTGACCTCCATTCTTCCTTTTCTCTTTGAAGACACCTACACATGGGTTCAAATTCCAGCTCTGTCACTTTTTTGCTTTATGTCCATAGGCAACTTACATAACCTTCCCAAGCTACAATAACTTCCTTATCTGTAAGGCAATAATAATACCTACCACACACATATACATGTATGTACCTACACACACACACACACACACACCCCACACACATATACACACGTATGATTAAGAAACATATGCAAACTAGGCATACAGCAGATGATCAACAAATAATAGCTCTTTGAGATTACTGTGATTAAGCACCTACTGTGTGCATACAATAGGCACTAAGGCTACAGAGACAAGGCAAAAGGCCTGTTTTACAGAAGTGTGGAGACATATTTATAAACCAAGCTTTACAAAGATGTGTTTTAAGTTACCATTACAAAAGTCTGCACAAGGCCAAAATGGGGCCAAAAGAAGGAATGTGGTGGGGTGGGGGGAAGTTTAGGAAAGTCTTTTAGGGCAGATGAATCTTCCTGAGATGAACCAAATACTAATGAGTAGGGGTCTCCCACATAGACTGGGAAAGAGACTTTTTTAAGCAGGGAGAAATATGAACAAAGCAGGGCCTCTGAAACGACCCATCATATTTAGAAACAAGGCCCTTGGTATGTCAGTAGCAAACCGGCAGAAGAATGGGTGGGAAAACAGAAGGGAGGAAAGACGGGGAAGGCAGAGGCTCTTCCATGCTCGTCCATGGCAAATATATTTTGAATAAAGCCTGGCAGACATGAAAAGCCATTGAAGGGCTTGAAGCAAACGAGTAAATAACCTCTACCCACCCAGCAACCATGAGGACAGGATCACAGTGGAGCTGAGGTTTTTGTCCCCTCTCCTTCCTTGTATGCTGCAGGCGCTATGTGCTCGCTGGGGAGGGCCCCATCTGTTCGACCCCTCCCTGGGGGGCCAGGGCTGGCCTGGCCAGGACGAGTGTGCCTTCAAACCTATCTCTGGACCGAATGAATGGATAAAGAAAAAAAAAGCATGGAAAGAAAATCTGCATTCAGCTTGAAGGATATTGCCATGAAGATGAGAGAAAACAGATTCCGAGGAACGTGGGTTTGAGTCGAGATCTGCTATGGGACACTGAGAAAGCTACTTTTCAAGTTTGAGTTCCTGCATATGTTTAAAAAAAAAAAAAAAAACACAGGGCCTTCAACCTCCTTCTAGCTTTGACGTTCGGGTTTGTTCGGAATCTCCAAATCTTCTTAGATGCCTAGTGACAAGGAGGTACACTATCAGGATACCTTAAGTATCACAATGAGTCAAATAGGAATTTGTCCTTCTTTGGAAAGTTTTTATGAAAAATGTGAACTCCGAGAAAGGGTTTAGAGGAGAAAGGGAGGTTCCCAGTTAATTAGAATCTTACGGTGACCACAGCAAAAAATACTATGAAAATATACTAGCTTGGGGAAGATAGGCAAGCAATAGAGCAAAAATAAGAGCATGCGAAGCATGGGATCATGCCTCCATTCTTCCCATAGCACATCTACTGTACATGCAGGCAGCCTGAGGCTCCCACATGAAAACTGAGAATTCGAGTCATGGTGCGTCTATTAAACACCCATGCTTTAAGATTTTGAAAAGATAGCCTCTCTCTCTCTGTCTCCCTGCCCACCACCCACCACCCACCACCCACCACACACACACACACACACACACATCCTTTTTCTATCTCTTTCCTCCCTCTACCTCTGTTATTTTTTTCCCAGGGGGTAACTCTATACAACCCAGAATCTTCTTTTCTCAGCGCCCACATCTCTGGTCCACTTAATGCACATCTCATTTAATAAGAGTTCAAAGATTAATAAGGCAAATACATTAAAATGCCCTTGGCTTAGTAGAAAGGCCATTTCATCTGGCTGGGAAGTTACACATGATTCTGTACAAGTCAGACACTCCCAGGAGAAGAGCAAGGGATCCATTTATTCTGCCTTTCCCTGTCTGTGTTTATGCTCAAGGCCACAAGGGCACTTCCCTCATGAGACAGTGGGGAGGAGCTAGTCTGCTTCCAATGCATGTGAAATTTCCAGCACATTTTATTTTAGAAAAGATCAAGGCTCTGAGGAAGAAAGGAGCTTGACTGGCAGACAATCCCATAAAATTATATTCCATATTGACTTTGCACTTCATATGCACTGGAAAGCTCTTATAGTTCTCATTGTCAGTTGTATTTCCTGTAGGAAAAAGTAGCTAGACCCTCAGAGATTCATTTCTTACCATTACAGGAAAACAACCAATCAATAGGATTTTAAAAAAAATTAATTAATAAACTTAATTTTAAATTTTTTTTTAAGATTTTTTTTTTTTTTGACAGACAGAGATCACAAGCAGAGACGCAGGCAGAGAGAGAGAGGAGGAAGCAGGCTCCCCATTGAGCAGAGAGCCGGATGCCAGGACCCTGGGATCATGACTTGAGCCGAAGGCAGAGGCTTTAACCCACTGAGTCACCCAGTGCCCCAATTTTTAAATTTTTTAAAAAAGGTTTTATTTGAGAGTGGGAGGGCACTAGTGGGGAAAGGGACAGGGAGAAGCAGACCCCCAGCAGAGCAGGGAGCTCGATGTGGGGCTCAATTATAGGACCCCCAGATCATGACCTGAGCCAAAGGCAGACACTTAACAGACTGAGACACCCAGGTGCCCCTAGACTTTTATTTATTTATTTTTGAGCCATTTTGCCTTTACAGAAAAATTGAGAAGGAAGTACACAGTGCACTGCTACTTTCCCTGCTCTGCTCTTCAGTTTTCTTTTTTTTTTCATTTATTTATTTTCAGCATAACAGTATCATTATTTTTGCACCACACCCAGTACTCCATGCAATCCGTGTCCTCTATAATACCCACCACCTGGTACCCCGACCTCCCACCCCCCGCCCCTTCAAACCCCTCAGATTGTTTTTCAGAGTCTCTTCAGTTTTCTTTATTTACATGCATGAGTGTGGTGTATTTGTTTCAACTGATGAATGACTACTGGGACATTACATTAACTAAAGTTCATCATTTCCGTTAGGGTCCACTCCTGGTGTTGTACATTCTCTGGCTTTTGACAAATGTGTAACGACATGTATCCACCACTACAGTCTTGTACAGAGTAGCTTCACTGCCCTAAAATCTCATTGTTCCATCTGCTTTTCCCCCCTTCCTCCCGTCCCACTGAGCCTTGACAACCAGTTTTACTGTCTCTTTTGATTTACCTTTTCCACAATGTTAGATACTTGGAATTAGACAGCATGTGGTCTATTTAAACAGGCTTCTTTCACTTAGCTATATGCATTTAAGTTTCCCGTGGGTATTTCGTGGCTGGATAACTCACTTCTTTTTGCAACCGAACAATGTTCCTTTGTCTGGATGGACCACAGTTTGTTTAGCTACTCATCTACTGAAGGACATTTTGGTTGATTCCAAGTTTTGGCAATTATGAGTAAAGCTACTATAAACATCTGTGAGCTGTTTCCCCCCCCCCATATGAATATCTTTTCAATTCACTTAGGTAAATATCAAGGTGTACAAGTGCTAGCTCATATGGTTAAGAGTATGTTTAGCTGTAAGAAACTGCCAAACTGTCTTCCAAATGATCTGCACCAGGTTGCATTGCCACCAGCAATGAATGAGAGTTCCTGTTGCTCCACATCCTCACCAGCATTTGGTGTTGTCAGTGTTCCGGATTTGGGCCATTCTAACAGGTATGAAGTGGTAACTCAACGTTGTTTTAATTTGCCTTTCCCTAATGACATATGATGTGGAACATCTTTTTTTTTTTTTTTTTAAAGATTTTTATTTATTTATTTGACAGACAGAAATCACAAATAGGCAGAGAGGCAGGCAGAGAGAGAGGAGGAAGCAGGCTCCCTGCTGAACAGAGAGCCCGATATGGGGCTCGATCCCAGGACTCTGAGATCATGACCTGAGCCGAAGGCAGAGGCTTTAACCCACTGAGCCGCCCAGGCGCCCCATGGAACATCTTTTAATATGCTTTCTTGCCAGCTCTATGTGTGTTGGTTTCTGTTCAGATCTTTTGCCCATTTTTCAATTGGGTGGTTTCCTTACTGTTGATTTTGAAGAGTTTTTGGTGTATTTTGGATCAGTAGGTTTTAAGGAGCTCCTCCTGCTGTAACAAGAGTTGTGAGGCCATAGAGTATACTGAATGTATCCTGCCCTTACTGGGCTCATTATCCAGTTGAGAATTAGGATGCAAACTGACATGCATGAAGCAGAAAAGAACGTAAGACCATAGGTGATCGGTCACTATAAATGCATTTGTTATAGTTTATGAGATACAATACGAAATCCCACTTTTATCTGTTTTACAGTCTTGTGGGCAAAATGGGGAGTCACAGGTCTCTTGGTTTGGGCTTATTTCCTGGGTTTCTATATCCTCCCCCCAAACCCTGCACATATACAGTGGCAATCATGAGGCTAGAGTTTGATGTTATTGGTGGGGGAGCACAAATTTTTAGGTGATTTTCTAAAATTTGTCTTATAATAAAATTTTATTTTAAGTCTTCAGGTAGAGAGTTTTATATTTAACATCCTGACTTAAGTCAGTGGAAGCATATATGGTTTTTCAACTCATGAGTCTCTTGTTTCTTTGTTTGGTTCTTGTTTTTCTTAGAGAGGTGACTTTGAAGAAGGAAAGTAAGGCTAGGAACTGTCCATCCTGCTGATCTTAAAAGGGAGAAAATCAGAAGTATTTACCCTGCTGGCATTAGGAAAGGAAATTCAAGAGTCTTAGAGATTTTCTTGGAAACCTTTCACTACTACCTCACTCAGGCAAGAAGGTGAACTTAGAAAGGAAATGCCAGCACTCTTAACCAGCTTGGTTTTTCAATAACAAGTACCACTGCAAGCACTTAGCTCTTCCCAGTTTGCAAAGCATTATCTCATTTATCCTCGCAACGATCCCAGATGGTAATGATGAAGAGTTTCATTTCATAGACTAGTAAACAGTCAGAGAAAAGCCCAGGGGTTTGCCGAAGAACGTGCCACTGATTTCAATTACAACTTGAATATTTGACCTCAAATCCAGTGTTCTAGAGTGAAGATCTGCCTCTGTCTTATGGTCCAGGTTTAGCTGTTGGGACTCACTTCCTCTAAGTGATGCTGTCTCAAAGGGAGTAAGTCTAGATCACCAAGTCATGTTTAAATTGTGCTTTATAGGGCGCCTGGGTGGCTCAGTGGTTAAGCCGCTGCCTTCGGCTCAGGTCATGATCTCAGGGTCCTGGGATCGAGCCCCGCATCGGGCTCTCTGCTCAGCAGGGAGCCTGATTCCTCCTCTCTCTCTCTCTCTCTGCCTGTCTCTCTGCCTACTTGTGATTTCTCCCTGTCAAATAAATAAATAAAATCTTTAAAAAAAAAAATAAATTGTGCTTTATAACTCTCTCTAGTTGACCTAATTATTTATTAATGTCTGTCACAGATTTCATAGCCAACTTCCCATTGCATTGAATTTATAGATTTATTTATAGAAGACTTTTCAAATATAATCTAAGTAAAGATAATATTCACTGTGTGTATTCAGTGAAATTTAGTAAAAACAAAATAGAATGACTGGCATGACTCTAATTTTGCTAGGCAAATATATACTCTATATAAGAAATAATATTGGAAAATTCTAAACCAAAATGTTAATAGAGATTATGGTAATGTAATGGCATTATGAATAATTTTCAATCATCTTTTTTGGATTTTTCCCAAATTTTCTTTAGTAACATGTTACTTTTATAATTAAGCTTAAAAAAAAAAGACAAATAAATGCCACCAAAATGTTACTATATCCTTCTTTGCTATAAATTTCTCCAAGCTTCTTGCAGCTCACAGTAGCTGAGGTTGCAAGTTTCTATCACTCCTTCTCTAGGGGAGAGGTAGTCATCAGCATTCATTGCAAGGAACCTCGTGACCACAGCATCAGAAGTGTATCAGTCCCAACCCTTCAAGCCCTGCCTCCCCCAAACCCCTCAGGGGGAACACTGGAGCCAAAGTGTGTTATATGGGGATTTTAGCCAGTGCTCAGGGGGCACGATTGTCAGCTGCTGGGCTCAAGCTAGATCTGAAACATAATCCAGAGAAATACAACTCACTTTCAGAATCCAGAAGGTAAAAGCAGACACACTGCCAGCAAGGGCTGAATATCACTGGAAGAAAGTAGGAACAAGAAACAGGAGCCAGACTGGCAATGAAATGAGGAGTTTGGGCAGCTGTTATTAGCAGGCCTATAATGCCCAAGGTGCTTCCAGCACAGGTAGTTGGTTTGTTGCCTGGTTATCTTATCCTTTGGCTAGAATGGGATAAGATGATATATTCTGTTTAAAGGGGAAGACAACAGGCTTGCATACCATGAAAACTGGAAGATAGATAAAACCAGATATATGTATGTGTGGAGATATATATATATATATATATATATATATATATATATATATATATATCTCCATAAGAATATCTATCCATCTATTAATTTTTAAAAAATAATTGCAAGTACGTAAAGCCTTTGATAAAAAAGAGCTAAGTCCTAGGTATTTTAATTGTAGTGTGAGGAACAGAAGGAATCATGCCTTTAGACCTTCTACTATTATGTGTTAAAATTTTGGCCATCCAGGATTCCTCTTGATCTGATTTATGAGCTCACAGTTTTAACTCTGTTGAGCCCTTTTCTGACACAAAAATAATCTTTCCACCAGAATTTATATCCTCTGATTCATTCTCTCACTGTCCAGGAAAGTTGCTCATCTGCCATTCCAAGTGGTTGTTAATGTCATATTGCCTCTCCCAAGAGCATCTCCATTTCTTTAAAAAAAAAAAAAAAAAAAAAGAATGGACAACCAAAACCCTTGAATCATGAATCTCTGCTGGCAGGAATTTTATCCCTCCTGGTAGAAGCATCAGAGGGCTTTTATCTGGTCTTCCCAAATCATCCTACCTGAGAAGACTCATGAGAGACCTCTGATCCTGGGCAAGCAAGGCACACACTTCCTGTGTTTTGCCTTAGGCACTACCCAATTGCTAGCCATACGTGGTGCTGCACACTTCTTAGAAACTTGCTCCAACGTATTCGTCTTATTACAGTTATCCTTAGTGTCTGGGAGCCAGTGCTCTTCTAATTGTCTGGAGTTGTAAGATCTTTGTCCAATTACTGTACACACTAGTTTTAAGAACTTTTTATTGATGGAAAATATGACTCATGGTGGTTTGTTGCAGACTGTGTTGTTTTGAGATCCTGCTACTCAAGGATCTTAACTTTTTCAGGAGCTCTTGGGTTCTAATAGCTTTTTCTGCCATTTAATCCGTAAATAGAAAGCATGTTTACTTTGGCCAGAGAGGATTTTTTGTAATACCAAGAGTTTCAGTTCTAGAGAAAGAGGAAGAATTCCATGATGGCCACAAGAAAGGTTCAGAAGAGGAGACATCTTTGAGTGTCTTTGATGAGCCACTGCCCAACCCGCCCAGAACAGGATGAAGAAATACTTGACCTTGGGTGGGGGGACAGGGAGAGGCAAAGAGAAATCATAACATTTCCCCTGAATTGTCATTCCAGATATCTTGAACACAGACCATGAACTAGACAAAGGAAAATGAAGACATGTGGCCTTTCTTGGCTAAAGCCTGGACTACTCAATCTACTCAATAGAACTTCTGCCTAAGGAATTCAAAGCTGGTGCTGAAAGGTATGTAGAGAAGAAGGGAGATGAATGGGCACAGTCAAGTCTCAGCCACTCAATCACTGGCTTTGCAAAGTACTTATTATTTTAGTATATGTGCTGCTGAAGTTAGCACAGTACTTACTAGATGAATCTCAGTTTTTCCTCAAGTGTGATAGGGGAGAGGAAGAGCTTCTCTTAGGCCT
Organism: Mustela putorius furo; assembly: GCF_011764305.1. NCBI lineage: Eukaryota > Metazoa > Chordata > Mammalia > Carnivora > Mustelidae > Mustela > Mustela putorius. Next base: position 2,899,871 of record NW_025421294.1, read on the forward strand.
CTCATGGCTGAAGCTGTCCTTTTAGTGTTAAAGTCAGATGGCACTTTCTCCAGGAAGCTTTTGCATCCTTGAGCAGAAAAATCTAATCACAGTTGTTTAAAGTCTTTGCTGGAAAAGACCCAAGTCCTATGTATTCCTTTTTCTGGTACATAAAAGTCTTATGATTACTTGTGTGTCAATATATTCTCTCTACCAGAGTGGAAGCTTTTGCAGAAAACGGATTTGGGAAGAACAAGAACTGAGTGCTTAAAAAAAAGAGAATCTTAATATTTTCAGAAAGTGACCTTTTATTTCAGAAACTATCTGGAGCTCACTGGAGAGACTGCCTATAAAGAATCTAGGCTACATTTTTGGGGTTTGGAGGATGCTCCATCCTGCAAATAGAGAAGAAGGGATCTCAAAAGTCTTTCTTCCATCCAGGGCAACAAGGGAGGATTTATTGGGACATTGCTGGCAGGTCTGAGGAGAGAGTTTGTATTTTTTGTGTTGTTTTCTTGCTCCATGAGAGCTGGTCCCTGTGTGTGTGTGTGTGTGTGTGTGGGTGGGTGCGCGCGTGCGCGCGTATGTGTATGTGTGTGTGTGTTTGAAGTCTGCACAGGAAGTTTGAGTTATGAGAGTCTCACTGCTAGATGAATTCCAAGGCCCAGTGAGCCTGGGCCAAAACATGGGCCAAGAACAGTGCAGAATGCTGGCCATTGTGTGAAGAAGTGGGGCAGGAGGGAAGGACGTGTACTGGTCCCGTGGCAAGGAAGCCAGTGGTTTGGGGTCTGGAAGGGACATGGATAAGAACATTGTGACACAACTATCATTTAGGATTTCCTTAGCTAGCTGTATTTGTCTGACTTCCAAGGTACCTGGCCGTGACCCAGTGTGGTAAGAACATTGCTGTGAGAACCTGGACCACAGTCACTGTGGAAAAAGATGTTGCCTCACTGTGGAAAGATTTTTACAATCTGCAATTTGCTATAGGCCAGCAGTCCTCCCACTGATGGCCTTGAAAAAAAATTAAAAATAAATTTAGAGTTTATGCATAATAAAAACTTTATGTGCCATAAAAATTGTTTCTCTGGGGCTGCATTAGAATCCTTGTCGGAGCCACATCTTCTGGAGCTTGTGTTTGCTGATGTGTTGATTTAATTCTCTAATCCATGCCAAATGAAATAAATATCCCTATTTTTGATCTGGTAACACAGAGTGGATGGCCAAGGGACTTGTGATCAAAGGTTGTACACCCTCAAGGACCAACAGTTGAATACTCTACTTCAGGATATTTGAGCTTTCAGACTGGTTGACCGAAGGCAGCCAGGTATATGTTTAACATGAAGACATGTAGTAAAGTAACATTAAAACAAATAATTCTGACTATGCCTAACTAGTCATGTGCTGGCTGGAACTATACTTTCATTTGAAGTGGGTCAGCGGAACTCAAAACGTTCCATTTGCATCATCTTAGACTGTTAGGATTATACTGAACAAAATTAATTGGGTTTGGCTCAGGCAGTAAGATTAGCTTAATATTTACTCAGTTTTTAAAGTGTTCTGGAGAAACCATACTGAGCCAATTCAGATCAGATACGCTATGCACCAAGTCTGAAAATTAGCTACTCTCGTTCCTTCTGCCTGGCCCAGAATCCTGACAATCTCCCATTCTGGAAGAATTGAAGCCGTCTGTCCTTTAAGATGGCTGTGGCCTCCCCCTATGCATCTCTGTTAGGGACCCTGTCGGACACGCACACTCAGTCTCACCAGCACTGCTGCCAGCTTTCACTTTACCAAGACTTGGCCATTTAATTAAAAGATGTGTTCACACCTCCTCTGTTGCCACTGTCTTCATGGTTATGTAGGTGTACATGTTTCCCCACTCATACTGAATTCTAGAAACTTCTTTAATTAGTCAATACCAAAGGAATTCATATGGGAACAGAAAGCTATCAAACACAGACCAGACTTCTTGACAGTGACAATAACAACAACAACAGAAGGATACATTTCAAGTAGGAATAAGTGTTATTACTATTCTTCTCAGGGGGTTTGGACAAATTTCTTCAGATATGTATTTGAGGAAAAACCCCAAAGGGAAATGTAGGAACAATCTTTGTATTTCTAAATTGATTGGTTTCCATTCCAAAATGAATGATCTCTAAACATAAAACAAAGTGGGGAAATCAGAGACCAGAGACCTGCAGAAACGTGTCCAATGGGAGAAAGCAGAGTACAACGAGCCACTGGTCCTAGCCTAGTCTATGCAACCTGGATCCCACTTTCTTCTTAAAATCACGAGCAACAAGCAATTCCAGCTTAAGATTATTTCTTTTCTTTCTGTGAGCTATTTATTTTTTAAATCCTAGTAAACAGAGGATAAAAAGCCATTGTCTAGTTTGAAGTGCACATGTTAACATAGAGAAGCGTATCCTCATGCTGTTATTCAATGAACACAAGTGTAGTAGAAAAGTCTAATCACAGAGTGGTCAAGAGGAACCTGCTGTTTCAAAATTTCTGAGCTATCAATGTTTGAAATTTTAATGGCGATAGCCAATTTTTTTTTCCATTTCTTTTAGGTGGAAAGATCTCTTGCTGTAAAATATTTGTCTAACTTATATCCACACACATGCATATACATGGCATCATCATATATACTCAAAGCTTCCATTTCCTAGTTTCACCAGTACCATTTTACATGGTACCATTTAAGTCCTCAGAAGATGGCAATGTTACCAGACAGACTCCTTGAGCAACTTAGAACTGACAGTTCATTTTGCGTCAAGATAGTCCCCCAGATACTGCATTCTATGACAAATATAAAGAACAAATATCGTCAAAGAACTCATCCAGTTTTTTTTTTTTTTAAGATTTTATTTATTTATTTGACAGAGAGAAATCACAAGTAGACTGAGAGGCAGGCAGAGAGAGAGGAAGGGAAGCAGGCTCCCTGCTGAGCAGAGAGCCCCATGCGGGACTCGATCCCAGGACCTGAGATCATGACCTGAGCCGAAGGCAGTGGCTTAACCCACTGAGCCACCCAGGCGCCCCAGAACTCATCCAGTTTTAACTAAAATGTTTCCAGAAGATCCCTTTAACCAAATTGCTTTAATTCAGTACTCCTATTTGGGGGAAAAAAATCAAAATCGCTTCTTGTGCAGTTACACCTAGTAGATTTGAGCGGACTCCTCATACTGAGCATTCCCTCTACAATCACTATTAGACTGATTTAAATATAACACTTCTTGGGCGCCTGGGTGGCTCAGTGGGTTGAGCTGCTGCCTTCGGCTCAGGTCATGATCTCGGGGTCCTGGGATCGAGTCCCGCATCGGGCTCTCTGCTCGGCAGGGAGCCTGCTTCCCTCTATCTCTCTCTCTCTCTGCCTGCCTCTCTGCCTACTTGTGATCTCTGTCTGTCAAATAAATAAAATCTTTAAAAAAAATAAATAAAAATATAACACTTCTTGAAGGCAGATTAAAAATAGAAGTTACGGTGGCACCTGGGTGGCTCAGTCAGTTAAGCATCCGACTCATGATTTTGGCTCAGGTCCTGATCTCAGGGTAGTGAGGGTGGAACCTGCTTAAGATTCTCTCCTTCTCTCCCTCTGCCCTACTCCCCTGCTTCTGCTCTCTCTCTCTCTCTCTAAAACATTTTTTTTTAAAGTTATGGAAAATTTCAAATGCACAAAAGTGAAGAAAATGATACAATAAACATTCCCATAGCATCAGTTAGCATCATTTTGGGACAGGGTTGGGATTCAGGAGTTTTCAGATGGTGTCTTCAAGTGTAAGGCTGTTGTGTGGCGGACATCTCCCACCCGTTCTCATGTCAGGATTCTCCGCATTTAATAACGGCACACATGTGAAGAAAGAATTAACTAAACTAACTAGCAATTGAGTAAGTTTCAAGGAGGAAGATGGCTATGATAGCAGCAAAGATCCTGGAGTCATCATTTCATCCATTTAGCTCACAATTACTAAGCACCCTTTCTGTGCCGGGCACTGTCAGGCACCAGGAGGCAAAGTTGCCATCACTGGGGCCTTCCTTCCAGCCGCTGACAGTCTCCAGCCCCACCTCACAAGTGACCTTCACCTCAAAAGTACAGAATGGGCTAGAATGGAAAAGATACATCTGGTTCAGCTTGAATGGGAAACTCAATAGTCTTAAAAAACAAAAAACAAACAACAACAACAACAAAACTCACAGAAATAAGAAACTTACTTACCATAGGAACAACTACAGTTTAACAGATGACTTGTGGGTCATAGAGTTTCTGCTGAATTGAGTGCAGCCAGAAACCAGCATGTATGGATTAGATTTGAGCCCCTGGAATGTTGCAGATGGATGAAGAGAAAAATCGCTAGGGTATTGCTACAACCTAGCCATAAGAGCAAAGGAAGGAGGTTTTTTGTTTTTGTTTTTGTTTTAAAGATTTTATTTATTTATTTGAAAGAGAGAGAGATCACAAGTAGGCAGAGAGGCAGGCAGAGAGAGAGAGGGGGAAGCAGGCTCCCCGCTGAGCAGAGAGCCCGATGAGGGGCTCGATCCCAGGACCCTGAGACCATGACCTGAGCTGAAGGCAGAGGCTTAACCCTATGAGCCACCCAGGCACCCCAGGAAGGAGGTTTTCACAAACCTTTAGAAGAAAGTCTTCTAAGACACATAAACACTAGAAATATCTTGCTGTTTGCTGTGTGTGCTTTATTACAGATTTTATTTATTTATTTATTTATTTGAGAGAGAGAGAGAGAGCACATGAGCAGGGGAGGGCAGATAGAGAAGCAGACTCCCCACTGAGCACAGAGCCTGACATGGAGACTGACAGAGGGCTTGATCCCAAGACTCTGAGATCATGACTTGAGTTGAAGGCAGATGCTCCACTCACCTCAGGCTAGGCTCCTGTATATTTATTTTTGACAGACCTCCAGGTAACTAAATTCTATCCTGTTACCCTTGGAAAGTTCTGATGAACTGGTCAGGTAAGACCTCTGGCCGCTCGTTTCCACAATCACAATCTTTCAACTGTCACCCAAGAAGAAATCCTAATGAAAGAAATAACATCTGTGTGTATATGGGGGTGGGGTGGGGAAGAGAGAGACAGATAGGGTTCAAGAGTGAGAACCAGACCTTCTGAAGGTTAGGAAGCAAAACTAGGGCAGAAATAGAAACCACTATGGCTGCATTCAAATCAGAATTATATAGGACCGTGGGAGGGAAGAATATTATATCCTGTTGTGGTTTATCCACAAGCTGTAGCGCTGGGCCAATCCTGGAGATTCTAAGGCTGTTTTCAACCCAGAAATTCCTGTGTTTTAGAAATGCCAACGGACTCTTCTGGTGAAAGACAGACCAACTTCCTAAGATAACGGTGCAACTTCCTGCACTGCAGAGATATTGGAGCTGGACTGTTTTTCTAGTTTGGTAGGGTGCTGTGACAACAGGCCACCACAAGTTCCGGAAATGAATCCCTGTTCCCCCTCAGGGAAAGACCTTCCCTAGAGCGATTTAAGGATATTGCTCCTTTTTCATCCCTGTGCGCATTCATGGTTTTTCACTCTGGGCCTTAGAACAGTGTCTGAGGATTTGTTGCCTTCTGCTCTCTCTAGGAAACCCCTTACCTGCCTCCACTCTCCACTTACCCCCTCCACCTGGAAAGATGGGAAGGTGGGCTGGGACCATACTTGTTGGCTCTCTTTTTGGCCATACCTGTAAAAAAAAGAAGGGGCTTGGGGCACCTGGGTGGCTCAGTGGGTTAAAGCCTCTGCCTTCGGCTCGGGTCATGATCGCAGGGTCCTGGGATCGAGTCCCCCATCGGGCTCTCTGCTCAGCAGGGAGCCTGCTTCCTCCTCTCTCTCTCTGCCTGCCTCTCTGCCTGCTTGTGATCTCTCTCTGTCAAATAAATAAATAAAATCTTCAAAAAAAAAAAAAAAAAGAAAAAAAAGAAGGGGCCTGATACACCTGAAATCGTGCATTGAATATCACCAGCAACCAACATATTGCCCCAACCGGCCCAAGGGAATGGGAGAAATTCCTCCAAAAGCAAATTAGTTCTCTTGGGTGAGCAGGACCTTATCCAGGCACTCCTCTTCTGAAATGCGATCACTCTGAATTATCTAACCACCTGGGAACTCTGAAGTGTGAAGAAAACCCGTAGGCTGTTTTCCTCTGGAAATCTAGGGAGGACTTGATGCAGAGACTGGGGAACTGAGAGGAGGGACAGGCAAAGGGAAAGAAAAGAGGAGAAGGGGCAAAGTCACGGGGACAGGAAGAAACACCTCGCCCACTGGGCAATGTCGTTAGGGGAGAGCGGGATTCTGTCACTAACTGCCAGTTTTCACTCGCAGCTTCTCCGTAGCTCAGTTTCTCATACACAGAACAAGGATAACAAGGCATGTGTCCTGGAGTTATTGAGAGAACGACAGGACAGAGAACTTTCTAAAATTTTCCACTGAAGTAGGGGGCACCTAAAGGGTGGGGGGTAGGGTGCTTCCTGCAGGCGTAGCCCCGTGACATTCTACAAAAGTATAATTTCCCAGAAAACAAGTTTATTGTAAACTGTATGCCTAGTTTGCATCCTATTCAAAATGGAATTCTTCTCTGTGAATCTTTAAGTAAAATTTTGTCCTGAGATGACTGACTGTGTTCATCCCACAGCTCTGTAGATCCCTTGGGACTCCCTGATGGGAGACTCTTGAACAATGTATGTAAGGCCTCTGGTGCAAAGTTGCTTCTCAACACAGGGCAGACTCCAGTATTTACTATGATTTTTAAAAATAGTATTAATTTATAGCTTGGCCAAGGGACAGACCTGGTGAGGACACATATATTTTCATAATGAACCCTGACCAAACCTGGTTCTGTTTTGTAGATGGAGAAGTTGGGTCTAAGTCTCAATCCATTTTTTGTCTCTGGTGTTGTGTTTATCCCATTTGACTGAGGTTAGCTATTCTTTGCGGCTGTCTTCATGAAATGGACATTTTGCAATGACAGCCTAGAGCTTCTGGAAGTTCATTTCTTCCTTGAGTTCTCTCATTCGTTTACCCTCCTGATCAATCAATTACACATTCAGTCAAAAGTAACAAAGCGCCTGTTTCAGTAAGGGGATGTCACAGGTATTATCAGAAACACAAATATGAGACAGAGTCCTGGTAACCTAAGACCTCACCATCCAAAGCCTTGCTGGCACAAGGTTATGCGGGGAAGCAGATCATCATTACACAAGAAACAAATAAACGAACCACTCGCAAAATGAACTGAACTATTTCAACATTCCTCTTTCATCCAAGTATCTACCTCCACTCATAATATGTAATGCCTTTGGCTAAGAGTTTTGATGACTGGTTGAAAATACACTGGGAAAATATTGCCCCCCAAAAGTGCAAAATTACGCTGTTAGAAAATATTCAGGATTTTATAACATCCATGCAAATGATATCGGAAGGATAGTCAATTAGGTAGAAAGCTCTTGACAAATTAAAATCTAGCAGGGTTTTATAAGTCAATTATTGGAGAAGATAAAATTGACAAAGGTGATGACATGGTAGGACTTCCATGGAGAAAACAGTCCTTGGAGAATTAATAAATCTTTTTTTTTTTTTTTTTTTTAAAGATTTTATTTATTTATTTGACAGAGAGAAATCACAAGTAGATGGAGAGGCAGGCATAGAGAGAGGGAAGCAGGCTCCCTGCTGAGCAGAGAGCCCGATGCGGGACTCGATCCCAGGACCCTGAGATCATGACCTGAGCCGAAGGCAGCGGCTTAAACCACTGAGCCACCCAGGCGCCCGAATCTTTTAGTGTTCTTGCAAAATTAATGCTTTCTGTGGGCATGTTGAGACACCCAAACATGAAATTATTTGTATTGTGCTATGATACAATTTTATTAGATAAATTATGCTCCAAATCCCCAACATTAATTCCTTGTCCTACGATTGAGCATGTGGCCACAAAGATAATTTAAAGTTCATCAGTAGAAGGTAATTACATTTTCTTCATAACATTTTTCACAATTTTTACTTTCGATTTTCAAATTTCCCACCATTTCCTATGTCCACCTTTGTCCCTGTTTTAAATGGATTCAGTTAAACTTCTTCTGGTACTAATTAACCTCAGGTAATGAGCTCCTCTCCCATCTACTCACATGTTATGTTGAAACAGAACTCTACTGTTTGCAAATACTTTCATAGATCTTATCTCATTTAACTTTCACAAGAACCCTATCGTTAACATATTTTTTTCTCCATATTATGTAAAATAGTGCTTAAGATAAAGTAAGTTGCCGGGATTCTTAACCTTTTTTATTAATGACCACAAAAATCTCATGTTTCCCAGAAATTCTGACCTACCCCATCCCTTAAGGGGTGGGGCAGCCTTTCACTTTTGATTAAGAATCATAAATACTTTAGGGGTGCCTGGGTGGCTCAGTCTCTTAAGCATCCAAATCTTGATTCCAAGTTTGGGTCATGATCTCAGGGTCCTGAGATCAAGCCACAAAGTGGTCTCTCAACTCGGTGGGGAGTCTGCTTCTCTCTCTCTCTCTCTCTCTCCCTCTCTCCCTCAGTCCCTCCCCCTGCTCACATGCTAAGTAAATAAAAAAATGAAATCTTAAAAAAAAAATCAAGAATACTTTAGAAATGGAGTCAATTTCTATAGGCACTCAGCATCTGAGATTTGGCTAAACCCTACTTTCTACAATTGTTGTTACAAAAATAAATAGTGTTTCCAAACACAAAGTTACAGTTAAAATAGATTAGTTAAAATAACCTGCAATCCCAGGTTTCTGGCATGTTTTACTGAGTCGTGTACCCACCCCTTCCTACACTATGTTGCAAGGCCACAGAGCCATCAGATAGCCAAGTGGCCCCTTACGTTTGGGCCTCTGACTCTCTCTCAGCTCTCTTCCCACGACAGATGCCCGCTCTAAGTTCTAAGACATTTAAGAGCTACTATCTGGCCTCCATAAGAGAGTTAACCCACGGTTCCAGGAAGGGTCGGAAAGCTGAGAGTATGTGAGCCTCTTTACATTCCAGAGGCCTTCAGAAATCTGAGATACTCCCATGGGCTGGAGTAATTAGACAGAAGTTCCTTGTACTGGTTGTCAAAAGATGGGCATAATTCAGAAGGTGGTAGTGTTTCCAAGCAAGGAAATGGTAAGGTGCAGGAGGAAGTTTTAGGCCACAGTTGTAACAGTCATGAAAGGCAGTCTAAGGCACGCAGACTTGCAGTCAGCAGGATAAAGGAAGCCAGGAGGACACTTGCTGGCTTTGAGCCGGAGAGTGGAACAATGAAAGTGATCTGAAGCTTCTAAGTATTGGGAAAGGTCCTAAGAGAAAAAGTCTGAATAGAGACCCAAGAGAAGATTATGAAAACATGTACAGACTGGTGAATCTGAGAGCTAGAAGGGTCTCGGGGTTCCACTACTTCAACATTTTTCCAGTGTATGAATCCATCCTTTACTTTCCTGGGTAGGTCATGAGGACCAGAAAAACAGAAGGGCTCAACAGGGATGGACAGAGCAGTAGAATAGATGGAGTAGATGGAGTGAGTGCCAGTGTCGCCCCAAGGAGGAGAGAAGGACCTTCTCAAAAGCTAAAAGGCACTATCCTGTCCTCTCTTCTTGCTGCCTTTCCAAGTTCTTTAGAAATGTCTAGCCTTCACTAGCTCTTTGGAATTTTTCTCTAGCTTCTCCTTCCTTCCACTGGAGTGGAATCTCTCTACTGTCGGTGGATCTCCTTAGATTTTTGCAGAAGGTGTTCTAAATCTAAATCCTGCTGTCCACTGACTGAGGTCATCCTGGATCTGGGAATATAATTTGCCAAGTGGTGACTGGACACACTGAGGGGAATGGGGGTCAGGTAGGCCCAGGTGTATCACAATCATTGCCCACTGGGGCTCTGGGAAGGGGCTAATATAGCCCGGTTGCAGACTTGTCCCAACGTGGATATGGCAGGCCACTGGCATCTGAAAGTCCAAAGATACTCTGGAGTTGTTGCTCAGAATATCCAGAGACTGTTACCTTCACTTACTTCTGTCATATTTCCTTGTCCAGCTTTTGGCTTCTATCAAGTCTCTGACTCTTAATTCCAAGAGGTGTCATTAGAGCATGTCTAGGCTTCTGCTGATAGAGGACTAAAGTCATGGTTTCTATAATCCTTATTCAAGTTTTAATATTCACTGGATCTTATTGTATGCCAAGGACTGGGGAGGCAAAGACAAAAAGACTTTTTCAGAAAAGTTCCTTGTTCTGAAAGGATAGAAAAACCAATAGGAAAAGAGACATTCATAAAATAAGGACATTAGAACATCACACTCGCTATAATGCACTATATATATATTTTTAAAGATTTTATTTATTTATCAGAGGGGGGGGGGAGAGCGAGCACAGGCAGACAGAATGGCAGCAGAGGCAGAGGGAGAAGCAGGCTCCCCGCTGAGCAAGGAGCCTAATGTGGGACTCGATCCCAGGACGCTGGGATCATGACCTGAGCCGAAGGCAGCTGCTCAACCAACTGAGCCACCCAGGTGCCCCGTGCACTATATTTTTGAATGTTCACCCCGAGTTCGAATTTTTCAGGAAGGCCCCCTAGACTTAAGGGGAATTTGGTTTCTACTTTAATCTATTTTAGTTACTTGCAACTTTCTTTTGGAAAATCTTTGGGCACACTAAATTTCAGTACAAGAACATTTTTCATGTCCTGTTTTCCCCCCCTTTAAGGTGAAATTTTTTTTCCCCTTACAGTGGTAGCGGTGAGGGGCCGGAGGAGGGGGCAGATGGTGTTTCCATTGCATTGCCCATTCCATTTGCGGAGTTATGCAATCAAGGGGGGGGGGCACATTTTCCACTCTTGAGGTCCTTTGATCACTTTTGCTCTTACATAACTCCCTAACAGCTGGAGCTGTAAACTTTAAAATTGGCCAGAACATAGCTCATATTGCGAAAGGAAATTCAACCCAAATTTGAAGAGAAACAGCTAGATATTTTAAAAGTGATTCCAGTATTTGTGTTCTTTAATATTTAGTGAGTGCTGGTGATGTTCGGGCACGTTAAACCAAAATTCTTGCCCAGACACGTTGCCATGTTGACTGGGACTGCCGTCAGTGGGACCTGGCTCAGCAGAACGGGGTGCTTTCTTATCTTTCTTCCCATCACCAAGCTCCCGTCCGCAGCAGCTCCTCTGCCCACAGACAACCAAAGGAATGCTTGCTCCACTGTGGGGCTCCCAGGAGAAAAAACACATCAGTCTAACCACTCCTCCTCCAGCAGCCTCCAAGTGCTCACTGCCTGGCTTAGAAAAGATGTCTGCTCCTTCCAGCAATGTGACTTCCTTCATCTACGATGCAAAAGGTATCTTCCCCTACCTCGTTCTCAAACAGACCCCCTTCCTTCCTGATCTTCCCACCTCTCTTTTACCTACTTCTTCTTCTTCGTTCCCTTCCACTCCTTCCTCTGTCATCTCCTTTGTCGAGTTTGGGATATGAGCTGGTTATCCACTCCAGTAGAAATAAATCTATACGAAACTATGTGTGCTGCTACAACTTTCACAGTGCGATGGAAAATAGTCAACTCAATTACAACCCACTACTTTAAAATCAATAGCTTCTTCAAAGTTGCATTAACATGTAAATATGGGTAACACCAAATGCAGAAATGGATCTAGACAAAGGTTGTTAAACTTCTAACTTGCTTAAATAAAATTAAAGAAAGGCAAAATTGTGTTTTTCATCATGAAGCAATCCACTGGAATCACTGATACTGGAGGGACATAAAAAATTCAGAGTTGTGAGGTGGTAAGAGACCCAGACATCTAAGTGTTTCCTGTTTTCTGTTCTTTCCTCTCAAAGAGCTGAGGACGTGTGGAATTATACCATCAGCAGCAATTGTTGCCTTAAAAGAGGCTCCATAGGGTGCCTGAGTGGCACAGTTGGTTAAGCAGCAGACTCTCTGTTTTGGCTCAGGTCATGATCTCAGGGTCATGAGATCAAGCCCTGTGTGGGGTTCTGCACTCACCACGGCATCTGCTTGTCACTCCCCCTCTGCCTCCTCCTCACTCTCTCTCTCTCTAAAATAAGTAAATAAAATCTTAAAAAGAGAGAGAGAAAGAAATAGAACCTCCAAATTTGTATCTCCAGGAAAAGCAGGTAAGTGAGGAAGAATCTTAAAAAGAGAGAGAGAAAGAAATAGAACCTCCAAATCTGTATCTCTAGGAAAAGCAGGTAAGTGAGGAAGGTGACATGTGTCACCTTGACCTATTCAGACGTGGTTGCTGCCAAGGCAGGAGACTCTGCAGGGAAGTGCTCAGGATCGCTGCTCAGGCGTCCCTCCTCGTGCAAGTCCATGGTTTTCAGAGGTCAACCAGTACTTCATACAGGGATTGCAACATGGCCCCTTGAAGCAGAAGCGACCTTTGTCTGTACCCGTGCCTCCTCAGCCTTGCCACTGACCCATTCTGAACCCTGCTGAAATACCAACATGAAAGAGAAAGGGCTAATTCAAGAGCAGGGACGTCTCGTTTTCTATGCCTTTGCTGTGCCATGATTGAACTGCTTCCCCTCTGTTTTGAAGCAAAGCCGTGGCTCTTCCTATTCCAAAGCTTTTGGTTTTGCAAGCTGCTTCTTCCGGTTCCTGTCTCTCTTCCCTTCCTTCCATGGCCTGTTATCTGAAGATACAGTTCACACACACCTGGGATGTCTGGGTGGCTCAGCCTGTGAAGGGGCAGACTCTTGATTGTGGCTCAGGTCATGATCTCAAGGTTGTGAGGTTCAGCCCCATGTCAGACTCCCTGCTCTGTGTGGAGTCTGCTTCTCCCTCTCCCTCTGTCCCTCCTCTCCCTACTCCACTTAATACGCCTGCACATGTGTGCACTCTCTCTCAAATAAATATACAAATATACAAATAAAATCTTAAAAAAAAAAAAGGACACACTTGTGCTTGGACTGTCACCCCCCTTCCTGACTGTAGAACGGTACTTTGAGTTCTGGCTTCCACTTATTTCTGAATGTGGAAGCGGCTGATGATGAGAAAAGCCCCCAGGCATGGGGGCCATCCCATAGCCCTGGGCCTTCAGAGTACTCTGAGTCACTCTGATCGCTTTCCAGCATCAGGCCCATCTTCTGGAAGAATCTTGAGAGGATTTTCAGAGAGGAAGAGATAGGATCTCCCAGGCATAGAACAAGGTTGTTTTTTTTTTTTTTTTAAATCCTTAGTTTTTTAAGACATTTGATGAAATGAAAGGATAAGTGTAGCACATGTGCTGCTTATCCTAGTGTCATGAACTGCTCATTTCTTTAATGGTTGAAGATGACCTATTTCTGGCTAACCTTGTCTTTCTACAGTTATGGTGCTCTGCTAAGCATGAGAATGTTAACCAGGCAGATGCTGGAGTAGCAGAACAGCTCACAAGTCAAGAAATACACCCTTCATGAGGTTTACACTGGCAGGTACTCATTGCTCTTAAATGCAAATAGCGAGGATGTTGATGATGGTGACAAAGATGATGGTACTTTGCACCATGTGGCACATGGTGTGGATTTGGGAGCTGATGATTGACACCACTGGCCAGCAGGCTACAAGCAACTGCAAGGCTTTTGCTGGCCGCTGTCCCCCCACAATTGTCCCACTTGATCCAGCTATGACTTGGTGCCAGAAGAGGGCTGCTAGGTCATTAAGTTTGCTGGCACTCTTAGAGTTTCAGTTATGACCATGCACCTTTTTCTCACTGGAAGCATTTTGGCTAAAAGAATAAAGAACTCACATGTTCCAAAAGGAAGGGGTGTATGTCCACTTGTCTTACCTACTGGAGAGTCGATGCTTATAGGAATCTTTGCCAAATATGATTTCCTTGGAACTTTCTTTTGTTTGAAGGTTTTTTTTTGTTTTGTTTTGTTTTTTGTCCCCACTTAAAAGGATCCAAGGAAGAACTTGATGTGAAGTGAGATTGTTAGTATTTTCCATGCTTTACTTTTGTTTTCTTTCAAATGACTTCCTTTCTAATGATGCTCATGATGATAAACGGCTGATATTCATTGAGTTCTTGTGGCCACATTGTATACTGAATCCTCATAAAAGCTTATGCTCTAAATACTACTATCCCCATTTCTAGACAAGCTAACTGAGTCACTGATGAGTTTAGTAATGTGCCCAGGGTCATGCAGGTAATAAATGATAATGTACAGATTTAGACTCCGACATTCTGATGTTAAACCAAGCTCATGCCATGATGTTGTACTGCTTCCCTTGTTGGAGTTACCAGTAACTGTCATTTAGTCAACAAAGACTGATGGAGCTCTTGCTATGTGTCAGGTTCTGAGTTAGCCACTAAGCAGACTGGAAGAATATAGTCATAATCATCATGAAACTTAGCATCTAGTGAAACTGATCAATATGAAATTAGTCATTAAACAAATAATTACATAATGAAAAACTATTATACATCTGGGAGCCTATAAGCTCTGTGAATAAGGAATATTTAAGGTGAGACATGGACTCGTGTAAGATCGAAAGATGAAGCAAGGGTGGGTAGGGGCAGGGGTCAGAAGGAGGGAAACACTTGTCGACCACAAAGGCTGATGATTTCCATGTTCCAGTGAATACACAGTGACCTCGTGTGACACAAATTTCTTTCACAAACACTTTCTTGAAAGTACAGAATAAAATTCGAATTTGTTTAGCTCTACCAGTCGTCATAATGAGACCATATTCTAGCTGGCGATCCAGGTGCTTTGTTGTAAGACTGAGAAAAGGATGTTAGGATGACGGAACGTGTCAAGTAAGAACTGGGATGAATCCGAAGAGAGAGCCTGAGGAGGCCAGAGCGACTGCACAGGGGAGAAGACCCAGGGAGAGATGGTGGGCTGCAGATGCGAAAAGATGTGGTCACAGTAAGTATAACTATATCTTCCTTTCTTCCCTCCTGCATCAGAACTACAGGATGTGACTATTATATTTCCAAGTAATCCACAAATATCAAATATCAAATGAATTATAAAGCCAATTAATTAAACTTTGGGGGATTTATCAATTAATGGAATGGATAGCAATGCTAGCTGTCAACTCAAATATGCACCAGAATTTAGTGTGTCCCAAAGACAGCATTTGCAATCCGTGGAGAAAAGATGGTCCTGGGACACTTGACCATCCATTTGGTAATAAGAACACCAGAACCCAAATTCTTTCCTTCATCCAATAGACTCCAGATAGAAGAATGTGAATATATTTTAAGTGATACAGATACAAGAAGAAGACATGCTTGAATATTTTTATTATCTTTGGTTGGGAAAGGCCTTCTTCTTTTTCTTCTTCTTCTTCCTTTTTTTTTTTTTTTAAAGATTTTATTTATTTATTTGACAGAGAGACAGCAGGGGGAAAGGGAGAAGCAGACTCCCCACTGAACAGGGAGCCCAAGGTGGGGCTCGATCCCAGGACCCTGGGATCATGACCTGAGCTGAAGGCAGCTGCTTAATGACTGAGCCACCCAGGCGCCCGGGAAAGGCCTTTATTAGTGTTTCAGCCCATTTATATGCTTCAGATTTGCATTGCTGCGGAGCTCGTCTAGAAGTTACAGAGGACTGTCTGCAAGACTGCCTTGTACCAGCCACACTCTCGTGGGCCCCAAAAAGGACATTTAACTTCTTTGAGCTCTACCACATCTTTACTTTTGCTTCCCTTGATTGAAAGCCCCCATCTACCAAAACGCAGTAGCACGTGGAAATATCAGAAACCACATAGTTAAAATTAGACTCTGTAAAAATGTGAAAGTTCACAAAATCATTCTAAGCAAAATCGCAAAAATCATTCTAAGCCAGTATTTAAGGGCCTTCTAAAAGGAAGCGAGGAAGCCTAATTCTCTTCTGAATTAGCATGGGTGGTTCTGCCCCTAATAGAAAGCCTCCTAACTAACCCTTTGAATTCAGAAAAATATTATAGCTTATTTTCTCCAACCTCCAACGGTTCTAAGATTTGGCATAGCTTTCAAGTACAGAGCAAGTCAAAGAACTACGTTACCTGTGACTTCACCCTAATAGAAATCAGATATTTTTATATTATTGTTTTGGTCATTGCAGCTAGTTAGCCTTACCCCTAAATTCCAAATTTATGGTAGTTATCAGGCCCATTACTAGAGCTTCCTATTTGATGAGGTAAGAAAGGCATGTGTATATATATTTCTGTACTTCAAATTTGTTTCTAGAAACTATTTCGACAAGCATAATTTATATAGTCGGTTTCTTTTACGATCTTATGTATTTTGTTTCATGCATTTAAAATAATCTGAAAGGAGGTCCATGGGCTTCCAAAGATTGTCCAGGAAGACTGTGTCACAGAAAAGGTTCAGAACCCTGCCTTAAGGTGACGATTTCCATGGGACAGACAGCTGTCACACACATGTTCTTGATGGGGAGCAGGCCTGCCCAGAGCTCTACACTCATTGGGTGGGGGTGAAGGGGCTTTTGGCCCTCTGGAAGTGAGCATGGCAAGCGGAGAGGGTGCCGGGCATCCGGGCTCCTAGCTCCCAGGTAGCCGGTCTTGCTCCAGCTTGGAAGACCCACGTCCCAAAGCTGATGTGCTTCAGTGACTTTAGAGTGGTGACTTCTCTGTTGAAGGGACTGTCCCATTTTAGTTGAGGATAAGAATAACTAATTTTTATGGGGTTTCAGGGAGCCCTTTTACCCTCAGAGACTGGAACTGAATCACCAGCTGACAGCCTTAATATTACCAAAAGCCTTAGAAATCAGGGAGAAAAACATTCCCTTATCAGATAAATAAAATCTGAAGAGACCATTAAAATGACTGGGGAGGGGTGACTATTTGGCTCCACTATCAGCAGAAGAATTGCAAACAAAAGCAAGATTTTTTTAAAATGCTTATCAATTTGACGAGGTTTAAAAAAGTGATAAGACTCTGATAAGGATATGGAGAGGTAAACAACCATGGCTTGTTGGTGGGAACGTAAATTACTATACCTTTTTTTGGCAAGCGAAGCTTAGTGATATTTATTAAAAGTGTTCTTTGTATATCTCCTCACCCCAGTAATCTCCCTCTTAAGAATTTACCCTCAGGAGCTTATCATAAATACATAAACAAATATATGTTCTGGAACATTTATCACTCTCCTGTTTATAGTAGCCAAAAAATGCGGAGGCCGCCTCGATTTGTTCATGCTGCAGTAGGGGAATTCATCAAGATAACTGGCTTTGTCTTCCCTGTATGTTACCACCAATTCCAAGAAAGTGGGCAGGCTTCCTTGCCTTTGGGGTGCTGTAGAGCAAGAAGAAGTTGCCTTCTGAGAAGTTCTTCCCTGGCTTTTTGGTTTTTAGAGAGTGAGTTCATGTTCAAGGGGTTAAGCTAGAGAGAAGAAAAGTGACACAGAATCGCACAGGCAGAAGGGAGGAGGTCCCCAGAGAGGAGACAGGACTCTGGGGGTCCCTTGCATTGTGGGGATCTGTGCTCTGCTCCTGCAGTTTGTTCAGGGGTGAGAAGGGAACGGAGGCACCTAAGGGATGCTCAGCCTGGGCCATCGGACCCCACCAACTGCAGCAACAATGACCAGCTCTAAGTATCAAGGTCGCCAGACTTCAGAAAGCGTTCAGGCGGAGTGGGTTTGCATCTCTGCGGCATGTCCAGTGGGTTACTGATCAGGGTGATGTCTCTGTACACGTAAGACCCCTTATGTGTCGGGGGGCAGGGGTTAGAGTAGGAGGGGGGTAGGTATCAGTGGGGACTGCCTGTGAACCCCATCCCCACCTGCCCCTGCTGTCTGGATGGAAGTAGAGAGTAGGATTTCATTTTATTTAAAGAAATAACCAAATATCCCAGCTTTCTACCTAACACAACCCAGTTTTCTTACTTGTCAAATCAGCTACGATGTATTTACTATGGACTAAATCTCTTTTTTGATAACTTTGTGGTGAAAGTGTCACAAGGGGTTAGAAAGCCATGGCTGTCCCCTGAGCCCCAGTGTCACACCAGCCAGGAGAGAGCAGATAACTCTCCGTAAAGGTGCTCACGTTCAGTGAAACTAGAACCAGGTTAAAATGGTGCACTGGTGTGGCAGTCACAGAAGCCACATGCAAACTTAAGGGAAATTAAGGGCAAACTGCTGCATGGTTCTAAAGAACGAGATCTAGTGCACAAAGAACAAAGGAAAACACCTTATGAATAGAGGGAAACAGGAGGTCTACGGAAACTCCGTATCCACTTTCCACTCAGGAGGTAGAAGTGGGGTTAGAACCCGTTCCAGTCCAGTCCATGGGGGCGCGTCTTGGGCTTCCATGGGTTGCAGCTGGATGTTCCAGAAGAGCTAAGGAAGTGCAAAGAGCTTCTACATCTTTCAAAGCAATGGGGGCAGAATTTGTCCCTTAGAGGTTTGGACAAGGATTAGGTCAACAAGTAGAGGGTCATCAAGCCTTAAAATCAGGAGAGAGTATGCTCTATTGACACGG
Source organism: Mustela putorius furo (assembly GCF_011764305.1). Lineage (NCBI taxonomy): Eukaryota > Metazoa > Chordata > Mammalia > Carnivora > Mustelidae > Mustela > Mustela putorius. The sequence continues at coordinate 2,918,285 of NW_025421294.1, forward strand.
TTTCTGGTACAGGGTTTGAGAGCTTCAGACCAGAAAATCTTTATAGCTCTGGTTCCAGAACTGGCTTTATGAAGTTACTCTGAATTCAAACCTGATTCCCCTTTGCAAATTAAGACTGCTCAGCCACAGTCACGCTTAGAGCATGGTTATATAGTCAGCTTACAGGAAAACCTGGTCAAAATATAAAGGGTAACTAACAGTGTGCTTTTATTTTTGGTTTGGGGCTAAAATGAGTAAAATCAGTAATTGCTTTTTTTCTTTGCCTCCTATCTACTTCTACATATGAGGGAGACTGAATGGGCAAAACAGGCTTATCTCAGGGTAGAGGAAAAACCCTCATAGGACAAGGTGAAGTCAATCCTGGGGTCATCCGTGGATCCTGAGTACCCTGATTTGGTGTTAACCAAGCCCTTACGCTTCCTGTCCAGGATGCCTCTGATGGTGTTGATAAATTTATTACCTCATTCTTAGCACTGAGCTCAAGACAGAGATGCCCAGAGCTCTCAGGAGGGACCTCATCTTTACTCCTATGTGGAACAATTTGGTCATCTTCTGTATTTTCTATAGATTAAAGACGCTAGAAGCCACACCCTAGATATGGTGTTTACACAAGATATGTGGTAGCCAGTTGTGGGAGATGATGTGATTATGCCTTGATGGATTTCCTACAGGCATCTACGTCTCTCTTATCCCAATCAAAAGCCCGGTAGGACAACATCAAGCTAAAATGTTCCTTATGGACTTATGGCTGATACAAATAAAAGAAAATTAGGTTCCTCTTTTTCTTCTTACAAAAAATTTTCAGTGCTCTGGTAAGGCAGGTGCCACAAAGCTTCATGAGAATGCCACGTGCGCAAGAAGCTGTCAAAAGATTAAGTTGGTTGAAGAGCGCTGCCCAAAGACTGGTAGACAGATGATCAGCTCAGGGCATAAGGCCATTCTCCTCACATAGTAATTAAACATTCTTTAGATTGGAAAAGAGCAAAAGGGCAAAAAGATGATTACACACGTGGACTCTCAGTCAACTGCAAGAACCCAGGTGACGTGTGCATATGCAGCTTTTTTAAACTGCAATGTCGTAAGAGCGCTTTGTTTGGCCTGTTATCTCAGGTGCTGGATGTCTGTCTGGATCCTTGACTGCAGCGGTCACTGCAGCAATTCCTCTAAAAATCTGCCTTATATCTTTAGCAGAGATGAGGCCTGTGATGTATGTGTTATTATTACGTGTATGAATTCATTTAGTTCCATCATCAATCCCTGAAGTATTTAATCTAGCTTTGTGACCCATAAGCTTGCCCTGGGTCATGTGGCCGGTGAGTAGGAGAGGTAAGGATCAGGACTACGTCGGTCTGACACAAAAACCCTATTTTTAAAAAAACCACAATTTGCTAATATCATCCATGTTGAGTACCTTCATTTGCGCTAGGGTTCCTAGTTTCTGTAGCTTCTCTTCTCTGAGCTGTGTCTGACAAAAAAAATGGAAACAGCCTTTGAAAGTAAGAGAGGGGCGCCTGGGTGGCTCAGTTGGTTAGGCCGCTGCCTTTGGCTGAGGTCATGATCCCAAGGTCCTGGAATCGAGTCCTGCATCGGGCCCCTTGCTCAGTGGGGAGCCTGCTTTTCTCTCTGCCTCTGCCTGCCTCTCTCTTTGCTTGTGCTCTCTCTCTCTCTCTGACAAATAAATAAATAAAATCTTAAAAAAAAAAAAAAAAGACAGTAAAATGTGAACCACAATAAAGTTACTACAAAGAAAGTTACTGAGAAAGTTACAGTAACTGCCATGCCTGTTCATTTTTTGTACTGGAACCATTAAAAAAAATACACGGGGATAGGCTCTAACTGAATAGAAATGTCCTGTCCAGAATGTGAGGGAGCGTGTGAGGGTTTCGGGCCATGGACAGAGAGGCCTGTCATGGGCCTTTTAATGGAGACAGGCTTGTTAATCTGTGGCATGTCAGAGCCTGAACACCCGTGTGTGACGGGCCTATCAGTTTACTGAAAGGCATCCCACACGCCCATCCCTGGAAGGGCGACAAGAGCCCCTGCAGCCAGCTGAGCTGGGTGCCAGCCCCCAGACACCAAGGCCAGTCCTCCCAGGGGAGAGGGTGACAGAAGGGCAATGGCACGATGGGGCACTGGCAGTCTGTGCGAGATCTGAGACTGTCCCAGAGTTACGCATGGAATCTGCAACATGTGACCTCCTTCGTGTTCCCTTCTTGGGATGCTTGATGACATACGCCCCAGAGCAGAGTCCTCAATAAATGTTGACGCTTGTGACAGGATTTCCATAACAGCACACCACACGTGTGTTGCCCAGGCTATTAAAACAGGTGCGATAGAGGAATATATTGGAGAGGATGTTTCGTTTTAGCAATTCATGGCCTCATAGAAATGGCTCATGCAATGTTAGGGCTAGGAGGCATATTACAGACTACAGACACTCCAGCTCCTTCCTTTACAGATGATAAAATAAGTTCTAAAATAGTATGACCTCTCTAAGGTTAGATATACTTATTTAATATAAATTCTACATAAGTGTCAATTGAAAAAACATGTCGGGAAGACCCGTACTTGTTTTTAGAAAGATCTTATTTTGGAGGTAGGATCCCATGTCAGGTTTGAGGTCTGCCAATGCAGATTTTCTACCCCAGTTAGGATGTGATAGGAAGAAAGTGTAATCTGGGCCTTCTGAACACTTCCCATAAGGTAGCCATTAGGACTGTGCCTTGAGCAGACAAGCATCAACAGATACTGATTACCATTATTATTATTCCTAACAGTGGCTTGTGACTATCATTGATCCAAACATTTTTGACGTAATACCTCTGATTTGTCAAACATGTTTAAGCACATTTCCCCAAAACCTGTATCTGCATTTACATTTTAAATTATTGTGTGAACTGCTTGACATATTATTTATGTCATAAAAATGCATGACATAAAATCAAAAAGATAAAATAAAGATTCAATAGACTTGCATACGTGGGGTTCATTTTACCCACCTGTGCCTTTTCTGTGTGTGTTTCATTTTTCCATATTGACCAGGAAACGGGAAGACAAATATTAAAAAAAAGCCTTTTCTATCTCTTTTTCTTAGTGATTGTCTTGTGGGACAACCTTTGTGTTCTACCTCGAAAGTAGAGAGCTCAACTACTCACTTAATACATTAGGTTCTTTCCTAAGAACCCAAAGGTGGCTTTCCAGGAGAGTGTCATGTGGCAGCAGATTACCCTCCAAGAAGGGTTTGCAAAAGGAGAGGATGGCCATGCTAATCTGTGTGTCCATAGTATGGGGAACTAGCAGGAGATGTGTTCTGAGCTCTGCCATCATTACAATCCCTTGTCCTTCCTTCCTGAGACCCAATAATTCACTGAGTTCAACTAATTTTTCTAACATCAGCCACATATTGTTAGGTCTATTTAGATGCTAGATAGAGTTACCAAAGGGCTATGGTGGCATTTTCATCTCATCCTCTGATAGGACAGAAGTTAAAAAAGGAACAACAAACACAGAGCCGAGAGAATCATGAGACTCCTTCATCAAGTCCCTGGCAGCCGGAACAAAAGACTCAGCTTTGGCTGAGGGACACAAACATGCTGTGGGACTTCAGTATCGCACAATCACCACCAGACTTTGCAGACGATCTGGAGAATCTATGCGGGGAAAAAAGCATTCAGCTGATGAGCAATTTAAAGGCTTTTTTAAAAGGACAAAGTAACACTTAGAAAGTGTTAAGGGGTGCCTGGGTGGCTCAGTCGTTAAGGGTCTGCCTTCGGCTCAGGGCATGGTCCCAGGGCTCTGAGATTGAGCCCCACATCAGGCTCCTTGCTCTGCAGGAAGCCTGCTTCTCCCTCTCTCACTGTTCCTGCTTGTGTTCCCTCTCTCATTGTGTCTCTGTCAAATAAATAAATAAAATCTTAAAAAAAAAATAAGGTGTCCAAAGCAAGGAGCAAGCATCCCCACTGAACCAAGGCATTCCCATCAGAGCCAAAGGCATCCTGAGTAGAGGTCAGATTCGGGCTCGGTCAGAACATGGTCCCGGAATCCCAGGGCTGAGAGTGGCTGCCTGCCCTTAGGTGAGGAGGAACCTGGCCTCAACATTGGTGTGGATCCTCTGGAGGTCATCGCTCCCAGGTACGGATCAGGAACTGTCTGCTCTTTAAAGAAACTCTGCTTCCAGCACTTTTTACCATGCCGTCCTGTTACCTTCATAAAATTCTGAGTTAAAGTTCTTCTTGGGTCTTATTTTTTATGGATAGATTTGGCAATTGCTACCTGCCTTTTAGAACTAAGATTCTAGAAGCTGGAGGGGGACAGAATACTGCACTATACCCCGTTTCTCATTCGTCTGATCCCAAGTGCCTAGCACAGCACGCGCCAGTGCTCACTTTTGTGTGTTGAACTTTTGAGCTGATCTAACCAGTTCTTGGCAACTTCTCTGCTCTCCTGAAGCTTTCCCATTCCTGGCACGTGAGTCTTAGCAGCCTCTGAAGCTATTTAGGCTTATTCTTACTACTTCATGCTCTTGCTTCAGTCCCAACCCTGGTGCCCTCCACTCCTGTCATCCCCCAAACACAACCTTTCTAAAAATCCCTGCTCAGGATTTACGCTCTCCAGGGATCTCGACCGGTGGCTGCTATATTTTGTATCCCTTCTTGTATGGTGAATGGGTAGCACCACAAAGCTCCTGCCTGATTTCCCCGAACTGGTTCTCTCATTGTCCTAACGATAGGAACATACCCCCAGGGAGATCCTGGGGGACACACACCAGCCTGGAAGGCAGGAGACCTGGGTTTGACTTTCAGCTTATCTTCTAATTAGTTTTTCAGCCTGGAGTAAATCACTGTCCCTTTTGGAGAACTCCTTCCTCCTTTGTTAAATAACAAGATTCCAGAGTTGAAATTTTATGATGGCTTCCCCACTTCACTGTGAGTTTTTCAAGGGCAGGGATCCCGCCATTTATTGATTTTTGTAATAGTAGCCGCACATTTGACAGCAGCTCCAGAATATTTGCATAATTCTGATGGTGACCAACTAAAAATGAATGTCTGAGTCTCAGTTTTAAGGCTTAGTACATGCAGTGCTTGAAGGCTGTTTGAAGAAAAGGTACTGTAAACATGAGTGAGGAGGAGGCAGGGCCCTGTGGCCAGAGCTGGCTGACCTGCTTCTAGTCCTGCTCTGCCCCACCCCCAACAGGTGTCTGCCTCTTGCCTCTCTGGCCTCGCCCCGTCCTCTGAAAAGCTGGATGGTTGACGAGGACAGCTCTTCTCACTTTATTTCCCTGGAATAGCACTGGCTTCTATCTTTGGCAATTTATTTTCCCAGACCTTGTCCAGCCTACGTGCCTTACTGAAATCAGGAGGCTCTCAAACACGAAGGACAAATGTGGGCTGTAGAAATTGTGGGATGTGCTCGGAGATGCCCAAACTATCCAACCCGCCGTCCCTGGGGAAGTGGCCAAGTGACAGGAAATTCAAGGAAGTAACTGAAGTGGGGGGTGGCGGGGGAGGGGAGAAGGAGCAAAACACAGCTGCTCATTTAGTCCTTCGCCACCATGGCACCAGGAGACATGCCGTTCTGTCCGCTGGGGGAAAGGTGACAAGAAACCTGAGACCAGGGACCTTAATTAGCAGTGTAGCTTGCATGGACACCTCAGACCCCATGTTTTCCTCCAGCCTGATTACACAGCTTAACACTTAGAGACCCAGAAGAGTGTGCTTCGCTAACCAGAGGACACTGACAAGAAATATGTCAGAGCTAGTCAGTCTCCAGCTTCACACTTATAAACTTCTTTTAGGGCCCCAGTCCCCTCTCCCATCGAAATATAAACTGTACATGGTTGGGGATCTTGTCTGGTGTTTCTACTCCCACATTCCTCACACTCGGCCCTGTGCCCAGCAACAACAAAGGCTAGACAATGTTGCTAAATGAATGAATGAATTTGCTTGTTAACAACCATGGCTATTTTAATGAACAGCACTTACTAGGAGACTTACAAAACTGGAACTATACTGACATAAAGTCTGAAATTTAAAATCATAAGAGGTGGGGTGCCTTGGTGTCTCAGTCAGTTAAGTGTTTGCCTTCGGCTCAGGTCATGATCCCAGGGTCCTGGGATCCCTCTGCTAGGCTCCCTGGCTTGCTTCTCCCTCTGTCTCTGCCTTTGGCTCCCCCTGCTTGGGCTCTTTCTCTCTCTCTGACAAATAAATAAAATCTTTAAAAAAATCATAAGAGGCATGTGTCTAGATTATAATGGTAGAGGGCATACATCTAGATAATATTATGTATCTACCTCTGGATAACAAATGTCTACTTTCTTTTCTCAAAAGGAATGCTCAAAGAACAAGGTTGGAACAGAGACAGCTAAGGGAAGAGAGGGGAAGGCCATGACACAGACTTGGAGATTCTGCTCTAAGCCTGACACCTGTGTCCCTGACCAGCTGCCTGGCTAAACACGTTTCAGGGCAAGGGGTTATGCATTCTGTTGAGGAAGGAAGTCTTTACAGTTCTTAGCTCTCTCTGTGGAAGGCCTTCATTGGCACCATGTTCACTCACAACAGGCTTTCACATTTTCCTAGCGGCCCCTCTGTCCCCTCCAGCCCCACCCAGAAGGTTGGGGCTGCTGAGTGACAGTTTCATGAGCCTCACACTCTCTGGTGGGAGCGACACTGAGCTGGTGAGTCCAGTGATCACAGCGCCTCTGACCGCAGGTGCACCCAGCTTCGAAAGCTTCATGGCTGGGGCACGGCGGAGTGAGGACAAGTCAGGGCTGCCGGCAGAGAGGCTTCAGCAAATGTGTCACTCAGGAGCTGTGCCCTTGCTGCTTCACCAGAGCAAGAATAAGCAGGGCTTCTCCCCCACTTCCTACCCCGTGCAGTAAGCTTATGATGGAGACAGCATGGCCACTGAGCCCAGAGCCTGAAGGGGAGAATTGTCCTCTCAAAGCTTGTCTAGGTGCAGAGACCAGAAGCCTGGGAACCCATTGGGTGGGGAGATCCAGCTCACTACCTACCTACAGCAGAGTCTGACATTCCTACTTCATTCTGGCACAGATGGCCCAGAGCAAGATGGGGGAATGGAGGGAGCAGGAAAGTCATGGTCAGAACCCAAAGCCAGAGATCCTATCGGGGTTCATGGAGACCCTGTGACTCTGCCATTCTTGGTGGGCGTATGTGGGGTACTAATAGCTCTCGGGACAATCTGAGCACAGACCCTAAGAAAATCTGCATAACTTTTTCCATGCAGCAGAGGGAGAATCTGGGACAACTGTGGATTCGAAAACCCTTCACTCTTGGATATTACGTATCCTCTAAAACAAACAGATAAAAATCTACTTCATTACAGCATGCACACTTCTGGATTCAGGAAAAGTTTCCTTTGTTGAAGATAAAAATTGTCAACACACTAGAAATCTTCAGCTGGAGATTAAAATAAAGATAGATTAAAAATAAGATAGTGACCTCAAAGACAATTTTAGAAATTCTAGCAGCTAAATGTCAAATTTAATTCTTTTATAATTTCTCTTGCTTTTCTTTAGTCACAATTCCTCACAATTGAGACTTAAATATTTGTTGGCAAAATATGAGCACTCATTAATCTACATCATGTGATTGTAAAACTGATATAGGTCAGGTGTTAATGAAGCTGGAGGGGCACTCCCCTAAACTCTCCTGTAACACTGCCCGTGAAAAACGTGGAGTTAAAGTTCAGGTTCAAAGTTGAATTGAGTCATTATGTGTGTTGTGATACACAATAGCTATTATAAGCATTATCATCTTCAAATGATTATCAAACATTCCATAGCTTCCAACTCTATTACCACTTCAGCATGGTTATGAATGAGAAGTTCTGGAAAACCTTTTGGATACCAGTACCTGACAATGCTACTTAAAACTTTCTAATAGCCTTTTAAAAACAAAGGCAGTGTTGCAGAGAGAGAGTGAAAGAAAGAGAAAGAGAGAGAGAGAGAGAGAGAGATCTACAGGGACCAAAACCAGAGTGATACATGTATAACGGAGATACAGTTTACTCTGAAGGAATCTGCTCACACTAGGAACCTACAATTTGGGTTTGTAGGATGAACACAAAGACTCTGTCTGACATAAAGTGTGGAGAAAGAACTGAGACTTCCATAAAACCTATACTTAGGAAGGTTTATAGCTATAGTAAAAGGGTGGGATTAAAAAAAAAATCTGTTCCCTGGTAAAGAGAAACGACAAGAAATCTTGTCTTTTAAGGTATGGGCTTGGGTGAAAAAAAATCTCTCCAGAAAGTAATAACTGTGCATCTACCCATGCACAAACTATATATATATATATATATATAGATATATATATATATAAATGTATAAATTTATATTACTTGCATGGTCCAGGAAAACCCACTTCAACAAATTAAATGAAAAATATTTCTGGATCAGGGGTGCTGCAGGATGCTTGGGGAAAAAATGACCCAAATCCCTCCTGGAAGGGTACACCTCAACCCAGGGCTTTTAGAATCTGTGTGGATAAGAACAAGTGAATATAAGTTCCTTGTCATATTTTTCAAGAAAAATATGATGGCACAGGGACTCTTGCGTGGCTCAGTCATTAAGCATCTCCTTCGGCTCAGGTCATGATCTCGGGGTCCTATGATTGAGCCCTGCCTCAGGGTCCCTGCTCAGTGGGGAGTCTGCTTCTCCCTCTCTCCCTGCTCCCTGCCCCCCACAACTCATGCTCTCTTTCTCTCAAATAAATAAATAAAATCTTTTACACAAGTACATACCAACAGTGAGGAAAAATGTGATGGCACAAGGCTGGTGGTGTAGGAGAACCCAGCCTCTATCTCCCCACAAAGAGTGACAATTAGACAACTATTCATGAATGAAAATAGCTCTGGGAGAACTCAGGAGTTCACTGAAGAAGCTTCAGCAACACAGCAGAGCAAAAATGCCCAAGAAGCGCTGTACAAAGATGGAAGAATGGCTTTATCTTGCCAGCATCATGCCCTGCTGATGGCCCTGCTCAGTACTGAGAGGGAGCTTCCAGCTTTAGAGTGTTCCCATGCTGGGAAAAGGAGAGCAATGCGAGCAACCAGGTCCTCCAGGCTTTCAGGGATACTGCACAAGGGACCCAGTTCGTTTCATCCCACCCAGAGGCCAGCAAAGCTGACATGTCTATAGATGGCAAGGAACTACCAGTATCTGGCAGGCAGCCTGAGCGACCAGGGTTCCCAGGAGCCTGCTTTGCAGAGGGGACTGCAGTGGCCTTTGCTGAAGAGGACTTCACCAGGCCATACAGCTGCTGCACAGCCCACTAATTGTCATCATTGAATGCTTCATCATAGACCTCAGCAGCCTGCCCCCCAGGAGACTCCAGCAGCTTCTGCCCCAGAAGAAACTAATGACCAGGCCTGGCCACAATGATACCTCCAACGTTTTCACACCATAGGTTGTCATGGTTGCAGACACCAGCTGTCTGAGTCCATCCACACTCCCTTCCTCCATCCCTGCCAGAGCCCAGGATCCACACTGGCAGCCAACCCTGGCTTCTGGGGCTATGCATGTGTAAGACATCACATGAGGCCCTAGTAGCCAACCCCCACTCCCATGTATACACCCATGGCTAGCTCCTATAGCTGCACAAGTGCACATCAATAGCCAAGGCCCTCACAGTTGTTCGTGGACCTGGACATGGCCCTGACCTCTGTCATTGGACTTCATAAATGTATAGGCCTGGAACTAGCCCCTGTCACCATGCACCTGCACACCAACAGTTAAGACCCCTAGAGCTGCCTGTGCGTCCACATGCAGCCCTGACTCCTGCCAATGGTCTGTGCTGCCATGCAGGCCCTCAGCTAGCCCCTATAACTAGGTACCTGTTATGCCACAGCTACAACTCCCATTACCAGCCTCCATTGCTGTGTGCATACCTGTGACTAGCTCTGCCATCATACATGTACATATTCAGCCAGACCCTGCCACCACAAAGGCATATCTGGAACTGGCCTTGCAACAGCTTAATGTGTACACTCCCAGCTCTAGCCACCACTACCACCTGCTCCGGCCCCTAACTGCTGGGCCTAGAGGCATTGCTGAGGACCCTAAAAGCCCCTGAACCACTGTGGAGCAGCCCCTAACCACCACACCTCTCACTGAAGATCATGCAGTTGTTGATGTTGTGAACCCCAGCTGTCTGAGTCAATAAGACACCATGATGTCTAGACCTGAAGCTCCTACAAGGCCCCAAACTTAACAACACTCTTCATTACTAGGCCTGGGTCACAGCATTTCCAGCGTGCCCTCACACATAAAAATCTTTTCTTACTAAAGTCAGTCCATAAAGTCTGGAGAAGGTGACTGTTTATTCATATGAAAAACACCTGTGCAAAGTTACACAGGCCACACACACACACACACACACAAATCAGGGAAACATACTACCCCTAAAGGAACACAGTAAACTTCTAGTAGCTGTCCTAAAGAAATGGAGATCCTTAAACTGCCTGACAAAGAATTCAAAATAATTGTTCTAAAGAAGTTAGAGAGAACAAGAGAATAAATATAAACAACTTCATGAAATCAGGAAAACAATATAAGAACAAAATGTGCAGCTCAACAAATAGTAAACATAAAAAAAGAACCAAAGAGAAATTTTGGAGCTGAAGACAACATAAATGAACTGAAAAATTCAACCAAGAGCTTCAACAGCACATTCACCAAACAGGAGAAAAAAAATCAATGACACCCAATACACATCATTTGAAACTATCAAGTCAGAGGAGCAAATGAAAAGGAGTGAATAAAACCTACCAGACTTAGAAGATACTATTAAAAGAAACAGTCTGTGGATTATGGGAGCCTCAGGAGATGAGAGGAATAAAAGGGCAGAAAGCTTATTTAAAGAAATAATGGCTGAGAACTTCCAAATTTGGGAAAAATTTAAACATTCAAATTCATGAAGCTCACAGGTCTCCAAACAAACTCAACACAAAGACCTCTTTTCCAAAACATAATGGAACTGTCAAAAGTAAAAGAGAAAGAGAATCTTGAGGGACACCTGGATGGATCAGTGGGTTAAGCCTCTGCCTTTGGCTCAGGTCATAGTCTCATGGTCCTGGGATCCAGCCCCATATTGGGCTCCTTGCTCAGCAGGAAGCCTGCTTCCCCTTCTTTTTCTGTCTGTCTCTCTGCTTACTTGTAATCTCTATCTCTGTCAAATAAATAAATAAAATCTTTGAAAAAAAAAAAAGAAAATCTTAAAAAAAAAAGAATCTTGAAAGTAGCAAGAGGAAAGAAGATCACCACTTACAAAGGAAACCTTATAAGACTATCAGCAGATTTTTCAGCAGAAACCTTGCAGAAGAAAAGGTTGTGAGATGGTATGTTCAAAGTGCTCAAATAAAAAACTACCAACTAAGAGTACTTTGCTGGCAAATTTATCTTTCAAAAATAAAAGAGAATAGAGACTTGCTCAGGCAAGCAAAAACTGAGGGGGTTCAGCACCTCTAAGCTTGCCTTACAAGAATTGCTGAAATGAGTTCTTCAAACTGAAATGAGAGGATGCTAATTAGTAACATAATACATGCAAAAATATAAAACATACTGGTAAAGGTACACATATATAAAATTCTCTAACAATGGAATGTGGTGATGTGTTAATCACTTAATCTAGCATAAAGGTCAAAGAATAAAAGTATTTTTTTTAAGATTTTATTCATTTATTTGACAGAGAGAAAGAGAGAACACAAGTAGGCAAAGAGGCAGGCAGAGACAGAGAGGGGGAAGCAGGCTCCCTGCTGAGCAGAGCTCCATGCAGGGCTTGATCCTAGACCCTGAGATCATGACCTAAGCTGAAGGCAGAGGCTTAACCCACTGAGCCACCCAGGCACTCCAAAGAATAAAAGTATTAAAAATAACTATAATACAATGATTTGTTAATGGATACTCAGTAAAAGAAAAAGTAGATTGTGACATTGGTAACATGAAATGTGTGTGCATGGGGGGAATAAAAGAGAAGGGCTTTTGTATGCAATCAAAGTTAAATTGTCATTAGTTTAGACCACTACATTTAGAAGAAGTTTTATGTGAACCTCATGGTAACACAGCAAAATCTATAACATTTACACAAACAATAAAGAGAAGGAAACCAAAGCATAGCACTATGGAAAAATCATTAATTCTCAAAGGAAGAGAGGAAGAAAGGAAGAAAGGAAATATAAAACAGCCAGAAAACAGTAAGGTGACTTCAGGAAGTCTTATTAATAATTCTTTAAAGGTAAATGGATTAAAATCTCCAATCAAAAGGCATGTGGTGGCTGAATGGATAAATAAGACCCAATTAATGCTGCCTATAAAAGATTCACTTTAGTTTTAAGGAGACATACAAGCTCAAGGTAAAGGGATGGAAAAAGATACTTTATGCAAATGGAGACCAAAAGAGAGCAGAGATAGCTATACTTATATCAGCCAAAATAGACTTTAAGTCAAAAACTATAACAAAAGACCAAAAAATTACATGATGATAAAGGGTCAATTCATCAGTAAGATTTAATAATTATAAATAAATATGTATCCAACATGGGAGCACCTACATATGTTAAACAAATGCTAGCAGATCTGAAGGGAGAAACAGATGATACGATAAAAGTAGGAGATTTGAACATTCCCACTTTCGACAACGGATAGGTCATCCAGACTGAAAATCAGCATAAAGACACTGGCCTTAAACTATACTTCAGATCAACAGATCTAACATTCATGTACAGAACATTTCTTGAAACGGCAGCAGAATACACATTCTCCTCAAGCACATATGGAATATTCTCTAGGATAGATCATATATTAGAACACAAAACAAGTCTTCATAAATTTAATTAGATTGAAATCATGCCAAGTATCTTTTCCAGCCACAATGGTACAGAACTAGAAATTGTTAACAGAAGGAAGACTGGGAAATATATAAATGTGTGAGGATTAAAAAGCACACTCCTAAAAAACCAACGGGTCAAAGAAGATACCAAAAGAGAAGTCAGAAAGTGTTTTCAAACAAACAAAAAGTGGAAACACAGCATACCAAAATTTACAGGATTCAGCAAAAGCAGTTCTAAGAGTAATATTTATAGTGACAAATGCCTACTGAAGAAGGCAGAATTTCAAGATCATGAGAAAGGACAGAGAATGATATAATGTATCCCTTAAGTAACCTCTGCTGTTTATCCAAGAAAAATTCAGATCACCATTGTAGGAAATATAAAAAGGAAAAACATCAAATGCTAAATAGTTGGATTTATGGAGCATGTAGGGAATTGATTTTATTCAGGAGGACCCAGATGAATATACTCTGTATGTCAAGGTTAAAGCCCTATTCTTGATAGTGTCAAAAGGTCTTTTCTAATTAAATTCAATCCATAAAGTCTGGAGGAAGTGACTTTTTTTTTTTTTTTTCAAATGCACAGACACCTGTGTAGCCCAGGAGATGACAGGCTAGGCTAAGGAACCAGTACCATCTTACTAAGTACTTTGGCTCCAAGAAATGTGTTGCTCCCAATCTGAGATTCCTAACTGATGTGTCACAATGATTAGAGATATACCACAAGACATTGATGCTGTTATTGTTGTTGCTTTAATTTTACTTGCTTGTTTTAAAATAAAATATAGATACAGAAAATTTCACACACAATAAATATATATCTTAAGACCATTGTAAATACTGAAACAGGCCATGAGGCAGTGTCAGCCAACCCAGAAGCCTTATTATGGTCATTCCACAGAGATGGGATAGATGCCCCCATACAAAATTGAGTTTGGATATTGAGAGGGTATGAAAAAATTTCTCCCATCATAGGCTTTTTGGGTTCTAGGTTTTCAGTCCTAGGAGGTCTGAAAATGGCTTGCGTAGTTTGAAATTCTTGGAGATTCCAACAGAGAGAGAGAACATGGAATTTCTCACTGGCTTGCCCAGATGTGGGGCAGAATGAAGAGGGTGTGGTGGGGCTTGAAACATCAAAATTGGAGTCTTCCTCCTTATTATAGCTCTCAGTGTGTCCAGCATATTATAGCCCTTCCTCCACTCCACCCCACCCCAAATAACTACCACTAGGTCTTTTACAGAAATCACTTTCTTGCATTCTTGATAGTTTTTCATTATGCAGCTATTAATCTCTAATGTTTAGAGAAAAATTCCACATGTCCTTTAGATCTTCTTAAATCTACATGTTCTCTTTCCATCTCCTTCTTTTCCTTCCATTTTTCTGTTGAGGAACTAGGGCATTTGACTTGTACAGTTTTCTGCATTCAGGATTTTGTTGACTGTATTTATGGTTTCATACAACATGTTTCTCTATTTTCTCAATTTCCTGCAAATCGGCAGCTGGATCCAGAGGTTTGATAAGACTCCAGTCCATCATTCTGACTACAAAGTATAGTTGGGTTAAATCCATAACCGAAGCTTGCTAGTACCTATGAAAAGGACATAATGGTAGATGGACTTTGGGTTAGGTAACAGTGGTAGATGGACTCTGGGTTAGGTAACAGTGGAAAAGTGGACCTTTGCAAACCTTGCTTATTATGTACCTGATCCCACATGCTTAGAATATATAAGATACACTGATTTATGCGATCATGTTTGGACGGGCTCAGAGACCTTGAGCGCTGACAAAACTCTGCTTTATTTCTTTTGATTTGCTTTCTTTTCTTTTAAAAATAAAATAGGCAAGGAAGCCACAAAATGCAAATAAAAACAACTGAGCTTTCAACAAAAGACATAATTTAACAATTCTTCCAACTTGGCAAGCAGAATAAAAGCTCTTCAAGTAAACAAAGATGCTACAAAAACTGCTTGTCAATAGCATCCACTGGTCAGGGTTCAGAGAAGTTGAAAAATAAGCACTGGAATTTTCTGAGTGCCCCAAGATCCAGCGGTATCTTTTGATGATGTGTATGGTGCTTTGCTTTTACAGGTGAGGGGTACTGGATGATGTATTAGTTTCCCAGGGCTACCATAATAAAACACCATAAACTGAGTGGCTCTCTGTTCAGAAATATATTCTCTCATAGTTCTAGAGGCTAGGAGTTCAAAATCAAGGAGTCAACAGAATTGAGTCCTTCTGGAGTCTCTGAGGTAGCATCTGTTCCATGCTCCTCTCCCAGTTTCTGCTGGTTGCCAGCAACCCTTGGATTTGCCTCGCTTGCAACCATACCACCCCAAAACCTGCCTCTGTGGTCGCATGGCTTTCTTTCCTCTGTGTGCCTCTGCGTGTCCTTTCCTCCTCTTACAAAGACATCAGTCATGAATTTAGGGCCCACTTAATCCAGTATGGCCTCAACTCAACCAATGACATTTGGAAAGAACCCATTTCCAAATAGGTCACATTCTCAGGTTCTGGATGGGCATGGATTTGGGGAAGGGGGGCACTATTCAACTCATTACAAATAACTTCAACTTTGTAACTCATGCCTGAAACTTCCAGCCTTTCAGAAGCCTACCAGTGGTAGTTGTGTTTTATTGTTAATAACTGAATAATATATAATCTCTTGATGTCTTCCCCTGACCTTGGTTTTCCTTTTATTTGTTTCATTTGAAAGTCCTGTTTCTTTTGTTGTTCTCATTGCTATATATTTCTATCTCCTTTAAGGAATGAAAAATAAGATTCCTAATCAAGGACTCTGAATGATACATTCATGAAAATGTAGAGACTCCTGTTCTTGTATTTGTACCATTTGACACTATTTTTGCCTTCCTACTTACTGTGCAATGCCTGCCAGTGGCAACATTTTTCATGGCACTGAGAAAAATGTTGAAATTGGCAAATCTTAAGCACTGAATAAAAAAATCAACATTGCCCATTTGGACTAGAATTTTATATATAAGTACTCTGACCTGGGAAACTTCAAGGAATGATATATTGGTCTTTTCCTCTTTATACAAGGCGTCATTGTTACTGGGAATTTATTTTTACATTTCCTAAAGCCAAAGATGCTCCAAAATATTAAATTCTTTTAATCATTCTTCTTCCTGCCACCTGACAGACTACTCAAGAATTATCCATAAAATACTTCTGTTGAGGGAGTTACACAACTTCTTCGATGAAATTGCTAACCACAATTTAGCTTTATGCTCATGTCCTAAAGGCATGGTGATTTTTCTCCCCACTGGGATTCACGGTTACCTGTGAGCATCATCGAGAAAAAGACAGGGCAGGAGTTAATACTCCAGGGCTTTAGAAAAGCAACTGACTCTGTTTCCATGTGTATGAAAAAAAATCAGATAGACAATGAGACTATCAGCCCTTACAGTGTCTTTCAGATACTCTACTTTCCACAGATTTTCCTGTTTTGGTTTTGGTGTGCCCACAAATCTCTAAGGAGATAAGCCATTATGTCAATTAGGATTGGATTCAACTCTATCTAACAAAATCCAAACTAATGGTGGTTTAAATAAGACAAAAAATGTTCCCTCTCTCTCTCTCCCCCTCATTCCCTCTCTCCCTACTTTCTCTGTTTCACTCCATGCTTTCTCCCTCTCCCCTAAGGGAAACTTGCAGGCAGGCAGCTCAGAGCAGGTGTATCTGAAGCATGATGCTGTTAGGGACTCTGACTCCTTCTATCTCTACCAGAGCTATGGGTGGCCTTGTTCTTCACAGCTCAAGATTACCTTCTCCCTTTCTTCCATCATATGCTTCTCAGACAGTGGTATGGATGGAGGACAGAAGAGAACACCCCCTTCTTTAAAGGAGATTTTCTAGTACAAACGTAAGCTTCCATTTCTTTGGATGGAACTTGGTCACAGAATCCCATCACAGTCTGAGCCTTGGAAATGTAGTCTTAACTGGGTAAAACATTAGCAGTTAGACATAGACTTGCATGGTAAAGAATGAACAATTCAATTTGATTTTCACATAATCAAATTTTTTTATATACACATACCATATTTGGGACACCCTCATGGTAATTTTTTTTTTTCCGTCAAAGTCAAGTTTATTTTGGCAAACTGTATTTTTATTTTCTAACTCTGAAAACCCTAGGGAGAAATCAGGGGTGTCATACCCTAAAAGGAAGAAGGAAATGGAAGGTCTCTGGCACAGTGATTTAAAAGACCTGATGCGATGAAATGTTATGGACTTTGAGATAGGGAATGGGATAACTGGGGACCAGATCTCCTGAAATCATCTTCTCTATCTTCACTAAAAATCTACAGTCAAAAGTCTTTACCAATAAAGTCTATGATTGGGACTATCACGCAAATTACTTAACCTCTCAAATCTAATATTTGTCAGCGAGACTGTAAAGTATTTCACATGATTTTCTGCATATGCAGTTTGCCTGTTGATTGAAAATTTACTTTTGTAAGTTGCCTTTACAGTTCCATAGTAAAAAAACACACTCTTCCTTATAGTGGGTCAGATCTTTGAGTCTGACACAAGGTGTGACCATGCTCCTTTGTGAATGATCCCTTTCTTACCTGTCATAGATGATAAATGTTTATTCCGACTTACCATTTATTTAACTCATTCAGTTTACCTTGGACTATGAGAGGAGGTCTGAGAGACCCCTAGGTCTGTTTCTGGCACAGACTGGGCTTCCTAAATACAGAAGCACTTTCTGTTAGATCGCAAGGTCATCTTTGAACGGACCAACCTTTGTTCCTAAATGGGCCTTCAGTAATCGAGGCTGGGCCTGAATCACAGCAGAAGAGGAACACTTTGCTTTTCTTTCTCCATCTGGTGGAGAGCAGCAAGCTACATCTGGGAGAAAAAGCCACACTACCCACACTCTCCTACCTTTACATCCTGGCCTGCACACGGACTGCCAGTAATTTTATCTGGTAAAGATACACTTAAACACTTTTTCTCGCTTACCTGCCTCACTTTTCATCCTTAGCTATCTCTCCAGGATATCTGTTCCTTTGACTTTATTTTTATTTTTTATTGTTTAAAGATTTCACTTGTTTATCTGAGACCGAGAGAAGGAGAGGAAGAGAGCACGAGGGGTGGGGAGAGGAAGAGGGAGAGGGAGAAGCAAACTCCTTGCTGAGCAGGGAGGCCGACGTGGGGTTCAATCTCAGGATCCTGAGATCATGACCCGAGCCAAAGACAGACACTCGACTATCTGAGTCACCCAGGTGTCCCTGTTCCTCTGACTTTATCAAGAAAATTTTATAGCAAGTTTTCAAATTATAGCCCCCGCTTTTTCCCTTCAAAACATAGGGTAACAAAGAATGACTAGAGTATTTGGGATTATTGCTTTTCTTATCCCTTTGGTTTTTGAAACTACTGAATGATCCATAATTCACTTCTAGGCACGAATACTCTTCTTCTGGCTGCCCCTAAGTCATGATAAGGAAAAAAAATATCCTCAGAGAACAAAATGAGAGGCAACATATTTGTGGCTCAAGCTAGATGAATGGAAAAGAACAGAACGCTAAGTGGATTAAAGATGATTCTGGGTAAGGCTCAGTGATTGAATGGTCGCCCAGTTTATATTAAAGGACATATTTCCATTTACAAAATGATTCCCTTTGCAAGGTTTAAGGCTTAATATGCTGGGCATCCTCCCAGCACTAAGCATTTATTTTTAAAAAGCTTTCCATGTCAAGAAAATCCAGGTTCTGAAGTGATAAATTTAATGATGAGATGTACAACTTCAAATTCTGGCTAATTTCAGGTGTTGAACATCTTCCAACCATTTTTACTGGAATAGGAGGGATACATCAAATGCCATGACTCTGTTCCAGCTGGGTTATCACCTCCAATCAAGTGAAAATGTCCTTGAAGCCAAGGCTATGCATTCCTGAAAGTGCTTGCACTCAACATATGGCAACATGAGGCGAAACTTCAAGATGAAAGTGAAGGAAATCAAGACAGTTGCCCAGAAATTTCTAAATATTGGCAATCCATGCAGATGAAAAAAATTTTGCACTTTTCATCCACCCCTGCGTGTAACGACCCGAAGTTGAAGTTTTCTTGGTGTGTGCTCTGAATTGGCAATAACAGGCATATAATAAGCTTCCTGAGGTCACGGCATGTGGCATCATGAACACCCACATTAATAAGGATGTATTTTTGAACACACCCACTCAGGGGTTCTAAAGTACTCTCCGGGACCATTACTGGCAGAGACGGAGCTTTCTGGGCAAGGTCTCATCGCAGATCATCTTCAAGTTCCAGTTCTCAGTGTTAAAGCTGCCATACATTTGGCACTCAGTATGTGTCTGCTGAACAAAATGAAATGACTAACAATGCAGCGGAAACTTCACCGCAATAGCTGTTACCCTCAGAAGAAATAGTGCACGAGCGAAGCCAAGAGGGTTTGTTGTTGTTGTTTTGTTGTTTTTCAATGTAGCTTTGAAAAAAAGGACCCAAGACAAATAAGAAAACTGGGACATAAAGCCAAGGGAATCAGCAAGTGGACTACCTTCACACATCAGGTGAGCACCGCCATGAGCCTGGGTCTCACCAGGAGGCCAGGAGTTTCCCCCCTATAAACACGAAGACCCATGTAGCAATTAACAAGAACAGCTCAATGGGCAATATTAATTAGGAAGCAATTTTTTTCTTCATAATTTCCTGCAAAGTATATTTAAGAGGCAGGCCCTTACTCCCTAATCCACAGCAACATTGAAATCTGTGTCTCTACTGTTTCCTTTACTTATCCCAGGAATTCAGAACCCCAACTCTCCAGTTAGTACTGTTCTTCCTCCCCTACCCCACAGGGTCTATTTCCCTCTACCTCCTCCTCCACAGGATTTCTCTGAGCCCTTTATCGTGTAGATAAACTTAACTTCTTTCCAAGTGCCAATTAGCTATTCCCTTTAGGGAGAGTGTAGAAAGAGAAATTGGGTTAGAAATGGCAGATCTGTCTTCGGCACCCGAGATGAATGCCCAAGTCTGTACATATTTTCAGATTTACAATTTAGGTCCCAATGCAGCAATATTTTTTATTCAGTTAACAGGATTCAGGTATAAAAAGAATGAGATCCCCAAATGCGTGCAGTATTCATAAATACAATTACTTTTATAACCATCACAGACATTTCAAGGCAGAGCAAAGCTCACTCTGACAGAGGACTCACCTGCTCCGGTGCAGGAGTAGCGAGGCAGGTAAGTAGGATCCTATTCTTTTTACAGTACGGATTTGGTATAAGGTGTTCTATAGAACCTAGCATCCTTGAACTTCACAATTTTCAGGCTAAAACAAGTCACGCTATAGACAGCACTTACTGGTGGAGCAGCCTAGCTTTAGGACAAGTTTAAGCCTTCAGGTGAACCTAAGCTAGGTTCTCCCATTTATTCTCTGCTGGCAGCACTTGGTGAAGGACTTTTTCTAGTTAAGGCTCTCCAGAGAATTCTTGTCTTACTTAGTAGCATTGCTCGGCTATGTCTCTTTCCAAGATCTCTTCCAGCTCTGAATAAACAACTTCACAAAATTATCTCAGTTAAAGGTGTGGGAACATGTTGTTTATTAAGCACTTGTGATATCTAGGCACTGATTAGCCACTGTCCATATTATGAAAATCGGATTAATTCCAGAACAATGCAATAAGGCAATAAAGCTAAGCACACAGTAGAAATGGAAACCAGAACATGATATACTGTGGCCAGAATTTGAGGGACTGCTAATTGTATTTGGAGAATCCTGAGGCTTTCAAAAAATATCAGCAGATATAGGAGTTTAGTTGGACTTATATTCCCAGTATTTTCTCTCCCTGCTCCTTCTGGAACCTCCTTAACTGTGTTCCTCATCTCCTGCCACACACAGCCATCACATCTCTGTGGAAAATGTTTTATATCTACCACATGTTCACTTTCAAGTCCCAAGTGCATCCTATTGGATCCCTGTGGTGTTCCGTTCTGGAGCCCTCTCGGCCTTGCTTTCACTCTAGGCCCTGCTGCAGTGGGTGACCTGGTGCAATCAGATCAGCATAGCTTTCAGAAGTCCGAATCTTCCAGAACTTTGTCTCAATCCCAGTCAAATACCTTTTGCTTTCTTTCTACTCTGCAAAACTCCTGGACATTCACTCATGCACTCACAGCCAAAACCATGAGGACAATAAAGCCTGAAGTCCATCCTTTGGCCCTGGGAGATGGGAACACAATGCTTTCCTATTTAACCCAACGGAACAGCTTCGTGCACATTTTAGAACATTCCTCAGAAGGTCCCAGCAGACTGGACCACCAGTTGCCTATAGCACAAGCCAGTTCTACCACATGTTTTTGCACAGGTTTCCCTTCCCTTCGTGTTTTATTCCTGTATCACACCCCACTGCTCTAAAGGATCATAGTCCTAAAGAAACAATGGGTACATAAGTGTATGCTCTAAGCTTTTGGGAGATAGAGGCTAAAGCATGCATGTATCACACTGCTGGGAATCCTCTTCCTACATCCTTTGGTAAAGAAAAGTTAAATAAAAATCCTTCTCTATGCTCCTTTGTTTGTTTTGATTCCCCAAAACTCACACTTCGAAGAGGGAATCTATGAATCCACAATGCCCAATCAATAGCTACTATGTACATGTGGATATTAAACATTTGAAATGCGGCTCATTTGAAATGAGATTGCCTTTTGCCAAACTGCCTTCTCTTTTCCTTTTTTTTTTAACATGTTAAATGTGCTTATTAGACAATTTAATATTACATGTGTGGCTCAGATGATATTCTTATCACTTGTACTATACATAAAATGAGATTCAAGAGACATATCATGAATTGCAACGCACGGACTTTATATGAAGCAAAAACTGAGACAAAAATTATGTAAAAATTACGAGGTGGTGAGGGAAATTTAAAAACTGCCTGGATATTTGAGGTAAGTCATTAATGCTGACTCTTTTTTAGGCGTGATAATGGGTTTAGGGTTCTCTCCTAAAGAGAACTTATGTTTTAGAGATACATACCAGAATATTTATCAGTGAAGCCATATGATGTCATATTTGAATTTCAAAGTAATCCATACACAGGATAGGAAGAAAGTAAATAGGCATATAAATGAAATAGAACTGGTTTTCAGTTGGCATTTGGTTAAATCAGGTAATAGTGCCTGGGAGTCTATTGTCATATTGTTTCTGCCTTTAGATATGTTTGGAATTTCCTATGATAAAAAGTGATTTACCAAAAGAAGAAAACTTTGGCCAATGTCAAGTGACAGCAAGGCACCAACCCGTGGGCTACGTGTTCAACTGGTATGCATCCTAAGGACACTTCCCAGGGCTCAGTTCCTTTCAACCTCTTGCAAGATGTGTGGTATTTGGTGCAGCTCTATTACAGCTGATACGCACAAAATGCTATGTACACTCATTGTCTGGAGGAGTTTGGATGACTAAGTTACATGAGGAGAACGAACGAATGTGTATTCAGTTCCAAAGCAAACTTGGTACCATCCAAAGAAAGGTATTTAAATAGTACCTTTTGTATTATAAATATACAATTAAATAACACAGTCATAAATATATTTATATATGAGTATATTTATAGATTCATCTGTATTTCTACTTATGTATAAATGTGAAATGATACCTATAAAATATATTTAAAAATATATTTATACATTATTAACATATAAAGACATAATTTTAAGTATAAAAGATACTTCCCTTAATATTATACCTTGTTTTCTAGTTTCTTTTCTCCAGATCATCTCTACTAAAGTGCTTCTAAACTGTGTATACTCCCTTTCTCTCTTAGACATTAAAGTGTTGGAATCTAATGTTCTATATTGTAACCTTCTTAATGAGTCAATGGCCACAGTGCAATACGCCTGAGACAGAGTGAGGTCTAATTTCACCATAAAGAAACTAGACATGCTTGGTTTCTATAGGCATGCACTCTAATAGACATGTCTGAACTAGTGGTGCTCTGTTAGACTGATATTTTTGTGGCCCGTGTTTCCCCCCACTCTCCAGTGTATCAACAGACAGGAGCAAGAAGTGGCTAGGGATGGAAGGCATCCCTTCTTGAGCCCGTCTCAGAATAAGATAACCAGTCAAGTTGATGCATGCCGAGCATTTTCCATCTGGTCTCTGATCCCCAACTGATGAAGCCCACTTGAGTTCACTGTGCCCCAGGCTGGGCGTCAAGACTCCAGCATCCTCTCCCCACAGAGCCTCGCTGCACACACATGTCTTCAGGCTTCATTCTGTATGTTCAGTCTGCCTAGAGTAGTTCCAGTGAGATAAAATAAATAACCCACTCTGAAAAGCTCTAGTTAAGAGCACTCTATGCCATCCCTACTTAGCCTTTTTTGGGGTTTTTCAAACTGAAGAATGTCTTCTGGTCTAAGAACCTATTAGACTGAGTACTCCTCAAGGGATTTACATCTCAGCACTTGGTATCCATAACGCTCGGCGCATGGAAGATACTCAGTCCATGTTTATGAATGAGAGAATGATTCAGATTTCTTGCCTACTGGGTTATTGATCTCACATCTCAAACAGGAGAGAGATACAAGGTCTCTACTTCTACTCTAGTACTATTGATTTATAAATTGAGTTGTACTCACATCTCAAAAGAACTAAAATCTGTTCCCCACATTAAACTGTCCATGCTCTGGGATTCATTGAATCCTCACATTTGAATGCAAGAAGCAACCTCGGAAACTG
Source organism: Mustela putorius furo (assembly GCF_011764305.1). Taxonomy (NCBI): domain Eukaryota; kingdom Metazoa; phylum Chordata; class Mammalia; order Carnivora; family Mustelidae; genus Mustela; species Mustela putorius. The sequence continues at coordinate 2,941,851 of NW_025421294.1, forward strand.
TCTAGAACAGAGCTTTTCTAATTGCATCCTAGGGAATCCGTGATTGCATGAACAGTTTAAAGGATTTTACATGAGGGGACATACATGGTGTCTTCACTTCCTTCACCCTTTAGCTTGAATTTGACTGAAACCTATATTGGGGTTCACTGGGAGGAGGAAGGAAAGATAGTTCTTAGCTTTGTTGAGTTAGAAAATCCCTGCCCTTGACCAACAGCTTAATTTTATAGAGAAGAAACCAAATTTCAGAACTAATAGCTAGCTCCAGCTCACACTGTCATAGCAAAACCAAGGCTAGAACCCCTGGTCCAAGACCAGTCCCCACCCCAGCCTCTCATCCAGTCAACCGTGTTGTTCCATGGGTCAAAGTTACATGACTTTTCTTCTTTTTGTGGTCACATTGGCTCAATGCATATGAATACACTTGTATGTTGCTTAAAGTGATCCGTTTCCATCTTGAGCATATCCTCTGTTTCCCCAAATTAACTGCAATGTTCTTAGAGATGAGGCTATTTTCTTTGTACCCTACCTCCTATTCCCAGTGGGGTTTCAGGAAGTGTTTGGTAAGTTATTTACAGACTAAGTGACAGCAAAATTGAATCTAAGACAGATGGAGACTTGGAAAAACTTTAGGGCTTAACCACGGAGGACAAGGCAGGATTTGTTATCTATGAGACAACATTTTCTGTGGTGTAACATGGAGATATGCTTTTGATAAACAGCTGCATGGGTCCATCAGTTTCATAATTCTTGAGAAAAATTTCCAGCTTTTGAGAGTGCTTGGAAAATAGATCACTGGTGTGCTTTGTACCCTTCAGAAAAAATGAGGATAAGTGTTCATAATTTCTCACCCACAGTGGGGAAAATAGATACATGAGAACTGCGTTAGAGAATTAACACAGCAATTAATGCTTACTGTGAGCTAGAATGAAGTTGACCACATTGAGTTTTAAATGGCTGCTTTGATTGCTGGGGGATTTTTTTTCTGTTTTTTTTTTTTTTTTTCCAACTTCTATGAAGGAAGCAGGGTTGAGGGGGCTAGTTTCGTGGGTGCACAGTGGCATCAGGCTATTCTCAAATCAGCGTTGTCAACTACCAGTAGTAGATCGTTGGACAAGTTACTTAGCCTGGCTGAGCCTCAGTCTCCTCATATGTAAACTGGAGATCATGATTCCTCAGCAGAGTTTCTATGAAGATAAAGTGTAATACTACGTGTGGAATGTTTTGCACAGGGGCCTCACAGTGATGAGTGCTCACCAGTGGTTGTGAATATCACCAAGAAGTCACAGGATGGAGGCAGACATGTTAGATCACCATTCAGCCTACTGTTCTTGTTTCCTAGATTACGAATGAGAGAACTTGAGGTAGTAGAATGATGACGATTCACTGCCTCACTCGAGTCAACTGTCTTTTAGATTGCTGCTGCTATGAGCTCCATACATTTAGCAATATTCATGTGGTTTAGTTCACAGTGTGTGAGACATCCATGGGATTGTGTCTCTCAGACCTCCCACTGTAAGAGTACATTTCGCTGCAGGTCCCAGGTGCTGGGCTCTGAAACCCATCCTGGAGAAAATGATGGGCTGCACCCCCGACCTGCAGCTCCCAGCCAGTGACTGAGCACATCAGGAAAACTAAAGCAGCCTCATTCCTGGGTGAGAGAGGGCCCCTCTATTGGGCACTTTGGTGGGAGGACCCTCATGCCTACAGCTGGCCTTACTGAACTTCCTGAAACTACCTTGGAGCCCAAGACTCTTCTGTGCAACCTGCCTTCCTTCCCTCTCTCCTTCGCAAAGAGTCAGGGCTATACTGTGATCTGACAGTCCTCCCAGCCTCCCCTGGCTATCCGCCCATTCTTCCTGACAGGGGTTTGCCCTAAGAGAATCCATGCAAGTCTAACCATGTCTTGTTCTTTGCCTCTCAGAGGACCTAGGCTAATTCAGACAGCAGGGTTGAACAAAGTAATTTTCATTTCCCAATTCTTGTGCATCTTGGACAGCTTACTGAGTATAAAGGTGATGAACAAAGCATGTAGAGCCATAAGAGCTGGCATTCAGCTCATCCTCAAACAATGGACACGTCAACAACTGGGAAGAGATGGTTGTCTCTTGCTTGGAAATCTTCTACCTTGGCCACATACCCCAGACTTGTCTCGTGTTCTTAGATGGCTGAAACAAAGCTGATAATCAAAACCATCAGCTGCTGGTGCTGAGTTGAAGCTAGAAAACATTTCTGCTCAAGGTCATCTCCCTGCTAACTAATTGGCCAGAGTCAATAGTATTTACCCTAAGAATATTCTTTGAGAAAATGTTAAGCCATTCTTTGGGTGGAAGAGTAGGAGACAGGAGAAAGAAATCAACTTCCTTTATTAAATATCTTAAAGTACAGATATATTTACACACCCCACATCCTAGCTTTATTTAAAGAGGCCTCTGAAGATGTTACTATTTTCCTTCTCTGAGCAAAGACACTGAGGTTTAGTAACTTGCTTTAAGTTGGAGAACAAGAACAAAACCAAATGGTCTCTGAGAATACATCTGTCTGATTCAATGGCCCAGACTGGGGCTTCTGTGTTTCTGGAGCTGGCTTTGGTTATTTTCTAGATGGAACCAAGAAACTGCACCAGAGAGCACTAACACATGCACTGATTTTCTTTCCCTAAGAGGCAATGTGGTTTCTCATGGCATGGTCAGCTAAGCAGTCACAGGAAGTTGGAGAGTGTTTGGAGGGAAGAGTGAAGCATGCTGAGTTCCCTGGGGGGAAAATTTTTTTATGTATTCACCTTATTCACTTTCACAGGAATTTAGGAGTAGTAAGTGTTTGGAAAATGTTACTCTGTGGACTATCACACATCCTGTGTGAATAGGTCTAGATAAACAGAGCTACAAGAAAGTTAAGTGGGTTCACACTTTTTCCTCACTTAACTTCCATATTTGACAAGACAGTGGCTGGGCAGGTGCTGGCAGATATCAAATAGCTATAGGAAAGAATGTGGTGTTGTATACAATGCATTTGACTAGCTGCCAGACAACCTGAGATCTTGTCTTGACTTTAGGATTAACTGGCTGGGAGATTTTGAGTAAGTCACTCTACTTCAAGTTTCAGTGCCTTTATCAGTAGAATGAGAGGATGGAATTCGATGAATCTCTAAGGTCAGTCTTAACTCCAGTATTTTATTACTTGATGATCCTCACCCAGATTGGTTGAGGACTTCCATGATAGTCCCGGAAAGTTGTCAGCTTCCCTCTGAGAAGCGATCATTTTGGCTGAGCATGCTTCATGCCATCTGTCCTGTTCTGTGACAATCAAAGGCATTCCCTTCCAGCATGGATTTCAACCATGTGTCTGAATCTGGGTATACGCCAAGCAGGGTCAAGACCACAAAGACCTGTTTAAACCTATCTAGTCTCATAATCCGATTTGATAAGAAATTACATGAGCCATATACTAAACCATGGGAGCTTATTAGAACATCTTAGGTTCCTTTTAGGTGCCCCCTAAGAAAGGTACTTTGAGTAATCATCATAACAATTGTTATTATGAATCCCAAATTCTCACTCTCATTTCAAAAGGTGCACTTAATAAGAAGTCAGGGGTGGTAGGTGGTGTGTGTGTACCTTTTTAGGTGCCCAGAACAAGGTTACTCAATATCTCCAGAAGTTCTATTTCTCGTTAGAGTTCCTGGCAATGCTCTGAAGCAAAGGACACAGAAGTTGGAAGGTATGATGTTTGTCCCCAGTGACCGCCCCTTCTCCTGCCATTTGTCTTAGTGACATTCAGAGGACAGACACAGTGGTTCCAAAATCCACACTTGGTTTCTCCCTCTCTTCAAATATGTCACATATGTTACAAATATGTCCCTCTCTTCAAATATGTCAGCCCTAATTAGAGAAATTCTCTGGATATTCCACTAAATCAAATATAGAGAAATCTAAACAAAGTCCCAATATTTCATGCAGCTGTTTACTGAAAATAGGATTTATATTTGAATGTCTTAGCTGTTTAAAATAACTTATAATGCAGAGCTCTTTGAATTTAGAATGGTTCCTCACCTACTCCACCTGTAAAAACTAACCCATGATCAGGAACATGACAAAAAAGTAGACATCAATGTTTGTTTATTTCTTTTCTTTTCTGGCCCCTGCCCCTCAAATACCCTCTCCCCTTTAACATTGTCCTGGTATCCTAGCCAGTATAATAAAGAAGGAAAAAGAAATGAAAGACACCTGATTGAAAAGGAAGAATTAAAACTGGCTTTATTCTCAGAAGACATAAAAATCTGATGGAATCTTACAAAAAATAACCAGAACTAATAAGTTTATCAAGGTTGAGGATACAAGAGCAATATGCAAAAAAATAATTGTATTTGCATGTATTAGCAACAAATACTAAAAAACAGAATTTAAAGAAATACCATTTACAATAGCATCTAAAATATGAAACATTTAGGGATAAATCTGACAAAAGATGTGAAAGATCTGTACACTAAAAACCACACAGCAGTCCCAAGTGAAATTCTAAAAGACCTAATTAAATAGAGAGTAAGTCTAAGCTCCTGGATCAAAAGACCTAATATTGTGGTCTATGTCAAACCTCCCCAACTTGATACAGGAATTCAGTGCAATTCCAGTAAAAGTCCCAGCAGGATTCATTCTCTCTCTCTCTCTCTCTCTCTCTGTTTTTTAATGGTGGGGGAAGGAAAAAAAATTGAAAAGCTGGTTCTAATATTCATATGGAAGTAGAGAAGACCTACAATAGCTCAAACAACTCCAATAGAAAACAACAACAACCACCACCGAATGGCTAACACCCTTATTATAAAATTTATTATAAAACTACATTAGTCAAGACAATGTGGTATTGGAGTAATAATGATAGACAAACAGAGCAACAGAATATAAAGTCCAGTACTAATCCCACCCATATATGAAAAACTGATGTTCTACAAAGGTACAAAGACAAGACAATTCAGTGGAGAAAGGACAGTCTTTTCAGCAAATGGTGCTCAAACAATTGGATAACCATACGTAAACAAAACAAAACAAAATTTTGTTCTGTGTCTCACACCTCACACAAAAATTAACTCAAAATGGATCATGGGCCTACATGTAAGACTTCTATAAAATTTCTATAAGAACAAAAGAGGAGAAAACTTTTGTGACATTAGGGTAGGTATATATCTCTTAGATACAAGAGTAACACAGCAATCCATAAAAGAACAAATTGTTATGAAGTTGAATGAAGTTGGTCTTCATCAAAATTAAAAACTTCTGCTCCTCAAAATACACTGCTAAGAGAATCAAAAGACAAGCTACAGTTTGGGGAAACAAATTTTCAAATACCTATAAAAGCCATATCTAGAATATATTTTAAAAGGCTCTTCAGACATGGGGAGTTAGGAGAAGGGAGCTGGGGGAAATTGGAAGGGGAGGTGAACCATGAGAAACTATGGACTCTGAAAAACAATCTGAGGGATTTTAAGTGGCGGGGGTGGTGGTGGGAGGTTGGGGGAACCAGGTGGTGGGTATTAGAGAGGGCACAGATTGCATGGAGCACTGGGTGTGGTGCAAAAACAATGAATACTGTTATGCTGAAAATAAATAAGAAATAAATTTAAAAAGTAATAATAATAATAATAAAAATTTTGTCAAAAAAAAAGGCTCTTCAGACTAAAAAATAAGAAAACCAACAACTTAATTAAGTGATGGGCAAAGATTTCAAAATACATTTTACTAAAGAAGATACACAGAAGATGAATAAGCAGATGAAACGATGCTCAGCCTCATTAGTAATTAGGGTCATGCAAATTAAAACCACAATGAGATACCACCGTATACCTAACAAAATGGCCAAAATTAGAAAGACTGACCCTTCTACATGTTGGAGAGAATGTAAAGGAAGTGGAACCATGTCATGGTGCCAATGGGAATCCACAACTGTACAGCAATTGGTAATATAGTTGGGCAGTTTCCTAAAAAATTAAACATACCTACCATATGATTCAGTTACTTCAATTCTCAGTGTTTACCCAAGAGAGAGGAAACCATGCAAAGATTTCTTCTACATGAATACTCATAGCAATGCTATTTGTAATAACTCCAAACAAGAAATAATCTAAATGTCAACCACTAAGTACATGATGCAAACTGTGGTGTATCCATTGAATGGGATACTCCTCAGCAACAAAAACGAATGAACTATACTTGGATAAATCTCCAAGTAATTTTGTGTGAACAGAAGGAACCACACAGCAATGAGAACATACCAAAGGACTCAGCTTTTGTAAAATACCAGAAAATGCAAACTAATGGACAATGACGGAAAGCAGAGAGATGATTGCTTGGGAGTACAAGCAAGAGATGAGGTGTGGAGGGGGAAAATTACAAAAATAACTACAAATACCTATTACCCCCAAACATGTCCTAGTAACATGATACGTTTGAAAGTAGTAGATATTTTCATTATTTCGATGGTGGTCATGATTTCCTGTTGTATACTTTAATTATGTGCCGTGTATTACAATTAAACTTCAATTAAAAAAAACACGCTGCCAATAAAAACTGGTTAAAGATCTGGAAATGATAATAAAATAGATAAAATTATGGTAAACTGATCACAAAATAGAATATGCTAGACACATAAATAATATGTTAGAAACACAAGATTAATAGGCATGATGAAGGAAATATTAGGAATGAAAATGGCAAAGTATAAAATCAATTTTATAGTGATACATTTGTAATACACATCAAATAGATAGCTTTTAAGAAAAACATATGTATTGTGAAATATTCTCAAAATTAATAGAAAACATCAGATCAATAAATATTAACCTTAGGGAGTTATTAATAGGTATGCCTGGGTGGCTCAGTTGGTTAAGCAGCTGCCTTCGGCTCAGGTCATGATCCCAGCGTCCTGGGATCGAGTCCCACATCGGGCTCCTTGCTCCGCAGGGAGCCTGCTTCTCCCTCTGACTCTGCCTGCCACTCTGCCTGTGCTCGCTCTTGCTCTCTCTCTCTCTGACAAATAAATAAATAAAATCTTTAAAAAAAAAAAAAAGAAAAGAAAAAAGAAAAACATATGCATTGTGAAATATTCTCAAAATTAATAGAAAACATCAGATCAATAAATATTAACTATAGGGAGTTATTAATAAAAAAAAACTTTGTCTCCAACCCAAAAGGAGCCAGGCCAAGGTTGTCTTAAGGACTTTTTTTGGCCCAAACTTCAGAGAATAAGATCACTATTATCTTTAATTACTTCTTTCAGAAGACAGCAAAACAGAGAAAGCTTATTTTACATGACTTTTATTATCTCAAATAATAGAACAAGGAAAAATACAGACAAATCTCAGGGATGAAATTTAAAATTCTATATGAAATAATAACAAAAGGAATTGTTTCAACAATTATTTCACCAGGGACTCCTGGGTGGCTTAGTCAGTTGGGCAGCTGATGCTTGAGTTCAGCTTGGTTCTTTTTTTTTTTTTAAAGATTTTATTTATTTATCAGAGAGAGAGAGAGCACAGGTAGACAGAATGGCAGGCAGAGTCAGAGGGAGAAGCAGGCTCCCTGCTGAGCAAGGAGCCCGATGTGGGACTTGATCCCAGGACACTGGGATCATGACTTGAGCCAAAGGCAGCTGCTTAACCAACTGAGCCACCCAGGCGTCCCTGAGTTCAGCTTGGTTCTTAATCTCAGGGTTATGAGTTCAAACCCTACATTGGGCTCTACACCCGTCCCCCCGCAAAAATTATTTCAGCATGACCAAGTAGAATATATCTTGGGATTGGAACACTATTTCAATATTTAAAATTCTAACTCATAACATTAAAATATTAATAAAAAACTTAACCAGCTCAACTGCTGCTGAAAAAGTCTTTAATAAGATCAGCATACACTCATGATAAAAACATCTTAGCAAATTAGCAAAAGATGGAAATATCCTTATGCTAAATCATGATTCTGTGGTTAACATCATATTTAAAGGCAAAACTTCAGAAGCTTTCCTCTCCCAAGTAGGAATAAGATAAGTGTGTTTGATATCATCTTTATTACTCAATATTGTGCTGGAAGTCCTAGAAAATTCAATAAAACAAGAAAAATGAGGTATTAACCATTCAACTCTTGATTTTGGCTCAGGTCATGATCTCAGGGTGGTGAGATCAAGCCCGAGTTGGGCTCCCCACTCAGTGAGGAGTCTGCTTGAGATTCTTTCCCTCTCCTTCTGGTCTCCCCACTCACATCCTCTCTCTCACTCTCTAAAATAAATACATATTAAAAAAAAAAAAGAAATGTGGTATAAATCCAAAAAGAAAAAAACCTGAAAACTGTCACTATGTGCAAGCAATATGTGTACATTAAAAAAAAAAAAACAAAGCGAATCAACCAATTATTATAACTAACAGACTTTGTCATGTGTGCAAGATACATTATTAATATATGAAAACAAGAGCTTTTTGGTATATCTAAAAGAACCAGACATAAAATGCAATAGAAAAGAAGTACTCATAATAGTGAGAAAACGTTTAAGGTACCCAGGAACAAATTCCTGTAAGACATTATGGAAAAAGCTATAAAACTTTATTCAAGGATGAACTGAACCTTGCATTGTTAAAGAGATACATCATATTGAGATGTGGTTAGACTCAATATCATAGAAATATTACTGTCCTAAATTCATTTGTAAATTTAATGCAATTTCAATTTAAATCCATGATTTTTCATAAAAAATGATTTTTTATGAAATTAAGAATTTAACTAATATGGGAGGATAACATAAGAACTTTGAAAATGAAAAAGAGGAAGGAGGGATGTGCCCATCTGGTTACTAAGATTTATCACAAAGCATGAATAATTAAATCAATATATTAGCATGAAGATAGAAAAATAAACTAATAGAATAAAACACAAAGAAATATATATGCAGTAAAGATCCATATCTTCCCAGTGACCTCTTTCAATTATACCTTTGATAGGAAGGATTCCAATGAGTTAATTACATTTAATAAAAAATACACTCTTCGTGTCCAAATGTAGCTTGGGTGTTGTGAAAGGGAATATTCAATATTTAGCATCATCGTTATTAGGATAGAGTGCTGGTATTTGAAGAGTTGCATTTTCCTTCCTGGAAAACTTCACACTGAGGAAGCCTATCATATACCTAAACTCTTCATTGAGGGTAGTGGTTCTCAAACTTTAAGAAGTATCAGAGTCATCTGGAGGACCTGTCAAAACAGAGATCGCTGGGCCCCTCCCCTCGTAGTTTATAATTCAGTAGGCATAAGGGTATAAGAATTTGCATTTCTAGGGGTGCTTGGGTGGCTCAGTGGGTTAAAGCTTCTGCCTTCAGCTCAGGTCATGATCCCAGGGTCCTGGGATCAAGCCCTGTGTCGGGCTCTGTGCTCCACAGGGAGCCTGCTTCCTCCTCTCTCTCTCTCTGCCTGCCTCTCTGCCTATTTGTGATCTCTCTCTGTCAAATAAATAAATAAAATCTTAAAAAAAAAAAAAAAAGAATTTGCATTTCTAAGTAGTTCCAGGTTAGAACTACTGTTGGCTTATGAACCACAACCCTAAGATATCACTGGATGCCCAGTAAAAGCCAACATTTATATACATTACATTATTTTTTCAGTCTTAAGTCTAAAATACAATTAACTAGTACATTACATAGATGGATGTTAGTACACTTATTAGAACGTAATACTGGTCACTGATTCCATGAACACAGTGCTCTGCAAAATACCATATATTCAGTTTAGCTAGTCATGATTGATACCCCAAGGACCTTTCAACTCCTAAGGCCAGGGATCATGTTTTGTGCTAGATTTTGTTCATTGCGTGCTGCCCAAAAATCAGTAAGTACACATCGACTGAGCACCTGCTGTGTTTTATGAACATACTAGATAAAAGATGTAAGTACAAAATTAATTGGCTCATGATCTCATAGGAGCAACTGACACACAAAAACATGATTTCAATGTTATATGGTGAATATTAGATCATTTTTATAAAAGCGTGCTATTGAAGGGCCTCAGCCCAAGTCAGTCAAATGACTGAGTCTTGCAGATTGAATACTAGCTTGACAGTTAGAAAGGGATATGAGGAGGGGAGTTTTGGTAGAGAGAAAAACACAGACAAATGCATGAAAGTGTGAAACTATATATATATATATATATATATATATATATATATATATATACTGGTATGAAGGAAGGATTATCGCTATACACTGGTGATGGTGAAGGGTAGTGAGTATGTACATACATACATACATATATGGTCTGTATTAGACACTAAAAGCAATAAGGTATGCATAGAGATTAAAGTCACAAGCAGCTGGTGAAGGATAGGAGGGAACTGACCAAGTCTTAATGGACTCTATATCCTATGTTAGAGTTTGGAATATGTTCTGTAGGCAGTGGGGGTCTTCAAAGGATTTTAAGCATGAAAATCATGTAGTCTTATTTGAGTTTGTGATCAGTGTCTAAGTTACGGGGAGGGGGGAGGATGATTCAGAAAGGATCAGAAGGTAGTTGAAGAGATCAGGTTACTGCAATCAAGAAGTGATAAAGTAGATTAAGAAGAAGAATTCGGATATGTTTTAAAAGTAAAAGTAGCAGGACTTGGTAATTAGATATTTAGATGTTGGCACGGATGGAGAAGGAAGGGTTTAGGTTGTTCTCAAGGTATTTGGCTTGAGCAACTATAGAGAGTGAGAAAGGGAATACAGAAGAATGAGCAAGTTGTCCACTGGGGACATTTAGAGATACCGCTGAAATATCTGCATGGTTATCTATCTGTTCATGAGACAATTATTGAATGGAAGGATAGATCATCTTAAATTATTCAATAAAGCAAAAGACACAATTGCCTTCTAAGGGTGAGGGAGTAGGCAGGGGGGTTGAGAGGATTCACAGAGGGCAGTGAGAGAAGCAACTGATCAGAAGGCAGATGAAGAGGTAAGTGAAGTTGAAGAAAATGGATTTGTATTGGTATCAATCAGCCCAACAGAAATTGACAGATTTATAGAAACGAGAGTTCCCTAAGCCTTTAACGAGCAAAGAAGTAAATCCTGGGGAGCAGAGAGGGCAACTGATCTGCTCCGAATACAAATGAGGGATCTCTCACTCAATTCCCTTCAGTCAGAAAGCTTCTATTGGACAACAAGATTTTCCAAAAACTCCAAAGAAAAATGGAAGGCATGAAATCTAAGAACAGGAAAGGTTTCTGGTGTTTACCCCTGTCAGAAAGGCACACACAAGGAAGAGGAAATTCAGATCAAAGAAGCAACGCATGTGATCATCTGGGAGGGCAGCACTACCCAGCTAAGAACAAGGAGTTTGGAGGAAGAGAGAAGAGAACATAAATTTCAAATCCCAGTTCTACCGCTCACTGCCTTGTGTGGCTTTGGACAAATTGCCTATTCTCTTTACGCCTCAAATGCTTCTTCTGTGAAAAGGAAATTCTCATGGCCTCTCCTTCGTGGGGTTCTTGCAATGATTACATGTGCAATATTCTTAGCCTAATGGCTGTCCCATGTTAATGGGTCAATAAAGCTTACATGGCAGTTTTCTGAGCAGAGGGAAGGGTGGCAGGAAGGGAAGGCTTGTCCTTGTCCTGTCCAGTGTTGCTCAGGACCTTGAATTGTGCTAAAACTTATGACAGCATTTCCAAGAAGGAAGAGATGATTGTGAAGTGCCTAGCAATTTGCTTTTATTGTTATTTCACCATTCAAAAAATCTACTTCCGTATAATTTCAAGTTCCTTTAGGGTACAGACAGGGCTGTATGATCTTGGTGGCTCCTACTCCTAGCGCGTCCGAAACATTGCTGGGAGTCAGAGTGAGGTGGGAACAGAAGACCAAGGAGCCAGGGTAAATATTAGCATTCAAGCCTCCCTCCAGGCAAGTACTGGTATGAAGGAAGGATTATCGCTATACACTGGTGATGGTGAAGGGTAGTGAGTAAAGAAACTGAACGTGGGACTGAATTGAATTGAATATGTATGGCTTCTGAGGGGCACAAGACAATATGGGGGAAAGCTTCAGAATTCTGTAATGCTTAGATTTGGGGGGAAGAGGGCAACTGAATCAGGTTTTCCTTCTTGGAAAAAAGGGCCAAATGGTGGCAGCGCCACAGTCAAAATGGAATTGGAAGAAGAGTGAGTTAGAAGGAATGTGACCAGTTTGTTTGGCTTCCGCTCTACCACTCTTGGATGCCCAGGGTCTGCACATTGTAAACACAAAACCCTTTTCAGAATGAAACAAGCGCAGGTGCAGAATTGTTCTTCAAGGAACAATTTCACAGTTTCCAAGAAATCCAAGTAAAGTGAACTATATTTACAGTCTATTTCATATGTGGCAAAAAAGTTCAATACTTATAATTAAAACAGTTATCATTTCCTTAGTCCTTCATATATTCTAGGGTTTTAGCCAAGTACCCTATAAACATCATCTGTAGTCCTCAAATTGAAACACTGAAAATTGAGTATATGATGCCTGCTTTATACAGCAGAGACCTGAGATGAAGGTGCCCAAGACCTCACAGTCAAGAAGGGAAAAGAGCATGAAATTAAGGCACATCTGTCTGACACCAAAGCTCATGCATACAGCCACACTTGGCTGCCGAAGCCTGCGAATTCACCATCTTTGACCTTTTGATTAGAATCTGTATTAAGATTTCCTTAATACTTGTATTTTATGCCATCGACATGTGGTCTTCCTGACTTCTCTGTCTTTATTTCTTCCATCTATTTTGGACCTCTCATTTGAGGGATTGAATCCAGAAGTCTTCTGTTTGAACCTGAGCAGAAAAATGTGAATGGAATAAAACAGATGATGGTACCATTTCTGTGCATATTTTTTTCTGGTTCCTGGATTATGCTGGACTTTTCTAGAGGCAAAGAAAGAGGCTCCCAGTTGTTGGATGACGAGAAGCAGAAAAGCCAACCTGACCTACAAATCTTTTAGTTTTCTCTTCTGTATTGGTCAAATGTGGTTGTAACTCTCTTGGATCCTGATGCTGATGATCTATACAAAAAAAGCTTATCCAAGAGCACTAATTCAAGAGTTCACTGTCAGCAATTAAAAAACTTAACTGGAAGTAGTCTGCAAGATAAGAGGAAGGTTCTGCGGGGGGGCACCTGGGTGGCACAGTGGGTTAAGCCTCTGCCTTTGGCTCAGGTCATGATCTCAGGGTCCTGGGATCAAATCCCACATCAGGCTCTCTGCCAAGCAGAGAGCCTGCTTTCCCCCCTCTCTCCTCCTGCCTCTCTGCCTACTTGTGATCTCTGTCTGTCAAATAAATAAATAAAATCTTTTTTTTTTTTTTTTTAAAGAGGAAGGTTCTAGGAAATGTGAAATAATATTCATGAGGTTGGTTAGGAGAGAGGTGAGAGAAAGACTGAGCAGGAAAGCTTCTGGGAAGGGCACACCATGGCACCCACTGTCTGCCCAGGTGACAGCACAAAGCATGGGCTTTGAGAAGGAAAAGAAGTACACAGAGTGGGCACTGAAGATAAGTTCCCCCCGCTCCAGCCAGCCCCAACCTCTACTGTTAGACTCCCAACCTCTTTCCTATTAAGAACTGTTTCTCTTTGATTAGTTTAACCAGAGTCCAGCAAAAGATGAAACCAAGGGAGCAGAAAAAAACAGAGGAATGGGAAGAGGCAAGAAGAACTTGCAGTCTCTCATCATACTGTCTTAATAGTTCTTTGAACTTGCAGGAACACTTCAAACTTGTACATTCTAATATACCAATCCTGAAGTATGCGAAAGACCTCAGCACCAAGGAAAAGGGGATATGATTTTGCAGACTATAGGTAAGTAATAATGAAAGCCACCAGCGCAATCCCATAAACTGTGAGAGCTACAAAGGGAAGTGCAGTCATGACAAGGCACTAAGGACAGAATATCAGTGGAGTAAGGGGAGCTGTGAGGTTTATCGCATTGTGAGTCTACACAGAATGATACAAGATGGCTCTAAAAATATCAGGACCATAGACAATGTGGACCTGCAGACAAGAATCTTTTTTGTCTTTCTGGATTTCATAGATCATCTGGAGAGTCGTTATAGGCACAAAAAAAAGGTAAATAGAAGATCTAGGCTGGACCCTCCATCCTGAACCCCACAGAATCTATGGCCCAGCACTGCTGAACAACACTCTTTTGTCTTCAAGGGAACCAGACCTGGAATGCCCAGACTAAAGAGAAGAAATGACCTTAATTTTTAAAAAGAGACCCAGGAAGGATAAAACCACAGATAGCTTAATGGACTCATTTAATTGCAAGATAATTTACATTACTAAGAATGTCTTTCGTATCATTATCTCAAATACTTCCCCAAATGGATTGAACCCACTTAGATTTAAGCAATGACAGTTCAAAAGGAACGGTTATAACTCTGCCTTTGAGATAGTCTTCCTATTATGGGAAGGGAAAAAAATAGAAAACATCAGTGTTTCCTCAAAGTTTTATTTTTACCTGGTTTCATGTTTGTAGTTCTAGTTTAGTGCAGACTTTAAGTGAGAGAAAGGTCTCATACCCGATAAGATTAGATTAATTTTGATTATTTTCTCTTTCTCTCTACTAGCTCCATGAGGAGAAGGGATTGTGTAGAAGGGATTGTGTTTTGTTGTGTTGTGTTTACTGCTATATTCTAGGAGTCTAGAAATAGTACCTCGCCCATAATAGACATTCAATAAATATTGCCAGAAATAATGAATTTGACTTGCAATGTCATCTAATCACTCTCCCTGTCTCCCATTTACTATTCTACAATCCACTCTCATCTCTGAAGACAGAGTTATCTTTACAAAACAAGAATCTTTTTTTTTTTTTTTTAGATTTTATTTATTTGACAGAGAGAAATCACAAGTGGGCAGAGAGAGAGAGAGAGGAGGAAGCAGGCTCCCTGCCAAGCAGAGAGCCTGATGTGGGACTCGATCCCAGGACCCTGAGATCATGACCTGAGCTGAAGGCAGAGGCTTAACCCACTGAGCCACCCAGGGGCCCCAAAACAAGAATCTTGATGACAGGTGTCTCCTTTCTTAAACTTCTCAAAGAATGCATAAAGTCTAGAATAAAGTCTTTATTCTTCAAGAAGCTCTTTCTGATCAACTCTGTGATCTGGCCCCTGCTTCTTTTTCCAAATTCACCTGCCGTAGTCTTGTGCCTCCTGCACCAGGACTGCAGTCATCCTACCTGATGTGTCCTCTCCGTCCAGGACACAGTCTCCCCAACTCCCTTCTCCTCTTGGCAAACTCTTATTTGTCCTTCAAGACTCAGAAAGAACATCACTCCTTCTGGGAAGTCTTCTCAGACTAACCTCAACTCTCGGTTATTTACTTTGGCACTATCTAATGCATCTATCAACATGTTTATAATATACTGAGATGACAGACTTATATGTTTGTGTTCCTTACTGCTGGGTTCCCTAAACTTACCTCTGGGTCAGGTGCTGTGGCTTCAGTGCTACTGTATTTCCAGCTCCAGATAGCATGTTTGCCACAAAATCAACACTTGATAAATATTTGGGACTAGGAGCCCTGCAAAGGGAATTCCATTCCACTAAAATGGAATTAGTGGCATTACAAATTTTTTAATCAAAGGTTCATTTTGGCTTATAAATCTTGACGTTGTTTAAAAAAAAAACAGACTGATGATTTCTGCAAGTTTTACCTATTAAGTTCTACAAGGCACACAGTCTATTTCCAGAAATCATTAGTTCTCATTTTTTAATCGTGGTAAAAAAAAAAACAACATATAAAATTTACTATTTTAACCATGTCAAGGCATGTAACTCAGTGGCATTACATGATATCAATGCTGGGTAACCAACAGCATTTCCCATTTCCCAGATTTGTTCATCATCCCGAGCAGAAATGCTATACCCATTACATAGTAACTCCCCATTCCCTCTGCCGCCAGCAGACAGCAACCTCTCTTTTGGTTTCTAGCTCTACAGACTTGTCTATTCCGGAGATGTCAGGTACGTGGAATCATACCACGTGTGGCTTTTGTGTCTGGCTACTTTCACTCAGTGCAATGTTTTCAAGGTTCATGCATTCTGGAGTACGTGTCACGGTTTCATCCCTTTCAAGACTGAATAACCTTCCAATGTGTAGACAGACCACACTTCGCTCATCTATTCCTTTACTGATAGACATTTGTGTTGTTTTCCACATTTTGGCTATTGTGAATGATATCGCTGTCAATGGGTGTACAAGGCACTGTTTGAGTCCCTGCTCTTCCTAATTCTTTTGGATAAACCCCTCAGAATGGAACTGCTGGATCGTAAAGTATTTCCACTTAGTTTCTGAGGAAATGCCAAACTGTTTTCCTCAGGGGCTGGGACATTTTACCTTCCCACCAACAACATACAGGGTTCCATTTCTACACATCTTCACCAACGCTTGTTATTTTGCCATTTTTAATAACAGCTGTCTAGTGGGGCACTCAATTGGCCTGGAAATTCAAGTTTTTGCTATATATATCTTCAATTTTGAGAATGAAATTTAAGTGATAAATAGCTATGCTTAAATTTGAAATATTATAAATGCACTACTATTTATGAAACTGCCCCTCAGCCTTGGTACAGCTTTGAATGAAGTAAAGATACAATAAGCAAGTAGAAAGTAGGGGGTGGGGGAAGATGATAATGTTCTCATGACCTGCCATTCAGCCACATGAGTTAGTAACCTTTGCAACGCAGTCCATGGGCATTTCTTAAAACATATTTAATTGACAAATGTATGAAGCAGGACCATTCTAGTAATGGTTTCCAGTTGAAATTGCTTCCATATTTTTGCATTAGTTTGAGCATTTTTATGATTTCAAGGATGGAAAAAAGCTTACAGAAAACCACATATATGCAAATGCTGTGGATGGGAAAATATGCAGAGAAAATGTTGCTTATTTTTATAAAACTTTTTTTTTACAGCATATTAAGGCAAAGCCAGTGTTATTGCAATATTCAAGTTCAGAATTTCAGCAATCTATTAAGGCCCCTGGAGGAACATTTGTTATGGCAGGGAACTCCAGCACTCGAGAGGTCTGCCAATGGCAAGACTGCTCTCCCACAGACTTCATGGAGAAATGCATTTCATAGGAAGGATCTCATAAAAGTGATTCCACAGCACTCTTCCAAGGCAATCAAATACTCAGAACTGATTGATTTTAACTTGACCTTAGTGTCTTAAAATGAGTCGATGAGCCGACAGTGGGGATCCTGTGAGACAATTAATAGGAAGAGGACCATCCCTTCCGTTACTTGCTGGTACCGTATTAAGTCTTCCTCTCTGCCGTTTTAAGATTTAGTGAACTTTGCCATACAGCTATGGGACACAAGCCTCCCCTGAGCCCCATGCCCTGTGAGGTAAGCATGGCTGACACTGTCATTGCCAGATGTGCAAAGCAGACTCCCCCAGCCCAAAGATGGGGGACTATGTGCCCCCTAGTTCCCAAAGCCGGACACCAGATGGGCCGATGGTATAGGAGCAGACACAGAGCCTCTGCAGAGACACCAACATCCACATCCTAGCCTCGGCACACTCTCGTGGTTTCCCTGGAAAAATTCCTTGAGTTCTTTCAGCCTCAGTTTCATCTCCATAAAATGGGGTTGAGAGCATCTATCTCGTAGGATTGCTTTAGGACTAAATATTCATTCTGTTTATTCTGAGTGATTCTGTCCCATTTCTCCCATGTACCTCCTGGTCAGACACTAATCAATCATAGCACGCGTTCGCACAGAGTGTAGAGCAACCTTGCAAATCCTTCTCGGGCTAGTGTTCTGGGCTTCTATACTAACCACACAGAAGGGGTAGATGACAAGAGGGGGCCTTGTCAGAGCTATGTTCACTGCTGCTTGTGTTGCTCCTTTCATCTGTCCCTCAGGAACACTCAGCTTACCCGAAAGTCTGAGACATTTGTTAGACCTCCCGCTTCCTCCTTCCTCCTCACCACTACTGCTAAGCTGACCTAATCCCGCATGTCTGTGACACTATCCCTGAGTCTGCAAGAGGCAAACAGAGGAGAAGTTAAACAGTGAAATGGAAGAGAAGAGTGATATAGGAAAAAGTACCCAGACTAGTGTGGGTCTTTGTTATGTGTTTCCTATTTTTCTGGTTCTCCTGACATTTTTCATGTGAGGAGTTATTCTAAGTACCAGTATTCATTGAAACAGTCAAATCCCTCAGTCTGAAGGTTAGCTGTTATACCAGTATTTGTAGAAAAAACCCAGAGGCACTGATGTGTTCAAGGTCACCCAGTGAGACATAAATGAAAGTGGCAGACAGCTTGAGCTGGGCATCCTTGATGAGGCCAAGGTTATAAAAATGGATTGTTGCATTTTAACCTTGGTAATTTTTTGAAGTCGTCAAGTCTTCTTTTAGACTTTAATCTCATGATCAAAGAACGTACATTTTCTTACTACTTCAGAAGTGAAGTTTCATTTTTCCCGAGTTGCACTGAGAAGAAAACATGAGTGCTTATATGCCCTAATGGTAAACAGAGGAAATGCTATCCTCCCCGATCTCTTAGGCTCCAAAGTGAATGAAAAGATTTTACTGAAACTGTGAAACAAAACAAAAACAGCTATCCCATTGGGTTTACCACATATGTGTTAGCAACAGGCTTAAAAATCTTTATTTGGAACTCTTCTTGCCTCGGAATGCTTCCTGACTTAGAATCGGTGCTCGGACTGTGAACAGTTTCCTTACTCGGCCCTTACTCAGTGCTCTGGCATCTTTAAGCTGAAAACCATGCTTTGTGTCCTACTGTCTCCAAGGTTCATTTGTCAGAAGAACCTGTCCTGGGCCACATTCCCTCCAGGGGTTCCCCATCTAAGACACAGATGAGAAGTGAATGCAATGTCATCTCGTAGTCTCGAAATAATCAGTTCTACTTTTTACTGCCTGGAGGTTGAGGTGTGGAGCAAGGGGGCCGCAGTGTACTACAGTGTAAACCCCTAGAAATGGCTACAGATGCAGACTACGTGGGCCTGGGTATGCCATGACTCCATTTGAGGGTCTCAATGGAGTCATGCCAACGGAAGACCCTAAGAAGCCCCTCCCAACCCGGAGACTACCTGCTGGGCTGCAGAACCGGGTCATGGCCTTTCTCTGTGAGTACCATTTGGCTCTCGCTCTACAGAGAACACATCACTCCAGCGAGAAGGAGGATGTTTTATAAAAGTTTCGTTCCTGTGTCTGAAATGCCTTCGTGAGTCGAAGGAACATTTACAAATAAAAGCAGACGTTTGTTTCTCAATAGTCACAGTTCAAAATGGCATGTGCAAGTCTCCCTGCGGTCATTTTTGAAACTTAAAAAGCTTTTCATGTTGCTTTTTAAACAGAAAAGCAATTTGGAAATGAAGGAAAGCATTTAGCATTCCAAAACAGTGAACTGAGGGTTGGCGCCAGAGGGTGGGGTGGGGGGGGCACTATCACATAACCCAGTCCGCAGAGTCTGGGGACAGCTGGTAGAAAGACCCACTTTGCAGATAGGCCTCAATTCTGGTTATCACGGGGGAGGACTCTGGGGAAAACGAGGAAACACAAGTTTATCTTTAGCTTTTCCTGCACTGGGCCACAGTGGGAAAGAACACGGGCTTTGGAATCCAACAGATCTGCATTTTCATTTTAGCTCTACCCCGAATCAGCTGAATGCCCTGGATGATTATTTTAAGCCCCCAAGCCTCCGTTTCTTCAGAGTTGATGGCAGGAACTCTGATACCTACTTTGCAATCTGTGTGTGGATTAAGACATGGGAGAAATGACGTTACTAGCACATGGAAGGTACACAGTAGGGGGCTGTTCTGTTCTTGCCCACTCACCCATCCCCAGCCGCGGAAAACCCATTCATGGCTACCTTCTTGGGCCTTACCTAGCAGTACTGTAGGGGGGGCATTTGCAAGAAAATTTATTGCACCGTGGTTTAGCAGTGTCCTCCGATCCCTGTCTCCGTGAGGGGGGCTGACCCAAACTCTCCGTGATTACACCCTTCCCTGGAGCTTGTGGATCATCAAAATGGGTGCCAATGGGTTGACCTCTCACTCTTGCCAACGAAGGGTAATGTTTATGCTAGAGTCTTCAGAGAACGTGTTTTAACCCAAAGAATTGGCTGCAGTGGGGGGGACATTCGGGCAAAGCAGGAAGTTAGTTTAAGAATGACATGTATGGCGTCATTGTTCAGTATTCATCCTTCAAAGCACAGACACGAGATCCTCCTTTCTGCTTCCACACAGGGGGCTGAGCTCTGGGGTCAGAGCTGTGATGTTAATGGTACCTTAAGGGCAGAATTGTAAGACTAGCGACCAAGTGTTTGCAGTGCCTCTTCTGGAAGTCTCCCTGACTCTAGGCCTCTGCTCACCCTATGCTCTTCAAGTTGGAATACTTAAGTCCCAGCTAGGAGCTAGTCATGTTCCAGATCTCTAGGAGGGCCGATAAGGACACTCCACCCCAGTCTCTGTATCCCCCTGGTCCAGCAGCTAGCCCTGCTCTGGCCTTATACTGGATGGGCCTCCAGAGCTGGCCTTCTCCTCTGTTCTTCTACCCCCAAGCTCCACCCTGCCCCTCACTTTCAGTAACCAAGTCCCTGTTTGGTGGCTCCATGATGAACTCCAGTCCTCCTTTGTTGATGCTCCTCTAAGGTTATTATCTTAATTCCCTTCCACCCAGACCAGCCTCTCTGCCTCCCATTCTCTTAGAGCCCCAGGATCTGTCCCTGACTTTATCCCATCAATAAAGAGCATACTTGGTTTGGGGAGCTGCCGAGTCAACAATGTCAATGAATCCACCGGCCTGGCAGATATAAATAAGAAGTATCTTATCCTACCAGAAAGATATACACTAAAGACTGAAAAGGCAGCAGAACCAATGGTGAAAAGCTTTAGTACTGATATCAGACAGACCTGGAGTTGAAGCTGGGAATGAATTAGGCATAGCCCCGCCAGTTTCAGTGATTTCCTTGCCTTACTCCTGCTATGAATGCCTCATCTCAAAACTCAGGCTAGCAATATTTATCTTACAGGGTTATTGCAAGCGTGAAATCCCAAATGAATATAATCAGCACCCTGCCGGACAAAGTAAACGCTCAAGAAAAATCAGACGTTTCCATTAGTAGTAGCATGAGGGTTATTTAGGGATGGGCATGCATGAACCCTAAAGAGGAGCTTTTGCCTAGCGACAGGGATACATCCACAAGTGGAGATGGCAAAGGTCAGACAGCTTGTATTCTTCAATACACACAGCCTCTGCAGTTTCAGGGGAACACTGGGAACTCAAGAGACATTCAGGCTCTCTAGTGGCCACATCCATGGAAAGCTGCAGGGCATACAAGGAGGCTGCCTCTCAGCAGTTAGCAACTGTGGATGTTTGCTTTGAAATGGCAAGGGAGCAAGAGCAGAGCCAGCAGTAAAGGTTTTGCTTTGGGATGAATGCAACACACATACACACACACACACACACACACACACGGAATGGACATTGAGATATTTGAAAATGCCTAACATTCCAGGTTAGTTCTCAACTGTATTTTGGAAGAACATAATCTAACTTGCAGAATTTAAGTTGTCTGCCCCCACCCCTTTTTAAAAGTAGGCTCCATGCCCAGTGTGGAGCCCAAGGCAGGCTTGAACTTAGGAGATCAAGACGTGAGCTGAGATCAAGAGTTGGATACTTAAGACCAATTGAGCTGTGCAGGTGACCCTTGTTTGGCAGTTCCCCAGCTATTATTTTCTATATTTTATAATGATTTGGTATCTTAGAGCCTTGGGGACCTGGGAAGGGACTGCCCCTCTCAGGGTTATCTAATTCTTAGAGATAACAACCTGCTCACCAAGGCACATGCCTTGCATATGCAAACCAACCACCCATCTGCTTCCTCCTATCAAGCTTTGCAATCCAGGGCACTATCCCTCTGCTTTCAGTCGCCCCAGGGTCAGGTACCAGACTACAGACCACTCCCAGAGCCCAGAGCCTATAAAACTATTCAAACTGGGGCACCTGGGTGGCTCAGTGGGTTAAGCCTCTGCCTTCGGCTCAGGTCATAATCTCAGGGTCCTGGGCTCTCTGCTCAGCGGGGAGCCTGCTTCCCTCTCTCTCTCTCTGCCTGCCTCTCTGCCTACTTGTGATCTCTGTCTGTCAAATAAATAAATAAAATCTTTAAAAAAAACCAAACCAACCAAACAAAAAAAACTATTCAAACTATCCAATCCTATGCCTGTTTAGCAGTTTACCCTGCCTCACACAGCCACAAAAAAGTCTTACCCCCATGCTTTTCCCTCTCTCTTTCTGCCTCCTGACCAATCCCGGTGCTTTCCCACTGGCTCTATGTGGGCCGGCATACCCCTTCCTCTTGGGAACTCTCAACAGACTCTATCTTTTCTGGGGCGATGGTTTCCTCATCTCTTAGCCCCGCCAAACCTAAATAAAACAAAATCCCAGATACATTTTTAAGCAACCCCAAATAATAGATATTCATATTCAGAAGTGTCCAGTTTCTGGCTGGATCATCTTGGGCAAGAATCTCAACCACTCAGGGCCTCAATTTCCTCACCCATAAAACGGGAGTAATTTACTATCTCATAATGCATGGGAAGGAATCATGCACCTGAAAATACCTGCCGTCCCCAACACATGACTGTTGCTTGTCCCTGCCTTTGTTCATTGCTACCCACCTGTAACCTATAAACATAGTTCAGTTACCACCTTCCCTCCACCCCCCCACAACCCCACCCCTCACCCCCACTAGTTAGTTCCTGGGTGAATTCTAACATCTTTCCAGATGTGCCTGGCTGCAGAGTGCTGTCCTAAGACCTGGCTCTCTTTTTCACTCTTTGTGACCACACTGGGAAGGACCCTTGCCTTGAGTCCTTCACTAGATTTCTGCCACAGCTGCCCAAAAGCCTGCAGTTTTGGAAAAGGCCAGTCTCCCTGATTCTGCTGACACCTCTCAACCTTATCAAGCAATTCTGTCTGCAAAAGGGGAGTGAAAAACCTTCCGCCAGGCAGGAAAGAGATCCGCTTTTGGCAGATAATTAGTAAAATCAACATCCAAACGCTGCAGATCATTTGTATCACACTACAGGCTTTGTGGATGCTTTCCCGCCTGCCTCCTTCTAATGAAGGAGTGGGGGTTGATAAATGCTGAAGGAGAGAGAGAGAGTTCCTGAAGCCAGAGAGCCAAGGCTCCCATTTAACTGAAATTACCAAGAGGATGAACAGAAAGAAGGAAGGTGATCAGACAAATGATGTAGCTAACAGCTTCAGGGTGGGGGCAAAGCAGACACAGAGGGCACAAATAAACCATTTCAAGAGAAGCACCCCAGCCAGCATGTGTACTTGTGTTCATGTGGAACAAGGCTAAGGAGGGAATGGAGCCCTCACCAAGAACTGTGCAAAAGGAGTTGGTCCCTCTCCCCCACCATAGGATGCGGATATGGGGGACCCTGTCCTGGGGTAGCCCAGACTGACTCTTGAGCTCAGGCAGTCCTGCCCACAGTGAGGTTCCTCTTTTCACAGACACAGACAATTCCACTGCATTCTTGGGATGCTCATTTGAAATAGGATTATCAAAGAATTTCAGGGCTAAAGAAAAGATGTTGTTATGTTACAGAATTCTGTTCTTTTGTCTCCTGCTTGAAAGAGGAAGCAGGAATGATTCAAAGCACAGGCTGTCAGGGGTACCTGGGTGGCTCACTAAGTTAAGCATCCAACTCCTGGCTCAAGGTCACGATTCCACGTTTGTCGGAGGGAGCCCCGCATCAGGCTCTGCGGGTCAGTGTGGAATCTGCTTCAAATTCTTTTCCCCTCTCCCACCCCGACTGTCCCTCCTCCCCACATATGTGTACATGCTGTCTCTTTAAAATGAATAAATAAAATGTGTGTGTGTGTGTGTGTGTGTGTGTGTGTTTGTTTGTTTGTTTTTAAAGAACAGTCTCTGAGAGCAGATGAAGCAGGTTGCAATCCTTGGCTTTGCTATTTGCTCTCCTTGTGAACTTGAGTAAGTGGCCTGATTTCTTGAATCCTCAGACCTCTCCCTGCAGAAACAAATAAAATAATGCCTGTGTCACTGGGTTGTTGTAGGGGCTAGAGGAGGTCTGCTGACAAATTCCTTAGCACAAGGTCTGGTTCATAGTAAGTGCTCAATAAATATTACTAATATGTGCCCAGACTCCTCACATTCCTGTGTTCAGCACAACTGAAGTCTCTGCTACCCAGACAAGACTTTCTCTCAGTAGGGGTGCATCCGTTAACTTTAATGGTGGCTGTTGAGGCTGACTAGGCAATTCCTATGACTGGGAGCAAGTTCTTGCAGGGATGTTACAGTATTTAATGTTGTAGTTCTAATACCATACTATATGTGACATTGATATTTCAGATCTTGGGTCAGAATCTGCAAATGATTCTTTTATGGAGTTATCGGACTCTTGGTTGACTTATGAGTGTTGTATGGATTCTGTACCTTGCCTCATTAACAAAGTAGTGAAATGTATTTGTTGTTTTCTTCTGTTTCTTCGTATGGGCACAGCATAGAATTTCTCCACATAAAATCACTTAAATGTTTGGATGACCAGCTTGAGGGCTGGGGGCCTTCCTATCTTTTACTTACGTTTTTGTTCTCTGCAGAAGCAATCCCCCAATTGTGTATCTTGCGTGAGAACTGCTGCCAATAAACCATGCAACTCCAATATTCCTTTGCAGTAACCTTTATATATGTCTCTCCAAACTATACAAATATTAAGAAAAATCAGGTGAAATACTCTCGGACTGTAAGAAATTCTATATACTATAGGATTTCAAAGTCCTGGAACACAGCTCTTGTATTTCCCCAACGATCATAACAAAAAGTTCCTAAAAAATGCTTATTCTTTTTTTTTTAAGTTCTATTCTTTTCCTGCTTTTTTCAGTTCCCTGAAAATCAACAGCTTTGCCATCTACACAGTACTCACTCTGTGTACTTTTTGCTTTTGGAAAACACATCCACTGTTAATTAACTTGGGACAACATTCTACTGTAAGCATCTAAAATCCTCCCCACCAACCTAGTCAAAAAAAGTCCACTATATATCTGTGAATAAGAACTCCAGGATCTGGGGAGCAGACAAAATCAGGGGGTCGGACATACACTGAGCCAGGGCTAGGCTCCCATGTTGGGTAGAGGACAAGAGGGCTGGGTTTGAGAGGCAACTGGCTCTTGATTATAATGAAGACCTTTGAGCTCAGGAGCTAAGTTCCATTCATTAGTGTACTTTGAACACTAGAAAGCTCTATATTGTAAGGTACTGTCAGGACTATTTTAATGCCAATACTATGACTATGACTTCATTGTTCACTGTGAACATTTTAACACATTTGAGCTATTTTTTCTTTTTTTTTCACATTTTTCATATTTAATTATTGAAAACATGTGAAGATAGCTGATAAAATACCTCACTGCTAAACATTTCAGTTTATATACCCTAAGAATACATTTTTTTTTCTAGCTAGATACTGTAATCTCACCCAGGAAATTAACATTTATTCTATGTTATTTAATGTGTTGTCCACATTTAAATTCCCACAATCATCTAAATGGGTTTTATAAGCAGTTTTGTCTGTTTTTTGTTTGTTTGTTTGTTTGTTTGTTTGTTTTTGCAGTTTTGTCTGTTTTAAAGCCAGGATCCAATCAAGTTATCACACTACATTTGCTTCTGTTTCTTTAGTCTCTCTTAACCTGGAAAATCCCTATTTACTCCTGCTTTTTTTCCTTTTTATGACATTGAATTTTTTGAAGAGTTCAAGGACGGTCTTGCAATGTCTCATATTCTGTATTTGTTTGACCCCTTATAACTTTACTATTTTTAAACATTTTAAGGAAAAAATGCTAGTATACATTGACATTTTTGTATGTTTAACTGCTTCACAAGAGGAAAATAAAATGTCAGCCTGTCCATCCCCTTGCAACTATAATAATTGTAAGACTGGATTTTGCTAAACTATCTTAGGGAATATTCTAGGGAGCATTACCACTAAGACTTTTGGCCATTTCCTTTAGCACACTACCTTCCATAGGTCTCCACTGAGACAAACCCTAAGTGAAGCTGGGGACCAAGTGAGGCCATCAAAGAATGACAAGTAAGGGTAATGCTGGGGAAACTTCCCTTATAGCTTGAATCATCCATCCATGAGGAGGCTGGGACTGGCATCCTATTGAGAATAGCACATATTAGGACTTAAGCCCATTATATTAGCTGGTAGGTGATGTAATAGCTTATTCCAAGTTTTGGACAGAACTAGGTGGGCAATGATATGGCCACTGCAGCATTAGTAATATTTGTTTTTGGCCCTTAAAGCATTTATATGTCAATCAACAATAACATCAAGCAGATGACTAAATAGCAGAGATCAAAACTATAGACAAAGGTACCAGCTGACATTTTGCAGGCCACCGAAGCAAACATATAACCCATTCAGTGCCAGTGATGCAAATATGTCATTCCAACTACTTAGCAAGCTTGTCATTTTATGATCCCAAAGCTCAGCCTGGATAAGACTTGCCAAAAAACCCTTTTCTCCTAAACTTATTCAGGACGGCAAGCCCAGAGAGTTTTTCTCACTCTGCATAGCACATTGACATGGAATCGAAGAAGAAAGGCTCAAATGGTTTATTTTCATCCTCCTGGCAAAAGGTGTATAAAGAAAAAACAACATTTCACTCCCCTGGAGAGAATCCATCAGGATTGATTTAAGCAAAGCAGAATATTCAGGTTCTATGTATGTAGAAGACAGGATTTTGACCCCCTTGGTTCTGACAAATGGGGACCAGGCACAGCTGTCTGTCTTCCTCTGACTTGGCATTCCCAGAGGCTCCTAAGGGTTTCAAATCTAATTTGGAACCCAAGGGAAACACTAAGTGAGAAAGGGCTGCATTAGCAGTTACACCAAGTGCAAAGGTAATTTTACACTCTGTAGCTGTATTAGTTTCCTATCGCTGCTGTAACAAATTATCATTTGTTTAGTTGCTTACAGCAAGATAAATTTTTTCTCTTACGGGTCTGGAGGTCAGATGTCCACAATGAATTTCAGCAAGCCAAAGAGAAGGTGTCAGAATGGCTGGCTCATTCTGGAGGCTCTGAGGGAGAATCCATTTTCTGGCTTTTTTTCAGCCTTTATTGGTCACTTGTATTTCTTGGCCTGTGGCCGTTTCCTCTGTCTACAAAGCACATTATTCCAGTGTGTGCTTCCTTTGAACTCTCTTCTCCTCTTCCATAGTCAAATCCCTCTGCTGCCTTCTTATAGGAACACTCAAGATTCTAAGCTCCACTCAGGCAATTCAGAATAATTTTCCCATCTTGATATCCTCACCTCCTCACATCTGTAAAGTCCCATGTACCATCAACAGTTACATGTACAGGTTGTGGGGATGAGGGTATGGACATCTTCAGGGGACATTATTTCTCCTACCTCAGGACCTTATGAGTAATATATAGACCTTCTATCCATATGTGTTGTTCAGTTCTCACAACAGCTTTTATGGCAGCAATTATCAACTTCATTTTTACATGAGGAAATGGGAACTCAAAGAGGTTAAGTGACCTAGGTTCAGGAAGCCAACAGAACTGAGATTTTGGTCTTTTTTTTTTTTTCTAATTTATTTATTTTCAGAAAAACAGTATTCATTATTTTTCTCACCACACCCAGTGCTCCATGCAATCCGTGCCCTCCATAATACCCACCACCTGGTACCCCAACCTCCCACCCCCCCACCACTTCAAACCCCTCAGATTGTTTTTCAGAGTCCATAGTCTCTCATGATTCACCTCCCCTTCCAATTTCCCCCAACTCCCTTCTCCTCTCTAACTCCCCATGTCCTCCATGCTATTTGTTATGCTCCATAAGTGAAACCATATGATAATTGACTCTCTCTGCTTGACTTATTTCACTCAGCATAATCTCTTCCAATCCTGTCCATGTTGCTACAAAAGTTGGATATTCATCCTTTCTGATGGAGGCATAATACTCCATAGTGTATATGGACCACATCTTCCTTATCCATTCATCCATTGAAGGGCATCTTGGTTCTTTCCACAGTTTGGCGACCGTGGCCATTACTGCTATGAACATTGGGGTACAGATGGCCCTTCTTTTCACTACATCTGTATCTTTGGGGTAAATACCCAGGAGTGCAATTGCCGGGTCATAGGGAAGTTCTATTTTTAATTTCTTGAGGAATCTCCACACTGTTCTCCAAAGAGGCTGCACCAACTTGCATTCCCACCAACAGTGTAAGAGGGTTCCCCTTTCTCCACATACTCTCCAACACATGTTGTTTCCTGTCTTGTTAATTTTGGCCATTCTAACTGGTGTAAGGTGACATCTCAATGGGCTTTTAATTTGAATCTCCCTGAGGGCTAGTGATGATGAACATTTTTTCATGTATCTGATAGCCATTTTTATGTCTTGATTGGAGAAGTGTCTGTTCATATCTTCTGCCCATTTTTTGATATGATTGTCTGTTTTGTGTGAATTGAGTTTGAGAAGTTATTATAGATCCTGGATATCAACCTTTTTTCTGTACTGTCATTTGCAAATATCTTCTCCCATTCCGTGGGTTGCCTCTTTGTTTTTTTGACTGTTGCCTTTGCTGTGCAGAAGCTTTTGATTTTGATGAAGTCCCAAAAGTTTATTTTCGCTTTTGTTTCCTTTGCCTTTGGAGACATATCTTGAAAGAAGTTGCTGTGGCTGATACCAAAGAGATTACTGCCTATGTTCTCCTCTAGGATTCTGATGGATTCCTGTCTCATGTTGAGGTCTTTTGAAAACTATATACTACCAAAATTGAACCAGGAAGAAATTGACAATCTGAACAGACCGATATCTAATAACGAGATTGAAGCAATGACCAAAAACCTGCCAAAAAACAAGAGCCCAGGACCTGACGGATTCCCTGGGGAATTATACCAAACTTTCAAAGAAGAAATAACACCTATTCTCCTGAAGCTGTTTCAAAAAATTGAAGCGGAAGGAAAACTTCCAGACTCTTTCTATGAAACCAGTATTACCCTGATCCCCAAACCAGGCAAAACCCTACCAAAAAGGAGAATTTTAGACCTATATCACTGATGATATAGTGGATGTTAAGATTCTCAACAAGATCCTAACCAACAGGATCCAACAGCACATTAAAAAGATTATCTACCATAATCAGGTGGGATTCATCCCTGGGCTACAAGAATGGTTCAACATTCGCAAATCAATCAATGTGATACAACAAATTAATATGAGAAAAGAGAAGAACCACATATGAGAAAAGAGAAGAACCTCTCAATTGATGCAGAAAAAGCATTTGACAAAATCCAGCATCTGTTCCTGATTAAAACGCTTCAAAGTATAAGAATAGAGGGAACATTCCTGAACCTCATCAAATCTATCTATGAAAGACCCACAGCAAATATCATCCTCAATGGGAAAAGGCTTGCAGCCTTCCCCTTGAGATCAGGAACAAGACAAGGATGCCCACTTTCACCACTCTTGTTCAATAAAGTATTAGAAGTCCTAGCAACAGCAATCAGACAACAAAGAGAAATAAAAGGTATCCAAATTGGTAATGAAGAAGTCAAACTCTCTCTTTGCAGATGACATGATTCTTTATATGGAAAACCCAAAAGACTCCACCCCCAAACTACTAGAACTCATACAGCAATTCAGCAACGTGGCAGGATACAAAGTCAATGTACAGAAATCAGTGGCTTTCTTATACACTAACAATGAAAATACAGAAAGGGAAATTAGAGAATTGATTCCATTTACTATAGCACCAAGAACCATAAGATACCTGGGAATAAACCTAACCAAAGAGGTAAAGGATCTGTACTTGAGGAACTACAGAACACTCATGAAAGAAATTGAAGAAGACCCCAAATGATGGAAGACCATTCCATGTTCTTGGATCGGAAGAATAAACATTGTTAAAATGTCTATACTGCCTAGAGCGATCTATACTTTTAATGCCATTCCGATCAAAATTCCACTGGTATTCTTTAAAGAGCTGGAGCAAATAATCCAAAAATTTGTATGGAATCAGAAGAGACCCCGAATTGCTAAGGAAATGTTGAAAAACAAAAATAAAGCTGGGGGCATCACATTACCCGATTTCAAGCTTTATTACAAAGCTTTGATCACCAAGACAGCATGGTACTGGCGTAAAAACAGACACATAGACCAGTGGAACAGAGTAGAGAGCCCAGATATGGACCCTCCACTCTATGGTCAATTAATCTTTGACAAAACAGGAAAAAATATACAGTGGAAAAAAGACAGTCTCTTCAATAAATGGTGCTGGGAAAACTGGACCCAGCATTGGGTCCAGAAGAATGAAACTCAATCATTCTCTTAGACCATACACAAAGATAAACTCAAAATGGATAAGAGATTTTGGTCTTTTCATCCACTGTTCTTTCCTACTAACTCTCAGTGAAAAGGCAAGAAACTGTCATGAGATGTAAGGATTTCTAGTAGGCTGGTGTGGTGGTCCAGGTCCAGTCAGGAAACAATCCACACCTTAAACAGAATTTACTACAAAGAATTGTTAACTGGATACAGGCAGTTTTTGCTTTGTGTGCTAACGTGGGACTGAAAAACGTGCAAGCAGCAACCATGCAAAAAAAAAAAATTAATAATCAATGAGAAAAATTATAACTGTTCTAGCTAGAAACTTTAGAAACTTTTGACAAAATATTAAAAACTCTTATCTGTTATATATGTGTAAGGAAATGAAAGACATAATAAAACTAACACTTATTTAGTACAGTATAATTTAAAGTGTTAGAAACATGGAGATATAATGTGGTTTCTATTTTTTGTAAAAACCAGTAATGATTTGAACAGTACTCACTTCTTTTTGTCTTATAATCTACTATACCATGCAAACATCTTTTCTGTGCCTTAGAGAACTGTTGTACTCCTTTTAAGGTCTGGATCAGTTCTCAACTTTCAGTGTCATAAAATAACCTCTTAATTAATTTATTTCTTTAATGTAATGGGTCTTGTCAATGCCCCTTCCTCTGAGACATCTTCATGCTTTAGGCTAAACCCACTTTTTTCACTTATGTTGGGACGTTTGTCTTATTACTTCCACTGGCTACCCATCTGTGGTCTCTCAAATGACAACAATGTCAATGTTTCTCATGGTTCACTATTTCTTCTGGAACTCCTTTTATGTTTTATTTGAATCTCAGTTCTAGCAGTGCCATTTTTCATGTCTTTGCTGTGTTTTCTTTACTGGCCAATTCCCGCTTTTGGTGATCTCTTTTTATAAAATGTCTTGTGGGCTTATCACTTGCATATAGGGAGTCAACCCCACCATGTACTTAGCTCTTTGTGTGTGTGGACTGAATAACAGATGTGTAGTAAATCTGAATTCCAGAAATCCAGTGGTTTCTGGAAATAAAGGACATGATTGGTCATTGATCATGATGTGCTTCTGTTGCCTACCTAGTAATCTGCAGACTAAAGAGCTAGGAATGAAATTTGTCCTTCATGCAGTTACTCAGAGTTAATACACCATAATAACAAAACTTTACTATTTTTTGGGGAACGATGTATTGAAGCTGTGGTGGTTGAAATTCATGTCTGATGGGGCTGTGCAAAGCCAGGCTTGCCTGTGTTAGAGAAGCTAAGAGGCAAAAAAAGGATATGGGCCTACTAGGCACACAGTTAGAATGCTATACTTGAATATTTTTTTTTTTAACTTAGGCTAGAATTTCTTCCTGTGTATCCACATATCTTGAATGACTGATACTTAGTACGTGAACTATGAATCATCTACATTTCTAGAACCCTATTAACTTTCTATTCAATTAAATTAGTCTAGTTCTTAATGAGCTATTATCAGTGGAGAGGATATTTGTTCTCAAAGGGAACATTTTCTGTTAGACGGCCACAGTCCAAGCAGAAACCACTTATGGCATCTTTAGATCCAACCATGAGGGAACCACTGATCTAACCTGATTCTGAGCAGAGAGAAAAGTCAGAGTGGTACTCATCTTCTCCAACTCCAGACAGTACCAAAAGGACCACCTGGTCACAACCGAACAGGAAGAGAGAAGACAATGATGACAATTTCAGAAAGAAGAAAAAGAAGTAGCACAATTATTTCTGTGTTCCTATGGGCAAAGAAAGCCGCAAGGCTAACTTTCCCCAACAATTATAAACCCATGCCTTTACAGTTTCTAGACCAAGTGTCAGAGTGTCTGTGGCAAAGTCAGAAATAGAAGCCACAGGTGTCAGCTCTTGTGGCAGCGCAGCCATCCCTCTGCTCCTAGATGATGCGGGGCCCTGTGGTTTGCTCCTCCCGATGCTGTGCCTGTCACATTGGGAAGCTGTGGGCTAACATGCACGGTTCTGATGGACTCAACCTCTTGGGGAAAACTCTGCCTGCTGTCCCACATGTCTCCTGCAGCGTGTGTGTTATAAGAATTGCGCATGCGCTTCACATTGACCACTGCTCGGGGATGATTTTTGTCAAGGTAGGTGCCCCTGTCATAAGAGTAACTGTAGATCAGAACCTGTTCCCAGATTGCCAGATCAGGCTTCTCTGAGCTCAGACCTGAGGAGAAAGAAGATATCCACCTTCAGGACATTTGGGTCCCAAACAGATGCTGTTGGCACACAATTTGTTACATCGAGGGTAAAGAGCACAGAATGAAACAGCCTGCCAAGTAGGGCTTTCAGGAAGAGATTTCTCACAGCCACTGACAGGCAGTGATCATTCAGGAAGAGGGCATGGACCCTTAATGTCCACTTCTCCTCTTGGAATGGTGATCGCTGTTGAACGAACACTCTGACAGCATTTTCCATTTTCCGTGGGCTTTCCTAGTTTTCACGCTAAATGTTGGACATTGCTCCCAATATTTCCAGCAGCGAAACTCTCTCAAGAGTTAAGAAGTTTGGTTTTTAGAAAAGGCAATAGTCTGAGGCATTTGCATCTGATTTTGCACCTCAGTTATCTCTTGGGTAGAAGTAACCAGCATCAGTCCTAGCTCTTTGCCTCATCAAGTCTCCCCCACACATGCTTTCTCTAGGAAACCTTCCTTTTGTATCCTGATGACTTCCCCTCCTTAATTACATATATGAGTTGCTCACTAATTTTGCTATCTATCCAGAGCTGCATCCTGACTTCAGTCTAGGGGTACCACAGGACAGAAATTATATTTTAAACTTCTTTGTGAGCCTCTAGCATCATCCTGGCATGTAGTCAGTGCCCCAGAAACTCTTGTTGACAAGAGTTTGGTGATAGATTGCTGGCTTCCTTGAAATTCTCATAAACATCTCTCAATCCCTTCACCAAGTTCCCATATTATACTTCTGTAGTTACTTCACATACCTTTTTATTTACTTAGCATATGTGCTCCACTACAAATGTTTCTCTGCAGTTTTGGACAATCATTGCTTAGAGTTTTTTTAAAGTACATTTTTAATCTATCTACTGTTCTCCAAAATACATAAGCTCCACGAAGGGAAAAAAACAAACAAATAAACCCAAAACCTTCTCTTTATAACACCAAAAATGACCAGTGCTTGTGATGCAGTGGTAAGTTAAAAAAATATATATATTTCACGAATGATAGGATTATTTTTGAGTTATCTTAAAATGGAAAGTCTTGACCAATAAGAAGAGATGGGACAGCCTATCCATTGCTATTTTTTCCCCTGTGGATATCTGATGACCTTCTATGGGTTACTTAGTTGGAGAAAGAGTCCTCGGGTTCTGAGAGCCATCTCTTCCTGGAGACTCCATGTACAGCTATTAAAACACATACATATTTGCACATATCAAGAACATCTACATTACGAGGGGCAAATCCTAAAGTTTCTTTGAGGGACTAAAATCTATAGAATCTACAATGTTCTTTCTGGATTTCTAAGCCATTTACTATCACTGGTACACAGTATGAATAGCAATCAAAATACATGTGTCCATTTTATAGGTTCTTAAAAAAATGTTCCTTTATAATCTGACAATGGTGATGTTTTCGTGAGCATTCCATTTAAAATGAGTAGATGCTAAGCAGCCAGACGATCCTCCAAATTCCTGCAAGACATCTGTCAACCATTTCAAAGGAAGAACAATTTTCAAGTTATTTTCCCCCACTTTGTTTTTTGTTTTGAAGTGTTTTGGTGTGTGTATGGGGGGTGGGGAAGATGTCTGCTGAAAATGAATTTAAAATAGAGTTTGGGCTATTTTCTCTGGCAAAATTTCATTTGGGTAAGGTCAGTGAATAGCACCTGCTTTTCTTGAGAATTTGCATGAGCAGTACAGTTATGGATTTCTTCCATACCTAATGTCAACACGTTGTCTCAGAAAAATGCCCATAGGGAGGGCCCCTCATCATTTGTCATCTGGGGTCTGTCTGCTCTTCTGGCTACTCTGGAAGGCCATCTGTCCACTTAATAAAACCAGTATATCTCTTGGGTCTGTTGCAGCAGCAAACTTAGCTTTTTATAGACTTTCCCAGTATCTGTCCTGACAAGTATACTGTGTGCTCTGCAGAAAACAGCCCTCTGCTATTTTCTACTTTCTCCACTCTTAGTCTCAGGAAGTGTATATGAGGACTTAGTGTGTATGAACATAAACATTTCAGATGTATAGTAATTAACGGTGGGTGGAAGGTACAAGATTGTGTTACTGGTCAAGTATGTTGAAAGCAGAGTCTGTACTTTGTGTTCTTCTGTTCTTAACATGAACAAGACTTGGGGTAGGGTGGAGGTTGGCTATGGAACAAGTAACTGGTTCCAAGGACACTACACAAAGCCTGACTGTTTGAGCCTCTTCGAACTCCCCGCGAACTCCCTCCCTTGGAGGCTGGACTCCAACCTGTCTTCATGGCCCAACAGGAGGCCCATATTTATTAAACGACATTCATCAAGTATTCATTGGTCACCAACCGTGTGCTGGACAGTGAGCTAAGCATTGGGAAGATAGTGAAAAATAAGACAGATTTTCTGGCCTCAGGGAACTTACAATCTCGTGGGAAATGTAAAAGAACATAACAACAAATCCACCAATAAGTAAGAATAGCAGGCAGTGTTGGCACTTCCTCTTCTCTGCCCCCTGCTTTCCAATTCCCCTTGGCATTCACCTCTATACACAGGCTGTTTCCTGCCAACCCTTGTGACTCTGCCTGAGGTCTTTAAAAAATAATTCTTCTTTCTTTCTTTCTTTCTTTCTTTCTTTCTTTCTTTCTTCTTTCTTTCTTTCAAATGGCCAGGAGACTATGCTTGGCCCATGCACACAGCAAGCTGGAAGGGCCATGTTAAAACTCCTCAATCAAGGTGAGGCTGAAATCAATGCACAAATATGCCAGCTTCCTTGCCGTCCAGGTAAGACAACTCTGAGACATATTTTACACTGCTGTCGGGAAAACTGTGGAAAATTCTGAAATGGGCAAAAGAGATAATTGGATGTTTTCCAAGGGAACGCTAAGTGTGGTCTTGTGACCCTTGGCTTTGTCTATTCTGTAAGGGTGCGCTACTTGAATTGTCCTTGACCAGATATTCAATCCATCTATAGGGACAGAAGTTAGCTTCTAGAGCATTGATGGCAAAGCACGTATTTCCTGCTCAGGACCAAGTCAGTGGCTTCTGTCCAGCAGAGAGTCAAATTTTCATTTGAACTTCAAACATCTCACCGATTCCCTTAATAATTGATGAGTTGGACAAAACCTTTGATACATACTCATTTGACATTTGTATGAAAGGCATGGTTTTGCCTTTTGAAAAATGTCCTTCAATACTATCTTTCAGAGTTCTTAGCAAACTAAGCTCCTCTTTGTCTCCTTGCTTTTCCTGTCTCACTTCTTCATCCTTTATTCCTGTTTCCTGGGATTACGTTCTAAAGAAAAAGCTTCTTTTTCTCAAGTCCACTTTGGGAGGATCTAAGACAACAAGTAAATCTTACTCCCTGCCTTCCTGAAGTAAGAGATCCATCACCTCCCTAACTTTTACTTCTAGAAAACCTACACTGTTGTGTGAACCACTTTAGGTAAAAACAGGAACGAGCCTGCTGGTTACTTCAGAGATGGAGGTGAAGAGCAGAAAATGTTGGAAGGGAAGGAGAATACAGCAGTGAGAAGTCAAAATGTAGAGGGCCTCATGATGGAATCCCTCCTCGATCTTCTTTGAAGTTACTAAGGTCAAAACATACTTAGATGTGAATTGATCTTTAACTTTGAAGAGGCAGAACTTTATATCAGTGGATGCTACTGGGATGGAACCAAAACTGCAGGAATATAGAGACAGAGAGAAAGATAAAGGAATAAACTTCCTTTGGGAGCCACAAGGTAAGTACAGTGAAAATCTTGAAGAATAGAAAGGTCCTAACTGACAGAAGTATGGTGCTCTAAATGGTTTGTGTGCATGAATTTGTCTTCTTCAGTAAACTTTGGTAAGATGTCATAACAGGGCTATTTTACATCTTATTCTCTCCCTTTTAAAGAGATGCCCCCTACTCCTTCTTGAATTATACCATACAATTAGAAATCAAAAGTGAGTGGTATTAATAGACCAGATCAATACAGACACACTAACAGGGAACTACCATCAGTACAGAGTCTACAATCTAATACTGGCAACAATCTGATAAGATATATCCCAAGATAAGGAGCATAACAAATAGCATGGAGGACATGGGGAGATAGAGAGGAGTAGGGAGTTGAGTCCATGAGAGACTATGGACTCTGAAAAACAATCTGAGGGATTTGAAGGGGCGGGGGGTGGGAGGTCGGGGTACCAGGTGGTGGTTATTATAGAGGGCACGGATTGCATGGAGCACTCGGTGTGGTGCAAAAATAATGAATACTGTTATGCTGAAAATAAATTTAAAAAATAAAAAAAAAAGAGTAGAAAAAAAAGTAGACTGATTTTGCCATGCATACCAGGTCACCTTTCAGTGATTTGTGTGGAGATTCTACAGATGTCAGGATTTCCTAAAAACTTTTGTCAGTGTTCCATAGATAGAGGAAAAGAAGGGGAGGCTGGCAGATAGGAATGTGAGAACCACACAGCAAAGCCAACCTGCCTGAAGCGTGTCTATCTTCCACATGAAAAAGTGCTCAACATCACTTGGAATCAGGGAAATATAAATCACAACCACAGTGAGATACCACCTCAGACCAGTCAGAATGGGATCCAGTCAGAATGGCTAAAATTAACAAGTCAGGAAATGACAGATGTTGGTGAGGATGCAGAGAAAGGGGAGCCTTCTTAGACTGTTGGTGGGAATGCAAGCTGGTGCAGCCACTCTGGAAAACAGCATGGAGGTTCCTCAAAAAGTTGAAAATAGAGCTACCCTATGACCCAGCAATTGCATTACTGGGTATTTACCCTAAAGATACAAATGTAGTGATCTGAAGGGGCACGTGCACCCAAATGTTTATAGCAGCAATGTCCACAATAGCCAAACTATGGAAAGAGCCAAGATGTCCATCAACAGATGAATGGATAAAGAAGATGTGATATGTATGTGTGTACACACACACACACACACACACACGCACATTGGAATATTATACAGCCATCAACCCCCACTCTGAAATCTTGCCATTTGCAATGACATGGATGGAACTAGACAGTATTATGCTAAGTGAAATAAGTCAATCAGAGAAGGACAATTATCATAGGATCTCACTGAGTTGAGGAATTTGAGAAACAAGACAGAAGATCATAGAGGAAGGGAGGGAAAAATGAAATAAGATGAAACCGGAGAGGGAGACAAACCTTGAGAGACTCTTGATCTCAGGAAACAAACTGAGGGTTGCTGGAAGGGAGGTGGGTAGGAGGGATGGCGTGGCTGGGTGATAGACATTGGGGAGGGTTATGTGCTATGGTAAGTGCTATAAATTTTGTAAGACTGACGAATCACAGGCCCCCTGAAACAAATAATACATTATGCACTAATAAAAAAAATAAAGCTATTCAGTAAAAAACAAACAAATAAACAACAACAAAAAAAACCACAAATGTCTGCCTTCTTATTTAAGACAGGAGGCAGTACCAATCCAATTTATTTAAGAGATTAGCCAATAATAAGTCAATCACAAAGAGGGCCCAATCACTGTTTACCTGTTTTGAATTGAAATTGCATCTGCCATACATCTGTTTTACTTAGGCCCTGCTTGTGATATTGACGAATCATTACCAAGTTGGAATTTCTCCCAAGATTGAACATTTTGGAGCCTAGACTCTTCTTGCCTTGGAATAAAAAGCTGACTAGAGAGAAAGAAAAACCTTTGAAAGAGTTTATTCTTAACAGTCTTCTCAGAAGGATGAAACCTCCCCAGCAAGAGAGAACCATGTTGGCTTATAAACCTAAGTATTCCTATCACAGATTTAAAGGTTCAGAACTACCACTTGTAGGAAACCTTGAGACTCTGAGGGAATGCATGTTCTACAGAGTAATGATGAGTAACATAAGGCAAAAAGAGCGGGGTTCTCTTTTTCAGTTGTGTTGTACTTTATCATGGATCTCTAGGAATCTTAAGAAAACATCTTGTCAGGACTGTCACAATTTAAGATAACATGTGCTAGCTTTGGTTTCAAAAGAACTTTATTTTTATGGTGGTTACTATATCAAAATAAAGTGATTGGTTAGAACACACAAGTTGGCAGGCCAATCAAAAATTGTAAGACTTGGAGAAATCAGAATAGCTTAAACCACCAGCTCCTAGGTTAGAAACTAGCACAAAGCAAGGTCCAATTAATCTTCACTGCATGGTTGACAAGCACACCCTTGAATTTGTTAGCCAGGGATCATGGGAATTCTAACCTGATATACATCATTGTAATGCAGTTCATGGACTAGGGTAGATAGAGGAAATGTTTGGAAAACAGCCAGCTTCATTGCCAAATAAAGAACCATCGTTCTCAGCAGAGGAAAGACCACTCGTCCTTCATCAGGTCCTTCTGTTCCTTAAGTAGCCATACTCTTCTTCCTCTGGATTTTTGGCCATGCTATCACCACTGCCTTGCCTTTTATCCCACCCCCACTTCAAGAATTGGTGGGAGTGTCACTCCTTTGAGAGACCCCTAACCTGGTTGACTAAGACAAATCTCCCCATGCTATACTATCACAGTACTGAGTACCTCTCCTTTGGAGCATTTAGCATAGTTGTGACTTTGCTGCTTGGGATATTATTTGATATATGCCCTTTTTCTTTAGTAGCTCCCTTAAGGCTTAAACTGTGCTTATTCTCCCTCACCACTGTTATCACTGGTCCCCAACATGGTGCCTAACACTTGGAAGATACTCAGATACTTTTGAAGTAAATGACTCAATCAGATTTCATAAAGCTGTCCACCCCAGTGTTGCCTTGACACCCTTAAAATCTCCCCAGACTCTGTCTTCCAAGTTCCACACCTCTTTTGTGCAACTGTTCACTTCTATAGACTCTCTACTTGGGGTTTCTTCAAAACTCTTTGCATAAATGTTCTCTGGCCTCCTGACTTCCTTGTCTCTATTGTTAGCATAATTTCTCCTTTGCTTAAGGAAATGGTGTTTGGAGCTCCTAGTTACCAGCTAGGTCAAAAAGCTATCAGGCTTTGAATGTAATTTCTGGATGATTCAGAGCCTTACAAATACCAGAATTTCTGTCCCCTCACCAACCTAACCCTCTGGTTTGAGATTCCAGTGATGGCCCAAGAAGAAACATCCTCCCAAGAAAACTAGTTTCAAATTCAAATTCATCCTTTTTTTTTTTTTTTTTTTTTTTTTTTGGTACATCTCTTTGGGTTGCTCCTGAGGCCATTAATGCCTCTGGTTTTTTTTTCAGAATCATAACAGAGAAGATCACTTAAGAGTCTTTTTCCTAAGAACTCTGAGGGCCCTTACCTGGCACCAAAGTGAGACAGTGTCACTTCCATTTAATTTCAAAATTAAAACTGTGCCATGTGCAAGAAGAGAAAACCAAAAGGTTGGATCCATCTAGTTCCCTTGACGTGTGCACAAAAGCATAAGCTCTAAGAATTGCCAGTCAGAGGCCATGCTTCTGGGGAGAAGACAGGGACACTGTTTTCCCATTTGTAGGTAAATCTTCCCTTTGAAACTTGCCCTAAATTCTACATATGGATAATCTCAGTTCCTAAGGCCATTCTAAATGATTGTTGCTTAGTATCAGGAAACAGCAAAAGGAAGAAAGCTCTACCAGAACTTTGTTGTTGCAAGACCCAGATCTGGCCAACTTAAGATGCTATGAAGAAAAGCTACAGGTTCTTCCTAAGCATCAGTACTCAAAACCTCGTGCCTTCTGATATTTTCCTTAGAAAATATCAGAACCAGAATGGAATTTCTCATCACCGCCACACCCCCACCCTGGGTTAGGTTCTTATGGAATAGGGGATTATGTAAGAGGAAGAGGAGGTACATGACTAGTATATCCATGAAAAAAGCCATCCTTCATTCAGCAGTCCAGTAGTAGAGCTACGTTATATCAACTTGACTTTAAGACAGCATGGAAGACAGAAAGACCAAATTCCTATGGATTAGCAGCTCTCTCTTCACAAAAGGCAGAAAAAGACCTACAGAATTCAGCTGACTGTAGCTGGAAAATTTCTCCCCTATTTTAATACCTCAAAGTTCATATTTAACAAGGAATGATAAACTATTTAATCACTTCTTTTTAAGCGTTTGATTTGTTTATTCTATTTTTTAGTAGATCATCAGTAGTTACAGAGCTCCACGACAAGATAGATGGAAAAGGCTTCATTCTATCTCTGCTCCTGTCTATCCACTTACCACTTCTTGATTTCTCTGATTACCTTCCAAAGATATCATTTAGTTTATCTCCCTACCTGCCATACTGCCTATAAACAGGAATTTACTAGATTTAGGGGCACCATACATTCCACATGACATAACGTATTTCTTATTTTCTAGCAAATGGACTGTCCCACCATGAGTGAAGCTAGATTAAGAATCACTCTACCCTTCTATCACTAGGTTCTCTCCTGTGAGTAATATGGGGCATTTTGGGGGCACACCAATGTCCAGTACCTCATCAACCATTCATCTGATGATCTCAACCTCAAAACTTTTTTGGGACATGATGGTAGATGGAATACACCCATTTTGACTGAAAAGCAATTATTTATTCTGCCTAAATCAAAAAACTCTTTTATGGTTGTACCATGGTGATTTCCTAAACCTATTCTTTTTATATATATGAATTGCCATTCTTCTGTAAGGTAGGGCTGCCTCCCTATCAAATGGAATTATTTAGTAAACTTCAAATGCAAATTCTCCTGGAGAAACAAGATAAATGCTTAATTTTCTCTTTTGATTTACCAGTTATCAAAGTGGAATTGGTTCAACAGTCCCCTCAAATGGTGACATATATATATATCGATATAGATATATATATATAGATAGATAGATAGATATACACACACGCATATA
Organism: Mustela putorius furo; assembly: GCF_011764305.1. Taxonomy (NCBI): domain Eukaryota; kingdom Metazoa; phylum Chordata; class Mammalia; order Carnivora; family Mustelidae; genus Mustela; species Mustela putorius. The sequence goes on from NW_025421294.1 coordinate 2,983,274, forward strand.
TATGTATGTATGTGTGTGTATATCTATCTATCTATATATATATTTCTCTTGAACATTCTTATAGACTCATGGATTTTCATTGATTCAGTCGCAGTTACAAACACTCTTCTTTCTGATGCTTAAATTGTCACATCTTTTGGCTAGTTGGCGCTTCAACAAGCTGGATTCTGTGTCATTTGCTAGGATCCCAATAAGCCATGAAAGTATTTTTGCTCATCACCTTCTGCCACCCCCTCACCCCAAATGAGAAATCAGATATTTTTTAAAGAATCTAGACTCTTTGCTGTACAGAAGCTTTTGATTCTGCACAGCAAAGGAAACAGTCAAGAAAACAAAGAGGCAACTCACAGAGTGGGAGAAGATATTTGCAAATGACAGTACAGACAAAAGGTTGATATCCAGGATCTATAATGAACTCCTCAAACTCAATACACACAAAACAAACAATCATATCAAAAAATGGGCAGAAGATATGAACAGACACTTCTCCAATCAAGACATAAAAATGGCTATCAGACACATGAAAAAATGTTCATCATCACTAGCCATCAGGGAGATTCAAATTAAAACCACATTGAGATACCACCTTACACCAGTTAGAATGGCCAAAATTAGCACGATAGGAAACAACATGTGTTGGAGGGGATGTGAAGAAAGGGGAACCCTCTTACACTGTTGGTGGGAATGCAAGTTGGTGCAGCCTCTTTGGAGAACAGTGTGGAGATTCCTCAAGAAATTAAAAATAGAACTTCCCTATGACCCGGCAATTGCACTCCTGGGTATTTACCCCAAAGATACAGATGTAATGAAAAGAAGGGCCATCTGTACCCCAATGTTCATAGCAGTAATGGCCACGGTCGCCAAACTGTGGAAAGAACCAAGATGCCCTTCAATGGACGAATGGATAAGGAAGATGGGGTCCATATACACTATGGAGTATTATGCCTCCATCAGAAAGAATGAATACCCAACTTTTGTAGCAACATGGATGGGACTGGAAGAGATTATGCTGAGTGAAATAAGTCAAGCAGAGAGAGCCAATTATCATATGGTTTCACTTATTTGTGGAGCATAACAAATAGCATGGAGGACATGGGGAGTTAGAGAGGAGAAGGGAGTTGGGGGAAATTGGAAGGGGAGGTGAACCATGAGACTATGGACTCTGAAAAACAATCTGAGGGGTTTGAAGTGGTGGGGGGGTGGGAGGTTGGGGTACCAGGTGGTGGGTATTATAGAGGGCACGGATTGCATGGAGCACTGGGTGTGGTGAAAAAATAATGAATATGGTTACGCTGAAAATAAATTTTAAAAAATAAAAAAAAAAGAATCTAGACTCTTTGGGTGGGGGGCAAAGACATTAAAAACCAAGTTATGGGTGTGAGGAATGTGTATGCTCACAAGGAGACCTTTTTTCTAGACAATTTCAGTGCTAAATAATAAATAACAATTTTTTAAAAAATACTAGTTCATACTGTTTTCTAACTTATTTTTAATATATTATTGTTACTTAACTTTGATTTTACAACTAAAATTTTCTCTCACATTAGGAAATTTAACAGTAGTAATATAATTCATTATTTGTTTTATATAAAGGAATGTAGGAAAAATCATTTCAAAGTAGTAATAACAGTAATACCAATTCTATTAAAATAAAACTCTTGAGTGTAATTTAAAATTTATTTGCAGTATGGAGGTTCATCACAAAATTAAAAATAGAATAGCCACATGATCCAGTAATACAACTTACTGGGTGTTTACCCAAAGAAGACAAAAACATTAATTTGAAAATATATAAGTACCCTATGTCTGTGACATTATTTACAATAGCTAAGATGTGGAAGCAATCCAAGTGTCCATCCACGGATGAATGGATAAAGAAGATGTCACACACACACACACACACACACACACACACACACACAGAGGGATATTACTCAGCCATAGAAAGAATGAGATCTTGCCATTTGCAACAACATGGATGGAGCTAGAGGGTATAATGCTGAATGAAATATGACAGAGAAAGACAAATCTGTATGATTTCAGTCCAAAATTAAATTAAATTCCAGTGGAATTTAAGACAGTACAAACAAGTAAAGGAAAAAACAAACAAACAGACTTTTAAATGCACAAAATAAACTGGTAGTTGCCAGGGGGAAGGTGGATGGTGGGATGAGTGAAACAAATAAAGGAGATAAAATAAATTTATTTGTTGTTTTTGCATACAGAATACAGCCCACAAAAAATATACCCTCAACCTCATTTTCTTCTGTCCTCTATAGTAATCATTTTTAGTAAATATTTGTTTATACTGCCAAAGAATAAGGAATTCACTGGAGAGAGCTGTGTTCCAAAATATTTGTTTTAATTATAAGCAGATACATACATACGTTCTTGTCATCCAATTGCTTACATAAACAGCAGCACACTAGGTAGCCGCTCTGTTCTTTCCATCTTGAACATACTATGTCCTGGAGCGATCTCACCATTTTAGAACAGAGCAATCTAATTTGTTTCATTCTTCTTCTTCTTCTCCCCCCCCCTTTTTTTTAAATGGCTGCATGTTACAATATCCTGAGAATGTACAATACTTTACTCACCCGAATACCCTATTGAAGTCACTTGTGTGGCTTCCCAGCTTTAGCTATTGCAAACAGTGTCACAATGAATAATCTTCTCTATTTATCATTTTGCACATGTACAGGGGAATCTGAAGGCAAGACTCTTAGCAGTGAGCTTCCTGAAGCAAAGAGCAAAGGCATCTGTAATTTTGATAAATCGTACTAAATCTTCCTCCTTCGAGGTTATTTGGGTTTTTTCAATTTTGTACTTTCACGGGCAGTGGATTATATAATGCCTACTTTCCAACAGTCTCACCAAGACAGCATGCTGTGTGGGGGTATATTCCCTTAAGCTTGCAAGTGTAAAATGCTATCTCAACGCTAATTTGCTTTTCACTTACTATGAATGAGATGGAGCATCTTTTAATTTTTGTTTTGTTTCAGGCCCCTCATATCTCCTCTTGTGTCTGTGTTACCTGTTCACGCCCACTTGTTTTTCTTTTCAGTTGAATTGTTTGCTTTGATTTCTCGATGTTCTTTGTGTGACTAGAGAGACTAGCTATTCCCCTGTGATATGAATTACAAATATTTTTCTGTGTTTTGACTTTGTTTATGCTGTTTGCTTTCATGGTGGTATAAAAATTTATGTAGTTAGGGTGCCTGGGTGGCTCAGAGGGTTAAGCCTCTGCCTTCGGCTCAGGTCATGATCTCAGGGTCCTGGGATTGAGCCCCACGTCGGGCTCTCTGCTCAGCAGGGAGCCTGCTTCCTCCTCTCTCTCTCTCTGCCTGCCTCTCTACCTGCTTGTGATCTCTGTCTGTCAAATAAATAAATAAAATCTTAAAAAAAAAAATTTATGTAGTTAAATGTATAATCTTTTTTGTTTGTTTGTTTTAGTGATTCTGGATTTCTAATTACTGTTAAAGTTGCATAAGCATACTTCTTTACAAATCTAATATGTGTTAATGAAATTTGAGGAAAAAAGGTTATTCCATGTTTAAATTTTGCCTGGACCTTTATTATCAGTATTGCTCCAGAAGTTCTGCGGTGTTTTTAAAGAAATTATGTGTAAAACTAACCGTGTAGCTTGCAAGAATAAAGGAGTCAAAGGAGAACATCATGTCCCATGAAAGATAATAGAAACAAGCTGAGGTGCCCGTGCAGGACATAGAGGTTGTCCAGCTAAGGGAGAGCAAAATCAGATAGGAGGGTTAATGCCAAATTTAATCAAACTCTTCTCCCTTGAGTCCTGCAGCCTCATTTTCTCTCAGTTTCCTCGTGCTTCTTTTTCTAGTCTCTCTCAGATTTTCTAGGCTTTCCTGTGAACAATCTTACTCAATCTAAAGACGCCCTAAATTGTGTCGCTAGTCCAGATTTCTTTTCAGCAATCCAGGTCCAATGTTACTTGTCTTCAGAATGGTTCATCTGAAATTTCCCAGGTTCCTCAAAATTCACACGTCAATAAACTGAACTTTCTACTCTCCCCCACTTCCTGCTTCTTCTAGATCTTCTTCCTCTGTCCCAGCCACCCAAGTCACAGGCCCAGGAGCCAGCAGAAAGCCTTCATCCTGCTGATGGGCCATTCTGTAAGCTCTCCTCTGTAGTTATTCTCCAGCCCTCCTCCCCCTCGCACAGCCCATCTCAGTTTATTTCCTCTCAATTCTCCATGCAGATCATACCATGGCAGGGCCTTTCTTGGGGTAAGTCCATGGCTTCCCTCAGACTCTGGAATAAAGACCAATTTCTTCAACTAATGCATGCGTATCAGGAAGTTCACATGAACTGAGAAGTTATTTTGTGTCAGCCATGGTTTTTTTTTTTTTTTTTTTTTTTTTTAAGATTTTACTTATTTTGAGAGAGTGTGCATGCATGGGGGGAAGGGGTGGAGGGAGAGGGAGAAAGAGAATCGCAAGCTGACAAGGGGCTCGATCCCACCATCCTGAGATCACAACCCTAGCTCAAATCAAGGGGGGGGGTCACCTAACCCACTGAGCCACCCACGTCCCCACCAGCCACTGTTCTAATCTCCAGATGTGTTATTATCTTATGACTATATTAGTGTCCACGACAACCCTGTGGCATAAGCACTATCATTGTCCCCACCTGACTTAGGAGGAAACTGAGGGACTTGTACTGCTCCCCAAGGGGAGTAAGTGATGGGGTCTGAATAAAATGATAGGCCCGCCACAGTTACTCTCCCTCCTGATGGCCTGTGCTGACTTCGTCTGCGGCAGCCCTCTTTATCTCTCCCCAAGCTGCCTCTCCTCCGCACTCCTTTCTGAACTCAACTCCTCCCACTTCTGCATGCACCTATACCTTTGAGCTTTTCCTCTGTGAACTCCTCTAATTCCCAGAAACCCCCTCCTTATCTCTTTTCCTGGAGAATGCTGCGTTGTACATTCCTCGTCTCAGTAGGTAGAACTGATTCTGACCTCCACAGAGTTTTTCAATAAGCCCCTTACTCACCCTGCCGGCGCACTACCATTATGTGTCTCCTGTATGGCACTCGTCATGGGAGCTCCCACAACTTCAACGTACATTATCTCTTCTCATTAACTCTAAGATCTTTGAGGGCAAGAACTATGCCCTGGTAAATGGGCTCAAGGCATGTTTACTGAATGACTGAATGAATGATGCTGGCCATCCTTTCCCATCACTATATAGGAATTAATTCTCTCCTCTCTACTTTCAACACTATAAATAAAAATTTTTAGTAACCCTTGGGAAGTACTAATACTCCCTCCAATTCTCAGACTTACTCCAATCTATTTCACTTTTCCCACAACATTTCCTTCATTCCAAGGGAAATACATTTAGTTCAATGACCCCTAGGTTTTCACCATTTCTGAAAAGATGGTGCTAATCTATTGGTCAGGGTAAAAGAAAAAGCCAAATTCTTCAAGCCTGAGGGCAATTTCTTCTCACAACAAACTCGCTTTTAAATATTGTTACTTTATTTACTTTATTTTACTTTATTTCTGTTTTACTTTACTTATCGTTACTTTATTCAATAATCACCCTTGGACATATTGTTCTCTTTCTTAATAAACCAACCTATTCTCTCATTTTTCCCCTTTCCAAGCATTCCTTCAGCCTGCCATCATCAAGAATCAAAAACGTTTATTCACGGAGACAAAAAAAAGTACTCAACTAGTCTGCACAATGTCCCAGTGAGGTCAGCACGGATGGCCTCATACTTGTCATTTGAGCAGCAGGCAGACCCAGCGCGGAGACTACGCAGCTTAGCCCAAGGCCATAGCACAAGTCTGTATGAGAGCTGGAATCAGATGGGAGGAACCCTGGCCCTTAGCCCTGGATTCAGACCCAAGGTCATGTTAACCTAAGAATTCTTTTTCCTTAGTTTCACGCTCTAATGAAGATAAGAAGATAGGAAAACAATACAGCTATTAAAGAAAGGGTCTCTTCCCTTACTGCCAAAGCCAACATGATTAAGAAAATTCTGAGTTCGTGTACAATGAAAGGAGAAGTCTGTGCTCTACTTGTCTTTTTGTTTTGTTTTGTTTTTTTTCCCCAAGTGGTTGAAGTGGCTATCCCTGAGGTCACCACAGAATCGACACTTCATGGTATGATCCTCCAAAAGCCTGTCACTAAACAGAAAGTTTTCAATTTGCCTTTGGGAATGTTTGAATTCGGAGCTTTTAAAAGTTGTGGGGATAGTTGGGTTCTGTGCTTTTACCCTCTATAAGAGAACTTCCTTGGCCACTCCCTAAGCCAATGTCTCACCTAGCAGCTATTCACAACTTCTTTCTCAGATACGGACAAGGGACAAGCGGATCCTCTCTGTAGTTGCTCTGGGAACAGAGGCCCCAGCAGCTTGTTGAGGAGGCCAAGTGTTCCCAAGAACCATTTCTTGGCAGCGAGCAAAATTTCCATAAAGCTCTTAAATATAATAAAACGTAATTAAAGTGCCACATGGAGTTAGCGCTCTTTGAAGTTTCATACTTGCCTAATAAACCAAGTCATAAACCAGCACTCGAACTGGAGATTGTATTCTTTTTTACAGATTAATTCTCATTAATTATCTACCTGGCCCCTCCCATTATAGAGAAGTAAGTACCTGGTGCACCATAATTTGTGCTGATAGAAGTTGGAAAAGGTGAACACCCCGCTAAAAATGCAGCTCTCACCCACTGCCACTTTGCAGCCACTGAGATTAGAACCTGTGTTTACACATCATATTCTCACAACTTCACATGTGACTTCAGAAACAGAAGTATATTCTGCATTTTTGGGTCTTTTTAAAATCACTCTTTCAATTTTTATACCAAGTGGTAAGTTGTCTGATGAAAAAGGCGGCCCCTTACAAAGCTGCTTTCTTGCTAACCTGAAGTACATGGCTCTTAAAGCCATGGATCTTGCCATGAGATGTGATTTGGGAGGTTTCCCACCCCCCCCTACTACTGTGGAGAAGTAAAGTTTTAGGGCTTCATTTCACCTTGTCATGCAATTTTACAGACCCACTAATAACCACAAGGACAAAGAAGTCTTTTCATCAAGACCAGTGAGAATTTACTAACTCACAGATTATGTCACGAAGACTGATTACCTGTGACTCACACACAGTAAAAGCTACTTTCAGTGAACTCTGAGTCTTGGTGCTAAAAATTAATTTGCTTTGTGTGCAGGGACATTTATTTGTATCCTGCACACTCACGTGTGTTGCGGCTGTCTACAAGGAGTTTATGCGTTCTTTCTTCCTGGGCTATAGAGACTAAGGGAACTCCAAGGACAGGAGCATTTCAATACAGTGAGAGGGTTAGGGGAGGGTTGCTCAGAAAACCAGAAATGAATGATGATTAAAAAAGTCAATCTAGGAAAGGTACTGAATTAAGTGGAAATAATTTTTTTAAAGGACAGAAGATAGTAAAATTTTTATGTGGATTCTTCTTAGTCTTGGGAAATAAGGGGCCTTGAATAGAAAGAAGACAAAGAAGAGAAACATGCAAAAGGACAATGCGTCAGTAGCATTGAAAATTAAGCAACCATCGAATAATTCAACCCAATCAACATTTTATTGTGCTCTTAAAGCAAAGCAAAATCCTATTTTGCCGGGCCTCTGGGATGAGATACATTGATCACACTCAGGGAGCGACACCAAGTTCATCAGATGATGTCTGCCTCATAAAGAATAATCAGTCAGAGATGAGCAGGTGGTTACTGAAGGCAGAACACTGCCAGGTCTGTTCAAACAGCTTGACTTAGGCTGTAAGATGGATTAGTTAGAACTCTGGCTTCTAAATAACAGAAAATAACCCTAACAAATTTAATCCTTAAAGGAAAAAGTATGATTCTAATATAGGATTAACTCCTAGGACCCCAGGGCAATCAAACAGCCAGGCTTCAAAAGGGACTAAAACCAGAGGCTTGGGCCTTGGAATCCTATAGGTACCTTCTCTCCAACTTTCATGTCATTTATGTTTCTCCCTGTTATTCTGCTTGATTTTATACCCACAGACCAGCCTTCTCTCCTTTTGATGTGGTAGAGAATTCTATTCCTCCCCAAACAACTTAACAGCCAATGGTCTGCAATGTCCTGTCTCCTTTGTCTAGGAGACAGGCTGACAGAGGCTGGAATCTGAATTCTCTGAAGAGAGGTTTTGAATGGTGCAGGTTGAATCATGTGCCCACTACTGACCAGTCAAGAGTGTCTGAGAATAGTGTGGAGTAAGGAGTGAGGCTGGGGTGAGGTCATGAACCCACTGCAGAAGTCAGATGGTGTTGGAGAAGCAGGAGGGGTTCCCAGAAACCAGGGTCAGAGTGATTTGGTTGGTCAGGCTGAACTCGGGCATTTAGTCAGAGAAATCAGATAGATAAGAGGACTTGCTAGAGAGAGGAAATAGACAAAACAAGAAGAAATGATGGTCATTGATGGATAAGCTATGTTAAAAAAAAAAAAAAAAGGCTTTCTGCCCCCCCGCAAAAGGGCTTGATAAGATTTGTTGGTGCGTGCATCAAGGAAAAGTAGTGATATTTCAGTTATTTGGAGTGTTTATGTTCTTGCCACAGACAAGTTGAAGTCATGAGCCAGTAACACTAAGCAACGTAACTGAAGTTACAGCAGGGTGCTAGAGACCATGTTGTCATCAATTTTGGCTCATGACCCTAGTTCTTATCTGGGGAGGTGGGGAAGGTGGCAATGGGAAACAAAAGAATGAAGACTACCTACCATTCCACCCCACTTTCAGTGACTTCTCCAAATGTCACCAGAGTGAAGGCAAAGGAAAGCATTGTGAAGGCAGCTGTGTTTACTGAGAAAACGAGTGTGCTTTTTTCACTCACCCTGGGTGCATCTTGGCTGCATCAAGTATTTCACAAGGCTCTGTGGCTCTATAAACGGTTCCCCCACAAAAGGCACTAGCTTACTCTGGGGTAAAAGCCTATAATGTCAATGTTCTCATGAAGAATTGTAAAAATGAGCCATGTAAGAAATTTATGAGGTCATCCCCCTTGTCTCTGCCAACCAAGGAAGAACTCTCCTCAAAATATTCCCTGGTGGATCTTGTCTAGTCCTTCTTTGGACAGGAATGAAAAGAACATGTTAGGACTTTCTCAGAGGGTAAACAAGGCTATGCATAAGGCGGCCTGTTTTTGTATTCTTAAATCCAACAATTTGCCTGGTTAAATTGAATTTCTTCTTCCTTTCTTTTTTTCTTTCTTCATTTTTCCACAGTAATTGAATTTGGTGTTGGCCATGGCATAATATACAACCAGAGAACCAGGGTGAGGGGGAAGGGAGTTGCTACGGCGACGCTCGCCAGCAAATGACGGAAAACAGCAAGGAAGCAGAGAGGAAGCAACTGTCCCTCTCAAGATCTTTAGAGATCTTGGACAGCCTGACAGCACGTGGAGATAACGCAGGGAGCCTCTGGACACAGATATGGGTCTAGCAGGCCTTCATGCCGGATTTCACCCTGCCTTGCTGACGAGGATTCTGACTAGAATCACATCATGTGAAGGAAAAAATGTTCTTAACTCTTTCCTCCCATATATTAGAGTGACCGGAATGGGCTTCCCTTTAACTCCTGGCATTCAAGACTTCTTTTATTTGCTGAACAAATACAGAAGCTGAGACAAGGATGCTTGTTCCAGGGAACACAGTGAGGAAAACATATCCTGCTTTTTTATATATCCTTGATGGCTTTTAGAGCCATTTCTGACAAAAACAGAGCATGAATCCCATTCCATTAGCTGGTCAGGACTCCATACCCAAAATTCCTTCTTGACTTCCCTGTGAATGATAATTGGCCTCTTCTTGTGCATTTGAACTGACATTTTAATTCTTAACCCACACCCTGACACCATTTCCAAAAGCTAGGAATGCAAGCCACTTCTCTCACATCAGATGAATGACCCATCCTGTGTGCATAACAGACTGTCCATGACATCCCAGCATGCACTGACTGCCCCTATGTAGTCACTTTATTCAGGCAAGTTTCACGTTGTTCACCAGAAAAGTCAGCAAAGCAGGCGACCCTCTGCTCCGACGCTTCTCCAGGGATCATACAGCACACATAACTGCGGGTTCCTCTCCAGCCTGACAGAGAGTTCCTTGCTGGCATTGTGAGGAACTAAAGACTCATGAGGAAACAGGGCTTGGAAGCCTCTGGAGGTCCCCTCGTGTCCACTGTATCCTTTCAAAAGAGGTGGCCGAGGTGCTCCTTAAGCTTTTTGTGTGCTGGGCATCATCAAAGCTTACAGAATATGGCTACAGGGTTCTCTGATGGCATGGCTGTCTGAGACCAAAGGAGGAGAATCATTCTTTATTGTTGTGGTAAAGTCCATTATGTGTACACCACAGGAAAATAAAGTCCACACTCAGACAGAAAGTCCAAAAGAAGAACAGTTAGAGACGAAATGATAGTCTACCTGCTTCTCCCACTGAAGAAGCCTCAGAGCTAACAGGTAATGATAGAAGGCAGGCCTCTCATTTCCAAGTGTGGATATGAGGAGGCAGAAGCTGACAAGAAGATGCTCTCATGGCAGTAGCGTGCATACTTGGCTGTGAGGGTCTGAACTTAGCGAATGCTCAGGGGTCTGCATTGTCCCGTACCCTGTAGGGATTAATATCACCAACCAGTGAAAGTTTTTGAGACCTGCGGGCCTGTATTGGAGCCCCATTCCACCCACAATGCAACCTGATCACCCTCCCTGATCCTGAACAGGGAAAAGGCAAGGCTCAGGAAGAGAACGTGAGACAAGAGAAGGTGGGTTGGGTTGGGGTGGAGAGAAAATAAAGTGCCTCTTCTCAGTCTGCTAGGAGAACACATGTTCCCTGAGGCCCACGTTTACATTCGTACATACTAATGACAGTGAGCTTGGCTCCATCTCAGAAGAGCAAAAGGCTTTGCAAGTGCAAGGGAAGAGTAGGCATACCAAAGTCATTGACCACACATGAGGGGAGTGGGTGAAGCCAGCTGCGTATTAGACTTGATAAATGTCTTGGAGAACTTTCCAATTTTCAGCAAACCCAAAGACACATGTCAACAAGGAACTTCTTCATTTGCCTTTATTTTAAATTCCTATGTATTTTTAGGACCATGGAGTCCATATGTTCCTCTTTCACTTACATTTAACTTGTTAAAGTCATGTTCGATCAGTGTCATTTGATGGATGTCCAGAGTCTTCTGTTACCATTTTATGAACATTTTGAAAGTTTTGCATTCAGAATCCAGGAGCCAGCTAAACCAGATCTGAACAGGACCTAGGTTGGCTTGAAATTTAAAATTTTTGAGGCTCTGCTGGATCTCATTCTTGGCAAAATCCCTCTCCTGTCCCATAGCCATAGCCAAAAGGCTGCAGTTCAAGCCCAGCCCCGGAAGAAGGGTAAGGGAAGTGTGTCAGAACACTTAATTGAAACAACAAACCCAAGAAACATCTCAAACAAATAAAATGTCCAAAGGAAAAATTTCATTTTAAGGTTAGTTCCTACTAGCCTTCATAAAATGGCAGCCAGAAGAGCAATGATCAGATTGAATCAAGACAGGGAAGGTTTGATGATAAATCGCAATTTGTTGACATGAAACTCAAGTTTCCTTTCTCAGGTAGATCCCATCAAATGCTTTATATTTTTCATTAAAGCGATCAAAGAAAAATAGAAAGTGCTTGATGGGAGGTGTACAAGAAATGTAAAGCAGAGAAGAGTATCATTGACAAGCCAAAGCAACAAACAATTTTTAAACATACTGTATGAACTGGCTCGATAGAAGGAAATACGGCCTCATCCATGATTCATGCATGCTGGGGACGGAAGGGGGTCTTTCCCTTCCAAAACTCTTCTGGATGTGAAAGAGGTAATGGTCAGCAAACGAGGCATGCTCTCTACTTACAAGGAGCTCACAGCTTTGTAAAAACAAAATCAGCTATCATTAAGAGTGACTATCTGATTATAAATCACGATGGAGTCATTGAAGAAAACAAGAGGGTGAGATGAGAGTGAGGAAGAGGAAAGCTAACTTAGTGTAGGGGTCTGGGAAGGCCTTTCTGAAGACAGGATCTTTTAAAAAGATGCAGAAGAAAGTAGGAATGAGGTAGAAAGTGGATCAATTATCAGGCAAAGGAAAATCTATGCACAAAAGCTCTGAGCTGGAAGTTGGTCAAAGAAGGCAGGTGGAGCTAAAGAAGAAGAGCACAACCGGATGATGCTAGCTTTATCCATCTTTAAGCTGGTGTATTGCATTATCTGTGCTGGACTCGTTTCTCCAAGTCACGTCATCTGCCCAGCTATGTTACTCTTACTTCCTACTCTTACTTCCCTGGAAGCTCTGTACCCTTCCTTTCAAGGATGTATTCATGCTTTTTTTTTGTACCTGTTCCAAACATAGCTGTCACATCTCTTCATCCTCTTACAACATGGTTCTCAAAAGCCTGGTGGCTTCTGGTCTAGTGGTATCAGCATCACCTGGAAATTGCATGAAAGGGAAACATGGGAGGGGCCTAACACTTGAAAGCTGGCCTGGCACTCCTGGTAGACCATCTCATTCTCCCACTGATCACAGCAATCTCACAGAATAACAACCTAATGCAAGGTTACTCTGAGACCATGATTAAATGAGACAAAACAAGGCTACTTCATAATTTTATCTAAACACAGACAACAGAAAGGTCATTGTGCAGCCCACAAATTACTGAACATTTCTACTCTTTTTTTTTTTTTTAAGATTTTATTTATTTATTTGACAGAGATCATAAGTAGGCAGAGAGGCAGGCAGAGAGAGAGAGGAGGAAGCAGTTTCCCTGCAAGCAGAGAGCCTGATAAACATTTCTACTCTTAGCCAAGATAGGTGGCTGCTACTTCTCTACCAGTTATAGCTTATCCTCCTGCTAGTCTCCCCTTTCTAGAGACAAAATTTATTCTAATGTCCAGTCATAGAACTGTCTTCATTTCTTGACAATGTTCAGTGTGAAGCAAGTTCCTACTTGCTTAAACTTACCCTCAAAGCACTAAACCAAGGCTCAAATCCTGTAGTAGTCTTCCTCACATCCTCATACTGAGATATCCAGGGTTCCCCAAGGTCTGTGTTTTCAGTCACTGCAACGAATAACAAATCCAACCTGTTTAACTACAGGTATATTCTTGGTGGTCTTTGGGTGAAGGGCATTGACACAGGGGCCCCACCTCAGAGCTACTGAATCAGAAACTCCAGTCGTGGAGTCCAGGAACCTGTACCTCAATCGCCTTTTCAAGTCATTATGATGCACTCGACTAGTACTTTAATAGCCTCTTCAAGTGATTATGATGTTTGACAACCACTGCTCCAAGGTCAGTCCTGGCTGCCCATTAGGATATGGATGCCTGAACCCTACCTACCCCACCACCCAAGATCCTGATTCAATTGATCTAGAAAAGGGTTGAGAAATACGTACATTTTTAAAAGCTCCCCAAATGATTCTATCATTCAGCCAAAGTTGAAAACCACTGCTCCAAAGCAGTCGTGTTGAGAAGAACTTCATTCAGGGATAAATGCTGTACTTGCAACGCAGTCCTATCTGTAACAGGCACTTGCTGCAGTTTACGATCAACTGCTGGGAAGCCAGTTGTAGTTCTGCTCCTTGCTATCCATGACGGGACACTGTGTCCTGCCACAGAGGATGAAAACTTTGTTCTAGGAGACTTGGGACTAGTGCCTTGGTTTCTTGGTCATATGTCAGCAAAATTAGTCATGTTTCACATCTTCTCTTATACCTAGCTACCTTACTTCTTTCTTTGATTGTATGGGACACTACTCAGCCATGCATACAGGATTATACAGATGTTGTCTGTATATACAAATAGGTCTATATCTATCAAGAGGCATGTTAATATTTTTATTCTGAAAATAACCACAGCTAGAACTTATCTTGCACTTAACTTTGTGCCATCACAAGGTTAATAATCCTTACACCATCCTAATGAGGTATCATTCGTGTTGTACAGGTGAGGAGACGGAAGCCTGAAGAGGTTGAGTAGCCAGCCCAAGCCATACAGTTGGTGAACGGCTGGAGCTAGGTTTCCTGTGCAGGCTAATTTGCTCCCTGACCCACAGTTCTAGCCACTGCTCAGTTTCCTCCCCCAGATGGCCACATACTCCCTAGTCTGCTTCCCTCTTACATCTCCATAATCTTCTTTGTGTTTCATAACTCCCCTCTCAGCATGATGTTCCCAAGCCTTTGTGGGGTAGGGGTGGTGGAGGGGAGGGAAGGAAAAACTTCTAGCATGCTGAGATGTCTGTCCTCTCAGGAACAACAAACTCTTTCTCTAGGCTTCCCCCCACTCCCCTCCCCAAAGAAATGTCCTTCTCTGTCCACAGCTGTAGAGCAAAAGGAAAGCAGTCTTGCTTAGTATTCAGACATTATGGCACACATTCAAACTGCTGACCTGGCACAGAAGGCCCTTTCAGTGTTTGAAAATGTTTTAACTGTTTCCTGCCCCAATTTGTGGGTTATATTAACATCATGGAATACTTATGCATAAAACATCTACTTACTCATTCTTTCCCATTTCGATTTCTACAACATGGTCTTTAGGTTTACCACCAATGTTCTTTCTTAAATCCTTTTGAGGAGCTTCTGTATAAGTTTATCTTTTCAGAAATAGTTTTCCACCAAAGGATCCATCATCATCATGTCTGTGAGATTTAGCTTTCCACGAACATCATAACCTGGAATGAATCCAAGGACTCAAACACTGTGGCCCTTCTGCCACCTAATAATAAGATTCCTCAGAGGCTAGTGGTAGAGATGAAGCGAGTTAACTATTTAAATCACACTTAGAAGTATGTGACATGTACCATTTTTCCAAATCGAAAAGTAACTTTTATTTCACATTTAAACATCTGTGAAATTTGAATGTGTCTCAGCAATGACGACTGACATCAAAATTATAATTGATATTTTGGGAGCATCTTTCAATCTCTTGTTAAACAAAAAATGTTAGAAAATGCTATTCTTCTTCCTCCTCCTTCTCTTCCTCTCACTCCTACTTTATATCCAAAGATGACCAATCCTCACCTGGCATCTACGGATGAGAAATACACAGAAAGTCCTTTCTCCAGGTTCTCTACCAGGCTATTCCCTGTCCCCCTAAGCTGGGAGAATAATATTCATTGGTCATTTCTTTCACTCCTGAGAGAGAAGGTAATTCTCATCCATGTACCTGTACAAGAAATATTTGGAATCTACTACGGGCCATAAGCTCTGCTCTAAAATAGGGATACACTAGCCTTCAAGCAGCACACGGAGCCGACAACAGGGCAAAGAATTAATTAAGAACGAGCAACTGTACACCGTAACACCCTCCCACCCCCTGTCAAACCTAGGAGTGTTAACTTCTCACCTACCTTAGAGGAGAACTTGGAACTTCTGATGCATCTTAAAAAGCAACTACGACTTCATGGGATAAAGATTTTTCAAGTAAGATGAAGAGAATGTTCAATGTTATGCTACAGGGCAAAACTCAATAAAAAACCTGACTAGACCTCTTTAAGTTTTTCATATTACCACTTTAATGCCACACATTATTTTCCTCACCATCATCTTCCTATGCATCTCTCTCCATTCTCTGGCTCCAATCCATTCCCCTCTACAAGGTGGGTGGATATCCCCTCCCCATCATACTTCTATGCTAACACATACATATAAGCATGCAAGCATGCACACACAAACACACATATATATGCTTCTGTCCCCCTGTAGCTTTTCCTTTTCTCTTTAGCTCTTTCATAATTCCTCCAAATCTTTTATAACCTCACACCCATCAGCTCTGTTCCCCTCTTAACATTCACCTTCCTTGATACACCAAGGATTTTAAATAACTTTTCACCCAACACGTGTGTGTGTGTATATGTGTGTGTGTGCGTACACACACATGCACACAAGCACACATGTGCACTGAAAAGACTGACATAAAATAGACAAATAAAGGAAAATACAATAAATACCAATATAATACGTAGATACAGAATAACATAAGAGCAAAAGTACTTGAGGAACAGTTCTTATCCTGATCCCAGAGGAACGATCAAGGCATACCAGTTGTTCTCTATATCTGGGGACATCCAAAGAAAGTTTTAGCTGTCATAGGCAGAGAGGGCGTATGGTACACAACTAACATCTTATGAATAGAGAGCAGAGATGCTGGGAAACATCCGAATAGACTCTACAACAGAGATTGTTCTGGCTCCTGATGATTTCCGTCAATAGTAAGGTTGAAAAGCTCCGAGTTACACACTTCAGAAGAAGTGGCAGGTAGCTGCTGGGTACTCCCTTTGTACTCCTTTTGATGGAATACACATTTCCAAGAAAACGTGTGGGGAGAAGAACATTCCAGCAGGTAAAAACTGCATGACAGGATTTTACAAGACCATTTTGACAGGAGTTCGAGAACTCTTTCAGTTAAAGTTCATCTCTAAGATGTGGAAAGTCACAGGAAAACATTGCTCCCATCAAAAAACCAGACATTTGAAAATCATTATAATTTTAAGCCCACGAGAGAGTTGAGACTGCAAAGCAACCTGATGAACTAAAATCTAAAAAGTGGACAAACGCCTCTTAGGAGAGATGGGAACCATGGCTGTTATCTCTGGTAGAACAAAGGGAGAAAGAGAAAAGAATCATAAATGAGGGTAAGAAAAAACCAGCTGGACTTTTAAGGAATTTTTGAAGGCAGAATGTGGGCTGAGTATGAGAACTTAGAATCTCTCATATTATATTGTTTTCTCTTTCTTTTTTCTTTTTCTCTTCTTCTTCTTTTTTTTTTTTCTTTTTGAGTCCTTTCTTACTTTCTGGCACAACAAGTCATTCCAGTCTAGGTTCATCTGGTATATTTCTCAGCCTCAGCAATTTCTCCAAGGATTCAGCTTCTTTTCACTGGAGAATGGTTTAGAAAACAAGAGCTAAGTACTGGTGTCCTTATTTGTTTTCACATTATCATTATATTTTCCTTTAATTCTTTGGATATATTTATAATAGTTGTTTGACATTTTTGCTAACACCAATATTTGATTTACTGTTTTTTCCTGAATAACGTTCACATTTTCCTGTTTCTTTGAATGTCACTATTTTGTTGTTGAAAGTCGCATGTTTTAGATAATATGGCAAAGCTGGATTCTGATTCTTCCCAATGGGGATCTTCATTTTAATTCACTTGGGTTTAATTTGCAGAATCTGTCTCTCCAAAGGTGTGCAGCCACTGATACAATGGCTCAAATTTTTTTTTTAAATTCTTTTCATTTTTTCACCTGGCTTGTTAGGGTTTGCTCTTGAGTTGGCGCCATGTCTCTTCTGCTTATTGATCAACCAATGATGGGGCAGATATTGTGTTTAAATGTTCCATTCCTAAGGTACCTACGCTTTCCTGGTGGATCTATATGTGGATTTGGAAGTGTATTCAAGGTTCAGGCTTCTGTGAAGTCTGCCCCAGTTTCTGCCTTCTGCCAGGACCTCTCAGGTCTCTCCTGCACATGCCAGTAGCTAGAGATGTGTGGAGATGGGATATAGAAAGAGCTTATACATCTCTTCTCTGACTCCCTCTAGCATCTCTTCGTTTAACTTAGAGCTGGTCCACCATTCTCTCCAACTGAAACCACAGCTTTGGGCAAGCAGAGCCATGCATTCCTCCCTTTTGTTGCCTACCAAGCTTTCACTTTCATTGACAATGCTGCCAGGTATTGATTTGTCTGCTCCAAATCATGTAAGCCAATTAAGCTTACTGGTTTTCATGGCTAGCCCCACCCTGGTAATATTCTAGCACCAAGTGAGATGGAACGAAGTAGTCGTAGATGGGTACAGCTCCCAGGCAAGATGACTGAAGACTCCCCACTGTTCTTAACCTGAAGTTCTGGCAGTTTTTCATGAAGAAACACCATTCAGTTTGTCATTTACTTTTCCTTGGTCAATTTGCCAAGCAGTGAAATGGTTTGTTTTTTGACAATTTTGTTCAGTTTTATGCTTTTGGTGGTGGAGAACATTAGCCTACCTCTTCACCTCAGTATTATAGCCATTAAGTCTGTCTCCTCTGCTTTCCCAGTAATTATTTTAAGAAAATAATTATAGTCTCATTTAGCTGAGGAGCCTTGGAAGATATGGACTCAGTGAATGCACTGTTCTATTAATACCATGCACAGGTAACCTGAATATCTTATATATCTTTTATTTTACACTCTGACTGACATGGGCAACAGGGAAAGACAGTGGCTATATGAGAGATAGGTCTTCTATAATTTTTTCTGAGAGTCTCCATCTAGTGAGTTGTTTCTCTGTGTTGGATCCCAGATGAACATCTATAACAAGAAGAACCTATCCACCTCCCTTGGTTCACCAGTAATCCCTAAGCCCCCAATTAATTACTTCTTTTCATACTTGTGGAAAAGAGCAGCCTCAGTGCATCTTATAACTGGGTCAAAGAAAAGCCACAGAATGGATAGCTAGGATCCTGTTCTCTAAGGGGAAAAAATCCACTGGTTCCACGAGTTTTGAATTTCATAAACATGTTTTGTTTTGTTTTGTTTTATAATATCAGGACAATTTTTACTTTACCAAATAAACACACCCCCCCCCCCAAATAAACATATTTTTAAGAACAAATATACAGGCCATCCACCATCACCATCAAATAAAGATATCCTATCACCTCCAAAATAGTAAGTTTTTTATTTCAATAATGGTTGTAGTTTTTTATTTTTCTATGTAAGACAGGATTTTTGGCTGAAAATATATTTCTAGGCATAAAAACATATTTCTGGGTCATACAAACAAGAGATAACATCCAAATTTACTTGGATTACATTGGAGACGACTCCAATGGAGTCCACCGTGTCTGAAGTTGGCATTCGTATTACCATTTATGTTGCAGACATTAGACATGGAATATTACCACCAGGCCATCAGCCACAGCTCCCTCTAACAGAGCTTTGCTACACTTCTGTCCTATCCCGGGTTCTCTAGAAAACACATGTAAGGCAAAGCTTACATGCTCACATTATGTAGGCATGATTGATGAAATCATTGGCCATATGACTGAACTCAGTCTCTGGCCACCCTTGGCCATATGACTGAACTCAGTCTCTGGCCACCCTTTACTCTCCAGGAGTCACGGAATAGAGCTGAAAACCACATGCTCTTAACATGTCAGTTTTTCTGGCAAATGGCTCCATACTAAAGATATCCAGGGTCCCATCTTGAATTCACCTCATTAGCATATACTCACAGTCCAAAGGAGCTCTTTATGAGTAACAAAAACCCTCCTGTCTACTGAGGAAATCCCAAAAGTTTTTGAAGCTCTATGCCAGAAGAGTATGAATCTCTGGAGTGAGAATGTGCTTACTGGAGGACAAAGACTAAATATAGTTCTTATTATATTACAGCATGGATGTGTGAATATGGGGAAGTATCTAAACTTGGTCCAACACAATTACCAAATGGGTTTCTGTGGTTCTTGCTTCTTCTTCATGTAACTGGCTTCCAAATAGAAATATCAAAGGACCTGAGTGGTGAGTCCAAAAGCATATGCCTGCCACTGGGAATATGGATACAAGTGTTAAAAAGTAGAGAAATTCCCACAAACATGAGACACTGAATTTTTATTAGAGTTCCCCCCAAACTGCTTTTTTGGGAAAAGGTCATTAGACCACAAAATTTTTTTCTATGAACTACTTTGCTATCCCTGCTATAAATGGAATGCCTTCTCTTCTTTGTGATTACCTAACTGTATTCATGTCTTCATACAGGACTTCAACACAGTTGACTTTTCTTTAGAGCCAAGGTTCAAACATAAATTATTTGAAGCAAAAGGTAATGATACCATTAATTTATTCCATGTAAGTGTAGATTAATTTAAGGAAGGAGATGAATGCAAGCTAAGAAAAAATTAATTTGTATTTAATTATTAAGTCCATATATATTGATAATTTAGTTAGTATCACAGATGTCAATCACTCTAATGTTAATACCAAATCTCACAGCAATTCTAGGAGATAAGGATTTTTATTTTCATTTTAGAGGTGAAAGAATGGAAACCCTGTTATTAAAAATCTTATTACATAGAGGCTCCATGGAAGAACAAGGATTAAAACCCAAGACAGATGACTTCAAGGCTGGTGTTCTTTTTAATATCTCTTGGTTGCTTTCTGAAATGTAAAGTAGCTTCTAGATACTCTAGGAATCCAGGTAGAGTTTTACAGTCCTGTCTTCTTTTAGGATTTTACAAAATCAATTAAATACCTTCAAGATGGAAATAATCTCCTCAAATGCTCTTCCAGGAAGCTAAAGAAGGATTCTTTCTTCCAGTTTGCAAGAGAGTGATCTTGACTTGCACCTGATACACTCTTGCGTTTCTTATCAGTATTAATAATGGAAATACTTACTAAACTCAGCCATGTTCTAGGCTTTGAACCAAATAGTTCTCATTGAATCTTTCTTCTCTAGTTCATTTTGGCCTTTGCATGCATGCTACATTATGATACACTTGAATTGTTTGGGATGTGTGTATTTCATCTCATTAAGAGATGGTGTGGTCCTTGACTGAGGGGACATACCTTGTTGTCCTCACAGTGTTAACCAATAGCTTGCGCTGAATCAATACTTCTTGAATGAAGATTCAGATAGGTTTATGAATGACAAGAAGCACTGGCCTCATGTAAGAATTATGTTTGTTTCCTTTGCTGTGCAACTTCTCAGCCTGAATATGAAGTCACTTGTCAATAATGCAAAAATCTATGAGGGTGACTGGTAACAATGATGGTGCAAACAGGGTCATTTTTGACCTGGAATAGTAGGTATCTCGGTGGTCATAGAAGGGTGATTTGGCACTGGAAATACTTTTTTCCCCCCAGTGTAACTGTCCCTCTCTGCAGGGAGCAGAGGGGGGATCATTGTAATACTGAGTTCTTTCTATGAAAACAAATAAATGCAAAGAACTTATAATCAGAACACCTTTACTGTGCTAGAGGCTTCATTTGTGAAAAACAGATTTAGTAACAGATTTGAGGCCTGGAAGTTGTCAGAGTAAGTTGCTTCACCTTTTTTGGCACAATGTTGGTTTCATCCATTTTGGTCCTTGACTTAGCACACTATCTAATAGCACTTTTGTAAATGTCTCATCAACTAAAATATATTTTCTTAGAAAGTGAAGTGAGAGAGCTGCTCTTAGGATAATTTCAACCAGTGGTGTTTGCTTACAACTGTGCAAGTATCATATAGAAGTAGGGAGAACAGTGTGGAATTGAAACAATGGCTGCCATTCAACAAGGCCAAGGTTTTGGAGCTAAACACACAGAAAAATACCTGTTAAGGGAGAAGACCATTTCAGCATCTCCATGGAAACATATCTCAAGTCCACTTGTCTTACACACATTCTTTAAAGAGTGGAAATATCAACAAGGCAAGACCAATGATTTTCATCAGTAATGTGAGGATTTAAGAAAAAAAAAAAACGCATGCTTGAGAGAGGAAAAGAAAAGTCAAGGAGGAAAGAATAATCTTAAGAACAAATGATGCTGGGGCAACTAGATATCCATATGCAAAACAATGAAGCTAGACTTCTCCTTAGGAAAAACAAATGAGTAAAAATATAGGAGTAAATCTTTATGACTTTGGGTTAGATAAAGCCTTTCTAGATAGGACAATAAAAGCACACACACAAAAAAGAAAAAGTGATACACTGGAGTACATTAAAGTAAAGAAGAATTTTGTGTTCCAAAGGACACCATCAAGAAAGTGGAAAGACAGTCTAGAGAATAGGAGAAATATCTGCAAATCACAAATCACATAAGAGACCTGTATCTAAACTATATAAGGAAGAACTACTACAACTTAATAATAAAAAGATAATTCAGTTTAAAAATAGATAAAAGTTCTGAATAAATATCTCTCTGAAGAAGATATAATAAATTGTTCATGTGTTCAACATGAAAAGATGCTCAAAATTAGCCATCAGGCACAGAAAAATCAAAACCACAGTGAAATACCAATTCCATCCACTGGGATGGTTAGTGTCTGAAAGACAAGTAACAACAGATGTTGGTGAGAATGTTGAGAAACTGTAACCCTTATACTCTGCTGGTAGGAATGTAAGGTGGTGTTCCTGTTCTGGAAAACTCTGTGGTAATTCCTCGAAACACAGAATTACCTTATAACCCAGAAATTTCTCCTAACTACATCCCCAAGAAAAATGAAAGCATGACCACATAAAAATGTACACACAAACGTTCAAAACAGTGCTGTTCATAACACACAAAAGGTGGGGGAAAAACTCCAAAATGCCTATCAGTTGAATGGATTAATCAAAGATTATGTATCTACACCATGGAATATTACTCAACATTACACTTTTAAAACTCTTCAAAAGACAACTGACTGTTTAAAGCAAAACCAACAACAATGTATTGGGGGCTTATAACTTATCATTATCAAAATATATGAGAACAATAAGACAAATTGCAAGAGGAAGTAAACAAAAGATAATGGTGCAAATTTTAATACTATCCATAAAATGGCATAATACTACTTTAAGTTAGACTGTGAGAGTTAAAGATGCATATTGTAATTCTTAGAGCAAGCCAGCACATACATTCACACAAAATATGTGACTAAAAAGATAACAGAGATAAAGTGGAATAATCAAAAAGAACTAACAATTCAAAGAAGTAAGGAGGAGAAGATGAATAAACAAAATCAGATTGGACAAGTAAAAAACAGAAAAACAAAATAGTGTACTTAAACACAACCACACCAATAATCACACAGAGTGTGAATGGATTAAATTTTTTGATCAGAAGGGAGAAGTTTTCAGACTGGATAAAGTAACTCCACTTAGATAATGTTTACAATAGATGTACTTGAGAGTAAAAGTAAAAGATTTGAAAAGATATACCATGAAACTTGGGAGTGGCCACATTAAGGTTGGACAACACAGACTTCAAGATGAGAAATATCTTGAGAAACAAACACACATACCAATAAGACATAGCAATCCTAAAAGTGAATGTACCTCATAACAAAGCTTCTAATATATGAAACAAAAAGTGACAGAACTAAAGGGACAGCCATAATTTTCTCTGGAGATGTTTAACATTTCTTTTTCAGTATTTCATACAACAAGGGGACAAAACAAAAACAAAAACCCACAACATGATAGTGTTTTAAATGCACTATCAAGTAAACTGAGCTGATATTTATAGAGCACTACATTAAACAATCGCATAGCATATGTTTCTTTCATAGTCATTTATTCTTCTCATAAACTGTATTTCTTTAGAGGTGCTCATGGAACATTCCTAAATTAACCAATTCTTATTAATAAAATAATAATCAATAAATTGCCAAGGACTGAAATCATACAGAGTATATGCTCTTACCTCAATATAATTAAATTGGAAATTCACAACAAAATTATGTGAAAAATCTACAAATACATAAAAACTAAACAACATATGTGTAACCCATAGGTCAAGAAGAAATTGCAAGGGAAATCAGAATGTATGTAGAAATGAATAACGATGCAAACACAACTTCTCAAAATATATGGCTTGTAATTAACAGTGAGTGCATGTAAACTTCCATCATGAATGTGTATATTAGAAAAAGGATATTTAAAATCAACAATTTTAGCTTTAATATTAACAAGGATGAAAAAGGCAAATTGAAGCCTTAGTAGCAAAAGGGAAGTAATAAAGACAAGAAGAGAAATAAATGACGTAAGAAACAGAAAAGGAGAATTAACTTTTTAAAAAGATTAATACAACTGATAAATTCTAGACAGTGGGGAGAGAGAAAGGGGGGGGGAATGAAACAGAACATCCCCACATGTGATCCATAAATTAAGATGGTAACAGGAGAGTGTTTATAAGAAATATATGCTACAACATTGAAATTTTAGATAAAAAACTAAATTTCATTCAAGAATACATTTTAAAACTGACACAATGAAAATATACAAAGAGAAATAAGAAGTAGTGGTAAGAAGAAATAAGAAAGATAAGAAATAAAGAATCCAAATAGCCCATTACCTATTATGGAAAGTGAATTTATAATAAACTCATAAAGAAAAACTCCACACCCAGATGGCTTCCATGATGAATTCTAAAATGATACAATTTATACATATGCTGTTTAGAAGACAAAGGATAAGGGACTATCTCCCAACTCCTGGGAGTTTTAATGAGACTGGCATAATCTGATATTGAAACCAGACAAAGATACTGCATTGGAAAATTATAGGTATAAAAAAGCACAACAACTTAGCAGCAAATAAAATCTTGCAATATATATAAGAATAATACAGCAAGACTAAGAAATGTTTATCTGAGGAATGCAAATTTGTTTTAACATTCAAGAGTCAATCAAGGTTATTCAATCACTTAAAAGAAAAAGAATAAAATACGATCTTAATAGATGTAAATTCATTATCTACTTATAGTTTTGTTTTTTTTTTAAAGTCACCAAACTAGATAGAGAAAAAAAGATTCACAAATAAGTAAAGGAATATACAAAAAAATTTTCCACCTACTATTGTACTTAATCATAAAATATTAAAAATTTTCTAAGATTGGGAAGAAGGTAGAATTAAAGTCCCCCACTATTTCTACTCACCATTGTGTGTGTGAGAGAATTTAAAGACAATGTACATAAATTGGGAGATATGCTCTATTCATGTATTAAAAGAGTCAAAATCATTAAGGTGGTAATTTATCCCAAATTCATCTAGACTATAAAAGTTCCAAACTTAGATTTCAAGTTTCTCTACCATTTTTCCTTAACCGGTCTCCTCCAACTGGTCAAGTTATAGATTTTTAACACTTAAGCTGGGGTGAAGTGAGGTCAAATTCCTCCAGGGGAATTCTTACCCAATGGCCATGCTTACCCAATTTGGTTGTAGTTTCTCCAGAAATAAGCACTTTTCAAAGTATTCTCTACCTTTGGTCATTTTTCCAGTGACCTATGATATTTGCCTTGAGTAATCGAGTCATGTTTTTTTCTTTTCTCTCAGAGAGGAATCAGCTAACACATGCCATCATTACTGGAAGTAAAGTTTCTGTGTTAAGTATTTTCATTCATTAATTGAAATTCCAGAAGCTTACCCTAAGGATGTAGTTGAATAAATGGGCAATGAAAGTTTTTTTTAAGTGAGAAATTAGTTGATTTCTCTCAAACGGGTTATTTGCTAAATATTTAGTGGGGTAGCTAAAGAAATGAGCAATACTGCATAGCCATTAAAATATACAGATAAAATTAACTGATTTGCTATAATATTTATAATATGATATATTATGTTTATATCACTAAAAATATAACACATAAATATAACCATTTATACATATATATGCTACAGAAAAAGTTTAGAACTTGTAACAAATGTTAAAATGGTTTAAATTAAATAGTCAGAATATGGGTAGGTTCTTTTCCTTTAAAGTTTCCTGTGTTTTCAGAATGTTCTAATATTCTACATTTAACATATGTTATAGTGAGAAAAAAATGAGTAAATTCATTAGGAAAATAAATTACATACACAAGGAATCCCTTCCCCCATGATTCAACAGGTGACTCTTTTCTAGATATTCTTCCCTAAATATATGTAAGTAAAAATCCCTGTTCCTGATTGAAATTATGGCATAAAAATATCCACACCATGAATCAACATAGTAAATTAAATTAGAGTTTTTAAAAAAATACACTCTAAAGAAAGCACAAATGACAATCCGTTAAGTTGTTTCAAACCTTTATGAATCCCAAATTTACCTATCTAGCCCAAATCTGCTATTCAAAATCCACATGTAACTGATACTAAGTATCTCTAACTATATAACATCTAAATTCAAGATAACCAAGACCGATCTCATTTCCCTCTTAAACTTGTTCCTTCTGATTTTCTATTCTGGGAAAATGGTATTATGACCTACCTACTTACTCAATCCAAAAGCCTGGAAGGCTTCTTTTACTCCTTCTTCTTTATTACTTTTCCTTATAATTGGTCGCCAATTCTTACAGTTTCCCCTTTCTTAATATTGTGGAATTTATTCTTTTCTTCTCAGTTGCTAAGACTATGGACCTTGGGGAGAGGAAGCAAGATGGTGGCAGAGTAGGAGACTGAAATATCATTAGGTCTCAGGAGGTCAGCTAGAGTGTTATCAAACCATTTTGAACACCTACAAACTCAAGAGGAGATAAAAGAGAAGAAGAACAGCAATTCTAGGAACAGAAAATTGACCACTTCCCAAAAGATAGGATGGGTAGAGAAGTGAATCCAAAGGGATGGGAATACAGACCATGGGGGGAGGTGCCAGCTCCTGGCAAGCAGGGGAGCAATGGAGCACAAAATCAGAACTTTTAGAAGTCTGCTTCACTAAGTGATGTCGCTTCAGAGGCTAACCCGGGGTGGGGGGGTGAGATCCATGTGAGGGCAGTGTGGTCTCAGGACCTGTGGGGGTCACAGAAAGACTAGGGGTGCCTGAATGTGGCAGAGCTTCCATATCAAAGCAGGGAAGCCAGCTGCAGAGATGGAGTTGAGGAGTGAGCTCTCATCTCCGGGTTACTTTGAACTGTGATCCAGGGCATAACTGAGCCACTGCTCTTCAAGCAGGGACCCCACAAGTGGCAGATCAGGGGAAACTCACCTTCCTCCTCTCGGAGAAGCAGTGTGGGGGCATGGCAGGAATCTCCTGGGTTTGGAGCATTTCTATCTCTGGCATACAGGGCCATTGCCACAGACAGAAATGCTCGGTCACAGTCCAGGTTAGCACAGAGTGTGGCCAGAGACCGGGGAGATGGGAGGGATTGAGTGCTTTTCTCCAAGGGCGCACTGAGGAGTGGGGCCCGGAGCACTCGCCTCCTCCAGACCAGAGATTGGGAGGCCGCCATTTTCATTCCCATCCTCCAAAGGTACGGAAAGTATTCAGGGAACAAAAGCTCCCGAGAGGGAACCCGAGCACATTACTTAGCCTGGCCCCTGGCAAGGGTGGTGTAATTCTGCCTTGGGCAAAGACATTTGAGAATCAATGCAACAGGCCCCTCCCCAAGAGGATCAGCAAGAACATCTAGCCAAGACCAAGTTCACTGATCCATGAGAACTGTGGAACTTCGGAGCTAGGGAAAGAAGCACATAGAATTCATGGCTTTTCCCCCATAATCCTTTAGTCTTGCAAAGTTAAATTTTTTTAATTTTATTTTTTTCTTATTCTATTAACTTTTCCTTTTTCCTTGTTTAATGTTTTTTAACTATTTTATCAATACCTTTTTAAAAATTTTTAAAATTTTCATTATTATAGTCATATTTTATCCCTTCATTGTATTTAACTGTATTTTTTGTATACATTTCAGGGCTTTTTTTTCTTTAAAATTTTGGGAAACAAGGGCACATGCGTGGCTCAGTGGGTTCAGCTCAGGTCTTGATCCCAGGGTCCTAGGATCAAGCCCTGCATTGGGCTCTCTGCTTAGCAGGGAACGTGCTTCCCCATCTCTCTCTCTGCCTATTTGTGATCTCTGTCTATCAAATAAATAAATAAAATCTTTTAAAAAAAATTTGGGGATACAATTTCTGTTAATAGATCAAAATATACCCTAAATCTAGTGCATGGCTTTGTTCTAGTTTTCTGCCTGATCACATTCTTTTTTTTTTTTTTTCTTTTTTCAAACAACTTCTTATCAATTCCTGTTTTGTTTTTTTAAAGATTTTTATTTATTGGACAGAGAGATAGATAACAAGTAGGCAGAGAGGCAGGCAGGGTTGGGGGTGAAGCAAGCTCCCTGCTGAGCAGAGAGCCCAAAGCAGAACTCGATCCCAGGATCCCAAGATCATGACCTGAGCCAAAGGCAGAGGCTTAACCCACTGAGCCACCCAGGCACCCTCAATTCCTGTTTTAGAATCTTTTTTAATTTTCATCTTTATAGTCATATTCCATTCCTTCATAGTGTTTACCCTTATTTTTGTGTATATATATAAGTGTTTCTTTTTTAAAAATTTTGGGAGGTTATTTCTTCTAAGAGACCAGAATACACCCAAAATCAAGTGGGTGGCTCTGTTCTACTCACCAGCCTAATATATATATATATTTTTTTCTTTTTTTTAATCCCCTTTCTCCCCCCCCACCCCCAGTTTCGGGTATCTTCTGATTTGCTTAGCGTATGTTTTTCAGGGGTCTTTGCCACCCTTTTAGTATTTTACTCCCTCATTCATATATTCTACCTGGATAAAATGACAAGGTGGAAAAACTCACCATAAAAAAAAGAACAAGAGGCACTACCAATGGCTAGGATCCTAATCAATAAGGACATTGGTAATATGTCAGAACTAGAGTTCCAGAATGACAATTATCAAGGTGCTAGTTGGGCTTGAAAAAGGCATGGAAGATACTAAAGAAGCCCTGTCTGGAGAAATAAAATCCCTATCTGGAGAAATAAAAGAACTAAAATCAAACCAAGCTAAAATCAAAACAGGTATTAATGAGGTACAATAAAAAATGGAGGCTTTTACTGCTAGATTAATGATGCAGAAGAGAGAATTAATGATATAGAAGACCAAATGATGGAGAATAAAGAAGCTGAGCAAAAGAGAGACAAACAGCTAGTGGATCACAGGGGGAGAATTCGAGAGATAAGTGATACCATAAGACAAAACAATATTAGAATAATTGGGATTCCAGAAGAAGAAAGAGAGAGGGGAGGAAGATCTATTGGAGCAAACTACAGTAGAGAATTTACCTAATATGGCAAAGAGAATAAGCATGAAAATCTGCAAATTAATTAGTGTGATATAATACATTAATAAAAGAAAGAACAAGAACCATATGATCCTCTCAATAGATGCTGAAAAAGTATTTGAGAAAGTACAGCATCCTTTCTTGATCAAAACTCTTCACAGTGTAGGGATAAAGGGTACATACCTCAATACCATCAAAGCCATCCATGAAAAACCCAAAAGGAATATCATTCTCAATGGAGAAAAACTGAGAGCTTTTCCACTAAGGTTAGGAACACTATCACCACTGCTATTCAACATAGTACTAGAAGTCCTAGCCTTGGCAATCAGACAACAAAAAGAAATAAAAGGCATCCAAATTGGCAAAGAAGAAGTCAAACTCGTACTCTTTGGAGATGATCTGATACTTTAAGTGGAAAACTCAAAAGACTCCACTCCAAAACTAGAATTCATGCAGGAATTCAATAAAGTGTCAGGATATAAAATCAATGTTCAGGGGTGCCTGGGTGGCTCAGTGGGTTAAAGCCTCTGCCTTTGGCTCAGGTCATGATCCCAGGGTCCTGGGATTGAGCCCTGAATCAGGCATTCTGCTCAGCGGGGAGCCTGCTTCCCTTCCTCTCTCTCTGCCTGCCTCTCTGCCTAATTGTGATCTCTGTCTGTTACATAAATAAATAAATAAATAAAATCTTTAAAAAAATGTATGCTCAGAAATCAGTTGCATTTCTATACACCAACAGCAAGACAGAAGAAAGAGAAATTAAGGAGTTGATCCCATGCACAATTGCACCCAAAACCTTAAGATACCTAGAATAAACCTAACCAAAGAGGCAAGAATCTGTACTCAGAAAACTATAAAGTACTCATAAAAGAAATTGAGAAAGACACAAAGAAATGGAAAAACATTCCATGCTCATGGATTGAAGAACAAATATTGTGAAAATGTCTATGCTACCTAAAGCAATCTACACAATTAATGCAATCCCTACCAAAATACCATCTTTTTTTTTTTTTCAAGGAAATGGAACAAATAATCCTAAAATTTATATGGAACCAGAAAAAGACCCCACATAGCCAGAGGAAGGTTGAAAAAGAAAGTGAAAGTTGGTGGCATTACAATTCCAGACTTCAAGCTCTATTACAAAGCTGTAATCATCAAGACAGTATGGTACTGGCACAAAAACAGACACATAGATCAATGGAACGCAATGGAGGGCCCAGAAATAGACCTTCAACTCTATGGTCAACTAACCTTTGACAAAGCAGGAAAGAATGTCCAATGGGGAAAAACAAAACAAAACATTCTCTTCAACAAATGGTGTTGGGAAAATTGGACAGCCACATGCAGAAAAATGAAACTGGACCACTTCCTTATACCACACACAAAAATAGACTCAAAATGGATGAAAGACCTCAATGTGAGACAAGAATCCATCAAAATTCTTGGAAAATACAGGTAGCGACCTCTTCGACCTCAGCCCCAGCAACCTCTTCCTAGAAACATTGCCCAAGGCAAGGGAAGCAAGAGCAAAAATGAACTATTGGGACTTCATCAATATCAAAAGCTTTTAGCTTTTGCACCACAAAGGAAACAGTCAACAAAACCAAAAGACAACTGACAGAATGGGAGAAGATATTCACAAATGACATATCAAATAAATGGCTAGTATCTAAGATCCATAAGGAACTTATCAAACTCAACACCCAAAGAACAAATAATCCAATCATGAAATGGGGGGAGGACATGAACAGACATTTCTGCAAAGAAGACATCCAGATGGCCAACAGACACATGAAAAAGTGTTCGATATCACTCAGCATCAGGGAAATAAAAATCAAATCCACAATGAGATACCATCTCACACCAGTCAGAATGGTTAAAATTAACAGGTCAGGAAATAACAGATGTTGGCAAGGATGTGGGAAAGGGGAACCTTCCTACATTGTCGGTGGGAATACAAGCTGGTGCAGCTACTCCAAAAAACAGAATGGAGGTCCTCAAAAAGTTGAAAACAGAGCTACCCTATAACTAAGCAAATCACACTACTGGATATTTACCCTAAAGATACAAATGTAGTGATCCAAAGGTGCATGCGCACTCCAATGTTTATAGCAGCAATGTCCACAATAGCCAAACTATGGAAAGAACGTAGATGTCCATCAACAGATGAATGGATAAAGAAGGGGTTGTACATATATACAATGGAATATTATGCAACCATCAAAAGAAATGAAATCTTGTCATTTGCAATGATGTGGCTGGAACTAGAGGGTGTTATGTTGAGTGAAATTAGTCAATTAGAGAAAGACAACTATCATATGATCTTTCTTATATAAGGAATTTGAGAGCAGGGCAGGGGGTTATGGGAGGTAGGGAAGGAAAAAATGAAACAAGATGGGATTGGGAGGGAAACAAACCATGAGAGACTCTTAATCTCACAAAACAAACTGAAGGTTGCTGGGGGTAGGGAGGTAGGAATAGGGTGGATATGGACATTGGGGAGGGTATGTGCTATGGTAAGTGCTGTGTGATATGTGTAAGCCTGATGATTCATAGACCTATACCCCCTGGGGCAAATAATACCTTATATGCTAATAAAAATAATTTAAAAACAATAAAAAAACTGAAAAAAAAAGACTATGGGCCTTATTTCAGAATGTCTTCATTTATTAACTGAAATATTCAACAGCATGCAAGTTGGTCTCACTGACTTCAGTTACCTGTCCTTTAATCACTGTAGTATTTTATTAAGATATAATTTACTAACACATAGATCTTAAATGCACTCTTCCTAAATGTTTGATTAGTTTTGACAAATGATAGACTGAGTTTACTTCCACTTCTATCAAGGAAAAAAACATTTTCATAACTCTTCCCAGTAAGTTATCCCCCATCAGAAGCAACCATTGATGTTATTTCTATTACAACAGATGAATGTGGTGTAACTTAGAACTTCACGTGAAAGGAATCACAAAATATGTACCTGATTTACTTTACTTCACATTGTGTTTTTATGAGCACCATTCATGATCTTGTGTTCGTTAGTAGTTTGTTCTTTTGTTTTAGTATTCCACTAAGTGAACATACCTTAACATATTTATCCAACCTCTTTTGATAGGATACTTAGGCTAGTTCCAGGTTTTTTGCTGTATGAATAAAGCTGATAAAAGTCTTCTTAAACAAGACCTTTCATTAATGTATATTTTCCTTTTGGGGGGTTGAGGGCTGAATAACTAGGACTGGAATTGCTGGGTCATACACAGGTTTTCATTTACCTTTTGAAGACTTTGTCAACAGTTTTCCATGGTGGTTGTACGTGTTATACTCCAATTGGCCATGTAGAAGAACTCCAGTTACTCCACTTCCTCTTCAAAATTTAGGTTAGCCATTCCATTTGAAATGCAATGTTGGGGGGTAAACAATATATTGTAAGCATTTCATTTTATCTCTTCTACTGATCACTTCCTCGGCCTCCTTGTATTGACTTTTTTAGTGGCAACTATAGAGATTTCATTATGTATCTTTAACTTATCAGAGTCCACCTTCAGAAATGTTAAGTTACTCCACAAAAAGCACAAGCACCTTTCTACAATGTACTTCCAACTACAATTCAACCATCCTTTGTCTTCTCTGTCATATATTTTATTTCCATATATGTTACAAAATTGACATTAAAGAAATGTAGTCAATAGTCTTCAAAAAATTAGTGGTATATAATGACATAAATGTTTTTTAAAACATCCTTTTAGATACATTTTTAGAACATTACACTCTTCCTGCTATTCTTCATTTCTTTAATCACTGGACCAGGTTTCTGTTCGATATCATTTCTGTTCAGGAATACAGAGCTCTGTTCAATAATACAGTTATTGGATTATAGCCCCAAATATAAAGTATCTATCTCCATATATACACATAGTAAATTATTAAATTAAAAAACGGGACAGAATAAACAAATTTCTCACATAGAGGTGTTTCAAATAATTTATGTAGATGTTCTCACTGCAAGGAGGTGGAAATTAACTTCCCACAATATAAGTGTAGGATGTGCATAGTCATTTACTTCTGAAGAGTATAGCACATAAAGTTGGAAGAGTAACTTTTCACAGGAGAAACCACACATTGTCAAAGCCAATGATAAAAATTATTATAATCAGTAATACAGGATATTAATACTCTATGGACCCTTAGGTTGATGAGATAAGAATAACACTTTACTCTATGATCCTTCTCCAAAAAGCCCATAATTTCAGTCTGACCATGAGAAAAATATAAGGACAAATTCCTCTTAAAGGACGATCTACAAAATTTCAATAATAACCCTTACTATAGTCAAGGTCAACTAAAACACAAAAAGGTTGAGAGTCTATCATGGTCTGTAACAGTATAAGGTGATACGAAAATTTAAGATAATGTGATTTCCTGGATAAGGCCTAGAACAGAGAAGTATAAACTTCAGTAAATAATGATGCATCAATATTGGCTCAGTTGTGATAAATGCAATATGTTAAAGATGGGTGTATAGGGTATATAGGAACTGTGTACCATCCCTGCAACTTATCTGTAAATGTAAAACTGAGCCAAAATAAAGAGAAATGGGGGATCTTAACAGACATACAGGAAGTGTAAAAGATGAGAATTCTCAAAGTGAAAAGTGTAACTTAAAGTGCATTAGGGAAGATGATAGCAGATTTAAGACTGTAGAAGAACAGATCTGTAAACTTCAAGAACAACAGAAATCATTTAATCTGAAGAAAGTAGAGAAAAAATATTAAAGAATAATGAACAGAACATCAGATACCTGTGAGACATCAAGCCTACTGACATGTGTAGAAGGAATCCAAGTAAGAGAAATGAAAATAGAAAAAATATTTAATGAAAACACTAATCTACAGATCCAAGGTCATCAAACTCCACATAGGACAAGCACAAAAAAACACCTAGACATATCATAGTTGAACTGCTGAAAGACAAGAAGAAAAAATTAAATGACAAGAGAAAAACAGTTCTTAACATACAAAGGAATAACATTATGATTAATACCTGTCCTCTCATTAAATTGGAAAACTGTGAAATGATCTATTTTGAATGATGAAAGGAAAGAACTGTCAATCATGAATTTTATGTCCAACAAAACTATCCTTCAAAAATGAAGGCCAAAAAAAAAAAAAAACCCAAAACCACAAAACAATAAAAAAACAACAAAACACACCACATTTCTAAATAAACGAAGACTGAGATAATGTGTTGCTAGCAGATCTGCTTTCCAAGAAATTCTAGAGAAACTTTTTCAGGCTTAATGAATATGATACTAGAGGGTAACTTAAATTCACAGGGGAAAAATGGAGAGTACTGGGAATGGTAAGAATGTGTTAAAATGTAAAAGACTGCAAATATATTTTTTTAACTTAAGAATATAAAATTATAGAAAGCAATAATTATGTCACCATACTGCTGAATTTATAATAAATATGATAACACAAAACGGGAGGTAGAATTGTGTTATCCTGGGGCAAGACTATTATACTTAACTGCAATCAAGTCATAATTAACCAGACATAAATTGTGATAAGTTAAGCAACACATTTGAGTCCCTAGAACAACCACTAAGAAGTAACTTTTAAAAACACATGGTTACAAGTCAACAGAGGAATGTAAATGATACTTTACTAAGTATTTGCTTAACACAAGGGAGGAGAGTTAAGGAGCAACAGAGAAACAAGAAAATACGACAATATTAAAAATATCTAGAAGAATTGCTGATGTAAATCCAATTTGATCAATAATTACATTAAATGTGAATAGACTAAATAGTACTATCAAAAGAAACTGATTATCAAACTGAAAAAAAGTAAGATCCAATCACATGCTGGACACCTTAGATTCAGAAAGATAGTGTGAAAATAAATGGATGAAAAAAAAATATTATGCTAATAGTGACCATAAGACAGTTGGAGTAACTACATTAATATCAACTGAAACAGGGGCACCTGGGTGGCTCAGTCATTAAATGCCTGCCTTTGGCTCAGGTCATAATCCTAGGGTCCTGGGATCAAGCCTTGTATCGGCTCCCTGCTTGGCAGGATGCCTGCTTCTCCTTCTCCCATCTCTCAGCTTGTGTTCCCTCTCTTACTGTGTCTCTCTCTTGACAAATAAATAATATCTTTAAAAAATATATCTCAATAACTGATAGAAAAACTAGACACAAAATTAGTAAGAATATAGAAGTCTTGGACAAGGCTATTAGCCAACATGGTTAATTGACATTTAGAAGATACTCTATCCAACAAAAGAATATATTTTCTTTTCAAGCATGCACAGAACATGCTTAAATAGACTACATAAAAGAATAAGCTATATGTTAGGCACTAAAAGGAGTCTTTTTTTTTTTTAAGATTTTATTTATTTATTTGACCAAGAGACATCACAAGTAGACAGGCAGGCAGAGAGGGAGAGGGAAGCAGGCTCCCCGCTGAGCAGAGAGCCTGATGTGGGGCTCCATCCCAGGACCCTGAGATCATGACCCGAGCCGAAGGCAGCTTAACCCACTGAGCCACCCAGGTGCCCTAAAAGGAGTCTTAATGAATTTAGGAGGGTTGAAATCATTCAAACTACGTATTCCAACCCAAGTAGAATTAAATTAGCTATCAACAACAAAAGAACTTTGGGAAATGCTCAAATATTTGGTAACTAACACATTTCTAAACAACTCATGGGGTAAGGAGAAATCACAAGCTTGAACTGAGTGAAATTGAAAAACACATATCAGAATTTATGGGATGCAACTAAGCAGCACTTAGAGATAAATTTATAGTTTAAAATCACAGAGTAAGAAAAAAAAAGAACAGTCTCAGATCAATAATCTAAACTTTCACCTTTAGAAACTAGTAGTAGAAGAATAAATTAAACTCATAGCAAGCAGAAGGAAGGAAATAGGAAAGATCTGAACAGAAATCAAAGAAACAGAAAATAGAAAGCAGTAGAGAAAAATCAATTAAACCAAAAATTGATTTTAAAAATGAAAATCAACTGACAAACCATTAGCTAGATTCACTAAAAAATTATGAGAGAATGGGGCGCCTGGGTGGCTCAGTGGGTTAAGCCGCTGCCTTCGGCTCAGGTCATGATCTCAGAGTCCTGGGATCGAGTCCCGCATCGGGCTCTCTGCTCAGCAGAGAGCCTGCTTCCCTCTCTCTCTCTCTGCCTGCCTCTCCATCTACTTGTGATTTCTCTCTGTCAAATAAATAAATAAAATCTTTAAAAAAAATAAAAAAAAATTATGAGAGAATACATATATCATCAAAATCAGTAATATAAGAGGAAACTATAATGCTAACCAAAAGAAATAAAAATGAATATAAATAAGTATTATGAAAAACATGATCCCAAATTAGACAATATACATTAAATGAACAACTTCATAGAAAGACCTAAATAATTAAAAATGACTCAAGAAGGAATAGAAAATCTGAATAGAACTATATGAAGTCAAGAAATTGTATTAATAAGATATCCTCCCACAGTGAAAAATTTAGGCCTCAATGTCTTCACTGGCAAATTTTATGAAGTGAAGAAACACAAATTAAGAAATAATACAAATCCTCCTCAGACTTTCAGAAAGTAAGGATACTACATGGCAACATCCTTGATGATCATAAGTGTAAAAATCCTTAGCAAAATATTAACAAACCAAATGCTAAAACATATAAAAAGGTTTTATACCATCACCCAATAGATTTACCTCAATAATACAAATTTGGTTTCATATTTTAAAACCATGTAATGTAATACATTATATTAATAAGAGAGGAAACCACATTATCTCTTAAGTCAGGCAGAAAAGGCACTTGATTCAATCAAAAACCCATTCATGACTAAAAACTCTCCACAAACTAAAAAGAAACTTCAACTTGATAAAAAAGACATCATAAAAAAACAAAACAAAACAAAACTCCTTATGACTAGTATCAGGCTTAATGGTAAAATAATTTTAATGCTTTCTGCCTAAGACGATGAACAATGCAAGGATGTCTGCTCCAACCACTTCTAATCAACCATATAATGGAGATTCTAGACAGTGTGAGAACATTTTAAAAGTAAATGGATAGACATTTAATGTTAATATACTAGAAGACTCAATATTAAGATGGCAATTCTTCCCAAAGCTTTAACTTCAAAGAAATCCTTATCAAACTTTATTCATTGATTTATTCATTCATTCATTTTAGAAATTAGCAAGAAGCTCCTAAAAATTATATGGAATTATAAAGGACTTAGGATGGCCAAACAAATTTGAAAATAAAACAGAGCATAAACAAATTAAGATGACTTTTACTTCCTGATTTGGAAACTTTTTATAAGGTTAATCATACCAACCATGACAGTATAGTATTGGAGTAAGGACAGACATATAGATCAAAGGAACACAACTTAAAGTTTAGAAATAAAGCCTTATATTTATGGTCAGTTTATTTTCACTAAAAGGGCCCAAAGTGATTTAATGGGTAATGGACAATTTTTTCTTTTTTCTTTTTTTTTTTTTTTTTAAGATTTTATTTATTTATTTGAAAGGGAGAGAAAGCACAAACAGGGAGGGAGAGGGACAAGCAGACTCTACACTAAGCATGAAGCCCAAAGCAGGGCTCAATGTGGGGCTGGGCATTAGGTTGGATGTACAGCAGGAAGGTGGGCTCTATCTCAAGGCACTGAGATCATGACCTGAGCTGAAATCAAGAGTCACACACTTAACTGACTGAACGTACCTAGGCACCCCTTCAACCTCTTCGACAGTAGTTATAGGAGCATTGCATATCTATATGTGGGAAAAAGAGAGAGAGAGAGAGAGAGAGAGAGAGAGAGGAGGAGGAGGAGGAGGAGGAGAAGAAGAAGAAGAAGAAGAAGAAGAAGAAAAAGAAGAAGAAAAAGGAACTTAGATCCTCACCTCACAAAAATTGACTCTAAATGGATCACAGTCTTAATGAAAAACAGAAACTATAAAACTTGAGAAGAAAATATAAGAGAAAATCTGTTACTGTGGGTACTGATGTGATGCCAAAAACAAGATCTTAAAGAAGAAAAATCATTAATTTGACTTCTTTGAAATTAAAATCTTTTGCTTTTCATAAAACATCACTAAGAAATTTTTTAAAAAGGAGCACACTTGAAAAACATATGTGTACATCAGATATCTGATAAATTATCTGTCCCCAGAACTTAAAAACACTTTCAGTATTCCATAGTAGACAGCCTGATAATAAGAGAGCCAAAAGATTTAAAGATATTTCACCAAACACTTATGAATGGATAAACAGAACATAAAAACATGATCACATCATTAGTTAGTACAGAAATGCAAATAAAACTCCAGCTAGAGATAGATGTATACACACCAGACTGGATATAACTGAAAAAAAACAAAAATAAAAACAAAAACTGACATTACCAATCATTGGAGAGGATATGGAGAAAGAGAAACCCTTCCTTACACATTCCTGGTGGGAATATAAATTGCTATACCAACTTAGAAAGATTAGACAGTTTCACAGAATTTAAGGTGTACTTATAATACAATCCAGCAATTCCACCCCCCAAGCAACTACCTATAAGAAATAACAGGTAATATCCACCTAAAAATCTCACATAAATGCTTATCCAGGCTTTATTATAGTAACACAAACCAGAAGCAACCCAAACTGGTGAACAAAATATAGAAACAATGTAATGCTATCCATTGGCAAAAGGAAATGAACTATCGATACATACTAGAACACTGATGAACCTCAAAGAATTATGAAAGGTAAAGAAAGCAGACTCAAAGGCTTCAGATTGTATTATTCCATTTTAAAGAATTGATTGATTGATTGATTGCATGAGCAGGGGGTGGTACAGAGGGAGAGGGAGAAAGAGAATCTCAAGCAGACTCCTCCCTGAGCATAGAGCCTGAGGTGGGGACAGATCGCAGGATCGTGAGATCATGACCTGAGCTGAAATCAAGATCAGGATGCTTAACCGAATGACCACCCAGGTGCCCCTGTATTATTCCATTTCAATTAAGTTTCTAGAAAAATGCAAATCTATAGATAAAGAGTCAATAAAGTAGGGGATGTGAGCTGGGAATGACCGAAAATGGGCAAGAGGGAACTTTGTGGGTTAACAGAAATGTTCTAAAGCTGGCTTGGAGGGTCTGTTGCACAACTCTTTATACACATACTAAAAAATTATTGAATTATGGGGCACCTGGGTAGCTCAGTTGGTTAAACATCCAACTCCTGATTTCAGCTCAGGGCTTGATCTCATGTTGGGCTCAAAAAAAAAATAATAGAGTTATTTAACTGTAAATGTGTAATGAACGAAACTGATAGTAAATTATGCTTCAATAAAACTGCTTTAGAAATGAGTACACATATTTTGGAGGTCTACCACCAAGGAATTGCACAGGGAAACAAGTCCCTGTTGAGAGTGGCCATTCTGAATGATCATCTGTAATACGTCCCGTATTCCAAAGCTAGAGACTTCCTGTATACATAGTAGGAGATTACCTGTGACAAGACAGTAGTGTGTAACATGTGCAAATAAACAACAGAGAGCAAAGGTCATGAACTGGGACCAGGAAAGTACATCTGTCTCTCACATGGACTGTTTGGCCTCAGGCACTTTACAAACATTTTGAGATTTCCGGATTTTATGGAAGAAAACATCACAAGATCAAATAAAACATAATTCCATTTCATCAAACTGACAATCAACTAGAATGTGCTCTCCGGTGGTCCAGTCTCCATTGTTCTCTGCACCTCACACTTGGCTGTCCTCACTCACGTATCGCATGGCCTGGGTACGAGAGGCCTGTGAGGTTCTAAACCCCGGCAGACATGGGAGTATTCCAGAAGGCTCCAGAGCATTCATCTGTCTATTAGAATAGGGTTGGGGAGTCTTCCCTCTTGGCACTTTTCTAGTCATCTATCCTAACACAGTCATTGTTAGATCAATGAGATGTTGTATATGAAAGAAATATTCAGAACAGTGTCTCACAGAGGAGATACTCAATAATATTTATTATTGTTCCTAGGATAAGAAAATAAATATTGAAAAATCATTTTTCCCCATTCAGATTTTGAGTGATTCAATCTGGCTAATTCTCACCACCCCAAAACACTATTATTTTTTTCCTCCTCAGAATCTCTTTTATTAAAACTCAGTCAAATCTGCACATGTTGGTGAGTCACTATGAGCCTGGGTGTACCTACTGAATTCTACAAAGTATAGTGTTAGCCTGATGTTACTCATTAAACTGTTTATTTCTAATCCGCTAATGGAAGAGGGGGCCTGATGTCCAAAATGGATGTTAGCAGCTCTCCTTGAGACTAAGATTTAAACACAGGTTAACTATTTTTTAAACAAAGCCGGACACCTCTAAGATAGCTTTCACAAGAAGAGGATTCTTTGCACTCCATTAAAGGAAGAAATGAAGACTCCTGCCTAAATATGAAATGCTGTCTGAATTGCTAGATGTGAGCATGGCCCTAAAGATGGGACAATCTCAGAAGCATTTACCATGGAGCTTGGAGTGGGCTCCACTAAGTGACCCAATCCTTTTCTCCAGCTGAAAGAGGTGCTGAGCTGCAAACAGGGGATGTTGCTTGAGCAAGGGCACTGGCCCACAGACGGCTGAATAGCTGGGCCAGGTGGGCTCTCTGTGACCCAGGGTTCCCTCCCCTCACAGAGAGCCACACACAACATTAGGGGCTTCAATTTGCTGAAGGTAGAGATGGATGCCCTGAGTGCTTCTCCTACCTCAGATCTACTCAAGGTTTTATTTGGGCCTTTTCTCCAACACCACTGTCTACCCCAGAGATGTCACTGTGGCCAAGTGCAGAGAAAAGCTGTGGAAGCTATTCAAGTCCAGAGAAATCGTCCCCGGGAAGACAGGAAGGAGAATGTGGAGCATATTGCTGAGGAGGAGAGTACAGCTAGACCGAGTCTACACCAGAGGATAAAGAGGTCAGTAAGGAGACAACTGAAGTAAGAGTTAATAAATCAAAGAACCGGGCTTTTGGAACAGCAAAGCAGCTTAAATATCATGTGTTCAGATTCCTCATTTGATCTGTGATGAAACTGAGGCTCAGCAACAGTCAGTCAGTAGCCAACATCCCTAAGCATCGTGACAGAAATGGGGGATGAGCTCAGGACTCCTTCCCTCTCACCTCTTGCACACCCCCTTGATAAGCCACTTCAGGTAATTTGCCAGGAAAAAAAAAAAAAGTAACACATACAGGCCTGAGAAGATGAAGAAAATTGTTCAGATTTCCCCGTGAGCAAGAAATGAATCACCATAAGACAAACTTCTACATTCCCCTGTCAGCCTGGATTGCAAATCATGCTTTTGCTTTGAAGCTCTGCTAAAATCTGGACTTATTTTTTTTTTCCAGACTTTTTAAGCCAGAAACTACTGATCTGTCTTGAACAAGATTTCTCTGGCTAGCAGCACTTTGAACAAATACGCCCAAGGTCTCTCTTTTTAACAGATTTTGCCCAAAGCCTGCAAAACCAAACCAAACAAAAGGCTTTTTTTTCCCCCTTTCTTTTTCTTTTTTTTTTTTTTTTTACCATGGGAACATCAGGTTCATTCTGATGGGATCATGTTTTTCTTTCTTTTTCTTTTTTGGCTAGTGAGAATTCCAGCTTTCCCTGTGCTTAGGTGTACTCAGTAGCAGTGAGACAACAGTAACATTTGATTTGACTTTTGTTTCGGTTTCCTGTAACTTGAGTTGTCAGGCCCAAATTACCTTCATTTCCATAATACCTTCTGCTAGTTCCAGGAGGCACTCTTGCTACCACATGGCTCCCTGGCTTGCACCTGGGACTTTCAGACACAGAAGCCAAGGACAATGGCAGGGTCTTCTGCATTAGGTAATTAGAACATACTTCCAGTGCCCTGGGGTGAGGGCCCCTAGCGTGGAGTTACAGATCACATACCTGATGGGATAGTGCAAAATTGTCCACTTTTTTTCCCTCTTCATTTCTCTCCCCATCTACCCCACAACAGGCTTCCCTGGTAGTGAACAAGTGTCTGGATGTTTTCAGCATAATATTAAGCACCAAACTAGCAACAAATGACTCTGGTTTTTTTCCCTCTAAGAAATATGGCCAATATGAAGCCAGGGCTTGTGAGGTCAGAGTTACCATCTCAATATAGAAGGGAGAACTTGTTCCTTCAGGGGTCTCAACCCACAGAGGCTTCAGGGTGGGGTTGGGGAAGGCCCAGGTACTTTTCCCATCAAAGGCTCACGGGCAAGCCTGCTTAACAAGCCAAAGCCTTTTAGGTGGCTGGTACACAGAGTTCTTTCCCAGATTTATACCCAGAATGCTCGCGCCTCTCAGCAACCTGGTGGCCTTCTATTGCCTCTATTTATTATTATTATTTTCACTCACTTTGTTGAGTTTGTGAGTGATTTGACAAAGACTACCAGCAATTTACATTAATAAAATCCTGCTCTTTTCAAGGTTAAAATGAACCTACCGCAGCAGTGATCCCTAGTGACTGATGGGGACTTCTGTCCACTCTGGGCAAACCCTTAACATTCTTAAGGTGTTCCTAAGCAAAACAGCCTGCTGGTTATGTAAAACAATTTAAAAATAATGGTTCTGAAGAAAGTGACTCAGTCACTGTCATCTGCTCTCTCCCAGCCCCATTCCATTTGACCAGTGACTAGTATTTCTGGGGATAAGAGTCGTGATTCCAGTGAGGTTTGTTTTTTTTTTTTTTTCAAGTGATCAGTTAGGTCAACTGGAGGATTTTTATTCCCTTCTTCATTTTAATAAAACAATGAACTTTTTGACTTGGAAGAAATCATAATGTCTCTGACTGTGTGCTGAAAGGTGAGAAACTTTAAGTTCTGCTTTCTCATTCTTAGAGGCAGGGAGTGTACTTCTTCTGAGGAGCTCTAAATACCAGACAAGGCACCTGCTGTATTTCATTCCTTCCATTTCAAAGTTTTTTGTGTGTGTGTTTTTCCAGAAATGCAATAACGTTACCAAGATTATCAATTTTGTGCTATAGATTACAGATTCTCTGTTCTGAAAATGATATACATTGAAAAGAATACATATTTTAGTAAGGAAACATAATGATAATTTCTTACTTCCTTCATAGAACACATATTAGCTTCTTATTTTCTCATTTCTCACAACAGAATGCATCTTAGTGATATGTACATCTGATGTAAAATATTTTTTTCTCCCTGAAGAGTTGTTTAATCAGTAATGTTCTACATTTGATGGCATCTTGCAAATAAAAGTACGTGGCAATTATAGTACCTTCTGTCCTATAGCAACATGAAGTACTTCTAGTTCTACTCATTTGGAGGTAATATGATCTGTATATAGGTGTAATCAAATTCCACCGAAAACTCTGTGTTGGTTGGACCTGTTGTCTTTCAACTCCCAGACAACTGGAATTGTTAGTGAAAAGAATCATGCCAAAGAAAACCCAGGATAGATTTTAGAAATGGTTAAACCCAGTGGCAGAAAAGCTAACGTCGTAAGAAATGCTTCTGTACGGGAAACCAACTCTTCTCTCCAGCCTCTTGAGTGAGTCACTTAACTTCTCTGAAGCTAAGCTCTCATCTGTAAAACCAGGACAATAAAGCAACTCAAGACCACAAGGGACCTCTAAAGATTCCTTTAAGCTGGAGCTCAATGTCAAAGAAGCATTACTGAAAACTTTAACTGTTAATATTGCTCTTTTTAAACCAAATTTTAGTGTCTGGC
Source organism: Mustela putorius furo (assembly GCF_011764305.1). NCBI lineage: Eukaryota > Metazoa > Chordata > Mammalia > Carnivora > Mustelidae > Mustela > Mustela putorius. Next base: position 3,026,779 of record NW_025421294.1, read on the forward strand.
CCAATATTCATGATTGATGTTTCCCCTCAGTTGTCTACTAATGTTGTTTCTATTGTCAAACTTCCCAGTGTGCTCAATTCTGATCTTGAATGCCAGCAACTATAAAAAAGGGACTGTTTGCAAAGGAAGAAAGATAATGGTTCTTTTTAGGACTCTGCCAGTATTCATGAAAATAATGGTGGGTAAAGACAATTCCAAAAGGAGTTTGAAATAATTTGAAGAGAAGATATATTGCAAACCCAATACGTCCCTCAGAAATCACAAAACAGGAGTACTTTATTGACCAGACCTAGTCTTGTCAATATGTGGTATTGGGATCTGGGGACGACAGGAGAGGAGAGACTTCTGTGTAGTATCACTTGTTTTCAGTTCTGTTTTCCTCCATTTAACTAAATAGTGATTCTTGCTTTAGTCTCTGTCAAGCAGAGATTACTGCCATGCATATTATGACATGACTTAACACCTGTCAGCACTGCCATTTCTCAGGAAAAAAAATGGGGAGTGCTGGATGCCTATATGACTAACCTATTTCTCTAGCTAATTACCACATTTCCTATTCTATACTATGATTCAAATCTCCGTCTTTCCCTTGAATAACCCTAATGATCCTTCAGATGAAAAAGGACAATAGCTCACATGCTCTATACAGGTTCCAAGTTAAAATATTTAGCCTTCAAATCAAGAGTTACAGGAAGGCAGAGAAATGTTCTAGCATACAGACCATTCCTCAGCTGTGCTTCTGATGAATGCCTGAGGCAGGATTCTGATTTCCCAGTGGTCATTAATAGCTTTTCTAAATGTCATCCGAAATGGAGGCTCCTAAGCAGTGGCATATAGAAAAACTGCCAAGTCAGTATCAACAGAAAATTCCTAAGGCCCACAGTTATCTTATCAGTAAATCCCCTTCAGCCCATGCACAGCAATTTCCAGAAAAGGTAGCTGAGTTTCCTTTGCATTTTGTTCAAACTGCGCTATGATGAGAACAAGAGAGAATGTTAATTTTCTTGAGGAGAAGCTGGCTCTGAACGCAGGAATTCACACTAGGGATTTATCAAAATAAAAACTGCGATGCAGAATAGTACCTTTCCACCACTCTGTGTGCCCAGTAAATCTTTTTTGTGAGTCTGTTAATGCACTAAGCTGAAAAAAATACGTTTTCTTCCTAGGCTCAGTCATGCTAGCTGGGAATTTGTTGTGCTGGGAATGGTGTCTTTCTTTCCTAAGAATCCCACCAGCTGAAAGTAGAGAAACAATGATCTAGAAAAACATGTGGGGCCTAAATGCCAAGCCCCCAAGAAGAGCTGAAAATGCCTTTCCTTCTGAATATTTAGCTACTTTGTTACCATTCCCAAGGACTCTTCACCATACCCTATCCTCTCCAAGTCTGCAGGATCCCATGGCCATTTCCCTAGTTACCTCGGATGACAGTGTGGAAGGGCACAGAACAACTCAGCAAAGCACGTAAGTTCCTGTCTTGAGCAGCATCTGATTCTCATTCTTCCTTTGGCATTTTCACACATATCCTTCTACAAACTCCATCCTTTCTTTTTAGCTCTGAAAACAAAAACTCTCTGGCTGGAATGGGCCGTCGGAATGTGGGAATTCATACACTGTGCGCATGTGTGGTTACTTGTGTGTGTGCCATTTGTACACATCTCTGATGGGGGAAGTTAAATCATTTTTGGATACAGTGTGTGGCAAGACTATATAATATGCCAAATCCAGGTCTTTGAAGTAACTTTCTGTACAACCTGTTATTGAAGCACTTCTTGCCAACTTCAAGTAGAGGAAGTACCCATTGAAAGAGGAATATTTTCCTTTTCTTGCCATTCAAGCCCCATAGGGACATTCTTCCAGCTCATCCAAAAAAAAAAAAAAAAAAAAAAAAAACACCTTCTAAATGTTTATTATTTTCCATCTGGTGAGGACATAATGACTTATGATTTGAATATTTTCTCCTTTTGCCTCACATCCCTTCTAAAGTCAGATTAATAAGCAGATGTATGAATAAGAGAGAGTGAATGTAGGCAGATACAGTTAGGGAAAGAGCCCACTGCAAGGAAAAGTGGTTGGGTTTAGAGGTAAAAGCTTAGAAGTGTAAGCCCCCTCTCTTGCTGGGAGGACTATGGGTTCAAAACCCGAGTTCAAGCAGAGACTCCAGTAACGTGAGCATTCTACTTCCTCTCTTCCCACTTGATGGATAAAATGAAGGTAGGGACAATCCTAGCATTAGCTCCTTCCACAAGGCTGTCCTGGAGCTGTGGCTCACTGCACAGAGGGAAGAGGACTTTGGGAACACAAGCAACAAAGTAACAGCCTTGGCTGAGGGCAGACTCTATCCCTTGTTTCCCAGCGTTCTTGGATTTGTGGGCTGTGTTTTCACAGTTCGTTCTACAAGTTTCAAATAGGCTGAGAAGCAAAAAAATGCATGCAAGAGTATTCTAAAAGGTGTATTGATTGCAGCTGTGTATCTCAAGGACAGGAGATTTTTACCAGCGCGTCCAAAGGGTGCTGACCCTGTGCTCCAAGGAAAAGAACAAAGAGGAGGCAGTCAGATCAGAAAGTGAGCTAGGTGGTTGCTGGAAGACACAAAGAGACCTACATTGTTATTTGCTTCCTCACCAGGTCAAAAAGGTGCTGGCTGAGAAACCTTACCCAGTCGCCACCTGGGTGACTGGCTGTTTCTTGAGCAAAAAGGAAATGCTTTCTCTAAGTATCACTTGCAACAGTGTTGTCAAATGACTCCCAAAGGCACCTGACAACTCACCTCCTTCCTTTCACATCCATTATCATAATAATATGTTTGTTCTGTTTTGTTTTTGCAACTCCCCAACCCTGAAACTCCACCCCACGGAGTCATCCCTTGGGATTGAGGGGGTGGGGTGGGGGGAGAGGCAGAAAGAGAGAGAGAGAAAGAGAGAGAGAGAGAGGTGCTATCAGCCATGAGACAGGAGCACAGCCTGGGGTCCTCCTGGACACTTGGTTTCCTTTGCCACTTCCATTAGTGTAAGGAGAGCCCACAGCATCTGGAAACAATTTCCGCTGGAGGCACCTGCTAATGAGGTGTGGGTCCATGTTTGCAAACCCCCCTTCCACACTCCTGACAATGGCCAACAGATCCCTCCTACCCTGAATCAGAAAGTGGAAGCCTCATACAAAACTACCCTGAACAGTATGCAATGGCTCCAAAGAGGACTGGCGTTTCTAGCATCCAGGAGCTACTTTGTTCACCCAACTCGTACACATTTACAAGTCATCACAGAAATGATAAGGTCCTCTTTCCAGACAACCCCACCGGGGGGAGGCCAGCTCTCCAGAGAGAAAGCCTCAATAGCCACACAGGGGAGCAGGGAAAAGAGCTTGAAACCAACCCTAACTATTCTCTAGTAAGGTTCCTTAACTGCATCTCCTCAGGATAATGTAAGTAGAGGATCGAGAAGCCTCAGTGCTAAGTGGAAGTCTCCCTGATGCCAAGAGGATGGTTTCTGTTTGAGGGTGACGGGTTTCAAAGAAGGATAGGAAGGTGGCTTTCGAATGTTTATGTCAGGAGTTGGGCTAGACTCTCTGCACTTGTTTCATTTAATACAACTCTGAAAAGCTGGTACGGTCACTCCCATTTTATGGATAAGCACATGGGAGTCTGAAGATGATATGGAGCTTGACGGACGCTGGGCTGACTGCATACTAGTAGTGCCAACAGGGTACGGGCCTATACTGAGATCACTAAACCAGTTCTCACCCTTGTGTTTTGAAACCCTTCCAAAAACAGAAGACAGAAAGAACTGGAGCGCTGGTGATGGTGGGGGCAGTGGCCGCTGGGTTGGGGGTGGGATTTTCAGCTCCTGCCCTTGCTGCATATAGTTGTCCAATCAAGTGCTAATTTTTAGAATTCTCCTATTTCATTTCAAAATGAGTAACGGTGTTGTAATTAATCCCATCCTGTATTTACTTTGTATAAACGTTACTTCTCTTCCAGCCCTTGAAATATAATTGTCCAGAAAAGGAGGCATGTTTAGATTATCACTTTGAGCATCTTTTGGGTTCATTTAAATGGGCCCTGCACCCTTACTCAGGGTTACAGAGATGACCCGTCCTGGGTGCGTTATGGAGGAGATACGTGTGCTCCATAAAAGGTGGATGAGGGAAGGCTACCTTAAGTTTCTATGTGACTAACATAACGTCATGATTAAGGACAAGGCTGTGGCATCAGACGGGCCTGGGATTCACAGTGCAGACCACCATCTGCCAGCTGTGTGAGGTGAGGTGTGTTACTTAACGTCTCTGGGCCTCAGTATGCCATGTCTGTAAAAAGCTGTCCATGTGTTGGGATATGGGGAGGTACAGAAAGGGGAGCTTCCACAGCTTGTTAGCTCTTGTGAGTGGAAGACGGTCTGAACCGCAGTCTTCAGCCTCCTGTCAAACTGATTTACAAACTACCCTCACTGAGCTACGTGTGAGTTGTGTGAGAGGAACCCAGAACGCTTCCTCATTGCTTTAAAGCCAATGACTGTACTTCTAGGACAGGAGGGAGAAAAAGCATTTAAATAGTTTGCAGTGAAGTGAAATAGTTTAAAAACGAATGGCTGATGTGTTCAGTAGAGACAAAAGAAAGCAATGCATTAGTTTTAAAAATCAGACCTATCCTGTAACCATGGGTATTATACGCATTATGTTAGCGTACAGAGAGCATGCCACTTGGGGACTGGCACTCAGCAAGTATTCACAAATGGTGGTTAACGTTATAATCACCCAGGGGGCTTTGGGACCTGGGCCAAGGAGCTCTCCAGCCATCTCCTCAGGTCTTCCTTCCCTGCCCCCACAACACACTGCCCCAGGGATAAAAGGTAACTGGAGCTCCACCTGGCAAAAGATGATGGACTGATAAGAGCCACTTCTGCAACAAATAAAATGTTTAGGCTCCCTGTTTCCTGCCTGTGGTTTAGTATACCCTTGGAGGAATATTGGTCCCCGCTAATGCATTCCTTCCCCGCTCTCACTGCTCTCTAGGTACTAGGTAATGCGTATGTGGTTTCGGCTCCAGCAAGAGCTGTTCACCAGGGGTTTTCTCCTTAGTACTATGTAGGAACCCATCCAACAGCTGACTTCCTTATGTTTATTGCAAATCCTAAGAGCAAATGCTCAAGTATGCTAAAAGAATCTGGATTCTACACAGAGAAAGAGAAAAGCCAATGAAAAAGCACTTAAAAAAAAAAAATGAGTCCAACACTGTAACCACATTTCTAGGCTAACTAGTCATTTGCAATGCATAGAAGTGTACAATCAGGAAGAGCCTGTCTTCTACCATTAACAAAGCCAAGATCCATCAATTCTATCTGATGCTGCTTCCAAAACTGGCACGTCACTAGCCACGATAAGGAGCAGACTTCCTGCCCTGGGCCACATCAGAATGTGCCCCAAGTACATTTGTAACTTCTTGTCTTTAACATCATTATTGTTCTTGTTAGCAAAAAATATCAACTTTGCTTTCTGTCAGAAAGAGCATGGCAATAGGCAAAATTTGTGAACAGTCAGATCCCTGGCTCAAAAGAATTTACAATTTAAAGATAACAGCAAGAAGTGGGCAACCCTGAATAAAACATAGCGCAAATAAGCAATGTTAGAATGACTTCTTAAAAGGAACTGGTTCATTTTTTTTTTTTTTTTTTTTTGGAGTCAAGATGACAGAGGAGTAGCAGGCTGAGATGACATCAGGTAGCAGGAGATCAGTTAGATAGTTTATCAAACCATTCCAAACACTTACAAACCCAACAGGAGATCGAAGAAAAGAGGAGCAATTCTAGAAACAGAAAATTGACCACTTTCTGAAAGGTAAGATGTGCGGAGAAGTGAATCCAAAGCGACGGGAAGATAGACCATGGTGGGAGGGGCATGCTCCTGGCAAGTGGCGGAGCAACAGAGTGCAAACTGAGAACTTTTAAAAGTCTGCTCCACTGAGGGACATTGCTCCAGAGGCTAAGCAGGGGTGGAGCACTCACGGGGACAGCTGGTCTCAGGTCCTGTGGGTCACAGAAGGATCAAGGGTGTCTGAGTGTAGCAGAGCTTGCAGATATTAGAGCAGGGAAGCCAGCTGCAGAGACGGAGCCGAGGAGTGAGCTCTCAGCTCAGGATTACCTTAAACTGTGATTGGAAGCACAGTCATACCACTGCTCTTTGAGCAGGGACCCCACAAGTGGCAGATCCGGGGAGACTCACCTTCCTTCTCTGGAGGCAGGAATCTGCTGGGTTTGGAGACTCCAGGCAGGCCTGTGTGCCAGAGACAGAAATGCTCAGTCACAGGCTGGGTAAACTCAGACCATGGCCAGAGACTGGGGAAACAGGAGTGATTGAGCGCTTTTCTCCAAGGGCGCACTGAAGTGTGGGGCCCCAGCTCTTGGCTCCTCCAGCCTGGAGATTGGGAGGCCTCCATCTTCATTCCCATCCTCCAAAGATCTACGGAAAGTGTTTAGGGAACAAAAGCTCCAGAGAGTGAATCCAAGCAGATGACTTACTCCGGCCCCTGGCAAGGGTGGTACAATTCCACCTCGGGCAAAGACATTTGAGAATCACTGCATCAGGCCCCTCCACCAGGATATCAGCAAGAACATCCATCCAAGAACAAGCTCACTGATCAAGAACAGTGGAATTCCAGAGGAGGGGAAAGCAAAGCATGGAGTTCATGGCTTTCTCCCCATGATTCTTTAGTCTTCAAAGTTAATTAAATTTTTTGATTTTATTTTTTTCTTTTATTATTATTTTTTAAGAGGTATTATTCATTCATTTAACAGAGAGGGAGTACAAGCAGGGAAAGCAGCAGGCAGTGGGAGGGAGAAGCATGCTCCTTGCTGAGCCAGGAGCCAGATGTGGGACTTGATCCCGGGACCTGGGATCATGACCTGAGCCAAAGGCAGGCGTTTAGCAAACTGAGCCACCCAAGCGTCCCTTGATTTTTTTTTCTTATTCTAATTTTTTTTAACTTTTACTCATTCCTCTTAATATTTTTTAAATGTTTAATTCCTTATTTTATCTTAACAGTACCATTCTTAAATAAAAATCTTTTCAACCTTCATTATTAAAGTCATATTTTATCCTTCATTGAATCTACCTTTATTTTTTGTATAAACATAGGGTTTTTTCTTATAAAAATTTTGGGATACAACTTCTTCTAATAGATCAGAATATACCCTAAATCTAGCACAGGGCTTTGTTCTAGTCTCCAGCCTGAGCAAATTCTCTCCACTTTCTTTTTTCTTTCTTTTCCCAACCAATTTATTGTATCAAATCCCTTATTAGAATTTTTTCAAATTTTCATCTTTACAGTCGTAATCCATCCCTTCATCATGTTTACCTTATTTTTGTGTGTATATATGTTTTTCATTCTTTAAAGTTTTGGGAGGTAGCTTCTTCTATGAGACCAAAGTACACCCAAAATCAAGTGGGTGGCTCTGTTATATTCACCAGTCTAATTTCATATATATATAAATTTTTAAAAAAAAATTTTTTTTAACTTCTTTTTACCCCCTTTCTTCTCCCCATGATTTGGGGTCTCTGCTGATTTGGTTAAAACACATTTTTCTGGGGTCTTTGCCACCCTTTTAGTAATTTATTCTCTCATTCATATATTCTTTTTTTTAATATAATTTTTTATTTTTTATAAACATATATTTTTATCCCCAGGGGTACAGGTCTGTGAATCACCAGGTTTACACACTTCACAGCACTCACCAAAACACATACCCTCCCCAATGTCCATAATACCACCCCTTTCTCCCAAACCCCCTCCCCCCAGCAACCCTCAGTTTGTTTTGTGAGATTAAGAGTCACTTATGGTTTGTCTCCCTCCCAATCCCATCTTCTTTCATTTATTCTTCTCCTACCCACTTAAGCCCCCATGTTGCATCACCACTTCCTCATATCAGGGAGATCATATGATAGTTGTCTTTCTCCGCTTGACTTATTTCGCTAAGCATGATACGCTCTAGTTCCATCCATGTTGTCGCAAATGGCAAGATTTCATTTCTTTTGATGGCCGCATAGTATTCCATTGTGTATATATACCACATCTTCTTGATCCATTCATCTGTTGATGGACATCTAGGTTCTTTCCATAGTTTGGCTATTGTGGACATTGCTGCTATAAACATTCGAGTACACGTGCCCCTTTGGATCACTACGTTTGTATCTTTAGGGTAAATACCCAATAGAGCAGTTTCTGGGTCATAGGGCAGTTCTATTTTCAACATTTTGAGGAACCTCCATGCTGTTTTCCAGAGAGGTTGCACCAGCTTGCATTCCCACCAACAGTGTAGGAGGGTTCCCCTTTCTCCGCATCCTCGCCAGCATCTGTCATTTCCTGACTTGTTGATTTTAGCCATTCTGACTGGTGTGAGGTGATATCGCATTGTGGTTTTGATTTGTATTTCCCTGATGCCGAGTGATATGGAGCACTTTTTCATGTGTCTGTTGGCCATCTGGATGTCTTCTTTGCAGAAATGTCTGTTCATGTCCTCTGCCCATTTCTTGATTGGATTATTTGTTCTTTGGGTGTTGAGTTTGCTAAGTTATTTATAGATTCTGGACACTAGTCCTTTATCTGATATGTCGTTTGCAAATATCTTCTCCCGTTCTGTCAGTTGTCTTTTGATTTTGTTAACTGTTTCCTTTGCTGTGCAAAAGCTTTTGATCTTGATGAAATCCCAATAGTTCATTTTTGCCCTTGCTACTCTTGCCTTTTGCATTGTTCCTAGGAAGATGTTGCTGCGGCTGAGGTCGAAGAGGTTGCTGCCTGTGTTCTCCTCAAGGATTTTAATGGATTCCTTTCGCACATTGAGGTCATTTATCCATTTTGAGTCTATTTTCGTGTGTGGTGTAAGGAAATGGTCCAATTTCATTTTTCTGCATGTGGCTGTCCAATTTTCCCAGCACCATTTATTGAAGAGGCTGTCTTTTTTCCATTGGACATTCTTTCCTGCTTTGTCGAAGATTAGTTGACCATAGAGTTGAGAGTCTATTTCTGGGCTCTCTATTCTGTTCCATTGATCTATGGGTCTGTTTTTGTGCCAGTACCATGCTGTCTTGATGATGACAGCTTTGTAATAGAGCTTGAAGTCCGGAATTGTGATGCCACCAACGTTGGTTTTCTTTTTCAATATCCCTTTAGCTATTCGAGGTCTTTTCTTGTTCCATATAAATTTTAGAATTATTTGTTCCATTTCTTTGAAAAAGATGGATGGTACTTTGATAGGAATTGCATTAAATGTGTAGATTGCTTTAGGTAGCATAGACATTTTCACAATATTTATTCTTCCAATCCAGGAACATGGAACATTTTTCCATTTCTTTGTGTCTTCCTCAATTTCTTTCATGAGTACTTTATAATTTTCTGAGTATAGATTCTGTGTCTCTTTGGTTAGGTTTATTCCTAGGTATCGTATGGTTTTGGGTGCAATAGTAAATGGGATTGACTCCTTAATTTCCCTTTATTCTGTCTTGCTGTTGGTGTAGAGAAATGCAACTGATTTCTGTGCATTGATTTTATATCCTGACACTTTACTGAATTCCTGTATAAGTTCTAGCAGTTTTGGAGTGGAGTCTTTTGGGTTTTCCACATATAGTATCATATCATCTGCGAAGAGTGATAGTTTGACTTCTTCTTTGCTGATTTGGATGCCTTTAATTTCCTTTTGTTGTCTGATTGCTGAGGCTAGGACCTCTAGTACTATGTTGAATAGCAGTGGTGATAATGGACATCCCTGCTGTGTTCCTGACCTTAGCAGAAAAGCTTTCAGTTTTTCTCCATTGAGAATGATATTTGCGGTGAGTTTTTCATAGATGGCTTTGATGATATTGAGGTATGTGCCCTCTATCCCTACACTTTGAAGAGTTTTGATCAGGAAGGGATGCTGTACTTTGTCAAATGCTTTTTCAGCATCTATTGAGAGTATCATATGGTTCTTGTTCTTACTTTTATTGATGTGTTGTATCACATTGACTGATTTGCGGATGTTGAACCAACCTTGCAGTCCTGGAATAAATCCCACTTGGTCGTGGTGAATAATCTTTTTAATGTACTGTTGAATCCTATTGGCTAGTATTTTGGTGAGAATTTTCACATCTGTGTTCATCAAGGATATTGGTCTATAGCTCTCTTTTTTGATGGGATCCTTGTCTGGTTTTGGGATCAAGGTGATGCTGGCCTCATAAAATGAGTTTTGAAGTTTTCCTTCCATTTCTATATTTTGGAACAGTTTCAGGAGAATAGGAATTAGTTCTTCTTTAAATGTTTGGTAGAATTCCCCCGGGAAGCCGTCTGGCCCTGAGCTTTTGTTTGTTTGGAGATTTTTAATGACTGTTTCAATCTCCTTACTGGTTATGGGTCTGTTCAGGCTTTCTATTTCTTCCTGGTTCAGTTGTGGTAGTTTATATATTTCTTGGAATGCATCCATTTCTTCCAGATTGTCAAATTTGTTGGCATAGAGTTGCTCATAGTATGTTCTTATAATAGTTTGTATTTCTTTGGTGTTAGTTGTGATCTCTCCTCTTTCATTCATGATTTTATTTATTTGGGTCCTTTCTCTTTTCTTTTTGATAAGTCTGGCCAGGGGTTTATCAATTTTATTAATTCTTTCAAAGAACCAGCTCCTACTTTCGTTGATTTGTTCTATTGTTTTTTTGGTTTCTATTTCTATTTCTATTTCTATTTCTATTTGATTTCTGCTCTGATCTTTATAATTTCTCTTCTCCTGCTGGGCTTAGGGTTTCTTTCTTGTTCTTTCTCCAGCTCCTTTAGGTGTAGGGTTAGATTGTGTACCTGAGACCTTTCTTGTTTCTTGAGAAAGGCTTGTACTGCTATATATTTTCCTCTCAGGACTGCCTTTGTTGTGTCCCACAGATTTTGAACCATTGTATTTTCATTATCATTTGTTTCCATGATTTTTTTCAATTCTTCTTTAATTTCCCGGTTGACCCATTCATTCTTTAGAAGGATGCTGTTTAGTCTCCATGTATTTTGGTTCTTTTCAAACTTCCTTTTGTGGTTGAGGTCTAGCTTTAGAGCATTGTGGTCTGAAAATATGCAGGGAATGATCCCAATCTTTTGATACCGGTTGAGTCCTGATTTAGGACCGAGGATGTGATCTATTCTGGAGAATGTTCCATGTGCACTAGAGAAGAATGTGTATTCTGTTGCTTTGGGATGAAATGTTCTGAATATATCTGTGATGTCCATCTGGTCCAGTGTGTCGTTTAAGGCCTTTATTTCCTTGCTGATCTTTTGCTTGGATGATCTGTCCATTTCAGTGAGGGGACTGTTAAAGTCCCCTACTATTATTTTATTATTGTTGATGTGTTTCTTTGATTTTGTTATTAATTGGTTTATATAGTTGGCTGCTCCCACGTTGGGGGCATAGATATTTAAAATTGTTAGATTTTCTTTTTGGACAGACCCTTTGAGTATGATATAGTGACCTTCCTCATCTCTTATTATAGTCTTTGGCTTAAAATCTAATTGATCTGATATAAGGATTGCCACTCCTGCTTTCTTCTGATGTCCATTAGCATGGTAAATTCTTTTCCACCCCCTCACTTTAAATCTGGAGGTGTCTTCGGGCTTAAAATGAGTTTCTTGGAGGCAACATATAGATGGGTTTTTTTTTTTTTATCCATTCTGATACCCTGTGTCTTTTGACAGGGGCATTTAGCCCATTAACATTCAGGGTAACTATTGAGAGATATGAATTTAGTGCCATTGTATTGCCTGTAAGGTGACTGTTACTGTATATGGTCTCTGTTCCTTTCTGATCTCCCACTTGTAGGCTCTCTCTTTGCTTAGAGGACCCCTTTCAAGATTTCCTGTAGAGCTGGGTTGGTGTTTGCAAATTCTTTCAGTTGTTGTTTGTCCTGAAAGCTTTTAATCTCTCCTTCTATTTTCAATGATAGCCTAGCTGGATATAGTATTCTGGGCTGCATGTTTTTCTCATTTAGTGCTCTGAAAATATCATGCCAGCTCTTTCTGGCCTGCCAGGTCTCTGTGGATAAGTCAGCTGCCAATCTAATATTTTTACCATTGTAGGTTATAGACTTCTTTTCCCGGGCTGCTTTCAGGATTTTCTCTTTATCACTGAGACTTGTAAATTTTACTATTAGGTGACGGGGTGTGGGCCTATTCTTATTGATTTTGAGGGGCGTTCTCTGAACCTCCTGAATTTTGATGCTCGTTCCCTTTGCCATATTGGGGAAATTCTCCCTAATAATTCTCTCTAGTATACCTTCTGCTCCCCTCTCTCTTTCTTCTTCTTCTGGGATCCCAATTATTCTAATGTTGTTTTGACTTATGGTGTCACTTATCTCTCGAATTCTCCCCTCGTGGTCCAGTATCTGTTTGTCCCTCTTTTGCTCAGCTTCTTTATTCTCTGTCATTTGGTCTTCTATATTGCTAATTCTTTCTTCTGCCTCATTTATACTAGCAGTGAGAGCCTCCATTTTTGATTGCACGTCATTAATAGCTTTTTTGATTTCAACTTGGTTAGACTTTAGTTCTTTTATTTCTCCAGAAAGGGCTTTTATATCTCCTGAGAGGGTTTCTCTAATATCTTCCATGCCTTTTTCGAGCCCAGCTAGAACCTTGAGAATTGTCATTCTGAACTCTAGATCTGACATATTACCAATGTCTATATTGATTAGGTCCCTAGCCTTCGGTACTGCCTCTTGTTCTTTTTTTTGTGTTGAATTTTTCCGTCTTGTCATTTTGTCCAGAGAAGAGTATATGAAGGGGCAAGTAAAATACTAAAAGGGTGGCAACAACCCCAGGAAAATATGCTTTATCCAAATTAGTAGAGATCCCAAATCGTGAGGGGGGAGAAAGTGGATAAAAAGAGGTTCAAAAAGGAAGAAAAAAAAAAAAGAAAAAAGAAAAGAATTAAAAAAAAAAGAAAACACCTAAGAAAATATAAAAAAGAAAAAATATATGTATTAGATAAACTAGTAAAAAATCGTTAAAAAAGAAAAAGGTAACAATTAAAAAAAAATTTTACCCAAAGGCGAGAAAAAAAACAAAAAATGAAAAAGAAAAAAATTAAATTATCCGCAAGACTAAAAAAAATCACAGGGAAAAAGCCATGAGTTCCGTGCTTTGCTTTCTCTTCCTCTAGAATTCTGCTGCTCTCCTTGGTATTGAAACCGCACTCTTTGGTAGGTGAACTTGGTCTTGGCTGGTTTTCTTGTTGATCTTCTGGGGGAGGGGCCTGTTGTAGTGATTCTCAAGTGTCTTTGCCCCAGGCGGAATTGCACCGCCCTTACCCGGGGCCGGGGTGAGTAATCCGCTTGGGTTTGCTTTCAGGAGCTTTTGATCCCTGAGCGCTTTCCGTAGAGTTCGGGAGGACGGGAATACAAATGGCAGCCTCCTGGTCTCCTGCCCGGAGGAGCCGAGAGCCCAGGGCCGCACTCCTCAGTGCGCGCTCAGAGAACCGCGCCCAGTTACTCCCATCTGCCTGACCTCCGGCCGCGCTCCGAGCTCACCGAGCCTGCGACCGGTTCAAGGTCACCCCGAGCTGCGAGCTTACTGTCGGCTCTGTCTCTGTAGCTGGCTTTCCCGTTCCAATACCCGCAAGCTCTGCGACACTCAGACACCCCCGATCCTTCTCTGACCCTGCGGGACCTGAGGCCACGCTGACCCCGCGTGGGCTTCGCCCCGGTTTAGCCTCTGGAGCGATGTCCCTCAGCGGAACAGACTTTTAAAAGTCCTGATTTATTGCGCGGTTGCTCCGCCGCTTGCCGGGAGCCGCCCCCCCCCCCCCCCCGGGGTCTATCTTCCCGTCGCTTTGGATTCACTTTTCTGCCGGTCCTACCTTTCAGAAAGTGGTTTTTTTTCTGTTTCCAGAATTGCTGTTCTTCTTCTCTTCGATCTGCCGATGGATTTTCAGGTGTTTGCAATCTTTAGATAAGCTATCTAGCTGATTTCCGGCTAGCTGAAGTAGTCTCGGCCTGCTACTTCTCCGCCATCTTGACTCCTTTTCTCTCATTCATATATTCTTATCCGCATAAAATGACAAGGCGGAAAAACTCACTAAAAAAAAAAAAAAACAAAAAAGAACAAGAGGCAGTACTGAAGGCTAAGGACCTAATCAATACAGACATTGGTAATATGTAAGATCTAGTTCAGAATAACGATTCTCAAGGTGCTAGCTGGGCTCAAAAAGGGCATGGAAGATATTAGAGAAACCCTGTCTGGAGAAATAAAAGACCTTTCTGGAGAAATAAAAGAACTAAATCTAACCTAGCTGAAATCAAGAAAGCTATTAAATGAGGTGCAATTAAAAATGGAGGCTCTTACTGCTAGAATAAATGAGGCAGAATAGAGAATTAGTGATATAGAAGACCAAATGATGGAGAATAAAGAAGCTGAGCAAAAGAGAGGCCAACAACTACTGGACCAGGAGGGGAGAATTCAAGAGTTAAGTGATACCATAAGACAAAACAATAGTAGAATAATTGGGATTCTAGGAGAAGAAGAAAGAGAGAGGGCAGCAGAAGGTATATTGGAGTGAATTATTGTAGAGAATTTCCCTAACATGGCAAAGGAATCATACATCAAAATCCAGGAGTTGCAGAAAACCCCCCCAAAATCAATAAGAATAGGTCCAGACCTTGCTGTCTAATAATACAACTTACAATTCTTAGTGATAAAGAGAAAATCCTGAAAGCAGTCCGGGACAAAAGTCTGTGACATATAATGGTGAAAATATTAGACTGACAGCAGACTTATCCACAGAGACCTGGCAGGCCAGAAAGAGCTGGGATGATATATTCAGAGCACTAAATGAGAAAAACATGCAGCCAAGAATACTATATCCAGCTAGGCTATAATTGAAAATAGAAGGAGAGATAAAAAGCTTCCAGAACAAACAAAAACTAAAAGAATTTGTAAACACCAAATAGCTGTACAGGAAATGTTGAAAGGTGTCCTCTAGACAAAGAGAGAGCCTAAAAGTAGTGGACCAGAAAGGAACAGAGGCACTATACAGTAACAGTTACCTTACAGGAAATACAATGGTACTAAATTCATATCTCTCAATAATTACCTTGAATGTAAATGGGCTAGATGCCCCAATCAAAAGACACAGGGTATCAGAATGGATAAAAAAACAAAACCCATCAATATGCTGAATATAAGAAACTCATTTTAGACCCAAAGACACCTCCAGATTTAAAGTGAGAGGGCAGGAAACAATTTACCATGCTAATGGACATAAAAAAAAAAAAAAAAAAAGCTGGGGTGGCAATCCTTATATCAGATAAATTAGATTTTAAGCCAAAGATTGTAATAAGGGATGAAGGACACTATACCATACTCAAAGGGTCTGTCCCACAAAAAGATCTAACAATGTTAAATATCTATGCCCCTAACATGGGAACAGCCAACTATATAAATCAATTAATAACAAAATCAAAGAAACACATTGACAATAATACAGTAATAGTAGAGGACTTTAACACTCCCCTCACTGAAATGGACAGATCATCCAAGCAAAAGATCAACAAGGAAATAAAGGCCTTAAATGATAGTCAACAAAACAAAGAGGCAACCCATGGAATGGGAGAAGATATTTGCAAATGACAGTAGAGACAAAAGGCTGATATCCTGGATCTATAAAGAACTCCTCAAACTCAACACACACAGAACAGACAATCATATAAAAAAATGGGCAGAAGATATGAACAGACACTTCTCCAATCAAGACATACAAATGGCTATCAGACACATGAAAAAATGTTCATCATCACTAGCCATCAGGGAGATTCAAATTAAAACCACATTGAGATACCACCTTATACCAGTTAGAATGGCCAAAATTAGCAAGATAGGAAACAACATGTGTTGGAGGGGATGTGGAGAAAGGGAAACCCTCTTACACTGTTGGTGGGAATGCAAGTTACAGTGTTGGTGGGAATGCAAGTTGGTGCAGCCACTTTGGAGAATGGTGTGGAGATTCCTCAAGAAATTAAAAATAGAGCTTCCCTATGACCCTGCAATTGCACTACTGGGTATTTACCCCAAAGATACAGATGTAGTAAAAAGAAGGGCCATCTGTACCCAATGTTTATAGCAGCAATGGCCACGGTCACCAAACTGTGGAAAGAACCAAGATGCCCTTCAACGGACGAATGGATAAGGAAGATGTGGTCCATATACACTATGGAGTATTATGCCTCCATCAGAAAGAATGAATACCCAACTTTTGTAGCAACATGGACGGGACTGGAAGAGATTATGCTGAGTGAAATAAGTCAAGCAGAGAGAGTCAATTATCATATGGTTTCATTTATTTGTGGAGCATAACAAATAGCATGGAGGACAAGCGGAGTTAGAGAGGAGAAGGGAGTTGAGGGAAATTGGAAGGGGAGGTGAACCATGAGACTATGGACTCTGAAAAACAATCTGAGGGGTTTGAAGCAGTGAGGGTGGGAGGTTTGGGGAACCAGGTGGTGGGTATTGGAGAAGGCACAGATTGCATGGAGCACTGGGTGTGGTACAAAAACAATGAATACTGTTACACTGAAAATAAATTTAAAAAATTAATAAAAAAATGACACACTGGGTCAGATGGACATCACAGATATATTCAGAACATTCCATCCCAAAGCAAGAGAAACACATTCTTCTATAGTGCACATGGAACATTCTCCAGAATAGATCACATCCTGGGTCACAAATCAGGTCTCAACCAGTATCAAAAGATTCGGATCATTCCCAGCATATACTCAAACCACAATGCTCTGAAGCTAGAACTCAATCACAAGAAAAAATTTGGAAAGAACCCAAATACATAGAGACTAAAAAGCATCCTACAAAAGAATGGGTCAATCAGGAAATTATTTATTTTTATTTTTTATTAACATATAATGTATTATTAGCTCCAGGGGTACAGGTCTGTGAATCACCAGGTTTACACACTTCACAGCACTCACCATAGCACATACACACCCCAATGTGTACAACCCAACCACCCTCTCCCTACCCCCCCCATCCTGGCAACCCTCAGTTTGTTTTGTGAGATTAAAGGTCACTTATGGTTTGTTTCCCTCCCAATCCCTTCTTGTTTCATTTATTTCTTTCCTACCCCCCAAGCCTCCCACATTGCCTCTCAACTTCCTCATATCAGGGAGATCATATGATAAGTTTCTCCCTGACAGACTTATTTCACTCAGCATAACACCCTCTAGTTCCATCCATGTTGTTGCAAATGGTAAGATTTCATTTTTGAAAGCTGCATAGTATTCCATTGTTTATATATACCACATCTTCTTTATCCATTCATCTTCAACCAGGAAATTAAAGAATAATTGAAAAAATTAATGGAAACAAATGATAGTGAAAACACAACAGTTCAAAATCTGTGGGAATCAGCAAAGGCAGTCCTGAGAGGAAAATATAGAGCAATACAAGCCTTTCTCAAGAAACAAGAAATGTTTCAAATACACAACGTAACCCTACACCCAAGGGAACTGGAGAAAGAACAGCAAAGAAAGCCTAAACCCAGCAGGAGAAGAGAAATAAAGATCAGAGCAGAAATCAATGAAAAAGAAACTGAAAAAAACAATAGAACAAATCAACGAAACTAGGAGCTGATTATTTGAAAGAATTAGTAAGATTGATAAACCCCTGGCCAGAGTTATCAAAAAGAAAAGAGAAAGAACCAAAATAGATAAAATCATGAATGAAAGAGGAGAGAGCACAACCGACACCAAAGAAAAACAATTATAAGAACATAGTATGAGCAACTATACGCCAGCAAGTTTGACAATCTGGAAGAAATGGATGCATTCCTAAAGATTTATAAACTACCAAAAATAAACCAGGAAGAAAGAGAAAACCTGAACAGACCCATAACCAGTAAGGAGATTGAAGCAGTCATCAAAAATCTCCCAAAAAACAAGAGCCCAGGGCCAGAAGGCTTCCCAGGGGAATTCTATCAAACTTATCTTTATTTTTTAAAGATTTTATTTATTTATTTGACAGACAGAGATGACAAGTAGGCAAAGAGGCAGGCAGAGAGACAGGGGGAATGAGGTTCCCCACTGAGCAGAGCGCCTGATGCGGGACTCAGTCCCAGGACCTTGGGATCACGACCTGAGCTGCAGGCAGAAGCCCTAACCCACTGAGCCACCCAGGTACCCTCTACCAAACATTTAAAGAAGAATTAATTCCTATTCTCCTGAAACTGTTTCAAAAAATAGAAATGAAAGGAAAACCTCCAAACTCATTTTATGAGGCCAGAATTACTTTGATCCCAAAACCAGACAAAGACCCCATCAAAAAAGATAATCACAGGCCAATATCCTTGATGAACACAGATGTGAAAATTCTCACCAAAATACTAGCCAATAGGATCCAATAGTACATTAAAAGGATTATTCACCACGACCAAGTGGGATTTATTCCTGGGCTTCAAGTTTGGTTCAACATCTGCAAATCAATTAATGTGATACAGTACCTTAATAAAAGAAAGAATAAGAACCATATGATACTGTCAATAGATGCTGAGAAAGCATTTGACAAAGTATAGCATCCTTTCTTGATCAAAACTCTTCAAAGTGTAGGGTTAGAGGATACATACCTCAATATCATCAAAGCCATCTATGAAAAACCCACAGCGAATATCATTCTCAATGGAGAAAAAACCTGACAGCTTTTTCACTAAGGTCAGGAACACGGCAGGGATGTCCATTATCACCACTGCTATTCAACATAGTACTAGAAGTCCTAGCCTCAACAATCAGACAACAAAAAGAAATTAAAGGCATCCAAATCAGCAAAGAAGAAGTCAAACTATCACTCTTTGCAGATGATATGATACCATATGTGGATAACTCCAAAGACTCCACTCCAAATCTGCTAGAACTTGTACAGGGATTCAGTAAAGTGTCAGGATATAAAATCAATGCACAGAAATCTGTTGCACTTCTATACATCAACAACCAAACAGAAGAAAGAGAAATTAAAGGGTTGATCCCATTTACAATTGCATCCAGAACTATAAGATACCTAGAAATAAACCTAACCAAAAAGGCAAAGAATCTACACTCAGAAAACTATAAAGTACTCATGAAAGAAACTGAGGAAGACACAACAAAATGGAAAAACATTCCATGCTCATGGACTGGAAGAACAAATATTGTGAAAATGTCTATGCTACCTAAAGGAATCTACACGTTTAATGCAATCCCTATCAAAATCCCATCCATTTCTTTCAAAGAAATAGAACAAATAATCCTAAAATTTATATGGAACCAGAAAAGATCCCCAAAAGTGAGAGGAATGTTGAAAAAGAAAACCAGTGTTGCTGTCATCACAATTCTAGACTTCAAGCTCTATTACAAAGCTGTAATCATCAAGACAGTATGGTACTGGCACAGAAACAGACACGTAGGGGCACCTGGGTGGCTCAGTTGGTTAAGCAACCGCCTTTGGCTCAGGTCACGGTCCCGGAGTCCCGGGATCGAGTCCCGCATCAGGCTCCCAGCTCCATGGGGAGTCTGCTTCTTCCTCTGACCTTCTCGCCTCTCATGTTCTCTCTCACTGTCTCTCAAATAAATAAATAAGAAACAGACACGTAGCTCAGTGGAACAGAATAGAGAGCCAAGAAATGGACCCTCAACTCTGTGGCCAACTAATTTTTGACAAAGCAGGAAAAAAATGGCAAAGGCAAAAAGACAGTCTCTTCAACAAATGGAAATTGGGAAAATTGGACAGCCACATGCAGAAAATGAAACTGTACTATTTCCTTACACCACACACGAAAATAGACACAAAATGGATGAAGGACCTCAGTGTGATAAAGGAATCCATCAAAATTCTTGAGGAGAACACAGGCAGCAACCTCTTCGACTCCAGCCACAGCAACTTCTTCCTAGGAACATTGCCAAAGGCAAGGGAAGCAAGGGCAAAAATGAACTATTGAGACTTCATCAGGATCAAAAGCTTTTGCACAACAAAGGAAACAGTCAACAAAACCAAAAGACAACTGAAGAGAATGGGAGAAAATATTTGTAAATGACATATCAGATAAAGAACGAGTATCCAAAATCTATAAGGAACTTATTAAACTCAACATCCAAAGAACAAATAATCCAATCACGAAATGGGCAGAAGACAAGAACAGACATTTCTGAAAAGAAGACATCCAGATAGCCAACAGACACATGAAAAAATGCTCCACATCACTCGACATCAGGGAAATACAAATCAAAACCACAATGAGATACCACCTCACACCAGTCAAAATGGCTAAAATTATCAAGTCAGGAAATGACATATGTTGGCAAGGATGCGGAGAAAGGGGAACGAACCCTCCTACACTATCAGTGGGAATGCAAGCTGATGCAACCACTCTGGAAAACAGTATGGAGGTCCTCAAAAGTTTGAAAATAGAGCTACCCTATGACCCAGCAATTGCACTACTGGGTATTTGCCCTAAAGATACAAATGTAGTGATCCAAAGGGGCATGTGCACCTGAATGTTTATAGCAGCAATGTCCACAATAGCCAAACTATGGAAAGAACATAGATGTCCATCAACAGTTGAATGGGTAAAGAAGATGTGGTACAATGGAATACTATGCAGCCATAAAAGAAATGAAATCTTGCCATTTGCAATGATGTGGATGGAACTAGAGGGTATTATGCTGAGTGAAATAAGTCAGTCAGAGAAAGGCAATTATCATATGCTCTCCCTGATATGAAGAGTTTGAGAGGCAACATCGGGGGTTTGGGGGTAGGGAAGGAAAAAATGAAACAAGATGGGATTGGGAGGGAGAAAAATCACGAGACTCTTAATCTCACAAAACAAATTGAGGGTTGCCAGGAGGAGGGAGATAGGGAGAGGGTGGTTTGGTTATAGACATTGGGGAGTGTATGTGCTATGGTGAGTGCTGTGAAATGTGTAAACCTGGTTATTCACAGACCTGTACCCCTGGGGCTAATAATACATTATATGTTAATAAAAAATAAAAAAAATGAAAAAAAAAAAAAAGGAAAGAAACCTCTGTTACTTGTCCAGGTATGACTATCTTCAGCCGTGCTCATTCTCATGCTTCTCCCTAGTGTTTTGAGTTGACAAATTAAAAGAACATATGTATTTCCTATCCAATAGTCATTTGGAGAAACATGAAGTATATTGGAGGGAGAAGAATGCCTAGAAGAGAGGTATGTTCCCTAGGAAGTGGGATGGAATCCATGGATAGCTTACCATATTTTCAGAGTAGACTGAAGGAAGACTCTTTCAATCCCTTGCTTCTTCTCCTAGCTTGGAGGAAGAAGAGGGAGAAGGAGGAAAACACAAAGGAGAGGTGCCAGACAGCTCCCACCTCTTTTTGCCTTCCGTAGGCCCAAGAAAAGGGAGGGGAGTAATTTTGAATTGTAATGATGTTTGGAGTTTGATTATTACTTTGCCTGAATATAATGGTTACTGAAATGGTTCTCTTGGATCCACTGGAGCAATTCATGTGACAGGAGGCTTTTATAAAGCAGACAATGACTGGAAAAGTTACAGGCTTTGCTTGAAGTTCCATGCAGAAAAAGAGAAAATTTAACATTACTGAAAGGGTTTGTAGGAAGAGTGGAA
Source organism: Mustela putorius furo (assembly GCF_011764305.1). Lineage (NCBI taxonomy): Eukaryota > Metazoa > Chordata > Mammalia > Carnivora > Mustelidae > Mustela > Mustela putorius. Next base: position 3,048,396 of record NW_025421294.1, read on the forward strand.
AATATAATAAATTTGCTTCCTTATTGAAAAAAAAAAAAGGGAACTGGTTTACAAGAGAAACAGATCCTCAGAGGGAAAACAGGTAAGCCAGTGAGTTTTGTTTCTGCTGACCAAGTGGATTCACGTAATTAGCATTTATGTATAGCAGAAGATGCCAAAAAATCCCTTTCTGATGGAAGCTCATAAAGAGAATCATAGGAGCAACAAAAATGTTAGTTGAGTGCAGCTCCTTATCTTGGATAATGGAGTATTTCCTCTTGGTGGAAATCAGCTGTTCTGCCAAGAGAACCTGAGGGAGTAACTGGGAGGTTTTTACATGTTATGTAAGCAAGTTTATTTTGGGAGCTTGGGGTATGGTGTGCTGCTGCCTTTAACCACATCTGCTCTATTCCCATAATGACCACTTCATTCCTAGGCTGTGTGGAACATGGCCTACATTAGTCCTGGGTCATTAGGAGGTGGTGAGGCTCCTAAACTGTCATGATGTTCCAATGAAGTTGTTGAACTCTTCCCAGAAAGAAATAGATTGATTTGGAAATTATAAAGACCCTGCTAGTTAAACCAACCTATTGCCTTTGGATTCTCATTCTCAAATGTATCTGAAGGGCCCTAACTTTACTAAGCCTTTGCTCGAATAAAGGTCTTTTACTTTATTCAGTTAAAATAAGTATTGCCCAACAGTTCTATTTTTCCTTTTAAAGATTTTATTTATTTATTTGAGAGAAAGAGCACGCACATGGAGGGAGGTAGGGGCAGAGGGAGAGGAAGAAACAGGCTCCCCTCTGAGCAGAGAGCCCGATGAGGGGTTTGATCCCAGGACCCTGAGATCATGACCCATGCCGAAGGCAGATGCTTAACCAACTACGCCACCCAGGTGCCCGAGTATTGTCCAACATTTCCTAATGAGTGCATAATGCAAATTTTGTATGCTTCAAACTGATGGGCCTAAATATGTAATGGTGGCTTTGTGTTTGGGAAGTTCACCTAGCACCTCAGATTTTCTCAGCTGGGCTATGCATACTTACCCTCCTTTCCATGGCTCCGCTGCCTACCTTTTTCTAAGTATATTCCTTCCATCGTCATAAAGCTGGTGCTTGTCTGCTCACAGCTCTCCTCTTCTCATTGGTCTCACAATCACTCAAGTAAAATTCTCAGAAAGAAAAAATCGTGATTCTCCAGCACATGTAAATCAAACAGTTCACACTCTATTTAACCCACCAATTAATGGAGGAACTATAGGATATTCATGCCAGTCCTAAAAGCACTCAAAAGGTTACCTATTTCAAATAAACAAAGATATTTCAGGGTAATACTGAGGGGTCTGGTAAAATACTGGCTCATGTCTAAAAGACCCATAAGCGTGGTTCACACTAGTAGCCTGTTCACTGTGGGTAACAATTCCTTGTATCTCTACCAGGTTAGACTCTCCAGGTCAGCTTCTGCCACTTGAGAACTTACATATCATAAAAACACATGAATGCTGCCGCTTAGCATGCTACAGCAAGTGCATTCAGGAATACCCTTTCCAGATATTGAGCAATTTTTAAAGGCACAATCTAGAGTCTCCCACAACACGGAAAGCAACACCCAAACAAACACTCCTACTAGAGTCCTCCTCTCTAGTCCTCTCTTCCCTCTCCCTCCCATTCCCTTTCACAAGACACTGGAAAAAGCTGCTTGTTTCAGGGACTCCTTTTTTCCCCCACTCCCATTTATTCTTCAATCTGTTTCTAATTTTTTTCCCCATCCTTTGCTCTGCTTACTAGTGACTACTTTTTCTAGATCCAAATAATATTTTTTATTCCTTAACCAACCTTTCAGCAGTTTTTGAACTTTTGACAACACACTTCTTAATATATTTTCTTCTTCTGGCTTCTGAGACCTGGTATCTGCATGACTTCCCTCCCACTTCTTGGGATGCTTCTTCTTTGCCTCCTCTGCCTCCTCTGCAGGCTCATTATCTACTAAAATGTTGTTAAGTGTTGGGATTTCTCTAGGCTGAGTACTAGGCACTCCTCTAATTCTTCAGTACTTTCTTCTCCTCAGACATTATCTGGGTTAATAACCTCAAGTTGTCCCCCATTTGCAAATGAAGCACAAATTTTTAAATCTAGGCTAGATACTTCAGCTCATATATCCATCTGCCTACTTGACATCCTCTCTCGAATTGCCAGAGACATCTCAAGTTCATTAGGTACAAACATAGACTTAAGAACTCTACCCCCAACACTCCACATGAAAGCTCGTCTTCATCCAGAGTACCCCATCTCAGGAATGACACCACCAACTAGTCAGTTACTCAAGCAACAACCCAGGAAGCAACGTGGATCTACTACTTTTGATAAGTCCTGTCCCCTTCAGACCTGGGGTAGATGTATACTTCCAGGCAGACACGCTCTCCCAAGCATGAAATGGCCTTTAGAATTTATGATCAATGAAATGGCCTTTAGAATTTATGATCTATCAAAAAGCTGTTCAATTATTACATGTGCCAATTATGAATGAAAAGGGCCCAATAATTTAGGTTTTACTGATAGAACCTAGACTAGACACCCCACTTCCAAAAGGATGCATATGGGAATCAGAGTTCCAAGGAAGAACCAAAGTATGCTTGTCCAAGGAAGGGTTAGAGAGGGGTATAGGAGGGTAGACACATTGTTGACTGGGTAGAGTTAGTGCTGCTTCTCCTGGTATAGAAAGACGAGATCAGATCATGTTCTAAGAAGAGCTGAAACAGACTTCCAGCATTTCTTTATTTTCCCTTATTTTTTAAATGATATTTATTTTTTTAATTATGATTGCAAAAATAGATATTCCCTGTAAACACTCTTTTGAAAGGATTGAAAAACATAAACAATGCAAATAGGCTTAACTCATCACACAAATGAAACCACTGTTAACATTTTGTTATATATTAAATACTGCTCTACACTTATATACAACTACATCTAACTAATGTGAATTTCTTTCTTTTATTAAAAATAGGTCCAAACTGTATGTTATACTGGGGAAGGAATTTCATTTTTAAGTGGAGAACATCTTAATTTTAGAACTAGCCTGTTTTCTTAGAGATTTACCTTTCCAAGGTCTAGATTTCAAGGCCAATTTATGCATACTAGACTCTCACCTTTTAATGTTTTCTTTTCTGTTTGCCACTCATCTGCTTTCCAGTGTCACCGGGTTCCAGTCAAGAACCACACCAAATACCTACAACATTTGTTACGATGACAAAGACCTGCCCAGGAGGAGTTTCCAGTCAGAGAGATGAATATTCTCAAGGGGACTGAAGACAGACTTGAGACGCAACAGCCACATGCTAACAATCAAACATATTTTCTTATATTATGTATTTTCCCCCCACCAATTTACTTTTTTTAATAGTGTGACTAGAAGGCGAGATTACAGTGGAAAGAACGGGTGGAAGAGAGAGGCAGTGTATGGAGGGGGGGAACGGAGGCATAGATGGACATGCATAAAGAGAAACATTTTCTACCTTGCTATGAAATTCCATTACATGAATGGGTAGCATGACACAACATCAGATGATCAAAATTATCACGTAGTGGAAACTTGGCATCCAAGCGATAAAAGCCCGAGTCTAGGGAAGAGTACCACCTTCTGATATTTTCTTTTCACCTGTTCTCTCTTATATGGTTCTCTGATGCCTAGTAGGAATGACAGCTCCTCTTTAAAGTAGCTTAAAAGTAATTTAAAAATAACAACAGAATATATCTATCTCCCAGAATAATTGGATGATAACCTGATTTTATTTATTTCTGCCTACATGGGAAAGTGTGTTAGAGAAGCCTTTACACTTAAGGATGACTGGTATTGTTACCTATTATTATAATAAGGATCATATAGATTGCCAGTACTTCAGAGTTTATACTTTCAATTCCTTGTGGATAATGAAACCACTTGTTCCTATGCAAAAAAGTAGCTTAATGTGGGAGTGACAATATAAAATTAAGTATTTGTAAATCCTCCACAAGGAACTGTGTTTTAAACTGATTTCTCGAATGTGGAGTAACTCTCCCTAGCCAGTAGGCTAAGGAGGAGAAAGTGAGCCATACTTCACAAGATTAATACCCCATGTATCCCGAGCCAGCTCCATGCCAGAGACCAACTTTCCATCTTAAGCAAGGGTCCAGGATAAACACATTGTGCCTCTGCCAAATGGGGGAGAGTCAGGCTAAGTACTCATCAAGCCTCTTTCCTCTTTCTCCAGGGCACCTGGCTAGGCGAATTTTCCTAGTGTGTGACCTTTCCGAGGTGTGACCTTGTGACTGAGTTACTGCCAACTGACCATGGGCAGAGATGCTGCAGACCACATTCGGGGCTGACCCCATCACAATGCCATTCTCTGGCTCTTGCTTCCCCCTCTGGCGGAATGGAAGCAAAGTACTGTGAACTTGTGTGGATTAGAGGGGCCACACAAGGAGAGGAGAATGGGTCCCCAGATCACTTCTGGAGAGACTATGTAATAAATATGGGCATTTCATCAGCCAGAAAAGAACTTCAATTCTCTTATGCCACTAAGATGTTGGGGGCTTAGCAGGAAGGGTTATGTCAGTGTACACAGTTGTCAATGCACCCGGTCATTTCAGCAGTATCTGCCATAAAAGAAAACCAAGTAACAAAATGGCCCCACTCCTGATGGGGCCAACCTTCTTGTCTATCTCTAATTTTGTCTCTTTTACCACTTCCTCTTTACCAGAACAGTATTATACCCTCTACCCAGTATATATTTTATTTCCTTTACCTTTGTCAATTCTTTTGTCTCTGCCTGGGGTGCCTTCCCTCAATGTATCCATTCTGAAAGAAAAATATGCTTTTCCTTCCCCCCAAAACAACTGAAAGTTCATTTTGTCTGTAAAGCCACTAAAAAACCTCCACATTCCTTCTTTGCCTCTCCCTTCATCCATGCATTTATCCACCTAGTCCTTCACTGAGCAAGCATTCACTGAGCATGACAATGTGTCAAGCCCTCACCAGCAGAGACTTGAAGATGAAGGACCTTCTCTCTCTCCCTAGGGAATGCAGGGTTCAGTCTGAGAGGAGAAATCTCTAAGCAGAGATGTGGAGTAGAACAGGTAAAAGTTAAACTAGAGACAAATACTGGGTACTGTAAGAGCAAGAAGAGGCCTTTACATAGGTTTCTCCCTTCCCATAACATGCTCTCCCAGCTCTGTGCAGGACTATACTTGCCTGTATCTCCAGTCTCAGGTCCCCTCTGAACCTCAGACTTCTTTTGGTCACACCACCGACCATCAACTGTCTCTGTTTCACTCACTCGTTTGTGTGTTTTGTTCACTCACTGCCAGTCTCACTCAGTAGCACCTAAGAACCCTGAGGACAGGATGCAACCTTTCTTTTCATCACTGTCCCTGTGCATCTGGCACAGTGACTGGTACACTCTAGGTGCTCAGTCAATGCTTGTGGCATGAGTGAATGGATACATAACACCAACCCGCCCGGGAACAGGCTGTTAGGAAGAGTTTCCTGAAGGAGTTGATGCCTGATCCAAATTGTAAAGGGTAAGTAGCAATTTGCCTGGAAAACAGAAGAAGGGAAATTCCAGGCAGAGGGTACAGCTGAAGAGCACAAAACATGGCCAGTGTTTGTGGATGCAAGTGCCATGTGAATGCTGCCTAGGGCAAAGTGGTAAGAGCCCTGTGGGTGGGTAAGGCTACAGCAAGACAACAACAGCAACAGCAATACTAGTAGGTAAATTACAGCTTCCTCCTCATGCCTCCAACAAGCACTTTCTGTGAATTCCAAAGTATTTCACACATAAAACTAGTGACACCATATTGTTGTGATATTTTTAAACATCTCTGTGATCTTGAAGGGCAAGAAACTGATTCTTACCTTATGTCCTCAGCTCCCCATTTTATCACTGATGTAAATTGTAGCCAATTGAGAAAGAAGGGGATTAATTCACAGTATTTTTGGCTGTTCTTGGAACAAAGATAGATGATCACTAGCACAAAAATAGAGTCAAAATGTATGCGGATGAAACCAGAGTGCTGGAAGAGAAAAAGGATCTATGACATCCCTCCCCCCTCACGAGGTCAGCATACCACCTATTCTGGTATCTCTTCTTCCCACAAAACAAGGGTAACAGAACTGAAGTTGATAAAAGTATCAAATCTAGAACAGACTTAATTTGGAGCATCCGCAGATTCTTACATAAATGTGGTGCACGTAGTGAGAAGTTAAAAGACATTACTGTTAAGGAAACACCCTTATACTGAGTGGAGTGATAATAAGGAAGAAGTCTGAAAGGGCCTTACTTTTCAAGAACAGTCAAAACAAATACGTGTAATTTAAAGCGAAGTCTTGAGGAGGAAGACAAAATGAAGTTTCATCAGTAATATATGCCTGGAAAAACAAACACCTCACACATTTAAATGAGGTTTTTTTTTTTCCCCCCTCCTTCCTTTGAACATAAAAAAATGCTAGCAGATGTGCTTGGTGTAAAATACTAAGAAAGAAAAAAAAATTATGTAAAAGCCCGCTAACCAGCAATAAATAGTTAATTTGTTTCTGTTTGTGTCTGTGTATCCTTCCAGATAGTTTTAAACACACACACACACACACACATAAGGAATGTACACAAGTAGTTTATAATGGGATTCATATTATACAGGTGGTTTGTAATCTGTTTTTCTACCTTAATGATTCATAGATACTTTTTATACCATTAATTTTAATACAGTTATTTAAAAAGTTTGCATAGGCTGCAGTCCAGTGTTTGAACACTCCACGATGTATCTGTAGGTTAATTAACACATTCTTACTGACTCTTCTCTATGCCAGCAACTATTCCAGATAATCAAATGTACCAGGAGATAAGAGAGTCCCTGTCACGAAATCATTTATCTTTATCTGGGAGAGGAGGGACAGAAAATAAACATATGGATAAATAGCATAAATTAAGGTATGGGTAAGTATCACTGAGAAGACAAAAGACAGTATGTGCTAAAGAGTGAGTAAGGTTAACTCAATTTCGGATAATAAGGTAAACCAGTCTGAAAATAACCTCTTTTTTTTTTTTTTAAGATTTTATTTATTTATTTGACAGAGAGAGATCACAGTAGGTAGAGAGGCAGGCAGAGAGAGGGGAAGGGAAGGAAGCAGGCCCCTGCTGAGCAGAGAGCCTGATGCGGGACTCGATCCCAGGACCCTGAGATCATGACCTGAGCCGAAGGCAGCTGCTTAACCCACTGAGCCACCCAGGCGCCCTGAAAATAACCTCTTTTTATACCTCGACACACATTCATGGTTTTGAAAGGGTACAGATTTTTTTTTTTTCTTGAGGCATGCATAGCCAAACTAGCAACACAGTAAGGAAAACCCCTAGACACCAAATATAAAAAAGCCAGCAATTATTTCCAATAACACGAGCACTGAACCTCCCTGAGGCCATCTACCAATATGGCGTTTTAATGGCTTCATGAGTTAGAGGAGACAAAGACGGAGCAGCCTTTGCAAGGAAGAGCATGGGAACTGAGAAACCACACAAGCTCAGGGCCCCTGAAGTGCTACCCACTCACTGAAAGGATGGGAGAGGAAACATTCCGCCTACCTTCTGAAGGAGGTGATGAAAGAATTTCTGTCTTGGCTTTAAATCCAGGAGGAGGCCAAAAAAAAAAAAAAAAGTGGTCCGTCCTGAGAATTCAGCAGCATAGCCCTGCCCTTGTGTGGATTTGAGGTTTAAATGTGTACCACCTGCGTAAGTTGGGAAACCCTAAACCGAGAAATTAACCCAGGATAGTCAGTGCCCTGGGCACCTGGCCAAAACCAGAGAAAATCCTCTGCTGCGTCTGATTTGAGGCCCTCCTCAATTCCAGCAGATTTAGGTTGCTCAAATAGCTCAAATATATTGAAAGACACATGAGAAACAAGCCACCATGAGTGTAAGATACGTGAAATTCAGAGGACATGTTCAGCTGTAAAGGCTCTTTAAAGAAATGGAAGAACACTAGTAAGGATCTATGCATCCAACTTAAAGGGTGGTAGGGGAGAGAAGGAAGAAAGAAATGAAATCAACTAAGGAAATAAATAGAAAACAAAGACTGAACCAGAAAGAGGGTTTTCAAGGACTAATTAAATAGGCAAACCTCGAAAGAATGAGTAACAAAAATAAGAGAAGGTGCAAAGAAAAAATGAGAAGTGAAACAGCTATTATACAGATAGGTAGAAATGGAAACTGTTAGTATCATACTAGTCAATGTGTGTATCCCAATGTATTTGAAAACTTAGGAAAATAAATCGTTGTCTGGGGCGCCTGGGTGGCTCAGCTGGTTAAACCTCTGCCTTCAGCTCAGGTCATGATTCTGGAGTCCAAGAATCAAGCCCCAGTGGGCTTCCTGTTCAGGGTGGAGTCTGCTTCTCAGTCTGCCCCTCCCCCTGCTCCTGTGTTCCCGGGCTATCGCACATGCGTTCTTCCTTTCTCTCTCTCAAATAAAATCTTTTAAAAAAGTAAAATGAATAATTATCTTAAAATCCCAAACTGAAACCTGTAGGATAAGAACCTGAATTGATTAATGATCATTCCAAAAATCGGATCAGTGTACCCCTCAAATAAACGATGCCCATGTGCATGGGGGCATGAGGTGGCCCATCCGAGTGGAAAGCTGAGTAGGGAGGGTGCGGTATGCAAAGATCTGGAGAAGAACATTCAGATGTGAGAAATATAAGTGCAAAGTGTCTAAGGCAGTAAGAGAGAGAGAAAATCAAAGGCAGAAATAAAATAAGAGGGATCATTACAGATACCTGTAAACAGCTGTAATTTATTGAATTCTCTGTGCCAGTGACAGAGCTCAGAGCTTTATACACATGATTTCGAATCCACCAACATTCCCATTTTATAGAAAAGGCAAGTGAGGTGTATTGAGATTACGTGTGTGACCCACAGACACACAGCCCCGCACTTGAAACCAGTGGGAACACGTGAATTTTGAGCTGTGCATGCTGTGCCTAAGGAGCGAGGGCTCCAAACAAATGCCACCCTCAGTTCTGGCTCCGTGCGTGGTCCCTGGGTCAGCTTCACCTGGGAACTTGTTAGAAATGCAAATTCTCAAACTCTTGCCTCATCCCAGGTGTAGTGAATCAGAAGGGGTTTATGGGGCTGAGGTGGTTCTCATGAGCCCTCCGGGTGATTCTGAAGCCCTGCTCTTGAGCAACTAGAAAGGTAGATGGATGGTTGTAATAAAAACCATAAGGATTTCAGAGACAGAAGAGCTGGGTCCCAGTTCTGCTGGGACCTATATGTCACTTAAAATTTCTTAGCATCAGCTCTCTTACTGTCAAATGGAGATAATTATAGCACCTACCTTTGGGTATCTGTGAGGATCAAATGAGGTCATGTCAATATTGGTGCCTGGCACAAAGAAAGTTCAATAAACGTTTGCTATCATGACCGGAGTCTGTATTCCCCCATAACCTTTCCACTCTGTACCCTCACAGTCCCCAGAGAGGAGGAGTTGGAAAGATGGAAAAGTCTGAAGCCCAGGAAAGAAGTAGGGGGCAAGGTCCCAGTGAAGGATCACAGGAGCCACACTGGAGTGGTGGCCACGGCCAAAGACAGAGGGAGGGCTCCTGCGCTATTTCTCCAGGAGAGCCTGGCTGGCTTCTAGTGCCTGGTCTGATGTGGGGAAGCTCAAAGCAAGGGGTCACAGGTGATCCTGGGCCTTAAGTTTTGCGGAAGGGGCGAGAGGGATTCCAGCAGGAAAGTGAATTCGGGAGAAAGAACAGGTTGGGGTTTTTTTGTAAAGTGGTACAGAAGGGCATTCTAGCCTAAAAGTGTGTGTGCATGAGAGAGAATGAAAGAGTGAGAGAAAGAGACGAGAACTCGAATGTCAGTGTGACCTCCAGGGCTCTTTGTTCTTTGTAATCAGAATTGCTGTTTCCTCCCTGTGAGTACCCGGGTGACAGAGCTGAGCGGTACTTGCCAGCCAGCAGGCCCTGCTGGAAACGCCACATTCCGTTGATACCCCACAATCACGGTCCGTGCTAATGACACGAAGAAAGGTCATTTGGGAGACAGAGTATGTGGGAAGGGAATGAAGCCGTCACTCATGAAAGGCTAATGGAACCCGATGAGCAGTGAAAATCAATGAGGCAAAAACTGCTTGCCTCAAAAAAATGAGCGAGGTAAGGATGGACCGGGTCCAGACCGCAGTTTATCTCAAGTCCTCGCCACAGACTCTGCCGCCAGTGAGATGCAACTCGCGCTGATGGCACACCCTCCTTGGCACGGTCGTGGGTCACAGTCACCAGTTCATCCTGTTCTGTAACGCTAATAGCACATCTCTACAGAGCCATGTCCGGGGCCAGACTCCGGGGATGAAGTCAGAACAAAGATCTGGTCCCTGCCCCCGGGGAGCCACATACCTTCCTACCCCAAAGATGAATTCCAGCTTGTTTAGCTGACCAAATCTAAGTTAGATTCTGTGTGTCTCCTCTTTCATATCTTCTCCTCCTTCTTCTAATTAAAATAAAATGAGATGAAATCAGAGAAGGAGACAAACCCGAAGAGACCCTGAACTCTAGGAAACAAACGGATGTTTGTTTGGTGGGTGTGGATGCGGTATTTGGGTGACGGGCATTAAGGAGGGCACTTGATGGAATAAGCACGGGGTGTTGTGTACAACAGATGAATCACTAAACTCTACCTCTGGAACTATTAATACACTATATACTAATTAATTGACTTACTTAGAACCATCATCAGAGCATCATGATCAGTATTATTTTATCACTCAAAATCACCCACAAACTACCTCTTACTCTCTTCCGTTACTTATAAATGCCTATCTTGTAAAATCATAGTCACTGTGCCCAATTAAGGGACTTTATCTGTTATTCCTATCGGTCATCCAGATAGCACAGATTGTGTCCGGGACACTTGCCACCACTTTCTCTAATACTGGCACACACATGACATCTGGAGCTCAAGCCATCTTGAGCATGACTCTCAGGCTTCCAGGGGTCAGGCTTCATACCAGGCCTGTGAGTGCCTTACCAGGTGCGTTGGCTTGTAGGAATGAGGGCATTGGTGAAGACTGGCATCTCCCACCCTGTCTCCCCACCAAGGGGAGCCCTTCACAGATAGACCCAAAACTCGTGACCGCAGATGGATCTCCCTTTAGACACGATCTAAAGGATTCTAAGTTAACAGGATTAACCTAGCTGGCTCAAGTCTTAAATTGTGCCAAATGGGATAAACAGTGGGTGTGAAGCCTTCTGTCCTGTCCCTGGGTCTGTCTCCTGGGGTAAGTCACTGCATTTACCTGGGCTATGGTCTATTAAATATGGCCACTTTGAAAGGCAGTCATGGGACTGCAGGGTTTAGGCTTTTCCCTAACTTCATTACTCATTAACTACTTTAAGTGAAGAGGGCATGAACTCACACTTTATACTTTCAGGAAGGCATTTTCCCAGGCAAGGCCATATTCGGCATCACGATCTAATTTGCTTATCCGCCTCTGAAGGCTCTAGGCAAGCCGCACAAGGCTCTCCTTCCTTTGCTTAACAGAAGCAGCACATCAAAGTTCTTTGGCTGCTAAGAGGTGGCATCTGATATCGAAGCCAAGCAGCTCTCACATTGGCTTCGTTGTGTTCTTCTGGCCACCCCGGGTCCCCTGACTCGTGACTGTCTACTCAGACATCCGGCACCTTCTTTGTTACCATTTGTGCCTCCTGGTTTGAAGTCCATCCCTTCATTTGACCACTCGTGTCCACATACACCTGGACCTCCGTGGGCCTGCCTGGATTTCTTTGACTCAACCATTGACTTAATGGTCCCTGGCTCTCGGCAGCTCCTCACACCTGACCCACACCCTGAGAGCCTGCACCCATTCTCCAACACTTGGTTATCTCAGGCTGCATACTTTGCCCTGCATTTATGACTCCTGATCTCCCACTGTCCAGATAACACCATGCAGATAGGATTATAGGAAATGGTACTTGACTGGCCTGAAAGAGGTTGTTTACTCAGTTGGGTGCTGAAGAGAAGAGAATGTCAGTGATCATTACTAAAACTGTGTTCATTCCTTGCTATTGGCTGTGTTCTAAAAACCCTGCTGGGAGAGAGGAAAGGAAAGGGGTCTGAACTTGCTCTGCTTTCTGATTAAGAACTTGCTTAAAGGAACTTGCTCTAGCTGAGACCTATGCGTATGGTCTAGCAGCTGCTGCCTTTATTATATGTGGGGACTTGAGCCACACAAAATGAATCCGAACTGCACACTGTAAGCAAGGGATATTATTTCTGTCATTTTGGGCTGCCAACAAAATGCCAAGAAAATTACAAAGTAATAGCTAGCACTGTGAAAGAGAATGAGAAAGAAAATAAACTTTTTATGCCTAAGGAAAAGCTTTCCATTACCTCTAATTTCACAGGGCTGTACAAGAACCTTCCGTGGGTCCTGGCACCAGACAGGCCATCAACAATCATTTGCACACACTAGGGATCCAAATGTGTTCTGATTCTGGGCTCTGCATCCTTTACCTTGAAAGGAACAGAGAAAGAGTTTTAATCAGATTTATTTTATACACAACAATTGCCTCTTTTGTCAGCAAGAAAGAAATCCAGTTAAATGGATATTCTTATAAAGAGCAGCATAAGCATTTTTAAAATTAAATCACACCTTATAAGACTTGGCTTGTCCTCCCCTTTCCCACTTCCCCCCAGATTTCCCACACAAACCTGGCAATGACCTGCTGTCTCATTGCTAGAAGTATTGGCAGGAACCTACAGAGAAAGAGAAAAGCTGTTGTCTGGTGAAGGTCTAAACATACATTTGATCCCCGTTGAAAATTTTAAAAAAGAAAAGGTCTCAGGTGGTAGTGCAATATTTAACATGTCTCTGGCTTTTCCTACTTTCCTTCAGCATTGAAATCTGTAGGGTTCACACAGGGCATTGATACCTGAGAAACAATTTTAGTAATAACATATGTCTCCATGCCATGCCACTCTGTTACATTCATTTTAGATTTCGTATCACAAACCAAGTGTGGGAGTGCAGTGAAGTGGGTGGGTTTCTATCGGAAGCAAAGTAGTACCCATTCCATAGGGTATCTGGTAGGTCATCCTTATGTAACTCAGATAAAACACTAATTATGCTTCTGGTTTATTTTTAAAATGTCAACCTCTCTTTCTCATAATCACTTCCTAGGAAGACAGTAGGGAGACAAACTGAAGATGAGATTGAACAAATCCCTTGTTTTTAAAGGAAAACAGGATGGCCTGATAGTTTTCATCTTTTCATAGATGGAATAATTTCATAATGATTCTCAGTTCAACTATGAAATATAGATAAATTTAAGTTGCCTGAAATGTGTACGGTGGTTCCAAATTTCCACCTGCTTAACTGAGAAGGCCAGTCCAACAGACCCCTCTATAAACACTTCTAGGAATTCATGGGGATATGCTCATGTGTGCTTAAATCAGACTTCACCATTTCTTCCAAATGCTGGCCAGCCAAACCAGTGTGCTGGAGTCTCTGAAGTTAAAACTTTATTCTCAAACTTTATTCTTACTGTGACAGATGCTTCCATAGAGCTGCAAATCAGTGGTGCCCAATGTGGTGAAACTGGAAGAGTGTGGCTCTGCCCCAGGGCTGGAGATCTTGTCACTGCTCTTACAATGTGTGATGGCGACACTCACCAAGTTTAGCTTGGTGCTGGGATAGGGTCCCCAGGAGGGATGTTTGGATCCCAATATGCCATGGTATTTAATGCCCCAAGTCTTCAGGGGTACATCTACCTTTCAGGTAAGCAAACCCAACACGTGTGTCTGGGTCAAAAAGACTTATGGAGTCCTTTATTTATTTATTTTTAAAGATTTTATTTATTTATTTGACAGAGAGAGATCACAAGTAGGCAGAGAGGCAGTCAGAGAGAGAGAGGAGGAGGAAGCAGGCTCCCCACTGAGCAGAGAGCCTGATGCAGGACTCCATCCCAGGACCCCAAGATCATGGCCTAAGGGGAAGGCAGAAGCTTAACCCACTGAGCCACCCAGGTGCCCCTATGGTGTCCTTTAACATTAACCTGGAACCTTCCTTTTTCTGCAGTGCTCAGGTTTATTTCCAGTTTAGGTTCACTTTCTTAAATTTTCTTCCCAGGCACTTGGGTGGTTCAGTAGTTTAAGCAGCTGCCTTTGGCTCAGGTGATGGTCCCCGAGTCCTGGGATCAAGTCCTGCATTAGGGTCCCGGCTTGGTGGGGTAACTGCTTCTCCCTCTCCTGCTTCTACCCCTCCCCACTACTCGTGTTCTCTCTCTCTCACTCTCTCTTTCTCAAATAAATAAAATTTTCTTCTCTTGGTGGGCCTACCTCCATCTATTTAACACACCTGATGCCTGAATCCCAACAACGAACAGGCTTCAATTCCAGGATGCTCCTCAGGCCCAGTGTAAACCAATGGATTAAAAGAGAGCTGTGTGAGATGCGTGTTGCCTTCCTCTACTCACCAGAAGTAGGCAAGCCTGGCTCTAGCCTAGACAAGACCCCTGTTACTATTCTCAAACCACTCCAGCTCTCACTTTGTTTCCTCAACACAGTGAGCTCCTTTCTCCTTCAGGAACTTTGCCCCTCCTTTCCCTGCTCTGGGGACTCCTGTCCTATTGATGGCTCCTTGGGGAGTCACAGAACTGTCACCTCCCCAGAGAGGCATTTTCTCGGTCACTATTACCTTGCCATTTGTTTTCTCCATAGCACTTTCCCAAACTGTGCTTCTCTTGTTGACCTACTTGGTTTGTGGAAGAGCCACGGGAGCAGCTTCCTTGCCTGTTTCCCTGCAGTATCCCTGTGCCAGGCGTTGTGAGTGGCAGAATAGTCAACAGTAACACTTAACACTGGTGGCACACCTGCTAATGGCCAGGTGCTGTGCTGAGAGCTTTTCCATGGACTAACTCATTTTTTTTTTTTTTTAAGATTTCATTTATTTATTTGACAGAGAAAGAGAGATCACCAGTAGGCAGAGAGACAGGCAGAGACAGAGGTGGAAGCAGGTTCCCTGTTGAGCAGAGAGCAGACCAGGGCTCCATCCGAGGACCCTGAGACCATGACCTGAGCCAAAGGCAGAGGCTTAACCCACTGAGCCACCCAGCCGCCCCATGTACTAACTCATCTAATCTTAACTCCAAGCCCAGGTAGTTGAGTACTTTGAGGCACTCCCTTTTTGTAATAAGGGGTATTGAGGTTAGGTAAGAGCTGTGTCTTGTCCAAGGCACAGAGCTAATGGGTGTTGGTGTGAGAACGCAAACCTGACAATCGGATCCAGAGTTCAGGCACTGAACTACGATACAACAGGGCCTCTTAAATTTCTCTATTTTTTGGTCATTTTGTCCCATTCCAGGGATAAGGCAAAAGAATACTATTGTCTGCTCATGCTCACACAGAGAATGCTGCCACTTCGGCATACACTCAGAGGGTGTGTCTATAGGACCCTGGTTCTGGTGGAAAACAGACAGGGGCAGCTAAATCCCTCTGGGGTACTGGCCCTGCCAGATAGTAAAACTGAATATCATTATACATATACAGCTATGACAATAACCCCCAAAGAGGTGTGGAAGAATGGGTCTGAATAGGGAAGAGAAAATAGATCCAAGCATGCATGGAAACTTAATATAGGGCCAAGATGATATTTTACTTCATGCAAAAGTCACATTTACTTAATGAATACTGCTGAAATACCTAGAAGGGAAAAATGGGATAACTACAATATACTACATATAAAAATTGGACAGATCATGTTTCTAAATTTTAAAAATAAAACAAATCAGGGGACCCTGAGTCGCTCAGTTAGTTAAGCATCTGACTCTTGATCTCAGCTCAGTTCTCAATCTCAGGGTCTTGAGTTCAAGGTCCATACTGGGCTCCATGCTGGGCATGGGGCCTACTTAAAAATAAATAATAAATAAGTAAGTGCAAATAAAACAATAAAAATATGACCAGAAAATTGGGGAGGTTGTGCTTGTATAGTCATGAATTGGAAACAAGTTTGGAAGAGGTAAAAAGGCTGATTCATTAAGAGAAGCACTTATTTGGATACATAAAATTTTAAGATATGCTGTGGGAAAAGATATAAGCAAATTTTAAAATATACTGGAAAATGTTTTTGTTACACAATTATCTTAATTTGACAGAGAAAGAGAGATCACCAGTAGGTATTACCAGTAGATATTATTTCTGAAATAATATCTTTAGTACCCTATTATACCAAAAATTTCTCCTAAAACTAAGACTAACACTCTGGAGATCTGAAGGACAGGGGGTCCATGCAGAAGGAAATGTACCTAACTGAAAGACAGGTTCTGACCTTGTTAGGAATCAGGAAGATGCCAGTTAAAGAAGTGAAACCCCATTTCCCACCTGCCACACGACCAAAATATTTCAGGGCTGCTGAAGATCAGCAAAAATGGTGATGTTCCTCCATTGTTGGTAGGAAACTTGGTTAGGCTCTGTTGGGTGGTTACAAAGATATCCAGGCCTTTGTCGGAGGGATGAGCACGAGGAAAGGGCTCACGTGAGGAGAGAAGATGAGCCAAGGTAGCAAGTAGGCAGATGGAAATATCTTGAAGGTAGAAACGTGATGGTTTCAAGGCTCACTCAGGCAAAACGTACAGACAGAGAACAGAAGGAGCTAAAGATGGATCCAAGGGAGTCATGAACCTATAATGGACTCAAAGAAGAATAACCAGTCAAGGAGACTGGCCCATATAATTAATGTTCACCCATTTCGGGGTCATTTTAATTGAGTCTCACACTTACAATTTGTAGAGTTATGGGAAGTAAACGTATCCTGGGACCTTATCTTCTTCTGTTCTCACCTTGCCCCTTCTGCCCCTTCACGAGCCCAAATGCCTTCATTCATTCAACCTTAGAACCCGAAAACTAAAGCCACTGGCTGCCTTTACCTCCTGGCTCGACCACTTACCAGATAGCATACAACCTGGGGAAATTTACTAAACTTCCGTCTTTTACAGGATTATTATGAAAAATAAATGGGTTAATACCTGTAAACCACTTAGCACATCCAATAACTATAAGCTATTGTTGTTAGTATTAGCAAGTCTTCATGCTACTAATTTTCAAATACTAACTCATTAGACTTTATATAATTTCATGAAGGCCCTTTGAGTTTGGTACTATCAGGATTCCCTTTTACAGATGAGGAAGATGGAGCTTAGACGGGGTTTAAGAACCTGTCCACACATTAAGCACTTAGTACGAGGTCTGTGATCAGGTCCCATTAGTGGACTACTCAGGCCAAGCTCTCAGCTTTCCGTTATTCTGCCTCTCCTCACCTTCTTCTAAGGATGGCCATGTTAGCATATACCAAGGTCATGGCAGATCATTGATAGAGTAGTAATTAATCAGGTTGATGTGTCTAATTGTGCCATGAAGTTCATGGTACCACTTTTTTTTTTCTTCTTTTTCACAAGGTACCTCTGTAGGGGCACCTGGGTGGCTCACTGGGTTTAGCATCTGAATCTTCATTTTGGCTCAGGTCGTGATCTCAGGGTCCTGGCATGGAGCCCAGCATCAGGCTCCGTGCTCAGCAGGAAGTCTGCTTGAGGACTCTCTCCCTCTCCCATTGCCCCTTCGCCACTCTCCAAAAATAAATAAATAAATCTTAAAAAAATAAAATAAAAGTTATTTCTATATTCATTTGCCTGTAAAGAAAACCCGCACACTATTTTCCCCTCTGTGTCATATGACATCTTACTTTGGGGGAGAATGTCCCAGGTCATCAAAGGTATTAAAAGATGTTTCAGCCCTAGCCTTTAAGACTTGTGGGCACACATTCTCTCCAGAACCAATCCCTGGTAGGAGGAGGATGGTCCTGCCTATGCTCTCTTGCCCATCCTCCCATGCACAGAAGATTGCCAGGGGCTTTATTCCTCCATATGAGGAAACCTTATTTCTCTTCTCTGGGGGATGTCTTTTCTGATATGAAAAATAATTCCGTTTTCTCATTTTAAGTACATGTATCCTATGTATGCTGCAGTCTCTCAGTGCCTGCCTGCCACACTGACACCGTCTCCCACTTCATGCCTCTGTCTTCCCCCAATGGGACAGGGCAGCAGCCTGGCCAGGCTTTGAAGGGGCTGGCGAGAGATGGGTTGTGTTCTTCTACCCCGTTCCCCAGCAAAGGCAAGCAGTTCCTCCCATGCGGTCTCCCCGGGGACACGCTGCAGCCTGGAGCTGCCCCGGTTACTTGGTCTGGGCTCGTGTACAGCACTAATTCAATTTACAATGCAGTTACATAACTGTTCCCAATCTCCAGTTGACCTTGATGTCAAGCTGTCAAGCAGCGGTCAAGTTGTACCAACACAGAGAAAGGAGGAGGAACCTCTGGTCGGCCCTTGAGAACATTTTAGCTGGGGTTCTGGAATGGAATGTGGCACAGAAAGGCCAAACCAGACCAGTAAATTCTTTGAAAGGGTGAAAAGCAAGGATTGTGGATTTCTGGAAGATGGATGCTGTTGGATTTCCAGAAGATGGATGCTGTTGACTTTCAGGGCAATCCTTTGTCACTCAGGATTCTGGTAAGCAGCCTCTGACCAAATATAAGGGGACTGTCTTCTTTCCCATGAATTGCTGAAAGTAAATGAGCCTTTTGGCCTCATGGGAAGTGCTCCTAGGAGTGTCCTCAGCTTGGAAACCTCTCAAGGGCAGACTTTCCGTGCATTCTTTTAAACCAGGGAGTCCTGGTTCTACTCAGTTCTAAATAGTGACAAGAATAACTTCTGGTCTTAATAAAGCCAGAAAGCCAGGGGTTTCAACATGAAAGCAAAAATACAAAGTAAAGCTTGAGCAAACTAGTCAAAATTTCAGAAATTCAATAATATAAAAGCTCTCTGAGAGCAGCTATTATGTTTATTTTGTTCTCTGTTGTATCCTTACACCACAGAGATCATCTGGCACAGAGTAGGTGCCAAGAGAATATTTGTTGAACGATGCGTAACATGATGGATAGTATCATTTATAGATAGCAACAATTGATCTTCTTCTAGTAAATTTGCCCAAGGCTATCATACCAAAATTTTCCAGAACTCTCTTTTACATATTTATTTAGATACATATCGGTGTGACTATAATGTCAGATAAATATTATACAAAGTTATTATATACATGTTGTAACTCGATATATCTATGTCAGGATTCACCACCATTAACTGGTGTCTCACCCATGATCAGCACATCCCTGGAATGTGCCAATACTGGAAAGCTCTGCCTGAAACACACACTCATCTGCCTGTCCCCATGGACAGGTCTGGCTTCACGGGTGTGGGACTCATGCACACACACAGGGCCTTTTAGTAAGAAGGTCTCGGGCTTAGTTTAGTGCTCTGCTATCACTACCCTGAAATTCTTGGTGATAATTTTTGAACAGGAAGACCCCACTTTCATTTTGCACTGGGCTTCACAAATCACATAGCTGATCCTGCCCAAGCATCCAGAGAGCTCACATCGTGATCTAGCAGGTAATGTCACCTACATGTGTTAACAGCCCGTGGTGAGAAAAACAGCTGCTTAGTGAGTGAGCCAACCTCGAAGATAATATACATATCCAGGAAGGCATAGTCTACTATTTATAAATCATTGAGAGATACTAAGTGATTTGTTAACCTCACCAATGACGAATGCGTGATCCATGCATGATTTGTAAAATGTAAGCAGGGATATAATTTATAAATTCACTGGTGGTTCTTCTTTGCTATAAACTATGTATTTCTGTTCCAACTGTCTATAGCTACCTAAGTTCTAGCAATCTTTTCTGGGCCTATAAATATTCTTAAACCATCTATACTGCCTACTTAAATACTTTCTTGTAACACAAACCTGTCAGCTGCTAACTATCTCTATTGCTTTGTCTACATCACATTTCAGAACTTGATGAAAATCAATTTGGGACTTTAATGCAGGCTGCCTAGTGCTTTTATTTTTTATTTTAATTTCTTAAAATATACATATATTTTGAGATTTTATTTATCGATTTTACAGAGAGAGAGAGAAAGAGAGAGAGTGCATGCATAAGCAGGGGGAGTGGCAGGCAGAGGGAAAAGCAGGCTTCCCGCTGAACAAGGAGGCTGATGCGGGACTCGATCCCAGGACTCAGGACTTGAGCCTAAGGCAGACACTTATCCGACTGAGCCACCCAGTCATCCCTATCTGGTGCTTTGAAAACAAGTGTTTTCATATAAAACTATGTCCATAATCTTGCTTCCCAGGAAGCATAGATAAGGCAACATATGTAATGTGAATTTTTTTAAAGTACATAGCCTGAGACTAGGCTCATAGAGCCACTGAGTAAACATCTAATTAATTTAAATAAACTAATTAGCAATTACTAATTTCCTGGGTACCATACATTAAGACAGGTATAAATACCTTTCACATGTCTTTTTAAAGTAGCAGTTAAGCTTTCTAAAGAGTGGTTTTGGCTCAAAAAATTGCTTAAGTTGCCATGATATTAGACAGTAGCCTACAAACGCTTCTTGCATAAAATGAGTTCAAACCTCTCCGTATTTCCAAACTAGCGAGCTGAAAAAGATTTCAAGAGACGTCAAGCCTCTGAAACAAATGGCGATGGTCTTTTGGTCGATTTAATTTTCCGGAGGTCTTCCAATCTCAAAGCACACCAACTGCTCAGACCTTGTGTTACTGAGCCACTTACCATCCACTTGCATCTCAGAAAGTTTCCCATGTTTATAATTACAAAGGCCATTTTACGACAGCTTGAAAATTTATTTATTTATTAACATGTCATGCCCCTCAGCATGTTGGCTGATCAGAGCAGGTTGATTCGCAAGCACATCTTGATGCAAAGCAATGAAATCGTTGCTGTAAGTCGAGCTGGGGCTGGATCCTCACAGCTAGAGAGTTCTTAATTGCTTTACTCTCTAGATGGGCATTTTCTGAAGTCTATTTATTTTGCAGTGGAGAAAAAGTCTTAAAACTTTGCTTTCACTTCACCCTGAGAATAAGAAATAGGCAGATGGAAAATAACGAGTTTCTTCAATGCTGTCTTGGCTGGGAGAAATATTCTTTTTAGACTCCACATTTTTTCTCCATATTCCAGCAACACCAAAATCCTGTTTTTCATTAGTTTGATTCTCATTAGCTACACTTTGGTCCTCACGGGGTAGAGGGGATCACAGTTGGGGGTGCCATCCTATTACGGTCAGAGCAAACATATTCTCAAGCTGTGACACTGAGAGAGAAGCGAATATTTAAACTCATGCCCCCACATATTATCCCAGGGAAAGGAGTCCTCCTCTATTCTAGAGAGGCTCAAGCCTTCTGTGTCTTTCATTAAAAACAACAACCAAAAACTCTCAAAACACTAAAAGAATGCAATGAAATAATGACTTAGCACCTATAAATGGGCTAAGTTAAACAATCTGAAGGGAATCAACCTAGAGTGTTTAAATATCTATTAATTTACTCATGAAAAAAGATAAGTCTGTATGTCCAGGCCTACATGGAAACGGGGAGACAAGTGAAACATACCTACAGCTCCCATCATTTTCTGAAAGGTCTGCTTTTCATAAAAATCATTGCTTTGGGGAAAAATTCAATCTATCTTTTGCTGCAGGCAGATGACTCTCTTAGTTTCAAGGTTTCCCAATTCAGTTAGCACAGGTGTTTTCTCTCATATCCTCCAAATTCGCCTGATTTTAAAAAGTTTCTTTATAAATGTTCATCTACATTCAAAACACACATACTTTCAAGAAATCTACATACCATACAATAATGAATGATTACAGTCAACTCTTTAACAACACAGGTTTGAGCCGTGCAGGACCATTTACATGTGAATTTTTTTTTTCATCAATACACTGCACTTGTGGTAAATGTATTTTCTCTTCTGATTCTTAATAACATTTGCTTTTCTCTACCTTGCTTTATTTGAAGAATATAGTATATAATACACATAACATTTAAAATATGTGTTAATGGACTCAACATCATTGAAAGTGCTTCCAAAGGCCAACAGCAGTCTATTAGTAGTTAAGTTTTGGGGGAGTCAAAAGTTTTGGCTGAATGGCGGGTGGGAGTCTGTGCCCCTAATCCCTGCATTGTTCGAGTCAACCGTATTTGATTAGGTACTCATTTTAAAAAGAAAGGGGAAATATAAGTGAGGAACTTGAAGGGATTGGTTAATGTAGGTGATCCACTAGGATGCTGGGACTAAGTGATCCTCATACCTGAGACCTGGAACAATACACACTTCCTTTCAAGGGAGTTAGAAAACCTGAAGGGAGTTAGCTGGGAAGGGTGGCACAGAGAAGCAACCAAGTGGGCTTGACAGAGTGAGGAGTGGGACAAATCCAGCATGCAACCCTGACTTCCTGCTGATCAATTTCTAACCAACTATTGGGAAAGTTTGCTATCTTAGCCTGTGAACTAAGTTTTCAGACGCTCATGCATCATGGATAAATACAAAGTTGACACTAACATTCTAAGATTTGAAGAAATTAAATGGATTCTTAATGACCTTAAATGAGAATTCATGAAATTCTCAGGAAACAGTTTTAATTCATTTGAATTAAAAGAGGGTCTATCACATATTATATTGGGTAAAGTGGAGGAGTTAAGACAGTGTCCAAAAGTCAAACCAAAGTAGGTTGAGTTATGACATTAAATAGGATGAAAATTACTAGCCAAGTATATATCCACTAATACTATATTCATAACCTTCATCTATGATTATAATTCCTTTTTTTTTTAAAGACTATTTATTTGACAAAGATCAGAGTCACAAGTAGGCAGGGAGGCAGGCAGAGAGAGAGAGAGAGAGAGAGAGGAGGAAGCAGGATCCCTGCCGAGCAGAGAGCCCAATGCAGGGTTCAATCCCAGGACCCTGAGATCATGACCTGGCCGAAGGAAGAGGCTTTAACCCACTGAGCCACCCAGGCGCCCCTGTGATTATAATTCTAATGGATTACCTGGCCCTGTGGAGGCCTGGGCAGTCAGTTTTGGTCCAACCTAGCCTGCATCCCAAGAGAGCCCAGGCAAGCTAGGGCTCGTCCAAAATAGAAACCAAAGTTAGATTTGCATAGTAATTGAAAATATCTATAGATCTAAGTGAATATCTATTTATGTTCCTATCACATATACACTATTATAAAAGAATGAACTCGGGAACACCTGATGGAAGAGATGCATAAGGCAAAGTATATAGAAAGGGGTGTGGAGCTTCCATGCCCTCCCTTGGTGCCCCACTCTGCCAGCACCTCCACATGTTCACCAACCCACAAGCTCTCCTAACCCCATCCTTCTGGGTTTTTATGAAGGCTTCATTACATAGGCATGGGTGTTATATTGCTGGCCATTATTTGATTGAGTCAAGCTTCAACCTCTCACATCTCCCCAGAGGTTGAGGGATGGGCTTTAAAGTTCCAACTCTCTCATCGTGGTTGGCTCCCCCAACAATCAGTGCCATCCTTGGGGGCTTTCCAAGTCACTTCTCCAATACAAACTCAAATGTGGTGGAAAGGGGTTTGTGATGAGTAATAAGACATTCCTTTCACCTTTATTCCTTGTAGCTATTTCAGGCACTAAGAACAAGAAACCAAATATTATAACAAATGATGCTCCCATTGCTCTTCCTAAAAATTTCTTTCCACTTTTATTGAAATATCATTGACATATAATACTGTACTAGTTTAAGGTGCATAACACAATGATTCATAATACACACACACACACACACACACACACATAGTGTGTAGGGAAGTGATTACTATAATAAGTTTTGTTGACATCCATCTCATCATATAGTTCCAAAGTTCTCTGTGATGGGAATTTTTAAGATCTACTCTCCCTCCAACTTTCAAAGATGCACTACTATATTGTTATTGCTTAGGCAGGCCCAAGGGTTTTAGGAGCTCTGCACCAGAAACAGGATGAAGACCAAATATGTAGTTTTTAGTATAAATTATTACACCACAATTTTATATTATGCTATACTATATATGTAATATGTAATTTTAGAGAAAAGACTAGATCTGTTATTTATGCTAAAGAAAATCTTCTAAGTCAAAAAGATATGAAACACCACATGGCAGTTTACTATACTTGCAGAGTTATTTGTACAACTGACTTGGGCTGATAAGTTGAAAGCAACCAAGGGATAATGTCAGAGTGGATGTCTAACACTTTCAGAGTGTCTAATGAGCTCTGCCTGAGTTGGGCAACTCTGCCACAGTTGCTCAACTTCAAATGAGCAACTGTGGCAAGTCAGGTTATAGAAGTGAGGGGAAGAAGGCATCTGAGTCACGGGATGGTCTCTGAAGGTCAGGTTGAAGAGAACACACCTGTACAATGTTGAGACAATCCTTTCCCTTCTGTATGGTATTTTTCACATCTGGGGATTATTTCACAGGTTAATTTTTTAAAAAGATTTTATTTATTTATTTGTCAGAAAAAGCGCACAAACAAGGTGGGTAGCAGAGAGAGGGAGAAACAGGTTACCCATCGAGCAGGCAGCCAGATGCGGGGCTCAATCCCAGGACCCTGCAACATGACCTGAGCAGAAGGCAGACGCTTGACTAACTGAGCCATCCAGGAGTCCCTCACGGATTAATTTTAAAATTCTTTCCTGTTGAGACCTATGCTGGCAAGTATCTGCATATCTTGAACTACCTCACTTTTAAGGAAAATGAAATACTTTACAGAGCTCTTAAGGGCACTTTCACCTTAAACTAGAATAAGGAAATTGTATTTTATGATAAGAAAAAGGGGGAGGGGTTGAGAGGAATGGGCATCAGCAACAGTACATCTTACACCAAGGCAAATTATTTAATTTAAACGGTGTTGAAAGAAAGAAAAAGAGCTTGGAAGGAAGTCTTTAAAAGGGCATGTATTGCATGGAGCACTGGGTGTGGTGCAAAAACAATGAATACTGTTACGCTGAAAAGAAAAAAAAAGAAAAAAAGTACTAAAGCTATTTATAAAGAAAACCAAATAATGAAAAATTGACCAAATTACACGCAGTAACTCTGTGCTTAGTAGCCAGTTAATCACAGTATCAATGCAGGTCTCTCTAGCACCCAGTGTTTTGAGGGATAAATAACAGACAAATAGGATATTGGAGAAAAGAGGATTTCTGAGGGCTTTTTTTTTTTTTCCCCATTTATTAACAAAGAAAGTGATGCACTCAAGGAGATCTTAATTGAGTTCATACAGCCAGGCAATATATTTAAGTATTTGGTATTTTAAGGCTGTGTTAAATATCAGAGCAGGTTTTCTGAAGCAAAGGTATTGGTATTTAAATAAAAATTTAAAGAGGATCACAGTCCAGCAGTGGAAACTAGGGCTTTTTCTTCATCCAGCTATTAGTGCAGAATAACTTAGGACAATCATCAGACCCACAGGCACTGCTGAATTTCTACTAGGTGTCAATGGCATGTCACAAAGAAGCTGTTGGTAATTGTGGGTAAAATGAATGAACCTGTAGAGATACACAGAGTAATACTTGAATCTTCTGAGTCAATCTGCAAAAGTCACCCTCTTGTGCATGGGAGTTTATCTTTTTCCTTTTTAAATAATTTTTAAAATTATGTCAGTCACCATACAGTACATCATTAGTTTTTGATGTAATGTTCCATGAATCATTGTTTCTATATAACACACAGTGCTCCATGCAATATGTGCTCTCCTCAATACCCATCACCAGGCTCACCCCACCCCCCTCTCCTCTGAAACCCTCAGTTAGTTTCCCAGAGTCTAGAGTCTCTCATGATTTGCCTCCTCCTCTGATATTCTCCCCTTCATTTCTTCCCTTCCTTCCTCTTATGTCCTCCATGCTATTCCTTATGCTCCACAAATAAGTGAAACCATATGATAATTGACTTTCTCTGCTTGACTTATTTCGCTTAGCAAATCCCCGCCAGTCCCATACATGCTGATATAACAGTTGGGTATTCATTCTTTCTGATGGCTGTGTAACATTCCCTTGTATATATGGACCACATCTTCTTTAGCTGAATTTCTACCAGGTGTTGAAGGTTCATCTGTTGAAGGGCACCTCAGCTTTTTCCACAATTTGGTGACTGTGGCCATTGCTGCTATGAACATTGGGGTACATATCATCCTTTTTTTCACTACCTCTGTATCTTCGGGGTAAATACCCAATAGTCTAATTGCCAGGTCATCAGGGAGCTCTATTTTAATTTTTTGAAGAGCCTCCACACTGTTTTCCGAAGTGGCTGCACCAACTTGCATTCCCAACAACAGTGTAAGATCATTCTTCCCTTTCTCCACAGTCTCTTTAACATTTCTTGTTTCTTGTCTTATCAATGTTTGCCATTCTATCTGGTGTAAGGTGTTATCTCAATGTGGTTTGACTTGACTTTCTTTGATGGCTAATGATGTTGAATATTTTTTCATGTGTCTGTTAGCCATCTGTATGTCTTCGTTGAAGAAGTGTCTGTTCACGTCTTCTGACCTTTTTTTTTTTTACGTGGTTATTTGTTTTTTGGGGTGTTGAGTTTAAGAAGTTCTTTATTGATCTTGGATACCAGCCCTTTATCTGTAGTGTCATTTGGAAAGTTTCCATGGGTTGTCTCCTTGTTTTGTTGTCTGCTGCCTTTGCAATGCATAAGTTTTATCTTGATGAAGTCCCACAAGTTCATTTTCACTTTTGTTTCTCTTGTCTTTGGAGACATGTTTTGAAAGAAGTTGCTGTGGCCGATGCTGAAGAGTTTACTGCCTATGTTCTCCTCAAGGATATGGATGGATTTTAAAAACATGTTTCCTTTTCCTTGCACTATCTGACCTCCATTATAAATTTTCTTGAACTGATCTGTCACTTAAAATTTAGACAGCAAAATACCACATCTAGGTATGAGAGCTTAGAAAAACTAACCTCAAATCTAGACTCTGGCCCTTAACAGCCTCTTTCCTTCCTCTGTACAGGAGGCCATGAGGATGCTGCCAGGCAGGGCAGTATTGTCCTTAGAATTAAACATGACAGCAAATGTAAAATGTACATATAGCAAAGGGATTAGAACAGATTAATCTTCACAAATGGGATTCATCTTCCCTTTCACCTTCTATTCTCCCCCCAGGATGCCCTTTTGAAAGATTCCAAGAGAACCTTCGTTTCTCACTGTCCCTGCTACTGATAGCCACCTGACCTGCCGGGCTGTCTCTGCTGCTTGTCTCATTCACAGATGGAGAAGGTAAGAATGGGATAGCAGAACAGGAGGAATGAAGACTAATCCTGAGGCCTACAGAAGTGGATGGGAACGGGCCTCACTCCTACGCTAATGGAGTTGGGAGGAGTACACTGCTCCCCCGACCTCACTTACTAGTGGGAGGGGCTACTTTGCCTCCCAAGCAGGAAGTGGACTACACCTTTGTCTTCACTGCCCGCCTCATGCATGAGGTTATGAGAAGCCACCCACATCCTTCATTTTTCTGCCACCATGTACATCATACACCTGGATTGAGGTCCAAAGCCCATCTTGCTGTTTTTTTAGGCAGGATGGACTTGTCTCTTAGTTACAGTGGGCACAGTGACTAGGGCTGAAAATGCTTTTAGGAACCACAGAAATGTTTTAATTGCTTTTGAAATGAGGAAAAAAAAATGATTTCTGAGGTAAAAAAAAAATGATTTCTGAGGTAAAAAAAAAAATCCTGTTTTAATATGTGCTAGTAACATGTTAATCTTTATACCAACATAGTCATGAAATATAATTTTTGATTTTTGCTTTTATTTTGGAGGGAGGCTCTTACAAAGACAAAGGTACAAGTGTCCATGAAGATTACAATGTGGCCTAGTGGTCAAATTTTATTACTCTTTTTTCTGTTGCTGACCTGGTAGAATCAAATCTGCAATCCCCATCTTGACAGAGTAGTCCAACAGTTAGCTCTATTAATGGGCAAACACTCTACGGCCACTAAGGATATCTAGTATGAATCTAGTAGAAAATATTCCTTGAGTTAAAATCAAGGTAATACCTCTTAATATGCCTTCCCACATGGGCTTTTCCTTTTTGCTTTAGTTATTCTTTCAATCTCCTCTATCAATTTATCATGTTTGTGTTACATCAAGTTAAAGCTGGTAGACATGAGAGATGTCTTAGTTCTCCATAATCTCCAAAAGCTTTTCCCAGCTGGTTACAACCTACTTCATTCTGGCTTTGTTTGTTTGTTTGTTTTTTTCCTACATTTCTCTTTGGAATTATTTGGTCCTACTTGGTCCTATTTGGTCCTAGAAAATGGAGATTTGTTTAGAATTTGAATTTTTTTTATGTGTGTACATTTTTTTCAGACAAATACAAGATAGTTTGTACAATTAAATCTATTTTTCCCTCTCTCATTTTCTCTGTGTGGGTCACTGTTAGGAGCATTTGGGGACCAGCCCCCTTGGAATTGTCCTCAGAAGTACATTAATTCCTAGCATCAAAGTTTTGATTTTTTTTTTTTTTCAGTGTTCCAAGATTCATTATTTATGCACCACACCATTCTTCAGAATGGTGCAGCACAATAGTTGATGACTGTTATGGTCTGAATTATGTCTCCCCAGAATTCTTATGTCGCAGTCTTAACCCCCAGCACTGAATGTGACCTTATTTGGAAGTAGGATCACTGCAGATATCATTAGATAAGACGAGGTCATAAGGGCCCAAATCTGACTATGTCTTTATTATAGGTCAAATTCGGACACAGAGACAAGCACAGAAGGAAATGACATGTGAAGACGAAGGTAGAGATTAGGGTGCTACATCTAGAATCCGGGCAATGTCCAAGATTGCCAGCAAACCACCAAAAGCTGGCAAGAGCAAGACATAGATTTTCTCTCTCAGTTCTCAGAAGGAACTAACCCTACAATATACCTTACTATTAGATTTCTAACCTCCAGAACTGTGAGACAACAGATTGCTGTTGCTTAAGGCACTTGGTGTAGGGTATACTGTTAGGGAAACTGTAGGAAACCTACACAGGAACTAACTGAACTCCTCACATAAAATGACAAATAATTATTACCAAGCAAACATGAGCTTGTCAAGAGACATTTCTTCTACAGAAAGAAATATGTAAAAAGACACAGAAGTGCAAACCCCTAGTCAATATTTCCATCCAAAATGAGAGTTGTCTTTTAAAACTTACGAGGGAAAGTTCCATTTTGGTTTTGCTCATCCTCACTGGAAGAGAAGGAAGTTGGATTTTTCCATTAACACTTCACGCTGCCTTCCTCTCCAGCCTGGGTGGTGACCGTGCGGCTGTCAGCCCTCTTCACACCACTCAGCTGTGGTCAGGGTTGGCCTGCGGTGCTGGGTTTGGTGTGGGCCTTTCAACAGACTCATTTATTGGCAGATATCCTTCTACCACAGAGAGAATTTTTTTTTAATATAATTTTTTATTTTTTATAAACATATATTTTTATCCCCAGGGGTACAGGTCTGTGAATCACCAGGTTTACACACTTCACAGCACTCACCAAAACACATACCCTCCCCAATGTCCATAATACCACCCCCTTCTCCCAAACCCCCTCCCCCCAGCAACCCTCAGTTTGTTTTGTGAGATTAAGAGTCACTTATGGTTTGTTTCCCTCCCAATCCCATCTTCTTTCATTTATTCTTCTCGTACCCACTTAAGCCCCCATGTTGCATCACCACTTCCTCATATCAGGGAGATCATATGATAGTTGTCTTTCTCCGCTTGACTTATTTCGCTAAGCATGATACGCTCTAGTTCCATCCATGTTGTCGCAAATGGCAAGATTTCATTTCTTTTGATGGCTGCATAGTATTCCATTGTGTATATATACCACATCTTCTTGATCCATTCATCTGTTGATGGACATCTAGGTTCTTTCCATAGTTTGGCTATTGTGGACATTGCTGCTATAAACATTCGAGTACACGTGCCCCTTTGGATCACTACGTTTGTATCTTTAGGGTAAATACCCAATAGAGCAGTTTCTGGGTCATAGGGCAGTTCTATTTTCAACATTTTGAGGAACCTCCATGCTGTTTCCAGAGAGGTTGCACCAGCTTGCATTCCCACCAACAGTGTAGGAGGGTTCCCCTTTCTCCGCATCCTCGCCAGCATCTGTCATTTCCTGACTTGTTGATTTTAGCCATTCTGACTGGTGTGAGGTGATATCGCATTGTGGTTTTGATTTGTATTTCCCTGATGCCGAGTGATATGGAGCACTTTTTCATGTGTCTGTTGGCCATCTGGATGTCTTCTTTGCAGAAATGTCTGTTCATGTCCTCTGCCCATTTCTTGATTGGATTATTTGTTCTTTGGGTGTTGAGTTTGCTAAGTTCTTTATAGATTCTGGACACTAGTCCTTTATCTGATATGTCGTTTGCAAATATCTTCTCCCATTCTGTCAGTTGTCTTTTGATTTTGTTAACTGTTTCCTTTGCTGTGCAAAAGCTTTTGATCTTGATGAAATCCCAATAGTTCATTTTTGCCCTTGCTTCCCTTGCCTTTTGCATTGTTCCTAGGAAGATGTTGCTGCGGCTGAGGTCGAAGAGGTTGCTGCCTGTGTTCTCCTCAAGGATTTTGATGGATTCCTTTCACACATTGAGGTCCTTCATCCATTTTGAGTCTATTTTCGTGTGTGGTGTAAGGAAATGGTCCAATTTCATTTTTCTGCATGTGGCTGTCCAATTTTCCCAGCACCATTTATTGAAGAGGCTGTCTTTTTTCCATTGGACATTCTTTCCTGCTTTGTTGAAGATTAGTTGACCATAGAGTTGAGAGTCTATTTCTGGGCTCTCTATTCTGTTCCATTGATCTATGGGTCTGTTTTTGTGCCAGTACCATGCTGTCTTGATGATGACAGCTTTGCTGCAAGGTTGGTTCAACATCCGCAAATCAGTCAATGTGATACAACACATCAATAAAAGTAAGAACAAGAACCATATGATACTCTCAATAGATGCTGAAAAAGCATTTGACAAAGTACAGCATCCCTTCCTGATCAAAACTCTTCAAAGTGTAGGGATAGAGGGCACATACCTCAATATCATCAAAGCCATCTATGAAAAACCCACCGCAAATATCATTCTCAATGGAGAAAAACTGAAAGCTTTTCCGCTAAGGTCAGGAACACGGCTGGGATGTCCATTATCACCACTGCTATTCAACATAGTACTAGAGGTCCTAGCCTCAGCAATCAGACAACAAAAGGAAATTAAAGGCATCCAAATCGGCAAAGAAGAAGTCAAATTATCACTCTTCACAGATGATATGATACTATATGTGCAAAACCCAAAAGACTCCACTCCAAAACTGCTAGAACTTATACAGGAATTCAGTAAAGTGTCAGGATATAAAATCAATGCACAGAAATCAGTTGCATTTCTCTACACCAACAGCAAGACAGAAGAAAGGGAAATTAAGGAGTCAATCCCATTTACAATTGCACCCAAAACTATAAGATACCTAGGAATAAACCTAACCAAAGAGACACAGAATCTATACTCAGAAAACTATAAAGTACTCATGAAAGAAATTGAGGAAGACACAAAGAAATGGAAAAATGTTCCATGTTCCTGGATTGGAAGAATAAATATTGTGAAAATGTCTATGCTACCTAAAGCAATCTACACATTTAATGCAATTCCTATCAAAGTACCATCCATCTTTTTCAAAGAAATGGAACAAAGAATTCTAAAATTTATATGGAACCAGAAAAGACCTCGAATAGCCAAAGGGATATTGAAAAAGAAAGCCAACGTTGGTGGCATCACAATCCCGGACTTCAAGCTCTATTACAGAGAGAATTTTTTGACCAGGTTGTGGCAATTTGCAATACAAAGATAAACATAAAGGGAACTCTCTGTACTTTTTCATTGTAGAAATAGTCAATATTTAGTACTTAAATGATACATTGTACTCTCCTCTGAATTGCTCTGTGGGAAGCTATTTTAAAATATGATATCTAGGTCCCCAAATAGAACATAATGGCTTCTGATCAACTCTGAAGCTGAAAGGACACTTTGTGGAGCCTTGTACCTTGTATAGACTGGTACATTCCCCATCCCAATATATCAGTGAAGATAGAACCTGAAAAGTTACTGAGAATAAACCTTCCTCCTATCTTAACATAGAATTTTCGAATATCCTATGGGGATGTCCATCTTACATAGCCATCCATGATAATATAGGCAGAAAAAAGTAGTGTAGTTAAATAAAAGGGATGGTCAGAATAGGGATGAAATATACACAAACCCAGATATACAACCAACAGCCTGAAAAACTATTTATGGCAAGAGCCAGTCTTAGACTAACCAAGAAGATGGGGTGAGGTTAGACAACTTCTATTATTCAAGGAAAGAGCCAGCTAAGGGACAGGTACTCAGAATTCATTCATTCATTCACTAATTCATTCATTTGCTTGCTCACTTACTCATTCAACACTACCAAATACATGTAAATGTGGTGAACAGATGCACTTGGGCCTTGTCTCATATTGTCCTCAGAGGATGTAGGAGAGGAAGTAACACAAAACTAAGCCAGTATAGTACAATGGAAGAGAGGAACTCATGTTCTCCTAGTTATGGAAATGCCCCTAGATTTGCCCTAGACCTTCAGGAACCAACTCCTGTTTCACTAGTTACAACCTCTATCATTTCAGACTCCATGGGATATAGGTTACATGGAATAGAAATTTCCAGATATCTGACAGGTAATAAAGTACTTTCTAAACTGAAATATATACTCTCTCTCTCTCTCTCTCTATATATATATATATATATATATATTTTTTTTTTTAAGATTTTATTTATTTGTCAGATAAAGAGAGAGAGAGTGAGCACTGGCACACAGAGGCAGAGGGAGAAGCAGGCTCCCTGCCGAGCAAGGAGCCCGATGTGGGACTCGATCCCAGGATGCTGGGATCATGACCTGAGCCGAAGGCAGCTGCTTAACCAACTGAGTCACCCAGGCGTCCCTCAACATATTTTTTAAAATATTTTATTTATTCATTTGAGAGAGAGAGGTAGAGATAACAAGAGAGAGCTCGAGTGGGGAGGAGAGGATGCAGCAGCCTCCCTACTGAGCAAGAAACCTGATGTGGGGCAACCCTGGGATCATGACCTGGGCTGAAGGCAGTGGTTTAACTGACTGAGCCACCCAAGTGCCCCCATACTCAACATATTTGAATCTTTCTTTGTGACTCAGAAAGCCAAGATTAGGAAAATACTGCTTAACAATGGTGGGTTCATTGTCTACCGGGTTCTCAGAGGAACTTGGTGATGAAATGAAAAGGAAAATGACATTCTTTCATTTAAAGTGCTCAGGAAAATTTAGAGGTTAATGTGTTTTTTCTCCTGATTTTTTTCATTCATGACTCATCCCTCTCAGCTAATCCATCAGTAGGTCTTAAGGATTCTCACTGGGAAGCACCTCCCAGATTCTTTTTTTTTTTTTTTTTTTTTTTTTTTTTTTATAAACGTATATTTTTATCCCCAGGGGTACAGGTCTGTGAATTGCCAGGTTTACACACTTCACAGCACTCACCAAAGCACATACCCTCCCCAATGTCCATAACCCCACCCCCCTTCTCCCAACCCCCTTCCCCCCAGCAAACTTCAGTTTGTTTTGTGAGATTAAGAGTCACTTATGGTTTGTCTCCCTCCCAATCCCATCTTGTTTCATTGATTCTTCTCCTACCCACTTAAGCCCCCATGTTGCATCACCACTTCCTCATATCAGGGAGATCATATGATAGTTGTCTTTCTCTGCTTGACTTATTTCGCTAAGCATGATACGCTCTAGTTCCATCCATGTTGTTGCAAATGGCAAGATTTCATTTCTTTTGATGGCTGCATAGTATTCCATTGTGTATATATACCACATCTTCTTGATCCATTCATCTGTTGATGGACATCTAGGTTCTTTCCATAGTTTGGCTATTGTGGACATTGCTGCTATAAACATTCGGGTGCATGTGTCCCTTTGGATCACTACATTTGTATCTTTAGGGTAAATACCCAGTAGTGCAAATTGCTGGGTCATAGGGCAGTTCTATTTTCAACATTTTGAGGAACCTCCATGCTGTTTTCCAGAGTGGCTGCACCAGCTTGCATTCCCACCAACAGTGTAGGAGGGTTCCCCTTTCTCCGCATCCTCGCCAGCATCTGTCATTTCCTGACTTGTTGATTTTAGCCATTCTGACTGGTGTGAGGTGATATCTCATTGTGGTTTTGATTTGTATTTCCCTGATGCCGAGTGATATGGAGCACTTTTTCATGTGTCTGTTGGCCATCTGGATGTCTTCTTTGCAGAAATGTCTGTTCATGTCTTCTGCCCATTTCTTGATTGGATTATTTGTTCTTTGGGTGTTGAGTTTGCTAAGTTCTTTATAGATTCTGGACACTAGTCCTTTATCTGATATGTCGTTTGCAAATATCTTCTCCCATTCTGTCAGTTGTCTTTTGATTTTGTTAACTGTTTCCTTTGCTGTGCAAAAGCTTTTGATCTTGATGAAATCCCAGTAGTTCATTTTTTCCCTTGCTTTCCCTTGCCTTTTGCGTTGTTCCTAGGAAGATGTTGCTGCGGCAGAGGTCGAAGAGGTTGCTGCCCGTGTTCTCCTCAAGGATTTTGATGGATTCCTTTCGTACATTGAGGTCCTTCATCCATTTTGAGTCTATTTTTGTGTGTGGTGTAAGGAAATGGTCCCAATTTCATTTTTTTCTGCATGTGGCTGTCCAATTTTCCCAGCACCATTTATTGAAAAGGCTGTCTTTTTTCCATTGGACATTCTTTCCTGCTTTGTCGAAGATTAGTTGACCATAGATTTGAGGGTCTATTTCTGGGCTCTCTATTCTGTTCCATTGATCTATGTGTCTGTTTTTGTGCCAGTACCATGCTGTCTTGATGATGACAGCTTTGTAATAGAGCTTGAAGTCCGGAATTGTGATGCCACCAACGTTGGCTTTCTTTTTCAATATCCCTTTGGCTATTCGAGGTCTTTTCTGGTTCCATATAAATTTTAGAATTATTTGTTCCATTTCTTTGAAAAAGATGGATGGTACTTTGATAGGAATTGCATTAAATGTGTAGATTGCTTTAGGTAGCATAGACATTTTCACAATATTTATTCTTCCAATCCAGGAGCATGGAACATTTTTCCATTTCTTTGTGTCTTCCTCAATTTCTTTCATGAGTACTTTATAGTTTTCTGAGTATAGATTCTGTGTCTCTTTGGTTAGGTTTATTCCTAGGTATCTTATGGTTTTGGATGCAATTGTAAATGGGATTGACTCCTTAATATCTCTTTCTTCTGTCTTGCTGTTGGTGTAGAGAAATGCAACTGATTTCTGTGCATTGATTTTATATCCTGACACTTTACTGAATTCCTGTATAAGTTCTAGCAGTTTTGGAGTGCATTCTTTTGGGTTTTCCACATATAGTATCATATCATCTGCGAAGAGTGATAATTTGACTTCTTCTTTGCCGATTTGGATGCCTTTAATTTCCTTTTGTTGTCTGATTGCTGAGGCTAGGACCTCTAGTACGATGTTGAATAGCAGTGGTGATAATGGACATCCCTGCCGTGTTCCTGACCTTAGCGGAAAAGCTTTCAGTTTTTCTCCATTGAGAATGATATTTGCGGTGGGTTTTTCATAGATGGCTTTGATGATATTGAGGTATGTGCCCTCTATCCCTACACTTTGAAGAGTTTTGATCAGGAAGGGATGTTGTACTTTGTCAAATGCTTTTTCAGCATCTATTGAGAGTATCATATGGTTCTTGTTCTTACTTTTATTGATGTGTTGTATCACATTGACTGATTTGCGGATGTTGAACCAACCTTGCAGCCCTGGAATAAATCCCACTTGGTCGTGGTGAATAATCTTTTTAATGTACTGTTGAATCCTATTGGCTAGTATTTTGTTGAGTATTTTCGCATCTGTGTTCATCAAGGATATCGGTCTATAGCTCTCTTTTTTGGTGGGATCCTTGTCTGGTTTTTGGATCAAGGTGATGCTGGCCTCATAAAATGAGTTTGGAAGTTTTCCTTCCATTTCTATTTTTTGGAACAGTTTCAGGAGAATAGGAATTAGTTCTTCTTTAAATGTTTGGTAGAATTCCCCCGGGAAGCCGTCTGGCCCTGGGCTTTTGTTTGTTTGGAGATTTTTAATGACTGTTTCAATCTCCTTACTGGTTATGGGTCTGTTCAGGCTTTCTATTTCTTCCTGGTTCAGTTGTGGTAGTTTATATGTTTCTAGGAATGCATCCATTTCTTCCAGATTGTCAAATTTATTGCCGTAGAGTTGCTCATAGTATGTTCTTATAATAGTTTGTATTTCTTTGGTGTTAGTTGTGATCTCTCCTCTTTCATTCATGATTTTATTTATTTGGGTCCTTTCTCTTTTCTTTTTGATAAGTCGGGCCAGGGGTTTATCAATTTTATTAATTCTTTCAAAGAACCAGCTCCTAGTTTCGTTGATTTGTTCTATTGTTTTTTTGGTTTCTATTTCATTGATTTCTGCTCTGATCTTTATGATTTCTCTTCTCCTGCTGGGCTTAGGGTTTCTTTCTTGTTCTTTCTCCAGCTCCTTTAGGTGTAGGGTTAGGTTGTGTACCTGAGACCTTTCTTGTTTTCTTGAGAAAGGCTTGTACCGCTATATATTTTCCTCTCAGGACTGCCTTTGTTGTGTCCCACAGATTTTGAACCGTTGTATTTTCATTATCATTTGTTTCCATGATTTTTTTTTCAATTCTTCTTTAATTTCCCGGTTGACCCATTCATTCTTTAGAAGGATACTGTTTAGTCTCCATGTATTTGGGTTCTTTCCAAACTTCCTTTTGTGGTTGAGTTCTAGCTTTAGAGCATTGTGGTCTGAAAATATGCAGGGAATGATCCCAATCTTTTTGATACCGGTTGAGTCCTGATTTAGGACCGAGGATGTGATCTATTCTGGAGAATGTTCCATGTGCACTAGAGAAGAATGTGTATTCTGTTGCTTTGGGATGAAATATTCTGAATATATCTGTGATGTCCATCTGGTCCAGTGTGTCATTTAAGGCCTTTATATCCTTGCTGATCTTTTGCTTGGATGACCTGTCCATTTCAGTGATGGGAATGTTAAAGTCCCCTACTATCATTGTATTATTGTTGATGTGTTTCTTTGATTTTGTTATTAATTGGTTTATATAGTTGGCTGCTCCCACATTGGGGGCATAGATATTTAAAATTGTTAAATATTCTTGTTGGACAGACCCTTTGAGTATGATATAGTGTCCTTCCTCATCTCTTATTATAGTCTTTGGCTTAAAATCTAATTGATCTGATATAAGGATTGCCACTCCTGCTTTCTTCTGATGTCCATTAGCATGGTAAATTCTTTTCCACCCCCTCACTTTAAATCTGGAGGTGTCTTCGGGCTTAAAATGTGTTTCTTGGAGGCAACATATAGATGGGTTTTGTTTTTTTATCCATTCTGATACCCTGTGTCTTTTGACAGGGGCATTTAGCCCATTCACATTCAGGGTAACTATTGGGAGATATGAATTTAGTGCCATTGTATTGCCTGTAAGGTGACTGTTACTGTATATGGTCTCTGTTCCTTTCTGATCTACCACTTGTAGGCTCTCTCTTTGCTTAGAGGACCCCTTTCAAGATTTCCTGTAGAGCTGGTTTGGTATTTGCAAATTCTTTCAGTTGTTGTTTGTCCTGGAAGCTTTTAATCTCTCCTTCTATTTTCAATGATAGCCTAGCTGGATATAGTATTCTTGGCTGCATGTTTTTCTCGTTTAGTGCTCTGAAAATATCATGCCAGCTCTTTCTGGCCTGCCAGGTCTCTGTGGATAAGTCAGCTGCCAATCTAATATTTTTACCATTGTATGTTACAGACTTCTTTTCCCGGGCTGCTTTCAGGATTTTCTCTTTGTCATTGAGACTTGTAAATTTTACTATTAGGTGACGGGGTGTGGGCCTATTCTTATTGATTTTGAGGGGCATTCTCTGAACCTCCTGAATTTTGATGCTCGTTCCCTTTGCCATATTGGGGAAATTCTCCCCAATAATTCTCTCCAGTATACCTTCTGCTCCCCTCTCACTTTCTTCTTCTTCTTCTGGAATCCCAATTATTCTAATGTTGTTTCGTCTTATGGTGTCACTTATCTCTCGAATTCTCCCCTCGTGGTCCAGTAGCTGTTTGTCCCTCTTTTGATCAGCTTCTTTATTCTCTGTCATTTGGTCTTCTATATCACTAATTCTTTCTTCTGCCTCATTTATCCTAGCAGCGAGAGCCTCCATTTTTGATTGCACCTCATTAATAGCTTTTTTGATTTCAACTTGGTTAGATTTTAGTTCTTTTATTTCTCCAGAGAGGGCTTTTATATCTCTCGAGAGGGTTTCTCTAATATCTTCCATGCCTTTTTCGAGCCCGGCTAGAACCTTGAGAATTGTCATTCTGAACTCTAGATCTGACATATTACCGATGTCTGTATTGATTAGGTCCCTAGCCTTCGGTACTGCCTCTTGTTCTTTTTTTTGTGTTGAATTTTTACGTCTTGTCATTTTGTCCAGATAAGAGTAAATGAAGGGGCAAGTAAAATACTAAAAGGGTGGCAACAACCCCAGGAAAATATGCTTTAACCAAATTAGAAGAGATCCAAAATCGTGAGTGGGGAGAAAGGGGATAAAAAGAGGTTCAAAAAGGAAGAGAGAAAAAAGAAAAAAAAAAAAAAAAAAAAAAAAAAAAAAAAGAAAAGAAAAAGAATTTTTAAAAAAGAAAACACCTAAGAAAAATGTAAAAAATATATATATATATATTAGATAAACTAGTAAAAAAATCTTTAAAAAAGAAAAAGGTAACAGTTAAAAAAAAAAAAAAATTTTACCCGAAGGCGAGAAAAAAAAAAAAAATGAAAAAGAAAAAATTAAATTAACTGCAAGACTAAAAAAAATCACAGGAAAAAAGCCATGAGTTCCGTGCTTGGCTTTCTCCTCCTCTGGAATTCTGCTGCTCTCCTTGGTATTGAAACCGCACTCCTTGGTAGGGTGAACTTGGTCTCGGCTGGATTTCTTGTTGATCTTCTGGGGGAGGGGCCTGTTGTTGTAGTGATTCTCA
Source organism: Mustela putorius furo (assembly GCF_011764305.1). NCBI lineage: Eukaryota > Metazoa > Chordata > Mammalia > Carnivora > Mustelidae > Mustela > Mustela putorius. Next base: position 3,087,474 of record NW_025421294.1, read on the forward strand.
AGTGTCTTTGCCCCAGGCGGAATTACACCGCCCTTACCCGGGGCCGGGGTGAGTAATCCGCTCGGGTTTGCTTTCAGGAGCTTTTGTTCCCTGAGCGCTTTCCGTAGAGTTCCAGAGGACGGGAATACAAATGGCGGCCTCCTGGTCTCCGGCCCGGAGGAGCCGAGAGCCCAGGGCCCCACTCCTCAGTGCGCCCTCAGAGAACAGCGCCCAGTTACTCCCGTCTGCCTGTCCTCCGGCCGCGCTCCGAGCTCACCGAGCCTGCGACCGGTTCAAGGTAACACCGAGCTGCGAGCTTACTGTCGGCTCTGTCTCTGTAGCCGGCTTTCCCGTTCCAATACCCGCAAGCTCTGCGACACTCAGACACCCCCGATCCTTCTGTGACCCTGCGGGACCTGAGGCCACGCTGACCCCGCGTGGGCTTCGCCCCGGTTTAGCCTCTGGAGCGATGTCCCTCAGCGGAACAGACTTTTAAAAGTCCTGATTTTGTGCGCGGTTGCTCCGCCGCTTGCCGGGAGCCGGCCCCTCCCCCCGGGGTCTATCTTCCCGTCGCTTTGGATTCACTTCTCCGCCGGTCCTACCTTTCAGAAAGTGGCTGATTTTCTGTTTCCAGAATTGCTGTTCTTCTTCTCTTCGATCTGCCGATGGATTTTCAGGTGTTTGCAATCTTTAGATAAGCTATCTAGCTGATCTCCGGCTAGCTGAAGCAGTCTCAGCTTGTTACTTCTCCGCCATCTTGACTCCTCCTCCCACCTCCCAGATTCTAAATGCTTCTCCACGCGCACTGCAACCGCCTCACCCTCCGATGCCATTGTTTTGCACCAGACTACTGTGTTAGCTGCCTTCACTACTACCACCCCCCCTCCAGCAATGCACGACTGGGTGAGCTTTTAAAACCATGTATCATATCATATCTGCCCTTGGTTATAATATTTATGGCTTTTTATCAAGTTAGAGTATCCTTGAAATATTCTAAACAGAACTCTAGATAGAATACACTGGGGCATGCAAAGCCCTATACAACCTAGTCCCAGCCTGCCTTTCTAACTTTTGTGACACAAGCTTCTCCCTTACTGAACTGTCATTCTGTTCCTCCAATATACACATTATTACCTCAGGGCTTTTCTGTTAGCTGGTTTCTCTTCCCTTAGCTCTCAAATGCATTGCTCTTGTCATTTGGGTCTCAGCTTAGGGGTAACTTCTTCAGGGAGATTTACCTGATCCCTCAATACCAAAATAGTCACCAGGGTGCTATCCCATCACCATCCACTACTTTGCGTTGCACTTACCCCTCTCCACTGTATTTCTTATTCATTTTTTTCTGCCCTTTTCACAGAACTCTAAGTTCCATGGCAGCAGAGATCTTGTCCTGTCTTGATCACTGTGCCCCAGGACCTTGCACATCCCAGGCTTTCAACTGCTGTTTGGTGAATGACTAAATGTGCTTCTGTTTTATGGCTTGCTAAGAATACTGAGTCAGTTATTTCCATGGAGTTTAAGTTATGCTGAAGTTACTCTATTTACTGAGTACATTAAAGATGACAGGAAAAAAAAAACCTTGAGCTGCCCAGCTAGGCCAACAGAGACTGAAGAGTTATTCAGATGTCAGAGCCCCAGTGGCCCTATGACTGGGCTCCCCCTCAGCCTCAACTCATCCCTCCGGTGCTCAGAAACTTATCTACCTTCTTTGTTTCTAGAGTTCCTGCTACTCTTGATGATGCCTTTTGGGAGTCCTCCATTTGACCTCCCTGAGTGAGAACTGATGGGGACACTGCTGTTGATGAAGCTGCTGATTCAAGAGTCTTCAAAGGCCACTGTCTCACATCATTGTAGGCTTAAGGTTAGTGTTCAGCCTCCATGAAAATAGCTGAGGCCAGGATAACAGGGATGGTGTGGAAAGAGGAAACTCCAAAAAGGGGTGTGGGTGAAGCAGCCATTCTGAGCCTTCCCAAAGAGGAAAACATTGTCAAGCAACTCTCCTGTCTGCAGAATATACTGAAAGTTCTAAAATATATAAACATAAAAATGGTTGATGAGACCAGGGACTGGCCAAAGTCCCAAAGGATAAGGCAAATACATTCCGAGGACTTATCCTAATTCTGAGCATTTCCCCCCAATTTGTCATCAAAATGTGCAAGCTTGAACAATATTTTATTTTTTTAATAAAGTAAGTTGTTTTTTAATAAAATAAGTTGTTCGCAAAGTATTTAACTAACAATCATAAATTGCGCTCACATAAAAATATGGTCAGCTGCAAACTTGAAGAGAATGGATATAGAATTGTTTGCAGACTGAAACAACAGTGCTAAATTTTAAGTGTTTTCAGTTTAGGAAAATAGTGCATTTGTTTTTAAAGATTTATTTCAATGTAACCTCAGTGGAGAGCAGTTTGGCACAGCATTTCTCAATAAATTAGTATATGTGAGCAAAACTGTATCTACAAGAATATTCACTGCATAATGATTTATAGTAGCAAAAGTCTAGAAATAGCCTATAATCTTTTTTTTTAGCCTATAATCTTATAAATAAGGGACAGATTAAATAAATTATCGTACATTCCTAAAACAGAATACTCTGCAGCTATAAAAAAAAAGTGAATCTATGTATATTGATACTGAAAAAAATCTCCAAATATATGATGAAGAAGTGGAAAAGCAAGGCGTAGAAATGAGGATGCCGTACAGTTATTTATGTGGAAAAAAAATGTGGCTTTTTAAGAGAGAAAAAGCTGGTTGGGGTGGGAGAGACACTTACTTTTAATCTACAAGCTTTTTCATTATTTGATTTATTAAAACCCCATTCATATATTGCTTAGAAATAGAAAAAAAAAGAGGACCTGATTTTCATACTGAGCAAAAAAAAAAAAAAAAAAAAAAAAAAAAAAAAAAAGAAAGAAAGAATAGTACTGGCTTTCCACTGAGTTTAAAAGAAAGAGAGAGAAAAATCTGAATATTCAGTATTTCTTACACTGAGAAAAATTAGCCTGTCAGTACCTAAAGAATATACTCATTCTCTGCCATTTTTCCTATTCTGTTCATATAGTTTATAATAGGAAGGGCTTAGAAATAGAAAATCCCAAGTACAGTATAAAGATGAAAACCATTTGCAATATAGGCAAGTGCCTAATACCAAAGTGTGTGTTCCCAGAGGAAGAACCAGCTAGACACGGACTCTCATCATATCATTGGGCCCTCCAGGGCATTTGAACATGTACGCAAAACAAATTATATAATACCCCAATTAATGTAAAGAATGCCATGCAATTCTTCTCTCCTTGAGCTATTATAACAGAATAAATAAATGAGATGTTGGGCTTTACACAACTTGCATGACCTTCATCCTTTCTCCTCTGCTCCAATACTTACTTGTATTATCTTTGGTATTACTTAATGAGATAAAACAGGGCATCACAGAGAAATTCGTATTTCCAGTTAGGATAGTATTGTAAATTTACAATTTTAAACACCCCGGATCTTTCATACATGTAACAAGGTTGGATTTTTACAAAAGAGAAAAAATTCAAAACACATAGGTATGATTTTAAACTAGAAAAATATGCTAGACCTTTTCACAGTACAGAAGAGGGGCATCCATTAAATAGAGAAAAACGTGAGCTGAAGTTGAGAGGCTTGGTCTGTGGATCTTGCAGGCTCTAAGTCTGGAAGCTGGCATTTTGAAACTTGTGGAACAATGGGAATTAAAACCATCTCATGTAAGGTTGAGGGAAACAAAACTGAAGCCCAGCCTACTTTCTAAAATCAGATGCTGGGATGGATTGGCCTCCCCGTAAAGGAGGCCAAAATAAAACTATTTGCTACCATTATCTTTGGCTACAGCTTCTAATATGCCATGTGTGTGGGTAGACAGGATGGAGAAAGACAGCCTCCATGCCAGCAATGGCACTCAGCTGTTTACCAGCTTGGGGAATGCAGGTGTAATTATTTTCAGTATTTTCCAGCATAAGATTCCCTGAATATCCAAGAGCAGCCTGAATCAGAATTCTGGGTCCTGAGGAAAAGAGTGGTGGCAACCATGAAGCCAGTAATCAATGCTGGAGGGTTGCCAAAAGGGAAGAAGAAAAAAAAAATACTGTTGCTTGAGATGAGCTTCTAAAGAGTTATTCCACACATAAGAGGACTCCAGATGCCAACAAAGTCAGCCATTTGGAGATCGGTTTATCTAAGGACAAAGACAGTATGCCCATCTGAATATTAGCTTAAATTTAGTGTACGAAGGAGCTCAAAGAAAGGGAGAACACCTATTCCCTAAAATACTAAACAGAAACAGTCAAACAGAGAATTAGTAAATTAAAGCACAGTCCTAAGGAATTGATCCATAGCATAGTACAGAGAGAAGAAACAGACTGAAAAATGTAAAAGTGGCTGAGAGACATGGAAGCTGCAGTGTATCTATCAGAGGCCCCAGGAAAAGGGAGTAGAGAGAAGATGAGAGAGGAACAACATTCCAAGGGGAAATGGCAGAAGATATTATCCAGAATTAAAGGAATACTTGCTTTTTCAGATTTAAAGTGTACACACAGAACTGAGATAAATAAATAAATGAGCCACAAAAATCCAGACCCAGAAATTGACTTGATATTTAATGTCAAATATAAAAAGAAAAAAAAGTATAAATTACCAGATCAAGAAGATAGATGACAATCAGAATAAAAGTGGATTTCTATCAGCAACAATAGATGTTAAAAAGCAATGTTATATATGGATTCCAGGAAGACTGTGGATTCAGAAGCAGGATAAGTCTTTCTTTCCATATAGAGACCAACAGTGCTGGCAGAATACATATATTCAACTATTTTGGAAACCTGGAGTCTGTGAAAGGCTTGCCAATTTCCAGGGGGAGTGTTCCCACTGTGTGGGGATGTAACTGGTATAGCCTCTGTAGAAAAGAGTATGTCAGTTCCTGAAAAAAATGTGCCATATGGTCTAGCAATTCTACTTCTAAGTTATATTCAGAAAATTGATGGGGCGTTTGGGTGGCTCGGTCAGTTAAGTGACCGACTCTTGATTTTGGCTCAGGTCATGATCTCAGGGTTGTGGGATAGAGGCCTGTCCTATACTGGGCTCCACACCGAACAGGGCGTCTCCTTGAGATTCTCTGCCTCTTCTTCTGCTCCTTCCTGCCCCCATACGCTCACAGTGCTCTCTCTTTCTCTGTCTAAAAAAAAAACCAAAAATTAAAAATAAATATAATTTTAAAAATATTGAAAGCAGGGTCTCAAAGAGATATTTCTACATCTATGTTCATAGCAGCATTATTTACAATATTGAAAATGTGGATATAATCCAAGCATCTATCAATGGATAAACACAATGCGCTAAACACATACAATGGAATATTAGTCTTAAAAAGGAAGGAAATTCTGATACATGCTACAACATGGATGAATCTTGAGGACATTACGCTAAGTGAAATAAGCCAGTGAAAAAAGAACAAATACCTCTAGTAGTTAAAATCATAAAGACAGAAAGTAGAATGGTGATTGTCAGGGGCTGCCAGAGAGGTAATAGGAAGTTATTATTTAATGGGTACAGTTTCGTATTCTGGAGCTGGATGGTGGTGATGGTCACACAACAATATGAATGTACTTAATACCAGTGAACTGTACACTTAAACACAGTGAACACATTATATTTTACGTTAAGTGTATTTTACCACAATAAAAAATACTATAAAGGGGAAAAAAAGCAATAGGATATTTTCAAAGCACTAATAAAAATAACTGCCGATGTAAATTTTATAATCAGTGAATCTCTGCTTCAAGAGTAAGATATAAAGTATAAAACATTTGAGCGAATATCATAGGTGTTCTGATAAACCACTAATCGATGTGCATCATACACACAAAAAAGAAACCCAAAATAAAGACATGAAGTGTAAAGAATAAGGACACCTGTGTAAATTCTCACGATATGTTAGTGTGACAGATTGCATCTGACAAGCATGGTCACGGCAACACTTAGTTGCCTGCTGCAACCGTCCTTGCTGTTGGAGAACCTTGCCATGCCTCCACCAAGAGACTGAGTCTATGTTCCTGCCCTTGAACCTGAGGAGATCTTGTGGCCACCTTAATGAGGAGGGAAAAAGAGAAGGGGCACTGTGTGACTTCTGAGGTATGATAGGGCTTCTGCAGGGTTGTTTCTTTCTTGGGGACTTGCCCTGGGAATCCAGCTACCATGATATGGGGAAGCCCAAAATAGCCTATACCAAGAAGCCACATGGAAAGGAAAACAGAGAGAAACTGAGGCCCCCATCCAACAGCCAGATTCCAAAGGAGGCCTTAAAAAGTGTGAAACAATGACACACTGTCTCTAATTTGCCCTGCTCCAATTCCTGATCCAGAACATCTGTGAGCATAATACTCACATTTGGTTCTTTATGCCACTAAGTTTTAGAGAAATTTGTCACAGAGCTATATGGACTGGAACAGTTAATATTGTTAACTGTTGACTGTTAAAAAGATTTTGGTAACTGCTACTAATGATAAAACAGTAAGGAAAATTGAGAAAATAGAAGTTGTTTAGTAGACAAGTTTCTTGCTTGATTTCGGAGAAGGGTAAAGATATTTAATAAATTCAGACTGATGATATTTTATTTTCTTATTTTATTTGTTTTTTAAAGATTTTATTTAAGAGAGAGAGAATGAGAGAGCACACGAGGGGGGAAGATCAGGGGGAGAAGCAGACTCCCTGCTGAGCAGGGATTCCCAATACAGGACTAGATCCTGGGACTCTAGGAACATGACCTGAACCAAAGGCAGTCACTTCACCAACTGAGCTACCCAGGTGCCCTCTGATGACATTTTATAGTTAAGTTTTTGAACTAAGAATTTGAAGATAAACATTTAAAAAGAACAAAAAAGCAATCTATAGTTGAATCCAGCAAAAAGAAAAAAGTGGGGGAGGTAATAATGAACTCTCAGGAATGAATACAATCAGAGCCAAACAATATAACATAACAACAATCCCTTGACTACTTCTCACTATTTTTCAAGTTCTCAGAATTCTTGTTGATTTACGCAACAGTAATTTAAAAATCCACGGCATGGTAGGAATAATCCTCCCGTGTCTCAGATTTTCAGATAGTGTAGAGTTTAAAAAGCTTTGGCGTTTTTAGTTTTTTCTGTATAAAACCTTTACACTTCTGAAAGATCATATACATATGAATTCTAAGAATAGGAAAAAAATGGGTTTTTTTTACACTATGCATTTGATATTTTAGTTGGAATGTATGGCCACCACAGGGACTGTTTGAGTTAGTTCTTTCAAATGTCCCTACCGGAAGAACTTGGAAGAGAATGATTCTAAATAGTTAATTCTACACCACTCTAATTAAGACAGTTGATTTCACTACGGAAGAAAAACAGCATTAGTCTTACTCAGCTTAGGCACAGGTTGTTTGCTAACTGACCTTATTTTTATTTAAATAACAGACACTAAACTAATGATCCTTTGTGACAGTCAGTATTTGGTTCCCTTTGCCAATGCATTTCACCAGCTTCTGTGTTTGTCACTGTTCCCTGAGCCCTCAGTCCCTCCCTCTGTGATTCGGTAGGGTGCACTAATGAATGCTCTGTTGCATGCTGTAAGCTGGGAAGAGAGACACAGAAGCCACTGCTTCACACTCTTAAGCTGCGAACTCTAGCCCACTCTTCTCATTTCTGTGCCAGTGGGGTCCAGGCCCTGGAGCCAAAGATGGCGGCCAGAACAAAGGACAGCAGGAGAGGATATCAGAGCGCAGCTGTGAGGACTCCATTTGTTCCTTTATTTATTTGCAAGATGAGGGCGCCTTCTCTTGTCCTCAAGGAACGTAATAGTACTTATTGAAATTACCGCTTATTTGTGTCTTGGTTCATATGTGGTTTTATATTGCTAATTTGACTAGCTGTGTTATCTCTTTAATCAGACTGCGTCCCATCTGAGGGGTCATGTTTTCTTCATTTTAATCTCGGCAGCACTTAGACTACCGCAGGCACACAGTGACTACAGTACTATGTGCAGCATAAAGAACACGGCGGATGAGGAGTGAATGTCCTCACAATTCTCTCATTAGTGGATTTTCTCTATAAAATGAAATTGAGTCTGCCCAAGGAATTGAGGGACAGAAACAGAACAAGAAATGAAAGACTCTGCCTCCCCCAACCCCTCAGAGTAAGGGCTACGCACTTTAAACACAGAAAGCTCATACTCAGAAACCTCCAGATTCCTTCCCTGCAAGCCTGTCATACCCGCTAAGCTGTTGTGAGGCAATGTCTGTGGTCCCTGCTGGCGAGAAAATACGGTAACAACGATCTGGTGTCTTAAGTGTCTACAGACAATTAAGGGAACAGAAAGCAGCTTTGTGACATGGGCACACTTGTGATCTTAATCCTCAGGTGGGCTCCTTTGCTGCTCTATTTTTTTTTTTTTTAACATGTAAAGGCACCATTTATTTCTTCTATGGCTCTTTTTCCTTGAAACGGTCTCAAATATGGGCCCTAAGAGATGATCTCTTGCTTCGCATTATAGTAAAAAAGCTCATTTATTTATTTAACACAATGCACCATTCCTTTTATCTCCCAGGTTAATAATAATTTGGGGTACCCAGGTGGCTCAGTTGGTTAACTGTCTCCCTTTGGCTCAGGTCATGATCTCGGTACCTGGGATCAAGCCCCATGTTGGGCTTTCTGCTCAGCAGGGATTCTGCTTCTACCTACCCCTCTGCAGCTACCCCTGCTTGTGCTCTTCCTCTCACACTCTCTCTCTCTCAAATAAATAAATCTTTGAATAATAATATTAATAATAATTCAATAATCCTGGGTACACTAACTTCCTGGAGCCCAAAGGTGAAAGTCAACAATCTTCTTCCTCCTCAGAGGAGTCCTTTCTTATTTTCTACACTTCCCAGCATAGTGTGAGGAGTTTTGGAGAAAACAAAAAAAATCAGTTGGCAGCTACTTTGTAAGTGATGAATAATATAAAAATTCCCAAGTCATCTTCTCTGGGTAGGTTAGACTTTATTTTCTCATGAGAAAGGACCTGTAGGTTCATTGATCTGGACATATTTTTCTCCCTTTCAACTTTTTCTTTTAAAGGCTGGTGAAGTTATGCTTTACAGTTACTGTCTAATAGACTAGAAAGACAGGAGGGAAGTGCAGTAAGAACAGCTGAACGGAATTGTGGATTCTGATGGACAAAGGGCTGCAGTGTGTGAGAGAGAAACAGAGACCTTTGTGCTGGTGGGGAGCATGTGACCAGCTGCCCCAGTTCGGCCAGAGCAGTTCCATTTGTTAGTCTACTTTTCTGGATTTTCTTCAAGGTTCTGATTGAACCTGCTCCTTTCCATACCCCTTTCTACTCTCTGCCCCGGGGCATCATAAGGAATGAGAAAAACAGCGACCCCTAAGAATGGCCATATGGCTTCCTTCCTTTTCTACATCCTTCCTTCCATTTTTTAAAACCTAGTTTCCAAACATTTTGATCATGGATTTAATCAGTAAAACATAGAGCCCCATTTATCAGTCCTATTAGGTGCTATTTAGGAGGATGCTTTGTGCTAATAAATACCTTATGAAACATACTAAAATTAATTATAAGAATGACACAAAATAAATGTAATAGAATTCTTCTTACTATTTCCCCATCTGCACCCTAATTATCATTTATGGGTGCCTAGGTTGTCTGCACCCTAGTTGGGAGGCTCCTGGCTAAGAGACAGTTACAAATTGACCAAAGAAAAGTGTAGTTTGATCTGAGAAGCTGAGTCCTTCTTTCGACATCATTTAGGGTTGTGGCAACTCAGGTAGCACCCATGTTTCTGGTCACTTCTGAAAAGATTATGCAAAAAGTCCAGGCAAGTACCCAGCTCCAGGGTTCTGGAGACCTGAAATCTAATTCCAGCCCTTGTCAATAGCCAGCCCTGAAAAAATTATTTGAACTCTCTGAGTTCAATGTCACTGGTAAATATAGGAACTTTTCTGCCCATTCCTCCTAATTGCCATAAATATCAAACGAAGTAACTGATTTGCAATTTCCTGCCCATTTCTCCTAATTATTATATATATCAAATAAGACAAAGAATTTTTGGAGTTAACATAGGACTAGAAACATAGGGCAATACTGTTACTCTTTTTAAAGACTGCGAGAGGTAAATGGCCAATATTTCCCATCATGTTTCTTGTATCAGCAAGCAAACGCAATACAGATTCCCCTCCCTTTTGCCCTCCTCTACCATAGACAGGATCATTGGTGAAAATGCAAGCCTTTAAATTTTAGCAAACAGTTTTCTAACCATTCCTCTTAAGGTTTTTAGCAACGTAAAAAGTAAGAAGAGATATCTAGAGTTGAGGAAACCTAAAAGATGATCAGCTGATGTTCTTATTTTATGGATGGAGACACTGACGTTCAGAGGGCTAAGTAATTTTCCAGGAGGACACAGCTCGGGAAAACCCTCGCTAGGACCTGGGCTCCCTATTTTGGAATGGATGTCACCTTTAAGGGCACCACAGACCATCACGGTTCTCTAGTACATCCTTTATTTCTCATTGGCTTTACGTTTCACTCAGTGGCAAACCATGTCCTGGTAAAATCCGATCTATGTCTGTTCCCCATCACCAAAACTTCCCTTCTTTTTCATACCTTTACTTCTCAGAAGTCATTTCCAGTCCCCAAACTGCCTCCAACACTTTCTTCCTTTTATTTGACTTTTTTGATTGCCTTGCTAGCTACCACTGATAACTTCTTATCAGGAAAGCATTGTGGGTTAGGTGCCCAGAAGCCACTTACATGGTCATGGAGCGTGTGTCCCTTTCAAATCACTGACAACTCTTCTTTGAGTCACTCACGGAGGATAAAATGAAGAGGGTAAAAATAACCTTCTCACTGAAGTCTCACACCAGAAGAAGACAGGGATATTTTAGAGAGGGAAATTTAGAGACAAGTGGCAGGGATGATGGCATGAGGTTTGGTTAAATGGATGGAGACCCCTCTTGGACTCTGTTTCTTCTCTCAGGTTTGGTTCTGCAGCCAGGAAAGCGCCTCACCTCTTTCATCTTCTCTCCTATCCCTTCTCCACCTCCAGCCTGCCACTACCACTTCTCAGCCTATACATCCCAAACAATCTCCGATTTAATGTGAAATCCTGTTTATTATTACATTTTCAGTGGGTTTTGTTTTCTCCCCACCCTGGTTGTTTGTAGGTATTTATTTATTTTTTTTTTAAAGATTTTATTTATTTATTTGACAGAGAGAGATCACAAGTAGGCAGAGAGGCAGGCAGAGAGAGAGAGAGGAGGAAGCAGGCTCCCTGCTGAGCAGAGAGCCCAATGTGGGACTCCATCCCAGGACCCTGAGATGGTGACCTGAGCCGAAGGCAGCGGCTTAACCCACTGAGCCACCCAGGCGCCCCATGTTTGTAGGTATTTAAAGGAAAAACAATTCTCTATGAGTAAGATATAGTAAATCTTAGGGGCCATGTTTCTAATGGGGTAAAGATAACTTAGTGAATTTATTTAATAAAACGCTAAAAAATGAAGCCTTGATCCAAGTTGTTACTATAGGATAAAGTGGTCAGAGATCTACGGCAAAGAGCTGGTAAGGTATTTTTGTGATTTCTGTTCATTTTTTGCTTTGGCCTCATAAAATATTCAGTTAGTATGTCACAGGATCAGAATGCAAATAACCAGATCACCAGAGCAACCTTTGAGAGCAAAGAAAAATTTATGCATATTCTGTTACCAATTTGTCCCCTAGGAATATCTGGTTTAAGTGTTCACACCACCCTGATTTTTTGTGCATGAAAGAAAGTCTAGCATTTTCTAGTTTGCTTCCCCTCCATCTGACTGTTGTTTGATTGTATGTTTGACACCAAAGCACCCAACAAGGTCCCTAGCACAGAGCAGGTGTTTCATAAATGTTACTAAGTTTAATTGACTGGTGTTGAAAGCCGGGAAAACCTCAGACAAAAAGATGAAATGTTGTGAGAGTTTTCTGTCTAAACGTTAAGGTTAAATGAAATGCGAGCTCAAACTTAAAAAGATAAATAAATAGAAAATGATGAGTTAGAGGAGCAGGTATAAGACAGGAGACAGCAGACTCGGAGTAAGTCTAAAACATCTCAAAAAATCAAACAAATGAATGGCCTGTGTTTCCTGGAATGTGTCAGAAGACTCCTAAGGCAAGAGGTCTGCTACATAATCACCAAAAGGAGAACCTGGAGCAGAAAAGATGGAAGAGGAAGAAGGTTGGACCAGGAGGTTCCTGGAGGAGCCTGGAATTATCCCCCCCATTATCTCCCTCTTCCTTCCTTTCCACTGCAGACCCCACAAGTGGGCTCACACTGCAGAGAGGTTGTCCAGGCCAGACTCTTGCCATGCTCATCCCACTGAAGTCCATGGAGTAAGAGGGAGAAGGAAGGAAGGACTCTGTGCTTCTCCACCTCTCACTCCTCCACCCCTGCCAGAACGAAAAAATATCTGATAGCAAAGAAACAAGCCTTCTGACTGCTAAGGTCTGATGTAGCTTTCCATGTGGTTCCCACACTTCTACTGTCCTTTGTTAGGGAAGCTTTCTACTCTGAAGCCACACATGTCCTTAAGTGTATATGTGAATATACGTGTGTGTGTGTGTGTGTGTGTGTGTGTGTATGTTGCATTGGTAGGGAGGTAATGAGCTTGAATCTTAGGCTGGATTCACCACACTAAGAATTCTTACTTTCTGGGGGGTAACTAGGCTCACACTGGAGCAATTTTTCTTTTTCTTTTCTTTTTTTTTTTTTTTTTAGTACAAAGAGTAAATGGTGAAATTTCTAATATCATATATTTGGACCCAAGGCAAAACAAGCAACTGACCAACCCACCAGACAAGCAGTAACAGAAAACCTACTCTAAAGTCTGAAACTTCCTTTCAAGGCAACTTTCAAATTACAAAAAAAATTTCCTAATACAATTAATGTTTTAAAATGGACACAAATTTATTTTACAGAACACTTACCAGATCCTGTCTTGATCCAATGCTTTTATATTCTATTTCACCAGCTCCTGACCTTTACTCCTTCCTGTAAAGATCCTTAGGAGCCTAACAGTGCCATTCTGAGAGCTCTGTTATCCAGAGCTACCAGGTGAGATCTCAAAGGCTTAAGTGATTTGCAAACTTACATAAATATCTTCCAGAAATATTCAGTTACCTTAAGTTCATGTACAGCACCCTGAATGCTGGGATGAGAAGAAGGGTAAAAGGTCTACTGTGTGCTCTCTCCCACACAGCAGCCACAGGTGGCCATGAACACTTAAAACACAGAGTACAATTAGGAGATTGTAAGTATGTTTGGAATCATGTGGGTACATGAATATGCTTTTTCAAATTTAATTTTATGAAGTCTAAGTACAGATCACAGATTTCTGATGAAAACTTAGTATCTGAATTGAGATTTACTGGAAGTGGAAAACACACACCAGATTCTGAACATTTTGCATGAAAAAACAGCCTTATTAATATATATGTACTGATTAAATTTAGAAATGATGACATTTAGGATATATTGGGTTAAATAAAACATACTCTTAAAATTAATTCCTCTTTCTTTTTACTTTTTATAGTGACTACTGGAAATTGAGGATTATGTCTTATGGCTCATATTGTATTTTTATTCCCTAGTGCTTGTCCAAAGGGCAGTTTGATTTAAATCAAACTACTGTAGTTCATCCACCTGCCTAATCACACCTTTGGCAATAAACCTTAACACTTCTTAGTCAAGCATGCTTTTCTGGTGTTTCAAACAGAATTACCTAATCTTCAAAGAAAAACTGAAGTTATGAAGAAAGAGAAGCCAAAAGGGACAGAAGGTTATCGCTAGTGAGCTTTCTTTGTAAACAAGCAAATGCAACTGCTTTTCACTGTAGCATCAAAATTTTGTGAGTTTTAGTTCTCACTCTCTCTCTAGTTCTCTCTCTCTCTCTCTCTCTCTCTATATATATATATATATATGTATATAACTATATATATTGTTAATGACAGAACCACAGAAAGATTTAAAATAATGGATGTTACAACAAGGTGGAAAGGAAATTACATTCTGACCAGTTTTCCATGACACCATATGGGGAAAATTCGAAATGGGAGAGGGGTGGTTTTTTTTTTCCTTAGAGATATATTTATTTTAGAGAGAGAGAGACAGACAGAGAGCATGAGCGGTGGTAGGGGTAAAGGAAGAGGGAGAGAGAATCCTCAAGCTGACTCCCCGTTGAGGGTGGAACCTGACTTGGGACTCAATCTCATGACCCTGAGATCACAACCTGAGCTGAAACCAGGAGCTGGGCACTTAAACCAACTGAGCCACCCTGACAACCTGGTAGAGGGGTGTTTTAAGAATAAATTCTCATAGTACTGTCAATGGAACTTGGAACATACAGGAAACCCATCTCTGATGACATGGTGACTAAAGGAGGTCAAGGGGTAGAGGGGGGCGAGTGGGGAGCCATGGGGAGAACAGCACACACAACGTCTCCAAATCAGAGATTTGTCTCTGCATATTTTCACTTTGCTTTTTTCTTTTTAGAAAGCTTAGCAAACTCCTAGGGAGAACTGCTTCTGTGCCTTAAAAATCCTACCCTTGAAATCTCTAACACCGGACTTGCAAATCACGATTGGATATAGTCTCCATGAATTGGTAGCTTGGGTGCTTTGCATTCCATTGCCTCTTATAGGGCAAATGTACCTCCAAACACGCTCATTCATTTATAGGGCCTAATCCAATTGAGAGCTCTATTATCTATCCTGCTAGGGATAGAAACCCAAGTTGCTTTCAAGTTATCCTTCCTTCTTAACTCCCCAACACCGAATCAATTAATCAATCACCATGTCCACAATTCCTCAGTTTCATCCTCTGTCTCCCTGCCTAGACATCATCTCTATTACTGAACCTCATAACTCATCTCCCAGTCCTCAGTATTACCCCCTTGGAAGCCATATCTCAAGGCATTTAAAAATTATCTAACATTTAAATCTGATCATATGGTTCACCACTTAACTACATTCAAGGACTATACATCACCTACAGAATTCAGGTTCTGCCTGGCCTGTAAGGCTCTGCAGGTGTCTGACACCTGCCCATCAACCTCTCTAACTTCATTACTTGTTGCTTCTTGACTTAATATTAACTATTTGAGATTCCCTGCAGGCCTTATGCTGTTTTATGACTTTCTGTCATGGCTTATACTCATCCCTCTATCTGGAACCTTTCCCACTTCTTTCAGTATTGCTTATCCCTCAAGATCTGATTTTGTCATAATCTCTCACAGGAAGTCTTCTCTAAACTTCCGGGCTGACCTATGGACATCTATTCTCTGTGCTCCCATGTCACAAACGGTGGATTTCTAGCACAGCACTTCACCTGCTACACTAAAATTATTAAAATTACCTAAGCGTTTGTCTCTCCTGCTAGACTCTAAGATCCACTAAAGCAGGGGCAAACTAATTTACCTTTGTTAGTCCCACTGCTACAATCAGCTGGCTATTGGTAAATATTTGTTGGGATGAATGGAACAAGGGAAAATGGCTAAAAGGATGGGGGTTGGAGGCCTCTACTCCTGTAAAGTCAAAGCTTAGCCTCTTGGTGGCCTCACTGGAGGGCTGGGGACTGAAACTTCAGGAAAACAATAACAAGGGGCGCCTGGGTGGCTCAGTGGGTTAAGCCTCTGCCTTCCGCTCGGGTCATGATCCCAGGGTTCTGGGATCGAGCCCCGCATCGGGCTCTCTGCTCAGCAGGGAGCCTGCTTCCTCCTCTCTCTCTCTGCCTGCCTCTCTGCCTACTTGTGATCTCTCTCTGTCAAATAAAAAAACAAAAACAAAAACAATAACAAGGTGGCAGAATAAGAGTGAGAGAAGAAAGTAGCCACAAGCTGTTGCTATTAAAAAAACAAAATCCTTGAGGGAGGATTTACATAATCGATCAGTGAGCACACGGGGAGGTCTACACAGACAGCCTAGAAGCTGGGCTCTTATACTTCTACTCCTATCCTCCAGGAAGCATGTGGCCCTATTATAAAACTGCCCTTCTCTGGGACTTTTATTCTACCTCTAAAAATTGTTTTATCAGATTCTACCTGCATAAAAACATTTTGGGTTCAGCAAGTGTAATTTTCCAAAGTCCAAACAAATCTGATTATGTTCATGATTAAAACAAGATATGGTAGGTTGAAGGGCCAGCCCTTTGGAAACCAACACATTGACTCTCAGTATGAAGAACAGATGTAGCTGAAAGCAATATCCAAATTACTTACCCAATGACCATTTTAAGAAAGTTTTCTGATGATGTTCCCAATTGGCAACCAATGCCTAGTGGCCCAAAGTATGAGAGCTGTCCATTTCTTTCCTGGGAAGATTAGTGGGACCTGGAAGATGAATCGGCAGTCTTAATTGCTGGTTCCTCACCAAAGGTTTTGCCTGGATGAGGGGCTAATGGCGATGCTGCCTTTCTTTTACGTTCAGACGTTCGGTTACAGTTAGTAGTCAGGGTGTGCGTTCAGAGTGTCTAGGGATTGTGACTAACATTTCATCTCCCACTTTAATGAGGTACCACTTTGAACATTAGCTATGTGACTGACAATCAGCATATCCCCGTAATGAAGAACTGTCCAGAGAGAAGCGAGTAGAAAAGGGAGCTGCCTCTCAGAGCCTCTTCTTCCATGTTTGTACTTGGCTTTATTGCAGTGGCAAACCAGTCACCCTAAACAGAGCTGATCTTGTGGCTTGAGATTTTCCAAGCCAGATGTGCAGATGAATGTGCAGATTAACAACAGGAAAGCATAGTTGAAAAGCTTTCAAGTCCACTTGAACTTGCGTAGGCTTCACACGCACTCTCGAGCCCAAGACTTCGGAAAGACTCTATGCTCTTAGACCACGGTGCCTGGGGATCCTGTGGACAGGCAGGTATTTCCACCTCAAGACACTGAGACAGCTGTACCCTGCGGGCTGAGCATAGCAGCCTCTCCCTCCCCTTCCCACACTTCTGGGCAGAGAATTGGCCCCAGAAAAGTACAGCGTGAGCTGGGACAGCAGGAAGAGGTAGGCAGAGTAGCAATGACAAAAGAAAGAGCAACAAGGTCAAGACTAATAGCAGAGTAGCAGAAAGGAGGTGATAGTCTGGGAAGAGAGGCAAGTCTGACAGCCCTGCATTATGCTGTCAAATGCTGAATCAAGTGACTCTGACTCCCTTTTAGACTGTGGGAAAGGGTGATTATGATTGAAACTGGTTTCCCACATCATTCTCTAGTGATCATACCTCTCTAAATGTTAAGCAGATGGGAGATTACATCGGATATGTGATGTGTAATTGAGCCCAGATCAAAAGGGCGTGATAAAGGTTAAATGATAAGCATTGCCCATATACAATCACATAAATTTAGAAATGAAATGAAGCTGTCCTCACGGACATTTTCTTTATACCATTCCATGCATGATGAAAGCTTTCCTAGCAAAGTCTAATGCATTCAGATATTTGTTCCTCTACATGACATCTCATGTCTGAAGGGCAGTAGTGCCTCCTGCATGAAGAGACCAGCTGTTGGTCCTGGCCAGCTGCTGACCCGGATGAGGTCTGCACAGAAAACGAACACCTTGTATGAAATACACCGTAGCCTCTACTGATGCCCCAAAGGCCTGGTGCTGGCAAGGCCTCTAAAGAAAAATCTCAGCTGCCAAATTTCCTTCTGTCCCAACAAAGAACTTCTACGCCTTGGTCAAAGCAGGTAGGACAGACAAAGACAAAGACACCAGGACTCCATTTCCTTGCTATCCCCTAACCGTTATAATGCAGGTCATTGTGCCCTGTGGCCACCCTCACACACTGGTTCATCCTCATGACTGCTCTGGTGGTCAGTCACTTTGACCTCCTCTCCTACCACCTTCTCTCTTTGCTGACCACTCTAGCTACACCAGTGTTCTTGATGTTCCTTCCTCAGCCCTGCACCTTTACAACTGTACTTCTATCTCAAGGTACTCTTCAGGGCCAACTCCCTGGGTACAGTTTTTGCTTGAATATTACCACCTTAGAAAGGCTTTCTCTGACAATCTCATCAAGCAATTCTTCTCATCCACTCCCTTCCATCCTTACACGTTCTATCACCCTACCCTAAATTTTCTGCAAGGAATTTTAATTATCTTATAGTTCTATGAATCTTGATTTGGTGATTTTGATTGGTGTTGCCTGTGTCTGCAGCTAAAATGTAGGATCTACATAGTCATGGGCTTTTTCTCTCTCCTGATTTCTAGTGCTAAGACAGTGCTTGGTACACGGTAGGGCAGCAATATTTACTGGTTGATTGAATGAATCAGTGAATGATGTGAAAAAAAAATGTAGAGTTTGCTGGCTTACTTCACATCATTCCATTAGGTTCAGGGGGAGATGTGACTCAAACCAGGTCTTTGGGCTTCAAATTCCATGCTATTTCCTGTACACAAGGTTGCCTTTATTGCAAAACTTGCATTTGGTTTCAGTGTTTATTCTAGGGGAAAATAAACTAATCTAGACAGGAATCCTAAGGTCACTGTCACTGCTGTCATGATCTGGAACCACTTTCATGATTTATTATTAGGCATTTTATTTTTAACCCTCTCAAAGCTAAAAGCAGCACTTTCTCTCAGAAAGTACAAAGCTAGACACCTAGAAAATAATTTGTGGAAGAGAGGGAGCTGCTAAGCCTCAATGAATTTAGGGTGTTTCCAATGATTTCAAATAATGAGTGATAACAGGGGACCCCCAGAGGGCAGAAGACTCACCATCTCAACTTCAAGTGAACAGATTTAAGTCCTGAGTATAGTGTGTTGTTCAAATGGTCACCTCAGATACGGATAATAGTGACTTTCCTAACTCCCCAGGTCCCCGATAGAAAAGATCTCTCCCTTTGAGATCTGTGGCACTTGCTTTCTTCTTCTTATATGTTCTTCATTTCAAGGTCCACATATAGGAAAGACTATACCTATTCTAAAAACTTCATTATGTGCTTATTAATATGCCTTAAGCATTTATATTATAATTATGTTATTATTAAGTATTTTGCTGATGTAGCAGTGATATACACTCATTACATAAAAACCAGAAAATAAAACTCCTATTAAATAAGAAAATTATTCATCATCTCACATAATTTTACAGATGAAAACTGTAGAATCATTTAATCAAGTACAAAAATTAAAAATCCTACTGGAATTGCATTTTAGATTTCTTTTTATATTTCATTAAACTTATACATTGACTTGTGAAGAAATAATAGTTTTATAACATTCAGTTTTCAATTCTGTAAGCATGATATATATTTCCATTTGTTCATTGTTTTGAAAATATATTTCAGTATATATATGCAAAAATATCTCACTGTCACATTAGATGTAATATATGCACAATATGTACACCCAATACATATACAGACACAGACATATATCAAATATATGTAGGACTTCCATGAAGAAACATGCAAAACTTTACTGATGTACAAAAAAAAAACCCCTATGATGTGAATAATGTTTATGTTGTTTATAGAGAGAAAACATGTATTTTGAGTAGTATATGGATCATTTGGTACATAGTTTATAATGTTTTGGAACTTAAAGATCATTTTTTTAAAAGATTTTATTTATTTGTTCGACAGAGAGAAAGATCACAAGTAGGCAGAGAGGCAGGCGGGCAGGGGGGGAAGCAGGCTCCCTGCTAAGCAGAGAGCCCGAAGCGGGCCTCAATCCCAGGACCCTGAGATCATGATCTGAGCCGAAGGCAGAGGCTTAACCCACTGAGCCCAGGCACCCTAAAAATCATTTTTTAAAGCTGTATTACATTTCATCACATGATTGTTTCATACAGTGCTGAACTGCTGCTTGATTATTTAAGTCATTTTGGTTATGTAAGTAGTTGGTTGGTTATTTAAATAGTTTTCAAGTTTTTACTCTAAGCAGTGGTGAAATGAACACCCTTACACACAGGTCACTGTATATAGCACTGAGCATTTCCTCCAGGTTTCCAGTAGTGAGATTATGAAATTAAAACAGGGGAAGTTCTTAAAGAATCTTGATACGTAGTACCACATGGTTTTCCAGACAGGTTGAACTAATGTACATGCCTTTGGCATCTCAATTTGATTTACCATTGTTCTCTCTTAATATTTGTTAATTTGTAGACAAAAATGGTATTCTAACTCTTATTTTAGTTCCCATCTTTGAGTAATAAGTTTGACATTTGGGAAAACAGTTTGGCAGTATGACTTTTGCCTTGATAAACTTCCTATGTTCGGGTCTTGGAACATGATTCATAAAGTTTCTATGTTCTTGTTGTTTTAGGGAGACAGTAAGTTATGTGCTGGGAAATATTTTATGGGGGGGTTGCTTTTGTAGCATATTTGTGGCTGTAGTACAAATATTCAAGCTACCAACATGACATGACTAAACAGGCAGCTGAAAGAGACATATCAGTGGACTCCAGTGGACGGGCCTGAGCTGCTGCCATGCATCACTGAAGGAAGTATAGCTTTATGGCTAAATAATGAGTTTGGAGTTGGTCAGACTTGAATTCCCAGCCAGTCTCACTATTTACTGGCTTTGGGATCTTGGACATGCATGATACACAGTCGTATTAAGATTTAATAAGATATGGGGTGCCTGGGTGACTCAATGGGCTAAAGCCTCTGCCTTCAGCTCAAGTCATGATCCTGGGATCCTGGGATCGAGCCCCACATTGGGCTCTCTGCTAGGCGGCGAGCCTGCTTCCTCCTCTCTCTCTTTGTCTGCCTGCCTCTCTGCCTACCTGTGATCTCTCTCTCTCTCTCTCTCTGCCAAATAAATAAATAAATAAATATCTTTAAAGACTTAATAAGATAATGAAAGTACTGAGCACAGTTCTTGACCCAAAGTAATAACTAAATAATAGCATTATTATTCTTTCTCATATAGTACTAGTACCACTGATTTTTTTTCTTTTGTGAATTGTCTGTTCCTATTCTTTGACCATTTATCTTTCAGGGTACTGCTTTTTTTCTTATTGAAGTTTAAGAAAAATACGTATTGAGGGCATTAATCATTAAGAATATTTTTGGTTTTCAGAGAAATATTTTGTTTCCTATTATATATGCTTTTAGACACTTGGAATTTAAATATAGTTCTTTGGATATGTTTGTAATTTCTTCTACCTGTACGCATGTCTTTCATGTTGTACATTTAACTGCTTAAATGACTTAGACTTGATTTTGGTATGTGATACGGGTGAGAAACGAATTTTTATATAGATAACATCTAGCTAAGTACCACGGTTCAGTATTGTGAACTTATCTACTTCAGTTTCCTCATTGGTGAATTAGAGATGCTAATATCATCTACCCCATGAGTGTGTTGAGAACCCTTCTGACTGTAACATGGAAAGCACAGAGAACAAACACCTGCTATCCTGTTAATGCAAGGCAGGGTTAGCTGTCATCAACACCTTCCTTCTTACCGTTATCCTCATTAGAGCCTCATGATGATGAATCCCATCCTTTCCTTACTGATTACATTTTTCTCTTAAAGAACATGATTTACAGCAAAGCAAAATAACACAAATAAAACAACACCACTCCAGCAAACTCCAACAAACTCCCTCTGGGGTGCAAGCCCAGATTCCATGACTATAAACACCAGTGTGAGGGTCACTGGGGAATGCAATTTTTTCCCTTTGCCCACAGCTATCAAAGAGACAGCTTTGAGACAGCTGACATTCACCTTGCAGTTCTTTAGAGACAGAGATAAGGTGCTTGGGGATGCTGTCTTCCCCTCCAGTGTAAACTTAAGGTCAGGTTCTTGACCTGTTGGTCAGGAAAACTCTTGTGAGTGATTCAGTTCTACAGAGGGCGAATAGTGCTGATGGGCCACAACACTTGTCCTTTTCAGAAACGGAACTTCTTGAGAGAAATTTGTTCTGACATAGAGAGAGCATTCATTGCCTTACAGGCACCTAAGCATTGATTGTCAAGACCAGGCCCCGCTGAGCTGTGATTTCAAGGGCCCGTGGGAAGACTTCTGTCCTTTCCCCAAGAGTTCGCCTGTAAAGTGGAAACAAATCATGATGTCCTACGGTTCAATATAAGCACTGGAGGATCGCTCAGTTAGTTTTTGCTGTGAATGAATGTACACCTTGTCTGATTGTTCAAAGTGAAATGCACATGGCTGATTGAAGATTTTGGCTGAAAGTAGGAAGACTAACAGTGCTATTCACTGTATACTTAAAGAAGATGGAGGAAGGAGATCCGTTAAGGTTATCAGTAAACAGGGAATAGCAAGAAAGCATGGCCCTGCTTAGGGCAGTTGTATTTGATCCCCCAAACAATTTCCTGGTTCTGTATAAGGGCTTTCCATCATAATGTGACAAAAGCCATCATATCAAAGAGATTTTGTGTGTGTGCTTTCTACTACAAAACTCTAAACAATAAAACAAATTCAGTGGCCATAACCTTTGAATACTGCCATAATTTAACATTTCATTTCCCTTTCATGAGACTTTTAGTCAAATGGGTTGCTTCCCCTTCCAGGGAAGGTATTCTAGGTACACTTGTATTATCCTTGAGTTAGTGAAGACATAAGCAGAAGAGAAGCCTAGGACCAAGCAACTGCACTACCAGGTATTTACCCAAAGGATACAAACATAGTGATTTGAAGGGGCACATCCACCCGAATAATTGCAGCATCATTATCAACAATAACCAAACTATGCAAAGAGCTAAAATGTCCATCGACTGATGAATGAAGGAGATGCAGTATACATGTAGAATGGAATATTTCTCAGCCATCGGGAAAAAAAAAAAAGAAATCTTACTATTTGCAACAATGTGAATGGAACTAGAGGATGTTATGCTAAGTAAAAATATCAGAGATAGAAAAATACCATATGATTTCACTCCTATGTGGAATTTGAGAAACAAAACACAGGATCATAGGGGAAGGAAAGGAAAAAAAAAAAGATGAAAACAGCCAGTGATGGAGGCAGACCATAAGAGACTCTTAACTCTACGGAGCAAACTGAGAGTTGCCGAAGGGGAAATGGGTGGGGAGATGGGGGTAATAGGGTGAGGGGCATTAAGGGGGACACTTGATATAATGAGCACTGGGTGTTATACGTAACTGATGAGTCACTAAATTCTACTCCTGATACTAGTAATACACTAAATGTTAATTAAATTAAATTTTTAAAATTTTTTTAAAAAGGAAGAGAAGCTATCACAGGAAGCTTCAGTCCCTGCTGTGTGGAGTAGGAGCTCCCATTACATGGCTTAATTTTTATTTGTCTAAGAAAATATTTCTTTTTCACTTTGGAAGGTAATTTCTCAGGATACAGAATTCTAAGTTGGTGATTTTTTTCCCTCCCAACACAAAGTATTTTTATTCCACTCTTGCTTAAAGGGATTCTGAGTAGAAATCAGATAAGATTCTTTGTTCCTTTATAGGTAAGGTGTTTCTTTTCTTTTCTTTTCTTTTCTTTTTTTTATCAGAGAGAGAGAGAGGGAGAGCGAGCGAGCACAGGCAGACAGAATGGCAGGCAGAGGCAGAGGAAGAAGCTGGCTCCCAGCCCAGCAAGGAGCACGATGTGGGACTCGATCCCAGGATGCTGGGATCATGACCTGAGCCGAAGGCAGCTGCCTAACCAACTGAGCCACCCAGGTGTCCCAGGTAAGGTGTTTCTTCAGAGATTTTTCCTATCTATCTTTGATTTTCTACAGTTTGAATATGAGCTGCCTAGATGGAGCTCTTTGGCATTTATCCTGTTGGTGTTTTATGAGCTTCCTGGACCCATGGCTTGGTGTCTGACATTAATATGGGAAGCATTTCATTTCATAAAATGAAAAAATAAAATGCAAATTTAATTCTAAGCACCTAATACAATCATGTCTCCACTTAAATTTCAATGCTTTTGAAAAAGTTTTAAATTTTCTTGAATGTTTCTTTTTATTTTCAGATAAATTTAGACACATCTTATCATATTTTAAAAAAAGAACACTGTTCAAATTTTAAATGAAATTATTAACTTGTGAAGGTTGACAATAATACAATATCCATCTTGAAAGTGGGTGTGTACATGTGTGTGAATATACATATTAATTTTTATTTGTAATGTTTGTCTATATGGAAATGATAAATAAATATATAGAGATCATATATGTTAAAGAATATGTATATATGACAGTGTGTGTGTGTGTAATCTTTTTGTGCTTCCTTTATCTATAGACTGTAAGTTCTTTGAAAATGAAAACCTTATTCCTTTTGTGATACTGTGACTCTAGCAAATGCCTTCTATATTTTGGGCAAATGAATCCAGGTTCACTTTTCACATAGGCAAAGGCTAGCACCATGTTATACAGTGCCTTCCATACTCTTTCCAAGAGGCACTAGAGAATAACCACCCCTGAAAATGTAAATTTTCTTTTCTTCTTTATATCTTGAGTTGAAAGGACACCACTGATGAGGTGCGGCTAGATCACGGAGGAAATCTTATGGGGCAGCTTCTGTTTCATGCACACAATGGTAATAGAGTAGCTGAATTATATCCCAGCCTCTTGAGAAAAGTGACCTTTGCCTTGGCACATGACAGAATCCTTATTCACCAGGAAGGACTATAAAGAAACGTTTGCCAGGTTTATTTACAATAGCCAAATCATGGAAGCAGCCTAAGTATGGAGTGATAGATGAATGGACAAAGAAATTGTCATGTATATACATGTATATACATGACAATTTCTTTCTATATATATATATATATATATATAATTCAGCCATTAAAAGAATAAAATATTGCCATTTGCAATAATATGGATGGCTCTAGAGAGTATAATGCTAGGCAAAACAAGTAAGCCAGAGAAAGACAAATAAATGATTTCACCCATATGTGAAATTTAAGAAATAAAAAAATGAACAAAGGAAATAAAAAAGACAAACCAAAAAAACAGACTTACTATAGAGAACAGATAGTTATCAGAGGGAAGGTAGGTGGGGGGATGGGTAAAATAGGTAAAGAAGATTAAAGGGTATACTTACCATGATGAGCACTGAGTAATATATGGAATTGGAGAATCACTCTCTTGTACAGCTGAAACGAATATACCACTGTATGTTAACTGTACTAGAATTAAAATAAAATAAAAATAAAAAAGAATATACCATCAAATTGTATTTGACAAAAAAAGTCAAGAATCCTGATTCAAAGGGGAAAAGATATTCCCTTAAAAACAAAAAAAAAAAAAAAAAAAAAAAAAGAGAAAGAAAGAGAAAGAGAAATAAATCTTCTAACTTTGGTGAGGAAGTTGCTTATTGTAATAAGAATAATTAAAAAACTGCAATACTCAAATCCATTTGCTTAACATGAGAAGTTTAAACTCTATATTTAGCTACAGAGTTAAGAAGAAGAGAAAATTAGATAATTATCCACTGGATTTTATCACTGTAGAATATGGACTATTCAGTCCAAAGAATCATTTTCAACAGCAGTGGTTCTTAACTAAATTATCTAGAAAATTACTTCAACTCTTCAGTAACTATTCCTGCCTATAAATAATCTTAATCCTATTTTTAGTTCATTACTTCATAAAATATTCATATTGTTTAAACTCTTGTGCTTATGTACTTTTTGATATTTATATTTAAATGAATATATAATATTTTATATTATAATTATAAATTATAAATAATTTAAAAGTATATTTATATTTAAATAATAATATATGTGAGTTAGTAATGATTATTGAAATCCCATTATTCCTGCATACATATTTAAACTTTTTACCTTAAAACCAATTTAAATATTTTAATTAAAAATAATTAGGAAAATAATATAAAAATGAGGTAGTTGTTTATATCTGTATACAAATGAGCCATATGTTTGTCTACTTGTGAATAGGTTAAATCTATGTTTGTATCAAATAAATGTGTTAATTTAAATTTTCTCAAGTACATTAATTATATAAACATCTCTGGAGTAGGGTGCAAAAGATATGAATAGATGATAGAATTCAATGTTTTTTTCTTATTTTTACTTTTAATTGTCATAAAACTCATAACAGAGTTTACCATCTTAGTATTTCTAATTGAACAGTTCAGAAGTGGTAAGTATATTCACATCTTTGTACAACCAATTTCCAGAATTTCTTTATCTTGCAAAACTAAAATATACCCATTAAATAACAACTTCACAATTTCCCCACTTTCCAGCCCCTGGAAACTACTATTCTATGTTCTCTTTCTATGACTCTGACTACACTAGGTACTTTGTACAAGTGGAATGAGGCAGTATTTCTCTTTCTGTAATTGGCTTATTGTTCACTTAGCACAGTGTCCTCAAGGTTTACCCATGTTGTAGCAGGTGCCAAATTTTCTTACTTTTTAATGCTGAATAATACTCCATTGTTAATATATGCCACATTTTGTTTATCCACTTATCTGCCAATGGGCACTTCAGGTGCTTCTGCCTCTTGCCTGTAGTGAATAGTACTACTAAGAACATAGGTGGACACATTTATCTTCAAGACCCTGCTTTTAATTATTTTGGATATATACCGGAAGCAGAATTGCTGTATCATGTGGTAATTCAATTTTTAATTAATTTATTTATCATAGCAGCTGCCCCACTTTACAGTCCTACTAGTGCTGCACAGAGTTCTAATTTCTCCACATCCTCAACAATGCATGTTATTTTCTTTCTTTTTTTTTTTAATTTGTTTTTGTTTTTATATATAAAAGCCAGTAAGTATGAGGTGGTATCTCATGGTGGTTTTGACTTGCATTTCTCTTACGATTAGTCATAAATATCTTTGCATGTGTTTACTAGACACAAGTCCTCACAGAAACGCCTATTCAACTCCTTTGATCATTTTCTAATCAGGTGTTGTTGTTGTTAAGGAGTTCTTTCTATAATCTGGGTATTAACTTTTTATCATTTTCATGATTTGCAAATATTTCGCAGTCTCTAGGTTGCTTTTTTGCTGTTAATTATGTCCTTTGATGCACAGAAGGTTTTAATTTTAATGTAGTCCAATTTGTCCTTTTTTTCTTTTGTTGCTTGTGCTTTTGATGTCATATCCAAGAAATCCTTGCCAAATCCAATATTATTAAGCTTTACCTTATGTTTTCTTCTAAGAGTTTTTTATTTTGGTCTTACATGTAGGTCTTTGATCCATTTTGAGTTGATTTTTCTATATAGTATAAGATAACGTACAACTTCACTCTTTTGCATGTGGATATCCAATTTCCCTAAAGCTTTGTTGAAGAAGAGACTATACTTACCCTATTCAATGGTCTTAACACTCTTGTCAAACCAACATCATGTGACCAGGTAGAGGGGGGTTTATTTCTGGACTCTCTGTTCTAGTCCATTGATCTATATGTCTGTCTTTGTACCAGTACCACACTGTTTTGATTCCTGTAGCTTTGTAATAAGTTTCAAAACCAGAAAATATGAGAGCGTCAATGTTGTTGTTTTTTAACAACAAATGTTTTTCTTTTTACTTTCTTATTTCTCATTCTTTTTTCTTCATTCCTTAAAAATATTTTTCTCTCATTATGCACTTTTTCTTACATAGTTGATACGTCCTGGATCCTTCACAGCTGGAAGACAGATGGAACAAGACAGCCTAATTGGGTGACCCAGAAGTAGTTGTGTAAAGTGGGAAAGCCTTAACACAGTGGGATAAATCTTTAAATCCTTTCCAGGAAAGGAAGTGTGAGGCTGGAATGCAGACATGAAGCAGGAGTTATAGACCAGTGTTCTCATCCTGTCTGTTTCATTAGCCATCTCATTTTGAGTAAGCTACTTGACTTCTTTCAGCATTAGTTTTCTCAAGAATCAAAAGGAGGGGGGAGGTTTCTAAGCCTTAGAAATCTATCATTCTTCTGGTAGACCAGAGATGTTACTTGGGGATGGGATCTTAGCCAAGGCAATTCAAACCCTCAGGAGCTGGGCAGTCTACTTGTTGTCCTCTCTTTTTTTCTCTTTTCCTTTATAGTTCCTGACTCCCAATTCCCTTCCTTTCCTTCCTGTAAATTTCTTTTTCTTTCATTTTGCCATTATTATTTCTAGATTCTTACCTTTTAACACATTCATTCTATTCTCAGAATGGGGAGGGGACACTGTTCTAAGCCTCAAGTGTTTAAAGACCATACAATACTCTATCCCCTCTTAAAGAAAGTTCAGTTCATCACAGAGCTGACATTC
This sequence comes from Mustela putorius furo, assembly GCF_011764305.1. NCBI lineage: Eukaryota > Metazoa > Chordata > Mammalia > Carnivora > Mustelidae > Mustela > Mustela putorius. Next base: position 3,115,677 of record NW_025421294.1, read on the forward strand.
AAAGTGGTAGAGTAGCCGAACATCACTGTAAGGCAATATGAGAACTGGGGAGGTCCACACTTCTGTCCTCCACTCTCTGTCTGAAATCTCCCATTGCAGTGACAGAGAGCCCAGAAAGGTGAGACCTTCAAGCTTCCTTATTTCTTCCTTCAGAACACTGACTATTCTTTTCCATCTCTTCTGTCCTTTCTCAGATACCCAATAGAGTCCTCCTAACTTGAGCAACCCCATTAGGCTCAAGCTGGTCTCTCTTGTTCCATCTTCTCCCTCACCTACCTTGCACATCAGGCCAGGCTAATCTTCAGGAAGGTGTACTTATAGTTGTCATATACTCAAAAATCTGCAATGACATCCTGTTATCTTTGGCATTAAGTTATAAATTCTTCTATTTGGACTTCCAGACTATTCATCATCTGATAGCACCTTTATTTTCCAGGGCTCTCCGAAAGAGTTTTTTAACAGCTCACTTTCTTTCATGTATTCTACTTGTATTTTCAACTGTTTTTGCCTGTGCTGTTTTTCATCATTTGTAAGAACTTCTCTCCCTATCTCTCTGTTTACCTAGCAACTTTTGTTTCCTACATAAAGCTTTCTTCAACTACTCTAGGCAAAACAGATGTTTCTTCTAATATCTCCTTGCTAATATAATCCACATCATACAGTTTACACTTAAATGCTCTATATATTTGCCTTTTGTTTCCCTGGCTGGATTCTAAACTCCTTTAGGAATGTGGGCTTGCTTTCCAAATTTATAATACCATATGCAAATGAAAGATATGATGATTATTTTTAGACCAAGAAGAGCTTCTGTGGTTTGTTGACCTATGTATTCAAGTCCCTGGAATTAATTCAGCACACAGAACTATCCCAAGTCATATGCAGCAGGCCATTGCTCTAACAGACGAATCCTAGTGTTCATGGGAGCCATTGGATCTACTCCAGTGAATTCCAGCTGAGTTATTTATCACCTCTGTACCTGCAAGTCTAATAGGTACATGTATTTCTTTTCTAGGAAACTATTTAAATGAATCTTTCTGATCAGTGCATCCAAGAACAGCACAGTGTCTTTCAAACTGATGACAACGTATAAAATAAAAGAACACACAAAGAAACCGAACTAAGAAGAAATTTCTCAGCTTGTCAATGAGATGAAATAGATTTAAAGGCAGGTTCCCCAAACAGCAAGCCTCCAAAACCCTTTTATATAAAAATTAAGATGTTTGAGAAGTCACATAGCAAGAAAGAAGACTAATTCAGTTATTTTCCGAACTGAGTTTCAATTTCTCCTCTAAGTAGCTCACAATACATATTCAGTTATTTTTGTATAAATAAGGAATACCTTCAAAGCTGCCTTTTAAGAAGAGGCAACATCTCCAGTAACCTCATAAATATGTTGACAGTTCATAGCTCTGTTAGTTCCATACCATCTCTACACTCGCATGTTCCCTACTTGTACTTCTCCTAAGTCTTGCTCATTGCTCAAAGATACTAAAGCCTACTGAGTAGAACAATCAAAAGGAGAAAGACCACTGGTTCACTCAATCAGTGAGTGAGTGAACTCACTTCTTTTAATTCAGCTATGTAATTAACAGGTTATATATGTTATATAACATATCTATGAGAAAGACGTCTAATGGTGTCCAAACTTATAAAAACGTGAGTTAAAAACAATGCTATGATTTTCAGGGAAAATATGAACTTTCATAAATTTCTGTAAAACAATAAAACCCGAGGGTTAGAAAGAGGTGACTTCTTTGGTGAAACTTCACTTTTGCCTTTGCTGGCAGAGGCTAAGGGGCCAAGATTATTTGCAACAAATATGCTTGTGCACATGATTCTGGAGGTCTGCATGGAAGCATTGTTTTCTCTGAAATCTGGAGTAAGAGATGTGATCTCCCAGTCACTGTAGAAAAAGGAGCCGTGTGTTATGTTGCAGATGGTCAATTTCCTCTGGTCACATTCACTCTTTGTACATTGGGAAGGCAAAGAGAAGTGTGAAATGATATGACAGAACAATGATCTTTATACAGGCATAGTGGATTATTTATTTTTAAAAGGTCAGTTAGGAAAGGGTATCATGCATTGTAGAGTAATACATATGAAAATTAAAGTCGTGAACCTCTGCAGGGGATTCAGTATTGAAAAGTCACCCAAAGGCCTACAGTAAATGCTCTGTTAGCTGCTGTGGTTACAGTATGAGGTTCTCTGGTTAAAAATATGTTGCAGTTAAGTCTTCATTACGATTTCTATATCATGCCTAGATTTTAAATATCCAAGCATTAAGATAATGTAAATAAGAAAAGAAACCCAAAGCCTCTGAGTTCAGATAAGCTGACTCTAAATCCTGGCTACAACTCTTACCAGATTTGTGATATTAAGTTATCTACTCCCTCTGAGCCTTAATTTTTGTATCTGGAAAATGGAGCTAAGTCTTGATTAAATACTATGTTAAGACTTCCATTTTTCCACTTAAAAATGTCCTTTTGGGGACAAGGTTTTCCCTCTGGCCTCACACAAATAAAGTAGACAATATATATGAAGAAGCATTGGTTTCCAAGCTACAGTATATTAGATAACCAAGGACAGGAACCCCAGGATATGAGAAACAAAGAAGTGAGGCTTCTGGTTGCTTCAGTTTACTACCTTGAGAAAGTTTCCTGATAACAAAGCAGAGAGGAAAAACCACAGATGGTCCAGCAGAATCCCTGAGTTGAAGAGACAATGCTGAATGCCTAGGGATACCAATGCAGCTGGAGTTCGTAAAACAGACTAGGGAGAAGAAAGAGTCACACAGAAAGCAAACTCCAGAGAATGGCACAGTCTCTACCTTCAAGTTCAGCAGAACATTAATCAGCGCACCTGTGTGATAAAAGTAATGGAGACTAGGAAAAGAATCACCCACAAGGATTAGAGAGAATGGTACTCATGGCTCACATAGAGTCGGGAACTGCTATTCTCAACAGCTAGAGGGGAAATCTTTGCAAGTCCCCATGGTACTAGGAAAGTAGTAACAAAGGTCTTGTCTCAGTAGTAGAGAATAATTACCTCTAAACTAAACAGGGCTTGGTACTACATGACAAATCTTAAAAGACAGACCTGAACAGATCAAAAGGTTTCCAAATAGCTTACTGTATCCCAGAGTAAAATGCAAGAATATTTATAAAAATACTAAAATATCCAACACCTACACAAAGGTAAAGGTAAAGCTCACAATCCTTAACATTCAATAAGAAATTACCAGGTACAAAATAGGAAGGTAAATATGAGAAGAAAGAGCTCAATCAAAACTGACCCATAACTGGGGAGGAGTCAAGATGGCAGAGAAGTAGCAGGCTGAGACTACTTCAGCTAGCAGGAGATCAGCTAGATAGCTTATCTAAAGATTGCAAACACCTGCAAATCCAGCGGCAGATGGAAGAGAAGAACAACAGCAATTCTAGAAACAGAAAAACAACTGCTTTCTGATAGGTAGGACTGGTGGAGAAGTGAATCCAAAGCGACAGGAAGATAGACCCCGGGGGAGGGGCTGGCTCCCGGCAAGCAGCGGAGCAACGGAGTACAAAACTGGGACTTTTAAAAGTCTGTTCCGCTGAGGGTCATCGCTCCAGAGGCTAAACCGGGGTGAAGCCCACGTGGGGTCAGTGAGGCCTCAGGTCCCGCAGGGTCACAGAAGGATCGGGGGTGTCTGAGTGTCGCAGAGCTTGCGGGTATTGGAACGAGAAAGCTGGCTACAGAGACAGAGCCGACAGTGAGCTCGCAGCTCGGGGTTATCTTGAACCGGTCGCAGGCTCGGTGAGCTCGGAGCACGGCCGGAGGTCAGGCAGACAGGAGTTACTGAGCGCTGTTCTCTGAGGGCTCACTGAGCAGTGGGACCCCGGGCTCTCGGCTCCTCCGGGTCGGAAACCAGGAGGCCGCCATTTGTATTCCCATCCTCTGGAACTCTACAGAAAGCGCTCAGGGAACAAAAGCTCCTGAAAGCAATCCTGAGCGGATTATTCAGCCCAGGGGCCCCTGGTAAGGGCGGTGCAATTCCGCCTGGGGCAAAGACAATTGAGGATCACTACACCAGACCCCTCCCCCAGAAGATCAACAAGAAAACCAGCCAAGACCAAGTTCACCTACCAAGGAGTGCAGGTTCAATACCAAGGAGAGCAGCAGAATTCCAGAGGAGGAGAAAGCAAAGCATGGAACTCATGGCTTTCTCCCTGTGATTTTTTAGACTTCCAGTTAAGGTAATTTTTGTCTTTTTCATTTTTTTTCTCTTCTTTTGCTAAAATTTTATTTAACTTTTACCCTTTTCCTTTTTAATGTTTTTTTAACTAGTTTATCTAATATATATATATATATATTTTCTTTTTTTAACTTTTCTTTATTCGTTTTCTTTTTTTAATTCTTTTTTTTTCCTTTCTTTCTTTTTGAATATCTTTTTATCCCCTTTCTCCCCCTGACCTCACGATTTGGGATCTCTTCTGATTTGGTTAAAGCATATTTTCCTGGGGTTGTTGCCACCCTTTTAGTATTTTACTTGCTCCTTCATATACTCTTATCTGGACAAAATGACAAGACGGAAAAATTCACCACAAAAAAAAAGAACAAGAGGCAGTACCGAAGGCTAGGGACCTAATCAACACAGACATTGGTAATATGTCAGATCTAGAGTTCAGAATGACAATTCTCAAGGTTCTAGCCAGGCTCGAAAAAGGCATGGAAGATATTAGAGAAACCCTCTCGGGAGAGATAAAAGCCCTTCTAGAGAAATAAAAGAACTAAAATCTAACCAAGTTGAAATAAAAAAAGCTATTAATGAGGTACAATAAAAAATGGAGGCTCTCACTGCTAGGATAAATGAGGCAGAAGAAAGAATTAGCGATATAGAAGACCAAATGACAGAGAATAAAGAAGCTGAGCAAAAGAGGGACAAAAAGCTACTGGACCATGAGGGGAGAATTCAAGAGATAGGTGAAACAATATTAGAATAATTGGGATTCCAGAAGAAGAAGAAAGAGAGAGGGGAGAAGAAGGTATACTGGAGAGAATTATTGGGGAGAATTTCCCCAATATGGCAAAGGAAACGAGCATCAAAATTCAGGAGGTTCAGAGAACGCCCCTCAAAATCAATAAGAATAGGCCCACACCCCATCACCTAATAGTAAAATTTACAAGTCTCAGTGACAAAGAGAAAATCCTGAAAGCAGCCCGGGAAAAGAAGTCTATAACCTACAATGGTAAAAATATTAGATTGGCAGCTGACTTATCCACAGAGACCTGGCAGGCCAGAAAGAGCTGGCATGATATTTTCAGAGCACTAAACGAGAAAAACATGCAGCCAAGAATACTATATCCAGCTAGGCTATCATTGAAAATAGAAGGAGAGATTAAAAGCTTCCAGGACAAACAAAAACTGAAAGAATTTGCAAACACCAAACCACCTCTACAGGAAATATTGAAAGGGGTCCTCTAAGCAAAGATAAAGCCTACAAGTGGTAGATCAGAAAGGAATAGAGACAATATACAGTAACAGTCACCTTACAGGCAATACAATGGCACTAAATTCATATCTCTCAATAGTTACCCTGAATGTTAATGGGCTAAATGCCCCAGTCAAAAGACACAGGGTATCAGAATGGATAAAAAAACAAAACCCATCTATATGTTGCCTCCAAGAAACTCATTTTAAGCCCGAAGACACCTCCAGATTTAAAGTGAGGGGGTGGAAAAGAATTTACCATGCTAATGGACATCAGAAGAAAGCAGGAGTGGCAATCCTTATATCAGATCAATTAGATTTTAAGCCAAGAACTATAATAAGATATGAGGAAGGACACTATATCATACTCAAAGGGTCAGTCCAATAAGAAGATCTAACAATTTTAAATATCTATGCCCCCAATGTGGGAGCAGCCAACTTTATAAACCAATTAATAACAAAATCAAAGAAACACATCAACAATAATACAATAATAGTAGGCGACTTTAACAGTCCCCTCACTGAAATGGACAGATCATCCAAGCAAAAGATCAACAAGGAAATAAAGGCCTTAAACGACACACTGGAACAGATGGACATCACAGATATATTCAGAACATTTCATCCCAAAGCAACAGAATATACATTCTTCTCTAGTGCACATGGAACATTCTCCAGAATAGATCACATCCTCGGTCCTAAATCAGGACTCACCAGTATCAAAAGATTGGGATCATTCCCTGCATATTATCAGACCACAATGCTCTGAAGCTAGAACTCAACCATAAGAGGAAGTTTGGAAAGAACCCAAATACATGGAGACTAAACAACATCCTTCTAAAGAATGAATGGGTCAACCGGGAAATTAAAGAAGAATTGAAAAAAATCATGGAAACAAATGATAATAAAAATACAAGGGCTCAAGATCTGTGGGACACAACAAAGGCAGTCCTGAGAGGAAAATATATAGCGGTACAAGCCTTTCTCAAGAAATAAGAAAGGACTCAGGTACACAACCTAACCGTACACCTAAAGGAGCTGGAGAAAGAACAAGAAGGAAACCCTAAGCCCAGCAGGAGAAGAGAAATCATAAAGATCAGAGCAGAAATCAATGAAATAGAAACCAAAAAAACAATAGAACAAATCAACGAAACTAGGAGCTGGTTCTTTGAAAGAATTAATAAAATTGATAAACCCCTGGCCAGACTGATCAAAAAAAAAGAGAAAGGACCCAAATAAATAAAATCATGAATGAAAGAGGAGAGATCACAACTAACACCAAAGAAATACAAACTATTATAAGAACATACTATGAGCAACTCTATGCCAACAAATTTGACAATCTGGAAGAAATGGATGCATTCCAAGAAATATATAAACTACCACAACTGAACCAGGAAGAAATAGAAAGCCTGAACAGACCCATAACCAGTAAGGAGATTGAAACAGTCATTAAAAATCTCCAAACAAACAAAAGCTCAGGGCCAGACGGCTTCCCAGGGGAATTCTACCAAACATTTAAAGAAGAACTAATTCCTATTCTCCTGAAACTGTTCCAAAATATAGAAATGGAAGGAAAACTTCAAAACTCATTTTATGAGGCCAGCATCACCTTGATCCCAAAACCAGACAAGGATCCCATCAAAAAAGAGAGCTATAGACCAATATCCTTGATGAACACAGATGTGAAAATTCTCACCAAAATACTAGCCAATAGGATTCAACAGTACATTAAAAGGATTATTCACCATGACCAAGTGGGATTTATTCCAGGGCTGCAAGGTTGGTTCAACATCTGCAAATTGATGTGATACAACACATCAATAAAAGAAAGAACAAGAACCATATGATACTCTCAATAGATGCTGAAAAAGCATTTGACAAAGTACAGCATCCCTTCTTGATCAAAACTCTTCAAAGTGTAGGGATAGAGAGCACATACCTCAATATCATCAAAGCCATCTATGAGAAACCCACTGCAAATATCATTCTCAGTGGAGAAAAACTGAAAGCTTTTCTGCTAAGGTCAGGAACACGGCAGGGATGTCCATTATCACCACTGCTATTCAACATAGTACTAGAAGTCCTAGCCTCAGCAATCAGACAACAAAAGGAAATTAAAGGAGCCAAATCGGCAAAGAAGAAGTCAAATTATCACTCTTCGCAGATGATATGATACTATATGTGGAAAACCCAAAAGACTCCACTCCAAAACTGCTAGAACTTGTACAGGAATTCAGTAAAGTGTCAGGATATAAAATCAATGCACAGAAATCAGTTGCATTTCTCTACACCAACAGCAAGACAGAAGAAAGAGAAATTAAGGAGTCAATCCCATTTACAATTGCACCCAAAACCATAAGATACCTAGCAATAAACCTAACCAAAGAGGCACAGAATCTATACTCAGAAAACTATAAAGTACTCATGAAAGAAATTGAGGAAGACACAAAGAAAATGGAAAAATGTTCCATGCTCCTGGATTGGAAGAATAAATATTGTGACAATGACTATACTACCTAAAGCAATCTACACACTTAATGCAATTCCTATCAAAGTACCATCCATCTTTTTCAAAGAAATGGAACAAATAATTCTAAAATTTATATGGAACCAGAAAAGACCTCGAATAGCCAAAGGGATATTGAAAAAGATAGCCAAAGTTGGTGGCATCACAATTCCGGACTTCAAGCTCTATTACAAAGCTGTCATCTTCAAGACAGCATGGTACTGGCACAAAAACAGACACATAGATCAGTGGAACAGAATAGAGAGCCCAGAAATAGACCCTCAACTCTATGGTCAACTAATCTTCGACAAAGCAGGAAAGAATGTCCAATGGAAAAAAGACAGCCTCTTCAATAAATGGTGTTGGGAAAATTGGACAGCCACATGCAGAGAAATGAAATTGGACCATTTCGTTACACCACACACAAAAATAGACTCAAAATGGATGAAGGACCTCAATGTGCGAAAGGAATCCATCAAAATCCTTGAGGAGAACACAGGCAGCAACCTCTTGGACCTCAGCCACAGCAACATCAACCTAGGAACATCGCCAAAGGCAAGGGAAGCAAGGACAAAAATGAACTATTGCGATTTCATCAAGATCAAAAGCTTTTGCACAGCAAAGGAAACAGTTAATAAAATGAAAAGACAACTGACAGAATGGGAGAAGATATTTGCAAATGACATATCAGATAAAGGACTAGTGTCCAGAATCTATAAAGAACTTAGCAAACTCAACACCCAAAGAACAAATAATCCAATCAAGAAATGGGCAGAGGACATGAACAAACATTTCTGCAAAGAAGACATCCAGATGGCCAACAGACACATGAAAAAGTGCTCCATATAACTCGGCATCAGGGAAATACAAATCAAAACCACAATGAGATATCACCTCACAGCAGTCAGAATGGCTAAAATCAACAAGTCAGGAAATGACAGATGCTGGCGAGGATGGGGAGAAAGGGGAACCTTCCTACACTGTTGGTGGGATTGCAAGCTGGTGCAACCACTCTGGAAAACAGCATGGAGGTTCCTCAAAATGTTGAAAATAGAACTGCCCTATGACCCAGCAATTGCACTACTGGGTATTTACCCTAAAGATACAAACGTAGTGATCCAAAGGGGCACGTGCACCCGAATGTTTATAGCTGCAATGTCCACAATAGCCAAATTATAGAAAGAACCTAGATGTCCATCAACAGATGAATGGATCAAGAAGATGTGGTATATATACACAATGGAATACTATGCAGCCATCAAAAGAAATGAAATCTTGCCATTGGCGACAACATGGATGGAACTAGATTGTATCATGCTTAGTGAAATCAGTTAATCAGAGAAAGACAACTATCATATGATCTCCCTGATATGAGGAAGTGGTGATGCAACATGGGGGCTTAAGTGGGTAGGAGAAGAATCAGTGAAACAAGATGGAATTGGAAGAGAGACAAACCATAAGTGACCTTCATCTCACAAAACAAACTGAGGGTTGCTGGGGGAGGGGGGTTGGGAGAAGGGGGGTGGGGTTATGGACATTGGGGAGGGTATGTGCTTTGGTGAGTGCTGTGAAGTGTGTAAACCTGGTGATTCACAGACCTGTACCCCTGGGGATAAAAATATATGTTTATAAAAAATAAAAAAATAAAAAAATTAAAAAAATTAAAAAAAACTGACCCATAACTGACAGAAATGTTAGAATTAGCAGACAAGGAAAGGAGAAGGGATTTGAGGGAAAATGGAAGGGGAGGTGAACCATGAGAGACTATGGACTCTGAAAAACAATCTGAGGGTTTTGAAGGGGCGGGGGGTGAGAAGTTGGGGGAACCAGGTGGTGGGTATTAGAGAGGGCACGGATTGCATGGAACACTGGGTGTGGTGCAAAAACAATGAATACTGTTACGCTGAAAAGAAATAAAAAATTAAAGAAAAAAGAATTAGCAGACAAGCACTTTCAAATGCTTACTAGAACTATATTCCACATGTTCAAAAGATTAAGTTGAGAACAGAAATATAAAAAATACCCAGATAAAATTTTTGAAGATCAAACTAAAATGTCAAAATGAAAAAAATAAACTGAATGGCATAAACATCAGATTAGACATGGCAGAAGAAAAGAAGAGTGGATTAAAGACATAGTCATGGATACTGTTCAAAATTCAATACAAAGATAAAATAATCCAAAAAAGTGAAAAGAATACCAGTGACCTGTGGAACAACTCCAAATGGCCTAATTCGTGTATAAGTAAAATTCCAAAAGAGGGGATGATAGAGAAATATTTAACAATATAATGGCAGAATTTCCCTCCAAATTTAATAAAAACTATAAACCCATATATATAAGAAGTTACACAAAACCCAGTACACACACACAAAATGAAAAAAAAAAAAAAAAAGACTACACTAGGGCACACCGTAATAAAATTGCTCAAAAACAGCGATGAAGAGAAAATCTTAAAAGTAACCAGAGGAAATGGATGTGCTACATATAAAGGAATAAAGACAAGAAATATAGCAGATTTTTTTTAAAGTAAGAAACAATGCAAAAATATAGTGACCAACATGTCAAAGAAAAAAAGTGTTAAGCTAAAACTTTACGCTTCGGAAAAATATCTTTCAAACTAACATAAAGGCAGAAAAGTTTTTTCAGACATAAAAAGCTGAGAGATTTCATCAGCAGCAAAATTACATGAAAAGAAATTCTCTAGGCAGAAGGAAAATAACAACACAATGGAAATATGGACCTACACAAAGGACTGAAGAGTGCCAAATTGGGAGCAACATGAGTGAGTATATAAGATTATTTATTTGTGATTTAAATAACTTCAATAGCTAACTGATTTTGAGACAAAAAATAGTAATGTAGAACTGGGTTTATAACAGAAAAAAGATACTAAAACTCACCAATACTACCAAGGCTAAGTAGGGGGAGTTTGAAGTATAGTATTGTAGCCTTCTTAAAATATGTATGAAGCTGCACAATATCCCTTAAAGGTAGACCATGGTAAGTTAACAATGTACACTCCAAACCTCAAAGCAACCACTAAATTAACAAAACGAAGAGGTGGGGCTAATAAATAAAAAAAGTAAATAAAATGGAATCATAAAAAAATACTCAGTTGAGCAGAAAAAAAGGGAGGGTGAAAGAGAAAAGAGAAAAAAGAGAACAAAGAATGAAAGGTATAAATTCAAATTCTGATGACAGAATTATACCTAGCTACATCAGTAATCACATTTAATGGAGATGCTTTTAATATTCTAATTATATTGAGGCAGTAAGTGTCAGACTGGACAAAAAAGTAAGACCCAAATATTTTCAGGCTTTCTTTCCTTTTTTTTTTTTTTTCCTAGATTGGCAAGCTGCTTTTAAAAATCTTATGGATATATAAGAGACCTACTACAATTGTCAAAACAATTCTAAAAAAAAAAAAAAAAAAAAAAAAAAACAAAGTTGGAGAATAACACCACTTATTTTCAGATTCATCATAAAACTTCATTAATCAAGTGAAGCCTAGGTGGCTTGGTCAGTTGAGGGACTGACTCTTGGTTTCGACTCAGGTCATGATCTCAGGCTCATGAGACTGAGCCTCATGTCAGGCTCCATGCTCAGCAGGGAGTCTGCTTCAGATTCTCTCTCCCTTTACCTCTCTGTCTACCCTTACCCCCTCACATGTGGTCTCTATCTCATATAAGTAGATCTTAAAAAAAAAAAAAAATACCAACTTCATTAAACAAGACTGGGTGGCACAGAGAAAGACAAATATATCAATGTAACAGCATAGAATCCAGAAAAAGACCCACACATACATGGATAACTGTGTGCTTTTTTATGTATATATAGAGAGAGTACACAGGGTTGGGGGAGGTCAGAGAGAGGGCGAGAATCCCAAGTAGGCTCCACACCCAGCACAGAGCCAGAAGCAGGGCTCGATCCCAGAACTCTGAGATCCTGACCTGAGCCAAAATCCAGAGTCTGTCTGACTGAGTGTCGCGGCTGGAGTGACAAACTGACCAGGGTCGAGAGGGTAAGAGGATGGTGAAAAGAAATTAAGAGACAACGAGATGGGGGCAGGAGGAGCACCAAGGAGGATGTCCAATAGTGCCGATTTTATTCAAGGCTGTGAGGCATTATACAGCTAAGAGAAACAATCATTAGAAAGTATCTATTTCTAGCTGATTACTAAAGAGTTTGCAACATGCACAGAAAACCCTTCAAGCTTTCCCATTATCTATTTCCCAAGCACCAATAGCAGACCTTCTAGCGCCAGATGTACGGACTTCAAGGCCGCTGAAGACATAGTTTGTGTAAGCACAGCACAGTCTTACAGTGGTGTCGTCTATGGCCCGTGCAAGGACAGCAATTATACCTCTCTCTGACCCCCGCCAAATCGTCTCTATCTGACTAGCAAACGTGTGGGAAGTCACTTAGGCGAGCGCACAACACGTAGCACAGACCCTTTCTTAATGCTACTCGACCTAAGCCTTTTGTTCGGCTATTCTGCCTTGAAAGGAGGCACAAGTCAGGGCCTGGTTTGGTCCTCATCTCAAGCCTTATCGTGGCCTCCCACGAAAAATACTTCTCCTCAAAGGTACAAAGGTAATTCAATGGAGAAAGGATATCTTTTCAACAAGTGGTGATGGGAAAACTGCATATCCGTATGTTATGAATAAAATTTGAATATTTTGTTTTATATAAAAAACTCAGAATCAATCATAGGCTAAATGTAAAACTAAATAATAAAAAAGACCTCTTATAGAAGAAAGCAAGGAGGAAATACTCGTGACCTTCAGTTGGTCGAAGATTGCTTAGCTGTGACACCAAAAGTGTGACCCATCATACTGATAAATAAAACTTTAGGAAATGTACAAATTTGAGCTTTTTGATAGATACTCTCAGGAAAATAAAAATAAGAGATTGGAAGAAAAATCTTTCAAATCATATATTTGATAAGGGATTCATATCTAGATTATATAAAGAATTCTCAAAACTCAATAATAAGAGAACAAGTTGTCTGGTTTTGTAAAAATTGACCAAAAAATCTGAACAGATACTACAGAGAAGATATATACATGGCAGATAAGCACACAAAAAAGTGTTTAGCATCATTAGTTATAAGAGAAATGCAAATTTAAACCACAACGAGATACTATGACACACCTATTAAGATGCCTAAAACACCAGACCAAGTGTTGGTGAGAAATGGGAGAAGTTGGGAGCTCTCATGCAGTGCTCTTGGGAACGTAAATGTGCAGCCAGTTGGGAAGGGAATATATGAACATTTCTTAAAAAGTTAAACATGTATCATTCCACCCCTAAGTAGTTAGAAGATAAATGAAAGCATATGTCATATAAAGGCTTAAACAGATGTATTCATAGCCCCAAACTGGAAACAAATCAAATATGCATCAAAACCACTGGTGACATATTGACCGGGGGTGGGGGGGAGAGACATGATATCAAAGTCCTGGAAAGTGTTGGTTGGGAGGAAGAGATAGGTCTGAGAACCAGGAGTCTTGAGTTGTAACTCAGATAAACAACTTCACTTTTCTGGATCTCAGTTTCTTTGTCTGTTCAATAAAGCAAAAGCATTTATTTTTACTCTAAAGAGTTTCTCATTCCCTCACTCAAAAAAAAAAAAAGATTAAAGAGAATAAGACAGAGATATTATAAAAAGGATAATGGAGTCTGTTCAATTCTGTTACTGTTCCATTAGCTATTCCAGAGAATCTTCCTGCTATGAAATAAAAGTAATCAGATCTGACTGGAAAAGGACTTTTACTCTACAAGGAATAAGGACCCCACTGCTTATTCCTGACCTCTGAACTACAGAACCCAAAGTGTAAACCCAGAATCTAATTCTCTAGGGTTGTTCTGTTTTGTTTTGTTTGGCAACTCCAATAGAGATCTGTACCCACAAGTTTTGTGGATATTTGTTTTTTTCTCCTCCATGTTTTTTCCCCCTCTTCCAAGTTTCAAGATTATTTCTATATCTTACAGCATTAGGAAACAAAATTATATAAGAAAACAAGTTTATCTGTTCTTTAGTCTGTCTAACCCCAAGAACACTTGTATGGGACAAAATCTACAGAAGAATATAAATCTTCAAGGTCATAGGATGCCAGCTGTATAGTCAAGATTTCTTCAGTTCACAAGGTGGCTAGAATCAAATCAAACTTGTCATGGTTTTAGGAGCAGAAATGGCCATCCAGAAAGTTTTATTCCCATAGAATAATTTACAGGCTAGCTAAAATTTGGACAGTGTCCAAGTCTTTAGGACATATAAAGAAGTATTTTAATCCAGAAGAATTTATTTTCTAATGCAAGGGTTAACATGAGTAATTTCAGCTATGCCTAAGAGAGTGGTTACATTTGGAAACTTCATTTAAACAATTGTATATATACCTTTCTATGTATCAACACATGTAGTGGGAATAAGGATGATTCTGATGTAGTTCATGACTTTTCCCTCTGCAATCTTCTGTGGTCTTTTGTGAAATGTCTTCACACTGAAGAAATTCCCTGTTTCTCTTTTGCTATCAAAAATAAAGTCCTTTAACATGGCCATAATCCCCTGTAAACATTCAGATTTACAATCACACCCACACACACCCAGGTCTTTTCTGACAGCTTGCAAATATCCTTGTTCTCCTTTGCATGCAGTCTTCACAATTACAAAGCCGAAATTTCTTTGGCCTTTCCTCTCATGTTTATATAGCTCAGCTTTTCAAAGGGTTTTAAAAAATTCTTTAGGCACACCTAAGAAAAATATGCATTTCTTTTCATTACCTGGGTAAAGGCCAAGTTTTTTTAATCCCCATTTACCAAGAAAACAGTGCTCTCAAGTGTGCTTTGTATCAGCAAATTGAAGGTGCACTTGATAGAGATTTATTTTTCTACTTCAAAAAGGCCCCTATCATCTTCCCATTTTCTTCTGCCTGTGTTGCACGCAGTCATTTATTAACCACAAAAAGAGCTATTCCCGTATTCTTATTTTACTACTGCATCTCTGGCTCCTATCGGGTGTCTGATAGAACACACACAACCTATAACTTACCCCCATAGCCTTAGTCTTTATAAGCTGTGGAGGGGCATACTAAATTAATAAAGATTTCCTACTTTGCAGGGACAGTTTGTTCCTAAAAACACTTTATGTAATGTCTTAGTTTGGATTCCCCAGAGGCAGACCCTGAGTTGAGGATTTGTGTGCAGGTGATTTATGAAAGATATGCGAGAGAAACTTGTAAGGGAATGCAGGAAGCAGAGTAGGGAAGGGGAAAGAGCCCAGCAGGAGTGTGACTCTAGGCAAAGTCTCCTGGTTGCTTCAAGTTCATCCTGTAAGGGGTCACTTGAGAGTATGATAAGTCTTAAACCTCCAAGTTTTTCTCCTATGGGGGCACGGGGGCTGGACCACTGGTTAAGGATGGTTTAGGAAGATAGAAAACCCCAAGCACGTCCAGATCTCTGAAAATCCCAAAGAAGAGACTCCAGATGTCCCAGGGAGTCCCTCAAAAAAAGTAACAAAGCTGGTATTAGGAACAAAAGCACACAGAAGCCTGGGGAGGGACACACACACACACAGACACACACACACACACACACACACACACGCATGCACATATAATCACTGGATCATTGGGCAGCTTTTGACAGCAAGGACGAATTTTCTGACTGGGAATAATAGAAATTTCCACAGAGACAATATGACCTGCCAGGCACAAGGCGAGGTGCTCTATATTCATTATCTGGTTCTCTCCTAACAAATGGCCAATGAGTTGGGTAGTATCTTTATCCCCACTTTGCAGAAAGGAAACAGAGATGAGAAAGGTTAAGACATGTGCCCAGGACTCACAGATGCAAAGCAGTTGAATGGGAGGGACTGCAAGGTAGGACTGTTTGACTTCAAGCTGAGCCGTATCAGTTTGTTAACTAGCTGGAAAAGCAGCGCCTTCTTGTATGGAAACACGCTGGAAAGAGAAGTAAAAACCACAGCAGCTTAAATGCAGAAGGGTACTAGCTAATTATCCACTTGAATCAGAGGACTCCCAAGCTAGTTAATTAGCCCCTTTCCCAGACAATGTGGTTTACACACAGCAGTTAGGTGGAGCCCCCCACCCCCTTTTATCAACATGCTCCCTATTACTGCCTGTAGTCAAGCATAATGCGAAACTCTCTGTAGCCTCAATTACATCATAGCTTAGGCTTGATTAGTACCAACATTTGCATCAGGGAATCGGTGTCCAAAAGTAGGCTTCAGAGGGCTGCCAGACCTTGACAACTAGAGTCACCACAGCAAGAGAGTGTCTTTTCCCATAGCACAAGGCATGGCTTATGAGATTTCACATCAAGTGTCTATCACCCATGCATTACACTGGGATGATGAATTGGTTCTGTCCTCTCTCATACGGTGACTCTGAGAGATTGGTAGTGACTTCCTGAAACACTGTTGCACAGAAACCTGGAGCTGTATTGCAGGCTCTGTGGGAAGGACCTCCAAGGTTAACTGGTACAGTTCCTGCTGATGGCTGATGTTAGACAGGGTTGGGGAGGGATGGGCAACATCATGGCCGCACTGGAGGAAGCAGTGTTTCCCAAGCCTTCCTAATACAAGAACCATAGAGGACTTGCTAAAAAACCCAGATTGTCAGGTCTGGGACAAATCCTCAGCATCTGCAGGACAGGTACCTTGGAAATGGCATTTTTAACAACTGCCCCAGAAGAGTAAGTTTCCCAGGTAAGTCTGGGAAACACTGGGATCAGCATTCTCTATCCTGTCTACATTTCCAGGATTTATGGATTAAATTTTTAAAATTCTCATGGTTAAACTTTATCTGAATTGACCAGCCCCTTTTATAGTCCTATGTACATGCATACACGTCTGTTCACACATGTGGGTGCAGATGCACATGTATGTGACAAGGATGGGTTTTTCTACTATTCAGTTAACCCAAGAAGCAGAGATGGGATCTTCCCTTCTGTATCACCACACCTCTCCCAGGGTTACAGAGCTCACACCTTTTGAATGTGGCAGGAAATTAAAAGCATACTGAGCAGTTCACAGAGGCTCTGTAAATTCTCAAACGAGAGGCAGACATCCTTCAGTTGAATGATCATGGCAGGACACACACTAGAAGCAGCCCATGGAATGCCCTTTGGTCACCATGCCAAGAATAGCCACCTCCCCTGCAGAACCAACATGTGTTCCCAGCCCAAAGGCCAAAAGTGTATGGACAACCGGATCACCTTCCATGTGGTCCCTGTTTCTGACCACTACTAGTTACTGGCATTCTCTTTTTCTTAACAGTTTCCTGTCTACTTGACTCCCCCACCTCTACCCGACCCACTGATTCCCTGACTGACCTCGTCCAAGGTACAACCTTATGATCTCAACTTGTCTTTTCAGCAGAGATACACCTCATCTATATTGTTTTGTTTTCCTTCTCTCTGACTCTGTGTGTGTGTGTGTGTGTGTGTATGTGTGTTATATGTGTCATGAGCTCCTATATCCTCTCCTGCCCTCACGGCCTTTCTTCTGATTTTCCTGACATGCAAGGAATGAAAAAGAAAATAACAAATTTTACTGTTTATTTTTTCTCTTCCTGCCCTAATAATTATAGCTTTTCTGAGCTATAAATGTACCTGGCTCTACCTGATGTTATCATCAGGAAATGCAGGAGAAGCAGAAATAGACAATTTATTTGGCCAATTATCGATTTCATGGTCTTATCTTGCTCTTTCTCTACTAGAATGTAAGCTCCCTGAGAATAGAAACTCTGCCTGTTTTGGGTCTTTTTTGTTGTTTGTTTGTTTGTTTGTTTGTTTTTTGTAGTGATCATTTCAGTGCTTGGTGTATGGGACACCTGTGTTAATACATCTTTGTGGAATTAATGCATGAATGACCACATTTCCAGTCCTGACTTCTCAGGTGCCATTTTGATATTCACAACTTCCCTAATTTCTCAAGGGACAGCTCAAGTCCCCCCTCCTCCAAGAAGATACTCTTCTGAGTATCCTTGATTTGCTCTCACTCCTGTGGCATTTTCATCTGAATCTTACAACATCTCCTTGTTTGTTATTTCAATAATTGGCAGCTTATTTGTTTAAGACAAATGATGTTTTCAACCACTTTACAACTAATACTGTAGTGAACGTCTTTCAAGTTCTTAGAAAACCTTCAAAGCAGACTGATGGTAACACTCCAAAGTCTAATTCAAGAAAAGTAAGTTGGGTCAAAACAATGCTCTCTGGGTACACAATTCTTTGACTCTTTGACTTGTCATTATTCTCTTATTTTTAATGTGTGCCATATTTCCTCCTCGTTTCCTTCATGAACAAAGGATTATGTGTTTTCCTCTACAGAGATGAGCGTGGCTCAAGGCACGTAGTAAATTCCCACTGATTACTTGATTGATTTTAAAGACACTAGGGTTATTTCAGAGACTCTAATGTTCTTTCCATGGACAGCTCTGTGGCAAATGTGTCCTTCCTAATTCACAAGAGGGCCCTTCTGGTCTTGGTTGTGTTTTCAATATTTTGTGGACAATAAAAGAAAATGTATAGGACTATAAACACATGTGCTCTCCCATTCTCCATTAGGACAGAGATGATAATTAAAGTCCACAAAAATGATTAATTAAACCTTAAGGGGGTGTGTTTATTTCTTGTGAAGTGTTACTTTTGACTAAGAATTAATGTTCTTTTTCCTTTTCCAAGCTTTGTCTCCATTCAAAGCTGCCTTTGTAATTTTCTGCCAGCAAGTGAAGGAAAAAGGGTATTTTTTGCCACAACATTTGTCTCCATTTCAGCAATGAAAACATGAATGTTCTAAAGGCACTGACAGCGCAGCTCCAACCTGAGGACGTGATTTTTCTCACAACTAGTCTTTCATCAGGAAAAGATGAAACACTGTTGGGATTTTATACTAAATTCCAATAAACTGTAGCATCATTGAATGAAAAGAAGCAAAAGATAATGTGAAAAATAGAAGAGAGCATCCTTAAACATTGAAGCCTGTACTTATGACAGAACAAGGCCTCGATTCTTTAATCCGAGATCCAGTGGTGCTGGCTGGGAATGAAATGAGAATTATTAGTAAGACACGAAGCCCACGTGCAGCTTCCCTTCACCACAAGTCCCTTAACTTAGCATTTTATATTCTCAAACGCTCGTGTTCTTCCCTGGAAAAGCAAATACATGTACATTTTTAAGTGGTTTCTCTACAATTATAAAGCCATTTGAGTAACGGAACAGTATTTTAATTGAGGATGTTTAGATGTCCTTCAGCAAAGATTAAAAAAGGACTCATGGACATTAAAAGCAGTAGCTTTTAAGCATGAGTATTTTTGCAATTTTCTGAGAGTTTCTTTTAAAAATTTTTACAAGAATAATATAGTTCTTGGCTTAAAAATAGTTTACAGGGAAGGATCATTTTGTAGGAATGTTCTAGGCTGGAAAACTTCATACATTTGGTGGACATGTTACCTCAAGTGAGATGAATTTTACAAGTATTTCAATTCACCTGAGATTTGGACAATTTCTGGGTGACTAACACTGGAGGAGAGTGCATGAGACTAGAAAGAAAGCATCGTTCGTGACAATATGCTCTTCACATTGAGGCTGACCTTTTGATTCTTTTGCCTATTGGGGACTTCAGCCAGATTTTAATTGGAGAGTATTTTTTATATCCTCCACTCATCAGCCAACTAACAGAAATAACCCGGGGCCACAGAAAACAAAAAAACAAAAAAATATCATTATCTTTTGGGCAATCTGGATAAAGTGAAAAATGAGAGACAAGAGCCAATGACAGACTAGAGGCTTTACATACTGTGGTTGCAGAAACCCTTATTCAGACTCAGGATCACACAGAAAATTACAGATAATGTGCTGCAGAAAGGATTCCTTGTCTCCCCCCCCACCCCCGCCAAGGGGGAAAAAAATCACTGCAATGATTTTTCTGATTAATAGTAAAAAATAGCTGAAGGGTAAAAAAGAGGAAAAAAAATACCATTATACTGATCCAAAACAAAGTCATAATACCCAGTTTCTTGGGAAAAAAGAGATTCTAGTCCCTTCATTTTACCATAGACTGAAAAAAAAAAGTACAAAAAAAAAAAGAAAAAACACTTAAAAGGTTTCCAGTGTTCTTAGCCATTAAACCGGAAGTAATTATACTAACAATGAAAATAAGCACTGAACAGAGGCAGGCCACAGGGTTAAGACGCTGACAGCGTTAGTGTGAAGTGACATTCAGTAAGAAATAGGTCTAGGGGAGCCTGGGTGGTTCAGTTGGTTAAGCGTCCAACTCTTGATTTCAGCTCAGGTCATGATTTGAGGGCTGTGAGGAGTCTCACACCAGACTCTAACTGGGCATGGAGGTTGCTTAAGATTCTCTCTCTTCCTTTGCCCCGCTCCCACCTTTTCTAAAAAAAAAAAAAGTCTAATGGGTACTGACTCTAAAAGATACTTTGTAATGGTGTCTTGTTCCTTATCTCTGTTTTTGTTTTATACTCACCCTTATCTATTTCTTTCACCAGTGCATGTGTGGTCATAGTAGAGAAGTGTGGGCCATTTGGATGGTATATGAGTTAGCTAACCAGCTTAGCTTCTGGAACAAAGCCCCCAAGATACCAATGGCTTACATAGGATAGAGTGAATTTCCCTTTCCTAGAATAGTCTCTGTAGCTGTGATGGTTGTCAGGGACCGTACTCCTGATGTTTTCCTCTGCCAATCTCAACCTCTAGCTTCCACTGTGTCCTTTAAAACAGCTACTCCACTTTACTGCCTTCATCAAAGAAAGGTCCTATTCTTTTGTTTAAGGGCAGGTTTCAAACTCTTTACATATCATTTTGGTTCACAGTCATGTGGCTAGAGTTCAGTCACGTGACTACACCCAGCTAGTACAGGCTGGAAGGGAGGTTTTGGAACTGGAAGCAATGTACATCTGGTAGAACTTCATGGGTCTCTTATTTTCCACTTATGGTCCTTCAGCGTTTCACCTGGCTTTCAGGACTCTTAGTATTTTAGGGACAAAAGGTACTTCCAGGGACTACTTTATATACCTTCCTAAGAGTTGAGGGTGCTTCCCATCTATTTATTAGTCATCACCAGGAAGTACTTTCTACTTAGGCTGTTACTTGCTCATGCTTGTCAGTTGCTCCTGGATAGATGGATACCTGGGACATTATTTCATTTTTCCTTATTATCACAATTATAATAATACTCAAGTTCTACTAAATTCAGAGTCTAAATTGACCTTAAGAGTCTTCAGTTTTTGGATTTGCTATTTGAGCACGTGTGTGTGAAAGAAGGTTTATTTTATTCAAGGATGGGGATGGGCTTGACAGGGGTGGGGTACACTTGGTAATTTGAAAGAACTAGAAAAGTTGGAAAAATATTTTGAATGTTTGAAGATATCATAGAGAAAACCACCAGTGAAAATGCTGGAGCTGTGTTTTAAGAGAGGGAGAAAGCTGCAAGGTAAAGCACTTTGGGTTTTTTCCCCATTTTAGCACTTTAAAATGTCCTTCTGTCACCTTCTGGCTACATTGTTTCTAATAAGATACTAGTAGGTTTTTAAAGAGCATTTATCCCTAAATGCTTTTCTCTGGCTGACTTTAAGATTTTTCTATTTATTTTTAGCCATTTGATCATGATGTGCCTAGGTGTGGTTGTCTTTGTGTTCATTCTGCTGGCAATTTCTAACCTTTTTTTAAAAGTTTTTGTTTTGTTGTTGTTAGTTCGTTTTACAATTTTATTTATTTATTTGCGAGAGGGAGAGCGGGTGGAGTGGCAGAGAGAGAAGCACTGAGCAGGGAGCCCCATGCAGGGCTTGATTCCAAAACCTTGGAATCATGACCTGAGCCAATGGCAGATGCTTAACTGACTAAGCCACCCAGAAGTCTCTGAGTTTTTAAAATCTTTTAAAAATGCAGGTTATGGGGCACCTGGGTGGCTCAGTGGGTTAAAACCTCTGCCTTCAGCTCAGGTCATGATCCCAGGGTCCTGGGATCGCGCCCCGCATTGGGCTCTCTGCTCAGCAGGGAGCCTGCTTATCTTCTCTCTCTGCCTGCCTCTCTGCCTACTTGTGATCTCTCTGTCAAATAAATAAATAAAATATTTAAAAAAAAAACTTAAAAAAATGCAGGTTATGATTATCACCAAATTTGGAAAATTTTTAGTCATTATTTCTTCTTCTTTTTTTTTTTCCTGCCCCAATCTCTCTCTCCTTTCCTTGATACATATGTTTACTTCCTGTACCATAGGACACTAAGACCATATTTGTTATTTTCACTTTTTTTTTCTCTATGTGTCTAAATTTGGATAGTTTCTATTGACCTATTTTCAGATTCACTAATATTCTTCTGCAGTTCCTCATCTATTTATTTTTATTTAAGCTCAGTTAGGTAACATATAGAACATCATTAGTTCCAGAGGTAGAGTTCAGTAATTCATCAGTTGCATATAACACCCAGTGCTCATCATATCACGTGCCCTCCTTAATGCCTGTCACCCAGTTACCCATGCCCCCACCCACCTCCCCTCTAGTAACTCTCAGTTTCTTTACCCTAGTTAAGAGTCTCTCATGATTTATCTCACTCTCTGATTTCTTCCCATTCTGTTTTCCCTCCTTTCCGCTATGATCCTCTGAGAGGTTTCTTATATACCTCAGATGAGTGAAACTGTATAATCTTCTTTCCCTGATTGACTTATTTCACTCGGCATAATACCCTCTAGTTCCATGTATGTTGATGTAAATGGTAAGATTTTATCTTTTCTGATGGCTGAATAATATTACATTGTGTGTGTGTGTGTGTGTGTGTGTGTGTGTGTATACACACACACCATCTTCTTCATCCATTCATCTGTTGATGGACATATTGGCTCTTTCCATAGTCTGGCTACAGTGCATATTCCTGCTATAAATATTGGGATGCAGGTGCCCTTTCAGATCACTACATTTTTATCTTTGGGGTAAATATCCAGTAGTGTAACTCCTGGGTCATAAGATAGCTCTATTTTTAGCTTCTTGAGGGAACTCCATACTGCATTCTCTTGATCCTCAAACCAGACAAAGACCCCACCAAAAAGTATTACAGACCAATATCCCTGATGAACATGGATGCAAGAACTCTCACCAAGATACTAGTTAATAGGATCCAATAGTACATTAAAAGGATTATTTACCATGACCTGGTAGGATTTATTCCTGGGCTACAAGGGTGGTTCATTATCTGCAAGTCAATCAACCAATGTGATATACTACATTAACAAAAGAAAGGACAACAATCATATGATCCTCTCAATTGATGCAGAAAAAGCATTTGATAAAATACAGCCTCCTTTCTTGATTAAAACGCTCCACAGTGTAGGGATTGAGGAAACAAACCTCAATATCATAAAAGCCATATATGAAAAGCCCAAAGTGAGTATCATTCTCAATGGGGAAAACAGAGCTTTTCCCACAAGGTCAGGAACATGACAGAGATGTCCACTCTCACCACTCTTGTTCAACACAGTATTAGAAGTCCTAGCCTCAGCAATAGACAACAGAAAGAAATAAAAGGCATTCAGATTGGAAAAGAAGAAGTCAAACTCTCACTCTTCACAGATGACATGATATTTTATGTGGAAACCCCCAAATTGCTAGAACTCAGAGGAATTCAGCAACATGGCAGGATACAAAATCATTGCACAGAAATCAGTTGCATTTCTATACACTAACAATGAAACAGAATAAAGAGAAATTAAGGAACCGATCCTAATTTTTAATTGCACCAAAACCCATTAATACCTAGGAATAAACCTAACCAAAGAGATACAGGATCTGTACTCTAAAAACCCAATCTACTTTTAAGCCCATGTAGGGGCTTAAAAAATTTTTTTTTTAATATTGTATTATTTTAGTTTTAGAATTCGTGTGTGGCTCTTTTTATGTAGTTTCTGTTTTCCTGCTGAGCATGCCCACCCATGTTCTCATTCTGGCCAGCCTTTCTTTTAAGCCTTTGAATAGACTTCTTTTTTCACTGTTTTAACATCTTTCTGTGTTAATTCCAACATCTGTCTCATCTTCAACTGTTTTCACTGACTGTTTCCTTTCCTACTTTGGGTCATGCTTTCCCGCTTCTTTACATGTCTAGTAATTTTTATTGTATGCACAACTTTACGGATACTAAACTGTTGAGAGTTTGGCTTATATTGTCTTCATTAAGGAGGGTAGAATATTATACTACATGAGCTTTATCCTGTAGAAGCTTGATTTTAGATGTTAAGGATGAGTCTAGAATGACCCTCACTATGGAGGCAGAGTAGCTCTGCTCCTCAGGCATGGTATTTCTGGAGTTTCTTTCATTTGAGTGGCTGAGTTGTTCTTGAGGTCTCTCCACTTCTCCTTGCCCAGTACTGTGTCACTCTTGGAAGCCTGTCTTGTTGACTGTCATCCCAGAGTTTTGCTTTGTGCATGCACAGCTGAATGCTTGTGAAACAGTCCAGTTAACGCTTCTGAAGATTTCTGCGGTTCTTTCTCTGCACAACTCTCTCCTCCTGGGGCCATGTTTACACAAATCCCAACTGCCTCTCTATGCCCAAATTCCAACATCTGAATTTTTGCAAGCCTACCTAGCATTGCTGTCTGATAGGTCCCTGCTTCCTGATACCACACTTTGGAAAGGGTCCCCAGGCAGAGAACTGGGCAAATGTGAAGCTCACCTTGTCCCCTCATATTCAGCCCTTCACCTGAGAGTCAGAGCTCTGTGCTGCCTGTTGCCCAAGAGAAGAGCTTCTTTATATATTTTGTTTGATAGGTATTTACAGTGGGAAGGTGAGTGTGATGCTCATTGCTCCATTATACAGAATTAAGGGTGACTACCTATGAATTTTTTAGTCTCTCTTATATTTGACTTCCAGTCTTTCTTTTATTTCCATCATTGAAATTTGTGTCATCTTACCTTTTTCGTTGGGATAGACATTCACTTCAGCTATTGTCAGTTAGGGGTATGCTGAGGCTGCAGATTGTTTTTAAACAACAACAACAAAAAAAGGTTTTTTAAAGATTTTATTTATTTGAGAGAGAGAAAGTGTGTGTGAAAGAGAGCACAAGTTGGGGGGAGTGGCAGGCAGGGGGAGAAGTAGACTCCCCACTGAGCAGGGAGCCCTCAGCCAGCTCGATCCCAGGGCCCTAGGATCATAACCTGAGCCGACATCAGATGGTTTTAACCAACAAAGCCACCCAGGTGTCCCTTCCTTAGACACTATTATTCCATTGTGCTCCAAGTAAATTTTGAATGCCATTAGCTGCTTTGAACCAGAGAGCCATTCTGAAATCACAGAAGACTGTTCTGTCCACATACAGGCAGGTTGAAAGTGCTGGGGAATTACCAGCAACAACCACAAGTTAATGATTAATAAGAGTTTGTACCTATACACCTCAGGGCCCTCTCCTTTTAGATGGAATAATTTTCAGACATGCTTACATCACTTACCAGAGTTGCTCTTTGGGATTAATCTCTAACTATCCACTCTCCTTCCTCACCCCCTTGCTAGTACTCATGGACTAAAGAAAAATAAACTATCTCTAACCAATTCTGGTCTTAAGCTGTGCTGCTAGGAAACTTGAACTAAGCCCATAGTATTGCAGTTAGAAAAGGTATGCTATATAATATCAACTTTTCAATATTTCTGAACAATTGTTTTATGTCCTAACACATAAGAAAATTTTAATAAATCCTCTATGCAAGCATAAAATATTTATTCCTTAATTACTGCTGCAGATATCTGTTAAGTTTTTAATGGATAGAGATTTATTTTGTGGTTGAGATACAGAATTCTATTTCAACATGAGATCAGTTCTTTAGTGAGATATATTTTAATTAAAATATAATGGAGATTTGTAAGTTTTTTTCTTATAATTCTTTTTTTTTAAAAGATTTTATTTATTTATTTGACAAACAGAGATCACAAGTAGGCAGAGAGGCAGGCAGAGAGAGAGAGGAGGAAGCAGGCTCCCTCTGAGCAGAGAGCCTGATGTGGGACTCGATCCCAGGACCCTGAGATCATGACCTGAGCCGAAGGCAGCGGCTTAACCCACTGAGCCACCCAGGCGCCCCTTTTCTTATAATTCTTAAGTTTTAACTTTACCTATCTGGAGGCTGTGTTATTATGTAAATATAGATTCGGAATAGTTATATATTCCTTATCAATTGATAAATTCTCCCTATTTTCCTTTCCCATTAACTATTCAAAGGTGCAAGTTATCCCTTACACCGTTCTAGAGGAAACCCGTCTTCTAAGTGAATATGGCAACTTAATTTGTTATCTCTCTGACTTTGCTGGTAAGAGGTGGCCAGTGCAGTAACACACGGCATTGCTTTTCTTTCTATTACTTTTTTGCCACCCTCCTTAAAAATAAATAAATACACATTTTGTGTTAGAATGATTTAGGTTTATGGAAAAATTATGTAGTGCAAAGAATTCCCATATATCCCATGCCAGTTTCCCTTCTTGTTAATACCTTACATTACTACAGTAAATCTGTTACAATTAATGAGCCAATACCAAGACACTATTGCTGACTGAAATTCATAGTTTATTGAGATTTCTAATACCTTTTTCTGTTCCAGAAGCAGCATCATTGATCATTTACTGTTTACTTTTGCCTATTTCAGCATATAATTGGAATCCTACAGTATGTAGACTTTTCACACTGGCTTCCTTCACTTGGCAGTATGCTTTTAAGGCTGCTCTTCGCAGGTCTTTTCATGGTTTCAATAATATCCCATTATATGGATATACCACAGTTATCTATTCACCATTTAAAGGATGTGTTTGTTACTTCTAGTCTTGGGGGTTATGAATAAAGTTACTATAAACATTCATGAGAAGGTTTTGTGTGGACTTAAGTTTCAAATCTGTTGGATAAATACTGAGGAGCACAAGAGCTGGATTGTACGGTAAAACTATTTTTAGTTTTGCAAGAATCTGCCAGCCAGTCTTCCAAAGTGGCTGCCCATTTTGCAATTCTACTAGCAATGAATGAGAGTTCTTGCTGTTCTGTATCCTCTCTAGCAATTAGTATTGCCGGTGTTTTTTAGAAAAGTATTATTTTAGTTATTCTTATAGGTGTGCATTAGTATCTATTATTGTTTTAATTTGCAATTCTTTAATGACAGGTAATAACATGTCTCTTTATATGTGCGTATCTGTATATCTCCTTTAATGAGGTGTCTGTTCAGATCTTTAATTGGAGATTTAGATTTTTAATATGGACGATCTATTTTCTTATTGTTGAGCTTTAAGAATTCCTTGTATGTTTTGGACACAAGTCTGTAATAGTTAATTTTATGTCACTATGATTGAGCTATGGGACGCCAAGATATTTGGCCAAACATATATTTGAATGCATCTGTGAGACTGTTTTTGCATGAGGTTACCATTTGAGCTGGGAGATCCAGTAAAGCAGATTGCTCATGCTAATGTGGGTGGGCTGCATCCTTTCAGGTGAAAGCTTGCTAAAACAAAAGGCCATCCCACCAGGAGAGGAAGACTCTCAACCTGTCTTCCAGGAAGGACATCAGTCTTCCACCTTCAGATTCAAACTTGGACTGGAACTTACACCACTGACTTTCCTGATCTTCCAGCATTCAGACTCAGACTGGAAACAAATCATCAGCAATCGTGGGTCTCCAACTTGCTGACTGAAGATCCTGGGACTTCTCTCAACTTCTCAGGCTTTATCATCCTATGAGTCAAGTCCTTATAATGTGTGTGTGTGTATATATATACATGCACGCTTCCTATTGATTCTATTTTATAACTGGTTCTATTTTACATTGTTCCTAATATATATCACTATTAAAAGATTTAATATTATACATAATAGAATAAAAATAAATATCCTATATATACTAATAGCATATATAAACATATATACACACACATATCCTCTTGGTTCTATTTTTCTGGAGAACACAGAGCAATATAAATCCTTCACCAGGTATGTGTCTTGCAAATACTTCTTCTAGTCTATGACGTGTCTTTGCATTTTTCAACAGTGTCTTTCACATAGCAGCTTTTAAATAACAGTAAAGTTCTACTTAATCAGTTTTTGTTTCTTTCCTGGGTCTTGTTTCTAGCCTTGTAGCTAAAAGCTCATCTCCAATCCTAAGTTCACAGATTGT
The DNA here is from genome assembly GCF_011764305.1 of Mustela putorius furo. NCBI lineage: Eukaryota > Metazoa > Chordata > Mammalia > Carnivora > Mustelidae > Mustela > Mustela putorius. Next base: position 3,143,825 of record NW_025421294.1, read on the forward strand.
TCTCTCATAATGTCTTCTACAGTCTTTATAGTTTTTCATGTTACATTGAGCTACATGACCCATTTAGAGTTAAATTTTGGGGAAGGTTTAAGATCTGTATCTAGGTCCCTTCTCGTGCAAATGGACATCCAGTTGTTGCCATCCAGCATCACTGCTGAGAAGACTACCCTTTCTCCACCGGATTGCCTTCTCTCCTGGGTCAAAGATCAGCTGGCTGTATTTGTGTGTGTCTTTACTCTGTATTACTCATCTGTTTCTCTTTTCTTTCACCAACACCTCGTTGCCTTGATTACTATAACTTTATAGCAAATTTCAACATCAGGTATCATGGGTTCTCCAACTTTGTTGTTGTTGTTGTTTTTAAACAGTTTTTTTTTTTTTAAAGATTTTTTTTATTTATTAATTTGACAGAGAGAAATCACAAGTAGATGGAGAGGCAGCCAGAGAGAGAGAGAGAGAGAGGGAAGCAGGCTCCCTGCTGAGCAGAGAGCCCGATGCGGGACTCGATCCCAGGACCCTGAGATCATGACCTGAGCCGAAGGCAGCGGCTTAACCCACTGAGCCACCCAGGCGCCCTTTAAACAGTTTTTTATGTCCTTTTTTCCCCTCTCGTTTTCCTGTTATGTGTTAGCACTCACCAAATAAAGGGTTGGCACTGGAGTTTTTGCCTCATGTTTTGCTTTCTGAAAGAGCATAAAAATGAATTTATGCTCCGTGCCCCTAAATTCATATGTTGAAGCCCCAACCCCCAGTATAGATGTATTTGGAGACAGGGCCTCTCGGGAAGTAACTAGAGTTGAGTGAGGTCACAAGAGTGGGTCAGTAATCTGGTAGGATTAGTGTTTTCATAAGAAGAGACAACAGAGAGCTCTGTCTCTGTCTCTGTTTCTATGCCTTCCTCTTTTTCTCTATTTGTGCACGCTCTGAGGAAAAGCCAAGTGAAGACATAGTAAGAAGGCAAACACCTACGAACCAGGATAGGAGGTCTCACCAAAAACTGACCCTGGCAGCTTCTTAATCTTGGTCTTCTAGCTTCCAGAATTGTGAGCAAATAAATATCTGTTGTTTAAGCCACCCAGCTTGATATTTTGCTATGGCAGCCCAAACAGACTAAGATACCCAGAATAAGACAATGAGGAACTTTCGTAAAGATCAAATAGCTGGGTTTTGTTTTTTAAATCCAAACTAGTGATCCTTGTCTTTCAACTGATGAGATAGCTCATTTAAAGTTAGTCTATTGCTGACAGTTTTCGTATTTATCACTTTATGACTTCTCTCTCACATATTTTTCTTTTTTTTTCTTCTTCCAAAACAAGCATTGGAATGACTAGTTTCCATAATTCTTTTTTTCCTTTCAGTTAGGAAATTATACATTTAATCTTTATGGTTTTATGGCCTCTCCATTTATTTAAAAAAATGCATGCCCGTCTGAACAAAGTACAAGTGTATAAAAAATTTTACCACATTTCCAAATGTTACCGGTTTAGAAACTGGTAAAGTTTAGAATGGTAACTATGATTACCCACTCCTTTCTTATATGTCACTTTTCTCAAAATTTTAGTCCAACTTGATTTTTATGAATACATTCTTCATAATTATTTTCATTTTTCATATTATTAACATGTGTTTAGGTTTATCCTATGTTTGCCAATTGTTTTGCCCACTATTGCTTTTGGAAATCCTCTTCTTCCTTCTGGGTTCGATTTTCTTCTGAGGTAAATCCTTGAATAACTGCTTTAGTGAGAATATGTGGGTGGTAGTGCCTCTGTGTCTTCTTGTGTGTCTAAAATTGTCCTTACTATACTTCCACCTCTGATTGATAGTTCAGTTTATAATTCTTGGTTGACAGTTATTTTTTCTCGGCAACAAGAAAATATTATTCGGTTGTACCCTGGCCTCTACTGTTGCCATGACAAATCTTGCCAGTAGTTTTTTTCTTTATTTATTTTACTTGAAACATTTTGTTGTTGGACCTAAAGATACGTTTTTCACCATTTGTAAAATTCTCACCCATCTTTATTTTACTATTTGACTCTTCATCATTCTTTTTCTTTATCATCTTAAACTCAGTGGACATATATTAGATCTTCTCATTAATTCCCTCATGACACTGAATCTTCCTTTCAGGGTTTTAATTTCTTTACCTTTCTCACTTACATCTTGTCTTCATTTCTTCAGACCTATGTTCTGGTTCAGTATTTTTTTTACTTCAGCTGTTTCTAATATGTTTCACAAGTTTATTGCTTAATTTTAAAAGTCATATTTCATTTGCTTTAATCTTTTTTGGTTGTTTATTGTGTATTTTTATAATTGATTATTTTTATAACTTTATTTGAACACAATTAGTTTATATTGTCTTTTAAAATGTGCTATCATATGAAAAGATTATCTTCTTTTTTTTTAAATTTTATGTTTTTAAGATTATCTTCTAATGTGACCTGTTTGTGTCTTTCATTCCTCCCACACTCTGCATTATTTTCTTGTGAAAGAGCTCAGTGTGAGAGATACTTCATCTATGGGAGTCATGGACACATATGCTGTGGAGTGGTGTTGTCTCCACGTGTAAGAAGAACCCCAGAATTATCATTGGTACAGGAGCACAATGATGTTAATTTCTCAGTTTGGGGACTCCTAAACCTTGAGGACTTTGAAGTAGTAGAAATTTAAACCCCACAATTGTGCATGGAAGACCCAAAGTACAACTCTCCAGGAATTTGGGCAGAGATAGATAAACTTCCTGTTGACTTCCTGCGTCACTGGTCACAGTTCATTCAATCTTGTTTTTTTGTTTTTTTTAATGGAACACTTCACGAATTTGCCTATCATCCTTGCGCCGGGGCCATGCTAATCTTCTCCGTATCATTCCAGTTTTAGTATATGTACTGCCGAAGTGAGTACTCAGTCCTGTATTTTACTAAGGTATAGACCTTCTAGGTTTCCAGCTCTGCCCTCATGGGCTTGCAGACTTTATTCTGTTCTCCTGAGCATCTTAAAATTAAAGCTCTTAGGTACTTAAAATTAAAGTACTTAGGTACTTCATACTAATCCCGATCTCTCTCACACACACCCACCCAGGATTAACCAACAAGAAGAACCTCACCTGTGCCTACTGGGATTATGCCCTGCTTCCCAGATTACCTGGCATGTGGGCATTTTTTTTACTATTCCTGATATTTCAACCATACATTTTTGAACCATGTTATATTTTATGTGCTTGGGGAAGGGATTCAGGTGATTGAAGTCACATTATTTATGGAATAGGAAGCACCGAAACTCAAGTTTGCATGAATATAGAGAAACCACACCCCAATTTGGGGCTCAAATTAAGATGTGGAATACCTTAATTATATTTTATGTTCACTAGCTGTATCATATGCCAATTAGAACTCATTGCTTTTTGCCCGGAGGATGTGAGATGGGATGGAGTTTCACAGCTGTTCAAACCTCCTTTAAAGAAGCAGGAATATATTAATGACACGTGAAGGAAGAGACTGGCAAGAAAAGACTCTTCCTGAGTTGATAACACACGGATGAAGTATCTGTCTCTTCATTAGTTTATAAGCATCTTTAGGAGAGGGAAAGTGATATATTTATCTCATCATCTGTGCAGGGGAGCATTGAACTTGTTGCATGGCAGGTGCTAAACAACTTTGGAAACAATAAAGGAAGGAGAGGGTGAAGATGGGAGAAATAAAGGAAAAAATAAAGAAAGAAGGAAGGAAAGGGAGGAAGGAAGGGAAAAACGAGGCAGCTCCTATCCATCATTATAATACCCATAGAGAAAAAGAAAACCTAGCCCACTTCCAGAAACTGGGTACTTGGAGCATAAATATAGGTGTCCTTGAGAATGACTCCACATTCTTAAAGTCCAAGTCTTGAAGAGATCATCAATATAATTAAAGATTTAGCTGCTTGCAGCAGCAATGACGTAAGACTCTTAAGCTACATGCCTGAACTAGAGGAATTTGTGTTTTCAGTACAGTACAATACTTCAACGCTTCCACAGTGCTGAGGAATATGCTGCCATGGCAGCAAATCTGAATACGTGGATGAGTAAAGATTTCTGAGCTGCACCTCTGTTTGGAGAGTTCTATGTCTTCCTTTCTTAATGACCTAAACTTTGTTTTCATCCCAATAAATTTTTACAAATTTTCACATCTTTTCTTTTGGCAAAAACTAAGTTTCAGAAACAGGTAAAATGGTAGAAAGCTCTCATTTTTCCCCCTACTATTGCAGAGACTATCAACTATATAAATGCTTCTTTTCAAAGGGGAGGAGGTTTTATGACTGAATAGTAGTTTCAAAAACCTCTTTCCAACTGAGGGGGAAATGTTCTTTGCTTGGACATTAAGACACATTAGCCACATCCAAATGAAATAATAAGTGTGAAAGCACGCTGAGAAACAAGTAGCCTATAGAGTCAGTACTGTATTAATGTGGCGAGCATTACACTCTGTGCTAGGAAATGGGACACAGAGAGAAGCATAGGCAGAAACTTGTGTGGCGTATAAAAGTAATAATCTACTCCACTCAAACTGTTCACTCTATATCTTAGTCCAGGCAAACAAAATACCACAGACTTCATGGTTTATCAACAATGAAAATTTATTTCCAATAGTTCTGGAGGCTGAGAAGTCTAAACTCAAGGCTCCAGCAGATTTGATATTGGTGAGAGTCCGTTTCCTTTTTCTACACCATCTTCATGCCCTGTCCTCATGTGGCAAAAAGGAGGCAGGAAGCTTTTTGGAAACTCGTTTTATAAGGGCACTGTGCCCCTTCATGATCTAATCACTTCTCAAAGACTGCATCTACAAACACCATCGTTACTGAGGACTGGGTTTCAACATATGCATTTTGGGAGAGCACAGACCTTTAGGCTGTTGCACTGTCAAACATGCAAATCCCTGCCCCAGAGGTTCAATGCGGGTGACTTGTAACAGTAGAATAAACAAAGGCTCTGAGAGGACCCCTAGCAAGGAAAGGTTAGTGTCACTGACCTGAGTGCACTTGATTCTCAATCGCTTGATTCCTTTTGGGGATGAGGGTGGCCACTTGGTCACAGGATTTGAGTTGCTCTTGATGTCACTTCTTTTTTTTTTTTTCTTTTAAAGATTTTATTTATTTATTTGACAGGTAGAGATCACAAGTAGGCAGAGAGGCAGGCAGAGAGAGAGAGAAGAGGAACCAGGCTCCCTGCTGAGCAGAGAGCCCAATGTGGGGCTTGATCCCAGGACTCTGGATCATGTCCTGAGCCAAAGGCAGAGGCTTTAACCCACTGAGCCACCCAGGTGCCCTTTCCTTTAATGTTTTTAACATAATTCTTAAAATAGCTTTATTGGTTCCCCATCAAGGTAGCACTGTTTCTTGAAGCATGATCCATAAACCTCTGGAATCTAGTGATTCCAGGAAACAGAGTCAGTTCTGCAGTTTAGAAGTTAAAGCAGTGATAATAATATACTAGTAATGTCATACCACAAAATGTGTACAAGCTTCTATAGTTGCTAGCAAACATTTTGCTTCACATTTGGCTAAGATCGCTGAATCATTTCTCAGCTTATATGGAAAATATATGAAGAAAAACTAATCAACATACTATTATGCCAATATTAAAAAGGCATGTTATCAAAAGAGGACATTTTAAAAAGCATTAACAAATAGTTAAAAATGATTCATGAGGGGCTGTAGCAACATTTTTCTACATATGTCTCCAGAGCCACAGGAAACAAAGGAAAAAATAAATTGTTGGGACCATATCAAAATGAAAAGCTTCTTCACAATAAAGGAAACAATCAATAAAACTAAATGGTAACCTACAGAATGATAGAAGGTATATGCAAATGACATATCTGATAAAGGGTTAGTATCCAAAATATATAAAGAGTTGATAAAACTCAACACCTCAACAATGAATAATCCAATTTAAAAATGGGCAGAAGACATGAACAGACATTTCCCCAGAGAAGGCATACAGATGTCCATCAGACACATAAAAAGATGCTCAACATCACTGATCATCAGTGAAATGCAAATAAAAACTATGAGACATCATCTCACACCTGTCAGAATGGCTAAAATCAATACCAAGAAATAACTGGTGTTGGTGAGGCTGCAGAGATAAAGCAACGCTGTGCATTGTTGGTGGGGAAGCAAATTATGGAAAACAGCTACTATGGAAAACAGTATGGGCACTCCTCCAAAAAGCTAAAAATAGACCAACCTTATGACCCAGCAATTGCACTACTGGGTATTTACCCCAAAATTATAGAAATACTAATTCAAAAGGATAGCTGCATCCCAATGTTTATAGCAGCATTATCTACAACCATCAAATTATGGAAACAGCCCAAGCGTCCATCAAGTGATGAATGGGTAAGGAAGATGGGGTGTGTGTTCAGACACAGACACACACACACACACACACACACACACACATGCCCCCATACACACATACACCCCTACACACAGTGGGATATTATTCAATGATAAAAAAAAAAGTGAAATCTTGCCATTTGCAACAACATGAATGGCGCTAGAGAGTATTATGTTAAGAGAAATAAGTGAGAGAAAGACAAATACCTCAGGATTTTATTCACATGTGGGATATAAGAAACAAAGTAAATGAACACATAAAGAAAGAGAGAGAAACCAAGAAACACTCTCAATAACAGAGCACTAATGGGTACTGGAGGGGAGGTGGGAGGGGGGAATGAGTGAAATAGGGCTGGGATTAAAGTGGCACTTGTCATCATGAGCACTGGGTGATATATGGAATTGTTGAATCACTATATTGTATACCTGAAACTAATATAATGTTGTATGTCAACTAACTGGAATTAAAAACTCAATTTAAAAATAAAATATAAAAAATATAAATAAATAAATTAACATGTTCATCTTAAAAAGATGTTTCATGAGGTAGGTGTGTTGGGATCAGGATCAAAAGGCATCATTTATATATGCTGCTGTGGACTTTAAAGGAGACTGCTAGAACTCCACTGTTTGTAAAGTGAACGGATAGCAGAATATTTTCTTTTCTTTTTTTTTAAAGATTTTATTTATTTGGGAGAAAGAGAGAGCATGAGCAGGGGCGAGGGTCAGAGGGAGAGAGAGAAGCAGACTCCCCACTGAGCAGGGAGCATAACATGGGACTCAATCCCAGGACCCTGAGATCATGACCTGAGCCGAAGGCTGACAATTAACTGACTGAGCCACCCAGGTGCCCCCAGAATAGTTTCTCATCATGATCTAATATTGAAGAAAATGAGGAAACTTGATTTAATTATGCCCTGACCTATAAGCATACATCTGTTTTTGTCCAATGAACAGAAAAAAAAAAAAAGGCAGCAAGCATGAAAATCTTTCTATTTTCCATTAAAATATAGGACACTTACTATGACCCTGCTACAAATATTCCAACTCAGTATCCTGTGACAATATTCTTCAGGGTTGAGAAGATAGCTTATGAACACTGAGTTTTAAACCGTTAACTTACTGCACTACATGAATCCACAGACCGTGAAAGGTTTGTAGGAGCGTTTAACAGATATCTTGTGACTGAACGGGGTCAGACCACAATGAAGGCTATGCTCCTCTAATGAAGCAAGTCTCATATGTCTACCAAAATGAACAGAAGCAGTGAAAGAAGCAGTGACTGGAGTGAAAAGAACATGGTAATGAAGTATTTTTTTATCTTATACTGGAAGAGGATACACCAAATTTCTGTGGACAGCACCCCCTTTGCTGCTGGTTGTGACCCTTCTTCCTAATGCTTGGCAAAGGAAGACACCCAAGGGTCCTTTGCGGGGAGTTACTAGAAGATGAAAAGCAAATGTCATGCTAATCTCAAAACACCAACTTCTCTGCTTTGTTATTTTGAACTTACAATTCAATGTATCTTCATGGAATTAAATGGTCGGTTACTTAAAGCTTGCTATGGGTTGAATTGTGCTCTCCCCCAAAGGCATATGCGGAAATCTTCATTCCGGGTATCTGAGAATAGCACCTTATTTGGAAATGGGGTCGTGACAGATATAATTAGTTAAATTAAAATGAGATCATCCTGGAGGAGGGCGGTTCCTAATCCAATAGGACTGATGTCCTTACGAAAAGGGGAAATCTGGACACAGGCATGTGCGCGCGCACGTGCGCGAACGAACACACACACACACACACACACACACACACACACACACGGGAAGAATGTCATGTGATGAGGAAGGCAGACCTGCCGCAAGCCAAGGAACGCAAGTGTCAGCTAACTACCAGAAGCTGGGAGAGGGCAATGGAACAGATTCTCTTCCCCAGCCCTCCGAAAGAACCAGCCCTGCCAACAGGTTGATCTCGGACTTGGAAGCCTCCACAACTGTGATACAAACTTCCGCTATTGAAGCCACCCAGTGTGTGGCACCTTCTTAGAGCATCCCTAGCAATGATTTGTATGTAGCAATGATCAATACAAAGCTTGAGGAGGCAGAAATGATATTTTCCATCCTGCATTAATAAAAGTGCAGCACAGTTGGTCCACGCTTCAGATTTCTGCCAGCACAAAACCTCACCTCATCAGAATCACCACAGGGAGGAAGAGCAAACAAGCCAGTGTGTGTATGCAAACGCATGCTCACTCTTCTGAAGGCACACTGCTTAATTGAAACATGTTTCCAAAGAGGCGGAAGAAGGGATATCGTATTTAAAACAAACACTGACCCCCGTTGCTAAGTAAATGCCTCACAACATTACTATAGGATCAGACCCGAAAATGAAGTCAGAATTAGGCAGTCGGGTTGAATGCTGTCTATTCAGCAGGATAGACAAAGAGAAAGAGTTGCATTTTGTAAGATAATTGGTTGGGGATGTGCAGCAGGCGTTTGAAAACCATGTCAGGACATTTTTGCATATCAGAAAACAATCTCATTAACACACTTCATGAGACACTTGTGTAGTCAAAGAATTTTAATTATCCCTGAGGCCTGGGACAAGGAGTACGCCACAAACCACTTCCGTGATAGAAAAAAAAAAAAAAATCTTTGTATTGCCATCAGCAGTGTCAATCTCCTAATTTCATCATCATTAATATTTCATCACTGTTTCACTGGAATAATTACTACTTTGTACTACGAGTAAAAAAGATGTGCTTATGGAAATACGAGATATGAACAGCACACTTCCTTCATTCGACTGATAGAGTGGAATCTACTGAAACTGGGAACGGAGACAGGGTATGAAAGAAAAAATTACTGATTTCTTGTTTGTGGTTTTCAAATTTGTACAAAACCCAAAGGATAAAAAACAACCCAAACAACAGTTAAGCTCCCCAAACTTGGTCTGGCGGTTTGGCTCATGCCATTTGCACTGAATGAGACACTGGGTTCCACACAGCTGACTGAGGAGTTTTTGAAATTACTGCTCCTACTCTAACCCCAGATTCTTGATCGGCCCCACCTGCACACCCACTCAGATGTGCGCAGCTCCAGACTCCTTCTGAGCTATTCAGACAGAGGACAGAGCAGCCCACCCACTCACCCAGACCCTGAACAGCCTCACTTCCACAAGCTGTCTGTTAGAATGAACACAAAGGGGACTCACAGGGCCCTTGCTCCTTCACCCAACCCCTTTAGGAGCACTGCTCTGTCATTTTAATGGTAGACCTGCGAGCCACAAGCACTCTGTTGTGACAAGGTGGGGAGTATGCGGCTCATCTGGGATCTGATTGGCAGAACAGCCTTAGTACTTCATAATAGTGCTTAGAAATGCTTACAGAACACCGTGTTTTCCACCTCAGTATAAAACACACTGAGTGAAGCCATGAGCCAACCCACCCCAGAGCTCGGAGGCACCAAGATGATGCTTCCATTTCCCCAAGAAAGGCAGTCTTTCTCTTTACTCCAAACACTACAGAAGAGGCATTACAGCTAAAAGGAAATAAGAGAGATGTCAATGAAATGTGAAGAATTTAGGGCTCTCTCAAATATAAGAATGGCTTGTCTTTCTAAGAGAATTCAGAGTCCCCTAGGGGAATTTTAAACAATGACAATATAGATTTATCATTCACCCTTTTTGGAATATCTAAATTCAGTGCACTTGGAAAGATCTCAAAGAAACCTCTAAGAATACATGGTGCCTCACGGTTTATGTCGTTCCTGTTCTTATGAAATCCTTGTGGATTTATGGAGAAAAAAATTAGTTTTTCCAAATCAATTATGAATATCTCCTATCCCACCTATGGGTGCTCTTCCTTTAGGTGTTTTTGCTGCTAATCCTCTTTAATCTCCTCTTTCTTCTCTGTGGTCTTGCAAAATTGCCTCTGCACTATACACACAGCTTAATACTTTCTGCCTTTGAGCTTCCTATGTTCACATGCAGAGAGAGAGATCGAAGAACTTACCCCATCACTGCACCCGTATCTTGTTTTGTTTGTATTGTTTATCTTGGTTGGTTGGTTTGTAAACTGAAGGAAGCATTTTCATGTTCATACATATACAGAAATAGGGAGAAAGAAATAGTGTAATTAAATAAGGACTCACTAAGAAGGACACATTCACAGATAAGATGGAAAAGTCAGATTACTAAAGAAATAGAGCTATGTCAATTGCAACTCCAAACTTAGGTGGGGACTACAATGCCCTGGTGAGCGGAAGTTAAGCTTAGAAATCCCTGAAACCTCCTTCCCAATTAAAGTACAGATTTTGTTGTGTGATTCTGTGATTGGTTCAGCTTGACTAGAAGTGGAGAGATAGGGAAATGTCATCTCTGCTCTCATGTTTTTCCTCTTTATGAGTCTCAGTGATGAGTAGGGCATGAATGAGAGCTAAGAGTCTTGGCCAACTGCAGACAATCTGGAAACTGTCTTGTTGCCACCCAGGTCTAGTTTTTAAATCATTTCACTCAATGGGCAAGGTTTGCTGAGTGTTCATAAAGGCAACCCTTTTCCATTCCAGCTGTGCCAGTAGCACTCATAATCACCATCTCCTTGATTCAAATGCCATTATTAAATCGTTCTTCTGCTGCATCATGAAAAATTCAGTGAACACTTATTACATGCCAGATATCATTCTAGATCTTGAGTTACAGCCATGAAACATCTGACAAATGTCCTTACCTTCATAAACTTAATTTGTAGTGAGACGAGATGGACATTAGACAAGTAAGTGGATGCTACAGGCAACCTGATAGTTGAAGCTGCTAAGGAGAAAAACAGAGCAGGAAGTGGAAAGGGCTAATGGGAGGGCGAGTATGAAAGTTCAGGTGGGATGGGCAGGTAAGAATGGCTGAGAAAAAATATCTGAGCAAAGGTCTAAAGGAGTGGGGAGGACTAGATGTGGATATTTGCAGGAAGAGGATTCTAGACAGAGAGAACAATAAGCACACAGGCATGAACATGCACCAGATAGAATTCTTCTCAAAGTATGACATCTTCCTTGTTCTACCAAAATAAATATCACATAGAATAAAACTCTGCTCTAAAAAGAGTAGCCAGCAACATGTGAGTCCTGCACCAATACCTCAGTTTATTCCGCTCAGCCACAATGTGATGGTATAAAATGCATTGGGATTTGGTTTGGGTCCCATCCACTTTATGTAGCTTTCTGTTTTTATGTTATATTGGTGTTACAGAAACACTTCGTCATTGGAAAGATGGAAACAAGACAAAAGTTTATCCAATAAAATGTGCAAGCTCCCCCATCCAACTTCCCCGTTCTAGTTCCCATCTACCTACTGATCTCATTCCTGAAGAAAACACTGTTAATTGTTTGACACACACTCATAAATCCTTTCTCTGTGTATTTACCTACATACATGATAAATGAAAACAGTTTTTTCATGAATGGGCCTCAACATTGTGTGGAAGATACAACTGTGTTAATACAGAAAATTATCTACCTCTTTCTTTTCAATGTAAGTGTGGTATTCCGTAGTATAAATTTGTTATAAATTACTTAAATTTCCCATTGATAGACTTAGAAAATTTTTTACTAATATTCTGTACTTAACTGATGGAGAATGTATGTGTTTTTCTAGAATAGACATCAAAAATTTAAAGGAGAAGGATAAAGGAGGGTTTAAACACAAATTTTTGGTAACATGTTCATTGAAATTTAATTCATTTACTATAAAATTCACTCACTTAAAGTACACAAATCAGTGGCTTTAGTACATAGTGCAGTCATTACCACAATCAATTTTAGAACACTTTCAAAACCCTAAATACAAATCTCCTATCTTTGGCCTTCACTCCTCAACCCTCTCATCATTTTCAGAAGTAGAGACCCATTCATCTACCTCTGTTTCTATGAAATTGTCTATTCTGGACACTTCGTATAAATGGAATTATACAACTTGTGGTCTTTTGTATCTAGAATCTTTCACTTGGCATAATGTCTTCAAGGTCCATCCACATGGCTGCATGCATTATTACTTCATTGCTTTTTATGGCTGGATACTACTCTTTTGTATGGATATACTTGAGTGTACTTATCCTTTCATCATTTGTTGGGTATTTGGATTGTAATCTGAGTTCCTAAAGTGTTCTGTTTTCCTTGGTCAGTCTAGCTATGTCAACTTCATTGATCTTTTCAAAGAACCACCTTTTTAGTTTGTTGATTTTCTCTATTGTATGTATATTCTTGGTGTCATTGATTTCCATTCTAATTCTTATTTCCTTCCATACGCTGGTTTTGGGTTTAGCTTGCTCTTCTTCTTCCAGTGTCTTAAGGTGGGTGTTTAGGTTATTGATGTAGGTATTTATTCTCTTTAAATATAGGTATTTACAGCTAAAAATTTCCCTCCAAATACTTCTTTAGCTGCATCCCATAAATTTTTAAATTATAATGTCTTTATTTTTATTCACTCAGTGTATTTTCTACTAATCTTTGTGATTCTTCATTGATTCATTAGTTATTTAGGAGTATGCTCTTTAACATCCACATCTTTATGACTTTCCCAAGTTCCTCTTTGTGTTTTGATTTCTAATTTTATCCTGTTATAGTTGGGGGGGGGCATGTACTGTATAACCAATTTTTAAAAATTTTTGAGGCTTCGTATGTGGTTTTTAGAAACATTTTTCATTGATATTATCAGACGACCCTCCCAATCAAGTACATAACTTCTCATTATATGATTGTTCAAAAATCTCCAAAGGTTTTATAAAAAACCAAAGTAAGGATATCTCTTATAACTCCTTTTCTGAATTGAGTTGGTTTATCATTAAAATAAGTTGAAATTATGGTATTCTTGTGGACACCACAGAATAATAATTAGAGCTCCAATTTGTGTAACACTATGGTCTGTGCATGTGTTACATATTTAAAATACAGTAACTATAATCTTCTCTATAAAATAGCTATTAACATTTCCATCTTGCAAAGCAGAAAGCTAACATTATTTAAGTAACTTGTCCAAAGTCACAGAAAAAATGAGAAAGAATTGGGATTAAGGCCCCAAATTATTTCTACCATCATACTCTTTTCCTAAGGGCAAGGAAAAATGATCACTTGGACCATTGAAAAATGCTTTTTCCTCACCTTTCCTTACTTCTGTAATAGCCAAAGACTCATTCAGACTCATGTTCTGGTTATTCTTGGCAGTCATAAACTTCCATTTTCCATTTCTGCTTTTACCTTTTTCCTCTTCCAGAAGACAACTGAATCTTCTAATTGGACAAGATGTTTACTGCCTCCTTTCCAAGTGAATTTACTAATAGTAAAAGGGATTCAGAGCCTATTTCACTTAATGCAAATAAACTAATATTTTCATATTAGTCCTTTCTTTTCTTTTGAATTTTCAAGTACTCCAGAAGCATGGTTCTGAATGTGTTGCTTTTATTTTCTCCATGAATCCATTAGATTGGCCAAGAGTTATCCTAATGAAAAATAACGTCATAAGGACCATTAGTGCGCATAAAGAAGCAGGGTGAGAGTAAGCTAGGTGCTACATTCTACAAAATATTTGGAAAATATTTTTCTTTCTTTTATAATGAACTTTGATCATCTTATTCAGCAATACTGAAATGTGGAAAATCAACTATAAAAAACACTGAATAATTGGACTGTGAGTTGCCAGGAGGGCAGTGTATTTTCTGTCTTCAATATACAGTACAGGACTGAAAACCCAGTAGGTGTTCCGTATGACCTGCCAGATAAATTAATAAGCAGTGACATTATTTCTGAGAGAATGTTTTCACTACCCACTACTGAACTTGTAGTCCTTACTATCCCTCCAAAAGGGTTTATTTATGTATCCTATTCATTATGTGCCTATTATGTGCCAGGCATCATGTGAGGAACTGTGTGTGGCCTCAGAAGTGACCTAAGCAGACACAGACACTGATTTTACAGATAGTCAATCATCAAACAGACACTGAGAAAATTAGATAAAATTGTGATATGTGATTCAATGGAAAGTATATGGTGCTAGAATATCAGATAACAGGCGATCCTCATCGAATTTGTGAAAGGTTTCCTTAAGGGGGTGGCATCTAAGCAGACCCTTGAAATAAGGGAATGCTATGCCAATGTGTTCTCTTAGGCCTGTACAATGGATTTTCTTTTTTAAAAATACTAAATTGCTCATGCCTTTACAAAGGGCATTAATTTCTAGTTATATACCATATCTCCTGTGTTGTTCTGATTGGTACATGGCCTGAGTAAAATTTATGTTATCTGCCTGGCCCCTGCAGTTCTCTGACTATGTGTTTTGATATAGACTCTTGAATCTTTAAAAAAAAAAAAAAAAAAAAGCAAGTTAGCTCAATCTATGGTAGATAGATAAATGCATTCCAGGGCACTGTCCAGTACATACTTATTTCCTGTGTGTGTATATGAAAGAATGTATCCTTACTCCTGAGATACTTTATTATTTTCAAAATATCAGGGGCATTTGGGTGGCTCAGTTAGTTAAATGTCCAATTCTTGATTTTTTGCTTGGGTCATGATCTCTGGGTCGTGAGATCTAGTCTCATGTCGGGCCCCATGCTGATGGTGAAGCTGGCTTAAGATTCTCTCTCTCCCTCTGCTCCTTCTCCCCACTCATGCACTCTTTCTTTCTCTCAACAACAACAAAAGAAAGAAAGAAAGAAAGAAAGAAAGAAAGAAAGAAAAAGAAAATACTGGATACAGCCCAACAAGTTCATTTTGTTTCATGAGACAATAATGGTCTAAAATGTTTAGTTTTTTTAAAAAGGGAAATATTTGGGAGAACTCAGAGGAAAGAAGAAACTAAATGCCCAGTTTTTCATTGTGCCTTAAACAATAATTACTCATCACAAAGAAAAGAGACACCTTTCTTCCCATTCTGAACTCACACTTCTTGTAACTTGCTCTTATAGCCAACTTCCTGTATGGTTGACTTTGACCTTCAGGAAGTCACAGTATGGGAACCGACAAGCAATGACTAGATAAATTACCCTACTGAACAGCATATATTCTTCCGACGGCTCTTCTGATTGGATTTCCAGTATTTACACCTTCATATTGCAAGGTCAATATTAGAAGAAAGTAAAATAAGAAAAATGGAAGACCAAGCAGAAGAGAAAGAATCACAGAATGAGAGAATTGGTTGGGGGCTTTGGGAGTTCATTCTATTGCAGCTAAACAGTTAAATTTTAAAGCTCTAAAATGGGACCTGGATCACCCTGAGCATCCCTCATGGATGAAGAAGAGAAAAGGACATGTATGGCAATTCAAGTAAGATGAGTTTGTGATAGGGTATAGGGCCCAAATGTCCCAGTGTCACTTCAGGCAATGTCACTGCAAACATCAGCATGTGATCCTGCCTCTCTGGGAAAGGCCACAATGACCTACTTCCTTGTAAGAATTTGGAAGTCTTTTTCATAGATCTGCCTTCTCACATCGCCTCCTTCCCCCACACTTCCCAACCACCCCATTACTGTGTTATTTAATAGGATTCATAAATCGGGGCTAGCGATGAGGCATCATTCAACATACTCTAAACCTAATAAAAATTCAAAAGAATAGTTTTTGGACGGGATGCTTTGTGGGCAGCTTTAGACAAACAGAAATACATAATAACCCTTGTGGAAAAAATTATAGTAAGTTACAAGAGTGGAGGAAGCCAGGGTAATTTGGAAACAATGTATGTTCCTCTGGAACAGACTTAACTAATAGAAGATACTTGATTTTGTTGGTAATAATTGCAACAGATTTCCATAATGAAGTAGGTGAAATGCTCCCATGCTTGGAATTTTATCCAGAATTGTTTTAACATGTTGCCTTTCCTTTACTGGTATTCTAGACTCACAGCACAGAGTTTCTCTAGGATACAAGGAACACTTGTATGGAATTCAGGATTGTTGAGGCTAGTTTAGGACACCTTCCAAAGGGGTCACTTACAGCAAAAGTATCAGAAGGATTTTGGAATCCACCCACCCATACCACAGTAACATAGCCTCTAACAAACAGGGTTTCTATCACTTTCTTAGTTGTTTGTCTACACATACACACACACACACACACACACACACACACACACTATTCTCAGAGCTTTCCCTAAAAACATGCATGAGGTCCTATTTGACCTATTTATATGGCTAGAGCAATCTGTTAGGTTGGGTTCTCTGACAGTCCATCTGTTTTTGCTACCGTTTAGTATTTAACATTAGTATGACTTGGAAATAGAATTTCAAAATCTAGTCCAGACATATAAGCAGAGACACATATCCTTTCTGTGGCTTTGTTGTAACCCTTCTAGAGGTAATAGGTTTTGCTGGGTATAGCTTGAGACTTATCTACTATTGTTCTCAGGCAGTTTCTGTGCCTCATTAGTCAGGAAAATTGAGAACCAGTTAGATTTGTAAAACAAACTGTTAGCTTCAAATTGCTTTGCATTTGTGCCACACGGGAAGATATTAGCAAGTTGGCACTGGTAACAGATCACCTCTTGTATCCCAGAGCCTAATGGCTTAGCTGCTGGCCATAATAACTTGCATGTTCTCCAATATACTGACTGGGGCAAGAAAAAATGCTGTCTGGCTGGGACAGACAGCCCAACTCCCCCTAGAGAATAAACATACTTGCTAGGTTTTTGTAGGAAGAGCTGTTTGAGAATTCTTCAAGAAAGGGGGAGAGGGTCATGATGAGCTGCAGGCATAATGCCAAATGGGTTCCTGCACCCCAGCTCATAATTCCCACAGCTGGTTACAGATGGATGTTTGTGAGGATAGAAGTGGTGGGACAAAGTGTGGCTGTTGGATAATTCCTTCTTAAGAGCTCATTCTGTGCAGAAAGTGAGAGAAAACCTTATGCAAACCTCTAACTTCAGAGCCAATAACCATGCAGGTATTCAGAAGCAAAAATGGCCTGCGCCGGGTACCACAACCATTCTGCACAAGCTTCTTGTCCATCCCTTCCACCTTCTCAGCCCTTGAAGTAGAACATCCTATAGAGAGCGGCAGCTGGAGATAACCTGCACATTACCATGCCTTGTGACAAACAGATGTTTAGCATCCAGGGTCTGAGACTAAGTTCTAAGCCCAGTCCAGCATGTCTACCTTACTGAGCTTCCATCTGTCCACATCCCTCCTTCTCTGGTCTCTTCCAGGACACTCGCCATCATTTAGATCCTCCGTGGTGATCTTCTTCAGCGATTCTTGCTCCTTCCACTGCTATACTACTCTTTCAGCACTTCCTGGTGCTCTGCAACTTCATACTTTCTTCAGCCTTATGCACAGACCATCAGAATGTGAAAATCATGGGATCTAGGATGAGGCAGAACTGGATTTGACTTTTTGCTTATTTGCTATGGCAGTTCAAGCAACATGCTTAACTTCTCACCCTTGCAATCCTTGCAGGATGGCTGGAATAATTAGCTTACCCTTCCTTTACCGAATGTCCCTTAAACAGCCTAAAGTAGGAAAATAAGAAAACACAGTCCCTGGCATGGAGGAAATTCATGTAAGTACGCTTACAATGGTAAGGCAATTACAAAATTACAATTACAAATTACAAATTACAATTTGTAATTACAATTACAAAAGTAATATTACAACACAGTCTGACCTGGGTCCCACACCCTCAGCCACTTCTTTCTGAGCTCGGTAAATACTGACCCATCGACTGTTGCTTCTGTGACTTTTGCTGGGCACCTAATTGCTAGTCCATTCTTGGTGTGCCTCTTGCAAAGTTCTCAGGCTGTAGTTTTGTCTTCTCCCCAGGCTAATGTAATCATCTGTGAGAATGTGAATGCCTCCACAAGCCTCAAGTATCAAGTGACTGTCACTAGAACAGTTCCTGCCCTGAGGAGATGTTGGATGACACCCTGAGCGGTCTCCACCTGCCATATGGTGTGGCAAATGTCATGAGGTCCTTGTCTCCTTCATTTCAGACCCAGGATGACAGGAACCTGATGCCACCTCTGTAATACACAACACCAATGGCTTAACTGTATTCAGGCCTTCAAATGCAGCTACTGTGAATGTGCTATCCTCACAGGTTCTCTGAAGTCTCCGCAATCTCAAAGAACTTGGATTTCCCAAGTCCATCCTCCTAAGTACAGCTCTCCAGTCCTGTGTTCATTGTGCTGGTTTTGACTTCTAGTTCCTAGAACTGGTTCTAAGTTAATAAGAGTGTTCCTGGTACAATTGCCAAATGACTATCCCTTCAGCATTTGTGGTTAATAAGCCCTAGCTAATAATCTCGCAATTTGAAGAAGCCTGTTTATAATTATTTATGAGTGTTTTGTCTATCTTAACCACTTTATGGAGAACTAAATACTAATTGCGTGTGTGTGTGTGTGTGTGTGTGTGTGTGTTGCTTGTTGTACAGTTTATTTATGTCATTAGGCAACAGCTCCCACAACATGCATGTCTAGAAGGCATTGTCTTTCTCTAGCTGAAGAAATTGTCTAATGTATTAACCACATGCATGGCTGATTGGTCAAATTAGTTGCTTTATACAAAAGTCCTTGTATAACAAGATTTTCATTTAGTTTCCTTTTCTTGGTCACATCTTTAAGGTTAGGTAAGCAACAATACAATTTATCCTTAACTTCTTGTAACTTTCATTTAGTATAAATTGTCTCATTAACCACTATGATACCTTTTTCTAGGATTGCACCTACAAATCCCTAAACAGAATGGTGAGAGCACACAGTAGAAGGCTGAGAAGAAATGATGAGTCCTTGTGCCCCATGGGGTAAGCCTGGTGTTGCCAGGACTTCTGATTTTTCAGAAATTATTAAAACAGACACTAGGAACCAAAAAACAAAACAAAAACCAAACCCCACAAAAACGAAAACAAAAAAACAATGGACCAGACTCATTTTATGGGATGACAGTTTACAATCCCTGATTTACTGTCTTAGATGAGTGTTCTAATATTCTTTACATAATGAAGGCCAAGGTACTTTGATACTGAGATCTATGCTGTCAGAGACTGAGGACATTTCATTATGCACATAACAGTAATTATTTTCATTTTATAACTTCAAACATAGAGTTTTTAGTGTCACTGGTTGATCTGTCAACCTTTCTGTCATGCCTGGAGTATATGAGATAGAGAGAAAGAGAGAGAGAGCGCGTGTGTGTGTGTAAATGATCTTCAGTTTTCTAGGCATTTTCTTATCAGAACTTTAGGACTTTAATTATTTCTACATTCAATTAATGTCTTAGGGGCTCTTCTTATTAAAGCCATGGAGATCACAGAATGCTGAATCTTCTCACAAATTTTCCAGACTTTGGCCAAAGAAATAACCGACTAACATTCTGGTTGACAGATGCACAGGTCTGTTTCTGAATACTTGATATGCATAGGGATCTCATCCTATGGCTGGCCTATCATGTTCCCCTGACTTTCATAGTGTTGAAAGGTTACAAGACTCTAAATTCTCCATTTCCATAATCATTTGTTTCCTTATAGTTTCTTGATGTGTGCTTAATTTTTTCTGTCCAGCCTAGGAAAAAAGAAACCATGGCCATTATGAACTAGCCCCAGTCTTTAGAGGTTTATACTGTGAGGGAAACTGAGAGCATCTTAATAGACTCATACTGAAGTAAATGCATGTAGAGGGGGAAGAGTGGAAGGGAAAAGCAAAAGGGAAGGAAAAAGACTTCATCCTTTAAAGAAACTTTGTTATCTTTGGCAAACACAGTTGGAACTTCTGCCTGGAGAACAACTGGAAGAATGTACACTTATCCAAAAAAAGCTCTAGCTCTCCCTGGTAGCCTTTACCCTCACAGGCTGTAGACAGTTTATTTAATGTTTCAAAAACATACTTCCTTTTTCAAATGTCTGGGTTAATTCTTAGATAAACCAGAAGAAATCTGATCTATCTCTGAGTAAAGATTTTGCTTATATTGCCCCAGCAGGATATTTTCCTATTCCATTAAATTTCAGGTTCTTTATCTTCAGCTGATCTTTTTTTTTCTTCCCCTCCCCAATAGATTTGCCAGGTTCAAAATTCAACAGAGAACTAAAATTGCTATAGCATTCACTGGGATCTTTATGCTTGGATCACAAGATGAGGGATACCGTCATACACCACTCAGATGCCCCCTTCAGGACCAAGGTACTCATTTCCTCAGCTGCCATGTTTGCTGACCACTAATGGTTCACAGCTGGGTCTCAGGTTAGTATTAGTGGACAAAGGAACCTAACATCCAATGACCGGGTCTGGTGACCTCCTTGCTTCAATTTGGGACAGCTCTGAGGCACCATCACAGTGCCAAAGATGCCACAGAAACCAGCTAACCAGAAACCACCTCTGTTGCAACCACATGGTGGTTCAATTTCTCCTTTACACAGCCCTGCTTCTCTCATTTCCTCTGCAAACTTCCTGCATACAAATCTCTACTGAGAGGCTATTTTCTGAGGAATTGATTTAAAAAAAAAAAAAAAAGAAAGAAAGAAAAGAAAAGAGAGTTGATACCAACAATGGTTCTAGGAAGCAGACTTTAAATTAGAATTTTTTGAATTAGATTATCTGCCAACCAGCTCAGCGAGGAAACCCCTTCACTAGTGGTAGGTAGAGTCCTAATAGCCCCTGATGTGTTGTACTGATGTGATTGCTCATTGCACCAGCAGAGAGGGGAAATGGGACATGAGCTAAAAAGAACACACTTGTTGGAGGAATATCTGAGGATAGCTTGAGAAGTATGGGAAAAGCAGTAATCAGTAAGCATATGAGACTTGATGGCTCTTCTGGTCTTACTGGTATATTGGATAGAGACAGAAAAATCCTGAAGACATTAATCTCTAACATAAGACCACCTATAAATGTTAAAAGGTCTCACTGGCAGCACAGAAAGACACTTAACTCTAAAAATGAAGGGTAGAACAATCTTAGAACCAGGCCCACTACTTAATTATAAGAGCAAGAGAGCTTAAAAGAAGGTTGAATTCTCAAGCCCCATCAGTCTGCTTCATAAAGATCAATTTCTAAACTTAAGGCTGTGTCTTAGATCTAGAGTCAGTGACAGAAAGAGAAGCCATGTTCTAATATGAAAGGACCTACAGCAGCATAGCAAGAATGCACAGGAGTATGTCTTCTAATCAGGAGGGAACAATATCCTCTTCCTTGAGTAACTATATACCGTGGAAAGGGGCATAACCAAATGTTTGGAGGATTCTTTGGCAAAGGTTCTATGGTAACACTAATAGCCAAGGGCTTAAATCATCAGCATAGCCCTTGTTAGCATTGTGCTGTCTGAGTGCCAGGTAATAAATGCAGTCATGTCCAATGTCTGGTTCACAAAGCGTCCAGTTAGTGGCCATGTCTCCATTCAGTAAATGTATTTCGATTTTGGAGGATCATGCTTAGTATTTAGCAGAAACCCTACATTGGTTCATTGGCTTATGGTAAAATAGCTATTATAAAGGGAAAGGCAAAATAGAAATTGATGAAACTGCCCCTTACTCCATTCAGGAGAGTAAATCAAAAAGACTTTTGCATCATTGAGTAGAATGCCAGTGGTTAGTGATTCCCTTAAACATGTAATGCGGAGGTCACTTTCTTATCCCTCTCTAGTTCACCAGTCCAGCCACTAGAAAAAGCAGGTAAATCCCAGCAGATGAGAATGGACTTCTACTACCTCAACCAAGAATTAACCTCAACTGTACAGCCTACCCTAGATTTGGTATTTCTGTTCAAATAGATTAACATGGCCTCAGGAATATAATTGGGCAGATGCATTCTTTTTCATCCCTCTCAAGAAGCAGGATCAGATGCAATTCCCTTTCAAGCAGGAAAGACAGTATTTAAGGTCTTGCCTCAGGGTTCTGTCAGTTCTGCAACTCTCTGTCATAATGTGGTGGGAGGGACATTCCACAGAATATCATGATGGCATTGGATTTGAGGGCCATCGTAAAACATTTTGCTCCTGAGTATGGGAGATAAACTCTTTGACGATTTGCATTTCCTCCGCATCAATGTAATTTTTAAGAGTAGAGGCCCAGGGCATATTTAGACATTCCTATAAGGAACAGGACAGATTATGGCATCTTACCCCTTCTCCTACTAAGAAGAAGCACATCTAGAGATAGCATATCTCACTCCTGGGCACACTGCTCTAATCCATTTACTGAACAACACAAGGCTGAGAGCCTCAGGTGGAACCCAAAGCAGCAAATAACAAGTCATGGTACAATCGGCACTGTGAAGTAAAATCCACAGACATGATGGTACCAGAGGCATCTGTGGCAAAAGGATACACTCTGAGGCAGTTATAGTCATCCCTTACAGGAAAATCACAATGCAGACTGCTACAAGTCTGGAGCAAGGTCATGCCATCTGAAATCTGGAAACGTACACACCATGCAAAATATAGCTCTTACTTTGCTGTAAGGCCCTGGAAGAGACTGAGCTTCTGACTTGGGCCACGAGCGACCATGAAGCCAAAATGTCCATTCTAGCTGGGTTCTTTCTGCCACGCCATGGGTTATAAGGTCACAGTAGTGTCCATCTACAGTTGCAAATGGCACATCCAGGATCAGAAATGAGCAAGGCCACCAAAGTAAGCTGCATAGTCCAGTAACCCAGATTATCATGCCATCAAACACTATTCACTAGCTTCTCTCCTTTAGCTCACATCTGTGACTGTACAAGAGTCCTTCAGACCATATGAAGCAGGGAAAGACAGGTTATTCACAGATGAGTCAGTTTGGAATGTAGGTACCCACTGAAAATTGACTCTTAACTGTACCACAGTCTTACTCAGGGATGGTCCAGAGAAAGAGCAGGGAAGAAAAATCCTACTAATGGGTGGAGTTTGGAACAATGTATCTAGACATTGACTCTGTGTAGAAAAAGAAATAGTTGAGGAAAGATAGATGTGGATTATTGGGCAGTGGTGAGTGGTTTTGCTGGTTGTTCAGGAGTCTGGAAGGAATAATCCTGAAAGATCAGGAAGCTGTAGGAAAACAACATGGGGCAGGGCCTATGGGAACAGGCACAAAGGGTGGAGATCTTTATCTTGCCTGCTAGTACTTTCCCAAGAGCAGCCACCCAGAAGGGTGCCTGTCACAGTTCTAGGCAGAGAATAAGTCATTGGGCAAAGATATAGACATTGGGAAAAAACAGGTAATTGTCCTTGTACACCAGTAGACTACAATGAATAAAAATAACTGTGTGAGACATACAGAGATATGAAAACTCCCCAAAATTCTCATTTGAGGTATTTTTTAATATACACAACCAGAAAAAAAATACATACAACTAGAAGCAAAAATGAGATAGGAACGCAGTATCATGTGACAGCCCAATCTTATATTGCTCTGTACCGTATAACTATCATTAGCACATGATGAGGGGAGTATCTTGACCTGGGGTTAGTAAATGGACCTTAGCATTGCAAGGGAAGTTTTTGGAAGCTGAGTATATTCCTTTCTTTCCAGATATTTTCTGGCTTTTTCTTCTGAATTTCTTTTAGAGACAACTGATACATTTTACCTTCTGTAAGATTTAAACTTCTTCTCCCATAAGAAGCATGCAGTTGAAAAAAAAATAAAACAACCCCAATATCTTAATGACTTTTATTGTTTTTATCTTAGGATGAATTTTTAGAATCCAATAGCTCAAGTTTTGCTTTATCTAGTTTTAAAGAATATTGGCTAAAATTTAGTAGTTTTAAAAATTTCAACTCTGGGGGCTCCTGGGTGGCTCAGTGGGTTAAAGCCTCTGCCTTCGGCTCAGGTCATGATCCCAGTGTCCTGGGATCGAGCCCCGCATCAGGCTCTCTGCTCTGTGGGGAGCCTGCTTCCTCCTCTCTCTCTGCCTGCCTCTCTGCCTACTTGTGATCTCTGTCTGTCAAATAAATAAAATCTTAAAAAAAAAAAAAATTTCAACTCTGTTTCTTTCCACTCTATGTAATTCAAATATAACTTTCAGATTTCTCCTATTTAAAAAGTTAAAATACTTCCTTCTAGTTTTTGTAATCATAATAATTACAATTTTCCTTACATTTTACCATATTTTAAGTCATTCTTACATGACAATATGATACTGTTAAAATAAGAAAAGTGCTATTTTTAAAATTAACATATAATGTATTATTTGCCCAGGGGTACAGGTCTGTGAATCATCAGTCTTACACAATTCACAGCACTCACCATAGCACATATCCTCCCCAATGTCCATAACCCAGCCACCCCATCCCTCGCACCCGCCTCCCCTCCAGCAACCTCAGTTTGTTTCCTGAGATTAAGAGTCTCTTACAGTAAATGTCCAATGGAAAAAGTGCTATTTTAAAATCAAATCCCCTCAAAACTAATCTAGACTTAATAAATTGGTTGATGAGTCTCATCAGTTCATAATATTTAGTAGGACTGTAACAGCATAAGAAGACTTGAAATGTAATGAATTCTTACAGTACACAGTAACTTAATAGATGTGTTCTAAAATTTAACTATTATCCTAAAAATCTATGTAGCATTCTCATAATGCATTCTGAGTTAAAAAAAATTTGTGTGTGATCAACCATGCCAAAAGTTAAGACCGAATTATCTTTCTACTTTCTATCCAAGAAGTATTACAAATTTACTATCAAGCAAAGAGACCGCTCAAAAGTATAGAGCCAAGAGACAAAGGAACAAAAAGTATTACAGAACTGTGTAAGGGAAATAAGTAAAAAATATGTAATTTTTTAGAAAAAATCATCTTTGAAAATATTAAAATGTAATGCTGGATTATTCAATTCAGAGTACCAGGTTGACTGGCTAATTAAAAATTAGTCATCTTCTTTTAACATAGATTAAAAGTGTTATAAAAAACAACACCCTTAAAGTACAAACAATATAGCATATAGTTGTTTTTTTATGTATTAGTAAATACTGAATGATGAAAGTTTTAAAAGCTTCAAGTCAAAGTCAGAGTCATCATAAAAGGAAAAATAATAGATTTGTCAACATAAAATTGTATTTTTATATGTGAAATAACAATGTTATCATCAATGATAGACAGAAAATAAAAGGGATATATTCGTAACATGTAACATACAATAGAGTCATTTAACTTAAAAAGAGAGATACCTAGGAGCACCTGGCTGGCTCATTTGGAGGAGCATGTGAATCTTCATCTTGAGCTCCTAAGTTTGAGCCACACTGGATGTAGAGATTACTTAAATTAATAAAAACAGAGAGAGGAGAGAGACGCCTATATACATAAAGAAGCAGAAACCATAAGAAATTCCCAAAAGAAGAATTACAAAAGAACAATAAAATTTTCACTCTCACTAGTAATCATAAAATGTAATTAAAACACAAATGAGATACTGCTTTTCTTTTCCTTAGCATAGGGATGAAGCTATAACAATTGAAGTTTTACATAAATAATGTAAGAACACATTATATAATATAAACTTTTGTATACTGGCAGATCATGAATTTGCTGAAAGAATATTTTATATTTGCAAATGAAGGTAAAGAATAGAAAATAATTATGGAGAGTTCTCATCTTCTTTTCTAAATTATAAGTTCTTTTCAGATTAAGTTCTGGGGAACTAATGTACAGCTTGATGATAGTAGTTAATAAAACCATATTACACACTTTAAAGTTGCTAAGAGACTAGATATATGTTCTCACCTCAAAAAAGCAATGGTAATTATGTGACATGATGAGGGTGTTAGCTAACACTATTTTGGTAAGCATTTTCCAATATATAAGTGTATAACATTAACAAGCTGTATACCTTAAACTTACACAGTGTTACAAGTCAATTATTATGTCAAAAGAGCTAGAAAATAAGTAAATAGACCTTTTTTTTAAGGTAGGGACTTCCTCTCATGCATTGTTGAAAAGGTATTTATCACTTACTGCCCATCACTGAACTTAAAATCTATCACAGTGGCCAGCAACCAAATATATAATATTTATCTGAATGAATTCATCATATCAGTTTCAGGAAACACGAGTTTTCAGTCCGCAGATTTCTATTTTCTGATTGTCCAGGTCTTCACCCTCAGGCCACACAGAAGGCTTAAGATTTTGCCAAAGGGGTGGGTGGGACTCTCTTGTCAGTCTACAGGTCCCCTAAGGAAACAAGACCGTAAGGTGTCCAGCCCAGGAAGGAGCCTCAACTTCTCAAGCAGGCAGGTCTCAGCAAGCCCAATTACACTAGTACCTTTCAGGTCAGCTATCCAGAGACTGCTCCTGACACATAAGTCACCCATGAATTATTCAATACATAATGCTAAAAGATTTTCCATTTTTATACATTACCAAAAATAATGCTGGAAGCTAAATTTAGTCTCCTATATTACAATCAACTTGTGTCAAACAGCTTTTATTTAAGGCCTACAGTTAACCACTCAATTAGGAAATGAGGTTGCATCAATTTAGGAGACCATGTCCCTAAACAGGATTGTCCTAGAAACTGCTACCAAAACATCAAAGGAATTAATATTTAATAAGAGCTAACATTTATTAAGTACATGCCAAATTCTAGATATTGTTCTAAGTACTTTGCTTATATTAATTAATTTATCCAATGAGAAAATTTTGAGGAAAATAAAACTAACCCAAAAGAAAACTGACTTGCCCAAGGTCACACTGCTAAAAATGGCAAGGCCAGAATTTGAACCCAGGTGATAAGGTTCTGAGACTATGTTCTTAACTGCTGAGCTATTTGATAAAGATAAAAGGGGAAAAAAAAAAGAATATGGAAGAATTAGTGTCAATTTTTCTGACTAAAAATTGGTCTAGCAAATATAGAGTTGGAAATTTATGATGCATTTAAATAAGTAAAATCACAATGTCAGTACTTAAGGGAGAACAAAAAGTTTCTAAGTCTGGAGGGATCTGACTAGGATGGTGAGTTAGACACCAATTGGATGAATTATGGTTGCCAGCGATTTGCATCTTCTAGTATGTACTAAGCCAACACATTAAGCCTCATTACCTCAGTTATATTGAATTACGTTCTGTAATTTAATGAAATGTGAAGTTAGACCATGAAGTGCAGTCATCAGCTCAAAGTGCTGATGTGTTCTCTGGCAACAGATCAACTGGAAAGACTAGATTCCCAATCATCCCTATTCATGGAGGTGATCAGACCATGACCTTGCCACATTTTGGTCCAAGTGCCAAATGCTTCTTTCTTTGTATCTTTTCTCAAAGTGGTTATGTTACAAGTCAAAGAGACAAATTATATTTTTATTGTTATCTTTTATCATTACTTCTCTTTTCCTTTTGATAAGAAGCCCATAAGTTGACGGATTGTTGGAAAAATGTAGCCCAAGATATTGAAGACTAATACAAGGCAGAGTCTTGCTTAAAAGGATGACTTTAGTAGAGTTAAGTGTCTTTGTGTGTTTTTTGGAAAGACTCTGGTACTTTGGTAATTAGATCCCATTAGATAAGCTGCAAGAATTTGCTTCAGGCCTGTTCAGGTTTGACTGTTTTGTTTTTTATTTTTCCTCTTTATTATTTATTTTTTTATAGATTTACTTATGTACATGCTGGGGGGGGGGTGGAAGAAGCACAGGGGATGGGAGAGAGAGAATCTCAAGAAGACTCCCCACCGAGGGTGGAGCTGACATGGGGCTCCATCTCATGATCCTGAGATCATGATCTGAGCCAAAGTCAAGAGTCAGAAGATTAATCAACTAAGACACCCAAGAGCCCCTACTCTTCTTTGCTTTTACTACAGCAAGAGGTTATAACAGTGAGGTTTCAGAGCACAAAAGCTGAATGGATACTCTAATATACTCTGAAAGTAAAATAAAGGCAGATATCAAAGGAGAGGTGGAAATAGGAGTGGCTTTTGTCCTAGAGTCTCATTCTACTTTCTCTCTGGTCAATTACTCCACAAATAAAGAGAAAGAATCAAGAGGCTTCCCTGACAACAGTAGTTCACAAAATGTGGTCCTTCAGCTATCAACATCAGTGACACCCAGGAATTTGTTAGAAAAGTAAATTCTTGGGTCTTCTAAATCTGAAACTCTGGGCAGGGGGCTGTCTCAGCAGTCTGTGGTTTGATGAGACTTCCAAGTGATTCTGATGTACACTCAAGTTTGAGGGCCACCAGTTGAGGCTATTTCTAAGATCTTCTCATATGTTGATCGTTAATAGTTAATAATTAACATTGTGAGAGTAAACAACTAACATTAACCGAACCATAACAGAAATAGGGATACAGTCACTATGAGTTGTCTTCTGCACAGAGTAGCACAGCGGAAGCATACTGGGCCCATGAGTTGTCTTCTGATGCATAGAGCTGTGTCAGGTCCTCACCGTAGGTCCCATTGGGTATCCCAAGTCAGGTGTCACATTCAGAGTTGAAAGTGACAGGAAACATCCCCTTGGTTGTCAGTGTCATTTAAGAAAGAAACATGCTTATAGATGATATTTGTACTCTTGCCCAGTTATTTACTTAAAACATATTCTTAAGAGTGGATTTTCAGAGACCAAAATCCATGAATATTGAAAAATGTAATCTGTTCTAAAGAGATCCTCCAGAACACTGTAACAATATGCATTCTTAACCCATGGGGGCAACATCAACACATGGGTTCAGTCTTACCCATTTCTCCCAATTGGCCAAAAAATGTGGCATTTTAAATGTGTTTCCCTCTGGCTAAATACCATGAAATAATCTGTCAGATGGATTTACTTATAATTCTTCTTTGAAGAGCGTTTCTTCATTTTTTTTTTTTTCTTATTTAGCCTCTTAGAAAATCCTAAAAGGTACTGATAGATTGTTGTATTCCAGGGATAAATTCTACGTTGGCATGATATACGTGCAAGTAAACACACACTTTAGCACACTCACAGGCACACAATGCTTTCCACTAACCCGAGTTTCTAGTAAACTAGGTATTTTTTCTTAAACTTTTTCCATCTGATTTGGGTATCAAGGTTATACTCCCCTGACAAAATAAGTTAGATTTTTTCCTCTATTTTTCTAACCATCTTAACAAGTTTATTTTAATAATATATGAATTACCTGTAACTTATAATTTTTGATAAAAGTTGCCTAAAAATCAGTTTGGACAGATGAGGTTTTTTTGGTGGGAAAATTATTTTTGGTATAATTTCACACTCTGATAGTTATCAAGCTACTGAGCTACTTATTATTGAGTTATTTGATAATTCATATTTTCTAGAATAATATTTTACAAGTAGTGACTCAAAAGTATGGAAGAAACCTGATTAATCAATTATAATAGAGAAATTCAAAAGCTATTGAGGTCTCTACAGTTGAATTAATCAAGTATGACTTTTAAAAAAAATCTATTTGAGATAATTTTGGGCTTACACAAAAGAGAAATAGTATAGAGTACCCATACACCCTTTATTCGTCTCCTCCTAATGTTAACATTTTATATAACCATGGAAACATTACAAAAACAAAAAAATTAATATTTTGCAATGCTATTAACTATAGATTTCATTTGGATTTTACCAGTTTTTCACAACCGTTTACTAGGATCTAATTAGTTGTCATGTTTCTTCCAATTTGTGACAATTCCTTGATCCCCTCCTTATCTTTTATGAACTTGATCTTTTGTGGAGTACCGATCAGGTGTCTAGTAGAATGTCCCTTCATTTGGTTTTGTCTGATATTTTCTCAGGATTGATGAAGCTTTTTCTTGGGAAGACACCAGAGAGACTTGCCCCTCACAGTGTATCCCATCGAGGTTTACAGGATATTGGTCTTACCAGTGAGGAGGTTAACGAGAATCATTTTTTTTTAAAGATTTCATTTATTTGACAGAGAGAGAGAGAGAGCGAGAGAGAGCAAGTGCACAAGCAGGTAGAGTGGCAGGTAGAGGCGGAGAGAGAAGCAGGCTCCCTGACGAGCAAGGAGCCTGATGTGGGACTTGACTCCAGGATCCTGGGATCACGACCTGAGCTGAAGACAGCAGCCTAACCTACTGAGCCACCCAGGCATGGGATTTTTAGGAATGGATGATACTTTGAAATTACACAATATCTTGTTTCTCTTAAACCTTTACCCAGTAATTTAGTAATTATTTATGGATGTTGCCTGCAGCAATTATTATGATGTTCTATGGTATTTTCTACCTTCCTCATTCCTTCTACATTTATTAATCAGATTTCTTCTGTAAGGAAGACTAATCCTTTCATCCTTATTTATCCATTCAGTTATTTATTTATATTATCATGAACTCATAGGTATTTGTTTATCTTCCCCTAACTTGAAAATCAAGCATGTCTCCAAGTAGCCAAGGTTACTTTTATTAGAGAATACTGTTTTGGAACCAGGATCTGGACTGTGGATGTTTTAATATTTTATAATCTGTGTATTTTAAAAAGGAATTTAATTCATTCATATTTTTATTGTGGAGAATGATATATTTTGAGAAATTTCTATGACCTTTTTATATTTCTGTTTACTATGCATTTTATTTCATTTTTCACATCCTTCCTACCTTCTATTGATGAAATTTTCTTTTTTTTTTTAAGATTTTATTTATTTGACAGACAGAGATCACAAGTAGGCAGAGAGGCAGGCAGAGAGAGAGTGAGAGAAGGAAGCAGGCTCCCTGCTGAGCAGAGATCCCAATGTGGGACTCGATCCCAGGACCCTGGGATCATGACCTGAGCCGAAGGCAGTGGCTTAACCCACTGAGCCACCCAGGCGCCCTGATGAAATTTTCTTTATTCTGGTTTTTTTTTTCCTTCTGATGACTTTGAAGCTGTGGCGTGTATTACATATTTAGTTATTACTACTAAATTTTTAATACAAATACGTATCTAAAACTTTTTCTAGCAAAGTCCAACATTATTCAGTTATTTCCAGTCCCCTTCTACACAAGGTATCCTTTCTACAACATCTATGCATTGAATTGTCCGCTTGACTGCTGCCCTGAATTTTACTTCAGCATTTAAAAAACTATTTAAGTAGGCACATCATAAGAGTACAATTTGGTCGATTTTCATATAATGAATAATTAAGTATACTTTGTGACATCATGAAGGTCAAGAAACAAAATGTTTATACACACAGAAGTTCTCACTAACTCTCCCACCTGGAAAGTACCTCCTTTCCCTGAACCCCACCATAGATTAACCATTAATTGACTTCTGCAGCACAGATTGGCTTTGACTTCCTTATATAAAAGGAATCATACAGCTTTTAGTTTTTCTTTTCAGCTTCCTTCCTTTAATGTTATTTTTGTGAGAGGAGTCTCTGTTTTTGCACAGAGCCAACAGTTCAGTCTAATTGCTATACACTGTTTCATTGTGAGTGTAGTACTTATTTATACATGCTACCATGAAGAGGCACTTGAGATCCAGCACCCATCACTTTTTAGAAGGACAAGCATTGTTTTATTATTTGTCTGAAGTAGAATGATGCCATCACCTAGGCTGGGTGACAGAAACCCGATGCTTAAATCAGTGTTGTGCTCAATGAGCACTGACATGGAGAAAAATGAAGAAATGCCTATATTTTACTATGATTTCTAGTGCTTTTTGGTCTTCCTGGCCCACCTTGCAGGAAGGATGGAACTTTAGGAATTGTGTTTGTTTCCATTAAGCAGTGGAACATTTGCTTGAACATCCTTCAGCTTAGGAACATTTGGAAAATTCTCCTTCCCTTTGGAATGCTGGCCAGGCCTGCATTCTCCCCTGCACTCAGGAAGAAATGTGAACTGCCCACTAACTCAGGTTTCTACAACCCATGCATTTGCTGAGGAGTGGCAATGTACTCCCTACCTGCTGAAGACCAGAAACCATGCATCTGGTATTCAAAGAGAACTGGCAGGACATTCCCCTTCGTAGGAAACCAAATCTCTGAGGTGGATAGTTTCTGAAGAAGTAGAGTGAGCAGACTTCCTCGATAGAGAGGAAGAACACGTAAAGTCAGGACATACATTCAACATGAATGCGTGGAAGACTTCATCAAGGTGCTCCTTCTCCTCTTACTAAAAGTCCAACAGCACGCAAAATGAGAAGACAGCTCTGGCAATGTTTTCACAAGAGCTTGTGAAGCGCTGAGACACCAGACCCAAACAGAACTGCCAAACCCTTGAGAAAACCACAACCACAGGGCCTCCTAAACTTTTCAGCAGGGCCAAAATCGGGGGCGGGGGATTAAATCCACCCACCTGGTAACATGACCTATTCATCTTATGGCCTTGTGGTCCATAATTGTCACCTTCCTTACTTGATCATCAAAGACGGATCCAGATAGGGACCCAGTTAAAACCAAAGAGAAGAAAAATTCAATTTTTGTATTTGGTTTATCATTTTTGAGTAAGCAGTGAAACCACTGCAAGGCACAGACCACATACTTCACATCTTGGGTCAACAAGGGAGCCAGGCCAAGTGTCAGATTAAATATTCCACAGCTGAGGTGTTTCGCATAACTTTGCAGTGGCTATCATTTAAAAAAAGAAAAACAGTGATGGGTCTTTAAAAAAAAAAAAAAAAAAGATTCCCTTAACTTGACATGCTCACAGTGTCCTGCCAGCAATTGCTCTCAACTTGGAAGCCAAGGCCACGCATATCTTGTCCCCAGAGCGTCAGTGCCAGCTGGCAAGCATGGCCCTGGGTTTCCATTTGTTCCAGAGTATGAAGACCCACTGTGCGCCTGAAGGCCACAGCTGCACTGCTGGATTGTTTAACCCTGTTTGCTTCGGTTAAGAAGCTAATCATTTTAAAAAGGAATTTCCTGATTCTTGAAATGTCTGTTGTGTTTCAGTAACGAGTTTGCAAGCGCTGCATGTGTTTTCAGTTTGGGTTGGCTCTATGGGTCTGCTGAGGAAACTGGAGACAGGTCTCTTATTGAAACAAAATAGTAAGTCTGAATAAATTGACTTTATTGTCATTGGCTCTGGCGTGGTTTGGATTAATTTTAGCTTTATATTTCTAAAGGATTGCTCAAGAGATGATACTCTTCAATCAGGTTACGTGAGGGAGAGAACGGACATATCCTAAGCACCTACTAAGTGTCAGCTTTCATCCAGGATCCCAGTGACTTTTCCTAACCATCTAAGGAAGTGGTTGTTCCTCCATTCACTTTACTGAGGAGGTAATGGAGCTGCTGTGAAGGTCATTTCCTTGTCTGAGGTCATGTAGTCAAGAGCAGGAACCATGAAGTCCAACTGCTTGGTTTCACCCCAGGTCTGCCACTTACTTTCGGGACGTTACAAAAGTCACCTCACCTTTCTGTTCCAACTTCCTCATCTGGAATATAGGAATCATCATCAGAATACTCCATCAAGGATGAAATAATATGTCAAAGTGATCTGTACGGGAATTGATCCGTAAATTCAGCCATTGTTATGTGATAGTGCAGGCATTTCAACCTAGTACGGCTCCTTTCCAGACTCCTGTGAATGCCATTCACCACCCTGACAGTCCGCACCTCTTTCCTCCATAGGGAAGGCTGAAATCAACACTGATATTGAAGAGACTCCAAGTAGAAGGTGATTTAAATGTCTATACTGCCTAGAGCAATCTATACTTTCAATGCCATTCTGATCAAAATTTTACCGGCATTTTTCAAAAAGCTGGAGCAAACAATCCTAAAATTTGTATGGAACCAGAAGAGACCTCAAATTGCTAAGGAAATTTTTTTTTCAAGATTTAAAAAAAAAAAAAAAAAGGTCTTAAAAAGAGATCACAAGTAGGCGGGGGGGGGGGGGGGGGAAGCAGGCTCCCTGCTGGGCAGAGAGCAGGATGCAGGGCTTAATCCCAGAACCCTGAGATCATGACCTGAGCCAAAGTCAGAGCCTTAACCCACTGAGCCACCCAGGCGCCCTGCTAAGGAAAATTTTGAAAAAGAAAAACAAAACTGGGAGCATCACGTTGCCTGATTTTAAGCTTTACTACAAAGCTGTGATCATCAAGACAGCATGGTACTGGCACAAAAACAGACACATAGACCAGTGGAACAGAGTAGATAGCCCAGATATGGACCCACAACTATATGGTCAAATAATCTTTGACAAAGCAGGAAAAAATATACAGTGGAAAAAAGACAGTCTCTGCAATAAATGTGCTGGGAAAATTGGACAGCTATGTGTAGAAGAATGAAACTCGACCATTCTCTTACACCATACACAAAGATAAACTCAAAATGGATAAAAGACCTCAACTTGAGACAGGAATCTATCAAAATTCTAGAGGAGAACATAGGCAGTAACCACAGCAACTTCTTTCAAGATATGTCTCCAAAGACAAAGGAAACAAAAGAGAAAATGAACTTTTGGGACTTCATCAAGATCAAAAGCTTTTGCACAGCAAAGGAAACAGTTAACAAAACCAAGAGACAATTGACAGAATGGGAGAAGATATTTGCAAATGACATATCAGATAAAGGGCTAGTATCCAAAGTCTATAAAGAACTTCTCAAACTCAACACCCAAAGAACAAATAATCCAATCAAGATTATTTCCATTAATCTGGAAATTTCTATGGGCAGAGGACATGAACAGACATTTCTACAAAGAAGACATCCAGATGGCCAACAGACACATGAAAAAGTGCTCCACATCACTCGGCATGAGGGAAATACAAATCAAAACCACAATGAGATACCACCTCACACCAGTCAGAATGGCTAAAATTAACAAGTCAGGAAATGACAGATGCTGGCGAGGATGCGGAGAAAGGGGAACCCTCCTACACTGTTGGTGGGAATGCAAGCTGGTGCAACCGCTCTGGAAAACAGCATGGAGGGTCCTCAAAGAGTTGAAATAGAACTACCCTATGACCCAGCAATCGCACTACTGGGTATTTACCCTAAAGACGCAAATGTAGTGATCCGAAGGGGCACGTGCACCCGAATGTTTATAGCAGCAATGTCCACAATAGCCAAACTATGGAAAGAACCTAGATGTCCATCAACAGATGAATGGATCAAGAAGATGTGGTGTATACATCTACAATGGAATACTATGCAGTCATCAAAAGTAATGAAATCTTGCCATTTGCAATGACATAGATGGAACTAGAGGGTATTATGCTTAGCGAAATAAGTCAACCGGGGAAAGACAATTATCATACCATCTCCCTGATATGAGGAAGTTAAGAGGCAATGTGGGGGGCTTGGGGGGTGGGAAAAAAATAAATGAAACAAGATGGGATTGGGAGGGAGACAAACCATAAGAGACTTTTAATCTTACAAAATGAACTGACGGTTGCTGGGGGGGAGGGGGGAGGGAGAGAGTGGTGGGGTTATGGACATTGGGAAAGGTGTGTGCTATGGTGAGTGCTGTGAAGTGTAAACCTGGTGATTCACAGACCTGTACCCCTGGGGCTAATAATACATTATGTGTTAATAAAAAAAAATAAAAGAATAATTTTAAAAATGGGCAGAAGACATGAAAGGACACTTCTCCAAAGAAGACGTACAAATGTCTAACAGACACATGAAAAAATGTTCATCATCATTAGCCATCAGGGAGATTCAAATCAAAACCACACTGAGATACTAACTTACACCAGTTAGACTGGCCAAAATTAACAAGACAGTAAACATCATGTGTTAGAGGGGATGTGGAGAAAGGGGAACCCTCTTACACTGTTGGTGGGAATGCAAGTTGGTGCAGCCACTTTGGAAAACAGTGTGGAGATTCCTTAAGAAATTAAAAATAGAGCTTCCCTATGACCCTGCAATTGCACTACTGGGTATTTATCCCAAAGATACAGATATGGTGAAAAGAAGGTCTATCAATGTTCACAGTAGTAATGGCCACAGTCGCCAAACCGTGGGAAGAACAAAGATGCCCTTCAACGGACGAGTGGATAATGTCCTGACTTTAAAATTATTTTCCCAACTGAGGGAAACTAGGCCTGTAGTTCTGGCTCAGACTTCTACAAAAGCAACTTTGTCTGATAAGACACCAGAAAGAGAGGAGACCTGATGGGAGATAAACAGGTTGAAGGGCTCTCTCATCTCATTGTCCAGGCCAGTGGTGTGGATTCAGAATTTTATGTTATTTTATTTTTTAAGTTTAAAGGGAGGCAGAGGAAGAAGCAGGCTTCCCACTGATTGAGGAGCCCAAAGTGGGGCTCGATCCCAGGACCCTGGGATCATGACCTGAACTAAAGGCAGACACTTAATGGACTGAGCCACCCAGATGTCCTTTGGATTCATAATTTTAAAGAGAAAAATTAATACATGATATGTTTTTCTCAAAACAGCTGACATCTGCCCCATTCACACAGCAGAAATGGAGTTTAACTTGTGATCCTGGAATCAATCATAGTGCATGTCAGCCTGGTGGTCCGACGCTACCTCCAACTGCTTCCTGTTTCCAGGCTCTGTACTGGCACCTGGGGTGCAAAGTGGAGTAAGATATGGTCACTGTCCTCACTGAGCTCCAGATAGGTGATCAAATAAGCCCACTCTACACACACCCTTCCTTTCCATTGAGGCTGCTAACCTCCAGCTCCTCTGCAATTCATTCTAAAGGAAGCCTTGCATATTTCTCAGTTGTTACATACCCAGGAATTTGGGGTGCTCTGTGAAGCTTAGGTAAATTTCTTGAATAATCCTAAAAATCAACAATTAGGAAGGAGGCCCAGCATGCACCCAACTAATCACATGAAATTTACCCCATTCTTGCAAGGATTTCTTGGGCACCAGGAACCACCCCTAAGGACCTGGCATCAGAAGATCTGAACATGAGCCCTGCCCTTGTCACTTAACGAGCTGTACAACTTTAGCCAAAATCACTCAAAGTATCTGAGTTGTATTTTTGTGTCTGTAAAATGGGTAAGATGAATAATCTTGAGGCTCCAACTTTATTACTAATGAGTTAACAGATTAATGTCCTTAAAAGCGTTTTTATGCAGTAACGACTTGTAAATATTTCTTCTTGTTACTTCCCTTCATACTTTCACTTCCCTTTATTTTGGGTAAATTTTGCATAGTGTAACTTAGATTGTGTTTCTTGCTTTATATTCTGATGTCTGTGAATATTTTAATAAAAAGAAGACACAAATGAATAGCATCAGTGAGCAATCTTTAATACCACATCCAGGAGGGATAATGGGTAAAGAGAGCACACCTCTGTTCTTGTTTCCTTTTTACTGTTATTTTATTATTATTTTATAAAAAAATTTTTTTAGAGAAAGAGAGTGAGAGTGAGTGATGGGGAGAGGCAGAGGGCAAGAAAGAGAATCCCAAGCAGACTCGCTACTGAGCATGAGGTCCAATGAGGGTTTCGATCTCATGACCCTGAGATCATGACCTGACCTGAAACGAAGAGCCCGACGTTTAACTGACTGAACCATCTCTCTTTCTTTTCTAAATTATTACTGTGAGGGGCACCTGGATGGCCCAGTGGGTTAAAGCCTCTGCTTTGGGCTCAGGTCATGATCCCAGGATGCTGGGGTCGAGCCCCACATCAGCCTCTCTGCTCAGCGGGGAGCCTGCTTCCTCCTCTCTCTCTCTCTCTCTCTCTCTGCCTGCCTCTCTGTCTACTTTTCATTTCTGTCTGTCAAAATAAATAAGTAAATAAATAAATAAATAATTTTAAAAAATAAATTATTACTGTGATTATTTATTTTATGTAGGTATTGTGCTAAATACTGTTTATGTTTGGAAAATCTCAGAACATTCTCATTTTCACAACGAACTCATTAGATAGAACTGCTTTCATTTTACAAATAGACAAACTAGAGCTCTGAAAACCTAGGCGATATTCTCAAGGTCAGAAATCTAGTAAGCAGTTAACTGGGGTGTGAACTTCTGTCTGGCTGACTCCAAAGTACAGGTTTTCAACTACAATCGATTCTGTGTCTGAGGATGGTAATAATTACAATAATCTGAAACGGGAAAGGGAAGACCAATAACAATGTCCATTTATTATGTTTATTGGAGCCTGAAATGAGATAGACTTTAAGGGTTGGATAATTGCTGTTAATAGATACCTATGGACAGGAAATAATGAGATATGATCTAAACAAGCAACAAGTAGAAAGTATAAAATACAGTTGATCCTTGAACAGCATAGGGATTAGGGATGGCAACACCCTGCATGGTTAAAAATCTGTGTTAAATTTACGACCCTCCCAGAATGTGACAACTAACAGCCTCAGTTAGATTTGTTGCCCCAAATCTAGAAAGGCACACAGTAGTGCTTAATACATAGTTGGTAACTGAATGAATAAATGAAGAATGAACAAATACAACTCTTTTTCTTTCTTTTTTAAAACAATTTATGTATTTGAGAGAGTATGTGCATGAGCAGAGGGGAGGGATGGAGGGAGAGTCAGCCTCTTGCTGAGCACAGAACCCGACAAAGGGTTTGAGCCCAGGACCCTGAGATCATGACCTGAGCTGAACCCAAGAGTGCTGCCTAACTGAGTGACACCCAGGTGCCCCTGGCCCTTTTTCTTTTATACCATTGTTGGTGATATGTGGGTCTTACCTCACCTAGGAAGCGATGACCTTTTTGAGGACAATATCTATGTCTAGATCACCTTTCCATCTGTCCATGTCCTAACATAGTACTAGTAATTTGCTTATTGATAGAAATTTTACAGTGGTTTTACATACAATGTCTCGTTTGTGACCTAACAACTCTTTAAAATAGGTTGGTTTAAAATAGGTTGGTTCTTATTCCCATCTGTCTCAGTCAACCTGGGCTGCTATCGCAAAATACCACAGATTAGGTACCTTTAACAAGAGACACTGATTTCTCACAGTACTGGAGGCTAGGAAGTCCAAGACCAAAGTGGCGGCCAGTTTGGTTCACGGTGCAAGCTTTCTCTCCTGACTTGCAGACAGCCACCTTTTCATTGTGCCTTACATGGTAGAAAGAGGGAGAAAGCTCTGATCCCTTTCTCTTTATGTAAAAATGCTAACCTCATTCATGAGGCTTACATCTTCATGACCTCATCCAAACTTAATTACCCCCCAAAGGCGACAGTTCCCGATACTATCACATTGGGGTTGTGACTTGGACATATGAATTTAGCCAGGGGAGACACCAATTTTGGTCCACATGAAAGAAATCATAATGCAAGGAAATATAGTGATTTTGCCAAGGTCGGAGATAAAGGATAAATCAGATTTTTTTAAAAGATTTTATTTATTTATTTGACAGACAGAGATCACAAGTAGGCAGAGAGGCAGGCAGAGAGAGAGGAAGGGAAGCAGGCCCCCTGCTGAGCAGAGAGCCCGATGCGGGGCTTGATCCCAGGACCCTGAGATCATGACCTGAGCCAAAGGCAGCGGCTTAACCCACTGAGCCACCCAGGCGCCCCAAGGATAAATCAGATTTGAAGACCAATTCTTTTTCTGTAAGTCTAGGAGTCTCTCTCTCTTTTTTTTTTTTTTAGTTAACATATAATGTATTATTAGCCCCAGGGATACAGGTCTGTGAATTGCCAGGTTTACACACTTCACAGCACTCACCATAGCACATACCCTCCCCAATGTCCATAACCCCACCACTCTCTCCTCCCCCGCCCCCCAGCAACCCTCAGTTTGTTTTGTGAGATTAAGAGTCTCTTATGGTTTGTCTCCCTCCAGATCCCATCTTTTAGGATTCTCTTTTATGGACCACTATCTCTTCCTGTGTTAGAATGCATAAATAACTACTGAACCAGGAATGAATAGATAGAATACTGAAGCAGGGCTCCCAGTCCTGAAAGGTCCAGAGTAGGCAGGACTCTCTAGGAACACAAAAAGCCAGTTTGTATGAAGGTACATTTCTACTTTGGGGTTTTGGTGTTTTTAAAATTTTTATTATGCTTTAAATTAAACAGGGTTCTCAAGTTTGTTTTGGGATAGCCAATCCATCCTCACACCACTGTCTCTGCTCCCCTCCGGCTTTCAGTGGAAGGAATGGAGACTGTGAGGTTGAATAATTCCAGTAGGCCATGTAACACTATGATGGGGAGACTGGTTTGACCCAGGACAGGTCGCCTCCCTGTTTTAGCTCCCTGTGATAGCTCCCTGTTTTAGGGGAGTCAATTGAGAAAGCACAGTGGGCTCTTCTGTCTGGTCTGCTTGCTCCAATGAGCAGGGATCAGTATAGCGTTCTCTTCTCCCACAGAGGTGGACAAGATACGAGTCTCTGAAAGCTTAAATCCTTGGCCATGCACTGTTCCCAAATATATATGGATAAAGATTTCTATATATGTCTACACACATGTATGCATACATGTATACATGCATACATGTGTGTGCATTCGTGTGTGCATATGTTTGAAAAGACCTTAAAGCCCATGTATTTTTTTTTTTCTGATTTTGATGAGCTCTTACCCTCCAAATATTTCTGCAATCTGTCCTTATGCCTCAGAACTCCTGGAACCCTCATATGAAGTTAACCCAGATTCCAAACTTAATCAGATTTATCTACCACTAATCTCTGTAGCTATTTTTAACAGAAATATCTTATTTGTTATTTTCCAGACAGAACATGTCTCTATAACAAGCCACTGCAACAAATTCTTCATCCTTGTGGATCAGAGTGGAAGACCTAGATCTCAACCCAGAGACTGTTTCATCTTTCACTTTTCTAGGGTGGACTATAGAAGGAAGGGCGGTGTGACTTAGACATTGTGAAGACTAACTCACATTCAAGGCTACATTTAAATTGTATGTTTGTCAATGCATGATTTTGCCACTTAATTGGTAATTCCATTCTCAGTTCCATCCCACCCTGGGCCAAAGCAAAGTGAATCAAAACAAACAAAAAATGAAAACTTGCTTTATTTGATGATAGTCATAAAGGTGTAGCATTCTTTAAATTCATATGATGCACTGCTTTTCCCTGGTACCCACTGGACATGAGAAAAGTGTGTGTCCCTAGGGTGACCTAAGATAAGAAACTTCAGAGGAGCTGCCTCACAAGTCTTTTACTAATGATGCAAATAATTCCAGAAACCTTGTGAACTCTTCATTGGAAGTGGACCCATCTTTTAATGCTGACTGGAGAACAAAGACAAAATGCAAGGCAGACAGAACTAGGATGCCCACCATACTTTCTGCATCTATGATATGAAGGACTTGGGTTGAGTAAGAGAATGCTAAGGACCATTTAAACTGCGAAATTCTCTGATGATCCGATTTTCCTCTGTCTTCTCTGCCAGACCCAATGGTATTTTCACAGAAACCCAAACTACTTTACCTGGAGTAGGCTGCTTAATACGGTTGTCTGTGAACAAAATAAAATAGCTTTTTTGAGGCCAAAAAGGAATTCATAGCATATCAGTGCTAGAGTAGTTATTTCTTTCTCTTAGGTTTCTTATTTTGGACTTATGAGCCACAGAATATAAGACACAGCTGTTTACACTACTTCCCACTAGCTTCAGAAATTGTCAAGGTCCATGCAAGAGCAATGAAGAGACTTATTATATAGAGGTATTGATACCTCTATATAATAAGTCTATTATATAGACTATATAAGTCTATTATATAGACTTATATAGAGGTATATCATCACATTTCCAGAAAGCCCAGAGTTCCTGAGAAATAATTTTTTCAAACTTTAAGATGTTTTAAAGTAGCTTGTTATTTTAAGCACTGGCATGGTAAAGGATCCCTTCCTTTAGCAGATAACATTTTGTCAGCTTTTCTATTCGGCAAGTTGAAATTTTCTTAAGTTGTATTTATTTAAAGTGAGGTGCACCCATGAATAAATAGAGAGCATTAAACTCAGGAGAGGGACAAAATCTCTGGTGAATTGGTGGTTGCTTGCATTTGGTGCCCCACATCAATGCCATGGGGCTTCCTCATTACCAGTGCATTTAGAAGCTAAGAATCTTGGACATGAAATTTCTTAAAAACATGTATTTATTGTGCCCATTTGTCTGTAACTACCTAGAGCACATACTACTTCTGACTCTCCAAAAATTTTACTACCAGTAAGCCTTACTGATAACAGAAACAGTCGATTAGCACATATTTTGCATGAGATATATATGCACACACATATATATATATATAATATTCTTATCATATTATAGTAAAGTAAGCTGGAGAAAAACTCTCATTAAGAAAATCATAAGGGAGGGAAGATACATTTACAGCACTACACTGCTTTGATTGGGGGGGGGATCTGCCTATCATTGGACCCACAAAGTTTAAACTTTGCTGTTCAAGGGTCAACTGTATTTTCTTTTCTTTTCTTTTTTTTTTTTTTTTTAAAGATTTTATTTATTTATCAGAGAGAGAGAGGGAGCGCGAGCGAGCACAGGCAGACAGAGTGGCAGGCAGAGGCAGAGGGAGAAGCAGGCTCCCTGCCAAGCAAGGAGCCGTGATGTGGGACTTGATCCCAGGACGCTGGGATCATGACCTGAGCCAAAGGCAGCTGTTTAACCAACTCAGCCACCCAGGCATCCCAACTGTATTTTCTTAAATGGAGACACACAGAGGCCTTTTTCTCTTCTCCATAGACAATTATACTTCTAAGTCCTCACTTAACAAAGAAGGGGATGGCCAAAACAAGCTGCTCTGATTAAGAAAATAATTTGGGGATGCCACAAGAGAGTCATCTTAGAATGCCACAGGACCTGATAAAATTTTCACCTCTAACTTCTCCTGAGGGACACTGTGTAAAAGATCTGTATCAAGCAAAAAGATTTGTTTCCACAGTTTCAAGAGGATCCACTGGTAGCATAGGGCTATATCATCAGGATGGCTCTCCACATGTCCCTTGATCTGACCTGGCTCAGAGCAGAACCACGGTGCTACAGACTGAGTGTGTGTGTCCCCTCCAAATTCTCCTGCCGAAACCTACTTCCCTGTGTGCTGGTATTAGGAGGTAAGGTCTGTGAGAGGTGGGCTGGTCATGAAGGTGGACCCTTTCATGAGTGGGATTAGTGCTTTCATAAAAGAGATACCCCCGTCAACCCCTTCATCCCTGTGAGGACAGAGGAAGGGGACCACCATCTGTGACCCAAGAAGCAGACAACATCAGACACCAAATCTGCTGGAGCCTTGGTGTTGGACCTCCAACCTCCAGAACTGTGAGAAACAAATGTTTCTTAAAGCCACTGAGTCTACTGTGGTATTTTGTGACAGCAGCCTGAATTAATGAAGTCACACAGTAGGCCCTCATCTTGATAAACTTTTCTTACCTTTTAAGGAATGCTAGCTTCTTCCCCTCAGCACTTTGTAAGCTCATGGAAATGCCTCTATCTTCTGCTCCCTGGTTTCTCTGAAGCTATTTATAGCTCAGGTTATGTCCTCCTCCAGGCTACTTTTTTTTTTTTTTTTTCTAATTTCATAAACTGAGTACCATGTCCCAACTTGTTTTAATTGCTCCCTCCACCATTCCCCATGTGATGGATACTTTAAAGTGGTTAAAGAAAAAATTTTACGCATCTGCCTAACATTCAATGAACATGTATATGCAAAACATCTATATGTTAAAAAAAAACTTTGGACGTGGAGCATCCAAAGTTGAATCAGACTCAGACCCAGCTCTGATGTAGTTTCAACTTACAGGAAAGATGTTTAAACAAAGGAAAAAAGGAAAAAAAAAAAAAAAGGACAGAAGAAAGTGTTAGATGTCAGTACCATAGCAAGTTCCAAGGGAAAATGACATTTGGTCTTTCCAGGGAGATCAGGAAGAGTCTCATGAAAGTCATTTTTTGACTGAGCCTTAAAGTATTCTTCTTTAAAAAGTCTTGTAAGAAACAATATATTTCCCTTTTCTGATGTCACAGCCCCAGCAAGTGGTTTTATACCAAATTTAATGGAAGTTACACACAATGTTTTGTGCGTAGGAGGAGGAAGAAAGAGAAGTAACCACAAAATTCAAAAATACAAAAACAAAAACAAAATCCTGGATAACGTTTAGCATCTGTTCCACTCCCACATTAATAAAATTCACCTCGGAATTCTGACAAAAAGGAGAACAGAGAACAAGAGTTGGCGGGAAAGAAGGGCATACTGGTGAATAAAAAGTCACAGGGGACAGAGAAGCCATAGAGAGCCCAAGGACAGACCTCAGTCCCCCTCCCCAAACTGGGAGGACACTGCAGCTGGGAAGCTG
Source organism: Mustela putorius furo (assembly GCF_011764305.1). Lineage (NCBI taxonomy): Eukaryota > Metazoa > Chordata > Mammalia > Carnivora > Mustelidae > Mustela > Mustela putorius. The sequence continues at coordinate 3,188,197 of NW_025421294.1, forward strand.
AGACTGCTGCTTTTGTCCCCACAAGAGCTGCCAGGAAGAGGGGGGAGGGAAGCAGGAAGGGAGCAGAAGGGGTGTGGGGTGGGGTGTGGGGCTGTGGGGCAGGCATAAGGGAAGGAAACACTTAGTTGAGCAGATGGCAAAGGGTGAAGGAGCTATATTTGTATATTTAAAGAGACCGACAGTGTTGAGGAGCTTGTAAACTGAAAAACAGAAGTTTAAAAATTCAAGATTTTTTAAAAAGAAAGATGTTCTTGCTATCCCTACACTAGACCCAACTTCTTAATAACTTAGTTCTTTTTTCTTCTTTCCTTTTTTTTTGGGGGGGGGTGCATTTTAGTAATAGTTAGGTCTTACTTGAGAGAGGTCAGTGACCTCACTGGGCTGAGGTGTGGCATGGATGTGCCTTTACCCAGAAGGGTGGCCAGAACATCTACTGACCCCAGCCCCACCCTGCCAGGTAATGCTAGTGCCATTCTGAAGGTTGGTTTGCCATTATCCTCTGTGCAAAAACCCAAGTCTAGGAACCCAGTGCTGTGCATAGCCTGGTACTTCCCTTTATGGGAACAATTTCAGTATCTGGCTGGACTTCTCAGATGGAATGCTAAAGGCCACTTCTAATGGCCTTAGACACTCTGTAACCTAGAGATCAGGGTCCATAAACATAGAAGGCACACAATTCCTCAGCATAGTGAAGGAGTCAGGACCCCTAGGGCCTCCAGATTTGTAAGGTGCTGCCTCTGCTGAATTTTGAGGCAGGTTATTGGGATGGTCATGTGTGCCTTCTTCTGGGATACCACTGTGTTTTGGGAAATTCCTCTGCCCCTACTGGGGTTGTGGTAAGGAAATGGCACCTGCTCTCATGACTCATTGTAGGTTTGTGTGACATCAAATCAAGCCCCACTGAAAAACATGTTGGTTCCCATGGTATTCAGGCAGATTATAGGGCTGGAGTGAGAAGTGGCTGGGTCATTCCCACTGGACTGACAGTTGGCATTAGAACATGAAATTTGAGGATTTTGTGTACTAACGCCCATTCCTGGCATGCTATTCACTGATGGCAAGCTGGGTGTAAGAGTTAGAGGGGAGTTGTCATCTAAGTCAACTGCAATCTTGATGGTATGATGGTATAATCAGGTAGAAGTGGGCACTGCAAACTTGGATATTCAATACATTATAATGGAGAGCAGGTCTGGGAAAGGAAAGGCTCTGGAGGCAAGCTGTACCAGAGAGAAGACATCTGGATATTCACAGAAGCAAACAAGCAGAGCAGCAGCAAACCCTAAGATGGTGATATTTAATGAAAGTATTAGTGTCTGAGCTTACCATCAGGCCCACCACAATACAATGGAATTTGGAAGAGCTTGAGGTTCCCCAGTGGCAAGTTTGGCACTGATGACAGGGCTACACAAGGTGGGAGGTTTCAGAGAAATAATATGAGCAGAATGCACATGGTGGCTTGCCACGGATTTATTCATAGGCTTCTGCCCTGGATGTGTCAAACTGGGGTATCTGTATGGAAGCTAATGGAGTTTCTAGAAGAACTGACAAGTAGCAGCAACTATGACAAAGCTGGCCATTAATCCTTAGGTGGGTCTGACTGGCTGAGATTTTGCAAAACCATTGCTGCCTCCTGAGACACAGGAAAGAATGGCCTGAGGCCCATGCCTTCCTCCTGCGGGGTGCTCACCATATGGCTGGGAATCATCCTCTGCTAAGCAAAGAGCATCTTGGAGCCACCTGAGTGTAATTCATCATCTCTCCAGGGCACATACCAAGCCTCTCATCTTTTAAGGTATCATCTGAGAGTTGGATCCTGTGTTGATGTTTAAATTGACATCTCCCTTTATGACATTAAGGACCATCCCAAACTCAAAGCCCAACCAGGGCCCATCTGTGGGGAATTTCTTTTAGAAAGTTATCACTGGGAAAACTTAGAGAGAAAATGGAATGTTCATTGAAATCCTAGGATCATCCTGGTCATCTCCATGCTGGGCTTGAGAAAGATCAGGTCTAGGTGCACAACTGGGGACATCTGTCCCTTCTATTTCTGAGCTTATCATCCCTGCAAATCCAAGGAGGCCTATCTGTCCCCTGACATGTTGGGGTTGAGGGTAATGGCCCTAGGGGCAGAGAATGTGGCATAGCAATACTATCAAAAGATGGCTTTTCTTGCCCTGGTACCTAGCTTTCATTGGGAGTCAGCTACTATCAAAGAACTCCTGACTCAATTTGCAAATCCATTTCAATAAACATTCAGACCTGGAGGGAGTACTGTGGCATAACCATTTGTCCCTGATTCCTCTACTACTCTTTATAAAAATGCCTCCTGAAATTATGGCCGAACTCTTTGCTCAGGAGCTATATGACCTGGGTGTTTGGATATTATGGGCCTACATGGGAGTTCATTGGATGTAGAACCATATTAGCTGCAGAATAGGACACATGTCTGTATCCTGAAAGGACAAGCAGAGCCCCCATATCGGTGAGGGCCCCAAGTCCCTTAACCAGGTATTGATTTTGAATCATTATGACCTGTATAAATCTAAGTTACAGTTTCTTGGAAGTTCCCTATAACACCCCAGCATTCTGCATCGTTTATGCTACTGTGAATACTTTCTCATTAGGTAAAAGCACATGTTGCCTATTTCTGAGAATTTGAAAGGAAAGCTAATGATATTCTAGCTGCTCATGAGATGGTCCATCAGGATTCTCTCCCAGGGTAGGGGGATCTCCACCCAACAGAAGATATAAGGATTTTCCAAAGAGCTATTGCCCTGGTAGGAGTCAAAAGAAACTGCTTGGTTTGGAGGTGTCAAATTTATTTGTCCCAATACCATGTAGGAGCAGTGGAGTAGAGCTGACCAAGCTACATTCTATCAGTTTGCTTTCTACAGGCCTGTCCTAGGCCAGCGGACACATGGCAGCAACAGGTCTGGGTGCTGGTGCCAGAATGCAGAGTTACAGGCAGTTGTCATTCAGAGAGGAATACGGCCCTGGTTGGCTGGAATTGGGGGCTGTTGTAGGAGAGGTTTTGGATCATTCCAAAGGCAGCTATCTGTGTGTTCAGAGGGGCTTTGGTTCTCTCTGTCTTGGTCCTAGGGATTTCCTGGATTTGGAAAGGAGTGGCAGTTTCAACTTGACTTCAGTGCAGCTTCTGTAGTCTGTAAATATATGCACCATTTGGGCTAACATTTTCTGAGCACGTGTGGGATTTGGACAAGTCTGGCTATGGGAAAGTCTGGAAGACCTGTGGATCATGGAATTTAATAGAGTCATCAATGTGCTAAGAATCCTGGGACTTCCTGTGGTCAGCATAATTACTTTCTTTAGTCCTGGGAGCTCTCTGACAAAAGGAGTGGATGAAAATATCTTGCTTCCTTGGCACCATTTCCAGTTCCATTCTTCAGGCCCATGATTTCATTTGATCCAACGAGTGCTTGAGGGGTATGGCTCCCACTCTTAGAGACACAAGGAGAAGGGGAAGGAGACTGGGGTTAACTGGCTAGTTTCCAGGTTTAATCTGCATAGAATTTAGGAACTAGGCAGTGTTTTGCAGAAGGGGATATCACTGTAGGAGTAGCACCCGTCACCTCCTACTCTAACTTGGGTTTTAACTCTCTCTTATGATGGGGAGTTTCTCTCTTTAGGGTTACTGGAATTGACTGAAACCCTGAGCTTGCAGTCACAGACAGAACAGGGTCTCTGCGTTCTTTTCAGACGGCAGCAGAAACAGCTATGTGACAGTGAGCTGATGCTCTTTGGGTATGTCCCCTCATGCTAGCCACCTAAATGCCTTGTTCCTCTTTGTTCCTATGTGCACTGAAGTTGGTATTGCTGCTATACCATTCTCTAGATGAGCCTCCTGCTGACACAGGAGAATCTTGTATCTTGAGGGCACAACAATACAGAGAGCTTGCTGATCCTAGAGCTTAGGGGTCCAGGAATCATTCTCAAAGGCAATCCACACATTTGAGAACATTTGATTTGTTCTTTTTCTACAATGGGACACAGAATAACTTTCTAAGATAATCTCCACCTCCCAAACAGAAATGAGTTTCTAGGCAAAATTGGGCCAAAACCAGCCAGTTCCGCATTCAAGTCTCTGGAGGTGGAGTCAGGGCAGGGAAAGGGCAGCTGGCTTAGGTCCAGGGCCTAGCCAGCTGCTAGGCCAGCATCCCCTCCTCTCCAAGCCCCTGCCACTCTTAAAGTGTTTTTAACCACTGGAAGGGACCTTGTAAATGAAGCATATAAGAATGAGGTTGGAGGCACTTGGGTGATTTAGTTGGTTAAGTATCTGACTCTTGGTTTCAGTTCAGGTCATGATCTCAGGGTCATGAGATTGAGCTCTGCCTCAATCTCCCCGCTCAGCCAGGAGTCTGCTTGAGATTCTCTCCCTCTGCCCCTCTCTCCCCCCCCCCCCATGCATGACCTCTCATAAATGCATGTTCTCTCTCTCTCATTCTCTAAAGTAAATAAACTAATCTAAAAAAAAAAAAAAAGAAATGAGCTTGGAAAGGCAAGTTGGGACTAAATTTGCAGTGTTTTGGTAGGGAGTCAGGAACTATAAAAGATGTAACTACTGCACATGAGATTGACATGATCATGACTTGGCTTCAGAGTGATTCACTCTCCCATTACTATTTAAAAGAAAAAGAGATTCTTTTGGATGTAAGTAAGAGAAAACCAAATCAAGATGGCTTTGCTGATAGATATTTATTAACTCATATAACAGGAAGTCCATAGGTACAAAGAAAGATTTGATTGTCTTTTACAAAGCAGTGGTGATATTTGAAACCAAGGGATTGGCTGAGGGTGTCAAGAGAGGACAAAGGCAGAACAACAACAACAAAAAAAGTGACCAATAACAGAAGTTCAGAGAATGCCAAAGAGGAAAGGAAGAAGGCAGGAAAAAAAAATTTGAGTCCTTATAATCCAATTTTTGGCCACCTCTATTTTAACACAAGAATTCACCTCTATCCCCCTCAGTGATTATTTTTAAATGAAAGTTATTTGGGTAACTGAGTGGCTCAGTGGGTTAATCCGCTGCCTTTGGCTCAGGTCATGATCCCAGCGTCCTGGGATCAAGTCCCGCATCAGGCTCTCTGCTTCAGTGGGGAGCCTGTTTTCCCCCCCCCCTGCCTGCCTCGCTGCCTACCTTTAATCTCTGTCTGTCAAATAAATAAATAAATTTAAAAAAAAATGAAAGTGATTTATTTAAATGAAATGAGAAAGACACTCATTCTCTTAGGAATATTATATTCTCATTTCAGAAAGCCAATTTATCCAAGTCTAAGGATAACTAAGGGTTCCTCCTCCATAGACAAAACTTCCAATCCATTTCAAAGTAATTTTATTTACTGTTACCAAAATAACCAGAATATTCATCCCTAGAGGCTACTTGTCACTTCATGAGAAGCATCCACATGTATTTAGGGAACACCAACTGAAATTCAAAGAGAAACTTAGTGACTCACCAATCAGTGTCCCACTAAGAACAGGAAAGGTGCTGTTTCCCAGATGTGCTAACAATTGTCTGCAACCAGGCTGGGCACTCAGCAAGAGTTTCAGATACAAATGCCCAAGTCAGGGACACGTCTTCATGTACTTTGGCAGAGCATCCTCTAAGATGTGATTGTAATCACCATGAGATTCTATTTTGCACAGCAGGATAAAAGGATATGGACTTGATATTATAAAATGAAAAGACTATTTTTCCTCTTTTACTTTTTTTTTTTTTTTTTTTTGAGAGAGAGAGGCGGTAGGGTGAGGAGAGAGAAAAGGTGAGAGAGAATCTTAAGTAGGCTCTACACCCAGTGCAGAGCCTGACTTGTGACTTAAAGCTCAATCAAGACAGACATCACTCAGTGCTCTGCCACCTGTTTCCTCACCAACATACCAAAATGGCCCCATCACAGGAAATGGACACAAATAATTCTGAGGGAAACCAAAGGGGATGGTAAACCTCCGTAGATGATAAAGTCATTTTTAGGCAACTAGCTCTTGCCAAATGACTCCAAAGTCCACACGTAAGGTCTCAATCGCTTGCCCTTAGACAGATGTGCTTTTGCCACAGAAAATAATAAAAACTACCTAACTTGAATTCAATAGGTCTATATCCTATAAAATTATATCAGATCTTTTAATTTAGAAAGGCCAACTGTATAATTTTTAAATGAATCACTTAGATACTATACATTTCTTGAGCAGATCTGAATAAATGAGAGAATAAGTAAATATGGACATGGAGTTATATAGATAGTTAACATTTATTAGTTAACTAGTGACCTGGACAGGCTGAGCAGCAATCTTCAAGACTATAAAGGAAAGCTACTAATTAACAGAACCCAAAACACTCCATTCTCATCTGGAACAATGTATCCATGGACATTTGGCTCACAGAGCTAGCTGGTGAGAGTTTCAAGATGGCGCTTCCTATCATGTCTTTAAACTGTGCAGTTACAATATGCATACAATTTAATAATTAGTTCTCAGCATCTTGCGAACCGAGGAGCTATTCCCAAAATGACTTAGTACAGTTTCCTCTAAAGTTCATGCTAAAATAAAAAATAATTAGGCTCAGAAGTGTTTTACTTAAAACCTTGGGCCTCTACATATCTAAAATGACAATGTTAATTAGGCTTCTCATAAACTTCCCTGCCACACTTCACTCTAAGGACCGCACCTCAGATGCTCCCTCAGGGTCTGGCATGGTGCTGAAAACCCAGTGAGGCAGGAGCCACTCCGTCTGGAATTCCTTGAGATACATTATTCACTTAGAGACATGAAGGTTCTTGGATGGCAATGTAGTCAAAAGTGGTTTTTGCCCTAACCACATATCCAAGTCAATCTTCTTGGAGTTTAAAAAAAAAAAAAAAAAAAAAGGTCTAAGCAGAGCTAGAGCAAATTTTCTCAATGGCCTGGGTGATAGCCGGTGAATTGTTACCAGTCCATGGAGTGATATGTACAGAACTTGAGAATAAGCACTGAAAAACTATTATAGCAATCTGATGGAGTGAAGTTTTATCTATTAAATTTAATATTTTTAAAATGGGGTTTATATTTTATGTGTCACATTTTTCTATTTCATTTTTATTATTGTTCATCTTCTAATAGTTGATTTTTTTTTTCTTTCTGCTTCTACATCACATTTCCTACCTCTTTGCATACCTTGTAACTTTTTAATTGGACTGTAGAGAGTGTGAATTTTCATTGTTGGGTGCTGGCGTTAGCCATATTCCTTTATACAGCAGTCAACTTTGCTCTGAAATACAGGTATGTTACCAGTGATCAGTTTGATCTTCTCAAGCATGCTTTTGGGCTGCCTCCAAAAAGGACTCACTGTGTTTGTTTCCCTACTGTGGAAGGATCATATTCCTAAAGGGACTTTTGTCCAATATCTGAAAACCATTATTTCATATATTCTGCTGGTTTCCTAATTATTTCAGGTGGAGGGCTAAAGCGATCCCTCTTACTTCATTATAGCTAGAAATAGATGTCCTAGGACTTAACATCCTTCATTTTGGTATCCAGTAATTCACAGATAGTGATTTTACTGTATTTTATAAAAGTATCAATTTATAATAGAAGTGAAGTTAAAAAACAAAGCAAAGCAAAACAACAACCAAAAAACCAAACAATTTAAAAATAAGCAAATGACTCAAATAGACATTTCACCAAAGAAGATCCCCAAATGGCCAATGACCACATGAAAAGATGCTCAGAATCACCAATCATTAGAAAAAATGACAATCAGAACCACAAAAATATACCCACCTCATACTCATTGGGATAGCTACTATCAAAAACAACACTGCAATGTCCACAATAGCCAAACTGTGGAAAGAGCCAAGATGCCATTCAACAGACATCTTCAATGGAGAAGATGTGGTCCATATAGGCAATGGAATATTACTCGGCCATCAGAAAGGATGAATACCTACCATTTGCATCGACATGGATAGAACTGGAGAGGATAATGCTAAGTGAAATAAGTCAAGCAGACAAAGATAATTATCATATGGTTTCACTTATATGTGGAACATAATCAATGGCATGGAGGACATAAAGAGAAGAAAAAAATGAAGGGGGAAAATCAGAGGGGGAGATGAACCATGAGAGACTCTGGACTCTGGGAAACAACAGGGTTTCAGAGGGGAGGGGGGTGGGAGGATGGGTTAACCAATGATGGGTATTAAGGAGGGCATGTATTGCATGGAACACTGGGTGTTCTACTAAAACAATGAATCATGGAATGTTACATTAAAAACCAATGATACTATATGGTGACTAACATAATTAAAACAAGCAAACACCACCAACCAGAAGCCCCCAGAATAATAACATGTTTGGCAAGGGAAAAATTAGAAGCCTCATCCCTAATGGGAATGTAAAATAGAATAGACTCTATAGAACACAGTATGGTGGTTCCTCAAACACTGAAAAACAGAATTAGCACATGATCCAACAGTTCACTGGATTGAAAGAACTGAAAGCCGCAACTCAAAGAGATACCTGTACACCCATTTTCAAAGCATTATTATTCACAATAGCTAAAAGGTAGAAGCAACACAAGTATCCACTGATGAATGAACGGATTGAAAAATGTGGTATATTCCATACAATGGAATGTTATGCAGCTTTAAAGGGAAGGGAATTCTGGTATATGCCACAGCTTGAATGGACCTTGAAGACATACTAAGTGAAATAAGCCATTCATAAAAGAACAAATACTGTATGATTCCACTTACACGAGGTACTTAGCATAGTCAAACTGGGGGAGTCAAAAAGTAGAACTGGGGTTGCCAGGTCCTGGGGGGAAGAGGAGAATGGAGAGTATTGTTTAACAGTGCAGAGTTTCAGTTGGGGCAAAGGAAACCTGTTATAGAGATGGATGGTAGTGATAGTTGCACAACAATGTCCTTGAATGTATGGTGAATGTTTTTGAAGACATGGTGAATGTACTTCATGACCCTGAACTGTACACTTACAAATGACAAAAGGGTAAATTTCATATGGTGTGTCTTTTACCCCCAAAAAAGAATATTTAAAAGCAAAACAAAGTAAAAAGCAACTGGATCTTCTCCCAGGTAGTCTGAGAATCTATAGAGGCTGAAGGTAGAAAAGGGCATAAGTGAGGGGAAGTCACTGAATTTTCTTCCCAAGACCAAAGATGACAAACAAGCTTTTCATGCCACACAGGGACCACCCAGCCAGGGAACCAGGAAAGTCTAGGACGTCAGACCTATAGAACCTACTGTGTTGTCTATTCTTCCTTCATCTGTTTTCCTACTTAATTAGCAGTGAAATCTTTAACAATGGTCTATGTGGTGACCTTCACACACAGTGAGGAAAGTGGGATCTGGGAGGCTGTATTGTCTTCTGCAGTGAGTCTGGGGGACAGCCCTCAAGAAGCTGGGGCAGTAGCAGCTGCTCTGAAGACAAACAAAAGCAATTAAGTCTCTGTGTTCTGAAGGGAGGAAGAAGAACAATACTGGCCCAAGACATATTGTTCATCCGAAAAAGAGAATGTTATTAATAATACGTATAACATGCCCCCATTCCTACATATTAGGAAAATACATATATATATATATATACACACACACACAAACACACACACACACATAAAATATTAAGAAACCATATATATATTTTTAATAGAAAATATGCTAGAAGAAATAAATCAAAATGTGAACATTGGTTATATTTGGGTAATTAGAAGGTGGATTTGTTTACTTTCTCTCTACAAGTTTTTTTTTTTTTCATCATCTGTTGTCTTCACAGTGGGTATAGTAAAATCCTTCTATAGTCGGGGTGAGAAAGTGATTTTTATTCAGAAATTAGAGAAGGACTGAAGGGATGTGTTATGTGGCCCAGATCTGAGGTCCTTTAGTTTTCTTTTTGGAGATTTATGTATAAATTAGTCTATGTTTCAACATTTCTCATTCCACTTTTGTTGTTAACATTAGAGATGTCACCAGCAGTTTAGGCATTTAGGTAACAATGCTTACCATTTTATGTGCTAGAAAAGCATCTCATTCATCTAGGTCAGATAAGATTAGAATAATTAAGGTCACTGGACTTTGTCATTTAACAAATCCTTAAATCCAACTCTAATCTCATTCATTAATGACATAAACAAAGGGATTAGTTGCTAACATACAGCCTCTCATTCCCATCCAGACACAAATGTTATAATATTAAATGTATTAATGTATCGCTTTGTATCTTTAGACAAGGGCTGATGTATTCACCACTCTAAGAGTTAGAGATTTATTAGTTCTGAAGAGGTTATCCCCAGGGTAACTCATTATCGCTAGCACAAGCACAGAACGTTCTGTGACAGGAGAATGTCTGAGATCAAACAACCCAATTAATCAAGATAGGGCAGCGTGTGGTGGTTCTGCACCAGGAACACATGCTGTCAACTCCCAAATTGTTACCAGGCGGTCCCGTGCCTGAGGCAATTCCCCAGGACCACAGGCTGCCGCCAGCACAGACAGGGATCCTGCCGGCCCGTGGCCACATCAGACTCCCACTCAGTTGCCTCGCTGCCTCTCTGACTGGGCTGGAGAAGACTATCATGTGGCTTTACCATTTTCCGGCACCAAACCTTTCACCACTTTACAAAGGAAAGTGATTTGAGTCTTAATGGATCTCTCCCTCCCTCGCTTCTTCCCTGCCCACCCACTCCCCTTTTTCCTTTCTTCAATTCTGACAAAGGTGCTAAGGAGGAGTTCAAGTTCCTAAAGGGCAGTCTCAAAAGATCAGCCTCCAAATAAATGTGTTCTCTCAACATGTGGAAGCCTCTACAGCCATTAAAAATGATGTCACAGAAAGTTTTTGTAGACACAAGAATGTGTTTACTTCATACTGTTATTGCGAAAAGAGCAACTTATAGCTGTAACCCCATGAACACAAGGGATGATCCCAGTTTTGTAAACGAAAGGAAGGCAGAGTCTCCATCTATTGTGAAAGATGAGAAGGAGTAAAAGACCTAACATCAACATTTCAGGGGGAGAGGAAAGCTTTGCTGGGTTGTGTTTCTTAGTTTGTTAGATGCTGGTATACTCTCCTCCATTTTCCAAATTGTGAAGTAAAGATGTATCATTTTCTAAAAACACCTGGGTGGCTCAGTGGGTTAAAGCCTCTGCCTTCAGCTCAGGTCATGATCTCAGGGTCCTGGGATCGAGCCCCACATCAGGCTCTCTGCTCAGTGGGAAGGCTGCCTCCCCACCCCCCCTGCCTACTTGTGATCTCTGTCTATCAAATAAACAAATAAAATCTTTAAAAAAATAATAAAAACTACAAAAGACTCCCAGCAAATTTTATTTTTTTTAATTTTTTAAAATTTATTTTTAATTTATTTTCAGCATAACAGTATTCATTATTTTTGCACCACACGCAGTGCTCCATGCAATCCATGCCCTCTATAATACCCACCACCTAGTACCCCAACTTCCCACCCCCCGCAACTTCAAACCCCTCAGATTGTTTTTCAGAGTCCATAGTCTCTCATGGTTCACCTCCCCTTCCAATTTCCCCCAACTCCCACAAATTTTATTTTAGGGTCAGTCTCCAAACCAGCGATAGAGCGTATTCTATTTCTTGCTACCAATTCCAATGCAACAGTGAATCTCCTGTATATCTATCTTTATCTTACCATGCTGGGCTGAGGCTCAAATAGAAATTGTTGAACCTGCCACCATTTTCTCAAACTAAAATCTTACATATACATTGATCCTCTTTATGACAAAATCAGAAAACACATCCAGAAGTGGGGGAGGGGTGCACTGTCAAATCAGTTCTGCTTTTTCTCAAAACTCGAACAGGAAGATTTCAAAAAGATGTTGCTTTGGGCCAATGGGTCATTTCCTTTGGGAATGCTTTCCTCTCTCCTTGCCCTGCCACCAGGATGGAAAAAAAAAAAAAAAAAAAAAAAAAAGGCCCAAACAATTGGCGTTAGTACTGTGCTCAGAGCTTTGAAAGTACTTTCACACATAGCAAGAAGGATGCAAAGAGAAGCTCTTTCCTGAGCATTCAGATGCCCTGCTTGACAGACACGTTCCCACACTGAGTACATAATAAATGGGATCACAAGTGGCAGCACAGGGACTCACAGAGGTTCGAGATAAAGGAGCTGACTCAGAGCTGCTGTTCATGTGAGGCCCTGCTCGCCTCATCTTACATATGCCATGCAGCCCTCATTGCAATGCTGAGAGGAAAGGTAGCATTACCTGTATTGAGGATCAGCAAACTACAGTGCATGGGCCAAATCTGGTCCATAGCTTGTGACTGTGAATTAAGTTGTATTGGAACACAGCCACACCCATTTGTTTACTATCTATGGCTGCTTTCCTGCAACATCTGTGGCACTGAGCAGTAGTTGCAACAGAGGTGTTCTTTTCTACAATGTCTAAACTATTATTTGGCCCTTTATAGAACGTATTTGTTGACCTTATTCTGCTGATATCTACAAAGAAGGCTCAAGGCCCCCCAGCCACTGACTGGCAGGGCCAAGACATAAACATGCATCTATATTACTTTAAGCCCAAAGCCTTTTCATTTCTCCAAACCAGAGCTTCAGGAGTAATACCGTAGCTTCCTCTGAAGCATATCATACAAGTGGTACCTTACAATCTGAGAAAAAGGACACATGAAAAACTGTGCGATAATTTTTAAGACACATTAAGAAACACAGTAACTGTCCGGATTCCTTAAGTGAAAGAACACATCATCCTAAGTTATGTCTTTTAACTCTACTTTTAACTCTACAATAAAAATTATAAACCAGAAAATTAAAAAAAAAAAAAAACTACTGGAATTTTACATGCAAAATTGGCATTAGTTTTCATTGTATAGCTTTCACAAGAAAAAAGACCCTAAAAATACATAATGTGTTCCTTTAGTGTGATATGGTACCATCTGTCTGAACTTGCTAGCTTCTTCCCAGCCTAGATAGGAAGGGGTAGAAAAACATGTGCCTAAAGTAAGAGTCTAACCTAGTCTTCATTTTTAGCATGGCTTTTGTTTTAAATGTCAGTTTCTCTCTCTAAACTCCTTTTGCTAACTTCTTAACCACTCAGTGAGCTGGGACATAGAACTTTGCAGAGACGTTCCCTAGAGGCTCGATGAGAGAAAGTACTAACTCTTACTTGTTCATACTACTTCATCCACTGATGACACAAAGGTGCGAGGCATGAAAATCAGAGACCAGAGATGGGTGGGAGGCTGGTGCCATTCCCTCCCTCCGGCAACAGCAAATGTAGGAAAGGGAGCATCTCCCAAAGACCTTGTCTTTCTTAGGCAGAGTCCAGCTGAGTGGAGGGAAAGTAGAGAAACACCTAGAGGACTGTCCTTGGCATGTCCTCACATGTGGTGGGAAGGATTTCATTCATCTTGCTTCTTCCTGAGAATCCTCAAGGCATATGGCCTGCCTCTGGGAAAAGGCAATTCTTCCAATGTTTACAAGAACACCTGGAGATTTAACCATCTTCTGGAAGAAGCTAGCAGGGGCAGAATGAATATAGAGTGTGTCAAGTTATATCCTTAGTCTGGAAAAAGAAAGGAAGGAAATGAAAACAAAGGGGTGGAAATAAGAAGAGTGAAATATTCTGAAGCCTGTAAAATCTTAAATGAGAGTTCACAGAGGAAGCTATTATCATACAAGGAAAATACGAGTCTCAGTTGCCATTCTAACTACATTAGGAAGAGTCAGCAAGAGAATATAAGGGGAAAGATGTTCCCTTCGATGTCCTTTAAATAGCTATACTGAAGTAAAGCTGACATACACTAACTTTCCCATATTTAAAACATAGTTTGATAGCTCTGACGTTGTGCTTACGCAGATGGAACCAGCACCGTAATCAGGATAGTGAAGTATCTGTCATCACCAGGAGCTGATTCAAACCCTCCCTCCCAGTTCTTCATTCCCACTTCCAGAGGACCATCCATCTGGCAGATGGTTAGTATGCATTCTCTAAATGTTAACATAGAGGGAATATACCATTTTTATCTGGGTTTTATACTCAGCATATTTTGAGATTCATCCATATTATACTTTATAATATAGCTTTATGCCTTTTATTGCTGAGTAATATTCTAGCATACAGATAAGCCACAGGTCACTTATCTGTTCACCTACTAACGGGCATTTCAGTCATTTCCAGTTTTGGCTATGATCACTCATGCTCAGATCTCTGTAGGACATGCATTCTTCATTTCTCTTGGGTAAACCCTGATGAGTTGAGAAGATGGAGCAAATGGTATATGTTTGCTTAAATTTTGAAGAAACCAATAAACTTTTCCAAAGCAGTTATACCATTTTACATTCCCACCAGTAGTGAATGAGAACCCAGTTGCTTCACATCCTTACCAACACTTGGTATGGTTAGTCTTTTTAATTTTAGTCATTCTAATAGGTGACTGGTATCATCTTGTGTTTTCAATTTACATTTCCCTAGCAACAAATGATGCTGAATATCTCTCTCATGTGCTTATGTGCCTTCTGTATACCTTTTTGGATGATGGGTCTGTTCAGATCTTTTGCCCACAGTTCAGCAAGGTCTTTTGTGCACAAAATACACAAAAAGCATTTGTGAGTGCTTTAAGTATTCTGCATATAAGTCCTTCATCAGATACAGATTTGCATGTATTTTCTCCCAGTGTGTGATTTGTTTTTCATTCTTTCAACAGTGTCTTCCAAGTGCATAAGTTTTTCATTTTAATGAAATCGAATTTACCAGTTTCTTCTTTTAAGGACTGTGTTTTGGTGTCACAGCTAAGAAATCTCTGACTAACTCAAAATTGCAAGGGATTCCACTTGTGTTTTCTTCTAGATGTTTTATAATCTTACGTTTTGTGGTTAAGTCTGTGATCCCACTTTTTCTGTTTGTACATGGTGTGAGTTGTGGATTGAACATATTTATTTCCTTGTATATGAATGTCCAATTTTTGAAAAGGCTACTCTTTATACAAAATTATCATTACACTTTGTCAAAAATCAGCTGTCCATGTATATGGTGGGTCTATTTCCATGCTCCCTGTCCTGTTCCATTGAGCTGGCATTTGCCAGTCTTTATACCAATAACTCCATGCTTTGATTACCATAGCTATATATTAAGTCTTAAAATGTGATTGTTAGTCTCTCAACTTTGTGCTTTTTGTCAAAGTTGTTTTGTCTATGCTACATCTTTGCATTTACATGTGAGCTTTATTAGTCTAGCTGTCACGCTGTGTTACATTGCTTCATGTGTAACATAGTGATTTGATAACTTTATGTTATGCTGTGCTCACCCCAAGTATAGCTACCATCTGTCACCATACAACATTACTACAATACCACCAACTCTATTCTCTGTGCCGTACCCTCATCCCCATGACTTATTCTATAGCTGGAAGCCTGTGTCTCTCACTCTCCTTCACCATTCTGCCTCTGCCCCCATTTCCCTCCCTTCTGGCAATCATCCGATTGTTCTCTTTTTATAAGTCTGATTCTGCTTATCATTCCTTTGTTTACTCATTTGTTTTGGTTTTTACATTCCATGCATCAGTAAAATCATGATATTTGTCTTTCTCTGACTGACTGACTTCACAAAGCATAATACACTCCAGGTCCACCCACATTGTAATCAATGGCAAGAGCTCATCCTTTTCTATGGCCGAATAATAGTGTATGTATATATATCCCATATCTTCTTTATCCATTTACCTATTGATAGACACTTGGGCTACTTCCATATCTTGGCTATTGCAAATAATGCTGCCATAAACATGGGGGTGCATATATCTTTCCTTCGAATTAATGTTTTTGTTTTCTTTGGGTAAACTGCCCAGTAGTGAAATTACTGAATCATGTGACATTTCTATTTTTTTAAGGTTTTATTTATTTATTGAGAGAAACAGAGATCATAAGTAGGCAGAGAGGCAGACAGAAAGAGAGGGGAAGTGGTCTCCCCGCTGAGCAGAGAGCCCGATGCAGGGCTCAATCCCAGGACCCTGGGATCATGACCTGAGTCAAAGGCAGAGGCTTAACCGACTAAGCCACCCAGGTGCCCCGACATTTCTATTTTTTTTTTTAAGATTTTATTTATGTATTTGACAGGCAGAGATCACAAGTAGGCAGTGAGAAAGAGAGGAGGAAGCAGGCTCCCCGCTGAGCAGAGAGCTCAATGCAGAGCTCGATCCCAGGACCCTGGGACCATGACCTGAACTGAAAGCAGAAGCTTTAACCCACTGAGCCACCTAGGTGCCCCCCGACATTTCTATTTTTAACCTTTCGAGGAACCTCCATATTGCTTTCCATAGTGGTTATACCAATTTACCCTCCTATCAACAGTGCACCAGGGTTCCCTCTTCTCCACATCCTTACCAATGCTGGCTATTTATCTTTTTTGATTCTAGCCATTCTGACAGGTGTACGCTAGTATTTCACTGTGGTTTTGATTTGCATTTCCATGATGATTAGTGATGTTGAGACTCTTTTCATGTGTCTATTGGCCATCTGTATGTCTTCCCTAGAAAAAAAGTCTATTCAAGTCCTCTAATGATTTTTAAATCAGATTACTTGGGGTTTCTGTTGGTGTTGTATTACATAAATTCTTCATACATTTTGGATATTAATCCCATATCAGATATATAATTTGTAAATGTCTTCTTCCAATCATTAGGTTGCCGTTAACACTTTGTTGATGGTTTCTTTCATAGTGTAAAAGCTTTTTATTTTGGGGTAATCCCAGTAACTTGTTTTTGCTTTTGTTTCCCTTGCCTGAGGAGACATCTACAAAAATGTTGCTATGGCCTGTGTCAAAGAAATTACTGCCTGTGTTCTTTTTCAGGAGTTTTATGGTTTTAGGTTTCACATTTAGGTCTCTAACCAATTTTGAATTTATTTTTGTGTATGGTGTATGAAAGTGGTCCAGTTTCATTCTTTTGCATGTGGCTATCCAGTTTGTCCAACACTATTAATCTGAGACTGTATTTTTCCCATTGTATATTCTTGCCTCCTATGTCATAAGTTAATTGACTGTAAAAACATGGGTTTATTTCTAGGCTCTTTTTTTTGTATATGTGAGTTTAAGAATTAGCTTGCTAACTACTGAGATTATGATCAGGATTGCACTGCATCTACAGATCAATTTGGGAACAACTGGTATCTTAACAACACTGAGTAGTTTACTCATGAATGTGATGTATCTCTCTCTCCAACTACTTAACATGTTCTTTAATTTGTCTCAGCATAGTGTTACTGTTTTCAGTGTGCAGGTCTTTCCCATCTTTTGTTAGGTTTTTCCCTAAGTATTTCATTTTCTGATGCTATTTATTGGAATATTTTACTCAAATTTCTGATTTTTCCTTGCTAGTATATAGGAATATAATAGAATGTTCTATATTGATCTTATATCTACAAGCTTTCTTTTTCTTTTTCAAGATTTTATTTGAGAGGCTGAGGGAGCAAGAGAATATGAGCAGGGGAAGGAGCAGAGGGACAGGGGGAGGCAAATTCTCTGATGAGCAGGAAGCCCAAGGTGGTGCTGGGTCCTGGGACTCCAACACCATGACTTGAGCCAAAGGCACATACCTAACCAACTGAGCCACCCAGGCACCCCAGATCTTACAAACTTTCTAAATTTATTAGTCCTAGCAGCTTTTCTTTTTGTTTGGAATCTATCTGTTTTTCTAGAGTTTCTCATGTTGTCTGTGAATATTGATAGTCTTCCTTCTTCCTTTTTAATCCGCTTTTATTCATTCATTCATGCAACGCATTCATTCACTGATTTCTGTTCTTACTGCACTCTTTAGAACCTCCTGTAAAATGTGTAATGGAGAATGAATAGACACCCTTGATGTTTTCCTAATTTTATTCCTATAGATTATTTTTAAAAGCACTTTTTAAAGTAGAAAGAAGGAAAATATAAGAAGCAGGTTAAAACTATTCAAGTGAAGAGTTGAGAGGGAAAAAAAGACTAGGGCAAGGGAAGAACTAGCAGATGGAGGCTGGATTTAAGTAGATTTTGTGGGCAGAACAGGCACTGTTCCAGTCTTGGGAGAATCTGATGGAGGTAAACAGCACTTGTAATCTCCATAGCTAGACATCAGTGCAGGCAAGCTGGAAGACGGATGACCACAACCTGACAGCCCTAGTGATCAGGGATTTGTTCCTCCCATGCACTCTGCATCATAATGGTGGAAACCACATTTTAATACTCATGGTAATGATTTATTTATCAGTCAGTGAGATTGAAAATATACCTCAAATGCTATATCTACTTCATTACAATCTCTAGGTTGTGAGGACCTGACCCAACTTATGGACATTACTATTAAGTAAAAACACATCTTTTTAAAGTGACCCAGAAGAAAGCAAACTTACCCAAGCTTCCAAGGCAACACGAACTTATTTCTTAGTCAACAAAGCTTGATTATTGATTAGTTTTCCCCAGTGTTTTGTATGATAGTACCCCATGAAAAACAAGTTGAGTTTAAAGTAATTCTGCTTGGAACTGAATAATAACTTCTCAAAATAGAGGCAAAGCTTCATGTGCATTGCTGGGATTTTGTTGTATACATCTGTTTATATTATGATATGTGAATTCAATCATCAGTTTATATACACATATTCAAGTGAGCCTGGGAACAAAAAGAGCACTCAACCAGGAGCCAGGAGCTTTGTATTCTAAGTTCATCAGACTGTTAAAAAAATACATGGAACAAATACAGAGAGGCACACTTGTGCAGTGGGAAAGAACACTGGAGTCTTTCAAGTTAAGAGAGAGATGATGACTCTAAGAAGGGGTCACAGCTATACGGAAGAGTCACAGAAGTGAGATCTGAGAGCTAGAGCAGGGCCAAGGAACCTGGGCTCTATAGAAGGGGAGACCTAGGTTTTCACCCTGGTCCTAGCACTTCCTTGCTGGGCTCAATTACATTCTTCAATTCTCTTGCATTTTCTTCTCATTCTTTAAGTTGGGGTTACAGTAGAGTCTGCTACACTGGGGTTTTATGTGGCTTAAGTGATGCCATGAACATGTACTCTTCATAAATATTCCTGGCTTATAAAAGTATAGTCCGATAACATTATGACTGGGATGATTTCATTCATTCCACAAATATTTATTGAGCCCCCACTTATGTGCCACCACTGTTTTATGCAGTTAGGATACATTAGTGATCAAAACAGAGGGAAAAAAAACCCTCTGCCTTCATGGTGCTTCCAGTCTGCTGGGGGTGATAGACAGTGAACATAACAAAGAAGTAAATGGTACAGGGTGGTTACAAGTGTGAAGAGCAAAGAGCAAAGAGATAAAGCAAGTAAGGTATTATGGGGCTTGGGAGTGGTGGAGTGGCTGTTATCATAATAAATGGGATGGTCAAGGCAAACCTCATTGAGAAGGTCACATCTGAGAAAAGATCCAGCGGGAGAAGTGTAGGGGAGTCAGCTGTGTAGGGAGAGCATTTTAGGCAGAGGGAACAGCAGGGTGAGACCCTAAGATGGTGGCATGTCTGGAGTGTTTAAAGAGCAGGGATTCTGGGGGGAGGGAGAGGCCTGTAAAGGATGAGGTTATGGGCCAGGCTATTAGAGCTCCGGGGGCCTGCTGAGGATGCAGGTTTTTACTCTGAGTGAAATAGGAAGCCATTGGAAAGTCTGGCAGAGAGGAGTAACCTGATCTAATTTATGTTTGAAAGGCTCCTCCACCTATAAATTGAGAATAGAATAACAGGGGTGCCAGTGAGAAGACTAGTGCAGTAAAACAGGGGAGGTGGTGCTCACGCAGATGCACGGTAGTAACAGGAGAAGTGATGAGTAGTACTTTGAAGACAGAAGCAGGAGGATATCTGGAAGAACTGGAAGAGAAAGTGAAGAATCAGTATGACATCGAGGTTTTCAGCCTGAGTAAGGGGAAGGCTGAACCTGCCATCAGTGAGACAGAACACAGACTTTAGGGCCAGATCAGGAGTTCAACTTGAGGCATGTTACACTGGAGACATCTACTAGCCATGAGTATCCATTTTTGTGATGCTCAAATGAAATAAAGTATATAATTTGGACAATCTATATAAGAAAGAGACAGATGGGGTAGGTTGTTTGGAGAGAATTTGCTTGCAGGGAATTTACCTTCAGGCCAGAGAATGTGAGGTCACTATTTTAATTTTGTTGTCTATTAACCTGCTTTCTCTATCTTTTTTTTTTTTAATTTTTTTTTGTTTGTTTGTTTATTTGACAGACAGAGATCACAAGTAGGCAGAGAGGCAGGCAGAGAGAGAGGGAAGCAGGCTCCCTGCTGAGCAGAGAGCCCGATGCGGGACTCGATCCCAGGACTCTGGGATCATGACCTGAGCCGAAGGCAGCGGCTTAACCCACTGAGCCACCCAGGCGTCCCATCTATCTTTTGTCACTGTTTATACTTAAAAGCATTTAAAATTATATGAAGGACTCCCAAATTTTCTAATTGACCTGTCACATTTCATCTAAAATGTGTATTCCAACCTTATTTCCAAATATGAAAGATGCAAGAGTGAAGTTTGGTTGTCATCTGGCTGGTGATAGTGGAAATCCTGGACCGCTTGACAGCTTACCCCTGCCCCCAAATTCAGCCATTACTACAAATACCATCACATAATTGTCTTACACCTAGACTGAGCCAGGCACAACGTAAAAACACCATTTCCTGTTCTTTAAACACTTCTTATGTCTCCTCTTACCATACCCCCTTCAATATGCTGTGTTGGGTCTATTGTGGGACAGGGTCTCACTGAGTCATCCATGGAGAGGCCTACTATGTGCCATGTTCTAGAAACATACTACCGGTGCTCATCAAGAAGGAAGCACTGCAAAGCACGTTAGATGAGGCAAACCTATTGTATCAGCCACACAGGTTATCTGAAAAAGTGACCAGTCGCCTGGAGTTTCCTGACTGCTACTGAGGACTTCCCACCTGGGCAAGAAGAAATAGTACAGTGATCTTTATGGTGCTTTCCCACAGAAGTGCTGATAACAAACTGCCATTGAGCCTTGTTCTCTTGGAGACGGCAGATGTTTGTGTTTGTGATTCATATTATCAAGAATCAAGGAGATACCTTTCTACCCCTCATGCCCTTTTCCTATAAACCGTTCTTCTGAAGGGAAGATGGAAGGCTCTGGGGAGCTGCCCAGGGGAGCTATAATGCCACTGCTTTATTTCTCCTCCACTATGCACTTGTTTAAATATACCAAATCACCTTAAAACTCAATTTCTGACTGACTTACTCTACTTTTGGTAGCTTACCAAAAAAAAAAAAAAAAAAAAAGGTTTTTGATGTTGTTCATAAGATACATGGACTGAAGAAAATGATAAAAGTCCTAATGAAGTTTATCCTGAGATTCAAAAGAATGAGGAAATATGATTCCTAGCTGAAAAGCCAAACTGTTCTTTTGAAATCTAGTTAGGGGTGGAGGAAAACATCGATACTTTGCTTCAGTGCCTTAGTACTTAGAAGAGATATATTGGGCTCTATAATTTAACTGCCAAATTCAACATTCATATCCATCTGGACATTTTTAAAAGGATCCTTGAGCCAGTGAGAATTGGCAGTTGGCTGTATAATCACACCTGCATATGGCACAGGAGGTTTTTAATGGGCAACAGTCAGAGCAAGAAAGTACTGCAGGATAAGCATTCATTGAGAACCCACGTTTAAACATGTTTGCACATGTGAGTAATTATATTTTAGAGCTCTCAGTTAACAAGACTTTGTTCTTTCTTCCCTACAAATCAAATTAGTTGGGGACGTAGTTCATTTTGAAATTGTTTGGAAAATGTTTTGGTGTTCTAAATTTCCTTTGTACTAAACTTTTGCAAAGTTAAAAGGCAAGCCACAAACCTCCATAACCAGTGAAACCAAAATGCATAAAACCAACAACAGATTAAACATGATAAACACACACTAAATAAGAAGGAGAGTGTAAATAAAGCTTGTGTCTCTAAGTATGTCAACCTCCCATGTGGGATTTAGGTTCAACTCACTGTAGATGGAGATAATTACGTATCTGCAAAACATGGTTTCACAAAGATCATGTTTGTCTTGGTCCACTTTAGGCTGCCAGGTCTCTCTTTCCATCTCCCTTGTAAATGCAAGTCTAGCTGCAATAGCCCAGCAACATCTGGGAGTGAAGCTGATGTATTCTGGGGGCTACTCTTTGAGATGATTGTCAAAGAGAGATCAAATGTAATGGGGAAGGAAGTCCCTTATTTGGAGATCCCAAGTAGGAAACTGTCATGACCCACTTACTCTGGTACACAGTGCCCAGTCTGGCAAAGGCAATGAGATAATCTAAAACAAACAAACAAACAAACAAAAACCCACTTGAGATGGTCTTATTACAGACAGCCTACTAACCCTAGTTACTCTGCTTCTTTAGAATAAAAACTGTGTGAAAATCCCATAAAGAATGGTCATTCATCCCTATGTAGGAGATTCTATCCTAAAAAGCTTTTGGGGAATGGTTTACTAACTTCCAAACACCAATCTAGAAGGAAACACCTAAGAACACTTGGAAAATTCTAAATTATATTTAAGATACAGGGTGTGGGCCTATAGGCAACTTTTTTCTTATATGTGTAGGGAGTCTGTGACCGCTTTGGCCGTGCTGGGCATTTCCTCTTCCACACCCTCCCCTTCTCCTGCTTTCTATCTTCCCATCTGTCTCTTGGCTGGACCATCAGTTTCTGACACCAAAAGAAATTAGAACCCTTTGTGTGTAGAAAATACTCTTGAAAAATCAGAGATGCCTAATATAAAAAAAGTAGTCATCACAAATATCATTTGAAAATAAAATTGTGTTGCTTACTCAACTTGGTCCTCTCTTTGGTAGATACAAAGCAGATCTATGATTTTATAGAACAAGACTCATGTTTGCTTTTGACTCCTGAAATAAGTGGAAAAAGCCATTTCCTATCTTTCAGCCATCAGGAAAGGAATCACTCTTGCCTTTCCAAATGGGAAGGACTTTTCAGACTTGGATGGGGCAAGTGTCAGTACACCAAGACTGTATATTTATCACAAATATGACCTGAACACTCAAGCCTGGGAGGGATGCATACTGTGGGAAGGGTGGGGATAACATTTAGAAAGAGAGCTATTCCTAATGAGGATCATAAGTTTGGGCCCCACAGTAGTTTTCTTATGACTAATTTTTGTTTCTGATGGACAAAAATCCAATTTTTAAATGAAAAGAAAAGGGCTCACATTACACAAAACATAGCTCAATTCAGGCACTATCAATGACAAATTCTGACCTTATTGAGATGGATCAGTGAGAATTCACTAGCAGATAATGAAACCACTCAAGCTGTTTTAAGTGGTAAAGGATTTAAAAGGAATTAAATGCTTACAAAATGGGTAGAAGGGCTCTAAGCTGACTTTTGCTTAGATGATTTATAGAATAATACTGAAAAAGTTGGTCAGCAGGACAACTATTCCACATCGTCACCAGATGCCTAGGAAATCAGGAGCTTCTGTTCCCACTGCAGGCTCTAGAACTCCTGCATTTCCACTCAGTTCAATGCCAGTAAAATGGATCCCCTACCTCCTGATGTCTGGGAAAGTAGGGGTGAACAGTGGGGACCATTAACTGCTTCCACAGGAAAACCATAACTGCATAGTAACACAGAGTCAGACTATTTCATGAATGCCTTTTGAATCATGCCCAGATATTAATTACTTGGCAGAAGTTAGATCATCTGAAAACCTAAAATACTTGGGAGAAATAGAATATTTAGTTTTCCAGTCTCTAGCATGACATAAGGCCATGGTTCTCATACTTTGCTGCAGATGAGAACTATGTGGGAAAGCTTTAAGAATCCAAACACCCAGACTACATGTCACAGCAAGTCAATTTAAATCTCTGGGGCTTTTTTTTTTTTTTTTTGGTGATTCTGATGCACAGCCTGCGTTGAACAAAACACAAGGCATGGCTTCTCAAACTTCCCTGGACATACAAATATTCTGGGTACTTTGTAAAAAGGGGAGAATCTGCTTCAGTTAGTCAGAGTTGGGGTCCAATATTCGGCATTTTCACAAGTATTCTGGGGATCTAATACTTTTGCCCAAGACGCTGTGAGAAGCAGAGTGGTACTACAGCAGCCCTTAAATGTTAGTGTGCGTTGGAATCACCAGAGAGTTTGTTAGAACACACATGGCCAGGAGTTTACGATTCAGTACGTCTGAAATGGGGCCAGAGATTCTGAATTCCTACCAAGTTCTTGGGTGATGATACTGAAGCTGCTGTTCAGGAGACCACAGTACTATGGATACCACTAAGGGAGCCGATCACACCATCTGTAACAGATGGCCACCACGTGGAGTTTCTAATGAATTCAAAGGGATTATATTCCATTTAGATCCAACTGATCGAGAGGGACTCAGAGGAGAAAGTAAAATGCAATTACTTACACCAAATCGAGCTACCTTTATCTGTCTTCCTTCCATACATGGAATTCTCGGTGAGGTATCTGGGACGACCTCACAGGAACATGCTACCTGGATGGCAGACATGAGGACAAGAAAAGAGAGAATATTCATTTTATAGATCTCAGTAAACAGATGGGGCTGTGTATCTCCACATTTCCTCTTTGGAGGATCAGAGGAAAATATCTAAATGTTAGACATAGGGCAGAAGTAAACAATCAACAGCTCACGTAGTTCCCATGGAAGAGATCACAAGTGACATCCAGCTTACTGCTAGCTCACTAGACACAAATCAAATGCGGGGAGGGGTGGGGTGTCTTTACTGTGATGCAGTCTGGGGGTTAAATTTTATCTCTGGAGGGAGTGCCTCATCAACCAACAGCTTTTAAAAACAGCCTTATTATAAGCTAAGGCAATAATAATCTTCAAACAATGTGTTTGTAACTTACCATATCAGATAGAATTTTACTTAAAATCATGGTTTGGGTCCATTACTTATACTTTATTAGGATATCTCCCACCTCCCCGTATTCACTCCTTTTAACCCACATTCACAGGGTACTTGTGAACTTGAAAATGGAGGTTAAATATCTCACTCATCGTTACCACATGAGACAAATGAACCTGAAAATATCATGACTTCCATTTATTGAGGAATGAAGATAATTAGGCACCTGGACTTAAATGAAATGTAACCACCTCCATTAAAAGAGGAGGAAAGAACTCCATAAGAGAAGTTGACTAGTAGTTTCTGACTTTTTCTTGAGTTTCAACTCAAAATGAATTATAATATTGAGCACTTGCCCCCACTGGTCCAAAGCATTTTCTAAAACAGTAGTAGAGAATCTGTCAAAATTACTGAGATACATAGTATATTGCTAAGCCTTAGGAATGCAAAGAAACATGTGACAGTGAGCTGCTTTTACTCATTTTTACACTCCTGACATTGAACGAGAGGGTTTTCTTTTTCTCTCACAGCAACCAATTCTCTGATTGTCCAGACACCAACTGGGCATCCAACAATTCAATTAAATCCTGACATTAACTACCCAGAGCTAGCACAGACCCCACATGTTAAGGGCTTAGTCCCAGCAGACTAGTCCCAAAAGACTAGTCTTGCACCAGCCATGCATCCCAGGACTTCCATATTTCAGACCAGTTATAAATTGGGATTTTCCACAACTTTTTCCCTCAGGTTCACTAATTTGTTACTATGGTTTACAGAACTCAGGAACATACTATGCTTGCATTTACCAGTTTTTTATAAAGGGTACAACTCAGGAAGAGCCAAGTGGAAGATATTTATGGGGCAAGGCATGGAGGAGCATGCACAAAGCTTCTATGCCCTCTTCACATGTGCTGTCCTCCCACGTGTTAATGTGCTGACCAACTGTGAAGCTCCTCAAATCTCATCAGTTAGGGGTTTTTGAAAAGCTTCCCTTAGGTAGGCATGATTGATTCAATCATTGGCCACTGGTGACTAACTTAATCTATAGCTCCTCAGAACAAAAGATGTTCCCATCACCCTTATCACTTAGGGAATTAAAAGGGCTTTGGGGACTCTGTGTCAGAAACTGGCGACAAAGGTCAAATACCTTATCAAATACATCATAAAGGTGTAGAGACCCTGAAAGTCTTGCAACAAGCTGTGGAGGTAGGACATGGGACAAAATATAACTAGCAATACAACAAAGCACCATCTTTGAGTATTGCAGACTCAAAGCATTACAAGCATTTAGAAAAAAGAGGGTTCAATTACCAAGGGCAAAATCAGCTTGTACCAACCCAAACTCCACAGTGGCTGTGGAGGTTCCTGCACTAACGCTGTGTCAGGAAAGGCACAGCCGCACAAAAAGAAAACCCCTGCAGCCAGTTTAGTTTGGTTTGATTTGGCTTGATCTGGGGACCAGTGGGGGAAAAGGAGAGAGTGAATTTAGGAATGGAAGGTGCGGGGCGGGGGTGCTTAAGAAATAGTAGATGATTGACATTGGGGATACTGGCTTGCCTTCCTACTCACAGTGAAGACTCGCCTATAAGCCCCTAGACAAACCCTAACCTACAATTTGGCACCAATACGGAGATAACACAGAAGTAATAGTGCTGGGGAAGGCAGCAGGAGGAAAAATGATGCAAGAGCATTTCAGCACACCACACTCTGTGTGGGATGTGAGGGGGCCCAAGAAATCTTTGGTTCCCCATGAGGAGATGCTGACATTCTGAGAGAAACCATAGAATGGCAAAGGTTCAGGGAAAGATGGAAGATGCCTCTGTGGGCAGGAAACCCACAATGGCTCCAAGACCATGAGTGTTAAAAGAACACTTCAAAAAACCAAAGGGGCCAGTCATACCTCAGCAGGAACCCACCCAATGGGTAGACCAGCCTGGCCACTCCTGCTGCAGAGACCAGCAAAAATCCAAACGTCACAGCAAAGGTTTTATTAGGGCAGAAAATTTCAAGAAGGTCAGAGAAGAATACAGGAGTCTTCTATTATTCTAAGAGAAAATACAGTTGGGTGTTTGGATACAGGATTCATCCAAATAAAAGTAAAAACTGAAGTCATACTAACAAAAGAAATCTCAGAGGAGTAGGATAATAGGAGCCACTCATATGAGAAGAAGCCCCATGGCTGTTAAAGATGGAGAGATGACCATCATATGTTTTCACTCCATTTTGCTGTAGAAAGGGACACTCAAAGGCAGAGACAGCATTTTGTGATTCATAAAAGATGTTGATGAAAGAGATTTCTAATGCTACCCAAAACCTGTTGCCAATTCACTATTCACACATCAGATGCTGAGAGTTGTTATTGACACCATGTGGCAAGAAAATTCCGTTGAAAAAATTCTGAATTTTGTCACTGTATCATCCATTAACAATTATTAAAGAGAGACAGCAGAGAGGCTTCAGATGGAGATACATGTGCACACTGCAAACAAGGAAGAAGAGAGCTTTATGAAAAAGTGAGTCGTCAACAAGGCTGAATCCAGGGAAGCCTGAAGTCGAAGCTAAGGCCTTATAAGGGACAGAGGTAAAAGAATCCAGAATTAAAAAAAAAAAAAAATGAGGTGGGGAGGGGGGAAGAACAGAGGAAGGAAGGTGTTTCTAGTCCAAGGAGAAATTTTCCAATAAAAAAGAAAGATTTCAAAGGTCTTAGAGAAGTTTTTGAATCATCCATCATTTACTGTATTTTGTTTTTTGTGGATTCCCACTAAGTTGGGAAAATCTGCTCCCTATTTATGACAAAGAGGAAAGAAGGAATTGTAGGAGAAATGATGAAGGATTTAAGAGAAAGAGGGGTGGGCACAGAGCAGTGGAGCCCTGGGAGAGAAGGAAGGGCTCAGGAGGTGGGGAGGGATGCAGGGGTTCATCTCTAAAACAGCAGAAGTGGGCAGCACGAGGAAGTCCCGACCAAAAACTGTGGACAGGGTAACAAGGCGGTCATTGCTCAGAGCATGGTTTCTCAACCTTAGCACTGTGAGCATGTTGGGCTAGATGATTCTTTGCTGTGGCACGGCTGGCCTGTGCAGGGTGTTCAGCAGCATCCCTGACCCCTGCCTGTTGGATGCCAGTAGCAGGTATGACAATCACAAAGCCTCCAGACATTACCAAATGTCTTCTGAGGAAGACAGGCAACACCACCCTCGGTGGACAACCACCGGGTTAGAGAGACCAGGTGGTAGCACCAAGGTGAGGAAGCTGCTGCATGTCCCAGAGGCCTCAAACCTCCAAGAGGTGAGTCCACACAGGAGAAAGAGGAATGCGTGTGTGCAGGACACTGGTATAAATACTGGGACCTGGGTTACGGGGATGGAGAAGGGGTTAAGTCCCATTAGAAAACCCTCGCTTCGCTCCCGCTTCAGCTGTCTCAAAGCAGCAAGGTCACATGAACTGGTTAGAAAAATTCACTACCTTCCTAGAGAGGAGGTCATAAATCTCACAAAATCCCCATCACGGTTACATATGCTGTGGTAGGTGAGCTTTAAGGGGACACAACCCTGGTTTTGTAAAATCACAGTCTATTTGTTAGGTTCAAAAGCCTTGTGGGAAGTTTATAGTGAATTACTGCAGCTGCTGACTTTTAAAACTGCGCCTGAAAAGGCTACAGGGGTACACCATGCCACACGGTGGGTCTACATAATCTCTTTGATACGCCAGGGCCACTGTGTCGGATGTCACAGAATGGGGGGTGTGGTTGCCAGGCCCAGGGGCCAAGTGTGCTAAGTCTCCATGTTCCCAAGGAAGTTCTGTGGGATAGAGATGGGAAGACATAAACAAACTGCAGATTCTAGAAACCCTGGCTTCTGAATTACACTGGTAAGAATAATAAGTTTGCCACTGGCAAGTGTAAGCTCCTTGCTTTGTGCCAAGGAGCAGTCTCCCTCAAACCATCCTTATCTCTAGGCCCCACTGCCACAGGATTGGTAGCAGTGAGTAATGGGTGCAGTTTTTCTCCCCATAGTAGGTGCCTTCAGGAGCAAAGCTACAGATACTTTTCCCTGCCTCAGTGACACATAGAATAGGTTTAAGAATCTTATCCTGGCCGTGGACATAGCCATCTCTGCTATTATCCAGTTAGAAATACACTTAGACATTGATCGTCAAGCCAACGACATAAGATGGGGAACATGTCCTGAGAAAGTGGAGTGGAATCGCCACTCTCTTGGTGATTCTGGTCAAAGGAAGTTTGCTGTCTACTTCTATGGAAGAAAACACCTCCAAGAAATGAAACAGAGCTCTGGGAAAAAACTGTCTCTTCCTTTTACCAAGCTTCTCTGAACTGTTGCTTAGAAAGAGACTTTGTATTTCTAGAATTGTCATCTCATTATCCCCCTCACAATATGAAAATAACCTCTTCTGAAGATATGAGGATGAGCGGTGTAGGGAACGTATCACTGGAGGAACTCATTCTCTGAGTCGTTCATTTGACCTCTACCAACCAAGCACCTGGCGGCATGTCCTGCTCAGTGGATAAATAAGGAATGTTTCAACCATCCTGGATGGTGGCAGGAAGGTGTGGTGCTGACCATCACTTTACTTTGAAAAGGTGTTTGTCCCTATGCTTCTTTTATCTATAAAACAGAGGGCAAGTCCTCGCCATCTTAAAGCCTATTCTACCTTAAAGCCCCAAATGATGAGTCAGCCTGTAGCAGTGCCAAGTTTGGCCTATGCTATGAGCTGAACTGTATCCTGATCTCCCAATGTGCCTCCCCACGCTCCCACCTCCCTATCCCCCACTGTCCTACCCCCCCCCTCTGCCTCATTCCCTGCCACAGTATCCAAACATTTGTGCTTTAGTCTTAATTTTTAGTACATCAGAATGTGACTATATTTGGAAACGTTATTTACAGAAGTGATTGTGTTAAAATGAAGATGTTAGGGGGTTGCCTGGGTGGTTCAGTGGATTAAGCCTCTGCCTTCAGCTCAGGTCATGACTTCAGGTTGCTGGGATTGAGCCCTGCGTCAGGCTCTCTGCTTAGCGGGGAGCCTGTTTCCCCCCTCCCATCGCCTGCCTCTCTGACTACTTGGAATCTTGGTCATATAAATAAATAAAATCTCAAAAAAAAAAAAAGATGAAGATGTTAGGGTAGACTCTAATCCAATATGACTGGTGTCCTTATAAAAAGAAGAGTTGGGGGGGGGTACCTGGGATCAGTCGTTAAGTGTCTGCCTTCAACTCAGGTCATGATCCTAGGGTCCTGGGATCTAGCCCCGCATCGGGCTCCCTGCTCAGCGGGAAGCCTGCTTCTCCCTCTCCCACTTCCGCTCCTTGTGTTCCCTCTCTCAGTATGTCTCTCTCTGTCAAATAAATAAATAAAATCTTTAAAAAAGAAGAAGAAGAAGAAGAAGAAGAAGAAGAGTTGGGGGACACAGATGAATACAGACAGAAGACCATGTGAAACCTGGAGAAGACAGCCATCCGTAAGCCAGGGAGAAGAGCCTCAGAAGGAACCAGTCCCACCCATAACTTTGTCTCTCATACTTCTAACCTCCACAACTGTGGGAAAATACATTTCTATTGCTTAAGCCACTGGGTCTGTGGTATTTTGTAATGACAGCCCCAGCAAACTAACACAGTCTATATTAAGATCACTCAGAAACACTTACTTGAAGATACACAGGCTTGATCCTAACCTGACAAACTGAATGAGATTGTCCAGGTATTTGGGCCCTGGCTAGATAAAAAACTTGAGAGTGGCCTAGTGATACATATGATGTCACTGAAGTAGAGATCCACTGGTCTACAGAATTAGTGAAGCATCAGTCTGCTCACCCTATTGATATCCATCCTCTTTGCAGATGCATTACTTACTCTCATGGACATGATAAGTGAACCATCACCTCCTATCAGCTCTGTGGGAAATCCAGAGATCAAGAGGCCAACCTTCTAGGGATGTCCCCTGTCACAGGTCTTTCAACCTCTTCATGTCTCAGTAGGTTTCCTTCTGAACAAGGCAGAAAAACAGTCCACTGTCTGCTTCATAGGGATATTTTGAAATTTAATTACAAAATGCTTGTTAGAACTTTCCAGGAGGCTTTTTGATGAAACAAATTCCCTGACTACAAAGTATTGTTTATTATGGAGCACAGCCTAGAGGCACTGCAGTCTCCAACAAAGCCTAACTCCTTTTTTATGCAAATTAAGCACCACTTTAATCTACCTAGCAAATAACTGTGCTCTGAGAGGTTGAGTCAGGGGCTCTGTGGGTATCCTAGCTACTTCCAATTCCTCTCTACTTTTCAACTCAGCTGTGTTAGTGTGTTCCTAGTCAAAAAATCCTACAGGTATAATCTCACATTAATGACCTTCTTGACACTTGTGTGTTACTATTCTGGTGGGGTAAGACTTTGTCGTCTTAAACATTAGTGTGACTGAACCAATTGACGTCACACTCTTGTACCCACTGTCATCTCCTTGGCATAGAGCCCTGAGGGAATGTACCTAGAGGTTTGACTGTGTGGATCCGAAAGGTGGTAGAGAAAGTTACCAAGAAATCACAATTATCTGAAAGTGCTGAGTCATTTAGAAGCTACAAGGAGAGGACCAGACAGAGAGGTAGTAGGAAGCTGGAAAGCAACTGGTGGCAATTCAGCCAAAGGACCTCCTTCTCCTTGAAATCATTTGCATTTCACATTCAAGGTCTTAAAAGAGAGAAGGTAAGCAACAGAGATAGGATTAAAGCAGAACTTTCCAACAGATGTGTAGACAATGGCTTACAGGTGTACAGAAATGCCTAGATACCAGATTTTCTTCAGCCAGTAGAACTGGCCTAGGAGCACAAATCCCCAGGCTTGTCGCCTCCGACAGCTGGAAGCCTAATCAGGGGCTACAAATTCCCTCCAGTTTAAACAATGTGTAAAAAATATCATTTTTTCACATGTTCCATGATGAAAAAATTTAGGCACAAATAGGCTAATGACCTTCCATAGCTTCCTCTGTTTTTACTGCTTCCTCTCTCACCCTTCAGGTTAATCTCCTGCAGGATCCACCTGGATGTTGTGGGAAATGCTTTGCCTTGGTTCAAATCCTTCCAAAAATTCCCATTATTCTCAGGATAAATCTCCTAATATGGCCAAAAAAAAAACCTTCATGACACTCCTCTCTGTATATGTTTGCCCACATACGTCACCATTTCCCACTTCATTCAAACTGACTTGTTTTCAGTTCTTCCAACATGTCATGATCATCTCAGTTTCAGGTTTTTACACATGATACTCCCTCTCTCTCGAACACTACTGCACACATCCAACACACACACAAACACACACACACAAGGGGAAAATCCTACTTGTTACAAGGGAAACAATCCTACCTGTTTTGTTCACCATTAGCATCCAATGCCTACTACATTGTTGCACATACACCAGTCCTTCTGGGATGAGTAGACAGACAAATGAATGAGTTTCTTTCATACTGGAGAGTCAATAGTTTAGTTCCTTTTAACTTTTCTTAGTTTGAGTTTGCTTTAATTCTACATCAACACTGAAAATAAAATAACTTTCTCCTCAATAAATCTCTTCAGTCATCTCTGGCCATATTATATATATAATAACTTGAATAAAAGCAAGTTCTGTTAGCAAAGAAGAAGGTTGGCAAATGAATGTTGGTAAGAAACCACTAGTGTGTTTTACAGTATTCAAGAGAAGGAATGGAGATAAAGGGAGGAAATCATGAAGGAAGGATTACAAGTCAAAAATACTGCATTCCTGTGGAGAGTCAAGATGATGGAGAAGTAGCAGGCTGAGACAACATCAGGTAGCAGGAGATCAGCTAGATAGTTTATCTAAACATTGCAAACACCTACAAATCCAACGTGAGATCAAAGAGAAGAAGAACAGCAATTCTAGAAACAGAAAATCAACCACTTTCTGAAAGGTAGGACAGATGGAGAAGAAGAGAAGATAGACCGTGGGGGGAGGAGCTGGCTCCCAGCAACCGGCAGAGCAATGGAGCACTAAATCAGGACTTTTAAAACTCTGTTCCACTGAGGGACATTGCTGCAGAGGCAAAAAAACGGGGTGAAGCCCACGCGGGGTCAACGTGGCCACAGGTCCCGCAGGGTCACAGAAGGATCGGGGGTGTCTGAGTGTCACAGAGCTTGCACGTATTAGAACGGGGAAGCTGGCTACAGAGACAGAGCCGAGGAGTGAGCTCTCAGCTCAGGGTTACCTTGAACTGGTCGCAGGCTCAGTGAGCTCGGAGCGCAGCCAGAGGCCAGAGAGACGGGAGTGATTGGGTGCTATTCTCTGAGGGCTCACTGAGGAGTGGGGCCCCGAGCTCTTGGCTCCTCCGGGCCAGAGACTGGGAGGGTGCCATTTTCATTCTCGTCCTCTAGAAACTCTACGGAAAGCGTTCAGGGAACAAAAGCTCCCGAAAGCAAACCCTGAGCAGATTACTCAACCTGGTCCCTGGTAAGGGCAGTGCAATTCCAGCCTGGGGCAAAGACACTTGAGAATCACTACACCAGGCCCCTTCCCCAGAAGATCAACAAGAAATCCAGCCAAGACCAAGTTCACCTACCAAGGAGTGCAGGTTCAATACCAAGGAGAGCACAGGAATTCCAGAGGAAGAGAAAGCAAAACAAGCAACTCATGGCTTTCTCCCCATGATTCTTTAGTCTTGCAGGTAATTTAATTTTTTTTTTCAATTTTTTTTCTTCTGCTAATTTTTTTTAACTTTTACCCTTTTCTTTTTTAACGTTTTTTAACTAGTTTATCTAAGATATATATATTTTTTTCTTTTATATATTCTTTCTTTATTTGTTTTCTTTTTTTACTTGTTTCTTTTTTTTTTCTGAACCCCTTTTTATCCCCTTTCTCCACCCCCACATGATTTGGGGTCTCTTCTGATTTAGTTAAAGTGTATTTTCCTGGGGTCTTTGCCACCCTTTTAGTATTTTACTTGCTCCTTCATATACTCTTATCTGGACAAAATGACAAGGTGGAAAAATTCACCACAAAAAAACAGAACAAGAGGCAGTACTGAAGGCTAGGGAACTAATCAATACAGACATTGGTAATATGTCAGATCTAGAGTTCAGAATGACGATTCTCAAGGTTCTAGCCGGGCTTGAAAAAGGCATGAAAGATATTAGAGAAACCCTCTCGGGAGAGATAAAAGCCCTTTCTGGAAAAATAAAAGAACTAAAATCTAACCAAGTTGAACTCAAAAAAGCTATTAATGAGGTGCAATCAAAAATGGAGGCTCTCACTGCTAGGATAAATGAGGCAGAAGAAAGAATTAGTGATATAGAAGACCAAATGACAGAGAATAAAGAAGCTGAGCAAAAGAGGGACAAACAGCTACTGGACAATGAGGGGAGAATTCGAGAGATAAGAGACACCATAAGATGAAACAACATTAGAATAATTGGGATTCCAGAAGAAGAAGAGAGAGAGGGGGGAGCAGAAGGTATATTGGAGAGAATTATTGGAGAGAATTTCCCTAATATGGAAAAGGGAACAAACATCAAAATCCAGGAAGTGCAGAGAACCCCCCTAAAAATCAACAAGAATAGGTCCACACCCCGTCACCTAATAGTAAAATTTACAAGATTTACAAGTCTTAGTAACAAAGAGAAAATCCTGAAAGCAGCCCGGGAAAAGAAGTCTGTAAACATACAATGGTAAAAATATTAGATTGGCAGCAGACTTATCCACAGAGACCTGGCAGGCCAGAAGGAGCTGGCATGATATATTCAGAGCACTAAACGAGAAAAACATGCAGCCAAGAATACTATATCCAGCTAGGCTATCATTGAAAATAGAAGGAGAGATTAAAAGCTTCCAGGACAAACAAAAACTGAAAGAATTTGCAAACACCAAACCAGCTCTACAGGAAATATTGAAAGGGGTCCTCTAAGCAAAGAGAGAGCCTACAAGTGGTAGATCAGAAAGGAATAGAGACAATATACATATACAGTAACAGTCACCTTACAGGCAATACTAAATTCATCTCTCTCCATAGTTACCCTGAATGTTAATGGGCTAAATGCCCCAATTAAAAGACACAGGGTATCAGAATGGATAAAAAACCAAAACCCATCTATATGTTGCCTACAAGAAGCCCATTTCAGACCTGAAGACACCTCCAGATTTAAAGTGAGGGGGTGGAAAACAATTTACTATGCTAATGGACATCAGAAGAAAGCAGGGGTGGCAATCCTTATATCAGATCAATTAGATTTTAAGCCAAAGACTGTAATAAGAGATGAGGAAGGACACTATATCATACTCAAAGGGTCTGTCCAACAAGAAGATCTAACAATTTTAAATATCTATGCCCACACTGGACCAGATGGACATCACAGATATACTCACAACATTCTATCCCAAAGCAACAGAATACACATTCTTCTCCAGTGCACATGGAACATTCTCCAGAATAGATCACATCCTGGGTCCTAAATCAGGTCTCAACTGGTATCAAAAGATTGGGATCATTCCCTGCATATTTTCAGACCACAGTGCTCTGAAGGTAAACTCAACCACAAGAGGAAGTATGGAAAGAACCCAAATACATGGAGACTAAACAGCATCCTTCTAAAGAATGAATGGGTCAACCAGGAAATTAAAGAAGAATTGAAAAAATTCATGAAAACAAATGATAATGAAAACACAATGGTTCAAAATCTGTGAGACACAGCAAAGGCAGTCCTGAGAGGAAAATATATAGCAGTACAAGCCTTTCTCAAGAAACAAGAAAGGTCTCAAGTACACAACCTAACGCTACACCTAAAGGAGCTAGAGAAAGAACAAGAAAGAAACCCTAAACCCAGCAGGATAAATCATAAAGATCAGAGCAGAAATCAATGAAATAGAAACCAAAAAAACAAGAGAACAAATCAATGAAACAAGGAGCTGTTCTTTGAAAGAATTAATAAGATTGATAAACCCCTGGCCAGACTGATCAAAAAGAAAAGAGAAAGGACCCAAATAAATAAAATCATGAATGAAAGAGGAGAGATCACAACTAACACCAAAGAAATACAAACAATTATAAGAACATACTATGAGTAACTCTATGCCAACATATTTGACAATCTGGAAGAAATGGATGCTTTCCTAGAGACATATAAACTACCACAACTGAACCGGGAAGAAATAGAAACCCAGCAGGAGAAGAGAAATAATAAACATCAGAGCAGAAATCAATGAAATAGAAACAGAAAAAAAAAAAAAAAAAAAACAAAAACAAAAACCAGTAGAACAAATCAATTAAACTAGGAGCTGGTTCTTTGAAAGAATTAATAAGATTAATAAACCCCTGGCCAGACTTATCAAAATAGAAATGACCCAAATTAATAAAATCATGAATGAAAGAGGAGAGATCACAACCCAAACCAAAGAAAGACAAAAAATTATAAGAACATATTATTAACAGCTATATGCCAGCAAACTTGACAATTTGGAAGAAATTGATGCATTCCTAGAGACATACAAACTACCAAAACTGAACCAGGAAGAAACAGAAAACCTGAACAGACCCATAACCAGTAAGGAGATTGAAAGAGTCATCAAAATCTCCCAACAAACAAGAACCCAGGGCCAGAGGGCTTCCTAGGGGAATTGTACCAAACATTTAAAGAGGAATTACTACCTATTCTCCTGAAACTGTTCCCCCAAAAAAAAGAAATGGAAGGAAAACTTCCAAACTCATTTTATGAGGCCACCATTGCCTTGATCCCAAAACCAGACAAAGACCCCACCAAAAAGGAGAATTACAGACCAATATCCTTGATGAACAATGATGCAAAAATTCTCACCAAAATGCTAGCCAATAGGATCCAACAGTACATTAAAAGTATTAACCACGACCAAGTGGGATTCATTCCAGGGCTGCAAGGTTGGTTCAACATCCACAAATCACTGTGATAAAATACATTAATAAAAGAAAGAACAAGAACCATATGATACTCCCAATAGATGCAGAAAAGCATTTGACAAAGTACAGCATCCTTTCTTAATCAAAACTCTTCACAGTGTAGGGATAGAGGGTACATACTTCAATATCATCAAAGCCATGTATGGAAAACCCACAGCAAATATCATTCTCAATGGAGAAAAACTGATTCAGAGACCTGTACCCCTGGGGATAAAAATACATTATATGTTTATAAAAAATTAAAAATTAAAAAACAACAACCACAAAGAAAATAATAAAACTAAACATAAAAAAAGGGAGGAAAAAAAAAATTCCTGGGAAAATAAGGAAAAGAATAAATGGGCATGACCATAAGTGAGTCTTAACTGAGGGTTGCTGGATGGGTGTTGGGAGAGAGTGACTGGGGTTATGGACTGTTGGGGAGGTGGGGTATGAGTGCTGTGAAGTGGGAAACCTGGGTGATTGTACCCCTGGGGTAAGACAACTGAAAGAATTTATATAAAAAATCTATAAAAAACAAAGATAAACTAAGAAATAGGGACAAGGTGGTGTATAAGACAAATGGTCTCTCTCTCCAGATACCTTGGACCTGAGATGGGAATCCATACACTCAGAGAAGTAGTTTTATTTTGACAAGGATATTAAGAAGAGAAATAGAGTCGTCATGGACAAGTACAATGAGTCCATTTAACTTAATCCAGTGAATAAACCAACACTTTGTTGAGGATGGGACCTCTATGCTAAAATGTGAAAAACAGCTGGGGCTTGTACAAACAAAGTGTGAAGAAAAAGAGTGTTCTAGGTTGTATGCCAAAGGACCAGCTTCCAGAGTAAGAATGACAGTTCCAAAGGCTGACAGGATATCCACGTGACTGGAAGGTGGAAAGTGAGGGATGTGCTCTGAATGAAGTGAGTGTGGAGGAACAGGCGGTCCATGGCACACAGAGCCTTGCAAACCATGCTATGACTTGGGCCTTATTCCAAGGGCAAGTGAAAACAAGTACTTTATACTGAGGATGGACATGATCAGATGTATTTTATTTAAAAAATCACCTTGCCCGCAGTGTGGAGAATGTTGGAGAAGGACATGTAGGAATGCAGGACTCTATGCGGAAGGCCTCTATGAACCATCAGATGCTGGTGCCTAACTAAGGTGGCAGTAATGGGACTAAAGGACAGTGTGTGGACTGAAGAGACACTTAGTACCCAGAAGCAACAGAGCTTCATGATTCAACAAGTGAGTGGAGGGGAGTAAAAAAGAAGAAGAGGAGGGAGACTCTGAAGCTTCTTGCCAGAAAAAAAAAAACAAGTAAATGTGCTGCTGTTTGCTACAGTAGGGAAAAACTGGGGAATCTGGTAGGTTTGAGGCGTGAGTAAAGAGCTCAGTACTCCATACTTGGGTGTGAGATAACTAAGACACATCCATATGGAGAGTCCTAGTATTTGCCACAGCAGTGGTTCTCAAACTGGTTACAAAGCCAGCAGTTTTACCCGGGAATTTGTTATAAATGCACATTTTCAGACCCCACCCCAGATGAACTGAATTTGGAACACTGGGGGTGGGGTCCTTGCTCCAGAGCTCAGTGTTCTTCTACTGAAAACTCACTATCACACACTGCTTTTCATAGAGTAGGATGCAATGAGATGTCATGGAAATAACACATGGAATTCAGAAGATAAGGATTCAGGTCACAAGGCCTTCCTTTAAGAAGGCTTCCGGGTTCTGAGGCACTCCCAAATTGGAAACCCACTGCACTATAGCCAGTCTATGACGAATAGAAATAAGAAAGGGGTGAAAGCAAGAAAGAAAGAAGGACAAAGAACATGTCAGACTTACACTACTCTGGGTAGGAAATTACTCTACTTTCTCCGACTTTGTTTACCGAGCTAGACTGATTATTTTAATTTAACACCTCTCTCTGACCTGTTTTGCATCTTAGTGATGGTTCTCTCTTTCAAGGAGCCTCCTTTCCTCCAATTTCTCTTCTGCTAATTTCAGGTGGCTACCAGAGACATCTTAATAAAATACAACTATGATCATAACTGCCCTCAGGTTAACAAGCTTCAGAGGCCACAGGTCCCCACTCAACAAATCCCAAGCTCTTTGGCTGGCACTCAAGGCTGTCAGCACTCCAGACCTGGTGGGACCACTCATCCACCTGTCTTTGCACTTACTCATACACTGTGCTCCAAGCCAACTGAGATGGCCATCATTCCCAGAACATGGTTGGCACTTGCCTGCTCTTAAGATATTCCTTTTGTTCTTTCTCCTCCATCTATACACTAACTTAACCTGTTGAAATTCTACCTATAGCCCAGAAGTCTTCAGTGACAGTCTCAGGCAGTGATACGCTAAGACTGGCTTAAATGCATCTTTTTCCAACTGAACTTTCTGGCACTTCAGTCTGGTTGCTTGAAGTAGGCCTTGATGGGAATATTTACAACACAGAAATTGGCAAACATTACAAATCAGGTTTTCCTCACCTAGAGATCCACTTACTAAATATTTACTAGTACACCACTGCCAATAAGAGAGGAGCCTGTCTTCCTATTACCCTCTATAGCAAAGACAGACAAAATACTGGATAAATTTGAACTGTTTTTATACATACCGTGTCAGTGGCACATGGCTACACCCATTCATTTCACACCAAAATGGGAGTAGTTCCAATCAATACTCTATGGCATACAAAGTCTAAAATACTATCTGGACTTTTACAAAAAGTTTCCCAACTCCATTACCTAGGACAATATTTATATTTACTACCTATCACACACTGTTTTTTATGAATACTAGAGAACAGCAAGATGTCATGGAAATAGAACTTAAAATTTGAAGATGTTGTTCAAAACTATCTACTGGCTTGCTATATCTTCATCAATGTACCTAACCTTGCTGGATTTGAGTTTCCTCATCTAAAAAAGGATGGCTTACCTGAGAGTGATGTTTTAAAAATCAAACATATATGAAAACACTTGTAAATTATGAAGCATTATGCAAATGAGATCTAATAAAATTGTAATTTATGTATAGATCTTCTTCCCCTGCTAGAATCTCTCAGGACAGGTTCCACACCTCCTTTGTGTTCACCTCCCTCACGGCTAGCATCTTCCACATAGGCAGTATTCCCTATGTTACTGTGGAATGAAGCCTGAATGGCAGAGATTCACTTTTTCAAGGTCTAACGGCTAATCTGGTTTCTCAACCATGACCCCAAGATTAGCCTAACAACAACAACAACAACAAAAACTGAGAAGAGATCCTATGGCCTTCTTGTTTCCCTGACTGCCCCATTCTCTACCTTGTCCAAGCTGCTGCTGTTCTTTCTATCTGAACTTCATTTCCTCTGGGATCCACCCTGTACCCATTAAGTGCAGATGTCAACTGTGTGCACTGATTAAAAAAAAAAAGGTCAACAGTGTTTTGAAGAGTCTCAACTCCTTGGGATATAAACATGAGATGGCTTTATTATTTTTTTTTAATAGCAGTACATCAAAGTTGCTTTGTTGAGTCTCTTTGCCCACCTTTTGTGATTCCTGTAAGGCTTTTTCCAGATTTTATTGTTTTCCTATCATTTTCAGCATTAGCCTGTCAGTTTCCTCTGAATCTATTATTTTGTTTCGTATCATTTTCCATACCCAGAGCAGTATTAGCAGGTAGTCGGTGATTAATGAATATTTATGCAACAAAGGAATGGTTCCTGGTATTTAATATTCAGTCCTCTCTTAAAACTTACTTGTTAATATTCTTCCACCCTGCTAGCCGTGGCCAGGCCTGTCTGGGGGAAGAAGAATGTGCTATGCTGTTCGTATACTTTTTCTCCCTCTCCCAGGCTCTTTCCCTTAGGTGTAAGGCAAGGAGAAGAAAAAAGAGAGGTGGTCTTCATCACTGCTTTGGGAAGGCTGAAGTCTTCCCAAGGTGGGTTCCTGCAGGCTCCCTTTCCAGGACTGATCAATCCCAGCATCTTCTCATGGCCTCCATCCAAAGAGTGCTACCTGTCTCTTAAGCTCAGCACATGTGTTCCTCAAAGAAACAGCTAGGGTCTCCTCACTGCATGGCTTCTGATAAGAAGATTCAGCAGTGACTTCACCTTTCCCATCACCCCCTCCTTAAGCTACCTCCTTGGTGGTCCACAACCCCCTGGTAATCCACTCCTGCCTTTCAGGCTGCTTTCTTTCTAGCACACTGCCTTTTGTTGGTGCACTCGATCTGAAAACAGTTCACACATTCTCACTATATTGAGTGGCTGGAAGACGGTCTTCTTGGTCTTTACTTCTTCTCTTGGCCCCATAGTCACTCTCCAGTTGTCGTCACTTCTGTTAGGAAGCTGCCTAACAGGGTATTGAAATGGCAGCACTCCCAGTGGAACTGGTGAGTCTCCAGTGACCGTCCTGCACTGGCTTCAGGGAAGCCGAAGCTCCCACCTTACTATCACAGTGTGAACAGAAAAGGGAGTTTCTCTCCAAGAATCCCAACCTTCCTAAATGTGATCACCTGGTCTTCTTGCCCTAATGACCAGGGAGGGAGGGAAGAGCAGCTGTATTAATAGAGCTGATTTTGGGGCCCCTTGATACGTCTTTTAAACTGGGAGGACAGCTGTCAAGGCTGGCAGCCTTCCAGACTATGGAAACCAGCCTTCCAGACTATGGAAACTGTCTTCTTGGTATCTGTGATACCAGCATAGCCATCAGGAGGAATTAGAAAGGCTGACTGGGAAAGAAGCTACACCTGAACGATTTGCAGAAACATGGGCCAAGAAGCTTCAACATCTGAAGGCCTCACAGCAAGTCTTCCATTGTAGTAGTTCCCAAAGGCAGCCACTTAAGAATCTTAATCTCTAATTAACAGAAGACTGCTTTCTTTTTAACCTAGTATCCCAATCTTTATTGGGAAATAAATTTGGTTTTGCATTACAAAAAAAAAAAAAATTGGTATTTACTTTTGGCGTTTAGTCACAATCCTGGGAATACAAGAAAATGCACTTCCATAGCCTGTTATAATTAAATAGTGAAACCTTTTAAATTCTTCAAAATGTAAAAGCTAAAGTAGTTACTGATGGTAGAGGGGGAAGAGGTAGGGTCAAGGGCTAGGAGATGCCAGGGAAGCTGCCAGCCCACCTCTCTAGGAGTGCCTTCCGCAAGACCAAGAAATAAGACTGTTTCTAAAGCCAAAAGTTTCTCTCAGGATTGTGCTTCATACCTCAGTTACTTTTGGATACCAAGGCCTACATTTTTGTACCAGGGAGTCAGAATCCAGGAAAACAGTGGGAAAGCCAATGCATGGGCAAAAGATAAAAATGAGCCAAGGACAACTGAGATGAGCATGGAAGAGCAAAGCACTCGACCTCCTGTGGAGAAAAACTGTGTAGAGTTTGAGTCACGAGTCTGAGGAACCCAGCAACTCCATAAACTCAAGTAAAGTGACCATTTAAAACGTAATGGGAACTACTTAAAATTCTTTAAATTTGAGAAACTGTCATTTTTTAAAATTGTCTTTCTTCTCTTCTTTCCAAATACAGACATCTTGAACAATGTTTAATTGCTGTTTTCTGACGGAATAGTTCTTTCTCACAAAAAGCCTCTGCCACGGAAATCAGTGAATAATCTGTAAGTGCTCTCAAATGAGAAAAAGGGATGGAAGTGGAAAAGTAATTGCATGTCTTGCACCTGCCTCCTGAAAATCATTAGCAGCTTATGGTGCTCCGAAATCCTCTTTAAGATGTTAAAACAATCACACAATTATTTCGTCTCATCCTGTGTTTTATGATTCCAGCACTTGAGTGGCACAGGCACACAGAAAGGTTTTAGATACACAGCCTGTTTTCAAAAACAGAATAGATCTTTGCATGCCATTGATTCTGAATTCTCACCATGGCTCAGAAGCACCTGTTTTTGCTTCCAGCAGCCATACCGACTGGAAACTAGCGAATTAAAGAATGCATGAAGCAAAGAGAAGTCTGAAAACTTACACTTTTAAGGTAATTTCACAAGCAGAAATCTTGAGTTAGTAGTTTCTTCATTGCTATCATTTATTTAGAGGAAACATTTCATTTCCTTACACAGAAATGCCTAACAAACGGAGAGTTTCCAGTGCACAGACAGGAGAATCTTCCTGCTTGCCACATCCTGCTCTACTGATGTTCCTCAGACACGGTGTGACAGACACCACCCATGACTCCATAGGTGGCTCTTCCTTCTCAGCGCTGGGCTAAGAGGGCTTCTGCAGGGCACTTCACCCAATGTATATACCCAGAGTCATCCTGCAGAGTTTTCCTGGCCATCATTTTCACAGAAGAGGATCCTACTTTTCCTACTTCTTTTCCTCAAGGTATTTTGGTTTCCAGTTGTTTGTGAAAGATCATCTCTAAAAGAGGAAATGGCAAAGCACGGCTATCATTTATTGAGCCTGTACTATGTGGTGCTGTGCTACGTTATCAATGCTTTTCTACAACAATCTAGGAAAAATCTTTAGCCCAGTTTATAGCAGGGAACTGAGGCTCAGAGAGATTGTAGCTAGCCAAAGAACCCCTGTCTCTCTCTCTAAGTGGTTCTGTCTCAACAGCAATAGTAAAAATAACTTGCGCCCTGCTAAGAGTTCTCGAGACAAATACCTGAGGATTGAGACCAGATTATTTTAAGAGTTCAAGTAAATCTGGTCTGTTCATCGGGAGTTAGTTCTAACCCCTGCATCCCAGGTGCTACCAGGGATAAAGAGCAGGTACATGATTCCCTCGGGAATACACATTTCCCTGACCAGATAAAATTACCCCGGGAAAAAGGGAATCAGATACAAAAGGTCCAAGACAGTATATTCACAAAGTGCAAAATTGTGTGGCAAACAAAGCGTTTGATGGGAAGAGCTAACAGACAGGACTGTGAAACTCATTGGGATTTCAACTAAGGCAGTAGAGAACAAAACGGTTTTCACACCGAATTTCAACCAGTTGCTGCTTGACCAAATCCTGGCCTTCCCCCTTCTGTG
This sequence comes from Mustela putorius furo, assembly GCF_011764305.1. Taxonomy (NCBI): domain Eukaryota; kingdom Metazoa; phylum Chordata; class Mammalia; order Carnivora; family Mustelidae; genus Mustela; species Mustela putorius. The sequence continues at coordinate 3,232,006 of NW_025421294.1, forward strand.
CAGAGGAGAGACCTTCCCCTGCTTTTGCGTGACACCTGGTTCCCCCAGCTTTAGCCTGAAGAGCTAACCCAGGCTGCTCTCGGCAGGCAGCTCACAGACCTAACATCATTCAGGGAACTGCAGCCTCCCTCAGGCTGCTGCTAATTGTGCTCAGCTCAAGTTAACTATAGACTGAATGTGACATTGATCTCAGATTTACCAGCATCTCTCCCTGCATATCACAGTCAAAACAGGAAACAGGCATGTATCAGGCTGCTTACCTGTGTACACCCTGTTGTGTTCCGTCCCCAGTGCTGTACAACCCAGCACTGGTCATCTTTCCATCAGAAACATGGTTCTCTGGCAACCATGCTCTTGTCACTGTTCTCCACCCTCAAACAGGCTCTTTTGAGTCAGCTGTTTTTATACAATATTTTCAAATGTTCTGGTAAAATACATTTATGAGCTTTTCTAGCATTTTCTAACCTTATATATTTTATGACTATTCTGCCCTAATATACCTATTACATATACACCTAATATATATGTAATACCTAATATACGTATGTATATACATATATGTATATATATGTATATATGTGTGTATATATACACACGTGTATATATAGTATATATATGTATGTGTATGTATGTGTGTATATCTAATACATACACACACACATATATAATTATAATATTATTTTTAAATGTTCAACTTAGTCCTGGTATGTCCTGAGTACCCAATCACCATTAATCTCTCCTCTTACGTTTTCTCTTGCAATTTAAAGATACAGAAACTGCAGCTCACAGAGATTAAGAATCTTCCCAAAGTCATAGATAAAAAATTATTGGTCCTATGAAATGAGTTTAGGACGGAGGGAAGACTAAGTTTCTCTTGTTTCTACTGGACAAAACAGCTTCCAAAAATATGACCCAAAGTAAAGTTTATCTATGATATATGATTCAGATAGTCTCTCGTTCTTGTCAATTCTCTGTTTCTGTTAAGATCTGTTGATTTGTTGAACTATAAGTTACATATACTGAAAAGTATATGGGTTTGACAAATCTGTACAGTTGTATAACTAAAATCACAATCAAAATGTAGGATTCGCCATCATACCAGAGTCTCTCCCTACCCCTTTTTAGTTAATGCCCTCCTCCAACCTATAGGCCTTAGGACAGGATTTCTAATACTATGGTTTTTTTTCTGTTCTAGGATTTCAGATAAATGGAATCCTGTAGTATACAACCTTTTAAAAATTTGAGATAGAATTATATACCACAAAATGTACTCCCGCTAAGTATAAAGTTCAGTGGCAGTTAGCACATTTGCAAGGCTGTATCACACTTGTCTAACTCCAAAATATTTCCATCAGTCAAAAAAAAAAAAAAACCCAAAAAACAAAAACCAACAACAAAACCCACAAAAAACAAAAAACAACCCAAACAAACAAAAAACTCTCATGCCTATTAGCATTCATTGCCCATTCCTCCCTTTCTCCCAGGCACTAGAAACCACTCATCTACTTTTTATCCCTATGGATTTGCATATTCTGGACATGTCCTATAAACTGAATCATAAAATATGTGGCCTTCTGCATCTTGCTTCTTTCAGTGAGCATGTCTTCAGGGTTCATCTGCACTGTAGCATGTTTTGGTGCTTTTATTCCTTCGTATGGATACACCCACATTTTGTTTATTCACTCATCAACTGATAAACATTTGGGCTGATTCTATTTGACTATTATAAATAATGCTGGTATGAAAATTCAGGTAAAATTTTTTGTGTGAATATATGTTTTAAGTTAGTTTGGGTATATACCTATAAGTAGACTTGTTGGCTCATTTGGTTAATTCTATGTTTACCTTCCTCAGCAACAGCTAAACTATTTGACAAAGTGGCTGTATCATTCATTTACAGTTCATTTGGCTTATCTTTTTTTTTTTTAAAGATTTTATTTATTTATTTGACAGAGAGAAATCACAAGTAGGCAGAGAGGCAGGCAGAGAGAGAGAGAGAGAGGAGGAAGCAGGCTCCCTGCTGAGCAGAGAGCCCAATGCAGGACTCGATCCCAGGATCCTGAGATCATGACCTGAGCCGAAGGCAGCAGCTTAACCCACTGAGCCACCCAGGCGCCCTAGCTTATCTTCTTTACAGCCTTTTATCTGACTTCTTTCACAGTATAGTATGCTTTGGAAATTCCCTCATGTTATTGCATCCCTGCTTTCTGTTGAGTAGTGTTCCACTGTACAGATACATTGTAATTTGTTCATCTATTCCCTAGGTGATGAACATTAGGGTTGTTTGCAGTTCCGGGCAATTGTGAATAAAGCTATGTTAAACACTCCTGTACAAATTTTAGTTTATACAGAAGATTACTGTATCATATGGTTGTATATGTTGATCTTTATAAGAAGCTATCGCCCTCCACCCGCAAGGATGACAATCAGCCTTGTTGTCTTGTGCTCTTTCCTTCTTTTATTTTTCCAGCGACATGCTTATATATCCTCACACAGCCAATGAGCGCATAGGGTATAGAAGGGGGCAAATCACAGGGGGAGCCTAAGCAAGATGACTGCGCCAGCAACCAATGCTATACGCTTCCTCTTAGGGCGTTCTGCTTAGTCTTATGAGGCAACTTTTCTTGGCAGCTCTCCGGGCGTCATCTTTTAATGGCGGAGGCCACCCTGGCCAGGGGCCTGCCTCCGACATCAACAAACTGGTTTTCAAAGTATTTGTCCAATTTTGCACTCTCACTAGCAATATATGACTACAAAATAATTCATGTTTTAATAGTTCCTTGTCAGCACCCAACATTTTTAGTTTTTATAATTTTAGCCATTCTGGTACATATACAATAGTATCTCCTTGGGGTTTTAAATTCCATATGTAATTGTAAATTCCATATGTAATAATATCAACACTTTTTCTTTTAAAACAAATTTTGTGGGGTGATTTTTTTATTTGTCATTTTGAATCAAGACGCTTTTTAAAAGAGCACTTTTTGGGTGCCTGGGTGGCTCAGTGGGTTAAGCCGCTGCCTTCGGCTCAGGTCATGATCTCAGGGTCCTGGGACCAAGTCTCGCATCGGGCTCTTTGCTCAGCAGGGAGCCTGCTTCCCTCTCTCTCTCTGCCTGCCTCTCTGTCTACTTGTGATCTCTCTCTGTCAAACAAATAAATAAAATCTTAAAAAAAATTAAAAAATAAAAGAGCACTTTCATGTTTATGGAAAAATTTAGTAGAAAGAGTTTCCATGTACCCCGTCACAATGCCCGTCATCCTAGTTTCCCTTATTCTTGATGTCTTATCTTACACTACTGTGCCAGTATTGATGAATTCCTATTAACTAAAGTCCACAGTTTATGTTAGGGCTCAATCTTTGTGTTACATAACCTATGCCTTTTGACAAATGTATAACAACACATCCATCATACGGTTTCATGCAGAATAGTTGCCCTGCCCTAAAATCCCCATGTTGTACTTATCCATCCCTCTTTAACTCCTCCCCAAAACCCTGACAAAGACTTGTTTCTGTCTTAACAGATTTGGTTTATCCAAAGTGTTATGTTGAAAATATTGAGTATGTAGACTTTTAAGACTGGCTTCTTTCATTTAGCTATATTCATTTAAGCTTCCTGCATATGTTTTCATGGCTTGATATATTGCTCAACACTATTCCATGTAGAGATGTACCACAGTTTATCCATTAACTTAAGGGACTTCTTGGTTACTTACCAAAGTTTGACAATTATTAACAAAACTGCCATAAACATTTGTATACAAGTTTTTGTGTGGACACACGATTGTAACTCATTTCAGTCAATACCAAGGAGCATAAATGGTAGACTGCATGGTAAGAATATATCTTCTTTACACATTTATCTATTGAAGGACACTTGGATTCCTTCCAGAGTTTGGCTACTATAAATAATGCTGCAATAAATATAGGGGTGCATATAGTTTTTTTAATTAGTGTTTTCATATTCTTTAGGTAAATACCCAGTAGCGAAATTACTGGATCATATGGTAATTCTATTTTACATTTTGGAGGAGCCTCCATACTGTTTTCCTGAGTGGCTGCACCTGTTCGCATTCTTGGCAATAATGTACAAGGGTTCCTTTTTCTCCACATGCTCACCAACACTTGTTTCTTTTATCCCCCCCCACCCCATTTTTAGTTTTTGTTTTAATTCCAGTTGGTTAGCATATGGTGTTAAATTTGTTTCAGGTGTGCAACATAGTGATTCAACACTTCCATACAACACCCAGTGCTCATCATGACAAGTGCCCTCCTTATTCCCCACCACATATTTCACCCTTCCCCTAAACCTCCTGCCCTCTGGCAACCACCAGTTTGTTATATAGTGAAGAGTCTGTTTCTTGGCTTATCTCTCTCTTTCCCTTTCCTCTTTTGGTTTGTTTAAATTCCACATGTGAGTGAAATCATATAGTATTGGTTTTTCTCTGACTGACTTATTTCACTTACCATTACACTCTCTATCTCCATCCAGGTCATTGAAAATGGCAAGAATTTTTTTCTTTTTAATTTGAAAACCACTTATTTATTTTTTTTCAGGTTGAATTTTAAAAATTCTTTGTATTGTGTTTTGTTAGTCACCATATAATACATCATTAGTTTTTGATGATCTTTTTTATGGCTGAATAATATTCCACTATATACATATACTACATCTTCTTCATCCATTCATCAATAGATGGACATTTGGGCTGCTTCCACATCTTGATTACTGTGAATAATGCTGCTATAAACATAGGAGTGTATGTACCACTTTGAATTTGTGTTTTCACATTCTTTGTGTAAAACCCAGTAGTGTAATTGCTGGAGCATAGGGTAGTTCTATTTTTAACTTTTTGTTTTTTGCAGGAGATGCCCCATATTATACTTCCACCCACACTGCACAAGTGTTCCTTTTTTTCCCCACATCCTTACCAACACCTGCTATTTCTTATGTTGTTGATCTTAGCCATTTTTACAGGTGTGAAGTGATATCTCATTGTGACTTTGATTTGAATTTCCTAGATTACTAATGATATTAAGTATCATTTCAGGTGTCCATTGGCCATCTGGATGTCTTTGGAGAAAAGTCCATGACTTCTGCCCACTTCTTAACTGGATTACTTCTTTGTGGGGTGTTGAGTTTTATAAGTTCTTTATATATTTTGGAAACTAATCCTTTATGAGGTAAGTCATTTGCAAATACCTCCTCCCATTCCACAGGTTGCCTTTTAGTTTTGTTGATGGTTTCCTTTGCTGTGCAGAAGCATTTTATTTTGAGGTAGTCCAAATAGTTTATTTTTGCTTTTGCTTCCCCTGCCTCAGGAGATGTATCCAGAAAAATGTTGCTATAGTCGATGTTAGAGAAATTACTGCCTGTGCTCTCTTATAGGATTTTTATGGTTTCAGTTCTCAAAGTTGGATATTTAATCCATTTTGAGTTTATTTTGTGTTTGTGTATGAATTTGGTCTAGCTTCATTCTTTTGCATGTAGCTGTCCAGTTTTCCCAACACAATTTGTTGAAGAGACTGTCTTTTTCCCATTGCACATTCTTGCCTCCTTTGTCAAAAATTAATTTACCATTTAATTATGGGTTTATTTCTGGGCTCTCTATTCTGTTTTCGTGATCTATGTGCTCACTTTTGTGCCAGGACCATACTGTTGATTACTACAGCTTTGTAGTACATCTTGAAATCTGAGATTGTGCTATCTCCAGTTGTGTTCTTCTTTTTCAAGATTGTTTTGGCTATTTGAGGTCTTTTGTGGTTCATACAAATTTTAGGATTCTTTGTTCTAGTTCTGTGAAAAATGGTGTTGATATTTTGATAGAAATTACATTAAATTTGTGGATTGCTTTGGGCAGTATGGACATTTCAACAATATTTGTTCTTCCAACCCATAAGCATGGAATCACTTTCCATTTCTTTATGTCACCTTCAAATTCTTTCAACAATGTTTTATACTTTTCAGAGTACAGGTCTTTCACCTCTTCGTTAAGTTAATTCCTAGGTTTTTCTTGGTTTTCGTGCAAATGTAAATGGGATTGGTTTCTTAATTTCACCTGCAGGCTTTCCTCTGGTAGAGAACCTGCTCAGGTCCTGCTAACATGGCACACTGAATGTGCCAGGAAATGAAGACATCAGGAGCAAACCTCAAGTAATAATGGGCAAGAGCTGATAGAATGACATCTAGGCTTCTTTGTCCCTCAGGTGGGATGACCTCGACATGTATTCTCTACAGTGTTCAAAAGGTCCCCAGTTGCTGGTCTCAGTTGCTCACAGTAATAATCTGCTTATAACTTAACCCTGTGTAGACTTCCTTTCTTCCTTCTTCCTTCCCTTCCTATTTGACTTCTCTACTCCCTTACCAGTATCTGCTGGGATAGCTTCCTACTTACACTCAAATTCTTGATCAGGGTTTGAGAAAGAATCTAATTTTTGCACTTAGAAATATCTTTTAGGGGGCCACCTGGGTGGCTCAGTGGGTTAAAGCCTCTGCCTTTGGCTCAGGTCATGATCCCAGGGTGCTGGGATGGAGCCCTGCATCAGGCTCTCTGCTCTGCAGGGAGCCTGCTTACCTTCCTCTCTCTCTCTGCCTGCCTCTCTGCCTACTTGTGATCTCTATCAAATAAATAAATAAAAATCTTAAAAAAAAAAAAAGAAAATATCTTTTAGGTGTTTTTGTAGATGGTCTCTATCAAGCTGAAGAAATTCCCCTCTATCTCAGTTTACTGAGTTGCATGTGTGTGTGTGTGTGTGTGTGTATGTGTGTTTTAGTCATGAATGGGTAGTGAATTTTATCAAATGCTTTTCTGCATCTACTGATACAGTCATATGATTTTTTTTCTTTAGCCTGTTGATGTGATGGACTACATTAATTGCTTTTTGGATACTGAACCAGTATTGCAAATCTAGCACAAATGCCACTTGGTAATGGTTTATAATTGTCTTTATACCATGTTGAATTTGGTTTGTCATATTTTGTTGAGGATTATGGCATATATGTTCATGAGAGATTTCACTGTATTATTGTCCTTTCTTGTAATGTCTTTGGTTTGGATATCAGATTAATGCTGGCCTCATAGAATAAATTAGGAAGTGTATTCTCTGCTTTCATTTTCTGGGAGAGATTGTAGAGAAATGACATTAATTTCTTTCTGAAAATGTTTGGTAGAATTCACTAGGGAACACATCTAAACTATGTACTTTCTGCATTGGAAAGTTACTGATTATTGATCTAACTTCTTAGATATAGGCTTATTCAAATTATTTATTTCTTCCCGTTCAAGTTTTTTCAGTGTTACCTTTCAAGGAATTGATCCATTTCATCTAGATTATTAAATTTGTGAGCACAGAGCCATTCATTATATTCCTTTATTATCTTTTCATTTCTATGGGATCATCAGCAATTTGTGACATTAAATCTTTCTAACCTTACTAACTCTTCCATTTGTGATATTAGTAATCTATGTTTTCTCTTTTTTTTCTTAGTTATCTTGGCTACAGACTTAACAATTTTATTGATCTTTTCAAAGAACCAACTTCAGCTTTGTTGATTTTCTGTTAATTTCATTGATTTGTCCTCTAATATTAATTACTTTTTTCTTCTGCTCAAGCTAAATTTAATTTGATCTTTTTTCTAGTTTCCTATTATGGAATCTTAGATTATTAATTTTAGATTTTTCTTCTTTCCTAATACATGCATGCAATGCTACAAATTTTTCCTCTAAGCACTGCTTTCACTGCATCCCACAAGTTTTGATAAGTTGTATTTTAAATTTCATTTAGATCAAAATTTTTTTTAACTTCCCTTGATACTTCTTTTTGTTTCTTGCGTTATCTAGAAGTTTGTTGGTTAATCTCAAAGTATTTGGGGATTTTCCAGCTATTTTTCTCTCAGTGATTGTTAATCAATTCCACTGTTGTCTAAAGAAATACTTCGTATGATTTCTATTATTTTAAATTTGCTAGACTATGTTTTGTGACCTAGAATGTGGTTTGTTTTGGTGAATGGTCCATGTGTGCTTGAGAAAGCAGAGTAAATGAAGATGGAAGCATAAACACTGCTTGGTGTGGTAGTAGTAATTGTGTGAGAGTTTTCTAATTTTGTAAACAATTTACTGAAACATAATATAATGTAGTAAAGTTCCCAGGTACTAAATGTATAGTTCAATAAACTTCTCCAAACTTTTACTCCTGTAACGACAATCCAGATCATGAAATAAAACATTACTAAGAATTCACTAGCAATTATATTAATTTCACTATATACCATCATAACTTCTTCAAAATGGTGGTTGAGCACAATGTATGAGGGGAAAGATCTTCTAAGAAGAGAGTCAGTGAGACTAACTATAGCCCCATTGTTGCATTTGCTCAAATGGTGTGATGGAGTTTATCATCTTCATCCTCTACAACAAAGTCTCAAAACTCTTTCCTCTCAGCTGGTTACTCTGTCAGCCTAATTGATTTGCCTGATGGAGTAACCTCAAATTCTACCTTCTCTTGATGATCAGGTTTAATTTGGTAGCTCCTTTCTTTATGATTGATCAAAATGAGAAACTCCAAATTACCCAAGTTATAGTCGAGGAGGGAGAGTTTGTCAGTTGGTACCTGTAATTTTATGTAGAGTGGAATTTTTTGTGATACATGGCCCTTCTTGGAAACAAGACCTCTAGAGCTATGCTTTCTAATATGGAAGACACTAGGCATGTGTGAATATTTAATTTTAAAGTAAGTTAAAATTCAATACCTCAGTCACATTAGCTATATTTCATCTGTACTATAGTCACATGTGGTTACTATATTGGAAAACACAAAACATTTTTATCCTTGCAGGAAATTCTATCAGAGCGTACTACTCTAGACTCATATTTAACTAACTGGAGACAAATAATATAATGGCTATTGATAAACATTTTATCCTATATTTTATATCTATCCTATATTTTACATTTGACAGTACCTCACTCAGTCTCACAGAGTGTCATCTCTTTGTTTTGCTTTCAGGAAGGCGATTCTAACGCCTTCTCAAGCTGACCATTTGTGGGCGATGCAATATGTGGTAGAATAAGTGGGTCATATGGTCATGTGCCCTTTAGCACATTTCCCTTACCATAAAATGACTCTCTTGATTTGAGGCAATGTCAATAAATCAGACATTCTGTGTGCCTTTCTGTAGTGGTACTAGCTTAGACACTACAGGTATTAAAGACTACCACAGAACTGGAAATCAGGTATACTGATTAGGACCATTCACAGCTTTTATCAGTGTAGAAGGGGTCTCATATAATCACCTTATTATCAAGTAGCTGGTTGGTCTCCTTGAGGTATGGGGCCACACCATAGGTTCAGAAATTCTCTCAGCTACCTACAGGTTAGACATGCACCAACGATAACTAGATCATTCTTGGTGCAAGGGGTCTTTGCTCATAGGCACATGTGTAGCCTCCATTTCTTTTTATAGCTACTTCTTCCATAGGCTCACTGTGTATGATCGAAGATGATGGAGTACAAGGGCTGGCTGTAATCCACTGGATTTAAAACACAGTTGGTCCTAAATACAAAGTACTGGCTTAGCCTATCTTTCACCACATTCTGACTTTAATCTTTCTCACAAGACCCTACTTCTCTATAAAGGGCAGGAGACATGGCCATCAACTGCACCAAGTCGAACAGTTTTTTTTTTTTTTGTCTTTTTTTTATTTTTTTTTATTATTTTTTATTTTTTATAAACATATATTTTTATACCCAGGGGTACAGGTCTGTGAATCACCAGGTTTACAGTTTATAACTATGACTACATGACAGGAGCTGACCTCTGATCACTCTCACATTGGAGAAACCCTGATGAATATCTGGTTTATCAGTTCCAGATGGGTGCCCTAGGACAGGTCATTTACCCTCACTAGTCTCAGGATCTGAGGGAGGAGGGATGGACTCATGTCAAAATATGGGGGCTCTTTCTGAACCACCAGGTGGAATATAAAGAAGAGGCATATCTGAAATGACAATCCTGAGATTAACAAAAAACAGGTTTCCACCATTTCCAGTAATAAACGGAGAAAATAAAATAATTTTACTTCCTTCTCTTTAAAATAAATCAAATAGCTTGAACATCAAAAGTCAGCACCTTTTGCATAGTATACTAGTCTCCCTTCACTTTATAAAGAATTTTATGTCCTCATAAACTGCTTTTAATAAAGGAATTAAAATACTTTCTTTCCTTTTTTATATTTTTAGGCAGGGAAGTCACTGGCTCTTCATACACCCAGCAACTACAGCAGTTACAGCTTCTTGACAGCAGGATCAGAGCTAGGTAGATTGACTTCAACGTTTTTGCTAAAAATAAAAAGCCATACAAACCAGGCCCATCATTTCCAACAAGCAACAATATAAATAGCTGATGCACTTTACTGTTCATAAAACCAAACAAAAGCCAAAAGGATGTTGTCTAAAAGGTGATTAGAATTTGTGTGCTTATAGGATCAAGATGTGGCCACCCTCTGGTTTGGGGTCCATCTGATTTGGTCTGTTTATCAACAGAATTCCAAAGTGAATGAACCCACTTCCTGTTAGTCCCTTTCAATCTCATTTTTTCCCCTCTCAAGTATGGATTTGATGTCTTGCCCTGTTTGGAAGGAGAAAATGCTGTTTGTCATTTATCAAAATATAAACAGCTGTAATCCAACAATGTTCGTTCAATTTTAATAGTAAGTAAATAAATGTAAGCAATGAATATATTAAGGAAACATGTGGACCTCAGGTTCAAATTCAATGAATTTGACTTCCAGTTCCATTTCATAAGGTTTTAGATTTTCTTAGACTCCTATTAGAATTCCCAACTCTGCTAGATTAGTATGGATGTATATTCTGTAAAAACAGCCTCTTTACTTGGATGTATAATCTGTAAAAACAGCCTCTTAACTTGCCCCCCAATCCATAAAGCATAAATTTTCCAAATTTGATGTTATCTGTAGACCACAGATCCTAGAAGAGCAGCAAATTCTCCACAAAACGAATATTAAGAAAAGCACACCTATGCACTTTGTAATCAGTTGCTGCAAAACTGCTACAAAGGAAATATTAAAAGCAGCGAGAAAAACAAGATTTGTTACAGAATAACAAAAATAAAGGCAGACTTCTTGTCAGAAACAGTGCAGACCAGAAGACAGTAGAGCAACATTTTTAAAAGAAGCCTTACACATGCACACACACACACGCACACACACACACACAAAAAGAAGTCTTACAAAGTAAAAGCCTTTTGCCTTGAGTCTTCCTTTTTATCTTTAACGCAGCAGGAGGATGTAATATCTGTAACACAAACTGCCAACCTGTCACCTTGAGTCAATAACTTGGGGACCAAGGAGGGACAAATCACTCTAGTGATGGCAAAAGAGAAAGGTAGAGCCTGGTCTGATCCATTTTTTTTTCTTTTCTTTTCTTTTTTTTTTTTTTAAGGTAAAATCTTTTATTTTTCATATTCTTTTTTGTTTGTTTGTTTTTGTTTTTTATTTTTTATTTTGGTCTGATCCATTTTTGAGTTGCCACATCAATCTTGAAACCCCTTCACTCTGGATTATGTATTAAGTAAATAAGAAACATGATTGTATTTTAAGCCACAGGTCAGCAACTTCCTGTGTCAAGTGTTCAGGTAAAGACTATGGGCTTTGTGCTTCTTCTTTACTAGGTCATTTAGCATAAATTCCCTCACCCACCCCTGCTCTCTGTGTCTGTCACCAGTCCGTAGGAGGTATCTGTGCCTCTACTCTTAGAGGAAAAATAGCCACTCTCTCACCAGTACAAAGATCTCCATTTGGGCTCAGTGTCTCTTTCCTTTCCTGTTTCCTCCAGGAACTTGTATCTTCTAGCATTTTCAACTACTCTCTTCCTATTGCTCTTATGGTTGTTTCCTCTTTGCTTAATTCAACTGGCTTCTCACTGGGTAGTATTTATCTTTTTCTCTTCAACATCTCGACTTGGTCGAGGCTTGTTTTACATTCCTCATCCATCAACTTGTTCCTCTCCCTGCAGTATTCTATTTCTTCCCTTTATTCTAATTCCTCATAAAAGCCTCTCAAAACTGGCTATTTTCTTCCTGTATATGCATTCTCCTTGACTTTTACAATATGTAACTTTTCATTCCAAAACTCTTCAACATTGGCTTTCATGACATTACATGATTTTGAAGTCCCTAATTACTTTCCATTATTGTCAAGAACAAAAACATTGTCCTATTCCTTAGCTGGAGCTATTCTGTAACCTTCAATCCCTGGCATTCTGCTCTTTCCCCTTTCCTCTAAAAAACTTACACCTCAAGGTTATAATCATTATAGGAATTCAGGTCATTATCAATTCTGTATCTTTAGCCCCATAATCTCTCACAAATTCTCAGTGTCCTATCTCCAACTGTACTCTAGACAATCATTAGTTTACTCAACATATCTAAAAGCAACTCATCCTTATCTCTAACCCAGTGTGATCCATTATTTTGCTACATCTGTTGCATATACCCTTGTGCCAGTCAGCAAATTTGGACGTTTACATCCCTCTTAAAATATTCCTTCTCTCTTCTTTATTTAAAAGCATTGGTTATATTATGATCACATGTAGTTGTGGAAAATGACATCCTACCTCAGGTCTTTATCATCTTCCACTTATAAAAGCATAACAGCTTCAGTTCTCGTACCTTCAAATTCCTCTCCCTTCAGAAAATTTACATCTATACTCCACCACAAGCATATTGCTAAAGCATTCTTTTCAAGAGATCACAATTTAAATGGCTTCCCATTACCTGCTGGATTTCCAGCTCCAAAAGCAACTTTTAAGGAGTCAAAACCTGACACAGGAGGAAGTCTTTAGAACCCTACTATGGCAGGGACCAAAATTATTAAGTATTTTGTGTACAACACCTGCAGACATGCAAGATTTAGTTAACAATTAATTACAGGTTTGACTGGACTTCTGGCCATGGGTAATAAAAATGGAACTTGACTTTCTCAAGAAACAGAGTTTCTTGATTCCTGGAATGTACATTATTAACAGACTTGACATCAGTAACATCCTTCAAGTAACCTTCCTTCCTTTGCAGAACGTGAACTGCTATATCAAGCTCTACACATCGGAACCACGTTGATATTTCAAACCCCACATTCAGACACAGCTCGTCTTGCACGACTTTCAATTTTGTGTTTTGATCTCCTCCTTCCTAATGCATTAAGTGTAAAATCAAATTTTTTATTTTCAGTTACCATGGTATTTTCTCCATAGACAATGTAAACTGTGAAAAATTAGTAAAGAAAACTTTTCATTGTGCATCTTAGAAAGATTTGAGTTTAACTAACAAAATATTAACCCAAGCCCTTTAGTTCAATTATGTCAGTTGCACTCTGAAATGAGAAATATGCCAATGTATTGAACATAAATCTATATGCAAAGCACATTTTTTCCCCCAAGCATGTTCTTTCTTTGGACTGAGGTCCCAGCCTTTGACTAGACCAAATCAAGAGGACAGGTTCCCTAAGTTCCATTGTCAAAGATGGAAAGGACTGCTCCAAGATTTTCTAAATTCTAACTGAGAAAATGTTCAAGGCCTCTGATCCTGGGGTTCATCCTGATTTTATTGACTTAGTTCATAGTTCCCAAACCATTCTTTTACATTTTATAAAACAGTAACATCAGTGGATGTCTCCTAAAATCAGGGCCTACCTGTGTGTCTACGCAGTGTAATTTATATTAGGACGATGTAAAACCAAAGGAAGGGGACACATTTGAAACTCATATCACAGAAAAAAGGGAATATCTTCCTAATATATTGTTCCAGACTAAGGTTATGTGTTTACTGAGATCTATATATTTACCTGCTTCCTCTCTGGAACAGACCTTAAAAAAGTTTACAATATTCCTAGGGTCATGTAGGTAGATCACTACTGCCTTTGCCACCTCTGCACACCAAAGGGGTCAATGCAGCTGCTGCTGCAGATTTCTCTTACTATTCATGGGAATTCCCCCAACACACCCTTATTCCAAGCCCAACAGTCCATATCTCTAATTTCCTTCCCAAGAGCTTCCCTATTGCCAATGAGATAATATAGGCTGTTGGACCAAGTTAGTGGCTTGGTTTTTTTTTGTTTTGTTTTTTGTTTTCTTTTACCAAGAGGAAACAGTGCTTGATCAATACATTTTTATTTTCCCTCCCATCATAATGGCCATGACCCCCACCAGATAGCTGAAGATAAATATTATCTTAGGGGAACAACAAGGAAAATTAGAGCTGAGATTTTAACATTAACAGCGGAAGATATAAGGCAATGGTGAAAGAGGAAAAAAAAAACCCACATCAGACAGGAATCATGTATCTAGCAAAAAATTATTTAAAAATACAAGCTAAGTGGGGCACCTGGGTGGCTCAGTGGGTTAAAGACTCTGCTTTCGGCTCAGGTCATGATCTCAGGGTCCTGGGATAGAGCCCCGCATCAGGCTCTCTGCTCATCGGGGATCCTGCTTTCTCTCTCTCTCTCTCTCTCTGTCTGCCTCTCTGCCTGCTTGTGATCTCTGTCAAATAAATAAATAAAATCTTAAAAACAAAATTTAAAAAAAAATACAAGCTAAGTAAAGGTATTTTCAGACAAGATGAGAATACTTATTGCCAACAGAGCCATACTATAAGAAATACTAAATGACTTTCTTCAGACTGAAAGGAAATTATTTGACATGGTAGCATAGAATTGCAGAAAGAGACAGAACAGAGTAAATGCAGAGGTAAACATGAAATGAAATTTTTTACTTTGCAGAAAGACTATTTAAAGAAAAAATAATAATGTTTTATGGGATTTATAATATACATAAAAGTAAATTATATGAGAACAATAGCAGAAAAGGCAGGCCCATGTGAAAATGTCTTCCAGTATTTGTGAAATGGCAAAATTTTAATTCAAGATTTTACTAAGGACACATGCTTTAATATAGTGCATAAACAATAACAGGAAATATAAAACTGTGCTAATCAAAAGATGACAAAACATAAAATAGAGTAAATACACCTGAATCATCCAAAAGAAGGCACCACAGAAGTGATGAAGGAAGCAAAAATGATGGAAAAAAACAGAAAACAAAACAACAGGCTTAAGCATACATACTCACAATTATATTAAAAGGAAAACTAACAGAGAAACCTAAATATCCCAATTAACAGATGGAGGTTATAAGAAGAGATTTTTTTTTTTTTTTTAAACCATGGCTCAGTCAGTATGTGCTATCTTTAAAAGACACTTTCAACATAAGGACATAGATAGAAGAAAAGTAGAGGATGGAAAAAGTTATGCCACACAGGTACTGAGAGTAAAATGAAATATATCACAATGATTAAAGGATCAATTTTTCAGGAAGATGTAACAAGTCTAAATGTATACGAAACTCATGTGCTAGCTTAAAATATATGATGTAGGACTGACAGAATTAAAAGGAAAGAAATTGATTCACCATCATGATTAGAAAATTACACATACGTATCTCAGCCAGAGATAAAACAAGTTATTTAAAATAGCTAATGTAGAAGAATTGAAAACTCTATTAACAAACTTGACCTGATTAATATTTATATAACACAACAACTAGACAGTGGAGAATACACATTCTTTTCAAATACTCATGATAACAACAATGCAAACCATATATGTGTTCTTTAGCCAATTCTTTTTTTTTTTAATTTATTTATTTGATAGAGATCATGTGCACAAGTTGGGGGAGGGGAGAAGGAAGAGAATCTGAAGCAGATTCCCTGATGAGTAGTAAAGATCCAAAGATCTTTAGATCTTTAGTAGTAAAGATCCAAAGATACAAAGACCCAAAGATCATGAACTAAGCCAAAATGAAGAGTGGGACACTCAACTGAGCCAGCCAGGCATCCAAACTTTAATCCAAAAGATTGACTCATTTAGAATATGTTCTCTAACCACAATGAAGAATCTAGAACTCCAGATGTCTGGGTGGTTCAGTTGGTTAAATGTCTGCCTTCGGTTCAGTTCGTGATCCCAAGGGCCTTGGATTGAGTCTCATATCAGACTCCCGGTTCATCAAAGAGTCTTTTTCTGCTCCTGCTCATGCTCCCTCTCCCCAGTTTTGTCTCTAAAATAAATAAATAACATCTTTAAAAAAGAACTAAATTTTAAAAAAGAAAAAAAAAGAAAATTATCTAGAACTCAATAACAAAAAATTAACAAGGAAGTCCCCAATGTTTGGAAATTAGTGACATAATTCTATATATCCCATGTGTCACAGAAGAAATCAAAATGGGCATCAAAAAATACTTTGAAGAAGAAATAATGAAAATACAACATATCAGAAGCTATGAGATGATGCTAAAGTAGCACCTAGAGGAAAATGGGACTGACTTTAAATGTTTATACTAGAAAATAATAAGGGCTCAAAAGCAAAAATCTAAGTGACTCACTCAAGTGTCTAGTAAAAGAAAAAAAATATTCTCAAAGGAAAAAGAAAGGAAAATGTGGAGAACCCAGAGTTGTGGCCCTTCTATCACCCATTATTACCAATTATAATGATAGATTGCCCCAGCTATCAGCAGATAGCCTGTAGTGGTCCAGGACCTTCAGGGTTTGTCTCAATTACAGAGAACCTCCTCACCCAAGGGCATGTCCTTCTTGGGCAGTCTATATCCAGTGACAGACTCAGGTGAAGATATGAAGCTCCAGATAACCGAGCCCAATGCAGGACACTTCTGACAGCCTATTCACCCATCAGTCTCCCCACAGGATCATCTGAAACTTTTCAGGCTAGATCACAGACTTCTCCTTCTGACCAGTGAGCTTTGAGCCTCCTCCTTACCATAGGAATTAATCTCTAATAAATCCCCTGCATGGCAAAGTCTTTCACAGGATCTGCTTTGAGAGACATATTTGCAGAAATCAATGGAAAAGAAGATGGACCTCAAATACAGAAAATCAACAGACTAAATCTTGTTTCTTTAAAAGATCATTTACATTAATAAACACCCAGCAAGACCCATTTAGACAAAATGGGCAAACAAAAATACTCAACAAAAATTGCTTGTTTGATATTGATACAGTCGAGATTCAGAACACTTCTATCACCATGAGAATCTCTCATCTTGGTCTTTTGAAACCCCAACCACTGGTCTATTCTCATCCCCTAACCCTAATACCTAGAAATCACTATTTTCCATCCCAGAATTTCATCTTTTCAAATTTATGTATAAATGAAATGATACAGTATGGTTTTCATTACTGGATTTTTTTTCATTCAGCACACTTCCCTAGAGATTCACCTAAGTTGTATGTATAAATAATTCATTCCTTTTCATTGTTGAGTAGTATTCTATGGTATGGATGTACCATATTTAACCATTTACTCATTGAAAGCCATCTGGCTCACTTCCAGTTTTTAATTGTTAGGAAGTTAGCCCCTACAAACATTCATGTACCAATTTTTAAAAACATATATCCTACTTTTTCTGAGATAAATGCTTGAGTGCAACTGTTGGATTATATGGTAGTTGCATGGTACTGTGGGCTGGACAGTGTCTCCTTAATTCATATTTGGAGCCCTAATCCCCAGTACCTCAGAATGTGAGGTAATTGTAGTATGAAATAGACCTTTAAAGAGGTAATTAAGGTAAAATGAGGTTATAAGGTGGCCTGTAATCCAACAAGACCATGTGCTCAGAAGAAGAGGAGATTAAGATACAGACCACACAGAAACCAAGGGGCAACAATGTGAGGACACATTGGCAGTGTAGCCATCTGCAAGCCAACAACAGGGATCTCAAAAGGTGATAACTTTATCTTGGATTTCCAGCCTCCCGAGCTATGAGAAAATAAATTTCTGTTGTTTAAGCCATTTAGTCTGTGCTACATTGTTATGACAGCCCAAACAAACTAAGATATATGACTCGTTTTTATAAGAAACAGCCAAATTATATTCCAGAGCTGCTGCACCACTGCCATCAGTAACGTGTGATCAGTTTCTCTGAACCCACTCCAGCATTTGATGTTGCCATTATTCTTTATTTTAGCCATTCTGACTGATACATGATATCTCACTGTTGTTTTAATTTGCATTTCCCAAATGACTCATCCTGAATATCATTTCATGAGCTTATTTTCCATCCTTTTCATAAAATATGTCTTAATGTCTTCTGCCCATTTGCTAATTAGATTTTTTGCTTGCTTTTACTGTTAAATTTTGAAAGGTCGCTATACAGTCTAGATATTGATTCTTTATTGGATATGTGGTTGGCAGATATTTTCTCCTTGTCTGTAGCTTATCTTTTCATTCTCTTAACAGGAACTTTTGCAGAGTATAATTGTTTAATTTTAATGAGCTCCAATTTATCATTTTTTTTTCCTTTTATAGATCTTGCTTTTAGTGTCAATTTAAGGATTCCTCTTAATCTTAGACCCTAAAGACCTTTCCATAAGTTTTGTAGTTTTATTTTACTTTTAACTACATAAATCATTTTGAGTTAATTTTTGTATAAAGTATGAAATTTAGGTCAAGATTCAATAATTGAGGGGTGCCTGGGTGGCTCAGTGAGTTAAAGCCTCTGCCTTCAGCTCAGGTCATGATCCCAGAGTCCTGGGATTGAGTCCCGCATTGGGCTCTCTGCTCAGCAGGGAACCTGCTTCATCCTCTCTCTCTGCCTGCCTCTCTGCCTACTTGTGATCTCTGTCTGTCAAATAAATAAAAATAAATTTTAAAAAAGATTCAATAATTGAAAAGGCTATCCTTCCTTTATTGAATTGCATTATTAGAGTCTAAACAGGGCATGTGAGTCAAAAAGGCAAAGACTAATTGTTTTACATAAAAAGAGCCTCTATGAAGATTCCTAGATCTTACTAAGGCAAAGCTAGCACACTGTGGGTCTCTTTCATATTCTGCCTTCAAACAATGTATGTAAGCTCTCTTCTTTCTTCCTTAGTTAAAGATATAAAAGAGCAAATGAGCATTCTAAGATCTAAAAATTTTTCGGTGATGTTTATAGAGGACAGTCTTATTCTACTCTGAATTATGGTCATGTTTGTGAGGTACTGATGCTTATTTGACTTGTATCCTTAGGTTAAACCTCTATCCTCCATGAAGCCAAAGAACCCACCCAATGACTTAAGACCTGCCAATTCTAAGTGCATCTCTGAAATTCAGTCCCTTGCCTGCTGTACTAGCAGACTCTCCTAATCTTGATTTCCAGCCAGTCCACATTTACTTCATCCATGCCCTTTGTGAAATTATGAGTACTTCCACTGTTGGTCTTCCATTCTCTGGAAATGATATTATTATGTCACTTGGCAGAGGGAGGGGAAGTGAGCTGAATATTTGATAGAATACAGAGGAGTCATTAGTTCTGAATATCAAATATTTCTTCTCTTTTTGGGCAAATGAATTTTGCTACTCCACCCATTTGTAGTTGAGAAAACCATGTGAATTTTCTTGGCTAATAACATACAAACTGAAATAATGTGTTCTGGTTCCTGCTTGAAGTCTTTAAGAACTCTGGTGCTTCACCATTGCCTCCTTGTATGAAGTAGTGATGCTCCAGATTGTAGAGCCTTCATCAGCCTACACACCAAAGCAAAAACAATAAAACAGAGTCCTGCCAATCCAGACGGACATGTAGCATGAGTGAAAAATGAACATGGTTGTCTTATACTACCAAATTTGTTTGTTCATTTATTTTTTATCATCATATCCCTTCATCCATCCTTGTTGATATAATCTCAATGGCACTGTATGCATTTACTTAGTTGTAACAATACAATAAAGGGATATCACAATTTGAATTGACCTTTATATATTTGTAAGTCTATTTATATACAAAAAATCTATTAATTGAAAAAAAATTAGGGTCACATCATGTTCCTAAATTAGTTCTGAAAATGTAGTTTTTACATGCAGATTAGTGACAGCATTCCATGGGCTAACATACAAGCACACCAAAAATTCTGGGCACTGAGTCAATACTTGATATTTTCTGAATAAATGTAATCTCCAAGAGTGAAGCGTAATGAAGCAAAACACTGACCTGAAATAACTAAGCAGTATTTTAATTGTCTGAGAGCAGCTTAACAACAAATAGTTTAACAAAATTTTATACCCATCAAGCAAGATGTTGGATGGATAAAAGAAAAACATCGCCTTTCGTACTTTAATATGTGGATGAGGTAAATATTCAAGAGATTATGACAGTAGAAATATGCTCTGGGTTCTGCGGGACCACAAAGGAGAGTAAAATGTCATGGTATCCAAGTTTATCATGGCAAAAAAAAAAAAAAAAAAAAAAAAAAAAAAAAAACCATTTTCAGCTCAAACTCTCATCAGAAAGTTATGCTCTTGATTAGCCAGAGCAAAATTTAATCCAGAATACATACAGGCAGAACCCAGGAGAAGCAAGCCAGAGAACACAGTGTACTCAGATTAAAGAACCAGAGAAGTGCAGAGCCCTGCAGCAAAGATAAGAAGTCACATCTCACTAGGAAGTAATTAGAGAGGAATTTCACGGAGCTCATGGAAAGCAGTAAAAGCTCCCTAGCAATGAAACTGATGATGCCTGAACCTGCTTAAAATGAACTTTCAGCAAGTGTGGAGGCAGAGACAGATTCTCCTTCACTTCAGGGACCTTAAGGGAGACAACTGTGTTGGGTTCACAAAAGACAATCAGCAAATGGTGATCTGTGCAAAGCAGGTGGCACTCAGGTTGGGAATATAAGCAAGACTACTTTTTTAAGAAACGTCAAACTGTGGCTTTTAGTAATTCCTTAGTGAGGATGGAATGTATATTAATAGCAGCATATGCTAGTAATTAACAGCCATGTGACTATGTATATACATTTAAATTATGAATTATTCTGAAAAGCTATACTTAAATTTGCAGTCACATTTACAGTTCTCATGAGATTGTGGGTTTATTCATTATCAACTAATCCTACTTCTGTCTTCATAACATCCTGAAATTAAGAACCATTCTAGGAAATGATAAAGGCAGTTTGTGTTGAACTGACATGAATATTATCCATAGTGGTCAAAATGAGTTATGAAATACACCATACAAAATGGCATCCTGGGAGGGCTGTTTCAATATACTATACTTGCATCCTTTTATGGTAGATGATGAAGGAAAACCGATATAATTAGAAGGTTAATTTTTAAAAAGGAAAAGAAAGGATTGTGGAGGGAGGGATAAAAACCTATAAAAAAAATCAAGCCATAACATTCCCCTTATGCAGCATCACATGCCAAATCATAATTTTCTTTCCTTTTTCCAAAACATGCACTTTAAGCAGGTCTATGTGCTCTGACCCAGAAATTTTGCCTCTATAAGTCTAACCCCAGGAAATGACTGAATATTTGCATGGAGATTTATAAGCAAAATATATTCATTACAGAATTAATAATACTGAGGTTATAATAAATTTTTAAAAGCTTCTAAGTACTAATAAGAAATGTGACTAAATTAATTTTTCATCTAAATTGGGAAGAAAAAATATATAAAATCTGAATAGTGATCCCACATTAAGAAATGCAAAACTATGATCAACTCAGCCCAAATGCCAACAACAAAACAAAACAAAACAACAACAACAACAAAAGCAAAACCTGGGGCACCTGGGTGGCTCAGTGGGTTAAAGCCTCAGCCTTCGGCTCAGGTCATGATCCCAGGGTCCTGGGATCGAGCCCCACATCGGGCTCTCTGTTCAGCAGGGAGCCTGCTTCCCCCTCTCTCTCTCTGCCTGCCTCTCTGCCTACTTGTGATGTCTGTCTGTCAAATAAATAATCTTTAAAACAAACAAACAAACAAACAAAAAACAAACCCCAAAAAACCAAAACCTATAACTACTGGCCAGTTGCTCATAGAACTCAATCCATAGAACTCAATCCTAATGGACCTCAAGGTGGAAGCCTGGACTATTTCACAGTTCATTTCTTACCTTTTTCTTTATTTTAAGAATAAACACTTTTTGAAGTTGAGAATTTCAGAAGTTGAGCCATTCTCATATTTTTTTCTCCTTTCCTGCCGCTAAGGACGAGATACAAAACTTGGTCTGTAAATTCAGACTTTGAACCAGAACTTGATTATCAGAGTGGTAATTATCAGAGATTACCAGATAATCTTAGTGGGTGATTTCCCCGTTATCAACCACATCATCAAGTAAGTATCTTATTAAGTGAAGATCACATGTTTAGCAAAAACAGTGGAGCTCAAAAATACAGAAGCTGTGGGTGTAAAAGAAGGGCCTTGGCTTCACTGTGCTTACTCTCCAGCTGACTAGTTGATGCTCACATCAATGGAACAAATGGTCCGGGATGAATGGAAAGAGCTAAGTCAGCGTGGACTTAGCATGTTTAGCAAAAACAGTGGAGCTCAAAAATACAGAAGGTGTGGGTGTAAAAGAAGGGCCTTGGCTTCACTGTGCTTACTCTCCAGCTGACTAGTTGATGCCCACATCAATGGAACAAATGGTCCGGGAATAATGGAAAGAGCTAAGTCAGCGTGGAGAGTCTAGATGTCATTAACGCTGATATAAACTAAGTAAAGACCACAATGACCAAGGTAACTTAATAGAAGAGAGTTTCAATTAATTGCTCAGAACAATTGCTCAAAGAGTAATTAATATGCTCTTGGAAGATACATAGAATTTGTATGAGAAAATTATAAGGAATTCTAGGGGTGCAGCAAATATGAATGAAAAAATGGTACCAGCGACAAACTGTTCTAGCTTGATGGAATTAAAATAGAGGGGAGCAATGAAAAATGAAGGTGGGAGAGTACTTAGGAAAACATAGAAACAACACCTCAACAACAAATTAGGTGTACTTTGGTTTTTGTGTGTATGCAAGTATGTGTGTTTCTCCTGAAACTGGAAAGGTAAAACTACTTTAAATGTTAACCAATGTCTTGACCAATCTAAACTTAAAGATGTTATCCAGGAATAATCTTATACTTGACTCAATATAATAAAAAGTAACAACAGGTGCCCAAGGAACAACTTTAAGAAACTTTGTGACTCCTCCTCAGTCATCCCCAAATAGTCATTGTGACCAAGCTGGCGACCCACATTCCCCACCAGTCTCAGCATTCCTAATGCCGAGCCCAGGTCCCACTAACAAAAGCTTTTTCACCTCTGATTATGCAATACCCTTCTCCACTATTCTAGTCCTCCCTGATGCCCATTTCTTTGGCACTAATGAAGATCTATTCTGTATGTATTTATTACCACGTTTCAATTACAGCCATATTTTGAAACCATCTGAAGTACGCATGAAAAAATGAAGAGGAAGAATGGACAGACATGAGACAGAGGAATATGGATAGGTAGAAGGCAGGCTGACAGCAAACAAAAATTTAATTTCCCCCCTCAAGGAGTTTCCAATCCAGCAGGAACCAAATATGCAAATCCGTACAATACACAACTACTTGAAAGGGTGAGTCACAAGGTCTACCGACACAGAGGTGAAGGAATGGCCAAGTCTGCCAGGGCAAGATGGAGAAGGCTTCCCAGAAACAGGTGAGACAAAACTGAAAGAAGAGGTAGAAATTTTCGGAGCAGGCTGGGAGGAGGCATTCCAAATAGAAAAACTACATGTAGAAAGACAATGATGAGGATCTGTGTCTGAAACTGCTGAAAGGAGCGCTGAGGGAAGAGGTGGGAGATGAAGCCTGACAGGTAAGTAGTGATCACACTTCACGAGGGACCAAGAAAAAGTCATCACGGCAGAACATGCTATGGAGAAAAAAAAAAAAAAAAAAAAAAAAAACAAAAAACAAACTAAAAAATACTCAGTGTGGTCATAAAGGTACTGCAAGCTTCATTTTTTTTTTCTTTTTAAAAAGTCTATTTTATTATTCATACTTTTATATTTCAAATTTAGTTTTAGTGTGTTCTAGGTAGTGGCTAGATAAAAAGAGCCTGCAGAAATGAGTAATGTATGAGTAACAATGCAAATAACACTCATTCACCTGGTTTCAGGAATGGAATGTTACCATCATCTGTAGAGCCCCTCCCCCGGTCAAGCTCTTGCTTTCCTGCTCAGAAAGAACCATTGAAGAGCTGAGCCCACACTAAGCCCAGATTTCTTTCCACTCCCTGCTTCCCTTCCAATATCTCATTGACCCTTTCCTTCCCATCCTAATCTCATTCCCTGGACATAAAAAGAAATGTTTTCTGCCATTTTGTTTTTAACAGGAAGAGATGTCCCAGATTTTCTATCCTAACACCTTTATTTTACACCAGAAATCCAAGGCACAAGAGTAGCATCCTCTTGATAATTAGTGGTAAATTCAGAACTAGCACCTACAGTGTCAAATTCCAACTCCAGTTTGAGTCAGAGAACCAACACTGAATTCAGCTCTAGTTTTGTCACTGGCCCATGGTGGGGATGAAACAGTCTTCCTTGACGACACCAGCAATCCTTGGAATTTTGTAGTCTGGAGCAATGGGAGCTTTGGGTTAGAGAGCAGGGAAGAAATGATACAGAGAACAGCACCACAAATTGCTGTCCTTATACTTGGTAAATTTAGCTCTCCTAAAGCTATTAAAATAAATTACATCTCTCTATCACTGCTGCAATATTTATTTGGGGGGGCTTGAGGGTATATAAGACCCTAATGTTTAATGGACTAATTCTCAACAGTCTGAGCCAAGAGGTGTGTCCAATTAAGTGTGAGTCAGTAGGAGCATCAAATTAAAATTTGAGGAGAATCCTGTTGGCTCTAGACCAAGGATGCTATTTCAAGGAACTCTAAAATGAGAAAAATTAAAACTTATCTTTTGTCCTCACTAAAGAACGAAAAAATTATGACAAAAGTCAAAACATTGTGAACAAGTACCATGGGACGCTGCTCTCGCATGCTGGGCAATAACCCGGAGGTGTTTGCATTTTGTCTGCAGATGTCTACTTACAGACTAATTAGGAAAGGTGACTTTTTAAAGGTTTTGCATCCTAGGTATGAAAATCATTATTCAGCCACTAACTTACAAGCTTCAAATCATTAGCTCCTCTTTCCTCATCTGGGTCTTATCTGTTTGTCCTTCAGAATAAAACAACTGTTAGGGCTGGAACAGACATCCAAAGGCCATTTAATTATTGAGTGCTAGAGCGGGAAGGGACTTCAAAGACCTCTTAACCAACTCCTTCTGTTTACAAGAAGGAAACAGAGACCCAGAAAAGTATCAATATCTCTTGAAGTTCGTGAAAAGGTAGGACTTGGAACATGGTTCATTATTCTATTTACTGCATCACTCATTCCATCAGGCAACTGTAAAGACTGCACTTCTTACAAAAAATATCCACTCTGGCATGGAGTCTGTCAGTGAACGGAACAACAGCCCTTGACTTTTCTGATGTTACGTCTTTGCTGAGAAAGAGCCAGGAATCTGTGTGTCATCCCAGGAAAGCCACAATGAAGGGTTCCCTGAGAGCCCACAGAGATACTCCAAGACCTCCACAGTGAACCTGTCAGATAACCTGTGGGATCCTGGAGTGATAAGACCATGAAATACACTTGGGAAAAAACCTACACACTGGCCCATCAATGTCTTACAATTGGCTGCCTGGTCTTGTTGGACCTGGGTTTCTCCACTCAGCTTGGACCACACTTCTCCCTCCTTTATTGCTCTTTTTATATACCCATTATTTATCAAACAGAGTCACATTCTGACCAACACACCTAGTGCATCCAGCACTAAGGAATGTCTGTTGCCCATCTCATTGCCTCACGTGAGCTTTCGCAGAAGGGCCGTGCTCTGCTTAGGCACACACGTAAGCAGACTCCACTGCTGCTGAGTGTATTCATCACCTCATTGCAGAGGGTCCAGAATATCAATTACGGTGACATTTGACAAGTCAATGATACTTGTGAGAAGACAGGCTGCTAAGCCTCTCTCACTGAGATGATAGAAACATCAGTCTTAGTCCCCTCCCCCACAAAATATGGCCACAGACTCTGTGCCAATGATTATGTTTTTTTCAGACAACAAATGCACATTTTTCACTTTATATTGCATACCATATCACTCATATTTCAACAGATCTTCACAAATATCAACATTTACAGGTGAAGTGAAATCCCCTTTTACTAACTCCTTTCTGAAGTTAGTGCCACAGTATACATACATACATACATACATACAGTAGGAAAAGGTAATAGGGAATAAGATTCAGGGTGACATTATTTTAAATAAAGCAGTCAGACAAGGTGTTAGACAAGTGTGCAAAAGAACCAAAAGTTTTATCTCTAGACCATCTCATCCTAAGTGTGCTTCCCTAAGCTCCTATGGGAGAGGAATGCTGGGAAAGTAAGAAAGACAGCAGCCTTGCACAGTGGCCCCCTTTCCCATTTCACTGGGCAGGTCCCTGGTGCAGAACTTATGCAGAGTCACCTATCTTGTGTTAGCAGGGACTCAGGTGAACATGTAACCTGGCATCACAGTGATGACCCACTTGCTTTCCTCCAGAGTCACATGGAGATGGGAGGCCTGCCCTGCGGGGACAGGACAGAACACAATCTGAGTGTCCTGCAAATGTTTACAGGAGATTCAAGATTTTCACTTTAAATGACATTGTTATTGCCTTTTATTTTTCCCTAATCATGACTCCCTCCAGGAAGAAGTCTCAGTTCTGCAATAGTAGCACACACTCCTCAAACACTGCTAGTTTTCTCTTTTTAACAGAAAAGAAGAGAAATAAGGTTAGACCTTAGACAATAGTATTATGTAGCCAGAATTCAACAATATCAATTATTTTCATTGTATTTAATTTTGTTTCAAATAAACTGATTCAAGCCAAAGTGAGTCAATTTAAAGCAAATATTTAGTGAACAGCAGTACGAGTGAGTTTAGATGTTGTGAAAACTCTGAAGTTGGAGCATGAGTGACTGAAGTTAGGAAAACACTGTCCTTGCCTCACAAGAGCTAAAAACAAATTTGTGGAATTCCCTCTTCTTCTCAGATTCATATATCATTAGACAGTGCTCCAAAAGACATAGTTACTGGTGATTTTTTTTTTTAAAGATTTTATTTATTTATTTGTCAGAGAGAGAGAGTGAGCTCACAAGCAGGTGGAGCAGCAGAGGGAGAGGGAGAAGTAGGCTCCCCGCTGAGCAGGGATCCGGATGTGGGGCTCGATCCCAGGACCCTGAGATCATGACCTGAGATGAAGGCAGCCACTTAACCTACTGAGCCACCCATGTGTCCCATTACTGGTGATTTTTAATCCCTGTATAATGTACAGAAGTCTCTGCTTGTGTCTATATACTTTCTTGATGATATAAGTATTCTACCAATAACCAGTATGTGATTTCTGTTTTCTTTGAATTTGCAAGCTGCCCTTAATCCCTTGAAAAGCTTCTCGATGTGGGCTTGGAGAAAAACAAGGAGCAATCATGAACACACCAACTAACTCTCCCTGATGAACTAACAACTGTTTCAAGGATTTCTTACAACATCTATTACTGAAGTGTGAAGAGCCTCCTTGGTGACATGAGGATGTAACTGAAATTTTTTAACTAAATGACTATAGAGTTATTTTTAAAAATCCTGGTATCTGTCATTAAGTACACTGACTGGAAAGAGCTGAAAATTTAACTCAAAGCAAGGATATTTCAACTGGATCAACTGTGCCAATTGAACCCGTTTCTTCATGTACCCATCCATCCCGCATGCCTCATGCCCACGTATAGGAAACAAGAACTACTGCTGTTGCAATAGTGTTAAAAATAAAGGGGGTGGTATTATGGACATTGGGGAGGGTATGTGTTTTGGTGAGTGCTGTGAAGTGTGTAAACCTGGTGATTCACAGACCTGTACCCCTGGGGATAAAAATATATGTTTATTAAAAATAAAAAATTATATAAAAAAACAAAAAATAAAATAAAATATCTCACCCTAAGTTTAAGCATACTCAAAAGCAACACTCATGTAACACCCAGACCTACCTTTGTTTCTTTCTTTTTTTTCCCTCACTTAGACCTTTCTATCCACCCGTTCTCCTTCCACAGCCTGCCAACCTGTCTACAGATAGAGGGGCTGGACAGGCTGGAAAAAAATACTTTCAGCACAAATCATCATTATAAATCAGTTAACACATCAAGAGAACAAACATTTTATTCTACCTCTCTTCTCCATAACTCTTTCTCTGTCTCTCCTCCTCTCTCTTTTTAAACACACACACACACTCCTACTTATCCAGAATGTGAATCCATATGTGTATTTTATCCTTCAAAGGTCTCACGTTTTGATATTATCTTAAAGCTCTGGATTCTTTGGGTTCTGTCTTTGCAAGAAACCAGTAAATCTAAACAATCCTTATACTATTTTTCAATTCTTACTCACTTAATTCATTGAAAAACATAATTTAAATTCAGCCTTTTATAGTCTATCCATCCACTCAAAGTAGCTGCTTACATTTGTTGGTTGTTATTAAAGTCATTTCAACATAGCTCACTCTTGATATTGGCTTTCTATATAGCAGTCCTCAAAAAAACTAGGCAAAACTGTGAGTGTATGAATCTAATATATTCCCAATGAAGCCATGGTGGGTTAAATTTTCTATGCAAGCACAGAAAAACCACTGAAGGAGTGGGTGATACATTGAAACCTGAGAGGCAGGGAATGAGTTATTCCACTGATCTCTGTGTCCTCTGCCTTCTGCTCACAACAAGGCCAGAGAGAGTACAGAACAATACACAAAGCCAATGATACCACACTGTACCAAAGCCAAGGGGACCACAAGAACTCATGCTGTCCTTCTGTTGTTGAGTGTACATGGGCTGAGCTGGCTTACTTTTAATTTTTTAATTTTGTGTGTGTGTTCTGGCAACTTCAGCTCAGCCCCAAAACATAATCCAAACAGAAAAACTATAGAGTTTTCAGACTGGCTCCACATGGAGTGTCTACAAAGGCCTACAGTGCACCTTGGATGACTTTCAAGTTTTTTCAAAACCATCTGGAGTCTTTTAAAGTTGTCATTGTTTAAAGAACCTGCAGAGAGGGGAGAAAGCAATTTGGGTCTCAGAAGAAAAAGAAGAAATAAGATTTAAACTAGCCAACAGATGTGGAAAAATCCAGGTACTGTCCCCTCCCAAGTGCTCTGGCCATTACCTGCCTTTCTCCCACTGACTCAGCTGCCTTCTTCCAGGTAGTTCATCATCCATGAATACCATCTGCCCTGACGTAGAGAGGTGTGGTCTGCTTTTGCCTTTTCTTTCAGAGACCTAGGGTCTTCTTATTCCCCATAATTCTATCTTGTCATTTAAATCTACACAACAGCTGTTTTTCCTTTATTTTTCTCTGACTCTCATGGGTATCCATTGCCAAACCTTGTTCTGAATTTGTAACCAGGTAATTTTTTTTTTTTCTTTCAAGTCTCTGTTACCAAATTCGGGCACATCCATATTTTACTAATGGTAACTTCTCTGTTTCTCATTTCTGATACATTTATACTTTTGATCCCTTCCCTAAAAGAAGATCTCCCTCTGCTTCTGTGCTCTCTACTTCCCACTTCTACAAAGCTCTTGACAGGAATCTAACCACTGCCTTCCTTCTGTCACACTCTTGTGCACCCACCAACCACATTTATTCTTTCTCACTCTCATCTCATTTGCTTTGGTCAGGTGCCGTCTTCTTCATGACCAGCTTAGGTTATGACTTTCTGTTTTTCTCTCTTTAGCCTTAACCAACTTGCTTCCTTTTCCCAATCTTACTACTTGAACAAATTTCAAAGATCCACATTAGCAAAATGAAATTTTTTCAAGACACAAGACTTTATTTTAACTGAATTTCCCTTGAAAAGCACAAAATAGAAGCACAATTCAAAGCTGACCCAACAATGCTCCTTAGTGAATTCAAATAAGAGTGATTTATTGTTCATGCATGTATTCAAGAACATACCCTGTTAGTATCATAAAAACCTGTAAGTATGGTTCGGGAGTAAAAAGGTACATTCAGTTCACATTCTTCCTATTAAATAATGTGGTCTTAATCAGCAGAGGCTAAAAATAGAGATCCCTGGTTCCTGGAAATGATTGACTCCAATTTCTCTTTCCAGTGAATTTAAAATGAGAAGTTGAAGGGTCTCTGCCTCCTGGGAACATCCAAAAAAAAAAAAAAAAATTAAAACCACATTTCTTTTACCAGTATTTTATAAACATAAGGCTGATGAGTACATTTAGCTTTTGAAAACTTTGCCTATGCAATGTAGAACGTACAGATATACATTATTCCTCCTCTAGAATTGAGTATATTTATGAGTCTTAAATTCTTACAGAAAAAGTCAGTCCTATGTCTATGAAATGCAATCTTCCAAAATGTAAAGTTTTACTGTTAAAGATGAATTTTCTTATTTTTGTCTTGAGAGTTGCTAGAAGTATTTAAGCACGTCTGTCTCTGCATTTTTTCCCCCCAATCACTGGTATGGTCAAACTGGCCACTAGATTGTAAATTGATGATCCAAACATAGTCATTGCATGAGTAGACCAATAGCAAACAATTCACAATATTATGTTTCTTAGCCCTCAATTGATTCAAATCATCATGTGTCGTCTCTCTCTGCTTGGACATTAAAGTTGAGAAAATTGAAGTTTTTGAATACGCCTCAGATATGTAGAGACATGAGTTCAGGGTAATGTTAAAAGTCATTTCAGTTAATCTGGCACAGTGATACCTGAAGATGAAGAAAGCTCATAAAAACATTGATTATGCTCACTCCCTGTCACACCAGGCCTGAATGAATCACCCAAAATGAGAAACCACCAAGTCCTGTTTTGTTTTGTTTTTTTTTTAAAGATTTTATTTATTTATTTGACAGAGAGAAATCACAAGTAGATGGAGAGGCAGGCAGAGAGAGAGAGAGAGGGAAGCAGGCTCCCCGCCAAGCAGAGAGCCCGATGCGGGACTCGATCCCAGGACCCCGAGATCATGACCTGAGCCGAAGGCAGCAGCCCAACCACTGAGCCACCCAGGCACCCTAAGTCCTGTTTTTACTTAATGATTACTCCATGCTATTTTGACTTTCAGAACTGGATTTTAAAGCACTACAAGTTCTAAATGAGCATTCCAAACCCAAATATAGGCTACAGTTTATTCTTCTATTTTGTACACAATTTCCTTCTGGAAAAGAAATGCATCATCACTGCTATCAAAGCTGAAAAACAACAAATACCTCTGATCACAAAGTTCAGGAAATTTCCTGAGAATGGGGAGACACATTTCATATGTTCTTTATATAACTGACTCATTTTTTTCTTGATGGCTAATCTACTTCTTGGAAAGTAATTCAGATCAATGAAAAAATTATTTTAAATCTTCTGGGCTACTTAGGGCTATATTATTGTTCAATTTTAAGTCTCTTAGGAAATCAATTTGTCCTCTTCTATCAATTAACAGCATTTGTTCACTGACTTAAAATACAAATTGAGTTTTAAATCTGTCCCTGAACATAATGGGGAGAGTAATAAACAAATTATGTTCACTTGGAGAAAAAAAGGAATAAAGAGGTAAGTTTTCCAATATACTACTGAGAAAAGAATCAAGAGTAAAGCAGAACATTGTTGGTACAAAGAATTGAATCTCACCTGCCTTCTCTGCTATACTAAGTGACAGAAGACCACATGATTTGAACAGTGAAAAGATAATGCCTTTGGCTGGTTTTTTCAAGGACAAAAGAGGTAATACTAGGTTGTTAAATATGCAGGCACCTTTCTAACAATAGTGCTGTGCAAATGTCAACATCTTCAAATCAATGGCAGGTCACTAAAAAGCTAATAATTAAGTCCCAGTTTTTTGGCTAGAAATAAAAAAGGTGACGGAACACATAAAAAACCATTGCAATTTAACTACTGGAATAAAAGTGGCTACGTACAGAAATATTTCAGGTGCAAATTTCTGGGGAAATCAGAGCTTTTTAAATTTGGAATGGTCTTTAAGAGATGAAATATGAACTGAAAATATAAAATTTAGAAACCCCAAATTCAGGTAATGATTTTTTTTTAATTAGTCTTCTGTCAATGAGTCAGTAATATATATGTAAAAATTTCAAGGTTTGTTCAATTCAACCTTTGAAATAATGCATTCATTTGAACAATGCCATAGAAAACACCTCAGGTTCCCAAAAGTATTTAGGGTAGAATACATATATAATATGTTCTGAGTCAAGTGAGACAAAATATATAGTAAAATACACCAGAAAAAAAAATGCTAAAAATCAGAAAATGTGTGTCTTTCAGGGGAAAGATGACCAGTGAAATTTTTCTACATTTCTATATTTTTAATATCTCTTTATTTTCTAGACTGAGCATTTATAACATTTACAATCATAGAATAAAAAGAGGAAGAGAGCCTATACTAATTTACTCATTTATATGTTAAACATTTAAGGAGCACCATGCTTGACTATAGAAATACAGAGCATTTCTCAATTAAATCCCAGAACCACCTACATCAGAGTCTTCTGGAAATACTGTACCTGGAAATCATGAAGTTCTACACACCACTCTAGACGAAACTAATGCTTAGCCTCTGGAGTGGGGGTCAAGGAAGCTACACATCTGGTAATCCCCTCAAGGGATTCTTTTACACACTTGTTTAAGAAACTCTGCTATTGATGGGGTGCCTGGGTGGCTCAGTGGGTTGGGCCACTGCCTTCAGCTCGGGTCATGATCTCAGGGTCCTGGGATCGAGCCCCGCATGGGGCTCTCCACTCGGCGGGGAGCCTGCCTCCTCCTCTCTCTCTGCCTGCCTCTCTGCCTGCTTGTCATCTCTCTCTGTCAGATAAATAAATAGAATCTTTAAAAAAAAAAAAAGAAAGAAAGAAAGAAGAAAAAAAGAAACTCTGCTATTGAGACCCATGGGAAGAACCGCTACACTTAACTGATGTGTATGGCTTCCCTAAACTCAGACTTAGAGAAAAAGGGATTTGTCAGGTGGAAAAGAGAGACAAGAGAAGGCCAGGGTGACCCTAACACCCAATCACTCTAATTCAATGTTTCTCAATTCTTTTTTTTTTTATGTATTTATTTAAGAGAGAGACAGTGAGAGAGAGCATGAGAGGGGAGAAGGTCAGAGGGAGCAGACTCCCCATGGAGCAGGGATCCTAATGCGGGACTCGATCCCAGGACTCTGGGATCATGACCTAAGCTGAAGGCAATCGCTAAACCAACTGAGCCACCCAGGTGCCCTCAATGTTTCTCAATTCTAAATGTCCTTTTAATCACTTGGGACCCTGCTCTTCAAGGATGCCAAGTACTGCCATCAGTTGGCAGTTTGTTCAAAATGCAGATCTTCAACTGAAAGCCCGGATCTACTGAATTTGAATCTGTACTTTAATCAGATTTTAGGATAATTTGCATCCCTGTTAAATTTAGAGAACCATGTTTGAGAAGCACCCTAGGTCAGACCTTCTAAAGAGGAATGTTTCATTAACTGACCGTCTGGTAGCATTTCTCATCTGTCTTCACTCTTAAATTTGAGTATGCGTTGAGTAGAGTTTGAATTTCTTTGCCTTGAATAAAGCTTGAATTCACCATAATCCTATCACTTAATTATACTGAAGAGCAAATGAAAGTACACTTTCCCGGAGGGAATTAAAATTAACAATTTGGTATAAAGCATTCTTGATCTTTCCCCTACCTTTATTAAAATATCTCTCAATTCCTTTCTGTAATGGGTCATTTGCACACAATATTCCCCATTCTGAAAGGGACCTCTCTCACTATTCACTTGAACTCCAACTCATCCTTGAGGTCTCATATTAAAAAGTCATTTTTCAATAAAAATTTGGACATTTTCCAGAATAGGTTCCTTTCCTGATATTTGCTATTTTTTAAAGTAATGTTTTACTTTTGTGTCTTGTGGGAGGCCACGATAAGGCTTGAGACAAGGACCAAACCAGGCCCTGACTTGTGCCTCCTTTAAAAGCTGAATAGCTGAACAAAAGGCTTAGGTCGATAAAGTCAAGTAGCACTGAGAAAGGGTTTGTGCTATGTGTTGCGCGCTCGCCTATGTGACTTTGCTGAATTGAGAACAATTCGGTTGGGGTCATAAGTTTGTGGCTGTCCTTGCTGCCCTAGTACAGCCCATAAATTACTTTCAGGTTTGCTGTATCAATACAGAACAATTGTACTGGCATCAGCCATTTGGCGTCACAAGGTCTGCTTATAGTTAATTGTGAAACTTACTATGGGAACTCATGGTTGTTTAACTAGACACAGATGTATTACTTCTCCTATTATCACTATATATATGGCCTTAATGCTTTGAATAAACTTAGCACTGTTGGACATCCTCCTCAGTGCTCCTCCTGCCCCCATCTCTTTGCTTCTCAAGTTCTTTTCTTCATCCTCTTACCTTCACTTTCCTGGTCGATTTGTTGCTCCGACTGCGACAGTGTCTCACCAATAATTTTATAATTTAATTTTGACCAAAGGTGGGACAGATTTTTAAAGACCCTTAGATACACAATGCAGGAAATCAGTCATCAGTACTTCATACAGTACTGAAACTTAGCTCAAGCACTGCTTATACATACAGCCTTGTTGCATAACTGAAAAAAAAATAATGAATTTAATCTCAGATTGGGGATCAAGGTATCAAATCATAAAATTATGAACTGTCAGATAAGAAATCATTTTTTTTGTAATTACAAAAAAGTTCTCATAAAATCCTCTTCGCTTCTGTGTAAAGTTATTCTTTAGAGTCATGAATCCTTTCTCTACATAATTTCAAAACTCCTTTTGTAAACAATGTTTATTGTATTTATCATCCAACAAAAGTGTTGATGCTTATAGCCAATGAATGATTCTCTGTGGTTTAAACATCTTTGCTTATTATCCTAATACTGTTTACCTTGAATCACAGGATCTATACTAAATGTTTGCTGATAACTTTATGTTTGTCTTATGTCTTCTGTATGTATTTTTTTATTTTGAAACTAATCAAATTATTTTTTCTGAAGTGAAAGCTGAGTTTATTGAAGATATATATGTAGAGAGAGAGTGTGTGTGTGTGTAAGAAAGAGAGAGGGATACTGAAAGGAAAAAAGCATCAGTCTCATCTTGTCTTGGGGCCTGGGGTTTTTACTGGTGATTGTAGTCTGGTGTGCATGTCCTCTTAGGTATCCAAGAAATGGTCAGAGCAAGGACAGGGTCCAGGTGATTTCTTATCTAATAGAAAGTGAGCTCACAATTTTATGATTTGAAAGCTGATTCCCAATGTGAGATGAAATTGATTCTTTTTTTCATCCATGCAACAAAGCTCCATGTAATCCAATTAATTTTTAATCATCTTACACCCATTTAAAAAGGACATGAAAATCAGACATGCTAAATATTTCCTCCTGGGCAGAGTTTTAAGTATAGGAGTGTAAATTATGTCAAATCTTAAAATTCTATAAAAAAAATGGGTTGTTACAAAATCAGCCAAGTGCTGAGATGATTACTAAAACCATTCCTTCATGAATACTTTATCATTTTATTCTGGTTTCTCATTCTCCACAACCTTTAAATGTTTGATTTTAAAATGTTCCTCTTTGGAGCACATGGGTGGCTCATTTGGTGAAGTGTCTGCCTTTTGCTCAGCCCATGATCTCAGGGTTCTGGGATGGAGCCCTGCCCCCATATGGCTCCCTGCTCATCTCAGTAGGGAGTCTGCTTCTCCTTGTCCATCTGCCTCTCCCCCAGATCATGCGCTCACTTGCTCTCTCTCTCGCTCTCTCTCTTGCTCTCTAGCACTCTCTCCCAATAAATAAAAACTTGATAAAAAAAAGAAAAATAAATTAAGTATTCCTTTTCTCTCCTTCATCTTTAGGTTTTCTGTAGAGTCTCAGACCAGTCTTTCTTACATGCTTTTGGCATGTAGACACTAAACTTTAAAGCTGATTTGTTTTTATCTTTTCTCAAACATGAAGCAAATAATCAGTTAATGTTATAGTCAGAACTCACTTTTGGCAGTGACTGATTATGCCTAGAGGCAAGGAAGACTTTCTCTCAAGACACTCAGCCTCCTCCTCAACAGCCTGGGCAAGAGAAGGCAGTTATGAGAAAAGAAGTGCTTCTATCATATAGAATTATATTAGACAAACCACAAATTCTGATGCTAAGAACCATGCATGCTAGCATATACTTAGTATTTGTTAAATGAGTCACTTCATTCTCTGTTGTAAGAAACACACTTCAAGATACACGTGATAAACTGATCTTGTTATTCAGTCTATCTCTTTTTATTTTGTTTGGTTTTTGGCTCCGTAATCAAAGACTGAGTTAAGATCTTTCAGCAGAGCAGGGTTCCATCGTGTGTGGCAACTTCTCATTAATTGCTCCCAATGTCCCTACCCTTATGAAGACTGCATTCTGATTAAGCAGTCTGTTGATACAATAAGCAAGCAAATACACAAAAATGTATTTGTTAGGGGTAAGTGTTGTATTTTCAGCATGTTTTATCCTCAAATAAATATAAAAATATACCCCTCTGAATCTTTTGTAGTAATTTCTATTTAAATTCTTTGTTTATAATAGCACATCAATTCCTAATTCTAATTGTTAGCATGTGCCTAATACAACCCTGCCCTTCCTTTTTTTCCAAATGTTTTTGTTACATTATGAGAGTCTGTGTCATTTAACAGCAGAATTAATTCCATTCACAGTTCTTATTACAAATGGTATTTTGACTTAAGTCATAAGTATACAGTTTTTTTTTTTTTTAAGTTACTGATTTATTTGGGGGAAAACTAGAAGATTTTAAGAAAACAGAGATTAAAGTAGCCTGGAACAGAGATTACAAATGAAGAAAAGGGATATAGAAGAACCAGGGGAAAAGCATTTGATCAAGAGATGAAAGATGATAAACTCAAAAGCTACAGAAAAATCACGTAAAGTGATGATTAACTTTGACAAGTGCTAGGTCAAAATGGCCTTATATTTTCAGCAAGTTGAGGTAAAAACAGGAGGTATAATCAACTGCAAATAATTCATGTGCTCTTCTTTAAGAGATCTTGCTCTCTTCTCTTTCACTTCTTAGTTGCACTCTGTTTATTTCCTCTCTTGTTCCCTCTACCTGTCCTTTTGCCTACACACACACACACACAACACACACACACACACACACACACACACACACACTTACCAACAGTGGCATTAAGTGGAACCTGGGCCTTGAACAGACATTGATTCTCACTAAACATCTAGGGTTATACTGGTCATCTGAGCTGATCTTCTAGAAAAGAATTCATTGTCACACCCCTCATTCAAACAGAAAAGCCCATCTCTACCCTTTTGCATCTATCTAGTTGTTCCATGGACTCTTAGGAGCTAATTCTCCAAACTAACATGCGATAATTCCAGATTTTACATACCGCACACTAGGACTTTCTAATTTTTTTAGAGCCATGGACTCCTCTTTGCTCTTGTTTGCTTTTGGCTAATTTACGCCTACAGAAATACAGCCTCTGATGAAAAGACTTTTCTTAAACAGACATTTGGTGTGCTTCCTTGACCAGAGCCAAAAACTAAATTAATTTTCACTAACTACAAGGTGAAGAAACAGGTCAGTAGTACTTATTTACTAAGTGGTTCCTTCTTTTTAATTGTTTTGACTGGATTTGAAGGAATAGTGGCTTTTACTACTTGAAAACTACATTAATGTCTAAAGTTGCTGCTGATCTACAGTCCTGTGGCCAAGCTATGTTTGTACAGGAGAAGCAACATTGATGAGGATCCAGAGATTAAAGTCCAGTCCTAACTGTGTCTCTTTCTAGTTGAGTAGACTTCAACATCACTCTATTCTCCAAACTTTGGTTTCTTAAGTCCTTAATTATAAAAAGAGAAATAGCATCTACAGGGTAGATATTCAGTTAACTGAGAAAGCGTGACACATTCTTATGTGTGATACATAAAAAATACCATATACTATCAGCAGAAGGAATATAGCATCAGAGAACTAGAACCAGTCAGATCAGTCATTCAAATCCCCACTGAAGGACTATATGAACCTGAACAAGACAGTTAATGTCCCTAACCCCGGTTCTCTCAAATATGTAAGACAGAGAAAATACTAGAGTTTGTTATGAGGATCCATAATCATGTATGTAAAATACTTAATAATACCTAGTATAGAGAAGATGCTCAATAAATATTATATATTATCAACTTCATCATTACTGCTATAATTGAGAATATCCAAAAAAATTTTGAGTGAGAAAACCATTTATATAAAGAAATATTTCTGTCTATAAGCTACATGAAAAATGAGAGAAGTAAAAACAAAGATGAGATATTTTAGGGACAGAAAGCATCCACATCCAGTCTAATGTGCTGGCTCATTTTCTAGAACATTTCATTTAATTCAGCCTTCCTGAATTTTTCACCAGACTCCTCATAGCTCTTTGGAAAGAGCAAGGTTATTATGTAACCAAGATGGGAACTGTCACAAATCTTATTAATTCCAAGGATCCTAAAGGCCTTTTCTTCTCTTGTTTTTGTTTTAGTTATATGAAAATTATAGGAGATATGGACTTAAAATTCTTATTTAGGTCAGTTGTTATTTTGCTTTGGCATTTTTCTTATTATAAACCTAGATATAATAAAATCCCCCAAATGAAGTTATTTTACAGTCATATTACATTCCCAGAAACCATTCCTTTTTACTGATAGGTCATTTGATATGTTCCAACCACCTAAACTGGTTTTGGAAGAGAAAAGTATAAAAAGTAGATGTTCAAAGCACTAGGAGTGAATTGCACAAGACAACAGCATTGGAAAACACATTTTGATTCAGTGTGCTTAAAACCCACCCTTAATTTCAATCCATAGCATCTGCTCCTATCAGATCATATCAAGTCAAGCCATTTCTCTAGGTCCTTTCAAACACCTTATCTCTAAAATCCACGAAACAGATCGAATCATCTCTCTTCATAATTCTAAAATTAAAGTCATATGTTTGCTTCTAAATATTGGCCTTGATCTCTCATTCCAAATTAAATTAACTTTCAAAAGCAAATCTAAATCAGAGATAACCATATGCTCTCATCCCAGTAACAGGCACAAAAGCTATTTCTAGATGTTATTTTATTATGTAATTATCAGTGATTCCATTTTTAGGGTTTGTCTTGTATTATACTGACTGCAGGAAAATCTAGGTTATTATGCATGACATCATATACAACTCCTGAACAAATTATATTAGTAACACCTGCATATCATCTATAAAAACACCAGGACAGAAGCCAGAAAGACGACTCTGGAGCACAACCAAACTCCAGTCTCAAAGGCCACATCCAGCACAAGTAAAGCAGCACTTAACTGACTTCACATGTGATAGACGGCCCCCCCTTGGGCACTGCCATATTGGTCATTATCACTGTTATTTAGAGGTGCCTCTTGGCATTAGAGGGAAGAAGAAACTCCCAAGATCACTGGAAAACTATTAGGAACTCTGTTAATTAAACTGATTTAATTTCTTCATTCATAATGTCAAACCATGAACCCCAAATATCACAGCTGCTTCCGTAAAGACATGAGAAAAGCCTCAATCAAGTAGAGGGAATAAACATATAGGAGTTCTTTGTGAAAACTCAAAATCAAAAAAGATAGTCAAGACTAAGAAGTCAAAAAAAAAAAAAAAAAAGCAACCAGGAGGACAAGCAGTACTCAGAAAGAAATGTATTTATTTGAAGAAAAATATAACAGCCTTGGAGCTGATTACTTGGCTAGATTCTAATAAGAAATACCATTCTCAGATAGCCTGAAGATTTATCCAGCTCACTGTTTTGTCTTACACGGTAGCCTTAAGTAATTTTTTTTCTGGAAGAATTTAACTTCTGTCACTGTCAGCAAACTTGATTAAAAAAAAAAAAAAAAAAGGAAAGAAAAGCTTAGTGTATTCCTAGACCTCTCTATTCCTTTGCAAAGTGTGCAGAGTTCTTGAAATTTCTAATGGATCTCACAAGGAATTGTAGCTGATAGGATGGTTCTTCACTGCATGTAGCACATTCCCAATTTGAAAGGAAATTTATCCTAGAAAGGAAGGATTCTCAATATTTTAGCTGATAGATGGGTCAGAAAATAGACCATATCATTCACAGGAATAAAAATAAAATAGAACCTGAAGTATCTTCCATATATCATTATCAGAGAATATCAGGAATCATGGGCCTAATTCTTATTGAAATATTCCTAAGTTTTGTCATCTTTCCTGTGTCATTTTTACTTAACTAGGACTCTTTTCCAATATGAATCTAAAAAGTCACAGGGGTATTTCTTGATCAATTTTTGTTTAGAAGTCTATAATCAGAAAGATAGGAATGTTGAAGTTTCAAAAGCTGCTTTTGTCTGAAAATCAAGAATTTAACTCTGCTTCCAGGTATGTCATAGAGACAGAAGAGCTCAGAGGCCCAGGCTCTGTCCAGAGTGGCAAGACTTGTAAGAGAATATCTCCCCCCTGATATGGAGACCCGGGGACCGACTGCCTCAGGGTTAGAGCCTCTTCTCAACCCTGGTGGACTATGGAGAAGGTTGTCCTGGCAGCAGAGGCAACTAAAGAGGGAAAGCTCAGGAAGAAGTAAAGAAGCTCTCTCTGAAGGGGTGTGGCTTCAGAACAACCCTAGCATGACTCTGGACCTAGGCTATGTGAACAAAGGCATTCAGAAACCTTGAAATTTGTCTGAGGCCACTCCAATAATAGAATCTCAGGTGCACAAATGCAAAGTCAAATTCTAACTAAATTCACTAAAAAAAAAAACAAAAACAAAAACAAAAAACCCAGAAACTTAAAAAAATGAATAATTAGTCATAAATATTTCCTCAAAGAAACTCTTATGTGTACATGTTTTCATTAAAGAATTCTCTCAATGCTATTCCAGGGGGATCAATTCCAGTTTTGCTCAAACTCTTCCAAAGAGTGACATAATACTGATAACACCACCAGATAAGCACAATGTGATACAGAAAGTTGGCAAGCCAATCTTTTTCATGAATATAAATATACAAATTAAATAGATACAAAGACAGATAAAGCAAGTGAAATCTAGCAAAATCTAAAAGGAATAATAATACCTCAGTACTAAGATAGTTCTTTTTCTAAATCCAGGAATGCAAAATCTGTTTAACCTGCAAAAAAAATCAAACTAACATTAATTCCACATAAACAGAGTAAGAGGGGAAATTACATTATCATTTCACTAAATGAAGATAGAATATTGGATGAAGTTTGAAGTCCATTTATAATAAAAACTTCCAGTACACTAGGAACAGAAGAAACAACAGGGAATTTTTTTTTCTACAGTAATGGCATATAATAAACAACTGCAGAGTTTGGTGGCTTACAAAAATGATTAAAAGTCAGTGGGTACATTTTAACTCTGATAGGTTCAGCAATGCTTGATGGACTTAACCAAGGCTATTTGTTTATACCATATTCACTAAATATGAAAAGCAAATCTATAAAACTTTTAGAAGAAATTATGAGAATTATCTTTCAATTTTGGGGCATAGAAATATTCTCTCTTTTTTTTCTATTTTCTTTTATTTATTTATTTGTTTATTTTCAGCATAACAGTATTCATTGTTTTTGCACCACACCCAGTGCTCCATGCAATACATGCCCTCTCTAATACCCACCACCTGGTTCCCCCAACCTCCACCACCCGCCCTTTCAAACCCCTTAGATTGTTTTTCAGAGTCCATAGTCTCTCATAGTTCACCTCCCCTTCCAATTTCCCCCAACTCCCTTCTCCTCTCT
Organism: Mustela putorius furo; assembly: GCF_011764305.1. NCBI lineage: Eukaryota > Metazoa > Chordata > Mammalia > Carnivora > Mustelidae > Mustela > Mustela putorius. The sequence goes on from NW_025421294.1 coordinate 3,273,755, forward strand.
AACTCCCCTTGTCCTCCATGCTATTTGTTATGCTCCACAAATAAGTGAAACCATATGATAATTGACTCTCTCTGCTTGACTTATTTCACTCAACATAATCTCTTCCAGTCCCGTCCATGTTGCTACAAAAGTTGGGTATTCATCCTTTCTGACGGAGGCATAATATTTCATAGTGTATATGGACCACATTTTCCTTATCCATTCGTCCATTGAAGGGCATCTTGGCCACAATTAGCAAGACAGGAAACAACATGTGTTGGAGGGGATGTGGGGAAAGGGGAACCCTCTTACACTGTTGGTGGGAATGCAAGTTGGTGTAGCCACTTTGGAGAACAGTGTGGAGATTCCTCAAGAAATTAAAAATAGAGCTTCCCTATGACCCTGCAATTGCACTACTGGGTATTTACCCCAAAGATACAGATGTAGTGAAAAGAAGGGCCATCTGTACCCCAATGTTTATAGCAGCAATGGCAACAGTCGCCAAACTGTGGAAAGAAATATTCTCTTTTTATACAACATCCTTATTAAGATATAAATAACATACCACAAACCTATTCTTCTGAAGTGTACAAGACAGTGACTTTTCATATATTCACCGAGTTGTGCAACCATCACTATTAATTTTAAAATATTTTCAAACCTCACCCCAAAAATCCCCTTTACCCATTAGCCATCACCCCACTCGCTCCTCCTTCCAGTCCCTGGCAGTCACTAATTTACTTTCTGTCTCTGTGATTTGATTACTCTGGACATTTCATTTAAAAGCATTCATAAAATATTTGGTCTTTTGTGATTGTTTTCTTTAACACAGCATAATGTTTTCAAGGTTCATCCACACTATACAAATCATGTACCGGCAATTCATTCTTTGTTATAACTGAAAAATATTTCAAGGTATGGATATATGACTTTTGTTTATTTATCCATTAGTTGATGAATAGTTGGATTGCTTCCACTTCGGCTGTTAGGAAAAATACTTCAGTGAACATTCATGCAGAACTTTTTGTATGCACAGTTTTCATTTCTCTTATTCTGCAATATCTATGAATGGAATGGGTATGTTACTTGATATCACAATGATTAACATTGGGAAGAACTACCAAATTGTTTTTCATAGTGGCTATACCATTTTACAATCCCACCATGAATATCTGAGAGTTTCACTTTTTCCATACACTCCTCAACATTTGCTATTGTCCATCTTTTTTTTTTTTTTTTTTAGCCATCTTGGTGATTGTGAAGTGGTACGTCATTGTAGTTTTTTGTTGGTTGTTTGAAGTAGGCTCCACATCCAGCATGGGGATCCAACCTGGGGCTTGAATTCACAACCCTATGATCAAGACCTGAGTTCAGATCAAGAGTTGTCCAACTCTTAACCAACTGAACTATCCAGATGCCCCCACTGTGGTTTTGGTTTGCATTTTTTCCAATGAATAATAATGTGGAGTTTTCATGGTTTATTGGCTACTTGTATATGTTCTTTGGACAAATGTCTTATTCAAATTCTTTGCTCATATTTTTTTTTTTTTTTTAAGATTTTATTTATTTATTTGACAGAGAGAGATCACAAGTAGGCAGAGAGGCAGGCAGAGAGAGAGAGAGAGAAGCAGGCTCCCTGCTGAGCAGAGAGCCCGATGCGGGACTCGATCCCAGGACCCTGAGATCATGACCTGAGCTGAAGGCAGTGGCTTAACCCACTGAGCCACCCAGGCGCCCCTTCTTTGCTCATATTTAAACTGTTTTTTTTTTAATACTATTCAGTTGTAAGAGTCCTTTATGTATTCTGGATATGTTTCTAACCAAATGTATAATTTGCAAATATTTTCTTCCATTCCATTTCTCCCACTTCATCCCATTTCTGGGTTGTCCTTCCATTTTCATGATGATGTACTGTGAAAAACAAGTTTCTTAAAAATTTTGATGAAATACAATATCTGATTTTATTCTTTTGTCACTTGTGCTTTTGGTGTCATATCTAAGAAACCATTGTGTAAACCAAGATCGCAAAGATTTACCCTGCACTTTCTTCTGACAGTTTTATAGTTTTAATGCTTACACAGAGAACTGTGCTCTCTTTTGAGCTGACTTTTATGTATAGTGTGAGGCAGGAATTCAAATACATCTTTTTGAATGTGAATATTCAGTTTCCCAGCACCACTTGTTGAAAAGTCCTTTCCCTACTAATTGGTCTTGGCACCCCTGCTGAAAACCCACTGATCATAAATTTAAGGATTTATTTCTGTACTCTTGATTCTACTCCAGTGATCTATATGTCCATTCTTATGGCACTGTAGTACCATTTTGACTACTACAACTTTGTAATAAGTTTTAAAAATATGAAGTGAGGCCTTGAACCATGTTCTTCTGTTTCAAGATTGTTTGACTCTTCTGGGTTCCTTGCAATTCCCTATCAACTTTAAGACAAGCCTGTCAATTATTGTTAAAAATGAAACTTGGATTTTGGTGGGGTTGTCTGGAATATATAGATCATTTTACAAAGTATTGCCATCTTAACAATATTAAGTCTTTAGATCCATGTACATGGAATATCTTTGTTTATATATGTCTTATTTAACTTCTTTAATATAGTTTTAAGGTAATGCATCTTGTTATTCTTTCATTAAAGCTATTCCTAAGAACAGGAATTTTACTTATTTATTTATTTTGGTGCTGTTGTCAGTGGAAACGTTTTCTTAATTTCATGTTCTTTGGTAATGGTAGGGGGAAAAATGTTGCATTTCTTTTTCTTGCCTAATTTTCCTAGCTAGAACATCCAATACAATGTTGAATAAAAACAGATATCCTTGTCTTGTTCCTGGTTTTAGGGGAAAATCATTCAGTCTTTCCCCATTCAAGATGATGTTAGGTATGGGTTTTATGGATGGCATGTATTTCTAGTTGGTTGAAGATCTACAGAAGAATTCTTAACATAGACACGAATTTTAGTACTATAGGAGATTAATCAATTTGACCACACTAAAACCAAAACTTCTTTTAATTGCAAGATATCATATAGAAAGAATAAAAATAAGAAATATGGATTTAAAATATCTAAAACATATATTAACCAAAACATAGCTATTTTCTACAATATATAAGGAATTCCTATAATTCAATTAACAAAGCATAGACAATTCAATAGAAAAATAAACAATGAGTTGGCCAGGCACCTCTCAAAAGAAGAAACCCAAATAGTCAATAACCATTTAAAAGATGCTCCACATTACAAAGGTAAAAATTAAAGTCATGAGAAGATACCACTACTCACCCAATAGATTAGAAAAGAATAAGTTTGACAGTGCTTAACATAAGCAAAGACAGAAGCATCAGGAGCTATTTTACTGGGAAGAGTGTAAATTGTTATGGCAACCTGAGAAAAATGTTTGTCATTACCTGGTAAAACTGAAGTATGCAAACACTATGACTCAGTAATGCTAAAAGATATGCTAGCTTATGTATGTGAAAATTCACATTAAAAATGCCTGTGGCAATACTGCTCCTAATTACCAATTTTTTGAACCCATATGTCCACCCTTAGTAGAATGGATATAGAAAATGTTTTATGTTCATACTGCGTTGAAAATATATGGAGTAATTGCAGATATGTAGGTAAACTTAAAAATGCGTGTGTAAGAAAAGCAAGTCATAAAATAGTAAATACTTTATTCTATTTCTGTACAGTTCAAGAGGAGTTAGTACTGATCTAATTTTTAAGAATGCATATATAGGTGGTAAAAAAAAAAATGTAAAGAAAGAAAGAAGTACTAGAAAATTAAGGGTTATAGTTACCTTAAGAGGCCATAAGTTATTTCATGGTGATACAGGGAAGACAGAGAGGTACAGAGTGTGATTCCAGTAATGTTATGTATTTCACGAATTCATGGAGTTGTATGGGTCTGCTTTACAATGTTTCAATGCACCTACAACCTTACACAATTTTCTGGATATCACATTTGATAATAAAAAGGTTTAAGCCAATAAACAAATACACTGCTTTCCCGATTACCTTACCTACTTTGACTTAGCTAATCTTGCCTCTTATAAGAGATAGATGTTTACAAAATTTGAAGTTTTCAAATGGGAATTTGACGCTGAAATTTCATGTGGAAAACAGGTCAAACCTAATTGTGCTGTTTGACGTGGAGGATGAGAAGTCTGGATCACAGTTTACTCAATTATCTCCTTTACAGTAAATACAAATCAAAACCACAGTGAGATACCACCTCACACCAGTCAGAATGGCTAAAATTAACAAGTCAAGAAATGACAGATGATGGCAAGGATGTGGAGAAAGAAGAACCCTCCTACACTGCTGGTGGGAATGCAAGTTGGTGCAACCACTCTGGAAAACAGTATGGAGGTTCCTCAAAAGTTGAAAATAGAGCTATCCTACAATCCAGGAATTGCACCACTGGGTGTTTACCCTAAAGAGACAAATGTAGTGATCAGAAGGGGAATGTGCACCCAAATGTTTATAGCAGCAATGTCCACAATAGCCAAATTATGGAAAGAGCCCAGATGTCCATTAACAGATGAATGGATAAAGAAGATGTGGTATATATACATACAATGGAATACTATACAGCCATCAAAAATGAAATCTTGCATTTGCAATGACATGGATGGAATTAGAGAGTATTATGCTAAGTGAAATAAGTCAATCAGAGAAAGAAAATTATCATATGATCTCCCTGATATGGGGAATTCGAGAGGCAGGGTGGGGGGTGGTGGAGGATAGGGAGAGAAAAAAATCAATAAGATGGGATCAGGAGGGAGACAAACCATAAGAGACTCTTAATCTCAGGAAACAAACTGAGGGTTGTTGGGGGGTGCAGGGATGTTGGGGTGGCTGGGTTATGGACATTGGGAAGGGTATGTGCTATTGTGAGTGCTATCAATTGTGTTAAGACTGATGATTCACAGACCTGTATCCCTGAAGCAAATAATACATTATATGTAAATTTTTTTTAAAATCTCCCTTACAAACCAATAATACATGCATGGAATCCTACAACCCTAGAGCATGAACAGTTTGGAAGCCACTGTTAAAGATTATTGGAGGAGGAAAAAGCCTCAGATTTCATCCAACTTCAGCTATTCATTTTATAGAGGACTTCATGACATATCCAAGGTCATCAGCCAATTAACTGTAGAGCTGGTTTAAAAGCCAGATTTGATTTTTAGTAGAACATTTATTTTCACAGCTTACTTTTTCAGTAAGGTAGCTTTGAGAACCACTCATCTGCACTTTCTAATGTCTTACAGAATTTTTCTTATGGCAACTAGTTCTATTAACAAAGCTCTAGCAATAAACCAATTTTATGCATATATATATATATATATGAATGTGTATGTGTGTATTAGCAAATATACATATATATGCTATATATCACATATATACAAAAATATAAATTATAATGCATATTTACATATATATGTATCAAAAAAATAAATTCACTCTATAAAATTAAAATCAGTTGGCCACATTTACCTCAATGAGTAAATCAAGCAAGGGGAAGCATTTATTATATGGTGGGTGAAAATCAGCTATTTATTCTTTGCTAAGTCAAACCCAGACAAAATAGATTGAACAGAGCAACTTGAAAGATTCAAAACATTATCTATCAAAAGAATTTGCTCATATTATGAGTGTTAAATATAGAAGTAAAATATATCACCTCTTTTAGGAAAATATTCTAAAAGTCTGTTCTCTGATGATTTGTAAAACAGGATAGATTTCTTTGGGACATTCATAGTAACTGGAAGGACCGAACATTTTCTTCAGTGGCATTTTAGGCATAACAATATAAGAATGAGGTTGCCATGGCACTGTGGCCTCGGGGCCGACCTCACCCCACTCCCAGCCTGTGTGGCAGCCCAAGAGGTGCACTGTCCAACCTGCCTTCAAGAAAGAACTTGCCAAGGAGGAGCCAAGATGGTGAAGGCATATCAGACTGAGATGACATCAGGTCGCAGGAGTTCAGCTAGATAATTATCAAACCATTCCGAACACCTACAAACCGAACAGGAGACTGAAGAGAAGAGGAGCAGCAATTCTCAAAACAGAAAATTGACTACTTTCTGAAAGGTAGGATGTGCAGAGAAGTGAATCCGAAGCAATAGGAAGATAGACCGCAGTGGGAGTGGGCAGCTCCTGGAAAGTGGTGGAACAACAGAGCACAAAACTCAAACTTTTAAAAGTCTGCTTCACTGAGGGACATCACTCCAGAGGCTAAGCAGGGGTGGAGCCCTCATGGGGACAGTGTGGTCTCTGGTCCCACGGGGTCACAGAAGGATTGAGGGTGTCTGAATGTAGCAGAGCTTGCAGGTATCAGAACGGGGAAGCCGGCTACAGAGACAGAGCCAAGGACTGAGCTCTCAGCTCTGGGTTACCCTAAACTGTGATCTGTGGCACTGTTCTTTCAACAGGAACCCCATAAGTGGTAAATCCAGGGAGACTCACTTTCTTCCTCTGGAGGCAGGAATTTACTGGGTTTGGAGACTCCAAACAGGGCTGTGTGCCAGAGGCAGAAATGCTCAGCCACAGGCCTGGTGAGCCCGAGTGCAGCCAGAGACCAGGGATACAGGAGGGACTGGGTGCTTTTCTCCAATGGCACACAGAGGAGTGATACCTCAAGCTCTCAGCAACTCCAGGCCAGAGACTGAGAGGTCGCCATTTTCATTCCCATCCTCCAGAGCTCTATGGAAAGTGTTCAGGAAACAAAAGCTAGCTATAGTGAACCTGAGCAGACTAGTTAGTTAGGTCCCTGGCAAGGGTGGTGCAATTCCACCTAGAGCAAAGACATTTGAGAATCACTACAACAGGCCCCTCTCCCAGAAGATCAGCAAGAACAACCAGCCAAGACCAAGCTCAATGATCAAGGAGAAGAGTGGAATTCCAGAGGAGGGGAAGCAAAGCGTGGAACTCATGGCTTTCTCCCCATGATTCTTTTTTTTTTTTTAAGATTTTATTTATTTATTTGTCAGAGAGAGAGTGAGAGTGAGCACAGGCAGACAGAGTGGAAGGCAGAGTCAGAGGGAGAAGCAGGCTCCCCACGGAGCAAGGAGCCCGATGTGGGACTCGATCCCAGGACACTGGGATCATGACCTGAGCCGAAGGCAGCTGCTTAACCAACTGAGCCACCCAGGCGTTCCAAATCTCCCCATGATTCTTTACTCTTACAAAGTTAATTAAATTTTTTTAATTTTATTTTTTCTTATTCTAATTTTTTTAACTTTTCTTCTTTCCTCTTTTAACATTTTTTTAACTAGTTTATCTTAACAATATCTTTCTAAAAAAATCTTTTTAACCTTCATTATTATACTAATATTTTATCCTTCATTGTGTCTAATTTTATTTTTTATATAAATATAGGGTGTTTTCATCTAAAAAGTTTTGGATACAATGTCTTCTAATAGATCAAAATATACCCTAAGTATACGCTAAATAAAGCACAGAACTCTATTCTAGTCTCCAGCCTGAGTAAATTCTCTCCAATTTCTTTGTCTTTCTTTTTCCAACCAACTTATCTATCAATTCCTTTTTTAAGAATTTTTAAAATTTTTCATCTTTACACTCATAGTCCATCGTTGTTTACCCTAATTTTTGTATTTATAAAAGTTTTTCTCTCATTAAAAATTTGGGAGGTCTCTTCTGATTTGGTTACTGTACATTTTTCTGTGGTCTTTGCTACCCATTGCTATTTTATTATCTCAGTCATATACTCTTATCTGGATAAAATGACAAGGTGGAAAAACTCACTACAAGAAAAAGAACAAGAGGCAGTACCAAAAGCTAGAGACCTAATCAATATGGATATTAGTAATATGTCAGATCTAGAGTTCAGAATGATGATTCTCAAGGTGCTAGCTGAGCTCAAAAAGGCATGGAAGATATTAGAGAAAACCTGCCTGGAGAAATAAAAACCATTTCTGGAGAAATAAAAGAACTAAAATCTAACCAAGCTGAAATCAAGAAAGCTACTAATGAGGTATAATAAAAAATGGAGGCTCTGATTGCTAGGATAAATGAGGCAGAAGAGAGAATTAGCGATATAGAAGACCAAATGACTGAGAATAAAGAAGATAAACAAAAGAGAGACAAACAACTACCGAACCACGAGGGGAAAATTCAAGAGATAAGTGATACCGTAAGACAAAACAATATTAGAATAATTGGGATTCCAGAAGAAGAAAGAGAGAGGGCACCAGAAGGTATATTGGAATGAATTATTGTTGAGAATTTCCCTCATATGGCAAAGGAAACATACATCAAAATCCAGGAGGCACAGAGAAGCCCCTTCAAAATCAAAAAGAACAGGTCCACACCCCCTCATCTAATAGTAAAACTCACAAGTCTTAGTGACAAAGAGAAAATCCTGAAAGCGAAAGAACAAGAACCATATGATAATCTCAATAGATGCTGAAAAAGCATTTGATGAAGTACAGCATCCCTTCCTGATCAAAACTCTTCAAAGTGTAGGGATAGAGGGCACATACCTCAATTTCATCAAAGCTATCTATGAAAAACCCACCGCAAATATCATTCTCAATGGAGAAAAACTGAAAGCTTTTCCACTAAGGTCAGGAACACAGCAGGGATGTCCATTATCACCACTGCTATTCAACATAGTACTAGAGGTCCTAGCCTCAGCAATCAGACAACAAAAGGAAATTAAAGACATCCAAATCGGCAAAGAAGAAGTCAAATTATCACTCTTCGCAGATGATATGATACTGTATGTGGAAAACCCAAAAGACTCCACTCCAAAACTGCTAGAACTTATACAGGAATTCAGTAAAGTGTCAGGATATAAAATCAATGCACAGAAATCAGTTGCATTTCTCTACACCAACAGCAAGACAGAAGAAAGGGAAATTAAGGAGTCAATCCCATTTACAATTGCACCCAAAACCATAAGATACCTAGGAATAAACCTAACCAAAGAGGCACAGAATCTATACTCAGAAAACTATAAAGTACTCATGAAAGAAATTGAGGAAGACACAAAGAAATGGAAAAATGTTCCATGCTCCTGGATTGGAAGAATAAATATTGTGAAAATGTCCATGCTACCTAAAGCAATCTACACATTTAATGCAATTCCTATCAAAGTACCATCCAACTTTTTCAAAGAAATGGAACAAATAATTCTAAAATTTATATGGAACCAGAAAAGACCTCGAATAGCCAAAGGGATATTGAAAAAGAAAGCCAACGTTGGTGGCATCACAATTCCGGACTTCAAGCTCTATTACAAAGCTGTCATCATCAAGACAGCATGGTACTGGCACAAAAACAGACACATAGATCAATGGAACAGAATAGAGAGCCCAGAAATAGACCCTCAACTCTACAGTCAACTAATCTTTGACAAAGCAGGAAAGAATGTCCAATGGAAAAACGACAGCCTCTTCAATAAATGGTGCTGGGAAAATTGGACAGCCACATGCAGAAAAATGAAATTGGACCATTTCCTTACACCACACACAAAAATAGACTCAAAATGGATGAAGGACCTCAATGTGTGAAAGGAATCCATCAAAATCCTTGAGGAGAACACAGGCAGCAACCTCTTCGACCTCAGCCGCAGCAACATCTTCCTAGGAACAACGCCAAAGGCAAGGGAAGCAAGGGCAAAAATGAACTATTGGGATTTCAAGATCAAAAGCTTTTGCACAGCAAAGGAAACAGTTAACAAAATCAAAAGACAACTGACAGAACGGGAGAAAATATTTGCAAACGACATATCAGATAAAGGACTAGTGTCCAGAATCTATAAAGAACTTAGCAAACTCAACACCCAAAGAACAAATAATCCAATCAAGAAATGGGCAGAGGACATGAACAAACATTTCTGCAAAGAAGACATCCAGATGGCCAACAGACACATGAAAAAGTGCTCCATATCACTCAGCATCAGGGAAATACAAATCAAAACCACAATGAGATATCACCTCACACCAGTCAGAATGGCTAAAAAAAAAACAAGTCAGGAAATAACAGATGCTGGCGAGGATGGGGAGAAAGGGGAACCCTCCTACACTGTTGGTGGGAATGCAAGCTGGTGCAGCCACTCTGGAAAACAGCATGGAGATTCCTCAAAATGTTGAAAATAGAACTGCCCTATGACCCAGCAATTGCACTATTGGGTATTTACCCTAAAGATACAAATGTAGTGATCCAAAGGGGCACATGCACCCGAATGTTTATAGCAGCAATGTCCACAATAGCCAAACTTTGGAAAGAACCTAGAAGTCCATCAACAGATGAATGGATCAAGAAGACGTGGTATATATACACAATGGAATACTATGCAGCCATCAAAAGAAATGAAATCTTGCCATTTGCGACAACATGGATGGAACTAGAGCGTATCATGCTTAGTGAAATAAGTCAATCAGAGAAAGACAATTATCATATGATCTCCCTGATATGAGGAAGTGATGATGCAACATGGGGGCTTAAGTGGGTAGGAGAAGAATAAATGAAACAAGATGGGATTGGGAGGGAGACAAACCATAAGTGACTCTTAATCTCACAAAACAAACTGAGGGTTGCTGAGGAGAGGGCGTTTGGGAGAAGGGGGTGGGATTATGGACATTGGGGAGGGTATGTGCTTTGGTGAGTGCTGTGAAGTGTGTAAACCTGGTGATTCACAGACCTGTACCCCTGGGGATAAAAATATATGTTTATAAAAAATAAAAAATTAAAAAAAAAAGAAAGAAAATCCTGAAAGCAGCTCAGGACAAGAAGTCTGTAATATACAATGGTAGAAATATTAGATTGGCAGCAGACTTATCCACAGAGACCTGGCAGGCCAGAAAAAACTGGCATGATATATTCAGAGCACTAAATGAGAAAAACATGCAGGCAAGAATAGTATATCCAGCTAGGATATCACTGAAAATAGAAGGAGAGATAAAAAGCATCCAGGACAAACAAAAACTAAAAGAATTTGCAAACACCAAACCAGCCCTATGAAGCAAAGGGAGAATCTAAAAGTAGTAGACCAGAAAGGAACAGAGACAATATACAATAACAGTCACCTTACAGTTAATACAATGGCACTAAATTCCTATCTTTCAATAGTTACCTTGAATGTAAATGGGCTAAATGCCTCAATCAAAAGACACAGGGTATCAGATGGATAAAAAAACAAAATCCATTAATATGCTATCTACAAGAAACTCATTTAGACCCAAAGACACCTCCAGATTAAAGTGAGGGGAAGAAAACAATTCACCATGCTAATGGGCATCAAAAAATAAGCTGGGGTGGTAATCCTTATATCAGATAAATTATAGCCAAAGACTATAATAAAAGATGAGGAAGGACACTATATGATACTCAATGGGTCTGTCCAATGAGAAGATCTAATTGTAAATATGCCCCTAACATGGGAGCAGCCAATTATATAAAACAATTAATAACAAAATCAAATCAACATATCAACAATATTACAATATTAGTAGGGGACTTTAACACCACCCTCACTAAAATGGACAGATCATCCAATCAAAAGATCAACAAGGAAATAAAGCCCTTAAATGACACTCTGGACCAGATGGACATTATAGATATATTCAGAACATTCTATCCCAAAGCAATAGAATATACATTCTTCTCCAGTGCACATAAACATTCTGTAGAATAGATCACATCCTGGGTCACAAATCAGGTCTCAAACAGTGCCAAAAGATTTGGATCATTCCTTGCATATTTTCATATGACAATGCTCTGAAGCTAGAACTCAATCACAGGAGGAAAGTTGGAAAGAACTCAAATACATGGAGGCTAAAGAATGAATGGGTCAACCAGGAAATTAAAGAAGAATTGAAGAAATTCATGGAAACAAATGAAAATGAAAACAAAACTGTTCAAAATCTTTAGGACACAGCAAACACAGTCCTGAGAATAAAACATATAGCAATACATGCCTTTCTCAAGAACCAAGAAAGGTCTCAAATACACAACGTAACACTACACCTAAAGGAGCTGGAAAAAGAACAGCAAAGAAAGCCTGAATCCAGCAGGAAAAGAGACATAATAAATATCAGAGCAGAAATCAATGAGATAGAAACCAAAAGAACAGTAGAACAAATCAACAAAACTAGGAGCTGGTTCTTTGAATGAATTAATAAGACTGATAATCCTGGGCACCTGGGTGGCTCAGTGGGTTAAGCTGCTGCCTTCGGCTCAGGTCATGATCTCAGGGTCTTGGGATCAAGTCCCGCATCGGGCTCTCTGCTCAGCGGGGGGCCTGCTTCCCTTCCTCTCTCTCTGCCTGCCTCTCTGCCTACTTGTGATCTCTCTCTGTCAAATAAATAAATAAAATATTAAAAAAAAAAAAGACTGGTAATCCCCTGGTCAGACTTATCAAAAAGAAAAAAGAAAGGACCCCAATAAGTAAAATAAAGAATGAAAGAGGAGCGATCACAACCAACAGCAAAGAAATACATACAAATATAAGAACATATTATGAGCAACCACACACCAGCAAATTTGAGAATCTGGAAGAAATGGATGCATTTCTGGAGACATAACAACTACCAAAACTGAACCAGGAAGAAACAGACCCATAACCATAAAGGAGATTGAAATAGCAATCAAAAATCTCCCACCAAACAAGAACCCAGGGCCAGATGGCTTCCTAGGGGAATTCTACCAAATATTTAAAGAAGAATTAATACCTGTTCTCCTGAAACTCTTCCAAAAAATAGAAATGAAAGGAAAACTTCCAAACTATTTTATGAGGCCAGGATTACCTTGATCCCAAAACTAGAAAAAGACTCCATCAAAAAAGATAATTACAGAACAATAACCTTGATGAGCACAGATGTGAAAATTCTCATCAAAATACTAGCCAGTAGGATCCAATGTACGTTAAAAGGATTATTCATCACGACCAAGTGGCATTTATTCCTGGGATACAAGGTTGGTTTAACATTCACAAATCAATCAATGTGATACAATACATTAATAAAAGAAAGAACAAGAACCATATGATACTGTCAATAGATGCTGAAAAAGCATTTGATGAAGCACAGCACCCACTTTCGATCAAACTCTTCAAAATGTAGGGATAGAGAGTATATACCTAATATCATCAAACCCATCTAGGAAAAATCCACAGTGAATATCATTCTCAATGGAGAAAAACTGAGAGCTTTTTGTTAAGGTCAGGAACACGGCAGGGATGTCCATTATCACCACTGCTATTCAACATAGTACTAGAAGTCCTAGCCTCAGCAATCAGACAACAAAAAGAAATTAAAGGTATCCAAATCAGTAAAGAAGAAGTCAAACTATCACTCTTTGCAGATGATATGATACTTTATGTGGAAAACCCAAAAAACTCCACTCCAAATCTGCTAGAATTTGTACAGGAGTTCAGTAAAATGTCAGGATATAAAATCAGTGCAAAGAAATCAATTGCATTTCTATACACCAACAGCAAGACAGAAGAAAGGGAAATTAAGGAGTCAATCCCATTTACAATTGCACCCAAAGGCATAAGATACCTAGGAATAAACCTATCCAAGAGGCAAAGAATCTGTACTCAGAAAACAATAAAGTGCTCATGAAAGAAATTGAGGAAGACACAAAGAAATGGAAAAATGTTCCATGCTCCTGGATTGGAAGAATAAATATTGTAAAAACGTGTCTGCTACCTAAATCAATTTACATATTTAATGCAATCCCTATTAAAATACCATCCATTTTCTTCAAAGAAATGGAACAAATAATCCGAAAATTTATATGGAACCAGAAAAGACCTCAAATAGCCAGAGGAATGTTGAAAAAGAAAGCCAAAGTTGGTGGCATCACAATTCCAGACTTCAAGCTCTATTACAAAGCTGTTATCATCAAGACAGTATGGTACTGGCACAAAAACAAACACATAGATCAATGGAACACAATAGAGAGCCCAGAAATAGACCCTCAACTCTATGGTCAACTAATCTTTGACAAAGCAGGAAAGAACGTCCAGTGGAAAAAAGACAGCCTCTTCAATAAATGGTGTTGGGAAAATTGGACAGCCACATGCAGAAAAATGAAACTGGACCATTTCCTTACACCACACAACAAATAGACTCAAAATGGATGAAAGACCTCCATGCGTGAAAGGAATCCATCAAAATCCTTGAGGAGAATACAGTCGGCAATGTCTTTGACCTCAGCCACAACAACTTCTTCCTAGAAACATTGTCAAAGGCAAGGGGATCAAGGACAAAAATGAACTATTGGGACTTCATCAAGATCAAAAGCTTTTGCACAGCAAAGGAAACAATCAATAAAACCAAAAGACAACTGACAGAATGGGAGAAGATATTTGCAAACGAGAAATCACATAAAAGGCTAATATCCAAAATCTATAAAGAACTTCTCAATCTCAACACCCAAAGAACAAATAATCCAATCAAGAAATGGGCAGAAGAAATGAACAGACATTTCTGCAAAAACACCCAGATGGCCAACAGACACATGAAAAAGTGCTCCACATCACTCAGCATCAGGGAAATACAAATCAAAACCACAGTGAGATACCACCTCACACCCTCAGAATGGCAAAATTAACAAGTCAGGAAATGACAGATGCTGGCAAGGATGTGGAGAAAGGGGGACCCTCCTAACCTGTTGGTGGGAATGCAAGCTGGTGTAGCCACTCTGGAAAACAGCATGAAGGTTCCTCAAAAAGTTAAAAATAGAGTTACCCTATGACCCAGCAATCACACTATTGGGTATTTACCCTTAAGATACAAATGTAGTGATCCAAAGGGGCATGTGCACCTGAATGTTTATAGCAGCAATGTCCACAACAGCCAAACTATGGAAAGAACCTAGATGTCCATCAACAGATAAATGGTTAAAAAAGATGTCACACACACACACACACACACATACACACACACACACAATACTATACAGCCATCAAAAGTAATTAAATCTTGCCATTTGCAACAACGTGGATGGAACTAGAGGGTATGATGCTGAGTGAAATAAGTCAACGATTGAAAGACAACTATCATATGATCTCCCTGATATGAGGAATTTGTGAGGCAATGTGGGGGTTTGGGGGGTATGCAAGGAAAAATGAAACAAGATGGGATTGGGAGGGAGCCAACCATAAGAGACTCTTAATATCACAAAACAAACTGAGGGTTGCTGGGGGTAAGGGGTAGAGAGAGTGGTTGGGTTATGGATATTGGGGAGGGTATGTGATATGTTGAGTGCTGTGAAATGTGTAAGCCTGATGATTCACAGACCTGTACCCCTGGGGCTAATAATACATTATATGTTAATAAAAACTTTAAAAAAAAAAAGAAAAAGGAATGAAAGAACCTGCCAGTCAGCTAGCTACCAACAGCAGCAAGTTCAGGATCTTCCTTGGAAGTATCTAAGCAAATCTCAGCAGAGCACAGAAACCAGGGGACCATTTTTTGACAGTGTGGGATGCCTCCGTCTGAAATTTGTGTGCCACAGTTCCCATGAGCCCAGCCAAGGTTCTCCACAGCTGCACGACAGCCTGAAGCCCTTCATCCCTAAACCTCCTTCCCTACCTTCCTCCTCTCATAGGAAGCAGACCTACACTACATCATGATCTAAAGGTTTGCACTGCTTACTCTTGCTGCTTCTTCCTTCCATCTCTCATTAGCATTGACTCCAATAAATCTCTGGCACATGGAATCCCATACTGGCTTCCCAGAAGACCCAGCCAACCAAGAAGGGGAGAGAGATTCTAATCACAGCCTTCTGTGTTCTTTCCTCTCCTAAGGACACCACAGTATGTAGTTATAGAAAAGAAGGAAGTTATTGTACTTCAACATAGTACATGCAGTTTAGATAGAAAGTGTTAAAAAAAAAAGGCCAATATTTGGAAAGTACTGGTCTAGGGAAACTAAGCATGCCCACAAAATAGTTCTCTTGCCAAAAAATTTTGAAAGGGCCCTATTCACTCTACCCCATTTATAACTTGTCTCTTCTTTATAAGATTGAGAGAAGGGAGGGGACCAGAAAAGTCTCTCTTACTCTTTATCAGAGGTTGGGATAAAGAAGCAGTAGGGTGGGTGGAAGGGCTCCTAGAAACTAGGGCTGCTGAAGAAGATCTAAGGTAGCTTTTCTTCCCACTGACCTTCTGGCCCTGGAAGTCCCACTGCATCCAGTTACTACCTGTCTAATTTCATCAGCATATTTTATCTTCCTGAGATACCTTTTCCCTAAAGAAATGTCAGAGAGGTCACATTGCTGAAGTAACCAAGACTCATGGATGCTTACTCTTCTGAGAAATAGGACCATACTCTCTTTCATCTTAACCACTGTCACTGATGGTGGTTACCCATGGGTTGAACTCTCCTTGTGCAAGGCTTCCTCTTAACAAATATGTTTCTGGTTCCTGGTCTTTCAGTGTGTTTGTCTTTTTTCTTTACCTCCCTACTATCCCTGTCCCATGTGCTTGTCCCTCTGATCTACTGCTTTGGTAGCTTTAATAAGGGCCACTCACCCCTAGCTGGGATGAGGGTGACAGAGGGGTTGATTTTACAGTTTGATAAGTGGCTGTGTGCTTACCTAAATAGTCATCAGGTTTGGATGAGTATTGAAAAGTCATCTCAACTGACAAAGTTCAAGTCAAACTCCACCTCTTCCAACTCTGTCTCCATTGAACTTAAGTTATCTTACACGTGGACAGGTTGTTTCCTTCCCTACTCATTTGCCTCTCTCTACTTTCTGACTTTTATTTTTGACTTCTATGCATAAAAATCCTCGGTGGTTCAGTCAGTGAAGCATCTGCCTTTGGCTCAGGTCATGATCGCAGGATCATGGGATCAAGTCCCACATCAGACTCCTTGCTCAGCAAGGAACATGCTTCTTTCTCTGCCTGCTGCTCACTCCTGCTTGTGTGCGCTCTCTCTCTCTCTGGCAAATAAATAAATAAAATCTTAAAAAAACAAAACAAAAATACCCCTGAGAGTTAATGTTTATGACCATAGGAGCTGTGAGTCTGATTTTGAATGTCTACAGCCTACTCACCCATAGCTACTCTTAGATCTACTTGTAGACATCTTGAAGTCAGATTTAGCCTCAACTGTGGCTTTTTTGTCTCGTGTCACTGGAATTGATAAGAGGGAGTCCACTGAGAAAAACAATGCAACAGTTATATGTCATTTTGCCTAGAAAAACTACTTACAGGATCCTTACAGGATCCTTCAATTCTCTGGATTTTAAAACTTCCTAGATCCCTTTCTCCCAACATATCATACACGTACAAATATACACGTGCATACACACACACATATATCTTGGGCCCCCTTCTCTATTCCCAAAGCTCCTCACATCTGTGTGACTCTTATATGGTCTTGCCTCTCTACCTAGGTGAACTCTAATCACTTTTAGAATAATTATTATGGTCTTTTGTCTTATGCATTTTTGTACCATAAGCACCTATCTCAACAGCAGAATCATGGTAGGATAATTCTGGGAGAAAGGAAGAGACAGAGAACTAAATGAATTTAGGGTACATTTAAGTTTAAGATTTAATGGAACAAGTAAATGTGCACAAGTAATTTGATGTTTCCAAACCTCAGTTTTCTCATCTGTAAAAGGGGAATGTAATAATGCCTTTAGAATATTTAGTGTATATAACTCAAGATAAAAATCTAAAATTAGAATTGTTCTTAAAACAGAATATAATTGGTTTGCAGCACAAACAGGCTAAGCTTTCTACATTTTTAAAAAGTAAATATTAAACATCAATTTGTGTTAAAAGCAATCAGTTCTGTTTTAAGGGTTCCTATTGCGAGATTCATGTTCTACAATGAAGTTTCAATTTAATTCTCACCTTCACACCTTAAGCACTTTTCTTCAGCTGAAGATTTTTATTTATATAATAAGTGTTTGCATTTATGTTCACCAAGACAATCTGAGCTTTTTCCTCTATTCATTCAGCTTGACTTGAAATACAGCTAGATCTTTTGTGGATGAAGTGACTGCACTGAAATTATAAAGTAAAATCTTCCAGAAAGAGACTGTTTAGACTTGTGTATGTGACCTGTTCGCTGAATTCTCCTGGAAGGATTTATGCCACCAAGAACAAATTTTTTTCTCCTACAGATTAAATTGAGTATATATTGCCAACACACAGACACACTGAGCCACCATCCAGGACATTGACTCACTTGAATTTATAGTTATGATAAAGTCATTTGGAAAAACAAACTCAAGCTGTGAACCAGTGAGAACTAATCCCAGATTCAAAATCCAGTCCCTGAAAGGGGCTGCACCGTTGTGGCCGTGAACATTTGATCATGTAAATGATCCCCTCAAGGCTCTGGATGACAAGCCTGATGGAAAGGAAGGGGGAATACTGGGCCTACAGCACTGCTCACCAAATGTGCTGACTAAAGAGAACAAGCAATTCCGTCTGGGACCCAGAGCCCCTGGCAGCTTCTCAGGGTAGCTTCTGCCTTTGGTGGCAAAACAAAGTTTGGGCTTTTTTTTTCCCCCATTGTTTTTTGAAAGGAGATGAGTATAATCATTTTTTAACATTGGCTTCTTTGTGTTACAGACAGTCTGTTACCACACATTTTCAGATTTACTTCAGAAAAGAAACGAAATAGAAGTGTGGATGCATGTTAATTACCCAAAAACATGGTGCACCAGATGGCCACCAAGGTCTGCTCCAGTCTAGAAGGTAAATAATGATTCCCAACCCCTTTGTCCCTCTGAAAACAAAATTTTGCATTATTTTTCTCCTTATTACTGTTAATGCACTGTGTAACCAAGGGCAATAGAAAGCCACATTTATGAATGGACCACAGGGGATGAAGGTAAACATTTCTTTTCCTCTTGCTAAATTAGGCAGAATTATTGGGTCCGGAAGAAATCAAGAAAAATGCTTATAATGCCCCAAAGCATAGAATCAGGTCTCCTTCAGTCAAAGCATAAACACTAGAGAGAATAGTGTTTTTTCAAGGCATGCACAATGTTTCAGACCTTGTCTACCTTATTGTTATAGGTATAATGATTTTGACATCAAGATTCCCCTCACTAACCTGTGTAATGAGCCCTCTTGTATTACTTATGGGAGATTTTTAAATTAATTAGGTCAGTGTATACAATCACAGTCCATTCTCAGAACAACAAAACTTGAACTTTTAAAATGTCTTTCTGCTGAGTTGGGTATGCACAATAAATTCTGCATGACATTTCAAATGCTGTTTTTTACCTCAGTGTGCTCCATGACTGAAAGCATTAACTTCCATAATATGTCTGCAACTGAAGGGGCAGGGTGGTACGTTTGAGATACTGGATTTTGGTCCTTCCCTCTCCCGTGGTTCCCCCTTCCTTTATCCTTCATCAAGCAGGTAACTGGCTAGGCATTCAGGGATCTAAACAATGGATTTGACAGGTGGAAAAGCAAAAATAATCTGCAAGAGAACTTAGTGGTTTAGGGTATAGCCTGGTAAAAGCCAGGAAGAAAGCATAGCTTTCCCACTCCAGGGAAGGAGTCCCACAGGCTGGCACACATGCAATCAAGGAGACACCATGCAAGACAAGACCAAGTACAGAACCATGACCTCCCAGTGGGACTAATGATGATAGAGAATCAGGGCCAAACCAAAGCACAGACAATACAACCACTTCCTGCACAATGAAGGAATGCCCCCTCTGAATGCCCCTTCAAAACAAACTTTGGCATCTTGTAT
This sequence comes from Mustela putorius furo, assembly GCF_011764305.1. Taxonomy (NCBI): domain Eukaryota; kingdom Metazoa; phylum Chordata; class Mammalia; order Carnivora; family Mustelidae; genus Mustela; species Mustela putorius. Next base: position 3,293,462 of record NW_025421294.1, read on the forward strand.
GAGTCTTACATTTACGTAAAATCCCAGGGTAAGAAGTGGGTAGAGGGGGAAGAGAGATCTTCAAATTGATGGATGTTATTTCTACCCTCCCTGGCAGAATAAGGTCTCAAAATAAAAATCAGATTGAGTTTGAAAAAATTAAATAATTCCTTTTGCATAAGTGAGTTTGCTGATTGAGAGTCATGTCCATAACCTTTATAAAGACAATCTTGAAGTTTGGGAGAAGGCAAGGAAGGAAAACAACCACATTTCCTAAATGAACTTGGGACAGATAAAGATGAACAGATCAACAATTCTACAGAGGGAATTTTCATGTTTAAGAGTACTGGCCATGCTGTTCTACGGTGAGTGCTATGAAGTGTGTAAATCTGGCGATTCACAGACCTGTACCCCTGGGGCTAATAATACATTATACGTTTATAAAAATAATAATAATAAAAAAAGGAGTACTGGCCATGCTATAGATAACAGCTTTCCTGTATGCCAAGAGCTTTCCTTACATTAACCTATCCAACCCTCCTAAAGCCTTCAGAGGGTGACAGGACTATTATCTCCTATTCACAGATTAGAAAAGAAATGTTATAGAAGTAAATGACTTGCTTCAGATTCAGAATTGGGCTAGGAGGAAGTTAAAGGTGCCAAACACAGTCCACTGACCTCAGTGGCCTCACTCGGAATGTGCAGAACTGATGCAAAGTGTGTAGTGGTGGGGGGAGTGATTAAAGCACCTTCCTCTTTCTCACCTGCCTTGGCACAGAATCTGAGCACAATTAAGAGCTAGGATCCTAACCTTTCAGAACGCCATCTGAAACTACAAATTCATCATGACCCATTTCCCACTCTCTCCATGGTGTGCTTATGGCTAATGACTTTATTTTCCAAATAAAACTACCATTTTTCATGGCCTTAAAGTAAAATACTATGCAAGTGAAAAACAGAGTATACAATTAAATCCGTCTCTCCCTTTGGAAATTTTCCACTTACCTGAAATGAAGCAGTTTTCATACATATATAGTATAAAAAAGACTTATCTATCTCTTTTTTTAGGATTTTATTTATTTATTTTAGAAAGAGAGCACATGAGTGGGGAGACACACAGAGGGAGAAGGAAAGAACCTCAAGCAGACTCTGCTGAGTGCAGAGCCCAACATGGGCTTGAACTCATGACTCTGAGATCATGACCTGAGCCAAAATCGAGTTGGACACTGAACCAATTGAGCCACCCATGTTCCCAAAGACTCATCTCTTTTTTATGAGGTCAGACAATCATCATTTTCTCCAAATCCAAAATAAAATGTGTTGGTTTTTATTAAAAAAAATAAAATTGGGAAGAGGGATGGTTGTCTATAAAATTATAATTCAAGAAAATAAAATAATTTTTCTTGAAAAGAAGAATTGGCAAGAACTCTGAGTGAAGAGAATGAAATTTCTTTTGTTTTCATCTCTGAGATCAGTGATATGTTTTCATTTTATATAAATTTTTAAGTAGTATTTCCCTGGAAACAGAGAATCTCATAAGAATTAATGGATTCAGCTTCAAAGTGTCCAATTGACTGGCTCTGTTTCAAAAGACCAAGATTTGATTTAAAATAAAGAAACAGTTTCTCAATAAAGATTTTGCCTGATTATCCAAAGAGCTTGCTCAAGTCTCCAGTAAATTTGCCCAAAGCACACTGTAGTTCTCCACATTATAGCTTGCAACAACATGCCGTATTACTTATGTGTTCTTCCAAATGTAACCACACCTTGCCCACATGGTCAGTTTTCTTCCAAGGTTCCTTTGTTGACTCATTCTCCTCTACTTGATCTTCAGCAGTTGGCATTCCTCAGAGTTCAACCCTTGGCCCTCTTTTACTCAATATTCTCTCTCTAGATGACTTCCTCAACTCCCCATGGCTCTCATTACTATCAGAACAGCCAGGGATACTAAAGGTATACCTCTAGACCAGACCTCTCTCTGACCTCTATGTCCCTATGTCTACAGATACCTAACATTCATGGACTGTTCACCAAATATTATACCAAGTGCTGCACATTCACATTTTTAATTTAGACTTTGATACATTTTCAGATTTAACTATTTAATTTGTTTCTAGGCATACATATAACATATATATTCTTACAGAACTTTAAATGATAAAAAAGTTGAGTTGTCTCAGCCCACCTACAGCTTCCCTTCCTACGCTACCTCATTTTATACCCACACTCCCAAGTATCTACTGTTACTATCATGCGTATTCTCACTTAATCTTCACATCAACTTGATGGGGGTAGTGTTACTATTATCTTCATTTTATAAATGAAGCAAGTGATGCATAAGAAGATCTTAAAACATGCCCAAGGTCTCTAGGACAGTAAGTGACAGAGGAGGGATTACAAATTCAGTTCATGTCATTCAGTACCTCCACTTTTTCATTTTTATTTTGCTGCTTCACATGAGTGTCCCTTAGAGGTCATTCCAAGTTCAACTGTTCAAACTTGAACTGTTTTCCTGCCTCATACCCTCTCACCAAGGCTGGTCATTCCCTTGGGTCTTAATGTCAGCAAATGACACAACCAAATACCTATGTGTTCACTGAGATAACTTGGGGCTATCCTTACTATCCCTTCCTCCTTCATAATTCACATCCAGTTGGTCACCAGAACTTGCATGTGTGGTTCCTAAATCTCTCTTGGCTCTATGATATTCTCTGTATCATCACCTCTGCTTCCAGGCTTGTCACCTTCCAAATCAACATGCACATAATCGCCAAACAGACCTTTGCAGAATGCTCACATAGGAGCATGTCCTTTGCCTCTTTAAAGTCTTTGGTTCTCCCACTGCTCTTAGAATCAAGTGAAATATCATTAGTATGGCTTCCCAAGCTCTCTTCAGACCAAGCCCTCCCCATATCCCTGCCTCCTTTCCTAGGTCTCTATATTCTAGGCACACTGGCCTCCTCTTAGTTCCTCAAACAAGTCACTCCCTTTAAGCCTCAGAGGCTTCACATATGCTCCACCCTCTACAGGAAGTTCTTCACCCTTCCTTCTTAACCCATAGAACTCTGTTCAGTATACAAGCCTCCAGTCACCCAGAAGAGCCTTTGCTGCCCCTTCATCTATTTCTTATTCCACTCTTCTATGTTCTCTTACCACTTGTTACTTTGCATCTGTTTCCTCCATCAATGAATAATTAATACACTGGTTTATACATGTTTTTCCTACTAGACAATGAGCTCCAAGAGGGTTAAGAACAGTGTCTCGTTTACTCATCCTGTGCTTGGAACACAGAAGGCTCACAGCAACTCATGAAATGAAATTTGGTACAACCCTCAGTTAGTAGCCTCCTTAATTGGCTCTCAAGTCTCCATTCCTGGAAAATTGGGATGGCGGCACAAGCTTACAGTCACATTACCTCTTTCAGGCAAGCTGGGTTCACAGCTAGCAGGGTGACTTCTGGTCAGAGTATTCAGAGACCGTTTAAGCAGTTCAAGGAGTTAAGAATGTTCTCCAGTAGAAGTCCCTAGGGAGAAGAAATAGGGCACTTTAAATCTGGGCCTTCTCCCTTCCCTTTCCTCTCAACCCAAGAGTCATCAGAGGAAGTCCAAACATTACAAAGCAAGATTACTGGAAAATCTTTTGCAAACTCGCTTCTCTGTATATTTCCAAACAGTACTACTTTAATTGATTCAAGTTTGCGGGACTGGATTCTAGTTTCAAGACAACTCCCCAAACAATTCACCACAGAACAGAACATTAAAATTATGGTAGGTATAATTAAAATGCCATTGCATTCTAATATTGTCTCTTCCTCTGCTGTTCCCACCCACAATTGGTTTCTCATACCAACAAAAAAACAGCTGTATGATTAGCAGGCTTCCATCTGTGAGCTTCCATCTGCATTTCCTTTAGCACTTGCACCAGGCAGATCTGGAAAAGCAAAACACATTCTAGTCTTGATTTTACTCTTTCCCATTATTTCACATGTGGAAAAAAAAATAACTGAAATATTGTTTGTGGCTTTCCCTAAAATTGGCACGTCCAAGAAGTTCAATGGTTTAATTAATAACATTCCTTTGGCTTTTCTAAGTAACACTATTGTCAAGAGTAGAGAAGCAGTTGAGGAGGGATGAAAGACAGAAGGATAATCCTTATTCCATTACCTAGTAATGAACTCCCAATGTTCAGGGAAATGGCGTTGTTATGACTATACCTTATTCAACATAGAAAAAAACAGAATCTGAAAAAATAAAAGTGATAAGGCACCTAGTACTTCAGAATAGTTGTCAGCTCCTTTATTCCCAGGCCTGCCTTCATTCCCCAGCATAAGATTCCCATCAAATCTTCATCAGCCAGGTTCACCTGTCATTGTCATCTCAGAAGACTTTAAAGCCTGGAGGATAGGAAATGTCCAGGGAAGCCTTAGTGTTCTCTGATCCTTTGGTTACTCCCTTACCTCTCCTTCAGTACTCACTTCAAAAACTCTTCAGAAAGTTCCCTGATTTCTCCAGGAAGAGTTAAGTCCTTTAATGGTCATTCTATTTTTCTCTTATTGTTGCATGTTTCTATCAATTATACCCCTTGTTACAATGCTGTGACACTTATTTACCTGTCTAGATCCTTAATTCACTGATTCTAATGTTTTCTGCTTTTGCATATGTCTCTAGAGTCTGAAATATGAATGAATGAATGAATGAATGAATGAATTCTTCAATTTTTATTAATTTTTGAGTGGTACAGCAAAATGCATTCAATAAGCAAAAACTCTATGAAGTACAGTATACCTATCCATTGTCTACTATACTCTCTATAATCCATGGATAGGAAGGAGGTTTGTTTTGAAGAAAGCAAATATAAGGGCAAACTTAAATTCTTAGTTTAGGCCCTCATTTCTATTTTCTCTCTGATCTTATTTTTGCCACTTTGAAATATAAAGAAGAACAAACCAACTGCAATTATGTAACTGTGACAGCGTACTTTGCCTTGCCTAACTTTAAATTCTTCAACTAAGGTTCATAGGGTAGGTGTGAGGATTTAATGGGGTCATGCATAACACACATCAGAGCCCCTACTATAGCACCTGACACATAATGAGTGGCAAACAGATTCTTAAATGGCGTTTTTGTGAATATCAGGAACTCAGCATTGCGTTTTGATTTTCCTCTAATCTCCCCATATTCCTGCTCTTACAGAGCTGTTAGCCATCAAGAAATGATCAAAAGACAGGAAATGAGAGGGAAAATGTAAAATAAAAATGGTCTAAAACCCAGAAAATGCATCTTTGAAGAGTAACGATATATTTTATTTATATCAGATCCACATGGGATCTATCTAAAGGAATTTTCACTACCCACGTGTTACTTCTTCTTTGATAACTAATGGTTTGACATATCTTTTGGCTGAAAAGACTTAATACCATATAATGCAAGGGATGTGTTTACTGGGATAGCTGCCACCAAAGCAGCTCTGCAGATAAACTTTGTTTAACTAGCTGCTTCAGACATGAGGAAACTGTCATATATATATATATATATATATATATATGACATATATAACATATTATATATATCACATATATATATCAAAGGCACTAAAGCCCTAGTTTCAAAACTATAGTACTCTAGTTAAAATTAATAGACAAAAGACCATTATATATGAAAGGGTAACCGCATTTAGATCTGTTTTTCTATCAGAGACTCCAAATGGTCCTGTTTTTTTCCTTTGCCTTATAATAAAAAATAATAAAGGCCAAATTTTGAACTTAAAAAAGAAGTTATTCCTAACATTTTCATCATGTATACCAGGATCTCTTTCTCATTTGCAACCCAAGGAAGCACAGTCAGTCAATCAACAAATATACTGAGGACCTGGAAGATACCAGTTTCTCTGCTGTTATTTGAGGATTCTTAGGGCACCCAAACACAGTCCCTGCTTTCAAGAAATTTGTGTTCTAGTGGGCACGAAAGACTAATAAACTAAGATTTTCATATTTTTTAACTAGTACCATTATAAAGTCAATGATACGGTGCTTGAAGAGCCCAGGAGGGGCACAGAATCAGGAAAGGCTTCCTGAAAGAAGTGTCATAAGCTGAATTTTAAGTCAAGAACCGGAAACAATCGTCACAGAAGAAGGAAAGGGGCAACAGGGGGAAGGGACTGTTTGTGCAAAGATGTGAATGCCAACAGTATAAATTGTTCAGTTATCTACAAACACATCACTGGGGTCCTGACTGGGGAAATATAGAGACCATGGACAGGAGACACGGCTTGGAAAATAGTTTAAGATCTCAAAGGGCCTTGCAGGTAAGGAACATAAACATTTTCATACAAGTTATTGACAGCCATTTATGAATAAATAAGAAAGTGACATAAGCAGATCTGCCTCACAGTAGATCACTCCAGCTGACTTGTACAGAATGGATCATATGCAGAGATCTATCAAACTTCACCATGGTAAATGCTCTTATGTAACAACCTAGTACACTTAAACACAGAAAAACAGCTGAATAATAGCTTCACAAAACAGAGTTGGACAGCCTGTGATGCACTGATGTTCTCTATTCTGATTCAAGGTTTAAACTTCTGGCCTCGGCCTACTAAGCAGATTTCACAATGCTCTGACAGGATGTAGCTCCCAGTGAAGAACTGTTGATAAGAAGAAACAGTACAGTCAAGAAGATCAGACAGGAAGTTACTGAAGCAATTCAAGTAGTAAGAGTGGTGAACTCAACTAAGGCAACACAAAGAAAAGAAGCTGGTAACTTCTGCCTTATAATAAAGCTCTACTGATTTTCCTTGCTCTAACCCAGTTAAGTAAACTTGATGGCATTAGTGCACCTCTGAGGTAATCATCATCGGAATGCCTACCAAGTTTCACACTGTGCAAAGGGCTTCACACGTATATTAGCTCTAATTCTGAGTGCCACACTGCAGGGCAGATACTGTTATCACCATTTCACAGAAAGGAACACTGAAAGCCCAGGGAAATTAAATAGCTCTGCCAAAGTTACAGAGATAGGCATTAGCAGATTAGTACACAGCCAATCTTTTAGTGCTAGTTAATTCATACTAAGTACAACAGTCTGATGAATGAAAATATTTCAGTACATATGATCAGGTAATTCTACTTTACAGGAACATAGGCCCCAAAATGTCTACAATAGTGTTGTTTACAGTAGCAAAAAACTGGAAATATCTATCTTATTTATCTATCTTATTTCCAGAAATATCTATCTTATTTCCAGTTTTTTGCTACTGTAAACAACACTATTGTAGACATTTGGGGGCCTATGTTCCTGTAGAGTAGAATTACCTGATCATATGATAAGATTATGTTATAGACACATTTTATTCTTATTAGGAAGTATCCATCAATTCCTTTTTATTGAGTGTTATGAATATCAATAGTGGGATTTTTCCCTAGGCCTCTTCTGCATCTATGGAAATGATCATATGATCTTGCAATGTAGTTCTATTGGTAGGATAGTTTTAAGTTTTTTTCTACATTAAACTATATTTACATAACCCTACTTGTTCGTATTTCTATTTTAATTCATCAGTGGAGTCTAAAAACACTTGATAAGAAAAAACAAGCCAGGAAAATCAGACAGAAGGTTACTGTGGTAATTCAAGCAGTAAGACATGTGGACTCCACTAAGGCAACAGAATGAAAAGATCTGGTAACATAATGGCAAGTATTAATATAATAATATCAATTTAGTTGAAACCTCTGCATCAATATTCATAAGTAAGATTAATCTGTTTTTTTCTGCTCTGGTATAATCCTGTATTAGTTTTTAAAACATGTTATCTACCTCATAAAAATAAACTTGAATTTGTTCATCCTTTTTAGAGCAAAAACTCAAATGTCTAAGTAGCAGTATAGTCATGTCATCATAAAAATCTTAGTTGAATTCTCACATGAAACCACTGGAAAATGGTGTCTTCTGTGGGGGTGTACTTAGCCACTTTTTTTTTGTATTTTTAAGTTAATTTGTCTGTGTAGACTCACCTTGAGTCAATTCTGGTATTTTCCATTTATCCTAAAAATTAGTTTTAGGCATTCAAAGTATTTCCACAGAGTTGCGTAGTCTTTTAAAATATTTAAAATTTTTCTCTTTTCTAGCTTATTTACCTTCTGTGCTTCCTAACTGTGTACATGTATACTTTATCTCCTTTTTTCTTGATTGAGTTAGCCAATAACATAAATTTTTTTCAAAAACATACCTTTTGGTTTTATGGTATTTTTTCTTTGCTAAAGTGCTAAGCTTTTAATTAATGTCTTCTGCTTATTTGGGTTTATTTGTGTTTTAATTTTTAACTTTTTAGATTGGATTTTTAAATTCTCTATCTTCCATTTTTTAGTCTTAGGGATATAGGATTTAATGGCAGAAGTTTCAAAGTGTTAGAATGTTTCATGGGTTTGAGTTTTTTTGTTTTTGTTTTTTTGTGCGTGTGTGGGTTTTTTTATTATTAATTTTAATGTAATTGCATTAGGGAAAGAAAATAAGAAAATGCTCCTGTACTTTATCTAATACTTGGAATTTATGGATTTTTCTATAGCAAATTAGTATGGCCCAGCCTGTTTGTGTGAATAAAGTTTTATTGAAAAATAGCTATACCTATTCATTTATGTATAATCTCTGGCTGTTTTTGCACTATTGTCACTATATCAGAAGTTCCACAAATTCTAAAATATTCACTATCTGGCCCCTTACAGAAAATACTTGTTGGCCTCGTTCTAAATCATCTTCAGTTTTTAGTCTAGTTCATCTGTTTTGGATTTTAAATGTGTATTCAGATTTTCTGATATATTATTAAACTTTTGTTTATCTCTCATTCAATCTCCTACAGTATAAAAGATGCTTCTGTATCATGTAAATACAGATAATTCATTTTCATTGTGAATTTTAGCCTTTAGTTTTACAAAGTATCTTAATGCCTTATTGTTTTTCTTTTTTGTTTATTTTTATGGTCCAGTTATACAGCAACTCTTTTTTTTTCTTCAAGTTTTTATTTAAATTCTAGTTAGTTAACAAACAGTGTGATATGTTTCAGATGCAGAACCTAGGGATTCATCACTTACATATTCACACCCAGTGCTCATCACAGGTGCCCTCCTTAATCTCCATCACCCATTTAACCTCTCCCCTGCACTGACCTCCCCTCCAGTAACCCTTAGTTTTTTCCCTATAGCTGAGAGTCAATTTTCCTCTCTTCTCCCACTATGTTCAACTGTTTTGTTTCTTAAATTCCACAGATGAGTGAGATCATATGGTATTTGTCTTTCTCTAACTGATTTATTTTGCTTAGCAAAATACACTTTAGCTCCATCCTGCCATTACAAATGGCAAGATTTTATTCTTTCTGATGGATGGGTACTATTCCATTGCATATATTTATACCCACCTACCACCTCTTCTTTTTTTTTTTTTAAGATTTTATTTATTTATTTGACAGACAGAGATCACAAGTAGGCAGAGAGGCAGGCAGAGAGAGCGAGAGAGAGAGAGAAGCAGGCTCCCTGCAGAGCAGAGAGCCCGATGCGGGGCTCGATCCCAGGACCCTGAGATCATGACCTGAGCCGAAGGCAGTGGCTTAACCCACTGAGCCACCCAGGCGCCCCCTACCACCTCTTCTTTATGCATTCATAAGTTGTGAACATTTGGGCTCTTCACATAGCTTGGATATTGTTGAGAATGCCCCTATAAACAGCAGGGTACACTCATTCCCTTGAATCAGTATTTTTGGTATCGTTGGGATAAATACCTACTAGTGCAATTGCTGGGTCATAGGGTACTTCTATTTTTAACTGTTTGAGGAATCTCCATACTGTTTTTCAGAGTGTCTGCACTAGTTTGCATTCCCAGCAACAGTGTAAGAGGGTTTCCCTTTCTCCGCACTCTCGGCCATACCTGTTGTTTCCTATTGTCGATTTTAGCCATTCTGACAGGTGTGATGTGGTATCTCATTGCAGTTTTGATTTGTATTTCTGTGATGATGAGTGATGTTGACCATTCTGCATGTGTCTGTTGGCCATCTGTGTGTCCTCTTTGAAACTGTCTATTCATGTCTTCTACATAGTTTTTAACTGGAATATTTGTTTCTGTTGGGAGTTGAGTTTGATGAATTCTTTATGTATTTTGGAGACTAACCTTTTATCAGATATATCATTTGCAAATATCTTCTCCCATTCCAAAGGTTGTCTCTTAGATTTGTTGATTGTTTCCTTCCCTGGGCAGTTGTTTTTTTTAATCTTGATGAAGTCCCAATATTTATTTTGCTTTTGTTTCCCTTGCTTCTGGCAAAGTGTCTAGTAAGAAGGTACTACAGCCAACGTCAAAGAGGTTGCTGCACATGTTCTTCTCTAGGATTTTGAATTCCTGTCTCATATTTAGGTCTCTTACCCATTTTGAATTTATTTTTGTGTATGGTGTGAGAAAAAACTTTGTCATTTATTATTTTTCAGTTTCAATTTTACCTTGTAAGATATCAATACCACTTATATATTCACTTGATGTGTCCTTGACAATAATTTTATTTCCAACCATTCAGAATCTCTCTCCTTTGGGCATATCTTATATATTAAGGTAGTTGGGGGTGTTGCTTTGTTCACCAGTCAAAAAAATTTTAATACGTCAATTAATCCCTTTTAGTTTTTTATATGATCTGTATTTTGGCTTCAACTCTGCCATACTATTTTATGTTATATAAAAGACTTAGTACCTTTCCTTTTTTTTGTTATTTTCTATTTGAAAATAGAATAATACTATAAAACAACCTTTTTTTCTTTTTCCTGCATCTCCATGAACATCTAGCTTAAAACAATATTAGTGTATCTCAATAATAACTATGAAATGATCAGTAAGCTTTTTAAACTTTTCATGTTTTTCTTATCCTCCCTTACTATTTTGATAGTTATATTAGCATTTTTGGAGTTTGCAGCTATTGTGCACTATACATTTTATTATATAACTATTTGGTTTTAGTTTTATGTGCAAATGTATATTTAATATTCATTTACAGTACTTATTTCAATTTTCTTTTGTTTTTTTTTTAATCATTGTCTTCAGCTCATTCTTTGGTAAATTCCTCAGAAAAAAATATTCCTTGAATTACTGCATGTTGGTAACAGTTTGTGTGCAACTGTTCTATCAGGAAGTCATTTTAGCTGGTTATAAAATAAATGGCTCCCATTTTTTTTAACTGAATAAATACAATTAACTTTTAGCATAAACCATTACTACCAAGAAATTTGATGACATCAAATTTTCTTTTTTTTGATGAATATCTTGGTCTTTATTCTCAGTGCTCAGTTTATTTTTCTGTTTCTTTAAAGACCAGTAATTTTATTGTACTATGACTCTGCAGTTCTATGCATATTTTAAGTGACATAATTTTATGACAAATTTCAACAGATAAATGTTGAGTTCTTTCAATGTATAGTTGTCTCCTTTTTAATTTCAGAAATATTTTGAGCTACAGCTTTTACTATGTGTTCTTTTCCAATGGCTTCATTTTCTTATTTAAGGTTCCCTAATTATATGCATATTGGACCTTCTTTGACTATCCTCATTTTGTACTTTTTTTGAACTACTTTCTTATTCTTCATTTTTTCTTCTTGCATAATATTTACTTTCAGGTGTTATAGGTGTTATCTATTCACTTTCATGTTTATTCTAGACTTATTTCTGAAATGATTTTTTTTCTTTATCAATTCTTGTTTTAGTCTCATTTATGCTATTTTTCATATCACCTATAACTTTCTTAATTTTTAGGTCCTTTTGAAATGTTACATCATCAGGTTATACTTTTTGTTTTATGGGCATGTCTTTGTCTTCTTGGCTTCGGTTTTCTGTGAGAACATTATTATGCTCCTTATTCTTGCATTCTTTTTTCCTCATGATTACTTGCCATGGAAACCCATTTAATTTTCCTTAACTTACAGGAGGGAAGGATAGGTTGTAAGAGCTTTTCTAGCATTGCTTATTATAAACAATTCTGCTTTGCTGTTTTTTTTCTTTAATATTTATTTATTTGAGAGAAACAGAGATAATGGGAGACAGCACAAGCAGGGAGGAGAGGGAGAAGTAGGCTTCCCATTAAGCAGGGAACCGATGCTGGGGCTCAATCCTAGGATCCTGGGGTCATGACCTGAGCAGAAGGCAGACACTCAACTGACTGAGCCACCCAGGGGCCCTTCCACTTTGTAGTTTTAATAAAGTGTTAAAAGCTATAGCCTCGGGGTGCCTGGGTGGCTCAGTTGTTAAGCATCTGCCTTCAGCTCAGGTCGTTGGGATTCAGCCCAGAGTCCTGGGATTGAATCCCACAACAGACTCCTTGCTAACCAGAAGCTCGATTCTCCCTCTCCTACTCCCCATGCTAGTATTCCCTCTCTAGCTGTCTCTCTGTCAAATAAATAAATAAGATCTTAAAAAAATTTTTTTCAATTTAAATTTTTTTTTAAAAAAGCTAAAGCCTCTTACTTTCTGACAATCTCTGTGCTCTGTACCTCTCCTCCACTTCTCCCATCCAAGTACTAACCAGGCCCGACCCTGCTTAGCTCCCGAGATCAGACGAGATCAGGCGCGTTCAGGGTGGTATGGCCGTAGACATCTCCTCCACTTCTATGTAAACTTCTTTCTGTTCCTACTAACACTGTTCTGCCTAATTTACACTGTATTCCTGTCAGTTTCCCATAGATTTGTACTTTGTTTTGAGAGTGAATAGTGCTGCTCTGGACTTTTCAGACCTTACCATATTACTTGCACTTATCCTCAAGTTGGTATATATAAAAACTTTTTCCATTTTTAGTTGCCTTTTTCAAATTGGCCTACAGTGCTTTCTAGTGAAAACCTATTATTTTTTTTTAAGATTTTATTTATTTATTTATTTGACAGAGAGAGATCACAGATAAGCAGGCAGACGGGGAAGCAAGCTCCCTGCCCAGCAGAGTCCAATCCAGGGCTCGATCCCAGGACCCTGAGATGACCTGAGCTGAAGGCAGAGGCTTAACTCACTGAGCCACCCAGCTGCCCCCCTACTGATTATTTTTAAATACTCCCAGGTTTTTGCTTCTTTCTATCTGCCTACCACTAGATTATACAATGTCATGATTTGCTCTTACCTTCTCTAAAGTGTGGTTTTAGGAAAACCTTGTCTGTTAGTTTTACTGTAGATAGTGTTTCTTTTCTTCCAAAGTGACATCCTAATTATTTGCCTGCATTTGTAAAGAGACTCAAAAGGATTAAAAATTATACCACTTTCATCATTTTCCCAAAATACATATCTAATATTTAAAGTGATATTTAAAAGGCTTATATATAATGTTAACTAACACTTGTAATTCTGACCTTTTGTACTCATTATTCCCTAGATTGTTACTAAATCTACATTACATTTTTTTCTCTTAAAAAAAAAAAAACTAATCTGTTAGGCAACTTCTATAACATTAGGTTTCACAGATAAAACTATTTCTAAGTGTTTTTAAATTGTTATTACTAATTGTTTGGTCATAGATCTTATACTGAAATCTTCCTAAGGCAACCATGTCATCACATACATTTAACAATTTGGCTTTCTTACTTTTTCTTTTTTTCCTATATTTTTGACTCCTACATATTTTTTCCGCTATATTTTGAATCATTTATTTCTTCCTTTTGTTTTTTTCTCCCTTAAAGATGGGTTGGGGAGAAAGGGACAGAAAGAATCCCAAGCAGGCTCCATACCCAGGACAGAGCTTGATGTGGGCCCTAATCCTAGAACCCTGAGATCATGATATTAACTGAAATCAAGAGTCAAACGCTTAACAGACTGAGCCACCCCAGGTACCCCCTGAAAGTTTTCTATTTGTAAGATCAGAGATAGACCCCCCGAAATTCTATCTTTAATGTTGCTGGACCCAGAGAACCAACTTATTCCTTTTTAACATACATGTAGTATATAGTTAAATAAACTAAAATGTCCTGCTAAGTGAGCATTTAGATTGTTTCCATGGAATATATTCTCATTCTTCAATGTGGAAATGATCTGTGTGTATTTCAAATTTTGGCATAAACTTTCAAATTGCTCTTGAAAGAAGCTAGAAGAAAGATGTGTATTTTCATCCTCAGGCTAGCACTGCTAATCTTTTGTGAGAATTAGAAAGTCCATCAAACATTTTATAGAATGGAAGTGAGTCAAAGGTCAACCCAGGAGCAGGTCCAAGACTTTCCTCAAAAATCAGTTTGAGGGTTTCTCCAGTTCATGGATAGACAGACAACTGGTTACTTTAAAAAATCCTAAATCACAAGCCAAGGGTACAATAATTTTAACTTGAGAAAATAGCACATGAGAAAATGAGAAAATGGCAAGCATGCACTTGGCCAGATGATTTCACCCTCCTTTCAACTTTAATCTTCCAGGCTTCTCTGTTCAGTGTGTGAACAGAGAATGAACCACTACCATGCTTTGAATGCTGCTTCTTGTTTGCTATTTAGAAAATAAGTCACACTTCCCTCAAGATAAAGGAAGTAAAAATAAAGCAACAGAATATAGAAGAGGTAGAGGAGTAAGAGGATTAAATCTTAAAGCCAAGAAAAAGCATATACACTAGCATAATAAAACATTTTGGGAGGAAAATTAATATAGCAAAACAAAATTTAAGATAAAGGATAAAAACCAACAATACATCAAAACACAAAATCAGAAAGGAGGAAAGGACTGCTATTGAAGTTAATAACATCAGGCAAAGTAAAAAGAATTTTAAAAGAAAAAGAAAAATTTTAATGACAGTAGTTCTTTAAAGTAATGAGAAAAAAAAAACAATTAAAGGATACAAAGAAATTTAACTAGAGAAGTAAACTAAAGCCAACATTTTAAAGTACTACACAGCCTACATCACAGCAAAAATAAATATTAAAATATTACTATTTTCTAGTCAATAAAACAGAAGACATCTTTAATATATAAGAAAACAGAACAAAGAAAGTAAAAGAGAAGAAAAATTGTTGACACCTCACTGTAGGTAGGCTTCCCACTGCAGATTATCTCACAGCAGAACATGGAGACAGCACTTAGGAGCTCTTTTTAATACTTGCCATTCCATGGATTTTGGCCATGCTTTAAAATAGCTATCAGAGGGACCTGGGTGGCCCCAGTTGGTTAAGCATCTGACATCTGATTTTGGCTCAGCTCATAGTGTCAGGGTCATGAGATCAAGCCCCACA
Source organism: Mustela putorius furo (assembly GCF_011764305.1). Lineage (NCBI taxonomy): Eukaryota > Metazoa > Chordata > Mammalia > Carnivora > Mustelidae > Mustela > Mustela putorius. The sequence continues at coordinate 3,308,647 of NW_025421294.1, forward strand.
TAAGGCTCCACATGCAGTATGGAAACTGCTTGAGATTCTCTCTCTCTCCCCCTCTTCCTCCGCCCCTCCCCCCACTCACACATGCAGTCCCTTTCTCTCTCTCTCTCAAAAAAAAAAAAAAAAGAAAGAAAGAAAGAATAGATAAAAGAAGAAAAAGAAACAGCCACCAAAGAAAACTACATTCTTGTCAGATAAAGAGGAATTTTCCTTCACTAGTTGCAGCTAAAGGTAAAAAGTGGAAGAATTCCACTGATAAGATACTCATCCTTCCCCTCTACTTTTTTCAATGTAGTGACTATGAATCTCAATCCACATTCTTATGTGAAATATTATAACTTCAATTTCTATAAATCAACTGAATTTCTGTTTTGAACTGCCATATCAGATGACAGAAGCACATTTCCATCAGTATGTTGTGTCCTCTTTCCCTCTCATCTTTGGCACTGAATCTAAGTTCTAGGGGGCTGACCAAGTATGAAGGTGTGGTAACATTCTTCTGATTCTTGGAGTCTTCTGTCTACACAGGTATGTACTTATCTGTTTTCTTCTTGGATACTCACTCTGATCCCTGAAGTATTTTAGGCAACCCTCTTTTCTGTCTGTTTGGTTTTTAACATTTTTAAGACTGGGTCTTCTCTACCACTTCCAAAGAATCTTTCCTTTAAGACATGGGGACAATTCTGGTGCTTCTGTTCAGAAATGGCTATTTAGAATCATACTGGAATGTCACCACTGTGGATTTCAGACTCTTCTCTCAGGTATCCCAATCCATTTGATATTTCATGACCTTCATGGGTCTATATAGGAAGCAGGATCCAGGGCCTACTCTGTCCAGGATGGCAGAGTCTCTCTCTTCTTTTTTTTTTTTTTTTAAAGATTTTATTTATTTATTTGACAGAGAGAGATCACAAGTAGGCAGAGAGGCAGGAAGAGAGAGAGAGAGGAGGAAGCACACTCCCTGCTGAGCAGAGAGCCTGATGTGGGACTCGATCCCAGGACCCTGAGATCGTGACCCAAGCCGAAAGCAGCGGCTTAACCCACTGAGCCACCCAGGCACCCAAGTCTTTCTTTTCTTTAGACTAAGGAAATCTTTTCTGTTTTCCAAAGAAAGCTCGACTCTTCTCTAATCCACACCACCTGTTTACCTTAAATCTTGGGCCTTTGGAATTTTCAATCAAAAAAGTGTCTAAAAAGCAATGATCCTGGCCAACCATCAAACTGAAAACAAAAGGATAGAGATCAGAAATATTTGGAGAAAAAATATTGGATACTTATTTCAGAAATATGTTCTTACTATGTAGTCCTTTTTCTCACTACGTCTTACTCATTTCAAAAATTTTTTATCTAAATTCAAAAGGTTGCTTTTAATTTTGATTTTTTTATTTTTAAGATTTTTAGAAATACATTTTCTTCTTTTAACTCACAATAATGCTCTTTTTTCTATTAAAATATTAACAAGGTCTGATTAACGCTGCATTATTAATACCCCTGGCTAACTAACCATTGGCCCTACCCTTTGTGAGCTTCTATACTAAAATGTGGGATTGGCTTTTTAAGCTTAATTTGAAAAGAAGACATGATCCTACAATTTTGGTGAAAATGCAGTTGTCACTGCTTCCCTTTGATATTAAAATAATCTTAAATTTTAGAACTTTCTTTTTATCTTGAATTGAGACCAGCTTTAGAAAAATGATGAGAGGAAGGGGAGGGGAATCTTTTCCCTTACTACCAGGTCTACAGATGTGGAATCAAAGCTTGTCTCTCTAAGACAATTTCCAACAATATTATATTGTGTTGTTTAGGTTTTATTTCTCCACATCATATGGCTGGAAAAGAATGAGGTGTTACTCGCTGACAGCCAATTTAAAGGCCTTTATCTAAAAATCCCACAGAAGAGCTGGACAAGGGGGTTTGAAATACATCTTTTGATGTAGTTTCAGAGAGAGTAGTAACTTTACTTAAAAACAAAATGTATATAATTTGAAACCTTCATCCCATATACCATTCTTAACATTTTTTCACATTAACAATCCAGAGCTCGAGTTCATGCAAATCCTGCCAATGATTCTAATTTAAACACTCAAAAACAGAATTATAAAGAAATATGATCTATATTATCTACTTTTGTTCAAGGAGAATTATAAATAAACCACCCTATTAGGAATGCAAACATCCTAAAGAGAAAGTGAGTGTTTGGATTTTTCTGTATCATCTTATTTCTTTTTTTTTTTTTTTCTTAAAGATTTTATTTATTTGACAGACAGAGATCACAAGTAAGCAGAGAGACAGGCAGAGAGACAGAGAGGAGGAAGCAGGCTCCCTGCCGAGCAGAGAGTCTGATGTGGGGCTCAATCCCAGGACCCTGGGATCATGACCTGAGCCGAAGGCAGAGGCTTTAACCCACTGAGCCACCCAGGCACCCCTGTATCATCTTATTTCTACAATAACTCCTATTTCCCCAATTAAGGTTCACAAACAAAATGACTACTAGTTGCTTTACTGAAACGACTTCATTAAATTTTCCCACACCACTCCTTTAACACAATATCTATGCCATAGGTGAAGGATTCTAATGATAACATTCTCGTTGACAAGAGCATAACAGGTCTATAACAGTTTCATAAAGAATATTATCAAAGTTAACTAAATAAGGGGGGGGGAATCATACAGACTAAAAAAGCACTTCAAGTAGAAAACAAGAAAGAATGTAAAAGTAAAGAAATAAACAATGAGGCTCCCCCAAAAATCTACAGTGTGGCTTTTTTTTTTTAATATATGCTTCCCCAAATGGGTTAAAATACATCCTTTCCAATAAGGAATAGCCAATTATGTAAATCTGTACTCTTAACACAGAACACTAACTGAGTCTGGGAGAAAGAATGAGCAGATGGAGAGACCCTTGGGAGAGCTGGTGTAAATAAAAACTCCTGAGGCAGAAAGAATCCTTTCACTCCAGGGGAATATCTAAGCTTTTTCAAACGGAAACAACTTTCTCTTTGTGCACTTAGCTATTTAAATAAAGAAGGCAATACAAATGTGTAATAATGAGCTGGGTCTATCATGACATTCAACCTTCCAAAACAATGCCCAGTCCTGCTGTTAATAATGTAGTATGGCTGATCATTTTGTAGAAAAGAAGATTCACCTTCCAGAGGGCCACTTTTATCAGCTACGTTCATCTCTGAACTCACAGTTCAAACTCACTTCAATGCTCGTCACAGGCAAGAGGTTTCAGCCACTTTCTCATTACCAATCACAGCAGTTGGCAGTAACACAATGATGCTCATTTGGACCTGATCGTGACAGTGGTCATGTATCTCACTGCTAATATTCACAACATCATTCTCTATGGAGTGGGAGGGAAAAAAAAAAAAAAAGAGGTAGGTGGGATTTTATTTTACATGTTATTTTTTTCATGGACAGTTTTTATCCCGAAGTCCTTTTTGGTCCCCGTTTCTCTTCTCTCTGCCCTTTGTCTCGTTACCTATGTAACCTCTCCATGACTTCTTCATCTCACCTCTCATGAACTAATTAAGCAACCTGTTGGGTGTTCTTCCCTACACTTCTCTTTGGTCACTAAGACTGCTGAAGGGAGGACTTGCCTATCAAAAATAACAGTGGCACAGGAATAGGCAAGTAAGTTCGTGGAATAAAAGAGAGTGAAGAGCAATAAAACCCAATATAAACTGGAGTTTAATTCAGGACTAAAGTGGTATTTCGTTCAGTTGGAAGAGGTCATATAGTTCATAAATGGAGCCTGAACAACTGGTTATCCATCTGGAAAAAAATTAAGTTGGACCCTTACGTCATGCCAAATGCAAAAATAAATTCCAGATGGATTAAAGACTTATGTATAAAAATTAAAACAATGAAAACCATTCAAAATTCTTTATATACAATCCTAGAGGCAGGAGAGACTGTTTCACCCATTCTGGGAACCCAGACACACTAAGAAAAAAAAAAAGGTACAGATATATTTAAATACTCAAAATTTAAAATTTTGTTACAAAAGGAACCACATTGGAAAAAATATTTACAACATATGTGTTAGGCAAATGCTTAGTATCTTTAGTATACAAATAGGTCTTATAAATTAACAAAAGAAAGGCAAATAACCCGGTAGATGTTGGGGTAATCAGTATGAAAGAGTCAGTTGAAAGCAAAATACCAAAAGCATTCAACCCTGGTAAGGCAACAGTGAGATAATTTACAGCCAACAGATTGTAAAAAATAAAGACTTAGAATACCTATTTTTGGCAAAGATTCAGGGAAAATTTTACTATATTGCTTGTGTAAATGTGAATTAATGGATTTGGGGGGGGAGCAATCTGCTATATTCATTAAGTTGAAAATATATATACCATGATCCACATAATCCCACTGCTATGAATTTATGCTATAGAAATAATAGCATTAAGATGTAAAGGATTATATTTAAAAGTATTTAAATAAAGAATCATTCTAGTGAGAAAAAAATAGAAACAAAGTGAATGTTTATCAAAAGAGAAGTTCTTGAAAATGTCATTACATTCATAAAATGCATTTGATAGCATTAAAGGAATACATGGGGTATAAACCAGTTGATTTGAATGTATTACTCCAGTGTGTGGTTCAGCAAGGAAATCAGGATTCTGAGACGCTTATGTGATATGACCTTTTCCTTTTTAATGAGAAAAAATAATGTTGTGCGTGGATATGTTTTTTTCTTTTTAAAAATAACATCTTTAACTGACATAATTCACTGTCTCATAGGGTACAATTCAGCATGTCATTTATTTTTATATTCATTTTAAACTGTCATGGAAAACAACCAAAGGAAGCCTAGAGTACAGACTGTCTACCCAGGCAGAGTACAGAAACATAGAAGTAACATGAGCTTCTCCTTGAAGCACAGGCAGAGTTGAAAGATTAAACACAAAACATCCGTAGTTTCTGGTGCCAAGTAGAAGCTTCTTGGTGAAGGAAGCCAAAGAACAGAGAGTCAAAATATATTTCACCTAGAGTTTCTTGGTGCTTATTAACTTGAATGAAACTCTTTCCTGATTATTATCCCAATACACAAGAAAACACTTAAAAAATCATGGAGAAGAATTTGATTGACACTTCATTCTAGAAAGATTTTCTACTTCCCAGCACCCTCTTTTTTCACTTACGTCTCCACCAGACAGACACACGCATTTAAAGTAAGAACAGATGACAATGCCAGGTAGCACTTTGCAGGGAACACCAATCTCAACCCCCAGGAGATGTGCAGTGTGGCAGTGTGGCACATGAGGTTTAAATACTGAAGATATTTCAGCAAATATTAAACCGATGATTTTTACTTTCTCTTTTAATGCATATTTCATGGCACTTTCTCATCATGGAGGTCAAGCTTTTGAGAAATTATCACTCCCTGACAGGAGACAGCTGCAATCTCATTTCCTTGGGAGATTTTAGGCTTTAAAATCAGGCCTTGTAGAAAGACAGGCGTTGCTAAATTCCTGTCTACACTTTGGCATATCAAAAGCAGCCCAGGAGGGTCCAGCTAATTGACTTCTGTGGTATTACAGAGATGATATCTGTAGTTTAAGGCTTAACGAGGGAAAAGAGAAGGAAGGAGGTACAAGAAAATCCTATTCCTTTATCTCTTTCCTGAGGAAAATAAAGGGAAACCAAGGTGGGAGAGCAGAAAGTGGGCATGCCTTTTTTGACTGTCCCTCCCTGGGCTTTATTCCCAAGGGTGGGAGACCTGAATGGGACCCTGAAAGTCAGGGTGTCTCTCAGGCTGCCAAACACCCACCTCGGCTGGACCCCAACAATGTAGGGCATCATGAAGAAGCCTTGAGCCTTGTTCTCAAGCTGATGTCAACCCCCAGGCGACACACAGGCTAAAGTGGGAGAGAGTGGATCTGACACATCAACAGAGCAAGGTGAGGTGACCTTGAAAAGGCAGAGAAGACTGACACATGACAGTGAAGCTCTGCAGCTAGAGAGAGCAACAGGAAGGCCAAATCCACAAGAAGAAGGCAGCTGCAGCCCCATGGGGACTTCCTAAGCCCAAAGAAGCCACACACTTACCAGCTACAAATATAGAGCCAGTAAGAACACCACCATCCAGGGAGCCTGGGTGGCTCAGTCAGTCAAGTGTCTGCCTTCAGCAGAGGTCATGATCTTGGGGTCCTGGGATCCAGACCCACATGCGGCTCCCTGCTCACTGGAGAGTCTGCTCTCCCTCTGCCCGTTGCCCCCACTGCCTGTGTGTGCTCTCTCTCTTTATGAGCTGGGCCCTGTGCTGGGTGTGGAACGTACTTTAAAAAAATAAATGAACTAAATAAGTAAGATAAAAATGCTCAGTTTTTCAAAAGCTTTTCCTCCCCATTTCTCCCCTTTCAGTGGTCTCTGGTTGTGCTGCCATAGGGAGGACATGGACCTGGACCTGTGGCCTCTGGCTTGCCCTGGAGTGTAGTAGCTCTTAGCAGCCATCACCTAGGCACTGGCCCCTGCCCCCTGGATGGTGTTTTTGGTGGTTGTTGTTTTTTTTTAATATTTTATTTATTTATCGCTGTCTCTCTTTATGATAAATAAATAAAATATTAAAACTGAAAGGAGAGGAATGGGGAGGAAAAGCTTTTGAAAAACCGAGCATTTTTATTTTACTTATTTAATTCATTTATTGTTTTAAGTATGTTCCACACCCAGCACAGGGCCCAACTCAGGGCTCGAACTAACGACCCTGAGATCAAGCCCTGAGTTGAGATCAAGACTCAGACATGCAACCAATAGAGCCACCCAGGTACCCCAGATGTATTTTTATTTAAATGAGACTTATGTTCCTGAAAAGAGGGTTGAAATGTTGGGGATAATAGTAAACCATTAAGCTACATTGGGCAGTTAGGTTAATTTTTGTTTTTCTACTAAACAGCCAGTGACAGCACACAGAAACAACCCAAAATCCCAAATAAAAGGAGTCCACTTTCATTACCACCCCAAGTCATGGTGCAAGTTAGGCGAGCGCCTCTGGTCGAACCCTTACAGGCAATCGTGTTCCCCCCCCACTACTTGCAGACACAGGATCTCTGTTCTCCGAAACCTCTGCCTCGGAGGCTTTGCTCCCCAGCCCATTGACCATCAGAGAAGCAGCTCCACCACTCTCCAGAATCCCTCTGACATGTACGAAAATGTGAAAAACACAGGGCTTCATAACTATTGTCAAAAGGCATATTCTCAGTGCACTCCCCAGAGAAATTCCGGTGCAGAAAAGAGTACTTCTAAAAAACTATCCAATCGGCTAGTCATGAGCCTACAGCTTCAGACAGCACAGGAAGAAGAGCCTTCTCCCTTCCCTCGCAAGTTGCCTTCTCCAGCCTGCTTTGACTTCCCTGGGGTTATGCGCCGGGTCTTGGCTAAACGAAGATGTTCCAATTTTTTTTTCTTTGCTTCTTCTTTTCAAACCACAGTAACTCACACAAGAGCCAAACCCCTTAACTAAAGGATAATTTATGACAGTGCCACTAGCATTTTAAGCAAAATTGGTTTTGGGGACAGGGGTAGAAAAGCCAGGAGGTCAGAAGTTGATTCCTGAGGAAGGTATGCCAGCGACCTCCTCCCCGAGGCTGGCGGGCTGGGATTATCACATTACACAGAGGGCCTGTGCCAAGGCCAGTAACAATGCCACCCGGATTCTATTCATTCCCTCCGTGGTCTCAGCCTAGCCCGGCAAGCAGGCAAGCGCCCTGCTCTGAGGACACAGGCCCTGCAGAAGGGCTTGTTTTTCAGCACTAGGAGAGTCACTGAAATGTAAGAGGCTCGGCTGCTGCAGTGAAGAGAGGCCACGTTGCTTGGATATGTGAGCCTTAAGCACGTCACGTGTTTCCACGGAAGGCAACACGACACACCAACAAAAGCTCTAAGTGGTGCTCAGCAAGACAAGGCCCAACCAGCACAAGAGAAAAGGATGACTCACGCAAGACTCTGTACACACATGCTGGGCATGTCCTCTCCACTCACGAATCACATGCAGGAGCTACAGGTCAAGACACTGTCCGAGGCCCAAGTATCTGACCCAGATGTGAATAAATTGGAGCTGGCATGCAGCCTCCAGAAGGGAACAAACACAGTCCTGGCTGGGAAAAGTTTCTGGGGTGGGATTTCCAGATCTACGTAGTGGGCGTCACGGGAGGCAAGGGACTAGCCAGGACTGGCAAAGCTGCTTCTCTTCTTCTCTATCACAAAGAACTTTTCAGCTTCTGTATAGAAACGAAGTTATCTGAGTAAAAGCTCCCTGGGAGACCGGAGTTAAGGGTAGGATCACATATCGTCCGAGTACTCACTCAAGCAAAGTGGTGGAGAGAGGTGATGCTGTATTGACCCTTGTTCCTCCTGCCTTTCTGGGGTCACTGACCCGAGAGAGCCGTCCATGTCGGCATGCACAGGTACTTTGATGGTGCTGTGTTGTAGATAACTGTGCTGCCCTGCTTCCAGAACCCTGTGTGCCCCTGGTGAACCTGTGACCTGGGAGCTCAGGGGGCTGCTCTAGTCTATGCAGGGGCCTCTGTCAGGATCAGCTGGGCTGGCAAAGAGTGCACAGGCTCATGAAGACTTCTGGGGGGTGATAAAATGTGGTTTCCTTGGCAAGACTACCCTGTATGTGAATCAACTACGTGTCACCCCAGTCAACTCAAAAAATACTTCCAGCAGATCTTCCCAAATGGCTTATTAAAAGTACATATTTTGTATTTCAAGAGTCAGCTTCCTCTTGGAATATTATGAAGTATACCAGTAATCATATAAAATTCCCCATATCACATATGCTATTTATTATGGCTAGAACTGCCTAACATCTAATAACTTTTCTCCCAGATAAAGAAAATTAATTTAATCTGCTCAATTTCCATTTACTATCTGTTCAGTTTTAACAGGGAAAGAAAATCCAAAGTGGAAACCAAATTATTTTTTAGAGAATTAATATAGCTAAGGAAGTATGCCCTACTAGACCAGTAATGATAGGCCCCTGCCTGGCTCCAACAGAGGATACGGTTTCAAACATTACAGCATTTTGCTGATGAACATGCCCCACTGAATTTCTAACCATTCATTTTCTAAATTGTACTTTTTAAAACTTGACAAGACTTGTTTGGTTACTTTATTATACCCTCTTCTGAATTTCTTCCTTCTGAGAGGCTTTTTTTTTTTTCCTTAAAGGGCTATGATCCCTGCTTTGTACAACTCTATCTTGCTAGTCAGACATTCTCAAAGTTCTTCACAGCTCCCTCCTTTTCCACTGGTTAAATTTTATGTCTGAATGATGGATAGAAAAGGCCAATTTCACAATCTGGAAGGTGTTTCCTTAGTAGCAATTTACTCAAACAGGAAAGGGAATAGGGTGTCAGAGCAGGTCTCACCTAGGCCCTGCATTTTGTCTGAGGTTTCCAATCCTTGGTTGCTCTTAAAAAGGCCCAGGTCAGATACAAACCCCAGCACCACAGATCCATCTCCTGAGACCTGATTATTTACACTCAGCAGAGAAGACCTCACATTCTAGGGACTGTTGCATCCAATCCCTATTGGTCTAGACAGGAATTCAAACAGAGAAGCTGTTGTTCCAGGACGAGGAAGAGAAAGAATTTTTTTTAAATATAGAACTAAATAGCCAAACTTTACTAGGATATATGTCATTTTTATTGTTATATTCCGGATACCCACAAATCACAAAGTATGTTCCACATCAAGATTCTGCTGCTATTAATAAGACCACAACTTTGGAAGGCAAAGGACTGCCTTCACTCCAAAAACAAGATAAATAATGATAAAAAGCAACAGAGGGGGCACCTGGGTGGCTCAGTGGGTTAAGCCGCTGCCTTCGGCTCAGGTCATGATCTCAGGGTCCTGGGATCGAGTCCCAAATCGGGCTCTCTGCTCAGCAGGGAGCCTGCTTCCTCCTCTCTCTCTGCCTGCCTCTCTGCCTACTTGTGATCTCTGTCTGTCAAATAAATAAATAAAATCTTTAAAAAAAAAAAAGGCAACAGAGGCCTAAAATATATTATGAATGTTAATCTTATTTATAGTTTAATAGTATAAAAAGTATAGTTTTATACTTTAATATTGAGCTTCAAATTTTTTAACTATTTCCTATTATGGGGAATTCTTATGCCATAGAGAAAACAATCACTTAACTCTCTTCTATTCTATCTGGTCTATCAATTGTTTTTGCTAAAAACCAGGAGGTTCCAAATTTCATGATCCCTCCTTATAAGATTTTTAACTTAGGGTTCCCTTGGATGGGAAAAAAAATTAGAAGTGGTATCTGTGACTCTGTCAACAGTATAAATTATCATATTGTATATCATGTTATAACTGGACATACAAATGAATTATTTATTATTCATTGCTGTGCTTGAATCAGGTAATTTTTATAAAAACCTACTGGTAGATTTTTTTTAAGTGAACATATAAAGAAGCAAATTTCCTACTATATTATAAATTTAAAAAAATATTTGAGTAACTACATGTCACAATATTTCTATGTATTTTACTTGATGCATTTAATTTTTCTTCTGACAAATGAAACACATTAGTTTTACTATAAGAAAAATCCACCAGCGTTCCAGAATGCATGCACGCATGCACACAAACACAAAAACTAAAGAATTGCATACCAACTCTGTAGGACAGGTGGAGCCACCCAGACGATAGATATGTAGACAAGGATTCAAGGAAACCAGAAAAAAGAGTGTCATGCTAAGTTATCAACACTGGCTGTGTGGGGAGCACTACAGGAACATGCACCGTGTATTTGCTATTTCCAACTCCAAAACCTTTGGGCGATATTTATATGTTTTGGGGGGGGCAGTAAGTTGCAGCATGGTCTAGTCACTGTAAGAAAATGCTGAGTCCTTTGGAGTCCACTAGTGTTGAATACTTTACAGGCAAAATTCATGCAGATAATTCCATTTTAAGGATAGTTTTAAAATCCTAAAAAGTGCCTTCTCTGTTTTGAGGCCAATCTAGTAATAAAAATTTTGAAACAAACAATTTCTCTCCTTCCATAGAAATGTTAGTTTTTTATAAAGATTTTATTTATTTGACAGATCACAAGTGGGCAGAGAGGCAGACAGAGACAGAGAGAGGGGGAAGCAGGCTCCCCGCTGAGCAGAGGTCCATTCCAGGACCCTGGGATCATGACCTGAGCTGAAGGCAGAGGCTTTAACTCACTGAGCCACCCAGGCACCCCTAGAAATGTTAATTATTTTTTTAAAAATCTCACCTAAGGCCTTACTGAGACTCCCCGGTTTTGCCAAATATTTCTACAGCTTTGTGCTGCCAGTGTTTCTAGTCTCATAGTCATTTCAAACACAAAATCTCCATAAAATTTGTTTCAAAATCCCTCTAGTGGAGAAGTCACCCATTAAATCACTCCGTCAGAGGACAGAGTGTTGGCTCTGTGGTCTGGAATGGAGTCCTTAGCATTCCCAGGGAGTGGCTAAGGAGAATGCAGGTAATTGAAATAAGTAGTGGCACTTGTACACTGAAAGCATTTTGCTCTATTTCCTAACCCAGCAGAGGCCCTTTTCCTGATTTAAAAAAAGAAGAAGAAAAAAAAAAAAGACATTGGAAAATGCAATGTATAGGAAAATGAAAAGGAACATGTTAGGGAATGGTTCATACTAGAAAGAACTGTCAAGAATTGAGAGCTGTGTGTGCCAGAAATTTGGGACTCAAAGAAAAATTACTTGAAAGATTTATGATTGCAATTTTTTTCCCATCCGATTTGTCCTATTCTCCCTATTGCTTACCTTCTCCTCTCTCTACTATTTTCCCCTTTTAGATGCCCAGATCCTTCCTCTCTTCCTTCTTCCTCTTCTCCATCTTCCCCTTTCTCTTCTATTTTCTAGTCCTTCTCCCCACTTTTTATTTTGTTTTCTCCTTTAATTTCTGTTTCTCCTTCTCCTTCCTCAAACCCAATGAGGAAATCTCACCTTTGGAAATCTAGAATAGTCACAGGATCCCTCAAGGGTCAAGCATGACATATTATTTCCCATTGTTTTACTTTCCACACTCTTATCCTTTATTTGTGAGGCAGAGCTCTTTAAATGGCACATAGATTCATGTATGCATGCAAGCACACATGTGTGTGAACACTCTATAGACAAGATTCATGCAACTAATTCTACTGTAGGGACAATTTTAAAACCCTAAAAGTGTCTCACTATTTTGAGGCCAATCCATAGAGAACATGTGTTAGCCCATTCTGATAGTCCATGTGTCTTAGTCTATTCTGATAATCTCTTTTAACTGGGATGTTTAGCCCATTTACATCAAACATAGTTACTGGCATAGTTGAGATTAGCTCTACCATTGGCTATTTGATTTTAATCGTCTAATCTGTTCTTTGATCTTTTGCTCTTCCTTACTTCTTTTGAATCAGAAAATATTTATTATTATTCACTGTATTTCTTCAACTGGACTTTTAGCTTTATCTATTTGTACTACTTTTAATGGCTGCATTGGTTACATGCACCACAATTAATTATAGTTTACCTTGATCTCACAAATGTTATTTTTACCACTCACTCTGCCTTTTGTTATTGTTGTCATATATTTTACTTCTACATATATTATAAGCCCCATAATGCACTGTTACTTTGCTGTTTGTCTTTTTTTTTTTTTTTTAGCTTACTTTTATGTCCACCCACCCATATATTCTTTCTAGTGTTCTTCCTTTCTCCTTGAAAAATCTGTGCTTCCATATGTGATCATTTCCCTTCATTTGAAGAAATTCTTTTTGAGTTCTAATAGGGTAGGCCTATTGCAAAGAATTCTCCTGGGTTTTAATAGTCTAAAAAAGAATTGATTTATATTTTATTTTTCAAAGGCATAATTTACTTGGTATAGAATACTACATTGGTAGCTGTGTGAAGGCTGAGAAAAAGACTGAGATGGAGATTAGTGTGTAGGAACTTGATCTCCCCAGACCAACACCTCTGGGAGGATGAAGAGATACAGACTGGGCAAAAGGAGAACATAAGCTCTAATTCAGTCACAATATCCTGACAAAGACCTCAGATGATCCCTATGGGGACTCAGAAGCTGAGACTGTCCAGCAAAGTTTTTTTCACCAGGATAGAGGTAAGGGCCCTTATACTCCAGGATCATCACCAAATTTCTGAAAAGAGTTGTTTCCACTGGCTGCATTCCTATAATCTGGCTTCAGACTATGTTTCTGCAGAAATACTCTAGCCAAAGATAAAATCCACAGCTAAATCCACTCAATGCAGAAAATAAAATCGGCAACGTCTAAACAAATTTAAAATATTTTTTAAAAATAAAATATTTATATTACTGACCCAGTGATTCCACTTTTAGGAATATGTCTAATGGGAAAAGTTGCACAAAGATTATACATTCACAGACACATGCATATGCCTTTTGTAACTTGTTTGTAATAATAAAAAATTGGAAGCAACTTAAATATCCATCAGTAAAAGATTGGTTATATAAAAATGTCATTTAATAGAAGTGTAGACCATATTTGTTAACTGAGTAGCTGAATGAATAAATAGCTACTATGACATATACCTTTCAAACTTGAGGCTTTGATGGTCTCCCAAAATATTTCTACTAAATGTGAAAATAAAATCTTATTTTTACTGTTTCTATTTAAGTAAGATTGGTATTTACTAAAGGAGATTTCTTAAGAAAATCTGGGAAACAGGAAAAATCAGGGGAACAGAGTCCATTAGAAATGGAGATGGTTAAGAAATAAGGCACAGATTTCCTACCCTAAAGTAACTTAAATCTGCCCACAAATTTGCTAATCTGGCATGATTTATTGGGCACAAAGGCCTCTCCTCAACTATTTCTAACAGGACTGAGCCCCAAGAGCTCTTGAGTCTCATTTCAATTAGGATTATTTATACATCTATCTTTGAGCTAATGAGAAATGCTGAAACTTGTCTTTTATGTGCCTCTGACATATGTACATTATAGGTACTTGAAAGATAGCAGGTAATGTGAAGCAACATTTGGAGGATCCCCCAAAAGTTCTTTATCAGTATTCCACTGGTTTCCCAGCTTCAGTTATGTCCTGCCTCCTATGTGGGGAAATAGAATGTGAGAGAGGAAATCACAGTGTAAATAAACACTGGCTGCTAGGCTGTTAAATGCACCCTTGCGGTGGGGGTGGGGGTAGGAACGGAGAATGAAGTCTTTTCAATTCTCCAAGAATACCAAAACAGAAAAGAGCTACTACCCTCCTTTGATAAAAGTTAGTTCTGCTACGTGAATCTACTCTCTTTTCTCCACTGTATTATGAGGTGACATAACATTATTTCATCATTATACACTCACACTGCCATTCTCCAATCATTACACTTCTGAAATAACAAGTCTCTTACAGAGTCATGCATCTAGTATGGACCCATATCCCAAAAGTGGAGCCAAAAATATGCCCAAGTTTCCTTTTTTGAGAAAAGAAATTCGCAGCTTCCTTACAGTGTAATTGACGCACAATACACTGCAAATATTTAAAGTGTACGGCTTGGTAAGTTTTGACATTATCACACACCAGTCAAGGCAATGAATATATACATGCCCCAAAGTGTTGCTGTGCTCCTTTATCATCAATCCCTGCTCCTTCTCCCTGTTTTCCAAGTTCTGAAGAGACAACTGATTTGCTTGCTTGTTGCTAGAGATAGTCTGTTTTCTAGAATTTTATTTGGAAAAAAAAAAACAAAAAACACAGCATAGAGTCTTTTTGTGTCTGGATTCTTTTTCTCAGCATTATTACTTTGAGATTCACCCATGTAGTTCCATGATCAATAGTTCCTTTGTTTTCCTGCTGTGGAGCTTCCCAGAGTATAGACAGGCTATGTGTGTTTACCCATTCACCTGTGATTGTTTCTACTTTTGGCTACTACAAATAAAGCTGCTGTGAACATTTGTGTACGAGTCTTTGCATGGACATATGTGTTCTCTTCTCTTGGGTAAACACCTACTTGTGAAATGGAGGGATCTATATACCATATGGTAGGTATATATTTAACTTTTTAAGAAACTGTCACTTCGTAAACCTAATTGGCTAGAACATTTTACATTCTCACTAGGGGCATATGAGAATCCCAGCTCTTAATCATCCTTGTCAACATTTGCTATGATTAGACGTTTTAATTTTAGCCATTGTAATAAACACGTAGGTGTATCTCATTGTGGTCTTATTTTGCATTTCCCTAATGACTAACAATGGTGAACATCTTTTTATGTGTTTATTTGCTATCTCCATATCTTCTTTAGTAAAGTTTCTGTGAATATCCTTTGCTTATTTTTTTGATTAAACTGTTTGCTTTCTTATGTTGCTTTTTTTTCCCCCCCCAAAGATCTTATTTATTTGACAGAGAGAGAAAGCGAGAGAGGGAACACAAGCAGGGGGAGTGGATGAGGGAGAAGCAGGCTTCCCACTGAGCAGGGAGCCTGACACGGGGCTTGATCCCAGAACCCTGGGATCATGACCTGAGTCCAAGGCAGATGCTTAACGACTGAGCCACCCAGCCACCCCTCTTATGTTGCTTTTTGGCAGTTCTTTAGATATTCCTTAGTAAGTTCCTTCAGGCTTGTCCGGTTACTTTTAGTTCCTTTACAACAGAGCTCCTCTCACTGTAGGATGTAGAAGGTAGTAAAAGTAGTAGTTTCTTTAGCTGATAAATAGCTCTTGATGCTGTTTCTCTTGGAGTGTGCCTAGGTATTTAGCGCCTTTCAGGGAATTTGACCATTTTATGCTGTTGTCAAATTCACTGACATAAAGGTTTTTTTTAAAAAGATTTATTTATTTGAGAGGGAGAGAACAAGCAAAAGGGGTAGAGAGAGAGGGAGAGAAAATCTCAAGCAGACTCCTGGCTGAATGAGGAGTCCAAAGCAGGGCTTGATCTCATGACTATGAGATCACAACCTGAGCCAAAACCAAGAATCAGACACTTAACCAATTGTGCCACCCAGGCATAAAGTTTTTTTTATAATAGTCCCTTATTATTACTTTTTTATTATGTACAATCTGTAATGATATTCCTTTTTTTATTCCTGATACTGGCAGTTTGACTCTTTTCTTGACTTCTTGAATCTTTTTTTTTTTTTTTCTGGCTTAGTTGTCTAGCATTTTAGTGATTTTACTGATTTTCTTTAAAAATCACCTTTTGGGTTTATTGATATTCTATATTATATTTCTCTCTACTGATTTTTTGTTTTGATCTATTTTATTTCCTTCTGTTGCTTATTTTGCATTTAATATACTCTGTTTTTACAGTTAAAAATACTTTCTAGTTTCCTTTCTGATTTCTTATTGGATCCATGGGTTATTGAGAAATGTGCTATTTAGTCAATACATATTAGGATATTTTGGATAGCTTTCTGTCATTGATTTCTAATTTAATTCCTTTGTACATATAATGCACACCTGAGTCTTTTAACACATATTTAGAGTTGTTTTATGGCACAAAATAATATCCTATTAAATGTATTATGTATACTTAAAAAGACTGTATTTTGCTAATGGTGAAAGTGATATTCTAAAGAATTTATTAGGTTGATTGTGTTGTTTAAGTCTTCTATGTGGTTTTGTCTGTTCATTTACTTAATGTTCTGTCATTTACTAAGACGGGAATATTGAAATATCTAATTCCCACTGTGGACTTATCTCTTTATCCTTACAATTCCATCATGTTTTGTTTTGTGTATTTTGAAACTATGTTCACAAGTTAATAAGTGTTTCTGGTTGTTATTGCCTCTTAATGAATTTGATGTGGTTTTGGAATATAGGTGTGGCTCAGTGGGGTAGGGTCCAGAGCCAATGACCCAGAAAGAATTCTTGAGACGTGTTTGGTGCAAAATGGTAGTTTATTAAAGCATGGGGACAGGACCTGTGGGCATAAAGAGCTGCTGCACCAAGAGTTGCTACACCAGAGGTTGTGAGGGGTGGCTAGTTATATACTATGGGGTTGGGGGAGGTAAGGGAATGGGAGGTTTTCAAAAGGATTTTCATATGTTTAAGAAGATTCCCAAGATACAGGAGTCCTTGTCATTGTCAAGTTAAGGTTGTTTTTCCCTCTAGCAAGGCATTAATATGAAGATAGTTGGGCGCTTCCTGGAGGAACACTATATTCTGTCCACTTCAAGTATCTGTCAGTGGCCTGCAAATTATAAGGATCCTTAACTGTATCTATATTTCCTTTTGGAAGCTAAGTTATTGATAGAAGTGCTTTGTTCTTGTAGATCCCTAAGACATTTGTAACTGAGGGAGACTCATGTCTTGCAAGATTGTTATCTCTTAAGTTGACTACTTATTTTTCCTTCCCTTAGTGTTAGGGCAGCCAGGACTGCATGAAGAATGTCACATATATCCCATGGCAGGGGGAGGGCTGTGGGGTGTCAGCTTCTGCTTTGTCCTCAGCTTGCCTTCTGTTCCCTCACCAAATAACCTTTTCAATTGTAGTAAGATGACTTTATTCCCAGTAATAGTTTTGCTCTGAAATATACTTTGTCTAATATGAACATAGCCACTCCAGCTTCCTTTTTATTAGTGTAAGCATGGTATATCTTTGCCCAACTTCTTCCTTTAATTCAATTTTGTTTTTACATTTAAACTGTGTTCTTTGGGCACCTTGGTGGCTCAGGTGGTTAAACATCTCTTTGGTTCAGGTCGTGATCTCCAGGTCCTGGGATAGAGCCCTACATCCAGCTTCCTGCTCAGCAGGGAGTCTGCTCCTCCCTTTCCCTCTACCTCTCCCTCCAACTCATGTGAGTGTACCCACACACTCCCTCAGTTAAATAAATAAAATCTTTTTTTTTTTAAAGTTGGCTTCTTTAAAATAGCATATAGTTGGGTCTTTTATTTTTCATCTAATCTGGCAATCTCTGCCTACTAGATGTAGTGTCTAGATCATGTAGATTTAATTTAATTATTTATATAGTTCTATTTAAATCTACCACCATGGTGGTTTTTTTATATTTATCTCACCTCTTCTTTGCTCCTTTACCCTTCTTTTTGCTTTACTTTTGAAATTTTTTAAAAGACTTCATTTTTCCTTGTTGTATTATTAGCAAGAACATTTTTTTTAATTTGACTTAAGTTTAAAATATGCATCTTTAACTTACCGTCATCTGCTTTCATGTACAGTTCAAGGACTTCATCACTCAGTACTTTAATTTCTCCTCTTCCAATCTTGGTGTCATTTTTTTCACACACATTACTAATAAATGTCTTATAAGCACCTTACATTAACATTATTGTTGTCTGAGTTGTCAATTATCTTGTAAAGATATTTAAGTAATAACAAAAATCCCTAAATATTTACTCACATACCCTTTGGAGATCTTCCGTCCAGCAAAAATACATACATATGTGCATCAAAAAACAAGTACAAGAATGTTATTATTTGCAATGGCCCTGAACTGTGAAATACCAAATGTTCATTAACAGTAGAAAGAATAACAAATTTGGGAATATTCAAGCAATTACATATTTCATAGCAATGAAAAGTAAAAGAATAAACTACTGTTATTAGTTACAACAAGGATGTCTCTTACAAACTTCATGTTGCATGAAATATTCCAGACACAAAAGGGCATATTTGGTATTACTCCATTGGTACGAATTTAAAATCAAGAAAAGTAGTTTACAGTGATGGAAAATCAGAAAGTGGTTACCTTTAGGAGTTAGGAGATACCTGAGTGAAAGCACAGAGATGATTCTAAGAGCTCTAGTGATGTGTACATCTTGATCTAGCTGACAATTACAGAAATGCATGAACAAAACAAACAATAAGAATGGTTTCATTAAAACTACCAACAATAAAAAAATAAATGTGTATTTTTCACAAGTGAAAAACAGTAACAAAAACCCCTAGCTTTTACAGGCACCACACCATAAAGTTTAAAACAACAACAACAAACTTTTGTATTGGATGCCATAAAAATGTTAACTTCTATATTTAAAAAAATACTCTGAAAATTCAGAAAGGTGAATGATGCACTGGATTTAAAAATTATAAGATATCCTTAAGATATAATGACTTTCCTACAAATAAAGAAAAAAACGAACATGATATTAGAAAACAGCCATCAGCTATGGCCAGACAATTCAGAATATAAAAAAATATGAATGGTTGATCAGCCTATGAAAATTGTGTTTATAGAAAAAGGAATGCATTATAAAACATAATGGGCACCAATTTGTAGCTCATCAAAAATGTTGAAGATATTTTAAAGATAAAAGTATCTTTAAGAGTGAAAACAGTGTGGAGATTCCTCAAGAAATTAAAAATACAGCTTCCCTATGACCCTGCAATTGCATTACTGGGTATTTACCCCAAAGATACAGATGTAGTGAAAAGAAGGGCCATCTGTACCCCAATGTTTATAGCAGCAATGGCTAGCACCAAACTGTGGAAAGAACCAAGATGTCCTTCAACGGACGAATGGATAAGGATGATGTGATCCATATACACTATGGAGCATTATGCCTCCATCAGAAAGGATAAATACCCAACTTTTGTAGCAACATGGGCAGGACTGGAAGAGATTATGCTGAATGAAATAAGTCAAGCAGAGAGAGTCAATTATCACATGGTTTCACTTATTTGTGGAGCGTAACAAATAGCATGGAGGAAAAGGAGAGTTAGAGAGGAGAAGGGAGTTGAGGGAAATTGGAAGGGGAGGTGAACCATGAGAGACTATAGACTCTGAAAAACAACCTGAGGGTTTTGAAGGGGCGGGGATTGGGAGGTTGGGGGAGCCAGGTGGTGGGTATCAAGGAGGGTACGTATTGCATGGAGCACTGGGTGTGGTGCAAAATCAATGAATACTGTTACGCTGAAAATAAATAAATAAATAGGTGAGAATTCTAACATTTATCAGAATTCTTAGGATAAATAAACAACATACTGACATTTCAGAAGCAAAACCATATGTCGGTGTGTTTCTATTTAGCATGGAGCATGGTGAAGACAGCAAAATCCCATTAAAAGAAACTTGGTCTTGTTTATCTTCTATTACACACTCTCACATAATATCCCTATGTACATTTATTAATTTAGACTCACCCTAATAGCTAAGCCCTGAGACCTTGGCATTCACCAACACTAACATAGTAAGAAAGTTCTCCTATCATTACCACACAGCACAAAAATTAGGGTTTAAGATTGTCACATTAAGCAACTCAGAAATAGAGGACAGAGGTAAAGAATATGGGGGCACTCATGGCCAAAGATAATAGAAATCTGCAAATTATCAGTTTAGCTGTACTGTGTCTACATTCTACAGCAAGGATGCTTTCTGGAAAGGAGTAAAATTGGACAAGAGAGTCATATCAATTTAATCACACAGGGAAAATACATCAGCAGGAACAGTGAATAGAGCCATTTTTGTTCCAGAGTAATCTCTGGGCTCTTTAAAAAAAATATACAAATACATCCTCTTTAACCTTTAAAGCAGAGTGCTTCAGTTATCTCTGGCAACTATCTATTTTCCTCACAAATCCGCAATCTAGACAAGACTCTGTGGGGCCAGCTCTTCTCTTTTCTGCATGGGATCAGCTAGAATGACTTGAATCCTGAGAACTGGAGTGAATGCAGGGCTTATTTACTCATCTAATCTAATAAGACTGATCCTCACTGTTGGTTGAGGATTTAGCTGAAACTGTTGGTCAAATACTTACTCATGTCTTCTTTAAGTGGCTTGGGTGAGCAATGTGAGAGACAGGCAGGTAAAAAGCCCTATTATCTTCTGAAGACCAGCCTCTGAAGTCAAAGCCTGGTAAGACTTATGCTATATCCTATTAATCAGGGAATTCACCATCCTCCCTAGGATCAAGGGAAGAGAACACAGTCTCCACGTCTTGAGGCTGAGTGCCAATGTTCTGGAGAGAATAGAAGACCAGATACATGGCTAGCTATGACCACTTTTGCAAAATCCAATGTGCCACAGTCCTCTGGCCACAATAATTCACATTCCTTTCTGAGATGTTAGACTGAGCAAGTCCTTAGATGATTTTTTTTTTAAGATTGTATTTGTTTATTTATTTGAGAGGAAAAAGAAAGAGAATAAAGAGCAATCAAGGAGAGGAGCAGAGGGAAGAGACAAGCAGACTCCATGCTGAGCACAGAGCTCAATATGGGACTCCATCTCATGACCAACCCTGAGATTATGAACTGAGCCAAAATCAAGAGTTACACTTAACCAACTAAGGCACCCAGGTGCCCCAAGTCCTCAGATGATTCTATAGTCTCTAGTCTTAGAGCTGACCCAGCTGATTCTGAGTGAGACAAAAGAGAGTTATCCCTAGTGAATCCTGCCCAAGCTTCACTTTTGTTATCAAAGTAAATATTTTTGTTTTAAGCCATATAGTTTGGATTGGTTTCTTATGTAGCAATGGACAATGACACAGATTCTCAACTTTTTCCCCTGGCTAACTAAATGCAGGTGAGAAATCCAATGACACAAGAGACACTGTTCAACTCAACCTGATCTTTAAAGTAAGACAGACTGGTTTTCCAGCTCTATCTAATTTATTTGTATTTTTTTCCAGAAAGCATTTTACAAAAAGACAAGTGAGAGTTATAACATTATAACAGTAATAATGAATTCATCTAAATTTATACAAAAATAATGCTACAAATTTTAGTATCTTCCCTATCATTTGGGACATATCTCATGATTGATCACATCCTACAACAAGAAATAGACTGGAAGCCACTGTCCTATAACACCCTTAGGGGCGAAAGTTGCTTCAAAAAAGTTCAACAAATGGCTACAAAATTAACGAATAAACAGAAAACCTGAGTTTTGTTTTTAATTCAGTACTGGCTGATCATGTTCATATAAAAGGAAAGGTAAATGGAAGCATTATCAATAAGCAAGTTTTGCTGCTATTGCTGAGAGGATGTGGAAAAACTATCAGTTACTCTCTCTGTCATTAGACACCTGGCCTAGTGGACAAGTTCTTCCTAATACAGTGACCACACTTCTCAGTGTGCCCAACAGAATCTCACCATTCTATCTGATTTTACATTCTTCCCACAACAGAATTTTGAATGATAACTGACATGGTCATTATATTCGTAAGTAACATGCTCAGAAAATAACTTGTGGGTTTGTGGGATGTTTTCCAATGTCTCTGGACAAATCTCTGGAACAACTTCTAAGAGAATGGATCTGGATAATGTATTTTATGTCCCAACAGGTAGTCTCAATCTGAAATCAAGACATGGGAATCATGTTTGCCCTGGATTCATCATGTTACACTCTGTTAGCTGTCCTCATAACAATCTGATTTCCTGCTCCTTGTAACACTATGTCTGTTGGTTACAAGTAAGTAAGTAAGTAGAATTTTCACTAAAAGCACTCGGCATAGTTTTCCAATGGTCTCCACTGGCACTTTTATTTCAGCTTCTAAGTGCTTTGTAAAATTAATCTGCTTGCTCAAGATTTCATACCTCCTCTTCTTTCTTTTTTTTTTTTTTTTTTAAGATTTTATTGGACAGAGAGCACAAGTAGGCAGAGAGGCAGACAGAGAGAGAGGAATGGTAGCAGGCTCCCTGCTGAGCAGAAAGCCCGATGTGGGGCTTGATCCCAGGATGCTGGGATCCCAGGACCCTGGGATCATGACCTGAGCCAAAGGCAGAGGCTTTAACCCACTGAGCCACCCAGGCGCCCTTTTTTTTTTTTTTTTAAGATTTTATTTACTCATTTGACAGACAGAGATCACAAGTAGGCAGAAAGGCAGGCAGAAAGAGAGGGGGGTGAAGTAGGCTCCCTACTGAGCAGAGAGCCTAATGTGGGGCTCGATCCCAGGACTCTGTGGGGCTCAATCCCAGGACTCTGGGATCATGACCTGAGCCAAAGGCAGAGGCTTTAACCCACTGAGCCACCCAGACGTACCATATACCTCCTTTTTCTCAGTATTCAGGGAAGCTACAACAAGAAAGTCTATGTCCAAGTTTCTGTTGATTGAGGAACTCTGCCTTCCACCTAGCACAGCCACCTTGCGAAAGAGTCCTAACTATGCCACTTCCATTAAAACACCTTACCCAACTACCTATTAAGTCATCTCAACGATCACAGGCACAGGATCCCCAGTGCTCTGGTCTGGGCCATAAATAAAGTCTGTATCACACAGTTAAAAGCAGAGCCTGGTTTCCCTATTCACCTGGAATACCCAAAAGAGCAGAAGGTCAGTTCCAGTCTCTGAGGTCCAAAATCATCAATTATGAAGTCTCTCATTTTATGATAACTTTTTTTCCCCATCAATCTCAATAAACCTTAGAAGCACTGAATATCCAAGTTTATAAGAAACATGTCTGTGACTTGCTCACAAATATATAAAGCATCCTTGTATGTGCAAATATGTAAAAACAGATATTTGATAATACCTAACACCATCTCCCAATTGTTGTGAAACAAAAGCAAGCCATCATTTGTATTCATAAAGGAGCTTCTCTCTGTCTCACAAAAATAGGGCTTACAAATAAAAAGTACAACATTCCCAAGAAGTGGACCCCTAGTACATTTGTCCTTTTAAGCTCACTTCCGACTGGCAGAGTTGAGTTTGAGCATTAATGGGATGTTCTACAAGTTTATTATCTATATGCCTAAAAAGACTGTAGCCCTAAGGATTATTTATTGTAAATGACCTCTTCTTCATTACCTAGCACGAAATGAAGAGATATAAGTTTGAAACATCCGTCTGAGTGACCAAAATGGAAGTTTATAAACTAAGCTGGGTAAAAATCTTTCAAGGCTGGGCCACAGGTATCCATAAAGCCTGTTATGGCTGGTATTTTCATAGCCCTGCACCCTGTGCTGGGTGGATTCGAATCCAGTCTCTGGTATACGGACTGGCCATGGATCTAACATGTGGGTGGTGGAATGCTGAGCCTCTTCCCCTGGCACCATGATCTAGTTCAACCAATCAATCCCAGCTGGGGTGTCAAGCAGGCAATGGACACCAGTGTGAGGAGGTTCGTACTGCAGAGGTTCTTCTTCGCATATCTCCACAAGAAATCTTGCTCAAGGAGTTCAAGTTTAGGCAGCTTCAAGATAAATACAAGAATCAAAAACTAAAGAATTTCCCTTGGCTTCATTACTTTCTAACTATGAAAAAGAGAAAGATATCAAAATTAAAACTAGTGGGCGCCTGGGTGGCTCAGTGGGTTAAAGCCTCTGCCTTCGGCTCCGGTCATGATCCCAGGGTCCTGGGACCAAGCCCCGCATCAGGCTCTCTGCTCAGCATTGAGCCTGCTTCCTCCTCTCTCTGCCTGCCTACTTGTGATCTCTGTCAAATAAATAAATAGAAATCTTAAAAAAAAAAAAAAACTACCTAGTTTCTACTTTCTGTAGGCAGAAAGTAAGTGAAATCACACTGAATGACACCTTTGTGTCTTTTATTAATGAGGTATCAACTGCCTGTGTTTAAAAATCCACATCCTAAGTTCAATGTGGTTATTTCCCAAAAGTTTGGAACTTCTGCAATGTGGGTTGGAACCATATCTAGTTCACTGTAAGATCCCTAGACAGAGATCCCTACTTATCCCTAAGATAAGTAGCTAGCGAAAGTGTTCTCTAAATACTAAAAGAATAAAGCGTTGTAGGCTCAGTTTCGTATGTAAACGTATAAATATACTTTGAGCTCATCCTAATGTTACAGAGGCTGCTCCTTACATTTATGCATATGATTCCTTAAAGTGCTTGCTTAACTGGTATTTTTAATATCATCTGTAACGAAACCATTACAAGGTCTCAGGATTCACCTCCACCCATAGACGATCTCTTCTTGTCCTGTCATTCTTCATACAACAGCAAAGAGCTAGAAGCACAGAAAAATGCTTTTCTCTTGGAGAGCAGAATTAAAATATAAGTAACAATTCTTGCCCAGCAGCTGTGGGGATGAAAGAAAGCTGCTGTTGAAGAAGAAATGGCACGAACACAATGCTAGGGAGATCTGCTCTTCCCAAAGATAGTCTTTTCAGGAACATTTTATCACAGTCCTTCCTTTCTGAAATCTCAGTGATAAATAAATACCAGTTACCACAGGGGTGCTAAAGACATTAGCATCTAGAAAACAATCAGTGGGGTGACATGCAATATTATCCATACAGCTCCCAACAAACACAGCTACAGTAGACAGGGAAATCATAAAACTGGTGAAGAAGTTGCCTTTAAAAAGAATGTAGTGCACCACTTCATAGAGGAGAACTGAGAACTTCGGGGCCTAGGACCCGAGAAGCTAGAAAGAAAGCATAACCTAGGGAAACAGATGCCTAGGACAGCTTGAGAAGAGAGCCCTGGTTAGCAAAGCACAGGAAGCTGAGCCTGTCACTGATCACTGATGTAAAATTCTGTCTGACATATGATTATCATGTCTTCTTCAAACTACCCAAGATGCTGTCTATCGTGTATCCAATATACAAATGTACGAGATGGAAGGAAGAGAAGAAACATGATGTGGATGGTAGTCAAACTTGAGCAGCCACAGTAGCCAAGACTAAAAGCACTGACCGGAAAAGCCCCAGTCGTCATCATCTTTGCAGATGAGAGATCACTATAAGGGAGTCAGCCTAGTGAGGACCAGGGATGCGAAGGATGGCCCAGAGCACAATCAGCACCAAAGATGGCATACTGCTTTTCAAGACCCATGGGTTGAGGATTTTGTCAATCCATGGGGAGAAATCCAAATTGAAAGAGAACACATATGCATAATGTGCTTATGCATGCATCCATTGTCCATTCGTTTATGGTCATTTTTAATTTCTTAGGAAAAAAAACCCCACAAAATAAACTGGATCTGCATATGTGTGTGTTTAGATAGTTCTTAAATGCTGGCTTAAGTGTGTGTGTTTGTGTGTGTGTGTGTGTGTGTGTGTGTGTGTGTGTGTAGTTCCTACATACTGGCTTAAGGGCTCTTCTGGATTTCTCTGAAAAGATGAGTTTGTCAACTAGGACAAGTGTCTCCAACGTTACATATAGACTCCTCTCATCTAGCAAACCACATCACTTCAGAGAGACCAGTGATGATCTGCACAAGCTCAAGAAATGCCCAAGGACACAGCGATTTCACAGGTTTTCCATTTTTACTACCTTGGAAAATGCTAACTACAGAATATTTTCCAAGACTCAGGGGCCTTGCTTTGGCCTCAGTGCCTCTCAGTCCCATTTACCCACTTCTACTGGATCTGAGCATAACTAGTTAGTAGGAAAGGGAATGGCTGAAAATACTCAATGCCTTCAATCGAGTATGTTTTATTTAATCTGATACTTCCATCCATTCCAGAAGAGTGATAGGTATACTCTTTCTAGTCTGAAAAATACCACCTAATCTTCTTACTTTCTGAAAGAACTCCTAGTAAATGACTTAAGTCAATGATTTCCAGGGCTTTAAATATCATAATACTTTAAAATTAGACAGAAAAAAAATAGGGTAACTACTAAAATTATCAATTTATTTTGCTAAGGAAGCACATGTAAAACTTCTCAATTTTATTATTCTCTTCCCATTTTATTATTTTTCAAAATGATTTGTTAACTAAATATATATATATATATATATATATATATATATATATATAATCTGAACATTCAAACAAGAAGATAATTTAGGATTAGAAAGACTTACTTTCTTTCCTTAACTCCATTTGTCATTTAAGTCAATTTAAGCCATGTTGAGACTCATTGACCAAACTGAAATAAGCAGAGATCCCTCACAAGTCAAGCACAAAAGCATGAAGTTAGGAAGGCACTGGTGTGGACAGACTATTTCCCTGAAGATTCTCATGAAAAAGAGATGAGACTGAGAAATAAACAACAGACATCTGAGAACTGTCTGGACAACTGAGAACCAACAAAGAGATGTGCCTTTTCTTGTCTGCTGTTTTACTTGATGGCATTTACAGTGGTCTTTAAAACAACACATACAGTGCATCCATATTGCCAAGCACATATTAATTTGACCCAGAAATACTCTCATATAAGTATATACACAAGACACTGATACTGAAAACCTAAACCCTTCCCAAGTCTGTTTCTATATTTAAAATGAGACTCATATTTAACAAATAAAATTTCAACTCATTCACAGTTGCCCCATTTCACACACCTGGCTGCACATGTGACAGAAGAGAACATTGTGCTCTTTACAAGATCATTTTAAAAGCCACACTGGAATTGAGTTATCATGCTGACATGATTTACTTCTGCAACTCCTGTATCCATCAGGCCAGAAGGTATAATTAGAAGGAAAATATTCTCAAGTATTAAAAATGTTACCATTGCAGACCAGGTAGAGGGGAAGTGATTAGCAGGGCTGGACAGCTTCTATCAAGTAGGCATCAGCACAAATTCCCAGGATGCCAAAACATGAGGCAGAATTTTTAGAGACAACTAACATTTACTTGCCACACTTACCGAGAAGAGTACAAAAGACATGGATACCTAAAATGACCTCAAATTGTCTTCTGAGAGAAGTTATTCCTGATTATAACCAATTTCTTTCCTTCTCTCATGCTTATGTTTACTTCAAGTAAGCTAATTCTGTGTTGGTTTCCAGATTGTATTATTCTTGATTTTAGAGAAAAAAAAAAAAGAATTACTTTTTGTGACATGTTCAGCTAGAGTTTTCCCTTCGTTTTAGCTCAGTGGTTTTCCTCATCTTTATTAGATTAGAAAATTCATTAGCTATATGCTATCAGCCACACTTTACAAATTCAAGCCCCCTAAAACTTCAGGCCTACCAACCCAGTGCCATGAAGAGGTAGGGTAACTTTCTGTTCAACCATACCACAAGATCATTGGGCTGCCAACATTCACAGGGATCAGTAACAGAATACCAGCACTCTGACCTTTACTTCTAGCTCCAGTGCAAAGCCCAGCAGAGAACTTCTAGCGAAGATGGGCAGAAAGTCAGCCCTCTGATACAAACCTCCTGCTTCCAATACATAGCAACAATAGGAAAAACAGACAAAGAAATGCCCCCCACCCCGCAACCACTTAAGCAGACTAAAATGTAGCTAAGTTCTGCTTATAAAAAGCAAAGTTATACCAAAGTTCCATCGGGCAAATAGCTGCTACAGCAAAATAATGGGAGATAGAGTAGTATTGGGGAAAAATAATTAATAGAGATAAGGGGAATATTTTCTAATAAAAATGACTTATTCCACCAATGAGTTCTAACAAGGAAGAATTTATTTGCTACAAGGAAAAAAATAGAATCTCAGCATAAAGAGAATAAAATCTGACAATAATAAAGAAGAATTAGCCAATCCACATTAGCAGAGTAGGATATTTTAATAGTCCTCATCAAACCAAGACACAGCTAGAACTATACAAGGTTTAAATAAAAAAATAACAAGATATATATATAGATAGATAGATAGATAGATATTGGTATAGATATAAAGATATGTATATATACATAATATATTATGTATATATGTATATATATTATGTATTTATCTTTATGACAATACACCTAATAAACACAATACTCTTTTTCTAATTCTTAGAGAACTCTTACAATAATTGATTCCACACTAGGCCACAAAACAAATGTGAAATAACCTATGTAATAAAGCCTATGATTGACAGTGTAATTTAGATAAACATCAACAATTAAAAGCTAATTAATAAATATCTTTGAAAACCAAAAATGCATACCTAAATAAATCCCTGATTAAAGAAAAACTTAAAATGGAAGAAAATGACAGCAAACATTCCACTCAAAACTGTGGAAGAAAGGGTTAGAAAGAAATTACTAACTTCTTTCTAAGGATAAAGCTGTCATGAGGTAGAGTTTAGCTAGGCAATTAAGAATTATAAAAATCCATGCATTCTAAGAGACTAATAATAACATTTGAACTCTACATGTCTGACGTCCTATCAGACAGTTGCATCTACTTTGCCATGTTTTATTAAGAATTTTTGTGTTGTATTTTTGCAAACTAAAAAAGGTTTATAAGTTAAAAGGTTTATTCTTCAAGAGGCAGATCAGAAACATAGAAGTCCGATGGCACACGTCTGAATTCCTGTACTTCCAGCTGTATGATGACAAGCAAGTTACTTAGCTTCTTAAGTCTCAGACTGTTTACCTAAAAAAATTCACACACTTAATGAGCTCTTCCATGTAAATGCCTCACAATGTTAAATGATTTGAAACACAAGAAACGTAGTTCATGGGGCGCCTGGGAGGCTTAGTGGGTTAAAGCCTCTGCCTTTGGCTCAGAGTCCTGGGATCGAGCCCCACATCGGGACTCTCTGCTCTGCAGGGAGCCTGCTTCCTTCTCTTTCTGCCTGCCTCTTTGCCTGCCTCTCTGCCTACTTGTAATCTCTGTCTGTCAAATAAATAAATAAAATATTAAAAAAACAAACCAATGTAGTTCATAATAATAGTTCAATAACTATGAACTAGTATTTTTACACATACCCAGTAGTCATTTGGCTATTTGTTCCATCACTTGCACATGATTAGATTTCTTCTTTTTTAAAAAACATTTTATTTTATTTTATTTGACAGAGAAAGCACAAGTAGGCAGAGAGGCAGGCAGAGAGAGAAGGGGAAGCAGGCTCCCCACCGAGGAGAGAGCCCAAGGAAGGGCTTGATCCCAGGACCCTGAGATATGACCTGAGCCAAAGGCAGAGGCCCAACCCACTGAGCCACCCAGGCGCCCCTAGATGTCTACTTGAAGAGAGAAAGAACCCTGTTTATCTTTGACCACTGAGGACATACAGCAGTACCAAGTACAGAGATGGTGCTAAATAAATTTGTTGTATTAATGAATGAAATTCAGTTAAGCTTGTCCAAGCTACTCTGGCACTCAATACCAAAATTATCTAACCAGCAAAATAAAGCAATAAATATGAAGATATTGTTAGTGATTTGTAATCATATTTAAGTGTGACTATTTCTTACTTGACACTTGAAGTAGAGCCAAGTCAATTTTGTTGCATCAAATCTGACATTTTCAAATATTCATTAAGAATTAAAACTGGTCAGTAAGAAGATGTTATTATTGGGCAGGCTGGGTTTGGAGCTTGGTTTAGTTTTCTCATTCTAGACATATGATGGTGATGGAAAATATCCATCTCTATCTCACACATAAGACACGAAAAGACAAGGAAGTAACTGTAAAGAGCAGAGACTACATAGAACATGTTGTTAAATGGGAAAAAATACATTTATTTAAATCTAGGCCAGGATCCTTTGTATTCTAAAAGAAAAAAATTAAAATTCCATAGTTTCCAGAAACAAGTGTTTCTATAAAATTTAATTAAATTAAAATACTAATTTCATCTTGATTGAAGCACTTTTATTTTCTTTGAACCCATTAATTATACCTAGTAATGTTCTGCAAGTTTCTTTTTCCCAGTAATACCTGTGTAGTTTAACTTCTATTAACCCTCACTGTATCTTAACATGGGGTGTGCTTGGCTGAGTTAATAAAAGGCCACAATAGATATCTGAGAGTTAATTTACTTTGATGCTGGTGTAAACACCTCTATCATTCTTCTTATACAGCTAATACTGAAGCAGAATGAGCATCTTTCCTTCTCTTATTGCGGGTTTTCTGACACTGGAACAGACAGCTTCAGAATGTTTTACTGGAGATTGTTAAGAAAAGAAAAAGAGAGAGAATGGAGGGAGGGAAGAAAGGAAGACAGGCCATATCAGTGTAATGGTAATATAGTCCTGACTTATTGGGAGTTGGCGCAAGGAACTAACTGGCATGGTGATGGTCTTTTTAATCTTTGGATTTAACTTTTCATATTGGTGAGGCTTTAATTGAAAATAACAATCATGCAAACACACATATACATGTACACACAAACACAAAGAGGACCTGAAATGAAAAACTTTAAATATAACACTGGTTTCCAAGACAGCACATCCCAAGGATGGAGATTCACGTTAGCTCATCATGGAATAAAAATGTTTCCAGGAATTTCATATGCATCAGCTTCAGCCCTACCAAATCTTCTATCTACTTGAGTCCTAAATTTCTAAATGCCATGATGTCAGTGTCAATTATTTTTAATTGAGTTCTCAATGACTGCCTTTCTAGATCCATTTTCCCCCTTAGAGATAATCTACTTTTCTTCTTTATTGTTTTTACCTTCTACTACATGAGAGCAAAGTAACTTAGTATTTCTTTTTGGAGCACAGAATCTACCCGATGTTCTACAGAAACACCTTCAAAAGAAGTGAATTAGCTAGTGAATATTTT
Organism: Mustela putorius furo; assembly: GCF_011764305.1. Classification (NCBI taxonomy): domain Eukaryota; kingdom Metazoa; phylum Chordata; class Mammalia; order Carnivora; family Mustelidae; genus Mustela; species Mustela putorius. Next base: position 3,339,879 of record NW_025421294.1, read on the forward strand.
GGAGAGGAGGGAAAGATAGGATACATCTTAGCTTAGGAGCTATGAATGAAGATTGCATTTTTAACTGTCCTTAACAATATGATACCTCTCAGGAATACATTTATTTCATTATAGAATTGCCTCAAAATTTTAATAGTTTGTGTATGTGTAGAAGGGAGAGATTGAAATGTACCTCTTCTCAGGAAAATTTTCAAAGACATAAATGCCTCTTTTCTGAAATACCACTGCATCCAGATGCCTCTCTTCACCCTATCTTTAGCAAAGCTTTCTGTCTCCCAAATGAAAAACATCTGCACCTGCTACACACATGGAGTTTCAGTCACTCTGTGACCCTAGGGGACCTAGCCTGCCTTAACTGTCCATCTATTTCCCTTCCAAGATAATTTTTTGGCTCTTTATAAACTCTTTCTCATACAAACTAAATGCTGTACTATAAGATGCTTAAGTAGCTATGATATTATTAAACTAAATCCCTTATGCACCACAGGGAGAAAAGGACTATTAATATGTAATAAAAAGCTGAGAAAAGAAGCTGTGGACACCTGGAGGTAGAGGTCAGGCTACTTGGGCTCTCCCTGACCCACACTCTATTTGTTAACAAAATGGTGAATCTACTCCAAGAATCAAGTCTAACATGGATGGAACTAGAGCGTATCATGCTTAGCAAAATAAGTCAAGCGGAGAAAGACAACTATCATATGATCTCCCTGATATGAAGAAGTGGTGAAGCAACATGGGGGCTTAAGTGGGTAGGAGAAGAATAAATGAAACAAGATAGGATTGGGAGGGAGACAAACCATAAGTGACTCTTAATCTCACAAAACAAACTGAGGGTTGCTGGGGGGAGGGGGGTTGGTAGTAGGGGGGTGGGGTTATGGACATTGGAGAGGGTATGTGCTTTGGTGAGTGCTCTGAAGTGTGTAAACCTGGCGATTCACAGACCTGTACCCCTGGGGATAAAAATATATTATATGTTTATAAAAAATTTAAAAATTTAAAATTTAAAAAAAAATCAAGTCTAAGCCCACATTCTTGGACAAAGAAAAAGTAAAAACAATTTTACATAATTCCAATGTTTGCTCATAGAAATGACAACTCCATAGATAAATGCCATTTAAAAGAAAAGAAATGGAGACAATTCATGGAATTAGGAAAAAAGGCATGCACTACTTAGAGAACCCTATCCCACTGGAGATTTCCAATGTTTTGTTTCTAAAGAACACTCAGTAGATTCTGCTACTGGGAACTTGAATAACTCTGAACAAACACCTCTTTTGCTTCTTTTTTTTTTATTTTTTTACTTTTTATAAACATATATTTTTATCCCCAGGGGTACAGGAATGTGAATCACCAGGTTTACACACTTCACAGCACTCACCAAAGCACATACCCTCCCCAATGTCCATAATCCCACCCCCTTCTCCCAAACCCCCTCCCCCCAGCAACCCTCAGTTTGTTTTGTGAGATTAAGAGTCACTTATGGTTTGTCTCCCTCCCAATCCCATCTTGTTTCATTTATTCTTCTCCTACCCACTTAAGCCCCCATGTTGCATCACCACTTCCTCATATCAGGGAGATCATATGATAGTTGTCTTTCTCTGCTTGACTTATTTCACTAAGCATGATACGTTCTAGTTCCATCCATGTTGTCGCAAATGGCAAGATTTCATTTCTTTTGATGGCTGCATAGTATTCCATTGTGTATATATACCACATCTTCTTGATCCATTCATCTGTTGATGGACATCTAGGTTCTTTCCATAGTTTGGCTATTGTGGACATTGCTGCTATAAACATTCGGGTGCACGTGCCCCTTTGGATCACTACGTTTGTATCTTTAGGGTAAATACCCAATAGTGCAATTGCTGGGTCATAGGGCAGTTCTATTTTCAACATTTTGAGGAACCTCCATGCTGTTTTCCAGAGTGGCTGCACCAGCTTGCATTCCCACCAACAGTGTAGGAGGGTTCCCCTCTCTCCGCATCCTCGCCAGCATCTGTCATTTCCTGACTTGTTGATTTTAGCCATTCTGACTGGTGTGAGGTGATATCTCACTGTGGTTTTGATTTGTATTTCCCTGATGCCGAGTGATATGGAGCACTTTTTCATGTGTCTGTTGGCCATCTGGATGTCTTCTTTGCAGAAATGTTTGTTCATGTCCTCTGCCCATTTCTTGATTGGATTATTTATTCTTTGGGTGTTGAGTTTGCTAAGTTCTTTATAGATTCTGGACACTAGTCCTTTATCTGATATGTCGTTTGCAAATATCTTCTCCCGTTCTGTCAGTTGTCTTTTGATTTTGTTAACTGTTTCCTTTGCTGTGCAAAAGCTTTTGATCTTGATGAAATCCCAATAGTTCATTTTTGCCCTTGCTTCCCTTGCCTTTGGCATTGTTCCTAGGAAGATGTTGCTGTGGCTGAGGTCGAAGAGGTTGCTGCCTGTGTTCTCCTCAAGGATTTTGATGGATTCCTTTCGCACATTGAGGTCCTTCATCCATTTTGAGTCTATTTTTGTGTGTAGTGTAAGGAAATGGTCCAATTTCATTTTTCTGCATGTGGCTGTCCAATTTTCCCAGCACCATTTATTGAAGAGGCTGTCTTTTTTCCATTGGACATTCTTTCCTGCTTTGTCAAAGATTAGTTGACTGTAGAGTTGAGGGTCTATTTCTGAGCTCTCTATTCTGTTCCATTGATCTGTGTGTCTGTTTTTGTGCCAGTACCATGCTGTCTTGATGATGACAGCTTTGTAATAGAGCTTGAAGTCCGGAATTGTGATGCCACCAACGTTGGCTTTCTTTTTTTTTTTTTATTACCTTATTTTTATTAATTTTTTTTATTTATTTTTTATAAGCATATATTTTTATCCTTTTTCAATATCCCTTTGGCTATTCGAGGTCTTTTCTGGTTCCATGTAAATTTTAGAATTATTTGTTACATTTCTTTGAAAAAGATGGATGGTACTTTGATAGGAATTGCATTAAATGTGTAGATTGCTTTAGGTAGCATAGACATTTTCACAATATTTATTCTTCCAATCCAGGAGCATGGAACATTTTTCCATTTCTTTGTGTCTTCCTCAATTTCTTTCATGAGTACTTTATAGTTTTCTGAGTATAGATTCTGTGCCTCTTTGGTTAGGTTTATTCCTAGGTATCTTATGGTTTTGGGTGCAATTGTAAATGGGATTGACTCCGTAATTTCTCTTTCTTCTGTCTTGCTGTTGGTGTAGAGAAATGCAACTGATTTCTGTGCATTGATTTTATATCCTGACACTTTACTGAATTCCTGTATAAGTTCTAGCAGTTTTGGAGTGGAGTCTTTTGGGTTTTCCACATATAGTATCATATCATCTGTGAAGAGTGATAATTTGACTTCTTCTTTGCTGATTTGGATGCCTTTAATTTCCTTTTGTTGTCTGATTGCTGAGGCTAGGACCTCTAGTACTATGTTGAATAGCAGTGGTGATAATGGACATCCCGGCCGTGTTCCTGACCTTAGTGGAAAAGCTTTCAGTTTTTCTCCATTGAGAATGATATTTGCCATGGGTTTTTCATAGATGGCTTTGATGATATTGAGGTATGTGCCCTCTATCCTTACACTTCGAAGAGTTTTGATCAGGAAGGGATGCTGTATTTTGTCAAATGCTTTTTCAGCATCTATTGAGAGTATCATATGGTTCTTGTTCTTTCTTTTATTGATGTGTTGTATCACATTGACTGATTTGCAGATGTTGAACCAACCTTGCAGCCCTGGAATAAATCCCACTTGGTCGTGGTGAATAATCCTTTTAATGTACTGTTGAATCCTATTGGCTAGTATTTTGGTGAGAATTTTCACATCTGTGTTCATCAAGGATATTGGTCTATAGCTCTCTTTTTTGATGGGATCCTTGTCTGGTTTTGGGATCAAGGTGATGCTGGCCTCATAAAATGAGTTTGGAAGTTTTCCTTCCATTTCTATTTTTTGGAACAGTTTCAAGAAAATAGGAATTAGTTCTTCTTTAAATGTTTGGTAGAATTCCCCCGGGAAGCCATCTGGCCCTGGGCTTTTGTTTGTTTGGAGAGTTTTAATGACTGTTTCAATCTCCTTACTGGTTATGAGTCTGTTCAGGCTTTCTAATTCTTCCTGGTTCAGTTGTGGTCATTTATATGTTTCTAGGAATGCATCCATTTCTTCCAAATAGTCAAATTTGTTGGCGTAGAGTTGCTCATAGTATGTTCTTATAATAGTTTGTATTTCTTTGGTGTTAGTTTTGATCTCTCCTCTTTCATTCATGATTTTATTTATTTGGGTCCTTTCTTTTTTATTTTTGATAAGTCTGGCCAGGCGTTTATCAATTTTATTAATTCTTTCAAAGAACCAGCTCCTAGTTTCATTGATTTGTTCTATTGTTTTTTTGGTTTCTATTTCATTGATTTCTGCTCTGATCTTTATGATTTCTCTTCTCCTTCTTGGCTTAGGGTTTCTTTCTTGTTCTTTCTCTAGCTCCTTTAGGTGTATGGTTAGGTTGTGTACCTGAGACCTTTCTTGTTTCTTGAGAAAGGCTTGTACCGCTATATATTTTCCTCTCAGGACTGCCTTTGTTGTGTCCCACAGATTTTGAACCGTTGTATTTTCATTATCATTTGTTTCCATGATTTTTTTCAATTCTTCCTTAATTTCCCGGTTGACCCATTCATTCTTTAGAAGGATGCTGTTTAGTCTCCATGTATTTGGGTTCTTTTCAAACTTCCTTTTGTGGTTGAGTTCTAGCTTTAGAGCATTGTGGTCTGAAAATATGCAGGGAATGATCCCAATCTTTTGATACCGATTGAGTCCTAATTTATGACCGAGGATGTGATCTATTCTGGAGAATGTTCCATGTGCACTAGAGAAGAATGTGTATTCTGTTGCTTTGGGATGAAATGTTCTGAATATATCTGTGATGTCCAACTGGTCCAGTGTGTCATTTAAGGCCTTTATTTCCTTGCTGATCTTTTGCTTGGATGATCTGTCCATTTCAGTGAGGGGAGTGTTAAAGTCCCCTACTATTATTGTATTATTGTTGATGTGTTTCTTTGATTTTGTTATTAATTGGTTTATATAGTTGGCTGCTCCCACGTTGGGGGCATAGATATTTAAAATTGTTAAATCTTCTTGCTGGACAGACCCTTTGAGTATGATATAGTGTCCTTCCTCATCTCTTATTATAGTCTTTGGCTTAAAATCTAATTGATCTGATATAAGGATTGCCACTCCTGCTTTCTTCTGATGTCCATTAGCATGGTAAATTCTTTTCCACCCCCTCACTTTAAATCTGGAGGTGTCTTCGGGCTTAAAATGAGTTTCTTGGAGGCAACATATAGATGGGTTTTGTTTTTTTATCCATTCTGATACCCTGTGTCTTTTGACAGGGGCATTTAGCCCATTAACATTCAGGGTAACTATGGAGAGATATGAATTTAGTGCCATTGTATTGCCTGTAAGGTGACTGTTACTGTATATGGTCTCTGTTCCTTTCTGATCTACCACTTGTAGGCTCTCTCTTTGCTTAGAAGACCCCTTTCAATATTTTCTGTAGAGGTGGTTTGGTGTTTGCAAATTCTTTCAGTTTTTGTTTGTCCTGGAAGCTTTTAATCTCTCCTTCTATTTTCAATGTTAGCCTAGCTTGATATAGAATTCTTGGCTGCATGTTTTTCTCATTTATTGCTCTGAAAATATCATGCCAGCTCTTTCTGGCCTGCCAGGTCTCTGTGGATAAGTCAGCTGCCAATCTAATATTTTTACCATTGTATGTTACAGACTTCTTTTCCCGGGCTGCTTTCAGGATTTTCTCTTTGTCACTGAGACTTGTAAATTTTACTATTAGGTGACGGGGTGTGGGCCTATTCTTATTGATTTTGAGGGGCGTTCTCTGAACCTCCTGAATTTTGATGCTCGTTCCCTTTGCCATATTGGGGAAATTCTCCCCAATAATTCTCTCCAGTATACCTTCTGCTCCCCTCTCTCTTTCTTCTTCTTCTGGAATCCCAATTATTCTAATGTTGTTTCGTCTTATGGTGTCACTTATCTCTCGAATTCTCCCCTCGTGGTCCAGTAGCTGTTTGTCCCTCTTTTGCTCAGCTTCTTTATTCTCTGTCATTTGGTCTTCTATATCACTAATTCTTTCTTCTACGTCATTTATCCTAGCAGTGAGAACCTCCATTTGATTGCACCTCATTAATAGCTTTTTTGATTTCAACTTGGTTTGATTTTAGTTCTTTTATTTCTCCAGAAAGGGCTTTTATATCTCTCGAGAGGGTTTCTCTAATATCTTCCATGCCTTTTTCGAGCCTGGCTAGAACCTTGAGAATTGTCATTCTGAATCTAGATCTGACATATTACCAATGTCTGTATTGATTAGGTCCCTAGCCTTTGGTACTGCCTCTTATTCTTGTTTTTGTGGTGAATTTTTCCGTCTTGTCATTTTGTCCAGATAAGAGTATATGAAGGAGCAAGTAAAATACTAAAAGGGTGGCAACAACCCCAGGAAAATATGCTTTAACCAAATTAGAAGAGATCCCAATTCGTGAGGGGGTAGAAAGGGGATAAAAATAGGTTCAAAAAGGAAGAAAGAAAAAAGAAAAAAAAGAATTAAAAAAAAGAAAACAAATAAGAAAAATATGAAAAAGAAAAAATATATATATTGGATAAACTAGTTTAAAAATGTTAAAAAAGAAAAAGGTACCTCTTTTGCTTCTTTTCTGAAGACATCTTTCTATGCTAATTCATGAAATCCCATTAAAAATCCCCAATGTACACCAATAAATAAGTTTAGTAAGGTTGCAAGATACAAGGTAAAGACACAAATTGTATTTCTATATATAAGCAGTGAAAAGTCAGAAACCAAAATCCAGATACATTACCATTTGCAATAGAACCAACATAAAAAAAAAAAAAACCTTAAATATGAAACTTAAAAAACATGTACAGGGTCTGTATATTCAAAACCATAAATACTGAGGAAAGAAATCATAAAGGAAGACCTAAGTAAATGGGAAGGCATACCATGTTCATGAATTAGAAATCTTAACATAATAAATACATACGTTTTTCCCCAAAGTGATCTTTGGATTTAATGCAATTCCTATCAAAATCCCAACAAGATTTTATGTAGATTTGGATAAGATGATTCTAAAATTTATATAAATGGCAAAGAAACTAGAATAGCCAAGAACAATTCTGAAAAAGAAGAACAAAGTTGTGGAAATGCCACATATTAAGGCTTGTTATAAAGCTATAATAATCAAAGAAATATGGAATTGGTGAAGGGTTAAACACATAGATCAAGGTAAAAGAATAAGAGAATCTAAGAATAGATTTATACAAAAATGACCATTTGATTTTGACAAAGATATAAAGCAATTCAATGGATAAAGAATAACTTTCTTTAAAAAAAAAAAAGATTTTAGTTATTTATTTGACAGAGAGAGAGAGAAAGACCACAAGCAGGCAGAGAGGCAGGTAGAGAGAAAGTAGGGGAAGCAGGCTCCCCATTGAGCAGAGAGACTGATGTGGGACTTGATCCCACAACCCTGAGATCATGACCTGAGCCAAAGGTGGAGGCCCAACACACTGAGCCACCTAGGCGCCCCAGTTTTACTATATGATAAATTTAAAAATAAATATTAAACCTTTCATTTGGTATTGCAAATTCAGAAATTGTTTCAGCCATCCCTGGAACCTAGCATGTTGCCCCTATTATTCAAAATCTAAGTTGTAAATCTAAAATTCAATGTGCTTTCTTAAAAAATATCTGAACCACTGGTTACTCACTAGAAAAAATTGAACCTAGATCTAAACCTCATACCTTATACATAGATTAACTTAAAATTCACATGGATGTAATTTGTAAAACTATAACATTTCTAGGAAAAATCATCTTGACCTGTGGTTAGACAGAGAATTCTTAGAAATAACACCAAAAGCACAGCCCATAGGAATGGAAATTGGTAAGACTTTATCAAAATTAAAAACTACTGCTCTGCCATAGACACTGTTAAGAGAATAAAAAGATAAGCTGTAGACTGGTATAAAATATATGCAAATCACCTACCTGATGAAGGACTTTTATCTAGAATATAAATACAACAATAAGAAAACAAACAACCAAATTTTAAAATGAGCCAACGACCAAAAAAGATATAAAGCTGGCTATAAAGCACATGGGCAGAGAAGCAACATCACTAGCCATAGGGAAATGCAAATTAAAATCACAGTGAGATACTACTACACATTTGTTAGAATGACTAAAATAAAAGATACCAATAAGACCAAGTACTAGCAAGATTCATGACAACTGCAACTCTCAGACACTACTCATATATATTGGTATACCCACTCTGGGAAAGAGTCTGGCAGTTAAACATACACTTGGTATATATACAACATAGCAATCCTACATCCAGGTATTTAGGGGGAAGTGAGTGGGGGGAAATCGGAGGAGGAGACAAACCATGAGAGACTGTGGACTCTGAGAAACAAACTGAGGATTTGGGAGGGGTTGTGGGGTAGGGGGTTGGTTGGATGAGCCTGGTGGTGGGTTTTATGGAGGGCATGTATTGCATGAAGCACTGGGTGTGGTGCATAAACAATGAAATTTGGAACACTGAAAAAAAAATAAAATTAAAAAAAATTTTTTTAAAGGAAAACTATGATGACACAAAAACATGCACATGATTGATCATAGCAGCTTTATATGTGACAGCAAAAACTGGAAACTCAAATGTCCTTCAACAAGAGAAGGGATACAAAAATGTAATACATCTATAAAATGGAATACTATTCACAAAAAAAGAATGACCTACTGACACATACAATAAAATGGATAATAATAAAATGGATAATATGGGCCAGCAGTTGCTAGAAGTCTTGGTTGGAGCAGGGGGGATGGTGTCATAAAACAAGGATGATATTGAGAATATTTTTGTGGGTTGATGGAACTGTTCTGTATTCTCATTACAGTGGTGACTATATAAATCTACACAAGTGTTAAAATCAACAATACTGCACACCAGAAAGGTCAGTTTTACTATCTGATAAATTTAAAAATAAATATTAAACCTTACATTTGGTATTGCAAATTCAGAAATTGTTTCAGCCATCCCTGGAACCTACCATGTTGCCCCTATTATTCAAAATCTAAGTTGTAAATCTAAAATTCAAGATGGAGAGAACAGCTCCCCTCCACAGGGTGTGCTGAATGGGGTGAATTCTCCAAGGACCATGTCCCACAGTACCTGCAACTACTATGTAAAGGACTGTTTCCAGGTATTGCTTCATTCTCGGGCAGTACTTGGGCCAACTGCCATAAGAGATAATAGAAGAAGATTGGAAGAAGAGAGAAGCAGCCATTTTATAGGCCACGGTAATATTCCTTAAGGCAAGAGTGGAAGGAGTGCCATGGTTGTAAAGATGTTAAAAGAAAATAAAGAAACAGAATATCCCCTTGCTCTGAAGTCTTCATAAAATCTTACATACACACAATCCCAGCTCAGTTTTTCTAGATGTTTCTAACACATCACCCTTGTCTTTCCCCTGATTGTTACCTCTTACAAACCTTTCCTTTGTATATATTTTGTCTGCTTTTATGGAAAAGAGATAGGTGCTAAACCAATATCAGATTTATTTCAAAATAATGCCCAGGGATATGTCCTGGGTTTCCTATAGGCTCAATTTCCTTTACCATACTTTCCACACATGTGGTCCTACATAATCATTTCTTGGTGGTTTTTGCTTTTCAGTTTTAGTTTGGAAGTTCCTGAAATACCTACAGATTTAAATCAGATTAAATAACTTCAGGGATGGTGTTATTGCTAAGTATGTTGTATTAAATGCAAATTTCTATATCAAAATGCTCAGTTAATCAGAATATGCATTTAACTATAAGTCAATCTCATAGGATATTAAAAAGAAACCTTCCCAAAATGAGAGAAGTCCACTGGTGCTCAACCATAAGGAATATTTAATGATGTCATCATTACTTGGTCAGTCAATAATTGAAAAATATTTTAATGTGTATTTATGATCCAAAAAGAAGGAAGGCTGATGTGCTGCAGTCCTTTACCTTAAGGTCCTGTATTTTGTTTCATTCCTCAAAGGGCATTTTACAAGCTTCTAGGAAAAAGACTTAAATGGCTACTATTCCCAATCACCTGCTATTTATCACCCCAATTTCTCTGAAGAGCCTACATAATGAATGCTCTTTATATTTTATCTTCCGAAAATTAAAAAAAAAGTCTCGATTCATTAGACAGTAACTGTTACTTTTTAAAAATATGATTTATTTTCCAGTACTTTGTAGGTAGAAAGCAATTATTAAGTAACTGTTGAATGAATCGATGAAAGAAAGAATACAAGAACCAACTCCTGTGAACAGAAGCAATGTAACAATTCTACCCAGTTATGCGATGGGAAGATGCTAATGACAAACAGCCTTCTACAGGGCTAAGGGTATATACACACCCCCCACCATCTTCAATACTTTTCCTCTGGGATGAAAAGATGAAGCTATGTTCACTGAGCCCTCTCATCACAAATAATAATAATAATTATTATTATCATCACCATTATTGTGGCCTGTATCTTATTTCCCCACCTAATTAAAGCATTCCTCCTGAAAACCAACACTAAGTTAAAGATGCTTCGAATATTAGATGTGTGTGGCATGCAGAAACATTCTGGCGCAAGCCAACTGCAGCCTCTTCTTCTGAGTGACGTAAGCACTGTACCTAATTTAGACATCAAAACTTGTCCATTTGTACTATGCTATTTACCCATTACACTCATTCAATTTTCCCACATACCTTGCCCAATTATCTACCAATTTAATCCATTTAAGCTATCTCAACTATAGTAAATATGTTCCCCTTTAGCATTTACTAGCACTTGGGCTGGCTTTTCAAGGGCCTCTAACAGGCTTTATGATTCATTTACTTTCCTCTTCCTGTTCAATTTTGTACTTATGACTCATCACAAAATGGATGCTACTGCTGTAGACAAATGAACTGGCAAGAACCTAACTACACAATTGGCCATTTAGTCCTGAAACTAAATGAAACAGAATAATGACTACAAAATTGATCCGGACCACAGGGCAGACACCATACTTAAACTTCATCCAGCATAGACCACCTGCCACAGAGATATGTCTGGATGCTATTTACTGTCCTTTTCATTATTGTCGATAATAGCAGTGCTTTCAAATGGAACAATCCTCCTGCTGCAGATCAAAAGGATTTAGAAAAATATCCCATCATCTTATTTGAGGGATGAATAAAGTAATAATTCAGTTTCCTCAGGTTTGCTGTAACCTTGGCAGCTAATGCTAATTACTATCTCTAGCCATTGAGCACTAGTGAAACTACAACTCCTAAATTAAAATAAACAGCATTTGTCTATTTTTTTGGTAAGAGAATGAACCCGTTTTGACTTCTGGCAAGAGGCCCCGTGTGGCTCATGGGACTCACAGACACTTGTCTCAGGTACTTTAAAGCACCTGAACTTTCTCCTTTAACATTAACATCTTGGCATAAAGATCCTAAAGGCTGATTTGTAATGTTTACCTTTGCCTCACCCACAAACTCCCACACACCATCCCTTCATTAGGGAGGCTTTTCTGCCTCCATATGTTTCTTTGCACTTCATGAAAGCTATTTGTCTTGCATGCCAAAAAAAAAGATCTCAACAATTACAGAAGAGAAGCCCAAATGGGACCTTAAGAACCCCAGTGTCGGCAGCTAAGAGTATTCTGTGGTAGAAAGGGGATCAGTTGCTATAACTAAAAAGCTGATCATGGGGATTATCGAATTCATAAGAACTTCATAAGAAGAAAAATTCTTGGGAAACATAGTTATTTATTTGGCAGCCTTATTGAACAGAGTCTTTCTTTGATATGGACAATTTTGGAGGTCAAGGGTTTTCTGTGCCTAATGGGTGAATTGACAGTTTCCCTCCCATGAATTTAAGAAGAAAAGAAAAGAAAAGAAAAACATAATCACCTACTGGACAGTAGCCATATCTGCCTTCAAGAACTTAGATTACTAAGAAATGGATCATGGCAAAGATAGCTGATTAACCATGTAGCTTGCATTTCCCCTCTTCCTCACTTACAGAATCTGACTGCTCTCAGGGAGGCAGTATGCCTAGCTAACAATGTATTTCCTACTCTTTCTGCAACTAGTAATGATTATTGAGACTAAAGTGGAAGTAATTGAGTAGGGCTTCTGAGAAAGCTCTTTAAAGGGAGCTGATACTCCAGAGGGGCTTACGTGCAGCCCTCTCAACCACTGCACACCCTATCTTTCTGACTGGAATATGAACATGATGAACAGGGCATTCTGGCTGTATTTTGGACCATTCTGAAGGGGAATGAAAGGTGTGAAAGATGATAAGGCAGAAAGAGGATCCTGGGTCTGTGATAACCAAGGCCCTGATTTGCCAGCCCTGGACATCCTACGGCTCATAGGAGAAATAAGAAAAGGAAACCTGTGTCTTTTTTTTTTTTTTTAAAGATTTTATTTATTTATTTGGCAGAGAGAGAGAGACCACAAGTAGGCAGAAGGGCAGGCAGGGGTGGGGGGGAAGCAGGCTCCCTGCTGAGCAGAGAGCCCGATGCAGGGCTTGATACCAGGACCCTGAGATCATGACCTAAGCTGAAGGCAGAGACTGAACCCACTGAGTCACCCAGGCACCCCCTGTGTCTTTTTAATGTCAGTTATTTGGATTTCCTGTTCCAGGATTCTGCCAAGCCTAATACTAATAAACTCATCAAGCAATCATCTAAGTTTATGGAGCACTATCTGTGATCTAACATTCAGTGGGGTGCTTACATTTATATAGCAGACATTGAGGATGTTATCCTTGCCCCCTCATTTAAAACTTAGGGAAGTAAGATCGACCAACATTGAGCATGATGAAATTTCAAAATTTATGTCAGAAATGCAAATGAACTCCCCATAACACTCTGTACTTCTGTTATAATGCCTCTTTCCATAGGATTTTTTTTCCTTCTTTTTCCTTCCTTTCCTTCTATTAAGACTGAATAGTGCTAAGGGGTGCCTGGGTGGCTTAGTCATTAAACGTCTGCCTTCTGCTCAGGTCATGATCCCAGGAACCTGAGATCAAAACCCACAGCCCCTTCCCTGCTCATGAGGAAGCCTGCTTCTTCCTCTCCCACTCCCCCTGCTTGTGTTCCCTTTCTTGCTCTCCCCCCTCTCTCTCTGTCAAATAAATAAATAAAATCTTTTAAAAAATTTAAAAAGACTGAATTTAACACTTGAAAGAAAAGCTGCTTCTGATTCATAAACTGAGTCATCAATAAGAACATTGCAATAGCGACACATGATAACGATGACTGTGAGCTTTCCCAGCACTCTGCTTACTTCTCACAGCTAGAGATGATTCCAGGTTGGCCTACCCTGTGTCCTGTCCACCTCTCAAATTCAAGAAGCTCCTATTTAACCACTTATGTGCATGGACTTGTTAAATTAATTACACAAGGAGGTTAGTACACCAAGGTGTGATTAATGCCCAGACAGCCTATAGGAGCAGTACAAAATCTAAGCCACTAGTGCCTCAACATTAGGAAATCAAAACCTAGGGTCAACCAATCACAGGCTGCCATCGAGGCTTTAAGCTACAGCCGATCACCAGTTTCCTTACTTATTTCTACCGCCTCCTTATGGAAGTCCCTCCCAGTTCCTGCCCTTAGCCCTTCTACCCATTTTCAGTTTGGCGCTACCTAATTTGAAGAAATGTACTCAAATAAACACTTAAAATTTTTAACGTGCTTCGGTTTGTTTAAAACTTTTGCAACAGAGGATGAAAAATAAAGGAAAGAATAGTAGTTCAGTAAGGCAAAGGACACACAGTGGCCAAGGCTGGAGAAATGTTCTCTTCTTAATGTTCCAATGGCTTTTTCCAAAGGCTTAAAATCCCAATTCCCTCCGTCAACTTGTAAGTTGATTTAACTTTTTCATAAACTGCAGACTATTTTCCCAAGTGGTGGTCCCATATTATGGTACCAGTGGCAATGAATGAGGGACCCCCTTGGTACTGCCAGTTCGGTTTGTAGCCATTCTGCTGATAAAATTGTGGTATCTCACAATGGTTTTAATTTACATTTTTCTGATGACTAATAACAGTATCTTTTCATATCTAATTGGCCATCTGTAGACCTTATTTTGTAAAATATTCAAACTTCTGACGATTTTTAGTAGATTTGCTTAACTTACTATTGAATTATAAGTGTCTGACACAGTAAGCCTATCTTGTTTTTAATTCATGTATTTAAATTTTTCAGTTCTGGAAGTTCCACATAGTTCTTTTTTACATATCTTCCATTTTTCATGTTTTGTGTTTACTTGAACTTATGAAATATTTACAAGAGACTTTAAAAGTCTCTTAAAGTTTTTGTCTGCTAATTCCATCTTCTCTGTCATTTCTGGGTCTGTTTACTATGCCTGAATTTTCTCTTGGTTACTGGTTACATGTTTGCACCTCTTCTGATCTCTAACAACTTTGAAATGGATGCTGCATTGTGAGTTCCATGTTGCTGAGTATCTAAATTATGCTGTCTTCCTTTAAAGAATGTTGTCTTTCTTTATATATATAAATATATGTATATAAAGAAATATATATATAAACTAATATATTAATATATATGACTAACATATTAACTAATATATATAATATATATTAACATATATAACTAATATATTAACTAATATATATATATTAGTCATTAAACTAATATATATATATTATATATATATTAGTCATTAAACATTATATATATATATATATATATATATAAACTCATTTATTGGACACAGAGAGAGAGAGAGATCACAAGTAGGCAGTGAGGCAGGCAGAGAGTGGGGGGAGGCAGGCTCCCTGCTGAGCAGAGAGCCCAATGCGGGGCTTGATCCCAGGACCCTGAGATCATGACCCAGCCGAAGGCAGAGGCTTACCCCACTGAGCCACCCAGGTGTCCCAAGAATGTTGTCTTTCAATTTATCAGGCAGTTAACTTGAGAGGATCAACTTGGTCTTTCAAAGGTTTGTTTCTGCCTTTGTAAGGGCAGATCTAATTTGGCCACCCTTATGCAGTTTGACCTTTTAGGCATCTCTACAGAATGATATTTGTGTCCACTGAGCCTCTCCACTCTCTCCACTCCAGTCTCTCCACTCCACTCTGCCTGGTAAAAACTAAAGTGTTGCCCAGCCCCGCATGATGACCTCTTAGAATTGTTTCATTTATAGATTCTTCATCATCCTGTGTCCTCCTGCAGTTTCACCTTGTACATACACAGTTTAGTTTTTCATTTTAAAACTCAAGAGGCTGCCCCTTCCCACCCTCCTTACCTGCCAGCCCTAAGCAGGGTTTCGGAGTTCTTCCTCTGAGACATTTCCTCTATTCTGATACTCTGCCCCACCACTTTGGGCTGCCTCCATTTCTGTGAACTCTGATCTCTGCCACATCAGTTCAGTGAAACCACTGGATGCTCTACTTGAGTCTGCTCTCTCTCTGGGACAGGGTCTATTGAAGACTTACAAGCAGAAAGCTGGGTCAGTCACAGGTTCATCTTGCCTGGTTCTCTTCTCTGAGGAGACACAATCCTATCTGCCTATTGTCTGATATCTGAAACCAGCTGCTTTGTATTTTTTTTCCAGATTCCTACATACTTATAGCTGAAGAAAAGTCTACTACTAGTTACTTTGCCATGCCCAGAAACACATTATCCTAGTTGATTATTTCTGTATGTGGCTATGTAATGGAAGGGGCTCTGAGAAGAGAGACATTGGAGCAATTGTCTGTGAGGGTGCAAGAAAACAAAAAATGCGAAGATGAGCTGATAAATACATGCTCCCTTCAAATAAAAGACGTTACTAGACTGTATATATTTGTCTGTGATCGTGTGGAATCAACCATGTGCATGGTGACTTTATAAGCATTATATAATAATGGCAATAAACGTTCAAGTATAAGGAGAGTGAGATACTAACTATTTTGGAGACCAGAAATGAGAAAGAGAAATGGACTGGGGAAAAAGACAGGGGTATTTATTTAGAGGTTAGCCTTGAACTGAATCCTGAAAAAGTGATGGGACTGTTAGAAGCTCAAAAGTGGTGGACAAGAAGGTAATTTGCAAATCTTCCAGCTGTTTCCAACAGGAAAATGTATCAAGGCCTAACTCAAAAAGGTGCTTGAATCTGCTCAGGTTAAGTAGTTAAGTTCCTTATGGTTGCTTGGTCTCCATTGTCTCCCTAGTTAGCATTGCATACCACCCACTTTATGAGATACCTGTTGAAGTCTTTTGAAAACAGTAACACCAATAATTACCGATATTGTTATTAATGTGTCTATATGGGGTGGGGGTCACATAGTATTCCTCCCCAAATACTCAGTAGCTATTATCAGAACAACTCTGTTACTGAAATGAGCAGAATCCAACCTATAAAGGCAGGAAGTATCACATGTTTTAAACATAACGCTTACCCAAATTAAACACTGCCTGACCAACCCAAGGATGATATCCAAATGATACCACTTTATATTTAGATCTGCTATTTTAATAAGACACCAACAGGTTTAGCAGATGTTGCAAGGAACAAGTAAATATGTTACAGGCAATAAATCTGCAAAGAGACACTTAGGATATCACTAAAAAAAAAAAAAAAAAATGTGCTCCATTCTTTCCAATGAGCACAACAGGTAATACTTTATGACTAAGTACAGATGCATACAAATACTCATTATCTATTGGAAGAAGTGTTTCCATGTGATATTACTTCACTTGCAAAGACTTTACATATATTGTGCATTAGTATATAATTAAGAGAACATTTAGGCATTGTGAATATTCTGTATTTTACTCATCAGATGGTTATGTGATTTGGTGAAAAAATCACCACCTCTTCTGGCCACAGCTGGGTCACAGACTGAATGTACTAGCTTGAGGTAGTTTAATACCTCTCTAGGCCTGAGTTTCTCCATTCCAAATTGAATTATTATCTAAACTACCAAACAACATGGTGGAATGAAGAAAGAACAGAAAGTTGTTCTGACAAAGCAAATATTCCACATACATTTAAACAAAAATACTTTTTATACTATGAAGTTACTGCTGCACAAATATCTCCTTGGACACTAGAACCAAAACTAAAGCTGAAAACAGAAGCAATTCTGACATTAATTCTTTCTATTTTTAAGATAAACAAGAGTCATCAATCATTCTCCCTTTTATCCTTTCCTCTAGCAAAATAAAAATCCTTATGGCTTATAAGAAAGCAATAAAATTATGTAGAGAAGCAGCACTTAGCAAGATAATTCAGTCCAACATTAAAGATCAGGACTATAAAAACACATGCCTAAAGAAAGATATTTATTGCAAAATATAAAAGATCCATTCCTTACAGCAAGGAAATATCTGGACAAATTTTGTTCACATTGTTAGTTCACCAAACAACCACTATTTTGCCTTAATTCTTCAAAGTGGCTAAGCCAATCCTTCCAAAGAGACTATTTCCCTAGTAGTTATAAGGTAAAGAAATAATTAATTGCATTTAAGTAGAAACAATTAATGTATTATATATTACTTTGTGCTAATAAATGGAAACAGATTATTCACTTTGAGTAATATCACTGTTGTTTGGATGGTATATAACAGGTTCTCAATAAGGAATGGTAGAATAAATAACTGCATAGTGGTAGAAATTTCTTATAAGATTAGTTATAGAAAAGTAAGTAACTCCAAGAAATTTATAACACATTGGTAAAATATGCAACTTATTTTAAAAAATTATTTTCAGTCAATATACTATTTCAGCCCTATACAGTACATTTCTCTATTTTCAGCTACCAAAAACTGAAAGAGGGAAGTAAGATTCATACTTTAATGTTCAATTTAAGAATTGAGAATTAAGAATTAAATAGGAACTTAAGAATTAAATAGGAAAATAAAATAAGGAAACAACTTGTATACTGAGACCAAGGGTCCCAAGATCATTTTTCTATGGTCTCACAGATAGTTACTTTAAACACAATCCTGAACTTCAAATACTGTTAGTGCTCCACTGAGCTGAGTCAATATGTATTTTAACCTTCTACATCCTACTCACAGGACTCCCAGCCTTAAATACTCTTTCTCTAAGGCATAGCTATTCTGCTTGGGTATTCATTTTCTCAGCTGTCCTTAAAACAGTACCTTAAACAATGCCTTAAAACATTACACCTAAATAAAATCAAACCTATACTGGCAAGGTGCATTCTCAGGTCATATTACCAAGGCATCCTCTGATGCCAAATGGAGCCATAAGGAAGCACTGGGCCCAGCTAATTATGGGCTGGCATCCATCTGAAGAGAGGTTGGGGCAGTTACCCAGCCACTCAGCTGTGAGCACTGTCATCTTCATTACCACAAACCAGCCACTTCTCTTTGTGTTTTAGTCTCCATGGTGGCAAGATAGAATCAATAATCATGAGTTCAGTGTTGGAATTATTCATAATAAAGAAAAAAGACAGTCTACCAAGTGCTTTGAGCTCCTGGGAAACTGTGTAAACACAGTTTATCATTTGTATTCTGAGACCTTGTCCTTGTTGGAATCATGTGGTCCCTAGTGCCATGTTGCCTGTGCATTCTTTCCACATGGGCAGCTTTTTCTGTTTGATGTTTGGACATGCCAGTCCAAGGTTTCACAATTTCCAGCCAAACTTTTTTTTTTTTTTTTTTTGGTTTAAAAGAAAATTTTCCTATGCCCATAATCATACATTTTTCCTTTTTTTTTTGAAAACAACAACAACAAACAAACAAACAAACAAAACAGTAAAAGCAAAACAAGGTTCTTGCTTGTTATTTCAAAACCAGCTGCTCATCTGGAAGTCAGAAGATAGGTTTCAGACACTGTGATTTTTTTAGGTGGCATTTATCACTGCTCTGGGTTCAGATTCCATTACCATCAAAATAAGGATGACAGACCACACAATCTTTGGGCACATTTCTCCAAATGTAGCCTATGGGCAAGAACATCTACATCAGAAATACTGAGGGGACTCAGTGAGAATGGAGTAGGTACATCCAGGCCTCGCTAAGCAGAAATATTTACTTTCAGACATTTTTAATAAGCACCCCAGTCATAACCATCCATGATAAAGTTTGATCAGGGCTCCAAGATCAGCAATTGATGACCTCCTCGTTTCCACAGCTTTAAAGAAGAGATTCAAGTTCTAACTAATGGCTCGGCAGAAGACACCCTTAGTGCGGCCAACTCAGCCTTACATAACACTTTGCCTCAGTACATGTGGAGCAGATCCATGGTGAGCTTCCCTCTGCAGTTCAGAGTGGCACAGTGTAAAGAGACATCTACAGTGGTAAGTATCATCCCACCTACCAAACTTTGTTCTTGAAGAAAGAGAGGCCTGGGCATTTTCCTGTATATCCTGGAATAGCTCCCCCCAGTGCTAACAGCAATAAATAGGAAACTGAATGATCTCAGAGGAACCCTGCCAACTAGAATTTAGTTAATTATCAGGATAGACTGGTATGTTCTTTTACTTTGTGGAAGTTTACAGAAGCATTTCTGATGCTAAGTCAACACAAAAGTTTTTATTAGAGTCTTGCTCTAAAAACCATCTGCTTTTTAACTTTTTACCTTTAGGTACAGAATTTCCAAAAATGTCTTTTCTTTTTGTCCTAAAAGAAGAATTAGACTTTAAAACACTCTTTGGTCTATCCATGATATATAATAAGACAAATGAAATGCTGGAACATCAGTTTCAACTCTATAAACAAGAAAAAATATTACATGGTTTGGTCAAAAGCCTCATTCAATAGGAAAGTTTTCACTATTATTTAACAGAGCATATTCTTACCTCCCATAAATGTCACTCACACCTGTAAATAATGGGGCTTTACATTCAAGAATAATATTAGGAATATGAGCTTTATCATACCATGGGCCATATGATATATATCACCTAAGCTGTATAATTACATTATAGAAAGTTTCACATCATTTTTTAAAATAATCTTTAAAGACAAAAGAATTCTTATCATTTTCCCAAGAAGAAAAAATATTTCCCATCTCATGAAGAATAGGAAAGAAAAACGGCTACATGGCACATTCAGTCAGATAAAAAGTCAATGGAAGGTAACTCCAGAAGAACAGTAAAAAGGGGTTCCTTTGTAGTGATAGAACAGTTCTATATCTTGGTTGTGGTGGTGGGCACATGAGTCTAGACATGGGATAAAATTTCTTAGAACTACACACACGCACATGCATACACACAAAATGAATACACATAGCAACTGGTGAAATGTCAATAAGATTCATAGTCTAAGTAATTGGATTATGTCAACATCAATTTCCTGGTTTTAATAATAAACTAGTTATGTTAAGATGTTACTTAGGGCAAGGCAGCTGAGTGAAGAGCATGCAGAACCTCTCTATTACATTTTGCAACTTCTTGAGGGCCTATAACTAGTTTAAAATAAAAAGTTAATGGAATGGCTAAGAGTTCATCCCACTATTTATTCCTCTTCAAATACATTGACGGCTAAGGCTGTACACACATACATGTTATCTGGGCAAAATATGTAATTTAATTAATTTGAGAAATTCAATAGGGATCAAGGTCAGCTTCACTAATCACCATCACCCTCTAAAACTGAAGCTAAATTCTACAAAATGTAAGCAATCCAGAAGTGAAATTTGAGCAGGTGTTTTAGCTAACTTATAAACACAGATTTCTTAGACTTTGAAAAACTGTCCAGAGATTGATTGCACAGATCTGAGCCAATTGGTCACTTGAAGGAACTGCCTGTCTTTTAACCCTTCTCTGTAAGACTTGTTTTTTCCCCTCTCACCTCTTCACTTGATAAAAACAATCCAACTCTTCTTGGAAGTTCCTATGTTTTTGTCCAGAGATTTGATATTGGACAGCCTTCATTGAGTATCATGGGTGGTCTCAAGGATTTGAGGTGTGATTTCTTATAAATTTCTCCTTTTGTGCTCCAAAGGGCTTGAGGGACATATGCCTGCTCTCTTTGTTCTCTTCTGAAATAAGCACAGAGGAAATGATTGCACTGTATTAGCTCAGTCGCAATTTGGGGGCATTTCCAGAACCACAGCTCTACACTCTGCCAGTGAACCCTGAATAAAACCAGGATTGGTAACATGGAAGTATGTTTGTAGAGGTGGTGACAGGCAAAGGCGGTGAATATGTACAGAAAAGGAATAGAGATGAATAGGGAAAGTATATTAAGAAAAGAAGATCGGGGCGCCTGGGTGGCTCAACGGGTTAAAGCCTCTGCCTTCGGCTCAGATCATGATCTCAGGGTCCTGGGATTGAGCCCTACATCGGGCTCTCTGCTCAGCAGGGAGCCTGCTTCCCTTCCTCTCTGCCTTCCTCTCTGCCGACTTGTGATCTGTCAAGTAAATAAAATCTTTAAAGAAAAAAAAAGAAAAGAAGATCTATCATCCATCCCAATCTCAGTTTCTTCATCTATAAATAAGAACTTTGACTGGAAAGCCGAGTACAATAATGTTCTATTATTCAAAGCACTCTAATAAATTAAGCAAATATCCCAGAAACAAAAATAATCACTTTTCCAAATGCAGCTCATTCTGTAAACTAAACATAAATATTTTCTTGTATTTTATCTTATTTTCAGAAATAACTTTCTCCCTGATTCTATTCATAATTAAACTGTAGTCATCAGATCAAGTATGATTCTATTCTTGCCCACAATCTACAATCTGTTTCCTAGAGCTCCTGGGTGAGAATTGGAATAGAGAGAAACAGTCTGCCGCCCTTGGTCCTTCCTTGCGCACGCCCCACACTGGAAATTGAAAGAACCATAAAAACCATACTGTGGGATCAAAAACTACCTTCTGCTGAGGGAAAGAATGTTTTCCTATCTCAGGCTGCTTTTGCCCTGCAGGATTTATTGCCTGTTGAGGCCTCTGTATCACCCCAGTTCATATAAACAGGAAACACAATTCCAAGTAAAGAAGAAAAGGAAAGGGAATGCTGGAACAGACCAAGCACTATAGGTACATTGTACAATGAAAAATTAGCATATTGCTAAATTTCCTTCCCCCAAGATAATGTGACTCTGGACTGCCAAAGAGCTTGAGATTGTATATAGTTGATGCAAATCAGGTGTCTCAAAGTCCCAGATGGGAAGTTCAGAAGTCCAAAGTTAAGTGGGGTGGGGATGCCCTGTTAAAGTCACTAGACACAAGATTTCTGTCTGCCTGGATCACATCCTCTCATGATAGGCATACCCTGCAAATACTGAAGGATTAGGGAACTGGAGGTATCATCTGACAGAAGCCAAATACATTTAGGAAGTGAGAAATTCAACAGAATATGATGCATTAAATGGTGATATTGCTAGAGGTTATACAGTAGTGTTGTGGAAAGTTAAGCTGAAGCTGCCACAGAGAATATCTAAAATCATGAAGACTTATGGTTAAATATGACATTCCATCTCTCTATATATAACAATATATATCTTTCTATATATAATACATAATTGAAAATTTGAATTTACACATTTTTAGTATTCCCAAACTTTAATTATCTTACCTGCTGCTTACAAACAGATACATCAAGATCACGCATGTATTCTAATAATATTTTGGTGTGAAAGCTACATAGATGTGGCCTTTTCACTTTCTGGGCTTTCCTGTATACACTTATGCACAGTAGCAATGACACACTATTATCTTAATATTGTGTTTTTATTAGATAAAATTGAAACTGGTTTCTAGCATCTACTTAGAGTAGAAAATGCTGTCTGTGAAAACCAAAAAGTGAGGGTAAGAAGTAGGGGTGATATAAAGTTTAAAAATAAGAGAGAAACAATTCCTATTTGAGATGTCCCCAATTTTGGAGTGTATGGAAAAATAGCACAATCTGAAGATACATCTTAAGGTGAATCCTCTGGAAGTTCAGGAAAGGCTTTCCATGAAGAGTGACCTGACCCAGGGGAAGAAATAGGAACAGAGTAAGCTGGGCAGAGGAGTAGCCTGTACCAAATCACAAATAAAGAGCATGAGGCACACTAAGATAAATGGTATGTGCATGATGTTGTTAGTTGAATGAAGATGCTATAAAACAGGTAGTAATCACATCAACATGGACCTCGTGTACCCTATTAGGAATTTTGAACTGAATCCTAAAAGGCAGAGGAGACATGGAAGGATTTTGAGCATGGATGTAATGTGTTTAGATTTCCCTTTTAGAAAAATCACATTGCCAGTTATATGGTAGATGAATTTAAGTTACAATGAGACCAGTTAAGAATCTGTTGCAGGATATATAAAGAGCTTATACAATTCAACACTAAAACCACAAATAATCCAATTAAAAAATGGGCAGAAGACATGAACAGACATTTCTCCAAAGAAGACATCCAGATGGCCAAAAGACACATGAAAAGATGCTCAACATAGCTCACCATCAGGGAAATGTAAATTAAAACTACAATGAGATATCATCTCACATCTGTCAGAATGACTAAAATCAACAACACAAGTATTGGTTAGGATGTGGAGAGAAAGGAAGCTTCATGTTCTCTTGGTGGGAATGCAAACTGATGCAACCATTATGGAAGACAGTACAAAGGTTCCTCAAAAAGTTAAAAAATGTGGGGTGCCTGGGTGGTTCAGTGGGTTAAGCTTCTGCCTTCAGCTCAGGACATGGTCTCAGGGTCCTGGGATCGAGCCCCGCATCAGGTTCTCTGCTCGGCGGGAAGGCTGCTTCCCCTCTCTCTCTGCCTGCCTCTCTGCCTACCTGTGATCTCTTTCTATCTGTCAAATAAATAAATAAAATCTTAAAAAAAAAAAAGTTAAAGAAAGAATTACCCTACAATCTAGCAATCACCCTGGAAATCACACCAAAAAATACAAAAACACTAATTAAAGGGATATGTGGACCCCTATGCTTATTGCAGTATTATTTATAATAGCTAAATTATAGAAGTATCCCAAGGGTCCATCTATAGATGAATGGATTAAAAAAAGATGTGGTATATATACATACAATGGAATATTATTCATAAAAAAATGAAATCTTGTCATTTGAATTGACATGGATGGAACTAGAGAGTATAATGCTAAGTGAAATATGGTAGTCAGAGAAAAACAAATACCTTAAGATTTCACTCATATGTGGAACTTAAGAAACAAAACAAATAACCAAAGGAAAAAGAGAGAGACAAACCAAGAAACAGACTCTTGACTATATATAATAAAGAGGTAGCTATCAGAGGGGAGATGGGTGGGGGAATGGTAAAATAAGTGAAGGGGAATCAAAAACTCATCATGATGAGCAATGTATAGAACTGCTGAATCATTTTATTGTAGACCTGAAACTAATGTAAAACTTTATGTTAATTACACTGGAGTTAAAATTAAAAACTTAATTAAAAAAAAAAGAATCTGATACAGGGATTCAGGTAAGAAATGTAAGGGCCCAAACTAAAAATATGACAATAGAAATGGAAGGAAGAGCATGAAAGCAAAAGATAATGAGAAGGCAGAAATGAAAGGACTTGAAAATGGACCAGACATAGCAGAGAGAGAAAAAAGGGACTTGGGACCTTGTTTCCAGGTTTCATGAGCAGATGGGCAGTGGCATCAATCACAAATAATGAATGTGAGAAGGATGTGATGGGTGATGAGTTTGGTTTTAGCTATGTTTGATAGTGAAGTGATTCATATCATCCAGAAGTAAATAATCAGAAACTCCAAGAGAGAGGTCATGATTGGAGATGTAGCCTTGGGATCATCACAGAGTTGATAATCAAAGCCAAACATGGAGGATATCACCAAAGCAGAGAGCACTGAGAGCAGAAGGAGAAGGAATAACATTTAACTCTGGAGGACACATCCTTTAGAAATGTACACAAATGGGAAGGTATCTATAAAGGCTTTTGAGAAACAGCAACAAGACACAGGAGCAAAGAAAGTGTCATACAAACCAAACCAGGACAGTGGCAAGGAGGAAAAGAATAAACAACAAAGATGATTGGGGGAGAAAATGGGGAAGATTTTCCACCAGATTTGACAACTTTGGTACATTGGCAAGAGTAGTTTCAAAAGAGTTCCCAGAGTGAGTGTGTATTAGAGACTGTTGGGAATTATAGTCAGCAAAAGAGTTCAGAGCACAATTGAAGGGATGAGCCCAGGACACATGAATGAACACCTGTGTCACTGAGTTAGAAATAAAGGAGAAGGGAGATACAGGTAGTTGAGAGAGATCTCCCCAGAATGGATTCTCTTTTCTCCATGAAAAAGATGAAAGATTATTGGTTGCCAGTGAATGGGGAAGAAATCCGTTAAGAAAAATGAGCTTGGTATGCAGATTTTATGCATTTGACAAGCATTTACTCAATACCCACAGTGTGCCAGTCAGGGCCAGAAACTGAATTCAAGTTGCTCAAGGTTGTATGACAGAAAAAAGGTTTCAAACAGTCACCAGAAGGCCTTCAGCAAGAACTGACTGGATCACCCCAACCAGGCTAGAGATTGGGCACTGTTAATACCATCAATATGAACAAGTGAATGGAATGAGATTTTCTCTAGCTGTGCCTGGAAGCTAGTGTAGAAGTAAAATGCAGATGCTTACCTGGGTCCAGAGTTGGATATTATGACAAGAGTGCTGCAGAAAGTCAAGAGGAAAAGAGAAATTGGTAACAGAATTAGAGAGTAAGCCAACAGTGAAGTGGGAAGGTATTTATTTATTTATTTATTTTTATTTTTTTTTTTTTTTAAAGATTTTATTTATTTATTTGACAGAGAGAAATCACAAGTAGATGGAGAGGCAGGCTGAGAGAGAGAGAGGGAAGCAGGCTCTCTGCTGAGCAGAGAGCCCGATGTGGGACTCGATCCCAGGACTCTGAGATCATGACCTGAGCCGAAGGCAGCGGCTTAACCCACTGAGCCACCCAGGCGCCCCGAAGTGGGAAGGTATTTAAATGGAGGAAGAAACACAGCCTCTAGAACACAACAGAGGATTCCAAACACTTAGGTCTCAGTGAGCTTCAGGGGAAAGTTGAGGGAGGCAAAGAAGTAAGACTAATTAGGCAATTAGGAGAGGTTTCTTTTATTTAAAGCATGAGATTGCAGCTATGAATTCAGAAGATAAAATGAAAGTAAGTTGCCAAAGTAGATGCAGATGTGATTAGGGAATCAAGAAATGTGAAGGCTAAGGTACTAAAAGCGTGGTCCCGGGGTGCCTAGGTGGCTCAGTTGGTTAAGCGTCTGGCTTCGGCTCAGGCTATGATCCTAGAGTCCTGGGATTGAGTCCTGCATTAGGATCCCTGCTCAGCAGGGAGTCTTCTCCCTCTGACCTTCCCCCTCTCATGCTCTCTCTCTCTCATTCTCTCTCTCTCAAATAAATCTTTTTAAAAAAAGAGTGTAGTGCCCCTGAATTCAGAGAGATGAGCAAAAGTGCAATTCACATGCAGGAGCTGAGTCAAGAAATGCATGATCACAACGGCAAAGACCTCCAAAGAGAAGCACTTTTACATAAGACTAGGTATTGACCTGGAAGTAGAAAAGGAAATGAGAGAAACACAATCCAATCCTGATTCAATGGTATGTAACGTGTAAAAGAAAGGGCAACTTCACAGGTTAAAAGAGGATGAAATAAATAGTGCTATTTTCAAAGACCATGCAGGTTTCCATCATGGAAATATACTGGAAGAAACTTCACGGAAGACAATATTGGAGAGACTGGGGAAGGAAAGGTTGGCGTGGACAGGTAGGAAATGCAGCAGGAAGAAAAGGATGAGAAGAAGATAACACAAGGCTATTTGAGACACAAGTAAGAAGATGGATTCCTAGAGAAGATGGTGTTTTGGGAAGTGGCCAAGATTAACTTTTTTGAGACATTTTGTGAATCGTTGATTTTTTTAAGTTTTTATTTAAATTCCAGTTATTTAACAGACATTGAAATAGTAGTTTCAGGTATACAGTATACTCATTCCACAGGAGCCACCAAGACTCATTTAAATGCAAATGGATTTCTGGTTGGCCAGTGGTTGCAGTGACTGCAAAAGCTTAGGTAGGGAAGCTGTCTACTGAACTCTGGTTCAGTTGGTGGCCAGGAGGGTAAAAAGCACAAGGAAATATTGTGAAAGTTGAGTTCTGGGGAGAAGAAGTTGAGGAGAATTGCTGTGGGAAGGCTGCTAACGGAAGGTACAGGACAAAAAGTGGGTTAGAATGAAGGTGGGGGATGGAGTTTTCTAACTACCTTTCAGTTTCCATTGTAATTAGGATTGGTATTGAAGAGCATGAACATTTCTCATACCCCTACCACTCTGCTTCCTTTTCTATGGATAATGTGACTTATGTGACCAGTCATTTTTCTTTTCAATGGCTTCCAGGAAGCTCAAAAACAAAAGTTTAGCTTGTCACTACAAGCCTTCAAAGCATATGTTTGGAGTAGTAACGATGTGCCAGGCTTCATATTACTCTTACTAACTTTATTTCTTCCTTTCACCAATTTTTATCACTTAATTTTATTTCTTTTAGGCTTGTTTTTATACGATGTCACCACTATGTCTAAGAGGGAGAGTAGGTACAAATAACAAACACAATGGTCTGTGATTATTTCAAACCTTGGACAAGATAATACAAACCTATGAGAAAACATTTGTTACTACAGAACTTTTAAGAATAACAATGATTCTGCAAGTCATATTTGCTGCAAAGTGACATCTTGTATTTACTCTAATTTTGATATTCAGATTGCACAGGCAGTGTTTAGCCTCCAAACTCCTATGGGCTTCATCATTCCAGTGACCATTATTTTAAGTGTCCAAACCCAGAAATTTCTGAGAGTAATAAGAAGCACCACTAATAATTATACCAGGACGATAAGTATATACTGAGACATATGACCACCTTCCACACATACCAACTTTTAAATTCAGGCTTGAGTTCCAAATTGCCCTTGTTCTATAAGGAAAATCCTCAGCTCTGTGAGAGTACTCTTACCATTTTCTATATGAGAATAGCTTTGTGTAAGAAACTGTTCAGTTCCAATGCTATCTATAATGTCTACAGGGCTCTTCTTTCAACAAGGGATTATAAAGCTACTAGTTGTGATTCCTAGGATCTCTCCTGCCAGTCCATCAAGCAACTGGCTACCTCATTACGCTCATGGTGAAATGACCCAGAAGGACGGAAATGGAAGAAAATGAGTGAATGTAGACAGCTGTTCTGTTACCTTTACTGTATAGTGAAATTGGTTTCACTTGATTATACCTATTCAATATGAAAATAAGTCTTGTGTATTTGAAATGCAGTGTAAAATATCATGTGTACCCTGTGGACCAAATAGGATTGAAATCATTTATGTTGAATTATGGCTCCACACGAGCTGTCAGAAAATGATATTCATGGCCATTTTGGTAGACAGGTTTTGTTGGTTTTTTTTTAAAGAGTTATTAAAAGGAGCTTTGTCCTTTTTGGTTTTGTTTTTAACACCAGACAGTTGTAAACCCACTTCCACGTCTCTGGTCACCCTTTAATCCTATCCCTGGCTACCCACCAAAATGTCAGAAAGAAAAATGGAGGGTGCAGTTCCAACCAAATGGAATGAGGAACAAAATAAATTCTGATAGAAATACAGACTGAGGGGCACCTAGGTGGCTCAGTGGGTTAAGGCTGCTGACTTCGGCTCAGGTCATGATCCCAGGGTCCTGAGATCAAGTCCCGCATGGAGCTCTCTGCTCAGCAGGAAGCCTGCTTCCCCCTATCTCTTTCTCTGCCTGACTCTCTGCCTACTTGTGATCTCTATCTGTCAAATAAATAAATAAAATCTTAAAAAAAATCAAGAAATACAGACTGACAAGTTTCTCATCCTCAAGTGGAACCCCCAAAGACTCCCCCTACATGGCAGGGCGTTCCAACTCTGAAAAAAATGGCCCACCCTGAATCAGATTGTATACTAAGTATCTGAGAATAGCACATGGTGGCCAAGCTATCTGACTTTCCTATTCTGTAGTATCTCCTTTCCAGATCATTATGAAGCCATATGCCCTTCAGAAGGAGATGGTTCCAGAGTCTGTGTGAATGCTATGAGTGCTTCTGATCAAAATTCTAATCTGTCTTTTCCTGCCAAGGCAGGTGCCTGAGAGTCACAGTGGGAGAGGGTTAGGAGATTTCTTAATGCAGCTGCAAGTCTATAAAACTGAAGAGGATCTGGTCCAAGAGAAGTTCTAAGAGTGAGTCGCTGTTAGGCCTTGACGGGTGAAATAAAAACCCCAGTTAACTTTTGCAGCTAAACCAGGAGAGGCACAGGACAGTCAGCCTGGAGCAATTCTTAAGATTGACAGATGCCTTTGGTCTACTTACAGCCCTTCTCCTCTCTGGACATCTGTTCACTTTGGTATCCAGTCAAAACCTAGAACTGTTTGGACGAGACACTATGCCATACCCCGTGTGGTCCAGACTGCATCAGTGTAGGGTTCACCCCTTTCTATATCTCGAGTGATCTAATTCTCTGATAACACATCTTAGGCCAATATTTATATAATAAGAAGTAAACCTCCAACAGAATTTATTAGTGATGATGATGATGATGATAAAAGAAGATGTACTTTTTTTTTTAAGTTACAGTTCCTACTATTTAAGAGAAAAAAACAAGCTCTCAATGGAGTAGCTTATGCTAAACCCCATGTCAGTATACCAATACTTAAGACCTCATCTAACTGAAGTTTCAGCACCTTAGAGGAATAAAGTCTTAACTGATCAGTCTGGAATGCCCGGATCAGCACTGGTGAGGCAATCTACCTGCTACATCTCTCTCATCCCCTAAAGGGCAGTGACCTTGACTGAAATTAACTACTCTTTTCCCCCTTCTGCCTATAAAAGCCTCCCATTTTATACAGCTCTTCCTTTCTACTGGCTAGATGAGATGTTGTCTGATTCATGAATTAGTGAATAAAACTAATTAGATGTTCACATTTACTCAATTGATTTTTGTTTTTGAACACTACATATGACCAACTTGTTATAAACTTATATGCATTAGCTTGTTAATGTGAGCTTCCACAACCCCCTGCAAGGGATATTCTGCTATTAAGTCCATTATTCAGATGAGAAAAACTGAAAAGAGGTAAGTGAAAAGATAAGAAGTTAAGTGATTTCCTTAAAGAGATGGGACTGCTACCTAGGCATGCAATGGAATGTTATTCAAATAGGAGGGTTGAAAGCTATCAGCAGTAAAGAGGAGGGCAAGGGACAAAAGCAGGGAAGGACCCTGGGATCATGACCTGAGCTGAAGGCAGAGGCTTTAACCCACTGAGCCAGCCAGGCGCCCCACTTTTTTCCACCTTCTTTTCAACTTTCCAAAGATGGCCTAATCAACATGTAGTTAATTTTATGGACCTGAAGGTTCTGGCATGACATTTACTAGGAAGACATTTTCATCAACACTTCACGCTTATGATTTGTGGGTGTGGGAATGTGCTCCATCCTAGGAATATTTTTCAAAGAAACAAAATAGGTTTCAACTGTTTCTCCATTAGAAAAAGATCATATCAGTATACTGAAAGAAGGCGAAGTAATACAGTGTTCTTTAATTTTTAAATATGGCAGATAATGTAACAAAGCACCAGTTTATTCTACTGTTTTGCACATCACTTACTGGATTTATATTACTGTTCAGAAAATAAGTACATTACCAGAATTTTTTCAAGTTAAAACTCTTGCCTCTGTCAATGTGTAAGTAATCTCTGAATGCATTTCCTGAGGATAGACTGAAACATTAGGTTATTAACAAGAAAAACCTTCCTAACATGGCTCTTATACAACTAAGCAGTTGTATAACTGTTGCCCTAAAATCAATCAGTCTGAAATCATTGTGATTTTGCCTCAACAATTCTATTTCTTTCCCACTTAAAGATCCCACTCCATTCCTTTATTATTATGGTCGTGTAAAACTCTATATGAGAATCAAACATAATTTGGAAAGTTTTATGGAACAAAAATTTGGTGTTTTAGAATTATTACATTACAGACTGCAGCTACTCTATTAACGATGTAAGGAGAGAGCTAGAGCAAAATCCTGGCTTTACTTAAGCCCAAGTATTGAAAAAAACCAGAATGTGGAAGAAGACTGTTGTGTCACTGCTCTACACTGATGTCCTCCTTTAGTATTCTATCTCAGACTAACTGCTCCCCAAACTGGAGACTCAGGCCTTTTTCTTTTACCCACAGCTACAGGGGAAATTTGAATGGGCCTGGCACATAAAAAGAAAATGGTTTAATCATATGAGACTTTATAATAAAAGAGAGAGAGGTAAATTCCAGTTTGTTCAAGAAAATGAGATATATTTAAGATAGGTTTATAAAGGATAATTCATCCTTCCCTGAAAGAGGTTAATAGCTTTGAATGAATGAATAAATAAATAAACAAATAAATAAATAAATAAATAAATAAATAAGAGAAATCCACCACTCACAGGTCAACGTGGCACCTACCCCCAAAGGCTCTCAGCTACCCGGAAGGTGGGTTTTCCTCCAGGTTGGCAATACGCTTTTGAGGGCAGGGTCTATAGCCTGAGAGAAATGTTCTCAAATTCTGGGTTCATCTTTTATATGACTTAAGTAAGTTACTTAATCTGTCCAACCAGAGCCATATATATATAAAATAAGGATGATACTAATGTGTACTGTAGTGAGTTTTTCTGAGGATGAAAAGAGGTGACACATATAGGTGTTTAATACAGTGCATGACATAGAGTAAGCATTTTAAAAGCAGGATCAATTTGTTATTATTTTCCAATGAAGCCCTAGTGCTCAGAAATGTTTGGAAAACCTTTTTGTAAATTTGTAATGCTTATTGGCAACTAATAGTAAGGCTGTACCAAGGTACTCAAACAAATGTACTTAACATTTAATGTAAATACAGGGTTCTATTATTCTCTACCTGTCAAATTTTCTCTAGTTCTGCCAACTTGCTTTTATTACTTTCCTTCACTAAAGTTAATTGTAGACCCATCATACTATACCTGAACAAATTATGACATTCTTTAAAACTTATATGCCAAGGTCTTCATTTAAATGTGAAATTTACAATGCTGCCATTTAACCTAAATATTGTCAGTAAAAGCACCTTTTTCATTTGTTAAAAAGTGAACAGAGGAAAAATTCATGAATTTGAATAAAAGATTCTATGCATCATCATTGTCAGGGATGTTACTCAAGTGTTACAGTGAATGTGATAGAAATAAACATGTGGCAGTATCAAAACATAACATAGCCTGATAGCTGAGGCTATAGCATTAATGGATCAAGAATCATTTAAATTTATCAGTGCAAATAGGTCAAAGACACAGTTTCATTCATCATAGCCACACACTGTATTGACTCTCCGTAAATGAGGTGTACTTGCCAAGTTCAAATACCCAGCCATTTTTCATTTAAGATGTGCAGGATTTTAAAGGCTGTAAACACCTGAGAGGGAGAAATTTTTTCTGGGTGGTCTTGGTAAGAAGAAAGGGGACATAATTAAGAATGACACAGCAAAGGAAAGAAAGGCTGACTTTAATCTGAGAAAACAACTACACCAACAGCCAACTAACTACACCAACAGCCAACGTGATATTACATATCAAAAGGAAGGTGACAAAGACCGATGACACAAAATAATTTGATGAGGCTAAATGAAAACTATGAATTTCTCAAACATCATTAAGGCAAATTTTAGCTGATAGCAAGAGCACTGTAAAATAAGTAGCAGCACACATTTGCTTTATTTTGAAATGTGAAATGAACAGAATAACCAAGAAGGAACATTTATATTTCAGACCATGGCTTTCGCATCAGGCTTAGAAATCTCAGCAAACATAATAACTGAAGAGTGAACCAGGCTAAGGGCCAGCAAGAATCTCAACTTTGCTTTTGCCCCATTCTCTGGCTTAGGGTGGTGAACACCCCAGCCAAATGATACCAGGAAATCAGGGAGATCTTTTTCTAGAACTAATATTTTGGATGCAGAGATCACAAATCGTTCCAAAATTGGCAGGAGAAGTATGAAGAATTTGGAAAGGCACAAGGAGAGCAACACAGCCAGCACCGATGGCTCCAAGAGAAGGGAGCAGAAAGGACTGAAGGACTGCCAGAGGACAGCGGCAAAGGGTGAAAGAAGGAAAGCCACACTTGCCCTGAGAGAAAAGTGCCAGGCATGATGGGAAAGGGCTCTTCCAAAGGGGCCAACAGCAGGAAGATGCCCTTGTTTAAAAGAGAAAGTTGTTCATTCTATTCAGAATGGCTTTTCTCTGCTATTTGGCTCATCCCACCCTTCCCTTTATCTGCCATGATCCGAGGTACAGCTTGTTTAATACTGGAGGGAAAAAATGTCAACTTACCTTTATTTTCAACGCTTTTGGATGTACATAGCAAATGACACAGAGTGGGAATACTGGGAGACAAGGACAGAGAAGATGTGAGGAAGAGCACTGAGTAAGAGGAGGAGAAAGTTTGAGTCTATAGGTACGGTAAAGAGAAGGCAAGAGCGTACTTCAAGAGTATATGGGGAGGGGTCAGGATGATGTGCTGGACTTGGGGAACTCAAGACATTTCCAGATACAAAACATATGGATGACGAAATAAAGAGTAACAATTCCAGTGGCTAAAATGAAGAAGATTTCCCACAGAAAAACTGGAGACTGCTCAAAACAATGGGATTGATCATGTTTGGCTTCCCTTGCAAATGCCCCATTATAAAATGCTATTACTAAATCACCTTGAAGTTCCCATTTTCAAGCTCGGTTAAGCTGAAGAAGAGCTTCCCTACTTTAATTTTAGGGTTCTAACTTCTCAGAGTTGTGAACCGTAGATGGCAACCAGGCCAGCTCTTCTCTGATTCAGAGAAACCATTTTGCTTGATGAGCCAACCCTTCCCTGGGGGCCTCAGTTAAGCAATGTGGTCTAAGACCCATGTATTGCCAATGAGGTGATACCTCAGATGACTGGCCAAGGTCTAGGATTGAGAAGTGCAGATTTCACATCCCATCTCTCCAGGCACTTGAATGAGCAATCACATGAAATCCTGGAACTCTCCTGACACCAATAACAATCTTTGCATTTAGATCACACTTGTGAGCTGGCCAAAGCCATTTACATCAATATTCCCATCTGATTCTCACAGGGAACACAAGAGGGATTATATTTCCTACTTTCCAAGTTAGAATAGGAGCAAGACTCAGAGGATTGATGGGACTTGCCTAAAGTCACACAATTAAGTTCCTCTAATTTTGCCAATGTACAAAACCACTAAAGTAAGTTTTATTTCAAATCATTAAATTATATAGGACTTAAGAAATTTCCAAGAAATTAGATAATGATGAGTATGCTAATATAAGCATAGTATTTGTAAATAATGCAGTCAAATACATTTTGCTTCTTGGGGTTTGTGTATGTAAGAAATGAAGCATAAATATTTGAAAATCTGTATACACTAAATCTATTGAATCTTATTACTACCCCCCAAATCATGCTATTCATAAGAGACTATTTTAGGAAAAAAGTTTCTCCAAGAAGTTTCTGTAGAATTCAAGCTATCCTGTAAATGAGAAAGACATAAGTATTCCACAAATCCAAATGAAGGACTTGTATTTCTTAAAAGAAAAGACCTTTCCTAATAAGAGGGAGGTGTTTAAGCACACAGACACTGGTGCCAGTCTTCCCTGAATTTAAAGTTTGTTTCTGATACTTCCTAGATATTTGATGCTGAGCAACTTAATTATTGCCTCTATCTTCTCATGGGTAAAATGGAGATCAAACATTATTGAGCCACTGGGATATTTTGAGGATTCAACAAGTTAACATCTATAATGTGTTCAGCATCATCTTGATATATATTAAGACCTACGTGAGTAAGTTACCACTATGTCCATCTGCCAAGCACTATACCTTAGATGCATTAGGGTCCTTTCCAATTCACAAAACAACCCCAAGAGATAGGTATTGTTACACTAAGTAGAAGGGAATAAAGCCTCAGAGAAGTAGAGTAACTAGACCCAGGTCACATATTTAGTAAATGGCCCAGTCAAGATGCAGCCTTGTCTCTCAGATCTAAGTTGCCTTGGTATTTCCATTTAGAGAAAGAGTGGTAGAGTCAACACGGCTGCTGTATGTCACCCTTCCTAATACAGACCCATATTTCAGGCTTCAATTCCACAAACCTATAATTACTCATTTTTTTTTTCAATCTTCTCTAGCTTTTATTTATTTTTTATTATGTTATGTTAGTCAACATACAGTACATGTAGTGGTCCATGATTTATTGTTTACGTATAATACCCAGTATTCTATGTAATACATGCCTTCCATAATATCCACCACCTGGCCAACCCATCCGCCCCCACCCCAAACCATCAGTTTGTTTCTTGGAGTCCACAGTCTCTCATGGTTCCTCTCCCCCTGTTTTCCCCCTCTTCATTTTTTCCCTTCCTTCTCCTAATGTCCTCCATGCTATTCCTTATGTCCCACAAGTAAATGAAACCATATGATAATTGACTTTCTCTGCTTGACTTATTTCACTCAGCATAATCCCCTCCAGTCCCTCATTTAAAAGTCATTTTTTAAACAAATGAAGTTTCTGAAAGAAATTAGTATTGACCATAGTTTAAAAAGTCACAAAACAAAATTTGTAACTACATGTGGTGATGGATGTTAAACAAATTTGCTATAGTAATCAATTGATAATACAAATATCAAATCATCACGATGTACACTTGAAACTAATATGATGTTATATGCCAATTATATCTCAATAAAAAGAAAACAAAAGAAGTCACAAAGGTACAAGGTATGCTGCAATTGTACAGGATCTTATATCTGCCAAATTTTTTCATTGAGTATCTCATTTAATTTTTATAGTAAATAGTCATCTGCATTTTATAGTTGGAACATCAGGTTCAGAGATATCAGATCATTCCAGTATTTTTAGGCCATTTATTATAGGAACCATCCTGAATCTGAGTATACAGCTCTTAGCTCTACACACTTCTACCTCTGCTAATTTATACCTGACTTGTGTATTGTTTCTACTTTTCTTTGTTTTGTTGTTATTGTTGTTTTTATTTACAGATTTCTACTTATTTATTTATTTATTTGAGAGAGAGACAGAGATAATGAGAGCTGGGAGGACAGGGAGAAGCAGGCTTCCCACTGAGCAGGAAGCCTGAGTTGGGGCTCGATCTGGGATTATGACCTGAG
The DNA here is from genome assembly GCF_011764305.1 of Mustela putorius furo. Classification (NCBI taxonomy): domain Eukaryota; kingdom Metazoa; phylum Chordata; class Mammalia; order Carnivora; family Mustelidae; genus Mustela; species Mustela putorius. The sequence goes on from NW_025421294.1 coordinate 3,376,144, forward strand.
CCAAAGACAGATGCTTAACTGACTGACCCACCCAAACACCCCTCTACTTTGCTTTGAAAAATGTAATGTGATGCTACTTACCAAAATACAACTCATTGTACCTGAAGTAGGATGTGCCCTATGGAAGCAGAAAAACACCTAACGCACCAGAACCTCTTTAGCTCCATGATGACGATTCCTCACATAGCACAGTTTATTCTTTAAATGGTTTCTCCAGTGAGTGCTAATGGAATATTTAGTGGAAAATAGTGAAGTATTATTAAATAATTATTATTGAGAGAGTTTTTAAAAAGAAACTTTCTTTTATGGGTAACTAAAAATTTTATTTCTGTGTCTACTCACTAGGGATGGTTGCAAATAGCAAAGGAAATAGAAAGATGGCCTTTATTAATTTTACTTCCACTAGTAAAATACACTTTACTTCTGCAAATTAAAAATCTGGTCATCTTCAGTCCTGTTTCTAACCATAAAAGAAGGTAAGAAATTCCTGAATATAGAGTATTTTTCAAGATTCTTGCCTTAAAATACTTTCAGGAACATCAATGTGGAATTAGGGTGTTTTAACAACTTTTCCACAAAACAATGGTGTATCTAGCACTTCCCCCCCCCCCACTCCGCTTGCTATATCCCAGGAAAAAGAACCAAAGGCACTTCTCTGAAATTTTACTCTGAAAAATTTCAAAAGTACCGTTTGTAAACTGCTACTAAGCAGAAAGAGAAAACTGCCAGCTTCAGTTCACATGGGACCTATAAACTCAAGAAATCAAGAGAAAAAGCTTTGCATCCACTGATTTGAGTTGGGTGATGCAACTGAACAATTTCATTGGAAGATTTCAGAGCTGCAGTTCTAAGTAGAAAGTGAAAAATAGATAGCATGTAATGGTATTTATAACTTCTCCAAGAACATTAGACATGTCTTATTTGATACCCTCTTGGGAATGATGCCCTTTTTAGAACTCATTCCAACATCTTCTAAGAAAAAATTGTTTCCAGGACTAACTTCAAAGGGAATCACATAAGCAGATCTTATAAAGCTTTATACCACAAATACATCACAACAGTTAAGTATCTTAAATCATGTATGCTGATATCATTAGCTAGGCAATGAAAGAGGAAATAACCTAGTTTTTCAAGTCTATTCTTTCTTTTTCACAAAGCAGAAAAAAATATATATTATTATCTGTGATTATAACTATTAAGATCAGCACCCTTAGAAATTTTCCATAAGATTTAAATCATGTTTATTTTGTATGGGCCAAAATGGGAGCAGTCGGGGGAGGGTAGGCGGGGAGGGTTCTCTTGAACAGATTCAGTTTAAGTCACTCAGTTTGTGTTTAATTAATGAAGTGGCGACATGTTTTGAAAATAGTTGTGTTTCTAAGTCCCTTAGCCATGTCAAATCCAGGACTTCCTTCTCACCACAGCCATGGTTGAGTGCAAACTCCAGCTCCGTGGATCATAAAATGAGATTTCCATTATGGTGGCTAAAAAACACAGTGTGTCCACCCAAATGACTAACTGTGTAATGAAACAAAGAAGCAAACTATAGGAAAAGTAGAATAGAGACAGTGCTGAACTCAATAACTAGTCAAGTTTGGCCCACCACAATAACCAGCAGATTATTTGAAGCCATTGTTGCAACACTCCTTACATCCTTCAGGAGAAGTCAGGAATAACAAGACTTAAAAGGAGAGGGTCTCCAGAGGTACACCAGCAGTGCCACAGAAGATAGAGAAAACAGAAGGGAAAACACCACTGGGGGAAAACAACAAGAATTACACAGTGCAGTTATTTTATGTTCTATGAAAGAATTATAATATCATTTTCTCAAAATCAGGCCTAATCCATTTTTTTTAAAGATTTTTTATTTATTTCTTTGACAGAGACAGATCAGAAGTAGGCAAGAGAGGAAGGCAGAGAGAGGAGGAAGCAGGCTCCCTGCCGAGCAGAGAGCCCGATGCAGGACTCGATCCCAGAGTCCCTGAGATCTCAGATCCCTGAGATCATGACCAAATGCCCTTTGAGAATATCTGCCTTTAGTGAGTTATAGTTTCCTCCTCCTTCCATCTACCATATTGGTATGAGTCAATGGTGCCACTCTTGGACTGGCAAAAGGGTCTGAATCACTTAAAATCTCTTCCTCACAATCATCTTCTTATCGAGAGGGCATGTACATACACTACCTAATCTTATTTTTAAAACTAGCTATAGCTCAGATGATGTCTCTTTACATATATATTCTCTGTAAACCCTTCCATCTTCTTTTCTAACTCGTGTCTAATTACTTCAGCAAAACTTCTCATCTTATTAGTTGCAAACAGTAATAAAAAGTTCTTGTTTCGGAGTTCTAGGTATATAAAAACATTACTAGCACAACGATACCAAACAACAGGAAAAGCTTTAAGTTTCAAGGGCAGTGAGATACAATAAACATCTATCTTCCAAGCCCTTAAAAGAACTCACAAATTTAAAGTCTTCTCCAAAGTTTCTATCTCTTTCTCTTCCCACTGTTCCCTTAAACACAATTACCTAAACTAACATTTGGCTTTCTCTCTTTTCTTTTATCACTTATTTGACAGAGCGAGAGATAGAGAGAGAGGCAACACAAGCAGGGTGAAGGGCAGAGGGAGAAGGAGGCTCCTCGCTGAGCAGGAAGCCTGATGCAGGGCTTGATCCTGGGTCACCCACGTGTTCCTTGGCTTTCTCTTTTTACTAATATTGTGACAGTATTGCTCTTTTTTCTTTGATTTTACTACAAATGAGCATATTTAACTATCTCACAGCTTAAGCAGACTGTGGATTTGTCTGAAAACAACAATTCTTCATGACATTGTCCCCAGGGGGAAAAAATATACTGGTGCTCCAGATATTTCAACATCAAAATAACTGCCAGAAAGACCTCATTCAAAAGAAGGAAAACAGTGACTTCTGAAAAATCTGGCAAAGTGCACCATGCACTAAGGACTAACAAAATGATAAAGCCAAATGGACTTGCTCTTCCATTAATTGTCATCAAGAGCCACGCTAAAAGGCAACAGGGCAAGTAAATAATGAAGGGTTTAGAGTCAGATGGCTCGTATCAATTTTAGCTCTGCCACATATTAGATGGAAAAACCCAAGCAAGTCACTTACTCTTCTAGTCCCTAAGCCTCTTCATTCCCAAAATAAGGATAATCATAGAACCAGTATAATAAATGTTTGGGATGATGATGATGATAGTGATATCAGACACTAGGATCTCTTCCTCTTTTGTCTCCCCTTAGCAAAGCTTGAATGGCATACCAATGAGCTAAAAAAGGATCTGATTAATATTGTATGTCAATTATATTTCAGTTAAAAAAAAAAAAGACTTCATGACACCTGGATGTATGGTACATGTGGTGAAAAGTAAGTACACTGGGAGACAAAAAAGCCTGAATGACTACTGCTATCATACAAAACTAACAGGATCTAAACTAAAACCAGCTTCACTGGGAATAAAGATGCGTAGACATGCTTAGAAGAGGACAAACTCTGGAAGTCCAAGTGGTTAATGTTACCTTCCTCCTGACAGTAATGCGAACAGTCCTGTTTTATTAAAACAGAGAAGCCCATCAATAATAGCAAAACAAACACTGTTAGGTGACTGACTCTGCATCTTCCCAGAATCTCTCTGCTTCCTAGAATCTTCAGGACTCATGAATCAAAGGAAGTTAGAATATGTGATTCCTAAAGTCCTTTACAGTTCTTAAGTAATGTCATTTTTACAGGGTAAACATCAATGTTCCTCAAGTATTCACCTTAAAAATTATCAAGATGCCAGACATAAGATAGGGGTGGGCACTGACAGCCTCTGTAACATTTTGTTTCTTCATAAATGAGAATAATCTGGAACTAGGGTAAAAAAGTAACATTTGATAAAGACAGGAAGATGAGAACATGGTTATCATTTTACTTTCTGAATTGTCTATATGTTTCAAATATTTGATATATAAGTTAACTAAAAAAAGGGGGGGGGGACACAATCCAGAATGGGCAGAAGCTAACATATAGTCAAGAATAAAAATATAGACATGTCTGTTAACATTTCTATTTTGGTTTCTAGTCATATGCTCTCAATTGAAGGGCTAAGATCTCATCAGAAAGAAGGAGACATAAGGAGGCCAGGTTAGGTGGGGCAGTGTGAGAGGAGGGAAGTGGTTTCACTGTCTGTGGGAGGAATCCCGATCAGATAGAATAAAATGAGTTGCTTAATGAACAGTTTTAATTTCTTCCCAAATAAACCTCTTCATATTCAGCCTCTAACATGCTCTAAAATTGGGGAGCAAATGAAGACTCAATGTGTAAATACCTTCTGTCTAAATCACCTTGGACTCTCCAGGCCTCTCTCCTCTCTCTTCTGTGGCCATGGCCACAGAAACAGAGAACAGAAAATGAGACTATACGTATACTTCTCCAGGCTCATCAGGCTACAACAGGGAACACCACATGAGGGGGGTTGGGGGAGGCTTCAATAATGTGATATTGGAGAGCTACTCAGGATATCCTGCTTAAGTATATGGGCTTAAGGGTAAATCCACTCTGGATAACCATTCTTTAGTGTTACCCTCCAGGATTAGGCTGTTAATGCATTCTATCATCTTACCTAATAAACATAAATAAGCAGTGATGATTCACATTCCTTTTTGTATTGGAATATTTTACTTTCTTCAAGCTCTAGTTGAGGGATTCTCAAACCTAGGATGAATGCCAGAATTATCTGTGGAAAACTTTTCAAATATATAGTCATAAGGTTCCTTCCCTCAAACACTGGATCAGAGTCTCCCCACTTGGGGGAAAGCTATCTGAAAACTGAAACCAGGTTCCCCGATTTCTAGACAGTCATTCTTTTATATCTTATAGCTTTATTGTTTATCTCCAAAGCTTGGAGCCCATACACCTGCCTAAAGTTAAATTTGTTTCTAAATCTCTACCTGGAGACCCAGAAAATAAATGATTAGGAGGGAGATAACTCATGTGTCCAGTAAGCAGAGTGACAACAGGCCATGGCCACAGAAACAGAAAACAGAAAGTGAGACTATACATAATCCATGAAGGCTGGCTACTGACTCACATCTGGATTCTGCACAGATTTCCACTTTGGCCATTTATTGGTTGTATGACCTTGGGCAAGTCACTCATTTTCTATTTCTTCCTCAAATGGGGATAAAAATGGCACCCACTGTTTAAGTTGTTACAGGGATTAAATAATTTAAAACCGTAAAAAAAATTTCTAAATGCCTGGAACGTAGTAAGCACTCACTAAGTGTCAGCCATGAGAAACATTTATTTATCATGCTAGTCTACTCCTTGGCCTGAGTGATCTTACCTATAGCAAACCCTTTTTCTTGCAGATATGCAAGACAAATCACTCTACAATTCCAGTCATCCTTCTGATGCATGGTTTGCACTTTCTGTACTTTTTATAGGATATATGCACCTATTGGTGGCAGAGACCAAACCAACTAAAAAGATAAAACCAAGTAAGCCTCAAAAATCCAAAAGGAAAGAAGGAGCAAGATAGCAGAGGAGTAGGAGAGAGAGAGATATCATCTGGTCCCAGTAGTTCAGCTGAACTGCTAGTTATCAAACCATTCCAAACACCTACGAACTCAACAGGAGATAGAAGAGAAGAAAACCAGGAGTTCTAGGAACAGAAAATCAACCACTTCCCGAAAGGTAGGACATGTGGAGAAGCGAACCCAAAGCAACAGGAAGATAGACTGAGGGGGAAGAGGCTGGCTCCCAGCAAGTGGTAGAGCAGCAGAGCACAAAGTCAGAAATTTTAGAAGTCTGTTCAACTGAGGGAAATCGCTCCAGAGGCTAAACACGGAGTGGAGCCCTCGAGGGGACAGGGTGGTCTCAGGACTCACGGGGTCATAGAAAGACCAGGGATGTCTGAGTGTGGCAGAGATGCCAGGTATCAGAGTAGGAAAGCCATCTGAAGAAATGGAGCTGAGAAGTGAATTCTGAGCTTGGGGTTACCTTAAACAGTGATCTGAAACAGTCAGGCCACTGCTCTTCAGAAAGGGACCCCACAAGTGGAAGATCCAGGGACACCCTATCCTTCCTCCTCCAGGAAGAGTGGCAGGGGAGTGCACTTCAGGAATCTTCTGAGTTTGGAGGCTCCAAACAGGGCTGTGCACCAGAGATAGAAACTCTCAGGCACAGGATGGGTGAGCTCAGAGTGCGGCTAGAGATGAGGAAGAGGGAGGGACTGACTGCTTTTCTCTGACGGCGCACTGAGCCGTAGGGCTCTGAGCTATAGGCTCCTCCAGACTGGAACTTGGGAGGCCACCATTTCCCTTCCAGTCCTCCAAAGCTGTACAGAAAGTGTTCAGGGAAAAAAAGCTGCCAAACCAAGCAGATTGCTCAGCATGGCCCCTGGCAAGACCAGTGCAATTCTGACTTGCACAAAGACATTTGAGAATCACTGCAACAGGCCCTTCCCCCAGAAGATCAGCAAGAACATCCAGCCATGATCAAGTTTACCGATCAATGAGAACTGCAGAATGCCAGAACTAGCACATTTAATTCATGGCTTTTTCCCCATGATCCTTTAATCTTTCAAAGTTAAATTTTTTTTAATTTTATTTTATTCCTATTCTATATTTTCTCATTTTTCCCTTTCCTATTCTAATGTTTTTAAACTATTTTATCGTATCAAATTTGAAAAATTGTTTTTATTTTCATTGTAATAGCATCCTTTCATTGTATTTAACCTTATTTCTTGTACATACTTTTTTTTTTCCTTAAAATTTTGGGCTAAAATTTCTTCTAATAGATCAAAATAGACCCTAAATATAGCACATACCTTTGTTCTATTCTTCAGCCAGAACACATTCTTTCCTATTTTTTTTCTTTTTTTGACCAACTTCTTATCAATTTCTTTTTTAGAATCTTTTTTTAATTTTCCTTTTTACATCCATATCCCATCCCTTCATTGTGTTTACCCTTATTTTTGTGTATATATGTTTTCCTTTCTTTTAAATTTTGGGAGGTAGTTTCTTTAAACAGACGAAAATATACCCAAAATCAAGTGTGTGGCTGTGTTCTATTTGCCCGTCTAATACACACCCCCCACACACACACACACATATTTTATAAGTTGATATAATATATCAACATATATATATTTTTTCTTTTTTCCCCCTTTCTTCTCTCCTCAGTTTCATATATCTTCTGATTTGGTTAGTGTATATTTTGGGGGGGTCCTTGGTTACCCTTTTAGTATTTTGCTCTCTCATTCATCTATTCTTATCTGGATAAAATGACAAGGCAGAACTCATCACAAAAAACTCATCACAAAACTCATCACAAAAAACTCATCACAAAATTCATCACACACACAAAAAAAAGAACAAGAGGCAGTACTGATAGCTATGGACCTCATGAGTACAAACATTGGTAATATATAAGAACTATAGATCAGAATGACAATTCTCAAGGTGCTAGCTGGGCTCAAAAGAGGCATGGAAGATATCAGAGAATCCCTTTCTGGAGAAATAAAAATCGCTTTCTGGAGAAATAAAAGAAATAAAATCTAACCAAGTTGAAATCAAAAAAGCTATTAATGAGGTGAATAGAAATGGAGGCTCTGGGGTGCCTGGGTCGCTCAGTGGGTTGAGCCACTGCCTTCGGCTCAGGTCATGATCTCAGGGTCCTTGGATTGAGCCCTGCATCAGGCTCTCTGCTCAGCAGGGAGCCTGCTTCCCCCTCTCTCTCTGCCTACTGCTCTGCCTACCTGTGATCTCTCTCTCTGTCAAATAAATAAATAAAAATCTTTTTTAAAAATGGAGGCTCTTACTGCTAGGATAATGAGGCAGAACACAGAATTAGTGATATAGAAGACCAAATGACAGACAATAAAGAAGCTGAGCAAAAGAGAAACAAACAACTACTGGACCACAAGGGGGAGAATTCCAGGGACAAGCGATATCATAAGATGAAACAATATTAGAATAATTGGGATCCCAGAAGAAGAAGAAAGAGAGAGAAGGGCAGAAGGTATATTGGAGTGAACTATAGTAGAGAATTTCCCTAATAAGGCAAAGGGAACAAGCATCAAAATCCAAGAGGTGCAGAGAACCCCACTCAAAAATCAATAAAAATAGGTCCACACCCTATCATCTAATAGTAAAACTTACAAGTTTCAGTGACAGAGAAAATCCTGAAAGCAGCTCGGGACAAGAGGTCTATAACATATATAGAGCAAGTATTAGATTGACAAGAGACCTATCTATAGAGACATGGCAGGCCAGAAAGGACTGCCATGATATATTCAGGGCACTAAATGAGAAAAATATGCAGCTAAGAATACTATAACCACCTAGGCTGTACTTCCAGGACAAAAAAAAAAAACAGGAATTGCAAACATCAGTCTGCCCCTACAGGAAATATTGAAAGGAGTCTTCTAAGCAAACAGAGATCCTAAAAATAACAGACCAGAAATGAACAGAGACAACATACAGACACTGTACAGGCAACACAATGGCACTAAATTCCTATTGTTCAATAGTTACCCTGAATATAAATGGGCTAAAGGCCCCAGTCAAAAGACACAGGGTGGAACGAATAAAAAAAAAAAAAATCAATATGCCCTCAACAAGAAACTCATTTTAGACCCAAAGACACTTCCAGATTTGAAGTGAGGGGGTGGAAAACAATTTACCATGCTAATGGACATCAGAGGAAAGCTGGGGTGCCAATCCCTTTATCAGATAAATTAGATTCTACGTCTAAGAATATAATAGATGAGGAAGGACATTATATCATTTGTAAAGGGTCTGTCCAAACAGGAAGATCTAACAATTGTAAATAAGCCCCTAACATGGGAGCAGCCAATTATATAAACCAATTAATAATGAAATCAAATTAACATATTGACAATAGTTCAATATTAGTAGGGGACTTTAACACCAAACTCACTGAAATGGACAGATCATCCAAGCAAAAGAACAACAAGGAAATAAAGGTCTTATGTGACACACTGGACCAGATGGACATCACAAATATAATCACATTAGAATACACATTCTTCTCTAGTGCACATAGAACATTCTCCAGAATAGATCATATCCTGGGTCACAAATCAGGTCTCGACTGGTACCAAAAGATCGGGATCATTCCCTGCATATTTTCAGACCAAAATGCTCTGAAGCTAGAATTCAATCACAAGAGTAAATTTGGAAAGAACCCAAGTACATGAAGGCTAAAGAGCATCTTACTGAAGAATAAAAGAGTCAACCAGGAAATTAAAGAATTGAAAAAATTCATGAACAAATGAAAATGAAAACACAACAGTTCAAAATCCTTGGGACACAGCAAAGGCGGTCCTGAAAGGAAAGCATATAGCAGCAATACAAGCCTTTCTCAAGAAACAAGAAAGGGGGGTGCCTGGGTGGCTCAGTGGGTTAAAGCCGCTGCCTTCAGCTCAGATCATGATCCCAGGGTCCTGGGATCGAACCCCACATCGGGCTCTCTGCTCAGCAGGGAGCCTGCTTCCTCCTCTCTCTCTGCCTGCCTCTCTGCCTACTGGTGATCTCTGTCTGTCAAATAAATAAATAAAATCTTAAAAAAAAAAAAAAGAAACAATAAAGGTCTCAAGTACACAACCTAATCCTACATGTAAAGGAGCTGGAGAAAGAACAGCAAAGAAAGCCTAAACCCAGCAGGAGAAGAGAAACCATAAAGATCAGAGCAGAAATCAATGAAATAGAAATCAAAAGAACAGTAGAAAAAATCAATCAAACTAGGAGCTGGTTCTTTGAAATAATTAAGATTGTTAAATCCCTGGCCAGACTTATCAGAAAAAAAAGAGAAGGGACCCAAATTAATAAAGAGGAGAGATCACAACCAACACCAAGGAAATAAAATTATAAGAACATATTATGAGCAACTACACACCAGCAAATCTGACAATCTGGAAGAAATGGATGCATTCCTAGAGACATACAAACTACCCAAAACTGAACAAGGAAGAAACAGAAACCTGAACAGACCCATAACCAGTAAGGAGATTGAAACAGTTATCAAAAATCTCGCAACGAACAAGAACCCAGGGCCAGACGGCTTATTAGGGGAATTGTACCAAACATTTAAAGAATTAATACCTATTCTGCTGAAACTGTTCCAAAAAATAGAAATGGAAGGAAACTTCCAAACTCATTTTATGAGGCCAGCATTACTTTGATCCCAAAACCAGACAAAGAACCCATCAAAAAGGAGAATTACAGACCAATATCTTTGATGAACACTGATGCAAAAATTCTCCCCAAAATACTAGCCAACAGGATCCAACAGTACATTAAAAGGATTAATCACCACGACCAAGTGGCATTTATTCCTGGGCTGCAAGGCTGGTTCAACATCCGCAAATCAATCTCTGTGATACAGTACAATGATAAAAGAAAGATCAAGAACCATATGACACTCTCAATAGATGTAGAAAAAGCATTTCACAAAGTACAGGATCCTTTGTTGATCAAAACTCTTCACAGTGTAGGGATAGAGGGTACATACCTCAATACCATCCAAGCCATGTATGGAAAACCCATAGCAAGTATCATTCTCAATGGAGAAAAACTGAGAGCTTTTTGCTTAGGTCAGGACCACAGCAGGGATGTCCACTACCACCACTGTTATTCAACACAGTACTAGAAGTCCTAGCCTCAGCAACAAAACAACAAAAAGAAATAAAAGGCGTCTGAATCAGCAAAGAAGAAGTCAAACTATCACTCTTTGGAGATGATATGATACTTTAAGTGGAAAACCCAAAGACTCCACTCTAAAAGACTCTACTGCAAAACTGCTAGAATTCATACAGGGATTCAGTAAAGTGTCAGGATATAAAATCAATGCACAGAAATCAGTTGCATTTCTATACACCAACAACAAGACAGAAGAAAGAGAAATTAATGAGTCAATTCCATGTACAATAGCACCCAAAACTATAAGATACCTAGGAATAAACCTAACCAAAGAGGCAAAGAATCTGTACTCAGAAAACTATAAAGTACCTATGAAAGATATTGAGGAAGACACAAAGAAATGGAAAAACATTCCATGCTCGTGGATTGGAAGAACAAATACTGTGAAAATGACTATGCTACCTAAAGCAATCTACACGTTTAATGCAATCCTATCAAAACACCATCCATTTTTTTCAAAGAAATGGAAAAGATAATCCTAAAATTTATATGGAACCTTAAAAGACCTCAAATAGACAGAAGAACATTGAAAAAGAAAACCAAAGTTGGTGGCATCACAATTCCAGACTTCAAGCTCTATTACAAAGCTGTCATCATCAAGACAGTATGGTATTGGCACAAAAACAGACACATACATCAGTGGAAAGAATAGAAAGCCCAGAAAGAGAGCCTCAACTCTATGGTCAACTAATCTCTGACAAAGCAGGAAAGAATGTCCAGTGGGAAAAAGTTTCTTCAACAAATGGTGTTGGGAAAATTGGACAGCCACATGCAGAAAAATGAAACTGGACCATTTCCTTAAACCACACACAAAAATAGACTCAAAATAAAAGAAAGACCACAATGTGAGACAGGAATCCATCCTTGATGAGGACAGAGGCAGCAACCTCTTCAACCTCAGCCACTGCAACTTCTTCCTATAAACATCGCCAAAGGCAAGGGAAGGAAGGGCAAAAATGAAGTGTTGGGATTTCATCAAGATCAAAAGCTTTTGCACAGCAAAGGATACAGTAAACAAAACCAAGAGACAACTGACAGAATGAGAGAAGATATTTGCGAATGACATGTCAGATAAAGGGCTAGTATCCAAAATCTATAAAGTACTTCTCAAACTCAACACCCGAAGAACAAATAATCCAATCAAGAAATGGGCAGAAGACATGAACAGTCATTTCTTCAAAGAAGACATTCAGATGGCCAACAGACACATGAAAAAGTGCTCCACATCACTCAGCATCCAGGAAATACAAATCAAAACCACAGTGAGATACCACCTCACACCAGTCAGAATGGCTAAAATTATCAAGTCAGGAAATAACAAATGTTGGCAAGGATGCAGAGAAAAGGGAACCCTCCTACACTGTTGGTGGGAATGCAAGCTGGTATAGTCACTCTGGAAAACAGCATGGAGGTTCCTCAAAAAGTTGAAAATAGAGTTACCCTATGACCCAGCAATCACACTATTGGGTATTTACCCTAAAGATACAAATGCATAATCTGAAGGGGCACATGTACCTGAATGTTTATAGCAGCAATGTCCACAATAGACAAACTATGGATTAAACCTAGATGTCCATTAACAGATGAATGGATAAAGAAGATGTGTTATATATCTAGAATGGAATACTATGCAGCCATCAAAAGAAACGAAATCTGGCCATTGCAATGATGTGGATAGAACTAGAGGGTATTCTGCTGAGCAAAATAAGTCAATCAGAGAAAGACAATTATCATATGATCTCTCTGATATGCGGAATTTGAGAGGCAGGACAGGGGATTGTGGGGGTTAGGAAGGGAGAAAATGAAACAAGATGGGATCAGGAGGGAGACAAACCATAAGAGACTCTTAATCTCATGAAACAAACTGAGGGTTGCTGAGGAATAGGGGGTTAGGGATAGGGTGGCTCGGTTATGGACATTAGGGAGGGTATGTGCTATGGTGAGTGCTATGAAATGTGTAAGCCTGATGATTCACAAACCTGTATACCTGGAGCAAATAGTACATTATATGGTAATGGAGAGAAAAAAAAAAAAACTAGATTGATAGAGATAATAATATGGCTGTGGGTGGTAGATGAGGGCACAGATGAAACAAGATTAGCCAAGAGTTGGCCATTTAAAAAAAATTTTTTTAAATTTATTTGACAGAGAGAGGGAGAGAGCAAGCACAAGCTGGGGGAATGGCAGGGAGGAGAGAAGCAGGCTTCCCACTCAGCATGGAGCCCAATGTGAGGCTCAATCTCAGGAGCAGGGATCATGAACTGAGCCGAAGGCAGATGCTGAACCAACTGAGGGTACCCTGAGAGTTGGCCATTTCTGAAGCTGGGTAATAGGGCCACAAATGGTGGTTCATTACATTGTTCTATGTCTACAATAAAAGTTTTGTTTATCTTAAAAAAGAAAAACTTTAAAAGGACCTCATCAAGGTTGTACCAGGATAGTCTTTCCACCATGTTGACTATTTGCTTGGATTAGGAGCTAAAAAAACATGATCAATACCAAGACTGCATAATCCCATCAAATATCTCCCTGGAAGCAGCAGTAAATGTATAACACTACTGCTTCCATTCATGCTTAATCATTTTATAGCTGGGCTAAAAAAAATGAGTTTTAAAAACATATTGCTAAACTTTAAAATATCTTTGGTTCTTGGGTTGGAAAAACAGAACTAGAATGATGCTTTATGCATGAGCAAAAATATAGTCATACCACAGACGCATAAATGTCACAAAAACTCTGTCTCATATGTAATGTTACTTATGCTAAAAGAAAAAAATTCTCACATTCTGCCAAATCTCCGAGGCTACAATATCTTGGACAATCGTCATGAGATCCTCTCAGAGGAGAGAGGCAGGAGAGACAGGGAAATTACAAAGCCAGGGAAGATATTGCACAAGTAATATAGAGGTGGAAAGGACCAGAAGGCATCAGCTGGCCCAACCTCAGTGTCAAATGTGGGCAAACTACAGCAGGGAAAGGAATCTGTCTCACAAGGTCACTGAGATAAATGGGGGCTCATGTGGAACTGAGGTCTGAATTGCCTGATCCTAGTCTAATGCTGTTTTTACATTACTTTTTATACAAGAAAAAGAGGAATACAATTATGACTTACATGCAGTATCTTAGTTATATATCTTTGTAACTCTTGTCATTAATAAAGAGGAAAAGAAGGGAGATTTTAGTGAATTATGCTTTACATTTCCTATTCTAAAGTAAAAATTATGCATTTGAGCAAAATTAGACAATACAAGACTAGAAACAAGAATATCACTACCAAAACAAGCATTAGACCCACCACCTCATCACAGCTACTCTTAATAGGTTGGTATATTTCTTTCTAGTTTTCTATTTCTTCCATCATTTTTATGTATTTGTAGCTAGAGTATATACATAAAGGAGAATTTTCATTTTGAAATAACAGTGTAACATAAGGGCTTTTCTGTTTTAAAAATACACTCCTAGGGAAAACTGGAAAACAAAAATAAAGTTAACTGTAATGAAATTCAACTTAACTAAAATTGGTAAAATTTCTAAATAAAATTTAAATCACTGTTAAGATCGGATCATTGCTATACAATCTTTCTTATCATTGCTCAATGTGGTTTCCTATCCCCTCCATTTTCTTCATAGACACCTACTCTACTCTATAAATTACAGGCCTTGATTGACTTTGGAGCTCAGGGTATCAAGGCAGCAGAGGACAGAAGAGGAATTAGCAAAGGAGTTCAACCTATGACCTCTCCCTTACCTCCTGCTCAAGTCCCAGCCAGGCCCAGCAAGTTCAGGTGGAGGAAGAGATTCCAAGCTTATAGCAAAGGAAGAGAACAATCCAGAGAAGGAGAAACAGTTCATGGTGAGGTTCTGACCACAGGTGGACAATATATCTCAAGGAGAAGACCTACCAAAGAAGCCACGGTCAAGTGGGTGAAATCCAAAGTGGGAGAATGGAAGAAAAAATAATGGGAAAAAGAGAGAAATACTAAGAAAAAGAAAGAAAACAAAAGAGATTGACAACAGTACTCAGAAAGATAAAGTGGGATATTTGTTTCTACCTCTTCTTCTGTGACTTTAAAAACATTACTGCCCAGAGTAATGGTGAATTTTGTGACAAATTTTCTCTCTACAGCTGATATTTGGCTTGGCTCCTCCATGCTGTTTTCATATTTCACTTAGGACTTTGTCTCTGACCACAGCCCAGTCCATCCCCAAATGGTGGAGTCCTGTGATTGTTAACTTAGCATGTCCTATCCTCTTCTCCTGCTGGCTGGAACAAAGCTTGAGAGAGCCAATGGTTGAAACAATGGCATGACAGGTGTATAAAGTTTATAGATATATTTGAAAGAAGGTTCCGAGGTTTCATATCCCTCAGTTTTTACAATGACATTTTTACCTTCTTCTAAAAATCAGATTTTGACTTTAGGAAAGATTAACCATCATTTCAACTGATTGGCTATAGTATCATCTACTCAGTTCAAATTTGCATTGTTTTCCTTGACATCTTTTCTACAGCAGAATAAACAACCTGTTTAGTTTTCTAGTGGGGTAAACTCATAAATACTGAGTTTAGAGTTCTGTATTTAAGTATCACTTTAGGTAAGAAAAGAGGGAAAGGAGTTATTAACTTACAACTGTTAAAATAACAAACCATATATTCTTGGGTTATATTTCTAGGGTGAATTTAACACACTTATGAAAACTTTTATAAGTAGAACACTTTTATAAAATTACAGATTCATAGTGATTCCTTCTAAGAACTTACCCTTTTAGACTTTTGCCCTCAATTGTCACATTTCTAGAGGAAATATTAAACAACCCACCATATCCTCCATTTTCCTATACAGTAACAACTTAACTAGGAGATCAGACATAGCAAAAAGGGTGTCTACTAAATGCTCCCATCAAATCCACTTTCCAAAGTTGAATGAAAGAAACCTTAAGAAGGTCCTCTGAGCCAGGGCCAGAATGCCACAAAAGCATATTTTGTATTAAAGTGAGCTTGCCAAGAATCTATTCTTTCAGAGTTTCTAGGCAGATGCCAGCCACAGCCTCATCACCGGACCAACAGCCTCGCTATTCCCCGGTGCCAAGACACCGCCCAGCAGAATCTGCCAGGGTGTCTGAGATTCCACCAAAAACACATTCCCTAAGGTTAAGACATTGCCTGTTCCTAAATAACCTCTTCCTAAACTAATCCAAATGTTAGGGAAGATAATATAATATTATTTATCTGCAAGACCATTTTGTAAATGTTGTCCTGCCTTTTTTCTATTCTGACTAGAAAAGATTCCTGGGGTATTTGTTTCTACCCCCTGGTAGCTAAGTGAGTGTTCACAGTTTATCTTTCTGAGCACAGTTGATTTCATTTATAAAAATATGAGAAAATATTTCTCTTTCCAGATTACTGTATAGATTCATTCACTGATTCATTTTAAAACATTTATTAAGAACTTGGTGCCAAACAGTCTTCCAGTAGTTGAGGACACAACAGTGCACAATACAGGTAATAGCCATGCCTTCTTGGAGCAGACAACAGTGGGGGAGGGATCAAGATTCAAGGAGACAGACAATAAACAAATAAATATATAGTTGCCTGCTGATAAGTGCCAAAGAGATTCCATTTCTATACTGGGTGTTAGTAATGGCCTCCAGCTGGTCATGCAGATATCTGATGGAACAGCCTTTCTGGCAGAGGGAACAACAGGTGGAAAGGCTCTTTCCACATGTTGCAGGAATGTGTTTGTATATTCACACAACAGTGAAGACACCAAAGTGGCTGAAGCAGAGTGAGTGAGAGAACAGGATCAGGTCAGAAAGTCAGGGGTTCTGAGAATCATGTAGGGCCCTGTAAGCCAGTATAAGGGCTTTGGGTTTTACTCTTTATGATATGTAGCCTCTGCACATTCTAGCAAAGGCAGGACATGGCTGCCTTCTGTTGTAAAGAATGACTGTATCTCTCAGACTGTGACTAAACTTCCCAGGCAAGGACAGAAACAGGGAGTCTATTTAGGAGGCCAAGTCAGCAAACCAGGAGGAAGGTGGTGATGACTTGGCCAAGGAGGTTTGCAGCAGCTGGATTCTGGAGATGCTGTCCAGGTTGAGAGGGCAGGACCTGCTGATGTGTTGGAAGACATAAATGAAGGAGAATGAAGACTAACATTAGCACAGGTTCTATACATGCTAGCTTCCTTCCATTCCTCCCTTCCTAATAGACACTTGAGAGGACATGCTGTTGAAAGGAGGAATTTGGAGGGATGAGAGGAAGGACTGGTAATGAGAGGTCAGAGCATGGGCTTGGGCACAAAGACTTGGCTGGTTGGTTGTCTCTTCAAAGTAGAACAAGGTCTTTGAAAGCCAGTTAGGAGGATCCTTTGCTTTCCACATCTCACCCCTAGCATCATTACCCTGAGGCACGGAAATGGAGCAGAAGCCAGTCCTGCTACAAGGGACATCCAGGGACCTCTGAATTAATGCCAGTCTTGATAAACCTGCATGCGGAGGGAAAACATGTTTTAAATACTGATCAGGTTTTAAGGTCTTAATCAAGTCTCATCAATGCTTAACTCTTCATCTCTCCTAAATATCTGTACTTACGCATCAATGGCACCAGACAAAACCTAGAACTCCAGTGCAGCTTAAGTGAAAATGGGGAATTGAGAGAACCAGAAATAACTGGGATTTATTTTAAATTCCCAGATAAAAGAAGGCTTAAATGATAATGTGAAAAGAAAAAATAAGCTGTATTCCATCCATGGTACAATGTAGTGGAATGAGATGAGGCCCACTACAATATCAATGCCCTAATGTTAATATCTACTCTAGTAGTTTAATAGTCATCATTTTCTCCTATAAAATATATTTGAATTATATTTTATAAGTATTTCTTATTAATTTATTTATGCTTGACTATACTTCAAAGCTCCAACTCCAGCAGGGTAAAATAATTTAACTACATAGGACAATCATACCGAAGTAAACCATCTAAAGCCTTGAAAAAGGTGGGCATCATAGGCAGGGAGCTCTCTTCCTGGCCCTGTTCTATGGTAGGGCTTGTGCAGCCCAAGGGAGACCAGACATCTGAACATGGTGGCAGGCTAGCAAAATAGGACAGCCTTTATAACCCTGGTGTTTCTTTCTCTGATACAAGATAGCAAAGAAAAAGGAGTCTCTTCTTTTCCTTCAAGTTTCTGACAATTTTGCCCTGTTGTGTTGATAACAAGTCTCAGGCAGAATTCTGGATTTCTGCTATAGTTTCTCTCTGGGCACATATTTAGGAGAGAAACTAAATCTTGCAATACTTTTTGTACCTTCAGTGCTCTGGGGGTTTCTCACTCCCAAAACTTAAGAAAGGTTTCATTTCATTTCCTTCTCAACACTGGTCTCAGCCATTCCATGAGCTTACTATACTTC
Source organism: Mustela putorius furo (assembly GCF_011764305.1). NCBI lineage: Eukaryota > Metazoa > Chordata > Mammalia > Carnivora > Mustelidae > Mustela > Mustela putorius. The sequence goes on from NW_025421294.1 coordinate 3,394,278, forward strand.
AAAACCTATTTCTAACAGCCAGAAATCACTTGAGATGAGAATGAGAGTCTTTGAAAAGCAGAGGGTTTCTAGAAGCCAAAAGCTTTAGAAGAGAAAAGTGAAGCCAAGGGAGGCTGGGTAATTGCTCTCGGCTATGAGAGGAGGAAAAAAAGAAAACAACACGAGCACGGGCAAACCAAGTTTTCTTCAACTTTACAAAGTGTTCAGGTTACACATTGTACAATTCTATTTTTATAACATCTTTGAAAGGATAGTGTTTAGAAATGAAGGGCAGATGCGGGGCTGCAGAGGTTTGTAAGGAGCGCTGGAAGGAGGTGGCTGTGATTATACAAGGGCACCATGAGAGATCCTTGCTCTGCTGGTGGGAATGATTTGGAATCTTGACTGAGGTGGGGAACATGCCAACTTAAACAGGGGACAAAACTGTGTTGAATTCAATACACACACACATACACACACACACACAATGCAAGTAAAACTGAGGAAATCCCTAGGATTTCTGAATTCTATCAATACCAATGTCCTGACTAAGGGAAACAAGCCAAGTATACAAGGGATTGCACGTGTTATTTCTTACAACTGTGTGTAAATCTACAATTGCCTTGCTAAACACTTCAATTAGAGAAAAAGGGCTGAATGGGCAGTCTTTAAAATTGCATGCATGATACAGAGACAGACAAGACATTGCAGAAAAATTGACAAAGAGCATATTTTCCAGCAAACAATGATGAATAAAAAGTAATGAAAAATATCTAGCCAATAGTTAGACAAAAATTAAGAGAGTAAAACATCATCTTCACCTATCAAGAGTTAACATCAAAATAAAAAGATGTGGTGAACATGTAATAAGACTTATACTCCCATACGAGGATACAAGGAATAGAAATGGGTGAAATATTTTTAAAAAGTCACTTAATAGTTTTGTACAAATGATACATGCTTGTTATTTGAAATTAAAGAAATAAGGAACAGTAAAAGAAGAATGAAAAAATCATTTACATTTGGTAAACATTTCAGACTATTCTTTATGCCTATAATCAAACAAATAAAAATAACAATTAAAAACTACATTATAGGGACGCCTGGGTGGCTCAGTTGGTTAAGCAGCTGCCTTCGGCTCAGGTCATGATCCCAGCATCCTGGGATCGAGTCCCACATCGGGCTCCTTGCTCGGCAGGGAGTCTGCTTCTCCCTCTGTCTCTGCCTGCCATTCTGTCTGCCTGTGCTCGCTCTCGCTCCCTCTCTCTCTCTGACAAATAAATAAAATCTTTAAAAAAAAAACAAAAAACAAAAAACTACATTATACATGATTTTTAAATAAAAGTATTTAATATAGATTTCCCTGAAGTTAGCAAAAGAATATAACTGTCTTGAAACTGAAGGAACTGCTAAATGTCCAGTAAGTTTCTTTACAACAAGCAATATTATTTCTTAAGAGCTTTCTCCAAATTTAAAAGATTATGTAAAAACAATCTGAGGGTTTTGAAGGGGCGGGGGTGGGAGGTTGGGGGAACCAGGTGGTAGGTATTAGGGAGGGCATGTATTGCATGGAGCACTGGGTGTGGTGCAAAAACAATGAATACTGTTACACTGAAAAGAAATAAAAAATTTTTTAAAAAATGAAAAAAAATAAAAGAGAAAAAAAGATTATGTAAAATTGTTATGTCTCAATGTTTTTTTTTATTTTTTTAAATATTTTTCTTTATTTACTTGAGAGAGAGAGAAAGGGACAACATGAGAGGGTTGAGGATCAGAGAGAGAAGCAGACTCCCGCTGACAAGAGGGAGCCCAATGTGGGTCTCAATCCCAGGACTCCAGGATCATGACCTGAGCTGAAGGCAGTCACTTAACCAACTGAGCCACTGAGGTGCTCCTCAGTGTGTATTTTTAATATGTGTTTATTAATAGCTATCTAATTCAATTTTCAAGTAATAAAATCCAGTCAACTCTATAATAAAAAACAGGAGTCTAAAAAAATTCATAACCAAGCACAAATGTCCCCATCCTATCTTTTATACACATAAAACACTTTAAAACATAAACTTACTGGTAGGATGAGTTTCCAAGAAACAAGTAATAATGGAATGCTAAGCTACAAACAATGAATATACCTATATGGGGCTGTAGCTAATAGCTATTATAGCAATTTTTAATATAAAGAATTTATTCATGTATTCAGATTATTAGCCTGTCTCCTTCTTCCTGAATTACCTGTCCAATGAAGATCTGACTTTGTAGTTTAATCACATACTGTCTTACATACAATCAATTACTATGGTACTACTATATTTTAGCTTGCCCCATGGTTTTCTTCTATAACGTTCCCCCCAGATTTCCAATTGCTTCTTTTTTCTTGTTTATTAGATAGATAATAATATTCACCCATTACTAAAAAACTTCCAGGTTTGTAATAATGAAAGTTATATGTTAGTGCATACTACCTTCTCAAGATAATCTCCATGGAATCATATGCTCAAACCCAGTAATTCTATGTATTTCAAAGAAATGATCAGAAAATATATCCATTAAACTATATCCATTCAACTTTTATGTGCAAGGCTATGTGGTTTTATGATAATAAAAATTAGAAACAATCTAAGTAAAAGATTTGTTATATAATTATAAAGAAACATATGCCACAACGAACTGTTTTCTAAATGTTCACATATTCAAATGCAAATGCACAGAAAACGTCTGGGAAGATACATACAAAACTAATTAACAGTTATGTCTGAGGATGGGATACACCGGAGAACTTCATTTAATTGAGACTTTTTGAGAGAGAGAGAGAGAGAGCATGAAAGAGGAGGTGGGAGGGAAACAGGGAGAAGCAGGCTCCGCACTAATGAGGGAGCCCAACTTCAGGCTCAATCTCAGGAGCCTGAGAACATGACCTGAGCTGAAAGCAGACGTTTAACCAACTGAGCCACCCAAGCGCCCCTTAGTTGAGACTTTTGAAATGAAAATACATTGGTGTGTTACTTGATTTAATTTCAAAAATACATAAAACTATTATTATTGCTCTATAAACCTGGTATAAACAAACAAAAAAAAACAGATCAAAGAAAAATAGCAGTGAACAAAACTATATCCATATGATGAAGAATCATGTAACTATTTTTTTTTTTAGTAAATCTTAGCACTATGAAAAAATGGCCATCATATATTACTAAGTAGAGAAAAAGGGTAGAAAAAAATGTTCTAGCTGCTGTAAATATCTATGTACAACCATAAAGAGGAAAAGAAAAGAAAATGCAGAAAATACCTCAAAATATTAACAGCAGTTATATCTGGGTTATAAAATATTGGTGATTTCTGTTTTCTTTCTATATTTATTCACTTCCTAAGTTTTCTGGAGTTTTTTTTTATAATAAAGGTAAACATAGTTTAGAACCAAACTCCACACTGAATTCTCTTACCGCCTGCACAGTATACTTCCATCAAGTCCCTGGAAAACAGCTGTTCTGTTATAGATCTTCATCTTAAAGCTTGTGCATGGTAGATGACACACAGTAATTCTACTAACTAGAAACTACCAATGGTATGACACAAGTTGGAAGGTTCTGTCAATTTTACTGAAGACGAACACCCAAACAAAATGTAGAAGCCAACTACATAGGTTCAAAGGAGTTTTTGAGATGTCTCTAGTAATCTGCTAAATTAACCACATGTTTTGATAAGATTTACAGATACTGTTGTGATTTTCTACTTTTAAAAAAAATAGCCCAATGCTCTGTATGCCTTTGACCCACAAACTTGGATCTATTGCTGAGTAGCATTAATAAGGCCATTGTTTGGCCGGAAGGAGAGGGGCTGAAAAGAGGGAAAGACAGAAACATTTACTGAGTGCTAAATATATGCTAAGTACAAAGAAAAGCATTTTGTACAAACTAGACTGTCACAGAATCCCAGAACTTTGATTTCCTGCTTTGGAGCTTATCCCCTCACTTCCTGGCTGTGCTGAATAATGGGGCCCACAAGGAGGCTTGGTCCCAGCTACCCTCATAGGGATGAAGGTAATGGGAACAAGATGGGATGTTTAGTCCTGACTCAATGCTTCACTGTCTTCTACTTCCCTTCTTCCCTTGCTTGATAATTCTGCATTTTTGGTTTTAAAGTCCTCTTTTAACACTTTTCTTTTGGCCCTATAACCACTCTGGAAGATAGGCTTGTCCTATTAAAACCATTTTACAGACAAGAAAGCTAAGACTTAGAGAAGTTGGGTAGAGATGTTTGGTGAATGGCAAAGGTATTTGTGTGTTAGGCAAATATCAGACAGAATGGTCCACCAGAACCCATGCTCTTTGACCCTCCAAGTCACCCAATGACTATTCCTCTCCTCCATCCCTTAAAGCAGTAAATGGCAAGTAGTAAACAGACCTTTTTCGACAACATAACACCAGTGTCTAGAAAAATGTCCCTGGGCCCAACCCACACTAAGCCAGAGGCATACCCAGCCACAGGAACTCAGAAAGAGCAAAAGCACTAGAAATCTTTTCTCTTAACTTCCATTATGAGAGCACTGACAGAACCCATTCATCTCAAGGCCAACACCAAGCAACGAGTCTCCAAATCTCTGCCTTGATGATAAATGTATTGCCCTCAACCTCCACTACCACCTCCCCACAATCTTAGGTTCCCAACTGTCTTCCACAGCTTCTTCTTTTCCAGCCCCTCCCCACTGTCACTTCTGCATTCCAAAAATTTTGCCCTTTTGGTAACTCAGATATTATATCATTGCATGTGGAATCCATGAAAGTAGTTCTAATGTCAAAACAGAACCACTCATCCTTTCTGATGGAGGCATAATACTCCATAGTGTATATAGACCACGTTTTCCTTATCCATTCGTTCATTGAAGGGCATCTTGGTTCTTTCCATAGTTTGACAACCATGGCCATTGCTGCTATAAACATTGGGGTACAGATGGATCTTCTTTTCACGACATCTACCCAGGAGTGCAATTGCAGGGTCATAGGGAAGTTCTATTTTTAATTTCTTGAGGAATGTCCACACTGTTCTCCAAAGAGGCTGCACCAACTTGCATTTCCAACAACAGTGTAAGAGGGTTCCCCTTTCTCCACATCCTCTCCAACACATGTTGTTTCCTGTCTTGTTAATTTGGGCCATTCTAACCGGTGTAAGGTAATATCTCAATGTGGTTTTAATTTGAATCTCCCTGAGGGCTAGTGATGATGAACATTTTTTCATGTGTCTGATAGCCATTTGTATGTCTTCATTGGAGAAGTTTCTGTTCATATCTTCTGCCCATTTTTTGATATGATTGCCTGTTTTGTGTGTGTTGAGTTTGAGGAGTTCATTATAGATCCTGGATATCAACCTTTTGTCTGTACTGTCATTTGCAAATATCTTCTCCCATTCCATGGGTTGCCTCTTTGTTTTTTTGACTGTTTCCTTTGCTGTGCAGAAGTTTTTGATTTTGATGAAGTCCCAAAAGTTCATTTTCGCTTTTGTTTCCTTTGCCTTTGGAGACATATCTTGAAAGAAGTTGCTGTGGCTGATATCGAAGAGGTTACTGCCTATATTCTCCTCTAGGATTCTGATGGATTCCTGTCTCACGTTGAGGTCTTTTATCCATTTTGAGTTTATCTTTGTGTATGGTGTAAGGGAGTTGTTGAGTTTCATTCTTCTACATATAGCTGTCCAATTTTCCCAGCACCATTTATTGAAGAGACTGTCTTTTTTCCACTGTATATTTTTTCCTGTTTTGTCGAACTTTTGTAGCAACATGGACGGGACTTGAAGAGATTATGCTGAGTGAAAAAAGTCAAGCAGAGTCAATTATAATATGGTTTCATTTATTTGTGGAGCATAACAAATAGCATGGAGGACATGGGGAGTTAGAGAGGAGAAGGGAGTTGGGGGAAATTGGAAGGGGAGGTGAATCATGAGAGACTATGGACTCTGAAAAACAATCTGAGGGGTTTGAAGTGGCGGGAGTGGTGGGAGGTTGGGGTACCAGGTGGGTATTATAGAGGGCATGGATTGCATGGAGCACTGGGTGTGGTGAAAAAATAATGAATACTGAAAATAAATTAATTAATTAAAAAAATACAGAACCACTCATCATCATCCAACATTATTAAAATAGAGAAAGAAACTGAACATGAAGATGGCCAAAGAGGTGACCTTGCCAACAGGAAATTCTTTTCCTGCCCTGACTCATTTGAGAAGGTTTTATAATTCAAGCTGAGCCAAGAGAAAGGAAAAGTAAAGGTAACAGACATGAAAAATGATTTCCAGAGAAGCTGGCTGCATTTCTGGAATAAGCAGATTATAGTCTTTGCTTCCATTTCTTCACTTCTTATTTCCTCATGACCTCTCCTAAAACAGCCCACTTGGGAGTCTCCAATAGCCTTCTTGATGAGTGAAATTGCTTCTTTTCTCATTTCCTATTTTCCAAATTCTCTAGGTGGTTAATTCTGTTGACTTCCCGTTCTTCAAACTTGCCATGCCTTAAGACTTTGTAAGATATCAAGGTTCTAGCTCTTCCCATTTCTCTAGTGGTTATTCTCTAGTTCTACTTACAGAACATTTTGCTAATCCCTGTTTCTCATTCTGTTTTGCTATTTTCCCCATCCCTATCCCCACAACAAAAAGGATTCAAAACCCATGTATCAACCCCATCCATCTGAGAGATAGGTCACTGGTTCCCACTTGCAAATATAAGGTGTTCCTCCGATTTTAGCTCAGAAAAGGGACTAGGGGAAGACATGAGATACCACTGAATTTTCCTTGGATACATAATCTCAGGCTGAATGAGTTTGTCCAAGGAGTCAGTGAAAGCTCACAGACCTCTCTACCAAAGTCTTCCCAAGGTAGGACACAATTAATGAATCTTTTTACCTTTAACATTACAGGCCAGATACCAAGGACTCGAGGTTCATAGCCCAAGGGCTACACACTTAATTTGATTCTCTAATAACTACAATCTTGTGGCTGACCAGTCATAAGCTAAACTGATATGTAATTAAAAGCATCTTTTTCCTGTCAGCACTCTGTGAGAATCAGCACGTTCATCTAATAGAAGGGCAATATAATTAAAGAAATGTTGAATACTGGAATTAGGAACTCACAGAAGGATATGCTCACCCACATTATACATTACTTAAACAAGGCATCCTCAAGGGTCTCCACATGTCACATGCCCAGAAGAAAAAACAATGGTCACTGACTAAATGCTTGATTGACTTGATAGAAATGGAGATAAAATTCCTTATTTTCCAATAAAATATTTATAGGGTATTAATAAGTAGGTAGCAAAAAATATCACTTGAACTTTCACAGGGCTCCTTATGATTCATTCATTCAACAAATGACCTAATTGATGGTGAACAAGGGTAGGTGCTGTAGGAAATGTAATTTAGAAATATTTCCTCTGGACAAGAAAGTGACAATCTAGTAGTAAGATTAAATATGCACTTAAATAACTACAATATAAGTGGAAATTAAGTGATGCAAGAACTGTCCAGCTAAAACACTATATGTCTATCTTTCTAAATAACAGGATGGAGAGACTGCTTTTAAGTAGTATTTGATCTACTTAAGTAGCATATCCCAATTTCATCCATTCATTTGACAAAGACTTATTACTTGCTCACCAAGTGCAAACTGGAAAAAAAATGTAACCTGAAAATCCTTTTTATTTGGAGGGTACAACATTTTACTCTCTCACCGAACAAGGTACTGTTGTTCCACACCCTCAGCAAAAGAGATAGAGGATAAAGAGGGACAAAGCCTGGTGACCCTGCCAACAAGTAGCTCAGAGTCTCATCAGGAAAGCACAGTAATTGTAAGAATACTAAGAATCACCAAAACAATGTGTTGGGTCTTTTCTCTTGAGGCGGTCTTTTCTCTTGAGGCAATCTTTTCTCCTTCAACCCAGGCTCCATAAGAGATCACTGTGCTTCCCTTTTCCAGTCAGGAAGCCCTGGAAGATGGATCCGGGGTTGAAAATGTCTACCTACCAAAAATCCATTTATGAATCACAGATAATATTGGTGTTCTATCTCCCAAGAACTCCATCTCTACTCAGAAAAACAATTAGCGTAGTCATTGTTGGGACAAACAATTAGGACAAACATATGTTGGCCATTCAGCTGATCATGAAAGTAAATGAAGCTGAAATACTAGGTAATGTTTCTCAATTAAATATAATAATCCTCTTCACGAAAGCCTGAGAAGCATATTATGTTTTTATACCAAGCCCTATAACTTGCCGGTAAAAATGGCCTTGTAATGGGTCACTGAGACAACTCGGCTAGGACACAGCCCCAAGACTGCAGGTAATAAAAGAAGGTGACTTCTTTCATGCCACATAAGCAGAAATATTCATATTCATCCTCGGCAATTCATTTATTCCAGATATTAAAACAAGTTCATTTACAGTTTTAAACATATTACAACTCTATGTGAAATGGAGTTTCTTTAATAAGATGTTTTTGGTATATTTTCTTCAAACAAACAGAATAGAAGTCTTATCTTTTTCTAAAAGCCTAAATAACTTTAAGAAAATAACAAGGTTTACTTCATTTGTTTACTATCATTCATTTCTCTTTTGTCCATGTATTCAGCACAAATTAAGCAAGCAGGATGTATTAGACAATATTCTAGGAGTTGAAGAGAGATAAAGCACAGCTCCTAGAGAGATAAAGCACAGCTCCTGTCCTCAGGATGCCCAGAGCCCAGCTACTGAAGCAAAGAAGACAGTGTGATCAACACCTAAAGCTTAACCATGGCCTCACTGGAGGTGAGCCATTCCTGGGCCCAAAAGTTTCCCATGAGCACACCAGGCCAACATTACAGCTAAAGGGGGGGAAAAAAGCCCAGGGGCTAATATGAGAGCAAGGAAGGAACTTCCCTGCTTAGAGTGTGCTTTAATCAAATATTAATTTAATGAGATTTTTTTTATCCTGAGTAAATCTTAGAAGAATCTAAAAATAAAAACACATTGACTGGACTTTAAGTATTTCTCTATTAAAAAAAACCCTTCTAAAAGTCCCATCTTCAATCTGAGCTGCAAGGTTTATAAAGGTGCTATTTATTAAAAAGCACGCCTTCTTCAGAAGGGAAGGCATTCTAAATCTTAAGAACAAATATGAAGGAAGGGTAGGAGTATAGTAAGTGCTTTAATAGTTGATAGTTTAATACCTGAGCAAACACACCCAGAATTAGCAACAAAACAGTCATTTACTTAAGAGCAAAAGACATGAATTAGTTACTGTAACAGCTCAGTTTCAATGACAGATAAAGACAGGGAGGAGAGAGAGAGAGGGAGAGGGAGAGAGACAGAAAACATCTTTATAGTAAAAAAAAAAAGTGACCAATATTTTCCTCATCACTTTTTCATTCCTACATCCCAATATCCTTGACCAGTATCATCTGATAAAATTTAAATTATTCCCACAGCTGAAGTCTACAATGGGTTAAGAATTTGACACAAATACATTAATTCGGGAGAGCAGAGATTGTACTGGATTTAAGGCTGAGTGCTCAACCTACCATTCTACTTCCAAACTAGCTTTGGACAACACTTTAAAGAATGAGCTATAAATCAGAAAGGACATGAACTCTGAGTCACCTCGTAACTGATCCAAAACACCTCAATTCAGTGCCACCACACCCTCCAACTTAGAGTTACTGAGGGCCAAGAAATCTCATTGATCTTGTATCTTTCCTGCTGAAACAGTGCATTTGTGCTTGGAACTGCTGAGAATTTCCCCTCCCCTCTCGTCCTATCCCTCAAGATGTATAGTGCCCTCTCCTTCTGCTACAGTCTCTAGGGAGAAGTAGACTTCTTTTGTGGCCTTTAATTTTTTTCTATTATTAGTTCAAATTAAGTCATTTTTTTCTTGATTGTACAGTTTGATGGATTCTGACAAACGTATAATTCTGTATAACCATTACCTATGTCATCATACAGAACATTTCCATTGCCTGAGAACTTTCCCCGAATGCCCCCCTTCCCAGTCAGTTCCTGACCCTCCCTTTAAGAGGTGACAACAGCACTGCTCTTTACCTCCATAGAATAGTTTTGGCTGCACTAGGATTTTATAAAAGTGGGAGTCATCCCATATGTTCTTTTGGTGTGTGTCTGTCCTCTTTTGCTCAGCATGTATTAAGATTCAACCATGTCACTGAGTGTACTGGTACTTTGTTCCTTGTTATTGCTGAGTAGTATTACATTATATGAGTGCACCGTTAACTATTCATCCATTATCCTCTTGACAGACATTTAGGCTATTTTCAGTTATAGGCTGTTAAGAACAAATGTGCCATAAATATACCTTAAGAAATATTTTGGAAGATGATTGCTTTCATTATTCTTGGGTAAATACTAAAAAGGATCATAGATCATGTACATGTTTAACTTTTTTTTTTTTAAGAATATTCTTTATTTTGGGGGCACCTGGGTGGCTCAGTGGTTTAAGCCGCTGCCTTCGGCTCAGGTCATGATCTCAGGGTCCTGGGATCGAGTCCCGCATAGGGCTCTCTGCTCAGCAGGGAGCCTGCTTCCCTATCTCTCTCTCTCTCTCTGGCTGCCTCTCTGTCTACTTATGATTTCTCTCTGTCAAATTGATAAATAAAAGCTTTAAAAAAAAAGAATATTCTTTATTTTGAAACTTACATCAGGACATGTGTAAGGCATGTTCACAATATTTGTTTGATGTACAAAACACATTTTCTCATTCTCCAGTTGCTCTTCTTTTCCTTTGTACCTGGTGCTACAAACTGGTTCCTACATATCTACCTACAGTTCTGTTCTTATGAACATGTAGACAATGTTTCAGGGACCTGCATACATGTTTAACTTTGCAAGAAAATTGTTTTTAATCTGCAAAACCTTTTTTTTTTTGATAATACCACATTCTATCCTCTCACTAGCAATGTATTGTTCCACATCCTCAGCAGAAGTAACGTTGTGAGCAGTCTTTTTAATTTTAGCCAACTTAGTAGGTAGGTAGTAATATCTCCTTGTGGTTTTCCTCTCCATTTCCCTGATGACTAATTGCACTGATCACTTTATCATATTTATATTGGCTATTCGTATATTTTCCTTGGTGAAATGTCTGCTCAAATCTTTTGCCCAATATTTAATAGAGTTATTCATCTTTTTTATCATTGAATCATAGGAATTCTTTATATATTGTTGATATAAGAACTTGTCAGATTTATGTTTTGTGAATATTTTCTGCCAAACTAGTTTTTATTGATATCTTCTGTATATAAGAGATAGGAGTTTGTGTTTTTTTTTCCCCCATACAGATATTTAATTGTTCTAGTGCCTTTTGTTGAAAACTTTCTTTCTTTACTGAGCTGCTTTGGAACACCCATCAAAAAACAATTGTGTGATTCTACTTTCTGGATTCTATTTTATTCCATTAATCTATTTGTCTAAACTTACTTCAGCATCACACTAACTTATTTACTGTAGCTTTATGGTCTATATTGAAATCAGAACGTATCCAACTTTGGTCTTTGTTTTATTCTAGTCCTTGTACTTTCCCCATAAATATTAGAATTAGTTTGTCAATTTCAATATCAACAGCAAAAACCCTACTGGGATTTTTTACTGAGATTGTATTGAATCTATGCATTAATTTTAACAATATGAGTGTCTATATCTAACATTTTTGCTAAATTCATCTATTAGTTCTAGTAGTTGTTTTTAAGTTTCTACAGGATTTTAATGTTCAGAATCAATTCATCTGTTAATATTTTTTTTAATTTCTCTCTTTCCCATCCATATGATGTTTTTTATTTCCCTGATTGCGCTGGTTACAACTCCCAGTATAATGATGAAAACAAGTAGTGAGAAATCCTTGCCTTATTCTTGATTTGATGAAGAAAACAGTCTTTCTTCATTAAATCTGATAGTATCTGTATGTTTTTCATGGATGAGCTCTGTCAGATCAAAAAAGTTTGCTTCATTCCCAATTCCTAGTTTTCTAAGAACTTTAATGGTGAATAGGTATTGAATTCATCCAATGCTTTACTCAATCTATTGAGATGGTTATATTATTTTTCCCTTTATTCCATCAGAATGACGAATTACACAGATGACTTTCCAATAATAAATCAATCTTGCATTCTTGCTATAAACTCTATTTGGTTATAATTAATGATTTTATATTTACATATATATGTCTGTACAAATATATATGGTACATTTGTATACATACACATATATGTTAAATACCTATATATTTAGCCTACTTTTGGTTTTCTAACATAAATAAATTTCCCTTTAATCACTGATTTATCTGCATATCACAAAACTTTTTTATTTGGTTTTCATTGTTAATCAGTTTGAAATATTTTAAAGTTTTCCCCATGAGTTTTCTCTCCAATTTAGAAATGTGATATTTAATTTCCAAATAGATGAGTACATTCTAAATGTCTTCTAGCTATTGATTACTATTGTGATTCTACTGTAGTCAGAATTTCAATCTTTTAGAACTTACTAGTAATAATTTTAGGACTCACCCTATGATCCGTCTTTATGAGTGTTCTGTGTACCATGAGAAAGGGTCTTTGTTTTGACCTTTTAGATGAAGTGTTCCATAAATACAGATTGGCAAAACTGGTTGGTAGCTTTGTTCAAAACATGCAAACACATATATATGATTTGTATTCTTTGCACTATTACCATAAACTTTAGTTATCTTATAAAGAAGTTAAGAAATTAGTACTAATAAGTAATCACAGTTACCCAAATACTTATTTTTTTGGCATCCTATGTATCTTCATGTGGAACCGTGTCTCTAACTGATTATCATTTCACTTGGGTGTTAAGGTTAAGAACTACCTTTAACATTTTTTATTAACTTTGCTTTTGCCGGTTTTTATTTATTTTTATAAAGATTTCTTTATTTATTTGTGGGAGGTGGGGAGAGTCAGAGATAGTTTTATGCAGACCCTGTGCTGAGCATGGAGTCTGATATGGAGCTCCATCTCAAGACCTTGAGATCACCACACTGAGATCACAACCTGAGCCAGATGTTTAACTGACTATGCCACCCAGGTGCCCCTGTTTTTGCTGCTTTTTAAAGTTGGTACTTTGCCTTAAGTTCTGGAGGATATTTTTATGCAGGTGAGAATTCTAGGTTGATTTTTTCTTTCAGTGCTTTAAAGATGTCACTAACGGTCTTCTGGAATCAATTCTCCCTCTCCTTCTGCTGCTCTGCCTGCTTGTATTCTCTTGCTCTCTCTGTCAAATAAATAAAATCTTTAAAAAAAAAAAAAGATTTTATTTTAATTTTTTTAAAGATTTTTTAAAGATTTTATTTATTTATTTGACACACAGAGAGAGATTACAACTTGTACTTCTCTACTAGGCAGAGAAACAGAGAGGGGGGTGGAGAAGCAGGTTCCCTGCTGAGCAGAGAGCCAGATGCGGGTCTCAATCCCAGGACCCTGAGATCATGGCTTAACCCACTGAGCCACCCAGGTACCCCAAAAGATTTTATTTATTTGACAGACAGCACAAGGAGGGGGAGCAGCAGATAGAGGGAAAGGGAGAAGTATGCTCCTTGCTGAGCAGGGAGCCCAGTGAAAAACGCGGGGCTTGATTTCAGGACCCTGGGATTATGACCTGAGCTAAAGACAGCCAATGGCTTAACCGACTGAGCCACCCATGTGCCCAACAAATTTGAAAGAGTTATGATATTGTGTCTTCAAATATCTTCCTTTCCTAATATCTCCATACTTCTTTTGAAAATACAACTATACATTGTTATATTATTTGATACTGCCCTATAAGTCCATTTTTTATGTTTTCTTTTTATTATGCTTCCATTTAGATAATTTCTAGTGCCTAGTCTTAAAATTCAGTGATTTTTCTCCTCCTGTCTCCAATCCGCTAATAAGTTCATGCAGTGAATTTTTCCTTTCAGATAATTTATTTTTTAGCCCTTGAGCTTTCATTGGTTATTTTTATAATTTCTATTTCTCTGCTGAGATTTTCCATGGGTTAAATCATTAAGTTCTTTTCTTTTAAATCATCTAACTTTTATAATAGTTTTTCAAAATCTTGTCTAATAATTCAAATATCTAAGTCATCTCTGGATCTACTTTATTTACTGTTTTTCTCCTTATTATGGTTTATATTTTTCTGTTTTTTCACTTGTCTCATGTTTTATTATTACCTAGACATTATAAATGCTACATCACTGAGATTCTAGATCTTATTTTTTTCTTTTAAAGCTTGTTAATTTTTCTTTTCCTGGAAGGCACTAAACTGATTAGTAGATAGCTTCTATCCTGTCAAAGATTTTGCCAAATGTTTTGTTAAGGCAAGGGTACAATAACCCTTGCTATAGGGCTAAAGTAACTTACTCTTAATGCATGGTCTTTCTGGTCTCAACTAAACATCTAATACATTCATTGAGGTCTCTTTCCCCTGAATGTTGGGAATTCCAACCTTTCCCAACTCTTTGTCACTTTCATAATATCCATTCAGCTAAAACCATCATTAACTACATTCTGCCAAAACTAGCAGAGTTTCATCTACAAATGCATAGTCAGCTATAGACTCAAAGAAACACAAATTCTTATTTCTGATATTTCTTCTCTATTTAGCACCCTACACTCTAATACCCTACCTTGCAAGTCTCAATACTCTACAAATTTTGAGATTCACTTCCTTTGTCCAGCAAGATAGCTGTTTTCTGTGTGGGCTCTTCTTCCAGGTGCTACCACTTAGAAAGTACCCCCACACAAAAAAGCCAGGTTGAATATGGAGCTTATCTTAACTATTTCACCCCTTTAAAGGGCCACAGATCTGTGCAGTCTGTTTTCCAATGCCTGAAAAAAAAAAAGATGCCTCAAATATTTCATCCAGTTTTATATTTGTTAATGGAGAAAAAGTAAGCCTGATATTTTTTCTATAATGCATGGAACTATAAGACCATTACTAGAAGTTATCCCAAGTAGAGGAAATACACACACACATACTTCAACAGCCATAGCTCAACGGAAACTGTTACATACCTAAAACTTTCCAATGTCTGAAATTTGGGACCTGTGTACTTCCATTCATGATTAAAATTATACCTCCCAAACAAACAGGTATTTACCTGTGGAAACACTTATTTGTTTAAGGAAGACCAAAGAAAGAAAGAAAGAGAGAGAGAGAGAGAGAAAAGAAAAGAAAAGAAAAGAAAAGAAGAAGAAAGAAAGAAAGCCAGCAAAGCATACCTGAAAAGCTAGCCTTATATGGCACAGGACTATAGAAGTTTACCTCCTGAATTGTGGAACCAGTCTAAATTTGTTTGTAGGTGTGATTATCACCTCTACACATGTGAATCTCTTATAACCTTGAAAGTGACATTTAGCCCATTCATTTAGACAAAGTGAAACCAAAGTGAAACTTCTCTGTAGATCAGAATCTCTTATGGCTCAGACGATCATATAACTAATTATTCAAACTGGGAAGCTTTGACAGTTTTAATAAATACACAAGGGCAAGAGCATGCACATGACTGGAACATATGGTCAATCTGCTTATTGTATTCAAATGGTCTCTTGCCTGGAGCTGTGGAGATGAGAAAGGAAGGTGGTTCTGGGACTTCTTTTAATGACTTAAACTCCTCAAGTTTTGGGAAAGTCTGTTACTCTTTTGTTTTTGAAGAAACAAAGTCCTAAGGAGGCTTACAGATCCACTAGTTCAAGTGACCAGTCCTCACCTTTCTTTCCTCTATTACATTTCCTGTCATGCTTTGAAAGACTACTTCCCTCTAACTGCAGGAATGACCCCTGTGCATACCCTGCTCATGCATGTGAGGGGATAAGGAAAGGAAGAGAGACAAAAGTGATAAAGAGAAAATAAATTTTGCTATTTTTCTTGATAGGTGCATTAAGTTGCTTTTATCTTTTCTGTCAGAAGTTGGAGAAATGCTGTTCAGGTTCTATTCACCAATTACAACGTTTGTTGCATTGTCTTCATTAAGAGCCCTTGTGTGATGCAGCAAAGTAAAAATCTCTCTTTGTTAAAGATTGTTTACCTCATTGTGATTAGTGGGAATACTAATCAGCCAAAGAAGAAAAGGAAAGATCATGCAAGGACTAAAATAATAGTTTGGTAAAGAAAACAACTTTGCTTTAGTCTTTGAAAACTATTCTATCCATATCCTTTTTTAAAGGGCTACAGCATAAAGTACCCCCAGTCCTCCTCTTTAGTCCCTTGATTCTACTTAACAGTTGTTCCAGAACATTTTATAGCCATACAGCTTAGTTTGCATTGATTTCTTTAACTGTGCTCAGAAAATATAATCACAAAATGTTCTCGCGCCATTTGGGGTTCAAGGAGAAAGTATAATAATGTTCTTGCAAAAATGAAAACCTTATTTGCCCTATAGTCCAGGCCAGAAAGGAAACACTTTTAAAGGACAAATGAACAAATGTCTTCTCTATTGTTTCTTCTTTGTTAGATGGATAAGAAACAGGTAACATTCTCAGAATGGGTAATATAAGTAAATAGTAATGTATAATTGGCAGATTTCTCAGTGATTTTATTGGTCTGATGTCATCCATGCATAATTGGGGAGGAGATACTTAAATGGAAAGAAAATTTCTAATGCGGTTTGGGCTGGGGGTAGCATTTAATTCAGCAACACTGCAGCATTGCACTGCAGTGATTTGAACAGGGACTCCTTGAAAACTTTCAAAGTTCTGCAGCAGACACTTATTCCCAGTGCAGTTATCAGAGGGCTGCATCTCCTTACCTTCTACTACCATACAGATGCATGAGTACTAATCAGAACATAAATCGTCATATCTTTATTAAGACAGTTCATGAAGATTCTGGACTTAAAATGGGATCTTTCATCAAGTGAAGAAAGTAATCTAAAAAATTATCTTCAGTTAGTCTATTAATCCTGATGCAAAACATTATTCATTTGACCTAAATCAGATAGAAATTGGAGATAGCTAGCAAACTTCTCAGAGCAGGAGATGAGAGAAGACAGACCATGAAGATGAGAACCAGTACTTCCCTTACTCCCTGCTAGAAGAACTTCTCACCTGTACCCCTTGTTGAGAAGAATCTCTGTGAAACACCATTCACCATGGCAGTTGACAGCAGCTTCATCCTTTTAATTGTGTATAACAAAGTCCTTGGGAATCATCAGCGACTTTTGCATCTTCTAGCCAATCCACCAGAGAAGCCTGTTGGCTCTACCTTCAAATATACCCAGCATCTGACAAATTCATACTAGCACCACTGCTCCTAATCTATCCATGCTACCATTATCTCTCAACTAAATTATTGCAGTAGCCTCCTAAAGATCTTTCTGTTTTGATTTCTTACCTTACCATAGCCTATTTTCAACCCAATAGCCTGAGCAATTATCTTATTTTATTTTTGGAGCAATCATTTTAAAACTAAGGAAAGGGGCATCTGGGTGGTTGGGTCTGTTAAGCCCTGACTCTTGCTTAAGGCTCAGGTCCTGATCTCAGGGTCCTGGGATCAACCCCCATGTTGGGTTCCATAGTCAGTATGGAGTCTTGAGAGTCTTTCCCCTACTTTGCCTCCCCCAGCTCACATGTGTGCTCTCTCTCAAATAAATAAATAAACTCTTAAAAAAAAAAACTAAGGTAGATAGTGTCACACTTTTAATCTGAACTCTTGATGAGCTCTTCACTTCACTGAAACAACAACATACAATCTTAAAGTTCTCACCATTATATATATATATATATATATATATATATATATATATATATATGATCGACACATACTGGGGCAGGATCACCAGCATTCATCAGTCAAGAATCCTAGAAGGCAGAATAGGTCACTTCCAATATATTAATGATAGGACTTTGTGGATCTGAAAAGCCCTCACTTTAAAACCCCTCTTTTGCTGATAGATCATGGAAATTCAAGTAGGGGTATTTGTATGTCTGACCTATGACTTTGATCTTCAATGAATAACAAACATATTTCAGAAGGACAAAAATGTATGCACTGATAAGTGACTTCTATTTTAGGATGTATATGTTTCTCATGCTCTTTTTTTTGGCAGTAAATTATGAATGAAAGTAATATGGGTGCTTTAGTATGGAGAGAAGAAAATGGAATCAAACCTTATAGTACAAAGAGGTAGAAGACCCATACCACAAATTTTCACAGCATCATAATTCTACCAAGGGCCAAAACTAAAAACAACTTTTATTAAAAATATAATGGCATTTAAAAAATTCACTACCAAAAAATAATATATGCTTATTGCAACAATTCAAGTAATACAAAGATATAAATTTTAAAAATGAATCTTCATCTCCAGCTCTTATTCTATCCCCATCAAGACACATTATTTAATAGTTTAGCATATATCATTCCATAGAGATACATTTCAATTTAAAGTATGCTCCTAATGCTAACTGAGCTCAACTTTGACATTAAGCTCCATTACACTATTTTCTTCGATTAAGGTTATTTTTTTCAAAAAAATCATCTTAGCTATCTATAGAGACCATTTGAAGAAAATTTATTTTATAAAAAAGAAGGAAGAAGATCCACATATGAAAGAACTTCTATTACATCTCTCCATGCCTGGCAAACTAGTTCATTAAGCAATTTTTTGCTTAAAAGTTTGAGATTTTTGTCAAAGGTCATGCATTCTTTCAGAAGAAGGAAATAAGATGCTATTCTCCCAGTGGAAATTTTACAGAATTACTTTCCATGTTTTTCACACTGAAAATACACTTGGATAAATTAATGGTAATTTCTGAGATTGTTTGAATCCGTTTTCAGTGACAGGCTCTACATTAAGAAAGCATTCTTCATGAATTACCTCTTGTAAGTCCTCCCTAACCAGGATAAAGGTTTATTCTGGTTTTTCAGATTATACTTAAGGACTAGAAAGTACTCAAGGAATTCCAAAATTCAAAAAGGGAATATGTTCAAACTAAGATTTCTCTGATTTATAGGAAGTATCTACATATACCTAATATCTAATATTACCTTCAGATTCTTTTATTTTTGTTTTTTCACTCTGGTCTGCAAGCATTCAAAAAATGTGTTTTGGACTAAAATCTTTCTTTCCTTTCTTTTTTTCCCTAAAACAAAAGATAAATACTTTCTCTTATCAGAAAATGGAATAACCAGACACAAAGAAATGGAAAAATGTTCCATGCTCCTGGATTGGAAGAACAAATATTGTGAAAATGTCTATGCTACCTAAAGCAATCTACACATTTAATGCAATTCCTATCAAAGTACCATCCATCTTTTTCAAAGAAATGGAACAAATAATTCTAAAATTTATATGGAACCAGAAAAGACCTCGAATAGCCAAAGGGATATTGAAAAAGAAAGCCAACGTTGGTGGCATCACAATTCCGGACTTCAAGCTCTATTACAAAGCTGTCATCATCAAGACAGCATGGTACTGGCACAAAAACAGACACATAGATCAATGGAACAGAATAGAGAGCCCAGAAATAGACCCTCAAATCTATGGTCAACTAATCTTCGACAAAGCAGGAAAGAATGTCCAATGGAAAAAAGACAGCCTTTTCAATAAATGGTGCTGGGAAAATTGGACAGCCACATGCAAAAAAATGAAATTGGACCATTTCCTTACACCACACACAAAAATAGACTCAAAATGGATGAAGGACCTCAATGTACGAAAGGAATCCATCAAAATCCTTGAGGAGAACACGGGCAGCAACCTCTTCGACCTCTGCCGCAGCAACATCTTCCTAGGAACAACGCAAAAGGCAAGGGAAGCAAGGGAAAAAATGAACTACTGGGATTTCATCAAGATCAAAAGCTTTTGCACAGCAAAGGAAACAGTTAACAAAATCAAAAGACAACTGACAGAACGGGAGAAGATATTTGCAAACGACATATCAGATAAAGGACTAGTGTCCAGAATCTATAAAGAACTTAGCAAACTCAACACCCAAAGAACAAATAATCCAATCAAGAAATGGGCAGAGGACATGAACAGACATTTCTGCAAAGAAGACATCCAGATGGCCAACAGACACATGAAAAAGTGCTCCATATCACTCGGCATCAGGGAAATACAAATCAAAACCACAATGAGATATCACCTCACACCAGTCAGAATGGCTAAAATCAACAAGTCAGGAAATGACAGATGCTGGCGAGGATGCGGAGAAAGGGGAACCCTCCTACACTGTTGGTGGGAATGCAAGCTGGTGCAGCCACTCTGGAAAACAGCATGGAGGTTCCTCAAAATGTTGAAAATAGAACTGCCCTATGACCCAGCAATTGCACTATTGGGTATTTACCCTAAAGATACAAATGTAGTGATCCAAAGGGACACATGCACCCGAATGTTTATAGCAGCAATGTCCACAATAGCCAAACTATGGAAAGAACCTAGATGTCCATCAACAGATGAATGGATCAAGAAGATGTGGTATATATATACAATGGAATACTATGCAGCCATCAAAAGAAATGAAATCTTGCCATTTGCGACAACATGGATGGAACTAGAGCGTATCATGCTTAGCGAAATAAGTCAAGCAGAGAAAGATAACTATCACATGATCTCCCTGATATGAGGAAGTGGTGATGCAACATGGAGGATTAAGTGGGTAGAAGAAGAATAAATGAAACAAGATGGGATTGGGAGGGAGACAAACCATAAGTGACTCTTAATCTCACAAAACAAACTGAGGGTTGCCGGGGGGAGGGGGTTTGGGAGAAGGGGGTGGGATTATGGACATTGGGGAGGGTATGTGATTTGGTGAGTGCTGTGAAGTGTGTAAACCTGGTGATTCACAGACCTGTACCCCTGGGGATAAAAATATATGTTTATAAAAAATAAAAAATTAAAAAAAAAAAAAAAAAAAAAGAAAATGGAATAACCAAACTAAGTTACTACAATCAATTCAGCATAGCATTAACTTTATATATCTAAGTCCTATTAAGTCATATCTTTGGTTTCTTTGAAACACTTCTTAGAATATGGCATAGAAATAAAAAAAGAAATCAAGAAATAGAAATCAAGAGAGAAGAGGACTAGAATGTGAACTAATACAAAGTCAGAAGACAAAGTGCTAGACTGACATGGGGTGGGAACAAACAGACAGATGTAGCTGAACCGTATTTAGAAGTGGGGGGAAAATCATCTCTCATTTACCAGTACGTGATGACAAATGAGTCTTATCTCATGTGTGAAACCCATTTGATTGATAGTAGTTGCCTGGAAGACAGTGTCTGAAAGGGATTCTAAGGCCCTCCTTGGGGGGAGCCACAAACTATTAGGAAAATTTTGACATGTCTAATTTGAACATAAAGTAGGAAATGGCAACATATATCTTATGGAAACAAAGAAGAAATGGAGAATAATAGTAGCTAAGTACTTGCTCTATATCAGGGGCTTTATAAACATTCTCTTACTAAATTCTCATAGATCCAATGAGGTTAACACTATAATCTACATTTTATAGATGAAGAATATCATTCACTAAGGGGTGCAAAAGGGGTAGAAAAACAATGATTTTATGACAGAGGAAGTGAAAGGTGTGTGCAAATGACCAGTCCTACAGAGGAACAGTTTGTGGACTGACAGCTGTCATTCAGAAAGAATCTATGTACACTAATGTCTTCCTACCCCACTGCTTCCAGTGTTTCCAACACCTCTTATATTTGAGTATCACAGATATTCAGCAGTTTAAATTGTCTCATTCTTCAAGATGTGCCATTATGCTAATTATAATGTCTTCATCAATGGTGAATAATTTTTCCCATTGGAAATTATTTTACAGTTGGAAAGAAACCTGATTCAAATTCTCTGATTACTACTCCTAGACCAGAGAGACTATTTAAGAACAATGGAAAGGAAAGCATATGAGCCCAAGAGCACAGAATCCATCAGCAGTCTCAGTCACGGAGACACTCTGCTTCTGATAACTGGATCTGCATCTTGGATTAGTCACTCTCCCCGCTCTGGGGATGGACTACTCCTTCTAAGGTCTATATGGATTCCTAAGTGCTGTGGTTTCTAAGAGATCACATGTAACTCTACTAGAAAGAGTCAGAGAGGCTTTACTATAAATAATATATAATATTGTGTGGGAATAAAGAACATATATTTTATCCATTCCTTTTTCAATACATATTGGGCATATCTGAGGTGAATGAGTTATACAGGTAAGTTGCTATGAGAGATAAAAGAAAGGGTAAATACCTTTTGTGGAGCTATGGAAACAGTAAAAGGAGTTTCTATGGATAGAGCCTTGTGAGTAAGCCTTCAGAAATAAAGAACACTTGGCCACATAGGGAAGAACGGAAAGAGGAAGGCCATCCAGGCAAATGATCCACTGTGAGCAATGGCGAGGAGGAGGGCAAATACAGAAAAAGAATGGACAAAAGTAAAATATTCACCATGGCTGGGATGAAAGGTCCCTGCAGGCAAATAGTGGTCAATGACAGTAGAAAACAGTACAGAACCTGCAGTGACATAATAAAGGAATTAAAGACTTTCTTTTGTAAATCAAATCGTTTTGAGCAGGAGAGTAAAAAATCTCTGTCATCTGCCAGATCATTCTGGCAGGAGAATATAAGGTGAAGTAGACTGAGAAAATCCTGGGGATGAGCTTAGTCAGGAATTACTTCAGGGTCCAACCAAGAACTAGCAAGTGCCTGGACTAATATCATGATAAGGAGAATGGGAGAGGGCACCCACGAAAGCTAATAATAATTGTAACAGGGAAGAAGCAAAAGGGCAAAGGAGTAGCACACTGAAATATCATTAGGTCCCAGGAGTTCAGCTAGATGGTTATCAGACCATTCCGAACACCTGCGAACTCAACAGGAGATAGAAGAGAAAAAGAGCAGCAATTCAAGAGACAGAAAATTGACCACTTTCAGAATGGTAGGACATGCAGAGAAGTGAATCCGAAGAGAGAGGAATAGATACCACAAGGGGAAGGGCTGGCTCCCTGTAAGTGGTGGAGCAGCAGAGCACAAAATCATAACTTTTAGAAGTCTGCTCCACTGAAGGACATCGCTCCAGTGGCTAAGCAGAGGGTGGAGCCCTCACGAGGATAGTATGGTCCCAGGACAGAAAGACCAGGGCTGACTGAGTGTGGCAAAGCTCCCAGATTTTGGAGTATGGAAGCCAGATGCAGAAAAGGAGCCCAGGAGTGAGGTCTCAGCTCCAGGTGGCCTTAAACCATGATCCAAGGCACAGTTGAGCCATGCTCTTTAAGCAGGGACCCCGCAAGTGGCAGATCTGGGGGGAAACCCCCTCCTTCCACCTCTGGGAGGAGTGCCGTGGGAATGCATGGCAGGAAATCTGCTGGATTTGGAGACTCCAAATGGGGCTGTGCGCCAGAGACAGAAATGCTTGGTCACAGGCTGGGTGAGCATGGAGTCACAAGCCACTGACTATTTTTCTATGAAGGACCATTGAGGAGTTGGGCCCTGAATCTCAGGTCCTCGGGCCAGAGATTGGGAGGCCGCCTTTTCACTCCCGTCCTCAAAAAGCTTTACGGGAAACATTGAGGGAACAAAAGCTCCTGAGAGCAAAACCGAACAGATTGTTTAGCCTGGCCCCCAGGAAGGGCAGTGAAATTCCATCTCAGGCCAAGACATTTGAGATGCACTGCAACAGGACCCTCCCCCAGAAGTTCAGCAAGTACCTCAAGCCACGACCAAGTTCATCTATCAACAAAAATAGCCAAACTCCAGAGCTAAGGGAAAGCAACACATAGAATTCATGGCTTTTTTCCCATGACCCTTTAGTATTGCAAAGTTAAATTTTTTAAAAAAATTTTTTCTTACTCTATATTTTTAACTTTTCTTCCTCCTGCTTTTAATGTTTTTTAACTGTTTTATCTTATCAATAACGTTAAAAAAATTTTTTTAAATTTTCCTTGTTATAGTCATATTTTATCCCTTCATTGTATTTAATCCTCTTTTTGTATACATACAGGATTTTTCTTTAAAAATTTGATATACATTTTCTTCTAACAGATAAAAATATACACTAAATCTAGCACATGGCTTTGTTCTAGTCTCTAACCTGATCACATTCTCTCCTCTTCTTTTTTGTTCTTTATCCAACCAATTTATCAATTCTTTTTTAAGACTCTTTTTTGGGGCGCCTGGGTGGCTCAGTGGGTTAAGCCACTGCCTTCGGCTCGGGTCATGATCCCAGGGTCCTGGGATCGAGCCCCGCATCGGGCTCTCTGCTCAGCAGGGAGCCTGCTTCCCCCCTCTCTCTCTCTGCCTGCCTCTCTGCCTGCTTGTGATTTCTCTCTCTGTCAAATAAATAAATAAATAAATAAAATCTTTTTTAAGACTCTTTTTAAATTTTCATCTTTACAGTTATTTTCCACCCTTCATAATGTTTACCCTTCTTTTGTGTATTTAAATAAGTTTTTGTCTCTTTTAAATTTGGGGACATAGTTTCTTCTAAGACACCAGAATACACCCCAAATCAAGGAGGTGGCTCTGTTCTATTCACCAGTCTAACATATACAAAGACTTTATTTTTTATTTTTTTATTTTTATTTCATTTTTCCCCATTCTTCTCCCCACAGTTTCGGGTCTCTTCTGATTTGGTTAGCATACATTTTTCTGCAGTCTTTACCACCCTGTTAATATTTTATTCTCTCATTCATCTATTCTTATCTCGATAAAATTACAAGATGGAAAAACTCACACACACACAAAAAAAGAGGTAGTACCAATAGCTAGGGACCTCATCAATATGAACATTGGTAACATATAAGAACTACAGTTCAGAATGATGATTCTCAAGTTGCTAGCTGGGCTCAGAATTCCTTTCTGAAGAAATAAAATCCCTTTCTGGAGAAATAAAAGAACTAAAATCTAACCAAGTTGAAATTTTAAAAAGCCATTAATGAGGTACAATAAAAATGGAGGCTCTTACTCTGAGGATAAATGAGGCAGAGGAGAGAATTAGTGATATGAAAGACCAAATGACAGAGAATAAAGAGACTGAGCAAAAGAGAAACAAACAACTACTGGACCACGAGGGGAAAAATTAAGAGATAAGTGATATCATAAGATGAAACAATATTGGAATAATTGGGATCCCAGAAAAAGAAGAAAGAGAGGGAAAGGCAGCAGGTATATTGGAGCAAATGATAGTAGAGAATTTCCCTAATTTGGTGAAGGAAACAAGCATCAAAATACAGGAGACACAGAGGACCCCTCCTTAAAATCAATAAAAATAGTTCCACAGCCTGTCATCTAATAGTAAAAAATTACAACTCTTAGTGACAAAGAAAAACTCCTAAAAGCAGCTCGGGATAAGAACTCTGTAATATACAATGGAAGAAATATTAGATTGGCAGCAGACTTATCCACCAAGACCTAGCAGGCCAGAAAGAACTGGCATGATATATTTGGAGCACTAAACGAGAAAAATATGCAGCGAAGAATACTATATTCACCTAGGCTGTCATTGAAAATAGGAGAGATAAAAAAAAAAATTTCAGGACAAAAAAAAAGAAAAAAGAATTTACAACACCAAACAAGTCCACGGGAATTATTGAAAGGTGTCCTCAAAGCAAAGAGAGAACTTAAAAGCAGTAGACCAGAAAGGAACAGAGATAATATACAGTAACAGATGCCTTACAGGCAACACAATGGTACTAAATTGCTATCTTTCAATAGTTACCCTAAATGTAAATGGGCCAAATGCCCCAATCAAAAGACACAGGGTATCAGAATGGAAAAACAAAACCCACTGATATGCCATCTGCAAGAAACTCATTTTAGACCCAAAGACATCTACAGATTTGAAGTGAGGGGGTGGAAAACAATTTACCATGCTAATGGACATCAGAGGAAAGCTGGGGTGCCAATCCCTTTATCAGATAAATTAGATTTTAAGTCAAAGAATATAATAGATGAGGAAGGACATTATATCATATGTAAAGGGTCTGTCCAAACAGGAAGATCTAACAATTGTAAACATGCCCCTAACATGGGAGCAGCAAATTCTATAAACTAATTAATAACAAAATCAAATGAATGAATGAACAATAATACAGTAATAGTAGGGGACTTTAACACCAAACTCACTGAAATGGACAGATCATCCAGGCAAAAGTTCAACATGGAAATGAAGGCTATAATTGACACACTGGGCCAGAAGGGCATCACAGATATATTCAGAACATACCATCCCAAAGCAACAGAATACAATTATTCTCTAGTGCACATAGAACATTCTCCAGAATAGATCAAATCTTGGGTCACCAATCATGTCTCAACTTGTACCAAAAGATTGGGATCATTCCCAGCATATTTTCAGACCACAATGCTCTGAAGCTAAAATTCAATCATATGAGGAAAGTTGGAAAGAACTCAAATACATGAAGGCTAAAGAGCATCCTACTAAAGAATGAATAGTCAACCAGGAAATTAAAGAAGAAGTGAAAAAATTCATGGAACAAATTAAAATGAAAACACAACTATTCAAAATCTTTGGGACACAGCAAAGGCGGTCCTGAAAGGAAACCATATAGCAATACAAGACTTTCTCAAGAAACAAGAAAGGTCTCAAGTACACAACCTAACCCACATGTAAAAGAGCTGGAGAAAGGTTAGCAAAGAAAGCCTAAACCCAGCAGAAGAGAAATCATAAAGATGAGAGCAAAAATCAATGAAATAGAAACTGAAAAAGCAGTAGAACAAATCAAACAAACTAGGAGCTGGTTCTTTGAAAGAATAAATAAGATTAATAAGCCCCTGGCCAGACTTATCAAAATAGAAATGACCCAAATTAATAAAATCATGAATGAAAGAGGAGAGATCAAAACCCAAACCAAAGAAAGACAAAAAATTATAAGAACATACTTTGAACAACTATATACCAGCAAACTTGACAATCTAGAAGAAATAGGTGCATCCCTAGAGACATACAAACTACCAAAAAAACTGAACCAGGAAGAAACAGAAAACCTGAATAGACCCATAACCAGTAAGGAGATTGAAAGAGTCATCAAAATCTCCCAACAAAGAAGAACCCTGTTCTCCTGAAACTGTTTCAAAAAAAAAAAAAAGAAAGAAAGAAAGAAAGAAAGAAAAGAAAGAAAGAAAGAAAGAAAGAAAGAAATGGAAGGAAAACTTCCAAACTCATTTTATGAGGCCACCATTACCTTGATCCCAAAACCAGACAAAGACCCCACCAAAAAGGAGAATTACAGACCAATATCCTTGATGAACAATGATGCAAAAATTCTCACCAAAATGCTAGCCAATAGGATCCAACAGTACATTAAAAGTATTAACCACGACCAAGTGGGATTCATTCCAGGGCTGCAAGGTTGGTTCAACATCCACAAATCACTGTGATAAAATACATTAATAAAAGAAAGAACAAGAACCATATGATACTCCCAATAGATGCAGAAAAAGCATTTGACAAAGCACAGCATTCTTTCTTAATCAAAACTCTTCACAGTGTAGGGATAGAGGGTACATACTTCAATATCATCAAAGCCATATATGGAAAACCCATAGCAAATATCATTCTCAATGGAGAAAAACTGAGAGCTTTTTGCTAAGGTCAGGAACACAGCAGGGATGTCCACTACCACCACTGTTATTCAACACAATACTAGAAGTCCTAGCTGCAACAATCAGACAATAAAAAGAAATAAAAGACATCTTAATCAGCAAAGAAGAAGTCAAACTCTCACTCTTTGCAGATAATACAATACTTTAAGTGGAAAACCCAAAAGAGTCCACCCCAAAACTACTAGAAATGAAACAAGAATTCAGTAAAGTGTCAGTATATAAAATCAATGCACAGAAATCAATTTCATTTCTATACACCAACAGCAAGACAGAGGAAAGAGAAATTACAGAGTTGATCCTGTGTATAATATACCCCAAACCATAAGATACCTAGGAATAAACCGAACCAAAGAGGCAAAGAATCTGTATTCAGAAAACTATAAAGTACCCATGAAAGATATTGAGGAAGACACAATGAAGTGGAAAAACATTCCATGCTAATGGATTGGAAAAACAAATATTGTGAAAATGTCTACACTACCTAAAGTAATCTATACCTATCAAAATACCATCCTTTTTTTTTTTTCAAAGAAATGGAATAAATAATCCTAAAATTTATATGGAAGCAGAAAAGTCCCTGAATGGCCAGAGGAATGTTGAAAAAGAAAGCCAGGGAGTGGAGTCAAGATGGCGGAGAAGTAGCAGGCTGAGACTACCTCAGCTAGCAGGAGATCAGCTAGATAGCTTATCTAAAGATTGCAAACACCTACATATCTATCGGCCGATTGTAGAGAAGAATAACACCAATTCTAGAAACAGAAAATCAACCACTTTCTGAAAGGTAGGACTGGCGGAGAAGTCTGTTCCGCTGAGGGACATCGCTCCAGGGGATAAACTGGGGTGAAGCCCACGCGGGGTCAGCGTGGCCTCAGGTCCTGCAGGGTCACAAAAGGACCGGGGGTGTCTGAGTGTTGCAGAGCTTACAGGTATTAGAACGGGGAAGCCAGCTACAGAGAGAGAGCCGACAGTGAGCTCCCAGCTCTGGGTTACCTTGAACTGGTCGCAGGCTCGGTGATCTCGGAGCCCGGCCAGAGATCAGGTAGACGGGAGTTACTAGGCACTGTTCTCTGAGAACACACTGGGCCCTGGGCTCTCGGCTCCTCCGGGCCAGGGACCAGGAGGCCGCCATTTTTATTCCTGTCTTCTGGAACTCTACAGAAAGCACTCAGGGAACAAAAGCTCCTGAAAGCAAACCCGAGCGGATTACTCAGCCCGGCCCCTGGTAAGGACAGTGCAATTCCGCCTGGGACAAAGACACTTGAGAATCACTACAACAGGCCCCTCTCCCAGAAGGTCAACAAGAAATCCATCCAAGACCAAGTTCACCTACCAAGGAGTACGGTTTCAATACGAAGGAGAGCAGCAGAATTCCAGAGGAGGAGAAAGCAAAGCAGGGAACTTTCTTCCGTGGCTTTCTCCCCATGATTCTTTAGTCTTGCAGTTAATTTAATATTTTTTCTTTTTTAATTTTTTTTTCTCTTCTGCTAAAATTTTTTAACTTTTACCCTTTTATTTTTTAACGTTTTTAACTAGTTTATCTAATATATATATATTTTCTTTTTTATACTTTTTCTTTATTTGTTTTCTTTTTTTAATTGTTTCCTTTTTTTTCTTTCTGAACCTCTTTTTATCCCCTTTCTCCCCCCCCCCCACGATTCGGGTCTCTACTGATTTAGTTAAAGTGTATTTTCCTGGGGTGTTTGCCACCCTTTTAGTATTTTACTTGCTCCTTCATATACTTTTATCTCGACAAAATGACAAGGTGAAAAAATTCACAACAAAAAAAAGAACAAGAAGCAGTACTGAAGGCTAGGAAGCTAATCAATACAGACATTGGTAATATGTCAGAACTAGAGTTCAGAATGATGATTCTCAAGGTTCTAGCTAGGCTCGAAAAAGGCATGGAAGATATTAGAGAAACCCTCTCGGGAGATATAAAAGCCCTTTCTGGAGAAATAAAAGAACTAAAATCTAACCAAGTTGAAATAAAAAAAGCTATTAATGAGGTGCAATAAAAATGGAGGCTCTCACTGCTAGGATAAATGAGGCAGAAGAAAGAATTAGCAATATAGAAGACCAAATGACAGAGAATAAAGAAGCTGAGCAAAAGAGGGACAAACAGCTACTGGACAACAAGGGGAGAATTCGAGAGATAAGTGACAGCATAAAACGAAACAACATTAGAATAATTGGGATTCCAGAAGAAGAAGAAAGAGAGAGGGGAGAAGAAGGTATACTGGAGAGAATTACTGGAGAAAATTTCCCCAATATGGCAAAGGAAACAAGCATCAAAATTCAGGAGGTGCAGAGAACGACCCCTCAAAATCAATAAGAATAGGTCCACACCCCGTCATCTAATAGTAAAATTTACAAGTCTCAGCGACAAAGAGAACATCCTGAAAGCAGCCCGGGAAAAGAAGTCTGTAACATACAATGGTAAAAATATTAGATTGGCAGCAGACTTATCCACAGAGACCTGGCAAGCCAGAAAGAGCTGGCATGATATATTCAGAGCACTAAACAAGAAAAACATGCATCCAAAAATACTATATCCAGCTAGGCTATTGTTGAAAATAGAAGGAGAGATAAGGGACACCTGGGTGGCTCAGTTGGTTAAGCAGCTGCCTTCGGCTCAGGTCATGATACCAGCGTCCTGGGATCGAGTCCCACATCGGGCTCCTTGCTCAGCAGGGAGCCTGCTTCTCCCTCTGCCTCTGCCTGCCATTCTGTCTTCCTGTGCTTGCTCTCTCCCCCTCTCTCTCTGATAAATAAATAAAAAATCTTTTAAAAAAAAAAAAAAAAGAAGGAGAGATAAAAAGCTTCCAGGACAAACAAAAACTGAAGGAATTTGCAAACACCAAACCAGCTCTACAGGAAATATTGAAAGGGGTGCTCTAAGCAAAGAGAGAGCCTACAAGTGGTAGACCAGAAAGGAACAGAGACAATATACAGTAACAGTCACCTTACAGGCAATACAATGGTACTAAATTCATATCTCTCCATAGTTACCCTGAATGTTAATGGGCTAAATGCCCCAATCAAAAGACGCAGGGTATCAGAATGGATAAAAAAAACAAAACCCATCTATATGTTGCCTCCAAGAAACTCATTTTAAGCCCGAAGACACCTCCAGATTTAAAGTGAGGGGGTGGAAAAGAATTTACCATACTAATGGACGTCAGAAGAAAGCAGAAGTGGTAATCCTTATATCAGATCAATTAAATTTTAAGCCAAAGACTATAATAAGAGATGAGGAAGGACACTATATCATACTCAAAGGGTCTGTCCAACAAGAATATCTAACAATTTTAAATATCTATGCCCCCAACGTGGGAGCAGCCAACTATATAAACCAATTAATAACAAAATCAAAGAAACGCATCAACAATAATACAATAATAGTAGGGGACTTTAACACTCCCCTCACTGAAATGGACAGATCATCCAAGCAAAAGATCAGCAAGGAAATAAAGGCCTTAAATGACACACTGGACCAGATGGACATTACAGATATATTCAGAACATTTCATCCCAGAGCAACAGAATACACATTCTTCTCTAGTGCACATGGAACATTCTCCAGAATAGATCACATCCTTGGTCCTAAATCAGGTCTCAACCATTACCAAAGATTGGGATCATTCCCTGCATATTTTCAGACCACAATGCTTTGAAGCTAGAACTCAACCACAAGAGGAAATTTGGAAAGAACCCAAATACATGGAGACAAAACAGCATCCTTCTAAAGAATGAATGGGTCAACCAGGAAATTAAAGAAGAATTGAAAAAAATCATGGAAACAAATGATAATGAAAACACAATGGTTCAAAATCTGTGGGACACAACAAAGGCAGTCCTGAGAGGAAAATATATAGTGGTACAAGCGTTTCTCAAGAAACAAGACAGGTCTCAGGTATACAACCTAACCGTACACCTAAAGGAGCTGGAGAAAGAACAAGAAGGAAACCCTAAACCAAGCAGAAGAGAAATCATAAAGATCAGAGCAGAAATCAATGAAATAGAAACCAAAAAAACAATAGAACAAATCAACGAAACTAGGAGCTGGTTCTTTGAAAAAATTAATAAGATTGATAAACCCCTGGCCAGACTTATCAAAAAGAAAAGAGAAAGGACCCAAATAAATAAAATCATGAATGAAAGAGGAGAGATCACAATTAACACCAAAGAAATACAAACTATTATAAGAACATACTATGAGCAACTCTACACAAACAAATTTGACAATCTGGAAGAAATGGATGCATTCCTAGAAACATATAAACTACCACAACTGAATCAGGAAGAAATAGAAAGCCTGAACAGACCCATAACCAGTAAGGAGATTGAAACAGTTGTCAAATATCTCCAAACAAACGAAAGCCCAGGGCCAGACGGCTTCCCAGGGGAATTCTACCAAACATTTAAAGAAGAACTAATTCCTATGCTCCTGAAGCTGTTCCAAAAAATAGAAATGGAAGGAAAACTTCCAAACTCATTTTATGAGGCCAGCATCACCTTGATCCCCAAACCAGACAAGAATCCCATCAAAAAAGAGAGCTATAGACCAATATCCTTGATGAACACAGATGTGAAAATTCTCACCAAAATACTAGCCAATAGGATTCAACAGTACATTAAAAGGATTATTCACCACGACCAAGTGGGATTTATGCCAGGGCTGCAAGGTTGGTTCAACATCCGCAAATCAATCAATGTGATAAAACACATCAATAAAAGAAAGAACAGGAACCATATGATACTCTCAATAGATGCTGAAAAAGCATTTGACAAAGTACAGCATCCCTTCCTGATCAAAACTCTTCAAAGTGTAGGGATAGAGGGCACATACCTCAATATCATCAAAGCCATCTATGAAAAACCCACCATAAATATCATTCCCAATGGAGAAAAACTGAAAGCTTTTACGCTAAGGTCAGGAACACGGAAGGGATGTCCATTATCACCACTGTTATTCAACATAGGACTAGAAGTCCTAGCCTCAGCAATCAGACAACAAAAGGAAATTAAAAGCATCCAAATCAGCAAAGAAGAAGTCAAACTATCACTCTTCGCAGATGATATGATACTATATATGGAAAACCCAAAAGACTCCACTCCAAAACTGCTAGAACTTGTACAGGAATTCAGTAAAATGTCAGGATATAAAATCAATGCACAGAAATCAGTTGCATTTCTCTACACCAACAACAAGACAGAAGAAAGAGAAATTACGGAGTCAATCCCATTTACAATTGCACCCAAAACTGTAAGATACCTAGGAATAATCCTAACCAAAGAGGCAAAGAATCTATACTCAGAAAACTATAAAGTACTCATGAAAGAAATTGAGGAAGACACAAAGAAAAGGAAAAATATTCCATGCTCCTGGATTGGAAGAATAAATATTGTGAAAATGTCTATGCTACCTAAAGTAATCTACACATTTAATGCAATTCCTATTAAAGTACCATCCATCTTCTTCAAAGAAATGGAACAAACCATCCTAAAATTTATTTGGAACCAGAAAAGACCTCAATAGCCAAAGGAATATTGAAAAAGAAAGCCAGAGTTGGTGGCATCACAATTCCAGATTTCAAGCTCTATTACAAAGCTGTCATCATCAAGACAGCATGGTACTGGCACAAAAACAGACACACAGATCAATGGAACAGAATAGAAAGCCCAGAAATAGACCCTCAACTCTATTGTCAACTAATCTTCAACAAAAAGAGTCCAATGAAAAAAAAAAACCTGCCTCTTCAATAAATGGTGTTGGGAAAATGGACAACAACATGCAGGAAAATGAAATTGGACCATTTCCTTACACCACACACAAAAATAGACTCAAAATGGATGAAGGACCTCAATGTGAGATAGGAATCCATCAAAATCCTTGAGGAGAACACAGGCAGCAACCTCTTCGACCTCAGCCGCAACAACATCTTCCTAGGAATATCGCCAAAGGCAAGGGAAGCAAGGGCAAAAATGAACTATTGGAATTTTATCAAGATCAAAAGCTTTTGCACAGCAAAGGAAACAGTTAACAAAATCAAAAGACAACTGACAGAATGGGAGAAGATATTTGCAAACGACATATCAGATAAAGGGCTAGTGTCCAAAATCTATAAAGAACTTAGCCAACTCAACATCTAAAGAACAAATAATCCAATCAAGAAATGGGCAGAGGACATGAACAGACATTTCTGCAAAGAAGACATCCAGATGGCCAACAGACACTCCATATCACTCAGCATCAGGGAAATACAAATCAAAACCACAATGAGATATCACCTCACACCAGTCAGAATGGCTAAAATCAACATGTCAGGAAATAACAGATGCTGGTGAGGATGCAGAGAAAGGGGAACCCTCCTACACTGTTGGTGGGAATGCAAGCTGGTGCAACGACTCTGGAAAATAGCATGGAGGTTCCTCAAAATGTTGAAAATAGAACTGCCCTATGACTCAGCAATTGCACTACTAGGTATTTACCCTAAAGATACAAAGTAGTGATCCGAAGGGACACGTGCACCCGAATGTTTAGAGCAGCAATGTCCACAATAGCCAAACTATGGAAAGAACCTAGATGTCCATCAACAGATGAATGGATCAAGAAGATGTGGTATATATACACAATGGAATACTATGCAGCCATCAAATAAATGAAATCTTGCCATTTGCAACAACGTGGATGGAACTAGAGAGTATCATGCTTAGCGAAATAAGTCAAGCAGAGAAAGACAACTATCATATGATCTCCCTGATATGAGGAAGTGGTGATGCAACAAGGGTGGTTAAGGGGGTAGGAGAAGAATCAATGAAACAAGATGGGATTGGGAGGGAGACAAACCGTAAGTGACTCTTTTTTTTTTTTTTTTTTTTAATGAACAAATTCTGATTTTCTATTTTTCAGTCATTTGACACAGTCTTTTTGGGTTTTCCCCAAAGGACCATTGGATTATATAATTCTTTTTCTCAAAAGGGTTAAGTGCTCAAATTTTCTGCAGTATCTTCTTATTGATCTCATTTGTGAGGTATTGTGGAGTTATTCAAATCTTTATTTCAAGTCAATGTGTTCTCCATTTCCCAATATCAATTCCACACATTTCTACATTCAAATCCCAAAGATACAACACATAAATCTGAAGGTAGATCCCTAATCAGGAGTTTTTTTTTTTTTTTTAATTAAATTTATTTATTTTCAGCATAACAGTATTCATTATTTTTTCACCACACCCAGTGCTCCATGCAATCCATGCCCTCTATAATACCCACCACCTGGTACCCCAAACTCCCACTCCCCACCACTTCAAACCCCTCATGGACTCTGAAAAACAATCTGAGGGGTTTGAAGTGGCGGGGGTGGGTGGAAGGTTGGGGTACCAGGTGGTGGGTATTATTGAGGGAATGGATCATATAAGTGACTCTTAATCTCACAAAACAAACTGAGGGTTGCTGGGGGGATGGGGGTTGGGAGAAGTGGGGTGGGGTTATGGACATTGGGGAGGGTATGTGCTATGGTGAGTGCTGTGAAGTGTGTAAACCTGACGATTCACAGACCTGTACCCTTGGGGATAAAAATATAT
This sequence comes from Mustela putorius furo, assembly GCF_011764305.1. NCBI lineage: Eukaryota > Metazoa > Chordata > Mammalia > Carnivora > Mustelidae > Mustela > Mustela putorius. Next base: position 3,429,432 of record NW_025421294.1, read on the forward strand.
TATATGTTTATAAAAAATTAAAAATTAAAAAAATATTAATAAATGAAACCTAAATAGAAAAAAAAAAAAGAAAGAAAAAGAAAGCCAAAGTTGGTGGCGTCACAATTCTAGACTTCAAGCTCTATTACAAAGCTGTCATCATTAAGACAGTACAGTACTGGCACAAAAACAGACACATACATCAGTGGAACACAATAGAGACCCCAGAAATAGATCCTCAACTCTATGGTCAACTAATCTTTGACAGAGCAGGAAAGAATGTCCAATGGAAAAATGACAGTTTCTCCAACAAAGGGTGTTGGGAAAATTGGACAGCCACATCCAGAAGAATGAAACTGGACCATTTCCTTACACCACACACAAAAATAGACTCAAAATGGATGAAAGACCTCAATGTGAGACAGGGATCCATCAATATCATTGAGGAGAACACAGGCAGCAACCTCTTCGACCCCAGTCACCACCACAACTTCTTCCTAGGAACATCGCCAAAGGCAAGAGAAGCAAGGGCAAAAGTGAACTACTAGGATTTCACCAAGATCAAAATCTTTTGCACAGCAAAGGATACAGTAAACAAAACCAAAAGACAACTGACAGAATGAGAGAAGATATTTGCAAATGACATGTCAGATAAAAGGCTAGTATCCAAAATCTATAAAGAACTTCTCAAACTCAACAGCCAAAGAACAAATAATCCAATCAAGAAATGAGCAGAAGACATAAACAGACATTTCTGCAAAGAAGACATTCAGATGGCCAACAGACACATGAAAAAGTACTCAACATCATCTGGCATCATGGAAATCAAAATCAAAATCACAGTGAAATACCACCTCACACCAGTCAGAATGGCTAAAATTAACAAGTCAGGAAACGACAGATGTTGGCAAGGATGTGGAAAAAGGGGAACCCTCCTACACTGTTAGTGGGAATGTAAGCTGGTGCAGTCACTCTGAAAAACAGCATGGAGGTTCCTCAAAAATATGGAAATAGAGCTACCCTACAACCCAGCAATAGCACTACTGGGTATTTACCCTAAAGATACAAATGTAATGGGGCACCTGGGTGGCTTAGTGGGTTAAAGCCACTGCCTTCGGCTCAGGTCATGGTCCCAGTGTCCTGGGATCAAGCCCCACATTGGGCTTTCTGCTCAGAAGGGAGGCTGTTTCCTCCTATCTCTCTGCCTGGCTCTCTGCCAACTTGTGAACCCTGTCTTTCAAATAAATAAATAAAATCTTTTTTTAAAAAAAAGATACAAATGTAGTGATCTGAAGGGGCATGCATACAAGAATGTTTATAGCAGCAATGTCCACAATAGCCAAACTATGGAAAGAACCTAGATATCCATCAACAGATGAATGGATAAAGAAAAAGAATGAATATATATACATACATATATATATATATATATATATATATATACATACACATACACATACACACACACAAACATATACACACACACATACATACACACACACCACATTTTCTTTCTTTCTTAACACACACATACATACATACATACATACATGCAATGGAATACTATGTAGCCATCAAAAGAAACGGAATCTGGCCATTTGCCACGATGTGGATGGAACTAGAGGGTATTCTGCTAAGCAAAATAAGTCAATGAGAGAAAGACAATTATCACATGATCCCCCTGATATGAGGAATTTGAGAGGCAGGACGGGGTGTAATGGGCGGTGGGGAGGGAGAAAATGAAACAAGATGGGATCACGAAGGAGACAAACCGTAAGAGACTCTTAGTCTCATGAAACAAACTGAGGGTTGCTGAGGGGTTGTGGGGTAGGCATAGGTTGGCTGGGTTATGGACATTGGGGAGGGTATGTGCTATGGTGAGTGCTGTGAAATGTGTAAACTTGATGATTCACAGACCTGTACCCCTGAGGCAAGTCATAAATTATATGTTAATAAAAATAATTTAAAAAATAATAATCTTAAAAACTCACATCTTTTGGGTGTTTACTGTGCACCTTGCACTGTCCTGAGACATCTAAAACTCACAACAGAGCTTTGAGCTAATTTCTATTATTTCAGATTTACTGAGGCACAGAAGGTTACTGCATAAAGACATCCCTTAAGGAACCTAACCTTTGGTTCCAGAACCCTGTTTCTTAATCTGCCACACCCTGCAGAAGTGACAGTGAAATGGCAGGGTCACTGAGGGATGATAATAGGAAGAGGAGGAAAGGTCAGAGTTGATACTGAGACTCCAAGCCTGGCTGCTAGGAAGGTGGAGCAGCAGTTGTCAAAGGATGGAGGAGAAAAGAGGCAAGCAGGTTTGAAAAAAAGACAGCAAGTTGAGGGTATGTTGCTTTGAACGGGCTGCCATGAATGAAGGTAAATAACAATAACAAATAACAAAAACAAATGGAGGCCAAAAATGTAAGTGATTGTCGGGGCCGAGGATACAGACTTATGAGGGTGAAAGTTGATGCCATGACACTCTTCAAGCAGAGAGTGTGGGGAGGTAAACCTTAGCGCAGGTGCTGGGGGAGCATTTAAGTAGAAAAGAAGAGGAAATGAACAGAAGAGGTTCAAATCCAACCATGTCCACAGAGAAACGGAGTAAGACTGGAGAGCACATGCTATGGAAACTAAAGAAAAAGTGGTTCCAACTGGGAAAACACAAAGATGTCAATGGAATTAAGGAGCATCTAGGAAGGCCCCTTCCTGTGATTTTGTAATTAAACAGGATCCTAATGAAGCAATGTCATTTCCACAGAAACTTCACCTACAATCCAAGGACACAGAGAAAATCTATTTTGTCATTGAATGCAACTCAGGCTAAAAAGGCAAAAAACGAGCAAATCATTACCTAGATACTCTTTTTTTTTCAGGTAGCTACTGTTCATATATGTGGACAATAAAATAATTAGATAAATAAAATATGTGATAAGTAAAATAAGCATTCCCAATTTATCTGTGGCATTTGCTTCACTCTTTGGAAATGCATTCTAAATTACCAATTTCACCAGCTCAATGGTAATCCCCTGATCTCACTGGCTACATAAAGCAAACTGTAGACCTCTCATCCCTACCTGCTATGGTATATGCTATTGTACCTCACATAAGATATGTGAGAAATTCATTTTTGAATTTATCCAGGGACAGGAGCTCCCATCCCCAACCCCACTGCCTGGTGGCTACTTGTGCTATGGAAAGATGTGTGGCTTTATGCCAAGTAAACCAAAGGTAACTGGCAACTACTGTCCCCTCCCAAGTTCTCCCTAACAAGCCAACTGACTCAGTCTGTCTTCTCAGTTCTTAACCTGAAGACCTGACTTAAACTAAACCAGTGATTAGAAATGATGTGTCCATAGGATGCCTGGGGGGCTCAGATTTCTTAAGTGTCTGCCTTTAGCTCAGGTGCTAATGCCTGGGTCCTGGGATTGAACCCCATGCCAGGCTCCCAGCTCAGCAGATAGTCTGTTTTTCCCTCTACCTCTGCCTTTCTTGCTCTTCATGCTCTCTCTCTGACTCTCTCTCTTTCAAATGAATAAATAAAATTAAAAAATAAAAAAGAAATGATGCATCCTCGCAGAAGCATGGAATATAGGAGTCTATTTTAAAGGAATGTTACAACTCCAGTTTTCCCTAATTCTCATAGATAACGATGACATTTGCAAGAATTGGCAGTGACCACCTTGTAACAACCCATCTATATTCCATGTTAATGCTGCTCCTGCATCTTTTTTAAAATTTTATTGTTCTTGTTTGTTTGGAGTGTTAGTAACGATTCTTATGAACACAATGACATAAGCAACATAAAATAATGGAAGTAAGGAGAAATATCAGATATTAAAAGCTAAAGAGATTCATATTTAGAAAATGAAATAAATTCTAGTTACATAATTCTGAAGAATAGGCCTTTGCCTGGGCAGCAGCCCACCTCAGGTTCAGTGTCTCTGTCCCCTCACAACCTACTTTTGCTTATCTTCCCGCTGGCAGAATTCAACTTAGGGAAGAGTATAGCTCTCATTTGATAAAACACATTTAATTTCCAGTGAGAAAAATTAACTATCTTCACAATACTGCTCTTAATGTAAATATATTGTATATTTAACTCTAAACCACCTACTAATTTGCTTTAAATTGGCCTAATAATACTTATTGCTTAAAGTTATGCAGTGAAGCAGCCTCTGCTCTTTGAAAAGCTAATTTTGACAACAGGTGCTTTTTATGCCACTGTAATCTTTCCTATAAAGATTGTTATCACTTAATTATAAATGGCAGCTGCATTTAGGGTATTTTGGTCCACAATGATGGTTTGATTGATTATTGGAGTTCTAATTCCACTTTGGGATTTCCAAAAAGCATCTTCAAGATTCTCAGCATCAGCACATATTAGTTCATTCTGTCACAAACTGTCAGCCATGAGGTAATGTGCTTTTATATAAGCACAAAGACAGCTCTCTATTCCTTTCTGACCAAAAAATTTAAAAAACAAAACACTTGTGTGTGTGCTTTACAAATGATATGTTTCTTCAGCATCTAACTCAACCACATATGCTTTGAAGAAAACCAATTTAGGCAAAGTGTTTTTAAGGGTATTATAATACTTAGGGAATAGGAGTTTTCTAGAATTTAAAGGGGAGAATATGATGGTAATATATGAGACTTTTCATATTTTTAAAAAGTAATACCTATTTTCCTACAAACCCAATTTTGATATTTTTTCCAAACTATATGATAAACATAAAAGTCAGCTGATGTGATTACTTCTCTTGAAACTGATGAATCTTTAGGTCAAAGTATATGTAGCTATATGTCAATCTACATTTGTTTTCTATCGAAGAGAAAAAAAGACAGAGAGAGATGTTGAATATATCAAATGCAGAGACATTTTGTCCTCTTTGGGAGCCTATCCCAATAGAGAAAGAACATATACAATTGCCTCTGTCCCCAAACTACTACTTTTCTAACTTCACTGCCTCTGTCCCCTGGCTAACCTCTTAAAGACATGTAGCTGTATGATTGGGGCAAATCCCTAAACCTCTTTATGTGAACACTGCCTAATCCATAAAATGATGCTAACAAATGACCGAATGTTGCACAAACCAAATAGGAAAACACATGTTAAGCTCTTAGAAGTGTTACTTACACATATGAAGCATTTAAATATTATAGGAGATTTTATGGTAATTATTAAAGAACTGTATGTTTTAATGGAGCTGCTTCTTGGTATCAGGCACTCTACTGGGTAAAAGAATGAAATACAATCTCTCTTCTCTAAGTAGACCACAGTCCATGGCAGCATGTCTTTGCTTGGCCTCTAATCTAAGAATGAATTTTATATTTTCAAAGGGTTGTAAAGAAAAACAGAGAATAATATGCAACAAAGACCAGTAGAGCCTTCTAACTTTAAATTATTATTTGGCCCTTTACAGAATAAATTTTCCAGGGGCTGCTCTGCAAGTGTTCTCAATCTAGTAAGACCAACTAATACTACAGTAAGTGCTTCATAAGGAACAGAAATGTTTTGGTGAGGGAACACCAGACTAATAATCTTGCTGAGGACAGTGGAGAGAAAGTCACAGGTCTTGCAGTAGAAGGTATATTTGAACTAGGACATGTGTATCATAGAGGAGGTAAGATCTGATCAGCCTCAAAAGGGAAAGGAGTACGCACAAAAAAAAAAACAAGATCAAAACACTAGGATGGTATATTCCAGGAATTGTGGTTAATTAAATGTGTTTGCTTATAGGGTATCTATCTGTGTAGAAGGGAAGGTGAGGAGGGGGAAATTTAATGGCCTACAATGAATGTGAAAAGAGCCACAATATGAAGGGCCTTAGATGCTCTACTACAGGTCAGAATTTTTACATGAAAATAAAAGGTTATCACCAAAGATTTTTAAGTAGGAAAATGACAAAATCAGATTAGAGATTCGGAACAATACTTCAAGCAATAGTACAAAACATAAACTAAAAAAGATACTCTGACTTTGGGCAAAGATGCAATAAACAGAACCAGATTTAACCTTCTGCTTAAAACTGTTAAAAAGAAGTAGACAAAATACATGAAACAAGGTTTACAGACATTGGCAAGAGGCAGTGCTATACACTGACTCCTGAAAAGCAGGGGAGAAATGAACAAAGCCTTAACTGACCAGATTCCTTCATGGAAAGAGGTTCTAAGCCAGCATAATAGGGGGAAAACATAGCATGTAATGAGGATAAAAATCAATCAACAGAAACAAACTGAGAAATAATAAAGATTACAAAATTGTTAAACAAGTACCTTAAAGATTATAACTATAATCCAAATTCCCAAATGTCAAAGGAGAGGAACTTTGAGTACGTTAAGTAGAGATATAAAAGATATTTTAGAACACCTAAATTGAACACCTAGAGACCCCCCCCCAATAAAAAAGCCTAAAACGAAAAATAAACTGGATAACAGAATATTAGACACTACTGAAAAAAGTACCAATGAACCCAAAGACACAGTAATAGAAACTATCCATAATGACATACACAGAGGAAACCCCTCCTGCCTGCCCCCCAAAAAGAAATGAGTATTAGTGGTCTATGGGATGTGTTGAGTCTCTAAAGGAAGAAAAAAGAGGCTGGATAGGAAATAATTTTAAAGAAATATGGAAAAGTATTTTAAAGTATTTTAAAAATGCTTATCTGCAATAAACCCACAAATTCAAGGACGTAAATAAACCACAAGCACAAGAAATATGGATGTAGTGACACCAACATTCATCATAATCCAACTGGCTAAAAACTAGTGATAAATAGAAAATCATAAAAGTGGGGTTAGGGGCAGACATTACATACAGAGAAACAAAGACAAGAATAACAGCAGCGTTTTCCCTGGTGATAATGTGAGGCAGAAGACATTGAGTAACATCTTTGAAAGACTAAAAGAAAAGATAACTGTCAATATAGAATTTTATACCCAGGTAAAATATCTTTCCAAAAGAGAGATTAAATACAGACTTATTCATAATATGTGAAAGCAAAATAATTCAGAGCCAGCAGACCTGTACTAAAAAATATATTAAAAGAGGTCTTTCAGGTAGAAGGAAAGTAATACCCATGGAAATCTGGATTATCAAAAGAATGAAGAGGAGGCACCTGCATGGCTCAGTGGGTTAAAGCCTCTGCCTTCGGCTCACGTCATGATCCTGGGGTCCTGGGATCAAGCCTCACATCAGGGTCCCTGCTCTGTGGGAATCCTGCTTTCCCCTCTCTCTCTGTCTGCCTCTCTGCCTACTTGTGATTTCTTACTGTCAAATAAATAAATAAAATCTTAAAAAAAAAAAAAAAAAGAATGAAGAGCACTGGAAATTTTTTTTTTAATTTTTAAAATTTATTTAAAATTTAAGTGACTAAGGCAACAAGGTCTTATATATAAAAGTAAAATGTATGAAAACAAGAACAAATTAACCATAGAAAGAAAATTCCCCAACTTGATAAAAGACAGCTATGCAAAACCTACAGCTAACGTTAGATTTAATATTCAAAGACTGGCATCACAAAAAAGGCAAAGATGTCCTCTCTTATTCTTTGTATTCAACATTGTACTAAAGCTTCTGGTATTGGTAATAAAGCAAAATAAAGAGGCAAAAGGAATCTTAATTGGAAACAAAAGAAGAATATAGTGAGTGAAACAAGTCAGAAAAATAATATTCTACTTACATCAAATTCTAGGAAATGCAAACTCATCTATAGCAATAGGAAGCAGATGAATGACTACCTGAGAACAGAGGTATGTGGGGGAAGACAGTGAGAGACATATAACAAAGGAGCACATGGAACCTTCTGAGAATGAAAGTTATGTTCATTATTTTTATTGTGGCGATGGTTTAAAAACTTCTCAAACTGTATACTTCCAATATATGTAGTTTATTTTCAGTGAATTACAGCTCACTATGTCTGAAAAAAATGATGATGATTAGGATTGAGGTGCAAAGGCAGAGATTCATCTAGGAGATAAAAATAAGAGAAAAGAGGAGAAATAATTGAGACCAGGGTTAGAAAGGTGAGTTCAAGGGTTTCTGTGTGGATCAATCAATTAAGCATCCGACTCTTGCTTTCAGCTCAGGTCATGATCTCAGGGTCTCTGAGTGGAGCTTCATGCTCGTGGAGTCTGATGGAAACCCTCTCTCTCCCTCTCACTTGCCCCTCCCTGCCACTCTCTCTCTCAATTAAATAAATAAATCTTTTAAAAAAGTGATTTTAGGAATGAAGAAAATAAATAAATACAAGTTTTCCTTCTGAGGTTGAATGAACAAATGTGCAGCAGCATTAGGGAATGGAGAAGTGTCTGATTGAAGGGGAAAGAGAATGATTTGAGTTCTAAACAGGTCCTATGGTACATCTAAGTACAAAGTGAAGAAATAGTTGCATATATAGCATTTAATTTTAGGACAGAGATCTTGGTTGGAAGTCCAGATTTGGGAATCATTAACAATACAGTAGAAAACTGCGGCACGGGGAATGGGTGCGAATGCCTAGGGGAAGTCCTTATTTAAGAGAGGAAAAACAGGAAGTGGAGCTGTGAGAGATATCAATACTAAGGAATGGGCAGTAGGCTTTGTTCTCTGAGTCTCCATCCTCTTTTTATCACCCCATACTCTACTCTCAGTTCTCCAGGGCAGATAAACATAAACCAGCACCATCCGCAACCAGAGATTCACTTTGCTCTGAGCAGTGTCATTTGCAATTTCAACTCAATCTTGGATCAAATCAAGAACTATTTCATCAGGTTCCCAAGTATATTTACACTTTGTATTTATACAAAGTACATGCCTAACTGTTTTCAGGGTATGCATCATCCCTACATTTTGCCGTGCTTGGTAAGAGACAGTAGAGAACTGGGATAGGCACGAATGCAAGGAAGGCTGGAACAAGTCTTGGAAGATCAAGCTCCTTCATCCTGGTCAATGTATCTCTACTTCCTAAGACAGTGTACTGCAGTGAGATTTTAATCAACATAAGAAAATCATTATGCTTAATTCTCCTTAAGATAACAGAAATAGGGAGCCTGGCTGGCTCAGTCAGCTGAGCGACCGCCTTTGACTCAAGTCATGATCCTGGAGTCCCAGGATCAAGTCTTGTGTCAGGTTCCCTGCTCCCTGCGGGGAGTCTGATTCTCCCTCTGATTCTCCCCCCACTCTGGTGCTCTCTCTCTCTCTCTCTCTCTCAAATAAATAAATAAATAAATTCTTTTTTTAAAAAAAAGATAACAGAAAAACAATTTTCTACTATAAATTCATCTGTGCTTAACAAGAAAAAAACAAGGGGGGGTCCAACTGAAAGCTGTCCTTTATTTATTTTTAATTTTAAGTTTTTTTTTAGTTTCTTTTCAGTGTTCCAGAATTGTTTATGCACCACACCCAGTGCTCCATACAATACGTGCCCTCCATGATGACCAAGCAGACAGAGATGCTTTCCCTTTAAGTAAATTACTAACCCAAGGTTACCACGACTTCCTTCCCTGTCCATCTCAGCCCCTTAGAGAAAATAAAACTGTTCACATAACCACTGTCTCTAATGACAAAAAATTCTTTTTTGATTTCTATTTTTAAGAAAATCCAAAGAGTCAAAGCATCTTTATTATTTGTTCATTTTAAATAATTCAAACCTCTGAGCCCTGGAAACTGCAAAAACTAGTGGAATACTAAATAAGGAGCTATGGAAGATTCTTTCCTGGATATCCTTACAAGCCAAGGAGCCTCTAGGCAGTATTGTGACTTGGCAGAGAAAAAGACTGCAGTCAGACAAGGCTCCTCTTGCTCTCTGACATTTAACTTGATCTTTTATTTTTTCCCCCACCTTCCATATGCAGACCAAATTCACTCATGAAACTCTAGCTCATCAAATTGACTTCCCTGCAGATTTAAAGATGGAGCCAGGTACTGCATAACATTTGAAGTTTTGTTTTTGTTTCTGTGTTCTTGAGTCACACAATGGGGGGCAAACTATACTTTCTTTCTGGTCAACCCAAAAATTCAAGTGTTTACAGTGTGAATATAAGCAGAGATGACCACAGTAAAGCTTCAATTCAATGGAATAGGCAAAGAATTCTAAATTTCACTACACAGATATGTAGATAGGGCCCCCCTGAGGACTTCCTTCCACAGGAAGATGAATTAGTGGTTCTCAAGGAATTCCTTTTGTGATTGTTCCTGCTGGTCTTGTAGCGGCTGTTGACTGTAATTTTGAAGGTCACAGACAGAACACACGGCATGGTAAAACCATCATCCTCATAAAAGGATGTGTTACTTGCTAACACAAGCAGATACTAACATCATTTACTTTGTTGTTTTTAATCATCTGAGATATACTGCATCCAAGAAAAACAATTCAACTGATTATGTGGGGGAGCAAAGGTAGAATTAAAGAGTAAAATAGGGACAATTAGAACAGAGTCCAAACCTTAATTAAGAAGGTGAAGTTAATCTCTAGTCTCTTGAAGATTTGTTGGTCAGGGTCTTAATATATTCACCAAATCTATTATTCAAGCAGACTTTCTTTGTATTTTTAAAGTTTTAACAGCTTTCCTTTATTGCCTCTGCCATCAAGTTTTCTTTCTCATGTGTTCTCTTCCCTTACTTCTAGCTTTCATCTATTTCAAAAGAATTAACAGTACTTGGACCTCCTACACAATGATTCTCAAAGAGACTATGCACCCAGATTAGTTAAAAATACAATATAAGAGGGAAAGAAGTATGTCTAGAATAACTGGTATTTTTAAAACAGCAACATGTGATCCAAAAGAATGGAATTACTCAAATGAGGCAGTCCTCTGAGGAAATAATATAACAATAACCCATAAAAAGTAATTAAAACATTCCTGGTATACTCCAAAGTAGCCAAAAGAATTTAATTACAAACTTCATGGTTACATTATGAAGATTTATACCAAGGTTAGAAGCAAGAAGTACCCAAGCCTGGAAGGGCTTACTCACAGAACATTGTCATTACATCTTTCTCATGGAACCACTGATCTCTTCTCTCACAGAAGCATTTGCCACTGTTTCTGAAGAGCAGTCACACCAACTTTTTCAAATACCCTGTGAAGCTCACAAGTGACACTGATGGGAAAGAGCAAAGATGTCATAACCAAATCTTCTGTGAGAATAGTGAATAGAAACATCCATATCTAGAATGGTCAGCAGTTATCACAACACCACAATAAGCCACCAAAAAAAGCACACTCTGTCCGGTGCTATGAGTGACGGGGGCAACTTCTAATACAATGGCATTTAGGATTCTCCATCACACGTCATTTGCCCTAGAATAACTAACCTCTTATCAACTTAGAGTTGTCTAAGATTTGAGTCATTACAAAAAAGAATAGATTAAACAACAAAGAATGATATTGTTTCCAGAAAGCTTCTTTTGCAATATAGGCACTAATTAGGAGCAGATAAGGTAGGTCTTATCTTACTATCTCAGATCATGATTCTGAGGATGCTTATGGGCACAGGTTAAAAAAAAAGAAGAAGAAGAAAAAGATTCAGGGTGCCTGAGTGGCTCAGTGGGTTAAAACCTTTGCCTTCAGCTCAGGTCATGATCCCAGGGTCCTGGGACCAAGAGCCCCGTATCGGGCTCTCTGCTCAGCGGGGAGCCTGCTTCCTCCTCTCTCTGTGCCTGCCTCTCTTGTCTACTTGTGATCTCTGTCTGTCAAATAAATAAATAAATAAAAGATTAAATTAAAAACTAGAAAATTAGTTTTCAGTCAATTAAAAAATTTATGATCTCACATGTAGGAATGTATGATCTCACATATAGAAAGCTCTAGACACACACTGTGGTAGAATAAGTACTTATTTGGTCTTTGTCCCTGATTCCTGGCACAAAGCTCCTAAAACACTTGGTGTTTCCTGAGTGATAGGGGTAACTTTGTTACTCATTATCAGACCTGTTCTATCACACTTGGGTTTATGCTAATGAGGTGACTTAGGGTGAGGTCCCCAAACAGCCCCATAAAGGGGCTGAAAGACTAAGTGTCCAGAGGACTGGAACGTTCAATCCTACCCACAAACCTCCAGAACAGGACAAGGGGATTGATATCAAGCTCTTAAAAAACTCTTGAACAACCCCTCCTTCTATACCTTGACCTACGCACCTCTTCCATTTGTGTGTTCTAAAACTGACCCTTTATAATAAACCTGTAGCAGTAAGTAGAGTGCTTTCCTGAGTTCTTAGTGACAAAAGTCATCAGAAGATGCAACCACTGACTGACCCATGAGTTGGACTTAGGCACTTGGAGGCTCCTCACCCACTCTATTAACCTTTGAATATGGGCTCCACTTGCTTTCTTGCTTCCAGAGGCTGCTCCAAGACAGGGCCTTGAATTGGTAATGTGGTACTGAAGTCACCTACACATGACTAGCCCCAGTTAAGACCTCTTTATAAACTTCTAAGATTTGGTAAGAGGGTGTGGGGATCCACCCATTTTGTTGCCATCCAAGACATGCCTCATATGCCAGCTCCTTTTGTTTATTAAAACTGACACCTGCCAACCTGGAGTAGCCTGCCTCTTTCTTAGGTCTCTCCTGCCCTCTGTATACAGGTGTCAGTTTCAGAATACACTAAGGAAGTTCCTGAGAGGGTTGTGACCCAACAGTTCTATTAGCCAATTCAGCAAATTACTGAACCTGACAAGAGGATTGTGAGAGTCCCTTGACTTAATAGCCAGGTGGACAGAAGTAATGATAGTCTGAGATTTGCAATTGGCATCTAAAGGGAAAGCAATTTTATGGGACACAGTCCCTAATCTACAGAGCCCATGCTAACTTCCAGGGGCTAGTGTCTGAATTGAAATGAACTGCAGAATGCCCAGTTGGTATTAACAGAGTTGGAGAACTGATTGTGTGAGGAATATCCCCCACATATTTGGTGTCAGAAGTATTGAGTAGAAACATTATAATACCAAGATAGGCTCTAGTTCAGGACTTGGCAACTACAACTTACAGACCAAATCTGGCCTGCTGTTGTCTTGGGGTTTTTTTGGTTTTTTGTTTGTTTGTTTGTTTTAAAGATTTTATTTATTTATTTATTTGTCAGAGAGAGAGACAGAACACACAAGCAGGCAGAGTGACAGGCAGAGGCGGAGAGAGAAGCAGGCTCCCTGCGGAGCAAGGAGCCCAATGCAGAACTTGATCCCAGGACTCTGGGATCATGGCCTGAACCAAAGGCAGTGGCTTAACCGACTGAGCCACCCAGGTATCCCTGGGTGGTTTTTTGTTTTTGTTTTTGTTTTTCATAAATAAAGTTTTATGGAACATAGCCTTGGCCATTCATGTATTATCTACGGCCACCTTTGTGCTGCCACAGGAGAGATGAGTAGTTATAAAACGGACCATACGACACAAAGCATAAAACATTTGTTATATGACCCTTTACGTGAAAAGGTCACTGACCTCTGCTCTATCTCTACCTTCTTATAATTTGTTAGGTTCAGCTCTCTTCCATATATTGACTCTATGCTCAAACTGCCTACTCCAGGTCAAAAGGTAGATATTCCAAGTATCATATTCAAGTATGGCAATGTCCCCAGGCAGAAAAAAAAAAAAAGCTGGTTTTTTTTTTTTTTTTTGTATCTCTTATAAGAACAAGGAAGCTTTTTTTTTTTTTTCTTCTAGCTTTTACCTAGAAGTCCAGAGAATGGTTTTATTCACATAGCATTACTGTAAAACATATGAGAAGCCAGTGCTGGACCCAATCACTGGCAAGCAAACTGAAATCACTAATCAGAACCCACTCTCTGAGAGGGAGGATGGGTTAGCCCCTCCTGAAGTGCATGGCCGTGTGGAAGAGGGTAGGTGTCTAAACCAAATCAGACTCTGTGGGAACAAAGATTGACAAGAAGAATGACAGTTGGCTACTACCAAAGCGATGAGTTAGAGGAAAGGTAGAGGAACTGAGTTTGACCCAGAAAACCACACAGGAAAATACTAATAATAATGATACCGGAGGATATGAAGATGATTTCAGAGAGGAAATAGTGAGGAAAGACATGGTCATCCATACTGAGGTTTCCTACAACTAATCTTGCTAAGATCCAAAACAATAAATGCCTTATCATTCAAATGGATCTACTATAAAAAAAAAAAAATGTGAGTTTTCTACTCCCTTGAAGAAGGCAAGGAGAGAAGAACCAACCATGCAGTTCTCCTGGGGAAAATTCTCTGAAGTAATTCGCTGACCATTTGTGTTTAATAGCTACATGACACTTATATTTGATACAAACACTTCAGTGCAGACGGAAATGACTTCTAAAAACCATGGTTACTAAAGGGTTTATACAGTATCCTTTTCAACCACCCCTAATACAAGGGTTAAAATATAAAATTGTAAAAGCATAAATAATTAAGATGTACAGGTCATGTGTTTCCCTTCACAGAAAGACTCTTCAAAGTCTCAATATGAAAAAATAGTTTTTATACATTTCCTATGTATATCTCCTCTCTGATACATGAGATTACATGACAAATGACTTAATTAAAGGTAATTCTGGACAGACTAAAGTATATTCTTCCAGTTGGATAATTTTATGGGTTCTGACCCTCAATGACATGTATATTTGAAACCATTCATTCAGCACCAAACACACATTGTTGTGTCATATTAATAGTTTCACTATAAGTTCCTTGCATATTGTATGTCCCATCCCCATAAGGTAGATACTTTGTTTCCTCCTGATAACCACTGCCCATAATAGGTGCTCACCATAAACTCAATAAAGAACTCTACATTTTTAGCAAGCCACAGTTTTAAAATGATTTGTGTTCCAAAATTTTATTTGTAAACTTGAACTTGAAATTTGAGTCCATTTTTTCTCCATTAAAAGAAATGTTAAAGATAGTAGTTATGTCTTCAGAGAAGTCCATGAGAGATTCTTGAACAAATATATAGCCAACATAGTTTATCTTCACAATGAAAGACAGTAGAAAACCATACTAAATAGAAGGCTGCAATGATCACTCTAGAAGTTTGTGATTTCAGGGACACCTGGGTGGCCCAGTTGGTTAAGTATCTGCCTTTGGCTCAGGTCATGATCCCAGGGTCCTGGGATCAAGCCCCATATTGGGTTCCCTGCTCTGCCTCTCCCTTTGCCTGCTGCTCCTCCATTTGTGCATGTGCCCTCTCTCACCCTAATAAATAAATAAGACATATTTTTTAAAAATTTAAAAAAGAAGAAGTTTGTGATTTCAGATCATAAAGAGTGCCCTTGGAAAGTAAAAACATTCAGTATCATGGCAAGGAGTTCCTCCAAAAGTAAAAAGCATTGCAACAGAGAACACAGTTTCTAACCCCAAATGCCACCCTATTGCAAAATCAATAGCAACCAAAAAATTTCTTACCTGGCTTTTTGAGTGTCAGCATGGGCTGAAAAATCAAACCAACCTATAAGTAGTTTTTAATCTAAAGAACAGTGAGGCTATTTGAAATAATATTTTTATTTTCTTTGACTCATTTGCAAAGAAAAGCTTTACATGCCAGTTGCACTGGGCAAAGGGAAAGATAGCATGGGGTGGGAAGCATGAAGCAACATGAGCAACACTATATGATTTACCAAGTGATGAGGACAATGTTTCTCAAAGTATAGGTACACCCCTTAAATTTGTCAAGTACAGGCACCTGAGTTTACAGTTATTTTAGGCCTTTTTTCTGAAGTTTTTTGTTAAATCTCTCTTCAACTTAGCATCAAGTTACTAACCAACCAGTTTTTCTCTTCCCTTTGCTCAGATACCTATTACAGATACAGAAATGGTTTTAACAGTCCATACTGTGCCTCTGTTTAGCAACTCATAACTAATCCTTAGAGTAAAATTCAAATCATCATGTTTTCCTGCTCCCTGAAGCTTGCTCTATAATTAGCATAATTAGTCAAAGGTGGTTAAATGGGGAAATCATATCATTTGCTTCCCAGGAACATGCCCTGGGATGCCTCGCCAGTGTTTCTCACTAATGAAGAGAGGAAAGATTGTGTAAACCTTGCTCTTCCATTGAACTCAAAGCAGAGTTAATTTCTAATATCCTAATTAATTACACTTTAAGACTAGCTCAGAGTTGATTCCATATTCACCAATATGTTTAATTAAATCACACAAACAAAATTACTACCTAGGTGATATTTTGTCTAAGTTCGCATTCTTCATAATCATCATATTTGAGGCAATAAACAAAGTGATGTTTTGAAGCATAAAGGATAGATTGTTTTGTAAAACTGATGCCTGCCTGCTCCCAAAGAATCAAGTAATAACACAGAATTTTTTTTTAATTTTTTTTGAAGATTTTATTTATTTATTTGACAGAGAGAGATCACAAGTGGGCAAAGAGGCATGCAGAGAGTGAGAGGGAGAAGCAGACTCCCTGCTGAGCAGAGAATCCGATTCAGGCCCTGATCCCAGGACCCTGAGATCATGACCTGAGCCGAAGGCAGAGGCTTAATCCACTGATCCACCCAGGCACCCAATAACACAGAATTTTTAAAAAATCATTGCAATCTTCCAAATTACCATGGAAGTTTGGTAGACAACTTTCTAGATATCTCTTTATGGATATGGTTAAATAAAAGATGAGTAGATATATTTATGGATAGACTGGGATCGTTTTATTAAAATAGATCCACAGTATATATTCTATTTTTGAACAAAAAACTTGAATTTAATTTTACTTGAATTTACCAGAATGAAATAAAGTAAAATTAAAGAAATAGCTAGATTTTAGATAGATTCTTCCAATCTTAAAAACATAATATATAAAACCTTTAAGAAATAAGAACAATTAAAAAAAAGAAATAAGAACAATTTTCTTTAACTTTAGGCAATATCCATTGATGCCCTATAAAGATAATGTATTAACATATCTTCCCAATTAGCCTTCCTGCACATCCCTTTTGTTAGTTATATCATTTTATATGCAAAATACCTATAGTATTTAGATTCAGTTCTACCATCAAAGTCCTCTAGTGGTTTCAAGCTTTAAAGTTAAAAGAACTTCAAGATGAATTTCACTTCTTTTACAACATCTTTTCCATGTGTTTTTGATTTTGATTCACCTCTTGGTTGGCCAGATTTCATAGTATAGTAGTTTATGCAGAAGAACTCTATTTCCCTGAAGTATTTCATGTTGAGAATGTCAGTCTGTTGTCTTTACACTTGAGAGACAATTTGGGGTTGTAAACAGCTTTTTCCTCATATTTATTCCCCTTAAGTTTTCGACACAATATTCAGCTGTCTTATAATACTCACTGTTGCTGTGGGAAAGGTAGTAGGGGTTAGTATACTAAGAAAACATGAATCTAAGGGTTTTGAAGGGGTTGGGGGGTGGGAGGTCGGGGTACCAGGTGGTGGATATTATAGAGGGCACGGATTGCATGGAGCACTGGGTGTGGTGCAAAATTAATGAATACTGTTATGCTGAAAATAAATAAAAAATAAATTTAAAAAAACCCATGAATATATCCTACAATTTAAATACATTTAAAACAAAAGATTAACATTGTGCTTGTTCCCAGAGGTCAGCAACAGGATTTTATGGATTAAAGAAAATAGAAGGTTAAGCAATGTTTCTTTTACAGCCCTACCTTCACCAAGTCATGTGTTCAATTGGGTAAATACTCTGACCATGGTCAGTTGCAAGCTACCAACATATTTTCACTAACAGGGGAACTTTTATGAGATGGGCACAATCAGAGCCCCATTGTGCACATTATGAAAAGAGAAAACAAAAGCTAGAGTGAGTGAGAGAGAAGCTTCAGGGCTTTAAGTTTCCAAGGGGGCATGATATGAAATAGCTGATGTCTCAAACACATACAGGATGAGATAAGTCCTTCTAGTGAAAGAGAAAGGTTTTAATAAGAGATTATAACAGGGAGACCTGGTTAGAAGACATTTTTGATGATATGACTTTTAGGCTGATTACTAAAATATGAGTGCATGTTGCCAGGAAGACTTGGGGGAACGTATTCCAGGAACTGGACTCCAAGGCCCATGAGATGGGGAAAGCATGTTTTAAGAACTAAGAAAGGGATTTTTCTCTGGTATTTACCATGGGAATCTGATCAAGAGCCTGGAGCCACAGGGGTACATGGGACAGCCAGGGCCTTCACAATTGCTCACAGGCCAAAATCTGGCCCTGACTCCTGTCATTGGCCTGGAGGGCTTAGCTTACCTGCAGCTAGCTCCTCCAGCTGTGCCCCTGCACCCTACTGGCCAAATTCTCAGCACCAGGCTTCACTACTGTAAAATAACCATGGTGAGACTTTGCAGCCACAGGACTACACTCCAACAGATGGGGCCCCTGCAGCTGCCCATGTGCCTGAAACTGGCTCTAGCCCTTGCTGCTGGCCCTGGCCCTCACCACTAACTATATGTCTTCAGCTGGTTCCTGCCACTACACAGGGACCTGGTTTCCCTCTGGGATAAAGAACAAGAGAAAAGTGTCCACTCTCACCACTCCTTTTCAAGATAGTACTAAAAGTCTTAGCCAAAGCAGATAGACAAGAAAAAGAAATAAAAGGCATCCAAGTAAGAGAGGAAGATGTAAAACAGTGTTTGTTGATTACATGACCTTGTGTACAGAAAATTCTAAACTCCACAAAAATAACTGTTTAAATAAATGAATTCAGAGAAGTTTCAGGACACAAAATAAACATACAAAAATCTGTTTTCAAGTTCTACTCTAACAATGATCTATCTAAAAAAGAAATTTAAAATGAACACCATTTGAATAGCATCAAATAATAAAATACTTATTTACATTTAACAAAGGAAATTAATGATCTATACAATGAAAACTGTAAGACCTTGAGGAAACTGAAGACAAAAATATGGAAAGATATTCTGTGTTAATGAATCAGAGTTAATATTGTTCAACTGTCCACAGTACCTAAAGCCCTCTACAGATACAATGTAATCCCTATCAAAATTCCAATCTCATTTTTCAAAGAAATAGGAAAAACAATGCTAAAATTCATATGGAACCATGAAAGACCCCAAGAAGCCAAAGGAGTCTTAAGAAGAACAAGGTTGGAGGCATTACATTTCCTGATTTCAAGCTCTACTGCAAAGCTTCAACATGGTTACTAGCATAAAAACAGACACATAGACCAACAGAATAGAAATGAAAGCCCATAAATAAACCTACACATATCTGGTCAACATGGTACATGACAAAGGAGCCAAGAATACTCAATGGGGTTAAGGATAAATACTTCAATAAATGGTGATGGAAAAACCTGATATTCACATGCAAAAGAATGAAAATGAACCTTTATTTTATACCACTCACCAAAACTAACTAAAAATAAATCAAGACTTAAACATAAGACCTGAAACCATAAAACTCCTAGAAGAAACACAAGAAGCTCCATGATATCCATCTTGATAATAATTTTTTGAATAGGACATGGAAACACAAGCAATAAAAGCAAACATCAATAAGTGAGACTACATAAAACTAGAAAGCTTTTGCACAACAAACAGGAAAATCAACAAAATGAATAGGCAATTTGGGGAATAGAAGATACATCCAAACCAAATATCTGATAAGGGGTTAATATTCAAAATCTGCAAGGAACTCAAACAACTGGAATGGCAAAAAATATATATAAATAAAAATCTTGAATTTAAAAATGGGCAAAGAACTTGAATAGACTTTTTCCAAAATAGACACAAATGACCAACAAGTATATGAAAAGGTGCTCAGTATCACTAAACATCGGGGAAATGCAAAAATAAACCACAATGATATATTATCAGACACCTGTTAGAATGGCTACTATCAAAAACAAGGAAAATGGCTGTTGTCATTATTTGTTATTAAATAAAATAATTTTTTTAATATTAACAAAGCCAGTGAAGATGTGAAAAAGAAGGAAACCTGGCACTCTGCTGGTGGGAATGTGAACTGGCATAGCCACTACAGAAAACAGTACAGAGGTTCCTGAAAACATTAAAAATAGGACTAACATGATCATCAATCCTACTTTTGGATATATATCTGAAGGAAATCAAACTGCTGCCTCAAAGAGATATCCATACTCCTACATTCTTTGCAGCATTATTCAGAATAGCCAAGATATTAAAATAACCTAAGTGTCTACAGGCAGAAGAATTAATTTTTTTAAAATGTGATATACATACACATACACAAATGCGCACACATAGAGGAATATTATTCATCTGAAGGAAATCCTATTACTTGCATCAAATGAATGGAGAACATTATGCTAATTAAAATAAATCTGAGAAACATAAATGCTGTATGATCACATTTATATGTAAAAATCTTAAAATATCAAACTCATAGAAACAATAGATTGATACTTACAAGGGGCTGGGGAATACAGGAGATGTTGGCCATAGACTACAAACTTGCAGTTATAAAACATAAATTTCAGAAACCTAATGTAAAGCATGATGACTATAGTTAGTGACACTATTGTACACTTGAAAGCGGCTGTGAGAACAGACCTTAACAACAATAAAAAGTGGTAATTATGTGATGTGAAGGATGTGTTAAGTAACTTTATTGTGATAATTATTTCCTTCAATATATAAGTTTACCAAATTATCACATTGTTCACCTTGAACCTATACAATGTTATAGTCAATTTAATCTCAGTAAAGCAAGGGGAGGGAGATTAGCAAAAACAAGTAACTACGAAACTATCCTGAACCAGTAAGAAAAAAGCACAACATACCACCAAGGAAGAAGGCAGGGGCCAGATCTCACATTGTCTTGCACACCAGCCATGTCAAAGACCTTGTGTTTTATACTAAGTACAATAAGAAGCCATTGGAAGATTTAAATAAAGGGAGCAAAAGGCTATTTGAAGTGTTAAAGGTCATTCTGGATACAGAGGACAAAGGTATGAGAGTTGAAGAGCTGGTATGAAGAAGAGGAACAACCAGGAAGCTCGAGGCAGGAAGCTGTGAAAGCACTTTGAGGATGAATAGGATTTTTAGTTGATCCAGGGTGGGGAAAGCAAAGAGGGACAGACAGAGAGAGATTTAAGATATGCTCTGAGAAAAAGTCATCAGGATGTGGGAAGTAAAGCAGAGACAGAAGCCACAAATGACTTTCAGTTACTGGCTCACAAACATAGGCTGAAGGAGCCACATGCTGACAGGGGAAAACTGCGAAGAACAACCATGGGGGAAAAAAGTGAGATGTTGATGGTACACCTAAGTGAAATTTAGGACATCTTTTCATATTTGTGGTTCTGGTCTTCATATAAGCTTTATATGAGCTTGAGGCTGAAATTTTGGGTTTCTGTATAGCTACAATTTATACCATGATGGAGATGAAAATGCTTAGAGGGAAAGCCTCACTAAGGCCAGAAAATGGTCCAAGACTAAGCCCTGTAGTTCCAATAATTATTGGGTGGTAAAACAGGGAGATACTTTGTTTTATATGTAAAGGTACCAACCAGAGAAAGAGCTATCAGAACTATCAGAGGAGAAGAAAGGATTGCAAAGAACATGGTATCATGAAAATCAAGAGATAAAATTTTTCAGAGAGAGAAGAGTTAACCACTGAGAGGTCACATAAGATGGGTAACATGTCCATTGGATTTAGAAATTTGGGAAGTCAATGGTAACTTTACTGAAAATTGTTTCTGGGAAGAGATTGGGGTATAATCCAGGCGTCAGTGGCTTGGGCAGAGAATCAATCTACCACATGATTCCTCTGTTTTTGAATGTAAAATCAGGTCACTAAGATGGTCTGGATTTCTTGAAGATTTGCTCAATTACATGATTCAAAAGGCCATGTGTGATACCCACCATAAAGACAAAGGAATTCACCTTCTTGGAGCAAGCTGCAGTCCAATGAGGATTGATAAATCCTGCAGAGAAGAGGCAATTAAAATTTCGACAGAGTGCAAAACTAAATGATGAATCATCTTTGGAGACATAGGTCCAATAGCATTCTCAGGGCTCCTTTCACAATGGGTGATTAGTGCATATAAGAGTTGGATAGAGAAAAGAAGTCAGTTAAGAAATACGACCACATTGACTTCCCTTTCCCAGTCAAGCAGCACTAGAAAACACTGGATCTAAGTTACGGGAAGAAAGGCACAGGAGTTCTTGTTTGTTGGTTTTGTGATAGTGATGATGGATTTTGTTATTTTGTTATTGTTGTCATCATTTGCTATTAGGTAAAATAATGTTTTAAAACTAAGTCCATCTATAACTGTGGCATAGGAAAAATGTACTGTTTTCCATCCAAAGCACATGCCTCATATTTCTGGGCAAACATTTTAAAAGATACATGTGCTATGCTCCCAAGTTCTTCATGTCGAAAAGAGAAAGGTTAAATAAGTTATGATTCTTTCTTCAGAGTAAATGATTTGCATCCTACTGTGACTAAGTACTACTATTGGTTAACTTTAGGCATGCCTGCTCTTCTTTATTTAAAAGACCATTTGGCAGACTAGATTATTTCTTCTTGAGTTTAAATATTTGCTTAAAATAGTTATTTCATAAATATATATTTTCTCTTTCCAGGAGAATGTACAACTGTAAATTTAAAATCTTTAATTTTAACTAACATGAAAAACTAAGAGAAAAAAGATGTTCTTACTCAATTTAAATATGTATTTCTCAAATAATAATGTGTATTAGAACCCTAAATTATATATTTTCCCACACTGTGTTGTACATGTAATTAATCTGCTTACAGTGCCATTATCACAGAAATTTAAAGCTGAGAAATTTACAAGTTGAAAGAAATCTTAGAGTTCCTCCTACTCAACTACTAATCACAGAAAATAAACATACCTGCATAACATTACTTCTAGAGAGAGGTCTGCACAATGTTGAGTTTCAAATTTCTAACCAGAGACATATGGAAAATATCAGAAATGACCTTTTGCTCTTTGAAAAAAACAGAATTTGAATGATGCATTGTGAAAATGTCTCTTCTGGGGATGTAAGAGCTCTAACACAGAGTCCCCTCCTTAATGTACATATTATCCAGAGAGGAAATGAGACAAGGGAGGTGAGTGAGGGCAAAAGGGGAGATGAGTCAAACAGACACAAAAATGAGATGAGGGGAAGGATGTAGATTGGAAGTATCAATGGCATGGAACCCTGAATGGCTGCTATGTATATCAGGGATAGGAGGGGAAGGAAAACAAGGCAGATGGAAATTTTCAGATGCAGTGAAACAGGGGCACATGAAGGAAACAGGCAAACCTAGAGTGGGGCTTCAGAGAAAGATGAGTGTGGTTTTAGATGCACGCAAGTACTCTACTTAAGTGTGATATTTGAATCAAGGATAGATAAGCAGTGTGAGGGCAGGAATCAAGAGGAAAGAAAACAAGTTTCCTTCTGATGTACCTGAGGAAACCCATAACTTTAATGGGCAGCAAATGGAAGTCAACTGGACATAAAAGTTCCTTCATCAGAGAAGTATAGTTTATTCTTCTCAATACAGATAAAAATGCTTAAAGCCATCATTCTATATTAAAAAGCAACTGCAATTGCAGGGTCATAGGGAAGCTCTATTTTTAATTTCTTGAGGAATCTCCACACTGTTCTCCAAAGAGCCTGCACCAACTTGCATTCCCACCAACAGTGTAAGAGGGTTCCCCTTTCTCGGGCGCCTGCGTGGCTCAGTGGGTTAAGCCTCTGCCTTCGGCTCAGGTCATGATCTCAGGGTCCTGGGATCGAATCCCACATTGGGTTCTCTGCTTGGCAGGGAGCCTGCTTCCTCCTCTCTCTCTCTGCCTGCCTCTCTGCCTACTTAGGATCTCGCTCTGTCAAATAAATAAATAAAATTTAAAAAAAAAAAAAAAGAGGGTTCCCCTTTCTCCACATCCCCTCCAACACATGTTGTTTCCTGTCTTGCTAATTTTGGCCATTCTAACTGGTGTAAGGTGGTATCTGAATGTGGTTTTAATTTGAATCTCCCTGATGGCTAGTAATGATGAGCATTTTTTCATGTGTCTGATAGCCATTTGTATGTCTTCATTGGAGAAGTGTCTGTTCATATCTTCTGCCCATTTTTTTATATTATCTGTTTTGTGTGTGTTGAGTTTGAGGAGTTCTTTATATATCCTGGATATCAACCTTTTGACTGTACTGTCATTTGCAAATATCTTCTCCCATTCCGTGGGTTGCCTCTTTGTTTTGTTGACTCTTTCCTTTGCTGTGCAGAAGCTTTTGATCTTGATGGAGTCCCAAAAGTTCATTTTCACCTTTGCCTTTGGAGATATATCTTGAAAGAAGTTGCTGTGGCTGATATCGAAGAGGTTACTGCCTATGTTCTCCTCTAGGATTCTGATGGATCCTGTCTCACATTGAGATCTTTTATCCATTTTGAGTTTATCTTTGTGTACTGTGTAAGAGAATGGTCGAGTTTCATTCTTCTACATATAGCTGTCCAGTTTTCCCAGCATCATTTATTGAAGAGACTGTCTTTTTTCCACTGTATATTTTTTCCTGTTTTGTCGAAGATTATTTGACCATATAGTTGAGGGTCCATATCTGGGCTCTCTACTCTGTTCCCTATGACCCTGCAATTGCACTACTGGGTATTTACCTCAAAGATACAGATGTAGTGAAAAGAAGGGCCATCTGTACCCCAATGTTCATAGCAGCAATGGCCACGGTCACCAAACTGTGAAAAGAACCAAGATGCCCTTCAGTGGATGAATGGATAAGGAAGATGTGGTCCATATACACAATGGAGTATTATGCCTCCATCAGAAAGGATGAACTTTTGTAGCAACATGGATGGGACTGGAAGAGATTATGCTGAGTGAAATAAGTCAAGCAGAGACAGTCAATTATCATATGGTTTCACTTATTTATGGAGCATAACAAATAGCATGGAGGACAAGGGAAGATGGAGAGGAGAAGGGAGTTAAGGAAATTGGAAGGGGAGGTGAACCATGAGAGACTATGGACTCTGAAAAACAATCTGAGGGGTTTGAAAGGGTGGGGGTGGGAGGTTGGGGGAACCAGGTGGTGGGTATTAGAGAGGGCACGGATTGCATGGAGCACTGGGTGTGGTGCAAAAACAATGAATACTGTTAATGCTGAAAATAAATTTAAGAAAAAATGGAAGAAAAAAAAAGCAACTGCAAACAGACTCTACAAGTAGAACTTTAAAAATGAAGGAGACAAGGGCACCTGGGTGGCTCCTTCAGTTAAGCATCTGCCTTCAGCTCAGGTCATGATCCAGGAACCCAGGAATCGAGTCCCATGTCAGGCTCCCTGCTCAGGGGGGAGAGGCAGGGTCTGCTTCGCCCTCTGCCCCTCACCTGCTCTCATACTCTTTATCTCTCTCTTTCTCTCTTTTTTTTTTAAGATTTTATTTATTTATTTGAGAGAGAGACAGTGAGAGAGAGCATGAACGAGGAGAAGGTCAGAGAGACAAGAAGGCTCCGCGTGGAGCTGGGAGCCCGATGCGGGACTCGATCCCAGACTCCAGGATCATGACCTGAGCCGAAGGCAGTCGTCCAACCAACTGAGCCACCCAGGCGTCCCTCAAATAAATAAAATCTTAATGAATAAATTAATTGAATAAAAATCAAGGAGACAAGATGAAAATAAATGAGACATTATGCGGTCCGTGATCAAAGGAGCAAGACTGATACAAAGCAAAAACCAAGCAAAGTTTTATTTCACACTAGCACTGAGAATCAAACCAACCGCTGGGGCCATCTTTATGAAGAAAGTGACCACCCCCAGCTTCACAGACTAGGTTTTATAGAGCAAAGGCCATGTGGTTGAGCCTGGTCAATGAGATTGTCTCCATCTGGCCTGACCTATCCTTGCATTCTAGGCTCTGTTATCTCCACCTGACCTGACCTGTCCTTGTATTTGGGCTCTGTTATCAGGGACTGATTGACCATATTTTACTGGTTTCCCAGACTTGCTTTTATGTAAGTTCCTGAAGGGGGGGGGGGGTCATTTTAAGTTTTACTGCACAAACAACAAAATGGTTGTTAAATTGAGATGGAGTTGCTCTGGCTAAGTAGGCCCCTACAAGACACAACAGGAACTAACTGCAAAATTAAATTTGAAAGTAATATCAGGGTAAGTATAATTTCAAAAAAAAATTAAGTATTTTTGAAATGAGTGAATAAAAAGGGATTTTTTTTTTAAGTTTCTACCACCTTTTACAGGTTTCCCATTATTCAGAAGACAAATGTCAGAACATAAATTTAAGACTCTCCACACAAATCATTTTCCCGGCCTAGAAATAGTAGTTTTTCCATTTATGAAGACTCTGAAGAGGGAGTGAGAAGCAAAATGGTGGAGCAGTAGCAGACTAAAATGACATAAGATCACAGGAGTTCAGCTAGATAGGTACCAAAGCATTCCAAACACCTACAAACTCAACAGAAGATAGAAGAGAAGAAGAGCAGCAATTCTAGGGAAAGAAAATCAACCACTTTCTAAAAGGTAGGACATGCCTTTCAGAATCCGAATAGACGGGAAGATAGATCACAGGAGGAGGGGCTGACTCCAGGCAAGGGGAGCAGAGGAGCACAAAATGAGAACTTTTAAAAGTCTGCTCCACTGAGGGAAATCATTCCAGAGGCTAAGCAGATGTGGAGGCCTCACAGGGACAATCTCAGGTACAGCAGGGTCACAGAAACATCAGGAGTATCTGAGTGTGGCAGAGATGCCAGGTATCGGAGTGGAGAAGCCAACTACAGAGACAGAGCCTAAGAGTGAGGTTTCAGATCAGGATTACCTTCAAGCATGATCCAAGGCACAACTGGACCACGTCCCTTTGAGCAGGGACCACACAAGTGCCAGATCCAGGGAAACTCACCTTCCTCTTCTGCCTGCAAGCAGCGCAGCAGAAATCTGCTAGGTTTGGAGACTCCAAAGAGGGCTGTGCACCAGAGACAGAAATGTTCGGTCACAGGCCAAGTGAGCCCAGAGTGAGGCCAGAGTCCATGGAGACAGGAGTGATTCAGTGGTTTTCTCTGAGGGCCCAATGAGGAATGGGGACCGAACTCTCAGCTTCTCCAGGCCAGAAATTGGAAGGCCGCCATTTTCATTCCCATCCTCCAAGCAATATGAAAAGCAGTCAGGAAACAAAAGCTTTGAGAACAAACCCGAGCAGATCACTTAGCCTGGCCCCTGGCAAGGGTGGTGCAATTCCACCTCCAGCAAAGACATTTAAGAACCACTGCAACAGGCCCCTCCCCCAGAAGATCAGCAAGAACATCAAGCCATGACCAAGCCCACCCAGAAGGAGAACAGTGGAACTCCAGTGCTAGGGGAAAGCAACATATAAAATTCATGGCTTTTTTCCCATGATCCTTTAGTCTTCCAAAGTTAAATTTTTTTTAACTTAACTTTTTTTCTTATTCTATTTTTTAACTTTTTCTCTTCCCTCTTTTAACGTTTCTTAATGAGTTTATCTTAACAATGCCTTTCTATAAAAAATCTTTTTAGGGGCGCCTGTGTGGCTCAGTGGGTTAAAGCCTCTGCCTTCAGCTCAGGTCATGTTCCCAGAGGCCTAGGATCGAGCCCCACATTGGCCTTTCTGCTCAGCAGGGAGCCTGCTTCCTCCTCTCTCTCTTTGTCTGCCTCTCCGTCTACTTGTGATCTCTGTCAAATAAATAAATAAAATTTTAAAAAATATATTTTTAAATCTTCATTGTTATAGTCATATTTTATCCCTTCATTTTATTTAACTTTATTTTTTGTACACATATACTTTTTTTCCTAAAAAATATGGGGATACAATTTCTTCTAATAGATCAAAATATACCCTAATCTAGCATATGGCTTTGTTCTAGTCTCCAGACTGAGCACATTTCCTCTTTTTTTTTCTTTTTCCAACCAACTTATCTTATCAACTCCTTTTTTAGAACTTGTTTTAATTTTCATCTCTATAGTCATACTCCATCCCTTCATTGTGTTTACCCTTAATTTTGTATATATATGTAAGTTTTCCTTTCTTTAAAGTTTTGGGAGGTAGCTTCTTCAAAGAGACCAAATATACCCAAAATCAAGGGGGTAGCTCTGTTCCATTCACCAGTCTATATATATATATATATATATATATATATATATATACATATTTATATAATTTTTTATTTTTATTTAATTTTTATTTCTTTTTAACCTCTTTCTTCTCCCCCCACTTTTGGATTTCTTCTGCTTTGGTTAGTGTAATGTTCCTGGGGTCTTTGCCACCCTTTTAGTATTTTATTCTCTCATTCATCTATTCTTATCTTGATAAAATTACAAGGTGGAAAACTCACCAAAAAAAAAAAAAAAAAAAAAAAAAAAAAGAGGCAGAACCAATGGCTAAGGACCTCATCAATACGGACATCGGTAATATGTAAGAACTACAGTCCAGAATGACAATTCTCAAGGTGCTAGCTGGGCTTGAAAAAGACATGGAAGATATTAGAGACTCCCTTTCTGAAGAAATAAAATTCCTTTCTGGAGAAATAAAAGAACTAAAATCTAACCAAGTTGAAATCAAAAAAGCTATTAATGAAGTGCAATCAAAAACAGACCCTCTTACTGCCAGGATAAATGAGGCAGAAGAGAGAATTATTGATATAGAAAACCAAATGACAGAGAATAAAGAAGCTGAGCAAAAGAGAGACAAATAACTACTAGATCACAAAGGGAGAATTCAAGAAATAAGAGATACCCAAAGACAAAACAATATTAGAATAATGGGGCCTCCAGAAGAATGGGGGGGAGTGCAGAGGTATATTGGAGCGAATTATAGTAGATAATTTCCCTAATACAGCAAAGAGAACAAGCATCAAAATCCAGGGGGCACAGAGAACTGCCCTCAGTATCAATAAAAATAGGTCCACACCCTGTCATCTAATAGTAAAACTTACAAGTCTTAGTGACAAAGAGAAAATCTTGAAAGCAGCTTAGGACAAGAAGTCTGTAACATACAATGGAAGAAATATTAGGTTGGCAGCAGTCTTATCCACAGAGACCGGGCAGGCCAGAAAGAACTGGCATAATATATTCAGAGCAATAAATGAGAAAAATATGCAGCCAAGAGTACTATATCCACCTAAGCTATCACTGAAAATAGAAGGAGAGATAAAAAGCTTTCAGGACAAACAAAAATTAAAAGAATTTTCAAACACCAAACAAGCCCTACAGGAAATATTGAAAGGGTCCTCTAAGCAAAGAGAGAACCTAAAAGTAACAGACCAGCAAGGAACAGAGATAATATACAGTAACAGTCACCTTATAGACAACACAATGGCACTAAATTGCTATTTTTCAACAGTTACCCTGAATGTAAATGGGCCAAATGTCCCAATCAAAAGACACAGGGTATCAGAATGGAAAAATAAGACCCATCGATATGCCATCTGCAAGAAACTCATTTTAGACCCAAAGACATCTACAGATTTGAAGTGAGGGGGTGGAAAACAATTTACCATGCTAATGGACATCAGAAGAAAGCTGGGGTGCCAATCCCTTTATCAGATAAATTAGATTTTAAGTCAAAGAATATAATAGATGAGGAAGGACATTATATCATATGTAAAGGGTCTGTCCAAACAGGAAGATCTAACAATTGTAAACATGCCCCTAACATGGGAGCAGCAAATTCTATAAACTAATTAATAACAAAATCAAATGAACAAATCAACAAAAATACAATAATAGTAGAGGACTTTAACACCACGCTTAGTGAAATGGACAGATCATCCAAGCAAAAGATCAACATGGAAATGAAAGCTTTAAATGACACACTGGGCCAGAAGGGGATCACAGATATATTCAGAACATTCCATCCCAAAGTAACAGAGTACACATTCTTCTCTAGTGCGCATGGAACATTCTCCAGAATAGATCACATCCTGGGTCACAAATCAGATCTCAACCGGTACCAAAAGATTGGGAACATTCCCTGCTTATTTTCAGACCACAATGCTCTGAAGCTAAAATTCAATCACAAGAGGAAAGTTGGAAAGAACTCAAATACATGGACGCTAAAGAGCATCCTACTAAAGAATAAAAGAGTCAACTAGGAAATTAAAGAAGAAGTGAAAAAATTCATGGAAACAAATGAAAATAAAAACACAACTATTCAAAATCTTTGGGACACAGCAAAGGCAGTCCTGAGAGTAAAATATATAGCAATACAAGCCTTTCTCAAGAAACAAAAAAGGTCTCAAGTACACAACCTAACCCTACATGTAAAGGAGCTAGAGAAAGAATAGCAAAGAAAGCCTGAACCCAGCAGGAGAAGAAAAATAATAAACATCAGAGCAGAAATCAATGAAATAGAAACAAAAAAAAAAACCCAGTAGAACAAATCAATCAAACTAGGTTTTTTGAAAGAATAAATAAGATTAATAAACCCCTGGCCAGACCTATCAAAATAGAAATGACCCAAATTAATAAAATCATGAATGAAAGAGGAGAGATCACAACCAAAACCAAAAAAAGACAAACAACTATAAGAACATATTATTAGCAAATATATGCCAATGTATCTGACAATCTGAAAGAAATAGATGCATTTCTAAAGACATACAAACTACCCAAAACTGAACCAGGAAGAAACAGAAAACCTGAACAGACCCATAACCACTAAGGAGATTAAAATGGTCAACAAAAATCTCCCAACTAACAATAACCCAGGGCCAGACGGCTTCCTAGGGGAATTGTACCAAACATTTAAAGAAGAATACCTATTCTCTTGAAACTGTTCCAAAAAATAGAAATGGAAGGAAAACTTCCAAACTCAGTTTATGAGGCCAGCATTACCTTGATCCCAAAACCAGACAGAGAACCCACCAAAAGGGAGAATTATAGATCAATATCCTTGATGAACACTGATGCAAAAATTCTGACCAAAATACTAGCCAATAGGATCCAACAGTACATTAAAAGGATTATTCATCACAACCAAGTGGCATTTATTCCTGGGCTACAAGGTTGTTTCAACATCCACAAACCAATCAATGTGATACAATACATTAATAAAAGAAAGAACAAGAAAAGGGGTGCCTGGGTAGATCAGTGGGTTAAGCCTCTGCCTTTGGCTCAGATCATGATCTCAGGGTCCTAGGATCGAGCCTCTCATCAGGCCTTCTGCTCAGCAGGAAGCCTGCCGCCCCCCCCCGCTCCCCGCCTGCCTCTCTGCCTATGTGTGACCTCTCTTTGTCAAATAAATAAATAAAATCTTTAAAAAAAGAAAGAAAGAAAGAACAAGACCCATATGATACTCTCAACACATGCAGAAAAAGCATTTGACAAAGTACAGCATCCTTTCTTGATCAAAACTCTTCACAGTGTAGAGATAGAGTGTACATACCTCAATACCATCAAAGCCATCTAGGAAAAACCTACAGCAAATATCATTCTCAATGGGGAAAAACTGAGAGCTTTTTGCTAAGGTCAGGAACACAGCAGGAATGTCCACTACCACCACTGTTATTCAACATAGTTCTAGAAGTCCTAGTCTCAGCAACCAGACAACAAAAAGAAAGAAAAGGTATTTGAATAAGTAAAGAAGAAGTCAAACTCTCACTCTTTGAAGATGATACTATACTTTTAGTGGAAAACCGAAAAGAATCCACTCCAAGACTCCTAGAACTCATACAGGAATTCAGTAAAGTGTCAGGATATAAAATCAATGCACAGAAATCAATTTCATTTCTATACACCAACAGCAAGACAGAAGAAAGAGAAATTAAGGGGTCAATCCTATTTATAATTGTAGCCAAAAATTCAAGATGAGGAATAAACCTAACCTCTTTGGTTAGGTTTACTAGACTCTGAAAACAATAAAGTACTCATGAAAGAAATTGAGGAAGACACAAAGAAATGGAAAAAATCCTATGTTCATGGATTAGAAGAACAAATATTGTGAAAATGACTATACTACCTAAAGCAATCTACACACTTAATGCAATCCCTATCAAAATATCATCAATTTTTTTCAAAGAAATGGAACAAATAATCCTAAAATTTATATGGGACCAGAAAAGACCCTGAATAGCCAGGGGAATGTTGAAAAAGAAAGCCAAAGTTGGTGGCATCACAATTCCAGACTTCAAGCTCTATTACAAAGCTGTCATCATCAAGACAGTATAGTATTGGCACAAAAACAGACACATAGATCAATGGAACACAATAGAGAGCCCGGAAATAGACCCTAAACTCTATGGTAAACCAATCTTCATAAAAGCAGGAAAGAATATCCAATGGAAAAAAACCGACTCTTTAACAAATGGTGTTGGGAAAATTGGACAGCCACAAGCAGAAGAATGAAACTGGACCATTTCCTTACATGACCCACAAAAAAAGCCTCAAAATGTATGAAAGACCTCAATCTGAGACAGGAATCCAGAAAAATCCTTGAGGAGAACACAGGCAGCAACCTCTTCGATTTCAGCTGCAAGGTCTGAGGTCTTGAAGATGTGTATGTATATACAATGGAATACTAAGCAGCCATCAACTTCTTCCTAGAAACACCGCCAAAGGCAAGGGAAGCAAAGGCAAAAATGAACTATTGGAACTTCATCAAGATCAAAAGCTTTTGTACAGCAAAAGAAACAGTCAACAAAACTAAAAGACAAGACAGAATGGGAGAAGATATTTGCAAATGACATATCAGATAAAGGGCTAGTATCCAAAATCTATAAAGAACTTATCAAACTCCTCACCCAAAGAACAAATAATCCAATCAAGAAATGGGCAGAGGACATGAACAGACATTTCTGCAAAGATATCCAGATGGCCAACAAACACATGAAAAAGTGCTCAACATCACTCAGCATCCAGGAAATACAAATCACAACCACAATGAGATACCACCTCACACCAGTCAGAATGGCTAAAATTAACAAGTCAGGAAACAACAGTTGGTGAGGATGCAGAGAAAGGGGAACCCTCCTAAACTATCGGTGGGAATGCAAGCTGGTGCAGCCACTCTGGAAAACAGCATGGAGGTTCCTCAAAAGGTTGAAAATAGAGCTCCCCTGTGACCCAGGAATCACACTACTGGGTATTTACCCTAAAGATACAAATGTAGTGATCCCAAAAGGGCACATGCACCATTGCATGTGCAGCAATGTCCACTATAGCCAAACTATGGAAAGAACCAAGATGTCCATCAACAGATGAATGGATAAAGAAGATGTGGTATATATATATACAATGCAATACTAAGCAGCCATCAGAAGAAATGAAATCTTGCCATTTGCAATGACGTGGATGGGACTAGAGGGTATTATGCTGAGCGAAATAAGTTAATCAGAGAAAGACAATTATCATATGATCTCCCTGATATGAGGAATTTGAGAGGCAGAGTGGGGGTTTAGAGGGAAGGGAAGGGAAATATAAAACAAGATGGATCAGGAGGGAGACAAACCATAAGAGACTCCTGACCTCACAAAAAAACTGAGAGTTGCTGGGGGGAGGGGGGTGTGGAGATGGTGGTTGGGTTATGACATTAGGGAGGTTATGTGCTATGGTGAGTGCTGTAAAGTGTGTAAAAGCCTGATGATCACAAACTGGTATCCCTGAGGCAAATAATACATTATATGTTAATAAAAATAATTAATTAAAAAAATAAAACGCTGAAGAGATTCTAAAATTAATTCCATATTTAAAAGGTTACTAAGTGGTGTTGTTTGGGGTATGTATATGGGTATAAAAACTTTAACCCCTTGAGAGTGTTAAATCAGCAACAGGAAAGACCCAGAGTCTTTCATAGGGTAACTTATGTATTTCACAGCGGGAGAAGAGGGAAGAATGGAAGCTGAAGACAGAGCAAAAGGCAAGCCAAGGGTGCGCCAGAGCTGACCTGCAACCCCTCTCGCACCCCCCCCCAAAGTGGGGTATGTACAACATTCCACAGGCCCTTGTGACTAACTAAGAACAAAGGTAGCAGAGAAACAAATGGTCAACTGATAAAGATCACAGTCACACAGGACATGAAACGCCTCTTACAGTCTGTAACTGTCTTAATGATTCACAAGAAAAACACAGTCTTATTCATCAGACCTCCAGGAACCTACAGACACAATTTCCTAGAGCCCTAACATCACCTTCACCTCCATAAGACAGAAAACCCTATGAAATCAGTCACTCCCTCCAATCACGATGGAGTTCATTCTGTCCATGGGTCCTGTCCCTGTGCTATATTAAAAACACTTTCTTGCACTGTGAAACATCTCAAGAATTCTTTCTTGACCACTGTGCTCAAAGATGCCTCAGAGAAACCAGAGTCCTTTCTCCCATTCCTTTCCCCTATCTTAAATTAGACTCACTTTATATTGAGAAATTAATTAAAAGAACTAAACTTGAAATATATACACATATATTTTTCAGGAATTATGAATCTTTTTTTTTTCTAAAATGAAGACAGAACATCTACCAGTTGTTAACTATTCTCATATCAAAAGCCCCAAAATGTGATATAACAAAACAAAGGTAAAATGCTTACTAAGATGGGACATTAAAAAGTAGAATAGGGGCGCCTGGGTGGCTCAGTGGGTTAAGCCGCTGCCTTCGGCTCAGGTCATGATCCCAGGGTCCTGGGATCGAGCCCCGCATCAGGCTCTCTGCTCGGCCGGGAGCCTGCTTCTTTCTCTCTCTCTCTGCCTGCCTCTCTGCCTGCTTCTGATCTCTCTCTGTCAAATAAATAAATAAAATCTTTAAAAAAAATTAAAAAAAAGTAGAATAAACATATAATTTAAGTACACCCAGCAATCCTGGGTTAATTCCTGAGGAGGCAGAATATATGCTCACAGTGCTGGACAGAGTTCATTGGCCATTTCTTTCACACCACCTTGCTCAGTTCAAGAAAGTTCAAAGGCCCCATCTGGCAGATGAAACCAGGGCTCTCTAGAGCAGGCGAATCTAAAAAGCTGGGAGAAAAGAGCACTGGAGAAAACCCAACACAGTTTGGAAGGAATAAGGGCCAATACAAAAATGAAAAAGAATTCTTCTAGATGGTTGAAATTTTTACCCTGCACTAGCTGAGCCAAAGCACCCTCAGTCCCCTTCTTCAGCCTTGTCCTATTCTGGCTGCCTGCCACTGCTGCTGAGTTAGAGATATGCAGTCCCACTAGGGACTCTGTCATCTACCCCTTATGGGTCATTCATCCTGGCTAACTCCCATTCACAGGGTATTAATACATCAGGACACAGAGCTAGCAGTAAATATTCAGGACACCCAAAGTACACTGTGGGTGTCATTTATCTTGACAATGAGCAAAAGATGTATCTCTAACAGTCTACATTATTGAACTTATCAGTGTTCAGCTGTACTCACTCAGAGGCGATCTCCTTCAGACCCTGTTTAAAACTTTAATCCTAGCCCTTCTCATCTAGCTCTGCTCTCCCCTTCTCTCATACACACACACACACACACACACACACACACACAACATATGTCTGTACATATCTTTGTACATATGTATGTATTTGCTACCAGTCTGCATGTCTGTCTCTTGCACTAGAATGTGAATTCTGGAATACAGATTTTTTTTTAATTTATTTGACAGACAGAGATCACAAGTAGGCAGAGAAGCAGGCAGAGAGAGAGAGAGAGAGAAGCAGGCTCCCTGTTGAGCAGAGAGCCCAATGTGGGGCTCAATCCCAGGACCCTGAGATCATGACCTGAGCCAAAGGGAGAGGCTTAACCCACTGAGCCACCCAGGTGCCCCTGGAATACAGATATTTTTGTCTGTGACATTCACTGCTCAATCCCCAACACCTACAATAGTGCCTGCCATACAGAAGCACTAGCAAATATTTGTGAAATGAATGTTAAGGATTATGCTAATCTTTATTTACTACCATCAGAACAGTTTGCTTATTTTAGGTAATTAGACTGTATATGAGGGTTAATGGTCATAACCAAATGCCTTATGAGCTCCAGGGAGCTTTACTCTTACCAATGAATGCTTATTCATTTGAAGATATGCATGATTCTTGCTAAGTAATTGCCAAACACATTCTTGCCAAACACATCAGTACCTCAGGACTCAAAATGTGCAACAAACCTGTGGATATTTGAGGAAGATTCTGGACAAGGCGATTATATAAGTAAGTTTGTGAGACATTTAGTTCTAAGTAACCTGTCGAAGAATGAAAAGCATAATTTATATCCTTCAAATATATCCGGTACAGGCCCTAAGAACCTCTCGATCAGCACTTTACAGACTGTTAGCTTTGATAAACATCAATGGTCTCTGCTTGATTAGAAGCCAAGTAGGTCTCCTCTTTTATAGACTTCATTCTAGATAGCGGTGAAGACCATGATGAGAAGAGCCACAGAATTCATAGCCATCATCGGCAGCCACTGCCATTTCTGTTTCATTTACTCTCCGCCCCCACACCTCTGTGAAGTGGCTTCTACTGGTAGTAATTAAAGAAGGCAAGCTTTGTGAAGCATATTGCACACCTAGTAATTGTTCTGAAATTGTTAGATGCTAGATTATCATTTTAACAATGAAGAAATGCAATGAAGCAACTCACCGGTATCACAGAGATGGTAATCGAAGAAATGAGATCTGAACCAGAACTGAATTCTGTCTCCAGATCTGAACACTTAGCCTCTGCACAGTTCTTCTCCTGGGGTCTACTCCTCCATCCTCAATCTCACCCCCTCCACGTTCCAAAACTCCACACCTATAATTTAATGTAAAAGGCTAAGTCTGAATAATAATTAAATATGGTTAATCAAAATTTTTGAAGAAAATTCAGGTAACTCTGAATTCACTGATTTAGTAAGGTTAGCATTAATTCACAAATGCTCATATATTAATACTTTCCTGTTCATACCATCACAGGTCACAGACCTGATTGGGTTGTTGAATGAAACTGTCACCAATTCATCTCAGGTAACTGGAAATGTAGAAAATTCATTTCTTCTATTTTGGACTACTAGCCATAATTGAATTACATATGGTAATGCGAATAGCTTCAATTTAATGCCATGAACACAATTCTGCAAAACTGCTTTAAATCCAGTTTCCATTATAGGAGTCCTTTCATCTCACTGGATTTCATACAAATTGCGTTTTGTTTCCCACTGAAAAACAACAGGTTCCTAAATGAAAAGTCACTGTAAAATCACATAAGAATGATAATATTTATAAAAAGCTACCCACGTGAATAATGATAATGGATAAAATATGACTAGCAAGTATAGCAAATCTATACTCCAAGTAAGTCACAAACTTAACAAGCCATAAGTCATGCTTGCTGTGCGAAATCCAAAGATGCAGACAGTCTGGCCCATGGTCTGCCTAATCTGCTAGGAGAAAACCAGGCATTTGACCTAAACAGTATTTCTGTCTTTTTCCATTTCCCATATGGAATCTTCAAATGAGAGCACAAAGATATAATAATTCATTTATTTGTTTCCTACCAAGTATTTCCCCCCTAATCCACTTAAATGAACAACTCTTCTAGAGCAAAGGAAGCTGACCATCTGGCAGACACAACTCAAATACTTATTTTAGTCAGAGTAATTGAATATGAGGATGTGATGAGGAGAATGAGATTTTGCTGGACAGAACTGATCCTGGTCAGCAATTCCTAGCTAATCAGCAGCTAATCTCACTTGGGCTGCATGAAACCTGAAGCTAGTTAACTCTCATCGTCTCTCAAGCACCCAAGAGTCAGCTTCTAGAAACAACAACTGCATCTAAAGAGGCAACCTTTGCTCTTTCCATCACCCAACTCTTCTGGATCCGTGAGTCTAGTCCAAGTTCTGCCTCTCACCAGAATACCAGCCCTCTTTAAGGGCCCCTTTTATTTACCTCATACTTGCTTTCAAGCCACCTTGCCTCCCACTTTCCTACAAACAGTACTACTTTCTACCAGGCACACATGACTTCAAAGTCTTATTTCTACAACATGAACGTAAATTCTTTGAGGTCACAGGCCACAATGAATTCTTCTAAAGCAAATACTTCTAGAGGAAACACATCTTGACTGATTTCAATATAATTGCTTAGGTGGCCTGCCTCCTCTGCACAAGCACTGAACTCCAGGAAGCAAATGCCCAATAAGCTGGTTCTCCAGTCTAAAGAAGTATTTTCAAGTTAATTTATGTTTGAGTAATTGCTGGAAGCTTCCCTCTTTTTGTAGGAGGAACTGATGTAGAACTAAAAAACAATAGTATTTCCTTCTTGTTTTTCATGATGAGAACCAAGTCTTGTTAGCTATTTCCCATCATAAGTCCTTACTCTTCGAAGTATGATCTGTGGACTGGTCCATAGCATTGGTATCACCCGAATCTTATTAGAATGGCAGCAACCAGGCTGCATCTGAAACCCATTGAATGAGAATACACTTTCATAAGATCCACAGGCAAATTAAAAGCAAATTAAATTTTAAGCACTGATTTAGTTCATAACTTTTCCTTATAATATCATATTTTGCCTTTGGTTTCATTTTATTGGATTTTTTCAAAAGTACTATGTCTGATGTAACAGATCAAACAATATAAAATTGTAGGTATAAAAAGGTTAACAATCATTCCCATCCTGGCCACCGGTGAAAATCCACATTAAAAGTTGACTGTGTGGGCATCTGGGTTATACAGTCAGTAAGGTGGCAACTCCTGGTTTCGGCTCAGGTCGTGATCAGGGTCATGAGATCGAGCTCCCTGTGGGGCTCTGTTCTCAGCACAGAGTCTGCTTAGGTTTCTCTCTCTCCCTCTGCCCCCTAATTCCCCATGTGTGCACGTTCTATCTCTCTCAAATAAATCAATAAATAAATCTTTAAAAAAAAAAGTTGACTGGGAAATATCTCTATCCGGGTTCATACATCCTTACACAAAATATAATGTGCATGTAAATGATAAGTTCTGAGTGATGGAACAATCTTACTTTCAATGTGGGCACTGACAGAAAGAGGCTGTTAACCCAAATCAGCATCAGCTGCCTACACCTGCCCAAGCCATTTCTCAGATTCCCTAGGTGCTAATGCACATTTTCACAGTCATCTGTGCACAATCACCAACCTCCAAGCAATAAAATGAAGATGAATAAAGTGGACAGACAGAATAAATCCTCAGCCTTTGTGTGTGATGTATTTCGCATGATGGTATGTGTACGATATGGCTAGAACCAAATGTTTAAGTAGTCAAATGAGCACATTTGCTATCTTCTTTCTCCGTTTACAACTGGGCAGCATTGACAGTGTTGGAAATTTTATGGCTTGATTCAAAGGACCAAGGACACTATAAGCATGATTTGCCTTTGCCCCGAAGGCTGAATGTCATTTATAAAGCGGAAATGGTTCGATTATATATTTGCAAGTTTTCTCTATACTGATAGCATGTACTGTTTAGGCATCTAAATGAGGGATTACAATTTAAAAAAAAAAAACTATTTTGCAGGAAATGAAAATTGCAACCTATTCTGGGACAACAGGTAGCTGGAATAACCAAAAGAACGCAGAGCTGGAGAAAAGTTAAGAATAACATTAATAGGGAATAAGAGGTAAAAGTGCACATGGCAATGAACTCGCCAACTCTGCTGATGGATGGATGCCTGAGTGCGGGACGAGGCAAACGCTGCAGTGACTTATCTGCACAGTTATTACATACTCAAATTAGCTCATATGGTATTTATACATGGCTTGAAAATTGGCTATAGCTTTTTTTTTCTACAGATCGGAATTTGATGGGTCCATCCTAGGCCCCCTCCAAGGAGTGAAAGACTCCAAGCCCTTCATGAGAGAGCAGTTTTCTCTGACAGGCCAACCCGCCACAGAGGGCATGGGGTCATGAGAAGTGTAGGCAAGCCTTTTACGTTATCCTTGAGATCTCATCTCACACCTTAGCTCACCAAATATCCAAATCCTAGCATTACAGGGTTCTTAACTTTGACCTCAAAATTCTGGTCTGATCTAGTGAGATCCGCAGAACTGATACAAAAAAAACCCAAAACAAACAAACAACAACAACAACAACAAACATAAATAATAGAACAAGCTTAGGGGGGTTCAGATGGTGACATGATCCAAGGCCACTAAGTCCCCAGGTCCCACCTTTAGTGGGTACTGATCAGGGTTTCATCATCCCAGAAGCAACTTTATTTCTCTTTTCTTATGTAACCTCTCTTGTGTATAAAACACTCCTCCACCACAAAAGGAGATATGGTAAAACATGAGGCTTGAAAGTTACTTCAAAAAGGGTGACAATTGGGGCTCCTGGGTGGCTCAGTGGGTTAAAGCCTCTGCCTTCGGCTCAGGTCATGATCCCAGGGTCCTGGGATCGAGCCTCACATCACCATCGGGCTCTCTGCTCAGCAGGGAGCCTGCTTCCCTGCCTCTCTCTACCTGCCTCTCTGCCTGCTTGTGATCTCTGCCTGTCAAGTGAATAAACAAAATCTTTGGGGAAAAAAAGGGTGACAATTTTAAGCATCTATCCCTTGTCATTTGCTCTGCCAACAGCATCCAATGGCCTGACTTTAAGATGGGGAACAACTCCAACAACAAAAAGAGCTGGGAACCAGTGCAGGAGAGCTGAGTGCAAACCAGGCAACGGGCTCAAGGTTTTACCCATGCTATGTCAGTACTACACATCAGTCATCATTGAAGGAGCTCAGTGTGTTAAAAATTCTCACCTTGTTAAAGATAAAGAAAAAGGGGGGCGCCTAGGTGGCTCAGTGGGTTAAAGCCTCTGCCTTCGGCTCAGGTCATGATCCCAGGGTCCTGGGATCGAGCCCTGCATCGGGCTCTCTGCTCAGCAGGGAGCCTGCTTCCTCCCATCTCTCTGCCTGCCTCTCTACCTACTTGTGATCTCTGCCTGTCAAATAAATAAATAAAATCTTTTTTAAAAAAGGATAAGGAAAAAGGGAGAGAGAGAGATTAAGAGGCTTCCAAGGGTCACACAACCTGCGTAGACACAGAGACGCCTACTGATCATGGGTTTTTCTGCTTCCAGAGCCCTCAGCATCTCACCCTTTCCTGCAGAGACTCCACAGTAAATCCACTAACAAATGGGGGGAAGAGAGCACTGGATTTCAATTCACAATGTGTTAATCTATATGCTGGCTCTGCCACCTGCCCCAGGGAAGTTACCTAACATCTCTGGATCGCAGAGCCCTCACTGGAACATGGGATGTTTGAAGAAGTGAAACCTGGCATGTAGTACAACTTTACAAATATTACATTCCCCAAAGTGGATTCAGCCTTAGCCACTTACTAGAATTACAGAGACTTGATCTGGGTACATGCTTTTAGGCACTTACTACATAGTCCACAAAGCACAATCAAGTAGCATCAAGTACTTAATTATTTTGTGGGAAGAAAGAGGACATCCTCCACAGATACACTAAAAAATGAGGGTGGTAAAAATGTCTGCAGTGTTTTGCCTTTCCTGCTGGCAAAGCTTAAAATGTACTGACAAAGGTTTTTATTTCCCTAATACCATTCCAGTTAATTCAAACAGAATTTGAAATTAACATACAGATTTCAATTCGGGAATTATTTTTTAACCAGTGGTGCATATCTAGGCTACTATTTATGACACAGATCTTATTTAGCAGAAAGTCTACTTGTAAGCTGGACAATGTGCAGGGCTCTCTGAATTTCATCAGCACAAAAGCCAAAAAGGTTAATCCTGATTTAGCCGCCTACACGTTTAAAGCTGATCAGCTCGTTCTGTCCTTTTGTTCTGTCCCACCTGCACAAATCCTCCAGGCTCCAACTAACTCTGTTCCGACATGCTGAGTGTCAGGAGGGCCTCAGGCTTGTGACATGAAGGGACTTCACTGAGATTATTCCAGACCCGTCCCTACCCACACAAGTGCCACTGCCAGAGGGTTCACACATGGTGTCCACACACTCAGATGAGAAAAGCTTCCATCTGCCCCAGCTCTGTGGTGTGCAGGGTCTTACAAGAGTTTATATATCCTCTTTATCTTTGTTTAAAAACAAAGAACAAGAGAGAGAAATCGATCGGATTACTGCAGTATCAGGGCTTTTAGGAGAGTTTGGCATATCTGCAGCTAAGACTATCCAGGAGCTGTGGTATTCTAAGTTCTGACCCCAGAAGAGCTGAGAGGGGACAAAGCAAGAAAGCACAGAGAAGTCTGCAGCTCCACGAGTGCTTTTTTCCCCCCCTCTATCATTATGCACACAAACAAGCAAGCAAGAAAAATAAATGAATGAGCAAGCAGAAAATCATTTGGTCTAACATATGCGTGTTCCAGATTTTAAAAGAAAAATAGGTCCAGAATTGTGGCTGCAAAAAGAGGTTTTCCTTTGACCTAATCTCCTCTTCTAATTATCAATTCCTTTCTCTCTTTCACTTACAGCCTTGGATCAAATCCTGCTTTCATAGGATTTACTAACTGTATGTTCCCAGGCAAGTTATTTAAATGATCTTCCCTTATTCCCTCACCTATAAAAAGGGGATACCAAGAACCCATACCTCATGGAACTGTTGTCGAGATTAAATGAGTCCCTGAAATGAGTGCTGGACTCATGAGGGACATTACAAGGCCATGGTAAGTCTGGATCTGCACATGTCTGC
The DNA here is from genome assembly GCF_011764305.1 of Mustela putorius furo. Classification (NCBI taxonomy): domain Eukaryota; kingdom Metazoa; phylum Chordata; class Mammalia; order Carnivora; family Mustelidae; genus Mustela; species Mustela putorius. The sequence continues at coordinate 3,471,917 of NW_025421294.1, forward strand.
AGTGTAGGATCGACCACTGCATTTGAGGAGGTCTCTCAGTCACAAGGGATTCACTATGGCAAAGAGTAGGCACTTCAAGTAAAGAGACTGAGGGGAGCAGGTAGTCTACTAAGGGGGGTTTAAGGAGTTTAACTCAAGGTTTTAGACATAAAAAGTCTGAGGGATGCCTGGGTGTCTCAGTCGATTAAGCAGCTGCCTTCAGCTCGGGTCATGGTCCCAGGGTCCTGTGATCAAGTCTCACATCTAGCTCCTTGCTCAGCAGGGAGCCTGCTTCTCTGCCTCTGCCTGCCACCCTGCCTACCTGTGTAGGTGCTCTTTCTCTCTCTCTCTGACAAATAAATAAAATCTTTAAAAAATAATAATAATCTGAGCAGGTGGTAGAAAAAAAGGAGCAACAAGTTGGCCTTTGGGAGATGTCCACTCCATAACAGACAATCTTTGGGTCAGGACAACTGAGAAATTTTGGGGGGGGGGGGGGACAGGGAGGAAAGGAAGACACAGGCCAGGAGGCAGCCCACACCCAGCATCAGTGACAGGGGACTCAGGGAAAACACCAAGAGGACATCTGTGTTAGTTCAGGACCTCTGAGAGGTAGAAACCAAGACAGAATTAGATACACCAGCAATGTGTTGGAGGAAGCACCTGTAAAGGAAGCAGGGGAGGGGAACCAGAGAAGGCAGGCGAGAACCCTGAGATGTAGCTGCAGGTCAGAGTCCTGTGAAGAAGGAGTTTGGGCAGGGAGAGTCTCGGAAAGTCCAAGAAAGTCTTAGGTCAATGGGAAGGACTCAAGCCAAAGTTGTCCATATCCTAGAGGGAATATGGCCTGTATTAGTCACCCACTGTGCTGGTCATTGGTTGAGAAAAGCCCGTAGAAGTGAGGCTCCTGCAGGAATAAGGTGGTGGGTCCAGAAGGACACCAGCAGGGGTTGTCAATCATGCTCCTGCAGCAGAAAACCTGAGCGTTCATTCTCATGGCTACCACACTCCACTGTGCAACAGAGATTGATTCTATATATGGTCTTAGGAGAAGCTCCTCCATGGTTCTTGGGTACCATCTCTTACTCAAGGTTAGTGGTCTCAGGGCCAGAGCTGGTTCTCACCCTATCCCTCCTCCACCATCTATTAGAAATTCCCTCACCCTCCACCATCACCATGGCAGAGCTTGGTGGCTCATCTGGCAGTGTGAAGCAAACTTTCCTTTCTTCTGGGAAATCACTCTTTTCTGGGTAGGAGATGGCTACCCCACAATGCAGTGGGTTAAGGGGATGCCAGCAGATGCCAAAGTGGATCAGAAGGCTGCACACACACTTCCCCCTGGCCCCATTACGCAAACATTTCTACTGCCCTGAGGACAGGGTGGTGACTTCTTCTTGCTTGCTGACTCTGGACACAAACTATCTAAAGCGCTTTGGTGGCAGAGGTAATGTGAACTTCAGGAGGATGTGACTGAGGCCTCTGACAGAAGGTTATCATCTTCAAGCCTTCCATCCCAGAGTGTGAGGGACAGAAAGCACAAAATCTCCACTGGGAAAAAGCACCAGGAGTGATTTCCCCGTGACCTAATCATATTTCCCAGACTTGTATATTTTTCCTATTGGGGACATGGTGTCATAGAAAGGGCTCTGATTTAATGTATATACTGCATCTTAAAGGAAAGCCCTCCATCCTTTCACAGAGTTGCCTCCAATCTAGTGCATCAGACATCCCTTCGAACGATTCCAGGATTTTCTGAGGTTAGCTCCTTCTGAATGATGGATGGTATAGAATGTGATAAGATCAGCAGAAGCTATAAGCCTGATCCCACTTCCACTCTTCCTTTGCTGTAATGTTGGATCCCTAATCAAATCCATATCTGTTGGTCAAGCTCTCTGTGAGTCCCAGAATAATGATGCTGGCTGAGATTCTGCAGATAGGAAAAGCAAACACATACCCAGAACAGATATCTATCCCTGAGGATGAACCACTAGCCTTTCCAGGGCAGGCCCATGTAGCCACTTTGCCACCAAGTGGATTCCTTGGATTCCTCAAGGAATATGCTTTTATAGGGGCTCAGATCTGTCTTTCTTGCAGACAGGGAGGACATTTAGAGGCAACAAGGCTACAGATGATGATGCACAGCTCATGGCCACAATGCCAAGTGCATTGCATGACATTAGGCAAATCACATAGCTTCTCTGCATCTCCATTTCCTTTTATGAAAGGAGATTGGACTAAATATTCCCTGAAACTTCTTCCATATCCAACACTATGAACTACTAAGACATGAAGGTTAGAGGTATCCCTAAATAGGGATGGGGGTAGTCCCCTAACCATAAGTCCATGCACAGCAAGCCCTCTCCTGAATTACCTGAATTACTATGAACTGTGGAGAAATTCACACCAATCTGAAAGGTAAAATATTTGAGGTTTTGTCACTTCCAAGTAAACTAAGCTAATACCTAGTAAAGCACCCACTTCAATCAAGAGAGAAAAATGCAGCTATTTTCCATTTCACTGACTTGCACGTGAGTGGTTAAAAACAAAACAAAACCATAACTCTCTAAACGTCGGTATCAAATTCACTACTCAATCAGGTTTGTAATCACCACCAGCAGAGTTCTCAGTTGAACTCATTTTAGGTAGGGTATCACGAGGTTAACAGATGTAACCAACATGATAGAATCCAGATGTTTACTGATCAAGACTGAGGTTTCAGGGCCTCAGTCAGTTATCTGTTTTCCTGCCTGCTCTGTACCTGCTCCTCTTTTGGAGAAATTCCCGGTTGCTCTTGTCCAGCTTGATCTTAGACAAATTACTTAGCTTCTCTGTAAACTTGCTCCATATCTTCGCCTATAAAATGGACACGATTATGTTTTGAGGATTAAAGGAGATGATGCACACAAAGTGGTTAACCCAGATCTGGAGTGAGTATTAAATCATGGTCCTTCCCATCAGTTTGATCTGTCAGTAATTGACTTGCCTCATTCTGCTCGCTCCATGCCACTAGATCCCCCCCCCAACAGTTTTTGCCTTGGCTGTGGGTGTGCTCCCCACTTTCTCAGCTCTTGGGAGTAATTAAATCTTAATTTCCACTGTTCTCTTGTTCCAGACACTGGCATTCCACTTGTTTCTAAACCTTGGTGATTTCCCAGCACCCAGGACCTCATATCACCTTCCTGTCTCCAAAGTAAGGGTAAAATCAGTTTGATTTCAAGTATCTTAAATAGTCTCCCCTTCCTTCACTCAGAAGCACAGTCCCTTTTCCATGCATAACTGGCACAACCTGTGAAGGGAGACTTTGTGTGCCAAACAAAGAGAAGCCAGAGCCCAGACTTGGTCGAAAGTACCAGAGTCTAATTTGAGGACGATGTCCAATGTGAGCTCAAAGCAAATAATGGGATGAAAAGTGCTGTCCCTAAAATAATTTCACCACAAAATAAAATTCTGTGTCCTTTTCCCCCACCAAATTTAAAAGCTGTCCCTCAAAACTCACATTTCTCAGTGGCAGTAGGCTCCAAGTTTTTGATGATACCACAAACTAATATCTAGTTGCAGGTGATGGTTTTCAAACTACCCTCTCCGCATTTACTTTCTTGTGTGAGACTGCCAGGCTTAATCGTCCCAAAGTCACAGGTAAGAAAGCAGGCTCAGAGTAGACAAGCAGTTTCCCTGGGATCACAGAGATGACCAAACAGCTCTGTATCATTTCTTATTTAGACTGGATTGGAGTCAGCAAATTCTTCTGGAAGGAGAGAGATAGTAAATATTTTAGGCTTTGCAACCACACATGGCTTCTGTTGCACATTTGTCTTTATCATATTTTTTACAACACTCTGAGAACACAAAAATCTTAGCTCACACACCATATTGATACACGTGGCAGGTTGGATTTGGCCTGCAGGCCAGTTTGTCAACTTCTGCACTAGAACAACTTTGTGGATGTATTATTTGCATTTTATTTTTTACCCTGTCCCATGAACCAGATAAAATTTTAAAATGCTTTCAGATTTTACAACTAGCTTTTGTTTTTGTTTGGGAGAGGTGGTGTTTTTTTGTTTGTTCAATAGCAATTATAAGACACTGGATTCTTTTTTCATAGGTAATTCTCTTCCCAAGGGTACTAAAATTAAATGTAAAATTTATAGGCCTCTAAACTAACAGATCCTTCTGCCTAAAATAGCTAAATAATTTGACTATATTTCTCTGAAGAGTAAAACACGTCAGTCCAACCCCTTCGATTTAAAAACATCTTAGGTAGTCTAAACTTCCAAAGATTTTACATAGTTTTATTTCCAAAACTTTCTGGTTATAAAAGGGAGAGAGAATCGGGCTTCTGAGCTTAACTACTTGTCAGCATCCGAACTTAACCAGTGGGCCTTTCTCTGAAAAATTCATCAACCCGTATGAATAGCATACAGAGAAGTCAAACGAATATAAAGAATCAGATTCTTTCATCAACGCCCACTTGTCTGACTATTTAGTCCCCATAACTTTTTTAAGGGTTAAAGATCACTTTCCATGTTGACTCAGAAAAAAGCAAACAGGAAATCAATACCATGTTAATAAATACAAGGGTCACCCTGGGTCAAAACAAGTCATTCTTCAAATGTTATTGGCCTTAATCTGTTATGGGAATTGTTCTCCTTATATCCTAGAGTTATAGGAAATGTGGGGTTTCAGTAAACCAGATGCTAAGATGACTTTCTTCATAATCTATTCCATATGCTAATTGTTTCACAAACCCACTCGTTTCTCAACCAGGTGGGTCAGATTGTTTCTGGCACAGCACTGATGAAAAGCATATCCCATATGTTACACATTACACAATTGGCATCTACACAAGTCAAGGTCCATCCCTCCTTTCCTCCCACCCGCCACCTTCCTTTAGAAAATTAAGGATTGGCAATGGCCAGAAGCTGGATACTGTATATGCTCCATCAGTTCCCTAAGGAGCATTTCTAAAAACTGGGCCCCAAGTTGCAGGCCCTGTTTGCCTGCTGTTCTGTCCAGTCACCTGCTTCACCTCCATGGGCTGCAGGGTCACCCTTCCACCTCTTTTACATCTTTGTACATTTCTTTGGTATCTTCCCCACATCCCCTTAAATAAAAGAATAATAGTACCAACTTCCAGTTACCACATAAAAATATGTCATGGGGATATAATGTACAGCTTGGTGATTATAGTCACTAACCATGGTACTCCATATTTGAAAGTTCCTAAGAGTATAACTGAAAAATTCTCAACACAAGAACGAAATTTTGACCATACATCCATACATGGGATGGATGTAAACTAGACTTACTGGGGTGATCATTTTGCCATAGATACAAATATGGAATCATGTTGTACACCTGAAGCTAATATGATATTACATGTCAATTATACTGTTAAGAAATTTTTTTAAACCTGGTTTTTTTAAAAGATTCAATAACAACAACCAGATTCCATCTTTAAAAGAAATATATAGCTTACCCATAACCCATATTTAAGAGAAAATATATAATCCATACAGAAATTATCATCTAAATATTTGTTATTCCTACTGCTGAATCCTTTTTTGGTCACCAGTTATGGTCTTAGTTATAAGAAGCTCTTCTCCAATAATTTCACTGTCTGGGTAAGTAAAAAACACCTATCAGAGAAACCAGTGGTTCTCAAAGCTTTATGTGCACAAGAATCAGGAGAAGAACTGGTCAAAGATAGAGATCACCAAACCCCAGATCTGATTTAAAATGTTTGAGGTAAAGCCTGGAAATGTGAATTTTAGCAAGCTCCCCCAGTAAGCCTGGCGCAAGCCATCCACTGTACAGGTATACAATCTAATAGGTTACAACCCTTTGAGAAACACTTTAAAAATCTTTGGGTCAAAGTTGGGGTGAGATTGTTTAATGATGCCACAAGATGAGAGTAACATAATAATCATCAATTTGTAAAGCTAGAGGTTTTATATGTCAGTGTATGAGTCAGGGTTCTCCAAAGAAAAAGAACTGGTAGAATGTACATATATAGAGAGATTTATTTCAAGGAATTGGCTCATGAAATTATGGAGGTATGGCAAATCCACAATCAGATGGGAGAGTCTGGCAGCTGGGACTCAAGAAGCAACTGCAGTCTGAGTCCAGAGACAGCCTCCTATAGAACTGGGAAGAGCCAATGTAGCATATAAAGTTTGAAGGTAGTCTGTTGGAGAATTCTCTCTAGGTCAGGGAAAGTCATCTTGTCTTCTATTCAAGTCTTCAACTGATTGGATAAGGCTCACCCACATTAAAGAGTACAATAAGGTTTACTCCCAAGTCTACCAATTTAAATGTAAATCTTATTCAAAAACACCCTCACAGAAACATCCAGAATCATGTTCGACCAACTATCTGGGCACTGAAGTCCAGTCAAGTTGATATATAAAATTAACCCTCACAGTCAGGATATCCAGTAGAGGGGGTTAAGTTCTGGGAGTCATGGGTCATATACCTCTCCATCTCTATTTCCCTAATTATCTGATTCATCAGTTTTCCAGCCTTAGCGCCATCTTTAGGATATAACTTCTAAAGTAAAATTCCCACCTGTAATAGGCAAAATAATGATACACAATTTTTAAGTGTTGTTGGGCTGATCATACTCTCCCCTGTCCGTACCCCAAATTACCTGGAGAATAGTGGCTAACATTTCTAAATAACTCACTGTGACTAAGAATACCGTCAGTTAACTTCTTCATTTAGGAATCAAAGCCTTCAAATTCTTTAGCACCAGGCTCTAATTAATTGGATAAGATAATTACAAAGAAAAAGAGTATAGTAAGCTTTAAAAATCGGTATGAGGCTTTCTCATCACTTCATTATTTTATTTTTTAGCTAAAAGTAGATGATGTTGTATTTAGCAAATTGATCAAGAAAATCCCTTTGCTGGCAAATAATGAAATGTATAGGTTGTAAGCAAGGATTCAGGAACTGGTTTTACTTTCTCTGCCATTCATTCATTTAATCATTGCTTAACTTGTGTTAAGCTACAACACTGCTCCATGTTTTGACATGCTGGGTATACTGACATGGGTAAGACAGTCTCTGCCCTCAAGTGTGTCAGTATAATAAGAAAAAAACATACATAGAGCAAAAATCATCCTAACCATTTACTGTCTACTATATGATAGTGATCAGGCTGTATATGCTTTTCTTCTAGGCCTCACAAACTTCCTGAAGGATAATTAATCCCACTTTTCCTTGAGAACACTGAGCCAAAGAGTGGTTCAGTAACTTGCCTAAGATCTCAGAGCCAGTTTCTAAAAGTGAGCCTTCAATCTACTACTATAGATTTCTGACTCTAAAATCTACATTCTCATTCTACTACTATCAAGCAAAAGAAGCCCATTAATTGTGCCATAGTCCACATGGCATGAAGAAAGAAACACAAGGATAATTGATTTGGAGAACTTGACATTTAAATTGGCCCAAATAAGCAAAAACTTGCCACACTGAAATAAGAGGATTCTAAATATACTTAACAGCATGAAAACCAGTATGGTAAAATCAAAATGCCTGTTTTTCAGCATCCAGAAGAAGACTGCTAGAGCTGAAGACAGGAACATAAAGAAGAATTCAGAGATGATGCTCAGAATGTATAAAGCCTTGAATATAGACTTTTCCCTATAGGTATGGGGTATTTTAAATTAAGAGTCTGCCATCACAATGTGGATGGCATCCTGTTATAATGATACCATAGTCTGAATAGCTAGGATTCAAATACAGTTACTATTCAACTGAATTATTAACACTTTTTCCATTCATTCAGCAGTTGCAAGGGAATAGAAAGTTCCTATTTTTAAAAATAGAACAATGTTAAAATCAACCTGTTCATGAGTAATATGATAGTTCAAAATTTTAAAATATCAGGCTATCATAAAATGTTTAAAATGATACTTTATTTTTTTATATTTTAGATTTTATTTATTTGACAGAGATCACAAGCAGGCAGAGAAGCAGGAGGAAGAAGGCTCCCTGTTGAGCAGAGAGCCCAATGCGGGGCTCGATCCCAGGGCCCTGGGATCATGACCTGAGCCAAAGGCAGAGGCTTTAACCCGCTGAGCCACTCAGGTGCCCCGTAAAATGATACGTGTTTTAAAGGAGAAAAAAAAATATGTTAAAAGGAAGAGAAGTTCATATTTATATTAGAAAATATTTTTATATTTCTAATAAAGCATTTTGTGTATATTTTGCTATTGTAAGCTACAAATAAGTTGAACAAAGGTAAATATTTTGTCAGAACTTCCTTCCTCACACTCAGAGGACTCCCCATCATATCTGTCATCTCAGCTCTCAACAATGTTGCTGACAATTCCATCACAAACAAAAATGAGAAACAGAAAAATGAAAACCAGCAATTAAAACAAAGTACTTCAACTTTTTCTGCAGAGCTTTGATTTATCTGCGGATCCTAGTTATAAATGCCACACATATTCCAAACAATGGGTTCACACCATTCAAGGTATGTCTATTAATGAATTGACATTATATTTGGTTTGCAATTTAATAATGTGCATTATGGAAGTTCATGCTTTAAGAGCACACTCTTCCAGCACACTGTAAAGTACTTTTAAAGCAAGGCTTAAAATAACTATCTGTATATAATTCAAAAGCTTAGTTACTTCTCTTTAATCTTAAAGTCTTTAAGGTAAGGAACCATTAGTTCTTTCCTGCCATTTATTTAATCAAGATTCAAAATATTCACTTTTGGAGGGTAGAGCTCAACAGAATTCATTTATAGGTACACACTTTGTTCTCAGCTTCCTTCTGACTGTAAAAATCTACCAAATGATCGCTGTATGTTTCCTTAACTGATTGTCAGAAGCAGCATGGGTCTTTGATATTCCCTTTTAAAAGATACTTTCATACACTAAAACTTTAATTTCTTAAGTCAATGTCCATCAACTTGGGTTCCAAGGACTTCCAAGGGAATACTGAGGAATTTTCTTTTGCTTTTTTTTTTAATAAAAAAGGAGAGAAAGTTTATTTTTTAAAATAAATTTACTTCTGAAATTTCATTAAATTTGCTTTAATTTAAAGGAGGCTCAATATTTTCCAAGCTAGACAAACACTGTTTTCCAAAGGTGTTATCTGGCTAGTTTAATGAACCAAACATCCTTATTATTTTCGAGGCAATAAAGAGAGAAATGCATGTTTTATGCAAATATTCCAATTTTCTTGGTATTTACACATACATCTTTTTTTTTCCCTTAAGATTTATTTATTTATTTATTTGACAGACAGAGGTCACAAGTAGACAGAGAGGCAGGCAGAGAGAGGAGGAAGCAGGCTCTCCACTGAGAGGAGAGTCAGATACGGGGCTCGATCCCAGAACTCTGGGATCATGACCTGAGCCGAAGGGTTAAAGGCAGAGACTTTAACCCACTGAGCCACCCAGACGCCCCTACATGCACATCTTAATAATGGAATTTCTGTAAGGTGGAGTCTGGAGGAGGATATCCAAATGCCAATACAAACAAATATGATCAGAGCCTACATAGTTTCAGGAAGCCCTGACTACTGAAGAAGTTACTCCATACCAGAGCATTTGGTTGGAGAAATTATACAAAAAAATTCTATAACAAGCCAAAACCATGATGACACTCTCTAAGATAAAGTATAAGTTCTTCACTTCTCCCTAAATTCTGCTGCATACTTTAGCCATCACCTGGGATTTCGAGACCCACTTGTTTTGTTCAGTCAAGCATTTGACATCACTGGATATTAACGAATAAATGGCAAGCATGGGCACCCACACACATACACACAGAACAGCAGGTTTAGAAACCAGGTGTAATTTAAAGTAAGTATTTAGAGCTCTATTTTAATATACAAGTCAAATCAGTGAAAGTTATTTGCTCAATCAGATTCTTTTTTTTTTTTTTTCATATAATGTTACAGAAGCTTGCCAATGCTGCGGGCTCCTTTCCTCCAAGATTTCGCTCTGTCCAAACCTTCATTCTTCATTCTATGTGTTTCCCATTCCCTCTGGCATACGGTAAGCTTCTTATTACATAATCATCATAAACATTTATGGACCTCTCAAATTTCTGTGTGATTTTGTTCATATGTACATTCTTTTCTCTTCCAAAATGCTAAGAGACTCCGTTTGGTCTCCTGAAAGCCTGAATCAATTCTTGGATTAAGTCAGATAAAATTGCCCGTTCCAAATGTTGCCTAGAGCTCCACCTCAGGAAGAAAACCTGCTTGTGGAAAGTGTCCTGGTGTTACTGGTCAGACTTGCTTTGGGTGTTGGCTTGGTTCCTTGCATAGCAACTTGTGAATAGTCTATACTTGTTAGAAGGGAAAAAAAAATCCTTTTCAGAAGAACCCATTCTTCAAAAAGTGAAGAGTTTTATTTATATTCTGAGAAAGGGTGATTAGTTTAACTGTTGTGAACCAAATGTACAAAGGGTACAAAGTGTAAAACCAAAACATTTGTCCACCTAAGTCATTGAGCATCTGTGCTCTGGGATGAGGATAAACAGACAAAATGAGTGTATTCTCTCCCCTCTACGTGCTAAAATCTACTGGAAGAGACAGCTATATAAATAGGTAATTAGAGTACTATATAATACATGCTACAAAGGTATGTGAATACAGTGACGTGGAACCCAAAGGAGGAGAGGATTTTTGTTTGTGTTTGTGTCATTTTTCCCTTTAGCTGGCATCTCTTTCCAGAAGACTCCTGAGACACAGGCAAAAGAAGAAGTCTGAATATGCATCTGGAGGCATCAAACAGGGATGAGGGCTTCTCTGTATTGGGATTAAATAAGGTGCTGATTATGTAAGTGTCATTACCTGCCTGTATTGAGCTTTGACTATTTCTAGCACATTGCTAAGAACTGAGGCTTCTCAGAGGCACTGCCAAGGAAACTGTTGGAGGTTGCCAGTCATTTTAGAGAAATGCCATAGAACGCTGCATGCCAGATGGCTACTGATGAAAGTGATGAAGGTTCACGCTTGGAAATGAAGTCCAATTCCATATTTGGTCCTTCTTTCCTTCTCTTTTGAATGCATAAGAGAGTACAAACTCAGCCTTATTCTTCTTCTGTCACAAAATCCCCATTGTCCTTTCTCCACTTAATAAGGTCCTGGAGAGATGGAATCAAGTTAAATCCTCTTTATCCCAAAGCCTCAGAGGTCTCAGAGTCCTGTCTCTCACTGAGTCAGGCCTTTTCTCTTTTATCTCCTCTTATTCATGATTGCCAGAAACAACAGTCAATGGAACCCACTCAGGGTCACCCTGCCAGCAACTCAAGTTTCTGTGAGTTAAGTTTTTCCCATCTCAACATCTCATGGGGGCGGGGAAGGGAGAAAAGAAAGAAATGCCCTGCTGAAAATGTTTTATAATGGTCCCGCTTTGTAGAAGTTCACCTGGTCTCTGTGGAAGGCCTTCCCTACAACCACACCCACCTACTACTTTTTCTTTCTCGGACTAGTGTATAATATTAGGAGTATTTGCTTCTCCCTCACTCCTAATATCCTATGTGGAGGGGGCCCAGTGGGACAGAAATCCTGGTCTATCTCCCCTTCTCTTACTCCACCTCAGGAAAGTGAAGTGGTAATGAAAAAAATAAACCAAGCCTTCTTCTCCCAGCATCTTGCTTCTTTCACGCTAGGAGCTAACTCACCTCTGTTCCTCCATGCTGGTGCCTGGTCAGGTGAGCTTGCTTAGTCTAGGCTAGACATCAGCTAGTCATCTTGCCTAGAATCATACAACCATCACCCAAACTAAGGTTTTCACATAGTAAAGCTGACATATTGCTACTCTGTTTGCTGTTAGGTCCCTTCAAAGAACCCTGACAAATGAGAAGTAGTGATAGGAACTCCAACAAAAAATAGCCTTCACTCTTTCTGAGTAGATTTTTATTGGACAGAAAGCAGTATGTCACTTTCTGTTCTTTCCTCCTGAGGTGTAGGAGGCCCTGCTAGGAGAAAGGGAAATAGCAGCAGATCTCTTAATCCACCCTGAGGGTGACAAGAAAGCCCTGAGATGGAGCAGAACAAGTTATGAAAACTCTACTTTTTGATGGCTTTAACTTGATTCTTGTCCTTTACACTAGGTAAAAAAGCATTCTGACATTAGGACATTTGGGCTCATAACTGTCTTGTGTCTCCTCCTTTCTTCCATCTATGATATTCCCATAAGTACATCTCCAAAAATCCTTCCTAAAGTTTTCCATGAAGTGTGCTCTGGTCTGTGATAGCCAGACTGATGTTACCCTCTACTTCTCCACTGTATTTTGTCTAAAGGCATTTGAATGAATCAATGAATAAATGAGTAATGATAAAAGAAATGGAATGTCTTTTGCTTGCACATCTATAAAAGAGAGATGAGAACCTCTCTGATATTCTTCAGGGTTACTATCCTGCCCCACTGAAATGTCTCAGGGGCAGCTGGAGCCCAGAAGCTCCTCATTCAGTAACCTAATAAAAAGTGTGAGGAACATGCAGCTTGATTTTCATCACACTGGACTCTGCTCTGCAATGCCTTGGACACTGGGGTTAGCATAAGATCTGTAATATGTAGGCTTGGACTTCGAATATTTTCACTGGGGCCAGATAGCTAGACTGCCCAGCCTGACACCAGGTCTCTACCGGCACAGGATGGTGAGGGAGAGGGCAGCATTCCAGGCAATTTGGAGGAACAGAGACTGAGCTTGGCTAGAAAAGACCTGAGGAAAGCAATTTTGATCCCTGGATAATTGCCCCCGTTGCTTGCAAAGCATGCCAGTAGAAACCTGTCCCAGGGGTTTCCAAGCTTAGAAAGTAAAATGATTGAAACTCAATCCAGAATAAGGGTATTGAGGCAATTAAGCAGGGGAACAAGTGGGGCCTTTGCCTGGAGCAACTTCTGTCCCATCAATTGAGAGAATTTACTTGCCCTCAAAGGAAGGTTATTTTAGCACCTGGCATCAGAATTCTCAATATATGAGCTTTGCAGTCTCCTTTGATCTGCACTTACTAGTTCCTGGATTATCAGGCAGTAACTAAGGGAAAGAACATGTTCTCTAGCTGTACTTGGCCCATGGGCTGTGATCAGCAATGAGGGTTGTAGCTGCCACATAGTTAGTTTACTTCATGTATAGGCTTACTCACTGGGGTTCCCTTCCAGAGATTCAACTGAAAGACTTTAGTCACCCCTAAGGTCAAACTACATATACCTATGCTGCAGATTACCTTTAGCTGCCACATCTTTCATCTCCTAGCCCCAGTGATAAAATGCCACCCAAAGAGACCCAAGGTAAATTTTTTGTTTTTGTTTTTCTAGAGGGGGAGACTTTGGGTTCAGGCAGTCCTGGATTCAAATCTCAGTTGTGTGACTCAGAGAAGTCATTTCATTTCTCATCTAAATAAAGGGAAATAATACGATATAACCACAAAAACAAACAAACAAAAAGACATAATCACAAAGATTTGTTATAAGGACTAGTGAAAATCTTATGTCAAGGACTAAAACAGCTTACCATATGACTAGCATATAGTAAGTGCAGAAAAAACGATCACTCTCTTCCCCAACTTCTCCCTCAAGCAGGGCTTGGAGAGTTATTCTAGACTAATGGTTCCATTCTGGTTGTGTGCTAATGAGATCCAAGTGTTTAACTGCAGGAATTTTGTGAACCAGTTGATGTTATGTTGGGAGTTTAACAATGGCCACAGTGAGTGTATTCATCTTCCAGAAATCAGCAGACACTGTAAATCAGGCAGGCCTTCCATCCAGCCAGCCAGATATCTGCTTTATTGGCATACCACCAGTGGTTCTCAAGGTATGATCCTACAACACCAGCAACCACAATGCCTGGAATCTCTTAGATATGCAAATTAACCCAGTCAGAGCCCAGCCCTAATAAATCACAAACTCCGAAGGCAGGGCCCAGAAATGTACTTTACCAAGCCCTTCCAGTGACAGATGTATGTGGCATGTTAAATGACCTGCAGGGAGGGTAGTGTGGCTGGAGTAAAGTAAACCAGAGGGGGGACAGACAAAAGGCAATGGGGCAGTGGTGGTTAGGGCTGCAGAACACTTCGAAGAGTTTGACTTGTGTTCCAAGTGACAAGGAAATAACCAGAGGGTTCTAAGCAGAAGAACGTATCTTTTAAATCCCATTTTAAGGGACCACTGTGATTGCTATGTCGAGAGCAGATAGTAGGCACCAGGGAGGTAAGAGAAGGCAGAAGCTTGGACCAGGAAGACAGAAATATATATGTTAAGAAGCAGTTGGCTTCCAGATATATTTTGAAGATACGGCAGTAGGCTTTGTTGTTGATTGTTTACAGGTAGAGAATGAGAGAAAGAGAAGAGTCAAGAATGACTCAAAGTTCCTCAGCATGAGCCACCAGAAAAACAGATTTTCACTGAGATACAGAAAGAATGGGCTGATGATGAAAGGCAGCAAGTTGGAGATTAGGAGATCAGTCCATTTTGGACATGATAGTTTGGAAGTCTATGAGACATCAAGAGGAAATGTCAAGGAAGACATTAGAACTGACCCTGGACTTTGAGGGAGGAGCTGGGCTGAGGACTTAGCTTTGGAAGTCATCAGCTTCCAGATGGTACTTGCTGAGTTGGTATAAGATAATGAAAGCAGATGGAAGAAGTGGGTCCTTACTCTAGAAAGGGTAGAGTCTGGACGGTGGGAAGAAACCAGCAAAGGAAACAAAGAAAGAATAATTAATGAACATTATTAGTGCAATACAAATTATGGAAGCCTTCAGAAGGCTGAAATAACATACTCAAGTAGGTATCCAACTTCAGTTCATGTTTCCCAGGATCACTTATGTCCTTTCTTAATCATCAGTGAGTAACAGTCTTTACTCACAGCTTTCTAAATAGAGGCAGCATTCAGTTACATATGAAGTGGGACCCACTAAGCCAGTCTGCACTTCTTTCATCCTCTAAGATCCTACAGCACTTGCTTCTTCCTAGGGAGTACAAGACTTGTTACCACAAGCTAACCACAGCCAGTAGCCAGCTCAGCAGACCCATCTGAAGCTACACCTGTGTTTGTGAATGTTTTTGCTTTATCAAAAGGAACATGTAATTATCTTAAAAATATAATTCTCCATCTTTGAAATATGTTGGAACAGTCAAACCTTCTTAAGCCCACAGTGCTTTTACAAGGACAGTTTAATCAATTACCGTTTTAAGCTTTTAAAAGTCTCTGACTCATTTGAGCAAGTTGAGAAAAAAGACAAAACATCAGTATCTTGCTGGAAAAATATTGTCATTATTGGCAATGAAACAAAAATTACACTTAAAGGCACTGTGCTCCCCAAATCAAGTGTATGCCCCATCTTTTTCTTAAGAAATCTTCTTGCACTGGGGACTTTATGAGTCATAAATGCTTGCAACCTGCATGATGTGGCCTTGGACAGGCTCTTTTCTCTGATCATTCGTTCCTTCCCGGGGAAAATGAGGATAATAATACTTACACAATAATGTGTGAGCGGGAGGCACCCAACACAATGCTGGATACTCAAAACTCCTTTTCCACTGCCCTAGAAACAAACATGGTCCCAAGTAGTTGAAATGACCACTTCACAACTGAAAGAACAGTGGTTAACAGTATAAGGCGAGAGAACATATATAGTTGGGAGCACTTTTGCCCAAGCAGAGTATTCTGACTCAGTTGTTGATTTGTAGAGACTATTAGGGACACAACCTTATCAAAACATCTATGAAAAAATGTAAAATGACTTTTTAAAAGAAAATTACAAAGTAAGGCACAAAGCAGGTATCATTGGCTTTCTATTCCATCATGACCTTCACCTTGACTCTGAAGTTCTTCCTTAAGAGATGGATTAAGAATATCTATTTCCCACATTATTTAAGTTTTTCTAAATGGAAAATTTAGTACTTATTTTTATAACCTAATTCAAACACACAGCTCAAAAGGCATTGTACATTTGTCCAAACCCATATGAATGCTCAATACCAAGCATGAACTCTAAGTAAACTACGGACTTTGGGTGATAATGAGGTATCAGTGTTCATTAGTTCTAACACTTGCACCACACTGGTGGGAGATGTTGATAATGGCTGCATAGGTGTGAGGCAGGGGATGTATAAGAAATCTCTGTACCTTCCTCTCAATTTTGCTGTGAACCTAAAACAGAACTTAAAAAAAAAAAAAAATTCCACTTAAAACTCTAAAAGCGAGACATATTATACCTTAAAAACAAATTTTTTTTTAAAAAAAATCATCTTAAAGTAACATGTACCCATCTTTGTGGTCTATACGAGGCTCAGTGATACAAGGAAAGAGTTCTCAAATACAGAGGCAGACTTAAGGCAACAGTCTTGCTCAAGTTAGAAAACCAATGGAATAGCCTCCCCAGGCATGCGGGTCAGAGGAAGAGGCGACTGAGGCTCCCCTCCCCAGATAAGACTTGGTATATGAATCACGTTAAATGCAATTTCTCCAAGTAGTTAATTCCCCCACATGTTGGGCTTCCTCAAGGGAAAACTTCCATCTTACTTTACACTGGCTCCTTCTAGAGACTTCATTAAAAATGAATAAATAACCTAGCAAACAACGAGCAATAGAGCAATTGTGGTCACTGTTTTCTGCGATAGCATATGTGAGGCAATCCATACTTCAACAAGTCTGAGGGAAATTCAGAGTTGTTTCTTGAACACTCTTTCCTGAAGTTCTCCCACATCACAGCTTCTTCTGGAGTCCGTTCTGCTTTACTGAAAGGTCCTACTGTTTCCCCAGTGCCCTCCTCTGCCTCCACTTACCTCTAAAATGTGAAAGCTCCTCTGCTTTTCTTATGCTACTCATGTTCACTCTCAGATTCCCTTTCTAGACACACACACAACAAAGAGGCACCTGGGTATCCCATCTGTGCTGGGGTTGCAGGAGATCGTGTTGGACCCAAGGATGGGAAAGATCTGGTTTGAAAATGTGAGCAAAGAGGTAGCAGAGTTGAACAGACAACCTTTGACTGAATTACCAAAGAAAATTAAGATCCAATTTTTCCTGTTGCTCTGACTTCAGTTACCATTTATATGCTGAAGAATTCTCAGATCTCTTATCTCTGGCACAGTATTTCTCACAAGCCTACAACCTTGTATCTCCACCTGAGTATCCCCTATGGAACTAAAAACATCAAAAATCACATTATTCATCTTCCAATTTCAAACCTACTTCTCCTTGTTGTTGTTGTTTTCCACAATTTGGGGGGCCCCACCATTTATCTAGTTATCCAAGCTAGAAACCTTTTACCCTTCTCCCCCACTCCTGCCATTCCCCAAATCCAATCAGAAATCTTAAGAAATTGTGCAATCCAAATATTCTGAGGATCCATCATATCGCTCCATCAGTAAGTCAAAGAATCATGAATTTCTATAAGCTGCCCTGATCTGGCCCCAGCCTTGCCCTAGTGATTAAACCCAGGATACATAGGACCTGACGGTCTTCTTCAAGAGACACATCACTCTTCTGACTGCACACATTTCTTCCCTGCCAGTAATTAGTTTTTACCCCTGTAGTCACCTGATGGGCAGTTTTAATTTTCCTTGGCATCTTGTGTTCTTCTTACCAGCCCAATTTCTCTTTTGGCATGTAATCATCTCTTGAGAATTCTAGGATTCAGTTTTTTGCTAGGTCATCTATTAGCTATGGTGAAGGGATCCTATGGGAATCAAAATGATACTGCAGCCCCATGACTGTGATAAGTCATATATGCAGATGTTTTCAACACCAAAATGGCCTTAGACCCTCTGTGCCCTGGGAGGACATCACCAGAGAATAAATATGCATATAAACTAGGACAAACACTGGAAAAGGTTATTTAGCATTTCCTAATGCTATTAAGGAAGGACCTAGGAGTCCAGTTTCTATTTAAGTTCTCTGAAGAAAAAAAGATGTGGAATTTGGGGATAAACAGGGGTTGGAAGAATAGGAGGACATGGCATAAGTATATCTCTATCTCAATCAAAGAAAATTAGGAAAGAATTGTCAATTCCACTGAAGCTAAGACATCATTTCATGAATTATTCTATTAGCAATAATCGTGCCTCGGATAAACCTCATTGGCTGTGATACTGCCACTGTGCAAAGCTTGTTCTAAAGATGTTTAATGAGAATCTACTCTGGCTAGGTAGTAGGAAAGATTGACAGAGCTGTTTGATGATTGCTGTTGTCAGAAGGTCTATAGCACAGAGGTAGCTGAAAATAAGGAAACAGACATTGTTATTAGAACTGAAATGAGTGGGGTGGGGGGTGTGGGAAGGAGGTTATATGCAGACAGATGATAGGGATAGAGAACCAGATTTGGGAGAGAACAAAGAAAATCTTGCTAAAGGAAATGATATCTAAGTTGAAACCAGAAAGTGAATAAGAGTTAATCACGGTGCAGCAAAGGGAATGTGAACAGGGAAAAAGGGCTCTGGAAGAAGGGAACAGTATAAGCAAAGGTCCTGAGATGAGAAATAACCTGTTTCGTGCAGGTCTCCAAAAGAAGTTCAAACTGACTTGTGTGAAATTCAGTGATACAGGAGACGAGACAAGGTTTCAGCTTTGAAGTCTCTTATTAGCCACATGAAGAAATTTTGACTTTGTTATGTCTTGTGTCTTAGAAATAACCCTCTTCAATGGGGAGAATAGATTACAGTGGGGAGGAGTTATTTATTAGGAGGCTTACTGCAATAATTCAGATGAGAAATTATGATGGCTTGCATTGAGGGGTAACAACCGGCATATAATTAAGTGACTGTGTTCAAAAAATATTTAGGATATGAAATCTAAGAATTGATGGTTACATGTGAAAGTTAGAAGAAAGAGAAAGGAAGGAAAGATGAATCCAGGTGTCTGGCATGAACAATCTGTGGGGTAGGAATCACATATGCTAGGATAGGAAACTAGAGAGAAAAGCAAGTTGAGGGAAGACAATGAAGAAGAATAGAAAGCTGAGTTCCCAACGTTCTTACTTCTCCATCAGACAGTATGTTCAAGCAGAAGTCCGCAGTTAGCAGGTAAGTATGGAAAGAGAGGTAGACAGAGAGAGGAGAGGAGTGTATCAACGGCATGTGGCAGGGCATGGGAGGAGAGGACTCCTACCACAGAGAAGGAGGGGCAGAGACTCCAAGCCTCCAAACGGGGCCAGGAAAGGTCCTTGCAGAGGAGGGCACAGAGATGCCTTCAGAAGAAGGATATGGAGCTGCTATGGTCTGGAGAGTAGGAACTTTCAGTAGGAGGAACTTTACAACAAGATACTGCTCTCATCAAAAAATGGGATCTCTACCTGCTGATAGGTGGAAGGGTTCAAAATAAATCACATGAAAAGAGCAGGTTAAAAAATAGTACGTGAGGTACAATCTACTTGTTTGGTTTTTTCTCATACTGAAACTGAATCGAATATTTCTGCAAGAGACTATCCAAAACAGGTCCTTAAGAAAGTGAAACTGGAGACTCACAGACAGGAGGAGGTGACTAACTCACCACTAGTGGACCTCCAGTACTGGCGGAAGAGTTTGCCTTGAGTGCTCTTATATTTGTACACAAGTTTAAGTCTGTGGAAAAGGGTGAGAGTGGTTGACAGTATTGACCAAGCAGATAAAAAGTAAAATGAAAACGAAAACTATTCATTAGCTTGGTAACAAGGAGATCATGAGAGGGTTGGTGGAAGTCTTTTCAGTGGAGTGATGGGGCTGCATTTGGAAGTAGTTGTCTTAAAGTGGGGGACGAGGAGGAGAAAATCTGTGTAGATAACTCAATCTGGAAGACTGGTTATAAAGAGAAGGGAAGAGGTATGGCAGTTACAGGAGGGAGCTGGGGGTCAAGAAGGGGACTTCTTATTATGGAGAGTTGAGAATACCTTGACATCTTGATGGAACTCACTTCAGCAGGAAGGGAGCTCTACAGAAGAAGGAAGGGGTATAGGGCATCTCAGAGGGGTCAGAATGGATGGGACTCAGAGAAAAGGTACAGGAGATAAGCCTGGACAGGAAGAGAGACACCTCCATCACTGCAAAGTATGTGAAAAGGAAAGAGTAAAGGCAATGCAGGTAAGTGTGTCCAGCTAGCAGCATTTATACACTGGGACTCCAGAAATTTCCCTGGATACAAGAAAAATCTAATAAAATCTTATGCTGCAGTACTGTAGCAGAGGAATTTGGAGTCTAAATATTAATATTTACAATAAAAACATATTCTCTATGTGACTGTAAACGATCTTATGTATGAATAGAGCTTTTGAAGGGGATGTCATTTGTATCTGGATAAGCTTATGAATCTATAACTGTCTCTCCATTATTTACATCCGAGAAGTCATGCAATATGGCAATATTAATTTATTTTATAAGTAATGTTATGAGTCTCTCTAGGTCTTCTTTGTCTTTATGTACTTGCATTCAGCACAGGGTCCAGCAAAGAGTCAATTAATGCTTAATTAACGAATGAATGTAATTCTGAAAAAAAAAGTTGGTGCTTTATTCTGACCCATACCACCATGAAAATATTTTTAAATGTATCTATACCCATACATAAACTGCCATACAGATTTTACTCTCGAAAGCCTATTAAAAAAGCAGTTGCAAGTATGCTTTGGGAAACAGAAAAAAAAAGAAGAGGTTGTGGAAAGCTCATGGTGTGGACTCTCCCATGTATATATACTCCACGTGGCTCACTTCGGTGTTCGTCATGACTTCAAAATAATAGCACAACTTAATGCTTTTTCACACCTCTAAAAAAGGTGACACTCCTCATGCCAGCCTGCTGTGTACAATTATAGGAGAGAAACCACAGGGAGTAACCAGTTGCTAACAAGCATCCCCTAGAACATCCAAGAATTTTTACCAATATATTCACTCACCAGAGCTGCCCAGTGCAAATTCAATCAGGCCTTTCATTTATGTGTGCTGATGGCAGACTGCTCTGAATGACCAGATTGCTCCAAGGGATTGCAGGGATTGTAGGGATGGAATCTCATACATTGAAATAACTGGCCCCATTTTTTTTTCCCTCCTCCCTTGTTACAGTTATAATTCATTACCATCTGAGGGCTATTTACCAGTCTGTGTAAAAGGAGTCAAATGTTGGGCTAACCGATTGGAAATATGCCCACATAATGCAATTTGTTCTCCCCACTGGCACGCATAAGGGCAGCCTAGCAAAAGGGCCAAGAATGTAAAACACATCACAGCTACTGAGCTGTATCCCAGGTGGGCCAGCTCTGACAGGGTGAAGGTAGACTGACCAGAAAGCTATTACTGATCTGAACTCTCTGATTTTACTCAACAGGAAGAAGACCTTTTAGAAGTTCGAGAATTATTTTTTCAAGTAAATTGAAAGGCTGGCCTTCTACACAGAGTACTCCCTGTCTAAATTATAGAGATTGCTTCTGACTGCCACACACTAAGACTGGCACTGTTTGGTTGAGACATCCCTTCTGAAACACCTCGTGTTTCTTTCTGCTCTTCTTTTCATCGCATACGCCAGCACTTTGACAAATTAACCTCCAGCAAAGATCTTTCTTCTGCCAGACATAAGAGATTTGAGAAGGAAAAAAAGAAAAGAGTGAGCGATGAGGCCAAGTTAGAGGGTGAGCAGGACAGAATGGAGGTCTCCATGTCGGTAGTGACATCTTTGTTGAAAAGTCCAAAGCAATATTGCACAAACCCACCTACACTCCCAAGTATATTCATGGGATAAGCCTCCCTTGCCTTGTAAAAGCAAAGAAGCATTGATTTGATATTCTGTCCCAAATTTTAAGCCTCAACATTTTCTGCAAAATGGGAATAATGCATAGACCACAGGAAGTCATGAAGATTAAATAAGATCATAAGGCAATGATTATAGCACAGTTTCTAGTACCATGAAAGCACTCAATCCATTTTGACCATAATCATGAAGAAGCACAGTAGGAATCTTGCCTTTACATTACCAGATAAACTGCCAGATTACCTTGATCCATGAGGTACGAGTTTACTTACCACATCAACCTCCATTTGGGGAAAATAAAATATACTGATCATTGACTTCTGGTGGTTACCAATGGGTGCTGGTTATTATTAAACAATGCAAATGATTGCATTATTCTCAAAAGCACAAAACTGCAGCATAGCCATAAAAGGCAAGAGTTTGGGCATTCTCTACCACCTTCATAGTCACCTATAGACCATAGGGTGGAAGGTCTATGTTCTGTATTAGGCCACCCAGTATAGCCAAGGCTACCCTGGGGTGCCTTATCTATGCCCCCTCAGCACTGACCAATCTAATACTTCCAGCTGAATGCAACTGGATCTTTGCCTGGTGGCTTTCTCTGGCCCACTCAGCTAGAAGCGTCAGGGAGGTAGAAGCACCAGGGAGTTAATATCCCCTGGAGCAGACCTCTATAAATAACTGGTAGAAGTTGGTAGATTGCTATCTCCATGAATGGAACAACCTGAGACATTTCTACACTGTTTCCCAGAATTCCCCAGGACTGACACCTGGCTGTACACAGCAGAAATCTGGTCAATAATGTCCTTACTGACTTCCTTCCCTTCCTTCCTTCACTTCCCCACTTTCCTACCAGTGTTTGCTGGGACCACCTCCTAAACAGGCTAATTGTCCTCAGAGTTTCCTTCTGGAAACACTCAATCTAACCCCCATAAAAGAGCCTTCCATAACAAGGAGCTCCTGCAGCTCCTCACTGCCACCCCATTCCACCATGGGCACTTGAGCAACTGCCATTTCCACCTGGGGATTTCTGATTTAGGGAGACCATGCATAGCTTTCAAAACAACTTCTGTGGGAAATGGCCTCAATCAATGTTTCTTGAGAGATCACCTTGTACCACACATCATAAAAATCGATTCTCCTATACTACCTCTAATCATTATAATAAAGTAAGTATCATTATTATTCCAACTTAGACTTGTGGAAATCTGGGTTCAGGGAAGTTAAGTCCCTTGTCAAAATCTGACAGCAAGTGAAAGGAAGAGGTGGGTTGGCACCTTTGTTGGTTTGGCATCAATGCCCATTACACTTAATTCCTTAAGCTACCTATAGAACCTTCTGAGTGATAGTTCTGGGGTCGGTATATTTATAGAGCGTGCCTTGGGCACTGGATATATCTGCACTTACTGAAACAGTTTATCACTTTCCTTATTCTACTCCATGAGCACCTTGCAGTCTAGTCTGTCTCACCCGATGCTCAATCATGCTCAAACAGAGTTTTATAGCATTAAGTGGTGTGGTGGGAATGGTTGGTTATTTGTCTCCCCATATCATTCTCAAATTTCTTCCTTTCATAACAGAGCCTCTTAGTTTTAACTGGAACACTTGGCTACTACCTAGACACCCACTCTCCCAACTAGATTTGTAGCTAGATATGGCCACAAGGATGTGAGTGGAAACACTGAGGACAATTCCCAGGACCTACCTGCTTGTGCTTTATCTCCACATCGTCCTTGTCCCTTCCTTTGGGAGGGAAATCAGACGTGGAATGTTAACACTGACCAGGAACACAGGGTGACAGAACAAACTTGAAGAAGCCTGGGTCCCTAGATCTCCACACAGAGCCGACTTGCCCAGCCCTCCTGATTAGCCACCAACACATACTGTCATCTGAGAGAGAAACATTTACCTACTTTGAGCCACTTGTCTTTCTTTGACTTTGAGGCAGCCAAACCCTCATAAAAAGAGAGAAAAGAGAACGAGGAACTGAGAAGAAAGTCAGCAAGTAAAAGGGGGGTAAACACCAGAGGAGAGCAAGGCTCGGAAGGGGATGAACTATAGTATTTTATTTGTTTGCTTGTTTTAAAGTTTTCGGAAACACAAAGGAAGAGGAGGAAATCAAAGCCAGAGAAGAAAGGAAGAGCAAAGGCCTTCTCTTTTATCCTGCCTCTTGGGAGGCTGTGGGTGGCAGGAAAACAGAAGCGGAAAGGAATCCCCAGCTGCTATCAGAACCCATAAAAAGTTCAAACTCAATTTTCTACTGCAGAGCAGAAGATGTCACTGACTCCAAAGCAGAAGGGGTCCTCAGGATCAAACTGGTGCCCATGGAAGCCTTTGCACGTGCAAGTAGCTCAAGCAACCCTGGGCCTCCCTCACCCTGGAACAGAGCAAAGCTCCTCACCTTAAGGGAAGGCTCCAAGTCACTCAATACAGTAGACCATGTTTTCACTTTACTCACAAGAATAATAACCATACAATGCAAATGCATGCAAACTGCCAGTTATTTTCTAAGAGGACACATGCTTTAAAACATTCATTTCCAGACTCCACACAACAGGATACTGTCCATTATTTACATAAAAACAAATACAGCTACTCTGAATGAAGGAACACTTTTTAAAAATTGCATGCTAATTATTCGTCCCTGCAGTGCCTCACCACAGCCAGCACTTTTGCTAGTGAACATCACCGACTGCCCTTCAGATCTTGGCAAAGCCCCAGGCCCATGAGTCCCACACACAGCGCTGCTGAAGCTGGCGACCGCTCAGCTGTGCGGAGCTGGTGCAGTGCTGGTCGATGGGGCACCTTATAAGCAACATGCAGAACAGCTGAAGAAGCAAATTAGCCGTGGTCAGTGAAGAATGGTAAGTTGAGGGGGCACGAAGGGGGACACAACAGCAGACGATATAAATCAGGATATACTGAAAGGGAAAATCGAGCGACTCTGGAGAAATATGAATTAGTGTGCAATCCAGGTTCCCAATGTCCTGAGTTGCCATCAGTCATTCCTGCTTTGAACACCTGCTCTGAGAAACCATTCTGCAGAACTTCAAGAAGCCCACTCTTTGGGGGAATTTTCCTCCCTCAACTATTTCTAAATCTTTATGGAGATACTTCCACAGGTGTCTGTCGTGACTGTCACCTGCCACCTCTATCTGCTATCTTATTCTCAGCAACTTGTCCCTTCTGTGGGTCATCACTTGCTGGCTCACAACTAGTTGTCTGGTCTGTCTTTTTCCTTGAACATTAACACCCTCAAGAATGGCTGAGACCAGAATATAGTGTCTAATGATGGAGAGGCTAAGGGCTATTCAAGGGAATAACAATGCAGACATAAAATCTTCATCTGGCTGTTGGACATCACCCACCCAAGCGTGCACAGACCAGGCCACTCCCTAGGTACTGTGCCCTGCTTTCACCTTGATTCTTCCTAGGCTTGCCAAACTCGGGTGGGAGAAGGGAAGGATATTGTACTTTACTCAGACTGGACATCAAGTAATACAAGCCTGCTCAGCACTTCCACGAGGACACAGATTCCTCTGTATCCTTGGTCACTGGTTGGCCCTTCTGGGCAACATCTCTCAGAAATACAACTCTGACCTCAAGAAAGGTAACTTCCGTATCACCGGGAAGAACCTCTTGAATCTTTATTGTCCTAACTTGATTTGAGCTTTGTCTTACATAAACCAGTTTTCAAATTTAAGGAGTTTACTTAAAACTTTCATTAAGCAGAAACTACGAAAAGCCTAGAAAGAGCAGCTATCTCTCCAGCTCCATACTTTATTCTGATTGAGGGTTCAAAAATACAAGGTTTCAATAAGGCTGAGATTAAATCACTGGAGAGTACTGATAACACTATAGTACTCCCAACTTATAAAAAATTCAAAATTAAAACAATCTAAAGCCATAGCTTAAGTATTAGGAAATCCAACTCAATTCTCATTTTTCTCACTATGATGATTTTGGTGCTTTTTCAAATAATTACTTAGTGCAAAGGTGCTCTCATTTTCTTTGAAATTCTTCCTTGCTGGTGCCCCCCAGGACACTCAGCTTCTTTGGGAAGCCCACCACTATGTCCGGTATTAGAGCGCCAACCTCCCCCCCCCCATTGTACATGGGAGCTAATTCCAGAGCCCTACTAACATCACAGTTGCCTTTGCTTAAAAATCCACCCATAGTAAAACACAATGCTCCTCTCCAGTGTCTTCCTACTGCAGTATTCCTGAGAACAATGGGCTTTTGCACTCAGCAGACAGCGTGAACTGCCCCAAGATTATTTAGAACCAAAGGTGTCCCTTCCCTTTCTTTTTCTCCACCATTTACTCAGGGCCTTAAACCTGATGGTCAAAGGAAACCTCATATGACTCATTTATTCAACAGTGTTTGTTGAACATGTGTAGTGGCTTGAATAGTGCTTCCCCCAGAATCCACATCCACCCAGGGCCACAGATTATAACTTTATGTAGAAATAGGGTCTCCACAAATGTGATTAGTTAAGATGAAGTCATTCTGGAATAGCGTGAACCCTAAATCCACATGAGGGGAGGACACACAGATATACACATGGGGAATAAGGTCTGGTGACAACGGAAGGAGAGACTAAAGTGATACAGCCACAAGCCAAGGAGCTAACATCAGGTACTCCAGCAACCACTAATGATGAGAGGCATGGACAGGATGGTGCCATAGAACCTCCTCGAAAATCCAACTCTCCCAACACCATGATTTCCGACTTCTGGCCTTCTGATCTGGGAAAGAATAAATGTGGCTATTGGAAGTCGCTCAGTTTGTGGTGATTTGTGAGGGTAGCCCCAAGAAACTAATACAGCTCCTGGTATTTTATAGTCACGGTACCAAGCACCAAAAGTATAGCAAGGAGCAAGACAAGGAAGGTCCCTATTCTCATGTAGCTAAAATTCTATTGGAGAAGACAAACAATAAGCAAGTGACAAAATAAATAGGGTTACTTCACAATGTGATCAATTTTATGAAAGAACAATAACAATGAAGTGATAGAGATGACCGGGGGAGGTAGGGCAATACTTCCTTTCTCAATGGGATATTTCTGGAACATTCACACAGACAGTGTTGACACTACCCACGAAGTCTCGTTCCAATCCAGCCGGCACTTTCCAGGGAACGTGCCCCCTTCCACTCCACTGTGTTGCTCTCATGCCAACCAGAGATCTGGCCTCTCCTCTCCTCTCTTCAGAAACTCAGGGCCTCAGAGTTCCAAAGGCAATTGTGCTTCTCACACCATACACTGTTTTCACCCACAGAAGGTTTTCTTCCTTCACATGTTCCCCAGCTTGAACATGTATCAAAACTGACAAGAATTGCTTTTCTCCCCCCAACCAGCTTGTACATAATGGATGTCAGTATATGCCCTCACCATACTAAGAGAGCAGATCCAATTTGACTTAATTACCACCGGAGCTCTGTAAACAGCCGCTAGTTATTGCTGAGCCCTGTGGTTTATGAAGAGAACACCACAAATGACAGGAAGCTGCAGGGGGAAAAATAGTCTGAGCTGCCTTTGGCATGTTCGCTTTTGAGTACAGACACTTCCATTCATCAGTGGGGACATTCATGTAATCTGGGCTGTCAGGATTATATTCCAGAAAGGATCAACAGAGACCCAAAGTGTTGTTAATTACATGTGCATCTCTGAGCAGAAGTCCTCGGACAAGAATGCAAGATGCTGCTTCAAAACCATAATCAGCCAGACCCTGCACACCAACCTGAGCGGGACTTCTCAGTGTGGCCCCACTCTGCCGCAAGCCCTGGGATTCATGAATGAGTGCAAACCCAAAGACACATTCAGTTTAGCAGAACTCGGCTTCATAAGAGAAAAATTTCCACCCAACAAGTGTGTGGTTTCACAGGATGACTCACGCTACCCCAGCGTCTGACACACTGCAACTTGCAGCAGAAGCACCAGGAGGAAGGGCGGGTAAAGGTACAGCAGGTGCCTCTGTTCTGAACAGGGACGCTGGAGTCCTGAGCTCAGGGTATCCCCACACAGAGTGAGGGCATGCAGTGAGGACAGCATTCTAAAGGTGATGTGCTCAAGAGTGAAAGTGAGGACCTGATGAAAATGCAGATTCTGGTTCAGTAGTCTGGGACAGGGGCCTAGAATATTGCCCCTGGAACAAGCTCCCAGGAATACCCACAGGCTGTTGAGGACCTGGAGAACCGGCTGCCGTGTACAAATGGACTGGGGCAGGGGTCCACTTCCAAGGCCTTTGCCAATGCCTGGACATCCAGGTAAAAACCAGGGCCACTCTGCTTCTCATGGGCAATCATAAACTGTTACATAGTAGATATAGTTTCTCACCACCAAAAATGATTTATTCTTATTTCAACAGTGTATGACAATTCTATGTGTTGAATTAAGACACAGTCAAGTATCAACATAAGTAGTTTTCAGAAGATGATAAACCAGCGTATCTGCACTTGATCTGCAGAGGACAGTCACACAGGGAGCAGTCACAAAGACCAATGCCTAGGCTCCAGGCCATGGCAACTGAATCCAGATCTCCTGGACTAATGTGTATAAAGGAGGTCAAGGGGAGGCAAAGGAAGAGGTGGACAGCCCTGAAGGAAGAGAAGAGAAAAATCCAAAACAGAAAAGGATGGATTCCACTCACTTCTTACTTCAGTTCCCACTCCTTTCCAATAGCACTCGTTTCTCCCCTTGCAGACTCTCCTTCCTGGTATTTTTCCAGTCAGAATGTGTTCTGTGGATGGCAGCACCAGAATCACCTGGGATCTTATTAGAAACTGAATCCCAAGCCCCTCCGCACACCTACTGAACCAGAATCTGCATTTTAACAAGATCCCCAGGTAATCACTGTGCACAGTAAATTCTGAAAGCACGCCTCTGCATGGATTTGAGGCCAAGCTCTTTGGCGCAGACATACACTAGGTACAAAGGCAATCATTAAGCTGCCCGGGCAATTCACACTGGGGTCAGCTGCTGCTTATACCCCTGGCAGGCAACTGTGGGAGAGGATGCCTGTGAACGGGTAATTGATTTACAACATCATCTGACTGTAACCCAATGAAAGCCAAGTTGTCTCTTTTCCTATATTGATATAATTACCGACATGAGGGGAAGCAGGTTCTTTCTTCAGATCAAGTAACCTTGTTATTCATCAGCCTGTGCTAGCTCCACTTCTGATTAGCAATTTATTCTGGGGGGTTATTGACTGACCCCACTTGGCTCTCATTATTCATTCTCTTTCCAACAGCAACAATTATTTAGCTCTCAGAATGATATAAACGAACATGCAGCTATACAGATTTGCATTTTCTATACATCATTCTATTTTTCTTGCCTGCCTCCATAGACAGAACATTACTTGAGGACCATGAATGCTTTTTTAACTCCTCACAAAACCTAGCACTTAGTGAGAAATGTAATTGATGCTGCTGGGTGATGCCAGGAAGCATCTGTAATACTGTTCCTCTCAGTGCTCCATCTCCTGAGATAGAAACAGAACTGGTCTAAGCCACACTAGAACACCCTCAGTTGCACAAAACTCACCACCTGCCTCTCTGTGCTCTTTGCTGTAATTCAATCATGAAAAGCAGATGCTGTCACTAGCTTAGAAGCAGTTCCCGAGAGTTCATCTCAAAGTCATTTATTGGAACTTCAAGTGTATTATCCCAAAACAATCCCTTCAGTTCCCTCTGTAGCCAGCGTGGATCCTGTGAGTGGGAAGCCATACTTCTACAATATCAACGGCAACAATGTTAAATTAAATCCAAAAAGGCTTTCCTTCAACTTGATTTGGTCCTTTAGGAAGAGTCCGAATCAAATGACTATAGGAGGTAGGCAGAGATGATTTTACAGATTCCGAGGCATATATATTTCTCAGAGCTTAGTATTAATTTTTCAGGGTAAATTTTTCAATTAAAACTTCTGATTTTCCTCTTTCTTGCACAATATGTGGATACACCTTAATTTTTACACTTATTTTCCACAAGTATCACTATTCTGTGGCTCACAGATGGCTCCTAGATGAACTCACAAGAGGGAGAAAAAAGAACAGAGAAATTAAAAGAGAAAAGTGAGCATGATCACAATCTAGTGAGTCTAGTATAATAGAAGGAATTAAAAGGTTAGGTATATGAATGAGTGAAGGACGGCTTGAAGTAGATACAAAATAATCAAATTTTAGAAATGGAAGGAACCATAGTCACCATGACCACATTTCCCTTCAAATGGAGGAAAGAAGGGACTATGCTCCAGGTGACAGTGGACAGTATCTGGACACATTTTTGGTTGTCACAACTGGTGGAGTACTACTGACATCTGGTAATATCTGGGACCAAGGATGGTGCTAAGCACCCTACAGTGCACAGGGGAGCCCCCAAACAATGATTTATGCAGCCCTCAGTAGTGCTGAGACCAAGAAACTGCTTTGGAGGTAAAGAGTAACAGGTCAGATGGTCACTAGCTGGCTGAATAGTGACAGACATTCCTAAGATTCTTCTACAGCAAGATTATGGAGAAGAGGATTAGGATGGCTGATCTGACAACCCAAGGTTTACTCTAGGTGAGAAGATGATACTGCATGTCACATACTGAAAAGGAGACAAAGGAAGAAAAAGATCCAGTTGTTGGGAGAGTGGTGGGTAGGGAGAAACACGGTACAGAGAGTGGGTCAAGGAGCAGGGTTGCAGACTGAGCACCTCTGTTGCTGTGGAAGGTCACAAGATAGCTTAAAAGAGCTACATCAGGCTGGTCAAAAGCTCCTTCACGTGGAGCCTGCCATCTTGGTTGAGCTTCAAGGTCAGCAGAAGTGGGGACCAAGGCAACTTCTTGGCAGCAATTCACTAATATGAACATGGGATGACTGTAGGGAAGGTCCATGTAATCTGACGGGCATCCATGAACTAACAATGACCTCGAGGAACTAACAAACTCACTAACATAAAGTTCATATACATATTTTGATCACTCCCAAATTTTCATCTTTAGACGGATCTCCTCCCCTGAACTTTTAAATCATGATCAAATGCCAATTTACCTTCTCAACTTAAATATCTAATAGGCATCTCAAATTGGAATTTCTAAAAATAGGGCAGCTGGGTGGCTCAATGGGTTAAGCCTCTGCCTTCAGCTCATGTCATGATCCCAGGGTCCTGGGATTGAGCCCTGCATTGGGCTCTTTGCTCAGCAGGGAGCCTGCTTCTCCCTCTCTCTCTGCCTGCCTCTCTGCCTACTTGTGATCTCTATCAAATAAATAAATAAAATCTTTAAAAAAAAAGAATTTCTAAAAATAAACTCTTAACAATCCCCCACACCTGTACTTGCTACAGTTTTCCCCATCTCAGTTTCTCAACTAGAAACACTGGACTCATTTTTATTTTCTTCATCTGACACTGAACATCTAATCAGACAACAAATTCTCTCAGCATTATCTTCAAAATAAATCCATACTGAAAACATTTCGTTAACTGAAAGAAGCCAGTGACAAAGGACTGCATGTTGTATGCTTCCATTTACGTGAAATGTCCACAAAAAGCAGGCCAACGGAGAGAGAACATAGACTGGTGACTACGAGGGCTTGAGGGAAGGAGATTGAGGGGTGATGGCTAAGCTGTACAGGGTTTCTTTTTAAGGTGTTGAAAATGTCCTCAAATATGTTGTGTTAATGGTTGAACAAATCTGTGAACCTACTAAAAGCCAGTGAGATGTACATTTTGAATAGGTATAGTGGATGGTATATTTCAATAAACTTGCTATTTTTTTAAAAAGCATACGTACACATAGTATCTCTACAATCTGACCTCTTCTCAGGATCTGTTCAATGACTGACACAGCCCACACCATCACCCCAGCTCTACATTATTGCAGCAGCCTCTGGACCTGACTGGACACTGGTTTTTCTTGCTACTCTACCTGGATGCTTTTCCCCAAGCAGCTCATAGTAACCCTTTGAAAACCTAAGTCAGATGATATTACTGGCTCCCATCACAGTGGAGTGAAAGCCAAAGTGGCCCTGCACACACAGACTGGCCCCACTTGGCACTTCAGCATCATCTTCTCTAACCCCTATCACTCACTGCTGTAACCACCCACTTCTTCCCTGCTTGGTGAGCACAACAGGCCCTGCTCCCTCCAGGACTCTGAACTTGCTATTTCCTACGCTTTTTCTCCCAGATCCAAGTGCCCTGCTCTCCCACCTCCAACGGTCTTTGCTGGAACCTTTGTTTTAAGGCCTTTCTGGTCATCCTATTTAAATTGTAACTCCCTAACAGCACCCCCTAGTCCTCTTTCCTGTTTTATTTTTCTCTTTAAGAGTTACCACCATCCAGGGGCACCTGGGTGGCTGAGAGGGTTAAAGCCTCTGCCTTCAGCTCATGTCATGATCCCAGGGTCCTGGGATTGAGCCCTGCATTGGGCTCTCTGCTCAGCGGGGAGCCTGCTTTCTCCTCTCTCTCTCGGCCTGCCTCTCTGCCTACTTGTGATCTCTGTTTGTCAAATTAATAAAAACTTAAAGAAAAGGAGTTACCACTATCCAAAAGTGTGTTTAATTTACTTATTTCTTTTTACTGCCTCAGTTACCTAAAATGGAAGCTTTGTGAGAGCAGTAATTTTTACCTAGGTGTTCACTACTATATCCAGAACACAGCCTAATATAATAGGAGATATCTGATACAGATTTGTTGAATAAATGAAACAAGTTAATGCAAGAAAGAATATAAAAGTTAAATTATATAAAATTGAAAATATATGCTATATCCTATGACCCAGCAATCTGTACTGCTTGTACAAAGATACAAAGGTTGTGATCCAGAGGGGTACCTGCACCCCAATTTTTATAGCAGCAATGTCCACAACAGCCAGACTATGGAAAGAGCCCAGATTCTCACTGACAGATGAATGGGCAAAGAATATGTGATATACACACATACATAGATGCACACACACGTCTACATGTGCTTGCACACACATAAACGCACACTGGAATATTACTCAGCCATCAAAAATGAAATCTTGGGAGGGGAGTAGGGAGAGAGTGGTTGGGTTATGGACACTGGGAAGGTATGTGCTATGGTGAGTGCTGTGAAGTATAAACCTGGTGATTCACAGACCTGTACTCCTGGGGCTAATAATACATTATATGTCAATAAAAAAATTAAACAATTTTTAAAAAGTGAAATCTTGCCATTTGCAACAACATGGATGCAACTAGAGGATATGACACTAAGTAAAGTAAGTCAATCAGAGAAATACAATAATCATATGATTTCTCTCATATGTGGAATTTAAAAAACAAAAGAGAGGAGCCTAGAGGAAGGGAGAGAAAAATAAAACAAGATATTAATCAGAGAGGGTAAAAAACCATAAAAGACTCTTAACCATAGGAAACAAACTGAGGGTTTCTGGAGGGGTGTGTTGAGGGGCTGAGGTAACTGGGTGACAGGCATTAAGGAGAGCACATGATGTGATGAACACTGAGTGTTACATGCAACTGATGAATCACTGAACTCTACCTCTGAAACTAGTAATACACTATATGTTAAATAATTAAATCCAAATTTTTAAATCTAACAAGAAAAAGAAAATGCTATAAAAGTTTCCTGGTGAAATCACTTCATATTCCTGTTTTAAAACCTTGACACTTTTTACCCTCTTTTACCTATATTTTATCATAGCCATAGTGACCCTATTTTTAAAACATAATTAGTAAACACAAAAGAGGAATATGTGGTCTTTAGAGAAGGAAAACTATTAAAAAGATAAGAAGAATAACATACTTTTAACAATTTACTGAGAAAAATACAGTGTCAGGAGGGACAAGTGGAACAGCTCCTTCTAATATGGACATCATTCTCTGGTTTATCTCCTGTGAATTTTGGCTTAGCCCCCCAAATGAAAAGGCAATTCTTTTATAAGTACTCTTTTAAAAAAAGTAATTAAGAGACTATGAAAAAGAGAAGAACTGAGGCCCATGCATGACTAGAAAAGAAAAATGACCATTAAGAGCCAATCCACAGTTGCCAAACTATGGAAGGAGCTGAGATGCCCTTTAACAGATGAATGGGTAAAAAAGAGGTGGTTCCTATATACAATGGAAAATTACTCAGCCATCAGAAAAGACGAATACCTACTATTTGCATCAACATGGATGGAACTGGAGGGGGATGATGCTAAGAAAAATAACTCAAGCAGAGAAAGACAATTATCATAAGTTTTCACTCATATGTAGCACATATAGAATAACATGGAGGACCACAGGGGAAGGGAAGGAAAATGAAGGGGGAGATATCAGAGAGGGAGACAAACCAGGAGAGACTATGGACTCCTAGAAACAAACTGAGGGTTTCAGAGGAGAGGTGGGTGGGGAGAGGGCTAACAGGGTGATGAGTATTGAAAAGGACATATGTTATGATAAACACGTAACTAATGAATCATCGAACACTACATCAAAAACTAATGATGTACTGTACAGTGACTAACTAAACATAATATTAAAAAAAAAAAAAAAAAAAACGGGGCACCTGGGTGGCTCAATGGGTTAAGCCGCTGCCTTCAGCTCAGGTCATGATCTCGGGGTCCTGGGATCGAGTCCTGCATCGAGCTCTCTGCTCAGCAAGGAGTCTGCTTCCTCTTCTCTCTCTGCCTGCCTCTCTGCCTACTTGTGATCTCTCTCTGTCAAATAAATAAATAAAATCTTTTAAAAATAAATAAATAAATCAAAATTTTTAAAAATTAAAAAAAAAAAAAAAAAACGGGTGGCTCAGTGGGTTAAAGCCTCTGCCTTCGGCTCAGGTCGTGATCTCAGGGTCCTGGAATCGAGCCCCACATTGGGCTTTCTGCTCAGTGGGGAGCCTGCTTCCCCCTCTCTATCTGCCTGTCTCTCTGCCTACTTGTGATCTCTGCCTGTCAAAATAAATAAATAAAATATTCTTTAAAAAGAGCCAATAAGTCTCTTGAATTCAGATATGATAATAGGATTTTGGCACTTCCTAGGGTTACATGAAATCCTAGAATTCCTCATCTTTCCCTAAGTAACTTTTGAATCCAAAAAGTGACTGCAGAGAATTACAGAAAACGTTCTTTTATTTTTTTAAGATTTTATTTATTTATTTGACAGACAGAGATCACAAGTAGGCACAGAAGCAGGCAGAGAGAGAAGAGGAAGCAGGCTCCCTGCTGAGCAGAGAGCCCAATGCAGGGCTTGATCCCAGGACCCTGGGATCATGACCTGAGCCAAAGGCAGACGCTTTAACCCACTGAGCCACCCAGGCGCCCCTACAGAAAACATTCTAATAGTCCTAGGATAAAATCATGATTTGATTAAAGAATCAACAATGATTAGTGAATAACCACCTATTTGTACCTATTCTTAAGCATTTCTCTCAGCCTTGCTCTAAAATAGCTCTCATTTAGGGGCATCTGGGTAACTTAGTCGTTTAAGCATCTGACTCTTGATTTTGGCTCAGGTCATGATATCCGGTTCATGGGATCGAGCCTTGCATCGGGCTCCACACTTGGTGTGGGGCCTGCTTGAAATTCTTCCTCTCCCTCTCCCACTATGGGTATCCCCCCCTAAAATACAATAAAAAATAAAATAAAATATTTTTACTTAAATAGATTTTAGGATAGAATAGTTATACTAAGCCATGTTGAATACAAAGTTATGTTAAGTTCTCAGTTCACTGTGAGTTGGGATAACATAGAGTTTGGGACCACTGCATTCCAAGTGCACACAGGAAAAGGGCAGTGACCTGGGGAGAACCACAACTACAAATGAGTAGCAATATCACATTTCTGAAGAAGAGATTTGTATAACCAAGGAAAATGTCATGGGAAAAGTAGAATTTCAGGTAATTGGGGTTGGACAGGTAAGAGCAGTAAGAACAGAGTTAAGTGAATAAAATAGGATTTTAGGTAGATGAAAGCAAAGACAGGGCCTCTATTGTGACAGTAGAGAAGCCCCTCCACTCATACCTCTAAAGGAATTTAAAGGACACTCTGTGTCCCAGAGGGAAGCCCCCACAGTCATGGCCATAACTGTCATCTGGAGGGCATGGCATTCCAGAGCGTTGGAATTGGAGAGCAAATTACGGCCAACAGCCCCAACATCCTCTTCACTTAGTTTTGTGCATAGACAAGCCTGCCTCCAGTATTTCAGAGCCTAGGGCAAGAGTATAAATGGAGGTCCACATGCCATGTATCTCAATTATAAGCCCAGCAAACAAACTATTAAATAAAATTTGTTCTATTACCCTATCTTAACAGATACACCTTCCCAACAACCTGGATAGCCAGATTCAAAATGACAATTCCCAGGACTGTATCAGAACATGACATCAAAGGATGGCATTGAGGGGAGAAATCATAGTCTCTGCGCTGTGTACCGTCCCTTTGCCTTCCCAAACCTAACTCAATCCTGCACCTCTAATCACATATATGTGGACAATGAGAATGCATATCCAGACTTTGTCCACAGCAGCTATTGACTACCCTCACATCAGTGGCCCAGTCTACCTTCTGGAGATAGACCTGGAGAAGAGGCCCACAGGGGTCCTAGAAGTGGATGCAGGACCATCAAGGCAGAGAATTCCAAGATCCCGGGTACCCGAAGCATGATCTTGAAGGAGTGGTACAGGCTCTAGGTGGGTACATGAGGAAAACAAGGTCCAAGAGGATCTAAAGAATTTGGTCCTTTTGTCCTGATGTTGCAGAAATGACTGTCCCAGGAATTTCCTCATGTGTCTTAATGATCCCAAGGAACTACATAGGAAAATCAAAGTGTATACTTCTCCCAAACAAACACCAATAGACCCCTTACTGATTCAGAGGAATGCCATTACATCCACACCTCAAAATATCATCCAGGAGAAAGGGGACACATCTCTCTTTTAGAAGAATTCAAAAACCTGTAAACAGATATCCTGGATCCAGAAAGTGGAGTTTAAACCCCACCCCCCACCCTGCCTTTTAGCCTGGGTTGGACTTAGTGATTTGCATAAAAAAATAGAGTATAGAAAAGTAAAAAATACTAACTTCACAGTGGAGAAGGCTGGCAAACCCTACCTAAATCAAATGATCCAAGGTTAATCACATCAGTGAAAAGTCATGTTGATCTCATATGTCCATAATAACATGTCAAGTTGATGAGGAAGACATACTCTGTGGTTTGCTTCTCCAAACCCATAACCCTAGTATAACCATGAGAAAAACATCAGACACATTCAAAATGAAGAGCATCAACAAAATGCCTGGCCAGAATTCCTCAAGACTGTGAAGGTCCTAAAAACCAAACAGAGACTGAGAAACTGTCACAGACCAGAGATTCTGGAGACATGAAAACTAATTCCACTGTGGCACCTTGGGTTGGCTCCTGGCACAGAAAAAAGACATTAATGTGGAAACTTGTGAAGTACAAATAAAATCTGGATTTTACTTAATAGTACTGTAACAATGTTGATTTGTTAGTTCTGACAAATGCATTGTGGTAATGTAAAATGTTAACAATGGGGAGAAAATGGGTAAGGAATGTTTGGAAACTCTCTGTATTCTCTTGGCAACCTTTCTACAAATGTAACATTATTCTAAAATACAAAGTTATTTTTTTTAAATGTTCATCCACAGCATCAAAGAATCCCAGTACATCCATCATTCTGTCTCCCTCTGGCCCACATTCACTCTATTGAACAATGAGGTGGCATTTTCCAGGTCTAGAATACTGATTTGGAGACCTTTTTCATGATACCTCAAAGATGCCAGTTCTCCTGGTCAAAATTAGTCTGATTCCAGAGGTGCACATAACCGACAGCGCCTCAGAGTATCAAGATGTGTCTGTGGGCATTCCAAAGAAAATAAAGAAGGTTTAAAAGAAGAAGAGGAAGGGAAATTACTTGTGGCATGTTTACAATTTGGAGCAGCATAAAATAAGAAACAAATGACATATATAAAAGTCTGGTAATAAACTTGAGAAGGAATCCTAAAACAGACCACAGAGACCTTAACACACTGCAACAGAACACTCAGCTGTTCAGCTGTACAGCCTCCCCTGAGCATGCGCGCAGTAGTTAATCTACAAAACTGCCTCAGAATGGAACTAACCATAGACATATGCTCTCCCTTACCTCTGCTGTTAAGGAGGGGACACCAGGAATTTGCATAAAACTCAGAAGGGTCAGCTATTTCTAAGAAAAGCATTTGGTTTATGATGGGAAAGCAGCACAAAGAGCTCTTGCAATGCACCCGTACCATTCAGTCAGAGGTCCACAGAGAGCCTGTTGATTCCCATGGATATAAACATACAGGATTTGCTAGTAAAGAAAACATATGACTTCAGGTATTTGCCATAGTTGGAAATTTGCTCCAGGCAGAGATAATGGTATCTTCCCAAATCAATATAGGTGCCCTGCAATGAGTCCCCCTGTGGTTTCAGAGAGCAAGGTCTTATAACTGCTCTACAGCTGCTCGGCTTGAAAAGAGACCATCAGGACACTCATCAGTACCTCTTTCGAAAGCCAGATTTTGCTCTTTCACTGGGATTCTTACCACTGACAAGTTGTTTGGGAAAGTGCTTCATTAATTATAGAAAACTCCAGGCCTTACAAAATGTGGCAGCAATTTGATACCCCACTTACACAGGATTAGCTACTTTTGAATAATGTTTCAACATCCAACCAGAACCTAATTGTTAGGCCATCTTTTCTCAGACCATCAAATCAAGAGAAGGGGAACATATATATGTATTGAGCACAGTCTGTGCTATGAGTTTCATGTCCTTGCTTTATTCATCAACACCCCCCCCCTCATCTCTATGAGGCAGGTATGATCTTTCTTTTACACGTAAGGCAACCAGACTGTGAGAGGTTAAGTGTCATGGATAAGGCCACATCTTGGGACAGCTAGCAAAGGGATTTGAACTCAGCACTGTTTTCTATTAAAGTAAAAGATACTGTCATTAACCCATCCTGCCCCTGAAAATACTCTGGAAGACAGAAAGAGATTAAGAGACTGAGGAAGAAAGAGAGAATATGAAGGATGGCGGGAGGAAAGTAAGAGGTAAGTGGGAGGGACAGTCAGTTCGAAAGAAGATCGTCTGCAGACAAAATCTGGAAGCAGTGAAGTTTCTATTTATCTGGCCATGTTCAACACACTTGCTTTGCCCTCCTCCACTCCTCTCCTCCTCAAATTTCCCTGCCTCGGAAGTCACCTCTGCAGGTTTACAATCCTTTCAGTTGCAATTAACAGAAAGCCCACGCAAAATGGCTTAAATAATAGAGGATTTTTTTTTTTTTTAATCAATGACCAGAAGATCCAGAAATAGGGCAGACTTCAAACCAGTCTCTATCCTGGGCTCAACCAAGAGGGCCAGGACCGCTTTGGAGTCTCATCTCACATTCTCAGATTTGTCTCCATCCAGAAACTGCCCTTTCCCAGTGTAGATCCCAGGAAGAAAGGCTTTCTAATGTGCATTCAAGGAGAGACACATAACAGAGAGAGAGAGAGAGAGAGAGATGAGGCAATAGCATGACCATAGAGCCAGAAGAATACAGAAAGGTCCCAAGTCTGTGTTTCCCCAGTGAGCCCTGCTCCTCATCTTCATCCCACCAGCCCCATCTCTAACCTCAAGCCCTGTGGTTTCCTAGGGGAAATATGCATATAGGACAATGGAAACCTGGAAATAAACCTCCACCTTACCACATGCCAGGTGCACATAACCCACAATACAGAATACCCTGGTAAATATGACAAGAGTCCTTGAAGGAGGCTTGAGACTTCAAGATGGTCTTTCCCTTCCAGCTACCAAGTTAAATGAAATGAGAACTTTCCAATATTTAAATGTTTCTGTGAGAAGAGAAGAAAGATCCCACTTAACTGGCAACACGGTGATAGAAGGATAAGAGAAACAAATCTAGAGCCAACCTCTTGTTCTAAACATAATTTAGGTGGAGGAAGCAGCAGACCTCCATGCCCATGTCTGGCATTTCTTCCACAAGAAAATGTGGCTCCTTCAATGTCTTGAAATACGACCAAGTCCTTTCAGCATTACTTCCTCTCAGAAAGGGCAATACATTCTTGTTAGACATTGTATCTGAGGCTCAGAAATGACGTCTTCCTAGCAGCTTTCTAGCTTCTTCAGTGGATGGGATGAATGAAGTGTCTTAAGATAGAACTAGGACAAGAAGTCACCCAAGGATGCTAGGGACAATGCTCTGCCTCACCATGCTGGAGGAATGTGATCTTAAGCAGGAGGTCAACTTTACTTGATTTTTCCACAATGAAGTCAATGACAAAATCCATATGGATGAGTAGTATAGAAGTTTATTGTAAAATGTCTACAGGGTAAGTCCAGTCTTCACACCCAGGTTACTCAGAGCTGAGAGGCCATCACCTATTAGATAACTATACAAACCTACCTTCTCTGTGCTTTAGTTTTGTCATGTACACAGTGCAAGGAGGTGGGACTGGCTTAACTTTAATGCTTTTTCCAGAGGTCTCAAACATTGAAATGGAAGGGTATTTACATATAAATGTGGATTCAAATTTACCTGTTAAGAAGTAACACTTACTTGCACATTAACTTGCTGAAAAATAGATTTAAGTCTACAGTTATTTTTAAACCTCAACAGAGAAGACACT
This sequence comes from Mustela putorius furo, assembly GCF_011764305.1. NCBI lineage: Eukaryota > Metazoa > Chordata > Mammalia > Carnivora > Mustelidae > Mustela > Mustela putorius. The sequence continues at coordinate 3,512,207 of NW_025421294.1, forward strand.
GTACCTTCAAATTACATATAGTGTCTTCTATTCAGAAGATCCTAGGAAAATATTTAGTAAGGGTTCTAATGGAGATAGAGTCACTCTCACTCAAAAGTACAATACAGACCTGTACCCCTGGGGATAAAAATATATGTTTATAAAAAATAAAAAATTAAAAAAAAAAAAAAAAAAAAAAAAAAAAAGTACAATAAAGAAGTAAGATCTTAACCACCAACTTGGGTCTGGAAACTATTCCTCTATTTGTGTGAATTAATAGACTCAAACAACAAAAACAGGGACAAAAATTAATGTATTTGGCTCTACAGAAACATTCTAATAATATTCTAAGTCCCACTTGCTTTTGGTTTACCACATAGGTAAAAATGTTCCTTCTGGTACATTTTCTCTTTCCTTAAAGAGTGCATTATTCTTCCACCCCTCAGTATAAGTTATATATTCAGTATGTCCTTACTTCTAGTACTTTGTCCTCCACTGATTTTAAAAATCAGGGGTGGGCGCCTGGGTGGTTCAGTGGGTTAAAGCCTCTGCTTTCGGCTCAGGTCATGATCTCAGGGTCCTAGGATCGAGCCCCACATCAGGCTCTCTGCTCAGCGGGGAGCCTGCTTCCTCCCCTCTCTCTCTGCTTGCCTCTCTGCCTACTTGTGATCTCTGTCTGTCAAATAAATAAATGAAATCGTTGGAAAAAAATAAAATAAAAATCAGGGGTGCGTGGGTGGCTCAGTGGTTAAGCCTTTGCCTTTGGCTCAGGTCATGGTCTCAGGGTCCTGGGATCGAGCCCCACACTGGGCTCTCTGCTCAGAGGGGAGCCTGCTTCCCCCCTCTCTCTGTCTGCCTCTCTGCCTACTTGTGATCTCTCTGTCTTTGTCAAATAAATAAATAAAAGTCTTTAAAAAAATAATAAAAAATAAAAATCAGTCATGTGGTGTGGTGAAGCAAGTATAGGATAAAAAGAACGAGGTTCAGGTCCCAATGCCTCTACTTAAAAGGTGTGAAAAAAAATAAGAGACTCTTAATCATAGGAAACAATGGGTGGAGGGATGGGGTGGGTGGGTGATGGACGCTTGGGAGGGTATGTGTTGTAATGAGCACTGGGTATTATATAAGACTGATGAATCACACACCCATACCCCTGAAACAAATAATACATTATAGGGGCACCTGGGTGGCTCAGTGGGTTAAAGCCTCTGCTTTCGGCTCAGGTCATGATCCCAGGGTCCTGGGATTGAGCCCCACATCGGGCTCTCTGCTCAGCGGGGAGCCTGCTTCCTCCCCTCTCTCTGCTTGTCTCTCTGCCTGCTTGTGATCTCTGTCTGTCAAATAAATAAATAACGTCTTTTAAAAAAAATACATTATATGTTAATTAATTGAATTTAAATTTTAAAAAATCAAAATTTTTAAAAAAGGTGTGGGACTAGGCAAGTGACTTCTCTAATATAAAGGGAGTGATTACGTTTACCATACGGGGTTACTATGAAAATCATTATTATTTATTTATGCCTTATGCTCTTTTGGAAAGGAGTGATGACAAGTACCATGAATATGTAATTTAAAAGATGGCACCTGAAATGGAACTGAGGGAAGACAGAAAAAAAGAAAAAAACAAGACTTGTGACTTAAAATGGATTCAGGGATACAGTTAAAATGGTTAATCGCATAAAGACTTAAATATCTGCTCTGAGAAGGAAATCCACATACTGGACGGCTGGGGATGATGAAGGATATCGCAGATGGAAGAGTGCCTGTGAAGGTAACAGGTGCTACATGGCTATTACTTGTTTCTCTACAAAAAGCCCAGACTTTGAAATCGTGCAATCTCAGTGTGCCCACTGGCTCTGTGTTTTACTTTTACTACCTCTCAGCACCTCAACTTTTCTGATGTCTGCAATGAGAAAAATAAATCCCACTTTGCAGGGGGGTGGGTCTCCGAAGTGACTCATCTGTGGCAGGAGCCCAGGGAATGTGAGTTTCTGGCTCCTTCTCTTCCCCTCTCTCTCCCTCTCCACTTCTGTATCTCTTTTCTGCATACTTCAGATAGTAAATACTCCTGTGAGAAACTGTTTCTAGTTCACTAAATTATCCTCTGTTTACCATCATTTTATTTATACTTATTAAGAGCAATACAATACCCACATCTGCCTTGGAGAGTTGCATACATCTGTACTTATTAGAAAACGGCTTCCACTCAGGTGTCAATAGCAACAACAAAACAGAAAAGTACCTTTAAAAACTGCCCTGAAACACACAAGGCCATTAATGTCACATACAATATAGGAGAGTTGATTTCTTGACAGAAGGTTAATTAGTTCTCTCCCATAGGATGGCACTGCCATAATTAAACCAATAACAACAAGGAGAAAATACACCCCTGGGCAATTGAAGACATTCTGACAAGAATGAGAAATGGCAGCGGGCACTGGGCACCAGGGCTGTTTTCTAGTTGCTGTTGTTTAATCATCATTGGCACAAGTAAGCAAGTCCTCCCATGCCAGATAACGTCTGCTCCTGAGAGTACCCTGTTTTAAACAGAAAGCAAATATTTCAGCTTTATACCAGGCCTTTCTGTACTATCTCTTCGTAAATGAAAGCAAGAAGCTCCAGATGTGGATAAAACCTTAGTATCTCTGGTTATATGGTACCATATATCATCTCCCCTGGTAATGATATGATTAATAGCATCTGTTCTGTGACCTGATTACAGGCAAATTCATGCATATTCATGACAGGGAGGGAGGAAAGACGCCTACACACATTAGGAGCCTACCTGCAGGGGCTGATTCCCCTAAATGAGAGTGCCAAATAAGCCCCAGCAGAAGCTGCTGTTGTGAGTGCTCACCCTGCTGACATGGCTGGAAGCTACATTTTCTTGAGGAGGTGGGTAGGGGGAAGTCATTTTAACAAGCTCCATGTCCAGCATGGAGCCTGACTCAGGGCTCAACCTCATGACTCCGAGATCATGACATGAACTGAAATCAAGACTCGGACACTTAACTTACTGAGCCACCCAGGCATCCCTGGAAGAAGATACATTTTTCTTTTCTTCAATTGGGCATGGTGGGAGTACACAATTTCCTCTGGGACACTTTTCTTAAAACCTAGGAGAGGGTCAGGGAAGTGGTATTAGGCAGCTTGAACTCACTGGGCTGTCTTTCTAAAGGGTGTGGGGGGTTCAAAATTCAAAGAAGAAAAGCAGTGCCATGTGCTCACACATATCCCCATACCACCAAGCCCTAGAGGTTGGATGTGTTGGTGATAATACAAACTCCCACTTCCTGTACATTTACATTCAAGACTCCAGTGGGCTGAGAGGTGGGTGTCCAGTCCGACATTGTCCACTACCACCTTTAAGGCCCAGCTGAGTACCTGGGGGCTCACGGCTCAAAGCAACAAGTTAAAAACAGAACCAAAGATGTCTGCTCAGAATGTGCAAAACTGCTTTAAAAGTCTTCAGTCTGATTTCCAGAGTACTGTCTCTCTGCTAAGCCTTGTCTCTTGGCAGGGCTTTAGAAGGTCAGAAGCATTAACAGTTCCTGGGACATTTACCAGGAGGCTACCACAGAAACACTGCTGTTTGATATACAGGAATAGTAGTACTTCTCAACCTAAAACTTGCCTCCATGGAAATCTGGATACGCCATTTTTCTTTTATGAAGCACTTCTGAATCCTCCCTGTCAGTTACCTGGGCTTAGCCTAGTTTTCAAGGTAGCATAAGAACCAGTGTTTACCAAGCAAATAAAGAAATCTGCTCAGAAGAAGCAGGTATGCAGATGCTTACAGTTTTCTCAAAGATCTAGAACATTAGCGGATATCATCATTGGTCTCTGTAATGAGGCAACCATGGAATGTATGTATCTTCAGGAACACGAAGGAGTCAAAAATCAACGCCTGTCCCAGGTGATTGCCCACACATGACATTCCAAAGCATTCACCTGCTTGCAGATAATTTACAAGAATCTTCCTCATGATGTGATTCAAGGCAAGGTGACAGAATACTTTCAAAAAGCTGAGAGCTCTGTGGTGATTTAAACACCCCTTAGCTAATTCTGGAAATTTTACTAGAAATTTCAGATCATACACAATCAAAACACACAAATTATTAAATTCAAAAACCTATGAGGGTGACAACAGAAATTAGGATAGTGTCCTAATTTGGATTAGAATTCTTGGAGCTTAAAACCTAGGTGAAAAAGTGAGTACTGTAAAATGAGCATCCTAAATATGAAGTAGGATGTGATAAATGCGATAAGATACTACAACAAATAGGTGTCAATCTTGTGAAGGCGTAGAAAAATGGGAAAGCAAACAAAACCCAAAGATCTACTATTCCATCTCCAAATAATATGATACTCCTTCTATATACACAAAAACATAAATTTTCTTATTCTTCATTGATTGTGTCCTAATCGATATGCATTTCAAATCAATTATTCATTTTGCGGCCATATGCTATATTACTTTCTCAAGTAGCCACATCTATAAATTCACCAAGATGCTCTTGGGAGAAATGCCAGACTCTCTGAATGTAAAGTTCATTAATTGAATCTAACCTCAAATTTAAACATATGTAACATCAAGACAAAACCCCTACTTGGCCCTAAACCAAAGACCATTTAAAACTCAAATTAGGGGGTGCCTGGGTGGCTCAGTCTTTAAGAATCTGCCTTCGGCTCAGGTCATGTTCCCAGTGTCCTGGGATCGAGTCCTGCATCGGGCTTCCTGTTCAGCGGGAAGCCTGCTTCTCCCCTTCCCACTCTCCCTGCTGTGTTCCCTCTCTTGCTGCCTCTCTCTCTGTGTTGAATAAATAAAATCTTTAAAAAATAATAAAATTCAGATCTGTACTCAGTAAGTATTTATTGCTGATTAAGAAAATAAAATTGTCATACACATCATATGATAGTTTGTCATTCAAGTTTTCCACAGCCAATTATTATTAATCCCCGAAAATAGCATGGCACATGTGAACTAAGACATTAAAGATGGGAAGGGTGTGGATCTCGATGTTCTTGACTCGGGTATATTCCACATTCAGCTTAAACCTGAATACTTGGAATACATCGGTCACAATACATGTGTTGAGCCTTGGCAACTTATAACTCATTTCTGCCATCACATCCGGACGGACATAAAATCACTACCAAGTAACAACAGTAAGTCCCCTTTCCCTAACTCTTCCACGTTCTGCATTCCCTCTTTTTACCTGACAAGAGAATTCTTCATAAATAGGAATGTGATCAAGTTTGGTGGATGACTACTAATGTTGTATAGGTCCCTTTTCACTGTGTTGGGATATGAAAACTAGGTCACTTATCTTTAACTATGCTTATTAAATGACTTCAAGTTTCCTTACCAAGAATGAGTAACTGTCTTCTCTACCTGTACAAAGTCCAAGATTCTAAGAATGCTTATCCAGGAAGGAATCAGTTCTGGTGATCCCCCTTGTGGAAAGAAAAACGCAAAATCCATCTGAGCATCCTCCATGGAATAGCCAACTTATGCACTGCTGCCATTGCTGGAAAAATACCTAGGTGCTGGGCGCCTGGGTGGCTCAGTGGGTTAAGCTGCTGCCTTTGGCTCAGGTCATGATCTCAGGGTCCTGGGATCGAGTCCTGCATCGGGTTCTCTGCTTGGCAGGGAGTCTGCTTCCTCCTCTCTCTCTCTGCCTGCCTCTCTGCCTACTTGTGATCTCTCTCTCTCTCTCTCTCTCTCTCTCTCTCTCTGTCAAATAAATAAATAAATAAAATCTTAAAAAAAAAAAATAACTACCTAGGTGCTGCTGAAAGAGCAGCCCAGCACAATCACTGTAACTTCTGCAACAGTGCAGTGCAGTTAGCGTGTCCTTCACCCTGCTGACACTGGGTATCCCCACAGCGTGATGCAGAAGAAAGGTCTTGAGGAGCTACAGTGATCTAAACGCGTGTCCAGCTGTACTGGATTGTTTATGCTGCTCAGGCCTTGGGTCTTCGACGCATGTCTCATCCATCGGTTCCTCACCACAGAGGCTCAGTGATGGCCCAAGATGTTCCCATAAGTGGAACACATCTGCCACCGCTGGGGCTACTGTCACCACCACAACCACAGGCCTCCATGCCAAAAGTGGCCAAGATGGACCCTTGCACTGGCTGCTCCAGCAGTTTCCCAGCGTGACCAGGTCCACAATCCAGGAGTGCAAGAGGGTGAGCAGTTCTGAGACACCTCTTCATAAGGGTGCTTTGAAGACGTGCCACATGACGGAGAAGTCACCTGTGCTTGGTAACCGGAGCTGTGGTTTTCTCTATATCACATTCTCTTGTATTCTCCTCTCCTTCCCTCCCTGCCTCACATCTTTATATCTCTTCACTCTGGCTTCCCTGGAATGGTACTCTCTCCAGAAAGCACAGGGAAGGGCAGAAGCTTTTCCCTTGGGCTATCTTCCGGTAAATCTGGGCTAAGATTCCACCAGGGATGATGAAAGTGAAACATCTGGGGTTCCCAGTACATGGAGAAAATCTCTCTCCATATATGCGACATACAGCTCTACTCATGCTCCATCACTGTAGCCAGGGCACCCCCCCCCCCCAGGCTACTGCAGTGTGTTACGATGTTCTTTCAGTGCACAGGCAAGCACAGGCACACACTCACGCGTCATCTCTCAGAAAACACTGCAGCTCCACCTCATGCAAGAGAAGCTGGGATAGGAGGAGCTTCAACCTCTCACCATACTGGGTTAGGAAATGCACTCCCCTCCAGCCCCAAGATGGCTGTCACCTTTGAGACTAGAAGAGACAAGATCTCCTTCCCTCTTCTAGTCTTAAAAGCCCCCTTGCTTCCTGCCATGGAAGGATTGCTTCATTTTTTTCTCAGAGGAAAATCTCAGCTTATTACATGAGGTTATGCTCAGAAGTCTGTCTGCATGGCCCTCCACTTCCCTTTGAGTTACAACAGGACATCCCAAGGCAGATATGACATGGAGACACCTTCCCCCTCAATAGCTTTGAGCCAGGACAAGGCCTACTAGAAGACATTCATTCAGCTCTCTTCCCTGTTTAATTTGAATGGCAAATAAGGGACTTTCTCACCAAAACCATCCAGTCCCTTTTTACTTTCCTGGCATGCTGTTTTTAACTCCTGGCATTGAATTGCTTTTTGAAGAACCCTCTGGATACATCTGAACTAACCTGGATAAAACTATTAAGTGGAGAAGACAGGGAGAGGAATTGCTACATATCAGCTGGTCAAGATACCTGGCACAGATTTACTGGCAGAAAGCCTACTCCTAACATAACTGGGTGTCATTCAACAACTTCCAACTGGTGCACACACTGAGCACTTACTATGTGTCAGGTGCTAGGAGAAAAGAGAAGTAAAAATCCCTCTCTGTCCTGCAGGGAGACACTGGAAAGTGGCAGGATCTCGTTTTGTTTGCTTTGTCATTACCAATGTCATCACAGAACTTCCTGTTTTATAACAAATATTGAAACAAAGCCACATCACTGTTCATCACTCTCAGTGCATTTTGGAGAGCCATAAAGACATATAAATGTCTTTTTACATAGTGATAATCTTTGTTTATGAAGTGGTTTTCAGTAAGTATTGTCACGTATTTCATGTGTTTGCACAAACCTAAATAAATATCATTTCGATAATTGTATTTGATAGTAATTTTTATCCTCCTTTCTATTCCAATATACCTTATTAAGATGACACCCTACTACCAGGGTGTCAGAATAGATGCTCAATAGCCCCCTTACTCCTGCTCCCTATTCTGAGCCTCACTGACATATAACATTTCACAGTGAGGGGGAACCGGGAACCATTATGCCTCTGATGATCGCTTGGTGACTGTTCCCTTTCACATATATTTATTGATATACTTCACTGCTATGGACATTTTTTTAATATATCATTCTTTCTTGTGGGGGGAGTCTACTGCTCAAAGAAGTGTGTAGCTATTATACCATGCCAGATCCCTGCCGAGACAGACTAGAACAACAGAGAGCCACTAACAAACAATGTGTACATGTGTGTCCCCTAGCCCATTAGGGGTTAGCAATTGTTTCTGCTGACTCAAGTTGTTTGTATTTTCATTTCCTCAATTATCTTCAAAGCTATGTATTTGTGCCACGTGATATTTGACTTTCTATATTTCCTTCTACGTAAGCCAAGTGTTCAAATTCTTTGAAAAATGAAAAATGAGTTTTTGCATGAAACAGAAAGAATAAGAGGTGACTTGGGACATGGCAGGGATTGTGGGCTCTGAATGCCAAGGGTAGAGTCCTAATCACAGGGCTCAGGTCCCAAGAGGAAGGGGATGAGATCAGGGGAATTCTATAGCAGGCCAGCTCTACCTTCTGCATGGAAAACCAAAGAAGTCCATCCAAGAAAGGGAAATTCCCCAACTTTTGTGTCAGTTCCTAAACCACAGACCAGATAGCCAGTCATTCTACATGAGCTGGAATTTGCAAAGACCTTTTCAAACATGCCTCACAGCTCCCAAATTAATCTGACCACCCTCAATTTGCAAAGAAAGGAGCTGAGTCACAGAGGGTTTGAGTCACAGGACTAAGGCCCATTAGTGAGAGAGCTGAAGGCAGGAGGCAAAGCTCCTGAATGCTTGTCCTGGACTTGGGGAAAAGAGGCCACCCTGCCTCCTTGTTGTGTCTATCAAGAAACAGACAGCCAATTGTGACCTCCCCAACTTCCACAAAAGAGCAATTTGCTGCTTTGCCAACAGTGGGAGCTGAATAAATTGGCCCTTATGCTCAGGGTATGCTGAGCCCAATTCTCTGCATCAAGCTGAGAGCTGCCCAGCATGCTCATCAGCCAGATCACATGCAGGTTGAATCTCCTGGGTGGAAGGAAGTCCTCTCATGCAACCAGAAATGGATTGGTATGAATGGGGGAGCCAGAGACTTGGCCATTCCCTTCCTGCTCTGAAAGTAGAAAAGGAAAAAATGCATGATGCACAAAATCCAAATTTTTTAAAGGTAAATTAATTCTAATTTATGAATCAGACATTTGGATTCATCAACTCTTCAAAAGCTTAAAGAAAGCATCAAAACACCTAATCAATTGAACAGAACCCCAATTTGCTTAGCCAGCTTTTTGCGCAACATCCACATAGGTTGTACAAGGACATTATTGGTACCCAACAGACCAGATGTTTGGCAATAAATGAGTATTTTCTAAAAAACAAACAAACAACAAAAAAAAAAAAAAACAAAAAAAAAAATTCTGAGGACTCTAAGAACCAGTTCTTCAATGTTCTTTTGTATTTCATGTCACCTGAAAGTGAGAAAAGAAGGTAGACCTCTCTGCTCTGAAACTGACCCTTTCCAACTCATTTCAAGGCAATTTGGATGCTACTTACCTAGCTAGTTTTTTCTCCCATTCAAAACCAAATGAGACTTTATTGTCAGGGTTTTATTTCACTTTCTGGCTATTACTGAATAGACATATTTTTAAAAAGAATAATGAATCATGAAAAGAAAACCAAGATTTTATGAAACCAACATTCACACAGTCCCTTGGAAATTTACTGCCAAGTGTATACACAGTGGATGTCTTTAAAGAGATGGAGGCATCTCTTTAAAAGACCTTCCTTTTAAGTGTTGTAATCATTCTAAGCAAATAAATGAAGGAGCATTTACTCTGGTCCTCATCTGTAGCTAGAGGCAGAGGGCCACAAAGGCTGCCTATGTCACTGGGGTCCTAGGCCAGCTCTTCCTGTCTCTGATTTGCTGCCTTGCTCCTCAGAGGGCTGGGAATTCTGCAAACTCTACTTTGACTTTACCTTGAATGTATTCCTGAATTCTAAAAGGGTCATACTCTAGATGTAGTAGCCAAAGGGGGAAATGCCTCTATTCTGATTAGGCTCCCAAAAACCAGCTCTTATATGCCTACTGTGACCAGAAGGGCAGGTGCATGGAGGCAGTCCACTTACTGAGGCACTGGCCAGCTCACACATGGCTTGGGCTATTCCCTTTAGCTTCCATGGACCCTAGCAAGGAGGCAAGAATTCAACCAGCATTTACTGAGGGCCTATGTGCCAGGCTTGGTCTTAAGTGTGGGGGACAGAGTAATGAACAACAAAGACAAGGTCCTTGCTCTAGAGCAATTTATTTTCTAGAAGGAGAAATAGACAATAAAATAATAAAAACATGTGACCATTGCAAGTACTGTTAGAACCCTGGTGAAAATCAAATCAGATTAAATGAGAATGAATGATCTGTGTTAAACACCAGATTTCAAGGGAGTCCTCCATGGGAAGATGACAATCGACCTCCCAGCAGCCCAGTGATGAAGGCAGAAGGAATAAAACATGCAAAGACAATGGAGATAGGACAGGCAGAGGGCAGAAGTGTTCATGGCCTTAGAGAAAGATCCATGAACTCTACCACAATCATCTCAGGCTGTTAGCCTTACCAGAAGAGGTACTTAGGAGACCAATTCTCCACTAAGACACATAGCAGAGGGCCAACTCTGGCCCTGAAGGCCATCTCACCCAACCCCTTGTTTTAAAATCAGAGAACAAAGACCCAGAAAGGCAAGAAGTGATTTGCCCTAAGTCACATGGACTCAGCTAGGTGGGGCAAGCTTGGGAGCAGTGTGTGGGATATAAAAACTAGTGGGATTCTAAAGTAGAATAGCCTTTATGGAACCTCTAAAAACACAGTAGGCTACTCACACACAACAGGGAAAAGGGACCCTGTAGTCAGATTATCAGAGTCAAGTTACCATCTTGAGTGATCCCCAAAGAAGAAAGTACTGAAGCATCTCACGTAGGCAATGTGATACTCCAATTCAGAGGTGATGCATGTCCCCTTTGCTCACTACTCATTTTCCAGGTCCATTCAAATGGTCTCTCCTGACCATCAGGGGTCTGGGACATGTAGCCTACAAAGACACACACCCAGGACAAAGAACAAGAAGTATCTGGCAAATTGTGCTTATGACCGAACACCATGTTCTATGTTCTACAGGCTGTACCAGCAAATAGAAAACCCCCACGGAACCAAATGTCAAGCCTTTCTTTTTCCAACCCAGAAAAGCTCAGGCACAACTCAGAATTAAATTAACAGAAAACAGGATGAGGAGAGACAAACCCAAAAGGTTTCATCACCCAAAAGGTGTGATCACTAATTGTTACTGTCAACAGTTGGAAGGAGGAAAAATAATGGTTGGCTGAGGAGGAAGAATGCCTTGCTAAAAGCTGGAAGTCAGTTCCCAGGGCTCTCAGTGTTTTGGACCCTCAACATAGAAGTCTTATCCTATTAATTAAAGGAACCCCCCAAAAATCTTAATGCATAGTAGTAGAAATTCTTCATGTTCTTTTCTTTTAGAAGACAGCTTCAGGGTGAGCAGGCTCCAGAAAACAGTCTTGGCTGTAACAAAGAACATGCTCACCTCAAACCTTCTTAAACTATTCCCTTCCCAGATAAGCTTATCTCAACAGGTAAACTCAGTCACAGGCATTGCCTAGAACAACAAATACTAAAGTAGTATCTACATGCTCATACCAACGTGACCCTGACTTAGAAGCAGGTGTACACAGACATGCTGCCTGTGGACATGTCGGCACCCGCAGCCCACCTCAAGGTTACACCTCCTGCCTCTCCTGGCCTTCTGGATCTCATGCCCCCTGCGGCTAGTTGCACTATCGCTGTGTCTGGCACACGCCACAGAAAAATGTCGCAGACACAACCACACAACTTCTCCAGTGAGAGCTCACCCTCTCTAATCCCAACTGAGCGTGAACATGGAGGAATAGAATTATCTTCTGTTCTCTTGAACCTCAGCAGGAACCGTGACAAAGATTTTCTGAACAAAGGCCACAGTGAGATGAGGCTGAAAACTGAGTCCAAGAACCCAGCATTTCAAACCACACAAGAGAGTTCTAGTCACATGAACCTCAAGAATGTGTTTGTTATCTTCAAATCTTCAAAATCTGCCTGCTTTTTCCACATACATCACTCTCTTAGAATCCTCTTTACCAATGACCCACTGCTAGAAGGAAAAGCAGTCCAAAATCACGGAGACTTAATGGCTACCGAATTCTTCACCACTTTTCCATGGAAATTGGACAAAAAAGCTGGCTTTGCAGCAGGATGTCAAAATGGCCTCTGCCTGCTGGACTCTCTGTATGAAACACTGGAATTGTTCTTAAGGAAATTCCACCCAATGACCTTTTTCAGCACATAATTGGAGTGTGAGGTTTTCTTAAGCCCTGTGCTAAGATGTTTCTGGTATAAACTCATTGGCAATCTGAAATCTCCTGTGATTACTGGAGATTGCTGTGCCACTTCTCAGAGTTCAAAAGGCAAGCAGGCGAATACCGCTGGGCTTTGGGGACACACAGCACAGATGTGTTTGCCAAACTAAAATGCTTTCTCATTAGAACTACATAAAATCTGTAATTACTGGTCTACCGAGGCTTCTGAGAGAATTCCTATCCATTTTCTTCACCTCACAAAGAATCCACAGGAGTTCACAGACCACCCCTACTCCCTGCCCCCATCTGGCTCAATTTGGTCAAGGCTTGTTTTAATCACATTAAAATGTCACATCTGGAGGATAAACTTTTTCATGGGGTTGCACATACGGCCTTTACAGGGGACTTTTAATGCTGATTCATAAGGCGTCTTCCGTTTGAGGTATGTTCAGTTTCTAGCCACCGGTTCTCTCTCCCACCACCCCACTCCTTTCCCCCTCCACATCACACTTTTACCTCTAACCCCATTCTTCGGTCTACAGTGTCACCCATTCCACAGCATGGGAGGAAAATCCCCCTCGTCATTGTCGATGTAGCTCACTTCCTCCAGAAAGTCATCCAAGAGCACTGGATTCACCAGCTAAGAAGTAATTGTTCAGGACTCGTGAACTCCTCCAGGCAGAACCCCTCACAAACTCTCTTTATAAGGTCAACAACTCCCACCAAAATATCCCTACTCAGTGTCACTTTCCCCATTAGATATGAGAAATACCTCTTTGCTAATGTGTAGTCATGGGTTACTGGTATAGACTATGAGGTCATTCATTATCACTACCCTGGTTGTAGCTAACAATTTTGAGGGAATACTCTATGTCAGGCACTAATCTGGTCCTCTTCCTGTGTCACTTCATTCAATCCCAAAAACATATGCATGAGGGGGAACTATTATCATTAGCCTTACTTTACAGATAAGGACACTGAGCCCCAGGGAAAGTAGATAACGTACCCAAACTCACGCATGCAGGTAGTGATAGAGTCAAGATAAAACTCCGGCATTCTGACTCCAGAGCTCTTTCTCTTAGAAGCAGTTTTTCCAAGTTGATCCACGGAAAAATACAAAAGACATCTTCCCAGAAAAGGATGCTCTCATGACCTGTGTTCCACCCATTTTCTACTCTCTCCTTCCTTCCTTCTGAGGAACAAAAGCACTCATCCACCTCACAGAATGGCAGCAGTCTCAGTGAGGGAGAAGGTGGCCCAGCCTCAAGGCCAGCATAGCCTTGACTGCCATACCAAGTCTGGCTATCAGATTTCTATCTGCCATCTGTGTGAAATGAAGGCAGGCAACCCCCAGATTCCACAGTCCTGGGCTTCTCTGGGACCTGTTGGGGGTATTCATTAGCACATAGACAGGCTTGCACCAAGGAAAGACCAGCCCCCACTTCCTATTAGACCAGGATGAACACCAAACCCTCTTCAGAGCCAGCTCTAAGTTCCCACATGGCTCTTAAACATATCCAAGACTGAGTTTGAGCTCCAGTCTTGGCAAAGTCAGGATGTGTGTTTCAGTGCAAGTGACCAAATCTCTGTGAGACTTGGTTATGTGGGCATCAAGCTGCTAGAGGCCTGTACAGAGCCCATGGGGGAGAGGCCCCATGGGCCTCTACACAGGCCCCATCATAGGCCAACACATGATGCTTCTTTCTCTGGACACTGCTGCTCTGTCTGCCTGGATGTCGCTCTAGTGAGCCCCACTATAAAGCTCTCCAAAACTTGTAAGCTCCGCAGCTCCTCACTGGTCCTGACTCTGCAACCTCTGACATTCTCTCTGGTTCCAGTTTGTAACTTCATCACTGACCTTTGCTTTACCTCTTTCATTCCCAGTACCACGTTCTCCTTCCAGGACCAACCCTGCCTTTGGCTCAACCATGCCAGCCCATCACATATATATGAGAATGGAGCTCCTCCAGGGCACAAAGGCAATGACCACTAAATGTCTGAGGAGCAAACTCACAGAAGGTCCCAGGCAGAGTTACCTGAGTAGCTGATCTGTTTTGGCACACCCACAAAACACGTCAGGTCTCTCCTACTCCTGGCTTATCTCCTGGACAAATCATGGCACTGCTCCCCTCTCTCTCACACTCTGAGATTCTGAACAGTATTTTATGGCTCACAGAATGAAGCTCAAACTCTTGCGGAGGCGCTCCATACTATACCCATCTTTTCACTTGAGCCTCCTCTGGCTTTGCTCCCACTACTCCTCTCTGTGGAGACCTGTGGCAGCCGAGCAGAAGCACAGCCAGCAGCGTGCCCTGTCTGCTTCAGGACTTTCTGCTTTCAGTTCATTGGCAAACTGCAGAGGCTCTCTAAATACCTCCCCCTAAAGTACCCAATTCTTAGGCACCAAAGAGCACATTTCACAGCAACAGAGCTAGGCAACAGCAACATTTTTTTTTAACCTTGGCAAGAATTATTATTTTTTTAGTTTGGACTACCTTAAAACAAACTGCCACTTCATTTTGTCTGGCACTACCTTGACCTCTCCTCAGGATGACTGTCCATCTTTGGTCCCAGGGGTGGCCCTACACTGTAGAATAACAAGTGTCCTCACATCCCTCCAGTCCGTGCCAAAAACTCATCAAAATCTGGAATGAGCCAGTAATAAAAACCTCCTAAAGCTAAAGTTGCTACAAGGGAGAGAACATTCATGAATGAGATTTCTCACTGCACCGACGTCAGGAAGTGAATCATTCAACCTCCCACCTGCCAGTAATTCCTCCCTTTAGATCCGCAAGGTTCACCCTCCAACAGTTTTCATAACCAGTAAAGGAATAGGAAGGCGGGTCTCCCTATGGTGGGTGTTAAAATAAACAAGCTCTGGCAGCGTGAAGAACCTCACTTCTCTAAGAAGAATCTGAGACAGAGGAGGAAGTGCATGGACGTGATATGCATGTTTTTATACACTGCCGTAATATTTAAGTCAAACCCAATTTACAAATTATGACATGAATCCTAATACGTGTCTCTATACAAAGCCACAAACTCTTTAAAAAAAGAAATTAAAGTTAGGCCATTATTCACTACAGGCTAGAAGACAGGAACTGAGAAAAAATCAAACATCATTGAATTTACAGATGCTGCAGGAACCTCCCAAGTCCTGTTTTTACAAGTTATACATATTCTTTGCTCAGAGACAAGAAAGTTCTGACCCATACTTAGCGACTTCCAGAAACTGATTCCTGTTTTCCTGCTCATTCCTGGAAATGGAGCTCAAATGACTGATGAACCCCCTAAAAAATAATCCATTTCCTTGCACTTATGCATATATTTACCTTCCTTTAGGAAGGGAGCTTTTAAATTTCATTAAAAGCCAAAAGCATTCAGAAACCCAACAAAGGTCGAGGACTCAATTCTAAAAGGAGGTCTTTATCCATCCTTTAGGACAAAAAAGTAGATCAAATGGAGCCCATATGGATGTTCCTATATCCCACAGATTATTTACACCAGGAAAGACTCCAAACAGATGTCTGCAACTTGTACCTTCAATGCTCGATTAGGACGTTAACTATATTATATTCAAATTACCTGGTTTAAACTTAAAAAAAAATTAATTTTACACCTCCCTGTGCAAGGATTGTGCCCAACATCAAAGATATAATTGGCATGCACCACCACAGCTGTATAGGCTATTAAAGTATTGAAATTCTTCCATAGTCTCCCAACCAATGTCCCCTCCTTCCGGAACCCCTGGATTTCGCCCCAACTTTTTCAACTACAAAGTTAATATCTGGAAATGCAGAGGGCCCCCGTGATGTACCCAGTGCTCAAGTCAGTGTCTGTGTGGATTGACCAGGTCATAGCAACTGTTAACATATTGAATATCACCACTGGATATAATAATGAACAAAAACGGACTGGTTCTTGGTCTCTTTTCACTTAGTCTGTATTACTCAAGGTAGTTAATAGAAGTTGCTGCTGTAGCAATGGCCACATTCACCAAACTGTGGAAGGAACCAAAATGCCCTTCAACAGATGAATGGATAAGGAAGCTATGGTCCATATATACAATGGAGTATTATGCCTCCATCAGAAAGGACGAATACCCAACTTTTGTATCAACATGGATGGGACTGGAGGAGATTGTGCTGAGTGAAATAAATCAAGCAGAGAAAGTCAATTATCATATGGTTTCACTCACTTGTGGATCATAAGGAATAACACAGAGGACACTGGGAGATGGAGAGAATTGAGTTGGGGGAAATTGGAGGAGGGGACGAACCATGAGAGACTGTGGACTCTGAGAAACAAACTTGGAGGGGAAGGAGGTAGGGGTTGGGTGAGCCTGGTGGTGGGTATTAAGGAGGGCACAGGTTGCATGGACCACTGGGTGTGGCACATAAACAATGAATCTTGGAACACTGAAAAACTAAAATCAAAAATTTTTTTTAAAAAGCTGCTGCTGTGAGAAACAATCCCCAGATCTTTGTCACTTAATATAATAAAAGTTTGTTCTTATAGTCCCAGACTGGCTGTGAGTGTACCTGTCAGGACCCATGTGTTATCATGGACTGCCTCACTTCCATGACATTCCATTGGCCAGAATCCAATCACATGGCAAACCAAACTCCGAGAGGGGGCTGGGAAACTTAGTCTTCCTCTGCGCCCAGTAAACAAGATTAGTCAACATCTAGCCTTCTCCGGCACACACTCTGAACTCAGAGCCTAGTACTATACAAGGCTATTCATCAAACCATCACACTAATAAATGCAGAATGATACCTGTGACAAGCTTCTCCCTCACTCCATTAGCAGAGATCACCTGGAAGGTCCTGTATGTTTCAGAGCTGTGCTTCTCAAAGATGAGGTGCATCCAAAACCTGGACTTAGGTTTAGTTTTAGCTTGCTAAAACCTGTTTGGCTGGCCCCCATGCCAGCACTTTTGATTCAGGAGGTCTGGTGGAAGCCCTGAGCAGGTGATTTCTGAGAGATTCCCAAGCAATACCAGGACAGCGCTTTAATTCCAAAGCCAGAGATTTTCTTGCCAGATCAGCAAAGAGGCCCTGAACACAGAGTAATTCTCTCCCTCTCCCCCCACCCCCAACGCATTTCTGAAGGGCTTCTCGCCTCTCTCTCAGATTTTCAGTTCCCCTACTGAGATTCTGGCATTTCAATGGTTTTGCTACCTTCCCCAGGTCAGGCGATTCCCAGGCCCCTCAAGGCTAATTACATCTTACTAACAGCTGTATTTAGGGCCCCTTCTCTCACTCTGCCCAGTGTTCTTGCCCAAAATCAGATCTCTCCTAAGATAAACAGGACCACCAAGGCCACGCTCTGGGGAAGTCCTCTCCAACCAGCCTTTCTTTTGGGGTTTTTGTCCTTTCCTCAGTCATAGCAAAACCCTGCGTGCAACAGCCCTCTCTCAGAATGTTAACTTTGGCCAAAAGGAAACACATATTATTTTATTGTAACCAGGAACTAGCAAATCAAATTTTATCTGAATATTCACTCTTAGTTTCTCTGAGAATACGGACTCCCTGCAAATAACAGTGAATGGTGGACACACTGCCTGCTTTATCTGTTCATGTCCAGACTTCTTTGCTTGTCTATGTTCCATAGCGAGCCAACGAGGAGGAATCAGATGAGTCTAAACCAGAGCATTACCTTGGGTCCCAGTCTTCTCATTGGCGAAATGAGGATAGCAATGCCAACCTCACAAAGCTCTTGTGGCGGCCAAATGAATTACAGGGAAGGCCCAAACATAAACAAGGCTGAACCCCAATGTGTAGCCTGGGGAGTATTCTTTAGGTATACCATGCACAGAGATTAAGAGTCACTCGAGATGCATTATCAAGGTCAGGCGCTAGCAGCATTAGATGGTGCATGAGCAAATATGTTTGTACACCAGACCTCAACTCTAGCTATGGGACCCTAGATAAATCATTTAACCTCTCTGTGGCTCTAGGGCCTGGAACACCAGTATAAAGGGAAATTTAGTTACCATCTTGTTTCTTCTGAGGGTATTCTTGCAACTCATAGGAAGGAAGATGAAATTCTTGGAACTTTTTGAAGAGAAGCCTATTTATTCAAACCTATGATGATATAAGCCCATCACATCAAAAAGTGAACTAAAAAGACTTTGATACAAACTTGTTTCTCTAGTGGAAAGATTTATCTCCTAAGAAAGGTTTATCTACAAGCAATACCCACTGCAATTTCAAATGGGAGTTCGGTTTTTGGGTTTTGTTTTGTTTTGGTTGATTTACACCCAGGTGGGCCTGAACCTTCAAGTTTTAACCTGAGATCCAATCCCTAAATATTTAGAAAGGTTCTATAGCAACTTGAGGATTAAACATCACTACATCTGTGAGGAAAAAACTGACGTCACTCTTTTAATCCAGGGCTGAGTTAGTGCAATATCCTCTCTCTGCCCTGACTGTGCATGGAGCACCTGGACCGCTTTGCATGTGCTCCAACAGCCTCCCAAATCTGAAATATCCCCAAGCAGGGCTGCTGCTGAAAGGAAATTAGGAGAGCTGATGCCATCCATCAGGAAATTGAGTATTTAGCATAATGTGCTTTTCCAGCTTCAAGAACTCTGTGAACGACATCTTTTTCACTTCGTTAATGACAGGAAATGAATCATTCCTGCTTCAGTTGGCCAGCGATGGAAGTTCCATTTCTCCATTCTCAGGGAGTTAGCCTGCAGCAGGATTTCTCTCTCCTGAGGGTGGTACTAGAAAGGTCTCCCAATACTCAGAATTTCACAAAGAACTTGGACCAGACAGAGGAGACTGGTGCAGGTGAGCACGTGAAGAACACAAGTCCACCAGGCTGAGAATTCAAAAACATGGTGCTCTTCACACTCTGTGGAACAATACATCATCAGAAATTTGTGTGTGTGCATGTGTTCTGTTTGTTCCCTGTCCCTCTCTGCCTCCCATAGTGATGAGACTTAAATAACTCAAGATCGAACAATGAATTCTGGAACACTGAAAAGAAATAAAATAAAATGGAAAAAAAAAAAACCCTCAGGATCAGTTGTGATACATAGCAAAAGGAAAACCTGTAGCACAGAATCTAGTAACAATATTACATCACCAAGTGGATTCTAATGAGACTGAGTCCACACATTTTGTAATCCAGCTCCCTCCCTATGCCACCATAAAGCACTCCTTCTACCAGGGAAGCCTAAGCAGGTCTTCAGTGTTTGTGAAGAAAAATAAGTTAGGGAGAAATTAAAAGAAGGGAAGATCATTGGCTAGCTCCTAAATAGCCCAGCCCTCTCCTCTAAAGACTCCTTCGGGTTTATCTCCTGTAATCTAAACAAGTCAGCCCTTGGACTTATCCAATCCTACAAATTAATGACTTCTTCCATCCCAGTGTTTTCTCTCCTACTTCTCAGGAGCAGCTTTCACAAAGTATCACAGATTTTAAGCAGGGACTTGATTGGAAGCAAAAAAGGTAGACCCAGAGAACAAAGAAGGGCTTGGTCACCCCTGTACAAACAGGGAGCCATGGAAGGCTGGCTGGGGAAAACAGAGTCCCCTCCACAGAGGGAGCTTGTCCCCAAGCCACTGTTTAGCACACATTTCATATCAAACATTGCATCCTAAGTGGCAGTGTAGAGAGAAAACAAGCAGATATGGTAGTTAAAGGGAAAGCCTTCTAGGTGGAGAGGGGATCCACAATTGCAGAAAAATGATCCCAAAACAAACACAAAAGACAGCAAACCCACTGAAACAACAGCACTGACTTAGAGAGAACTATAGGTTAATTACCTATAAAAAGAGGAAAGGAGGGAGGAAGAGGGGAGAGAAACCAAGAGAAAAAAAAGACCTATGGCTATAAATTAGTTTCTGATGTATTTCAAATGACAGGATCCTGTTTGTTTTCTCCAAAGTATAAGCAAAGTAATGGTTATACCCTGATGTTAGTCAACCTTTATATTGAAAGTAGGTTTGATTTTGTAAGGAACAGGGAGTACAAAGGGCACCAACATCTACACTGTTGTGTAAAGGTGAGTATCATTACCCAAAACAAGACTTGCTGCAAGGGACAGGGGTATCTATGTGAATATTGTGAAGGCTAAAAACAAAAACAAAAAACAAAACAGAAACAACTGAAACACAGGCATTGGTCAGGTTAGTACTAAACCATGAATGTTAACCATAGATACATAGCTGAGAGAAGTTATTTCATTTCCAGCAACACTGATCTTCCAGGCTCCACTAGCTGTATGGGAGACACAACTATAAAGAAAACCATGATGCCCAGTTCGGAGGGGCACAGCCTAAAAAAGAAAAGATGCATTACAACACAACGCCACAAGCATGGAGAATCCAGGAGGAACACATGTGCTGGGTCTTGAAAGACATGCATTAGTTCTTGGGGGACAAAAGTCCTCCAGGGGAAAACTGGGACAAGATTGTGAAAGGCTTTATATGAGACTCCAAAAGAGATGAACTTGGAGGACCTGTCAAGAGTTTACTCAGTGAAGTGGTGTGACTGTGTCTATGTTTAAGAAAGATACCTTCAGGGGCAGTGTGGTGGACAGGTTTGATGGGGAAGAGAAAGGGGAGAAAACAGGCAAAACTGTTAAAAAAAAAAAAAAAGCAAAAAAGCCCAAGCCTAAAAGCCTGAAGGAGAACAAAGTCAACAGGGATGGAGAGGTAGAAGACTGCTAGACAGGAAAAGTGGCAATAAAGATATGGTGACCACTTAGATGTCCATTAGATGTCAGGTGTCAAAATGAACCTAAGAGTTCCATCTTGTGCTACCAGCAGGACGGTGGTACCTGACTCAAAAGACTATAGAATAGAAACAAATGTTCCTATTTTGGCTTTGGTGGGGGTTGGAGCAGATATAAATTCATTTGGACATACTGAGTCTGAGAAGACTTTGAGGTAATCAGATCAAGGTGTCCACAGGTAGGTGAAACAAAGTTCTGGAGTTCAGGCAAAAGGAGGCAGGAGTCTGAAACCTAGACCTAAACATCACTGGCATTCAGGCTATCTTTGAAGACAAAGTCAAGGAAGACATGTAAAGTGAGGGTCCAGGATGGAATCCATGTGCACACGAAGGGAAGGCAGCTGATGGAGCTACCTGAGAGACAGGAACGTGGTTAGAGCTCTTAGTTGTGGAGGAACTGGGGCTCTAGATTTGGGGCCTTAGGCTAAACTCTGAGTTGTCAAGATTCTCCGTTTCATTATGTATATAGATGAGAAGAGTGTTTACCTCTATTTGACTTCATCATAACAGTTAGGATGTCATTTATGAAGAACACAGAGCTTGGAAGGTGGCACTGATGTACAATGGGGACACTACTTTCTGTCTTTTTGACAGCTTGAACTGTGGCACAAGACTACACATACCATTTGTACAATGTGTCACTGTTGAAGCATTAGGCTTTTCACCTCCAGTGTCTCACCAGAGGCACCACCCCACTTCTGGCTCTGTGCCAGATCATTCAGGCCAAATGCAGTATTCTCAACATTCCATGCTGCTAAGTGTTGGGTTTCAGGAGCTTTTCCCTTAAGCTTTTAAAGTATTCTGAGAGAATCAGGCTTCAGTCATCCCCTCGTGATGTATTTGCAAAAGACCAGGACAACTATGTATTTACCTGTTTCACAAATGTGTAATCACTAGAGTTGCATCAATTACAGATTGTAATTTTGTCTCTGCCCCTTGCTAGCCACAGGGCATCAGATACTTTACTTCAGCTTTGTGACTGCCAGTTTCTTCATCTGAAAAATAGGCATGATCCTGTAATCAGATGCTATTGGGTGCCAACTCTGCATCTATTCTTTCTTCTTAACAAGACCCCAGTGTTGCCAGGGATCCATCCACTCCATCCCATGCAAGCCTGAGCCTCAGGGCAGCTAATCCCACTCTTAACTCTAGGAAGGAATCTCACTGATCTAAAAATAATTATATTTGCTTTTTTGCTGATTGGTTCAGAAAGGGGCGAAATTCTGAACAACAAAATTAAAGAAAAATCCACTGCAGACATTTGAGGAAATTATTCTCACTTCAAAGAGAGAGCCACACAAAGAAAGGATCTCCCTCTGGACTTTGCTGTGTTTGACTGTGATGTCTGGGACTACTGTCACCATCTTGCTTCTAGCTTGAGACTGAAGCCAATGTATGGGATGGCAGTTGAAAGACAAAGAGTCAGGGCTGCACTTGACATCTTGGATCAATGCATCAACCAACTCTGAAGACTGCTCTAATTCTGCACTTCCTTTCATGAGACAGAATGGGTTTTCTTTTTTTTTATTTTTAATTTTTTAAAATTTATTTACATGAGAGAGAGAGAATGAGAGGGAAGAGGGTCAGAGGGAGAAGCAGACTCCCCGCTGAGCAGGGAGCCCGATGCAGGACCTGATCCCGGGACTCCAGGATCAATACCTGGGCTGAAGGCAGTTGCTTAACCAACTGAGCCACCCAGGCACCCTAGAATGAGTTTTCTTATCATTTAAGCCAGGTTGCTTTTGGGATTTCAAATATTTAAACTGATATAGTAGTGGTATCCACTTCATAGGACTGCAGTGAAAATTAAATGGAACCCTGTGAAGTCCTCAGAACATAGGAAGTATTCAGACACTGCTACTATTGTAGTGGTTTATGAATCCCATTTCAGTTCACCCCTTGGGTCAGTTATTCTTTGTAGGAAAGTTCCATCTTTTTGGTTCACCTTGGGAGAACATCCTTTGAATACCGTCTATATATATAGTCTAATACTAATACTTTATTCTATAGTCTTTAGTCTTACACTCAGTGAACCATTACGTTTGGAAACTCAGTACTCCCCATGTCATGCACACAAGGCTGAGCACATTTCCTGAGTTATCTCACTGAGTCCTTCCAGTAATCCTGAATCAGGTGCTTGCTTTTAGATACCCACTTACTAGATGACAAAACTGTGGCTGAAGAAATGGACCAAAACTTAGACTTATATTTTCAAGCCTAATACTACTCTGCTTTCTTATTCAGTGTTGAAATGATCCATTTCACAGGCACCTGTGAAGCAACTGCTTATCCACGTCTAAAAACTTTTGCAAATGGGTACTCCTGTCTGTGAATCTCCAGATGGGGCCAGCTAAGGGACAGAGAATTGAGGCTATTTGGACTTAACTAACAAGTGAGGAAAGCATCCTGAAAGAGGACGAGGAGGAATGCAAATGCAAAAATGTACATGACTGAGCTGAGCTAAATGGTGACATCACTGCAAAGAAGCATAGGATCTGAGAACACTGGAAAGATCAGAAAAGGGAAGCGAATGAGCTCCCTCTCTCCAGAAAACAAAAACAAAACAAAACAAAACGTGTATTTTACTTGAGACTAGACAGAGGTATCAATAATGGGCAAGGATACAATCATTTCTGGTCTAAAGCATGTTATATAGATATGTTTGTGGTTAGGCAAAGACAAGTGGAAAGAAACATAGTAAAATTTTATTTTATTTTTTATTTTTTTTAAGATTTTATTTATTTGACAGATAGAGATCACAAGTAGGCAGAGAGGCAGGCAGAGAGAGAGGGGGAAGAAGGCTTCCACTGTGCAGAGAGCCCGATGTGGGACTCGATGCCAGGACCCTGAGATCATGACCTTAGCCAAAGGCAGAGGCTTTAACCCACTGAGCCACCCAGGTGCCCCGAAACATAGTAATATTTTAACAAAGATTTTTCTGTATGGTAAAATTATCAATATTTTATTTATCTCCTTTGGATTTGTCCATACTTTCCAAATTTCCCAACCAAAATTATTTTAAATGCATTAATCATACACTTATAAAAGTAATTATCTAAGCAATTTTGTGTATGCATGTGCACATACACACACAGTTTATACTAACCAAACTATCTGCCGGTAAGTCCAGCTCTAATCGGTTCCTCTTTTCTTTGCCTGGCTTCTCCTCTTCTCTAGCCACCTGCTTGCTACCTTTTTGCTCATTCCCTGCTTTTCTTCTCTGAGGAAGTGAGCTCCCTCCCTGAAGGGAAGAAAGCAGTCTAGAAATGCAACCTCACCCCACCTACTGTATGTGCCAAGGACCACAGAGCCTGGAAAGGAGATGGAACTCTGGGTGAGTTCCCATAAGCATGGGCAAAGGGAGAAGCTTGCTGTCAGATGACAGCTCTGCAGAAGCTCCACGGTCACTCTGGGTGAAAGATAGCAGGTGAACACCATCAGGGAACTATTCCAAGAGGTAAGTGGGAGAAAAAGGAAGGATTCTCTGAACATTCAAGCAGCCCTGAAATGGGATAATATAACATTTCAAGATACCTACCAATCTTGCTATTAGAAAATATCCAACCAATTAATTCAGTATTTTCTCATGTTTTGGAATATGGAAGGAAAGAAGGGGGCAGAGAAAGGAAAAGGGGGGAGGTCAACACAACAAAGAAGCCTCTTGCTTGAAATCCATATCAGAGTTAAAAAAAACAAAATTACCTTAACAGCCAGCTCCAGGATTCTCTTTAGGAGGCTGTTTATTTATGGAAACAACTTAACAAGGTAGGTTATAAGGCTGTGAAGACAGGGGTCTGCAGGAGACAAGGCAACCAACAGCTATGACATGATACAACATGGACTTTTAAGAAAAAGTGCACCCATTTTCCAAATGAGATTATGTAGTTTTCAGAGAAGTAAAGAAGTAAATGTCCCTGAATCCCCAAAACCCTTGGTAAAACCTACTAAACACATACACACACAGAGACCTGGGAAATAGTGGCAGTTTTATGGAATTCAAATAGAATGGGTTCTAGGTTGGAGGTGGCATGAGGGTTACTCCCAGGACCCCAAGGATGAGACTCTCCAAAAACTGAATTTACTGAGCAGAAGCAGGACTCTGGGTGGGGAAGTAACATCCATAGCAATCCCAACAGCTGACCTGCAAGGTTGCCCTGAGCTTGCATTGATGAAACAGTTGAATCCTCAGAACAGCCCTCTGAAGGAGGAACCACTCTTACCTCCACATTACAGATGAAGAAGAGGAGGCACGGACAGGCTGAGCACCTGCTCCACAGCCCATGCCCTGAGTCATCAATCTGAGCTACCTCTCCTGAAAACAAGATATGTCCCCAGAAACTTGGAAAATGCTACTGGACTTTTCCTCACATTTTTGGATCAAGGTGAGTTTCAAGGCAATCTTGTGTACTCATATCTGAAGTGGCAGGAGGGTTCCAGGTGACATTTGTGTGGAGGTGATAGAACACAGTAGTAATGTGTAATCAGAAACCCCAGTTCTGCTTTCTAACTTAAATCTCTGTGACCTTTGAAAAGTTATCTTCTTTGATCCTCAGTTTTCTCTCCAATGAAGTAATGGTCTAATAAGAGATCTGTCTCCTACTATCATGTAACTAACAGATTAGTTAATCAGAGCCCATCACTAAGAGTCCAGTACATGGAACCTTTTACTTGTTCTGTGCAGTTAAAATCTACACTGATGCTGCACGTGAACAGCTGGCCAGCAGCAAACCTGTGCGGGCTGACTGTCAGGTGCACCTTCTGTAAACAGAAAACATCTGCTTTACTTCATAGAAGCCACTAGGGTTTCACTCAAATAAAATAAACATAAGCCTAAAAAAATTTTAAGAAAAATATGCATTCAAAAGGTCACTCTAATGCATGATTGTGTGAACTGAATATTAAAATGGAAACTAAAATGTTCCTGCCACTGTCTGAATATATTGTGATTAGTTACAATCTGAAATTTACACAGTACTGTTTTTCTAGTGATTAAAGTTTCTTATTCCAAGTTCAACACAATATGTTGAAGCTTTGCTTTCTTTCTCCCAGCAGGATTTTTATAGATGAGCCTGAATTAAGATTAAACAAACATATAACAAACCTGTATCACATTTTCAGCTGGAGGGGAAAAAAAAAAAAAAGGAAGCCTGAATCAGTCAATGTAACACCATACTTCTGGCTAGGCCATAAATGTCTGTTGCTCTACTTAAACAGAAACAGAGGGCCTGTCTCAGATCTCTATGGGAGTCAAGTGAGACGAGAAACCAGAGAAAAGATGATTGTTTCAAAAACTGCAATGCTGGGTGTACTTGGGAGTTTCAAAAAAGCAGTAATCGCTGAACACCAAATCTTTAGCTATCAAAGAGCCCCTTTCAAGAGTTAAACTTCTTCCCACAGGAGCACTTTGATAACATGTGATACAAATAGAAATGTTTCTATACATTTTCTTTCTTGAAATACTCTAGAGAAAATGCTGAAGCTGGTAAAAGAGAATCATGAAGTGGAAGGGAAATACTGAACTGTCCCAACTTTCAAAAACCATTGAAATGCATTCTTCATAAATAGGGAACTGAACTGTGGGGTCACAAGCATTCGTGCCGACACACACCTGAAACAGGATAAGAAGTGCGAAATGGAGCCCATGAATTTGTATCCACAAAATAATTCCCTTAAACAAAACTGCATTTGACATTTCTCAGATGGAGAAGAGCTTCAAGGAGGGAAGAAGGAAGGTAAGAAAAGAAATTCCATGGTTTCCAAAATTCCAAATGGCTTTAGCTCAACCTTTTATCTTCTAAAAACAAAATGACAGCAGCCTGTAAGAGACACAGGAAGGTCTCACTATCACACCCTCACTCATGCCTCAGCAACGTGTGCAGAGCAGAGAGAAGCTAACCGGGAACAGCGGAGAACTAGCAGCAGCTTTGTGAGCTCACTCCACCCTGTGCCTCAGAACTGGACCATCCCAGGTGCCATTTCAGGGAAACGTTTTTCCCACAGTTGAAGGAAAACAAAGATGACGTCACTTAACAAACACCACATGGTGACAGGGGCAGAATCATCTTCCCAGGCCAAAACCCCCTCCACTCCTATTAAGTAGCCCACACTCTGTCTCTGAACATCCCTGGATCGTGCTATTGTACTAGAAGTTCAGATTCAGGGCAGAAGACAGTTCTCAGAATCTTCAATAATCCCCTACTGGGCGGGGCAAACTCCTTGGAACAAGAAATCTAAAGGAACAAAAGTCATGCTGAAAGTGTTTTGAAACAGTTGGACCTTGTATATGTTGAACAGAGGATCATTTAATTGCATTTTGTTTCTTCAAATGCTTGTGGGCAGAATGGGCTGATGTGCCACTTGGCGTGGGTGTTCCCAACAAGTTCACCCAGTATGAAAATTCACCCTAGAAACACTCCTCTTCAAAAAGAACACACCCCTCCCCAACTCCACCTTTTTCTGAATACACAGAAGTTAATAATTCAGCTCATGTTCCTTGAGGCAGAGGGTATCCTGGAGGTATGAAAATGTTCATCTACCCAAAAATTGTGCCCTATTTACCTTTCAATTACAGTCAATGATTTAAAGATGGGGACAGTGAATGGGCAGGTATGGGTGGTGGGCTGGAGAGACGGTGAAAGGGACCCAGCAGCAAAAGATAAGAGCAAAAACTGCAGGGCTTCACAGTGCTGCTGTCTGAGCCCCTGCCAGGCTGGGATGAACAAGCACCGTCAGGATGATTACAGGGGCTGAAAGACTACTATTTCCTACTTCTTAACTGTTTCCCCAAGAGAGCCCAGCAGAGACTGGGGAAACAAGAGAGGACCACAGCACGGACCTTCAACAGCTCTCAAGTTACACTGAAAACAACA
Source organism: Mustela putorius furo (assembly GCF_011764305.1). Lineage (NCBI taxonomy): Eukaryota > Metazoa > Chordata > Mammalia > Carnivora > Mustelidae > Mustela > Mustela putorius. Next base: position 3,540,012 of record NW_025421294.1, read on the forward strand.
GATTTAAGGAAAATACCATTTCAGACCCCTCTCAGAATAAACCAGAATAATCTTAAAATCACAGATGTGCCACAGCATGTTCATAAACTGTTAAGATATTTAGAGACCCAGTTCAGAGACTCCTAACATTTGGGGAGCCATAGACCACTTTAGGGAATATGACAAATGCAATGAGCTTTTCTTCAGAAAAATGCCCATATGCACAAAGACATAACACACCACCAACTACTGCAGATGGTTCAGAAGATCTCCGAATCCCCCTGCATCATGAGCAATAGACATCTGACCCAGCTGCCTCCTACCCACCGCTACACCATTATAAAATGAGAAAGCAGAGAGCCCGCTGGGGATAATAATACCTCTAATTCTGAGTAGTCAGAGTTGTCACAGGACCAAATCTTGTCCCATTTCCCTCAATTTCTAGAGCAGAATTCTTCCTACTGCTTTGTGAATCACTAAAAGAAATTTCTATCCTTTTTAAAACTATCTCGCCCCTAAGATAATTTACATAAAAATTAGTATCTTTTGCTACTACTCATGTCTAAAGAGGCCACAGAGCAAAATGTAAGAGATCTAGACAACTCAACAAGAGCATCTTTGCCTTTATAAACAGACTGAGTTGTTTCTGGTTTGTTTGTTTTTAATTCTAGGGTACAAACCATTCTGTTGAGAGTCCCCTAAATACTCTTAAAGAGAACACCCATTTATCCATGTCAGACCTTGCTCGAACCATCTGCCACCCACAAGCATACTTGTCTCATCGACTGCTGGGTGGACATCTTTTGGAAGGAGTTTCATCTTATTCTCATTAGTGTTCAGCTGAGAACTCTGTCCCCTTTCCCTCTCTCCATTCAGAACATGAGCGCTCTTCTTTCCAACTCAACGACAAACCTGCCAAGTTGTCATGGGGCCAAACCCCCCACTTGCCACTGACTAATGAATCCTCTGAAAATCTGAGTCCAAAGTGTAAGCTATTTAATGCACAGGGCTCCTTTAAGAAATGAAGGATCTGAGAGGACTCTCACAGAACTTCGAAGCATATAATATATCTTTATCATTTGGCTGGGGGTGCTAAATGAAAGTTATTATGGTCCAATATTTCTTGGATCCCATTCGTTCTTCACTTTGTAAGAGGAAGGACTACTCCTCAGAGAGGCAAAGATTCTAGGAAAAAGTAGAACACCAGTTTCATAAAAAAAAATTTTCACCAAGTATGCAGAATGCTAATTTTTTCAAGATTGTTCATTATCTGGGGTGCTGTCCTCATTGCTTCATGGGAAAGTCAGCACAGAACAAGAATGTGGGTCCTTGAGGCACTGGCTGGGCCTGTCCCAAGGAGGGAATGTCCCGGTGTCAGGATAGATGATTCCAGGCCACCAAGGGGGACTATCCTAAGCCTGCACCATAACTTGCAAGCTTTCACCCAATTCATGTGCCCTCCCACCCAGAGGCTTTTCACAGCTGGGAGGCTGTACACAGCAGAGCCCCCTTTCGGGGACCCCTTAAGAAACATGGGTTATACTCCAGATCTAATTTGGCTCCAACGTGCCAGGTGAATTCAGGAAGCTGCAAGAGATGGACCCATCCTTACTCCCTCAGAACAGCTTGAAGATCAAAACACTCTGACATCATCCTTACTTCTGATCTGAAAGGCCCAGTACTCATGCTGGCGCTGGTCCGTCTCTGGCAAGGGGCAGAGGTGTCTGTGGCAGGCCTTCACCAGAAGCACAGGGGAGAAGAGCCAGTTTGGTTCCTCTGCACGGTCACATGGTGGTGTACATTTGAATGGCTCCTGGAGCTGCTGGTCCTGGCTCATCTTTCTGGAGCTCTCACGAAGCTGGCCACAACCTCACAAGAGAGTATTTAAAGATCCCATCCTCAGCTCCCAGAGGGCTTGGGCTCCATGAACATCAAGCCCACCCCCTGTCACCTTCCCCATTTTGTCTGGGTGACCATCTCCATCACTCCCACAAGGTTCAGGATCCCGGACCATCTCCCTGTAAGGTGACGCCCTATAAACTGTATGACCCTCTCCCTTCAGGACCTTCCCTTTTCATTCTTAAGAGTCCACTTTTGGCAATTCCACTTCTAGATATAAGCCTAAAAAAATTGGAAGCAGGGACTCAGGCAGATAATTACACACCCATGGTCAAAGCAGTACTACTCACACAGCTCGAAGGAAGAAGCAACCCAACGGTCCATCAACAGATGAAGGGAAAAGCAAAATGTGATATATATATATATATATATATATATATATATATATATAATGGAATGTGATATTATATATATATATATATATATATATATATATAATGGAATAGTATTCCATTTTGAAAAGGAAGGACATTCTGACACATGGCTATAACACAGATGAAGTTTGAGGACATTATGGTTAAGTGAAATAAGCCAGACATACAGGGACAAATCCTGCGTGATTCCACTTATGTGAGTTACTTAAAGTACTCAAATTTATAGAGACAGAAAGTAGGGTGGGAGATTCCAGGAGCTGGGGTGGGTTGAGGGGGAGAGGGAAGTGGGGAGGTATTATTTAATGGGTACAGAGCTTCAGTTTAGAAAGATGATAAGGTTCTGAGATGGATGGTGGTAACAGCTACAGAATATTGTGAATGTATTTAATGTTGCTGAAACATATAGTGCCAAATGGTTGAAATGGTACATTTTCTACATACTTTGCCTCAATTAAAAAAGTTTTTCGGGGCACCTGGGTGGCTCAGTGGGTTAAGCCGCTGCCTTCGGCTCAGGTCATGATCTCAGGGTCCTGGGATCGAGTCCCACGTGGGCTCTCTGCTCAGCGGGAAGCCTGCTTCCTCCTCTCTCTCTGCCTGCCTCTCTGCCTACTTGTAATCTCTCTGTCAAATAAATAAATAAAATCTTTAAAAAAAAAAAGTTTTTCAAGGGTCTACTTTTGGAAGCAAAACAAAACTGACAAAAAATTAACCTAAGTGTCACCTTTTTGGAGCAGACATGCTGAATGCAATATTACCGAAACTGCAAACAGAAGTCACTTCTTGGGCTTTCCTTCATTGTTCCCTCCCTTGTTGTGCCTCAACAACTTCCCTAAAGTGGCTGGGGGCTCTTGAAGGCCTCAGAAGCAATGACATGGCTCTGGGAGACAGAGCATCCCTGTGGCCCCTGGAAGATGTCATCTTTCCTACGTGCTCTTGCTGAAATGGTAAGTATTCACAGCTTGATATTCTGAGAAAAAATTACATAAAAGCAATTTTCCTCAGTACTATTTCTGGACCTTGTATGAGTCATTCACTGCCTTCCGAAGTGCTTGCATTGCTAATGAGGGCTTTCAGTGCACAATACACCAAGACTCCTTCAACATTCTATTGGCACGAAGAATAAAGAAACTGCTGTTTCATTCGTAAGTTCATCCTGAAAGGTTAGAGATAACTAGATGGAAGAATCTACCACTCATATATACTAAGTACTTTATCTACAAAGCCAGCCACCTGAGAGGCACTAGCTCTGGGCATCTAGAAGCCCCCGTGCCTGCTTCAGTTATGTCTCATGCTTATGAGATCTCGTCAGGCCAGTTATCAGAGAGACACATCTCTTAGGTTAGAGATAGGTCCAGCTCACACGTGCAGAATGTGGCACTGAGTATGACCAGTGATGTTTATAACAACAACCTTTATACCTGCTGTGAGTCTGAAGGACCTCAAGAGTGAAAGTCTCCTAAAAGAGGAGTCAGAAGTCACCCTAGACGGACCAAGACCAGAGTCCAAACACTTCTCACAGATAGGCTGTTCACAGGACAGCCAATTACCAAAGGCACCAGTCAGCATCTGCTGCTTTCTCTCTGCCTCCCTGGAGGAGTGAAAGAGCATGCATGTGAGGCCACTGTGAAGAGTATATGCACCTTCCCATGCAGAATTCCATCAGTTCCCTTTGCAGAAAGAAGGAAACAGTGACACACCAAGACATTAAAGAGTGTGAGAGTGTAATGCAAGGTGGCTTTAAGGGGCTTGAAGAGTTGTTTTGCTTCCCCCACCCCACTTGTAGTCTAAATCCTCATATGCCAAAAGGTACTCAGATCCCTTGGCCTGTTCAGTGAAGGAACACAAGACCAAGGCAACAACCAGACAAAGAGAACACCTTCCCTCTCCTCTTCCCTCGCTAAATGACCGGTATGACAAAGAGCATCTTATTATGAAAGAAGCAAATGATCGCTGTTCGAAGAGAACTTCCACTTCTGATTAGTTCCCCTGACAAAGGGCCGTTTTCTCCTCGTGTCCATGTGGACACTGTCTTATTGACAGTTTTCTTACTCTTTCTTCTTGATTGTCCTGCCACTTAGAAAACATCGTTTCAGGAGTCATTTCTTCCACAGACACCAAAGCTACCCTTCCTTCCCCCTTCCTCCTGTCTGTTGAATTCTTACACTATCTTTAGGAGAAAGAGCCAATACCAGAGATTAGGTCGGTTCCAGAGAAGTTCAGTAACTTGCCCAAGGTCACACAGCTTAATTATTGACAGATAATTAGCCGCCTATCATTTTTCTTATCACTCTATCCCTCATCTCTCAGTGCCTGAATGTCACTCGATCACTATTTGATACAACAACTGAGTGCATGTCATATTTTACGTGAAGCCAATCATTCTGCTTCTTTTTTTTTTGTAAGATTTTATTTATTTATTTGACAGACAGAGATCACAAGCTGGCAGAGAGGCAGGCAGAGAGAGAGAGAAGGAAGCAGGCTCCCTGCGGAGCAGAGAGCCCAATGTGGAGCTCGATTCCAGGACCCTGGGACCATGACTTGAGCCGAAGGCAGAGGCTTTAACCCACTGAGCCACCCAGGCGCCCCAATCATTCTGCTTCTTGATGCAAGGTAAGAGAGAGAATAGAAATGTATTAGTATTCACTTGACCAGCAAATGAGAGGAACAGAGACCAGCAGCTAAAGGTTCTGAGGGTGCACTCGATCTCAGTATGACAGCAGCCTTTCCTATCACCTGCATGTCTGGGTGCCATCCGTTGTGGATGAGCATCACACCTGGCCTTTGATCCTGTGTGGGGAAATTATGAAATTATGTGTGCATGCACACATGTGTGTACACACACACATGCACATGTACATGTTGGAAAGAGAGAAGGGCACAATGCAATGACTGACTTGAGCAGGTGGGTAGGGCAGGTGGTGAGAAAGAAGAGGGTTGTGTGCCCAGAACTGTGGTTCCAGTGCCACCACATCCCTCTGTGGCAAACAGAATGACATAAGCTGTCATGCCACATTTGCAGGTAACCATGAAAGTGAAGCGGAGCAAAACCTTTGTCACTGTTATGAAATCCTGAACCCTATCAGTCCCCTCACCCTCTAGACTAGGGAAACCTGAGCCACACTCAAGGCCATCTCTACCTATCTCTAAGTAGGTGGAACACACAAAAGCTGCTTGCCTGGTGTTGAAAATAACCCTGAATAGGCAACAACCATTCACAGCAAGAACAGCAATGGGCTGGACTCTCTTTGGGACCCGTGACTGCTCCCTGGCCTACTGGAGGCTCAAGTGGGCCTTGGCCTCTGCTGTGTGTCTGAGCAGAGGAGGCTGAGGCCTTGCTTTCATGCTGAAGTTTGGCACATGAATGATAAAGCTTATGAGCATTTTCAGAGGCCATGTGTCATCAACCACATATGATTTTCAATCTAATTTACCATAAGCTGTACTACAAGATTCTTTCCCAACCTCAGTGCCTTAAAATGGACAAAAGTGTTCCCTTCTGTCTTTCTTTGCCAAAGAATATCAGGGAGAGGCCACTGTTGGTGCAGTCCTATTCTCTGCCAAAGGGATGACAAAGTGTTGTAAGCTTATCTCCCAGTTCTTTTTAAGACCAGAATCAATGCAGACAAAGGCAAGAGGGGGCCCTTTGTGACCCACTCTCATGTTTTCTTATTCCTCTGTATTGGTTTTTTATTTGAGGTCATGAGGATTTGAAATCCTCTAAGCAGAGGTAGAAAAATTAAAAGCATGTTAAAAGTGGCTCAGACCTAAGGAAAACAAAAATTACAAGTTGTGGTTAAATTCTCACAAGCCATGTTATCCAAAGACCTTACTATATTTTCAAGTACAGAATCACGTCTGACACATAGATGTTCAAAAGTATTTCTTTCATTTAATGCACCACAAAAGCAATATGTCACAGTGAAATGAAAAGATATCTGAGAAAGGTTTTCTTCCATGCAGAGACACAAGCAGAGAAATGGACAAGACAAAGCTTTTAAGTGGGCTCCACTGGGTGCCCAGCCTGGCTGAAGGAGTGCCAACAAAACCTCAGATGGCCCTATCAGCATGTTGACATTCAGTGACTTTTCACACTTCAAAATCTATGACAAGCTTATCTCATTCAAACTACTACAATCCTCAAAACCAACAAAACTCTCAGGACAGGTGGCTAAGAAGGAACAAAATGTTTTAAATCCACAATGAACGTGAGAAAATGGAAGTCAAAATAAATAAATAAAAAGATATTTGAACTTGAATATATAGTTCTTTGCAGACTTTGCAATCATTCTACATCACTTCACATCGGGATGCTAGGGAAATAAAGATGGCCTCAGAGAGTACACGAGGAAACTAAGACCAGGTCTAGGGCTTCTGTCCAAATGTCAGGTCCTTAGATCTAGAAGGAACCCTCAGATACCTCCCCTTCCAAATTCTAAGTAGCATCCAGAAATGCTCTAAGGCAATGTTTAACACCTATAGTCCATGGGCCAAATCCAGCCTACTGCCTGTTTTAACATGGCCTACAAGCTAAGAATGATTTTTAAAATCAAAAGAGTATTATATCAAAAGTAAAAATAACATTTAAATGTTTCAGTGTTGATAAATAAAGTTTTATTGGAACATGGCACCACTTGTTCATTTATATGTTGTTTGTGGTTGAGTTTCAGTTACAATGGCACAGTTTAGTAGTTGCAACAGTTCACCGCCCACAAGCCTAAGATATTCACTATCTGGCTGTGAATAAAAAAAGTTCCCCATCTCTCTCTAAGATCACAGGGCGGAAAGAGTAAAGAACAGGGAACATTCTGGGTATCACTTCCCAGGACCATGAGGAAAGAGACCAATTTTCCCTATTAAAGATTCCCTCACCAAAGCAAGAACCTGAATACCATGGTGCTCCTGGATACTAAGGCCTAAGACAAATGACTCTGTCATAGGATTCTGACCCCACTGTTCATTTCCAAGGTTGTGCAGTCATTACAGTAAATGATCTGCACATTTTAAGCTCCTGCACTCAGGCCTCCTCTATTATGTCATGGTAAATAATATGCTGTAATCACACAAATGTGTCACTACATCAGCTAAACACTGAGGAGGAAAAAAGAAGCAAACAGTCTCCCAGTTTGAGGCACAGGGCTGAGTAATCTGTCAGACATTCCACACATCCCTCAGATCAGACCTCTGGACTTACCTCATTGATTAAAGAACCTTCCCAAGATGCAAATTATTTGGACTGAATTTAACCTCACCCTCTTTGTATAATGTTCAGATCAAGTGTCAAGCAAGTCTGGATCTCGGGAGAGTTGGCATTTATCTACTGTGTCCCAGAGAGCTTGACACCCAAGCACTCAGTGCCTCTCAGAGCTCAGAGAATGTTCCTCCATTTGAGGGGACAGTGGGAAGACAATGCGGGATTGTTGGCCAACAGCAAGTCTGATTCAACTCTTTGTTAAAATGAATCGGAAAAGCTGCTGCATCTGTGTGTGCTGGGAAGTCAACACAATTACCATTGTTTATAGCCCTGTTTGTTGTGGCTGCTCCATGTGCACAGATTTGGCAAGGGGGGAGATTTCCATATTAAAGTCTCTGTTCTGAGTGTTTAGTGTTTAAATCTCCAGTTACATAAATCTTTGCCTACCACACTCCTGGACTTGACAGCCCAGCTTGGAGTGATCTGGAGATGGGGTAGCACATAGAGTGGCCAGTGCCTTGAGTGTGAGAATGAACAGTCATCTTGAAATGAAGGGAAAAGGCCAAAGGAGCACTTGGACATGGAGGACACATGCCAACACAGTTCTAGCTTACAGCATGAATTCTTCCAAGAAAAAGGATTCCAAAAAATCCAGTCTGCACTTTGGAAATGCTTCACTATTCTAAGTTTCAAATAAAAAGTTCTGAATCTCTTTGGGAAGGAAGGAAGGGAGGGACAAGGGGAGCGAGGAAACAAGTGAGTGCAGTTTTTTTTGGTATGCCAAATGGGCTAGGAGAGGGGGGTGGCATCCATTTTGTAGCATACACCCATACATAACTAGCAAACACTCCTAGTTATTCCATCAAACACTAATCTGGGCACTGCTATGAAGGCATTTGCAGACTGAATTAAAATCCCTAATTCATTGACTTTCTGATTATCTTGGCAGGCCTGGTTTAATCAGTGGCAGCCCTGTGATAAAGCTTCACGCCCTCCCTGAGCCATCTTCCAAGTTGCATCTGAACTACCATTGTTAGGCTTGCTCAGGATCTTCCCTCCCTGCCTACCTATAACAGCTTCCAACTGTGTCTGGGGGATTCCAACCTGCTCTTCATCTTCCCCCTGTCAGACTGACTGCCCAGGGATTTCAGTTTGCACAGTCCTTTAAACCAATCCCTTCTAGTAACATCTAGCTCCCACCAGTTCTGCTTTCCACTACACCAAACCTGACCCAGACGCAGGGCAAGCTAGTCTGGCCGTGCAAATCAGCACCAGATCACTGGCCCGTGGCATTATAAAGTTCACCAGCCAAATTGTTTCTTTTTTCCACCTCTACCCGATCTAAGGGACATAACACTTTTCTGTCAAAATCATGGTTCGATCAGGCTACTCTTCTCAGAAAGGCAGTTGGGAGGGAACTGCAGCAGAAACTGGATATTCTCAGAGGTTCTGCTATCTTCCTTCCACCTCAGCTGAGACTCTGTGCAACAAAGTGCCTCTGTGTGGGGCAGGCACAGATACTTGGCTCTCATTTCTTTCCTTGATATTGTATCTACCCAAAGGTGTATCCAGGTAGGAGAATACCAGAACTGAACCTGCTTATGACTGAGTTGTCAAAGAACCACAAATCTTGATTCAGCACAAGCTTTTCCCTATTCCCCCCTACCACTCCCCACCACCCCTGCCCCAGCAGCAATGTGAATCCTGTGAAGAAGAAGAATTAGGCCTCACCAGGGCATTCTTTGTTTGTTGGTAATGCTTTAAATCTACTTGGGAAGTTATCTGTTGAAAACATTTTTCTGTAGATTTAGCTAACCTGCATGCTACCACTCCCCCTTGGCCTTGGGGCAGAAACAGAGGGTATCCTACACTGTTGGTGGCAATGCAAGCTGGTGCAGCCACTCTGGAAAACAGCATGGAGGTTCCTCAGAAAGTTGAAAATAGAGCTACCCCATGACCCAGCAATTGCACTACTGGATATTTACACCAAAGATACAAATGTAGTGATCCGAAGGGGGCACATGCAACTGAATGTTTATAGCACCAAGTCCACAATAGCTGAACTATGGAAAGAGCCGAGATGTCCATCAACAGATCAAAGGATAAAGATGTGGTGTGTGTGTGTATATATATATATACACACACACGTGTGTTTCTACCTTCATAGTGTGTTCATAGTATACAATGGAATACTATGCAGCCATTAAAAGAAATAAAATCTTGCTATTTTCAACGACGTGGATGGAACTAGAGGGTATTATGCTGAGTGAAATAAGTCGACCAGAGAAAGACAATTATCATATGCTCTCCCTGATATGAGGAATTTGAGAGGCAAAGTGGGGGGTCTGGGGGTAGGGAAGGAAAAAATGAAACAAGATGGGATCGGGAGGGAAACAAACCATAAGAGACTCCTAATCTCATAAACACACTGAGGGTTGCTGGGGGGAGACAGGGTAGGGAGAGGGTGGTTGGGTTATGGACATTGGAGAGGGTATGTGCTATGGTGAGTGCTGTGAAGTGTGTAAACCTGATAATTCACCGACCTGACCCCTGGGGCAAATAATACATTATATACTAATAATAATAATTAAATAAATCGAAAAAAGAAAAAGAAACAGAGGAGAGTAAAGGTTTGCATGGTAAGCTAGGGGACCGTCTGGCCTTCAACACCAGTCCATCTCAGGAGCCTCAGGTTCCCTAGGGAAGGACGCAGAGGACCTCTCAGTGGTAGAAGAGGAGTGGGATAAAAGAAGGGAGAGGGATGGCAAGGGATGGAAAAGAGCCCCACTTCTTTCAGCTCCCCCATCCGATTTCCAGTAGGCCCATCCAGGGGGGCTTCAGAATCCAGGTGTGGGCCTCTGAAGGTAGAAACTCTTACGTTTGGTTTTATGTTTATGGCAGGTACAGTCAGAGCAGCAGGCCCTTGGAAACACAGTTTAGGGGTTCTGCTTACTTTATGTCTGAAAAGACCAAGAATAATTTGACACACAAGTACTGTGTGGTTTGTTTTTGTTTTTGTTTTTTTTAAAGATTTTTTTTTATTTATTTACTTGACAGAAATCACAAGTAGACGGAGAGGCAGGCAGAGAGAGAGAGAGAGGGAAGCAGGCTCCCCGCCGAGCAGAAAGACCGATGCGGAACTCAATCCCAGGACCCTGAGATCACGACCCGAGCCGAAGGCAGCGGCTCAACCCACTGAGCCACCCAGGCGCCCAAGTACTGTGTTTTTTAATGATACCTTCATTTAAAATCTTATGTGGAGTAAGACCCAGGGCACACAGTTCCAATCAAAATCCATTAATCTTGTCGTTCTGCATCAAAGCACAGGATTGGAAGTGACAGACTGATCACTGAAAATATTTGTTCCTCCTTCCGAGTCAAGCTCGTGTGGACACCAATGGGGTAAACGTGCTGCCCTGCTCAGTAATATTGCAGAAACAATATTTTTATATTTTCTTTGTGAAAATGCTTTCTTTTATAGAATCTTTATCTTTAACAAAAACTATTTCTTTTGGGATAAGACTATAGGATAATATCAATTTATAATTGAGAACAAACTTTTGGCAAAGAGTGAAGATTTTTGCTTGGCTGGATCAAGTTACTGGAAAGTTTAAAAAAGGAAAGAAAGAAAACATCTGAGACAAGGCACTCTTTTGTGTTTAGTTGATTCAAAATCAACTTTATATCAAAGGAGGGAGAAATGAAACTGATCATGTTAATACAATTCCTGACAGGAAAGAGAGCATTTTTACCAATTAAAAGTGTATTTGTAAACAGATATTTTCTCTGCTTCACACACACACACAGCTTATGTGTCAGTTTCACCAAAAATGACGAAAGTACTATGTTCAGACAACCAGGCTTTTACATCTTTCAAAACAAAAAAAAAATTAACACAATTACAAAAATAACTGCTAAGCCTATTAATCCCAATCAAGTTTATGAATGCTCCAATAAAGTAGGCATTATGTCTGATTAATATATTTGTGAACCAAAAACTGAGACACAGTGTCTGACATGTGGAATTTGCAGAAAAAGGATGCCAGTCACAAGTAATTCTGGACACGTGGTTGCTGTAAGGATCCCACATGTGAAATAGCACCAATTTTTAAAATTTTTCACTTGTAAAAATTGTGTTCTACTTAGTCCTTATACCATGCCATCCTCAAGGACCATGCAGCAGAGTTCAATATGTGTGGAAGGCACTTTATGGTTTACAAAATATTTTTACATTTCTTATTTCATTTAATCATCAGGAGGACCTTGAGGGGGACTTGGGTGGCTCAGTCAGTTAACCAGTTGACTCTCAATTTCAGCTCAGATCATGATCTCAGGGGGGTGAGAGGGAGCCCAATGTCCAGCTCCCTACTGAGCACACAATCTGCTTGATATTGTCTCTGTCCCTCTTTCTGCCCCTCACCCTCATGCTCATTCACACAGGCACTCTCTCTAAAAAGAAATCATCTCTGACTTTCTCCTCGTTCATGCTCTCTCTCACTGTCTCTCTCTCAATAAAAAAAAAATTTTTTTAAATAAAATAAAATAAATAAAGAGGCACCTGGATGGCTCAGGTGGTTAAGTGTCTGCCTTGGCCTTGAGTCATGATCCCAGGGTCCTGTGATCAAGCCCTGTGTCAGGCTTCCTGCTCATCCAGGAGTCTCCTTCTCCCTCTGCACTCCCCCACCCCCCATTTGTGAGTGCACTCTTTCTCTCTCTCCCTATCTCAGGTAAATAAAATCTTTTTTAAAAAAATAAGTAAATAAATCTTTTTTTAAAAAAGTACTTTGAAATGAAAGCAAAGAAGCTGTTATGACTATACCCATTCTATTGGAAGTACTATTAAATTACCCATTTTGTCGTAACAGGAAAAAGGACTGGATGTGAAAGGTCACATAAACAGCAAGGGGCTGAGCTAAAATGCCAACACTCACTGATTACCAAATTGATTCAAGGAATCGCTCTCTGTTACCTATGTTATTGGCAAAGATAAAAACTGAAACACTTTGCTGATGTGGTTGTATGTGCAATCCCAGGTACTTTGGCTCTGAGCACACACTGGGACAAGCTCTCTGTGAAAGAATTTGGCAGTATACATGACAAATCTTTAAATCATTCCAATTTTCCCCAAAACCCCAACTCTAGGAGGCTTCCCTAAAGGAAATCCCATGTCCAGCAATGGTGGACTGACTAAATTATTTTGCATCCATACAACAGAATACTCTATTGCCATTAATAACTTCAAACGATATTTAAAGACAGAAAAAAATCTTGATAAAATATGAAGTGACAAAATAGGATAAGAACCTTGAAGAATGCTTTTCTGAAAAACTGGAAACAAGGCAATACAGCAAAATGTTAGCAGTAATGTTCTTTGGGCAACATGTTATGGTGACTTTTATTTCCCTTTATGCTCTTCTTTATTTTCCAGATTTTCCTATGATCCGAAAATAGTCCCCCCCCCCCACTGAAATAAGGAAGATGCCTAGGCCTTACCTCTAGAGTCTCAAATACCAAAAATTTTCAGTAAGTGAAATCATGGCAATAAGGATGTTCTATGATGAGAACTGGCCCAGATGACATGAGGTTCAGAGGCCATGCAGGGAACATTGGGGCCTCAGGGCACTGGGTGGTAAGGAGGGACTGCAGGATGGGCATGATCAGGCCAGGGAGAGGAAGGAGAAGGGACTCAGTGCTCCATTTGCCTCCAGCCTAGCAGAGTACATGGGGTTATGGAAATGCAGATAGAGGCAATGATGGAATAAGCCAAGCCGGAGGAAGCTATATTATCTCTAGGCTTCCCTGAGCCTGAGACAACATACCCTATAGACATTATCAAGTCATCTCCCCCCCCCCCAAAAAAAAGTATAGGAGTTGGGTAGTAAAGAAATGGTAGGGAAAGACCCTGAAAAGAAGTTAATTACAAGTACTTTTACCTACCTCCTTTCCTTCTTCCTTGTGCTTGCAAGGCAGAAGTGATGGATGGAGCGCCAACAGCCATCTCCTGACAGTGAGGTGACCTTGAATACAAAAGGCATGCAAAAAGACAGAAGAAGCCTGGGTTCCTAATGATGATGGAATCACTATACTAGTCCTGGACTGCTTGGTTCTGTTTTACATAAAAGGGACAAAAAGAGTCTTATTTTTTTTAAGCCAGCATTATTTTGACTCTGTTAATAGCAGTCAAAAGCAATACCTAAATGACTCAATGATCTACTTAACTTTATAAAATGATACTGAAAGCTACAGATTTAAAAATGAAAAATTGTTGATAGCTTGATTTTTACCTTGGTTTAACTTTCTGAGAAGAATTTGCAGATCTCATAGATGAATTCTATTACCTTAATTCACTAATGTTTGCTCTTTCTTTCAGTTAAACTGTAAATGGATAGAAATGTACAAGTTATAAGTCACACTACTCTATGTGCCCAGAACTGTAGGAAAATAGTATCCATCCCTGTTACTTATTCCAAATCAGGATTAAGTTACTTTAGCTACCAAATTACTAACTGCCTGTCCTCTTATATTAATACTCAATGAACTCAAAGAGCATCAAAACACCTGTGAAGGGGAGACAAGATGGCAGGGAAGTAGGAGGAGGCACCGTTTCAACCTGTACCCTAAAGTGAGCTGATTACCCACCAAAGAACTCCAATCACCCATGAAATCAGCCTGAGATCAGAATTATACACATCTAGATCTCTACAGGGGCAGAAGACGCCAGTGGGCAGGTAAAGCAGAGTGGGAACATGGGACTGATATCGGAAGATAAACAAAAGAGGGAGGGAGCCACCAGAGGCAACCGATTGGAAAATAATACCCCAATACGAGAGTGCCCTGCGTCTAGGGACCAGCATTAACTCAGAGTCGGCTTGAAAGCACTCAAAAAGAGCAAAGAATCGCAGGGGGGAAATTGTGGGAATTGGGGCTGTTAGGGACAGGGGCTTAAGTCCCTAGACCCAGGACAGCCTCCCCTGATGCTGAGCCAGAGAGAGTGCAGCGGAGAAACCAGGTCTGGTTCCCTGAGTCTCCAGTGCACCCAAGAACGCATGGGGTCTGGCTCCTATGAAGGGCTGGGAGCCTCGCCAGACAGCAGAATGCCGGGCCATGCTAACAGAGCCTGAGACACACGCACCCCACACCCTCCCCTGAGAGAAGTGCATGCAGGCACCAGCCTGGCTCTCTTAGACCCGCACCGTGCTATCAGAGCCTGAGACGAGCACGCCCCTCACTCTCCCCTGGGAGAGGTGCGCGCAGGCCCCAGCCTGGTGCTCTCTGACCTGAAAGACTAGGCACTCCCAGCCTGAACCAGCGGGAACATCACAGTGTGCGATCGCTGCTTGGAACCTCTCTGGTGGTCTGGAGCTACCCAGACAGATAGCCACCGCTGCCGTGGTTTGGGGTACAAGCAGGAGATCCTGCGTCTCCAGGGACTGCGACTCGGAACATGCTCTGCCCGCAGCCAAGGGGGAAATTATGTGCTCTGGAGCACTCACAGGGGAGCAGACTGAGGCTTCTCTCTGAGAGGGAGGTCAGGGTGCAGTTTGCTTTCCCCTAAACCTCCAAAAACCATCAAAAGCTGTCAAGGTGAGAAAAAACAAATGAACAAACATAAAAACCTCCAAAGAAAAGAAGCCTGAAAAACCAATTTCCTCAGAGCCCACCCCCTTGAGGGGGGCAGGAGGACTTAACTCAGGGAACATCACTGACTGGAAATCCACGTGGCAGGACCCTCCCCCAGAAAACCAACCAGGAAAAAAAAAAAAAAAAGACGACAAGAGAACAACCACCACTACTTCATAGGTACAACTTTCATTTTTAACTCATTCCCACTATTCTGGTTCTTTTTATATATATATATATAGATAGATAGATAATTTTTTAACCTATTTACCATCACAGTGAGATGTCCAGTACATCAAATTCCATAATAACCTTCTAACCTGAACTTTTTGATACATACACCCGTGTTTTTCTTTTGCTTTTATATTTTTTTAATTTTTGTTAAAATTTTAGTGTAGTTTGGTCTAGTTTATTCTTTTTTTATTTTTATTTTCTAATAGTCATATAGAGTTAAACTTCAAGGTAATCCCCTTTCCCCAATCAATGCTACCCCTAACGGTAAATGATTTTTAATCCCCCTTTATCTTAGGAAAGTTGAATCCTTTAACAAAGATCTCAAGATACATCCAGGAAGAATCAAAATAATCTTCCTCCCCCACACTGAGAATTTATAACCACTCTCCCATCTTTTTCTTCCACCAGTGTTTCTGTGTATTTGTGTTTGTCCTGATAGTATATAAGTCTTATACTTGGGGTTGTTTTTGATGAGGTTCTTCCTTTTTTTGCTTTTATATATATATATTTTTCTCTTGTCATATACTTTTATCAGTCTTTCTGTTTGTTTGTATTTGTTTGTACACTTCATAAATCTTACCTTGGGGCCCATTTGGGCTGAGCCTTCTCTTTTATCTTCCCTTTTTTTCCTCTCTCTCTCTCTCTCTCTCTCTCTTTTTTCTTTTTCTTTTCTTCTTTCTCTCGTTTGGATGGAGAATCCTGATTGGTCAGAAGCATTCCAGGGTGCACATTGACTCCACCACGGTGGATACATCCAGCTACATCCGTTCAGTCATCTCTCACCAAAGTTACTAGTAGGAAGAATGCCCAACAGAAGAAAAATACAGAGGATGGGCCTTATACAACAGAGCTAATAGCTATCGACATAGACAATATGTCAGAAAGGGAATTCAGGCTAACAATTATCCAGGCAATAGCTCGGTTGGAGAAAGCCATGGATGACCAAATGGAACTGATTAGGGCAGAACTGAGAGCCACCAAAGATGATGTTCACAATGTTAGGGCAGAACTGAAAGCCACCAGAGATGATGTTCAAAATGCTCTCAATGAGTTCCAATCTAATCTAAATTCTCTAAAAGCTAGGGTAACTGAGACAGAAGATAGAATTAGTGATCTGGAGGACAAACAGAGAGAAAGGATCAGGAGGAAGCCTGGAACAAACAGCTTAGAAGCCACAAAAACAGAATCAGGGAAATAAATGAGGCCATGAAACATTCCAACATCAGAATTATTGGGATCCCTGAAGGGGAGGAGAAAAAAAGAAGTCTAGAAGACTCCAATCTCATGAATGGAACCAGCATTCATGTGCTAGAGGCAGAACAGTTTCCCCCCAAGATTATAGATTCTCGAAAGTCCTCAAGACACCTAATAGTAAGAATGAAGAATTATAATTGTAGGCAGACTCTCTTGAAAGCAGCTAGGACAAAGAAGCTCCTTATGTACAGAGTAAAGCCCATCAGAATAATGTCAGACCTGTCCACAGAGACCTGGCAAGCCAGAAAGGGCTGGAAAGATATATTCAGGGCACTTAATGAGAAGAACGTGCAGACAAGAATACTTATTCAGCAAGACTGACATTGAAAATGGATGGAGAGATAAAGAGTTTCCAAGACCGGCAAGGCTTAAAAGACTATGCAATCACCAAGCCGACACTGCCGGAAATATTAAGGGGGGGTTCTATAAAAGAGAAAAAATCCTAAAAATATCATTGAACAGAATAGAGACAATCTACAGAAAGAAAGACTTCAAAGGTAACACGATGTCAATAAAAATGTATCTATCAATAATCACTCTCAATGTGAATGGCCTAAATGCGCCAATAAAACAACACAGGGTTGCAGATTGGATAAAACGACAGGACCCATCCATATGCTGTCTACAAGAGACCCATTGTGAACCTAAAGATACACCACGACTGAAAGTGAAAGGATGGAGAAGCATCTTTCATGCCAATGGGCCTCAAAAGAAGGACGGGGTAGCGATTCTCATATCAGATAAATTAGATTTTAAAATAAAGACTGTAGTCAGAGATACAGAAGGATACTACATCATTATTAAAGGGACTATCCACCAAGATAATCTAACAATTGTAAATATCTATGCCCCCAGTATGGGAGCAGCCAATTACATAAGAAAACTATTAATCAAGATAAAAGAATCATACTAATATGAATACAATAATAGTAGGAGATCTTAACGCGCCTCTCTCAGTAATAGGCAGATCATCCAAGCAGAAAATCAATAAAGAAACAAGAGCATTGATGACACATTGGACCAGATGGACCTCATATATATATACAGAACATTACACCCTAAAACAACAGAATACTCATTCTTCTCAAGTGCACATGGAACCTTCTCCAGAGTAGACCACATACTGGGTCACAAATCAGGACTCAACTGATGCCAAAAGACTGAGATTACTCCCTGCATAGTCTCAGATCACAATGCTTTGAAACTGGAGCTCAATCACAAGGAAAATTTCAGAAGGAACTCAAACACCTGGAAGCTAAAGACCACCTTGCTTAAGAATGCTTGGGTCAACCAGGATATCAAAGAAGAACTTAAACAATTCATGGAAACCAATGAGAATGAAGACACTTCAGTCCAAAACCTATGGAATACAGCAAAGGTGGTCCTAAGGGGGAAATACATAGCCATCCAAGCCTCCCTCAAAAAAAAAAAAAAAAAAAAACTGAAAAATCCAGAATACACCAGCTGTCTTTCCACCTTACAGAAGTGGAGAATCAACAACAAATCAAACCAACTCCACACATAAGAAGGGAAATAATCAAGATTAGAGCAGAGATAAATGAGGTAGAAACCAGAGATACAGCAGAACGTATCAATGAAGCTAGAAGCTGGTTTTCTGAAAGAATAAATAAGATCAATAAACCATTGGCCACACTAATGCAAAAGAAAATAGAGAAAGCCCAAATTAATAAAATTATGAATGAATATGGAGAGATCACAACTAACACCAAGGAGGTAGAAACAATCATCAGAAGTTATTATCAACAGTTATATGCCAATAAGCTAGATGAAATGAATGCATTCCTGGAAAACTATAAACTCCCAAAATTGAACCAGGAAGAAACTCATAACCTGAATAGACTGATATCTACTAACGAGACTGAAGCAGTAATCAAAAACTTCCCGAAAAACAAGAGCCCAGGACCTGATCGATTCCCTGGGGAATTCTACCAAACTTTCAAAGAAGAAATGACACCTATTCTCCTGAAGCTGTTTCAAAAAATTGAAGCAGAAGGAAAACTTCCAGACTCTTTCTATGAAGCCAGCATTACCCAAACCAGGCAAAGACCCTACCTAAAAGGAGAATTTCAGACCAATATCACTGATGAATATGGATGCTAAGATTCTCAACAAGATCCTAGCAAACAGGATCCAACAGCACATTAAAAAGATTATCCACCATGACCAGGTGGGATTCATCTCTGGGTTACAAGGATGGTTCAACATCCACAAATCAATCAATGCAAGAGAACAAATCAATAAGAGAAGAGAGAAGAACCACATGGTTCTCTCAACTGATGCAGAAAAAGCATTTGACAAAATCCAGCATCTGTTCCTGATTAAAACGCTTCAAAGTATAGGGATAGAGGGAACATTCCTGAACTTCATAAAATCTATCTATGAAAGACCCACAGCAAGTATCATCCTCAATGGGAAAAAGCTTGCAGCCTTCCCGTTGAGATCAGGAACACAACAAGGATGCTCACTCTCACCACTCTTGTTCAACATAATATTAGAAGTCCTAGCAACAGCAATCAGACAACAAAGAGAAATAAAAGGTATCCAAATTGGCGATGAATAAGTCAAACTCTCTCTCTTCGCAGATAACATGATTCTTTATATGGAAAACCCAAAAGACTCCACCCCCAAACTACTAGAACTCATACAGCAATTCAGTAATGTGGCAGGATACAAAGTCAATGTACAGAAATCAGTGGCTTTCTTATACACTAATAATGAAAATACAGAAAGGGAAATTAGAGAATCGATTCCATTTACTATAGCACCAAGAACCATAAGATACCTGGGAATAAACCTAACCAAAGAGGTAAAGGATCTGTACTCGAGGAACTACAGAACACTCATGAAAGAAACTGAAGAAGACACAAAAAGATGGAAGACCATTCCATACTCTTGGATCAGCAGCTCAGGGTCCTGGGATCTAGCTCTGCGTCAGGCTCCCCTGCTCAATGGGGAGTCTGCTTCTCCCTCTCCTTCTGCTCCTTCCCCAGCTCATGTCCTCTCTCTGTCATTCTCTCTCTTAAGTAAATTTTAAAAATGTTTAAAAGCAGATTTATAAAAAGAATAGCTAGACTAAATGATAAAATATAAGAATAATAATTATTAAAAAAAAAAAAAACCTTTTCAGGTTATAGAAGAGGACCAGCTGCTGGTGTGACTGACTGCCCATGGGTCTAAACCATTGGGGCCTCACTTCTGTTTATAACAGCCCCCTTCGCACCAGTTCACAAATCCTCCATTCATACCACCTCACACACCATCTTGGGTGAGCCAACTGGGGACTGCAAGGACTATAAACAGAGGACATAATAAACAAGATCACAGGCACTGCCAGGTACAGGACTTAAGGCAGAACAGTTCATATACACTGGGCTCCTAATCTAATCTTACCCTCACTTGAGTTTCTTTCACCCCCACAATGTTTTGTAACAGGGAGTTTCAAACCAGTGTGGGGGAAAAACAAAAGTGACAAGTTTTTGTGGGGTACACTTCCAGTTGAAAGGAAGCCACTGTACACTCACACAAAGGATGAGAGATGGAGCCCTCCCCAGGGAGCCACATCAAGGATGCTTCCCAAACAACTGCACACATCAAGGTGTCTGTGCTGTTTATGACATTAGGTAACAAAGTTGAGAGGAACAAAGAATCACTTCAATTACACTTGAATTTCAGCTCAGAAACTTAATCTGAGCAAAACTAAAAGCCCATTCACACCATGGAGAGCAGTGACTTTGGACTGGTAGGGTGCAAAGAATCAAGATTCCAGCATCTGAAGGCTTGGACATGAATCTCCACAATTTTCTTATTCAACCTTATGTTAGTTACTTAACCTCCTTGAGTTTCAGCTTCTTCATCAGGAAATTATGTTGATAATGCATTTATTCCAGGATGAGGTGAAAAACAATGACCTATAGGAGCTCAGTATATCCTGATTCCTTTGTCATTTCTCTATATTCCCATAACCTCAGCCTGTAACCATAACCAAGTAATCAACCTGTAGGGCAAAGCTGGCCTAAAAACATGTTTTTGCTGCAAACTGTGTATGTGTGTGTTTTTAAGGCACCAGGATTAAATTCTTTTTCAGTTTTTATTGAAAGTTCAGTTAGCTAACACACAGTGTTTCAGGTGTATAACGTAGTAATTCAATACTTACATACAACACCCAGTGCTCATCACAAACACCATCCTTAATCCCCATCACCTATTTCACCCATTTCCCCCGCCTTTTCTGGTAACCATCAGTTTGTTCTCTGTAGTGAAGACTCTGTTCCTCGGCTTACCTCTTTTTCCTCCCATGATCATTTGTTTTGTTTCTTAAATTCCACATATGAGTGAAATCATATGGCATTTGTCTCTCTCTGACTGACTTATTTTGCTTAGCATAATGCTCTATAGCTCCATTCACATCATTGCAAAGGAAAAAATTTCATTCTTTTGATGGCTGAGTAAAGTGCACACACACATGCAGCACTTCTTCTTTATTCATTTATCAGTCAAAGGACATTTGGGCTCTTTCCATAATTTGGTTATTATTGATAATCTGCTATATAAGTATAGAGGTGCATGTATCCCTTTGAATTAGTATTTTTTTGTCCTTTGAGTAAATACCCAGTAGTGCAATTGCTGGATCATGGGGTCATTCTAACTTTTTGAAGAGCCTCCATACTGTTTTCTAGATCAAGACAATATGGTATTGGCACAAGAACAGACACAGAGATCAATAAAACAGAAAACCCAGAAATGAACCCACAACTAAATATTTTTCTAAAACTACTATTTCAGTTTATCTTGAAAAACTGTAATGGTAACACTGGGCCTGCATTCCTCCATGGCCACATGACTGCTGGAGTTGATTGTTTATACAGGGCCTTTACTACACAGCTCATTGACTTCCTAACCCAACCATGTTCATTGCCATGAGTTAACTGCCTGACAACACAAACATCTGAATCTGCCAGAAGTGGTAGCAATCACAAAGGTGTCATCTCAAACGACCATCCTTGCTGCCCTCTACCACATCACAGGCTCCTTTGGTACCCTAGGACAGTCATGAAGTTAAACATGCCTTTTGAGCTTATTCTACTTACTGATGGATCAAAAGACTGCAAGTGAAATGGAAAGTTTAGTCAATGACATGAAACCAAGTCATGAGGGAGGGAGGCCAAGGAGACACAGTCAGAGAGACAGAGAGACAGACACAAACACACACACACTCCCAACCTATGATGAACTGACCAGATTCGTGAAGTTCATTTGTTCCCCTTTAAAAATTCAATAAAATGAATTTGTGGGAATATACAAAAGTATAAATCATGCACTTTAATTCTACAAGTGTTAATGAATGTTTAAATGTATTTCTTTATTCTAAGATAATTTGAATCAGCTTACTCTTACATGTAAAGTCAAATATTAAATTAATTATCAAATAACTAGCTAATGGGAACAAACTGAGGAAAGCATGGAGAAACAGGCACTCTCATATTGCAAATCAGAATACAATATGGTACAATACCTACAAAGGGGAATTTGGGAATACCTACTAAAACTCGAAACGAATTTACCATTCAGACCCCAAAGAACCCACTTCTAGGAATCTATTTTGATAATACCCCTGTGTGAGTGGGAAATAACATATGCATAGGTGTATTAAGTATCTGTTGTTGCATTATAAATATGGCAACCAACCATCCTGGTTTGTACAGGACTGTGGGGTTTACTGAAACTCAGAACTTTCAGCACTAAAACTAAAACAGACCCACAAAAATGGACTGCTGGTAATCCTAGAAACAAACTACTCTAAAATTTAGAAAACATAGGCAATAAGCTCCTTGACAAAGGTCTTGGCAATAATTTTTTTAATCTAACACCAAAAGCAAAAGTAACAAAAGCAAAAATAAACAAGTAAGACTACATCACATCATCTTCTGCACAGCAAAAGAAACCAACCACAAAATTAAAAGGCAACCTACCAAATAAGAGAAAATATTTGTGAATCATATATCTTATAAGGGATTAATACCCAATCCAAAACATATAAATTCATACAATTCTATAGAAAAAAACACAAAAAATTTAATTAAAAAATGAGAAGATCTGAATAGACATATTCCCAAAGAAGACAGAGAAATGGCCAACAGACATATGAAAAGATGCTCAACATTATTAACCATCAGGGAACGCAAACCAAAACCACCATGAGATATCACCTTGCACCATGGCTATCCTCAGAAAGAAAGAAAGAAAGAAAGAAATATCAAGCACTGGTGAGACTGTGGAGGAAGGGGAACACTTGTACAATACTGATGGGAATGCAAACTGGTGCAGCCACTGTGGAAAACAGTATACAGGCTCCTCAAAAAATTAAAAATAGAACTAGCATATGATCCAACAATTCCACTTCTAAGTATGTGTCCAAAGGAAAAAAAAAAAAAAAAACACAAACTCAAAAAAAAATAGCTGCACCAACCCCCACATGTGCAATGCAGCATTATTTACAACAGTCGAGACATGGATAAATAAAGAAAACATGGTATATATATACAATACAAGATTACTCAGCCATGTGGTTCTTCTCTCTTCTCTTATAAATTTGTTCTATCACATTGATTGATTTGCGAATGTTGAACCATCCTTGTAGCCCAGGGATGAATCCCACCTGGTCATGGTGGATAATCTTTTTAATGTGCTGTTGGATCCTGTTTGCTAGGATCTTGTTGAGAATCTTAGCATCCATATTCATCAGTGATATTGGTCTGAAATCCTCCTTTTTGGTATGGTCTTTGCCTAGTTTGGGGATCAGGGTAATGCTGGCTTCATAGAAAGGGTCTGGAAGTTTTCCTTCTGCTTCAATTTTTTGAAACAGCTTCAGGAGAATAGGCGTTATTTCTTCTTTGAAAGTTTGGTAGAATTCCCCAGGGAATCCATCAGGTCCTGGGCTCTTGAAAAAATGGGCAGAAGATATGAACAGACACTTCTCCAATGAAGACATACAAATGACTATCAGACACATGAAAAAATGATCATCATCACTAGCCATCAGCAAGATTCAAATTAAAACCACATTGAGATATCACCTTATACCAGTTAGAATGGCAAAAATTAGCAAGACAGGAAACAACATGTGTTGGAGAGGATGTGGAGAAAGGGGAACCCTCTTACACTGTTGGTGGGAATGCAAGTTGGTGCAGCCACTTTGGAGAACGGTGTGGGAGATTCCTCAAGAAATTAAAAACAGAGCTTCCCTATGACCCTTCAATTGCACTCCTGGGTATTTACCCCAAAGATACAGATGAAGTGAAAAGAAGGGCCATCTGTACCCCAATGTTTATAGCAGCAATGGGCATGGTCGCCAAACTGTGGAAAGAACCAAGATGCCCTTCAACGGACGAATGGATAAGGACGATGTGGTCCATATACACTATGGAGTATTATGCCTCCATCAGAAAGGACGAATACCCAACTTTTGTAGCAACATGGATGGGACTGGAAGAGATTATGCTGAGTGAAATAAGTCAAGCAGAGAGAGCTAATTATCATATGGTTTCACTTATTTGTGGAGCATAACAAATAGCATGGAGGACATGGGGAGATAGAGAGGAGAAGGGAGTTGGGGGAAATCAGAAGGGGAGGTGAATCATGAGAGACTATGGACTCTGAAAAACAATCTGAGGGTTCTGAAGGGGCGGGGAGTAGGAGGTCGGGGTACCAGGTGGTGGGTATTATAGAGGGCACGGATTGCATGGAGCACTAGGTGTGGTGCAAAAATAATGAATACTGTTATGCTGAAAATTAAAAATAAATTAAAAATTTAAAAAAAAAAAAAGAGCTTCCCTATGATCCTGCAATTACACTACTGGGTATTTACCCCAAAGATACAGATGTCGTGAAAAGAAGGGCCATCTGTACCCCAATGTTCATAGCAGCAATGGCCACGGTCGCCAAACTGTGGAAAGAACCAAGATGCCCTTCAACGGAAGAATGGATAAGGACGATGTGGTCCATATACACTATGGAGTATTATGCCTCCATCAGAAAGGATGAATACCCAACTTTTGTAGCAACATGGATGGGACTGGAAGAGATTATGCTGAGTGAAATAAGTCAAGCAGAGACAGTCAATTATCATATGGTTTCACTTAATTGTGGAGCATAATAAATAACATGGAGGACAAGGGGAGATGGAGAGGAGAAGGGAGTTGAGGGAAATTGGAAGGGGAGGTGAACCATGAGAGACTATGGACTCTGAAAAACAATCTGTGGGTTTTGAAGGGTCAGGGGGTAGGAGGTTGGGGGAACAAGGTGGTGGGTATTAGAGAGGGCATGTATTGCATGGAGCACTGGATGTGGTGCAAAAACAATGAATACTGTTAACGCTGAAAAGAAATAAAAATTTTTTTAAAAAATAAACAAAAATAAATTATTAAAAAAAAAAAGATTACTCAGCCACAAAAAAGAATGAAATCTTCCCATTTGCAACAACATGGATAGACCTTGAGGGTATTATGCTAAGTAAAATAAGTCAGAGAGAGACAAACACTGTTGTGTAATCCAAAACAAACAAACAAACAAAAAAAAAAAAAAAAAAATGCACAAATAACAACAAAAAATAAGCTCAGGGAGGAGGAGTCAAGATGGCGGAGAAGTAGCAGGCTGAGACTGCTTCAGCTAGCCGGAGATCAGCTAGATAGCTTATCTAAAGATTGCAAACACCTGAAAATCCATCGGCAGATCGAAGAGAAGAAGAACAGCAATTCTGGAAACAGAAAAACAACCACTTTCTGAAAGGTAGGACCGGCGGAGAAGTGAATCCAAAGCGACGGGAAGATAGACCCCGGGGGGAGGGGCCAGCTCCCGGCAGGCGGCGGAGCAACGGCGCACAAAATCAGGACTTTTAAAAGTCTGTTCCGCTGAGGGACATCGCTCCAGAGGCTAAACCGGGGCAAAGCCCACGCGGGGTCAGCGTGGCCTCAGGTCCTGCAGGGTCACAGAAGGATCGGGGGTGTCTGAGTGTCGCAGAGCTTGCGGGTATAGGAACGGGAAAGCCGGCTACAGAGACAGAGCCGACAGTAAGCTCACAGCTCGGTGTTACCTTGAACCGGTCGCAGGCTCGGTAAGCTCGGAGCGCGGCCGGAGGTCAGGCAGACGGCAGTAACTGGGCGCGGTTCTCTGAGCGCGCACTGAGGAGTGCGGCCCTGGGCTCTCGGCTCCTCCGGGCCGGAGACCAGGAGGCCGCCATTTGTATTCCCGTCCTCTGGAACTCTACGGAAAGCGCTCAGGGAACAAAAGCTCCTGAAAGCAAACCCGAGCGGATTACTCACCCCGGCCCCGGGTAAGGGCTGTGTAATTCCGCCTGGGGCAAAGACACTTGAGAATCACTACAACAGGCCCCTCCCCCAGAAGATCAACAAGAAATCCAGCCGAAACCAAGTTCACCTACCAAGGAGTGCGGTTTCAATACCAAGGAGAGCAGCAGAATTCCAAAGGAGGAGAAAGCCAAGCACGGAACTCATGGCTTTTTTCCTGTGATTTTTTTTAGTCTTGCAGTTATTTAATTTTTTCTTTTTCATTTTTTTTTTCTTTTTCTTGCCTTCGGGTAAAATTTTTTTTTAACTGTTACCTTTTTCTTTTTTAACGATTTTTTAAGTTTATCTAATATATATATATTTTCTTTTTTACATTTTTCTTAGGTGTTTTCTTTTTTTAAAAATTCTTTTCTTTTCTTTTCTTTTTTTTTTCTTTTTTTTTTTTTTTTTTTTTTTTTTTTTTTCTTTCTTCCTTTTTGAACCTCTTTTTATCCCCTTTCTCCCCACTCACGATTTTGGATCTCTTCTAATTTGGTTAAAGCATATTTTCCTGGGGTTGTTGCCACCCTTTTAGTATTTTACTTGCCCCTTCATTTACTCTTATCTGGACAAAATGACAAGACATAAAAATTCAACACAAAAAAAAAGAACAAGAGGCAGTACCGAAGGCTAGGGACCTAATCAATACAGACATCGGTAATATGTCAGATCTAGAGTTCAGAATGACAATTCTCAAGGTACTAGCCGGGCTTGAAAAAGGCATGGAAGATATTAGAGAAACCCTCTCGAGAGATATAAAAGCCCTTTCTGGAGAAATAAAAGAACTAAAATCAAACCAAGTTGAAATCAAAAAAGCTATTAATGAGGTGCAATCAAATGGAGGTTCTCACTGCTAGGATAAATGACGTAGAAGAAAGAATTAGTGATATAGAAGACCAAATGACAGAGAATAAAGAAGCTGAGCAAAAGAGGGACAAACAGCTACTGGACCACGAGGGGAGAATTCGAGAGATAAGTGACACCATAAGACGAAACAACATTAGAATAATTGGGATTCCAGAAGAAGAAGAAAGAGAGAGGGGAGCAGAAGGTATACTGGAGAGAATTATTGGGGAGAATTTCCCCAATATGGCAAAGGGAACGAGCATCAAAATTCAGGAGGTTCAGAGAATGCCCCTCAAAATCAATAAGAATAGGCCCACACCCTGTCACCTAATAGTAAAATTTACAAGTCTCAATGACAAAGAGAAAATCCTGAAAGCAGCCCGGGAAAAGAAGTCTGTAACATACAATGGTAAAAATATTAGATTGGCAGCTGACTTATCCACAGAGACCTGGCAGGCCAGAAAGAGCTGGCATGATATTTTCAGAGCACTAAACGAGAAAAACATGCAGCCAAGAATACTATATCCAGCTAGGCTATCATTGAAAATAGAAGGAGAGATTAAAAGCTTCCAGGACAAACAACAACTGAAAGAATTTGCAAATACCAAACCAGCTCTACAGGAAATATTGAAAGGGGTCCTCTAAGCAAAGAGAGAGCCTACAAGTGGTAGATCAGAAAGGAACAGAGACCATATACAGTAACAGTCACCTTACAGGCAATACAATGGCACTAAATTCATATCTCTCAATAGTTACCCTGAATGTGAATGGGCTAAATGCCCCTGTCAAAAGACACAGGGTATCAGAATGGATAAAAAAAACAAAACCCATCTATATGTTGCCTCCAAGAAACACATTTTAAGCCCGAAGACACCTCCAGATTTAAAGTGAGGGGGTGGAAAAGAATTTACCATGCTAATGGACATCAGAAGAAAGCAGGAGTGGCAATCCTTATATCAGATCAATTAGATTTTAAGCCAAAGACTATAATAAGAGATGAGGAAGGACACTATATCATACTCAAAGGGTCTGTCCAACAAGAAGATTTAACAATTTTAAATATCTATGCCCCCAATGTGGGAGCAGCCAACTATATAAACCAATTAATAACAAAATCAAAGAAACACATCAACAATAATACAATAATAGTAGGGGATTTTAACACTCCCCTCACTGAAATGGACAGGTCATCCAAGCAAAAGATCAGCAAGGAAATAAAGGCCTTAAACGACACACTGGACCAGATGGACATCACAGATCTATTCAGAATATTTCATCCCAAAGCAACAGAATACACATTCTTCTCTAGTGCACATGGAACATTCTCCAGAATAGATCACATCCTCGGTCCTAAATCAGGACTCAACCGGTATCAAAAGATTGGGATCATTCCCTGCATATTTTCAGACCACAATGCTCTAAAGCTAGAACTCAACCACAAAAGGAAGTTTGGAAAGAACCCAAATACATGGAGACTAAACAGTATCCTTCTAAAGAATGAATGGGTCAACCGGGAAATTAAAGAAGAATTGAAAAAAATCATGGAAACAAATGATAATGAAAATACAACGGTTCAAAATCTGTGGGACACAACAAAGGCAGTCCTGAGAGGAAAATATATAGCGGTACAAGCCTTTCTCAAGAAACAAGAAAGGTCTCAGGTACACAACCTAACCCTACACCTAAAGGAGCTGGAGAAAGAACAAGAAAGAAACCCTAAGCCCAGCAGGAGAAGAGAAATCATAAAGATCAGAGCAGAAATCAATGAAATAGAAACCAAAAAAACAATAGAACAATAGAACAAATCATTTCTTTGAAAGAATTAATAAAATTGATAAACCCCTGGCCCGACTTATCAAAAAGAAAAGAGAAAGGACCCAAATAAATAAAATCATGAATGAAAGAGGAGAGATCACAACTAACACCAAAGAAATACAAACTATTATAAGAACATACTATGAGCAACTCTACGGTAATAAATTTGACAATCTGGAAGAAATGGATGCATTCCTAGAAACATATAAACTACCACAAATGAACCAGGAAGAAATAGAAAGCCTGAACAGACCCATAACCAGTAAGGAGATTGAAACAGTCATTAAAAATCTCCAAACAAACAAAAGCCCAGGGCCAGACGGCTTCCCGGGGGAATTCTACCAAACATTAAAAGAAGAACTAATTCCTATTCTCCTGAAACTGTTCCAAAAAATAGAAATGGAAGGAAAACTTCCAAACTCATTTTATGAGGCCAGCATCACCTTGATCCCAAAACCAGACAAGGATCCCACCAAAAAAGAGAGCTATAGACCGATATCCTTGATGAACACAGATGCGAAAATACTCAACAAAATACTAGCCAATAGGATTCAACAGTACATTAAAAGGATTATTCACCACGACCAAGTGGGATTTATTCCAGGGCTGCAAGGTTGGTTCAACATCCGCAAATCAGTCAATGTGATACAACACATCAATAAAAGAAAGAACAAAAACCATATGATACTCTCAATAGATGCTGAAAAAGCATTTGACAAAGTACAACATCCCTTCCTGATCAAAACTCTTCAAAGTGTAGGGATAGAGGGCACATACCTCAATATCATCAAAGCCATCTATGAAAAACCCACCGCAAATATCATTCTCAATGGAGAAAAACTGAAAGCTTTTCCGCTAAGGTCAGGAACACGGCAGGGATGTCCATTATCACCACTGCTATTCAACATAGTACTAGAGGTCCTAGCCTCAGCAATCAGACAACAAAAGGAAATTAAAGGCATCCAAATCGGCAAAGAAGAAGTCAAATTATCACTCTTCGCAGATGATATGATACTCTATGTGGAAAACCCAAAAGACTCCACTCCAAAACAGCTAGAACTTATACAGGAATTCAGTAAAGTGTCAGGATATAAAATCAATGCACAGAAATCAGTTGCATTTCTCTACACCAACAGCAAGACAGAAGAAAGAGATATTAAGGAGTCAATCCCATTTACAATTGCATCCAAAACCATAAGATACCTAGGAATAAACCTAACCAAAGAGACACAGAATCTATACTCAGAAAACTATAAAGTACTCATGAAAGAAATTGAGGAAGACACAAAGAAATGGAAAAATGTTCCATGCTCCTGGATTGGAAGAATAAATATTGTGAAAATGTCTATGCTACCTAAAGCAATCTACACATTTAATGCAATTCCTATCAAAGTACCATCCATCTTTTTCAAAGAAATGGAACATATAATGCTAAAATTTATATGGAACCAGAAAAGACCTCGAATAGCCAAAGGGATATTGAAAAAGAAAGCCAACGTTGGTGGCATCACAATTCCGGACTTCAGGCTCTATTACAAAGCTGTCATCATCAAGACAGCATGGTATTGGCACAAAAACAGACACATAGATCAATGGAACAGAATAGAGAGCCCAGAAATAGACCCTCAAATCTATGGTCAACTAATCTTCGACAAAGCAGGAAAGAATGTCCAATGGAAAAAAGACAGCCTCTTCAATAAATGGTGCTGGGAAAATTGGACAGGCACATGCAGAAAAATGAAATTGGACCATTTCCTTACACCACACACAAAAATAGACTCAAAATGGATGAAGGACCTCAATATACGAAAGGAATCCATCAAAATCCTTGAGGAGAACATGGGCAGCAACCTCTTCGACCTCTGCCGCAGCATCATCTTCCTAGGAACAACGCAAAAGGCAAGGGAAGCAAGGGAAAAAATGAACTACTGGGATTTCATCAAGATCAAAAGCTTTTGCACAGCAAAGGAAACAGTTAACAAAATCAAAAGACAACTGACAGAATGGGAGAAGATATTTGCAAACGACATATCAGATAAAGGACTAGTGTCCAGAATCTATAAAGAACTTAGCAAACTCAACACCCAAAGAACAAATAATCCAATCAAGAAATGGGCAGAGGGCATGAACAGACATTTCTGCAAAGAAGACATCCAGATGGCGAACAGACACATGAAAAAGTGCTCCATATCACTCGGCATCAGGGAAATACAAATCAAAACCACAATGAGATATCACCTCACACCAGTCAGAATGGCTAAAATCAACAAGTCAGGAAATGACAGATGCTGGAGAGGATGCGGAGAAAGGGGAACCCTCCTACACTGTTGGTGGGAATGCAAGCTGGTGCAGCCACTCTGGAAAACAGCATGGAGGTTCCTCAAAATGTTGAAAATAGAACTGCCCTATGACCCAGCAATTGCACTATTGGGTATTTACCCTAAAGATACAAATGTAGTGATCCAAAGGGGCACATGCACCCGAATGTTTATAGCAGCAATGTCCACAATAGCCAAACTATGGAAAGAACCTAGATGTCCATCAACAGATGAATGGATCAAGAAGATGTGGTATATATACACAATGGAATACTATGCAGCCATCAAAAGAAATGAAATCTTGCCATTTGCAACAACATGGATGGAACTAGAGCGTATCATGCTTAGCGAAATAAGTCAAGCAGAGAAAGACAACTATCATATGATCTCCCTGATATGAGGAAGTGGTGATGCAACATGGAGGCTTAAGTGGGTAGAAGAAGAATAAATGAAACAAGATGGGATTGGGAGGGAGACAAACCATAAGTGACTCTTAATCTCACAAAACAAACTGAGGGTTGCCGGGGGGAGGGGGTTTGGGAGAAGGGGGTGGGATTATGGACATTGGGGAGGGTATGTGATTTGGTGAGTGCTGTGAAGTGTGTAAACCTGGTGATTCACAGACCTGTACCCCTGGGGATAAAAATATATGTTTATAAAAAATAAAAAATTTAAAAATAAATAAATAAATAAGCTCAAAGATATAGAGAACAGATTGGTGGTTGCCAGAGGCAGGGATGTGGAGGTGAGATGAATGGGTAAAGGGAGTCAAAAGATACAAACTTCCAGTTATAAAATAAAGAAGTCATGGGCATGCAATACACAGCATGGCAACTATAATGTATATCTGAAATGTTAATATTACTGTACTTCATATTTGAAAGTTGTTAAGAGTGTACTGTAAAAGTTCTTATCACAAGAAAAAAATGTGGAACTATGGAGGGTGATGGACATTAACTAAATTTGTTATGGTGATCATTTTGCAACCCATACAGATATCAAATCATTATGCTATACATCTGAAACTAATATAATGTTAGATGTCAGTTTGATCTCTATAAAGAAAGAACAAAGGAACTATCAGGGCTAAAACCAGTACAGCACCAGGCAAATGAGGCTGTTGGTCATCCTGATAACACAATGCCCTAAAACAATATTTTTTTTTCTCTTTTTTGAGCTTGCAGTTCCTGTGCATCAGGAAACCAAGCCGTTTCACTGGACCTCAGCTTCACAGCCTCTCGGACGGCTGCAATCCAAGTGTCAGAGAGGGGAGAGGTCTCCTCTGAATGTTCAATTATAGGAGGACTCACTTCGAAGCTCACTTGTGTGGTGGTGATAGGCAGAATTCCCTTTCTCAGGGCTGCTGGAATAAAGGCTTCACCTACTTGCTGGCTGTGGGCCAAAGACACCCCCAGTTCCTTTCTATGAGGACCTCTCCAGCATGGCAACTTGTTTCATCCAAACCAAAAAAAGAGAGTTTTCTAGCAAAACTTGAAGTCAGAAAAAATTTTTTGACCCAGTCACAGAAGTGACAGCCCTTCAACATTGTCATATTCCAGTGGTTAGAAGGGGAGGGACTTACATAATACCAGGAGGCAGAAATCACCTGGAACCAGCGAAGACTGGTTAGCCCTCACCTAAGTGGATCTAACACATCTGTGTTCTATTTCAAATCTTCTCAACTCCCACCCCCCACTCTAGCTAACACCACAGTAGAAGTCCCAGATAGTGATCAACTAGACACAGGTGTAACCTGGCTGTGCTCTGCTTCAAGACTGTGATGGTGGGCATACAGATCATGGTATTTTGAAGGTAATAGACAGATAGCAGTAGAATGCTTCTTGACATTAAAAAATAAATAAAAAAGTAAGAGCTGGCAGACAGAAAGTTGAAATCAGAAGCCATAACAGAAAAATCGTGGCCCTCCACCAGGGTTCCAGTTCAATCAGTTCATAGACCCAGAGCCCACTGACTGAAGGGGAGGCAGTTTTCCTTGAAAAATAGCCCAAGTCTATTACAAGTATATACAGTAAACATTACCTCCATCCTTCCCCAAAGTGACCTGTGACCACTTCTCAGAGTAACTGTACAGGAGAAAGGAAAACACAGAAATGTTTTGACCGTACACTGCTACCAAGAAATCATAAATGTCACTTACTATAAATGTCACTACTATTCTCTGGTTAGAAAATAAAGTATGGAGGGGTGCCTAGGTAGCTCAGTGGATTAAGCCTCTGCCTTTGGCTCAAGTCATGATCTCAGGGTCCTGGGATCGAGCCCCGCATTGGGCTCTCTGATCAGCAGGGAGCCTGCTTCCCTCTCTCTCTCTCTCTCTCTCTCTCTGTCTGCCTCTCTGCCTACTTGTGGTATCTCTCTCTCTCTGTCAAATAAGTAAATAAAATCTTTAAAAAAAAAAAAACAGAAAGAAAGAAAGTAAGGGTAACAGGTGATAAATGAAATTCTGGTCCAAATCCATCCCACAGTAGACTCATTAGTTATTTCTCTAGTAACTGAGGTTATAATTGGGATGAACTTAGAGGATGGAAACCATCAAACTACTTCCCTGAATTCTGAAGTTAGAGCCTTTATAAGGGCAAAGATCATTGTGACATTTATCGTTCGTAACAGCAAAGCACAATCAGGCAACACCCGTTTTCTTCCTGGGCATCATTTGAGATGAGGCTGAAAATCCTAAACACAGAATGTGTCCTCTGGGCACACTGGGCAGTTCTCCAGCCCCCTAAGTAAGTCTTCCACCCCTTCTTCTATCTTTGCAAAGAATAGGGGAGACGATTTAACAGGCCATTATACTCTCTAAACCTGCCATCAGAGGATTTTTTTTTTTTTTTTTTAGCCTGAGCTAGATACTCTTACAAGATGACCATAAACCACAAGTGGTGTACCTAGAAGCTTGCAGAGCAGGACCCCAGAGCACGAGCAGGGTGGAGCCAGAGATTGCCTTCAATGAAAGCCCATTTATTAGCCCACACAGCCATTCAGCACCGACTTTTCCCCAGGGACAGTTCAAGTACAAGGGATGAGATCCACAATAGCCAAGTATGGGAGCTAACCTGGTTTAAAATCCTCAGTCCCCAAAGCAGCCAATATCCCTGTAACAAGTCCCTAGACATAGCTTTCATCACCCCTACAGGACACCCATTACACAAGTCACCACACTTAGGAAAGCTCAAAGCATGGTCTCCCTAGCAGGAATTTATGGTTCTTTGCAGTTCCTCCCACTCCAGATACAATTCCCCACTCAAGGGTCATTTATATCATCAGGAATACGGTAGAGTTTGCATAAAGAGGTTGCCGAAGCAATGGAGCTCCACAGCTAACCAAAGGGCAAATTCTTCTGCAGAAGAAAAAGTTGTTTACCGTTAGCCCACTCATCCTTTCATAGAGTCCATAGATTCTGCTCTTCAGGAAGGAGCTACTGTAGCTACAGGTATTCCAATGTCTTTGGGGGGACTGCACAGAGAGTCACAGGTGGAGGGAGAGGAATTCCAGAACCAAATTTATCTCCTCCATTTGTTTTTCTGCAACAAGCTCTACTTGAAGTATGAGATCAATGTGGGTTTTTTGGTGGGGGGTTTTTTGTTGTTTTTTGGGGTTTTTTTTTTGTTTGTTTGTTTGTTTGTTTTTTCTGATGGATTATTTGTTTCAAATAGGGAGGATACTATAGCAAACTCCAGCCAAATCTTAGGGCTTCTTGGGAAAGCCAGAGACTGAGGTGCTTGGGACTATTAATGCAGGACGTCCACATTGCCTACTCTCTACTATGCCCTTCAGATCACAGGGCAGGACAGTCTCCCCCAGGGTCCAGAAAGTCATCTGTCAAGCCACTGGGTAAGTTTACCCTGGGCGGGTAATCAGGAGCAATTCTCCTTAACCTCTGGGATCTCCACTAGCTCCCACGTGGGCCTGCATGCTTAATGATTCATGTTCTGGAGCATCAAGGACCTCTCACCTGTAGCGGTTCCTCTTTCAGGCCCCTGAGCCCAAAGGCCCCTTCTAACTCTCTGCTCCCTTTTGTAGTGTACCCTCTTTCCCTCTCCCAGATTTTGTGACTCGGCTCCATTCCATGTCCCCTGGGATGGAGCTGGAGAGGATTCTGGGTCCATATGAATGAAGGGCAGAATGAAGGTCAAGCATTTATTTACACAGCAGTCAAATCATTTTCCTAATGAGAGTGAGTGGTTCCATAAAAATCTCCTGCTCCATTTGGCTCAAAGGATCTCTGTTTTCTCCCCGTTTCAGTTACATTAAGAACAGGTCCTCTTCTGTCCTCTTAGCCTCATGGGTGCCATACCCCAGGGGATGGGGGAGAGGCAAAGAATTCATTCCACACGTAAATGCTTCCAACTTTCCAGACGCCTGCTTGGTTTGTTCCAATAAACTAAACATCCACAGAAAAAGTTTCTGCCTGAAAGAAGATCTCACCTTCTCCCAAGGGTGTACAGCAGGCAAACTCTTCATGGAGACCCATGTTGTCATCTTCAGGCTCTGCTCTGTCCTCCTTGTGGCCAAAATCTCCGCATGCAGCTTATGGCCTGGCACCAGCCCAATGGAGAAAACTCCATTCTTTTCTCTTGTAGCAAGTCAATACGTGTCCTTAATGATTCTAGTGGTGCTTTGGTCAACTGTCCAGAGAGCCAAGAACAGGCTCTGTGGGGAGAGTGGGAGCTGGCATCTATGGGCCAAGGAGCATTGTGCAGTGATTCCTTAATGACTTTGTTTAGTGGGAGATGAAATATAGGGCAAAGTCCGAGAAGACTGATGGGGGAGCTAGGGAAAGAGAACAGATGTTGTAGAAGATACTCTTTCATGTTTCCTGTGCACCAGAAATCTGCAGATGTATGTTGGCAGGGCTACAATCAGAGAGCAGAGGGAGGCTGGGGTTTACACATCTGGAAGTCATTTGGCAGGGGCAGAGTTCAAACGCTTTCTGCTTCAGCTGCTCTTAGACGTACCTTGCCATGCGGGCTGTTGCAGAGTGAGGGGCCAGCCATTCCCAGAGTCCCTCTGGCCTCACTCTGGTGGAAGCCCTACCTAAGCTGGTGGGTTTTCCTCTGTATCAGTTCAGTCATACAGAAAAGCTGAAATAATTATAAAAAGAGAGAAGGGGACCAGGGAGGGAGGGAAGCAAAGAGGAGAATGCACCACAACTGAGAGAAGCCTGGCTGGAAATCAAGAAACGAAATGTACTTGGACCAAATCCAGCGCATGAGTTAACTTGAGAGCAAAGAACACCATTCAGGGGGGAAGGAGGGAGGGGCTTCTCTGCAGCATAGTAACACCCAGGGATCACGCTCACACCACATTTACTTTTCTCAGAAATCCCTGTACATTTTTGCCTTCACTGATTTTAGGAATGTACAGGACTCTCTTGATCCTGAAGGAATTACTCCCTTTGGAAGGATTTATGGGGTTCTGTGAAGAGAGAAAGCAGGGTCTCTGAGGGCCTGGTCATCACCCCACTGACCTCCAGCCTCCTGCTGACACCCTGAGATACAGCCCTCCCTCTCAGAAGGGGGCAAGTTCAGCTCGGGTGTTTTGCTTCCCTCAGAGGAGAACACATCTTTGGGGTGAAATTGTGTCCCAGCTCAAAGTTCCTGTCATGCTCAGCTCTGCAGACCACATTGCCTGCAGCTGCTGGCAGGCCTAGCTTGGGACTTCGCACACACCACACTTCACACACCACACTTCATGTGGTGAGCAGAACTGGCAAGGGTGGGGACATGGTAATGAGTTTAAAGGCTCCGGGGCATCCCCAGGTTGGCTAGAAGACCTCAGAAGGATCACAGTCCACCAGGGGAGACAACAGAGTACTTGAAGAGATGAATAACAAAATACAACCAAATATAATAAACACCAAGTGTGAGATAAAACACGTTCAGACAGATCTTCTCATAATTCTCACCCCCTCAAACCTGCTTAACTTCCTGTACCCAATAATTTGATGGACATCTCTGTCATCGCCACAGTTATGCCCAAGACAGAATGTTCACTTATACCCCCCCATCACCCTATGTGTCCAATCTGGCCCCAGGTCCTGCTGATGCTATGTTCGTCCCATCTTTTGAACATGTCCACCTCTGAATCCCAGCTACCCTGAACCATGGTAGCTGCCACCAAATTGGTCTCCCTTATGCCAGTCTTGACCCTTGAGTCTATTCTCTGAGTTCCCTCCTGAAATATAAATTTGAGTGTGTCCTTTCTCTAAACAGCTCAGTGATTCTCCACAGCTTTGGGGTCAATGTTCAGCCTCCTAAATGTGAGATATAAAATCTTCACGATCTGGTTTTTGTCCAGCCTTCCAAACCTCATCTTCAGGGGTAAATGTTGAATAACGAGACCTCCAGACACACCATGTGTTATCTTCCAGACACACTTCCCCTAGAACAACAAGGAACTTCTACCAACCTCCTGCTCATACCCTAATCTCTCCTCTACCCGGACTTCTGCATATATTTCTCTCTCTCTGCCCAGAAGGACCTTCTTCCTTCCTCCCTAGTCATCCTTCAAAACATATCTCCTCCCAAGAAGTCACTGTCCAGCAAGAACAGTGGCCATGAAAATGCTGCACTGTAATTGTGTGCTGTGGGGGCTGCTGCTTGAGCCAGGCACCAGTGAGAACAGGCACTATCTTTATCTTTGCACCCATACTGTCTTACACTGTGCCTGGCACACAGTAGCTACTTAGAAATCACTGAATCAAAGATTGCAAACAATGCTAGTTCTTAATTCACTACTTAACTCTACCCTCTTGTACAAAGAATGTAAGTGCTATAGGCCTTCCATGGGTCTGGGGAATATATAATCAGAGTAGCTAGAGAAGACTTCTTGGAATAGAGTTGCCAGATTTAGCAAACTAAAATATAGGATGTCCAGTTAATTTGAGTGTCCAGTTATTTTGAGTTAAACAAAATAAACAATGAGTAATTTTTTTTTAGTGTAAGTGTATCCCATACAATATCTGATAAATATTTATGGTAACAAAATATTGATTTATCTGAAGTGCACATTTAACTGCGTATCCTGTAGTTTATCTGGCAAGCCTATCTTTTGAGGAGGCTGCATCTGAGCAAGAACTTGATAAATGAGTCAGATTTAGAGAGGACAAAGAGAAAGGGGGGCTGGTTCTTCTCATTGGAGACTGGTAGGAAGGGCCATGTGCAAAGAGCACAGAGAATGGAAAGATGCAAGGAATTTTCAGATTGGTCTGGCAAGAGGATGTGGTCTGTGCTGATGAAGGATGAGAAGCCGAACACGAAAATGGACACTGAAATTGAAGTGACCTGAGAGGGAAGAAATATAATTATTCAGACACTTGTTCAGAGTTTTTAAGTTTTTAAGTCTCGACCTGGCCCAGAGGTGACTGGAAGAAAGGAACGGGAAGAATGGGCAGATTACTAGATGGAGCAGGAGGTTGGGATAAAAGGGAACATCTAAGGAATCCTCGAAGACTGAGGACTCAAGAAAAGAAACCAGACTGGAAGAGGCAAGTAAGGCGGATGAGCTCCATTTACACAAAGTGACTTCAGTGTAACAGTAAAATGCACAACAGAGTTGGAGATGGGGTGCTAGGCCCTTGGTGTGACGATGACAGGGAGTGACTGGGATGGTTGGCAAGGGCTCTCTGTCACTTACATGACACAGAAACCTATCCCAGGCAGCATAGGAGAACCCTAACATGCTGCTGTATTCAAGACTCCACAGTCCGGAGCTTCTCAAGAGTCCTCCAGGCCACCGAGGGGATGTCTCACTCTTTGGCTTCCTGACAGAATGATTGATGTCGTTCACCATAAGACATTCCTAAGATGGAAAGGAGCATTTTTGCAGTAAGTCGCCTAAATGTGTTGTTAAGCCCAAATGTAATAGAGTTCAAATCCAATCCTGAATGGAGCCAAGTACTTATGTACATGAAGTGTATAGTCTATAGAAATAATAGTCTATAGAAATGAGGAATGGAGCAAAGGGCAGCAGGTTTCTTATCACCGTGACCTGTTGGGAGTTCAGGTGCTCCAGCCTGTGACTTCCTCAGGTTCTCTAGTTTGGAGAGGCACAGTCTATAGAAATAATAGATATGAAAGTGCTTTGAAAATTATAATGTACTATCAAGAATATTACTATGCACACAAACTGAATATTTCCCAGATAACTGAAAATAAATGCCCAGACATTTAAAATTACGTTCGTTTACTGTCAAACATCTGGATATCTCAAGACAATCAAATCCAACCCTTTCCTTGACATTCCCTATGTCCTTTCATCTTTTTCATAAATACAAGTTACCACCATCCATCATAGTCTATAAGCAATACCTTATTTTGTGTTTTCTCTGACCACCCACCAAAGAGTATAAGCCTGGAGGGCAAAAATTGGTATCTTTACTTTCTTTTTTCTTTTTTTTAAGATTTTGTTTATTTATTTGACAGAGATCACAAGTAGGCAAAGAGGCAGGCAGAGAGAGAGGAAGGGAAGCAGGCTTCCTGCTGAGCAGATAGACTGATGCAGGACTCAATCCCAGGACCCTGGGATCATGACCCGAGCCAAAGGCAGAGGCTTCAACCCACAGAGCCACCCAGGCGGCCAGTATCTTTACTTGTCAAAGGGCTGGCTGCATCTGCATACAAACATCTAGGTAGCTCAAAACTGTCCTGAAAATACAAATATGGAAAAAAAAAAAAAAACTCCAAATAACAACAGCCATTGTCCCATAAGTGGGCATCCAATGTCATGCAGGCATATTAGGAGACATGGTCCATGTGAACAACTTGATTGTCCTACCAATAAGACAATTGTAGGCCAGTGTCTAGGTCCTTCCTGGTAGAGGGTAGTACGAGAATGCTGGGTGACCCACGAGAGTTAATTTCCCTCTTTGCTAAACTGGACTCTTTGGTATTTTCTCTCATATCCCAAGAGGCCTCAGAGCCTCACCCCACCCCCACTGAGGATTGACTCATCAAAGATACCATGTGGACCATGCTTTTCTCATCGTCCTGGGATATTGTGTTTGTTTCCAACAACAGAAAAGAGCTGTATTTGAATTCAAATTCCAGAAACCAGCATGTCTACTTGAGCCTGTGGTTCTTTTTGCACAGTTCAATCCCCTGTCTCTGGAGCAATCCTAACTGCCATAGAGTGTTGACTGAACACCGCCTTGCACATGCTGTTCTACAGAGCAAATGGAAGAGAAAGGATTCCTGCTCCGCTTCCCAGCGTGAACTGGCAACCCCGATGTAGACAAACACAAGAAGTACACTGCAGCTCAAGCTCAGATGAGCCTTGAAAGACATCCAGCTGCACTCTTCAACCCAGCTGGTATGTGTCCTGGTTAAATAATGGAACAGACTGGCAAGTCCTGGAGAACCCAGTGCTAAAGTCCAAAAAACTGTCATGTTTTTGAGTCTGCTTGCCCCCCTGGGAGGCAGGATTCTGGGGAGAAAAGGATTCAGTAGCAGGACGTCAGAAAAGATGGAGGCGTCCTAAGTGAGACAGACCCTTCTAAAGAGCTGACTCTTTCTTGGAGTCTAGTGCCAAGGAGATGGGTGGAAATCAGCAGGGACAGGCGGGCCCTAAGGCCCACAGGGGGCAAACTAGAGAACCTGAGGAAGTCACAGGCTGGAGCACCTGAACTCCCAACAGGTCACGGTGATAAGAAACCTGCTGCCCTTTGCTCCATTCCTCAATTGACTACTCTGTGTCCTCTCTCATCTGTGTCAGCCATACGGCCACCCACAAGGAGGCTAGAGAGGAGGCTCCCCTGCTGTCTCCTTCTAACACAGGGGACTTCCTTCCGCAAGTCCTCCCCTTCTCTGTAAGGCCATCCAGCCTCACAGAGCCTATCAACCCTTCCTCTTTTCCATGCTCGTCCTCAGTTGATTCACTGCAGTATTCCTCGGCCTCCTAATTACTGCCAGACATGAAGCTGATGGGTCGGGCTTTACAGACACTATTACTGCCGGATCCTCTTCCTTTCATTGTCTGGAAGCCTGCCTCCTTTTTAAGCCCTAATCCTTTTGCCATGTTTGACCTAGTTTCCATTATTTTATATTTTCCCATATTAAGTTAAATAAGCCACTTGTCAACCTGCATCTGTCTTATTGGATCCAGTTTTTCTTTTGTGACTCAAATGAATGCCTGATGGAGGGAAAAATGAAAAATAGATCCCAGCCAGTACTAGAGATTTAGCCACTTTCTTAACTTACAGCATAAGGACTAGATGGAAACCCCTTTAAAAAATTCTGGTGATACTCCTTAACAAGGCAAAGCTTTGCTATTACTCATTACCCACCTACTCTCTGCTGTCTTCAGACAGACCAATGTGTTTAAATATATAAAAAATATGAAGCATGTGTGGATAAAGCCCTCCTTACAACTGTTAAATAAAAAGTGCTAACAGTTGATGAACGTGCTTCGCGGATAAGGAAGAAGGAGTAAGTGAACAAGGAAGAAAGAAAGAATGAGGAACGAAGAGTTGAACAACAATAATTAGACCCTCATTTAAAAAGCATAATTAATCCCCCTTCTTATCTTAAGCCCCAGATAACTGTATGTGAGGCTAGGCAAAAGCCTAAGAAGTATGCTGTGGAAAATATTTCTCGAAACATACATGGCATGACCACAGGTATGCAGGAACAAAGACATGTTTCGTGATAAATAATGCACGAACTGGTCCACCGCCCCTTTCTGGGTGTACTTCACAAGGAATCACACGTACTGGATCTGTACCACAAACCCTTTGCACCAAACCAAACTTTTAAAGGCTCTCACTATTGCTTTAATATTCTTCATCTTGCTTATCCATCATATAGGGAGACATTAGGATTACTTAGGGTATTCTCAGGTACTATTCTTAGTCTATTTTCTTCTCCAAAATCAAAGTCTTACAGTCTTACAGCTGACAAACTGAACTTGGAGAGCAGTGGGATTCTCAGGGATTGTACCCAGAAATACTCATGTCAGTGTGGTTTTATCGTCCTGGTTAGGAGTGATAACTGCCTTGCCCTGAGTGGTGGAACTTGGATTGTGCAATCCAGAGATGACATTTGGGAAAAGTGAGAAATAAGCAGATTGATTAGTTTTGACCTGCCGAGATGACAAGCTGATGCTTATCCAATCCTCATTGAATGACAGATTCTATTTTAAAAGAATATTTTTATGGATATAATATTCTTTTAAAGATTTATTTATTTTATTTTTTAGAGAGAGAAAGAAAGGGTGGGGGTGGAGGGGAAGAGGGAGAGAGAGAATCTCAAGCAGACTCCCAGCTAAGAGTGGAGCCTGATGCTGGGCTTGATCTCAGGACGCTGAGATCATGACCTGAGCCGGAATCAAGAGTTGGACACTTAACCAACTGAGCCAC
Source organism: Mustela putorius furo (assembly GCF_011764305.1). Lineage (NCBI taxonomy): Eukaryota > Metazoa > Chordata > Mammalia > Carnivora > Mustelidae > Mustela > Mustela putorius. The sequence continues at coordinate 3,582,275 of NW_025421294.1, forward strand.
CCAGGTGTCCCTAAAGGAATATTTTTAAATTATTGATAAAATACCAATACTAAAATATAAATTAAAATAAATAACAGGAATAGCTGTGACAAAAATATGCTATGCACTTTTTATGCATTATTCTAACACAGCTATCTATCAGGCAGGTATTATTATGATGTACATTTTATAGAGAGAAACCTCAGGTTTAGTTAACTAACCAATGTCAAAGGAAATTAGGTAGATGTGCCCAGGTCCATCTGACCTCTGAGCCCATGCTCTTAGATACAATGCTTTAAAATACATCTACAATAGAATTTTTTCTAATTAGATATGTAAAAAGGATAACAAAACAAATTACATTCACTCACAGACAACTTGGCAAAATCTCTTCTACATGTATCCTACATATCCCCACAATTTAGCAAAAAAAGGGAGCAGAGATCATTCTTAACATATTGTTGTATAAGCTTTGCATTTTCATTAGAAATACTGTGTGGAGGTCTTTCATGTCAATACGCTTCTTCCACATTGTATCTAATGACTGTTTTTCATTGTTATCCCTGTTCCATAACGTATAATCAGTCCTCCCTTGCGACATTGTGGTTCTTATACAGAGTGATGAAATAAATATCCTAATAACCGACTTCTTACACACGTTTTTATATCCTTAAGATAAATTCCTAGAAACAAAGTATAGGTTTATCACATATTGCCAAATTACCTTCAGAAGTGCAAATTTTCATTCTTACCAGCAATGTATTAAAGAGTGTCCTCTTTCCCATGCCAGCACTGGGTGTTAGCATTTTATATCTCTGCCAATTTTAAATGGGAAATAATAAAATCTCATTGATCTTTTATTTGCTCTGCCTTAATTAGCACTAGGGCAGGGCATTTTTCATGTCCTTGGTATCTGTATTAGTGCTTTTGTCAAATATCTATGTCCATCATGATTTTCTTTCAGGGCTCATTAAATAGTAATCATTTGCCAAAATAATGGATTAAATACATTTCTTCCAATTTTTGCATTTTCTAAATTTTTTTTCAATTGCAGAGAACTTGAAATTTTTCTTTTCTTCTTTGGTTTCTGTCATCATCATCATCCATAAAAAGAATCTCTACCTTGAGGTTATAAAAATATCTAAGTTTTTTTATACCTCAAAGTATTTTTTAACACTTCAATATTTAGTTTATCTAGAATTTCTTGGTGTAAGATGTATTTTACTTCTTATAATTTATTAAATCAAATGTCCAAATACAATTTACAAAACAATCTATAAATTCATAATTCATTTGTAAATATTGATTTTATACCAAAACTTTATATATACTTATGTTCATTTCTAGCATTATTGATCTATTTCATAGACCTATTTCCTTCTAATTCCTATGTTACTATTATCTATTTTAGTTATTACAGCTTTAAAGCCATATTAATGTCTCGGGGGCAATTTTCCCATCATTATTACAACTGTTTATTCTTTCAAGTGCATTTAATAATTATTCTGTCATTTCCCCCTCCAAACAAAAATGACATTATTGTTAGAACTGTGTTAAATCATTATAATGATTTGGAAGGAACTGATAGCCTTACAATTTGAGTAAATTGTTCCTTCTAGGAACAAGGAAGGCATGTCCACTTATTCAAGTTTTTTTATTTTTCTCAATAAAGCATTCACTTTCTTCATATATAATATGTGCCATTTTATGAATAAAAGTGTCTTCTTCCTGTTATATTTTACAACTGGGATGAAACTCATACAACTGGAATCCAAGTGGTCCTCATTTTGACGAGGGTAAAGCTGATACGCAGTCACCCTCTTCATGTGTAACACAACAGGATATATTAGAGACAGCAGTTAGTCCCCATGACACTATCTCCAGGCCCTATCCCTAAAGATGTGTCCACAATTCCGCATCGCTACCACCACCACCCTGCTCATGGCACCAGTGACTCTGAGGACTTTGCCTAGGCCGTTATTGGTATAACTTCCAAAATGACACTCCTGATTTCACATTTCACTCTTTAATCTATTCTTTGAATTTCAAAAATAAACAAATCATACCACTCCCCAGCTTACTACTCTGCAGGGGACTCTTAAATCCAAAATCCAGGGCTCTACAAGATGACCCTGTGTGCCTTTCCAACCACGCCTCCCTGTGCTCCCTTCTTGGCGTGCTCCACCACTCTTGCCTTCGTTCAGCAGCCCCACCATCCCTCTGCCTCAGAGTGCTTCTTCCAGAGGGCTGCCCCTTCTGACCACACTCGAAGCTCACCTTGAGGGTCACCTACTCAACAAGATCTTCCCTGATCATCCAATTTAAAGTAGATGCCATGACTCTTATCATATCTTCCTGCTTTATTTTTGTAAAAACATTGATCATGAAATTTTAATTTGTGTATTATGTATCATGTCCTCTCAGTCGGTCTCCCCCAACTCCATCTTGGAGGCAAAGTCTTAAAATAGTCATAATTTCTGTCTTGAACACTACTGGATTGCAAGGGACTAGTTAAGTACCTGGTACACAGCAGATGCTCAATAAAAATCTGTGGAACAAATCAATAATTGAACAAACATTTTTCTGGGTCATGGGGAGCACCATTTGGTGGAAGCAGCATGCATTTTACAACAAAGAAGATCTGTGTTTGCCTCTCAGTCCTAGTCCTTGTGAGTTCCTGGGGAAAATACCCAGTCTTGGAATATTGGTTTTTTCAGTCATAAAACAGGGAGATTAGTAACATTCTATGCAAATTCTATGCATAATAGAATTTGACAATTCAATCAGAAAACACTAGTATAAACACTAGTACAATTCCTAGCACATAAAATGAACTCAAGATAGGTTTGTTGTTTTATTCCTGAACTACTTTGACTTACCAACTAGCATGTTAACCTATATCGTACCTGGGAAACTGAGAAATTTAGTGCCCAGAGAGTCTCAATATTAGGTTAAATCAGACTTTCAAAGTAGGTATAAAACAGGAAGCGCTGACATCTGAGATAGGTCTTTGCTGCAGTTTGCTTTCTGAAATTCAGAAGGAACAGACATTTCAGCAAATTATTCCCTAGCCTAACCTACAACATAGAGTCAAAGACAAGGACAGTCAAACAAGTCAACAACAAATTTTGTTTTGCTATAAATCAACACCATTAGGGTATTTAATCTTAAGGCCAAATTAGGGGAAAATACTCATTGCTCAGATGCCATATAGCACACTGGAACTATAAAAGGGGGCATTAAACACTCTCCAGGGGAGGATCCAAAATTCAAATAAATCGATGATTATGGTTTCCTAAAGCAATTTCACTGAATTTCCATGAGCCACCAATATCAGGGGAGTACATAAATTATATAAGACTATAAAGTCTGACACAGTAAAAGTGGTTCATTCTGAAAAAGGAAATGAATTCTTTGACCTTGACTATCAAAACACCACCATTGATTTTTTTTTTTTTTGCACTTTCCTTTAGAGTTTACACTTGAAAAGCCAGTTCATTTTGTTTCCTCTTTTGTTTATATTTTTAGGGTTTAACCCCATGGATAAAATGTAGTTTCCTAAATCTCAGGAATTGTAGGCTTGTCATTGAGAAAGCCAGCAATCCCTGCTCATGGTACCCTTCCAATTGCGAGCAGCCCTTCTTAAAACCAGGACTCACTCCATCTGAAATACTACCTGGAAAGTAGTGGGCACAAAATTATAGGTCGTACCCTATAATGAAGAGGTTATGTGAGCCTTTAAAAAAAAAAAAATGGAGCATATGCTTTCCCAAGAAGTTCTAGAAAAGAACCAGCCAGCACCAAGAAGGAGGAGTATCAGCCAAGCATAACAACTGAGAGTGCAGATTCCAGACCATAGTGCTGAGTTTGAATCCCTGTTCTACAGCTTACTAGCTGTGTGAACCTTGGCAAGTTACTTTTCCCTTCTGTGCCTCAGTCTTCTTGTCTGTAAAATGAGGAAGATAATAGTGCCTACCTTACACAGTTTTAATGAGTTAGGATTTTCAGGGAACTCAGTAGAGCTAATTAAAAGCTTTCTATAACCCAGTTACAACTCAAGGGAGAAGCTTCATGTCTCTGTTCCGTGAATTTGTGTCCTTAGTGAGATGAGATGAGCCCCTCCCACAGCCTTAGTGGAGTGATAAACGGGGACTCTATTCACGTTGTCCCACATTGTTCCTCCTTTGTCCCACAAGGTGAAAGAGTAAACATGAGTCATCCACTCACTTTTATCAGTGAAAAAATGGCATCAGTGAAATGAATAAAAATCCAGTTCCACTCATCTTAAAAATCAAAGAAGGATACAGTAATTAAACCCTAGTCCTTGGGTTTCCAGACCTCCGCATCACTTCCTACAAGTGTCATAATAAACTGTGACCTATTTTCAGGGCAAAGATGCAGATCCACTGCATGGGCAAGTATAAAATATCAAAATTTCCTCATTCAGAGGGTCCCCACAGAGTCAAAAGTAGTAAGAAAACACCATTCTAATGCTCCCCAAAATACATGAAAAAAAAAAAAACCTTGAAACTCTTTAGAGGGCCAATCTAACTGCGCCCCATACCTCACTACTCACTACTCACTACTATGCTGTCTCACCTTTGCCCCCTGAGCACTAGATGATCTCTTTGAAATCTGAAAATAACTTGCATTCCCTGCCATGAGAGAAGCCCATCTGCTGAGAAAAAATTTAAGTGAAGGGTTGGTTTGTTTGTTTTTTGGGGGGGTTTTTTAAACCATGAGATGGGAGTGATTTTAAAACCAAGGTTTGTAGGGGGAAGAAGAACCTAATCTGGATGCTAACCAAAGAGGGCAGTTCACAGGTATTGGGCAGCCAGATAAGCTATGGGTCTCCCCTAAGAACCAGTGCAGACTCTTCTTAACTAGAGGATAATTCAGGAAAGTGAGAACTAAGACAGCAAGAGCCCATTCATCACAACTGTAATAATGAATAGCCATAATGACAATGAAAGGAGAAAGCAGAGAAAATAAAATGTTTCAAGATGGAGAGGTGGTTAGGAAAACTGCATACTGATCATTTTTCTTCCAGAAACACCACTGAGAAAAATTAAGTCTTTAACCTTTGATGGCTTCCTGCAGCTAAGCCACAGAAATCTAATTGAGAGACTCAGGTCCATAGAAATCCGCCGTCTGCTCTGGCTTCAGAATCATATTATTATAAGCCTTTGGCTTGATTACTGTAAGAAACAAAGAATTATTGCTACAGCACCATTATAAAGACTGTACATCCAAATGATGCTTTTCTAGTCTTTGTTTACTAATCTTTCCCCATTACCTCCAGCAAAGAGATGATGGAGATACCTCAGGGGACACTGTATTCTGTTTGGTTCTGGGTTTTTTCCAAATGTGCTTTGTATTTCCATTGTAGAAAAAACACAGAATTGAGTGCCTGTATAAAAGACAAGAGGACAATTACTTTTGGGATAGCACTGTAATATTACCAGTATTACAATATACCTTTTTATCTTTGGGTTTAGGAAAGATGTTGCAACCATATAGCCTCTCACAATGATGTGCTTGTGTGCTTCTTATATCGCCCACTGCACATTCAGAGACAGTGCAAGTGTATTATTCCATTTGCTTCCAACGTTTAGCTCTAGCAGTATCTGCACAGAACAAGCCCCAGCTAAGAACTGGATCTCCAGGTAGCTTTATACTTTTTCATTTTCTAGCTAGTGGCAGGTATGAACAATTTGACAAAGCCAACAGGATTTCAGAGGAGGAAGAGGCAGCTAAGATGTAATCTCAAAACTCCCTCTGTACTTTATTCAGTGTTGGCTTAAAACCCCATCTCTTGTTCATCAGGAAAATCCCCATGACAAACATCATCTCATCTGATGGGCTTCACTAGCTCTCTCAGAACAGAAAGAACAGCCGCCATCTTCTCCTGCCCAAGCAGCTCCCTTTACACAAAGCTTTCTCACACTCATCACTTCCAACTCCAATGACCTCTCTGCAACTCTGCCTTCCCAGTTTGGTTTTTGAAAACCTAGCACCAACCCCCATGCCTGGCTCTCAGGAAATGCTCTCTGAATAAATGAATGGATGAATGAATTAATTGACTAAGGATTACAATTAAATGGTTGGGAAGCCTCAGGAACATGAGATGGTGACATCTGTTAGGAGTACAATTCTCTCTTTAGGTATGTAGTTGACACTACAATCACAAAAACAGGACTCCCAAGAGAACATGGCAATTTTTGAATAATCAAAATATCCAGTATTGGTTGTATCAGCTTCATCGTTTATGGCATGCAGTTTACATAGCCTGTGGGGATAAAATTTAGTAGCTACTATGTCAGTTCAAGGAAATAATAATGACGGTGCTGCTGATAATAACGAAACCACCTGTAAGGGGCAATACAAGTTAATTTACCATAAAAGAGTAGCAGTAAGAGTAGGTTTTATTTTGGGTGATGGTTTTGTTTTGGGGTTGGGGAGTAGATTCACAGGTGTTCATTATCCTATTAAAAATAATGAACCACACATGTCTTGAACCAAAGATCATAATCAATAATTAATAAAATCCTGTACTAAAATAGAATAAAAAGTAAAGAGAACAAACTTCCTACAATGTATAATTCTCAACCTATTATTATAATTATTTATCTTTGGATAGCACTTCAACCTAAATAGCACTCAGTGTTCTACTTCATGGAATGATTTAGATTTTTGTCTAAGTTTAATGAAATCCTATGTTAATATGGAAAGTGGTAGAGAGCGCTCAATATCCATAAGTGAGTTGAGCATATGGTATAATGCTTTAATTATAAGCAGATGTTCTGTTTTAGGGGACACTATAGACTCATGACCTATTTGCATTCACACAATAAACTGTGTTAAAGATAAATTAATAAAAAAAAAACAGCAGGGTTCTATGATATTCAGACACAAAGCTCAAAAGGACTTGTGAAAATCAATTCAGTCCTTATTTTCCTTCATTCATGAGCAATGCCCTTAGTTGTCATAAAAACTAATCCTGGTTAAAGTTCAATTCAGAGGACAGAATTCAATTAACCAATGTTCCAACAACAATAAAAAAAAAATAAAAACCAAGTGATAACTTTACACTTGTATAAGGCTTTACTGTTTCCATGATATTAGAACCTCTATTTGTTACCAGTGCTAGAATCATTCAGCACGCAGTCAGGAGAGCAGAGCACCCAGGATGAGGTGGATAAATACACATTAGTGTCAGTGATCATGTTGACAAAGCCATCCACAGTGCTATGCATCATTCACTCAGGAGTCTGTATGATATCTGACCAGAAACACTTCATTTTATGGCCTACTTAACACTTACCTTCAGAGGGCAACACAATGAATAGGAATGAATCTAGAATTGAAGTAGAGGGAGCATTCTACCCTATGAGGCTATAATGGTGCCTAAGAGTCAACTAGCTCCAGGTACAGAGCCAACCTTGAACACAAGAGGATTTTTAATCACGAAGAAACTTCCATTTTGCTATGTTATTCTAGTGACCTCTGGGTTACTTAAAATGTGAGTTACAAGACTATCATTCCTGCTGCCTTTACAACAACTGCTCTAAAGGTGAGTCTCCTGAATTGTAACCTGTCACGCATAGACATTAGAGGAACTGCAATGTCACAGAATATGGGTTAAGGAAAAGGCTTTTATCAAAGAAAGTGGCAGCTGGCACAGCCAGGCTCAGCAAGAGAAGAGAGGAGGTGGGATCACCCTTTGCCCTCTGAAGAGGAGCTGGCAGGACACTCAAGCAGTATGGCTTATGGTCCAGTAAAGGAACACAAGGCCCATTCCTCTGTATCTCTGTTAAGGACATGCAGGAGAAAGGGGCCTTGTTATAGGAAATGCAGACAGATTCCTGTTGCTAGGTGGACTGTGTTTATTTTTTATTTATTTTTTTTTTACTTTGATATAACTGATTTTTTTTTTCAGTGTTCCAAGATTCATTGTGTATGCACCACACCCAGTGCTCCATGCAATACATGCTCTCCTTAATACCCACCACCAGGCTCACCCAACCCCCCACAACCCTCCCCTCCAAAACCCTCAGTTTGTCTGAGTCCACAGTCTCTTGTGGTTTGTCTCCCCTTCTGATTTCTCCCAACTCACTTCTCTTCTCCATCTCCCAATGTCCTCTGTGTTATTCCTTATGCTCAAGTAAGTGAAACCATATAACTGAGCTGTGTTTAGATGCTATCTATTACCGTAATTGTCCAGGAAAACCAGCCACCCAGCATCCAGAGATCTTGTGGCCCCTGTGGGATTACAGGCCTCCTTGCCGAAAGAAAAGCCACCCGTCATACGAGAAGCTGAACTTGGACACATTTTCCCCTGGCAAAGGGAAGTCCCTAGGACCAGCTGAATCATTGTTGAGGCAACGCAGAGAAGGTATCTATGATTGTTTGCAGATACCTGTTACATGTATCACAGTATGACCCATGAGTCTACAAAAGACTATGAAATAAAATTATGCTAACCTGAATCTTCTGCTTCCCTGTGTCTTGACTTGCCTGTATTAGAATGATTGTTACAGCCATTTCTAAAAAGCAATTCTAAATCCTTGACTTCCTTTTATTTTGTAATCCTATTATACTAAGACCAATGAAAGGAAAAAATACAACTAAGGTATCGACCACATTTGTCATCAGAGCTCCTGACCTGCACACTTCCTCTCCCTTCGCAGGTACCAGATTCTTGGGTTGCCCACCTGGGACTCACCCTCAGGGTGCTTTTGCCAATAAAATGTACCTGTCTCCTGCCCTATCCTATAATAATAAAGAGTGATTCAATATACAGATAAATCAATATTCTTAAGCTTTTTCACAATCTAGTGTGCAGTGCAATGAATGATTAAGGAATGATGAAAATTCTCGGCACTCAGAGAGGATACTTTTGTCAGGGAAGTCTTCCGTGTTCCTTACTTTCTGCCTGTGGTCCTTTTTACACTTGACTTCAGCCTGGCTTGCTGTCAGCCAGGAGGCTGGACTGTAACAGCCGATGAGCCTTCAGGTAACATTGTTGGAGTCCTTTGGTTAAGTTCACACCAACTTTTTGTCTTGATCTCTATATTCCAGCTCCTCCATTTTCTACTTTGTCATTATTTATTGGACATTTTATTGCTGTACACCAGTAATTTCCTTTATAGAATGAGATTCTGTGTAAATAAATAAGTAATACACACACATTTTGAGTGTTGCTTCCTAAAAGTTAGTTTTTTGTGAACATGAATCTCAAAAATGGAGCTCCAGTCTCAAGTTCTTGTTGATCAGCTATTAAATACTTGGTTTGCTAATAACAATGCCAAAACAGTGCACTGAACCTGGAACCCAGAAATCTCTGTTTGATTCCTTATCCTGCATTTAGTTTTCTTCCCTAAGTCTCCTCTTTCCTCTATTGTTTCTCCATACTGGAAAAGAGCGCAGTATCATAAGAAAAGAAATGCAAAATGGACACACCACAGGAAATCACCACTGTGCTATATTCTTGGCAACCCTTCATGGTCAGGGGAAAAGTTCTTTTAAGAAAAAAGGAAATAGCATACTGAAATAATTTATTAACTGATTAAGTACCAAGATAAGTATGATTCAAATCTCGTTAACAAACCAACTTCTAAGCCAACCCTTCAAATCTCTTTTATGAGATCTTTAAAATTCTTTACATTAAGTTTCCTACGGTCTAAAACAGATTGCTTAAACTTGAGACCAAATCAAGGAAATTCTCCCAAGTATTCCCCAAGACCTCTGGGTGATGGTCTGACAGCTGGGCGTGGGCAGGACGCACGAAGTGCAGTGTGTACTACCAGGTACGCACCGAGGACCGTCTGCAGCCTTGGAGAACCAAGCAGGTACCTGTCTAGGTTTCCTGTGGTCTCCAGGAGCTGCGAACTGGACTAAATCACATGGTGCTTCAGCTGCAGCAAAAGAAGTAAATGGCAGCGGTACAATTCCAACAACAAGCAGGGAGTCCTTTTTTGACATCAAAGAGGTTATTCTGAGAATACCATTAATTGGCTAGAAGACAGGTAACAAATCTTTCTCACAGGCAAAGAAGACTGGAAGCTCTCAGTTCATCTAGGTCTTCTGATTCCCTTCTCTATAGTAGGCATGTGAGACCTCTTCATAATATATATGAATGCATAAATGCACATAGAAACAGCCAAATAAATGACACTCCTGTTACTGTTTCAGAACCACTAGAAGACACAATTAGAAACTGCAGCATAAACCCCAGGTCTTCTGCTTGTCAAAATGCTTCTCAGTTGCTTTTACTTCTATGTTAATCAGCCTCTGGCTGGTTCAAGATATGCTATCGTAGAATGAGATTCTTTCCTTTGTTTTTTAAATCTCAAATTAAGAATTCAAATCCTTTGTGATGCCCTTCTCTGAGATCTATAATGATTTTTTTTTTTCTCACATACTATGTCATTCAATTCTGATAGCTATAAGATACAGGGGATCTTTTCTCATTTTAAAAAAATCATCAAAATACCTGAATATTTTAAGTATGACTGTGTGATGAACTGTCCTAAATAAACCACTTAGACTTCCCATGTGCTATAGGACTTGACACCAAAATTGAATATCCCAGTATACAAAAGTACGATATGTATCAGAAATAGTCCACCTGCTCCAGAGTAAGTTCAGGTAGATGACCCCAGCCTGTCTCCCCCATCACTCTCCCTTCACACACCCCAAACAAAGTATTTCCCTCTATACAACTTCTTAGATGGACACATAGGTATCTCTGCAAAATAGAGGCTAAAAACTACTACCCTAATATAATTCAATTTTAAAGTCTAATTGTAGATATGTAATTCTTGCAGATACTTCATAACAATAAAAGCGATTGGTTATACTGCTCAGATGGTTAAAAAAAAAAAAAAGATGATTATACTATACTACTATAGGCATAGATTCTGCCAACATGTTGAGATCACTGTCCTTAGAGTTACATACTCTCATTAACATAATTTTTCCCTAAGCAGGAACCAGTTGCTTTCTCCATCATGAATTGTATTTCCAGCTGAGTCAATGTCTCGGCAGCATTAATTAGCTGGGAGCAATCACAGCTACAGTTTTCATACCAACTTGTACTGCTTTCCCCAGCTATGGTAAAAATCTAGTTTTCCCAGGCCCCCTGTCTTGAGGATAGTGGGAAATGTTAGTTATGCTTACATGGAAGTTGATGAATAGAAAAATATATGTATGTATGTATGTATGTATGTATGTATATACACACATGTGTTTATTACTCTATTTAGAGTCCTCATCTGGTTGTAGTGAAAGCAGGTTTCTTTTCCTTTCAAAGTGATCCACATTATGTTACCAGGCTTTATCTAAATACAAATTGCAAGACAACCTAGACCTTTCCTTTTCATTTCCTGTATTTCCTCCCTTGAGTAATTTCTGAACTCAACTCCTGATCTGCCACACAGTGGCTTTGAGACAATTGACATGTTACTTAACTTCTCAGAACCCCTCTTGAGAATGGAGATATTAACATCATCTGATTCGGAGAGTTGCTATGGGGACAAAATAAGGGAACATCCATATAAAGTTCTGGATGCTTCTACTCATTTGTGTTAGATAACTTTCCACTCCTGCCTTTATTCAGGAGTAAGATTATTTAGACCATTATATGAACACCCTCCCTTCAAAGCACAAGCTTGAAAAAAAATCAGCTTTTTATCTCTCTGTCTATCAGTAAATGATACTCTAGACACACACAGAATGCACAAACATGAAAACGTTCACTTTTAATAACAGTATTAGTGGCAGTTAGTGGCATCAAGGGAGTCACATAAAAGACATTATGTTTTTAAGTAAGGGGTTATTTTCCCAAGTATTAACTTACCAACTTTCTACACACCAAGTTCCCACAGCAGTCAAGAACATCTGAGCCGCTGCTAGCCTCAAGTTTCCCCTAATGGGGCACTAATTATTTTCAAATAAAGGCCTCTAGTGTGTAAGCTGTCTATGTAGAATGCAAGTACATTAAGTAATCGTAAACTTAACCCATCATTCTGATGTCTACAATGTCGTGCTTCAGAAGAGTCCAGGAAAGATCTGGTTGGAACTAAAAATATTTGAAATCCAATAAAAATATTTAATATTTGAATTACAAGAGTATCAATCACTGAACACCTCCCTCAAAAAACAAATACAACACAATTCTATCACTGCTCCCCGTAACATTTACTTTTCCTGAAATGATTACATCTTTAATACACATGCTCACACAAATAACCATCACACATGTGCACTCCACTCCTGTGATACAAAGTATTTTCTTGTGAAAGGCTCTTTAATTTTGTGTTTTCCTTCTTTATTTGCAATCTGTTTTTAGGACTTTAAAATGAGGTGTTTTACCAGCGCCACCTTGTGGTAATAAGCCACTTTTAACTCATCCACCCACTGTCTCTTCCCCCATCTTTTCTGTTTTGCGAGTGGTATTTTTCATTTGTATTCATTTATCATTCATCAGCGCTGGTGTTACTGAAGATAGGATTTCATCAAAACAAATAAAGCCATTAAAAATACTAACAAAAAAGCAATTTTTTTGCCATTAAAAAGCCATTAAAAATACTAACAAAAAGCATAATGTGAGCAAAACAGTAGAACCCATACACTTAAAAACATGCCACTCTTTGGGGCAAGAAATGTAGCTACAAATCAGAGATTTATGAAGAAGAAAAAGAGGGAGAGAGGGAGGAATCCCAAATGGGTTTTAAAGGGAAAGCTAACCTGATTTAAGGCATTTTGGCTACTTCTCTTCATATATCCACACATTTTCTGCCCATTGCCAATCTGAGAGCCAAGCAACTTAGAACAGCAAGCAAATGCTTCCCAGCCACAAACAACAGAATATTAAAGCCATTGATATTCTTCTCACAGCAGCGGGAGCCAAAGCCAGGTGCTAAAGGAATCAGTTGTTTATAAAAAAAATAATCAAATATTCCTGCCTTCTTTCCTTCCTCCTCATTTCAGCTTCCTCTCACATAACTACCAGCATCCCTTCTCCCAATGGCCAGAGTGCTACTTGGGGAAAATAATAATGTATGATTTTTTCCCCCTAACACTTCAGCACTAAAAATTTAGACCTTCATTAAAGAGCTTTTACGCCCAGTAGCAGGTATGGCCAGCTGGCCATCAAAACAGGTAACACATGTACTTTTTTTGGTTTCGATCATTAAACCCAATGAAAACTTCATCCAGCCTCTGAAAGCCCTTGACTCTTTCAACTCTGAAACAGATCGTGATGTGGATCCACCTGATGAAAAGGAGTAAAGGTAAGACTTGAGAATTATGGCCAGAGAATATCCACTCATGAGTCTACATAAGGGCATCCAGGCCACAGAAGGAGCTTCCCTGAGCAGAGAGGCCCAAGGATGACCTTCTGATTTAAAGGTCAAAGTCAGATATACACATGTATGTGCACACATAGGCACACACAGGGACAATCACCCAGTCCACTGGCATAATAGGGTTCAACCCCACTCCTTACACTGACCTTCCATGGAAAGTCATGCCTTTCCTATGGCTTCTAGAGCCTCAGACCTGGGACCAGATCCCGGGGACGAAAGCATGTGGTAGGAGACTCAAAAGTCAAGCTGTCAAGTTTGCGTAAGATAAAACTGAAAGAAGAGAAATTGTGTCTACTGGAGATTTTGGTTAACAGAAAGAAATCTTAGCATCAGCAGATGCTAAGCCAGGGTGAAATACTGGGAGGAGTCATGGACCGGACTGTGAGGAGGGAGAGATGATTAGAGCAGCGAAAGGAAGCTCTGAGTGAGCCATTGTAATCACCAAATCCAAAGTATTATTCCTGAGTGCAGAGCCCTGGAGGCCTGCCAAAATCAGACATCCTAGCTGACCTTTCCAGGTCTCGGTGACTCCCAACCAGACCGAAGACTGTGACTGAGAAATGAATTCCTTTTCCTTCCTGGTGACCCCACATTACTTTCCAGTAAGTTCTCCCACAATACAATTGTTCCTTTATCTGCACAGGAAGGGTATTTGTGATTCCTTCTGGAAACCGGAGCACTGTGGGTGCCAGGCTCACTGTCTTGGCTGCTGGCTCAGAGTCTGACCATACACAGACCTGGAAGGAAGCCCAATCATGTGTGGGCTATGATGCAACAGCCCAGCTCACCTCCTGGCTAGGTGGAGGTTTTAACTCTCCAGGACCCAGTAGCCTGACAGTGACCAACAAATAGAAGTTACTGTAACTCCAGTGGTATAAAACAGGGATCGGCAAATTATAGCCCCCAGGCCAAATTAGGTCTGCCACCGTGTTTATAAATAAAGCTTTACTGGAACACAGCTATGTTCATTCATCTCAGTACTTTCTATGGCTGCTTCTACACAAAAATGGCAGAGCTGAACAGCTGCAAGAACAACCGCTGGCCTCTAAAACCTACATTACACTATTAGGGCCTCTACAGGGGAAGTTTGCCAACCTCCACTTTAAAAAGAAAGGTCCTGGGCGCCTGGGTGGCTCAGTGGGTTAAGCCGCTGCCTTCGGCTCAGGTCATGATCTCAGGGTCCTGGGATCGAGTCCCACATCGGGCTCTCTGCTCGGCAGGGAGTCTGCTTCCTCCTCTCTCTCTCTCTGCCTGCCTCTCTGCCTACTTGTGATCTTTCTCTGTCAAATAAATAAATAAAATCTTTTAAAAAAAATAATAAATAAATAAATAAATTAATTAATTAAATAAAAAGAAAGGTCCTCGGGGCACCTGGGTGGCTCAGTGGGTTAACACCCCTGCCTTCGGCTCAGGTCATGGTCCCAGGGTCCTGGGATCGAGTCCTGCATCAGGCTCTCTGCTCCGCGGGGAGCCTGCTTCCTCCCCTCTCTCTGCCTGACTCTCTGCCAAATAAATAAATAAATAATCTTTTTAAAAAAAATAAAAAGAAAGGTCCTCAAAAGAAGGCAGTATGGTATACCACAGAGATCAGGAGATGGGGACTCCAAAGGCTAGTTCATAGTCCTGGCTCTGTTGAAACTATCTGGCTGTCTAGTTCTCAGTAACCCTGAATGCCTCTGCCAAGCTGAAAAAGACACAACAATTCTGTAATTTATACATTTGGTAATGCACAGCATTTCAAATGCCAATTTTACTGTACATTTTCCAAAAAAATGTCATTTTTCTATTTGTAATCCAAGGATTGTGATATTTAAAATCATTATGTTGGAATCTTACCTTGTGCTTAAAAGGCAAATACATACACACACGCACACATATACACACACACCAGGGCAAGCCATCCAGTCCACAGATAGAAGAACAGGGTTTCCCACCCAAGCTCCTTAAACTGACCTTCTGTGGGAAAGGCATGTGGCTTTCAGGGCCTCACCACTTGCTCAGATAAAGCTGCTGTGTGTCTAGGGCCTCACCATCTGTAAAGCTGTGATCAAAACATCACTATCAGTTACCACCTAAGGCACAGCTGTAGAATTATGGAGAAGTGTTTTTACATAACTTAACAACTGTCTGAGTCTGTCTCCTGACTAAAGGAATAAGAATCCCTAATTCACAAAATATTTCATACTTTATAGCACATTTATATAAAATTCAGTTGATGCTATCCTATTTATTTGTATTCCATACCATCTGGCTACTTTGAGACTTGCAAATAGTCTCCAAACGCCTCTCAAGCTAAGAAAAACATAACATAGTGAAGCTGGTTTTAAATCAGGGCTCTGACTTAGTCTGGGCTTTCTTCAAAAGCAGAGCCTAAGACAAGATCATTATTTTGGGAAGTGATTCCAAGGTACAGAAGTAAAGGACTAGGCAGACTGAAACAGGGAGGGGAAGGGAAGCCAATCCAAGGACCCTTTATTGATATAGTGACTGCTATGGGCAATTAGGGCTAATCCACCCCCTGGGATGCTTTGAATTGCCTTGTAGAATGAGCCCCCATATGTTCCTGCAGAATATGCAGACTTGGTAGTGTTCATACAGCAATTAACATCATTGGCGCATGGCTTTATTTCACTCTCACCTCCAGTGTGACCATGGGGCAGAATGAGTGGCCAGGCCGCTGCAAGCAAAATGAGTGGAGAAGCCCCAGGTCAGAAAGCAAGACTTATGTGGAGCAGATGAAACAAGGAGCTGATGGGTCACAAGTATACACAGTTGTCATAGCAACAGCTGGAGTCAAAAGGTAGGCTGGGATGCCTGAGTGGTGCAGCTGATTAAGCATCAGACTCTTGGATTTGGCCCAGGGCATGATCTCAGGGTGATGAAATCAAGCCCCAGGTCAGTCTCTACACTCAGCATGGAATCTGCCTAAAACTCTCTTTCTCCCTCTGCCCCTCCCCACACTGCACACACACTCTCACTCTCTCAAAAAAAAAAAAAAAAAAAAAAAAAAGGTAGGCTAAGGGGAAAGAGGCAAGATGGTGGAAGTGTAGAGGACCTCATTTCATCCCTTGACTTCAGCTCAGCTAGATATCTACCAAATCTTTCTGAACACCTATGAATTCAACTCAAGATGTAAGAAAACAATTGCTGGAATTCTACCAATAGAGTAGTGAGGACTTTCTGCAAGGAGGGAGATGTGGAGAAGTGAATCTGATGGGATGTATCGGAAGATAAACAGCAGTGGGGGAAGCCTCCAGAACCCAGCTACCAGAAGGTGACAGAGCCCCAAAACTTTTAGAATTCTGCTCCAGTAAGACATGTCCCTGCCTCAAAGGTGCTCAAGTGGTGAAGTAGGGCAGAATCCTAGGCAGGACATTGTGGCCTCAGGATCCCTTAGGTCACCGAAAAGCTCAGGGGTGCCTGAGCCAGCAGAGTTCCCAAACATCACAGCAGGGAAGCCAACTGCAAACAGCAAGTCCAGGAGTGGGCTTTCACCTTGGTATTGCTAGAAACCACAAACCATGGCATAATTGGGTGACCACTCTCCCTGCAGGGTCCTTCAAAGGGCATAAAAGTGGCGACCCTCCTATCTCCCCTGGGAGGGAGCAACTATATGAGAACAAGTTAAGCAATCTGGAAGAAATGGATGCATTCCTAGAGACTTATAAATTACCAAATTTGAAACAGGAAGAAATAGAAAACCTGAACTGACCCATCACCAGCAAGGAAATTGAAGCAATAATCAAAAATCTCCCAACAAACAAGATTCAGGGCTGGACAGCATCCCAGGGGAATTCTATCAAACATTAAAGAAACATTAATACCTATTCTTCTGAAACTGTTCCAAAAAATAAAAATGGAAGGAAAACTTCCAAACTCATTTTATGAGGCCAGCATTACCTTGATCCCAAAACCAGACAAAGACCCCACCAAAAAGAAAAATTACAGGCCAATATTCCTTACAAACATAGATGCCAAAATTCTCACCAAGATACTAGCCAATAGGATCCAACCATACATCAGAAGGATTATTTACCACAACCAGGTGGGATTTATTCCTGGGCTGCAAGGCTGGTTCAACATCTGCAAATCAATCAACATGATAAATCACATTAACAAAAGAAAGGACAAGAACCATATATGATCCTCTCAATTGATACAGAAAAAGCATTTGACAAAGTACAGCATTCTTTCTTGATTCAAAGTCTCCTCAGTGTAGGCATAGAGGGAACATACCTCAATATCATAAAAGCCATCTATGAAAAGCCCATAGCAAATATCAGTCTCAATGGGGAAAAACTGAGAGCGTTTTCCCCCAAGATCAGGAACACGACACAGATGCCCATTCTTACCATGCTTGTTCAATATAGTACTAGATGTCCTCGCCTCAGCAATCAGACAACAAAAAGAAATAAAAGGCATTCAAATTACCAAAGAAGAAGTCAAACTCTCATTCTTTGCAGATAACATGATACTCTATGTGGAAAACCCAAAAGACTCCCCCCCAAAATTGCTAGAATTCATACAGGAATTCAGCAAAGTGGAAGGGTATAAAATCAATGAACAGAAAGCAGGTGCATTCCTATACACTAATGATGAGAAAGAAGAAAGAAAAATTAAGAAGTTGATCCCATTTACAACTGCACCCAAACCATAAGATACCTAGGCATAAACATAACCAAAGAGGCAAAGGATCTCAGAAAACTATAGAACACTCACAAAACAAACTGAGAAAGACACAAAGAAATGGGAAAACATTCCATGCTCATTCCATGCTTAACAAATATTGTTAAAATGTCTATACTACCTAGAGCAATCTACGCATTCAGTGCAATCCTTATCAAAATACCATCAACTTTTTTCACCGAGCTGGAACAAATAATCCAAATAATACAAATAAGTTTGTATGGAACCAGAAATGACTCCAAATTAGCCAAAGGAATGTTGAAAAGAAAAACCAAAGCTGGTAGCATCACAATTCCAGACTTCAAGCTCTATTACAAAGCTGTCATCATCAAGATAGTATGGTACTGGCATAAAAACAGACACATACATCAGTGGAATAGAACAGAGAACCCAGAAATGGACCCTCAGTGGAATAGAACAAAGAACCCAGAAATGGACCCTCAGCTCTATGGTCAACTGAATTTTGACAAAGCAGGAAAGAATGTCCAATGGAAAAAAGTCTCTTCAACAAATGATGTTGAGAAAATTGGACAGCCACATGCAGAAGAATGAAACTGGATCATTTCCTTACACTATTCGCAAAAATAGATTCAAAATGGATGAAAGACCTAAAAGTGAAAAAGGAATCCATCAAAATCCTAGAGGAGAACACAGGCAGCAACCTCTGTAGCCTCCGCCTCAACAACTTCTTCCTAGACACATCTTCAAAGGGAAGGGAAACAAAGGCAAAAATGAACCACTGGGACTTCATCAAGATAAAAAGCTTTTGCAAGCTAAGGAAACAGTCAATAAAATCAAAGGACAACCATCAGAATAGAAGTATTTGCAACATCTTACCAGATAAAGGACTAGTATCTAAAATCTACAAAGAACTTATCAAACAACAAATAATCCAGTCAAGAAATGGGCAGAAGACATGAACAGACATTTCTGCAAAGAAGACATCCAGAGGGCCAACAGACACATGAAAAAGAGCTCCACATCATATGGCATCAGGGAAATACAAATCAAAACCACAATGAGATACCACCTCACACCAGTCAGAATGGATAAAATTAACAAGTCAGGAAATGACAGATGCTGGCAAGGACGCGGAGAAAGGGGAACCCTCCTACACTGTTGGTGGGAATGCAAGCTGGTGCAACCACTCTGGAAAACAGCATGGAGGTTCCTCAAAAAGTTGAAAATAGAGCTACCTTATGACCCAGGAATCACACTACTGGGTATTTACCCTAAAGATACAAACGTAATGATCTGAAGGGGCACGTGCACCCGAATGTTTATAGCAGCAATGTCCACAATAGCCAAACCATGGAAAGAACCTACATGTCCATCAACAGATGAATGGATCAAGAAGATGTGGTATATACATACAATTGAATACTATGCAGCCATCAAAAGTATTGAAATCTTGCCATTTGTGATGACCTGGATCGAACTAGAGGGTATTATGCTTAGCAAAATAAGTCAATCAGAGAAAGACAACTATCATATGATCTCCCTGATATGAGGAAGTGGAGATGCAATGTGGGGAGCTTGGGGGGTAGGAAAAGAATAAATGAAATAAGATGGGATCAAGAGGGAGACAAACCATAAGAGACTCTTACTGTCACAAAACAAACTGAGGGTGACCGGGGGGAGGGGGGTCGATAGAGGGTGGTGGGGTTATGGACATTGGGGAGGGTATGTGATATAGTGAGTGCTGTAAACTGTGTAAACCTGGCGATTCAGAGACCTGTACCCCTGGGGCTAATAATACATTATATGTTTATAAAAAATTTTAAAAATTTATTAAAAAAAAAAAGAAACCACAATGAGATACCACCTCACACCAGTCAGAATGGCTAAAATTAATAAGTCAGTAAAAAACAGATGCTGGCGAGGATATGGAGAAAGGGGAACCCTCCTACACTGCTGGTGGGGATGCATGAGTGTTCCCCCTCTGTTTTCAACTCAAAAAGCTGAAAAGAGAGCTACCCTTGACCCAGAAATTGCACTACTGGTTACAATACTCTAAAGATACAAACGTAATGATTTGAAGGGCACCTGTATCCCAGTGTTTATAACTGCAATGTCCACAATAGCCAAACTATCAAAAGAGCTGAGATGTCCTTCAAACAGATGAATAAAGAAGATGTGAGATATATGTGTGTGTGTGTGTGTATATACACACACACTATATAATATATATATATTTATATATACATACATACACACATACAAAATGGAATATTACTCATCCATCAGAAAGGATAAATACTACATACTATTTACTTTGATGTGGGTGGAACTGGAGGGTATTATGCTGAATGAAATAAGTCAATCAGAGAAAAACAATTATCACACAGTTTATATGTGGAATATAAGAAACAGCGAAGATCATAGGGGAAGGGAGGAAAAACTGAATGGGACGAAATCAGAAAGGGAAACAAACCACAAGAGACTCTTAACTCTAGGAAACAAACTGAGGGTTGCTGGCGGGGTGGTGGGTGGGAGGATGGGGTAACTGAGTGATGGGCATTAAGGAGAGCACAGGATGTGATGAGCACTGGGTGTTACAGCCACCGATGAGTCACTGAACTCCACCTCTGAAACCAATAATACACTACATGTTAAGCAAGTAAATTTAAATTTTAAAAACTAGTCAGAGGGGGCTCCTGGGTGGCTCAGTGGATTGGGCCTTAGCCTTTGGCTTAGGTCATGATCCCAAGGTCCTGGGATCAAGCCCCACATGGAGCTGTCTGCTCAGCGGGGAGCCTACTTCCTTCTCTCTCTCTGCCTCTCTGCCTACTTGTGATCTGTCTGTCAAATAAATAAATAAAACTTTTTAAAAACCCTTTTAAAAGCTAGTAAGAAAAAGAAAATGTATGCTATAAAAGTTTCATGGTGAAATCACTTCATATCTCTGGGGCATCTGGGTGGTTCAGTGGGTTAAAGCCTCTGCCTTCGGCTCAAGTCATGATCCCAGGGTCCTGGGATTGAGCCCCACATCAGGCTCTGTGCTCTGCGGGGAGCCTGCTTCCTCCTCTCTCTCTGGCTGCCTCTGCCAGAGATCTCCATCTGTGATCTCTGTCTGTGAAATAAATAAATAAAATCCTGAAAAAAAAAAAAAGAATGAAAATTATAAAAATTAGGCCAAGAGGATATAATGGCACAAGAAGTGACCATACAGTATGTAATATTTAAATTCTACTACCCCATCCTCTTGGCACACCGTCAATTAAGTTAGCATGATCACAATATTCCTTCATGCAAAATCAGAAGAACATCTCCCCACACTAGACATGAAATAAAGAGATGAAGACACTATCCTTGTGTTTAAGGAGAGTTCCTTGTGTTTAAGGAGGATTGACTCTGGAAATAAGTAATTTTAATGCATTCAGATTAATACCACCAGTTAATATGCAAACACAGACAGATCCTCCAACCTCTATTGGATGGGGAGCAAGGAATGGATGTGAATACAAGGGAAGTCTTCTTGGGAATGAAGGAGTGCACTTATGATGAGCCATCGGTAAGGAATGGAATTGTTGAATCACTATACTGTACACTTCAAACTAACATAACACTATACAGGAATTTAAAATGAATTAAAAAAAAAAGGAAGCCTTCAGAAGGAGCATGAGGCCCAAGAGATTTCAAAGGACGAATAAGAGTTTTTCAGGAAGTAAAACAGAATGAAAGAATGAATCATCTATGCAGAGTCATGGTAGTTCAAGTGAGAATGAGTGCAGGAAAATAGGACTCTAGAAAGGATGACATCTAGGTAACACAAGGGGAAATGGTCAGCCATAAAGAGGCAGCAGGGCCCAGACCATGAGACCCCAGGTCCCATCTGACACACCTTGAACTCCATTCTACTGGCAAGAGTGGGAACATGTTAGGATTGTGAAAAAGGAATGGAGTTGCTCAGTTTGTTTTTAACAAGAAAGGTAACTCCAATAACATCACGGAAGGGAGTTTGTATCATCTCAAAGGAACTTCAGCAGTAAATTAAACTCTGTGTATCCTGATGATCCCAAGATTAAAATAATTCAGCTCCATCAAACATGCCAATTCATAGAACACAAAATAACTTATTTTTCTGTACATATACAGAACATTATGGCTAAACTTAACACAAGACTGAATGAAAACAGCTGCAAGCCTTCATCAAAGCAGAGACATTTGTGAGAGGGTAGGTCCGTTAATTTATTATTTAATGCTCACAGCACTATAATGTAGGCCTAGAAATAATTTAAACTACTGGTCATTTCCCTGGCCCTTAGCTTTGGCAAAACAACATGAATATTCAGGAAGACTAATGACAGAACTCAGTGCAGAAATATAGGTTTTTCCCATGGTGTTGACAAGAAAATCAGTCACCATAAACAATGGGCATCTAATAAACAAAGTTGACTTCCTCAATTTTTTTAAAGGTTTTATTTATTTTATTTATTTGACAGAGAGAGAGAGATCACAAATAGGCAGAGAGGCAGGCAGAGAGAAAGGGGGAAGCAGGCTCCCCTGCTGAGCAGAAAGCCGGATGCAGGGCTCAATCCCAGGACCCTAAGACCATGACCCGAGCTGAAGGCAGAGGCTTAACCCACTGAGCCACCCAGGTGCCCTGACTTCCTCAATTTAAATTCAGCAAAACAGCAGAGTAGTTCTAATGCTCCTTCTGTGAATCTGTGTGCCAAATACAAGAGGCAGAGTTACAATAATGAAGAGGAAGACAATGAAAAGGAAATCGAACATGAAGGAACAGACTCAGAGACAAGAGAAAAAAACTTGAGAGGACCAAAGAACTTTCTGTGCTTCAGTTTCCACACTGCCTAGAAAGAGCAAGTACCCCATCTCTCCCTCCACCAAACTGTGACAATAAGTGATGTCGATGCTGAGTGGCTAGAAATCAGACAATTCCAAAGAGGCATCCAGAGACCATCAGCTTATGTTGAAGCCTCCACCTTTCCTTTAGTCAAGCCCTTCAATTCATTTTGGAGCCATGGCCCAAGCCAGAAGTCTGGTAAGACTTACAGACCCTTTCCTATTTCTATTTTCTAATGTAGTTGAAAGCATAAAATTATATTGAAATGCAATTACCAAAATAGTAAGAACAAATTTTGTGATACACTAGTATATGTGCTTCTCTATCAATCCATTAAATATCAAGATCTAATGGTGACTCTGATAACTAGCATAACTTCTGTGTAGTTATACCTGTAACGCTGTGAGGTGATATCAGTAATTTCTACTGGTGACAAACTCTTACGTGCTGCTAATACTGTTTTGATAGTTGCCTAGTAATAGCTGAGGCATATGCTAAAGTTACGCTGGGGGCTGATAAAACTGAAGATGTAATTCATGAATCCTCACTTAAGTCTGCTAGCCACACTTTTGAAGGTGTGGCCTCTGTTTCAATCCTTTTCCTAGAAAAAAAGCAACTTCAATTTCAAAGAAGCCCTCAGACCTCCATATGATAGAAGTTGTGATTTTTTAAACAAATGACTGAAAATGGGTATAATAACTAAAAACTACCACAACATTAGTTACTTAGAAATATTTGCTTTTGATAAATCACAACCCCATCTTCACATACTCTATCTAGAACAGCACCCATATACCCATATGTATAAGACTGTGTATTCAGGCCACAAACAATGCGTTAAGCACATAAGAATTTAGAGAGCTGTGTTTTAACACAACCAACATCTGTTTTGAAAAAATATACTATCCCAAGTACAAGATACTTGTACTTGACTTCTTTCTACAACTGTGAACAAATGAACTCAGTTCTCTCGTCTGTAAGATGGGAGTTAGAATTATACTGACTTGATGGGATTACTGTGAAAGGTGAAATGAGCTAAAGAAGTATTTTTCTACACAGTGGGTTGTAAATCATTAAGCAAGACATAAAGTCCATTAGCATGTCACAATCAGCATTTTTAAAGTGAAACAGAATAAAATGGGAAATCGCAAAGAGTATCACATATGGTAAAATTGTTTTATGAAAATTTTATTTCAAATATATAGGTCTAACTCCAGCTGTACATCACTTTTTTTTTTAATAGTGAATAATAAAGGTGAATAATAAAGGTATTTTTTAATATTGAAATAAAACATAAAAAACAGAGAGTGGAAGACATGGCACTCAGCAAACTACTGCTAGTGGTAACAGTAAATCACCAGTACCCCAAGGTCCAGAGTCACAAATTGAAAGCCACTCCGTTCAAGAGGCTACTTAAAGACCTGGCTTGCTAGGAACGTGTGAGACCAACAATTGATCGGTCTGCAGAGGGATCAGACAAGCCCTGACAAGGAGAGAGGAAAAAATAAAAATGGGACTCTAGAAAAACAGGATAGAATTTTATTTAGCTTACTTCAAAGATCATTTTACCTTCTCTGGTAAAAGTAACCATATGACCTCACACAAGTTATTTAACTTCTCTGGACCTCAGCTTTCTAAACATAAAGGTAATAGTTGTTATCTCATAGGGTCATCATGAGAATTCAATCAGTTAAATGTAAAATGTAACATATTACAAATGTAACATTCACTCAGTGAATGTTAAGTATCATTATATTGCTAGTATTATTACAGGACTCAGAACAGACAAAACTACAATTTGCAACCATTTTTCTACTCCCCCTACTTAGCTTGAAATGATTTTTATCTTTTATTGTTATTCCTACAGCAAACAGACTTTTTTTAAAACCAAATAAAAGGCTGCAAACAACTTCATTTTTAGGAAGTCCTTTATATACTACCACCTACGTTCTTCTTTTCTCTGAGATCTAAGTTATTTTTCCAGAGTTATTTTTTATTTTTGTCTTATGTGGCTGACAGAGGGGGTGTGTGTATAAATGTTCACATTCCTAACCATATGCTGAAATTTTATCAGGAGATCTAAGGTGCTAATCCCAGCTTTCTGGATGCACTACTTCTTGCTTTCACGTGGAAAATACCATATGGAATTCATATGACCCATGCAAGGGCAGTTGAGCTTCTTTAATATTCACAGATATATTGGCCCCTGGATTAAATCTGGGATTTAATAGACCAGACACCAATCCCCTGACAGAGGCTGGTAAGTACCTGACCAGAAACAGACTTTCTAGGTGACCACTGAATTTCTAAGTCACTTCACATACTTTTGTCCAGCCACAGAGCAAGTAAATGGTGGAATAATTCAGAACCTGAGATATCAGGGGAAATCATGCCCTCCAAAGAGGAAGTAGCTCTCCAACGCTCCATTTCTTCTTTGCCCTCCCCTTGCCTAGAAGTGTCTTTTAAAATTGTGAGGCATGCACCATCTTTCCACTCCCAGTCCTGTCCTTTTCAGAATTGCTAGCCAAAAAGGGTTTAGAACACCACCCACAGACGTCCCATCCAAATCCCTATGCTCTGTGTCTCCTGGAAGTCTCCAGAGGTAAACATTTCTGATCCAAAGTAAATAAACTGCCTACGGGCTGGTCAGAATCTCATGGGAGTAAGTAACTGCAAACAAAAGCAGAGCCAAGAAAAATGGACAATAGCAGAAAGGGTTTTTCCCAACTTTTCAATATGAAAATTCTCTAAAATGAAAGCTGACAGACTAGTATAACCAGTATCTATATGCCCATCACCCAGATGCAACACCTATTGCTATTTTGGCATTTTTTATGGATGTGTGTATCCACTCAACTGTGTGGGGGGGGGGTGTGCATTTGTGTGTATTTTGAATAACTGGAAAGTTCCTGATATCCTGATAATTCACCCCTAAATATTTCAGCATGCCTCTTCTCACAATGACATTCTCCTCTGCATTCCCCTATTGATAGAATAATAACACCTAAGCAAATCAAGAGGAATACCATAATATTTAATATTAGCCCACATTCCAATCTCCATCCTCATCCTGAGAATTAAAGCACTGCATTTGATTGCTATAGCTCTTTCAGCTCTTTAAATATAGAGCAGTCCTCCTACCTCTTATTTCAACAACAGTGGCTTTTGCATGTGTCCAGACTATGTCTAGCAGGACAGCAAACAGAACCTTCCATCACCCTCCGCCGAATGGAGAACAAAAGTCCCAGCTCCTTTCCCCCACCACGCTTCACCCATAGTCACATCACTGCAGCCACACTGGCCTCCGTGCTGCTCCCAACATATTAACATGCGCAGCTCTGACATCTGGCTCCTGAAGGGGACTGTTCCTCCCACAAATCCCAAGAGGTGCCTTCCAAACTCGTGCAGGTCTTTGCTCAATAAAACCTACCTTGAACATCTTAATTACAACTGTAAACCACCTTCCCCACCTTATTTTTTCTTCATAGTGTCTTTCACCATTGAACTTTCTAGGCATTGTGTTTCTTTTGCTGGTCACTTATCTCACCACCTGGAATGTACCCTCCTCCAAGACAAGGTCTTTGTGTGATATGCTCATTGCTGCATCCCTGCTCCTATATGAGGGTTGGGCTCTAGTCAATCAACAAGTATTTATTAAGACCCGCTGCTATGCTCCAGACACTGGCAGAGCAGCAGTACCTGCTTAAAGCTGGCCCAGCCTGACTCTAGTCCCCGATGCCCCAGAGCAGTGGCAAACCCACTGCCCAGTATTCAGAATGGCTTCTCAGAAGTTAGGTGAGGCCCTGGGGCCATGCACATTAATTCCAGAGCCCTGGCATTTGCTTGAAGGTAGGACTCACCCTACATCTCGCTCCTATTGTCCCGCTGTCCCCCTCATGAATCCCATGGCTTCCAGTGCAGGTCTCTGACAATTCTCCTAGGCCTAACAACTCCTCAATCTGTTCCAGTCAAAGCGTCCACAGCAAACTTGCCTGTACCCACCCCTAAAGGACCACTTCAGTGGTTCCAGTCACCCATCCTCCCACTTGTCCTCCTCGAAGCCATTGCAGTGATCTTTCTAAGACACAGTCATTGCAGAATCATTACCTTTGCTCAAAATACTTAACTGACATTCCTCCTTGCCCAGGATTAAACATTAGTACCTAGACTGATGTACACACAAGACCCTTCTTATTCGACTACCACCTCCCCATCCTGATCTCCTGCCACACCCCACCTCACATTTGACACCACTAAGTTATTTTTAGTGGTTTCTGGAATATCTATGCTCCGTAGGTGAACTTGAACACTCTCTTCTATTTATACTCATATAGAGCATTTTGCCTAAAAAGAAAATCACTTTAACATTAATGTTAACACCCTCCCATTAGTAGTGTTTGCCTGCCAGCTAGATCTCGCTGCAGGCCTGGAACCCAAGCCCTATGAAGATTCCATAGGGGTGTGGGTGAAGGGGTGTGGGCCTTCGCATCTTCCTATCCAGAGAGGTTTTAGTAAAACACTAGGTGTTTAATAAATGTGTACGACTTAGCCTAAGGAGCTACTTTGCCCTGGGCAGGGCTGTTTGTTTAGGGCCTCAAGGATCAGAGTTGGTGACCCTGATCTTCCCTATTCTGATTTTATGGCTCAGGCCTAGAGTGAATGGTAAATGTCCTCATTGTTTCAGTTTACTGAAACATTATGTAAACCCAGCATCAGGCGGCTGTTTGGCGACAAACAACTCTGCATTCCAGAGCATGCTGACCCTGTGGCCAGTTGCTTTGTTTGCTTTTCACTAACAAAGAGGCTCTCATTTAAAGTTCTGAAAGTTAAACCACATTATATTCATTCCATCTTGTTCTCCCTCATAAAAACGTGAGTATGTGTGTGTGTGGGCGTGCGTGTGTGTGAAAGAGAAAGACAGACAAAGCTAGATGCCGTGAAATTAGCGTGGCAGCTATGCTTCAAGCTAACTCTTATGCCCTGACCTGAAAGGACTGGATAAAACACGTGGGATGAGGCGCCAGGTCCAAAAGGGCCACGGTCGGTTGTCACTAGGCTTAGCAGACCGCCTGCTTCCAAAGTATTAACATGGACCACTCACCAGTTCTCCACTCCATTTTACTTCCCTCTGAAAGTCATTACCTTCTTCACCCACCTGAGTCCACAAAATTGCATGTGCCTAACGTTCTGGTCATGGATAATAATGAGGAGTGTTAGGATTTCTCTAAGGAGATGAGACTAATTTTCCACAAGCTAAGAATTTTTTATGTGGTAAATATGCTTCTGTCATTTCTATCTACAATATATGCACAAAACTACAATATCACTTAATATTATTATTTAGAAATTTGCAACCATTACCCTACTCCATAGAAGAATGGGTACCCCCGGTTCTGTGCAGTGAGGGAGTGTACAAGGACTCGAAAGCTGCTCACATACCCGGGCTTAGACTTTGCGGACTTCAGGCTGAAGGTGAGTAAGCATTTCCGGCAAGGTCTCGAGCCTCCTTCCCCTGGCCGTTAGCATTGTTTCACTTTGTCTGGTTTAAACCGAAGCCAGCTGAATCTCCTCCAAGTTCCAGTTTGGGTCAGATCTCAGGAGACAGCCTGTCTGGTTATTTAAAAACAAATATCTGCCTGCACATCCCCCCCAACCTGATAACATGGCAGATCCCTGATGCCTTGTGACCCCACCTGGGTCCCCATTTGTGGTGGAGGGAGGGGTAAGGACCTTAAGTGCTGGGATCTCCACAACTGAGGTTACCAAAGTACAAACAAGAAGGCCTGTGAACAGACAGTGAGGCTACGGAGCCCGTTACACTCTTGCACAACCAGTCTCTGCCACCACACACCCATGTTGTCTTCTCCTTTCCCCAGTTTACACATGAACGTCTCCTTTCATGGCCTCAAAGCACATCCGATTATATTGCCACTAATCAGCGAGCATACAGTAGGCTTGCCCCTGATCAGTTTCCTGAAAAGACAGGAGAGAACAAGAAGAGGGGAGTCTTCACTCCCAAGGAGTTTATAACACAGAGGTGGAGACAAAAAAACACACCAACAGAAGAAACAGAATAAAGATATGGGATTATTGTATTGTAGACACAAAGAAGGGGACTTTTGCTCACTGGGTTTTTCTGCAATGAACGAGTTCATCCTCAGAATGGCATGTAAGACTTGTCCATCAAGGGGACAGAGGCGGGAGGATTGGATTCAGTGCGTGAAATAATTCACTTTCAAAACATTTAACATTTTGGAATTCAATTATATTGACTTCAAATATTGTTCATTGAATTACAATTTGACTTTTTAATTCAGTGAAAAACTCCCTGTCAAATTTACCATTTAAAATCTTTGCTTAAGTGTTTAAGAATATATATATATATATATATATATATATTTTTAACATAAGCATTTCTCCTCTCCAATCTGTGCCAATCTCCCCTAAATCTTCCCAACTGTCTATCTTCCTGCATTCCTCTTCTACCAGGAAATAAAGAGCAAATTCTAATGCTAATGCTAATCTCCAAATACTGATGTAACAGGGTGATATGGTAATTAATATCATAAACAACTCAGTAAAGAGGGAGTCAGGTGTGGTAGGAAGAGCTTGGGTACCAGAGAAAGGAGGCTTTAATCTGAATGTGCTCCTTTCTCATTATGCGAACTTGGAAAAGAATAATAATCCTCATCTCATAGGTTTTTTCCTTTGATCTATTAAGTTTTTTAATAGGAAAAAGTATTAATGTACCTAAAAGATCTAGCACAGTGTTACATACACTATTTTATACTGCCTTATATAATCTGGGAATTAGATAGAAATCATTAAAAACCATATAATTTCTGTTTTCAAAAGTCACTGTTTTGAAAGTGTGTTTTCAAAACCACAAGAAAGAACAAGTGTTGGTAAAGATGAAGAGAAGGGTGGGGGAACCCTGTTACACTGTTGGAGGGAATGCAAACTGGTGCAGCCACTGTGGAAAACCACTGTGGAGGTTCCTCAAAAAATGAAAAATCAGGGGCGCCTGGGTGGCTCAGTGGGTTAAGCTGCTGCCTTCAGCTCAGGTCATGATCTCAGGGTCCTGGGATCGAGTCCCGCATTGGGCTCTCTGCTCGGCAGGGAGCCTGCTTCCCTCTCTCTCTCTGCCTGCCTCTCCATCTACTTGTGATTTCTGTCTGTCAAATAAATAAATAAAATCTTTTAAAAAAAATGAAAAATCAAATTATCATATGATCCAGTAATTTCACTACTAGGTATTAATTCAAAGACTTAAAAAACACTAATTCATTGAGAGATGAATGGCTAAAGAAGATGTGGTATAGACACATAACGGAACAGTACTCAACTATAAAAAAAATAAACTCTTATGATTTGCAACAACACAAAAAGATCTAGAGGGTATAACACTAAGCAAAATAAGTCAGTCAGAAAAAGACAAATACAGTATGATTTCACTCAAATGTGGAATTTGAGGAACAAAATACACAAAGAAAAAAAGAGAGAAAAATTAAAAACCAGACTCTTAACTATAGAAAACAAACTAATGGTTGCTGGAGGGGAGGCAGGTGGGGGGATGGAGGATACAGGTGATGGGAATTAAGAGTATACTTACCCTGATGAGCACTGAGTGATGTACACAACTGCTGAACCACTAGGGTGTACATCAGAAATTAATATAACACAGCAAGTTAACTATACTGGTAATAACGTTTTTTAAAGTGAATAAGCATTTACTGATAACTGTACTTTTAGGGATGAAATTGTGCTCTCAGGTCTCTCCCAGACACTTGAGATAACCAGAACACCAGCAATGGAACAGCTTCATCAAAGTTGGGTTTGGTTTGCTGAGTTATAGCTTGGAAGAAGAATTTTGTTTGAGTGAGGTTTAAATTATGAGGATTACGTGCATGGATGAGAACATGAGGAGCAAATGAGTGAGACTGGAAGACGGGGAAAAGCTGGAAACAAGAAAAATCAAATCCATCAACTCAAACACACCCTCGAGTCCCAGTGAAGAGAGCATGGTACAATGGAAAACTCACAAATTGGGCAATCAGCTGCTTCCAAATTCCTGGTCAGCCCCTGGTAGCTGTGGGGCCTTAGGCAAGGCACGTGACCCTTTCTGAACTTCTACATCTTCACAAAAACATCTTTGAACAATACCTAACTAGCAAGAAAGATTAGAGATGATCTATGTGGAAGTGCATGACACAATACCCTGTCCACAGGTATGTTTAATAAATGCCCTATTATTACCTCTTAGTCATCATTCGCTATTGTAATCCCCTGGAACCAATGTGAAACAGATCCTTAAGAAATTAAAACCAACCGACTGTCCAGCCAAAATAGAAGCAGATACTGAGCTAGAAACACACACTTGACAAGAAAAAATAATTTTTTTTTGTAGTCATAGCAAGATCAAGCAAGGAAAAAAAAAATAAAAGATAATGTTGGAATATTATGGAAAAATATTTTGATATACCCAGAAGGAATAAGTTTTGGTGGACTTGGTAGCTAAGTATCAGGAAACCAGAGTCCACCAGCTACGTAATATCACCCTTGGTAAGTGCAGCCATGTTCCAAAGCAGAAGTGTCCAGAGGAATCACAGATAAAGAAAGCCGGGCTACCAAATTAAAATTACAGACATCCAATGAAGAAATTCGTTATGTACTGGATATAATAGCAGCAGATGACACCCTTTCTATGGAGAAGATTAATATGCTGACTTGAGAGGTGGGATTCTGGCCACTGGAAAGGGGTGTCCAGGTGGAGCCAGCGAAGTTCTCCTCCTCCCAGAGTTCCTCCATGATGGCCCATGGTACAACAGTGGTCAAGAGCAGAAGGACGGCACTCAGAGACTGACTTGAAGACCAGGAAAAGAAGTAAAACTGCAACAACTGGGACCCACAACATTCCTTAAGAATTTCTCTGCAAAAGTTTCACTTCTGCAGGGACTGAAGAGTGGGATCACTTCAAGAAAGACACCCTGTTCTTGGGTCCTAGATGCCAGATTCTGGACAGCAGCATTATCCTACAACACACAGGAAAACCAGAGTAGAAACCATCAGGTGTAGAATCACTTAAAGTACTAATATCATGTCCTAAATCCTGCAAAATAAGATAAATATATCGTATGAACCAATAATACAAGGCCTCCCTGTGTTCGCAGAACAGCTCTACTGTATTCAGTCTACAAGTGTATATTCTAGCTATAAGGAGTTTTGAACATGTAACGGACAGTAATTATCTTCTTAGAATTCAGTAGTTTTTGGAGGCAGTGCTACAAATGGCCTAGCTCTCACAACACAAACCAAACAAACATGAACTCTAAGCCGAGAACTTCATTCAGCTGCCTTCTGATTCTGGTCACATATGTTAAATTAAACAAGGAAGCCATTAGACTGAGGTGACTTTAATCCTTCAGTCGCCTAGTGAGCGAACCCATACCTAATCCTGTAAATGCCTCAAGGTTAAGAACCTGAAACCTAAGGACAACCACTCACAACAAACAGCCAACTAGGCCTCCCAAGCAAGGCAACCGCTTACGCTACAGCCGAATCCAATCATTCCTTCGCTTGCTTCCCAGTCTTCCCTTTGAAAGTCTTTCCTCTGACTCCTAACTACTCTAGCGAGTCTCTGCCCAATTAGAAACCCTGTTTACTCAAGCTAGCAATTTAATATGCCTCAGTTTATCTTTTAGCACATTCAAACTCAGTCCTGAATACCTTATCTCCTATCTTACGGTCATGTCCTCTGACTTTTAAAAAGGGAAATGTCTTAGAAACCATCTGGCCCACCCCACCCACTCTCACCCTGTGACCATTTAAAATAAGGGAACCAAAACTCAGGGAGGCTGAGGGATGCCCAAGATCATGATTTTAATTTTATCCTTCCTTCTGTGAATGCTAAACAAATCATTTTAATAAGACTTAACAGTATCCACATAGATCACTGCTCCCAGCACATATGAGTGAACAATGCTACCCCGTCGTGATTGACAGAAAAAGTGAAATGAAAGTTAAATGACATGTCATGCTTTCTCACATGAGAAACCTATTTTGTGGAAAGTAGCCACAAACAAATAATGTGGATGTTCATACCAGACCAGGGATAATTTAGAAACAAAAAGTATGTCCAGTTACATGAAGCTTATAGTGATAGCCCTCCAAGTAATTCACAGAGAAGCATTTTTTCTTTTTTTTAGATTTATTTATTATTTATTTGACAGAGAGAGATCACAAGCAGGCAGAGAGGCAGGCAGAGAGAGAGGGAAGCAGACTACCTGCTGAGCGGAGAGCCCGATGTAGGACTTGATCCCAGAACCCCGAGATCATGACCTGAGCCGAAGGCAGCAGCTTAACCCACTGAGCCACCCAGGCACCCCACAAAGAAGCATTTTTTAAATTATCATTTTTATAGAGCTGTATTTTTTAAATAACTTTAAAAATATTTCACCAAAATGATTATTTCACAAAATTTCTGAAAGTCTGAAAATTGAGCAGAGCTTCCTCTAATTCCCCTTCTCCCTCTCTGAGCCACCACCATCAGTCCGCACTCGACTCTGGCTCCACTGGCTCGGCATGAGTCTGCAAAACCCACCATTTTGGTGCTCACCCTGTTGGCCTCTGGACAGAATCACTCTGGTCTGTTCTTAGGTCATTTTGCCACAAACAAGTACGTCCCTGTCTGAAGCTCACTGGTCCTTTTGTGTGCCTTTTGTGTGCCTAAGACCTACTTTCACATCCTCTATATGCCAACAGCAAATGGACTCCACATTGCAACCTAAACCCTACCCAAACCCATAAAAATAAGTGGCCATCCAAGCCCCTACAAGCATCAATTTATTAAATGGGTGCACGAAACCAACATGAGAATAAATCAGCCTGCGTGCTGTCAGTGAACTCAGCTTTCCATATAAAATTCTTCACACACTGGCCAAATGTAAGCCCACTCCTAGCCCCCACCAACGTGTATATTTAAAATCATCCCACAGAGGACCTCTTCTTCCATACAATGCACCTCAGAGATTTGGATGATTCACCCACAGCCTGTACGATCCTGGAGATCAGCTGATAGAATAGCAATGGTGGGCACTGAGGGGCCAATGAAATGCAGAAACTATAGGACGCAGGGTATAGTATTATTTATCAGTAACAAGTAAGTCACATTATCTCAATCTGACACTCATCTAAGAATTCTATGAAGTTGTCTGGTTCTGGAGGGGGCGGGAAATCTCAAAAGAAAAAAAAAAGAGAGAGAGTAAGAACTATAGGAAAATGAGAAATGTTTTGTTATCATGGAAGTCGGGAAAAATTTTTCCTATACTTAGTGAAGGAGAGTACCCACCAATACAAAAAAAAAATTATGTGAGGTGAAAGGCAAATTCAACTAAGTCCAAATGTTACACTATATTCAAGGTATCCAATAAACTCTAATTTTTAAATACTAACATAGGTCTACAATTTTTAAAAGAGAAAATCAGCCTCTCCTTGCCATTACGAAATGACTATTAAATGCACCTCAGAGATCTGGATGATTCACCCACAGCCTGAACGATCCTGGAGATCAGCTGATAGAATAGCAATGGTGGACTACCTAAGGGACACCTGGCTGGCTCAGTTGGTAGAGATGCAACTCTTGATCTTTGGGTTGTGAGTTCCAAGTCCCAGGCTGGAAATAAAAATTACTTCAAAATTTTTAAAAAAAATTAATATTTTATTTATTTATTTGCGAGAGAGAGAGAGAGATTGAGAACACAAGGAGGGAGAGGAAGAAGCAGGCTCCCCCCTGAGTAGAGAGCCTGAGGTGGGGCTCAATCCCAGGACCCCAAGATCATGACCTGAGCCAAGGACAGATGCTTAACCAACTGAGTCACCCATGTGCCCCCAAAAGTAAAAAATAAAAATCTTTTAAAAATTTAAAAAATAGGCACTTGTAGGTTGCCGAATTAGGACCCTGCTCCCAGAATCTTCCCCACATGTGTTGGGTCCTGCCCTGAATTCAGCCCCATGAGTACAGCCACACAAAACATCAATCCCAACTCTTCTGCTGTTCCCTCCTTACCATCACAAATTGCCCCAACCCGTGCTTGCCATTTCTGTCTCTTGCTTCTCCTATTTCAAAAGCAGAAAGGTCTCTTTCCTTTCCAAACTGCTTCTTCCTAAGCTCCCACACATAATTTTGGTTGTATCAGTCCCTTGCCTCTTCAGTCTACCATTCTGTACCTAAATACTCCCGTCTGAATATCACCAAATGGTGCTTGCGTCTCCCATTACCCTAACACTCCCATTTACTCCTCCGGAGCACCATGCTCTAGCAGCCTCTTTTCTGTTCTGCACATCATCGCCAAACTTTCAAATGAACAGTGGGATCCTCGATGTGGCAGGCTTGGGTCTCACTGGCCTTGGACTCCTCACCACGCTAGCACAGTAATGTCCCTCGATATATTTGAGGACCAGATGACTGAGCCAATCGTCTGTTTGTAGTGGTGATAACGATCACACCATAGCTTCGCACCACCTGCAATTGAGTCTAATCATAGGAGAAAGTGAGGTGGACTTGTCTTGCAGGCTGAGACAATCTTGGAATTAGACTGATATATTCGTTGCAAGGGAGTTACAGGTGCAACACTGCCCATTTAAGCGTGACAATGATTCACGTCAAATGAACTTTCACTGCTATTTCCAATCCTCCTTCCAATCTGATATTACAGCTACTGCTTAGTCACCAGGACAGCAAGCTCCTTTGCGTCAAAACCACCCTCCTCAAAAATACCCCTGCGCTTCCACCCCTGGTACTCTATCCATTCTATCACATTACACTTTCCTCCACCAAGATTCAGCTCTAGCATCCGATCCACAATGCTCTCTGGCGTACAAAGCTTCATTCCATTCTCCTTCAAAATAACTGTGGCATGTTTTCAATGGAAACCCGAATACATCACACATGGTTAAAAATAATTCAAGCAAACAAAAGTTCTGAATGAAGTTCTGAATGAAACATCTCCTTCACAAGACCATAGTTCCTTGGCTGAGGAGCTTCTCAGTCTCCTAAAGGGCAGCCATTACATCATTTTTTGAAATACCCTTCCAGAAGTTTTCCCTCTCCTGGAAATACACACAAAATACAGAATAACTTTTTTAGAGGAACAGAAGAACACAATGGACACTCTTGTACAACTTGATTTTTGTTCTTAGCACATTCAGGAACTTGTAAATCTAAGTTAATACATGCGAAGCCCTTAGAACGGTTCCTGGCCCACAGCAAGGGCTAAGTAACATTCAGGTGGAGTGTATCAGAGGCCATCCCAGCACTCAAGAGTTTCTACCAATTAGACCCCAGAAGCATACAAATAAAGGCTGGGGGTTTCACTGGACAAGAGCTCCGGGGTGCTCTTCCCCCCCTCACATCCAGAGGGCATGTGAGGCAGAGGATGTGAGGCAGACTCCCTGCAGACTTGGCTATTACCTCTCCCCTTTGTGTGGCATTTGGGGGAAAAGGCCACCCCGGAGCTCACACTTCCGAACTAAAATCACACCTCCCTCCCTCTAATCCCCAAGTCTAAACAATAGGCGGAGGAGTAAAAACAAAACACGTTCTTGCACTTTGCCTTGATGACAGGGCAAGAAGGATACATTCGGCCAGATACGATTAGCTTTGTGGCATCAGCTCCCTGAACGTTCTGCCCGAGCTGGCTCAGCTCTGCACTAGGTCCCAGAATGTTTCTAGAAGGTAAGCTGCAGTAACCTTGCCTCAGGCTCCGGTCCCAACCCTTCCTGTGTCCCCTAATAAGAGCAGAACACACAGGAGGTGTGAAATCAGATGTGACTCCAGCGAGGACAAGGCCACGTGTTCCGCTGGCTTTGGGAGATGACCGCAGAGTCCCTGTCAGTCCTCACGAGCAGTTTTCAGGTCAGAGAACTTGGGAAGCTCTGACGAAGGCGCCAGTTTTCGCCATTTTCAGCTCCCTCACCTCAGGCCCGCAGCACTTCGGGCTCATTTGCATACCTGATGAGCCTTTCACTGCCCAGGATCTTTCCGCAGCCTACCCAGAATGCACCTTGCCAGCCTGGGCACTGGGTGGGGCAGGGGCAGGGGCCATGGGAGCTGGACTGGCAAGAGCTCTGTGAATTTTGGCGTTTGGGGCAAGGGTGGAATTTGGGAGAGCTTGTGACTGCAATTAAAGGGAAGTTGGCAACTTAAACACTGCCCCTTAACAGTTAGTTGAGGGTCCATTAAGTTTAAGCCCCCACCCCACCCCGCCCAGACTTCTTTGCAGGTACCTATACCCCTGTGGGCTCGCGGACACATGTGCACACATTAACAGGAACCACTCAGCAACCGAAAAGAGGAGAAGCAGAAAGAGAAGGAAAAACAGTGGCATCCTGAGGCTCACAGGGGAAGAAACATGAGAGGCTTGACCCCTTCATGTTACTTTACTGAGAGGCTTATGTGGGGTGAGGGACTGGGTCAAAACAAGGTCTGTCTTAGACACCTGTTCTTGCCACCGACTCTCCCAAACGTTTCCCAAAGCCTTAGAGCGCCCGATACACGTACACACATAAGTGCACATACATAGGGAAAATGAGCCTTCTTTTTTAACAGCTGCAGCTTCTTAACGGAATGGACTTTCCACTGAGCCTGTCATATAAATAACCCACAGCCTCTGTCAAAGAGAATATTAAAAATATTGAAGTTGAATAAATAGGGCATAATAAATAATTACATAAATAATAAATAAATAGGGCATAGTTTACCTAAAGTGGCACTTGGCCTGGCCACCTGGGTCAATAGAGGTTCAGGGGCTACTGAGTGACCTCAATTGTTCTGGACCAAAACAAAGAGAAACTTTTCTGAGCAAAATAATAATCAGGTCAGCCTCCTAGAGCCTTAGGAGTGAACACAAAACCAAGGGTCAAAAGGACAGGACAGTGTCAGACCAACCTCAAGAGGAAGGCCCAGAATGCACTGTGACAGTGTGTCAAGGCTGGAATGTAGGCTGAGCATTGTGCTGAAGGCAAACTGACCTTGTCCTCTGTGCACAGATGTGAGAGAAAGAGGAGTGGGATGTAAGTTTAGGGAAGGGATCAGACACTCTCCAGGGAAGGATGGATGACAACTCCGCGCAGCTGTCTGGAAAGTTCAGGGCTGTTGAGCTGTTCCAGTGACTTTAGGGAATTAAGATGTTTGGAGTAGGAGTCCCAGACAAAAGTCTGAATTTAGTCTGGCTTCCAGTTGCTCGGACCAAAAACCTTCGTGTCATTCTTGACACACATCTGCTCCATTCCCAACACTCCCGCCAACATCCAGTCTATTAGGAAATTCTATCAGCCTTATTTTCTCAATATATCCATTTCTGCCCATTTCCCACCACGTCTGTGCTATCTATCACCCTGGTCCAAGTCATTATTATTGCTCACCTTGATTACTGAAATAACTTCCCTACGGTTTTTGTTTCTATCCTTGCTCACCTATATAGTCCACACAGCAGCCAGAGCGATAATTTGGTAAGTGATAAATTACTAAATTCTCCAACTGAAACTAATACTACACTGTATGCTGACTAACTGGAATTTAAATAAAAACTTGGAATTAAGGGGGGGGGGGTTGCATGATGTGATAGGCATTAGATGGTATTCACAACTAACAAATCATTGAACACTACACCAGAAGTATGTAAATGATGTACTACACGTTGGCTAATCGAATTTCAGCAAATAAATAAATAAATAAAAACTTGTAGGAAGAAAAATAAATATTTATTTGAGCAGCATAAATAAACAAATAAATAAAATGCAAGTCAACTTCTCTGCTGAAAATCCTGTGATAGCTTCCCTTCTCACTTAGAGGAAAACCAAAGTCCTTCCACTGCTTTACAAGGACCTCTAGGGAGTGGACCCATGGCCACGAGGCCATCACCTCCACCTCCTTACAGCCTCACTCAGTGCAGCCACACTGGCCTCCTCATCCACCTGGAACTGAGCAGGACCGCTCCTGCCTCAGGGACCTGCTCAAATGCAGTTCCCTCTGCCTGGAAATGTCCTCCCCAGATATACTCATGATTCATCCCTTCAGCTCCTTCAGGCTTTTTTTTTTTTTTCCAAATATCGACTTCTCATAAAGCTCTACCCCTTAAACGGTTCTATTTCTTTTGTGCATACAAATTCCTCTTAAAGTGTTCTATTTCTTTTCATATAATTTATCACTTTCTAATGTTATAATAAGCACATTTTCATATATTGAACATATTTATTACACAGTACATATTTATTACACTACCTGTCTGTCTTTCCCCACACAAAAATGCAAAGTTCCGTGAACACAGGTAGTTTTACATAATTTGTTAACTCATGAATTCTTTGAGCCTACTAGATGGTCAAGATATAGATGATTCTCAACACAAATCTTCTAAATAAACAAATACAGTCATTTAGGTCAAAAGCCACTGAATGGCTCCTTTGCCAGACCAGGAGCTCCTCTATAAAAAGAAATGTGGCATCCATCCATTCACGCATGTGATTAGTATTTATTGCGCACCTAATCTATACCAAGCACTATGCTAGAGAGTCTAAAATACAATGGTGAACAAAACATGTACAACTTCTTGCCTTCATGGAACTTACAAATTAGTGCCTAGAGACAGATACTCAACACATAACTGCACAAATGAGATCATTACTACCAACGTAGTGTACCATTAAAATAGTCCAGGAAAATCTTTATGTTTTGTACTGGGTTGGTGGTAGAGGAGGTGGAAAAAGCTAAGCAGATTAAAGATTATTTAGTAAAGAAAATGTAACGGGAGATATAAATGTATTAGGTGGGGTTGGGGAGAATATATAACAAAGGTAAGTCCCAAAGCTCTGGTTTAAGTAACTGAGTGGATGAAAGTGCCCTTTGCTAGAGTAGTGGAGTCAGCTAAATAATGGTCCACCAAAGATATACATGTTCTAATCTCTGAAATTTGTAAATGCTATCTTATCTGGAAAAAAAAGACATTTGCAGGTATGATTAATTTAAGGATCTTAGGAACAGGAAACTATTCTGGATTATCTGGCTGGGCCCTACGTGCACTCACATGTAATCACATGTATCCTTATAACACATGTATTCTTATAAAAGGGAGATCAGAAGATATGCACGCGCACACACACACACACACACACACACACAAGGCGATATGAAGATGGAACCAAGAGAAATTTGAAGATGCTGGCATTGAAGATGGGAGTGATGGGATCACAAGTCTACTATGATGATTAATTCTATGTGTCCACTTAACTGGGCCACAGGATGTCCACACATTTGGTCACACACCATTGTGGTTGTGTCTGTGAGAGTGTTTCTGGATAAGATTAACATTTGAATTGCAAGGCTGAGTAAAACAGACTGCTTCCCTAATGTGGGTAAGCCTCAGCCAATCAACTGAAGACCTGAAGAGAACAAAAATGCTTAGTTAGAGGGAATTCCTCCAGCCTGACTGATTGAACTAAGACATTTGTCTTTTCCTGCCCTCACACTGGAGCTGCCATGCCACCACTGGTCCTCCTCAGTCTCTAGTTTGCAGATCTTGTAACTTCTCACCCTCCATAGTTGTGTATGCCAGTTCCTTGCAAAAAATAACACACATACACACACTATTGATTTCAGTTCTCTGAAAAACCCTAATTAATACACCAAGGAATGCTGGAAGCCATCAGAAACTGGAAGGATCGAGAAACAGATTCACCTTGATTTCAGCTCAGTGAAACTGATTTTAGATTTCTGGCCTCCGGGACTCTAAGACTATAAATGGATACTACTTTAAGCCAATCTGACTGCAGTCAGTTGTTACAAACGTCACAGGACACTGACGAAATGGGAATCACTATAAGAGGAGATGTGGGGCAGGAGGGCATCAGGATTAGGTTTGGAACATGAAATCTGGGATGCCTATCACACACCTAGGGGAGAGGCAGGTCAAATCAAGATTTGGAATGCAAGTATGGAACTGATGGAACGGTCTGAGCAGGGGTATAAACCCCGGAGCCCACAGACTGGAAAGCATAAGAAGCAGAGTAAAAGGAAGGACAGCTGAGTGCCACATCCTGAAGCAGTCTCAACAGTGAGGGGTCGGGAAAGAGGATAGCTTGAGAAAGAAGCAAGAGAGCATGGGGTCTTGGAGACCAACAGAGGTGAGAGTTT
Source organism: Mustela putorius furo (assembly GCF_011764305.1). NCBI lineage: Eukaryota > Metazoa > Chordata > Mammalia > Carnivora > Mustelidae > Mustela > Mustela putorius. The sequence continues at coordinate 3,623,301 of NW_025421294.1, forward strand.
TTGAATTACATGGTCCTCAGCTCTGGAGCAGAACCCAGTGTGGAGGAGATTTAAGAGTGAATGGTCGATGAGGCAGGAACAGCCTGTGTGGAAAATTTATCCTTAAAGTATGTTTGGTTTGGAAAGTAAATAAAGAGAGCAGAGAGTTGCCAGGAATTTGGGGCTCTGGGAAGATTTTTTTTGGGGGGGGGGTCCTTATTTTAAATAGGAGAGTTTAGGGCATCAGGGCATTGTGCTTGGAAAATTACCTGAGAGAATAGAAACAATTGGAAATGCAAATGAAGGTGAGGTTGCTGGCTGAAGCCTGAGAAGGCTGAAAGGGGAAGCACACACAGAGAGCAGGTCTTAATCTGGGCTGTCATCTAGGATTTCCTGGGGATAATTTTAAAATCTTACTGCCTAGCCTGCACCCAAGACAAATGGCATCAGATTTCCTGAGTTAGGACCCAGACATCAGTTGCTGTGCATGCTTCCCAGGTGATTCCAAGAAGTGGACCAGGGGCTTCAGAGCACACCCAGAAATCAAGGCCTTGAGTCCAAGGAGCATCAGGCACAGGTTGGAGGTTTGCTGTGTGTAAGTGAGGGAGTTGCCAACTTCACCGTTATATTTTCAAAATTCAAGACAAGGTCATGTGCTAAGTATGTCCTGAGGATATAATGGAATAAGGGAAGACTGAGAGCCAAAGAAAAGGAAAATAAGATGACTTAGTTCATACTGAGAATGGAAAAGGGAAGATGACCTCTAATTGGGGAAACCTGGCAAGAGCGCTGAAAAGATGACCTGTAATTGGGGAAATGTGGCAAGAGCGCTGCTATAATTTACAGCTATACCATCCGTCCATCCATCCGTCCATCCATCCGTCCATCCATCCATCATTTGTCGCAAAGACACCAAACTAGGCAGTAAGGATAAAACATAAGCAAGACAATGTCCTCACAGATTTCACAATTCAGTGAGAAAGTAGACATATACGTAAAGAGAAGATTCAGGAGCTTTACTCCGTCAAAGGGATAGTGGGGACCATAACCCTTATGGGGACAGGAGGCATCTCCTCCCATCACAGTACATGGCACACAGGAGGCCCTCAGCCATGTTCATTGTACTCCCAGAACTTGACTGTTGTGGGGAAAGGGAGGGCATGAAATTGACATGAAATGACAATTCAGCTTTTATTCTCCAGACGTGACAAAAGCAGCTGCAAAATTTAATGACCTTACCAGCAGCATAGTGTCACGTGGCATCTGCAAACAGGAGAAAGTCTCAGAGCTCAGAAGGGGTGCCAATGCAGAAGTCAATGTGGAATTTTCTACATGGTAATTTCCATGTGAAATTCAGAAAGTGGTCACTAGGTGGCAGGATTAACATTTGCAAAATAACTTGCCAAGTGTAGGAACTAATCAGATACCAGCTGGTGCCCAAAACCAAACTTCCTGGTCCGCCCAGGGAGTTTCCTGTGCCAGTGTGACCAGCAAGGAGAAGAACACTATAAACTGGTTGTTTTGGGTCACTGTTTAATGTAAACTGATTAGCCTATGGTTATTTAGTCTCCTGTCTCTTTGGCCTCTAAAAACTATGTTGTCGGATAAAGTAGACACTAGTCACATGGACCTCTTTGAGCACCTGAAATGTGACTAGTGCAAATGAGAAACTAATACTTAATTGTATTTTCTTTAATTCATGTAAATATAAAAGCTGATATTCTATTTCAATTATTGGAAAAACTCTCAATTATGCTTGAAACAACTTGGGTATGTCAATCCCAAGTTGAATCCTTTTTAACCATAAATTTTCTGAAATCTAAATACAGACCAAGAATTTCCAAACAAAATGTACTATGAAATTGAGATCTGGTATAAGGGTAAAATATACATCATGAAAAATAAAAGGTAAATATCTCATAAATATTTTACACTGACTGCAATGATTTTTACATTGCATGGAATTAAATATAATATTTTGATATATGAGATGAAAATGCATTACCAAAACCAACTTCACATAGTATTTATTTTTATTGTAGGTGTCTTAGCCTGCTGTAACAGAATACCATCAACTAACTAGTTTGTTTAAACAACATCTACTTCTCACAGCTCTGGAAGCTGAAAGTCTAAAATCAGGGTGTGACAGATTCAGTGTCTGGTGAGGATCCTCTTCCTATTTGGAGACAGCTACCTTCTTACTCTATTTTCACTTGGTGCAGAGAGAGATCATCTCTCTTGTGTCCCTTAAAAGGGCACAAATCACATCACAGTCTCCACCCTCACGATCTAATGACTTCTCCAAAGCTCTACCTACAAATGCTATCAAATTGGATATACAGTCTTTAATACATGAATTTTGAAGAGACATAAACATGCAGTCTATAACAGTGGGCTACAAGAAAATTAAAAATTACTTAGGTGGTTCCCATTGTTTCTCAGAAGGATGTGTCAAGTTTCCTATGCAATAGAGCTTTTGTTAATGTAACATGAGGGACTAGAGAACATAGGTCAGGAAACGGCTAAGGAATGAGGTTGAGCTGGGTGGGGGGCTCCACAGAGCAGTGGGCTGGCATTCCCCTACTTTGACCCACTCTTAAAGCATGACACCCTGACCAAATGGGTTTTTTGTTTTGCTTTGTTTTGTTTTTGTTTTTGTTTTTGTTTTTGTTTTTTCATTTCTAGCCCAAAGAGACAGAAGATCCAAGTCCTGGGGAGACAAGGTGGCTGGGAAGGGTCTTTCAAAATTAACCCAGAGCTTTTTCTGTATACAGTCCCCCACTTCGAAAGCTAGACCCCTCTCTGTTCTCAGGGCACTGGTCTCAGCTCAGATACTGTCCTAAGAGAGGCTTTTCAAAAGGGGTAGGGGGAGCAGAGAAGAGAGTTCGAAGGTTTCTTCAAAGCATTGGGAAAAGCTGGTTGTTCTGATGGTTTTTTCTCTTCTTCAAACTTCCTTGTCACCTTCCCTCTCCTGTTTTATCTCTAGTGTCAAACTCCTTAGGTTCAAACCCTACACATCCCTGAATGACTGAACAAGTTATTGAGTTTCCTTGTGTTTCTTTACCCAGAAAAGACTACTCAGAGTGTACTCATAAAGATTAAATGAAAAAATATCTGTGAAGTACTTAAAACAGTACCTGGGCATAATAAACACTATGCAGTAGATATTATTATTTTCTCATAACTTTTTTTTTCAACTTCCTCATGAAGGTGATAAAGAGTTGGCATTCTAAGTCAGAATTTTAAAAAAAAACTAACTAAAAAGCAAAAATACTTCCAATCCCAATTTTGCAGCTGAGAGTATAAAGAAAAAAAATAACAAGTCAACAAAAAGTACATCTATTCTGCAACTGTGAACCATGGTCAGGCTGGTAGATTTCTAGGTAGAATAGGCCACCTCCTGCCCTGGGAAGAACCCAGATCCTCAGCTATCCAGATTTCTGCTCCATCTCCTGCAGAAAAAACAGCCATCAGCTTGTGCAGAGCAACCTGTCACAGGTCTTAATGGCGGTGGTAGCTCAGTCATTTGTATTAGCACATTTTGACATGACAGCTGACTTCTCCAGACACTACAAAACTGTACTGCCCCTGCTCAGGCTCTACACCTTCTCAGAAAAACCACAGCTTGGGATAGCTCTAAGACAATTCCAGCACTGACTCTGACATTATTGGCTCATACGAAGCAAACACTGTCATTTGTTTGGTTTATTTCTGGCTCCCGAATACTTACCTTGCATACGTTTCAAATCTGTAAGTCAGCCTCACTTTACACAGCAGATATGGGCATAGTTAAATTTTGAAAAATCAGGTCATCCAAAAATGCACTAGATTTGGCTACAGTTTAAAGGAGGGTGTCCTGCAGTCACAGATAAACTGAGTCCTTTGTTAAAGGACTAATTTCATGAGTGTAACAAATTTCAAAGTGTTACAAACGGTAGATTTTTTTAAAAATGAATTAAACTATATTTAGAAAGTGAAAAGGAAGTTTTAGAATTTCCTCTTTCTCCTTCCCCTTTTTTTTTTTTTTTAATAGACCTTCAATGCGAGGGAACTGCATTCCAAAGAGGAAGACTATGTTAGAACTGAAGCTATAATCACAATTTTTCCCGTTCTCAGCCACTGTTGGTTGCATCTCCATGTAAAGATTTTTTTTTTCCTCTAACCTTGTTGTTTATTTATGGCTGATCTTATCACAATCTATGTTTATCTAGAAATACAAAATGGATTTTCTCTCTCCTGTTGAAAATCCCAAGACCAGTTCTTGGCTTCCTGTTTTCTTCTCCACAGGTTCCAGGTGCTTGCATCTTATTTTAAAAAGGAAAAGCCTAGGGGCACCTGGGTAGCTCAGTGGGTTAAAGCCTCTGCCTTCAGCTCGGGTCATGATCCCAGGGTCCTGGGATCGAGCCCCACATCAGGCTCTCTGCTGGGCAGGGAGCCTGTTTCCTCCTCTCTCTCTCTCTGCCTGCCTCTCTGCCTGCCTCTCTGCCTACTTGTGATCTCTGTCTGTCAAATAAAGTAAATAAAATCTTTAAAAAAGGGAAAAAAAAGAAAAGCCTAAAAAAAAGGAAAAGCCTAAAGCTAAATGGGTACCATCTTGGAGATAAACTGCCTATCGTGTTGGTCAATGTCGGGGCTGGGGGACAGGGTACATCTCAGGTATTTGGGGCCCTCTACTCCTGACTTCCCTCCAGCCAGGCACAAGCCCCTGGCCAGGCTCAGCAGACCACTGGGTCCCAGCCCTGGAAATGGAGGCAGCTCAAGCCTTTTCCTTTGTCACCATGCTGGCTACTGACCTGACCGGGCATCTGGGCAACCCCACAGTGTCTTGGAAGAATGCAGACCTATGGAGAGAAAACACATGGGTGCTGCTTGGGCCTTCCAGAGACAAAGACCAGAAAAAAAATATTCTGAAGAGCAAGGGATACATGGGGTGCTAGGATGATGAAAAGCCGTCACTGAAGTCGAGGCTCAAAAGTAGAAAGAAGTATAAAAATCCAAGAGGAAGAAAAGTGTGAGAGAAAGATAATTGAAACAAGAACTGAACACCAACAAAACAGACAAACTTTACGAGAAAAAGGGTTTCAGAAAGGAAATACAAGAGAAGTGGAGTGGGAGCCAGGCGTGGAAGTAAGGGCTCCTGTACGGGGACGTTAAGGAAAAGGACCAAGAGGCCTTTCCCTGAGCAGAGTCCAGGGGGAACTGCAGGGCTCCGACTCATTTACTCTCTGTACTGATGAATTCCTGCGATTGTGTTTGGTTTTGTCTGGTTTTGTAGGTCACCGCCCCTGGTAACTTGGTACAAACTTAAAAACATGATTAATTGGGAATGCAAGCTGGTGCAACCTCTCTGGAAAACAACATGGAGGTTCCTCAAAATGTTGAAAATAGAACTGCGCTATGACCCAGCAATAGCACTACTGGGTATTAACCCTAAAGATACAAACGTAGTGATCTGAAGGGGCACGTGTACCTGAATGTTTATAGCAGCAATGTCCACAATAGCCAAACTATGGAAAGAACCTAGATGTCCATCAACAGATGAATGGATAAAGAAGATGTGGTCTATATACACAATGGAATACTGTGCAGCCATCAAAAGAAATGAAATCTTGCCATTTGCGACGACGTGGATGGAACTAGAGTGTATCATGCTTAGCGAAATAAATCAAGCGGAGAAAGACAACTATCATATGATCTCCCTGATATGAGGATGTGGTGATGCAACATGGAGGCTTAAGTGGGTAGGAGAAGAATCAATGAAACAAGATGGGATTGGGAGGGAGACAAACCATAAGTGACTCTTAATCTCACAAAACAAACTGAGGGTTGCTGGGGGGAGGGGGATTGGGAGAAGGGGGGTGGGATTATGGATATTGGGGAGGGTATGTGCTTTGGTGAGTGCTGTGAAGTGTGTAAACCGGGCGATTCACAGACCTGTACCCCTGGGGATAAAAATATATTGTGTTTTTTAAAAATAAAAAATTTAAAAATTTAAAAAAAAAACATGATTATTTTTCAGCATTTTGAAATAAAGCACTCCAAATGCAAATTGTCCCAGGATAGCAAATCTTCCCCCAAAACCAAAAACCTTCAATATGTTCCAACTATACAGGACCTAAGAGAGACCTACTTGGAGTATAATTAGGGTGTCTATTTGGGACAAACAGTGACTCTCTGGACAGAGATTGGTTCCAACCCCGCCATGTTCAGTAGCTTTGGGCACTTTTTGGAGAACCAAACTGTTGCTTTAAAATAGAGAGAAGCTGGTGTGTGAGATTCATGCCATCTCTAAAAACACGTTTGCAAGACATGTGCCAGTGTTCAGATGTTGCCACAAGAAAAGCTCTCTGTGCAGAATTTTAACCTTCTATTTCTAGTCCCTCAGCTCTTCCCCAAAGTCTTTTGTCCTCTACCCAGCCCCCCGCCCCTGCAACCCCCATGCTGGCCAACTGCTCAAGAACTCCTGTGACTGGAGAAAGCCTCCTTCACAGGAGGTGGCTGTAGTAAGCAGAGATTGGGCAGGCCAACCTGGTGAGCCCCCTAAATTAGCTTCTTTGTATAAATATTTCCCCTTGTCCCTACTTACCAATCAGGAGCCATGATGTGTCCTGATCACAACAATAATTTGGGCCTGGGGCAGCCACCTCTTGCTCCATCATGAAAGAGGACTATTTACAGTCACCTTTGCAGTCAATTCATCTCCTTAGCAGTGGAAAGTCACTACAGCTCACAGTAATCACTGGTTGTGAGCAAGGAGGCCCTTGGTGGTCAATAGCATTTGGCCTTCAGCGGCCCCGGCAGTGGCTCAGAGCTGTAGATTATGCACAATTAAGAAAATGCATCTGTGTGAAGCAAGAAGCAGCCCACAGGCCTGGGGACCAAGTCAGCATGTCCTTGGCATTTACTAGGTCCAGATGTCTTTATCTTCTGGGCAGGAAGTCAGGGTCTGTCCAGATGGCATCTTGATTGCCTTCAGCCCAGCTGATTAAATTTCTAGGGCTGACATCTCTTCCAAATACACTCTCCATCCTCAAAAATGTGGTTGTCGAATAAGTGCCAGAAGAATCCCTGTACACAGCAGCAAACCGGGAGGCCTCGAATTGGAACCTGAGGGTCTGGGACACAGACACTGTGCAAACCCCCTGCCACATGGCTGTGGTTCTGGAATGCTTCCTATTGCAAGCAAGGGAATTTCTGGAAAGCCAGTGTGGTGAGGAGCAAGATCACAACTCTCGGATCAGACAGGGCCCATTAGGAGTCCTAGAACCTCCACACTCTGACCTGTAAGCTGGAGCCTATCCCTAAACCACTCTGGCCTCAGTTTATTGGCCTATAAATCTACAATAACAACAAGACCTTCCTTGACAAGTTTTTTTTGAAAATTTTTTTGAGATAATGCATGTCAAGCGCCTACAAGATTACCTGGCTTCTTCCTAATAAGGTTTCCTTGCATATATTTTCTAAGAAGCCTTCCTTAGTTTTGTTCCTAGCCTTATTTTGCCTTCAGAGAACCTGCTTCTTAGAAATGGAGACCTGAATGGGGGTGACGAACCAGCCTGGGCACCGCATATGCCTTTTGTTAGAAATAATAAATTATGGGTGCCGGGTGGCTCTGTTGATTAAGGGTCTACCTTCAGCTCAGGTCATGATCTCAGGGTCCTGGGACTAAGCCCTTTGTCAGGCTTAGGGGAGAAGGCTCCCCTTCTTAGTGGGGAGCCTGTTTCTCCCTTTCCCTCTGTCCTTTTCCCTACTTGTTTTCCTCTCTCTCCCTTTCTCAAATAAATAAATAAAATATTTTTTAAAAAAATAAGTCAAGCGGAGAAAGACAACTGTCATATGATCTCCCTGATATGAGGAAGTGGTGATGCAACATGGGGGCTTAAGTGGGTAGGAGAAGAATCAATGAAACAAGATGGGATTGGGAGGGAGACAAACCATAAGTGACTCTTAATCTCACAAAACAAACTGAGGGTTGCCGGGGGGAGGGGGCTTGGGAGAAGGGGGGTGGGATTATGGACATTGGGGAGGGTATGTGCTTTGATGAGTGCTGTGAAGTGTGTAAACCTGGTGATTCACAGACCTGTACCCCTGGGGATAAAAATATATGTTTATAAAAAAATAAAAAACTATAAAAAAAACACACAAATAAATTATTCTCCGTAGTCCTTTACAGGTTACCCTTCATAAGCACACTTGAGAGGTAAGCAGGACAGATGCTACTCCTCTTTTATAGAAGAAGGCAAGACTCTGAGAGGCTAATGACTTGTCCAAGGTCACATAGGTATCTGAGTCTGAAGACAGAAACCCATAAAGGCTACTAAATTCCTGTCTGCTGCTAATCGCCCCCTGGGGAAGTCAGTGTTCCACATGGTGCAAAGGAACGAACAGGCTCCCCTCAAACCACCACCATCCTGCCCCCAACAAATGTCTCCCCTCATACCAGTGGGACTTTTCTGGGGTTCACTAGAATGAAGAAAGGATGTCATCCGGCCATTTACAGAAATTGTCTTGCCTCTCTGCTAGTTCAGCAAGTACTCTCCTCTTGTACTGCACTGTAAAGGGCTATGAGAATTTAATCTAATATGATGCTCACAGAAAAAAAGCCTGACAAGAGACAGGATGTGAAAAATGTTCCAAAAGGGCTAAAATAAATGATTTGATAATAATATGAATAATCCCAGCTCTTGGGAATGTCAGGCTCATGTTGTTCTTTTATATTCTTAAAATTAAAAAAAAAAAAATTGACAGGGTTGGATTAGATTATTTTAAAGCTTATTTTTAGTTTTAAAATTTCCAATATTAATATACCACTGTTAGGACCACTTTATTTCAGAGTTAAGGGTTTATCTCAGAATCCCAATTCCCAGTACTATTCTCTAGTCCCTGTATCCCAGTGCCTGTTAATATATTCATTTAAAGCTTGAGAGAAAAACCCCAAGGACACCTTTAACATTTATGCCCTTATAAAATATACCAGATGAAAAAAAAAAGTTAGTAAATGGCACTGACCTTATGGTTAATTGGAAGTTAAAACTTGATAAATATTCCTACATGTTACACATATTTCCAGAACCATATATGTGTAACCAGGTGTCCACAGATAATAATGAAGCCTTGATTTGGGGAAACGTCCTTTTTAAAATATCCTTTTTTAAATGGCTATAAGCTTCAAATGCTATAATTTTTAAATCCAGTTTAAGTGGTTATAAGTCCAGGGAGTGGCTATTTTTGCTATGAGTCATCTCACAGAGGGGTAAATCCTGGGGCAGGAAATGCAAACTGTCCCTGGATTAGGCAAGAAGAACTCCCCCTTTCTCTGAATACTAAGGCCAAGGAGGCCTGGGCTCTGAGATGTGAAAAGGCCTGGGGTAATTTTGTGGAGGAGAAGGGATGTCCCAAGAACTTGGGTCCACAGGCCATGTGAGGATATGGTGCCTACTTGGTTAAGATGGTGATAACAGAACCATCAAACATGGAGCAGAGAAACAGGCAGTTCTGGAGCAAGAGAATCAAGGGCAGCATGGCAAAGCCATCAGCACAAATGACCTTGAACGTGAGCACGTGGTAAGAAGAGCCATGTCTCCCCTCCAGGTGGTGAAGGGGCTCTGTTTAGCCTGGGGATATCACAAGAGCCACCAATCGAAAGGCGAAGGCATAGAGCATGTCTAGACCTGAAGGCTCTGTTCTAATGTGCCCACAAGGCAGAACGCCAGGAACCCCCAAGAGAGTGGTGGGGAGGATTTTAGGAGGTCTTCACCTCTGAGCTTCATTGCTGTAAACCTTAATGGTTTAGTAACATAAACGAATATGGAGAAATATAATGATAAGACATTAAATTGATCATAAGAAGCATTAGAATATTCAAGTTGAAGTAGAATTTTAGATGCAAGTTGATTAGCATCTGGGGGTGGGAGAGGAAACAGGGGGAAGGTCAGGCACGACCCAAAAGCAGAACAAAAACTAAATGTACAAGAGAAAAAAAAAAAAAAGAAAGACAGGACAGTTGTACACCACCTGGTGCCCATGAGCTGTACATGGAAATTAAATGTCTAGTTCTTTGCTAAAGGTGGAAGACAGAAGCATATTTGGGTTTGCAAATCCCTGAAAAAAGGCATATTAGCCTTTGGGTTTTAGCTAAGAAAGGGCTTAAAGAAGCAAACAAGTTATCCTAGGATCCCAAGTCACTCCGCGGACTATCATCAAATGGAAAAACGAGAAAGTGAGGTCATGGGTCTCCCAGACATGAAAGTGGACGGTTCTGGGAAGTCACCCATGGAGTGGCTGCTGACCCAATGGATGAACGCATGGGAACATGGGGGAATAAAAGAACAATAATTTCCCTGGTTACTTGTCTTTAGAAATAAATGAGTTTCTAATGTCTTTTCTTAACTTCTCCTTTCCCTTTCCATATCTCTATAAGAACTGGCTCTTAAAATAAGGGACAGCAGTTCTATCCCATAATGGCTCTGTGAATCGGTTGGAATCATAGCAGCCATGATGTCCACCACTCCAGGCAAACCTCTCTCTGTTTTCTCTTTGCTAAGAAGGGGCAAGCTCACCTGGAATAAGAAAGAGTCATTGTCAACAAACAGCAAGTAGGAGACTATTTTACTGGCTCAAGCCAATCAGTTATATAAGTAAAATGGAAACCACTGTTTTGAAATAGACAAATTGGATTTTTAGATGCAGAAGTGCCTTACAGATAAGCTAGTCCAACTCCATCATTTGACAGATGGGGACATTAAGATACAGAAGGACGTTCCAGTGACGCACGAGTTGATGGCAAAGCTAGAACAAGAATTCAAGTCATTGCTTTCCTTAGAAGATTTGGAAAACATTCAGATAGACCGTAAGGGATTCAGATGCATGTAGCTATGGTTGGGTTGGAGGAACTAGAGATTTTTTAAACCTGGGAAGGTTGTGATTCAGAGACATCTTAACTACTGTCAAGCAGCAAAGGACCAGCAATAAAGGCTTGAACTTACTCTGTTGGCCTGAGGAAAGGAGGAGCATTGGAGGGAAGTCAGAGGGAAGACTTCAGTGCTTTGGTGGTTTAGGTTTTAAACAGTCAAAATTTGCCAAGACAATTTGTTGGGGGACAGTAAATTTTCTGTCACCTGAAGAATTTCAGAATAGACTGGGAGGTAATGTAGTGTCTATGTTTTGTCTATGGAAAGGGGTGGGGCAAGGGGTGTGGAGGGAAGAATTCAGGCATGAAAATCATTTGGATGGGGTGACCTTTAAGAGCCTGTGATTCTTTACAACCTGGTACCAAATAAGGGTTTATTCTTCTTTTGAACTCTAAACCTATCTTCCCATCTGTTTGCAATAGTTTAAATTTTAATCTATTTCATATTTCAGGGTATTATGCCCTGAATATTTGATTTGAATGCTGTGGCAGAAGGTCACTCATATTCATTTATTTTCTTTTACTCTTATACACTTGCAGTGAGTCTTTTGAATCCATTATGCAAACGTATGCAAATCATATGCAAATAGCATGGCCTCAGAAAATGACAAAATCCTATGGCCTTAACTGAGCCATCAAACCTTTCTTTAAAAAGAAAAGCAATACACCTTTTCCACGTCTCTGGCCAGGAGACAACTTTCTGGTAGTGATATTTCCATGACATTGGAATTGGTTAATCAGAGGAGTAATACATCCCTTGTATTTACATAGGAGTTAAAGTTTAAGAAAGCATTTTCACAGCTATGATCCCATTTGATCCTCATAATTACCCTGTGAGGGCAGAACAGGAATTGGAATTCCTGTTCTATTTTTTAGATAGGAAATAGATACAGACAAGTGACATGACTTGCCCAAGTTCACTTGGTTGGTCATCAGCAGACTTGAGGCCCAAAACTATGCTCCTTCAAAACCAGAGCTCTTGCCATGCACCGAGATACATGCCTTTAAGGCGAGGTGGGCTGTCATCCAGTTTGCCTGCACTGTGTCTTACCAGAAGCACCTTCGGAGCCTCTTCTGTCGATGAGAATGGCATTTGAGGGGCGAGATGAGAAAAGCCTAAATATTTGTAGTAGCCCTCGCACGGTGCCTAGGCCACAGTTTCTCCAACCCCCTCTGCTTTTTCTTGTCTGGTCTGACATTTCCGACATTTCCAGATGATGCACTGTCTTCATCCCAACCATTCTTCACTCTTTCAGGAGGCAAAATTCTTCCTTAAATTACAGTATGTAAGAGCACAGTCTCCATCGTGAGACCGTGGGTCTCAAGCCATCGTCCTCCATTTCCTAGTTATGCGGCCTTGGAGAGGTCATGTAATTTCTCCAAGCATGGGTTTTTACATCTATAAAGAGGGAGAAACAACAGCACCTCTATGGTAGGACATGGGATAAAGATATAAACGCAAACAAAACAGCACCCTGCCTGGAGGCTGACATAGAACAGGGGCTCAATAAATAGCAGCTCTGGTGATTCTTAATGAACAGTTGTGATGAAGTAATGGAAGCAGCCTCTCAAGTCATTCTGAGCTCTGCAGTAAAGAACCGGGCTCTGGGAAATGGACTGGGGGAACCATAACGCCAAGCAGCGCCTCTGATGTCTGGAGGGAGCTCAGTTCAGCCCAGTGAGGAATGGCTGAACTTTGACTTTCTTTAATCATTCCCCCATCTTGTGTCATGATGAGGACAACTGCAATCCTGCTTGAAGCTATTTCTAAGAAGAGGTAGAACCAAGGCTGACATCCTTAATCCTGCCCTCCCCCCCGGACTGCCCCATATACAGCAGGGTTCCCTACTTCCCCAGATTGAAAGGGGAAAAAAGGGGGATTCCATTCCCCCTGAGCTGCTGTATTCAGCCTGAACCACAGGGTCAAAGGATGGATGTGTCATCCTCCCGTACCGAGACCAGAGGCAGGAGCAACCAGGAGGCCTAGGCAGTCGTGGAGAGGGGCCTTGTCCCCTCCTGCTCCAGTGCCTACCTCCAGCAGGCCCCGCCTCAGAACCTGGTCCTTCCCTCTGCACCACCCCCCACCACCACCACCAGCATGCCACAGCGCCTCTACATGGCGCTCACCTAGGACAGCTAATGAAACGGCTTCCTTTGTGAGGCCAGCTTCCTGCTTCTATGGCCTCTCTTGTGGAAAGGGACCAGAAGCTGTTGGAGGTAGCCAAACTGTTGAAGCTGGCCTAACTCAATAAAAACCATCACACTGAGAGTCCGGGTGACATGCACCAGAGGGGTGTTCAACTGATTCATGCTTGCCAGGAAATGCCCTGGACCATTCTGGGGCTGGGTTCTCAGCTATTTTTGGCAAGGATTGGTGGTATGCAAAAGGAACTTCCTCTTTTTCTTTCTTTTTTTTTTTTTTTTTTTAGCACAGACCTAGCAAAAACTGAGCAATCAACAGCATTTCTTATTCCCATATCACCCTTCTGAGCATCTCTCTGCCTGCCGAAATACTGAGGCCACTATACTTGGATACCATTTCTCCGCTCCAGGCACTGGATAAGCCCACCAAGCTGGGGTGGCCTCATTCCAATGATGGCTCCCCATGCCAGCTGCTTCTTACTGGCGGTGGTGTTTTCTATGAGCTGTAAAGCCATCACCTCCTTGAATCAGATGTGCACTGAGGTGAGTCTGAACTGTGTGTCTTTATCTAGATTAAACTACCTGGAAATTGTGAGATTTGACAGTCCTATCTGAGCCTTAGTCTCTCAATATCGACTGTCTTTAAAAGGGTGACACGGGAGGCGCCTGGGTGGTTCAGTGGATTAAGCCGCTGCCTTTGGCTCAGGTCATGGTCTCGGGGTCCTAAGACCGAGCTCCATATCGGGCTCTCTATTCGGCAGGCAGCCTGCTTCCCCTGCTCTCTCTGCTTGCCTCTCTGCCTACTTGTGATTTCTGTCTGTCAAATAAATAAATAAAATCTTTTTTTAAAAAGGGGGGGGGTGACATGGCGGGTGGTGGTTTTTCTTTAGAGTGAAGGAGACATAGAGCTCCGCAAGGGGATGATCTGGAAGCTTCTTCACTGGAAGAAGTGAGGGTTTTCCTCCTGCAAACATTTCCCTCAAAAGGATCCTAACTGGGGCATAAGATACCAACAGGGGCTCAGGGCAAAGGGCAGCCCTCCAAACATGCGTCCAGCTTGGAGGTGCTGTTTTTCCACCTCCTAGCATACGGTCACTGCCACAAACTGCTTTCTGGTGTCCTGGAGATTAGTGAAGATGGCCTGTGCCAGGTTTTCGAGCACAGAAAGATCACTCTGAACGAGTCTTTCTCCTCGCATCGGACAGCCCTCCATCTGTTTTGTTAACCCACAGGAGTAATACTGGAGAATAGAGCCAGATTGTATCTTCTGTTTTGCCCCATAACAATATTTACCAACTTGTGGGAAGTTCTTGGAGAAGGCGGTGAGAGACATAAAGGAGAAGGATCTGTCTCTTGTCAACTTCTAAAGTGCTTCAACCTCTCTCCTGCTGAGAAACTTCTCATGATTCTGGAAACCAGAAGTCTAAGATCCAGGTGCTGGAAGAATTACTTTCTTCGGAGACCTCTCTCATGAGCCTGTAGATAGCCACCTTCTCCCTGTGTCTCCACATCGTCTGGCCTTTGACGTATCCGTGTCCTACTGTATTCTTCTCCTAAGGATGCAAGTCATACTATATTAGGACCTATCCTAAGGATTTCATTTTAACTAAATTACTTCTTTAAAGACTCTCTTTCCAAACAAAGTCACATTCTGAGGTACTTGGGTTAAGACAACTGAATGTGGGGGCAACACAAATCAGTCCACAAAAGAAGGCGTCAAGGAAGAGGTTTTTATCAACCCCAGAAGGCTACCTCCCCATCATTCAAGTTGGAAGGCCAATTACACACAGGTCACCCAATTTGCCCTGCCCTCCCCCTCACCTTACTTTCCTCTTGTGTTCTCCTCTCCAGTTTAAGCAGAATTAACCACGTCCTGTATATGTGCTCCTGTGGCGGCCATTAGCTCATCAGGCCCTAATCTGAAAACAAGGCTTTCGTTTTGCTTTGAGTTTAATAAATCTCTTATTGAAGTAGAACATACATGCAGAAGGTCCCCCAGTCCTAAGTGTACAGCTCCCTGAGTTTTCACCCAAGAGAGCACATCCATGTGACCAACACATAGATCAAGAAACACACATTCTCAGAAGCCCCTTCATGACTCTTTCCAATCACCAGCCCCCAGGGGCATCCAGTACTCTAACTTCTATGACCAAAAAATGATTTTCGTGAATTTCATATACAGGAGACCACCTGGTCTGTACTCTTTGGTGCCTGGCTTCTTTTGCTCAGCATTAAACATGTGACATCTACCAAAGATGCTGCATAGAGCAATCATTTGGTTTTTTAATCACAGACTGTATATTTTGTATTAGTGTATTGTGGTATTCTCTTGTATTAGAGAACCACTATTTATTTATTCATTCAGCTGTTAATGGCCATTTGCCTTGTTTTCGATTTCTTGGCTATTGTAAATGCTGCTGCCTTGGACATTTATATCTATGTCTCTAGAAAACAGATGTGCAAATCTTGATTAGGTGTATACCTGGGTGGGGATGTATTTGGTCATAGGGTATACATGTATTTAATTTCAGTAGATATTGCCAAAAGGTTTTCCAAAGGGCTGGTACCCAGATATACTCACGGGCAATGTGTATGAGCTCGGATTGCAATGTATCCCAGGAGCCTCACTATTGTTTAAGAATGTTTGCCATTCTGAAGGATGGTGAGTAGTGTATTTACTAGGATTTAATTTTTATTTTCCTGATGATTAAAGTCAGTACATTTTCAACTTCATTGGCCATTGACATATCCTTAAGTGTGAGTGTATGTGTGGGGGGGGGGTGAGAGAGAGAGGGGGAAGTGCTTCTTCTAGTCTTTTGCCCATTTTCCCTTGGATTATTGGTCTTTCTCAAATTGATTTGTTAGGGCACTTTAAGTATTGTGGATATAAGTCCTTCATTAGATTGCAAATATCCTCTCCCACTCCATGGCTTGCCTTTCCACTTTCCTAGTGATATCTTCTGATAAACAGAAGTTCTAAATTTTAATGTAGGTTAATTTATTATTGTTCCTTTATTTTCAGTGCATTTCTGTCCTGTTTAAGAAATTTCTGCCTACCCCAAGGCCATAAAGATATATCCTATGTTTTCTAGAAGTATGCCTGGTATTTATTGCTGTTGCTTGGTTTCCTTTTTACATCTATGGTCCACACTGAATTAAAATATTTCAAATATTTTATTTCAATATTTCAAACCTAGATAAGTTCTAAAAATATAATGAACATCCATAAACACTTCATGTGGAATCTTCCATTGTTATATTCTACATGTTCTGTGTGTGTGTGTGTGTGTGTGTGTGTGTGCTTACATCATAAGTAACAAAATTAGAGCCATTACCAGGTATTTGGAGGCTGACAAATGTGCAAAGCATAACTAGAATAAGTGTCCTGTGATCTGAATTCTGATAACACTTTAGATGAACTCTTGAATAATTACTTTGAAGTGTAGACACACCTCTTCATTTCAAATGAACTCATCTTGGCTACCCTGTCCCCTCAAAACTACGGTAGAAGGCAGTCCTTCCATCCTAGGGAGGGGTGGAGAGTGCTTAGTAGAACTTCTTTCTTTTTTTTTTTTTTTTTAAAGATTTATTTATTTATTTGACAGAGAGAGAGATCACAAGTAGGCAGAGAGGCAGGCAGAGAGAGAGGAAGGGAAGCAGGCTCCCTGCTGAGCAGAGAGCCCGATGCGGGACTCGATCCCAGGACCCTGAGATCATGACCTGAGCCGAAGGCAGCGGCTTAACCCACTGAGCCACCCAGGCGCCCCAGTAGAACTTCTTTTTAGGAGAACTCCAAGTTCACAAGTTCGTACATACAAAGGCTTCTGAAGAGTTGTCAATAACATGATGTTGTGATGATCCAGTGAAAGGAACTCCTCTTATGAGTGCTCAGCCTACATTATCTCATTAATCCTTAGGACCCGCAAACAAGGTTATCCCCCATCTCTAGCTGGGGAAAAAGAAGGCTCAGAGAACACAGTTAAGTGGTTGAGAGCCGGAATTTGTCCGCCAGACAAATAGAAAATGAACTGCATATAATTGGGATGCCCTTTGCCTGGAGGTGTCAGGTAGACCACCAAGCTTTAGGACTCTGCCCTTCTGGGAATATTTTGTTTTATTTTTAGAGGGCAGCTGTTACCCTGGGATTTGATACAGTCATAACGCTATCTCTGGGTAGAAAAGAGTGAAAAATGGAGGGAAGGTCAGTGTTCGGCATCCCAGACTCCTCGCGCAGGGGGAAGCTGGCCACTGTGTGTGCCGAATGCAGACAAGACATTCGTTGGAAAGGTGGGAGTTGGCACCTGGGGAAACTCAAAGGGTTCAACATTAGAATATTTCAACACTTTCGACAAGAGAAAATACAGTGGGATAGCAGGAAGTTAGAGCTACAGCAGAAGGCGGCAAAATAAGATCTTGATTGAAAAAATGCAAATGAATACCTGGGCGGGAAAGGGAGGGCAAACACCGATGCAGCCCTTGGAAGTCCTGATCTGTGGAAAAGGCACAGCTCCGGCAGGACGCTAGAGACGGAGTGGGTGGTGCAGGTCCCAGTGCACATGGGGTCCTGAGTAAATGCCTCACGTCTGGGGAGTGGGGGAGGCCTGGGACAGCAGCTGTGTAGGCCCCATAGCCTTGCACAGCCCTGCCGGCGGCAGGAATTCCCAGCAACAAGCTACCCATCTGCTACGGAACCAGCCAAAGCAGGAGTGAGGAGGTCATTTGCCACAGTGACCTCGCACTGAGGGCTAGAGAAGGAGAGCTGGTTTCATAAGAAGTGCTCACATGGAACTCAGAGGAACCACAGGGGCTGCACGAGCAATGAGGTGTCTGCCTGGAGAAGCACTGAGCGCGTGTCCCTGGCAGCCAGCCCCACCCAGGGGCAGAAGGGCCATGGCCCCACCGTATTCCCTTTCTGCCTCCTGCTCCTTCCCTCTCTCTTGCATTGACCTTCTACAGTCCCGGAATCCTGCGCTCTGCTAATCACACTCTCACAAAGTTTCCACATGGATCCTGACAGCGAAAAAGACACAACTTCATTCACATAGTATTTCTACCAAAAATGTATAACCCGAATCAAATCAGGAGGCAAGATACGACCCCAAGCGACCCCATTTATTTGCTAACCAAAGGGATGATCCTAATTAAATCAACACTTCGAAATAGTTGCATGTAAAATGTTTGTGATAAAGATAACTGAACACAGTAATGGAAAAAGAAAAAGCAGTATGGAGATTTGCTCATTGAACTGGGCTTGTTCATCCTCACAGCTAATTCCTATCCAAAATGATGATGGAATTTTTACTCTACTTTTTCATAGACCCGAGTACAGGTGACATTGTTCATGACGCATTCCACCACTAATTTCCCATTTTCCAATTTTCTTGTGATTGTGCTTTCCTTCCCATCCCATTCCTGATGTTGAACCAATGCGCCGCCGTCTGTGAAGTTGCAGACCGTCTGAGTTTTTCTGCCATCAGCTGTAGTTTCTTCAAACTTCTCTCCCACGTTACATGAAAACTGGGTTGTTTTCAAAGTGCTCTCAGTTTTTATGGTGAGGTTTCTGCCATCAGAAGAGATGATACAATCTGGTTTGGCCATTGCACCCACTTTTCACAGAGCCATTCCCACTCCTACTTCCTTCATGTATTCGTCAAAGCCTTTGCTCTCCACTAAGCGCCATCTTCCTACCAGCTGCTGAATGGTGGCCATGGTGGGCGCGGGCGGGCGGGCCGAGCGAGCTACGACCCCAAGCTTACATTCTGTAAGATACGAGGCTGTGTTAGTTATAAATAAAATAAGATGAAATAAAAATAAAATAAAAATATATATCTCAATGCTATGAGAGACAACAAAAGGCTAAGGAATTTTCTCAGACGAAAGGAGCCTAAAAAGCCATGAAAACTAAATGCAATGTGTGAACTTGGATTAGTAAAACAAAATTACTATGAAGGACAATATTAGGACAATTGCCAAAATGTGAATACAAACTCTATGTTGGACAATAATATCGTATCAACGTTCAGTAGTCTGAATTTGGTAATGGCACCGTGATTACAGAAGAGATGTCCTTGTTTTTTGTTTTGTTTTCCTAAAGATATTATTTCTTTATTTGACAGAGAGCACAAGTAGACAGAGGCAGGCAGAGAGAGAGAGAGAGAGAAGCAGGCTCCCTGCTGAGCAGAGAGCCTGATGCAGGACTCGATTCCAGGGCTCTGGAATCATGACCTGAGCTGAAGGCAGAGACTTTAACCCACTGAGCCACCCAGGTGCCCCAGAGATGTCCTTGTTCTCAGGAAATTGAGGGGTAAAGGGACATGATATCTGCAATTTACTATCAACAAAAAAGAGGATGAGAAGAGTGAGTGTGTGTGTGTGGGGGGGGGTGCGCATGTGTGTGTGTGTGCGTGTGCTTCCTGCCTTAAAAAATACAACAGACCAGAGCACCAGGCTTGCTCAGTCGGTAAAGCCTGCGACTCTTGACCTTGGGGTTGTGAGTTTGAGTCCCACTGTAGCTATAGAGACTACTTAAAAATAAAATCTTTAAAAAATATATGATAGACTGCAACAGATTTAACACTGCTTGAGTGATTGCAGAGCACGGGGCGCTCCGAGCCACCATTCATATAGTAACTGTGATCGCACAGGAGTGTGAATATGAAAACCAAAGGGGAGAGGATGGGTGTGTGTATGCAGCTTAGGACATTTTCCAAAATGTGCTTGTTTTTTTTAAATTCTCTTATAAGCTGAAATTCTTGTCATTTGTCTCTTTCTCCCAGGAATCAAGGGCAGAATTCAAAATACTTGGCTCCCATGGAACCTAGGATGAGGCAATCATCTGAACTTAAATGCATGGCTGTTCCCCAGTGCTGGGGTCTGGTATCAGTAGCTTGTGGTTCCAAAGATCCAGAAATGAGTCATGCTTCAAAGTTGCATAGTCTCATGACCTACGGGCTATGCCACCCTGCTAGTTTGTTTACATTGTGTCTTAAGAAAAAAAAAATTCTGATGTAGTGTTCAGTGATTCATTAGTTGCATATAACACCCAGTGCTCATCACACCACGTGCCCTCCTTAAATATTATGACAATTTCTGAGCAGATACAGAAGTCGTTAGTTATAAAGAATGTCTGTGAGTATATATCTATATTCAACAATCATCATTATTTTGCCTATTGATTTCACCTAACCATTCCTCCCTTCCTTTTTTCCCTGAGTATTCTAAAGGAAATCCCCAACATGAAGTCATTTTACCCAGAAATACTTCAAAAGGCTTCTCTAAAGAATACGAACATTGCACTTATAATCAACAAAACTCACAATTCCTTAAGATCTTCTAATATGCTATCCTCAAGTTTTTCTTGATAGTCCATAAAATCTCTTTTCCTAATGCTTTATTTGAATCAGAAAAGGTAGCATAAAATATGCAACATTCTACATACCATATACATGTACTACGTACCATGTAGGAGCATTCTGTACCTGGCTTTTTACACCTGACAGCATACCTGGATATCACTCCATGTCAGCATGTGGGGGTTTTCCTCATCCTGTCTTCATCTGCAGAAGGTTCCATCTTGTGAATGTACTGTATTTCATTTAACAAGTCCTGTATTGATGAATAAGTTGGTTATTGCCTATCTTTTGGTATCACAAAAATTACAAAAATGACTATAGCAAATAATCTTTTGCATGAGCCACTTTGTGTCTTTGCAGATATTTATTTGGTCAAGATCACTAGAAGAGAGATTGCTGTTCAAAGGATAAATGTAATTTTGCTAGTCGATCAAATTACCAACTCTGTTAGGAATTTACATTGTTTCTCTCATCAGAAAGAAGCCAACAGCACATATAACTGTGAAAATTTAGGTCTCACGGGAGTTCCTGACACTCTACCAAATACAACAGAATTTTTGGAATTTGGCTTTAATTTCCTACCTACACTTGAAAATACAACTTTCAGCAGACTTGTAGATCTGATCTTCTTGGACTTAACCAGGTATGTATCTGAGTTCCTCGTCTGTAGCTGATATTTTACTTATGTAATAACACAACTTGCATTCAAATTGTTTCCAGGATCTTCTTTTGGGAGCGCAGGGACACTCTATCTATCCTTCAGGTTTACTCTTTCCCATGAAATGTTTTTATGCAGGTGAAATGTAATATTTTTAAAAACCCAGTCAATAGAGAGAAAAGTGGCTTATTTTCAAAACTAGATTGCATCAGCAGTGTTAAGAAGTTCTAAGGAATACTGATAAAAAAAAAAAACTAGAAAACAAATCTTGTATTATATCAGATACCATAGTTTATATTGGGTGATGACATTTTAAGAAAAATTTATAGGAGAGACACATAAACTACTAACTTTTCCCCCCTCTAGATTGAGAAAAGAGTTCCATTATTTAATTTTAGAAGCAAAATCAGGATTCCAAATGCTGAATCAGGTTTGTGAACCAGTGGGCAGAAGTATCACAAGAAAAAAAGGGAAGAAACCAGAAGGGAAATACAGCATGCACGGGTGCGCGTGTTCATGCCTGTGTGTGTTTGTGTATGTGTGTGTGTGTAAGATGGGAAAGGGCTTTCCATGTAGATGGGGTCTACACTGCTTCAGCAGCTCTCTTTCTTTGGTGTCTCAGCCTGAGCGTCTCCAGAGTGGCAGAGCCTTCACATCCCCAAGCCTATTTCAACTTTATAACTTTATTTCAACTTTGTAACTTTAATGCTGAATATTATTTAACCCATGTTCAATGAGGAAATGGAGGCTCAGGGAGACTCTGTGAGTTTGCTTAGGGTCACAGAGTAAGGGAACTAGGACTCTTCTCTCCTGACTCACAGTCCAGATTCCCCCAGAGAACCCCAAGCCACCTCCACAGCCAAGATTCCACCAGCTGCCTTGCAGTATGTCACTGAGACAAAGCCTTGCCTTTTCAGACAGGGACAGAGATCGTTCTACTACCTACCCTTTGTGCCCTTGAGATATTTACTTTCCCTCTACCTTACCAGTTCTCACTTTTAGATGAAATGAGTTTGACCACATTTCTAAGGAATGCATGGGGCCAGGATAGCTTGTCCAGCTAGAACCCTCTAGGTTTCCTCTTCTGTTATTCTCAAATGGTGATA
This sequence comes from Mustela putorius furo, assembly GCF_011764305.1. NCBI lineage: Eukaryota > Metazoa > Chordata > Mammalia > Carnivora > Mustelidae > Mustela > Mustela putorius. The sequence continues at coordinate 3,645,447 of NW_025421294.1, forward strand.
CGGATAGGACCTCGTACTTTCTAAACACCCTCTCCTTAGCTCTGTCCGCCCTTGCCTCTCACAGGGCCACCAGTCAGACACTATTTTTTATTACTTTAAATAGCCACTGGGTTTGGGGGGTTTTTTTGTTTGTTTGTTTTGTTTTGTTTTGTTTTGCTTTTTAATAGCTCTATCAACATGTTTTCTTTTTTTTTTTTTCTTTGCTTACTCTTCCATCTTACTTATCAGACTTTCTTTTGGAACAATTTCCCCTTTTTCCTGAGGTACATAACAATTTCTTTAGTGAAAGTCTGCTAGTGGTCAACTCCCTCGGTTTTTGTTTTTCCAAAAATGTCTTTATTTCACTCTGATTCTTGAAAGACAGTTTCTCCTGACAAGATTCCAAGTTGGTAGTTATTTTTCTCAGCCCGTTGGTGCTGCCGTTCCGTTCTCCCTTGGTTGCTGCTAGATAGTCACCTGTCTGTGTAATCACCGTATACATGCAGGCAATCTCTCCTCTCTTGGTGTTTCCAGTAGTTTTTCTTTGCCGTCAGTACTCTGTAATATCAGTGTTACACTGAGTAAATCACTGGGCTTCTTGAATCTGCAAGGGGTGTCTTTCATCAATTCTAAAATATTCCGGCTGTTATTTGTTTGCAACTTGGCCTGCTCCCATTCACTCTTTCATCTTCTCTGGATCTCCGATTTGATTTATACTGCATCTTCTCATCCACCCTTCATATATGTCAATATGCCCTTCTTGTTTTCCACCTCTTTGGGTTTTAGACTATATTCTAGGTAATTTTCTCACATCTACTTTTAGTCCATTAGTATCCTCCTCAGCTTTGTCTAATCACTTGGGTAAACTGTCCTTGGTTTTTCAATTTCATTAACTTCCTACTTCAGTAAATTTCAATGACTTCATTTTATAAATGTATCACATCAGTTTTAATAAGTTTTTCCTTCATCATATTATTGGTTTATACTGTTTCCTTTAAACATATCAAACACATGTTTGATAGAAATATATGTATTATATATTCTGATAATATATATCAGATATATCACATATTCTTTATAAATCATATATATATGTTATCAGATGTACCTCTTAATTCCAGTAAAATTCTGTTTGTTTTAACCTGATTCTGTAGAACATTTTTTAAAAGGATGTATTTATTTGCTTAAGAGAGAGAGCATGAGCAGGAGGGACAGAAGGAGAGGAAGAAAGAATCTTAAGCAGAGTCATGCTGAGCACAGAGCCTGACACAGGGACTCTATGCCATGACCCTGAGATCACAACCTGAGCTGAAACCAAGAGTCTGATGCTTAACCGACTGCATCACGCAGGCCCCTCTCTAGAGCACTTTTTTTAAAAACTGACTTTGACTAACTAATTCCCTTATGTCTTGAGTAAAATGTTACTTTGAGCTTATTTATCATTTGAAACTTGATGCAAATCATTGTTTAAAATACTTTCCTGGAATTACACAATGGCATTATGGCTATAGAAAATAAGCCTATATTTTTTGGAGATGCATAATAAAATATGTACAGGATATCTAGGATCTAATTTAAAATCATTCAGGAGGAAGATGGAAACAGAAGAAGCAAAGAAGTGTATGTGGCCAAATCTCAAGAACCGTTGCCACTGTGAGATAGATGTATGAAAGTTTATTGTACTATGATCTTGACTTTTATGTAAATTTGAAGATTTTCCATATTAAAAATTAATTAAGTAGGTATATTACTCCCAAAGAAATTTCTGTTTACTTCTGCCAATTACCTGAAGTCACTATCATCCTGGAGTTGCTTGAAACTCAATTTTCTACACGAGCTTCTTTTGGGTGGTTCACAGACAGAGCATCAACTCAGGCCACACTCCTCAGGAGTGGAAGCTTGTAGTTTGAGAATCTCAGAAGAGACTTCTCTCATTATTGTTGTTCCATCCAGAGCTATGGCCAAGAAAAACACATATCCCCAAGATCACACTCTATGAACTTTTTTTTTCAAGGTCATCCACCGAAAGAATCCTTTTTGAGGGTCTTGGTGGTTTACAGGTTTTTGATAGGACCTCCTACCCTGCTTGGACCCCAACCTTTGTCTCCTGTCATGGTGCATATGGCTTATCACAACTCAGGCTCTAAGCCACCAAGAACTGGCAGACATTGGCAGATATGACAAAGCTAGCTCCAGGGCTCACTTGTTCCTAGGGATTCCAACTTTTTCTAAGGAAATTAGAATTCTAAGGAATTTCCTTCTTGATCTCCAGGGGAGTTATGTGTGTATGTGTGTGTGCGCGCGCGCGCACGCGTGCGCATGCACGTACATGCCTACACCTATGTGTGCATGCATAATCCAGTATTTTCAGGTGCAATACCAGGATGAAAACTCGACTGTTCCATATTTCTATGGAGCATTTTCATATGTATCATTTGACTAACAACTGTTCCTCAAAGTACCCACCATTTCTGTACTTTATAGACACAACAAAAGAGGTTGAGATAAGTTGTGATTTGCCTAGAATGAGATACATATACTACATATCATGTTATATATAACATACTGTATATTACTTAAATAGTAAATAGTTGGATTGTGCCTACAATCAAACCATTAATTGTTCCCTAGAGTCCAAACACAAACCTCAAAGAGTTCAATCCAAAGGGGCAAGATATCCAGAAAAAAATTCTACATCAAAGTTTTCAGAATTGAGGCTAGCCATTAATTCCACAGGTGATCTGTTGGTACTTAAGAAAGTTTTTTATGTTTTATTTTAAGTAACAACATATAGTGTTTTTACTAAACACAAAAGATGGTTCTATTAATATAGGTCACTGTGACAGAGTTTTTCTTTTTTCCAATTAATTATTGTTAAATCCTATTACCTTTTCAAGGTGCCAGATTAACTGGGTACATGAAGATACTTTTCAAAACCATCATCAATTGAACACAATTGTGCTGACTGGAAATCCTCTGATATTCATGGCAGAAACCTCTCTTAACGGGCCCATGTCACTGCAGCATCTTTTCCTAATCCAAACAGGAATATCCAATCTCGAGTTTATCCCAAGTCAGAATCTGGAAAACTTGGAAAGCTTGTATCTTGGAAGCAACCATATTTCCTCCATTAAGTTCCCAGAAAACTTCCCAACCCAGAATCTGAAAGTTCTGGATTTTCAGAATAATGCTATACACTACCTCTCCAGTGAAGACTTGCATGCTCTGGAGAAGACCACCAACCTAAGCCTTAATTTCAATGGCAATGACATTAAAGGCATTGAGGCTGGAGCTTTCCATTCAAAAATCTTCCAAAGTTTGAATTTTGGAGGGACTCTTAACTTGTCTGTTGTATTAAAAGGTCTACAGAACTCCTCTATTCAGTCTCTCTGGCTGGGGTCATATGAGGACACGGATGACCAAGACCTTACTTCAGCCATGTTTGATGGACTTTGTGAAATGTCTGTTGAAAGCATCAATCTGCAGAAGCAATATATCTCTGATATCTCATCTACTACATTTCGGTGCTTCACTCAACTCCAGGAATTGGATCTGACAGCAAATCACTTAAATGAGCTCCCCTCTGGGATCAAGGGGATGAAGGCTCTCAAGAAATTAGTTCTCAATGTAAACATATTTGACCAATTGTGTCAAATCAGTGCTGCCAGTTTTCCATCCCTTCTAGACCTCTCTATCAAAGGCAACAAGAAGAAACTTGACCTCGGTGTCGGCTGTTTGGAAAAACTAGAAAATCTTCAGAAACTTGATTTAAGCCACAGTGATATAGAGGCTTCTGACTGCTGCAATATTCAACTCAAAAACCTGTCCCACTTACAATACCTAAACCTGAGCTACAATGAGCCTCTTGGACTCCAGAGTCAGGCGTTCAAAGAATGTCCTCAGCTAGAAGGTCTAGATTTGGCATTTACTCGCTGGTATGTTAAGGGTCCACAAAGTCCTTTCCAAAACCTCCATATCCTACAGGTTCTGAATCTTTCTCACTGTCTCCTGGATACCAGCAATCAGCATCTTCTAACAGGTCTGGTGGATCTCCGCCATCTAAATTTACAGGGGAATCACTTTCAAGATGGGAGTATCTCAAAGACCAACCTACTTCAGACCTTGAGGAGCTTGGAGATTCTTATTTTATCCTCCTGTGACCTCCTCTCCATAGACAAGCAAGCATTCCAGAGCCTTGGGAAATTGAGTCACGTTGACTTAAGCTACAACAACCTGATGGGCAATAGTATTGATGCTCTTAGTCATCTTCAGGGAATCTACCTCAATATGGCCGCCAATAACATTCATGTCATCCCATCTCATCTCCTCCTCACCTTGTCCCAGCAGAGCACCATTAATTTAAGTCACAATCCCCTGGACTGCACTTGTTCGAATATTCATTTTATAACATGGTACAAAGAAAACCTACAGAAATTTGAGGGCTCGGAGGACACCAAGTGCGCAAACCCTCCGTCTTTAAAGGGAGTTAAGCTGTCTGATGTCAAACTGTCTTGTGGGATTACGGCCATGGGCATTTTCTTTCTTGTAGTATTTTTATTCTTGATTGCCCTTCTGCTCATTTTTTCGGTTAAATTCCTTCTGAGGTGGAAATACCAGCACATTTAATGCTGAACGCTTCTAGAGATGTCAAGTCAATATGTTTATGAAAATGCCTGAAGAAAGGGAAGAGTTGTCTGTTCCTTTTCAGCCTGGCAGACTTCTCGGACTGGTTCCTGTAGCTGGGCAGGGATTCACTGTGCTTCTCTGAGTCCTAGAGCTAATGAACCTTCCTGGAACTTAAACTGACTAGGGCTAGGGGGCCCAACAACAGCTGTGAGAGACCCAGAGCCATTTCTTCACATGGAAGGTGGTTGGAGGACCCTTGGCAGGGAAAGGCCAGGAGAGGAATGCACAGGAAGCCATCTCCCTTCTGGTTGTGGATACCCCTTGAAGCAGCTCCTACCATGACTCTAAGAGGAAATCAACTCCTCCAACTAGGCAGTGTGGACAGAGTTTGGCAGCCCAAACTCTGTCTCCCACAGCTTGGACATCATGCTTGGCTCTGAATCCTCAGTAAGGCATATTTACTTGAAAAATGTGTTGAGGATAAAGTCTCAAAGCTTATTTTAAATGGAAAAGGGGATACACAGCGAATTTAAAAGAGGCTGAGAAATGAATCTGACCTAAAATCAACCTCACTGATCTCTTTAATCCTTGGGTCTCTAAGCCTTCTACAAAGCAGCTAGGGTGTAAATAGCTACCAAAAAAAAAAAAAAAATCACCCCCACTAGCCCCCCGGCTCCCAACGTCTAGGAGTTTTGCTCCATTGGCCACCCTCTCTTCAGAATCCCAGAAGCTCCTTCTACCTATCTGGGGCACTTGCTCTTATGTTATAAATCCTACCTTACACATGGGCTGTGGTCCAAATGATCTTCTCATTTGGATGTCTGGTCCTTAGAAGCTTCTTTCCCACAGGAGCTATGAAATAAATAGTGCTTCGGTTGCCAGGCCAGCTCTCAACACTCTATTTACCTGGGACAGCAATCAATATAGCACATTCACATTGAAAACTGGTGGAAAAAAGCATAGTTGTAAGCTAGCCTTCCAGAACAATAAGCTGGCTTACTGAGGTCCCAGTGAGGGTGGGGGTGTCAGCAATGGTTATACCAGTGGAAAAGAGAGGACAAGACTGTTGAATGTCAAGAGGGAGAGAGGACAGTGAAGAGGAAAGTGTTTTGACTTGAGCCTTACAAGGTACAAAGGGTCATTCTCATGTACGCCTTGATCTTCTGTAGTCTTCCTGGTAGACAAGAGCTGGAACCTGTTGCCCTTAGATGTTACATTTATATGGTCTTAAGTTCTGTAACTAATTTTAGGCTAGAGATGGTAACATAGAGTTATGAAAATCTGATTGGTTATCAAAATAACATTGATTAACGTTCATATCCAATGGGAATTGATTAGCCCTTCAGATGAGGGCATAAGAGTGTATCACAGTAACAAAGTAGAAACTTGGGGAGCAAGCTCTCTTTACCTCTGTATCCCTGAGAACCGCAGGAAAGACAGGAAATGCTGACAAAATGCCATAGACCTCTACTGCAAATGCTCTGTTAGCCTTGGGGCTTTTTTTTTTTTTTTTTTTTTTTTTTTTTTTTTTGTGCAGTCCTGCATGGGAGGCCCAGGTTTTTCAGAAGTTCTCCTGGGTGCAAAACTTAAGGGGGAAACCAAAAAATTCAGTAAGCAAGACAAAAACATTTTAATGCAGTATTTTAAAAACTTTAATGACAGAAATACATGGTAAATAAAATATAAACATTTAAAAAAACAGGATCCATAATAATAGTCCCATGCTGAACTATATTAGAGCCTGAGGCAAAAGGAAAAATCTAAACCTGACTTTGTTCAAAATTTTGATATTTTGCATTAGTTTTTTAATTTAATGTTGCATAAAATATTATCTTCATTACTGAGTTCTTTGGTGCTCCCTTAAATTTAGCACCCAGGGTGGGTGTCTCACTGTCATTACCCCGTTGCCACCCTGAGGAATGTTAGGAAGTAGGGATTCCCAACTAATTCCCAGGCCACAGTTCACCTAGGGGTCTATGAGTGGGCATATGCTATCTCAGTTTTACTCAGAAGTATCTGTCCATTTCCCCTCACTTTCTGGAAGTAGCCCAAAGTGTCCAAGAACTTACACCTTGTTCCCCATCCTCAGGTAACTTCCAACTCTTGGACTCCCAGGCATCCTTCCTTCAAAGCCAAGAGAGGGGGCAGAGATGAATGGGTACCTTATTCCCCTGAGCTCTAGGGAACCTTGACCTGACCAGCGAGGGCAGGCTGAGTACCACTCTGCTGATGAAATGAAATATCACACAATTAGCTGGTTTAATGATCTCAAATATCAGCGTTTGGGAAAACAGATGCCTGAAAAGGAAGCTTTCCTGAACTTTCCTGAGGGAACATTGGAGATGTTGTCATTTACATGTGTGTGTGGAAAGAGAAAGGAAGGGCTGGAAATATGAGGAGACTGGGCCTCACCTGTCATCTACCTTTCTTCCCTGGCTAGGATGGTGGGGCACCATTCTTAGAAGACCAGTTCGAGCCACCGTGGTTTGGTATTGATTGGCCTTGAGTATGGCAGTGACCAAGGCCTTTTTACACTGAGTTGTGGGCTCAGGAGGGACCTGATACAAAAGTGGATGGGGCTGCCTTGGCCAGGATCCGTCGGTGTGCAGAGTGGGGGCTATTCTGTTAGGAAGCCAGCAGCTTCCTAACAGCTGCTACAGGAAAGTCTCCTCATTCTGGGGACCTAGAAGCAAGGTTAGTTTAAGAGTTCAGGCTACCAACCTTCTCAAGTCGAGAGAGAGCACCCCTGCCGACTCCAGCAGCCCATGTGGCCCACTGTCGTGCTGGAGCCACGACTTAACTTTGACAAGTCAAGCGGGAAGGGAGCAGAACACACAGTCAATTTGTTTCATTGATGGTGTTCATTTGCTTGTAGCAAATTAGCTGATCAGCTCTGGAAGCTCTGGGAGATTTCCCTGGTAGTCACGGTGAAGATGCAAACACCCTGCTCCCTGTTTCCTCCCTCTCTCCCTTCTCTCTTTCTCTTTCCTTTTTCTTTCCTTGGGGTTCCTTACCTTCTTTCCTGCTCTCCTCCCCTCACTTTGCTTCCTTCCTTCTTTGCTGGTTTCATGCTTTCCTTCCTCCCTTCATCCATAACAGAGTATGGAAGTCCAGGCTCTCTGAATCCAGTCTAAGACAGAACCAAGCCACTGAGTTCCCTGTGCATTCTAGCAAATTCAGGTTCTCCAGGATTTAAGCTGCAGACACAAAATGTTAACTACTGACTTACCACTCCGTAGCCACACTGTCCTCCACAGTAGTTCATGTGGAAGAACAAAAACATAATATTCTGTTTGGGATATCCGTGATGCACATGGCATCACATGAAAGACAGTGGGGTCCTAAGGCCCAGCAAAATGTAATTGCCCATCTTGCTTTCATCTAAATCAGGCACGCGCCCCTTCCGTGTCATGCAACTTGCTATTCCATAACCGCACGCTGATCTAAGGCTTTGTGACAGTTCCTCTGTTTTAAGCAACAGTAAATTCACCCTGCAAAGTCAGAAAGGGAGCTTTTTTTGATAGCTGCTGTCAATTTTATTGCTTTATCCTGGTTACTAGGATAGAATCTGAAGACATGGTGTGTTTATTGGTTTTATGTATCGCATGTTGTTACCGCTCTGACAAGCTACTCCTATAAAAATGTGTTATTATTGCATGTTGTAGCTCAGTGAGCTGACCCTGCATTTCAAAGTGTACTGAAGCAAATAGCATTGAAGTCCATAAAAGCTGACTGGCCTCCATCACAGAGGACTCTTTGTGTGAGCTGCAACTCCCACCGTCTGGTGGCAAATTATACCTTTCCCGTGAGCCAGGGGCCATCATTGCTAACCAAACACAGCACAGACCCAAACACAGGCAGTATCTGTAGAATTCCCAGGCAGGAAACTCTCATCTCATTCCTACTCAGCCAATTCCTCACTAAGTATCATTTGCAGTTTTGAACTTTACAAAGTATGAGATAAATGGCTTTTAAATATTTTTTGTATAAGATGCAAATGGGGCAGCTGCCATGGTTTTCTCGCTTGAATGCTGAAGAAAAAGTTAGCTTGAGACATAGCAAGAAGGAATGTTATGAGTTCTAAGCAAGTCACAGCTGGGGATCCTGGGTGTTTAACCAGAATCAATTGCCTCGAAAGTTAAGAGTTAGAATGTTTCATAGGGAGAAGGTGAGGTTAGCTTGAAGGCTTCAAAGAATGGACCAGCCAGGTGTGGCTCCCAGATACTGGTTTATGGCCAGAATCATCTGGGGGATTACTTACCAAACAAATTCCTCTGCCTAACCCCTAGATGTTGGAATTGTGCTAGACTGGGTTTGGCTCTAGTCTCTAAGCCAAATGATTTCACGCATGCAAAATATCCTTCCCTAATCTTACATTCATCAATATAGAGCTGAGTCACATGTTAGGCTCCATGAATCAAATGAATTGAAGAACTGCTCAATGTTCAATAACGGGAATAAGGGACTAAGGAGCCTTCAAACCCAAGAGCGAGACATCCCAGGGCATGCAGCCTATTATTCTCTTGCTACAATTGCCAGGCCACAAGACTCTGTTGCTAAACTCTGGTGCTCCCCTTACGACCCTCCACCCGCACTCCCATTCCATCCCTTCTACTTACAGTATGACATCATTTATTGAATAATGCTGGTCTTGAGAAAAGAAAGAACTAATCTACGGATTATTTTAAAAAGTCATTACTGTTCATGAAAAATTAAACAGGGAATTTCACTGAACTCTCATCTCCCCAAGTTGAGATATTCTCTAAGCATGTGACTGTTCAAGACAAGGCATTAGATCCCACAAAAGTTGGCAGAGGACAAGGGCCACCTTGGGTCTCCCTTTTTAGCTTTCTCTGATCTTTGGAAACAACCTAAATATTCAATAATAGATAAATGACTTAATAAGTCAGATGATGTGAACAAACTGGGAGATGTTCTACATTCTTGGGTGGGATAGGAACATTGGAAACTTGTTGGTATGACTAGGAGTTGGAGGAATACAACTTAAAAGGAGATAAAGGTTTATATCTATTAGTCAAGCAAAAAGAAAGAGCTGAATAATAGCATCGGTAGGGATGTGGGGTTATAGGGACTATGTGCATGCTTATGGACATAGATGGGTGAAGCCATTCAAGAACCCTGTGACAACAATTAGTCAAGTTAAATATGTGACCCACACGTTCTGCGAGGGTGTATTTCCCAAGAAAATCTCACATTTCCACAATATTTAGTGTGGCATTATTTATGGAGGAGGATCTTCAAAGCAGTGTGAGTGTTCATTACCAGGAGAATGGGTAGGTACATGTGGAAGATTCCCACCATGGGTATTATACAGTCATCGGGAACAGTGGGTTATATATAGCTATGGCTGTGTATTGGAACATTAAACACACCGTGTCAGAGGAGGTCATCCATAGGACATGACTACTGGTTGACCCATGAGCTGGACCTGCACCATCAGAGGCTACACACGCCCTCCCATTCTTGGAATGGACATTCTACCCCCATTCCCACAATGCGAGCTGTTTGAAGGAGCAGTCTGCAGGGAGCCACGTGCTGTTGATCTGGATGGTACATGTACCTGAACCCTATTAAGAGGTCTGTATAAACTTGAAAGATTCTGGCACATGGATGCAGAGATCTACCTGTCTGTGGTCACCCAACACAAGCCTCATATGCAAGTTTCCTTGTTTATTAAACCTGCCACCTACCAACCTGGACTGACCTGCCTCTTCCTTCTGCCTCTCCTTCCTCTTCTGGGACAGGAGCCAGTTTGTGAACCAAACAGAGAGCTTGATAGGGGAAAAAAAAAAGCCCAAATGACACATTAACACAATCATTTTTAGACATTAAAAATACATGGATACCTTAGAATGGCCAAAATTAACAAAACAGGAAACAACATGTGTTGGAGAGGATGTGGAGAAAGGGGAACCCTCTTACACTGTGGGTGGGAATGCAAGTTGGTGCAGCCTCTTTGGAGAACAGTGTGGAGATTCCTCAAGAAATTAAAAATAGAGCTTCCCTATGACCCTGCAATTGCACTCCTGGGTATTTACCCCAAGGATACAGATGTTGTGAAAAGAAGGGCCATCTGTACCCCAATGTTTATAGCAGCAATGACCACGGTCGCCAAACTATGGAAAGAACCAAGATGCCCTTAAACAGACGAATGGATAAGAAAGATATAGTCCAGGGATGCCTGGGTGGCTCAGTTGGTTAAGCAGCTGCCTTCGGCTCAGGTCATGATCCCAGCGTCCGGGGATCGAGTCTCACATCAGGCTCCTTGCTCGGCAGGGAGCCTGCTTCTCCCTCTGTCTTGCCTGCCATTCTGTCTGCTTGTGCTCGCTCACTCTCCCTCTCTCTCTCTGACAAATAAATAAAATCTTAAAAAAAAAAAAAACCATTAAAAAATAAAAAGAAAGAAAGATATAGTCCATATACACTATGGAGTATTATGCCTCCATCAGAAAGGATGAATACCCAACTTTTGCAGCAACATGGACGGGACTGGAAGAGATTATGCTGAGTGAAATAAGTCAAGCAGAGAGAGTCAATTATCATATGGTTTCACTTATTTGTGGAGCATAACAAATATCATGGAGGGCAAGGGGTGTTAGAGAGGAGAAGGGAGTTGGCGTAAATTGGAAGGGGAGGTGAATCACGAGAGACTATGGACTCTGAAAAACAATCTGAGGGGTTTGAAGTGGTGGGGGGTGGGAGGTTGGGGGTGGTGGGTATTAGAGAGGGCATGGATTGCATGGAGCACTGGGTGTGGTGAAAAAATAATGAATACTGTTTTTCTGAAAATAAATTGAAAAAATTAAAAAAAAATACATGGATACAAAACCATACCTGTTTTTGTAAGAACACAAGAAGATAAACCAGTTAATTCACATGGCTGCCTAGTGGGTGAAAAGAAGTGTAGGGATAGAGTCAATGAACTCTGGCATAAACTGGCTGAGAACTGGAGAGCAAGACGACCCCAAGCGTCTGCCTCTGAGGCTCCCTGCCATGAAGGAAAGCAATACGGCACATCCATAAAATGAAATGCCACGCAGCCATTGTGAACAATACTGCAGAAGCGTATTTATAGATATTGAAATATATTTGTGATTTAATACTCATCCAGGGAGGTCGGCCAACATCATGTCCCCTGTTACTTAAGTTTTTTGAAAAAAATTAAAAACCTATATAAATTGAAGAATGACAGAACACCTGGTGGGATCACAGCAATTCCTTTTTCTTCATCTCTGTACTTCGAATCTGCTCCTATGACCATGTTAGGCATGGAAAAGTTTTGTCATTGAAGAAAGACTTCTTTTGTTTCTACAAACAAGGGCAAGAAGAATAGAGAGGTCACTGGTTGTGACAATTTACAGGAACTGGAAAATGAAGCTGCCTTTTCCTAAGGCTCTATGTGTTTCCATGAGGTCAGGGAGCCATAGTTGTTCTAAGGATGCCCGCGTGGATGGAGCAGGGGGCTGAGGAGCCGGGGCTCGCACTACAGGCCAGCACCACCCTGAAGGATGTGGGCAGGTATCTGCAGGAATCACCCTAGTCCCCCAAAGAGTCAATCTGTCTCCAGCCTGGGAACAGCACTTCATGGCACTGTGTAACATGGTGTATGTATTCCAGAGGGACAGAATTTTCAGGCAAAGGATTTTTATTTAGGCAGGTTAGGGCTGGAGGTTATGGTGTTGGCAGGCTGACATATGAAACCCCAGTCAACGCAACACGCTTGCTTCAGGCCCCACGAACATCTTCATCCTTCACGTCCTGGCTACTGACAGCCGTCTCCAAGCAGTGTTAATGAAACAGGAGCTGAGCATTTGTTACAGGCTTTCAGCTGCACCGTGGTAATAGATGTTCTGCAAAGCTGTGTGCGGCAAGACCTAGCAATCATAGACAGCAGATCTTTCTTTTCTCAACATCAGAACAGGCTTGACTGGCACATCATGGAGGACAAAGGGAAGTCAAGTTTGGGGGCTTTTGGAAGGCATGGTTCCAGAAATCAGTGGGATGTTGTTGTGTGTTTTTCCTTGAGGACTGGTGCGAAGATCCCAGCCTGTGGCCCAAGGAGTCTGAACTGCCAGAGAACTTGAATCTCAGCCAGACTGACTGACTTTCAATAGGCAAAAAGTAATGAACCCGAGGTTCAACAAAGGCACGGTCATTTCTAGCTTTTGTAGATAGACAAGATGTGGAGAATATTCATGGGCACAGACCTAGAAAAAAAGAGGACTAACACAAATCACTGCTTTTAGAATGGGTTAAAACCATATTGGTAGGTGGGAAATTAAAATTTAGAGAGCTGCCCTACCCTTGAGTTGCTTCATTACTGGCCTGTATGGAAGGAAGCAGATTTCTGTAGTTAAGATTAAGCTATACTTCTTCATGTTACATTTGTGTTACGAACCGAAAATGCTAGATGGGAAATTGCCAACTGACTCATTAGAATTAATCAAGGAGCCCTATTACAGAGAATGATTAGCTGCCTTGGCTTGAGGTCTCCCACCAATTACCAAACATGTAATTTTGCCCTGTATGATTTTTCTGCATGTTAAGAGACAATGAGATGGCTTCGAGCATTCACAGAGGGGCCCAGACCTGAATGCAACCACATGACATCTGGAGATGTTTAGAAAGGTCGACAGCTTTAGAGCCAGGAAAAAAAAAAAAAAAAAAAAAAAAAAAAAAAAAAAAAAAAAAAAAAAACCTGGATGCTAATATAGACTCTCTTCACAGCGTGTATATTAAGTGAATGACATCATCCATCTGGGGCTATTTCCTCATCTGAAAAATAGGGATGCTGCTACCATCTGGGTTGGGGCTCAAATGACATGGAAGATGAAAAGTATCTTGCCCAGCACTATGCATGCACACACACACCTAAATATACAATAAATGTTAGGCTGCTTCTTTCATTTCTGGTGGTTTCAATGGCTTTGATTATAAAAAGGGAGAAAGGAAGAGAGAAAATGAACGAAGACAGGGCAAAATGCAATTGATGGAGGAAGGTTTCTGGAGAACTGAAGGAGCTGGTGTCCCTGAGAAGGAGACTGTATGGAGACAGTGACTGTGGTGTGGAAGGTGTCAAGTTCTGCAGGCAAGGAATAAGGTTGGTAGAAAACATAGGAAGGCGTTATAGGAAGACTTAATCTTTAAGAAGAAAGCATTTGTTGTGTAAGTAAAAGAAAAAAAAAAAATTAGGGGCACCTGGATGGCTCAGTCAGTTAAATGTCTGCTTTTGGCTCAGGTCATAATCTCAGGGTCCTGGGATCAAGTCCTGCATTAGGCTCCTGCTCAGTGGGGAGTCTGCATCTCCCCCTCCCTCTGCCTCTCTGCCTATTTGTTCTTGCTCTCTCCCCCTCCTCAAATAAATAAAATTTAAAAAAATTAGTAAACCATTCCCCTCCATAAAAAGCCATCTGTAAAGCTGCATACTTCCCATAATATACAGTTATATTCAGTAACATTTTAGGGATCTATGTATACACATAAGGAAAGAACATGTTAGTCATTATCTTTTCATGCTAAATTTTTATTTCAATGTTATGCAACTGCATAAGTATAAATATTTGTTCAATATACAACAATTAGGACATCCATAGGGAACTTCTTAGAGAAAATAAGACTGCAAACACTTTATTGCACAGATCCTAACAGACTTTGAAGCTGGTCAACCTACAGCTGGGAGTTCTACCGAGGAGCACATCTTACAATCACAGGAGACTGACTGGAGAGAACACAGGAGAATTCCTACCAGCTGACTGGAGAGGTTTACAACAACAAACAGGTATTACATGAATGCAACCTGAAGTACTCTTTACTCATCCAAAATGCAAAAACATATTTGGCAAAAATGATAATACACTATACAAAATATACATAAAAATATCATTTGTAAACGAGCAGCTAGTTGTGCTTTAAAGGAAACTGGACAGTTAAAAAGCAAAGGCTGTAAACCATGAACTACCTCCCCGATACATCTGTCGAGGTGTCTGGATATAGAAGACTGGGTTATGACAACCACCAAACACAGATATGAATTATAAATGTTGAGACCACTTTGGAAACCCATTTGAGTTCTTTTACAATACTTATTTCTTCTACAATTTCACGACAGAGCGATGGGGAAGAGCTGAAACTACGTGGGGGAAAAAAAATCAGGGGCAAGGAGACTTTTTACTTTTATTTATTTTTTTCCATTGCCATCTCATTGTACAATGAAGGACAACCAAGCAGTCAGTTAAGTTATGCCTTTGTTTTTGGAGCAGGGTTTACAGCCTCACTAAATAATTTATAATCCAGAGGCTGTGCTTAGAGGAACAATTTTATAGCTTGAAGATACTAAGACATCCGAGGGGGTTTGGGTGCCGAATTAGTATTTATTGGTAATATTTTTTTCTCTTGAAGAACAAAACAGAACAAAAATCCTGCTATGGATCCCAAACATCTTATAAAGACTTATCTGTGTGTATTTTCTCTTAGTGCCTTTAGTACTTATGTCAGCAAGTGTCGTCTTACAATATAAAACAAGCCACCAGGACAACTGCAACGAAAACAAACAAAAACCCCCTCAGCACTAAAATGATTTGACAAATTCTACATATTCCATGGTATACAAAATTTAAATAAGGCTTAGCAAAAGTAAAAAGGACACATTCAAGCACCAAATAGCTCCACCGAGTCTTTTTTTTTTTTTATTAAAAAAATGCTGCTCTTTATTAATACAGTATTTATTTTTTTTTTTTTGCATACAAATAAAGAGATTGTGTTATGTAATGTATGGAGCTACTCGATGCATCAGAAATGAATGTGAAACCCAGGAACTTGCTAAAAACAGCAAGCTTCATCTACAACATAAGGCCCCAGCTATGTATTAAAATGTATCTGATGTCCTGATTATTCATTAATATATATGCTATGATGCCAAAATCCACCCCCTTTTTCCCCTCGAAAAAAGCAAAATTTAAAACCTCTTCCAATGCCTGATCCTTCTTACTCGATTTAAGCACTGTCAGATTCGTGTGCAGCCAGTAATTTTCCTTTTTGTTCAAGAGCAGGGCTGGTGCAAAAGTCCTATGAAATGTGTGCTTCTTGGACTAGTGACTCATAGCATAAAGGCCTGAGTTTAAGAGCATGGAAAGAAAAAGAAGGGAAAGTAAGAGCAATAAAGTTGACGTGTGTTTATAGCCCACACTCCAGCGAGGGTGAAGACCCTACACACACACTCACAGACAAGGACAACTGGCCTTTCAGACAGTTGGACCCAGGATCAGAACGTCCACTAATGGCTGTGCAGTGACAATGGTTAGCTCCCTTGGTTCCGGCCATTCCTAACGGAGGAAAGCTTCCAAATGCGGTGATTAGAGTAGTTCTTGCTTTCGGATCTGGAAACACAGGTAGCCAGATACAGTACTACCAAAATCTCCCCTGAAAAGTACACACAAAAACTCACGATCTACTGTATCTAGGACTTTCTTCCACCTTTAACTCTACTTAGAATGCTTTAACTTAGAAAAATGTAGTCTTGAAATATTCTCTTAAACCACAGACCAAAACATGTGGGTGGGTGCATATGTACACGAATAGGAGCGTAGCTCTACTTTTTAATACACCCATTTTTAACCGTTTTGCTTCATTACTACATTATGATAAGTGGTAAAGCAAAAATCTTAACTGGGGAAAAAAAAAACAAACAAAACAAAGCTGTGGTAAACAACGCAATCACAGCAGCAAGGTACCGACTCTCAGTCCCAAACCAAACACATTGCTAGGTATTTACAGAGAAAATCTTTTTCCTCAGCAACCCTCAACTGTAAAGTTTATTCCATTGTTGTTGTTTGTACAAACACTATCTGGTAACAGTTTTACCGGTAACGATCGGGAAGGCAATTGGAAGAAGGTCCCCTCTTTCTTTCCGACTTTCTCTCCCTCTCCCAGTCCATCCGCAGTGAGGCACCAGGCTCTGCCCGGCGGGCGTTGCCACACAGTGCTGGTTTCGAAAGGTAGTCAAGACTCAGGTACACATTCAGGTCGGGTCTCCCTAGTCTGGCCTGGGGCCTGCCCCACTACGAGGCCTTTTTGTGAGGGCTGCTACGCACACTCTCTTTCCCCCGCCTCTGCCGGACCACAAAGTCCTTCTCAGAAGAAAGGGTGATGGGCCGGTCAGGGTTTGGAGCTGGGGACGCCTTGGTGACTTCTCTGCCTGGGTTCTGTTTCCGAGTCTGAGGGGGCTGGGTTGGGACAGGCTCTTTCCCTTTGGTTTCTCCTGCGGTGGCAGTTACTGACAGGGCCCTGTCCCGGTGGCCGGCACCCCCCGCCACACTCGGGCCAGGGTGGTGCAATTCCAGAGTGACGGTGGGGCTCCGAAAAGATGGCAAGGAGTCACTCTTGGTCATGTGGGTTCTGCCATCCCCCCCAGGCAGGGCCTTAGCCGCAGCCCCGCCAGCCTTGGTGGAAGACGCGTCACTGCCACTCGTGGTGGCCTCTCGCGCCCCTGGTCTGGCTTCAGGAAAGCTGGAAGAGTAACTCAGAGACTTCTCCGGGAGGGCAGTGGATCGCAAAGAGCTCTGCCCAGTGGCCGAGGGTGACCGCTTCATGCCACTGGGCTTGCCTGCCTCATTCAGCGGCTTCTGGGCACTCAGCCCTTTCCCCTTGGCCTCTGACAAGCCCTTCCCAACAGCAGCTGCTGGCCTCTCTGTGCCTTTTGGCCTGGCCTCGCTAGATGCCAGGGGAAGGCTGGCCTCAGGCTTCCCACTCTCTGTGGCGACATAAAGTGCTTCAGTGCATTTCTTGCCCTCAGACTTCCTGTCAGTGGTGGTGGTGGCCAGTGAACTTGGACTCACGTCTGTCTGTTTGCACAGAGGTGGGCAGTCTTTCACAGTGGATGGTTTGGGGTGCTTTGGAGACAGGTTTTGCTTTTCACTGACAGTGGCGGGTTTCTGGTCTACCAACTCATCTACTCCTGGGCGTCTCTGCCATGGCAGGAGCGTGGGCTTCTCTAGCCCTTCCGGGGGATGCCCCAAACTGGTGGGTTTCAGCCTGGTGTCTAGAAGACCCCCTTCGGCCTGCAGTGGGACTGAGGGTCCACCTCCTCCCTGGCCCATCGCATCGCTAACTGTGTTCTGGGAACCTGGGAGGGCAGGGAACGCATCCGAGATGCTCTTGCTGCAGCCCTTCCCCTCTCGGCTGGGGCCAGCAGGGGGCTGAGAACCAGGCTCTCTGCCCACTGCAGGACCACTGCTTAGCTTCTGGGAGGAGAGGGCCCTGTCTGGGTGCTTCGACTTTGGAGGGCTCGGGTCAGGGCCAGGCCTGGGCTTGTGGCTGCTGCTTTCACGGTGCGCTGTGGTCGGCTTGGGAGGGCCCTGGAGGCCGGGGCCGGGTTCTGCAGCACAGGGCTTGCCCCCGGGCTCTCCGCCTGAGCCGTGGCTCAGCGAGCTGCTGTGTGGCCGAGCCGCCAGGCCGTGCAGTTCTTTGGTGACTGGGACTGGCTGAGAGCTACCGCTGACATGCTTCTGCGGAGGCTGTTCCTTCCCTTCCAGCTCCTTGGGACTGTCTCTCGGCAAGACGGGGAAACCAGAGAGGAGGTCTCCTCTCCCATTCTCAGGGCCGGGTGGCGGCTGGGAACGCCGGGCTGGAGGGGCTTCTGGCTGGGGCTCCGTGCCACCTCTTCCTCTGCCCAGCTCCTTCTCAAGAGTCCCTGCTGAAGGCAAATGAGAGTCCTCCCTCGCCAGAGGCCTCACCTCCACGCGGCCATCTCTGGGGCTTGCTTTGCCACAAGACCCCCACGCTTTCTGTGTGGGGTGGGGCTGTGTGTAGCAGTCAGGGCGGGGCCTTCCCCCAGAGGGGAGGTTTCTGGAATCATCACGGGTTTTAGCAGCTTCTGGAGGACACAGCTCGGTGGAGGGGTCTCTTTGAGAGTCAACCCTCAGAGCAGACCGCTCGCCTCTGGCTGCGGAAGGGCCCCTTTCAGAGGATTCCCTCCCACTCAGCTTCTCTCTCGAGGGGGTACTTTCAGGGGGCAGCAGGCTGCGGGACCTGGATGGGTCGGTGCTGTGGGGGTTCTGCCCCAGGAAGGGGAGGAGTTTAATGTCGGGGCTGTGGTCTTGGTGTTTGCTGGGGCCCCCCTCCTTCTGCTGGGGATTGCTTTCCATGACCGTCACTGGGCTCCTGGCAGCATGGGAAGCTTTCCTGTCCCGCTTTATGTCTGGCTCAGGCAAGGAAGCTGCTGGTGAATTCTGAAGAGCCCGGCTAGAGGATGGGAACCGGGACTCAAGCAGGTAGGACTTACTCATCCTGAAGCTGGCAGAGGAGGGCTCTCTCTGACCCGCTGTGTCACCCTTCATGCCCCCGCCGCTGGGGAGAGCTGGTGGCACAGAGGGCTCCACATCACTGGCTGGGCTGGGGCTCTGTGCAGGCTCTGGGGACGGCAGCTCTGTCTTGGAGGCCTGAGGTCCAGACAGGAGCGCAATATCCAGAGTGCCCTCAATTGGCTTCAGGCAGGACACGGACCTACCTTCCATCTTATACTCAGAGGGACTTTTGCGGACAGGTGACTCAGGAGCGACCAAGCCCGGCTTTTCCCCTCCACCATCCACCCGGCCAGCGAGGGCCTTGAGAGGGACAAAAGCAGCAGCACTGATCTGAGCCGGGTGGGCACTGCTGATGAATGCTCGGCTCTCAGAGGCTGGCAGGGCCTCCTGCTGTCCACCCACAGCCCGGACTGGGTTCCCAGGCAGGCTTTCGTGGGCACTCGAGGTCATCTTGGGCTTGAGCACAGAGCACGGGCTGTCATCTTTGTCTTCAAGGGACACTTTCTTTCGGAGGTAATCGATGTTGGCCAGTTTGCTGTCTAACTTCTCACATCGGAGACAATCCTTGGCCTGGGAGGCCTTCTCCACGTTCTCCCCCTTCGTGGAGCTAGACCTGTCTGTGGAGTGACAGAGACTGTCCTGGAGGGTGCTGGCAGCAGAGGTGCGCTTGAAGTCACAGATGCCCTGGCTGTGGTCCCCGGGGCCCAGGACATGGCCCGTTGCTGCCCCTTCTGAGGTCACCCCCTCGCTGACCCGAACGCTGGCCTGCTTGTGAAGAGCCCCCTTCAGCAGACTGCCCAGGGACTGGGTCTCCTGCAAGGCCCCTTTGTTTTCAAAATGGTTTGACCTTTCTAAAGCCTTTGGGTATATTTTCTTCTCTCTTTCTTCCAGCCTCAAAGTCGAGAGGTTTTCTAAATCACTACCAAGTCCATGGGATTTCTGTTGGGGTTCCTGTTTCTCCAGGAACCCATCCGGTTTCTTCACTACCACCTTGGCCTTCAGCTTCTCTCGGTCCAGCTCGTCCACAGACTCCTGTCTCCCCAGCTTCCGGGAGACAGGGCGCTTCAGGCAGCCTTGTTCAACGGGCCTGGCGCGGCTGAGTGAGGGTGCGTCACACACGTTCTCCTCCAAGCTCTGCAAGGTCACTTCCCGCTGAGGCTGTTCCCGCTGCACTTCCTCCTGGGTCACCTCCAGGCTGTGCTTGCGGGAACACAGGTGCTTTTTGTCACTGCCATAGGAGGGGGAGAGCTTCTCCTCCGACTGCACGCGCTTGAGCAACGGGGACCTTGGGGGCTCTGCGCTCTTTGGCCTCACGATATGTCTGACGATGGTGGGCGGGGAGTGCATTTTGCTGGGGAAGGCTTGAGCGATCTTGGAATTGCCAAGCGAGTGTCCCAACAGAGGGGATGGTGACCGCTGGGGGGAGGTGGGCTGTGGCGTTGGAGAGGGGGTCCTGGCCAGTGGGGAGAGAGGGATGCTACCAGCCGACTTGCGCCTTCCCGACCGGTAGCGCTGTCCGCTGAGTTTGGGGGCCAGGCCATGAAGGGTACTGGGTCGGATGTGTCCTGACCCTGCTGGGGAATTGGGGGCACTAGAGCTTGGGGAGCTGCTTTGGGAAGAATTAGTACCTGTGGGTAGAAAACAGAAAGCCATGAGCAATGGACTCCTTCCCTTTCCCTTCCATGCTTCCAACCCAAACTCTTTTCTATCAACTTAGATAAAGGTCAGCAAATTGTCTCAGCATTTAACTCTAATGAATACATGCTTTTCAGATACATCTTCCCCACATCAGGGTCCAACCCAGTACTTCCTGTCTTAATGTTCTAAACAACCATATCTCACGATGGCCCCATAAATCCTGTTCACTACCATCTACACCCTCAACCATCTTTCATTAACCTGGAATAAGCCTCCTGTCCCTCAGGAGCTCACATGGTGATTCTGACCACCTCTCAACTCTCCCTTGCTGCGTGGGCCAGGAGACTAGCTCACCTGATGGGAAGTCGGGGGTGGAGCGATAGCTGGGCGTCGGCGACCGGGGAGACAAGCTGTGCGTGGGGGAACCCGGGAGGCTCTCCCCTGAGGACAGGGACCGGTTCAAGCAGGAGAAGCTTCGGCTGGTGTGGAGCAAAGGAGAAGGCTGCTTGGCTAGTTTTTTGAAAAGGGATCTTCTCCTGGAGTGAAAACCGGAGACAACAGATTAGATTCTACACTTGGGGCCTCCCCGTCCCCTGTGCAACACCTCTGCAGTCAGTTCACACCTCGGCAGCATGGACAGCGGTCCCGGGGCAGATCCTACCCTAAGGTGCAGGTTCCCACTTTCAAATTAAAAACCTTGTGACTTAGAAAGGAAGAGTCTTTGATATTATACAGTGGAAGCTCTCCCAATTCTCCAATACTTCAGGCAGAGCTGAGAAAAAAGGAAAAATATAAAACACATGCGACATTTACTCATTTCTTTGTCAGGTTTATGAGGAGGGTGTTTTTGACCTGAAAGCTTCTGAGCATGTACCCTCAGATTCAATAACACAATTTAATTAAGAGGTAATACCAAGTAAATCTCTGAAAGAAAAACCATTATCTTAGATATAGAATTCTTTAATGGTGATACGCTGGGCAGTGGCTTTATCTAGAAGGGGCTGTTTGCGGTGCTTATACCACAGTGGGCTCTTGAAAATTCCTAATGACAATGCAGGCTACACATTAACATAGAAAAAGCGAGAAAGGTGAAGAAAGGTGAACCGAAGCTTATCGTGTCAGCAGGGCACCAGACGCTATGCTGCAGCAGAAGCAAATGTGTATTTAGTGCTCAAAAAGCGTATCTTAAAGCAATAAAAAAAAAAAAAAAAAGAGCTTCTGACGGCTAAGAAATGCAAGTGGCTCTAGAAAGTTCTTTTACCTTTGCCATTATGCAAGCCTCACTCACCCCCACAGTGAGCTTAAGCACACGTTTAAACACTGCTACCCCTTTGGAAAAAGTGTGTTCTGTCTAACTTAAAGCACAATCCAGATACAAAGCACACATTAAAAAAATTTAGGAATCGGGACGCCTGGGTGGCTCAGTTGGTTGGACGACTGCCTTCGGCTCAGGTCATGATCCCGGAGTCCCGGGATCGAGTCCCGCATCGGGCTCCCAGCTCCACGGGGAGTCCGCTTCTCCCTCTGACCTTCTCCTTGCTCATGCTTTCTCTCACTGTCTCTCTCTCAAATAAATAAATAAAATCTTTAAAAAAAAAAAAATTTAGGAATCACTCATTTATCTAATATCTAATAGACTACACATCTCAGAACTGGTGTGTTTAATTTTAATCAAAGCAATAAATGTAGTTGGGTTAAATAATGACATCATCTTATACAGTTCGTAATGAAGAACAGCAAGTGTGCTACTCTGTCCTTGGCACACTTGGCTGAGAAATCACTTTCTACTCCTTGAGCTGTTTCTTCTGTCTGCACATTGCTACAGAACCTCTTTATACTATGTTTTCGTTTTTCAGTTTTAGAAACTATCTATTGACTTCCCAGCACAGAAGATGAGGATTAAGCTTCTCCCCAAGCACCCTTCTGCCTTCTGACCAAATACACTTCCCTTTTTCTATTCCTCCCTCTACAACTAACCCAAAACTTTCAGTTAGAGAAAAGGGTGGTCTTTTTTCCTCTCTATTTTTATATTATAAATACTGTCCACGGCTGGGCTAGGCAAAGCATGATTCCACTTCCTTTCTTGTATGCTTTTGTCTTTCCTGGAATTAATAAGCATTCTTTTTTTCATTTGCTTATTTTCCCACATTTCTATCACTAAAAATCCTCTTAATACAATCAGACACATTAGATCTAAGTAGGCAAAGGAGGGATACTGCTGGGACATCACGCAGGGAGCCCATCCAGACAGCTGACTAGGGAGAAATGTCCCCCCGGCAAGCACATACACGAAGCTTGCCAGTGTGTGCAGAGAGCACAAAAACACTCACAGTGCCTCCCAGATTGTAAATGTGTACCCCAGTTAGATCTTCAGCCAGTAAAACAAAACCTCTTTACTTGTAGGCTTACTTGGATGCTTTTAAGATATAGTTATTTCCAAATATCTGCCATTTAAAAAATTGTATGTTTTCAGGTAATGTAAAGGCTATTATTAAATGTAGATTTAATGCTAAAAACTGCCTGAAGAGCCAACACCTTAAATCCAACTCACCTGAAATGAATTCTAGAGGCTTAAGAAACAGTAAATGGCTTTTCATGGTACTCACACAGTAAAAAAACAAAAAACAAAAACCAAAAAAAACCAAAAAAACAAAACAAAACAAAACACCAATCTGAATTCTCCTACAATATAACTCTGTAAATCTTTTCATTGTGAAAAATAATGCTATTATGAATATGAACTTTAATGTACAAATATCTGTACCACAGCATGAAATTTCTCACAGAGCAGTGGGTCTTTCTCACACAGACGTGTTTAAGTTAAGTAAGGAGTAACTTTCCTCCAACAAGGTATATACCAAAATCGCAAAAATACTGCTTTAACTAACCTTTCTAGACTTTCTTTCTTTTTAGATTTCTTGCTCCGCCTCACCATCCGGCTCTTATAGCTGTTTCTCCTGGCTGGTCCCGTTTTGATTGATGTGTTTTCAAACGGGGTAGTAGTGATTGACACCTTATTTCCACTCTATAAAAAAAAAAAAAATGGGACAGGATTAAAGGGATATTCTGGGAGGAAACAAGATTTGGAACTGGGCTAGGAGATTCAAAGACAAATAAAGATACTTAAAGACATATGTACAAAAGCCTTCCATTTCTAAGTAACCTTTTAATAAAGCAGGAACATCCTAATAGAACACAAAGGGTAGACAGCAAAACGACAGGTTTCTTTAAGAGGCTCTGGACTCCACAGATGTGAGTTCAAATCCAAGTCCTGTGACTGCAGGAGATTGCTTCTCCTCTCTGGGCCTCAAACACCTGCCCTGTCTACCAGCGGAATCAGACCTACCTCACAGAGGCTCATGTGAGGACTCCACGGGATGGAGTTAAGAAAGGCTTTAGCACCAAGTGTGACATGTGGAAAGTGCTCCATAAATAAGTTACCTTCATCCATAGGTATGGAGTATAAATGTGCCCAGGGGCTGTCTGTTCTTGGTTGATTTATTTTACTTTTTTCTCCTTTTTGTGTTTTTCCTTTGACCTAGAAATCATAGACTAGGAAAACTGAAAGAGACTTTTATTTTTAAGTATTTTAAAAGATTTCTTTCCTGTCACCCTAAAACTTGTCAGCTTGCAGAACTGGAAAGTTGATGCCAGTGAGTATAAAACAGCTTCTCTTTAACCAGGTCATACATGGGGAGGTAACTCCTGGCAGATTACTGGGTATTTCACTCACTGCTGGAACAGGACTTGCTGGGAAGGCCCTGAGGTTAGAGAAGACAGTGGAGTCAGAAGCCTGGCTGAGGGGTGCCGAGGGCAGATGGTAAGACTGATTCCCTTCACTCCCACATCAATGACCTCTTCTTGAATTTCTTAATAACTGGGGGAGAAACATATCCTTTCAAAGCCACAGTGGCCCTGATTACCTCGAAAAGACAAGAATTATAAGGAGAAAGCTCTTTTTAAAGGTCTAAGCCTGGGAAACACCTAGCAGTTTAGCTCTAAGTGATAGGAGAGTTGAGTATGGTGGGGGTCAGGGGACTCAACCAAGGAGGACTGACTGCTTTCATGTTAACATCTACTCTGCTGCTTCAATTTGGGAAATAATACATGATATTATAAGAAGTAATTGTAGAGCATAAGTGAAAATAAAAATCATGGAGAAACCTATCACTCAGCTAACACTGATAATATTTCAGCATATTTCTTGATCTCTTTTCGGGTACGTATAAATTATGCACATATACAGACATACTTCAGAAATGATTTTAATCTTAGTTAATCTAATATTTAGCTTTATGTTGTTTTTCCATCTCACATTATACAACTTGGAAAACGTTCCCTGCATCATTGAATGTTCATTGAGAACATAATTTTTATTGGCTGTATAAATAATATTCCATGAGATGGGTGAATCAAAACTTATTTCCATACTTTTCTACTTTTCAATTCTTTTAAGGGTTGTCATAAATAGCCCCATCTATAAATCACTTGTTTTAATCTCTGTCATTTTCCTTAGATTACATAATTAGAGTCAATGTAGCAAATCAAAGGGTCTTTCCAAACTTTTTAAAGACTCTTGGTACAAACTAATACACTATTTTCCAGAAAGTTTATGTCAATAGGTATATTTATGGGCAGCACATATATACCTTTTTTTCCCCCCCAGATTTATTTGAGAGATAGTCAGACACTTAACTGAGTGAACCACCCAAGTACGCCCATAAATACAATTCTTACCACAGGTTTGTCAAAACTGAGTATTAACATTAAACAAATTCCCAATTTTATACAAATAAGCTGTATCAAGTTTTCATCTTCCTTCTTTGATGGTGTCTCATTTATTTTGGTCATTTCTATCTCTTCAGGAGATAATCTGTCCAGGTCTTATATCCATTTTAGCATGAGCAAGTCTTAGTATTTTGACTGATTTGTAGAGTTCTTTGTACATTTAAGACATGTATTCCCATACCTAATGTCCTAATTGTAAAAAACAAAAACAAAACATATATATACATACATGAATATTATGTATATATACATATATAATATGTAAATATATGTGTGTGTATATATTAGGGAAATAGGATTTGAACTGAAACGAAAGGAAAAAAAATATTATTCTGAAAGACTAAACTATATGTTCTGCATGCAAATGCCAAAACTTTAAGAATAACCCTTTATCTGATGGTAAAGACTGACAGTCTATTTCTTGTTTCCATAGAATGTTCAGCTTCTACGTATGAAAGGCCTACCAATGCAGGTTGTTTAGAACAGGATCTTCCCTTCACAATTGCGGGAGGTCCTGCGAAAATAGGAGTCTGTTCTGCATGCCTTAGGTGAATGAAAAGAGCAGCCAGGATGGCTGGAGTTCATCTTTCACTGCCACTCTTTCAACCCTTTTCCATATTCACATACAGACAGGACAGAGACCCTTCGTGACCACTGAGGCTCTCTTAGTATGTGAGTCACTGAACCTGAGTCCAGTTCTACTCTTCCTAACATAATTCGCCATCACCTTTCCTATCTTTATCTACAAGCAGTTAACAATGCCATGCAGCCTTTTTCAAGTGCGTCTTGGGCATTAAAGTGTTTTTCACATATATTCTCTTGCTTTATTTTCACCACCACACCAGGAAGGATGTTTTATTTTTTTACAAATAATGTAAATATTTTACAATAAATATTTGTACATATTTAATAGATACAAATTATATACATTATACATATCCTATATTTAAATTATATATATTTAATATATTATATACAACATATATTTGTATATAATAATATAAATATTTTACAATATTTTACCATTGCACCTGGTGAGATGGGAAAGAATTGTTATCCTTGTATGAAGGATGGGGAAAACAGATTCAGGGACACTGGGGTTTCTTCTTCCCAAGGTCACAGAGCCTAGTGGAAGAGCTCTGGCTCTCTGACCCTTATCACCTGTGCCACTCGTCATGGGCATGGCACGCCCTGGTCCTTCACCTCTCTTGCTCCCCACAGAGCATGGCTTATACTTAATGGGTGGTGGTGAGGGAACCAGGTACTGGATTAACATAGAGAATGATCAACACATCAGACTGCCAAAAAGAAAATGAAGAGATAGAAAAGAAGCATAAACATTTTAAGAGATAAACATAAGTGATAAGCCTACTCATCAGAAAATAGTTATGACCACGTTTTTTAAATCAGAGCACATCAGGATTTAATGCTATACTGAGCTCTCTACAAATGTTCCCTTCCCCTATAAAAGCCAGCTCTGGTTTTCTCTTCCTTGTTTCTATATATGACTTGTTCCGGGGGACCGTTTGCTTGACTGACGTAAATACACTGAGAGAATTTCCCTAAGGAGGAATTACAGACACAGAAGATACAGACTCCAAATATTTCACCAGGAGCATTAATGACAACGAAAATGGTAAACGAATAGAAAAACGACATTTTCCGCCAACAGGGTTAGGAATCGTAAAGCCTGCCACCTGGTGGATGCATTGGCCACATGGAGGGCTGTCTGAGCCGAGTGCAATTTGTCTTACTGGGTCAGTTCCTCCTCAATACTTTCTTCCAAAGAACAAGTGAACTCTTCTAAGAGAAATTCTGTGGTACTTGTTTAAAAAACAACAAAAAAGGGGGCCAGCAGACTGTTAAATGTTCAATTTGTTGACTTTTCCTATTAACTATTTGTGTAATTGTGCACGGTGGGAGGGAAATTGCTTTAAGCTGGCTGAACTCAATACAAAAGCAGGCTAACCGCACTGCTCCTCTCAGCCTGGCTCCACGTGAGCTTATCGGTTGGCCTTGGATAGCTTCCTGAGGTAGACTATTTTTATATTCCTTTCTCTGCATCACACACAAGGGGACTGTTGCGCGTTCTGTAGATCAATGTCTTTGCTCTGCTTCACATCCTCTACAATCCAGCTCCAACCAACCTGCATGCCCCAACCTGTATACAAACCCGGGCTCTTGCCACGCCCGTTTACTCACGTACCTCAAGCACGTTGAGTTTTCTTGCCCTTCTGTCTGCACACACTCCCTCTGCTCTACTGAGACCATAATGCACTCCCTTCCCACACACTAACGCTCCACCCATAACCTCCAACTCTTCCTCCCTGTCTACCCTAGTTTAAGCTGTCTGTCCTTTGGACTTTGGGCCATATTTACAGTCTGTGTCTTTGACTGCAGACCGATATTGGACTGTCTTTCCACATGAACACTGTACTGCATTACTGGCAATCAGAGAACCTCGGGTATAGGGCACTCTGGTTGGACTAACGCCACGCATGTGCTTTGACACCACACAGCAGGGCGCAAACCCTCTTCTACTCCCTCTTAGCAGGTAACCTCGGACTGCTCAGCCAACATTCTCCTGCTTTGATTCCTTCATCTGTGAAGTGGGCGCACACTGTTATTTACAGCACCTACCTCCCAGGGTGTAAGGATTGTGGGAGTTTGTCTGTTACCTGTTATTCTCAGAGTCCTCTGCTCTAAGACCCTTCAGGACCTAACACAATGCTTTGTACATTTTCTGGGCTCAGTGAATAGGTAGGGAGGGTAATAATGACACTATCTTATGGTCTTCATTTTAGTATCTAAAAGTTCCCCAGAGTTCATAGAAAAGAAATTTCTGAAGCAGGGGCTGATGAAGTTTTAGGGCTTCTTGTATGCACTGGGCATTTAAACTAATGCTATCCTGAAAAAGCAACCTGGTTGAATTGGGAGTTTCCTGATTAGGCAGGTAAAGCCAGACACATTGTTATGTGCCTCAACAGGGACGTCACCCACGACAGCAGTGGGTGAAGAAAGATTTTATTGCTTTGGCGAAGTTCTCGGAGAAGGCTAACCTGAAAGCCGAAAGAAGGTGATTAACTCCTGGTGGCAGGAGAGCATGGGAGGCAAAGGTGAAGAAGCACACTTTACGGGAGTCAGAGAGGCAGTGGGGCGCTGACCTGGAGAGTCACAGGATTCTGTAATTCCATGGATCCGCCATGTGAAATGACTGCGGACCTAAGTCCCTGCTCCCCAGCGGGTTTCCCTGCAAGTTGTGAGGGGCAATGAGACCAAAGGTAAAGACCTTAAATGGAAAATGCTTCTGGCGTTCACATTCCAAAAGCTAAGTAAGTACTCTAGGAGCATTTCTAAACAGACACATGGCAGCCCCCACCTTTGCCTAAGGGTGCCACGACATTTCACGAAGCAGCCTGCAAGTATAAACCGTCAAGGAAGCAGCATCCAAGGGAGCGAAACAGAGCTGTTACCCTGGTGCTCCGCGAGCGACGGCATGAGGGCGCCCAGTGTGGGTATCCCTCACTTCACGAGTTGTCCAAGAACTGCTGCTTAAATTTGGAAGAAAGCTGCATGATTACACAGTTCACTGGGAAGATAATTAAATCCCTTGTATCCTTTTTGTTTCATTACACTGGTTGCTCCTCTCCAGTGCTTCCTTTATGAACCAGAGGCAGGATCCTCCGGTTGGCTCTGTGACAGAGACGCCAGGGCTCTCCAACGCGCTGCGGCTGTGTGTACGCAATTTCAGAGCCACACTGACTAGATCCAGGAACGAAGGTGCTCCATGACCAGGGGAGGACACACTGTTACAAATGGGACTGGATTCTGCCAAGAGGCTTTGCCAGAGACCTTCAGGAGAAATATATATTCAAATTCCACAGAAGCAGGTTTTAAAAATCCTGAATCATATCAAATATAAAACAAATTATGAAAATCATCAAATGTCTCAGCCAAGGAAACAAATGCATATTTTCTAAAGATATATATATATATATATATATATATATATACACACACATTTATATATATGTATATACATATTTGTTTATTATTTCTTGTGATTTTATGAGCAGATACATGAAATGACAAAGAGATACACTGTGGCTGGAGCCATGCGGCATATAACAATGCTGTTGTAAGGAAGGCAGGAAGCCAAACTATGTTACCATTTCAAATCCCTTTGACCTTCTTTTAAATGCTAATGCCAAGATCTGAAAAAGCTCTAGCAGGATGAATAACAACTAACAGAACCTCACCTGTAAAACACAGACTTACAATCTAAAACAAAAGGTGAGCTCCTAGAGAAGAGCAACTGAGCATTTTAGAGATAGATAAACAACACCTGTCTCTGCCTGCCTGCTTCTTCGGTGGAGAGGTTTCTATATTGGATATGTACACAGTGGGTGGGGGGACCCAAAACAACTTCCCTGGGCTCTTCCTCACAAAGGGGCAATCTGTGAGCCAGCAATGGAGGCAGCCTTGGACCACAGGAGCAGGGACTGTGAAAGAAGCTGCTGGTCAGACTCATGAGTCTGTATATCCCTTCTAGAATTTTGCCCTGTAGAGCCCGAAGTCATTTCAGGTGACTTCCACAGCCAAAGGACCTCCAAGTCAGCGTCACTGCTGTGCCTCCCATTTCTTGGACACTTATTAGGAGTGAGTTGTTGCACACCGGGTGGACAAAGAATATTATCAAGGATAGATGGGGAAGGAAACGAAAAAACTCAGGTCTTACCCGCCATGTCTTCTGTTCTGTTCGGAAGGCACACTGAAAAGCGGAGCCTAACTCGAGCCATTTAATGTTGAATGGTGAACTGAACGGCACGTACACCAAAGACATGAGTCAAGACATAACAGGAGCAACGTGTGGTACTTGGCGCCTCCCATGGTAACTTTTGGACAGCAGGAAAAGGAGAACCCCATTGTTCACCTCAACCCCACAGTTACTGGGTACCCATCTATATCCAGGTATGAGGTGCATGCTGGGATTACATGGACAGCTTTAAGAGTTAAGATCTGCCCTGCAGGGCTCTGTCGGATTTGCTACGTGTTCAGCACGACCTTCAGCGGATTTCCAACACTGCCTATGGCCCTGCAGCGTTCTCTCAATATTGAGTCCCATCCCTCCAGTGATCAATACATGCATTTGTGAGAAAGCTGGCTAGTGTTAGGTAACAATCTGTAGGAATTTATGAGGGCAACGTCAGGCCCCAACCATTCAGACTTCAGTTTTGAGCCCAAGACCCAAATTTCATTAATAATGTGAATTAATCAATGGCAATAACTTTCTTAAAATCTGCTACTTTACAATGGACATTGGGATATGCCTGCTATTAACTACTCTTAAAAACCTAGGCCAGACTCTTAATTTTTTGAAGAATATATTCTTATTAGCTGTGGGAATGACAGGAAAGGAAAAAAGTCATTAAACTGCCCTAAGTTTTGGGAGGCTTAGCATACCCACTTCTCTGTAGTGCCTTCTAGAGTTCTAATTTTCTTTCATGTTTCAAATCAATGAAATTTCTCTGTGATGTCTCTCTACTCACAGAATATTCTCTGAGAAAGTATGACAGCCCTCCCTCTGACTAGTTAAGTTAAACTTTACGTGCTTCCATACATCTCCTGCATCTCCCATACTTCCCAAGGGCAAGGACTATAACAATTCCTGTGTTATCAACATCTACCATCTACATCCGGCACTGGACTCAGAGCACGTATTCTGAAAATGGTCTAAATGCACATTATTTAAATAGCATATACAAATTAATGCTCTCTCAATACCCTGTAGGTTATTTGAAGCTATGGTTCACACCACCTCTCTGTGTAGAAGTCCCTTACAGACCCCTTGGTGCTCAAAAAGCAAGAGGTCATCCATAAACCTGTGGGTGTGTAAAATAATCCTCCAATTAGAGACTGTATTTCGGATCACAGACTTCTTTTTCTGAACAGATTTTACAGGCAAACACAAACTTCATCTTTGTTTTTACAAGACCCATATTTGGAGCTCTAACTTTATATTCTACAGTCAGCAGGTGACACAGCAAGTAACTCAACAGAAATGAGAGGATCAGTGTAGATTTTCTCCCTCCGCTCATGTCCACGCTTCTTGTGATCTTAACTCTATAAGCTTTATTCAGCTTACAACAGAAAATGATTTATGTTCAAATTCATTTGTATGAGGTGGGGGAAGGCCTAATGATTGCTACCACCCCCTCCTCCATTACTACCTATTTCTGTCATTTATGGTATATGTGCTTATTTTCACAATTCTTTTTTTTTTTTTAAGATTTATTTATTTATTTGAGAGTGAGTAATCGTGCACATGGTGGGGGGAGGGGGAGACAGAGAGGGAGAGAGAGAATCTCAAGCAGACTCCCTGATGAGCACAGAGCCAGATGTGGGGCTCGATCTCATGACCCTGAGATCACAATCTGAGCTGAAACCAAATGTGCGATACTTAACTCACTGAGCCACCCAGAGGTCCCTGTATTCACAATTCTATCTTTCAAAGGAAATTCAACTATAAGAATGAACCTTCATATCTGACCTCACAGTTTAATACCACTTCATCTTCCATTGTACTAGAATAAAACTTAATGATCCTGAAGAAAATTACCCTTAGGATAGGTGATTTCCAAACATTTTACTATGTGAGGTTCATAAAATGGGGGAAAAAAAACAACAACCAAAAAACAAACAAACAAAAAACTTTTGTTATCTGTGATTTAGAATAAGAAGTTCAATTAGGAAGTGACTGGGCAGATATAGGAACATGGTTTTCATGATATAAATAACCAGAGAATTCATATTCTCTTCTCCTTTATATTAAACCTTAGACTATTAAATAGCTTTCTCAGTGATAAGACTGAGTATGTACCACAGAGAAGAACTATAGAACTTAAGGAGAGAATTCTTGGTACCAGTTCTTTCTGATGACCTGCTTTCCCTGTATGGCATGGACATAAAAAGATAATACCTTTAGCAAGAGCTCTATAACTTCCGTGTGGACAAGTCCATGCACCGGTTCTCCATTGATGTGTGTGATCAGATCCCCAGCCTTCAGTCCTGCCTGGCATGCTGGACTTCCTTCTTCTACATTCTAAAGTCCAAGAACAGAGTACACATTCATAAGCCAACAAATGGCAACCCTAACATCTGCTGTTTCTTCTGGGAGAATATTCTGAATTTATCAGCAAATGATCCTAAGCGGAAATCAAGAAGGCATGGTTATTATTCCTTTTCTGTCATCATCCTAAAATAGGACCATTCCTTACAAAATTTCAGGTGAGTGGAGAAGGTAGTTTTGTTTTAAAATAAAAGAAGATCAGAAAAAAGATTACAAAAATAAAACCAAACCAAACCAAACCAAAAAGCCCCAAAAAAGGAACGTGGCAAGAGGACAATCTTTGACAATTTCCACCAGCTTGTTATGCAGAGTGGACAAACAGGAAAGCTTGACAGAATTATGAGAAATTACTAGTTTTTTGTTAAATTCAATGCCCACTCCCCATAAAGGGAAAGGGCATGAACAGGTCTTCAATGTCAGCTTAATGGAAAAACAACTCATAGATCAGCCTCCCAACTTATTCATTTTCCAGGATGGGTGGGAGTGGAAATGAACGAGGATGAGAGGCTGGTGGTCTTACCCAAACAATATGGTGCACCGTGTAGATGTCACTGTCTCCCACATACACCCGGATGGCTCGGATGGTAAAACCATAGTTCTTCCCAGAACTGTGGATCACAACAGGCTGATGTGGACTGGCGGACGCTGCTGATGAATCTCGGCTGGGAGAGGAGTCTCGTGAAGAAGAAGGGTCCGAGGACAGGGAATGGGGGGACATTGGACTCCCCAGTGGAGAAACAGCAAACATATCTGCAACACAGAAGCCAGGCATCAAAGCCAATCCTGATCACACAGATGTCTGTGCAGTCAGCCCACAACGCATCAGCCCTGCCATGACTAGGAGCTTGGCTGCAAGACCAACTCATTCATGTCTCATCAAGAAATAATATAAAAATACTTATTTAACTAGCATGGCTTTCTGAACAGAGGCTATTAAGAGAACTTCAAAAGTGTCTATTTTAACTAATTTTTCAATGAATTCTCTGAAGTTATAATTTCTTATTTCCTTACACTAATTAAAACACACCCAAAACCTAGCTCCTACCTGGCTGTGATAGTTCTAGTTAGCATGTTTTATTTTAATTACAGAAACAAATCACAGATGCACAAATTTCAAGTATGCCTTTACACAGAGAATACTGTGTGGCCCAGAGTAAGAGATCCTCGGGCTTCAAATCTTGCCCTCAACAACTTGAACACGGTTCTTCTCAAACATGCACGGTTAGGAAAGCCATTTATCAACACCCCAGTTGCTTTCTATAGTATTACTGAGCTAATACTCATGAAGCGATTTTGATCAAGCAACAGGGCAATGTTAATTTCTCAACGAATCACTCCTCATTCCTCTGACTACAACTGATTGTCTTCATATGTTACCTACAATTCTGACAATGATTCTGAGAGGATAATGCAGGTGAAATAGAGAAATTTTAACAAACACTTTGTTCACCTTCCACAATAGCAATTCTACTCTGTTCTTCTTGTTTAAGAAGCAAACACACTTCTAATTTAATTGTTGCCATTGCGTTCCATCTTATGAATCTGTGTGAATCTAAACAGATCTTAACTGGTCACAGGAAACTGGGTGTGTGTTTGACAAGAAGAACAATCCAGAGAAGACACTGAGGTTGCAAGGGTGAGCCCCATGGGAGCCAGCCGACTGAGCCCCAGGGCTGCTGAGCCTCACCAGGTGCACTGAGTCCCCTGTGGACACAGAGAGCTCAGACTATCCACACTATCATTTCTTCCCGTTCTTAGGTCTGGCCAAAGTCGAACAAAGCTAAGTGTCTCACTACC
The DNA here is from genome assembly GCF_011764305.1 of Mustela putorius furo. Classification (NCBI taxonomy): domain Eukaryota; kingdom Metazoa; phylum Chordata; class Mammalia; order Carnivora; family Mustelidae; genus Mustela; species Mustela putorius. Next base: position 3,679,725 of record NW_025421294.1, read on the forward strand.
ATGCTCCTTCATTTTGTGACTGCACGCGGCATCTTGGTTCTCTTTTGTTGGCTACCTTTTCTCTAAAGGTCAAAAGACCAGGTGAGGAGACACACACCACACACCGGTGGGCAGTGAACTTTGAACCATGCAAGCAGGCACAGGACAGAGTGGACACACACATACATTGAACCTGCTGGAAAGCCAAGTCCCTGACCCCTTCCCTCCCAAGCGGAACAGCTGCTCTACTTGACTAAGATTTGGACCTTCTCAGCACCTTTCGAAAGCGAACTTACCTTCCCCACCACAGCTGCTCGGGGGCCACTGCCTTTGGGTTATGAGCAGTCATTCAAACAAACTAGGTGTTTGTTTTATGGTACTAGAGGGGATGTCTCCCAGCAAAGATATACTAGAGGGAGCAGTACCTCCACGGAAGCAGTTGTTTCTGTCAAATGTCTTTCTGCACAAGCAGGAAAATTTTGAAACAGGAAATTTTGAAAATATCAATGATTCCTTTTAGACATGGTCTGTATTCTTCCCAATGCAAGCTGTCTGCAACAGAATTCAGTTACTACTTGCACTCCCTTGCCGCCATTGGAACTACCGGTAAGTCACCAACCCTAGGGTGTGTATTTCATCTTTTCCAGTGGAATTGCTGTGGACTTGGTGATTTGTGGAGGCAAAACCCAGTTATGGAAAAATATTGCAATTCCACAAAACCATCATTAAGCAGTTTTCCAATACATGGAAGAAAATGATTTGACTGCCAGTAGGAGGAAGCATAGCTCAACAGACAGCGTTGGGAAAAAGTAGAACTTCAGTGCTGTCTGTGACTCTCTGCATCCCTGGAAATGAAAAACTTACATCCTCCATGTCTATTTCCTCATTAATTAGATGAGGAAAAACTATACTTAGCTTTCCAACACAGATGCTATAAGCAGCTCAGTAAAGTATATAAATGATGCCCCATCTCAAGAAGAAAAACTATTCAGAGGAGGTAAATTTACTACTGAACTTGGGGAGAGAGGAGCAGAACAGGAAAGAAAACAAATATAAGAAGGAAGGCATTGTGGGAAGGAAGCCTGCCTCCTCTCCCGATGCAGAAAGAAGCCAGAAGAAATCAGCGACACATGCTGTCTGGGAGGCCTGGAGTGCCTGCAGGGAGCAGCTCCTGGAACAGCAGGGTCAACCAGCTACCACTCGCTATCGCCTCTAGCCATCTTGCATCCCCATCAGCATTCCCAACCCGGGGAAGGAGGGTCACATGCGCACATCACACAATTTCATGCGAGTAGATGTCTCTCTACCTCCTGGGATCATGAGGGACAGAGCACTGGCAGAAAGGGACTTTGTGACTTTCCCCGAGATTTTCTTTTTTTCTGTGCTTTCTAATCGCTGCCGGGCCATGTGCGAAGCGGGTTCACTGGATGGCTTTGCGGAATTATCTGTACTGTCCACACACTCGCTTCGTCCATTTATCTGATCCAAGTGCTCTGAAAAACTGCCAACTGCACAAAGAAGAAGGGATAAACACGTTCAGGGAAATCTGGGACCAGAGAGGTAGGGAAAGGGGAAGAGAGAGGGAAGGAAGAACAAACTGGGAAACGTCCTCCCCTGTGGCTCACGGGCCTTATGGTGTCAGGCAAACATTACAGTCATGACCAGTTGGAGAAAGGGGACGTGGAAGAGAGGGAGAGGAAAGTGGCGTCCATTCAGGTGTCACTCTACCTGTCCACGAGTCTGCTTCTTCTCAGCCCCGTGACTCCCCTTGCCTAGAAGACTCATTCCTTTCTAGAATGTCTATCTTACAACCCTTGTAGTGACAACTCCTCCCCCTCATTCCCAACCCACAGAAGGCCATGCTATAAACCAGCACCACCTTATCAACACCATGACCGTCCGCTGTCTAATATGGTTATCCGGTGATATTAGTGATCAACCTTAGCAATGTCTTAATAATGTGGACAACGCTGCTTTGTGGTAAGTGGACATCACCTCATGTCTTCGTGTAGACTTATGCCTGTGTCACCTCATACCATCTTCCCAGGACACCTATACTAGGCTCACACTTTAACTGATAGAAGAGTGTCGGAGGTGTCACCTTGGACTTCTCATGCCATATGCCCCCTTATACTCTCCACTCTTTGCAAACCTCACAGGATGACAAAGCCTATTACCCACTATGTTACTCAGTGGCTCTCTACATCCTCCTGACTTTTCCTCCAGGCAGTGTGTCATTGGCTCTGTCCTGAAGTTATGGGACCCGTGGTAAGATCCTTTCTCCTCTAAGGTTGCTGTGCCTTTATTTTTGTTTATTAACTCTTAAGAGACATTGGAGGTATTCTTTTTGTCTCCTTGTTTTTAGTTAAAAAATTAGGACTCCCCTCAGGAGGGGATCCCAAGGGAATATAACCATGTAGGAGGCGATAAAAATGGAAAATCACTGATGTCTGTCTGGGCAATGGCACACAAAGAGTCAAAGTTTCTGGGCAGAAGTCACATGTGGAGTTCCCGCAGAGAAAAGGTGAACAGCCTCCCCTTTTGGTTCTTCCTACTCTTGCTTTTGCAGACTACCAGTTTTCTTTCTTTTCTAAAAATCACTGATAGTTTATCTTTGTCTATCCAGAAAAAGCAAAGCTGATATCATTTTGACTTCTAAATGCTGTGTTACAAGGCCTTCTCCACCGTGTGCTTTAAAAACCATCAAGACAATCATCACCTTAAGGTTTGCAATCCATGCAGAGAATCTGATACAAACGACCATTACAAATGACCCTTTGAGGGCGCCTGGGTGGCTCAGTGGGTTAAGCCTCTGCCTTCGGCTCGGGTCATGATCTCAGGGTCCTGGGATCGAGTCCCACGTCCGGCTCTCTGCTTGGTGGGGAGTCTGCTTCTCCCTCTCTCTGCCTGCCTCTCTGCCTACTTGTGATCTCTCTCTCTCTATTTCAAATAAATAAATAAAATCTTAAAAAAAAAAAACAACAAAAACAAAACAAAACAAAACACAAATGACCCTTTGAAAGCCCAGTCGACAGGTTTTAAAGGACACAACACTCTTGCCGGGGAAAGGGTTAGGCTGGATAAGACTTAGCTCACATTGCTGTTCTGCTGCTGACCGTACCACTCAATGGCATAGCTCGAGTTTGGCCTTTGTGCACAGAAGTGGCACCTGCCCTAGAGGTGGAGTCCTCGCTAAGGGAAGCTGGGATCTGGCAGAGTGCTGTGGGTGCAGGAAAGGATTCAGACATCCATGTGACATCCATGTGACCTACAGAGAAGGATAATCCTAAGGGATGTATCAGCAGCCCTCCTATTCCCATCTGCTCAACACAATCTCACTCAAGTCCATCTACTCTGCGCTCTCTAAATAAAGGAATCAACAGCTCAAGGACTTGATGAATACCGTGTCACGAACCAAACACCTCATCTCAAAATCCGTAAGCTTCCTTTCGGGTAAGTCACACACTCTTCTCCTTGCTAATCAGGGGCGGGTGGGATCCCTGACAAATGCAAAATGAAAAGCTGAATCTCTTCACAGTGAATAATACACCCAGGACCTCAGGACTTTTACTTCTCACCCACTCAAAAGCAACTTAAGTCACAAAGGAAAACAAAGAGGTGTAAAGCTCTACTTCCCTTAAAGGTCTGCACGTGAATGTACTGTTTTCTATCATCCCTCCCTCCTGCATCCACCACCTCATTTCATAGCCCTAGGTTTAAGCGTGCATTTCTGCTCTGCCAGTGGTGGATAATGTCACCTTAATGTTCTGTAAATGTCAAGGGTTCCTTCTTTTTGATGGTGGAGCAATATAAAAATCAACAAATTTAATTTTACTACAGTCACGGTTTTCAGATTTCCTAATTACCCTTGGCCGTGAGCAGACCAGCTCATCTCTCTATTCTGTACAGCCCCCAAGGTCTTTGATTATTTTTAGTGTGTGTATGGGGGAGACAGAAAGGTGGTTTGAATCAATTAATCAAAATGCACAGCAGGACCTAGCAGCTTTTTTTTTTTTTTTTTAAATTATGAAAGTAATCAATCAACTGCTTAGACTCCCTTTCCCTCCGACACTGCTGATGGGGACCAGGGCACGGAGACTAAGTGATCTACTGTATTAAGAAAAAAATTTAAATGGAGCTAAGTATACTCTCTTTAGAGCATGATCATAAACTAGGAAACAGAGACCTTAGTAACCAGAAATATAAAATACTGAGATAATTCCATTTGGCTTGACCACATACACAAACAAAAAAGAATTAAGAATCCTGGACCACTAGGTTGTGCCTACACTACTTCTACGTCGCTATTCCCTTGGCTTTATAAAAAAGTAAAGATAAGGGGAATTATACTACATGGCAACAGAACTGAGGGGAAGAGGGAGAAAGAAAAAAAAACAAACAAACCCACATTATTTTTCCCTATGATAAACCAGAAGCACATGAAAAGCTCCACAGAAGCAAACTTTTCAGCTTGGCTGAAATAAACCTAAGCTGTAAGATGTGTTTTCTTGAAATGATTTTAAAAAGAGTTATGCTGGGAATATTCAGTTAGATTTAAAAAAAGTTCATAAAAATTCTTGGAATCATTCATGGTTATCAATACAGCATATTGAATATAGCTTAATGAAAATTATCATAGCAACCCTAAGCCATATCCACGTTTCATTTAAAAAAAAAAAAAGCATAAATGTACCCTTCTCTGTGGAAGGATATGCTGTGCAAACAGTTGTTGTAAACCAAGTAATATTTTAAGTGCTCTTGGCTGGTCTGAGGGAAATGCAAGTTTGATCACCTAATGACACAGTAAGCCTTTTAAAATCCTTTGAAGATACTGTCTCTGCTGTCAGGAATGTTACGTTACACAAAAGTGACACTGTAAAGTACTCTCCAAGAAAAGCCCAATCCCCCTGGACTGCCTCACCAACAGTGACCCGTGTCTATGGAGTTTTGGTAGGACTGGAATGGTAACCTGTGCCTACAGCGGGACCCTTTCATATGTGCATGAAACACCAATTTGAATTGTGTTGGTATTTCTCACTCTCTCCTCCCCGTCTTTGTCCCAGATGTATGGAGATCACCTGGGAATCTCACAGAATAAGCATCTTGCTGTGCTAAGTCTAGTGTGGATATATGGAACTTATCTGGCACAACATGGCCCCATGACCAAAACCAACTCTTTCCAAGAAACCACCACCCACTGCAACACCGGAAGAAAGCTGCCTTTATAGTGTACCTTCTGGGTGACTGAAGCCATGTTTGAGAGTGATTTTGAACATGTCACTGTCTGATACAGTTCCCAACTCCCAACTCTGACTTACACACCACTGTGCGAGACCCGCTTTTGCATCAACAATAGAAAACACAACACGGTCCTAGGGTGTTCTGACTGCCACCTGAGAACCCCATCGAAGCCCAGCTGTGAAAGCAAAGGCTGGCTCTTGGGCCAAACTGAAGTGAGGAGGGTTCACTCTCTGGCCATGTGGTCGGGACGGGTGACCTCAGTTCATAAGAGCTGATGCCCGAGTCCTAGACGTGGGGCCGAGGAGGGAGCAGAGTGGCACAGAACAGCCATCGTCACCGCCTAGGGAGGCCGCCTGGGATTCCAACCCTGGCCCTGACCCTCCAGCTGATGGATACTGGGTGGACGGCAGGCAGCATGCCCAGGTGCTTACCCGACAGTGTGGAGCTGCTGATGGTACTGGCTGGCGTGGTGACCTCAGGCTCCTCCTGAGTGCACTCTGCAGGAGGAAGGGATGGCTTTTCTGGCTCCTCGGACAGGTCTCTGGGGCAGGGAGCAGCTTCATCTTTCTCTGCCTCTGTTGAAATAGCCAGTTTGGGAAGTGGGCCAGAACTGAGTTTATGTCTGTTGCTTTCAGTATCTGAAGAGTTGGATGTGGATAACTGTTGCCTTAATTAAAAACAAAACAGAGGCATGTATGCATACACACTAGGAAACTGTGTTCGAGGAGACTCTGGGAAGAAAGGAGGTAAAAATGGAACGGAGGGCAGGCTAACCAACACGTGTCTAGTGCAGTGGTTCTTACAGCGCGATCCCCGGACTGGCCGCAACAGCATCCCCTGGACCTTAGGCCAAAGGCACGTTCCCAGCCTCCATCCCTGATTTAGGGGAGCAGATACGCTGGGATGGGCCCCGCCATCTGTGTTCTCACAGGGTTACCAGGAGATTCCGATGCCCGCTCAGCCTGAAGAACCACTGCACTAGCAGTGACCGCTTACGACCCTTCTTAACAGGCGTTTCACGTACATTTCAGAATATTCCGAGCTCCAGCTGAACGTCTCTGTGGACGGCAATACAGTGCTTTTGGTCTTGTCTCCGGGGTCCTCCTTCTCTTCTCCGGAATTCTGGGTTATTCGGTCTATGCTGCTGAAGACCTGTGAGGCCAAGCGCTGGGGTTTATTACGACCTTCTTGAAAGAGCTTGTCAGAAAAACCCCAAACTTGGGGAGAAAATCTGAGAGTACAACTCAAGTTTCAGCTGGAACTGTGTATTCAGAAGGTACTTTCCGATGCTATTTACATGAGTCCTGAGATGAATGGGCCGTGGATCTATTTTTTTTTCTCCTTGGAGTGGGGAGTTATGAAGTCATCACGCTCTCTCCCTATCTCATTATGGACTTTGCATCTGCAAACCCAGTCCACAGATGCTTTGGGGTTTCTAAGCCCTGGGATCAATGCACATCTTAGATGACTTTTTAACCATGAAGTCTATCAGAAAAAGAAAATCACAGAGAAGAAGATTTAATAACCACCAGTCAGGAGCGAGAAGGAGAGAAATGAATTGGAATTGAGTGTGAAGAGAAGAATAAATTACCTGGTTCAAGATGTGTGTGAGGGGAAGGCAATGCACATTTGGTTCTGAGTCAGAGGGGTTTGTCTGGATTATAGATCACATGCACACACAGGCAGCTTCCTAAGATAGGACCGGTGTTTCTGAAGGGGAGCAGAGTTTAGGGAGACCTGAGATCTCTGCTGTCCCACAGGAAAGATGGAAAGAAAAATCGGGAGTGGAAAGCCCAGGGCAGGAAGCACTCCCCACAGAGCAACACAGCCCCTTGCTGCTCTCATGGGAATGGCCCTTAGATGGCATATCATGTACTGTGGTGAGGCCCAGGGTGACTAACGCACAGGAGACAGTGGGAAGGGAACAGAGTCTAGGGCCTAGCTTGGATGGGCCAGAGCACAGGCACGAAGGAAAGCCTGTCCTCAGGATAAGCAAAGCTTCAGTTCTGGCTCTGGGCAGGCTGGCCAGCAGACCCTGCAAGGAGACCCCTACCTCTCCATGGCCTTCCTTTAAACAGTGAAGGCAGTGCCAGCCCATTTGCAGATATGCTCTATCTAGTAGTCATGTACAAAAACGCACACTTCATAAGCCCTACATGGTACAGAAGATCTGAACAATCAACACGCAAAACGCCATGGCAACAGGGATTACATAGTTACTGAAAAGCACAAAAGGGAGAAGGGGGCCCTCCAGATGCCCTTCCATTTTCCTAGGGCCCTGTCTGGTCTCAGGACTGTCCGATTTCTTTGTGAGTGGTAAGAATTTTTTCACGTTACCACTCTCAGTAAGAAGCATCCTTGTCGGACATTGATTTTATTACCTTCTCCCGTTTCCAAAACTCTAGCTTGGCTTTATCTGGCTTCTGTCATGTAACTTACATTTTCTATTACTGACTACAAGACTTTCCCATTTCACAGCAACTATCCCCAAGGGTCCTAGCTGATGTCAAGGACTCTGACTGCTCCCTTGTGTTGTATTCTTGTGATAGTAAGAGGGGGCAGTGTACACAAGGACTCTAGCTCAACGTTCTTCATTGAAGCATCAGAGAGGTGGAAGATTCCTCTCCTGACTGGCACTGAACTAGACTCGGTCCTGTAGGGCGAGGTCTGCATATATATGGCTATGGTGTTCTCTGAAGATAGTACTCCAAGTCCAAATCTGGGCCTCCAAAAAAACCCCATACCCATGTATGGAGAGCGTGACGAGCTGGCAGGAACTCTGGATTATCAGGATGGTGGGATCAGTCACTCTTCCGAAACTCCAAGGAATTTTAAATAGAGGAGACCCCAAGTCCAAAAACACTGTAGGTAGTTTTTATGATCTTGTCCAGCTGTTTAGGGATGCCCACTATAGGGTCTGAGGGAGATTCTCTGGGGAGACCCTGCATGTTTATGCCACATTTCACTTACTTTTGAAAACCTGTGTGAACAGGAGGAAAACTGCCTTATTTCCACATTAAAGTCTTCATCATTCGTGTCATCCTCTTCCTCTGTCTCCATGTGATGATACTTCTCTGACCGAGCTGCAGGGAAAGGTGTGGGCACAGTTCCAATTACTCAGCATTTCAGCTTTTACTTTAGATACAGTAATTAGGAGCTCCTATATCAAAGCAGCCTTATGTGTAAGAACTCACAGGTTCAAGACTGGAGGGTTCTACCCTAAGTGGAGATAATTTTCTACCAAAGTAAAGGTCAAACAATGTTTTATGTCAGACAATTCACGTACTATCAAAATAACTTGTGTCATCCTCGGATTCCAGCTGGGGAATAAATTCTGCCTTCTGTCTCAGCAAACTGTTCCAGTCTAAAGAGCGGAAGAATCGATGCTGTTTGACTTCGTAAGCACCACCTTGGGGCGGGGAGGGGGGAAAGGACAGAGGGGGAGATGTTAAACTACCCTCCAGCAAAGCTTTTAAGAACAACACCCACCCCACCCCCCAATTTAGCAACAGAAAAAAATCAAAGAATCATGGAAATCTTACTTTGTCATTCTATAACCAACACGCCCCATAAAAGAATCTCTTCCCCATAATTGATCAGCAGAGGATTTGATTTTGCTAACAGCAGTTGTTACAGCACACGTTTCTTGGTTAATTTTTCCATGACTTCCTCCATTTTTCAAAGGTTAATGATGCGGCCACATAAAACCACATTACGTCGAACCTGGGGATGCGGACGCACGTTGGCCCACAGCAGACTTGCTCAGTACAAAACCAGAGAAATTCTAACAAGGCGCAAAATGTGTTCACAGCAATATTTCCTCTGGAGGCGAGGTTAATAAAGATGAATTTTTCCTAAAAAGTATATAATGGTTTCCATTCAATTTTACTGGCTCGCTTGTTAATATAGGTAGGACTTTGACGCTGTGGGTTACAGGTTTTTAGGTAAGAAACTGGCAAACCTGTTTGACAGATTTATAAAGGATGGGATGAAAAGCGGGCACAATTCTTAAGTTTAGGCTTTTTTTTCCCCCCAAGTCAGCATGACTACGCAATTCAGTAAAATGTTTCTAATTCAGGTTTATTTTATTATTTTTAAAAGTATCTCTCTTAAAAAAGTATTTTATTTCTTTATATGAGAGAGAGAGACAGGGAAGGGGACGAGAGATCATAAGCCACGGAGGGAGGCAGAAGGAGAAGCAGGCTCCCCGCTGAGCAGGGAGACCAATGTGGGACTTGATCCCAGGATTCTGGGATCATGACTTGAGCCAAAGGCAGATGCTTAATCAACTGAGCCACCCAGGCATCCCTCAGCTCATAAAAGAGGATTTGGAAGGGGAAGCCCCACCAAATATCATACCCTACGCCATCAAAGAGAAGAAGGCCCAGAGTCATAGCGTGAGCATCCGGCCTCTGGCTTGCCCGTCCCCTCAACCTCCCGCCCGCCCACACTGTTGAGGAGGGAGAGAAGGAAGACTCTATCCTGAAAAAACACCAGGAAGAGAGATTTCACACAAGACTAACAGAGGTTCTAATCGCCTCCCTGCCAGGAGACACCCTGTAGGGGTGACTTCAAGCCTCTTTCATGCCCTTGTCACTATGTTTCCCACCCTGTCCTCTGTGCAATATGAAAAAAGAGGAAAAATGCAAAGCGAAGGAGAAATGGCCCTGGGTATTGGGGTGGGGGAGCTGTCTCTGTGGTTCAGAGATGGGGTCGTGTCCCCATCAGACTGCTGTAGCACAGGGCCCCAAACCCAACCAGGACCAATTGGTGTATGGAGAACAATGGAGAGAAAAAAAGCAAAGTGGGAAAATCACCCCAAGAAATGAAGAAGAGATTTTTTGTTACTAAGCATTCCCCATGTTTCCAACACAACACCGAAGTCTGACCTCAACCACAGCGGCAGTAGCGCGAGCAACTCCGGTGGGAGGGCTGACTTGGACAAGGACTGCACTCCACGCTAGAGGCATCTAGTTTCCTTTCATTAAATCACTGAAAGCAACCCCGCAAAGTAGGCATTGTGTCAACTCCATGTGTGGATGGGGAAACAACATGTAAGGGAGAAAGCATACTGGACCACGAGTGCCTATTAAGTAAAGCGTGGAGAGGCTGAGCTGAAGTCTGTTTAAAAAACAGCCAGGCCCGTCCTCAGGGTCATGATGCCAACACGCCCACACAAAGCTGCCAGACACACACTCTTCCAGCGTTCTTATCTCAGAGAAGCTGAAAGATCTTCAACATCTATCCAGCTCCCTCACTGTGCCTATGACACTAAGGTCCACAGGGTCAAGCCCTCCCGAGCGGCGTACCACATACTGCGCTGCAAGGACTCTCACTTCCACTCCTGCTCATGGGGACACAACGATGACAGAGGATACCCTCAGGTCACTCAGCTTTACTCAGAGAAGCACAGTTCTCTAGATCTAAGGGCTCACAGGGCACTTCCGGACCATAGCGGGAGGACTGGGGTTCACATTCCTCCACCCGGCACTCTTTGGAACCCAAGTTGGGGAGGACATTTACTTCATCTCTGTGGATGACGACAAGGGGTCCTCCCCATAGGGTCACGGCCCACATTTCTCACCCTTTGGCCTTTGTGCCACACCCCTTACCCTCCCACCCCTGCCCCAAGAAGAGGTTCCTTGACCATGGAGTCCTGTTTCTCACGCACTTTTGCCGAGATGGGGAACAAAAGAATTAAAAGGACACACTGGGGAGAAATGACCTCTGGTCTAAGCTGCTGGGGCAATGCAGATGATGGCATTATGAGCCTGAAAAAAATGATCGAGCCCTAGAACTCATGCAGGGGACAGTGCTCACTGTAACAATTCACCATGCAGGGAAGGACAGGGAACAGTTATGTCTGGAGCTCCTGTGATGCACTACGTTAATGTGCCTGGTCACTTCATGACCGTGTTCGCCTTCAGTCCTCGCAATCCTCCTGCGAGGGGTATGGTAACATGCCCACTTTCCTAGATTAGGAAACTGCGACCTAGATCATGAAGAAACTACTCTAGACCTCTCAGCTGGTACACGGTAGGGAGCCAGTCACCTTATTGGACCTATAAAGTCCAATAAAACAGGCTGCTGCTCAATAGCTCACAAGTTCAAAAGTCTAGTTCAAGTAGGACAAGTTTCCAAATTCTAAGTCATGCTTCACACTAATGTTCTCCCTTGCGTTGTTCTCTCCTTTCATGGAAGTTTCTTAAACATCCATTATGTTCTTCACACTCCTTTTCTTAGCCTCTCTAGTCTCTCGGGCAAATGTGAATTCACACATTTTCACGGTGCATTATTTTGCCCGCTAAATATGCATTAAATCCAAAATGCTGTCATTGGAAGCAGCATGGCAGGCCTGCGGGATTCTCAGCCTCGTTCTCCAGGCCCTACTGGGATCTGTCACATTGGACCTGACTGTTTGGCAAGTACTTCCTGAAATGCTAAGAGCTTCGGCAGGGTCTTTTAAATGTCTCTTTTGAGCTTCTGCTAGGAGATTCGCATCTCTAATTGTCAAGCCCTGAAAAGAACACAAGCAGCAGTCAGGGAGAAAATGCACAGAGAGATAACTCACAGCATATAATATAGAAAGATGGGCATGCTGACCAGCATCATAGCCCTGTTTTGTTGAAGTCAAGATTCCCGGTCTTGGGCGCCTGGGTGGCTCAGTGGTTAAGCCGCTGCCTTCGGCTCAGGTCATGATCTCAGGGTCCTGGGATCGAGTCCCGCATCGAGCTCTCTGCTCAGCAGGGAGCCTGCTTCCTCCTCTCTCTCTCTCTGCCTGCCTCTCTGCCTACTTGTGATCTCTCTCTGTCAAATAAATAAATAAATAATCTTTAAAAAAAAAAAAAAAAAAAAAGATTCCCGGTCTTCTCAGAGGAAGGAAACAGACAGAAGACTCAGTGGGAAAACTCTCCAAACTGACCCAAGAACACTGAAGAGAAGCAGGCTCTTGGGAAGGCATGTGTCAATTCTATTGTTATCTTTGGTCATATCTCAGGACAATGCTTCTCTAGGACAGCTGAGTAGGACATGGACATTGATACTTGTGTTGTTGCAGGACAAGCTGGAAATGCTACTGGTTCTCTTATTTGGCTCAAGCGAGTAAAAAATCACTCCTCAAAACTCTGCCCCAGTCAAAGCTTGACACGGACTCTTTGACTGCTACTCCTCTCTCTGGGGCCAGAAAGCAAATGTGACTGCAGGTCACAGCAGGTAGGGAGGAACAACTTTGCTAGTTGCTTCAGACAAAAGGAACACCAAATAGGGTGGGAAGAAATATATTCTGTCCAAAGAGTTCAATTAGCTCAAAGGTGGGGGTACCACCACCATTGCTGGATCTCAGACATCCACAGGGGAAAGTACCAGATTATATGGGCAGGAAATTAAAATGACAGTACCAGTGGCAGCAGTGTCTGACCTGGCGCTAAGAGCCAGAATGGGTGATCTTTCATCCTCACGGTAATCCTGCTAGATGGTACTTCTCTAAGCTCCACTTTACAGATGAAGAAATGAGGCACAGAAAAGGAAGCATCCTGCCCACAGTCACACAGCCCAGATTTAAACTCAAGCAATCTGACTGTGAAGTTTGTGCTCTTAATTTCCACTCTTCGCCGAAGGCCCACTCATCCACTGCAAAAGACATACAGGCACATGGTACTCCAGAAGGAGGCTCAACTCAAAAAGGTTTTCGTAAGCGAGGCCAGAGTCTTCTTTGATTCAGTCAGCGAGATTTTTCTGTACAAAGCCAAAGAGTAAATACTTTGGGCTTTGTGGGTCATACAGTTTGAGGATTCAACTCTGCCACTGTACTATGAAGGCAGCTACAGACAATGTGTATAAATGGCACTGCTGTGTTTCGATAAAACTTTATTTACAAGGTAAGAATATGATCTATGGGTTTCAATGCACCATCATCAACTCCAGTAGCACAGCATACTTAAGCAAGAATGGAGCCCTCCATCTGGGGGATGCTGTGGGCAAACATGGACAGTATACGTGTGTATTTGGAGGAGTTATTGGAAAAACTGAGGGAGAGAATGATTTGTTCAGCATTTTCTGATTTTTCTATTATAATGAAGTAGAATGAAACAGCTCAGAGTAAATATTCCATCAAGTCAACAATTTTCATTGCTGAAAATTATGGATACTATTCACAGTGTGCGTGTGCGTGTGGTGTTTATATTTATATTTTAATATTTAGCCCTATCTAGATAATACTGGGGCAGATTGGAACTCCATATTGGGATCTCTGTCTATTCAGAATATAAGGAAGAGGAGAAGCAGAAAAAAAACTCTAAGTAGAAGAGTTGGGGAAAAAATAAACAGCAAGAAACAAATCTATATTATCTCCTTCATCTTGAAAGCCAATGGTTTTAATCCTCTTTCTTGGGCTAGGGTGCTGATCACCATGATGAGACAGCATGGTTCAACCCCAGACACTCATTTCTAGTAATTAATTAGTTCAAGTATTGATAAACCATTTCAAAGTCTATAAACAGTTAACGGGCTGGATCAAATATTTTTGGGAATATATATATGTATTTTTAAAAAAATCCAAACAAAAAAGTTCTACATCTCAAATCCTCTGTTTTAATTTAAAAATGCATATTTTTCAGGATACAAGAGTTCCATTATGCGCCCTCAGAGTTTTTCCTCCAGACCAATTTTATTTATTGAAATAAATTAAGAATAACTTTTGCCAGTGCCTGGGTGGCTCAGTTGGTTAAGTGACTGCCTTCGGCTCAGGTCACTATCCCGGAGTCCCAGGATCGAGTCCTGTAGTGGGCTCCTTGCATGATAGGGAGTCTGCTTCTCCCGCTGACCTCTCTCCTCTCATGCTTTCTCTCATTCTCTCTCTCTCTCAAAAAATAATAAAATCTTAAAAAAAAAAAAAAAAAAGAGTAACTTTTGTTTTGCAAAAAAAAAGACGAAAACAAGAAAAACAAAAATCAAAGACAAACAACCACCAGCCTTCCTAGTGTACATACTGCTTTCAGAAAAAAATCCAAAATATTATTATTATGATGTGTTGTAGTCATGTCCTACATCAACCGACAGATGTTTCTTATGCAAAACCCCCCCACACAAACAAAGACCTCTGAGTGCTCCACAAAGACATTATTTTTTGCATATTAGCACAATTAAAACACATGTGCTCTAACCTGTTCCCAGTCTCTCCAGGGGATTCTGCCTAAGAAGTAAGGTAATCAGATCCTGGGCATCAGGGGGCGGCGCCTCGTCCTTCTCTGGCCAGTTGATCTCATCTGGAAGGGAGATAGGTCATTTACAACTTTATTGTTCAAACAGCAGTCTGGGTCCCAATAGCCAGGAGGTTGCCTGGGAGTCTATTACAGAAACAGAATGTCAGGCTCCATCCCAGCCTGAATCAGAACCTGCATTTTAACAGGACTGTCAGTTGATTTCTGGGCCCAGTCAAGTTTTAGGAGCATTGTTTCATGAGACATGAACCAGCATAGCTTACAACAAGGCAGGGAGAAAATATTTCAATAATCAGTATCTTCCATTTATTTGCTTTTTTTATTCTTCAATTTTTTTTTTCTTTTTGGCAGACTTGGCTCAAAACAAATTATTCCTTCTAGTTATTAAGAGGACTTAATATGGTAAACACCCTTAATACCTGTGTTTTAGATGGTCGCCCTTCCAGGCAATCAAGAGAGTATGATTTTTCTTTCTCACTATTCTCAAATGTGAATTTGACCCTGCCCTTAGAGCTCTTCAGCTTCCAGAAGCACAAATTAATTTTGCAAAAATAACTATTTCTAGAGACAAACGAAAGGCCAAAGTGTTAAGCTTGGAGACAAAAAAATCCAAAGTAATCATGGTAATAATGGAAGTATTTAAAGTCTGTCCATAAATATTAGAATATGTTCTACATTCCACAGGAGTTCGCCTGAAGATAAGGTGTGCGTGCTTGTGTGTATGGAAATGCAATAAAAACATGAGTTATTTCTGTGTGTGCCTGCCTCCAGCTTCCTCTGCTGCAGTTTAAATCTGATTTGGAAAATAAAACATGAATATGCATCTGAGCCGTAAGGCATGGAGAACAAAGCCAGCATTTGCTGCTTGTGTTAATTAAACAGTTGATTCCTCTTGCCATTCAGGCCTTGGTCTATCAGAAAACAGCCTAGTTATAAATCCATAAACAGCTCAGATATTGTAGAAAAGGGTTATACACTGCAGGCAACCCACAAATCTACTTTGTTAAAGTTTACAAATATGCCTGGCTTGCAAAGTCAATGATAGAGAATAATGCCGTGATTAAGGGACTCCTCATACCACCACAAATTTTCCCTCTCTTTCCACTGATAGACCTTGTAGCACAGCCCAAAAGGTGGTTGAGTGGGTGATGCGGATGTTAGCGATAACTGGTAAACTTTGAGGAGGAGAGGCCTTTCTGATCTATGCTTCGGGAAAAATTATAAAAACAGCAGGTAGGGTAGTAATAGAACCTATTTAATTATCATTTAGTTTTGCCACAAGCCGCATAACAATAGTGAGGGTCAGTGTGCAGGTTAAGATCTAAAGGCTATTGAATTTTAAATGAAAGATGAACAGCTGTTACAGAAATAACATTACACCATAACAACCACCAATGAAATCATTAACAATCTGTGGATTAAATTTGCTTCCTTCCCATTCTCATTATTTATTATTTGGTAGACATTTGTTTTAGGGTTTATTACATTTTTGTTAATTTCTTCATTGCGTCATTAGCCATTTTCCCCCATTTATGTAAATGCTACCCACATTAACCTTTTCTTCCCTGGTGCAACTTTCCTATTATAGAAAGGAAGACTGGACGGCAATGAAATAATTTACAAATCCCATATGAATTTCTTTTGCAGAAAAGCACACATAAAAACTGGTCACACTGCTAGCACATTTCCAAATTCCATGTTAATGAAACTTCCTCAGATCAATTTTCAACACAGATTGATCCCCTGAGATTTGTGAAAGTCAGTTATGTGCTATGATGAGTGAGTTCTTTTAATGTGTTGGCTAAACTGTTTGATAAAGGTTAACATTTTAGTAGTTAAAATGGCAATACTCCACAGAATTGCATGCAATAGCTGTTTCCCAACAGCCGCTTGAAGAGAATGCTTGATGATATTTACCACTGATGACTTGTCCAAATAGCTCTTCTGGAGTATCCCCGAAGAATGGCACGCATCCAACCAGAAATTCATAGAGGATAATCCCCATGGCCCACCAGTCCACTGGCTTCCCATAGCCCTGCCTCAGAATCACTTCTGGTGCAATGTATTCAGGTGTGCCACAGACCTAAAAGATGATTGCAATATTAGAATAATTGGAATATTAGACATGAATTAAAATGAGTAAGATGGCTACACACCAATTATTTTGCCCAGAGCGCACCTGCTCAATCACAGAGATCCAATCGGACAAAGAACTTAGGAACAGCAATTAAAAGTCAGTATCCGTAACACCAAAGGCAATGAAATATTTAAACAGCAAAAAGGGGAAATTTAAAAAGCTGGGGCAATGTTAAACTATGTGTAATGAGTAATTTTGAATGGAAGGTTTGATGCTATTTGGTGGTTTCACTTATTTCACAGTATTAAAAACATTTTTAATCCTCAAAGTTAATATAATGATACATGTTTAATCAGTCACCACCACAGATAATTTTAGTATTTATATGACCAAAATAGAGTCACATCCTGGTTACTTCAGAAAAGCATGTCGGTTGAGATGTGTTTACCTTAAGTAACTTTACAATGAACAGATTGTGGGCACATGGTAATGAGGCATGCTTAAAGGGAAATGGGCCATGGCTCGGATTTTAGCACCCGTGATTGTACAATGCATCATGAGTTTCATGAGTACTCTGCTGAGACTCCTGAATTCCTTACAAAAACAGTTTTCCATTTGTCTCTCTCACATTCTCACTTGTGTGCAATTACATCGTTCGTCTTGCTAATAGACCATAATGCTGGGGGAGGAATGTGGAGGAACGGACAGTTCAAAGAGGCCCAGGGAGAAAAATGGAAGCAATTTGCACTTTATTAAACGTAAGGCTCATACAGACATCTAAACGCCCAGTCCTAATGCAGACCTGGCTTACACAAGTTGATTCGGAATGTCAGTGGCAATATCGTACTTTTTCTTTCTCTCTCTCCAGCTGAGCTGCAGCCAAGCCTACCTGTTTGTCCAGGAACTCTCGAGCGTCCTTCTCGATATGGCCCTCATAAAGATTGGTGGTCATGCTCATTAGTCCCACCTTGGACAATCCAAAATCTGTCAACTTTATGTGCCCCATGGAGGTGACCAGCAAACTATGAAGCAAAAGGACACATACGGTAACACTTACTTTGAAGTTCTTTTCTTTCTGTTTAGATTTTCTCCTTTTCTTGGCAATTTGTAAGACTATTTACTGTAGAGGTATCAATCTTATTTATTTAGAAAGAGGGGAAAGGCAGAGGGGCAGAGAGAGAGGATCTTAAGCGTGGAGCCCACCACGGGGCTTGACCTCATGATCCTGAGATCATGACCTGACTGGAAATCAAAAGTTGGGACACTTAACCGACTGAGCCACCCAGGTTCCGGAGGTATCAGTCTCAATATAAAATCCAGCCTGGGGGGTGCCTGGGTGGCTCAGTGGGTGAAAGCCTCTGCCTTCAGCTTAGGTCATGATCCCAGGGACCTGGATCAAGCCCCACATCAGGATCTCTGCTCAGCGGGGAGCCTGCTTCCTCCTCTCTCTCTCTCTGCCTGCCTCTCTGCCCATATGTGATCACTGTCAAATAAACAAAATTAAAAAACAAAAACAAAAACAAAAACAAAAAACCAGCCTGGGAAGAGATGGGGTCCCATTAACACATTACATATGTGTATCTGGCTCATGAGTGTGATTCACAAGGGAGGGCCAGACACCTGGCCTGGCTAATCTTTGTTGGAGCAGCCACATACAGTATCATTTACAGGTTTAAACTTAGAAAAATATAAGCATGGGACTCTGATATCTTTCTATTTTCAGAATAATAAAATAGAGAAGTGTTCTCAATAATCCCATGCCATACATCAGAAACTAAGATAAGCAACCATCTGTGATTTAAGTGACACATAAGATAAAGAACTTGGATAGAAAAATGAACTACTGTTCAAGATTTCAACTTGTGGATCAATTATAAATTTCTGCTCATTAAGCACAAAATGCAGATTTCTTATATAATGCAAAGAATTCACATGTGACACTTTTATTAATTTAATCTTTAAAGTTTTCATTTTCAAAGGAAAAATTAGAATTTTAATTAATTAAAACGTTAAAGGAAGAGAGGATGTGAAAAGAGAAAAAACAGCTACAGAAAGGAAATAGTTCATATTCTAACAGTTGTTTTTGTTAGGTAATGCTGTGAATGAATTTTTTCATGTTTTTCTGTACTTCAAAATTCTCTGGAATGAGCATGAATTAATTGTAAATCATAAAATTTTCAGCACGCTTAGAATCTTTACATATTAACATGTAATGCTTTTAGAGGTATATGAAATTAGTAGAGAAAGCATAAAACATTTAATAAATGGTGTCAAGATGAATAACTTAGTCATTAGGAGGAAAAAAGTCTATCTGTATCTCAAATCAGACATTAAAACGAATGTCATGAAGATTAAAAATTAAATTCAGTATTAAATGTGAGACAGAATATAATACCAAGTATATCACTGTGGCGTAGGGAAGGAATAGGAATAGGAAGGAATAGGGATAATACCAAATGCAGAAACTATCCAGAAAAAAACTTGTAGCACATTTCTAGAAGCTATCCAAAACTGAACATGACAAAAAACTTAAAAAATTTTAACTAATCCTGGCTTTGTATCATCTTTTTCTTTTGTTTCTTACAAGCTATTATTATAAGCACCAAAGTCTTTAAATTATTATATAAATATTATCATATAAACTGCTAAAATAACTCACTTGGGAACATTATAGGAGAACTTCAAAACGTGCAAAGCAACATTAAAGAAAACATCTTTAGAGACAGTAAACAACTCTTTGTATAGTGTGGAAAAAGAGATGTGTTTCCTTGGTGTACATACTTGTCTGGTTTCAAATCCCTGTGCACAATTCCATAATTATGTAGATATTCCAAGGCCAAGACCGTCTCAGCAAAGTACATCCTGGCCATATCAACAGGGAGAGGTCCCATGTTCTTCATTAATGTAGCACAGTCACCTCCTATAAAACCCAAGCACAAGATTTAGCAGGTGGAGTTATCAGCTAGGATGGAAGAAGACCATCAGTTCAGATTAGAGACCTTCAAAGCAGAATGCCCTCTATCCCCAGACATAGCATTTCAAATTCCTAAGTGGAGACCATGCACAGAGTAATCACATCTCTAATTAAGATGTGGTGTGGGGTGTGGGGGGAAAAAAAAGTGTTTTTATGTTTTTGCTTTTTTTTCTAAGCAAGAGAGCGGACTTGCTCTGAAGCGGAACTGACATTTGAAGAACAAAATACACCAGCATAAAGCTTGGGTTCTGGAATCAGTGTACTGAGTTCAAATCCTACCCTTGACTCTTAAGGCAGGTAGATCTTAGTCAAACTAGACCGGGCTCTTTCCTGTAATATTAGGATATAAGACTGTCATCCCTTTTCAGATTATTGTGAGGACTAAATGAGGTAATCTATGTAAAGAATTTAGGATATTGCTAGTATTTATTAAACATGTGACAAATGTCAGCTATGGTAAACACAACCAAGGTTAATAAAGCCCGGTGCTGGCATGGGGGAAAAAAAAAAACTGGGTGGAAATCAGGTAAGCTATGATTTTGTCTTGTGTCCACAAGGAAAGTATCTAGTAAGTTTCCCCCCTTCTCGGGTTTCAGTTCACTCATCTGCAAAATGAAAAGGTTGAACTAGATGATATTTAATGTTTCTTTGAGTTTTATAGTTTTGGGGTTCTGCTCCTATAAGTTTTAGAGCTTAAATTAGATGCTCTAAATTAGATGCTCTGCAGACGGTTTTGGCCCTTCCTGATATATTCTTTTTATTAACCTAGTTTATGTCAATAAGTCATGGCCAAAAATGCAGAAATTGAATGTAAAATGGAAGGAAATAAGAATATTTAAAAGGTAAGCCATAAACGTCAAAAAAAAAAAAAGGTAAATTTTCTTGACTTTTATGTTCTTTTCCCCTAACTCATTTTTAATTTCACACCATAGACGAAAAAAGGATGTATTTTTAATTCATTCTTTAAGAAGATCAATTGTAATGAATGATTTTATGCTATGTGATAAAAGTAAGTAGGAAAAAAATCCCATCACCTACATTCTAACTTTAATGACCAATTGAGAAGAGGTAGTTAAAAGCTATTAAAAAAGAAAAACAACCTTCTTCCAAATAGCACTAATTTTCCCTTTGTTATAGTAGAGCAGGCACTCTACAAGCAATTATCAGAAGATGATGACTGGGAATACAGCCATCTCATTGCCTGGCTTCAATTCCTGGGCGGCTACAACCATTCCACAGCCCAACAGGGAAGGCCTCCACCGCACAAAGGAGCCAGTGATTTCTGGGTACAGGTGTCATGTTCTCTGTGTCAGACACTGACTTACCTTCCACGTATTCCATGACCATGCATAGGTGGCGCCTTGTTTCAAAGGAGCAGTACATGCTGACGACAAAGGGGTTCTCTGCGAAAGTCAGGATATCCCGTTCCACGAAGGCCTGCTGGATCTGGTTTCGGAGGATGAGGTTCTGTTTGTTAATCTTCTTCATAGCAAACCTCTGCCGGGATTCCTTATGCCGCACAAAGTAGACTGCCCTGAAAAGGAGCACAAGAGTTGGGGTTCACGGGAAGTGATGATGCTTCTGGATACAGTAAACCATGTGATGGCCAGCTTCTCTTTTCTTCGTTTGTTCTTTCTTTCTTTTTTTTTTTTGCATTCACATGGCCGCTGGAATTCAGCTCATACATACTATCCTAGCAGTTACAAACATCCCACTCCAGGCCAA
The DNA here is from genome assembly GCF_011764305.1 of Mustela putorius furo. NCBI lineage: Eukaryota > Metazoa > Chordata > Mammalia > Carnivora > Mustelidae > Mustela > Mustela putorius. The sequence continues at coordinate 3,700,939 of NW_025421294.1, forward strand.
AATCTTATGGCACCATTTATTTATTTCTTATTCTTTCGCTAAATGTCACTGGTCACACATAAGGCTTCAAATTCATCTTCACTGCAAGGACAGAAATGGACAGTCTCCAGAATGAGCTATTTTCCAAGAGCTAACCGATATTTTCAGTTCTTCCACAAACAAAGCAAAATTCAATATATAAGTCAGAGTGGGAAAAGAATTTTAAAAAGGACATATACAACCATGAGCTATATCCTTTCAAGCATTAGATAGATGTTAGGCATTTTTTCCTAGACTGACTAAAGCGGTAATTTTCTACACGGTACCCTTGGGATCTGCAAAAAGGACCAAAGCTTCTTAGGGTAGGTGGCTTCCAACTTGAGGGTGATTTACTCCCCATGGAATCCCAGATAAATGAGAAGTATGTAATAGGTCACGTGAGGCTGTCTTGCAATGGAGAGCAGTGTATTTCCTCACTACACACATCAGTATCATTTACACCTATGGCTGTTTCAACAGAAAATGCATTTCCCAACATAAAAGGAAGCCAATAATACACTCGTCCATCCGACCCATGGTCAAGGTGACAGCCAACTTCACTGTAAAATGAGGAGGCTGCACTCACGCACCTACTCTAGAGAACCAATTCTGGCTGGGCAAAGACAATGGACTCTTTGATGCTTGATATGGAAGAAACCAGTCAAGAGGAGGAGGAGGCTTAAAACCTCACCTGGCAATGATGAGCAACAAGGAAAGTATCTTCAACTGGCTCATTTTCTCCTAAGTTACTCCTCACTAGTCATTATTGTGGAATAGATGTGAGCTCTCAGGTTAGGAAATGTTCAAATAAATAATAATTTACCTAAACAGCTATCACTCGCAGTAAAGGATGTCCAACGTCTGCATCCTAAAACAAGGAGTTACCTGATCTGAGATGCATAATAGTAAGTAAAATCCACTTACATAAATCTGAAGTATATTCAATCTCATTTTAACTGATATTCACATGTTCCTCCCAACTGTTCAACTAGAAATTCATTTTTCTTTCAACTCTGTATGTTTGCCTTTTCACTGTATCCGTCTTTCTCCTTCACTTGCAAAATCATTTTTTTGGGGTCTCTGTTTAAACCTTACCTTTTCGATTTTGCTTTACTTCTCCCCCCCACCCCAATATTTCTTTGGTCTTCTCTTCTTTCCTTCACTGTATAAAAAAAATCTCTTTTACCCACACTTTATATAACCAACTCAAGGAAGAATCTAGCGCTGTTATTTCCACTGTACCACAAACTGACGGGGGAGCTGGCCAGCTGGGTGGCCAACACTTTCCACACAGGCTAGCAGTCTTCTTCAGGATGTCAAACGCTGGGGCTCTCACCAGCTGGGTTTATTCCTACACCCGTTTTTCTGGTGAGGCTTGATATCAGGATTAATTAATTTAAACAGATATTTAAACCGATGAAACAGGAGTGTGAAAAAGAAAAACTTTGTTGTTTATTTTTTTAAAAAATGGAATGCTTTGGAAAGTACTGATAGATATGGTAAATATGAGCTACTAAATAAAAATCCTATTGATTTAGTATGGGTGAGAAGGTTTTCAAAAGTGGGAAAAATAATACAGTCTAGATTCCTACACGTAGATTGCTTCAAGTTCCTGCTTCATATTTAAAGTAGCGAAAAGTAGAAAACAAAAACAATGTATTAGAAAGATGGTTTATATAGGCTGTCCTAAAAAGGCCTTATATCAGAGGACTACTGAAATTATACACACACACACACACACACACGCACACATCATTTCTTTTTTGAAGAGAGAGTACGCGAGTGGTGGGTGGGGGGGTGGAGAGGGAGAGAGAGAAGCCCAAGCAGGCTCCATGCCCAGCACAGAGCAGGACATGGGGTTGGATCTCACAACCAACCTATAGATTGTTACCTGAGCCAAAATCAAGAGTCGGATGCTTAACTGACTGAGCCACCCAGGCACCTCTGAATTTATATATATTTAGATTACACTGAAATGTTTAATTTCAGGATGCATCTGAAATTAAAAGTATGTTTAAAGTATACATCATTTTTTTTTAATGATTTCCAACTCTGACCAATTTAATTAACCAACCGACTACTACTTCTTTCTGGATCAAAGGCTTTTACACTATTTTTCTTTTTCAAATACTGACTGAATAAAATCAAGATCCCCCCAAAACCTTGAGCTTCTCCTAATCAGATGTTGGAAAGTGGACAGACAGATACAAAGGGAGCACAGAAAATAACCTGACTTACTCAGAAACAGAAGACAAACACTGGGGAACAAATATTGTTATGAAGACGAATTTCTGAAACAGGGAATTTACATTTTAAAATGAAATTTAGAATTTGAAATGTTGAAAAAAACAGTATCTTTACGTAAGTGCTTGCCTACGACCGAGAGTCAACTGGAATACAGCTCACGTTCTCTCTTTGGATATTTCACACCGAGTAGATGTTGCACTGAGGACCCTCCAGACATGATACTAGGAACCTCACTTGTAGACTGTCAGAGGGCTGCCATGGGATTTTCAATCAACTATCAGTGTTTCTTACATGGAAAACTGCTCAGCCGTATGTCTGAGGACAACAGGAAGTGGGGAAGGAAGAACAGCCTTCCGCCATTTAATGAAAGAACAAAGGAGAAAGAGGCTTCGGGCCCAGTTTGACTGGCATCCGGACTAGGTTTCCTAGGGGCACTCTGTGAATGGGGAAGGACCCACACCTTTACTCTCAGACTTGCAATTTATAGAACCTCATGACTTTTTGCTTTGCCTTAGTAGGATGTGCTTAACATCATCAGTCAATGCCTAGGGAAATTTACCTACATCCACAGAAATTAATCCTATAGGTAGCTTGAGACATCACTGCCCGGGGACGCTCATATCTTGATCAAGTTGCAAAAGTCAACTACACTTCTTAATTAGAATCTGCTGTAGCTACTTATCTCTTTGTTTTATGTTCTTGTTTTTACAGTTCTTTACTGCCTTAGGAATAGTCTTTTTAATGCTGAAATCCGGTTGTTGAGCAGTAATTGTCCTCTCTCATGTACACCCTCCTTCCTCTCCTGAAAGCTGATGTTCCAAATTGACTTAATTCAGCAGAGAATTCAGGGTGAGAGAGATTGAAACAGAGAGACAGACAGAAGCTGGCTGACGGACAAGACCTCTAACACTGCTAAGCACAGCTATACACCATCCAAGGTTATAAAACTGGACTGAACTGACTCAGCCCCTCATTTCTCTGCAGTCTGGCCTGAAAGAAAGGCTGCTTTCTTTCAAAAGGCTGCTTCGGTCTCTTTTTTCCTACACTGATCTGCCTGGTAAATAATAGAACCAAAGGGCGGGGGATGATGCATGGAGCCGGGTACCTGTCCTCTCTCAGTCAAGCTTTTTTTCACCCCAGGCAGAAGTGAGGAGTGGGAGGGTAGAGAGAGATGGAATCAAAAGCTGATGGGATCTAGAACAGAATGAATCAGTCCTCTCTGGAGTGTGAGTATCTCATGTGTATAAAATAATGCATAAACCCGAAAGCCCAGGACATGAATCCGTGCGAGCAAATCTGTAATGTGAACAAGAGTGAACGTATTAGAGGAAAGGCTGTAGGGAGAGAGCTGTAGCCACCAACCTATGCACATGCATCTGTCGCATAAATGACCCCATCTTTTGAGGCATCAGAGAGAACGATGTACAGCAAAGCTAGAAACAAAAAGCAAAGTGGGACAGAAATGTTGTGCCTTTGAAATTTAATTTTTTTTAATTAAGTCAGTTTTACTCTTTCACTCTGAAAACATCCAAAGCTGTCCTTTAAAAGTCCAGGTGGAATCAAGAAAAGACGGCTCCAAGTTGCAACAGCAGTACCTGGAGAAGGGAGGAACACTGCTTGGAATCAGCACACCTGTGACCAGCCGTGCCTCTGAGCCCCTCTTTCCCCACATCTAGGCGGAAATAACATCAACAGCACTTGGGGCTCTTGCGAGAAGAAAATATATATAAACCAGTGCTCAGTGTCCAAAACATGTTCAGCGGAGGAGACTGGATGATATCAAATTAGCAGACTGGGTTTACAACATGAACTGTCACTAAGTATGATGTTGAGAAAACCCTGATGTGTTATTTAGCTCCTTCTAATGACAGGGTTAGTTTCCAGCACAGGCGATTTTCACCACATCGCAGAATCAAGGTCACTCGAAGCCACCAAGGTGAGTGGCGGACTTTAACACAAATGCCAAGGAAACATCCAACAGCCTCAGTTCACCCGCCCAGAGAAGCATCCCCGTGTTTAGCCAGGTTCCGGAAGCCTGCCATCAGCATCCTGACTGGGTAGACCAATGGGTTTAGCGCCATTCAAATTTTAAATTAAAAAGAATTAAAACGAAGGGGAAATCTGTCAGAAATGTAGTGGGAGATTAAATCTAAGGAGAGCAAAAGAGGGAAAGAAGTTTTGGCTGCTGGGCAGAAGTTCCCGCAGGCAGCTTGTCAGCCCATTAATGACTTGGCCTGCATCCGGGCTGTTTACCGATTCACAGCTTGTTTAACTTCTTGTATATTCCCAACCAGTCCCCGAAGTGTGATATACCTCATCTACGAGACAGCGCTTTAATTGCACTACAAATGAGTTTACTCAACCAATTAGAACTCCAAATACTGCTAAGATATATGCCCAAATTTGATAAAAGTGGTGCTTCACAGATCATCTTATTCTAGAATTCCACTGCCAATAAAATCTATCAGTGCTCCAGCCCAGAGACCCATTAAATCAAAGACCCATTTTTCTCCCTAATGAAGGAAGAAATCCTCGGAGGATCTCAAGAACCAACAGGAACTACAACCAAGTAAGAAACAAACAAAACTCACAAACGACTATATGCTAAATCAATTTTCTTAGGGGATAAAGTTTCCGCGAGGCCCCTGAATGAAAGACAATGTTATGAAAATAGGACATCAGAAAACATTTACAAGCCACATCAAGAAATATACCATTTGACATAATCCTGGAAATAAATCAGTGAAGCACAGAAAGGACTCACAACTATTTAAGTTCTTCACGAAGTTAATGGTGTGGAAAATATTAGAGACAAAAAAAGTCATAAGGAGAAACATCCCTTGTGGCATAACAAAAATCACTTTATCTCATCTGCTCATCTGTGTGATAAATGGCAATAAATGTCTATGGGATTGTTTATTGCCCTCCATATACAGATGGAATTGAGATTAATACTTAATTAAACTAGAGCTCTTGGGCTGTCTAAAACGGATCAGGACACGGGATGTGTATTAATTACCCTTCCTAACTGTTTCTTAGAAACTCAGCAGGATCCCGTCACCACTGACCCTTCCTACGCCCTGAGAGGAAAACCCTGTGTCTCTAAATAAGAAGCAAGAAGGGGGCATCGCTACTGTGACCAGATAAGAACACGGACTTCAGCTGAAAAGCAAAACAAAATGCTGGTATAATATAAAGACTGAGGGAAATATACTGCTTTAAATTTTCAAGCAGTCTTCTCATTTAAGTACTTCTCTCACCAGACTGACTGGCGGTCAGAGAGGAAGTACTAGCTAACTCTTAAGTAGTGATGCTATCTATATATGAAATTACATGTTTTCAGAGATATAGATTATTTATATATCCAGATAGAAATGTATGTATGCATATATACGACCAGGAATCAGGTATTTCTGCACCCAAAGGGCACAGTAAAGGAAGCGGAAACAGGTATATATAAAAATGTACATTTACTTTATAAAGTCTCCTTCATACCTCTAAAATAACTCCAGGTCACTTGATAGGCTTTCTTGATGGAGTATCTAAATGAAAAACGATTTGGGCTGCATATTATACCCACCAGCGGAGGAGCAGTGAACTGAAAACTCAAGTCCCTAATGATGTCTATTTGGCCTAGGATAAATGCGAAGAATGTATTACTCAGGTGTGTTAAAATACAATAGAGAGCTTTCTTGAATTACTCACCCATAGGCTCCATTGCTAATCAATTTAATCGTTTCAAAATCACTTTCCCGAGGTTTCCTTTGAAGTTTCAGGGAAGCATTCGAGCTCTTGGAAACAAAATAAGGAAGTTAGGAGAGTTGAGAACTCAAGAAAATGGTTTTAATAGTACCACAAATAACATTTGCATTCTATGCTCTGGTGTGGAATCTGTTGAAGGGCAGTATCCGAGCCAAAGGAAGCACACAGCTTTCAAGTTGAGTTCTGCAGGGCGGTGCTGAGAGATTGCCTCTCATGACGGAGCCTCAGTCTAGTTTAAGTGAACCTCCATTTCTGGGAGATGATGGCACCAAGCTTTTGAAAATTTCTAATTTGGAGGTGCCAGGGTGGTTCAGTTGGTTAAGCCTCTGCCTTCAGCTAATGTCATGATCTCAGGATCCTGGGACTGAGTCCCAAATTGGGCTCCCTGCTGCTCAGTTGGTGCAGCATTTCTGTCCCTGATCAGAGGATGTCTGTCCTTCCTGTGGCAACCGTTCTTATTTGGAAAAGGCAGTCAGCAACAACGAGGCAATGTGTGCCTCTCCTGACTTCCACATCATTAGTCTTACCATGGTTTAGATAATCTATTCTCAAAAAGACATTTCTTTAAAAAGTTGAGTTCAAAGGGTAATAATAAGTAAAATGGGTTTGTTTGTTTCTTTTGGAAATATTCTTTCATACTCCACATATCTTAGGTCTGAGAGGATGAGCATGGACAGCCTCTTTGCTCCTTTTGCAGAGCCCAGAGCTCTTTCCTGTAATTGTGGAAGAAACCCCATGAGTCTGAGGTGTTTGTCAACCTCCCCCACTGGATGCTGTCATCAGTTGACACACTGTCCCATTTATCAAAGGAAGACCTGGGTACCTAGCTTCCCACCTTCCTCTATGCTTCTCTCACTATCCTGGGTGACTTCAGGGGCCATGAAGTGGCCTCTGGGCTACTTATATTGCTCAACCAAGCCACTCTTCTTCTTCTCTATTTCACCAAGGTTTCTGGCCATGGGCCCTGGGTCTAGTCATCACTGCTAACACCCTATCTCAGAGGACATAATTCAAGACTGGAACCACTCACTTGTCCTACCATTCCACTCTGATGGGGCCCTGCAGCTTTGGACTCAAAGATTCTTTTCAAGGCCCACCTGTCTCATTAACTCTTCCCCACCCAGGTGACCACATTCATGCCCATGGATGACTCTTACCCCATTCAGAACTCCCCAAAATCCTCCAAGTACTGGGAGATCCCATACCATGTATACGGATGCTAGTGTAATGGCTCTTCTTGAATGTCCCCCCAAAACTTAAGTCTACACTTATTCAAAATTATAATATTATAGTTTTATTAGTATTAATTATTATATTATTATAATATTATAATACCCAAATTCAAAATTATAATATAATTATATAATATATAATATAAAATTCAAAATTATAATAATTAGGATAAAGTTAACAGAACAACTATCATTTATTTAGCATGTAATAATGTTGCTGATCTAACCATTTCACATAAATTATCTCATTTATTATTTTGTCACCTTATATATTTATTTTATAGAAGAGGAAACTGAGGCACAGAGAAGATGTCCACAGTTAGTGAGAGATGCAGCCAGCTTTCAAATCCAGGTCATCTTACTCTAGAGACTTAGCCCCCAAGCTACACAGCTGCCTCTCTTTCCTGACCACCCCCAACTTGCTTCAGCCTGGTTCCCCTTCTGGTGTTCACAATTAGGGACAATGGCACCAATATCCCGGAACTCTTTCTTGTGCCACTGCCAAGCCTCTTGAGTGGCTTCTCCATGGTCACCCCTATCTGCCCCCCCACCCCATCTGTGATCTATACCGCCGTTGTAAGATTGTTTTTAAGCTGTAACTCTGACTGGGTCAACTTCCTGTCCATCTGTCCCACTCCACAAACACATTCATTTCTTCCCAAGTTCAATAGCTTCCCACCATTCTTTGAAAGGAAGGATTTGACAAAGATGAACAGTAAGGACCTCTATGTCTGGTTTTTGCTCCCAGCTCTCCAGTCTCTATGGTGTCCCTGCCCTTATCCTCAGATGCACTCTGATCCCTTGTGACACAGTCTTTGTGCAGGTTGCACCCTGGGCCTGGAATGTTCCCTCCATGCCCTTCTCACCCTAGTAACTTCTCATACCACAGCTCCTGGGCCATTTCCTCAGGAGATCTTTTTGGATTGGGAAGACTAAGGTCACTCTCTGTCAATGTTATGTTTTAGTAGCACAGGGCCCTTTTTCTTTGTACATCTTCTTCGAATTTATCATTTTTATTTTTTGTGTATGGCTTCTTTTTATTAATCTCTTTCTCTTTGGAAAGACGGGCTGAAATTATATGCTTACTGCCTTGCACATAGAAGCACAACACATGTTTATGGAAGAAATAAAGTTATTGACACACTGCAAATCTCCAGAAGCGGATAAACAGAAAAACCAACACCATATTTCATTGAGAAAGATACTTACACTCACTGATTCATCTGTTTCTGGTGTTTCTGCTGTCCCACTATCATAGTTTCCCAACTGAGCCATTTCTAAATTTAAAAAACAAAACAAAACAAGGTTTAAGAGAATAGGACAATTTCAACTAGATAAGAAGTAACTTCTTCAATACTAAAAAAAAAAAAAATTGCTCTATACTTCATGGGAAAATCTTAAATCAAAAATGGCAAGACTTGATAACTGACATTCTGAAAATTGTTCAGGACATTGTCTCATGAACACCTAGATCCTAGGTACTTCAGAGCTGGACCTCTGCTTCAGCTAGCAGGACTGACTGGCCAACACAAACTTAGGGTTGGGGGGCAGGGGTGTGTATGTAATAACTGTTCTTATCATCGGGTTCTCAAGAGAGGCACGTCTTTCCAGGCTCAGACAGGCATGGAAGACGCACTAACTCCAGCTCAGAGATGATCCTCAACTTGAGGTTGAATATTCCTTGTTCTGTTTCTTTGCAGCCACTGAGAGATATCCCCTGCCTAGTACATGAAGAATTTGCAATTTTTCACAAACGAAGTAGTAGTTGTTGAGAGGGGCTGGACAACAAAAAAACTTAGCACACCACCATGATCAGCACATCCTAGGGACCTTTCACCCCACAGGCTTTCCTCTCTGTAAAATGGGAACTACGTATTCATGTCTGAGAGTTTCTTGTAAGTATGATACAGGATATTACTGTAGGGCTCTTAGTATGTCAACTAACAAAAGTGAAGTGTTCACTTAATATTGATGGTTATTTATGATTATTAGTTACACCCTGTAAGTTAGTCAATCCTGGGCTGGATGCCACATGCCTGACACCACCTTAAGTACTATCCTGGTGGTCTAGTTAAGAAACAAAACCAAAATAAAATTAAAAAAAAAAAAAAAAAAAAAGAAAAAAGAAGAAGAAAACGGCATTTAACTGCTCAGTCTACAATGGAATGCATCTCTGAGTCTATATAAGTAAATGAAGAAACCTAATTCATTTAATTGTTCATTTTAATTTTTATTTTTAAAGAAAAATAGGTGCTTAATTAAAAAGAACATGAAGGAATTCTCTCCAAAATGCTGACAGGGAGTTAGTTATCTCTGAGTGGTAAGATCATAGATACTTATATTTTCTAATTTTTCAAAATTGAACATGTATACTAAATTATATATAGTAACTTATGCAAAAGTTATAGTTTTTAGTTACCTATTTTTGTATGCATCTAAAAGTAGTCCTTAGACTCTCATTTCATGTATTCATATTCTTACAAATATCATCATCCTTTTTGGGAGAGATTACCCATAAAAGATACGAAGCAAAACAATACTGGAGGGTTGTCTTCGGATAAAAACCAACAAATTCCAGAATCTAAAATAACTGAAGACTGACACTAACTTTCCTAATTTACCAGTAGGGGAAATTCAAAAATAAAAATGAGCTCAGTACAAACCAGGTGATTTCTTAGTGTCATTCACGTGATGTTAACTTCCTGCATGATAGGCACTTTAGACTGGGGGCCTGGGAGGTGGGCGCAAATGTATTCACTCTCAGGGACTCTCAAGGATAAGACGGATTTTAATATTGTTTAAATAAAAGAGCAACAGTACCTATAATTTATTACGCATTACTGCATCTTGGGGGGAGAGATGAACTATAATCCTAAAAACAACTCTACAAATAGGTCCCATTTCCCTGGTTTTATGGAAAGAATACTGAGGCACAAAAGCTCATCAGCTGCAGGGTCAAGGTCATGGCCCACAGGGCTGGGGCCAGCGTGCAGACCTGAGCTTTTCCACTCCCCATCCTCACCCCCAAACTTCCAAGCTCAGGCTGTAGGTCTGTTAGTGTAAATGTTGACAAGAAGGGGAATAAATGGAGATGAGAGTCTAAATAATGGCATGTTAAGGGGTAACAAAGAGATTAAAAATCACCGTCAGATCAGAATCAAGAATATGAAGCATCAAGAGTTAAAAACACGACTCCCAGCGATGAATTTGTATCACTAAACTCAAAACTTGTCCAAGATCACCATTAAGATTTTTTTTTTTTTAGAGTCTCTATAAAGGCACATAAATGGGCCTCAGATGATTCACCTACCAAAGTTCAACCCACAGTGATCTTTACTGCCGGGTTAAGAAAACTGCAAAGAGCCCACTTGCTCTACAGTTCAAGGGCTGAACCAACCTCAACTCTACCAGCGTGAACAGTCACTCTAATGTACTTTGACAGCCTCCCCACTCCAATTATTTTCATAAAAAAAAAAGCAAATTAAAAGATGGCTGTTTTAAATAGGATTTCTGCTAAATAACTATTATCTGGGAAATACATATTATTTGCAAGCAGTGAGTAGTAATGGAATGGAACCAGGAGTCAGCTTTTGAAGCAGGAAGCTAAGGCATCGTTTTGCAATGCCTGAAGAGATTTTTAAAACTCATCTAAATACCATTAAACATCTGCCCTTTTTATTTCATTGATTTAAACCATTTCTGAAGACTCATGATTCAAAAAGGTAAAGATGGTAATTTAAAAGCCATGGGGAAAAAATCTCTCCCCAGGGAACTTTTCAGGAAAAGCAGCCACCAGCCTCTGATAAGTGATGAATCTGATGTGGTATTGCTTTCAGGACAATATAAATTTATCTGGCATTATCTCCCAGGAATGCATGCATCATTTCACTGGAAGCAAAGATCCAATGGCCGCAAGAGCAAACAAAGCGGGGGTAACAGGAGAGCTGGGCAGAGAGCAGCAGGTTCCTGGGCTTTAGATGGGAAAATATCTGTGCCAACAGTTACCATCATTACAAACAATTTAGCAAGATAAACGCTGTTTGCAAATTCAATTTTATGAACCAGGAAGAGGATTTCGAATGAAGGAGTCTTTGATTGCTTTTGACTCTTCCTAGGCGGTATGTAACTTAAGTGTTTTAAAGGCTAATCCAAATAATAGAGAGCAAGAAAGGGTTGGGGGCAGAGGAGTAGTTTACTGGTATTAAATTTTTTAAAAACCACTAACAAGACGCTTAATCTTCTGTGTATTTAATAACATTAGACCTATAAGCTTTTAGAAATATTTTCCCCCCACTGGCCTTCCTGTATATTACCATTTTTCACAATTTTTTGTTACACGCAAAAATCTACCTACCAACACTGTACCTCGTCTAAATCTATCATCAGTTGCATTACTCCCCAATTACTTTAAATGTCACTTTTAAATTAATTATAATTAATTTCTTTAGCAACATCTTCAAAATTGAAAGTACACTTGAGAAGAACCCTACTGAGCTTTGCAAGAGAAAAAGTACTCAGAGAAGGCTGTAATCTGAACCCTTGCAGGACGCTGTGGTATTGTCAGGCTGACAGGCCTCTGGGATTTCAAGGCCTCAGACCCACACTCTAGGTAGAACACAAAATGGGTCAGGTTCACCCGCTCTTTGGGACTCAACGTAGTGAGTTGTGAACCCCATAGTGAAGGGTTGCTTTCTTTCTTCAAAGCACAACTGGCTCCCCAAATTTGCACTTTTCAACAGACAGAGCTAAATCATGAGGAAAAAGTAAAGACTTGCTAAGTTACTGTTTGAAGTCGTAGTGCACAGTCAAGTGAAAGGTGAGCCCAACCAAGGTACGTACCTTCCAGAGGGTCCTTATTGAGTCCCAGCTGGCTAATGATGTACCTGGGAATGTCGCTTTTAATACCCTGTCCTTCTTTTGCATGGCCTTCTGCTGCTTCCAATAGGTAGTAAAATTCTTCAGGATCAAATTCCTAGCAGAAGACAAACACAGATGTATACTTATTGGAGCCAAAATTCCCTGAGGTTTTATTACATAAATTCCTCTCACAATAAGATTTGCTCAATATACACAGTTGCAGGTTATTTATGCAGGAAGGAAGCAAATGGCTTTTAAAAAAGTACACAATTCTTATTTCATATTTGAAGGCTTTCATAGTCTAAGGCAATGCATGCATGTCCTTGGTAACTCATAGAGGAACCACTTCCAGTTTCCTTAAAATGCAACCTTGAAGATATCCTACTGCTATCTTATTGAAAATGAACATGTCTGAAATTCAAATAATGCCTTTTTTAGTAAAATTTTTAGATCCAAAATCTCATCCAGAAGATTCAGTTTCTCTCTTTGCATAAACAGCCTCAAAGGAGTAATGTTAGAATCCATATTCTCAAAGGTTTTGCAGGAAACTCCATTAGTACAAAAGGGTGCAAAAGTATTTTTTTAAAATATCAAAATTACCACTTTTTATTAGTACATTCTAAAATTAAGTTAATATTCATGGAATGTGAAGATTAAGAAAGACAAAATTATAAAACTAATGCTATTACCTGTGTCTATTTTTAAAATTTGGTAGCATATTTTGCCTATGTATTTATTCTCTTTGGTTGCTACTCTTTAGAGTTCCATCACTCTAAATTGATGTCATGGGTTTACTTCTTGTATACAATTATGTTTGAAGATTTAAACCACAGAGGCTATTTTTAGTTAAATTTCCTAGATGTTATCCCCTCAAGATGTTTCCCATTTTAATTAATACCCCAACTAGACAACTTTAGAATATCAGCATTTCACCTAAGATCACTCAAGGGTTTCTAAAGGCCATGTAAAAAAAAATCTCGCTGCAAATGGAGGAAAGTCAAAACCAACATATACACTCAGCGCCCTTTTTAGAAACCTACAATGACACAAAGCGCAGGCCTGAAACAGCAGGCCTAAGACCACTGGTTGGAAACCAACCCCTCAAACTCTGAAGCTCCAGTTTCATTTGAGCTTTAATAGTGCTGAGAACAGTAACATTTTCAATTCTACTCTTAAGGTCACCTGTTTCTATCCCTGAAAGGTTACACTTTTACTTTTTCACTTCTGGTGAGGAGGGATTACTGAAAAAATTCATTTCCTCTTTTAAGGCAAAATCTTCTATTAGCATATCTGTGGCTGTCCAGAGAAACAAGTTTTAATACTAAATGCTATTTTTTCCCCAAATGAAACAAATACAGGAAGTACAAACATGTGGTGCATAATTCAGAAAAAGTACAATGGGAGACGTAGTACAAAATGAGACTTCCTTTTGCCTGCATTTGCCAGTCACACGGTTCTCCCAGAGTATTTGTTCCCCTTTATCCTTCCAGAGACAATGCCAAATGGTGCTTTTGAATCTGTGGTTCTAAGGGTCCTGGCCACTGATGGAAACACCTACTCCACCATGCCCCTCCCCGTTTCCTCAAGATTTCCCCTCTCACATGACTCACTGTGCATTGGTAGATATTTATGGGGCTTGTGAACATTTCACTATTATAAAAAGCTATGCATGTGAATCAAAATAAGATCAAAACCCTAGCAATACCCCCCTATATGTATATGTGTGAATGTTTAATTCTGAAAAGCCGTACTGCATGGAGTGTTACACTTTAATGGCTAGCAGAACTTAAAAGTGAGTGCTGATACTATGTTAAGCCCCTTAAAACTCGTCTTATCTTCAAAGCTTCATATTTGTTCACAGGGTGGACTGAAATTTCAGCCAAAATTACTTGAAACAAAAATTTTAAAGTAGGAAAATGACCAAGGACAATATAATGGACAAAATGAACTCATCTCTGGAAGTTTCTCTTCTTCCAGTCTATCTGGGACGCTACTGTATTCTCCCTAGTGGGTTGCTGCCGAGCATCTGTTTCTAACGTGCCACATTTTAAGAACAAATACTAGTAACCGCAGGTTATGACAAACCCTCTCTCTGCGTCTTGCCAGCTCCAAAAAAGTGAGGCCCAGCAAATGTTTTAAATGAGCTGTCACACACTAATGGTGCTGAGATAAGATTAAGCCTATTAGTTCACAATGATATTTCCACTTTGAACAGAATGTGATATGATTATCACTCAATACAGCACAAGTCCTAGAATTTTTACTTAAAACCAGAAAACAAAATCACATGGGGATGTGCTCATAAACATTCACAAGTTGTAGCTCCTGTGGACTCTTTCCATTTAACTCTGGTGTTGGAAGCCAAATGAAACTGGAGGTTTCTGATGGTCACTGCTTTCCCACAGTTAACAATAAATAATGGAGTTCCCTCTAGGGGCAACTTACCAGGCACTCCAATAACCGAGCTGGGCGGGCAATAACAATTAGGATCTTTCGAACTAGTTGTTTAATAAATGCCAATTCTCCACTTTCTGAACGATCATGAGCCTGTGAGAAAGCAACAAAAAGAAAGGTGAGACAGGGTTGCTCTACTAAATGGAAAAGAAAATCAGCCAAGTACATTAACTAGATAATTGCAAATATTTGAAAATTAAGTGATTTAGAAAATACTTTTTAAGGACTGATAAGCGAACATTATCGCTTCACAAATGGACACCATTAAATTTTTTTATCTACAAAATGGCTCTATTAGCGAAATTTCATCTGTAAAACTTTGATTTATTCTGTGTTAAAAATCAAACACTGAAACTCTCAACGTGAACCATGAATGATAGAGAGATTAACAGATTATGACACATTAAGCCCATGGTACACGTGGAGTGAGGGGCAGATAAGGAGACTTGATTTGCCAGATGTCGCAAAATGAAGTATGAAATGGCTAATATAGTGAAGGTCTGTTTTTGTTATTGTCGGCATTTAATATATTTATGTTATGAAATAGATCTTACATGGGTACCACAATTAGCCTATAAATTCACCATGTTATAATGTGTAAGAAGTGTGCATTGCTTACTTCAAATGTTAGGGGGATAACATTTATACTGACACACACACATACGAATTTGGTTTCATATATTGATTAAATAATACCTAGGCACTCAACTCAGTAAAATTTAACTGACTTTCCATCTTTTTAAATTTTATGTCACATGCTGCCTCATCAAGCACAAAAATATCCTGAGAATAAAACTCAGTTTGCATCATTAAAATTTTCAATGATACTTTTTTGAAGAAATGAGGTAAATCTGCATCAAGGCAGTCATAAAACCAAAGTTGTACAAGTTTAAACATGTAAACTTTTATGCCAACTCACTTTAAGGCTGTCATAATTTTTAAATTGGCATGATTTACTTTCCTCTAAGGACTAAAAAAACACACATCGAGAAGATGCTGGTACAATAGAACATAATTTCACAGACATACTAATAAATATTTCAAATCATTCTTGAAGGTGCTTTATTCTAAGAACCAACCCTCTCATGAAAAGAAGTGGCAGACTAAATCTGTGAAAAATTATTAAATTTAGTGGTAACAGGTCTACGAATTTTAAGCCATCAAATCAAAGGCAACTTTCCAAAATGTAGGTATAGGAAACATATATATAGGTTAAAGCAAAAGAGCCAACATTTCAAAGAAAAAAACACAGGGGAAAAAGACCACTAGTGAATAATTGTGGAAGAGAATGCGTTCAAAGAAAACCAACTTGTAGCAACAACTACAGGTCCTAGCAATCAGCTGGGATGTTAAGACATGTATAAGGAGTTATACGTAATATTTAAACTGCCTTTGGTTTTCTTTCTAATTTTTGTTTTACACCAAAGAGAGACTTTGGAAGAGATAACGAATGCCAAGAAGCATGGTTATATATATGCCTTCTTTAGAGCTTCTTCTTAATCAAAACTAAACAGAAAACCTTACAGATGAAACAAAAAAGCCACCTAACTTCGTGATTGACAATGTGGGCTACATACAGAATTTCCTCTTACTGTACTAATTACTGCTTTACAAATTCAGGAATATAAGAAAATCTAAAAAGCCTGAATGTGTTTTGCTGAACTCTTCAAGGAGAAAAAAGAACTCTGTATCTTAAAAAAATCTTTAGTTAGTTTAGATTACACAAATTCCATTTTAAAAACTGTAAAAATAATCAGTTCATTCCTGCTTGTTACTTCTAAGAATTATCCGCTGTAACTAAGGCCAAAACACACAATGGGTAATGTTAACTCAAACAACATTCTATCTACTAACAGTATAGGGAAGGGAGTTTTGTTAAGACAACACCAAACAAAATCACACAGTTAGCACGAGAACAGAGAGAGTTTCCAGGCTGCTAACAGCAAGCACCAACATTAATGGATACCCTGTGTTTGTATTTTAAGTGTTGGCTGCTATAAAAAACACTGAGACCCATATTTGAGTAGGTTATAGCTTCCTATGTATAGTATTTTCTTTGGCAAATACACCTAAGAGAGAAAACACAGGGAGACATAAAAGCATTCATCTGGAATTGACCTAGACCTGGGGACTTTAAAAAGACATCAGTTAAATCAAGCTGTTCAAAGCCACAGGGGGACCCTGCCTGGGTCTGCAAAAAACTGACAATGGGGAAAGTGGCCAGGAGATACCCTGCAGGCACACAATGCCGCAGCTGGGAAGTGACAACAACTGCATCCTGGGGAAGGCAAAGGCAATTCCCACAATAAGACTCCAACTAAAAGGCACAAGTTCCCCTGTGACTGTTTAGCTCCAAACCCTGGAAGGACACTGTTAAGGCGATTCTGAAGACTGTTTCAATTTTCCCACAAGGACTGACTGAAGGAAATGTTTATCTGTGAAGATAAATAAGAAATTCCTATTCATAATCAAAACTTGCTCTTCATACCACAAACATACATGCTTCCCTGCTGAAAAGACAAATTTTCCTAAAAATCAACAATTAATTAATTAACTAATTTTTTCTTTTTTTGAGAAAGAGAAAGAGAGCATGCAAGGGGCAGGGAGAGGGAGAAAGAATCTTAAGCAGGCTCCCAACCTGCTTGGAGCCCAGTGTGGAGCCCAACACAGGACTTCATCTCAGAACCCTGAGATCATGACCTGAGCTGAAATCAGGAGTTGGAGGCTTAATCAACTGAGCCACCCAGGCAACCTCAAAATCAACAATTTTTGTCTCTTATATGGTGCATTCACATGATTTTTGAAAGCTATGATTTTTTTTTTTTTAATAACTGCCATGAAACAATCTGCCAGGTTTGTTAAACAGAAATAAAATTCAGTGTGTGTGTGTGTGGGGGGGGGTTAATGATTTTATTTATTTGTTTTAGAGATACAGAAAAAGAAAGAGAGAGTGTGAGCAGGAGGGAGGGGCAGGAGACGGACAAGCACACTCCATGCTGAGTGCAGAGCCTAGTGTGGGGCTGACCCTACAACCCCAAGATCAGGATCTGAGCTGAAATCAATAGTTGGATGCCCAACTGACTGAGCCATCCAGGAACCCCACTGGGGGCAGATTTCAAAGCAAATCACTCTGGACATTGATTCTATCCTTTTCAGAGAAAGCCTCTGAAGGAATGAAAAACGCAGGACTAAACTAGTAATTTTAGTAATATTCTGGGACATGTATGTGGAATTATAGGAGTATCTCACAGAAGCTGACTATACAGATACTCTCTTAACTGCTTCTTCTGTTTAAAAATGCACTATTTGGGGCGTCTGGGTAGTTCAGTTGGTTAAGCATCTGCCTTCAGCTCAAGTCATGAGTTTAGGGTCTTGGGATAGAGTCCCGTGTCGGGCTCCCTGCTCAGCAGGGACCCTGCTTCTCCCTCTGAGCCCCCTTTCCTTTCAAAGAACTCTCTCATGCTGTTTAAGTGAAACCCCCAAACAGATCATTGCAAAATGCATTGTGCTCAACGGGTCATGTTAGGGTTTCTACTTGTAGGCAGAATGGAGCCACTGAAGACTCTTAGATATATGTTCTTACAGCCTCATAGGAGCAAGAATGTGGGAGTTAGGATTACTGCCTTGGTGGAGAGACACTCAACAGACAGGCAGACACATGAATTTGAAATCTAAGAGAGAGCTGCTGATCTGAGATGCAGAATGGAAGCCGTTAGAGTTCATGGGTCTTTAAGATAGCCAACAAGATATCTCCAGGGGGGAGGAGCCGTGGGCCACCAATCAGACATGGGAAAGCTAACTTCTAGAAAACACAAGTTAGAAGAGCCCTTGGAAGAAGCAGAGAAGAAATTAGTAATTTTAGAGGTACCAAGAATAAGAATATCTTGAAAGGAGGGGGAAGGGTTAGCAAGAGAGAAAGGGAAAACTTTAGTATTGCTAAATCTAATAATATTCAGTTAAACAGGCTGCTCTGAGAGAATGCGCAGTGGATAGGACAGTGAGGAGGAGAATGGACTTCAATGAGTTCAGTGAGAGGAGGTCAGAACCATTCACTCCACAAGCGTTTTCCTATGAGTTAGACGTTATTCTAGATGCACAAACAGACAAAATCCCTGCCCACACGGCCACTATAGCCTATGCTGCAGAGAGTCCCTGAGCCATCAGTCTGTGATGACGTGAGTAAAATTACTGAGAGTAAGCACTTAGCAGCTCTTATATTTTTACTTTGCTTATACATCCAAATGCAAGATCATTTTCCTATAAATTTATTTTCATTTTAATATGTGGAAGAATAGGTGCAAGACAAATTGGAAATGAACACCCAAACCCAAAAACAACATATTTACCAGCCCTAAAATATGGTGAGAAACACTGCCTTAATGGACCACGAAGGGCTGAAATATGAGTAATGGGACCAAAGTACAGAAAACCCTGTTGGGATGTTGGGATGGGAAAGAAAAGATAAATAGTGGCTGCTGGTCAGAGAGAGATCTCACCAGAACTAAACTCAGTTGGGGCAGACAGATAATTTCCAGAAAACTAGGATGCTACTATTTTCCTTCAGGTCCACGCAATTATTTACATATTCATGGTTAGAGAAAAACACGTACAATCATGCTGACATGGCATAGCTTCTGCCCTGTGAGGTAGAGAAATACAATATATCCGAATATATAGGCTAAACAGGTTTTACTTATAGGTTGTTGCTGATCAATTTCAGTCAGTAGAGCAATATATACACTAATTGCATTCTACCATACACATTCCTTCCTGTCCTGGTTGTTATCGGGAGCTAAACATTCAAGGGGTTGGCTCAGGCAGGCCCTGTGTTTATCTGTCTTTTGGAAATTGGATGTTTCGTTAGAAGAGGAACTGACACTAATGAAAATATAAGTTACCATTTACTGCCCAATACCACGTGCAGGTCAATTAATAGGACACAGGCCTGGAAGAAGCCAGCCATTTTCCATTTAGCTTTTTCAGATATTAGGACTAGATAGCATCCTCAAATAACACACATGCACTCAGGCAATTTATAACTTTATGGCTGGGGGTAGGGGGAAAAATGACTGCCTCAAAATCCTTCACAATCCACTTATCCCAGAGCCATAGATGGTTGGATCCTGAGGTTCCTATAAAGGTTATTACATTAACTTTCTATTACTATAAATGATGACGGCAATCAATTTATAGAAAGTAGCAATCAGTTTTTTCTTCTTCTTTGCTTCCCTCCGAATATGAACTCTATCTCACGGTTAAAACGTGGAAGCAAATGCACTCGTGAAATTTCTCTTTTTTCAGGGGAAAAGCAAAACGAATCAGAAAACTTTACACGGTATGTGGTTCATACCTCTTGTAGCAATTTATCTAATTTGTGCTGTAATTCAAGGAAGTATCGTGAGGTGATGAGACCCTGGTGGGATTTATCCAAGCAATCTCGAGCCAGTTCAATAATCTGGTGGTGAGTGAAACTAAGCACTCCATCTGCTAGAGGAAGAACGTGGTCAGGGGAGTAGCTGGTGATAATTTCCTTCAGACGTTCTTCCATCTGAGCCGTAGCCTAGTGAGAGAAGACGTGCACACACAGATGAAATACAACAAAACACACACACGGACAATCATTACATTTATGTAGCATTTTCAGAGGCCTCCACAAATTATGAAACAGATTTCTCAAAACTAATTGTGCATACACAATATCATTATATATTTGTCAAAACCCACAGAATACAACTCGTGGTGTGAACCTTAAATGTTAACTATGGACTTGGGGTGATTATGATGTGTCAAGGCGGGTTCATCAATTGTTAATACATGGACTGCTCTGATGGGGGATATTCATGGGGGAGGGTATTTGGATGGGTGTGCTGGAATGGGGAGGGTGTTGCGGAGACATGGTTGGGGGTATATGGCAATTCTTGGTACTTTCAGTTCAACTGCACTGTGAACCTAAAACTGCTCTAAAAAATAGTCTGTTTTAAAAAAAAATTATTTAAATCCAATTATCAAATATTGTATGTTAGTTTCAGAGGTAGAATTCTGTGACTTATCAGTTGGATATAACACCTAATGCTCATTTAAATTTTTTTTTTTTAAAGCAGCAACAGCAGCCTTATCTCATGCAAGAAAGATGTGAGGTAAAGGGAAACTGACTATCCAAGGGTGATAATGATTTTTTTCCTATCCTATCAAATATGAAATGGGCTATGTCAAGCTTCTTCAAATAAGAAACTGGGCATTGTTATGTCAAGCTCTTTCTTTCAAATAAGTTCAAATACCCAGTTAAATTTTTATATTCTGTGCATTGTTAGCCGCTGCCTTCTCAGGTCATGATCTCAGGGTCCTTCGAGCCCCACATCGGGTTCTTTCAGCATGGATGTTCTCTCGCCTGCCTCTCCCACTTGTGATCTATCGAATAAATAAAATCTTAAAAAAAAACAAAAACAAAAAAAAACAAAAACAAAAACAAAACTCAGGACTGTTGCTGGAATTCCACAGGGTGGGCCAAGAGTCATTTTGTAGCAGGTTTAAATGCACCAGGAACATCCTTACCCTTCTCTCAAAAAGCTACATCTTGTACAAAAGGCCAAGGAGATTCCTTGGGTACATCTATCAAAATTTCCTTTGCAACTTTGATTTCATTTTCTGTGATGCCCTAGTGTCTAATCAGTATCCCCTGGTTATATTAACTGTCTATGCAGAGAGGGGTGCCCTCTGCCTCCTGCTCCTCTCTGAAATCCCAACCAGCACAGACTATGAAGAGTCAGAACCTATTTCCCTGGTGACAAGGGACAGGTAATTAATAGCTAAGACGGCTTTAATCAATGACATCAATGTTGGGTTCATTACAAATAATAAGTACTCTACATGTGATTTATGAAACCAGAGATTTCCTTTTGTTTTCTTGCCTAGGGCTACACGAGTAGCTGGGGAGGAACAGGAACACAATGGAGAGGCTGTCCTCTCCTGACTGTGCAGGAGCACTAGGGGAAAGGTCGTGCAAGCCAGGGTCAGGGAACGTCAAACGGCAGCTTTCCACAGCTGGGGCATCTGTCAGCAACTCCTCAGCAAGTCTTTTCGGGCTCAGTGTGAATTCCCTTCACCATTCTATTGGGGAACATTGCAACTGCACCTTCCCTTCTAAATTAATAGGGTTAGACATGTAATTGCTGAAGACACAGGAAGTCACAGAAAAGAAAAATGAGGTTTTTTGGGGGTTGTTTTGTTTTTTAAGAAAAAAAGATGTTCATCACATACCACTCTCCAGGTGTCTAAGGAAGGAAAAGGATTGCCGTTGGCACTATACAGCAGGCCCAGACAATGGGCAGGGGAGCATGTGGGTGCAGAGGCTCCCTCTCCCTGTGGGACCCCACCAGGCCCAACCAGGGGGTTGGGCAACCAGCAGGATTTGCTTTAGAGGGAGCTCAGCACACAGAGAGTGTGGGTAGTGCTCAGCCATTTAAATAAAAATTGTTCAGTAATTTTTACCTTTCTTAGAAGCTGTGGTGCTGTTCTATACAGGTCTAATTCATTACTACGCAATTGGCCCATGCTTTCCCATAACAAACCACCTTATGGATGCTACACCCATATTGCCCGTTGGTTTAGATGCTGGACATCTTCAATTCAGTTCATTACCTTTGGGAACCTCTCTTTGTAGACATGGTTCATCATAATTATTTCATGGTCACAGCAGGCGGGAGAACGTCCAGGGCTGTAAGCAAAGCAAATGACCCTTTGAAACTTGCCTCAGCATGAAATGAAAATAAGCTTTTTATTTATAAACAACTGGTTGGATCAAAGTACTATACAACCTTTGCAAGAAAAGAATATTAGGTAATAAACTACAAAATCAGTCATTAGTACACACATAAATACCCACAAACAGTGACATCCTGAACAGGATTCAAAAAGGAAGCTCTAGAAATGGAATGCCACGAAATAATGAGAGCTACAATATAAAGGATGTCAGAAACGTTCTTAAATTGAGATTATATTCTGTATGTAGAATGCATTTCTATTGTTCTGGAAACCAATTAATGAATTGCAATATAAAACAAAAGAAGATCGTTCCAAACAGCAACATCGAGGACACACTGAACAGTGCAATTTCACACTTTTTTCCGACACCTGCGCTCTGCCACGTGCCACTGAAGAGGTCTGACGGCCTTCTGCGGCACAGGTGTCGCCACTGAAATCCATTTTCTAGCCTTGCAAAGATCTCTCTGGGGGTGCTGAAGTCAGCATTACGTACAATATGAAACAGAGGCATGGAGCTGTTGTGTGCTCTTCTTCCTTTCAATAGCAGTTTCATGTTTCTTCTTAGTGTTACAGAGTTGGGCAACCTCAGTGAGGACAGTGTTTACCCTTCTGGGAGAATACAGGCTGTACTAGATACCCAAGTAACTCCTTTCATAAAAGCATAAAAGGGGCACCCATGTGGTAAAACACAATGTCCCTAAATGAATTCATAACATTGAACTTTTATTCCCTAACTCAAAATAACAACACGTTGCCAAATCATTCAATGTGGGTACATTAACTATCAGTTTATTACCCTAAATAATATCCCAGTCAGGGGCACCTGGCTGGCTCAGTCAGTAGAGCATGAGACTCTTGGGTGTGGGGTCATGAGTTTGAGCTTCATGTTTAGTAGAGAGTTTACTTAAAAAAAAAAAAAAAAAAATGTAGTACAAAGGGGAAAGGGGGAAAACCCTTATCAGTAAACTTTGATATTCAACTGAACACCTGACAAACTGTTTTTATAGTAAAATCTTCAACAGGAAAGTATACCAATTCTACAGCAGCAAGATTCATACTGTGGAGATGGACTGCCTTGATCATCCTGCAGAGAAGGACCTGCTGCCCCAGCAGCTGGGACTACAGAAGCCATCAGCCCTCGGTCCCTTCAAAGATGGCCTCAGCTGCAGTCACCTCACCCAGGCCAAGTTCTTCCCAGGGTACTGCACTCAGCAACTGAGGTAAGGATAAAAAGTAAGGGCCATTTGGCAGAGAGGGGTAACTCTAATGGTCATGCCATACCCAGAGTTCCCTGTGGAGTCAGCTGTGTGGCACCTAGAGTTCTTTCTGTTCAAGTCAGCTTGCTGGCCTTCCTCACATGGGATAAATCCTAAGCACCCCCTAATAAACATCCCAAACACAAATATGTTTTAGAATCTACATCCTAAACAAACAAACAAACAAATAAACAAACACAACTCCAAACAAAAATTTGTAAAACACATCAATCTATCTCTATATATTTCTGGCCCTACTCAAGGTCAAAATTGAAGGGATATATATTCCTAATAATTAATTCATAAGCTTGGAAAAAGTAAAAACTCATGAAGGGAAGAAAGATGAAAAATATAGATGAACTTTTATAATGTGGAATCTAAAGGAAAATCTTTTTTTTTTTTTTTTTGCTGTCCTTCCTTTTTAGCCAAGCTTACTCATCTTAAAATAAGAACACTAAGTGCTCCTGTACCACAGTTAGATTGACTTGAAATTTCCAATGCAAGAAGGTTTTACAGGAGGTCTCTTTAGTCCCTCGTGATTATTGCTACTATCCCAATTTACAAATTGAAAGAAATGCAAAGAAAAACAAAGGGCGGCCTGGATGGCTCAGTCATTAAGCATCTGCCTTTGGCTCAGGTCATGATCTCAGGGTCCTGGGATCTAGACCCGAATTGGGCTCCCTGCTCAGTGGGGATCCTGGTTCTCCCTCTCCCACTCCCCCTGCTTATGTTCTCCTCTTGCTGTGTCTCTGTCAAAAAAAATAAGTAATATCTTTTAAAAAAATAGGAACAAATAAAGAAAAACAGTAAGATGCCTTTCAGTGGTAATTACCAATATCATGTAGAGATTGGAAAAATCACACGATTTTTGGGGTAGTGCACAAATCAATTCACACATAGATGAAATAGAGGAACAAACTACTTCCCTCGAAATGGTTAAAAACAGATAATCCAATTAAGTGACACTTTTCAATCAGGTCCACCTACCTCAGACTTCGAGAACGGGGGCGCATAGGCGTGTTCCTGCATCTGTTTTCTGTGGCAATGCTTTCGGTAGTACAAAAATGTTTCGACAGGAAGTGCAATTCATCTGGCGTTGGTTGGTAGGGTAACTGATGCAGCTTCTCCTGGGAGGAAGAGGAGGACTACAACAAACCACAGGGAGGTTAGGGGACCGTGTGAGAAAGTGAATTCAAATTCAAGTGAATTCACAATCAAAGCAGTGAACCTGGGTGACATCACCATTTTATAGTTTCCCTTTCACATTATAATTACAGTAATTAGTGTCCAAACGTATACCCTTACTGCTTTCTCTGTGAGGTCAAAATGCCTTCCATATTTCATCTCATTTGTCTACTTGACCATTTCCCAAAAGATAGTTTCCTCCTCTCTTGCAGAAAACCCAGGCTCTGAAAATGGGGAGGACTTGTTCAAAGCCAAGGCAAGAAAGTGATACCTGGACAATCTGGGTGCATGAAATGACAGATTAGTTCTCAACTGAGTATGGTACCCTTGCTTGGACCACTGCTCACAATTAAATACAGTGGCTTTCCGGTGAGTAACATAAAATGACTTTTATGATGTGTGATTATAAATAACGTAATGAGATCTTCCTTTACAAGGCATGCTGTCTATAGATACATTGATATGTGCCTTGGGTGAAAAGGGGAAGAGATGAAGATCCTTTTCTCACTAATGCCATTGTTTTAAAATTTGGAATTTTTTTTCTTCCTTTATTCCTTTGGCTAAGACTTCCTCTTCTCCCTCTCTTTCTCTCTCTCTCTTTCTCTTTTTATTAACATATATTATTTGCTTCAGAAGTACAGGTCTGTGATTCATCAGTCTTCCACAATTCACAGCACTCACCATAGCACATATCCCCTCCCCTCTTTTCCTTTGTTAAAGCAGCTGCAGTGGTGTTTTTTTTTTAATTTCTTGCGTATAGATTTGCTTTCTGAAAACTGTCACTTCATATTTAGAGAAAGGTAACACAGAAAAAATGAGTAACTAAATAACACTGTTTTTAATCAATCTGAGAAATAGACCTATAAAGCAAACAGACTTTTCTTTTTGTTTTTACTGGGAGGTAAACTCTATAAGCAATTCTAACAAAAGAGACTGAGAAATTTTTGAGCAAGAGAAACATGATTAGAATAAGCAAATTTGTAAAGTTAACACTCATCCGAAATCTCCGTTTTAACAGTTTTTTTTTAAAGCTGTCATTAGTTCAACAATAAATGCACTTCATAAACACTGAAGCATCACAATGCAGTAACACTAGAAATTAATGACTAAAGCTTAAAAATACCCTCACACCTTGAAATTATAAAACACCTTATAAGTCCACACAGAGACAAAGAGGAATTTTTATAATGTAATGAGATTGTTTTATAAGCCATAAAAATGAAAACACCACTGGAAAAACTTATGAGTTAAACCAAGTCTCTATTCAGAAGAGTATAAGCACAGCCTTAAACACTTTTTGCTGGGGAAAAAAAACAACAACAAATAAAACACAATCTAAGTCAACTCCAGCAATCAGGAAAAGAATAATAAAATCACCGTAAGCAGGAAAGAAGCCTTAATGATCAAAGTGAAGATAAGGAAATTAGCTAATAAAAAAATGTAAGTAAGAATCTGTACGTAGGTCTCAGAGGAAAATCAATGTCCACAGTCCTGTATCCAGGACTGCGAAACTCTAAAACCCTGAAGTTTATTCCTAAGACTATCGGAATCCCTTCTGATGGCCTAGCATCAACTGAGCTCATGGAAAGCTATTTAAAATATGTATTCAATCCACTTAGTGGGAATGTTGATTCAGGCTTCTGTAGAAATATTGATATATTTGACTGTGAGCCGCTGGCCCAGGTACCGCTGGGCTGTCAGGGAAAGTACAGGGATCCCGTTACCTTTCTAAAATATGAAAATTCATTCCCAAACACACTGGGCTCTAGAGTTTCACGTAAAGTATCAGAGGCCTGCAGTGACATGGAAATGACAGCGAGCGACTTCGAAGGGTAAGTTCCCTCTCTGGAAGGAAGGAGCAGAAGGGGACTGGGGTGGGGGCAGCGTTTTACTTGTACCTTTAACATTTACTAAACAAAATAACAATTTATTTTAAAAAACAGCCCTAGCAAATGTAACAAAATGTTAGCAAGTGTGGAAGATTCTGTGGTGCTACCACATATACAGCCACAGAACAAAACTGCCTAAGGAATGTGCCCCAGGTTTAGGGATAGGGAATAAGGCAAAATGAATGGTGCAGTGGTGCTAAATGTTCCAACCTTAACACTAGTAAAGAAGTGAGGAGGCAAGGACTCCTCTGGGGAGAGAGACTCCTTCATCTCAGTTGGAACAAGCAAGGTACAAATGGGAGGAGGGTGATAACCTATTCAAGGGACAAAGGATGGGTTCATGGCATTGGGGACAACTGTAGGCCAGGAAAATGGGGCCCCAAAAGGGAAATGATATTGGACAATCGAAAAATCCAAGGTGAGGGTTTTGCAAAGATCAGGAACTCACTCAGTGGAGAACTTTCGAAGCCAGTGAGGGACAAGACAGCAGAGGTGCAGGCTTGCCCCAAGACCGCACACCATACTTCAAACCACCTCCACTGGTCAAAGGCATCCTGGGAGTCCCACTTGGAGGAGAGCTTCAGTAATTGGTCTGGGAGTTTCTGATAAACTGTGTCTGATTACTTTACACTTCTAGCATATTCTCTATGTGTGGTGTCAGGTCTCCTCACCCAAATGGTCTGCACATGACTTTTGATAGCATTATAAATCAAACCCACATTCATAGAGTAGAGAGTTACGTAAAAAAGTTGTACAAGACTTTCCCAAAACTGTTCTGAATAATGATATCATTTAATCTCTCCAGATAACCGTTTTGCAACAGACAATACTCATATGAATGCATAATTTCCTACTTCTTATTAAATGTAGTATCATTTTATAGTCATACCTCACATATGTATAGGTATTTATATTCTTATTTCCATTTCCTCAGCAGAAAATAATTAACCTGTTAAGAAATATGGGGGACTGTCCTCCTCCTGCTGCAGTTCTGTATTACTTATTTTGAAATTAAAAATTATGACTGCAATATTATCTTGGAAAAGTTCCCCACTGATTAATTTTAATGGAAAAATCTGGAGTTGAAAGAAGTTGCAAAACCAAATATTTTCCTATGACCAAATCTTTTCAATGTTAGAATTCAGCATTTTTAACACTTGCCAATGGTACAGTTGCCATATATCCAAAGGATAAAGATGTGATGTTTACATTTCAATAATAGCAATGCTGGAATTCAGCAAACAACACAATTACCTGCCAAACTTAAGTGGTATGTTCCAAGTGTTTGTCATTTTGTGTTCTGTATGTTTACTTTTAAAAAATAACTGAAATGCATTTTGATTGGCCTCGTGACTAACAGTTAACCCACAAAATGAAAACTGGCGAGTGTCTCAGATAAGATTTAGAAAAGAAGAAAATGAGGTGAGTCTGGCTGGCTTAGTCAGTGGAACATGTGACTCTTGGTTTCAGGATCATGAGTTCAAGCTCCACAGTGGACATAGTGATGAACTTAAAAATAAAATATATCTTTTTAAAAAAGAAAGAAAAAAAGAAAATGTAACTACTAAGCAGTTTTGGGCAAATTTTGCCCCACTATGTAAAGGACAAGAACCCCAAAACCCTGAGAGAAATGAAAAGTAGCTTTTCAAATTTTCACGCATTATATTTATCAACAATCAATAGGGAGAATAGATAACTGAACTTTTTATATGTGGAGCACCTACACTTCACACACTTAACAGTTCTTTGCATCTTTTGGCACAAAGTAATTTGAAAGCTAAAATTTTAGAGGCGCCTGGATGGCTCAGTTGGTTAAGTGTCTGCCTTTAGCTCCGGTCATGATCCCAGGGTCCTGGGATGGAGCCCTGCATTGGCTCCCTGCTCGGTGCGGAGTCCGCTTCTGCCTGCCACTCTGCCTGCTTGTGCTCTCCTTCTCTCTCTCCTCCTATCAGATAAATAAATAAAATCTTGAAAGAAAATTTTATTTTGAAGGAAAACATAGGAACATGAGGTCAACAATTTTATGTACCATCTTCTTTAATAAACATTAAAGAGAAAACCTAGAAGCTATCTTAACGCTGGTCAGCAGCTGTCAGTTAGAAACACAGCAAATGTGTGTGCGTGTGTGACTGAATGCGGTCTCATGGGGCTTCTTCCTTAGACACATATGGAAGTCAAGGATGGTGGTAATTCATTGTGCCAGATGGCCAGGTCATGTTTATTAATTAAAATATTTATTTTAAGAAATACCGTGTAAATTCCTTAAAAAGAGCCAAGAGCCTGGAGTCTAGACCTGACTGTATCTTTGAGAAAAGAAGGGGTTGGTCAAAGCCCCTCAGTGTGTCGTTCCCTGTGTCTTACATTTCTGATAAATAAAAGGAAGAGAACGGTAGCAATTGCACAACACAGTGTGTTGCTGGGGTTAAACAAGACTACTATGGCGTACTGGAAGTAGTCAGGCTAATGTCTAGCACATAATAAATATTTCTATACTGGCTTTTAAAATTATTTGTACCAAATGAGGTCTGATTGTACCATATGAGAGACTGGCTTTTTTAAGTGATGTATGATTTAATAGTTACAGATGGAAAGATCTTGTGCTCTCGCTTATTTTTCTCGCAACGGTCAAATTACTGTATATATACGACACTAAAATTTGACTGAAGGGCGAAGTTAGGTCATAGAGCTGAAATGAACAAGAATCTGGAGACAAAGACTCCTCTGAAAGTCTGTAGAAGAACTATACTCAAATTTCAGAAAGTTACCCTTGCTTTTCTTTTCATTCAGTTTTAGCATCTATTTTCACACTGGAGTTACCCACATTTTCAACATCTAAAATCAACAAATGACCAGTAATGACTCTGGACACAGCAGCCCAGGGTGGCTTCACTGTTTTTTAGTGACAGTTTTATCCACTGAAACCATCCATGAGTCTGAAGCATCCTCTCCAGGTGCGAGGTTTCTGCGTCATTGAAATGACTCAAGGCTGTCAGGACGCTTCACCAAAATTATCGAACTGGACAATAAATTCACATACCATACTAAATGGAATAGAAGATAAGAAAATAAATTACCTCTCCTCAATAAAATACCAGAGAGATGGTAAAAAATAATCCAATGAATTTTAGCAAGGCAATATTAAAGTGCTCCAGAAAATTCACATTATATTGCATCTGGAATTCTGGAAACACATAATGTAAGGCAGCAATGATACCAGTTAGTTTATAAACAATGATAGTGTCCTTTCTTTTTCCTAAAAAAGCATTTATTTGAGAGAGAGAGGGAGCAAGGTAGTGGGGAAGGGGGTGGAGTGGGCGGAAGGAGAAAGAGAATCTCCAGCAGACTCCCTGCTGAGTGAGGAGCCTGCTGCGGGGCTGGATCCCACAGCTCTGAGATCCTGAGATCTTGACCTGAGCCGAAATCAAGAGTTGGACGCTTAACCTAGAGGGCCGTCCAGGTGCCCCAGCTGTAATGTCTTTTCAATATAAGTACGTGCTGAATGTACTTGCTTAGCACAGAGCTGGGGCCTGTGAAAAACCAGCAGCACCAGCCCAGTGAAACAATGGATGAATAATCCTACACAATAAACCACAGACTTTCCCAAAATGAAGATGGAAATGGACCAGAAGGAAATCTAAAATCATCAGGTCCACATTTCTGGCTTGTCCAAGGGCATTCGGACCATTCCATTAGGTATGTATTGAACGCCTACAACAGACCTGGGGTTTCTAAATGACCTCCAGCTTCCAAAGCTCTGCAGAGACAGATAACCCACAACACCACTAATTTAAACTGAGAAAGCATCTATCTAAACTTACTGAATTGTTTCCATTCGTCGCTAGAGCTCGTGTTGAAATGTTACGGTTTGGGGCAAGAGCATCCTTCTTTCTTTATCCTATTTCCACGGTTTCATTTTGTCTCTTTGTCTTAACTTACTACGAAATTCTTTTAATCTCTCCTTAAAGAAATGTCTTACCTAGGAGGTACAGATTTAAGGCTTGCCATTTTTTTTTTTAATTTGAAGGAAAAAACAAAGAAACAAAACAGCAAAAACAAACAAACAAAAAATCCCTGCATCTAAGCCACACAAGAGGAAAAAAAAAGACCCAGGCCATCAAAGTTTAATGGCGTTTTCAGTACTGATATCACTGGTGTGGAACCAAAGCAATAAAACCAGATTGCATTTTCCCCCTCCACCCCCCCCCCCCAAACTACACCAAATGGTATTAAAACAAAAGCTCCCAATCTCCTCCAAACTTGTGATCCTGGGACTTAACTCAATTTATGCACCATTGTTTAAAAGCTTGCAGCAAAGAGTATGTCCTTTTTACATCTGTCAGTCCCTCATGTGATGAGGAACCTATTCAGAGTGACAGACATGCCAAATTTATCTCCTCCTTCCTACCAGGAAACACCCAGAGAAGACACGTGCTGTGCCAGAGAGGAGAACAGTTCAGTACTTACAGAGACTGTGGAGCTGGGCGTGTTTGTCCCATAGCCCGAGGAGGGGAGAGAAGCCAAGGACCATCGGCGTCCATCAGTCCTATTGAGAGAGGGAGATTAGCTTTGGCCAACGCTCGAACACTGTTACAGGGGGGCCCCAGGGAAACCGAGCATTTTTAGTCAAACAAATGATACAAATACGGTCAGTGAAGATGTGGAAATGTTCAGCACGGGCCAGAGTAAACAAACATTATACAGCAGGTTGACTTTTATTTAAACTGAATCGATATAGCCAAACAAGTAGAAAGTGAATGGGTTGATCCATATTATTGATCTCTCACTAACACACTTTGACAAAATGAATACTGGGGATAATTACAATGGTCAGACTCAGCAGATTCAAATGAATAAAAACAGAAAGGGAGGAGGAAAAAATACTTGTGTCTGGAGGCTGATCACTGAGGTCACGAGTCTCTGGAAGGGCCTGAATTCCAGCAAGGTCTAAGAGCCTGTGGGGAATTTGATGACATCCTAAAAACTCTCCACTTATTTTCAAGGGAACTGTCTTCCTCCTCACACCTAGGGAGGGGATTAGTGGGGCCCAGGGCTGTTTCAAGTCTTAAGTAGCAAAAAAACTTTCACACTAAAATAGTGACTGACCTTACGGTCAGAATCTCTAAGACTTACTGTCTTCTGACAGGACCTGGCTTCAAGTGTTACAACAAAAGTCTCTTGCAGAGAGTTGTGAGTAGGTAGCCCCGCTCTGGCCCAGGACAGCAGGGGCAGAAAGAAAATTCTCCACTAGTCACAGAACCTAATGAGAAGAGTACCAGTGTCTGCTCCAGTCATAGGGGCAAAACTGTCAGGAGTCCTTGAAGAGAGCGATTTTCTCGCCAAATGGTCAAAGGGTAGCTTCCAGGGTAGATTCTGGTTATGAGTTAGGGTCTTTACAAGGGTCTCAGATGACTGAATGAAATAATAGAGATACTGTTGCAGGGAACAGAAAGCAAACCTTCTGAACTCTCGGGTGTTACAGAGTCATTATTATTTATCCTGTTTTAAGTAAGACTATGATTTCAACATCATATACCCCTGTGAAAACAAATAGATGTGCATTTGCCAAGGGAAAAACAGGAAAAACACACATTATAAAGGCCTATACTGCATTCTTTAGATGTAGTCTATCCTATATAGGCTTCTTATAATTTACGACTGTACTCATTTACTATGCGAGAGGTAAGAGGGGGCCAAATTTACCACAGACACATTCACAGGAAGTTGAGGTCAGGGGATTCAACAGCATTAGACTTGAATTTGAGAAATGTCACAATCAGATGTTTATGTAAAAAAAACTGATATTTGAGACTAAATTACGTCAAGGGAAAATATAATCACAGACTACCTTGGATGTTGTCTCCAATAAATGCAAATGGTCCACAAAGACAAAATGGAGAAATTCAAGTGGACAAATCACAGAAATACTACAATGTTAAAATTTGAGTAAAATTTACCTGTCATTTCTGTGACCATGATTGGAGTACAATTGGATCAAGTTTGTTTTTTTAAAAAAGAAGCAAAACAAAATATTTGTAAATATGCCAGAGATAAGGAACGGGAATAATTAAGTCATATGTTCTTTAAAAATATTTTTAAGCAATTAAAAATGTTAAAGATTTATGGATAAAATAGTTATAAGAACATGTTTCTAAAGACATCAATTAACTGGACACAGGTTAGTTTTATTTTATTTGGCTACTTACTGAAGACTTAAAAATCCATGCTGTACTTTACATTTTAAACACCTCCAATTTTTAGAAGTAAAAAAAAAAAAAGGGTGGAGGATATGATTTTTAAAAGGATTATTCAGTCCATTTAATAGCAATTATCAGAAACTAGTCTCTGGAAAGAACGCAGGCACGATTTCCCCCATTGTGACTTTGTTTTGTGATTCATTAACTCTCCTTTCCCTCAGGTATCAATGAATATATTTCACATGAATGAACAATTCCAAGGAAAGACACATTCTTATTAGTTTTGAAACATAAATTACATTTGCTTACTCTGGAAAACACCCAACTAAAAGATGTTTAAACAAGAAAGTGCAGCCATGGACCAGAAATAATTTATGTCTCATGAAGTTCCCCAAGTTCTTGGTGTCTATTTACTCAAACGGAGCACAAAGGACCATTGCATTTTCATTACCATGACGACCGCATATCAGAAGTTATTTTACATGCTATATACTGTACTTAAGAGAGAGCATGCCCTTTTTTTCAAGAAAGCTGTCACACAAGTGCAATTTAGATCTTGCTAACAATGTTGTCTTTTCTTTGCAGAAGCTACCAATAAAATATTACTGGAAGACAGCCTACATTGCAGCCAAAGCAATAAGGCTTTCCTGAAGTGATTTTTTTTGGGGGGTGGGGTGGGGTGGAAATCTCTGTGTTAAACTAAGTGAGAAGGAACGAAGAGAAAAACATCTGATGGGAACATAGAATACAAAAGACTTTGCAAAAAACATCATTTCAACACTACTGAAAAAAAATCATATTAATACTGTATATAACAAAGGAAAAGTGGAAAGTCCCAGTATCAACCTGAGTCTTATAATTGTAGAAAGAGCAAGAAGATTGATTTGTTTACCAGTCACCTGGTATGACATCTTTTATATTTTGATTGATACTGGAATAAGGTGAACTATGCCAGGTGCTCAACCAGTGTCCAATGACCTGAACCCAGCAGCTAAGTCTGTTCTAGTAATTTGCTTGTGGAAATATATTCTGAGATTTACCCTGGTAAGGAACAATGAGGCACTAGGAAACACCCATGGCATGCAGTCAGGGCTCTGTGTTTCCAATGTAAGTAAAAGCAGTATGTAATGGGTCAACTCCATCAACTTTTGGGAATGGTAGAGCAATGTTATTGCCTCCATCTTAAGCCAAAGAAAAAAACGTTAATTCTGTTATCAGACTGTAAATCTGTATCACAGTTCTTAGGAAAGAATATATATGCTTCTTTGCTCCTGATGAAACTTATTATGCTATAACGCTCATTTTCATCCTTTTTAACTCATTAGTAAAAAATTAGCTTGATAATTTTACTCTTACGGATGTATTAGATAGCAAGTGAGTGCCATCCTATTTTCCAGTCTGAAATTAAACTATTCCATTACAGGGGATGTCTAGTGGGGGGCGTATTATCACATACTGGTATATGTAAGGTATATGTTTATATACACACACACACACACACACAGACACCCCACACATAATGGTATAAGTAAGATAAGAAAACATTAATAAGCCTGATCTTTATCCCTTCACTCAAGAATAATTTTAAAAACAGGGCAATCTCTTCTCTGTTGGACTAAATACACAAAATAAAAACATGCGAGAGTCTCAGAATGATATTACTTCTTAAAGTCTCAAAAATGCACACCGGAATGGAATGGAATGGAGACCCATGAGTGGTCTTTCCTGAATAAAAATGAACTTTACAAAGGAGGAGAGAGACATCAGATGTTAAATAAAAACACATCAATTTTAGTTTTTATAAGCAAATGCAGGGTTCTGTTTACTTGAATAAAAGTTTAAAAAGATGATCACTCATGCCCCAATCTAAATTAATATTTTTTGAAGAGTGTGGAGGGAGTTCCATCTGGAAATTCATGCAAAATGAACTACAGGTCTCCTGTGATAATCTTCTGTCATGGTTTCTGGTTTATTTGTCAAAAATTAACATGCCTGGGGGTTGTGTACCTTTTTAAATAGCAGGGAAACCAGATTCATCTGTCCTCCAGTCACCCACTTAATTATCAGATTCTCTTCATTTTTATAAATCTGGCAGGATTAAGAGACTATGATTTCTGTCATGTTTAAACGCACACTATAATGAGATTTGCATTTTTCTTATTACTTAAAGTAATTAAACACATTCTTTTAAAGACTATGGTGGGTTCTTGTTCATCCATTTTTGTAAGATTTTCATTTCCACTTAGATGAGTAGCACTATCATGAATTAATATCTACTGGGTGAACATAGGCTTTGTGGGACCAGTAATTTTCACCTTTTCTTTATAGTGCTTAGAACAAGTTCCTAAAAGAAGAGAAGTTGAACTGGGGAAAAAGTCAGGGTGGGGGTCTCAAGCTCCTTAGAGAGCCTGTCTTATGGTTCTGGTGTCCTGCCCATGATGGAGAATAGGTACTTTCCACACACAGGCACCTGCCATATGGTGGGGGATGTGTAATACTTACAAGGGATATCAGTTACAGAGAATTTGGGAAATAGTGCCAACAGGTCCTCTTCTTTGGATATAGTAATGTAAGTACGTTATGTGCTGACCAATGGCAGTGGGCTCACTGCAGGTTTCGCTAGTCAGGAACACGTGTTAAAACAAATCTGTTTTTTTTTTTTAAACCTACACATGTGTCTTTATTAAGTGCTATGTTAACCCACTTCCTGGGTGGAAGTGCCTGAGGAAAATGAGCAAGTATGCTGGACATGTCAACCATAAATGAATTCAACCTGAATATTCAGCGACCCAGCTGATGAAGGTCGGTTGTTTTCTGTTTTTCCCGGAGCAGGAGGGGCGAGGGTGTATGAGAGGGGTGACAGAACCCAGGAGGGTGAAGGTTGGAATCAGACAGGGAGATGTACACTGATCCCACAAATAGAACACAGAAAATGTAGCTGTGTAGACTCCTCTCACTTGGAGAAGTCACAGAAGAAGATCCAGAACCTGTAGGATTTCACGTTATGGCACAGGCCTATGATCCTCCTAATTCACAACAAGACTTCCTTGTGGCTCAATGACCCAGATAGAACACATGTATCTTCAGCGCTTGGTATCAAATTCTAACTAAGATATGAACAGAAAACATTAACTATCCTATAGTCCATGCGTGGCTTTATCTCAAAGGGATCACAAATTGGTGGCTTCGTGCTCTCAAGTAAAGATGCATCTTAGAGTTCATACCCTCTGATCTCAAGAAGGTGATTTAAAAAAGAAAAAGTATTTCAATAACAACAATAACAGTTGTATCAGGACACAGAGATGAGTCAAGTCCTTGTAACATAAGTTTGGGTAGTTCCGTAAAAATCTGCTAAACCTCAAGCATGTACAAGGCAATGCTTGTACACATACACACAAACACATACACACCCCCAACACATAATGGTATCAGTAAGATAAGAAAACATTAATAAGCCTGATCTTTATCCCTTCAGTCAAGAATAATTTAAAAAACAGGGCAATCTCTTCCCTGTTGGACTAAATCTACAAAATAACAATAGGTGAGAGTCTTACATGTTAAGAGAGAAAAAAGGAAACCATCACCTCTCGCCCTCACTGGGAGCCCAGCGTCTGTGTGGGACCAAGAGAGGTACATGGAACTCTAACCTGAGTCAGAAATCATTATTAAACCGTTAAAGCATGAGTGTTTTCAACAAAGTTGGGTGGCGGTGTGAAGCTATCTTTGGCCAGGGAGCTTCAGAGGCCATATATAATACGCGGGATCTCATAGGCAGAAGGCAGGGGAACAAGGCGGGAATGAGGAAGAGGGAATTCAGGAGACGCGCTTCTCGACATAACACTTTACTGTTTGACCCA
Source organism: Mustela putorius furo (assembly GCF_011764305.1). NCBI lineage: Eukaryota > Metazoa > Chordata > Mammalia > Carnivora > Mustelidae > Mustela > Mustela putorius. The sequence continues at coordinate 3,737,651 of NW_025421294.1, forward strand.
CAGAAAGTCCTCACCTCCGTGCAAATGAGAAATGGGCTGAGGCACTGGGGGAGAAATTTCTTGGACTATCTTGAGGGCTGTTTCCTGTAAAGAGAAAGAGGGAAAAAAAATCACAACATGATTTTATTTTTGTAACATTATCCACATCCAGGATCGTCTTCTTTCTAGTAATACGTTTCTGTACATTCTCATCCCACATTCCTCTCTTCAAAAATGCTTCAGTTTTCCTTGGAGTGGGGGATGGGAGTGGGGGGGGGGAGGGAGAGTGAGGGAAAGGCCTTGAGTCCCAGCACAGTGTTCTGAGGGTGCAAGATATATGAACAAGCACATCCATCCATCACCAAGCAGCAGTCTCCCAGGGGTTAATAACCTAAACATTTCCGTCCTAAAGAATAATGTATATATAAATGTCTTGCTTCTCAGTCTTCCAGATGTTAACATCTGAAGCGACAGGACAGTTGTGGAGGCCTATGCTTCACCTGGTGGTGGGGATGGGGCTTTCTATTTTGGGAAGCAGCCTCAGGATTTTTTATTTACGGAAACCAAGTACTCAAAAATAAATCCCTGTAAATCCATGTTTTAAAAGCAGAAATGTCAGTATGCATCACAAAATACTGGGAAGAACCCAGTCATTTGGACCTATTTCTCCAATGACCCAGATCTAGCCCCTAAAGCTATTTTCTTCAACACCGCCCCCCAACCCCAGTTCGAAGCATCTGGGCTGTGACTGGCCAGGCAGACGTTCAAAGCCACTACCCCACAAAGGCTTTTTTTTTCTCAGAGAGTGTTTTCCTTGCATCCCACGGAGGCGGGTGAGCACAGACCGCTCGCTGCAAAGAGCACAGCTCCTTGGGGGCTTGTTACTTCCTCCATCAGAACACCCAACCTGCTGCTGGTCATTGAGAATGCGTGGTAGGCAGCTGGTGAGGGACAGCTCAGGACAGCCCAGACCACCCGGCTTCCCTCCGCGTGTTTAATTAGATTGGCAGAATTATCTGAGGACCGGAGGGAACTGTATGTAGCTGGTTTAAAGGAGGAGGTGAGGAAAGGTTGCAGGCTAGCCTTATACTGTCTTGAAACATGGAGAATAAATCAGGAAGCTGTGTTTAATCCCTACCAGCCAGCCAGTTCCCACATTACTGATTTCAGAAATGGAAGTGACAACTGTGGCAAGGTGTGAGGAATACAAGACTGCAGTACCTAGCTGCAAACAATGCATCGCCTGCGTGCAAATAAGAAGAGACCAACCCATTAGTGTTACCTTGAGGACTTCTGGGCTGGTTACATCTGTACTGAAATTTTTCGATTAACTTAAGGTTGCAAATTTTATAGAGATGTTGTCAACGGATGCCATTAACTTTATGACAGACAGCACAATTAAAGCCATTTGACTAGGAAGCACTGAAAAGCCTGTTTCTTTATGGACAGAGACTCTAGAAGAACTTTTCTCTCTTTTGTAATGAAATTTATCATGTCTCTGCATCTGTTGTTCCTTGGGCCCCTGGAGAAATGGATTCTGCTTTTGCTATCCAGTAATCCAGGACTCTTTTTGTCCATCTATCTACACGGCTAAAGTAAGTTCCATCAACTTTTCCCAATAGCCTTCGTTCCCACCACCCTGTCTTTTCCCATCTTAGCTTATATATTATTCTTTGTAGCCTTAAAAGATCTTGAAAAATTCAAGATAGCTAAAAATTCTTGATTCTGAAAGGGAGATGAATCTAATGCCAGAAATCTTAGTGTGGATTTTGTTTATTTGGAAAAAGAGTTCACTTTGCTCACATCCCATATAGAGCAAACTACCAGTAAGTTATCAGGAAAAACAGAAGAATTGATTGTTGGAAGCCAAGGTATGATCAGTTTAGTAATTCCTGCTACCGAATTCACTAAGAGTAAATAATAAGATCCATGAAACTTAATACCAAACTCTTAGCTCCAGGTTCTTTTAGAAAGTGAACACTGTATCTGGAGATTATGATGAGATCAACTAGAACTAGAGAGAGCTTACTGCCTATTTTCAACACTCTGAAGAAGGGAGAAACAGGAGTTAACTTAAAACCCTTTTCACGTTTAGAGATTTTAATGACTGGTCCCCAGGAAGCCATGTAACATCTTATAATACATGGCAACTGATCCCTTTGAAGATGAACAGGCTGAGACAAAGATATATAGAGGTAGGTTAATTTAACTCTGCTCTTAATGAAAACAAAACAAAACAAAACAAAAAAACCAACGCTACCATAACCATTTCTAATCTTTGGGTTTTTGCCTCTCCATTTCACGCTAATTTTCTAAGCCCATCGATTGAAAATGTTTCTCATCCACCCCCACATTGCTATAGAATCAAACCCAAATTCCCACATTTTTAACTTCAAGACTACAGGGCCATCTGCATAATCTTGTTCCTAACAGATCTTTCTTCCTGTTTCATGGCAGCTCTAAAGCCAGGTTTAAATGCCAATGTGTGCACACATGCACACCCCTCCCCACTTCCCTGCCTATCACAAAGGTTCTTAAATGGAGTGGGATATTAGAGAAAATGATGGTGGCCTGAACTAGAATACCTGATAATTCATTACAGATAAGAGATTACAGCTTAACCTGAGGACAGCTGGGCAAGCTCAACAGAAGAATGGAAAAACCTCAGGAAGGGGACAGAAACCACCCAAAAAGAGCAGGATGATACAGTAGGGATAGACACTCTGGCAGCAGGAGATCCAGACTGGTATAGCCAATGAGCTGTGAGCTATGTTTACTGGTATTAACCAGGGTAGGGCCTTACGAGACATCAGCAGGCAAGAGAGAGACGCTAGAGATTTTAATCTGGCATGAACGTGTTGGGTGGACAGGTGAGTGGCCAAAGAAGGGAAGTTTAGGAGCGTAGATTAGGACATGGAAGGCCAACAGAAAAAACATCTTTGTGAGCAAACCAAGCATAATTAGTGATGCAGTAGAAATGAAGTGATGAAAATATTCTAGGTTACCAGCGACCCACATTTGGAAATTTTGAGAGAGAAGAAGTGGAGTGGTTGTGATAGGACAGGAAAAGGGTGGATGAGTCTGTAGATTTTTGTGTTATTACAGAATATTCCTCCATCTTCCTTCGGGAGAGGTAAAAAGATTAGGAGATTAGATGGGTGGGAGTTAATCTTCGTTTCTGTTTTTGTTGTGTTTTGATTTTAGAGAGGATAGGACAGAGCGAGAGTGAGAGCAACAGCGAGCGAGTGAGCGAGAGAGAGAGACAGACAGACAGACAGACGAGAGAGAGAGAGAATCTTAAGCAGGCTCCACATCCAGCAGGACCCAGGACCCTTGAGATCATGATCTAAGCAGAAATCAAGAGTCAGACGCTTAACCACCAAAGACACCCGGGCACTGCTGGGAGTTAATCTTTGAAGTCTGTGATCTTATTTGAAAGAAAAATTGATTTCTATGTTACCTACTCAGTCTCTGAGGCCTGGGGGACATACTTTTGTTATACAGTGAAGAAAATACCACTCATTTAGAACAGATTAAATTATATATGTATTCTTAAGAAATGAGGACCAGGCTGCTGTGGACATGCCCAGCAAGCCTCCAGGATGAGAAAGCAAGACGGACTGAAACCAGAGTCCTATACATGACCTTCACTCCTCACAGCACTGCTCTCTGAATTCATCCACCCATCTGCAAAGCAATACCTGAGAGGCTTTCCAATGAAAACTGGTGCCAGTTAATTCTCTGCCCATATGTGCAGCCCTTGCTTATAACTCAAATCCTGCTGCTCCCAGGGATTTGCTGGCTCTTGGATCTTTGAGTGCTAGGACACTTCATAGACCGCTGTTATCACTGCTGATGTTTTTGACCTGGTAAAGCAAACCTTAGCAGTGGTCAGGCATTTGGTAGGTAATTAATGCTAGGGTCCCGGGGGTGGGGTGGGGGGAGGACTAGCACAGCCAGTATACAAGCAGTATAACAAAATGGGACTTTACCTCATGGCTCTGCACAGGGTGCCTCATTTTCAAGGCAGTTATGGTTTAGAAAGTGATTTCCAGATTAATTAAATTGTTTGATTGCTTTGTAATTAGGTTGGAGAAGTCCTGTGTCTTTACCGCAGAGAAACAAGCTGCAAATCTTTTTAAAAGGCATATGCTGTACCCACCACAGATTATTAATGTGCTTTTAATAGCTGTCTGTTCACAAAATGATAGTTTCTGGTTGCCTTGATTTTTCTATCTGGACTGAGGGAATCCAAGAAATAATGATAATTGCCGTCTGAAACTCCTGGTGGATCAAAGAGTAAGCCCCCCATTTGAATCCTTGTTGTCATTACTTGATGATCAGCTTAAATGACTTGTGGCGTTTTACGCTGTAACAATCAATACCATGGTTCCTGTCGCTTTGTAGGAGACTCTGAGTAACATACTGCCATTGCTGTAGAGTGTAAGACCAAACCTGCAAGTATCAAACCTAGCATCTCCTTCCAAGATGAATTTCAGCAGATAAGATGGGCACGGGAACAGTTAGGCAGGAACCTCAGGCTGAGTGAGCTTGCAAAGACAGTAGTTCCCAACACCTGACCCTTTTGACTCTAGCCTAACAGACCGAGCTAATACAAGAAAAGTTAAGTCTTCCTCTCACTTAGACAGCTGTCTCAGCAACTGGCTCCTCTCCAGATATGATTGTGGAATATTAATTAAAGCTGGGCAGCTGTTTAGAGTCTAAGTGGACACAGAAAAACCTTGCTTGGCCTTCTGTGGAATTGTCTCTGGGTAGTCTGTGAGGGGTCTAGAGCAAGCCAATGAGTAGAAGTAGACTCATCTGCCTGGTTTTCAAGTAAATACAAGATTGCAGACAATGAACCAAAACTGTCATAAAATCTCGGTTCTCTGAACTTGTTTTGGTTTCCCCTGTCCCTCATTGCTTACTGATCGATCCTTCCAGAAGCTAAGACCACTACTATCATTTGATTCATTCATTCAACAAATATGTATCAATCCTCCACACCATGTAGAGGGCAATAAGATTTGACTTACATTTTAGAAAGATCCATCTGGTGTTCTGTGGCCTATGGGCTATAAGCAGGTGTGAGCAGAAGCAGGGAGATCGGTTAGGAGGCTACGAGCTCAGACAAGCTAAGGAATGATACTCTGGGTGGGGTGACTTAAGATCTCAGGTGCTTTCTGGCACTAGAACAAATAGGACTGGCTGAAAACTGGACTGAGTGGAATGATAAGGGAAACAGAAGAAACCAAGAGGACTCCTAGATTCTAAGACTAAGCCAGTGAGTAAGATGGTAGCATTAACTGAGACAGGAAAGACCAAGGGGAGGATAGGGTTTGAAAGTGTGAGACAGGGCGCCTGGGTGGCTCAGTGGGTTAAAGCCGCTGCCTTCGGCTCAGGTCATGATCCCAGGGTCCTGGGATCGAGCCCCACATCGGGCTCTCTGCTCAGCAGGGAGCCTGCTTCTTCCTCTCTCTCTGCCTGCCTCTCTGCCTACTTGTGATCTCTGCCTGTCAAATAAATAAATAAAATCTTTAAAAAAAAAAAAAAAGTGTGAGACAGAACTAAGAACATAACTCCATTATCTGAGTGGGTATTAGGCTCTTTCACTTACAGAGACACCACATCAAATAATTTCAAATATATCAAAATGTACTCATATGCAATTATATATAACAATGTTATACTTAGTTGCAGTTCTCATGTAACATTTATATTAATTATGTAAAAATTCTGTTATATAAAAATTCTGTTATAGTTGTTACTGTACTTGAGAGCAGGTAACATTTTTCTGCTCACATTTTTAAATGCCTAACAGACTGAATAATCCTGATCTGAGTCAGACACTCAAACCACTCAAGAGTGCTAGTGAAGGGTTTATAGAGAAGGAAAATTCTATAGGCTAAATATTGAAGATTGAGTAATGATAACTTCAATCACTGTCTGTGTCACCACAGGTAAAACCAAATGGAATTTAACAACGTGTATTCTCTTCCCTTTCTCTCTTCCTCTAATTGCTATTTCTAAATATTTGATGGGGAGGATAAGCTTTAGTTATACATGTAGATACACACAAAGTGTATTTTGAATTCTCAGTGCCCAACCTAGTCTCTAAGATATAGAAAACTAGAAACATACAGCTTTTTAAACCAAATAATTATGTATTAAGATCTTTTTGTTCACAGCTTTGGGCTACGTACTATAACAGATTAAGTGGCGAACAAGACCCAAAGAGCTAAAAATCTGATAGAGGCCGCTAACTCTAGATATCAGCCAGCTCTAGACTCATTTTGCAAAACCAATTCTGGATCCAAATTCATGTGAAAAAAGAAGTGTTCTTAAGCCAAAGCTCTTAAATGTATCAAAATTACTTACTAAAAATGAACGCTCAATGACAATACCATATGGAGAATGTACTGTGTCACAGCAGACTGTTGAGAAATGGACACAGCATGCTTTCTAAGGAATGACTGATGAGGCTGGAGGTGGAAAACATGCAGGGAGTAAAAGAGAGATCCAATAACAGGTCAATTTCTATGTCATAAGACTCCCAATGATGCCTATTGTCTCCATTTTATGAAGCTGGTCCTCTGGAATTTGTGTACTCTATTTGAAATGCTGTGGCACTGACACGAATCCCTTGGAGATGTGTTATAATGGGTTCTTGAGAATGTTTTAGCTTTTCATTGACCCTTCCTTATTACTCTGAATTGATGTCACATCTCAAGGTGATCCCGAGTAAAGACCGGTGAATGTCAAGAATGATGAAGAAAGTTGATTTTTAGTTGTGTATTTTCCTCCCATCTACAGTAATTCATCTCCCCACAATAGAGAAAAGATTATTTTGAGTCTTTGTTTAAAGTTGCTGAGTAGCACTGGTGAGGTCAAGGAAGGGGAGTTAATAACATAGCCACTGTAACAGATACTCCTAACTTTCATGCAATTTTATGAAACTCGATGCATTCCTTCATCTTAGATAATTAATTAGTATCTGAAACAGGATAAAAGACTAAGTTAAAGAATGTAACCTACGGTGCATGTTTTCTTTTTCTGTCATACACGAAGGGATCTCAATTCTTTAACATAATTAGATACAAAGAATATCCCTTTTTACTTAGAAGAGTAGGGTGGGTGCCATCAGGAAATTGGTTCTTCTCAGATTGTTTGCTTCAACTGCTCAGTAATTTCTAGTCAAAGAGCAAGTATTTAAATGACATGGTGCATATGCATATATCTTGCTAAATATAACCTGAATGTAATCTCTATTATATATAAATCTGAATGTATCTCTATTATATAAATCTCTATTACTTTTTCCTTTCAGTTCTTCATAGTTAAAAAAAAAAATACATTTTCGACTTAAGAGGGTCCCATTTAACAAATACTAAATGTTTCTTTGGCTGCTGGTACACCAGTATTCTATCTGAAAGAAGCAAAATACATACATTTTTTCTTTTAATAGTTACCTAATCATTTTCAGTGAGTAACTCCAGAAACAGGTTCAGACTTAAAAGAATCAAAGACATTCAATTCTACTGCTTCATTATAAAATAATATGCTATGTGCCAAGTATCTAACAATTCAGAATTGTGACTCTGAGTTCCCATAAACCATAATGATGTTGGAAATTCCCTGGCCCTGAGACTTTGCTCTAATATTTTTCTTTCACTCTTCTCTTTCATGTCCTTGTATCAATAAACAGTTCTCATCTGCAGTGCATAAGAGACTCACTTGGGAAGCTTTAAAAATGGGATTATGGACATTGGGGAGGGTATGTGCTTTGGTGAGTGCTGTGAAGTGTGTAAACCTGGTGATTCACAGACCTATACCCCTGGGGATAAAAATATATGTTTATAAAAAATAAAAAATTAATAATTCAAAAAAAAAATGCTGATATCCAGGCCCTAACATGACCCTTTTTAAATGAAGTGATTGTAATATGCCAGGACTCAGAAGCATGACCTTAGAATTTGCTTATATACTATAAATCAAATTCGAAACATCCACTCGTCCCTCAGACCACTTAACCAGGAAGTTTGGATATATATTTTTTTTCACTTCCCCATGTCATTCTATAGTGCAACTTCCCTCCTTGTCTCAGGTACAATAATAGTTCAATGTTCCTTTTACAGATTCACTTCATGTGACCTCCAAGTATTGTCCAAATAGGACTAATGCTTGAAATTCCTCCCCTATCAATCCAAACAAAGAGTATCCTACCATGTGAACACGCTGGAAATCCCACCTGCCCACATGTGTTCTCTGAGGTTAATCAAATAAATGATATACTTCCTTTACCCAGTCCTACTGCTACCCTTCACTTCATTATTCTCACTCTATTATTTCTTCTATACTCACTTCCTTACTTCCACAATTTTTCGCTTTTTTCAAACAGGGTGTAACATCCCACCCAAGCTTAGCTGTGTATCACTCCTATATTCCTAAATTAAGTCTAAAAGTCTCTGTAAAAGGAAAACATAAGAAAAAAAATTCATTCACCATAATCCTTTTTTTTTTTTTGTCTTTTAAAGATTTAATTTATTTATTTGACAATGAGAGACACAGTGAGAGAGGGAACACAAGCAGGGGGAGTGGGAGAGGGAGAAGCAGGCTTCCTGCCGAGCAGGGAGCCTGATGCAGGGCTCGATCCCAGGACTCTGGGACCATGACCTGAGCTGAAGGCAGATGCTTAACAACTGAGCCACCCAGGCACCTCCACTGACCATAATCTTGCTTACACTTTTACTATCAAGTCTTAATCTTTTGATTACCCAAAGTTAAACACCAGTTTTCATTTCAATCACCACCTAATAGTATATGAGTGAAATATTTGCCTTAAGACTATATTCCCTGCTTTCATTTTCTCATGGCAGAATGCCCAGTATTTGGTTCATGTAGTACCAGAATTTTAAAAATTATTAGGACAGTTAAAATCAATTCACGGGGCCTCAAGGCAACATGTGATTATCAGAAGAAAAAATAACATCACTCTAATCATTCCAATCATTCCTTCTTACAAAAAAACAGGACTGGGGGCACCTGGGAGGCTCAGTTGGTTAAGCGTCTGACTCTTGGTTTCAGGTCAGGTCATGATCTCAGGGTCATAAGACAGAGTCCTGTGTGGGGCTCCAAGCTCAGCACAGAGTCTGCTTGAGATTCTGTCTTTCCCTCTCCTTCTGCCCCTTACCCATCTCACGGGAGTATGTGTGTGTGCATGCGCTCTCTCTCTTTCTCTCTCTCAAGATAAGAAAAAAATCTTTAAAAAAATTTAGAAAACAAATGAACATGATTTGGTCTTTTCCATGACAGAGATGTGCCCATTCAGGTCCTTATTCTATGTATGTTCTATACATGTATCTAGGGCATTTTTAGCATACAATCCTAAATTATGATGGATGGGGTGAGGGAGCTTATTTCAAACCACAGACAACCCTGAGATTCTCTGCACAAATACAAACTTTTAGAAAATCACTAACTTCAGGAGTCACAACTATTAATTACAATGTGTTGAACCCTTCAGGTATGTTCAGGGGCACTGAGGTAGGAAATAAAGTTGTGACTACTCTTCTTGAACCGCATGACTAGGTATCTATGGCCCTCTGAAAGAAAAAATTAGGTACAAATTTTAATCACATATTAAATCATATGACAAATAGTTACGTAACTAAATTTCAATACCAGAAATTGTAACGCTGCTAGAAGAAAACAGGGAAAAGCTTCTTGACATGAGTTTGACAACAATTTTTGGAATACAACACAACATCAACAAAATAAAAAATAAGACTACATCAAACTTTCTAAAACACTTCTACAAAGCAAAAGAAACAGCACAATGAAAAGGCAACCTCTCAAATGGAAGAAAATATCTGCAAACTACCCATCTGGTAATATATAAGGACCTCATACAACTCAATAACAAAAACAACAAAAAAATTTTTTTTAAATGTGCAAATACCTTAGACATTTTTCCAAAAAAGATGTATAGATCAAGAGAGAAATGAAAAAAAAAATGCTCAACATCACTAATCATCAGAGAAATATAAACCAAAATCATAATGATCAGGGAAATACAAATCAAAATCATAATGATATCACCTCACATCTATCAGAATAACTATTATCAAAAAGACGAGAGACCACAAATGTTGGCAAGGATGTGGAGAAAAAGAAATCTTCATGCATAACTGCTGGAAGTGTAAACTGATGCAGCCACTATGGAAAACAGGACAAAGATTCCTCAAAAAAAAAATCAAAAATAGAATTATCACATGAAACAAAAATCCCATCTTGGGGTACTTCTCCAAAGATAATGAAATCACTACTTGTAGGTATTTACCCAAAGTTAATGAAATCACTATCTCTGCACCCCAAGTTTACTGTAGCTTTACTTACATAAACATATGTAACAACATATGGTAACAACCTAAGTGTCCCCTGATGAATGAGACAACTGTGGTTGTCTCATAAAAGAATATTATTCAATCATAAAAAAGGATACCCTGTCTGTTGCAATAACACATATGGAACTTGAGGGTCTTATGCTAGGTGAAATAAGCCAGAGAAAGACAGATACTATATTTTCTCACTTACATGTCGAGTCTAAAAATCCCGAGTTCATAAGGGCAGAGTGTCAAATGGTGGCTGCCAGTGCCTGGGGGATACGGTGAGATGTTGTTCAAAAGGTACACATTGTATGTAGAAGGTGAGTTCTGATAATAATGTAAAGTATAGTGACTGTAATTTACATATTGCAATACAAACTTGAAAGTTTACAGAACAGATCTTAAATGCTACCACGACGCACACAAAAATGATAATTACGTGAGGGGATGACAGTTGGAACTAACCCTATTGTGGCAGTCATTTTACAATACATCAAACCAACATGTTGTATATGTCATATATGTTAATGATCAATAATGTCTCCATAAAGCTTGGGGAAGGTAAGCCAATATACGCTGGGTATGTCATTAGATCCATTAAGTATAAGATCATTGGTACTGGTGGCTTCCTTCAAGTGATGTTGGCGATGATGATGGGTGAAATGGAATATTGGCAATTCTGGAGACTGTGTTTGAGACTAGAGCTCTGTGTTCTAGAATACCTGAGGGCCACTCACTTTCTGTGTGAGGTGAAGCGTGACAGTAAGGCAGACGAGTGCCTGGAGTTCAACAGGAAAATATTGACATGACAGACTCTTGGTAGCCTTTGGAGGAAGTCAGATGAGTCAGACCATCCCTGACCACAAGGCTCTCTCACATTAGACAAGGAAGAAAGATGGAAACAGAACATAATAAGATCCTGCACTCATGTGGTATAAATAAAACGAGGGAACCATGCATTCAGAAGAGGGATGGAAGGCCATACAGAGGCAACCTCCGATCTGAACCTCCAGGGAAAATGGTAGATGAAAGACTGAAAGGAAAGGAGACTTCTGAAGCAGAGGAAACTGAACAAGCAAAGGGACAGAGTACAAAAGAGAAGGCCTAATTTACCTACTCTAGTTTTACTACAAAAGCAATTATACAGACACAGTAAAAAAAAAAAAAAAAAAAAAAAAAAACAAAAAACAAATGGTTCAAGAAAGGACACAATAAAGACTAAAAATTTCTCCCGAAGTCTGACTTCCATTCACTGATTCATTCAGACATTTACTATAAGCTCAAGCATCATGTAAGGCAGCAGGTTCTGGGCTCCTGTGCCCATATCCCAATCCCCAATTCTACTCTTCAGGTGCAACCTCTTTCAATAGGGTATGGATCTATCTAGAAATACATATAGATGTGCAAGCATGTACTATGAATAAAAAAAAAAAAATCCCAAAAGAATACCATGCCATTTATTTGTGTATGTATAGTTTTAAATTTGCTTTTTTCTTCATAATCTACATCTTTCTGTACCACCACACCGATATCTGTCATCATCTTTATCATCAAATAAAATTCCAGTATGTCATAATTTACTTCGTTTCCTATTAATGGATATTAGACTGATGTCAATGCTTTGAAGATTCAGTATCTTGTAAATACTTTCTGGAGGAGGTCACTCAGAGGATGTGACCTCCACTGGATCCGGAAGGGACCCAGGTAATTGGAGGCTGCAGATCCCCTCCGTGGTCCACGGAATGTATACTCTGCTCACCGTTCCCATAGGTAAAGGTCTTCCAAGGACAGAGCCCTGAGAGAGAGCTGGGCTAAATATATGACTGAACCCAGTTACATCTTCTATGTAAACTTGTAAGATTCTGGTCACGAGGCACATACCTGCTCCCCTGGAGGCCCCTCAAGGCTGCCTTGTAAATAAGTTCCCTTGCTCTTAAAGCTGCCACTGGCCAATCTGCAGCGTGAGTGATCCTGAGGATTTTTTAAAAATATGTTAACTCTGTTTCATTCTCTACAAACTACCTGGCTCAAACTTTCTTCTTCCGAATTGTTAGGTTAGTCTTTTTTTTTTTTTTTAATTGATTCATTCTGTTTTTGTATTTTTACACTGAGGCAATTCTGTTAATGCACTGAAGATGTTCCATTTGTTCTTATCTTTTTATGTTGGCTATATTATTTTTCCAAGGAGAAATTTTTGTTTAACCAAATTTATATCAACCATTGTCCTTTATGACTTTAGGTCTTGTACCTTGCTTTAGGTCTTCTCCACTTCCAAAGTCTTTCCTTAATGCAGCCATGCTTTCTTCTAGTACTTTTATGGTTTCTTGTTAATCAAGTTTTTTTCTGTATCTACACGGGATTTATTTGTGTATGGATGGAGGTAGCAGTCCAGTTTATTTATTTTCTAAATGACTAATCAGCAGATTCAAGATCATTTATTGGCCTTAACAATCTACATTTTCCCCAATGATTTAAGCAAGGCACATTTAAGGACTGCCAAGTCATTGGTGTCATGGAAGCAAAGTTGTAGGAATTAAGGCAGGGCAGGGCGGTGAATGGTGGGAAGCACAAAGAATGAATGAACATCAAACTAGAAAAGCCTGCTGGCCAGGTGGAACTATCCTTTAAGACAGTATTCCAGGTGATTCTGTATCTAGTGGGAACCCTGGAGTCCCTGTTTTTGTCCAGTACGCCAGGCGATTCTTGGGCACACTAGAGTTTTCGGAATCCTAACTTCAGAACAGTGATTCTTTAACCTTGGATTCATATTAAAATAGTCCAGCGGACAGTAAAACAAACAAATGAAAAACCTCAATGACAAGGCACACTTCAGTCCAATTAAATCAGAATGAGGACCTTGGATGGGGCAAGATTATTTTTAAAGCTTTCCAGGTGATTCTGATGTGTATTCAAGTTTGAAAAACACTGTTTTAGATTCTGCTAAAGCCAGTGAATTTTACAGATTAAGTTGTTCTCTAACTGTACTAAGTATCAAAAATCCCCTTGGGTGCTTTTAAAAAAGATATATACTGATGCCAGGTCAGATACATGGAGTTTCTGATTTAATTGGTCTGGGACCTGGTATTTTTTTAAGCTCTGCAGGTGATTCGAATATGCAGTGAGGCTTCAGAATTCACAGAACTATAATTCTCAACCGTAGAGTGTATCAGAATCACCTTGAGAATCAGACCACAGATCACTGGGCACCACCCCCAGAATTACTTAATTAGTAAGTATGGGTTGGCTCCTTAGACTCTGTATTTATAACTAGTTCCTGGAGCTGCTGATCTGGGATCACATGTGGGTACCACTACACTCATGTATGTCAGGACAAACCATGAATGTTGCTTTAAAGATATAATTACATTTATGTATTTAAAAAAAAAAAAACACACACACACACTAAACATTTCAACAAAGAGAAATGTGATTGAGGTAGACACAGGCAGTGAGAGCAGGTCAAAAGAGGGAACCTGGTCCTTACTCCGCTGCAGATGTTCTGAACCGGGGCAGGGGCCAGGACGAAGCACCAGAGGTCAAATTTCAGAGGGAAACTAAGACTTAGCATGGAAGGTGGCATGGAAGATGCTGGGTGGCCAGGTACAATGACATTGCTAAAAGTGAGAATGAACAGAACTGGTGATAATCAGCTTGCCTACTGAGTAACAGCTGGAGCTGAGGTGCTGCTGGGACATGTTCAGATGGAGAAAGCTCCGGCAAATAGAAATATGCATCTGCGTTCAGACAAAATGTCCAGGCCCAGGATAGAACTGGAGGAAAAATCAGCACATGCATGAAGTACCAGGTCTTGGGAAAGGACTGCTTGTCACAGGTAAAAGGGTGACAAAGGATGTAACACAAGAAGATTCCAATAGTTAAAATGGATGAGGGCACAGAAAGGAGCCAATGGGAAGGATGGGAATATTGAAGAAAGAATTAGACGAAGTAATGGAATAGAAATTATCAAGAGGTAGGAAATGGTTCCTGATATTAAATCCTCTATAGAGCTCAGGCCGAATAATAATATTTTATAAAGAAATCACTGATCTGACCACTGGGAGATGATGATTTTAGTGGAGCAGGGCGATGGGAGTAGTGTCATGCCTCTCATTTATGTCATCAGTGAACGCTGGCCAACATTGGACCTGACTAGTTTCCCAAGGGAAATGGAGTAGGACTTGCTGGCTCGACTTCACGGAGACATAAAATAAACATAATAATAACATCCGCACTTGGTTATTAATTTAATCAACTTATAATTTTAAAAGAAATTTTAAATGTTATAATAGCTCATAATTTCACAGAATGATTTTTAAAACCTCCTATTAAAAATGTGCTCTCAGGGGCGTCTGGGTGGCTCAGTGGGTTAAAGCCTCTGCCTTCGGCTCATGTCATGATCCCAGAGTCCTGGGATCGAGCCCCGCATTGGGCTCTCTGCTCCGTGGAGAGCCTGCTTCCTTTTCTCTCTCTGCCTGCCTCTCTGCCTACTTGTGATCTCTCTCTGTCAAATAAATAAATAAAATGTTTAAAAAAATATTTTAAAAAAATGTGCTCTCAGGTGGAAACTGGCTGAGATAATATATAAGTGAGGGGTATGCTTTTGCATTTTATGCTATGAAGCTACAGCAAGACAAAAGCCTTTCCTCTGTTATAGGCCAGAGGATTTACAATTTTTCAATCTTAGCACAGGCCCATTTTCCTTAGGATATTTCTAATTAACATCTTCTTAACTAGAAAATGGAAGAGTTCTGCTAAATAGTTTTGAAATGTTTTCCAACAGCAATTAACTCAGATTACCCCTCCCACCCCAAAAGAACCCCCATTTTTATTTAACAACACATGTCATAAAAAAGCATTCTGATCTTCATGCAGATTCTGGCTGCTCTGCGGCAGAAGCATGTGTCTCCAGGTGAAGTTAGGTAGAACGCAGAAGCATATGCCCATCAGCACGGAGGGGCTGAGTAAGGATAAACCAGACTGAGGGGATAACTTTAGTACTGCTCCTAATATTGGAAAATGCTAAACATAAAACTGTGTAACTGCTTCGAACTGAAGGCAGATGGTGAGGGTGGAAGCAATATGCACGTGGGATTTTGCTGGTGAAATGCTGAAAATCCACAGTAGAGGAACTGCTCAATTTTAAAATAACTTTAAAAAACCCGACTCTAAAGGTAACATGTGTTCATGTTGGAAGATTTGGAAAATGAACTATAAAAATGAAAGTGGTAATCCTTTTAACGTAGTATGGTATTTTTCTTTAGCCCGTTTATGGATAGTGTGTGCACATACACGCACACTTTTATTTTATTTTCTTAAGTCATCTCTGCACCCTACATGGGGTTTGAACTCACAGGCTCCCTGAGATCAGAGAGCCCACGGGCGATCCCAGGACCCGATGACCTGAAGGCCGGCTTAACCCACCAGGCCACCCAGGCGCCCTTAACGTACTTTTAAATAGGATCACAGGGATGACTGGGTGGCTCAGCTTGTTAAGCCACTGCGTTCAGCAGAGGCTGTGATCCCTGGGGGAAACCTACTTTTAAATGGTCACAGGGATGACTGGGGTGGCTCAGCTAAGCCACTGCGTTCAGCTGTCCTACATGGTCCCCCGTATTGGGTGCTCGTTCGTTTCTCTCCCTCTGACCTTTCCCCCTCATACTCTCCCTCTCTCAAATAAATAAATAAATAAATAAATAAAATCTTTAAAAAAAATAGGATCACAAACCATATTCAGTTTTTGTATCCTGTTCCTTATAATTAGGTTGTAATCACAATTATCCTATGCCATTACATTTTTTTTCCTATGATGGTTTTTTAATGGCTACACATTATTCATCACACAGATGGACTACAATTTAAGCATCACTCCTCTTACTATATACAATATTTAGGTTGTTGCCCATTTTTGTGCTATTATAAATAATGCTGCAATTAATATCCTTAAATATGTATTTCTGAGTACTTTTCTGATTAATTCCTTAAATTATATTTCATGAAGTGCAAATAATAGTTCAAGTGATGGAAACTATTTTTAGTGCTCTTGATAAAATACCACTCTGCTTTCTAAAAAGATTATAAATTTACATTAATATACTGAGCATTACTATCTTACTACACTATCACCAGAAATGATTATTACCATGCGCTGCTTTTTAATATTTGCAAATCAGGTAAAACTGGTATTTCATTATTTCAATTTGCATTTCTTTGATTAGCATGAGGTCGGACTTCTCATTCGTCATTTCTACTTCTTCCTTTGTGAGTGGTCTGTTCATGTCCTTTGCCTATTTAGTGGGACATTAGAATTTTTTCGTTCATTCAAGAGAGTTTCTTATGACTTAATAATGCTAAACTTCTGCTCATGATATTTGTTGGAGATATAGTCTTAGTTACTAGTGTTTTCATTTTTTACGGTGGTTTTCACTTATAGAATTATGAGTTTTTAATATACTCATATTACCCACCTTTTCCTTAGCTGTTTCTTCGACTTTTTCATGCTAAGAAATTATTTCCTCATCCTGAATAACTACATATTCTTTTTTACTTTTTAGGGCTTAATTTTTACATATCATTTAACAGCGGGATGAAAATCCTTTTTGCATATAGCATGAAGGGAGTCCACCTCCTGTATTTTCATACAGATAGCCAATCTTCACACTACGACTAGCTGGTTTAAACTCTGTCTTTCTCAGGGCTGTGTGATGTTTTCCTCAGCATATCATTATCAATCCCTGGTAATTTTTATTTCACATGTGATCAACTGCTTGCACTGTCCTCACCCTAAATGGTGTCTGCTAAACTCAGGTAGTCAGGTCCAAGTCCTTGACTTTATGTGGCCAAGGGTAACTACACAGTCTTCCAGATATACTTTAGTCATTACGTCCAGTTACTAGAGTGAGTATTTGCATCCTTATGCTCACCCAGTAGCTTCTGACTGGTCTTCCTAGAGAAGAGGAATTTCCCACATCAGGACCACTGCCTCCCCAGGAAGGATGCCACCATCCATGTTTCCAGCTTTCTTTGCAATGAGGGCGTAGTCGAGGCTTTGCCAATTAAGTCTCAACTCAACGTTGGCTTGAAAGAAAACACTATGAGGAAGCAGGTGACTAATTAATTTTTATGGCAAGAGTGGTGGCAGGAGCACATCTCTTGGGAGTGGGGGCAGCAGCATTTGAGTTTCTGGAATTCAGGGATCAGGGCCAGTAGCCAGGAGTTGCTCTGCACAGTACCACGTGGTCTATGCATTTTTGAGGCTATGTGGACTTCGATGCTCTCTCTTTTGTCCTTCTGAAAATTATCTGAACTACCTAATACACCTTAATAAATTCCTCCTCTCTTCAACTACAGAGTGAACATGTTGCTTGCAATGAGACAGCTACACCCACAATTACACTATCAGGAGTATTTGGATTAGAGTTGCTTTAGAACTATGATTTAACATGGGGAGATTATATTTTTTAGCTTTTTCTCCAATAAACAGGACATGTCTTTCCATTATTCAAAAAACAGTTTTGCTTTCAAATCAAGTTTTATTGCTTCTACATAGCCATCTTTTTCAAGTCTCTTTTGGTCACTTCAAAGGCATGGTATTTATGCCATTTCTTTGGTGGAAAAGAGGGTATAGGAAAAAAGAGTAGAATGCTAACATGAATTGATCCCTTTCTTTCACTATCATTTCTAACTGGTTATAGCTGATAATACTCATTATTAATTTCTACATATTCATCTTGTATATAATATGCTTAATGAATACTTTCATTAATTTTCATACTTACACACTTAATTCTCTTGCATATTCTAGGTTATATCTGTCATCCGAATACAACAAACCTTACCTAGCTCTTATAGATTTTGTTTTAGTTTTATGTGTTGCTTGACTACAAAGAACCTCTAGAGTAAAGTTAAATAATAATGGGGAGATATTTTAATAAAATGCTGACAGTATTTTGGTGAGGTAAGACTGGCTATCTGAATTAGATGTGTCTTCCTGTATTACGCAACCCTCTGTGTGTTCTCATTTTCTAAAACATTTTCAGCAAGAATAGATGTTTAATTTTATGAAGTGCCCTTTCAACATCTACTGAGATAAACATCTGACCTGCTGCTTTGATGTATTAGTACCACTCACAACATTAAATCAATCAGCATTCTTGGGATAAACCTTAGTAGTTTATAGTAAATAACTCTCACAGAGTCCTATTACAACTCTCACACTTATATTTCAAAGTGAGGTGTGGTGGTAGTTTTCTTACTCTGTGTTAGAGTATTTTCTTCTTTCCCTCCGTGACACACAAGGAAATCACTGCTTTTCATGCTAGTACGTTTATTTTAAATGTTTAAAAAACATACCTGAATGTCTATCTTGCTAATGAAGACATTCAAAAAGAGTAAATATAACACTTGTTCTCTGCCTCACTCCCCAAAGTTAGCTGAGAAACCTGGCGTTATGTGTGCTTTTGCTTTATATCTCCACCTTTCATTTTGGCTGATGGGAGTTCCGGATCTATCCTGTTGTTAGTGAATCATTATTTACACTGTTGCACTTCCAAACTATCTTTTCAAAGTTTTAGTATGCTCAACATAATACTTTTATACCCCATCTTTCCAATTCTTTAGTTCTTTCACTCTTGGCTACCTATCTTTAAATGAGTTCCTCAGGAAAGACTTATGAAAAGTGTATTTTATGTGACCTCCAATGAATGATAATGCATTCATATATACATACATACAATATCTTATCAAATAGAGCTCTGTGGCCACAACATCATTATCTGGCAATTTGTGGAAGGAAGTCTGACACCAGAATAAATTTTATACCTTTGTCAGCAATCGATTTATTCTTTTCTGTTCAGAAGTACACTTGTGTTTTTCTTTCACTGCTTAAAAAAAGAAAGTCACAGAACTATATCCAGGGCAGAGATGAATTTTTGTTTCTTGTTTTTGTTACTTGGTCTCTCTTCCAACACAGGTCTTCATTAAAGTATCTTTGATTATTGCTTTCATTTCATTTTTCTGGTTCCCCACCAGAAAAATATATTGTTATAAATTAATTAACAAACCCTCGGTTTATCTGAGGTAGATGTTTAAAACTATTAAGTGCAGTTCCTCAGGGGCGCCTGGGTGGCTCAGTGGGTTAAGCCGCTGCCTTCGGCTCAGGTCATGATCTCAGAGTCCTGGGATCGAGTCCCGCATCGGGCTCTCAGCTCAGCGGTGAGCCTGCTTCCCTCTCTCTCTCTCTGCCTGCCTCTCCATCTACTTGTGATTTCTCTCTGTCAAATAAATAAATAAAATCTTTAAAAAAAAAAAAAAAAGTGCAGTTCCTCAGATATAATAGAGAAAGATAAGGCTGTTGGGAGAACAATGGATGTAAAACGGCTTTCTTGTAGTAGGAGGAGACTGCTAAATATTTTGCTTGTTGGCTGAGGTACAACGTGTCTGACGTCAGGAAATGCAGCACAGGAAAGTGAAATTCACCATCTTGTGGAAATGTTCTGTTTCTGCCTATCAGGCTCTTAGACCGTTTCTGAGGTCCAGCCATGTATTGAATGTATTAGAATCACGAGATTCTATATTATATGTAAGGTTAATTCTTCCTAAGCACGTGCCCAGTCTTTGGCAAACACCTACTCCGTGTTACTTCAGTTTTACAAACTGGGGATGATGGGGCATTACAGGCATTTCAGTGAAAAGTATGATTAGCTAACAAACACAGAAGTTTTAAGCCAGCCACTCACCGTGAGGTATGTTCATGTCAGAGACTCAAATTTAGGTCTTGTAACTTCTACCTTTGCTAGTAAAGAAAATTTGCGGAAATGAAATGTTAAGCAGGAGTCAGGTAAGACAGGCCCATAATCATGACAGAAATAGTTAAGGCCTCACATGACCACAAGAAATGAACATCCATCATTTATGTCAACAGTAAGTACAGGAGAAGTGAAATATGCCAACTTCACAGAGCTCCTGACAAAGCAGACTGCGACTGCTTATGGGAAATTTGTTGCAGAGGAACTATGTACATCTCCTGATGTAAAAATCTGCCTGGGTCTCCAGAGAAGGATGAAGAATTTACATTTGGCCTTTCTCTTTTGAAAATCAAAACTGTCAAATGAAATGACTTGTGATAAGCTTCAAACCCACATTTCCTACTGAAATAAGGACACAAAAACACCAAATGTGAAACCACTCAAAATTTTTTTTTCTTTCAATTTCAAGGATGTTAGAATGTCCCACACCAAATTACTGATCCTACAAGGAAGAGGGCTTTTATCAATCAAGGAGCTTGCTTCACTTCCTACATTTAGCCAATTTAAAATATTTTACATATGCCAACAAGAAGTGGGGTTTGCTCTTTGCCTGAGATCAATCTCTCTCTTTTTCTCTCAGACACATAAACACAGACAGCCATGTACGCACATGTGATTGGTCCCTCATTCTCAAATCTTCAAAACTAAATTCATATGATCAAGGGGTCACTTTGGTCACTACCATAGTGTTCCAGAACTTGTCCACATGGGCAAAAATAAGGCTTTCATGCCTGAATGCTCTAGTTTACAGACATACCACAAACGGAGACGTAACTGCCACTCCAGTAAACACAGGGATGGCTTTCAGACTGTGACTGGGAGGCCCAGGCCGCAGGACAACCAGTTTTCCCAACCAAAGTACTTCCAGATGGAATATCCATCCTCAGATGATATCCATGGCCATGTCCAGGATATGCCTGTAGGTCATTCAGGCATGCTGCCCTCCATCTTAAGTCTGTAGGGTCCAATCTAGTTTCTTATTCTAAATCCTTTCCTTATTATTTTAGATGCTGATAAACCATTTTTTCATCAGCCCCTAGAGTACTAGAAACATGTACCCAGTGAAAAACAAAAGGCCAGTATAAATTAATCTGATAAGTAACATGATGCAAGGGAAAAACTCCTTTAAAATGGAAGAACAGGAAATACGGAGTTACAGCCTCGGAATAAATATTAAACAAGAAAATTAGAATAAATACATATAATCCAATCTCCACCTTTAACAGAAAGGAAATTAAAGGCAAGTGAAGATAAGAGAACTGTTCAAAGTCATCCATGATTAATAACAACACGTGATAGAACGAAAAGAAAATTAATCTGAAATATAACTACTTTATATCTACCGAAAAAAGGTACATGTAATTAAATGCTGCTTTTTCATTCACTGACAACTGAGACCACAACAGATGCACCAGTCTGGAACATTTATGCTTTGGGGGAAATTCTCAAGTGTACCTGTATTAGAGATTCTGTGCCCAAAAGGAGGATGTTGACAGGACAGTGAGCAGCAATCTATGATTAAGACATGCACAGTTTTTATAAAAAGGAAACCTGCCCTTTCTTAGTCACTTGTTGACTAGGTAGGTGTGATTTCCTGCTGACCCTCCTTCACTGAGATTAGTCATGTGGGGTCTTGTTAGTATATGGCTGACACGCTTGTCTCCTGACCAATAGTTACTCTTTTCATGTATTAAAGCAACTTAATTAATTCCTAATATAATCTGAAATTGTTCTCTCTCCTCAAAACATACCATACATGGTAACTATAATAACAAGATGCCTATAAATCGACATGTTTATTTATGAAAAGTGAGCTCCCCCTGCTCCACTTCAGGTGGGAGACGCAAGCTCTTTCACAGAGTAGTACAGAAGAAACATAAATGAAGAAAACTGCTGATCTAGAACCTGTGTCAGGCCCAGCAGAGGAAAACGAATCAAACTTAACTCTGGGGATGTTCCCGGTCTTCCCCGATCCTTCCAAAAGACAACTTCAGGGACTATACCACAGAGTCCTGCTGGGAATGGTGCTAGAGGCAGTAACTGGGAAACCGGGTGTCAGACCTAGCTCTGATACCAATAAGCCCCGTGACTGGGAACACGTAGCTGCACTTGGTCTCCGCTTCCTAGAATGGTTTTGAAATACGCACGTGGGCGTGCACACACATATACACAGTAAATCTTCCACTCAGGCAAAAGAGGCCTCTCCAGTCCAAAATGTGACAAAGGGGAACCTTCTCTGGTTGAAGCACAGGTGAAGGAGGGGGCTGTGAACCTCCCTCCTAAATAACTACATAACCCTTCCTACTCCCGACCCCTGAGGCAGGCCCTCTTGGAACTACTGCGGTTCTCGTCCACTGGAACTGACTTTTTATTTTTTACTTTTATTTTGATTGACTGATTGATTGATTGATGAGCGAGAGAGTGTGTGAGCGTGGCGAGGGGAGGGAGAGGGAGAGAGAATCCCAAGCAGACTCCGCACTGAGCTGACCTGAGGCTCCATCTCATGACCCTGAGATCATGACTGGAGTTGAAACCTAGAGTCAGACACCTAATGGACTGCACCACCCAGGAGCCCCTGGAATGGACTCTTAAAACATATGCTGTTTGTTTGCCAAAGCAGCTCTAAATCAGACTAAGTACACAGCTGAGGGATCTCCAAAGGCTGGAATGCCGAAAGGGGAACATCACAGACTATGATACCTGTACTGCAATGGGGACCATGACAGAGACGTCACATTCCACTGTCAGCAGCCCACCTGAAGACTGCAACAAGCCTGTGTTCTAACTTGCTTTGTATTTTCACACCATGGTATCCCATTATTTTAACATTATGGATGCAGATTGGTCACAAAAAACACCTGAAGACTTTCTGAAAACCTCTCACTGCTGGGGTACTTTATAATACTGCAAACAAAGTCATATTTAAGCGATCGTATGAGGTAGCATGGGCAAGTTCTGTTATTTAAATTTTTATATATAAGGAAGTTGAGATATAGTGATTTGCCCAAGGGAGCAACGCTGATACATGGTAGAGATGAGCAAAAATCCTGATCGGAACCCCAAGGCCCAGCGTTTATTACACACACCATTTAGTCCTTCATCGGTTGTTAAAGATCTCCAAATTAAAAGGGTTCGGTGGCAGGATCGGGGTGACATAGCAGGTGGAGGTTTCTACACTAGAGTCTAATAAGTCCTCGGTGTCTGGGAAAGCGGGGACACGGGGTGAAGCGTGAACAGCTAGGCAGCTTTGTGCTATGGTTCCCCCTTCACTGACTTCCCTAACTTCACCAGGTCACCATGATGTCACTGGGGACAGAGTTCCTGGAAGTTCAGCAGATTAGCTATTGTTTCACCTGGAGAGAACACACTTGAGATGTACTTAGATACGTGTAAAGTTATTCCGGTGCCTACACAACACATTCCTGATGTTTATTAAATGCCGTTTGCAGCAAGCATTAAAGAGCATTTCCTTTGGACACTATCTTTGACTTTAGGGCCTCAAAAAGCTATAGCGGACAATAAGGATTGACCGGACAAAGCAAGCACAAGACAATAGGAGGCCAGCACTTTAAAGAGGCCCCTCCCAGAGTAGGCTGCAAAACGAATCAGAGTTGATCACAAAGACTGATGCGTAATGTTATTCACCGTGACATTACTTATAAGAACAAAAAAACAGGAAACCAGTCAAAATATTCATTAGGGGAAGGCAACTATGGCATGTTTGTGAAATGGAAGTATTCTAGACTTTTTGAAACCAAGTATTTGGGGAAAAAAAAAAGACATTTAACGATACTTAAAAATCTCAAAGAAAGAAAAATGATCTAGATACAAAATTTTATCTATGATACCATGGGTCACACACAGCTCTAGACAAAGTATGTGTATATATAAAAATTTATATTTTATGTATGAATTTATGTATACACAAGTATCATAAAAGTTATAATAGATGTACATATATAAACTAAACATATTTAGACAAAAACACCCAAATGTTAGGAGTAGCTAATTCTGATTGGTGGATAAGCACAGATGATTTTTGCATTCTTCTTAAATTTTCTTATATTTTCCAAATTTTCTACAATAAACACACACAGTTTTTGCAAACAGGAAGAAAAAGGGTTTTAAAGACATTCTTAAAAAACATAAAGTATTTCTTTTTTAAAAGCAAAGATCATCTCTCTTGCTTAAAACTACATGACTGTGCTTGTATGCATGCTGTTCTAAATTCTTTCCACCTCTCTCTTCCCGGGTTATAGGGATGCCAAATCTGCTATCAACCCCAATGCAAGAGTGTTGATGGGCTCTCCTTCCCCACAGCTGAACCCTCTAAACTTGTGATGGTTGCCAGAGTATACGTATACCTTAACATTTCATGACAAGCTCTATAATTACCCACTGTTACCCCTACCATAAAAGCTTAGAACTTGAAAAGCCTGCAATTTGCCTGGCTTTCTGGAGAAGTACTTGCAAACTGCTGTAACAAACACAAAAAATGTACATTAAAGCATCCTTAAAGCTGAAATTATAATTATGCCAGAGTCAGAAAGTTCAAAGACAGAGATGGCATTACTGTGCATGTTTAAGCAAACGCTCTTTAGCATAGGTACTCAAATTTAAAATACAGGCCTATAAACCTCGCTTACTTAAGACTACCTGATAGGTTCAGGCCACTTAGGTTATGTTGAGTGTGTTGTCTTCTACCAAGGGCGCTGCCACTGAGTGCAGACAGTTGGCTCATCCCATACTAATGGGACACCGGTCTCAAATTCTTTTGTCTCTCCTGAATGGGCTCTTTTCCTGGGATACAAATCCAGACACTCTCACTAGCTAATGGGCTGAAGAAGACAGTCTGTCCATGTCCATATCCATAATGAGAGATTTTAACTAAAGCTCAGAGATCATGTGGGGGTACACGGATATAGAGCATGCCAGGAACACTGTAGTACCAAAAACAAACAAACAAACAAACAAAAAAAAAACCCAAGTCACTGTGACAATCACCAAAGCTGTCCAGTCTGAGAGCATCAAGTTCTGACAATCTTGAGGATGAAGACAGCAGGGATTGAAGCAAGGATTTTAAATGCAACTTTTGGGGGGCACCTGGGTGGCTCAGTGGGTTAAGCCCTCTGCCTTCAGCTCAGGTCATGATCTCAGGGTCCTGGGATAGAGCCCTGCATTGGGCTTTCTGCTTGGCAAGGAGTCTGCTTCCCCTTCTCTCTCTCTGCCTTCCTCTCTGTCTACTTGTGATCTCTCTCTGTCAAATAAAGTCTTTAAAAAAAATTTAAATGCAACTTTTGACCTTTCTACGTTTTAGGTGATCATTTATTTACCATCTGTATGAACATAAAAGCAACCCTACACCTAAGGCAATCTCTTCTTTTTCAATGGGTACATAAAAAAAAAAGACTCTTTTTAGCACATATATATATATATATATAAATAAAAAAAATATATATAAATGAATATATAACTTCTAGACATTTAGAGTATATAAACTTCTAGACATTTAGAAGACCTAAGGACACATGTCATTTATCTGTTTTCAAATGGTGAAATATGTAATTACCACAGTGTAAGATTTAAATCCATAAATGTCTAATCCAAACGTAAATGCTGTTGATAATCAATTATTTTAATTTCTAGTTGTAATATTTATGAAATATGAAATTAAAAAGACTTATCTACCTCACCGACTTTCAAGAAAATAGTCTATTTTGAGACCTTTGTTTCTCAAATTTTGGAGGGGAGAATCTTCTCCCCTCCAAAATTTGCAAAAATCTCTTTTCTCACAGCAAAAATAACTTTAAGAAATTCCAATGTCTATCATCTACAGCTCTGATTTCCTTCATTTTGGTGAAACACTGCCTTGTGTGACTGCTCTGTAGATTTGGGAGGTGGGCAAGAGTCCCTTAGCATCCAAACTATCCAGCAGTTATGAAAGGTGGGAGCTCCCTCTCAGCTTTTAGCCAGGGTTGAGACAGATTATATCATGGATAAGATAAATGAAAGATTTGCTAAAACTACTTTTCAAATAAAGTTATTAAGATAATGCACTAAAATCTGTGGGAATTTCTACCTAATTAGATTATTTCAGAGGACTTTCTCTTTGTTGGGATAACAAATCTTCCATCTGGAGACTATGCTGCATTTTTGGTCACCAGAGTAAAATGAAGCTCTGTCCATTTCTTTATGAATCGTCATTTATTCTTTGAATAAATATTTGTTAAGTGCCTGGTAAAGACTGAGGACTTGCTATTAAAACGTACCACTCCCTCTTTCTGGGCACTCTGTCTTCTCTTAAATTCTGAGATACTACTTTCTTCTCTTTCCCTCCTGCCTCTCCAGTTGCTGCCTCTCAGTTTCCAGCTGGCGACCTGTCCTCTCAGAACCTCTCAATGTTGGCCTGGTAGACTCAGCACCCCCACCTTGCCCGGTTTGGTCTTCTTTTCACTCCCAAACTCTTGCCTCACTGATTTCATTCTCTCCCAAGGTTTTATATACCACTAATGAATGATGGCTTCCAAACTGGTATCGCCAGTACAGGCTCAACCTCTGAGTTTCAGACCCATAAAACAACTGCTTCTTTACATCACTTAAATGTATCATGGGCATCTTAAACCCACTAAGCAACAAAGTGAACTTTTCAGCATTAGCTCAGCTCTGTTCTTTCCGCCCCCTCCCTCTTGGGAAATGCCCCTTCTGTTCATCCATATCCTCAGCAAGACACCTGCATGCCATCTTTGATCAATTCTCTCTCACCCGACAGCTAACATACCACTAAATAATGTCAATTCTAACTCGAAAAGCAGGCAATTAAGATCCAGTGGCACTTAAGCAACTAAACCAAGGCAAAGAAGATCCAGCTACTGTGTAAACACAAAAAGTTATAAAATTTTGATTAAAAAAAATGAAGAGCCATCCCCAATGGATGAGAGTGTCAAACCTTCCTAAGTGGCTGCTATGTTCTATTAAAAACAAAAACAAAAACAAAACCCACAAAAAACTATTAGCACTTTTGTTGACACAGGGGAGGTTTAAAATAATAAAAGGCAGCTTCACCAAAGCTTCAATTTATAATTGAAGGAGAAAATAAAAACCTAAATCAAAGGTCATTCAGATTAAATTCTACATTTAGAGTTTAGGGATACAAGAAAGATGTCAATTGTTAAATTAATGCTAGGAAACGAGTACATATACACTTACAGTCTTCTTAAAGGGCCAAAATGACAAACTGAGGTCACAGGGCAGATGATCTACATGAAGGAATTAAGAAATACTAATGATGCTGATATACACCCCCGATTAGTGATTCAACACAAAGCAATACCCCAAACTAGGAAAATACACTGACTGACGTCAGTCCACCTGATTTTATCATACTTTTCCTTAAGCAGGAAGGGCAGTATGTGTCATTACTCAAGCCAACAATTGACAGTTACACAAAGGCTAAGAATTATAAAACTCTGAATGCAGCATGGAATAAGAAAGGTAGTATTCTCTATAATTCAGAGAAAATGATTTTTGAAATACTTGGAAGTCACAGAATAGATGCATTGTGAAATTATATAGCTTAGACCAACACACTCAACTAGGAAATCTGGTCTTGGGCCCTCTGAAGATTTTAATCAAAACAGACAATTCCGGGCGCCTGGGTGGCTCAGTTGGTTGGACGACTGCCTTCGGCTCAGGTCATGATCCCGGAGTCCCGGGATCGAGTCCCGCATCGGGCTCCCAGCTCCATGGGGAGTCTGCTTCCCTCTCTGACCTTCTCCTCGCTCATGTTCTCTCTCACTGTCTCTCTCTCAAGTAAATAAATAAAATCTTTAAAAAAAAAAAAACAAAAAAACAGACAATTCCAATGTGATGTTTCATTTGACTATTTTTATCCATATGATTTTCTAATTTTAAGCTCCACAAAATGAAATTCTGAGGACATCAGGTGCTCCGGACTAAACACAAGGTTTTATAACTTTAAGTTGGTTGAGATCTGCTTATAATTGGAAAAAAGGCAATGAGTAACCTATCAGAGATTCCTCTTGAGTTAAAACAAACAAACAAAAACAAAACAAAACAAAACAAAAAAAACACAGTTTCTACCATTTTAAAGAAAGTAGTTATACGGGAGAATCACAAAAGAATTTCCATTAGAGCTCACAATCAATTTGTATGACTCTGTGGGCACATAATTTTGCTCTGTCCTATTCCCCAAATACAAAAAAGCAAGGGAACTATTCATCCTCCATCATCATGTCTATATGGTCAAAGGAAGTGAATGCCTTGATGAATGAAAATGTTTACTGGAGATCTACAACAATTTGCCAAACATCATTCTGAGTATGGGAAACCTGCTGAAGGTTTTTGAATGACAGTAACAAAAAAAATGAAACAGATGTACTATCACACTTGGGGCTGTGTCCCTAGTCTCTCCTTATCTAAGGATAAATTTTTCACTGATACCTAAAGATCACTAATCTCTAAGTCCTTCCCACCAGTCAGCTAAAATTCATAAGAAACAGCTTTCCCTCTGTCTGTGTGCAACATACAAACCTGGTACCACATATATCAGAGAAGAAATACATAAGTGTATTCAGAAAAGCTTCTTTTTGCTCAAAAACACACTGCTTGGGAAAACTATCATCCCATAGAACAGAAGGTAAAGAAACATTTGACTGATACTAAATTTGTCAAGCAGGAGAAACAGTGAGGTCAGAGTAGACAATTTTTAGAGCAAGAACAACCTTGTTTTAAAAAAAAAAAAAAAAGATATCTTATAGAAACCAGGCACAAGGACAGCAAAAGTGGAAGAAATCAGAAGGAAAAAGATCAGGCCACAGAAAAATTAAAAGTAAGAAAAGAAAAACCCTTACATTACCAAAGCAATAATAAAAAAAAAAGTCAAATCAAGAATGCCTATCAGTGATAAGACAAAAAACTAATAAAAAACTAATAAAACATAAAAACTAATAAAACATACCCATTTAAAATACCAAATATACTAAGATATTCACCTAACGCATGTTAGAATGGCTAGTATCAAAAAGAGATAGTCAATATTCCTGTTGGGAGGAATATAAATTTGTGCAGCCATTATAGAGAACAGAATGGAGGTTCCTCAAAAAAATTAAAATCAGAAATAGTACATGAAGGGAGAAAAGTCAAGATGGCAGAGGAGGAGCAGACTAAGATGATATCTGGTCACAGGAGTCCAGCTAGATAATTATCAAACCATTCTGAACACCTACAAACCCAACAGGAGATTGAAGAGAAGAAGAGCAGCAATTCTAGAAACAGAAAATCAATCACTTTCTGAAAGGCAGGATGTGTGGAGAAGTGAATGCGAAGTGACGGGAAGATACTGGGGGCGGGGGCGGGGGCGGGGGGCGTAGTCAGCTCTTGGCAAGTGGTGGAGCAGCAGAGTACAAAATGAGAACTTTTGGAAGTCTGCTCTACTGAGGGACATCACTGCAAAGGCTAAGTGGGGGTGGAGCCCTTGCAGGGAGAGTGTGGTCTTAGGTCCTGTGGGGTCACAGAAGGATGGAGGTGTCTGAGTGTAGCAGAGCTTGCAGGTATCAAAGCAGGGAAGACGACTATAGAGATGGAGCTGAGGAGTGAACTCTCAGCTTGGGGACACTTTAAACTGTGATCTGTGGCACAGTCAGACCACTGCTCTTTGAGCAGGAACCCCACAAAGGGCAGATCCAGGGAGAACCCACCTTCTTCCGAGAGCAGCTCAGCAGGAATCTGTTGGGTTTGGAGACTCCAAACGGGGCCGTGTGCCAGAGACAGAAACCCTTGGTCACAGGCTGGACCAGCTTGGAGCACGGCCAGAGACCAGGGAGAAAGTAGTGACTGACCGCTTTTCTCCATGGGCGCACTGAAGAATGGGGCCCCGAGCTCTTGGTACCTCCAGGCTGGAGACTGGGAGGTCACCATTTTCATTCCTGTCCTCCAGAGCCCTACAGAACGCATTCAGGGAACAAAAGCTCCCAAGAGCGAACTGGAGCAGATGATGCAGCCCAGCCCCTGGCAAGGGTGGTGCAATTCCACCTCGGGCAAAGACACTTGAGAATCACGACACAAGGCCCCTTCCCCAGAAGATCAGCAAGAACATCAAGCCAAGACCAAGCTCACTGATCAAGGAAAACAGTGGGATTCCATAGGAGAGGAAAGCAAAGCATGAAATTCATGGCTTTCTCCCCATGATTCGTTAGTTTTGCAAAGTTAATTAAATTTTTTTAATTTTTATTTTTTTTCTTTTTCTAATTTTATTAACTTTTCCTCGTTCCTCTTTTAATGTTTTTTAACTAGTTTATCTTAACAATAACTTTCTAGAAAACTTTTTTTAAAACCTTCATTATTATGGTCAATTTTATCCTTCATTGTATCTAACTTTATTTTTTGTATACAAATAGGGTCTTTTTATAAAAAATTTTGGGATACAATTTCTTCTAATAGATCAAAATAGACCCTCAATCTAACACAGGGCTTTGTTCTAGTCTCCAGGCTGAGTAAATTCTCTCCACTTTTTTTTTTCATTCTTTTTCCAACAAATTTTCTTATCAATTCCTTTTTTAGAATTTTGTTTAATTTTCATCTTTACAGTCATATTATGTCACTTCATCATGTTTACCCTTATTTTTGTATATATATAGAAGTTTTTACTTCCCTTAAAATTTTGGGAGGTAGTTTCTTCTAAGAGATCAAAATACACTCCAAACCAGTGGGTGGCTCTGTTCTATTT
The DNA here is from genome assembly GCF_011764305.1 of Mustela putorius furo. Lineage (NCBI taxonomy): Eukaryota > Metazoa > Chordata > Mammalia > Carnivora > Mustelidae > Mustela > Mustela putorius. The sequence continues at coordinate 3,768,562 of NW_025421294.1, forward strand.
ACCAGTCTAATACATACATATATTTAAAAAAATTTTTTTAAATTTCTTTTTACCCCCTTTTTTCTCCTACTGATTTGGGGTCTCTTCTGATGTGGTTAGTGTACATTTTTCTGGGGTCTTTACCACCCTTTTAGTATTTTATTCTCTCATTCATATATTCTTATCTGGATAAAATGACAAAGCTGAAAAACTCACCACAAAAAAAAGAACAAGAGGCAGTACTGAAGGCTAGGCACCTAATTGATATGGACATTGGTAATATGTAAGATCTAGAGTCCAGAATGACGATTCTCAAGGTGCTCGCTGGGCTCGAAAAAGGAATGGAAGATATTAGAGAAACGTTGTCCAGAGAAATAAAATCCCTTTCTGGAGAAATCAAAGAACTAAAATCTAACCAAACTGAAATTTAAAAAGCTATTAATGAGGTGCAATAAAAAATGGAGGCTCTTACTGGTAGGAAAATTGAGGCAGAAGAGAGAAATTGTGATACAGAAGACCAAATGACAGAGAAAAAAGAGCTGAGCAAAAGAGAGACAAACAACTACTGGACCATGAGGTGAGAATTTGAGAGACAAGTGATACCATAAGACTAAAGAATATTAGAATAATTGGGATTCCAGAAGAAGAAGAAAGAAAGAGGGGGGCAGAGGTATATTGGAATGAATTATAGTAGAGAATTTCCCTAATATGGCAAAGGGAATAAGCATCAAAATCCAGGAGGCACAGAGAACCACCCCCTCAAAATCAATAAGAACAGGTCCATACCCCATCTTCTAATAGTAAAACTTACAAGTCTTAGTGACAAAAAGAAAATCCTGAAAGCAGCACGGGATAGGAAGTCTGTAATATAATGGTGAAAATATTAGATTGGCAGCAGACTTATCCACAGAGACCTGGCAGGTCAGAAAGAATTAGCATGATATATATTCAGAGCACTATAAGAGAAAAACATGCAGCCAAGAATACTATATCCAGCTAGGCTACTTTGAAAATAGAAAGAGAGGGGTGCCTGGGTGGCTCAGTGGGTTAAGCCTCTGCCTTCAGCTCAGGTCATGGTCTCAGAGTTCTGGGATCTAGTCCCAAATTGGGCTCTCTGCTCAACAGGGAGCCTGCTTCCCCACACCTCTCTCTGCCTGCCTCTCTGCCTACTTGTGCCCTCTCTGTAAAATAAATAAATAAAATCTTTAAAAAAAAAAAAAAAGAAGAAGAAGAAGGAGAAATATAAAGCTTCCAGGACAAACAAAAACTAAAAGAATTTGTAAACACCAAACCAATTACTGAAATATTGAAATGAAATATTGAAATATTGAAAGGGGTCCTCTAAGCAAAGAGAGAGCCTTAAAGTAGTAGACCAGAAAGGAACAGAGACAATATACAGTAACAGTCACTTTACAGGCAATATAATGACACTAAATTCATATTTTTCAATAGTTACTCTGAATGTAAATGGGCTAAATGCCCCCATCCAAAGACACAGGGTATCAGAATGGAAAAAAAAAAACAAAAACAAAAACTCACTGATATGCTATCTACAAGAAACTCATTTTAGACCCAAAGACAACTCTAGATTTAAAGGAGGTGGAAAACAATTTACCATGCTAATGGGCATCAAAAGAAAGCTGGGGTGGCAATCCTTATATCAGATCAATTAGATTTTAAGCCAAAGACTATAATAAGAGATGAGGAAGGGCACTATATCATACTCAAAAGGTCTGTCCAACTGGAAGATCTAACAATGTTAAATATCTATGCCCCTAAAATGGGAGCAGCCACTATATAAACCAATTAATAACAAAAATAAAGAAACACATTGACAATAATAAAATAATAGTACGGGACTTTAACACCCCCCTCACTTAAATGGACAGATCATCCAAGCAAAAGATCAAAAAGGAAATGAAGACCTTAAATGACACACTGGACCAGACACACATCACAGATATATTCAGAACACTCCAATCCAAAGCAGCAGAATACACATTCTTGTCGAGTGCACACGAAACATTCTATAGAATAGATAACATCCTGGGTCACAAATCAGGTCTCAACTGGTACCAAAAGATTGGGATCATTCCCTGCATATTTTCAGACCACAATGCTCTAAAGCTAGAACTCAATCACAAGAGGAAAGTTGGAAAGAACTTAAATATATGGAGGCTAAAGAGCATCCTACTAAAGAAAGTATGGGTCAACCGGGAAATTAAAGAAGAATTGAAAAAATTCATGGAAATAAATGATAATGAAAACACAACAGTTCAAAATCTGTGGAACACAGCAAAAGCGGTCCTCAGAGGAAAGGATATAGTGATACAAGTCTTTCTCAAGAAACAAGAAAGGTCTCAAGTATACAGCCTAACCCTACACCTAAAGGAGCTGGAAAAGGAACAGCAAAGAAAGCCTAAACCTAGCAGGAGAAGAGAAATAATAAACATCAGAGAAATAGAAAACAAACAAACAAAAAAACCCCAATAGAACAAATCAATGAAACTAGGAGTTCGTTCTTTGAAAAAATAAATAAGATTGATAAACTCCTGGCTAGACTTATCAAAAAGAAAAGAGAAAGGACCCAAATTAATAAAATCATGAATGAAAAAGGAGAGATCATAACCAACACGAATGAAATACAAACAATTATAAGAATATATTATGAGCAACTATACGCCACCGAATTTGAGAATCTGGAAGAAATGGATGCATTCCTGGAGACATATAAACTACCAAAACTGAACCAGGAAGAAAGAGAAAACCTGAACAGACCCATAACCATAAGGAGATTGAAACACTCATCAAAAATCTCCCCAAAAAACAAGCGCCCAGGGCCTGATGACTTCCCAGGGGAATCCTACCAAACATATGAAGAAGAATTAATACCTATTCTCCTGAAACTGTTCCAAAAAAACAGAAATGGAAGGAAAACTTCCAAACTTATTTTATGAGGCCAGAATTACCTTGATCCCAAAATCAAAGACCCCACCAAAAAGGAGAATTACAGACCAATATCCTTGATGAACACAGATGCGAAAATTCTCACCAAAATACTAGCCAATAGAATCCAACAGTACATTAAAAGGATTATTCACCACGACCAAGTGGGATTTATTCCAGGGATGCAAGGTTGGTTCAACATCCGCAAATCAATCAATGTGATACATTACATTAATAACAGAAAGAACAAGAACCATATGATACTCTCAATAGATGCTGAAAAGCATTTGACAAAGTACAGCATCCTTTCTTGATAAAAACTCTTCAAAGTGTAGGGACGGAGGGTACATATCTCAATATCATCAAAGCCATCTAGAAAAAACCCACAGCGAATATTATTCACAATGGAGAAAAACTGAGAGCTTTTCTGCTAAGGTCAGGAACATGGCAAGGATGTCCATTATCACCGCTGCTATTCAACATAGTACTAGAACTCCTAGCCTCAGCAATCAGCCTACAAGAAGAAATTAAAAGCATCCGAATCGGGGCGCCTGGGTGGCTCAGTGGATTAAGCCGCTGCCTTCGGCTCAGGTCATGATCCCAGTGTCCTGGGATCGAGCCCCGTATCGGGCTCTCTGCTCAGTGGGGAGCCTGCATCCCCTTCTCTCTCTGCCTAAATCTCTGCCTACTTGTGATCTCTCTCTGTCAGATAAATAAATAAAATCTTTAAAAATAAAATAAAAAAAAAAAGCATCCGAATCAGCAAGAAGAAGTCAAACTATCACTCTTTGCAGATGATATGATACTTTATCTGGAAAACCCAAAAGACTCCACTCCAAATCTGCTACAACTTGTATAGGAATTCAGTGAAGTGTCAGATATAAAAATCAATGCACAGAAATCAGTTGCATTTCTATACATCAACAAGAGAGAAGAAAGAGAAATTAAGGAGTCAATCCCATTTACAGTTACACCCAAAAATCATAAGATACTTGGGAATAAATCTAACCAAAGAGGCAAAGAATCTGTACTCAGAAAACTATAAAGTACTCATGAAAGAAATTGAGGAAGACACGAAGAAATGGAAAAATGTTCCATGCTCATGAATTGGAAGAACAAATATTATGAAAATGACTATGCTACCTAAAGCAATCTACACGTTTAATACACGTTAATCCCTATCAAAATACTGTCCATTTTTTTTCAAAGAAATGGAATAATCCTAAAATTTATATGGAACCAGAAAAGACCTCCAATAGCCAGAGGAATGTTGAAAAAGAAAGCTAATGTTGATTAGCTTTCCAGACTTCAAGCTCTATTACAAAGCTGTCATCATCAAGACAGTATGGTACTGGCACAAAAACAGACACATACATCAATGGAACACAATGGAGAGCCCAGAAATAGACCCTCAACTCTATGGTCAACTAATCTTTGACAAAGCAGGAAAGAATGTCCAATGGAAAAAAGATAGTCTTTTCAACAAATGGTGTTGCAAAAATTGGACAGCCACATGCAGAGGAATGAAATTGGACCACTTCCTTAACACCACACAGAAAAATATACTCAAGATTGATGAAAGACCTCAATGTGAGAAAGGAATCCATCAAAATCCTTGAGGAGAACACAGGTGGCAACTCTTCAACCCCAGCCACAGCAACTTCTTCCTAGAAACATCACCCAAGGCAAGCGAAGCAAGGGCAAAATTGAACTATTGGGACTTCATCATGATCAAAAGCTTTTGCACAGAAAACAATCAACAAAACCAAAAGACAACTGACAGAATGGGAAAAGATATTTGCAAACGATGTATCAGATAAAGAGATATCTATATCTATAAATAACTTATCAAACTCAACACCCAAAGAACAAATAATCCAATCAAGAAATGGGCAGAAGACATGAAGAGACATTTCTGCAAAGAAGACATCCAGATGGCCAAAAGACACATAAAAAAGTGCTCAGCATCACTCGGCATCAGGGAAATACAAATCAAAACCGCAATGAGATACCACCTCACACCAGTCAGAATGGCTGAAATTAACAAATTAGGAAATGATATGATGCTGGTGAGGATGCGGAGAAAGGAGAATCCTCCTACACTGTTGGTGGGAATGCAAGCTAGTGCAGCCACTCTGAAAAACAGCACGGAGGTTCCTCAAAAAGTTGAAAAATCTACCCTATGACCCAGCAATCACACTACTGGGTATTTACCCTAAAGATACAAGTGCAGTGATCTGAAGGGGCATGTGCACCTGAATGTTTATAGCAGCAATGCCCACAAGAGCCAAACTATGGAAAGAACCTAGATGTCCATCTACAGAGGAATGGATAAAAAAGATGTGAGATATATATATATATATACACACACAATGGAATACTATGCAGCCATCCAAATAAATGAAATCTTGCCATTTGCAACAGTGTGGATGGAACTAGAGGGTATTACGCTGAGTGAAATAAGTCAATCAGGGAAAGACAATTGTCATATGCTCTCCCTGATATGAGTAATTTGAGAGGCAAAGTGGGGAGTTTGGAGGGTAGGGAAGGAAAATATGAAACAGGATGGGACTGGGGAGGGAGACAAACCATAAGAGACTCTTAATCTCACAAAACAAACTGAGGGTTGCTGGGGAGAGGGTGGCAATGGAGAGGGCTGTTGGGTTATGGACATTGGGGAAGGTAGGTGCTATGATGAGTGCTGCGAAGTACGTAAGCCTGATGATTGACAGACCTACACCCCTGGGGGCAAATAATACATTATATGTTAATTAAAAAAACCACAACAATGATAGTGTTAAAAAACAAAAAGAAAAGAAATAGCACATGATTTTGCAATTTCACTTCTGGTGTCTATCTGAAGGAAACAAAGTCACTAAGAAGATATGTTCACTGCAGCATTATTTATAATAGCTAAAACATAGAAACAACCTAAGTGTCCATCAAGAGATGGATACATAAAGAAAATGTGGTATACGTATAATTACAGGACTACTAATCGGCCATTAAAAAAAGGAGGAAATACTGCAAGTGCAACAACATGAATGGATCATGAAATTATGCTAAGCGAAATAATTCTGAGAAATACAAAAGGTCCATCTTCCAACTCTAAGATAAATTCCAGGATGTAATGTTAACTAAACCCACCTTGCTGTACAAAACTGTACTGTATAATTAAGGCTTCTAAGAGAGTAAATCCTAGAAGTTCTCATCATAAGAAAAAATGTATCACCTTGAGGCACCTGGGTGGTTCAATCAGTTAGGTGTCTCCCTTTAGCTCGCGTTATGATCCCAGGGTCCTGGGATCGAGCCTGTCATTGGGTTCCTCGCTCAGCAAAGAGTCTGCTTCTCCCTCTGTTCCTCACCCTGCTCATGCACTCTTTCTCTCTCTCAAATAAATACATAAAATCTTTAAAAAAAAAAAAAAAAAAAGTAAAACCTACATGAGGGGATGGATGTTCACTAAACTTACTTCCCAATAGATGCAAATACCAAATCATTATGTTGTACATCAGAAACTAATATCATGTTCTATGTCGATTATTTCTCAATTAAATTGGAAAAAATTCTATGATATTGTTTGGCTTATATTGTGGAACCTAAAACTCTATACCATGAGCGCTGGCAAGGGTGCACTAACACAGAAACTTCAACAGCCACATGCACACATATACCCAAGTTCACACACCCACAGGAAAAAGGACAAGAAATAAAATGTTAGCAAGTGGTTGTGTAACTTGATAGGATATTCCTATCTTCCATGACATTTCTCCTCTTTCCTACAAACTATCAGTTTTCACTGTAAGAATCGGAATATTCCATTTTATTTTTTAGCCACACCAGCCTGGAAGATCAGAATCACGGACATGTGGCCTGTTGCATTTCTTAAGAGATTTTACACTTCTTCTTTAAAATGGCACCGCATTATGTGGATGTTAGTAAGCCGATTAAGGACTTGGTTGGCACTCAGCGCCCACATTTCAGGTTTTGCTAAATCCGTTATTGCCCAGCTGCATACCTTCCAAGCTTAGGGTTCCCATTCTCGGCACAGTATGTAGAGACAAAGTTCCCCACCAACACTGGGGAACACCTCAGTCTCAGGGACACCTCTGGCACCCTGGAACCCTTGCTCCCCCTGTTCTACCCCAGATTATCTTCTCTGAACTCCACAGTGTTTATTTTTTCCCTGTCTCTATCTCATTGCCAGACTACTCACTTCCAATTCTTTGCATCAGCAATACCTGTCTGTAGAAACTCCTGCGTGTACCTCAGTCCTCTTCAGAGTCCCGCCTGATGAATGAGAACACCAATACAGCACAAATGCACGTTGTAAAGTGGACTCACCCTTTCTCATTGTGGGGCTCAAGAAGAAACTCCAAAACAAGTCCCAAAGAGGAAGGTACTCACCATTTTCTGAACTGAGAAAAACCCTACTGAAAAAATACCCATGGTATCTCATAGTTTCTCCCTTAATGCATGCAGTGGGTCGTTAAGCCCACGTCTCCTGGCCCCCAAGAGGTGGGGAAGAAGGAAGATGATGAAACATGAACCACAACGTCCACAGGGACTAGTCACACGAGAGGGACAAGCAATGGTCTGTTGTGCTGCCCAACCTCCATGCGCCCATCCCAGTGCTGTTCCGTGTGTTCTAAATTTCTCCGTGGAATAGACGCTCTCCGGTTCTCTGATTATTTCTGCCTCTACAGGCCCCCTTTAGTCCAGTTACAGCTTTGAAGAAGGGCCTGGTGAACATTGCGGCAACAAATAAGCCAGTGACTCACCCTTCAGACATGAGGTACTTCATTATTATAAAATAATTTATGAACCTTTTTCCAACAACATATTAACCTAACCTTAGGGATATTTCCTGTCTGTAACAATTCCTAGCATTGTCCAATAGGAACGTGAGACTCCTTTCCATCTTTTCTTCCAAAAACATTCTTATAAATGAATCTCAACAGTTACCTGCAAATTCCTGGTAAGAACAACTTCTGAAGACACAAAAGGTTAGGTATTTTGGAAGGGGGCAACGTATGCTCTTAGGACTTAAAAGGCCTGGAGTCACTACCCAATCAGATAAGCCTTTTCAAAGAAAAAATGTGCTCTGGCTGATGGCAGGCAAAGTTCGAGACCTGAAGCATGAGAAGGACTGGCTGTGCTGGCAGAGGCTTGCAGGGAGAGGACCGTAGCCTCCAGAGGGTGAAAGGAACCTCTGGCCAATGGTCAAGATGAGACAGGGATCTCATTCCTCTACTCGCAGGGATGTGAATCTGTTCACAACCTCCACGAGCTTGGAAGCAGATTCTTTCCTCGTCTCCAGATAAGAGCCCAGCCCAACAGATACTCTGATTTTGGACTTATGATACTCTAAGCAGAAACACTGGGTGAGGGGTCCTCGGGAACTAGGAACTTGGGACTTCCCACCTTTCTTTGATTTTGGCCTTCTGATAGCTTGAGAATCCCCTGAGCTCAAGCAAGTCAGTGTACCCAGATATCTGCCCCACAGAAGCATAAAATTAATACACGGACACTGTATTAAGTGTATTAAGCCAGTACATTTTTGGTAATTTATTACACTACAAGAGAAAACTAAGGTGGGTATTGTTTTGTTTTCTTTATTGGCTTATTTTTAGAGCCTTATTTTAGTATAAAACCACTGTATGCTAATTTCCCTACCTTCCTAGTCCCCAACGATTAACAGTGCTAAGTCTCTCCTTTCTCCTTCCAAAATTGCCTATGAATATGCATGATATACAAGTGTGCCTATATGCATCTATGCTGTCTAAAACACACACACACACATAGAAAATTACACAGTGTATTTTTTCACTTAACCACCCATCTTGAGCATCAGTCTAATATCAGAACATGAAAGTCTATCTCTCTCTAACAACCATGCAGTGCTGGGCTGTACGTCTGAATCATTTTCCACAAAACCAGTCCCCTACTGAAGGACATGTTAAATGATGAAATGGTAATAACTTTACTTTCCATCTGTGATTTACAAGTCACTAGCCTTGTTATCTTCTGTTATTTTGCGAGAATCTCACTAGATTATTTCCTAGAGATGAACTGGTTGAGCCAAAGGGTAAATGCAGTTGCAGTTTTCACCAACAGGGCAAACTGCTACAACCAAAAGGGCATCACCAGTCACATCATTGATACTGATGTCACGTGGCAGGACCTCTTTCTCTACAATCTTGCTGTCTTTGGAGTCTGTCAGTTTTATAGTTTTTGACAATATGTCAGGTGAATGATACTCTACTATGGCTCACGTTTCTCTCACGAGTGCAATGAATCATTTCATACTTTTGGGGGGACATTTTGATCTGTTTTCTATGATGTGCCATTGACATCTTGGGTGCATTCGCCATTTTCCTATCAATTTATACAAGCTCTTTGTGCCTGTGTTAAGGCAATCAGATACTTATCTATTATGGGCATAAAAAGATTTCTCACACTTCGTTTCCTTTTGATTTTATTTACTACAGAGAAATCTTCATGTTAGGGGAGATACACTAGTCTTTTCCTTTGGAGCCTCTGGATTAAATTTCATGCTTAAAATCTTCCCAGAACCAGGAGCCTGTGATTTTCTGCTTTTGTTTTTTTGTTTTGTTTTGTTTTGTTTTGTTTTTTAATGGGACTCCTATTCACTGCTCTTTCAGGAATCCCTTGCTCTCAACAAACACTATTTTGTTCGTAGAGATAAGCTCCAGAACACTATGCCGGGCTCTCTTTCCTTAGAGCCCTACCGACACATCCGCACAAGTGAACTCATGTTCTCATCTCTAACAATTCATTTGACAGGGGATTAATTCATGTGTCAGCGATGAGTGGCCTGATTCACATAAGCCTGACCTAAAATAAATAAAGAAATAAAAAGTCTAACTTTATCTTTGGGTCAGTAAGCACTGAAAGATGGTGGTTTTTCTTTCGCTTGTGTTTTGTAAAGACAGTTGGGAATTCTCCCTGGCATTCTTTGTCTCAAACACATGACACAGAAGACAGCAACGGGAAGGAAGAGGCTATGAGGCAAGGTGAATGGGCAGGCATTTACCATCATCAAGACAGGAGGACTGGTCTTTATTTAATTTACATTTCCTCCTCTTATTATACATAAATAGGAAACTACCAGATTGTGACAAATACCATGTCTCACAAATTAAGTCTGACAGAGTTCTACAGGTTCTGAGCAAATAAAAACCTGTTGGCTCTTCGACCTGAGGGAAAATGCCGTCAGAACCTGACAGACAGGCTTCTCTCTGCCTACTCCTCTGATTATGTCTGAAGAGAAAAGAATTCAAGCTAAGTCTACATAGAGAAAAAGAAAAATAATTAAAAGGATCATTAAAGTCTTCACCACATTTTCTCTACTCTCAATATTAGCACTGAAGAAAATCACAGCAATAAAAAGACTCATCAGCGGGCACATAAACTAGGGTACAATTACTACAGAACACTACAGAGAGGAATAGGATTGAAGTTTTTAATCACTACTGAATTACACATAAGAAATAAAATTCATGATACACTTAGCACTTGTGTATATTACCCCAACTCTTCAGGATGAAAGTAAAGAAACAATTCCAGGGGCATCTGGGTAGCTCAGGCGCTCAAGCGTCCAACTTTTGACTTCAGCTCAGGTCATGATCTCGGGGTCATGAGAACAAGCCCTGCGTCAGGCCCCATGCTGGGTGTGCAGTCTGAATGAGATTTTCTCTCTCTCCTTCTCCCTCTGCCCTCCCCCACTGCCCTACACGTACATTTGTTCTCTCTCTAAAAAAACAAGACTGCAACTCTTTTATTTTATTTTTTTTTTTTTTTAAAGATTTTATTTATTTATTTGACAGAGAGAGATCACAAGTAGGCAGAGAGACAGGCAGAGAGAGAGAGAGGAGGAAGCAGGCTCCCTGCTGAGCAGAGAGCCCGATGCGGGACTCGATCCCAGGACCCTGAGATCATGACCTGAGCCGAAGGCAGTGGCTTAACCCACTGAGCCACCCAGGTGCCCATCTTTTTTTTTTATTTTAAAGATTTTATTTATTTATCTATTTGACAGAGAGAGAGAGCACACAAGCAGGCAGAGAAGCAGGCAGAGAGAGAAGCAGCGTCCCCACCGAGCAAGGAGCCCGATGTGGGACTTGATCCCAGGACCCTGAGATTATGACCCAAGCCGAAGGCAGCAGCTCAACCGACTGAGCCACCCAGGCGCCCCAAGACTGCAACTCTTAAAAAAAAAAAAGATAGATAGAATTCCAGCCCCAAGTAGGTATTTGGCCTTGCTTGCCCCTCTGTCACCTTTCACTGTTTTGATAATGATGTAAATATACATCTCCACGGTATAAACAGTAATGACAGAAGTAGCTGGGTGGTCATCGAGGAGTTGTGGAAATCCACTATTACCAACTGCTTCCCCCTCCCCCAGCGATATCTCCCTCACACCTTCTCAGAGGTGATTACTACCATGGAATCTCTCTTTAAAAGGATTATGTTTTCCTTTAGGCGCTTAAAAGAAATGTATATACATGTTTAAGAGTATATGTGGGTATCCCTAAACAAAATACTGTTTATAGCTTCATGCTAACCTTACATGAATGGTTTCAACTAACTTTTTTCGCAAGTTGGCTTTTGCTGTCCAACACTCTCAGAGTTGCGTCCATGCAGACAGGCGTGGTGTTAATACTTCCTTTGTGCACAGTGTTCTGTGATGACTATGCCACAACTCATTTACCCATTTTTCAACCGAAAGCTACTTAGGGGGCTTCAGATGTTTAGCTATTACAGTGTGGCTACGAAGAGTCTAGACCATGCCCTCCTGTGTATACGTGCAAGTTCTATCTGAGAATGGTATCTCTGAACTTCCGTGGTCTTACTTTAGTATCATAATTTTATCAACTCTTGTTTTACCTTTTTTGCTTTGCCATCTTTTATTTATTACTAAAGAGAAAATAAAGTTTTGTTCCTAAGGGGCAACTATCTCTCTCTCTCTTGTTTCTTCTCCCCAAACCGGTTACTGTTAACTCCCCATCTCAATTTGAAAGCAACCCCTGAGCAAAAGGATTGCCTTCAGGAAAGAGTCAGAGCCCTATTTTTAAATAGGAAATGAGTATCATCGGAAAGCCCACTGGGGTTAGAGCTTCTACCAGAGTACAATGATTTAAGGCTTACTCATCCATCTTTTCCACCCGTCATCCTTCACAATCCTCAAGCCAGCTTCTCAAAACACAGATCCTCCTCAAATCCTTGAAAGGCAATCCAAATCCAAATCCCTTGGATTCTCTTCCACCTCTTTCTCCACCTTCATGTTTTCTTACAATCCAACAAGCATGCCCCACTCCAACCACACTGGCAATGCCTCTTCTCTCACCCCATTTCTACCAGCCCGAGTCTTGCTTGGCTTTCAGCATCTTGACTAAGTGGCTCCTTCAAACTCTCCCATACTTTCCTGGTTGGAATGAACCCTTCTCTACCTTGCAACATCATGGATAATTAAAAATAACAAAAAACAAAAAACAAAAAACCCCAACATTCACAGTAATCTTCACTACACAGTTTTTCTAATGTGGCTATACTTTGCTTATAATTGGTACTTGAGGCCAAGGACTCATATCTTTTTTTTTTTTTTTTAATATTTTATTTATTTGTCAGAGAGAGGGAGAGAGAGCAAGCACAGGCAGACAGAATGGCAGGCAGAGGCAGAGGGAGAAGCAGGCTCCCTGCCGAGCAAGGAGCCCGATGTGGGACTCGATCCCAGGACGCTGGGATCATGACCTGAGCCGAAGGCAGACGCTCAACCAACTGAGCCACCCAGGCGTCCCCAAGGACTCATATCTTAATCTTCACTATCCCTATAATGATTATAGATGTAATAAATAAGTTATATCTGCCATTTCCAGGTAAGATCTGAGATAAACTCTTGCACACATACTAGAGAAGATATATCCTAGACTGTTACTAGCAGCATTATTTGTAACAGGGAATGTAAGTAACGGGTAAGTTCAACTTTAGGGAGAATAAATGCTGAATGGTTCTGAAAGAGGTTAAGACACATAGCCTCAAAATATGGCATCCTGACCAACAGTATTTTAAGCTGAAGAAATAGGAGAAATGGCATGTGCAGGAAGGTTCTGTGGATCTGCACTTAAAGAAAAGGAGCGTCTTGATTCCTGAAGACAATGGATAGAGATTGCAAATGTACAGCTCTTGCTCAGTTTGCCCCGGTTTACTAGAGTTAGCTCATTTCTGCCCTTTCCTCGCACAACTTTTCACTCTTCCTCAAACCTAGCATCAATTCACTCAGTTCAACCATGTCTCTGGGTTTCCATTCCCTCATGAAGGCTCCTGTGTCATAGACATCTTCATTAAATAAACCTGTTGCTCTTCTCTTGTTAATCTGTCTTGGGTTAGAAGGCTCCCAGTGAAGAACTTAAAAGGGCAGGGAAAAAGGTATTTTTCCTTCCCCAGAGTTCTGAACACTGATCCTCTTCATGTGAACTAACACATCTGCATTACCCAGAGATAATCCCAACATAGAAACCTGTCTTGCAGGATCCACAGATTTAGAAATGGAGAAATCAATAACTAAAAAAGGATCCCATATAAAAAAAACTTCTCAATTTCAGTGTCCAAACACTCTGAAAGAGAGGATGAGGTTTGGGCTAACTTATCAGAAAGAACAAAGTACTGATAAAACAAAAGGAAAACCAAGATAAGCGGGAAAGCCACACCTGAATTTCAAAATGCTTGGATTATTTTAAGAACCAGCAAGAAGAAGGAAGACACAACTCAAGAAAGGGTAAGTCGTTACCTGCATGAGCAGAGAGAGGTGAGTGTGGTCGAGGCAGTGCTGGTGACTGTCCATTGCCTATCAAGCTTTTCCGGTTGCTTGTTCGGCAACTGTGAAAAGGAAAAACAAAATCAAAGTTTTAAAAAGCACATATAATGTCACTAATGTCCAGGAATATTCAATATACACAGATACTAGAGGTTCAGCAACCTATCTGCTCAGGCTGCGGCTTAAAGCTTTGCAAGTTAATACGCACTCAACTAATATTTGAGGGGTGGCTGCACCCTGAATATTAGAAAATATAATGTATTCATATTGCATAACACCGTCAATATGTTTCACTACCAGTGAAGTTGTAATTAAATGCCTTCTTTCTGCTCCCGACTGCAAATAGGTGACACGCCATACACCCAAGTGATAAATTAATGATTCAAATCAGCAAACCACAGGTAGCATCTCTGTTGACATGAAATTTCTAATACAAAATTACATGCAGTGAAGCGCAATGACATTCATCTTACAATGATGCACTAATTAAAAATCTAATTATTTAGACAAATTTCCTATTTGTGCCTTTTGTCAATAGAGCAGCTGATGCCCAAGATGTATTTCACTACTGATTCATTTTTCATCTTGAATACTCCACTCAAATTCCTCAATAAGGTAAATATTTTGGAATCATAAAAATGGACCCTAGTTGGTATTACAATAATAGTGAAAGCCTTTTGCCAAAGGCACACTACCTACTCTTTTTATCCTGGGTACCCACTCAATAGAAACAACCTGCTACATTCGGGCAAAGGGCAACTACTCTTTCCTGTTTCTGCCTGGACCAAGTTATAAAATACATATTTGGATTCGCAGATAACTCTCACAAGCAGCAAAGAATAAGATAAACATGAAACTGGCTGATGATGACGCGAAAATGATCTCCCCTTCATGTACTTTTCCTTCAGTGCAGACTGGCACTGCATTCTCTATTAGCAATAAAGTAGTGAGAAAAAGGGGAGTAAAATCCAGCAGGTCACCTCACCAAATTCACCTATAGTAAGGTTCAGGGCACTGTCATTCTATCCTCCTACACTTGGGCTGCCCTCAACTACCACTGAAGGTTTATCATAATCTCTTCTTGAATTCAGAATATACCTGTTTTAACAGGCGCTTCAAAGAGAAGTTTTCACCTGACTTCCAAATTAGATACCATAGACATATTTGAGAGTTTGCGCGGAATATTTGAAAGGAACATTTCTCAATATTCAAATAATACATTTAAAGACCAAACTCAATTTCTTTCAGCAATATTGACTTGGGAACCAATCCTCTCCCTTAAAAGTTTGCTGCTTATTATCATTTGTCAACATTCCCTTATTTATAATTTGTTAAGGTCAGGCTGCATCATTTTATTTTCCTTACTGAAGCAATCAACATCCCTTAGCATTTCTGTGAGTGTAATTAAGATCACGTTTAGCCTTAAAGAATTGCTGATTAAGAATAGACCCTTGATACTTAATTATAAAGGTGGACTGTGATACTATCAACTCATCTATCAAGAACTATATATGACCTATTAAATTCAAAATTCATAATCATTAAATCAGATAGTATGATTGTTTTAAAAAGATACTTTATAATTTATTTAGTGTTAATTCAAATTGATGTCTTCTTTCATTCCAATACAGGAATAGTAAACATATCATCTTGTTAATGTTAATAAAAGAAATTACAAATGACAGATTTATACTCTGGAAATCTCAGCCAAGTTATTTGTTAATTTAACCAAATTAACTGAAATATGAGTTAACTGCTAGAAAGATGGCTGTATTATTTTTTACATTTAGCATTTGATCTAGTATATGTGCTGCCGAAGCGAGCACTTTAGCATTTGATCTAAATCACTTATGAAGATTCTCTCTTGACATTCAATTACTAATGTTTATATATGTAAATAAAGTTTTCAGTAAATGTAAATCAATAGAAATAGTAACCTAATGAGGGATACAGGTGAAACATAAGAACTTAAAATCTAAAAAATGGTATTTCTTGAAGAAAACCTTAAAAAATTGAATCTTCCCAACAAACATATAGAATAACTAGTACACTACTATGGGCAAAATAAATAGACAATGATTTAAATTTAAAACAAAGAAAAACAAAAGAAATTTTCAAAATTATGTCAGTTACTTAAAGCCTACCAAGAAAAGGCAGGAAAGTTCTGATTTTAAAAATGTGATTAAAAAAAAAAAAAAAAAAAAAAAGAATCACAAAGAAATCTTTAAATAAAACCCAGAAATAGAATACACTTGTTTGCTTACTGTAAAAAACATTAAAATACAAAGTATAAAAATATGGTAAATTTAAATTACATTCATCCTTTGTTTGCCTACTCTCTAAAAAGACAGTAATCTTTACAAACTAATGATTATGAATGCAATTTAGAGCAAAAGAAAAAAGGATTCTTCATCTATGAATATGGGAACAAGGAAAAAGTTAAAAACAAGGCAGAGGGAACATTTTATACAAAACCTTAAATAATCAGAGGCATATCTTATTGACAAATGTTACGAACAATCAAAGTCGAAACGGTCTTCTCTAACCTCTCTATGATCTTGAGCATGAAGGTAGAGACAGTATTAAAATTAAATAGACTTGAATCTCTCAACAATCAAACAGGAAGTTTTTTAACATGAAATACAAAACCAAACTTTATAAAAATACAGATTCCTATGTATTACATCTCCATACTCATGAAGTAGTGCCTTGGCCTCACAAATAAATTTATTTATTGCTAAAATCCTTAGGGTAAAGAGGAATTTTAGATTGTATTTAACCCCAAAATACCTAATTCTTGAGATATATATATATATATATATATATAGATATATATATAACATAATATTGTATCTAATATATGTATATATATGGAAATACATATATATGTATATATGTATACATATATTATATATACACATGTATATACATATATATGTAATATCTGTATATATATTGTATATATATGTATATATATGTATGTGTGTATGTATGTATATATATATATATATATATATATATTAGTGTAATATTAGTGCTTTTAAAATCCTGGGGTCCCAGTGCCTGGGTGACTTAGTAGGGTAGGCAACTGCCTTTGGCTTGGGTCATGATCCCGGAGGCCCGGGATGGAGTCCTACATTGGGCTCCTTGCTCGGCAGGGATTCAGCTTCTCCCTCTAACCTCTCCCCTCTCATGCTCTCTCTCATTCTCCCTCTCTTAAATATATAAATAAATAAAATCTTTTAAAAAAATAAAATAAAATCCTGGGGTACTCTGTGATATTCTGTAGACAACTTTCCATGGGTGGGGGAGGGGACACTGGCATTCATCCAATCTCAATACAGCTTGCTTCCAATAACCCTGACATTACCTCATTTTATTGTTCTAGGTACCTGGTTCCCAATGAATGAATTAAAATCTGGTTTTAGTGGCACCTGAGTGGCTCAGTCAGTTGTGCACGAATCTTGAGCTCAATTCAGGTCTTGATCTCAGGGCCGTGTGTTCAAGCCCCACACTGAGCTCCACGCTGGGGGTGGAGCCTAGTTAAAAAAAAAGAATTAAAAAAAAAAATCTGATTTTAACCCCTAGTAAAACAATTTTTAGCTGGCAGGACCCATGAGCATTTACTATATACACCGCCACTGCACCTGACACTGCCCACAGTGATGACACAGGTACAAAATGCTGAGTGGACCTCTGGGGTCATCATTTATTCCTCCAGGTTGTCCTGCAGGCGTAAGGAGAGGCTCATGGTATCCAAGCACAAAATGAGCTCCCCACATGGTGGTGACTATGCCACACTCATTTAATCCATAAAGTGAAGAAAGAGGAGATAGATACGCTGCCCCATAGACAAAATTCAGGTTCATTCCTTTATCCCCAGCATGACTGAGTCCATTCAGCCTTCCTTGCTTTTTCTCAAGCAGAGTCATCCCAGGAAAAAAAACAGGGGATGTCCTGCCAGTTAAGACAGAACTACCACTTCTACCGCAGCAGAAAACTCAACTTGTTTAAAACTGATCCTCGTCTAAGCTTGTAGAACTGTTTCCAGTTTTTGGCCTTTGGAACAAAGGTCATAGGATTGCAGAAGTCAAACTGAAGAATGGTCATACACCCAAGTTTCAGCTCTGCATCCCATAGTGCATTCTCTCTGCTCCACTCTTCAGAAAAGAATGGAAGCCCTTTCCCCTGACTCTGCTTGGATGTGGGAGCCAAACACAGGAATACCCAAAGAGGCACATTCGCCTCTTTGGTTCTCTGCCTGGAGCAACACAGGGAGGCATGCCGCCTCTGCAGCACATGCGCACTTTGTGCCATCAGTTTGGAAGGTGACGCAATGACACAGATTCTTTTTTGCAAAATTGCAACTGAGCCCAAGCAGCAGCCAGAGACAACCTGAGACCAAGGCAAACAGTAGACCAGGATAGAGAATGAAGATTTTGAGAAAGTACTTCTTTTTACTTCATTCTTTAGTTCCTCCACCCATGCACGAACTATACACACGCAACACGCACACAGTACAACAAATACCGCTGACCATGGACCTGGGATCTGAGAAGAATGGGAAGTGGAAAGACAATGGAAGTACTTCGGGGTGGGTGCACTAGGAAGCAAGGCAGGGAGAGACAGAATGACCTGGAGGGACATCACAGCTAGATGGGCACAGGGTGTGGGCATACTGTAGGGTGACACCAGGCTAGCACAAAAAAACTGTTTTGTCTGCCTGGTTTTGGGCTCTGGCAGGTGAAGTGAGGATTGCACAGGGCATGCCTCCTGCTCCGAGTTCACCGATCCGATCACAAAGCATTCTACAAGGAGCTGGTCCATTTCCTAACCAACACCAACAGGGCCTCCCATTTGCCAGGAAGATCAAGAGATCCTGTATCTTATTTTTATTTATTTTTTCTCAAAGTTTTTTTTGTTGTTGTTGTTGTTTTTGAGAGAGAGCACGCAGAGGGAGAGCAAGAGAGAGAGGAGACTCTCCATTGAGCAAGGAGCCCAATGCAGGGCTCGATCCCAGGACCCTGTGATCATGACCTGAACTGAAGGCAGATGTCCAACCGAATGAGCTACCCAGGCGCTCTGAGACAGGGCCCGCATTTTACCATCTAAGTCAGGCCTGACTCAAAAGTGAGGTTAGAGAGGAATGTGATGTACATATTTTGGGTCCAAAGCAATAATATTCTTTATCTGTGCAGGTTGTCCTTATGCTGAGGACTCCAATGAAGGGCCTGGCAGGACCGGCAAACCTCTCACATCTGAATCTGTCACATCTCTCCTGGCCAAAGAACCTGTTAATTATCCCCAACCAGGTGTATGAAAGTGGAAGGTCCACCAGACTATAGCCTTTTGCAACTGTTCTGAGTAGCTGAGCTCCAGCTTCATTTTAAATTACACTCATTTTGAGACATGAATACTCATCACGTCTGACCATAGCAAGACACACGGCAGAGGGGAAACCCCAACAGGCAGTAATTTCTAACATTCCGAGCTGATTTGAAAGGCCAAAGCTCAGGATGACGTGTGAACAGCCATGACTGAGGGGCAGTGATCATGCCGTGGACTGCATGGAGAGGGCCCCAGGAACTCAGATGCTAGGCTGTAATTTATTAGTTCATCTTGATGAAAAATCGGATAAATATGCACAGTGGACCAATTAAAGACCAAAGCTTTACAGGATGTGAACATCTGTTATTCTGAATACCTTAACAGAATCAGAACATCTGAATATTCCTTCAACGAAAAGGAAAGCTCCAGGCGAGGAAAGGGGGCATGACTGTGAGACAAACGGCCCGGCTCGTGGGGCTCGGCTGACTACATGTTATAAACTGGGCCGGCTTCCGTGTCCCTCGCTGTACAGGGAACGGGCTACACCAAGGGAGAAAAAGAGTGATACATTTATTTTTCTTTTGTCTAAGATGTTTTAAAAAAAGAGGACATACAGAAAAATAATCATCTCCACCCCTTGGCATGAAGAACTGTATCATTTTGTCCTATTTGTTCCTAATCACATAGCGGAGATAGGGGGGAAGTGTACCCTTGGACATGCAAACCAATCAATATTTTTCTACTCCCCAACCAGAGAACTACTAAAAATTGTGGCTTATATCTTTTTTGGAACTTGACCACACACACGTGCATCAGATGAACAACACCTCTGTATGTGTTTACAGTTTCACGAGTGGTTTCCCATACCAGGAAGAAATGACAAAGATGGGGGAGTGCACAAAAGGGATGAATGGCTTGCCTTTCAATGGCTCATTAGGCTTTATACCGTGGACCACCCCCCCTACCATCACCCCCGGCAAGGACTACCTGATTCTCTAAGAATGGACAGCTTCCATGGTCTTTCTTGACTAGACTATTTAAAAACTCTGTAGGGGGAGAAGTTAAATTATAGAAAATTGGTAGTAAGGCAGGGATTCTTGTTCACAAAATGCAAATGAGTTTTGTATGGTACAGACATAACTCATAATCTCCATGGAGAGATGATCCTGAACACTTAATAGCACTGTCCTACAAGATATTAACCAGTTCTGCACCTACTGGCAAATTCATGTCATCATTCCTATTGTGTGTGTGTGTGTGTGTGTTTCACAATCCTTTAATCTTTTTTAATAGGTTACTGCTACCCTCATTAATTAGTAACAAATAAAATCTTTAACATACGGTCATTTTATATTTCTAGGACAGTCGTGTTTTTTGACTTTCGTATAAATTACACTTTAGCTCACACTATAAATTATAGGTATGCTGCAACTTACTTTTTTCACTCAACATGTATTTTTGAGATTTAACCATGGCAACATAAATATATGGGTCTAATGCATTCCTTTTTTAGATTATTCACTTGAAGCAAATTTTAGAATTCTTAAAACACACTGAAATTATATATATCATGGACATTTCTTTTTCCTTTTCTGCAACACGAAAAGATCACTTCTATGTGTTCGCAAATTGAAATGCAAAAGCCTTGGGAAGTATCTTTGAGGCTGTATTTTGAAAGAAAAATTATATTAAGCACCATAAAGCAAATCTTCCTTAAAAATCTGTAGACACCCTCCCCCAAATCCTGCTTATTCCTTCAGAGGCTGCTCTGTCCCCATCTTCACTTCTGCCTTCATACTATTGTCTTCTCCCAGAAGATTTATAAATCAGTCCTCCTAGGCACTCAGTAATTCATTCAACAAATTACTTTTTGAATCCCTAGTACATGCTAGATATACTCTAACTAGTAAAAATCCCTGCTACCCTCCAGGGGCTTCCTTTCTGGAGAAAGAAGCAGACCGTAAACACAGTAAATGAGTACAATTTATACTATACTATAGGAGATGGTGAGGACATTTATGGTGAGAGAGATAGCGATGGAGAAAAAGAACATAGGAAGTAGGTCAGAGAGTGGGGAGTGCTGCTGTGGGCCATCACAGTTGTACAGAGGTGGTCAGGAAAGGCCTCTTGGAGAGGTGAGGAGTGAATGAGACCAGAAGGAGGAGGCGACAAGCATTCACAAAGAGAAGGAGAGGCCCTGAGACAGGAGTTGAGTGAGCCAGCAGCAAGTGGCCAAAGAGACAGGGGAGAGAGGGCAGGGACAGTTCTGTAGCAGCGTGCGAGGCCCGGAGTGTGAAGTTTCAGTTTCTAGCCCAGGTGGAAAGGAACGGTGCTGGAAGGTTCCAAACATAATGTGACTTTTGTCTAAAGAGGAAGGTTCAGGCTACTAGATTGAAGTAACCAAAGGAGGAAGTCAGGAGGCCAGTTAGGAAGTTAAGCTGATGTACTCATCAACTCCTGTGATTATGGTTTATAATATTTTATTTAAAAACTAACTTTTATCAAAAATGGCTCCCAAACTCAATGTAAGCATGATGCCAGCCCATGCTGTCTTGTACAGTACCAAACAACAGGAGAAAGAGCCAGTGCCCGTCGTGGGGGCACGACCAAGCCTGAGTGCTACCAGCCTCAGCGTAACTGCACCAACACCATGACCTAGTTCCCGCAGTCATTCAGGGAATGTAATAACGACTACAGCTGATGTTATCGGCTGGATACTCAAACTTAACTTTCCCATTAGTGGAAAAACTCCTTTTTCAAGGCATTAATTGTCATGGAAATGAAGAGTTGTTCACACTGTTTTCACCTAGGAGCAAAAAATTGGGGCTGATTACATACCTAGAAGAAGGCATAGGTCTCCCAAGCTTTAAAAAGTTCTCAGGAAAATCAACAAGAAAAAATATATATTACTGTATACAGTACTTCTTGGACATATATCTAATCCTTTAAGATAACCCGTAATGAAGTCTGGCCCAATTTTCTGTCTTCACAGAGGAAGAGAGGATATTAGAAGACACTATTTGGTATAACAGATAGCAATGGAATGTCCTTTCCCACAAACAAACTACTATGAGAGATAAGAACATGAAGAAAACATTCTCCAAGTGTTTCAAGTATAAATGAGATAAGAATAATTCACAGATAACTGACTTCTAAGGGCAGAATCTGAAAGACAGGTACAAAACAAAATGTGTTGCTGTTTCAAGTGTGACACAGAATCCCAATCATCCTTGAGACCTATTTCCATAAATAATAAGCACTAGAATTTGATAGTATATACCATGCATGGCAAACTGTCCTTCCATTTCATAGGTTTTCTCTAAATAATCCCTTCATCTCAGAGATCTGCCTGGCATAAAATATTCTTACATCCTCTTCCTTTTTAGTCTGTTTTCTGACTGTCTGAAAACAAGACATAGCAACGCAGCTATTTCTATGTGGCTGACATGGTGAGTTCTAATGTTGTATGTGGGCCACTCAGCTGATCGGGGGCTGACATTCACCACACTGTTTCAGAGGGATCCTGGCAAGCAGAGTACCCAGCCCGGAGTCACTCATTTGTTCAGTAAACATAACTGGGTATTCTACATGGAGGTTATAATCTAGGAGGGGGGATGAGTTCCTTGACACCAAACATTGTATTTTATATACTAGCGAATCTCTTTGGGTACCCAGAATGCAGAAAATAAAAATGACTTCAGTAAAGATTCAGTAAGTATTTTTGAATGATGAATCCTTAGTTAATTAACTTTAATCACTCAAAAATATTTACTGAATCTTTGCTGAAGCTGTTTCCAGTCGTTAAGAAGTTTATAATTTAACTTGGAGGACATAGTGTCGCTTGGAAGATTCAACTGATCCAAGATGATATAATACAGTCTAATACTACCTCATTGATCAAAGCCATGTAACTGAAAAAACACAAAAACTGATGGGACTGTGGCGCTGAATCTATGGCATGACACATCTTTCTGGAACAACCTACATAACACGTTGTTTTGAATAAAATTACAATGGGATAATCAGTGGAATTAAAAGAGGCTTAAATGACTCAAAGTCAAAGAGGAGCTGGTAGTGATAGGGGTATTTATAGAAGCAGGGTGGCGCCGAACTGCTAAAAATGTTAGAAGTAAAAAGTAATTCAAGTTGGGGGGGGGACCCGAGAAAAAAATTTTTAGTGCAATTTATCTGCAACAAAATCTAGGAGGTACCTAGCCCATATGCCCTTCAGAAGTCCTCAGACTTCCATCTATCTAATAAGGACAGCTGAGGGCTAGGAAAGTCAACAATGAGACACAGATGACTTGTGAACTTATGATTGCTCAGGGAGGACACAAAAGCTCAAACCTACATGGAAGACACAAAGTAAAGACTGTTCCTACCTGAGATGAGGGTGCGAAGAGAATGTTGGGAGGGCAAGGCGATTAATTTTGACCTAGGAGTTGAAAGACATGTTTTGTATCTTGGGAAACTGCTCCAAGGGTGATCTAGCCAAAACACTGTATGGAGTCATTCAAATCTATGGTGTCATCTATCCTGCAAAGCTGAAGAGCTGCTATCACCTGGCTGGGCCCACCTATGGCTAGGCTATCAGACTGGCAAAGAGAGACAGATTGGGGGGCGGTGGCCCTGGTTCCATAACTGGGTGAAGGGCTAGGGTCGAATACTTTTGAGACTCACACAAGCCTTTGGTTGTTCCCAGGGTGGCTGCACACAGGAACCAAAGGTTAAGTGAACAGACCTACTGGGGAGTTAAGAAAGAATAAACAAAATACAAATACAAACCAATGTTTCCCTAAACTTCCACTGTCTGTGTGTGTGTGTGTGTTGCAGAAGGGGGGTGGGCTAATTTGTGACTTAAATATTTTTTTTAAATTCCCATGTTTCATACTCAATATGGATGAAAATTATGACTTGATATGTTTTTTCCTAAGGAGCAGAAAACCAAGTGCAAAGTCCAACTACAAAAGTTACTGTTAATCAATTTAATTTAATAACATTGAACTATTCTCAGTTGGCCAATGATGAGGAAATAAATTTTTAAAAAGCCTTAGATAGTGTCAGCAGTACCAAACCAGAGTAAACTCATCACATTAAATCCAATGTTCTGATCTGCCTTTCCGGAAAGACCACAATAAAGTTTTACTATGAACTTCTTTCTCCAATAGCTACTGGTCTCTAATTTTTATCACTTTTAAGAAATGCTCCACACCTTTAGAAAGCTCAATGGTAAGATTTTCTTACTTCCAAATTTTACTCGGGCATATACAGAACAGCTGAACTGCTGTATGTAATACTGTTTTACCCACTCCAGACTTCTCCATCCAGAAATGAAATCTCAGCTTCACTTGCTATACCCAGACACTTTCAATTTGGTGGATATATTTTAGTCTGGTAGGGTAATTTAGCTACAGAGCTAAACACCCCCCCCCCCAAAAATCAAAGGCTCTGTTCCTTCTTCCTGGTTCAGAGGATCTTGGGGCCACTTGGTTCCGACCCACAAAAGGGAGGCGAGTTTGCTTCTGTAAACACCCGATCTTTCATGAGACTCAACAGAAATGTATGTCAGACATGGGATGAGCAGCACGACTAT
Organism: Mustela putorius furo; assembly: GCF_011764305.1. Taxonomy (NCBI): domain Eukaryota; kingdom Metazoa; phylum Chordata; class Mammalia; order Carnivora; family Mustelidae; genus Mustela; species Mustela putorius. Next base: position 3,793,242 of record NW_025421294.1, read on the forward strand.
TTAACACCACTCCAGGTCTAAAGCATTCTGCATTTGCCACGATTTGGCAGAACGGCCTGCCCAAGAGTGAACCGCCCCCGAGTCCACGTGCCTCCAGTCAGAACACAAACGCACACGTGTAAGGCCGACAGCAGAGCTCCACTTTGTTCTCTTCCGCGAGGAAAAGTCATGTGGCACAAAGTCATTATCTCTCTGTTCAGTACGTTTTGTTGCTAGCTGTGCCTAATTCTGTATCTTGCAAAATGACATTCTGTGAATGACAGGAATGTCAAAACTGTGGTAATGGGCAGGAGTAGAAGAAAACATTTCCTAGATGGAGAAACAACAGGAAAACTGCCAAATGGATGTGAGCATTAGTTGTGTGTTCGTCCCATACTCACACCCCACCCCTATTTGTTCTTCATAGGAGAAGGATGGAGCCCTCTAAGGAGGGAAGAACAGCCTATCTTGGTGAAAAGGGAGGGGGTGTCAAAGCATGTTTTCCTTTAATTAACTGGACAAATGTCTTTTTCCCCCCCTCCTCATTTGTATTCACTGATGTTTTCTTAGTGGGCCTCTCATTTTGCAAAGATGAAACTGGCCACAAGGCATCGATTCTCTTGGTAAAGACAGGAGGGCTGGAGAGATACCAGAAGATGCTGACTGGTGAGTTTGTTACCCAGTATTCAGTGTGGGTAGCCAATTCACCTTGCTCTTGCCATTTGGGGGCTGAGCAATAGAAGAGTAGCTCTAGAAGATGACATGCTGTCTGCCAAGGCAGCGTGACCAAGTCGTGGTAAAAAGGGCCAAGGATGGGAGGTCAGGTGGCTCTCACAACCAGGGTACCGTCAAAGTCGGAACTCTGCATTAGACAGAGAAATACATTTAACTACGACTTACATGGGTGTATAAAAATTCTATCCCAGAGAGAGAGAGCTAGATCTTTTTAAGATTTCATGGAATGCTATAAAATGTAAGGACTTGCTCTTGGTAGATCGGTTTTCCGATTCCAACCCTCTTAAGCCCCAATTCACCATCCTGTAGAATAAGGATAAGAATACGAACTACCTCAGAGAGCTGGGTGGAGATTAAATGAGATAATGCATGTAAAGAAACTGTCATCACAGCACACGGCACACAGCAAGTGCTTCATAAACAGGAGTTGTCCAAATAAGACGTTTTGGTCTCTCTTGCGTATGTTCTTTCACGCGTCGATGTTTTAGTACCTACAGTGCAGCGCTGAGGCTTTCCCTCAAGGCTCTTAGAACAAGAGGCATTAAGATTACCCACAGAATTAACTTCTAAGGGCAGGACAACGAATTACGTAAAAGGTAAAGAGGCTAGATCTAAGGCGACAGGACTTGATGACAGCAAATGAAAATACTAACAGTTACAGAAAAAAATGTAGCAACACAAAGGCTTATCGGTTGGCTTTTAGAAACACAGAGAAACAAAAGCTGCGGAATCACAAGTTCAAGTGTCAATCCAAGCACTGACCAAGGGCTTCAAACTGGCAATGCCAAGGTGGAGGGACGTATAAGGGGCCCCACCCATTCACTGTTTCAGACCAACTGTCAAAACCATGTGCATCGGTCCCCCTTTGCCCAGGGCCATCCATCATTTCGATCACATAGCGACCATCCTCCCCAAGCAACCTTCTGGCTAGCTTCATGGAGAGATATGCCCAAACGTGAACAAAAACAGCAATAATAGTAACTGCTAACTTTGACAACTACTGAATACATGCCAAGAAACAGTTTAATTTTCACAATCCTGTGAGGTGGGATTTCTTTTTATCCCTATCTAGCAGATGTGAAAACCAAAGATCTGAGAAGTCTAGAGGCTTCTCTGACAAGATCACACGAGCAGTACGAGGCAGAACTGGAATCACATCCAGGCAGTCTGCCTTCAGAACCTGTGCTTGCAGTTATCTTGTGCAAGTGTCTATAAGACTGAGAAAAAGAACTCTGAGGGGTTTAAGCTCATTAATGACTGTATTTATTTATTTTCAGGATTTTGTTTTTTATTTGTCGGCGAGAGAGAGCTCACAAGCAGGGAGAGCTGAATGCAGAGGGAAAAGCAGGCTCCCTGCTGAGCAAGGAGCCAGATGTGGGACTCAACTTCAGGACCTTGAGATCATGACCTGAACCGAAGACAAACGCTTAAGCAACTGAGCCACCCAGGTGTCCCAGTAATTACTATGTTTATTCTTGTAAATTAGTATCTCAGCATTCTGGTCCTGTGCATCCAACAGTGAGCTTGGTAACTACAGGTCCATGCCAAAGAGATGGAGGGGATCCTGGCAGTACCAGGTCTTTGAGCCTACAACCTCATGTTCAGAGATACAGAGGGGACATCAAGCCATCAAGCTTCACATCAGATCGTGAGAATTTTCTGGAGGCAGCAAGCCTGACCTAGATGGATGGACATCCCGATGTCCAGGCTCACATAGACAGACAAGTCAGATGTCATTCTGTGGACATTTCCATCTCCACAGGGTAGCGTCAAGGATCCAAAGGCAAATGACCCAACTCACAGATAACCCAAGGCAAACAGACACTGCTGCCTTGGCCCTCTCTAAACCAGCTGGACTAGACAGACACAACTAGAGAAAAGAATTGTGCTTAAGCATGTATGAATCACATTTTTTTTGTTCCATTGTTTCTTAATAGATTTCAAAATTAAATCTAAACTTCTGGATCATGCTCCCTTTTATATATATATTTTCTTTCCCTCTTTCTAGATGTCTGACTCAGTATTAGAGAATAAAGAAGTCAGATTTCTGATGTGAAGCATGTCTGTGAGCGCAGGCTTTGGAGAAAAGGATTGATGGCACACACTGTAATGTGCATCAGAAAGTGACTTTGGCCAGCAGAAGGTGCAAAGTGTTTCATAAGCTATACTGCCTGTGCTATTGAGACAAACTTTTTTATAACTTGAAATATTTACAAAATGAGACATCTCAAAATAAAACAAACTCATTATAAAAGGTACATATATTTACAACTTCTATAGACTTGTGCCCCCAATTCTTAGATTTTTGGGTGGCATTTATTCTTTCAAGGTGTCATCCCCTGAGTCTGGCATCTTCCCCCATTCTTGCTGCCGAAAGACCTCTAAGACTTTCAGAACATGTGAGAACATGTCTTTGTGGAAAGAGCCTTCAGGGAACTGTGAGTTGTTATAACTATGGCGGGAGTCTGGACAGGTTGGAGCGCCCCGAAATCATCAGTTACTAAGGAAAAGTTGAAGGCTGGTTTCATTCACCTCGAGGTTGCTGGCTTGCCTCTCACAGGCACGGCCACTTATTTCTCCTAGGGCCAGCCTGTGCTCAAAGAGGTGACCTCATTTGTCCCTAGCCTGGGGTTTGGCCCTTATAAGTAAGTACCCTGAGCTCCAAGAGTAACACACCAACTCCACCTCTTCACCATATTCACCAGGCGACCAACCCAAACTCATTCTGCATTCCCTGCAGTGACTCACGCAGTTCCTGTTCGTGGTGTTCCTGGATTCCTGTTTATTACAGTTAGGGAATCTGACCTTCACATGACAACATTTCTAAGTAGAAATTCAATGCTATAGAGAGAAAGCACCCTACTGTGTAAAATGTCCACACTGAAAAGGATCCTTGCGGACTTGCCCACAGGACACTAAATTGCCTATCAAGACAAGAATTATGATACTTGAACTTACTGAAAACAAGTCAGTGACCCGATGAAAGAATGAATGTGAAATCTTTTACTGGCTACTTTTGCTCTTCTTATTTTTCTAAAGATTGTTGTTGAAAGAACAGAATACATATGAAAACAACAACACGACTAAACAATCTTCAAAATAAAAGCTGTCAATAGCTACCACGTGAGTCATTCCTTTGGCTTTGTGGTCACATCGTATTTTCATTCACAGTATAATCATAAAATTACAGGGCTCACTTGTATAACACAGAGTTTTCTGCCTGAGTCTTCATATATTAGCAACACTGTTAACAAAAGGCTCTGAAGTTTCTACTCATTATATGGTAAGGAGCAAAAACCCTCTGAACCTTTAGCTAACCTGCCTCATGGACAGTACATCAAAAATGTGATGCTATAGTCTTCAAATGACAGAAAATCATTTCTCATTTTACTTAAAAAAATTATGTAATTTTTCATTTGAAAGTTCCGATATTTTAAAATAATGTAAAAGAAAGCAGATGAGCGGTTAGCAACAGGTCATGTCACCTTTCTACAAACTGGAGACCTAGCGAGCACCTGGTGATAAATTCTCATAAGATAGAGTTGTCTTTTTTAACCCCCTCCAAGGATAGAACTATGAACATTGTTTTCTTGTTTTGACTCCTTTTTTCTCATGGGCAGGTCTATTGTTCCACCAAAAATCCCCAAGCATTTTGTAAAGAATGTCTCTGCTTTGGGCAAAGGAGGGCTGGTACCAGAACCCAAGAGATGTGCCTATGAGTTTGCAATCAGGAAATCTGGGGAGGGAGACATTTCCCAGAGTTTTAAAATAGCTCCATTGTTTAGTTAAGCCACACTGTGTATCTGAGGACCAAAAGAAAAGAAAAGATCAAAAAACAACAACAAAAAAAAAACAAACCAAAGTGAAATAAAATGAAACAAATTAACATATAATCATCTAAATTAGAAATGCAACTGTTGAAAGTTTCAATATCCGGATAGGCAAATTGGTGAATCCTGGTCAGGTTATGGCATTTTCTCAAGTGAGTACAAGAGACAATAAAGATATCTAGAAAGGGAATAATTTGATCATTGATAAACATGAAGTAGGGAATGAGAAGGTAGCAGAGGTCCCAGGAAGACTATTTAGTAATACATCATTAAACTAAAACATGTAATTCCATTCATAAAATAATTTTTAAAATTATTCTATTTCAGCAAATGCCAGCAGAACCAATAATTAATGTGTGTGTTCTAATTAAAAAAACAACAACAACAACAACAACAAAACCAATGGCAGAAGAATCGGCAACATGTCTGGCACCATAGTTTGGAAGAATTTAATGGTACATTAATTATGAATGATAACCCCCCCCAAATCCTCCTGGCCCTCACTGCCACAGCCGTGCTTCAGAGATGAGTCATTTTTCAACTGTGAAAACTTCCTCTTAGAGAAAGAACTTTGATTAGTTTTCTACCTCCTCTTGCAAGATATGATTTTACTTCAACAAGATTAATCTCTAACTCATCTATGAAAAAGTTAATCAATTTGTATAGAAATGAAGAAAGGTACTTCCCCATCTTTTTAAAATGTTTGTTAAAAATTGATAAGATTCAGGAATAGAAATAGAGTTGGCAACTTTTCTTAGGAAAGCTCCTTTTTTGGTCATTCTGTCCTCCAAATGCTTTTTATGTACTAAATGAAAAATCTATTTTTAAAAATCTCCCCTGCACTAAAGACCTGGTTCTGTCTGACTCACGGCAGCCTGAAATGCAGTGTTGAAAAAGTCCAGAAGTGAGCAAAGCAAGGGTGGTCTGAGGTGGCTCCAGGACCAAGGCTGGCCCATGACAGTCCCTCCCCTGGGGACAGAGGAGCTGGAACTTTGCAAAAAGATCCTCACTGCTCTCCTTGTAAGATCACTTGACAATTACCTAGAATTAACGGTCTCCTCTCTGGGGAAGGTGTTCTGTTTCTAATCAAGCCATCTTTACCATTCACTCTCCCTCTCTATGCACATCCCTTTTTGGTCCTTTTTCTGAGATGGCAGAGAACTAATGATGACAATCAGTCTCTTCTCCTAAAAACCCTGAATGAAAAAGTACAGTAAGTGAGGCTATGGCTGTAAGATGGGGTGTTATTCCAAAAGTGCTTGCAAAGACATAGGTGAAAAGCAAACAAACGGTCCAAAACCTGAGATCAAACATGTTTAAAATACATGAAAAGGCAAAGAAAATGGATGGGAAGGAATTGTCCATCAACAATAACGGTGATTACTCCTCAGCGCAGGAATGTGGAAGTCTAAGTGTGTGTCCTTGTGTTTAGTTTTCACAACACTGCAACCTGGATTCTGTAACCTCTTAATCTGGAAAAATAAGTGTGTGATGTGAGAATTTAAGCAGATGCCCTTTTGAATACTGCTGGCCATGATTCTTTAGGGGCATGGAGGGAGGTAGAAAGGGACCCTGTACGTGTCCTGTGACAGGACACTTTACTGAGATATTTATTTGTAGTATTCCTTCCCCTGGAGGAGGATGCGAAGTATAAAGAAGAAGAAATCCTTGCAGCCAGAGTCTGGCTCCTGGGACTTACAGGGCCTATTGTGCAGAGTTTTGGTTTCAGGAGTGAGAGCAGAAGTCTGGAGGCAGCCATGGAGGTGAATCTCTACCCAGGTCCTTCCCTGAGGACCGAAGAGCCCGTGAGCCCAGTTGCTACAGGGAATGGAAGGGGTGGAACTGTCCAAGCCTAGAAGAGGACCTGGGCATTCCTGAGATGGGGAGAAGGCATAAGTGCCTGGTTGTGTGTCTGACTTGTGACTGGCCAGGACCTCTGTCTCCTCCTTTCCAATGCAGGGCTCCAGGAGGTACAAGATGGCAGGCCCTGGGGGACAAAAGGGAGCAGGACAGAACTAAGAACAGGAGTCATGCCTGCTTGGCCAGTATCAGCTACAGATGTTTATGCCCACCACAGGCATCCAGGAATACCACACCTCAGCTTAGAACACGCCTCATCATCCCATGTAGGGTTTGACTGTAAGTAACTCCGATGAGCCGGAAGCAACTATGGGTTTCCACATCACCAGGCCAGATCAGAAAGGCTACACCAAGCAGCTCTAGTATGACAGAGACTGCTGATGACTGCATGAATATTCGCTTACCTCTGGACTCATCAAGTTGTATACATTAAATATGTGTAGCTTTTTCTAGGTCAACTATACCTCAGTAAAGTGATTTTTTTAAAAAGAAAGCATCTAGAGAATCAAAAAAACAAAAAACAAAACAAAACCAACATACCAGATCCCCTCGGTTATGACGTAGCAGCCAACATGAACTCACTCACTGCAACCCAGCCTACCAGGGAAGTGTCTCTTTCAGTAAATCGTCAACAAATATCATTTCAGTATTTTAGCAAAAGCTCATATTTCCTCAGAACCTGATTTAAAACATGAAACCAGAAACCAAGCACAGAATGGTGACCAGAGAGTTTGCTAATGGAAGGAATCGTTGGCACCCTTTAATTACAATCGAATTGCTTCTGGTTGTGGAAACACAGCGGTGCTCATCAAAGCCAGGGCAGGACAATTCTAATAGTTATTAATGACACAGGGGAGACGCAGCCAGACTTCGGCAGCTGACTCTGGTCAACTTGACTAATAGCAAAGCCAAAAGGGAAAAGGTCTCCTTGACTTAAAATGTCAATGAAAACACCACATACAACCCTGGAGTTGCAGAGATCTGAAAGCAAAAGCAGGTAATCTCACTGGTTGCCTCTCAACTAGTAGTCTATCAGGCCTTCAAGGGAACCTTCCTGTTCATCAGTTAGCCCCCTCAGTTACACAAGTATGCTCCATCAGTGAAGACTACCCTTTTTGAATATCCACATAGAACACACTTTTGCAGAATGGCAGACAGAATCAGCTATTCTACAACAAAAAACAACTCTACATACCTCAACTTTTCTCAGCATTTCCTGTGAAATATCATCACTCCTTTTGGAGCTTTAATTACTAAATGTATATTCAGGTGGTAATTACCATATTGCATTGGAATATCAAGTGTCTCACATTCAATGTGCAGAACACTTACAAAGTCAAAGCTATAACACAGAAGCTTTGTGTCACACGTTAAAAAAGCTCCCAGTGTTGGGGTTAGTTATATGGAGGAGTCATCTGTTATCACATAGCCCCTGGTCCTCTCTACAGAACATGTAGCTATAGAACAGATAGGGGGAAAAGCCTGAAATAGGAATCCGGCAGCACAGGGAGAACAGGGATACCTTGTGGTTTTGGAATCACTGTTACACAGCTCCCTGTTGCCACTCTGCCCCATACCCCACTCAAATGCCCACAAGTACCACTTGGCAGGGACCTCATCCATTTTCCTGGTTGCAGAAGTGCCATGCTTGTGTGGTGACAGCATTTCAATCATAGGAGGTCAGAGCTTAGAAAGGGATCTGCAGCTTCTCAATACTTGGCTTAAAGACAGCTTAGCAGAAAATATCTGAATAGGGACTAAAGAACAATTCCAAATTCTCTAGGTGAGGCCTGTGATGACACCACAACAAAAGAAATAAGCCTTTTAGGCAGATAGTTTTAAACAAAGAGACCGTACCAGACCAGGTAAGACATTTTATACTCAAGTCACTGGCCAACTGGCTTATGCTCTAATCTCTTGTTTGAAATGTGGTCTGGTATGAAGAGTAAGCTGCCATGAAGGCCTCTTTCATTGAGAACCAAACAGATAAACAGGGTTACACCCATGATGAAATGTAATACAGTGTAGAAACCTGCTCACAGACTTCATTGTTTATTCGGATCTCCAGATGGACAGGGTATGGAGATGCAGATTCACAGTGTCACAGTATCGGACAAACTGATTCCTTCCGCTGAAACTTGAACTTATTTTGCTCATCACAGACAACAGTTGCAAAAGCAAAGATAGAGGTGACGATGGCAATGAGCAAATGAACACAAGCAGACTGTCTCCCACAGTAGAATCAAAGTTAATCGGTTATCACACTGCAAAACCTAGATCGTTCTAACGTGACAAAATTCATAGCGTACCACACACCATTGCTTCCATGCTGTCATTCTGCGTAGCTAGCTCTCAGTTACTTTAGAATTGGGTGTTCCACTTAGGACTTTGAGCAGAAGCTTCTGGTTCTTAGTCTAAAAGCACAGAACGTTTTCGGCAATCTAAACCATGCCTATGTTGTAATGAATCCCAACAAATGAGCTCAGTCAGATCCTAACTTTTTTCTCTACTGGGTCTCCTCCAAGTATCACAAGTTATCAGTAACAACCTGAAAAAAGCACAAAGAAATTAAAATTCATTAGTTAGCAGGGAACCAAATTCCGCTTGGTTATTTTCATGTAAGTAGGTGCCACTTTCTAAAAAGTGCTATCAAGTCAGCAAGAATTTTTTTGTTTTTGGTTTTTTAAGAGTGAATTGTTCACAAGAAGAAGTAATTAACAGACAAGAAAGAGATGGATATCAAACAGAATACTATTCTATCATCAAATGCTGGCTTCCAAGTATGATCATTCATGGCTAACCTGTGAGTCTGTAAACAGAGTTAGACCAGGGCAAAAAGTGTTTTATTTTTTTAAAATTATTCTAAGATGAAATAGTCATCTTAAATCATGCTGAATTGAGGTTTATCTTGTTTAATGTGCAAATAATGGCATATAACGTCTAATACTTTGAGGTACAATACTGGACATGAAAGAAAGCAATAAATCTGAGCTACCCTATGTTTATAGGTTTCTAATTGCCACACATACGTATATTTCTTTGCACTTAATAAAATACATAAAATAAGACACATCACTTTCCTTTTCTGGAGTTCAGAATTCTGTTAGTCTCCATAAAGCCTCTCATATTTGCACAAACATCTATGGTACACCATGGTACTATGGTACTATGGTACACCTGACATATATGATGTGTTAAGTAGGCGACCCTTCACTTCAAATGGAATTTAGAAGTGGCCTTACTCTAAAATGCCTCCTCGCAGCTCTCCTACAGGAAATTGTCAACTCTCTGTTGGCAAGCACAGATCTTACTCTTCAGGTGCCCCTACTGACCTGGCACAAAGTCATCCTGGCCTAAACCTCGCCAGATACATGAACCTAAGAATAAGCTAATAAAAATGAAAAAAGCAAAGTTCTATTGAAAATGGGACAGGGGAAAGTGTGCTCATAATAAACCGTGGCCTAATAAATCTTCCTTTTTTAAAATGGTTAAAGTTACCATTTTAGTTTCTCCTCCAATCTTCATTAGAAAGCAGTGATTGGTTGCGGGGGGCAGGGGGCGGGGAGGATCTAGTGAGAACCATACAAGGTCAGACATGCCTGGTCTCCAAGGGTCATTCTAAAAGGGATAACATGTACCACAGAAGAACTGATGGGGCAGATTCAAGTGACCACAAAAATTCTAAAAGAACCTTAGGCCAAGGGGTTAAAGTAGCAACTGAGCAAGAGTTTCTGGAAAGGGGACAGATGGCTTTTGACAAATAAGCACACCTTCAACGCAAGTGACAGAAGTAGGTCATGATGAGTAAGTGAATTTTCCACTGACTCATTTCCACACGTATCATGGGCAGCAAAGGATACCAGTGATCTAATGCTCCGCCAGGAAGAGCCATACAAATTCATTCTCAAATGAAAGAATCTACAATTAAAGTTGACGTGGCACGGAGAACCACCGTCCTAATCCATAAATAGTCCCACGGGCAGGAGGGTCAAGAGGCCTGACAACAGATACGCATTTAACAAAAATCTCTGTGTATTCAGAAAATCTGGTAAGAGTTTAGGGGCATGAGAATAAGGTGATTCCTTCTCTTTCTCCAGCTAACAGATCGATGCAATCTGGTTTAATGGGGCTGCACTAATTAACATATATTCGACAAATTTCACTAAGTCTGCACGCAGCTTTTCAGTTTTCAGCTTTGAATGCCAACAACCTCTATTTTAGGTCTGGCAGGGGGAAAAAAAAACCGGGTAAATTATTTTTTAAATACAAATTCATTTATTTTAGTGCAAATGGAGCATACCACTGTAAATGTCAAACAGTCACCATCCATTATGGTAATAGGGTCTGGCCAATCTTACCAACTTATTCAAAGTTCACTGCATGAATGATCAGAGCTCTCAGTCCCTAGACAGAAGTTAAAATATGTCCTTATTAAAAAATTCTGAGGCAATAAATCAGGTTAAAAAGGTGGCAAGAGATGACCCCCCTCTGCCACCTACTCTAGGAAATGCCCAGTACTTTCTGCTCTGGCAGACAAGCTGAGCTGATCATTCCTGTCTGGGGAGAGCACACCAGGATGGGGTTGTACTATGAAGACCAATGGCCTCCATTCTCCCGGAACTTACATTCAAATCAGTCTGTTGAAATGCATGTGTTTTACTCTAGTGGGCGATTATCCACAGATAGAAGTAAATGCTTTCCCTCACACAGGAAAAACTACTGTCCCCAATGGGAAAGATTCCACCCAACGGACATGGGTTTTATTTTTTTCCAGGAGAGTTAATGAGTATGGTGTTCTCATTCATATTTGAAAAAAAAGTAGCCCAATATTTCCAGCCCGTTCTGAAGCACCAGTTGCAACTACAGGAAAAATAATTTTCATTTTAAATATTGACTGGCATGGGACCGACATTCCTAACCTTGGCCTCTTTAGCACAAAGCTCTACTGAACCAAGATACCAAATAAAAATAGAGCGACTGAGACACTCAAGGCTCTACAAAATGAAACACTGTAAGAAAGTGACAGGAGCACTAAAGACAGGAAAGTGCTGAGGCAAAGAAAATTTACAAAACATTAGGTTCCCCAAATATATAAGGCTCATGTGGTTTTAATGTTTCAAATTAAAGCCACTTGAAACTCCAATAGAATGGAGGGGTATAAAACCACAGTCTCATTACTGTATACGAAACAGGTCTTCTTCCAAATATCACCTCTAGAATTTTAATGATTTGCCTCAGAAGTGCTATGGAATGATGGTTGACAGAAATGAAGAGCTATTTTCTTCCCCCCCCGCCGATTTAAGATGTCACTCAGACGATCTATTTCTGCCACTGGGGTTATGGGGACCTCTCCAAGAACCAAACTGATGAATATGTCATTTTACAACAGCTATCCAATAACCATCTGATGGTCAACTCTGAGCTCTCACTCAGTACTAACCTGGTTCAGGCCAAAGTTTACAAGGACAACAACCTTAAACCATCAAATAATGCCCGAGACCATAAAAGAAATGAGATAGGGAATAGAGGTATTGTATCATGGAATTACTAAATTAAGTATGGAGATTTTATATCATATTGCCCTGAAAAATTGTTTGTTTAATGAAGACCTATACAAATGTGAAAGAGTGGGCTCCAGGATGGCTCAGTAGATAAGCGTCTGCCTTCAGCTCAGTCATGATCCCGGAGCCCCAGGATCGGGATAGAGCCCTCATTTGGCTCCCTGCTTAGTGGGGAGTCTGCTTCTCCCTCTGCCCCTCATCCACTCTCATGCTTGCTCTCTCTCTCTCTCAAGTAAATAAAAACAGTCTTTTAAAAAAATGTGGGAAAGTGATATTTATCCACAGGGATATGAAACATTAGGTAATAAAAAATATGTACTTAAAAAAAAATATGTACTTAATTGGGAATCTGGATTTACAATTCTCTACACGTTTTTAAATCTATGTACCATTTCACATTTAATTGTGGAAATCATAGTGAATTTCAACTTGTAACAGGTCTACATTTTTTAATTTAAACAAATTTCATTACATGAAATTCTGCAGTATATAAATGAGTGAAGTTTGACATGTATAGAAATGTTAAAGCTGGGGCGCCTGGGTGACTCAGTCGTTGGGCATCTGCCTTCGGCTTGGGTCACGATCCCGGGGCCCTGGGAACGAGCCCTGTATTGGACTCCTTCCTCAGCAGGAGGCCTGCTTCTCCCTCTCCCACTTCCCTGCTTGTGTTCCCTCTCTCGCTGTCTTTCTGTCAAATAAATAAATAAAATCTTTAAAAAAAAGTTTAAAAAAATGTCTAAGTCTCCAATTCAGATTAACATTGTATAGACCCATACCTAGCACAAACAGCCATTTCAATGATGTGATTAACATCCGATTATAAATTCAGCAAGAATGAACTTCTGTTTCACTTTTTCATACCCTTTTCCCATATAAGCAAACATGTTTTCCTTCTAAAACCACCATTCTGTCTACCATAGTTTTCCTCTTTGTGGACACAGAAATCATGCTGCCAAGAGAGGACTTCTAAATAGAAAATACTTTCTGTTCAAGAGAAAGAAGGCAAAAAAGCAAAACATCAAAACCCGACAGTCAAAAACCACCATGACTGCTACAGAGCTTTGCAAGTCCAGTTTCTTACTCACGTCCTATCATCTCTTTCTGTCCTGATTTCTTTTTCCTTAGAGACAGAATTTACATAGATGGTAAGGTTCCTCACTATATATATATTTTTTTAAAGATTTATTTAATTTATTTATTTGACAGAGATCACAAGTCAGTGAGAGGCAGGCAGAGAGAGAGGAAGAAGCAGGCTCCCTGCAGAGCAGAGAGCCCGATGCGGGGCTTGATCCCAGGACCCTGGGATCATGACCTGAGCTGAAGGCAGTGGCTTAATCCACTGAGCCACCCAAGTGCCCCATCCTCACTATATTTTTAACTACAAGGAAAACAGTGCAGTACTACAAGTTTAGCAGCTACAGGATTATATGCCCAATGATGGTTAAATCCTCATTACCCCCAAGTAAAAGAAAGTACCCAAATTTAAGCAAGTAAAAGAAAACACACATACCTATGGAAAAGATTAGGTATATGGTTCACTACTTAAATCGTGTGCAAATCCTCTCCCCCCTCACCTCCATTTAACTTGGGAATACAGAGGACATGAAAGACTAGATTCAGTCCCCAGGTCTAGGCAGCCCTAAACACTAAAGACTCTTGGAACAGTAATATTTGACAGTCATCAACTCTGATGCTCTTCATTCATCGTTATGTGGACAACTCTCTATCCTCAGCCCGGAACTCTTTCCTACGTTCCAGACCCTTGCATCCAAGAGTTAGCTGTACACCTCTACTTGAGTCTGTAAAGGAGCTCACCAAAATGATCACCTTGCCTCAACCTGTCCTGCTTCCTGTGCTCCAGTCTCATCCTTCCTCACTGGAACCATCCAACTGGTCTACCAGTCCTGCGGATTCCATCTCCTTTCATGCTTATGGCCACTAAAGCCGTGACCGTCTTTTCACCAGCATCTCTGGCTTCGAAGCCTGGCCTCCTCCTTGCCCCATTCCAATTCCTCCTCCACTGCCAGGAATCTTTCCAATGGGCAAATGGGATCTTATCACTCACTGCCCTAAGGTAAAACCCTTCATCGGCCCCTCCTGCCAAAAGAGTTAATTCCAGGCCTCTAGCACTCTAACACAACCTCTTTGAGTCTCACTCCGAGGGTTCTGTGCCTGGAATATTCTCCTCCACCATATACTGGCACCTCTCTCAGTCACCAACCTGGTCTCCCTGATAACCCACTGCTATGGGCCCTGGGATGCTCTCAATACCATTTCTAGTTCCTCGTGACCCTCCACACCATGGCTAAGAGAGGCAACCACAGACACACGACCGCACACAACACGGCAAGCTCCTGTGAATCTTTGCGTCTATCCTTGCTACCCACCCATGCCCCCGAAACCACCCCTACCTCAATTCTCATGAAACTGCAAGCTTTCAAAAGGGCAGGGACCATCTCTCTCCTTTACCTCTCCCTCTCCAGCACAATGCCCGACATAAGGAAGGTGTTTGGGCTAATATTTACTGAATTCACAAATAAACAGGTGCACAGGGTGGAGGGCAGATGGCACACAACTGCAATCCCAAGCCGCATCCCGCAAATGACATCGCCCGTGCTTTAGGCCGATCTTCTTAAACTCAGGGGCGGCTGTAACAACAGGTCCTCCACTAAGGGGTGGCTTCCAGGAAGTAAGGATGTTGTCTCTCCCAAGTGCTTAAAACAGACGAGCCTAACACAATGACGTGCACCGGGGGATGCGTACAGGATATGGGATACGGCCAGAGTTGACTTTGCTTCCGCGGCACAGTTTGGACTCGGAAGAGAATAAAACACTTATTCATGAGCTACTGGTCAAGACAGAGAGATTTTACTTTGTGTTTGTAATAACTATATATTCTGATGAGTTCTGTGCTACAAATAAATGTGAATGGTGGTCAAGCCATCTATCTTAGTACAACATTAAAGTAAAAAATTGCTGTCTTCTACGCTAATTATCTGAGTTGTATCATTAAATATGCAGATAATAAATATCCTTATACATCTTCAAGTAATAACTCTGATAATTTACAATAATTACATAAACATTCCTTCCTGATGAATATAACTTTTAATAGTCGTATGTAAAAACACGAAAATAGAACATATTATAGTTATTCTACCTTCCACATTTATTTGGACTTTCTCACAAATAAAGGTAACTGGTGAATTTAAACCTGATTTTTTTTTTTTTTTAACCACACTGAGCTTCATTTTCGTTTGCCTTCTGCATTAAAATATAAGGGGAAGCCCAAAGGTAAGGAGGGAGGGAGTCTTTGCCATCCACATCTAGGTCAGTTCCATGTGTCACTAAAAAATGATGGATTGCTTTTTTCATCTTTTCAGAAGAGAATTCTGTGGTCTTGAGTGTTAAAGGAGGGGAAAATGTGCCTAAGGGGCTATGATTTACAATGATTCTGTCTTATGCTGATTAGCATAAACGACCGTGATAGGAAATTGCATGCAAACTCTAGAAGAGTCAATAAAAGATATTGATCCACAGCAGCAACGAAGGGAGGAGAAACTGCTTATAGCCTAGTTTCAAGGTTCCTATCTAATTTGGTAGAGATCTTCTAACCTGAGAATGATTCTATGTTTACAAAGCATTCTTATGGATGCATGAATTACCTTTCACAAGCAGATGGACAAATCAAATCTCAACACTTTGCTTTACTCATAGGTCTTTTAGGCTAGAAGTCTGAATCCAGATTAACATGGATGCATTTAAAAGGCAACCGCAAAGCCAAAAAGAATCCCATTAGAGGCTAATGTCATGAGATGATGTTTTAACAGTCAAATGGCAGGACATTTAAGAGCATTCGTAGTTCTCTCTCTCCCCGCCCCCAAATTTCCCTCCCCCAGATGCCCAGGTGAACTTGGCAGGCAGGCAATGAGAAGCAATGGCTTCCATTCTCTGAAAGGATTAGGATAAATTCTGCTTGCCACTCCTCTTATTTAGAACATATTCAGACCGTCATTAAAACACAGACTCTAGAGAAAAAAGATGACTTTAAGATTAGCAAACGAGAAGGGCTTTATCAATTTTATTCTTTAACTTCTTTTTATTTCAATGATCTTATTTTCCAGCTGGGCAATGTCATTCAAGCCTGAGAAGCAGGCAGGGGCAGCACGTGATTTCTGCACATTCATGGCCACATGCGTGTGGTTATGACAAAGAGGTGATGATGCTCTGATGGCAAGACACTGAGGGAAACATGCTCCTCCACTGTAAGGACACAGCTTA
Organism: Mustela putorius furo; assembly: GCF_011764305.1. NCBI lineage: Eukaryota > Metazoa > Chordata > Mammalia > Carnivora > Mustelidae > Mustela > Mustela putorius. The sequence continues at coordinate 3,809,488 of NW_025421294.1, forward strand.
CTAGACAAGAAGAAGGGGACACAGTCACATTCCCACAAGGCCTGGTCTCTGGATCCTTCCAAAGGCAATGGTCAGGGTGACAAGTGCCTCAACCACTGTCATGTTCCTATTGTTTGTTTTAATATACTCCTGGGCTTTACTAGTAATAGGCACAGTAAAATAAGTAATGAAAATCCAGCACATTTTTCACTTTTCACTTCTCAGCCAGGTGAATCATATATATATATACATACATATGTGTATATATATATATATATATATATATATATATACATATATATATATATACATATATATATATGTATATATATAACTGTGTGTGTATAATGGAATATACAATACAGAGCATGTACAAATTCTCTTTAGGACATCTGCTGAACCATCCAGCTCACTAAAATCCTCAATTTCCACACAGGGAATTTTTTTTTAACGATTTTATTTATTTATTTAACAGAGAGAGAGATCACAAGTGGGCAGAGAGGCAGGCAGAGAGACAAGGGGAAGCAGGCTCCCCTCTGCGCAGAGAGACTGATGCGGGGATTGATCCCAGGACAGAGACCATGACTTGAGCTGAAGGCAGAGGCTTTAACCCACTGAGCCACCCAGTTGTCCCACACAGGGAATTTTTAATTGAACACTAGCTTTGCTCTATTCAGCTTAGCCCCCACAAACTTCATAATACCATCTACAAGGTGGCTTTTAGGTGATTCTATGTGTTCATTAATACCATACTTGTACCAAAAGGCAGATACTGCTATTTATCGCTGGTAATTTCTGAGGCAGTCAAACATTAGATGAGGGAAAGCAAAAAAATCAAACTCAAAAAAAGCTGTGGGTACCCAATGTCACAGAACAGAGACTCAATCTTCTTTCACACACAAATCAGATGAAATGAAGATGGAAATGTCTAGTATATTAGACAAAAAGTTTCAAACCTTGATAAAAGCACACCTTGGAATGTGTCTTAACAGCAATTTGCATTTAGTAATGTTTCATATTTGAACATTAAGTGTGCTGAAGAGGAAAAAGTAAATAAAAAATATCCAAATGCTTTCTTAAAATAGTGATAACAATCTAGAACAAGTTCAAAGCAATTAAAACAACAACAACAACAGGAGTGCTTTGTCCCTGTAATGTAACTTTATCCTATACCTTGCCCCTGCTGCGCACCTTCCTTCATTTTCCAAGTCCGACAGCAGGAATATTTATGCTTTTAGAAGCTTTTCATCCTTAAGCATATGCAATGTTCATTCCAGACTTAAATGCAGCGATGTTGTACCCTCCTTTCCATTTCTTTTGCTAGGGAAAATGTGGAACGCCAAGACTGCCAATCTAGCAATAACACACCATGCAACAGGAGAGTCACAAACTTGGAAGGAATCACAAGTAGACATAAAACCTACTTGGCATTATATATCAAGATTCATAAACATATGCACATCACTTGGGCTTAGAAATCTCTATTCTGGGAATTTATTCTAAGGAAATAGTTCCAAAAGACGGAAAAGGCTAGATGAATGAATGTGCTCACTGTGGAGTGCTTTCATTCAATAAACCTTGATCAACTGTCTATTACGTGCCAGGTACCATGCTGGCATAAATTCTCTGCCTTAAGACATTCAACATCAGCTGGGAGTTCAGATAAGTATACAGAAAATTATAACAAATTGGGATAAATGCTAACAGGCCTGTACAGAAGCACTAGAAACACTGAAATGCACTGGAAAGAAGAGCAAAGAGAGTCAAGAAGGACTTTGCAAAATTGGGGGTAATGCTGTTACCATCTCTTCACAGTATTTTCTTTTTTTTTAGAGACACAGATCATGTTAAAGTACTGAAAAAAATTTTATTACTCTGAAAAAACATTCCTCAGTACTTCTAAAATAAAAAAACAACAAGCACCCATCATTGCCCTTAACAGCTTTCTGAAAGCCCCGCCATCTTTCTCTCCACCATGTGTGGGAGTTGGCGTGCACCCATCCATCACTAAGTCCTCATCGGGTACATTCAATCAGTCTGTTCCCCGTCTTAGTCTTCTGCTAGACACCAAGGCGTCCCTAATCAAAACTGCCAAGAACTCCCAGTTCATTTTGCTTAAAATACGAAACAAAATAAACAACAACAGCAAATCTAATCGCTCCTTTGAGAACTTCCTCTTTGAAATGGCCCAATCATTTAAGTCACAAAACTGCTGCTGCTTTGCTAAGGAGGTCCTTTGCTAAACGTGGTATTTGTAATTAGTAGCAATTTGTTAACATCTTCAGGAATGAAAAGAATTCCAGTTTGGGGGAAGGTTTTGAAGAAGTATAGATCGGACACACCTAGTAAGAGAGTGAGAAATAACCTAAACTGAAGTGGGACACGTTGCTATCTACTTAGAATGACGGTATTTACACTTGGATTAGAGCAAATTCTATTCCTGCAACCTGCACACCGCCCAGTTCAAGTCCAGACACGCTATATCTCAGGGTGTGGGAGTTGTGGAGAGACCTCCCTCAACGTGTTCTGTCCTGTGTCATGGCTCAAAGCTTTGGCCATATTCCAGAGGTGGATAGGGGCTTTGGAAGGAACGTTAGAGAAGGCCACACCAGAACTATCTTGCAAGAGGGCCTCCAGAGAAAGCCTGAACTTGAAATAATCAATGGGAAGACTAAAGGCAAGGCAAGACTACCGTTTTCTGAGAGCCTGCACTAGCTAGGCACTGCTATAGGCTCAGGGCTGGGGAAATCCCCCTGTAAAGGACCAGACGGCATACATTTTTGGATTTGCAGGCCAGAGTCTCATGTTACAACTACTGGGCTCTCCTCCTGTGGCACAAGTAGCCACAGTTAATCCCTAAATGAATTGATACGGCTGAGTTCTAACAGCTTTATGTACAAAGACAGGCCAGACTGCACCCAGAGGCTGTAGTCTGCCTACCCTACGTGCCTGACCTACGTGCTTATACCTCATATAAGGCACAAAAGGTGTGCTGTTTATTTTCCTAGTTAAGGATGAGGAAACCAAGTATCTGAAGTAACGTGACCTGCCAGGCCACATGTCTATTTTGTTAAGGAGTATGGATTCTGACCAAGGTACGTCTAAAGCCTGAGTCTGAATTCTCTATTTGAAAAGGTTCTCTTAGGTTGAAAAGAGATAAAGAAGTTCATGTTGAATGAAAGAAAAAAGAAAAAAAGAAAGAAGAAAAAAAAATGACAAGTCAAAATCCTTCTTCCTGGTTAACATTAACCAATCTATGCCCACCTATGACAAAATATAGAGGACAGCAAAAATGCTGGTAAATAAATATATTTAGGGATATAATTGAAACACTCCTCCCCAAAGAAGCTTCTGGAATACTCAGTACTGAAACCCTTCATACCAGAAGGAAAAAGGAACCAAATTCTGTATTATAATGCGTCAGATCATTGGAAAGCTATAATGAAGTCACTCTCCTAGAACTGCAAAACTTCCAGAGAAGACTCTGGAAAAACAATCCCATTGCTATTCACATATTCCCTAATTCATTCACTTCAGGTCCAGACAGCACACTACAAAAGTGCTTAAAAAATGGTGTGGCGTTTGTCCTTTAGGAATTTCTACAGAGTTGGAGGCAACACAGAGGCACTAAACAGTTCATCATTACCTGCTGATCTGAAAAGCCACCTGAGTATGTAAAGAAACTATGTAAGGGTGATGGGTCCAGCTCAGTGCCAGTAACTCGAGGAAGAAGAGGCGATGAAAATGAGGGCGTGATTGCTTCTATGTGAACCCTATTCAAAGTTCTTGCTCCTTTCATTCCTCCTGAGAAATAAAAGATTCTAGTTCCACCATGGTTGTCCTCATTTGGAACCTGAAGACCAGGATTCAAGACCATTCAGGATTCAAGACCAGCTTGAAAGTCTGATGCCTAAATATTAGTTTCCTCATCTTACAGTAAAAGGATTTGACTACATGTTTCTGAAAGTCTTTTCCAAGTTTAAGCCTTCGTTGAATGGATTTGTCAAACACAATTCTGTATGTCAACAATCAAAAAGGAAATAACCGGGACCCAACTTAGATGTCCACATATTTTAATCCATGACATAGGGTTCTTTAAATCCTCATAGTAAGAAAAAGTTTCAATTATTAAAACTATCTCTGTTAAAAAGCAGAAAGTATCACTTAGAGGGTTGCACAATTATTTCTGAAAATTAAATGATGATTTTCCCCAAAGGACAGAGGGGAAAGGAAGATGTGGAGCAGATGGATTCTTTGTTCCCCTATGGAGAAGAAACATTTCTACACCTTGCAAAAATATATTAATTGGCCTGCCATCTGGCAAGCCTGCTCACATACATAAGGGATAAAGTTTAGAACTTGAGGTTTAACATTTAAGCCTGTGGGGAGATGGTAATTGGAATCTTTCTGAGTTAGCATTAGTATTTTTAAAGGGAACACTTCAAGAGAGATCTGAATATGAGGAGAGAAACACAAGACCTAAAAAGTGAGAGCATCCAAGGTGACATCCCTGGTGTCAGGGGCTGGCCCTCGGACTGCACACCAGGGAGCCAGCCACAGCCACGGCCATGGCTACATAAGGGAAGGCTGTGTATTAGCTCAGTGGCTTTCAGAATGGGGTTTTCAATGCTTCCACACAACTTCATAGATAATGCCCACACACCTTCTTATAGGCTAGAGGTATTTTTCAAATTTTCTGGAAATTATAACATTGTAAAGCTGGGTAGGTATTTTTTTTTAATTTTATTTATTTATTTATTTTTAAAGATTTTATTTATTTATTTGACAGAGAGAGATCACAAGTAGGCAGAAGGCAGGCAGAGAGAGAGGAGAAAGCAGGCTCCCTGCTGAGCAGAGAGCCCGATGCGGGACTTGATCCCAGAACCCTGTGATCATGACCTGAGCCCAAGGCAGCGGCTTAACCAACTGAGCCACCCAGGCGCCCCCTGGGTGGGTATTTAAAAGAATCTCTCTCTCTCTCTCTCTTTTAATTTATTTGTCAGAGAGAGGGAGCGCACAAGCAGGAGGAGTGGCAGGCAGAAGGAGAAGCAGGTTGTGCAATGCAGGACTCGATCCCAGGACCCTGGGACCATGACCTGAGCCGAAGGCAGACACTTGACTGACTGAGCCATCCAGGTGTCCCTAAAACATTTCTTTAAGGGAAAAAACCCGCTCATAAGACAGTAGATACAAAATATGAGTTTTGTGATATGTATATACACATATGCACACACATGCACTCAGAAAAAGAACTCGGAAGGATAACCTCACATTTTTAATAGTGGTTACGTGTGTGTACTAGAATTTGGGGAGATTTTTTTATTTTACAGTGGTTTATATTTTCTCCACTCTGTCTTCAGCATCGATTGTGTTTCAATTTTTCTTTAAAAGCTACATACATTCCACTGAAATTAAAACATACTAAAAATAGTGGTAAGATATGATAAATTACTTTATAAAACAATTCAAGGAGCTTGGATTTATCTTTTATAAAATGTATGTTTTGTTCTGTCTTCGTTCACATTGGAAAACTCCAGGAGTCCTTCTGGATCTCTGTGTTTATTTTCCCACAACCAGAATCTGTCATGAACTACATACCTTCCAAATCTTCCTCCTCATGGCCCTCACTGAACAATGCCAGATTACTTTAAACAAGTCTAAGTAGCAGGAAATAGTTAATCTGGTTTCTTAGAACTTCCCCTACGCTGGCTCCAAGGAGCTATTACATATTAATAATACACCACACGAATGAGGTAGTTTATGCTTTTCTTTTAAGTATCTCATGATGCGTTTTACTGGTACCTCCTGGATACTACCAACCAAGTAATCAACCTATGTCCTAATCATCTTCCTCATGAAAATGAGTTCTAAAAAGGATTATACAAGGTAACATGGTGTCCTGGATGGCATCCTGGCACAGAAGAAGGATATTAGGGGAAAAAAACCAAGTGCAGGCTTAATTACATATGGAAACTAATTTTTTAAAAAAGGGAGGATGGGGACAGGAAAACAAAACATCTTACTCTAATCCTATATTAGCGATGTCAAACAATTAAAAAACACCAAAAACTTTCTGAGGGGCTGGAAATCATGGTGGTAGTTACATGACTATTTGTCAAAATTTGTGGAGTTGCAAACCTAAAAGGAATGATTTTACTATCTGTAAATTCTATCTCAATAAACCTTATTAAAACAAAACAAAACACCTCTATCTCCCTGGAGTTGATTTTTCTAGAGCAAGTGAATACAACTGGTAAACTTTCTATCAGTAGGAATCTGAAGAAGGCTTGGGCCTGGGTTAATGGCCATGAAGAAAAGCATCTGGAACGTTTGAAAAAGCACTTGAAGGGGCTGCTTCTTCCATTCTGTCCTCAGGGAAGGGCAGCCATTCCTCAAAAACAGCTCACATACTGTACCACTGAGAGCCACAAGATGGCCAGTGAAGGATTCTGTGGTTTAGAGAATTCTGGATACAGTATTTGTGCCTTCTGCATGTTACAGATTACTCACACTTTATTCCTTTACAATTGTGGTATGGATAACAAAGCAGTCACTTCTTAGTTCTTTAAATACAGTGGCTTTCCCAAGGGAAAGATGTATTTAAGTGAATGCCACCAACTCATCTCCTTTTCTTAAAAAAGGTAGTTAGGGGGACGCCTGGGTGGCTCAGTGGGTTAAAAGCCTCTGCCTTTGGCCCAGGTCATGATCCCAAGGTCCTAGGATAGAGCCCCAAATCATAGGGCTCTCTGTTCAGCAGGGAGCATGCTTCACCATCCCCCCACCCCGCCTGCCTCTCTGCCTACTTGTGATCTCTGTCAAATAAATAATAGATAAAATCTTTTTAAAAAAGGAAATAAAAGGTAATTAGGGGCGTCTGGGTGGCTCAGTCATTAAGCCTCTGCCTGTGGCTCCGGTCATGATGCCGGGGTCCTGGGATCCAGCCCTGTGAGTCCTGTGAGCCCGGCACTGGGCTCCCTGGTCATCGGGAGTCTGCTTCTCCCTCTGCTCCTTCCCTGATTCTGCTCACTCTCTCTCTCTTTCACACAAAAATAAACAAAATCTTTAAAATAAAAATAAAAAATAAAAAAGACAGCATTAGCATAGTTAAAAGGAATTATTGTTATTTTTTTTTTAATTAAGGAGCCTATAGGAAATTTATCCCTAAAATCTCAACATTTTGGGGGGGGGGCATTCATATGCTACTCTCATTTAGGACGTAAGACCTTTTGTCCTTCTATGAAATGACCTATATGCATTATTACAAGATCAGTGATTCTGAGATATGTCCCCATAATACATCCATTCATGTGAATGGAAAGGATTTTATAATACAGAGAGTGAAATCTCAGAAAAGTAGGCATGGGGTGCAGAGAAGTGTTATTCATTCAAAAGGCCTGTTCAGAGCTATACCATAAGTAAAACCTCAATTTTAAAAGCACACGCCCACTCAAATACCATTATAAACTCTGATTCTTTAAGATGAGGAAATTGCAGGAGAATACATATACAATTTCCATTACTGGGAGAGAGAATCAGCAGGTGGCATTTTAAAACAAAGTAAAACCTACTTCTATTTTTCACTCTCTTCGCTCAGACAGCAGGTGGCATTTCTATAGCAAAGATCAAAATTATCAGGCTCATTCCACCCATAGCCTCAAATTGCCAGGAGGCTTCTGTACTATAAAACCTAAAATCTTATTTGTAATAATAAGAATATAATTAGAATATTTTGAGAGCTCTGTGTCTGTTGGAGACAGGATAGTACAGTTAAGTTTCTATCTAGATCCCTCTTACTACTGTTGATATTTGGGTACAGTTAACTAATCCCTTTAAGCCTCAACTCTTTCATCTGTATAATAGATACTATAGATTGGATTAAGTGAGACAACAGGTACCCAACTGCCTCAACAAATATTCTGCCTCTCCCTCTTCTTTTGCTGATGTTGGTCTATCTCCTACCGGTCATTACACATTACTGTAATTAACCTGGCTATATGGCTTTCTAACCTCACTAGAAAAGGATCATGTCATACACATCATCGTTTCCCAGGTGATAACCACAGCTCTGATCACATAAAAGCTACTCAATAAATATCTGTATATAAATAAGTAAATGAGGCAATGCGACGAACCCCCAGCCTCCAGTGCACAGAAGTCAAATGTCGACAAACTGAGTTATTGGCTTATCAGGAGTCCAAAGGTGATTTCAGGCTATTCGCAAGCCGCAAAGCAAGAAAAGGACCACACAGAGATGTGTAACTCATAAATAACCCCTCCAAGTATTTTTAAATGAAAACAACATCCCACACTCAGAGGCGAATCCCCCAGCTCTAAGCCTCTGGTTGCTCTGTTTTTAGGTCCAGTTTATAATCATTTGATTCCTCTTTAGTGCTGTTAAGGTAAACCAGAAGAAGAGCCACATGGCCTGGAGTACCTGGGGCCATCCCGTCCCAATCCAGCCCCTAAGACACCCTAAGGAACTCAGTCTATGACTAGAAGGCTAAAACAAAACAAGTAAAACAAAAGCAACATCATTTGAGTCTAATATGCCTTAACATAGAATTCAAGATATATACACACCTGGAACTTCCCAACAAAGTCCATAAATGTTGGGCCATGAATCCCCTCCAAACATGTTAGTTTCTTATTAAATAGATTTGAAATCAAACCTGTTAAGTAGCTGAGGAAACAGCTACAAGCCACTGCCTGCGGGACACACCTAAAAGAATGGAAGGTCTGAAAAGCCAAGCTTGTTTCTTCGGCTCTGGGCTGGGCATGCCACTCACACGGGAACCAGAAAACTGGCTTAAAATGAGAACTATAATCTTTCTGGAACAATAGGTCATGACGAGCTTCCTTAATGCCAAAATAAGTGTTTGGAGGTGACTTCTGCTAACTGAAAGAAAGTGTAAAGGGCATATATATTTACTCTGGCTTGAATACAACATTTTTGAATATGCTTATTAGTGCCAAGAGTCAGAACCCTTTTCCTCATGGATTTTAAACTCGGACCCATTCCACGGAATATGTTTCCTAGAAATGGCATCAAAAGGCTGCATCATATTAATATCTAAACAGCTCAACTGTCTGTACCTTTCGACTCTCAAATCACCCTTGGTCTGGTGTGAGGAGGTAGACTAATTTGAAGGTTAATTCTCATAAGGTAGACAAACCACAACTTCTATTATTTAAAAAACTTCTTTTAAGAAACCAACAAATGATAGGTCATCAATCATAATTTCAAGAAAACTCACCTACCTACCTAGAAGGCATCTCGGCAATGATGTTGCTGATAAAATGACATCAAAATGACCAGGCTCTAAGTCTGATCTGAAGAGAGCAGAACTCTTGAGCCTGGATTTTTTTTTTTTTTTTAAGATTTTATTTATTTATTTGACGGAGAAAGATCACAAGTAGGCAGAGAGGCAGGCAGAGAGAGGGGGAGGCAGGCTCCCTGCCAAGCAGAGCCTGATGCAGGGCTCATCTCAGGACCTCGGGACCACAACCCAAGCCAAAGGCAGAGGCTTTAACCCACTGAGCCACCCAGGTGCCCCTTGAGCCTGGATTCTTATGTTAAGAAGGCTTATACAAACCACTATTAATTTCTCACTTTAAAAATCTTAGATATGCAAAGCTAACTCATCTGAAATTGATCAGGGAGAAAACAACTACTGAAAAAGATCACTACATACAAATTTTATAGGTCACAGAGTAAAAATAATGACAAGTTTTATCCCTTACTAACTCTCTGGGTCCAGACATCTAACCCCAAATACCAAATCCTAAAACACAAAGGAAAATTATAATTTTAAGCACAGAAGTTCATTTTGTAGAATCCATAAAAAGAACTATGACCTAAAACACCCCTGAACAATCCCATGTTCCATTATTAGCCACTACAGCCATTTGAGATCTAAGATTTAAAACTTTCTTTGCTTAAAAATGCATCATTTATGGAAAATGCAAATTCATCATCAACCATTCAAACTGCCAAGTTAGGTGAGTGTGCCTATCAGCTGTTTTGCCACCTGTGTGCCCTTTGGAGTGGTTGAGCAAGCAAAAGCTAATTTTACAACAAACTATTTTTTGGATTAGCACATAATTTGTGTTTATTTGGATAGGTACTCAAATGGAGAATACCAAGTGGATAAAATTAATCCTTACCTGGGGGGTAAAAAAAATCTATCTGACATAGCTTCAAAAGCTCTAGGGCCCCATGTCCAACCGAGGTAATCTACTTGGAAAAGCCTTTGATTCTGCATCCGAAGTCTTGAGATTAGCTAAATGAAAGTAGTATTTTTACAGGAATTTTATCTCAAGTTTCAAGATCAACAAGCCATTCCAAATCAGACGTAAGAAATAACATTACATAATAGTCACTTAAAGGCTATTGTTTTACAGTAACAAAGGTTTCATTTACCATATTTCCTAGAGTGCTTTATTCAGCAGGCAGATTTTCCCATGCCAAATACACTCTTTTCTCTTAAACCCTCCATATATCTGTAAAAGTAAAACATTTAATAATTATGGTTTCCAATTTAAAGATCCCCATCATATAGTATTTTAAAAAGGTCTGAATGTTAAAGGGACACAGGTGATTTTTATGCAAGCTATGGGTTCAGTGATTTTCTTCTAATTTATAGCTAAGAATTCTGGCAGTGGCTAGATGATATTCTAAGTGACTCATGAGAGAAACACAGTAAGGTCAAAGTCAGGGTCCTGAGATATCAACATGCACTGTAATGTTTAAAATTAGAATAAAGCAAAACAAAGACAGCTTCAGCGGATAGTCGTAAGGCAAAATGAGCCTGGTGAACCCATCAGTTTTCTTCTGATTCTATGATCCTAGGAGCCCTCAGCAAGTGTCATCAGCTCCCCATTCCTCCACCCAGGTGATTCACTCACGACCTAATACATTATCTCCCCAAAAGATCTGGAATTTGAACTGCCATGTCATGTTAGAAAGTTTCCAGGGAAGTGGAGCTGGTTCTTACCTTGGAAGAGCAAAAGCATACTTGAGGAGTTCGAAACACAAATGGCAGTTGGGTGACCACATGCCAAAACCTGGATTTTTTGCCTGTATGTTTGTCTGCAACTACAGTTTCTAAGAGATCCCAGACTGTAACCCAATCTGAGCCATGGATTAATCTAAGATCACAAAGTCAGTGGAATGTACAAAGTCCCAGGGTTCTGTAACAACCCGAGCAATGTGAAGCTTAAGAGAGAAGCATGAATGACTGCCCCTTCTCCTTACCAGTCTATTTTACCTTCAAATGCTGATCAAAGCCTAAATTCTCTGCTCAGGCCTTTAAAAAAACAAAACGAAACAACACAGCAGTATGATGTTTCAGGCTGATACTGGTATCATTACCTTCCCTAATAAGCATGTCCAATGGCGATTAGTGTAGCTAAACCCTCCTACAGTTCCTCTCACACTATTAATAAGATTTAAGGTCAACATTTTCAGAATTTACAACCAAGCTCACAAGGAAACTTCCTAATTACCAAGACAGAGGAAAAGAAAATAAAGAATCAGAATGGCAAGTGTTAATGACCACGGAAATGTCTATTTAGAGATCCCAAGTATCACAAAAACCAAATTTGCTACTTTAGAATCAAGACTTCCACTGATAGAGACTGTGCCTCTAATAAATGGATTTGTACACACCCTGTGCCCACTTTCATCCAGGTAGCCCCAGGACCATTTTAATATCTTGACTCTACCACTTAACTTTCAAAGGGATTACTCAGTTACCATGACGTCACTCTCAAATGACTAGGTTACATGTAGTAAAGACAGCTCAGATTAAGAGTTCGCACATGCTTACTCACACAAGAGATGGGTGTGTATGGGGGTGAAGGGGGGGAGTTCAGGGCTTCCAGTCGTAATCTCCCTGAGAAATCAGACTATTTCCATTTCAACCAATACAAGGAACCGTCTCCCAAATTATTTAGAAGGAAGCCTACTCCCCGTTTTCTCCTCTATGACCCATTTCCACACAGGGACTCGAGTGATTCCTTTACTCCAACATCTGTCAGTTTTCAGCCCAGAAAGCAGATGGTCTCTGTTGTGAAGCTTATGATCCTCTTGTTTTAAAGATACAACCTGGGCTTCTGATAACTAGATCTACGTGTAAAGAGAAGCAAGAAAAGCCATAAAACATATAATGTTTTACCCTGTCACTGTGAATTTAGTGACACACACACACACACACACACACACACACACACACACTCTTCCCGGTGTTGACAAGTTCTAGTAATGGATAGCCCACGCCTGGCCATGGAATAGGCTCCACATTCTAACAGTTTATTTTTAAAGAACTTCTAAAATCCCCCTTTTGCAGTTTCTCACACACACACTCCCTTTTCGTTTCTTCCTTCTCTCTCCTTTCTCCCTCCCTCTTAACCCTTGGAAGACCTACCTATTCTAGGAGCCAAACGATTTATAATCTCTTATGGAAAGCTTCACACTAAGGAAGAAAAACATTATCACCCTGTGTGCGTGTTCCTATTCATGTCCTCTGTCCCTGGGAAGCTTTAATGGGCTACAGGATACACAAGGAGTTGGTAAGAACGTGCAGCTTTGGTCGAGGGTGGCCAGGCTCTGCCCAGACAGCACTGACACACCTGTTGGAAGTTCCTGGCCTGGGCCTCAGCTTTCTCCTCTTCCCTCAGAGTACCCCTTTACTAGGCTGGGGCGGGCGATCCAGGAGTGAGGGTTTCACGGAAAAGTACCAATGCCAGAGCTACCCATGAGAGGACTGAAGGGTGAGTCCTGCAGTGACAGGCAGGCCTGTCCTGCCTGCAGAACACACAGTCTGGAGCTGGAAGAAAGGAGAGGGATGAAAGGAAGCGGGTAAGAAACAGGCCTGGGCAGAGCACGGAGTGGGAGGAAACGGGTGCAGAGACTCGGGGAGGGGCCTGGCCTGCAGGTCAGGCATGGAGAGTCTGAGAGGAGGCCAGCCAGGGAGCTAGCTTCCAGCCTCCTGCGGAGCAGGCTGGGAGAGGCAGGGCTCAAACTCAGGGGATAAAGGGCTGGTGGGCAAGGGAGGGAGCAAGTATCCAGATGCCCTCAGAGCCAGGATTCTGAACCAGAGCTCTTCCAGAGCTCTCAGAAAGAGAGACTCTGAAGGCTATGAACAAAGCCTGAGCTTCCAGGCAGGTGGTGAAAAGTCTGAAACTGTCATTGCCTGTTTGTTTGGGCGATGAGGCAGACAATAAAGTGAGCAACAGTGAGTAAGGGGATATGATTCAGGGAGGAGAGCTGACAGCCCAGCTGTGAATGTGCAGGAGCTGGGACACAGTGACGTAGTCACTGTCATTGAGCTGTAGTCAGCTCCCCACAGAGAGTGGTTACCACCCATGGTCTGCCATTCCTTACTTCAGGGCTGGTGCCCGGCTCCTCGGCCTCACCCCCTCCCCTGCCCCTACTATCCCATGGCCCCCACTACGGTTCACGCTGAGGTCATCACTGCCTTCCCTGTCATCCTGGAGTGTCAGTGCTGTCCAGATTCCTCTTGGGATCTCTCTGAGAACACTGTGTGGCTTCCTTTTTACCAGACTCTCTTCCAGGCCTCCTAGCCTGTGCCTGCCTGCATCTCGGCCCACTCTTTAAATGGGGCCTCCTTAGTTCTCCCACAGATGAACCTAACCTACTTCTCCCATGGTCCTAATGATCACACTCAAATTTATTATTTCTGATCCAGCCTCTCTGGGGCCCTGAACTCTCACATCCAACAGCCTGCCTGGGGGCTCTTTCCTTCCTGCCTCTGAGACTTTGCCCTTCCCAGGTGCCTATCCCAAGTACTCCCCACTGATGGCTCTTTACCATCTTTTAGGTCTCCTGTTCAATGATACTCACTGACCACATTGCTAAAGTAGCCCCCCCCATACTGTGGCTTTCTTCTCAACACCTGCTTATAGCCTTTGGAACACTGACCACTACTGGGCAACTGACTTATTTAGATGCTTGTTTATTTGCAAGACCCAAACACTCTGTCCTGTTCACCACTAGAGCCCTTGCCCAGCTCAGGATATTGGTGCTATGAATCTTGGCTGAGTGAAGGAATGAAGGCTCCACGGTATTCAGTCTACATCAGATGCTCAACAAATGTAGATTAACTGGGCTTCTGGGGATCAAAGGAATGAGTACAAGTTCTGTCTTCCCTTCCCCCACTCTTGCATGTACAGGGAGCTCATTCATCTCCCTGGTCCCCCAGGTCAAAATCCCCAGGGCCACTGGGGAATGTTTCCTTGTGTCTCAGAGCCAATGGCTCATCAACTTTGATCACCTTTATATCCTCAGGGTCTCTCAAAGCCACAGTCTTACCATATTCCTTGGTCAGACTTGCAAAAAAACCCTTTAGACATGCTCCTACAATAATGTATTAATTGGTTTCCAGGTATCTCCCTTCCCTCCCAGAACTAAAAGCCCTAGTGCAGCCAGACATACCTTCTCCCTTTGGGTAAACACCAAGAAAGTGCCCACAAATATCAAGGGCCTCAACTCTCATTCTTGGCCTCATCGCCCACTACCCATCCCCTCGTTGTAATGATAGAAATAGTGTGAATACTTACGATTTACAGAGTTTTTATGTGCTCGTTGTTGCCTTAGGCGTTTTACACATATGAACATATTTTACTCTTTGTAACAATCCTGTAAGTAATTTACTTGTCCCTTTTTATAGATGGAGCAACTGAAGTCTAACAAACTTCCCCGATCTCATTCAAACCCAGGGCAACTGGCTTTAGGTCAACCCTCTTCACCATCGTGGTATATTATACTGCCTCTTCAAACTTCCTGCATCAGCAATACTGGGTTATGCTTCAAGTTTTTTATGCTCCAGCAACACTGAGCTATGTGTAGTCCCTTGAACTCTGCTGTTAGGGTCACTATGCCTTTGTACACACCATTTCTTTTGCCCTTTGGGAGGCCCTGTCCTTCTGTCTGATAAATACCAAACTATCCTTTCAAAACTCCCTGAGGTCTTGCCTTTTCTACGTGGTCTTTTGGCTCCTTGAGACCAAAGCCTGGCCTACCCAGTGACCACTCCTGAAGCTTACAGGTACCTTACAAATACGTCTCTATTGCCCTGGTTTGCAATGATTCATTCCCATGTCTTCACTGAGGGCAATCCCATGACTCACCTCTGGGCCACAGTGCTCAGGCTCACAACAGATGCTCAATAAATGTGTTTTAACTGGACTTTCCATAGGAGGGGTGAGTACAAATGCCATAATACCCAACATGTCAGGACAAGAGACAAATGTATTCTCCATTCTTTTTAAAAGACACGCATTCACGAGCAAAACAAAAACTCATGCAACACTACAGATGTTTTTGAAGAGGATGCAGCATACCTAAAGATTTGATACATTCTGACCATTGCAGCAGTGAGTTTAAGATCCCTGAGTATCCCTGTTATTCAAGGCAACCGCTGAGTAATAGGGATTCAGAAACACACACACACACACACACACACACACACACACACACAACCCCCAAGCCAACTTTTATCCCATGGGCTCCCGGCAAACCACATTAGGAAAATTGCTCCAACTGATGAATCGAGTCACAAGCTGCCCACTGGCGTGGAGAATGGTGCTTGATTTAGTTGTCACCAAGATTTGGATATTGTCACATACACTCACTCAATGAAAGTCCGACAGATTTCTGACCAATGAGGTTGAAAACCAAACATCTTCTAGAATCTCTAAATTGTGTTTTAGCAACACTAAAGTTGCACCTCAAAACTGAGCAGCGATATTTATAGACCAACAGTAGTCCTTTCCTTACATATGTGATATAAGTAATAAAGAAGCTTAAAGAAAGGAGAGAAGCTTGATCTTCTTCCCTCCCTCCACAAAGTTTTTAATCCAAAGGGAGAAAAATGTTATAAAGCTCAGGGGTAACATACAGCAGCCCGGGATTTCTGTCTCCCGAAGCAGCAGGTGAATGGCTCTACTCAGTTGACCTTGTGGAAAGAATCGAGGGGCAGAGGAGATAAAGCCAGGCATAAAAAAACAAAAACCAAAAATCTGTTTCCTGTTCAAGAGGAGTGATAAGATGGGATATCTCTGCCTTCTACCTGATCTAAGCAAGGAAAACTCCAAGTTTCTCACTTTGGTAGTTCACCTTATTCACAGAAGACATGCTTCAAAACCCCCAGTAGATGCCTAAAACTGCAGACAGTATTTAGCACTATATATCCACTATGCTTTTTCCTATACATAGATATGGATGATAAAATGTAATTCATAAACTGGGCACAGTAAGAGATGAATAGTAACTAATAATAAAATAGATTATAACAACATACTAAAAAGCAGTTAGGTGAATATGGCCTCTCTCTGCCTCTTGTGATGATGTGAGATAAAATGTGTGTGTGATGAGATGCAGCGCAGTGAATGACGTAGGCGCTGTGACCTGGTCTCAGGCCACTATCATTGGCTTCTGGACTGTGGCTGACCCCAGATAACGGGGACTGCAGAAAGTGAAATCAGAGATGGGTGGGGGACTACTGAATTCAGGATTCTGTTAGCTGAAGGTTTTCTGTAGGTATCTTTCATTGAGTTGATGAAATTCCCCTCTGTGCTTGGTGTTCTGAGAGTTTTTGTCATGAGTGAGTACTGGATTCTGTGGAGTACTTTTGCCCCATATACTAACCTGATCATGTGATAATCCTTACTTAGCTTATTATTGGGACAGATTATATTGATTGATTGTCTAGTGCTGAACCATCTTCGCATACCTGGGATAAACTGATCATGATGTCTATTTTCATTCACTGCTGGATTTGATTTGTTAATAATTAGTTGACAGAACATTTGACGTTTTCTTCCATGCAAATATTCCCTAGAAGTATAAGCTTTAAGACTGTGTCACTTAAACTCATTCATGAAATTTAAATGACAGCAAGGCAAGAGAAAGGGTATTTTGAAAGGTTTAAGACTTTATAGAGTATTGATAGATGTTTTCCTAAAATTAAAAGAAGAAAATTTCCCTTTAAATAAAGAATATATGATTAAAAAAATAAATAAATAAACTGTTTCCAATGGAATGTGTAAGTTTTCCAGCAAAACATCGGACCGAGTCAGTGTGCCTCCAGCCAACCTCTTGTCTGCAACAGTCAAGACAAAAAACAATGAAGGGAACAGTAAATTGCCTTTGGGATACAGAACAAGGATTGTCATCAGTTCAATACTGTGTAAAAATCTAGGCCTGAGATCAGGTCTCTATGATCAGATTGTCTCTCTAAGAACCCAGAGAGTTAAAAGGTATAGGCCCACGAAGGCCCAGTTGGAAAAGAAACTTTCAAAGTTTTCCTGTAACAGAGCAAGGCAACAAACCAGTACCATGCTGAACTGGCAAGGCAAATGCAATGGAACCAACCAAAAGGGCTTCCATGATGAAAATGTCTACCATAATACAGACTTAAGGGAAGAATGTGAAACCCTTCCATCTCTCCTTTTTGTCTAAATGGTACATATATCCTACCACAAAAAGCTCTGAAATGTTCATTCACATGTTCAAGGCAGGATTTACTCTTTGAAGGATGCATGAAGCTGATATTAAAGAAAAGGTTAAGATGAAGTCCTCTAAATTACAATGTGAATCAGAACAAATGGCTAGGAAAAAAAAAAAAAAAGGAAAATGAATGATCTGATGGACAAAGTCAGCAAGTATGCAGAGAAGAAGCTGGGCTTGGGCAGGAGAGATATTCCCAGGGCTAGGGCTCACGCACCTGAGGGTGCAGGATAGGTGTCCTCACCTGGACACTGGGTACAGTCACAATGAGACTGGCAAAAGGACAACTTGAGGATGGCAAGGTCCTTTCGAAAGGACAGACTTAGGGAACTTGATCAGCCAGGTGCGGAATGGGGTTAAAGTGGCAGTTGGAGGAGGAGACAGCATTTAGAGCAGTGAAGGGAGGTCACAGAATGGGAAGAGTCCCACTGTAAGCATATGCTACACGCCCTCAGAGAAGGACACAGAACCGGAATTGATCACTGTATAATAAGAGAATGCAACAGCTACATACACCGCCCTGGACAGGAAGACAGTTGTCCTTCAAGTTTCCAGATCTCCATAATAAATATAAAGCAGTGCTGGTTCTTTGAGACCTATAATAAGCAGATGTGCATAGAGATGATCTTCAGGAAACCTATCTCCAAACTCTAAGAATCCTGGAAATCCCCAGTCACAAAGGCTGGGACAACCTCCACTAATAGAAGGGAGGGAAGAAAATCCATCCCCTTTTCTGTTTCACTGAACTGGAAAAAAACCGGGTCTATGACTTGGGGAATGGGGAAAGGCCTCCCACACTCTTCCACTTTGCTGGGAAGAGCCTAAGTTACTTCAGTTCCTAAGAAGGAACTTGGGACTCGGGCTCTGTGCCAGTGTGAGTGGTCTGAATTGCAGTGTTCTGGATTGGAATGCCCTGGGCTGGAAAGTCAGGGTCACACTAGCCTGAGAATTCTCTCAGTAATATTATCAACAGGTAGACAGGGCAAAGAAAGGCTCCAAGCCTTTCGGTGGAGAAACACAGGTGTAACGCCAGAGCAGGCCGATCTCTTTGCGAAGTGGCCCCAACTGGGAGTAGAGACCTCATCATAGCCAGGACTACACGACTCAAATATTTAGGGGCCCCTGACAAACTTGAAAGGCAAGACGTTATAGGATGTACTGCCACGAAAGTTGTGGTCTTATTCATAGATAGCATTATCTCTTTAGCTAATTAGCTGCATTTATTTTGCTGGTCAGGTATGGATGACACATCTTGAATAAAAATGACCAACACCAAAACATCAGGTCTCTAAACACACAGAGCAGAACAAGAAAAGCCTAGTTAACCTTACTTAAATCGAAACTCTAACATGGTGTCGCTGGACCAATGTTGTTCAAGTTGTATTAAAGGTAAGTGTGACTTTAAAGTATACTCAGGATCAGACAAAGGGGTGTGTGTGTGTGTGTGTTATAGGTGTATATTTGCATGTGAGCCTACAAATAGGGCACATCAGAATATTCCGGGATGCGCTGAAATCTATGAAACACCAAGGGAAGTTTCGGAAGGAAAATTTACTGAGTTTTCCAAAGTATGAGCTATCTGCACTCCTGCTCCACAAAGTTATAGGCAAAACAAAGAGAATACACCATTTTCTGGTGTTCTTTCAACCCTGGAGCACAGAGATTATGAAGCTCCCAATCTGATAGGCAGTATCCTGTTTATGTGAGCACACCATTGCTCTTAAACGTGCTCGTGGGGACGTAAGAGTCAAGTTGCAAAGAAAAACGAAGAACCTAGGGTTAGGCAACTCAGAAGGCAGGCCCCTCTAAAACCACCATAATGCCACCTTTCTGTGCTGGACACAATGGGGAGAGAAGAGAAACACTCCCCTTCAAAATCCTATTCTCTCAATCTGAGTGTCAGCAGCTAACTCTGAACTGCCTTTCACTTTTGCCACCAGCTTCAACCAGATTTTAAAATTCTCTTGTCCTCCACCTATTCTGTCAAATACCTTTAAAAAATGAAAAGGCCAGCCTGTATTAGGAATAAATGTCAGCAAACCAGTAAAAAAAAAAAAAAAGTCAAAGTTATGCAGACCTGTCTCTTTTAAGCAGACAATTAGAAACAGGCTAACTGGAGCTATCTTTGCATTGCACATCTGCATCTTACAAAGGTCAAATATTTAATAGGAAGGAACATCTGAAAGGCTCTACAAAGGGAAGCAGAAGCCTCCAGTGCCTGAGTGAGGGAAAGGGATGGATCTGATCAGATCAGAGACAGACAAAGTATCTCTCCTCCTCCCTTTCACTCCCCCCTCCACTCACTCTACTCACACCCTTCTCACCCACATTTCAAAAGAACAACTGGAAAAGCACCGGCAAGTAGGATTCCGCAGGAAATCGGCGAGGAAGACAGACAGAACACCTGAAACAGGGCCCCCCTGGCAGGGGAGAAACTTTTCGAACTGTCGCCCAGGAAACAAAACCCCAGCTGCTAAGGGGCTTGGGCAGCGTGGCTGCCGCCAAAGCCAACACGTTCCCTCTCCAGGCAAAGTATCGCCGCGTTGTTGTTTTTTACCTTTGTGTTCGCCGAAGCCTGTTCCCACTCCTCAAATGAGGCAAAGTAAAGTTTGAGAGCACAGTCCAAAAATTGGGGTCAGACATATCCATTTCTTTCTCTCTTCAATTCACTGCGGGTTCAAGGCCATAAGGCCAAACCAGGGAGGGGACGGTAAAATGGAAAAATAAAATAAAATAAAAGACGAAAAAAAAAAAGAAGAAGAAGAAGAAGAAGAAAAATATCCCAATTATCTACTCGCTTCCTCCAGAGGAAACGTGCTGTGAACTGTGATCTCAAGAACTTGGAGCCCGTCTGAAAAGTACCCGTCCTAGCCTTTAATTAACGCACAGCCATTTCTCCCAGGTTCAGGAAACTTATTTCCTCCTGGGTTTGCCCTCTCCTGGCCGGCCCTGGGCAGCTATAAACAGTAATTACAAGAGTGGGGCCGTGCGTTCTGCACAAAATGCTGTCTGTGTGTGATTCAGTCCAAGGTACTTTGTCATCTGTTTGGCAGATACCATTTGCAGCTCCTGCGGGGGGGTGTTGTGGGGGGGGCGGGATGACTATTTTAAGTCTCTGGTTCCGGGAGGCTGTTGCTTATCAGCAAACCATTCAACATCCGAACATGCCCAGTGCCGAGTTTCCTTTTGGTATCTGCATACAAGGAAAAGAACTGAAATACAAAAAGCGCCTCTTCTCCCCCTTTGCAAAAGAAAAAAAAAAAAAAAAGGAAACTTACAGGCACTTTTAGAAAACTGGCCTATAGGCGGACTAGAACAGGACACCTTTGTGCGGCCCCGGCGGCCGGGGCGCTGGTTGCGGAGGGGAGGAGGCTCCCCACCCCGCAGACACTCCCCCGGGAGCGGGGCCTCATGGGAAAGGGGGCCGGCGGGGGTGGGAGGTGGGGGCTCCGGTGCGCGAGCCCCGGAGCAGCCCCGACCCCAGCATCCTCTGCCCCGCGCGCGCCGCGCCCCGCGCCCCCAGCTCGCGGCCCCAGATGGATCATTCCCCCCCAAATAAATAAACAAATCCAGCCGCGGCCAGCACCCGGGGAGGCGAGCGTGGCGCACACCTGAAGGCTGGTCTGTGATTCACGGCAGAATGGATCACCACGAAAACACTCCTAGGAAGTGAGTAATTACTCTTTACCCGGACGCCGTTTGCAGGAAAAGCACGCCGATGGGATGCCACACTCGCCCAAAAACCTCAGTCAACTATATTTATGAGTTTACATTCATTTGATGAATTACGACAGGCACACCTGTTTGGCTTCGTGGACGGGCAGACACCGCCAGGGAATGGGGAGCTACTACCTGCGAAGACACTACTTGGCATTTATTTAACAAATGCTCGATTATTTCCCTTCCACGTGTGTTCAGACTTGAGGGAGTGAAAGGCAAGGTTGAATCCATGTTTCTGTCGTTCATCTTGGAGAAAGGCATGGAATTCAAATAACTTCCCAAACTGACAAATGCTTGTGTGAAAGTCTATGAAGGAAAAAAAAAATTAGAATTTAAATTACCTGCCTTAAATCTGGCATTACAGCTACTAAATTTCACAAGAGTTTAAAAAAAAAAAAAAAAAAAAGACTCATAAGAAATGGTTTAGTTCACCTACTAAATACTGGAAACAAACTTGCTTACAGAAATAAGAAAGTGGAGGGGAGGTCAGCTGACAAAGGGAGGGGTAAACAAAGAACAGAAGTGTACTTTGGGATCCTCTCTAATTCTTAGGACTCCCTAAATATTTTCACCCCAAGGACTCTAGGAATTTCTGATCATCATTATTTTACAAGTCCTTATTACACATTACCTCCTGAAATTCTCACTGAGCCTCCTCGGATCCTTGGTATCTACTAAGACAAAAGCGGCAATTTTTCCTCAATTTAACAAGTGCCAAAATATACTTCACCAGACACTAAGGAACTTGTTTTTCAGTATGTTTTGTTCCATACTAAGCCATCTCTCCTCCACCCCCCCCCCTTTTTTTAAGTTCTTAAAAAGGTATTTTTTAAAGGCTGATAGAAAGACAGTACTACCCATGTTCCAGCGCTGTTTGTCAACCTCATTCCTTGGACATGTGAGGGTGCATAATTCTTTGTTCTGGGGGTTGTCTTGTACATTGGAGGACCTTTAGCAGCACGCCTGACCTCTACCCATTAGATGCCAGTTTTGACAATCAAATATGTCTACAGACATTGCCAAGTATTTCTTAGGGGGCAAAATCACCCCCTGGCTGAGAACCACTACTGCCTTAAATAAAGCCTCCCTCTGAGAAAGGGAGCGCAGAGCATTGGTGAAGAGCAAAAAACTTGGGTCTGAATTCTGGATCCAATATTTAACTATGAATTAAGACAAGTCACTTAATCTCTGTCCATTTCCCCATTTTGGGGGGGCACATGATAGGACAAACTTTTAAGAGATCAACATACATAAGTGAGATGACATATATAAGCCCCTATAAGCAGTGCTGAGAACACACTGCACATAATGTCAGCAGTACACAGAAGTTAAAAGAATGCAATGCTGAGGGGTGTAGGAATAGAGCAGAGGACACTGCACACCGTGTCCTCTACTTTCATGGTGGCCAGAATATGCCTCCACTGAGGTGTAAATAAACTGTTTACTGCTGTCTTCCCTACTAGTCTGTAAGTTCCTCAAGGTTGTGGTCATGTTTTACTGATTTCTCTGTTTCCAAGATCTGACAGTTCCCGATTTATCTAAGCAGTGAGTAAATACTTTTGAATGGAGATGCTTCAGATACTTGAGCTTCCCTCAAATTGCCCTAAAATTATCGGTCTTAGCAGGTCAACTGACTTTTGTCAAAGAATCTTAACTTCTTATGAATCCCATGAACATAGTTTTAATTTCTAAAGAATTTCTCCCATTGACTAATTTTTATCTACACTCTGTAACTGAAAACAAAAGTCCTGTAATTCCTCACATCGCAACCAAAACTAAGAGAAACCCTCTCTGTATCCCGCCCACTACCTGCATCTCCAAAGGTAAGCCCAGGGAATTTTGTGTGCCGAGTTAATAGGTACTCGAGTTTAAGAAGGAAAATTACATCGTAGATACCTCCCCGAGAAGGACCCTCAGAAGGTGAAAGGAGACATGAAAGTGTGCTATCTGCATCACATGGTGAAGAAACTGTGTTCCAAGTGCAGAAAGAGAAAATTTGGGAAGCTTGACAGTGGTCTTTGAATACTGAAATAACTATTATGTGGAAGAGCCTTCGGATCCAAAGATGAAAAGGGCTGATAGGTCAAGAGAGGATGTCCTATAAAAGTGTCTGAGTAGAGGTAACTTGAAGGAGATGCAGTGCAAAGAATTCAAGTTCTGGATGGTTCCAAGAACTAATGACTCTAGCTCCCAAATCCTATATTCTGTTTCTTCTGGAAAAGCCCTTTTATTGGGGCAATACCCATTAACAATGATAACTAAAATGGGTAAATGAGTACATAAAACATTTTTTCTTCTTTTGATTGAATGATACATATCCTGGTCTGGGAGCAGATGTCATTACAGCCTCCACTCTGTACATACTGGGTAATCCATCCTGCAGATTTTCAAAGGGATGGGTAAAAAAACATTTTTTTTTTAAACTACGTATACTTAAACATGTGTTTTGCACTTAGGTGGCTTGGGAAAATTGGGGTTGTATCCAAAATGAAAAAAATAAAAATAGGTAAAGTACATGAGGGGCCAGAAATGAACTACTTAACACAGTGAAAGTGGCTGATACATTCCCACATTCATTTAAGATAAGAGTAGGTGTGACACTCAAGTGTAACTTGTCTTCTAACCTGTTTGACTTGATTTGGGAACCTATGATTCAGAAGCTAATGCAGTTAGCAAACACAAGAATTAAAATTGTCAGAACTACTGACATTTTCCTACAGAGAAATAATTATATGGGCTACAGCTATAGTTTGGTTGCAAATACAGTGAAACTGGCTACTAAACTAAGAGGAAATTGAAATTAATGGAAATTCTTAAGACTATAACTGGTCTAAGTCAATATACAGATATTCAAGATTTTCTACTTATTGCACAATAACTGAGCCTACACAGTAATGGACAAGCTTTGTGATCCGGAATGCTCACTCATTTAATCAGATGATATTATGAGCCATTGTTTTTATAAGAAAGGTGAATGACAAAGAAAAATAAGCTTCTCACGATACTGAAATGCTGGCTTAGAATGAAATGAGTAGTTAAGAATGGGTCAAATTCTTCATTGTTCACCTCCCTCCTATATACAAAGAAGTCCCATGTTCTTTCACTTACTTGAATTCTCCTATCCACTTGGTACCCTCTGCCCCATGCCCACTCAATAGGGTTTCCTCCCATCCTCCACAGAACAGCAGATAATAATCCCTGGAGCCTTCCTTGAACTTCAACACTGTGGGAGACTAAGCTCTCTAACGCAGGTGTGCAGCCCAGGAATCCGTCAGCTCCCTGCACTGACACTCTGGCTACAAGGCCATTCCAAGGAGAAGACACCAAGAAAAGTGGTGTTGATACCGAGTTCCTAATATATTCTACCTAATCTTGGCCTCCTCTGGGGATTGTGCTATAAACTAACTCTGATTTTCATCCAACCCCGTTTTTAGAGCACCTTGAAGTGACTACTTCCCTAATACTGTCCATATGTACAGGTCTGCCTTGTTCACCTTCTAAATGCTGCCTTGCAAACTGAAGGGCAGAAGTGTGAGCAGCAAACTGACTGACCTCAATAAGCCATCCTTGTAATCATAGCACATATTAAGAAATAAAGCTTAAAGGCTGAGCTAGAGATGTGAAGAAAGTTGCATCAAAGTGGATTAGGTTGAAAGAAAACTCTACTAGTGTTATTAAACTGTTTTTTTTTTTTTTTGCTCACATTACTAAACTATGAAAGAAGATAAAAGAGATAAGTGAAACTTATCATGTAGGGAGAAATGTGAATGCCCAGTATCAGGAGATGGTAATAAGGAGGTTACATCATCCTTGGAATATGAAAAAATATTAAACAATATCATAAGGCAGATTCACGTTTATAGAGTGAGAAGATAAAACAGAAACACAATTAGACTGATTTCTATTTCTTAACAGGTTGAGCAGAACTGCGAGATTCCAAGGGCTGGCTTAAGGATAAGACCCGAGAGCGCAACGGGCAGGGTGGAGACTAACTAGAATGGGAAGGGAACATAACATTGTCCTCAGGTACTTCTTGGACTCTAGGAGAATCATTGGCTCAGAAATGTAGCAAATAACCAGTGACTTAAAAAAAAACCCATGAGGAGAGAACAGATGAATATAGACCATGGAGTACTTATCCCCCACACTGGTGACTCCTTGATGGGTAGGACAGAAAAGTGGAGTAGAACATGCGTGACAACAGTCCAGCATACAGGACCGGGCTGGGTTGCACGATCACTGTTTACAAGCACGTCACCCTACCTCTCTGCCCTCTGCCTTACCAGCAAGCGAAGGTCCTGGGAGAAGCTGCACAGTCAGGCTGACAGAGCTCTACCCCTGTGACAGGAAGTGGACAGAAAAGGTCTATCACCCTTATGGGGCTGCTGCAAGGGTCATCCTATAGGAGATGACAGGGAACCAGAGATGACTGTGTCACTCCATTCTAAACCAGCTGTCTACAAGATCCGCCAATAAGTGACACAGAGTCATAGTTCGAACAGAGCTAAGCAACCCAATTTGGGAGCGGAGAACATGGCTTGGAGATCAGACTCCTCATTTCACAAATGGGAAGGCTAACTCCTGTCTTTAAGACCGAACTTCTTGCCACTTGTTCTAGGCAGCCTTCCTTTGAGGTTCCCTATCCCTGCTGTTGAGTATCCCTCTACTGGCCTCTGCTCCTGAGAACTTCTGTAGGGAAAATGTTCTCCCACAGTATCAAAATCAAAATCTGTTTGCAGCTCAATCCCCATCAGAATAAGAGCCCCTTGAGGGAAGGGCTCTTTCCTCTTCATCTTTCAATCCTCAATACAACCATTTGGATGAATGTTGAGAGAAGGGAGGAGAGGAAAAAAGATTTGCTCAGGGTTAAAATGATACTTGACAGCAAAGTCAGTCTCCTGACATTTTGGAGACTCAGTTTGTACATTAAATTTTGTACATTTGTACATTTTGGAGACTCAGTTTGTTTTAAAAAGCTTTTTTTGATCTAGTCCTCCTAAATTTCATGACTCCATTGCTGTACCTATTAGGCAGGTCTATTGTCTCAGATTTCAAAATCTCAGAAAATAGAGACTGCGCATAAATAGTTTTATGTATGTACACATATACATGCATATAATTCGTTTATATGAAATACTAACTGCTTTTTGCTTGTAACAGTGACCCCCAGATCGTAATCATTGCATTAGTCTCTCAATCTGGAATTAACTTCAAGGACATGGAGTTTCTTGATCCAGAAGCCTGGGCCTAAGGTTCATCATTTCTTCTGCGGTTCCTGAGCATGAATTACAGTGCAATTATCACAAGTGTCAATTTGGTTTAAGTGGGTCAGGGTAGTTATATTTAGCCCTTTGGTAGCCGACACTAAGACCTGTCTGTAATGTAAGATTAAAGTTAATTTATCAGTTCTCCTTTTCTTGAATATTTTTCCAGGTCAGATATCTAAAGTTAAGGAAAATTGTGCCACTAAAATAAGAGGTAAGGTTTCCATCTAAGTACCACATAGGGAGTATATATAGACTGAGGTTAAAAACAATGTGCTTCTGCTAACAGTAAGAATTTCAGTCAATTAAGCAAGTTGATTTACATTATTCCACAAATCAGAGACTATTATTTTAGGGAAGACACAAAATATTTTAGCTAAGGAGTTCTCAGGCAAGCCTCTAGTAAGTTAGGTCATTTTCATTACCAACAAAGATTTTTATTTATTTTTTTTAAAGATTTTATTTATTTATTTGACAGACAGAGATCACAAGTAGGCAGAGAGGCAGGCAGAGAGAGAGGAGGAAGCAGACTCCCCACTGAGCCGAGAGCCTGATGTGGGGCTCGATCCCAGGACCTTGAGATCATGACCCAAGCCAAAGGCAGAGGCTTTAACCCACTGAGCCACCCAGGTGCCCCCCAACAAAGATTTTTAAAGAAACACTAATTCACAGAATAATTAATGTTTAGAATGAAAAGTGTTCAGTCTAACTATTCTTGTAGAAATGCAGTCAAAGCATCAATTAAATATTTTTACCTGTTTAAGTGGCAAAGTTGAAAAAAAAAAAAAAGACCATCAGTGGTGTGAGAGCATGAAAATGTAAGTTCTCTCTACTAACTACTGGGAAAGCTATTTGGAGAACAAAAACACACACACATGCCCACACACACACATCCCCGACACATATATCACCTATACACAGACATACACACATAAATGTACATGTCTGCTACATATGTATACATATAATACATACATACAAATAGACATTTTAACCATAACTGACATCTTGGAACTTACACAAATACAGCCAACTGCATACATAAACATTTATGCATATGGAAATTAATCTCAGAATTCCTTATAAAAGCACAGCATGGTGACAAAAACTAATGGTACAACATGTTAACAAATGTAACTTTATTAGGGCAAATGCTAATAAATACCAAAAGAGCCATAAAATAAAATACTATGAAACCAATAAGAACAGAAAAATAGATTCCAGTGATATCCAGATTCTAATCCCTGGAGCCTGTGATATGTTACTTAATATGTCAAGAGGAATTTTGAAGATGTGATTAAATTAAGGGTCTTGAAATGGAGAGATTTTCATAAATTATGAAGGTGGGCCCTAAATGTAGTGGGACACAGAGGGAGATTCGACTGTATAAGAAGGCACAGTGACACAAGCAGGATGCTAGGCTGCTGGCTTTGAGGATGGACGAAGGAATGAAAGGAATGCGCGGAATTCAGCTCATGAAAGAAGCTGGGAAAGTCCAGAAATTTTCTACCTTACTGTTTCTGGAGGGAGCTCAGCCCTGCAGACACCTTGATTTTAGCCCAGTAAGATTGATTTCAGACTTCTGGCCATTAGAACTCTAGGAGAATAAATATATGTTGTTTGAAACCATTATAGTTTGTCATAATTTGTTGCAGTAGCCATAGGAAACCAAGACCACGTTTGTAAAGTATACATAATGGGAAACGCTCCTGAAATGTGTTTAAAAACAAAATGGAGCAGTTAGGATATAACTTGCTTATAATAGACATGAAAGTATATGAACAAAAAAGTGAACTAAACAAAGTATTTTTCATGGCCATCTGTAAGTGTGGAGTTATGGTTGATTTTATTCCTTTATACATACGTGTGTGTGTGTGTGTGTGTGTGTGTGTGTGTATTCTTTTTTACAGCAAATCCTATTATTTTTAATTAGGGAAAAAAAAAACCTCCAATCCCAGAAGCCATGTATCTGACAGTCATTTTACCATGACCTGAAATTTCATGTTCCTGCGAATTTTAAATTACTGTGAAGTTTACAAACTTTAAATGATGTGCCTTTACTAGACATTTTCATAAAACTGGATTAGCATCTTTTGACAAAATAAAATGCAAATGTAAAAGCTCTAAAAACCTTAGAAATACTAACATTGCTTTAAAAATGAAGTCTTTCCTACTCCCGGGAATTTCAGAATATAAAAATGAAAAATAACTGCTTCTACACATAAATCCTTACCTGTCTATGGCAACTGGGCAAATGGGTATTTTCAAAACTGACTTGGTTATAAATCCATACACGGCTGTGTTTTGGGTTGAATATATATGTTGTTATTTGTAGACTGGTCAGGCTGTGCATTTTATGTGACCAATTCTGAATTCCAGAATTATTTCATTGTGCTGTATATGAAGACTTTCTTCTTTCATTGCTCAGAACATTTACTTTTTTTAAAAAAGATTTTATTTATTTGAAAGAGACAGAGAGAGTACAAGTAGGGGCTGGGGAAGATGGACAGAGGGAGAAGCAGTTCTTCACTGAACAGGGAGCCCAATGGAGGGCTTCAGCCCAGGACCCTGGGATCATGA
Organism: Mustela putorius furo; assembly: GCF_011764305.1. NCBI lineage: Eukaryota > Metazoa > Chordata > Mammalia > Carnivora > Mustelidae > Mustela > Mustela putorius. Next base: position 3,838,561 of record NW_025421294.1, read on the forward strand.
CCTGAGCTGAAGGCAGACGCTTAACTGCCTGAGCCACCCAGGCACCCCCCAAATCATTTACTTTTGATAAAGCAAGCTCCATTTTAATATTGGCCAACTAGTATGCAGTAAAAAAAAGATGTTCTTAACTTCAAAATATTATATTATCTGTAATTTGGGATTACCTCTCCCCTCTCCCCAGCAAACACAAACTTGTTATTTCCCATGTTGCTAGATAATTTAGATTTTACTGTTTTTACTTAGCTGGATTATGAGGACTGAAAGGCACAGACCAAGTTTCTGGTACCAACCAAAGAAACATTCTTTGAACCAATGTATTGTAAGACACATCACAGAAGATACCAATATTAAAGTTAACAGTTACCAAAAAAAAACTTTCAAAAAGAAATTATTCCAGGTTTAAGAGCTATAGCAACAGTCAATCATGTCATCCAATATAGGGGCAGTTGGGTGATAGATGAGTGATCTCCACAGGTGGCTTTCAGCTCATGAAGCACATGCAGAATTATAAAGAATGCTAATACACCAATGACAAAAGGAAGTCAAGGCCAGACCAGATGACACATACACCGCAGAAATAGAAAACTCAAGAGAGTAGAAAAAAACTGACTTAAATGTAACAAAAATACACTAGTTGGGAACATAAGAAATTGAGAGAAAAGTCAATGAAGTGCTCACCATCCATAAAGTTAAAAAAACAACAACAACAACACAGATTTTCACGTTGTACGGGGCTGTCTGGTCAAGGCCTCCATTATCTCTTGCTGGGATTCATAAAATGTCCTCCTGCTCCCCACTCCAAACTGTTCCTCCAAAACCACCGGCGCTAATGTGTGCACGGCGTTTGACCCTCCCTCTCTCCCCTGAAAGAAAATTCAGTGGTTCCCGCACTGTTCTAGCAATATTCCTTCAAGAACTGTTTCTGTCCCACCATCACTGAATTGCTGGCGTGCAGATTTGAGGAGGCTTCTCCACACCCACGGACTGAGGATTTCTGGGCATGAAGCCCAGGAATCTGCATTCCACCTAAGTGGCCAGGGGGGTGGGGGTCTTCTGCACATTAGAGTTTGAGAGGTTCTTCGTAGGAAAAAACAAAACCTCTTTAAATGGAATACTTTATAAATACAGAGCCTTACTGCTTTTGCCTCATACTTTGACACATGTCCCTTTGTGGTTTATGCTCCAATAATAAAAAAAGTATGTACTTGTCAGAAAAAGTGAATTACTTTCAGCTCCCCAGACACAGGAGCTGCTCCATACCTCACTGCCTCATTGCCTTTGCACATACTGTTCCCAGTTCCTAGAATTTCCATCTCCTCTGCCTGGAAAACTTCTGCTCATCTTTCAAGTGAGAGATGAAAGGTCACCTCCCCAGCTAAGTCAGTCTGACCTTCTCTTGAAGACATAAGAGGTTTCCCTTCTGGATCTCGAATGAACTTTATACATATACATGCCTCTTTTAGAGCATTTTCCTAGAGCACAGTTGTCTACAGGTCCAATTCTCCACAAGGCTTTAAGCACTCTGAGTACAAGGATAGTTTCTATTCATCTGTGTAGGTCTCTAAGTACATCAGAGATACCCAGCAGACTTCATGGATACTGTAAGATTTAAAACACACACACACACACACACACCTGTTATTGCCTTTTGTCAATTGGTTGGATGGCTTTTCTTTTAAAGCACTGTCATTAAGGACAACCTTCATGATTATTAATAAAAAGAACAATGAAAATTTAAGACTGATTTTTAGGCAGATTTTAATGGCTCATTAAGAAATGAACCAAAAAAACACTATTAGCTTTTATAATCCATCACAAGTATGGCTTAAGTCAAGTGTTACCCTGCTGCCTCTGAAAAGATAACTAAAAATGCAGAGTGACATTTTTCCAAGGCTGGAAACTCAACCCTCCTGGGGACAGGATCAACATGTGTGCCCCCGCCTCCGCACACCCTCCTCGCCCACTGCAGTGAACAGATGACAATTTTGAGTACCAAGGCCAGAGTGTTCAAGGTCTGCAACCTGTTGGCCACCACCTCAGAGTCCCAGGCTCTGAGCTCTGGTATGTCAACCTCTTCAGCAAAACTCTCCCAGCCATTCAGGAGGAACGGACACAGCTGATCTGTTACTTCTCCTAGCACCTCTCCTCCTCTTTGGCAAATGCCTATTTCTACATCTTGATCTTGCTTGTATACCACAGTCAACCAATCCCATCTAGGGGTCTAAGAATTAATCTTTTTTTGTTTTGTTTTTCTTTTAGGGACAGCATGGGGGAGGGGCGGAAGGAGAGGGACAGAGAGGATCCCAAGCAAGCACCACACTCAGGGAGCAGCCTGACCCAGGGCTTGATCCTATGACCCTGAGATCACAGCCTGAGCCAATAATCAAGAGTTGGATGCTGAACCAACTGAACCACCCAGGTGTCCCTACAAATTAACATTTTTATTGATAATGTTGAAGATCTTACTATCTGGCAGGGTTTATATACGAAAGGGAATTAAAAGTTTTAGAGAAAGGTATGAGGAGGAGGGCAGAGTCCACTCATGACTGTAGGAGCGTGTTTAGTGAGTGACGTCAATCTGAATCTGGAGATGGGCTCCTCGAGAGCAATGGCCACTAAGTCAACTCCCAACCCCTCTTCACTAGAGAAAAATAGAAGTGAAGCTGTAAAACCCTGCAGTGAGAGGGTTATCAGGCCCTGATGCGGATACTACTGTATGACTTTTCACACACATGACAAAGGTTGATGGCTTACTTACTAATTATGCAGCCACCAGAAATGATCATCACAAATTATATAATAGAATAATAATACATTACATGGAAAAAAGTATTTCAGAAGTAGCCTTACTATGGTATGATTCCCATCTCACAAAGCACATATGCATACTTGAAAGGATTTGTATGTATCATGGGAAACTGGAAAGAATTCATCCTAAGTGATTTATTTTACTCTTTCATTTCTGTTATTTGTGTTTTAATATATATCAAAGCACATCATATGTGTTAACAGTATTTCCTGGTCTGTAGGTAACTTGCTTCATTATCACATCAAACTGCTTTCATGCGAACTCATCTTCCAGCTCCCTGCAAACAACACTGCTTGATGGAAAACACACAGAAAAGGTAGTAGGGCCCAGGCTGTCTCTGGTGGACACTCAGGGAGGGACAACTTCACTTGTTCAAAAATAGTGGACAATAAACTGCTGGGGGGGCTCAAAGATAAACATAATCATTAATGAGCATTTTGGATGGCATGGTGACAACATCAAAGCCCTTCCTCTCGCCTTCAAAAGAATCATTTCTTTTATTTACCCTTTGTTAGTGCCTAGTACCATGGCTTTAAAAACATTACTGTGGAGTTCATGGCTCAGAAAAATTGATTCAGTGATTCTGTCCCAGAAATGGGAAGAGGTTTGCTTCAGTGAGCTGCCAGGTATCTGCAGGACACCTAAAAACAACACATTATTTGTTATTGTCAGCTTTAATGGGGAGCAAAGCCTACTGCGTTTAACTTACATGACTGCAGAGCTCTGCTCTCCCAAATTACAAAGGACATTTTAGGGGGTGCTTACAAAACATAAAACAGGCAATGGAAGTTCTGGCTGGATCTAATATCCATCAGTCAACATATGGTCTATGGGTTAAGCCCATCCGTTAATGTAGGTATACAAACAAAGACAATTTTGGAGGGTAAGGGGAAAAGAAGTCTTTGTAGTGTTTCATAAATATAAGTCATGATATAAATTACAATTTTTTTTTCAATGAGCTGCTTCTAAGGGAAGCAAACAAAAGAACAGGTGGAAAACAATAAACAAATGAACAGACCAGAGCATGTCTAGAAACCCAGACAGCCATCTTTCATAGATGCACACTAAGTGTGGGGAAAATGTCATGCCTAGAATCTGTAACATACCTCTTCTACCCAGTTTACTACTTAGGAGTAAATTAGGGCATAACTGCTTCTTTGAGTAGAGTTGGAATTTAAGGTCCTGTATTTCAGAGTCATGTCTTAGAATCTTTCACTGACACAATTTCAAATCATGCTTCTTTTTCTTTTTTTTTTTTTTAAGATTTTATTTATTTATCTGACAGAGAGAAATCACAAGTAGATGGAGAGGCAGGCAGAGAGAGAGAGAGGGAAGCAGGCTCCCCGCCGAGCAGAGAGTCCGATGCGGGACTCGATCCCAGGACCCTGAGATCATGACGTGAGCCGAAGGCAGCGGCTTAACCCACTGAGCCACCCAGGCGCCCTTCTTTTTTTTTTTTTTTTGAAGATTTTGTTTATTTATTTTACAAAGAGATCACAAGTAGGCAGAGAGGCAGGCAAAGAGAGGGGGGAGGCAGGCTCCCCGCTTAGCAGAGAACCCCATGTGGGGCTTGATCCCAGGACCCTGCGGTCATGACCTGAGCCAAAGGCAGAGGCTTTAACCCACTGAGCCACCCAGGTGCCCCTTATTTTTATTTTTCATCCAAAGAACCAGCATTTCAGGGGCACCTGGGTGGCTCAGGTCATGATCTCGGGGTCCCGGGATCGAGTCCCGCATCGGGCTCTCTGCTCAGCAGGGAGCCTGCTTCCTCTTCTCTCTCTCTGCCTGCCTCTCTGCCTACTTGTGATCTCTCTCTGTCAAATAAATAAATAAAATCTTAAAAAAAAAAAAAAGAACCAGCATTTCAGGAGGCAATGACTAAATCATAACATACTATACTCCTAAAAAATTCCAGTAAATAAAAAATAAATAAATAAATAACATGTTTCCCCAATGAAATTACAACTAATCTACATGTCAGATTCCAGGAAACTCTAGAATAGATTCGTACCTACAAGTTTCCAAGACCAGTTAAGTAATTAAAAACAACAACAACAAACAATCTCAGAGACTAATATGACCAGATAAATTTATCATGAAGTGAGAGATGAAGTAATAGAGAATAGTTGTGGTCATATGGCTCTTTAAATTTGGATATGAAAACTGACTTCATAAATAGAATACACTTCTAATAAAAGTTTATTTCTGATTTCGGAACAACTAATTGAGTTTCCAGGGCCATATAAAAATTTGTATCAATTTCTTTGTTAAGAATGAGCAAAACATGAGTAAGAGAAATCTCCTGATAATCTATAAATTACATCTTATGTAATTATTTTAACTTCCTGTCACAATGAAGCTTCCCTGAAGCTATCAACACCTGGCAAACCTGAAGTCTGAATTTCACTTCTTCTACATCTCCCTATAAAAGCTGGAGGCTTGCTGGAGAGGAAAAAAAAAAAAAAAAAAGTCCTAAGGGAGAGATCTAGAATAAAGCTACAAAAGCAAAATTCTCAGTGTGTGTGTGTGTGTGTGTGTGTGTGTGTGTGTGTGTAGTCTTTGACTATTCTGTGATTGACTATTGATAAAAAAATATTAATGGAAATGGGACATGGGATACAAGTATCATTTTATTTTTTTATTTTTTAAATTTTTAAAAAATATTTTATTTATTTATTTGACAGAGGTCACAAGTAGGCAAAGAGGCAGGCAGAGAGAGAAGGGAAGCAGGCTCCCTGCTGAGCAGAGAGCCTGATGCAGGGCTCAATCCCAAGACCCTGAGATCATGACCTGAGCCGAAGGCAGAGGCTTAACCCCCTGAACCACCCAGGCACCCCCAAGTATCATTTTAAAAAGGGATTTAAGATAGTCTAAAAATTCTTTCCTGTTACAACAGAAAATATTGATCATGTTTTACTTATTCTAGAAAAAGTATTTCCTTCTTCCTTGGTTGAAACAACTTTGCCTAGTGTGAATATTTATTTAATTGCATGTTGTTATTTATCTGCAACTACATTTCTTTCCTCAGAAGAGCTGGCTTCAAAATGTCAGTGGGGGAAAACAGTAACAATTTACCATATAAAATAACATTTTTCACACAGCTACACCTTGTGTGTCAATATAGCTTTTGGCTAGACCCATACATGGAATTGCTGCTGTGCCTCCATTTCCAAATACCACAGACTCGGCTCAATTTGCTTGAATAATTCTGGGTCACCACATACTTCTATGGGACAGTGAGAACTTTAACTTATCAAGGACTGGACAAAATCACTCTGAAGACAAATTTTCTCCCCAAATGTTCTTACTGTTACAAATTTTTTTTTTTATAAAAATAACTGGCTTCCTTACAGAAAAATAAATAGCCCCAAGCAAATGATGCACAAGAAAGTGTGAGGAAAGACAGAGATGGTTTAAAGGTGCTTCCAAGAATTGAAAAGAGGCAAAATTCAGGAACAATTTTTAAATGTCAAGGTTCTAGGGATCTTACCTTTCCAAGCCCCATCTGACATAGTGTCAAACATTTCTGCATCTCACATTAAGCCTTTTCTCCTGTGAAACATGGTGTGAGTATTTTCTGTTTGCTGCATTTCTAAGCAATCATCACACATACTTGGGAATTCTTATGAGATGAAAAGATCTAAAATAGAAACTGTCTCCAAAAGTTTCATTTTTGTGATTGTTAAATTTAATGGTTAACAGAGTTGATGTTATGTTTTCAGACAAATATCTTGTTTCCTCTAAGAAAGCTATGAGCCAACAACCTGATTCCCGGTAGGTTAAAATGTAAAAATAATATATGTTTTCATGGATAATGCTATAAAATATGGTAAAAATTTTGCTTTTGTGGCTTTCCTTTTGTTTTGTTTTGAACCAAAATATCTTCCCCTTTACAGACTCAAATTGGTCATAGTTCCATGAATGTCCCCTTATGCACAGAACGTGGGGTGTATATGGGGTGGCAGTGCCACAGAGCGGCTGACGACATGGACTGGAACCATTGCCCGGCTTGTGATCACAGCATCAGTACTTAGTAGTTATGGGATGTTGGGTAAGTTATTCAACCTCTAAGTGCCTTAGTGTCTGATTCTTCAAAATTAGAATTATACTCATATGACTGTTGCTAGGATTATGCTCGTTTTTAATGCTGAGAGCACTGCCTGGCATTTAAAAAGTATTAATCAAGCTACTGTTACTTCACAACCAGCAGATGAAGTGCATCTGAAAGAACCCCTCATTTTCCCCAGCAAAGCTGCTCATCCACAGGGAGCTGTCTTGAAGAAATGGACAGACCCCATATTTTGGGGAGACATCAAGACAAACCAAGTCCTCTAGATCAATGTCCTTAGTTCTTTCTTTTCCTTCCCACAGTTTCTTCTTAGGAATAGGGGCAGGGGTGGTCCCAATGGTAAGGATAACCCCATCTGGGTTAAGGGTCAATGAAGGGGAACAGAATCACAGAGATTAAAGACCTCTCCCCAGAACAAATAATAGAGTCACTTCCCTCTAGTGGCTGAGATACAAAATTACAACGGTCCCAGCCAAGTATAATTCTTGAGATGTGTTGTAATGGAAATAATTCAGAGGATGGTAAAGTGAAAAGCCAATTTTAAGCCAGTGGGGAGTAAGATACAGAATAACAAACCACTGAGACTTTTTAAAAAAAATAAATATTAGACATTTGCACAGTGTCATAATCATTAACCTTAACATCACAAAAAGAACAATTTTAATTAAATGTAACCCCACCATAAGTATTTAATACCTACTTCAGTGTCCTCTAAGTACAGCCAGTGTAGTCCACATGATAAATAGCTTTCTCCTTCTCTAAGTTTTTTAACAGATGAGGCTCATTACTTTACATAATCATCCCCAAAACTAGGACACCGCTCCCACTGTCGCTTTGCAGTGAAATATTAATCCTACCAAACCAAATATTTGACATGATCTGTTGGGCTTGGAGTATTTTCCTTAAACCATTAACTTCGCATGCATATGGGGAGACAGGAAAAAAAGAAAGAAAAAAAGGGAAAAGACATCTTTCATTACAGTTGTGTTACATGAGGAATATATAACAAAGGCAACCGGATTTTCCTTAAGAGTGCTGAAATTACTTCTTAGCCGTTTATGTTCTAAGCCGTTTCAGACACTCAGACACCCAGCTCTTCTGAAACGTTCTGATTCTAAAACCCCACTGCACATGATTCATCAGCATCCACTCTGGGCTGTGTGTGGAAAAAGGAAGGTTACACCAAAAACACTGCAAAAGGGGCTCATTTTTCATTTATAAATTCATGTTAGAAAGCAAAAAAAAAAAAAAAAAAAAAAAAGTCACCTACAAGACACAGAAGATATTCCTAAAACAAAGCTCTCCTGTTTTTTCTTTTACAGAAGCCATATACACACATTTGACTTTTAAAAACCTCTGATCTAAAATACACCCATTAGAAAGCGTATTTTTTTTCATGCTCTTACATACACAAACCTCAAGAAATATTTTCTCTAGCACATAAAGTACCATGACGAATCTAATAAATCTACATAATTTCATGCTCGCTTAAGATACCAAGAGGTGTATAATAGTACACACATGCGTATTTGTGTGCAATAAAACACAGTGTGGGAGAAGGAAGAATATAGGTGTTCAGCATTTCTATTTGATGAGCTGTCAGTTCATCTAAGGACTGATCTTCTCTCGGCATTGGGAGCAACAAGACTAGATAGATATGAGCAGGGTGAAAAACTGATAGGCCCATTTACAAATTTGCTTTCCCTAATGAAGGTCAGTTATTTCTCTGTTTAGAGGCCTATGATCCTTACAAAACGAAACATCCAGCAGGCGCCCTCCTTGGAATTTACCCAAAGGAGCTGAAAATTTACATCCTCACAAACACCTGCATGTAGATGTTTAGAGCAGCTTTGTTCATCACCGCCAAAACTTGGGAGCAATCGAGATGTCCTTCAGTAGGGGAACAGATAAGCAAACTGTGCTCCAACCAGACAAGGGAATATTACTCAGGATTACAAAGAAATTAGCTATTAAGCCGAGAAAAGACGTGGATGAACCTTAAGTGCATATGGCTAAGTCAAAGAAGCTAATCTGAGAAGGCTACATATGGTGTGATCCAAACTAAATGACGTTGTAGAGAAGGCCCAACTATGGAGTCAGTAAATAGATCAGTGGTTGCCAAGGAATGCAGAAAAGGGATGAATAGGCAGTGAACGGGAATTATGGGGCAGTGAAAATACTCTGTATACCATCCTGACGGTTATCTGTCACTGTACTTTCGTGCAGACTCACAGAACATACAACTCCAAGAGTGAATCCTCACACAAACTATGGATGTCAAGTGACCAACCTGTGTCAGTGTAGGCTCACCCACGGGAACCAAAGTGCCACTGCGGCGGTGAACACTGATTAGGAGCATATGTGTATGTGTGGTCAGGGATGGGGCATATGGGAAATCTCTGTTCCGTCCCCTCACTATGAAACTAAATGTGCTCTATGAAAAATTAAGTCAACTGAAAATAAAAAGTTAAAAAAATAAACAAACCACCAACTTTATATTTTGGGGCACCTGACCAGCTCAGTCGGGGGAGATTCAACTCTTGCTTCATCTTGAGGTCATGAGTTCGAGCCCCATGTTGGCTGTAGAGATTACTTTACATTAAATGAAATTTAAATTGAAAAACTTTGCATTTTTAAGCCAAAAGGCATTTCAGATGACTGGTAATTTATTCTTTAATGAAATGAAACCAAACCCCAGAACTGCTCTGCCTGCAAAAATGAAGCTCAGCTTGGGCTCAGCCACCCTCTCAAGCCTCAGCCTTCCACCGCCTACCACTGGGCTCCCCAGGAACCATGACTCCCTCATAACCACAACATTGCTCCTGAGCGATTCCTGCCATGGCCTTTGCCCAGGACTGCTTCCCTGCTAGCTCCTCTTCTCTTCCTGATTGACGTCTTTTCATCCTTCTACAGCCAAATAGCATCTCCTCTGGGAGCTCCCCGTTGAAATTGAATCAGACAGAATTAATCCTCTCTCCCCTTGTCTGTTATTGTATTACAGTTAACTGTTTTCTTGTCTGTCTTCCCTGAGGGAAGGTCATGGGTCATCCATCGTGGTAGCCCAGCCTTTTCTGTGGGGTCATTCCTGGCAATCAATACACGTTTGTAGGATGAATGAGTGGTTCTACGATGTGTATCTATCTATGTGTCCGTGGTTTCAAATCTTTGTTAGAAGTAGGTGGGGCCCAAGTCATAAGTGAAACCTGAGTGTCCGTGTTACTGGACTACGTACTAGACTTTTCACCAGCATGTTAAATAAACTGCTCATTTTCTCTCTAACTCAGCTTGTCTCTAGCTCCCTCCCCATCTTCCACATGCTTATTCTGCCTCCCACATCTTATCCCTCCTCCAAGCCTAGTCTCCTGTCATAGGTACCATAAAGGCCTTTACCATCTACACAGACATGTGCACGTAAGCTGTGGGCTGAAGGAAGACAAAATCTAAGTCATTAAGTCACACAAGGCCTACTGCTCACATAAGGCTGCACTAAAGATAAACCTGATTTGGCAATGGGAGGTATCAAAACGGAGAGTTCTCATATGTCACACAATGAGCAAGAGCCCCAAATTTCCCAGAAGGGCAATCAAGAGCCCCACGTGGCTGGTATCACGGGTCTTTGTCCTTTGTCTTGTGTCTCTTCTGGTATGTGCTGTTTACCTGCCACGCATCGCTCTCCTCACCACAGACCCCTGAACTCCACGGCCTGTACCCAGGGAAGCACTGACCTCAGCATCACTCTCAAGGGGAATATTCTTGAGAGTTTCCCTGCTGGAAACTCTGTGATCTCACTTCTGTGAAGCCATTCGTCCCTTCCTCGTCCGATCCCTGGTCACCTGACCTGCAGATCCAGATGTGAACTCGGGATCTGCAGAATCTCAGACACCTACCCCAGGGCCACTTCCCACCAGTTAATTTCATCCAGTCCCATGACCTTATGTCAGGCCCTAAATCTGCTTCTCTGGGCCTAACCTTCCTTGGGAATTCCAGAGTCCACATGGGTATCACAGAGGCCTCTCCAACTTGACATGAACAAAACCAAACTCATGATTTTCTGGCACAAGCTGTTCCTCTCCAAGCCTTCCCCACCTTGGGAAATAGACCTACCATCTACTCTGTTACTCTAGCCAACAATCTAGAAACTCATCTTGATTTTGTTCTTTGCCTCAAACCCCTTCCTTCCAACTCATTCCCTCATAAGTCCTATGCATTTTCCCTTCAGAGCAGCCAGAATCTAACCACTTCTTTCCAAATCCCCTAGTCCAGGCCTCCCCTATCTCTCATTCTGGACTACTCCCTCAACCACAAAACTGAGGGCAATCCACCCACCACACAACAGCCAAAGGAAACTTGAACAACCACAAATCAGGGGCACCTGGGTGGCATAGTTGGTTAAGGGTCCAGCTCTTGGTTTCTGCTGAGGTCCTGATCTCAGGGTCATGGGATCGAGCCCCATGCTAGGCTCCAAGCTCAGCACAGAGTCTGCTTGAGATTCTCTATCCCTCTTCCTCTGCCCCTCCCACTCATTCTCTAATAAATAAATATATCTTTTTTAAAAAAGCAGATCAATTTCACATTATTCTCTTATCTCAAAGTCTCAAGTACTTCCCCCTCAGGCTTAGGGAAAAGCAAATCTGACCCTTTAAGTCCTTCACACCAGGTTCTGCCCATCTCCCATCACATCACACCATCTGTCCACATGCTCTCTCCTTGCCCATGTGGCTCTTCTCTAGGCTGCTCTTGCCCTGCTTGTCTTTCCCCTTGGAATGCCTCTGCTTTGGTTTTCTCATGGCTGGTATCTTCCGCTCATTTAGGTCCAGCTTGCATGTCGCTCCCTCAGAGAAAAAGAAACCATCAGACCATCCTGCTGAATTTCACTGCAAAACACTTGTTACCCTCCAGGGTTTTCCTGGCTTGTTTTAGGGTAGTTCCTCTTTCCTCCCATCCCCTACCCCACTAGGATGTAATCTTCATGACAGCAGAGACCTCTGTCCTCAGACTCTAGAACACAGCCTCACCAGTAGCTGACGCTCAGAATGAGTGAGCGTTGTGTGAATGGAAGTCAGACAGAATGCCTGAGTCTCCCTGTGTCACCCTGAACATTTTTTGGCCAAAACACTTTGAGAAGCATTGCTCAGAAGAAATGCTCAAAGCATTTCTTTGCTTTCTTTTTAGAGTTACTGATAGTCTATACCCTGTGCCCATCAGCTGATGTCGTAAGTTGCATCACTGTACTTCTCCAGGATCCCTACCTTTAAGAAGACTTCACAGAAGGTCTTCTGCCAGACCTCCTGCTGTTACAACATAACACAGTAAATCCAAGCCCACCTACCCCTCCTCAGCTTGACAGCTACTGTTGACTCATCACCTTCTCTGTGCCTTGAAGTCAATCATCATCAACATGCAAAGATATGTGTGTGAACTTTCCCATTAAACAGACGAGGAAACTGGGATCCAGAGATCCTATATAACTCATCCCAAGTCCCTTAAAGCAAATGACAAAGCCATATGTCCCTCACAAATGGCAGGGTACACCATCTCACAGGGAGGGCTAGATACACTGAAGTAAATGATAGTCTTTTCACCTTTAAATCAGCATCCCAAATCCCAGCTTCTGTCAAAATTGAGAATGCTCAGATCCCGAGTCATATTCAAATTTCTGGAACAAAGCTAACCGGTGTCCATCTGTTATCATGAAGAAGAAGCACTACAAAAGTGAGTGACATCAGCTAAGGCCTCCAGAACAAAACCTCCATGGTGACTTCACTCAGGGTCTCAACCACAAATGTTGCCACCAAACTCAAACTATCCACTAGTGACATTTCACAGCCTTGTAACCGAGAAGCTACACACAGATGCTCAGAAGGAAAGCTCACTGGCAGCAAAGGGACAGAACTCTAAACTATGTAGCTACCCCTGTGAAATGAAGTCAGATACACAAAGCAACGTCACCACTGAACTCCTTAAATAAAAATGCTATATAAATGCTATGTGCCCAAGAAAATCTCAAATTCTCTGGTGAATGGTGCAGCCTTCCTCATTACATAGTTTAATGTACTTTAGATCAGTATTAAAACTAGATCTAACTAGACAACGAGGCCTCTGTGGTTGGGCCAGTGAATCATCCGCAGAAGAGCACCACACTCCAGCGCTGGTCGCAGGCTCCCTTAAACGAACTGCAGATAGGCACTTTAATGAGGGAGAAAATAGAAGCAAACGTAACTAGTCAAATCAGATCCTACAGGAGGGAAAGCACGTTAACTGATGGGCTGATATGTACCGCCAAAATATCAGCTAGGGGGGAACAAAAGGCTGTCAAAGCAAGACGCTGGAATGAAGCCAAGACAGCCCAGGGTTTGGGCTTCAGCTGCAATGCAACATTCTCAAGAGGAACATGAGTTTTGTTTCCAATGTCAGCTCTCTAAGTGATTTTTTATTGATGTCATATTTTTAGGACTTGCTAGTTCTCCCTGACAACCAACAGGAGATTCCAATAGACTGTCATGATGACTTCAGATATACATGCTGAGATAAATAAGAAATTTTCTGTCATTCTAAACACTCTTTTGTGACATAACTTCCCTACCTATCTATGCAGGTTAACAGTGTCCAGACACATTCCTATCCCTCAACTACATCTCTGAGTGACCCTCCAAGTAAGAAAATTCACCAAACCTTTACTAAGATCAAATTCAGCCTCGTTAAGTAAAGATACATGGAGAGGTTCAAGGTGAACACGAACATGGACACACAGACAGACAGACAGACAGATGCAACAGTTCAAAATGGGACAAGGCCAGAGATGGTAAAGGAAAAAGAACATTCCACCTGTTTCAGGCTGCAAAGCCCCAGGGCTTTTCTCTACCAAGAGAAAGGGGGTCCTGACCTTACTGCTTTCTCATTGGTGAGACTCTGTAAATTAATCTCTGTAAATTCTCATTTTCTCATTTATACCATGGGAGTAACACCACCGAGTAACTCTACCTATCCTACCTATTCCCACCAAGTGGAGGCCTCAAATCATTTGGGGCTGCCTGAAACCGGGATAAAGGTCAAATAAACAAACAGGAAAAATGACCTTCTTGGGTTTTTATGAGGAACCAATTAGCATGTGTATGTGAGAAGTGCCCCTGAACTGGATGGCACTTCACAATTACTGAGCCGAACTGAGCTTGGCAGAGACGCCGAGTATTTAATCTTCCTCCAGAAGCAATACCACTGCACAGCCCTCAGAATCAAAGTGGGTCAGAGAGTCTCTTGTAAAAATGAAATCCCAAAATTAAATGGCGCAAAATAAGCTTGGCCCTAGCCTTCCTTATCCCTCAACACCCAAATCAGTTTATCAATTTATAGTACTGGGTGATAGAATGCGTGCTCTCGAGGTACAACGAACTAGAATGGCTTTTTTTTTTTTTTTTTTTTTAATATCTAAAGCTTCTGGACAATTTCTGTCAAAATAAATTCAATGCAACTAGCCAGTAGAGGGACACAGTTTCCAGTGGCAAGTTGATGGCACAGGTGCTGCCCACAGAAAGTACTGCTGATTGACTATAGTTTCTAGTCACTAAGCCTCTCACAGATCCTCAAAATCCCTGCATGGAGGGGCGCCTGGGTGGCTCAGTGGGTTAAGCCGCTGCCTTCGGCTCAGGTCATGATCTCAGGGTCCTGGGATCGAGTCCCACATCGGGCTCTCTGCTCAGCAGGGAGCCTGCTTCCTCCTCTCTCTCTGCCTGCCTCTCTGCCTGCTTGTGATCTCTGTCTGTCAAATAAATAAATAAAATCTTTAAAAAAAAAAAAAATCTCTGCATGGAGGTCGGAGTCCGTCTTACAGAAGAGTAGTCAGAATGAAGCGTCTCTCGCTAGCCATCCCTAGAGCACAGAAATGAGCAGCTGACTTATCGTCAAATGTTTTCCAAAGTGGAAATTTCTACTTTGAGCCGATAATTTCCAATGAATAAAAAAGCATTGAGATTAAATTCATTCATGAGATCAATATATTCAGCCATTCGAGGTAACATTTTCCAAGCATTTCATGCTAGGAGGCTTAAAAATAGGCAAAGCTATTCAAAGTCACACGCTGTACTATATTATGAGGTACACGGAAAAGGCAGCCATTTGTAAAAATTCTGCCTTTCAGGTTTTTATGGCCAAATGATCCCTCCCACAGTCCACTGCATGGAGCTTGGGGATCTGAGTCCAGTGCTATTTTTTCTTTAGGATAATTCTGTTCTTTCTTGAGAAAAAAAAAAACAAAAAACAATGGGCTGCAGTTCATCTCCACAAGTAAAACAAAGACCTTGGTTACAGTTAGAATTCCTCAGGCTCCTTACCAGCATCAAAAGCAGGAGGAGCTCTTCTGCCCAGTTTCTGGGGCATTTCTAAGAGAGCAAGAGGCTATATGCCCAAACTGGAACTACAAATGATTCTGGTATCTTCAAATCTCCAAATGCAGGCTTAGTCCACAGTTAACTGGACTGAAGATACCTCAGTTCTAAGTTGCCACTCAACTTGCCTTCCCAGGGCTAATTACTGTTCCCTGAACTGGGAACTATTCACTGTTTTTTGCCCCAAGTGTAGACCCAAACCACAGGAACAACGAGCGCGGTGCATTCTGCACGGCATCTGCCTCACCACCCGCAGTTGGAAAGCATTCTTGGTGTCTGATGATACCACCCACACCTTCACCCACATCATGCAAGAAGTCCTGGCAACGCTTCCCAGCTCTGGGATCCATCTCCAGCAGCATGCTTGATGTTTCCACTTGGCTGTTTCAGTATCATATTCAGACATCACATTATAAATATGGCTAAAATGAAATTACTCTCTTGAAAATGGGTTTTTCTTCTAACTTCCCTTTTTCTGAGACAACACAATTCCTCTGATCTATATGACGCTTCCATCCTTCCACAAGGCCTACCGACTCCTCTTTCCTAACACCTTCTGCCTTCTTCCTTCCCCTTTTCAAGGCTGTCCTTCTGGTCTACTCTGTGTTTTCCCTTTCCCGCACTGTGCTTCATCTACCCTATTCATGCCACGGGCAGAAATCTCACCAAACTACCAAGTTCATCAGACCAATATTTTGGTTAAAAACCTCAGACACATCTCACACTTAAAAAAATAAAATGCAAGGTTTGTAAGCTGGCATGTGAGACAGTCCACAGTTGGCTCCCCACCTCTCCTTCCTAGGAAATCCCTTCTATGCGAAGTCTAGTCTTACTCAACCTCTCTGACAAGCTGGTTAATTCCTCACCCTTGACCATGTGTGTCTCCACCATTCCTTCCATTCCTACTTGCATGTTCATCCCTCAAGACCTACCTTCCTCTCCTCTCCCATAGTCCCTCACCAACCTTCATAGTCAGTCTAGTTCACATCCTCCTCCTATAGTCCTAAATCCCCCAGCTGCACCAATTAGGTGGCCTTTGTAACAAAACCTTTTTTTATTTTTTCAGGTATTTTGGTGTTATTGTTACTAAAAACCAAAATAAGCTCCAAGAAAAGTGGAACATCTCTTCTTGGCATCTTCTTCCATATTAGTATAGCAAACATAGGTGGTTCTTTGCCAACTACTGGATATGCTACAACTTATAAATAGTTTTGAGATGATTCCTAAGGACTGATTTTTAAAACACAGAATAAACCAGAGTGGGTACATTTTAGGTTTTCGCCTTCACTGAGTAAACCTTACTCTCATTATTCTAACTCGCCCACTGCCACCCAACTGTGGAAGCTCTTAAGAAATTATCCTTTTTGGAGGGAAGGGGAGAACAGAAGAGTTTATTTTACTTTACTGAAATGGTTATTTTTGATTTTAACACTATGCTAAAAGGAACACAATAATTCCAAAGTGTATCTTCACTCATGTTCATTCATAACCAAACTTACAAACTTAAACACAGAATAAAACAGTGCCTCAAAATAAGCAAGCAATATAAAAATTGATGTGTGACTTCATAGCAGCGCTACACAACAGATTCAAACTGGAAAATAAAATCCACCCTGAAGCTCCAAAGAAGTAGAAAATAGAAATGAAAATGCTTTAGGAGAGAGGAGAAACAGAGTTCCAAGCGCCAAGTTCAATTCCTCAGTAGTCACTGCCATTGTATCAAAATGGCACTGAAATATACCTAATTAGGCAAACACTGAAAACACAATAAATTGGATTTTCTCTCAGATTTCTTCAGTGCTATTTTCACAGAAGAATATAGCATCACATGGAATCTTACTTATTCCTGTAGGTCTGGTGATTTATCATCTTTTTCCCCCCTTTGGAAAGACACAAGGCCAGTGTAAGCTCAGAGTATGATCTGATGGGTCAGGAAGGTGAAGAACAGGGACTCTGTTCATGAAGCTGTCATGAGGTGTCAGAGTCCAGACACTGCCGAGAGCCGGAATAAACAAAGCCACGCATAGAGGCACATTTCCCCCCGCAAATGCCTACAACTCTTGCTGTGATCAATAAATTAGACAATTTTAAATGTTCTGGAATCTGCAGTCACTCTCTGCTTTCTGTCTTTTCTCTTTCAAGAGATATGTTCAATCCAGGGATCATGTGGGTGATCTACAAAATGCCTCACATTAAAAAGGAATCCCAGAGTCATAAAGATGAAGCTGTCCATCTCAGATCCCTGAGGCTAACCCCACGTATCATCCAATGCCACATAGTGCTGCAGCCTGTTCAAGCTCTCAGGCTGCTGGTCTCTGTGCTGTTTACAAAATTTAGCTCCTTTTATACCTTCCATCATGGATATAAGGATACAGATGCAAAGGAGCGGAGGAAGGTGGTCAGTGGCCATTGAAAGAATCAAACGAATGTTCAGTTATCCATACTGTGCTTCACACTGAGCGAACCACGAAGCCCATATGAACCAGATAATGCTGTAAGTTCTACAGAGTTGGTAGGTACAGACAGGATAAACCAAAGCCCATTATAATCACCGCATAAAAGACACCCAGATCTATGTCGTGGGGATGCTAACTGTTGAGATCCTCCTGTAAGATGCCACAGGTTCCAGGGATTCTCTTCCACACCCTGGATCCTGGGTGAGCCTACAGAGTGCCCTGTATTGAATACAACACTGTGTTCTCCTAATTGAGGAGGGAGCAGCACGGGAGCACACTGCCCTATTATTGCTATCACACTTCGGTCAAGCTGTTTCCTTGTCTGAATCCCACGGACTTTCATCTCCCCCAGCACCACATCTGGCTCTCAGAAGCAAAATGACTGAAAGCATCAGGGGACGTGAATCCTCCTCATTGGGGTAAATTCGGGGGAGTAGCGGTACAGGTGATGATACCTAGAGTGTGTGCCTGTGGCTGGAGATTTTTAATAGCTCCTAAGGGAGAAAGAGTGAACCCCAGCAGGTGTCTTCCAGGAGGGGGTAAGGGCCCCAGAGGACTGGAACTGTACTTCATTACATGGTTTTCCTTGCAGTCTCCCAGAGTCTAACACAGACCCTACTGCCTCCTGGCCTACCAGCCCCTGGAAACCACAGAGACCATGGCTCCATGCGATGGGGCTAACAGTCAACTAGAGAGGGAGGGATTCTCACTGCCACGCAAACACAGACACAGAGACACACACGGCTCAAGGGCATCCAAAATCTGGAAGCCACTTAAAACAGCTACTTCAAGAGGAAAGGAGTTCCCTGGACTGTGGGAAATGGGCTAGTCCTCTTCCAGGGAGGATGCCCTTGGGGTCCCGCCTCTCATAGGTCTGTCTCTTATGAACACTTATGAGCAGTGTGCACTGTTCACAACACTCACTGGCCCTCGTTTCATGGAGGAGGAGAATACCTGGGTCAAAACAGCGCTGAGCTTGGAATCGGCAAAGCGGATTCACATGGCGTGACTCCCTTAGTCCTTGGGCTACTTCTTCACCAAAACCGAGGTCACAGTCCTCACCACACACCTCTGAGAGGGTCATTCGAGAGTCACAACTGAAGTAAAAGAATGTACAGTTTAACATTATATTTTGTTCCTGTGGCTGATATAAGGAATGAACACAAAGTCTGTGGTTTAAAGCAACGAAAATGTCTTCTCTCACAGTTGTAGAGGCCAGAAGTCTGAAGTCAGTACCACTAGACCCAAATCAACCTATCAGCAGGCTCTGCTCCTTCCAGAGGCACTGGGGGGAAATCTGTTCCTTGCCTCTTCCAGCTTCTCCATGTAGCACATCCCTCTGCCTCACTCTTACAAGGATTCTTGTGATTGGATTTAGGACCCACAGGGATAATCCAGCATAATCTCTTCATCTCAAAATCCTTAAATTAATCACATCTGCAAAGACCTTTTTTCCATTAAGATAACATTGACAGGTTTCAGGGATTAGGTTCTGATCTCTTCGGGGCCACCATTCAGCCCACTACACCCACCAATTACACTGAGTGTTCATGTACAACGCCTGTCCCATATTCTTTTCTTGTTCCTTATCATCTCAGCTAGAACAGAAATTCGTCAAGGATAAGACGTCTCCTACTCTGTAAGTCCCAAGAAGGCTTTTAACGTATTATGTACAGAATGAATGGCTATTTGTTCATTTAGAAAATAAAACCTCTGTTCTACTTAATTTTCCGTTCCCAACACGAGTATGCTGGTAAAAATTCTAACATAATGTCAAGTGCTTCATCTGTTATTTCTTAAATAGCCAGCCCGTCTGCTCCGAGTAGCTGGAGAAGAGAGAATTGCCGAGTACCTGGCTAGAACGTCATCCATGCTGTACTGTTCGTGAGAGTTTCAAATATCGCCAGAATCCAAAGACAGGAGGACCACTAGGTGTGAAAACTGCGACGAAATCCAGACAAATGAGTGAGGAAATCCCGCAGCTCGATTCATCTCAGTGTCAAGAACAGAAAAGCAGCAGGTAATCTGGAAGAGCTTGAAGGAGGCTCAAGATGGGGGTAAACTCACTCGGGTTTTCAACAGCTATTTGCTGGGGATGTTCTAGGTTTCAGACACTAGGGACCCGGTGGTGAACGGGTTAGATGAACAGCAAATAAATGTTACCGATTGAATGCGGATATGCACCACGATGCAGGAAACATAATGAAGCAGGAAAGGGAGATGGTGGGGCTGGGGGAGGGGAGGCCCTCTGTGGCAGGGAGGTTTAGTTCAGATATTTATGTGAAGGAGCGATGAGGTAACTGGTGATCAGGATCCACTACTTTTCCTGCGCAGCTAGACCTTGTTGTGTTGAAAAATGAAGAAATGCTAGAAAACAAACACAAACGAACAAAACCCCTAAGACGGTCATGTCAAAATGACCCAGTAGTCAGCCTGAAAGAATTTCCACTGATGAATTCTGAGACAACCTGACCAGCAAAAAGGGCAATGATGGCCCTGGGTCATTACACACCAAATATGTATTTGTTTTTTGTTTTATGCCTTAAAAAATACATGACTCCATAGTAATACTCCCAACAGTGGGAGGAGAAGGAGGAGAAAAGTTCTTTAACTGAAAAACACCAACTAATAACAAAAAACTGTCATTTTACAAATGGCAAGATATTAACTGACTCAAGGTCACCAATAAATGCAAAATCCATTGGGTGAAAGCTTAGAAGGAGACAATTATTCACGTGGACTCTTAATGTCACTCCAGAGATTACTTAATAAAGCAAAAAACATGGTACCACAAGGGAAAAATCTGGCAGACGTGGGATTCTGGGCTTCCAAATGCGATGTTTTTGGGAAGACAACATCGTCTGTTCCTGCCAAATATGTTTAACCTGAATCTAGTGAAGAGGAAACCACCAGATAAAGTGAAATTGTGGGACAGTCAACACAGCATTTACTATAGGCTTGAAAAATGTCAACATTATGAAGAGAACACCTCCCACCCCTACTCCCAATCCCCCAGCCATTCTAAACAGGTAAAGCTGTTATAATTTAAAGGAGACCAAAGGGATATGGCAACTAAATGGAATATGTAATCTTTACTAGGATCCTGGATTTAAAAATACAACAAAAAGAACTTTTTAGGGACAACTAGAGAAGTGTGGTATGGGCTGCCTACCAGATAACACTGTAATCATGCTCAAGTTGATAGTATAATAATGACAGGATGATACCATGCCTATGAAGAAGAATGTACTTGTTCTTCAGAGATAAATGTTGAAGGATTTAAGGGCATAGTGAATGTCTGCGAAATACTCTCGGATGGTTCAGCAAAAGAAAAAAAAATCTACCTATGGGCTAAGAGGGAAGGAGGCAGAATGATACAGCAAAGGTGGCAAGTGTGAATTGGTGAGTCAAGAGGAGTAAGGGCATTCACAGTACTATCTTTCCAACTTGTTTTTGTAGGTCTGCATTTGTAAAAATGTTTAAAGGTGAAAGGACAGGGTGGAGTATTTCAGGACCAGGGGGGCAATGTGTGCCCATACAAACACAGTTGGGACGGCCCAGAAAAAGCAGAGCTCAATGTGGCCAGAAGGAAATGAGTGAGAGGCAGCAGGAAGGCAGCTCATGGAAGACGGGAAGGTGGCCACTGGAAGGCTCTGAGCAGAGGAGTGACTTACCCTATAGAGATCCCTCAGAGAGCTGGCTGGAGCACAGACCTTAGCAAGGCAGAGGCTGAACTGAAGCATTAAGTTAGGAAGCTACTACAAACATCCAGGGAGAAGTGACAGTGGCTCAGACTAAGGGGGTATTAAAGAAGGAGTAAGCAGAGCAGACTGCAAAGAATCAACAGGACTTCCTGATGGAGGATGTGTTCACATGCTGCCATATACACACACTAGGAAAAGGTGGGGGGTGGCAGGACAATTAAAGATAATTTTAACTCTGAACTTGGTTAAGATGGAGCCAAATACATATTTTATTTAAAGAGAAAAGGAAAAAAAAATTCTGACACCACTCCTGGAAAAACAATGTTAGGTCACTTTGGTGTAACGCCATCAAAGTTTTTTTTTTTAAAGATTTTATTTATTTATTTCACACAGAGAGATCACAAGTAGGCAGAGAGGCAGGCAGAGAGTGGGGGGGAGGCAGGCTCCCTGCCAAGCAGAGAGCCCAAGGCGGGGCTCAATCCCACGACCCTGAGATGAACTGAGGCAAAGGCAGAGGCTTAACCCACTGAGCCACCCAGGTGCCCCTTCACCAAAGTTTTTATTAACTGGATCAGGTAATGACTCAACAGAGCATATTGTCATGGGAATAGCCATAAAAAGCCTAAGAAGCCATGAAATTTAGCTCATCTCCTATTCACTTGCGATCATTAGTACAGTTATCCCAGTTTCATAGTATCTCATCACTCACTGTCATGTTGGAATATGCAATATTTTTCATACAAGGGTTGGGTTCTGTAGCTCAGTTTCAATACTGTTTTTCCAAGAACAATATGAAGCTAATAATAATAAAATAGAACACTCATCTTGGAACTTTTCACAAATGCTGCCTAATTAATTCTCAAAACACCTCCAAGAAGTATTATTATCCTCATGTTACTGCCGGAGAAACTTGAGAATATTTTAATTCCGCATTTGTATTCACTTACTGAGACACCTTTGTATTATCATCACCATCTTCTGCTTTCAAGGAATATCACAACTTCATTCTCTGATCAATAGGGTGGGTGTTAATGGCTGCAGCAACATTTTAAGTACAGGAAATAGGTTTTAAAAAACGATGTGAAATCTCTTTTTTCTAGTCTAAAAGCAATACAGAAACTAAAGAAAATATAGAGCCGAACCGCCACTCCCTCAGCCACACACACACACACACATACACACACAGAAAAGTAATTTCTTCATCTGCCCCAAGATGACTATGTAAATAAGAGATAGCCGCTAAAACTCCCCAAGAGTATCTTCTAAATATTAAAATTTATCTTCTAAATATATTCTAAAGCCAAAATTTAAAAAGTTGTTCCCACCCAGTATTTGGTCTAGAAAGACCATAATAATGACTGCTCCTGAATGGTAGGGTCACACAAACATTTAATGGGGAATGCCACAGAGCAAGTCCTAGCTCCCTGCACGTTCGTTGCTGGGGGCGGCGGGGGGGGGGGGGGGGGGGGAGGGGATCCTTCTTCAAGCCTGAGGACATGTGGCTTCTAGCAGAGCTCCAAGGGCCTAGGACCCTCAGAGCAATGGGGAGAGGCTGTCAGCCCCCAGGCAAAGCAAGCCAGTTTGGCTGAGGGAACCCGGCACAGACTGCTCAGGTTAGCGCAGCAGAAGGTAACAGAGCTGCTGGGGTGCACAGCCTGACTATCAAGTGAAACCAATTTAACCCTCATTGCACGATCTAGGCTCTGTCTGAAATCAATTTTTTATACAGAGGAAAAAAAAGGGCACCCCAACTCAAAACATACTCCCTAGTTCCATGACCACACTCTCAACAGAGGACTGAAAAATGTACTTATGTAGTGACCCAAGCAGAAAAACTCCAAATGGAGTGATGAAATCAACTCTCCTGTGAATAGAATATTCTAATCAGAAGGCAAACTTCACATGACTGCTGACTCCAGGGTATTGAAGGAGTTCACCTCCACGCCGCTGAGTGAGAATGTGGGCTCTCTCACCAGATGCTTTAGTTTGAACCTCATCAGGCCGCCTTCTTGACACAGGTAGGTGGGTATAATTTGTTGCCCACACTTGGGAGGGTTTGAAAGTCAGGGAACGCCTTTCAAGAACCACCCTGGGAGAACAGGCATAAATGGAACAGAACCAGGGCAAACCAAGATGTGTGTTGACCGCATGTGACTTTGTTTCTCTGTGCCTCCATTTTCCCGTCTGTAGAATGACAACAGCAGCCTTGCCTCCCAGGCACATTGTGACAACTGCATGAACTCATCTCTGTGAGGGACGAAGAGCAGCCCTGGGTATGCAGCAAGCTCCTGACAAATGAGAACTAAGATAACAGTGAGGCAAGTAGCTAAGTTAGTCATGTTGGCCTCTCAAGCAAGTCCTTAAACCGGAGAGCAGAGCACATGAAAACATAAACACTTAACTAAAACCTGAGAATCATCATGACAGAAACAAATGCCCTGGAAGGCCGCCCTGGGGGTGGCACGGGCAGATGCCTGAAAATGCACGAGCACAGGTTAGGAAAGGAGGCATGCGTTCCCAGGACGCCAGTGAACTTGAGGGTTCTGCCTGCTGTCTGACCTCACAGGACTTAGTGCCTTAGGCTCAGTAACTTTGTTACAGCTAAGTTTACATATCAGTTTAAAATGAAATGAAATGAAATGAAATAAAATAAAATAAAGTGTTCTAGAAAAAGAAACTCAAAGGAAAACTCCCAAAGCATCTTTCTGCAGTAAGCTTATTAATCACCCTTCCCCGTTCCCCCACATGAGTCTACTCCCAAGCTATCCTCTCTTGGACTACCTCACACACATCACCTCATTCTTGCCTCTTTGGATTCTTACAAGCAACAGAAGCTTCCAGGAGGTGGCAGAGGCAGATAGTGGGGTGGGGCCCAGGGAAGTGCCTAACCAGCCAGTCCACACACCCTCTACCCCCCTCTGATGCCAGCCTTCCCCATCTCTACCCAGACCCACACCCACGGGAACAGCAGAGTGTTCATGATCCAGTTCAGCTTTGCTTAGCGGAGCCAGTCCTAGGACTGTGTGCACTAAACGGAGTCAGTTCTACATAGCAATTCTGAAATAAAATTCAAGTATGCATAAGGCAATTCATTAAACCCATCACATTCACAAAAGCATGGGAACTGGAATTCATACAGGACAAAAAAAATGCCATCTGGTACCAGCTTCTTCCGATTTGCTCAATGTTCTCCATCAAGTTAAAGTGGAGAAACCAAAATTAAAAAGAAATGGTCCTGCTCATACTATCAAGTCAATGAAACAAGAAGGGTTTAGCCGTCATGTGACTTCCTTATGCTTCCAGGTTCCCCAGGTAAAGGAGACACAAAATCATAACATACAACCATGTATTGGGTAAATACTTGTTATGTCTCCCCCTCACCATGGCCACAAATGAAGGGCATTCAGGAAGCTGTGAAGCTAGGAACCCTCCCAGCAGCAATAGGACAAATGGACAAGCTCTTAGCAAAATGAGATTAGGGGACACTGGCCCCTGATGCCCTCTTTTATGACAGTATCATCTGCCTTCCCTTTGAGTGATATATCCTCTTTGGTGTGGGATCTAACACAACTTCGAGATCGTTTTCTCAGTCCCTCATTAGAGTGAGGTTCGGTCTCTGATATACTCTGGGGTTCACCTCTCTTTGATAATGCCGGTCTACTCTGGCCTTGAATCTTACTTCATTTGTAAATGATACCTGGTCAGTTTTTACATGTTGATGGCTATCATTTAGTATTTATGAAAGAATCAAAATGTACGCCCTACCTCTCCCAAGTGCCAACACCATTCTCAAAGTGCACATACTAGGGACACCTGGGTGGCTCAGTTAAGCCTCTGCCTTCAGCTCAGGCCATGATCTCAGGGTCCTGGGATTGAACACCGCATTGGGCTCTCTGCTCAGCGGGGAGCCTGCTTCTCTTCTCTCTCTGCCTGCCTCTCTGCCTGCTTGTGATCTCTCTCTCTGTCAAATAAATAAATAAAATCTTTTTTAAAAAAGTGCACATATTATAGAAGCATAGGCCATGTTTTGAGGACAAGTTAAAAACATCAGCAGAGCCTTGAGCCCCAAGGATAATGGTCATTTCTCCAGCAGTACATATTTAAGGAGACTCTACGATGTGTGTCAGGCACTATTTTAGACTTTGTGGATACATCTGTGAAGAAAAAGAGACAAAACACATTGTCCTTGTGGGATGTGTAGCACAGCGGCGATATTCTTCTTAGAAACGAGTCCTGAGACCTACCAGCAATGTGGCCTGAGTGACTGTAGTCACAGCTGATGTAGGGCGATGGGGGTTCGGGAGAACCTAAGAAGAAATGGAATATGTGCTTCGTTGCAGACTCTAGTAGAGCTGACTGTGTGTCTATGACCTGAGACTCTAGGAAACAAATGGAGAGGTAAACTAAGGATGGAAGAAGTCCAACAGGAGGAGTGTACTAAGTGCCATGGAAGTGCCAAGGGAGGCTGTCCACCAAGAAGTTGGGGCATGAAATGGAGACACAGAAGAACATGCTCGATCACAACAGAAATGCAGCTGCTGAGTAAAGGCAGCCAGCCACCAGCTACTTACTGAGTCCCTACTGAGGGCGAGGCAGGCTAAGTGCCAAGAAAGACATGGAGAATGTAAAATGAGGCAGCTTCCCTTAGAACCTTGCTACATGATCACAGTCGAGATTAGGAGCAGACACGGGTCATATTCAAATTGCTCATGAGGCACTGACGTCATCATTATATGACCAGACACTCAACTGTCACCAATTTATGAAACACTGAGGATTATGGAAATCCTGAGTCACTCTGATTGGCTCAGACGGGGAAAAGGGAAGGCATGCAGAAATTCCAATCAAGGTTTTTAAGATGTTCCCGGTCATGTTTGTACTAATAAACTAATATTTGGGCTATATATATATATATATATATATATATATATACTCATTGACAAATTATGTATTTTGGATCTCTCTCCAGCCCTGCTGGAAGACAACAAAGGTGTCAGAATTTCAGGGCAGAAGGGACTTTGGGAATTGTATGGTCCTACTGCTCTGCTGGCTGTAGGAATGACTTCTGCATCCTTCCAGCTAAGTGGGAAGCTGGCTTTTCTGGAAGACGTCCAGCAGCACGAAACTGAAGGTTTAGTGAGGCAGCCCACTGCCCATGAGCCCACAGCCCCTCAAACTACCTTGTGGTTTCCATGCAATGGTGCAAGGTTCTGCTCCCAAGATGGACTAAGCTCAACTTAAACTTCATTTAGCATCAGAGTTGCCCTAGAATCTGCAGATGTCTTGTTTCTGGGCAACCTTCAGGAAGCCTGAGCTGGAACACTAACTCCCGTCTCAGCATAGTCTGCCTCCAGGGCTTTACTATGAAAGGAACAGAATCTTCCATTGCCATATTTAGAAACTGTGTGTCAGCACCTCAAAAGGGCACATACACTGTGAACGCTCCCCACCACCACTCTCCCCCTAGACATGCAAACACTACTCATAAAAAAAGAACAGAGAAGAAACCTGATCCATCACAATCAAGGAAAGAAAAATCCGTGCAGCGTTACAATAAATCCTGTTTGGTGGTAATAGCATGAACGTATTTGGAATCTCTCCATTCATACAAGACTATTATTTGGGGGCACACCATGAATGTTGCCCAGTTCCAAGCTGACAACCAGGTATCACAACCTAGAGATATCTCCGGGTGTTCAAGGTCAGACTCAGGGTGACGACTTTCCTCCCTCCCAAACTCTGCTCTCTTGAAGTCTATTCATTTAATGCTAGAAATCTCAGTGCCCATCATTTAGTTGAAATTATTTACTGAAGACCGATCATTGGTGACTTTCTTTCATCAACTTTTCTGACCAAGACTGCTAACTATTGAGCAAACTCATTTTCCCGAATACAAGTAAGCTGTACTTTGAGCCTTTCCTGTCCATAAGTGTAGTCAGAACGGTAGATCCTGGGCATGCCATATGAATAGAACTGATGTGTGCCATCTTCATGTCTGGCAGTTCACCACCTCCCATGCCCCTTCCCATTTCACCAGCTGGAAGCTGATGCCCAGGGCAAACTTGACGGCATGTGCTAAAGAGCCCCCTGGATCCCTAAATCACCATGTGGAGCAGTGAGTCTCTCATGCTCTTGGTCTGGGAGTGAGAATGTGAGTCATTCTCTATTTGGTGGTTCATGTGTGAGCTGTGATTTAACTAATACATCTTTTCCTTCCAATCTGCTCATTTATTCATTCTTTGATAAACACTTCTGAAACACTTAATACATTCTAGGCATTGAGAGAAGCACCAGGGAAATAAAAATGACAAAGAGAGGTCACAGGTCTACCTAAACCAGATAATTAAAATTCAATATAAATGATCTCAGAGCACTATGTATCTTAAGTTAGTCACAGTGGAAAAATACGAGACTTCATTCTGAATCCTTGGCTAGCAAAGCAGGTTTATCTCTATGTGTATTAGCATCCTCACCTGTAAACAGAAGCATTATCCCTTTCCGTCTTACAATGGTGGATTACATTGAATGAGATCAAGTATATGAAAGCATTTAGTCGACTATAAAGTACTTTGCACATGTGAATTAAATTCATGGCACTGGTCCTAATCCAGGACTTGGTACTCATGAAGTGTTGTATCAGCATCCTCATTGGAGTTTCCACCTGAAATCCCATCCGTTCTTAATACCCACTAAGGGTATTAAGGGTAAAGGTTCACTTTTCTTAGTCTGAGCTCGCCTTGGTCCTTTCCTGATTCAGAACTCTGGAATGCTTACAAAATGGAAGTCAAACTTTTTAGCTCAGTTTTCATGCTCCCAAATTAATTTCTAAGTCCACATCAAGCTCTTTACAACTCCTGGCTCTCTTCTCTTTTATGCGTCTTAAGTTCCAGCTACACACGGCTTGTCTACAGAGTACCACACTTGCATACCTCCTTCACTGTTTTATGTTCGGCCTGCTTTTGTTCTTTACCACCATCTCTCCCGCCACGGAAACACCAAGATTTTTCAAGGTCCAGTTCAATTATCACCAGGTCCAATACATCTTTCTCCAAAAGCACTCTTTCAACCCCCTCCTCTTCCATACTGCCAACAGCGTTCGTTTCAGACTCTTTTCTCCCCTACTACGGATAGCACCTGCATTTTGAATAGCTTATTGTCTTGAGAAAGGGAAAAAGAAAAGGGAATGTGAGCATTTAATGAAGACATGTTACGCTGAAGAAAAAATTCAGAAGAGAGTCCAATTACTTTCAGTTGGATCACCAAAAAAAGACAAATTATAAGCTCAGGAAAATTCTCTGGATTGTCAGAAAACGATTCCCATGCTTTAGGATCTATTATATTCAGAGAGCATACATTATATGCTTTATGAAAGCTATTACATGGAACTTTAATGTTGAAAGTCACTTTTACAATAAATATAATCCTATCAGCAGAAGAGGAGAACCAAAGTTCAAAGTCATTAATTCATTTCCCCAGTCAATTCTTCTTCACAAATTTTTAGCTCAGTCTTATTTTAGAAAATAAGAGAAACAAATAGGTTAAACTGACCCAGTGATAGGCAATGGCCATGAATTTTTTTTTATTCATTTGAGTATGTGCAGAAAAAGGTATTCAGTAACAAAAAATAATTTCAGTCACTCTTTCCATCAACTGAGAATTTCATTCCACTTTTTCTCTTAGGATTAAAAAAAAAAAGGTTGGGGGGTGGTGGCTGCGTACTGCAGAGGATACGTGTATCCTCTAATTAAGTATGGAGAGACCCACTCTAACCAGACACTGAATTCATGAAAATATTAATAGAACATAGGTATTACACATACAATGTGAACAGTACTTTCTACCATGAATTATTCTAACAAACTGGGCTAAAAACATAAGTAGAGCTCCTGGGAGATCTTTCTTGAAAGAAAAGAGAAGAATAATTTACATCAGCCTGTGAATGAGAAGGCGGAGATGTAGTTGGGAGTTCTAAAAGAGATGAACATTTCTAATCCTTTTAGACAATTTAAACATTTTGTCCTGTAAATAACAGGATGGATATAAACTAATTCCTGGCAACCCACATTACAATACTTTAATTTGAATTGGGAAATGCTTTCTAGAAACTGTAATAAGTTGTACTGTAAGAGACAGGTCAAAATTTGTCCAATTCAGCAGATCGTCTCCTAAGAAAGCGAGAGGAAAAACTACCACACGCACAGGAGTTAAACAACTAATCACCAGGCGTGAAGTGAAATATAGTTAAGATGAGCTAACTGGGAGAAGCACCGTACATTTTCCAGGGGGTCCCGTAAATCACCAAGCAAACAACTCAGTCAGTCTTCCTTACTCTGTTGCCTTGCTCTGTTAACACTAAGATGACAGTCGGAAAGGACGGTGAATTGTGTATTGCAGAGTCACAGGTGTTCCAATATAGGTTGTGGGGTCTGGGGGGGAGGGAAGGCAGAGACAAAGCAGCCACAGGCCGGGCCGGCACTGGAGCGCGCTTACCTCCAGAAGTGGAAAGCGAAGAGAGGACTACAGGGGCTGCCTGGGCTGGATGGGGTTGGACTCAGGCTCCTTGGAGTGAGACTGAAAGTTAAAATAATGTCATTCCGATTGGGGAAATGATGGCAGTAAAAATAGCAATGCTCATGTAAGGGACTGTGCTCCCTTCAGGCCAGAATCCCTGTGGCATGCCTATCCATACTCCGAGGTGATCAGCTCACCACTTGCCATTTTCCAGCTCTGAACTAGAGAACAAGGGCAGTGCTTCCTTCGGAAAACTGACAGCCTCAAAGCTACCGCGGCCATTTGCATTTATGCCTTGTCTTTGTCACAGAGCAACTTAGCAGGTACCTTCTGTGAGGTCTGCAAAGAAAATCTAGTCCTCTTCTACTCAGTATATTCTGATCAACAATCAATGGTAAATCAGTAGAACGAGAGGGAAGTAGTTATCAGGCAACAGAATTCAAGTTAAATACTATAGTTTTTAAAAAGGCAAAGCGGCAAACATTTCCAAATAGCAAGATATGTTTTTAAGTGCTTTGCCGTGAAAAACACCCAACATCATTTTCTGTAATTCTCAAGGGCAAGGGTAAAAACTGTTTCTTACATTTATAATAGGTAATGTGAAAATTTCTTACACATATTACTATAAATTATTTAATTTTCTAGAGAGGTTTTTTTTTTAATTTCATCTGTCAAAGGACCATTATAATCCCCACCCCCACCAATCTATCCAAACCATCCAGCCCATTCACCAGCCAGATCTCAAATATTCATCACAGGGTGGTGAGCCTACATTGCCTTTATCTTTTTTCCTTTTGGCCTCCTATATTTCCTTTTTTAGGGAAGAGATATAACTTAAATTTGTCAAATATCCCACTCAAAAATTTTGCCAATGGATTTATCAAAGTATGAATCTAATGCTTGTCAATTCCCAATTATTTTTACACGCCGAAAACAAAATTAGAAATAGCCAGGTACTCTGGTACCAACTGTTTGGCTGAAGTGAGCAGGAGAAATTCCCACGACAGTGCAACGAGATTCTTTTAGAATGTTCCTCTCTACTGGCCATGACCCTACACCGTACCTGGATGTTTGCCTATCTTCGAGAAGGGGTCCTGGATTGGAGCTGTATGTTGTCTGATTCCAGCTGGTTGTGCCCTTTACTGAACAGAGAAATGGCAACGGTGGCTAAAATCAGAGTTGGGCTTATCAAATTCTCATCGGTCCTTGTTTCCCATTATATGGATAATTGAGATGTGGCTGTATTTGTCTTAAACTGAAAGATAAAATTACTGCTCCAAATGCTCCCACTTATTAATAAAATGTCTCCACAACGTTTTTTGTTTTTTGTTTTAATCTTTTAAAACCATTTTCCCGTTTGGCGCCACTACTTAGTAAACTAAGGAACGGATTTCCTTATACATTCAGAGCACGTTCAAAAGCCACCGCTCTTAAACATGCTGTACTTTAACTTAGCAGCTCATTGGAAAACTCTCAGGAATGTCTACTGATACAGACATTATTTAACCTCAGTACAATCTTATCTGTCCCTTTGGGTCTGAAAATAGGCATACATAAGCACTGAAACCACGCCATGGTGCCAAGCTGAGACAGGGATCATACGTGCTCCCAAGTGTCTATTTCTATCCTTGAACCAATTTCTACCCTTATATTGAAAAAAAGAAAAAAAGCAACTTACTTCCTCAGAAATTGTAAAGCCATGTATATGCTATCTATACATCAGAAATTTCCGAGTAAATTAATGATCCATTAACTTCTGAAATACTTATGCATTTGGTTATCTCATATCCAGAAATCCAGAAAAGTGATTCCTGTTATTGCTAAGTCAGATGGAAAAGTCTGAATTGTATCTACAGAGTATAAAACACGCTGGTGTCATAGCCCATGGCCGCAGTGCCTACAGGACACTCTCTCCTCAAAGGGAAATAGTATTATCTGTGGAAGAAAGTTCAAGAACCACTCCATGTAGCTGGTGTGTTATAAAGTCCCCAAATAATTAAAATAATATACATATTAAATCTGCTTTTAATAAAATCAGTAATTTTTAAGACCCCCCCCCATTAGAATATTTCTATGCAGTGGTTAGAAAATGAATTTACTCAGAGACTGCAGAATTTGCTTTCTCCATGAATGAATGTAAAATTAACTATGTCTATCTAAGAGGGATTTTACGTTTCAAGATAAGCAAAATGTTCACAGTAAATTTTATGCTAACACTACAGTGACATTTAATAGTGATCCCTAGTCTAGCATATAAAGCTCCCTGAATGGAGGAGTAATCGATTTTAAATGTGCAGTAACATTCAGAGGCTAGACCCAGGGGGTGTGACCTGATCCAGCACAAAATCCAGGGAACCCCCCGGGTTTAGCTGATCCATACACACTGGGTCATCATTGACAAAGTCATAAAATCTGTGGCCTACCTCGAACTCTCACATTATAGGTAGAACATTTGATACAACTGAGCTTGTCTAGTAAGAAGTTCCTTTCAAGTGTAACCTCTTAAATTGGACAAGATGCTAAAAACAAAAGAACAAGGCATAATGTGGAAGGATGTATACTACTAAGTCTGAAAAAAACAAGTAAGTGGGACAACCAGAAACAGAGGTGAAACAACGCTGGGGTTCATACCCTGGGTCTTAAGCATAAAAACACTGGCATCTGAGCTGTGCATTTCCAGAATGCCAGAGAGAGGTGCCTTGAGTGCATGCCACTGGATGTGCCATGAGGACGGTGAGGGCTGAACGCTAGGGTGGAGTTAGAGAAGGGCACGGGGCAATGGGCAATGGGTAACTATGGCTTGTATGTCCATTATGAAAAATGCCACAACTCGCAAGAGGGTTCTAAGAGCCCTCTAACTTTTTCTAAGCAAGTACTTGTTAAGAAAAAATCAGTGTAAAATTTGAGAGCAAGGACTGACTAGAAAAGTATTCACATCACTTCAGAAATGTAGTGTTTTTATTAATTTATTATTAACAGAGTAATAATTTCCCTCATATGATGCATATCCAGGATTTAAGAGGAATAATCAATACTTGGAACTGGACAAAGCACTCTCTTCCTGCAGGTTTTCCCTGGAAGTAATCCAGCACAAAATGACTGGGATTGTATGAATTTCAGCTAAAATGTAATTTTCTATCTTCACTGGAAGTTAGAAAAAAGGGTATCTCTCTTTCCCTACCAGATTTACATGTGACTGTTTATTATTTTCGGCGTGCCAAGCACAGACTAACTCACAGTTCCTGCATCTTTGACTAACAGATTTAAAATAAAAATTTGCTGACACTTCCTGCATCACAGATGTTTAACTTCTGCGCCACAAATGAGATGTGGGCATTTTCACGGGGCGACATCAAATCAGAAGGCAGTCAGATGAGTTAACGGGTTAAAAAAAAAAAAAAACCAGCTAAGCAAACACAGATCCTCAACTAGGTAAACACTGCATATGCAGTGGCTGGAGACTGCAGAGAGGACTCAAAATGCACTCCAGTTCATTAATATTCTGTTGCACAAATAAAACATGGATCACATCTAATGAACGTTACAAATAACCCTTCTCTTGTACTCTAATCCATTGTCACGTCTCCTGTTATTCAATGCAGACAGAGGCCTTTCTTGAGAAAAAGGCAGCATGGGGATAAACAAACAGTGAGAGAGGAGAAAAAGACAGCTACACCATGGCCTGCTGAGGCATTCTTTCACAATGAGCTGTTAAGATGTTTCCAGCACTGAGGTTTAGTAACTTTACATACGCAGCCACGCTTCTCCTGACTGCAGTGCAAAATGCAGGCAGGGTCTGGCTCTCCCCCTCCGCTGAAAACCAAAAGCCATGCATTTAAGACATGTTCCTCCACCTCACACTGCGGTGCTCTGAGGCTGGCAGTACAAACAAATGCTAAAGAGCTATTGGTTGCAAGAAAGCGGAGTACCATGCAGAAAGCATTAAAATATTAAAGACAGACAATACTTACTCCAAGGTCAGCCCCGGAATCTGCAGCCTTTCCCGCTGGGCTTTCATGCTTGTTGTATGTTACCACACTGTATTGTAACCATGACACACATTCCCTGCCAGCGTCCCGGTGATGACAGAGAGCCAAAACGAACCTCTAGAAAGGACTGGACTAACAATCTCTCTAGGGGGAGGGGGATCCTGCAAGTTTGGGTCCTTCCACCTCTAGCAGTAATCAAGAGATGTCAGCCGCCTTCCTCAGGTTAACAGCGGAGCACACTGCACTGCTTTCGTTAAGGGAATGAGGCTTTCAGCTCTGCCTATCAAGTAATTGGTTTCTGATTTTTTTTTTTTTTAAAACAAAGTCTCTCCACTCACAGACCCAGTTTTCACCTCAGTGAAATGAAAAGTCCTTTCATCATACAGGCTGGAAAAAAAAAATATATATATATATAAAGCAACAGTATCATACTTGGGAAAGAGTTTATCTCAGCCAACCTCAACTATTTCCCACCTCCCAGGGATGCTCTCAAATAGAATCGGGCCACCGGGAGAAGTTCTGTTGACTCTTCCTTTGGTGGAGTTAACAAAATCACTCAGGTGCCACAAGAAAGACACCGGGAATGGTGCCGAATGAAAACAATTAGATTTTTTTCTATATAAGGCAATCATCAGAAAGAGGAATAAACTAACTGCATTAATTTGGGGGATGTTGAACTCTGATGTGAAGCAAACCCTTGTATGAACAGGCAAAACCCTACGATGGGAAATACCAACTGCAAATGAAAGAGATAGGAGCTTGTGTTTTTATTTTTTGAAAAGTGATTTTTAAGAACACCATGGTGCTACATACTTTACAAAAGCAATCAAATATGAATAAGGAAGTAAAGGGAGAACGTACATTTTGGAAGCCGGAAAGTTTCATCCTGTATTTATTCAAATAACACAATTTTGCACAGTACTCCTAACTGGGAACTAAGTGTACTTCCATTGTTGTGTATGAAGAACATATCTGACTCATTTCTTCTGATGCATTTTAAAATGTTTTAAAATTCAGTCACCACCGGTCTGCTGAGAAGTACTTGATCAAATTAAATTTTATTTTAGCAAGA
The DNA here is from genome assembly GCF_011764305.1 of Mustela putorius furo. Classification (NCBI taxonomy): domain Eukaryota; kingdom Metazoa; phylum Chordata; class Mammalia; order Carnivora; family Mustelidae; genus Mustela; species Mustela putorius. The sequence goes on from NW_025421294.1 coordinate 3,873,552, forward strand.
ATTCTCACTCCCAAGCATTGCTGCTGGTCCACACAGCCAATCTGTGATCAAACAACCATGTTTGAGTAGTTACATTTAAAAACTATGAAGTCAGGGGCGCTTGGGTGGCTCGCTGGGTTAAAAGCCTCTGCCTTCGGCTCAGGTCATGATCTCAGGGTCCTGGAATCGAGCCTCACATGGGACTCTCTGCTCATCAGGGAGCTTGCTTCCTCCTCTCTGTCGCCTGCTTGTCTGCCTACTTGTGATCTCCGTCTGTCAAATAAATAAAATCTTTTAAAAAGACAAAAAACAAAAAAAACTACGAAGTCAAATTTCATCATTTCACAGACAAAGAAACTGAAGGCGTACAACTGGTGACAGTGCTAGGGTTAGATGCTGGTGTATTTATTCCCCTATCCCAAAGGCCTTCACTTGCAGGGGTGCCATGTGCAGTTGTTCAGGTTGTGCCCTTCACAAAGGGGCTGAGCGGTGGGGGTGGGGGGGTGGGGGGGATATGAAGCCTGAAGTCCAGCTTGCTTCCCACCCTACCAAACCTGCCGTATCGCTCTAGGCTGCTTCCACAACCTCCACCTCCTCCCCACCCCCCCCATTTTAAACAAAAATACCCTCAGCTTTGCATCCATCTAGAGGGTCACCTGTTTCTAATTGTACCAAAGTTCGTGTGGGCTAGAGAAGATTCATAAAATATTCCCAGAATCCTTCTCTAACCCCTAACCCGCCAACATGCTCCAAGGTATTTGTTAACTAGGTAACGACGTCTCCTACTGTGTGGGCTTACAGAAAACTAACCATATCGACTTCTCAGTGGTAGCAAATCCATACCAGGAACATAGACATTGTGTAGTGATCATAGGGAGGCCATTTTAACTAATATGAAAAGTACAACAATAAGAAATGATAAAGATATAGTAGAAGGGGGATCAACTTTGCTCAGTAAAGTTAGGGAAAGCATGAAAGGAAGCATGGCAAAAGTAGGGTTATGATAAAAAAAAAAAAAAAAGGAAAGAAAGAATTCCACTCTGCCTCCCCAAAAGCTAAATTTTCTGAACTTTTTATTTTCTTAAAATAAACTACTTTAAGAATCACATTAGAGGGGCGCCTGGGTGGCTTAATTGTTAAGCGTCTGCCTTCAGCTCAGGTAGTGATCCAGGGTCCTGGGATGGAGCCCCACATCGGGCTCCCTGCTCAGCGGGAAGCCTGCTTCTCCATCTCCCACTCGCCCTGCTTACATTCCCTCTCTCACTGTGTCTCTCTCTGTCAAATGAATAAGTGAAATCTTAAAAAAAAAAAAAAAAAGAATCACATTAGAATTTTATTCAAAAGACTTCTCTATACAGATCTTAAGTGAATTTTAGTTACACATTGTCAATGGACAACAAAATAATTTCCCTTGAATTTATTCTTATTTTAAAAATCCAATACCCAACTCCCCATCCTCCTCTCTGTGCCAAATAAATTCCCATGCCATGTAAAAATATCCAGACTCTCACCATTCTTTCCCCCTGAACCACTCTGATGCAAGGAATGTCCTGCCTGGCTGGACGATTAGAATTTTCTTCTCACTGATCTCTCCACTGCCTCCGTGGCACTCTCTATGCTTTGTGGGATACACAAATTCCAGAGTGATTTTTTTCCAGAATAGCACGCCTGTGTTCAAAACACTCCAACAGTTTCTCTCTCTCTCTAAGTAAGGCCTAAAAATTCTAGGAAACTTAGCCGAAAAGCCCCAGAAAATCGAGCATGAATAGGAATGACAATGGTAATGTACTAGAACACACCTGAAGTTTAATGCCATGAGTTCAAGGAGAGAATGGAGAAAGGGGGTAAGAAAAGAGTGAAGAAGGGAAGGGGGGGAAGGGAGGGAAGGAAGGACAGATGGACAGACGGAGAGGGAGGGAGGAGGGAGGGAACCAGCCAGTCAGGGCGCCCCTTGGAAGATGCTAGGGAACTACCCCATTCATTGTGAAAACTGGAAAAGGAAAAAAAAATTACTACTTATCCTGATCTCCCTATGGACTGCATTTCATGGGTAAGAAGATGCTTCTCTTTATTCCAACAGGTGAATAGAGAAAGAGTGCTCCAGTTAGAGTACCATTTCTCAAACCCTAATAAATGATTGGATCTAAGCCATGATCATGATGACTGAGTGTTCTGTGCCTCTTGGTGCAACATCTATGATGTAATCCTACGGAAAAAGACACACCACCACAGGATACAATCAAGCTTCCACATCAAAGTGTCGATTACAGTATACACAGGGACAGAGAGACGTGGTCTGCAAAAGCTCGACTGGAAAAAGCGAAAACCACAACAAAGGACCTGGTATCTTGAACCAAAATGTTCAAGTGGGGACGTGAAAGAGACGGAGGGGTTAAATAAGAATGGAGAGACAAATCCATTAATGGCAGCCTATGAACCTGTGTGGGTCCTGATACCAAACACACACATAATCAAATACTTGGAAATAATCAGGGTAACAGACACACACACTGACTGGGTATGTAGTAATATTAACTATTTTAAGAGAATATTGGGATCAGGATCACTTTTCATTTCTTATCTTTCAGAGATACACATAAAAATATTTACAGGTTAAATAAAGTATGCTTTGCTTCAAAATAATCTAGGGAGGGAGAGTAAGATATAATATTAATTAGTAAAAGTAGTGTTACCAATCTGGGTAATGGGCATATGAAGAGTTTGCTACACTGTTCTCTGCAGTACCTGCCTGAAATTTAGCATAATGAAAAAACTGGAGAGTTCTCACCATGCCCACAAAGCTCCATGTGACATGTACACCCCCACCCTTCCTGGCCTCTGTCCTTGAACTCCACTCCTCACTATCCTTCTGGTACCCCAAAACCACTTCCATCTCACGGCCTCTGCACTGACTGCTCTGTCTGCCACCAACTCTTGTCCCCTGAGTCATCCAAACATCCCATGGAGTGGCTTTTACAACCTCGCTGACCAGGCTTGGAGTTGCAAGCATCCCTTCCACCAACTGTTTCCTTCTCTTTCTGATGTATTTCTCTTCTCGGCACCTGTGACTTGAGACATATTTTAAATTCATTTATTGTCTCTCCTCTACAGGACTGTGGGCTCCAAGAAGTAACTGTGTTCTAACTCCAGTGCCAAGAACAGTCCATTCAGATATTTAATAAATGTCTGCTGACATTAAAATACACTATGAAGGGGCGCCTGGGTGGCTCAGTGTGTTAAAGCCTCTGCCTTCAGCTCAGGGCCCTGGGATCAAGCCCTGCATCGGGCTCTCTGCTCAGTGGGGAGCCTGCTTCCCTTCCTCTCTCTCTGCTTGCCTCTCTGCCTACTTGTGATTTCTGTCTGTCAAATAAATAAATAAATAAATAAAAATCTTTTTAAAAAATTAAAATACACTATGAAGATGAAGTAATTGAAACAGTATGGTACTAGCACAAAAATAGACACACAGATGAAGAGAACAGAACAGAGAGCCCCAAAATAAACCCATGTTTATATAGTTAATTAATCTAAGACCAAAGAGGCAAAAATATGCAGTGGGGAAAAGACAAGTCTCTTCAACAAATGCTGCCAGGAACACCGGATAGCAACATGCACAAGAATGAAACAGGATAAGTTTCTATCTCCAAACATGAACATAAATTCAAAATGAATTAAGACCTAAATATGAGACCAGAAATCATAAAATCCCTAGAAGAAAATGACAGTAATTTCTTTGACACTGGTCTTGGCAACATTTTTCTAGATATATTTCCTCAGGCAAGGGCAACCAAAGCAAAATCAAGCTATTGGAATTAACCAAAAGATTTGGACGGTGAAAGAAACCATTAACAAAATGAAAAGGCAACCTACTGAATGTGAGAAAAAAATTTGCAAATGATATATGTGATAAGGGAAAATAACTCATACAACAAATAATCTGATTAAAAATATGGGCAGAGGAGGGGCGCCTGGGTGGCTCAGTCAGTTAAGTGTCTGCTTTCCGATCACGTCATGATCCCCAGGTCCTGGGATCAAGCCCCACATGGCTCCTTGCTCAGTAGGGAGCCTGCTTCTCCCTCTGTCCCCTCACTCTCCCTGTTTGTGCACATGCACATGGACTCTCTGACACATAAATAAAAACTTTTTTAAAAAATGCAGTGTATATGTCTGTGTTCATACACACCTACACACAGGAATATTACTCAGCCAAAAAAAAAAGCATGAGATCTTGCCATTTTCAAAAACATGGATTGGCTTAGAAGATACAAGGGTAGGTGAAATAATACAAAGAAAGACAAATGCCATATGATTTCATTCATAGGTGAAATTTAAGGAATAGATGGAAAAACAAGAGAAAAACAAAACAAAACAAAATCTTAAATACAGAGAACTGGTAATGGCCAAAGAGGGGGTTGGTGTGGGGTGGTCAAAAATGATAAAGGGGATTAAGAGCAGACGTATCTTGATGAGCAGTGCACAATGTACAGAATCATTGAATTGTTACATTGTACGCATTATACACGTGAAACTAATATAACACTGTATGCTAACTATACCTCAATAAAAAAAGAAAAAAAATCTGAAAAATGAATGAATGAGTCTCCCCATATTGGTACAATTACCAACTAAGGGCACTCACCCTCCTTCTTCTTACAATGACAGCTCTTCACAGTGTTTGATAACTAACCAAACAGTACCAGCAGCTCAGAGAGTGGCATCCAAGAAAGAGGAGAGTCAGGATTTGTTCAGACACCACAGAAAGACCCAGAAAGACCCCTACTGGCTGGAAAGCACACAGCAAGTACTAGGTGCACACTCATTTGTGCGCAGAGAAGGAACCTAAGGAAACATTAGAGCACTGTGCTATGTATTGGTAGAATGTGGAGAGGACACTGTTTGAAACTACACTGGAATGACTGAGAAGACATCTACACAACAAGGCTGAAGTTAAGCAGCTTTCTATTGCTACAGGGAGGGAAACCAATGTACACTTAATGGTGGAAATAAGAGTTCTAAAGAAATCCACTGGCATAGTTTAAGGCTGGGTGGTTCTACACACACTCTAGAATGGTAGTTCTCAACCAGGGAGTTCCTCAACCAGGAAATGTCTCCAGACATGTTTGGTTGTCACAACCAGAGAGGAAAGGGGTACAGAGGCCACGGTTGTTGCAAAACATCTCACCATGCACAAAGACAACCCCCATACCAGAATTATCCAAGCACAAGTGAATAGTGTAACTCTAGAAACTCTGTTATAAAGTTAAGGGTCAATTTCTGTAGGACTCTCAGTGTCATTCACTAGATTGAAACATTTTGGTTCTGATTTCACTGGACTTAGTTTCGGGAAAAGAAAAAAAAAAGAGCAGGCATTGTTCACTTATCATCCCGTTTCCTCTCTCAGCAATACTGTCAACCTAAGTGTCTGTGGATGCCTCTGTCCTGTTTTCAGGGGGAAAAACTTTTTATAGCCAGAGCCCCAGAAGTATCTGTAAGTCACAGAAACCTAATTAACAGTGTCTCCTGGCCACACTCAGCCAGCAACCTAGATAGGGAATTTTGCAAAGCAAGATGTACGAAATCCTAAGGCAAGAGCATCACTCTCCCTGAATGTTCAACTATTTATACATCCTTAAAAGCTGTGCGTGGTTGAGGAAAACTTTCAGAAAAGATGTATGTTACCTCCTTTCAACACTCATGCAGTCCAGTAAAAATCAGAGCATGTTATGAACATTTTCACTCTCTTAATAGCCAATATTACTCATTTCATCCATTTCATTCAGCACTATATGTGGTGCCAGAATACAGGAGTGGGTAGGACAGAAACCCATCTGTGGAATCCATTTAAGCTGGAGAAAGAAAGTAAGGACACAGATGGAATCATTTCAGATAAGGACGGGTACTGCTCAGGTGCCAGCACAGGTGGGATGATGGTCAGTGACCCGGGAGTATACAGTGCCCTTAGATCAGGGTGGGGAAAACAGATGATGCGTGAGTTTCAATGGTGGGATGCGAAGGGTGAGGAGACGGCACCAGAGAACGACAGGCAGAGAGAAGAGCAATTGCAAAGCCTCCGAAGCTGGGGACAAGGCTAAGTCATTTAATGGTCATGAAGAAGGTCCTATGTCTGATATGCAGAAATCCAACACATTGTTACTGAGCATTTATATAAACCATGGCATTATAAGATATGCAGAGATGAATCACACCTAAGTCTGGTTCTTAGGGAATGATAACGTTCAGTGTAGCAGGAGGAAGAATAGAATAAAAGTTCAAGTGGGAACAAGTTTTATGTCCTATGGGTCAAGGAGATAAGGAATCTGGTTTCAATGTTAACGGTATCTTTAATAAGTGGAATTAACTCTTCAAGCAGGCCTTTGTGAGACGCAGCTAGTGGCTTCTAAAGATTCTCCAACGCTTCATAGAGCAATTTCAGACAACACCACGACGGCGTCTGCGTGTGTTCATTCACTGAGGAACCGAGGTTACGTGCCTCCAGTGAGCACGATACTAGCGAAGCAAGGTGAGTAAGAGAGACCCTGTCCTAGCGGGCCTTGACACATGAAGATCAGGGCAGAGGCATCTTCCACTCCTTGACCTGCTCCTCTCTCCTGCCCTCTCCTGTTCTTGTTCCTTCCCCCACAAAAGTAAGACCCTTTTTCAACAGAGACAGTTCCTCACTGTTATCTACATAATTGGCTGAAGATAGCTTAAGACATAAAAGTCACCCCAACTACCATCTATACACACTTTCTCGAGAAATGACTGGAGGACGTGCTGCCCCTCAGCGAGGAAGCAAACCGTGTCAGAGAAATGCAGGAGGGGGAAGGGTGATGCACAGAGATGAGTGAAGGGAAGGAGCAGGATGGTGGTCACGACGGTGAGAGGACATCCCCGGAAAACGGCCGTGTGTCAGCCCCGGACAGCGCACAGCCTCGCTGGGAAGGCAACCGTGGCGACGCGCTGAGGAAGAGGCTCCAGGGCGGGGGACTTGCAGGTGAGCTGGTGCGGCGGGTAACGCGCAAAGTGCTCACAGAGGTTTTACAGTTGTGTAAAGAGTATGGGAAGGATTTGTGTGGGCTGCATAAAGTCTGAGGGGAGGAACAATACAGAAATTATTTACTCCGAGAGAAACACGGGTATGAAAGAGGGGGAAGAGAATCCGTGGTGAGGAAGAGGAGGAGAAAGAGGAGATGAGGAGAGAGGAGAAGAAAAAAGAAAATTAAAATATTAAAAATATTGGGGCGCCTGAGTGGCTCAGTGGGTTAAAGCCTCTGCCTTCGGCTCAGGTCATGATCCCAGGGTCCTGGGATCGAACCCCACATCGGACTCTCTGCTCAGCAGGGAGCCTGCTTCCTCCTCTCTCTCTGCCTGCCTCTCTGCCCACTTGTGATCTCTCTCTGTCAAATAAATAAATAAAATTTGAAAAAAATATTAAAAATATTATATATATTTAATATATAAAATATTAAAATATTATAATAAATACATACAATAAGAAATAAAATAAACAATACACACACACACACAGTGGTAGCAAAATAATGACCCCTCTGAAGATGGCCTAATCCCCAGAATCTGTGTACTGAGCATGGCAAAAGCAACTTTGCCGATGTGATTACATTAGGGTCTTCTGATGAGGAGATTGCTCTGGATTATCTACAAAAGACCCAATGTAATCACGAGGGTCCTTACACAGGAACAGGAGAAGGCAAAAGAGTCAGAGTCAGAGACACAACTGGAGGGAGATCTGAGCCATGCACCATGCAGCCGGGAGCCAGGAACATGGGTGGCTTCTAGAAGCCGCAAAAGGAAAGGCACAGATTTCCCTCCGAGAACCTGCAGAAAGAATGCAAGCTTTGATTTTAGCCTCCTAGGATCCATTTCAGGCCTCTGAGATCACATGTGTTGTTTTAAGACACCACGTTCATGGTACTTTGTCACAGGAGCAATAGGAAACCAGTACACATATAACCTAAGATGAATGCTGAATATTGATTTAGCCAAAAACACTGTACCATAACAGTGGTCTAACTATTCTGGCAAGTTGGGGGATAGAAAAAAGAGGTAGAAGAGGTTGAATAAGAGATACATTTCCGTGTTCCATATTAGGAAGTCAATATATAATGTCCAGGTTGATAAAGAGAGCAACAAAACTGCATAGTTCTGAAATATGGAGAACATCATTTAAAGAAAGAGTTCTGAGAGTTGAAGCTGTTCTTTCAGGGAACCAGGCCTGGACAGTGGGAAGAGTGAGGTAGATTTCTACAGTTTTTCACAAGCCTCAGAGTACTATTTAATTTTTAAAACTATGTATGTACATTATTCCGATAAGAATAAAATTGAAAGAAGAAAAGATGAGCTATTGTAGATAGCAGTCATCCCTTGCTATATCTCTGGATTTCATCTGACTCCCCTTTACTGAAACACTGTCTCATTTCCTGCGCTTGTCATTTATTATGGAACCAACATGGCCAAGAGCAGAGTTGAGTGTGAATGAAATTGTCTGAGCCCTGGACCAAGCCATGCTTGAAGCCAGACACTGAATCTTTCCAGGGATATGATCCAACAAGTCCCTTTTTTTAGGCCAACGTAGGCTGGATATTCTGTCACTTGAGGTACTAAAGATTATCAAGCAGTACCATAAGGAAATTTTGTTAGGAGTACAAATAATTCCATAAACGTAACCATTTTTATTCCCGTAATATAAGAAAATTAAAATGCTAAACAAAGCCACAGATCCTTAAGTCCTGACTATAAAATGCACTGTAACAGTAATACTACCTATCATGGCCAGAACCTACAACCACCCAAACGCCCATCGACAAGAGAACAGCTATATATACTGCAGCACATTAACTAACAGAACGCCACACAGCAGTGAGCATACATGACCTATAAGTGCATAGCAATGTAGATGAATCCTACAAGCATAATGTTGAGGAAAGCAAAGTTTTACTATCCTGTGGGAATGTAAAATGATGCCGCCAGTGTGGAAAACAGCATGGTGATGCCTCAAAAAACAAAACAGCATCATCCTGTGATTCAGCAATGCCACATCCGTGTATATATACAAAAGAAATGAAGGCAGAGACTTGGACAAGTATATGGGCACCCATGGTCATAGCACCATTATTCACAGAAGCCAAAGTTAGGAGCAACCCAGGTGTCCAACAAAAAACCAACATGTAAGCAGAATATGATCTATACACAAAAGGGAAGGAAACTCTGACATATGCTATAACATGGATACAGCTTTAGACATTATGTTAAGAGCAACAAACTAGCCACAAAAGAATACTGTCAGATTTCATTAAATGTGGTACTAAGAAGAGCCAAATTTATAGATGGAAAGTAGTATGGTGCTTGCTAGGGGCTGGGGAGAAGGGGAAATGGGAAGTTACTGTTAACAGGCATGGAGTCTTCCTGTTTGGTAAGATGAGTAGGTTTTGTGGGTACACAGTGATGATAGCTATACAAGAAAGTTAAGGTACTTCATGCCATAGACCCATTTACTTAAAAATGGTACCTTTTAGGGATGCGTGAGTGGTAACGGTTGAGTGTCTGACTCTTGGTTTCAGCTCAAGTCGTGATCTTGGGGTTGTGGGATTGAGCCCTGCACGGAGCTCCCCGCTCAGCATGGAACTTGCTTGGAATTCTCACTGCCTCTGTCTCTGTCCTTACCCCACCCCTCTAATAAATAAGTAAATCTTTAAAAAGAATGGCACATTTTATATTATGTATATTTAACCACAATTTAACCAAAAAAGAAAAAGTGTACCTATCCTACGATTCTATTTATATGAGGTTCAAAATCAGGTAAAACCAATCTTTTCCTCTGGAAGTCAGCACAGTGGCTGTGGAGATAGGTGGGCAGCATCGGGGAGGGAATGCCAGGAAGTATGAGGACTTCTGAGGCAGAAATCATGTGTTCTTTCTTTTTAAAGATTTTTATTTATTTATTTTGACAGACAGAGATCACAAGTAGGCAAAGAGGCAGGCAGAGAGAGAGAGGAGGAAGCAGGCTCCCTGCCGAGCAGAGAGCCCGATGTGGGGTTCGATCCCAGGACCCTGGGATCATGACCTGAGCCAAAGGCAGAGGCTTTAACCCACTGAGCCACCCAGGCACTCCTCATGTGTTGTTTCTTGAGCTAGTGCTAGTAACATGGATGTGTGCACTTTGTGAAAATTCCTCAAACTTGTGAATTTGGAGATTCCTTCAAGTCTCAGGCTGCATCTTTTCTAAAAAAAAAAAAAAAAAGAATCTCTTTCTGAGGCTTTACAGCTTTCTCACATACTTTTCAAACACACTTCCTATTTTTGGAAAGTTATTTATACCCAGCATCATTCCAGACAGGATTTGAGACAATACATATAAGAATACACACACAGCTTACTAAATCATTATTTGTTAAATTTACAAATGAAGCAATGTTTAAAAAAGGAAATTAAATCAGAGCCAGAAAAAATAATTGAAAATGGAATATGATGACAAATCCAGGGGAAAATATGCAGAAAATACAGCACCCTCAAGAATAGGGGTGAATTTTACAGAGCTACCCGGGACTGAGACAATTAATTGCTTCCCTGACATTATATATTTTCTAAGTGACTAAGGCAGGATTTTAAGTCAAATTTTCTGACCCAACTACTTTATGTTATTACAGTTTACCACACTTTTTCCAGATCATGCATAAAGTACAGACACTGACTTTTTTGACCAAATCATTCCAGGAACATTTTTCTAGATAAGATATCCAACATATTAGATTAACACCAAAATTTTATTTTTGAGAGTATTTTTGGAAACATAGTGCATAAAGTCAGATCCATGTTAGCTACATCATCCAGAAGGTAAGCTGGAGGTACTTGTTAAAAAACAAAAAAAACTTTGCCAAAAATGGACAACGCACAAAAATATCAGGGTCAATTACAGAGGCTTGTGAGAAAGCTGCACAAGCTACCAAGGTACGCTCTAGAGGAGGTAATGGATAAAAGATTTCTTCTATTTCCTTTAAAAAAAAAATGGAATGTAGAATTTATACACAAAGACAGGGACCCAGCCTGGGACCCTGCATCCCCTACAAATAGAGAGCTCTCTCTACAAAATATAGATAATTTTGCTCCCCATAACAGTAGGGGCAGCATGGGGAAGAAGTTGAGATCTATGTTCTGAAGAACAAAGGCACCATCAGTATTGAGAGATAAGGGGCACTGGGAGGGGCTATAGGAGAGTGGTAGGAGGCTGGGGGCCCCAAAGTGGGGCCTCTGAGGTCAGTGTCTGTGAGGGGATGGGGTTCTCTAGTGTCTTTGGTAGGAGCTGAAGGCACCCTGGGTAGGGATGGGGATCACACTGGAGTCTTATAAATAGAGCCACGCCTGGGTGGCTCAGTTGGTTGGACGACTGCCTTCGGCTCGGGTCATGATCCCGGAGTCCCGGGATCGAGTCCCGCATTGGGCTCCCGGCTCCATGGGGAGTCTGCCTCTGACCTTCTCCTCACTCATGCTCTCTCTCACTGTCTCTCTCTCAAATAAATAAATAAAATCTTAAAAAAAAAAAAATAGAAACCGGGCTGGGAGGGTTGGGGGACTGAAGGTAACTTCAGCAACACCGTGATTGTCCCCTGGTTTTTGTACAGCTTATCAGGACTATGGAAGACAGCACCACCCTCAGCATTTTCCATTTTTGTTAATGGTTGACATACATGTGACCTGATTAGCAGAGTTCCTCATTAGAGAAAGGCCTTCTAGACCTACTAAAGGCTATCCTAATGATACCTGATTTTTAATATTTTTTTCAATTGTCAAGGTGTGATGATACAACTAAGATACTTTGCGTAGTTGAAGTTCTGTGATTTTTATAAATAGATGCAATGTCTCTCCACTTCCTGATTCTCACTGACCCCTCAAGGCAGACTGGCCTCTGTTAATTCACTCAGCCTCCAGGCACTAGTCCAACTGGGTCCCTCACAGTGGATTCACATTCTGAATCTTTCATTTAAGAGACATCTATGGTGTGCATTAAGGATGAGAAGTGTCCCTTAGAGAAAAAGGACAGAAATCAGATAGCACTTCTGAGGCTAGGAAAGGAAAAGATGTCTTCATTGATCCAGAGACAGTATCTTAAGAATAAGCCACAGCAAAGGATTCCTTTTTAAAAAATCTGGGACTAAGAGTAGCCGTCTGTACCAGAATTAGAGGCACCTAAAAGAAGTAATGCGAAGATTCACAAATAAAAACCTTGCCTTTTAAACAGGACAAGGAGAACTGTAAATTTGAAACAGTTGAAAAAAAAAATTCAGATGATTGGCAGCAGATTTTAAACCTGAAAAGCCATATGTAAGAGCTTAATTAAGTCCTTTATGGAAATCTTATCATCAGCATTTATAGACACCGAGTTTTGAAACCTGGAGGAGACAATGTGTAAAGAAAAGGCACAAAGGTTTGCATCACCACTGAAGGTCTATATTCTTCTCTTAACAAACGCTCACCCATCTGAGATTGCTTTCTGTAACATATCTTACAAATTCCAAGTCAAATACACTCTTTGGTTATTATAAAATGCTAAGATGACTTGACAATCGGTAACAGATGATCCATATATGTGTACTTCTTTGCCTTTCAAAATCATGTTAGCAGAGAAGCAAAAAATTGTAAAATCATGTTAATAAAGTACTAGAATTCCATGGCTGGGTGTAAATGCATGCTGTGGAGACCAGTGGAGCAACGAAACGTTATTTCTTTGTATTACATATTTGGTAACCATAATTCCTTTAATCAACATTTACTGAACACCTACTATAGGCAAAAAACAAAACAAAACAAAACAAAAAAAAAACAGAATAAAGAAAATTTGTATTTCTTAGCTTCATTATAAAATGTTTTCTTGGCTTAAAAATAGAATTTTGTGGAAAAAGACATTTATTGGCTATATTCTGGGGAAGAGAGGGAGAAAGGCACATGTTGGCCCAAACTTACTTGCCTTAACAGTGGACTTTTAAATTGATTTTCATCCTGATATTCAAAATTCTAGTGAACAATAAAAGGGGTCACCCAGAAGACTGTATTGTAAAGACTCAGGTTGGCGGGGCACCTGGGTGGCTCAGTGGGTTAAAGCCTCTGCCTTCGCCTCAGGTCATGATCCCAGGGTCCTGGGATCGAGCCCCCAGTCGGGCTCTCTGCTTGTCAGGGACCCTGCTTCCTCCTCTCTCTCTGCCTGCCTCTCTGTCTGCTTGTGATCTCTGTCTGTCAAATAAATAAATAAAATTAAAAAAAAAAAAAACACTCAGGTAGGCTTTGTGATCACCTCATCTGATTGAATTTTTTGAATCAGCAAATGAGAAAATGAGGCCTTACCCCTATCTGTTTTGATGAGTTAAGCAATGCAAAGAAACTTACATTCTGTTGTTAATGTGGTATTATCACATCTTCGTCAATGTGTATTTTTAAAGTTTAAGAAGGGTATATCTTGTCTCATTTCCCTCCTTCTCACTTATTTTTTCTGCAACTTGTAACACTGTACCCCAAGTACAAAGAACTCTGGCCTGTTTGGCATCATGACCCCCAAAAAACAATTAAACAAGAGAATACAGTCCAAAACACAAATTTAACTTTTTGGTAACATGAAAATCTTTTTCCAATTCCTATATCTTCCAGAAATTGCTAAATAATATTATGTTTCAATGCAAATATAGAGCCCTTTCAGGACCACTAGGAATGGCTGAAATAAGCATCTTACAAAGTCTAGAGAGCAATAAACTTTCCAAGAATATCAGCTGATCACTGAAGTTGATGTGGAGATGAGTCACCTGAAAACACAAAATATATTCTATAAAAACATGCTGAAAAATGTGCTACAAACTACTGATTTTATCCTGAGCAGGACTTGAATTTTAAAAACTAGCATTTGGGTTGATCATTATTATCTTCTCAAGAGCTTCTAATTTTTTTTCTTCTAGCCAATAATTTTTAGGAGACTATTATCTCAAAAACTTCTGAAAACATATTAATTACTAGTATTGTACGAAAAAGCTTAACCCCTGTGTAAATTTAAATACTGGCATTCTTATCCGCATTTTACAAGTGAGGAGGGGCAGGTGTAGAGGTAGTAATTAAATTGTCCAGGGTCACCCATCTACAAAAAGAACAGAACCCTTAATAATATGCTTTGGGTAATTTACCGAGATTGCTTTCTGTAGTCTAATGAAGGATCGATTTGACGAATGTTCCTTAAGTATTGAAAGGTGGGGTGGGAAGATAGAGTCTGTATTTATAGCATGTAAAATTCAATACAGATCCATTCACATCCTAATTAACTTATTTTTATTTACTTCACCTAATAAGGATAATACTGTGTTAAAATGCCTGCCCCCTTTCAAAAAAACAAGTACCTCTTAGAACAGTATACTCAGCATTTCTGGTTTTTAGGATTGCTGAAGGACATCATTTGTTTTTGAACTAAACGGTATACTTGTGAGGGGTGCCAGCACATTTTATTCATCTCCTGGCACACACTCTGTCCCATGTCAAAGTTTGTTGATCTGAATTTAGAATTTTCCTATTTCCAAAATAATTATCTTCATTCTCCAGTGGCATATTTGTTTCTAACCCCCATTTTTTCCATATTTTACTCACTTACCACAATACTTATTTTTTGTCCCCAATATTATTCCCCTTAATAGAATTATCTGTAAACATGTTATACATTTTGAATTACTCCATTTGGCCTTTTTTTTTTTTTCCTGTAACATCTAAAGTCTGTTCCCTGATTAGCACTCTAAGATTTTAAATATACATAAAGGATCTATGATGTCAACTGCTTGAAATACCCTATGATGAAACAGAACAGCAAATTTTATCTGAGAAAAAAATGCCTTTCTTCTACCTTACTAAATTAAAATATTGAACTCAACTCAACTAACATTTATGCTCCTGACCTCCCAATCTAAAGTAGACCCACAATTACCCTCACCTAGAATATTCTGCTCCTTTCCTTCAGAACATCTTTAAAAATCAGGATATATTTTAAATAAAATGTATTAATATAAATCCGAAGAGAGCAAAGGTCATGCCTTTTCTGTTTACCGTTTTATACTAAATAATTAGCATAATGCTCACATATAAGAGGCATTAAATAAATACAGGACAAAGCAAAGAGTTAATTAATAGTTAATAAAATCATTGCAAGTATAAGCACAGGGGGTGAAGGCATCAAATTCAACTGGGGGGAATATTTCTAGAAGGCTTAGTTACCATTGCTGACTGGAATAATCAGGATTATTCTGGGCTATCTTGAGAAGTCTAACATATTACCTGCTACTCAACTCCACGCCAGCCAGTGATATGTACAGCATCATCTACAAAGCGCCATCATAGCCATGTAGCTTGGAAACGGCTTCAGAGGAAAGCTGAGAGCTACTCTGGGAGACAAAGATCCTCAAGTGCTTTGCTCTGCCCTGGACCAGGGATGGGGATGAAGTGGGGGTTGGCGAAGGCAACAAGAAGACTTTGGGTTCAGGGAGTAGGAAAGGAGAAGTCTAAAGCTACAAGTTTTGATAATTCTGTCATCATGCCAAACAGCTGACACCTAGTTAAGAAAGACCTCTGGTGACGGACTACTGACAAGGTCTTACCCTTTTCCCAGAAAACCTGAAACCTGGAATCACATTGGAAGGATCTCTTATCAACCCCACATTCGAATGGAACATAGTCTTTGGTTCCTTGACAAATAATCCAATTCACAGTATGACAAGGGTTCTCATCTTCAATTTTCCTTTTCTGTCTGCTCAGTCAACTTGGGAAATCAGTCTTTGAGCATGTAAGTGATCTAAGTTGGCAGTCTCCTTCGTGAGCTCACCCCCTTCTCTACCAATGTGGGACTCAAAATGGGAGGGGATGTGTTACAGCTGCCTTGTGTGCCGGAGGGAAGTCACTTTATAAGAGAAGCCTGTCGTTCAGATAGTCCATTTTCCTTTCTATTTTGCAGGGGAAAGAAGTTTTAAAAAACAAAACAGAAAGCCCACAGATAATTGGCTATTAATGTATTTTCACCCGTTTCAGTTCCAAGATTTGTCCAGACATCAGAGGTCACTACCTCAAAAACAGGGGATTCTTGAGACCCAGCCCTATGATGTGAAATGCTCCCATGAAATCCCATGGGAGTTCATGAACTAAAACTAAACTCCTATGAACTAAATTAAAATTCAACTTCCTTTTCCTATGGGATGCAACCAGGTTGGGTAACATGCCCAAGCTTTAAGGGTTATTCTGTGTCCTGCCATAGAAAATACTCCATAGGATTGGCAAGGGTTATGGCAGAAAAGAGTATGCCCTGTAGAAGTCTCACCAGAACAATTCTTCCAGAAAGAAAAGACTGCAGGGCAAAGTGATATTGAGCATTAAAGCGAGCGGGAGGCTAGCTTCCAGTATCTAGATGGTGAAATAGAAAGCTTAAAATGCTCAATATCCCTAAGTAATCAAAGAATGGGGTTAACCCATCCCCTTGTGATTTCTATGTAAGTACAGACTTGAAATTTGATGCACTTTACCAGAAAAGGCCGAGGAGAGAAATGTTCATACGCTTTTCTTCGTGTGGAGATGGATACAGTATGGGAATTTAAAGCAAGTTTGCATTCCTCTATTTCAACATTCTCGTGACAGGTTGGGATCAGGCAGAAACTTAGGTCTGGTCCAAACCCTACAGGGACCATAAAAGTCACCCAGGGAAAAAAATATATCTATTTTCCAGGGTCCTACTTCTTCTAGGGCAGAAACAACAATAAAGAATTCAGAGGTGAAAAGAATTAGTATGTCATAAAAAAATAGGAAAGAAAAATAAAATACTCTCACATTGACTATACCCGGGAGAATTTACTCACATACTTAAATTTATGCAGCAAGTTACCAGGAGCCTCATAAATACTGGACCCATAATCAAATTGTAATCATTCATTTTATTTACATTTCATTAGGGGGCACTAAGGTAATGATCTTCGAAAGATTTCACTTGCAGTCAAGGAAAGAGGAAGTGGATGTCCTGGGGGGTAGGGGAGGAGAGTGCCTAAGAAGAGGATGTCATTTGTCCCAAGGGCACAGAATTACTAAAACTGTTTAAAAAGTGACCATGTGCTGTATGCATCTCCCACACATCATCGCATTCTCTATTATTTTTACTCCCCGTGTTACATGAGAGGGAAGACCTGCATCTCTCTGACTTGAAGAACTCAGACTGAACTTTGAGCAGGACGTGAGAAACAAACAAGTTCCGTGAAATAGAGGCTGCAACAGTAATTTCCTAGACAGCCGGAATATTCACCATATATATTACCACCTGTCATTTACTGTTGGCAAAATGCATGACAACCTTTCAGGCACTTCCAAAGCAATTTGAATAGCTGCACCAAAGGATGGAGCAATGATACACTGAATAAAACATCCCGTGCCCGCATCCTTCCTTTGAAGGCTGTCGGCCATACATTTTGAATAACCTGAAATGAAGATCAAAAGGGAACAGGAACCATTTATTTATTTATTTTACCAGAGGCAATGAATGAAAAGAAGGTAAAATTAAGGATTAAAAGAAGTTCACCTATAGGCAAACATCAAGACTCGGTTCCCAAGATTCATAAAGTGCAATGATCTCGTCTAAGTCACAAAGCCATGACTGACACCGTGGTAGAACACGAAGCCACAGCACCAGAAAGAGCTCAAGGAAAAGAAAGCCTGGCGCTCCTTCCTGGACTCTTCCCCCTCAGCAGTGCCCCCCGTGTGCCCCCGTTCCGCAGGCATAGCTCCTCCCGAGCTCCGGCCATGAGCATCACCGCGATTCTCTTCAACACATCAGCCTCAGAGTGGCTCCTTCCTCCTTCAGGGATTCCCTGGGTACAGTTCATGTCTCCCCTCTTTCCTCAAGCTCGTCATCAAGACAGGAGGAACCTGATGGAACTCAAGATGGGCAAGTGGAAAAAGAGAGGCTGCCTCGTCTTTCAACTATTCCACCTAACATGTAGACGTTGGTTGGGTATAAACCTCAGAAGCTGGCTTTTTATACAGACATTAAAGAAAACGAACGGAAGGATTTAAAAAAAATTGTCACACACGTTCACTCTCAACCCACTGTGCAATTTCAATGGAGCCACCTAAAAACCTGATAGCAATAGGTAACTGATTCACTCTAACAGGTAATTACACTAACAAGATTCTGTATGTAGCATATGACATAACTACCTAAACAATAAACTAAACGTGATCTCAATTTCTCAGAGCAGGAAACTGTTCCTACAGCTGAGGAAGGGGCTGCTCCTGCCCTCCCTGTGTGGCCCCGGTTCTAGGGCACTTTTGTCTCTGTGGAGCTGCTCCACACAGCACAGTTGCAAGGTGTCAGGAACTCTGAATGCCTCTGGGGGGCTCAGGGATTAGGACCTGAGGGGTTCTGGATTACTCAGAAGACAACCTTCCTGAAAGTATGTGTTAAGTTGGATTCTGTGGGACAGCCCAGGAACTCACCATCACATATAACATAGCTTCCCTGGGGAAACAGGTTCACAGGTTTTCAACAACTCATCTAGATCTGAACTGGTGAAAAAGAGCCCATAGCTGTTCATGAAAACAACCAACAGAAAAAGAGGCTCTCAGAGACTTTGTCTCTAAGGTTTTGTGTTTGGCTCTTGAATTCAGTGGGAACTTGAACTGACTCAAGTCTCTGTAAACTAGGTTTTGCTCTGACTCAAGTCTCTGTAAAATTAGGTTTTGCTCATCTGTTACATGGAGGTCATAACATCATGCTTAGCGACCAGGAGGTAGTCAACAGATGTTCACGCTTTCTTTCCCCGTAGAAAAATTGTATAAGCTTTTTTTTGCCGATAATATGGTAGGCAGAACTCTTAAATGACCTCCAGGAGCTTAAACTATTACGTAATCCCCTCCCTGTCCACTCTGACAGGCAGACCTTTGATGATGATGGAACGTTATTCCCATGGAGTGGTTACTAATCAGCTGACTGTTATTCAAAAGATGACAGTGGGTGAGTGGACCTGACCTAATCAGGTAAATCCCTTAGGAGACGGTGAAGCATCAGAGAAATGCTTCTACCTGCCTTGAAGACAGTGAAAGCCACTGTGAGCTAGCCACTGTGAGCTTACCACTGTGAGGAACCAAATTCTGCCAAACATTTGAGCTGGGAAGAGAACCCAGCTGAGCCCTGTCCTGACTTCTGATCTACAGCATTGTGCGATAATAAATGGGTGTTGTTTTAAGCCATTAAGTTTATGGTAATTTATTACACAGCAATAGAAAACTGAAACAGAACACAGCTATAAATTTATGTGTTTCTATAACTCTAGGGAAAAGAGGCATCAGAAATAACAAAGTACACACATATTAGAAGAAGAAAGAGAGGGAGGAGAAAGATTTGAGATGTATTGTGCTAGACACTCTGGCAGATACTGAACAAATGTTAACTCTTATAAAGAAAGAGTTTTATTTAGAAAGTTCTAGTGTCTTCTATTACTCTAAAGTAAAGTTTCTATTTCAAGCCCAATTACCACCAACTTAATAAAACTTTTTACTTCATTATCATGATAGAAATCTTTTTTAAAATTTTTCTAATTTTTATTATGTTATGTTAGTCGCCATACAGTACATCATTAGTTTTTGATGCAGTGGTCCATGATTCATTGTTGGTGCTCCATGCAATACATGCCCTCCTTAATACCCTTCATCAGGCTCCTGATAGAAATCTTTTAATCAGCAAAAGGATATAATCAAAACATGGTTTTAAAGTATTTTATTTTATTCATTTTTTTCTTTTAGATTTTATTTATTTGAGAGAGAGAGAGAGCATGCAAGAAAGAACATGAGTGGGAGGAGGGGAAGAGGGGGAAGCAAACTCTCCACAGAGCAGGGAGCCTGTGTGGGACTTGATCGCAGGACCCTGGGATCATGACCTGAGCTGAAGACACACTGAACCGACTGAGCCACCCAGGTACCTTGAAGAATTTTATTTTTATTTATTTATTTATTCATTTTGAAGAATTTTATTTTAAGGACACTGAGAATGACCCAATAGTAGGTGATTGTGACTTTGGAAGCACTATACAAAATCAAACAGCACTTATCACATAGGCCATTCAGAACCAATTTTTTTCTACTGGTGGAGTAAGTATAAAAGAAACACCTTTTTTTAGAAATAGAGGACACATAAATCCATATGACAATGCAGAAGGCAACTGGCTGTGCCAAAAACATTCAGAATAATCTATGAATTATGAACTATTTTTAAGTGGCAAAAATCAGAAAACAGCCACATCATGTTTTGATAGAAATCGTACACATAAACTTTAATAAATTTATGGAGGAAAAGTGGGGAAAGCGTTGCCTATACTTTAAAAGGTCTCGACATCTATGCAAGACATGTAAAATTAACATCCCAAGAACACTTGAAGTCCCTGAAAACTGAGAGTGACTTTCCAGAGAAAACCAGTGAATGTAAAACACATCTGTGTGACTTCAGAATGAAATTTCCATCATTTAGTATGCTCTAACTCTGATTCTAAAAAAAAAAAAAAAAAGAAAAAAAAAAAAGCACAAGCACCAAGCATAGACATAAAACATTCTGAAATGCTTCCATAGGGGAAAGACAGCAGTTTTTCTGTAAGCACATATTGGTAATCGGTAGTCCAGTATTTCAGGAGATAGAATGGATAGAATGGAAATATTCAAATAATAAAAAAAAATTTTAAGTACTTTTACTAATGATATTTGCTTAAAGACAAAAAAAACACCAGGTAGTGAATTTACTGTGCCATTCCATTAAGCAAATGAGCCTTTTGGAATTTGCTAGTATCTTAATTTGACAAAAATGTATTTTCAACTGTTAGGCTACAGATTCCAACAAGAACTATTTAGGGACCCAAAAGATCCCTGCAGTCACTCCTTATTTCTTAAAAGCAATAACAACTTTAGGTAACAAGAAGAATCTTTAAATAGTCCTAATTCTCAGAACCTGACCTCTGCATTTTCATGTTTGGTAACTATTTCTTCAAAACTCTGCATGTTATCCACTGTGTGAAAAGCCATGTTTTACTAGAAATGCTAGCCACATTTATAAGTGCTTGCTCTGACCTAGCACAGGACATGCATTACCATACTCAATTCTATCAGGTATACATTCATCAAACTCATTTCATTAATAAGGAAATTAAGACCTACCAAAGATTATTTAACTTATCCACAGTTAGGTTGGGTGGTACATGATAGAACTGGGATGGTCAATCTCCAAAGCCAAAATAAGCAAATTATCTTTAACTGTCTTTCATAAGAAACTGTAATGAGGCATGATTATGTATCATGGGTACTTTACCATGACAGGGAGAAATCAATGGAAACTTTTTGTACATATATATATGCCCATAATCTAACAATTTTAGATTTACAAGGTAACAACATTCTTGCTTTCTATCATACATAGACACACCCTCATATGAGTACCAACAGTGATACCTCAAACTCATGAAAGATACTGTCTACTTAATTATACCTAAATAGACCCTTAATTTGCTAATCAGATGATGTTTATATTAATCTCTAGGTCTAAAAGAATCTGCCATACTTAATCCAAGACCAAAAACAAAGTCATGAAGAAATTTAACTGATAACAAAGTTATCTCTAACACTCTTCTCAAACAAGCTCAATTTCCAGTGTAATGATAAGATATATGGACACACAAACTTGTATAGAGGACAATATGGAAAACAGAAAATAATAACTACAGCCTCATGAAAGTGGCTCAGAATCATGATGTGCAAACTTTTTTTTTATCAACTTACATAGTCTTCTAGTATATAATTTCCATTACACAAATCCACATTCTCTTCTGCTAAAGAAAAATAGCATAGTAATAAAATGTTTTATACACACATCTAGAAAATATGTTTGTAATGGAGATAACAAAAGTTGTAACTCACATACAAAAAATACAAACTGATTAAAATACTAACCCCAGAGACATAACAGCAAACATATGAATAGATATTTCCCAGAAAAGAACATCTCAATAGCAAACTAAATGAAAAGATAATAAAATGTTTTGTTAGTGAAAAGTGAATTAAACTAACAACAAAGTATCACTTTACACGTCAAGTGGCAGACTATAAACAATGTCAAAATACCTATTGTTGGCAGATTATGGAAAAATGTGGCTTCTCAAATTGTTAGCTAGTGGAAATATATGCATACGTTATTTCTTCTGTCAGGTTCAATTTGGGTATTTTCTATTAACCTGTCCTCCACATTACTAATAATGTCTTCAGCTGTGTCTGTTCTATTAAAACTGCCCATGGAATCCTTAATTTCAGAAATTGTATTTTTCAATTATCAATTTTTCTACTTGCTGCTTTTTCTCCCCCACAAATTTTAATTCTCTGGTGAAATTTTCCAATTTTTCATTTTTCTTCTTTAACATACTAGTCACACTTTTTTTTTTTTTAAGTCCCTAAATTCTAACTTAAATCTTTGGGATAGCCCTTATGGGCAAAGAGTGGGTCTTTGCCCCAACTCCTCTCTAAACTTATGTCTGGAACATAAAACTTAGCATTCTCACTGTAAAACCAACCAAAACAATGTTCTTAATATTAAAAAGGAATAGTCCATTAAATTTAGGCAATTTAGTCATCTCTGGAAGCCACTGTCTCTTTCTGGATGGCAAGCAACCCTTGAATATGAAGAAGGGAAGGCATTTTGTGATAAAATTACCATGTAACTTAAAAGAAATTTAGCTATATTCCCTTTTAAGTGTAATATTTCTTACATCACAGAGTATGTTTCACACTAACACTTTATATTTATCATAGACACTAGCAGCATTCCAGGAACAAACCACCTACCATGACTATTATGTGATGCTTACTTGGGAACAGGAAATATTGGAAAAGGCCAATACCAGAAAAAAACAACTGCTATCCAAACGTGATATAATTTTGTATCTAGAAAGCCAAACAGAATCAATTAAAAAACTACTGGAGTTAAAAGAAAAGTTAAGTAGCTTGGACAGATCCCACATATATAAAATCCAATAGTTGCACTACCAGTAAAAAAAAAAAAAAAAAAGGACTTATTTACAAACCCTACTCACATAAAATTAAATAAATGAAAATACTCCAGAATAAATGGTTCCCAGAGGGGAAGTGCTTGGCGGGGAAGATGGGTGAAACAGGCGAAGGGGATTAAGAATACACTTACTTTTTTTTTTTTTTTAAGATTTTGTTTATTTATTTGACAGAGATCACAAGTAGGCAGAGAGAGAGGGGAAAGCAGGCTCCCACTGAGCAGAGAGCCAGATGCAGGGCTCCATCCCAGGACCCTGAGATCATGACTTGAGCCGAAGGCAGAGGCTTAACCCACTGAGCCACCCAGGCACCCCAAGAATACACTTATCTTGATGAGTGCTGGGTGGCGTGTGGAATTGATGAATCACTATAATGTATGCCTAAAATAATCTAACACTGTATGTTAACACTACTGGCTTTAAAATAAACTTTCAAATAAATAAATAAATAAACACTCCAAGATATCTTAAGGAGAAATATATGTGATCTGTTAAAAAAACAAAACCAAAAACCAAAAAAAAATTTTTTTTAGAAAGAGAGATACCATAGTCATTAAATTAATAAATGTTTCTAAAAGGATAAAACATAGCTTAAGATGACACTTTCTTCTAAATGAAATGTATGCTTTTAATATTTCACTTAGGGAACTGTGGCCTTGTGGGTGAACCCCAAACATGATTCTAATATTTATGTAGAAAAAAATGAATAGATGAACTTTATCACTTAAAAGTCTGCAAAACAAGAGCAAATATGGAAATATATCTTAAGTTATCAAATATAGTATAGCCCTAGTTAAAGGAAATATGGATAATAGAGAAGAGATAAGGCATATATTAAATATAAGAGACAACAAATTAGTCGGGAGAAAATTATTTAGTAATGGCAGGAGGGAGTAACTGGTTAGCAAAATGGGAAGAAAACTGTAACCTACTATGTAATAAAATAAATTACAAACACATTTAGACAACATTTATTTTGTGCTCGTAGATGTCAGACACTGGTAGGTACCAGAGACACCAAGATGAAAAGACAGTGGAACAGTCTAAGAAACAAAGGAGCAGATAAGAAAGTTCACAGAGGCCCCCAGTCCCATCTAGCCGGAAGTACTTATCATCCTAAATTGAATGAGCATTAGGAAACTCATAAAGTACCATGTGTGCCTTATTCCCTGCCCCCCACCCAAATGCCTTCACACACAAATGCACAGTGTCTGACACACAACAGGTGCTCACATTTTTATGGAATAAAAAGATAGAGGGCGCCTGGGTGGCTCAATGGGTTAAAGCCTCTGCCTTTGGCATGATCTCAGGGTCCTGGAATCGACTCTGCTCAGCGAGGAGCCTGCTTCCCCCCTCTGTCTCTGCCTGCCACTCTGCCTACTTGTGATCTCTCTGTCAAATAAATAAATAAAATCTTTTAAAAAAAGATACAAAAGATGCTACAAAATAATAGGACTGCTTTTCTGTGTATGTTTCCTGTATAAAAGCATCGGTTCTTGTCCTTCCACTTCCAATGTTGGAAAACCTACTGTAATTTGTCATTTGCAGAATGATCTGAGGGACAGAAGGAGGAGTTTTCATTAAAGAAAATGAGAATGTATTTTTCAGGTTTCTCAATCTATGCCAAATTCTGTCCCGAGGAGGGAAATGGTAAAAGAGGTGGTCAAGGTACAGACAACTGAGTAGAGAAAAAATGGTTTAAAGCACTTCTGAGAAGCAAAGAAGATACTGCTAAAGATCGTGAGCTTAAGACCAACCTAAACATTTCAGTATTATGACTTTCTAAAAGCAAAGGCTGGCAGCAGAGGTGCTCAAAGATAAAGATTACCTATGAAAAAGAAATTGGCAGAAAAAGGAAAAAAAACTTTCCCTAAAAAGAAAAGGAAAAAAAAAAGACTTTTCATTGAGTTACATTCCAAAGG
The DNA here is from genome assembly GCF_011764305.1 of Mustela putorius furo. Lineage (NCBI taxonomy): Eukaryota > Metazoa > Chordata > Mammalia > Carnivora > Mustelidae > Mustela > Mustela putorius. The sequence goes on from NW_025421294.1 coordinate 3,898,552, forward strand.
CATTTTACTGTACATGTTTAACACACCCATGTGAGGCTTAACATACACCAGGAACTGCTGAAGTGCTCATAGAAATATTATTTCATTCAATCCTTATAATAACCCATGATTCAGGTGCTATTATGACATTCTTCCATAGATGAAGATAAAGAGGACAAGAGATGTTAAGCAATTTGACCAAGGGTATGTAATTATGAAGTGGTAAAGGCCAGGATTTAAATTCAGGCTGTTAAAAATAAGTTTCCATTGATAGAATTCATCCCAAATGCATGGCCACCAAATTAACATGTTCTTCTTTTAAGATGGGAATAACAGAACATTCAGAAATAAAAGGAGGAGTCTAAGCAGTGAGGAAGACCTGAGTGTGAATTCTCGATCAATTAAAAGCTGTGACACCCTGGACAAGTTAAATAACATTTCAGCACTCTGGTTTTCACATCAGTTAAATGAAGACAAAACAACCGAGCCTCAGAAGTAAGGACTGAGAGAAAAATATCTACAGAGGAACACCTGGCAATGGGGGACCACAGAGCTCTGGACAACTTGCAGCAAACGTGGCAATAGCTGCATGACCACTGAGGGTCACAGGGCATTCTGAGCTGGCCACGCTCACTGTGGGGGTCCCCCAGGATAGAGAAGGAAGAAAGCACAGAACTGGAAAGATGGCTCCAAGAATTTAAAGGGACTGGGGGTTAAACAGGTAGGAAAAGGGCACAAAGGGCAGATTCAGTGGGTAGCAAAGAGGTTTGCAAGGTTACAATATAATTGGCCTCCATAGGCACCTTGGAAGATGCTACTTCCCCTTTCAAAAGTGCTAATAATGATACAAGTACATCACCTTCTACGGGAAAACATGGCACTGCACAGTATCAAAATCTAATGATGAAACGGAGACATGAGGAAGTCTCTTCTTAGTCTCCTCTGCATGTAAAATGAATAAAAAAAATCAGAAAGGGATACTCTGAATCCCTTTCTTACAGTATACCTGTACCACTAGGAACTGGCAAAAATTGATTGGCACCTAGCGTGTTCCAAGCACTGTGCAGAGCATTTCTGATACATTATCTCTCCGAAGCCTCATAATGGTCTCATTTCCATCATCCTCATTGTAACAGAGGCAAAGTAACATAGCTACAGAGTAGGAGAATTGGGCCAGAAGGTAACACCACCAACTGAAAAAGAAAAAGCCTATGATTTTATTTATTTATAAAGATTTATTTATTTATTTATCTTTCAGACCAAGAGTGAGCACAAGCAGTGGAAGTGCAGGCAGAGGAAGAAGCAGGCTCCCTGAGGAACAAGGAGCCTGATATGGGACTTAATTCCAGGACAGAGCCACCCAGGAGTCCCCCCAAAAGCCTATGATTTTAACGACAGCAGCTACTACTTATAAATACAGAGGTTTGGGGGAAACCTCTTCAGAGAAAATATGGAATCACTAACTCAAGAGTACCATTTCTCCATCCAGTGCAGAGGTCCACCACCTTTTAACTCATTAACACACGACTGGCCCGTCCCCACGCCTGCCCTTGGATCCTTCCTTTGTTGCCAGGTTCATTATTTGCTCTAAGTAATGCAGCTAAAAGCAAGGCTGGGTTTTGTATATGAAACAACCAAGCCAAAACAAACAAACAAACAAAACCCACAAAGCTTAGGTGCAAATACTTATTTGGGTAAAAAACAGAAAGACAAGAATTAATTGAACACAAGCTCACCTATTTCAAGGATAAATATTAAGTCAACCTACTTAAAAACCAAGTCACATCCAAGAATACACTAAAGCTAATTTGTACCAATTTTGGACCTTCGTGTATTCTATACCAGTCCTCCTCCTCAAACTGGAGACTAAAAATGACTGTTAGGGAGATGAATATTAATGCAGTATAAAAAATTTTGTTGACATTTCACTGAGAGTCTTAAAAAAATATGAACTCTGGAATGACTATCCTTTAAATTCAGATTGCTCCATGATTTCAGTGCCATGTTTCCATCTGTGGTAATGATCAAGTTGGCCCTGTATTAACATTTCAATTTTCCCGAGCTAATGAGAAAAAAAACCAGAGGATTGAATATACAAAGAAGGCGAGGGCCAAATGATATTATGGAGCACTGAGGAACCATTGAGAAAGGCTTTCTGGCAGGAAAGTCACAGCAAAACTGAGCTTCACACTGCATATGATAAATATGTCAATTCAAAAAACAAACAAATGAAGGAAGCAGGTAGCATACCAGCCAAGAGGGATTTTGTTTTAGCCAAATATCATCATTAATAAATAATATCAGGAGCACCTGTGTGACTCAGTTAAGTGTCTGCCTTTGGCTGGGGTCATGATCTCAGGGTCCTGGGATGGAGCCCTGAGTCCCACTCCCTGCTCAGCAGGCAGTCTGCTTCTCCCTTTCCCTCTGTCCCTCCCTGCTGCTCACGCACACTCTCTCTCTGTCTCAAGTAAATAAATAAAAATCTTTTCCAAAACAGGTAATATTAAATCAATACTATTATTGTAAATGCCACTTCTTTTTTTTTTTAAGATTTTGTTTATTTAAGATTTTGTTTGACAGAGACACAAGTAGGCAGAGAAGCAGGCAGAGAGAGAGAGAGAAGAAGGGAAGCAGGCTTGGCAGCCTGGTGGGGGGCTCGATCCCAGGGCCCTGGGATCATGACCTGAGTGGAAGGCAGAGGCTTTAACCCACTGAGTCACCCAGGCGCCCCTGTAAATGTCACTCTTGGTGGTTTTGTTGTATTTGTTTTAATTGCAGTGGTGACAGTGAATCTGAGTTTGTATCTGGCTTTTTTCTTCATATATAATAAAGTATCATTAAACTAAATATATTTACATAACATTGTAGCCGTGAAAACATTTCTTTTTTATGGAAGCTTATACATCCTTTAAAGTAAAGGAACAGGTCTAAATACAGGTTCAAATCCTTGAACACCACAGGTTTGAACTTCATGGGGTCACTTATACACAGATTTTTCTGGATAAATACAGTATGGTACTGGAAATACATTCCCTCTAAGATTTTCTTACATTTTTTTTCGCTAGTTCACTTCAAGAGTATAGAACAAATATACAAAATATATATTAATCTATTGTTTATTTTATGGGTAAGGCTTCTGGTCTATGGCAGACCAGGTGGAGACAGTTCTTGGGGGTGTCCTAAGTTCTATGTGGATTTGTGACTGCCCGGGCATTGGTGCCCCTAACTTCTGCGTTGTTCAACGGTCAACTCTACATGGGTTTGCACTGAAATCCGTGAGCAGTTTCCCACACACTGCTGCCCTGCTCTTGCATACTCCACGCAGAGCACGTGTGACGCAAAGCATCTTACCACAGGTTGCTTACCACGAGAAGGGAAAAATGAAACAAGATGGGATCAGGAGGGAGACAAACATAAGATACTCTTAATCTCAGGAAACAAACTGAGGGGTGCCAGGGGGTGGGAGGGTAGGGTTAGGGTGGCTGGGTGATGGACACTGGGGAGGGTATGTGCTATGGTGTGTGCTGTGAAGTGTGTAAGCCTGATGATTCACAGACCTGTACCCCTAGGGCAAATAATACATTATATGTTAATAAAAATAATTGAAAGAAAGAAAGAAAGGAAGAAACTAGCTTAACACATAGTTAGACAGAAACTTTGACTTCTGGCAGCCAAGGAGGCATGGGAGAGTCCTGTGAAAGCTATGGGAAACATATACAGGTTCCCACATAATGTCAGCGATTTCAGAAAGCTGTCAGGTGTCCAGAGTGAAAACCCTTTGTTGGAAAATAAGTATAGTTTAGAAGAGGTGGTTTATTCTTTTTAATTAGTAAGCAACATGCAACCAGGAAAGAAAGAGTGGGGACCAAAACATCGAAACTACTTGGATCACCAAAAGGGATCAGGAACAACTAATAGGTTTGGGTGAGAAATTTTTGCTCAAATAAATACACAATTCAAAATCTCACAAGCTCATTTTCGGAGAGTCAAATTTAAAAAATACCTCATCGTCACTGAAATATTTTTATTGGGAAATTTTTCTACATAAAAGGAGCCCGTAAGTACAATGCAGGCAGAGCAAATTATCAGAAATATGAGTAGTAAGTCTATTCCAGTTAAGAGATATGGGCACAATCTATGGGTGGCTAAATATGGTAATAAATGATAATGAACTTCAGATAAGCAAAAGCCACCTTAGGCTTTGCAAAAGCCAAAGAATTTCTGGCTTCCCGGTATCTGTGGATTTCAAAATATGATATCTGTAAGGATGAGAATTAAAGGATACATCTATCCAATTGGAAATACTGATGAAGAGTTGTGCTTACAGGTTGCGAAAAAACCAATAGGTAATATTTTGAAAACCCCAACACAACATTTTGTTGAAATTTATTTCAGCCAAGTGCAGACTTTGAATTAATGAAAGGACTTAATTGCTAAATTTCATTGTGTGTCATAGAGAAAAATACCCAAATTTCACTCTACCAAAGATTAATAGAAAAATCATAATAAAAACTCCAAATTATTTACATAGCTTAAGTAGATATCAAAGATTGCAGACATGCTCTGAGGAACACAACTAATCATCAACCCACGACCCATGCACAGCTAATTACCACCCAATACAGTGAAAACCTTCACCACCTATTCAGTTTATAATGTGGCCCTCACATCAAGGTTTTGTCATTTTTGGTTTTAATAAGAACCAGTCATGCAGGGAATTTAATTCAAAGTGCAAGCACAATTTTAACATTAAGTTGATTTCATCTCCTTTTTTTCTCCACTTTTTCCTTTTTATTTTCAGAAGAAAGCAAACTGTGTTAATTCCTGAAACACACAACCTACAAGGGTGGCCTAGAGTTCTCTATCACCTCCACTTGTGAAATCGAACTCTCCAGCTAGAATAAAATAATAAAACCAAAGTCTTCTACAGAAAGGGCATCTTATGAAATCGCCATTTGAGTAAGCAAACTAGAGGTTAACACAAGACATCCATTTCTTGGCTTTGCCTCCTCTCTCCAAGCCCAGGAATTCCAATGAAAAAGCCAATCTCATCTAGAACTGAGGAAGTTTTTGTCATCTTTTCTAGGAAAGGTGGAAGAGCTTTCCCTGATCAACACTGCCTCGCTACTCATCTCTAGAAACCTCTCAAATAATTCCAACTTTAGTTTGACAGACTTAACTACGAAAAAGCCCTCTTGGTTAAGATTTTATGAACAGCAATTAAGAATGGACAGGTAATAGAAGATAGTCCATATTTTCTATTTCTTACCTGCTAGGTTATCTTTTGGAGATAACATCCATATCACCACCACCTCCAAAAAAAGAATGCTGGATACACACCCATTTTTATAGCATTTCCATATTTTCCTGAAGATAATGTGACTTCACAGTTCCTTCCATGCACAGTTCACCCTTAAACAACACAGGTTTGAACTGTATGGTTCCGCTTATATGTGGATTTTTTTTTTTTTATAAATATAGTACCATATCATAAAATGTATTTTCTCTACCTTAGGATTTTCTTATTAACGGCCTATTTTCCCTAGCTTACTTTATTATAAGAATATACCAATCTGTGTTAATTCACTGTATATATTATGGGTTAGGCTTCTCCAGCATTAGGCTGTCAGTAGTTCAATTTGGGGGGTAAATTTATACTTCAATTTGTGACTGCACAGGGAGTCAGCACCTTTAAACACCTTGCATTAAGGGTCAACTGTACTTTAAAAAAGTGGTGAGGAGCGCGTCGGTGGCTCAGTCAGTTAGACATCCAACCCTTTTGGCTCAGGTCATGATCTCATGGTCCTGGGATCGAGCCCCACATGGGGCTCCATGTTCAGTGGGGATTCTGCTTAAGATTCTCTCCCTCTCCTTCTGCTGGTCCCCTTAACTTGGGAGCATGAACATGTTCTCTCTCGCTCTCAAATAAATAAATACATCTTTTTAAAAAGTGGTGATACATCATCAGGTGTCTGTATCCCCATACTGGTTGGAATTTCAGTGGGAAACTGAGTCCTGCATTTGAGAAATTGAATGGCATCCCTTTTCTATAGTATCTTAATATATACAATCTTTCCAGGAAGCAACACAGCTTTCAGTAGACTCTGAATATTTTCGGTGATGGAGGCCAGGGACAGATAGTATGGATAAACGAAATACAAATAATTTTTAAAGCTTCTAGATTGCTAGAAGCTTTACAATCTAGGAGCTTTAGAAGATAACAACTAGAAATTAATAAATGAAAACCAACATAATGTAATGCTCAATCTCTTTTTTTTTTTTTTTTTTTTTGGTTCAGCTGCTAACTAGAGTAACTTCATCAGGAATGCGTTAAGAAAACTGTAAATCAGAGTTAGCTAGGCTCCTTTTTACCAACCTCACCACTCTCCATTCTTCCAGTCAATTAATCAATCAATCAATCAAGGAAAGAAGACATTTATCTAAAACCAGGGCAGAAATTCCTCTCCTTCCATAAAAATTAGGATCCTGGGTGGCTCAGAGGGTTGAAGCCTCTGCCTTAGGCTCGGGTCATGATCCCAGGGTCCTCGGATCGAGCCCTGCGTTGGGCTCCCTGCATTGGGCTCTCTGATTGGCAGGGAGTCTGCTTCCGCCTCTCTGCCTGACTCTCTGCCTACTTGTGATCTCTGTCAAATAAATAAATAAAATCTTTAAAAAAAAAAAAAAAAAAAAAGAATTAGGATCCTGATATGTGCCCAAAAGGCAAACACACAATTGATAAAATCAACAGCTTGAGGGGAAAATGGGGTACTAAGGATATGAGGTTACGAGTAAACTTTCAAACACTCTGCTAAACGTATTAAACCTGATAAAAATAAGGGGAAACATGCTCAGCGAGAAAATGTGACATTTTATATACTTCAAGTATAAAAGGAGAGCATTAGTTGTCTTAAAAGTACCTCAGGCAGGAGCTACTTTTTAGGGTCTCACATCACTGTGACTTGGAGACACTGAGAAAATGACTTGGCCTTGTTAGAGATAAAGTTCTGAGCAGCGGTGTTTCCCCGAAATCCGGACCTCCATGAAAATCGTCATGCCTAGGGCTAGCCGTGAATCCAGAGCTGCAGAGAAACATGAAGAGTTCAAGAAGGCTGAGGACAGCTATGGCAAAACCTTGATTTATCCCACGCAGCTGCACAAAGTATGTCTTGCCCACAGCACCAGGTACTGAACCTTAGTCCTGCCCCAGCAGCTGGGTAAATGCCCATCATCCCTCCTCTCGGGCTGCCCCCGTATGGTCTCCCAAAGCAGCCTCACCCATCTTGGCTTCCTCCCTATTCACTGCCTTGTACAGGACAATCAGATGCTAAAAGCATTGGGAACCCACCTATGAAAGCAATTCTCTACTTTCTTGCTTCATACATTCCTCAAGAAGTCAAATATATGTTATCAGGCAATTTTTCATTCCTTGAACGATTAAAAAAAAAAAAGTTCAAACGTTCTAATTATGGCTCACACACTCCTCACTGATACGCTCCCAACCTGTCCACATCCTTTCAGTTTTGTCCTTTTTGTTCTCTATCAACGACACACACCACTGACCCAAGGAGAGTCCATGTCTCATTGAAGCTAACTATTAGTCCGTTTTGGAAAGCCAGATAATTTCCCTCTGGTGTCGGCTGTATTAACTGTCTGAGAGCTACACTTTTTATCATTGATACGGCACGTTCTTTTCTGTTTTCAATTCAACTCTCTAAAACAATGGTAAAAAGCAATGAAATGCTCACATCAGTGTTGTACTGCCAAGATAGGGATGCTGCTGAAAGTCAATGTTGGCTGGCAGAAAATGGGTATGACTAACACTGTCTACACCATTAGGAAACAGAGTTCTGAGTAAATAAGGGAGCAGTTAAGCAGGATACAGTTTCACAATCTTCTCTTTGACTTCATCTAGAAGGTGCCTTAGGGGGAAAAAATGTCATGGGGCACAACAGACTAGTCCTTCTTTAGGTCTTGGGAAGAAATTCTCCTTTCTTCCTTTTCCTTGGACCAGTCTTTTCTTCCTGAGATACTGTGTACTCTATAGGGCAGTGATTGGGGTTCCTGTGGAGAAGATCTCTAGATCAGTTAGGATTAGGCACAGCTGTAACTTTATATGACTGGTAACCCACATATGTGGCTTAAACAAAACAGCTTACTGCTTTCTCAGAAGCCCAGAATCCAGTGTTGGGAGTGGTGACTACCAGATGGTCAGACTCAAGAGACTTGTACCTTCCAGTTCAACCATCCTTAGTAGGTAACTCTATCCTAATGGTCTCCTCAGGGACCAATATGGGTGCAGGAGCTCTAGCCAACACAGATGCATTCCATACTGGAAGGAGGAAGTAAAAGAAAAAGGATTCCAACAAACTGTGTTATCTCTTGAGCAACTTTAACTTAGATCTCCCTGGTCAAAATGTAATACCACCATAACTCTATCTAGCTGTGAGGTAAGAAGTCTCGTTAGGCATAGTCATTTAATTGAGCACATTACCATTGTAATAAAAATCACAGTTTTACCTGTGAACCAAAATGCAATCATGAATACCGTGCACACAGCTGGATATCTCTGTCCGTGTCTCTGCCAGTTTTCATTCTGGGCATGAGCCTTGTCTTGAGGGACTCCTTAAAGCACCTGAAGGTCCAACCTTGTTCACTAGACACCACTGCCAAGGATGGCAGTCTCCAAGTAGGGAAGAGCACACTGGTTCCGCGTGTCCTTTTGCACCTTCCCCCAAGCACCCTGACAAGGCAGGGAGAAGGTCATCAGTGCCTCCAGGCCTGCCAAGATGCCTATACCCAGCTCATCTCAACAGCATACAAGGCAGTACTCTAAAGGTACATCTTGAAAGTTAAGACACCAGATCACAGTTGTCAGAGAAACAATGTGACAAATCGTGAGAGGTTTCCAGGTCCATCCACAGAGGACCACTTCACAAGTAATGGAGCAGAAATAGCAAAAATAGTATTCATTTGCCATCATCTAAAGTGGAACTGATTGGATTTCGATAGATTACTCTAATGAGGTGTAGAGGAGAGCCTGGATGGAAAGAAAAAGGAAGAGCAAGGACCAACTCCTACTTCCTGCTGGCTTTGTTCTCTGCCAAGTACACCCTTCCAATGCTCTCTCCCGAACAAGCAACTTGTCTTTGTTTTTCCAGTCAGAGGAGTCCAGGAAAAAGGAAGGGGACATTGCACAGACTACTACAAGCTCGAATAGGACAGTACTTCCTGGCAGGGGGAATCTGCCTTCCACATTTGAGCAGGAGGAATAAGAACAGAGGGGCTTTTTGAATTGAGCTGCACACCTCAGAAAATACTTAGTCCTAACCCTCAGTACCTGTGAATGAGACTTTTATTTGGAAATAGTGTCTTTAGAGATGATCATAAGGGTGAATCCTAATCCAATGACTATGTCCCTATGAAAGGGGAAGACTTGGACACAGGAAGAGTCATGCACAGAGGAAAAGCCTGGTAACGATGGAAGCCAAGATCGAGGTGATGCATGTACAAGCCAGGGAGCGCCAGAGTGCCAGCCAACCACAAGGATCTGGGAGAACAGATCCTCCCTCACAGACTTCATGAGGAAACAACCCCACAGACCCCTTCATCCCTGACTTCTAGCCCCTGGAACTGTGAGATAAGACGTTTCTATTGTTTAAGCCTAAAGTTTGCGGCACTGTGTGATAGCCGCCCCAGCACACTAATACATGGGGTGACGGGATCACATCCACTCACCTCCGTGAGCCTGGGGCAAAGCTCCCTTTCTCTCAAATGTCCACACCTCAAGCTACTTGTCAAGGGCCACCGCTTTCCACGACCATCGTTTATGTAACTGAGGCTCCAAGCATGCATGTTCTATGGGGTGGTTCAGGACTGTTCACCAAGACAGTGTGAGAATGAGGGGTAGCCACAGGACCCTCCACCCTAACGTGGATCACCTACCACTGTGACCAAGACCATGAGAAGTCAGACACTGCACGGTTGGATACCTATGTGTCAGAGTCTGCTGACACTATACCAAGAACTATACCAAGAGGTAACTGCCAAAGCTTCTGCAGAGACAGAAGTATCTGAGTCAAAGGAAAAAATGAGAACAAAGGACCAGCACAGAAGGCCCTATAATCACTTCTCATGATGAACAGGTTCACATATGAAAATGTATTCTCTCTGTCAATCTCTCTCAAACATGTTTCTCTACTTCCATAACACCTCTCCTTTCTCTCTCTCTCCTGGCCTTTCTGTCAGAGCATGGGGCTGGAAGACACTGGAAATGGAAGAGGCTGGAAAAGCTAAGCCTTTTAATAAATAGAAGTGAACTGAAGGAAGTCTCACTTCTATGCACATCCACTCTCTTTTATGGTTTCTAATGAAAAATCTAGGAACGGAATAGTATAATATACCCACCTGGTTATCAACAACTACTCAACTTGACATGTCAAAAATAAATACTGTTGAGGCCCCTGCTCCCACTCCATGATCTTGGCTCCCTTCCTTCCCTGAAGAGGTAACCACCATCACAAATTTGGTCTTTATTATTCTCATACGTGCTTTTACTCTTCTCATACATGCTTTCACACGCTACACTTCTACCACAAAAACAACCCACCTAAAATGGTGGTGTTCTTTGGCCACATTATCCACTGGTTCCCTTTTCTCCCCCTCTCTTTTCTTTCTTTCTCCCATCTATCAGGAGAGTAATTATCAGACAAATGTATTCAAAAGGATGGCAGGAATAACCACAAACAGCTATTTTTTTATTCCTGTCAAAGAATATCTATTTTATTCACCTGTGTTACTTGTTCCCTTCCCCTACAAATCTGTGATCTAATGAAATCAAGCCGGAACAATGGGAAGTACACTTTGAATAGGTATCTATTTCTGGCACTCAATTCAGATTGGTAAATGGAAGTGTACATCACTTATGCTTAATATTCTCCTGGAGAAAAAAACTGAACGGATAAATTAGAAGTTAGGATAGTATTAAATTTATATTGCACTTCTTAAATTTATTTATTTATTTATTTTAGAGAGAGAGAGAGAGATAGAGCACGCAAGCAGAGGAGGAGGGAGACAGAATTCCAAGCAGACTCTGTGCTGAATGCAGAGCCTGACCTGGGCTCAATCCCAGGACTCTGAGGTCACGACCCGAGCTGAAATCAACAGTTGGACACTGAATGGAGTGAGCCACCCAGGCGCCCCTTGTACTTCTTTACACAGAGGACTAGAAGAACACTGAAATATTAATCAGCAACTATTTCATCACTTTTACAAGTTTCCATAAAATACTTAAATGCAAACAATGATATAACACTGCGCTAGACACAAATAAATTAAGCTGACAAGCCAACATCTATCATATTTGGAGCACATCACAGTCTTTTTTTTTTTAAATAAAAAAAGGATTTTATTAATATTTATTTGAGAGAAAGAGAGCACAAGTGGAGGGAGGGGCAGAGGTAGAGGGACAAGTGGACTCCCTGCTGAGCATGGAGCCCGACTTGGGGCTCAATCCCACAACCCCATGATCACAACCTCAGCCAAAGTCAGATTCCTAACTGACTGAGCCACCCAGGCACCCCGAGGAGCTCACCACATTATTAGAAGTTGGAACAACTTAATGTAGGAATTCAGGAATTGCTCAGTCAACTAAAGGGTTAGTCAATGAGAGTGTTAAGCAGTGAGGGAAATAATGGATTTAAAAACACAGAAAATGGTATCTACAAATATTTGTGGCACAACTCTGATACACCAGGCATGGTTCTAGGCGCCGAGGATACAGCAGGGGCCCAAACCTCCTGGCCCTAGGGAGCCTCCATTCTAGCGGGACAACGTGCACAAAGGTACTCTAATGATACATTCTGAGCAACTCTGGGAAACCCTCCCTGATCAATGAATCACTCCACAAACCACAACATGGCTAAGAAAGGCTGCAGTGCTGGTTTCGGGGGAAATCTGAAAGAGCCCCAAGTGTTAGAGCAACACAAAGAAAAACTGTTCTACTCCCTAAATGAATATGTCATCTCTTTGTTGACTACGGGAACCTATTAAAATGTGTTGTGAGAAGTGATTTTTCTGCACATAAGAACTAAAAGCTTCCTTGAACCTAAACAAATACTGCCAACAGCTGCAGAAAAAATGTGAGCATTTTTTAGTTTTCTGGAATGAATTACACAAAGTAAGGAAATGCCTCAGTACCTAAACAAGCATATATGACCATGAGTAACGGTCCAGCTCGTCGCTCTCCTGGCTCTTCGGTTCAAAGGCACAGAAAATGTGCCCACATTTTGAGCAGAGTATTCAGCTCACCTATGACTGGTCGAAGCTCCAGAAAGTACTTCCCTGCTGGAAGAAAAACGCGCACCAAAGAATCAATCATCATCAAGTAATGAGGAGTTTAAAAAGAGCCTGAAGAGAAACAGACTAAAATGCTTTCAGGGACTATCTTTACATGGTGAGATTATGGATGAAAACTTCTATTCTTTATACTTTTCTACTTTTCTACAAGGAAATAATGAGAAAAAATGATAAATGCTTTATGATCTGAGAATTTTCACGGCAAAATAAAATGCTACTCCATTTCTTAAATGCTAGGAGCCTCTAACACTATAGACACCTAAAGGAAAAATTATTTAATGCATCAAAAGACACAAGTGAAAGCTACATTCGCTGCTTTTTAAACTGTCTTTCCTTTAAGTGATAAGATAAGGGGTAATTTCAAATGCGTCTTCTCCCGGCTGTATTTTCTAGTTTTATGATGGTCACCTGTGTGACTAATAGTAAGTATCATTTTCTATAAAGACCAGTTGGCTGTAACTTATTAAGATATTACAAATTATACATTATTACTCAAGAAATAGACAATAGGAATACACATATCAGTTCCTGCCATAAAAACAGTTCTTGGAAATGCCTCCAGGTTTGAATTCTTTCCCTCCTTACAAGGACACCAGGGAAGCTCAGAGAGATTACAATGCACCAACTCTTCATAAATTAGCTATCTCCACGGAACAGCAGTCCTCGGTCTTCCGCCATCACTGCTCTGTCAACATATCAACACCACGTCTGATGAGTCACTCACTGACAGGAGACGGCAACAGGGAGAAAATGGAACAGGAAGGTCTGGTTCTCAGGCCTCTATCACATTACATACATTGCAGGATTGAAGTGTTTTCTGATGATAGAAAAACAACCGAACTCAGGGCCGGCTCCCTCTTGATGACAGGTTTTTAAAGCTCATCTTCGAGCTTGCGTCTGCTCTGAACCCCATTTCCCAATCATCGGACGGTGGGTTATGAAGGCAGAGAACAATTTGTTACATCTCTGAATGCCTCCAGCGACAAGGCCAGATTCCATCAGTCTTCCAACCAACAGCCTAAAATATACAGTACTGGGCTCTTAGGTTAAGGTCAGTGCTCAGGGTCACAAACACGAGCAGAATAATTTCTACAGGGACAACAACAACAAAAAAAAAGCCAGAGCTCTGCCCTCCTCAACAGAGTCATTTACAGAGAAGCAGGATGGCAGTGGCCCCAAGGCGTGAGGCAGAGGAACCTTGGGGTTTCTGGTGGATGCATATTCAAGATACAGTACTAGCAAGCCAAAAACGAGAAGATAGCCTGAAGTATGTGAGCCGCAGCCTCACAAGTACCTACGGTCCTCAAAGCACTTCGTCACTGGCCCGTTTCCTTTCTTTTTCAGGCAGGTCTCCCAACGGCTGGCTAGAAAGATTTTTTTCAGCCTTCATTTTTTAAGGCTCCTGCTGCCAACACCTGTCTCAATTGTCATTGGCTGACCCCTAAAGATGGGCATGAGATTCCCCAATATTAACGGACCCCAAGAGAACAATTCTTTCTGTCAGCCTCACATTGGGTGCGAAAGCCTTCAACTACCTGGCATTTCTTTTAATCAGTTATACTGCTTTGGGGCTCATTTCACAAAGCCATCTGGCTTTGCAAACATCAATGTAAAGACTATGAAAAAACCCACTTTTTATTGTGGCCCTGCAATGGGGAGCAATCTGCTTCAAAGTATGTTAAGCTCCAAGGGTTCTGGTGTGGAAATAGCTGGCTAAGATTCTTCATTGTTCAGACATCCAAGGATCCTGGCCCTCTAGAAGATAAAAGGATTCTTCTGAAAGCACCATGTAAAGGAAAATATTTGTTCAGTCACAGTGTCCCTACAAATGTGATCTTATGCTCCATGGCTGGGTGTCTAAGAAGATGAAAATGAAGGGGCCTTAACAGATCTGGTGGAGACCCGGTCAGATAAATTAAAGGTTGGGGGACATGTGCTGTCCTAAATTGGAGAATGCTGAGGTGCACTCCTTCCTGTGAATATTCTACTCATTCTTACAACATGTTCCATACCTCAGGATGGCATTAAGGAGAAATGCTTTGATTTTTTTTTCCTACTACTGAATACAGGTGCATTTGTATATATATATATTTTTTTCAACTGCAATTATATTTAAAATATCTTTATATTCTACTGCTTTGAGAGGTTCACTTTTGAAGTTTTCTATTCATACGTTTGAATAGACCTACCCCTCTCTAAGAGATTGTAAGCTGGCCTTGGAAAAATCTAATAGCAGGAGAAGATACCAATGGAGGTGGCTCTTTTTTTTTTTCCCCTCTCTCTCTCTCTCCAAATAGCTATTCCATTCATTAGAATTTGAATGGTAGCAGAAATGACAACAGAAAACTCAAGGAGACTGACATTCTAACATTTAGATGTACAAAAATAGGGGCGCCTGGGTGGCTCAGTGAGTTAAGGCCTCTGCCTTCAGCTGGGGTCATGATCCCAGGGTCCTGGGATCAAGCCCTGCGTCGGGCTCTCTGCTCCGCCGGGAGCCTGTTTCCTCCCCTCTCTCTCTCTGCCTGCCTCTCTGCCTACTTGTGATCTCTCTCTCTCTCTCAAAAAAAAAAAAAAAAAAAAAAAAGATGTATAAAAATATCGTGGGGACTAATAACTCGGGGTCAGATTTAATGTGTCATTTTAAAAAGTCATCCTGTGACATAATTTAACTTGGAAGTTAGATGCAGCTGGCAGTACGTGTCCCCAGCTCATAAGAGGTTTCCCCAAAGCAGCAGCTTTCCTCTTTAAGGCACAGAGAGGAAGGGTCATTGACTATTGACCCAGCAGTTTGACCTGTATAATGGAGCAGTCTCAACACAGTTCTCAAGGGGAAACGCCCTGACAGCAGAAAGGACAAGTGCTTTCGTCACACTCACAGCTGATTTATAATTTCTGCCACCAGCCCAGGGACAGGGTGGGAGCTCACTCCTTAAGACATAAATCTTCTCTGATGATACTACACTTTACTAGCAACAGACCTGTTTAAAATCGAAGCAATATGGAAGTCTCACACTTTACACTGGATCTGTTGCATCAATATTTTCTTCCACCTCCCATGTGTGGAAGGTTTAACATATTCTAGCAGTAGGCTAAAGCAAAATAAAGATGAGAAACTGGTAATACTCTACTTGGAGATCACTTCAGACAGTGCAAAACACATGAAAGTGATATTCAGTGAGGGTAAGATTTTAACAAGAACAAGAGGATAAGATTAAATTACTCCAGTGGTACGTGAAGTCACATTCTGCCTTGGTCACTTGGAGGCAACCTTGGCAAATCTTAAAGCGAAAATCTGCACAAAATATTTACCTTGATTCAGGTTTAATTTCTAGTTTAAGATTTTTCCATTGTTTGAAAGTACAATATCATATAAGGTGTTCTGTTTCAATGTGATCTAGATTAAGAATGCCTATTAGTTAAGGTGGGCTACGGTTTACCTCATCTCATTAGGTCCAGGAATGATATCTGCAGGCTTCGGGAATATTGCTTCGAACCCAATACCTGCGATCCTCTGGGAGCTATGTCGCTGTTTTTTTGGGCAGCACAGGAGTACCATCACTGGCTTCACATCTTTTTGTCAAGTGCAGGGATTCCAAGTAACCCTGGTCAGTTCATTGAAATCAGCAGAGGTGATGTATTCGATACAGTGTTGCAGATGTGGGGGATTGTCCTCCTCATTCTTCCTGTCCTGTGAGCATTACTCTGATTTTTCTGGTTCTTGTATCCTCCCCATGTCAGATTTCAAGGCCTCTACTCAGAGTGGCTTTGTAAACACATTGGTGATATACTGTGGGAACTGTGGTTTTTCTGGCTTCAAGAAAAAAACCTGATAAACAGTCATTCCAACCCCTGACCAGAGCCTGTGGTTTATGTTTGTTGTTTATGCGGTTTATTTATGATGGTTGTTTATGTGTGTTTGACAAACACAGAGAGGGGTTCTCTATACTATTTTTATTTATCTATGTATTTATTTAAAGATTTTATTTATTTGTCAGAGAGAGAGAGAGTCCGCACAAGCAGAGGGAACAGCAGAGACAGAGGGAGAAGCAAGCTCTCCACTGAGCAGAGAGCCCGTTGTGGGACTCAATCCCAGACTCTGGGATCATGACCTGGGCCAAAGGCAGAGGCTTAACAGCCTGAGCCACCTAAGTGTCCCTCTCTATCCTGTTTTAAACAAATTTTCCCAAGTCTCTAGGTTCAGGCAGCCCTAGAGCTACTTGAAGTCTTAACTATTTGACATTAGTTTTGAAAACAATTCCTTTATTATTAACCTTATCATATAGTTACTTACTGGCTTTTTGTTTGTTTTTTTTACTATGCTTTTCAGTTCCTGCACTAGCCTGCATATATTTAAAAACAGGGGTGCCTGAGTGGCTCAGTGGGTTAAAGCGTCTGCTTTTGGCTCAGGTCATGATCCTAGGGTCCTGGGATCGAGCCCCCAGTAGGCTCCCTGCTCAGCAGGAAGCCTGTTTCTCCCTCTCCCACTCACCCTGCTTGTATTCCCTCTCTTGCTGTGTCTCTCTCTGTCGAATAAATAAATAAAAATCCTAAAAATAAATAACAAATTTGTCTTAAAATTAACAATGTAGAATTTATATCCATGATTGTATTTAAAATATAGTCCAATGATATCTTTTTAAGTTTATGTTTGTCAACTGTCAGTGTTGATCCTGATTAACACTTGAGGACAGAAAACAGAATCTGAGTGGATTAAAATACAGTCTCTTTGGCAACACCAGAAACATGATAAGCCTTTTATTTAGCACTGTTTATATCACTTGTTACCTATGACAGAACAAGATCGGGGCTTGGGGCTTTTGGTAGGCTCAACTTGTTCAGTGGCTTCTAAGTACCATTTCCTCTGTCCCTGAAATTTCTGCTAGGGCCCTGCAGAAGACATTCCTTCAATTTGGTTTATCTGACATGAACAGCTCCACCCCTGTACACACTGTTGAAAGCATCCTTGAGCTTTAGCACAAAACAAAACCAAACAAATCCATTCTGAAACCAACAAAATGTTCCCTACCCCAATCATGGCTGCCGGTTATACTCCTGAAAGAGTCTGGTTGACCGTTAGTGGAAAGGAGTATTAGAGGCCAGAAGGCAGGGACATGAAGTGTCTGCAGGATGGCACTGGATCTATGAACTGGATGGCAGCTGGGAGCTAACTGTTCAGTACCTTTAGAACAGAAGAGAAAAATTCCACTTGGCTATCTATGATTTAATAAGATTCAAAGTTCACATAGATGGTTTAAATTTAACTCTAACTAAACTAAGTCCTTTTTTTGGTCTCAGTGTGAATAATTTAAATGAATTCCCTCTCCTTTTCTAAATTACTGTCTTTAATATTCATACACATGCCCCAAATTGCCATACCAATTAATTTATTTGAATTATAATACCATTAAAATTACGAAGAATCTCATTTTTTAAAAACATAATTGTTTTTTGTCCAAGTATTTCATTCAATGATAATCACAATACATTAATTATTTTACCATCTCATTTTTGGCTACAAAACTAATGTTTTTTTCTAATTAATTAATGAAACATGGGCGGACTCTACATGGGGAAATCCCTTTGCTTTCATAAGCAAAATACAGACCTTGTATGTGTTTGTATATATATTTTTCTGTAAGACAACATTACTATTATTTTTATCACATGCACTTTTAATGGTTATATTTCAAATCCCCTTAGAAAAACACAGTTATTTAGTGTTTTAATATTATAAGTAAAGTTTCCAAAAAAGCAAAATATCAGTGAACACAATTAAGTTATCACAGTAACATAAAGTTGAGAAGTATCAAAAACATGTAAAATATTAGACAAGTTTACCCAAAATTTCAGGTGTGACAGTTTCTTAGGTCAAGATTATTTAAGGTTTAGAAGAATGAAATCATAAAAGATCACAAGATACATGGTTTGTTATGCCCGTCTACAGTTCTTTCTTTATATTATTTAGCTAGCCACCAACCAATCCAAGTCTGAGTATATTTTATAGTTTGGCACATAAACAGAAATACAAAGTATTACAAGGTCACAGTCACTGAGGGCATTCATTACTGGAGCTTTAATGCAATAATCTACTTTTTGGATAGATTTCAACCATGGCATGCCTGTAACCCCCATTTCTCCATTTTGAGGTAATTATACAATTATCACAGACACAAAGTAAAATCACATTTAAAGAATCAAAAGTCACTGGGTGTGGTGAAAAAATAATGAATACTGTTTTTCTGAAAATAAATTAATTTATAAAGAAAAGAATCAAAAGTCACAAAAGAAACAAGTCCTCAGTTTATCAATAAATATTTTCCAATTAGTAATACCAAGTGACAAGATCCCCAAACTGAGAATTACTAATTTAATTCTATTTATTATATATTGTTATATGACCTTTTATATTCAAAACATTTAAGATAAAATTCTCCAACTTTAAGTTTTAAATTTAAGTATGGAAAAAACAAATGGCTAAAAACAACAATGAAAACTATGAGAAGACCAGTGAAGGACAACTTACCAGACATTACAACTCCCTAGAAAGCCACTGCATTCAAAACAGAATGGTGTTGGCACAGAAATGGATAGGGATCAGAATACAGAGTCCAGAAATAGATTCAAATATATATGGCATCCTTATATGTGGCAAGATAACATTTCAATCCCATGATAAAGGTTCTTGTAATAACTATAAACTAAAAAAGACAGAATCCTACTTTATATCATGTACAAAACTTAAAAATTGCAGGCAGATTTGAAGGTTTTAAAAACTGGGGAGAAAACAGAGGAAAATATTTATATGACCTTGAGATACACACACGACCCTGAACAAAACAGATTATCTCAGAAGCAATAAAGAAAAAGACAGACATATTTGATTAAATAATAATTAACAATTTTCATGTGGCAAAAGACATCCCACACGGAGAGAAGAATGATAAAGATATATTTGCACACATATAACCAGGATTAACATTTCTAAAACACAGTAACTCTCAGAAAATACAAAAAAAAACACATTACCAAGCAGAAAAATGGGCAGTGGAAATGAAGATGAAGTGAAGAAAAGAGAAATTCATATGGATAATAAACATGTGAAAATATTCTCAACATCAACAGTAGTGGGAAAAAGGTAAATGAATGATCAGGGACAATTAGATTGGTAAGAATTAAAAGGAGCAATGACATCTAATGCTGATGAGAATGTGGGAAATGGGCACTCTTACGCATAAATATCATTTGCTATTCCTCTGAGGAAAATAATTAGTTTTATCTGTTAAAATTAAAAATACACATACCGTTTGACCAAGCAATTCCACTTCTGGGAATCTATCCTATAGAAGAAAAAAAAAAGGACCAGTACGTAAGGACACAGGTACAAAGATGTTTACTGCAGCATTGTTTGTTGTGTGGCAGAGGAAGATGGGGGCTTGGAAATCTCATACCGCCCAGGATGGGAGAAACAGTTAAATGAAATGTGATATATCGATAATATGCAATTATTTCAAAGAACAGGATAAATTGGTAGATGCTAACTTGGAGGCAATGAAAGCAAACTGGTAAGGTAAGAAAAGCAAACTGAAGTGCCATAATCCCATTCTTAAAATGGCAGCCACAGCAGCAACAGAACAGCATGTGTGATGCACTCACATGTACATGAAGGAAGGCAGGGAGGAACACAGACCAGATTAACACCTACCTACGGATCGAAGTGGAATCAGGGATTAGAAGGGAGAAGGATTACTCACTTTCTCTTAGTGTATTTCTGTGCTGTTTCACTAGTGGCTAAGGGCACCATGATACTCTTAAAATTTTCAAAAATATATTTCAGAAACAATTATTAACTCTTATTAGCGGTAGTAGAGCCGTATTTCCAGACATTCATCCTCAGTGAAACAGTAGCAAATAACCGTTCCTTTCTTTGATTATGCCAGTCAACACAGTATCCATGTTTAATTGCTTGCCCGGTCACCATTCCATCTCTCTCCCATATGTCTGTTAGCATGTGGTTTGGGTGGGTCAGACGCCCAGGGACACCTGAATGGTCTAAGGTAATTCTGTAGACAAGAAACACAATTGGAGCCACTTCTAGAATTTTAATTTTCTAGTAGTCACATTTTAAAAAATTAAAAAAAAAAAAAACAACCGCATGGAAATATTTCCAATTATGTACTTGCATTCTAACTCAATAAATCCCTAAATACTACTGTTTCAACATATACTTAACATACAAATTATTAATTAGCTATTCCACATTCTTATTTCATATCTCAATTTAGATAAGCTGTATTTCAAGAGCTCAATAGCCATATGTGGCTAGTGGCTACCGTACGGGATAACATGAGTCCAAGCTAATGGAAGAATTGTTTTAATGTTACCATATTCAAGGGGGACATATAATTTAAAATGGCACACTTAAAAAAAAAAAAAAAAACCACAACTCATCATGACAGAAGAAGAAATATCTTCTTGTGACGAGAATGCATAAGAAAAAATTAACCCTGAAAACTCCTGGCAGCCATGTGTGACCTATGAAGGAAAGCTCAAATGGGATGAAGGAGAAAATGGGTCCTGTGTCAACAATGAACCTTAGGATCAACCCCTGCCAGGACCATGGCCCATTTAGTTACATGAGCTGGTAAAGTTCATTTATTTTTTCAGCCACTTTGAGTGAACTTTTCTTTATGACCTGCAATCAAAAGTATCCCAACTGAAGGGTGCCTGGGTGGCTTAGTTGGTTAAGCATCTGCCTCCAGCTCAGGTCATAATCCTAGGGTCCTGGGATCGAGTCCTCCAGCAGGCTCCCTGCTCACCAGGGAGCCTACTTCTTCCTCTACCCTTGCTTCCCTGTTCTTGATCTCTCTCTCTCACTCTCTTTCTCAAATAAATAAATAAAATCTTAAAAAAAAAAAAAGTATCCCAATTGATATTCATCTATGGCCAACACCATATCTAAACAAATAATCTCCTCTTAAGCAAATTAACTCAGATGTTCAACATTTCTTCCATTTATCTGCAGTCAAGCCATGTTTTTGTTAAACTAGCTTTATTTGGTAACATTTTTAGATATCTTTTGGAAATACCTGAAGATTTCCACAGACTAATTCCTCATCATCCAGAATAACTGTCCATGGTTACTACCCAACAGAGTAGTTCTCCTCCAGACAATACAGACAAAAGGAGCCAAAGAAACCTATCAGTTTCACTCTCACTCTACTCTCTTTTCTAGTCCTTCCTCCCCAGACCAGGGTTCCCCAACTTGAACACTATTGACATTTTGGGGAGATAAGACTTTGTTGGAGACTATGATTTCCCTGAACATTGTAGAATGTTTAGCAGCATCCCACTAGATAATAAAAGAAATCCCACTCTCCCGTAGTTGCAACAATCAAAAATGTCACTAGGCATTGTCAAATATCCTCTTTGTGGACAAAAATTGCCCCTGGCTGAGAACTACTGTTCTAGATCAACCACCAGTTCAAGTGCACAAGTAACCTTCATTGTTCTGTTAGACTGAGTCATTGTAGAAAATATTAAAGTTTGTTCCCTGTATTACAAGCTTTCCATAAACACATGAGGTTCTAGAATCCCATCTGTTCATGTCTTCCTCCTCCCTTTCCAACTATGCTGACCCTGAGCTCTCCATTATATTCTTCTTTCTAGAAGAAATGCACCTACTTCCCTCTAACTTCAGCTTGAAATAATTACTTGACTGGCTTCCAGAACAAACCACCCAACCATTTTTCTTGGGCTTCTCTGAGGGGATTTTTCTTATGAAATATTTGCTCGCTCATTTATAGTCATTCATTCCTCAATTCAGACTCTGCCAACTATGCCTCCCCGCTCCTCCATCAGTCCATGTTGGCGGGCAACTCCGCCCCTGTCTCTCCACACTATAATACCCCACATTTTATCCTCCCTAATCCATCTCTAAGACTACAGTTTCACTGTAACCACCACTGGAAAACTTCACAGCTTCTCAAACTGATCTACAAAGTTAATTCAATTCCAGTAAAAATCTCAACAGGTTTTTTGTTTTTGTAGAAATTGACCAAATGATTCAAAAATTAAAGAACCTAGAAGAGCCAATAAAATTTAGGGAAAAAAATCAAGATGGAGAATGAACACTATTTAATATTTAAACTTAGTATAAAGCCACAATAATCAACACAATGTGGTATTGGTATAAAGACAAATAGGTCAATGAGAAAGAATGTAGTCTATAAAAAGACACATACAAATAAAGACAACTGACTTCCAACAAGGATTAAAAAACAATTCAGGGGAGAAAGAATGATCTGTTCAACAAATGGTGCTACAACAATTAGATACCTACATGCAGGAACATGAACGTCAATCCATATTTCACCCATATACAGACTGAACTCAAAAGGGATTGCTTAAATTCATGACTGTAAAATTCAGGACTATAAACATTCTAGAAAAACAACAGGAGAAAAGCTTTGTGATCTGGGTTAGGCAAAGATGGTTAACCATGTTCATTGAAAGGACAAACTGATAACACAGACTTCATCAAAGTTAAAAACATCTGTTCATTATCAATGCTGTAAAGAGACTGGAAACACAAGCCACAAGTTGGGAGAAAATTTACCAATCATACATCACAGTGTTATCTATAATGGCCAAAAACTATCAGCAACCCTAATGTTCATGAACAAATGGATGGATAATCAAACTATGGATAATCAAACTGTACCCATTCAATACGACATTACTTAACAATAAAAAGTAATTCACAGATGAATCTCCTAATAACCAAGCTGAGTGGAAACAAGACAAAATAAAAAACGGTACAAACAGTATTGTTGCATTTATTGAAAATTTTAGAAAATGCAAACTACCCTTTAGGGATGGAAAATATTAAAAACTGCCTGATTTCACATGGTGGTGGGGGGTGGGGGCAGCAGTAGAGGGAGTCCTAACAGACCAGTAAGAGGAAACTTCTGGGCAAGACTGTTTCATTCCCTTGATGAGGTGGTGGTTTCACGGGTGTATGACAAAGTTTATGAAATTATGCACTTTAAGTGCAGTTTACTGGATGTGAATTGTTCTTGCATAAAGCTGTTTGTTTCTTTTTCCTTTTTAAAGGTGTTGGCAGGGGTGGGGCACTGTTAGCTGTTGGGGAAAACATTAGCTGCTAGATCACGTAGGGCTCTACTGCCCTTAGCGCAGCTGTAACTGGGTCATGCTACATGGAATTTCATGAGAAGAAGCTTTTCTGGTGTGTTTTGCGTGCTTGTTTCACACGGTTTTAAATTCTGCTGCAGAGTAATACAAATGAAATCCATTTCATTGACTACTTAACATCATACAGCTTAGGTGATGTTAAATGGGAGCCTACAGGTTTGTGCTGGACAGAGAGAGAGATCTGACAGAGCCTCAAGAAGTACCACTGTCCACTACCTTTACTATAATTCCTCTTTTAAGTTATCTCCACAAACAACAACCACCATGACTGTTCCTCCTGTGGTTTTCAAGATAAGTCTGACCAACACCTCTCAGAAAAAGGGAAAGAAAAATGAGAATAAACTAAGTGGCCTGAATTCTCAAAGATAATAATTAAGTAACATGCTTTAACCAGATGTTTGATGACAGTGTTTTTCCCTGCAATTCTATCAGGATCAACTGCATTTACATACAAATTGATAATACCTTGGAATCCCACCTGAAAACAAAAACAAAAACAAAAACAAAAACAAAAACCAACCCTGTTCCCCTAAGACATAAAACCCATGTACTAATCTACTAATTCCTTTTTGGTATGTGATGTCAAGTGCATTTTAAAAATTAGACTCCATTGCCTCCAAATGCTTCTTTAATCCACAAGAAGTGGTTTTAGCATTTAAACTAATCTATCCTAGACATAAAAAAAACCTCTGCTTATTCTCCCAGATAATTGATTCTTGATTTGTTAAGATACTAAACACTATGCTTTATACCCTGAAATGCCAAACCCCTGGTGATCTCACTCATGTGCCCCATGCAGAGCAAATACCACTTAGTGCCTCAGCACAGAGGCCAAGGGGAGCTAAGAAAAGAACACACCCCCGCTTTGTCCTGCTGCCAGCTTAGAGGGATGGTCCCCACTGTCCCTGCATTAAACATTACCCTATGCTCTGCAGCAGCTACAGAAGCAAGTCATATGGTGCCAACTTCTCAAAGCAAATACCCTTTTCAGTTCTTGGAACATGAAAATAAACCCCAAAGATAAGCTCTGCTCAAAACTGGCCTAAGGATAGGTACAGACCACCTCCGACAGTCACAGGAAAAGACAGCACTGGAAAATCAGGGTCTAGTAAGAGACTGGCACCCAGGGCTAATGCCATTCCCGTGTTAATCCCATCGATTTGGATGACACACAGAAGTTAGAAATCACTTTTCCTATACAATAGAGAGCACAAAGCATAGGCCAAAGTAATATTTTCTAACAGAACAAGAACACTTTTCACAGAAACATTTACAAAATAGGCAAATATTTCTTGAAAGATTTTATAGTTATAGAATAAAGGCATTTCAAAATCTTTCCCTCAATATAATATGCATATTTGAATTTATTATGATTACAAACTTCATTTAAAAAAAATAAAAATTTAACCTTTTTTGGTAGCTCAAATAGATGTTACCTATTCCACATGCAAGTAAAATTCATAGAACAGGGGCGCCTGGGTGGCTCAGTGGGTTAAAGCCTCTGCCTTTGGCTCAGGTCATGATCTCAGGGTCCTGGGATCGAGCCCCACATCGGGCTCTCTGCTCAGCAGGGAGCCTGCTTCCCACCCCCCCACCCTCTGCCTGCTTCTCTGCCTACTTGTGATTTCTGTCTGTCAAAGAAATAAATAAAATCTTTTAAAAAAAAGTAATAGAACACCCTTAAGGAAACTCTTCCCCCTCATTAGAGAACTCTCTGCATAGAATTTTCTTATGGTACTACTCAAAAGTTACCTGGGTGGTGTTTGAGGTAAAACAGAGCCCAGAAGGCCATGGGAGGAGATGTGTCCAGCTGCTGGCATGTTCTATGGTCTCATCTTATATTCCACAACCTGAGCGCGCAGACGCCCTCTAACTCATCCAAGGAGAGGGGACTTTATCGAACAAAATGTGAGAAGTCAATGCACATGTATTCAGATGAAAGAAACGACCCACCAGGATTCTCAGAGGGTGAGAACCCTATTGCAGGAAAACAAAGAGGGAATCCTCAAATAACTTCTTCCCAGCTATGGAGGTTGGACAGTCAGCTGCCACAAAGAGTAAAAGGGCAGGGAGCTGAATTCTCTGGCATCAGGAACAGCTGAGGAAACAGGAGAGATTCTAAGGAGAAACATCAAGACACACATGCGATCTTGCAGCTACCACCCACCTCTCCGAGATCCCCCTCAGAGGGCTTAACTCACTTCCACACCACAGGGTACTGAGGGCAACAGAGAACTTGGCCACTTGTCTCATGTCTCAGGGAATAATGGACAGCACTTACTGAAGCTGCCACACAGCCAGGCTCTCCCCAGTCTCCAGATTAGTCTGACTAAACCTTGTTCCTTGGCAGTTCTGGGGTGTACCTCGAGGCCTTCCCTTTGGTTGCAGTTCTAAGTGTGAAACTCAAGAAAAGTTGGGGTTAAGCTTTCCAAAATGTCCCAAGAAACCAAGACAAGCATGGTGAAGTCAAGCATACGGGGGGCGTCTACCATTTATTTGATCCACACTGTGGACGTCAATGCTAAAACTCCTGTCTTCCAGAACAAAGCACACCCATTTCCTTGCTGATTATGTCTTTCTAACTCAAGCACACTCTTTTTCTTTTTCTTTTTTTTTTTTAAGATTTTATTTATTTATTTGTCAGAGAGAGAGGAGCGAGAGTGTTCACAGACAGACAGAGTGGCAGGTAGAGGCAGAGGGAGAAGCAGGTTCCCTGTCAAACAAGAAGCCCGAAGTGGGACTCGATCCCAGGACGCTGGGATCATGACCTGAGCTGAAGGCAGCTGCTTAACCAACTGAGCCACCCAGGCGTCCCTCAAGCACACTCTTAAAAAGGAAAGGCTGCTTTCCAATCCCTGGAGGCAGGAACCCTAAATTCTGGTCACAGTTCACAGTCAAGGAACTAGGCTAAGCACAAGGAAATCTCCAATCCTTTGTGTTGTTAATTCCACACTTCTCAAATAAAGGTTTGCCCAGTCAGAGTTCTGTTCAAGTTTCTTCCAGGTATGAAATTCTGACTAAAATTTTTGGTACGGACATAAATAATAGCCCGCTTCATTTTCCTCAACACCTGTCTACCCCAAAACACAATTTTAAGAACTGAACTGTATAGTATGCTGAGAAAAAGGATAGGCAGGTCTAGGGTGATGGCTTATTCTGGAAGAGGGGTCACTGAGCACAAAGAGTTCCCTCATAGCCTGATGACACAGAGCCAGAACACGTGTGGAGTCCGTCCCCACAGCACACCTAGAAATCTCCTGTTACCAGGTTTGACCATCATGGGATGCAAGGGAAAGGTCTACCCAAGGCTCTTGGGCCAAACGCCCTCTTAAAAACCTCACCACTAACAAAAGCTGAGAAAATCTCAGCTCCTCAGAAAATGCTCTGCAAATGATCCAGCTTTAAAGGAATTTTCCCAGCCTATTTTGCAGTCTTTGGTCTAACTCTAGAGAACAAAAATAAGAGATGGGGGAGGGGATGGCACAGGGAGGGCTTCACTGCTGGTACTCTTTATTTTACAGAACATGTACTTAGTACTTAAAGTAGGCCACACACTGTTGTAAACACTTTACAAATATTAGCTGATTTAATTCTCAAGACACTTCCCATTTTACAAATGAGGAAGCAAAGACACCTAGAGGCTCAGTGACCTTCTGAAAGTCACAGCACTAGTTAAATGGCAGAAGTAGGATTGAAATCCAGGCAGTGTGTGTGGCTCCTCAGCCCATGCTCTGAAATGCCCACTGAGGAATAGACCTGAAAAGGTGGCTTTTAGTGAGAAACCAGAGGCAATCACTCACCAGCCTCGGGGGTTTGCTGTACAAGCCTACACAAGCCTCTCAGAGTGAGGAGTGCTCACTGAAAAACTCTCCAAATTCCTGCTTGATTCGTTTTTGTTAAAGAGTTATTCTAGCAAAGATGAAGTAGAGAACTTATCCTCTGGCCTTAGGGGCATCCAGAAATCCACTTTGCCACCATACAGGCCCTGAAGCTCTAACACTTCTCACCATGGGGAGGTAGGGGGGGCGGCATTTTAGGCTCACGTGGAGAACCGGGTGAAGGTCTAACAGCCTCCACCCCCAACACGCCCAGATTCTAATCTGCACTCCCAGGTGTGTTTGGAAATGCAGGTGTATTTTGAGAACCCTCCCGAGGGGACCTAGCCCTTCTTGCCTTGGGGCAAAATTAAGGTTTCCCTACAATTTTCTAAGGTCAGAGGATCAATCCAACTTTGCTTCCACCTGGCAGGTCCCTCCCCAGCTCCCTTCGCAGAAGATGAGGACAGGCAGAATAAAGGCCGCTGCCAACACAGGCCAAATACCAAACCAGCTCTTCGATGAATATATAAATGCAATTGACATTCTTTCACAGGCTGCAGTCCTCTCTTTACTCTCAGGATATATTACACCATTCTCTTTTGATATAAACATGCCACTTTAAATGCTAATTCGGATGCAACACTCAATTTCTTCTTCGTTTTGTTTCTGGGTTTCTAACATTAAAAATGACACTGGACTTCCATTCAGCTTTGACAAGAGATATTGTGTTTTTGCTTCCGTATCTATGGGTGCGGGAGGGAAGAAAGTACTAAAAAGGAAGCTAATTTATTTTAAAATGCATCCAAATAACAAGTGTGGTTTACATAGCCTTTGGTGTGCTTGGATTAAGCCCTTTCCCTCCATTTCAGGAAATGTTGCCCTCACCTTGCTGAAAATCTCACAAAAATCTAATGCAACTCCATTGTGAAATGAAGGTGATTCCCTCTCCTTGCAGTCTAGACTGAAACTACTCATTTTACTCAAACTACTTTTTCTGAACACTGTTTAGAAAGTCAAGGGAGTACGCTCTGGCTGAAACCAGTGGGAAAATAAGCCTTCTTTTCAGAAAACAGACATTTCTACACATGCCAAGCACATCGTCCCAAGCCTATTAAATTACACGGAGGGCCACTTCCCAGGTGGTCTCAAAACGAGAAATTCCATCCTAACCCTGTACCTTCAGTTCAATATATCTACAGTGAGAAAAGCCACCTTCTACGTCCAGCAGGCCCAGTTCCACCCAGAACCTTTCGACAACCCTCAAGGTCCTCTGCCTCCATTGTCCTGACCACCCTCTTACAACACTCTCCCTCTGCTGCTGACTCATCTCCTATCCATTTCCTGCCCTGCCCCAGAGAGTCAAAATTAGAAAGAAGGGAAGTCAGTCTGCCACTCATTCCTATGTTCATTAACTTACACGTGGGGCAGAAGAGTTCTGGAAGGCTGCTCCCCTATCTGGTGGCCTCCTGTCCCACCCACCCAGGAGACGAATTCCAGTAAAGAACTGTTTGCCTCCGTGCTAAACGGCACAGGGACCTGCGGCCCAAAGCTATGCACAAGTCCATGAGACACCGAAGAGAAAACATCTCCGAGCTCTAACTGAATGGATTTCTGGTACGAGGATGTCTGGCACTGTGGCAGGTATATTTAAGATGCCTGCCTTCTCTGTACATGGGGAGGTGGGTTTCCTAGGAGACCTGAAACAGCTGGATGCCAGCAGACAGCTAGCTACGGGTGCCACACCCACTCCTGCTAGCCCCCAGCTGCCTCCTGAACTTGGAGATAGCAGACGGAAAGCGTGAATGGAGAGGGGACAAGACTCCAGGGAGAGGAACAATTACTGGATACAACAAGTACTGTTGCTACATCAAGAAATTATTAAAATAAGCCAAGACTCCTAAGATGTCTTTTAGGCATTTCCATCCTCCCAAAGACTGCTGGGCATGCAGAAACACACTTTTTCAGGACCTTTGTGCACACCAGGAGCGGCATCTGCTTGGGTTTCAACTGCTGGATGCTGCTTTAAAAGGTGTCTGGGCAAAGACCTGGCCAAGTGTCAAGTCACTGATTCTACTCTAATCAAGTGGTAACTATTCACATAGTTTTATGAATTCTACATCAACCCAGCTCCATAAAACAGTGCCCTCTATGCTCATGATTAAAAGACATAGAAGAAACACTATTTAAGTAGCAAGGAGAATTTCCTTGCTAAGAATAGATAGTGCAGTTTCCTTCTCTGTATAAAGACATCTGAAAGATAGCTGGAAAACAACGGAGGAGGAGAGGGACTGGACTCCAGCTCACTTCCGGCACCTCTCCCTGGAGGAATTCTATGAAAACAGAGGTTGTCTCTGCCTGGGAGAAATGTTCACTCAGACAATTAACAAAACACAAAAGGGTCCTTTAAAAAATAAAATGTAGCTGCCTGGGCCACCCTGGCCTTGTTCCTCACCACTTATCTTGGGTTTTTAGCACCTTCTCTGTCCGAAAACAAACAATTCCCAGTCTTGCCTCTTGCTCTGATCTAACTATGGGTAAAGACTAGATAAGGGACCCAAAACACCATGAGCACTTACATCAATACGGACTGTTTAGATTCGTTGTCATTAGGAAAATAAAAAGAATTTCAAGAGCACCTATGTATTGCACACTGAATTTAAACCAAGAAAGATCGGCATGAGCTGACCAGACACAGAATCACTATGAGTCCTCAACACATTGTGACAGGAACTCTGAGCAAAAGCAGGACAGTTCACCCTGCTGGGAGGCTCACTGTCTGGCTAGGGGGAGACAGACATTGTGGGTCATCTCCCAACACCCATACTCTGTATGTGACCATACTGGGCATCCTGTGATAGATAAAGATAAGTCAGTCACTTCTCTTAAAGGCCTGAAAATTCAAGACAACAAATCTAATTCTGCAGCTAAATGTCATAATGTCCCATTTCAGATATCATCTCACATGCCTCCTTTCTCCACAAGTACCAAAATTTATTACGATGCTTTGGCATTAACTAGTAAGGTACCTGCCACAGCAGATATTCCAGCAACTATAAAACTGTACTCATTTGAGCCAATCTTCAAGTCACAAAAAAACAAGAGTAAAACAAAAATAAATACAGATTGGGTACAACCTTTCATTCAAAACAGGTAAAATTTACCTAATTTTCCCCTTCAAATCATTGTTAAATTCTCCATACATATTGGATAAAACAGTCTGAAATCTTACCTTCATGTAATTACTGAGTATTTTAAATAAAATAGTTCAAGAATATCAAAATGAGAGAGTATACTGTAAATATCCATGTATCTACCACATCAATTACACACATGAAACCCCTGTAGCATTTAGTACTATAATTTGTCACCCATGCATGTTTTTATATTTTTACTGTACATGTTTGCATTCACCAACAAATGTCTTATTTTGCACATTTTAAAATTTTATCATGTAAATACTTTCTTGTAAATGCAATTTGCTTTTAGCTTCTGTTCTGCACATTTTTGATACTATTATGTGTTGATACTTATGTTCCAGTTCATTCATTCTACCTGCTGTATAGTATTTCACTGAATGATTATATCATGATTTATTCAAAGGGTCTCCAGTTTTTGACAGGTAGCTTATAGGAGAAAGAGCAGAGAGTATCACAACTTTAGTTCCAAAGAGAAAGAGACGGAAAGTGCTGGAAGGATCTAGGATCAAGTCTTAGCATGTGGCTACTTAGCATGTGGCTTCCTCCTTGAAAGGGGGAAGGCAGTAGCTGAAGTCCAGCTATCCAAGCAGTCAGCATGGAGAGGACATCTGGGACTCTTAACTTGATAAAGGACTGAGAAAACCTCTGAAAATCTGATCTGGAGTCACTGGTCATTTAGTAACATCTTGCCTGGAAAGCAGGTCCTTTGACTTCTCCTCTGTTGCCCCTTTGCCCCATACAAAAAAAGGACAGAATCATTCCCTTTGCAACCTTTTAAAACATATATGAAACAACACAGATTTCAAGTGATTTCTTGAGAAAATGATCATATTTTACAAATTCCTGAGGAATTGGATTATCTTTTGGACAGAAGGCAGTTTGGTTTTGTTATACTTTAAGATAGTAATAAAAAGAAAAACCTATTTTCTGTGATCCATTGTGATAGCTTTAACTTTCACATATATAAAACATGTTTTTGTGATTCCAGACATAAAAATTATCTGTAAGACAATACTAAATCTTTTAAAAAATCTGATAAATCCCTAAGTGCTTGAATGATGACAATGCATTTTAAAAATATCATCCTTCAAGACCTACAAAGCTGAAGCCCCAGGTATAACAAAATCAGGCACCTTCTTCCAGGAGCACAGCCTTTCTGAAGGCACACATCTTCCCCTACCCCTCCACCCCCAGCCCATCCTACCCCCAACACATTCCGCCGCACCACTTTTTAACTACAAGCAATGAGGAATCCATCACCCTGTGTATTTGCTTACTGTTAACATGGAAACAAGATTCAACAGAACAGTGAAATCAAATCCTCAATCTCTCTGGGAGAAGATACTACAAGATCTGAAAACACTTATGCCAGAGGCGTTTAACCAGTAAATACAAGAACTAAGTGTTAACAAGTTTTAATAACCAGGAATAGTTACGTTGACAAGCGTGACTTGTGCCCTTCTTCATTAGATTTTTCATTAGACTTGTATTAAATCACTCTAGCAATTATTTTTAAAAATATTTTCTTTTTGGGGAGCCTGGGTGGCTCAGTGAGTTAAGTCTCTGCCTTCCGCTCAGGTCAAGCCCCACATCGGGCTCTCTGCTCAGCAGGGAGCCTGCTTCTCTACCTGTTTGTGATCTCTCTCTCTCTCTCTGTCAAATAAATAAATAAAATCTTCAAAAAAATTTTCTTTTTCTCCAAGTCATAAAACAACTGCATGAGGAAATTAATTACTAACGTTTTATATGGGGGTCAATGAAAATGCTGAGTGGTGTCAAGTCCCAGAACATCTCTATCATACACCATTAATTCTACTGGGAATATTTAATTAAAAATACCCAACTTTTGTAGCAACATGGACCGGACTGGAAGAGATTATGCTGAGTGAAATAAGTCAAGCAGAGAGAGTCAACTATCATATGGTTTCACTTATTTGTGGAGCATAACAAATAACATGGAGGACAATGGGGAGTTAGAGAGGAGAAGGGAGTTGGGGGAAATTGGAAGGGGAGGTGAACCATGAGAGACTATGGACTCTGAAAAACAATCTGTGGGTTTTGAAGGGGCGGGGGGTGGGAGGTTGTGGTGCCTTGTGGGTATTATAGAGGGCACAGATTGCATGGAGCACTAGGTGTGGTGAAAAAATAATGAATACTGTTTTTCTGAAAATAAATGAATTAATTTAATTTAAAAAATACAAAAGAGCATCTTCTTTCTTTTTTTTTTAACTTGGAATATTAATTTCCACAGAATTCACTAAAAAAGGAAAAGGTAGATTTATGTTGATGTACATGCTATGTTTTACTTCCATTATCTGATTGATGTATCAATTGACTTTTATTAAGGATGAGATTTTTTTTTTTTTTTTTAAAGATCTTACTTATTTATTTGACAGGCAGAGATCACAAGTCGGCAGAGAGAGAGAGGGGTGGAAGGAGACTCCCTGGGATCATGACCTGAGCCAAAGGCAGAGGCTTTAACCCAGTGAGCCACCCAGGTGCCCCAAGGATGAGATTTAAATGACTGAAATGTAATTCTATGTTTCTCTTAAGCTTTCAAAGCATGGGTGTCAAAGAAACTTATGCCGTCACCCTTTTCATTCATGAAAGATTCTATGCTCCCAAGTCAAGAAATTTAAATGTATCTTCTATTTTCTCCCACCAACCCACAGTTATCAGCTAACATTAACAGACTTATACAGGGAGATGTGAGATAAGGAGATACTACAAAAGGAGGCCCTTAAATAGACATGGGGAATCTAATTTGTAATTAACATGACCTTAATAAAAATTTACAGGAAACATACTAACTCAAAAACTAAAAGAAAAAATAAGTAACCTAATATAAAGGCAAAAAGAAAATCTGACTGAAATTCTGAACTTCTCAAATAAAGTATTAAAGACAAACCTAGGATAATTTAAGCGTTAAATAAAGGTACAAGGGAAAAGATATTTTTTTCCTAGTAAGATATTTCATGTAGTTTTACTTCGGGTTTTCTTATCTCTTATTTTTTATCTTGATTAGAAATACCAAAATGTTTGGACTTTTCCAGGTCTAGGAGAGAGTCCTAATCATGATTCAGAAGAAGCCAAGGTTTTTATTCTAAAGGCATTTTCTACGGCCAACTTTTAGGTCATTAACCTCTAGCACACACAGATGAAAGCTGGAAGTCTGTGAAAATTTATCCAGACACAGTCTTCAAAAACAATGATCCCATATCCTCCAGGCACCCTAAAGCTGTAAAACGTTAAGAACCAAAATAGATAGTACTGAAATCTTCATAGAAGATGAAATTTTGGTTCTCAGATGCAAAAACTGACATAATCTAAAAACTGGTAAACAAAATGAATACAATCTTCCAACAATTACCACATACAATTCTAATACTTTAAGTTGAGATCTGTATCAACCTACTTGAAATATTATACTTTTCTATAAAAAGGACATTGCCCATCCACTCGATTCTGTAATGTAGATACCAAATCCCAGTATTTCCAGATCAGCCCTTACACAACACTGGTTGGTAACAAATCTACCCTAAATTTAGTGGAACACAGAAAGTAATTAATTTCCTTCTGCAACTTGCTAATGGTAAAACAAACAAACAAAAAACCAAAACAAACAATGATTTATGCAAATATATTATTGGCCTTCAAAACAAAAGGTTGGAACAAACTATGAAGAAATCAGGTTGAGGTTCATAAATCTGCTATTTTTAAAATAAGACCATGACATCAGTCAATGCAATAAGATCCAGATCTAACAGAAAGTTCAGCTGACTTAAATTCCTCATCATCATGGCAAAAGTTTATCATTTCCTTTGCATAAAATCCATAGCATAAAAAACAATCACAGATTTCTAGAACATATAGGAGAACACTAATTTTTGACTCGGATCCATTTATACCATTTGCAGACCAAATAATGTGTTTGCTTGATTACCTAAGAGAATTTTTTTTTTTTTTAATTAAGATTGCCCCAGGAATAAGTAAGCATTTTGGCTTACAACACCCATAAGGACAAAATCTAGAAAGTTTCTTCAGCTTATCCTGAAATAATGAATATGTGACATTTATAAGTAAATGCAAAGTGTCTGTTTCCTCAATTCAGTTGATTATCATTAATCCTCCATTTGCCTGAAAATCCTAACAAGTTGGAGAATAACCACATTACAAACTGTACAACATAGTAATAATAAGGAAACAAAATTAGGCTACTTACAAACTTCCTCTTCTGGGGAGACTGAGCTCCTTCTGCAAAAGAAAAACAAAACAAAACACCTACATGAGAGGTCACATTAACCTTAGCCTAATAAGGCACCAAAGAGATAGCCTAATTCTTCATTATGCTTGATTTAGCATTTTCCACAAGGAAAAGATTTTAACGTCATGATTTTAGGCTGGATCCCTTCTTACATTGTTCTCTTTACATGTTGTGTTGAAATTACAAACATAGTTCATCTAAATTCCAAAACAGAAAAGGCACTATTCCTCTCAAAGCAAGGACAATAGAATACTAAATTGAGCCCCATGGCCCTAAAATTGAGCTTCGGGAAAACTGGAGGAACCAAAGGACTTATCCAAAGAGAAAAGGGATAGAAGGAGGAGCAGAAATTTTGCAGGATTATAATTAAATGAGAGGTGAAATGGGGGGGGGGGCAGTGAAATCCAGCTATTCACCCCCAACAGAAATAAACTCGTGCAAGACCCTGTGCATACCAAAGATTACACATTACTATGATTTGCTTAAATAAACCCAAAGATATCCTTCTGGTTTCATTTCTTAACATAAATGCAGTTTAGGACTTTGGTTATTTAAAAGTAGGTTAATGAATCTCTCGAAAGGTAACCAGACAGCAACAATTAATAGAGTGCTTTAAAGTCTTCAAAAGGGTGCTCTCACGCTAATCACTAATTAAGATCACTATCCACCTAACTATAGGGGAGACTGTGAAAACAAACAAACAAACAAAAAAGCCAACCAAGGAGACAGAAAGGGATACAGAAATATCTTCACCCAGGAATGGAGATTTCAGAAGCCTTGGTCCTCAAGAATGATTATGTGATAACAATAATTAAGGAATAGGAAGTCATGAGTCATCAGGCTATTTAAACAAACAAACAAAAGAAAACTAGTATAAATTTGAAAGACTTGACTAAATTTAGTTTTTCATTCCTATAATTACCTTTTTTTCCTTTTTCTTTTTTTGCCTTCCAAAAGCTTTTTTGAAAGGTGTTTCCCCCTCGGCTTCAAATTCACCTTTCCTGTCCCCTATTTTTATTGGATCCCTAAATGGGTGTCACAGACAATGACCGCAGATCTTACTTCTAAACAGCACAATTTATCCCAGCACAGCTTACAGAACACGGCCTTGAAAGGAGCAGACCGAGGGGAGGACGTTGCTTTAAATGTAACCCACCCTACTTATTAACTGGCAAATGTATTCCCATACAGTTATAATAATCCTATCACTGTTTAATTACAAGAAGAAACAAGGAAACCATTTTAGAAGCAGGAGCTCTTTCTCTTCTCAAGAGCCTCAAGGTTCAGAGATGAAACACTGTATTTTTGTTTTGTTTCGCTTTTTTCTCCAATCCTTGATTATCTCCGAGAAATTACAGGGCTTGCTCAACTTGGATGCTTGATTGTGAAACCTAAGTGCACCTTCATTTACTAAACCCCCTAAGGACAAGATGAAAAGTCTCTGGTCAAGCCTGTTTTCCTTGTGAACTGAGATGTAAATGGAAAACCAATGAGCAAGTCTATCTTTGGTGATGACAAGCACTGAGACATGTGTTTTGTTTGCAGGTTAAAAAGAGAAAAGCAAGAAGAGAAGAACAACTCCCTAGAAGCAATCGTTCACGGGTCCGTGTATCTATTAGAAAGGAATTATGGAAGCCCGCTGCACAGCAAAGGCCTAGAGCTCGAGAAAGAAAACACTGTGGTCCTGTGAGCTGATCTGACAACAGCGCAGCAAGAAAAGGAGGCAGGGCTGATGGGTTATCATTAATAACAGAGTCAGTCAGATGTTATTTCAACTCCATATGCAAATAGATCACTCATGATATGAGAGGCAAAGGGCCAAATGAATGATCCCCAAATAGTTCAATTAATCACAGTTCACCAAATGACCCAACCGTAAGCTGGCTGCTCTGCTCTGCTCTGAGAAGAAAAAAAAAAAAAACAAACTGCTGAAACAGCAAGATAAGGGATAAAAACCAACTCTGTTTTTAATCAGAAGTCTTTCCAATAGGTCCAGCATCTAGCATGATGAGCTCCAAGCAAGGAGAAAGGTCACGGTGCGTAACCTGGTGCTGCTGCTCCATGGGACGGCCTCCGAGGCTCCAGGACGAGGAGCAGAGGACATTTAATCGGCCACTGTCGACTGACCTGAAGCCTCCACGCTAACCAAGCTGAGGGAGCTAATCCACCTGACGGTTTGAATGTCAGACTCGGCACTGGAAACTCAATTTGGGAGCAAATTGGAATCAGATGTGATGGTAATAAAGTGAGAGAAATGAATGCGCTGTGGCCAAGACCTTGTGAACAGTGGCTTCAAATGGCAGCGGATTCCAGGAGGACCCAGCG
The DNA here is from genome assembly GCF_011764305.1 of Mustela putorius furo. Lineage (NCBI taxonomy): Eukaryota > Metazoa > Chordata > Mammalia > Carnivora > Mustelidae > Mustela > Mustela putorius. The sequence goes on from NW_025421294.1 coordinate 3,935,700, forward strand.
ATTGCAGACAGAGCAATGGGTGGCTCATGCATGGGGACCACACACTGATCGAGCCGAAGCCCGCAGAAGTCAGTGAGCGGCGGCAGTGCATTTTCTGCCGAAGCCCCTGTCGTACATCGTGCACATGTCTTCATTTTATTTTCTTAATGTCATGTGAAGGGCACTAACACATACTTAGATAATTAGGTAAGACATAAGGTATTGGTCCGAGTCATAAACCAAAGCTTCTGCTTAGGAGATCTGGAATGCACGTTAATAATTTAGCATCAGGTAAGGATTAGGGGAGGGAAGAAGTGTGGGACAAAGAGAGTAAAGGTCAGGAAGTATCTGCCTGAATTAAACAATATGGAACTATTAATCATCACAGGATTAAAGACACTCCTAAGAGTACATTCAAGAACATTACAATTTTTTTTAAAAGATTTTATTTATTTGACAGAGAGATAGAGGGCACAAGTCCACAGAACAGCAGGCATAGGGAGAGGGAGAAGCAGGCTTCCTGCTGAGCAGGGAGCCCAATGCGGGGCTCAATTCCAGGACTCTGGGATCATGATTTCAGCTGAAGGCAGACACTTAACTGACTGAGCCACCCAGGAGCCCCAAGAACAGTAAAATTTTTTAAATGGTTTTCATGGATACTGATTTCTCAGTGATTTCTAACATCTTTTTAGAATTGCTGTGTATCGTTACTTGCTGACAGTACGATTTCCTTTGCCCACCCCCCCTTTCTAAAAGTGCTAACTAGCTTATATGCATTCGGAAAATAAGGGTGAATGAAGCTAAGTTAGTTTTGTTTGAGAACACTGTGATCTTCTTGTGATTCCTGGATAAGAGTGAGGACAAACAAGGGTCCCTCAAACCCAGTAAGAGAATTTTAGGAGAATCCGGGAACAAAAGAGTCCTACGAAATGATTCAGCTTCTTCCCCCCACCCGGACCCCCTCCACCTCATACTCCCCCACCCCCATCAACCTTGGGCACAAAAGAAGAAAATAACTTGTTTTATTCATGAAGGCAAGAGAGAAAACTGCGATGTTTCATATGTATAGACAATTTCCACAATGGTAATTTTAAAAGAATGTACTATTTAATATGGGTTTTTTTAAGGTTTTATTTATTTGACAGAGAGAGACACAGTGAGAGAGGGAACACAAGCAGGGGGAGTGACAGAGAGAAAAGCAGGCTCCCCGCTGAGCAGGAAGCCCCATGTGGGGCTTGATCCCAGGACCCTGGGATCATGATCCAAGCAGAAGGCAGACACTTAACCGACTGAGCCACCCAGGTGCCCCTATTTAATATTTTTAATAGTTATACATACAAAATTAGAACAATATGTTCACATATGTTTAGGGACTCTGAGCTATTCTTTTTAACTGATGGGTCATTCTGTGATTTTAAAAGAAAGGAGATGTGATTATATCACAAATAATATATATTGGAGCACCTTGGTGGCTCAGAGTTAAGACTATGCCTTTAGCTCAGGTCATGATCTTGGGGTCCTGGGATCAAGCCCCGAATTGGGCTCTCTGCTCAGCAGGGAGCCTGCTTCTCCCTCTCTCTGTCTGCCTTTCGGCCTAGTTGTGATCTCTCTCTCTGTCAAATAAATAAATGAAATCGTTTAAAAAAATATATATATATATTAGATAACCCTCTCTCTAAGAGGTGGAGCTTAATTCTCTTCCCCCTGAGATTGGCTGGATTTAGTGACACACTTCCAAAACTAGAATAGGGAAAGGGAAAAATAACAACTTTCCAGTGGAGAAACCTGACAGACAAGGTCTTAACCAAGTGATTCAGATTAACACCACCTGCTAAGTTAGGTCGCTCTCATGTGCTCCTGATACAATGTTATGGGAAGGGGCTTCACCTCAGGTTTTCTTGCTAAAAACCCTTAAGTCCAGTCTAATCATGAAAAAACATAAGGCAAACCCTAATTGAGGGTCGTTCTACAGAACATCTGACCTGTCCTCTTTAAAACATCAGGATTGTGAAAAACAGGAAACATTTGAGAAACTGTCAGAGATTAAAGGAGGGAGAGATGACTAAATGTAATCTATGTAGGATCCTGAGCTAGTTTCTGGATCAGAAAAAGGGGGAAACCTGCTAATATCCAAAGAGAGTCTGAGTTTAGTTAATAGTAATATACCAGTGTTAATTTCATGCTATTGACAAATGTATTCAGACTATAAAAGATATTAACATAGTGGATGGGTGCCTGGATGGCTCAGTCGGTTAAGCATCTGCCTTTGGCTCAGATCATGATCTCTGGGTCCTGGGATCAAGACCCGAGTCAGGGTCCCTGCTCAGTGGGAGATCTTCTTCTTCCTTTGCTTCTCTGCTCAGGCTCTCTTTCTCTCAAATAAATAAATAAAATCTTAAAAGAAAAGGAAACATATTAACACAGTGGAAAAGTATACAGAAATTCTCTCAAGTCTTAAAACTTTTCTATAAATATAAAATTATTTCAAAAATGGGACGCCTGGGTGGCTCAGTTGGTTAAGCAGCTGCCTTCGGCTCAGGTCATGATCCCGGCGTCCTGGGATCGAGTCCCACATCGGGCTCTTTGCTCCGCAGGGAAGCCTGCTTCTCCCTCTGACTCTGCCTTCCACTCTGTCTGCCTATGCTCGCTCTCGCTCACTCTCTCTCTGACAAATAAATAAATAAAATCTTTAAAAAAAAAATTATTTCAAAAAAATTTTAAAAGTTCTTTCTCACACAGGAGAAGAAAGAGAGGTAGGGAGAAAGTAAAACTGATGGGAAGGATGGACAGGATGAACAAATCAACATCCAAATATTCTAAGATTATTTTAAGGAGACGTTTAGCCCAATTTTTAGGAGATTATGCAAGTCATCTTTGTGAAAGAAGACTTGGTTAGGTCCACCCATGAAGATGGTGAGAAGCAGTCAGATTTGAGAGACATTTTTATAGAACCTATAAAAGAACTGTGTGTAGAATAGGAGAGGAATCAAGGAAGTTTTCTGCCTAAGCAAATACAGTTTGCGGGCAGAAGAGTTTTGTTTGGACATGTTTCATCCAAGATGACTCTAAGGATTCCAAGTAGAAATTTCCAAATAGGTGGCTGGACTTCTGCGAGCCTGGTTTCAGGAAAGAGGTTGGAGCTGGGAAAAGACTTTGGAGTTATTACCCTACACAGGGCATGTAAAGCCCCGGGCTGGCTGAGACAGGAAAAGAACGGGAAGAAAGAGGCACACCCTTATGCATCATCATGGGCACCTCAACATTTCAAATCTTCAAGGACAGAGAATCATGCTACGTGTTGTTAAATGGTGCATTGCACATGCAGCAACTAGGGTTTTTTTTTTTTTTAAAGATTTTATTTATTTATTTGTCAGAGAGAGTGAGCACAGGCAGACAGAGTGGCAGGCAGAGGCAGAGGGAGAAGCAGGCTCCCTGCCGAGCAGAGAGCCCGATGCGGACTCCATCCAAGGACGCTGGTATTATGACCTGAGCCGAAGGCAGCCGCTCAACCAACTGAGCCACCCAGGCGTCCCAGCAACTAGTGTTCTTAATAACCAAGAAATTGAGACAGGCGACAAGTAGAAAAAAATCTACTGGGTGGATAGTAGCTCTCACACAGGTGACAGGATGGTAGCACAGACAAGATCAGAAAACAGGACAAAATCCAGGAAATTAAACCCCAGACAACATGGCCACACTCGGGACAGCCCCACAACTGAACACTGAACTTAACTCCAGCCTCCAAGAAGTGAAACTTAACTGCCTGTGCATCTTTCCCTCCTCACTCCTAGTGGGTTTTTCCCCTTCTTTGAGAGTGTTAGTATGATCATACCTGGGACTCTGCTTCAGCTGCCATGGAACAGAGGAGAATACTAGATCCCTTCACCAGTACAGTGGGAGAAATAGTCATTGGTAAACTCACCATGTCATTGAGAGTTACAACTATTCTACATTTGCAGACAAACTGTTAATTTAGGGAGAGAGTCCAAAGAGCCAAGATATGCAGGGCAATACTTCAGGCACTGCTTAGGGCACTTAAGGAGGAAAGAAAATATGACAGATTCAAAAGCCAGCTGGTGGAGGGGGGGCTGTGATGCCTGGGTGGCTCAGTCAGTGAAGCCTCCACTTCGGCTCAAATCATGATCTTGGGGTCCTGGGATCGAGTCCTGCATCAGACTCCTTGCTCAGCGGGGAGTCTGCTTCTGCCTCTGCCTGCCACTCCCCTGCTTGTGTGCTTGTGTTCTCTTTCTCTTTCTCTCTTTCTCTTGGTCTCTGACAAATAAGATCTTTAAAAAAAAAAAGCAAACTGGTGAAACATATATGCACACAAGAAAAGAGATCCCAGGTATGAGATTATGCAGTTTTACCTGAACATGTAAACACTAACAGTGGACAGAAGATAAAAGGGGAGAAGATAATTCAGCTCAGGCAGTGGGTCTGAATGCAACTGGTGACACATTAATATCATCCAGGAAGCTTTTCAAAATAACAATGTCTGAACTCCACCCGGGGAGATTGAGAAGGAGAGTGGTCTGTGTAAGTTATTTAGTGGAGGTTAGTGCTTGCTTGCTTGCTTGCTCGCTTGCTTATTTATTTATTTATCTGCTCGCTTATTTATTTATTTATTTATTTAGAGAGCGAGAGAGCTATGGGGGTCAGGGGGGACAAAGAGCGAGAGAATCTTAAGCAGGCTCCGCACTGGGGAATGGGCTCAAACTCAGCACCCTGAGATCATGATCCGAGTGGAAACCAGGAGTCATACCCTTAACCAACTGAGTCACCAGGTGCCTCAATACTTTTAAGTTCCCTTAAGAACAATGAATATGCATAAATCTTTTGCCTTCGGGTTTTTTTCTTTATGGAATATTAGTTTTCTTGCCATCATTACAAGAGTGAACTTCCAAGTTTTCAGTTATTTCCTTTGCAAGTGGGAAGCACTGGAGGGCAAGGAGAGGTACCCTCAGTGGAACTCCCTCTACGTGGGAGGGTATAAAATGAGCAAAGAGTACAGATTCATCTGGGAACTGGTTCTCCCAGAGAAGGGATTTGGGCCCCATTTTTCTGGCCTCTGTTTCTAAGGGTCACTTGTGAAGACAGAAGCACAGGTCAGGCAAGTTCACACTACAGAACCAGATCTTACATGACACTTTGGTTAGGATCAGAGCAGTGGTCAACAGCAACTTATGTGCAAACAGCGCTTGAAAACTCCAGTGAATGGCCCATAAAGGAATTGGTTTTCTGCATTAAAAGCCTGTAGTGTACAGCTAGAAAAGCAGCAGGTCGACCTCCAAAGATCTGCCTGGATATTCATACCATTTGACCTGCAAAACATCCCTAAAATCCCTCAGTGGGAATGTGAGATCGGTGGAGAATCCCAAAGGATCTCCCCTTTCTCGCAGGCTCTATTTCATTCTATTTTTGTATCTATAAACACTTAAAGGCATTTATTTGCAGTTGTAAAGCTCAATACAATCAACCATAAAAGGTAGACACAAAACGCTTGCTGGGTTTCCATAGCCATTTTCCTTGATCAGAAACCACATCCTCACTTTCTTTTAATAAGAAAGTGGCTACCATCTTGCTTTCTTGCCAGGCTGGCTTTTTTTCTGCTGTGAACCCAAGTCATCAGCTGGTACATGACTAGGCATTAGGCGTACAGGCTCTCTCCATAGACAAAAAGTTTCTTAAGTCACAATATGGCTATCTGTCTCTTTCGGTTTTAGAAGCTCTTATCAAAAACTCAATCTAAGAATTTTACAACATCATCACCTTTTTATCTGCCGGGACCCTAAGGCCCTCCCACTGAAAGCCCAGGGGAGACTAGTAATTGCCTCATAGTCACAAAGCCAGGACATGTTGGAAACAGAATCTGAACCAGTGTCATAAGGTTCCAATTTGTTCCCCTACAACGGACTGTGCAGGGTGGAGATGTGAGCCACTGAGAGGGGTTCTGAATGAGTACCTGTGCAAAGAGGGCTGGAATGAATAACCAAAGAGGGCAGCCTTTCCTCTAAAGAGTAAGAATGATACAGGTTGTGAACAGGTAGGTCTGTAATTTCAGAAAAGCATAAATCACAATCTTTGGCCAAGGGTGAAGCCCAGGGGCTCGTGGAGGGACGAAAGCAAGCAAATGGAGGTCCTTTATTCTAGCACACACTTTTTAATAAGGGCCACGTGGGGGGTGCTGTGCCAGGCTCTGGGGAGAAAGGATTCCATTTGCTGTAAATTTTAGTGCTGAAAAACCTGGAAGAGAGACCTTTTAAAATTTTGCAACAGGACCAAAGGAGGAGGTGATCAGTTTTCTGTAAGGAGGGTCAGTACTGCTTATCGCCCAAGGATGCTACCTGTTATTTGGGATAACAAAACCTGGTGGAACTCACACTACTCTCAACCCTCAGGCTTAGCTCAGGTTCGGTGAAGCTAATGACAAAGTTCATTTGCTTTGGCCAGAGATGGCATGTGATTCAATCTGGGAAAACAAGATGCAAAACAATGTGTGTTTCCAGGATCCTGGGAGAGAACTCCTGGAAGGAACGTGCACTAACCCCAAGAAGCTAATGGCGGCCGTAGGGTAGACAGACATGGAAGATGGCAGATAAGACAGAAGGTTAGAAACTGGGTATTGGGTGGTATCTTTCATACATGACACATGAGCCATTCGATTCTCTTTACTGTTTTAACTAGTTTAACTTGTGGGTTCTGTTTCTTGCAGTTCAGTAACATTTTATTATTATTTTTGAAAGATTTTATTTATTTGAGAGAAAGAGAGAGACAGTGAGTACAAATTGTGGGGAAGGATGGAGGGAGAGGGAGAAGCAGACTCCCCCCTGAGCAGGAAGCCAGACACTGGGCTTGATCGTAGGACCCCGAGATAGGACCCGAGCCTTAGGCAGACACTTAACCAAATGAGCTGCCCAGATGCCCCTATAACATTTTAAATAGGAGGGAAAAAATGGTGAAGTCTGCACATTAAAAAAGATCACTCTGCCATCAGGGTGTCAGATGGCTTATTAAGGACAAACAGGAAAGGAATTAGGGGGTTTATGAAGTTGTCTGGAAAGCATGGTGGAGTAGGGACCAAGGAAGAGGCAGTGAGGAAGTCAGAGAGGAGCAGATTCAAGACAGACATGTGCATAGGATCTATAAGGTGTTGAGAATAAATGCTTAACTAGTGGAAGGTTTAGAACCCTAGGAGCTAAGGGCAGGGTGCCATGCAGAGCTTAGGAAAAAGGGCCATCCCAAAGTACAGAGAACCTTTCAAAAGTTAAATAAAAGAAATCTGAATGGATGAGGGGATAGAAAAACCATGTAAGTTAGACCGCAGGGTCCCTGATGGGCAGGAACATGAGATAAAGATCCAGAGTAAGGCAGGAGCAAGGGTCAATATCCTGGGTCTTTCTTACATGAAAGTTACAAATCAATCATCACAAACCCCTCTTCCACTTTATGATTCATACACACAGGGCAGAAGTGGTTTTCCTTTACTACGCTCATCGGTCTCCCTCCATATAAGAACCGCAGCTCCCATCTACCGTGTGCTGATGTACGCTATCTCATTTCATCTTCCCCACCATTTCCATTTTACAGAACCAAGACAGAGACAGGTTAAGTAGCTTACACAAGGTCACGGAGCTGGTAAATGGCTTAGCCTGTCTTTGAATACACATCAGCCAGAGTCCAGAGCAGTTTAATTGTTTTTCATCCCCAAGGAAGACTTGGTCTGCCTGCACTGGGACCCTGACTCGTGGAGGCTATCAGGGTGTCCTCGTAGTTGATAACACACTAGCAATAACTCTCAGAAAGGGGTTCTACCGATTTCTGTAGCTCTTTCTAAGCAAATTTCACACAAATTATTTCTTACAGACTGTATTTGAAGCAAAGCCTTGAAAACACATTACTTTTAACACAGACCTTTTACAGCAGAAAAAAAGCGTAACAAGTCAAATATCCAGCTAACCCCAAGTAAATGAGCAAATGAAACAAGCTTCCTTTCCCAGCCAATTATGATGGTTCCTGATGGTTTGTAACATGTTACACCTTTGACTTAAAAAAATCAAGCTTGGGAATCTGATATTTGTAACCACATTGCCTTCCAACTTAGTATTATGAATGGGAAATCCACTTCGAAGTCAGATTTTCCACTCCTACATGGGTTGCTGAATAATAGCTAGTATTTACATTAGTAACATCTCTGGTTTACTAAGTGTTCATTAAATACTAAAGTGAAGGGCAACTTATTTCCTCATTATTAGTAGCTTCCAGCACAGTCAAATTTTACTTTATGTGCTTATTTTGTTCTCTAAGAACAAAGGACTATTTCTTTCAAGAGAAAGCATGTCCTTTTTGAAATTAAAGAAACTCCTTTAGATCCAATTAGAAGAGTCGCAGTCCTTTGCAACAAAAGCAGCTAAATAAGTAAACATACTAGATCAGCCAAACTTCAGGCTAAAAAAAATCTCTATTTAAGCTAATATTTAATTTAAACTATTTAAGCTAAGCCAATCGTATACTCCATAATGATTAAATGGAGAAGATTTAGACTCACATACACGTATATTCTACTCCAAACGTTAGAAAGCATCCTTAAAAATTTCCCTTACCTTGTGTAGGACTCAGTCTCTTGAATTATTACAGGAGGACAGGACAACTAATGCTCTAAAGTGTTAAGAAGCTGAATGAGAACACAGGTCCTGCATTAAGCCCGGGTCTCAGACATGAGAGCACCCTAAATGTCAGCTATTACTATGTGAGCAGGTTTCTCACATTGGACAAGGCACCCAGGGCACAAGGGAAGAGCTCCGAGAAACAGAAATGGGGGGAAGTCAAAGAAGAGGCACAGAAGACGCCTCCTCCTCTCTCTCAGTGTAGAACCCGGCCACTGTTCTGGGAACCACCTGGAAGATTCGAAGCCAATCCGGCTTCAGGGAAATCATGGACTGTTACTAATCATCAGAAAAAATGCCTATAACAGGAGATCAAACGCAAAAGCTAGATATTTAGAATTTTAATTGCCTTTAAGACAGTGCGAGTTTAGAGACCCTTCAGGGCTATAAAATTAAGGTCACTGTGGACAAGTTTTGTGATTTTTCTTTTTTCCCTGAGAAGAGTCTTAACAAAGATCTTGATAAATACGCGTATCGGCCCTGCCACTTAACTATGTTTCTTGTTACTCGGGAAAGCCTGTGACCTACAGTGAGCTTAGATAAAAAGGCAACACCACACAGCTGTGCCCCACAAGGCTTGGCAATTTTTTCAGTTCTTCCATCCATTACCCACAAATTATAGTAAATTCAAAATATTGATCTGCACACCCCCCCATGGGAAGAAAGTTACCATCGACTTTTATTGCTTATTGTTGGGTACAATTCCCTGGAATCAATAAAAGCTACAATGTTCATAAGCTTCTAAAAAGCTGGTTAATACAGTGGATATGAGACACCTCTTAGGATCAGTATAAATCTATAGGATTCTTCAATAGAACAGTGAGTGGCTAGCAAACATCTTCAATGTTCAAAAGCTTTATTTGATTTTAAAATCTTCTCATTACCCAGGAAAATGTATCTGTGACTGGGAATAAACATTAAGCAATTAGAGAGAACCCCACTTAATGGATCTTCACTTTCCTCTTTTGGTTCCCTTGCATTCCCACGCTGATGTCAATGTCCAATCCAGGGGCAATTATTAACAGTTGTGATCATTTTTTAGAAAATATAGCTTAACACCGATTTAAGTAAGCTTTCTGGACAGTAGCTTCCAGGTTCGATCAAAGAACGGCAGTTTGCCCATAAACAATATTTCAACTGCCCCTAATTCAAAGAATCAATATCCTTTTATGAACCAATTTTTAAAAATCAGGTAATAATTCACAGGTTCCATTAAAATTACAGACAGCCATAATACAAAAAGAAAAGGATTTTTTATAGAACCAGGAACCAGAATTGGATGAGACTATTTGACCAGTGATATAGAATTTATTCAGCTGAGATTAATCATTTTTATTTACTAAGGGCCCCTTAGAGTTTATCTAGCAGTCACTCTTCTGAAAGCCCATTTTAGTGTAGAAATTTACTGGCAAATCAGCTCCAGGGAGCTCTTGAAGTGCTGTATGAAGCTAATACCCACAAGCCTGCTTTCTTCTGACACTCTTCTCCATCTAAATGCAAAAGACGACACTTAAAATGTACATATAAAATGTACAAAGGTGATGGAAGATTAATGACACACATATTCAAATAATCAATAATGTGACTTAAGCCTTTAATGGTACTGAAATTTATTGTAAGGAGGTCACAGAATAAAATAAACAATTGGCTTGCGGGGGATATATCTTTTACTTAGTAAGTAATAGTTCCTATTTGCTAAAGGGCACGGTAGCTGACTTTTAAGATTATTTTCCCCAATGTGTTATTTCAAGTAACAGTACCTGGAAGATGCTGGAATCGGGAGCCCCAGGACTGACGAACACGAGTTAAGCTATCTCCCTTTTCCTACTTTGCACCTCCCCCAGCAAAACCACCAGGAAAATCGGCACTGCTCTGCCTGCCGCCACAATGCCACTCACCAGCTTTGCCCCGGTAAGTGCCAGGCCCTGTGCTCCATATTTTCTCATACACGATCTCACTGGAGACTCACTTCAGCCCCGCAATTACAGACAATATTACCACCACTTCTTCTCATGGGAAACCGAGTTTTGGAAGAGTTACACTGTGATCTGCTCCAGGTTAGAGGACTCAGGCAAAGGACAGCAGAGCAAAGACAAAAGTGGGGTGAGGGACCCTGTTTCCATACTGTACCAGCCATGGGTGTTCATCAGGCAAACATTTTTATGGGAGAAATAATAAATCTTTATTTATTTAAACTGCTCTTAGTTTTCTGTTATTTGCAGCTAAACATATTCCTGATAAGTGTCCAAAAACAGTTCATACCGAACTTTTCAAGTCACTTTTGGAGCAGAGTATCTAAAGGCACACTAAGCATCAAGACCCTGGGTGGGGCGCCTGGGTGGCTCAGTGGGTTAAAGCCTCTGCCTTCAGCTCAGGTCATGATCCCAGAGTCCTGGGATCGAATCCCATATCGGGCTCTCTGCTCAGCAGGGAGCCAGCTTCCTCCCCTCTCTCTCTCTCTCTGCCTGCCTCTCTGCCTACTTGTGATCTCTGTCAAATAAATAAATAAAATCTTAAAAAAGAAAAGATGACCCTGGCACCACCGATTATGAGCATTAGAAGGGCTGATGTTCGGTACTCAAAGAAAATGACCCATGTTCCTGAAATTAAGATTAGATTCTATGAGAAACAAAACTTTGACAACATTGGTTACAGACCGTCGATGTGGTTCCTTTTTTCAAAACAGATTTGAGAGGGTTGCACAGTGTGTGCTAATGACTTTGAAGTTAACTAAAGAGATTCCAAATTTAATGGCATCACATTTGTGACAGTTAATTAGCAGAAAATATTACAGTGCAGTGAAGTTTTTGCCTTTTTTTTTTAAAGCATCAAAAGCAATAAAAGGTTTTGGGTTTTTAATTGCTTCTTCCCAAAGACTGAATTATGTTCTAATGCAAAGATAGAATGAATCCTTCTCTCAAAGTCAAAAGATCCCTTGTGATGTTTTTGTATCTCAAGGACTACAAAATAAGTGGATGTTTAAATTTGAGACCTAAGAAAGTTTTCATAAGGTGGCCTTCTCATTTTTGCTGACTGAAAAAATAAAGCAATTTTCTTTTTTTTTTTTTTTTTAAGATTTATTTATTTATTTGACAGAGAGAGATTACAAGTAGGCAGAGAGGCAGGCAGAGAGAGAGAGGAGGAAGCGGGCTCCCTGCTGAGCAGAGAGCCCGATGCGGGACTCGATCCCAAGACCCTGAGATCATGACCTGAGCCGAAGGCAGCGGCTTAACCCACTGAGCCACCCAGGCGCCCAGCAATTTTCAAGTAGTAAGATTTTTCCTTTATAATATGTGAATGTCGCCATTTATAATTCGGGGTGAATGGAAGTGGTTTCCACTTTGGTTTTTATTATACTAATTGGGTTCTTCCTTTGAAAAATCAGAAGCATAATAGATCTTACTGTACTGATATACTTACTATATCACACGGAAGCTCTGTGTCCTCATGATGGATTAGACTGGATTACCTTGGAAACCTGAAACTGACGGTTAATTTTGGACTCACTGTCTTTTGAATGAAAGCAAGCAACAATAACAGTAAAAGCTGAGAAAACATGCATAGGATATTGAAACAGTTGCATGCTTATCTCATTGAAACCACAGTAATTTAAAAAAAAAAAAAAAACTGACGATACCAAACAATATTATGAACAAAGACAGGGAATCAACTTTAGATCCTTAAAGAATACAAAGTCACACTTGAACTATCTTTCAAAGCCACACTATCTAGACAAGCTGATGAATTCACACTAATGCTTTTAAAGGGTTTTATCACTTTTAAAAGCTATTCAAAAAAAAAAAAAAAAGAAAGAAAGAAAGAAAGAAAAGAAAAAGTAAACTTAGGGTGCCTGGGTGGCTCAGTGGGCTAAGCAACTGCCTGCGGCTCAGGTTATGATCTCAGGGTCCTGTGTCAAGCCTGGCATCAGGCACTCTGCTCAGCAGGGAGCCTGCTTCCCCCTCTCCCTCTGCCTGCCTCTCTGCCTGCTTGTGCTCTCCCACTCTCTCTCTCTCTCTCTCTCTCTCTGTCAAATAAATAAATAAATAAATAAATCTTTTAAAAAAAAAGAAAGAAAAAGTAAACTTAATTACACTAAATTTAATAATTTATCAAAAAAATAGTACCTAAGTAAAACAGACTGTTAAAGAATTAGATATTTTTTTATCCAGATGTAATTAACATAGAACTTTGCTTAAATTTAAGGTGTGCAACATATTGATTTGATACATTATGTTCAGTATGGTTGCTCCATTCTACTATGTCCCATAATTATTAATTCTTCTAGTGGTAGGAGCAATTAAGAGTTTTTTTTTTTTTAAAGATTTTATTTATTTGACAGAGATAACAAGTAGGCTGAGAGGCAGGCAGAGTGGGGAGGGGGAAGCAGGCTCCCCACTGAGCAGAGAGCAGAGAGCCCAGAGCCAAGAGTCCAATGTGGGGCTCGATCCCAGGACCCTGAGATCATGACCTGAGCCCAAGGCAGAGGCTTTAACCCACTGAGCCACTCAGGCAACCTGGTAGGAACAAGTAAGATCTGGTCTTTTTAGCAAGTTCCCTGTGGACATACAGTTTTATGGTCTACAAGCACTGAACTATATATAAGATGCCCAGGATTTATTTATCTACTAGTTTCAGGTATGGACTCTTGAACCACATCTCTTCACACTCCCAGCCCTGGTAACCACCATGCTTCTGTTTCTTTGAGTTTGGGTTTTCATAGATTTCACACAGAAGAGATTATATGTCTCTTTTAAAGAAAGAATGTAAATACAAAAATCTTCTGTGCTAAATATTACACACTAATTGAATAAAGCTGGTTACCCACACATGCCTAGGTCCACCAGTATGAATGTGTTTAAGTGGCAGAGCCTCAGAGAGGCAGCCAGGCAAGGTGGCTCAGAATACTTGGCTTAGGAGGGGCGTCTGGGCGACTCAGTGGGTTAAGCGTCCACCTCTTGATTTCAGCTCAGGTCATGATCTCAGGGTCCTGGGATCGAGCTTCGCATTGAGCCCCTTATTGTACCAGGCTCCCAGCTCTGTGGAGAGGCTGCTTGTCTCCCTCTCCCTTTGCTCCATGCCCAGCGCTCTCTGTCTCAAATAAATAAATCTGAAAGAAAGAAAGAGAGAGAGGGAGAGAAAGGAAAGAAGAAAGAAAGAAAGTAAACTTGTTTAGGAGTATGGCCTTGGGCAAAGTATTTAACTTCTCTGTGGCTCTCTTCTCTCACTGGAAATTATAGGTAATAATAGGTGGTCTTATTGTGAGGATTCAATGAAATAATACACATAAAGTACCTAGGAAAGTGATTGGCATACATCGAGAATGCTAATATTAGGTTATTATTCTATTTTAAATATTCATGTGCAAATCTGACATTGCAACCTTAAGGTTTTGCAATTTAAAAGTATAAAGTGTTCATCTACATAATAGGTAGTTATGCTGATGTATCTTCTGTGCACCAAAGGACAGATGAAAACCAGTAATAAATTTAAATATTCTCTAAGCCTGCTTAAATAAAAGCTTAAAGAATCTATCTTTGCATTTCTTATTGATACTCTCAGGTGCTTCCAGATGAGCTCTGCTCCTTTAAAACGAAACCAAAACAGATTACCTCACAGTTGTAAATGCTCTTTGTCAAGTATGAAGTCCATCTCAATGGAAACCAAACTTCCTAAAAAAGCCAGATTCCATTTTTATCCCCCCACATGCTAAACAAGTCAGCATATGTTCCAAGCGTTCTATTGTGCATATCTTAAGCAGACCTTTTTTAGCATGTGTGGGTTTCATTAAATCACAAGTGAGAAGGTATTTCTTGCTCTGACCAGGAATAAGGCTGGATTTGTTGTCTACTCTGCATTCTGTATTTTTCTTAGTCTACCTTTCATCAATAAATAACAGTGTTGCTTTAACTAGAAAGTGTGGAAAATTCTGATTGAATTTTCCACTTCAAAGTACACAAAATCATTTCATCTAACATGCTGTGTTGGAAAATCTATGCTCCATTCTGACCTCCTGTTGCAGTCTATTTCAAGTGTTGGTGATGCACCGTGTCACACCGCATGGCTGGTGAAGGACAGTAAACATATTGACTGAGAAATGTTTTGAAAAACCCCTATTCCACATAGATCCCAGCTACTGTCAAAAATCACAAAAATGTTTGCATTCTGTCTGTGCAAGAGCATGACCAAGCTCTAGGAGAAATTCCCACAATAAATAAAAGAAGCTACTTGCATAACTCTCCATCTAAACAAGATGATGCTGGGCTTGGGATGAAGGGGAGGGGGGGTTGGGGCCAAGGTTTGGCCCAAATAATATGCTCAGAGGTGTCTAAGAGAAGACGTTATTAACAGTGCCCTTCCTTTAACCTATTTGCAAGGTTAAAATAAAATTTAGCAGAAGAGATTACCACCACTACTGAGAAGGCACAACTCAGCCGGCAGGCAAGGAACACACCGAAGGAAAGGTAATATATTGATTGACCTTTCCTTCCAATTGCAGTCCAGGCAGCTAGCTGTCTTTTTTCATTTGGAGGGATATGACAGCTGACCTAGCTTATTTTCTTGGACTAGCAAACTAGGGCAGTCCTTGGACAAGTTAGGCAGCCAAGACCAGAATACCCTACAATGACATAGCAATACAACACTAACACTGTTGTAAGTGGGAAGCCCTAAACAATAACACTGTCATCAGGTAGCCTTCTGGGTTAGAGTTCTGCTTTCCTCCAAAAATGAAAGCTTCCTTATCAGGAAGCAGCGGTGAGGAGGGTTTCCAGGTTACAGGATGGCAGTCATATGAATTATTCACAGTCTTTGGAATAAAGAGCAAGAGGGTCCCCATAACTTCACATTTCCCAGTGAATGTGCTTAATGGGTTTCTGGACGATAGGCTCTGTATTCACTTAAGCTGGAGAAGCACATCATTAAATACAGGGCAGAGCGTTTACTTGTTGCAAGATTTTTGCCATTACTAGCATTTTACCTAACCAGAGCAAGGGGTATGGTCAACAGTGCTCTGCAAAATAATGGGTTCACAGAACACTTTGAGAGGGGAGCTCCACTTAAGGCATGCACATGGAACATGCTTTGAGAAATGCAGGCTTAACAGAGCCCTCTTTTTAGTACAACGTTAGGACGGCCATAGGAAAAGCAGAGACCAAATTACTGTCATGTAATATGCCAGTCACTACAGTCAGGATCTTTGAATTTCACAGTTTTGTATCGCAGTATGACGAACCCTCGAGGTGACTTATGCTGTAATTCAATCAAGTGTCCCCTACTACACCTGGCAAGACTGTACAACTAATCCAAGAGGAGACTGCAAACAAGAGCTACACAAATACTGGTGCATCACAGTGATCAGATCTCTAAGGAATGAAACGCAAAGAATAAGAGCACTACTATTCCATAGGCCTAGAGTGCATGTGCCAGACAAACACAGTAAATAAAAACCATTACTACATCCATGTGTTTATAACAGCAATGGAATAACAGAGCTGGGCCCCTATTTATCAATAGGCAAGACTTCTCTTTGTTCTCTTTGCACTACTGGCCCATTTCCTGATCTCCCTGAACAAATTTCCTATTTCTGAGACTTGGACTTCCACTGTGAATGTAGACAATCATAAGGGACCATTACTTTCAACAACGTGAATGAAGATATGAAGAAAAACGAAAAATGAAAAGTGGAGATTTCGTTGTATTCTCCCTGTCCCGCCATTCTATCATGATTGAGAGCTAGCTGTGGGCCTCCTGCTTCAAGAGTTTATCACTTTTTGGAATTTGCTTTTCTTTTTAGGTTTACTTGTGCCCTTAGCTTTTTAAATTATTTTTTGTTAAGCTACAGCATTGTAGCTTGTTTTGAATGTTAAAGTAACAGCAACATTGTCATTTTCTATATTCTTGTCATTATCTATATTCCCAAGTAGAAAAGGAAGACTGAGAAATAGGAGATTTTACTTCTTTGAGTCCCTAATTTTGAAGAGGTCAAACTTTATGAATAAGTCAGTAGAAAGTGAGGTAAATAATTAGGTCTGGAAAAAGCGTGTCTCTTCAATGTCACACCACTTGATCAACGGTGCTGAGTCATTCTGCTCTCCACTAGAGCTGGGTCTGGCCATGGCTGCGACCCATAGATAAGAAGAGAAACAGGCAGTGCACACAGATACACAGATAACCAAGATCTGGGTGTTATCAGACCAAGACTCAAAAAGAACTATGCTAGAGGATAGAGTGGTAAACATGCGTGACAACATGAACATGTAGGAAACATAGGAAATTTCTGTATAGAGGTAAAAACTGCAGTAATAATGAAGAACAAAAGGGGAGACTGAGACTGAAAGATGGGACACCAGAATGAAATGGACTTACCAGCTGACTGGGCAAAACAAAGTTAAGTTTAAGGAGAAGCAAAGCAAAACAAAAACCAAAGGCCAAGAGGAGTATCTAAGATCCACGTGACAATATAAAACAGCTTACATCGGTATACATGGAGTCTTAGAAGGAGAAGAGAGAAAATGAGGTAGAAGATACATTTCTTTGAAAAGATACAGACCTAGGACTTTCAAATAAAAAAAAAAAATGATGGAAGGCATCCATCCACATATCCAAGAGGTTCAGTGAATCCTAAGCAGAAAAAATACAAAGAAAGTCATCTTGGGCACATCAAAGTTAAATCTCTTTTTCAGGCAGTAAGTAGGTAAATGTGTGTGTGGGAATGGCAAGGGAATGCCCCCCCCCAATTAATATAGAAATGTTAAGAGAGGCAACAGAGTTTGCTAGATAAGCAATCCAGCTACCAAAATGATATTCTGGTCCGTGAGCATTAGCCAGCGAATGTGTCTGAGCTGTTGAGAACACTCTTCCCAAGTATTAAGAAACACACTCCTTCCAAAACCTTATCAGGATCCACAGAATCTCCAGGGTCAAGGTAAGAGTAGCCTGGCTAAATGTCTACATTACTTTTTCAGAGTTGCTATTTAAGTTTCGATCTGTTTTTCCTTTTGCCTGAGGGCTGGGGGATAGAGAGGCAGAGAGGACACAGAAATCCTTGAAGGTAAGGGGATGATTTCAGTAATTCCTCATAAATCTAGAGCCAAATTGGATACCCTGTACTTAACCCATTTTGTAATCTTTTCACCTCTAAATTAAAAGGATTTCCTACACCTGTCCTCCAAATAAATTGCTAATCTTATTTTGGCCAATTACCTGTTATACACATCTTTGGTGAGCACAACTCTGAATAGTCTGAGAAAAGCCCACAAATGTAATTCAGGACTTTTTTAAAGCCCTTGGCTGGTGGGGGGAGGGGGGATGGTTGGGGAACCCACCTAAGGACAAAAGAGGCTGAGCTACAACCAATCAAGGCACCTATGCATGCTTAACCTTTGCCAGCTGGAAAAAAATGGAGAAAGATCACGATCTAAGAATTTGTTTGAGAAGAGGGATGGGCCAAACTAAATACTTTTTCCTCCTTCATGTTTTCTGTCACAACATGCAAGCAGACTTGAAGTAGAAATTCTAGCAACTGAAATTCTGAAAGCCACAATGACTGTGATCTTTATAGGCTTGTTCTTTTTACCTGTGTTTTGAAGCTCAATCCCATCATTTTCTTAAAAATCAGAGGAAAATAAAACCAAATACCATTTACTGGATAATAAATCAGATGTTGGAATGCAGTACGAGGAAAGACATAAAACTTCGACAAAAAAAATAGAAATTTAAAACATTCTGAAAACTGCAACAAGAGGAGCCTCTGGGGTGTTGCTAATGCTGGGTTTTTTGTGTGTTTTGCAAGGAGGGGGCTGTTACGTGCGTATACTCAGTGCGTAAAAGTTCACAGACAACCGCACATTTTGGTTTTGTGTTATTCTTACAGAAGAAGAATCAGTGTCTAAGATCTGTGGGATAATATCAAGCTTAAAATACATTTATATCTTAGTAAAAATATGTTTTTAGAAGACTAGGTAGGAATTCTTCAAAAGGCAGCAGGCTGTAATCACCTTCAAATCCAGGCACTAAATCCCAGTGCCTAACTACAAAATGGATAGTAAGCATATGCTACTGGAACTGAATTCCAACAGACACGTTTCAGCACTGTAATTCTGAATGCTTTAGTACCGGATTTATATAACACTTCATAGAGAAGTAGTAATGGGAATCCACTTCCCTTGGAATTCTTGAATGTATCTAAGTAGAGAGATGTTAGCCTTAAAAAAAAAAAAAAAATGGGGAGACTTTTGCTGATTTTTTGATTGAATTGTTAGGAGTGTGGAATTCTGTAAAAGCCAGAATACTTATAAATTAGGATAAACACACTTAGGAATCATAGGAGAATAAACATTTTACAGACAGCTTTGCAGCCATACAGAGATTCAAAGCAGTGGTGTTATCAGGTGGAAGAGAGTGGTATGGAGGCCAAAGACTGTATCCCACGCTTGAGGAAAAAACAACATCACCTTAAGGATAGTGGCTGCCTACCTTGTGACCTGAGAAATACTGACTGGTACAGGCCATCCCCTAGGAAAGAGGCACAGTCCCCCTTTATAAAGATGGTGGTGGCAAGGCAGATACCATGGAGGCTATGCACAGGGAGTAACTGCGTGTGAGTCCTGGCTTCACCTTGTACTAGCTCTGTGACCTTGGACAAGTTCGGTAACCTCTCTGTGCCGTCCTGCCAAAGGCAGTGAACAGTTCTGCACAGATTGCCAGGCGGAAGATCACTGTATAAGCATGGTCCCAAAATTCAACATGAGATTCTACGTGGCCATGAAAAAAGGGGGATTAATCATTTGTCCCGTGGGAAAACATTACTTCTTTGAGTGTGATGTTTACTGTCATGGCTGTGCTCTGTCAACTGGTACCTGGAGTCCACAGAGTTGAGAATGACCACCAAAGAGTTAAAAAACAAGGAGGGGAGAGATGAAAATACCATTGATCCTCCCATTGGAGGGTCTTCCTTATGATCCAAACCCTAACAGCCTTTACCTATCTATTTATGTCTAACTGACGTCTGCTGCCCAGTCTGTTATATGCTGTAACAGCGCGGGGTTGCCTGAAATTCACTGAGACTTCCCTGCTTTCCTTCATGAGTTGTCTACAGCCCTCAACCCATTTTAACATAAGTCACTAGCTGTGGTAAAATCAATGGAAGGTAGGTTTTGTTTTGTTTTCCCTATCTTTAGAAACACCCATAAGATGTAGCAACTTTTTGGAATGTTTTATATTTCCATTGTTTGGGCTTTTAAAGGCTTATAGGTTTCGCGGTGTCGTTTTTCAGCATTGTAAACTTAGTGCCCAGTAAAAATGACAGAAGTTTTTGTGTGGCAGATTTGCCCATCCCCTTCTGTATCTTGTTCTGCGAGCTGGCTGCACAGGATTGTTCAGTCTGTGGAGATTCACCCTGCTGTACACTTCTGAATAGATATTTCACGTAAAAAGTACTATATACATGCACACCCCAAGCACACACTATTAAAAAACAACAACAGCAACAACACACTTAATCCACAAATTTGCAAGTGCCCAACATGTGCTGAGGGCACCGTGTATGGGAAAGTGTCTACTCGTCCCTCAGCATTTCAGCTGTGTCCCTCACGAGACAGCCAGACTGCATGCTACAGAACAGGGACTCCAAGCCAGGCTGACTGTGTTTGAATACTGGCTTCTGTGTCACCAGCTACGCAATCTTGTGCAGGAGATTTAACTCCATCATGCGTCAGTTTCCTCGCCTGCTCATGGTACCACCACCCTCCTCGGGCTGCTGAGAGGAAAGAAGTCGGTTCGGTGTGCAAAGCACGGGGAACCACGCTGGCACATGCCTGGCTGCGTGTTCGCTCTTCCATGATCTGTAGCCGCGATACTCCCCTCACACGAGGCTGCTCCCACTTCTGCAGCATGAAGCCTCCCTCATAGCCTATCTCCTGGCCTATCTAATTTTGCTTGGGGAGATTCAAGTGCAGAGCATGGGACAGAGGTAATCATATTGCTTGGCCTGGAGCATATGCTTGTTACCCATCAGCTTACTTACTTACAATGCTTTCTACTTCGGTGCCCCCTCTCCCCACTTCTCTTTCCCTGACTCCAAGTTACCCTCCTAATGCCCCAAATGGATATTCCGCTATTTGCATCAGCTCCTGGAAAATGTCAATTATATAGTGTGCATCTATTTTTTTTTCTTAAGACTCCATGCCCAGTGTGGAATCCAACATGGGGCTTGAACTCACGACCCCACGATCAAGAAGACCCGGACTGAGATCAAGAGTCGGACACTTAACTGATAGAGACCCCCAGGCTCCCCTGGTGTGCATGTACTTTTAACTGATGACAGAAGTGTGGTACAACAGAACTGAATTTCTAAACTTGTCTTCACACAGTGACATGTTTTCAGCTCTGTCCTCATTGCTGCACATCTCTGGGCTGCTGCTTCTACCTGCTGGAAGTTTCGGGAAGGCATCCACCCTATTTTCCCAGCCATTCTCTCAACTGTCTACACTCACAATACCCCTGAACTTTCTGGAGCGACAACAGTGCTGCAAGAGGCATCTGTGCACGCGTCCTTGGCAGAGGCCACTTTTTCCAGATGGAGATGTCAGGGTCACAGGGCAGACCATGCCCAGTTTAACTCAGAGCTGCCAGTTTACTCCCCCAAACAGCCTTATCACTCTGTGGAATGGCTGTACCAGACATTTTAGTCCAACAACCTTCTTAATGAAGGAGACAGTGTTATTCCCCCAGTGTACTGCTGAGGAAAGAGGAGACTTGTCAGTCTCATAGCTAGTACACGTCTGCCCGATCCCAAAGTCTCTGTGCATCCCCCCTCATGGACGGTCACACCAAGGGCAAACCTTCCACATCGCCCTCATGTCACACTCCCCCCATCCCCATACGGCAGACAGCTTTCCTATGTGCATTACGGAGTCCTGACCTCTGCATTCATGCTGTTTACAATGTCCTGTTCCTCCTTCAAGAACCAGATGAAAACTCATGAGCTCTAGGAAATCTTTTCTGACTGCCGCTCACAGATTTCCCTCAGTTCAAAATCGATACCCAGTACCGTACTGATACTGTTAACCATGCAATATGCAATTTGCTATTGTCTTTGGTTTATTTGTGTGCTAATTTTATTACATTCTTGAACATAAGCACCCAGTCCTGCAAGTTCTATTCCTCGGAGCCTAACTGCCGAGTGCACTCATAAGTAGAACAGAGTTTAAACAATGCAGACATTTTACCTCAAAAAAATCATCTAGTCCTAACCCCGTATTTTACAAAATAAGAGGAAAATTCTAGTTGAATAATTATTAACTAGTAACCTTGATAACACTAACTGTAATTTAAAGGATAGCTCCAATTTATTCCTTAACTGGCTGTGTGGGAAAAACTTTTCATCCATTATCTCATTTACTCATCAGAACAAGCTAGTAAGATGGATATTATTTTGTCCCCCCCACCCTTGGATGAGTTAAATGACTGGCCCAAGTCATAGCTAGTAAGTTTCAGATATGGATTCGTGTCCCTTTTAACTGGGGCCAAAGGTAATTTGTGGATGGCTGATGTCAAAACTAATGAACGAAAACTATAAACAGCCTCAAAAATTTCTTTCTTTTTTTTTTTAATATTTTATTTATTTATTGGACAGAGATCACAAGTAGGCAGAGAGGCAGGCAGAGAGAGAGAGGAAGAAGCAAGCTCCCCGCAGGGCAGAGAGCCCAATGTGGGGACTGATCCCAGGACCCTGGGATCATGACCTGAGCCAAAGGCAGATGCTTTAACCCGCTGAGCCACCCGGGCGCCCCAGCTTCAAAAGTTTCTGATAGAAATCTACCACCTCCAAAAGCCTTGGTTAATTTTTTTTTTAAACATAATACAACACTTTACGTGACTAAAATACTCTAAGAAATTATAGCAACTGGTCTTCCCAATTCCTTCCCCCTCTTCCAATATCCTTAAATAGAGTAACAAGTACTACAACCCCCAAAAAAGAAATTATTCTTTAACACTTGACATTCCTGGGACTAGGAAGGTGTTAATTACCATCCGGAAACTCAATGCATAATAAAGCTCAAAATTGTAGACATTTTTAAAACCAAACCCCTTAGTGCTCAAAAACCAACCTAGATTCTTCTACTATTACAGACAGGAGCGCAATGCCTTGGTTTCCACTGCCATCATTCCACCTCATCTCTGCAACCGAGAACACTGGTCATCATAGCTTCTTGTCCTCTCTGAGCAGTGGGTTTCTAAGGTCTCAAAGACATTTACTCTTCAGATAGGTAAAAAAATGAAAAAAAGGGATCAATCCTAAAATGTTTACGGTCATGAGAAGAGAAGACCATCTGCTCTGAGAGAGCTCTGGGCTCATTTTCCCGGCAGGGGAGCCCAGTTTTGATAAACCTTATTCTCATTAGAAAAGGTAGAAAAATAGCTGGGAATTACTAGAAAGGATTTTCAGGCCCTGGAGCTGACTAAAACAATGTAGTTTGGAATTATATTTGGGTTTCTGGTAGTTGGATAGTCAGTGCAAGCAGGACATTTGGTTTGTTTTTAAAGGAAGAGAGAATGTTACAATACCTTCTGGTTTTGAAATTTATTAGATGCTGTGCCTCCCACTATTTACTCTCACATGCTCAAATTTTAAGTACAGTCTTTATGAACCTATTTATTCTGGATCAGCAAAGCTTCTGATGGAAAATGACAGCTCATCTAGAATAAATCTTCATCATCCTTTTGTGGGGAAATGCCGGAGGATTTGAAAAGTAATCCTCTGTACTCTCCTGTGTTCTTTCCTTGTGTACCTCTCGTCTCCCCACATCGTGTCCCTGATGCTTCCATAGCAAATTGATTTTTATTTAACAGAGGCCTTTACCAGCTCCACAAATAACTGCTCTGCGGTCTTTGAACTATTATTCCTATTGCTCATTTTGCTTCATTCTTTGTTCATTTACTGTGTTCCAGCATTCATACTGGGGGACAGACAGGTGAGCATATTCTCAAAGTGAAAGCCTAGTTAGAAATTCCCAGTGGACAAGCTTAGCCAATCAGAGGCACATTACTTACCTTTGATTTCTTCCTAACCCTTTATACTTATTCAAATAAAAGAGATTTAAAAGCTTGTTTTCCTATACTTAAAGCACAAAAGGCTTTCTAAGACTAAAGGAAAAAAAAAGAATCCAGGTTACAGAAAAAAAAAGCCAACTCCTTGAGCAGACAATGAGCCCCTTATGTCTGGTCCATATTTTCCCCATAGCTTTAATGTAATTCTGTTCTAAAAATTAACTTCCACTGAAGACAGTGATAGAAGACTGTCTAATAATAATGCTTTGCAAGTAATGAGGAATGATGTCATTGGTGGAGGGATTTTAGGATTGAGAAATGCCATTCAAAAATCTCAGACTAAATGGCAAAGTGATGTTATAAATAGCCTTGAGGGAAAAGAAAAATAATGGCTTAATTTGATTAAGAGAACATTTCATATATTCTCATTTAAATAGATGAGAAAATCTAGAGCCACGAAGGCTCTGTGTTAAGTGGCTACCAAGAGCTGGTTGATGGCAAAGCTCACTGTACAACCCAGTCCAGTTTATTCTTCCATCACTCCATATTGCTACGGGGAAACTAAACATCTCTACCTGATCACGCTTCTTTTGAGATTACACAACACTGACTCAGAACAAAATCAATGCCCTCAGAAGATCTGGCAGCTGGTTTACCATAAATTGTTTCTGACCCCCACAACACGGGCACCTATAATTTGCAAGAGTTCTTTACTACAGCGCGGGTTATTGAATTGAAAATGATACAGTGCAGATTCTAAAGCAACGTGCTTCTAATGAAAGGTCACCGGCTACACAGATGCACATTTCCATTTGCTATTTATTGTCCAAGTAACATATCCACACAGCTAACAGTGGCTTCCCCTATCACTCCGCAATGTTAGAAAAGATATTTAGGCCCTTCTAAAAATTTCTAGTACTGCAGTGTTTTGGGAAGAAAAGGAGCAGAACTTTCAAACCTGCTTGGTAACAGGGCTGAACCTATTCACATGCACATTAAAGCACCAGATAACTTCTCTACAGGAGCTTAATGACTTAAAGTCTTTCGAAAACAAAACAAAACAAAACAAAACAAAAAACAAAATATGATCCTTGCTCAAAACAAAACAAAAAGACCCTCACTACCATTAAAAGAAAATCTGCTAACTCACAGTGTAATTTACACTGCATGGCAAGGCAAGGTACTTCTGAAAATGCCAAGGAAGAATGAAATGAATACATGAAAAACAAAGAGGAACCAAAGCATATGCTAAGTGGAGTCCTTAGAACATCACTGACCAGGAAGTCTGGGCTGTGCACAGCGTGATGCTTCAGTGCCTCCTTAGTTAAATCTCTTCGGTCTGGCCCAAGAAAGACCCCGTCTACATGGATCTATGTTCTACTCCAGCAAAATTCACATCTTACATGATGCAACCATCCAGCTTCTTCAAAGCTGGCTTATTCCTACCCCTCACACACAAGAAGACTTCCATGACTTCATCACAAGAATTATAAGCCTAAAATGAATTGTCTGGAGGAGCTAGGGGTTATGACATCTGGAGTCCACTTCCGAATATTCACCATGGGCAATGTAATTTTAGGTATGAGTTAAAATCATCCCCTATACACAGTCAGTGGCCCTGACCACAATTTACTCCCCTCAGAGTGGTCAGCTAGGCTTAGATAAGAGGTATCACCATTTTAGTCAACACTGGAGAGTTTACCAAACGGCATCATGTAAGAGAGTTTTCTTTTCTTTTTTTTTTTTTTTTAAGATTTATTTATTTATTTATTTGACAGAGAGAGAGAGAGAGAGAGAGAGATCACAAGTAGGCAGAGAGGCAGGCAGAGAGAGAGGAAGGGAAGTAGGCTCCCTGCTGAGCAGAGCACCCGATGTGGGACTCGATCCCAGGACCCTGAGATCATGACCTGAGCCGAAGGCAGTGGCTTAACCCACTGAGCCACCCAGGCGCCCCATGTAAGAGGTTTTCATTGCTGAACTCAAAATCAGTGGCTTCCTGATGGCCATAATGGATGGTACACACAGGCTGTCACTATTGAAACTCATGATATTCAAGGTAAGTGGGCAAAATCCATCTAGAATGAAGAAATCCATTCTTTATCCTTGCACGGGCAGGGCTTACAAATGTAGGGAAGCCTATAACGCACCCGCACGACTGACACAGGAGGACCAAATGCACAATGGCCTCCTGTCCAAGAGGTGACTTAGAGGAGCTCTGTTGCTTGATGCCCACTACAGAGGTGAGAGAATCCTGCCTGCCAGAAGTTGTCAGGTCATTGACCTTGAGTGGAACTTTTCCAAAAAGATCCAGCTGGAGCCGTTAAAGGGCCAGAGAGCAGGGATTTCACTGGGTTTAGAGGACAGGCGGCTGCAGGAATGCTTTGTGCCTATCTGTTCACACGTGTGTGTTCAGTGAAAGTCCATGTACAGCAGCACAGCCCGTGACTAACTTGAGGTGTGTGGGATTAGCAAGCCTTTACCCAAACCTTCACCCACTCTTTGGTGGCTACTGCTATCTATCAAACCTGAGAACTGAGCATGACCCAACGCTTCTTGGCCTTTTGACTATGACCAAGTGAAGAACTGAGCATGACTGTACTGGCCTAGGACTGTTCTCAACACATACATAACACATGGCTGCAGCCCTGGAGCCCGCCCTCACCACGCTGTAAGGTGTCAGGAGTTGTACAAGTCAGAACACAGTCGTTATTATGACTGTAAAATATCTAAATGTGGAGTTAAATACATTACATTGAAATCAACGATAAAAGAGGCTCAAAACTGACTCACTTCCTAATGAGGCTGTTCTGTTTCACTACAGCTGATGTCAGTTTCAGCGGTACGGTAGACGAACCACGCAACAGTGCTCTCCGAAGCATCTCTTTCCCGCTGTGAGGTCAGTTGTATCACAGTGGGTCTTGCAATTGGCTGCGGAGGGAATAGCCCCAGAAACTGGCAAACGCTGCCGATCAGGGTTCTGATTTTCTCAGGGCTGGTTGTTAAACCAGAACTCCTCTGGTACGGATGGCCTTGAATTCCTAGAGCAGACTTTGCTTCCTCCGAGACCTTCAATTACACCAGCATATATAAAAACCCACAACCTCCTTTTGCACAGAGGAACCATACCACCATGCACACGTGCCGCCTGGGGCGACAGGACACACTCACTTTTGAAGCAGCTGGGTCCACTAGTCTCTGCCGATGTCGGGCTGAGTTGAAATGGCTCTTCGGAGGCTGCCCTTCCTGACAGTGAATGGAAGATGGGGTGTGAACAAGAGACGGGAAGGGGAGAAGGTGGGGCATGGGATGATGGGAAATGGTCAGAAAAGGGAGAGGGACAGCGTTTAACGGCACTGTACTTGATTCTTTCAGCTGATACCCAACAATAAAAACACGACGTTTTCCCCCACAGAAGCACATGCCACATTCAAGTCCTACGTTCTTTTGTTAAAAATGGCCTTATATACACATGCAAGTAATAAGGTTATGAACACAGCCCAGCATCCAGACATTTCCCATCAAACCTTCATTCTTCCCTTATCTGACACTGTCTCTCATTATATTTTAAGGATACTAAGGAGAACTGGAACCCGGTTTCCCTGAACATGAAGTCGATCTTCCTGGAACAGCAAAAGGTATTAAAGGAGCACTCTTAAGAGTCAGACTTGGCACCCATGATTCACCAAAATGACACAGGAATCATAGTCTTCCTCAAAAACATGTAACATCTCCCATCTCTCTGCATCATCCTGGCAGAATTCCTGGTGCCTGGCAGCCACCAAAATTTCTGTCCCTGAATGCACTTAACATTTTACTGGCCCCAATAGAGACCAAACATTAAATTAATCATTTGATCTATGTAGAAGGGTGGTCTCTCCTTTGACCAGTCTTATTAACTCTCCTGTATATATAGAGGACACACGGATCCCACAGAAAGACTTAGCACTTCCCCATTGTTTATTCCATGCCAAACATTTACACCAAATAAAAATTCCAAGAAATTATCTTTTAAAGGGCAAATTTAGAATAGGGGTCCACATAAATTGTACAGCGTTTCGCTTCTCCATTCTCTCAAGAATTTAAGAAGCAAACATGATTGATCCACTGTGAGCATCAACTTCAGTGATGGGGAGATGAAAGCAACAGAGAGAAGGTCTCAAAAAATCCCTGGTTCCAGTGAGAGACACAGGGAGCAGAAGTGTTAGTGTCCGCTCAGCTCTGTTCACAGAGCATAGCACAAGGCCTTCTACTTAAGTGAGAATGCAGTGTCTCTATTATAATACTTCGGAATTCTTTTTCTTCTAGGAATAACAGCCCTATTACTTTTAACATGTGGATCAATCACATCCACTTGAAATGCCCACAACTACTACTTCAGTGTCCAAAGTATAATGCTTACCTTTCAAAAAGGAAATGTCATTAAGTAGCAGACCGCAAGTCAGAATTATGTTTTTCCTAGTAACTGCTCTGCCAACATGCATTCTTTCCCTACTCTCTTCTGAAAGAATCCAAGGAAATAGTTTTAAATCTCAGCTGACCTAGAAAATGTACCAGAGTTTTAACAGTAAAAAATGATGCTCAATAATGCATTGAATATTTGACAAAACAAAAACAAAAAACTGAGTATGACTTCTCACTCAAAACAATCAATAGTTTTGCAGGAGAAATAGCTTTATGATTTTTTTAAAGAAGATTTTACTTATTATGAGAGCGAGCTAGAGAGAAAGGGGGAAAGAGCATAGGGTGGGGTCAGAGGGAAAGGAAGAAGCAGGCTCCCCTTTGAGCAGAGAGCCTTACCACACAGGACCCAATCCTAGGACACTGGGACCATGACCTGAGCCGAAGGCACAAGCTTAACAGACTGAGCCACCCAGGTACCCCTACTCTTTGTTTTTTAAGTCATGAGATTATTTATTTAGCTGGCTTTGAAAAGTCTCCTTTAAATTTAATGGCTTATAAAAAAGTGGTTTTAAGGTTTTTTTCTTCCTAAAAAAAAGTCATTTGATAGAAACAAATAAATAGCCTCATTAATATATCTGGAGATCTATCTGCCCTTATTAACCTCCCTGTGAAATGATTACAACTGATTTAAGAGTTCCAATGCACAGTGCCAGGCTTCCACTTATGAGGAAAAAAATTAATCCTGGCGTTAAATATACAATTACAGTCAATGTGCAAATTAACTAAATCCTAGGCCTGCGGTTTATTGCTCTTCTCACTGCAAGGTGAAAATGTTTTTTTGTTTTTTTTATTAGCTAATTGCACCATGAACTCAGCAGGGGGCAGATGTTGATATTAAAACTAGAATCTGAATCTTAAACTCCCCCCCCTGTGGAAGGCCAGTTGAAAGAGAGTAAGCACATCTTTCCAGGAGGGGGGTGGTGGGGAAGACAGGTTTTTGAAGCCTGGTTTCCATTTTATCTCATTTATCATCAAGTACAATGGATCTGTGACAACAGTCTGCTTGCAGTGAACAAATACGTGTATGAAATAATCAATACATTTATACAGATTCTGGTAATACATCTTAATAGAAACCAAAGAACAGTCTGGAGGATTGATGTCATTTTAATGAATTCCATATGGAGAGAAAATAAAGGAATTGTGAACAGCTCACACCAAGTTTTTCCTTCCTATGACTCCTATCTTAAAACTAATCTTAATTCTCAATAGAATAGTCGCATTGTATTCTACCACTGGAGGGGGTGGGGGAGTTAGTCATGGTCAGTTACTCACATATTCTGGAATCAGTTGGATACGGAGGCTTTGTGGAAAGACATAGATAGCTAGGTACTGGTTAAAACTTTTTTTTTTTTTTTTAAAGATTTTATTTATTAATTTGACAGAGAGAAATCACAAGTAGACGGAGAGGCAGCCAGAGAGAGAGGGAAGCAGGCTCTCCGCTGAGCAGAGAGCCCGATGCGGGACTCGATCCCAGGACCCTGAGATCATGACCTGAGCCGAAGGCAGCGGCTTAACCCACTGAGCCACCCAGGCGCCCTCCTTCTGCACTCTTGAAGGTGCTCCCCATTGGCAAAACCCAGTCAGAAGGCAGAGGGGCAAGTGATCCCATACCTGTTGTCATTTAAAAGTGTGTTCTTTTCTTTTTTCCAGTTTTGTTATCGGCCAGATGTCCTGACACAACCAGGGGAAGTACGAACAATGCACCGTGGAGCACAAGCAGTCGTATAAAGTCAATTATGAAATACTTGACATTTTTAAAAAAGCAAACAGGGCTTTTATTAACGGTAATGCAGGAAACCAACATCTTACAGAAAAAAAAAATTGTACATACAGCTTTTCCCTACTCAAGAAAAACAGAAAATTATATCATTCAGGCTAACGTTAAAGACAGAAGATGTGACTTCATTTTCTTTTCCCCAACTTTTAATCCCAAGAAGCTATTTTTCCTCTGAAATGACAGCCTTTAGACTCTGGTATCTGTCATTCCAGACTGAGACATCAGTCTCCAGGTAGCATTTACCTCCTGGCTAATTCCATCAACATCAGCAAAATAACAGATTGGACCTGGGTGGCTCAGGGGGCTCTCCACGGAGCAGCTTATTTGCATATGTAAATAGGGGCTCTTTACCACCAGGGAAGGAACAGGAGAAAGAGGGCAGGAAGCTTCACCATCAGTTTTGTGAAAACAGAAGTACATTATATTGCTCAGGTTAATTTAACCAAAATCCTTTTGCTGTGATAACCACCACTAATAAAAGGAGCGGCCCTGGGTTATGTAAATAATCTATTAAAAAATAACAAAGGAAGTACTGACATGTGCATAATCTGGAAACTTAATGAGACATATTTCATCTCCGTGCTAAATGCTTTCATCAAGCCTTCTCCTGTTAAGTAAGTCATTTTAGAAATTATAAACATCCCTTAGCACTGCAGATCATACTTTTTAAAGAAATTATTGTTCCCTAAACATTACAGATCCGATAGCATCGTACTTTAGCCTAATTTGCACCATACAAATGAATACTCTGTGGAAAACAATTTATCAGGCATGAAATAATGGGTGTCCAGTGAATTTAGTGGCTGACATCTGATTGCTAGAGTAAATACTTCTTTACATCATGTATAAGGTATTCTATCTATCTCAAAACTAGAGCCACAAGAAAAGTTTTAAACCCAGTGTATTTGTAAGTTTGGCATTAATCTCATTATTGTAAAAAAAAAAAAAAAATCTATCGTTGGACATTTCCAGCCTAGATTTTTATTTTTAAAGATTTTATTTATTGGGCGCCTGGGCGGCTCAGTGGGTTAAGCCGCTGCCTTTGGCTCAGGTCATGATCTCAGGGTCCTGGGATTGAGTCCTGCATCGGGCTCTCTGCTCGGCAGGGAGCCTGCTTCCTCCTCTCTCTCTCTCTGCCTGCCTCTCTGCCTACTTGTGATCTCTCTCTGTCAAATGAATAAATAAAATCTTAAAAAAAAAAAAGATTTTATTTATTTATTTGACAGGGATCACAAGTAAGCAGAGAGGCAGGCAGAAAGAGAGAGGAGGAAGCAGACTCCCTGCAATCCCAGGACCCTGGGATCATACCCCAAGCCAAAAGCAGAGCCCCACTGAGCCACCCAGGCACCCCCCAGCCTAGATATTTTTATATAAGATAACAACCAAAATAAACATAATGGTTTCACGGGCTCCAGACAACTTCTTAAAAGTCCATTCAAAACAATTTTAACTCTGGAAAAAATCAAATGCATTCTCAGGTAATAAAAATTTTCTCCCAACTCAGAGACATCTTTCTGTCTGTGATGAGTGTATTTTACTTCCAAGGGAAGCTCTTCCTAAACACTTGACTAAAATACAACAATGCCCCTGCAAAAAGTTACTAGTAAGGGAGATCCTTCATGTCTATCAAGCAATCCAGGACCACACAAAGTCAAGAAACTTCTTGAAAACAGACTGATTCAAAGAATCCCCAAGCTAGGAAGATTTAACAATTACCAAGCATATCAAAATAAGGATCAAAAACCCAAATGAGAGCGGGAGGAGTCAAGATGGCGGAGAAGTAGCAAGCTGAGACTGCTTCAGCTAGCCGGAGATCAGCTAGATAGCTTATCTAAAGATTGCAAACACCTGAAAATCCATCGGCAGATCGAAGAGAAGAAGAACAGCAATTCTGGAAACAGAAAATCAGCCACTTTCTGAAAGGTAGGACCAGCGGAGAAGTGAATCCAAAGCGACGGGAAGATAGACCCCGGGGGGAGGGGCCGGCTCCCGGCAAGCGGCGGAGCAACCGCGCACAAAATCAGGACTTTTAAAAGTCTGTTCCGCTGAGGGACATCGCTCCAGAGGCTAAACCGGGGCGAAGCCCACGCGGGGTCAGCGTGGCCTCAGGTCCCGCAGGGTCACAGAAGGATCGGGGGTGTCTGAGTGTCGCAGAGCTTGCGGGTATTGGAACGGGAAAGCCGGCTACAGAGACAGAGCCGACAGTAATCTCGCAGCTCCGTGTTACCTTGAACCGGTCGCAGGCTCGGTGAGCTCGGAGCGCGGCCGGAGGTCAGGCAGACGGGAGTAACTGGGCGCTGTTCTCTGAGGGCGCACTGAGGAGTGGGGCCCTGGGCTCTCGGCTCCTCCAGGCCGGAGACCAGGAGGCCGCCATTTGTATTCCCGTCCTCTGGAACTCTACGGAAAGCGCTCAGGGAACAAAAGCTCCTGAAAGCAAACCCGAGCGGATTACTCACCCCGGCCCCGGGTAAGGGCGGTGTAATTCCGCCTGGGGCAAAGACACTTGAGAATCACTACAACAGGCCCCTCCCCCAGAAGAACAACAAGAAATCCAGCCGAGACCAAGTTCACCTACCAAGGAGTGCGGTTTCAATACCAAGGAGAGCAGCAGAATTCCAGAGGAGGAGAAAGCCAAGCACGGAACTCATGGCTTTTTTCCTGTGATTTTTTTAGTCTTGCAGTTAATTTAATTTTTTCTTTTTCATTTTTTTTTTTTTTTTTTTTTTCTCGCCTTCGGGTAAAATTTTTTTTTTTTTAACTGTTACCTTTTTCTTTTTTAACGATTTTTTACTAGTTTATCTAATATATATATATATATATATTTTTTACATTTTCTTAGGTGTTTTCTTTTTTTAAAAAATTTTTCTTTTTTTTTTTTTTTTTTTTTTTTTTTTTTTTTTCTTTTCTTTTTTCTCTTTCCTTTTTGAACCTCTTTTTATCCCCTTTCTCCCCACTCACGATTTTGGATCTCTTCTAATTTGGTTTTAAAGCATATTTTCCTGGGGTTGTTGCCACCCTTTTAGTATTTTACTTGCCCCTTCATTTACTCTTATCTGGACAAAATGACAAGACGGAAAAATTCAACACAAAAAAAAAAGAACAAGAGGCAGTACCGAAGGCTAGGGACCTAATCAATACAGACATCGGTAATATGTCAGATCTAGAGTTCAGAATGACAATTCTCAAGGTTCTAGCCGGGCTCGAAAAAGGCATGGAAGATATTAGAGAAACCCTCTCGAGAGATATAAAAGCCCTTTCTGGAGAATAAAAAAAGAACTAAAATCTAACCAAGGTGAAATCAAAAAAGCTATTAATGAGGTGCAATCAAAAATGGAGGCTCTCACTGCTAGGATAAATGAGGCAGAAGACAGAATTAGTGATATAGAAGACCAAATGACAGAGAATAAAGAAGCTGATCAAAAGAGGGACAAACAGCTACTGGACCACGAGGGGAGAATTCGAGAGATAAGTGACACCATAAGACGAAAAAACACATTAGAATAATTGGGATTCCAGAAGAAGAAGAAAGTGAGAGAGGGGAGCAGAAGGTATACTGGAGAGAATTATTGGGGAGAATTCCCCAATATGGCAAAGGGAACGAGCATCAAAATTCAGGAGGTTCAGAGAATGCCCCTCAAAATCAATAAGAATAGGCCCACACCCGTCACCTAATAGTAAAATTTACAAGTCTCAATGACAAAGAGAAAATCCTGAAAGCAGCCCGGGAAAAGAAGTCTGTAACATACAATGGTAAAAATATTAGATTGGCAGCTGACTTATCCACAGAGACCTGGCAGGCCAGAAAGAGCTGGCATGATATTTTCAGAGCACTAAACGAGAAAAACATGGAGCCAAGAATACTATATCCAGCTAGGCTATCATTGAAAATAGAAGGAGAGATTAAAAGCTTCCAGGACAAACAACAACTGAAAGAATTTGCAAATACCAAAACCAGCTCTACAGGAAATCTTGAAAGGGGTCCTCTAAGCAAAGAGAGAGCCTACAAGTGGTAGATCAGAAAGGAACAGAGACCATATACAGTAACAGTCACCTTACAGGCAATACAATGGCACTAAATTCATATCTCTCAATAGTTACCCTGAATGTGAATGGGCTAAATGCCCCTGTCAAAAGACACAGGGTATCAGAATGGATAAAAAAACAAAACCCATCTATATGTTGCCTCCAAGAAACACATTTTAAGCCCGAAGACACCTCCAGATTTAAAGTGAGGGGGTGGAAAAGAATTTACCATGCTAATGGACATCAGAAGAAAGCAGGAGTGGCAATCCTTATATCAGATCAATTAGATTTTAAGCCAAAGACTATAATAAGAGATGAGGAAGGACACTATATCATACTCAAAGGGTCTGTCCAACAAGAAGATTTAACAATTTTAAATATCTATGCCCCCAATGTGGGAGCAGCCAACTATATAAACCAATTAATAACAAAATCAAAGAAACACATCAACAATAATACAATGATAGTAGGGGACTTTAACACTCCCCTCACTGAAATGGACAGGTCATCCAAGCAAAAGATCAGCAAGGATATAAAGGCCTTAAATGACACACTGGACCAGATGGACATCACAGATATATTCAGAATATTTCATCCCAAAGCAACAGAATACACATTCTTCTCTAGTGCACATGGAACATTCTCCAGAATAGATCACATCCTCGGTCCTAAATCAGGACTCAACCGGTATCAAAAGATTGGGATCATTCCCTGCATATTTTCAGACCCACAATGCTCTAAAGCTAGAACTCAACCACAAAAGGAAGTTTGGAAAGAACCCAAATACATGGAGACTAAACAGTATCCTTCTAAAGAATGAATGGGTCAACCGGGAAATTAAAGAAGAATTGAAAAAAATCATGGAAACAAATGATAATGAAAACACAACGGTTCAAAATCTGTGGGACACAACAAAGGCAGTCCTGAGAGGAAAAATATATAGCGGTACAAGCCTTTCTCAAGAAACAAGAAAGGTCTCAGGTACACAACCTAACCCTACACCTAAAGGAGCTGGAGAAAGAACAAGAAAGAAACCCTAAGCCCAGCAGGAGAAGAGAAATCATAAAGATCAGAGCAGAAATCAATGAAATAGAAACCAAAAAAACAATAGAACAAATCAACGAAACTAGGAGCTGGTTCTTTGAAAGAATTAATAAAATTGATAAACCCCTGGCCCGACTTATCAAAAAGAAAAGAGAAAGGACCCAAATAAATAAAATCATGAATGAAAGAGGAGAGATCACAACTAACACCAAAGAAATACAAACTATTATAAGAACATACTATGAGCAACTCTACGGCAATAAATTTGACAATCTGGAAGAAATGGATGCATTCCTAGAAACATATAAACTACCACAACTGAACCAGGAAGAAATAGAAAGCCTGAACAGACCCATAACCAGTAAGGAGATTGAAACAGTCATTAAAAATCTCCAAACAAACAAAAGCCCAGGGCCAGACGGCTTTCCGGGGGAATTCTACCAAACATTTAAAGAAGAACTAATTCCTATTCTCCTGAAACTGTTCCAAAAAAATAGAAATGGAAGGAAAACTTCCAAACTCATTTTATGAGGCCAGCATCACCTTGATCCCAAAACCAGACAAGGATCCCACCAAAAAAGAGAGCTATAGACCGATATCCTTGATGAACACAGATGCGAAAAATACTCAACAAAATACTAGCCAATAGGATTCAACAGTACATTAAAAAGATTATTCACCACGACCAAGTGGGATTTATTCCAGGGCTGCAAGGTTGGTTCAACATCCGCAAATCAGTCAATGTGATACAACACATCAATAAAAGTAAGAACAAGAACCATATGATACTCTCAATAGATGCTGAAAAAGCATTTGACAAAGTACAACATCCCTTCCTGATCAAAACTCTTCAAAGTGTAGGGATAGAGGGCACATACCTCAATATCATCAAAGCCATCTATGAAAAACCCACCGCAAATATCATTCTCAATGGAGAAAAACTGAAAGCTTTTCCGCTAAGGTCAGGAACACGGCAGGGATGTCCATTATCACCACTGCTATTCAACATCGTACTAGAGGTCCTAGCCTCAGCAATCAGACAACAAAAAGAAATTAAAGGCATCCAAATCGGCAAAGAAGAAGTCAAATTATCACTCTTCGCAGATGATATGATACTATATGTGGAAAACCCAAAAGACTGCACTCCAAAACTGCTAGAACTTATACAGGAATTCAGTAAAGTGTCAGGATATAAAATCAATGCACAGAAATCAGTTGCATTTCTCTACACCAACAGCAAGACAGAAGAAAGAGATATTAAGGAGTCAATCCCATTTACAATTGCATCCAAAACCATAAGATACCTAGGAATAAACCTAACCAAAGAGACACAGAATCTATACTCAGAAAACTATAAAGTACTCATGAAAGAAATTGAGGAAGACACAAAGAAATGGAAAAATGTTCCATGCTCCTGGATTGGAAGAATAAATATTGTGAAAATGTCTATGCTACCTAAAGCAATCTACGCATTTAATGCAATTCCTATCAAAGTACCATCCATCTTTTTCAAAGAAATGGAACAAATAATTCTAAAATTTATATGGAACCAGAAAAGACCTCGAATAGCCAAAGGGATATTGAAAAAGAAAGCCAACGTTGGTGGCATCACAATTCCGGACTTCAAGCTCTATTACAAAGCTGTCATCATCAAGACAGCATGGTACTGGCACAAAAACAGACACATAGATCAATGGAACAGAATAGAGAGCCCAGAAATAGACCCTCAAATCTATGGTCAACTAATCTTCGACAAAGCAGGAAAGAATGTCCAATGGAAAAAAGACAGCCTTTTCAATAAATGGTGCTGGGAAAATTGGACAGCCACATGCAGAAAAAAAAATGAAATTGGACCATTTCCTTACACCACACACAAAAATAGACTCAAAATGGATGAAGGACCTCAATGTACGAAAGGAATCCATCAAATCCTCCTTGAGAACACGGGCAGCAACCTCTTCGACCTCTGCCGCAGCAACATCCTCCTAGGAACAACGCAAAAGGCAAGGGAAGCAAGGGAAAAAATGAACTACTGGGATTTTCATCAAGATCAAAAGCTTTTGCACAGCAAAGGAAACAGTTAACAAAATCAAAAGACAACTGACAGAATGGGAGAAGATATTTGCAAACGACATATCAGATAAAGGACTAGTGTCCAGAATCTATAAAGAACTTAGCAAACTCAACACCCAAAGAACAAATAATCCAATCAAGAAATGGGCAGAAGACATGAACAGACATTTCTGCAAAGAAGACATCCAGATGGCCAACAGACACATGAAAAAGTGCTCCATATCACTCGGCATCAGGGAAATACAAATCAAAACCACAATGAGATATCACCTCACACCAGTCAGAATGGCTAAAATCAAACAAGTCAGGAAATGACAGATGCTGGCGAGGATGCGGAGAAAAAGGGGAACCCTCCTCCACTGTTGGTGGGAATGCAAGCTGGTCCAGCCACTCTGGAAAACAGCATGGAGGTTCCTCAAAAAATGTTGAAAATAGAACTGCCCTATGACCCAGCAATTGCACTATTGGGTATTTACCCTAAAGATACAAATGTAGTGATCCAAAGGGACACATGCACCCGAATGTTTATAGCAGCAATGTCCACAATAGCCAAACTATGGAAAGAACCTAGATGTCCATCAACAGATGAATGGATCAAGAAGATGTGGTATATATACACAATGGAATACTATGCAGCCATCAAAAGAAATGAAATCTTGCCATTTGCAACAACATGGATGGAACTAGAGCGTATCATGCTTAGCGAAATAAGTCAAGCAGAGAAAGACAACTATCATATGATCTCCCTGATATGAGGAGGAAGTGGTGATGCAACATGGAGGCTTAAGTGGGTAGAAGAATAAATGAAACAAGATGGGATTGGGAGGGGAGACAAACCATAAGTGACTCTTAATCTCACAAAACAAACTGAGGGTTGCCGGGGGGAGGGGGTTTGGGAGAAGGGGGTGGGATTATGGACATTGGGGAGGGTATGTGATTTGGTGAGTGCTGTGAAGTGTGTAAACCTGGTGATTCACAGACCTGTACCCCTGGGGATAAAAATATATGTTTATAAAAATAAAAAAATTAAAAAAAAAAAAAAAAAAAAAAAAAAAAAAAAAAAAAAAAAAACCCCAAATGAACATGCAAGCAATGTGCCATTTAGAAGTGAGAGCACATTTTCAATGAGGACATGGTACAATTCTAAAACCCGTGGAACTAATCCCTCTATACTTTATAAAAACCTCCGTAAGTAATAACCTTGTAAAGATGAAAGTACATCATTTGTTTTTCTTTCAAACTTTTGACTAGAGTTTAAGAGTCACCAAAATGGGGTGGTGGAAGGGATATTCTCACCTGGGAAAGCAAACCCTAACACCATGGCTAACTTTTGTCACTGCGATGCTCAGCGAGAAATGTATTTCCCATCATTCAGCAACACAGGACGATACCGCCAGCAGTGTGATCTATTTGCTCATCTAGTCTAGTTTCTTTTTAAACAAAGGCCCGTCTCTAGCTACCACATCTGAGGGATTTGACCTACAGTTCAAAACCACAGCAAGGAAGTGGTTCTTAGACTGTAAGACAGGGATCTTTAGACCCTGATGTTTTAAGTTGTGTCCCAAACTTCAATCATGCACTTAGTCATTTTTCCCATATTCATGTACTTTTTCTATTACATCTACTATGTATGTTATTCTTTTAATTATTTTGAAAGACAGCTCCATTTTAAAAAAAATAGAATACTTCAATTTTTAATGATCGCCTAAGTAATAATATCTTGAAATCTTGGCTTTGTTGTTCCGGTTACATTTTTTTTAGAATTTTATTTATTTATTGGAGAGAGCACACAAGCTGGGGTGGGGAGACAGACATACAGGCTCCCTGAGTGGACTCAATCCTAGGACCCCAGGATCATGACCTGAGCCAAAGGCAGATGCTTCACCGCCTGAGTCACGCAGGCACCCCAGTTACATTTTTTTCTAATATATATTAAGATAACTATATTGAACACGACATAAAAATATCCATGTACTGTCTATACTCATCTGTGCAACCAGTGCTGTTCATACAATCTCGGGCGGCAGGGAGCAGCCTAGGCTCTGCAGGAGTTATCTGGAGGGCAGGGTGGGTGGTGACTGCAAATGGGCATTTACAACTCTACCCTAACACCTCCCCCTCAACCCTAACTAACTACTCTGAGATGTTAAGCAAATTGCAAAACTGCGAATTTTACAAGTCCATGAACCAATTCTTGACCTCTGTCCCCCAAATCTGCTCTCCTCAGTGGACCTCATCTCCATCTTCCCTTATCTCTGACATTCACCCAACTGCTCTAACCAATGACCTAGCATCAACCTTCCTGTCTCATTCGTAATCTCAGTTCGCATGGGCCAGATACTAAACCCCACACACCCATATTTAATCCACCACCAAATCCTATCGGTTTTCATTTCATAACATATTTCAAATTCAATTCTTCTTACTTTTATCATTACCCACCTCATCCAAGACACTTATCTATAACATTTGCGGGGCTGCCATAAGAAATTACCACAAAAGGGGCAACTTAAACAAAAGATACTTACTTTCTCACAGTTCTGGAGGCCCCAAGTCTGAGATCAAGGGGTCAGTCAGCAAGTTGTTTCCTTCTGAGGGCCTTGAGGGAAGGAGCTGTCACAGCTTCATTCCTTGACCTCTAGATGGCCCTCTTCTTCCTGTGTCTCTGAACGCTATCTTTCCCCAGGCAGGTCTGCCTCTGTCCCCAAATTTCCCCTTATTATAAGGACACCAGTAACACTAGATCGGGGACCACCCTAACAACTTCCTTTTAAGTTGATTACCTCTGTAAAGACCCTGTCTCCAAGCAACATTGCGTTCTGAAATACAGCGGCTAAGGCTTCCACGTACGTGGAGGCCGACAATTCGACACACACCACCATCCAACTCATCCAGAATCCAGCAACACCTCACATCCCTTCTGCTACTTTTGCTGTTGTAGGGTCTCCCAGCAGCAGACAAAGCCACCCTGTACAATACATGCAATATTCCTTTTCTCCAAGCCCTCCAGTGCATTTCCCCTCTACACACCGCAAGTCCTTCGAGGGCCTACGAAGTCCAGGCCTGGGTACTTGTCTGGATCCTATGCTTTCAGCCCTGCCCCAACCCCCACTCCACTCTGACCACACCGGTGTCTGTGCTGTTTCCTGAGCTCTTCAAGCACATTCCCAACTCACGTTCTCTGTGATTCCCTTCACTAGAAAACAGTCCTATGACTATTGCAAAGCATGCCCATTCACTGCATTCAGGAATGCTCCAATGTCCCTTCCCCTAAAAGACCACCCCCATCCCTCCCTTTCCCCTTCTCCTCCTTTACTTCCTAACAGTGACTACTCTGTGATATTATACTATACATGCATGTGTTCATCTTTTTTTTCCTCTAAGTTCTTACAAGGCTGGGAGGTTGGTCTCATTTATTCTCTGCCTGGCATGTGATGGATGCTGGATAAATAATTATCAAACCAACAAATGAAGCAAATATATATATGTGATGCACAATTATACCAGCTCATTCACACCCAATATTTCAGCGGGTTTTCCGCAGCAAAAAAGAGTGCATAACTCAGACAAGGTGTTTTGAGTCAAAATTATTTACAAAGAAGTAAGAGGAGTAGGGCTCCTTCCTCACCCGTAGGCCAGAAGAGGCAAAGGGAGGAGCTGCTTCCAGGACGTGTAGGACAGAACTATATAGAGGGTCACCTGACAAGGGCTCTTACTTTCATAAGACCATTTAGCCAGCCTGGGCTAAGGCCACAGGAAGGGAACCAGAGAATGGCTTCTATTGTATTCTCTATTTCCCCTCCTTGCTTCCAAAGCTCCTGCCCACTGGGCCTAACCCAACCTGACAGCAAAAGCTGTGGAGCCCTTTGATGCAAGTCTGCAGGGGAGATGGGTAGTGCAAAGAGCAGAAGAAAGAAAAAAAGAGAAAGGGAGTCAGGGAAAGAAAGAAAGAATAAGAGAGAAAAAGAAGAGAAGGAAGGAAGGAAGAAAGGAAAGAAAGAAAATGGAGAACTAGGAAGGGAGAGGACAGAGGAGGAAAAAGAAAGAGAAGTGGGGCAAGGGAGAGAAAGGGAGAGTAGAGAAGAGGACAAAGAGAGGAAGGCAGAGAGGTACAAACTGATTTGTAAGTCAAAAAGAAGCTACAGAGTAACCCTAGGGCAACTGAGCCCCAGTTAACACCTGTAAACACAGGG
Source organism: Mustela putorius furo (assembly GCF_011764305.1). Taxonomy (NCBI): domain Eukaryota; kingdom Metazoa; phylum Chordata; class Mammalia; order Carnivora; family Mustelidae; genus Mustela; species Mustela putorius. The sequence goes on from NW_025421294.1 coordinate 3,976,964, forward strand.
ACTGCTTCCTTTCTCTCTTCCCTGCCCGGTCCTGACTCTGAAACAGTACTTGTTCCCCTGGTGCTGGAGGCACCAGGGTGGCTTAGTTGGTTAAGCATCTGCCTGGGGCTCAGGTCATGATCCCTGGGTCCTGGGATCAAGTCCCATGTCTCTCTTTTTCTCCCTCATAAATAAAAATAAAATCTTTAAGAAATTAAAAAAAAAATTCCCCTGCTAAATAACATCTGACAAAAGTTTAGCATCTGAAGTATATAAAAAACTTAGGCAACACAACACCCCCACAACAAATAACCCAATTAAAAAATGGACAGAAGACATGAACAGACATGTCTTCACAGAAGACATACAGATGTCCAACAGACACAAGAAAAGACACCCAACATCACTCATCATCGGGGAAATACAAATCAAAACCACAACGAGACATCACCTCACACCTGTCAGAAAGGCTAAAATCAGAAACACAAGCAAGAACAAGCATTGGCAAGGATGTGGAGAAAAAGGAACCCTCGTACACTCTTGGTGGGAGTGCAAACCAGCACAGACACCATGGGAAACAGTACAGAGTTTCCTCCAAAAGTAAAAAATTAAACTACTATATGATCCAGTAACCCCACTACAGGGTAATTTACCCAAAGAACACAAAAACACTAAAGGAAAAAGACATATACCCCTATGTTTAGGGCAGCAATATTTACAAAGCCAAAATATGGAAGCAGCCCAAGTATCCACTGACAGATAAATGCATAAAAAAGACATGAACACACACACACACACACACACACACACACACACAGAGGAATATTATTCAGCCATAAAAAAGAACAAAATCTTGTCATTTCCAACAACGTGAATGGATCTAGAGAGTGTAACGCTAAGTGAAATAAGTCAGAGAAAGTCAGATACCATACGATTTCACTCACAGGTGGAATTTAAGCTACAGAATGAATGAACAAAGGAAAAAGAGACAAACCCCAAAACAGACTCTTCACCACGAAGAACAAATGGATGGTTGCCAGAGGGACAGGGAAAATAGGTAAAGGGGATTAAGGATAAGCACACGGAGCCTGATGAGCACTGAGTCCCGTATACAATTGTTGAATCACTACACTGAACACGTGAAACTAAGATAACACTGTATGTTAACTCTACTGGAATTAGGAAAAAGACCATTACCCATTAAAAAAAAAAAATTGCCATTGCTAAACAGCTTACGATCCACGTATTCGCACCGAATCACTACAGACATGCCTGTGTGTTTGAAGGGAGCAGAGACCAAAAAAAATTTAAGCAGGGAATCCAAGTGGTACTTTTCTTCTCTGGCTCTTGCTTCCCAGAAATACTCAGGGGGCGAACTCAGTATTATCTGTAAAGCACCATGTATCCAACGGCAGGGGTTTTTACTTTTGTCAACAGGTTTTTACATGCATGTGTATTTTGAGATCTGCAGTCTCAAGCCAGAAGAAAATCCTGGTTTTGGATTCCTGAGGAAATGCTTACTTTGAATTCAAAATCACTTCCCAGCCCAAGCACACTTCAGTTTGCCTTTTAAAGTTGTTCAAGCTTAGGAGAGGAGAAAAGCCAGTCTGTACTGAGTCCCGTAACATTCCTTGCAGAAGGGGGCTCTGGCACGCCAAAGGCCAGTGGCAAATGCGGAGGGCCAGCCTCCTCCCAGCCCGGAAGGGTGAAGGAAGACCGTCCCAGTCACCGAGCCCTGCTGGACCTCGGCACCCACACCTGTCACCAACTGTGATGCATCTGAATGTCTGAAATGGCAAGATTCTCTAGGAATGTGAGCTCAGGATGGTACAGATTAAAAATATACAGGAGGCCCTGTCTGAAAAACAAGTAAATTCAATTACTGGGCTCCTGTCATAGTTCAGATTTCTTGTAGGCTTCGTGGTATGTGTGTTTTGGGAATCACAGTATTGACTTGCTATTTAGAAATGTTTATGTTTACTGCTGTTCATAGAGAAATGTCTGGGTCTCTGCCTGGGTATTCTACCCATCCGTCAATGATCCTTTGTTAGAGCATTTTAGAACATTATATATTGATTCAAATTAATGAATTTTATGTCAACGACCAGTTAACATATTTTACCATAGACAATAAGTTTATGGATGTAATTACTGTCTTGAGCTCCAAAAACACAGCACAATTATACCGCAGCACATATGTCAACCCACTTCAGTCACTTCAATTTAGAAAAAAAATCTAATGCTATCACATGCCACACATTTTTTAATGAGAAAAATTTCAAGATACCTAAATTAAGAGAACCAATTTTCCACAGGGAAATCTGGGGGGGGAAATTTAAAGGTAAACCAATTTTCTGAAGGCAAAATAAAATTTCCAACATAGCTCTGAGTTGTACCCAAAGCAAATTACTTGCCAGCAAGTAATATGGCTCTGATAATTAGACTTGATTGGGGTTTCAATTAAGCAGGGGGATGCACCAGACTTCTCAAAGCTGTTTTGATTTGTTTTGCCTGTTCTGGCGGGATGGGGAGAATAGCCAGGGGCCCAGGCACGAAAACGCAACCCGGCACTGCAGACTGAGGTCCGATGGCATTCCACTGACCTGTCTGGCAGCTGCTTACCTCAAAGATTCATACACGAAACAGATTAAGGGCCTACACACCCACCCCGATCATAATTACAACACTGAACACCTGATCTAACACTGCTAACCCGTAACACAATGACAACTGCATCTTTTACCCACGCGTCCTCGCTACAAATCCTTGAGTAGGGATATGAATAAAAGGTCATCTTGTCACTCCCTCTCATTAGGAAGGCTTTGGATGCTTAGAAGACGTGAACTTTTAAACAGATACAAATAGATGGATCCTCAAGTTCAAGTCACAATGCTGTAATTTCATCCTCTCCTCTGTAATCTGAACCCTCTTTGATCTGGAGAGTATTGAAAAAAAAAAAACGCGTTTTGTCTTCTTTACTCGTAGTTCCTTGCTGTGCTCTGGCCTGTGAGGTGCATAAAGCAGATGTGAAAGGCACTCTGTCACGGTGAAGAAGGTCTGAAACACCCACACGTTTGCACCTGTTAAATGGAACAACAGCTGCCTCCACAGTGTATGAGAAGAAATAAGGGATGCGACACCTTCAGCACATGCCTGGCATGAGTCAGTGTGACAAATGCTGGCCATTCGAGGTACTGTGAGGACCCGCGGTAACTGTGTAGTGCCTCTAACATCCGTGCAGCTCACTTCTAGTTAAAACTTGATGTAACTGATTCTGTGAGTACTTTGGGTATTTTCTCCATTTGTGAGTAAGCAGAGCAACAGAGCTTAGACGCCAGAGTTCCAGGCTTTGGGGAGATCACGGATGACTCGTATTCCCTGTCCTCACGCAAAGAAATCCTACAGGGTGACAGCAGACGATGCCCACTTCCAGTGATCTCAGATAAGGCCAATCTTGAGCCCACTAACCTCTCTGGAGATAACTGAGCAGTGACGAGAGAAGAGAAGCAGACGGCTTCCTGGCCTGCTTTCCAAGCACCAGACTCAGGCACTGTGTCTGGGGCCCCATTCATCACGTGTCCTGCCTGCACTCTAAAAGTGACGTCCATCCCCAGTGACACAGTGACTTTCCCATGCTTTGAGGGCACTTCCACTCTGATTGTCCCAGACACCCACGGGAATGCAAAAGAGGAAGGAAACATGCTAAACAATCCATGACCAAGTTTGGATTTTTTTTTTTTTTAACAGTCAGACGATGGGAAGTGGTGGGAGGGAAGGGCTGAAGCATGGGGCAGATAACCAGGGCAGATGACAGAAAGACAGAAGCCTCAGAGGAAGTGTTTGTGGGAGAAAAACAAGAAAGGCCATGGATGGGGGGGCGGGGGAGGGACTCTAGCAAAAAAGGAAAAGGTGTTCTCTGCCAAGAAAAATGTGCTAATCTTATGCAGCTGAAACAGATATTTAAAGAAATGTTGTAAGGCTTTTGTCTTTAACTCCTTAACACTTAATCCCAAGGGAATACTTTCCTCAAACACTCCTGCAGGAGTAAGGGGTACTCCATCACTGACAGCCACAAGCGACAGCTATCCAAATGGGGAACCTCTCTTCTTGCACAAACACAACGACAACAAAAAACCAGCATCGTGTATTTTATTGTCTCAATCAAACTGCAAGGTCCATAGAAGAGAACAAATATTCTTGTGAACCTGAGTTTCTAAATACTTAACAGTTACACATAACACTTGCTGTGTGCAAAGCTCTGTTGGGCATGCTGTGTATTAATTACGTTATTCCTCATAATACCTCTCCAAATTGGGCAGTGTGAGTATCCCCATTTTACAGATGACAACATAATGCATGAAGAAGTTTTTAAAAAATGTGCCTGAAGGCACAGAGCTGCTAAGAAGTGGGGCTGGGATTCAAAGGCAGACAGGTCACACAGCCTGTGCTCTCAATCCCTACCTCCAAGGAACCTTCACGGGTCACAGTCCATCAGTAACTAGATGTATCAGACCACTTTTTCAAAGAAGTACGGATTAATCAGTTCGAAATTTTTTTTAAGTTCAGTGACCTCAAGTAGTCTGAGATGGTTTATAAACGACTCACAAATTCCTCCTAAAACCAAAACCTTACTGCTCAATGGTTAAGTCCAATTCTAGGACAGTCTTAAAACCACGTGCCCTGCAGTCTTAGTGGCATTCCGGTTTCCAGGGTAAAGAGCCCATATGCAGGGTAGCACAGTGGTCTCCCTGCAACCACTGAGGCCACTCACACTCCAAGCATGTTAGTTGCTCACGGACCATGCTGTCCCCATTAGATAGTCTCCTCCTTGTATTTAAATCATTCATTCCATATGATATCAAACTCAGTGACTAGCCTTCACGTGGCTCCCAGTGACTACATTTAATCCATTCCTTAGTATCACTGCTTCCTAATTATCTCTGAATTCGATAAAAATAGAAGGTAAGATAAAAATGCCCGTTAGAAAACTGTAATGTAGTCTAAAGACGTCAATGAACTAAAAGTTAGCCAAGACAAAGCTTTCTAGTTTGGTCCTATTGCTGTGTGAGGAAGAGGGTTTATTGGGAAGGTACCAAGTTTGGGGAAGAGGGGAGGGAAAGAAGCACAAATCAGCTAGGAGAGAGAACCAAGAATCAGGGAAGCCACTGACCTGTGTCTTAAATAAACGTACGATGCCAACATCAAATCCATTATTCTGCTACTTAAATGCAGCACAGTTTCAAGGAATACCAAAATGCCAAAGAACAGAATGGTAATTACCAATATGGAGAGGAAAAAAATAAGAAATTTTAATGTACATCTAATAGTGATCACAAAAGGTTATGAAAAAGAAGTTGTATGTAATTCTCTAGCTGCAAGGCAACTAATTAAGAACTGTTGTAATATTGGTATGAGTTAACAACATACTAGAAGTCCCCACCAATGAATGCAGTTAGAGAAAGATGAAACAAACAATGGGGACACTATTATAATTGCAGCTGACAGAATATTTCTACTAATATATGACATTCTATAGACATTATTTGTTGAATGACTAAAGGAGCTTAAAAGAGACTTTAGATACAAGATCACACACAGAATAAACAGTATTTAGGGGTGCCTGGGTGGCTCAGTGGGTTAAAGTCTCTACCTTCAGCTCAGGTCATGATCCCAGGGTCCTGGGACTGATCCCCGCATCGCATCGGGCTTTCTGCTCAATGGGGAGCCTGCTTCCCCCCGCCCCCCGCCTTCCTCTCTGCCTACCTGTGATCTCTGTCAAATAAATAAATAAGATCTTAAAAACAACAAAACAACAGTATTTGTATATACCAGCAATAACCAACCAGAAAACATAAAAGGGGAAAAAAAAGAATTCATGATAGCAAATAAAGTCAAAGGGTATCTAGAAATATATCTAATGTGGCACCTGGGTGGCTCAGTCGGTTAAGCATCTGCCTTAGGCTCAGGTCATGATCCCGGGATCCTGGGATTGAGCCCCACATCTGGCTCTCTGCTCTGCAGGGAGTCTGCTTCTCCCTCTCCCACTCCCCCGCTTGTGTTCTCTCTCTCTCTCTAATAAATAAAATCTTAAAAAAAAAAATCCATTAAAAGATTAAATAATATATAAGTGGCCAAAAGGTAAATGAAAAGATGCTCAACATCACTAATCATCAAGGGAATGCAACCCAAAACTACAATAAGATATAACTCATAATTCTTAGAAAGGCTATTATCAAAAATATAAGAGGTAAGTGTTGACAAGGATGTCGACAAAAGGGACTCCTTGTATATACCATTAATGGGAATGCCAACTGGTGCAGTCACCATGGAAAACTTCTGGAAGTTCCCCCAGAAATTTAAAATAGAACTACTATATGACCTGGGGGATATATCCACAGAAAAGAAAATCACTAACTCACAAAGGATCTGTACTCCCATGTTCACTGAGTATTATTTACAATAGCCAAAACATGGACACTATCTAAGTGTTTAGTGACAGATGAATGGATAAAGAAAACGTGGAGTGGAGTATTACTGAGCCATAAAAAAGAGACGCCTAGCCATTTTCTACAACACAGGTGGACCTTGAGGGCATTAGGCTAAGTAAAATAAATCAGACATAAAGACAAATATTGTATAATATACATGTATATGGAATCCAAAACAAACAAACAAACAAACAAACTCATAGATAACAGAGAACAGTTTGGTAGTTGCTAGAGGTAAGGGGTGAGGGGGTGGTCAAAATGGGTCAGAAGATACAAACTTCCAGTTTATGGAAGTAATTTACAAACTTCCAGTAAAATATAAGTAAGTTCTGGGGATGTATAGTACAGCATAGAGACTACTGTAACAACATCATATTATATATTTGAAAGTTCCTAACAGATTAGATCTTACAAGTTCTCATCACACACCAAAAAAGAAACTATGTGAGGTGATAGATGTTAAGTAAATTTGTGTTGATCATTTCATAACATAAACATATATCAAATTATTACGTGAGGGGTACCTGGGTGGCTCAGTGGGTTAAGCCTCTGCCTTCCGCTCAGGTCATAATCCCAGGGTCCTGGGATGGAGCCTTGCATTGGACTCTCTGCTCAGCAGGGAGCCTGCTTCCCCCTCTCTCTGCCTGCCTCTCTGCCTACTTATGCTCTCTCTCTCTCTCTCTGTCAAATAAATAAAATATTAAAAAAAAAATTACGTGGTATCCCTTAAATTAATACAATGTTACTTACCAGTAGCATAAATGTCCAGAAAACATTGTAAAACAAAACAAAGCAAAAAGATAAAAAAGATCTATACAGTGAAAACTGTAAAAACAGCTTAATGGGTATAAATGAATACTGGAACTAATGGAGACGTAAGTCACAAATAGATGGGAAGATTCGTAGATACCCCAACTAATCTGAATAGACATTGGCAATCTAATAAAAATTCTAAGTCAATTTGTTTTGGTGGAATTAGACAAATTGTTTCTAAAATTCACTACAAAGCCTGAATAATCAAAAATCTCCAAATCCATTCTGAATAAAAGAAGCCCCCAAATAAAGAACTTACCCTACAGAAGTCAAGCTTTATTTTAAAACTGTACTAAAGAATCATGTGGTGCTCACTACGGAATAAACAAACAGATTGGGGCAACTAAAGAACCCAAAAACAGACCCTTGCACAGATGGGAATGTAGTAAAAATAGAGACAGAGTACCCAACGAAGAAAAGATAGACTAATTCAGTAAATGATACAATAAAAACTCACTTTCCACCTGGGAAAATATATGAATTTAATCCATGCCACAAACCATACTTTAAAAAAAATCAGATGAATGAGAAAGTTAATGTCAAAATATGACTTTAAATATTTTACAAGAAAAAGTGAAGTGGGAGATATTTTTTAATCTATGAATAAGTACATATATTCCTCAACAGGTATACAAGGTAAAACTCGTGAAAAAATATCAATAAATTGGACTTCATCGGGGCACCTGGGTGGCTCAGTGGGTTGAGGCCTCTGCCTTCCGCTCAGGTCATGATCCCAGAGTCCTGGGATCAAGCCCCACATCAGGCTCTCTGCTCAGCAGGGAGTCTGCTTCATCCTCTCTCTCTGCCTGCCTCTCTGCTTGCTTGTGATCTCTGTCAAATAAATAAATAAAATCTTTAAAAAATAATAAAAAATAAATTGGGCATCATCATAACTGTAGTCTTCTATGACAGAATGATGTCTTAAGTTTTAAAGGTGCAAAATGAAACAAGATATTCTTAATGCATAAAATATAGGAGTTAATAAAAAAAAATAATGGGCAAAAGATAGGACCCAACATATTAGAGAAGGTGAAACCCAAAATGGCCATTACACATATGAAAAGATACATAACCTACTTTAGTGTAATTCTTAAAAAAAAAAAAAAAAAGAAGAAGAAGAAGAAGAAAATAATCACTTTTCACCCATGAGAAAAGCAAAAGTTAAAAAAGTCTCAAAACAGCAGTTGCAGTGAATATGAAAGAAAAGAAAACCACAGTCTAGTCTCCATGTGTGCACTTGTTCAAGCACACAGACAAAAGTTCCAGCATTATCTATTCAAGGTGAAAATAGGTATCTAATAGAAACCAGTAATTTTGCTTCTTGGCACACGCCGTTAGATCATCCTTACATACAGGAAGCAAGAAATCCATACACAGATGTCCACTGAAGCATTCTTGTAACAGGAAACTTAGAAACACTGACATGTCTATTATTAATGGAAAGGATAGAAAAAAACTGTGGCCTATTCCTAAGATGAAATGCTAGTATTTTATTTTATTTTTTTTAAGATTTTATTTATTTATTTGACAGAGATCACAAGTAGGCAGAGAGTCAGGCAGCGGGGAGCAGGCTCCCTGCAGAGCAGAGAGCCCGATGCGAGGCTTGATCCCAGGACCCCGGGATCATGACCTGAGCCGAAGGCAGAGGCTTTAAGCCAGTGAGCCACCCAGGTGCCCCGAAATGCTAGTATTTTAAATGGATGAACTAAATCTATGTGAATCAACCTAAATCTATCTAAAAAAAAAAAAAAAAGAAAGAAAAGAAAGTTGCAAAATAATAGATGAAAACAAACAAACAAACAAACAAACTCAACATACACACCAAATTTACCAGGGGCGTTACTTTTGGGAAGGAGGGTGGACAAAAACAAAATTCTTGGAAGGAGTTTTTAGTCATGTTATGGATGTTTTAACATTTTTTTTTGTTGCTATAATGTTCAATTACTTTTATTATAACTATTATCTGAAAAAAAGGACAAAATGTACACATTTATTAATTCCAGATGTCTGGTATAGAAGTGCTATATCCTTCTGTACTCTTTGCCGTGTTTTAGGAACTTTCTTTTTTTTTTTTAAGAGCACTGATGATTGCTGGTCATGTAACTGTGACTCTTGTCTAGGTCAGTATTTAAACCAAGGACACTCCAATTTCATACAAAGCACAATCCAAAGATCTTCCTATGATAACATGGGCATAAGGACTGTCTTTGTGCGATGCATAGCCTTTGATTCATAGTCAGATAAAAAGAAAATCAGATTTAAAATCAGAAAGGCAATCAGTCAGTATGTGTCTTCCTGATAAAGACAACACACAGGAATTTCTAATCTTTTCCTCCAGACAGCACTGACATTGACTGGCACATGTGAGGGCAATTAATAACCCTTCAAAACTGAGATCAGTATCTTACTTTTCCTTATGTTCAAGTGAAAACAGTAAGATAAAATAGCACAGAACTTCGAGAAACTACCACACAAAAGGATTTATCCCTTCCAATTCTAGGTAAGGGTCAAAGAGTGACCTCCTGCACTTTCCCACCCTGACCATCAAGGGCTTCCTCTGATCCTTCTTGTCACGAGGGCCTCACTCCCACTGCTCATGCAGCAGGCACCACACCTGGCTTGCACCATGCCCCTGACAGTTGTCCCACATCCTTCCCGATTTCAGTCTCCACTGCGGTGCGATTAAGAGCAAGCTCAGACTCACCTGACGCTGACAGTGTTCATCTCCGACACACACTGTATATTTTTCTAATTCTGCCCCAGACACTTTCTAAGATCATGGTAGCATGTAGGGCCCAGAGTGAGAAGGAGCTGATTCCTCAGGGACAACCTTCAATCAGTGGGGCCCAAGGGCTGGTGGTAGGTAAATACTCCAGCTTCCTTAAAGAGTCCTTCAAATGGAAGGTTCCGAGAGAGCTTCTTTCAATGTGTATCTTAAGAGGTCCCCATGGAATGACATTTCCAGGGCCCGTTGCTACAATCTTAGATTGGCTTTCCTTCCATGTGCCTCCTATATGCCCTCACAACCTTGTATCCAGCTCTGCTCTCCAGAGAAGTCAAATAAAGAGAACCATCTAGGCCAGCTCTGAATGGCTTTTTTCTAATTCCTGACTTCTACTCTTTTCTAAATATTTAAGTGCCAAAGAACATGTGTACTATAGACACAGAAATAAACAAGGTAAGCCCTCAGTCATCAAGGAACTTACAGTCTTGTAAGGGAGAACACACACACACACACACACACACACACGCATGGACAGACACACAGAGTGAATGTGACAGAAGCCAATGTCAAGGCACATGAGAGATGACCATGTCCTGAAGCAGGAGTGGTTGCCTCTGTCCGTGGAGATGTTCCCAGTCCACACGTATTCCCTTTTCCAACACAGGCAGGCAGCCTCTGAAATGGTTCCCAGTGATCTCAGTGCCTAATAAGCATACCATTTTCAAATCACTTCCCCCTGTGTGCGGAGCTTAGGGATTCTTCCCTCAAGATTAGAATCTGAGGGGTGTCTGGGTGGCTCAGTGGGTTAAAGCCTCTGCCTTCAGCTTAGGTCATAATCCCAGGGTCCTGGAATCAAGCCCCACATTGGGCTCTCTGCTCAGCAGGGAGCCTGCTTTCCCCTCTCTCTCTGCCTGCCTCTCTGCCTACCTATGATCTCTCTCTGTCAAAAAAAAAAAAAAAAAAAAGATTAGAGTCTGACAAAAGTGATGCGGTATCACTTCTGAGGTTAGGTTACTGTGACTCCTGTCGTGTTGTCCTCTCTCGTTTTCTCACTTGCTTACTCCAATGGAAGTGAGCTGGTCATGCTGGAACTGCCCTGTGGGGGAGGGTCATGTCACAAGGAGCAGGAGATGGTCTCCCAGCAACACTCAGTTAGGAACGGAGACCCTTGCTCCAAGAGCCTGCAAGGAGTTCAATCTTACCAATAACCACTTAGTGACCAGAAGCAGGTCCACTTCTAGTCTAACCTTAAAGCAACTGTGGCTCTAGCCGGTATCCTGATTTTAGTCTTGTGAGAGCTCGGGAGACAGATCGCCCAGGGAAGCTGCACCTGGATTTTCAGCCACAAAAGCTAGGATGTGATGTTTGTTCAAAGCAGCTACATTTTGGGAAGATGTGTTACCCAGCTGTGGCTAAACAACGCACAAACCAAGCACAATTAAAAGTCATCACTGATATGGATATAGTCTAGACAGAGCAGTATCTAGAGTAGGAACTAGAGTTAGAGCATGCCTGATGTCTAGTTCCTACCCATATTCATTAAATAAGCATTTACTATGTGCTAGGCCATGTGGACACCAAGCTAACTTTAAAAAGATACTGTCCCTGCCTTCTTGGAAAAAGGCAAGCTTGCAAAATTTCTGGTAAACCTATTTATGCAACTTCACTAGCTTATTTTAAACTAGGACTTGTTATAAATGTTTAATTTCTGCTGACTCTGTAGGCAGTTTATTAAATATATAATTGAGTGTCTTGGCTATATTAATGCACTTTGTGCTCACTGCAATATACCTAAGGGTCTGTTCCATCTGCTCAAAACATAAGATATATATTTAGAAAAGAGTTCTGAATTTCTTCTCTACAGAAATTCTTACAGGAATCAGGCCTTTTCCTTCCATTCATTCAAAAAACTATTCCCACAGGCAGAAAAGCCCGTGAAGCAGTAAGCTGGAAAACTTTATGTCCAAACACTCTGTAACATTTTCCAAGTTGACTCCTTGGAAGTCTACACTCTCCTCTAAGTCTCTGATGAGACTCAGGAACCACTGTGCAAACTCTGGACAAACATTTAAACATTTCTTAACAATATTACACATGTGAGACCTTCATCTGTTGTGACAAAACTTTTCCCCTTTCACGTGACACCAACTAGAAGGAACAAACTGATAAAAGTAGGGGCATTCTCTTGCTTATCCATAAAATATTTCTTGAGTCCTATTTGTTTATTTTTTAAAATCCCACCAGCTTTCCCCCAGCATCACAAACAGCTGAAGGAAGACTTAAAAGAAATAATGACCATTTGGACAAAAGAGAAAAAGAAAGATAAGGGGAAGTGGTTTTTCAGTGAAAAATTTACACAGACACAGGGACACTCAGATCTCTCAAATCCACATGACTAGAAAAAGTTAAGCTTATCCTAGGTTTATCTCTTAGAATGCGACAGACATTATTACACCAGTCATGCAGCCTTATCAAACACACTTACTACCTTTTTATCCTTACAGTCGTCTGTAACCAGCCATGGCTTTCAGAGACGTTAACCTGCACCAGAAGTGATACCCTGATGCTCCACCAGTCTGGGAGTGAGGACATGGAACAAAGGAACCAGAGTGGGGTGGGTGGGGGGAGGGGAGATCACAGAAGAACGTCACACTTACTAACCATCTTTTCAGAGTTGCTGTGGGTATCAACCAGAAGGCACCACCCTCCATGACACTGTTAAGAAGAGGAGGTCACCCAGGTTTGTTTTTCAATTTCAAATGTGGTGGTACTGTACTCTTCATCTCATCACAGTTTCCGCACGTCCCTGTCCTCACTCACCAGCAGGAATTTAATGGGAATTCTGTTTAGGGAGGGAAAAGTCATTTATACTTTATTAGGGTGTCCTCTGTAGAATACCAAGAGATATCCGTGCAACTTTTGTAAACTTACTGCACACAACTGAGCTTTGCACATCTATGCTGCAACTATACTCTCATATAAAGGATTTAGCTGTGTTTCTAAATGGGGGGGGGGGAGGGAAATGTAGTGCTAATTAATGGCTGTCAGCTAGGCAAAATGTCTTTCGGCACACTCCCCTCCTACCAAATCACTGCGGAGTAAGAAAGGACCAGACCACGGTAAAGGGGTTAAGTACAAGCTGTAGCGGCAAAGAAATACAGGTTTATATCCACACAGACCAGCCTGATGATGTCCCGGCAATTTACGGAGTGTGTCTGCGCTTCGTTTTCCTCTTCCATAAAATGGCATTAACAATGCCTAGCCAGGTCATTTTGAGAATTAGGGCTAATATACATACAGTGTTGAGAAGAACATCTAATATTTAGTAGGCATCCATTACACTATGGAAGAGTATTATTATTATTATTATTACGTATTTCCAAAATATTCTACCACACTGAGCCCAATACTAGAATGATTAATGGAACTTGTTATTCCTTAAAATAACAGGAGCTTAGCTAGTGTCAGATAACTTCAGTGGGTCCTCAATAGGGAGATCAGAGCAGGTGATCCTCCAGAAGCTAGCTCAAAATCAACAATGCAGTAAAATCAGGTACCACTTGGCAAATCTGTCACCAGTCAAAAGGAATGGTAGAGACAGAAACTGTTCTTACAAAGAATTTTTCCCCCATTAATTACTGCTCACCTTCAGAAGAAAATCTACACCAAGACACTGCTAACAGAAAGACCCAACAGAGAGGAGGGGAGCGCACGCTATAATAATCCAGTGATATGTGGTGCTAATAAAAACAAAAAGGGTTTTAGATATGTAGCACAGGTTTTTAACACATTAAGAAAATGGTGACTCTTAAGAGTCATTTCCCAAGAAATGAAAGAGACAGCAAGCTGGAACAGTATCTCACACAAATTAAACTGTCCTCTAAGAGCAATGGCCAACACAAAAAGAATGCATCAGAGGCTACTTGGAGCATCCTCCGGCTCACGCCATGAGTGTTAAATTTTGCGTAACAAAAATTTGTAAGGAACGAACGAGTTGGTTCAAATTGCCTGGCAGCCTACTCAATAACACCGCGGCCCCTGCCTGCTCTTCTATTAAACCCTACCTAAGATGATGCTGTATTAGACTCCTTTTCTCTACTCCCTGACTTTCTGCAGAGACTTTACGTAGGTAGATAGCAAGATAAGTAGGTAAGATTATGGTTCTTATACATGAAAAAATAGGGCCAAGATGGAATACTCTGCTGAAGTCTCTTTTGTTTTTACAATTATTTTAAACCATTCTAAATTACAGAAGATGGAGATTACCATCTATCAGGAAATGTAAGGCATGCATTAAGGAGAGACACTGCCTCTATGGGCAAGAGAAACCCTCTTCATTTCAAGAGAAGATTCTTTCCCCTTGGGATGCAATTTTACAAGGTTTATGTTTGTTTGTTTGTTTGTTTGTTTTTAAGAGGTTTAAAATGCATTCTTTATACATATACATACACATACACACACACACACACACACACATTTTGAGGGCCTAAATTTGAAAGGGGTCACAAACACAAGGTTCAAAGGTTATGGTTATATTCTGTTTAGGGTTTCCAATAAAAATGGAATTTGAATATCCCTAAAGCATGACATATATTCTCAGTTTAGCCACAGTCCCCACCACTCCCTACTGTGCCCCTAGCTGGCTTTACACCTGTATCTTATGCCTCTAGTCCCTGAGGATATTTTTGTTGGCCTTCACAGTCTTAAAACATTAAATGAAATAGTTAATAGATATTTATTCAAAATCCAGAAAATGATAGGGGGCAACAACATGGGATAGGTTTTTGCAATTAAGTTAAATCATAAGATTCACTCAAGGATCTTAACGAACTTTCTGAAACGGGATCCTTTGTTAAGCAAGCACTACTTTCTTATTTAAAAAGTTAATATTTAAAAAGTTAATATACTCAGTATAACCACACAAAGGGACTCAAGCATTTGTTATGCACAGGAGGGTAGACTGATCAGACTATGAATGCAAACACTTTGATTCTGATATTCACTATTTTGATAACTTGAGTTCAGTCACTTTATTTCCCTGAAACTGAGTGTTCTTAGCTGAAAGATGAAGGAATTAAGCTAGAATAGATCTATCTTAGATTAGATCTAGATTAGATCTGCCTTAATTCCTAAAACTGTCAGTCCAAGGTTTCTCTCTTGGACTTAAAAATCAGTGCTTCTCTCATTCTCAGTATCTCAGACATTAGCTTTTGAAGAAAAAGGGACACTTCCCTTTCAGAAAAGCTTGAAACCTGGACTTGGGAGAACTCACAGCAACAAGGAAAGGCAAATCAGGCAACTTCTTTACCTGGAATTCTGCAGTGAGTCAGAGGATGTGCAGGGACAAGTATCTGAAATTTATCATCTTTATTCTGGCTGATGTAACCACTACAAATAATGGCCTCATGCCTATGAGGTAATATGCTCTTTGCCGAAGACCTCATTAACAACTGAAAGGATCTTGAGAGAGTCTCCTTTATTTCACACAGAGCTTTTTCACTCTTTCCTTTTTAAGTTTCCTATTCTGATTATAAAAACACAGAAAATTAAACACACACACACACACACACACACACACACACACACAAGAAATAAGTTTAAAAGAGAATGGGTCAAAAACTCAGTTAGAATCACCTGGAACCTAGCCCTTGACAACAACCAGCTTTATTGGTCATTTACCATGTCGGACCATGTATTTGGGATCTAACAGGGAATAAGATAATTTTCTTCATTTCATGAAGCTTAAGACTCCTGAGGTGGAGACAGACAAGAGAACAGACAATTGAGATGTGGTCTGATGGGGACCTTACCCAGGCTTGGGGGTTCAGAGTGGAAAACTGCTGCTCTGGGCAAAAGTACGTCCAAGTAAACTCAAGAAAGTGGAGGGCATGAGTAAATGAGAAAGGACGAAAGGACGGGGGAAGACAAGACAGAGGTGGGGCAGAAGAAAAGGGAGGCGGCCAAGAGGAAGAGAGGGAGAGCAAGAGAGAGGGAAGGGCAGGTGAGGGGAGGGAAGCAGGAGGGGGAAGAAGATGGGGAAATTCATGCAGCAGAGGAAGAGGAAGGGGGTAGATTGCTCCAAGGAGAGGGCAGAGATCTGGGTTCCTCCTGCTTCCTCCACCTCCCACTGGTGCATCAGTCTGAATGGAGCAAATCTGGCAAACTTCCACAGACCCCTCACCATCATCATCAACTCCACAAGAAGGCTTCATGGTCCACCTCTGGACCCAAATTTAGAACACCACCATGACTACATCACAATTCACAGATGCCCAAAAGAACCAAGGAAACCCAGAACAAGGGCACCCCCAATCATCCCAAATATAGTCCCTGAGTCCAAAAGCTTTCTTCTTTCGCAGAGGCAGTGGCCCTCACCCAAACTCCACCCTGTCTACTGACTATGTGAAGAGAACACGAAGCTGGGGAGGGCAGCATGAATGTCAAGTGCCTCCACGTGTCTGAGGCAGCTTTCTGCCCTGAGCACGCCAGCCTTCCGAGCGGCCTTCCCTTCACTCAGGTGAACAAACGCCACTGTGGACCTAGTCTGGCCGGCCAGAGCATCTGTGGAACTTTATCTTCCCATTGTGGGCATAGCATCTCATAAAGAGAACACTGCATAAAGTCAATGTCCCGAAAAGGAGAAAAAAACCTCAGAAGAAAAGACAGAAAAGAAACAGAGGACACAAAGAACAAACCAAACAAAAAACCAACCAAACAAACAAACAAAAAAAACAAAACACCACTAGCAAGGATTTCCAGTTCCATACGCCCAAATCCTCACACAGCTCCATCGGAAAGCCGACAGTTGTGAACAATTATTTAGAGCAGAAATGATAAAGGCAGTAACAATATGAAGCTTCGTGCTGATGTGCCACATCAGCTATTTATCACTGTCAAAACATTTAGGATAAAATTACAATAACTTAGGCTAACTTATCACTGGTGAAGTCAAGCCTAGGAATTCTTTACTTGCTAAACAAATAACGGCCTGCTTTTAAGAGGTTAGCAGAGTAAGAGCACACACCACTAATCCTTCAAAGAAGAAAATATTTTATCATTTTTATTGCAAATGTCACTGAAATAAATTTTCATTCCTTAATAATCACATTTTTGCGCTTCCTCTAACCTCTCCGTCAACAAAACCCCCGTACGTTAAAACCTATTGACGTTGTAAAATAAAATTAAGACATCTTTGTAGAGGAAAAATGTGAAATAGCTTAGGGGGAAACACAGTCAATCTATTTTGGTGTAAAAATAAAAATGCCTAAATATTTAAAAGGAAAAATAGCTATCTGAAGCAAATAACTAAGTAAAAACTACAAGATAGGGTGATTTCTGTCCCAGGTAACAAAATACCCAATTCAAAATGGCTACAACAAAATGAAGGAGTCACCCAGTGGTGTGTGCCAAGCCCAGAAGGGATTTGCTTCAGACCAGCTTTGACTCAGCAGCTTCCATTGTTAAGGACCTGGTTTACTTTGAATCCCTTGGTCCTGCTTTCTCATGGCATTGCCATTTCCTACAGCAGGCTTTCTTCACATACCCAAAATATTTTTCAGTTACTCTTGAGGTGATGTACTTCCTAATTAATGTCCAACAAGAGAAAGAGCCTCTTGGCATCAGTCTTCCCATTAAAGGGACAGAAGTCCACTCTGTCAGACTCAGTGTGGTCCACATGCCAACCCCGCCATCACTGCGGTCTGAGGGAGCAAAGATGCTCATCAGCCCCTTCTACTCCACCTGCCTGGCTATACCATCCACCTGCCTTGATCTAGACCCAAGTCAGCATGTCCAAAACCACATGGGTTTCATCAAATGGCAATCGGGGATGCATGGAAGGAGCAAAGGAGGAATGGATACCAGGGAACTATTTGGCCTCAGGGAACCACTTCTAATCTTCTAATTGAGATCTTCTAATCAGATCTCAATTTGGTTAAGTCAGGCAAGTCATAAGCTCCAACTCAGTTGTTTTTCATAATAAAAGTAATACCATGTGATCTCCAAAGGTCCTTGGTTGTCTTTACTCCTATTTCCCAAGAACTAAAATTACCCTAAATAGCAAGTCCAATTTTAAAATCTCTTTTTTTGCCTTATACACTTCTGTTTATTAGCACAGGTCTCCACGTGTCAACTAGTTTTCAAAATCCTTCCAGACTTTAAGAGAACGGTCCAGGGATTTTTTTAAACCATGATACACCTCTTCTGATACAATTACACCATTTGTAAGGTACAATTCTGGACTAGCTCTATTTTCTCTGGGACCCAAGTCATCAATAAACTAGCTGCCCTTCCAAAGACCAAGCCCTCCTGCCTCTTAGGGCAGTGGACATTATTTCACCCTGCCTTCCATGAAAAACTATTCAGAACTAATATGGAGGTCTACTATTGCAAAAATACAACACAGCTTTAGCTCTTCAAGGCCACTGGAGGAGTACGGATGAGGGAACTTGTTACTGTCTCATACCAGCTTACGACCTTTACATGGAAATACTACCACCCCACATCTGAGCCTCCATATTATCCTAGATACAACCTCTATTGAGCCAGTCATAGTAGATGATAATTATCAATTGGGCTATTTGTCTTACCCACTTTAGGGAAGCCAAAAAAAAAAAAAAAAAAATCACAGGACCATTAGAAATGTGCTCAAACCACCTGGATTTGAATCTAGGCCTCTAGGCTTTGAAGCCAGGCTCTGCCATTTGTTAACTAAATGAATTCTGAGACCTGGAAAGGCTAGTTCACTTGCCAGTTCTGACTTCTGGAAACTGATGTCCACCCAGCCTTTCTCAAGGGGCCACTGGAGAGGTAAAATGAGCCGATCCACGTAAAGCAGTCAGAAAACTGCCCAGCTCAATAAATGTTGTTTATGCCAATTACCACAGCTGGTCTAAGAGCACAGAATAGGACCCAGTTAATACTGTTGATATTACTCTTTTTTACGCATTAATTTGGTCCTTCATAAAGCGTTTCTAAAGCTTAGCAATGCTAAATGGATCTGAGTTATTTTCTAGGTCGTTCTCTCTTCTCATGCTCATACTTCCACTGGCTGATTCCACCCACGACTATGGCTTCAGCCATCACCCACAGGATAATGCCACCTAAATATCTAGCTCTAGGACATTATTGTCCTTATCTCTCCAAGCTGTTTATCTCTCCATGCCATCTTGTCTATCAGATATCTCCCCTTAAATATGAGGAACTTAAAATAAACAGAACATCAAAAGAGAAATGAACAGAAATCAAATGCTAATTTCCATCATTGATGCCACGTCTCTGATAACCCCATCATTGGGTAAACTTCCTCTATGTGCCTCTATGGCATCCTATTGTATATTCCCCTTGTTTAACCATCCATCTTTTCATCCGTGGAGCATCTACTCTGAGATCAGCTAACCATCATAACACACAAAACTCGGCATTCAATTGTCTACTTACTAGTCTGCCTTCTCTCCTTCTGGATCATAAGCTCCCAGAAGATGACAGGAATTGGATCTTATTGGTCCTTGTATCACCAGCTTTGCATAAAATAAAAACACATGATAAAAAACCTGGTGGATGAGGGAATGAATGTTCCCATGACACTGGACTGATGTTGAAGAGCTAAAAACATGTCCCATAAATGGTCTGTTAATAGCAGGAACAGAAGAAAGAAGGTACTAGAAGAATGTAGCTGATCACTGTTTTCAGTGCATATATAAAATCCCAAAGATACTTTCTTAAATCAAATCAACATTCTTACACTATGTCCAAAGCCAGACTACTTTTCATAAAGATAGAAAAAAGATCATATGTGTGCCTGGAGGTTTAAAAGGTCATAGTCTATAACTGTGAAAACTGAGGGGAATAAATTGTGGAAAGCAGAAACCAACACCTCACGACCAACCTATACCCCCAAGTGCTCACACACACGCGCGCGCGCGCACGCACACACACACACACACACACACACACCCTTGGCTGGGACCAGCTGTTAATGATGAATGCCAGACTTCACACCACTTTTCAGCTAAGAACAACTTAAGGAAAGCATCTCACAATGACAGGAAGGACTATAATAATGAGAGACACCCTCCTGGTGTGAGGGGGCAGGAAATGATGCAGCCACTGTCACCACCACAACCACCACCACTCCCTACCCCAGCACAGCCACTTGAAACACATGTGAGGGCCCAGAAAGAAAAAGAGGCTCAAAACTGAAATGACTCCTAAACCAGAGTGTCCAGTCACAATAATTTATGCCACTCCTTTCTGCTCTAAGCATGAGCACAGATATACCCTGGCTCTTCTTATATCCAAATCCCCATGAATGTATATTATCTTCCCAGAGCAACTTATCTGACTTGGAAATTATAGAACCTACAAGAGCACAAAGAGAATGGACCCATTTCCACATGGTTCCCAGAAGGTACCAGAAAGCTTCATTCAAGCCATCACCAGTACTACTCTGTGAGGACCCCAGACTGAAGAAAAGGTTCTACTGAAGCCTGTGTTTCTTCTTATACACATAACACTGGCTAATCAGCTTCTCATGTACTGAAGGCCTCATAAGAAAAAGTTAGTGCCAGCACCAGCAGGAAGATGGGTGAGAGGGCTCTGGACACAGCTAGGAAAATTATTCTCCCCCTCTGATATAAGTGAAGTGACCACAGCTCAAGAAAAAAGGGATTCCTGAAGGCACTAAGTGTTCAAGGAAAGCGAAATTGGAGAGCATACTGAATGACAGAGAAACTGCCTTGCTGACATGCCATGTTCTTTTAGAGCGCCTGACAGATGAAAGGTGGCCAGTGACGGTCCTGGAAATGCAGGTGAATGGACAGTACAGGAAAAAGGTGTCCTGTTTCAGGACCACAAATGTGACAGCCGTCCAAAAAGATAAGTGCTGTGACATCAACACTCCATCTCATGGAAGCCTTATAAATACCACAAACTAAAAATTCAGGATTTTCTGGGACAAAACAAAATAAGGTGGTTTTGAATTCACACCCACTTTGCCCAGAGTAGATTTACATAAAAATAGCTATAGATAAGGAAATGACATATGTAAATGCAGATATACAGACACACACAAGAACTCCTTTAAGGGCTGCATTTCAAATTATTGTGATTGGTTAAAGGTGTCTAGGCTAGTGTGGCATTAGAGATGCAAAGTTTCATTCATGAAATTTTAAATAATGGTGATAAGATTTATCTAGACGTACAAGCGGAACCTAAATATAAACCACATGAATAATAGAATGTGCATGAATTTTGAATGCTTATTTTTCAGAAGAAAACAAAGAACTGAACGTGTGAGTTCTCCGAGTCTCTAAGTGTAGCCTGTATTTGCATTTCAATGGCTTGCAAGGTAAGCTCTGTGAAATTGGTCAAATGTATAGACTCTCATCTCTCCTCCATCCCCAATCAGTCAATTAGCTACTAGAGAAAGTGGCATACAGATGTTAAAATCCAGCATCTCAGAATCTATTTCAGCTGATACAGATCAAAGTAATTTTGATGCAAGGATGTTGAGGACAGAGACTTTGCACAGAGCAAATTCTGGTTAGGAAGCATGCAAAACCAGGAGCTCATGGCTGATGGGGCCAGGGGACACACACAGAAATGGAATAGACAAGGCAGTTCACAACAAAATTTGTACAGAAAAGAAGAAAAGGCAAAAACTATAGACTGAGAGCCAACACATCAAAACATTTTTCCAGTAGGTAAAAAGGTATAAGTGTAGCAATTTTTGTCCATTTAAAACAAAGGGATTTCAGATGTCAGCTCTGCTATCCTGCAGCTACACTGCACCCAAACCATGAACCCTAATGGTCAATCTCTCCTTATTAGCATTTTTCACTCTTCCCATTAAAAGTCTTTACTGGCACCATATGAGCTACTCTTTGCCCTTTATAAATTCCCCTATTCCAAACGTGCTAGTTTATGCTCACAGGAGTAGAAGTATAATACACACCTATTACATATTAGAATGTTATCAATATGCCTTTTCAATTGCAGCACTTATGGACTTTCGTTTTCTATGTTCCACTCTTTTGTCTTTCCTTTCAATAAAGACAGAGATTTTAGAAATCCAGAAGTGAGCCCAAAGAGCAGGGTGTTATGCTTGGCTCATAGGAGGCATTCAAGAACTTAGGAAAAGATACCTGAATTTAAAGAAATGGTGACAATTTGTGGATAGTAAAAATCATGGAGCTCCTTTTACTAAGTGCCCACCCACCCCGCCATGGTTAGTGCTACAGGCTGAATGTCTGTGGCTCCTCCCCCTGCCAATGCAAATTCATATGGTGAAGCCCTAACATGATTGACTTGGAGGTACGGCCTTCAGGAAATTATTAGGGTGAGACTAGGTCATGAAGGTGGGGCCCTAGTAATGGGATTACTGCCCTTAAAAAAAGAAAAAAGGAAGAGACATGAGATTTGTCTCCACCGCTAAGACAGAGCCAGGAGGTAGCCATCTGAAAGCCAGGAAGAGGGGTCTCACCAGATATGCAATCTGTAGCACGTTGACCTTGACATTCCCAGGCTCCAGAAGTGTGAAAAATGTTTGTTGTTTAAGACCCCCTGTCCATATGATTTTGTTACAGCAGCCTGAACTAAGACAACTAGATATTTACCTACCTTTGCTGTAGTCCACTAATAATCCTGCTGGGTAAATGTTAGTATCCTTACATTATAGCAACACACACACACACACACACACACACACACACACCCCAAGACACATAAAAATTTTAACCTGCTCCAGAGTCACACCACTGGGATGTGGCAAGTGACATAGTCCAAGGGAAGCAGAGAAAGAAAGAGGTTCAGCTATCTAGAAATACAGTAACGATGGCCATGATCATGTACTGTGTGCTTGCTACCTGCTTGATACTTTCCAAAGTAATTTACACACATCCATCTTAATTATTTTGACAGCATTGCTGGGAGGTGAGTAGTATTCCCATTTTATGGATAGCAAAACTGAAGCGTAGAAGAGAGCAGTATGCCCAGAATAATCAAGGCAACAGGTGCTGGATCAACACCCCCACTGAAGTCTAACAGACTTCAACGCCACTGCTCTTATACTCGTAACCACAACACGAGCTCATCCCCTGTATTGTCACCACTGCCACCATAACTCTGGGTCACAAACCCACATAAAACTAGCACTTACAACAATTATCATTTAGTCTCATGTTTGCAAGTCTACATGTTGACTATGAGTCTGCCCGTCTTGACTCCTGGCTCCCCGTTTCTGTAGGGTCCATTCCACAAGGATTTGCTCTGGGACCCAGTGGCTACTCAGGGCATGTTCTTCTCACAGAAAATCACCAAAGTGCAATGAGGTGAAACCAACTCCACAAACTTATTTCAAGCCTCTGCTTGTGACACATTCGCTGACAGCTCATTGGACCCAGCAGGTCACATAGGTGAGCCCAAAGTCCACCGATGGGAAATAAGCCATGTCCACCGTGAAACCATGAGGCCTGGGCAGGGGACTGAATATATACAGAGGAGTAAAAAATCAAGAGAGTAGTTGTATCCACCACACTCACCAAATTCAATTTGTATTTACCATATCTTTTAGTTGGACTGTTCAACAGTTAATGGAAAAAGAATCTGTGAGCTCAATAATTTAAAGTTCTAATGAAAAAGTATAAATAGTCAAATCCATGGTATTATTCCACCTTCACCTTCAGAACAATACTAAAATTGAAAGAATAGATAACTGGAAAATACAAAAGTACCACGTCTCATCAGGAAAAAATATCATTATGATAAAAATCCTATAAAATGAATTTCTTGACGTGGCTGATATCTAAAAATAAGCACTAAGCTAAAACAATCCATTAAAAAACACTTAAGTGTTTTTTACAGTCATTTCCTGCTCATTGCAACACATTCTACCTCTCACTCTTAAGAGGGTTCAGTTTTTACCAATGTGATTTCATGTCTTTGTGTGTACATACACAAATTGGCAACAGTGTGTCAGAAAATTGATAAAATTGTACACATGCCATCTGTCTTTCTTGGTTGAACCCCCTGTCTTCAATTACAGCTATTCCATTCAAAGGGAACAAAAATCTTGGCTGAATTTGATGTAATCTCACTCAGGTTTTAAATTTACTCACTGTTTCAAGCAATATGGTACCAACCTCATCATCTTCATTTAAGAATGAATTGCTTTTTCCATTACAGCCTCTAGTTTGAGATGTTTCATTTTGCCTTTTCAAAATTGTATTGAAATGAGACTTTGTAGGCAAGTCGTCAAAGTTGGAAGCAATTTACAAAAATACGCGCACACAAAAAACCCACAAAAAC
This sequence comes from Mustela putorius furo, assembly GCF_011764305.1. Taxonomy (NCBI): domain Eukaryota; kingdom Metazoa; phylum Chordata; class Mammalia; order Carnivora; family Mustelidae; genus Mustela; species Mustela putorius. The sequence continues at coordinate 4,001,273 of NW_025421294.1, forward strand.
ACACAAAAAACTCCTACATCTTCAAAATGGATACATTATTTTCAAGATCCAACACTACAGCATGAAATGACTCTGCTCTTAGTATAACTATAACCAGTCCTGCAAAAGAAGTGTTAAAATACACATAATAGTAATTCTTGGAAGCTATTCTAAGAGAAACCTATTAGTCTGTGAGAAATTGCCCTCTCTTCCTATTCATAATGTACTTCGATTAATTATTTAAAGCAGATGACTTCAGAATCTATAACTGGCCTTGACCTCTGTGTGGAAACAAGCCTAAACCCATACGTTCAGTAGCTTACCGAACATCTCTGCCTACAAGGTGCTTCCATTATATATGCACAGAATTAGTCATCCTCTCACCATGTAGATCATTTTTATTTCTGGCCCCTAGCTGTTGCTGGTCCTATGGTCTGAAACCTGGAGGTCACCTGCAGCTTCTCCCAGCTCTTTCCCACCCATCCCAAGAGTCACCATGCCTTAATTGTACTGAGCTGCCTCTTCTCTACTCCTGCAGCCACAGACTCGGGAGCAGTGGTGGCACTGCTCACTTCCTTGCTCCTAACGTCCTAGGCACCTCCAGCCTCTCCTGGAGCACCCTCTATTCACACGTGACACAACAAGTGACAGCTGGCACAAGACTGCTGTGCCCCGCTTAAGCTCTTTCAGTGGCTTCCTATTGTTGGGGGATCCTGTCCAGATCCCTCAACAAGACATAGCTCTTGGGCCTCCAGCTGGTCCCTTCCTCCCTCTCACAGGCATCACCTGTAGCTCCTTCCAAAGGGAGGGTGTACTCCATGTGGTCACCCCATCTTGGCATGCACAGCTGCTTCCCTGGCCTGGAACCTACTTCCTGCCTCACCCGCGCCTTGTCATCTGTCACCACTTGGCGGCAACCTCCCCACCTGCACAAAGCCTTCCGCCTCCCATGGCACAGCCTGGCACTATTACCGTGCCCCCCTCCCCTGCACTGTGACAGATGTGGGACCTAGCGCTGGCTGTTGCCAGGACTGCTGTGCGAAGCCCCTTGCAGGTGGGCGCCATATCCCACTCCTGTTATGCTGATGGAGCTGGCAATGAAAAGGCCAACGGTGTATACATAACACACAACACTCAGTCGTCTGACACCCGTCTGGTCAAAATATGCTGCTGCTGTTGCTGCTATCATCATTATGATTATATGTCTGTTGAAAGAAAGGCAAAGAATGGAGTTCTATCCCTGACTGCGTGAATCAAAAGCATCTGCGTTCACAATCTAAGGGTAGTAAGTGTTTTGAGAACTCAAGCAAGGCACTACAGAAGATCTACAGCAAGAGCCCCGAATCACACGTGTTTGTTATCGGCCGCATTAAGATAATGCTTCAAGGGACAAAGCTACCTCTTACCATACCTGAGGTGGTTTCTAGAAGTAAAGCACAGGGCATGCACCAGCAATTTTTTAAAAATGTAAAAATGGAACTGGACAGCAGCAGTGCCCTGGGTCCTGGTTAACGGGTCCGGGGTTAATGGTCTAGGGCTGCCTCCAGCCATCCCAATCTCGTAACTGCCCCTGAACGTGGGTTTGTTAATGCTCTCACATTACTACCATTGCCATTACTTAGGAACTCAAGAAACAAATACAAGGAGGACATCCACCTCCACCTTCTTCTCCATAAAAACAAACCCACGTCTTACTGGAAGAAAGGAAGCCAGGGCTGCCACATATGCCTTTTTAGAGACTGTCAAATTTTGCATTTGGAAGTACAGAAGGAGGTTCCATGCCTCTGGGCTCCTTGGACGGGTGATCCCACCCAGAGCAGTGGGTCTCAAGCCCAGCTGCGCCACTGAGAGGTGCTAATTCAATCCATGGGGACTGCATCTGGGTCTCAGGCTTTAGAGGCTCTGCAGGTTGTTCAAAATGACAGCCTCTGTTAAACCACTGTCCTAAGGTCTGGAACCATGTATCATATTAGAACTGATTTACCTTTTTCAAATCCACAAAGACACAAAATAAACAATCTTTGAGAGCTTTTCAATGATCTTAGTGAGGGATATAAAACAACTTCTTAGACAACAAAGCAAAAAAAAAAAAAAAAAAAATCATAAAAAAGCTCTCAAATCTCACTTTGGCTGATTATACAAATAATACATGCTTACTATAGAACAGTTAAAGAAAAATTCTTAGATCCTGCCATCAAGATGTAATTAACCTTTTAGTGCTTTCCCCCCTGTTATCTTACATGAAAAAAAATAAATAAACAAAAAACAGGTTCCTAATATACGTGAGATAGGAATTATTTTTTTGTTGTTGTTTCTTTCCACCACCCCCAACTTCTCCTCTTCTGCCTCATACAGACTAATGTGTGGGTAGGTGCTACACATTTTTATAGACTTATACAACCTTTGTATACACTTTGCTTTTTCACTTCTCATCATTGTTATCAGCTTCTTCCCGATCACGAAACATTCGTCAAACGCATGATTTTAATGGCAATGTTGTCTTCTAACATGTATGTCTCCAAAGTCATTTGCCAACCTCCATGCTTTTGGTTGCTTCCAAGACAGACACATGGTTTCAAAGACTTTTTAAAAAGCTCTACCGTTGCTCATAGTTTATTTGCAATTCAAGTTTCAAGTAAAATCAAATACCCTATTCTTATTACACTCTGATGTCAACGATAAAATGATTGGTGGCTGCATGAATATTGATTGAGCTTTCTAATTTCAGGTAATTCACAATTTTTAGAGTTAACCTAATTCATTGATTAGCTGGTCTTTTAGTCTCCTTTTGTCTTCTTCTAAAATTATTCTTTAGATAATTTCAGTGCTCTAAGTGCAAGATTATTAAATTTTCAGGTATTATCTACTTTGAAAAACCGTTTCTGGCAACTTAAGATTTCTCAAAGATATAATACATAAAACCACACAAGTCCTCAAAGCAGGAACTAAGAACCCAACAGTGGAGAAGTGGTGGCTACATTTATCTCAAAAGTTACTGCAGCTGAGTGTGTAACCATTCTGACCAGCTGAGACAAAACTGGCAAGACAGAGCCAGCTCCCAGTACCTGATTGGAAGAAGCAAACGGGTTCACCTGGAAGAAGGACCATTGTGAGTAGTGAATGCTAAGCTAATTTATCATGCGGGCCTAATGCAAGAGACAACGCACATCATAAGGGCCAGGACTTCAAGGGGAGTTTTCCAGAAAGCGCAGAGATGGACAATCACAGCCATTTCTTTTAGCAACTCTCACTAAGAGCCAAGGACATGATGTGAAGTCGTAAGTCTGTCAAAGGATTTCCAGGGGAGCAGAGATGGACAGTCAGACTGTGACAGGGCAGAGCTAAGGGAAGCTGGGGGACAAACAGGAAGAGATCACCCGGGGTGTTCACACCCCCACTTCTCTGAGCCCAGATCTGAGGAGTAAGGCAATTCAAAACTGAGATTGCTTGCAGGATCTCAAGTGCAGGTGTCCTGCATTATTGATTCAAAGAAGACCATGTGCTTCAGACACTAAAGTAGAAGGGGAGGAACACTCTCCCAAGAGGATTCGCAGCCTGACTAGAAAGAAGACATCATTACATGTAAGTGGGAAACGGTTGAGGGCCAGGGCTTTTCACAAAAGAGCAGCTTTGAATCCGTTTAAGTGCTTGAACTCAGTTCAGGCTCCAGAGATCTGCACGAGGAAAACTGATCATTTTGACCACGGCTGGCAAAATGCTGCCAGAGCGAGCGAAGAGCAGATCATTACATGCCATCGTACTGTCTGTACCTCCATTGCCCATCCAGACCTACGCCCGAACCTTAGAGTCTGCCTACACGGACAACAGGTATGGGATCACTTGCCCCTCTGCCTTCTGACTGGGTTTTGCCAATGGGGAGCACCTTCAAGAGTGCAGAAGGAGGGCGCCTGGGTGGCTCAGTGGGTTAAGCCACTGCCTTCGGCTCAGGTCATGATCTCAGGGTCCTGGGATCGAGTCCCGCATCGGGCTCTCTGCTCAGCAGGGAGCCTGCTTCCTCCTCTCTCTCTCTGCCTGCCTCTCTGCCTACTTGTGATCTCTGTCAAATAAATAAATAAATAATCTTTAAAAAAAAAAAAAAAACAAAACACACACACACACATTCTATTTGGGGACGCCTGGGTGGCTCAGTTGGTTAAGCAGCTGCCTTCGGCTCAGGTCATGATCCCAGCGTCCTGGGATCGAGTCCCACATCGGGCTCCTTGCTCCGCAGGGAGCCTGCTTCTCCCTCTGCCTCTGCCTTCCACTCTGTCTGCCTGTGCTTGCTCTTGCTCGCTCTCTCTCTGACAAATAAATAAATAAATAAAGAGTGCAGAAGGAAGGAGGACAACAAAGTTGTGATGTCCCCTCAGCCCCTCCCTGCAGAATCACCATGGAAGGGCTATGTAGCTTCATCTAAGGCGCCTGTCACTTGCCTTCTCCGTCTGGACCTTCGGCAACGGCTCCCTCCCTCACTCCTTCAGGCCTATGAAGATGATGGCTTCCTATTGCTCCTACCCTCTGGGACTGCACCATCCCTTAAACTTCACCTATACCTTGCCTATACATACCTTTACACTTTCCCTTTCATTAAACTCTTCTCAAATTATCCAATTTATGCATGCCATCTTTTTACCGCCTGGACCCTGCCTGATACCCACATTTAACTCTTTAAAATCACACTATGCAAGGCTTTGTCTGATATGCACATTTGAGTATTTAAAATCATAAGGCTCTGTGGCAATAGAGAGGCAAGTGTGCTAAGGTTAACTTATTAAGTACTGTGTGCCAGGTGCAGTACTTACATGACCTATAACCTCCTCCAATCTTAAAATACCTTAATATTTCTATTTTACAGATGTGGTTAAGCATTGTGTCTAAAGTTACAGAGCTATTCATTGTCACTGAACACATGTCCTATTCTAAAACCATGAATCTTCAATGGTCTTATCATTTCAGTGTAAGACATTCAAATCATTTTATAACAATGCACCATGCAATAGAATTAGGTACGCAAATAAAATAGATGTTAACTATTACCAAGACCAGAATGGACTGCAGTAATTTTGGGAAATTTCATCAAAGAATGAGAATTTACTGTGGTCCCTAAAATGAGCAGCAAGAATTTGAGCAAAATAAGGAAAGAGCATTTTAGGTAAAGGGGATCTAGGGATCTATGACATCTGGAGAGGGGTGATGGGATAAGGTTTTGGAAGGCACAGAGTTGGCAAAGAAACCCAAAAAGTAGACAGAAGCTAAATTAAAAAGAGTCAGCTATGTTTTAACTCTATCCAGAGGTAGATAATAAGTCACACAGGAATTTTAAACATGCGGTTGTGTGGGGATCCAGGCTGACAACCAGCATAGACTGGAGAAGGGCCTGGACACAAAGGGATATGAGACATTTCAGAAATTCAGAGGTAAAAGAGTATAGCCCTAGACACTGGACATATTTTTATGGTAGAATTATTAAGGCTTAGGGACAGCAGGTAACAGATGGAGAAATCAAAGGTGGGAATGAGATGACTTGAAAAATTAGTATTTCAGAGACAAAAAAAGAGATGACAATTTTCTAGTTTATCAGCTATATCCGAGAATAAGAAGGTGCAAAAGAGGAGCCAGTATTCAAAGTAATCTATTTTACATGGTTACAAAAAGGTGTTAAGAAAAAACAATTATTTAAGCATAAAATAGAAATTTGAGGGAACATAAGCTTTTGAGGGCATCCCATCCTTACCCTCTGTGAATCAGGAAACCACAACATTTTATTTCCATCTCAGACACAAAAAGTGAACTCCTTCAACAGCTAAGAAATACCACTTTAGATATGGCCACACCTGGTCTAATTAATTAGGCTTTTGCAACTACCAAAAGTTCATTTACCATCAGGGCACCTAGGTGGCTCAATCAGTTAGGAGGAAATCAAGGAAATCCTCTTGATTTCAGCTATGGTTATGATCTCAGGACTTCAGGATCAAGCCCTTTGCCAGGCTCCATGCTAGGGGAGCCTGCTTAGGAGTCTTTCTCTCCCTCTCTCTCTTATTCTGCCTTTGCCCCTCCCCCTGCTTGTGCACTCTCTCTCTTAAAATTTTTTTTTTTTTTTTTAATTTACCATCTTGATTCTTCCTGTCCCAAAAAAAGCCTCTTTGCCTTTCTGGAAACTTTGAAGAACAGAAGTTCTTTATGCCAAACTATTATCATAACTTTTTATTAAATTAATCCTCTAACTAGAGTTCTGACATGTAACTACACAGAATCTTAAGGACAGAGAAGAGTCCCACACAACAATACTGTGATGGAATTTTGGGTCAAGTGTAAACACATCCAAATCACTTTAAAGTTGATAGAGAAGACACACTGAGGCATTGTGATTTGAATGACCCACATTTAAGTACTGAGGAAAACAGAGGTAGCTGGATACCCAGTGAGAACAGAAGAGTCCAACTGCTTCTTTGCTTACCAAAATTAGTTTGAGACAATGGCCAGTGGAAAATCAGAGCCTAGACCAAAGTAATAATGTTAGCTTTTTGTTGTTGTTTCACTTAAGGCTGGGAGACAAAGTCAGGTAAAAAGGAAAGCAAAAACAAAACAAAACAACAACAACAAAAAAAAAAAACCCACACACACAAAAAAACCTAACACAAATCTGGAAGTCTATAGTCAAAAGATGAGTCATTAACTACATCACATAGGAAAAAAAAAATTCATGCTAGCTGCATGTGATTATCTGGAAGTGGACTGAAATGCCAATACATAACTGGGGAGGAGGGAAATCAACAGATGATAGCAGGCAGAGCAAAATACCACAGGAGGACAGGAATGGAATCCTATGACATCTCTCTAGGAGACTACTCCCTCTTTTAGTGATTTGTTGATACTTTAATGATGCCTATCCATCCTTCTCCAGCCTTGAGAGCTATCATATTAGAGATAGGGATACTTTCATTAAAACAAACAAAATGGAAACATGTAACAAAAATCACTGAAACAATTAATTTCCCTGACATTTAAAAAATATGATCTGTGTATGAGGAATATTAGCCCTGAAAGGAGCCAGTTATCCTTTGATGAATTAGACCTGTCTAGAAATTCAAATTGCCCCAAGTCCAAGGTCTGCTCAAGCCCATCCATCCTTCAGAATTTCCTATGTTTTGAGATGCAGTGTGAAAACTTTCCCAGGTTCTAACAGTGGAAGCCATTGGGGCCTCTTTCCCCCATTCTCATTTCAAAGGCAGTGATTGAAGTGCTATCAGCAGTACAGGAAATATTAATAGAGTCCACAGAAAAGATGGAGAAGTGAGTCACTTAAGATGAACAACTCAGTTGTGTTGCCCTTTTATGAGGGAGTCAGTCCTTGAGAAATTGTATGTTCTCACTAAAAAATTTCTCAAAGACCAGATTTTAAAAATACCACTAGTATTCCTGTGTTTTAAGAGCTAGGGGTACTGAAATTCTGAAAGTAGGTTCTAAACACATACCACATTTTACACTGAACACATACTACATTATTATAAAAATACACTTTATGGAATTAGAATATTTGTGTGCTCCAGATTTTTGACTGGGCTTTTTGTTTTCTAAATAACTGACCTGTTTGACAAAGCATGCCTCTCTATTCAGTGTGGCACATCAACTGACTCTTATCATTATATAAAATCCTATAGCCCTGTCAAAATGATCCCTGTAAATAAATAATGTTTACTATCTTTGCTGCTGATTCTTCTAACTTAAAAACAAACTCCAATAGCATACATGGAGTAAAAATGTAACCATTTCATCTTGCTAGTTATGACACAGTGTTACAAAAATAAAAATTATCCCTTGCTATTCACCAACATATTGTCTATTATGTGCTAGTGTATTTATTATATAGCCATTAACTTTTTAGGCCTCATTTATACCCATCTCCTACTTAGTACACTCAAAGGTCTCGTTCTGAAATACTTTACATAAAAATAAACGGACACTTATTCTTCTTCTACCCACTTAAGCCTCCATGTTGCATCACCACTTCTGTACCCCTGGGGATAAAAATATATGTTTATAAAAAATAAAAAATTAAAAAAATAAATAAATAAATAAACGGACACTGAGGGGACAGGACTTGCTCAAGACTACCTCGCAAACAAAGGGTCAGAATTACGAATACAAAATGTGTAGGTTTCACCTTCACTTCCCTACTACAGATGTATCTCAGTGACATGCTGAAATGTTTCAAATAGTGTATATTTGAAAATTAATGTTTAAATTCACTAGGTGGCGTTACTCTCATGAACTCCACAGTATCTTTTGTAATACAAATTCTTAAATTTTATATTTTATAAATAGATTCCTTATACAGTAGTTTCTTTTAAAAAACTACTCTATGTAAGAGATGGCTTTTTAAAAATGTATTAGATATAATGGGAGTAAAAAAAAAAAAAGCTTTGTTTGAGCCAAAGTTAAGTTGTAGCCATGAGGGGGGCAGAACTTTGAGACGCTTTCATATTGTTACTTCTCACAGAATAAAGACTTGTATCTCATTCATAAAAGAAATCAGACATTCTTTATCCATTGTATAGCTTATGGTAGATGTAGTTAAAGTATGTTGAGTATGACAACAATCTAGCTGTCCAAGTATTACATCAATGAATTATGCTTCCTTTGTTTTGTTGCAAATGTTTTTGACAAGAGTATCTCCAGTATTTTAAATAACCACAATCATTATTTATTTCTAAAATTAAAAGTTCTGTGAGATCTCTATCCCTCAAAAGCACCATGTGTTTCAACCATATCCTCTGAAGTTTTGAGAATATATATTACAGAAATAAACCATAAAAAGGAGCTTCTGATCAACCATACATTAAGCAATTATCCAAAATGCATTAAAGGAAAGAGAAAACTTAGCTGAACTGCCACTTATTAATAAGCTGAACCACGGGGGAGCTTAACAGTTTATCATCTTTCTAACAAAGAGACTTTCCATATTTAGCCACTGACCCCAAAGAGGACATGGAGCCCCACGAACAGCTGTGCATTACCAGAACTTTATAGATGTGATGAAAACAAAGAAAAGGAAATCCACAGCAGTGACTAACCACACTGTACATTCAAAACAATGACCACAGTGAAAATCATTAAAGAGGCAAGTCTGTTTACTTAGGCTGGGAACAATACATGACATTTAACCCCAATTTCTTTAATCCCTCTTTTGTTTACCTGCAAATAATCCCCTAATTTACCCACAATATTATGATATGAATAATAACTGTATTAGTAATGGACACTTAGAACAAAAAAAGCAGACAACTAGACCAGTTGGAAGTCAACGCCTATTAAGGACTATCTGGAAGCATTCCTAAATGTGCTATATATTCTGTACTGTCAAGCATGCATTTGACATTTTTTTTTTCAAAAATAATGAATGAGAGTTTAACAATAGCTACTCACTAGATTCTTTCAGAAAAAAAAAATACCACTTATACACAAAAGAAAGAGTTATCAAAGAGTTAAACATACTAATTCTGAACATACTTAGGTTTTGGCTTCCTTAAAGTTACAAATCGCTAAGCAGATGTTTTTTTTCAAGTTGTCTGATTTGCCAAGTTTTGACTTGGAATACATTTGTACACTGAAGTCGGAGTAATTTAATTAGAGAAACTTGGGCACAAAAATCAAGGCAGTAAGATGGGGATCTTTCCCCATCTCAATGTAAACAAATTACAGTCAACGTTGATTGAGCTGCCAGCAGAAACTTTCATCTCCCTGACAGGAGAAAACTCTCAGCAGCTGCACACATCTGCAAGACCATCAGACAGATGCTGCTGCCGCTCGGAGGTTGATCCTGACACAAAACTGAGTCCTGCGTTCCCAGAACTGAACAGAGTTGCCACCCTCGACAGACTTCCCAGACACTTGACAGAATGCCAAATTGGCTCCTCAGCTGTCACCACCAGCCACGATTTAACTATTCTTGAACAACCGGCAGAAAAACAACGCACAAAGTATCACACTAAAAGTCCTATCCATTGTCTCTGACAAAAGAGCCTTTCTCATTGAGCCCTGTGATGTGTCACTGAACCCTGTTAACCAGAGACTTAGTGTATCCCATTGCCAAGGGGATACGAGGAACCGTGCACGCTATCCGTGCCCAGAAAAGGAATGAAAAGGGAACTTTGAAATCCTCAACGACAGACCACTGAGGATGCTACATTGCAAGAACAGAAGGATCTCCTACCTGGAGCCCTCTTCGTCTTAGAATGCTGGACTCATCCATCTCCCCCTCCGCTTTCTCTGAGCCTCACAACAGTCTAGCCATGCTGTACTACCTCTACTTGAGCACGCTAATTCAGAGCCCGGCAGCTGCTGAACACTTACATCACGCTCTAGCTGATTGGAGCCCAGAGTCAGCTGGTCCCGCTTAGTTATGCACTCCAGCAACTTCGGAGATCACGGAGGCTTGCAGTTTGGGGCGAGAGTGCAGCAAGTGGGCTCAGGTACCTAAAGCGTTTAGCCAGGCGGAGGAGGGCTCTGGCAATTAGGCAGGAAACTGTGGGGTCCCTGTTTTTCCTTCTCCTTCAAAACGTGGGCTCTGGCATTCCGGACGACCAGTAAATGGCTTTCAGCAGGAGCTCCGGGTCAAGCCCCTTCTGAAGCAACTAGAAGGTCAGAGTGGCTAAGTAAATCAGTGGTGACAGACACCTCTGCAAAAGGCAGCGACTGATTGGGACGGTGAAAAACTAGGGCACAGCTGGTCAGCCAAGCAGCACCACCATGCCTGCCACTCATCTTTTCTGATGGCATTAAAGAAAAAAATGTAGCAGAACACGCACGCTGCCTGGAAACCCTGCGAATAGAGGGCTCTGGGTGGCTGCTCTTCCAGCCTTGGCAGAACTCTTTCCACCTCCCAGTGTGAAAGCCAATTCATTTACATAAATACCTTGCCAGGAGATTCCTGGCCCTCAGATAGATACATTTTAGCTATTCATGTCGCTCCTGGTAGTAACTTGGTTTTGTTGATAGCTGACCAAAATATAAAAAGGCAGAAGGAATCGAAAGAGCCATCATTAGGTGGAATATTAACCTATTTACAGTCTACAAGCAGCTGAAAAAAAAAAAAAAAGATTCCCATCATGTGCAATTTCACAGTCTGTTTCAGCTTGTTTACTCTGCTCATCCTCACCTTATTTCAATTCGAAGCAACCAAGAGATGAATATTAAGTTTTCATTACTGGCCTGGCACAAGAGTAACAACATACAATACTACCAATTTATAATAAATTATTCCCCCTTGATTTCCATTCTAGAGATATTTAAATTGCGATTACAGTTTGATTCTGAGGAGGCAGATTCTAGGACTCTCGGCGATTTGTCTGAAAACCACTTTCTCCTTCGTTCTAGCCATTAGACAGTCTCTTTCTTGAAAGAAAGGAGGTAAGACGGCATAACATTTTCTTAAAAATCCACATTTCCTGGGTTTTACCTAATCCAGATATCAGATTCCTTAATGTGGGGTGGTGGTGGGGGGGGCGTGTCTAGAGGTTCCTTACCCATCCACCTGCTATTACACTAGCTTTCTGTCTCTTTCTGGCTGTCAACACACTATTAGGAGTGCTATCAATTGATTAGATTATGTCATTAAAAATAGCTTGGGGATTTATGAATCTAACCACTGAGGAAAATTGATTGCATTTTATGTTCCCCAACAGTGTCTGCATAAGCCTTCAGACATACAGAGAGAAACCCTGTCAAGAAACAGTAGCTCTAGCAGAAGCATCAGCAAAGATGGGTATCGGGGTGTTCTTCCACTTTCGTATGCTCATTTGAAACCACTTAAGGAAGGAAGCCCTGGGAGTTTTTAGTTCTTTCTCCCATATGCAGAAGTAGTACAATCTCTAGAAACAAAGAAACAGCACCTAAGTGATCCCTGGGCAAGCCAAAGGGGACCAACGAAATTCTAGCACAAACAATTCTTTAAAAAAAAAAAATTTAAAAACTGTATGTGTGGGGTGCCTGGGTGGCTCCGTGGGTTAAAGCCTCTGCCTTCGGCGCAGGTCATGATCCCAGGGTCCTGGGATTGAGCCCCGCGTCAGGCTCTCTGCTCGGCGGGAAGCCTCCTTCCCTTCCTCTCTGCCTGCCTCTCTCTGCCTGCTTGCGATCTCCATCTGTCAAATAAATAAATAAAATCTTAAAAAAAAAAAAAAAAACCCTATATGTATTTGCTTACATGGAAGGACACAACATAAACAAAAACAAAAGGGGAACAGCCTAAAAGAAAGGTTCAGAGCCAGGAGAGTAAGGTCAGCTTGCTATCTGTGGGGGATATGGAAAGCTGGTGGAAAGAGATACCCATTCTTGACAGGCCCACCTGTACTTTTATCTTTTCCCACAAAAGGGAGACCTTTTCCTTCAATGAAAACAAAAGGTATGGCAGCTGTTGACCTTTCTCCCTCAAGTCACCCTCCTGAGAGAGGGGGCACGAACGGTTGCCTGAAATCTGAAGACCCATCTTAGACAAAGTGCCTTGGCAGCAGGTGAGAATACATTTACCAGCTTAGACTATCACTGTCATCTGTACACAGAGGCATAAGGAAGCCCTAGCTGGTTTTAGGCAAAGAAAAAAAAAAATCATGACCTAAGAAGCTGAACTTCCAAAATCAAAAGCCAAGCCTGGTGTCCTTACATATGCTTGTGCTCTGAATACTGGGATCCTTGTTATGCTGGTCTAGAAAAAGTGGGGTCTAGTGGAGGGTACAAAGTTTTCAATACAGAGAAGGAAGGGAAAAGATTTTTCCCCTTTAAATAAAGATCACAGGTTGCCAGGAGGAAGGGAAAAAAAAAAAAAGGTAGTGTCCAGAAGTACCTTTTCTGTGCCCAATTGGGTAAGCTAGCTGGAAATGCTTTCTCAAGACATTTCGAGGACACACTGTCAAACAGTCAAAAAGATGTGTATCTCAGGTAAGTGGACTCTATGCGTCACACGCTCTGTGGCAGCTAGAGAGGTTTGGTGGGTGGGAGTGATAAAAAGGAATTTGGTTAAAGGAGGAGGGGCGGGGGTGGGGGGGAGACAAAGTATCCTTCTTAACAAAAGAGTATTTTGAGATAAAAATCTAGTTTAGTATTCAACCATTAACTAAGTCTAAGATGAAGATTATGACCATTGCAGCATCAAATCTCGTATGAAAAAATATCGATTACCTGTCAAAATGTATCACTTTGAGAAGTGATACATACGTTTTAAAGAAATAAAACCAGCCAGAGGCAAAAACATTTGGGACAAAAATGAAAGGCTGCTGAAAAATAACATCAAGCAATAATGACTTAGCAGAGGGAATAGTAAAAGGAAAATTGCTACATTTACCCTTTGCTACATATTTTCTCATCAAGATAAGCCATGTGTTAAAATGCAATAAAAACTTCAAATGGTGACACTATTCACAGGTAATAATTACGATCTAGCTTAATTTCCATTAATAAACTCATTTTTCCAGCAATTTTATGCCTTCATGAATATGTTCACAATATCATGATTCAATTAAAAAAATACCAACTTCAATGTTTAATGCGTTACATATGTCTTCAAATAAAATTTCTTAGGCTTTATCATCAATTGTTATCTAAACCTGGGGGCTCCATGGTAGTTGATTTTTTTAAAAAAGTATTTGTAAGGATACACCCCATGCACACTCTATCACAGGTGAAATTTACTTCAAAGAACACTCAAAATCCACGGATGCTATAATATGGGTAAAATTTAAATTTTAATTGTTATTACAATAAATGATTCACAGAAACAAAAACAATTCTAAATCCTGAGAAAAATGTGGGTGGGGGTGGACAGGAGAAAGCATGTGGTTACACACATTTTCAACAAAGGGGTAAACTGGTATTTTGTAATTACTGTCCGCAGTTATGTTTGGTATAAGGATACAGGTTTGCCATCTGATTTACCTGGTCAGGTATTTTTCACAAATTTAAAAATAAGTTAACCTTCACTGGAACCAGTGAAGGTAACTTTAGGTTACCCTAAAGTAAGCATTCGTTCTGATTATACACCCACTCTTCATCAACTGAATGGTCACTGAGGAGCTGCCGTGGGGAAAGCTTTGAGGAGTGTTGTTTTGTTTTGTTTTTTAAAAACACAAACAAAGATTCGGTAAGTTTCCAGACTTAACCCTGCCCACCGCCACCCACTGACCTAATCCACTCCCTACCAGCAGCTCTCAGTCTTGGCTCCTGGACCACCCACCTACAAGCCAAGGAAGCCCAGATCAGAGGGGACTGTGAGAATGGTTTCCTGGCAGAAAAGAAGGTTTCTCCCTCCCCATCAGGCACAGGGAGAAGAGTCAGAAGAACGCTGCTGTTACCCGTCCCTCATCCCACCAGTAAGAGTTGTCAGGATACTCTGAACGTGATCTCTAGACCATCACCACCATCCGTGGTGGGACCGCCCCATTGTGTGTATTCTTACACACGTGTGGCAGCAATCACTATTTCAAATCAAGCAAAATAGACAAACAGCCACAAAATGCATTTACCACTCTACCTTTTCTGTTACTTGCAAACAATAGACCAAGGATTCATAAATTTCTTTTATTTATGTTCACTGACCAGGTAAGTCTTTTGTGGCCAAGGGACAAATCTTCCATTCACCATTTGATTACTTTTCCCACTCAGAAGCTCAATGCCAACAGCCAATGAATGTGTTGTACTTAAGAAAAGGAAATAAAAAGATCATAAAAACTTAAAGGAGAAACAGACCATTCTGGAGAATGCATGTAAGTATCCATTACTGGGAATATAATCATACTGCAAGGTAAGTGGTAAAGAGAACCTCAGATGCCAATGACCAAGGTTACCGTGAGATTTGTTAAAAAGTAAATTTCTGTATTTACATTGAAACTCCTCCATTTTTTGCACTGTATTTTTCTCCATGTTTTACTTCTAAATAATAACCGCCAGCATTTATTGACCATACAGGGTGTGCCAAGCCCTGTTCTAAGTACTTCATAAAGTTTATCTCATTTAATCCTCACACAAACTCTATGAATTAAGATTTAATCCCCATTTTACAGAGGAGGAAACTGACCCTCAAAGAAATCAAGCAACTTCCTAAGGTCACACACTCAAGGAAAGGCAGAAATAACCAAAAAGCTGACTCTTCCAATTTTGGTTGCTAACCACCCTATTGCCTGTTAGGGTTTAAACCAAGGGAAAAAAGAGCTTTCCAGATTAAAGGAACACATGAAAGGTGTCAGGTATTTTTAAGTTCCTAAGGAAAAATTACCACATTCTAAGTTGTCAAGTGGTCAAAACACACCAGAGAAAGCATAAAGAATTCCAGATTCCATGGGCCACATGTCTCCGAAAAGCAAAGAAGCAGGGTCTCCACAGCTTCAGGACAGAAGCTAGAGAGCCCCCCCCCCCCCGCCCCGCCTCAGACACAGAAGGCAGAAGGGAGCCAGAGACAAGTGAGGGAGGGTAGTTTCTACTTTCTTCTTAGCTGTCTCTGGGCCTCCAGGGACTCCCTCTGAGTGTCAACAACCTCACCTTTCTGGCTGCTCTGAAACAATTCAATTCCAAATAAAGTGTCTTTTTTTTTTTTAATCAACATGTAAATTCCATAAAACCAAAGGTACCCTTTGTTGTGCCAGACATGCTACACATCCCCATTGACCTGTGGGGCTTTTTGGCAGCTCCTCATTTCCCGATCTCATCTTCTATGGAATTTACCACTGAAGGCGCTCCTTAAATGACTCTAGCCTTTCAGGTGAAATGACTCAGGGAGAGGCTGCTTGCCCTGTTCTCAACAGCACTGAGTCTTCTCCCTCATTTTCTGGAAGTCATAACTCCCCAGAGTCCGTAAGAGAAAGCCCCTAGTACAGAGACCTGTCCCTGTCCAGACTGTGCCAAAGAAGAACCCAGTAACTTGGGGCAAGTCCCTCAACTTCCCTGGGCTTCAGTTTCTGTGACAGAAAATGAAGACATGACTACAGACTTCGCCAGGAAGCTGGGGAAGAGGAGGAGGCCACTGTCTGGGAAACTGATACCGCTGCCCTTCAGGTGAGAGCGATCCACTCAGGACACCTGGTCCCTCCCTTCTGGCCCCAGAGCCATGTCTCCACAATCTCCTTCCTCTTCCATTATCTTGCAGGCCACATCAGCCTGCAGAGTACCTACATCAGGTACTTCTCAGCCACTTTCTGACTACAAGGCTCCTTTGCCTGCCCAGGAACACAGGAGAGGCAGAAGACAGAGCTGTTTCCCAGTAGTTGTTTCTTATCCCCATCCTCCAAGTGACAAAGCAGTCACCAGGGGTGGGCTGAAGTGTGGGGGAGGAAACACACACCAAGGTCTGCACTCTAACTCTGAAGAAAGGTTACATACTTGGCTCTAGTTGGCATTCATCTTCATTCCAGCCTAATATTAATACTGTAATAGGACAATATTATTGTCAAAGGTATTACTGTCTCATCTTTAGAAATATCCGTTATTCGTTAAAGTAACATACAAGTGAACCCAAGGTTTATCACCTGTGTCATCAATGCTCTAAAGTAAAAAGACACTTGGAGACAGGTTCCATTCTATTTTTTTTTTTTAAAGATTTTATTTATTTATCAGAGAGAGGGAGAGAGCAAGCACAGGCAGACAGAACGGCAGACAGAGCCAGAGGGAGAAGCAGGCTCCCTGCTGAGCAAGGAGCCCGATGTGGGACTAGATCCCAGGACGCTGGGATCATGACCTGAGCCGAAGGCAGCTGCTCAACCAACTGAGCCACCCAGGCGTCCCAGGTTCCATTCTATTTAAAAGTTCCAGGAGATCTTATACACAGGAGGCAACACTGAAACCATCAATTACCTTGTCCTGTATTTTAAAATAGTCATTTGAAATTTTAAAGGAACGTTCTAATCTCTAAGGTCAACAAAGGTAAAGAAAGAGTTCATACTGCATGTCTCTTTCTCCCCAAAGAAAAGTGCTCAAACCTGTCGGGAAGAGGACTAAAACAAAGGACAGGCTGCCTGCCTTCCAGAGAAAGATGGAATTGTTCCGATTCAAAGGAAAAGGGAGGGATCTAACACCTTCCCACATACGAGACACCGCAGTCTGAATTTGTCCAAGGAGTAGCATTTTCTCAAACACGTGTTTCATTTAGCAGAAATTGCAGGTGGGGGTCACTAGCAAGCATATGTCTACGAAATATGCTGCATCCCACGCGTCCTGCATTTAGCTCCATTTTCCATCCCGCCTGTAATCCTGAAGACTCTTTAAATGTATGCGACTGGCGATTTTTACCATGTAACATGCATGATTTCGCTTCAGGCTTTTCACAAGAAAGCTATATTGTCTTGACGTTTGCATCACCTTTTTTTATCTAATTATTTCTGGCATATTACCCATCAAATCACTACTGACAATATGACAGGAATCATGGTATTGAAAAAATTACATCCTAGGAGGAAATAATAAAATATAAATCACATACATAATTTTCTTTTGAACGTTTTAACAATGACATCCTCATATACATATGAAATATAGCAGACTATCCCCATAAATGTTCTAACATCAATCACGGCAGGGAAAATATTCTCTAGTTTGCGAACACGCGGATCCAACAAAATATAGCATTTCTAATAAAACTGGGTAATACAACTTCATTTTTTTCATACGAGAGCATTTATGAAGATCTGACAATCGGAAATAGCTCCAATATTTTTTTTTCAATTATGTCCCTTCATCTCTAAATGATACACAGCTAACACTGGGATCGTGAGCTAGCAGTCAGTGAACTCCTATATTCCATATTAATAGATCTATCAAGATCAGAGTAGATGAGTGAAGTAATTTTGGCAGTCCTGCGGCTACAGGATACCTACCAACCGCACAAACTTTAGAAATGAGTAAGTCAATAGGTACATATGGAAGTAGGAACACTCCTGGTATCAACTAAGTATTTTAGGAGCGTCTGAAAAAAAGAGACAGTCCTAAAATAGCACGCTAAATAAAATGAGGATAGGATTGCATACCTTCGGTAGTCAATCACTCTTCGTACTTAGGTATGTTTATCCCAACATGCTTACAATACAGATGGGAAGAGCTGCATGCAAGGGAATTGTTTTAAGCCCTATAAAATCATGTCTAGAGCCTTACTCTACCTTGAGATGCCAGTGTTCATTAATTCTGAGGTTCTGACTGGGAACCTCTTTTAGAACTTGCTGGCATTAGGCCCCCAGAGCCAAACAATTTTGGTGACTCTTTTATAAATACTTAGGAGCTAAGTAAGTCTAAGAGGTACATACAAAAGGGATTTTTAAAAAACAACTCAGCATCTTTCAGGTAGGCAGACGTAAGTCAGACACTGCCCTTGAAACCTGTTTCTGACTCCAGTGATACCTATGTAGAGCCGGCCTTTCTTTCCATCACTCTGCACTAACATGTCATTCAATTTGGAAGTGAACAGACATGGGGCTGCTGCTAGCACTCCTTTTTGGATAATGCCAAGTAGAACTCCTTGGGACTCAGCCATGTAACACGGCAACGAGACAGAACACTGTTTCTCTACAGAGTTTGAACTCTGTCTTCTAGCTTCCCTTAAATGTGCTCTTCAGAGAAACACAAAATGTGCTCCAGAGTCTAGCTCATTAATCCTCATCAGTTTCTTGTAAAGTAGCAAGGCAAGAGACTGGTCCAATTTACCAACAAGTGAAGTAAGGCAGTGAGGTTAAAAATAGAGTCCAAGGTCATGAAAACAGTTGAAAAACAAACAAAACAAAAAACAGAGCAAACAAAAGAATTCAGGCTTCTGGGTCAGGGACGAGAGCCCAGACATCAGCCATGTCCCCAAATTCTTCCCCCTTTTCTCATCTGTCTTCACTGCCCATCCCACCAACATTTTAACAGGAATTCAAGCGCAAGGACTCCCCTGCCAAACCTTCAGATAGATGCACAAACAAATAAACTCATGTGTGCATACCCATGCATTGATATGCATATAGATGAAAAAACAGAAGCACTAAATAAATGTCAGACCAAGGATAAATTCTTTAGGGACAAGTCACATTAAGCACTGTCCCCATTACCCAGTAGTAATGTCTATCTAGTTCAGCAAAACAAAGTTGAAAACAGTATTTCAACTGCACAAGTCACAGATAAACTGTTTTTGTTTTTAATGGTTAAGTGTCCCTCTATTCTCCAAGAACATATAGTCATGTATTAATATTCAAAATACCATGTGTTTCTTGGGATTATGTCACACATTTAGTCCATGACTCTATCCAAAGACCTTGAAGAACAGCCTGTTTCTCCTTTCTCCTTCTTTTAGCTCAAGAAAAAAAAAAACACTTGTAAAAAACAAAACAACACACTTGTCTAGCTTTCTTAATATTTCAAAATTATAAATATAACTAATTTCTATTATACAACATTTATAATATGCAAAGCCACCATAAAGTCCTATATAATTTTTTAAAAGATTTTATTTATTTATTTGACTCCGAGAAAGAGATTGAGAGAGTAGAAGCAAGGGGAATGGCAAGCAGTGGCAGAGGGGGAAGCAGGCTGCCCACTCAGCAGGGAGCTCAATGTGGGGCTCGATCCTAGGACCCTGGGATCATGACCTGAGCCCAAGGCAGATGCGCTCCAAGTCCTATCTAATAGTCTTATCTAATGTTAATGAACGGTGATACATTGCTCTTTTTTTTTTTTTAAACACCAAACTATTCATCACTTTTCTACATAAAGGACCTGGAAACAGCTATTAAAACTGTTTTCAAAGTAGTTCTCTAAGTAAGACCAAGAAATGGCTTTAACAAAAATTAATATTCTCTAAAAAAGGACAATAAGTGTTCGAAAACTTTGATCTTGCTGATTGCTGATTTCTTGGACTTAGTTTCTTCTGAGTCTATGTAAGAATGCAGCTCTAGCACGTTATCCTTAAAAATCAAGATCTCAAGTTTTACAGACTGATAAAAAGTCACTACGTGCTGTTTGAAATCCACCGCTCTTTCATTTATATTCATTAATCTTAATGATATCATTAATGCACAATGTGTTTCACAGAAACTAATTGTATTTTTCCAGAATCAAACATTAACAATTATGCCTCCCATTATCACCTAATAAAATGAAATTTAAAAAGTCCCAGGCACATCAGTGAATATTTTGGTATGGTAACTAATTTGCATTTTTAATGCTACAATAAATTGACCAGATTATCATCAATTAGATAAATTAATATTCTGTAAGTAAGACCATAGGGAATTATTCTGTTAGAAATTGACAACTCCTGACACTCATTTCCTTGAGCCTTATTGAATACAGGCTTAGCCCTTCTTTGTCCTCTTATCTAAAGCTGGCCTTTGTGACTCTAGCTAATACCACACAACAGAACCTATTCCTCTGTAATTTTATATATTTATCATTGCTTTAAGAAAAAAAAAAAAAAAAGGACATCTGTGCTCTTCAAGTAAAGGAGAAATATCTACCTGGGCAATAAAAGTGCCCTGAGTCAGAAGTGTGTGAATCAATTTGTTTACACCTTGTATTACTATACACATTTTTTATCCCCTTGATTCAAAAGCCAAGTACTAAACATCTACAATGAGCCAGGCATTATGATGAATGCTGAGAACGGGAAAGACAGACTCAGTCCTTCCAGAATGCAGTCAGGGATCCCAAGACACAAGTACCAAGGAAGGATGAACTCAAAGGGTAGGTGGCGAATAAGGGAGGTTTCCAAATTTATGCACTCATTAGAATCACTGAAGGTTTTTTTTTTCAGATTTTACTTATTTGTTTGTTTATGTGTTTGAGAGAATGAGAGAATAGTGGGCGGGGCAGAGGGAGAGGAAAAGAATCACCAGTGGACTCTGTACTGAGCAGGGAGCCCCACACAGGGCTCAGCCTCACAACCCCGAGATCACGACCTGAGCTGAAAGTTTAACTGACTGAGCCAACCAGGTACACCTGCACGAACTTTTATAAATTTCAAAATATAGGGCCACACCCAATCTCCTAAATCACAAACCCCCAGGGTGGGCCCCAGGCATCAGCAGTTTCTGAAGCTCCTCAGGTGATTCCACTGTGCAGAAGTTTGACAGCCCTGTTTGGAAGGGCACAGGGGTACTCAGCCCAGAAGTCAGAGCAACCTTCTTACTACAGAATTCCTGTCATCTTCCCCATGCGTGATTACCAAACTTGAGAAAGGGGCCAGGGGACCCAGTGATAGAAAACAGTAAGGGAAGGGAAGGATGAATTCCTGTGGTTATAAAAGAATAGGATTTTCATCTCTTTTCAGCAAAGACAAGCATTTTCATGGAAAGACAAGGCACTTTTTGCACAATATTCCTCTAAAATTGAAGTTCAGTGAACTGGATAAGTCCTTTCGGTCTTGGCCTTACTAAACACATTACATGACTCAATTATTAAAAGCAAACAGGATCCTTCAGCTTTTCCTTTTGAGGTTTCTCCGGTGAAGATTTCATAGCTCGCCTGACAACTCTGAATGCCTATCGCCACTGTCCTCTGAGACAGGAGAAAAGGACATCTGTGAAAAGCTCACTCATTGTATTCTTTAACTGTCCACTGAAGAAAACTAGCTATAATAGCCAGTATATATCCTGAATGTTTTCCCTACTCACAAATGTTATTAGACCAGATCTGATTTCATTTTGTAAAATAGTACACGGAGATTCCTTACTCTAAGCCGTCAATAAAAAATACAGATTTCTTTAGGGAAAATAAATAATAAGAATACTGTACAGGAGAGGAGGATTTTCTCTTAATCCTTGTCTTCTGAAATACAGGTTTTGGAAACATGTCACCTATTTCACTACTCAGTTTTTAGAGGGGATACTTGTATTTAAGAACTGAGAAGGTCACTTCCTTTACATGCTTCTGAAGAATGCATCTTTCACCATCTTCGAGTATAAAAACCGTAACTAATAGATTTAGCACGGAGTTACTCATTCAGCTGTAGTATTTAATTGCACATGCAATGGAGTTTCTAATAATGTATCCCAGCAGCATGACGTCGATTTCTTCAAGAAGTTACATGCACCTGGGCATCTGGGTGGCTCAGTGGGTTAAGCCGCTGCCTTCGGCTCAGGTCATAATCTCAGGGTCCTGGGATCGAGTCCCGCATCGGGCTCTCTTCTCTGCAGGGAGCCTGCTTCCTTCTCTCTCTCTCTGCCTGCCTCTCTGCCTACTTCTGATCTCTGTCTGTCAAATAAATAAATAAAATCTTTAAAAAAAAAAAAAAAAAGAAGTTACATGCACCATGTTCCATTAAAATCCCCCTTTTTTTTAAAGTTACTGGAAGGCACTGCCCTAGCTAATGAAGCACATTTCTAGAAATGTTTCTAGAAAAAAAAAGATACCAAAACATCTACCATATATTATTCTCTAAAACTCAAAATACTACCGAGATTACATATTCTCTAACTTGCAGCAGTGATATGCAGCCCAAGTGTTGTCGGAAAAAAAATCTCCATGTGACATGATAAAGCATTTTTATTTCAACCAGATATTAACTTTTATAAAGTTCTTCCTGACAGTTTCCTAACAACTAGAAGATTAGTTTTAAGTCAGCCAATTGTTTTTTTCCACTTAACTTAGTGAACCACCTTGCATGTAGGGTATATCTTTCCTTCACATGCATTATGGATGCAACTTTTGAAAGTCCTCAACCTACTTGCTTCTACCAGTTGCAAATGAGATTTGCTGGTGTGCCACCTACTGGACAAAATATCATTTACATCAGTGCTCTTCACTGTTTCTTTGGACTTTTAAAACTTTAGATTCTCTCTGTTAATGGAGACGAAGATCCAAGAAACTATTTTTAGAGGGCAATCTAATGAGAAACTGAGTTTGCCCCATCAACAGTACTCTAGGTGGTAATGTTGTAAATGGTACTTATGGGAGGACTGGCCTCTTCTACACACCTATGGCTACTCATCATACTTGATGAAGCACAAGGGAGGCAACCAAGGGTCATGAAAGCATTCAAGGTTATCATCCAAACAAGCAAGGACGATGCTTGCTTAAGACCTGGGTGAAAGTGATCGCCTCCCAAAAAGCTGATGATCTATAAGGAATTCACCCCACACTGACTACAAAAAGTAACAGATTCTCAGCTTTCTAAGTATGTTGTAACCTCAGTGAGGTATGCACTCATCATAGACAGTTACTCTGATTTCATAGTTTGTTACTAGGCATGTTAATGTCCCAAAACTCTGAAAAGTATCTGGAGACCCCCCTTCCCTGAGATTCCAGAAGCGGCGAGAGAGAGGAGATGAGGAAAAGCACCAGGCAAGCACCACTGTCTATTCCTGCAAAGCTGCCCCTGGAAACCCATCTCCCCGCTTAACCCCCAGAGACCTGGATCAGGCAGAACCCACGAAGCGTTCAACACCGCTCTCCTAAATCTCCAAGAGAATTAAACCTTCTATACTCTTCTGATCCCAAAGCCCTCCAAGGGAACATTCCCTTCTGGTTACAATGGAAGAGTGCACTATGCCTATGAGATTTGTATCTACCCCTCCATCCTTCACTACTAGCTACTGTTTGCCATGGACTCCTCTTTCTGGTTCAAGCGGTCGGAAATGGAAATTCTGGTTTCAGAACTAGAACCACCCACTTCTTCTCAGTGGGTGAAAGATCTACAAGATGCCAGTCAACCAGCAGTTTTATAAGGCAGGTACCTTTCCCCTGCTTTGCTCATTCAGATCGTTTGTAAGCAGAAATACACAGCAATGTGGCCAGTCTCAGACATTTTGTTCAGAAGCAGTACCTGGAGGCAACTCCTTCCTCTGTTTTTCTTTTAGGGAAGAAGTATGGCTGAAGAATAAAAAGCACAAGAATGGCAACTGAGCAACTGGAATCCATTCTAGGTTCTGACACTTAGCTCTTGATTGCCCTTGGGAAAGTCATTTAATAAATCACTTCCTGCAACTGGTTTTAGTTTCCTTAAAGGAAAAGACACCTGCCCATTTTTACCCTCCATTTATACCCTGATGTTTAATTTTTTCAATCCTACAGAAAATATAAAAGAATGCAACAAATACACTTATACTCTTCACCTCTCCTCAATTACAAACATTTGTCTGTGCTTTCTTTTGCTCTAAGTATCTGTGAAACTACAATGGAATTTTTGACTTCAGAGAAAATGCTTTAGGTAAAAATCTCCCCACCAGAAGGTGGTAAATGGTCAGTAACTGTATATTCAGGTTTCCCAAGAGTACTTTTATCAGGAAATTCTATTTCTTTAAAAACTCTTAGAACAACACAGAGCTGTCATTAACATTTTCCAGGAGATGGTTCAATGAGGAGGGTCAGTCTCAGACGAACCCCAGAATCACTCCATTTCCAAGTGGGAAATCGTCTCAAACCCATCCCTTCAGAAAGCTGAGAAGAGAGATCCAGGGAGGCTGCATCACCTTGTGTCTGCTATAAATAATACACTTCAATGCAAGAGAGGTGGGGATGTAGGCAGACAATGAGAACACCAGGAGGAAGGGGACTGAAGGGAGTATGGGAGGTAGCCAGGCATGGTCAAGGGCAGCAGCTCCCTAAACCCACTGACATTCACCTGCAACCATGCAGCATTACCACGCTCCAAGGGCAATGCAGGACAGCAGGCTTTTGGAGCAAACCAGAACCGGCTCTTCCCAAACTCTGAGAATTCCCTCTCCAGCCTCAGCCTTACATTCCCCTATTTCAAACGCTTGACCCTGCTTCAGGCGTCGCAAGCATCTCTGGTTTTCCTCTTTATAGATTAGGCCGTTAACGTGTCCTCTGACTATTAAACACGGGTTCTACCAGGGCAAAGATGTGACCATGGCAAATGAAGCTTTACCATGTCTGGCTTTGCAGGATAACCTCCTCTCTAAGCAAGAAGAGGGAGAGACCCTCCTGAGGTTACACAAGTCTGGTTTTGGGTTTCCTGAGCTGTGTTTCAAGGCTTTGTGCTAGAGATGGGATTTCCTCTGTTATTTTGGCGTTCTGCTTCAGAAATACAAATCCTTTTGTTTACAAAATTATCCATGGCCAGTTTCAAAACCCCTCAATCAATAAGAATAATCCAGCCGCAGAATATTAATTTTCAGTAATACATCTTCTATCGATCATTTCTTGGCATTCTTCCTGGTCTGGTGTGGTTTGGAGATCAGTCTGGCACCCACCGGCTTTCTTGTCATGATACGGACGGACGGCATTCCAACGCAGAGGGCACCACGGTCCATCTGGCCTTCACGGGTCTTTTATTTTGTTGTTTCCTCTTCTCTGCCTCCTGACTCCATCGCAGACCGAGACTGTGGCTGAGGAGCAGTTTACAGCCAGCCATCAGCAGCTTCATTTGCAAAATGAGAGCGCTCTTGAACTCCCTTGTAAAATACTTTGAGGGGCTTTGATAAATTACAGCATAGGTACGCAATTATGGTATCGATTCCTAAAGCCACCAGGTTCTCGGTCAGTCCCTGTTGCATTCGCAGCTATCTTTTTAATATCTTTCCTCCTCTCTTGGAAAAGTGTCCAAAAATTTGACAGGTAGCATTATTTAAAGAGGTGCAATGCCTTCATCAATCGAGACTAACGAAACAGGTCTTTTTATGCCTTTTAATGTGTCCATCTACCTCCCTGACAAAGTGACACGGGCACCCATGGCACAACTAAATCAAGATGCGGACCAGACTGAACACTTTCTTGACGTGACTGAATTATAAAATGCATACATTAACAGACGTTAACCTACCCAGACTATGCTGTTGCGTTCTATCAAGGCTTCAGAAATAACTCCAAAACTTGCCCTAGATCTGACAGGCATCCAAATTATTTGAATAAACAAAAGGAAAGGTGGTGGGACAGTGGGGGGTTGGGGGGGGTGCAGAGCTGGAAGGACAAACACTTTCATTCTTTCTTTCTTTTTTTTTTTTCTTTCCTAAACATTTCCTGGATCACTTTTTCATTTAAACTTCCAATGTGTTTGGACATGTCTGTCTTATTTCTCACATTGAAAATATATCCAGGGGCACTGGGGTGGCTCAGTGGGTTAAAGCCTCTGCCTTCGGCTCCGGTCATGATCCCAGGGTCCTGAGATCGAGCCCCGTATCGGGCTATCTGCTCAGCAGGGAGCCTACTTCCTCTCTCTCTCTGCCTGCCTCTCAGCCTACTTGTGATCTCTATCTGTCAAATAAATAAACAAAATCTTTAAAAAAAAAAAAAAAAAGAAAAGACAAGAAAATAGATCCAGAGACCAAGAATATAGCTGCTATTTTTCACTCCCACCCTAAAACGTTATTTAGGAAAAAAAAAAAAAAAAGAATACAGATGCAGAGTAAGATGCTATATTTTACTAATTCTCCAACAGTTTTTGCCATAGCCAGGCTGGGAATCAGCCCTCCTCCCCACCACTCCTTGCAAGCAGAGGCAAAAGGCAGTAAGAGCAATGCTGACATCTCTCTGCAGCGCTGAGGGACCATCTACCAGAGAGTCCTGGTGGTAGGAGCAAGAAGCCAACATGAACCACTTTGCCAGGCAGATTCTCTGGGCCTCTACCCAGATCCTGGGCATGCACGGCCCTCCTCTATGCACAAAGTCACCACCTGGAAAGCCAGTAAGGTTTTTCCTCCGACTAGTTACTCTCAGAAGGACACAGAGAGCAGAAACACAGTGGTTCTACACAAGGACAGCAGCATCCTCTAATTCCTGATTTCAGAGGAAAGCCTTTTAAAGGGGGGACTTGGCCAAAAAACCTTCCCATTCCATCCCTTCTCCCTCTCTTTGCCACTCAAGTTCAACCACACGCCGGATTAACTCCTCTGCATAGCCACTATGCTATGCCGTCAGTAAAGAACGGTGAAGGTAGAAGGAGGGCAGAGAGGGGACACAAAGGGAATTGGGAGAGCAGAGCAGAAAGTATTCTCTCTGGATTAACTAGCCCATCCACTTGATACAGATTTCCCCAGCTATCCTATGAAATCTTTCATAAGCCATGAAAGCATAAAGCAAAGAAGCAATTACCACTAATTAATATGGAGGACCTTTTGAGCACGCCCAGAACCAAGAAAACAACCTCCCAGGCTTTTTTGATAACTTAGGACACATCATGCTCAAAGATGCCCAAGATAAAGCACAGATGTTCAAAGCCACGGCAGCCTGATGCTGAGAGGCTGAGTGTAATTCCCACAGGGAGGAGCCTGGCAGCGTCACTCTCAAGGCTCTGTGTGTGTGTGTGTGTGTGTGTGTATGCCCTGCCTCTGTAAAAACTTGGGGCAAAACACTGAACCCTATTCTGGCTCTTCAGCATTTTTCCCAACATGAAAACCCTCTTCAGATTTCTTTTGGCACTAATGCAGGTTCTTCACAAAAATGAAGTGAAATTTTGAAAAGCAGGGGACACCTGTACCAGGAATATCTAAACAGAGAACAGGCAGCCAGAAGCACCATTTCCAGTGACACGTGAGGCTTGGGTGGTGCTCCCATTCATGTTTTCTGTCATACTGACTAGCTATTTACTTGTTCATCCCACCACTTCTTCATGTTTCTGGGTACACAGCTAGAATACATTGCCGAGGCTCTCTTGGACTTGGGTGTGGTTACGAGACCAAGGTCCAGGCAATGGACTAGCAAGTAGATGTGATTCCTCTCCATCTCCTACCTGGGCATTAACACTCAGAAAGAACAGAAGCATGGCAGAACGTTTGTCAGCCTGAGGTCCCGATGGATTGTGTGGAAGGGAAGCTACCTCTGCCAAAATGGCCTGGAAGTGAGGGAGAAATAAATACCCGTGGTTTATACAAGTAAATAATAACAATATTGAAGAAACTTCTAAATCAGCCAAAACTGAGTGTGCTTGTTATGACATTTATTTACTGTAACACAATGCTCTCTTAAATCATCCTGATTAAACACTGGGAGAAAACTTACCTCACAAAAACTACAAATCAGCCTCCCACTAAAAATAATGGCGTGCAAGTGTTCGCACAGTGGATGTCACATAGGTCAGAGCTGCAGGGCTTTCAGAGTTGTCTGAGAGCCCACACCCTGGGGACCGCTCGGGCAATTTATACAATGGTACATCCATGTGAGGAAATAGTGTGTCATCATTAAAAAGGGCACAGGAGATTTTTCTGTGCTAATGTGAGATATCTTCACATTAAATTCAAAAGTAAAGTCAAAGCAGTTCCCAAAAATTCCAAAAAAAATTAGTTGTAGACGTTTAGGGAGACATACATTATTTTTTTCCCACAACTAACAAGAAACAATTAGTAACGATTACCTCTGGGGAGAAAGACAAAGAGAAGTAAATCATTTTTTTTTCTTACCTTTTCCTATTCTTGGTATTTTCTAATACTGGATATGTATGGCTTTTTATAAAAACGTCAATGGCAGGGAGGTGAGGGGGGGCGCCTGGGTGGCTCAGTGGGTTAAAGCCTCTGCCTTTGGCTCAGGTCATGATCCCAGGGTCCTGGGATTGAGCCCCACATGGGCTCTCTGCTGAGCAGAAAGCCTGCTTCCCCCTCTCTCTCTGTCTGCCTCTCTGCCTAATTGTGATCTCTGTCTGTCAAATAAATAAAATCTTAGAAAAAAATATATCAACGGGTAGCAACACTGTGGGCTATTAATTTTTTCAAAGATCCCTATATTTTAAAAAATATATGTATATTACCATTAAAATGTAAATCAGCAGCATGAAAGAAGGGTCACGTCAGTGGAATGAATGAGTGTTCCCCTCCTCCCAGGCAGATCAACTCCCAAGTGAGGACACTAGGAGACTGTTGCTGAGTGATGGCCAATTAGAACTACATAATTCTGAATTTGTATGGGTGTCATGAGTGACCATAAGGCTCCCCTACTTATACGGGTATAAGTAAATGACTCTTCTGTTTATTAGGAAAATAACATGTGGCAAGAGCATTTCTGATTAGTGATCACTGAAGAAATGCTTGAAGAGCCCGTTCCACGTTAAGTTCACTCCCAGATGAATTCAGGCGCCATTCTCTGATTTCAAAGTTCTTCGTCTAATGCCACATTTTATGGGGCAGGGGGAGGGGGGAAGCACTTCAGTTTGAAACCGTGAGGAGAGGCACCAAGAAAAAAAAAAACACAGAGTGAAGGGGACATCTCTTGGCATACAGGTAAGCTCTGGTAAGGCTGTACTCAGAAAGGCTCCCTCCTAACCCCAGGAGAAATTCTGCATCTCATTTTAAACAATACCCTTCAGAAAAGGGAGTCTACCTTCAATTGCACATCTCTCAGTGAAGTGCATAAAGGCATCTTACGATGCAGAGTCTAGCTCATCTCTTTTGCTTGAGTTTCATTTCCAGCATAGCAGAGAAAAAGGCTGACCTGGGATGCAGGCGCCACAGCCAATAGAATGCACGTGCTCGCTGAGCTGTTGGATATTTTGTTTAAATCAACTGAACACAATTCCACCGGAACACAGAAGTTAAGGCAGAGAGAATGTGTGTTTAAATATTCTGACATAAATGGTTTGTTCCACAGTATCAAGAACCACAACCAAATATAGGGCAAAGAGGATGCTGTTAGTAAAGGAGAGGTTTCTGGAGAAACTTGTGGGTGCTGACCTGGATCTAGGACAACAGAGGACACAAAGACACAGTTCTGCCAGCCTCCCCAGCATCCAAGGTTTCATCGGGAAATAGGTTAAAAAAAAAATTACAACTACTCAAACCCTCCAACATAATAATATTTTTAAAAAACAGAACGCTCCCCTGTACTTGATTTCACGTCTACGTTGTAATTACCTTTAAAGTACTCTGAACAGGAAACAGCGTCATTAAATTTGGGGCCATATACTTGCTATCATCGTTAAAGAGAGTTGCACAAAATGAACTCAGAGCTACACCAACCACAGCACCTGCCAAGAACCAGGAGAGCCAGCGCATCTAACACATCAGCTCCTAGGTCTCTCCGGCAGCAAAACCCAGGAGCCCTCGTGAGCAACTTTTTAAAAAAATATAACTAGCAGGGAACCAGGAAACCTCGAGCCACATGTTAAAGCAGTGCTCCACAGAACAAAATTTTCACTAGATAAAACACACAATGAATAATTCAAGTCTCTGTCTTTGAGAGTTAAAGACTGTGGAAGGACCCAGCAAAAGGGTGTATTGGATATTCCAACTTCATAGCTGCCTGTGGAGTTTAAAAACACACGTAGACACAGAAGAAAGGGTGAGAGGAGGCACTCCCAGCAAAGCCAGGCGGCCACACTAGCATCACCCTTGAGGCTCCAGTCAAGTGTTCTCTATGCTAGCCGCAAGGCACAGGGAGGTGGATGCTGCCATCTAGAGGTATCTAGGGATATCGCCTTTGATAGCAGGCCAGCCAACACAAAAGGGCCGAAGGCCCGGGAAGCGGAGGACTTGACGGGCTTAGGGGAAGAAGCTGCCAGAGAGACACGTTCTTTCAGGAACCAGGTGCCCCCTTGTCTGAGGGGAGGGCACACAAGGAGGAAATGGCGGACAGACAAGAGAGGCTTCAGCTCCACAATTCCCATGAGCATAAGGATGTACAATCCTCTGTGATGGCAAATTGGGGCACGAGCAACTAGAAGAACAAGAGGGAAGAGAACACATGAATAAAAGATGGGCACCAACGGTCAGAGGTGGCCCCCGGGACAAAGGGCTGGCACCCGCTGAGACATAAACACCTTCAGACTTCCACTCTCAGGAGTTCCAAACTGTAGAAAAGGAAAACAGGCAGAAAGAAACTGAAGGGAAAAATTAAAAAATCAGACAGGTAACCAGTCCGAGACTGACATCATGGGAGAAACGACAGACCTGAGCAATAAAGTATGCCTATAAGCTACCACAAGTTACTAGGAGACATGAAAAGAAAATCTATATTTAGAGCAAACAGGTTAAGAATGGTTGTATAGTATACATGATTTTTATCCCTACCTTTTAAGAAAAATGTTTAAATGTTCTCTGGGAATTTATCAACTTATGATACAAAAATAAACTCTTCTTTTTAGAATAAAAAAATGAAGAACACAGAAGTCCTGAATTATTAATATTAATAGTCCAAAATTAATCCTGAATTTCCTAATTGATCTACCCAATCTAAGACTCTGGGGATGAAAAGGTAAATAAAGTTCTAGCAGACCAAAGATGTGGCTTAATTTGCCCTGATATTGGATTCCTAACCTTCCCCTCTTAATGAAGAGCTATCAGCCCTGACAGGCATAGGTGACGGTCGTAATTCAGATGCACGACTGTCACATCCTTCTGCCTTGTGGGACACGCTAAGCTCAGGACTTTAGTGAGAACTGTTGTCACCAGCTACTTCAGCTGCTTCTAGTTAATTTCATATCAAATTCAGATTTGCTTAAAATGCCAGACAAGTGGGGACTATTCAATCCTCCTCCAGCCTCTGCTGGCTCTGACAGGGCAAGGGATCGGAGGCTTGTCAGGCTTGATGGATGAGGGGAATTATCGCTCCTGCGCTGTCAGTGCCCATCCCCCTTTGAGCATGGCCTTTGCCTTTAGCACAAGGGGCAGAGGATGTTTTGAATGATTCAGAGAAACAACAGTTTGTGAAAAACCTCTAGAGCCAGCAAAAGTGCAGGCACTAACTTCACTTCTTTTGTTGGCTCTTCTGATGCTGCCACCAAGGAAAAGTTGCAATAGCAGAGGACATTTCTATAGGTACTGTGGTAGTTGGTAGTGTGGCGTGTGGGCAACATTTGGATTTCACAACTTTGAGCTATAAGGTAACGCAGTCAGTGCCCTCATGAAATCAAAGGAGCCTTCTGCACATGTAGAAGGAATGCCAATGTCACATTCCCAGCTCCTGTCTCTGGAACAGCCTCTGGAGACCTGCTTCTGGCAGGCTCCAGTTTCTTAGGTTGGTGGCAGCCATCACTGGGGAGCCCCATTGCAGAGAGCAGCAAGGTCCAGGGTTCTGGGTCACACCACTCCACTAGAACCTGGCACATTCAAGTCCCAGCAAATGGTGTCCCAATGTGGCAGAGCACACAGGCCAGGAGACTGACATGGAAGCCTGACAAGAGAATAAATGATTTCTCTCCCCACTGCAACTATGGATTTATAAAAAAAAAAAAAAGAGCAGATGTGTAATATTTTCACAAAGGATGATTTTTTTGCCCTCTCACTGGTTTTCAAAGAAAATGAGGAAGTTATTTCCAGAGATAGAAAAAAAAATTGTTAAAATGAGGGACAGTCTTTTTTTTTTTTTTTAAAGATTTTATTTATTTATTTGTAAGAGAGAGAGAGTGAGAGCGAGCACAGGCTGACAGAGTGGAAGGCAGAGTCAGATGGAGAAGCAGGCTCCCTGTGGAGCAAGGAGCCCGATGTGGGACTCGATCCCAGGATGCTGGGATCATGACCTGAGCCGAAGGCAGCTGCTTAACCAACTGAGCCACCCAGGCGTCCCGAGGGACAGTCTTTTAAATGTGATTGTAAATAAATGTAACTACAAGAGTTAGGAGGCTCCCCTACCAGCTCTACTAGATGTTAAAAATAGCATGAAACTAAAGGAATTTAATTATATGATATAACTACAAGAAAACAAAGCAAAGGAACAGAACAGAGCCAAGAAATAGACCTATAATGCGCTTGGGAATTTAACTCATTCTGAAAGTGGTATTACAAATCAGAGGGGAAGAGACACGGTTTGGTAATAGTGCTGGGAAAACTAGCTAGCCAGTGGGGAAAAGAGTAGTAGGATGGACTGCTCTTTTATACTCCTCAACAAAAATAAGCTCCAAACTGATTACAGATATAAACACTGAAAATAAACACATAAAAGAAAATAGGAGATAAATTGTTAGAATCTAAAGATTCTAGAAGAAGAAATACCTTTCTAGGCATGACATGAGACTCAGAGCCATTCAAAATGAGTTAATAGGGACAAACCTCTGGCAGAACTGAGAAGAGGGGGGCAAAGCATGAGAGAGAAGACACAAATAATTTTTAAAAGATCATTTACTTATTTATTTTTGAGAGAGAAAGAGAGAGAGAGAGGAAACAGGCTCATGAGTAGGGGAAGGAGAGGAGAAGGAAAGGGAGACTGACTCCCCACTGAGTGTGGAGCCTGACATGGGGCTCCATCTCCTGACCCTGAGATCATGACCTGAGCCAAAGTCAAGAGTCAGATGCTTAAGAGACTGAGCCACCCAAGTGACCCTCCACTAAACAATAATAAGAATGGGAAAAGAATCAAAACTGCAGCTTCCATGCAATAAACATAATTTTCAAACACAATAAACGGATCCACTAAACTACAAAACAGGTAACATCCAGAACAGTCAAGAAATCAAGCTATTGTTACACAAACTCTTCCAAAGATTAGAAAAAGAAGGAAACTCCCCCCCCCCCCCCCCCGTGCTAGATACAACTGCTGTTTAGCAGGTATTTCTTCTCCCCTACTGATGCTGGGATCATGCGGCTTGCTTTCACCAAAAGACAGCAGTGTCACTATGGCCGTTTCAAGCCTAATCCTTAAGCATGGATTCCGCTCACCCCCTAGAAGTTTCCAACTTCCAGCACGAGAATACCATTCTACAGACTAGTGTTTCCCTTCATCCTGGGTCCCACAGTAATCCTTGCAGAGCAGACAGGACCCTGACTTACAGATTAGATTTAAGCCAAGCCAACCCAACATTCACCACCTAAAGCAGCTCCCCCCGGCAAACCACAGACCCACAGCAAGAAATAAATACTCCTGACAGACGCCACTGAGAAACTGTGGCTTGTTATCCAGCAATATGGTTGGAATAAGGGAATGACTGATACATTCCTAATTCACTTTGTTGAGCTAACGTAACCTAACAAAGGCAACACAAGAAAGGAAAACTATAAGCTAATACCATTAATACACAGGAATGACAAAACCCTAAATAAAATACTAGTAAACTAACTGTACAAATGTATTTTTTAAAGTTATGTGTCATGACAATGTGGCATTTTTTTTTTCAAAAACAACAGATCAATAACAATCAACAATGGGGAAAAAAGGGGGGTTACTTAAAAAAAGAACAAAAAAAAAATTCTTCACCTGATAAAGAACTTCTAAAAAAGAAAAAAAAAAAAACCACCAAAGCATTCATCATACTTAAAGGAAATGTTCAAAATACTCTTTGTTTTTAAGAACAAGACAAGAATGCATGTGATCACTTCCCTTCCACATGATTCTGGACATCCTGATTAGTGATTTAAGACTTTTAAAAGAAAATAAAATCTATGAAGACTGGAAAAGGAAGAAATATAGCTGTTATTATCTGCAGATCATCATTGCCTATATTGTCTACAAAAACTCCCATCCCCAAATCTACAGATATGTAAAAAATCAGTAAGAATTAGCAAGGCTGATTAATTTAAAAATATGCAAAAGTCAGTTCAATTTCTAGACATTAGCAAACAGGTGTACATGTTTATTTTTAAAGGATGTTATTTAAAATTCCTAAGAGTAAATCTAATAAAGGATATACAAATTCATTCTGTAGATAAGAACATTTAAAAAGCCCTAAGTAAATAAAGCAATATACTATGTTCTAGAATAATAAAACTCAGTCATAAAACTATCAATTTCCCAAATTGATCTCAGGATTTAATATAATTCTAATCAAAATTTAATTAGCTCAAAGAACTTCACAAGTAAATTTATACAGAAGATAAACATGCCAAAACAGCCAATACTCTTAAAGAACAATGACATAAAGAACTTTTCTTGACCAGTTAATAATAAGACTTGTTATCAAGTTAAAGAAATAAAGTGTGATATAGGCACAAAAACAGACAAACAGACCAGTTACAAGAAAGAGAAGCCCAGAAATAGAAAAAATACACAAAGAAAGCCTAGTACTTAGTAGTTAGTTCTGATGTATGTTATGTTGTATTCCTGAATTGTTACAACAAATGCTGTCAGGATTAACTATTCTCATTTTACTAATGAAGACACCAGGGCTCAATGAAGTTAAGTGACAATTGCCTGAAATTACAGAGCCAGGTAACTAGAATTCAGTCCTAAGTTTCCCAAGCCCACACGTGTCAATCTTTTCCATCACCTACTATCTCTTAATGTTGGTAAATAAACCAAGACAAAGGGCCTGTATACTAAGGATAACAGCAGCTTCTGAAAGTCTTTAGCAAAAAATAGGTACAACACAGCATCTGCCAGCAGAATCATGCAGAGGTCGTTACAGGAGGGGTTTAAAAGAAACACACTTCCCTTCTGAGGACATCACACCAGATCCACACTGTGAGTTTACTTCAACTGAGAAGGGCATGGATGCTCAAGTCCGACAGAATTGGGGTCAGGGTTCCTCAAGTGTTAGGCTAATTTATGTGAGTCACAACTGGGAGGAAAAAAACCCACACACACTCCAATTACAAGAGAAACACTCGTATCAAAATTCTTTTTTTTGTTTTGTTTTAAAGATTTATTTATTTATTTATTTGACACAGAGAGAGAGAGAGAGATCACAAGTAGGCAGAAAGGCAGGCAGAAAGAAGGGAGAAGCAGGTTCCCCGCTGAGCAGAGAGCCTGAGGAGGGGCTCCATTCCAGGACCCTGAGATCATCACCTGAGCTGAAGGCAGAGGCTTAACCCACTGAGCCACCCAGGTGCCCCCACTCATATCAAAACTCTTTAGAGAAAAAAACATATATATACTCAAAACTCTAAAGCACTATAGAGACCAAAACTGTCTCTTCAGGTAGATATGGTCCTAAAATAACCAGGGAAACACATATATAACGCTCTACATATGTAAGAAGTAGTGGTGATTTTAAATCAACAAAAGAAACGCTATTTTTAAAAGAACTTTAAGAGAAGATAAATTAGGAACACTATGTCCCATAAAGTTTGTTTCCAAACAGCCATAATTCCTTGGTTGGACTCTCAAATACTTACTTAGTTATGTGAAATTCCTATTAAAATGTTTTATGTTCTGGGCTCACTTAAGAGCTTGATTTTCCTAGTCATTTATGCTTAGCTTCTACGAATACAGAGAATCATGCTTTAAATAAAAATGAAATACAAGAAAAATGGTATTTTAAAGAATGGAAATCAAATTAAAATCTAAATTGCAAATCATCTAACATGTATAAGAAAGCTAAATTAGAACTCCAAGAAATGCTGAAAGGAAATATATTTTTAAGGGTCATAAACCAAACGATAATATTAATTGCAATAAGAAGGCTTATTTAAATGAAAAGCCCAAAACTAAGGATTTCATAAGCAATGCTCCTAATTTATATGCTTAACATGCTAACATTTGTTTCTGTCTTTTACATAGCTAACCAATTAGAGCATATTTCTAAAGAACCAATTTTATTTGCTGGCAATTATTTGTTATCTTAGCTATAATTCTGCAGCTTTTCAAGCAACAAATGAATGAATGTCTTACATCTGGAGAAGAAAATACAAAAAGTGATGGTATGATGTCTGAATACATGCAATTACTGGTATGTTACATTCTAATTAGCATAATTAGCTTTGAAACAGTTCTCACAGTAACTGTCAACATTTGTGTCAATTTAGTGGCAGTTAATGACATGTGTAGCAAAGATTTGCTATTCCTTTCACTGACAAAATAAAATAAGCCCTTCCCAAAGAGAAAAGGCAGCCTCAATGAGCATTCAAAACATCATTTAATCAACAAAACTCTGCAGTAGCAGGTTTAAGAAGGAAGGCCTTGCAGTTTATTCCAAGAATCTACAAAGTGGAATATGGACACCTCAGGGGTACATATAATAAAATGAAATTTAGGGGGAAACTATATCAGTTGCCATTTTCTGTGTTTCTTCTTTTTTGTTGGCTTTAGTACATTAAGTACATTTCCTTAGTTGATATTCAGGCTGATGCTCAGCCAAAACACACCAGTTCTGATGGCTAAAATACCTCCTTAGAGGTTGGCAAAGAGTCATTGCCTCAATCATTCTGTGTACACTTTATCTTCCCCATATCATCCCTGGGATTCTTGGGACTTGTCCACGTCATGGCAGCTAAATGGTTAAAGTTGGCAAATGGAGCTGCCTCTAGACCCCTGCTAAACCCCTAACAGTACATTCTAACAGTTTCCTAGTAAAGATGCACAGGTCTGTTAAATTGGTTTTTGTTTTGTTTTGTTTTGTTTTTTGACACAGAGAGGTAGATCACAAGTAGGCAGCGAGAGAGGGGGAAGCAGGCTCCCTGCTCAGCCCCAACTCGGGGCTTAATCCCCGGACCCTGAGATCATGACCTGAGATGAAGGCAGAGGCTTAACCCACTGAGTCACCCAGGTGCCCCTAAATTGTTTTTTTAACACCACCTCTAAGTACATGTAAATCATTTTAAAATACATTCACATAGTAGGGACACATTCAGTGATGGAGTGAGTCAGCAAAAATACCTGAAGACTGCCAGGCATTCTCTTCATTACATCTGCACAAATGATAGCAAAATGTGCCCATGGCAAAAAGTGATGGCAAAATCAACTCTATCTTAAAATAGATGTTGGTATACCAAAGATCCAGATACAACGGCACTGCACTAAGTATACAAAATATTAACTCAGGGATGCCTGGGTGGCTCAGCTGGTTAAGTGGCTGCCTTTGGCTCATGTCATGATCCCAGTGTGTCCTGGGATCAGGCCCAGAATCAGGTTCCCTGCTGAGCAGGGAGTCTGCTTCTCCCTCTCCCTTTGTCTCTCCCCACTTGTGCTTGCATGCTCTCTCTCTCTCAAATAATTTTTTTGCTTTTTTAAAAAAGAAAAAAAAAATATTCATGAAGACCAAGAGTCTGTTAAGTCTTTCATATAACCTAATGAGGAAAATGGGAAAAAAAAAAAAGGAGTTGGGGTTTCCCTTCTCTGGTCACCCTTTTACTTTTGTTTACTTGACAATATCATCCCTAAAAGTTTACTTCATGTTGAAAATGCCAAACTACAGGGGCAGCTGGGTGGCTTAGTTGGTTCAGTGTCTGCCTTCAGCTCAGGTCACGGTCTTGGGAGTCCTGGGATCGAGCTCCACATCGGACTCCCTGCTCAGTGGGGAGTCTGCTTCTCCCTGTCCCTCTGCGCCTTCCCCTGCTTACGTGCGTATTCTCTCTCTAAAACAGGTAAATCTTTAAAAAAAAAAAATGCCAATTTACACTTTCTCTTAACTTAGAATTTCAAATAAGCTTCTTGTATTACAAATTATCCTAGAGAAAATGGAGTAGACCTGCAGTTATCGGAACATAATCAGAGACAAACTTATCTTTACCAGGCCAGTTTCATCACTTCTTTAAATCATAAACTTCAGATAAGCATTCAAGAAAACCTATGTCCCCTGGTTTAAGTTCACATGAACTTACTACTTTTGAACAAGATGGTACCAGTTAACATTATGGTGCTCTTGTGATATAATCCCTGATTCCCACAACAACTACAGAAGATGGGTATGGTTAATACTCCCATTTTTCAGAGTCACAGGAAGGTGATGCTCCTTGGCCAACAGGACACAACTATTAAGTAGTAAACTCTAGATTCCAACCTAGGCAGCCTGGTTCCCAAGCTCATGCTCTTAAACATTAAACTGCCTACAGTAATTAAATTCTAAATCAAGGGCTTGTAAAAAATGAACACAATTTAGATTAAAGGACACTGTAATACCCAGTCTCTCCAGATCTAAGGTCTGTTCCATCCATAAAATTCTCCAATTCCAGAATTCATTTTCAGAAACAAGGCTTAGAAGAGGTGCTATGGGCAAACCCAACACAAGCTCATATTTCATTTCGTGTTATTTCTGAGAGCCCATCCCATGAGATATTCTACACTCCTGTCTTAATCAGCTGCAGATCATTATCCTGAGCCTTTTAGGAAATCAGACAATTTGGGGAGGAGGAAGAGGGAAGGCAGGGAAGGCAAGCAAAGAAACCCTGTATGACAAATGCTTTGGTTCAGATATGCTTAACTGAAAGAAGACTAAGTGTGGAGACATGTGAAGGAAGGCTCCTGGAAGAGAAAGTCCACGCGCTTAAGTATAGACCCGCAGTGGTCAGACAAAAAGAGGAACTATGCATAGAAGCACTTAAATATGAAAAACTCATAGCCTTCCATCACATGAATCTGTCAATAGAATGGATGTTTTCCAGAAAATAAAGGAGACAGGTAAGTTCCTTAAAGTTTAATTAATGAGTTTTTGATCAGAGCTATATAAAAAAGCTATATAAAAAATGGACAAAATGATATCATCGATTCATATTATTTATGAGGTTAAAAATCTATCACTACTTGTGTCTAGGAATTAAAAAAAAAAAAAAGACACACTTACACAAACCATTGCCCTGAACAATCAAGTATTTAAGAGATCACAAACAGCTGAACTAAAATTGCACATGTCCCATTCTTCCCTTAAAAACAAATAAACAGTATCGGCTCATAAAGAAAAGCTGTAACTCAGTAAGCCATTATTACCATCTAGCCATGAATCCATGAATCCAGCAAAACTGAAGACTTACTTCCTTTTGGCTAAAATCTCTGCAGATAACAGACTTAGCATCTGGGAGGTCTCCTAAGTAAAAACGACATTCTTTGTACAAACAGACAGATGGTGGTGGTCTTCCAGGGTTCACATTAAACCAGAAACTATTCTGTCACATCAGTGACAGCCTCAGCCATGAGCCTCAGCCATGAGCCTCTGGGTTTTCATGTGGTCCCTTGCCCTCCCTGACTATTCTAGAAACATTATACTAAGAAAAAATGTCACTATTCACACTACGCTGTCCACTTTTACCCACTACCCCCACCCCATTCCACTATGTACGTAATGCCATTGCACCTTGAAGTTTGCCTGATGATACTTGCTAGAAGTCTGCAGCCCGCTCGCTTTTCCAGATCTATAAATTCTCACAGCTGCACACTATCCAACACATTGTTTCTTCTACTTTGCTGATTTTTCACAAGTCTCATTTCAGCTAGCTTTGAAGCTCCTTTTAAAAAGCCTATGTGTCACATATTTTTCATGTAAGGTTTTTAAAAAGTTTTTTGAGTAGCACTGACACTCAATGTTATATTAGTTTCCAGCTTATGACATGGTGATTTAACTTCTGAATACATTATACCGTGCTCACCCATCAGTTACCACAAAACACTAACTCTATTATCAACTATATTCCCTATGCTGTGCCTTTTAGTCCCAGAACTTACTCATTCCATAACTAGAAGCCTGTATCTCCCACTCCCCTTCACCCATGTTGTCCTTGCCCCTAACCCCCAGAACTCTGGCAACCATCACTTTGTTCCCTGTATTTGTCTGATTCTGCTTTTTGTTTATTCCTTTGTTCTAGTTTTTAGACTCCACAAATAACTACTTCATTTTGCATAATACCCTACAGATCCATCCACACTGTCACCCTTTGTATGGCTGACTGTGTGTGGTGGGGGGTGCTTCTGGATCTTGGCTATTGCAAATAATGTGGCTAGAAGCATATGGATATGGGTGGAATGGTATCTTTCGGAATTAGTGTTTTCATTTTCTTTGGATAAACAGCCAGTAGTGGAATTGCTAGATCATATGGTATTTCGATTACTAATTTTTGGAGGAACTTCCATACCATTTTCCAGAGTGGTTGCACCAATTTATATTCCCACCAACAAAACAGGAGGGCTTTTTTTTCCACATCCTCACCAACACTCTATTACCTTCTAGTACTACCTTTTTGACTTTAGCCATTCTGTCAGATGTGAGGTGATCTCACTGTAGTTTTGATTTGCATTTCCCCGATGATGAGTAATGATCTAGAGCACATTTTCATGTGTCTGTTGGCCATTTGTACATCTCCTTTGGAAAAATGTCTATTCAGGTCCTCCACCCATTTTTAATCACAGTATTTGTATTGGTTTCATTTTTGTGTTGTTTTGGTTTGGTTTGGTTTGATTTGGGGTTTTTTTGGTGTTAAGCTCTTAAGTATTTTGGGTATTAATCCTTTATCGGATAAATCATTTGCCAGTATCTTTTCCCATTCAAAAGGTTGCTTTTTTGTTTTGTTGATGGTTTCCTTCACTGTATAAAAAGCTTTTTATTTTGATGTAGTCCTAAAGGTTTATTTTTGCTTTTCTTTCCTTTGCCTCGGTAGACATAGCTAGAAAACTGTTGCTACAGCCAATATCAAAGACATTACTCCTTTTATTCTCTTCTGGAATTCTTGTGGTTTGGGGTCTCACATTTAGGTCTTTAACACATTTTGAGTTTATTTTGTGTATGGTGAAAGAAAGTGTGATCCAGTTTCATTCTTTGGCATGTAGCTGTCCAACTTTCCCAGAACCATTTGTTAAAGAGATTGTCCTTTTCCCCCATTATATTCTTCCCTCTTGTGTCTTAGATTAACTGACCAAAGTAGCATGGGTTTAATTCCAGGCTTTCTATTCTGTTCCATTCATCTATCTGTTTCAATTGTGTGCTGGTACCACACAATTTTGATTACTAAAGTTTTGTAGTGTATCTAGAAATCTGGAACCGTGACACCTCCAGCTTTGTTCTTCCTTCTCAAGATTGCTTTGGTTATTTGGGGTGTTTTGTGATTCCATATGGATATTAGTATAATTTGTCCTAGTTCCGTTAAAGAAAAAAAAAAAGCTGTTGGTATTTTGAGAGGATTGCATTGAATCTGTAGATTGCTTTGGGGAGTACAGACATTTTACCAATATTAATTCTTCCAATCCATGAAATAGCTTTCTAATTTTTTATGTTTCTTCAATTTCTTTCATCAATGTCTTATAGTTTTTACCTCTTTGGTCGTGTTTATTCCTAGGTATTTCATTATTCTTGGTGCAATTATCAATGATATTGTTTTAATTCCCCTTTCTGCAATTTTGTTATTAGGATTTTAAATACTACCAACATCTGGGTATTAATTTTATATTCTGCAACTTTACCGAATTCATTTATTTCTTCTAACAGTTTCTTGGTGGATTCTTTAGAGTTTCCTAGGTATAATATCATGTCATCTGCAGATAGTGACAGTTTAACTTCCTCCTTAGCAATGTGGATGACTCTTTTCTTTTCCTGTCTGATTGTTATAGCTAGGACTTCCAGCACTATGCTGAAAAGAAGTGGTAAGAGTGGACATCCTTATCTTGTACTTGCCCTTACAGAAAAAACTCTCAAGTTTTTCACCATTGAGTATGATGTTAACTGTGGACTTCTCATATATGGCCTTTATGATGTTGAAGTATGTTCCCTCTAAACCCACTCTGATGGAAGCTTTTTTTTTTCTTTTTGAATTATGTCAAATGCTTCTTCTGCATCTGTTAAGATGATGATATAATTTTTATCCTTTATTTTGTTGATATGATGCATCATGGTGATTGATTTGGGAATATTCAACCGCCCTTGTTTCTCAAGAATTCAGGAATTAATCCTTTTATTGTATTGCTGAATGTGGTTTGCTTTTGAGGGTTTTTACATCTATGTTCATCAGGAATATTGGCCTATAGGTTTCTTTTTCTTGGTGTCTTTGCCTAGTTTTGGTATCAGGGTAATGCTGGCCTCATAGAATGTGTTTGGAAGCTTTCATTCTATTTTTCCCTCATATAGATTTTAATACTAATTGTAAAATAGGAACTCCATTAATAGTCAATTAACTAATTAACATAATGAGATATACACTGATTCAGAATCCAATGCCAGATTGACACCTCATGCCAATTAAATACATGAACTCTCACCAATACTCTTCATTTCACTAACCACGAAGTTTAAGTCTAGAAAAACAGTAGGGGGAAAAAAAAAAGAAAAATACAGTAGGAAAAGCATCAAAACATGCAGGCTTTTCCAGAACCACAAAACCCAAAAGTTTCTTAAGCCTATTAAGTACAATGATAATTTTTCATTTTTTTCCCAGGAAAGGAAATGTTCCATCCCCATGTCCTCCCTCCCACTAACCACCTTCTAATTATTACAGGCTTGTTGTTTTTCCAGGGTGACAGAATCCTTTTGACAACGAGGCAGCAAATAATCAAGTGCTCAGGTTTTGCCAGGAGAGCAAAGGGACATGCTGTGTCAGACCAGGAGTCCATAACAGTGGCACCCATTCACTGGTGCATCAAGGGATCCTACCATGATGGCAGTCAAAACTGCTTCACCGCCTTTATGTGGATTACCTCCCCAGACACAGAGGTCAATCAAATCATTGAGAGCCTGGCAATTCAACTAGTCTGAGCTCCAGGAAGCCAAATGAAGGAGCCTCAGAAAACCCAAAGTTCTTTTAATTAAGATCTCCTAAATGTTTATTAGTAAACAACCATCATCTAAGCACTAAATACATATCAGGCAGTACCCCGGGTGCTAAAAATATTGTAGGGGCTCAGACAGCTGAGGGGCCACAACCTGGCATCCCCTGGGTCATCTCATACTGCTTGGTGAACAGGTGAACCAGCTTCTAAACAGATACACCAGCTGGGTAAGAGGATAATAAGTGAAACCGAAGCTTTAACATACATACAAACCGATATATACACATATATATGGTATTGCTACTGTTAATTAAATTAAATCCCCTCTATGATGATAAGAAATTAAAACAGGGCACACATATCTACTCTTTAAATCCCCCAAGATATTTCTGGTCACTATTCATCCCACTGATACTCAAATGCCTTTGATAACATCCAGTCCCTAACTGGCCAGTGCATTCAGGCATCCCCCCCTCCCCCGACAGCCGCTTTGGCAGGTACCCCATCCTTCCCAGGAAAGACAACACAGAAGGAAGGTAAGGACTGTTCTAATCTTTGCAAATGTCAGGAGGAGAAAACTGAGAGGGGAAGTTTTAGGTGACGAATCCAGCTGCATTTCATTTTAGGGGAAAAAACCTACCCCACCCCCAGCCCCCACCCTCACCTGCCAGATCCATAGTATTTCAGTCATTAACACACTGAATCACAATGAACTCAGTGTATTTTTTTCTGCTAATTATTCTCACAGCATCCAAGCATGTTCAGAGTAAGGAGGCACAGAGGCAAGAGTTGGGATTATGACAAGGATTTTATAGTTTGATTTTCACCTGACCTTTGATTTACAGACTCATGTTAAACCAGCGGCTCTGTGGATGGGCCCAGGTGAACCTATAATGAGATTTATCTTCATGGATTAGGCCTGACCTATAATAATCTGCTCAGGGCTCCCTATGGCTATTTCAGCACTGAGTTATGAAAATTCCTCCCTTCACTATAAACAGAACCTAGCTCAGAGGGTAATAACTGGGAGACGTATTACTCCTGGAGTACAAGCACTCTTGAGACTCTGATTATAATGTCCACAGCTGAAGGCACTATTTCACAATTGAGATTACTACTTTCCAGATGAAAAAAATTCTGAACTACAGAATAATGCCTTCAGCTACATATACTGTAATCACACTCGGAGTTCTTATGTCCCAAGA
Organism: Mustela putorius furo; assembly: GCF_011764305.1. Taxonomy (NCBI): domain Eukaryota; kingdom Metazoa; phylum Chordata; class Mammalia; order Carnivora; family Mustelidae; genus Mustela; species Mustela putorius. The sequence continues at coordinate 4,045,609 of NW_025421294.1, forward strand.
GCAACAAGGTTACCAACAGTTGGTATGGGAAGCTGATTTAGGGAATGGAAGGAAGAAGTTGCAGGAAGAAGCTTAGATAACCCTAACTTCCTATTTGCTTTATTCAGAGGCTTAGGAGTAAGAGTTCAATACGTCCAATAACCTTATTAACTTCACTAAAAATCTAACAAGTTTAAAAGAATAATTATTTCATGTAGTAAACTAGCAAAGTTGTTTTTTTGTTTGTTGTTCTTTTTTTTTTTTTTAAGAAGACAATATTGACTCCTGGCCATGGTGTGGTGAGATGCACTTTCTCAATATATAAATATATAAATCTGAACAGTGTTCATAGAAGCAATATTTAGCAGAAGTACAGAAACCTTCCATAGGGCTCATACCCTTTTCACAGTGATTCCACTCCAAGAAGTTACCCTAAAAACAGAGGTGAACAAGGAGTTATAAAAGCCTGCTCATCACCATTATCTGCAATAGGAACAACCAAATAACCTAAAATGAAATAACCTAAAAACTGAAACTAAATAACCTAAACGGAGAAATTTTTGAGAAATCCATGTAATGGAATATGATGCAATCTTTAAACTGAGTCATGACGGCTAAAGAGAATGCAAACTCATAGTTGTATTCTACAACTTTGGTTAAGCAATTTATCCAAGGGCATTCAAATTGTTCCTGCATCAATATTTAACAGACACTCTCTCAGAGTTAACTAATTGGACTTCAGCTCAGGTTTTTGTTTTTGAGCTATAAGGCTAATGAAGTATTGATATAAGATTAAATGACTGCAAATAAAGTCTGTGCCCTAAATAAATGCTGACATTATGCCAGTGCATTCTGAATGAATTAAAAAGGAAAAATGCACTTTTGCATACGTTTAGTGAATTTTCCCAGACTCTTCATCATGCATTTGTGCAAATGGAAAAGATGAATATTCATCAAGGCTCTTTGAATTTATTACAGTTAAAATAGTTTGGTCTTAATATTTATAGTACATCATGAAACATAATTTTTTCATTAAAAGAAATGGATACTATGTCAAAAGAAGGCCACTGAAGAAACATGAAATTACACCATTGAACCTAATATTAAAAGTTGAAAAACATTATCTGAAAGCACTTCCCCCCTTCAAAAATGTTAGCTATTCTAGAAAGTATCTTCCAGTGTGTCAGGTAATATTGAGTCAAAATGAGGAAGCAAGAAATAAGCTGGCAGGAAGGACAGAAAGATTACACTACTGCTCTTAGCAGCTGATCTGAGAGAATGGGCTCATTTCCCACCCTTCTAATAATACCACCTCCACTAAGCCTGACAACCCCAAGGAAGCACTGCTCTGATAAACACCAGGTACATCAACCCCAGCATTTCCTAGGAAACAAGCAACGGGCAAAGGACTGCCCATGAGATGGTTCATGGGATCCTCACAAAACTTTACAAGGTTACTACATAGATGAATAAACCAAGGCTTACACAGCTCCTAAGTGCTAGAGAGTGGAGCTGATCTCTTAATCGGTTTGTTCCCCAACCCCAATGCCCTTTTCCCAACTTAACCATGATAGTTTAACTCTGGAATATAGTTTCCACAGTGAATTGGTCTCTGTCTTGAAGATTAGCTTCTCGGTTAGGCTAAACCTAAAATGTTAACCACAGATTAAAAATTAAGCCAACAAAAATAAACAGGAGTCCACTCTAGGGCCCAAAAATGTGTAGATAGGAAATAACATTTGTTTATGCATTCATCAAGTCTTCAATGGGCAGTTACTCTGTGTCACCACTACTCCAGGCCTTGGGAAGACAGCTGGGAAAACAGGAAAAATCCCTCTACTGTCATGAAGTTTTCATGACAATGGTTAATAAATATGTAACACAATAATAAACTAAATTGTCGTATACTGGAAGAGGATGAATCTCTGGAGAAGAGTGGGGAGTGTGGCCTGCAGTGTGGGGAGCGGTTTCAAACAAGATGGTCAAGGAGGACCTCAGCAAGAGAAAACATGATGGGGTCAGGTCCACACACCACGCAGATGAAGCTCATGATTCAAATCAAAGAGAAAGTTGGAGAAAAACACTGTCAACTGGTTTTCACTGTGTTTCTACCATCTGTCCATGACTCCAAAGTACAAAAGAAGGGAGGATTTTACATGATAGCCACATACACTGTTTTTAAACTTTAATCATCGAGGCTTACACCACCTTATTTTCCTACAGAAAAATAAGTTACCACAGGTCCTGCTTTTGTCTCTTGAAATCTCCATCTTTCTTGCCAGAAAGCAGCATCTGTATAAATCCCCCTGCTTCTGACAACTCTGACTTCTTTGATAAACTACCCATGTGTGTGGGGAGGGACAGAAAGATGGAAGGAGCAAATGGAGAAATGAGTTTTCCCCTCTTCAGATTAATGTATATGAAGTATACATCTGACACTTCATCAGCACTCCCGGCTGGTGTCCCAGCAGGCGGATACTGGCTGAGCATGGATTCTGCCAGCTACCAGACTACTTAGGATGAATTGGCAACATGCCATTTATCTGAAATGCCCAACATGTCTGGAAGAGGGAGCACAACGACATTTAGCACTGCCCAGGAAAACTAGATACTTCAGGCTAGGAATTAATCTCCTCCTTGAGAAGGTAGTTAGCATTACCCTCCAGCTTGCCTATGGCATTTAAATCACTATAGGTCATGCAGTTACTAAAATTCAGACCTAGCAAGCCACGAGGCCTTCATTTATATCTTACTAACATATGGATACCTCTCAGGTGGAGAGTCATACTTTTCTGAAATGTTTGTTGGTGTGTTGAGCAGGAAATGCTGTTTTATCCAGTGTAATGCTGTCATGTGGACATTTTGATTTCTGTTTTTCCAAATTTTTCCATATGTGAAGACACATATGACTTCAACTTAGTTCTTCAGTGAGACAACAGAACATTTAAGTCAATGTGATCCCATCGTGACTGCGTACAAGCATATTCACTGAACTTCCTTCAAGGTGGACAGGGATCCTCTCTTCACTATTTTGTCATTGTATTTTTTGAGCGGCCAATGTGGAACTACACAAGATTTGGTCCATTACACAGACTTCATGGCTAATTACGAATTTAAGATACACACAGAACAAAAACAAAGAGGTTTTAGATGGATAGTCTTATTAGGACACCCATTACAGCACAGAGAATTGCATCATCACTCTCACCTTGCAAGCAGAGTCATCTTTTACTTTGTAGGAATAATTATTAATCGTATTAATAATAATAATAATTATTATTATTATTCATTCCATTAACAATATTTATTGAATGCTTCCTATGTGCAAGAAGTTGTGCCAGGAAGAGTGAGGAGTACAAATCAGAGGAGACACTAGTTCTGCCTTCAAGGAGCTTGCCATATAGCAGGAAGAGTGACTTAAAGTTCTAAGATGGGGCAGTGGAGTTGAGAATAGTGGCCTGGAGAGAGGGTCAGAGTGAAGCACTTTCCACAGTTCAGGGCACCATGTGACACATCACTTGTTTAGAGGGAAAAGGAAAAAGGAGAAGTTCTAATAAGTGGGCATTTCCATCTCTCAACCAACATTCTCTATCACTATAGAGATAGTTTATTGTAATCAGTAAGGTAATTTAGATGTAATCCAATTTAAGAAATATGAAACAGATTAATGGTCTGCAAAGGGTACCAAAAGCAGCAAAAGTCATTAGCCTGAACTGGGCGATATACTGAAATAAGCGATATGGCCCAGAAAGCTGGGCAGTTAGCAGAACAACAAGGAAATCAAGATGGCACGCTGCCTATCAGCTCTCCTCCAGCTGTTACTGCTCTTATTAGGACAGAATGTGGGGCGGGGCAGGAGAAGACTTGGTCAAACAGTCTGCAAATAGTTTTCCTTCGACCAGCATCAGGAAGTAATGAAGTCTCTGAAGGAAAGACAATGAGTTAAACCTTCACTGTCAAGTCAAAGATTAACTGCAGTCTGGCTTTCATACTCAAGCTTACCCAAAATATGCTATTAACAGAAGTAGTAATATTGCTAACAATTGAGACTTGCTATGTGCCAGGTACTATTTTAAGCTTGCTGTCTATGGGATTTTAGCACTTTCTCTAGTTCTGCTCTCAAGCAAACAGTATAAAAACTCACAGGACTGATAAGCTAATAATTAAATGACTCGAGTAAGAATTTCATCAGACATATTCTGAGGAGTACTCTTTTGTGTTATCTATTAATAGTTCTCTTTATCTTTTTAGCTTATTCCAAATTATCTTAGGTCACCTGACATGTGTTTTACCAATGAATGAATCAATTTCTGTTTCTGAGTATGGGACTACCAGTATTAGATGAGATTATTCCTTTTAACAGTGTTGTTTTATTCAGAATAATTTATTTGCCAAGCAACACATAGGACTGCTATCCAAGTGTGAAGAGTAATTCTGCAGTGACCCAAAAAGCACCTCTCTTAAAAAAGTAATAATAATAATAATTAATAATAATAATAATTGTGAGGCATTTCCCTCTTTTCTTAAAAAGTAAATGCTTTCAGTAAAATTAGCTTTCAATAAAATTCCCCAAGAAGAAAAAGTAACATTGAATTTGGGAATGGGATGATGGCAAATGGTAACTACCATCATTTTAACTGTACCTTGAAATACAAGTCCTAAAATTTTCAAGAGAGGAAAACAATGAACTTCAGTTCAAAGACCATAGTCAATTCTGAAGTCAAAATATTCTGAAACTTTTTTAGGAATAATTTTTCACAATCTTCACAATCTTTATTATTCTAGAAGTTAAATCAAAAGATTCCAAAGCTGATTTCCAGGAACTGCTTAAATACTCCTTTCATCTTGCAGGCACGCTGAGTTGATAACATAGGAGAAACTAAATGATTTGCCCAAGTTTATATAGCTACCTAGTGGCAAAGTAAGACTTTTGTCAGAGATCTGACTTAAATCTTAAGTCAGAGGTCTGACGTAAATCAAATCTCTCTGCATTACTGAATGAGTCTCAAATATCCAACTTATTATTAATGCATAAAATTATAAGGCACCATAATGCACTAATATATTATTTGCATCTCCATCAGTAAAAGATATTTAAAAATCTATTCCCAAAACATACAACCCTACCACCAAAAATTAACTTGTAGAGACTTCTAGGCTGTGCCAAAGGTTGAAGGAGAGAAGGAACAGACCCAGAAGAAAACAAAATTCTAGGAAGCATCGTGGTTGAAAATAAAGATCAACACTGGAAGAAATGAATTGGAATGCAAGATGCCAAGCTGCAAACAAATATGCAAACATGGATGCCAAGGGCCAACAGGTAAATGTGCAGAGAGCCCTGAGGTGGGAGTAACAATCAGTTTCAATTACCACAAAAAATGGTCCAGGCCAAAATCATCAATGGATAGGCAATCTAGGGGAAATTTTTGATGAGAAAAAATATGTTCTCATGGCCTGAAATTTACCTTCCCACAGAATGCTTACTGATGGCAAGATTAAAAGTCTAATTCCAGTGGAGGCATCAACACCATGACTATGTGTGTGTGTGGCAGGAGGGGGGGTATGGGGGGTTGGAATTAACAACACAGTGAGGGGCGGATGGACATGATGGGCCTGCAGAAGGTAAGCCCTGAAAGGACACATCACCACCCATGCTCTACTCTGGCCTGGAATGCAAAATTTGAACCTCACCAAGAGGAAACATCAGACATGTCAGGCACGAGTAACAGGAGAAACATCCCATTCTTTAAAATTGGGAGGGAGAGGATAGTCTTCAAAAATATCTACATCACAAAAGGCAAAGGAAGGCTGCAGAAAAAATCCAGATTAATAAAGACAAAATAGATATGACAATTAAATGCAATATATGACCCTCGACTGAATCCTACACTGGAGGAGAAACGTTACACAAGACACGATAGAGCCAGTTGATAAAAATGAAACACAGAATGGCTTGAGTCACCATAAATTTACCAATGTTCCTAACTGTGGTAACAAAAGGCCATGAGAGACACAGCTTACTCTCAAATAGTTGAAGCAATTATCTGAGTGTGTGTACACAGATATGTATAACACATATGTATGTACCTACCTCAGCGTATATCCAAGGAGAGAGAAAAAAAAAACAAATTTGGCAAGAAATTAATAGCTGGATCAATATGTTCTATGTATTTTTCATATCCTTCCAACTTTTTAGGAAAGCTGACGTTATTTTCAAATGAAGTATTTAAAAAAAAAAGCTCAGAGAGATTTTCATTTCTGGGGAGGGAGGAGAGGAAACAGTCGAGGTGTCAGAAACTCTACAGATTAGGTTGGGGGTGTGGAGAAGAGACTTGGGAAAAAAGTAGCACACTCCGTGCAAAAAATGTCACATTGCTTAATGCTAAATGTGGTTTAGTTCAAACCTAGTCAAATTCAATAAACTGAAAATAGTCCCTATGGTGGTGGGGAGAGGACACCGCATCGATGCACCGCGGACCCCAGCAGAGGACACTCACCAGGCTGGCGGTGAGCGATGGTGCCGACTGGCCCAGGGCCTGGCTGCGCATGCGCACGAGGTTGGACGTCTCCGCAGAGGCTGGCCAGGCCTGCCCGGCTACAGGGTTTGGAAGGAGGTACCTCCCTGTTGGGGTGAAAGAGAAGACAAGGTAAGTGGCAGGCAGAATATCACCATTTCTGTGTCGACCACAGGTCCCTTCTTGGTCATCCTTCCATACTGCTTCTGTCATTCTCCTTATATTTATTCATCGGAACCAGAGGAATATTGTTTTAATTAAGTCAAGGGATCCAGTCCCAAGTTCTGACCCTGATTTCCCACATTAACCCAAGGAAACCTCTCCAGCTCCAGCATGGGCAGCTTTCAGCAAGGGCAGGATACAGCATCTTGTGACCTCTGCCTATCCCACAGGAACTTGTGGAGCATACAGAGCATACACACAAAGCACCCTCAGCATCACAGAAGTAAGTCTGCACTTACAAATGTACTTTTTAAATATCTAATACGAAAAATGATCTCAGGATCAATGAGAAAAGAGCTGACAGAGTAGAGCTCATGACCAACAAAAGGAAGAACTAGAATTCTCTCAAGGGGAAATGGAGCTGGTGCTTCATTCTCGAAGCTTCCCTCTCTGAAGAACTGGTGGTCATCCAATCAGGCCCACAGGACACACATGGTATCCATTCGCATATGTCGGTGACATCAATGTCACCGAGCAAGTTATATCAACCCTGAAATCTAATATAGGTCTATGTCTTTAACAGTCAAACAGGTGGACCAATTCACATTATGTTACTTCCTCAGCACAAGGACTAAACTAGATACCAACACACAGGAAATAAGGTTCCTTGACTTCAGGGAGTTAGGATGGACGTGAATATTCTTGCAGTAATGGAGCTCAGCTAAAGTAGAAAACGTTTGATTTTTCTGTTTCGCATGAATACTAGCACAATGACTGGCCATAGTAGGTGCTCATTAAGTATCTCATGAATGATTAAAGAACAAGTGGGAGCTTCTTTTCCCAAAAGACACATTGGCAAAGAGAAAAGGTGGCAGGCAACCCACAGAACCTCATTCAAGCTTTTGGGGGGGGGGGGGTTCCAGCCAGATATCAATCAGAAACATGAGGGACTGTAGCACATGTGGCTAGGTGCCCTGCAGCAGAAGCAACATCTGGATTTCCTCCAACAGACCTGTTCCTTGTAAAAGAGCCTCACTCTCCTACTTCAGGCAACAAGCACATCCCACTGTTTAATTATAGAGTGAAAGCACACACTCTACAGAAAACAAGATTTGCTTTTGAGATCTTCACCTTGCCTCGGTGACAAATGGGGAAGGAATATGGCCAACCTTTCCGTGTCTTGGTTTTTCCACCACTAAAATGGGGAGAATGGGACTGTGTAAATTGTTGAGGATATTAAAGAATTTTCTAAGTAAAGCACTGAGTAAACCTTAGCTACTTAGCCCTAAGAGTAGTAAAAATGGTTAAGTATCTTTTTCTCTTGGGTTTGGCTCCTTTTATTCATAAGCAGGAAGTGTAAACATATATATAAAGGAAAAAAGTCACCTGTCATCACACCAGGGAAAACCACTATCAACATTTCAGTGATTTTCTACCAGACTTTCTTTCTGTTACCTCCATTTGCTTACAAAAATGGAATCATTCTGATTTTTATTACCCGCTCTCCCCAACCCCACATAATAGACGACAACCTTTTCCAAACAAATACGTATAGAAAATGTCAATTAATTGAAGCATAAACTCTATCACTGAAAATTCAAATATGATTACCCTCTGTGATTCTGGCCACCACCTCAAAAACATTCAGCTCTATTTTTATGCAGGAAAGGTGACAGAATTGGAAGTCCAGAATTTATTTTCCTTGTCTTTTTAAAAATATGAACTAAAAGCTGGACTAAGAGGGCCTTTAGGCAATCCACTCCCTTTAGATCCAAAAGCAGGACATTAATAAAGAAGGACAGGAAAACTATAGACTACATTTAAGAAAACTAAAATCAGTATTACATGAATAAATGATGTAATATAGAAATATCTTTGAAGGACATCACTTGTTAAAAATATACCGATCTCCAGTAATCAGAATCCATAGCTTTTTTTTTTCCTTTTGACTCCTTCTATTTCATTTCCTAATATTTTATGTTTCTATTTTCTTTGTTCATATTTCAGAAAGAAGCCTGAGAGAAGGTACAGAGGCTATGTGATATAAAGGTTTACATCATGGAGAAAATTAACTTTGGCCTCACCACTGTTCTGCCCCAGAATTTTCATTTTAAAGAAAACCAAGGGTAGATACAAAAACAGTTGAAGAATTTGATGTAGCAATAGAAAAATTTAGAAGGTAGACATTTCAGTTAACTGGATAATTCTATATATCAGTCCTTTTTTTCCTTTTAGGAGAAAGTAATTCTTAGACTCTCTCCCTATGACCCTGCCTGAGTTGAAAAAATAGGTATCTATTTCTTTATCCCTAGTATCAGTACCTGGCCCTTAGTAAGTGCTCAATAAATATGAGCAGAATGGAAACAGGGACAGTTCTAGAATAAATCTTCGGTGTAGGAAATTCATACGCTAGGATCCTTGCTCAGGGAATCCAGTCCCACCTCAGATGGGAAGTCAGACTCAGAACAAGCACTGAGGAAGGAAGGGGGTGAACACAAGCGACAGAACCACTTCCCTTCCCTCCATACAGTTTCATCAGCTCCCACAGGGCACTCGAAAGCAAGCGAAGACCACGGCTAACAGGACCCCTATGTGTCCTCTCCTCCAAAGCCATTGCTGACCACCACCGTACATTTTATGTGCTACTGTACCATGTCTAAGTCTCATCTTGGCAACAAGGCCTGACGTGTGCATTATCAAAGGAAAACCAAGTGTTAACACTAAAGTGGTAAGGACAGATTTTAATCAGTAGTAATGACTTCAAAAGGAAAAAAGGACTCCAGTGTGAACTGAACTCACCTTCAATTTGTACACAATCACTGAGTGTTTTTATAAGAGAAAGAGAGTAGGGCAGGGAGCCAGTGAGGGCTCAGTCGAGTCGGGGGAGTGAAAAACGACACAAGGTCCTGCAGTGGAACTGCGACCAGGCCAGCTCTGTCTGCCAGCTGACAATTACCAAATTCAGACTCTACCCTCCCACAGAGGCTGGGAGAAAGAGACCCAATCTGTTCACCCCAACAGAAAAAAAATTTTGACAGCCCTGAGCTTTCTCAAGCAGGCGCTTTAAGAGAATGAGGGAAATACTAAGAAGGTTGCCTTGAGCTGTTAGAACCTATGCTAGTGTGTGTCTGTGACTTTACTGACCAAGTCTGAGGCCTGGTTGAGAAGGAGGCTCAGAGGAACCTGGCTAGACTTTGGTCAAGGACAGACTCTCCGTCAGGCTTCCATTCTTTTATTTTGTCACCAGACCCCAACCCAAAGGAGACATTTTGATGTTCAATAATTGATCAGTTCTGGAATTCAGTTTGAACTAAGTTTTTCAACTTAGTCCATATATTTACCTCATATAGTCTTCAAACCCAATAGGATATAAAACAGGGAAAGTTGCCAGTCATTGATACCATTGATTGATACCACCTAACTGCTGAGTGCCAACTCTGACCCCCTACCCAGCAGTGATTACACCACTTATTCACGAACTTCCCCAAGTCTGTTTCCTCAGCTGGGCAACAGGGGTAAACTTACGGGGGGCTCCTAAAATCGAAAAAGAAAAAACATCATACAGTGGACATTCAGTAACAACAACTTAAAAAATAAGAAACACAAAAAGCTTTCCATGACACTGTATATGATAAGGGGAGCAAAGAAATAGACTTTCGTGAAGCCACTGGAAAAATAATTAAATTAGGAAACACACGCACACATACAATGAAATATTTATTATCCTATCACGGGTTAGATTTTAGATGTCATTATTCTTGCATGAGTCTTATCCTTAGGAATCACATGAATGTTACAAATGAATGGTCTGTTAGCACAACACATGGGAGGTGTTTATTCCTGCCTAGACCCCCATTAGTGTTAATAGGGAAAAGAGAACAACAGATGGATTTAAGGCAGTCATTAGAAGGCAGTAACATCACGCCATACTTGGTAGTGACTTCATCAGATTTTATATAAATTTGCTTTCTGATGACTACCAAGAGCCTCTAAAAAGTGTGTTGCGGTTGTATTCATGCATCATTTGCTGCCTACAATTTAAGAAAATTAGCATCTGTCAACTGCATTATTCAGCTGCACAGGGTGGAAATTAATGGATAATACCATTCTTAATTTCTTGTACAAGAGGTGAGCTTGCCTACCAATCTGGCTGCTTTATTTTAATAGGAAATTGAGCTTGCTGTTACAGCCGGAACTGTGGTCAGCTCTGTGCTCTCTGGAAACACATTTATAAAATTCTGATATGTTTATTACAGCATTTATTACATATATTCTACTGACATAACTAGAAATTGAGTAGCAATAAATAGAGGTCCATATCAAAGCTGAAATCAGTTGGCCAAATTGACGTAAGAACTTGTCAGGCTTCCATTATGGAGGTACGAGTTGCTTGAATGAGCTTTTTATATTGGTTATTGTTACTGTTTTGGTCACAGGGCCTCTACTTAACAGAGTGGAAGATACGCAGCCTTTTAAGATTATATATTAAAATAAGTAGACTACTGAGCCTAGACCCAGAGTGCACCTTGGTTCTATACAGGCTACATATGGTCTCTTTAATGGGGTGTGTTTTCCTTTGTTTCCACCCTGTATCCCCAGAAACAAGAAGACCTCATAAATGCATGCTTTCAAAAATGAAATACATGCTTTTGAAGCCCCCCAAAGCATGAAGTATCCCTCTGAAGTAGCAAAATACCAGGTCAGCAATAATTTTAGCAGAATGGCTATATAAAGAATTAAATACAGCCTCTGGAGAACTACTTTATCATCTGGGAATAACGGTACCTGACTAGATTTAAAAGCTTCCAGTAAAAAAGTTCCTTATCACCTGAAGGGCAACACAGATTTAGCCGTCAGTCCACAGTCTTACGCTGGGTGAGTTCTCTTGGACTACAAACAAGCCATCCAAGGGAAAATAAGACCTAGTAACTACTAACAAAGCTGTCTTCGGATAGAGCTTCAGGCACTCGGTTACACATAAAACTCTGAAAAAGTTTGTTTATCCATCTAAGGCACCAACCAGGAGCAAAGGGAAGCTGAGGGAGCGGCTGTGTTGCTCTCCATGGTTGTGGTGAGGCGGGGCTCAATCCCACCCCTGGGTATACAGAGAGAAGAACTAAAAGCAGGGACCTGAACAGGTATGTGGGCACCAAGTTCACAGTGGTATTACCCACAAGAGCCCGAGGGTAGAAGCAAACCAAACCTCCACTGAGAGAGGAGTCGACTGAGAGATGCTGTATATACATACAAAGGAGTACGGTTCAGCCTGAAAAAGGAATGAAATTCTGACACACGCCACAACACGGGTAAACCTCCAAAACATGCTTAATAAAATAAGGCAGACACAGGACAAATATTGTATGACCCCATTTACAAGAGGTTCCTGGAATGGCCAATTTCACTGAGACAGAAAGTATAATCATGGATTCTGGGGGCTGGGGAGAGAGGGGAGGAGACCTACTGTGTACCGGGCACAGGGTTTCAGTTTGGGAAGATGACGAAGTTATAGAGATGGCGGGGACAGTTGCACGGCATTGTCAATGTACTTAATGCTGCTGACTTGGGCACTTAAAAATGGCTAAAATGGTGAATTTTGTTATGTATATCTTAAAATACACACACACACACACACACACACACACACACACACACCCCTTCACTTGCTTAGCTAAAACTATGCACCTTCCTGAGAAAAAAATAAGTCTCTTACACTGTGTCAGAGGCATCTACATTAAACTACAGCAGCACGTGCTCTTGCAAATGACACATAAATAACTTGAGCACTTGGAATCATTTACGAATCAGAGGAACTGAGTTTTTCCCAGAGCGCTCCCGGGTTTAGAAATGAAGGAAGGTTAAAGGCCAGGAGAAGTTACTGGCTGAAGCCGGGGAGAACGCATGAGTCAGCAGCCGCTGTCCTCAAGTCTACTTCATCATCCTCAAGATGTTCTTCTCTGCTCCACTGCTCACTCCCAAACATTGGTTTCCTCATCATAGTGACTGTCATCCTCCCAGCAATTAGAGTTTCCCTTTATTCATCTTCAGCTGCTACTACAACACAGAGACATGGTTCCTTCCATCTTCCCTCTCACATGGGTGACTGACTTCCAATTTCTTGTCCTACTGCAAAAGAATAACTATACCTAGACAGTATGGGCAATGCTGCTAAATCATTCTTCTTAATGGCACAAATAAATATAATTTGAGAAACCGACAGACCTGTGACCAGAGAGCAAAGTTCACTGACTCCTATACTGAGCTGCTAGTCTTGCCTTAAAAGGAGAAAAAAAAAAGGGAGGGGGGTGTTTTTACTTGCACAAGGCAAGTCCAAAGTATAGCCTTGACCCTAAGCCTTAAAGACATCACTGGCTCCTATACAGGGATCTCTAACTGACAGGGGAGCTGAACGCTGAACGGAGAGTGTGTGCATGCCTTCTGAGAGGCTGGTCATCATGGCATGGGATGCCATCTGGACACCAAGGTCTGAACCCAACTAACATCACGATGCAGCTGTCGCCAAACCTCGGTTCTGCTGCATGACTCAAATGCGACGGAGATGCCCTGTTGCACTATGTAGAATACTATCATCAGCATTCTGTACTTAACAAAGGATGGCAAGGCCACCATATGAACAAGGGCCTGGTGAGAAAGTTTATAGGACACTTTAGAAGAAAGCTTGCAGCACGCAGAGCAGGCAGCAGAAAGCAAGAGTGCACTAAGCCCAGACTGGGTACATGACATAGGTTTCAGGGAGTCGCAAAAGGCCAGTTTCGCACCGTGAGAGCACCAGGGACTGTGGACAAGTAACAGCAAACTCATGTCTACATTAGAGAAGCCAAAGCCTTTGGACACACCATCTCTGGCTGCCACTGCCACTATCAACTACAGCTGAAGTTTCAAATCCAAAGTAACTTCAGTTGTGGGCAATACAGTAACATGATTCAAAGGTACTCTCTTCACCCTCAACCACAGACAGCCACCATGTTGCCCTTGGCATTTTATGATAAAATGGGAAAAATGCCAACACACTGTACATTTTTAAATGGTTCAACCTGAATCCATACTTAGCAATATATCTGTTCTTTTTCCTTTCTCTTGTTTTCCCTTAGGTTTCTCTTTAGGAGGCAGTATTTCTTCTCATCCACCAAGATGACCACTCTCAAACTCTAATACAGGAAGATACCAGGATCAAATGACTACAGGAAACAGAGCTTGGTAAACTGCAGTGTTTCTATTACTACAAGTACTCACAACACCCGGCAAATTCTCCTGCTCTGCAATGAGACCCAGCCCTGGCCAGCAAATCCCTGCGGCACCTCCATCCCCAAAATGTCTCCATTCAGATGAACACTGTCTGAATTTTAAACTCTTATAAAAAAAAAAATAACACAATGCTTTTGCCCTAAGCGCTAGCTATATAGACCAAAGGCTAATGGGACAACTTAAAATTGATTTTTAAACAAGTATTAAACAGAGCCTACTCTAATGAGAACATGGTCACAAAAATCGGACACCAAGTGGTATGGCTTGGAATGGCTGTCTGTGTGAGGGTACCCGGGAGCACGGTGGTGGCCGTGTCTAGGCAACGCTGGGCATAGGTCAGAGTTAACATCTGCAATCTGGCCTCCCTCCATCCACGTATTGAAATATAATTCAGCAGAATGAATTGCTAGACATGCCTAACCCCCTGGGAAATGACAGATATTGATGAATGCTGTTGGGAAGATATATGGAAGGAAACGGCAAATAAATAGAACCATTTTTTCTCAGAGTCATTTTGCGGATATGTGGAGCAGCTGTTAAACTCCTTGTCAGGCTTGCCGTTCTCCTTTCCTCTTGCTCCTTCCCCTTCCCCATCTGCCTCCAGACCTTTCTAAAACCCCCAGGAGGACCAGAATCTTGTATGCTTCAAAACACCAACCAAATGAGTAGGAGTCCTTCCCACCTCCTCTGTCACACTCTGACTTCCCAGTCCAGTAATAAGTCCAATTCTTCCCCAAATATCTTTCCATCTAAACAAGTTCACTACTCTCCTCTGAATCCTGGAAATAGGGTCCGTGTGTAAACTCATCAAAGTGTTGAATTCAAGTCCATCACCATTTAGCCCCAGTCACGAGGCTGAAAGCCAAGATTCACGGCCTATGACCCTGTGGTAGCTGCATGGCCTTGGTCTGACTGCTTACTCTCCTACACCCCCTTTCTAGCACATGTTTTTGGAGAATGGAGATGATGGAGCAAGCCCGTACTGTGGCTGTGGGGACTAATCAAGAATGTGAACAGAGAGCCTCTCAGACCATCTGGCTAAGAGGAGTCCCGGGATAAACAATGACAACCCCTCTTCTTTCCAGTGCAGAACTCTTCTTCCCACCAGGGAATTCCTCCTCGGCATCGTCCTCAAAGAGGATCAAATTCTCTCCAGCACAGGGCACTTCGGGAAGAACTGGTTCTCATTCCTTCATCATATGAACTCAAGAGCCTAGAGGGAGAAACCAGTCATACACCGGTTTGCATCCTGGTTTCCCCATTTATTAGCTAGAGAATCCTGGATACATAATCTTTCCTCTCTGAGCTCTCTTTTCCAATCTCTAGTGAGGATGACAGTAACACGTGAAACACACAATTTGTGCTCAGTGGTGGTTTAGGTCCCCCTCCAGGATGCTTTACCCAACTTGCCATCAAGAGCATTGAACGCATACCCCAAGGCATTGCTAGCCCTCCTCTTCCCAATCATACCACCTGTTCCTATGTGGCTTCATGCACAGAGTCCCATTTATTGTAATACACACCACATCATGCTCTCTCCAGTGTAAACTCTGTCGTCATCTGGGACTGAACCTCATATGTGTTTACAGCCTTATGTCACATCCCAGATAACAAAGCTACCAAATTTTTACATGATCACATACTTAAAGGTTTTTTTTTTTTTTAATTTATTTATTTGACAGAAATCACAAGCAGGCAGAGAGGCAGGCAGAGAGAGAGGGGGAGGCAGGTTCCCTGCTGAGCAGAGAGCGCGATGCGGGGCTCCATCCCAGGACCCTGAGATCATGACCTGAGCTGAAGGCAGAGGTCTTAACCCACTGAGCCACCCAGGCGCCCCTACATGATCACATACTTAATGTCTGTGTATAGTAATTCTCTACTCCATCTCTCATTTGTATTTCTACCAGGGTTCATATTTTTCCATCACTGTGTTGTTCCACATTGCCTAGAAAAATACTCAAATTTGGTTCAATCATTAGCTCTGTAACAATAATGGCAAAGACTCAGCAGCCTTACTGGTCACCTTTCCTGGCTTTGACTTTCACTTCTAAAACTCATCTCCAAAAGAAGTCCAACACCTCCATGAAACACTGTATCCTTTCAAAGTAAACTGAAAACATGAGACGACAATTAGTACTTACCATCTTGCTTTGGGAGAAATTATGAGTCCTACACAATTACATTCTTTTGCACAGTAGGATGCTTAAGTTGACACACCCAAATGTCCCTTGCAGCCCTGGGATGCTAAACATTTCTGACAACTGCCCTACATCTAAACACTTATGACAGAGGCCAAGGAGGAGCTAGCCGTCAGGAGCTTTACAAGAGAAACAAGAAGAACAAAGGCAGCCACAAGGGGATAAAAGAAACTCTATGTCACAATCCAAGCAGAAATCTCCAGACAAGTCTGAATTTCCCAATAAGTTCTGTTTACCTAAGAAAACTTGTATATACACAGCCTAAGTCACCTAACAATGTACTTCCACATATATTTATTTGGAACAGTTTCTAGTTCCAAGCTGACATTTATTCCAAACAGATTTCAAATTCTTACTCCTCAATAACCATATCTACACTTTTTGAAGAAACTAGTATTTTTGTCTTCAGAGATGTTTGTTGATACTAGTTAATGAGTAAGCAAAAAAATCTAGAACACAACGTGTGAAATGATTCTTCAAAACATACCATCTAGTAGACCTCCCCCAGGGATTCTGAAAGGTAGTTTGTTAAAGACCCCATTTCCGGGGATAGAGACCTCCACCAGGGAGTGCATAGCCTCCTCTCATTCCTCTCTTAGTAGTAAAGTTAATGTCCCTCCTACCTGGTTTAAAAGCAACAAAATCTAAGGAATAATGTTATCCAAACTACATTCGATACCCCGAATTAAGCTCCAGCAAATCACTAAATGCTTTCTAAAACCTAACACAACACTGCCCTTGTTGTTTTTGTTTTTGTTTTTTTTTTAATATTTTATTTATTTGACAGACAGAGATCACAAGTAGGCAGAGAGGCAGGCAGGGGGCAGGGAGAGCAGGCTCCCTGCGGAGCAGAGAGCCCAATGCGGGGCTCGATCCCAGGACCCTGAGATCATGACCTGAGCCACAGGCAGAGGCTTTAACCCACTGAGCCACCAAGGCACCCCAACTGCCCTTGTTTTTAAGAAGAGAAAAATTAAAGCCAGGGTCATCCTCCTGATTGCCTTAGCACTGCTTAGAAATTAATGAGAGGCACAGGGTTGGAATTCACCCCCTCATTTCTGGTCTATTCCTTAGTGACTAAGTTCTTCTGAAAGCTTAGAGGGCATTAAGCAGCCTTGAACTTCAGGGTCAGTTCTTCATGTTTTGAAGTAACAGTATCACTAGACTAGTCAGCATTCCTTTTTAAAGAATTCAGCCATGATTACGGGGAAATCAGTGTGCTCGTCGCTGAGGTAGAGGAAGGTAGCCATTTGGTTGTTCCAGTCACCCTCCAAATAACCATCTCTCAAGCCTGACATTCTGATCATTTTCTTCTAACAGTTTTATTAAATGCATTTCATCTCCCACGACATGAATCCACAAGAGAGAACTACAACTGTTGAAAGGATGGCAACAAGGTTGTATACAGCCTTGCATATATCAAAGAGAGTATCGTGTACCAGATCTGCTTGGTTGTCCACAAAGACGGGCCTGTCTCTGAGTTGACTAACCAACCAGAGGGTCCAAGAAAACATAAGAAAAGGATATTGTACTAATATCTATGTGCAAGGCCTCTAAAAACTCTTGCCTTTCTCACCATGCATGTCCCTATGAGACAATAGCTCTGAGAAGGCCTAGGTACAAAACCAGTCCAGTCTCTACTGAAAGACGCTGCAAATAAAAATATAAGATGCCTAAATACATTTGAATTCAGATAAATCTGAATACATATGTCCCAAATTTTATATTGGACTGAGTATACTGAATATGTTATTAGTGGTTTATCTGATATGACTCATTGGATGTCATGCATTTTTGTCTGGCGATTCTATTTACTGAGCACTTAATATGTGCACTGCAGGAAACCTGGCTTTGAGGATACAAGGAAAAGTTCCTGGAGGAATTTATCAGCTAGTAAAAGGGATGATGGGTATACCAAAATAGAAAATGTGAAGTGGCCCATCCTCTAAGAAGAGGGCAATGTAAGCAATGGAGGGGGAAGGAGGCAGCTCAAGTAGGGCTGCTGAAGAACCAGCCAGTGATACGAAGAGGTGCTTGGAACGGGATTTGAATGTTGCAGAAGACGGTGAGTTTCACTTCCCTGATTTGTACACCGAAGGAGGCATCTCATTGCTGTGAGGTTTTTTGTTTCTGTTTTTGTTTTTTTAAGATTCCATTTATTTATTTGAGAGAGAAAGAGAGAGAGAGCACAAGCAGGGGGAGGGGCAGAGGGAGTAGCAGGCACCCTGCTGAGCAGGGAGCCGGACACAGGGCTCCATCCCAAGACCCTTGGATCATGACCTGAGCTGAAGGCAGATGCTTAACAACTGAGCACCCAGGCACCCCTTATTGCTGTGAGTCTATATATGTATTTGGGATATATCATTTTCCCTTTTTTAATAAATTATTTATATATGCTGCTGCTGCCAAAACCTAGTGTAATAGAGCACAACAGAACAAAGAAATGCTTTAGCACTGACATTCCTGGAAACCAAAGCAAACACAGTGGGTGACCCAACTCTTACTACTTAGCCAAAGAAAGAATTCAAATTTATCAGACTAATTTAACTCATTTTCCTTGTTCTGAGCCCAGAGAAATTGGCCTCAAAGTTTTTAAAGAAAAGGCCACTGACTGACAAACATAATTGTTCCTGTCCTCTATAGTGAAAAATGGCAAAACTAGAGGCGCATCCTAATTACGGGACACTGAGTAACGATAGAGGGCACACAGCCATGCACACACGCGTACATGTCAACACATACTGGGTTAAGGTCCGTTATTTTACATACATACATTTCACAGGGACTTGAATGCCTTATGCAAGATCACCATATGCAAGATCCTTCAAGCCTAATCTGGTTCAGGGTTCACCATTTAAGGTGGGAATGATTCTACCTGTGTTCTTGTTCAGAAAAAAGGGAACCAGACATTTCCATAAGACTGCACTTTCTTGTTAAAAGTTTCACCCGCAGCAGTGAACAAGTCAGCAATGGGTTAAAAAGCAAAGCAGCGACTGACCCTCCAGCTCTCCCTTCTGGCCCTGGTGTGAGGCAGTGCACCTGACACAGTCAGAGAACGGAGAAATGATCCGGCTAGGCAGACTCGGGAAAATAAATGTGGCTCTGACAATATGCGTTGATTAAGGACTTGAATGACAATGGAACATGACAATGACAAATGCAGGCTACCACCACCAGAGTCATTAATATAGCAGAAACACTAATTTTTATAAATCTTTAAACTTCCCGGTTGGTGGCATTTGCATTTCTTTGCCTCCTCTTTCCACTGCAGCGTTGACACCAAGTCAGCTTCATTTTCCACTTCCACCCAGGAAGTTAAGAAAAGGGTCTACATTCTTAATCTCTGATTAGCCACTGAAAACGAGTTTTGAACAAGAGATGGATGGGTTTCAGCGGCCGATGACAGGACATCCTTGGAACGCTCCTCTAGAGAAGACAGTGGGCTTCCATGCTCAACAATGGAGCAAGTATTTATGTGAGAAGGGAGAAAAAGAAGGGAAACGCGTCTCTACAAAGACGTCCTCCTGCCCCCCGTCTTGGTAGCTAAAATTATTTACTACTCAAACTCAAAGGGACTTGGAGACTGTCTGATCCCATCCACTCATTTTACAGATGACTAAATAAAGAACCAGAAACCAAGGCAGGCCTCACGTAGAGCTGTCCATCTGACTAGAATCTGGGCCTCTGACCCCCATTTCGTGATTCCTATCACATCTCGTAACAGCAGTGCACAGCATGTCAAGATGCGAACTCCACCCAGCCAACTCACTTGCGTTCCATCTTTAAACCCTATCAGTGTAACCCACGTATCCCATTCTCTTCCTGACACACGTCTCCCCTAATCGTGACCGCATCACACCCAACTGCCAAGTGTTATCCAGGGGGTTCCAGCACATGAGCAGTGAGCACCCTACATGCAGCTCTGTATAGAGGCAGTATGCTTTCACTGTACAAGCTAAGAAAACGTCCCCAGGAGAGCCACTGACCCACACCCAGCTGCATGCAGGAGCTCCAGGGTGGCGGGAAATCTCCCTGGCCTTCCCCAACCTTCTTGCCCCGTCCCTAGTAATTCCAGGAGGGCTCTGTGTGGGATTTAACAGGCAACACTGATTTTCTATTACTTCAATTTGTACTTCATATTTTTTTTTAAAAAGATTTCATCCACTTATCTGACAGAGAGAGAGAGATCACAAGTAGGCACAGAGGCAGAGACAGAGAGAGGAGGGAAGCAGGCTCCACACTGAACAGAGAGCCTGATGCGGGACTCGATCCCAGGACCCTGAGATCATGACCCAAGCCGAAGGCAGAGGCTTAACCCACTGAGCCACTCAGGCGCCCCTGTACTTCATATTCTTAACCATAGTGTAACCAATTCAACTTTTGTGGCTTCCTCACATATATGGTAAGTGTCACAGGGACTTAAAACCATTTCATCTTTTATAGATGATGCATATAAGGAATTGAGAAGATAAGCTTGGAATCTGCACACTTTTCAGAACCTGAAAGTAGACAACTCATAAAGGATAAGAAAACTATGTCCAGTCATACAGGCCTCAGTCTACCCTATCAGAACAAAATAGAATTTTGGGAATGTACACAAATACAAAACCAGTGGAGAGAAAACAAAAAAGAACATGATTGCGTCCATTCAAAAAATCAACTCCTTGATAAAAATGCCCCCAACACCCCCCAAAAAATCAACTTTCTATTCTAAAGCAAACTTGAAGAACCAACTACTTGAATCATCTTTGATATATGGATTCAATAAATTCAGATTTCTCCCAAGAAGAACCAAAGTCCATTATGTATAGAACCACACTAGAACACAAGAAATATGGAGGAGACATTAAGAGAGCAAGAAAGAGACTGGAAGGGGGAAGGAGGAAGTCTAGTGCTTTGTGGATCTTGATGTGCATCTACCTTTCATTTGTTTCTGTAAAGTTTCTTCATTAGCTTGATACAGAGAGCCTCCTTATCTATTTAGACCCACACAACTTCTAAAATAATAACAGCAAAAACTTCAAAAGACACTCTTCCTTGGTGTACTTCAAAGAAGTTCAGGTACAACATTTGATCTGCCACACCCACCACACCCAGGAGAAGGTCAAGCAGGTGAACTTACTTTGCAAGTGAGAATGGTTCAGTCCTAGTATTCAGCTGATTTTCCTATCCTAGCAACCTTCAAATTCTAGGTCAACAATGATTATTTATTTTTGCTCTGCAGAAGGCACCTCAAAAAGCTTAAGAGAAATGGAGTCTTCTTCTTTTTTTTTTTTTAAGATTTTATTTATTTATTTGACAGAAAGATCAAAAGTAGGCAGAGAGGCAGGCAGAGAGAGAAGGGAAAGCAGGCCCCCTGCTGAGCAGAGAGCCCAATGTGGGGCTCCATCCCAAGACCCCGGGATCATGACCTGAGCCGAAGGCAGAGGTTTAACCCACTGAGCCACCCAGGTGCCCCGAGATGGAGTCTTCTATCAACATCTTAATTACTACTCACTAATTTTTTAAGTCCTTCTAACTCAATCTGATACGAAACCCATCAAATGGCTTTCTGATGAGCCAGCTCTGCTGACATAGCATGGCTCCCAGCACTCTCTGGAGCTCACACCCCTTCAAAGCTAACAGCCTCACCTCTCATCTGATTCTCGGTATCAGAAAACCACGTCAGGATTCTTCAAGCCCTCATGTAGACTCATCCCGTAATTAATTCTCCCAACATGCCTGACATCATCACCTCTTGGGAAGGCTTCCATGGTACCAAAGACCTGAAAGAACTATTAGAGTTTCAAGTAGGTCTCTGCAACCTGGTTCTGAATAAGGTGGCCAAATGGCAGTTCCTAAGTAGCAGGTGACCACGGGCCTTGGAACCACCTGATGATCACCCTGTTTAGGGGGAAGCCATGACTCCTGAGCCACAGCAAAAGGCTCCCTGACAGAGGGCCACTGGGAGGCAGCATCTGCCAAGGGAACTGGCCAAAAGCTACAGGCCCCATTAAGTAGAAGTCTCTGGAGGTTTTCCTACTCTGACAAGGAGAAATCATACAACAAAAATACACCATGAGAATCATCTTCTAGTTAGAGCACCTGGAAACCAACAAAATATCCAGATATAAATGGACATGAGAGTGGTGAAGACAGCAGTGGTTTTAAAGGCTACTTAAAAGCCAGCACTCTCAACCAGAAAGAAGATGCTAAAGGAGTTACCTCTTAATTGCCTAGCAACCCAGAAGAATGGGTAGACTTCCTCCAGTTTCATTAACAACTGTTGATGAACTAACAATTTTACAAGTTCTAAAACAAAACAGTAAACCAACCTAAAACAATGCCTGCTCCCAGTTATATACCTTCAGCCTGGAGATTTTTTAAACAGCAAAACAAACAGAAATAAACTTTTTTTTAAATAAAGATTTTTCAAACATTGACAAATAGCAAAACAAACAGAGGCTTTTAAACCAATGCAACCTTAAGTGATCTGTGGATCTGGGGTTTTCTCCTGGTGGCTGAGAGCCAAGAACCCAAATTGAAAGCATCACAAGAGAGCATCATTTACATCGATTATAAATGTCTTTGCCCTTTAAGAGTTTCAAATTTTGCCAGATTTCAAAATATTAACATTTCATTCATCCTCCAGGGCCTGGTTAAGTCCAACTCAGCCCACCCCATGCTTAGTCCCCAACACAGCCACATGCCCAGGTCCCCACTTACAGTCAGTTCTCCTTCCAAGCTCCCTTTGACTCCACCTCTGAGCAATTCCACTAAACGCACCAGAAGTTCACTCATTCTTTTTGTTTTTTTTTTTAAAGATTTTATTTATTTATTTGACAGAGAGAGATCACAAGTAGGCAGAGAGGCAGGCAGAGAGAGAGACAGGAGGAAGCAAGCTCCCTGCTGAGCAGAGAGCCCGATGCGGGCTCAATCCCAGGACCCTGAGATCATGACCTGAGCCGAAGGCAGCGGCTTAACCCACTGAGCCACCCAGGCGCCCAAAGTTCACTCATTCTTATACAGCTTGGCTCCACTCTCCTCCACCACTGTCTTAAACAACCCTCAACCAGGCCTCTCTGCTTTGTTCTGTGGAAAGACTATTCCCGGTATACCCATTTCCATAGTGTCTTAACCTTTTCCTCAAACATGCAGATAGCCTTCACTTTTGATTCATGACCTCAGACCTTAAATCAGTTGTCAATGCTTCCAAGCAATTCTATTACATTTATAGCTCTCCTCCTGTTCTCCAAGACCCTATGACTTTCTTCCCTACTCTATGCCCCTAAGACCCTCCTGACCACTACCTGGGGGCTCCTAACACATTGACAAAGGTGAAGCCACCAAATCTATTAAACTACCTACTTTTTATTAAGCTAATTAATTGAAAACAGTGATATGGAAAGGAGACATCTAAACACAGAACTTCTCACTCTCGAGATACTCTTCATTCACATGAAGTAGAAAGAAACAATACACAGAGATTCCAGATACATTCTACTCAGTCTTCCTCACTGGTAACACCCTGTAGTGGGTACTATAATCATCAGTAGAATGACACCAACACAGTCAAGATCTAGAACATGTCCATCACCAGAGGATCCCTCATGTCGCCTGTCTATAGTTACACTTACTTCCCTCCCACCTCCCCCTCCTTAAGCCTTGGCAACCACTCACCAGTTCTCAACTTCTACAACTGTGTCATTTCAAGAATGGCATACACAAATGGAATTAAACAGCATGCTTTTTTATGCAGTCTAATTCCCTGGAGATTTGCCATCCCCATCAACAGTTCATTCCTTTTTATTGCTGAATAGTGTTCCGTGATATAGCTGTACCTAGACTACCAACTTTTGCATCCTTTTGCTCCTCCTTCCTCCTGCTTCAAGGGAGGAAGTGCCCCTTCGCCTATAAAAAAGCCAGCATGTGCAGCAGATACGTTGCTAGATTCCTCCCAAAGCACTTCCCTTTGGCTATCTTCTCTTTCTTTGGTAGCACACCAACACCTGACAAACATGCTCACATGGACCCACATTAAGAGGCCTCCTCTGAACCCTCATACCTTTCCAGCTCCCACCCACATCTCTAGTCCCCCTCCCAGCCCTACTTCTCAAAAAGAGCTATCTATACTCAACTATCAGCCAATTACCTACTTCTCATCCCTTAACTACTGTTTGCTCTTAACCCACTCCATTCTAGCTTCCTTCCATACCTCCCCACTCTCCCCAAAGTAACCAGTGACCTACTGTTTAATCAGAAGACAATGTCTTATCATCATCTTCCTCTCCAGATGGAGCCAATCCTCTCTTTCCCAAAATACACTTCTCTCCCTTTCCATGATTCCACAGTCCTATCTGACATACCCAGTCAGCAAGTCTTACAGGTATCGAAACTTAACATACTGAAAACGGAATTTATCCCATTTTCGTTATCAAAACCTACTTCTCTCTCGGGCCAAGCGTCATGTTGCCCCTTGCCTCTTGTGTAGTTGTGTACAGAGGCAACAGTCCAGCAAGGGCCATTCTAGTGGCCCCCACAGCCGCACCAGGCTGACATGTGGCTGTGACCACTTGACAGATTCTGGACAGCAAGAATGTGAATGACAGCAAGAATGTGTCTCTTCCAGGCTAGGACTTTTAAGAAGTTGGAAAGCTTCTACCTCTGTTTTTCTACTTCTCTCAGCTGGAAGCATAGCATCTTATGGCCGCAAGGAAGAATAAAACCAGAAAATGAAAGGAGCGTCGGTCCCTGACTCACCATGAGGAGGAAGACAGCTGCCTGCTAACCAGCAACATGTGCATGAGCAAGAAATGAGTGAGTATTGTGCAAAGCCGTTGCTACGTTCTGGTTTGCTCATCACCACTTTCTAATACCCATCATTTTATCTCAGCATTATTTTGATGGAATTATGAAAACAAAGAAATCTAGGACATCAAAGAGAAGATTCAGAAGCACTATTTACTAAATATCAAGGCTACCCAGAAAAAAGTCTTATTTTATGTAAATTCACTTTAATCTCAATTCTTTGTCTCACCCACCAAGCTAAGAAGGCATCTAGGATGAGAAACCCATGAAGCTCTATGCAACACTGAAACACAAAGGCCTCCAGGTTAATTTTAAAGAAAAAAAAATGTTTTCTAGGATTGTGCTGTTTGTTTTTCCCTTTCCCTCTGGAGGTAAAATCCCCTCTGAAATGGTTTTAAAATTTTTTCAGATGTCATTCCAAACCAATTACCATAGTCCAAGAAAGAAAAATGTCTTAATATTCCCTCCCCTCCCCCCTACCCCGGACAGAAGACTGGGTCCTAACTGTGTTAGAAATTCTAGATCATGCTATCTACAAAGTTGGTTTATTACTATTGGATTCAACTTACAAACACATACAGATTCTTCTTTGTTTTACATTCCATACAAGCCATGATGTTTTGAAAAATATGCCTTTCTTCAGTAGAAAAAGGATCATTCACACCTTTTCTGACTATTAGGGCTCCAACATACATCGCAGTTGTGAAATTCAGGACCAGTATTCAGGGCATTCCTTTGCCTGTCAAGAAGCCAGGATGCAAGATCCTTCTCTCAGGAAGATGATCTCTCCTTCACTGTTCAGCTTCCTTATAGTGAACTGTCAAGCACCTTACCACATATTTCTGACTTGACTTGGGGGTCTGTACAATGATTAGAATAATGCTCCTCTTACTCATTAGGGGGCTCCAAAGCTCAGTCAGTGTTTACAGGATAATTCTGGGTGCCTATTTAGCAAGTTGCAGGCCATGAAGAGATAAAATACCATCGCCTCCAAAAAGATTTTTTACTTTTTTTTTTCCCCCCTTCAGGCAGGGTTGCACATAGTAAGCTCTGGGTTTTTTGCTTAAATGTTAGGCCTATGAAAAAGATACTGATTTTTTTTTCCCCCTTTAATTTATTACCTGTAAGTAATCCCAAATTTAGTTAGGGAAGAAAACACCAAAAAGTTCAGCTATGACTATCAGTGCATGGGGGAAGTAAGGGCTTCTCAGACTTTTTCCTTCCCCTTTGTTTTCTAATTTGTCTACCTTAAACAGATATATCACTGTTTTAATTAAAAAATAGTCACATACAAATATTCTTCTTGTAAAGGACTGTTTAAACTAAAGAGGCCAATTATGACAAATGGAATCATTGGTCCCAATTCTTTGCTCCCCTGCAGTAGGGTTATACACCTGCACCTTTGCCAAGGTATCCCATGGGTAGAGCATGTTTCTGCCCCTAGACTCTGGGCTTAACAATGTGACTTGCTCTGGCCAATAGAAAATTAGCAGATGTAATGCCCAAGAGGCTTGAAATGCACCTGAGCTGGCGAACATGCAGTCTCATGCTCCTGTCTTTTACCAGAACATGATGCCTTGGGGTAGCTGCTGGTCCAGGAAAGCAGAGAGACACAGAGCAAATCTGGACCCAAACAGCACCCTAGACCCAATCCCAGCAGAGGTCAGACTAAATTATCCAAAACCTAGCTGACCTGCGGCCACGTGAGTGAGAAAGAAACACTAGTCTGCCAGTGAAATTTTGTATTTATACAATATTATTGTCACCAGCTGATAAACCAAGTATTGCCCCCCCACACACACAAAACAAACCTCAGTGGCAAAAAAATGTCTCATGTGTTGAGTTGCAGGTGTGAAAAAAGGCCATAGCATCCTTCATGTCCCCATTAACAATGAACCCAGTCAACCACCATCCCACTATGAGAAAACTCCTTAGCAGACAGGAATTGTTTTCCTTCTCCTTGTTAAGCATACAATTATTTAATCACATTTACAGCAAGTCCGATGAAGCAAGCAATGCCTTGAGACCATTCAACAATGGGTTTCATACAAAAACATATTGTAAACCTCTGACAATGTTAAAACTCAGATTCAAGTCTTGGCTTGCTGTCTGTGAACACCTGGATCTTGTGCCATTCATTCAAACTATCTGTTCCTCAGTGTTTTCATCTGGAAAATGGGGATAGGACTGCCTCCCTCACAAATACATAAATATGTTTAAGAACTAAGTCAGTCAATAAATGTAATTCCCTGCAAACAGTCCATGCCACATCATAAGCTCTTAAAGTTAGCTGTCACTATTATTAGTGATAAGACGATGAAAACATCACACATCTTCCTCCCAGAAAGCTGGGTTTAATGAAACCTGTCAAGGATAATTGGGTTACAAAAGTTTCAAGCCACAGGCCCTCACAAAAAAAAAAAAAAAAAAAAAAAATGTTTCAAAGAAAGCAGTAGAAAATTGCCAAGGAAAAGACTTAGATTAAAACAAGGCTAAGCAAGAGGAAGATGGCTGGTCTTTACATACAAAATCTATCAAGCACAGACTTCTGATGGCAAAACCAGTTTGACTTAATTAAGTTTAGCAACAAGTATGTTCCAAGGTAAGATCACATGTGATTATTCATAGTTGCCTACAGCTAGTGGAAACTATGTTTCTTGAAGATCAGAAATGAGATTTTCTTTCTGCTCCAACTGGACACCAGAATACTGCCTGACACAAAGTAGAAACAAAGTGGACACAGGATTCAGAGTGATGTTCAGAAGCCCAAGTTCTCCATCAACTGCAATTCAATTTATGCTGCACATAATAGTAATAGCCACCCATCAGTGGCTAAGTGCTTCGCATAAATTCTTTCATTAAATCCTCAGCTAAGCTATTTAGAGGACCAATTAGAATGTTTTCTTCATATTCCAATAAAACTTACAAGCAACTGTTTTTAAAACCAGACTGATGCTCACGAGATTCTTTTAAGCTCTCTAAGGACTAATAAACGTTTTTGAAAGTTATCTGACCTCACATTTAATTATCTAAAATAACTGTAAAGCATACTAAATTTTTTAAGAGTAGAAATGCCAGAGCTATTGAAATTATGAAATGGAAATCAATTATAGAATTTTTTTTAAAGCTGTAAGCCACATTTCATGATTCAGGTCATATATCTGCATCAACACCTAGACCCCTGCATTGTTTTAAAGTTTTAAGTCAACTCCTTCAGCAAAAATTGGAGAGAATCATTACTGCCCTACTTTTGGTCAAAAATAGTTTAACCAAAGTAAGTAAATCTCCTAAGTGAAATTAGTAAGCAAAGGGATGAGTATTTTAACTGTTAACATTTAATCCCCCCACCTACAAAATAAAGGTGGGTCTACCTAATTTTTAGCAACTCCCTGAAAAGAAGCAAATCGTCTGAATCTATAAATGGAAAGCAAAGAAAAATTCCCTAACAAGCATTAAAAGAACATCGGTAAAACTCAGGCATGAACATTTACTTAAACTTAGTGAAGTACAGCAGGTTTTTTGTTTGTTTGTTTGATTGATTTTTTTTTTTTTTTGATGAATTTCTTCCCTTTGGTCTGAGGTCAGTTTCACCCTGCATTCCAACAGTATGACACAGTATGCCACAATGGGTCAAATGTTCTAGATTCTGCTGAGCCTAATGTCAGAATCATTTTTGTTCCCAGAATTTTCGTCTCCAGAAAGTCAAAATCCATAATTCTCCAAAAAATGTAAATAACTCAACTTATTTACAGACCACTGAAGAACAGGCAGAGAAGATCATCACATACTGAGAAAACTTTGCTTTGGGGTTTAAAAAACATTTTCTGCAAGGTTATTTATATTTAGAGGAAAAAGCACTCAAAATGAAATAGAAATTTAACCTTCAGTGACTTAAAGTCTAATAAAATGAAAATCTATACAGTGAGTTATTAAGAATGCTTAAAAATTACCTTAAGTTGGCTATCTTTCAAGTCAATACAAGTGATTTGTGAGTTCTCTGTATCTGGAAAAGTTTAATTTTTTACAATATGACGAAAAAGTGCATGAAAGGAAAAAAAGGATGAAAGATTTGAAGAGATGCTTCACAGAAGATAAGTGAATATCTAACAGGCACATGAAAAGACGTTCAACATCATTTAGTCGTCAAGAAAATACAAATTAAATCCACAGCGTGACAGGACTGTCTACCCATTAAAATGGCTAAAATTAAAAAGGCTGGCAATACCACAAGTTGGCAACGACGCAGAGCAATTAGATCGCTCATCTGTTGCTGGTGGGAATGTAAAGACAGTACAATTTTGGAAACAGTTTGGCAGTTTCTTATGAAGTTCAATATACACTACAGATACATGCACCAACATAGATGAATCTTAAAAACATACTGAGTGAGAGATGCCAGACACAAAGAACATGTACTGTTTGACTCCATTCGTGCTAATTTTTTTTTTAAGGTTTTCTTTATTTATTTGACAGAGAGAGAGAGCACAAGCAAGCTGAGCAGCAGGCAGAGGGAAAGGGAGAAGCAGGCTCTCTGCCAAGCAGGGAACCTGATGTGGGGCTCGACCCCAGGACCCCGGGACCACAGCCTGAGCCAAAGGCAACCCCCCAACCGACTGGGCCACCCAGGTGCTCCCCATTCATGTTAAATTTTTAAGATGAAGCTAAGCTGCAGTGACGAAAAGCAGATCTCTGGTTGCCTGAGGCCAAGAAGGGAGGATTGGGGGTGAGAACGACGCAGTCGGGGCCAAGGATCCATTCTGTACCTGGACTGTGGGGGTGGCTACGGACAGCATACGTTTGTCAAAATCCATACACATGGACACTTAAAATGAGTCCATTTTATTGTATGTGAATTTTATTTCAATTAGAAACTTCATTTGTAAAATCCTCAATTTTACTGCTGTCTGGATTGGATCAGCTTTTACCAAACAGTGCATAGAGGGGTGGGTGGGTTTTTACACACGGGACCGGGCCCCTGTCAGCCCCTGCTGGTGGGTCCTCCTCTGCCACGTCCGTCCCTCAGGACTCACCTGTCAGAGCCCCTCCCAGGCTGCCCCGCCGCAGCTCTCGACCATCCTCACTCAGCTGTCTTTTAAACTTCAGTGACTTTGCAGGGCCAGAAGTCACATCTGGATTGCTGCATTTCCGAAACGGCATGGGTGGTGGGGAGAGTATGTGGTCAAGCTGCAGAGAGAAAGAAGGGGCGTCACTCATTGCGGACACTCTCAAGACACCCACCATGCAACACCAATCGGTCCCAGGCTCCTCTTTTCTTAGCCTTCTCGAAATCCCTCCCACCCAAGCCTGTTGCCCATCTGGTTGCTTTAAGCAATTCAGGGTTTCACTGTTGTGTCCTGCATCTGAAAAACATTCAGGCTTACTGCAAAATCTCAATAGCAATGATTTTTAAGCTGTGGGTCACAACAAACTAGTGGGTCATGAAATCAAGTTTAGCAGATCTAAGCAGCATTTTTTTTAAAGTACAGTATTAGTTGTGCTAGAGTCTAATGAAGGAAAGAAAGGTACGGTTTCATGAAATGTCTGATAAAGCTATTTTTGCACATGTGTCCTGAGTCACGGGGTCAAATATATGTCTTTCCCTGGGCAATGATCGCTCTAAAAAATGAATAATATTGTTCTATAGAGAATCAATAGATAACTGCTTTATTTGTTCACAAAAGAAAATCCACAAGCTTCTGGAGCTCACAAATATGTGCAGGGAAGGGCAATTTCTAAGCAGCACGGCCCTGAATGCAAATCAATACATCCCTCTATCACTTGATCACTTTTTAAAAGAAAACCTGTCCTAAGAATCAGAGAAGCTAAAACCACTTCAAGCAACAGCTTTCTATAAAAGAATCCCTTATTTCAAGATCTGTCCTCCTTTTCTAAAAAAACAAAAAAACTTTCATATTTGAAGAGGGCCATATTTTCTAAAAATGTTTACCTTCGAAGTACAGACACATATATATGGGTTTAGATGGTTATTAATGACAAAAACGTTCCCATGCATATATCTATCTCCAGACAGTTATTAAGAACAAGAAAGAATTACAAAAGGTATTCATGGAAATTCCACGTGCCACAGAAAAAAAACACCTTGTAGAAATTTAAATTCAGACAAGACTTCAGTAGCACTGTTCAAATGTGGGCATTTCTAAGGATGCTTCATTGAGACTTGTTTTGTTTTGTCTTCCTGGGCAGAGAGAAGGATATCTGATTATACCTGTCAGCATTTTTTCAGATTAAGACTATCAAGGATATATTTTATAGGAAAATGAAATTTAGGGGCAAAATCATTTACTTGTCTTTGTACTGAAGCATATTCAAAACCACCGCACAAAAAGAAATTTAACCCTGCCTGTGGATAACTCCTCCCAAGCTCACTCATGTGGAACAGACCTCACTGGCTCAGCTATTACAAGATGTCAACTCTCCCCCAAGCTCAGTGCATTCATTAGTAACCCAGAAAAGCTGGATTTCAGGCACTTGTCAGTAGGTACAACCCCAACTCCATTGCCCATCAGTTATTTACTATATTTCACTGTCAGTAGTCTTGTGAGAGGTCCCCAAAAACCTTGCAGTGTATGCAAGCCAGATCAGCAGGGAAAAGGGATTCCAGATTGCACTCTTGGAAGCTATCTGTTGAGTCCGCTGTTCATTACAACTGTGTCCTACTTAGGAGGACCTCCAAGAAGGAATTGTATCTAATTTTAGACACCTTGGCCTTAAACCTTATGGACACCAAACTGGAGCAAGGGAACCCTGGTCAGTGACCCATCAGCTACTGGAAAATACAATCAGTGGTCCAAGCGTAGTCCAATCATTACACAATGTAGAGAGGTTATTTTGCTTTCTTCTTGGCTCCATTTTAAGCCCTTACCCCAGTTGGTTTTGGGTTTTGTGTTTTGTTTTGTTTTCATTTTCCCTGCCAATTTTTAAAATATTTTTTTATTTGAAAGTAGGGTCCATACCCAACGTGGGGCTCAAATTTACAGCCCTGACACCAAGAGTCATGTGCTCCACCGAATGAGGCAGCCAGGCACCCCTCTTTCCAATTTTTTTTTTCTAATTTGAAAAACTTCAGAACAAAATTTGTAATGACAAAAAAAGTTTTAAGAGCAGTACAATGAGTGCCCTTACCCCACGACCCCTGCTGAATAGTTAACCTTCTGCCATACCACTTTTGCCACCCCAACACATTAGAGAGTTCTTTGCAGACATTATGAATCTTCCCCCCTCAAAACTTCAGCCTGCCTCTGCTAAGAACAAGGACATTCTCTTCAATTCTGCTACCCTGTATTATATGTAACCTTTTAAAATGTCTCAAATCTTTTGTTATCAACTTAAATTATAAATAGTAGGGAAAGGGTAAAATAAGATGATATCATAGAGACGTACTGGCAGAAATTTGCTCTTTTGCATTAAAAGGAAAAATTGCATCCACAAGGTGGCAATGTGCCACAGACATTCAACAAAACACTCCCTATTAGCTGGCTACTGGGTCCTCTAAATGCGCCAAGAACCCCTCAGAGTATCTGAGTGACTTCAACTCCATTCCGCTTAGTGATCTCCTTCCTAATTACTAGTGGCATCTGCGTCAAATACAAATATTTATTGTTTAAGGTTCATCAATTTCTGCTACTTATTTTTCACCTGAAGTTAAATTTTTCAGCTTGCAGAATTACAATTACTCTCTCTGGGGAGGATTGTTATATCACCAATTAACAGAGGGTGGAAAAATAAGCAGAGGAAAGATAATTCCTACATAAGAATGATGTGATTTCTTTACCTATTTCCAACAAAGCCCTCCAAGACAAAATGAATGCCCAGGAAGAAGGAAATCAAGGATAAAGTGTAAGAAAACAAAAAAAGAAAATCCGTTGCATCACATATAGAGGCACAAGCTCTTAGTCCATAAGTCAGCATTTTTTAATCAGAATCATAACCCCAAGGGGGGAGAGTATTATTTTAAATCTGGGAAAATGGAGCCAGTGAACTGTGAGGCTGTAAATGTTTCAAACAAAACATAAGAAGAAAAACCGGTAAGCATAGGGCCATGTTCCAGGATACCATTTCCTTCTTCACATCAAATCACAGTCCCAACAGGGCTCTCTCTAAATAGATCATTTTTCCAAATTTGCTGGGTTGTCAGTGCCTCTACTTTTCTTTCTACAATTAGTCAAAGCTTCTCAAAATGGTCCACTGCAGCCTTGCAATTTATTTTTCATTTTTTGTCCTGATTCAAACACTCATGCTCCATTTACAAACATTTCAGCACACCCTAGAGCTTATGGTAGACATCAAACCTATCACTTTGGACACTGCCCTTTAAATAATTTCAGTTTAATGTTTGCTAACTTTTCCAAACTCCCCAGGTCTTCATACTACAAGCAGTTCAACCAATGACAAAGCTTGTTTTGAAACTTTCCAGTGATGTGTAAGGGCATCTAAGCCTGAACTTGGCCCGCCTGCTTCACACACTTCAAATTTTCCTCACTAAGCAGATCATGGACTGCCTTGTCACATGCTTACCTCACCCGCTGCCAGCCACAGAGCGGCCCTGATCAACACACATTTTCCAGAAATGCATCCTCACTTCATTCACCAATAGCAAATACCAATTTGTGGTGGACTCCATTTGCTCCCAGTTTCCTAGGTCAGTTTTCTTAACCTCCTGTAGTTCCAAGAGCCACAAAATGTTGATGTCAGACCAACACGGAGCGAGTGTACCACCAGTTATGTGGAAACAGCTGCCACTGCTGCAGCAGTTTATCACACCAAACATGGAAGCATCTTAGAGAACAAGAGGTGTACAGACACTATTCTACAACTGCTTCAAGTTTCAGGTATTGGGGCCAACGTTTCCAAAATTCTCAGTCCTACAGAAAAGCTAGTCACCGGAATTCCACATCTGCCTTTTCTTTATTTATCACATCCATCCTCTGTGGGACATTTTACAGTGATTGGGCTGAGGAAAGCAAGAACCCACCATGAACACGCTGTGGCTTTGTCCAGCGGCAAAAAGCACAGGTAAAGGCATATCACTGAGCAGTCGCCATCTTCCTTTGATGTCTCTGCTTACCCCACCCTGACTATCTCCAAACATGGACCGTGGGGTTCTTCTTCCATGGCTATATTCCCCAGGAATAGTATCATCTCTTTCTAAAAGGGCACATCCTAACTTTCAATTAACATTCAATGTGCACCTTTTGAACTGACCATTTTCCCAGAACTCCCCTTCTAGATACTTCCATGCATGAGGCCATGAGTTCACCAGTCTATAGCTTCTAAATAATCGCAACGACTGTGTGAACATAAAGGTATTTTTCCATTTTCAGTCAACTGCAACTCCTTTCTCTAGCTACTAAAGTCAAAAACCTTACAGTTTATTCAGAACTTCTGTTTTCACCCATATTCAGTCAGCAAATGCTCTCAGTCAACCTCCAAAATACATATCCAGAATCCAATCACTTCCCCACTTCTACTATTACTGCTCTTAGCCCTGCTGTCCAGATCTCCCTGTTGCCATACCTGCCTAAGCACAGCAGTCAGCCACAGAGGGTCCCAGTCAGGGACCCTTCTAAAGCACAAGCCAGATGGTCCACAACCTCTGCTGGAATCCCCCATAGCTTCCCTCCACCCAGAACAAAACCCAGAATCATGGCAATGACTTGCAGGTCCTACCACCTCTACCAACAAGTCTCTGATCCCAGCCACTATGACTCCAGTCAATCTACCTTGGTGTATTGCTGGACCTCTGGTGCCCTGGGCATCTTGTCACCCAGCACAATTACCTTGACCACAGCCTCTGTCAGGAACTCACTCCAGGTATTAGCTCCCACGATCCCCTCTCCCATCAGCCCCTCTCCATCCTTCTGGTCCCTGTTCAAACATTACTCTTCCAGGGGGCTCTCTCCCACAGCCTTGTGTAAAACAGCATGCCTACCACTTCATTCCCTTCTTTACTTTTCCTCCTAATATCTATCACCCCATGTTAGATCTTTTATATCAGTTTATTATCCTTTTTTTTAAAAAAAAAATTATTTATTTATTTGACAGAAATAGATCACAGGTAGGCAGAGAGGCAGGCAGAGAGAGAGGAGGAAGCAGGCTCCCTGCTGAGCAGAGAGCCCGATGTGGGGCTCGATCCCAGGACCCTGAGATCATGACCTGAGCTCAAGGCAGAGGCTTTAACCCACTGAGCCACCCAAGGCGCCCCCAGTTTATTGTCCTTCTTTCACCAGATCCTAAGTTGCATGAAATTACACACTAGTCTGTTCCATTTGTCCACCACTCTACATAAAAGGCACCATGTTAATATTGGTTGAAAGAACAAACGAATGGCAATCTCTGGTATTTTGTTTAAAATACAACAGCAAAAGAAAGAACACATGCAATTAAGGGTTTTTACTGCTGGAAAAAGCTGAACAAAATTATATTACATGTTCCTCAAGGTGAAAATGCTCAATTGAGTCTTGAGCATTTTGACAAAATTGAATGTTTCGTGTATGAAAAAGACCCTGAGGTTATAGCAAACGCCATCTTTTTAAAGAATCTTTGCTATATACAAACTAATATGCTAATTTTTTAACACTGCTATCTCTGAAGGTGCTTCCTAAATAATGAATTATTCGGCCCCTTAACTAGATCCTAACTAACATATTCAATTGTGTCTATCAATCCATGCCTTTCCCTACACTCCTTTCTCCTTTCTGTAATTCCTTGCTCATTCCCAAGATGTGGCACATGCATTTTAAAGACCCATCCAGAATGCATGTGCCCTAAGGGCAAAGTTCATTAGTTCACCAGGATCATCAATGTCACCTGCATACACAATGAGACCCACCAGTAAAGTCTTTATGCTAAAAAAAGAAAAAAGAGAAAGAGACTGACTAGTACCATGGGGTTATGAAGACAACGTTCAGTTATTGTTTCTTGATATTAAATACTCTAAAACACCAAAGGTACGAAAATGAATAATTAAAAAATTGCACAGTCTATGCCCGTAATCTTAATTAAGTGCTCTACTGCCTCTGTCCAATAAGAAATCCAATGAGCAACCTGAAACGACTTTATTTCGAAACAGGACTTTATTTACTTTTAAACCAAAACCTATAAACAACATTTTAAAATTTGGTAGAATAGAGTTCCATCATTAAGACAGTCATTACTGAATTCCTACTAATTTCGTGGTGGTTAGAAACACCAACACTTTCTAACTAATTAAGACAATTAACTATTTCTATGCCCATTTCCTCATCCACAAAATGTTAGTAATACTACTACCTATGTCCTGAGGTTATTGTGGATATTACAAGAATTCATCTATGCCCTTAGAACAATGCAGAGAACATAGAAAGTGCACAGTAAACGTTCGCCGGGGTGGTTATTAAAACTGCCATATAGGAAGTCACTCCATTCACGAATGTCTCCGCGTGGGTACTTCACCACAAATGGCTTGCAAGGAAGTTGAACGGATTACAATTTTACTGAGTTGTCTTATTGTTCTTTATGGCTCAAAGAAGAACTGGGCTTGAACTGTTTTACAATTATTTCCGGCTGTTACTCTCATGCTATAGGGGGTTCAACTTGCAGGAGGCTGAGCTGTATGGACGTAAGGAGCAGCGCCCAAATTTGAACCGTTAGGTGCAGTGTCACAGGGTCATGCCTTGGCCAACCTACGTGACTCCTCTCTGAAGGGGGGCCTCAGAGGCAGGGAGGATGCAGGTGGACGATGCATGAAAAGGGCTTGGCGCATATAAGCACTCACTAACTAATAATATTGGTGGTAACTGTCACTAGAGCTGAGCTCACGTTCCCTGAGCCTGTTGACTGGCAAAGCATATGCCTCTCCACCTGACCCTTCGGAGTGGCATCTCTCAGGCATTTTTCCCATTCTTCCCCCTAATTCCACACTACTCCAGAAGAGAAAAAAAAAAAAATTTAACATGCTCACCATTGCATGAAGAATATGCAACCTCCCTTTCCCCGGCATCCTAAATTCTAACTACAGAGACAGAGTCAGACACTGACAGGGCTATAATCTCGGCTCACCAGATTTACTGTAAGGGCTCATTTAATTGACTTTGCTGACATTCCCTTTGGATTATGCCACCCAGAATGCATGCTTCCATTTAAGGATACTATAAGAAACAACCATGCAAATCCAGCCATGCTGTTGGACAAATGAGGAGGAACCTCCCTTACATAGTATCTCCCTTGTCAAGGTATGCTGCTGGGCACAGAAGGAGACAAAAATCCTCACCCGTCAGAAGCTTCGTTCTAGTTGGGGAGAGAAAAGCCCAAAGAAAATGCTGTTCATTCTCCGTAGTTACAATCAGGCATGTTTCTGCTGGGCCATGGTCTTGATTTTACCCTGGGAACCCCAAAAAACACAGAACTCTCGTTCAACCACCAGAAATCACAGGGCATGTCTCCACAGCCCACTGCCACCAAGTGCGGCCGGTCCCATCTCCATGGAGACGTCCCAGGTCTGCCTGTGGCACCAACCTCACGCTGGATTTCACCTTACCCTGAGCTGGAGACTGAATGCTTGTGTCCTCTGCCCCCACATTCTTATGTTGAACACTAGCCCCCAGTGTGACAGTTTTTGTAGCAAGGGTCTTTGGGAAGCGAGCAGTCATGAAAGTGGAATCCCCCTGAATGGGATTAGCACCTTATACAAAATACCTCACAGAGTTCTCTGGCTCCCTCCGTCACGTGAGGACACAGCTACAACTTCTATGAACCAGGAAGCTAAGCCCTCCCCAGACAGTGAATCTGCCAGCGGCATGCCCTTGAACTTACCGGCCTCCAGAATTCCAAGAAATGAACAGTTGTTTCTAAGTTGCCCAGCCTATGGTACAGTGTTACAGTAGGCTAGACTGACTACAACACCCTCTACAGCCTAGTTCTCAGGTCATGGTAATTTTGCTACCGAGGGGACACTTGGCAATGTCTGGAGTCATTTTTTGTTTTCACAGTTTAAAGGGAGCAGTGGATGCTGCTGGTATCTACTGGCTAGAGACCACAGATGCTACTAAACACAGGACAAGGCACAGAAAAGCCCCAACCAGAAAGAATTACCCAGCATAAAATGTCCATCATGTCACTCCTAACAAATGCTATTCTGTACTCACTTTTCATTTGTGTATCTTCACCTATTTTTAAGTTATTTATCTTGCTGAGTTATGTGTTATTTCAGGTCATCTTAAGACCTTCTGAGAACAAGAAAAGGGACAGAGGGAAAGCACAGATGGAATCTTAGCAAAAATTAATCACGTCAACGAGTCTGTTAAGCAAATAATTTCCAGAGCCACATTAATTTACCCAAACTACTTAGCTGTTTATTGCAATTCAGTTTCTCCAATGGACATCATGTTTTGAAAAATAATACATCAATCAAATGTCTTTAAGCTGAAAGATGTACCAGATACCAGGATCATATTCCATCTTCGGTTTTTAATTAATTCTTTGAATCACGAACTTCAATTAGCAAAATGAAAAGTGTTTCAGAAACATCCTAAAATACATTTATTAGATCAAACTACAATGGCTTTCACCTAAACAGAGCTGCACCACTGGTTTCATCCCTTATGAGAATTGATTTTCTTTCTTCCCTTCTGAGAGAAATATGTAAATTAGCACTTTGATACCGCTATCTCACTTTTGTCTGTCAACTCAACTTCAAGAAAGTCAATTCCTTTGCTTATGAACGGCTCTAAACACACACGCACCCACACATGCCCCACCAGCAAGCACTATTATCACAATCCCAAGAAGAGAGCTCCACGCAGCAGGCATTTAACTGTGATGTTTACATTAAGCAATAAATTCAATAGTCTACAGATAAAAAAAAAGAAAGAAAAGAAAAGCTAATATTATGTTAGTTTTTTTTTTTTTTTTTTTTAACATAGAGATTTTCAGTTTAATTGAGAACCATGACATTGGGGAAGGCACGGGGAATATACTGATTCGACTTCACATAAGCATCACCTGTTTTTCTGTCACTTTAATATTCTTAATCTTTTTCTGACCTTTATATAGGAATTTGATCCATGTCTGCAATTATTTACTTACCTGAAGTCATTAAATTCCCTTGGTACCATCACATCTCTATCAGTGATCTAACTCAGACCATACTTAAAGCAGTCAGAGAATACAGTCTTCTGAACACTTTTATTCTCCATTTCAAGTCAGAGGGGGACACGCTCCCCACTCCACACAACTTGAAGTGATGTTCCCACTTTCCCTTTGGGCAGAGGGAGGAATCCCCCAAGTAGGTGGTGCTATTATTCCCATTTTACCAGTAAGGACCTATATTCAGCAAAATTAGCTCCTCCAAACTGATCTGCTTCTTAGGCAGTACAAAAGGAATCAAGCCCAAGATTGCTTCCCCAAAGCCCCTGTTGGGAAAGACTGTTCCCAAAGGTCTCCTAGAGAGCCCCTAGAGGGGAGCTCACAGTGGTGAAACACAGCAAACCCCCGAAAGTTCCCTTGAATTTTCTCGTCTGTCTCTGGTACAAGACGACTCCCTAGAGGAGAACAACCTCAAAGTTTGATGTCAACCAGTCTGAATGCTCCAGTTCGAGCCTAGCTGGCAGTCTACACAAGTGGTTTCTAGGGCTTCTACGGATGAAATCCTGAATCCTAAAGCCAGAGTTACAGAATCACAAAATATGAGCAGCAGAAAGGACCTAAAAATCACCTCTAGTCTAATTTCCACTTTTTGGATGACTGAGGCCCAGACAAGTCAACTGCCCAGGTTTAAAAAGGTAACTAGTGCATGAATATAGGCCAGAACCCAAACTTCCAGACCTACCATCCATTACCTCTCACACCTGCTCTCTTACTGACTTCGCTTCCTGACACCTGACAGATATTCCCCATTGTGTTGTAAGTGATTTGTAGGGTTATCTAGGGGCTTTTATTCATACATGCTCTATTAACTCAGGGTTGTTTTAAATATTTTTTTAGCCAAATGTCTACTATGGACTGGGCACTGTGCGAAGGGCTGAAAAAACTAAGAACAGAATGGATAGAGTCACCTACCTCAGAAGACCTCTACCCAAGTGCTACAGACAGACACAAAAACCCAACCATAAAACAACATCACGGGGCGCCTGGGTTGCTCAGTGGGTTAAAGCCTCTGCTTTCAGCTCAAGTCATGATCCCAGGGTCCTGGGATCGAGCCCCACATCGGGCTCTCTGCTCAGCAGGGAGCCTGCTTCCCACTTTCTCTCTCTGCCTGCCTCTCTGCCTACTTGTGATCTCTGTCAAATAAATAAAATCTTAAAAAAAAAAAAAAGCATACAACATAACAGATGCAAGGATGGAATGCGGTATGAGGGACTATAGTGGCTTTGAGCACAGCTATGGTCTGGTACCTAATCAATTTCTTGTCCATGTTGGTTGAAAATGCTGGTATTACTCTGCCCGAAATGCAATGGGGAGGGGGTGACTTGTATGTACTCGTATAGACTATGGTCTCCTCAGATACTCAGAAGCCAGTCCAGGAGCACAGAGCCACATGTAAACACTTGCTCACTGTGTGTCTGGACTGGCATTTTTCCAACTCAACCACCATGTCCTAAGGCTTAGGAGATACAGAGCTGAATTTTTCCCACCACCCATACCACACCATGACTAGAGCTTTTCTGAGCCTCATCAGCTATCCTTCTTGAGGCATCAACTGCT
This sequence comes from Mustela putorius furo, assembly GCF_011764305.1. Lineage (NCBI taxonomy): Eukaryota > Metazoa > Chordata > Mammalia > Carnivora > Mustelidae > Mustela > Mustela putorius. Next base: position 4,086,212 of record NW_025421294.1, read on the forward strand.
CACCAGGGGCCAGGTGCTCTAGGAGTAGTTCGGGGCATCACTTCCCATTTCCTGAGAGGACCAGAAAACTGAGGAGAGGAAGACGACACTGGTTTGAGGCAAGCCCACAACCAGTAGAACACTCATCTACTTGGCCATACAAAAGGGACTTGACGATCATTTCATCTATAAAATAAGGATAATTCTATTTCCCTCACAGGATTTCTGTGGATTAAATTAATTGATTATTATATAAGGTTCCCAGCAAGAGGTAATACTTGAATGTTTCTTCTCTTCCCCTTTCCTTATCTTACCATAGTTCATTTTGTCAGAACCATTTTTTAAAAAATCATCAAGAACTAGAACTTCTTTTTAAATAACATCTATTCAAGCTAAAAATAAACTTTACGTAAGTTTCTGAGAAAAAAAACTTCAAAATATGCTCTCTGTGTAGAATAATGTTTAAGGGAAAAAAAGAATAATGTTTAAGCTCTTTAGCTGAACAAACATATGGATGAATATTCATTTCATGTTTTTACATTAAGAGGGAAAACGGGATGTTTGAGCGAGTCTACACAGATAGTAGTAGCAAACCCAAGTCTGACCCAAGAGGCAAAATACACAATTTTTTTTTTTTTTTTTTTTTTTTTTTAAAGAGAGAGATCACAGGCAGGCAGAGAGGCAGGCAGAGAGAAGGGGAAGCAGGCTCACCGCTGAGCAGAGAGCCTGATGCAGGGCTCAATCCCAGGATCCTGAGACCATGACCTGAGCCGAAGGCAGAGGCTTTACCCACTGAGCCACCCAGGTGCCCCGCAAAATACACAATCTTAAGAAAAGTATTCCTAAGAATCCTGAGGCCTGAGTCCTCAGAAATCATCAGGTCTCATCTGGTGAAATGGAAATCATTTAGAAGGACAGGAACAACTGTCACTGAGAAAGTAGGAAATAGTGGGGAACTCAAATGAGGGCTTGGACAATGACGGGACGGTAAGGGTCATGCTAACTATTTTTACCAGCTTCATTTCTTCTTTAAGAGGGAAAAAAAATAAACAAATAAACTGGGAACATGAGGGAAAAGAGAGAAAAAAAAAAAAAGGACCGAGGGAGAAAGGATGGGAGAGGAAGCTGGAAACAGGCATTAAGTGAAGTCACAAGAGCTTTGGGGAAGTTACTCCCCTGTCGGCCCCCATCCTCCCATCATTCCCCCTCTGCAAGGGGCTGTGTCCCACACAGAACGTAAGATCAGTCTTCTCTCTTAGAAAAAGGAGCAAATAACAAACAACCACAAGAAATTTTTTTTTTTTTTGACAGACAGATCACAAGTAGGCAGAGACGCACGCAGAGAGAGAGGAGGAAGCAGGCTCCCCGCCGAGCAGAGAGCCCGATGTGGGGCTCGATCCCAGGACCCTGGGACCGTGACCCGAGCCGAAGGCAGAGGCTTTAACCCACTGAGCCACCCAGGCGCCCCCAACCACAAGAAATTTTAAAAAAAAATGTATTAATTATCAATAAACATATTCTCTTACTACAAACTAATACATGCCAAGACCTTCAGTCAGTTGCTCCTTATTACTCCCAGATTACTATCTGACTAGGTTCCCGCCCTGATGCCTACCCTGTTTCCCAGGACTGAGTCTCTCCTTCTCAAATGCTAGTTTCCCTGATGTGTGCTCTCTGAGCTCGAGGTCTGGGGGCTGTCTTGTGCCCAGCGCTTTGCCCTGACTGGCTCTTACCTCTGAAACACAGCCTGCCAGGGACTAGATCCCTCCATGGTGCTGGCTCTCAGTGCTGCTTGCCTGCCTATGGCCTGACCAACTGAAGGACCTCTGCCCTACCTATGCTGGGAGCCACATGCTAGACTTAGGGCTTGCTTTGGAAGTTTAAGTAATGGGCTAATAGCCCAGATTTCCTTAGTCCGGTTCACACCTTCCCAGTGCTCAATCCAAAGACACTGTCCACCACCTCAACTCCCAATCCTCAAGCATCAGGCCAGCCCCCCAGGAGGGCTATGAACTAAAGCTCCCAATATGAGAAGGAGAAAATGCCACAGAAAGACATACAAGACAAAGAAGGGAAGGGGTGGGCAATGCAACAAGAGACACAAGGAGGAGAGGCTTGGTAGATTCTGCAGAAAATGTATCCATCTTAACTTTTCTTCCTCTTCTACCATTCACTTGGGTTGGAAATAACTTGATCTCTCGGATACTATGATTCCTGATCACACCGTCCTCTGAAACTCAGAGCGGCCAAACAACCATCACTGGAACCTCCTGACATGTTTGTACCTACTCTACACAAAAAGAAGAGGGGCATCTCTGCTCTGATTCCACCTTACTTGCCAGGAAGAAAACTCTTCTCCAAGTTACAGGAGTGAAGAACAGATCAAGATGTTCCCAACAACCAGATGAAATCAAGTAAAGATTCTGCCTTTGGGTACAGGTTCCCAACTCTACTAAAGGAGGTATTCACCCAAAGCCACAGGGTAACAACAACAGACAGCAGATAAATCACTGTTGAGAATCCCTTGGGCTCTCAAAACAACCCCCAAGGATTGGGTGGAGTTCCAGAAATAAGATCCAGGCAACAACCAAGAACTAAAAAGGTGTAAGTTTCATCATGTTGCCTTTTTTCTTTTTTTAATGGTCCCTGGAAGCAGTAATTCTAAGACTACTATTTAAAATACAGCCAATGTTAGCCAATCAAAGGAAGCAATTCTGTTTCTCTTCCCACCAAAGAGCAAACACAAAACCAGCCAAGACTCAAGAAATCCAAAGAAGCACCTGGCAAGCAGAAGTGCCAGCCAGTGCTTACCTAGGAAAGTATGCACACACTGACCTCTGACCATGTCCAAAACGGACTTGGCAGACAAACCCGGGAAGCAACTTCACAGTCAGCATCTGACCTACCCTGGTTCCCACATCTTGAGTCTTTATTTTCCCCTTCCTGCTGGAGCCTCACAGGTGAAAGGAAGAAGAACTCTGCATTGAAGACACGTGGATCTAAAGGCTGGGGTAAAGGACATGCTACTACGACAGGGCAGCTTTCAAGCTCAAGCTTGCCATCTACCTCAGAACGGAGCAATCCACTCCGCAGGGAGAGATTGTCCTTCCTCCCAAAAACTCTGTGGCTCTCGTATCACCTTCTTTCGTTTAAAGTTCCTATATGTGGGTGTAGACAGACGCATACAGGAAGAGCTGTATGCTTAACCTCACTGAAACGACACAGTTATGTACAAACTGCCGCTCAAGTAACCTCTCCTTTCCCTGACAGGTATGTGCGTGTCAATGGATGGGAAGACACATGTGGGAATAGAACTATTCTTACCTCAATGAAACAACACGGTGTATAATGTGTGCTTCGGGGAACACATTCTTCCATGAAGATATAAGTGTTTGCAAATCTGTGTTAGAAGCAGCTGGGAATCCCAGCATGTGTAACTCACTGAAGCTGCACTGCAGACACACCTTCTTTCAAGTAACTCTTCTTCCACTAAGATGTATTTGTAAAGTTAGGTTCAGAAGCCTACTGGGATAGCCGCATGCTGAACACATGGAAAACACACCGCGTATAAACTTTGCAGGGGAAACATCTATGGCTCTTATATGTAGGTGAATTAGATTTCTTCTCCTGCCGTGGGGATTTTAACCAATGTATTCCTCCACCTAAGTGTTTATCTAAAGATTAACAAAAGCCAGCTCACGACCCATGAAAGCACAGTGGTCATTCACAAGGCCATGCCCACCAGACTCGTCTGGTCAGTGAAACACATACCACCCCCACCACTACCCATTCGCTGCTATCCCTGCTCCCAGAACCAGGTTGCCTCCCCACCAGGGCTGTACGTTTCGTCTTCCAATGTCATATATTCTCCTAATGCTTCCAGTCACCCCCTACTGCTGAGAGCACCCATTCTCACCAAGCTCAAACCACCACAGCCCTCAAGGTCCATTCCTGATGTTTACCACTCATTGATATCTCAGGGATCTGCAAACTAGAGCCCACACACACCAAATAAAACTGTACTGGACCACAGCCACGTTTCACTGACAGACTGTCCACACTCCGCCTTCCACAGCAGAGTTGAGCAGTCGCCACAGAAACCATATGGCCCACAAAACCTACAACATTTGCTCTCTGGCCCTCTACCAAACAAGTTTGCCAGCGCCTGATTTCTTCAATACATTTACCAAGCATCTACTACATGCCAAGCACGGTCTGTGCCCTGAGAAGAGAACAAGGAGCACAGCCAAGCTCCCTCCTTCAGCGGGTAACAGGGCTGTGAGGAAACAGCAGCAGGACAGGGGACAGAGAAGAACGGCCACTCTACTGTGTGGGTGATTAGATGAGGTTCTCACTGAAAGAGGCCCACAGCCACAGAGATCTGAAGGACAGAGAGGAGGGAGCTGCATCAGTGCCCACAGTGAGAATGAGCTCAGAATGCTGGTGTAAAAGTAAGTGAGGTGGCTAGACCAGGTCCCCTTTCTCTGCCATCTCCATCCACCAGTCCCTCCTCCAGTGAGGCGCAGCACCTGATACACGCCCAGCACCATCCTAACTGCAATAAGCATTCATCTCATTTAATCTTTAAGACCACCTTACAACATCCCCATTTTATAGGTAAGGAAACTGAGGCTTAGGGCACTTAAGTGACTTAGCCAAGGTGTAAGAGCTAGGGACCAATAATGACACTTCCACCTTGTTTCTTCTCTTTTAAGAGTTTACATCGGACTTTAATGCTTTGTTCACAAGTGATTAGTCCTAAAACCACTGCCTACCAACATGCACACTTTGATTCCCAGAGGCGTAAGAACCCTAGGCAATCAAGACTTTTGGGGGCTTACCAACCAGGATTTCCCAAGCATTCCTAAAACAGGTATGCAGATGAATCCCTGGTATAGCCCTCAGGGAGGGCTAGAGTAGTAGCCCTCTACTACTACTAAGAAACCCAATGATCATTCACAACAAAGTTCCAAAGCAAAATGCACTAGACAGGACAGAGTACACTCCATACATGCAAGCAACAAAAAACTCAATGGGAAAAAAGGCAAGAGTAACTGAAGCTAACTTGCCCTGCTCAAAGGAAAAAAATTATTTGCTAATTTCTCTATTTTCACATTTATGCAAGAAAACAATCCCATTCTCTGTTAATATGCCTGTTGCCCCGGACTCCTAATCTCCTATCTGCTCCCCCAAAACTGAGCAAAGGTTTGATATGGTCAAAAGGTCACAGAAATAAATGCTTACTTACAGCGGAAGATATTATTAACTAACAAGTAACCCAAGGAGTTAAGAGATGTGTCACAGAGAAGGAATGAAAAGAAAAGTGAAATAAGGTTAAAATGCGCCCATACATGGAAAACAACAGGAGGATGAAGTGTGTGAAAATGCCCAGGAGCTGGGTGAGGAGGGGCCCCATCATCTTTTAGGCCCTATTGCTATTCTGTTCTGATAGAGCCTTCTCTGATTTACCCAAGAATTCCTGCCCCAAGGAGTTTAGAGGTCAAGGTAAATAAAGAATGGCCTCAACTCTAACAACTAGAGAAAGGTGTGGTTCATCAGGTCAGAGAAAGGCAGCAATGTCAAAATTAACTGGAAGGAAAAAAAATTTTACTTTTTTGTTATTTATAAATGGTATTTCACTCAAAATGGGACGTTATGTACCAGCTCCCCATTTCCCAAATGATTTGGAATATAGGAAAAAACAGGAAAGTCAACTCTCAGAATTATTTTTGGAAAACCCCAAAATGACTTTATACAAGCCAGCCCATGTAATTAAGTGATGGCATATTTTACTTCACACTAAAGCACCTTTTATCAGCACAGCAATTAAAACCATGAGTGAAAGTATCAATAATTCAAGACTTCAGTGAGCGAGAAGCCTTCGAAGTAAAACCTTTTCAGGATTCTTACATTTCAGAATTTTGTGTAGTCACAATACCGCACTACCAAAAGTTATCCATCAATAATGGGATATAATGAAGTGAGAAATAGAATGTCAAGGAAGGGAGATGAAAAGAACCTATGAATAGTCCACGTGGATGACGCGGTTCTTAACACAAAAGGCCTGCAGGTAGCTGAACACCTGTCACTGTCACGAAGTCAGAAGGCAGACCTGAGTCACAGCATCCTCAAGGTGACCTTGATCCTCCTGCTCCCTGGCAGGCCTTCTTTGCAGCCCTGGCTTCAACCACACTAACAACCCTGAGCACAAATGCCCAGCTTGGCTGCTCCTGAGTTACTAAGAGAACTTCCGGATGTTAACAAACATCCTAATGTTGCTGGGTCTGGCTTTGTGTTCTTTCATTCTTTCAGTTAAATTTCAGAGATAATTTCTTACAATGGAGATAACTCAACATCACGCATCCTCTGCCCTGAGTGTGTGTGGGAGGGTGTATGCCGTATGCGTGACCTTGTGCGATGAACTTCACGCTGACTCAGATGGCCCAGACAGAAGGAAGAGGACTCCAGCATATTTGACCAAATACAGCATTACTTAGTTCCTACTCATAGATTTTGTTGTTCATGGTATTGAAGTAGAGAATATAAGCTTCCTCGCTATCTTGATCTTTTGTCAACAGTTTGTCGTATATTACATGTGAAAACCAGTTTCATTTCCTTATCACACATCTGTGATATACCTTTCACTCTAGCATGACTCAGAAAACTACAAGAACAGCTAAGCAAGGAATGGACCACTGTTAACAGTACTGGAACATGGGACTGTGGAATGACTACTTAAATCTTTCCTTATTTGTAGTCTAACTGTCTCCCAGAAAGAGTTAAAGTCTCTAGTAGAGTAACTCTGGTAGGGATTCTCCCCTGACACTGAATACCCACTGTCAATTTCAACAGCTAAATAGTTACTGTTGCCTTTCTACTTCTGTTCAGAACTTACATTTGATTCTCTGGGCCATTTACTCTTTTATTCAGCAATAATTCAGTAAGGGCCCAGAGTAAAACTACAGTCATGTGAGTGTGCGAGTTCATCAGCAGGCTGGGAGGCACAAGAAAGCCAGGCACGCCCACATGTGTACACACACACACACACACACACACACACAGCAACAGACAGAATGTACAGTTACAAAAATCTCCCCTTTTCTTGGCCTTGTACATCTCCTGCCTTTTTCCTAGTTGGTGGGTGTAACTCCTAGCAGGGAGCTATTACTAAACATTCCAAGGTTTAACTTCTGAGAAGAGGTTAAGTAAGCCACACACCCTGGATGAGGACTAGAATGGAAGGGAGGGTGATGGTTCAACAGCCAGGTAAGGTTAAAATACAAAGGTGCTGGGGCACCTGAGCAGCTCAGTCAGTGGGCATTTGACTCCTGATTTCAACTCAGATCATAATCTCAGGGTTGTAGGATCAGGTCCCATGTCCAGCTCAGTGCTGACTCTTCTTGAGTTTCTCCATACCTCTGCCCCCCCCCCCGAACTCTCTCTAGTAAGTAAATAAAATCTTTAACAACAACAACAACAACAAAATACAAAGGTGCTGAGGCCTGCACTTGAGTCCACTTCAACAGAAAGCAAGCAGTAGGCATGTGAAAATTAACTTCTCCAGATCCCCCAAATCCCACAGCTGTCTCCTCCAGTATCACCTATTCCATATCACCCTATCGGGCGGATAATGAAAAGCTCAGATCAGAAGCACTGAAAAAATAAAGGTCATCATTGATTTCTTTTGCCTTGATAAAAAGAAAGGCAGGGTCTCACCTATGAAAGAAGTGGTTTCCAATTCCATTCCAACGATATTTATTGAGCGTTTACTCTCTGCAAAGGTTCTATGGAATCAGGGGCCTGAGTGCTATCAGGAACATTTCACTGTAGAAAGTGACTCAAGCTTTGATGAGCTGAACATATACAAATGAATCCTACAAAAATTACACCTCCTCTCCCCAAATACATGTATAAACATAAAAATTTTATAGTAATTTCAAGCTATTCATAAATCCTTAGGGCCAATGACTCCTAGGGCAAGCACTGTTTGATCTACTAAGAGAGAAAAACATGCAGAAGTTTATTTAATAAATATGCTACATGATATGTACCATTAGATATTAACCTTTTCTTCCAAACAGCTAAAAACCGAGCTGCCTTCTGTTTTCTCAAGTACCAGTTATCGCAGAAGACAAAATACATACACAGATGTAAGTAACATTTATTTATGTATAAGTAACATTTATGGAAAGGTAGGCTTTACTAATATTTCTGGCATCGCTTTTTACAGGCAACAGCAACTGAACTGAAATAAAACTTGCATGAAACCTAAATTTCTAAAACCTGAGTTTTTAACCTCATTCTTCTACTATGTCTAGTTATTTTGTATGATTAATTCTGAATATTAAACATTTTCTGTAGTTGCAAGAGAGCAAGCTGAGCACTTGTCATTAGTTTCAACGGTTTAAGTAATTTTTGCCTATGATATTGGTAGGAACAAAGATTCACTTGAATTTTTCCTTTTTTAAAAAGGCTCAGTTTTTCTATATAAACTATTTATGCTGTCAAAAGGGAAACATGAATGACAACCGAATTAGACACCATGGGTGTTTTTAAAAATTTCTCTTGTAGTCTCCAGGATCTTCCAAGAGCCAAGTTCTTAGATCCAACCCAGAGGATGTTCTTTAGGGTGGAGCAAGGCATGCTAACAGGGTGAGTCTGGTGGAAGAAATGAGAACTCACTAGAACAAAGAGACAAACAATATCATTGCAAGGGGTGGGGAGAGAGTGAGGACATGGCTAGATAACGGGACAGAAATAGACATGAACTGAAGTACTTTCCAGCTTCTACCACTGTGCTGCCCAATATAGCAGCCACTAGCCACAATTTAGATTTAAACAAAAAAAATTTAGTTCCTCAGTTGCACTAGCCTCATTTCAAGAGCTTAAAAGCCACCTATGGCTAATGACTATCCTAGGTGACAATGCAGAGTAGAGAACGCTGCCACCCTCTCAGCAAGCTCTAATGGACAACACCATTCCAGAAAGCACCAACTCAGAAAACACTGAGAACCTTAGTGTTAACCGGAATATACACAGTTTCACAAATGAAAGCTTTTCAGCTATGTTCTTACAATGAAGCAGGAATATGAATTGATACAAAGCAGATGCAATAGTTAATATTAAGAATTATTAGTGCCACAGAGAACTGGTCCCACATTACACGATAAAATCCCTAACATGCTGGACTCCATCTGAGATTCAAGTGGCTCAGGAGCGGCCAAGCCAGTGGAAGGTCTGTGGATTATTCCTCCTTATGAGCCAATAACAACATTTACTGTGTTCCTAATAGTCTGTATATGCCCTTCGGAGAAAGAGAGGGCTGAAATAATAAGACATGTTTTAGGCTTCAGGAATCAGTGGAGAGGGACAGGGCAAAAAACGTTTGATATGTATCTATGATTCATGTATTTCTAGCCCACATATTTTCCGTAGCCACATATCAAAGTCATGCTGCATTTAATCTTAAGCATTTAGGGAAAGGCATAACATTATTGCTATGAGGTATCATTTTGCTTTTCATTCAAATATTATCTTTTCCAGAGACTCATTTTCATTACATGCCTCCTAATTCGTTTTGGCTCATGGGTGGAGATTAGATCAACGTGAAAACACGACCTTTTTTGGAAAGCCCAACTTTCTTCAAGTGAAAAATCAAAGATTGGACAAATCATCTAAATTTGTTTCTCCTTTTTGTTCTCTAAGGTCTATGATTCTACTGGTTGCTCAGAATGCTCTAAAAAATGGAAACACTTTTAAGTTGGGAAACTGGGGAATTATAAAACACAAAAAGGAACTACAGAAGAGTTATACAACATGTGTGACTAAACAGAAGTTAACATGGTGACAGCTTTTCATTTAGGAAAGGTGACATAATGGAGAAACAAGAAACTCAGTTTGAGCCATTTTTTAAAAAAGAAAGCCAAGAGCAATGCTCTTATGATGGAGTTTCTATTTTGTCACAAAAGGTTTCAAGAGGGACACCTGGCTGGCTCAGTTGGTAGAGCGTTGTGACTCTTGGTCCCAGGGTCATGAGTTTGAGTCCCACACTGGGTGTAGAGATTTTTTTTTTAAAGAGTTCATAAAGGAAGTAATTGATTCAATAAATACTGAGGAAACTATTTGTTTTGTATTACTATATGAGAGTAACTTCCAAGATTTTGACCACATATGTAAGACATTTTAGATTATTATCCAGTAGGCATAGGAGAAAAACATTTCACAGAGTAATAACTTAGCCTCGTTTCAATGTTTATGTTCAGATACTCCCTATTATAATTTTATATTAAAATGCAGTTATGACCTATTAGGCTAATTTTATGACTTACTTATGAATTTCAACCTACAGGTTAAAAAAGTACTTCTTTAAGAGATAAGAATTTCTTTTGGGGGAATTTGTAAATGGTTGACCTGAAGAAAGGGAGCCATATTTGTACAAATAGGATCAAAAAATGTGTGTGGGTGATAGAGAAGAACAGGTGGAAAACAGGTTTAATACAATATTTTATATGTGAATTTCTATGTTTGACAGATAAGAGGAAACCACTTTTTTGTTGTTGAAACAAAAAGTGGGGTAGATGTTCCTGGCAAGTGATATAGCAAATCCGGACTTGGCAGGCCAGCCAGGGCTATTTACAAAGCATAAAAATGTAAACCTAATGAAATGAAGGCTTGGTTGTAATAGTAAGAAAAGGCAGAGGAAGGGACAGGGGAATGGCAGGACTTCCCAATGGGAAGAGCAAAAAGGATTCTCCCATTTTTAAACACAAGATGACAAGCTTTTGGAACCGAGTGACAGAAATACCAAAGGAAAGATGTAGGCAGGGAGAAGACAGAAGACAGCTCATCAGCTCTCTCCACAAGCCACACTGGTCCCATCTGATCTGCTTCTTGTCCTCATGAGCTAGAACAGGCCGTGGCGAAGGAAAAGGGACAAGCTCTGTCTCCACGCCCCAACACATCCAGATGCTGAGCCCATCTACAGAGTCTGTGTGCATCCAGTTGTTTGTTCAGTAAGTCAAAAAATGTCTACCTCTCACGGACCAGCACCAGAGGGACGGAGCTCACCAGACATAGTCCCCACCTATAAGACACCACAGCAAAAAAATCAGCTTCCTAGATAATGACAGCACAAAGTGGCAAGAACTCCATGTGCATACAAAGCACTCCCGTAACAAACAGCACTGGGTGAACAGTTGTGCTTGGGTCAGCAAAGGCTTCCAAGAAGAGGGAGCTTTTCTATCAGGGGCCACAACATAGACAAACCAGGGAAGCGGAAAAGTGCCTGGTATGTAGGAGGAATGAGGGCTACAGACAAGCCAGAAGACAGGGTGGGGAGAAAAAAACCGAGACAGGAAGTTGCTACTGGAAAAGTGGGGGTGGGGGGGGTGGGGGGGGCTACCAGTATGCCAATGATCTTGCATGCCCTGGTGACAATGGCAGGCTGCGTGCGAAGGCACCAGGAAACCGAACATGCTTCAGCCAGAAAAGAGAACAAATCAAGCCCATACTTTAAAAAGCCAACACAAGCAACCATCTAAGAGGGAAAGTGGATGACCCGAGAAGCCATGGTGGGGAGGGGAGCAGCAAGGAAGGCTGTTGGCAAAGCAGGGCCTGGGGGAGAGCAGCAGCAGCAGGAGCAGGAAAGAGCAAGCAGGCAGACGCTGGGAAAGCAAAATGACATGTGTGGGTCCCTGTCAGCGAGGAAGGTCAACGACAGTGGGAAGTCACAGATCCCTGCGGGGCTCTTACATGGGGGACGTAGCAGGGGGGCAGCTTGGGCTTGGGAGGAAAGATAAGGAAACTGGTGTTAAATGAGTTGAACTGAGTGAGGTTGCCTCTGGGACACTCTAATGGACTCTGTCAAGAAAGCACCTCCTGGGGGTGCCTGGGTGGCTCAGTGGGTTAAAGCCTCTGCCTTCGGCTCAGGTCATGATCCCGGGGTTCTGGGATCGAGCCCCGTGTCGGGCTCTCTGCTCTGCAGGGAGCCTGCTTCCTCCCTTCTCTCTCTGCCTGCTTGTGATCTCTCTCTCTCTCTCTGTCAAACTGTCAAATAAAATCTTTAAAAAAAAAAAAAAAAGCACCTCCTGCTGTGAGCAACAGGAGAGGCATGGGGTAGAAGCATTCCCTCTGGGAGCTGGCAAGACAGAAGTGAGGAAAATGAGAAGACAAAGAAGAGGCCACCAAGAGCTGGGTGGGGAGATGACTAGAAGCCTGGGAACCAGAGGAAAAGCTAACTTTTTTTTTTACTGAGAAGAGTTGGGAAAAACAAAAACAAAAACAGGACAAGGTGGTTCTTTAAAGAACAAGGTTAAATGCCAGAGGGAAGCTGAGTAAAATGCACAGCACATTTTTTCCCCTATGTATGTCTTAGAAATGAGCAGATCTAACCGAACCAAATAATAACAAGTGAAGGCTGTTACAGAAAGAAAAACTGATAGGTTACCATCTCACCGGATGCTCCTAAACCAGGAATCAAGCAAACTCCCAAGAAAGGTGATGCAATTAAACTATCATGACACATTAACTGAAACACCTTGTTCTATATGCAAACACCTGACAGATACACCCCAGAGGCTCTGCAGATAACAGCTGCTCTGATCTTTGGATACTGCAAAGCTGCACCAATGCTGCTTTCTCGTAAAGCATGTCATGATGAATCCGAAGTGTTATTAGGCCACTGCGCCTCTCTTCAAAAGCTCCAAAATGCCTCTAAACAATAATTACTCACCTGGGGCACATCCACAGTGTTTGTCCACAAAGGAAAACATAACTTCCGCAATAACTGTCAGAGGTGGGCTAATGCATATTTTAAGGAGTATGTTTAACTATATTATACTGCTCAAAACACACTAGATTAAAGTTCCAGTACCTATTTAGAGTAGGAGGTGAGACCTGTTTCTGTTGTCAATATCATGAAGGTAACAAAGCCCAAATACAAAGGTGGGTCAAGTCAGGTAGAGACATCTGATTAGTGGGGGGATGCATACTGTCTGCCTGGTTACCAAGGAGTATGGGCCCCTGCCCTTTGGGAGCCTTTTGGGCGCCAAAGGAAATATGCTATTCTAGTCCCAGACTTCATCTTCTAAAATGTGCTTAAAAATTCTTTGCCCTTTGGGCGCCTGAGTGGCTCCATCAGTTAGGTATGGGGCTTTTCATCTCAACTCAGGTCATGATCGCAGGGTCGTGCGATCAAGCCCTGCGTTGGGCTCTGAGCAAATGAGCAACTCTGCTTCAGACTCTCTCTCTACCTCTGCCCCTCCCGCTGCCTCTCTCAAATGAAGAAATAAATCTTTAAAAAATTTTTCTTTTTTTTGCAGGTGTCGATGGATACATAAAGTAAAACAGCCTGTTGTTAACCCACGTCCTACTTTGTAAGGACCGATTTAGAAACTGTCCCTGCTCCCCTTCCCCCAGTAGATTTACTTGGAGACAAGTCCCGGAAACCAGCTTCAGGTAACAAAGCCCAAATACAAAGGTGGGTCAAGTCAGGTGGAGACATCTGATTAGTGGGGGGATGCATACTGTCTGCCTGGTTACCAAGGAGTATGGGCCCCTGCCCTTTGGGAGCCTTTTGGGCGCCAATCCCAATCAAGGTGTAATAGGCTGGTTCAAATGTCTACTAGGGTAAACTGTAACTCAACTGGTCACCTAGCATCACTGTGGAGTTTCCTGTGTGTGTATTATAATCTCAGTGGCCACTGAGCCAGGCCCGACCGCGTGGCCTTTGCCCTTAAAAGTTAGTCTGTGAAACAGAGAAGGGTCACCCTCTCTTGTAAGAGGTGCGTCCCTGAACGTTTGGTCAGATTCTTGATGCCTGGCGCAAAATAAAGCTTTGCTTGACCTTCACTTTATATCAGTCTCGCTCCTTTAATCACAGACCCATTATTGGGGCATAACAACTTCATGATAACTTGATTAAGCAGGGGGACAAAACACAACCAGTAAGCACAGTTTGTACGTGCATTCACATAACTGCCAGCTTCCAAATCTGCATTTTACTCAGAGACTTTAAAAGGTATCTGTAAGTTAGGCTACCTTGATCTGAACTGATGAATGCAAGGAAAATGTTCTACCTTAACTACTGCTCAGAATGCCTTTAAATTACCAATGATCAGCAATCCGTCATCAGTAAATATGCTTATGTCAAATGCCCTTATAATGAGCTATCACATTTTCAAATATTTTCCTCCATTACCTAGCCTGGAGATTAACACAACGCGTACAATTTACAGAGAGGAGCGGGAATGAATTACTGGGTCTTGGTTTAAAGGAGCAAACCCCATCCTGAACAGAAGGTGAGGGGAGGGGGAGAGGAATGTATAAATTGAGAAAAGAATGACTTATTCATCTTCATCAATACCTGACACCATCATCATTTGGCCTCTAAAAAAAAAAGATGTTTTAATTTGCTGGGAAGAATACATTTCTTCAGGGAGGAGATTTGGGGATTTGACCATGAATAATAATGAAGCGAGCCGAGTTTCCTTCATATGTAAAATTGAGCTCCAGTCTTTCAGTCCAAATGAGATTCTGAAAGTTGCAGGTGGAGGGCAAGGGATTCGAGTTACTTATGCAAGCCCATGTAGGCACCCTTCATCCACATCAACCAGATCTACATTTCCCTCTCCAATTAACATTAAGACAAAAGGAAAATAAAATAAAATCATCTCATATGTACTGGCCAGTTTGTAACAATCTGTAGCAACAACCCTAGGTTCAAAGACCCACCGCAGCTCACAAAGCTGCTCAGGCCCTGCCTAGAATGTCCCCGTCCCTTGCAGGAAATTCAGCCATCACCGCAGCCCTCCCATCACTACCCCTCTCCTTTGGTAAATGCAAAACATTCTCTTGGCACCAGCCATTTGCAATAAATCATTCAGACTTATGCCAAAGCTGGAAACTCAGCACTGATTAATTTTAAGGAAGTTCTGATACTCATTATCGGTTATGGACAGTGACAATATTTCTCTAATGCCATTATTTGTTCTCTGCACCTCAGAAAGCTGAGAGAAAGCAACGATATGGCTGACCTTTTGTGGCTTCCCAATCATGACTGCTTCCCACAGGGGGAAAAAATGTGAAGAGAGTCCCAAAGCATTATGCAAGTCAGGTAGAGAATGAGAGTCTGAGTAAAGCAGACTTAGAAGAAGAGGTCCTCAATAGGCAGCATCGAAGTGATGGATAAATCGATAGAGAATGATTAAAACACCACTCCGTGGAGGGCCTGCATAGGTCACATACGTTTCATTATGAAAAAAAGGACGTTATAGGCAGACTGAATGCCTGGCCATGCAGGGTAACACGTACCAAATGGTTTATGGAGAGAATTCCTAGGAACAGAGCTCGTCAACACCGTCATTTCTTGAAGTTCACTCAAAGCTCCTTGCTTTGAATGAAATTCCTGATTTTCTTGGTGACTTTACTTGCACCACTTGTTTCTCTGGTAATTTAACTGTCCACATTCACACACATATGTCCCCTCAGACCCGATTTCTAACGTACTCCTTCATTTGCCAACAGGTACTATTCCAAACCTCCCAGAAGCCACTCTAGAACACTCTTAGCTTGAATGTACTTTAATATCCCAGCATCACCAGTAAAGATCCTACCATTCCTACTCGGACTGCAGCATGAATTCCAGTAGTTAACTAGTTACATATCTTCAACATTGCACAAATCCTATGTTTCACTGTACTTTCTACATGTTATCTCATGTAATCCTTATCAGTGGAATAGAGTTCTTTGGTCAGAAAACCAACAACAGTTTCAAACATGAGCTTAATTCAGGGCGCCACAGGCAAACACTACACATGAAGCAGTCCAAATTCTGCTATTCTGTATCTAATGAGGACACCCTTTTTCAGTGGGTCAATTCCCCCACTCACCTAAGTAAAAAAACACCCACATAATATTTCCCACCAGTGGAATCAGCAATTTGATGACATAAATTGTGTTTTCCTCTGTTACTGTCTTACTGTGAAGCCATCGGTTGGCTCAACATACGATTTCCTCATTTCCACATGTTTTAAAGTACACCCTCTTCCTACATACAATAGCAGAAAAAATCAAAACGTACTACACTACTAAGGAAATAAAAAAACTATGTATTTTTTGTGAAACTTTGTTTCAGCAACATGGTATAATCAATTAGGTGTGTATTTGTAGCATGTGTACTAGGCTGTGATATAAAATATGTATCTCAGTGTAGGTTAGCAGAGTTCTTTGACTCCTCTCTCCTTTACCTCTCACATACAACTAACAAACTCTGCTGAGATTACCTGGCAAATATATTCTGACCTCTACAACCCCCACACCTCAACTACCGTCCACCGTACAACTTCCCGGGTAAGCATTTCTCACCAGAACAATTACAACAGCCTCTAAACTGACCTCTGTTGTCATGCCCCACCCCCCAAATGCAGATCTGACCCTACTCACTGATCACACTCTCCAACTTCAAGGCTTTCAGTGCCTACACAATCAAATCAAATCCTCTCAGCATGGCATACAAGGTGCTCAGCAAACCAACCCCAAACACCTTACAAATTCATCTCCTACAATTCCAGTCTCTGTCATCACTCAGTAGGAACCCCCAAGCAGCTATCACATCCTGCCTAACCTAGCTGCTCTCTGCTCAGGCTCTTTGCCTGCGGCCTCACTGGGAGTCCTTCTCTTCCAGAGTCTTCCCGGAATCTTGGAACATAGTTAAACACGACCTGTAAAATTGATGTCTGTATAATCTCTTACCCATGAAAATTAGATTCCCAGTGTGCCTCTCTCTTCTACTAGGCATGAAGGATTTTATCAACCTCTTAAGGTCTTTACTCAAATGTCACCTTCTCACAGTGAGAGCTTCCCTGCCTGCCCTGACCACCTTATCTAAATTTATACCCTGTCATTGCTTCCCCACCTCCTTCCCAGCTCTCTCCACTGGCTTTTTTTCCTTATCACTCACCACTGTCTAACTCATGTGTAAGTACATAAAAATACATAATGAGTTAGTTACATTACATATTACACGTGTGCATATGTATATGTGTATACATATTACATACTACGTATACATATTATACATATGCACATGCATGGACAATGTTAGTATACAATAATATTTTTAACCTAATACTTTGTTTAGTATCTGTCTCCATATATAGGAATGCCAGCTCCATTTTATGTCTTCCATTACTGCAATATTCTAATGCATGCCACATAAAGAGGCACTTGATAAATACTTGTTTAATGAATAAATAAGCAAATACCATCAAGATCAGAGGTTGCAACTCAACTCAACTTTGAGTCTCCAAAGTTATGCCCACTGTGGAGTTGGTACACAATAAGTGCTTCTATTTAAAAAGTAAAAAGAGAAACTCTTAGAAGCTGTAGTGTCTATTTTGCTGCACATTCATTTCCTTTTAGTAGAATGGGAATACAAAGAAATACAAGGCTACAGAGACCAGTTAACTGACTGAAAGGAAAGTGGAAATTTTAGAGTATCACCATACTTTGTATATGGGCAGGGCATCTAAAACATGTTTAGAAATCTGTTGTCTTTTCAAAGTGGATATTATTAAAAAAAACAAAATACATTCCCTAAAGTGCCATAAACACATAAAGCTTAAAATGTTCCAATATGCTTATTTTCAGCACTCCTATTGGTTGACATTAGAACCATTAAAACTCTAAAGACATCTTATTCTTTGGGGGGAAGACGTCTTTCCTATGCTACTAAGTCATGGGCACATCCAATATTTATAATCATTTTAAAAAATCAGATTAAGAATGGAAGGAGAATGATAAAATATGCATATGTTCTTGAAGCCTACAACTACAGCTCATACACGTACTACAGCAATTTCTGTTAAAACACAAATTTGTGACCAACAGTTGAAACTAGAAAAGAAATATGAAGCCACTTAAAAAATATTCCTTCCAATCAAATGAAAGATTAATATAGATGTTCTAATAAGAAAAGTGTATCACTTCATTCTTACAACATAAATTAACACTGGCAGAAACTTAAGAAAAATCGTAAAATCCTGTAACAGAAAACTAGCACTATTTCTTAAATATGACATAATATTTCATTAAGAACAAGGCGGACTTGGATGAAAAATAAGGAAACAACCACTTTTCAGTGTTCTAAGAAGCAAATGGAACTTTCAAAGAGAAACAAATTCATGGTTAGAAGCCTACAGAGGAACCACTGAAGGTAACACAATGTGAAAGGTTTTTACATTTCCTAAGTCCCAGGCTCCAGTTACTAAGTTAGGGCAAGAACGACCTACCCAAATCCCTAACTCATCATTAGCAGTCAGAACTCCACCTGGATAGATGACTGTATCTGAGTTTAAAATCTGCTTTGACTATGACCTCATCAACCAGGGTGACAGTCCAATACACAAAACCCTGCCCTGGGTTTCTGTGCTCCAAACCTTACAAGTGTATTTTTAAAACAGTATCTTACAACCAAATATCAAGAATTAAAACATGGATATGACTGCTGTAAAAGGAAACAGAAAGGGATGAACAAGAACTCCTTTCTGCCAGGAAGAAAAACAATACCTTACTGGAAAAGGTGAGGCAATGTTTCTCATTTTTTAAAAAATATTTTATTTATTTATTTGAGAGAGAGTGAGTGAGAGCATGGTAGAGGAGAAGGTCAGAGGGAGAAGCAGACTTCCCATGGAGCTGGGAGTCCGATGAGGAACTGCCGAAGGCAGTTTCTTAACCAGCTGAGCCACCAGGCACCCAGTGCTTCTCATTTCTAACCACATTTGCTTGGAAAATAAAATAATTCTATTCGAAGTGACAATTTCTACATACATTCATTTGCATAATGATATATTTTTTATATATTACATATATATGTATTTTATATCCTTGAGTCAAACTTTGAAAATCTCCCTGCTTACCTTCAGCCCACATCACCAGAAATATCCTAGTCATGTATCTGGCAAAGGTAGAAGGTGGGGAGGCATAACAGCAATAGCTTCCAGAATAGTATGCCCAGTGTAAATTTGACCATCACCAAATGTTTTTCCCAAAGTTGTTTTCTTGTTGTTGTTATTGTTGCTGTTGTTGTTTTTAAAATAGGAGACTAAGAGAAGTCAGCTTCATAAAGCATAATGTAATCAAAATCCTACGTGATTTTAAGTAATTTGGTCTTTCCCCTTAAATGACCTGTTTTAAAGTGAGAAAAGTATTATGTAGTCATCTCATTAAAAAAGAAAAATGAAAATCAGTTTGAAATCATTCCTGGAAAAAGCACACAAGTATCACCTGTGAAGATTCCCATTTGCTCAGAGTTGCCCGGCCACAAAGAAAGCTCAATTTTTTCATAAAGGATTAAGCACGTCTCCTTATCAAATTCTTCATACTTCTACGCATCATCAAAAATGAAGAATATTTAGCTTTTTTCTTCTCGCTAAGGTTCTCCAACATTTTAAAGAATTCTAGAAGGAAGTACTCGAAAGGGCAAAGTCAGCAGTGCCATGGCTAAACCTCCTTTTAGCAACTACAGTGTACAGCACTGCCCTTCCCCCCCACCCCCCACAGTGAAAGTAACTGCTCTGGGCTGTTCCTCATCCACTCAATAAATCAAGCTTAATAGGAGCTAGAGTCAAGAATTCTACAAGAGATCTCATCGTGTTTAACAAGACTGTCTGAATAACCAATGGAACAAACCATCTTTTAAAACTTAGAAATAGATCAAACAACATTGGAGACAGACACTTCCACGAACACACATCTTAGAGGAAGAGACAGCTGACTAAAAATGGTGTCCAGCCAATTCCCCGGCACCACCTTTCACAACCTCTCATTTGATGTCACCAAAGTTCAGAAAGAAGTGACTGTTCGTAATACCCCCAAAAACCAAGCCTGCTGAAAACAAAATGTTCTGTCAGAATCTGGAAAGTATCCGCTGTATGATAAGACGGAGATATGCTCATACCTCTGCCCACAGCACATCCTCACTTGACTTCATTAATTGATTTTCTTTACAAAGCTGGGACGTTGCTTCCTAATTTCTCTCTAATATTTTATGTACTCTCTCTTTAATATTTTATTTATTTGACAGAGAGAGAGAGAGCACACAAGCAGGGGGAGCAGCAGGCAGAGGGAGAAACAGACTCCCCATTGAGCAGGGAGCCCAACACGGGGTTGGATACCAGGACCCCAGGATCATGACCTGGAGGAGGTCAGATGTCCAAGTGACTGAGCCACCCAGGCGCCCCACTTTCTAATTTTTCTACCACCTCTCTGACCCATGCACATCCCTTTTCAGCTAAAATAGATGGCAGCTGTCCTTTCCTGTGCCTCAGACATTGATCTGGGATATGAGGAGGGCACTACTCCCTGAATATCTCCCCTTGCTGCTTCAAGTGTGACCACCTCCCTAAACATGAAGCTCTCTCCATTCAGAATGGCACTACAAATCCCAGAAAACTATTTAGCAACTAGGGACAATGGTATGTTGAGCATCAAAATTGATGAGCTGCAGCCAGTATTTCTCACAGCCAAACTGCAGCCTGAACTCACCAGTCATTTGACAAATACTCACTGAGTTCCCACCATGTGCCAAGGACTGTTCTATGTGCTTGAGAGACATTAGTGGAAAACAGACAAAGACCTCTGCTCTCCCAGAATTTATATTCCAATAAGGGAAGTAGAAAATTAAAAAAAAAATTATCTTCAGTTATATAATTTGGTAGACAATGAAAAGCACCACATCAACAAGAACAAAAAAAAAAAAAAACAGAGGGCAGTAAATGGGGTTGAGAAGAGAGGGGAGGGGCAGCAGTTTTAAATAGTGTGGTCAGTGCAAGGCTCAAAAAAAGGATGACATTTGGTGAAGACTGGAAGGGAATTAGCCTCCTGGACATCCAGAGGAAGAACTTCTAACAGAGACTGATAACTGTCATAGAAGAGGTAGAGGCAATGGCATGTCTGGCACAACCAAGACTAACAAGGAAGCCACATGAGTGGAGAGGAGTGGAGGGAGGGAGGGCAAAACAGGAGTCGGTAAGGTCTGAGAAGTAACAGGGGCCATGTCATGTGTAAGGACTTCAGCTTTCACTCTAAATGCAACACAGAGGGCACATGGGTGGCTCCGTGGGTTAAGACTCTGCCTTCGGCTCAGGTCATGATCCCAGGGTCCTGGGATCAAGTCCCTCATCAGACTCTCTGCTCAGTGGGGAGCCTGCTGCTTCCTCCTCTCTCTCTCTCTCTCTCTGCCTAGCCTCTTTGCCTCCATGTGATCTCCATCTGTCAAATAAATAAATAAAATCTTAAATAAATAAATAAATAAATGCAACGTAGAGCAACTGTAGAATTTGGAGCAGCAAAGTAGGTTGACCTGATTTACATTTTGAAAGGATCACTCTGGTAGCTCTGCTGGGCATACACCATAGTGGGTAGTGATAGCAGCAGGGAGACCATTCAACAACCACAGCAGTACAGAGAGTGAGAGACAACACTGACTCAGACCCAGGTAGGGTAGTGAAGAAAGTGACAAGACACCAGATCCTGAATATACCTGAAGGCAAACCCAACAGAACTGTCCAATGGCCCGGATATGCCATAGAAGAGGATAAACTGTCAAGGACAATTTCAACATAGCCAGAGCAAGTGGCAAGGGGAAGCAGCCATGGACTGAGACAGAGAGGAGTTGTAGAACAGGATCAAGAAACAGATAAAAAGCTTGATTAGGGACACATTAACTTGGAGATGCCACATTCAAACAGAGAGAAAAGCACCTGGAAATGCACACACGGAGCATGGGAGAGGTCAGGACTAGAGATGTAAATTCAGAGACCATGAGTATATGGGTGGCAACCATCATACCACATAGGGCCATACAGGATAGATTAAAAATAGACAAGAAGAATGAGAGTCTACTATGGGGCATTCCAACATTAAGAGGTCAGAGAAAAAAGAACCATTAAAGAAGAATACCAGGGAGCAACCTGTGAGTTACAAAGATCACCAAGAGTCTGAAATGTCCTAGAGGGCAAGTGAGGACCATATGTCCATATGTGACACACACACACCCCAAAAAAAGACTTTGACATGCCATATGACATCTGAGAAATGACCACTGTAGCTAAAGGAGCCCTGGAGGCAAGGGATAACCTCCACAAGTCTATGAAGTAAGAGAATGAAAGCCAACTGGTCTGGGTTCAAGAGACGAGGAGAAGAATGAATTTGAGGCCATGAATCAAAATAACTTTTTGGAGGCGGCTGCCCAATTCAGCAATGACACTGTGAACACTTGGTAGGAAAGCAGGGCTTTAGGGAGAAGGTTTATGGAAATGCAACTAGTAATAAATAGCATGCTTGTGTGCCACAAGTGAAGTAGAGGGGAGAATTGGTAAGGTAGTTGTGTTTTTGTTTTTTTTTTTTTTAAGGTAGTTTCTTTTTTAAATTGAGATGTAATTGACATATAACATCGTGAAAGTTTAAGGTGCACATTATGTTGACTTGATACATTTACACACTGTAGTATGATTATAGCCACTGTATTACCTAACACCTCTATCATGACACATAGTTATTTCTTCTTTGTGGTAAGTAAAATGAAGATCTAATCTCCTGGCAAGTCTGAAGTTTAGAATACAGTATTATTGACTATAATCACTAAGGGGTGGCTTAGATTCTCAAAAACTTATTTATCTATTAGTTGCAAGTTTGTACCTTTAACCAACTACTCCTCAATACCCTTAATGGCCATGGGTGGTTTCTTCTGACTAGGTGAGAGGAGACAGGATGGGGGCACTAAGAAAGGGACTGGCCTTAGACATGAGCATGTTAGTTACTTAGGACCATTCTCTGACTAGC
Organism: Mustela putorius furo; assembly: GCF_011764305.1. Taxonomy (NCBI): domain Eukaryota; kingdom Metazoa; phylum Chordata; class Mammalia; order Carnivora; family Mustelidae; genus Mustela; species Mustela putorius. The sequence continues at coordinate 4,109,030 of NW_025421294.1, forward strand.
ATGAATGGTTACCTAAGCAACCAGAAGGAAGAGAGAGGATATGAGTATAGACACTGGGTAGAGGAAGGCTCTCTTCTGTTTCAATTTTCTCACCAATGTAGGGACCAAGTTCATCATATAAGAGTAAAGATGGAAAGAAAGATATTTAAAATCTGAGGAAAGAGGGGATCAGAAAAAGTCACTGTAAAAAAAGCCATCTTCATTATTAAATAAGAAAATAAAGCATTCAATTATTCAATTCAACAAGCTACAAGATCATCAAACAAACCTAAGGGAAGCAAAAGAAAGAATCCTTAAAAAGATAAAACAGAGGGCGCCTGGGTGGCTCAGTGGGTTAAGCCGCTGCCTTCGGCTCAGGTCATGATCTCAGGGTCCTGGGATCGAGTCCCACGTCGGGCTCTCTCCTCAGCAGGGAGCCTGCTTCCCTCTCTCTCTCTCTGCCTGCCTCTCTGCTTACTTGTGATCTCTTTCTGTCAAATTAATAAATAAAATCTTTAAAAAAAAAAGATAAAACAGAAATTAAGGGATTAGAATATAAGCAGCAGAACAGCTGGTTCTTTGAAAAGATCAATAAAATATACAAACCTTTCACAAAGCTCATCAAGAGGGAAAATGCAATTACACAACACTGGAAATAAGAAAATGGATATAAGCCAAAGAGAAAAAGGATATGTAATATAAGTATAAGGGAATACATATCTTGTACTGAAAATTTGAAAAGCTAGATGAAAAGAAAGGATTCCTAAGAATATATAAATTGTCCAAATTGACTCGAGAACCAGACCCTGAACAATTCAATAACTGTATGTAAATAGACAATGCTGACAATGATTTTACAGGGAAGCACTATCAAACCTTTACAAGACAGAATTTTTATGCTTTTTAAAATGTTATATGATATAGGGAAAAAAAATCAAAGAAAGCTTCCCATTTCATTTTATAAAACCCAGCGTAAACACAGAAACTCCAAAAAATAGTTGAAGAAATATAAATCCATCTTATTCATAAGTATAAATAAAAAATCCTAATATAATTATCAAACCACATACAGTTATAATGTGATATTGTTAGATGCCAAAATTGCATTTGGAAAAAAAAATTAAAAAATCATTTTTTTAAGATTTTATTCATTTATTTGACAGGCAGAGATCACAAGTAGGCAGAGAGAGAGGTGGAAGCAGGCTCCCTGCTGAACAGAGAGCCCAATGCGGGGCTCAATCCCAGGACCCTGGGATCATGACCTGAGCCGAAGGCAGAGGCTTTAACCCACTGAGCCACCAGGTGCCCCCCAAAAATCATTTTTAATAAGATGTTTTAGTAAACTCACATTAAACATCTTTCACCAGGCAGTTTCTGAGATCCTGTTTCACAATTAACTTCCAAAGCCCTTCCCAGTAGCCTCAAAAGCATATAATCCGTGCTCAAAAAATTTTAGCTATATATTACCACTGTGTTAAAACAATATGTCTGAAAAAAAAATGTCTGCTCCTACCACTAATATTTAATATCTCATTATAAAGTTAACTATTCCCTGTCCTCAAGGGTGTTAACTATGGCCAATACTTAAAAAAAACTTAAGCATAAATTCAGGCAGGTTGACAACAAACCTTTCTACAATGAAACACAAATTCTCTAAGGAAAAAATGTCTATTTTAATTGCATTTTAACAATGTAGTACATCTTGATATGCACCCTAATTTCAATGATTGAGGAAAACCAAATTTATACAACACTAAATGGTTAGGCAAAAATATTTTATGTCAGCTCACCTTGTAAAAGGTATACGATTATGTATAACCCACTGAACATTTGGTCTTAATATTTAACGCAGCTGGTAGTTTATAAGTAACAAATTCTTCAGCTTAAGGAGAAAAAGAAAACTTTAAAAACTTGCCAGCTTTACTTTACACTGATTTCCCACTGGGAAGAAAGCTCATTAGGTATTGAATTAGTTGGTTTAGATTTCCTCCAAAAAAAAAAAAAATTACTTACATCCTCACTTGAAACTCTGGAGGTTTGAGAAAGCCTTTTAAATCACCAAGCTAAAGGAAGTAACCGAAGTGGTAATACCTTTTTGGTTTTAGTCAACTCTAGTGCAAGGCGAGCTGATGACATTCACTATACTCAGATTCCTAGCTTCCCAGAGGAAAAGAGTTCCCAAACACATGCAGTTCACGTCCATAACTCACTATAACCATTCTGTATTTGAAAGATCCATTGCTTTTCCTCCAGAGGATTCCGGAAATTCGTTGTTTCTTAGAAAATGCCAGGATGTAACTGTACTTGCTGTGAACAATGAAAAGAGGAGGCAGTTCAGAGCCAATGAGTTGAACACGTGAAAGACGAAGGTATTGAGTACAAAACAAGGTTACTCTTTAAAAAAGCTAAGTTTTTTTTTTTAAGAACTCGACTGGAAGTCAAACAAGAGGCATGGAAGAAAAACTGAACAGCAGAGAGAGTAACCATGAAGGAACAAGACCTCATATACAGGATATATGCAGAGAGGAAGAGGAAATGAGGATTAACAAAGCATTACAGTAACAGGGCACAATCAAGATCAAATTGAGGAGATTAGAAAAGCTTGTAAAGCCCAAACAAGGGCTTTTCATGAAACTTTGTTACTACCAAATACGACAAACTGTAATAGTGATCTCTAAGTTTGTTCACCAGGCTCACTGCCCTTTACGCTACAAACGGCCACTGGGAGACACAGCGGCCATGTTTGTGCCATGTGACTTTGCCAGAGCCAGCAGCCCTGAGGTTGTCCCCTCCACACACTGAGTCAGTCAAGTTCTCAACGGTCTGCCTCTGCCAGGCACCTGAACTGGTCCTAGGCCCTGGAGTTCAGTAGATTTCTAAAGAGCCTTTAGTAAGAAAAGCCTGAACTAAACTAACAAAATACCAGCATGTAGAAGAGGCCTTAGGTCTGATTTAATGGTCAAGAAGACTTGTAATTTGATAACCCATATTTAATGGTAAACCTTAAGATACTTCCAAAAATACCCTTCAATATGTCCCCTTTCATTTTGCTTATGCTTTATTACCTTGGCAAAGCAAAGAAAAAATTGGTTTTAAACATGCATATCATACCTTATAAACCCCACAGATACTGAAGACAGTCTTCCAAAGATATTTTTAAAGCATACAGGATGTGAGCCTCTGTGCAATGGCCAAGAGCAACAAAACACTGTCACAGCTGAAATGAAATCCCTCATGTCCCAGCAAGAGCTCGGGGGTGCAGGAAGGCTAACAGCTGTGTGGAGGTGGTGAGAACCAGGCTTGGACTCCAAAGTCACATGGCTTCTTTCAACCTTAACAGGGCTAAGCCTAACTGGGAATGACTGAGATGACTCCTACCTGAGGGCTAGCCCAGTGATAATGGGAGGAGGTAATAATCTTCTAGAAACCTTTCATAAATATGAACATAAAGGAGATTCGACGTAGCCTCCACAACACCAAAGTGAGGCCAAGGACACACACACATACAAAATACCTCAGACGGAAATGCTTGGAAGAATTTTCTAACATGGAGATCTTTTAAATGCCTAGCAACCTCCCCAGGGAAATAGCAGAGAAAGTCACTGAGAGTGGAGCGAGAAATTCATTTCTGAAAGCCTCTTTTCCAACTTGGGAAATTTAACTCTGCGCCTTTGTAATCCCCAGAGGCAGCTTGGCTGAGGCTGCACTGGGTGTAACCATATGTCAAAACTAATACATTGGATATGCTACTCACCCACAGTTTGTCAGAAAATAGTCAAAACTAAAAGTGCCAAAGGAGTCTTCTCTTTATGGATAGGAGCGTAAGGTGTGACTTCATAACATTAAAAATACTTTGTCCTTTACCTAGATAAGACAATTATTTAAACAGGCTATGTTTAAAAGACCAAAGAAATAAGCATTTATGTTCTTTTGGCGGGGGTGGAGGGGGTGTGCTATGTGGGAGCAGGAACGTTGGCCAACTTTCTTTAACAGCAGTTTAACCAAAAGTGAATCCTTCTCTCCATCCCCCCCTTACCTGGCTACACAGTCAGGACTCAGTCCTCCTTCAGGACTCAGCTTAGGATTCAGTCCAAACTCCACTAGGAAAACCCTGCCTCCTAAGGTTCAAGGCCCCACGGAAACCTTTACTTCCCTCTAGCTGAGTGCTTGTTTCCTAGGATGTGATGGCCAAGCTCCCCCTCTACAGACCAAGAAAAACAAAATAAACAGACCAAGAGAAAGAACGAAGAAGCAAGATGCTCCCTCTACCACAGGCTGATTTAAGAGGAACGTGTGGAGAAATCCAGGTGGAGGAAAAGTACATGAGGGATAAATAACAATGTTCCCAGTAGAAATTATTTTTATACTGGCTGTTTGGTACAAAACTTAAGATGACACTAACACAGATTTTCTCCAAAGGCAAGGCCTCGCTAAAGAAAAACTCAATAGAAGCAAATTTAACCCATTTTTAAAAAATTTTTTATAAACATATAATATATTTTTATCCCCAGGGGTATAGGTCTGTGAATCAGCAGGTTTACACACTTCACAGCACTCACCAAAGCACATACCCTCCCCAATGCCCATAACCCCACCCCCCTTATCCCAACCCCCCTCCCCCCAGCAACCCTCAGTTTGTTTTGTGAGATTAAGAGTCACTTATGGTTTGTCTCCCTTCCAATCCCATCTTGTTTCATTTATTCTTCTCTTACCCCCTTAAGCCCCCATGTTGCATCACCACTTCCTCATATGAGGGAGATCATATGATAGTTGTCTTTCTCTGCTTGACTTATTTCGCTAAGCATGATATGCTCTAGTTCCATCCACTCAACCCATTTTCTGATGGTTTCTAGAATCTCACATTATAGAAAGAATACTCAGATATAATTAGTGTTTTTACCTTCCAGAAATGTCACAACTTCCTTTATGTTTTTGGCAAAAATCATCCTGAACCATTATTACCAAGACATTAGTTCTCCCCAGTTTGATCTATAAGATTCAGTACAACCCCAATTAAAATCCAACCAAATTATTTTGTGGATAATGAGAAAATGATTTTATTTATGAGAGAAAGAGAGAGAGCATGAGTGAGCACACATGAGTTGGGGGAAGGGGTAGAGGAAGAAGCAGACTTCCCATTGAGCAGGGAGCCAGATGCTGGGTTCAATCTGGGACCTGACCGGGATCATGACCTGAGCAGAAGGCAGATGCTTAATGGACTGAGCCACAAGGTGCACACGACAAAGTGATTTTAAAGTTTTTATGGAGAGACAAAACATCCAGAATAGTCAATACAATTTTAAGAGAAGCACAAACTTGGAAGACTGATACTACCTGACTTCAAGACTTACTATGAAGATCCAGTCATCAAGACCATACGGTTCTGGGGAAAGGACACACGGACAGTTTCATGCAACAGAACAGAGAAGATCCGGCAGACCCACATAAATAGTCAATTAACCTTTGACAAAGGAACAAACACAACATAATGGAGCAAAGACAGTACTTTCAAAAAATGATGGTGGAACATCTACATGCAAAAAAACAAATCTAGATGCAGACCTTACACCCTTCACAAAAATTAACTCAAAATAGACCTTAGACTTAAACAGAAAACGATAAAACTCTTAGAACATAAAAGAAAACCTAGATGACCTTAGGTACGGAAATGGCTTTTTAAATTTAATACCGACATGGGATTAATGAAAGAAAAGAAAGATCAGCTGGACTTGACTACAATTAAAAACTTCTGCTCTGTGGATGACAGTGTCAAGTGCATGAGAAGATAAACCACAGTCTGTGACAAAGTATTTACAAAAGACAACTCTGATTAAAGACTGTTATCCAAAATATACAAAGAACTCATAAAACTCAACACTAAAAAAATAAACTAACCCAACTAAAAATTTAGTCAAAAAGCTGGACAGATATCTCACCAAGTAAGATACAGATATATAAGAAATAAGCATATGAAAGGATACTCCCTATCATATGCCATCCAGAAAACATAAATTAAAACAAAATGGGTTGCCATATACACCCATTAGAATAGCCAAAATCTGAAGGACTGCAAATACCGAATTCTGGCAAGGATGAGGAGCAACAGGGGTTATCACTCATTGCTGGTAGGAATGCAAACCAGCCAAGCCACTTGGGAAGACAGTTTGGCAGTTTCTTAGAAAACTAACATACTTTTACCATATGATCCAACAATCATGTTCCCTGGTATTTAAACCAAGGAGTTGAAAACTTATGTCCCCACAAGGACCTGTACATAGCTATTTATAGCAGCTCTTTGCATAACTGCCAAAACTTGGAAGCTACCAAGATGCCCTTCAGTAGGGTATGGATACTACAGTACGGAGTATTGTTTGGGACTAAATCGAAAAGAGCGAAAAGAGCGATCGAGCCACGAAAAGACAAAAAAGAACCTCAAATGCGCATTGCTAAGTGAAAAAAGCCAATCTGAAGAGCCTATATTGTATGATTCCAGCCACGACATTCTGGAAAAAGCTAAACTATAGGGACAGTAAAAAGACCAGTGGTTGCCAGAAACTGAGACGATGGGGGTAGGACAAACAGATGGAACACAGGATTTTTAAGGCAGTTAAACTACTCTGTATGAATGATAATGATGGATGCCATTATACATTTGTTCAAATGTGTACAAAATTCTACAGAATGCACAAAAGCAGTAGTGAAACTTAAGGTAAACCACGGATTTGGGGTGATCATGATGTCATGTGTCAATGTGGATTCATCAGTGGTAACAAACATACCACTCTGGTAGGGGATATGGACAGTGGAAGAGAACGTGCATATGTCAGGGCAGGGACTAAATAGGGAATCACAGTGCCTGCCTTTCCATTCTTTTGTGAACTACAAACTTCTCTCTCTTAAAAAAAAAGGGGGGGGGTAACCAAAAAAAAAAAAAAAATCACCCTGAGTAATGGTTTTCTTCCAGAATATTCAAATAGTATTCCTTGGAACTCTTTTTCTTTTAGACTTCAATAGAAGTAAACTGAGTCCAAGTTAAGTGCATTTAAGAAACAAGTCAAATAGAAATAATATAGGCTTAAAATCTTTACCATATTCATTGGAGAAGTGAATCTCCTAGAAGGATCCAGTATTTCCTAAATTATTTTTTTAATTTAAATTCAATTAATTAACATATAATGTATTATTTGTTTCGGGGGAGCAGGTCTGTGATTCATCAGTCTTATATAATACCTAGGGCTCCCGGCACAACGCACACCCTTCCCAATGTCCATCACCCAGCCATTCCATCTCTCCACCCCCAGCAACCCTCATTTTATGAAGAAGACGTTTCTCTCACAGTACTTTTCAGGACTCTGTTCCATAAACGTACTTTGAAAAATCTTGGATTATATACAAAGGGTCTAAAATGGGAGCTATCGATGGGTTAAATTCTGAAACAAAGCTGCCAGGTCACATCTATGCTCTGTTCCTTAAAACAGGTATCTGGCACTTTCATACACTGCTAGGAGGGGTTTAAGTTGGTATAGGCACTTTGAAGAAACTTACTGGCACTAATTCCTAAGGTTGAACTTACACATTACTGTATAGCCAACTCCTGGATATATAAGTGCAATTGTCATGAAAAACTACACGTAAGAGGACCCATAGCAGCAGGATTCACAGTGAGTCCACACTGAAAACAACACAGGTTGTTAATGGCAGAAGGGATAAATCAATGATAGTATCTTCACACAATAGGTGTGATGTCAGAAAAATGTTCCCTTCCCAAAAGTCCACATCCTAATCCCTGGAACCTGTGACTACTACCTTCCATGGCAAAAGGATGTTGCAGGGGTGATTAAATTAAGGATACTGAGATGGGGAGAAGATCTAAGTGGGCCCTAATTATATACAAAGGGTCTAAAATGGGAGCTATCGATGGGTTAAATTCTGAAACAAAGCTGCCAGGTCACATCTTGTAATTGTAATCACACTTGTTCTTCTAAGAGAGAGGCAGAGGGAAACTGGAGGACAGAAAAGCTAAAGAGGAAGCCAATACTCAAGTGACATGCTTTGACAGTGGAGAAAGTAGTCTCAGGCCAAGGAATCCAGGTGGCCCTGAGAAGCAGGAGAAGATAAGGGAACAGATTCTCCCCTCAGAGCCTATAAAATGGAGCTCCACCAGCACGGTGACTTTAGCCCAAACTGCAAACTTCTGACCCGCAAAACTGTAACAAGAGTAAAGTTGGGTGGTTTTAAACTGCTTTGTGATACTTAGTTACAACAGGAACAGGAAATTGATGCAACGGGATACTATACAGAAAAGGGAAAGAATACACAACTGTTACACATAACAACAGGAAGGGCTCTCACAGATATCCCATTTGGAAAATGAAACAAGACCTAACGGGGCATAGTTTAAGATGGTATTTCTTTTTTCTTTTTTTTTTTTTTTAAGATTTTATTTATTTATTTGACAGAGGGAAATTACAAGTACACTGAGAGGCAGACAGAGAGAGAGAGAAGGAAGCAGGCTCCCCGCTGAGCAGAGAGCCCGATGCGGGACTCGATCCCAGGATCCTGAGATCATGACCTAAGCCGAAGGCAGCGGCTTAACCCACTGAGCTACCCAGGTGCCCTAAGATGGTATTTCTATTGAGTTCAGAAACAGGTCAAACTCATGCATAGGGTTAGAGGTCAGAACAGCAGTTTTTTCTGTGAAGTGGCAGGGACTTGTAAGGATGCCCGGGAGCATCTAGAAGTGGGATCTCTTTCTTAAGACAGGTTGTGGTTACATGGGTATAATGCATTCTGAGAAAATTCACCAAATTATACACATATAAGGTGTATACTTTTCTATCCAAATATTAGACATCAACAGAGGGCTTTTTGAGGTTATTTTAAAATTGTATTGTTTTTTTCTTTTTATCATTAGATCCAAATGACTCATAAAATAAATCCCTCTAGGGGAGGCCCCAGTAGGGAGCAATCCAGAGCTTGGCCATTCTCACTCTGTGAGGGTAAAAAACAAAGATAAGGAGGTAACTGACTATACCCACTCAGTCGATAAGGAAACTGGAAGAGTTAGGTCTTGGACAAACAAAAATAAATCAATAATTCTAACAAAAGATTATGTTTATGCAAATAAGAGTCTAGAGTGACAATTCCTGTTTTCCAACAATTCCATCTAATATTTTATACTAACAAAGTTAGATTAAGAATTTAGTAAAGAAGCTCCAGTGTATCCACTGGGCTAGGGAAGACGGGCATGTGTCTGTAGTCTCACATCCAGGGAAAAAAGATGGAGAAAGACAACAATCGGTGAGAAAAGGCCTGCCCAGCTAACAAGGTCGAGATGCCACCACAGGGTCCTTCTCTCTTGTACTCTAATCAAGTGAAAGAATAATAAAAGTATTAATACTTTGACCTTACATGATACATATTAGAAAACATAACCAACACCATATATATCATGATAGAGTTTAGAAGAAACCTATACTATTTCTCTAATATATATTATATACACACACCCCAACCATTGCGTCCTCTGGGATATCAGATCAGAATGAATCTCAATGCAAAGTCACAAAGTTTCTAGGACAAAGTGAATAAATCCAGTAGAGACAGGGAAGAAGTTAAACTTGAAATACTACAAGGAGGACCAAAGCAGAGATGAGTCACACCAGTTCCAGAGAGGGCAGGCAAGTCCTGACTTTAACAAGGTACAGAGGGAAGCAATAGACACTAGACCCTTTTCTTCCTTTATATTATTGGAGCCAAGGGTATGAAGGTATCTGGTGACTGACTGGAAAAGCTAAGAGTCGGCCCTACAGTTCCAACAGTTTGCAGTCTACATGCCTGTATAGTACCAAAGCATTTGGCAGAATGCTTCATTTTCTCAGGCTTAAGACCGCCTTACTATAACACCTACATGTACCAGAAGAGGCTCAGAAATGTTGAGAATCACAAAGTTAGTATGTCACCAAGTGGAGATTCCAATACCCTGGTGATTCTCTTTACCCCACATGTGGTCACTGGTGAATCCGTTTCACCATTAACACAGTGATACTGGAGTAGGCTTAATACTGTACTCCAATCCAAAATTCAGATGTAGAATGAACACTGTACACCTCAATCCCACTGAACCCTTAATTTCATTACATTTTCACTGAAATCATATAATTGCATAAAGAATGAGTTTTATAGTAAACTCAATAGGAAATGGAGAGATCAATAGCCAGAATGTCAATATGGCTTTGAAAATGCATTTTGATGCCTCACTGTCCCTGAAGGTGATATGGTGAAACTCAAAATGCACATTCTCTGATACCTGAAGGCAGAACAATGAAGGATTTTGAAGCTTTGGGAAATTGAGAATCTAGAAAAAACCTGAAAGAAAGCAAAATGTCAACAACTAAATCTGGGTGGTGTCTGTGATATTCTTGGTGCCTTTCTGAAACTGTGGAAAGTGTCGATTTTAACAGAAGGAAAAATTAAAGAATTTCACAGAAAATTTCTATGAAACAGCCACCTGTAAAAAAAGTTTTGGGTGCTTTTAGGAAAAAAAAAAAAACCAGTAACAGACATTAAAGAAGTCTAGCTTTGAAAAACAAAGTCCTAACAGAGAAAATTATATGCTTTCTACTGGTGCAGCCCCATAATTATCTTTCAATGTAAATTCTTATTAATACCTATCCCATTTTCACATTATTTTAAAACTTCAGCATTTTTAAATGTGTTTTTCCCCAGAAATTTCTGTTTTCTCAAATACATGCTACCATCCCAGGAAATAAATTCATTCCTAGTCAGAGAAAATGCATGAAAACTGAAACTCAATTCCTTTGGATGTTATCATTACTGTTTTAAATGATTAATGGCTAACAAATGGGTTTACAACAGATAAACCCATCTAAGACCTGAATAACAGGCAAAACTGCAGCTCACTGTAACTAGGGGGAAATGACTGTTTACCCCTTATAAACAGAAGGCCAAGTTTAGGCAATGCAGAAAGCCAACCACAAACTCAGTCCTAATAAGGCGCTCAGAACAGCATACACTGGCTACCACATACCAGACACTACTGTCCTTTTTATGGAAAAGGCAACCAAAGTCCAGAGTTCAAGCAGCTAACTGAAGTAATTTACATATGATGAGTTCCAACAAAAGATACTTTGTGTAATTATGCAATCCCGCCTTCACCAATAAAATTCAACATCACCAAGAGCTCCCTGAGACTCTGAGAGTCCCATTCACAGTGACATGCCATCTTTTAGCCACCCAGACAGTCATACCCATGCCGCTTCATGAATCAAGAAAATGCAGGACAGGGTGCCTGCCTGGGTAGCTCAGTCAGGTAAGCATCTGCCTTCAGCTCAGGTCATCATCCCAGAGTCCTGGGATGGAGCCCATGTTCAGGCTCCCTGCTCGGTAGGGAGTCTGCTTCTCCCTCTCCCTCTCTCCCCTACTCGTTTGCACACGTGCTCTCTCTCTCACTCTCTCTCTCTCTCCCAAATAAATAAATATATTTTTTTAAAAGAAAGAAAAGGAAAACAAAGAAAATGCAGGGGAACCTGGCTGGCTCAGTCAGGAGAACATGAAACTTCTGATCTTGGGGTTGTAAGTTCAAGCCTGACCCTGGGTATAGAGATTTCTTTTTTTAAGATTTTATTTTTAAGAAAAAAAAAAAAATGCAGTTCAGAGTTCAGTGTGACCCAAGTCAGCAGTTAAGCCAAGACATTAATCTCATTTTTCATCTCCAAGTCTTACACTCTTTTCCACAAATCATAAAAGCAAACATGCTAGCTACAGGGGCCACGGGGTATAATAAAACTAGGACAAGTTGTACACAGCTGGGTTTGACTCTTACTTGGTAGTTTTGTGAACTTAGAAAAGTTATTTCTTTGATTTCCAGTCTTCTTGTATTAAACACATCTATAGGCACCATCCCTCTCCCTGTAAAGACCACAGTAGATGTGTGAAAGATCTAGTACTCATGGATATTCAAATGGTAGTCGTTATTATTACCCATGACAACACAGGCTCTCGCCTTGTCATAACTATTTCATTAAGCAGTATTAAATGCATGCTGGCCCAAGAAATCAATCCTTTGAAGTCCATACAAAGAGTTCAAATACTTCACAGTAAAGAGATTGAAAGGCACTGCTCTTTACCACAGCATATGCCCTTCGTGGTTATCACTTCAGGGTCTAAACATTTTTTCCAGTTATGGGATGAATTCTATCTCCTCCATCAATTTCGTATGTTGAAATTCTAGTCCCAGTACCTCAGACTGTGACTGTATTTGGAGACATGGTCTTCAATGAGGCAATTAAAATGAAATCAAGTCACTGGAGCAAGGTCTAACCCAATCTAAGGAGACTAAGACACAAGCATAAAGAACAAACCACCACATGAAGACACAGGAAGAAGATGGTCACCTACAACCCAAAGAGAAAGACCCTCAGAATAAAATCAACCCTGCCAACACCTTGATCTTGGACTTCCAGCCTCCAGAACTGTGAGGAAACAAATGTCTCTTGTCAGCGCCACCAAGACCCTGATATTTTGTTGTGACTGCCCCAGAAGACTAATACACCCATCGAGTGCCATCCTCCCCAACTGCAGCCCAACCCAGGTACAAAGGACACACAGCTGTGACCATCACTACCACACAAGGTGCCTGAAAACTGACACAAATGAGCGCTAAGGAAGAACCTGTTGTATGCTAGTCCATCCGGCAATTCCAGTCCACAAAAGGATCAACCTTTTCTATCAATTTCAACAATAGTGGCTATTTCACAGGACTCCATGAGAAGGAACTGGAATTCAGGAGTAGAAGAGTTCTGGCCCTCTACTGGGCTCTCTTCAGTTGGAAGCCTCCCTACAGGAAAACACGGTTGGGCCCAGAAAATGGAGCCTTACTGCTTCACGTCCAGGAGCACCACAAATCTTTCAGAGTTAGGGCAAGTTTTTGGTTTTGTTTTTGTTTTTTTTAAGATCTTATTTAGTTATTTGAGAGAGAGAGAGAGAGAGAGAGAGAGAAAGAACATGCATGAGTGGGTGAGGGGGGTACAGAGGAAGAAGTAACTTCCCTGCTGAGCAGGGAGCCTGAAGTGTGGGTCAATCCCAGGATCCTGAGATCACGACCTAAGCCAAAGGCAGATGCTTAACCAACTGAGCCACCCAGAGCAGGTATACTTTCAAGTAAAAGTTACAGTAGCTTAGAAAGTGCTATCTTGACATTTACAATATCATGAATGGACCTACAGGGTATTACGCGAAGTGAAGTAAGTCAGACTGAGTAAGACCCAAACCGTATGATTTCACTTACATGTGGGATCTAAGAAACAAAACAAAGAACAAGCAAAACAGGAACAGACTCCTAGATACAGGGAACAAACTAGCGGTTGTCAGAGGGGTGGGGGTTGGGGGTAGAGAAGGGAGAAGAGGTGAAGAGAATGAAGAGATATGGTATTCCAGTTATAAAATAAGACATGGGGATGTAATGTACAGCATAGGGAATAGAGTCAATAATACTGTAACAGCTTTGTATGGTGACAGATGGCTACCAGACTTATTGTGGTAATTACCTCATAATGTATATAAATACCGAAGCACTACGTTGTAGACCTGAAATGAATACAATACTTCATCAATTCTTCAATAAAAAGTTTTTAAAGTAAAACAAAAAAATTACAGTTTCCAAAGACTAGCACTGCATTTGTAGCTTCCTGACTTACATCAGATTATGAAGAAATTGTATTATTATCACTATTATTTTTAGACGTTCAGATAAGGCCTAAGAGTAAAGTTTCTTCTGCTCAAAGCATTTTCTCAACACAGAAATTCAGCTATGGCTATTTATAAATCTCAGTTAAACTCTGCTGGATTGTCCCCAGAGAGCTAAATCCCCTTTTTATACAATGGCAATTATTCAAAATGCCTGTCTGAAGAAAGAAATGGACTAACTGAAGATGAAGAACATTTATGAAACACTGGCTTGAGGGCTTCATCTCATCATGTGAAACAACAAAGAGTTAGTATTTCTCTGTTCCACCATTAGAACATGCATTTTCCTAGAAAATTCTACATTTTGACAGAGTAGCATTCAGGAAAAAGAAGTTAATAGACAACAATCATGACAATTAACATTCCTTAAAAAAAATATACAGAATGGGGGCACCTGGGTGGCTCAGTGGGTTAAGGCTTTGCCTTCGGCTTAGGTCATGATCTCAGGGTCCTAGAATCAAGTCCCACATCAAGCTCTCTGCTCAGCAGGGAGCCTGCTCCCCCTACCCCCCGTCTCGCCTGCCTCTCTGCCTACTTGTGATCTCTCTCTCTCTCTCTCTGTCAAATGAATAAAATCTTAAAAAAAAAGAGGGGCACCTGGGTAGCTCAGTGGGTTAAGCCTTTGCCTTCAGCTCAGGTCATGAACCCAGGACCCTGGGATTGAGCCCCACATCAAGCTCTCTGCTCAGCAGGGAGCCTGCTTTCCCTCTCCCTCTCTGCCTGCCTCTCTGCCTACTTGTGATCTCTGTTGAATAAATTTTAAAAATCTTAAAAAAAAAAAATATACAGAATGACCTGTTTTATTAATAATTGTTAATTATTAATAATTTATTATGCTACTTCTTTTTACAATAAATTTAAATTTCAAATTACAAATTGTCCCCCCCCTTTCACCAGGTATTATGAATAAGGGGTGTGTTTGGGCTTGGCTCTGCCCTCCAACTCATCTTGGCATACTTACTGAGTCCTCTCTGCCCCAAGCATGGGATTACAGTCATCACCACAGGTGTGAATTACATCGTGAAGGTCTCTCCGCTACCCTAAAGTCCCTTGTACTGTTAAAGATAAATAAAAATTCTGGGAACAGTAGAGCACTATTTCACAGAGAAGTCCCTGGACCAACTCAACTGGCATCACAGGGGGCTAACTATTAACAATGCAGATTCCTAGGCTGCAGCGAGAGCTCCTAATCTCAGGACAATGTCCAGATCATCTTCGTTATTAATCAACTTCCCAACTGATTTTTTTTTAATAAAGATTTTATTTATTTGACAGAGAAAGACACAGCGAGAGGGGGAACACAAATAGAGGGAGTGGGAGAAGGATTAGCAGGAGAGCAGAGAGTCCGATGCAGGACTCAATCCCAGAACCCTGGGATCATGACCTGAGCTAAAGGCAGATGCTTAACGACTGAGCCACCCAGGCACCCCTGATTCTTATACTGAGTACAGTTTAAGACCCAAAGCAATGTACAGTACATGCTACTGGCATGAGGCTTTAGCCTCTGGTACGACCATTTATAACTTGTATGACCATGGGGAAGTTACCTGCCCACTATATTCTAGGGACAACAGTACCTGCCCCTGAGAGGTGCCAGAAGAGGACATAAAATCATCTGTACAAAGCCTTCAACATGCTGCCTAACCCACAGCACATACTGAAAAATGTGGGTTGTTAAAATTACAATATACAAAAGGACTTTGAATTTATTGATTAATTTTGGTTGAGTCACTGATTAACACATTAAAACAAAGTGAATATTCTAAGGGAACCATGGAAACATGTCTTCTGATTATAAGTCACAAGGTTCTGAGTGCTCAGATTTTAAATAATGTTTAATGGTAAATGCCAGGCATATGGTTCTAAGAACACATGCTGAAAGCGGAATTCTGTAGTCAACAAGGTTTTCATTTCACAGCATCTTAAATGGAGGTGTCAGAACAGACTCAGGGGAACCTGAAACCATTCCTGTGAAACATTATTTGACTTTGCTATCCAAAATCACACCATAGCATTCGCCTGTATAATTACATATTTGGCTCAGATTTTGTTTTTATCATTTATATCTTTTGTTTTCATCTTAAAAAAAATTCCTATGTACTAGTAGAGCAGAGATTAGAAACACACCTGGGACTTTTGTAGAACTAAAGCAGCACATGTATTTAATTATGGTGAGGTTTCTGTCATTATCATTCTAAACATGTTCACGCTATACCCATTAAAAACAGAAAAAAAGGAAGCTATGGGGAAATGCAGACAGCACACAGTAAGTTTAATCTTTAGATGATCTCAAATGAATCTGTGCAAGCAGAATTCCAAATTACTGCACGTAAATAAAAAACGTGAAATCTGCCCCTCCAATATCCGCTCTCCAGAAACAGTTTTTGGAACATTTTGGAAGGGAGTCCCATCCAGGACCTAGGTCCCCAGAGGACCAATAATGTCTATGCTGTATAGTTTGTGCGGCTTGGGGGACACAAAATACTCACAGCTTGATCCCAGCTTAGGAAAACCAGAAAAACCCTCATGCTAGTTGAGTGATCCATCTTCTAAAGGACCTGGTACTGTAAAATATATGAAACTTCTGTCTACTTCAAGGACAATAAGCTCCAAATTCTTATGCACAGGAAGACACAAAAGATATGTAAGAATAAAGCAGAGGAGCAGGAACAGTGGTGATCTGTGGCAGGGATTTCATAAGAGGGTAAGTAGAGAAGGGAGCATCAGGGAGGAGGGGGAAGGCTGGAACAGGAGCTGCAGGGAATACAAAGTCTAGCCTATAGCTCAGAACCTATCACTTAACAGTTATTTCTTAAATATCCTGACTAAGTCTTTGCATACCTTACCTCGTGTAGTCTTTGTAGTTGTTACAGTTCCCATTTCCTAACTAAGGCTGAACTAAGCCTGAGCACTTGGCACTTAGTAAGTACTCTGTACTACAGCTATTTTTCTGATCAACAAATGAATCAGCCCAACTGAGTGTACTTTTAGAAGAATGACTCTGACATTCAAAACAGACACGGCAAGAGTGCCTAGGTACCTCAATCGGTTAAGTGTCTGCCTTTGTCTCAGGTCATGATGCCAGAGACCAGGGATTGAGCCCCACACTGGGCTCCCTGCTCAGTGGGGACCCTGCTTCTCCCTCTGACCCTTCCCTCTCTTGTGTAATCTGTCTCAAGTAAACAAAATCTTAAAAAAAAAAAAAAAAAAAAAATATATATATATATATATATATATATATATATAGACATGACATAATAAAGACATATAAATGGTTACAAGAAAAAAAAAAATCAGGTACACAAATCTGTATCTTAATTATCAACTCTGGATGACACTAGCCCAGGAAGAAAATTATAAAAGTAAGGTATATTTTGAACCATATGTGAATTAATCTTTAAAAAGTTTTTAACTTGAGGAGCATCTGGGCAGCTCAGTCATTTAAGCAGCCAGCTCTTGATTTCGGCTTAGGTCCTGATCTCAGGGTCCTGGGATTGAACCCCATATCAGGCTCCATGCTCAGAAGGGTATCTGCCTAAGATTCTCTCTCCCCACTCCAACCAATAAATAAATCTTTAAAAAAATTTTTTTAACTTGAAAAGTTAATGTTTTTGGTAAAGCTGAATCCTCAGAGAAGTAAGTGAAAACTAGTATTTTCAAGGCATTTTCATATCTATAATTTTTTTTTTTTTTAAACAACAACCTATTAGGTAGCTATGCCCACCACGGCCATCTGGTAAGATTAAGAAAAGTTAAGCAAATGAAAAAGTAAGTTAAGCAATTGGCTCAAGACTGTGAAATTCCAGCATTAGGACTTGACCTATTCCCTCCATTTCAAATCTATTTCTTATTCCATCACTTACGTTGGTTTTACTGAAGATCAAGTTCTTTAAAAAAAGGTAAAAGTTTTCTTTAAAATGAAGCCCTAACTAAAGAAACATCTAAATTCAAATATTGGTAGCTTTAAGCCCTTAAGAAACTCAAGATGAGAAAATCAAGGTCTAATGGACTATAGGAAACTAGACAAGTAAATGCACATTTCCTTGCCTTGGTGTGAGATCCAGACCAGCATGAAAATCAGTGAGGGAAACAGAAACCTAGTTCTGAGAGGTTCTGTGAACAGAGACACAGGGATGCATCTTGCTAATTAAAAAATGGAAGAGAAGCAAAACAACACAAAAGAAAACACAACCAGGTGCTACAAGACATGCAACATGCGTGCCACCAACTCAGAATGTACTTGAGATACATTTGTAGCAAAGCAAGCTGTGTAACGTATCTCCAGTGCCATCCGCATCCAACCTACGCAGTAATAGCCAAGTCTGAGTCAGCTACTACCATTCAAACTTCATCACCATCTGCTCAAATGTTAAAATACTCAGTAGCAGTGACTTCAGTAATACTCATCATTAGCAATGATAATCAATACCTCAATAATTATATTGGGCACCTGGGTGGCTCAGTCGTTAAGCCTCCGCCTTTGGTGGGGATCATGATCCCAGGGTCCTAACATCAGGCTCCCTGCTCAGCGAGAAGCCTTCTTCTCCCTCTCCCATTCCCCCTGCTTGTGTTCCCTCTCTTGCTGTGTCTCTGTCAGATAAATAAATAAAATCTTTAAAAAAAAAAAAAGGTATGTTTACAGAGACAAAAACAAAACAAAAACCCACACACATTAAGTAATTCACTTTAGGGAGAAAAAAAAAGTATCTCAACATGTTATCCAGAAATCCTAATGCAGCGATGACATATATCTACATTACAGCCCCATTTCATTCAGGCAAAGCACGTGTTGGGAGTCTTACTTCCCATCATAACAGATGAACATTCAGATGCAGAAGGCTACAGGGAGAAGGCATTTCCACGCAGGACAATCTTTAGGAAAAATCAACTAGAAAGGCACACTTCTCAATGGTCTAAATTGCTAAATCGTCTAAACGAGAATTGCACTGAGAAGTTTAAAAAGAAAAATAAAGTAATAAATACGTTAACTACTTTTTTTAAGATTTTATTTATTTATTTGACAGAGAGATCACAAGTAGGCAGAGCAGCAGGCAGAGAGAGAGGAGGAAGCAGGCTCCCCGCCAAGCAGAGCCCGATGCGGGGATCGATCCCAGGACCCCGAGACCATAACCCGAGCCCAAGGCAGAGGCCCCACCCACTGAGCCACCAGGCGCCCCCTATGTTAACTATTAATAAAGCCTTCCAATAAGCAATTTCTTTCTACTTCAATGTGACCTTTCGGTTGATAAAATTCCAATAGGCTGCCCAAATTTGACGAGTTATAACAACATTAACACAAAAGTCAAAGAACTTGCACATAGCAAACCAAAATCTAAGGCTTAGGGTATTTCACCAAGATTAGAAAGTATCAACTAGAAAAAAAGAGAACAACAATTTGCAGGGGTTGCAATGGTGAGAGAGGAACTACCAGAATTTTCCATCATGAAACAGCAGACAAATTTCTATAAACCATCTTGGTGCTAACAAATGCAAAGGTAATAAAATCTGCTTTTTAAACTACAATTTGTTATTCTCTCTGCTGCCACTAGAGCAAACACAAAATTACCTGCTTCCATTTAGCCCTAACACTTAATGCTACAAGGGAGGGAAAGAGGAAGTGGCTGTAGGGACACAGCTGTAGAGGCAGAAAGACCCCAGACTAGAGGTGTCTGCCACCACGCAGCACAGATCAGAAACAGCACAAACTCAGGTGGATGGTGTGAAGAACACAGGGGAAAGAAGAGTAAGTAATTCACTGCTTGGGGGGCTGAGCATACATGGTGGTTCCATTTATGAGATGGGGGAACCTGGAACCTAGAACCCTGTCTTGTGCTTATGAAAATGACCTTCAGATATCCAAGTGGAGATGGGAGATGCCAGAAAGACCACTGGACCAAAAATCTGGAACTCGTGAGAGACATGAGGGCAGGAGACACCACCTGATGGCTGTGTTTATAGTCAACGGACTAGGAAGTCACTTTTGAAAAAAGGTCTAGACAGAGAAAAGAGCCAGGGACAACGTTCCGAACCACACTCACCCTTGGAGATCAAGCAGAGGAGAAGGTTCCTCTAAAATCATCAGGAGGAGAGCAGCCAGTGAAGGAGAAGAAAACCAGGAGCGTGTAAGGTTGCGGGAGACAGAAGATGAAGTGTGGGTGTGTGAGGGCGGACAAAGCAGCACAGAAGGTGAGAGAACAAAGGAGGAGAGGCGTCAGGACACTACCACCCAGGGAATGGGAACGAAATGGTACAGCAGAGCTACAGTGAGCCAGGGAGCCCAGTTTCATTGATGGTCTGCAGAATATCCAACTACATGCTCCACGCTTGCACTTTACATCGTCAGGGCTATGTTAATGACTGTCCACTGGCAGAGGGAGAGCAAAAAGGCATCTGCTGGAGTTCAGGCCACATACTAGATACTGGACTGGGAGGGAAGGCCAGACCGTGAGAGGGATGACAGACTGTGAAACAAAGGCAAAGCCCGAGGTTTAGAGGTTTCCAAGGAGAAATGGCAGAGTACGTAAGTGGAAGGGAAGGAAGTGGTGGTCAAATAAAGGAAAACTTTGAGCAAATTCTGGAGGTGTCAGATGGCCAACAGACACATGAAAAAGTGCTCCATATCACTCGGCATCAGGGAAATACAAATCAAAACCACAATGCGATATCACCTCACACCAGTCAGAATGGCTAAAATCAACAAGTCAGGAAATGACAGATGCTGGCGAGGATGCGGAGAAAGGGGAACCCTCCTACACTGTTGGTGGGAATGCAAGCTGGTGCAGCCACTCTGGAAAACAGCATGGAGGTTCCTCAAAATGTTGAAAATAGAACTGCCCTATGACCCAGCAATTGCACTATTGGGTATTTACCCTAAAGATACAAACGTAGTGATCCAAAGGGGCACATGCACCCGAATGTTTATAGCAGCAATGTCCACAATAGCCAAACCATGGAAAGAACCTAGATGTCCATCAACAGATGAATGGATCAAGAAGATGTGGTATATATACACAATGGAATACTATGTAGCCATCAAATGAAATGAAATCTTGCCATTTGTGACAACATGGATGGAACTAGAGCGTATCATGCTTAGCGAAATAAGTCAAGCAGAGAAAGACAACTATCATATGATCTCCCTGATATGAGGAAGTGGTGATGCAACATGGGGGCTTAAGTGGGTAGGAGAAGAATAAATGAAAGAAGATGGGATTGGGAGGGAGACAAACCATAAGTGACTCTTAATCTCACAAAACAAACTGAGGGTTGCTGGGGGGAGGGGGTTTGGGAGAAGGGGGTGGGATTATGGACATTGGGGAGGGTATGTGCTTAGGTGAGTGCTGTGAAGTGTGTAAACCTGGTGATTCACAGACCTGTACCCCTGGGGATAAAAATATATGTTTATAAAAAATAAAAAATTAATTAAAAAAAAAATTCTGGAGGTGTGTAAAGTTATTGGTGTGGACTGGGCCTGGGACAGCAGTTCTTCAACATGTTGGTCTCAATCACTTAGCTAAGTGACCTCAATAAAAATCCCACCATGAGTGTGGTGAAGTAAAAAATGCTCAATTCTTGGGGCGCCTGGGTGGCTCAGTGGTTAAGCCGCTGCCTTCGGCTCAGGTCATGATCTCAGGGTCCTGGGATCGAGTCCCGCATCAGGCTCTCTGCTCAGCAGGGAGCCTGCTTCCCCCCCCCCTCTCTCTCTGCCTGCCTCTCTGCCTACTTGTCATTTCTCTCTGTCAAATAAATAAATAAAATCTTTTTTTAAAAAAATGCTCAATTCTTATTTACCACTCTAAACTGAAACCAATGTCAATTCAAGATGTCCCAAAGACCTCATAAAGCTGGATGAAGAGTAACCATTCTACATAGAAGGTTTCATCAGCACAATCACCAGTGGACCCACTGACACATCCACAACAGATTTAAGGTTATTAAAGTAAAATCAACTCCATCAAAAGCTCTATGGCCTGCCTTGTCTTCAAAGTCACCGTCTCAAAACAGGGCTGGATAAGAAACTCTTTAACTGTATTTTCTTCTTCACAACTCAAACAAGTATATGAAGAAGGCCCATAAAGGGTCCACAGCTGGAATGAAGTAATCATACACAGGGCCAGAGAGGGGAGCAATGAGGTATCTTTCAGAACATTTTAGTAATAGGAGAAAAGGGAGTTTGAAAATTAATAGCTAATGGCATGTGACATTTTAGCTCAAGGGAGGGAAGCAATAACCAGAAGAAAACCACAGCAAGTACTTCTGACTTGCTGTGGTTTTCTAAACAAATTTCTACGGCTTCTCAATAAAAGTTATGTGGTGTCTGAAATACGAGAAACATAAAAATTAATCTCATTCCCAGATATTCAACCCCAGTAAGAGCACTGAACACATTATACTGACAAAATATCCCAAAGGTATTCAAATGTTTCTTTATTCCTTATCTAATCCTCAAATGAGTGATCCTGGGAAGCAGACAAGACTGGATTCACGGGTCTCAGTTCACAAATGAAGAAAGTGAGGCATTACAAGCTACATGACTCATCTAAGGTCACATGCCCAGTTAGAGGAGGAAGAGGAATAATGTTTCCCTAAATCAGAGCTTTTCCATCACCCCGCGCAGATTAATTATTACTTATAATGATTAATGCAACCACAAGGATTCTGAGTGCCCTAGAAAGTTTCCACATCACATTTCCATATCACATTTTGACAATATACCTAAAATTTTCCAGAAGAGGGGGTCAATTCCCGGTGTACCCGAATCATGTGAAAAAAACAACCCAAAAGAGCTACGTTCCTACACAGTTAGATCTAGAGAATGTAATTTGAGATCCTGTTACCCCTTTGTAATACTTATGCTTACCATGTGGATAGCACTGTTCAGTATACTACACTAGCAGACACTGTACCTTTTAATGATTGTTAGGATAAAAAGTAAACTATTTAATTAGAAACATAGAGGTAAGGTTACATAGTCACTGGAGATGTTATTCATCAACTTCAGGGACAAGCACCTTGAAGGTCACTACCATGGGTGGACAAGGGCAGCTTAGAATTCCCAACAAGTTTGAAGCTGCTGCATTTTTAAGATCAAGGTGGGTCAAACCAACAGACAGGTGCTGAGCTGAAGTTCTGCCAGCAAAAAGAAAAGGTAGGTTTTGCAAGGAAAGAAAAAGAAGAGACAGAGAAGCCTCTGAGAATGGAAAAGCTCAATGAGAAAGAATAAGAAATCTCAGTCAAGAGAATTGACAAAAGTAGACAAGGCAAGGGCACCTGGGTAGCTCCATCAGTTAAGTGTCTGACTCTAAATCTCAGCATTGGGAGTTTAAGCCCTGTGTTGGGTTCCATGCTGGGTGTGGAGCCTACATAAAGGAAGGAAGGAAGGAAGGAAGGAAGGAAAAGAAAAGAAAAGAAAAGAGAGAGAGAAAGAGAGAGAGATTAAGAAAAGAAAAGAGAAGAAAAAAGAAGAGAGTAGACTGAGGCAGAGCCATCCCCATGGAGCTCAGGAAACCCAAGTGCTTCAAGGAGACCGACCTTCCTCTCTGGGAATAAACAATCCTGACTAGGGTACAGACCGAATCTGGCACTGATCTCCCTCTAACAGCTCAGAAGATTATTTCAGCAGAGACCTAAAATAAAATGCTGAAGCAACATGAGATCAGATAGCCTGAAGAAAAGAATACTAAGTAACAATTAATGGTCTTCACGAATATGAAGCATTTTTACGAAGATCAAAGTCACCAACTGTCTTCATCTTCACTAAAGCTTAAATTGCAAAAAAGGAAACTGCTTAAGCAGAGCAGTTACTGGCTCTTAAGACACTGTTACTAAGAGATTCTCAGATCCGCCTTTCAATTTTTTTTTCCCCCAGTGATAGGATAAACGTTGAAATGCCTGAAAAGCCTGGGAGTTCTTTTGTGGTTTACTCTGATGAGGAAAGGTTAGGGACATTAATTTAAATGTAGACCTTTTGAGCCAAATTTTGCAAAATGTTCCTCTTCGGTTAACTCCATCCCTACTTCCCACACACAGGAATGACTGCCATGGGCAGGTCTTTACTGGATCTGCACCACTAGCTGGGGTGGCCAGTCATGGTCCAAGAAACATTGTTTCCCACCTCTCCCATCCCCTAGTAAGAGCCCAGAATGTCACCCTAGTCCTCAGACGGGGAAATCACTGCCCGGAATGGGAATTGTTTTTCCATCAGGTGGTCTATTACAGTACAGCCATCTGCTTTTCTCTCTGTCTCATTCCAGAAGCACTAGGAAAGATTCTGCCATACTTGCCAACCATTGAAGAGAGAATGTGGCAAGACTGGTAGTTTTCTTGTCTGAGGGAAAAGAATAAAGACCCAAACTTGCTCTGAAACCATGAACAGAACTGGCTCCAGAGAGTGCTTCAGGAAGTGTGATGGCCAAAACATTCCTAAGGTTTCATCACATCTATATGAGTAAGTGTGTCAAAGCTGCAGGCACCCTTACCAAAGAGCCCAGTGTCGCTGCTAATGTAGAGCAGTCTGGAAAAATAGGTCATCACCTTTGGTCTACCTGGCAGAGATGTGCTCCAAGGCAAAGACACCTGGACCTTGTGGGAACTGTGCTTAAAAACAAATATGGAGGGAGCATGACCTTAGGAGGATTCTGAGTCACACTGCATTAATCTCCAAAGCAAGCCAAAGGTTTACCCAAAAGAGGAAAATTTTGACAATTCTCATGGACCTAAGACTTGGCTATAAAGAGAGTTAGACAGCTTATGCAATAGGCTCACAATGTAATGTTCTGTGCTATACATACACCCCTGGAGAACGGCCACATCACCCTCAAATAGGACGGAAAATATCAACTGAATTGATGATCAATGTCTTTTTTAAAGTCAAGATTATCCTTTAAAAAAAAAAAAACAGCTCCTAGAAAACAAGGAAGTTATGAAACCAAACAACTTCAAATAGGTAACTGAAGTCAGAAGTCAGGATTTCTGCCAATCCACTAAAAATATTTTTTTTTTAAATAAGACATTCTATGTGCCCTTGACTTTAAGCCTTATAAATGGCAGTCAATTTAAAACCACTAAAAAGATTAGCTAAATAAGTGTAAAATATGATGGCTATATTTTACATTTTAAATTTTGTATAAATGTTTTCCATATAAGATGCACAATTACATATTTGGCAATACCAGATACATGCATGCTATCCTTTCCGCCCACAGAGCTCACAAGCTCCCACAAGGTTGTGGGGAGGGTGCAGAGGAGGTTTGAAATGCAGTAGGGAGAAACTGGAACTTACCAAGCGATTTTTTTTTTTTTTTTTAAGCAGAAAATGTAGGGATGGGAGTGGGAAAGAAGAAACAAAGGCACAGAGCTGACTGCAGGCTGATGAGGAAGCAATCTGACTTGGGGCATACAGCTGGAATTCTGCTACTGTGAACCACGCTGTTCTCAAGTTCCACTCTGCCCTCAGAGTTAAGTGAGGGAATCTTGTCCTCGCAAGGGACAGCTGAGAAATATTAACGCAAGACTTTCCTTGAAATCTTAATAAAATAAGCTTCACTTCTATGACAAATTTTTTTTTAAGATTTTTCTTTTCTTTTCTTTTCTTTTTAAGATTTTTCTTTTCTTTTCTTTTCTTTTGTCAGAGAGAGAGAGAGAGCACAGGCAGGCAGAGTGGCAGCAGAGGCAGAGGGAGAAGCAGGCTCCCCGCTGAGCAAGGAGCCAGATGCGGGACTTGATCCCAGAATGCCGGGATCATGACCTGAGCCGAAGGCAGCCGCTGAGCCAACTGAGCCACCCAGGCGTCCCCTATGACAAATTTTTTACCTCACTTTTCAATCTCCACATTAGTAAATTCTTTGGAATCTTCAGCTTGCTTGCCTAGAAAAAAGATTTCTCTCAAAATGTCATGTCCTTCTGAAAGCGTACGCCACTGTAACAAAGCCAAACAATAATAGTAACAGTAAGGAGTCATGGCTAACATTGGCTGAATGCAGATTACTGTGGATCTG
Organism: Mustela putorius furo; assembly: GCF_011764305.1. Classification (NCBI taxonomy): domain Eukaryota; kingdom Metazoa; phylum Chordata; class Mammalia; order Carnivora; family Mustelidae; genus Mustela; species Mustela putorius. Next base: position 4,134,772 of record NW_025421294.1, read on the forward strand.
GTCGAAATACTTAAATACATCGATTCAGTTCATCTTCTAGCCACCCTGTGAGGTTAAGTATTGTTACTATCTCTGTTTTATGGATACAGAGCTTGATGTTTAGAAAGGTTAATGCTAGGGGCGCCTGGATGGCTCAGGCCTCTGCCTTCGGCTCGGGTCATGATCCCAGGGTCCTGGGATCGAGCCCCACATCGGGCTCTCTGCTCAGCAGGGAGCCTGCTTTCTCCTCTCTTTCTCTGCCTGCCTCTCTGCCTACTTGTGATCTCTGTCTGTCAAATAAATAAATAGAATCTTTAAGAAAAAGAAAAGAAAAAAAAGAAAGGTTAATGCTAGGCTAAGGTCACAAAAGCATTATCAGGGCCAAGGTTCTGAGTTAGGGGGGTTGACTCTAGCACCAGTTTTTTGGTCTTTTTTTAAGTTCTAACCCAATGTGGGGCTTGAACGCAGGATCCCAAGACCAAGAGTCACGTAGTCCACTGACTGAGCCAGCCAGGTACCCCAACAGTGCCGATATTCTGAACATGCATGCTCTGATGGCATCAACCGTCACTCTTCCCTCTAGAGCCAAGCTGAGCAGAAAGCACACCATTCTTCTGCAGTAACAGACACAGTGGGAAGAACTCTCTCCTAAACATGGCTCCCCCAAGATGAAACAAAGGGCAAAATTATGGTGAATCTGTTTGTAGAAATATGTAGTCAACCATTACCAATCTGTGGGGGGACTTTTCTTCCCTATCTACTCTTATGTTATTAATGGTTTAAGAAAAAGTTCCCTAGAAAGTAGTAGCCAAGTGATTGGCATCTTTGCATCCCCTGAAACAACTATGCAAACTTTTACTTCTGAACACCTCGATCCTGCTTTTAGCTCCTTGTTTTATCTTCCCGGGTCCTTTAGAATTTGACAGATTATCTTTGTAGAATGCATGTGGCCATGTGTGCAATTACTTTGTTAAGTACACGTGCCCAAGCCCACACCCATCTGTTCCTGTTCTTACCCATACGAGTTACCAGAATCCTAGAGGCCAGCCAGCATCCTGCCCTTTTACCTCCCACGAGGGCCCAGCAGGTGCTGGCTGACCACTGCCAAAGGCTGACTCTCTGCAGCGAGCCTCGTGGCCCAGAAACTGACCCCCTTCATGACCCTTCCTCTTCTGCATAAGCCTTCAAAAATTACTAGACCTCACTCTTTCCAAGAACACTGGGATAAAAATGCAAACTCCTCGTGCTTTTAACTGACAAAGCAACTGTTACATTTTCTACGAGTGACTAATTAGACATGTGACTGGCAACTAGACCTTTAGGAAATTTTTCAGCCCTGACTTTTAACCAAATATTTATGTATAAAACATACAGTCATACGCACACACACACACACACACACACACACCCATTCATTCCAAAGCAATTTATGCACCTGATTTCCAAACACATTTAATTGAACCTACTGTTGCTTCAAATGAAATTTCTACTTAATGTGAATGTGTATGAATTATTAACTACTGCTCTTTGAGAATAGAACCTAAAAAAGATGGGGGGGGGAACAAACCTCCTGCCATAGTTGGAAGATTCAAGAAGTGACTATGTTTTCCTGTGACAACCATACAATAAACTCCTTTCCTCCATTTATTTTTTCCTTTCCCCCAGTTTCATTGTCCACATTCACGTGCCAGGGGCAGGCTGGCATGGATGGCCATGCAGGAAGAGGGCCCTATTTGGATGGAAAGATCCTCCAACTGCCTCTGCAGAGCACAGCACTGCCTGGGCTTTCCTTGATGGGAAAAAACATGCTGACCTTCCTTAAATATCCACTCACCCTACTGTGCCCTTTAAAAACAGGCTGCCACGTTACTACTTAAAGTGGTGAAACCTCTTCTTCAAAATCTAAAAGATGAGAGTCAACAACACCTAAGACTCATATGCCCCAATTCCCAAGGCAAAATTCCTACCTCCCCAGCACCAAACCTGTGCCCTCCATTCCAATTTTTCTTTCATCATGAACATTCTGGGGCCAGGGCAATGTGAACACCAGATTCTGCATTATTCCAGCCCCACTTCAGAGTGCCAAGGGGAAAACTGAGGTTTAACCTGTACCCAGGGGTTACCTCAGAGCCAGAAAGAGAGCCGGAAGACGTGTCACAGGGATCTAGCTTACTCTGAGGCAAGGCAAGTTCATCTCAGGAGAGTCTCTGGAGATACACAACCTTAAGGATACCAAGGCAGGCCATCTGCATCTATCTAGAACCTAACTTTTAGGAGCGCACAGGTGACCATGGAAATCTGCTCCAGAAATACTGGTTTAACAACTTAGTCATCTTTGGGACACTCTTCTTTCCTTCCTATTGGTGAATCATCAGCCTTGATGCTTAGTAAAAGGCTTGAAGTCTGGTCAAATAACAGAGAAGAGGATCATCCCTGTGAGAATAGTCTGAAGACAGATGTTTATTCTATCAGGTCAACAGACTGGATGCTAGCTCAACCTGGGAAATATGGTCACACACAAATGGTTAAGAGGGAGCAGAAAGCATGAAAGGGTCCAAAATACCCTAATAATTGTTCAAGGAAGGAATGGTAAAGGGGCATTCAAATGTTGGTTCTTATCTTCAGGGTAGTTTTGCTTTAACCTACGTGATACCAAAGGACTAACTTCCATAGCTACAGATGGGGAAAGTTAAGGAATTTATTTTTTTTTAAACAGCATCCAAAATGGTGCCGATAAAACCCTGGAGAAAAAGGAGCTTGCGTTTTAGGACAGTGAGGTAGCTGCTCATCCATTGCAAGGCAGTGAACACCCATTTCTAACGTGCGGAATCTTGTTTTCTGACTGAGGTAAGTGCTGGGTCTCCAATGACCCACCATGTCTCCCATCAACTTCCATTCCATCCGGGGCTTCCTGTGACTACCAGCCAATAGACCAGCAAAAGAATAATCTAGAATTCAACAAACAACCTCTTCAAAGGTCCGCCTTTGAGGACATAAAATCCAGATTTCTTTCAGCTCACTTAGGCCATGATTTGCCCCCTACCTCCCTTCACCTCTTCAGACGATCATGATTATCAAGTAGGCTATTACTACACGGCACTCTTTCGCTCAGGCCATAATAACAATTCATAACATCTATTCCCTCATTACTCTATGCCAGTCACTCTACTGAACTTACAACTATGTGTGTGTGAATATATGATCTAATTTAACAATTCTAAGAGATAGGTCTGAACCATTTCCTCTTTTTCCAGTTCTAAGTCTAGCCAAACAGGTCTGGAATTTGAACCAGGTCTGACTCCAGAGCTCTAAGTAACCCGAAACCACCTTCATTTTCAGCTTATCTCTTGATGCAATTCACTGCTATCAGCATCAGCACGGACATAACATCTTTTATCTGTGACATTTACTGTCGAGGTGATTCCCCACATTGTCTTTCGGGGACTCACAAGCATATGAAAGCACTTAATAATTTTTAACTGGGATTAATGAAACTGTGGATGAAATTAACCTCAGTGCCCCTGTGGCTTAAGCACCCAGCACATTAGGCCAGGCATGTCCTGACATATTCTAACCCATTTCTGGGGTGCAGGTCCATCCACGACTCCTCTCAGCCCTGATCCAAGGGACAGTCTTACAACTCTGTCCTTGTAGAATTTTCACCACAGGGACTGCCAAGAGACCTATTCAACCCGGATGCCCTCATATAGTCATGGAGCAAGTGTATTCATGATCCGAAATAAGGCCTAAACATCTGTGTACACATTAAAGCAGTTAACACACACCTGCATACTAGAATGTCCAGCTGTCCCATCCTCTTGCTTAATTCTGAGTTACCAGTCACTTAGCTGATGGTCCAGCTGTCATCACCCAGCCCCAAAATGATCCTGAACTGAAAAGCTCATGACGGTAAAGGCATGGGCCGGGAGGGGGGTAGGGGTGAAGGGAGAATGCCAATAAGAGGAGAGATAACGCAGGAAAACAGTGACAATTGAAAACTTTGCTCTTGTTGTCCCTTAATGAAGAAGCAGTCTGGGAGAAGAGAGAAGATGACAGGGGTCCAGGTGGGTCAGCATTAAATAACTGCACTTGTCACCACCACAGTCCATTCCCCAAACACCCAGACCCTCCCTGCAATTCCCTGTTGTCAGCCAAGCTGCACCCTTCAGTATGAGAAGCACAAATACAAAGCATTTGGATCCAAAGAAGCACGTTGAGGATTAAGCCTGCGCTTGAGCAAGAGAAGGGCAGAGCCCAGGTGAAATCCTGAGGATCTCCTTCAGCACTTCTTCGCCATCAGTGTGCTCAGAGTCATGGGCCAAGCTTGTTTTAAAGGCGGGTCATAGACTCCCACCCCGCCTGGATGCTGATCCAGTCACTCTGAACTGGGACCCAGGGGTCTGCACCTCATTGGGCCCCAGGTGACCTGAGCAGGTGGCTCTGGCCACACACCAATTTGAGTCGTCCCTGCCCAGCAGCTGGGGAAGCACTTCTAGACAAAGAGCTGGAAAAGGAGTCGGGTCCTTCCTGTGTTGCTCGGAACCTACCGGACCTGGGGCAAGTCCTTTCATCTCTCTGGATCTTTTGCAACTTCCAATATGTGAGAAGATGGGAAATGATCTCTCAGGGTCCCTTCTAACCCCAGAATACTGCGACTGTGGGAAGTGCTTTACAGAGTAAAGGAGGTGATACAATACAGGTGTGCTTCATGAACTCTCAAAGTTAGTGCCTTTGGTATACTTATTTATGGGTCTGAGTACGGGAAGTAAAGTAGAACTGGATTTAGGACTATCAGGTTGGTAGTAGTTCATGGAACTAAATATATACCCTGCCGTGCCCCCCCCCCTTTTGTGGGCAGAAGCAAGCAGCCCTTGGGTGGTAGGTCAGAGGTGCTGGTTGCCACATAGAAGGGTGTCAGCAAGTGCCCCACGTGGCAGGGAGGTCTGTGCCCTTAGGCTCCTAAGAGCAGCTTGCTCCCAAGCACTCTTGCTCCAACTCAAGGGGGACTCCCTTCTGCAGGAAAGACTCCTCAAAGTTCCTTCCAGTGAAAAGAACATTCATCCATCCCACCAGGACATCACTGCAGTCTTAGTTTGTTCCTACTTCAGATATGGGTTTGGGGGCAGGGCTCAGGGGTAGATTCACATCACAGAGAACGAAGGAAAAATGTCTCCTGCTTCAGCAGGAGTGTAACAACAGAAAGAGCTTTCCACCCAGAAGTAAAGCGCTTGTTCACTACTCTGTGAAATCACAGCTTGTTTGTTCAGTAAATAAAGCGTCTGAATTAATAGGGGATTTAAAGAAGCTAGAGGGGAAAGGCCTTGCCCTAAAATCAGATCCGTGGTTAGTGCCAACTCTCAGTGAGAAGCTGAATTGACATTCTCCTTCACTGTTTAATTACTAAGGGAGGGGGCCCTGGCAGCAGGCATGGAGGGGACTGTCAATGAGGCTCGGAGGGACCCTGGAGGACAATGAATGACAGCAAGGAAGATAGGTTTAGCAACTGCTGCCTGGCTTTTCCCTTCTTTCCTTCCAAGACAACCAAATAAATTAAATTACAAACCCATGAATCCTATAATAAATAAATGAATGAATGAATAAATGAATAAATAAAGTAAACAGAACTCTGCCTCAATTGAGTGTAGCTTTCCAGGACGAGAAAAGTCAGGAAACAGTAAGTAGAACATGACCCAGGCTCATCACAAGTGTACCCCAGCCTTTCCCCAGCTCACCCTTCCAAGCAGGTGTACCATTTTTAAGTTATGCCAGAGGCCCAATGCAAACAATTAAAACTGGTTCCCTGCTAAGGATGTAAAGTTATCCTTCCTTCCTCAAGGTGTACATGACCAGTCTTCGCCAAAGGCTGAGTGAAGATCTAATTTATAACCATGCAGTTCATAAACTTAAGCATAATAGAAAAATATTAACTAATATCATGTGTAACATAAAGGAAAAAGTCTGCATTGAGCTTAGCGATTCCAAATCTAGATTCTGGAGGATGATGAATTCCACCATAAGCCCAACAGTGTTAGTCAAGGGGAGAGACACAAGTGATGGTTCCACCCAGAGTTGGCCCAAGTAGCTGCTGCATGAATTCTCTGGAAGGCATCTATGCTCAGAAGTGCAGAGTTCTTTGTCTCCCTGGCCCCGGAAAGCCTAGAACCTTACCAAAAAGCTGCAGGTTCCACCTCTCTGGAATAGCTGGGATGGTGTTATGTTAACTATGGATGTTTTCATATAGCAGCTTTACTCGAGGACAATCAAGTTCATCAAATTTCAGCAGTAAGGAAAAAAGAGAGGTAAGAGGTCATGGCAAGGGGAAAGAGGAAGGCTCACCAAGCCTCCTCTTCGGTGGAGGATACCCATAAAGAAGAGAAGCTGCTTAGAAGCGCAGGGAGGAAGGAACCCAGAGATGGCCAATGTTCAAGCCTGCTACCATGAACACTTCCAGAACAGTGCTCCTGAATTATCTTTCTGAATGTAAATGGTTCTCAGTTTCTGCCAGAAACCAAACAGTTGTCCCAACGTGGGGCATATCCTGTTGATCACTACCATCTGGGCACTTATATTTTCTAAAGAGGATTGACAACTGTCTCCTCCCTACCCGCCCCCCTCCCCAACCACCACTGCAACTTCAACCTCTGCCCTCACCCCTCTCCTGAACAATCACCAATTCCAGTCTGCCTCATGTCACATCATTTTCCTCTGTCTCCACTGTCATGGTCATCTTTCTAAAACCGAATCTGACCATGGCACTTAGCAGTCTTCCATTTTTCAGCACTCCCAATTCCCGTAGAACATGGTTCTCAAACTCCGGCAGACTTCATCATCTGATGTGCCTGGTCCTACCCCCTCACCCAAAGAATCTGACCTGAGGGGAAGGCAGAGAGGTATGGGTCCAGGAAGCTCCATTTTCAACTAAGTCATCAGGTGACTCTGATGGAATGACACCACAAGAGCCCCGACCTGAAGTTCAAACGGCAGCCTTCCCATTCGCGTCCCGTGGTCCATGCCCCTCCCTCCTCCTTCAAACCTCTGCAGATGTATTCGCAAATCTCCACTTCCCCCAAATGTGCCTGGCTAACTCCCACCCACCCTTCCAGATGAGACCAAGCATCCCTTCCAGAGGAACATCTCCCTAGACACACAGCGCTCCTCCGGGCATCCCAAGCTCCCTTCGTTAAAGTAACAGACCACATTGTGTTCCCATCTCTCCTACTAGCCTCAGAGCTGCAGCTAACATTTTTTTTTAATCACCACTGCCGCTCTGACACATAGTAGGTTCTGAATAAAATGTTGCTGACCATATTTTGAATCAACAAACAAATGCAGATGCTCTGAGTAAATCCAGACTGGGGAGCTGGCAGTGTTTCCCCTCAGAGAATCTTTCATTATCCCAGAACAATACATGAAAAGAAAGGTTAGAGAGGGAGAGGAGAAGCGCCAAGGGAGTGAAATTCATCCAGGGGATCATCAGGACAGACTTTACAATGCAGTTTCTGGTGACTCCATGTTTCCCGCCATTGTAACTCGGGGATCCTTTACAAGGCTGTAATTTTCAAATCATGCTGCAAGCTAACTACTTTTATGCAAATCTCTCTCAATAAATACTACCACTGAAGATGACACAGGCACTTGTTTGCCATCGAAAAGGCCAAAAACCCAGAAAATACCACTTCTTCAACTTTTAATTTTCATTTGGAATATCTGTGCCAGAACTCTCCATGGTTGCAAAAATGGTGGGAGGCAGCTCTCCATCCATGTCCATTGGGGAACATGGCGATCAGCACTGCCTACAAAGTATACAGACCCCTCAAAGCTGCTCCCCCACTAAATGACCTTCAAAAAGGAGATGTTTTATGAACAAACTCTTCAGCTCAATTCCCAATACTGGATGATGAATCGATATGTAATTTTCTTGACAGAACTATTATTCGGCTCCTTGTTTATATTTCTTAAACTATGAAAGAGACTTCTCTAGGTGTCTGGCAAGTTAAACTCCCTTAGCAATTACCTTTAGAATTTACTTCATCGGCCAGGCAATTCTCACACGCTGACATCGTGCGGATAAGAAGCTGAAAGGAAAACACTTTAAATGTGAAAAAGACAAGCTTCTTGGGGGAGCCGTCACGTGGGTTAGGGCAGCCTGGTGCCAATTAAGAAAAAAACCTCCCTCTCAGCAAGTGCTGTGATTGGTTTATGATCCTAGCTTTTCAAATCAAATATTTATTGTCTCATGTTGCTCGTTATTAAGACCTTCCCTTCCAGCTTTATGATGAATTAATATTCCCAGGCCTGAAGCAATTCTGAGACTTTCACTAACCTCATCTGGATATTAAGAGTGTTTCATAGCCTTGTAAATAAAGAGCTTTGGGGGAACCTCAACAATCAGGGATTTCTAAGGCCTGTGAAAGGAAGGGAGGTAAATATATTGGCGAAATGCTTTCATTTCCCCAAGTGTCTAATTGGTCACCATTAGTGGTCACAAGGGACATGCAACTTACTTCTCTCTACAGTGTGGCCAGTGTTGGTGTTAGAAATCTCCCTCTTTGCAACTGACAAGCACTGGTTTCAGCTCTGTCCTCTGTGGTAATACCACCTATTCTTCCGTCCACACCCCTGCCTCTATATGGAGCCAGCAACGGTGTCTCCCAGGACTGGACGGTAATGACTCATTCCTTTAAGTACCCCCGACCCTGCCATGCTTTAACCTCTGCTTGTATTTTGGTAACCCTGCGCCCAAAAAACCATTCTTGTGTGTGGCAAGAATCAATGAATACTTCATATGACATCGGATCCACAAAGAACAGGGAGAAATCTCTCCCTTGTGAAGGCCTTTATTTCCATGAACACACTTTAAGATGGCATTTGGAGTTCTGTTTAAAAAAAAAAAAAAAAAAAAAATCCAACCTATTGACTCATGTAGTGCCTCCATTCAGTTAAAATGTTAATGACATTTTTACATGTGATGTTGTAAAGTGGTGACTACTTTATTCATCACACACATAGGCAGCTGGTTTTCTGAACATCAGAACAAGATATAATATTTATTCCCTATTCAATTTCAGCCCATTAGATTCTGCTCTGTGTTCCAGTGCACTCACCAGCCATTTTTGCTTACCTCCAACAGCAGATGTGATGAAAATCCCCTGATGTTCTGGACCAAGTCATTAAGAAGCCCAGAGTCTCCCCTCTTGAGAGGCCACAAGACATCACTCCCATTACCCAACACTCTCAGAGAAGAGACACTCAATGACTTAGGACTTTGTACCTGAGACTTCTGGAGAGCATTTACCAAGGCCTTTCTAAAACTCAGGAAAACAACAATTTTGTACCATGGTAACTGAGGAATTTCTTCAAAAAAGTAGGTTCATAGGCAATGGGCGGCTCAAAACACACTGGTTCCCAGGGGCAAGCTCCTTCCTTCCCTATGACTACTACTGCAAAATTTGTCCTCCTGTTGGCTCTCCCATTTCTGAGTTTTCCTATGATGGAGGGTGCTGCAGAGAAAGAACTTAGCGGCTATGTGCGAACCTCACCTTCTTCTAAGGAAGGCAAAAGGATGCTAAATATAGGCAAAGTCTCCCAAAACCCAGGCAGCTAGAACATGGGCAACATTCCAAAGCTCAGCCAACAGCTGTACCTAGTAGGGACTTCGAGTTGCAGGAAACAGCATGGAAAGCAAAGGCAATTCAGACTGCGTCCTGGCAGCCGAGCCCTGGCTCCAGCAGGCAGCCCTGACCATCTACCAGCAGGAGCCCTGGTGGCAGCTTTCTCAGGGCTCCTTTCCCTCAGCACGGGCTGACTGTGTTTTCACATCGGGTCTCCTCTGGGGTCTGCCATTTGAGGACCAGCTCCCCAACTCTTCCCTTTAAGATGCCCAACATCCTTTTAGTAAGACCTGTTTGTACTGCAGTTATTCAGAGCTGGATCCTGATGTTCCCAACCCAGGACTCAAGACTGTTAGGAGCTGCATCATCTACTCATTGAGCAGACCGGAATTCTGCCTGGAAACCATACCAACATGGCGGAACCCACCCCTTTCTTACACCTTTCAGAAACCAGACCCCACTATTCCTACTTCCAGCACCATTCTCATTCCCTAGAAGTTTTGAAAGATGGGAGAACTCTATTTTCAGTAATTCCATCTGAAGATTTTCCCGGGATGCTGGAATGCAATTCATCCAAAAAAGAAAATCTGAACTCATTATGATCAAAAGGCACTTGCATCCGATCTTTTCACTCACCTTACATCTCTAATCCCTCTAAGGTTTGTGGTCACACTCCCAGATCATCCTATCATTCTCTCTAATAAGGAAGCAAAAGCTAATGAGAAATTTCATATTTTTTCTTCTCTATAATCCATGCAGACATGCCAAGAAATGGTCTTCTATCTCTGCCTTTGCCCCAAGAGTCCAAAAACTCTCCTGCAACAAACTAATCAGGTAGTTGGCTTCTGGTTATATTTGAATAGAAGCCAATTACTCTCTCAGGACCTACTAACTCTCCTCCCCTCGAAAAAAACTGCTCATTCCACTTTGTTCCAGCACAGGTTAATAAATTTTATATTCAAGTTTAGACTCTCAAAATTCCCACACAATATACCCATTCATGTGCTAAGGCAAAATAGATTCTATGACTTGATGATCAGCACATTCTTAAGTTTTAACTTTCACGTTATACGTCCAAGTTCTCTATTGGGGAAACAAAGCTGAATAAATATGCTTGCATCTCGTGTATTTTTCAGACTTTATGTAACCTAGAGAGCCTTATACTATATAATGCGGTTTTTAAAATTTTAACTCAATATAAAAATGCAAGGTATAGTTTCAAGTAGATGACCACTTTGTTATGCTAATGAAGAGAGAGGCTGGAAAGCTATCAAAGAAGTTTAAACTTTCAACTGCTATTTCAATTTGCTCTAAACTACTTTCTCTACAGATCTTAAAAAATCAACAGTATTATAGTTGCAACAGATAAAAATACAGTACTTTATGTCTCAGAAAGGCACAGTGATTTCTTAGCACATTAAGTAGAAATGTTTCTTCAAAATTAAGGTACAATAAATGCTTTTTGAAACTCTAGCACCAAAAAAAAAAAAAAAAAAAAAAAAAAAAGAACCAGGTTGTCAGCCTAGCAATCTGCAAAAATCAGTTAACCAACAGCTGAGAAACTGTTAGCAGATATTTCGAATGCATAAAACTGACAAAAGATTGTTTTCCACAATACATAAGAAACCTTCACAAATCAACAAAAGATAGATAAATAAAGCAGTAAAATGAGCAGAAGATGTGAACCAGGAGTTGACATTTGATGGCAAGCTCAGTCAGGAAATCAGAGAAAAGCTCATTAAAAACAGGAGTTACTACTTTACATCAAACAGACAGGCAAATATCAGGAAGCTGAAAGATACTGGGTGCAGCCAGGGATAGGGACGGGGAAGACCTCACATAACTGGCAGAAGTGCACACGGCGCGACCACTGTATGAGCACTCAGGCACTATTTAAGTACAATGACGGATACAATTATCCCATGACCCAACAGGTCTGCTCCTGTATTCAAGTCCCATGGAAATTCTCACAGAGGTCTATAAGGCAACATGGATGGGAATGGTCACTGGTGCCTTGTTTATAGTGGTAGAGAAGGTGAGCAAGACTATACCCCACCCCAGGGTCCAGGAGAAGCCATGCTCTGAAAAAACTGACCTGTGCCACTGCTTGCCTTGGCACTTCTCCCAAGGTGGCATGTGCAAGGACCTAAGGAGGTAGAAAGTTGTGTTCCACGGCACATGAAAAATGCCCCAGGAAAAGACCACCATGCCATCTAGGGCTAATAAGCAGCAAGAAGAAAATGCTGGACATGGTCAGGAGGCAACCCAAGTACCCATGGATGAAACAGTGCACTTAAGTAAAATGCAGCCCACAAACAGTTAAGAGATCAAGACACCATGTACTTAAAGGGGAAATGGTCTTAGATACACTGGATAGAGTAAAAGAAGTAGGAAACATTTGACATACATTGCAAGATATTATGTATCCTTTCTCTTTCTTCCATCCATCATCCTTAGGAACAGATAATATTTAAAAATGCAAATAATAGAAATAAAAGCAATACAAAATAGAATACAGAAATAAACTCACATAAAATACTTATTTTTTTAAATACTTATTTTATAACAGCTCATTCAAATAAAAAATACACATTAAAGTGACTGTCTATAGGAGAGAGGAGAACATAAAAACTGAATACAGGGTAAAAGGAAGGATGATCACCCAACAAAATTTTCAACTTACAAAAAGAAGATCATAGATCCCAAGGGCAATGCTTACGGACGGTTTTTGTTTGAGAATAGGAAAGGGAGCTAGGAAGTCAATTACATTTCATCAGTTGCATCCAACATTGAATGAATACGGTTTGAAACCATAGCAGCACCGGATATTACACAAAATATACTGTATGTTTACATTAAACAAAATCAAGCCACTGAACAAAGATTTGAAAGAATTAGAATGTCCACCTACATCTTTGGTGAGTCTCTAGCTTAGCTAAAAATGAGAGATTAGAATGGGTTTGCCAATGTAAAATATTCAACATTACAAGATGCTTCTGAAAATTGAACAGCATTTTTTTCCAAATTTTTAATGACATTAAGTACCTTGTAGAGTCAGTCATGCTTAACACAATCTAAGCTAATGAAATACACACTCTTGAAAGAGTTGGTGAATCAGCTATATTTTCAAAATTAAATTAAGAAATTAAGTTGGACACTGTGTAAGATCCACTGGACCTCATTCTTTGAAAAAGTTCAATTTAACCTCTCTAATCCTTGCTCAGTTATGGATGTCACATGGTTTTGTAGTGGTGTGGCAGGGAAGAAAATTATTATTCCAACAACCACACTCCTACCTCAAGGTACTTTTTCAAAGCTGTGACAGACTTTGGCAGACTGGGTATCAAAAAAACCATTCACAGACCCACCTTCCTTGTCATCCTCCAATAAGATTTTCTAGAAAGCCTTGCAGCTAGAAATAAGCATGGGATCCACTTCCAGCCAGGAAGACAATCACACAATTTACTGGATAGGTCTTAAAGAAAAATTCCTACAAAGGGACAAATTTATCTGGGAGGGCCTCTTTTGCCCTTAGCTCTTGCCCCATCTTCCCACTGGAGTACAGGGGCAATGCCTGAAGTGCAGCAGGTTTAAAACCATACCCCGAAGATGGTGGCATGGGAAGACTGCATCTCCACCCTTAAGAGTGTCCTTAAGCAGTCATACCTGCCCCAGACCATCTATTTCCAGGTTTCTTAGTAAGTGAAATCAGCAAACTGTTTACTGTGGAAGCCACTACTAGTTGAGTTTTAGCTCAACGCACTCCTGATACAGCAGCAATGGAAAAAAAAAAAAACAAAACCACAAAACTGTGCAGGAATGTAGAAAAATGTAAGAGACTATTAAGTGGAAAAGACTATGAGATGGCATGTTCACCATAAAAGCAATGATTAAAAAAAAAATACTAATGTGTTTGGTGAAAGACTGAAGAGCCACATATAATGTATCAGAGAAGGAGGCCTACATATGGGACAAGTGACAATAATTTCCCTTTCCTGGGCACCTGGGTGGCTCAGTTGGTTAAGCAACTGCCTTTGGCTCAGGTCATGATGCCAGGATCGAGGCCCCAGCTCCATGGGGAGTCTGCTTCTCCCTCTGACCTTCTCCCCTCTCATGTTCTTTTTCACTCTCACTCCCTCAAATAAATTAAAAATAATAATTAATAATAATTTCCCTTTCCGTAGTGGGACAATCTAAGAGCGAGATGGGGCACTATTAATAATTATGCTGACACGAGTGTGAATGGACACTGACTTAGGCAAGCTGTAAGACATGAGTCAGGGTTTTGGTTTGTTCAAAAATTTTCAAATAACAGCTTTAGGGGCGCCTGGGTGGCTCAGTGGGTTAAAGCCTCTGCCTGCAGCTCGGGTCATGGTCCCGGGGTCCTGGGATCGAGCCCCGCATCGGGCTCTCTGCTTAGCAGGGAGCCTGCTTCCTCCTCTCTCTCTGTCTGCCTCTCTGCCTACTTGTGATCTCTGTCAAATAAATAAATAAATAATTTACAAAAAAACAAATAACAGCTTTATCTCACCTTATTACAAAAGAGCTAAATAAATAAATAAATAAATGATCATGCTTCCTTCTCTAACCAAGCCCCTAACTGTATCCTTTCATCTTCTTTGTAACAGATTCTGTCCTTGTCCTTAGAAGGAAATCAGCAATAGTTCTGGTGAGACGCTCTGCCTGCAATCCTCAGGGAAAAGAAAGCCTCTTGCTTAGCCTTTTTCTACACACCTTCAATAAAAAGTAGTTTTTCTGAGAATTTCTTCAGCTGAAACTTCCTTTTAAACTAGAATATTCTATCTAAAATAGGATCACATAGCTCATGCTCATAAAGTAACATCACTAAGTAGCTTCCATAATCCCAACTTCCCGTAACAAGCTCTGTAAGAACTGATCTACTAATTAAGACAAAGATCAGGGGTTGGTAGATTTCTAACAAACTACAACCACTGTAGTGAACATTAGAATATTTTCATTACATGCTTCTAAAACCTAAGACATATACATTACCAAGCAGTGGTGATTTGTACCCAAGGAGAAAAATTGACAGAGCTATGACTAATTCAAAGTAACAGTAACGCCAAAAGCCATTTGTAGTTGACCTTGGAGTGTTTGTTCTTATGCTTCCTTTTTGAATAAGATCAGGACACCGAGAACTGTCAACTTCTGTAATAGCCTCACAAAAATTTTAACCACGTAGTGCAGAAGGTTAATTGCCACACCTTCCCTGAGAATCACCCCAATTCTGCCGTGTAAACTAACACATCTTGGGCAAGGCATTATCAAGCCCTGCACGTCCCAGCAGTAACCTGGCTTCTCAGGCTCATCTCTTATCACTTTTCCCCACACCAAAAAGCTGGGCAAACATTCAAGTTCAAGTTGAGAGATAAGCTTTGTCCTCCAATTCTGCCTTTACCTCCTTTTCTCTCGGTGAGCTTCTAGTCTTCATTCAAGGGGCAACTCAAATGTCATGCTCTTTCAGATGCCAGCACCCCCTGACCCAGGTCAGAAGAGTAATTCTTTCCTCCTGGCTCCCCACTGTACTAGCTCACTTTCTGCAGAAACAGTTCCCCTTGGCGCTTACAGGGTCCTCCAGACCCTCAACAATTTCCTTGTCTCCAGTCTGGGAACTGTGGACAATCACTTCCAACACCCTCCTGAGCCAAGAGCCCCAAGTCCATACTCTCCTCACCAGTGGGGCTTCCCAACCCAGGGAGCTGCCAGCCTGGGCTCTCTCCTGCCTTTCTGGTCTTTGCTCCTATACCCAGCCACACTGCTGAATCCAGGGGGGCACATCTCCAAGTCCCTGCACCAGCCTGCCAGCCTCTATGTCCCATCACCACCAGCTCCCACCCTTGGCGCCCGTTCCCAACCCTGACCTCACCCCAAACAGCCCACATCATGCTTTAGACACACAGTCTCAAAGGACACGAAGAACCATCTGAAACCCGGTGACCTCCACTATCCCTATTGATCTCCTCTCTTTGTAAATCACCAAGAATTTGTGCCCCGTCTCTGTACCAGTAAGCCAAAGCACATTTCTCAGTTGCTAGTATGCTGGTGGTATCCCAGTCACAGGGCACACCTTGCTAGAAATTATTTGAGAACACTCCCCGTGTGTCTCTGAGACCAGCTTCTCTCAGAAATAAGCCTGAGATGTGACCAATGATGAGAGGAATGCTGCTTCTGTGATTTTCCTCTAGCTGAATTCCTGCCCAGGCACCAGACTAAGAATCAGGCCAGGCTCCTACACTACAGATGCTGTGTTCTTGTTATACCCCCTAGGCTCAGGATTCTTAGAGCTTTGCATGCTTGCCCCATTCTTTCTTTCCCTCTGCAAGTCTAGGGTAGCTTCCAGACCTCTTCCCCCAACCCCCATATTCCTCCACTTTTTGCCACAAGAAAGCACTGCTAAGTACCACTGTTGGTAATTTGCTCCGCAACCAGCAGCCGGAGATCTACTGGGCCAAGGCTAGGTGTCCTCCTAACCCTGTCTTCTTATTTCTACCACCTTTGGGTGTTAAGCAAATCCTATTTTACAAGCATGGACAGTTTCCTTGAGACATTAAGTATGATGTCCTGGCAATTCTCTCAAGCAAAATTATACCAAACCAATAACCATTAACATTTCCATGCTTCCTATGTTTCAGGCACTGTGCCAAGCCTTTTACATGAATTAACATTTAGGTTCCACCACCATCCTGTGGGACTGGTACTCTTACTGACCCTGTTTTACAGAAGACAACTCTCTACTGGGGGACCCAACTAGGGTGAGTAGTCAAGTTGCTAAATTCCCCCTAAGATTCCTAGCCTTAATATCTCCCAAAACCCACTCCAGTCCTTTCTTAACCAGGTACAAATTACCAACCTCAGCAGAAAAGCCATCCTCAGACCTTTGTTTAAAAGGGTGAGAAACACCTGGAGATTGGATTCCCAACATCTCGTGTACTTGTCACAGTCAAGAGAACTAAAATGTCAAACCAAATAATTAAAAGCGGGCAATACTAATGCCCAGAAGAACAATAAAGGAGACTTTCTCAGGATAAAGACGAGACATAAAATCCCTTTAGACATTCGAGTTATTGACAGTAAGCTTCCTGACAATGGGTCATGATATCTATTTACAGAATATAAAGCTGAAAATAAAAAGTGTAAGTGCAGATCTTTCCTTGAGCCCTGAATTAGGTAGACGGCAAAATAAATTGCTTCAAACTAGCATAACCTTGATGTTGCTCTGAATGGTGTGGCATTTGGGGCAAAAGCAAGGGCTAACTCACTGATCTCATGGAATCCCGTCCTCCTCATTGGAATTCAAGTGTTAAGAGTTTCCTTAATACATAGTGAATAGGACGTGATGCAGTAAATTAAGCAATCTCAAGTTCAATATAGGAGGAAAAAATTAAGTCACTGACTATAAAAGCCAACTTCAAAATTCAATTCTTTGAAAGGCTAGGCTCTGTGTTGATAAACAGTGACACTGACCCTTAACATTTTCAATCTATAATGCACAGGTGAAAATGAATTGCATTTCGAGAATGTGGGTATCAAACTCAACCACCACTTCCTAGAGATGCTATTAGTAGCAACAACCCCATTTCACAGACTGAAGTCCTAGGTGAGTAGGTAATGTTCCCAAGATTTCAGTCTGGGCAGTAAAATGAGCAGCAGAATAAAACTGACCCACATTGACGGGGTGACGCGGGAACACCATATCAACAAGGACAGAGAAACTAGATGAGAACTTGAGATAAAGTTCTCTCCGGGCTGCAGACCAAAGGCACTGTTGTACCTGATGTTGCCAGTGGCACTGGGGGTCCAGAGCAGGCCACATAACATCGTGAAAAGAAGAGAGTGCAAGGGCCAAGAGAAAAGTGCTAAGAAGCAAAGACCATCATGTAGCCTAAAATGGGACTTAATTCTGGGAAGGAAGGAAAGACATAGCTAAGGTCTCCTACAGAAGAGAAAGACATTGGCAGTAATACCACAGCTGTCTATGCAGAATAAGTTACTACTTCCAAATGGACTAATTAGCCAGGTACCAAAGATAAACCATCTGAATGAAAAGCAACTAATGAATGGAAATTCCTAATCATTTCCTTCTACCACTCGTGTATCTAAGTCTTCACCATGGGTAGGGGGACTAGACACCCAAACCACTACCCATATCAGTTTATTTTTGGTAGTAAAAAGCGAAGCCATTCATAATTACCCAGGATGGCCATGCGCAGGCATGGTCAAACTTTGCACGGACCACACCATCGCATGGCCCCTGGCATACCCACCTCCCCTTAACAAAAAAGATGGTGCTGTCCCTTCCCCCTCCTCCTCCCTGTGCCTCAGGCTGCCCCTACTCATCCTGCAGCTGTCCATCAACACGGCACCTGTCTCCCTGTGCTACTCCTTGCCATCACGCAGGACCCTGGTGAACAGACCTACTGCCCCAAGCAACCTAGCTTTTATTCCTAGCTCAGCATTTGCCACACTGCATGATCAATGTCTGTTTACTCCACTGGCTCCTTAACTAGATATGCCAAAAACTTGACACTGCATTTCATTTGTAAGCTGTGATTTTAAAATGGGCCCACATTTACTGGTACTATTAATTCATGGAGAAACCATCTTAAAATTTTTTCAAGTCACAGGTACCTGAGTTCTAGGGGCTTCTCTATCCATCTGTGGTCTTACAAATATTGTGAAAAAAAAAACAGCAGTCCTTGAATAGGAGAGACACTAAAGTGGTTTTGTGTTTATTTCTATTAGAGGAGACACTCCAGCCAATTTCTCTCCTAAATTAGCTTTCCTTGCCATAATGGAGTCAACGTGATAACATTGTCCCAAAGGCTGTACATTTTAAGTCACATAAAAACCAAATGTGCAGGCATGAATATTCCATTTTATTTTTGACATGCTGCACAATTCATTTGGTGTGATTTCTGCAATTTCTCCCAGACTACAAAGTTCCATATGAAACAATCATACAGAATACAGATTGCCAGATTGGACATGGGCAACAAGAATGATACATACTTTTTCTAGCTGGTTGGGGGGGCGGGGTCTGTGGAGATAAATGTAATTACTATCACAGACATTTCAAAGTCATCCAGAATAAAAATATGAGCCAAGTTCTGAAAGCACAGCCAGAAGCACATATGTAAATGCCTTGACAAACAGAAGACTAATGGAAGCTTCGTGAGGGCAGGAATATGCTGAATGACTTCTAAGGCTAGGGCAGTCCTGGCTACAAATTAGAATAAGTGAAGTATTTTCATTTTTAAGAAATTACTACTGGCCTAGGGATGACCCTGGAGCAATAAAAAATTAGAACTTCAAAGCGTGAGGGCACCTGGCTGGTTCAGTCAGAAGAGCATGCAGCTCTTGATCTCGGGGGGGTTCTGGGTTCAAGCCCCATGTTGGGTGTAGGAATTACTTAAATAAAACATATTTTTTAAAACTACAAAGGGTAAGACCCAGGCATCGGTATTTTTTTAAGAACCCCCAAGGGGCTGCATAACTTTTGTGAGAACTATTCCTCCACTTCCCACAGGTTTTCCCAGAACCAGAGACGATAGTGAGGAACACTTTTAAATATTTCCTGTATGCTAGGCACAATTCTAGGAATGGATATGAACTCATTCAATACTTGTAATAATCCTACAGAATAGGTACTAGTACACTATCCACCACAATGTACCAATGGGGAAAAAAGAGGATCTAGAAGTTTAAATAATTTGCCCCATTTTCTACAAAGAATAATGTCAAGAAAATGTCATTCAAACCTCAGCAGTCTGTCTGTCTGCAACTCAGCTCTCTTAATGACTCTCTTGTTCAAACAGTGGCATTAAAGAACAAGCCCAAGGGTCTTAGGCAGATTTCTCCATAGCTGATAGGATTTGGGGCATGAGATTTAGGTAGATCACCAGAGGAGGCATGAGAAGAATTGTGCTTCAACGTGCTATTAATACCGGAGCAAATCAAGGATCGTTAGCACCACACAACCTATAGCAGGTTACTTTCCTTGTTCATTATGTAATTTAAAGCCAAACAGAAATTTGGGGGCAGTTGTGCAGCAAAGCTGGTATGAGTCTTACCACTGGATTCAGCAGTACCACCTACTAAAGGATACAGCACAGGCAACAGCCTCCCTCTCTCCTATACCAACAGCCTCTCTCCGGGAACATTCCCATCAGCGTATAAGCATGCTCTAACAGTTCCTAAGGAAAGAAAGCTGCCTGCTTGCTGGCCCCACTTGTCCTCACCTCGTTTCTCTGCCTCCTCTCACAAGAAACTCCACAGAAAAATGTTCTATATGCATATTGCGTCCAATTCTGCTCCCATCCCTCTTGTATCAGTTTACAAAAACACTCGGCCGGGAGCTCTTCAAATCCTGGTCTGTCCTATTTTCCCTTTTCCCTACTTTTAAACCCCAGTTACATGCACATTAAGACCTTTCCACCATATTCCATAGAGCTCTTCAGCTCCTTTCTCTGCTTCAGTCTAAAGACAGCCATAGGACTCATCTTTCATTCAACTTTTTTTTTTTAAGATTTTTTTATTTATTTGACAGAAATCACAAGCAGGCAGAGAGGCAGGCTGAGAGAGAGAGAGAGAGAGAGAGAGAGAGAGGAGGAAGCAGGCTCCCCACCGAGCAGAGAGCCCGATGTGGGGCTCGATCCCAGGTCCCTGGGATCATGACCTGAGCCGAAGGCAGAGGCTTTAACCCACTGAGCCACCCAGGCACCCCTCATTCAACTTTTTAAACCCTGACTTGCCCCCCTTTTTAAGACTTTTTAAGAGTTTGGGTTCACAGAAAAATTGAGAGCTATCCAATATACCCATCCCACACACGCACAGCCTTCCCATTATCAACATCCCCCACCAGAGTGGTACATCTCTTCCAAATGATGAATCTCCACTGATACATCAAGGTCATCCAAATTCTATTAGGGTACCAAGGGGCATGAGGGTTGACTCTTGGTATTATACATTCTATAGGTCCGGATAACAGATACATGTCATTACACATTTATTACAGTATCATACGCTGTAGTCTCATCAGCCTAAAAATCCTGTGTTCCACTCCACCTATTCATCTCTCCCTCCCCAATACCTCCGGCAATCATAGCTTTTTGTCTGTTTGTTTGTTTGTTTTTACTTCTTCCATCTTTTTGTCTTTCCCAGATGTCCTGTACTCAGAATCATACAACACATAACATTTTCAGATTGGCTTCTTTCACTTACTAATATGCATTTAAGGCTCCTCCATGTCTTTTTGTGACTTGATAAGTAGTTTCTTCTCAGTGCTGAGTAATAGTTCATATTACAGTTTTTTTTTTAAGGATTTTATTTATTTATTTGACAGAGAGAGATTACAAGTAGACGGAGAGGCAGGCAAAGAGAGAGAGAGAGAGAGAGAGAGAGAGAAGCAGGCTCCCTGCCAAGCAGAGAGCCCAATGCGGGACTTGATCTCAGGACCCTGAGATCATGACCTGAGCTGAAGGCAGCAGCTTAACCCACTGAGCCACCCAGGCGCCCCCTATTACAGTTTTTTAATCTATCATTTACTTAAGTGCATCTTGGCTGCTTCCAAGTTTCGGCAATTATGAATTAAGCTGCAATAAACATCCAAGTGCAGAGTTTTCTGTGGGTGTAAGTTTAATTCCTTTGTATCAAAATACC
The DNA here is from genome assembly GCF_011764305.1 of Mustela putorius furo. Lineage (NCBI taxonomy): Eukaryota > Metazoa > Chordata > Mammalia > Carnivora > Mustelidae > Mustela > Mustela putorius. The sequence goes on from NW_025421294.1 coordinate 4,156,041, forward strand.
AAGAAATGTGAAGGGGCACCTGGGTGGCTCGGTCAGTTAAGCATCTGCCTTCAGCTTAGGTCATGATCCCAGAGTCCTGGAATCGAGCACTGCTTTGGGCTCCCTGCTCAATAGGGAGCCTACTTCTCCCTCTGCCTGCTGCTCCCCCTGCTTGTGCACTCTGACAAAATCTTCAAAAAATTAAAAAAAAAAAAATACCAAGGAATGCAATTGCTGGATCATATGTTAAGAATATGGTTAACTTTTCAAGTAAATCTAATCTTCCATTAAACCCATTACATTCTGTATTTTGATTATTTCATTTGCTGGCTCTAACACTTCCATTTGTTCTTATAACTTCTAGTTTTCTAACATAATTCTCAATCTCCTCTCTAGTTCCTTGAACATACTGACAGTTATTTTTAAGTTTGCAATCATTTTCTGTTTTACCTGTCAATCTCTTTCCCCTGTCCCCTTGGTTTCTTAGAAAAGTCTTATTAGCTCTTCTTTTTTCTTTTCTTCCATTTCTATGCTTACCTCCTTCATGGCATCATTCAGTACCATGTCTTTAAATGCCTCCTATTATGCGGATGATTCCCAAATTAATATTCCCAGCTGTAACCTCTCCTCTTACCTTCAAATTCTTGTTTCTCACTGCCTACTAGACATATGTACACTTGACTGTCTCATAAGCCTATCACCAAAGTTACTATGTTCAAAATCAAATTCGATTTTATTACCTTCTCTTCTAGCAATGTTCCACATCAGGGTAAATGCCAATTCTACTTTCATCGCTTTAGAGGTATCCTTGTCTCCTTTCTTCCTTACTCCCTATATCCAAATCCCTCAGCAAATCCTTGGATTTATCTGAAAAAGATACCAAGGATGCCACCACCTGTCACCACCCTTGCTTTGACCACCAGCCTGGTCTAAGCACCATCCTCTCTCATCTGTAGTACTGACGTTCCTTTGCAGCTGGTTTCTTCCTGTTTCTACTCTGGCTTCCTGCAATCTATGACCATGGTAGCATGATCTTGGCCTTAAGACTTAAGAACTATCAGTCACTCCTTTGCTTAAAAATCCCCCATCAGGCTTTATTCTCAACCAATATAAAAAGCAAAATTCTTAAAGTGGTGCCGAAGTCCCCATAGGATCTTCCCGGTTATCCCTCTGAGCTACTTCCTACTTCTCCTACTTCCCTGTCTCGTGCTCACTGCACTACAGCTACAAGGGCCTCCTTGCCATTCCCTGAACAAGCAGAAGTCAGACATGCTCTCAATGCAGGACTTTGCATTTTCTGCTCCCCCATCTTAAATATCCTATCCCCTGACAGCCACATAACTCAGTCCCTCATTTCCATTAGGTATTTTTCCAATGCCATCTTCTAACAAAGACTTCACAGCAGTGACCAAAGAATAAGAAGAGCAGCTCCGTCCAACACTTCTCCTCCCCCTGACCCAGCTTTGTTCTCCTCCATAGCTGCTTTTACCATTTGGCATTATCATGTGTTTATATTACTCAACTGTCTCCCTTTACAAGACTTCAAGCTTCACGAAAGCAGGAATTACATCTATTTGGTTCACTGCTGAGAAATCAGAGCTTGGCAGGTGGTAGGTACTCAGATAACTATTTGAAGGAAGGAATAATGAAGAACAAGTTAAATGACTCCTTTGTACCTGCCTGACTTATATAAATAGATTAAGACCATTCCTAAATGGATGTATCTCTTTGAGGATTTTTGACTTAAATTGTAAAAAATCCACCAATACCAAAGTAGCATACAACCCAAGTACAAACACATAATACTGAGAGCCCATTAATGAAAGATGAAAATTATTGATGAATCCATCACTAAATATCTCTAAAAGATCAAATAGTTTTAAAAAGCACATTCTACAGTTAATGATCTACAATCTCCTAGATTTTTTTCCCCAATTTCTTTTCATTATCTTTAAACACATGGAAGCAATAAAAGGCATCCAGCAAACTCAGCACTCTAATTACTTGACAATAGCTCTTTCCAAAAACCACTGCCCCTTTAATTTTAAAATAAACTTTTAATATGCCCAAAGTTCAAAATATTACGTGCTCTTGAACACATTATGAAATGCCTAAAGAACTAAAATCCTTGACTGTATTACAATATTTAATTAGGAAAAGAGAAGAATTCTGTAATTAAGGTAACTTACAAGATAGAACTGTGAAATGAAGAGCTTGAAATGAAATGATTTGACAGACTCTAAAGAGGTCTTTCTACTCACAACTTTTCTTTGCCTGTGTTTTCCCTTTCTAAAATTGAAGACTGTAGCTTAATTAATTAACCATTATGTCTCACACATAGCCAACCAAAGTTTCAAAGACGGAAAAACAAAATGCTAGGGCAATGACAGTCTCAAGAATGATTTAAAAAAAAAAAAAACAACCCACTATGATTAGATTATGAAAAGCTCACCTAACACTAAATTACAAGTTCTATGATGAGAGAGAGTTTTGCTGGGCAGAGAGCGGCAGATTTCTATGAGGGCAGAGATATTCTTCACTGTTGGGTCCCTGAAGCCTAGAATAGTGCCTGATACATTTTAATTGCTCATAAAAAGAAAAAAAAAATTGAATGTCAAATAGTACCCTGAGTAGAATGCACAGTATAGGGCAAACCTACCTGTTCTGCTTACCACCAGCACTGAAAAAATATCACTTATAAGTGCATGGCTCCCTCTGGTTTGGTTAGCACTCAAAAAGTGTATTTTCGGGGGGGGGGGTGCGAAGGAAACTTATAAAAGAGAATATTATTACTTGCTGCTCTTGCTTTCCAGATAAAAACTAGGTAGACCTAAAATTGACACAGACTCTTAATTCCATTTGGCTAAATATTTGAGAACACACCCTTCCATTACAAATATTAAGAGATTCTTTGCGTAGCCTATTTGATTTCCCAATTTATTAAGGACAAATACAGGTGTCTACTTTGGTTTTATTTGAATTTTCTTTTTCGGTCCAAACTCTTGCTGGAGGGAAAGTTAATTCTATCTCCAATGGAATACACCAAAATGCATGTAAGATCCAGGCTCTGGAAAGGCATACTTGCAGATCCTTAGATTGGGTATGGTGACACACATTATAGCTGCTGACCAAATATACCTTTTCCTTCTTTCTCACCAGCTGAGTCCAGAGTTATTTCAGAATAGCAGCAGGCCCAGCTAACAAAAAGAAAGAAAGAAAGGAAGGAAGGAAGGAAGGAAGGAAGGAAGGAAGGAAGGAAGGAAGAAAAGAAAAGAAAAGAAAAGAAAAGAAAAGAAAAGAAAAGAAAAAAAGAAAAGGAAAGAAAAAAAAGAAATCTACACTCTCTGGACTCCTTTGCAACAACGAATGGCCATGTAACATTTCTGTCCAGTGAAATGAATAAATAAGTGGTTAGATGGGGCTCCAGTCCAGCAGACGGTAGGAGTGTGTGCTATCCCTACCTGCTTCATCCTGTCTGCTGTGTAAACTAATACTGAGAGCAGATCAGCCATCCTAAGTCCCTAAGGGGATATGCTCCCACCTAGGATGGCTGACGGAAAGTTGAGAAAGGTCTGGATACATGGAAGTCACCGTATCAGGTGCATACTGCCTACCTACCTGGCTTTATCATTCAGGGAGAAAAAGAAAAACTCTACTAAGTTAAAGCCACTGTTTCCTTGTTGTATCTCTTGACACTCAGTTGAATCCTCTCTGATACAGTTACTAGTGGGGACTAAAAGACCATATAATATAGCTCTTGGTAGGGCCTTCCTTAACCTTACTAATATCTGATTTTTCCCATTTTAGTCAGGCAACAGTCCTAAGATGTGACTCATCTGCTGCTAAGAGAAATTCAACTGTTAAGAAGATAGTCTTTTACTGAATTAAGTAAAAAAAAAATCATGTTGGGGTTGGGAACTCAATACACCACCAATCAAAAGTCTGAATTATAAAATTTAATGGTATCTCCCTTTTCTTGGAAATTAACAAAATAGTCATTTACAAAAAAAATGTTCACAAACTATATGCTGCCATCAAAAAACAACTGAATTTCAAAAATTAAAATTTCTCCCAAAGTCTGCAAAAACCGTTGACTTGCAACACGAAAATGATGTTTCCAACACCACCATCAGCAAGACTGGCCAGCTTTACTGTATTTATCACAAATTTTCAGTTGCTGCAGACAACACAATGATGTTTCACTAAACACTCAAAGATGTTCTTTAAGTAAGTCCTGGTCACTCTGAGGCAGGAGAGGATCTGAGGCTTGGCTTTTACCATCTCACAGCCCTCTCTGGTTTGGGAGAATCAAGGGGCTACTGTTCATGGACATCACACTCCACAGTGACTCCCAAATCCTAGGCAATGCACGATGAAGAACCACATCTCTGTCTTCAGAAGCACAGTCCCATATGCCAAGGCCATCCTTCCATCTGTTCCCACCCAAACACCCCCTGCTGACCCTGTAAGACCCAGAACCAACGCATCATCCTCTGTGTGGAAGTTAGCCCAAGGTGTTTCACTTATGCCTCTACTACACCATGCCCTACACAGCATCATCATCTCTTTGTTATTATTTATGGGCTATAGATGGGTCATGAAGACCGTGTTATAAATTTGCATGCTTCGCGTCTATGAAAAACATGGAACTAAAACTGATCACAGTTTGCGGAATGACTAAATGACCCAATGGTTACATGATCACACTCACTATTACTAATATCATAGGAAAATCAATCAAAATTTAAGTTATAACTTAAAGGATAAATATAAAGCTAAGTTCACTTTAAATATAAACTATAAAGGAAAATAAAGAGTTGTTTTGCTTATTATTTGGCCTAAACATCTTTTAATCCTGACATCAGGGCCATCTCACGTTCAAGAAGCATGTTAGCGTTTGTTTGCACATCCCTGGTCTAATGAGGTTACAGCATCCAGATAAAAAGGATACTACCTGGCAGTGTGGTAAACCACAGATAACAGATTAGGAACCAATGACCCGAGTTCAAGTCCCAGCCTGGCTACTCCCCAGCTACCAGACATTCATTGCTTTCCCATCTACCTTACAGGCTGCTGTGATGGAAAAATTCCTTATTTGTTGCTGCCACTCTGAGCCAGAGCACAGTGTCTGACCCCCTAAAGGGTATGCGACTGTCAGGGAATGAATGACCCAGAGAAGACAGTGCCTGGACTGAAAGACCAGGGTTTTTCCTACCACACCCTACATGCTCATAATGTTTTTTCACAAAAGACCACTTTTCTGCAAGTTCGGTTTAAAAATACCAGTTCCTAGTTCTCTTTCACTACAGTGTTTTCTTGAAGGACTATATGCTAGTTGTTGCCTTGACAATTCCACTTGCTTAGGTTTAATTTGATATTGATTTAAAAAGAGGGGGGGAAAACCCATAGCCATTCTACAATTAACAGTTAAAGTTACATAAAATCTGGTTGGAAATAGGCCAGTCTTGGTGAGCCTTTGTTTTCTCCAGAATGAAACTACATTCCTTTTTAATCTAGACAGGCCCACATAAAAGGTTTAGCTGGAAAATCAAGGGTACAGTCACAGTTATGACTAAAAACTGAAGATTTCACCTATATATTTTCATAATGCAAATTTAAAAAGTGGAAAAATGTAGTTGGTATTCATCTATCCCTATCCCTCAGCTCTATCTATACACTGTACATATTCTAATTAATACTGATCTTCAGAGGTGATGAACTGATTTGGAAGTGGCAGACCCAGAAGCTGCACCTTGCACTGAAAAATGCAAACAGATAATCCAAATCTTACTAGTGCCCATCAAATAAATGCTTATATGCAGGTTCAGGTTCTAAATAGGTACACAATCACTCTGCAGAGTTTAACACAAACTCACTCCCCAATACAAGAGTACTATAAAGGATTTTAACGAAGAATGCTTCAACTTTTTAACCTTCCTCTTTTATCTTCTGGTTGCTTTCTCCTGTGGGGGTGTTTTCCTTTGTTTAACTATTTCTAGGTTTATCACATTTGGGAGAGAACTAAAGAACCTACACACCCATCAGTAAGCAAGGCACATTTTCCCATCATCTTCATGGTTAACAAGGAAAATGACAGGCAGCAAAGGAGGAAGAAAGAGCATATAGAAATAAGCAGAACTCCAGCTGAATGGAAATTAAACTTCCCTAGCTGATAGTACTTACACATGCATCTTTCATTCAGGACCATACATTTACAAAAGCAAAATTCAATTAACTGGAAATGTATACGGGGAATCATACTACAAATACCGATTTAACTTTGTTATAAAATGCTGAAGAAAAATACTGCTACTGAATCAGGGAGAAATAGATTATCAGCATATTAACACAATATGCAATTTCTTCTTCAGGGAGTATTAGGGTAGCATTATATTTATTTTATGAAGATATAATCAGAATATTAAGGGGTATCTGGGCATTGTCCAACTGCGATCAGTCCGCAGACTGCTAACCTATTAGAGATGCTGAAAATATTCTCCTTGGTGACAAGGCACTATCCTCTGTTAAGACAGTGATAATTTTTATCTAAGCTTGTCACCCAGTAAACTAGATAGGCTATTGATTTAGGTTGGACATCCAAATACCAAAACAATAAAGAACACTGGACAAAATCAGTCATTAATAAAAGGCAAAGAGACATCAGTTTCATGCAGGTGATCAGCAATTGGTCTATAAGGTAAAAATTATTTATAAAACCTCTGGAACAGGGGCGCCTGGGTGGCTCAGTGGGTTAAGCCGCTGCCTTCGGCTCAGGTCATGATCTCGGGGTCCTGGGATCGAGTCCCGCATCGGGCTCTCTGCTCAGCCGGGAGCCTGCTTCCTCCTCTCTATCTGCCTGCCTCTCTGCCTACTTGTGATCTCTCTCTGTCAAATAAATAAATGAAATCTTAAAAACAAAACAAAACAAAAAAACCTCTGGAACAAACATTTTTCTTGGAACATTTTAAGTTTCTTCCCTTTATGAATCTTCTTAGAAATATGGTGAACAATGTTTACAACAATCTTCAAAATAAACCCATGAAATCAAGAGATATTGGGCACTACTGGGCAAAATAAGGTATGTGGGTTTCAAAATATGATTTTGCTTAGGAAAAATGAAACCAATATACCCAATATTTGAACTTACATGCATTATATAACCAAGAATTAGTTCTCACAAGTATAAACAAAAGCATTTTTCCCTTCCAAAACACTGGAAAAGGAAAACATTTCATTTAGTCATTGATAAAATGTATGAGAGCCTAACACTTCAGTACTTTAAAAGTCAGAGGTATTCTTTTTTCATAAAGCCCAGTCACATAAGCAAGAAGATGCACTTACAATGCAAAAAGCAATTCTTTTAGCCAATAAAACAGACTATCTGAGAATGGCCTCTCCATTACATGGAAAAAACCAGTGAACCTCATCAAGTGAGGTTATCAGAGTTTCTTCAATCCAATCTAGAATCCCACCCACATTGTCTTCTCATCAATATTCCTCCACGCTTCTTCTTCCCCAATTACAAAAGACCAGATAACCCTGTGACTGATAGGTGATATGCACAAGCTTATTTTCCACTGTTAAACAGAGTTAACATACTGAGAAAGCGATTTCAATTACTGAATAAATGGAAAAGGGTTAAATGCGGAATATGATGAAACAGGATTTAACAACATTCCCAAACCTCATCAGTTTCTGAGGAAAATATGCTAGTGAAGACAAATCTTAGAAAAGGTAACGTACATACAGCATTCACACTGCAGGGTTATTTTTTAAAAAATGAAAGAAACCCCCTGAGTAATAGTTGATATGCAGCAGCCATTATTAAGTACAAAGCAGAAAGATCTCTATGCTCAAATGGCCCCTTGTCCAGAGGTCTCACCTCCATGCTTTGGACCATTAGTGGCCACCTCCAGCAAGCCTGTCTTTCTTGCCTCTGATAAGCCACAGGTACCAGTTTCACCCTTAACCCATTCTTTTTTTTTTTTTTTTTTTTTAAAGATTTATTTATTTGACAGAGAGAAATCACAAGTAGACAGAGAGGCAGCCAGAGAGAGAGAGAGAGGGAAGCAGGCTCCCTGCTGAGCAGAGAGCCCAATGCGGGACTCGATCCCAGGACCCTGAGATCATGACCTGAGCCGAAGGCAGCGGCTTAATCCACTGAGCCACCCAGGTGCCCCCACCCTTAACCCATTCTTGATTCATCTCCTACAGAATGCCACTTCCAGGCTGAGTATCCAACTCTTGGTATTGGTTCAAGTTGTGATCTCAAGGTCAGGGGACCGAACCCACCTTGCTGAGTGGGGAAACAGCTTAAGACTCTCTCTCTCTCTCTCTACCCCTCCCCACCCAGCCCGCTCTCTCTCTAAAATAAATAAATTAAACTTTTTTTTTAAATGCCATTCCCAGCTTTCATACGCCACTAGTGAATTATTAAAGCCATTACATTTCTAAAGGCTTAAACTGCCAACAAATATTTTCCAAATTAAAAAAAAAAAAAAGGACTTACTGCTACTGGGGTGTGTGTGTGTGAGTCTAAACACATAGTTATTTCTGAATCATGCCACTCTTTGCGCTCAGCACAGGGCCGAGCACACTTTAGGTGTGCTGGCCTGTGTATGCATAAGCCAATTCCACAGCATGAATATTATACACAGGGGCTTTCCTCTGCATCAGGACACTTGACCATGGAATAATCACAAAGCAATCATTCTTTTTCTCAAATTGGGGTACAAGCTCCTTGAGAGAGAAACTACTCAGCTTTCTTTATGTGCCCTCTCAGGGCACCCTCCCTTGAGGGTTTGCTGCAGGGTAGGCTGGAGCCAATCTGGGACTGGCTTTCTTGAAAAATAAACTTGGGACCAGAGGTGGCCCTGGCATGAAGATTACTGGGTTGTGGCGAATTTACTTAAAAATAGAGTCTCTTGGGACACCTGGGTGGCTCAGTTGGTTAGGCGGCTGCCTTGGGCTCAGGTCATGATCCCAGTGTCCTGGAATCGAGTCCCACATCAGGCTCTTTGCTTGGCAGGAAGCCTGCTTCTCCCTCTGCCTCTGCTGCCACCCTGCCTGCCTGTGTGCACTCCCGCTCTCTCTCTCTCTCTCTCTCTCTGGCAAACAAATAAATAAAATCTTTAAAAAAAAAAAAAATGGAGTCTCTTAACAACCAGGTTATTGCTCACTGCTCCTCAAGGTAACTTCCAGTTCCTAAAACGGACTCTTTTTATCTTGTTACTGACTGGGAATGAAGTTCCTGGGTTCTGGGCTCAGCTGGGCCACCCCCCAGCTGCACTACTTGAATAATTCACTTTTACTTTCCTGTCCTTCAGCTCCCTCTGCTACGAAATGCTGAAGCCTATTCTTCTGTCAAAGTTCCAGGACTTCTAAATTTAAGATCTGTTTTTCAAGTGCAGCAATCTTCTAACGAAAGCATTAATACCCTAATGCTGAAGACGGTTTTGAAGCGTTTAACAACAAAGTTCTAAGACTTCAATTTCGGTGCAATATGTCTGAGCTAATTCAAAGGACTGAGAGTGTGTCTACCTCACAATGTTACCGTGTGGTGAAGGTTAAATCAAGCAACGAATATAAAGCATTTAGCTCAATGCCTAGCATTTACTAAAGCACTCAATAAGTACTAGCCATTATTATTGTTATTGAAAGAAATATAATCAGAACGCCTTAGATTTTCATCAAAAACCGTAATATCAATGTAATTAGTTGACAGAACTGAGTATGTTTAGAAATTCCTTCAAAAAAGGAAATAAATGAAAGGAAATTGTCAAGTATTCACTCAGTCACTAAACATCTTACGATCGAGAGAAAGCACATCTTAGCAATCCAGAATTTCCATATCTAATTTTGTAGGATTCTCTCATCTCCCTGCAGAATCTTGTTTCCTGTTAAAAAAAAAAAAATCCAAATAAAGCCACCTAACCAGCAAAATGAAAGTTTATCTGCTCCAAGAAAATGGTATGTTGATACAATAATTGTTATTCTTTCCTCCAACTTCATTTCTACCTTTGCTATTTAATTTGTACAATTAAAAAAATCCAAAGTTAAACCTTTCATTTTTCCCCCCCTATCTTATCTGTCCATATGAACCTTTCCCTCCCCACTTCATCTCTTCTCTGGATGGAGTGTCACAAGGCAGCATGTCCTACAGCACTGTCCTCAAGGCCCCTCCCTCTCTCCTCTGACCACCCCATCAGCATTCCTGGGTCCTGGGTCCTCCTTCCCTTCACAAAGCTCCCTGAGAGATTATCTACCCCACAGCAAGCAGTCCCTTAGATTCAAACCACCTCTGGTTGCCTTTTTAACAACAGTAAGGGTATTGGAAGTTTAATGGATACTAGTCTCCCTTCTGGATGTCTAAAAGAGAGAAATATCTTATACTTGTTTTTTTAATATTAGTATTTTATTAAACCTTATCTCCCAGAGAGGTCTCCCATGACTGCTCCACATCAAGTCCCCCTATTCTTTCGTATATAGCACACTGTTTCCTTTCTAACATTTACCACACATTATTTATGTACTGCTTGCCTCCTTGACCAGCCGACAAGCCCCATGAAGAAAGGGAATTTATTCATGCATCAACGTAGGCCAATAACCTAGCACAACGTATCATAGAACACACAGTATTCACTATGCATGTACTGAATCAGTCGATGGCATCTGAGAGGCCTCATGCTTTGGTCAGGCCCTACAGGGGGGGAAAAAAAACAACAGATATGGCCCTCTGTAACAGAACTTACAATTTAGGACCAATTTTATTTGGGAAGGTTAGAATGTCACAAACTTACTAATTTTTTTGGAGAAACAAGAAAGATTGACCAGATAAAAATACACAAAAGGCATGGTATACATTACAAGCTATCCAACAGGAAAGGAATCACGACTGGAAGAGATGGAGGAACCAACACAGCCATCAGAGAAAGTCACATGCATGATGTGGGACTCATGCTGGTGTTTGGTGGAAGGATTAAATTGGGGCTGGAAAAGAGAGCAGATGGCATTCCACAGTGAGATGAAGTTGGCAGAGCACACGGAAGGAAGGAGACGTGAAGAAGCCTGGCCTGTGCAGAAATGACATGCAGATTCATGCCACTGAGGAGAGCAGTTGGGGAGCCGGGAAACAGATGACAAAGGGTCAGATTAGGAGCCTGGATCACAAGAAAGGGGTCATTATATTTGATGCCTCGGTCAAGAAAACCTTCCCAGCTTCGGTGTGGAGTAGGATGTTGGCACTGGGACAGGAGCTTACCAATGACAGTCAACTAGGTGCCAAATAAAGGACTGGAAACAAGAACCCAACAAAGACTTGTTGGTCATGAGGGTAGCAATACTGAGAACAGAGATATAACAAATACTGAAATCTGCAAGTTCTCACAGTGGCCATCTCAATGTTAGAAAAGGAGACTAAAAGCAAAAAAGGAAGAAACTACTGGGTTTTAGTGGGATTTCCAGTTACATGTATTCTTGGCCCCAGATCAATATATACTACAAGCGTAGGAGGTGAGAACGATACAGTACCATTAAAGACACATGCTAAGTCCTTATACCAACTGCTAATGCTTAACACTAGTTTGGTGAGGTTGACTGTAAGCGTGAAGTATTGAAAATCTATGATGAACCTAGCACAGCTCTGCCCCTTCTAATAACCATAGCTTTCTACATGAAGTGCTCCCTAACGATGTGCTAAAGAACAGAGCCACATGGCCTCTCAAAGGGATCAGGATCCCCCGCCCCCCCCACAGGACAAAGCTGGTACTCAGAACAGAGAAGCAAGCAGTGGTAACACTCAAATGAAAGTTTTCCTTGAATAAATTTTTTTTTTAAAGAATCTAAATTGAAAGATAATACTAGTTTATGCACCAATCTCCAAAACCAAACACAGTATTGGAAGGGAAGGGAGGGGCAAGGGGAAGGAGGACTCGCAGGGGAAAGGGGAAAGGAGAAGAGGAAGGGGGAGGGAGAGGAGAAGGGGGACGGGAAGGAAGGAAAACGACCAGAGAACAAGACTCTTAGGACCTGCTATGATCAAAGAACTATTCGTCGAAAAATAGAAGTATGTCTTTATCTCTAGCTTGCATTCAAGATTGAATCCTATTTCTTAGGCAACATGGATATTTAGGTAGAAAAATGGATATTTATGGATATTTGCTGTATTTTTCTGTATGCCTTAGTCAGAAATAAAGACAAAATTAACTGTAACTGCTTTGTCAACAAACCAGTTATAATACTTAACTACTCTGATCCAGCTAACAGAGAGCAACCATTTTTATAAAGCTTGCAGCAAGAGAAATAATCTAAGCTCATGGCTTATTTTCAAGCTTGAAAACTATTTAGATGTGTTTGTTATATTGTACTGTATCTTTGTAGCTAAGGAGATACACAGAAAGGAAACGAGAAGAACAGGGGGATACTATCTTTGCTGTTTCATCAATCATCAGTACACCTATTTATGCAATCCTGATTTTATTTCTGATACTGTACAGCATGACATGGAACAATGAACCCCTCCTTCTTGCAGTTTACATCCTAGCCTTACTTAAACCTCATTTTTTTCATGTTGTCTTCCAGGATAGAAAAGATTCCAAGCTGAAGAATCACTTACAGCGTATGCTACCATCCTAGCCTTGAAACAAAGAATATAACTTCTCCAATCCATTATTTATCTACAAAATGGGAATTTTGCAGGGTGTCACACACAACAATATAACTGCAGTAAGCAAACTACTAAAGTAACCACCAACAATCACCACCTCCCATTCATACCCTTGTGTGGTTCATCCCCTTAAATGTGGGCTGGACCTGGTGACTGGCTCCTCATGAACAGAAAATGGCAAACATTATGGGCATCACTTCAAAGATCATGTCAGAAAAAGACTGTGACTTGCAACCCCAGTGGAGAAGTCCCATGTAGCGAGGAACTGAGGGAATTCTTGAGCCAACGGCCAGTGAGGAAGCAAGGATCTCAGTCCAACAACCACCAGGAACTGAATCCTGCCAACAAGTCTGTGGATAAACTGGGAAGTGCTGCCCTCCCAGCGGAGGATTCTGGTGAGACCACAGACCTGGCTGACACCTCAACTATAATCTTACAAAAAACCTGGCACCCAGCTAAGCCATAGTCAGATTCTTGTTCACCAGAAACTGAAAGATAATAAATGTTTAAATTTTAAGCTGCTGATTTAGGGATCAACAGTTGCAGAACAATAGGTAACACAATAATGTAAATGCAATTTATAGAATAATATCTTATTTAAGGTTTTAAAAAACTCTATCTGGGCCCACAGTAAAGTGGATGTTTTTAAAAACCCCTTTTAAGACCCTCCTTGTTTTAAATAAAAGTAAGCTATCTTTATCCACTATCATCTAATACATCTGAAATTTATCTAATTAACTCACCAGTGGTAACATTAGTATCCTAAACTAGAAGTCAATCAACCATCAGAAAAAGAACTTTAACAAATATTATGAAGGTATTGGCAGTACTGAGGACACTTAGGACCAAAACAAAGGGCGATTGAGACTGGACATTAATATCAGACAAAAGTCTTTAGAAAAAATTAAGGATAGAAGAATATACTTAATGATAAAGGAACACTTGGTCTATCAGGAAACATCAATTCTGTATTTATAGCTGCCAGACACTGCCTCATAACACAGCGAAAAAAAATCAGATTTTTTTTTTTTTTAAGTTTTAAATGACTTGAGAGAAAGAGAGAGAGAAAGAGACCATGAACAAGCACTAGTAGGAGCCCGATGTAGAACTTGATCCCAGGACCCTGAGATCATGACCTGAGCCCAAGGCAGAGGCTTAAGCAACTGAGACCCAGGTATCCTCAGGTACCTCCTTTTAAAACCCCAAATTTTTCCTGAATAACAGCTTTTACAATGTATGACACTTAAAATAATGGAATTTATATCCAAGGTTCTCCCATAAGTAGGGTTTAAGCTTTCAAGAGATGGGGTGAAATGTAGCTCACATGATACAGAAAACGTTCCACTATGTAACACGGCCAGCAGGCAACACGTGTGACAGACTGACTCCCAGGCACTGATTCTTCTCCCCACCCTTACCATGCCCTGTGCCATGTAAGTGTGCAGGTCCCCCCTGCAGAGGCAGCTCACTTCCCCACCCACAGACCCTGAGTTCTGCCCTAAGACTCGTTCTGATCAATGGAATGTACACAGAAGCGACAATGCGGCACTTCTGATCTTTCTTGCACACCACGTGTTTGTGCTAACCTCAGAAAAATGGATTGAGTGCTCAGAAATGTACAGTTGTTAAACACATCTATTAATGAAAATGAAGTTACATAAACTTAAAAGTAAATTACACTGAGAACAAAGCTGCTCAATTTCCTAACTTCCTAATTATTTTATTACCATCACACGTACTTTTGAGGTCTTCTATTCTATCTGTATGATAAAAAAATACCACCTAGTGGCATGCTTCCTGGTGATGTCATACTTGTAGCTCGACATCAGCCCTGAATGGAGTATACAGACCACAGAAATGGGCAAATGCTACAAATCTGGGCTTATTTTTCATCCAGAGAGCTGGTCAGTGTTCTTTTGCCTTTAGAAATGCTTCCTTGTGGTTTCTACAATTTCAGCCTAGGGCCCCAAAACAAGCACTTCTACAGAAGACCTGAGGTCAACTCTTGGCAAGGAGACAAGCCCAGCCAGATACCAGGTGAAGGGAGGGCCACCAGCAGAGCCCAGCCTAGACCAGCCAATCCACAGTCACCCAAGAGAAGCCAGGGTCCTAGCACAAACCCTGACTCAATAAGCTTATTTATGAGAGTCAGTTATCCCACACCACTGTGGCAGTAAACGACTAAAACATGTGGTCAACAGGAGTTAGTTCAATTAGTCTATCAGAAAAGGAGAGACTGGCCTTTAAAAACCAAATCAAACCAAACCAGTCACTTGGGATAGGCACTGAAAGTGAGATGCAGATGGGCAACCACTGGGAGACTGATAAAAACCATAGCGAAGCAGGAGCACTGCCCTTGCAATGTGTAAGGGGGATGACCTGAAAGGCATGTTAAGTACGGATTTATTTGGCCCTACCATGCACTGTGGATTCAGCAGCAAACAGGACAGAAGCACTGGACATGCTCATGACTGCTGGTGGGAGGAACAGGGAGGAAAAGGGGAGCACAGTCTAGGGTGCTGAAGGGGTGAGGAAGGGGCAAGGGCACAGCCAAAAGGTATCCAGGCCAGTCCATGGGATCGGAGAAGGCTTCTCAGCTCAGAGGTCTGAGCTGAGCTGACTCCAACAGTTCAGTTAGAGGTAACTAACTCCCTGCTAAATCATGCAGAAGGCTGCTAGAAATCAGAAAAGAAAGGTAATGCAGGGGGGAAATGAGCAGGATTTGCCAGGTGTTTAGATCTAAATGCATCAGAGCTGGTACTGAAACACCACCTGGATGACAGCACCGTCCGTCTTTGCTCTTCCTGTAGCTGGTGGGGCTTGCTCATAGATACAGATCCTATTCATCCATGCAAGCCTACGGATAAGTCCAGTACCTGCTCCAATATTTGTGCTCACTTATGACTGCCATTCTTCCCACTTCTTCTTTAATGATTTACCCATTTACTTACCGGACAATCCTGAACACGTCCCAGAAACAAAACTCAACAGCTGAAGTTGAGTCAGCGTTTCCTAAGAGCATCTATGCCCTAGTACTGTCTATAACTGGTATGGCATCCAAGTGGATTAATTCAGTATTTGAGCCAGGGCCTCCAGGAAACACTGCATCCCAAAAGCAAGGAACGCCTTATGCTCCCAAATGGAGAGAGTGCGTGTACATGTAGAACACCACATTCTTTATATTCTTTTTGAAATCCAAAGTATAAGCCTATTACTTAAAATTAGGAAGGTAGGGCCAAATTACCCAGCTTTAAAAAAAAGCAATTTTTTAAAGTGGAAAAATGAAACATACAGGTATTCTAAAATGCAGCCTTTTAATTTCGACTGGCCCAATTCATACAACTCTTGCTCTAAGATTTTTGCTTTAAGAATTAATTCTGCAAGTATAACTGTCCTGCAAATAATGTACAAAGCAACTTCATTTTAGTCATATTGGCAAATCAAGCATACTAAATTCTTCCCACTAGATGACAATTCAAATACTGAAACACAGAAGGAAAATAAAATATCTGACAATGCTCTCATTTAAAACTATCTCAAGATACAGTTCAATCAAGCACCAATTTCTTCTTCTGAAGGCTGTTAGCCTCCAATGAAATATTAAAATTAATAAGACCATTTTCTTCAGAGATATATAGAAAAAACTCAGTAGGAATGCCACAGACAGGATATAATCATTTAATTTTTTAAAAGGAAAGGAAGTTACATCACCAAAGCATTACTGCCTTTCTCTGTTACCCTTAAATATATATACCCCTAAGGAATTTCCAGTAGAAAAACCAAAATATAAACTGTGAAGGAGACCTAACAGAGTGGAGGAATGGGTGAGTCTGGTGGTGGGTATTATGGAGGGCACGTATTGCATGGAGCACTGGGTGTGGTGCATAAACAAGGAATTTTGAAACACTGAAAAAAATTAATGAATGAATGAATGAATAAATAAAATTTCACTTGGCAGGAGGGGGAAAAAAAGGAGACCTAACCCGGGCCCACTGTTTATTTTCTTGCTTTTGCCAGACTGTACTCATGAGCATCTCGTCTATTTGAATCTTTTTTCACCAAATATTTTCTCTGCTCAGGCTGAATCGCTGCCATGCCAAGTTCAACTTTCCCAGATCTTCTTGTTCTAATCATAGCACAGCAAACTCTAGTAAAAATAACTAAGTAAAGATTCCTTAAAATGCGATGGTCCTATAACAAAAAGTAGTTTCAGAATTAAAACTTTCAGAAATATTATGGCCAAAGTCACACATGGCCCCCAAGTCTGAAACAGCATGGATATACTAAGTGCAATTCATTCTCTCCCTCTCACGCTCTCTCTCTCTCACACCTGCAAACACTCACACACACACTTGAGCTAAAAGACAGACATTTCCCCTCAAATTTCAGATCAATATGCAAATGTCTTACCAGATGTAATTAAGGTGAAGTTATAAGGCTTTAGCTCCGATTCCTACCTAGACCCGCGTATTCATAAGTTCAACTAAAAAATTCAGCCTTTTCCCTTCATGTTTAAGACTTCAAAGGCAGAGGCATGAAAAATGAATGGTCCAGTAAATTCTCAAGAAGCAAGGATAGCCCACCAGTGGCAGCAGACACAGGAGTTAGCCATGTGGGAGTATATAACGGACCTTCGCTTCCTGTGCTACATTAAGGAGGAGCCTGAAATCTGTCATCCCTGGGCCATTTGAATTTTGCTTGGTTATACAGACACTAAGTTTTCAAACTATAAACCACTGAGGCCAGTTCGATTATTTCAGGGCATTTTCGTTTGTTTGGTTTTTTTCTTATTTAAAACTCTGTAGATCGTTCTAGGTAATGTTTCTTTTACGAATTGGTTAGCCTATGCAAAACACATATGAGAGCTTTCAAACTTCAGTTTCGTAAAAGAAAAAAAAAAAATTAAGTATCAATTAAAAAAATCCATAGGCACAAAAGCTAAGTCATTCAGTAAAAATGTTTTATTAGCTATTTTGAAATCAGATTCTGAACTCAAGGACAGAGAAGTCACTTGGGAATGGGAGGAGAGGGTCAGTCAGAGGTCTGAATTACTTGTTTTGGAGAGGGCTCTGACAACTCACCAATTCTTTAAAGATTTTATGATTTGTTGAAGAAGTACAAAATACTTAAACAATGTCCCAGTAAGTGATCCTGGAACCAAACTTTTGAAAAACATCCAAGTGTTTTTAGAAGAGAATGGGGACACAGGTTATAAGAGGCAGCTTACCTGGCCAGGGATTCAGTACATAAAGATCATTCAGAAATGTGTTTAGGAAGCACTTACATTTATAATCCCAAACCTTAGTCCTACAATGGCAGTTCAGCATACTGAAAAAAAATTAATTGATGTTATATTACATTTGCAAGCAAAGGGCAAATATCCAAGGTTGAAATTAGTAAGAATGACTTAGACAAACAGCTTACTTAGACAGCTTATTTAAAGGTCCTATTAAAAGTCATTTAAATTTTCAATCACATTGATAATGACAAGTTTTAAATGTTACAGGCTTTAAGCCTAGACAGTATGATGAAGTGTAACGTCCATCTTGACTCTGACATTTGCTTCTGCCAGTTAGGGCAGCTGCTTGGGGCCACAGTATTCTCGAGTTATTTGGCCTCTTCTTATAGTCGTGATAAATGGTTTCATCACATTATCACATGGTCAATGGTTTTGTGGCCCTTCTGACATCACCCAACGAAGCTGAGGAATAAGCAAAACAAGAAATGGAGTTAAATAGAAAATAAAGGGTGGAATGATTTTCTAATACTTGGTGTTCAAACAGATAAATTAATATTATCTCTATGAACACAGATAATGAACATGATATCCTCTAAAGTAGTAATACTAGCTTTCTGGAAAATTCTAGTGGATTTACACTTTATCACTATGTTCTTGCTATATCTACATAAGCAAAAGTGACAAGTGGTGGTATAGAACGTCACTTTTTTAAAGGGGACAATTGAAGAGAATTTCTGGCACTTAGTGATGCTCATGGCCTCTGCCCTGAAAGAAGAGGAGGGTTATAATCAGAGTCCATAATTGAGATTTTTAAAATACGGTGCTGTAACAACTCAACTTCTGATGTCTGCCTCTAACCAATGGCAACCCTACAAATGTTCAGCTCAAAAACCTGTCAAAATGATTTATCATAGAACATTTTAGAAAGTATATCCTTTATCAATGATTAATGACCAAAAAGATAGCACATCCCGATATCTGACTGACTGGCAGAAAGAAAGATTTTTAAAATTTATCCACCGCATGTTCTCGAGGGAATGAATATGAAACAATGGGAAGCAGGAAGATATACAAAAAAGGTACATGGTTTCGACTGTTGGCACAGGTCTTAGAATCTCCATGCCATCAATCCCATCTCCAGAACATTTTAACCTGTTAAAATACAATCAAAGCATTAACCATATAGAACAAAAATACAACTATTTTAAGCCTTACAAGAATTTAAAAAAAAAAAAATGCAAAGTATTTTAAAACTCAAGTTGGAGAAAATAACAAATTTATGAACAACATCCTGCCAGAGGAGGAGGAAAAGGGAAGAAAGGTGGAACAGACTAGAATCTGGAAAACAAAACAAAGATGATCATTATTTGAAAAGTGAAAAATTCAAAGGAACATTATAAACAATTACAAACACTACCAGAGAATTCCAACCAGTTCTAAATTATTATTAGAAAATCACGTAGCTGTGAAGTGTGTAAACCTGGTGATTCACAGACCTGTACCCCTGGGGATAAAAATATATGTTTATAAAAAATAAAAAATGAAAAAAAATTTAAATTTAAATTTAAAAAAAAAAGAAAAAAAAAGAAAATCACGTAGCTTTAGTCCTAATTTGCCCTTACTTTTTTTAACAATAAAGGGGCAGCTGAGCAATTATTTTAAGAGTGCTTTTAAGACATTTAACTATGAGGGGGGGTGTATCCAAGCCTCTTCTTACATGCAGACATTTACAGAGTGAGCTAAAGCAGACAACAGCCTCTCTAACAAGTTTCATTGGCTAGGACAGTGAACACAGGTAGTTGAAAATCATCAAAGCAAAATAAGTAATATGCAACTCTCAACTGCACAACATCACTCCCAGCTCACTGTTCCTCATATTCAAGCAGCGCTGGCCTAGTCACGCTCTCTCCTCATCATTACAAGACTCTAACTGGCCTGTTTTCCCTTCTACCTGACAGTCCAAAAGAACGAAATTTAGGAAGCCACATTTTACATAACAGTCTACAGAGTCAGTGTGCCTACAGATACAAAAGATAAGGAGTAAGAGAAACTTAGACCTTAATCCAAATTTTTCTGATAACCCAGACAAATGATCCGAAGTATGGCTTCTCATCTCTCTGGGCCTCAGTTTCATCATCTATAACACGAAAGAACTGAGTGGAGAGTGGTTCTAATGTTTCCTGGTCACATTCTTAATTAAATCTCCAGTATAATCCCCTATCAAAAAAAAAAATAGACACATGCTCAATATTCAATAATTAAGTATGAAAAGAAGGGTCACTATCTGTTTCTCTGAAAACCACCCATCAACCCCACATCCAATCCCCATTCTGGAGGTCTTCTAGGGTCCTACCAGTTCCCATACAGTGTCATCAGTGTACTACCCCTTGATAAATTACCTCCCAAAATGAAAAGATTGAGCCACCCCCACCTAGCACTAGAGGTCAAAGCCTGGCTATAATACGGTCAAATACATTTGGAAGAGCTAGGAATCATCCTACACATGGCCTCTTACTCAATTTCAGTTAAAAAGAAGTCTGCTTGGGGCACTTGGGTGGCTCAGGTCATGATCTCAGGGTCCTGGGATGGAGCCCCACATTGGGCTTTCTGCTCAGTGGAAGCTGTTTCTCCCTCTCTCTCTGCCTGCTTGTGATCTCTCTCTGTCAAATAAATAAACAAAACCTTTAAAAAAAAAAAAAAAGAAGAAGAAGAAGAAGAAGTCTGCTACTTCAAATGTAGCTTTCCAAAACAAAGAACACTAACTCATTAGAACTGCACCTTCCTGCCAAATTCCAGATCTATACTGTCAGGTATGGTCACTCTGGATTCTACCATCTATAGGCTTGACTAACTCCACCTGTAGCCCTTGACAGTCAACCCTACCCAGTGAAATATCCCCATTCTGAAACAGTAATAATTCCACAAAGTTACTTCTGTCAGAGAAGTTTGACCTATAAATTCAATAAATTCAATAGAACTAATGAGATTTGTCTCTCAATAATATGAAGAAATGAGGCAACTAGAGTAAGAGGGGGGGAATGTGTGAACAGAGACCACCCACAGAAAATACTGTGACTGACACAAAAAAAATGTTTTTAAATAATCATTTCCATCCTTTCCTCGACCTATATGCAAACTGGCAAAAAGCCAATGATCACGTAAAATATCCCTCAGATATATTCCCTAGAGAAATGAAGGTCTGATCAGTAGATCTCTATTATATAATGCTGTTTGCTACTATTCCAACAATATAAGAGCTATTGGTTTGTTCATATATGTTTCTAATAGAATCTTAGTAGCCCTTTGAAATCTGAAAAAAGCCAAACTGAGGTTTTCCCCAATAGTTTATTAACTACCAAAACACTGTAAGTACTGAAATTCAAAGTGCACAGCTTTAAAAAAAAAAAAAAAGGCTTGTAAATGAACACTTTTATTTATGCAGAAGACTTTAGAATACAGAACACAGTAACTCATGGAAAATACTGAGTACTACAAATCTGGTAGAAATTCATTTTATACGTCTGAAAGTTATTTGAGTCTCTTGAATATGATAAAATCAAGCCATGTTCTTCTTTCTTTCCCATTAAATCCCTTAGAAACACCAGCAACAATTTAGGAATGTAAATGGATTTTCCACTTGCATTTATACTTAATGATGACTTAAACAGAAGGAATACAGCTTAATTCTTTTTGGAGACAGATTGAGCCCATAGGAATAGGTTCAAAAAAAAAAAATGGAAAGGAAAGGAAAAATTATTTTGACATGCAAAACAAAAAGAATGTCAAAAGGAAAAAACTTATTTAAAAACAACAACAATTACAACAAAATAAAGAAAACAACAACAATAACAAAACAGCTAAAGTCAAAGAGAAATTTCAAAACATAGCAGCTCGATGCCTGGTCCAAAGATGACACACTATGGGGTACGAGTCCTCAGCATAAGGGCAAATTAAATATTGAGGAACACTCCTCAAAGTCCACAAATATCCATTTGGTTTCATTTCAATTTTTTTATTCTCACTCCTTTTGATTCCTTGAATCTCACTGCTTTTACTACTTGAACTTTACATGTGACTCTAATACTCAGAAACAAACTCTGTTAATAGGAGATGTGGATATCATAACACACCATGTCGCAAAGGGCACATCAATAGCTCTGACAGATAATACCTCAATAATAAGTTCTGCAAAGACTTCCTAAGTCAGCACTCCTGGAAGTCCAAATACTATGTCTGCCAAGGACATATGCTTCCCCTGACATTTTAGGACTAAACCCTATCAAGTAGATTTTTTTTCTATGTCCTGCAAATACTTCTCATACTTCACTCTACAGTACCAGATACGTGGCCAAAGCAGAAACCATTTTTCTCCTAGAACACAAATCTCTGCAGAAGCCTATGTCAGCCACATGCATGTGTGTATATATATAAAATACATATTTTCATTCAGTCCAGTGAAAGAGAAAATGGTATTTGTTCAGAAATCTACATTTACATGATGGGTTATAGGTAAAACTACAGGTTCAATTTTTAACTAAGGACATGTGCTGCTTCTTTCCAGCTCTCTAGCTACATGAGCAGTAACAACATAGAAACAACGGAATACTCCAAGTATTGTTAATGCCATGTCCATCCTAAACTCCAGGGGTGGGAGGGGAGGGGAGCAGACACTCTAAGAGACACTGCATTGCAATTCACAACAACTATTTGACTAAGTGCTCTGCCACTGATTCTGTCTGAGTACTCTCAGAATTGACTAGTCTCAGAATGTATAACTATGGGTAATAACACCAAAATTCTATCTAGTGATTTTTTTATTCTTTTATAGATATGGAGGGGTGCCTGGGTAGTGGGCATGGAGTTTGCTTAAGATTCTCTCTCTCGGGGCACCTGGGTGGCTCAGTGGATTAGGGCCTCTGCCTTCAGCTCAATCGGGCCCCGCATCGAGCTCTCTGCTCAGCAAGGAACCTGCTTCCTCCTCTCCCTCTGCCTGCCTCTCTACCTACTTGTGATCTCTGTCAGACAGATAAATAAAATTTTTAGGAAAAAAAAAAAAAGATTCTCTCTCTCCTTCAGCCCCTCCCCACCTTCCTATCTTGGGCAGGGGTCGGGGGGAATGGAGGAGAAAAAAACTATGAGGGAAAAAAAACAAAGAATGCTTGGGGCATGAGGGAAGGGAAGGTGGAATAAACATATATCTTGTTTTGTAGCTGTCACTTGGGAACAAAGTAAGTATTTTATGTAAATGCAAACTGAAGTTAAAATTAAAAATTACTGTGCTTCTACTGGGTATCTACCCCAAAGATACAGATGTAGTGAAAAGAAGGGCCATCTGTACCCCAATGTTCACAGCAGCAATGGCCACAGTCACCAAACTGTGGAAAGAACCAAAATGCCCTTCAATGGACAAATGGATAAGGAAGATGTGGTCCATATACACTATGGAGTATTATGCCTCCATCAGAAAGGATGAATACCCAACTTTTGTAGCAACATGGATGGGACTGGAAGAGATTATGTTGAGTGAAATAAGTCAAGCAGAGAGAGTCAATTATCATATGGTTTCACTTATTTGTGGAGCATAACAAATATCATGGAGGACAAGGGGAGATGGAGAGGAGAAGGGAGTTGAGGGAAATTGGAAGGGGAGGTGAACCATGAGAGACTATGGACTCTGAAAAACAGTCTGAGGGTTTTGAAGGGGGGGTGTGGGTGGTTGGGGGAGCCAGGTGGTGGGTATTATGGAGGGCACGGATTGCATGGAGCACTGGGTGTGGTGCAAGAACAATGAATACTGTTACGCTTTAAAGAAATCAAAAATCAAAAAAAAAAAAAACTTCTCTGCAACTTAAAAAATAAAAAAATAAAATAAAATAAAATAAACAAAAAGAATTACTGTGCTTGTAGTTAATAATAATATATTGTTCATTTAAAAAATTTAAGAGTAGGGGCACTTAAGTGGCTTAGTTGGTTAAGCATCCAACTCATGATTTCAGCTTAAATCATGATCTTAAGGTTGTGGAACTGAGCACCACATGGGGCTCCACACTAGACATGGAGCCTGCTTAAGATTCTCTCCATCTGCCCCTCTCCCTTCTCTTTCCCCCTATCTAAAATAAAAAAAAATCAATAGAAGAGTAAAAACTTATGTGTTCTTAATACAATAAACAAAAATTCTTTAAAAATAAAGAGAAAAAATAATCATATATCCTGCCTTTCCAACTGGAATTGGACAAGACCCAAATGATTGATATTTCACTTAACAGAAATATTTTAGCTAATAGTAAATATTAATAAGAATTACAGATTTAGAATTTGACCATTTTGCAAACTTTAATAATGGATTCAGTCATCATTAAAAGCTCTGAACATCATACAGAGACAAATACTTCGTATCTCCTGATGGCAACTGATTACCTGGAAGGTATTCCTGTGCAAAGAAAAATAAAGAAATAAAACCCTGATTCTGCTCAGGTCCTTGGATCTGCCAAATTGTAAGAAATACAGGGGAAAGAGGAAGCTGTTAAATGACACCAAGGAGATACAACTGGCAACTTATAAACCATTGGAAACACACAAAAGATGAATGCTAGGGGTGCCTGGGTGGCTCAGTGGGTTAAAGCCTCTGCCTTCAGCTCAGGTCATGATCCCAGGGTCCTGGGATCTAGCCCCACATCCGGCTCTCTGCTCAGCAGGGAGTCTGCTTCCCTTCCTCTCTCTCTCTCTGCCTACTTGTGATCTCTGTCAAATAAATAAATAAAATCTAAAAAAAAAAAAAAAAAAAAGATGAATGCTACTGTTTCTTCAATACACTGCAATAAATTAAGACACAAGAGTGGGAGGTGGGAGAGGCAAGATGGCAGAAGAATAGGGGACCTCACTTCATCTGGTCCTTCGAATTTAACTATATAACTATCAAATCATTCTGAACACCTGTGAATTCAACCTGAGATGTAAGAATTGCTGGGATTCTACAAACAGAAAAGAAAACACTATTTGCAACATAGGAGGGAAGGAGATGTGAACATAAGGGGATATATCAGAATATAAACAGTGGGGGTAGGGAGCCTCTGTAAGCCAGCTACCAGAAAGTGATATAGCCCTGGAGTGTAAAATTGGAATCTTTAGAAATTTGCTCCAGTGAAACATGTCCCTGCCTGAAAAGTGCTCAGGTAACAAAGTGGGGCAGAATATTAGGTGGGACAGTGTGACCTCAGTATCCCTGGGGTCACAAAAGGAACACAGAGCCTGAGTCAGCAGAGTTCTCAGGATTGGAGCAGGGAAACTGACTACAGTCAGCGAGCCCGTGAGCCCTGCAAAGGGCAAAAACGCAGCACAGAAAGCCTTCAGGGAACAAAAGGCACACAGAGCAACCCTAAACAGCTTACACTGAGCCAGGAGTCCTGGCAAGGAGTGGTGCAACTCTACTGGGGCAAAGACACTTGAGAATCAGTGCAGCAAACCCCTGCTCCAGAAGACCAGCTGCATCATCAGGGGAATACCAAGTTTACTAAGCACACAGAACGGCACAACTCCAGAGCTAGGAGGAAACAATATATAGAAGAACAGGTTTTTTTCTCAGGTTTCTTTTAGCTTTCAGTTTAAATTTTTCCTTTTTTCTCTTTTTCCTTTTCAACTAGTTTCTTATTTTACTAACTCTTTGTTTTTAACTTTTATTTTTACATTTACATTTGACAGATATCTTCTTCATTTTTGGCTTCCTTTCACAGTATTTTTATTTTTATGTATATATGTAAGTTTTGCTTTCTTTACAATTTTGGGATTTAGTGTATCCTAAGAAACAGATCAAAGTACACCCAGGACCAAGTGACCAATGGATCACACTGTTTTGTCCACCTGTGAGATTATATTATCTTTTTTCCTTTTTTCTTTGTTCTCCTTTATGGTTTCTGACCTCTTCAGATTTGCCTAGTGTGTATTTCACTTGGGTTGTGGTTGATATTCTTTATTTTGTTCTCTTGTTCACCCATTCCTCTCTGGGCAAAATGACTAGAAGGAGGAATTCACAACAAAAGAAAGAACCAGAGGTAATACTCTGCCACAGATCTAATCTATATGAATATTACTAAAATGTCAAAGCTGGAATTCAGGATAACAATTATAAGGTTGCCAAATGGGCTTATAAAAAGGATAAGACACTAGAGAATCTCTTAGTGCAAAATACAATCTAATCAGGCCAAAATTAAAAATGCTTTAACTGAGAAGCAGTCTAAAATGGAAGTGCTAGGGCGCCTGGGTGGCTCAGTGGGTTAAGCCGCTGCCTTCGGCTCAGGTCATGATCTCAGGGTCCTTGGATCGAGTCCCGCATCGGGCTCTCTGCTCGGCAGGGAGCCTGCTTCCCTCTCTCTCTCTCTGCCTGCCTCTCCATCTACTTGTGATTTCTCTCTGTCAAATAAATAAATAAAATCTTTGAGAAAAAATAAAAAAAATAATAAAATGGAAGTGCTAACAACTAGGGTAAATGAGGCAGAGGAGTCAGTGACATAGAAGACAAGATGACAGAAAGGAAGCAAGCTGAGGAAAAGAGAGAAAAACAACTAATGGATCGGGGGGAGGCTTCAAGAAATCAGCAATACCATAAAGCCATAAAATATTACAACTATTGGGGTCCCAGAGGAAAAACAAAGAGATGAACAGAAGGTGTATTTCAACCAATCGTAGCTGAGAACTTCCCTTATCTGGGAAAAGAAACATGCATTCAAGTCCAGGAGGCATACAGAAACCCCCTCAAAATCAGTAAAAACAGATCAACACCCCGAAATATAATAGTGAAGCTCACAAATTTCAGATAAAGAGGAAATCCTGAAAGCAGCATAAGCAGCTCCTTAATATACAGGTACAGGAACACTAAACAGGCCGCAGACCTATCCACAGACACCTGGCAGGCCAGAAAGGGCTGGCATGATATATCCAGGGTACTAAATGAGCAAAACATGCAGCCAAAAAATACTTTACTCAGCAAGGCTGTCATTCAGACTGGAGGGAGAGATACAGAGCTTCCAGGACAAAACAACAACAACAACAACAACAAAATAATCTGTGATTACTGAACCATCTGTGGGAGAAGTATTAAAGGAGATCCTGTAAGCAAAGAGAAACCCCAAAAGTAACACAGACTAGAAAGAAACAGTGACTATCTACAGAAACAAGGACTTTACAGGTAATACAAGGGCACTAAATTCCTCTCTTTCAAGAGTACTAATAGACTTCAAGAGGAGGCTGGCGTAGCAACCCTTATAACAGACAAATGAGATTTTAAACCAAAGACTGTAATAAAGACATGAAAAGAAACACTATCTCATACTTAAAGGTTCTATCCAACAAGAATATCTAACAACTGTAAATACTCATGCTAACTTGGGAGCAGCCAATTATATAAACCAATTATTAACAAAACTAAAGAAACACATTGATAATAAGACAATAATAGTAGGGGACTTTAACACCCCATTCACAGCAATGGACAAATCATCTAAGCAGATGATCAATAAGGAAACAGGGTCTGAATGACACACGGACAAGGTGGACTTCAAAGATCGACAGAGAACATTCCATCCTAAACCAACAAAATACACATTCTTGTTGAGTGCACATGGAACATTCTCCAGAACAGATCACATACTGGGTCACAAATCAGGTCTCAACTGGTACCAAAAGACTGATCGTTCCATGTATACTTTCAGACCACAGTGCTTAGAAACTGAAACCCAATCACAAGAGCAAATTTGGAAGGAACTCATTACCTGGAGGCTAAATAGCATTCTATTAAAGAATAAATAGGTCAACCAGGAAGTTAAAGAGGAATTCTTAAAAATTCATGGAAACCAATGAAAATGAAAACACAACTCTTCAAAACCTTCAGGATACAGCAAAGGCAGTAACAAGAGGAAAACATATTAAGGGTATAAACTTTTCTCAAGAAACTAGAAAAATTTCAAATACACAAGCTAACCTTACACCTAAAAGAGCTGGAGAAAAAACAGCAAAGAGAGCCTAAACCAAGCAGGAGATGAGAAATAACTAAGATCAGAGCAGAAATCAATGAAACAGAAACCAAAGGAACAGAACAGATCAACAAAACTAGAACCTGGTTCTTTGAAAGAATGGTAAGATTGATAAACCCCTAGCCAGACATATCAAAAAAAAAAAAAAAAAAGAGAGAGAAAGGACCCAAATTAATAAAGTCATGAATGAAAGAGGAGAGAGTATGACAGACACCAAGGATATACAAATAATAAGAAGAACATATTAAGAGCAACTACATGCTAACAAATTAAGCAATCTGGAAGAAATGGATGCATTCAGGGAAAGTTATAAACTACTATAACTGAAACACAAAGAAATAGAAAACCTCAACAGACCCATCATCAGCAGGGAAATTGAAACAGTAATCAAAAATCTCCCAGCAAACAAGAGTCCGGGGCTGGATGGCTGCCCAGGGGACTTCCGCCAATCATTTAAAAAAAGAACTAATACCTATTCTTCTGAAGCTGTTTCAAAAAATAGAAATGGAAGGAAAACTTCCAAACTCATTTTATGAGGCCTGCATTACCTTGATCCCCAAACCAAAGATCCTACCAAAAAGGAGAATTATAGACCAATATCCCTGATGCACATGGATGTTAAAATTCTCACCAAAATACTAGCCAATAGGATCCAATAGTACATTAAAAAGATTAATCACCACAACCAGGTGGGATTTACTTCTGGGCTACAAGGGTAGTTCAACATCCAAAAATCAATCAACGTGATACATCACTTTAACAAAAGAAAGAACAAGAACCATAGGATCCTCTCAACTGATGCAGAAAAAGCAATTGACAAAATACAGCATCTTTTCTTGGTTAAAACTCTCCACTGTGTATGGATCAAGGGAACATACCTCAATATCATAAAAGCCATCTACAAAAAGCCCAAGGGGAATATCATTCTCAGTGGGGAAAAAATGAGAGCTTTTCCCCTAAGATCAGAAACACAACAGGGATGCCCACTCTCACCATGGCTGTTCAACACTATACTAGAATTCCTAGACTCAGCAATCAGACAACAAAAATAAATAAAAGGCATTCAAATCGGCAAAGAAATCAAACTCTCACTCTTCACAGATGACATGATACTTTAAGACTCCACCCCCAAATTGTTAGAACTTATACAGGAATTCAGCAATGTGGCAGGATAGACAATCAATGCACAGAAATCAGTTATATTTCTGTACACTAACAATGAGACTGAAGAAAGGAACTGATCCCATTGACAACTGTACCAAACACTGTTAAGATACCTAGGAATAAACCTAACCAAAGAGGTAAAGGATCTATACTCTAAAAACTACAGAACACTTATGCAAGAAATTAAAGAAGACACAAAGAAATGGGAAAACATCCCATGCTCATAGATTGGAAGAATAAACATTGTTAAAATGTCTATGCTACTCAGAGCCATCTACACATTCAGTGGAACCCCTATCAAAAATCATCAACATTTTTCACAGAATACACCTAGAATTTGTATGGAAAAGACCCTAAATAGCCAACCGAATGTTGAAAAAGAAAACTGAAGCTGAAGGCATTACAATTCCAGACTTCAAGCTCTATTACAGAGCTGTAATCATTAAGACAGTACAGTACTAGCACAAAAACAGACACATAGATCAATGGAACAGAACAGAGAGCCCAGAAAAGGACTCTCAGCACTATGGTTAACTGATCTTTCGACAAAGCAGGAAAGAAGATATAATGAAAAAAAGACAGCCTTTTCAACAAGTGGTGTTGGGAAAATTGGACAGTCTCATGAAGAATGAAACTGGGCCGTTTTCCTACACCATATACAAAGATAAACTCAAAATGGATGAAAGACCTAAATGTGAGACCAGGAATCCACCAAAATCTTAGAGGAGAACTCGGATGGCAATCTCTTTGACCTCCACAGCAACTTCTTGCTAGACACCTCTCCAAAGGCAAGGTAAACAAAAGCAAAAATGAACTACTGAGACTTCATCAAGATAAAAAGCTTTTGCACAGCAAAGTAAACAGTCAACAGAACCAAAAGATAACCAATAGAATGGGAAAAGATATTTGCAAATGACATCAGATAAAGGGCTAGTATCCAAAATCTATAAAGAAATTATCAAATTCAATAGCTAAAGAACAAATAATCCCATCAAGAAATGTAAAGAAGACATGGACAGACATGTCTGCAAAGAAGGCATCCACATGGCCAACAGACACATGAAAAGGTGCTCAACATCACTCAGCACCAGGGAAATACAAATCAAAACCAAAAGAAGATACCACCTCACACCAGTTAGAATAGCTAAAATTAACAAATCAGGAAACAACAGATGTTGGCAAGGATGTGGAAAAAGGGGAATCCTCTCACACAGCTGGTGGGAATGCAAGCTGGTGCAGCCACTCTGGAATATAGTATGGAGGTTCAAAAATAGAGCTACCCAATGACGCAGCAATTGCACTACTGGATATTTACCCCAAAAATACAAAGGTAGTGATCTGAAGGGATACCTACACCCAAATGTTTATAGTAGCAATATCCACAATAGCCAAAATATGGAAAGAGCCCAGATGTCCATCGACAAATGAAAAAGTAAAGATGTGGTGTACACAAACAAACACACACACACACACAATATTCAGCCATCAGAAAGGATAAATACTTAACCATTTACATGGACCTTGATGGAACGGTGCTAAGAAAAGTAAGTCAGTGAAAGGCAATTATCACATGGTTCCACTCATATGTGGAATATAAGAAAGGGGATCATTGGGAAAGGGAGGGAAAACTGAACATGAAGAAATCAGAGAGGGAGACAAACCATGAGAGATGCTGAACTCTAGGAAACAAACTGAGGGTTGCTGGATGGAAGTGGGTGAGGGGATGGATAATTGGGGGCTGGGTACTAAGGAGGGCACGTGATAGAATGAGCACTGGGTGTGACATAAAACCGATGAATTCCTGATCTCTAGCTCTGAAACTAATAATGTACTACATGTCAGCTAATTGAATTAAATTTTCAAAAAAAGACACAGAGTAGGAAACTAAAAATTATAAAAAATACTTTAAAAAATGTATCAATCATTTGCAATGTACAGATGTTATCTGAATCTGTGTTCCTATGAAGTAAATATTTTGTGACAAGTGGGGAACGTGAGCAACCACTAGGTAATTATGAAACAATTACTGTTCAGTCTTTTTTAGATGTGATGATACTGTGCTGATGCTGAAAAAGCATTACCTTTTAGAGAGTTACAGAAGTTTTCACGGGTGTAATGAAATGATGCTTGGAAAGGTGGGAAGTGGGCAGGGACCGAGGAAACAAGAATGACCATGAGTTGTTAATGGCAGTTGGATCACTGTCCTATTTTTGTCTCGATTTGAAATTTACCATTTATTTTTATTTTTTTAATATTTCAGAGGGAGAGAGAGAGACTGAGACCAAAACCACACGTACATGCACCAGCTGGGGGAGGAGCAGAATGAGAGAATCCTCAAGCAGACTCCCTGGGGTCATCAGGGTTATCACAGGGTTTGAGGTCACAGGCCTCAGATCATGACTTGACCTAAATCAAGAGTCAGACACTTAACTGAGTGAGCCACCCCAGTGCCCCGTGGGTGCGTGTTTTGTTTTGTTTTTAACATGAACTGCCTCTTACTAGCAGTCCCTAAGGAACACTCCCCTCCTTAAAGAGGGATGATGACTCCTAAGACATCATTCTCTCCAGCCAGGTTTTCCCTGTCTCTGTGATTTTTCCTTTTCTCTTTCTTCACTTCTCCCAAACCTCTACCTCATGGAGCTCCTTGGGGTTCAAGCCAGGACCCCTTGTCATCTCTGTACCTTCTCTTTAGCAACATATCTATTCTTATGCTATTCGGCATCATATATATGCTAAGAACTGCAAATTTCTCTCTCAAACCAGAGGCTCCCCTCTGAGCTCTAAGTTCACAAACCCAATTACCTACAAAACTTTGGTGCCTGGATTTTTAGGAAGCACCCTAAATGCGTACAAAAACAGAACCTTAAAGCACCACTGCTCCCTCAAAAGTGTTGTTCCTCTTCGTCATCTTGGTAAATGGCACCCAACGGCTCCAACTGAAAACTCAAGTATTGTCTCTGATTTTTGCCTCTGCTTCAAACTCAACCCAGTCTTGTAAGACCAGTTTTGTTTTGTTTTTTACTGAGTCCTTCTTCTCCATCTCCTGTGTCACCCACCTTCCCCCAGGCAGCTTCAAAATCCTCCTCATGGACCTCCTAGGTTCATGACCCCCCCCACACACACGATTCGCCACCCAGCATCCACAGTGATCCTTTCAAGACCAATCTGAACACATGACCCCGAAGTGTGAAATGTACCAGTACCTTCTTCCATAACTTGAATGAATCCTAAATCCTAAATCGCAGAGTGAATCCTCTGCAATTTACCATTTCTACTCATCATCAAGGTGCAGAACAATCTACAGTACTCGTTGCAAGACCTGTGACTTTTTCACCAGTAGAAGTCTTCAGATCTCATAATTTTGTTATCTTGAAATATCACTCTCATTACTACCTTGCAACTACAATTATTAAACCCACCACGAGAGCTTGTCAGTCAATAATTTAATAAAGCTAATCTTTTTCTGTGTTATACATGTAAACAGTTTTGATACCAGTATTTCAATATAGTTAGTTTTCTTTGTAATCCTTATTTTGTTTTGTGCTTTTCAAGTCATGCAAGGGTCCACAGCCTAGTGATGTAAGGAAAGAGTAAGAGGTGGAAGAGATCCACCCCGGTCGGGAAAAGCATTCATTCACATTCATTTAGCTTCAAAGTGGCAGCATATTGTGACAATAAAAAGGGGACACAACTTTTTTGTCAATTTTAGTTTGTTTGTTTTTTTTTAATTCTCTCTCATATCCTCATTTGCCTAAGTGAATCACTCCATCACTCCTTCCTTGGAGCCTGACTCATCTCACCAGACTGCCAATGGAGCTCATGATACTTAAAGTTTCAAGAATCCCTGAGTAGGAGCTAAAACTAATTAGATGCCTAATTTTTAAGCCTCTGATATGGAAACAAAAATCCCTTAAAAAATTAAACAAGAAAACAAGAAAATACATAGTTATGTAATAAAGTCAAAATAAAAAATATTTTCAAGATACAAGAAGATTGTTAATATACCCCATTAATGTATTACTTACTAAAATTGACAGGAAAGGATCAATATGGTAAAACCTATACAGAACTCCTACAATTCAGTAAGAATAAGACTCTATTAAAATAAATAAACAAGTAAGAGGGGAAGAAAAACTAATAAACTGCCCACACTCATATGATTTTAATAGTAATCAACTTTAATATTAGTAATTACAATCTCAATATTGTTACCACCAAATTTTTATTACTTTTATTATAAAATAGTATTTTATTTTCATATAATTTTACATAATTTTATGTAATATATATAATTTATTTTATATAATTATTTATTTTAATTACAATCTGGGTGAAAAGAAATGAGGTTGAGGGATCATGGCCTAAAGGATATGAACATACCTCTTCTTTTCTATTGTGCATCTAGATTAGACCAGATCCACAGAGAAGCAGTTCTGGTCTCACCACTTGGTGTTCCAAGTGCCACCACTGAGTGTATCAAACCTACACTCCAGTCCCTTACACACCTGCTTTCACTGAATTCACTCTTGTGGAATTCCATTAGCCTACACTGGGGAGCATTATAATAAACATGCCCATGAAATTCAGCCCTGTGTCTCCTCTACATGAGCGGAGTTAAGTGACTTGGGGACAGTTCCTGCCCAGGTTTAGCATCCCAAGGTCACGGGCTTCATCTGACGTAAGGGACTATGCTTACTTCCAGTAGTGGTTTTTACCCTTCCATGTGAGGTATTGTAACACGTGCCCCCAAAAACCTGATGGAAGTCACGACTCCTTCTTGACATGCACACACTACCCTCTGGTTACAATTTCAGGGAGCTGAGAGACCTCTCCCCAGGCTCCAAGAGAAGAACCCCCATCTCATGGACCAAGCTTCCTTTCCCCAAGTTCTGCGTTCACATGGGCTGCTAACAAGTTTGATTTCCAACACCACCTTCACCCAGCAGACAGTTCATCTTGGTGTACATTTGCAATACTGCATACCTGCCACAGTTCACAACCCTATACTCATTTCTACCCCAAACTTTGTTTTGCTGAAGTTCACATATCCTAGGAAAGTGGGTCTTTTTTTCCAGTGGGTGAAGAAGACAAAGGTAGGAAAAGTATAAACAAAAACCACACTAATTACACAACTTAGTGTGATAGTCATTAATGCGACTGACCACGTATTTCTAGTTTTTTCCTTTTCCAGGCACACAACAGCACTGCATGTTCTGCTTGCAAGCCACCAAACAAGTTCTGGAAAGGAGATGGGAGCAGAAGTGAGATGTGTCATTTACAGATCAGACAACCTTAACTGCTTGGGGAAACCTCTGAGCTCTTTTCCTCTTGGCACCATTACAAGCAAGCCTGGCAAGAGAGGCTGCTACAGCTGTTCCCCCATAGCCCTGCAATGGATTTTTGGTGCTTTAAGCTAGAGAGACTGGGTGGTGCTTCCATCTGCAGCAAAGCCTGTCTAAAGGGACAGAGGGTCAAGAGAACCTAGAG
Source organism: Mustela putorius furo (assembly GCF_011764305.1). Taxonomy (NCBI): domain Eukaryota; kingdom Metazoa; phylum Chordata; class Mammalia; order Carnivora; family Mustelidae; genus Mustela; species Mustela putorius. The sequence continues at coordinate 4,190,599 of NW_025421294.1, forward strand.
ACCTCTCACTCAGGAACCTAGACCCCAGGGTTTTCAAAGACAACAGGAGCATGGCAGAGATTGCATCCTGGTGGCAGGCTGGGATCTTCAGCAGGTCTAGTGCTAGCTGGAGCACTGCTAGGGCAGGCCTGTCAGGGGCCTACTGACAGGGAGCCTCAAGAGAACTGTCTAGGATAGGGAAGCAGACAGGCTCAGGCTGGGTGGCAGAAGCATGGGCTTGGTTGTACTGACTGGGCACGTGGTAAGAGACGAGGGCCATCACTCGGGCCCTCCCAGTGTGCTCTCGCCTAGGGCAAGGTAGCTGCCACAGAAGGACAAACAGCTTCCATCAAACATGGCTCATCTGGTCATCACTGCTAAGAAAACTACAGGGAATGCGCTTCTAATCACTGAGCACTTCTTGTGATTGTTTTGCACCTGGTGTGTTCCTAAAAAGCATGTGGTGGGGGGGCTTTAATGTCAATTCACAACATGTGTACATTTTTTTTTCCCTAAGAAATCAGAGCTAAAGAGAAAAGTGATACGAATTTTTTTGTTTGTTTGTTTCATTTTTTAAAAAATGAGGCCAATGGGGCACCTGGGTGGCTCAGTCAGTTAAGCCTTCGGATCAGGTATGATCCCAGGGTCCTGGGATCAAGACCCCACATCCGGCTGCCTGCTCAGCGGGAAGCCTGCTTCTCCCTCTCCCTCTGCCTCTCCCTGCATGTGCGCTCTCTCTCTCTCTCTCTCTCTCTGTCAAATAAATAAATCTTTAAAAAACAAACAAACAAAACAAAGAGGCTGAGTCTGCATTTAATTTTCAAAAAATTCAAAACGTACCACCCTAGGATTTGAGGTTCTGTGCACTATAGATAGCAAGGCCACAAATTAGGCTTTTTAGCATTCTCCTAGGCAACGCAAGGAAGCAACGGGATTGCTTACATGGAGAGCAACCTTCATAAAAACAGACTGGTTACCCTAAAGCAACACAACTCATAGCACCCAGACCAGGGAGAAATTTCTCCCCTGTGTCCTCATAATGAGGCCACTGGGTAACATGAGCCTTACCGTCAATAAGGGTTTCAAGGGACTTTTCTCAGGAGTGTGCCTAGGTGAAAGCTGACAGCCTCCAACCAAAGGACAACCAATTCCATGGGTCTAAAGTTGGTTTTCAGAAACTGAACAGTCTAGTGAGCTGAAGTGATTCAGTGACAAATTTAAGTTTATCTGAAAGAATTAGAGGGGCACCTGAGGGGCTCGGTCAGTTAAGCAGCTACCTTCCGCTCAGTCATGGTTCCAGGATCCTGGGATCGAGTCCCAAACTGGGCTCCTTGCTCTCCCTCTGTCCCCCACTTGTGTACTCTTTCTCTCAGTCTCAATCTCAAATAAATAAATAAAACCTTAAAAAGAATTAGAGATGCATGTATTAACAAATTTCAGTAAGACAGATACCTTAACTGGAAAAACAAACGTTAACAACCTAGCCTCCAATTAACACTTAGGGGAAGTACTTAAATTCCATGAAACTGTATTTGAAAATTATTAAAATTCTAAAATTTTCACCATCAGAATCCAATAGGATGTCAGAAGGATCTTTAGAAACTGGCAACACCACCCAAAATACAATTGGATATAGAATAAAGTAGAGCAAATGATGTGCAAATAAGTCTCAGGGATAAAATATTTTTAATTACAAAAATTGGACTGACTGCATATTCTTCAAGTAATGATCTGTAACTATCAGTCTCCCTGTCTAACACAACATCATCAAATGGCTATTAATTCCTAGTTCTAGTCCCCACTAAGTACCTGGTAGAGAACTAATACTTTAGTTGCCTCCAAACACAAATATGTGATGTGTTAGGGCAGCGCCAGCCCTGAACAGAAGGCCTGCTCACCTTTGTGGAGCAGTGAGCGGCAGAAGTAGCTACTATGGAAAACAGTCACAGGAAATGGCAGGGCCAGATTTCCCTCAAACACTAACTTGAAGATCTCTTCCCTCACAGGGAGAAATAGAGATCCAAGACTCCAGGTTTCTCAAAAGAAGGTACTTGAATCCCAAATGGTGCTTGATAGACAATATGCATAGGTAAGCCTCAGAGTGAACAGGGGACATGAAAGGCATCCATTTTATACGAGTTAGTAGTCATTTAACAGTTTTTTCAAGTATTATATATAGGATAGGATGCAAAATATATGTGGTTATGGAAGCAAAAGATAGAAGACCCTGTCAAAGAGAATTCTGCTGCTTTCAAGTATACTGACAAACCCCAGGAATCAGCATTCATGACCACGAATACAGGAAATCTGAAGAGAATGCAAAGAAAACCAGTATTATTTATTGATTAATACAAATAATTCCAATTCATTTGTAACCCAAGGATTTAGTTATTCATAAAAATGTTTCTTATTTACATGTGGCATATAAAATACACATAAAACGCATATAAATTTTTAAAAATACTTAACATACACCTACATGTAAAATACACTTCATTTTACACTTACCACCATGTCGGTAAGGGGACAACCACTATGTTGTCCCCCCACTAATACGAACCTCATTTGTACTTATGGTACCAATGGCATCACTGGGATTGGTATTTTTAAAAAATACCCCCAAGATCTCTACCGCTCCAGTAGTGCTAACTTTAGACTTAGTTTCTACATACAAATAGCAAGCTGTTAGGGCAAGTATAACAAAGTACTACAAAACAGTAGCTTCAACAACAGAAAGGTATTCTCTCTCAATTCTGGTGACTGTTAGTCTGAGAGAGGGCAGCAGAGCCAGGCTCTCTCCAGAAGCACCAGGGAAGGGCGTGCTCCAGGCCTCTCTCCTAGCGTCTGTCATGAGTCTGGCTCCATAACGCCCAACCATCACCAAATAGCTTTTAGCTTCCTGTCTGGAGTTACACTTTAGAGCACATGACTGGGGGTGTGGGGAAGGAGGTTTACTATCCATGGAAAACCGGAGAACTACCTATCATGAAAAAGTCATTACATGAATCTTCAATTCTGTTCTGCTAACTCGGGTCTCACACACTCACTGAGACGCTCGGTCCTCTCATGGCTTCTCTCCTGCATGTGTGTACGTGTTCATTTTCTCCTCAGCAAGGCTGCACACTGAGACACGGGATTCCGATTTATAAGTACAAGTGTATACAAAACAAGGAAACTCCAAATTCCAGAATGTTTCTCATTGAAGGCCCCACTTCAATGCTGTACATAGAGTAACTCCTTACCCGACCCCGCCTCAATTCCCAGATTTTATTCTTTAGAAAGGACCTTGGGTCCTTATCACAGCCTATTAGATTTGACCCACGAATCTAATTTGGTCATTTGGTTGCAGGTCTGTGGCAGATTAAAAGCCACAAATTAAAAGGGAGAGGGGAGGAGGTTATTATAGAAATGCTATAGAGGGTGCCTGGGAGACTTCAGCTCAGGTCATGATCCCAGGATCCTGGGATCAAGCCCTACATCAGGCTCTCTGCTCAGCAGGGAGCCTGCTTCCCTTCTCTCTCTGCCTGACTCTCTGCCTACCTGTGATCTCTCTTTCAAAAAAATAAAATCTTAAAAAAAAAAAAGAAAAGAAAAGAAGAGAAATGCTATAGAAATACAGAAGAACGAAGCCAAGCAGTCTGCGCACTAAGCAAGAGGACGAAGGCCCTGCATGCCTTTCCACTTGCTCCTCAACGCAGCACCTTGAAGGCCCAGCACAGTTACTACATCTGTAAAGCTACCTCGGAGTGGGCACTCAATGACTGAACCAGCCTTAGGAATCTAAAAAGAAGCAGAAATTTAGGGCGCCTGGGTGGCTCAGTGGGTTAGGCCGCTGCCTTCGGCTCAGGTCATGATCTCAGGGTCCTGGGATCGAGTCCCGCATCGGGCTCTCTGCTCAGCAGGGAGCCTGCTTCCTTCTCTCTCTCTCTCTGCCTGCCTCTCAGTGTACTTGTAATTTCTCTCTGTCAAATAAATAAATAAAATCTTTAAAAAAAAAAAAAAAAAAAAGCAGCAGAAATTTAGAGAGATTACTCTCTGGAACCATTTCTTTTTTTCCCCTTTAAGTTCTGATTCTCTCTACAGAAGTCAACTGAGCTATATGAGAAAATAAATATTAATAAATAAATTAATATTTATATTTATTTACACATACACACACACACAAACTAGTTTAAGAGGTCTGCCAGGTACAATTTTAAAGCATCTTTAAAGGAAATGATTTAACACATGCACAACTCAATATTTAGTCTAAATTTCAGTATCTGCTCTTAAGTGCTTACAAATTTGTTTTATCACCTATATTAAACTCCACTAGGAACTTTGTTCAGGATGCAAAGGTTGCATCAAAGTCTCTTTTTCAAGACAGAACAGGAATAAACGTCAGTCCAAGTCCTCCCCAAACCACCAAAATAACCAAATCCCATTTACTACTGTTACTCACTGAATGTGCAAAGCTATTTGCTGTTCCTCAATGCATTCCCGGAAACAGGATGCAGATTTAGGATAATGCTGGAGGGGAAAAAAGACCGTTCTGAGGGCCCATCAACTCTTTACAACCAGCTGTGGTTCAATGGCACTGTATTCTGATGGCCAAAGTTTACAACAACCTCGAGCATTTCTCCAAACTGGCCTACACTCCGAATCAGTGAGGGACTTAAGCCATAGGCAGGCTCCATCCCAGCAGAAAGGATTTAACTGGTCTGGGGTATGGCTGGGTAATTTTGTTTTTCACCCTCAAAACTCAAACGACAGCCAGGGACAAGAGCTATGATCCCGAATTTGTTCTTTCTCGACCATCAAGATCATACCTGAAGAGTTAAAAAAATGGACACTCAATCCTCCAACCCACTCTGAAAAAGCTCACTATTCCACCTATTTTACTTGTAAGTCAATAATTAATTCAAGTGTTTCAAAATAAAAATACACTCCTCTTCAAATACAAGTATTAAAGACTCAAACGCATTCCTTATGGTTGATTGAAACTAGTAACCACCAGCTTTTTATTAAGTCATTAGTAACGTTACTCCCCACATTCTCAGTCATCCCGCACCTGCCCCCCACCCCACCAAGAGCCCAGGACTAGTGAGCCTACAGTTCTCGTTTGCCTGACAAAGTCTCCTAGTGTCTCTGGGAACATGAATTTAGGCCTAGAGCAACGAATGACAGACAGGCAGAGAGCAGAGCTACATCTGGGGCCCAACACCCTGAAGCTTTCTTTGAAATTCTTTCCCTGAGATAAACAGGGAAATGAATGCCCAGGTGGAAATGGTTCATAATGTTAAATATGAAATGTTCTAAGTAATTTGCTAAAACTTGAAGGGATTAAGACAGCTGGAATTGGCAAGAAAAAGGTTTACAGAAGGAAAGGCCAATCCACAGGTGGGCGTGTGAGTCTGAGCTCTGCGGGGTTTATCACAGAGCTGAACACACAGCTATCAGAAGCAGGACCCCCTGGAGAGGTGTTTCCGCCCACTTTCACCTTTGAGTTTGTACCAAAACCATCAGTGTCAAAACCAGAATTTTGACCAGCCTTCTGAAGGAATCTGGGGGGAGGGAGGGCCTATGTTTCTATGCCAAGTATGTTTTTATCTGAAGGGATTCTGGTAAGAAGCACAGACCTCTCTTGCATCACTCCCCCCGCCCCCATGTTGGTGGTTAGCCATGCAAAAACACAGCCCCAGTAGGCTTTTTTCTCTAGAAGAAATCCTCTGCTCACTCAACTGTCAAAACACACAGAGATGACTTAGAGTAACAACACTGAATACCCTATGCAGGTCTTCTCTATCAACATGAGCACTGTTTGTGGCCCTAATGTAATCCTGCTTTTCACATTTTCCCCTCTGTGTTAGATGCTTCTAGGTAATCAGACTATATACTATACGGACACTGTTGAGGACATCGTACACTCAACATTCAAGGTTTCCCATGTTATGAGAACATTTTTCAGACCTCAATACCCGGAAAAACTCCACTTTGCCTGAGTAACTGGTTTGATTTTGCCTTTACAATGCTAACTGATAGACCAATGTTTCTTTCTTAGCCTAGGCTGCTGGAATGCTATGAAATCCAGAATCAAATTTCGGCCCTCTTCCAGCAATGCTGTAGACCTGCTGTCATACATTTTTGTATGCTAAACCATTCTATCACTTTTAGTAATTTCCCCTTCTACCTTTAATTTGCCCTTTGCTCCAAAGTCCTGATCTATTAACTTCTACATCTAAGCACATATAAAAACTCCCCCAAGAGCTACAGGAAGAAATCCAACCTGACCACATTTTGATGTAACTGTACACAATCAAAATGTGATTTTAACTCAACAGATACACAGCAACTGCCCCACCTTTGATCTACAGTCAAGAATTCGGCTTCATAGCTCTGTGTTCTACATTTTTTTAAAAAGAAGCACAGATAGCACTGTAGCCAAGGGAAGCTCAAGAATATTTAATAAATCTGTCCAAATTTCCAGTAAATCTCCAAAAGCAAAGCATAAATCATTGATGCTATAATGATGTTAGGACCCCAACGTCACATGGCTCAATGGGCAAAGACCAAAGTTTCACAGAAGCAGCTTTAAATCTTCCTACTTCAGCTTTTTTGGTCAATCAACATTGTATTTTACTCTATACAATTATTTTATGTAACTAATACTAAAATTATAATGATATATGATTAGGAGAAAAATGGTGATCACTAATACAGGTCACAGCTGCCCAAACTCTTTTTGCTTAATTATTTGCAGCCATGAATCTAAAAACTGATGAACACGCTGCTCTATCCAACCTGCTCTCAGTGAAGGTCATCAGGATCTTCCATCCTGGTGAAGCTCCCAGTCTTGACCTCCTTCAGCCTTATAGCATCACTGGATGTGGCTGATGACCTCCTCTTCCTGCTCCTCAAAACACCTTCTCTACTTGGCTTCCAGTATGCCAATGGTTTTTGTCTTCAATCTCCTCTTTAGCAAAGCATTCTTGGCTCCTTTACTACTCGCTCCTCATGTCCTTGACCTCTAAGTTCCGAAGTTCCCCAGGATTTGGCTCTTCCATCTATGCTAACTCCCTGAGGAATCCTGTTGGTTCTAAAACCTTATAAATCATGAATGACTCCCCAAATGTGCTTCCCTAGGCTACTGCCTTTCCTCACCTCCACAATCATCTATCTAACTATCTCTTCACATTGCCACTTACATGTCCAATAGAAATCTCAACCCTATCCTGGAAAGGACAGAATACCCTCTGTACTATACAGCAGAGCATTTTAAGCACTGATGACATCTATTTCCCTAATAAGAGAAAGACCAAAGCATCTGTCTTATTAGAAACAAGAACCACCACTTACAGTCTTCAAATCATTATTGTCCTTTAACTGTTATAAATTTAGCAATGCACTCCTGAAACAATCTGCAGATGTTTCAGCAGACAATTTACAGAACATTCTAAGCAGGCATGACTGTCCTCAATTGCTTATTGGCACCAAATTTTACATGTTATTTATATGCACACTAACAGTGGAACGGGCGAGTACTGCACTCTCTCCAAGCAGCACAGTGAGAACCATCAATATTATGTGGAATCCGTGACTCTTTTACAAAAATCCACCAAGACAGCAGACACCAGATGCCAGCCCGCACATCTCTCTGTGTATGAGAGCTTGCATGATGATCCACTGGATAGCAGGAGCTCTTCTAATTACTTTATGCATCAAAAAAAATTCACTCAGGGAACTTCTGTGTGGAACATTCACCTGCCCTTAGGAGTTGAGGGCTCTCAGGGACCCAGAGTAGCATAAAGCACAAACCTCAGCAACAGACTAGAAACTGGGAACAAATGCCAACATGGAAAGCCACAGAATGCATCCTTGTTCAGTCGACATTGTTGGCCCCCAGGGCACACACAAATCTAGGAGATAACAGAACTGCGCTGAGCTTTCCATCTCAAGCTGTGTGCTGTATCAGGCCAGGGACTGTGCGGGTAGAATGCTGGCTGTTAGGCTGGCTGTCCTGCTGGTTGTCCTACCATCTTTCCCACTCAGTCAATGGCACCCCATCCTTCCAGTTGACCTGGCCAAAAACAGTGGGCTCATCTTCAACGCCTTCAGCTCTCGCTCTCATAGGCCACTTCTAGTCTGTAAGCAAATCCTGTCAAGTCTATGGTCAATGCACATCCAAGACCTGCTGGCTTCTCACTTCCACCACCAGGAGCCTCGTCCAAGCACCACCTTCTCTCACCTGGATTACATCAATCACTTCTTCACTAGCCCATATCCCAATGCTCCTGATTCCCTTTCATTTTCCTTTCTCCTTCCAGCATCCTATATTCTAACAGGGGTCCACAAGCAATGGACTATGGGCCTCATCTAGCCTACTGTCTGATTCTGTAAATTAGTTTGTTGGGACACAGCCTAGCCATTCACCTATGTGTAACCTATAGCAGCTTTCATACTACAATGGCAGTCACGCAGTCGTGACAGAAATTACCTGGCCCACAAGGCCTAGATCTAGTATCTCGCCCCTAAGTTTGCAGATGCCCCCTCTAACACTAGTTTAATATATTGCTGTTCTCCCCTCCATGCAAGAGATCATGGACTTTTATCTGTTTATTACTGTATTTCCAGGGCCACTAACAGTGCCTGGTATAGGAGATGCTCCATAAATGTTTTTTTAGTAGACTGAGGAAGAAATTAATGATTAATGGATGGGTACAGTTCATTTCAGAAGGACACACTGGTGACTTCTCGTTAAACTGTCTTTGAAATGCACAGAAAAAATATATCTGTCACATAAAGTACAATGGAATAATTACAGATGCTCAAGTAACCGTCACCTAAAAAGTAGGATATGGCTCATATCATTTCAGTCAAAAGTACTGTCTCTCTAAAATCCAAAGTTAACTAAAATACAATGTGGAATTACACATAACAGATCACATTCACCTAACAGAGAGCCATGGATCAGTCTGCATGTTCCAGTTCTTCAACACTGTTCAAAAGTGTCTCCCTTCTCGCACAGGAGCACACTTCAGGACAAAGGAAGAAGAGGGAAAATTCCGGACCCTCACTGTGAAGGCTCAGGCCCTGTCAGTTAAGCTGCCTTCCGTGAAGGCTTTGGGCACTTTAATATACCCATCCCCTATCTGGGGTCCCGAATCCAATTCCATTCTAAAATGAATACTACACCACTTAGGATCCTTTTATTTATGTAAGCCTCTGACTTCATTTTTCTTAAGCATTTGTGATCCCTCAGAGCAAAAAATTAAGACAGTCACCTTCAACTTCTCCTCCTTATATTTCACTTCCATTATTAACAAGACTGCTGCTGGTGCCCAGAGAATTCAGAGGGGGAAAAAAAACAAAAAACAAAAAACAATCTATTTAGAAACAATTCCGACCTAACTGCTGTGTCAATTCCTATCCATGTCTCCCTTCCTCTGAATAAGGGGGGACATTTGCATTAAAAACAGTATCTCTCTTACTTAGAATGCACCTGCTCAAACTGATTAAACCCCCAGCAGGGTCATAATCCTCTACTTTTGAGATCACTACCACTCTAACAAAATGAGTTATCACTTCTATTGAGACATAAGGGGGGCGGGGTAGGTAAAACCGGAATTGTCCTCCTATGGGGCAGAAGAAAAGAATGGACAAAGAGGCAGGAAGAAAGGATTCGGAGTACCAACAATATTTTCTCATCAAATCCACAGAAATGTGAAGTCACATTTTACAGGAATTAACATTCCTGAAAAGAAATTTTTTTTTTCCAAGGGTCATCAATCAGTCAAGGCTGTCAGCTGTAATACCCTGTAGCACAGACTGATCTGCCTATTTCTAATTTCATAGCATAACTCCATTACCCATAATAAAGGGTAAGTCCTATGAAACTGTATTCAAATTGTACTTTTAGGATTAGATACAGGCACAATACCATATGGTTTTAAGGTAGAAGAAAATAAGTATTGCAGAGTTCTACCTATTTCCTCCATTCATAAACATACACACCCAATATAATCACTTCATAATAAAAGTGCTAGAGAAAAGGACAAGCTATCCAGTTGATACTCTGCAAGACTTCATCTTATATAGATAAGTGTAATGGGATAGGATCTTCCCTACTATTTCAGTAACAATGTGCTAAATTCCAGGGGGACTCTTAAATATTACCCCTTTCCTCATTCTACCAAAAGGAGAAAACAGTAGGAACCTAAATAATTCCTGCAATTTAGGACCTATATTTAAAATATTGAAATTCTGGTATCATGTGTTAGGCTAACATCACCCCTTTTTTTTTTTCTTAATTTAAGGGCACAAGAATATACATTGTGGTGCTAAGAATTTGCAAATCTTTTCTAACAAAAAAGTGACCTCAATAAAGATATTTATCATTAATAAAATAAACACATTCATTTTACTTCTCTCCAAATACCATAATGATGCTTTGCTTCTGTAATAAACAGATATGCTGAGAGTTACCTGGTAAAATATATACAAGGTTAATGAAATTTAAAATATTCACCAGAATGGAATCTTCTGAGAATATGTATAGAATTGTCTTAGTCACACTGAACCAGTGGCGGGAAAATAAGTTTATTTCCCTCAGCAAACCTACTTGGGCATATACATGAGCGTCTATATAGATTTGCAAGCACACACCTGGATCCCTGTACATGAACAGAACGACATATCTATTAGGAGAAAAGGGTATAAGCAGCTCAACAAAATTCTACAGGATCCTGCAGGCATTGATATTCTAACGTGAATTTTTATGAGTTTTCAGGAGGAAAAGTCTTGCTAATGAAAGGTTGGTAAGACATGACAGCTCCGGGGAACTGACACACACACCCTGGGGCTGCCATCCCCAAGCCCCTGCTTGGCAGGTGGCATGGTCTTAGTTCAGAATCCAGTGAGCCCGTTACCAGGAGGGACTCAACACTCCAAAGCAGGAACCCCATCAAGTCCCAGGTGAAAAACCTTCTACTACAGTGATTCCTATAGAAGTTACTCTCACCTAACGGTCACACTATGTTTGAGGATCATATCACTAACAAATGACAACAAAAATACAAAGTGTAGGGGCGCCTGGGTAGCTCAGTGGGTTGAAGCCTCTGCCTTCGGCTCGGGTCGTGGTCCCGGGATCCTGGGATGGAGCCCCGCATCGGGCTCTCTGCTCAGCGGGGAGCCTGCTTCTGCCCGCCTCTCTGCCTGCTTGTGATCTCTGTCTGTCAAATAAATAAATAAATAAATCTTAAAAAAAAAAAAAATACAAGGTGTAACTCTCTTTCTCCGTGAATTTCTTGCCACTATTTTCGTTACCTCCATCACCCCTCCCATGGATCACAGGCCTGCCTCAGGGGGACAGGACGACATTCAGGGAGCTGCCAAGAAGGCAATGTTACATTCATAAAAGGTACTGTGGCTGCACAAAATCCTTTCACTGGCTGAGGAGGCCACCGAAAGGCAATGATGTCCTAGAAAGGCAGACAGGTAGCCTCCCTTCTCTATTTCCTCTCTCCGCACACTCCCAAAATAATCATCAGTTCAGCAAAATTAAGTTAAAAAAAAAAAAAACAACCTTCTCTTTTCATTACATGTTCACCAGCAATTCACACACCTCTAAAGGAAATGAAAAGCACTATCATTCTAATGGGCACTACATGTGTTAATAGTTGCTTTGCAATTTGAGGATCCACTCAACAATTATCAAGGTAAACATCCAAAGTCACATCCAGTTAACTGGAGGTCTTTTAAACCAGTGTTCCCGTTATTTCTCAGTCCTTTCTCAATATGGGGAAAAAGTATTTATTTCTATAAACAAAGACATTCAAGTTGGTTCAAAAGTTAAGTTGTAGTGAGGACATGAATTTGCATTCAAACACACACACACATGCAGGCATGCCATGGAATCTTCAAATTACAAAATATTCATGAACAATGCAAAAAGGAGAGCCAACTATCAAAATCCTTTGTTACTCTGAAGACACAGGTTAGTACCCTTTATGCAAAGCTCTTGGGTCAAAGGTGAAGGTCAGTAAAAATCCAAGTACCACGAGTTAAACAGCTGAATGGCAACGCAGGAGTTAAAATCATGCCCATCACTAATTAGAAAAGCAGGTAACAACTACTTGAGTTCTCTATAACCTGTTTCCTCAGCAGTAGGAGGAGGCTACAGCCCTGGACCTCGTGGACTTCAGGGAGGATGAAAAGGATGATCCATGCAAAGCATCTAGCACAGCTCCTGCTCATAAAGGACCCTCAGTAAATGCCACTGGGCAGTCACCACTGCGAGCCAATGGGAACAAAGCCCACCATTCTATACCCACCGCTGGCTACTCACAGAACCACCTGGCTGCCTTTAAGACACACAAGGCCACAGAATCAGGATCTCCCAGCCGAATGCAGACTTGTCAAAGCTCCACAGGGGAATCAAATGTGCTCAAAGCGGAGACCAAAAATACCACCATTGCACCAACTTCCCTATTCAACCACAAGTGCCCACAAGACAGGCTCCCTGTTTTGTTTATTGTGCTCCTGGATTTCCCAAACATTTTCTTTCTCTCTAAGTTTGGTGTTTTATTTCTGGTTAGTGATCAATGGCCCTTCCACGTCTAGGCGTATGTAGTACACTCGCCTGACAGCTGCAGGTACTATGCAGGGAGAGGGCAGGCTACGGTGGGAGGGTGAACATCCTGAGCAACTGAGTAAAGGGAAAAGAACCATGGCGTCTGAACTGCTGATCTACTGTGTGTTCCATTTTACCCACAAACCTGGGTCACTTAAACGAACCACAGGGTCCTTCCACTTTACAATCCTAGGAGCCAGGAATTCAAGGAGGCTCAGCAATTCCATTTGTATGTATGTATGTATATATATATATATATATATATATATATATACACATATATATATTTTACATTTTGTTAAGTAACTGTCAAAATAAATTGGTCCAACTGTTTAGGCAAAACTTAAAAAAAAAAGCTCCGATCTGCTTTTGCTGTCCCCCCCTCCCCCGCCCCAGTGGGGAAGAACACTGGTTCTGGTATGAGACAAACAACAAGGAAGTTATTTCTGTGAGCTTCACGTTCCATAACCGTGAGACAGCGATATCCCTACCTTCCTTATAAAAGGCTGAAGGCAGAATTTTAACAAGAAATGTATGCAAATCATCGACACAGTGCTCAGCACACAGTGGGCCTTCAAAAAAGCCTAGGACGAACTGCATCATCAACATTAAGATCGTCGTGGAACCCCACTCCGAAAGAACAGCATCAGAAATCCCGAGTATTTTAATGAGCTCTTGCTTTGGGTCACGTCTTAAGGTAATCTAAGTGCCTCATATTCAAATTTAATGTTTCCTTTTACCTTTAGGAAGAAATGCAGTCCATTAAATCATTAATGACAGCTTTGAGGTTCTCCTTTCAGTCCAGATGTGAATGCGCAAGGTGTCTATTTTCAAGGTTCAGCCTCTCTAGTGGAAGCCATTTTTTCCTGGCTTTGTATGTTTTTATAGTGTGTTATTACACAGATAATTGAGCACTGCAATTCAGCAACCAATTGTGGATAAGAGCCGCCAGCAAAGCTGTCAGGGAAATTAATTAGTAAAAGGAAAGAGAAAGGAGCAGTACTTACCATCTATTTACACAAGGAAGTCTCAGTCTTCGTTCCCGAACCTGCTTTTACATACATGTTTAAACATTTGCCCTTTCAGAGGATGGAGATGCAGGGCCCATATCGAAAGACACAGAAGTCCCTGCCCGAGGCTCATCTTGGGAGCTTGGGAAAGCAAGACCCTTGCTTCCCCGGGGCCTCACAACACTTGTCGATCCAGAAAGGAAGTGCTTCACCTCCAGGGAGTTCTTGGGCTTCCCCCTCTCCTGGATCAGCCCTCTCAGGACTTCCAACAGGAAGGAAACCAGGGAATCCAAATCAGTGGGCTCAGATGTTCAGCCAGGCTGCACTGGTCTTATTCCAGGCAATTCTGCCTAATTCGTGACAACTGGCTAGCCAGCAGTGCCAGACTTCTAGAAACTAATTCTGACATAAAACCAGAACATAAAACACTTAAAACTTTTTTCAAAAAGTGTTTTTTCATCATCCCTTCTTTGAATTCCACTCCAAATTGTTTACCTAGCTATGGGGACAGAGAATAAATGAGACATTCCCATGCCACAGCACCCACAATCCTCAAGGCAAGGTGAGGAGACTCCAGCTTGGTGTTCCTCTAGCCCAAGTCTAGCCCAAGTCCTCTAGCCCACCAGGGGTGCCCCTCATCGCAGAGCTTCAGCTTCTCTTCCACTACACAGTCAACAGCCCTCCGTGCATTCATTCACTCAAAGATTTCCTGCACACAGGGATGCAGTTGCCATGAGGACAAAGATGAAGCAGACAGGGGCTCCATCTTACGAAGCTAGTGGTCTGGGGAGGGGTGAAGACACTACAATTCAGCAAGCTCAGTGCACTGACAGACCTATGGGTGATGATGGATGTAAGAAGCCCCTGGGTCAGAGCAGGGTGGGGGCAGGGTGCCAAGAGAGGGAGGGAAGGAAGCACAAGACCTTTGAGTGGAAAGAAACCAAGTTCTAGGTACCTTATCTACCTGGATTATCATAGTTAAATTTTTAGTCAAATTATACCAATGGCAGGGCCACAATGTTAAGTTATGGGGCTGGAACACTTGAAGGCCTCATGCAACCAGCCAGACACTCACTGGGGCCTCACAGACTGCTTTCCCAGGTATTTTTCCTGAAGGAAGAGTCTTGACATGCTAGGCCAGAGAATAAAGAACTGAGCTCAAAGAAGGTTCATTTGGGAGCTCAGTGTTACTTGCAAAAGCACAACCACCCCTATCATCCTACTTTGGTCTGCCCATTTTAAGCAGCACCACCTCCAGTAAGTTTTCCCCACTCACGCTATGCACATTTTCTCCAGTACCCCCAATGCCTTGCTTTCTAACTTACTGTGGCTTTTGGAAGCAACCACCACATCACACACGACCCCCACATCAGTAGATCAGAATCACTCACTTTCTGGTGAGGGAATTTTCTCCCGTCCTTGCAGAATCCTAGAGCAGACATTAAGTCCCAGGAGTTTTATAGAGAGCGGGTTTTATCCTCAGAAGGTTCACTTCCCTCTCCACCTCCAACACTGGGAACTAGCTACCTGACGGGTCTGGAGAAATTACCTTATAAAAATCACAGGATCTGCCTTATAAAACCAGCTAGCCTAGGGAGGCTGAGGTGTTAAAATGAGTTCGCACAGTTCGGAAGTCTCAAATGCTCCTAGATCCAGGGTTACCATGGCCACAGTTCAAGTCCTCAGTTAAAGCAAGAGCCCCATTCTGACACACACCATGCATGATTCCTGCCAGAGACCCAGAGGGTAAGAGAGCTTCTCCTTCAAGTTTCTCAAGTGCTCGTTGAGGGAAAAAAAAAAAGGAAAAAGATTAAGGGAGTGTCTGAAACTCTAGCTGGGCCAAAGACATCATTGCTCTAAACTTGGCAAATTTCAAGTCATGAGTAATCAAAAGATATCCTAAAGCAAGGAAAGTCCTATCTTCAAGAGATAGTATCCAAAATGGCTTAACTGGTCAATTCTTACCCAACATACTTTCTCCTGAACTCTGCCCTCACCAACAAAAACACAAAGTTCCTTACCACAGTGACTAAAATACTATTTGTCATAAACATTGCTTCATTATCTAGGGAAAGATTAATCTTTGAAAAAGTAATCTTGATTAGAAAGTTATGAAGCTATAAATAAAGTATTAAGGAAAATATGACCATTCTGGTAGTATTTTGTACCAGCAATTTTAAATTACACAGGCACGATGAATTAACCATAAACATATGGAAACACCAACCTACAAACTCCTCTTCCTTCTCAATATTATTACTTTGGAAGAGAAAACTAAATGATTTTTCTGAGACCACAACTATACTTAGTGAACATACCTGTTACAGCAAATCACTTCACCTGGTACAACTTGCTCCTCTTTCACCTTCAAGGCACAAGGAAAATGCTCTTTCAGGAAAATCCCATCATTAGATTCTGTCCTTCCTTCCCTCCCCCGACCCACCTTCAGTAGGAATCACCTTCTTGCTTGTTCATAGCTCGCTGTGCACATTCAAGTCAACTCCCTCCACGTATGCTCTGTCTCCTTAACTGACTGCATGTTGCTTTAGGCAGGACCAGATTTTTTTACAAATTTCTTCTGCGTATGCTTTCCTTCCCTCTCACCTGCCAACTCCCACAGAGCTTTCCAAGAAGTGAATTAATATCTACGGACCTGACAAAGAGAAACAATGGGCACCTGCACACCAGCTCCGACCCAGCGGAAGAAGGGTTAGAGGCAGCATTGGTGCCAGGCAGGAACCCTACACCTCACCTCCAAGGTCACCTTTGCCAGTACCTAGTCTGGAAATAACATGCTAAGGGAATACTGCGACATCGCAGGACCCTGTGTCCACCCACCCAGCCCTCTAGTATTTCCTCCCCTTCTGTCCTCACAAAGTACAGGCCAAAAGGCAATGGAAAGAGAGGCACCAGCCCTGTACTTGGATGATACTAGATACTTAGCTCCAGCCTACAAGCTTACATTAAAATGAGCCCCCCCCCACACCTCAGAAAGCACCACTGTAACAGCCCCGAGTTTTTTTTTTTTTTTTTAAGATTTTATTTATTTATTTGACAGACAGAGATCACATGTAGGCAGAGAAGCAGGCAGAGAGAGAGGAGGAAGCAGGCTCGCTGCTGAGCAGAGAGCCCAATGCGAGGCTTGATCCCAGGACCCTGGGATCATAACCTGAGCTGAAGGCAGAGACTTCAGCCCACTGAGCCACCCAGGCACTCCAGGCCTGAGTTTTCTAATACATCCTAGCTGAGCAACTGTTTTACCCACAAATGGAAAGCTATCCCCCCACCAAAAGTCAAATCAGTCTGACTGCCAAAGATTGAAAAAAAAAAAAAGTAATGGTAATTCTGTTATATAATCTGCCACTTTTCATCTAAGCCCACAGAGAGAGCAGCACCAATAATTAAATTTACATCCTTAGATGTCCTTAAGTGTCAAAATAAATTCCTAAGAACTGCAGGTAATAGTATCTGAACAACTCCACACAGTGCCCAAGTGATCACAGGATTTTCCTGAGTATAAAGTGAGCACCCCCTGACATTTCTCAGTAGAGCTTACACCTATCATTATGAAATCACACAGTAAACCTGTATTTATCATTTTTTAACAATCTGTGTTTTGGTTTCCCTTTAATTACCACTGACAATCTCTGAAGGGACACGGTGAGGCTCTGACAGAGCCATCTCCACTGGGGGAACTTAGCTGTAAGCAACGTTGACGAGACCTTCACCCTCTCTTTGCAAGAACCAATTGCACTAATTCCACAACTTAGCTTTAACTCCATCCTGAGAGGAGGGTAGACACACAGGAGAGAGAAAGCAAGCAGCTCTCAACATGATGAGTAAAAACACCCTCTGCTCAGAATGATGTAGCTATCCTTCCTCAGTCTCGGCAAAGCTGGGTTCAGAAAACAAAGACTGCCTAAAAACACTTACTTGTTTTTTTGTTTTTTTTTTTTTTTTAACAAATAAGTTCCCCCGTGGAAGGAGGGTATGTAGCAATCATTTAAAACCTCATCTATAGATGAAGGATAAATCTTGTTATGGGAATTAACCTACAAAGGAAAAGCTAGGGGAAATTTAATAGTGCCCACTGCTGAGGGAGAGAGGGACCACGCAAAATAGAACATCATTTGCCCTACACCAAAATTTTATTGACAAAGAAAACATGTTTTGGGCAAATGCCTCCCAGTTTTAATTTTTTCCATTAATAGTACTTGGTTTATTTAGGGGCGCCTGGGTGGCTCAGTGGGTTAAAGCCTCTGCCTTGGGCTCAGGTCATGATCCCGGGGTCTTGGGATCGACACTTGCATTGGGCTGTCTGCTCAGCAGGGAGCCTGCTTCCCTTCCTCTCTCTGCCTGCCTCTCTGTCTACTTGTAATTTCTGTCTGTCAAATAAATAAATAAAATCTTTAAAAAAAAAATAGTACTTGGTTTATTTAAAAGGTGTCCTTAAATTCTTGGCCTTCACAGGTCTCCTACAGCAGAAATGAACTGAAAACTGCCAGTGGACATTTTGCTTGGGGTTCAAATGAAATGCCCCACATGTGAAGGAGTCCTGGGCATCCCTGAAGGTGTCCTTAGGGCAAAGGAGAGTGACTGTCACACCTGCAGGAGGAGCCCCAGAGCTACCACATGGCCAGAGTACAGGTTGAGTTGTGAGAGTTCCCTCTCCCCTGACTCACCTGGGCCCTGAGAAAACCTAGCAGGTCTGGGCCCAGACCATGCCTGTGCAGATGTTGAGAATTAACCCCAATAATTCCTTGTGCCACCAGCATCTACCTTCAGAAGCTGCTCTATTACCCCCAACACTAGAGGGAAAAGAGGCTTGCCCCAGTATCCCATTTATTCTGGGCCTTCATAATGCTTTTGCAGGCTCATCGAGATACCCAATCACCCTTGAAAATGACATCTCTGTAGAACTTCACACTCCGAGTTCCAACAACAGACTTTCAAACAAATTTATAAAACCACCCTGATTGCTTAAGCTAGAGATATTAGCTTAAGCTAGAGATACTAAGAGATATTAGCCTCTGGTCTTAAAACATAAAATAAATACAAGTCAACACGTTGGTCCAAAACAAAGTTCTCTTTATTGTCATTTAACTTCATAAACTGTAGTCTACTGCAGAGGCTGGGCAGCTAGGAGCTAGAACAGCGCAGGAGAGCCCCAGTTGCCGGCTAGAGCGGACACCATACAAATCTTCCAAATTGAAGAATCTTTTAAAAATAAAAATTGTTGGTCTAGACATGAGAATGATAGACTGGTGACATGCCATGTGGCCCAGAGAGATTAATTCTGGGCGGTAAGAAAATTTCAAACCCAAGCCTTTTCTATCTAGAGCCTACAGTAAAATAAAAAGCAGATTCTGCCACTGATGAAGGATTTGCAGTCGGCTCTAAAGGAAAAGACCCAATTTGGTAGTCAGAGTCCCCAGGAGCTAATACTAAAAGACCATACCATCCTTTATAGTTTCACCTACAACAATCACTTCTTTTTTAGTTTTTGTTTGAGAGAAACAAAGAGAGAGGATACTAGCAGGGGGAGGGGCAGAGGGAGAGAGAGAGAATCCCAGGCAGACTCCTGTTCAACACAGAGCCCTAAGTGGGACTTAATCCCACAATTCTGGGATCAGGACCAGAGCTAAAAATCAAAAGTTGAAAGCTTAACCGACTGAGCTACTCAGATGCCCCCGAACAATCACTTCTGATGCACACAACAGTATGCTAAAGCATCAAACGAAATGCAAAACTGACCCTGTTATCCAGAGTTCAACTCCTCTGCAGGGGTTGGGAGTTAAGAGATAGTACCCTCTCTTTCTTTGGAAGACTGACAGAAACATACCAAGTAATTCTAAAAGATGAATAAAAATGGAACATGAAACTTTTTTTTCCTATATGTTTAAGTCAGCATAATCTGGAAGGAAGAATCTATGAGTAAATGTCTTTGTCAGAATTCCTTTCAAGAATATATGCCTATCCACAAATCAGAAAACACAGGGACCAAGTCTGTCAAAGGAAAGATGTGAATAAATAGTTCTAGAACAAATTATACACTGATAAGAACTTTAAAATTCCAATGTTACTGTAGTAAGAGAGAAACAAAAAATTGGAGCAGCAAAGGACCTCTTGTTTCAACCCATGTGAAAATCCCAGAGGCTGTAATCCACCTAATAAGAAGTCAAGACAAGAGTTGAGGCTCCCAACCCGTCCACCAATACTCAGCCACTACTCATAAAATTACCAGAATTCCTGCAACTCATTTCCACTGACAGCAGCATTTTCTTAAGCACCAGTGAGTACAGCCCAGTATCACGGTTAATGTTTTAAAGCTGGTTATCAATATTTCACCAGAAATAAAAATAATTCCTTTCAACATGTGGCTAATAACGGCTTACTGCTACAAGTGTGATTGTGATGATCAAATGCAATTTCCCAAAGCCAACCAGAAAATAAAAATTGGTTTATAGTTTAAAATCCTCACTTGTAGAAACTCACTCAGCCCATTAACTAATGACCTGAAACTCCAGATCAGAGCTTTAAATCTTAGCCGTGACCTTAAGTTCTACAGACAGACTCTTCAACCAAACTCTTCACGCCAAAGGCACAGAGACCTATCTGCTAAGTATGTCTTTTCATTAATGATTATTCGTTTATTCTTGTCACATCATCTAAGGTTCTGTGCTAGGCTCTTGGATACAGAGAGATCAAGAGTCTGGGACCTTAAGGAATGCAGGGTATATAATGTTAAGAAGGTCACTTAGCTACAGCTACAGCATGGTAGTGTGGACCAACTGAATTATTAAATTTTAAAGAACTCTGGTAAAAGTTCAATGAATAAATGCATGTAGAGCCCTCCGAATGATGCCTTGACACATACTATGCCTCAAATGCAATTTTGTGCAATATATGATTGTCCACTAAACCCCATGCACTATTCTTGGAGCAGGGATTTGACTTGATAGGATGCTGTTCCCACTCAGAGGAGCTTACAATCTAGTGGAGGAGAGACATTAATTATCAATAATACCACATTTGATTTGAGAAATCAAATAAAGCATCAGAAAAGGCTATGCAACCTGTAAAGTCCTGTACAAATGTTAACAGTAAAGACAAGATCTGGCATAACCCAGGAACAAAGAAATGCAGCACAACCCTTAGAAAAAGAACTTCTGCTATCTTCCACCTTTTAATTTAAGTACAGTTGAGGCACATGCTACATTAGTCTCAGGTATACAACATAGTGAGCGATCTTCAACTCTTAAAGTTAAAAAAGATATCTACTTTCATGAACAGTGCAGGCACTTTTATCCTCACCCTCTACCTCCTCTTACACACTTTTACATCTTCAATGGTTTTCAAAGATGATTGATGCCCAAAGTGAAAGCCCTAAAGCATGACAAGATGTCAAATTGTTAAAAAAAAAAAAAAGTAAAGGAAAAAAGTACCTTGTTCACAGAATAGTAAGGCAGGAAAACCACACCAGGACATTACAGGGGGGAAGAGAAAACAGAAAGTGAGAACAAAAAGAGTTTCTGAGTTTTTGGTAAATCACACAATTTCATAACCAAAAAAGGCTTTTCCCCAAAACATTCTATTCAATTGAAAGTTTACTACAATCTTCCAACTAATGTAGTTTGTTATGTTCTTTTTAAAATTCCGACAGCCACACTTCACAAGGGGAATAAAGAAAAAATGCCAAAATGTCAAATTGCTTCTCTCCAGGTATAACTCCTCCCAAGCTGGTCTTATTCCCCAATTTTAAAGCTGTTACCCTCAGCTTGCTCCAAGTGGAAATGTTCCAATTTCCTCCTGAAAATAAGTGATGTTGACTTTTTAATAAAATTAAGAGAGTTCCAACTTGTAATTTCCATTTTATCTCTTCTTCAAATAGTGATTTTTGCACTATGTCTAAAAGCCATCCATCACCGCAGATTAAAAGTAGTCCTAAAATGTTTTAGAACCACTCTGACCCTATTTTTCTTACTAGCCAGCAGTCAACAGCTTATGAGGATAACTTACTCAAAGTATTCAGAAAAAAACACCAAGAAATTCCAAAGACATTAAGTGGTACAATAAATTTACAAAAGTAGTATTTCAAATAATAGATATGTAAGTTAAACGACCGATACACAGAGCAAAGAGAAGGCAGTCTTTCCTGATTTGACTGTAGCTTTCTGATGCTCACACAATAATCTTTAAACTAAAGCCGCACCAACTTAACCCTGAGCTTCTACTCGCTAGTCACAAGAGAGCCACAAAAATGAAAGGACAGCCTTTTCTTGCGTCTTCCTCACAGGTACTCTACTCATGAAAGAGGAGTATAAAGTGTTCTTTTGGTCAAACTTTTTTTTTTTTTTTAAGATTTTATTTATTTGGGACGCCTGGGTGGCTCAGTTGGTTGGACGACTGCCTTCGGCTCAGGTCATGATCCTGGATTCCTGGGATCGAGTCCCGCATCGGGCTCCCAGCTCCATGGGGAGTCTGCTTCTCTCTCTGACCTTCTCCTCACTCATGCTCTCTCTCACTGTCTCTCTCTCAAATAGATAAATAAAATAAAATAAAATAAAAAAAAAAAAAAGATTTTATTTATTTATTTGACAGAGAGATCACAGTAGGAGAGAGGAAGGGAAGAGATCACAGAGAGAGAGGAAGGGAAGCAGGCCCCCTGCTGAGCAGAGAGCCCGATGTGGGACTCGATCCCAGGACCCTGAGATCATGACCTGGGCCGAAGGCAGCGGCTTAACCCACTGAGCCACCCAGGCGCCCTTGGTCAAACTTTTTAAGGATGACTTCTCTCCAAACAAGCAAATCTCAGGCTGCCCTTCTGTGTGGAGCAACTCTCCCCTCCTCCCTTGGCTGCACCTGAGGGAGAATCCCCACAGCTGCCCTCTTAAAACAAGCCTGAGGGGATGATGACTTCAAATAAGCCTCAAACCATATCAATTAAGCTTCAGAGGATTTCAGCTAAGCATTCCAGCTAAAGCTAAAGGAGTAACAAAGCAGATTTTCTGAGTTTATGTTACATGTGTAGGAGCTAGACACCATAACATATTTATTCATTTAAAAAAAGCTGTTTGTGAAAATAATCCTTGAACCT
The DNA here is from genome assembly GCF_011764305.1 of Mustela putorius furo. Classification (NCBI taxonomy): domain Eukaryota; kingdom Metazoa; phylum Chordata; class Mammalia; order Carnivora; family Mustelidae; genus Mustela; species Mustela putorius. The sequence goes on from NW_025421294.1 coordinate 4,213,292, forward strand.
TTATATACAAAATAGATTTCATCACCACTGCATCCTATTTCAACACCTTAATGTAGCTTAGGTAGCAATGACTGCCCCAGGAAGCAATTTTAAATTTGTAACTTCTGTAATCGAAGTCCCAATGACATATACAGTGACCTAAGATTTTAACCAATTCTAACCCAATTTTATTTTCCTTCCACCAATGATGCACTGGAGCCGTTCCTACTGGGCAAAAGGTATACCCATCTCTGCCTAAAGGAATGCCTAAAAACAAATGTCAATACCAGAAGTCAGGGATATGATGGTATTATTTTCAAAACCAGCAGAGAAAGGCACAAAATCATGAGCCAGGAGTACACACCTACCTTTTCAGCTTATTAAAAATGAACTGACCAAGTTCTAAGGCAGAGGCCAAGAGACCCACACCTGACATGAGTTTATTAATGTATATTCTACTACCTGAACTAAACAAGCTGCACCTGTGAGCTTGCCCGACCCTGAAAACAGCACTAAATTACAAATTCAAGAATAATAAAATTAAATTTTCATTTTCCACATGATAGCGTATAAAATTAGTTAAGAAAAGAAAGCCGATTTGTCAGTATTTCCACTCGCCCTCCCACATCCCTACCTCCCCCCGGCCCCCAATATCAGTACAAACCATTTGGGCTGAAAGGTTCAGTGGAAATAAGTACCATAATCAAAATTATATCGACTGTGTCCAAGAAAGGAATTGATGGGCTGGCAAAAGAGTACAAGCTTAGGGTACAAATTCATAGGCTGTCTCACAGACACATGTGAGACAGTTGTGAATTCAAATCATTAAATAAGCCGTGAATGCTCTTCATTAAGAGAAATGGGAAGGTCCACCAGAAACTGCACAGGAATTCTATACATTGAAGTGTGACTCCATTGTATGTGTGCCGCTGACCACGGTCCTGAACCAACATTTCGCCTTCCGGGGAACGGTTTCTCGCCTATCTATCCTTCCCAGGGATTATGAACACAGTGAGAGTGTGCACAGAGAGGGAAAGAGACAAGTATACAGAAGATTCCGAGGACAAGACTTCTGCTGAATTTTTATGCTTTAATCCAAAACAACAGTACCAGATTAAAAAAAAAATCAGACAAAATATTGGAAACATAAGAGAACAAGAATCTCTGAATTGAACAATGCAAAGTTATGTAAATAGTGACCTGAACAGGCTTGTAGGGCAGTGCATGAGGTTGGTGAGAGGGAAACAAACCGCAGTCCCTGCACCAGCATGAGTTATAAGGTAAGTGCTCCGAGATTATTTTTATTTTTGCCTTAAAGGATGACATGCTTACACTGACCCCAAAGGGTCAAAACAAAAGGGGCTGGGGTCAGCACAATATACATACAGGAATTCTTGCACTTTTAAAAGTACTATCACACTTCTGAAAGATTTCCTTTCTGCGAAACTGGGGTGACCCCTTGAACACCTGCCTTCTCTGTCCCACCTGACCCTAATGCTTATGTGAACCAAAGATGGCTTCCAGAAAATCATTTAATGTGTCTTGTCACTCTCTTCTGAGTCTCCAAATCATTAGCCACAATGTTTAAGCTCATGGTCATCTCACCAGCCTCTCCACCAGGCTGATGTGCTGCCTTCTGACTAAATCCCTGGGCACAGCAAGTAATTTACATATGCATAGAGTCTCCTAGGATATTATTTAATAAATGACCACTAAGAGGAGGTTCCATGAGTAAAAGAGAGATAGTATCTTTATAGAAGGGTTAATGAACCATACACCATAAAGTTTTCCTGTTAGTACATTATAAGAGATGCTCTATGAAATTAAAAGTGATAACTATGTTACGTATCTACCTACTCATGAATGAAAGGGCCTGCCAATAAAACATGCTGGTAGCATAATTCACCAGAGAAAGGAACTCTAGGCTTCTAATTATTCCTGGCGATGGCGTGCACAGTGTGCATAAACCAGCTCTTCCATACTCGGTAGTAAGAACAAATGCCATTATGGAACACATACTATGTGCCAGGCATCATGCTGGGGACTCTAGAAAACATCTCATTAAGTCTCAGGACAACCCTCTGCAATAAACACTGTCATGCCCAGTTTACAGATGAGGAAACAGTTTCATCATTAAAAACCTTTCCAAGTCACACAACCCATTACTGGCTGAACGAGTGTCATTAGTCTGAACCCTCAGACACTACGGACCCTAGAGCAGAGGAAAAACTGGCCTGGCTGCTAGACCTGATGGGAGGAAAGAGAGGAGCACAAGACCTTTCCAGACAACACTACAGACTGTGATAATGTGATTATAAATGGCACGGGGTTTCTTCCATCTAAAAAGTGTAATCATCTTTTCTAAGATAGAAATGTGCATGCATACACATACACCACACTCAATTTTCTCTAGTGTCAGGCCACCTGGTTATCGATCCTCCTCATTGTGATAAATTTTCTTTTTTTTTTTTTTTTAAAGATTTTATTCACTTATTTGCCAGAGAGAGAGTGAGCACAAACAGAGGAGCAGTAGGCAGGACCCTGGGATCATGACCTGAGCCGAAGGCAGACGCTTAACGGACTGAGCCACCCAGGTGTCCCTGTGAGAAACTTTGTAACAAGCTCTTTCTACATGTTGTCATCTTTGCACCCCACATTATAGTTCTTCTATCCCCTTCCTCAAAGGGACAAACTGGGAAACAACTGGATTCATTCATACGTTGTGTAGATAACATAGCTTGGTCATTGACTAAAACAGTGGCAAAATATAAATACTTGACTTTTCCCTAAAATACCTCAGACCAGAGGTGGAAAGGGCAAAATCCTTAGTTCTCTGATGCTGACCCTTCCTTCTCCAGAAAAATACAAGAAAACAAGCTAGACTCTCATAACGTGTATTAGCTCACAAACACCACACTTCCCACCAACAGGGAAGCTCATACAATCTCAGGGCAATTTCACCGTGTATTCACCTTGGGTAAATGTTTTCCTACAATTTACTGTGGAAATGAACGACTGCAAGCCCCTCTTCTCAGTCACCATTCCCATGAAAAGTTTTTCCTCCAAGAAAATAATGGGCTTAAGGCTTTCATCACAGTGAAAAGGAGCACTGATAATCACAATACGATAATCTCTGGAAGAGAGCTAAATTCTTTTTCTAGGATATTTCCCATGTGTTTACCTAGAGAACCTGAACTACCAGGAATGAGCCCTGTTCCAGGTACACACCATTTATCAAGATGCCTTCTTCTAGGTCATCAGCTCCAACCCTGGAACATTTAAACAGGCTACATGAGCAGCTCCCAAGAGCTAGGCTTTCAGGCTTCCCTCCTTCCGAAAACACAAATCTTATCCCACTTTCTTGATTCAGTCCTTCAATGGCTCCCAGTACCCTTGTAATGAAGTCCACAAGGTTCTGGACGACCCGCTACATCTCTATCAAGCATCATCAGGAGGGATGCCATGCTCCCTCCTCCATGCCAAATGACCCACAGACCTACCATATTCTCTCTGGCGTCACAGCCTCCTGCTCTCTGCATCGCTCTGACCCTTTCCCTCCTCCCAGCTATTTCGAACTCATACATTAGGTCTCAGCTCAAATATCGCCACCTCAGTAAGGCAATGCTCACCTCCACATTAAATGAGTTATATGATACAGACACACTCCCTCACAGTCTGCTCCTCTGTACCCATTTACCACCTGGGAAACCAATAATAATTGGGAAACCATAATAATTGTATGTTTAGGGACTATCTCCCCCCAACTACACTAGAAGCTCCGTGAGCTCCAAGCTATCTCTGTCTCATCCACTCTAGACCCTTAAAGCTGAGGCCAATGCTTTGTAAGAATCTCATGCAATACATACTGCTTGACTGATTCTTTAAACTCATGGCTTTCTTGCTGAAATTTCTTGCTGTTAAATGCACCAAGATTTATACACTACTTTTGTTCAAATTATGTAGCTGCTGTGATTAATAAAATACAAACCCAAAAAGCTTTACTGAAGGGGACAGGGTGCCTCAGTCAGTAAAGCGGCTGCCTTTGGTTCAGGTCATGAGCTTGGGGTCCTGGGATAGAGCCCTGAGCCAGGCTTCATGCTCAGCAGTAAGTCAACTTCTCCCTCTCCCTCTGTTCCCCAACTCTGCCCCGCCCCATGCTCACTGGTGCACGCAAGCGTGCTCTCTCTCAAAAAATAAAATCTTAAAGGGGGGGCGCTTTACTGAATCCATGGTTGTTTTTGCTATTTATTTGCTTAAGTAATCAACACTAGAAATTTATCTGCTGCCTCACTATCACATGGCACACGCCAAGTATTACTAAAAGCAGTACTCAAACTCAAACACTAATTAATAGAACAGTTCAGAGACGTCCCATTACTGTGCTTACTTAACACAGGAAACTTTCCGAACGTATGTCAACAAAACAAGTCCTTCAGTGTTGCAGAGTATAAGTGAGCTGCTTTATATGGAGTTGAAAAGCCTTTCAACCACTAAGCCTTTTTTTCAGCCATTCTAAGAATCCTTCAAAGTTTCAAGTTCTAATATATACAGTGAAAAGCAGATTTAATACACAAGTCCTTTCAAAGGTATTTTGAATAGAACCTCAGTGATTTGGTTTTACCTGGATCTTGGGACGCCTGGGTGGCTCAGTCGGTTGAGTGTTGGACTCTTGATTTCCACTCAAGTCATGATCTCAGGAATGTGAGATCCAGCCCCACATCAGACTCTGTGCTGGGCATGGAGCTTGCATGAAAGTATCTCCCTGTCCCTCTGCTCTGTTCCCTCCTTCTCCCTTTCTCTTAAAAAAAGAAAAAAGAAAAACCTGGATCCATGAGATATTTTTGATAAGAGATCTAGAGGTCTGAGCATAACTCCCAACAGACAAAAACAAATGGATACACATACAGTCACCCTTCAATCAAATGCACAATGATTTTCAAAGATGCCATTTTTTCCTTATTCATTCAACATATATTTACTGCGTCCCTACTAATGTATTAGACATACTGTGCTAGGCATACAAAGCAAAATCCCTGCCATCGAGGAGTTCAGTGAAGCAGCAAAATAGCACCTGAATATTTCACTAGTGTCCTCCACAGTTGCTTTGAGAAATGACAGAGCGGAGTGCCCAGAAGTCTGAGACATGTGATCAGAGAACAGTCCTCCAATCTAGATCACAATAGACTAATAGAGCCCACTACCTCTCAAAACTCACAGACTCCAAATGCAAAGGCTTCAGAAAGCAGCAGAGGGAGTCAGGTGCAGTTTATTAAACAAAATGACATGAGCCATCTCTAACTCTCCAGTGTTTCAAGTACAAAAGAACTACAGTCGCTGCCTTGTCAAACCATTGTTTTAAGCACCAAAAGCATAAAGGGCCTGTAACACTTAGTAAGTCACACACATACTGAAAGTAAGATAAACACAAAATACTGTAAGACACTACTAGATAGTCAAATCAGCTTGCACAAGGTTGCCAAAAAAATTAGCACCACAATTATATACTACGTATTTGAATTTTGCTGTTTTTTAACAAGTTACAGAGTATGTTACTGTAAAAAGAAAAAAACACACTTTGGAAAGCAATGACTCTCCCAAGCTAGACATAACAATTTCAAAAACTAAATGAGCCTTTTCCCATTTTATGGGTTGCACTTAAGCCTTTTAATGCTTTATACTCAGGGCCTTGCTGGAGCATAACTAACATTACACTAACTTTGCCCTGCCATAACACAACCTGATACAAATAAAATCTGTTTCCCAGCTTACGCTAATAAAATCAGAATAACCTGAACAGACACAGCCTCAGGTTCTCTCAAAGCAGCAGATTATCTATGTATAAATAAAAATAACAAGCCAGCCCAAGTTCGTAATTTCATGTCACAAAATTTTCATCACAAGTTAACCTGAAAAATTAATATTTACTTAGCACTTAATACTCTATGTTAGATACTGTGCTAGGATTAAATTAAATGGCATGTATAAAATGCCTAACTCTATCATTATTATTCCCATTTAATGGTGCAAAAACCAGGGCTTACATGAGTTGAGTGGTCCACAATCCCACATCTAATGTGACAGCATTGGGACGCAAACCCAGGCCTTCCCACTAAACTTAGTGTTTGTAACCTAACTGAACCCTCTGGGACGGTGTTTGTATCTATGAGCATTTTCATAGGAACAGATGGAGAGCTTACATTAGATTCTCAAAGAAGCTCATGATCCCCACATAAGTTAAAAAAATCACTGCACCATATGATCACCTGTAGGGGAATAAAAAAACAAAACAAGAAACGCCACACACTGGACTTCAAGGCCTTTTACCGAGACTACCACTTCTGTACCTCCTAAGGAGGTTAAAAACTCCACAGTTACAGTTGCACTTTAAAATCCTCAGAGCAAGTCAAGATTTCCACTCCTGGATAATTTCCAGCAACCCCTGACACAGAGTAAGTTACACAATAAATTGTAATACTGTATCAGTTTACATCCAGTTCTGAGATTTCACAAATACTGATCAAATTTATTTAGTCATTGCACTTTTCAAAATATGTTTCCATCAACGAAGCCTCACTGCATTGCCTGTGAAATAAGCTATCATTATATCCACTTCCGAGAAAGTCAAACACTGTCACCCTAAGGCCAGGCAATAAATCAGCTATGTAATCAGGATCCAAAGTGAGAAGTTACCTACATCCCCCCACCTCCAAGATACGCGAGACCATGTCCTTTACCCCAGAGCACCCTCTCCTAGCTACCCAGAAAACATTAGGCATCTTTTCTACTAATGACAACATTAAATGAGATCCAGTAGTAAATCAATGAGTTAGGGCATACCCCTAGCTGCCCTATGACAAGTGTGCTCCTCTTAAAGCTGAGGCAGATATCACAGGGAAAATACCTGGCACATGCCTGGCATCTTCAAAATGAGACAGAGCCACTGAGGGACCCTGACAGCCCTGTGATAGGTATGGCACTCAGCTTAACTCCCAGCATCCTGTCCCTAGGATCAATCTTAATGATTCAGCCATCCTAAATTCCTGAGCAGCAAAAACAAACAAACAAAAACAAAACCAAACCCACATTTATGTGTTAATTAATTATCTTGAAGTTAATTGGTTCAAATCCCTCATTCTACAGATAAAACTGAAAGAGGAATGCAACAATTCACCCAAGGCCTCACAACTCAAGAGCAGAGAGACAGTTCTAGAAAGCAGGTCTCCAGACACCTGTCCAGGATCCTTACATTCCTTCTGAGCATAGAGAAATCAGTCAGGGATACTGGCAGAAGGCTGGCCATTGACGTGACATCGAGGACTTCACTCTCCCCCCTTGTGCCAGATTCACTCTTTGCGTCCAGACGGAGATCCCTGGGGCCCAATGTCAGGACACTGACCTCAACTTGCATATTCTGAGAGACAAGGACAATTGCTTATTAAAGCTAACCCCACAAGAGAGAAGAAAAATAGGATTCTGTCACTGAAGAATTAACTTCACAAGGAGTCTATGTTAGGATGATGTTTTATTTATAATCATGCCTGAGCAAGATGACTTCTTCACAACCACAGTCCCAAGCAAACAATCTTAAAGATAATGAAGAGCACCATGCTTTCTAAGCGTGCGCCAAAGGCCGAAAAAACAAACAACAAAAAAAACAAACAAAAAACGAAAAACAAGGAAAGCAGTGGAGAGGACACCAAAGTCATATGCTCAACGTGTCGGGGGCGCAACCGACAAGTTTTGGAAGAACATTCTTCCAACAAACCAGGATGGACACAGTCCCCCTCCCCGCCCTCGCAGAAAATGGGAGGTTCCCTATCCAGTTTGGCAACCCGCGCGCATCTGGACACCCGGGAACAACCCGAATGGGCGCTGCAGGCGGACGGAAAGCAGAGAGTGCCCCTCTCACAGGAAACCGACGCTGCGTGGACCAGCCAAAACCACCCGCAGGAGATCCCGCGGGCCGGCGTCCCTGACAGCATCCGCGCAACTCCGCGGCACGGCCCGCACTCGTCTGCCAGGACCCACACACAGTCTCTTCCCCTCACCACACTCCCCTCCGCCCGAAAGCTGAGGCGGGAAGCAACGCCCGCTTCGGAAAATGAGCTCTTAGTTACCGGGACAAGCTAGGCGTCCAGATCACACCCGTACCCAGACCCATCGTAGCAGATACGGACAGTGAGTTCGCGGCTTTGACATCTTGGAAAGCACACTCTCAGAGAGCGCCTGAAGACACACAAGCGGAGGTAACAGTCACGGGTAGTCAATAGACCATCGAGAGGCTCCTAACTGCCATCACCCCGGCCTCCGGGCAGAGCACCTGGGTTCCCTCCCTGTCCCCATGCCCCGGGTGCGCCCTGCCACTAGCCCCGCGCGGGGCGCAGAGCTGAGGTCTTCCGATAGCCGGGACCCGGCGGGGAGCGGGGGAAGGGGGAACTCACCTCCTCGTCCTGCTCTTCCTGGGACGCGCTGCTGCCCCGGGGTAGCGCGGTTCCTCCGGAGAGCTGCGGCGGCGGCGCACAGACTCCAAGCTCAAGCACCACGCGCGCGGGAGCCCACGCGGCCGGCGGCCGGGCTCTCACGGCGCCGCCCGGCGGCAGCGGCGGCGGCGGCGGCTGCTCGCGGGAGAAGCCGCCGGGCTCCCCTTCCTCCGACAGAGTTTCTGAACCCGAGGAGGACTCGGCCGAGGAAGCGCCTGCAGAGGACGCGGCGGCCACCGCAGGGGCGGGAGCTCCGGGGCCGTGGCCGCTGCAGCCGCGAAGCACCGGCTCCGGCGCCTCCGAAACTTTCTCCCCCATTTCCCTCTCGGGCCCAAAGTACGGCCCGGGGGGCGGCGGGGACGCGGCGCGCACTCAGCGTCTCCAGGGAAAGCAGCGGGCTGCGCGGCTCCGGGTCGCTCTCGCTGACGCTCCCGGGCTGCGGGGAGCCCCGCCGGCGACTACATGGCCGCGGCACGGCCGCCGGAGACCGCCGCCAACTTACCAGCCGCCCAGACTTGGCGGCCGACGGGGGCTGCCGCGCGCGGGGACAGGCCAGCTCGAGTCCGCGCTCTACGTTCCACAACCCGTGCGCGCCGCGCCCGCGCCACCGGGACTGCGGCTACGCCAGCAAAACCTGCCTCCGGGCAGGAGCGGGGCCGGCGGAGGAGACGGGCAGTCCGGGGAACCAATGGCGGGCCAGGCGCGCCGGTGGGCGGAGGCTGCGGCGCCCCCGGCCGCACGGGCGTCAGGTAGGGGAGGCGGGGCCGAGGCTCGGACTACGGGATCCCGCCCGAGCGCTTGGGGCCCAGGGGACTCCGGAGAGGAGGAGGGGGGACCCTGGAGGGTGGGAGTGGAATCAGGCATCCGAGCCAAAACCTGGCACTGCGAACTTGGAATGCCTTGGAGAGATGGCTGAGGGGGCGGCGAGACCTTGGAGAAGAACTGGACTTTGTTTGGAAAAAGTAAAATCGAGGAAACTGACCAGAAGAAAAAGTAGTAGGGCTTTAAGAGTAAAAGGAAACACAGTCACGCACCCACATGCCTGCTGGAGCAGAAAGAGGGAAACTGTCCCAAACTGAATCGATCTAAACCGACCTATTAACCAATCTGGGATTCTCCGTTTAAACTCCTTGGGCCTCAGTTTCCTCAGCTGGAAATGGAGATATTAATATTTGTCTTGTCAAGCTATAAGCAGAACATTATCTATCAATTATATATATATATATATATATATATATATATACACATATTTTTTTCCAATGACAATTTTCCTTATTTCTGTGTATAAACTAAAAGTTTAAGCCAACGACTTGTACCTTTGAAAGAGAAGAAAATAACAAACAATGCCCCTATATTTAATTGGGAACAAGAATGTGCCCAGTACTGTGCCCAGGCCTAAACAAAGTTGAATTAGAAAGGACTCTGTGGCCTTAACCATTGCCTGTCTCTCCACATCAGCTAAGTAGAGCATGAAAAGAGTTTACATTTCCAGTTTAGTTTTTCCTATCCCTGGATTATAAGCCAGCAGGAAGCAAGACCAAGTGCTTCATTTTCCTTACCCCTAAGAATTAGGAGAAAAAATTTTCACCAAAGGCACAAGACTCACCTTACTGTCCTCCCCTGGACTGGAAAATGCACCTTCTGGGTGACTAAGTGACTTACATTTCTTGGAAGCCAGCACTGGGTCTAGCAGTGGAAAATAAATGATTCCTCACTTGCTTTCAGCTCCAGCCCTGTTCTGAGATCTGGCACTGTGACCTGGGGTATAAATTCAACCTGATTAAATTCCATAGACACTGACTGAGTTGTGTGCCAGGTGCTTGCAGGGGATACAAAGATGAATAAGGCAGGTCCCCTGCCCTTGAGGAGCTTATGGTCAGACAAGAGATTGATGCTGCATAATATAGCTCCATTATTAATTTTTTAAAGCTGTGGTAGTGCTACAAGAACAATGTGTCATGGAAGAATGGGGGAGAGTTACAGAAAAACAGTTAACAGGTCCTCAAGAATCTTAGATTTCTCTTTATCAGAACAGTTTTGCCAAAGGTCCTTAAGAACTAAAGGACTGGAGTTGAAAGCCCCTTCAGCTAATGAGCGCTTTTATGCTATCACAGTATTTACAAGTACTACATCACACAAAGTGCTTCATTATACTGGACAGCAAGCTTTGTCCTGATCAGTTTCCTCCCCCCAGGATGAAGGGGAAGGAAATATGGCATGAACCTATTGCCATAGACAGCCATATACAGCAAAGCGGGCTCTGGCTGTCAGGCATATATTGTGACACTTCAGGATTATCTGTGGGGATGTGAATACCTGCTGAGGCAAAAGGACAATTCTAGTGCCTTGACTAAGTTGTGACAGCAAGGCTGAAGCGAGAGCACAGTGGGGTGGTCAGAATGCAGTCCTGGACCTCACAATTGCTTTTTTAGTCAGGAGTACTGGTCTTTATCTGAACCCCTATGTGGCTGATTTGGCAGAGCCAAAGTGAAATCAGGACTTAAGCAAACCATTCACATGAAAGAAAAGGAGAGGTTACTTTTTAGTGCATCGGAAAAGAAGAGGCGATGACATGATCTGAATTACTAACAGAAGAAACGATAATAGCAATTCTTGCTTGAGCCCTAGGCATTGTCTATAGGTGGTCTCATTTAACCCTGGCAACAATCTTATAAGACAGACTCAATTGGCCCCACTTTATAGATGAAGAAACTGAAGATTTGCAATGTCAAATAACTTTGCCAAATGTCACACAGCAAGCGAGATATAGAACTGTGGTTTGAACCCACTGGTACGCTTCTGAGGCGCCGTTCAACATTCCAGTATAATGCTATTCAGAACACACCACTCTTTCAAGCACATAGTTACATGCTACATTACAAATATCCACAGAGCAGGAATACTGTTGTCTTGATTCAATATGTAAAAGAATATGAAAGGATACTTGGAGAACAAATTGTTTCCCCCCACCCCCACCCCACATTTGTCAGGTACTTACAATGTTTTTAAATACTTTACAAATGTTAACTTTGTAATCCTTATGCCCTGTGAGGTAGCCACTATTATTAATTTCATATTACAAATATGAAATGTGTGAAAACTATGGCATAGAAAACTTATGTAATTTGCCCAAAGTCACACAGCTGTCAAATGACGGAGCCAGGATTCAAATTTGAACAGTTTGGCCTCAGCGTTCACGCTCTTAGACTCTACTGATCAAAATCAAGTACTGGATCAGTATTTAACTTTTTAAACCTTAACCCTTCATAAGAAATATAGTTTACAACTCATGACACATATAAATGCAACTACAAATAAAATTCCATGAAATGATACCTATCCTAAGTTCCCAGAAGCAATGCAGTCTGATATTTTATTGTATTTCATTGAAAATAAAAATGCTAGTTGCAATCACCTAAATATATTTCATACTCCACCCTGACACATGCAGTCGAAAGCAGTGTATCCAGTCATCCCCAGGGCTGACCCATGAGGGAAGTATGACTGTGGTACAGGCTTAGAGTTTCCAGACCAGAACTAGGCAAACTCAAAGGATGACTCTATACATAGAAGGTGATCAGAAGGTCAGATTAGTTCCTCAAAAATATCACAATTAGACCTATGGACAAATGCTGAGGTTTGGCCAAACCATTGAAACAAAATCAGTTTTGATTTACGAATCCTGTGGTTTTCTTGTCTGATAAATTATAATCATCTTCCTCAGTGTCAAGGAAAGTACCCCAACAAAAGGACTTCTCATAGATGTCCGTACTGTTAGGTATAAAAGTATGGCTTTTTTCCTGTATTGTCACTGTGGCAAGAGCCAGAAAAATAAAAATGACTTAGTCATAGCTCTTGGGAAGCACTGGTATAGCTTTGTATGACAGAACCAGACCAGCCTACAGATGAGGAAGTACTAGGTGATCGGTGTCCATAGGTTGTATGAGACAGGCTCCCAAGTGCTTGGTTCAAAGACAGGAACCCCTGGGCACTTGAGTCAGTGATCACTGTGTTCAGTGATGAAACACTTGCCTCAGTTTTCTACATTGTTCTCCTAAGTAGCTGGAGATATTGTCTCTGAGAGTCTCTGTTGTCTCTGCCAGTCTCTTTCTGTGGGTGAGGCCAAGTGTGAATATCAAGCTCTGTCTCTCTGTGATGGAGGATGTTGGAGGAAGAGTCATCACATCCTTAGTCCATTCCCATTGCTTTGACCTTCCTCCTAAAGATTAGGTTTACAATTTAATAAAATTGAATTCAGTTGTCCTTTCGCCTTACCTACATGAAATTAGAGCATCATCAACTCCAAACAAACATTAGTGCAAAATTACAAGTAAATATGTTCCTCTTTAATAGCCCATCATGTTATCTTTAGACTATGAAAATGATGATCTTACACTTTTGGCAGGTTTCTTAATTATCATTATTAATGATAGGTTTGCCTGCTCCCCCTTGACCAATGAAATGCAATTTCAGGACAAAGTAAATGTCAATGAAAACATGGCCATTGAAGTGGCCTAGACTGCGATTTCTGATTTAAACCAAAGGTGTAGCATAGTACAGCCCATGGCTGCTTCTGACCACCAAGCTGGGAGGAAAACTCCCACAGCTTCTCAGGCTTTTGTCTGTATCTAAGCCTCCAGGAGAGGAAGGGTTACAGGACAAGGTTCCAGAAGATAAGTAGAATTTTTAAATGATAGTTGAAAAGGACAAGGGAGAAAGAGTACTAACGTGACTTGCAGCTGTTGGAGTCTCTGACCTAGAGGTTGAGAAGGATGGGAAACTAAGCTATGTTAGTAAGTTAAAATAAGCCTGCCGCAGCCCTAAGGGGGTGGGAGGGCCTGCTGATCTGATCTCTTAGATCAAGGTTCCTCTGTGAGTTGTACAGAAATACATCAGATCAGGACGCAAGCATGAGAACAAAGGATGCTGATTCCCTGGCCCCAAAGAAGGTATGGGAATCAACATTTTTAAGCCCCATTCCAAGGGAGTGTCAAGTATACTAAAGCTTGAGGATTACTGAAGATGTTCCTAATTTGGAAATCAAGGAGCCATTTTATCGGGCAAATGTGTATGGCTCATAGAAGGTGACTGGAATGAGCCTGACTGACAGAGAGGGCATCTCTTTGAACCACTTTGTTCCTATTCTCCTGGAATACAACTACCTTTGGGAGACCAAGACAACTTAGCAGCTGGACAGGAATATGCATGTTCTGAAAACAGCTGGAAAAACTGAGCTAATACACAAAAAGAATTGAGGATAATGTTCCCTTGAGGATTCTATTTAAACAAAATTCAAAATGGTGACCTATTTCCCATGGAAGATTCCAATCTTTTGCACTTGTCTTTCCAAGACAGACAAGATGGATAGTCACATCTGGGATTTTTTTGTTATGCTTTCAGCATGAAATGTTCTTTTATTATCACTCTTCATTTTTCAAAAAGATTTATTCAGTACTCTTTGCCTGTTTAGGAAACAGAAAACAAGCAAACACATTTACTCATTTTTATTCATTATCATGGTTTGCTTTCAGAGTCAAATGGTTCTGTTTCCCATTTTCAATTCACAGAGTAATTTCCTTGACTCTGTCTACACTGCTTGGCAAGTAGTTCCTTCCACCACCAACCCTAACTAATTAGAAAATAAAATGATGCTGAATAGTAACCTAGGAAGTGGCAACTCCTTCCACAGTCGTGGGCCAGTCTGCAACGCTAAGGGCAATTTTTAAGTTTTTTTCATACTTGAAGAAATAGGGCCTTCTAGTTCTTTTCTCCTCAAGGTGTGGTTTGCCAATAAGCTGATAAATAATAACTCCAATAACTCCAATAAAAGGAGTTTATTGCAAATGCAGAATCTCAGCCCCTACCCCAAGCCTGCTCTATCAGAATCTTAAGAGATTTGTGAGGACTTCATAGCCACATTAAGATTAGCAAAGGACTGTTTGGTTCTCAAATATGGCTGCATATTAGAATTACTCATGGAACTTTAAAATACACTGGTGTCTCATCCCCAAGATTTTCTGACAAGTGATTTGGTTGAAGCTTAGGCATTGTGATTTAGCAAATTCCCTAGATAGGAATGGCTCATTTTAGGACCAAGGCAAGGAAAAACAAGATGAGCCTGGAACAATTCAGGGTACCACAAATTAAGGAATGTCTGGAAAAAGGTAGGACATTGTCAGAACAACATAAGTACCACCATGAAGGAGTTCCCCATGGCCACAGGTAGACCCATCTGAGCAACAGAATATATCATGATAGTTCTGGACTTTAAACCATAGAATAAAATAAATAGCCACAGGTCCAAACTCCTATAAATAATGAAATAAAAACTTAAATGTAAGAACAAAGATAGTGCTTCCTCACAATTAACAAATGTAGAAAAGAAGAGGGAAGTAGAGCATCACCAAAAGGCGGACACCAAAGAAATAATTGCTGCGGGTAAGACAAAGACGTGTGCTCAAGGAGCACTTGGGTGGTTCAGCTGGTTAAGTACTTCAGCTCAGCTGATGATCTCACGGGTCCTGGGATCGAGCCCCACATGGGATTCCATGTTCGCTGGAGAGTCTGCTTGAGATTCTCTCCTTCCTGCCCTCCCCCTCCCCGCAACTCATGTGCACGCACTCTCTCTCTCTAAAATAAATAAGTAAATTTTTTTTTAAAAAGCATGTGTGCTCAAATTAACAAGCTGAAGTTTGAGGAGAAAAAGGATTTGCATAGGCTAAAAATACTGCCCCCCAATATTTATCCAATACAAAGTTAAAGCTAGTAAGCACGCAGTGAAGAAACCCCTCAGACATCAACTTATCCATGCAAATCCCAGGACCCTGAGACCACGACCTGAGCTGAAGGCAGAGGCTTAACCCACTGAGCCACCCAGGTGCCCCAACATATCAACATCTTAAACTCCTCGCTATGATACACATCATATTTGTGGTATTCGTGACAAAAATGCCTAACCTCACTCAAATCATAAGAAAATATGACAAACCCAAACTGAAGCACATTGTACAGAATGACTGATCAGTACTCTTCAACAGACATAAGGTAATGAAAGATAAAGAAAAGTGTGAGCAACTGTTGCAGAAATGAAGAAGTAATAACTGAGTGCAATGTGGGATCCTGGAAGAAGTCCTAGAGTAAAAAAGAACATTTGTGGAAAAAAGGGTGAAATGTGAATCATGACTGTAGTTTAGTTAATAATATTGCACCAATGTTAATGCTTGTTCTTGGTGATTCTACTATGGTTATATAAGCTCATCTTTAGGGTAAGCAGGGTAAGGGATATTAAGGAAGTCTTTGTACTATTTTTGCAACTTCGCTTTAAATCTAAAGTTAGTTGAAAATAAAATGTTAAAAAGCAAGAGTCCCTAGGTGAATCTAATGGCAGACAAAATTGAGAACGACTATTCCAGCTCTCAACAGCCACATTCCTTCCTCCTTCCTTTCTCCTTAGTCAAAGAAAACTATTTTTTCCTATTTTGACCTTATCAAGTGGACTGGTTTGAGGTAGTTGAGATAAGGGGCAACAGAGTAAGTAACCACATCAATGTTATGCCCAGGAAGATGTCCATGGTTGGTGCCATGGGGACCATACACTTGGAGCGTAAACATAACAAGAGACGTATTTAGTATCTGACTGCCCTATATCCATTCTGCCTCCTTTTGGGAAGAACATCCCAATTTATTCGTAAGAAACTATCTATTTCCGTCTGAGCTGCTTTGATGGTCTTAATGCTAGAGTGGGATATCCTTGGACTTTGAATCTTGAGAAGAGTATTGTAAGACAGTGGTGTCTGGACCAAGCTCTCAGTTGTTTTCCATTAACTAGCTCTAGGACTGTTGTGGGTCCAGCACTTTTTCAAGCTTTATTCTCTGGTTTTTCCTCTGATTGAATTAACAATAAAACTTCCTTCTGACGAATTAGCTAAAACAAGCTATTGCTTGCCACCAAGAAACTGTAAAAAATACAGGTGCCCTGACCTGAATCCACTGGTCACCCAGTCCAGGTGGGAAGAAGGGATCTGGATGCCATGGGAAAGCTAGGAGTGATACTGAACTTAAAGACGTATTCCTGACCTCAGTAAGCATGCTGCTTCCAGCAAATCTTAAGAAACCATTCATGCTTCAGCTGTAAGTAGAGATCTCGATTACTGGAGGTTAAGATGTTTGAGAAAAATAGTGACATGGCAGAAAAAAAAATATTTCCAGCTATGGCAGAAATAGATCCTAACACCACACTATGTCAGAATTGTCCATCTCTCTTCCTACTAGGTTTTGAGGATCTTGAGGGCTAAAGAATGTTATTTACCCAGCACGTTATTTGTGCCAACACCTAGAACCACATCTGACATAGAAGAGTTCATGATAGATTTTTGAGTGAGTGCATGGGACTGCTGCTATTGCATGACTTTAAACAGCTTTTACTAAAATTCTGTGTTTCCAGTTTGCTCAGAGACTTGTACAGTTTGATTAAAAAGAACCCAAAACATTTTAGAGAGGGGAAAATCTATTTATGTAATAAGCCGGCTTCATTCCTAACGAGTCCCTCTTATTAATAAAAACAATAATTGCAGGGACGCCTGGGTGGCTCAGTTGGTTGGATGACTGCCTTCGGCTCAGGTCATGATCCCGGAGTCCCGGGATCAAGTCCCACATCAGGCTCCCAGCTCCATGGGGAGTCTGCTTCGCTCTCTGACCTTCTCCTCACTCATGCTCTCTCTCACTGTCTCTCTCTCAAATAAAGAAATAAAATCTTTAAAAAAAAAAAAACAAAAACCAAAACAATAATTGCATTAAAATCTTCAGCTCACACCACGATCACTGTCATGCTCAGCGAAGGTTCTTCCCAACTACCTGCCTTCCTAAAACAGCCCAACTAGTTAGAACTACCTGCACGTGGTGTCAATAGGGTGGGACGAACATTTGACAAGCCTTTGTGATTTCTTACTGGTCCAGCCTGTTTTCAAAGCAGGAAAGGCTACTGCAAGCTACACGAACCTAAGGATACCCCTCGCAATACTAGTCAGGGTACGAAGAACCTGTGCCCTTGTTAATAGAGAGTTCTATTTTAATGGAAACCCCATTCTTTTTTTTTTTTTAAGATTTTATTTATTTATTTCACAGACCGAGATCGCAAGTAGGCAGAGAGGCAGGCAGAGAGAGAGGAGGAAGCAGGCTCCCTGCCGAGCAGGGGCTCAATCCCAGGACCCTGGGATCATGACCTGAGCTGAAGGCAGAGGCTTTAACCTGATGAGCCACCCAGGCGCCCCTTGGAAACCCCATTCTTGTCTAAGAATATTAGGACCCTTTATAACACTTAGCCATGTTGCAAAATTAATACAAAGGAACTGTTTGGGCAGGAAGGAAGATGACATGAAATCATGGGACATGTCAACATGTGAAAGTCAAGGTTCTTAGAAGCCAGCCAGAGAGAGATGCCTGGGTGGCTACGTCATTTGAGTGTCTGCCTTTGGCTCAGATCATGGTCTTGGGGTCTTAGGATCGAGGCCAGCATCAGGGTCCTTACTCAGCCAGGAGCCTGCTTCTCGCCCTGCTATGTGTTCTCTCCATGACGAATGAATGAATGAATGGATCTTTAAAAAAAAAAAAAAAAGGAAGAAGAAGAAGGCAGCCAGAGAATCCATTCTATCTGGTTAAGGTAGGAAGTGACTTATTAAAAGATCTTTGAATGCTCAAAGAGTCTTTGGGAGAACTGAAGAAGGAGGCTCTGGGGTGAACTTGCAGGAACAGTCCTCAGAATCTCACTGTACAATTGGCTGTAAAGGGAGTCACTGCTCCTGATGATTTCCGAACCACATGGCCCTCCCACCATCTGTGCCTGGGAAGTGGATGCCCTGCCCCCAACCTGCTTCCTCACATAAATCACTTCTGTATCTTTCTCGGTCTATGCATTTGATTAGCAAAGCCTAAGTCACATGACTGTACCCTAGAGGCAAAAGAAACTGAGAAATGTGGGAGCTGTGCTTTCTATCTTGGGAAGATGGGATTCACACCATGAGGAACCATCATGATGTAGGAAGAGTGTCAAAAGATTTGGCTAACAGGGTAAACTAGAATGATATCAACTTGAAAATTCTCCAGCTCTTGGTTAATTGTACTAACCTGCCCCCAGCATAATGCTTGCAGCTGTCAGGTAAAATGGGCGTGACGATCAGTTTTAGGATGCCTGCTCCACACATCAGTCCTTTCCCTAATTATCTCATGTAGGAAAAGAATTATCATACATATTCTATGTGTCAGACACTGTACCAAATGCTTTAGAAGCATGATTTTTTAAAAATCTCTTCAATAAGCCTAATTTAGGGATACAATTCCCATTTTTAGAGATAAAGAAATTAGTGCTGGGATATGAAATATTGTTTCTCAAAGTCACACAGCAAGATGGAGCTAGGATTTAAAAATCCAAGGTCTTTCTCAAATTAAGCTCTTTGTACTAATACTGGGTTCCTAACCAGCGCATTCGTGAGCCTTTCAAAGGTAGTACTGGCTTCAGGAGCTCTTGTAATTGCGAATGTGCAATGCTCTGGGGAGGTCACCTAGAGCTTTTATTAAATTTCCAAATGGGTACATGATCCCCAAGCACTACTACCCAAAGTTGTAATAGATCAGTTTATGATCATAAACCTGTTGTTACAGGAGCGGAGGGAACATTCCAACTATTTGTTGATTTTTTTTATCTTAACATTTATTGATTATGATACCATTTTGCAATATGAGATTCAAGTTTAAAATCTGAGTCAGGAGCCCTATCCCTTGGGTGGGATACATGTCAGTGTAGGAAGGAGTAGGGGTTAAAAACCAATGAGATAGTTTCTCTCTCCAAGATGAGAAAGAGCTGAGTAAAATAGGAACATATTTTTCACTTAACTACTGAAGTCCCAGCTGTACATCAGAAGGCCTAGCATCTGTTTGTGACTTTGTCCCTGACTCCATTTATCCGAGCCTCCATCACCTGTGTGATGGGGGTAATACGAAACCTGCCATCATTTCCTCCATCACAATGTTATGAGATTGTTTTGGAAGTACTTTCATTTCCCCAACAGAAAAGCATTATAGATCTGTATATATACCTGTTATGACTTCTTTGAAGGGAAGAAAAGCACCTCAGAGAAGACTTGGCTTACAGCTTCCAGGACTGAGTGATTTCTGAGCCTTTCAGGCATCCATATACAGGATGTTCCTTGGGGAGAACAACTTGTTTATTTCTTAGTTTTACATTTCTAGTGGGTTGCTTCTTCCCCCTTTCCATTTATTGTGTGTTTTTCTTTAATAAAAAAAAAAATCCAATAGAAATAAGTCTCTTAAATTGTGTTAGCTAGCTAGAATGTTGCTTTAGATGGTTCATTATTTATGTCTTGCTGTCAACATGCATGTTGTTTTACAGAATACAAAAGCTTTACTTTAGGGGTGCCTGGGTGGCTCAGTGGGTTAAAACCTCTGCCTTTGGCTTGGGGTGATCCCGGGGTCCTGGGATGGAGCCCCACATTGTCGGGCTCTCTGCTCGGCCAGGAGCCTGCTTCCTCCTCTTTTTCTCTCTCTGCCTCCTCTCTGCCTACTTGTGATCTCTGTCAAGTAAATAAATAAAATCTTAAAAAAAAAAAAAAAAAGCTTTCCTCTAGAAACAAGGTAACAATTGTTTTAAAACAGAAAGATGCAAAGAAGAGAGTTAGCCTGGTTCCCCTAGTAGAAGTAGCAGTATACAAAACATAGAAGGCCTAAACATAACATTTTATGAATAGGGTCAAGCATCTGAGTGTGAAATTTTCCCTTATTTGCCATCTACTCCCCAAGCAATCAGTTTTTTAAATGGCATTTTAGAAAGGTAATAAATATCTACTAATACCAAATATAAGCTAATTTGAAAGCTGGGTAATAGGCCATAAATAAAAACATTGAGTGATTTCCACAGCTCAGCTTGTTCATACTAATGGAAATATAGATTATCAACGAGGGAAGTCAAGAGCTCATCTCAAATAGGGTGAAAGGCCAGATACTATGAGGTTCAATTATTGGTTGTTGTTCTTGCTGTTATTGTTGTGTTGTGTGTTTTGTTGGTTCGTTTATTTGAGTGGTCTTCCTATAGAAAAACATGAAGAATTCACAACTATGGAGATATCTAATACAAGGATTCAACATAAGATGTTTATTTAGCACTTAGCAGGGAGAATGGACAAAGGAGAAATTTTGAAAAGAGCCTTTGCTTGATGCTTTCTTCCAATGATCGTAGCTTGTAATTTCAAAATATAATCTTGCATATGAAATTGTTGGGATGAAGATTAATTGTACTTATTCAATTAGGTGCCTAATGTAGGAACAGGAGCTACCTTCCTAGGAGTTATAGAATTCTTCCCATTTCCACGGGCACAGGAAACCTGAGCAGCATTCTGTTGCCTCTGTTGGAAGCATAGGACGTTGGCTCCAGCTCTCATGCTCCTTCCATAGCCAGGTGCTCATCAAGTTTTATTGAGTCTTTCTTCCCATAACTCTCCCATTCATCCCTTATTTCCCATGTTAAATTCTGCTTCCCTGACTATGGTGCTTATGACCTCTGAGATTATTCCAACTGCCCTTTAAATGACCTCCTGGCTTATAGTTCAGCCCTTCCAATTTACCTTATATCCCCATGCCAGACTCATCTTCCAGAAAAACTGCTATGATCACTCCACTCTCCTGTAGGTCAATAAGATATAAGCCAAAATTCTTAGCCCAACATGCAAGACCCATCTCTTTCCAGGTTCACCTTTCTCTATAGACCTTAAATTCATGCCAAACTGGCTTATTCACTGTGTGTGACCCAGACTCTACTCCCAATTCTATGCATCTAGAAGCTTATTTATCCTTCTCTTCACACATTTAAATCTGACAACTACTCAAATATATATCTGCCCAAATTCAACTAAAATCTAGTCTCCCTCATGGTAGTTTTAAAACATTTCCTCCAATTCTTGACAATTCTCCCCTATCCTTAAATTTGGGTTGACTTTGAGGGATTTGCCTTTAACCAACAGAACACAACAAAAGGAATGGAATGCTGCATATCTTCCAAAGCTCAGTGAGAAATGGCCCATTGCTCCCTCCTGTCTTGGAATACTTGCCCTAGGGGCAGCCAGGCACCAAGTCCAAAAACCCTGAGACTCCCATGCTGGAGAGACCACATCCATACACTCTGGTTGACAGCCCACCTGAGTTCCACTGAAATTACTGGTCAAGGAAGACATCTTGGATATTTACCCCCACAACCTTCAGATGACTGCCCCAGTCAACAACCTAGGAAAAAATTCGCCCCACCAAGCCCTTCTTAAATTCCTGATCTCCAAATCAGAAGCAAAATAAATAGGTGCTTTAAGTCACTATGTTTGGGGATTATTTGTCACACAGTAACAGTAACTATAATGTTCCCATAAATTCTTTACCTGCCCCTATCCTGGGATCACCTCCCACTCTTTTAAATTCCAACGATTTATTCTCTATCCTCGTTCATTCAGGAAGCATTGAGACATCTACTAAGTGATAGACACTGTGCTGAATGCAGGGGAGGTAACAGGTTTTGAGAAAGAGAATATCTGTGCTCTCAAGGTATTTATAGTCTGGTAGAGATGGACAAGAACATAGGCAATTATACTACATGATGTCCACAGTAACTATGTGAGCACATGTTTTGTGCCAAGCACTGTGTCACAGAGAGATAAGGTTGGAAATACTGATTTTTATAGGCTGTGGCACATCGATACAAAATTATTCTAGAGATAATTGAGTATGTAAGTCTGGGATCTGAAGAGAGAAGTGGAGTGGAAATTTAGGTTTGAGGGTCAAAAGCACATTGATGATAGTGAAAACCAAGAGCATGGATGAGCTTCCCCAGGGACAGGGGTAGAAAAGTCAGCCCAGGCAGGAGTGCAAAGGAAAGGTGGCCTTCAAAGGAAGAGAAGGATCAGAGGAAAAGCAAGGAAACCAAAGCTTATGGATCCTCCAAATCAAGGTAAAATAACCATTTCAAAGAGCAGGAAGGAGTCATGTGGCCAAATGTTGCAGGGGCCAAATTAAAAAAAATAATAATAATAACACTCAAATAGAGAATCAGAATGTCTCTGATGCCCATTTCACTGTAGTCTTCGGTTGTTATTTGAGAACACTTCTAGATATTAAGGTCTCTCTAAAGTTATAAGCTCTTTGTGGATGTGAATTATTTGTGTTGCAAACTTAAATTTCACATTGTTAACAAGATTTAGATTGTAAAGCGCAAACTCCTTTTTGTTAACTGAAATGAACACAGCCCCCATTTCTGCTGATGGCAGATTTATCCTCCGTTATGGTGGGCAGAATCCTAAGAATGCCAGACATCTCCTTCAGTCATTCCTCCTCTACCACCCAGCAGCCATAGTCAAAAAGGAGCTGCTTCAGAGTTTCATGGTACAAATTCTCTAAATTTACACCAAAAAGGAAAACACCGTTATATATTTCTTATTGTGTCACAATACCAATTCAGGGCATAGAATGTCATAAACAAAGTCAAATTTTCAGCATCTCTTCCAAACCCATTCTCTCATAAGAGCTTTAAGAGCTCTTGAAAATCAAAAATGTTTTGGCTTTCAGATGATTTTCTTTGCTCTGGACTTTAATAACTTTCTTGAAAGTGCAAATTACTTTATTCTACATTGCATTTGCCATTTCCTCTAATGAATACCATTGATACCATGGGAAGAAAACAAGACTAAGATTTCCAAGAACAACCAACAAAAAAAATCAGATAATATTTCAAAGGATTTATTCAATTATATTGGTTATACATAGTAAGTGATCAATCATATAAAATATTGCTGATGACTTTTTGTTCCAACAAAGGCAATTTTGTTGGCCTAACATTTGTTAGCATTTGCAAATTGGGTTTCCAAGGTCAATCCTTAAAGGATTTTTATTCCATTAATAGGACTTAAACTATAAACATTTAAACTATAAATAGTGTCAACTGTCAGAGCACTATCGGTGGTTATGACTTTGCCACCCCCCAAAATGATGTCCTATAGGCATTAGGAAATGAAAAATAAAGATTAGTATGTTTTCCCTGTAATTATGCATCTTTACATGAAAGTAAACCTATTAAAACATAAAAGCACAAATACTTACTAATATTACTAATCACTCTTTTAAATTAGACATAAAATTAGGATGCAATTTAAAGGAATGAAAGATTCTTGATACAGTTTTGTCCTCCTTTCTCATAATCTTTGTGGTTAATCATTGCTCAATTTAATTCTGGGTTTATCTTGAGTTTAGACAAAATTAACTAATTCTTTACTTTCCCAAGAATCAAACCTCAAACTTCTAGATGACTTTCCCCAATTGGCACACCTTGGGCTATTTCAGATTAAGGAATATTCCTGTAACTGCCTTTTTTTCCAGGCTACTGCTAAAGCAATTTTCCACGAGTTCTCTCTTCTTTTTAAAGCATATCCTTGTTCTTTTTCTGTTCTGTTCTTTTTTCAGAAATCTTAGTGGAAACAGAGAGAGAATATAGAGAGAGACACGTACTACCTCTTCAGTTACACCGTGGGAGCTGTGGGACAATCTCTTCCTCAAACCAGAAGAGAGTTATCCATCGTATCACCTCTCCAGCCCCCTCTCTTGAAAGGAAGCCTGACTCTCTCTTCCAACTAGCAGTCAATCCTGAATCATGATTTCATATGTAAAGCTCCTTCCAAAACAGGCTAGGGTTACAAAGCAAAGCTCATCAAAAATTTCCTTTTCTAGTTAGAGTTTACAATTGCTTAAAAGAAAGAGATAAAATGATATCACCTCAGTTGGGCTAACTTTCCACTGGCAGAAAAGCAAAGCAAGAATTTCAAGGGAGTATACATGCCCTTGACAGCACTTTTGTTTTTATTTTTACAAGGATGAGAAAGTAAAGAGGTTAATTAGAAGGTAAGCTCCGATCAAATCTTAGGTGGGGGGCCTGAAAATAGAGCAAAGTTGAGAAAATGAATGAATGGAGGGAGAACTAGGTAAGAAAACAGAAAGTTACTAAGGCGGGGGTGGGGGGGCATACAAAGCAGGCTGCATTTGTTTGCTTCCAAGAGAAACTGAAGCACTTACAGTCAATCGGGGCAGAAAGAAGGAAGCATATGGATGATATAAAAAACAGAACTAGGGAAATATTGGTCCTTTGGTTGGAAAAAATAATTTTGTTGTAATATTTACAGTGAGAGAAACGACTTAACAGCCAGTGTGCCTATTTTGTTGGGTCTCTTGTAAGTAATTAATACAGAGTTGCTGAATGACCAAAGGTGGGGAAGGAGGTTCTCAGAGGAAGCCTGAGTGTGGGGATAAGGAAGGAAGGGACAATTTTCTGTGCAGAGATAGTTCTGCTGGATGACAAGGAAAGGGAGCACTGTTACTGATAGCTGCCCTATGACGTGCTGAAACATTTTCGGGATGTGTTTACAGCTGTAGTCTCCCTCGCAGGGCTCCAAGTGGGTGGGGGTATGGCATACCACACTCTAAAAGGCCTCTCACAGACTTTCTGGAGGACGACTGGGAACAATCTCTCTCCTCATACAAGCCACCCTTCACTCTTTTCTCTTGCTAGTTTCAGAGCTAAAAGCACAACATGAAGACACAGAAAATTTTCTACACGTTATAGAGCAAAAACATCTTTCAGCTCTTTTCAGCATTTCCTCTTTTTCCCAGTGAATGGAGAGTCAGAGGTGACACTTGTTTGTCTGGGAAAAGCAGCGCTCACTTCCGCTACTTCAGACAGGCTCCAGCCAGAGAATCCCATGGAGGACTCCTGGGCCTTCAGGCAAAACCTCAAGTTTACTAAACTCAAATTAAGAACAATGTGTTTACTTGAGAACGGCATGTTTCAAAGATGTTGTCTTTTGCCTCTTGTCCATCTTCTGATACTTTTTCTTAATTAATTACAGAGTTAAAAATTTGAGAAATGTCCAACAAGAAACCCCTGGAAAGTTGTTATCTGCTACAAATGGCTATTTTCCTATTGTGCTTTCTGCAACAAAAATGTCCCAGGCTACATGCTTTAAAATATTCCACTGGGGAATCGGGATTTGAAGGTTATTGGGAAAACAGGATTGGCTGTGTATTGATAATTTTTGAAGCTGGGGGATGAGATGACAAAGTTCATTATTCTATTCTGTTTTCTTAATTAGATAAAATGTGCATACAAATACATTCACAGTGACAGTATTTATAATACCAAAGCAGGTAGAAATAATTGGATTATTTAATCATAGAGAATGGCTAAAAAATGATAAATGATAGCATATTCACAAAGTAAACTATCATATGGCAACCAAAGAAAAATGTCAATAATGAATATTTAGTGACATGGAATAATGCTCACAATTTGCTAAGTGAAAAATCTGAGTGACAGTGAATATGTACAGTATAATATTAATTTTTTAAAATACAAATGGGGTAAAATTTGCCAGGCTGACCCAATTTTAATATTTGTCCTAGAAACCTTAAAAGTAAACATAAAAACATTATGTATACAGATACTCATTATAGTTTATTATAATAAAAAAATAGGAGATAGTTTAAAAATGGATCAATTTCCTATATATTAACTAACTAGAATTTAAATAGAAAGTTGAGAGGTACCTGGGTGGCTCAGTCAGTTGAGTGTCTGACTCTTGGTTTAGGCTAGGTCACAATTTCATGGGTCCTGAGATGGAGTTCCACCCTTGCCCACCCCCCATCCTCTCCCACATGCCCCCACCCCAGTGTTGGTACCCCACTCAGCCAGGCCTCTGCTTGAAGATTCTCTCCCTCTGCTCCTCTCCCCACTCATGCACTCACTCTGTCTCTCCCTCACTCGCTTTCCCTCCCTAAAATAAATAAATAAATATTCAAAAAAATAAATAAATAAAATAAAAATTTATCGATTTAAAGTGATATATCTATTAAGTGAAAAACTATAAAGTCACATTGTTTGGAGAATACTTAATGAATTGGAAAATGTTTTCAAACTGATGTCAAGTTAGGGGCACCTAGATGGCTCAGTGGGTTAAAGCCTCTGCCTTTGGTTCAGGTCATGATCCCAGGGTCCTGCTCAGCAAGGAGCCTGCTTTCTCCTATCTCTCTCTCTGCCTGCCTCTCTGTTGACTTGTGATCTCTGTCTGTCAAATACATAAATAAAATCTTAAAAAAAAAAAAAAGAAATTGATGTCAAGTTAAATAGCACACTACCAAACTCCATATAGCATAGTCCATGTTTATTGGAAAAATGAATCAAATCTACGTATGGCTTGGTAATAAGGAATTTAAAAATTTCAAGTATAGGGCCAACAGCTAAAGCAGAAGGAACTTTTCTGGGTTATAGTTACTCTTAGGTTAGGATTAAGTCACAGATTAAAAATTTACAGCACTCCTACTGATTTCTAAGTTCTTTTCTAAATCACACTAAGCCAATTAAGTTGGGCTTTCTGATCCATGCTTTTAAAGGAGAATTTCTCCTTGGCACTATGATAGATCAAGAATTCCTTTATTACTCTCTTGGTCTCTGTCCCTAGTCCTCAGCCCCAGGCTGAAGTGTCCTGATGTGTGATATTTGGGTGACCTACTCTAAAGGTCCAATTCTTTCTTGAGCCCCACATCTGCTACTTCCAGGTGAGGCACCCTGCCAACCTTTGTCTCCAGGATTGCCAAGACAGACCCCCAGACCTAGCCCTGGGGCTTAACACACGTGACCCGTCCTCAACTCACAAACGGGAGATACTTTTATGTAGGATTTCCTTTTCCTGCCTGTGTGTAAAGATAGGCAAAGGACCCAGGTGGGTCAGTGAAAAAGGGTCACTTTTAGCTTAAATCCCTCCCTGTCTTCATATTTGTATAGTATGGGAATTTTAACATTTTGTTTAGACAGTCCCATGCTCATTCCCTGGGAACAGGAGAATCTAAAGCAAGATTATAGCCCAACTGCTTAAGCTTTTACTAACATTACTCTGCATACGTGCTCACTAAATAACCTTCCATCCTTGCTCGTAGGAAGGTAAGGTTACAGCAAATGATCTGAGTAATATGATACATCTGGAAATCAAACCATTCCTAAAATTACCCTCTACACACACACACACACACACACACACACACACACACACACTATTGTAATATAAAAATTGTTTCTAAAAAACCAACACACACAAAAAAGAACCTCCACACACAAAACAGATAATCATGTCAAAAAATGGGCAGGGGCGCCTGGGTGGTTCAGTGGGTTAAGCTGCTGCCTTCAGCTCAGGTCATGATCTCAGGGTCCTAGGATCAAGCCCCGAGTCAGACTCTCTGCTCAACGGGGAGCCTGCTTCCTCCTCTCTGCCTGCTGTTCTTCCTACTTGTGATCTCCTTCTGTCAAGTAAATAAATAAAATCTTTAAAAAAAAAAATGGGCAGAAGACATGAACAGACACTTCTCCAATGAGGACATACAAATGACTAACAGACACATGAAAAAATGTTCATCATTGGGGCGCGTGGGTGGTTCAGTCATTAAGCATCTGCCTTCGGCTCAGGTCATGATCCCAGGGTCCTGGGATTGAGCCCCACATCGGGCTCCCTGTTAAGCAGGAAGCCTGCTTCTCCCTCTCCCACACCCCCTGCTTGTGTTCCTTCTCTCACTGTGTCTCTCCCTGTCAAATAATAAATAAAATCTTTAAAAAAAATGTTCATCATCACTAGCCATCAAGGAGATTCAAATCAAAAACCACATTGAAATACCACCTTACACCAGTTAGAATGGCCAAAGTTAACAAGACAGTAAACAACATGTGTTGGAAAGGATGTGGAGAAAGGAGAACCCTCTTACACTGTTGGTGGGAATGCATGTTGGAACAGCCACTTTGGAAAACAGTGTGGAGATTTCTTTTTTTTTTTTTTTAAGATTTTATTTATTTATTTGACAGACAGAGATCACAAGCAGGCAGAGAGAGAGGAAAGGAAGCAGGCTCCCTGCCGAGCAGAGAGTCCGATGCAGGGCTGGATCTCAGAACCCTGGGATCATGACCTGAGCCGAAGGCACAGGCTTTACCCACTGAGCCACCCAGGCACCCCCAGTGTGGAGATTTCTTAAGAAATTAAAAATAGAGCTTCCCCATGACCCTGCAATTACACTACTGGGTACTTACCCTAAAGATACAGATGTAGTGAAAAGAAGGGCCATCTGTACCCCAATGTTCATAGCAGTAATGGCCACAGTCGCCAAACTGGAAAGAACCAAGATCCCCTTCAACGGACGAATGGATAAGGAAGATGTGGTCCATATACACTATAGAGTATTATGCATCCTCCATCAGAAAGGAAGAATACCCAACTTTTGTATCAACATGGATGGGATTAGAAGAGATTATGCTGAGTGAAATAAGTCAAGCAGAGAGAGTCAATTATCATATAGTTTCACTTACTTGTGAAGCATAGGAAATAATACGGAGGACATGGGGAGATGGAGAGGAGAAGGGAGTTGGGGGAAATTGGAGGGGGAGACGAACTATGAGAGACTATTATCTCTGAAAAACAATCTGAGGGCTTTAAAGGGGCGGGGGGTGAGAGGTTGGGTAAGCCTGGTGGTGGGTATTATGGAAGGCATTTATTGCATGGAACACTGGGTGTGGTGCATAAACATTGAATTCTGGTACACTGAAAAGAGATTTAAAAAATAAAAAATTTTTAAAAAATGAACCTCCAATAGAAAACTGACTACAAGACATAAAGAGATATCTAAATGAGAGCCCAAAAGGCTAACACATATAAAAAGGAATATTTTGTCTTTCCGGTGATTAAAGAAGGACAAATTAACACACAGTGAAATATATTGTTTACCTATCAATTTAGTATTTTATTTTTATTTTTTTTTAAGATTTTATGTATTTATTTTTTCAAAAGAGAGCAAACATGATCAGGACTTCATGGGGGTAGGGGCAGAGGGAGAAGCAGGCTCCCCACTGAGCAGGGAGTCCAACATGGGGCTCTATACCACAACCCTGGGATCATGACCTGAGCTGGAGGCAGATGCCCAACCAACTGAGCCATGCAGGTACCCTCAATTTCATATTTTAAAATGATGATAATATTCAACTAGAGCAAGAGAGGAGTACCACAGGTAATATCACGTGCTGGGGGTGATATAAAGAAGTCTTTCTAGAAAGCAATTCAGTAGTATGTATCAAGAAACTGTGCAGGGTTTGTTTTCTTTCACCCAGTAATCTAATTCCTAGGAATCTGATACTAAGAAATATCAGCAATATTGACAAAGATTTAAATGCAAGCTTTCTCATTATAGTATTATTTATAACAGCAAGGAACAAGATGCAGTCAGGTTGTATAATAACAAGAGATTGTAAATTGTGGTGCATTTATATTATGGAATATTATGTAGCCATAAAAGAGGTTGCTGGCTAACCTCTACTCATCCTTTAACTATCTGCTCTGTTCTTCAAGAAAGTTTTCCTAATTAGGTGTTACTCTCATATTTTCTCTTCCCACATAGTGACACTTACCTTATTCCATTACAGTTGCTTTTTAATTGCCTGTCTTCTCATTTGACTACAAAGTCCAAGAGGACGAGGCCATGTTTATTTTCTTCTTCACTATATCCCCATTGCCTGGGAAAATACATGACACATCATAAGCACTTGATAAGTAGCTGTTAAATAAATACCCCAAAAATTCCAGGCAATTCTCATGATAAAATTTTAGATGAAAAAAATAGGATACAAAACTACCTAAAAAATCTGATCCAAACTTAGAAGAAGATAAAGAAGGAGGAGAAATTTTATCTCCATAGACAGATACAAAGAAGAAGAAACACAACTGCTTATCCTTGGGTGGTCTCTGGGCGGCAAGAATATAAGTAATTCCGTATTTTAAACTTCCATATTTTCCAAATTTTCTGCAATGCACACACATGTATTACGTTTGTAAATGTACAAATTTTTTTCTACTTCTCCATATAAAATAAAGAGTAAAAAATTTCCAGAAATAAATTTCAATATATTTCTAATTCCCCAGTTGTTTTTAGTTTTCTCCTACCCTTAAATACTTTCTCTTTTTGAAAGAAAGAACAAATCTCTACAATTAACGTGCTTAAAAAAAAAAAAAAAAAACAAAGTGGAATGAGAGTAATTGTTTTTTTCTAGTCTCCTGAGAGATGTGTGTGCGTGTGTGTGCACACCACTAGAATTTTCGAGGTCTGAAACTAAACTCTGTTATCACTGATAATGACCGTTCTTGCCACCTCCTCAGACTGGGTGTGTTTGGAAGCCTGCCCTGCAAATACTATTGAGCGATCAGTTATGCACTCCACCTTCTAGTTCACTGTGTTTCCCAGCATCCAGTTGCTCTGGTTTCCAGTTTTTTAAAGGCACCAACACAATAATTTATCGGGAGAATGAAACCTTGAAAGCTGGGATAGCTAAATATTCACGCTACTCTTTGAAAATGGTAGAAAGACAACTTTTCCCCCCAAACATGTAGGTGTAGATGAGTTGAAGTTTAATTTCCTACTTTTTATAGATAGTATGAACTGTAATTTATGATGCCCTAGACTGTGTTTTTTTTTATTCCAGTATTTCTACACAACACCAAACACTTGTTCAGCTGCCACAAATGACAAAGGGAACTTTTGAAGGTCAAAAACTACTTCAAGAGAAATAAAATGATGGAATGGGATAAAGACATGTATCTGAAGAGGAAGAGAGAAAAGGCATATAGGTCAAAGAACACCATCCTGACCCATTAATATTTGAGTCTTTCCAGAAGGAAGTCACTAAATCCAACCTCCCTATAATATTTGCTTTGTGAAGCAGTTCTCTGCCCCCCACCCCTGACACCCAAAGAACCACAGCCAAGGCTTCCTCCAGACTCCACCAGCCCTTCATTTGCCAGCCTTCCAAACTCTGCATGCCTGCAGGTAACCTCAGAGATTAAACGATAGAATGGAACTGGGACCTATGCAATGTGTCAGCATGAGCCCAGCATGTTCTAGGAAGTACAGGGAAGAATGCTCAGTAATTCCTGGGAGTCAGTAGTCCTTGAACAGCTGGAGTTGTGCAGCTGTGTGGTCTGTGCAATGAAGCCACCCCCATGATCATATCTGGCTCCACTCCATAGGCCCCAAGTGCTTATGCCTGCTTCAGAACTGGGTGCTGTAGTTCAAACTATAACGGTCTATATGATCAAGAGATACAACACCACGAATTAGGAAAAGAGACTGTGTGGGTGGGGAATTGTTCAGGTTCTTTGCTCACAGGAGTGATCTTAACAACTTTATTGTACTTTCTATATCACTCTCTTCGAGACTTATTAAGTGTATTATTAGCACCTTTTGGAGGACAGTATCAAAACTCTTAAAATAAAAACAAGCATTGATTAATTTGACCCAGGAAATGCTCTTCTAGAAAATCATTCTAAGGAAATAATCAGCACACAAATACTCATGTACAAGGATATTCACCCAAATGCTGTTTGTAATAACGAAGTATGGGAAACAACCTATGAAGCTTGATTAAATAAATATGAGATATAGATATGGCAAAATACTATTGATCCATTAAATACTATAATGTGGTTATATTTATTATTAATTTAGAAAGACGCTGAAATCTCGGCTGAAACAGGATGCACAGTCTGATCCCATTAATATTAAATGTATACATAGAAAAGAGTCTAGAAGGTTCTATACCAAAATAATAGTGACTTGTGTCTGGAAGTATTATGGATAAATATCACCCCCTTCTTTGTATTTCTATATAGGTTAAATGAAGTATAAGATAAAGCAAGTAAAAAAAAAAATTCATCCCTGCCTTTTAAGATACTGGATTATCATTCTAATAAAAATCTTTCTAACAGCCTAATATCCCAGTTTTCTATGTAACAACCTGTTCGTGTCTGCACCGAGATGCATTATGGTCCAGTGCTTAAGTTTGAACTAAGTGGTAGATATACAAATATGGCACGGTTTCTTTTCCAACTTACTGGTGCTGGCAACTCAGGCAATCATTCTGACTAAAAGCTGAATAAAATCAGTCCAAATGGCATTAGCATCTTACCTCCATGCTGTCAGAACATGCCCATAATCTTCTAACCGCAATCTGGCAACTTCATGGATGAATAGTTCTATTCATCAGAAGACTCTTATTCAGGGATTAAATATACATGGCATGGCCACCACCACTACCTCCTCTCATAATCACGGCAGACATCATTAATCACACTTTGTCCTGTGAACCCAGATGTGGCCTCAAAATCTTTTCCAACACAGCTGTGCTCCAGGCAGCCCCTATCAATCATTTGTTTCAATTCAAGTTGGAACCTATTAGCCATATTTGCTCTGATTACTCTGGCTGGAGCATTATTATTCCTTTGACCAGTTCCCAGGACTATGGAGTTGAGAGGCATGACCACTTTCTTTCTTTAATGGTCTCTTCTCCCCTTAGAATGTTTAGAACTTATAAAGGTGTTGCTGACATAGGTTAATTCTCTACGCAACAAGTTTTAAAAAGCCTCCGTCCCCGAACCACATAAAAGAACCATCTCTTTTCAAGATCTTCAAGATTTAGAGGATGAACATTAGAGTCCTTGCCTCATCATAGTGACTATATTTATACTCCATGGAAAGTAATAGAATATGGAAAACGCAACTATTAAGAGAAAGTAGAACCTAGAAAGGAGTGGGGCAGACTAGAAAGGAAAGAGTTGGCTTACATGAAATCACAACAATAAAGGAATAATTTTTGTATTCTGTATCTATAAAAAAAAAAGCATATTTCTTTGAAAAATTTTATCTGAGGAAGGCATTGTGAAATCTTACATAGGGAACTTCCACATGTGAAACAGACAAATTCCAGCCTTACAGAAGTAATCACTAAAAAGAGGTGTCTGGGTGGCTCAGTTGGTTGGGCAGCTGCCTTCAGGTGATGTCATGATCCCAGGGTCCTGGAATCGAGCCCTGCATTGGGCTCCCTGCTCAGTGGAGAGCCTGGTTTTCCCTCTCCCTCTGCCTCTGCCGGCCATTCTGCCTACTTGTGCTCTCTCCGTGTCTCCCTGTCAAATACATAAATAAAATCTTTTAAAAAATTTTTTTTAAAATAAAGCATTTAAAAAAAAGAAATAATCACTTGGGAGCCTAGATCATTATGGCCGATTAGTCACGTATTTCTAACTCTCAGTCTCAAATCACAAGAAACAAACTAACACACATACATACAATCAGCCTTGGAAAAGTAGAAAGAGTGTGTTTTCAGTACTCCAGAAATTTTGAAGAAATTAAAAAAAAAAAAAAAAAGATGACGTGATCATGCTGGTAAACCACAGACCAAATCATGCAGACAAAATATAACTAATGCAGTGGGAATGGTTTAAGAGGAACTCCAGAATGGAAAAAAATAATAAACAGGCAGAGGCAAAACATCAAAGAAATAATGTAAGAAAAGTTCCCAAAGCTGAATAAAGGTACATGTTTTCAGATTGAAAGAACCCACAGAACTGCTTAATTCTGCTTAATTCTAAGCAGAATTAAATAGATATATCTTGATAAAATTATAGAATACCAACGATCAAGAGAAACTTCCCAAAGAGAGAGAGAGAGAGAAGACGACTTAGAACTTAGAATGAGGGGATTCCTGGGTGGTTCAGTCCCTTAAGCGTCTGCCTTCAGCTCAGGTCTTAATCCCAGGATCCTGGAATGGAGTCCTTCATTGGGGTCAATGCTCTGCAGAGA
Source organism: Mustela putorius furo (assembly GCF_011764305.1). Lineage (NCBI taxonomy): Eukaryota > Metazoa > Chordata > Mammalia > Carnivora > Mustelidae > Mustela > Mustela putorius. Next base: position 4,247,497 of record NW_025421294.1, read on the forward strand.
GCCTGTTTCTCCTTCTGCCTGCCACTCCTCACTGTTTGTGCTCACTCTCGCTCTCTCTCTGACAAATAAACATAAAATCTTGAAGAAAAAAAACAACTTAGAATGTAAATTGATTGGGTATCCATACTGCCATTAGAAACACAGAATTCTAAAACAAAACAAAAACAAAACAAAAAAACAATGCTGAAAGACACTAGGAAATCTCAGTTTTACAGGGAAAGTATTTTGAATGCAGTATTTTGTTCCTAAAAAATTAAAATTCAAGTTATAGGACAAGAAGAAAATGACAATTTTAAGTGCAAGTAGCTCTTGTTGCATTAAAGAATTTATAAGGGATTAAAGTTTTAAAATGTTGAGGCAGTTGGGAAACCATATTTTAATCTGAAGGAAAGAAAGATTTTGATTGCTTTTGAAATAATTCTCAAGAGAACATTCAACGAAACTGCTAAAGATGTACATTTTAAAAAAGAAAAGAATGGAGCAAAGATAGACTTTTCAACAAATGGTGCTAGAACTAGATTTTCACATGTAAAAAAATAAATCCTGATACAGACCTTATACCTTACACGAAAAGTAACTCCAAATAGATCATATACCTAAATGTAAAATGTAAAAGTATAAAACTCCTAGAATAAGAAGAAGATGAACTTGGTTATGGCAATGACATTTTAGATACAATGAAGGCATGATCCATGAAAGCAACAAATGATAAGGTGGACTTCATTAAAATGTAAAACTTCTGCTTGGCAAAACACAATGTCAAGAGAATGAGAAGACAACCACAGACTGGGAGAAAATATTTACAAAAGACACATCTGATAATGGACTATTACACAAAATGTACAAGGAACACTTCAGACTCAACAACAAAAAAACCCAACAGAATTAAAAAATGAGTCAAAGACCCAAACAGTCACCTCACCAAAGAAGATATACAGATGGAAATTAAGCGTATTATTAGATGCTTATAATAATAATGAATACAAGGGCACCTGGGTGGCCCAGTGGGTTAAAGCCTCTGCCTTTGGCTAAGGTCATGGTCCCAGGGTCCTGGGATCGAACCCCGCATCTGGCTCTCTGCTCAGCAGGGAGCTTGCTCCCCCCTCACCCCCCACCCCGCCTGCTTCTCTGCCTGCTTGTGATCTCTTTGTGTCAAGTAAATAAATAAAGTCTTTAAAAAAAATAATGAATACAGTTATCTTTAATAACTATGTATAGTTATAATAATAAGTATATTAAAAGATGCTCCACATCATATGCCATCAGGAAAATACAAATAAAAACAACAAGATATCATTATATACTTCTTAGCTGGTGAAAATCCAGAGTAGTAACAACATCAAATGCTGGTGAGATTGTGGAGCAACAGGAACTCTCATTCACTGCTGGTAAAAATGCAAAATGGTGAGCTCTTTGGAAGACAGTTTGATAGTATATTACAAAACTAAACATATTCTTACCATATGATCCAGAAATTGCACCCCTTGATATTTACCCCCCAAAAGTTGAAAACTTATATCCGCACAAAAACCATGTGTGAACGTTTGTTATAGCTTTATTCATAACTGCCGAATCTGGGAAGTTACCAAGATGTCCTTCAGCACCCAGGTAAATGCATAAGCCAACTTTGGTACATCCAGGCAAAGGAATGTGCTAAAAAGAAGAGAGCTATCAAGCCATGAAAAGATATAGAGGAAACTTAAATGAATGTTACTAAGTAAAAAGAAGCCAACCTGGAAAGGTTTCATACTATACAACTCAAACAATGACATTCTGAAAAAAGCAAGACCTAGTTAAAATATCAGAGATAATTAAAACATGCTAAAATATCAGATAGTTAAAATATCAGAGGGAATGTAGAAGCAGACCAAGGAGGATTTTTAGGGCAGTGAAACTACTGTGCGTAATACTACAAGGATGGATACAGGTCATTATACATTTGTCTGAAGTCACAGCATATACGACACCAAGAGTGAAACCTTGTGCAGACTGTGGACTCAGGTGATTATGATGTGTCATTGTAGGCCCACCAATTGTAACAGACCATGCTGCTCTGGTGGACCTGATGACAATGGGGGAGGTTATGCATGTGTGGGGCTGGGATATATGTGAAATCTCTGTTTTATCTATCTACCTATCTATCAGGATCCATGTCCAGCATGGAGCTTAATGCAGGGCTTGAACTCAGAACCCTGAGATCAACACCTAAGCTGAGATTACGAGGGGGACACTTAACTGACTGAGCCACCCAGGTGCTCCTGTATCTTCCTCTTAATTTTGCTGTAAAATAAAACTGCCTAAGTGAAGTCTTCATATATATTATCTATATTTAACATATATACAAAATTTTATAATATATAAAGCTACATATAACGTTATTATATACATCATACATAATCTACATAGACTACATTATATGTATTTATTACAAAAGGAAAGATAAAAGAAAAAGAATGAAAGAAAAAGGGAGAAAGTGAGCTGAGGATAACTTTGTATTCAGTAGCTTACTTATAGGCAGCAAAAAATGATTACCTTCTAATATCTTTTTAGTGACTTATGCAAAATGATCCAGTTTTGAAGTTTACTTTCTTATATATGGAATTTGGGGTTTTATATTCTCAGTTAATATGGAAAGTGCTCTACCCTTGTTCCCCTTTACATGGTGAGGGCAAAGGGCAAATGAACAGATCTACTTCCCGAAAGATTCCTCATTGTCACCAGAATAGCTGGTTTCCTATAAGGTTGTATGAGGTTCCCTTTCACTTGTGGAATCAGGGGACAGGAAAGGGATTGTTTGTCCTACATAGCAGTAGAGCAGTGATTTCCTTGGATAACCACATAGAATGGTTGTTTCTGTGCTGTGTCACCTGTATCCTGAAGTACATAGTGTGTTTACCTCCATCTTTCACTTCTAGTAGTTTCCTGCCTCCAAAATACATAAACAGGACAGTCCAAAGGAGTCATGAGATCATCCTCTGGTAAAAATGATAATGGCTAGCTTTGTGACCACAGTGTTTCACATCATTCTGATTTAACCTTCCCAAACAGCCCTGTGAGGGAGGGGGGACAGATACTATTATTTATTATTTTACAGAAGAATAATTCAAGGCTCGGAGCATTTTATGAAACATCCAAGAATATTCAGCAAGTCAGTCAATCTGTCTGGCTTAGTGAGTGCCTCCTGTGTATCAGCACATAATGTTCTGAACAGGGTCCAAAAGGTGGGTAAGTCCCTTCGTCATGAATGTGGGAGCTAGCAAAGGGAGACCGGTGGTAAACATGTGTCTTAAGCAGGTGTCATTCCGTTGGTGCTGCTATAACAAAATACCACAGACTGGGTGGCTCCTAAACAAATCAAATTTACTTCTCACAGTTCTGGAGACTGGAATTAGGAAAGTCAGGGTGAATGATGGTGCCTGTGTGTTCAGGGGAGGGAGGGTCCTCTTCCAGATCAAAGACATCTCTCCGTGCCCTCATCTGGTAGAAGGGGCAAGGGATCTCTCTGGAACCACTTTAGTAAAGACACTAATCCCACCCATTGGGGCTCCACCATCATGATTCAAGTACCTCCCAAGGTCCCCACCTCCTAGCACCATCATCTTTGCAGGTTACAATTTCAATGTATGATTTTGGAGGTGGGGCACAAATATTCATATCATGACAGCAAGTATACGAAAGATAAGGTCAGGTACTGGTAATTACCATGGAGATAAGAAAGAAGCAACACTGCCCAGAACTTGGACTGTGGTGTGGGAGAGGGGAGGGGAGCAGCTGCTTTAGCTCTGGTGGAGTTGAGGAAGTTCTGTGAATGAGTCCTGAATTTTGAGAAGGAAGCAGGTGTGTGAACTGAACGAACAGCAATCCTAGCAGAACAAACACCTTAAGACAGCACTGAACTTTGGATGTTAGAGAGTAGGATAAAGGATCAATGTACATGGGGTATGATGAGCAAAATGAAGGTTAGGGGGAAATGAGGCCTGAGAGGTAGGTAGGGGTCGATCACATAGGCTTTGTAGACCACCGTAAGGAGTCCGGGTTTTAGTTCAAGTGTAATGGAAGTTTCTGGGTTTTTGTTTTGTTTTAAGATTTTATTTATTTATCTGACACAGAGAGAGATCACAAGTAGGCAGAGAGACAGACAGAGAGAGAGGAGAAAGCAAGTCCCTCGCCGAGCAGAGAACCCGATGTGGGGCTCGATCCCAGAACTCTGGGATCATGACCCAAGCTGAAGGCAGAAGCCTACCTACCCCACTGAACCACCCAGGCACCTTCTGGGGTTTTTAAAAACACCTTTATTAAGGTATACATTACATATCACAAAATTCACCAATTTCAACTATGTAGTTCAATGATTTCTAATAACTTCAGCTGAAGAACACAACCATCCCCATAAAGCAATTTTATTTTATTTAAGATTTCATTTATTTATTTGACAGAGAGAGACGGCGAGAGGAAAAATACAAGCCAGGGAGAGGGAGAGAGAGAGGGAGAAGCAGGCTTCCCATTGAGCAGGGAGCCTGATGCGGGGCTCGATTCCAGGACCCTGGGATCATGACCTGAGCCAAAGGCAGATGCTTAATGGCTGAGCCACCCAGGCACCCCACCATAAAGAAATTTTAGAATGTTCTCATCTTCCTAATATGATCCTTCACACTCACTTACAGTTATTCTCTAGTCCTACCATTAGCCCCATGCAAGTCCATGTCTATTTAAATTTGTCTTTTCTAGACATTTTATATAAAGGGAACCATAGAATATCTAGTCTCTTGTGTCTGGCTTCTTTCACTTGGCATAGTATTTTTGAGGCTCTATGTCAGTAGTTCATTCCTTTTTATTGCTGAATAGTGTTCCATTGTATGGAAGCATCACCATTTGTTTATGTATTCACCTGCTGATGAGTAGGTAGGTTGTTCTCATTTCTAGCTACTATGAATGAAGGTGCTATGAACAGTTGCATCCAAGTCTTTGAGTGGACATCTGTGTTCATTCCTTTTGGGTAAATACCTAGAAGTAGAACTGCTGGGTGATGTGGTAGTTTCACATTTAGCATTTTGAGAAACTGCCCAACTGTTTTTCCAGAGTGGCTACACCATTTTATATTCCTGACCACAGTGCATGAGGTTTCCAATTTCTCCACAAACTCAACAACATGTGTTCTTGTGTGTCTCATTTATGAGAGATGCTCTACTGGATGCAAAATGGTATTTCATCATAGGCTTCTCCTGCATTTCCTTAATGACTAAAGATGCTGCGCATCCAATGGAGAAGTTGTGAGCAAGGAAAATATATGATACCATGTATATGTTAAAGCTCAATGTGTTTGCTAAATGGTAACTAGACTATAGGCAAAAAGTTAGTTAGGAGATGGTTGCAGTAATCCAGAGAGAGATTATGGTGTCTTAGAATCGGGTGATAATAGTGGAGGCCGAAAGGAGTATGAATACATATACATTGTGGAGGCAGAGCCAACAGAGTTGACTAATGGATTAGAGATGGGGTGTGGGTATGCGGGAAAGAGAGCTATTTCACTGAACAAATGTGTAGGTAGTAGTGCCATTTCTTATCAGGAGGGAAGATTATGGAGAAGAAAATAGGGTGATTATACCGGGGTTGGTGATTAATACTTAATTTAATTACATTACATTTTTGGTGTTTACTAAATATCCACAAGGAAATGTTGAGTGTATAGTTATATATGAGGGTCTGGAGCTCAGAATAGAGCTTTAGGATGGAGACATAAATTTGAGAGTCATTGACATATGGCTAGCATTTAAAGCCTTGGACCTAAGGAGAGACTGCCGAGAAAAAGAGAACAAAGAATGAAACCTAGAGGCATTTCAAAAGAGTCACTTATAGAGATCAGAGGGTAAGGTTGACATTTTGGAAATTAGGACTGGGATAAAAATAGGCTGAAGGAAGAATCTAGAAATATGTTCAGTCGACTACTGACTTTATACCGGTGTTGTCCAACACAGTAGTCACTAGCCACACAAAGCTAGTTGAGCATTTAAAACATGGCTTCTTGAAATGAGATGTGTAAATGTATAAATTACACAATGAGTTTCAAAAAACTGGAAAAAATGTAAAATCTCACTAGTAATGTTTGTATTTATTACATGTTCAAATCATATTTTGGATATATTGGGTTAAGTAAAACTGTCATTAAAATTAATTTCACCTGTTTCTTTGCTTCAATGTGGCTACTAGAAAATTTGAAATTGTATATGTTATTCACATTCCACTTCTCTTTCTCTATTTCTATTGGGCTAGTCTAGAATATTCTGCTCATAGTCTTATTCTGGTTTTCCAGAAAAAAAATCACTGTGCCCTATTAAAGTACTCTTGAATTTATGTGAGAATTTCAGAGGTATTTACTCCAAATATTTCTTACAGCACAGGTCATGTCCACAATATACAGAAAAGTGTTAATGAGGACGACTCACCATCTCTGCCATGTTCCTTGTAGCTCAGCTTCCTAGGATTTTGTATGTGTTAAGTGCCTGTCTGCTGGTTGGCTTGCTTAATGCAAAAGCTCTAAAGATCACAGACAGTGATCTTTTCTTTGTGGCATATTTTAGCTATGTGTTTATGTTGTGCAGATAAACCTGTATTTTAGCAAAGACAATGCCATACGGATCATTTGATCCTCACTAAACTGGGAAACTGTTAAAATCGAGGTATCATATCCTTGATATTTGTGAGGCTTAGGAAGTCCTTGGTGACTATGAAGGAATTTCAATCAAATAAATCCCTTCTTCCATCTGGTGATATACAACTTGATTAAATGAAGAGAAAGTTAATTATTTAATAAGGTCACAATATGAGTTAAAATTACTTACTTTTTTCCTTTTCTTTGTCAACTATGGAATTCTTAACATATCACAAAAATCAGTTAACATCACATTCTCTTCCCATAAATAATATATCAAGAGTTTCTTTTTAGAAATAGAAATTTCCCTTTGGTTAGAAATCAGAGATAAACTCTGCAGATGTAATTTGGCAAACTTTCCTCCCTTTTTCATCTGCCTCCAATGAAGAAGGTCATTTGAACAGGGAACTTCCCTCAAGAGGTAAAGCTACACAGTTTTTCGTGTTTTACAAAATGGATAACAGGTCCAATTTTATACAGAGCTGTATGAGAATTTTTGTGATCTCAACAGAGAGCTTTCCCTAATATTCATGATTAAAATACCTCATCAAGAGGTATAATAATAGTCCCTCCATCTAGTTAAACTGTCCCTTGATCTAGTCCCTTCATCAACCAAAGGATCGGTTGGCTGTTCCACAGGAGTGAATTTTCTTTGTGGCAAAGCTTTGTGTAGGTTGTTTTTTGTAGCATGGTTTTCCTTTCTCAAGAAAGTTTCCATGCAGCTTGCCTGGCTGCATTGGCAGAGCATGCTAAATACACTTTTATCCTCACTGGGTATCTCCAAGAAACCACATGTTGTGAAAGGCTATTGAAATTACTGGGGTGCCTGGAAGCTTAGTCAGCTAAGCAGCAGACTCTCAGTTTCCACACGATCTCAGGGTTGTGAGAACGATCCCTAGGTCAGGCTCTGCACTCAGCGTGGAGTTTGCTTTAGATTCTTTCTCCCTCTCTCTCAAGTTCACACAGAAGCTCGCTCACTCTCTCTCAAATAAATAAATAAAATTATTTAAAAAAAAAAAAAGACTATTGAAATTGTGGAGAGGATAGGGAGCCTGGTCTTGCTATGCCATTAACTCCTCATGTGATTCAAGGACTATTATCCAACCTCTCCGGGCTTTGGCTTCCTCACCAGCACAATGAAGGCATCATCCTAGATCAGAAGCTCTTAAATACACTTCAGCATGTAGAAAGGGCTTGTTAAAACACAAGCTGCCCAGCCCTTACCCCAGGGTTTTGGATCCAATAGGTCTGAGTTGGGCTTTGAGAATTTGCATTTCTGATCAATTCCAAGGTGTGCCGATATTGCTAGTTTAGGGACCGCCCTGAGGACGACTCACCATCTCTGCCATGTTCCTTGTAGCTCAGCTTCCTAGGATTTTGTATGTGTTAAGTGCCTGTCTGCTGGTTGGCTTGCTTAATGCAAAAGCTCTAAAGATCACAGACAGTCAGTTAACTCTAAAATAGGCTTTCATAAAGCAAAACCGTCATCAGAAATTCAGGCATCTCTAATTTTTAAAAAAAGTGTAAACTAAATTATTTTATTAGTATTCTGAAATTATGTATAAAAATAAACTTTGCAGTTTGGGGAGAAGATAAGTCAGTATTAATTTCTTTTCTCAATGTACCAATTACTTCTTATCCATCTAGCCATCACATTTTAGCTGAAATATAAAATTGGGAAAACATGTAGACACACCGCTTAATCATTCCCTGCACAAAATTCTCTGATGTGAGAGGCGTTTTTCCTTGGGTCACTTCATCATTATACAATCACATTTTATTTCTCATTTCTGTTGCAAGAAAGCTCACAATCAAAAAGATTATTTAAAATAGTGTGCCATAAAGCCATCCTTATTAATTCGAATATTTGCAATGGGAATGAGCCAGGTAATTCATTTTAGTGTTTAAGCAGTAAACCAGAGAATATGCTTTTCCTACATTTGATCCAGAATCTAGTTTTTGATACAATTGAGATGCTTTGAGATGTCCTAAATAATGATTGAAAACTTCAGGAATTATGCTAATTAATAATTAGCATTATTAATCTGCTAGGGACTGCTCGTTATAGCTGGAGAAATAATGTGCTCTCATTTAATTTCTGTTTCTCTATTTGTGAAATAGGAATAGCAGTTTTCCTTGCACACAAGTGTTTATCGAGGGCATAAATAATTTTAGGCAATATATTTCCCCAAGTTGTTGAATGGAAAATGCTGGACTGCCTATTAGAGCGACAGTCCAGCTTCTGAAGATGCAGGCGCCCGTGAAGGTAAAGGAAGGAAGGTGTCCCCAGCCTCTCCAGCCAGCTGGAATGAGCATTACAGCCAGCTCATCTCACTTCCAGTTCTCAAGCAATAATGATTCCCAGCATCAGAAATAGTCCAAAAGTGCCTCTTTGAATGGATTTAAAACACAGTTTTCAAGGCTGGTCAGGGCCCAGTGTTAATAGGAACGAAAGCTGATACATCATTTCTGGAAAGCAGTCTGGCAGGAATCCTCACAACTTGTAGCAATTCACTTTTTTTTTTTTTTTTTTTTAAAGCTCAGTAACCCCCTTTCTAGGAATCCATTCCCAGGAAATATCAGAGACACGGACAAAGATATGTATGCATACAGAGTTACTGGAGGGCTATTAGTAACGCAGAATAAAAGAAAACATCTGAAGTCACCAATAATAGAGGGATACTTAAATGAATTACAGGTCATCAGAATTTCTTTCCAAATTAGTTTGGGAGAATATTCAGTGACATAGGAAAATGGTCTTGCTATAATATTAGTGGGAGAAAAGTTCCAATGAAAACCTATTAAAACCATGCAATTTAGGTTGGAATGTGTTGTGTCAGCTTGGTTAAGCTGGGAACTGTGGGTCCCAGAACTAAATTTCTGTTCCCTCTATGGGTTGGAGCTGGCCAAAGCAAGAACTTGTGTGAGATTCAGAAGGCAAATACGACAAAGCTGCCATTGCTTTCTGAAGGCATTTGTGGTCACATGCAACAAAGGACAGATCGAGAGATGTCTAGTAGCTTCTAGCTCTTCTCCCCTCAACATTCAGCACTTCTTGCTCCTGGTCTTGCAGACCAGTCAACAGTGGTCTCAGGCCCAGCACAAGAGGCTTGCCTGTAGATCCACAGAGGACAAAGTCACACAGAAACAACCCCTTTCTAGAGACTTCCCTGTGATCTCACTTTGTGACATTTGATTCTTCTTGCTCCTATACCTGAATTGCCACAAATTTAGTGGCTTTAAACCACACAGATTTATTCTCTTATAGGTGCAGAGGCCAGACATCCAAAATCAGTTTCACTAAGCTAAGGCCAATAAGTTTGCAGGACTGGTTCCTTCTGGAGGCTCTAGAGGAGAATCTGTTTCCACGCCTTTTCCAGCTTCTGGAGGCTTCCCACATCCCTTGGCTCATGACCCCTTCCTCACTTTGCTCTGTCATCGCATTTGCTACTATTGTGTTCAAATCTCCTTCTTCCCTCTTATAAGGACATCTATTCCCACACAGAGTCCACTTGGATAATCCAAGATAATGTCCTTGGCTTCTGAATTGACTGATTAATGACTCCTGTCTTCTTCCCACCTCCCCATCATGGACCTTCACTTCTCTCCTCTCACAATCATGTAAGGTCCAATTCCTATAATAAATCCTGTAGCATAGTAGCTTTGCTCCCCTGTTTGAACTCAAACTGATAAAAATCTGAATGATGGATAAAATGTATGCCCATGTATAGATAGATATAGATAGACAAACTGGAGGGAAATACATCAATATTTTAACAGTACTAACCTCTGGGTGGCAGGAATATAATTGCATAGAGGAAGATGCTGAAGATACAAGAGAGATGGGGAAGCCCTGAGGAACGAGATCCAGGGCATTCAAGGGCACTGGCTTAGCTAGGAGGAGAGACAATGTCGTGAAAGGAAGCAGGACAGGACAAGAGTGGAAACAGGAGCATTTGTGGGTTTGGTGGCAGGAAGTTAAGGAATTTCCTTCTCATGGCCTCTGTTTTCTCTGTGAGCTGGAAGGTGGGTTTACATGCTAAGATGTGGGGGAAGTGGTCAGGTCTGACCTCTGAGGAGAGAAAGGAACATTTGGAACAGTGCTTGGGCAGAATGGGAGAGTGGCTGGAGCACTGTGGGGAGAGCTCAGCTGAGCAGTACCAGTGGGCCTAGGTCAGTGATTTTTTTTCTAGTTTCATTAAACAGCCAGGGTACAGGGAAGAGAAGGTACATTACAGGACCTCTCAAAGTTGGGGTTTCCTGAGCAGCTGAAAAGAAAAGACAGTAGGGCAAGGGAGTTAATTATTTCCAATGCAATTTCTCTTCTGGGTTGCCATGCTTTAGAGGAGGAAGTAGAAGAGTGCGAAGCTGGTGGGATACACTCAAAGCCAAAGAAATGGCAGGGGAAGAGATAGAACTAAACCCAGGTCTCCTATTGCAAGAACGGTGTAGTTCTCCCACAGTAAATCTGAGGGCTGCTCCAAGTGTGGCCAGGAGGTATAAGGTGGTGCCTGCTGATGGAAATCCAGATTAATAGGCCTTGGACCAAGGATTTAACAAGTGCTCCCAGTGACTCTGAAGCATAATGAAGTTTGTGAATTGCTGGGATAATTCACCCCAGAGTCCCTGTCTTGTGAAGAGAACACATGAGCAAAATAGTGGCAGGGAGAGCAGGGAGGTAGGGACATTTCAATACCGAGAGGCAACACATGTGAACTTCTGGGGGAGAGGGGTGAGGAAGACAAGTTGGCACCCAGTGAAGATCAACAGACACCATGCACTGAGCTGGTCTGCAGGGTTGCAGAGGGTTTATGTTAACAGTGAGCAAGACATGAGAAAAACAGAAGACAACCCCCAGTTTTGGCCACAGCATTTTCCTTCTTCTGATGTCCAAGTATTATTTGAGCTTCTGAGTAACACCTAGGGACATTCACTATCCTCTCAGTTTTCCTACTGACTATAAATAGCATTGGTGGGAATGCAAGCTGGTGCAGCCACTCTGGAAAACAGCATGGAAGCTCTTCAAAAAGTTGAAAATAGAGCTACCCTACCACCCAGCAATCACACTACTGGGTATTTACCCTCAAGATACAAATGTAGTGATCTGAAGGGACAGATGCACCGGAATGTTTATAGCAGCAATGCCCACAACAGCCAAACTGTGGAAAGAACCTAGATGTCTATCAACAGATGAATGGATAAAGAATATGTGATATATATATAGACAATGGAATACTATGCAGCCATCAAAAGAAATGAAATCTTGCCATTTGTGATGATGTGGATGGAACTAGAGGGTATTATGCTGAGTGAAATAAGTCAGTCAGAGAAAGACAATTATCAAGTGATCTCTCTGATATGAGGAATTTGAGAGGCAGGGTCAGGGGTTGGTGGGGGTAGAGAAGGAAAAAAATGAAACAAGATGGGATCAGGAGTAAGACAAACCATGAGACTCTTAATCTCACAAACAAACTGAGGGTTGCTGGGGGTGGAGGGTAGGGTGGTTGGGTTATGGACATTGGGGAGGGTATGTGCTATGCTGAGTGCTGTGAAATGTATAAGCCTGACAATTCACAGACCCATTACCCCTGTGTTAATAAAAATAATTTAAAAAAAAGAAAGAAAGAAAGAAAATGGAACCACCACAGATTCAACAGGCTTAAATTCCAGACTTCGGGTTGACATAGGCAGGGCTTCTTAACTTGGATGTTGACAGAAAGGAAGTGTTGTGTGGCCTTAGCTAGCGGAGGGACTGTAACGCTATTCCATATCATAGGATATCCACATCCAAATCCCACACTAACTGGTAGCAAGAACAGATAAGCCTTTTGGAGGGAGAAGCTTCATGGGATCTGCATTCTAAGATCTAAGCTAGAGGTTGATTTCATGTAGCAGAGATTTGAATGGAAAAGCTGTCTTCTCTCTACTGGGAATTTATCAAAGATGTATATAATCAGGGGCGCCTGGGTGGCTCAGTGGGTTAAAGCCTCTGCCTTCAACTCAGGTCATGATCCCAGGGTCCTGAGATCGAGCCCTGCATTGGACTCTGTTCAGCAGGGAGCCTGTTTCTCTCTCTACCTCTGTCTACGACTCTCTCTCTCTCTGTCAAATAAATAAATAAAATATTTAAAGAAAAAAAAGAAAGACGGGGCGCCTGGGTGGCTCAGTGGATAAAGCTGCTGCCTTTGGCTCGGGTCGTGATCTCAGGGTCCTGGGATCGAGTTCCGCATCGGGCTCTCTGCTCAGCGGGGAGCCTGCTTCCCTCTCCCTCTCTCTGCCTGCCTCTCCATCTACTTGTGATCTCTCTCTGTCAAATAAATAAATAAAATATTAGAAAAAAATTATTTAAAAAAAAAAAGAAAGACTAGGAAATATTCCTTCTTCATCTGTATTTTCCTTTAAAAAAAAAAAAAAAAGAAAGAAAAAGATGCTCCCCTTTCCTTCATCCCTTTATTCACCAGTCACCCAATCTGTTCAGGGAATGATCTGTCTATCCATCAGCTCTTTCTATGCCCCACTGTGCTTGCCTAAGTTTAGGTCACCAGCTTCCCTTCCCTGCTTTATAGAATAAGCCTCCCTTTGGTCTTCCTGCCTCCAGTCTTGGCCCTTCAAGTTATCCTCCAGGGTTCTGCCAGAATGTTCTATTTAACATACAAATCTGATCTTGTCCCGCTACTCCATTGCCTTCAAATTAAAGTAGGAACTCCTTATCTGAATGGGGAGCCTTAAGGCTCTCCATGGTCAGAACCCTGCTTACCTTTCCAGCCTCATTCCTTCCTTGCCCTAAGCTCACCTCCCTAATCCTGCACGGGAAGCACTGACCCAACCTTCCTGACCCTTCTCCTCATGTCTCCCAGCATTTGGGAGCTGTTGGTGCTGTTTCCCTGCAAAGAACACTCCCTCTCCATTTCTTGGTTTTCTCTGTTTTACTGTCATTTATTCCTTAAACCCCTGCCCCGGCAGGATTCTTGCAGGAAACCATCCCTGACTATCTCCGAATACATCTCACATTTTTAAGTTAATGAAATTGCATGATAACAGGATACTACCTTGACAAACACAGCACAAGTTTCACCAATTTGTATTTTTAAAAAGAACTACAAAACCGTGGAGAAAGTTTCCAGGTTATTTCGGAAGATGAACTTTCTAAAAACCATGCTATTTAACATAACTTTTGGCATTTTTAGCCTTTCTGGATTAAGTAACCTTTCTCTGTGATCCCATAGTACCCCCCCCCCACCTGCACGCCCCAGCACAGTTTTATCATTGTCTGATAGCCGCGGACTGTGAAATCCTTAGGGACAAGGACACTGCTGTCAATGTTGCATTTCCAGTGCCTGGCAGAGTGCTGACTGTAACCTACATGAGACTGAGCAAGAAGTGATGAAGGGCAACAACCTTAAGCTAACTCCTAACCTATTCCACCTGGGAAGCTGTTAAATGGTGTTGCACAACAATTGTCCCAGACTGCCCATTGCTGAGCAATGAAAAAAGCATTTACAGTTAGACCTGTAAGTAGGATACAACTCTTTGCCTTCCTAGTTTTTTTTTTTTTTTAATGCCCCACCCAAAACCATAGGGCTGAGAAAGAAAATGCCACAGAGAGAGAACATGTGGAGGGCCCTTGCAAGAAAGCCCTGGGGCCTTCCCTCCCAAGTCGAAGAAACAGAGTCTAGTAAGTCTCTGGGGCCAGGAGTAAGAGACCTGCAGCAAGGAAGGTATCCCCAAACCCAGCATGAAAAGACGCCACCTGGATATACAACTACATTACAGGAAAATAACCCAGTCTGGGCCAGAACTCCTCTATCACAAAGGTTAAAAAAGGATTACCAAGAGGCACCTGGGTGGCTCAGCCGGTTAGGCATCTGTCTCCTGTTCAAGTCATGATCCCAGGGTCCTAGGATCCAGACCGGCATTGAGCCCCACATACAGGCCTGCTTTCCCTCTGCCCCTCCCCCTGTTCATGCTCTTTCTCTCGTTCTCTCTTTCTCAAATAAATATATAAAATCTTAAAAAAAAAAAAAGACCAATTTCTTTGGTGAGGAGAAATTAGAGGCTTATCTCAGACTCACTGCGGATCCTTTGTTGTTTGTGTACTACAGGATGAATTAGTAAATACACGGTTCTCATTTACGGATTCAGTTATTCTCAACAGAGCTTTGGGTTAAACAACCACTAGTCTTCATTATCATAGATACCTTAGACCTAAGGATTTCTGCCAGATAATGAGAATCAAAATTCTCACCTTCAGAATGCACAAAACCATGTAAGTAGCTCCCCCATCCCCTGCCCCCCCATGCATCCTCACCCCACATCCCTTCAAGATTTCATCTTATTAGGGCTTACTTTTATCTCAGTGTGTGACATGCACAATTAATTGGCACTGAAGATCTGCTCAATGAGTGAGTGAAGGAAGGAAATATACCTGCTCTATGCCAAGATTGCAGGTTCCACACCTTAACATTTTATACCTTGTACCACTTTCTCCAGCACAAGCATAAATCTTATAAATGGATTTCATGTATTTCTGTTATATTAACAGCTAGATGTAGCTCTCGTGCCAAAGACTGTATTTGCTTCTGTCATTAATCTTTCTCTGGCTTGTGAGCTAGAAAAGTCATAATGATGGGAGTTGTCATAATGAACCCAAAACAGTAATTGTAATAAGAAAATGGAGGGAGAAAATTGAAAAGGAAAATGTCTCTCCCACAGCACCACAGATAAATGACCATATTCTCTCCCAATTTCAAGTCTGCATGGTTGTATTTGTTCTTGTCAAGATCATTAGGTACCAAAAGACCATTTGACATTAGTGGGAAATTTTTTTTTTTTTTTTTAATAGGAGTAATATATTGTTGTAAAAAAAAATACCTCTTCCTTCTGTAGGTTCCTGTCTAATTCACAAAATTTTAAGAGTTAAAACACATATAAAATACTTAATAAAGAGTTTATATGAATGAGACGTGAAGGAGAAACCTGCTTCAACCAAATTTCTGAAACGTAGATAAGCAATTACTCCTAATAAAGCAATCAAGGATTTGAATGAGAATAGGATTAGTGCTAACTTAGTTAAATAGTAATTTGGGGATTTTTTTTTTAAGATTTTATTTATGTATTTGACAGAGATCACAGGTAGGCAGAGAGGCAGGCAGAGAGAGAGAAGGAAGCAGGCTCCCTGCTGAGCAGAGAGCCCGATGCGGGGCTCGATCCCAGGACCCTGGGATCATGACCTGAGCCGAAAGCAGAGGCTTTAACCCACAGAGCTACCCAGGCACCCCAGCAATTTGGGGATTTAAAAGACCTTTTCCACAGCTCTTTTCTCCTCTTAAAAAAAAAAGTTTCAAGATCATCCCCAGTCATTTTGATAAGTTACATCTTCCTGCCATTCTGCAGCATTTAACATACAATGAGAATCACTAGTGAATATAGAGAAATTTATAAGACTGCTACATCATTCTGACACCCTCTGGTCCTGATGAATCTAGTAATGAGCTCCACAACGAGATCCCAGACAAATCAAATAATTAATCGCTTGATTCAGAGGAAAAGGGCCTTCTTCCAAATTGCCAAGAACTTAGCTTGGAATGATTGCTCTAGGCATGCTGGCCGCTTAGCAACGTTGCTGTAAGAAGGCGTTACTTATATTAAACTGATACTAATTTCAAATTATCTTCTCACACTGTCCATGTCTTTGCCCTAATGTTCAACCCCCCTCCAGGCAAGTTAAGTTGATGACGGCAGAGAACCCTGATCTTGTTCCCCAGTAGTTATTTG
The DNA here is from genome assembly GCF_011764305.1 of Mustela putorius furo. NCBI lineage: Eukaryota > Metazoa > Chordata > Mammalia > Carnivora > Mustelidae > Mustela > Mustela putorius. Next base: position 4,263,920 of record NW_025421294.1, read on the forward strand.
AAAGCGTCAAACAGACCTTCTTAAGAGAGAGAAATTACTTCTCTTCCGTTCTCTTTCTTCTTCTTTCCCCCAGTTTCCCTCAAGTGACGTACATTCAAACCAGCTCTTAGACAAAAATATGAGATAAAAAAAGACTGAGTTAAGCCTAGATTCTCAATCCTGGCTGCACACTGGAATTATCCAGGGAGCTCCTTAAATTGTGCCATGCCCAGCCCCCATCCCAGGCCAATTATGTCGAAGTCTGGGGCTGGATCGAGGTATCTGAACGCGAAGGTTTCCAAGAAGAGTCCAGTGTGTCGCCAGGGCTGAGACTCTCGGAGAGCTGAGCCAGGTTGTTACTTGTGTCTGAGCTGAGGTGTCACTTGTGTCTCTAAAAAGGCGGTTAGCTTTGGACCCCTGACCAGGTACAGTACAGGGCCTGGAGATGGGAGTCTCTTGTAACCTAGGGCATAAAAGAAACGCAAGGGTAATTTATATCTAAGAAATCATCTATGGCAAGACTTTCCCTTGGTTTAATAAAAAGACTTTGGAAATTTTTGTTCAGTGCTAGTATAGGGACTCTTAGTATCAAATAAAGGAACAGGAGGAATCAAATAAAGGTATAATGTACCCAGTGTACCCCTACACCGACTTTTTCAACAAGTAAATAGGTTCTCTCTTCAGAGAGATCTCTAGAGACCTCAGTGACTGTGAAGGTAGTCAGTGCAAAAAAACACAAGAAACTCCTGGGGAATATAAGTCAGTCTCTTCTTCACAAGGGCAAAGGGAAGAAAAATTTTACCCAACTTGGATGAGATGATGCTTCGCTGCTACATCACCACAGGCTGCTGTCCCCACCCAGTGTGACTTTATTGACACCATAGCACTGCAGGGTTAGAGGACTGCTCTTGTGGCAGAAGCCTAGAAGCAAGAGAGCACCGTCAGGTAGCCAAAACTGACTTCATGAAGGGAGTTCAAGATGGCTTTTTCAAGGACTTGCCCCTACACTGGAGTGAGACTACTTACTGGGCCTGGGACCCAGGAAGCCTAGTGTATGATCATCATGCTGACTAAAGCTACATGACATGGTCAGGTTGTATCTGCCTTACCAGCAGTGCCCACAGAAGGCCCAACATTGTTCAGGCCAGTTGGTGCTTCTGGATTCCTACTTTAAGAGTGTTTGTTATGTTAAAACTTCCTAACCCCAGTTCATAGGAATGAACAAGATTTTCCCCACGTTTTTTATTTATTTTATTTTATTTTATTTTATTTTTACTGTAAAATACAAGAGCTTTGAGGGTAGGGTCATTGTCTTTAAATTTTCTGCAAACATTTAAGAACAAAATCCTTTCATGGGCGCCTGGGTGGCTCAGTGGGTTAAGCCGCTGCCTTTGGCTCAGGTCATGATCTCAGGGTCCTGGGATCGAGTCCCACATCGGGCTCTCTGCTCAGCAGGGAGCCTGCTTCCTCCTCTCTCTCTCTCTGCCTGCCTCTCTGCCTACTTGTGATCTCTCTCTGTCAAATAAATAAATAAAATCTTAAAAAAAAAAAAAAAGAACAAAATCCTTTCACATGTGGGAGAGTTTATCTCCCTGCCTCTACTAATTTTAAGATATCTGAGTGGGTTCTAAGTTTTCTTTTTTGGGGGGAGGGTTCTAAGTTTTTTGATTGTGCCATTAACCAATACATTGGCCAGGGTGTTACTTTTTATGAAAATGCCCATAGTTAGCAGGTTAATTTGTACAGACTTTCTAAAAGACAATGTCTGCAATATTGCTTAAAAATTCGATTTAAAAAATATGTATCCGGGGAACATGGGTGGCTCAGTAGGTTGAGTGGCTGCTTTTGGCTCAGGTCATGACCTAAGGGTCCTGGCATCAGGCTCTCTGCTCAGCAGGGAGCCTGCTTTCCCCTCTCTCTCTGCCTGCCTCTCCACCTACCTGTGATCTCTGTCTGTTAAATAAATAAATAAAATCTTAAAAAAAAAAAAAGAATCTTCAGACTGTTGTTCTATTCATTTTAGGGACGGAGAAACAGAGGAGTGAAATAACACTGTGAATTATTGCCAAATTGAGAGGTCATCATGGGTCCCTTAGTTTCCTTTTCAAGTCATTTCAGGTGTTACCACAGACCCCGTTAGTTTTTCAAAGTAGGATAAATGCGCTCGTAGAGAGAGTAAAAAACGTATGTTTACACAGTAAAAACATTCAATTCTTACGTATTTTGTATTCATGAAATTATAATAGTGCAGACATGTTTATGAAAAGTTACCATAAGCCAAGACAGATGGCGAGGTGAGTGGAAACCAGCAGGGAGGAAAAGGTGGGCCGTTGTGAGAGCAGAGGACCAGCAGCTTGATCAGTACGGCACGCGTACTAGAGGCACTGAATTCAAGTATAAATGGAAATGGTGATGATGATGGTATCGTTAAAAGTGGAGAGATTTCAGTGTTCTGGGCAGTGATTTTTTTTTTTTTTTTGAGAGAAAGAATGAGTGAGGGTGAGCAGGGGAAAGAACAGAGGGAGAGGGACAGACAGACTCCATGCTGAGCAGGGAGCCCCACGGGGGACTCAATCTTAGGACCCTGAGATCATGACCTGAGCCAAAATCAAGGGTAGGACTCCCAACCGACTGAGTCACACAGGTGCCCAGGAACTCCATTCTAAGCACTTACCATGTATTAGCTCTTTTTTTTTCCTTTTTTTTAATTAATTTTTTATTTTTTATAAACATATATTTTTATCCCCAGGGGTACAGGTCTGTGAATCGCCAGGTTTACACACTTCACAGCACTCACCAAAGCACACACCCTCCCCAATGTCCATAATCCCACCCCCTTCTCCCAAACCCCCTCCCCCCAGCAACCCTCAGTTTGTTTTGTGAGATTAAGAGTCACTTATGGTTTGTCTCCCTCCCAATCCCAGCATGTATTAGCTCTTAATCTTGACAATACCCTTGTTATGGAACCTGGACTGGGTCCTGACAGAACAAAGCGGCGCTCGCAGACTTTGGAGGACCAGAGGTTTATTAAAACACCAGCGGGCTCAGAGGAGAATGGTCTCCAAAGGTCTGAGCCCTGAGCACAGACAAAGGGGGGTAATTTATATACTTGTACTATTGCCGCATACGAGGCACTTTTGCACGCAGGAAGCAGGGCAGAGAGAAGAACCCGGAAGAGCCCTAGGGTAGTGGCTGGGACTCCTTTACAGACTCGGTCTGCCATCTCAGAACACAGATTTTCCCTTATCACCCTTATGAGGTAGGAACTACGAATAGCCCCATTTTCCTGAAGAGGAAACTGAGGAACAGAGAACACACAATGGGCATTGCTGCCATGATTTGAAATGCTTCCTTCTTTTCATCATCACCCCCTCTGAATCTAAAATGACAAATGAGACAATTTTCTCCTCCTGAAAGTTAAAAATAGCCTGTGGTTTGCATACACAGAGGCATGATGACAAAAGATTTCTGGGGCCAGGAGACCTAAGTTCAAATTCCGGATCTGCTGCTTTTGCTCTCAGAGCCTCAGTTCCCTCATCTATAAAGGAGGTTAATAATTCTCGCTCTATCAGGTTCTATGAATAAGAATTCCTCTATAGGAGCGCCTGGGTGGCTCAGTGGGTTAAGCCTCTGCCTTCAGCTCAGGTCATGGTCTCAGGGTCCTGGGATCGAGCCCTGCATTGGGCTCTCTGCTCAGCAGGGAGTCTGCTTCCCCCTTTCTCTCTGCCTGCCTCTCTACCTGCTTGTGATCTCTCTCTGTCAAATAAATAAATAAAATCTTAAAGAAAAAAAAGAATTCCTCTATAAGAGTCTTGGCCCAGTGTGTGCTGCATGTGGCTAGAGAATAAACGGAAGCTCATTATGCTATTAAGGCAAGAAGATGAAGCAAGTGAGGAAACTTAATTGAATAACATTTTTAATTATTTTACTACTAAAAAACCCACTTGAGCAAATGGACCTAGGAGTGTTTATATAATTTATTATCTAAACTAGGGGACTTTAGAGAAGAAGAGGGCCCTATTAACAATTTATCTGGGGTAACAGGTAGAAACAGACTGTCCCGGGCAAACAGGGATGTGGAGTCCACCTATCAGCAGCCAGAGGTGTGAGCCCATAGCTATGGGACCTTTTCTGGACCCTCACCTGGTCCACAAGTCCCTGCTTCAGGAAGGTCATTAGGCTGAGGAATAATAAACATCCATGAGAAAATCCCAAGGCTGTATGCCAGCAATATGCAGGAGATTATAAGTTTATGTGGCCTCCTGCTTAGATGAACTCTGTTCTTTTTTTTTCTTTTTAAGATTTTATTTACTTGACAGAGAGAGATACAGTGAGAGAGGGAACACAGGCAAGGTGAGTGGAAGAGGGAGAAGGAGTAGCAGGGTCCCCACAGAGCAGGGATCCCAATGTGGGGCTTGAACCAGGATCCTAGGACCACGACCTGAGCTGAAGGCAGATGCGTAAGGGCCACCCAGGCGCCCCAAGATGAACTCTGTTCTTAAGAATTATCTGGAAACACCAGTTCCCAGGTAGGACATAAGCTTCATTCAGTATGACCATCGAAGTATGGTCACCACTGCTCTGTGATCTTTGAAGATGAAGACTGTACAGACTTGTAGGTAGGGACTTATAATCAAACCCGAGGCACGCCCTCCTTCAGGAGGCTCTGCTGACCTCCCGTGACTGTGCCCCACACCTGCTTTCTGGAAGTCACGCACCTCTTGAAATGACATGGTACTTGGCTTGCATAAAGCACACTCAGTCAAAGCAAGGGTATAGGCTATCAGGGTTTGCTGGGATTCTTCTGTCCTATTCCTTCATTTCAGGCCTGGAGATCTCAAGTGTCTTAACTTAGCCAAGGCTACACAGCTTGCCTGCTGCAGAAGAACCAGAACCCAGGACTGCACTCCTAGCAGGCAATGCTTTTTATGATTTTTTAGCTGCTTCCCTGAAAAATAGCTCTACCAGCATAAAGCACAATATAGCAATTCCAAAAATCACACACTATTTCAGACTTGTCAGGGTTATTAGCTGGAACTGAATATTCTCCCACTGTAGTCTATAGCATCCTTATAATTAGATGTATTTTTCAGCTCTTATTGGGAGAAAATTAAAATCAGATTTATGTTGATGCTTTAAATTCTCTACATTGGCCAGGTAATAAGAAGATTAAATAATGTATGTGCTGTAGGGGCCCAATCATAAACACAGTCTCTAAGTTGGGACATTTATTTCTCAACATTGACATAGGTGGGAATATATAATAAATAAACAATGAGGTATCCCAAGTCAGGGTGAGAAGACCAAAAATGAAAAACTGGTAGTTGGGGATTCCAGTCCAAGCTTATAAATGAAAATCAACCCAAGTCCATTGGTTTCTACTGTTTAAAGTCTACATTTTCCTGTCCTTTGTATCTAGTATGGTGGTTTAGGATGAGAGAGGAGATTGGGGGGTGAAAGAGGACTGAATGAAAGCTGGTCACCAGGTCAATGGGAATACCGAAGGACACACATTTTAAAAAGATAAAAGTACCCTCCTTCAAATATACCTTCTGGGGAAGTCAGAGAAGAGATGGTTTAACTGGAAACTGAGGAAACAGGAATATCAACAAATAGATTTCTTTGCAAGACAGTGGGTTCCTAGATATTCTTGATCTTGCCTTGCTGATCTTTTCCTTATCTGACAAAAGAAGTTCTAAATTCTTTTGACTCTTCTTAAATTGAATTTAAAACAAGCACTGGGCTAGTGCAATTAGTCAAGAAAAAGAAATAAAAGGCTTCCTGATTGGAAAAGGAGAACTATTTCTACCAGCACATGACATGATCTTATATATAAAAAATCCTTAAGAATCTGTCAAAAATACTATTAGAACTAATAAAAAAAAAGTTCAGCAAGGTTGCAGGATGAATATTCAAAAATCAATATCAATATTCAGTATCAATATTCAAAAATTATATATTCTGGGGGCACCTGGGTGGTTCAGTGGGTTAAAGCCTCTGCATTCAGCTCAGGTCATGATCCCAGGGTCCTGGAATCAAGCCCCGCATCAGGCTCTCTGCTCAGTAGGGAGCCTGCTTCCACCTCTCTCTCTGACTACCTCTGCCTACTTGTGATCTCTCTCTGTTAAATAAATAAATAAAATCTTTTAAAAAATATATTATATACCTACATATGTAATATAAATGGATATATTTATATATCCTGCGTTCAAGTCCACAAGATACGTGGTTTGCAAATATTTTCCGTAGGTTTTCTTTTATTGGTGAAGAAAACACAAAAGTTTTACATTTTGATGAAGTCTCATCAAAAATTAATTGTACAGTAGTCCTCCCTTATCTGAGAGGGATGCATTCCAAGACTCCCATTCCAAGACTGCCTGAAACTGCAGATAATACCAAACCTTAAATACACCATACATACAAACCTATGATAAAATTTAATTTATAAATTAGGCACAGTGAGAGGTTAGCAAAAATAAAATAGAACAATTATAACAATATATTGTGATAAAAGTGATGGGGATGTGGCTTCTCTAAAAACATTGTACTATATATAATCTTCTTGTGATGATGTGAAATAATATTTACCTTATTATATGAAGGGAGGTGAATGACACAGACTTTATGATGTAGTGTTACAATACTACTGACCTTCTGACAATAGGTAAGAAGGAGGCTCACCTGCTTCTGGACTGCAGCTGACTCCAGAAAATTAAACTTCAGATAAAGGGGAAGAGTAATATTTCTATAAACTTGTAGTGAACAATCCAAAAATGAAATTAAGATCACAATTACAATTCTAATAGTATCAAAAAGAACAAAACACTTCAGGATATATTTAACAAAAGAAATGCAAGATTTATACGCTGAAAACTATAAAATAATGTTGAAAAAAACTAAATAAGACCTAAGTAAATGAAAAGATATCCCAACTTCATGAATCTAAAGACATAATATTATTAGATGGCAATACTGCATCTAATGATCTACAGATTCAGTGCATTCCCTATCAAAATCCTTAACAAACTGATCATAAAGTCCACATGAAAATGAAAAAAAACCCAGAAGAGTTAAATCAATTTTGAAGAAAAAAAAAAAAGGACAAAGGTGGAAGACTTATATTTCCCAATTTCAACATTTACAACAAAGCTGCAATAATCAAGACACTGTGGTCCTAACAGGACAGACATGTAGATAAATGGAATCTATATTAAAGTCCACTTATGGTTCAATTAAATGTTTTTGAAGATTTATTTATTTGAAGTGGGGGCAGAGGGAGAGAAAGTATCCCAAGCAGACTCCCCACTGAGCATGGAGCCCGATGCAGGCCTCGATCCCATCACCTGAGATCATGAGCCAAAAACAAGAGTTAACCAACTGAGTCACCCAGGTCCCCATGGTCAATTAATTTTGCATAATGGCATCAGACAATTCAGTGGAGGAAAGAATAGTCTTTTCAACAAATGATACTGGTATAACTGGATATTCACATATAATGATGAAGTCAGATTTCTATTTTACACTCTGTACAAAAATTAACTGAAAAGGGGTCATAGGCCCATATGCAAAAACTAAAACTATACAATGCTTAGGAAAAAAAATATCAGTAAATTTTCATGACCTTGGATTAGTCAATGGTTTTTGAGCTACCACACCAAAAGCACAAACAACAAAAGGAAAAATTAGGTAAAGGGGACTTCATCAAAATTTAAAACTTTTGTGCTTTTTTCACCAAGAAAGCAAAACAACCCAGAGAAAATATCTGCAAACTAAATATCTTGTAGACTTGTACCCAGAATATGTAAAGAGCTCCTATAAGTCAACTATAAAAAGACAACTCAGGGCCCCTGGGTGGCTCAGTGGGTTAAAGCCTCTGCCTTCAGCTTAGATCATGATCTCAGGGTCCTGGGATCGATCCCCACATTGGGCTTTCTGCTCAGCAAGGAGCCTGCTCCCCCCACCCCCGCCACTTTTCTCTGCCTGCCTTTCTGCCTACTTGTGATCTCTCTCTGTCAAATAAATAAATAAATAAATCTTAAAAAAAAAACAAAAAAGACAACTCAATTTACAAATGGGTAAAGGTTTTGAACAGACGTATCTCCAAAGAAGATATACAAATGATCAATAAGCAAATGAAGAGATGGTCAACCATTAGAAACCATTAAGAAAACAAAAATTAAAACTACAATGAAGGGACAAAGGGAAGTGATAAGTTATTGTTTGGTGGGTAGTTTCTGTTTAGAATGATGAAAAAGTTCTGGAAATGAACAATGATGATGCTTGCTCAACATTGTCAGTGTATTTAATGCCACTGAACTGTACACTTAAAAATACTTTGAATGACATATTTTATGTTACGTATATTTTACCATGATCAAATGAATAGCCATGAAGAGGTGTTACATCACAACCAGTGAAGGGTCATAACTAAAAAGTAATAACAAGTGCTGGTGAGGATATAAAGATATTGGAGCCCTTATAGACCATTGTAGGAATGTAAAATGGTATAACCACTTTGAAAAACAGTTTAGCAGGTTCTACTAATAGCTGAACATACAGTTACCATATTATCAACAATACCACTCTTAGATATATACCTTAGAGAATTTCCACATGGTGTGGAAATGTACATGAGTATTCATGGAAACATTTTTCATAATAGCTAAAACGTGGAAACAACTTGATGTCTATCAATTTATGAATGGATACACAAAATATGGTATAGCCATGCAATGGAATACGATTCAACCATAAAAATATTGTGGTACCAATACATGATACAACATGAAAACATAATGCTAAATAAAAGAAGCCTGTCACAAAAGACCATACAACAATTCTAGACCATTTATATGAAATGTCTAGAATAGGTGAATCCATAGAGACCAAAAGTAAATTAGCAGTTGCCAGGGTCTGGAAGAGGGAGGAATGGAAAGTGATAGCTGCCCGGTAAATGAGAGATAATGATAGCACACTTTGTAAATATGTAAATTATATTTCAATAAAGCTGTTATTTTTTTTATTATTATCATCAAGTGGAGTGCTGAGTAGGCATGACACTCCTCAGAGTTTAACACCCTATAATTATGATCCTGCTAAGTGCATTGAAAGCAAATATTTTGGGGTTAGAAAAATCGTACACCTGACATAGCTCTTTCTCTGCCACAGGCCACTGTTCATCATTTCCAAGTGATTCACATCCTTCTGCTCTGATTTCTTGTTCCATGTAAGAAGGCTCAGCTGAAAGAATGGGAACATATAAGCATCTGCAAATTCCTTTGCGATATGTCAAGAAAACATTAATGATTATTCATGTGACTCATTGCTTTACTCATCTTTGGCCTTGGCAATGGCAGAAAGCCACATACCAGGGGACATGAAGCCAAGAGAGAAATAGTTTTCGTTAGCCTACTACGGCCAGAGAGAAATGGGTGCCATCTTACTCTGCACAGAGTGTACATTCAATGTCCAAAGAGCCAACTACAGAGAATTCTGGGAAATGGATCCCCCTGACAGAGATGCACAACAATTCTAGAAAGATTTAAATTGTAAGCACCTTGGTTCTTGGGAAAAGCCTCCACCATACAACAAATGTAACTGCAGCCTGCTCTGTGTATAAAAGACAATAAAACCTATCTCATTAAACAAAGCAAACTGGGGGCACAAATGAAGTAACAATGGACTTTATGCCCTTGAGTAGAAACTGTGATGTTGTTAAGCATTACATACCACTTCAGATTTTTTCCTAAGAATATTTTAAAATAAATAGAACCTAAATGATGTCTTTATTGGAGAGAGGTAACAAGTACAGGTCAAGTTGAAGAGTTTAAAGAACTCTCTTTGGATCTGCCTCCTCAGGCAAGGGCAACAAAAGCAAAGATAAACAAATAGGTAAATCCAGCTAAAAAGCTTTTTTGTAGTGAAGAAAATTATCAAGGAAATGAAAAGGCAATCTACTGAATGGGAGAATATATTTCTAGATGATACATCCAATATGGGGTTAATATCCAAAATACATGAAGAACTTACACAACTCAGGACCAAAAAACAATCTGACTAACAAATGGGCAGAGGATGTGAATAGACATTTTCCAAAGACATACAGATGGCCAACAGAAACATGAAAAGATGCTCACCAGCACCAAATATCTGGGAAATGCAGTTCAAAACTGCAACAAGGTATCACCTCACACCTGTCAGAATGGCTACTATCAAAAAGATAAGACATACCAAGTGTTGGGGAGGATGCCAAGAAAGCAGAACCTTCGAACACCGTTGGTGGAAATGTAAATTGGTGTAGCAAATATGCAAAACAGTATGGAGGTTCCTCAAAAAATCAAAAATAGAAATACCATATGATCCAGCAATTCCACTTCTGGGTGTTCATCTAAAGAAAATAAAAGACACTGATTTGAAAAGATACAGCACCCAGCATTGTTTATAATAGCTAAGATACAGAAACAACCTAAGTGTCCACTGATAAATAAATACACCACGAAGATGTGCCATGTACACACACACACACACACAGGGTAGAATATTACTCTGCCATTAAAAAAGAATGAAATCCTATCACTTGCAACAACACAGATGGAACGAAAAGGTATTATACTAAGTGAAATAAATCAGAGACAGACAAATACTGTATGATTTCACTTATCCATGGAATCTAAAAAACAAAATAAGCAAAACAGAGACAGACTCATAAGTAAGAGGGCAAACTGGTAGTTGCTAGAAGGGGGAGCGGGTAGGACGATGCATGAAATAAGGGTATGCAGAGGTGCAACCTTCCAGTTATCAAAGAAGTAAGTCACGGGGATGTAAAATACAGCATAAGGAATATAGACAAAAGTATCTTACTAACTTTGTATGGTGACAGATGGTAACTAGACTTAGCATGGTGATTACTTTGTAATATATATAAATGTCAAATCCCTATTTGAACACCTGAAACTAGTATAATACCATAAATCAACTACACTTCAATTTAAAAAAGAGTTTAAAACACACGAGGAGCACCTGGGTGGCTCAGTGGGTTAAGCCTCTGTCTTTGGCTCAGGTCATGATCTCAGGGTCCTGGGATCGAGCCCCGCATTGGGCTCTCTGCTTGGCAAGGAGCCTGCCCCCCCCCCGCCTGCTTCTCTGCCTATTTGTGATCTGTTTGTCAAATAAATAAATAAAATCTTTTTTAAAAAAGTTTAAAACACTCGAGCTATAACTTTGGGCAAATGACTTAAACTCTCTAAGCATCAATTTCCTTTTTTATAACATGCGGATAAAAGAGCTTTGACCCCATAGGGTTACCGTAAAGACTAAAGGAGGTACGGGGCAGGGGACATCCTGAGGGCACAGCTTGGCATAGAATAAGCCAGGCAGTGAGAATGGAGTTCTCTGGAGTGACAGCTGTTTCACTGGAGCTGAGCCTCCTACTAGCGTCTCCAGTGCCCTAGAAGCCCCAGTCTCCACCACCATCTTTGTTCTCTGACTTTCATTGTACTGCTGATGCCACTTCTGTCATCTAAGCTCATTGTGATCACAGATCGATCTCTTAACCTGCGTGTCTTTCTGCTACATACTGGATCAAAGTTAGATACCAGCCCTGGCTGAAAGCCCAGTCATTGTGCCTGTTCAGTGTTATCTCCCACCATCTCCAAAATAGAAATCGCTTGCTTCATGTTACTTTAGAAATTGTATTATGCAAGTAATAAAAGTTAATACTTACTTGCATCAAATTAATTTCCCTCTTGTCTGTCCCAAATACCAGGTTTTGTCTGGCCCCAGCTGTTTTAACTTAGGTTTTATTTTCGAAATTATCAGACAAGAAAATGTGCTTCTTTCTTTCTGATGTGCAGTTGGACGCCGGCTAGCACACGCATGCACAGACTCAGGTAATCGTCACCATAATCAAGACACGGAATGGCTCCAGCACCCTGGAAAGCTCCCCTTGTTGTCTGCCACGCCTCCTTTCTGTCACCTCCCTTGGCTAACCTTCTGTTTAGCTGACCTCACTACCGAGAATGTTCACACTCCTCATCTTTCAAGTTATCACACAAATTCCAGGGGTCTGTGAAACTCTCTGATTATGTCCACTCACCGCACAGGGATCCAGCTATTCTCCCATTTATTTACTCATTCATGCATGTATTCAACAAACATTTATAGAAGCAATTACTGTGTCATAGACACAACATTAGGCGTAGGGAACACAAAGACAGGTCAAAGAAGCTTCCTTCCCTGAAGAGGTAGAGAGAGGTGATCAGTGATTTTTGATGGAAGTGCGACATACAGCAGGAATGGTTCGTGCATGGGGTACAGCGGAGAAAAGGGATCCAGGTGACAAGGTTTAAACTGTGTCTTCAGAGCAAGTTCATGTTCTATGAGCAAGGGACTTCATGTGAGCAACGGGGCAATTCAGTTTGTGGGGCCTGATAATGCCATTTGGGGCCCTTGATTAAAAAAGAATGCAACTTCAGGGTGCCTGGGTGGCTCAGTTGGTTAAGCGACTGCCTTTAGCTCAGGTAATGGTCCTGTAGTCCTGGGATCAAGTCCTGCATCAGGCTTCCTGGTCTGCAGAGAGTTTCTTCTCCCTCTGACACTCCCCCCACCCCATGCTCACTGTCTCTGTCTCTATCTCATTCTCTCTCAAATAAATAAATAAAATCTTTAAAAAAAAAAAGAATGCAATTTCACAAATAAGATAAAATTTTAAAAGTTCGAAAGCTGACAAATACCACACACACTGCAAGTTCTAGAAGAGCAGCACACTGTTCTTTTGCGAACAGCAAAATTATTAGTAAATCAACAGCCTGAAACACTTCGATGACACTTTGATACTATGATACTTTCCCCCATATATTTTGGCCCCTTTGTCTGATTTTCTATTGTCCGCAGAGAGCCTGGGAAGACAATTCAGTCTTTCCTGTGGCATGGGTGAGAGACATCTGTTTTTTGTTACTAATGGTTTTAGAAATTTCTTTTCATTTTGTAACTTTGTTATCAGTCATGCCTCATCTCTAACTTCTCTAACTTCCTCTCCAGCTCTGGCTCAAGCAGAGGAAAGCATAAGAGGCCGCCTCATTCCCTGATACTGACCCTGGGTTTGGTTTACAATATGCAAGGAAGAGCCTGAGTCATACTGTCCCCAAGCTGTCTACTTCAGCTCTTCTACTGGGGGGTCCAAGACAGAGCCCAGATGCTCAATGATGTTGCCAGAGAGAAGCTGTCATTGAGTTCTGGGCAGAGGGAGAAGGAGGGTCCACAGCACAATGGCTCTGCCTACAGTACCAGAACTACCTCCCCACAGGGCAAGAGTACTCTTTGGTTCAGGCCCCTAGCTAGGCTGCTCCTTCCTCCCTGAATCCTGAAGATCATTCCAGGCTTTGGAAGGTATATGTGCAAATGAGTCGCTGGAGCATAAACCCCTTGTCATCATTGAAAATCTGCCTTTGTGCAAAGCAAGGGTTTTAAAATAGCAGGGCATATTCAGGGAACTGAAAATTGTCTAGTACTGCTTGGAGGAGAGCTGAGAAGTATGAAATTGATTGAGGCAAAGGGAAGCAGAAAAGGTTTCGAAGCATGTAAAAGAAGTGGTCAGATGTGTGGCTTTAGAAAAGATGATCAGAGGATAGGTTAGGGGAAAGTCTGGAGAAGGTGACTTGAACAGGCCAGAAAGGAATGACAAGACCCAACAGAAGCAGGAGTGGGGTTGGAAATGTAGTAACAATAACAGTATTACGAACATCAATGCAAAGTGACATTTACTGACCACCAGGCCATTTCCTTTTAGGTGTCTTAACTTACTTGGTCCTCTCGGATCCTCAGAAAACAGATGAGGAAACCAAGACCCAGATTAAGTGACTTGTATGCAGTCCCTAAGGGATGGGGATTAGGACCCAAAGTGACTGTGTCCAGAGCCATGCAAATAGTGACTAATTAGATCTGGGGGAAGGAGAAGACAAAAAGGAATACTGGAAAAGAAAGAAGTTAAGGTGGGCAAGAGGCTATAAACCGAATTGGGAACTGTCCCCCTCCACCCTGCCTTCTTTTGATTCTTACAGCGAATAATTTATATCATTCTCTACATGTTTCACAGTCCTCTCCTCTGGCATGAGAGAAATCTATTTTGATTTCTATTTAAATATATTGCTGTTCCAACCAAATCAAAAACTACCTGAGTACAGCATTATTTATGCTATGTATCACATACTCAAGCAACAATTATTAGATGTCTACTGTGAACCAGACCCTGGGCCAGGCACCAGGAATATAAAGATGAATGTGACAAAACACCTTTCCTCTGTCGCCCAGGGGGAGTGACAGATAAAGATTTTGATGTGATGTCACAGAGCAACCTAGAGTTCTAAACAATGTGATCTGAGAGCACATGACAGGGAGTTCATCTATATCCACCTGGGGAGGTCATGAAAAGACTCAAGAACAGTGATTTGTAAACCAGGGATCAGTGTACCCACAGGAGTTCATTCAATGGCTATGTTGTGGATGGACCTTTCTGCCTGATGCAGAGGCCAGAGATAATAGCTGTTCTTGCCACAAGATAAGATGTGTAGGAGAAACCTGGAGGTATACGGTTGGAGACTGATAACAGGTTACTCTGAAAAGTACCATTCGTGGCCAGTTTGTACTTACTTGACTGCCTGGCTAACTGAGGCCTAGGATGATTCAACCAGGGTGTTGAGAACAGGAGATGTGGCTGCCTGGGATAGCTTGTAAATCCTTTCATGCTTGGCCTTTTCAATGGGACTTTTGCTGCTCTTCCCATCAAGGGGTGGGTATGTTTCTCCATTATCTGAATCTGGGCGTGGCCATATAACTAGCTCTGGCAAGTGGGTCATTAGCAAATGTGATGCAAGCAGAAGCTTGAAAATCGCTTGCACGTTGCAGTTTACATCTGTTGCTGTTCTCTGGGAACTCTTCCATCACCGTGTGAACAAGCCCAGGCTAGCCTTCTGGAGGATGAGAGACCTAATGGATGGAGGTTCTGCCCCAGACATTCCTAAATCAATCGGCCTCAGCAAAGCTGATCTAGGTAAGAAGTGCTGATAAAACTCACAGGATACTGAGAAGTTATCAATGTTTATTGCTTTAAATCACTAAGTTGTAGAGTGGTTTGTTACACAGCAAAAGCTAACTTATACACTGCCCTACTTACTCTCTTCCTCACAATCCTAATTAGGATAGTAGACATCAGATAGGAATCATTCACTTGGATTCTGTCCTTGGACTTTGGGGAGGTAAGTCACTGAATCCTTACGACTAAAAGAAAACAAATCTTCTAAATTTGGATGCCACACTGCTTATACTTTGGTTCTAGAATTCCAATACTCTTATAAGTTGTGAGTGAGTACAAGGACTCTGCTGGACTATTTACCAGCTCTCTTGCCTCCCTAACCACACTTTTTCTGGTGATGCTGAGTTTGATGAAGTTTCAGACATGAAACAGCAAAGGACCTCACCTCATGTTCTAGCTATGAGGAGGATGGAGCCTTGCTCCCCTCTCCAATCTTTATTGAAAAATTGTGAAGTAATATTAAGGGGCTGATTTTTTCCACCTTAAGGGGAAAAATTCTGGGTTGTTATCAGTCCATAAGCCTATATTGCACTGGCTATTCTACAAAAATAAACTAACATTCTCTTACTTATGATTCCATCTGAGTAAAGCTTAGAAATTCCTGCTTTGTTTTCAACATAGGTAAGTTCATTTGTTACTTTCATTAATTAATTTGAAATATTTTGGGAAAGAATTGAAAGGGGTTTCACAACAAATAATTCCCCTGGACGGAAAAGCGAGGAACTCAGCTATGGGATGAAAAGAGTGTGAAGCTTATCATTGTCCACTCCACATCCCACCTTCTGAGACATGAGAAGAGATAAAAATGAAAGATGGTAGTTTATGACAGTTAAAACTTTCCTTTTTTTTTTTTTTTGGCTTTTATTTATCTATTTGTCAGAGAGATAGAGAGAGAGAGTCTGGGGAGCAACAGACAGAGAGAGAAGCAGGCTCTGTGCTGAGCAAGGAGCCTGTTGGAATGCTAGATCCCAGGACCCTGGGATCATGACCTGAGCCGAAGGCAGATGCTTCACCACCCAGGCATCCAAACAGTTGAAACTTTTTTTATAATAAAATGGACTTGAGGCAAAAATAAAGATATTTCTTAAATTTGCCTAAATACAGAGGGTAAAGACAGTGAGGGCTAAGAGAGGGACATAATCTGCATAGCTCAGGGTATGGGACTTCTGGGTGGACCAGTGTGAATCCAATTTACGTGAGAGCAAAGAATACCTAGATTAAGGCTCTCAGGAAGAGAGAGAGGAAGGACTGGTGTTTTAGGATTCACCCTCACTCTAGCATTCTTTTCCCCAACTTCACACAGGGAAGGCCATTCATAACTCCAAACTTCAAATGTCACCTCTTTTAGAAGACTTCCTGACCAGAAGAGAATTCATAATTAATTTGTGCTTCTATTTTTGTGCCGATCAGCCTACTTTATAATGTACATTCTCACCTATATACTTATTTGGCTAAACAGGATGTTCCAGATTGCAAAAGATGATTGGGGTGGGGGACGAACAGAGAGTGCATCTAGCAAAGCAACTGTCATACAAGAAATACAAAATGAATATTTGTTCAAATAATGAAATGAGACATCAATTAATAAAGAGGGGTGTTTTTAAATAAGTGGGTAGAAAAGATACAGATGTAGTGAAAAGAAGGGCCATCTGTATCCCAATGTTCATAGCGGCACTGGCCACGGTCGCCAAACTATGGAAAGAACCAAGATGCCCTTCAACAGACGAATGGATAAGGAAGATGTAGTCCATATACACTATGGAGTATTATGCCTCTATCAGAAAGGACGAATACCCAACCTTTATATCAACATGGACGGGACTGGAAGAGATTATGCTGAGTGAAATAAGTCAAGCAGAGAGAGTCAATTATCATATGGTTTCACTTATTTGTGGAGCATAAGAAATAACGCGGAGGACATGGGGAGGAGAGGAGAAGGAAATTGAGGGAAATTGTAGGGGGAGATGAACCATGAGAGACTAAGGACTCTGAAAAACAATCTGAGAGTTTTGAAGGAGCGGAGGGGTGGGAGGTTGGGGGAGCCTGGTGGTGGGTATTACGGAGGGCACATATTGTGTGGAGCACTGGGTGTGGTGCATAAAAAATGAATTCTGTTACACTGAAAAGAAATTAAATTTTTAAAAAAGTGGGTAGAGCCACTCAAATATTCTTTGGAACAGATACTAGGAACTTGTTCCAAGTTTCTCAGTAGATGGAATAAACAGAAGTTACCCAATAATGTAAGACCTTGCTTTTCAAACCTTGGTCCATGAACCAGTGTCATCAGCAGGATCTAGGAGTTTGTTGCAAATGCATAATCACAGTTTCCACTCCAGATCTGTTAAACCAGAATCTTGATTTAAACAAGATCCTCAAGAGATTCAAATGAACATTAACAGGTAAGAATGATAATCTAAGATAGTGGCTTTCATAGTTGGCACTAGATTGGAATCACCTGGACAATTTTCTTTCTTTTTTAAAATTTTATCTCCAGTATAGTTTCCAGTGTATAACAGAATGACTCAAAAATTATATACACTACTTAGTGTTCATCATGATAAGTGTACTATCTATTTATTTATTTATTTATTTATTTGAGAGAGAGAAAGCACAAGCAGGAGGGACAGAGGGAGAAGGAGAGAGAATCTGAAGCAGACTCCATGCTGAGGATGGATCCCAATGTAGGTCTTGATCTCATGACCCTGAGGTCCTGACCTGAGCCAAAACCAAGAGTCAGACATTTAACCAACTGAGCCACCCAGGTGCCCCATAATAACTGTTCTCTTAATCCCCTTCGCCTACTTCACGCATTCTCCCACCAATTTGTTCTCTATAGTTAGGAGCCTGTCTTTTGATTTATTGTTAAGTTTTTTGTTTCTTACAAGGAATTCCACATATGAGAGAATTCATACAGTATTTGCTTTCTCTGACTGAATTATTTCAGTTAGCATTATACTCTCTAGATTCATCTATGTTGCTATTTGCTGAACATGGCAAGATGTCATTTGTATTGATGACTGAGTAATATTCTGTTGTATATAGTCCATATCTTCTATATCCATTCATCCATCAATGGACACTTGGGCTACTTCCATTATTTGGCTATTGTAAATAATATTTCAATAAATAAACCCAGGGGTGCATCTGTCTTTTTGAATTAGTATTTTTTACTCTTTGGACAAATATCCAGTAGAGGAATTACAGGATCCTGCTCACCTAGAAGGTTTTATGCACTACTATTTTCTAGGTCCCATCTCTAGAGATTCTAATTTGAATAATCCAGACTTCTCTCTGATCAAGATGAGGTAATAGAGACCTAAAATGCCTTAAATGGCAGAACAAAAACAGCATATGTGAAATGGTGACTTTCAGACTATATTAGTTATGTCTGACTGAATAGATACCCCCAAATCTGCCAGCTTAATAAAACCACACATTTATTACCCCACAGTTTTAGTGTTTCAGGAATCCAGTGTTTCAGGAATCCAGACATGGCTTAACTATCACCAAATTACCACAGATTACTAATATCAAGAATGAGTCTGTAGCTCAGGGTCTTTCCTGAGGCTGCACCTGAGGAGTCAGACAGTGCTGTGGTATCATCTGAATGCTGGACTGAAGAAGGATCTACTGCTAAGCTCACCCGAGTTGTTGGCAGGATTCAGTTCCTTGTGGACAGCTGGACATAGGGCCTTCATTACTCTCTGGCTGTTGGCCAGAGGCTACCCTCAGTACTTTGCCATTGAAACCACTCCAACATGACAGCTTGCTTCATCAAAGCAAGCAAGCAAGAGTCTGCAAGCTAGAAGAAAGTCACAGTTTTCTGTAACTTTCTGTAGTCAGAGGAATGGCATCCTACTATACTTGCCATATCCTTTGATGGGTCACTAGATCTCACCCATACTCAAGAAAAGAGGGATACATGAAATATGAATACCAGAAGGCAGAGATCACTGAAGGCCAGCCCAGACACTGCCTACCATACAGGCATTCAATAACAGTTATCAAGGGACTGTAATTTCTAACAGAAAGGAAATAAAGAGGGTCAGTTGAACAACTGTTTAGCTTACTACCAGGAAACAGGTCCAAGCTACGATGCTTGAAAGCGGAAATCAAACAGAGTCCAGTGCACTCTGCAAGGTGAAGATACAGAGAGAATAGTTCAGGATGTTAAGGCAGCAAGAATGTATGAGACAGAGTACATATGTACAAAGAAAAGGCTCAGAAAATTTACTGAGGGGTCGCTTGGAGTCTTTGCCTGAATACTAATTTGTGCATGTCTGAGCAGAAACTACATGAATCCAGGAAAATTACCATCAGAAATATACTAAAAGCTTCTCTGGACTTGCTCTAATTAAATTTAAAAGCAAAGGAAATCTCTAACATTCTAAACTAGTTCCAGGTAGATTACTCAGGTGCCAGAACAAAATCTAACTCTATTTGAAGGAATATGACAAAATCCAGCGATCAATAATGTAAAATTCACAACACCTGTCATCCAATAACAAATGAGCAAGCATGCAAAGAAGTAAGAAAATAAGACCTAAAACCAGGACAGAATTGAATTAATAGAAACAGACCCAGAAATGACAGAGAGTGGAAGTAGCAAACAGTATCTTAAAAAACAAAACAAAACAAAACTGGAACACCTATTATAAATATTCTCCATGCATTTAAGAAGGTAAAAGAAAACATGACCATGATGTGGGAAAAAATGGAAGATAGAGAAAGACCCAAAGACTCAAGGAAAGAAAACATGAAATGAAAAATAGATTGTGTAAATTAAGACTAGACACTGAAGAGGAAAGTTCATTATTATCAAGGCACAATAATAAAATATCCAAAATGAAACAAAACAACTGGAAAAACATGAAAAGTGCAGCCATGACCTGGGACACAGTGTCAAGTGGGCTAATTTCTATGCAATTATAATCTCAGAAAGAAGGAGGGAGGGAATAATTTTTTTTTAAGAATTTTTTAAAAAAATTTTATTTCTTTCCAGCATAACAGTATTGTTTTTGCACCACACCCAGTGCTCCACGCAATATGTGCCCTCCCTAATACCCACTACCTGGTTCCCCGAACCTCCCACCCCCCGCCCCTTCAAAACCCACAGATTGTTTTTCAGAGTCCATAGTCTCTCATGGCTCACCTCCCCTTCCAATTTCCCCCAACTCCTTTCTCCTCTCTAACTCGCCTTGTCCTCCATGCTCTTTGTTATGCTCCACAAATAAGTGAAACCATATGATAATTGACTCTCTCTGCTTGACTTATTTCACTCAGCATAATCTCTTCCAGTCCCGTCCATGTTGCTACAAAAGTTGGGTATTCATTCTTTCTGATGGAGGCATAATACTCCATAGTGTATATGGATCACATCTTCCTTATCCATTCGTCCATTGAAGGGCATCTTGGTTCTTTCCACAGTTTGGCGACCGTGGCCATTGCTGCTATGAACATTGGGGTACAGATGGCCCTTCTTTTCACTACATCTGTATCTTTGGGGTAAATACCCAGTAGTATAATTGTAGGGTCATAGGGAAGCTCTATTTTTAATTTCTTGAGGAATCTCCACACTGTTCTCCGAAGTGGCTGTAACAACTTGCATTCCCACCAACCGTGTAAGAGGGTTCCCCTTTCTCCACATCCTCCCCAACACATGTTTCCTGTTTTGCTAATTTTGGCCATCCTAACTGGTATAAGGTGGTATCTCAATGTGGTTTTAATTTGAATCTCCCTGATGGCTAGTGATAATGAACCACATCAGGGAGGGAACAATTTTTAAAGAAATAATGGTCAAAATTTTCCAAATTTGATGACTTCTATAAACTCACAGATTCAGGAACTCAAATGAATTAGGGCAGAATAAGCATGAAAAAAGAGGTACATTATAATTAAGCTATTAAAGCCAGTGATAAAGAAAAAAATTTTTAAAGCAGGGGGAAAAGATACTGTATGTAAAAAGGAATAACGATAAGAATTTTAGCAAGCTTCTCCACAGTCTATGCAAATCAGAAGACAATGGAAAGTCATCTTTAAAGTATGAAAGGAAAAAAGCAGCGATCTAAAATTTTTTAACCATAAAAAACTTCCAAACTTGAGGGCAAACTAAAGATATTTCAGACAAACAATGCTCCCTGCCAGCCAACATGAATTATAAGCAATGCAACAGGAAGTTCTTTAGGCAGAAGGAAAATGATAGCAGATGGAAATGCATAAAGGAATAAAGAGAGCCAGAAATGGTAAATATGTCGATAAAAAGACATTTTTCTCTTTCAAAAAAAATTTTTTTAAGTAATTGTTTAACATAAAAATATCAATATATTCTGAAAATGTAAATTATACATACAAGGAAGAAAAAATTATAATAATATCACAAAAGACAAGAAACCAGGAATTAGGCTACCCATTGTAAAGATTTTATACCATATGCTGATCTAAGTGTAACCTGTGAGGAGAGATCTCTTCCTCATTCTGTTCTCTCACAGTAGGAGAATGATATAAGAATGGTGACTGCAGTCAATGGATTTGAGCCTCACAGAACCCAGAAGAGAAGGGAAGTTGGTGGGGCCCCAGACCTCAGTAATGAGGGAGGTGGTGACAATTAGGGTGAAAGACGCTACTATTGGTGTCTGTATCTTGCTTTTTCCCTAGAGCAATAGGTTTCTCACAATTAAAAAAAAAAATCATTATTTTTGTCACATACCCATGAGAACTGCCTTAACTTTTGTTTATGAAAAACACCCGAAAAAAAAAAATCAGAGGAACCAAGGGATGAAAATGAAGGACAGACAAATCTGCATTCATTAATTGAACCCAATATTAATTTTACTTAATGGTAAACCAAGCCAATTTGTATAAATCTAAAAGCTTCTTTGAATTCATATATTTAAAAAAAAAAAAAACTATTAAAAAGAGAACCCCGCAACCTCACCACGTTTCTCAAACCAGATGATGTGTGGCTGTCCTGCTTTACCACTGCATGGGATAGAGACGGAGCACAACAAGGCTGATGGCCCAGCAACCACAGGATTAGGAATCTTCACTCTTGAGGGCCCACAGGAGGAGGACGCATCTGTCAGGACACAGGGATTCACAGTCTGGGTCTGCACTTTAAAAAAAAGCCTGGAAAAAAGGGTCTAGAGGACAGTTACGAGCAAATTAAGGAGACTGAAATTAGGATCTATGAGGAATGCTTTATAAAGGGTCGGAGGTAATTCTGCATGAAAAAGAAAAAGAGTGACTAGCTGTCTTCAAATAAATTAAGAGTAATTACCAATAGATAATTAACAGTACAGCTCATTCCCATTATATGAGATAGAAACAAGCCGGAATGAGTTTAAATTGCAACAGTGAAGTTTGAGCATGGAGGGAAGAACTTATTGACCAGAAGGGTGAGTAAGCATGCAGAAAAATCTAAAATAGTTTTCTTAAAAATATTAAGTTCTTAATAATTAAGAATTAATTATTAATTAATAATATATTAAGTTCTTAATATATTCTTAAAATATTTTAAGTGAAGCTCTGTCTTCCTAACACATTTGGTAATAGTGAAAATTTCATCCAGCTAATCCTTTAAAGTCATGTGCATGAAACAGCTGTAAGGTAAGTGATTCATTAATGAATTAATTGAACTCAGTAAACGTTTTGCAGCTTTGGGGAAATTTTACCCAAATAAAGAAAAGCATAGAAGTCCTATTGTCTGATCTTGTTCTGAAGTAATTTATATTATAAAATTAGAGTAACAATGTCCATCTGACGGTGGACTCATTCTTATGGTCTCAGACAGCAGACAGAACTCTGCCTAATTTCACAGGTCCTTATGGTGAGAATACAGAGATTTACCCAAATTACTCAACGCCTTGACTCCTCAGTGAATCACTGCTTTCTACCACCTACAAAACAAGTTGCCTGAGCCTAAACTAAGATTTAGGACAGGTGAAAATGAAAATGAAGTTGGAGGATTGTGATTACATGCATGAACTGTTTTTCCAGAAAGCTAGTCACCAAATGATTAAGGCAGTGGTTCTTCAGGTGTGTTTTCCATACTAGGATGAGCCTCCCCTGGGAACCTGCTGGAAATGCAAATTCTTGGGTCCCACCCAAGGCCTACTAAATTTGCAGGTGGAGCCCAGCATCTTGGGTTTTAATAACCCCTCCTGGTGATTCTGATACACACTAAGATTTGATAACCTTTGGCTTAAAGGAATGATTTGTAATTATTCCCAGCTGAGCCCAACCTAAGTTTCAACATCTGGCGACTGGTGTTAACTTGTAAAACTTATGGGTCTCTAGCTTCATGAACTGAAATGTACAGGAGTTTCAAGTTTCCTACATGAAGGAGACACAGATGGAAGATGTCTTGCCTGGATTGTAGGCGGGGTACTTATTCAATATCTATTAACTGGGAAAAAAAAAAAAAAGAAAAAAGAAAAAGCAGAAGCTTTGCATATAATAGAATGCACAAGTATTTGTTGATTATTTAATTCAGTCTAGTCCTTCTGTCTAATCAACTGGTTTGGATCCCCAAAGGAGTGTGGGGAGGGCTAGAAGCTGAACGATCTATGTTCATCAAAACAAAACAAAACAAAATGAAAGCTGTCTTGGAACTTGGATCATCAGCCACTGCCTCAAGGCCCAGGTAGAAAAGTAAAGGTCAGCCCTGTTCCACACTGGCGCCTAGACATTTCTAAGGACACGAAGCAGCTCCCAGGAGACCTGCTTGTCCAAGAAGGCAGCAGCAGTAGAAATCATGGGAAGGACACAGACCTAGCAAGGGGCAGACAGGGCTGCTGACATTCGAATATCAATATGACTGTATCTCTATCCACAGACGGAGGAGGTCCCGATTGGGAATGAGGGCCCAAATATAATATCTAAAGCAAAATTAAACTCAGCTAGGAAAAATGAAAAAAAGCTTGTGACCCAGGTTCCCTTCAGGGTGTTAGAGAGCAATTTAAAGCCTTGGCAAGCTTGGTCTAGGTGCTTTCAGATTCAAAGCAGTGCAGTGATTGTCAGGCTCAATAGCTAGCTATCTGTTGATGTCAATGGTCTGGGAATTATACACCACTAGAAAAATCAATTCCTATAAAGCTTTTTAAATGGGGAAAACCACAGGAGCTTCTGTATGAACGGTAGAACAGAGAACACTGAAGCTCAGAGACCTCAGGTCTATCTTGAACTGGTGGTCAACATGTATGTATTGCTTCTAAACTGTGGCGGCCACTAATTCATACTAAAAATATTTATGGGATACCTACCATGCATCAGGAATGGTGCTAGCCACTGGGAATCATTGGAATCAGGGAGACTATGGTCAGGTACTCTAGAACTGCTCTGTTCAATATGGCGGCCCCTAGCCACATGTGGTTATTGAAATTCAATTCCTTAGTCCCATGCACCACATTCCAAGTATTCAGTGTGGCTAATGACTACCGTTTTGGTCAGCACAGATACAAGATACAAAGTAACAGAGGGGGAGCTTCCTACTGTCTGTCCTCCCAAGCCTCAGTGCTGGGGTTTTCCTTTCCCACTTCCAACTCCCCCAGGGTATCAAAGCCCTCTTTGAGGGTTGGTGCTGCTACGTGCATCCTGCACCACAGTATTGGCAGAAGGTATCTGTGTGGATCATTTTAACCTGGTCTCAGAAGAATCTTAAGGCAGATGCAGGCCTCCTTTTGCCGAGTAGACCACAGGCAATATGGCACACACTCTCCAATTCCACTGTTATGGTATAAATTCTGGCTATTGTATAAAGCCTGCCCCTTTTGATTCTCAGAAAAAAAAAAATCTATTGCAGAAGTTAAAAAGAAACCTGGAACATTAACAGTCTCTTGCTTTTTCTCTTGCTCCTATTCTTCTCTCTACAGCAATGAGGGAGGAAAATCACTTGCAAGGACAAGAGGAAAACAAAAGCACAAAGATTAATATTTCAAGATATTATCTTGCCACATCAAAACAGTAGAAAACATGACTCTTGCCTCCAAGCTGCCTATATAACTGGAAAAACATGAAAAATGGGGAAACTCATGAAAAGTTAATAACCATAAAGAGGAGAGTAACAATATTAAACAGAAATGACAGAGGTGGGGTGCCTGGGTGGCTCAGTGGATTAAAGGTCATGGTCTCAGGAATCGAGCCCCACATAGCAGTTTTCCCCTTCTCTCTCTCTGCCTGCTTCTCTGCCTACTTGTGATTTCTGTCTGTAAAATATTTAAAAAAAAAAAAAAAAAAAAAAAGAAATGACAGAGGTGTCACTCGATCTACATGATGAACCCTCGAGGGCTTATAGACCCTAAGAATGACTTTTCACAGAAGGGTGAGTTCTGAGCTGCACAGATTTAGATGGGCAGAAGGGAGAAGAGGTGGAATTTCAAGTGGAGAAACGTAATAAGCAGAAGTGTGAATGTGGAGTTGTTTTGGGGCAAAAGGAATCTAAGAGTTTGACTGTCATGCTGCATGTGGGGACTGAAATAAGCCTGCAAGGGGAGCCTGAGAGACTACTGCAGGAAACCCTGAATGCAGGGCTCAAGTGTTTGGTCACATCTCACAGAGGGATGAGAATGTCCTTGAACTGTGTGCATAGGGAAGGTATACAGCGAGAGCAGCACAATGACAATGAAACACTGAACCCTAGCAGCAGCATTTGGCTATCTGGAAATACTGAAGCTGAGGCAGGCAGGAGACAGGAGGGCGGGGAGGAGGCTACTATAGGGGTGTGGGCATGAAGTGACCTAGGCCTAGAAGAGGGTGGGTGACAGAGGAATGAAAAAGAATCAATGAGCATGAGTAGCATGCTGAAGTGAAAATCAACAAGGCTTTGATTCTTTGGAGCTGAGGGAGAAAGAAAAGTCAAATATACTATTAACTTGGGCAAATTACTTAGCATCTATAAAATAGTGATAATAGCTGTGTTTTACAGGTTTGCCCTGTGAATTAATAAAAAGACCTCTGTCAAATACAAGAAGTCACTGGCATACAGATGCAATTTAAATCCGTTATTTGAAACTGAGACGGCCCAGAGCTGCCCTCCTCATTCCAGCAGCCAGGGCCGCAGGGAAGGAGATCCAGCTGGAAGGGCAAGACTGACATATCCTCTTTTCTTGAAGGTCTGGGAGACATTATACTCTCAGGTGAGGACCACTGGACTGTAACAGAACTTTCCAGAATATACTGGGGCCCTGTGCTCTATTTTCAACACATGCCACATTTCAGGTCTCTAGAAGGTATCTGAGGTCCCTCCCACAACAAATAAAGGATCACAGCTCAAAACCCTGATGTGCTTGTGTCTTTTTTTTTTTAACATTTATTTATTTGAGAAAGGGGGAGAGAGCAAGAAGAGGTGCAAAGGGAGAGAATCTCAAGCAGTCTACCCACTGAGTATAGAGCCTGATGTGGGGCTCCATCTCACAACTCTTAGTCATGACCTGAGCAGAGACCAAGAGTTGGACGCTCAACTGACAGAGCCATCCAGGCATTCCTGCTTGTGTCTTTAACTGTCTCAAACATCTAGTCTCATTGTTTAAGCCACCTTGCCAGCTGCTTTCCCTGTCTCTAATCATTTCTAGTAAAATACTGTCTATGTCTCTACCTGGTCCACAAAACCTTGTTTAACATGCAATATTGTTGCATATGCCTTAGATTTACAACAGAAATAGTAAAAGTTGCTGCTACCATGCTTGTTCTCATTTTTTTTAAGTAAGAGAAAAGGAAGAAAAGAGAAAGGAGAAAAGGAAAAATGAGTAGGAAATTATTCTATTTATGTTGAGTGCTACTGCTTGAGGAAAGGCTGAGTAAATTAGTGGTGCATAAAGGGGCAGATGGAGATTTTTATAAAAATTGTGAAAAAAAAAATCCCCTGAGCACTTTCAAATACTCTAGAAATTGTAGGTCTTGAGTCTTTATCATGTTGAATTTAACTTCAAATCTCTGCCCATCATTTTTACTTGAAACAGTATATATAAGTAGGCTGTGAGGATATAGATATCGATATCTGTGTATGCATGTGTGTACATGGAAGAATACATCCACACACACATGTAGGAATGTATATACTTGTAAAGGGACACAGAAGGGAAAGAGAATAATATGGCTGAAGGGGGTAACTTTAAATCAAGAAAAGGGGAAGGAGTTAGGAAGAACATATGTGTATGGAAGAAGAAATAAATTAGTTTATGAAGAGCAAAAAGAGAAGGGAAAAAGAAGAGAGAGACATAAGCCTGCCACCAGGAGGTGTTGGGCATTAGTCTAGTAAATGAGACCCACACACAGGGACAGTGCAGCTGTGCAGAGCACGAGGAAAAACACCATTGGACTAATTATATGCATGGTCCAAATCTAAGCTCGTAACTTGGGAGAGTATCTCTGTTCTGGAACTTAAAGAAGAGTCAACACGCATTATAAGTTGGTTTATAAACAATGAGTAACTTCCTTCCAAGGGATCCAGTGTCTCTTCCTGCCCTGGCTGGACAGAAAGTATCACTGAGGCCCCACCTGATTTACTTATTTCCTTGGCCCCATGAAAATATTCCTATCTGCTGTCCCCTAAGTTCAGAACAGTGTTCTAAGTGATGGTTTGTTAAACTTACCCATACAAATGTGAATGGGAATATGAATGAGTCAATTTACAGTAGCACTTATGATTCTAGATGATTTTCTAGAAATAATCATTTAGGCTCCAAAGGTGTCTTGGCCAAGTTGACAGTCTAGTTGTGAACACAGGGTTGGATAGGGAATTTCTTTTGCTGTGACTTCTTAGGTCACATGATATGAAACACACATTCAGGGCAAAAAGGGGAGGTAGAGAAGGCCACTGCCAAGGGACAGGGTCAGAAAACTGAGAGATATCTGCAAAAGTGGGGATACTTTGGCTTTTCTCCATTTAATTCTCAGAGAATCATGGCAGGGCTCCTGGTAAGCTCTTGGACATGGGTGACGAACTGTCACAGTCTGGCCAGGACTGAAAGTCTCCAGAGATATGGAACTTTCAGGATGAGGACCAGGAGAGTCCTAGGCAAACTGAGATGATGGGTCACCCTCATAATCCTTCTCACAAGTCAGGTCTTGAATTGAACAATGAATACTAAATGATACCAATCTGCCATCTGCATCCTGCTAGCTCCTAGGTAAAGAATTACTAGGGCTCAATAGATCCTATCAAGTCTTCACTATTTCCCATTATTCTCTCCGCCCCACACTAGACATTTCTGTAGTAAAAGCAAAGGCAAATTCTCTTGTTTGGTAGCATCAGCCCAAGTTAAACAGATCAGTCAAAAATTCTAAAAGGCGAAGGAAGCTGGATGGCAGAGGAGGAGCAGACTGAAACAGCATTAGGTCCTAGAAGTTCAGCTAAATAGTTACAAATTATTCTGAACACCTACACACTCAACAGGAGATCGAAGAGAAGAAGAGCAGCAATTCTAGGAACAGAAAATCGACCACTTTCTGGAAGGTAGGACGTGTGGAGAAGTGAATCTGAAGCAACGGGAAGATAGACTGTGGGAGGAGGAGCCAGCTCCTGGCAAGCAGTGGAGCAGTGGAGCACAAAATCAGAACTTTTACAGGTCTGCTCCACTGAGGGACCTCACTCTAGAGGCTAGGTGGGGGTGGAGCCATTGTGGGGACAGTGTGGTCTCAGGTCCCAAGGGGTCACAGAAGGATCAGGGGGGTCTGAGTGTAGCAGAGCATGCAGGTATGAGTAGGGAAGCCAGCTACAGAGATGGAGCCAAGGAGTGAGCTCTCAGCTCAGGGTTATCTTAAACTGTGATCCGTGGCACAGTCATACCACTGCTCTTTGAGCAGGGACCCCACAACTGGCAGATCTGGGGAGACTCACCTCCTTCCTCTGGGAGGAGCAGTGGGGGAGCATGTTGGGTTTGGAGACTCCAAGCAAGGCCATGAGCCAGAGACAGAAACTGCCAGTCACAGGCCAGGTGAGCACGGAGTGCAGCCAAAGACCAGGAAGATGGGAATGGTTGACTGCTTTTCTCTGAAGGCGCACTGAGGAGTAGGGGGCCTGAGATCTTGGCTCCTCTGGGCCAGAGATTGGGAGTCCGCCATTTTTATTTCTGTCCTCCAAAGCTGTATGGAAGGTGTTCAGGGAACAAAATCTCCTGAGCACAAACCTGAGCAGATTACTTAGTCTGGCAACGGCAATGCAATTCCACCTCAAGCAAAGACACTTGAGAATCACTGCAACAGGCCCCACGCCCAAAAGATCAGCAAGAACATCCAGCTAAGACCAACCTCACCAATCAAGGAGAACAGTGGAACTCCAGACCTAGGGGAAAGCAATGCATAGAATTCATGGCATTTTTCCCATAATCCTTTAGACTTGCAAAGTGAATTTGTTTTAACTTTATTTTTTTCTTCTTATATTTTTTAACATTTCCTCTTTCCCCTTTTAACAGTTTTTAACTATTTTATCTTAACATTATCTTTAAAAAAATTTTTTTAAAATTTTCATTGTTATAGTCATTTTTATCCCTTCATTGTATTTAATCTTAGTTTTGGATACATATAAGACTTATTTTTCTTTAAAATTTTGGGATACAATTTCTTCTAATAGATCAACATACATGCTATCTAGCACATGCCTTTGTTCTAGTCTCCAGTCTAATCATATTCTCACCTCTTTTGCTTTTTTTTTCTTTTTTCAACCAACTTATCAATTCCTTTTTTAGAATATTTTTAAAATTTTCATCTTTACAGTCATATTCCAACACTTCATCGTGTTTACCCTTATTTTTCTGTATATATAAGTTTTTCTTTCTTTAAATTTTGGGAGGTAGTTTCTTCTAAGAGACCAGAATACACCAAAATCAACTGGGTAGCTCTGTTCTATTTGCCAGTCTAATACATATATAATTTTTATTTTTTATTTTAATTTTCCCTTTTTACTCCCCCCTCCACCCCAGTTTTTGGGTCTCTTCTGATTTGGTTAGCATATATTTTTCTGGGGTCTTTGCCACCCTTTTAGTCTTTTATTCTCTCGTTCATATATTCATATCTGGATTTAAAAAAAAAAAAAAGAACAGGAGGCAGTACTGACAGCTAGGGAATTAATCAACATGGACATTGGCAGTATGTCAGAACTAGAGTTCAGAATGATTATCAAGGTGCTAGCTGGGCTCAAAAAAGTTATAGAAGATATTAGAGAATCCCTTTCTGGAGAAATAAAAGCCCTTTCTGGAGAAATAAAAGAACTGAAATCTAACCAAGTTGAAATTTAAAAAGCTATTAATGAGGTGCAATCAAAAATGGAAACTTTTACTTCTAGGATAAATGAGACAGAAGAGAAAATTAGTGGTATAGAATATCAAATGACAGAGAATAAAGAAGCTGAGCAAAAGAGAGACAAACAACTACTGGACCATGAGGGAATAATTCAAGACATAAGTGATACCATAAGACAAAACAATATTAGAATAATTGGGATTCCAGAAGAAGAAGAAAGAGAGAGGTATATTGGAGCAAAGTATAGTAGAGAAGTTCCCTAATATGGCAAAGGGAACAAGCATCAAAATCCAGGAGGCACAGAGAACCCCCCCTCCCCACTCAAAATCAATAAAAATAGATCCACACCCCATCATCTAATAGTAAAACTTACAAGTCTTGGTGACAAAGAGAAAATCCTGAAAGCAGCTCGGGAAAAAAAAAGTCTGTAACATACAATGGAAAAAATATTAGATTGGCAGCAGACTTATCCATAGAGACCTGGCAGGCCAGAAAGAACTGACATGATATATTCAGAGCTCTAAATGTGAAAAACATGCAACCAAGAATACTATATCCAGCTAGACTGTCACTGAAAATAGAAGGAGAGATAAAAACCTTCCAGGACAAACAAAAATTAAAAGAATTTGCAAACACCAAACTAGCCCTACAGGAAATATTGAAAGGGGTCCTCTAAGCAAAGAGAGCCTAAAAGTAGTAGAGCAGAAAGGAACAGAGACAATATTCAGTAACAGTCACCTTACAGGCAATACAATGGCACTAAATTCCTATCTTTCAATAGTTCCCCTGAATGTAAATGGGCTAAATACCCTAATCAAAAGACAGACGCAGGGTACCAGAACGGATAAAAAACCCAAATCCCATCAATATGCTGTCTACAAGAAACTCATTTTAGAGCCAAAGACACCTCCAGATTTGAAGTGAAGGGATGGAAAACAATTTACTATGCTGATGGTCATCAAAAGAAAGCTGGGGAGGCAATCCTTGTATCAGATTAATTATATTTTAAGCCAAATACTATAATAAGAGATGAGGAAGGACACTATATCATACTTAAAGGGCCTGTCTAACAAGAAGATCTAACAATTGTAAATATCTATGCCCCTAACATGGGAGCAGCCAATTATATAAATCAATTAATAACAAAATCAAAGAAACACATCAACAATAACACAATAATATTATTGGTTAGAGGGAACCAATAGAGTATTGATTAGAGGGAGACTTTAACACCCTACTCACTGAAATGGACAGATTATCCAAGCAAAAGATCAACAAGGAAATAAAGTCTTTAAATGACACACTGGCCCAGATGGACATCACAGATATATTCAGAACATTCCATCTCAAAGCAACAGAATACACATTCTTATCTAGTACACATGGAACATTCTCCAGAATAGATCACATCCTGGGTCACAAACCAGGTCTCAACCAGTACCAGAAATTGAGATCATTCCCTGCATATTTTCAGACCACAATGCTCTGAAGCTAGAACTCAATCACAAGAGGAAAGCTGGAAAGAACTCAAATACATGGAGGCTAAAGAGCATCCTACTAGGGGTGCCTGGGTGGTTCAGTGGGTTAAGCCTCTGCCTTCAGCTCAGGTCATGATCTCAGGGTCCTGGGATCAAGCCCTGCTTTGGGCTCTCTGCTCAGCAGGGAGCCTGCTTCCCCCCATCCCTCTTTCTGCCTCTCTGCCTGTTTGTAATCTCTCTCTGTGTCAAATAAATAAATAAAATCTTTTAAAAAAAGAAAAAGAGCATCCTACTAAAGAATGAATGGGTCAAACAGGAAATAAAAGAATAATTGAAAAAACTCATGGAAATAAATGAAAATGAAAACACCACTGTTCAAAATCTGTGAGAAAGAGCAAAAGCAGTCCTCAGAGGAAAGTATATAGCGATACAAGCCTTTCTCAAGAAACAAGAAAGGTCTCAAGTACACAACCTAACGCTACACCTAAAGGAGCTGGAGAAAGAACAGCAAAGAAAGCTAAAACCCAACAAAAGAAGAGAAATCATAAAGATCAGAGCAGAAATCAATGAAATAGAAACCAAAAGAACAGTCGATCAAATCAACAAAACTAGGAGCTGCTTCTTTGAAAGAATTAATAAGATTGATAAACCCCTGGCAAGACTTATCAAAAAGAAAAGAGAAAGGATCCAAATAAATAAAATCATGAATGAAAGAGGAGAGATCACAACCAACACCAAAGAAATACAAACAATTATAAGAACATATTAGGAGCAACTATACGCCAGCAAATTTGACAATCTGGAAGAAATGGATGCATTCCTAGAGAGTATAAACTACCACAACTGAACCAGGAAGAAATAGAAAACCTAAACAGACCCATAACCAGTAAGGAGATTGAAGCAGTCATCCAAAATTTCCCAACAAACAAGAGCCCAGGACCAGAGAGCTTCCCAGGGGAATCATACCAAACATTTAAAGAAGAATTAATACCTATTCTCCTGAAACTGTTCCAAAAAATAGAAATGGAAGGAAAACTTCTACACTCATTTAATGAGGCCAGCATTACCTTGATCCCAAAACAAGACAAAGATCCCACCAAAAAGGAGAATTACAGACCAATACACTTGATGAAAAGCGATACAAAAATTCTCACCAAAATACTAGCCAATAGGATCCAACAATACATTAAAAGGATTATTCACCATGACCAAGTGGGATTTATTCCTGGGCTTCAAGTTTGGTTCAACATCCACACATCAATCAATGTGATACAATACATTAATAAAAGAAACAACAAGAACCATATGATAGTCTCAATAGATGCTGAAAAAGCATTTGACTAAATACAGCATCCTTTCACAATCAGAACTCTTCAAAGTGTAGGGATAGAATGTACATACCTCAATATCATCAAAGCCATCTATGAAAAACCCACAGCAAATATCATTCTCAATGGGGGAAAAACCGAGAGCTTTTCAGCTAAGGTCAGGAACACAGCAGGGATGTCCACTATCACCACTGCTATTCAACATAGTACTAGAATTCCTAGCCTCTGCAATCAAACAACAAAAGAAATAAAAGTCACCTGAATCAGCAAAGAAGAAGTCAAACTATCACTCTGCAGATGATATGATACTTTATGCAGAAAACCCAAAAGACCCCACTCCAAAACTGCTAGAACTCATACAGGAATTCAGTAAAGTGTCAGGATATAAAATCAATGCACAGAAATCAGCTGCATTTCTATACACCAACAGCAAGACAGAAGAAAAAGAAATTAAAGAGTTGATCCCATTTACAATTGCTCCCAAAACCATAAGATACCTAGGAATAAACCCAACCAAAGAGGCAAAGAATCTGTACTCAGAAAACTATAAAGTACTCATCAAAGAAATTGAGGAAGACACAAAGAAATGGAAAAATGTTCCATGCTCATGGATTGGAAGAACAAATATTGTGAAAATGACTATGCTACCTAAAGCAATCTACACATTAATGCAATCCCTATCAAAATCCCATCTATTTCTTTCAAAGAAATGGAACAAATAATCCTAAAATTTATATGGAAAAAGAAAAGACCTTGAATAGCCAGAGGGATGTTGAAAGACAAAGTCAAAATTGGTGGCATCACAATCCCAGACTTCAACCTATATTACAAAGCTGTCATCATCAAGAAATATGGTACTGACACAAAAACAGACATATAGATCAATGGAACAGAATAGAGAGCCCAGATATGGACCCTCAACTCTATAGTCAACTAATCTTCCACAAAGCAGGAAAGAATGTCCAATAGAAAAATGACAGTCTCTTCAACAAATGGTGTAGGGACAATTGGACAGCCACATGCAGAAGAATGAAACTGGACCATTTCCTTATACCACACATAAAAATAGACTCAAAATGGATGAAAGACTTCCATATGAGAAAGGAATCCATCAAAATCCTTGAGGAGAACACAGGCAGCAACCTCTTCGACCTCAGCCACGACAGCTCCTTCCCAGAAACATTACCAAAGGCAAGGGGAAGCAAGGGCAAAAATGAACTATTGGGACTTCATCGAAATCAAAAGCTTTTGCACAGCAAAGGAAACAGTCAACAAAACCAAAAGACAACCAACAGAAAAGGAGAAGATATTTGCAAATGACATATCAGATAAAGGCTAGTATCCAAAATCTATAAAGAACTTAACAAACTCAATACCCAAAGAACAAATAATCCAATCAAGAAATGGGCAGAAGACATGAACTGACATTTCTGCAAAGAAGACATCCAGATGGTCAACAGACACATGAAAAAGTGCTCCACATCACTCAGTATCAGGAAAATACAAATCAAAACCACAATGAAATATCACCTCACACCAGTCAGAATGCCTAAAATTAACAAGTCAGGAAATGACAGATGCTGGCAAGGATGTGGAGAAAGGGGAACTTTCCTACATGGTCAGTGGGAATGCAAGCTGGTGCAGCCACTCTGGAAAAAAGCATGGAGGTTCCTCAAAAAGTTGAAATAGAGCTACCCTATGACCCAACAATTGCACTACTAGGTATTTCTCCTAAAGATACAAATGCAGGGATCCAAAGGAGCACGTGCACCCAAATGTTTATGGCAACAATGTCCACAATAGCCAAACTATGGAAAGAACCTAGATGTCCATCAACAGATGAATTGATAAAGAAGATGTGGTATAGATATACAATGGAATACTATGCAGCCATCAAAAGAAATGAAATCTTGCCATTTGCAATGACATAGATGGAACTAGAGAGTATTATGCTGAATGAAATAAGTCAATCAGAGAAAGACAATTATCATATGATCTCCCTGAAATGAGGAATTTGGGAGGCAGGGTGGGGGGGTTGGAGAGTATGGAAGGATAAAATGAAACAAGATGGGATCAGGAGGGAGATAAACTGTAAGAGACTGTTAATCTCACAAACAAACTAAGGGTTGCTGGGGGGCACGGAGGTAGGGAGAGGGTGGTTGGGTTATGGACATTGGGGACGGTATGTGCTATGGTGAGTGCTGTGAAAAGTGTAAGCCTGATGATTCACAGACCTGTACCCCTGAGGTAAATAATACATTATATGTTAATAAAAATATCTAAATAAAAAATAATAATAATAAAAATTCTAAAAGGCCACAAAGCATCCCACACATTTGAGAGTAGTATCCGTGAGCTGTAGTAGTTCTAAGTCTCTGGGGTTAGTTCTAGCACTAATAGTTTGGGTCTGTAAAGTCCAAGACTGGCCCTGGACCAAATTATAATGTACCTATTTGAGGTGTTCAAGTCCATTACTATCCTCTCTCCAACAGGACTGGAGCGCTTCACAATCTTTGTTTCTCGTAGTGAAACCTGTGCCCAGAGAAATGTCTAACACCAACAAATTACTCATTAGTGTGAATGAAGATGTAGCTCCCCAGGTTGATTTAAATGGTTAAATCTTATCTTTAATTATCTTCTTTCATTCCTTCTACCATGAAGTATTAACTGGGAGCCCTCCATGAGGAGGTTGTTATGTAGTAAGGGAAAGCAACCCCAGAGCCTGCCCCCAAGCAACTTAACCAAATTCGGCTGCCAGTAATTGCAGGCATCAGTTGACCAGAAAGAAAAAAAGCAGTGAAGGGTAGAAATGGGTTTCCTAATTGCCCTTGACATTGGAGATCTTAGGCTGGCATTTACAGGGGCTGCTGTTTCAGGGAGAGATTCTTATGAACTAACTGTAGGAATTAATGTGGATAGTAAAATCTGAAGTCTTAGTTTTACTTCTCTCTTATATTTGTTTAGACTTGAAAGATGATGTTAAGAGCAAAGATCAGGAGAATAAAGAAGTGGTCTGAACAGGAGTAAAACTAAAAAGGAGGAAATTTGAAATAGAGAAACATCAAATTCTGACTTTGGCCCAAAAAGTCATTGATTTCAAGGACTATATTAAAATCTCCCCAAAGCAAAACATTTTATGAACATTGATAGAGCAGCTTCAATGTCTGGGACAGGAAATGGATGAGTAAATAGTACATCTTATAGAATTTAATGTATCTTTGAGTGTAATTATAAAATATAATGTAGCAGCATGGGAATATTTTAGCATGTTAGTCTTTAAAGTGGAAATATAATCTAGATTATATTGAAAACTATGTAAGAGTCACAGAAGCTTACGAGTGGGGACTAAAAAAGTATATGGATAATTGAAAATTACAGATATGGGCATAAAAAGATCCTGGGTTAGTTATTTCATATTTATCTATCCTCATAATATTGTTTGTACGATAAACATTTTGATAAATCAATTGGACAGCTAAGGATAGGGGAAAAGAAATGCTTATTTATAAAGCACTGATTGACTATAAGCTCAGAAAAAGCCAAATGACAAAACTATGAGACTAATGTTTTTAAAAAACTGATGAAGTTAGACTTCATCACTGGAAAGTTAAGCCGGATCCAACAGAAATAGTAGTCTCTGCATACTGTACACTAATTCGACTACCTCCAGAATACTCTGTTTAGCTCTGGATAACTTACTTTGTGGGAGACATTGATAAACTACAGCACACTAAAAGAAGGGAAACTATAAGATTTGGAAAAACCTGAAAAGAATAGTAAATGACGATAAGTTTTAGAAACCTTGGAATTTTAACTTAGGAAAGACAAGGCTGAGGGGGTGTGCATCTGTAGGATTGTTATTATAAATGCTGCATTAGGTTTGTGTAAGTTTAGAGAGAAGAAATAGAATTTTTAAAAAAAGAAACTTTAGGGAAGCAGTTCACTAGCTAAAATAAGGAGGAACTTTCTAATAAGAACTGGTCAACAATGCAATGAACTATTTCAAAAGGTTATAAAATTCTCGTTGCAGAAAACATTTAAGTAAAAACAAGCAAAAAGCACCAACATTTGTTGTGAGGTTGTTCTGGATGGTTCCTAAAGACCCACTGGAACTTTAGATGGTATGTTTCTGTCAAACTTGAGAATGAGAGCTATTTGCTATCTTTGTACAATTCATCAGGTATAGACATGAGACAGGTCAAATCTTCCCTTACACATCCTCATTCAATTTGGAGACATAAAATGTAATCAGAATAAAGCCAGATAAGAAGAAATAGATTTTATCAGTTCCCATTGGATTGTGTAAGAATATCCTCTGAGTTTATTTTAAAATTCCATTGCTCAAAATCCATTTGATTACTCTCAACCTAATTACTTTGGTCCACTTTGCAATTTCATTCTTGACCTTTAATCTAATCACCAAGGAAAGAGTTAAAATAAGTAACTTCTATAAGCCAGGCACCATACTAGACATATTACGTATATAATTGTCTTAATCTTCCAACCTTATGAGGGTAAAATTATCATACCCATTTTATAGTTAAGTAGAGATTTGCCTATAATTAAGAAAGACACACATAAGATCCTATAGCAAATGCCAGAGCTAGACCTCAAACTCAGGATCTAGATTTTTCCAATGCTCTGCTTAATCACCCTTGTGGCTTTATCTTTTCCAAATCAAACCACTAGAGATGGGAATTCACCCACAAGCAGCTAAAATCCAATCTCTTTCTGGGCAAGACCGTGCTCATTATTTCATTTGTTTTGTTTTTGGAAACTGAGCTTGTTCCCACAAGAGGACCTAAATAAAGTTGCTTGTTCTTTGAATGAGAATGTTCAAGCCAGTAACTTCCTTTCGAGGTCACTGGTTTCACAGCTCAGGTTGAAAGGATAATGACCCCCCAAATATCCACATGGCAAGGCAGAACAGAGTTTTCAAATGTGATTAAATTAAGGAGTTTGAGATGAGGAACCATCTTGGATTGTCTGAGTAGGCCCAATTTCATCACAAATACCTTATAAGAAAGAAATAGGAAGGTTAGAGCAAGAGAAGCCACCATGTATGATGGAAGAGGGAAAGAGAGAGAGTTTTGAAGATGCAATACTGGTGGCTTTGAAGATGAAGGGATCATGAGGCAAGAAATGCTGGTGGCCTCTAGAAGCTAGCAAAAGCAAAGGGATGGATTCTCCACAAGGAACTCAGCCCTCCTGATACTTTGATTTTTAGGTTTTCTTTACTTCCAGAAATAAGACTGTAAATTTGTGTTGCTGTAAGCCACTGGGTTTGTGGTAATTTGTTACAGCAACAATAAGAAACCACAGCCTAGAATATTCTATTTTGAATGAAGAGAAATTACCATATTGGAGAACATCTTGACAACTGGAGAATCAGGAACTTTTCTGCCTGCTGATGACAGACCTAAGATGGCTGTGAGCGTCCCTCACAGGCCCAAGACCCAGGCAAGAGTGAAGTGGAAGGGAGCGTAGGAGGGAGGCAGAGGGGGAAGGCAAGGAGGAAGGGGCCAACAAGAGAAAAAGAGAGATAAAAGAGTGAACGTAAAGGAGAGACAAAGAACAAGGTACAGTGGGTAATGAGCAGTACCTTGCCACTAACTTGTGTCCTACTAAGAAAGACATACAGGTTCTGGAATGAATCTACAATGTCAACGTTAACATCTTCATAGAACAGGTATTCTATTAACACAAAGAGTGTCAACTTGATTCCAATTGCTGAAAGAGAGGTTTTAAGTTGCTTCTGAGCCTCTCGGATTCACTCCGGTGTTATCTCCTGTTCACATGACAAGGCTAAGAGGAGAAGAGGGGAGATCAGAAAGCCACGCCATAAGCTGGGATTACCACGAGCTCCAAGGAGAGAAGGAAAGCACTACCTTTCATTGACAGCCCACACAGGGGGAGTGTGCAGCATTCCTGCTCCATTCCTTTTCAAGAAGCTGTCCTCATGGGGCACCTGGGTGGCTCAGTGGGTTAAAGCCTCTGCCTTCGGCTCAGGTCATGATCCCAGAGTCCTGGGATTGAGTCCCACATCTGGCTCTCTGCTCAGCAGGGAGCCTGCTTCCTCCTCTCTCTCTGCCTGCTTCTCTGCCTACTTGTGATCTCTGTCAAATAAATAAATAAAATCTTTAAAAAAAAATAAAATAAAACAAAAAAGGACACAGTCCTTAAGCTGTCGTAGCAAGTACCTGATTCTATCCCTGCTTGGCTTTTCACAAAGCCGGACCTGAGGAGTACCCTGCCAGGGTGATTTTTTTGTGTACTCACAGGCAATAAGCAGTTCTGAGCATCTACGGGACCAGCTAGATTTGTACCTGAGCACTCTATAACATGGGGAACTGGTGTCTTGCTATAAGGTCTGCCTCGCTTACCAAAGCAGGTGAACTTGGTTTGAGTGGCTACAACCGGAAGCTGAACAACATGCTACACTTGATTCTATATGAACACTAACTGTAAAACTAGATAACATATATTTGGGCTGCTGAGAAACCATAGAAGCTTACCAGATACAGGCCCTAGTAGATTTTTTTTTCCATTAAAACTTCTTAAGGATCATCTGATCAAAAGTCAGCTCAGACATTGTTACTTTGCGTAAATGACTGTCTCTCTCTGTACCCCAGTTTCCTTGCCTACATCCCTGTTTGTGGGGGCCCTCTTTGAGTCTATGGATATGCAGTGTCCTGTACCCAGTTGGCATTTCAATGGCACTCTCCCTGCCCCTCTGATAGAGCGTACATTTTTTTATGTCATCTGGAATGAAAAGCTCTCTTCAATGCCAGGCAACATCAATGCTCTAAAAATGACATTCATTTGAGAGTTCTCTGCCTCCTTCATCTTTCTCCACTTAAAAATGGCTCATCATTTCTGTAAATCCAAAAATTATCAGTTGTGATCTTTTGCTTGGACACCCTCAGAGCAGGAAAAGAAAAAAAACAAAACAAAACAAAACACAATCCAAACAAAGTGATTGGAGAACCAGACCCCAACAATTAATAGCAACAAAAATATATGTCCATGCTGTAACTGAATTCCTCCTACAAACATTAGTTCTTTCCTTCAATGACTACTTACTTGTTCATGAGGGCATCCTATGTCCCAGGCCCCATCCTAGGCACTTGGGACACAGGGATGAACAAAACAGACAAAGCTCCTGCCTTTAAGGAAATTACATTCTAGAGATGGAGACACACACTAAGTAAAAAGCACAAAACAGAACAACAACGCTGAGTAGAAAACTAGAGAGGGATGAAGTGGGGAGAGGCGGGCATGGGTCGTGCTGCTCTGGGTGGGCGCCATGAGTGATAACAGAAATCACAAAATACCACCCCTGTCATAAGTTTACAGTCTGTACAAGAGGCTAAACACCAGAGAATGACATTTAGGGGCCCAAACAAGTTGTTTGGTTTATGGTTTGAGTTAAACTCTAAAAGGATTTGGACTGGGCTGGGAAATTAAAGAAATCATAGGGAAAAAGAGAAACAAAGAACAGAACACCCATCAGAAGGTTCTTAGCATCACCATGTAGATCAGGAACAGGAGGTACACTTTAAAAAAAGACAGAAAGAAAGAAAGAAAGAAAGAAAGAAAGAAAGAAAGAAAGAAAGAAAGAAAGAGAGCTATTCCCCTGATGACTTCCCAAGTGTAGGAGCCCACGTTCCTTTCTGAACTGGGGCCCAGGCCTCTGAGTCGCAGTCCGAAGAGGAAAGCCTGATTTCTGCTTCCTCTTCCCTAACACGCTTGACCCCATCTCTCCTGCAGGACCACGGGGAGGACTGATGAGGTAATGTCTCCAAAGGGGTTAGTGCTCCGCGGACTCTTCTGGCAAAATGCAGATTATAACCAGGTGAGGTCACACAGTCTAGAATGGAAATCCTGGAGTTAAAATATTCAAAACATAACATCAAATACATAATCTCTCCCTAATCAGACAGTTCAGAGTACATATGATGTGGCCGGTTTTCCTGTCTTTCCCTAACCACTTAAAAACACCCTAACCTTTGGCCACGAGTATGTGGGTTTTGGGATGCCATATGGAAAAAATACAACTGACTTTTTTTGTGAGCCGTGCAATGGCGTTCCAAAGTAAATCAGGACACACGTATATCAGGCCTGTTCATTTCCTTGGCTATGTGTTTGGCCAGATGATGTCAATACTTCGTTTGCCATAACTCTAGTCCAGCTGGCAAGCCGCGTCTGCACACATCATTGGATTTTAAGGATGGAGAGGAGCGGCATGAACCAGGAAAGGAAGTAAGGAACACCAAGAGAGAGAAACTTGACTTTCAAGAGAGACTCAACACATCAGCACATCTTAAAACTTAAGTTGATCATCGAAGGGAAAGCCTCTTGGGAGAGCTGTGAGGAGTGTTATTAAGTAGAGGCCTTCAAAATACATTTCAGACATAGAATTCTAGAGCACTACTAAAGGACAATTAAATCACATCCCCTCACCTCTCCTTTCTAAACTTATTGTCTTATGAATCTGAGGTCATACAGTGCTGTTGGAAATGCCAGACTTACACATGGGAAAACAACCATAAATATATATGTGTACATGCATTATTCTTTTCTGATATTATACCTTCACTTTTGAAACTGAGGATATGCAAATCCATATATATCTAAGTAAACTGGCACCATCTATAATAACGCACTGCTCTGAAACAATCATAGAAATCATTTGGAAAATAGCCTCCCATGTTTTTGGATGCCATCTACATTTTTAGTAAACTTGGGATCGTATTTTCCGTTTTGTAAGGAGCTTTTTTTTTCCCTATAATTTTGAAAGAGAACAGAAACCACATCTGAGGTGACTGGTTTCTTGGAAGGGCATCTTGAAGTCTGACCTCCTAAAAATGGGTTTTCAAACGTTAATGTCATGAATGCCAGGAGAAACAAGGAAATCCCTGAGCTTACCACAGAACAGACAATGCACAGGTAGTGGCTAGAATATAGGACTTTTTCTGTATAATCTAGGACTGCAGCAAAGTTGAGGTGAGGGAAGTCAACAAAAAACAGATATGATGCTTATAAGAGGGAACATCAAAAACATAAGGATATGGAAAGCAAAACAAGGGGGAAATAAAGAACATCTGAATATTAACCAAAACAAAAATAACATGACTATTTTATTGTCAAACACAGTAACCCTTAAAGTAAAAACCATCATTGGAGATAAGGAGGGATACCTTATTATAAAATGTTCAATTCACCAGAAGGAAAAACTGCTTTAAATTTGTATGCATATAATAATATGGTGTTAAAATATATAAAGCAAAAATTTAAAGTACTTCAAGGGGCAATAGATGAATCCACAACCAGACTGGGAGATTTTAAAATACTTTGAGAATAAATTAGTTGGCTCATTTATTCATTTAAGCTCTCTTGTGTATCCTTATTCAGCAAGAACTCTGTTATATGATTGCTGTGAGTAAAATATATTCTCTATAGGAAAAAGTATTCTAAGTAATAATAATACCATTTGGTCTTTGTTCAAGGCAAAGAAATTAATGTGAGGCCCAAGTTCTATATGAAGTCTTAAGGTTTCTCACCCATCCTCTACTTAAACTATATCAACTGAGAGATTTTTAGAAGGGTTGGGGAAAGACTACCTGCCTGGAATGTCATGGAGATAATTTTCCACATCAGCCTACTTATAGACTTAGAGGACTATCTCTGTTTTTTAAAAAATCCTAATATGTATTTAGCAGTAGTCAGCCACTCTGTTACAATGAGGTGACCAGTAGATCAGAAACTGGATTATTATCTGAGATATACCTGTCCATCCCATCGAGCTGGATTGGCTGGTCTTACTTCTTTGTGTGTGTTTCTCAAGTACCCCTTGGTGATAATAATTTACTTTCTTCTAACAACATTACAGAGCTTACACAAATATTCGATTAACAGTCAATCTGTCCCATTTTGCTGGGGCTTTTTTCTATTCCATGTATTGATAACCACTATATGACAGTTCAGTTGCATTCCGAATCATCTGCTTAATCACACTTGTTGCTCCTGAAGCTCTAGCTCCGATTATACCATTCTTTGCTTTAGGAATCAAGAATTATTTTACTATTGACCATGGGCCAACAAGAAAATGGACCATGGTCTTATCTTTGGCAAGTGAGTACTGTTTCTTATCTTAACCCAAAAGACAAAGATTCAAAACACTTCAATTTTAGGGTTACACTTGTAAATTATTCCTTTTGTAGGTATGTGTATCACTCATCCTGCATGGACAGTACAGTTCATTTTGAGCATTGTCTTAAATGTTCCAGCACTGAGATGAATATAGACTCCTGGCAGCTAGGCAGAGTGCTGGCAGTCTATCACCCTCCATG
This sequence comes from Mustela putorius furo, assembly GCF_011764305.1. Lineage (NCBI taxonomy): Eukaryota > Metazoa > Chordata > Mammalia > Carnivora > Mustelidae > Mustela > Mustela putorius. Next base: position 4,307,379 of record NW_025421294.1, read on the forward strand.
TAATGCAGGTCTCTAAATAGAGTCTGGACAAATCTGTGCAGTTGTTCCTGCCAAGTCTTTCTACCATGACTGTTACCATCACTCCATGGTCCTGATTTTCAGCCAACGATACATTTATTTAAGTCTGCTAAATTAAAATTGAGGAACAGGTTTTTTGCTTATCTGCCAGATAAGCAGCAAGGGTTACTCATTGAAACCCAGTCAGAGGAAATCTTCCTACAAAATACCTGCCGGTGGGGTACAGATCCTGTTTAAATAGAAAAGCTCCTATAACAAGGATCATCAACTCTAGCCTCTATCATCTTTAGTACCCAAGCTCTCTAGAGTCTTTTTACAAAGCTAATATACTCTTTTCTCAGTTTCTCTAAACCCAAACTATGGATAAATATATCTGCATTCTCTCATTTGGTTCTTTACCCAAAAGCCAGTCCGATCACCACAGAGAAGGAAGGGGTCTATTTCACTCTAGTAAGTGGGATGCATTTCCCCTGATGATGGTTAACGCTCTTCGCTAGGCTAGGTCCCGTCTTTGATCTGCTGACACAATTGATCTTGAATTTCTATTGGTTCTGATGCATCTTGTTTTAAGATTTCTCTCACAAAGCTTTGTTTAATTCTCACTTGCTTGTCGTTTTATGTCTGACCTTTGAACCCCCAGAGGGGCTTGATTTCTACCCCTCCCTCTTCTTTCATCCTCCTTCTCTTATTTTTTAAAGCTGATTTAGGATGATCTGCATGTAGTGTTTTGGAAATAATGTGCAGGGGGGAGGAGGGAGCCGCATTAGTGAAACAGCAGTGGTGTATTCACAACTTCATTCCGTTTAAAAATGTCTACCTTATTCTCAGAAAGTCTTTGGAGTGCACCGGGGCAGGGCGGTTGCGTCTGTTCCATAAGAACAAGCAAACCAATGGTGAGTGCTGTGAAGTGTGTAAACCTGGCAATTCACAGACCTGCACCCCTGGGGATAAAAATCTATTATTTGTTTATAAAAAATAAAAAAAAAAAAAAAAAAAAGAACAAGCAAACCAAACAGTCACTTAATGCTGTGGTTCAGTTCTACTGTCTTTATTGTAGCCTGAGCCTCAAAGATGGCTGCTGTCCGTGCACGGTGCTACTGAAATTTTCCTTCTGCAGAGTAAAATAAGGCCTTGCCCTCATATTACACTTTCAATTTCAGATCTGTGTGGGACCTCACGTGATCTTCAGCACAACCCCGCACACTGGTAGGACAGGAACGGACATGCAAGCTGACAGAGGACACTGGGAACCTCTAGCAACAGAGAAGAGTCTCTCTAAGGGACAAACACTCTTCTTTTCTTTCCTCTTCAGCAGAAATGGAAGGCAAGGTGTCCCCTTTGCTGAAAAGAATCGAAGGCCAGCTGAAATGAGGACGCCAGTGTGGAAAAATGCCTGCCAGAAGCCCTGTATACTGTTGTGGGTTTAGAAACTACGCTTCTCTAGTGGGGAGCAGAAAGGCGAGCCCCTTCCCTTGCTGCAGTAAACAAATACTGATGAGGAAGAGGCCGTCATCTAAATGCACATTCCCAGGGTTTTGATGGGTAATTAGCCAAGTGACTATCATCAAGGTTAATGGGCTTCCCTTGGTTAAATTTCCATGGAAATAGATGGAAATCCATGGAAATAGATCCTTCAGGTCAACAAAGTCCTTCTACGGTTTCTGCTGTTATCCAGAAGGCCCAGTTTCATAGCCCACCTCTGGCTTGGCTTAACTGCTGGATTAGCACCAGAGTCTATATTACTCAGAGAGAGGGTCTATTTCCTGGGCCAGCATGTCAACACAAAGCACTAAGGAGAGTTCATCAACAGGCCAAGTAGGATAGACTGAGAGGATCTGCCACACAGTTGTGCAAAGCAGAGCACAGCTTCTGGGAACAGCAGGTAGGGAAAGGAAGCCAGCTATGGGGGTGGATGAAACGCATGAAGGTGCCATGAAAAATCACCTGTCTACTAAAATTACAGCAAAACAGCATGCAGGTGAATTTAAGGAAGATCTTTATGCAGATGGGAATTTACTTTTTTTTTGCACCTGCTGTCAGTAAGCATTAGACCAGAAACATCAGCAAACATTGATTAAGCATATTGCCTTGATAAAACTTCAGGCAAAAGAAGAAAGTAGTTCAGCCGCCCCAAAGCCCAGAAGACAAATTACTCTTGGTACAGCAATTAGAATGGGGGAAATTGCTGTACCTTTTTGAAAAAGCACTCAGAGCTTGGTTCTGTAGACAATCTAATAATAGCTGATATGACTTTAGAGAAAACACTAGCACTCCTATCATGCTTCGTAATTTTTTTTAAGTACTTCAGGTATATAAAATACCACATGACCAAAACTATGACAGTCAGTCTATTTCTAAGCTATAGCTCAGACTGATGCTTTAAACTAGTTTCCTTCAAGAAATATGTGGTATAATAAGTGAAATAAGAAAGACTTTAGGGACCCGGCATTCCCTCAACTTCCTGTAGCAATGTTCATCCTGAGCTGGGTTTTCTGTCAATTTTCCTCCAGCAGGTCGATAACATGAATGTTTCACAAGCAACTTGAAAATGCATTAGTCATTTTGGGATCCATTTCTTCAGTGTTCTTGCTGATCCTTCTGACTGTGCAGCGGCAGTTGGGCTATGAGCACAAAATAATGTTCCTGGGTGAGAGGACCTACGTGTGCTCTGCAGCAGTGACCACAAGTAAATTCTAGTTTGTTGCCAGTTTAAACACAGCAGGCTGAGTGAGGGGTGAAGTCACGTAGGTTTCTGTGTGTGTACGTGTGTGTTGGACACTTAGCCGCAAATGCATACACTACTACTTCTGTTTTGTATTGCTTCTTTCCTTGAAATGGAAGGGAAATGAAATTTATATTTACTGTGTATTCATTATGTCAGGCTCTGTGCTGGGCCTGATGATAGTCTAGTGCTTAGGCACATGGCCTTTGAAGTCAGACTGCTCAGGTCAAAACCCTGGGTCTGCAGTCACTAGTCAGGTAACACGAGACAAGAATGTAACCCCTCCGAGCTTCCTTTTTCTTGCCTACTAACCATGATATTAATAGAAATTATTTCAAAGCGTAACTGGAAGGATTCAGTAAGTATAAACTGCTTAGCACATGGCAATTTACAATAGATGAGATACTATAACATCTCATTTAGCACAATAATTGTCCTACGAGGTACAAGCATTATATATCTATTTTATAGATGTGAGCACAGAAGCTAAGGAAAATGAACTCAATTTCTCACAATTTTAAAACTAGCCATGATGTCTCCTATGAAACAAAGGAAAAGAATGAACAACTATATTCATTAGGGGAATGCTAGCTGCTGTAACAAATGAAACTCAAGTTTGCAAAAGCCCACATGCAGAAAAAATTAATTTCTCTCATGTAACACTTTAAGGTGGCTTCCCAGTTGGTAAATAAGTCTCCTCCCCATCATGATTCATACATCCAGCTTTCTTCCATGTGGAAGTTCTGCCATCCCCTAGAACCTTAAAGCCAATCATGTCCAGTGAGCACAAGGGGAAAGAAAACATGGAAAAGGTATACTGACTTCTTAAAATTCTGGACTCAGAGTTATCCAGGACTTCTGCTGGCATTCCGTGGGTAAGAACCAAATACACGGTGACACCCAGGTGCAGAGAGTGCTGGGAAGGACGGTCCCTAGCCAGGCAGCTGCTTCGAGTGACAGCCTTATCCTGTGGTGGGGGAATACAGTGTCAGTATAATATAGCATTCATTCCCTGCTGCCATTAGGTCAAAGGATAGCATCTTCAAGCACGAGGCACATTATTTGATTTAGACATATTGTTTTATTCCCCTCCTATTCCACACAATTTCTCCAAATCAAAACTTCACTCCTCTTCTTCATTGTCCTTATTTTCAGATCTATCTAAAAGGAATTTTAGATCAAAGGAATTTTAGATCTATCTCTTTCAGGGTCTTCAACAACTCTCTTCATGGGTCAAGGTACTTGTGCTATGCTAAGTCTGATGGAGAAAAGAGCAGGAGGAATCTGGCCAATTCAACTGATAGCCTGAAGCTCATTGTTTTGTTATGCATGTGCTTTCCTGGGCTTCAAATATTGATAAGGGCCATGAAATGAGCCCATCTTTTAAAAAATCAAAGCCCTGTCTTGGTAGTGAACAAAAGGGGTTCTGCATTGAACAGCTAGTGTTAACCTACAGAAAAACCATACTAAATGCCTGCAAGTGGAATTCAGTTAAATGAATAATTAAACAAGACCACACACATAATCAATGACCCCTGTTTCAGTTATCTATCACTGTGTAAGGAACCACTTCAGAACAGTGGATTTAACCACAACCATTTTATTACCCTCATGATGGAGTGAGTTGACTGGGCTCATCTGGGCAGTTCTGCTCTGCATGATGTCAGCGAGGCTGCAGTCATCTGGGAGCATGATTAGGCTGGGTCCTCCAAGCCGGAGCCCTCATAAGAACTGGTGCCATGGTGGGGACAGCTGAAAGACTGGGGACAGCTGGGTCACTGGGGCAGTTGGCTTGGAATTCCCATGGAATTCCCTTTCTATATGGCCTCTCTACGAGATCTCTTTGGTAAGGTAGCCACATCTCTAATATGGCAGCCCAGGATTCCCAAAAGCATAGAAGTAGAAGCTACCAAATCTGCCTAAGACTTTGTCCCAGGACTAGCATAAGGTCTTTTCTGCCAAATTCTACGGTTAAAGTGAGGCAAAGATCCAGCCCAGGTTCAATGGGCTGGAAACATAAAATGGTATATACTATAAGGTGTGGTCCTCTGGGTACCATTTAAGGGGTTTTTAACCAAATTCCAAGCTCAACAATAAAAATAAGCACCATGCCAGACCCAAGTGCAGTCAGCATGGCCTTTTTGTTCTTCCCCCTGTTCATTCTTTCCTGGGAGTCCGTTTTACAGGGGAGTATTGCCATTCCACGGCTCTCCTAACCTCAGAGTGAGCCAAGGCCAAGAGCAGCAGTCTGAGTTGTGATCACTTAACTCCATTTTTAGATGGTTCTCTCACTGTTCTACTTTCAGATGCATAAAGACATGGCATGAACAGATCAGAGGAAAGTAGAACTGGAGATGAGGAGGGGCAGACATCCCATAACAAATGGGGTGGCGGTAGAGCCAAGGGCCATGGACAGATATTAGAGGCTGGGATGCCTGTGTTATCTCCGTAAGAATTGATGATTTGGGGATCTCATTTAGATACAGTGGAAATATAAGAAACATTTATAATGTACAATCCATAGGATTTGATGACCAGTGGCTTTAAGAGGGAAGGGAGAAGAGCTTGAGTGTGGGAGCCTGAGTGGCAGGATGAGTGAGTTCCATCAGATACCAAGAAAGGAAAGAGAGTAGGAGGAGTGTTGGGGGGTAAATGATGGAGATTTCACTTTTGAACACATAGAATTTGAGGTGTTTGTAGGAGATGTACTGAAGTTGAACAGTGGGCAATTGGATATATGTTTCTATGGTGGTATTTGTTTTTCCTTTCTTTTCCTTTCCCTTTCCTTCTTATTTATTCCCATTGCCCATGTTTCCTGCTTTGTATAGGGGAAATTCCCCACTGAATGAGTCCCACATCCCAGTATAAAATCTTAAAGGGCCAGATTTTGTTTTCTCTGCCCCATCGTAGCTAAGATATGTACACCTGAGGCAGGTTTAACCAATCAATTGCACCCATCCGAGACTATGAATTAGGAATGAATTAGGAATGAGTATGAATTAGGAATGAGTAACTTAAAAAAAAACAAGAACAATGGGATGCCTAGGTGGCTCAGTGGGCTAAGCCTCTGCCTTTGGCTCAGGTCATGATCTCAAGGTTCTGGGATAGAGCCCTGTATCGGGCTCTCTGCTCAGCAGGGAGCCTGCTTCCCGCCCCCCCCCCACCTGCCTCTCTGCCTACTTATGATCTCTCTCTCTCTCTCTGTCAAATAAATAAAAATCTTAGAAAAGAAAAAAAAAAAAAGGAACAAGGACAACGGAGTCTTCGTTCTGCAGGCAGCAACACACCCACTTTCTAAGGAAGAATGGTCTCTGGTAGTGCAAACTATGGTGTCCAGTGCTTAGGACAGCAGGGACCCTTCTAGACTCATGACGCTGCTTAGCTTTGGCTTCCCTTTCTTCTAGCCCATTAGCTGGGTCTTGCTTTTTAAGTTTTGCAAAATTAATTGAGCTACAAGATATATTTTTGATAATTTACATTTTGCTTGAGTAAGCCTCTGTAGCTTGCAGCTCAGATCCCTAACCAGCTTATAATCTGGAACCTGAAGCAGGGACTGGGGATTCCTCAGAGAAAAGATGGCGGTAGAAGCCGCAGGGGTGAATGAGATTGTCCAGGGTCCAGAGAGAAAGTGTCAGGGTGAAAAAAAGAAGTGGGTCAAGGACAGGGCCCTGAGGAATAGTTACATGAAAAGGCTGGGCAGGGCGGAAAGCCAGCACTGTGCCCCTGAAGGCAGTCACTTCAAGGACTATCTTCCTCTGCCAGTTTCCCCAGAGTGAGACCATCTAGGGCACAATGGATTCAGGTGTCGGGAGTATTTAGGACTCAGAGTCCCACTGATAGAACAGATCTGTTGGAATGACAAGTCAGAGAAACCATGAAAACCATCAAGGGCAATGGACAGAATTGGAAGCACAAGGCCGACATCAGCTGTCAGGCAAGGAGCAACCGGGGACCTGGAAAGGCAGAAAGGCTGAGGCACAGCTCTAAGGTAGAGGCTCAGGGATGTCTGGAGTCCAGAGTTAGGGAGAATACGCTGGAAGACATACCAAGAAGGAGGCTGCTCTCAGGGCAGAAGCTGTTTGCCATCCTGTCCTTTAACACCTGAGACCACCTGTTCCGGGGTACCTGGTCCTGGCCTTAAAGGTCTGTCTGTATAGCTGAAGAACAAGTAAGAGCCCCACAGGGCATGGCATTCATCACTGAAGAGGAGCAGGAGTGCTGGGCTTCCTGGGAAGTTCTCACTCCAGGCAGCAAAATAACTGGGTGGTTTAAATTATGAAAAGGTTTTGTGCAAATCAAAACCAAATAAGACATCGCTTTTCTGGATATGAGTTCATTCCTAGCATCAAGAGCTACTAAGGGTGAGGAGCCCTAGTGGCCAGACCCTCCCCATACTCCGCCATCTGCTGCAATCCCTGCCTCTCCCACTGAGCGGTGCTGTGTTGTGTGGGAGGCACAAATTCCTTCCTAGCTGGTACTACCTGATTTCACCCTGCAGTACACACCTTGGGCTTTAACTCAATGCCTAAGTCTTTCCAATGAGGCTGAAGCATCTCCCAGTATTTAATGTCTCTTGTCTTTCCCCAGAGTCACCCACTAAACACTAACAGATGCAAGTAATGTGTAGGTGACCTACATGGCTTATATACACGAAATCAACACGAAACTTCTATGCCTCAACTTCAGACCAATCCTTACCATAGGACGTGGTGTGTTTTCCTTACCACAGCTTTTTCTTCTTTGCTCTCATGCTCTTCAGAAAAGAACTAGGACACTGAAATGTGAGGAGGTAACGGCATGGGGTGACTTCAGTTATCTGATGTCTCTGAAGCCTGGCCAGTCGACTTGTCCTCAAGAAGATATGGAAGCTTCAGACATAGCTGCTACTTTGCAAATGATTTTGTGATCCTGGTGGCCACTGTAATGACTTAAATGGCATTTTAATTAGCTGCTCTAAATGGCTTTGCTTTTTTACTCAAGGTAGTATTTTCATTTAAAAATATGGATCGCGGGTGTTTCCTTTTAAAAGATAGCTATGTTTAGCACATGGGAAAATGAGTATGTATTTGTAGAGGTTTTAATCATTTTTGTATCTCAGATTGATTTTTGGAATATGAATACTTCAATACTTTTGTGGGTTTGGTGGTGTCATATCAAGACTTATTATGTTTTTCCTGGTTTTAAAATACTGTTAATTCTTCCACAAGCTTCCCATAGCTCCAGTTTATTTCTGGTACCTACAACAAGTCCACCAGCTGTGTTTATGATTATACACAGTTTTAGAAAGGAGACTTGACTTAGTACATTGTGTGCTGGAAAGAAAAAAAGACACTTACCCTGGATATACATTTCCCTTCCTGCCTAGAGTGCTTCTGCCAAAACCACCGGCCATGGCCTTCATGGAATGCCTTTTCACACAGCATTGCTTCTCATCAAGGAAATCACTTCACAACACATGAATTGTGGCAGTGGGTCTGTACTCATAGAATTCACTGGTCTCATTGTGTTTCCCACCATCCCCAGGCAGGTGGCTTAGCAGAACAGTGGAATGGCCTTTTGAAGACTCGATTAAAGCACCTGCTAGCTGGATGACATTATCTTGTGGGGCTGGGTCAATGTTCTCCAAGAGGATAGACATGTTCTATATAAATGTCTAATTATATTTTTTTGTCCTACAGACACAATTTAGAGGTCCAGGAATTAGGGAAAGAATTAGGGATGGAAATTGGCACCTTTCAGTACTACCCCCAAAAGACTGATGAGCAAAGGTTTTGTTTTCTGTCCCTACAATTTTATGCTCTGCTGCTAGTCTAGACGTTTTCATTTCAATAAGAGGAACAATTCCACCAGGAGGCACAATAATGATTCCACTGAACTAGAAGTGAAGACTGCCACCCAGTTACTCTGGCCTCCTTGGGCCTCTCAATTAACAGCAAAAAAGCAAGTTACAGTGCTGGCTGGGGTGACGGATCCTGACGCCAAGGAGCAAGTGGACAGCTACTCCACAATGGAGGTAAGGAAGAGTGCTTGAATATAGGAGATCCCTTAGGATATCTCTTAGTGTTACCATGTGCTGTGATAAAAGTCAATGGAAAACTGTAACAACCCTACCCAAGAAGGACTTCTAAAGGCACAGATTCTTCAGGAATGAAGTTGTGGGTCACGCCACCAAGAAAAGAACTATAACCAAATGAGGTGCTCACTGAGAGTGAAGATAATGTGGAATGGGTAGTAAAAGACAATTTTCTAAATATCAGCTACAACTATGTGACCAGTTACAGCAACAAGGACGGTAACTGTTATGAGTATTTATAGATTTATGAATATATTTGTGTGTACACATATTGTTGATGTAGCAAATATCTCTGCCGCCTTTCTTCTCTTATCCCCTTACCGTGTAACATAAGATACAGTGACTTTAGAGCATAGTATTTAATAATTGCTAACTTAACATCATAATATTTCAGTTACAGGATATCAAAGAGAAAAATAAACATCACCAAGGACTATGTATCATTTTCTGGGGAAAGGGTTAGTGCATTTTTTATTTCATGCAGGATAGTTGTGTCTTGTGAAGCCTAAGTTTGACCCTAGAAAGGAGATTATCTTTATATGGAGATTAAATATGATTTAAGAAGATGAATATGGGTGCTCAATTGACAAAACGTGGACCTGAGATGGTATATGCGTCAACGTGGCTGGACCATGGTGCTCAGATATTTGGTCAAACATTATTCTGGGTGCTTCCGTGAGCGTATTTTTGGATGAGATTAACATTTAAGTTGGCAGACTTTGAGTAAAGCAAATTGCCCCTCAACATGTGGGTGAGCTTCTACCAGTCAGTTAAAGGCCTGAATAAAACAAAAGACTAACCCTGAGCAAGAGGGAATTCTGCAGCAGATTGCCTTTGGATTTGATCTATAACACTGATTCTTGCCTGGATCTCCAGCCGGCTGGCCCGCAGATTTTAGACTAGCCATCTTCCATAATTTTGCAAGCCAAATTTCTAAAACAAATAAATATCCTATTGGTTTTGTTTCTCTGGAGAACTCTAATATACCAGATGATTAGGTTACTTGTTAATGGCTGCCATGAGTGCTTGAGTTAGCATGATGTATTGACATGATAGGCAGACTTTTGGTTCTGAAATGTGGTGGACCTAGCTAACCAACCCTGAATCTTGATACACATTCACAGAAATGATACACAAAATACAATATACCAAACTTAATACTGAAAAATACTAAACTTAAAAATATTACCAAGACTGCAGCATAGAGAAACAAAATTATAAAAAGTAGAGCTAGAAATTAATAGACGCAAGGGCTAGGGCGCCTGGGTGGCTCAGTCATTTAAATGTCTGCCTTTGGCTCAGGTCATGATCCCAGGGTTCTGGAATCAGGTCCTGTGTCCAGCTCCCTGCTCAGCAGGGAGTCTTCCTCTCCCTCTACCTACCACTTCCCCTGCTTGTGTTCTCTCTCCCCCTCTCTCTGTCAAATAAATAAACAAAATCTTTAAAAAAAATAGATACAAGGGTAGCATGAAAAGTCCACTTATGTCCAATACAAGTTCCAGAATAAAAGTCTAGAGCCAAGACTGGCAAACTTTTACAAAGTGTAGATCTTTTACACTTTGTGGGCCATGTAATCTCTGTCACAAGTACTCAACACTGCAGTTCTAGTACAAAAGCAGCCAAAGACAATAGGTAAGCAAATGGGTATAGCTGTGTTCCAATAAAACTTTATTTGCAAACACAGGCAGCGGCCAGATTTGCTCACGAACCATAGTTTACTGACCACTGGTCCAAAGATAATGGGTCAAAGCCAATATGTCAGATAAGAGTCAATAATCTTCCTGAAGTTTTAAACTCTTGATCTTTAGGCTGAATAAGTCTATTGAGTCTCAAGCAAATTACATATAAACAAATTTAAATAAAGTACACTGAATTGCATTGTAATGAAATTTCAGAATTCAAGGATCAAGGGAAAAACTTTATAAACAACTAGGGAGAACAGAGTATCTGCAATAGAACAGCTGATAACACATTTCTCATCACTAACACATAGAATCCAAAAAACAAAAGGATCAAATCAGAGAGCTGAGGGAAAATAACAGACAACCCACAATTCTATACCCAAAGGAAATGTCATTCAAGAGTGAGGCTAAAGTAAAGATATTTTGAAACAAATACTGAAGAAGTTTACAATTCACATACCCTGATGGAAAAGGCCAGGGAAAAGTATACTTCAGAGAGAACAAAGTGATCCCAAAAAGAAGGGGTTGGTGCAATGATGACCAGAGATCCATTTTCAATGGGCAAATTAAATATGCTTTAATAATAATAAATGATTTTGAAGTTCTTAAAAATAAGATGGAACCATAATAATGGGCAACAGTAATTTAGATTTTAAGTCAGGTATGCAAGGTAAAAATTTTAAAGAAAAACCTCACAAGAATATAAATGAAATATTTAACTTCCAAAACCAGTAGAAGGATTAAAAGTTAAGTCTTTTTAAGTTGCAATTCAATAGGAGTCAGAAAAGGAAACAGAGAAAAAAAAAATAAAGCCAAAGAATAATACATGGAAAACACAAAAAAGCAGGCAGGAATCAATTCAAATATACAAGAATTTGCATCAAATACAGATGGGTTAAGTTTCTCTGTTTAAAAGGCAGGAGTACTCAGGTTATATTTAAAATATATATATAATTAAATCCAATTATAAGCTATAAAAAGAGTCACACCTTGAACTTAACAACACCAAAAGTTCAAAAAGATGGAAATGATATACTAAGAAAATAAAATAGGAAAGGCTGATAACAAAGCTTTTGTCAGACAAAATAAATTTTAAGGCAATAACATTAGGGATAAAATAGGACATTAAGTTCCAATAAAAGAAAAAATAAATAAATAAAATGTTAAAAAAAATTTTAATTAATACACATCTAACAACATAGTCTCAATATACACAAAGGAAATTTAGGCTGAATTACCAGGAGATGGTGTTATGGACAGATGGCTGTGTCCCCTCAAAATGTCCAGGTTGAAACCCTCAATGGGATGCTTTTGGAGGTGGCACCTTTGGGAGATAATTAGGTTTAGAAGAGGTCATGAGTAGGGTGTGCTTGATGGGATTAGCACCCTTAGAGGAGACCAGAAAGCTAGCTCTCTTTTTCTCTTTGCCTTGTGTACGTACTGCAAGAAGGCAACCACCGCAAACAGAGTAAGAGCCCTCACCAAACAGTGCATCTGCTAGCACCTCAATCTTAGGACTTCCCAACCTCCAGAACAATGAGACTTGACTATGGGTTGTTTAAGACACCCAGTCTGTGGTATTTTGTAATAGCAGCCTGAATGGAGACAGATTGGGGGAGCTAATTATTTCAGAAAGACTTTCAGTTGATATAGCATTTTTGTGGGATCGCTGTTGGTCAAGAGTTTAATTTTCTTCAGTTGAGGAAGGGTGCTAGGAAACTTATTCTTAAAGCACGACCAAGAATAAAATGTGCTTGTACATTAAAATGATTTGCAATAAAATGATTTGTACACGTGTGTTTGTTTTCATGCAATTACCACCTATCTTCCCCTTGTTGCTTGTTCCCTTGTTACATTACCAACCAAAGACTGCACGAGGCCTTCATTTATATTTGGCTTATATTTATCTACAAAGGAAAACTAGTTGATAAAGTAAAGAAGGCAAAAATTGATGACTGAGGAATTGATTGGGGTGGGGGGAATGCCATGAGGCATCAGGGATGAGACATATCTCAGGTAGCAAGGTTAGTTTTGAACAGGTTGAAGAAGAGCTTATCTATGAGAGGAAGGGGGAGGATGCATATGTACACAGAGAAGTTTGTTTATGGAATGGGGTGGGCAATCCATTGAGGGCATTCCCACTTGTCAAACCGTATTTGCAAGTTATTCAGAGAATAGAAACTCCAAGAGGGCAGATACTTGTCTATCTTGTCACCATTACAACCTCAATACCTAAACAGGGCCAGGTATATATAAAAGCACAGTAATTATTGGTTAATGCGTTAACAGAGCTGTTGGGTATTAGGAAAGGACAGAACAGAGAACTTGGGAAAGTGAGCAAGTTAGCCGCCGGTGGGTGATAGGGTTTTGCAGATGAGACAAGAACTGAATAGACCTCTCAAATCAAACTTCGGTAGCAGGGATGGGGGCAGGGAGCACAGGGATGGAGCATCTGAGTACAACAGGAATCAAAATCTTAAAGCCAGAAGGGCTGAGGGAGCACTTAACCCAAAGCCAACCACGTTAACCAGCAGCTAGTGCAGTTGTCCCATAAAGCCAGTGAAACATGAAGCAGGTAGAGCTCAGTCGAGCCCAAAGAAGTCTGCAGAGGGTGTGTTAAGTCAGTCAATGGAGTCTGGGATTTCAGGCTGAGATAGTATCTTCCTCCCATGTACCAATCTGAATTAATATTCAACAACCTTTCTTCTTTAATATTCTGTATTGAATCATTAAGACTTGTCCTTACACTTCTCCATTTCCAAGATTACAGAGGATTTGTCAACAACCATAGGTGTTTTTACGTTGATGGCTTCCTTTGAAGGGAATCACCTAAAACCTTTTCTGAAATGAAGAAATACCTCATTCTCTGCAGTACTGCCACTAACGAATCATTTCTGAGGCAGACTAACTCGTGGGATGATTTTCCCAGATGTCTACTTCTCCCTCTCTTTAATGAGCAATTTCGAAGAGTGAGATTCTTGTAACGTATCAGAAAGAAGTATGTCATTTTGGACAGGTTTAGAATCTAGGAACATCTTCATTTTCATTTTTTCTCAGACCCTGTGATACCCAGTTTCGTGTTGCTACCCAATGGTCACATTTCAATTGCTTTTCGTGAATGCTCAACTTTTTACAAAATTAGGTATTTCCCTGATAGAACACCCTGCATCAGAATAAGGCATTATAGAACCTGACAAATCTAAGAGAAATGACTATTTTTGACCTACAAACAAGGTATAATTGGCTTCTTGTTAAGAAGTAAACAGGATTAGGCCATCTTTTTTAGAAACAGATGTTAGTTTTCAAAAAAATCACATTAGTTTCTGATTAACAACTCAACACTTTTTAGAGGCAGTATCAGTTTTAGCAACAGGATAGATTTGGACAACTGGCATTGTCTTTGTCAAAATACACAGTTACAATAAATAGAAGAGACCCAAAATAGCCCAAGGAATAAAAAATAATCCATTTCTCTTATGTATCTAAAGTGTCCTCAAATTATATAATCTTGATGGATTTATCCTCAAAATGGCTCTCTCCATATGGTAGGAAAGATGCCCCCAGTAGATCCAGGTTTACACTGTGTTTTGGCTTCCAATCCCAGTAAAAAGAAGGAGACAACCCTCCCCCACCCCCAACATCCACAGCAATCATTGAAAATATTATGGCCCCCTTGAGTCACATGTTCTTTCAGACAATTCACTAGACCCAGGGATTCTGAGTCATCTGATGGGCCAATCCAAGCCTGTCAGGGTAGCAGGGTGGGTATTCTTACCCACACCCCCTAAAGGAGAAAGGTAAAGCTACATGACAGCCCATTTCCAAAGGCTAAAGGTGCTGAACAGACCAAAAAAAAAAAGTAATAAATCTACATCTCAGTCTTTCCAGAGACTTCTCAGGGCAAGGGATTTATTATCAGACAGATGGGCACCATTCCCTAGCTGGAACAAGTTACCTAACTCCTATGAGGCTCATTTTTTCTCATTCATATCAAACTTGTAGAGCTGTTGCAAGGTTGAAGATCATCTATGTAAAGCTCCCTTGGTCCTTCTGTCTGCGTTCCTGTCTGATTACCATGTCCCCAAGGGGATCCCCTCAAACTCTAGTCCTCAGCCTACAGTGAGGAAGACAGCGTTCACCTGCACCCACCCTCTTCCCTACAACCCCAACTCCTGGAGCTGACCCCTGGCTGCCTGGAAATTTTACCACTTTTTTGGGTCCCCATTCAACTGGGTAGACTTCCCCACCCCACTCTTTTTTTTTTTTTAAAGATTTTATTTATTTATTTATTTATTTGGCAGAGAGAAATCACAAGTAGATGGAGAGGCAGGCAGAGAGAGACAGAGGGAAGCAGGCTCCCCGCTGAGCAGAGAGCCCGATGCGGGACTCGATCCCAGGACCCTGAGATCATGACCTGAGCCGAAGGCAGCGGCTTAAGCCACTGACCCACCCAGGCGCCCCTCCCCACCCCACTCTTGGTGTCTTAGTCTGCGCCACTGCTCTAACAAAATGCCACAGACTGGGTGCCTTACAGACAACAGAAGTTCATTTTTTCACAATAGCTGGAAGCTACAACTAATTACGCTCTTTGAAGCTGGGCAGTAAGACCTTGCTTACAGGGGCATCTTTTGGGTGACTTGTCACGTCTGCCACATCCTCCAAGATTCGGTTTAAGAGGAAATTTCTCAAGCATTGAAGTCAGCTCTCAAAAGAGGCAGCCTGATTCCCATAGATGGGAAAGACTGGGGGCAGGAGATCATTCTCAGCCACATCACAAAGACGCTGTCTACTCAGTCACTAGAGCCAGCCTTACCCAAACCACCCCAGTCTCCCCAAAGACCTCTCAAACCAGGGGTCCTTCCATCCTTTCTGAGCCCCCTCTAGGGATTGGTGTTCTCCCAGGTGTTTATCTAACATTTATCTGACATTCCATAAACTGGAAGAGTAGGGCCAGGCCAGTGGCCTCAGAGAAACCAATACCTAAAAGTACGTACAGTGTCGTACAATTAACTAATACTTACTATATGGTGCAAGTATACCTATTTTACGGATTAAGAAACTGAGGCCCAGTAAGGATAGTTAACCAAAGACGCTCAGTGAGTAAATAGGGCTCTGAGTAATCCAAGCCTCTTGCCCTCCAAAGTGTGCATTCTTTCTATTGGCCGTTAGGGGACTATGTAAAACATAGTCTGGCTGGTCAGAGTGCTTGGCTCTCTGAAAGGACTCATCCCAAAAGAAGTGAGGCTTTGGAAAAAGGAGATTCTAACTCTCTCACAAATTCTAGATGAGAGTTCTGCATGAAAACTATTCAAAGTGAGCTCTGTTTTATAAAAATAGCTAACACAGGCTGGTTAACTCTTGATAACTAATCCGTTTCCAACTTTGAAGACTCATTCTTGGTCTTGTCTCCCTCTCCCAGGTGGCTTTAGTTTCAATTGACCTTGGCTATAACACTGAACGGTGTTTGTCTGTGAAGGCCCTATTAACCTGAAGCCTCTGATCCTTGAATTGTTATTCACACCATATCCACCCTGCCTTTGTGTGACAACTTAATGTACATATGGAGACAGCAAGGTCCAAACCTTACTCATTAAAACGAGTAAGCTAGAATTACTACAGGGACCAGTATCAGAAACACCACAAGCACAAAAATAGTCCGTATTTCCCTTGTTTATACTTAAGGGAGTCTGACACCCTTATTCATAAGAAATAGCTCTTGAAGACACGCTGGTCCCAACCCATGCCTCAGGAAGGGCAGACAGGGGAGCAAAGCATTGGACTAATAAGGAGACAGAGACCTCTGCGTTCAGTATTTGAAGAAGACAAAGAGAATAGGAAACGTTTTTGTTTAACCGCATTATTTATTGCTTTATTATTATACTTGTTTAATATCAGTAATGTCACTGTGGTCATGTACCTTCGATGCTGAAACCCACAGTTTGAGAGGCTTATCTCCTTGTTATAAAACAAACATGTGTGAGCATCTCAGGAACCGGGAGATGTGATCTGAAACTTAACACCAAACTGCTTGATGCATAGATTATTGGGAAAAGGAAAAGGCAGGCGGTTTACATGAATGTGGTTGGTTTTGGTTTTTTTTCTTTTTCTGCCCTAGAACCACATCGATCCCCATCTTAAAAGGCAAATTAAAGAGTGAACAGAAATACTCTAAGCCAAGTTAACTAAAATTAAGTTACTCATCAAAGTAGGTTGCAGTGAACTGAGGCTTGGGGGCCAAGAGAAACCGGGGTCAGGGATACTTGTGGTATCCGGTTGTATTTTGTTTTGTTTTGTTTTAATACAGGACGCTCCTTTTGGAAAGGCGGGTTTGGAAGGTAATGGCCCTCTAGGCAGAGCACACCATGGCTTCAGCTCCGGGGCTCTGAGCAGCCAGCGTGCGGCACAGCGGATCGCTGTCGTAATCAGCACGTCGGGGTTGCCTGTCACTGTCACTCTGGCTCAGTTAAGACGGAGCTGGGGCTGGTGCCAGCAAGATCTCTTCCATCCATAATGCCCACCCTCTGCATGAGAGTCAGCTCGCTCCTGGAAGAGCATCCCTCATTTAAAACTTCTCATACAGAAAATCAGAAAACCTCGCAAACTAAAGGTAGAGTTTACTGAACAACTGAGGCAAACAGCCTTTTAATCACCATTCAGGTCAGCTAACAGGACTGTGCTAAAAACCCCAGGAACCCCTTGACATGCCCCAGCCATGAACCTTCTATTCCCCCCAAAGCCATTACCAGTCTGATTTTTAAAGAGGGCTTTTTGGGTTCCCTTGGAGTTTTTCACCCAAGTGATTAAAAACTATGGTTTAATCTTGCCTAGTAAAAAGACAAGGTGTATTTTAAGTCTCTTCAAACCTGCAAATACCCCCTCAATCCTTTTCTTTTCCTTAAAACTTATCCGTCAAAGAGCTCACGACATTTTGCCAGTAGAATTTGCCTCACCTGGATTTGGCTGACAGCTCCCTGCTGGCACAGTCCGATATGTTCTCCTGCCCTTGGGATTGCCCACAAAAGAGAAGTCGTGTTCTCTCTAGTGCCTGAGTGAAACAAGTCTGGAAATCAAAATTTCTTTCCTTCTCTCTCCAAGCCCCTGAGGAAGGGCCCTCCCTCCAAGATACAGTCAGCCTCCCTGGGCACCTCACCCCTTTCATGCTTTTATAAATTCGTTCTCTTCCCAGCTCATCCCACTGCCTGAAGTGCCCTGTCTGCTTCCTCCACCTAGAAACCTACACCATAGTCCTCAGGGTCCAATTCAAAAGTCACATGTCTCTCACAACTCTGTGAAGTCTTCCCAAAGCCCTTGGCAAAATACATCCCCAGGTCCCAGACGTATTCCCTCTCCTTCTATCACAGCACTTGCTAACACCACGTGGTCACTGCCTGAACCCAGGGCTCTCTCCACACCCACTGTCCCCACCCCATCCCTGCTCCTTGAAAGCAGCAACCTTAACCTTGAGGAAGTAGATATTAGGTGCGGCCAACAGCCCTGGATCTACTGAACACTCCCCCACACCCTGTGGTCCACAGACAGGCACTCTCTCCCAAGGTCCCTCCTTTCTTTTCTGGTACCTGCAAGGCGTTCTGCTCTTCGGCAACTCATTTGTTCCCAAACACACGGCACACTTCCCTGCCCTCAACTGCCTCTTCTCTTGAGAAGGATCAGTACTCTTGTCCCATCTGAAGTCGGCTTCGAACTTGGCATTCAGAGAGAAGGATCACGGAACACCACCCCTCCCCTGCTTGCCTCGTAGCTCAGCACAACAGCGCCGCAGGGGGATGCCGCCATGCTTTGGTCACACCGACAACGGACACAAGTAACACTGGAGACACAAGCCCCAGTCACTGCCATCCTCGGGCAAGCCGGGCAAGCCATGAGGGACGTATTCCCGCACCATTCTATTAAACTCTTTCTCACCTTCCAAACAAATCTGGCTTCAAAAATCACTGCCTACGAACTTTCTCTGATTAACTTGACCCAATTCTCTTAATCTCTTTACTCAATGAGCCTTCATTAATTATGTACCTAGAGATTTTACTCTATTCATGTGCTCTCACTGTATTATTCTATGAATATGCTTTCATTTCTTTTTGTTTGCTGAAAGGAAGACCTCAGTGCACAGTATTCTTGAAACCCCTGCAACCATGTGAGCTCACACTTCTGCCCAGAGGACAGACCCAACAAGTGCCACTGACTGACAGACCTACATGACTATACAGGTAACTGGACACTTGTAATTCGCAAGTATGAAAACTGAAAGAGCTGAGAGGGAAAAAATAAAATTTCTAGCCTTTCTGACGAACAGTTTATTCAAAACGTCTTTTTCTTTTCCTCAACGGTACTCTTTATTTTTCTCACCAACCCAGTGAAATGTGCTAACCTGCCAATCTCCAGAGCTCTTTTTAAAAAAATTTTTTTTTAAATTTTTTTAAAGATTTTATTTATTTATTTGAGAGAGAGGCAGTGAGAGAGAGCATGAGCAAGGAGGAGGTCAGAGGGAGAAGCAGACTCCCCATGGAGCTGGGAGCCCGATGCGGGACTTGATCCTGGAACTCTGGGATCATGACCTGAGCTGAAGGCAGTCGTCCAACCAACTGAGCCACCCAGGCATCCCTCCAGAGCTCTTTAAATAAAGAATTGTTGATCAAGTTTTGACTGTTCAAAGAGTCCAGAGTCCTAAATATAATCAAGTGTATTACTCTGAGTACTGCTATAGCTACTTGGCGATCACTGTCAGTAAATGCTCCTGAGTGAACCTGTAGAGTTTTCACGAATTTTTCCCACAATCCCCTATGATACAGTAACTGTTCCTCTAAAGCAATGAGTCCTCCTAATAATGCTGTAAGTCAAATGTGAACTACTTGATCAATTACATTTTACTTTCCAAAAGGAGTATCTTTCAGGTCCTGGACTTACACATCTATGATAGTTTAGAGTAAATGTTGATATTTAAGACATTTGGCCAAATTTAGACTGAAGAAACTTGTTTTATCTTCTGAGAAGTAGGTTTTCAGAAGACTCAAGTCACCTATTCATTTACCTAAAGGTTTATTAAAAACAAACAAATAAAAAAAGTAAGCAGGACGTGTGTGTGTTTGTGTGTGTGTGTATAAAATATGTTCAAATTGGATTACCTAGAGTAGAATCCTTTAAAGTAAGCTGAGGGAAGGACATCACATGTTCTAGAGAACAGGAAGTTCCTTGGGATCTTTGCTCATACATTTTTTCAGTCAATAAGTTGGAAATATCTAGATGCTTTACAGAAAAGATGTAAGGTAAGATTAACAGTATGTGAACACATTTGCCATTGTGTACACATTTTGGTATTTAAATCATTCATTAGTAAATACATAATTAGATTTGACCTACTACTTTTAAAAAGAATTATAGCCTTGATTACACTTACCAAGGTAAACACATCGTATTTATTCAAAGTAAATTTAAGTATTTAAATTGAAAGGTATTTCTTAAAATAAATGAGTGGTTAACTTTGATCAAATGAATGAAAGAATTGATCACACTATTTCTAGTATGATCTCTCAGTAGCCTGGGTCCCTAGCAACTAGAAGGCTGCAGCCCTTGGGCTCTCCTATTCATCCCTGACAAGTTTTCTAAACACCCTTCCTTCCTTCTGTCCTCTCTCTTCTTCCAAAGATAGTGACTAGTTTGGTCATTCTGATTTCCAGTGGC
Source organism: Mustela putorius furo (assembly GCF_011764305.1). NCBI lineage: Eukaryota > Metazoa > Chordata > Mammalia > Carnivora > Mustelidae > Mustela > Mustela putorius. The sequence goes on from NW_025421294.1 coordinate 4,327,570, forward strand.
AACCATAGCTTCCCCTTCCTCCCCCAAGATAGCTTATTCCCCAAGCTAATCTCTTTCCTCCCTCTTTCCACTCTCCCTAAAATAATCAGTCTGACCCTTGTAGTTCTAGGTTCTCCTATGGAGGAAATAACAAGTTCAGAAAATCCTAAAAATTTATATGTGTAACTTACGAAAACCAGAAACATTTACAATTTCTTTCTAGGCCTGATTGTCCACTATGGTAGCCACTAGATATACAAGGCTACTTAAATGTAAATTTAAATAAATGAAATGAAATGAAATTTAAATTCCATTTCCTGGATTTTCCAAGCCCTATCTTTTTTTTTTTTTTTTTTTTTTTTTTTAATTTACCAGAGAGAGGTGGGGAGAGAGCGAGCACAGGCAGACAGAATGGCAGGCAGAGTGAGAAGCAGGCTCCCTGCCGAGCAAGGAGCCCGATGTGGGACTCGATCTGAGGACGCTGGGATCATGACCTGAGCCGAAGGCAGCTGCTCAAACAACTGAGCCACCCAGGCATCCCTTCCAAGCCCTATCTTAAGGGCTTGATTGCAACAGCTAAGGTATTAGATGACATACAAAATTCCCATCATCACAGAAAGTTCTGTTGGGCAGAGTACTATTACGAGTCCCTTCTCCGAAGCTCTAAAGACCTTCTCTCTTGCTGAGGATGTCATCCACCTTCAGGCTTCACCAGACCTCCTCCCAATGGTGTGCTCAGGCTGGACAGACATCCTGTTTCTGAATTAAGTGGATCAGATATGTCTCATCATGAGGCCCATCGTAAGTGCCTCATATGAATGAATGTTAGGAGAACTCTTGTGCCTACCAACTTAAGGAAACGCGCAAGCCTAAAGGATTTTCGTCTTCTTCAAGAAGGTAAGCACAGACCAGGGAAGGGGCAGTGAAGCAACAGAGGGAGCATATTAAAGATTCAAAGACACAGTACTCTATCTCTTAGGAGAGGAAATTTAGAATTCCAGTAAGACCTCACCATGTGCAATACTTAATGGTGTGTAAACGAATAGGTAAAGAATGGAAGCCACAATGACAAGAGCCCTGCGGTGAAAATGCAAAAATCCTGTTTCAAGTGTAAATTGCCAACCATTTAAAAGATCACGGCTCTCAAAAGGGAACCAGGCACACCTGTAAAGCACAGCCTGGAAAGGCTGGAAGTATCCTACTAAGGCAGATGACTTTCCCATCTCACCCTCAGGGGAGGCGGTCCTTGCACGGCTGTCTTCATCACGTGGCCACCTCCAGTCCAGCACAGAGCCGGATACACCACCGGCGCCAGGACAGTGGTGCTGAGTGCTTCACAAATACACGTGTTTCTGTCTTGGCTCCTTCCTTCTACTGTCCTCCTCCCAATGATTGTGGATGCAAACATTGAGGACTGCTGAGCCAAGTCCTGGGTCTTGTTCCCTTTCATTAACTTCATTGTTTTTCTTATTTGCTCAATTTCCCACAAAACCTTCCCTGACTCTTCCTGTAGTTCTAACAGCTCTCTGGAACCACTCAATGTTCTTCTTCATTGGGTCACCCCTACCTGACATCTGTTGGTTCCATTTCTTCCTGGGCAGCCTCTCCCCTGACATCCCCTGTTTTTGTCCAGTCAGAGATGGTTCACATCCAGGCTGCTGTGAGTGGTTTCCTGGGACCCATTTCCTGGACTCTCACCCCGTCCTATCTTGATTTACTTCCTTATTTTACTACAGCACATTTGCTAAATGTCTGAAAATATCTCTACTCTATACTTAAATTTTATTGGTGATTTAGTAGTGTTAATTTTAGGCCGATTGTCACTTTCGCTTGGATTTGAAGGTCTTGTTACAGCACCTTCAAGATTTCTCTACTGCTGATGAGAAGCCTGGTGTCATTTTAACACCCGATCTTTTGTACGTGACCTGCTTTTTTCCTTCTTCTTCTTCTTTTTTTTTTTTTTTTAAGATTTTTTATTTATTTATTTGAGAGCGAGACAGTGAGAGAGAGCATGAGCGAGGAGAAGGTCAGAGAGAGAAGCAGACTCCCGGTGGAGCTGGGAGCCTGATGTGGGACTCGATCCCGCGACTTCAGGATCATGACCTGAGCCGAAGGCAGTCGTCCAACCAACTGAGCCACCCAGGCGTCCCTGCTTTTTTTCCTTCTTTAATATAAACTGATGTGGATCTTTTTGAAATTATTATTATTCTTTGGGCAGTGAACTTGATGGACAGTCTATATCTATAGTTCTTCAGGCCTGGGAACTGTTACATATTTTTTATATGAAATTGGTTGAAAATGTAAATATATTTTATATGAAATTGGCTTGACTTTCCCACAAGTAAGAGGGAATTATTTCCTGCCTTCGGACTCCAACTGAAATATTCGCTCTTCCCCAGTCCTGCGCTTACCAGCCTTTGGCTAGGAACTCCACCATTGGTTTTCCCGGTTCTCAGGTCTTCAGACTTTCCCTGGAACTACACCATTGGTTCTTTTGGGATTCCAGCTAGCTAACTCACCCTACAGATCTTGAGACTCTCCCACATTTATGAGGGTGTGAACTACTTCCTTAAAAGTCATCTCTTCAGGGGTGCTTGGGTGGCTCAATGGGTTGAGGCCTCTGCCTTCGGCTGGGGTCGTGATCCCAGGGTCCTGAGATAGAGTCCCCGCATTGGGCTCTCTGCTCCATGGGGAGCCTGCTTCCTCTTCTCTCTCTGCCTGCCTCTCTGCCTACTTGTGATCTCTGTCAAATAAATAAATAAAATCTTAAAAAAAAAATCATCTCTTCATACACACACATTCTATTGGTTCTGTTTCTCTGGAGACCTCTGATCAATACAATTGCTCCTGTGTGAGGGAGAGACCCTAAAATGCTGCTTTGGAAAACCCTGGCTCTGGGTAGGGATTGTTGACCGGAGAGTTTCACTGTCCATATTTGTAGTTCTTTCTTTCTTTTTTTTTTTTTTTTTAAGATTTTATTTATTTATATGACAGAGAGAGAGAGATCACAATGATGTAGGCAGAGAGGCAGGCAGGGGGTGGGGCGTGAAGCAGGCTCCCCACTGAGCAAAGAGCCTGACTCAGGGCTTGATCCCAGCACCCTAAAACTAGACCTGAGCCGAGGGCAGAGGCTTAATCCTCTGAGCCACCCAGGCACCTGTAGTTCTTTCTTCTGAATCTTCAATCTCCCCAAGGAAGCACCTTCTAATCTTCTGCCTCAGGAAGTATAAATGTGGTGGATGCGTGAAGGAAGAGCCAGAGGGTCTGAGAATTCAATGTTTTCAGTAGTGGCTGTTCAGGGTACAGAAAGCCCTGAGAGTCCAGCTGTTCATTCTCAGCTGGCACTGCGAACAGCTGGGCACTGCAAGACACTTGGGCTCTGATGCGCTAAGGCATCCATTGCAGTTAGTGAAGGAACTGCTCTCTTATGCATTAAAAATAGCACTGTGTACCATCCTTGGAAGAACTGAAAGAATATCCCCTCATACTATTCTCTATAGGACTTAATATTCTTGCAAAACCCCATAAGAGAAAGGCCAGTAACAAATGCATATCAAGACTCTCAGACTCTCTCCTGGTTTTCAACCCCACAGCTCACCCCCCTTACTACAAGTCCTACAGCTAGTGGGGTTCTGCGCAGGACGTGCTAGCCCCTCTGTAGACACTTAAATTGAAGCCTCCTGAATCTTCTTAATTTTTTTAAGATTCTTACTTATTTGAGACAGAGAGAGCATGAGCGGGGGGAGGAACAGAGGCAGAAGGAGAAGCAGACTCCTCACTGACCAGACCCCACAGAGGCTGAATCCCAGGACCCCGGGATCATGACCTGAGTTGAAGGCAGGCTCTTAAACGACTGAGCCACCCAAGCACCCCCTCCTGACTCTTTTTCAGCAGATACCTCCACCCACCTGCTTTGAATCTTGTAGCAATTCATTGCTACTGCACATTCTTTGTTGTCTCCGTGCTTCCAATCTGGCTTTCTGGCTTTAAAGTATTTTATTCTCTTACAGTCGTTTTGGTGGAATTTATAGGACAAGAAATGACTCAATGTATAGATTTACCATGATAACCCAGAAGCCCAGGTATTCTGAGTACATGATTAATACTCTAACTAGGATTATATCATTTATCATTCAAATGAGGATATCACTGAGGGAAAAAGACTTTAAAAATAATTACTACTGTATGATTATACACACTTTTTATTAACAAATTGGTATCATATTAGTGGATCTATAAAAAAAAGTTCTAATCTGGGGTGCCTGAGTGGCTTAGTCTGTTAATGGTCATGCCTCAGGTCATGTTCCCAGGGTAGGATCAGGCCCCATGTGGGGCTTCCTGCTCAGCAGGGAGTCTGCTTCTCCCTCTCCCTCTGTTCCTACCCCAGCTTATGCTCTCTCTCTCAGTAAATAAAATCTTCTTTAAAAATTCTAATCTTCCAGATTTAAAAAACTTTCTTGAAAATTTCAATTAGTATATCCAAAATAAAATTACATATCCATGTACATTAAAGTAAAAATTACAACAATTCCTTATGTTGATTATCTGAGTATTTAAAAACTGAATAAAGATTGCTGGAACATTTTCATTTAATCAGTTTTTTAGTCATATCTGTTTCTTTTCTTTCTTTTAAGATTTTATTTATGTGTTTGACAGAGATAGATCACAAGTAGGCAGAGAGAGAGGAAGGGAACAAGGCTCCCTGCTGAGCAGAGAGCCCAATGTGGAGCTCCATCCTAGGACTCTGGGATCATGACCTGAGCTGAAGGCATTGGCTTTAACCCACTGAGCCACCCAGATGCCCCTAATCATATCTGTTTCTAATATGTCACAGTTACTTTTCTGAATATACTTTTTTATTGTGGAACTTTCAGGTGTACAATATAATTCAACAACATCTGTGTACATTACAAAGTGATTATCCCCAAAACTCTTAGTTACTATCCACCACCCTATAGCCTTTCACCTCATTTGCATATTCCTTCCCCTGCCTCTCACCCCCCCCCCCACAACTTCCTTCCCTTTTGGTAACCAGTGATCTGATCTGATCTATGAGTTTGTTCTGTTTTGCTTGTTCATTAGGGTTTTTTTGTTTGTTTGGGGAGGTTCTTTCTGTTTGGGGGGCATTGTTTATTTTGTTAGATTCTACATGTGTAAAATCATATGGTGTTTATCTTTCTCCTTCTGACTTAATTCACTTAGGATAATATTCTTTTTTTTTTAGATTTTATTTATTTATTTGACAGATAGAGGTCACAAGTAGGCAGAGAGGCAGGCAGAGAGAGAGAAGGGGAAGCAGGCTCCCTGCTGAGCAGAGAGCCCGACGCGGGGCTCGATCTCAGGACCCTGGGATCATGACCAGAGCCAAAGGCAGAGGCTTTAACCCACTGAGCCACCCAGGCACCCCACTTAGGATAATATTCTTAAGGTCCATCCATGTTTTCCCAAATGGCGAGATTTAATTCTTTTTTATGCCTGAGTTATATATATATATGTATATATACATATATATACATATACATATTTATGCCTATTTATATAATATGTATTATATATATTACATAAATATAATTACTTCTTTATCCACTTATCCATCAATGGACAATTAGGTTGTTTCCACTTTTGGGCAATTATAAATAATACCTCCATGAGCATAGGGGAGCATATATCTTTTCGAAGTTGTGTTTTCATTTTCTTTGGATACTCAGTCATGGAATAAATGGATCATATGGTAATTCCATTCTCAGTGTTTTGAAGACTCTGTTTTCCATAGTGGTTATAGCAATTTATAATGCTGCCAGCTTTGTACAAGGGCTCCTTTTTCTTCATATCCTCTCCAGCTCAATAATGCTTATCTTTTTGATACTAGCCACTCTGACTGATGTTAGATATCTCACTGTGGTTTTGAGTTGCATCTCCTTAATAATTCATAAGGTTAAACATCTTTTCGCGTGCCTGTTGGCCATCTATATATCTTCTTTGGGAAAATGTCTCTTTAGATCCTCTCCCCATTTTTAAATTGGGTTGTTTGCTTTTTTTGTTGTTGAGTTTTAGTTCTTTGTACATTCTATAGATCAACCCCTTATTGGATGTATGATTTGCAAATATCTTCTCCTATTGAATAGATAGCCTTTTCATTTTGATAGTTTCCTTCATTGTATAAAAGCTTTTAAGTATAATTATTTAGTACAGTTATTCTTAAAATCTTCCTAATATTTACTGTAATATTTTCAATATTATATTTATAGTTACTAAATTTGCAATTGTTGACCCCATCAATTGACTTTTCTCTCTAGGCCATAATATTTTAGATGACAAAATCCACTCTGTACAGGGTTGAGGTAAATGGGGAGCTCATTGCAAATTCTACTAAATGGAAGATATTCTCAGTTCTACTTTTTTTTCTTTAAAGTAGGCTCTACATCTAACATTGCATTTGAACTTGTGGCCTTAAGATCAAGGGCGTCATGCGCTACTGAGTAAGTCAGCCAAGTGCCCTCTCAATTCTACTTTTAAAATAAATATAAATATTTGAGCCCCGTATTTTCACATGTACTTCCCTTTTTGTCTCAATTCAGAGTAATTCTCCTTTTATAGGATAAAACTTCGCAAATATATTGTCTGTTGGTTATTACAGTGATTTTTATGAGAAGAAAAATGCTTTTTTATGAACGAAATGCAACCAATATTTAAAGGACTCATTTACAAAGTTACATAATACCATCATGGGTCACTCACGTGGACTTGCAGTTTTCCAAAGGCTCAAGATTTTAAAAATGGACAATAAAGAGAGCAACATAGAGCCAGACTGAAAGATCTTTCTAAATTCAGCACCAGCTTTGTTAAAAAAAAATTATAGCTCAGTTACTTTATGCATATATAAAAATATTTGTAAATCTTAACAACTACAACTTCTATTTTTATTGGTAGAGTACTGCAGCTTGTTTGAATACACAATTATGAATTATGCATGTATACAACCAATTCCAAATACATTTCTGCTCCATAGTTTCCTAATTTAGAAAGAACATTGTTATTGCTATGACTCTGTGCCTTAACAAAATTTGTATTTGTATTATGACTACAAAAACAAATCATGTTCTCTTCAGCGTTAAGTCTTTGAACTGTATTTAGAAATGAAATTCACTATGATGTCAGATATTTCAAATTCAACACAATGAACTTACAAAAAGCTTTACTTAGATGCCATTAATTTTATGAAAAAAAACGAAGCCTTATTGATATTAATGGATTTTGTCTGAAGCATCTGATGTCATGGGCATAAAACAGACATAAGTTTTCCGTTCACAAATTCTTTCTTTGCTAATGGACACAACACATTGCCAGTCATTGCTTCATTTGTTTTGTACGTGCACAAGGAATTTGCAATTAAAAATGAGAGAAATCAATTTAGAACAACAGTCATTTTATCCAAGGAAAAGTCATACTTCACAAAGTGATGTATAAACATACTTTCTGCAGCTATACATGTTTAATGGTCTTTAAACATTGTATTCTTAGAATAAATACCAACTTTTCAAGTAGATTCTGACAGATCTTCAGCAAATTTGTGTCTCTTTTTCAGTGGACAAAGATGTCACCACTGACTCCATGGTGAATGGTTAACAATTTTTTTGCTCACATCACATGGTTGATTTTTTTTTTTTTTGAGAAACTAAAATTCAGTTTTTAATTCTTCATTAGACATGTACACTTAAAAAGCTCATTGCTTAGACAAAATAGGGGCATAAGGAACTCCAAAAGCCCACTCTTCTATACAAGCAATAGAAAAGTTGACAACAACATGACCAAATTTTTTGAATCACTGGAAACTAACTGTTGGGTCCTAAATCAAAGGAATGAGACTAATACAAAGTGAAGGTCAAGCAAGGCTTTATTTCGAGCCAGCACTGAGAATCAAACCGACCATTTGGGGCCGCCTTTTACAGAGAGGGTGATCCCTCCCTGCCTTACAGACTAACTTTTATAGAGCAAAGGCCATGTGGTTGAGCCTGGCGCCAATGAGATTGAAAGCTGCACAGTCATGCCAGGTCACACACAGGTGACCAATTGAATTACAATTCACCCCATAGTAGCTATTTGAACTATCCTATCACCTTGGTCAGAACTGGCGCCCAAAAGGAGGGGCCCACACTCCTCGGTAGCTAGGGAGACAGTTGCGGGTCCCACTGATTGGATGTCTCTACCCGGCCCGACTCATCTCTGCATCCAGGCTCTGTTATCCCCACCTGAACTGACCCACCCTTGTATTTGGGCTCTGTTATCTGGGACTGGTTGACCGTATTTTACTGGTTTCCTGGACTTGCTTTTAAGTAGGTTCCCATGGGGGGAGTGGGGGCAGGGTCAGTTTAAGTTTTACTGCATAAACAACAAAATCACTGTTTAACCGAATAGAATCACTCTGACTAAATGGGCCCTTATACTAACCCACGGCTTTCAGTAACCCAGAAGTGCTTATTCAAGAAAAATGGCTGAATCTCAGTAAGAACAGTGAGGCCTGTGGCATCTTAACTTACTTTGTTCCTGTTTCCTAATCCCTAGCTCAACAGTAGCCTTGAAAATAACATTCTACCTTCCTGGTAACAGTGGAGCAGAGAGCAGATAGGCATCAGTTGCAAACTGTCCTCAGGTGACCTAACTGGTGGTTCTCTGAAGGGGTTTCTCAAAAGGTGACTGACCTGACTGGTACTCTCTTGTGCTAAAAAGCAAAGGGTCAGGACTCTGCGGAAAATATTTATAGGCCAGTGTTGTAGTCCCTGCTGCCTAATTCAATAAGTAACCATTGGAGCAAACAACAGATGAACCAAAAAAACTTGGGAGGAAAGTCTTGGAGTGAGATGTCTTAAAAAAAAAAAAAAAGTAAGTAAGGGCTTAGGAAAGCGCTGACATATCCCAGAAAATTTAGGAAGTCATACACATCCCCAGGTCATGCTTGGGTTCAGCTGTGTTCCAGTTCAGGAAAGATGGGAGAAGGCCCTCCTCTGAATGACTTTGAGGTCTGCAGAAACCCCTCTGCAAAAGATTAGGAGATTCTTTGGTTCAAGACATTGAAGGAAATCCCTGTCCCATCATTACCTAAACACTAAGCCAAGGATATTCAAGGACCCTGGCCAAAAAAAAAAAAAAAAAAAAAAAAAAACTGAAAGAAAGAAAAAAATCTGGGTTACTAGCTCACACCATAAATAAATATTAATTCAAAATAGATAAAAGGTTTAAATCAAAAAGCTAAAGCTATAAAATCTTAGAAGAAAACATATATGTAATTCTTCCTGACCTGAATTGGGCAATGGTTTCTTAAATATGACATCAAAATAAAAACAACACAAGAAAAAAAACAAATTGGACTTTACCAAAATGCAAAGCATTTTTGCCAAAGAGGCTACCAAGAGACTGAAAAGACAACCTCTAGGATGGAAGAAAAAAATTGTAAATATCTGTTACAGGTCTAATACCAGGACATATTTTGAACCTTTATACCTCAATAATAGAAAGACAAATCACCCAATTAAAAAATCAGCAAGAGATTTTATTACATAGTGTTCCAAAAGAGATACAAATGGTTAATATGCAAATGGAAGATGCTCAACACTATTTATTAGTCATTAGGTAAATTCAAATCAAACCACAAATGAGATACATGCTCACACCCACAAGGATGGCTACAATCAAAGAGCAGACAGTAACAAGTGCTAATGAGGATATGGAAAACCTGGGTCTCTCTTACATCCCTGGCAAGAATGTAAAATGGTGTAGCTGCTTTGGAAAATAGTTTGGCAGCTCCTTAAAATGTAACCTTATGATTCAGCAAATCTACTCCTACATATACACCCACAAGAATGGAAAACACAGGTGTATATATAATTGTTTGTATAGGCAGAACTTTATTCACTCTGCAGATAATTGCATTTGTTACAAAATGAAGATGTGTGGCAACCCTGCTTTGAGCAAGTCCATTGGCACCATTTTCCTAACAGCCTTTGCTCACTTTGAGTGTCTGGGTCACATTCTGGTAACTTTCAGAATATTTCAAACATTTTTATTGTTCTCATGTTTCTTTCAGTGGTCTATAATCAGTGATCTCTAGTGTTACTGTTGTAATTTGGGGGGAGGTGCCATGTATTGTACCCATAGGAGATAGCAAACTTAATTGATAAATGTTGTGTGTGGTACTGACTGCCCTAACAATCTACTATTCCCCTCTCTCCTCTTTCTCAGGCCTCCTTATCCCCTGAGACACAATATTGCAATTAGTCCCATTAATAACCCTACAATGGCCTCTAAGTGTTCAAGTGAAAAGAAGGGTTACATGTCTCTCACTTTCAATGAAAAACTAGAAATGATTAAGCTCGGTGAGGAAAGCATGTCAAACATCATGATAGGTCTAAACGAAGGCTTCTTAAAGGAAATTATAAGTACTATTCCAGTTTACATACAAATGATAAGAAAGCAAAACAGCCTTACTGTTGGAGAAAATTTTAGTGGTCTGGGTAGAAGTCAAATCAGTCGCACCATGTTCTTAAACAAAAGCCTAATCCAGAGCAAGGTCCTCCCTTCAATTCTGTTAAGGCTGAGAGGGGTAAACGAGCTGCAGAAGACAAATTTGAAGATGGCAGAGTTTGATTCATGTGGTTTAAGGAAAGACATTATCTCCATAACACGAAAGTATAAGGTGAAGCAGCAACTGCAGATACAGAAGCTGCGTGAAGTTCCCCAGAAGACTGAGCTAAGGTAATTAAGGAATGTAGCTACACTAAACAGCAGATTTTCAATGCAGATGAAACAGCTTTCTATTGGATGGAGAAGCTATCTAGGACTATCATAGCTATAGAGGAGAAGTCAATGCCTGGCCTCAAAGATTCAAAGCACTGGCTGACACTCTTGTTAGGGCTTTGTATAGCTGGTGACTTGAAGCTGAAAACCACGCTCGTTTACCATTCTGAAAATCCTTGGGCCCTCAAAAATTATACTAAATCTTCTCAGCCTGTGCTTTATAAATGGAACAATAAAGCCTGGATGACAGCCCATGTACAACACGTTTTGTTGAATATTTTAAGCCCACTCTTGAGACCTACAATTCAGAAAAAAGATACTCCTTTTAAAATATTACTGCTTATTCACAAAGCACCTTGTCACCCAGGAGCTCTGATAGAGATATACAGGGAGATTAACACTGTCCTCATCCACTCTGCAGTCCATAGATGAAGGAGCCATTTTGACTTTCAAGTCTTATTATTTAGGAAGTACATTTCAGGGGTGCTTTGGTGGCTCAGTGGGTTAAAGCCTCTGCCTTCAGCTCAGATCATGATCCCAGGGACCTGGGATCGAGCCCTGCATTGGGCTCTCTGCTCAGCGGGGAGCCTGCTTCCTCCTCTCTGTGTCTGCCTCTCTGCCTGCTTGTGATCTCTGTCTGTCAAATAAATACATAAAATCTTTTTAAAAAAAGAAAAGAAAAGAAGTACATTTCAGGGACGCCTGGGTGGCTCAGTTGGTTGGACAGCTTCCTTCGGCTCGGGTCATGGTCCCGGAGTCCGGGGATCGAGTCCCACATCGGGCTCCCAGCTCCACAGGGAGTCTGCTTCTCCCTCTGACCTTCTCCTTGCTCAGGCTCTCTCACTGTCTCTCTCTCAAATAAATAAATAAATAAATAAATCTTTAAAAAAAAAAAGAAGAAGTACATTTCATAATGTTTTAGCTGCCACATGTAGGGATGCCTTGAATGGATCTGGGCAGAGTAAGCTGAAAATCTTCTGGAGAGGATTCGTCATTCTTGATGCCATTAAGAACATTTGTGATTAATATAAAAAGGGGGGGGCAAAGTTTCAACATGAACAGGAGTTTAAAAGAAATTGATCCCAACCCTCATGGAGGACTTCAAGGGGTTCAAGACTTGAGTGGAGGCAGTAAGTATAGATGTGGTGGAAACAGTGAGAGAACTAGAAGTGGAGCCTGAACATGGGACAGAATTACTGCGATCTCATGCTACAACTTTAATAGGTGAGGGCTGGTTTCTTATGGGTGAGCAAAGAAAGTCATTTCTTGAAGTGGAATCTACTCCTGGCAAGATGCTGTGAAGATTGCTGAAATGACAGCAAAGGATATAGAATATTCATAAACTTAGTTGAGAAAGCAGCAGGAGGGTTTGAAAAGATTGACTTCAATCCTGAAAGAAGTTCTACTGTGGGTGAAATGCTACCGAACAGCATCATAAGCTACAGAGAAATCATTTGTGAAAGGAAGACTCTACTGACACAGCAAAACTCACTCTCTCCTTATTTTAAGAAGTTGCCACAGCGACCCCAGGCTTCAGCAACCATTCTCTGATCACTCAGCAGCTGACAACACTGAGGCAAGACCCTCAACCAATTAAGATAACAACTTGGTGAAAGCTCAGAATATAGTTCACAATTTTTAATAATTTTTTTCCTAGGTTTTATTCATTTATTTGAGAGAGAGGAAGAAAAAGCAAGCATGAGCAAGACAGAGAAGCAGGATCCCCCTGGGCAGGGAGCCCAAAGGGCTCAATCCCAGGACCCCAGAATCGTGGCCTGAGCCAATGGCAGTGCTTAACTGATTGGGCCACCCAGGCACCCCAATAATAAAGTATTTTCAAGTTAAGGTTTATACATTTTTTTTTTAGACATAGAGTTACTGCACACTGAATAGAGTATGCTAGAGTATATGTAAACATAACTTTTTTTTTAATTTTTTATTTTTTATAAACATATATTTTTATCCCCAGGGGTACAGGTCTGTGAATCACCAGGTTTACACACTTCACAGCACTCACCAAAGCACACACCCTCCCCAATGTCCATAATCCCACCCCCTTCTCCCAAACCCCCTCCCCCCAGCAACCCTCAGTTTGTTTTGTGAGATTAAGAGTCACTTATGGTTTGTCTCCCTCCCAATCCCATCTTGTTTCATTGATTCTTCTCCTACCCACTTAAGCCCCCATGTTGCATCACCACTTCCTCATATCAGGGAGATCATATGATAGTTGTCTTTCTCTGCTTGACTTATTTCGCTAAGCATGATACGCTCTAGTTCCATCCATGTTGTCGCAAATGGCAAGATTTCATTTCTTTTGATGGCCGCATAGTATTCCATTGTGTATATATACCACATCTTCTTGATCCATTCATCTGTTGATGGACATCTAGGTTCTTTCCATAGTTTGGCTATTGTGGACATTGCTGCTATAAACATTCGGGTGCATGTGCCCCTTTGGATCACTACGTTTGTATCTTTAGGGTAAATACCCAATAGTGCAATTGCTGGGTCATAGGGCAGTTCTATTTTCAACATTTTGAGGAACCTCCATGCTGTTTTCCAGAGTGGCTGCACCAGCTTGCATTCCCACCAACAGTGTAGGAGGGTCCCCCTTTCTCCGCATCCTCGCCAGCATCTGTCATTTCCTGACTTGTTTATTTTAGCCATTCTGACTGGTGTGAGGTGATATCTCATTGTGGTTTTGATTTGTCTTTCCCTGATGCCGAGTGATATGGAGCACTTTTTCATGTGTCTGTTGGCCATCTGGATGTCTTCTTTGCAGAAATGTCTGTTAATAAAATTGATAAACCCCTGGCCAGACTTATCAAAAAAAAAAAAAAAAGAGAGAGAGAAAGGACCCAAATAAATAAAATCATGAATGAAAGAGGAGAGATCACAACTAACACCAAAGAAATACAAACTATTATAAGAACATACTATGAGCAACTCTACGCCAACAAATTTGACAATCTGGAAGAAATGGATGCATTCCTAGAAACATATAAACTACCACAACTGAACCAGGAAGAAGTAGAAAGCCTGAACAGACCCATAACCAGTAAGGAGATTGAAACAGTCATTAAAAATCTCCAAACAAACAAAAACCCAGGGCCAGACGGCTTCCCGGGGGAATTCTACCAAACATTTAAAGAAGAACTAATTCCTATTCTCCTGAAACTGTTCCAAAAAATAGAAATGGAAGGAAAACTTCCAAACTCATTTTATGAGGCCAGCATCACCTTGATCCCAAAACCAGACAAGGATCCCATCAAAAAAGAGAGCTATAGACCAATATCCTTGATAAACATAAATTTTATATGCACCAGGAAACCAAAAAATTTATATGATTCACTTTGTTGGAATATTCACTTTACTGCAGTGGTCTGGAATTGAACTTGCAATACCTCTGAGGTGTGCCTGTACATAAATGTTCATAGCTGCATTATTTATAATAGCCCCCAAATGGTAAAAATACAATTGTCCATTAACTAATGAGTGGACAACAAAATGTGGTATACCTATACAGTGAATTATTATTCAACTATAAAAAGGTGTAAAGGACTGATACCTACTACAATAGGGATGAACCTGGAAAAAACACATTATCCTAAGTAAAACATGCCAAACACAAAATCCCTCATATTCTGTGACTTTACTTAAAATATCCAGAATAGACAAATCCATGAAGACACGGAGTAGATGAATGGTTGCCAGACAATAGAAGGAGAGGGAAAATATGGAAGTGACTGCTCACAGATACAGGGTTTCTTTTTGGAGTGATAGAAATGTTCCAGAATCAGATAATGGTCATGGTTGCACAACACTGTGTGCACACCAAAAAAACCACTTAATTTGGCACTTTAAATTTGTTGGGATGGTGAGTTTTCTGTGGATTTTTATCTCATAACTATAAACCTCATGTCATGACAAGATTTTTTTTTGCAAAATAAAAGGCGTTGCCAAGCAATAAAATAAACTAACGTTGGTTTGTATCCTATAATAAATCAGAGAAATGTTGCAACAAAAGCATTCCAACAATCTTCTCTGTATGCCCTGTGGCAGGATCATTCAGCCTGTTTTCTGGACTTGTTTGTGGTACAACCTATAACTTTCTCAATTTTCCACTGACCCTCACGCCAAGTGGCCTGGAGGCCTTGAACTTTGCTTCTAGAGGCTTTGGCACACTGGCTGGTGCATCACTATTCAGCTAAAGCAACGATGCCAATCACTTTCATCACCACCAGAGGCTTTTATGAGCAAGCTGGCCTTCACTACTTGCATTCCCAAGCCCTTGCTTTTATCAATAAAT
Organism: Mustela putorius furo; assembly: GCF_011764305.1. Classification (NCBI taxonomy): domain Eukaryota; kingdom Metazoa; phylum Chordata; class Mammalia; order Carnivora; family Mustelidae; genus Mustela; species Mustela putorius. Next base: position 4,342,649 of record NW_025421294.1, read on the forward strand.
GTCCTGCTTACTGTCCTTGAAAGGGAAATGTTAGACGATGTTGTATCTAAAAAAGTTCAAGAAAAGAGAGGGTTTTGCTGGTCATCCTTAGATTTAACTTGTGTTAAAACAAGAGTTCTGGGTTCAGCACAGGGATATCTCACAGACTACTAGATGAGACCTGGGCAGAAGCTGGAAGTGCAAAGTGGAGGTCTACCCAACTCATCCTGGCTTATTTAACACCATTACTAATAATAAGATTCTGTTGCAAACAAAAACAAAAATCCTGGAACACACACTAAATAAGAAGGAATGTGAGGAAAAGCAGTTAATCTGGACTTCCCAGTCAAATCAGGACCTATGTCATGTCAACTCTCCTGCAAGCCTTTGCACGGTAAGTGGCACAGAAATTGGGTTCTACAGAGATTTGACATGGAGATCATGTCTGGCCTCTGAAGGGTTCTTGTTTGGGGCTATCATGTAATTGTAACAGGTAAAGACAGGGAGAAAAGACAATCGGGGAGAACTGAAAAAGGAGCACAAAGTACATTTAGAAAGAAACAAACAGAACTTCCTCCGGGGTTCATCTATTACTGATTATTTATCAAAGTCATGTTTTAGTTTGATTTTCTGTATTTCCCATATTTTCAGGCTATTTGTATATGAACTATGCCTACAAACTATACTGCTGACATTATCCATCTTATGGTTTAGTGCCTTTTTTTAAAAATGATCAGGAGAAGAAGAACAAGAAAAAGAAAAAAAAAGATTTAGAGGGGCACCTGGGTGGCTCAGTGGGTTAAGCCGCTGCCTTCAGCTCAGGTCATGATCCCAGGGTCCTGGGATCAAGCCCCACATTGGGCTTTCTGCTCAGCAGGGAGCCTGCTTTCCTTCCTCTCTCTGCCTGCCTCTCTGCCTACTTGTGATCTCTGTCTGTCAAATAAGTAAATTAAAAAAAAAGATTTAGACATCTTACAAAAACAGGGGTGCTTTCTCTACCTTCTAATAAACATTTAAAGTACCCCCCAACTACTAAACAAATGAATAACTGTCAATGGTAAATGATAATATTTATGACTTTTAAAACCCCTGAAAAACACTTACTTCTTGAAACAAACAAACAAAAAACAAACAGAAAAAAACAACTCATTCCATGAGGTTAAATCAATGATTTACCACCAGTTCTGATGAAGTATCACAGTGAAAGAAGCTCAGACTGAGTGTGCTCCAGGTACTTCCCCCACCTTGCCCCTGTGACAACTGCATATGGCTTTCTCAACTGCCACGACTCCATTACAGAAAGCGTTAAGTGCCCAGAGCCTTTTACCTTCCTCCTCCCCGAAGATGTCTCCAGAGCCTTCACTACCACAGAGACACAAAGTAGCTGTTAGGTTTACCAGATACATTTATTTGACTGTGGTTTCAGGCTACAGTCTAAAAGTTCTTACTGCTACAATTTGGCATTTCCAATTTTCTTTCCAGAAATGTATGCAAACAACCACTTTTTATAATTTGGATAAATACAATTCAGCTTCCAGAACAAGAGTAGTCACACCATCTTTTGTCCTCTAAATTATCCATTGGGTATCATTCTTTGAGGAAAGCAGTCTCCTAGAGGAGTGAAAGTGTTTTAGCAACTATCACACTTACAGGAAGAAATATTTTGGACATAAAGGTGTGGTTTGTGTGTATTTCGGTTGGTTGTTTATATTCTTTGCAGCAGGGAACTATTATGGATCCCAAACATTTTTCATCTGCTTTTCAGCCAATGGATTTTCATGGAGATGACAAATCTTTGGAAGATAAATTTAGAATATGGGATGAACTTCCTAATTAGAAGATCTGAGCTGAAATAGGCATTTTAAACTTTATTTGACACTAAAATGACCTTTTTCAAGTATGAAAGAAACGGAGGAACTGTATGTTCTATCTACACAATCTTAAAGCACTCACTTACTTAGGCCATATCTGAGGGAGAATAATTCTATTAAATCAATTGCTATGTTTCGTTAGATCAGAACATGAAATAGAAGCTTTTGTCCCAGCAAAGAGGTAAGACTTGGAATACAAGTGTCAAGAAAGTTTGCATATATCAGCAAGGAAGTTAAAAAAATGAAAAGATAAATATTTATTTTGAAAGTTAGAAGTGATCTATATAAAACAGTTTAGAGTTAGTAAAGCTCTGGGTTTAGCCCGAGACACTTGGAGTCCCATGTCAGACTTCTGCTCCAGGTAGCAGCCAGCAACTGACTAGAAGGAACTTCTAGTTCTTCTTCAACTTGGAAGACTTCTATTTTTTTATTGTTTAAGAAAAACTTAATATAAAAATAAGATTTCTGAGAAGAGGGTTACGAAAAGTTGAACAGTTTCTTCCAGGAGAAAACAGAATGGCTGTTTATAAGAATAAGACTTGCTATTCTCATGGATGAAATCTCAGCCTGAAATTATACACAAGGTTATGGCTGCAGACAGCCATGGGCTAAGTCACTGCGCCACCATGAGTCAAGGTCAAGCTGAGAGTGGAGCACTCTGGACTATGCCAGGGGTTAGAGCTCTTTCCTCAGAAAACTGAGAAAAGGCAGGTTTCAACGGAGCATTTTCTAAAAGAAGGAGGGGATATTTTTCTCAATAGGTAAAAGCAAAGGCAGATTTATTCTTTATTAGCTGAGGTCCATTGGATATCTCTAATCCTCTCTGCAAATGTATTTCTCCTGCTTTCTTATTCTGTGAGCTCTTAGGAGCCGAGTGCCAAGGACTAAGGCTTGGGGCTCACATGCATGCCTGGGGTACAAATTCCTAAAGACCACAAAGGGTAAGGGAGAGGAAATGTTGGTGCCTGTCTTCTGGATCAGTCACCAACTAGACACCCTCTTTTCTTTTCTTTTCTTTTTTTTAAGATTCTATTTATTTATTTCACAGAGATTACAAGTAGGCAGAGAGGTAGGCAGAGAGAGTAGGGGGGAAGCAGGCTCCCTGCCAAGCAGAGAGCCCTATGTGGGGCTCTGTCCCAGGACCCTGGGATCATGACCTGAGCGGAAGGCAGAGGCTTAACCCACTGAGCCACACAGGTGCCCCCCCCCCCAACTAGACACCCTCTTTAGTGCTACCAACCTTGAAAGGACTGCTGAGTCCTCTGGGGTTTTCTTGAAGCTAAATACAGTGGAATTCCCATGGTTGGTATGGAGATCCAGGCCTACAAAAACCCAGCTTTTCAAGCTTTGCCAAAGCTACGTTTTCAGCTTTGCATTAGAAAGAAGGAGAATTTAAACCTCAATTAAACCTTGAAGTGCTTCAGCACTTAGCATTTGGAGTCTGATTTTTAATCAAGACCACTAGAATTAATGCCATCCCATTCTTGGTTTGCAGCTGTGATCACGGATGAATCCGAGCCAGAAACACACACCTGCCACAAGTCCCTGTAATAAGACTGAGCACCTTTTCCTTTCAGAAACAGGCCAAGGAGATACCTGTTCTCTCCTGCTAGGACTCCACACTGATTCCCCGAACAGCCCATCTTGAGAAAAGCATAGCAATTTGAAAAGGTGAGATTACATAGGCATAAACGCAAATTAGTGCCATATGTTGAAGAGCCTTTGTTATTTATGTCTGAACCAGATGCTTCTATCCCCTACATTATATTTGCAATCAATCATTTTTAGCCCTTTTTCCTTATGCAATGTCAATTTAATAAAAGAATTGTGCTTCCTTTTTTCTTCATGACTATGAAAGCTCTCATGACCAAATAACCTCACTATTTCATCTCAGAAAGGTTCCCCTTGGAATTAATTACTTTGAAATCAAAGTATTCCTGAACACACAGCTCCTTTTGCAAACATCATTGGCACTTCTTCCTAACAGATCATCTTCCATAAGTGAATCGAACTTTCGCCATGATGTCACTGAGACAAATTAGAGCAATAAAAGTACACGGTGAACCATTACAAGGTAACATGGACAACCACTCCAAGCCAGTTTTGAAATGTCATTATTACTTTACATTGTAAAATGGATTTTAAAATATCCTACTATGGAATTAAAACTGAGATTTGAAAATGGACATCGGAGATGCATGAAATCTGCCTTGAGCGTAACATACATCATCAGCACTGTGTGGAGATATTACTTACCATTTTTTAAAAAATACTACTGAAGTATATACATATAGGGGTTTTTTTGAAAGTTTAGAGATAATTGAATCTCAAATAAGGCAACTCTGAAATACTAAACTAAAGCCCATCCCTGGAACTATCCCCTAAACACATCTCCTGTTATTACTTTGTTTTCTGCCTAATTCTTCCTTTCTCTCCACACCATCCTGGCATGTCCCTCTTTCACTGTTTTCTAACGAAAACCTATCTTTATGATTTTTCCTTTCGGAAAAAAAATGGTCAAATACCCATAAAATTTTACCATTTAAACTATCTTTAAGCTTACAGATCCATGGCATAAAGTATGTTGCCACTGTATTTAGCATCACCACCATCCATCTCCGGAACTTTTCATTTTCTCCAACTGATACTCTGTGCCCATTAAACACGAACCTCCCCCATTCTCCCTTCCCCCTCAACCCCCGGCAACCATCCTTCTACTTTCTGTCTCTAAGAACCAGAGTCCTCTAGGTACCTGATATAAGTAGAATCATACAAAGATGAATAATCTTTCTGTGACTGGCTTATTTCACTTAGCATCATGTCTTCAAGGTACATACATGTTGTAGCTTAAGTCAGAAGTTCCTTCCCTCTTGAGGCTGAATATTCCATTGTATGTACATACCACATTTAACATGTCCATTCATTCATTAGTACACACTTGTGTTGCTTCTACCTTTTGGCTCTTGTCAATAATGCTACTGCAAGCGTGTTGTGCAAATGCCAGTTTGAATCTCTGTTTTCATTTGAGTATCTGCCTAGAAGTGGAATTGCTTCATTATATACTAATTGCATTTTGAATTTTTCAAGGAATCACCATACTGTTTTCCACAGGGGCTCCTCCATTTCACATTCCCACGAGCAAAGCACAAGGGTTTCACTTCCTCCATATTCTTGTCAATACTTGTTTTCTGTTGTTATTTTTTATAATAGCCATTCTAATGTGCATGAAGTGCTAGCTCATTGTAGTTTTGATTTGCATTCATTAATGACTAGTGATGTTGCACATCTCTTCATGCGCTTATTGGCCATTTGTACATCTTCTCTGGAGAAATGTCCATTCAAGTTGTCTATTGTTAAATCATTTTTTTTCTAGTAGCTGAACTGTAGTTCTTTATATGTCATGGATATTACCCCTTATCAGATATGACTTGTGAATATTTCCTCCCATTCTGTAATGTCTTCATTCATGATATTTTCCATTGATATACAAAACTTCCTAATTTTGATGAAATCCAACTTACTTATTTTTACTTCTGTTTTCTGTGCTTTTGATATCGTATCAAAGAAATCCTTACCAAATCCAATGTTGTAAAAAATTTCCCCCACTTTCATCTAAAGAATTTTAGAGTTTTAGTCCTACACACAGGTCTTTGGTCCATTTAAAATTAATTTTTATATATGCTATAAGATAAGAATCCAGCTTCACTTTTTTCTTGAGGATTTCCTGGTCTTAATTATTTCTCTTCACCCCACTCAGCCTGGGCACCAAATTCAGACACTCTGTATTCTCTTCTTTCCCCATTGCTTCTCTACTTTCTTGACCTGTACACAATGTTTTGAGTCTATGAAAACCTGCTTATATCTGTTTTTTGTCTTAGAGTATGATTTTCTCAAAGGAAGGAAAAGAGTTTTGTGCTTTTATAGTACTCAAAACAGAACTCTTTCTTCATAAATGCTTTTGATCATGGTGATTGTCTCAATCAGGGTTCAGTAGCAGCAAATAACTCTAGCTATCTTAAGTAGAAACAGATTTAATAGAGGGCCGTAGATGTTTACAAATTCACAAGAAAGCCTAGAGTAGTGGGGGTAAGGCTGGGCCCCCAACAACCATGTTGGAGATTCAACCATCAAGGAACAACCATCAAGGCTTGTTCTGTCTTGAAGGTAGGAACTCACAAGGCTCCAAATGAACTTCTGACTTCCCAAACAGCACCCTCACTTGATCTAGGAATCAGGAAGCTGTCACTGCTGCTGCAACTGGAGCTCTAAGATTATAGCAATGTCCACCAGATCTGATCTCCACCTCCCCCCCAAAAAAGATACTCCATAATCTACCTACCAACACCCATGAAGCCAGTGACTGGGCACTGGCATCTTGCTGCAGAGAAACCCAATACCTCCCCACCTGTGTATACCAACAAAATATTGCAAAAACAGAAGTCTTTCTAATCTGTCCAATACATCACTTGTGTCTTTCAAACCTCATTTGGGTACATCTAGTTGAAGAAACCTAAATCTATTCAAGAATCTTAAATGTAAGGGAGTTGAGACAGTTATAGCTTCCAGCCTCTGAAGAATAGGAAAGCAAACTAGAAGAATGAGAAGTTGGGTGCACTTCCCCATGTGTGAGATAGGAATCCATCAAAATCCTTGAGGAGAACACAGGCAACAACCTCTTCGACCTCAGGCACAGCAGCTTCTTCCTAGAAACATTGCCCAAGACAAGGGAAGCAAGGGCAAAAATGAGCTACTGGGATTTCATCAAGATCAAAAGCTTTTGCACAGCAAAGGAAACAGTTAACAGAACCAAAAGACAACTGACAGAATGGGAGGAGATATTTGCAAATGACATATCAGATAAAGGCTAATATCCAAAATCTATGAAGAACTTATCAAACTTAATACCCAAAGAACAAATAATCCAATCAAGAAATGGGCAGAAGACATGAACAGACACTTCTCCGAAGACATACAAATGGCCAAGACACACAGGAAAAAGTGTTCAACATCAACCAGCATCAGAGAAATACAAATCAAAACCACAGTTAGATACCACCTCATACCAGTCAGAATGGCCAAAATTAACAAGCCAGAAAATGACAGATGTTGGTGGGGATGTGGAGAAAAGGGAATCCTTCTACACTGCTGGTGGGAATGTAAACTGGTGCAGGCACTCTGGAAAACAGTATGGGGGTTCCTCAAAAAGTTGAAAATAGAGCTACCCTACGACCCAGCAATCGCATTACTGGGTATTTACCCTAAAGATATAAAACTGTAGTGATCTGAATGGGCACGTGCACCCTAATGTTGACAGCAGCAATGTCCACAATAGCCAAACTATGAAAGGGCCTAGATGTCTATCAACAGATGAATGGATAAAGAAGATGTGGCTTATATACACGATGGAATACTGTGCAGCCATCAAAAAAAAAAAAAAAATCGGGGCACCTGGGTGGCTCAGTGGGTTAAAGCCTCTGCCTGCGGCTCAGGTCATGGTCCCAGGGTCCTGGGATCGAGCCCTGCATGGGGTTGTCTGCTTAGCAGGGAGCCTGTTTCCTCCTCTCTGCCTGCCTCTCTGCCTACTTGTGATCTCTGTCTGTCGAATAAATAAATAAAATCTTTAAAACAAAACAAAACCCCAAAATCTTGCCATTTGCAATGACATGGATGGAACTAGAGGGTATTATGTTAAGCAAAATAAGTCAATCAGAGAAAGACAATTATCAAGTGATCTCTCTGATATGAGGAATTTGAGAGGCAGGGCAGGGGGGTCAGGGGTAAGGAAGGGAAAAAATGAAACAAGATGGGACTGGGAAAGGAGATAAACCATAAGACACTCTTAATCTCAGGAAATAAACTGAGGGTTGCTAGGGGGCAGAGGGTATAGGGATAGGGTGGCTGGGTGACATTGGGAAGGGTATGGGCTATGGTGAGTGCTGTGAATTGTGTAAGACTGAACAGGTACAGACCTGTACCCCTGAAGCAAATAATACATTATATATTAATAAAAACAAAACAAAACAAAACCTCTCATGTGGATAAAGGAGCAAGGGTCTTTTTAGATAGCAGAAAAAGCAAGAGTCTTTGCAAAACTCTCTTAAAAGGCTGAGGTTCATTCTAATTGGATCGGATTGGGTCACATGCATCTCTTGAAACAATCATTGGGGCTGAGAAAAGAGATGCCGTCATTAGCTTAAACCATGATTGTACATCCCACCTCTAAAATTTAGGATAAAACCTTCCCCCCAATCCCACAGCAAGCTGCATAGACCAAGGATGAAAGGTGGATTTCCCACCTCCAAAGTCAGAGACCATAGCCACAAAAAGAATTGAGCTATGGTCTTTCTACCTAACTTCCCCTTTTACCTCCCAGAACAGCACCTGATGAATGTAGACTGTTTAAGGCAAGAATAAATGTGTGATATGTGAGTATTACCTCATCTTCTGTGGTGTGTGTCTGTGTGTGTGTGTGTGTGTGTGTGTGTGTGTGTTTTCCCCTACTCCAGCTCAACAACTTCTACAGTGCAGAAAAGCTTCTGAAAAATTCTTACCTGACACCCACTGAGTACTTCTTTAACCACATGTCTTTCATTTTCTGTACAACTGAGCTCTGACTGAGAAAGTGAGAGTCAGTTGAGTTACTCTGGAGCAATCTAATTGTTTCTGAAGAAATCGGATGCAACTGAGTTGCTTGTTGACATGTTCAAGGGCAACTGAGTATGTCTGATAGAGTTGAGAGCAACAGAATTGCATTTGAAAATCTCTTCTCACCATTCAGCTGGGCTTAAAAATTATTGCATAACTTCGTGGCATGCAACAATTGTAACCTTTGTTCTCTGCATTCAAGCCACCCTAGGGGAGGCCCTTTTAAAAAAATTTTGACCAGTAATATTATTCTATTTTCTAGTCATCAAAAATAAATCTGAATGTTCTTATAATGGCTATAAAGAAAGCTGGAGAGAGTTTTTCCTCAACAAACAGCTATTTAACTGGGGGGAACTGTGGTCGTAAGCGCCAAAGTAGAAGTCTAGTGGAGGGTGCAAATTGCAATCCTACAGTTAGACAAAGAGCCCCTCCAGAAGAGCAACAATGAACTTACAGAAGGCTTGCTCTGAGATGTTTCTCCCATGGATTTAATTAAGGATAAGGAGTATATCTTTCAGGATCTCGCCTCAAACACAGTTGAATTCAGAGAACTGTACTTTTGTGTGTTATGAAGCTGAGAATGAATCAGATCTACACTGAGTTAAGTAAATTTACCTAAGTGGGTTTTCAGTTCTTTGGTTTTACCCACCCTGACTTTGAAGATCCCATGAATTTCACCCTGACTTTTGTTCCTGTTATTATTATTTCTAACTCTTTCAAATTTTACAACAAATAACTGAATCCAAATAGGGAACAGAACATGTGAGGGTTACAGAGTCTTGTTACCCTATTTAGTTCCCATAGCAACCATGGAGTGGGCAGCTTGCCTTTGGCACACAAGTGTAGCATCTCCAACCGTGTTTCTCAGAACCTTCATCCCTTGGGTAAATTTTCATCTCCCAATCCCAGTGGCCCATGCTCTCCCTCTCCGCATTTTCTAAACTATGCTCTTAAATGATTCATACATTCTATACAAAACTAATGGTGACTTAAAATGCTACACCACCATGCATATTTGAATTTTATTAAGTATCAGAGCTCTAAGCTCATTAAACATTAATGGTAGAATCCTAGACCCCAGCCATGACAGAAGCAAGGCTGTGATGTAATACTGTCCTTCCTGACCTTGCTCTTGGTCAGTGGGTGAGTTCAGTTGTGCACTAATGATGTGAGGAGTTTCTTACATGTTTATTACACTTCATTTCAAAAAGATGGGACACCTGAGAGGCTCAGTGGGTTGAGCTCCTGCCTTCGGCTCAGGTCATGATCCTAGGCTCCTGGGATCAAGTCCCACATTGGACTCCTTGCTCAGTGGGGAGTCTGCTTCTCTCTCTGCCTCTGCCTGCCACTATGCCTGTTTGTGCACGCGCTCTCTCTTTCTGACAAATAAATAAATAAAATCTTAAAAAAAAAAAAAAAGAAAAAAGAAACTCAGCAGAGAGAAGAGATATGAGTAGCTCTGCATTAATGCTGAAGTGGGGAAAAGTACTCAGATTTCAGATGTAAAATCAATAAAAGTTGATAATTGGTAGAATGGGAACAAGAAACACAGGTGTCAGCATTTGGGATGTCAGGTTGATAATATTGGTATTGGGGCACCTGGGTGGCTCAGTCAGCTCATCTGACTCTTGGTTTTGGCTCAGCTCATGATCTCATGGGTCCTGGGATCAAGGTCCCATGGAAGAGCTCCATGCTCAGCAGGGAGTCTGCTTGAAGATTCTCTCCTTGTGCCCCTCCCCCCTTGCTCTAAGATAAGTTAATACATCTTTTTGAAAAAAAAAATATGAGATTTATGGAGGAAGGATATTGTAGAAAGAATTAATTCATGGTGAAGACAATGAACTTTATTTTGGGACATGTTGAGCTTAAGTCATTGAACCAATACAACAGACAGCTTGAAATAAGGGTTAATATCTTAGGAGAGAAGATGAGCCTAAAAATGGATAGATATCACTCACATATGAGTGGTAAATGAAGCCATGTCAGTTCAAAGTTAGCCAGAAGGATGTATTTGAATGTACAGTTTGAGAAGTAGGACAAAGTTTGACCCGTGGAGAGCATCAATATATTATATATTCAATAGACTAACAGATGGATATGTATTATTATGTAGTACCTAGATCTACCTATCTACAGAGAGACAGAAAGGTGTAGGGGAATGCCCAAGTAAAGCAATAAAAAATCAACATAAAATATCATAAAAAATCAATGATTCTGGCAAGATCTCAAGATGCTTTGGTGGGATATCATGTCATGAAAAAATTTCTTGGGGCGCCTGGGTGGCACAGTCAGTTAAGTAACCAACTCTTTGTTTTCTGCTGAGATCACAACCTCATGGTCATGAGATCAAGCCCTGTGTAGGGCTCCAGGCTCAACAATCGGCTTGAGTTTTTTTTTCTCCTTCTCCCTCTGCCCCTTCCTCTGTTCTCTAAAATATGTAAAGAAATCATTAAAAAAAAAAAAAAAAAAACATCACTCACTCCTTCTCTACCTGAAGAATTAAAGAAATGGATTAAAGCTGCCATAGAATCAAAATTTTTAACAATCAATGCAGTAGGGGCACCAACCAATCAGAATGGGCCATCAACCAAGCAGTCAGCAGGAACACCAGGACATCATCAACCTGTAAAATCATACCATCACATTCTGGCTGATTATGTAGCCCTCAAGACTCTCACTTATTACCACTGAGGTGCAGTATCGGGTAGAAGTTAAGAGGTTTCAGATCCCTTCTTACTGGATTTTATCCCTGGTTCTACCACTTTCTAGCTCTGTAATCTTGGGATGGTTACTAAACTTTCTGTGTCTCAGTGTCCTTATCTATAGCGTGAGGATGACCACAGAACCATAACCAGTTTTTAGAACAAGGCCTGGCACATTAAAATGACTAATAGATGTGAGTTGCTAATATTATTTCTGAATAACTTAGCTTTGAGCAACTCCGCCTCCCTATACCTACAGAACAGAGTCTCACTTCTTTAGACATGTTGAATCCACATAGGCAGGCAATGATGCATTCACGCAACCATGCTCTGGAAAAACTCCTAAATTCAATTAACATCTTCGGTTCAGCTAAACAAACTGGAAAAAATCCCAACTGCATCAGATACTTTATTTAGATGATTTCAATGAAGGAGGGAAAAAAACTCTCTGAAATGAAACCAAAAACTCACAACAGACACATTTCATGGTTGGAACTGTAAGAATTTCAAAGGCATTTGCTTTTTTGGAGCGAGGTTTGGAGGATTTGACTAAAATGCTATTTGAGAAAGAGGATTTGGAAGGAAGAGACTTTATTTGTGGTACAACTGTTTCATCTCCACATCCTGACATGGATTTTTGCCTGAGTACTTGCTTCAATTCTGTTTACAGTGACCATTATTTTGTGGGAAAATAAAAGGGGCTCTTAAATCAAAAAGGAAAAAAAAAATAGTAGAGAAGACATGTTTGAATGAATAAAGAGGAAATCATGAAATATTGTCTGTGGCTTTCCAAAAAGTCTGCTCAACTGTACCATATTCTATAACTTGTGAAAACCCACAGAAATGAAATATCTGAGAAACAGCAGTGGTGGGCCAGCTCAGAAGAAGCAGTTTCTTTTGGATGATACAGAAGTTGATTAAAAACAGAAATTTCCACGATTCCTTCCAGAAGAGGGTGGGCAGGCTGAGAGAAGAGAAGAGCCTCGTGGGCTCACCATACTTACAGGAGGCTATCTCAGATATCACCCTCCCAGGCTGCCTACCCCTCAACACTCAATATTAAATGATTCTCTGTATTGTTCTCCAGTCTCTCCCTTCATTTTTCTTTAGAGCATTTCTCTCTGTTACAATTGCTACGTGGATTGTTTACTTTCTTGCTTATCATCTTTTTCTCCACTTGAATGTAATTCCATGAGGGCAGGGACAGTTTTGCTTCTTATCGTATCTCCAATTCCTAGAATACCCAGAACAAATGCTCAATAATTTGTGTTGAAGGCATGAGTTAGTGAATAAATGAATGCAGTTGCTATAGTGACCATTCTGAATGAACTACTGTGTCAATTCAGTGTCCTATATACATTATGGACCAAATTGGTCACATGGTCAGCTGATAGGTATTTTGACCACAGTAAGCAGTCAAATCGATAAAAAAATGATCCACTCAGGAATTTCATTCCAAGCAGTTTTGACATGCCCTGACAGTAGCTCTACTTTTGACAGAGAGGTTTCAAAGCGTTCTCTTGGTACCTCTATTCAGTAATTTTCTTTTCTAATGGGTTGCTTCCACAGCTGTGGCTAATAGAAAAACAAACAATATAGTACATTGGACAACAATTAAATTGTTGAGGCCAAATGGTTGATCTGGGTAAGACAAATCAAATCAAGGGCTTGGTGACCATGGAGCAATTGACCTTGATGTGGTCAGTGTATTGACCCTTGAATCACCCCCATTTAGAGCGAGGGCAGGGCTCATGACACTGGACGGTGCTCTCTGCAGCCATATTTTTTTTTAAAGATTTTATTTTATTCATTTGACAGAGAGAGATCACAAGTAGGCAGAGAGGCAGAGAGAGAGAGGAGGAAGCAGGCTCCCCGCTGAGCAGAGAGCCCAATGCGGGACTCAATCCCAGGACCCTGAGATCATGACCTGAGCCGAAGGCAGCGGCTTCACCCACTGAGCCCCCCAGGCGCCCCTGCATCCATATTTTTTTTTTAAAGATTTTATTTATTTATTTGGCAGACAGAGATCACATGTAGGCAGAGAGGTGGGCGGGGGCGTGAGGAGGGGAGCAGGCTCCCTGTTGATCAAAGAGCCGGATGTGGGGATGTGGGGCTCGATCCCAGGACCCTGAGATCATGACCTGAGCCTAAAGCAGAGGCTTAACCCACTGAGCCACCCAGGCACCCCTGCATCCATATTTTAAATGAGTAAGAAAGACTTGGTGGAGCTTAAAAATGCTGAATCTTAGTGAGTGCTTGAGAAGTATACAGCTATCATTTATTTTAGGAAGAAAAGAGAGAGGCAGGGAAGAGGGTCAGCGGGTTGGGAGGCAGTAAAACACATGCATGCACACCACCCCATCTTAAAAAAAAAAAAAATCAAAACAAAACAAAACTCAATTCCCTAAAATCCAAAGCACTTAAAATGAAAATAAAACAGTGCCTCCCAAGTATATATTACCAGCAAGAACATATAAATGAGGGGCCAGGTCAGTGTCCTGAGGGTTTTTATTTGGAAGAAATATAAACTTTATCTAGCAGCTAGCTTCAGCATTGGAAAAGTTCTCTTGAAAACATTTTGCCAAATGCACTGAATTAGATAAGCGAGACAAAGTCTCTTATTATGAAGAAAATGTGAACTATTTTGTTTGCTTGATGTCAACTCTTAGTGCTTATAAATGGGGCATTTCAAAGCCACGTAGGCAAAGCCTTTCCAAAAGTCTTGAGAGGGTTTTGTTCATATAATAACAATGATGATTTCTTATGGTTCTTTATTGGAAAAAAAAAAAACCCAAAAAAACAAAAAAACAAAAAAAAAACCCTGTCAAGGAGAAAAAAAGAGATTTTCTTCCAGGGGTTGAATTATATAGAGTCAAAGGCAGCTCTATCCAGGTTGCTGGGGAAAAAGTAAGTATCCAGGACTAAAAACAAAAGTTAGGGGTGGGGGTGGAGAGGGGAGAATTGTTTTGTGAACTGAGTAGTTCATGCAGCTCAGTGCAGTGAGGAGGACTGCTGGGGGTGGGGGGGTGGGCAGGCTACTTTTATGTTCTAAACGGAACTCATTTCCATGCTTTAGAGGTATCTGATGATGAAATAATTAATAAATTATCATTTCCATAATATATGCCAGACTCTGTGCTGAATGTATTTTTTAAAGATTTTATTTATTTATTTGACTGAGAGACAGAGAGAGCACAAGTAGGCAGAGCAGCAGGCAGAGGGGGAGGGAGAAGCAGGATCTCCACTGAGCAGAGAGCCCAATGCAAGGCTCCATCCCAGGACCCTGGGATCATGACCTGAGCAGAAGGCAGCCGCTTAACTGACTGAGCCACCCAGGCGACCCTGTACTAAATATTTTGTGTAGAGTATTTGGTTCTGGCCTCTCCACAATCCCATGTAGTCCAGAGTATCATTCCTATTTTACAGATGGGGATACTATGCTCCAAATCAAACAGCCACGAACAAGAAGAACCTAGCTACTGGTTGTAAAACCAATGTTTCCACACCTTAGGTAGTCAGCACATCAAGCATCACCAGAAAGCAACAGAACCTGGACAGTGGGCAAGAATGGCTCTTCCTGAACTCCGGAAGAAACCAGTTCCCCACAGGCCTTCATTGCCTGGCTCCCTGGAGAAGGCAGGGCAGGACCAGGACAACAGAGCACTGGCCAACTTAGGCAGAACCAGAACTCCGGTTGGGTGCTGTGAGACTTGGTCCTTTATAAAAGGGTTTGATTTTGTTTCCACAGCAGCTATAGACACATTCTCCTATTTCTGGCACGGCAATGGATTCAAACCTACTGAGAAAGGGAACAATCAATTCTGACCGGTAACGATTTGACTGGAAACTGAAGGGGAGAGGGAAATCGAGGTGGTCGTGCTGGGATGTCACCATGTCCTTTGTCTAGATTTCTTTGATGCGATTCACCGGAGGACAGTTTGGAGACCAGAAGGCTAAGTACAGTGGCAAGGAAAGCACGTGGCTGTCCCAGATGTAAAGACTTGGAAGAAGAAAAAGAGAAGAAAGGAGGGAGAAGGGGAAGCAGAAGAGACTGAGAAGAAAGGAAAGACTAAAACGACAAATGAGCGACGTGGACCCGAGTGAGCAGCCTCGAGAGAGTGGGTCCGCATCAGGAGGACCAGTTAGACAAGAGGGCCACTGGGAGAGCTGTGGACTCCACTCACCGTTTCATCCGTTTACATGAAAATCAAAGATAATCTGTTTGGCAGGAAACAAACAAACCAATCAACCCTCTAGGTCTCTGAGTGCACTTGGATTTGGGCCGCCCTGCCCCACCTGCATATAAATGATTTCTGAGCCATGGGAACCCCTGGCTTCATAATGCGGGCGGCAGGGGAACAAATGAGTATCGAATGGGAAAAGGCAGGAGAACTCCACACGGTGTGTCAGGAGACCAGGGGAAGTAAAACATAACATGGTAATGAAGTGATTGAAAGATTGTTAAGACAGCCCGTGTACAAGATAAAATATGGCCTCAATGTGATTGCCTGATTCCCTGGCAGACAATACGCCGGGCGAACTTCTCCCTTTCGGAATGAAGCAATCTTGCCCTCAGACAAGAACAATTTCTCTGTGTATTGCAGAGGAAGTGAGAAGTGGCACTTTGGATAAGGGATTCAAAGTGCCTGTCAGACGTGTTCACACAGCCTGCCGTCCTTCTCAGGCTCTGGATGCCCGCTGAGAGAGCTCTCTCTTGGCTGTTCCAACTGATGCAGCCTGTGAAACGGGCGATGCAAATACGAAGCTTCCGGGAACTGACCAAAAGACCGGCTATTCTTAGGGAAACAAAGAAACAGTCTGGGTTCCATTGTAGCCCATCTGCATGGAGCGTATCCCGCGTTTGACTGTTTCTGCACAGAAGCCCAGCCACACACTGTTCCAGCCTGGATGTGGCATTCTCTCTCGAAAAATGCAGTGTCTTGGTACTTAAGTGGGGTTTGACGGATGGTGAAATTGAGTGTGAATTTCAGGCAGGCCATTTCCTTTGACTACTTCAGGGAAATGCTGTAATGAGAAGAGGTTGTTAAAACCAAAGAGAAAGGCTTGGTCATTAAGTCTAATGAATGGCTGAATGCCACAGAAGGCATTCACAGATTTTGGCCATAATTATATTATTATTTATACATTTCCATAATAAGAACTTATTTCCAAGGGAGCACAAATTGCTTTATAAATGCAAGTTCCTTAATCTTTGGAGTATTCCTAAGCTACAGATTGGGCATTAGTTTTATTAGCTCCATTTAGCAATAGAGAAAATGAAGCTTAAGAAAGGCTAAGCTTCTAGCTTCCCATCACTGACCAAATGAAGATGTAAATTCAGGATGGAACGCACGGCCCTGCCGTCCAATCCAGGGCTGTTTCCCTTTCACTAGTACAAACAAGAGACACACAAAAATGTCTTCTTGTGACTATAAGATGGGATTTAGACTCTAAGGGCAGAGCCAAGGGTAAAGATGGAGGATGTGAATCTATAGCTCTCTGCAACATGGCTTCTATGATCTTTCTGCTGCACACTCTGGCCCCCAGGGTCATGAAATTAGGGAGGTGGTAGCTCATTGGTCATGAATGCAAAGGTTTTCCCTGCAGCTGGGAGCAAGTA
Organism: Mustela putorius furo; assembly: GCF_011764305.1. NCBI lineage: Eukaryota > Metazoa > Chordata > Mammalia > Carnivora > Mustelidae > Mustela > Mustela putorius. The sequence continues at coordinate 4,359,466 of NW_025421294.1, forward strand.
TCACAGTGGAAATTCCCAAAGTCCCTTCCCCTGTGTTCTTCCTGGATTAAAAGTCTAGGCCCTGGGCTCTTAGGTCAATCATTCATCTCCTGCCTAAGGGCGGCCCAAAGCCTGGAGCAGCCCACTAACACAAGCATCATTTGGGAGACTGTTAGAAACACAGAATCCCAGGGGCTCCTGCCTGGCTCAGTTGGTACAGTGTGTAACTCTTGATTTCGGGGTTAGGAGTTTGAGCCCCACACTGGGTGTGGAGTTTACTTAGGTTTAAAAAAAATAAAATCTCTAATAAAAGAAAAAAAAATACAGAATCCCAGGCCCCACCTCAGCCCAATGGAATTAGTTTCTGCTTTTTACAAGATCTCCGGGTGATCCGTGTGCACAGTGAAGTCTGAGACTTGTTCTTCACAGTGGTTAAGTGTACAGACTGGATTTAAAGCATCTAAATAGAGTCCCTGGTTCTCCACTTAAACCATCCACGTGACCCCAGGTATGTTCTTTAACCTCCATTCATTCTGTGAAATTTCAGACAGTGAAACTGTCTACATCAGGGGCACCCGTGTGGCTCAGTTGGTTAAATGGCTGCCTACAGTTCAGGTCATGATCCCAGAGTTCTGGGATTGAGTCCCACATCAGGCTCCCTGCAGAGAGCCTGGTTCTCCCTCTGCCTGCCACTCCCTTTGCTTGTGTTCTATCTCTCTTTCTCTGTCAAATAAATAAAATCTTAAAAAAAAAAAAAAACTCTACATCAGAGGATTATTATGAGGATTAAATGAGAGAATCTTTTGTTTTAAGGACTACTAGAGACAATGCACACAATGTATTAGGAACAACACCTACCACATAGCAAATGCTCAATCCATGGTACTTCAGGCCCCTCCCTTGTCATTCATCCTAATGTGATTCAACATGGTAAAATAGTTGGAGTTACAACACACTGATTTGCTCTGGCCCCTCCCCCATGTCTTTAGGAATACCCTCCATTTCATAATCCATAGACTGTCATCAATCTTTCCTCCAACCAACTCCCTGCCTGTTTCCCAGCCCAACTCCCAAATTTCTGTTTGGGAGGTGGCAGTGTCCATGTCAGGGCTGCCTGAAGGGACACAGGACCCTCTAAGAGCTGACCCAGTCTCTGCCCCATGATACAGATACAATCTCAGCCACCCCAGCCCCCACCAGGATCCTGAACGCCATTCAGGGAAACGACTATAAATAGAACAGTGGGACAGCCGGGCCACCCAGAGTTCTGTGGCACAGTCACCCTCAAAGCCTTGTATTGTCGAGAAGGTTTGGAGGCTAAACTGGTTTGTGATGAGACAAGGACATAATGGGATGAAACAGACTCCCTACTGTTCTGTTGACCTTTGTTTAGCACACAGAAGTTTTGTATAAAACAAGCAAACTACCAGAATGGATTCTGCCAACTAGGTAAAGGCCAACCTAGATTCGTCTGTTCATTCAAGATGGCCCTTTAGCTACTAGACAGAGGTTTACAGGAAGAGGCCCACTTTTACCCATAAACCCAGAATTACCTGACACAACAGGTATTCATTAAGTAGCTGCCCTAGGGGCCAGTTCCTCCCCTGGCCCCTAGCCCTATCCAGAAGAGAAGACAGGGAACACACAGGAGAGCCCCCCACTCCTCCTTAGTCAGAGGGAACCACATCTCAAATCTTTAAGGGTCATTTGCCAACCAAAACATATTATTCCCCAAATTAGAATTTCTGGACATAATATCTGAATTTTGGTATTTTTCCCCCTTCCCTCCACAGACTCAGGAAAAAGACCAGAGACTTCAGGGTTAAGGTCTGGAATCAGCTGCCGTCAATAACGAGAAAAAGACTCCATGAAGCAGTTAGCCGTCTGCTAGCCAGGGCACCAGCTGGAAATAGGACACTTCAGAACTGACAAGTAGTCTATGTTTTTAAGTAGGGGAGATCCAGCAATGTGAGGGGCTTCTCCCCCTCGTCACAAACCGCTGGATTGCGGTGGTGTTGCTGCTAGCCATCCCCTTCCCTCTCGGCGGTTTATGGACCCCAGAAATACACCGGTGACATCAACCAGGAGTGGGTAGAACCCAGGGCTGCTACGGAAGACCCACTCAAGGTTTACCCCTGAGACGTCCCACATCGCTGGGCTCTTCTAGACATGGGCACCATGGATTAGTCTCCAGGTGTGGACTCTGCAAACTGGGACTTGTCATTAATGGTCACACACATTTAGAGCTGGAAGAGGATGTAACAGGAAGAAGCAGGCCTCCCGCTGTTCTCCTGACATTTATTCCACAGAAGTGGGGTGCATGTTTATTTCAACGTAAAACAGCTGTCACATAAACACAGCCAGCAGTAAAGAAGAAAAACAGGAACCGAGTGACTAAGGGAGGAGGAAAATGACAACGATTGAAATATTTACCAGGTGAACAACACACACACACCAAACACACACAGGCAGAGAATGTGTTATTTCAGTTTTGAAACATTTCATTTGGTAAGGTCCTGGTAATAAAAGATGGGAATCACATAAATCACTGGGCTTTGGCTTTCTTAAGGGAAACCAGAGCTGGCGAAAGTGCTATGTTGACAGCTTTGCAGGTAGAAAATGCAAAAAGCAGCTGGTTTGGGGGTCTCGGCCCATTTCTGCAAACTGAATCACTGCTCATGACTTATCATCCATTCTTCACTTGTGAAAAAATCTGGGTGCCACTTAAACCTTAGCCAGGCCGCGGGGAGCCAAGCAGCAAGCTTCTAACGGCATTTTCTACTTACTGTTCCGGATGCAAAGCAGGATGGCATGGATCACTGCTGGCTTCCATGGGTGCTCTCCTCCTCCCCGGTGAGAAGGAGCCTGGACAGGCCAGGTGGGACATAAACCAGCCATTGAACCCAAGTCCATTGAACCCAAGTCCGTCTTCCGGGTCCTGCCCGTCTTATCCGGTCCCTCACCTCAAGCGCTTGTCAGTTTCCCTGGCTGCACTGGTGAAAACGCTAGTTGCTAAGACCCCTCCTATCTCCTGAGTTTATGATTCTGTACATCTGGAAGGGAGAGGGTGGGGAGGATTGGAAATTTGCATTTCTAATGGGTTCCCAAGTAATGCAGATGCTGCTGTTCCAGCAGCTTGAAGAACTTTTAAAGATTTTATTTATTTATTTGACAGAGAGAAATCACAAGTAGATGGAGAAGCAGGCAGAGAGAGAGGGAAGCAAGCTCTCTGCTGAGCAGAGAGCCCGATGCGGGACTCGATCCCAGGACTCTGAGATCATGACCTGAGCCGAAGGCAGCGTATTAACCCACTGAGCCACCCAGGCACCCCTTGAAGAACTTTTATATGAGAGGGTAAGGTGGGGGATAGAGTCTTCCACTGAAAATTTGGTTCTATCTTCACTATTTAAGACTGAACTGCCTTTGGGGCGCCTGGGTGGCTCAGTCAGTTAAGTGACTGCCTTCGGCTTGGTCATGATCCCAGGGTCCTGGGATCGAGCCCCGCATCGGGCTCCCTGCTTCTCCCTGCCTACTTGTACTCTCTAACTCTCTGTCAAATAAATAAATAAAATCTTCCAAAAAAAAAAAAAAAAAAAAGACTGAACTGCCTTTGATACCCAGGGGAAAACTGTTGATGCTGAAACAGTCCCTTAGGCCTCGAGCTGACAAGAGGAGACCTGTTTCTTGACGAGAAAGACAGAAATGTCTTGGACCTGGTGCCTCTACTGTGGCACATCACCTTGGAATATCAAGTCACAGGGGGCCAGATTCTCCCATTACCTGCCTAGACCTGCAGGGAAGCCTCATATCATGAGACGCTGTGCAATACCTTCAAACCAGTGCTGCTCAAATTATTTAGAAAAAAAAAAGATCAAGGCAGACGGCGCAATATAATCGAACGAGGACAAAATCTCGTTCTTCTTGAATATTTCCCCATCCGCCTCTATGGCAGGTTGCTACAACTGTGGAACCTTCTGGGAAACGATCTCGTCTTACGGATCCACATCACCCCTGAATTTAACACGCCGCTCTCAGTGATCTGAAACTTCATACAGCATATAGGAACCTGAGATTTTTGGCTCATTACCAGAAGCAGTAACTACTTTTTGTCATGGAAAAACACTGGGATACATCAACAAGAATTACTGGGTACTCCACAAGCCTAGAGCTTCTAAGTCTCTTTGAGATGTGGTATTTGCTTGCCAGCTTGGGGACTCACTCCCACATGCTATCATCAAAATGATAAATTACAACATATCCTGGAGCTTTGAATTTAAAAGAACAACAACACTTAAAGCCTCACATGCTGAGAGTTGGCTGGGCTGGGCTGACTCAGAGTGCAGGTGCCACACCAGCCCCTGCGCGAACTGGCCATGCGCTCTTGCTCCGGTCATCCAGTCCTTCTGGGCCCCAGCTTTCTTGTCTGTACCCGGACCGTTCCCCTGACTGGCAGGAAGATCACTGCTTTTCAAGGCAGTGGGTTCCATTGTTGCTCAGCTTGTTCCAAAGTCAAAAAGTTCTTCTGCAATTTGTGCCCAAGTGTGATGCTCTTTCCCAGCTGCTCACTTTCCCTAGTTGTGCCCTCCAGAAAAACTACAGAAAAGCCTCCTCCCTCTTCACATAGCCTCCATGTCCCCTTTAAAACTTCCCTAGTGTTCCCATAACAGACCACCCAAAAAATGTACTACAGCTCTCAACAAATAGGAGATATTCAATAAATGCAAGTTAAATAGATGAATAAGTGAATGGAGGGGTGAGCACTAGGGTGAGCACAGATATTAGCCTTCCCACCCTCTCAAGTCTGTCAACAATGCTCTTTAAGTGAGGTGCCAGACCTGGGCTAAGTACAGCTGCTAAGTACAGTTGACTTTTGACAGTCGCTACGTTAACACTTGTGGTTTTAACTATTTATGATGACTCTAAAGGCACACACCTTATAGTAATTTGTCCTTTGGTTATGGCAAAAAAAAAAAAAAAAAAAAGTAAGAAAAGAAAAGAAAAAATCTGGACTGATGCTACCAGGTTGATATGACATTTAAGTCATTTAAACCACTTAGTCCATAAGTGTGCCTAGTTGATACTCCAATATTCAAATCTCAATCTGACTTTTATTATGTGTGTGTGGCATAGGGCAAAAGATATTCTATCATGGTATCAGAAATTCTGGGAACTTGAGAGGATTTTAGGCCACATTCCTCTCAAATAATAATGGTAAAAGATTTTCCAAATGGATTAACAAAGAATCCCATTGTAACTGACAATTTCTCATTATCTGATGCCTCTGACAATGGTGGCACTGAGCTCTCCTTCAGCCTTCTTTTCTTAGCTGGGTCATACCATCAGATCACATAGGGATTTTCATTTTATTTGAGAGAGAGAGAGATAGGGAGATTGAGCAGGAGCAGGAAGGGCAGAGGGAGAGGGAGAGAATCTCATGTGCAGAACCCAACATGGGGCTTAATCCCACTGCCTTGGGATCACAACCTAAGCCAAAAGCAAGAGTTGGGCACTTAACCGACTGAGCCACCCAGGTGCCCAAGGGATTTTGTATAGGCACTGTCATCGGCATGGTCTCCCTTTGCTGTGTATATGCCTACTACATTTCAAAAAAAGAGACTCATCTGGGGCTCCTGGAGGCTGGATCAGTCAGGGGAGCATGTGACTCTTGATCTCGGGGTTGTGAGTTTGAGCCCCACTTGGATGTACAGGTTACTTTAAAAATAAAATCTTAAAAAAAAAAAAAGAAAGAAAGAAAAAGGAGACTCATCTGTCTAAAAGAGAGATGGGCTGATTATGCTATTGGCATCAGAGGAGGACAGCACCTAGGTGGCCGTTTCTTCTGAATTATACGTGTCAGGAAACCTGACTGCTTCAGAGTGGTCGTGGCCGTTCAAGTTCTTAGGTCTGATTCAGACAAAACTCCTGAAAAATTGATATATAACCTAAAATGCCATTTTAAAATTTCTAGTGAGATCTACAGTGCTACAGTGACAACAATACTTGTGTCTAATATGAAAGGGATCTCTTGTAAAGATGCAGGGAAGCCTAATTAGTAACTAAAAGTTTGCTCAATTGAGCACAGAATCTAAACCAAGGCAACTGAATGTTCTGAACTCATATAAATATAGTATAAAATATTCCTCCCTAGTACTTAAGTATGCATGTCTACTAAATACTGCCTTTCTCCCAGGGTCTGGGTAAACATGACAAATCCTTGTTCTCCAATTTCTCTTTATCTAGACTCTAAGCAGACTACTCACCTCCTCTAAATCTATTCTTTCTCTAAACAGAAGAAAACACAATGGCTGGGGTTATAGTTTTCTGAAGTTAGATTCCAGGCTTGAAGATATTCTCCCAGCTATCATGATAGTAGTAGGAGGCTCTCCAGTCCTACATCGGCTATGCATTTGAAAACTCTCTTTGAACGGAAGACTGTTCATCTATTTTAGTTTTCCAACTATTTAATGATTTGAATAGACAATGCATGCACATGGTAAGATATTTCCTTCCAAAGGATGTTTTTAAAAAAGCATATAGTGAAAAGTTCTCTCCCCTTCCTGATTGATCCCCATCTCCACTGTTATCAATCTCTTGTGTAGTCATTCAAAGAAAATCCATACATTCTCTTCTTTCATATTACACTCATGGTAGGACGCCACATGTATTGTTTTGTTCCTTCTTATAGAATTACATTATTCCTTTTTTTTTTTAAGATTTTATTTATTTATTTGACAGAGAAAGATCACAAGTAGGCAGAGAGAGAGAGAGAGGGAAGCAGGCTCCCCGCTGAGCGGAGAGCCCGATGTGGGAGTCGATCCCAGGACCCTGAGATCATGACCTGAGCCGAAGGCAGCGGCTCAACCCACTGAGCCACCCAGGCACCCTACATTATTCCTTTTAACAGCTGCAGAGAATTCTGTCACATGGACGTATGGTATTCAAATAGTCCCAGTAACAACATACATTTAGATTCCAGTCTTTGTCATCATAAACAATGTTGCAATGAACGACTTTTATTATTTTAATTTAAAAATTTAATTGTATATTGTATATTTTATATATTTATATTTATAAATATATAAATACATTAAAATATAAATATATATTTATATATTTTATATTTATATTTTAAAACAAATGTATTTATTACATAATAAATCTTTAATATTTCATACCTGTGCATCTCTGGAAATATTTCTAGATCTGAAATGACATTTTTACTATAATTAATATTGCCTTATATGTCCCCATAGCATTGATACAATTTCCATTCCTACCACCAATTTATGAGGCTGCCTATTCCCATACATTCACCATGGGATGGAGCCAGTGAGTTCATTAGTCATCAATTGCTGCATTATAAATTACCATAACACCTAACAGCTTAAAAAACATGTATTTTTTCACAGTTTCTGTGAGATAGAAGTTTAAGAGGAGTACATCCTAGTGGTTCTGCATTACTGTTTCTCACGACCTTGTTGGCCGATACTACAGTCATCCCAAGGCTTAATGGGGCTGGATGATCCAATTCCAAAGTATGTCACTCAGTGACTATGGACAGAAAGCCTCGGTTCCTTGTTGACTGTTGGCTCACAGGATACTGCCGTCTCCACTTCTACACAGGCCTCCTTGAGTGTCTTCAAGACATACCAGTTGGCCCAGAGCAAGGGATCCGAGAGAGTGCAAGCAGGAAACTGCCATGTCTTTCATGACCTAATCTCAGAAGTCCCAAACCATCGTGTCTAGTGTATTTGGCTCATTACAAGTGAGGGACTATGTCCAGGGGACACCGGACTTTCCTTGGAAGGAGGAAAATTAAGTTCCTTCTCTTGAAGAGGAGTATCAAAGAACTTGTGGTTATATTTTAAAACCAAAAGGATAAGTTATCAATCTTTTTCTGTTCTTGCCCATCTGATAGGTGGAAATGATATCTACTATGACATTAATGTGCACTTACTTATTAAGAGTGAGACAGTATTTTTTTTTATAAACATATAATGTATTATTAGCCCCAGGGGTACAGGTCTGTGAATTGCCAGGTTTACACACTTCGCAGCACATTCACCATAGCACATACCCTCTCCAATGTCCATAACCTCACCACCCTCTCCCTACCCCTCCCCTCGGCCCCCCTTTGTGACATTAAGAGTCACTTATGGTTTGTCTCCCTCCCAATCCCATCTTGTTTCATTTATTCTTTTCCTACCCCCAAATCCCTCATGTTGCCTCTCTACTTCCTCATATCAGGGAGATCATATTGTAAGGGCCTGCCCCTCCCAGAGGAACTTGCTTGTGGACCCCGATGTAGGGGTGGGGCAGGCCAGGTGGAGATGTCCAATCGGTGTAGCATGTGTATATCCACTAGGGTGGATTGAGATCCGATTGGCCACCTGTATAGGGGTGGGACTCAACCAACCGCATAAAGGTTGCTGCGAGGCTAGCAGGAAGAGAGCTGCGTCGGGAGCAGGAGAGTTGATGGGAGCAGAAGAGTGGAGGGGGAGAGAAGAGTCAGCGGAGTGGAGGAGCTATAACAGCTCTTGTAAGAGCTATAACCGCCGCGAGTGGTCCCACCACCGGCGGTCCCTGCGCCTGCAGCCTCTAGCCTCCAGCCGCCTGCAGCTTCCAGCCGCCTGCAGCCCTGCCTCCGGCGGTCCTGCCTCCAGCGGCCCTGAGCCGCCATCTGCAGCCTCCAGCCCCGACGGTCCCACCTCCGGCGGCCCCGAGCCGCCGCCTGGGGTCCCCAGCCGCTGCTGGCAGCTTCAAGCCGCCTGAGGCCCCGCCTCTGGTGGCCCCGAGCCACCTGCAGCCTTCAACCGTGCAGCTTCCAGCAGCCCCGAGCTGCCTAGACACCAGCGGTCCAGCTGTCAGCGGTCCCTCGACATCTGCGGCCCTGAGACACCAGCGGTCCAGCTGTCCGCGGTCCCTCCACGCCTGCGGCCCTGAGACTCCAGTGTTCCAGCGGTCAGCGGTCCCGAGATACAGTGGTCCAGCAGTCCAGTGCTCAGCGGTCCCCACGCCTGCAGCCCCTAGACGTCAGTGGTGCCGAGACACCAGCAGTCCAGCGGTCAGCGGTCCTGATGCCTGCAGCCCCTGGATGCCAGCGGTCCCGAGACGCCAGTGGCCCAGAGATGCCAACAGCCCCTAGCCGCCAGCAGCCTTGCCGCAAAATGCCTTGCTACCCCGAGCCACGAGCGGCCTTGTCCACAGCAGTGGCTTCCTCTGGGTGGCAGCCTGGTCAGAGTGGCATCGTGGGGAGCAGAGTCTGTGTCATCCGGGTTGTCCTCCTTGTCATCATCGCTGTCATCGTTGCCTCTTCGTCGTCGGGAGTGGCCTCATCCGGGAAGCGGTCTTGTCCAGAATGGCATCTTCTTGGGAGCGGCCTTGTCTGGGGAGCAACCTCATGGAGCAGCGGCCTCATCTTGGGAGTGGCCTCTTCTTGGGAGCGGCTCCGATCGCGGAGCGGCCTCATCTAGAGCAGCCTCGTCCGGAGCGGCCTTCTTGGGAGTGACCTTGTCGGGATCATCGTCCTCGCCTTTTCGTAAGAGACAGCCCTGACCGGTCAGTTTGATTCTTGATGCTTGACGCGAAATAAAGTTTTGTTTGACCTTCGCTTTGTATCAGTCTCGTTCCTTTGATCACGGACCCTAACAATATGATAGTTGAGACAGTATTTTTAATAGCTTCACTGCAGTCTGACTGATATAGAAAGGCCTGCACATATGTAATGTGTACAGTTTGAGATGTTCGGACAGATGCAGATACCATCTCATCAACATCGCACATAATGGATACATCCAACATCTTCCAAAACAAAATTGACAGATCTTAGCTAGAATAACTAAGAAAAAAGAGGAAAAGTCTCAAATTAATAAAATCAGAAATGAAAGTGAAGACATTATCACTGATACCAGAGTAATAAAAGGGGTCACCGGGGACCACTATGAAGGGTTACGTGCCAACACACTAGAAACCCTGGAGAAAATGGATAAATTCCTGTATACACAAAACATACTCAAACTGAATCATGAAGAAATAGAAAATCTCCACACCCTAATAATGAGTAAGGAGACTGATCTTAAAAACCTCCCAGAAAAGAGAAGCCCAGGGCCAGTTTCTGACTTAAGATTACTCATATATTCGTTCTGCAAATTTTCTCTCCTGATCTTTGTTGAATTTTCACTGGGGTTTTGGTGTTTGTCTACAGATAGCCACTGTAAATTTTTTTTTCCTGTTTGTTGATTTCCTTTGTGCTGGGAATTTTATTTATTTTTTTTTTTTTTTGGCATGCCCACATCTTTTATGGAATTCAATTGTTCAAATGCTTCTTATCTGGACTGTCTTAGAAAGACCTTTCCTCTGAGATTGTTGTTTTTTAATTCCACCATGCTTTTTTCTGTATGTTTGTGGCTTATTTCTTTTACATTCAAATCTTTGATCCACCTAAAATGTATTTTGATACAAGGTGTCAGCGAGTGAACCAAATCTTATTATTATTTTTTTCAGAGACCACCTTTTTTCACCAATATCATTTATTGAATACGCATTATTTTCTCTTTATATCACTTAGTGTCCTGCCAGGAAATCTGAAAGCACTCTAGAGATTTCAAGCAGAGGGAAATTTAATGCAATGAATTAGTGACAAAGACATTGGACGGGCTAAAGGAGCAAAGGGGAAAAGGGATATTATTCTGTGGCCGCAAAGCATCCAGGGCTCTGGGCTGGAAATCACCAGCTGATGCTCATTGTGGAACGGCTGGCCACACAGTCATTTCTGGTTTTGTAATCTCAGTGCAAACACTGAGCAGGAACCCAGAAACTCTAATAATGTTGCTGAATACGCTACTACCCTCTCTAACACTGGTGAAACCAAAATTGCCCACCATTGATGGGATTAACCAGAGCCAGAAAAGGCAATAGAAGCAACAACATGGTCCCTTCCTTCACTTGCCTCTTAACCCGGACCAGTGAAACCCATTCGCAGAACTGAACCAAAAGAAAATGATTAAGGGAGTCTGGGCATTGGCTTCCAGCCAGCAACTTTGTAACGTGAGAGAGCAGGGAAGGTTAAGAATGGAGCAGAGGGCTAACAACCAGCCCACCCACTGATTTGAAAAGCCACATTTATTACAGAATAAATTTCTCCATGTGTGAGGGTCTATTTCTAAGACTTTCTATTTTTTTTTTCCATTAGTCTATTTAAGGTTCAGTGTCACTCTGTTTTGAAGATTATGTTTCCATATCTAGTAGGGACAGTCTCCTCTCATTATTTCTCCCTTTAAGAATTTTCCTAGCTTTCCTGGATTGTTTCCTTTTCCATATAAGTTTTATAACTCCAGTTTGTATTTTATTGAAAGTATATTATAATTTTAGCACTTCTTGGGGGGAATCAATACCTTTATGGCCATAAAATTCCCTATCTATTCATTCACTATATGGTTCGTTTACTCCACTGTCCTATTTGGGATCTTCACTAGTGTTGAAAGTTTTCTTTCTATACATCTTGCTCATTTCTTGTTAAGTTTATTCATAAGTATTTTGTGTATTTTGTATTTGCTGTTGGGATCGCCTGTTCCGATCAATTATTGTTTGCACATGTGAAAGCTCTTGGTTTCCATATGTGATTGTTGTTCAGTTATCTTTGTTCAGAATTCCCTGATAGTATCAGCATTTCAATGTACTCTCCCTTGGATTTTTGAGGCAAATAGTTATGCTTTCCACTAATAACTATAATAACTGTAATTTCATGTCCTCTATTTCAACTTTTAAACCACTCGTTTCTTTCTCTTCTCTAATTGTGCCAAAGAATATCACCAGACTGTGAAAAATTGTACAAGTGATAGTGTGTCCTTTCCTTGTTCCCAATTTCAATAGGAATGCTTCCACTCTGTTGTGCATAATCTGGGGTTTTCCATAATAGAATATCAGTTGATCCTCATTTTGTCAAAATCCCTTTTTTTAATGGAGAATGGGTGTTCAATTTTTTCAAAAACCTTTCAACACTCATAAACATAATCCTATGATTTTTCTATTTATATCAATGAAAGCAAAATACATTAATATGCAAATACTGAAACAGCCTTGTATTTATGTAATAAATTCCTCATGGAATCATTCCAATGATTCCATTGTATCAGTATTTTAGCACTTTTTGTCACGAGGAAGGCCTATCTGTAGATTTGTATGTTTGTATGTGTTGATACATGTATGTTCTTTGCCCTTGTCTATTTTAAGTTGATTTTTACTAGCTGCACCCTCAGAGAGTGACCTCGCTGCCAGTTTCCTCAGGGGTTCCTTACACTGGCCTCCTATAGGCCCATTATGATGAAACTAATCTCTTATACATAAATATTGGACCTGATGATTATTCCTGATAATTTTTTTAAAGATTTTATTTATTTGACGGAGAGCGAGAGATCACAAGTAGGCAGAAAGGCAGGCAGAGAGAGAGGGGGAAGCAGGCTCCCCGCTGAGCAGAAAGCCCGATGCAGGGCTCGTTCCCAGGACCCTGAGATCATGACCTGAGCCGAAGGCAGAGGCTTAACCCACTGAGCCAACCAGGCGCCCCTATTCCTGATAATTTCATCTTAAAGTTTCATTTCATTGCCCCAACCTACCAACATCTTCTTGATTTCTGATTTTCCTCCTCATGTTCTATTCTGTGTCTTAAAGACACATTTGGAAAAAAATGAAATAAAGACACATTTGGCAGATGGGTCAAAAGCCAGTTAACTGACTAGCCTGTCACCTCTCACTTACTTGTGAGGAAACACAGAAGGAAATCAGAATCAGGTAATGTCCCTGCATCCCATTAAAGAAGGAAAGATAGGAAACACTTCCTAGAGCCATGTCATGTGACCACCTGCCCATCAAGGCTTCCTGCTACCAGGAACGAGGGGGCTCCGGAGGCAGGGAGTTTAGAGAATTTCTAAGGTCATTGCTTTGGTTTCTATTTTTTATTGTGTATTTTTTTTTTTCTTTCATTAAGTCAGACGCAAAAATCTTGTAGTATACTGGGACTGAGAGCAGTAAGTATGAGGTCATTTGTGATTACTCACTCCATTCCTGACTTAGAGCTTCAAACACTCATAACTTTTAGGGTCAGGAACCAGCCTGTCAGAAGCCAGGTGCCATGTTTGTTCAAGATTCCTACCCTAGATGATAGGAGAAGAAAACATGATTCCAAGGGATGTTTCACCGGCTGAAAAACAATGAGGAGCTCATTTTGGAAGTTATCACTGGATACAATAAATGTGACTTTTCATTTCCAATAGACCTGTTCTTTCACACTCTCCCTACACTGCCAAAGCTGTTAAAAATAATAACAACAACCAACCAGTTATCTTGCTGATCTACAACAAGGCCTGAAACACACATTTAGAATTATTTATTCCTGGTGAATCGATTCTTCTGTCATTATATAATGCCCCTTGACTGCTGGTAATAATCCTTGTTCTCAAGTCTGCCTTGTCTGATATTAGTAAAGCTCCTCTAATTCCTTATGTTATTGTTTACAAAATATATCTTTTTCTATCTCTTTAATTTTAATTTATCTATGTCTTTACAGAAGTTTTATATTAAGGTGTAAAACTTAGGCTAAGACTCTTCTTTTTTTTTTCCCTATGCATATCTAAGATCCAATGTCAATGTTGAAAAGCCTATATTTCTTTCGTTAAATTGCTACTGAAATTTCATCAAAGTCAGTTGGGCATATTTATGTGAGTCTGTTTACAAGCTCTCTATTCTGTGGGTCTATCCTTCCACCAACACCACACAATCTCAGTTACCATAGTTATATGAACCTTGAAGTCAGGTGGACTATTTGCTCTCACTTTATTCTTTTCCAATTTTTTTTTACCTATTCTAATTCTTTTCTGCTCCATATTAATTTTAGAATAATTTTGTCTATATCTACCAAAAATGTTTTTCTGGACTATTGATAGACATCATGTGAAATCTGTGTATCAGTTCGAGTAGAACTGACATCTTTGTTATGTTGATTCTTCCAATCCCCAAACAGGGTAAAGCCCTCCATTTATGTAGAGTCCTAATACATGTATACAATTAGTTTTAGTAAAAACTCCCCATTGTTCATAATGATCGTAGCAATTTATACTCCCGCCAGCAATGTATGAGAATTCTAATTCCTCCACATTCTCATCAACACTTTTTTATTTTGGCCATTCTGTTGGGTGTGTAGTGGTGTTGCATTGTAGTTTTGCATTTCCTTAATGACTCATTACACATTATTTTTAATGTATACTGTTATGTTTTTTCCAGTTTTGTTGGTGCATAATTATCATAGCATTGTGTAATTTTAAGGTATACAGTGTAATGATTTGATAAATGTAGACATTATGAAATGATACCACAGTAAGTTAACATTCATCACCTCACATATTCACAATTTTTTTCCTTGTGACCAGAACTTTTAAGATCTATTCTCTCAGCAGCTTTCAATCATACAGTACCATATGGTTAACGATAGGCATCACTTCATAAAGTACATCCCCAGAACTTATTTATCTTAAAAGGAAGTTTCTACCTTTTGGCCACCTTCCCATTTCCTCAGCCCCTAGCTCCCTCTTCTCCCCCACCGTCCCTGGCCACCACACATCTGATCTCTGTTTCTAGGACTTTGGTTTTTTAGATTCAACATATAAATAAGATCATATAGTATCTGTCTTTCTCCGACTTATTTCACTTAGGTAATGCCCTCAAGGTCCATCCAAGTTGTTGCAAATGGCAGGATTTCCTTTTTTTTTTTTAAAGATTTTATCTATTTATTTGATAGAAAGACCAAGAGAGCACAAGCTAGGCAGAGCAACAGAGGGAGAGGGAGAAGCAGGCTTCCCATGGAGCAGGGAGCCCGATGTGGGACTCGATCCCAAAACCCTGGGATCATGATCCGAGCTGAAGGCAGTCGCTTAACCAACTGAGCCACCCAGGCACCCCAGGATTTCCTTTTTTTTTTTTTTTGAGTGAGTGTGTGTATATATGTGTGTATCTTACATTTTCTTTATTCATTCATCCATTAATGGACACTTAGGTTGTTTCAATGTCTTGACTATTGTGAATAATGCTGCAAGGATTTTGGAAGTACAGTTTATGGGAGTACACTACCTTCAACTTTTTGAGGAATCTCCACACTGTTTTCCAGAGTGACTACACCCATTTACAATCCCACCAACAGTGGGTAAGAGTTCCAGTTTCACCATATTCTTGCCAACACTTGTTACTTCCCATCTTTTTGATGATAGCCATTCTAACACCTCTGAGGTGATAATCTTGCTGTGATTTTGATTTGCATTATCCCTAATGATTAGAGATGTTTCTCCATAAATTTTTGTTGTTCTTGGGGTAGAACAGAGAAAACTATGTCTTCTACATCTACCTAGAAGGGAAAATCCTTGTTCTGCTTTTTTTAGTTTGGATTTGATTCGGTTTAGTCTGGACTTTAATTGCACAGATCATGCACAATTACCTTCATGTTTTTGCCACCTGGCAGAGGAATACTTAATTAAACTTTCTGGTGATAATATATAAGGTGGCAATAGCCTGTTTAGGAAATACTGAGATTAGTAAGTGATGAGTCTTTTCCGCGTTTATTCTGTTCATGTAAAAGAATGAATCGTACTCACATGTTCCTCAATTGCTTATTCGAAGCTTATTATATATAAGCCACTGTGCTTTGTTCTGGGTATACAATGAATGAACTAGGTATTGTTCCTGCCCTCAAGAAGTTCATGGTCTTGTAGGACAAACAGAAAAGTAAAGTGATACTTTAATTGCATTGTATTAACTACTATAAAAAGCACAAGACCATAGGAGGGCTAAGGAGCCACAAAAGACTCTATAGATTTTAAAAAGCAACAACAAAGAAACCAAATTTAACTTAAAAACAATGACATTTTACAGAAGTGTATTGAATACAAGCAGAGTCAATGAAGCAGCTAGATAAACAGTTTTATGGAACCCAATCAAGGCAGTTTTGAAGAGTTTGGAAACTGGAGCCCAGGCAGTGTCTCTGAACCAGAGCAGTCCCATCAGAGCCCTGCCAGAGGCAGGAGGAATTCTGCTTTCTTTCACCTGGCACAATTTCTGCGAGACTCAAAGTCCACGAAGAAAGCAGGTGATTAACCAGCTTAGGTCCCACTTCGTCTACCTGATCATACTGGGGCCATGAGAGGAAGAGCTAACTCCTTTTAAGTTCTGTGATAGGAATGGACATTTTGTTTTACCATCTAACCAAGGATACACAAAGGAAAAAAGGCTAATTATCCAGAAAGCAGTGAGGCTGCTCAAGAAAGGCTGAATGCAGCTGAAACTGACAAAAGTCCATGGTAACAGGTAAGCTGAACCTGATTCACGGGGAAGACTTAGCTAGTCCTGGAGTGGGAGAAGATTATATTTAAGGCAGAACGGCAGACATGCGCAAAGTCTGGGAAGAGAGGAAGCATGATAAATTTAGACAACTGAAGCAGGTCCAAATGGCTGGGGCAGAGTTGGAGAGATGGTAGGCAGGTATAAAGAGGCCAAGAATAGGAAAATAGGGCAAGGTGATACTGCATCTTCAAGACGAGGGAAGAGCTCGGAGTTCACTCCTAAGGATGAGGGAGACGTTTAAATGTTTTATGTAGAGTTACGACATTTCATTTGTGAGAGATGGCTTTGGCCATTGTGATAATCAGGGAGAGAGGAAAGGAGCCTGAGCCAGGATGATACTGAGAGGCTCCAGAGATGTGATTAATTAGACTTAGGGAAGGAGGGAGGGGGTGAGGAAGAAGGAGGAGGAAGTATGATTCCCAGGTTTTTGGCTTAAGTTTCTGCATGGCCAATAATGCCACACAGAGAGAAGGGGAATTAAGGTGGGGGAAATGAGTTCGGTGTTGGACATACTGCGTTTAAAACAGATTGTTGAATATATGGTTTTGAAAGTAAAAAATGAGACTTAGGCAGAAGATTTAGGTTAGGTGTTCATCATTATAGAAGCCAGAGTGATAAAGGAAACACCCCTGGAACCCTGTGCAGAGTGAGAAAAAGTGATGAGACCTGAGGGCGGAACCCTCACAGCATCAACACTGAAGAACTGAGCTGAAGAAAACCAGTAGCCAAAGAGAATCACGAGGAAGACCAGGGAGGTGTCAGGGAAGCCTGCATAGGGGACCGGTTCAGCACGAGGAAATGGCCGATGGCGTCAGACAGCTAATAAAGTAAGAGGAGAGAAGTGTCCACTGGATTTGTCAATGAGGAGGGGGCAGGTGTGGAAGAAGTTTCCGCTGAGCGGTGGCAGCAGTGGCCAGACTGCCGGGGACCAAGGGGTGAGGAAGGTTGAAGACGTGGAGACAGTGCAGCTCATAGGCCCTCAGTCCTACCACATGCAAAAATCACCTGCAGAGCTTTGGCGACTCACTGACACCTGGGCTCACCTGTCCAAATTGAGATCTGATTAGATCAGAGTGAATTTACACGATGCATTAGTTTTCTCTTGCTGCTGTAACAAATGACCATAAACTTAATGGCTTGAAACATCACAAATTTCTCTCACAATTCTGTAGGTCAGAAGTCTGACATGGGTCTCATTGGGCTAAAAATCAAGGTGTTGGCCGAGCTCTGTTCCTTTCTACAGACTTCAAAGAAAACCTGTTTTCTTGCCTTTTCCAGCTCTGAGAAGCAACCCCCTTGTTCCTCTTCAAAACCAGCAACACTGTGTCTCTGTTCTTTCCTTCCATAGTTATAACCCCCTCTTATTCGCTTCCTCTGCCTCCTTCTCCACTTTGAAAGACCCTCAGGATTCCATGTAATCCATTTTAATCCCAGGAAAACTAACAGCCTGTGGGGATTAGAAGATGGCCCTCTCTGGGAGGCTGTGATTCAAATTGCCACACATACGGAAAACTGTCAACACCCCTGGTGATTTTCCTGAGCAGCCAGGATACGCAACGCTAGAAGAAGAAAGAGGATGATAATGGAGTTAATAGTTTTTTGTTTCTGTCTTATTTTTTTTAATAGGGTGTGCCATGGTTGAAATAAAGAAGACAATTCATTTCAACTCCTAGCTCCTTTTTTCCAGTGGAGTCTCAACAGCAAAATTGTTAGAGAAGAACAATTTTTATTGGACACCTCTTAAAGATACCCAGAGCTGACTCTTTCCCCCTCCTTCGCTTACTCAAAACATGACATGTTCTGTGAAGCTTCCAAACCTATCGTTATAATTAAAAAGATGAGCAAAAGATATGCAGTCGCATGCTTGAGGTGAGGCTGAAGATAGCCAAACCTAGATTTATAGAAAATGAGCTTTTCAGAGACAGAAACTGAAGAGGCTAATCTGAAATGAAGCACCATTTCCCCCCCCCGCCCACAGCAGCCTGGGGTGACTTGAGACCAGTCTTTTGTCAGCACTGGGGACTCCGAAATGAAAGAGTGCACATATCCAAATGCCAAGACTGCCATATTGCACAGGGAAGGCGAGCATGTGTTTTGGTTGGAAGGGGAAAGAGTGTTCAATTAATCCCGAAATGTTTGCAAAAACAAATGATGGGCAAAAAGAAACTAAACTTGAAAGGAGTGTGATTTCTTTATGAAAGACCCATCTCCCCCAGTCTGGCAGCCACAAAATAAACACGTCAGCCAGCCAGGCCAGAGCAGATAATTAGGAATGAACAGCAGCACGTGAGCCGATTCTGGGAAAACCAACACAGTGTGGCAGATGGGCAGGCCTCCGTGGCCTACCACGCCGGGTGTGAGGGAGGCTGGGCCAGGCCTCCCCAGGGTCTTCCCGGGGCCCTGGGACCGGCCACTTCCCCTTTTCCTGGGGCCATAACGGGAAGGCACACATTCAGTCTGTGTGTCTGACCCCACCTCCGCTCCTGGCCTGCAACCCAGGCCCAGGGTAATTCAGCCCTGGAGGGATCCCTCAGGCCTGTCAAAGTGATGGGTGTCCTGCCTGCTCTTCAGACACTTTTCCCATTCTGGGCACTCCCGAAGGACTTGGAGGGCTGGTCTTGCTGGGACCCCTTAACTACAGAGGAGAAAGAGCCACGCACAAAATATATGTATTCTGCTTAAGCAATTGCCTCATCGTGACATTTTTTTTTTTTTAATGGGGATTTACGTAATTCAGTTAAGACCCAATGCTGATCTACGCAGAGCAAAGGCTGGGTTCCCAAGGGCACCTCCACTCCCTGTGGTGGTGTCTGGGTCGTGATATAACCGCGCCTGTGGCCGGACTTGAGCCTGCCTGACAGAAAAGCACCAGCCTGACGACAGCAGTACGTCCAGTTCCCAGAGGCGGGCCACTTAATGATGACTCTGCATCAACCCCACAGAAGGTTTGATTTGCGTGGTTAAAAAAGACACTGTCAACTGCCAGTCTGAGGTGAACATGTTGGAACTGATGCAGCCGAAGAGAAGGAAAGCCAAATATTCCAAGGCATCCACACTCCGGCCCACACTCTCCCCCCTCCCTTTTTTTCCTGAGGAATACAGATGGGCTGGGACTTGACACACAGACAGTGGTGGGTCTGTATCCTGCTGCTCCCTTTCCCCCTCCCAACCCCCCCCCACACACATTTTCCTCTCACCCCTTCCAGCACTCACTCAGCTCCAAGCCTCAGAGGCCATAAAACCAGTGCTCACCACTCGGCAGAGGCGCCTTCCTCTTCGACTCTGGGCCTTGCCAGCTTTGCTCCTCCCAGGGAAGAACTCTGGCACAGAAGACAGGGTGTCCTGTGTGACGCGTTTTGGCGGGAGGAGAGTCTCCTGCCAGGTCCCTACTTCTGTTGGCAGACAGCATCTCCCTACCCAGGGGGCTCTGCAAAGGCAGGGCTTCTCCAGGACGGGGGCTGTCTGCAAGTCTTAGCACCCCTCTGACTGAGATGGTCTAGTTTGTCGTTGGGTTATATTGCTTCCAGACTTTTCTCTATGCATTTTCACATACCTAAAAAGAGGTTTGTGTACAGGTTAGCTGCCTGTCTATCCTTCCCTTGGGATGCTCCTCTATCAATGGGCACCTTGTCAGCTCCGCCAGTGGAAGGCACTGTGGGAGATCGGAGGGCAGGAGCCAGGAAGAAGCCCCGGTCCGCTTCCTATAGCATCTCCTCCAGAGCTTGTGACCCCCATGGGACAGGCCCACCACCGTCAGCTCCCAGAGAGGCTCTGATTCTGAAGGCCTGTCTTCTCTCCTCATCTCCTAGCAGAGAGATGGCACCAGCTTCCCACTGTCAGTAGTCACTGGAAAAGCTCCACATCTTTTATTTGTTCCTTTGTTCTTCCACTTCACAGAGCCAATCCCCTGTATTAGATTCACTTATAAAATCATCTGAGCCAGACGCATAGTTCAGTGGTGTCCAGTCTATTCTTTCTATTTAAAAAACAAAACAAAACAAAACAAAACAAAAACTAGAGACATTTCTACTTCCCCAATTGATGTAGCTCATGGAGTGGTTTTATGAAACATACTCTCTTAACAGAATTCTGGTTTGGGTTGCTTACCGGTTAGAACATGAATATAGTGCTGATCTCCTCACAAACAGAAGGGCTATGTGGCATGCAGTGGCAACACCTGCCTTAAATTATTGCCTGAAGTTCGCCTGGGATAATATGCCAGTTAAGACCAGGCTTTGGGGAATCCAGTAACTCCCGCCCACAACTGGCGTAAGCTGTCGGTTGGCCTCCTGCTTCCAAAGACGCAAAGAGCTTACAAAAGTCAACTATGAGCTTGGGCACAGGTATAGAGCCATTGAGCTACTTAGGTGTATTTAAAAGAATCTCTTATTTCTAATAGCCACGTGGGTGAACATTTGGCTCCAAATCTAATTGCACAGGTTGCAGAATCACACTGTCAGCTGAACATAAAAGCTACCCATATCTCATATGTTCATGTCAGAGTATACTTGAGAATGACTGGGCTCCTGACCCTTGAGAGGGGACATTCAGATGAGCTGACACATTTTGAACCTTGAACCAGAAAACCCTCCTGAACTTCCCTGTCCTCCAGAGACCATCCATCATCCCTTGTCTGTGCAAACAAGATTTCCCCTATTAAAATCTCTGTAATGTAATGATCTTACCCCAGGAAGCTTCTTGCGATGGGATACTAGCCTCCTCAAGACCCACTCCTACTAGTTCTTTCTGCCTCTGGACTCATAGATGGGATTGAATCCTATAGTATTCTAGAAGCACATTCCCAAGGAGCATTCTAGGAAAAGGCATTTTATACACCACAGGAAAAGTAAGATCCTGCCCATTCTTAAGAGCACGGACCTGGAGAACAACTGTGCAATCACATTCTAAAGGTGACAGCCAAAGAAGAAAACATTGCATTAGATGAAGCTGAAATTGTCAATAAGGACACACTTAACTCAGGATTCCAGACATCCTGTTCTAAATCATGTAGCTCAAAACAGTTCCAACAGTTTCTTTGAGTGGTTGACTGAAACTTGGATGCAGCTGCCTACATGTGGTTACATCGGGATGCCCCATCTTCCCTGGTACAATGGCCTTTGCATGTTTTTCAGAGCCAGTGCCCATGGGTTGAGGGAATGCCTCATTTATCAACATGGTATTTCATACATTCTGAGCAAGTAGTACGTTTCACAGCAAAGGAAAAGCAGTGAGGATTTCACACCCATGGAATTAATTCACTGACTTTACATTCACCTCAGTTGCCCAGAAGGAGCTGGCCAGACAGAATGGCTTGGTATACACCCAGTTAGAGTGCCAGATGAGAGACAACATCCACTGAGCTGGGTACTATCCTGTAGGACACAATCTATGCCTTAAACTGCAATAAATGGCTGGTGCTCTTTTTCCTGCAGCCAGGTCACATGGGCTGGAGGACCGAGGGCTGAGGACGGGTCCTGTTCACTATTTTATTCATTATATTCATATTCAGGTCCGCTTCCCATCCCTGCAATCTTGGGAGTTTTCCCCAAGGCTTCCACAGGGAAGAGGAAAGGGAGACTGCCATCTAGGTATTTGGATTTCTCCGTGCCACTTGATCGACAGACAGAGGATGGGGTTGATTTCAATTCCCAAGGGGGATGGGGTTGCTACTACATGGTGGAGGCAAAAAAAGCATCATTGGAGCCCAGAGGATAATCTCATGCACCCCTTAGAGCTTCCAAACAAAAATCAACAGAATACAGCAATCCAATAAAGGCATGGCCACTAAAGACTTAGAACCTCTAGGAACTGTGATTTTAGTCATGCCAGCAGGCCAAGAACCCTGATCAGACAGAGCGCTGCCTAAGGACAAGGCAACAGGGGATGAGTGGTGGAAGAATGATAAATATTAACTGTGATAAATATCAACTGTGGTCCCATGACCAGTTCTAGAAATGATGACTCTAGCAGTTACAAATATTTCGTTATGTTTCTTTCTTTCATGTTCTCCTTTTTTTTTTTTTAAAGGATAAGTGTTCATGATCTTTAACTTCACAATTAAATTGATAAGCCACGAGACTGTAAGAAGCCACATCCATACCTTTGGGAAAGATCATCTCAACTGGAAAATATGTGCTTGCAACAGATGACAAGTGATGGGACTTGGCATCTCCCCTTGATGATAGGGTGAGAACTTTGTTTATAGGACACGTGCCTCAAGTCAAGCAGAAAGGAATGGACACCAGGTGACAAAAGAAATATAGGTCAAGGCTGTCTGCTTCGCATCACTCTCTGTTCCTCTTTAGCTCTATTCTGTACTTCAGGAACTACAGCATTTCGAGGGCTCTCTTTCCTCCTGGTTCCCGAGTAGAAATGACCAGCAGGTGGTGACAGGAGAAGACTGGAGGGTGGGAGCAGAGAACGTGGCCTTTCTCCCCCTCACTCCACTTCCACTGGCATCTCTGGTAGTGGCTACAATTCCTCCCTGGCTTCAGACCTCCAGTGAAGTGACCTAGCACCTGAGCTCTGCTAATACTCTCTTCACTTTGTCTCTCCAATGTAGAGGAGCTTTTCACCTTTGTAAGAGATTCCCTCTCTTAAATATTTACAGGGCTTTATATCTGGCTGGTTGGACCATAACTGATATGGTCCATATTATGTTATATACGTCATATCATGCATATTATGTTATATAAGTAGGCTCTATATTGTTCAACTCCTTGTTCTTTAACCCTACAGTGCATCAAGGACAACCCTGTATTTTAGACCAATAGATCTAACACACTTTTAAAAAATAATTCATGTACCATAATAATGCATCTTTTTAAAGTAAATAATTCAGTGGCTCTTACTATATTGCCCACAAAGCACTACCTAATTCCAGAATATTTTCATTACTGTCCTAAGAAATCCTGGATTCATCAGTAGTCACTCCCCATTCCTTTCTTCTCCCTGATCGCTGGAAATGAACATTCTACTTTCCGTCTCTGTGGATTTGCCTATTCTGGACATCTCATATTAATAGAATCATGCAATACGTGGTCTTTGGGGTCTGGCTTTTTTTACTTAGTATAATGTTTTCAAAGTTCATATGTGCTGTAGCATGAATCAATGCTTCCGTTCCTTTTTATGGCTGAGTTATATTCCATCTTATGCATGTGTATACCACCTTTTGCTCATCCATTCATCAGCTGATGGGCTTTTGGGCTATTTTTACTTTTTAGCTATTAAGAATAACGCTACCATGTGCACTAGAGAAGAATCAAAATCACAGTGAGATACCACCTCATACCAGTCAGAATGGCTAAAATTGACCAGTTAGGCAATGACAGGTGATGGCGAGGATGTGGAGAAAGGGGAACCCTCCTACACTGTTGGTGGGAATGCTAGCTGCAGCCACTCTGGAAAACAGCATGGAGCTTCCTCAAAAAGTTGAAAATAGAGCTACCCCACGACCCAGGAATTACACTACTGGATATTTACCCTAAAGATACAAATGTAGTGATCTGAAGGGGCATGTGCACCCGAATGCTTATAGCAGCAGTGTCCACAATAGCCAAACTATGGAAAGAGCCTAGGTGTCCATCAACAGATGAATGGATGAAGAAGATGTGGTATATGTGTGTGTATATATATATACGTGTGTGTGTGTGTGTGTGTGTGTGTGTGTGTGTGTAATGGAATACTATGCAGCCTTCAGAAGAAATGAAATTTGCCATTTACAATGACATGGATGGAACTAAAGGGTATTACGCTGAGAGAAATAAGTCAATGAGGGAAGGACAATTATCATATGAGCTCTCTGACATGAGGAATTTGAGAGGCAGGGCTGGGGTTTGTGAGGGGTAGGGAAGGAAAAAAATGAAAGAAGATGGGACCAGGGAAGGAGATGGACCATAAGAGACTCTTAATCTCAGGAAACAAACTGAGGGTTGCTGGAGGTTGGAGGGGAAGGACAGGGTGGCTGGGTTATGGACATGGGTGGGGGAGGGTATGTGCTATGGTGAGTGCTGTGAAATGTGTAAGCCTGACGATTCAGAGACGTGTGCCCCTGAAGCACAATAATACATAATATGTTAATTTTAAAAATAAGAAAAAAGAATAATGCTACCATGATATTCATTCTCAAGGGCCTATGTGAACATACGCTTTAGTGCTCTGGGTTATATCCTGCTGGGTCATATGGTAACTGTTCAACTTTCTGAGGAACTACCAAGTGTTTTCCAAAGCAGCTGTACCATTTTACATTTCTAATTGATTCTTTTTAATAGCTATATAATAACCCACGATACAGCAATATTAATGTTCTATGATGAATGTAACACTTCCCCTCTTAAATACATTCACATTTTCTCCATTTTTCATGGTTATAATTAATCATGATCATTCATGAACACATAATTTTGTATAACTCCACAGGTATCAGGACCCTTGCACATGAAATTGCTGGGTCAATTTAATTTTTTGCTTTAAAAAGTTTTTGCTATCCAAATTTTTGTTTTTTAACTTACTGTTTCAACTTTTGCTTTGAAATATGCTACTGTGCCACCAAAAGGTTGCTACTAATCTACACTTGCACAACAGTGTATGAGAAAGTGAAATTTTCCCACACGCCTGCTAATACTGGGTATGTTTTCATTTTTGCCAATCTGATAGGGACAAACTTTGTCTTATTGTTTTAATTGCCTTGCTCTAATTGCAAAGGAGTGGGAGTCACAGCTTTTTCAAGTACTCATATATTTATTACCCAAACATAAATAGCTAGATTGGGTAATTTCTAAGGTGCCTGCAGCTGTGAAATCTGACTTGTGTGATTTATCCTCTGGCAAGAAATGATGGTTATGACCATGTCGGCTGAAGCCAAAGCCAGCTTTATGGACCATGTGATTGTTTAATTCTGTTTCCTAGGTGCTGGGAAGGGCCCTCATGCTCATCAACATCCTCCCACAGGATATCCACTAATAAAGCCACGCCCTTTTATATTTAGCCCAAGAAAACACACCAGTGCCTCCAGGAGAGCCACAAGTTAGCATGCGGGGATCAGAGAAAGTTTTGCTCAAAATTAGTCAACTGATATTTGCGAGGGCAAAAGGTCATAGAAAAAAGAACCTGGAAGACTGCAGGACAGAATTTACCTACTTCACATTTTTACCAAAAGTCACCTATTCCCCAGAGGGAAGACTGTGCTGTAATGAAATGGGCCTTGAATATAGAATCAGAAGATTTCAGGTGCTGTCCTGACTCACACACTCATGTGAGGTCTTGGGTCACTTCCATGCCTCACTTTTCTAGTCTACTAAGTGGCAGTATTCTCTATTAAACCAGATAATTACAAAGTTCAAATTAGAAAATGCAATGAAAAAAAGAAATACACTGTTCTTCCTCTAAGGCAGCAAGAGCTACGAGTTCTCTCCCATACAGGGGGGGGCCACAGAAACAGCACAGCTGGGTAGCAGTCAGACACAAGGGCCTGGGAGCTGTACTCCTCCACTTGGCCAAAACCCCAAAATGACTCTTCTGAGAAGCACACAGGTGAGAAGAGCCACATTCTACCATGCTGGCCCATTCCAGAATTCAACACACATGGCTGAGGTCCCTGTGCAAGGCCTTTCTTCAGGTGAAGATGAAGATGAAGACGGTGACTGAGGGACCCAGATGGGCTTCATTTATGTTTTACTGATTTCTCAGGTTATCATATCCCACTGCGTCTCCTCTGCTGTTGCTCTTATTTTACAAACTCTTCCTTGTGAATCGAATTAAGTGGTGGCTGAACACCTAGCAGCCTGGACCTCACAGCGTGCCCCAGAGAGTCAACCATCCACCCAGAGTCTATGCTTTCCAAATCCTAATTAAAAATTGTGATAGGAAGCCCCTAGGGCTTACATCTCCTATCCCCTTGACATCTAGATGTGACCACATAATGAGTCTTCACCCAGAGAGGGAGTGTGAGTTTGAATCATGTGTATGATTTCCTGAGTAGATTTTGTTTGGGTTTTTAAGATTTTATTTATTTATTTAACAGAGAGAGACAGAGAGAGACCACAAGCAGGGGGAGTGGCAGGCAGAGGGAGAGGGAGAAACAGACTCCCCACTAAACAAAGAGTCCGATGAGGGGCTCAATCCCAGGACCCTGGGATCACGACCTGAGCCAAAGGCAGATACGTAACCAACTGAACCATGCAGGCGCCCCTCCTGAAAAGAGTTTTTGAAAAGTGGGAGCACCTGCTTCATGTTCCCTTTTATCTTTTGCCAGCTGGATACAGCTGATCATGTGGCTGATAGAATGGCTAAACCACACAGAGGAAGGAATCTTGGTCGCTGGGTAACCACGATGAGGGAAACTGGCCGGACTTGACTATTGTTTAAGTGAGAAATTAAATTCTACTGTTTAATTTTGAAGTCTGTTTGTTCCAGCAGCTACCATGACTTTAACATCCTACCTGAACACATTTCGCCAACATGACCATTTGAATAAACAAGGTACTCACAAGCCTCATGATACTCCCAATAAACATCTTCATTACAGCCTAGAATTCTCTTCGAACAGAAAGCTCATTAAATTACCCTCATGTCATAGGACAGCTCATTCTGCTACAACCAGCAATTCTTGGCTTGTGCTTTGAAAATCTCTGAAGCATGAGAAACAGATGTTGTACAACAAAAACTTACAATAAATATGTTGATTGTATGTTACCAAAAATTATCTGGAAGTGTGCAAGATTCAAAGAAATATATAAGAATAAGATCAGTCTCATCCAGGAGCCTACAATTTTAAAATGAGAAGGCAAGATGTTTATACAAAGAACTCTACTTCAAGACAGTATGTCTGGGTCTTACCAGGAATAGCTGCCCTAAGACTTTTAAAGAGGGTGAGATCATTTTTATTTGGGGGCAGTAAGGGAAAACTTCATGGAGGAAAAAGGATTTGAGCTGTGGCTCAAAGGTTGGTGGAATTAAGAGGTAGAGTCATGGACTGAGGCCAAGAGAAATTAAACTGGCAAGGTAAGTTACCGTTATATGCTAGACATCTAGAAGGTCTTGAATGGCAGCCTGAGGAAGTTAGACATAATTATAAAGGCAACAAAAAGCTGGCTATTTTAGATTCCCCCTTAAGTCCTAAAATGTTAGAGCTAAATATGTGACTTACCCATAGCAAAGCCATGGCAGCTGCCTGTTCTTTTCAGAAATATACTCCAAGCCTGCTCTGTTCTCCTGTGGCCTACTTTCATAGTCCCTAAATTTCAGTAATTCAAACACCACCTTCACAGTTTCATTCCATTCCCATGTACCATTTACATAGCCATTAATTATTTTGGGCTACTTCTAATTTCCTTCTAAGCAAAAAATATCTGTGAAATTCAGAGTAGACATCCATGCTAGGTAAAATCTTTTTTAATGTATTATCAGATAAATGTATGCCTATTAAAAGTTTTAAAGTGTTGTTCTGTTTGCCACCTCCATACTCTCAGGTCCTACTCATGGTTGATAGGTGGCACCTGGAAATCAGGGTCCTATTCTGAACCAGCACACACATCCTCCCCCCTGAATTCCCAAGTCAGTTATCTGTCCACACTCACTTCCTCATCTTATTGGGTCCATGGCTGGACTTAATAATTGATGAGTAACTGATGATGATGATGAATAACTGATGGTGAACTGATGCTCCTCATATCTTGGGTTCAACAAAATGCAAGCTCATTTCTTGCTCACAACACAGGTGAGACAGCCTTCCTCCAGCTCATGGCTAAATTCATCTTGAATGCAAGACCTCCAGGAGCACCATGGTGTTGAAAGAGAGACAGAGAGGGAGGAGCTGGAGATCATTTGGGTTTAATCAAAGCACCTGGCCTGGAGATAGCCTACACCACTTGTGCTCATATCCCACTGGCCCTGTGGCTCCAACCCAGCTGTAAGGGAAATACAGCTAATCCACAGATATTAGTGCACACCAAGGGATCTCCACCACGGTAAGCTAATTACAACTGACCTTGAGATCCTGTGGGTCATTGCTCCAAAACTGCCCCCAGGACAGAGCTGCGTGTCTCAAATCTGCCCTTTCTAGCTTCCAGAAGCCACACATGTTCCTTGGCCCCTGGCCTCCTTCTATCCTCAAAACTAGCAACACTGCACTGACTCTTCCTCACATCTATCACTTTGATACCAGCCCCTCTGCCTTCCCTCTTCCATTTTAAAGGATCCCTTTGAAGTGGATGATACTGGATCCACTGTGACAGTCCAAGAAAATGTCATCTCAAATTCAGCTGATTAGCAGTATAATTTCATTGACAACATTAATTCTTCTTTTGCCATATAACAACACATTTACAAGTCCTGGAAATTAGGACAGAGACATCTTTCGGGGACCAATACACTGTTCACCACAGAGGCCAACAGGCCATAACCAGGCATTGGACATGTTTTGTTTCATCAGCCTGGTGTTTTCTTTTCTTTCCTCTTTTAAAAAAATACCTTTTTTATTAGGATAGTTTATATATTTTTAAATATAGTTTCTTTTAAAACCTCAGGAGATCTAGGAACAAGGGCCTAGATTCTCTCATCAAAAAAATAGGCTGGTATTATTTACAACAGCCAAGATACAAAAGCAGCCCAACAGTCTATCAATAGATGAACAGATAAAGAAGACGTGGTACATAGAAATAGATGAATAATATGACAGACATTAGGTAAATATATATATATTCAACATATACATGTGGAATATTTAGCCATAAAAAAGAATGAAATCCTGCCATTTGCAATGACATGGATGGAGCTAGAGAGTACAATTAAAAGCAAAATAAATTAGAGAAAGGCAAATACCATATAATTTCACTCATATGTGAAATTTAAGAAACAAAACAAACAGGGTGGGGGAGAGACAAACCAAGAAACAGACTCAAAACTATAGAGAACAACTATAGAGAACAAACAGATGGTTACCTTGGGTACAGGGAACAAATTGATAGTTACCAGAGGGGACGTGGGTGGGAGGGATGGGTTAGATGGGTGATAGGGATTAAGGAGCACACCTGTTTCCATGAACACCTGGGTAATATCTGAAATTGTTGAATCATGATATTGTACAGCCAAAACTAGTATAACACGGTATACTAACTATAATGGAATCAAATTTTTAAACTTAATTAAAAAAAATAAAGAGGGGTGCCTGGGTGGCTCAGTGGGTTAAAGCCTCTGCCTTCAGCTCGGGTCATGATCCCAGGGTCCTGGGATAGAGCCCCACATTGGGCTCTCTGCTCAGCGGGGAGCCTGCTTCCCCCTCTCTCTGGCAGCCTCTCTGCCTATATGTGATCTCTGTCAAATAAATAAATAACATCTTAAAAAAAAAAAAAAAAGAAAGAAAAATATCACTGGGCTACCAAGCAGCCCTGTTTAAATGGGGCATGGGCCCCCCAGGTGCTATGACCTAGCCACTTCCTACTGCCACACACTCCTGGCCCACTTCAAATTCTGTGACCTGCCTTACCCCCCCTTTACACTCGCAAACTTTGACCAGCTGTCATTTTACCCTGTCAGTGGTCCTCAGACTTCTGTCCTCTGTTGGCAGCATGTCTCCTGGTTCAGAATTCTGCCATCTATACAGAAATGTCTGGAGAGCCCTTGCTTCTGACTAGAATGCTCAGGAGGCAGGCGAGCTGCATTGAGAGAACCACAGGCACTCACGGGCCCTCCACCCCCACCAGGCCTCCTGGTCCTAAATCAGCAGAAGAAGCAGGGACCTAAGTGCATCCCAGAGCAAGCGACAAAGTTTTAATTTGCTGTCGCTTAAGCAATGCGTGTCTCTCTTTTTCTCTTCGGTCCTTGCTAAGAGATCTCCTCAGATCAATTTCTTTTGACTCTGAGGACAGGCCCCATGCTGGCACCCGTCCAGGCGGCATGCGGGCTTTCATTGTCCTCCTGGGCTTCAGTGAAGGGCATCTCACTTTGTTCCACTCGCCGACGCGCACAGCTCCAGCGCCAGCATTAATAACTCTGCAGGCCTGGCCATTCGATCTTCATCAGCGGCCGCGCACCACTCGCCGCACCGCGGATGAGAAGCTGCCTGAGCTGCCAGGGAGATGAGCTCTTCATTACCCAGGTCAGCGGCAGGGCCTCAGCCCCGAACACCCGGAAATCACATTAGCCGGGCAAATCTCTCTCGTCACTCCGACGGGGGCGGGATGGGAGGAGGGGGCGGAAGAAAGAGACCTCAAAGACCTACGTCGCGTTGAAATTCTTACCAAGGTCACAGGAGGGAGAGGCACGGGCAGGAGCCCTCCGGCGGAGTCCGGTGTTCCCCCAGCCTCCCTCATCTGTGCTCCACCTTCATGATTTTTGCCATTTCGGCCTAATATCTGTAACTCTATTTATTTACTATTTTCCTTAAATCAACTGTAAATGATTTTTTATTTAGCCCCAGTCTAAGCAATAATAACCATGAAATTGGAGCTCAGATGGGCTAGTTATATATTTTTTTCTAATGCACATTAACATTGGGGTATTTCTTTAATAATTACAATTAGTATATTGATATTAAAATAAGGAATGTTGACCCAGGTATCATCTAAAATTATCTTATATGCTGCTTGTCAGATGCAAAGCATACTATGTTTTGGAAAACACAGGTCTAATCTATTCTCCCATCTCAGAACAGAATCACCTGTGAGTTAAATGAGGAAAATTAGTCCTAGGCCATTCTCAAGGTTCTCTGGGTAGGGTCCCCCAAATTCAGAGGGTACTGATGCCTGTAGGTACTGGTGCCATTGAGAAACTCCTTACAGCTCCCCTAAATCTCTCCGCTAACTGGAAGTCTGTTTCCTCCTATTTTGAGCTATAGTTGATAGTGGTAGAACTAGAAATTCTAGACCCCTGAACAAATGGTTCTAGAAATAGTTCATCTACTCTAATGCAGTGATTCCTAGGTGGCATGCCAGAAACCAGGTTGGAGCTAAAGGCTCCAAGTTCAGAGATGCGCATGCCCACATTTTAGAGATGGACAATAAAGGAAATAAGCAAGCCAAAAAGGGGGAAAAAAGAACATGAACAGGCAAGTTAGACCAAACAACCATATTGTAGGGCAGAGTTTTTCTACAAAAAGCCAGATAGTAAATATTTTAGGCTTTGCAGAATGGATGGTTTCTGACAAAGCTATTCACCTCTGCCATTGCAATGTGACAGTAGCTATAAACCATACATACATATAATGGCATGGTTGTGTTCCAGTAAAACTTTATTTAAAAATAGGCAGTGGTCATTGTTTGCTGATCTCCATTTTAGTGTATTGATTGATGATTCTCAGTCAGTGTAGAGCACAACCTTCCGTGGTGTAGCAGCTGTCAGGGTCCTCCAGGGTAACAAAACCTATACGATTTTACTTAATAGAAAGATAGATAGATGGATAGATTGATTTTTTTATAAGAAATTGAGCTGAGGGGGCACCTGGGTGGCTCAGTGGGTTAAAGCCTCTGCCTTCAGCTCAGGTCATGATCCCAGGGTCCTGGGATCGAGCCCCACATCAGGCTCTCTGCTCAGCAGGGAGCCTGCTTCCTTCTCTCTCTCTGCCTGCCTCTCTGCCTACTTGTGATCTCTGTCTGCCAAATAAATAAAATCTTAAAAAAAAAAAAAGAAAGAAAGAAATTGAGCTGAGTAACTATGGAAATGGCCAGGCCCATGATCTGTAGCATAAGTCAGAGATCCAGAGAATTAATGACTGAGTTTCATCAGAGTCTGAAGGCCTGAGAACCCGACGAGCCAATAGTGTAGCTCTGGTCTGCAGAGTGACAAGCTTGAGACCCAGAAGAGCCAATGTTTCAGCTGGAGTCTGAGGGCAGGGGGAAAAAACCATGTCCCATCCCAAAGACAGTTAGTCAAGAATAATTCTCTCTTTCTTGAGGGAGGGTCTGCCTTTTTGGTCTACTTATTCCTGCAACTGATTAAGTAAGATCCACCCACATTGGGGAAGCCAATCTGCTTTGCTCAGTCTACAGACTTAAATGTTCATCCCCTCCAAAAACATGCTTACAGAAACACCCAAAATAATATTTGGCCAAATATCTCAGCATCACCCCCCATCAGCCCAATCAAGTTGACACATGAAATGAACCATCACCCCTGGTAAGGTTCTGTTCTTGGTCCTAGAGCTGGAAGCTGTCAGACAAGGGTGAAATCCCAGATTTACAGAGGAGGCAGAGCTGAGAGACAAGACAGATGTGAGAGACCTTTTTAAATGCTGAGGTCCTGAAGTTAATGTAATGACATAGCCTAGGTTGGAGCCCTTATTTGACTTCAAGGTCTATGCTTTGTCCACTATATGATACTTTATTAATACAGTGAGTCCAAATGAGAGTATCCAGGAAACTAAACTTGCACAGCCTAGAGGAGACTTTAGGGATGGGGGGGGGGACTGATGGGAAACTGGAAAAATAAACTGTTTTATATTATTCCGTAAGTAGAAATTGGATCAACTGGAAGTCACAAGGAGATACATTTAAGGGGCGCCTGGGTGGCTCATTAGGTTGAGTGTCTGCCTTCAGCTTGGGTCATGGTCCCAGAATCCTGGGATCAAACCCCACGTGGTGCTCCCTGCTCGGCTGGGAATCTGCTTCTCCCTCGTCCTCTCTGCCTGCCGCTCCCCCTGCTTGTGCACTCTCTCTCTCTCTCTCTATTAAGTAAATAAAATCTTTAAACAAAAAATTTTTTCAATGATAGCAGGAGAGGTATCCAAAATGGAATGGACTTCTTTCCTAGGTGGGTGAGATACCCATCACTGGAAGTATGCAAGCACATGGTGAATAGGTCAAAGATGTGGAACACTGAGTATGAAATTCAATTCTGGTGCCTGTAATCCTTCCCAATGCTAAGATCCTATGATCCTAAGAAGACAGGACTTTGGCAGAGCCTCTGAACCTTGGCCTGGTTCCTGGCTCCTTATCCCAGGGTTCTGCTCACTCAGAGCAGCTAAAGGTTCTCACTGAACACAGGTGTCCCTTGGAGATGCCCCCATGGCTAGCCTGCCTTCACTCTCTGGGGCTCACATTTAGTGCATTGGCTCTGTTCTCTTCTTTTCCTTTGTACCCTCTACTACAAGTAGACTCACATGCCTCAGGGGGACACTCAGATACCAGAGTCAAAGGGAAAGCAAGTGTCATGGAGCGGGAGGCCAAAATAGACACACTTCTGTGGTAACTTCCTGGCCAGGAGCCCCCATGAAGCTCACAGCATTCATTCTTCAGCAGACCTCGCTGCCCTTTTCGAAGATGATTGCATGTTCCTTGAAGCAGACTGGGGAGAGAGGCCACAGGAGTCAGAGCGTGGAAAGCGCCTGAGAAGGAGAGAGGCAGGAGAGTTGTTGAAGGGACTAGTGGGTGAGAGGTGTAGGCCCTCAGCAGGGCTGAGCGGGAGTGTGAGGGGGCAAGGGAGGTGGGTGACTGTGACACAGTGGCTGAAGGCTCTGGAGGTAGGTGCCCTAGGGTGAGAGTGTAAAGAACACATGTCTTCAGAGTCTAAAGGGATTTTCGCCTGCAGGGCTCTAATGCCTCCACAGAATGAGCAAACTGCAAAGCAAAGCCCCTCTTCTTTCCTATGAGAATCAAACACCGCCTCACCATATCTCAGCAATGTGGGAACAGCTACCCCTGTGGAATCAAGAGAGAGGGCTTCCAGTTCAGCTGTGCGGGAGGCCAGCTGTGTAGCCGCAGAAGACACTAGACAGCTCTGGATTCAAGGCACAAACGTGCCAAGGAGCAGTTGGGCCTCCCCTGCCCATGACAGCTGTGACAGGTACCCTTGTGCCCCCAGGGCCTAATGCACATCAGTCCTCTGGAGGGTTGCTTATTGTTACTGCCAATGAGACACATATTTTCACTTTAGTACTTCACTTACAAAACAAAATAAGGAAGACAAGTTCAGGCCGGGCCAGTCTCAGGCAGAGGTGACTCTGCATGCCACCACCAGAGGTTTGGGCCCGTATCCCCCCTCAGTATCTGTTCCCAGGAAACAACCACTGCTCCTCTACAGTGAAGGACCTTAGCGGTAGGAGATGGGTCCCTGATGGTCCCGAGACAGGGAGAGGAAGAAAGCAGAATTCAGGCTGGATTCATCTGCACCAGTGAAGGGACACACAGGGACCTGGCACAAAGAACTGGAGAACAGTCGCTTGGGATTCTGGGGGAACATATGGAACCAGGCTCTGGAGACTGTGGCCAACCCCATAATTCCTTCCTGGAAAGGAACCGCCAGTATTCCAGGTGCTCTGTTTCAAAAGGTCCCGTTTAATGACCATAAATGAGACTCTTCTAAACAGCCATCTGTTGCCCACCTTCTGCAAATATTGAATTCCATTCACATTCTATTCACAAGGGAAATGGTGACTCAGAGCTGTTTGCCCACCATGAATCTGTCCAATGGAATGATTATAATGAATCCTAAATGTCAGGCACACAAAGGCGGCTGGGACCACAGGGACACCTGAGAGACCTACCCTCTCCAGGGGTAACTGCTGAGGAGCCATCGCTCTCTCTCCCTCTTCCTTAAGCTCCTCTTCTCCAAATGTGAGGGGCGGGGCAGCACCTCTCTCCTGGAAGGCTTCCTTACTGACAGCACATCAGGAAAAGAAAACAGGAAAGAAGCAAGGAAGGCTGCCCGCCCCCTCCCCCAGGAAATCCAAGGCCTTCAACTCATGGCTTTTCCCAGGCCCTCCCCGCCGCCTTCCCGAACACCAGGCTTTCCAAAAGTTAAACTCCATTGTGCCTTTTCCCGACCTCTTCCCACCTCATCCCAGGCAGAGCAAGCACAGTACATGGCAGCGCCTCTCCGTCTCCGAACTCCTGATTTAAACCCTGCTTACCTCAACCATGTCATGACATTGCAACTTCCGGCTAACTGTAACTATCACTATTTTTATAGGGAGCCAATGTGTCTTCCAGATGCCCATTCAGAGCATATCGCACAAATTGGGAGGGTCTCACCTATCACACGGTTTCTAACAATTATAAGAAAGATAAATTTTCTTGGGTTTGGGGATCTCTCTATAAATTTTCCCAACCAGTGAGCTATTATTTATTTATTATTTATTACGGATTTTATTTATTCATTTGACCAAAAGAGAGATCACAGGAAGGCAGAGAGGCAGGCAGAGAGAGAGGGGGAAGCAGGCTCCCCGCTGAGCAGAGAGCCCCATCCTGGGATGGGGGGGCTCCATCCCAGGACCCTGAGATCATGACCTGAGCCGAAGGCAGAGGCTTACCCCACTGAACCACCCAAGCGCCCAGTAAGCTATTATTTAAATAACAATGTCTTCATACTCCTGACTCTTGCATTTTCTCACTTCACAGTATAAGCTGGAACTGTTTCATCTTAGACTGATAGCAGTAGACCTATAGCTCTGCTTCAGGGTGTCAATGGCTGCAGAATATTCCACTGTATACTGTCATTTGTTCCACCAGTTCCATATGCATGGGCCTTTAGGATGTTCCAGACTTTTGTTATTTTGTACAATGCCATAGTGAGTATGTATGTGTGTGTGTATGTTTCAGCACATGGTCAAGTCTATCCATAAGGATAAATACCTAGAATTTATCTCGGTCAAAGTGTATGTTCCTCCAACATTTTTTTAAATATTTTATTTATTTATTTGACACAGAGAGAGACAATGAGAGAGTGAGAGAGGGAACAGAAGCAGAGGGAGGGGGAGAGTGAGAAGCAGGCCGAGCAGGGAGCCCGATGTGGGGCTCAATCCCAGAATCCTGGGATCATGACCTGAGCTGAAGTCAGATGCTTAACAACTGAGCCACCCAGGCACCCCCTCTAACATTTTTGTAGATAAATACAGAAAGATAGAGTATAAATCATAACTACAAATCTTACTGATGACTTAGAGAACTGAACCCCAGAAATGAACACATGAGAAGTATCAATCCTTTGGGAAGACCTCTGTATACATTCCTCACATCTTTTTATTTACCCTAGACATTTCAGTTTTACAAGATTGTGTTCTAGGTGGCCTCTATTATGAGTGGTTGAATACAATTTTCTGAAAAAACTGGAATATTTGAGGTAGGAAATGTGGCAGGCTAATAAAAAGATAACAGAGCACTGAGAGATCAGCTTCTATTTAGCTATTCTCTGGTCTTTTCTTCCCCACTCAGTCTGCACCTGGCTCAATATAGATCCTCAGAAAACTATCTGATGAATTAATAAATGAGTGTACAAATGAATGAATAATGTAACGATGAACACTAGCTCAAGGATCCAAGATCATTGTTTTAGGTTTGGCCATTCCCACCTCCTCTTAGCTTCACCCTGGTGAATAAGTACCCTTTAAATCTATTAGACTCAGTTTTGACACTTTATATGTGGATCTATAGGCTTCTGACTTTCATTTCAAAAATCAATTATATGTTGACAGTCTCAGTAGCCAAGAATTATAGGTTCATGTCTGCATACTGGTATATTTTGGAGTCAGAAGCAGAGCACTCAGTTCCTAAATACTGCATGACCTAGCAGAAACGAATTTGGAAATCGGTGAGGCTCTGAGGAGGGGTTCTGGCTTGGCCTGCCATCCAACACAGAACACACAGAACAAGGAGACCATGGCTGTGGCAAGTGCTAGTCCTCCTTCTCTTGGACTAAAACACAGAGTGCTCTAAACCTAAAATTTGTTAGAAATAGGATTATTAGGGGCACCTGGGTGGCTCAGCTGGTTAAGCATCTGCCTTCAGCTCAGGTTGTGATCCCAGGGTCCTGGGATTGAGCCCTGCATCCAGCTCCATGCTCAGCGGGGAGTCTGCTTCTCCCTCTCCCTCTATGCGTTCTCTCTCATTCTCATACTCTCTCTCAAGTAAATAAGTAAAATCTTATATTAAAGAAAAGAAATAGAATTATTAAATATGAAGATGACTAATAACCATGGGACTTTAAAGTCATTGAGCTACTCCCAAGTTTCAGTGACATGGGGATAAAAGTATCCATATTGTGGTAAAGTCAATGCAGGCATTATATTCATATATACAAAACAAATGTAGTTAGTACCTTTTTTTCCCCCCTATATCTGCTCTGATTCTTCTTACCACTGCCAAATGAGGAGCAAAAGGAAGGAAGGAAGGCTGACTCTAAGCAGACTCGAAATACTTCTTAGGATTATATTTCTCTCATTTAAAAAAAAAACCTAAAGGCACACAGTCCAAGGTTGTAGCTCCATGAAATCAATAGGGATCCAGGGTTCCCTTATATTTGCTGAGCATGCTTCTATGCTCCAGACAACCTCAAGCTACAGGAAGGCAGCTGGAGCTCTAGTCA
This sequence comes from Mustela putorius furo, assembly GCF_011764305.1. Lineage (NCBI taxonomy): Eukaryota > Metazoa > Chordata > Mammalia > Carnivora > Mustelidae > Mustela > Mustela putorius. The sequence goes on from NW_025421294.1 coordinate 4,397,119, forward strand.
TTGTGTCCAGCTTCCAAGCAACAGAAAGAAGGGCAGGGAGTATCTCCCTGCTACGTTGGTTTCCTTTAAAAAGCCATCCCAGAAGTTTCACTCAAACATTTGCTCACATTTCATTGTCCATAATTTAGTTTCATGGTCATACCTAACTGCAATATAGTCTTTCAATGGGGTGCATTTCTGCCCCCAAATTGGAATTCGGAAAACAGAGAGGGGTGCCTGGGTGGCTCAGGTCATGATCTCAGGGTTGTGAGATCGACCCCCGTATTGGGCTCCACGCTGAGCATGGAGCCTGCTTAAGATTCTCTTTCTCTCCCTCTCCCTCCGTCCCTTCCCATGTCCCTCACTCTCACTCTCTTAAAAAAGAAAAGAAAAGAAACAAAGAAATTCATAGTAGGGAGACAGCCAGTCATCTCCACACTAAACTACAGAAACAACTGCATCCATTTTATCCTATTCAGGGCTCCAAAGTTCTCCCTCAGGCTTTCTCTCTGCCCCTCTCTGATCCGTAAGTTGGCAGCCCCAGGTGGGGTTCATTCTATGAGTCTTCTTCATGGGGCCCAAGAGAGTATCTCAGCAAGATCTCTTCGGCTACCAACATGTACCTCAACAGAAAGAACAGTGGTCCCCCACCCATAAAAACACTCACCTATCCCCCCAGACTCCAGCCAGAGGAAGCAAGATCAGGACCCACATATTTCTAGCACCTCTGTCCCCTAGTTCATTCCCTCTTCCTCCCACAACCCCCAAGGATGGAAGGAATAGGGTTTCACTTTCTCTTCCTTTCTTTCCTTGACTTCCAGTGTCATATCCTGAAAACTCCATTTCTCAGCTCTAATAGGGGAGAGGATGGCTGCGAGGCACTGTGGGGAGAAAACCTGAAATGCAGTGGCTTAATATTTTGAAAACATTATCACTGTCACACCTACATTCTTTTTTACTTCTTGAGCACACGGTAAGCATACAGTCCCTTTAATGACTAACAGATTGTCATGGGCATCAAAAGGAGGTAAAACATGGAACTCTCTTGCCACAGTGTGTGGTGTATTATACGCTTAGTCGATGTTAGCCATTAATAACTGCTTTATTAAATAATAATAACTGTTGTTATTATTATTTAAATAACATCACTCAGTCTGCCTCGGTCTTCCTCTGTCCTTTTTATCTCCCCCAAACGAACACACAACAGGCATGGCTTCATCTCACAGTAATGTCATCACGCTCCCTCAGATTTTCTGTTTGCTTTGTTTTAAACCCCATTTTCTAGAAACAGGAGGAATCCTTTCCTAGGGAAGGGAAGAACTACTCAGAGACCTAGCTCCTAATCACCTTTGTTACTGGACTCCACATAGCTGTGAGCGAGCTGCTGTTCTTTAGGGAAGGGGGCTAATTGGAAGAGAAAAGATTGATGAAGGTCAGTGTGGATGGCGATGGAGAATTATGGCTGGAGGCTGGGTCAGCTGAAGTCAGGCCTCACAGAACCGCACCTCATCTTGCGACTCTAAATTATCCCTTACCCCTGGTGACCCCCCATGCGCTGTTGTTTGTGTAACAACAGCTCAAGAGAGCATGAGTGAAGCAAGGCAAGATGTGAATTGATCTATTGACAGTCAATCAGGAGGTTGGCTTCAAGATTCTGAGAGGCAGTTGCCTGAGGCTCTGGGCTGGAATTGCACTTAGATCTGAAAAAGAGGTAGGAGGAAAACAAGGGTGTACTCTTGGTTTATTTGGGTGTCTTTGGGGGTCAGAGACCACCAGGTACCTAGAATTTCCTAGTGTTGAAGAGGAAAGTCCCAGAGACCTGGAGCTCTAAATAAGCAGACTGTTTTAATGTAGGGAAAATACAAATGTGCACATTTATGAAGAATTATGGTGCCGTTACTTTTAAGTACAGCACAGAAATGTAAACAGCTATTTTCAATAGCTCCAGAAAATGTCACCACCAGGGCCTAGCCCTGATGGGGCAAGAATTTCTCAAACGCAGAACCAGAGGGAATTTCCAGGTTGCAAGATAAGCAGGGACACTGAGGCAGGAGGTGATGGGCAGGGTTTAGGACGGGAGAGTGGTGCTATGGGGTCCAGCAGGAGCCTGGGAATGGGGCCCTCTTGTCTCCCACACAAGAAGCTGCAGTAGGCCTAGTCACCCAAATCCAGAAGGATTTGTGTTGATTTTGCATTTCAGTGTTCCTGGTGGGAAAGGACTCTGATGGTCAGCCGTAACATTTGTCTGCTTTGGGGGAAAAGAGGAGGAGGGCATGATATATTGATGGAACTGGAACCAACACATAAGACAGGTCAGGGGATGGATTTGGGAAATGCCAGATGGTTTTCTATGGTTTCCTAGTTGATGCTAAAATACATTTACCAGTAACAGATAAAGAAAGACCACTTACACCTATCCTCACATTCAATCCACACAGTAATAAAATGAAGCAGCTAATATTATCATCATTTTACATATGAGGAAACTGAGGCACAGAGAAGATTAACCTGAGCAATTTACCTAGAATTACACTTTGCATACATGCTAAAGTTAAGATTTGAACCCAGGGAGTCTGACTACAGGCCATCACAAGTACAATACTGGTTGTACCAAAAATCCCAACTGTAAAATTTATAAATCAGGGAACTGATCCTTTTACCATTAACTGTGAAGTACCATATTAGCATAAATTTCCATAAAGTAATTTTCAGTTAATTACAGAATTTTCAGTTCTACTCAGAGCTGTCCTTCAATAAGTAAGTTAATTTTTTCTACATTTTAAAATAATTACCTATGATTTGTATCATTAGCTCAGATCCATCTTTTCATTTTCAAAAGCCAGGAAGTAAGTTCAGAACAACCCGAGAATGATGAGTTACCCTGACATTGCACTCTGAGCTCTGACTGTATTTTGAGATTTCCCTCCAGACAGCCTGGAATGCGGTCCCCCATAGTGCCTAGCACAGAGCCTGGTCCCTGCGCGGTGATGGCAGACTGAAGAAAGAACAGAAGTGGAGGGAGCTATATACTCATTTTCACTCATTCCCTCTCAGAGCTACCTTCTAGTAGCTGTCGTTCCAAAAAATTTTAGTCTTATTGCCAGAAATAAAAATAGCCTCAGCTATTTTATGTTCATATTTTACAACACATTTTGAGAATTAATATTTTATAAGAAAATTATTTTGATTCTAAATGTGACTTTTAAAAGGTTTATGGTATTCTTAAGTGTAACTTTTATTATGCCTTGGGGCCAGCAGTTTTTCTAGAGGAATATACTGGAGTTATTGACGTACGGTACCCCTTGTGAATTTCCCTTCATGTTCTGAGGCTGAAACAAGAGAAATTATTTTCTGTACATAATTTACTCCCTTCTTTCCACCTCTACCCCTCCTTTTCCCTTGCTGCCTTTTTTTTTTCTTTCAGTGCAAAGTAAATAAAATAACCACCCTTACCAATGGAAGAATTAAAACAAAATAAAACAAAACAAACAAAACAGGTTGTATTTGCACCAAGCGAGAGTTAAAAGAATGGGCAGATACTCATCAAGACTTGGGAAACCGGACATGAAAACCTATACTCTCAGTTCTGCCCTGGACTAATGTCCTTCCCTCTTTAACAGTGTTTTCCTTCTATCTTCCCTGGTCTGCACTGAAATGACTGGTCTTTTCTACCTCCCCTTTGATGGAGTGGCAGATATTGATCTTCCATTGAAGTGGCTACCTGACACTTTTCTGGAAGATCTAGAAAGCTAAAGGCTGCAAGTAAAACTGATGGTACTCAAGTCTCTGTTTCAGTTAGTGAATGATGCCTAACAGATCACCCCCAGACTAGAGGCTTAAAACAAAAACTATTGATTATCTCTTGTGGTCTGTGGATTGGATAGGGTCCTAGCAGACCTAAGCCAAGTTTGGCTGATCTTAGCTGGGCTTTCTCCTGCATATGTGGTCAGCTGGCAGGCCGGGTGGTCTAAATGGCCTTGTATGAGACAACTCTGCTCCCTCCCATGTGCGTCTCACATGCTTCTTGCAGGCCAGTGCAGTATGTCCTCATGGTGGTGGCAGGAGTCCAAGAGGGAAAGAGGAAAATGCATGTATTTGTCAAGATTCTGTGGGCATCAGGCTTGTGAGCATCCTGTTGGCCAAGCAAAGTCACATGGCTAAGCCCGGAATTAAAATAGGAAGGGACCAAGGGCTACAAGGCAGAAAGCCTGATAGTAGGAAACCAGTCTACCACAATTCCCTAATTAAAACCTCAACCTGAACAAAAAAGGTCATTCCTCCTCTTCTCCTTCTCCTTCTCCAAGTAGACTCCATGCCCAGTGTGGAGCCCAATGCAGGGCTTGAGCTCACAACCCTGAGACCAAGACCTCAGTGGAGATCAAGTGTTGGATGCTTAACCTACCTCAGGGCCACCCACCCACATGCCCCAGAAAGTGATATTATGAAAACAAAATAAAGTCAAACTTCATTGTTGACAAATTCCATATTTGCAAATTTGCCTACCTGCAAAGACCAATTTGTAACTTCAAAATCAATATTTGGGGCACTTATGCAGTCATTCCTACACAAGCAAAGCGGTAAAAACTGTGAGTTGCCTGGTGCACACATTCCCTCTGCTGAGGTGGTTCAAGGTGATGTTCTGCTTCCTTATTTCAGCTCTCACACTGCAAGCAAGTGCCGTTTTCATAGTACACTTGACCCTTAAAGAACACAGGCTTGGACTGTGCGGTCCACTTAAATGTAATTTTTTTTTTCAGTGAATACAGCACTGTAAATGTATTTTCTCTTCCTTATGATTTTCTTAACATTTTCTTCTCTCTAGTTGACTTTAGGAATACAGGATATAATACATAGAACATACATATGTTGAATGACTGCTTATGTTATCTGTAAGGCTTCCAATCAACGGTAAGCTTTAAGTAGTAAAGTTTTGGGGGAGTCAAAAGTTACATGGAGTTTTCAGGTGCAATGGAGGAGGGAGGTCAGTGCCGGAACCCCCGCATTGTTTAAGAGTCAACTGTAGGTTTCATGCCACATTATTTGCAATTTTTTGATTTCCCTATTTATTTTTTTTTAAAAGATTTTATTTATTTATTTGACAGAGAGAGATCACAAGTAGGCAGAGAGGCAGGCAGAGAGAGAGGAGGAAGCAGGCTCCCTGCTGAGCAGAGAGCCCGACGCGGGACTCGATCCCAGGACCCTGAGATCATGACCTGAGCCGAAGGCAGCGGCCCAACCCACTGAGCCACCCAGGCGCCCATGATTTCCCTATTTAAAATGGCCCCCAGGGCGCCTGGGTGGCTCAGTGGGTTAAGCCGCTGCCTTCGGCTCAGGTCATGATCTCAGGGTCCTGGGATCGAGGCCCGCATCGGGCTCTCTGCTCAGCAGGGAGCCTGCTTCCTTCTCTCTCTCTCTCTCTGCCTGCCTCTCAGTGTACTTGTAATTTCTCTCTGTCAAATAAATAAATAAAATCTTTTAAAAAATAAATAAAATAAAATGGCCCCCAGGTATGATGTCAAAGGGCCATCCCGTGTTCCTGAGCACAAGAAGCCTGGGACGTGCCCAAAGAAGAAAATGAGTACGTTGGAGAAGCTTCATACAGGCACAAGTTACAGTGCTATTGGCCATGAACTCAATGTTAGCAAGTCAATAAAATATTCTAAATAAGGGCTCTTTAAACAGACAGACATCTAAAACAAGGTTATGTATTGATTGATTGATGAAAATGTTGTGACCAGAGGCTCACAAGAACTTAACCCCATATTTGCCCAGGAGCAATGGTTCCGTTTTCACGACTTCAGTGCCTGCAATGGTTTTTCAGAACATGATTACCTCAAGAAATGAGAACCAACTGTGTTTTTGTTCATTTTAAGCATTACTGTTTTAAAAGAGACTTTTAAATAACAAAATCTCTATTCTTATCTCTCTCTATAAATGCACACTTGTAAAACACAAAACATAAACAACATTCGCACATAAATACCAACTTGGCCTTACAGAAAACAACCTTGTGTTCTAGGCAAAACATTTATAAGAATAAGAATGCACTAGTTGGTGAAGGGACACTATCAGTGAGATTCCCAGTGACATCCAACACATGACTACTGAGCCCCTCCTATGACTTACTCTAGCCAAGGCCTAGTTCTTCAGTAAATGGATGAGAACTCTGAAAGAATAATAAAGATTCCAGAGAGTGAAATAGGATTCAAATGTGTTTATGAGTCTTCGAATGAAAATACCGAGGGGCACCTGGATGGGTTAGGCCACTGCCTTCGGCTCGGGTCATGATCTCAGGGTCCTGGGATTGAGTCCCGCGTCAGGCTCTCCGCTCAGCGGGGAGCCTGCTTCCCTCTCTCTCTCTCTGCCTACTTGTGATCTTTCTCTGTCAGGTAAATGGATAAAATCTTTAAAAAAAAAAAAAAAGGAAAGAAAAGAAAATACCAAACAAGAAAGGTATAAACATAAAATCATTCATATAATGAAAGCCAGGAAAACCAGGATTCAGTAGGAACAAAATTTTCAGGAATGCTTCTCTTACTGGAAGATCAAAAGCATTTTGTGTTATTAGAGAACATGGGATCCCCAAAGAGCTTTGAGCCCCAAATTTAAGCTTCAGTGTTGGGCATGGTGAAGAGGTCAGATAGCACTGTGTTTAAAAGCTCAGTCTCTACCATCAGCCAGACCAGGGTATGGGGTCCATGCTCTCCCCATCCAGTGGTTGGGTGATAGGGTAAAAGACACTCCCTCTGGGGGGGTTCCAGTTTCTTCATTTGTAAGAGTAATATTATGAATAATCAGACATTTTATGAACGCTGACTAGGATCCTGGCATCCTGCTGGGAGCTCTCCATACATCACCTCTTTTGATCCTCATGCTGCCTTATGAGGTGGGTGTTATCGCTGTTTCCCAACATACGCATGAGAAAATGGCAGCCAGGAGAAGATGAACAATTTTGCCAAGAATTAAGAGTTGGCAGAGCTGGAATTTGATCCTAGGCATCTGACATCTATCTCTTCATGTTGTGTGTGAAAATTAAATGAGATAATGCATATAAAATACTGAGCACAGTGCCAGGTGTCTAACAAGCACATCTAATAAATTTTTTTAAAAGATCCCTTTAAATAAGAGTGCCCCACCCTTCCTCCACTCCCACTACAACCGAAAGACTTGCAATTTGCAGAGGGTTTGCCTAGCAACTGCGTATGCTGAATTCTACTCCATGTGGTAGCACCACAGGAAAGAACCTTACCTAACCAGGGAAAGCATTCCCAATAACCCCCCTGGAGAAGTTTCTATTTGTCTTCATGAATGGAAGGTAATAAATATAAGTTGGGAGATCAGATTCAAGATTTGTGTTTTAACAATCACTCCCACCGAGGCCAGAAGTTCCACACTGGTTTATCTCAACCCTACTTGAATTTATTTATTTAATCTATCTGATATTGTTAACTTATTTTCTGTCCCAATCTCAGATGTAACTATACTGTTTTTAAGGAAAACATTTTAAGTACAAAGAGAAGCCAGCTGTGTAAGCCAGCCTTCTGGTAGGCCAAAACAAAACACACTTTGGTATCTCCTGGGTTTCCATTTCCTGGGGTACAAAAAGAACTAGAGAGAACATGAAGGTATCCGGAGTACGTATTCACTTACATAAATTTATTTCCCATTTTAATAGCTGTTTTATCAAATTATCACAATCACTTTTCACATAGTTGTGCACATTAAGGTTGCACCGACAAAGGTATGAGCAAGAAGTACTGAATGTCCTGTCACCTTTAACAAACAGGATCACTCCTCACTCTGCCCCTTACTAGACCTCCACAGGATCCTGACAACCCAAGCAACCTATGAGGTGAGGGAATACCTGGAAGAAACAAAAAGGACAGGGCACCTGGATGGCTCGGTCAGTTAAGTGCCGGCCTTCAGTTCAGATCATGGCATTGGAGTCCTGGGACTGAGCCCATAGCAGGCTCCCTGCTTAGTGGGGAGTCTGCTTCCCCCTCTATTCTGTCCCTTCCCTGGTCTGTGCTCTGTCTCGCTCACTCCCTCTCTCAAAAAAATAAATACAATCTTAAAAAAAAAAAAAAAAGAAAGAAAGAAAAGAAAAGAAACAAAAAGGACAGAAAATACTCCCTCATCATGATTGGAAATCAGACAGCCGAAATTATTCAGGATACTCTGAGTCTTAAAGAACCCTCTGCCACTACTAACAAGACTAAAAGATTAAAACAAAAAGGACAGAAATTCTGTTAATACTCAAGCATGTGGGTACCCTCATCATGATTGGAAATCAGACAGCCGAAATTATTCAGGATACTCTGAGTATGAGTCTTAAAGAACCCTCTGCCACTACTAACAAGACTAAAGTAGATTAATATCTGCAAATATGAAACACTTGCCAGTGTATATTCTGTTAAGTGAGAAAACTCAAGCATGTGGGTACTACCTCACTAACTGAATAAAAAAGTTGTATATGCACAGATTAGTGATCAAGAAGGACACAAAATAACTATGGGCTTGAGAGAAAAGTGAGGTGGTTTAGGTTCATCATGCATGTAGCTGATTTTCCTAAAGTGGGGGACAGAACAAATATACTAAGATAACAAAAGAAAGGAAGGACATGAACACATGAAGGAAGACATGACTGATTAAGATCTGCAGAAAACTGAATTTTTGTTAAAGGAAAATACAGCCTCAAATTTCAACCTTTGGGGCACTCCGGAATTAAAAGTGTATTGGCCCAAAGGAGAAAATGGCTGACCTCAGCCTTCTCCATACCAGTAATCAATGCCAAAAATTGCTGGAACTATATCTACAGAATTCTAATAAGAAAAATATATGGCCCAAGAAATATATCTTTTGGGGGTGCCTGGGTGGCTCAGTGGGTTAAGGCCTCTGCCTTCGGCTCGGGTCATGATCCCAGGATCCCTGGGATCGAGCCCCATGTCGGGCTCTCTGCTCCGTGGGGAGCCTGCTTCCTCCACTCTCTCTCTCTCTGCCTGCCTCTCTGCCTACTTGTGGTTTCTCTCTCTCTGTCAAATAAATAAAATCTTTAAAAAAAAAAAAAAAGAAATATATCTTTTGTGTTTAAAGGTAGCATAGTTTTAATAATGCAAAAAAATCTAATAATACAACACTTCTGATCCCTTCTTTAAAAAGAAAAGAACATAACAAAATATAGCTAACCCAAAGACATGTAGAAAATGTTTATAGTCATGTCATGAACAGGGAAGCCATGGACAGAAAGACTGCTGGTTACCACTGACTGCTTAATTATGTTTCCAGAGCTCAATGCTTTGTAAAAGTTATAAATCTGGGCAATACAAAAAAGTCATAAAAAATAAGATGAGGGGAAGAAGTTAGAATGAAGTATGAAATATATATTCCCCTCTTCTTCTACAATGAGGTAAAAACTGTCCAATGTTGATAAAACAAGAAACAGAGATTTAACTATATCAAAGTTTCAAATATTATTATTAGAAGTGTTATTACTTCTAATAAATAAAAGAGAAAAAAAAGTAAAACAAAGAATGTACAGAATACCCAAAAAAAAAAAACTAAGCAACAATATACAGAGAATATAGATATACTATAGCCAAATAAATAGTGTAATAAAATGAAATGCAGCAAATGTGTGTTCCCAAAAATAAATGTAAACGAGATAAATCTATATAATAAAAGACAAGACTCAGTCTGGACTAGCAAAACGCATCTATTTATGCTGAAAGTGAAAAATAAGAAGCTTCAATAAAAAAGTTGTGCTATATTCATATAGTAGATATCTGGCAGTCATTAAGAAAGAAGTAGATGTGTAGGAAATAATGTGGAAGTAAATCCAATATAAATTAACAGAAAAGTATTGTGAGAAGGGTGCTTGGGTGGCTCAGTTGGTTAAGTGTTCATCTCTTGATCTCAGCTCACGTCTTGATCTCAGGGCCCAGTGTGGAGCCCAGTTGAAAAAAAGAAAAAGTATTGTAAGAATAATGCATAATGCTATTCCATCTGTATCTGGCAAAAGATATATGCTGTACAAACACATATATATGCATTTGCCCACACATGTACGCCATACATAAGCATTTGCCTGTGTGTGTATATTCAGTGTTACAGCAATGGAGGAGGTGGGCCTGCACCCAGTCTACCCCAGAGGGAGGAGTATTTTATTCTGGACATTGTTTAGAATTGCTGGTGCATAGCATTAATAAAAAAACAGACTGGCTTCTAGGTTTCGTTATTTTTTGCAATCCTCTTTTAACAACGCGTTTCCTGATTGCCTGCACCTGGGGTGAACCATTCCAATCCTGTCCTGGTGTGCCTTGTCCTGGTGTGCCAGTGTGTGAGTCACAGGCATGTGCAATGAAAGACAATGTGTGTGTCTCTGTGTGTTAGTAGCTAGAATGATACACAATACACAGCCAATAGTGGTTACACCCAGGAGTAGAATTGGAAGATGTATGAAGAGCAGACATCTTATGAACTTCTCGGTACCACAGGAATATTTAGAAATGAAAAAACATCTTTTTTATTTTTTTTAAGATTTTATTTAGTTATTTGGCAGAGAGACAGAGAGTAAAAGTAGGCAGAGAGGCAGGCAGAGGGAGAGGGAGAAGCAGACTCCCCGCTGAGCAGGGAGCCCGATGCGGGACTCGATCCCAGGACCCTGAGATCATGACCCGAGCCGAAGGCAGCCGCTTAACTACTGAGCCAGCCAGGTGCCCCGAAAATTCATCTTTTTAGAACAGAGTTTGAATCAATAAAAAAAAGAAGAGTCCAAAAGAGTTGGCCCCGGGGAGGAGGGACTGTCCTTGCATGTTCAATTTAGTTTGGTGTGCCAGATAGAGCAAAACTGAATACCCCTTGGGTGACATCAAATAAAAGAAAACATACTGGTTCACCACGTTCCAATCAAGCCCAGGGCCTGGCACTCGCAAGATGTCCAATAAAGGTTTGTGGAGAGAACAACAAAAAAAAAAATTAATTGGGTCAATGTCTCCTGGCAGTGAATTTCAGGAATGCATCAGATGATGAGCGACACTCGCAAAAACAGGTGTGTTGAAGTTAGGAAAGATCACTGGCAGGAGGACCTTTTGCTGTATCAACTCTCAGAACTTTCAAAAGCAGAACATTCAGTCTTCAGCCCTGTGAGACCTTACTTTAGGAAGCTCAAAAGCATTGGCGTGCTGTTTCCTGGAAGCCTGAATTAATATACAGATGGTGACTGGAGGATGGAGTGAAAGTGATGGGAAGCATGTACCTTAGACTGTGTCTTTCAAGTGACAGATGTGTCAAGTGGCCTTTAGCAATCACTAGGTCGCAGACAACTATCAGCTGAGTCTCTCACGAGTGTATGACATGCCATTTGTTGCTTCTGTTGTTTAAAGAGTCATCCATTCTCTTTAGACACTCAGGGAGCTGATGGCAGAGTGGATGTTGCATTCATCTGTTTAAGGACTCATTTACTCATTCCTGTTGTAAAAACAGAGCCAGTTCTTTTTCTTCTACACTGATGGGAGTTTGCACAAAGAGCCAGATTCACAGCATGCGTAAAACCCAAAACCGCTTTCCCTCTGCCTCTCCTTCTCCCCAGACCCAGTGGGGAGGGCTGGGAAGGGTCCTGAGATAAAGTGGAGAGTTCAAAGTTACATTTTCCCACAACTCTAGGCAGAATCCTCCTCATACAGATTCTAAACAGGGGCAGTGGGGCCATCCCAACATTTTCCAGCATTCCAGCATGTGCAAGAGCAGTAGCAGGGACCCAGGGCTCTTCTCATTCCTTAGGCTGATCCTGGGGGATGGGAAATGGCAAATCACCCATTTGGTACCAGCTCAGTTCTGTCCTAAATCTTGATTAGTGATACTTTCAAATACAAGTTTATAAGGCATTATGTACAGCTAGAGAACAATGGTGCAGTAAAATGTCCATCATAGCATTGACACTTCACTCAAATTGTAGTGTTCCTATCCATGTGTATCAACCAGGCTCATAGCTAAGGCTATCCGCTTTCCCTGCTCTACAGGACAGACTGGTGACAAAAGAATGTCTCATCGCACAGTGACATTTTCCTGGAGGGGAGATTATTCCAGAAGCCCCTACCATAATAATTGCCAATTATGGATATTTATAGACTTAATTTATATTTGGATACAGAGTGGAGTCTAGCCACAGTGGTGATAGCAGACAGAACTTTAAATCTACTCATGCATTTGGAAACCTTCTCACCCTTCATGGACCTCTGTCGATGCAGTTTTCTCTAGATAGGCCTCTCCATTTATCTCTTCTTATTTCCCACACAGGGACTGCAGAATGCTTCAGACTAGAGCGTTCAGGGTGTGAGTAAACCTTGTTTACTAAAGAATGAGATCTTTACCATTGATGTTTCAAGTCATCAGTGCTTTTCTCTGTACATAGTAGATATAAATGGGCACAGGGAAGTCTGGGCATCTGGTTCTCTCTCTCTCTTTTCTTCTCCATACTCTCTCATCTGCTTCATTTTCTATCCTCTGATGTGGCTGATGGGTAGTCGAGTGGTTCAGGTTTCAGAAGAGGGAGAAGTTTCCCCCTTAGACCATCAGGCTAAGCCAAGACTTCTTTACTGAGGCTTCTGGCATGAACCCCTATCACAGTAAATGAGACTTTGCATTCTTTTGCCACTGTGTTCTGTAACTTCACAGGGAAAGTGGGTCACTTAAATATAGGACCATGAGTGCCCCAATCATAGTGCTTCATGTGATGCCATCCGCAGAGTAAGCACTCAAATATTTGTAGAATTGAGAGTGTTTGAAGTATAGTAATAGGTGAAAAATGAGAGTGACCTTGGTGAAAGTGACCTTGACTTCCACAATGAGGAGGCATCAGGAGTTGTTGCATCAAGGAGAATCCTTTGGAAATCCTACCTTGAGTAAAGGTTAATCATTTTGATGGAATGGATTCTGGTGACATATAAGGAATTCTAGTCACTAAAAGCTCCTCTGTGTATGTGTTTTACAAAGTGTGGTTGATATATGTTGCCCCCATAGATATGTATGAGGATTTAATTTGTATACAAGCAAATGTTTTATTGTAACTACACTGAAATTATTTCATGTTAATTAGTTTAAATGTAAGTTATATACCAAAAATATGATTTCAGATATATCACTGATTAGGACCAGATTTAGGTAAGTATTTATGTTATAATTGAGTTGAATTCAGTCAATAGTAGTCTAGGTGACATAATGTTGAAATGACGGAGACGAGCATATAAAAGACTGACATGAGAGGAACACTGCCTACATCCCTCTCAGTCCATTAACAGGTATATGCTGCTTTGGAAGACCTGGCCAAGAGCAAAACATCAGAGACCTATTACGGTCAACTAATACACTAACATATACCTTGAAGGGCCTTTTAAAAATCACCAATATTGGGGCGCCTGGGTGGCTCAGTGGGTTAAGCCGCTGCCTTCGGCTCTGGTCATGATCTCAGAGTCCTGGGATCGAGCCCCACATCAGGCTCTCTGCTCAGCAGGGAGCCTGCTTCCCTCTCTCTCTGCCAGCCTCTCTACCTACCTGTGATCTCTCTCTGTCAAATAAAAACAAAACAAAACAAAACAAAAATCACCAATATTCAGTGGCTCTACTGCACAATTTTGAGGCTAAGTTTACTTAGCCTTAGTCAGCTGTGCTGAGTGACCTAGAGGGGTAACACCGGGCATGGGGGAATTGCAGACCTTCCCAGAGGGCTGGCTTTGCAACCTCCAAGCCTTTCCAGGAACCAGGGGCAGATTTTATGTGGGTTCGGGGCTTGTGTGGAACTGGCTTGCCTTGTTTGAACCTTTGCTAGACCCCTAATCTGGGGCTTCATGGTTCTCACTTTTTAAGAGAACTGGTGATGTGATGGCAAAGAAATATTTTTTCAAAGGAACGCAATCTAGAACCATGACAAGTGGAATGATAGCAGTAAAATGAAGTCAGCTAAAGCACAGAAAGCACAAAGCAGCCACTCTGCCCTGAGAATCTGAGAAGGCGAAATTGAGCGGCTTTATTGGCAGACGGCGAGCCTGCGGGGCTGGGCTGGGCAGTCACCAAGCCTGAAAAAGATAGCCCTCATGGTTTACCCAACCTCATGACAATGTTGTGGCAAAGCGACACTAATGTGAGAAGGTAAGATGCTAATGGCAGTGAGATGTAATGTCACACTGCGGGGCAATCAATGGGAGATTCCTGTAGAAATCCTAGTACGAAGCTAGCATCAAAGGTAAGACAGGAATTCCCGAAAGTTCTGGGACTGAGGATATAGCCAGGAATGGAAACTCATCCCAAATACCAGTCAATCAGTGGATACCTGCGTTTGTGTCATTTCCCAGCCCCATTCTGGACAAAGCAGACTCTGGGTGACTGCAGGCACATATACCGTTGTATCTGTGTCAAGAAAAGGTGCTACCCAAGAAATGCCAACTAGTTCCAGACTTAGGGAAGAAATTTCCAGAGGATACTCAAATAAAAGAGGCAGGAAGAAGAAGGGACAGGTCAGAAAAGCAGCAGCCAAGGCAGTAGACAACCTGCAGATGAAGGCTGGATACCCAGCACATGAGAGTCGCTTGAGCAGGGAGCCAGGACCCACAGTAGAGGAGCACACCCAGCTGCCCATGACAGAACCATGGTCCAGACCTACGGGAGTCCTGACCATGCGCCTGCTGAGGTATTCGCTATCCCTCTACCTCCAGCGACCTTCACAGTTCACCTCCACTCTAGAGCATGGCTGTGACACTCAGACCTGAGGAAGCCTAATTAATATACAGGGGCCCAAAAGAGCAAGACTGTGAAGCCATGAGATCAGGGTCAGTTATCACAGTTGGGACCATCAGGGATGGGAAACTGGCTGGGAGTCAGGATGCTGCTGATATTAGTGACAGTTCTAATGGATGAGTTAAGACAGGTGGTCCAAAGTCATAAACAAGGAGATTCCCAGGGACAGGTTGAAACAAAGAGAACAAATTTGAAGCATTCGCTCCAAAGAAGACTTCAGCAGCCACAACCAAGTAAGTAACTGTGGTAACTCCTCTGATAAAGCTCACTTCAGACATGATGGCCTTCTCTGAAAGCCTTTGGTGAGCCACCCTCCAGGGCTCGGTTGGGTGCCCGTCCTGTGTGTTCCTCCAGCGTTCTGTTCTTACCCCTTTCACGACACTGAACACACTGAATCACCTTGTGGGGGTGTACTCTCCTGTCTCTGTGTGAGGACAGAGACTGTGTCTTATTCATCTGAGTTTTTCTAACACCCACTGGAGGAGAGAGAGAAAACAACAGAGGGACGGAGGGATGGGGGCCAGGCAGGAGAAAGAGAGATTAAGTGAATTGAACTGAACTCGTAAAATTCCACCACAGCCAAATCACTTGGCGATCCCAAAGGACATGTTATCACAGGGTTCCAACTACAGTTCAAAAATTAGCTCATGCTTGCGGATGTTTTGGGAGTAACTTATGGTGCAGGAAGTGTACCTCCACTGAATCCAATTTCACCCCTCCCTGTATTAGTGTGAACTCTTCTTTGTCTTTCCACAAAGCTTCACCC
Source organism: Mustela putorius furo (assembly GCF_011764305.1). Lineage (NCBI taxonomy): Eukaryota > Metazoa > Chordata > Mammalia > Carnivora > Mustelidae > Mustela > Mustela putorius. The sequence goes on from NW_025421294.1 coordinate 4,412,651, forward strand.
TCCTTCTTCTTTGGAGCCATTATGTGCTTGACATGAAAAATGTCCTGTAGAAAATGTAATCACTAATTACATCAATGAAAAAACTCAACTCTCAGATGTGAAATGATTAACCACAGAAAAACCACTTTTCAATAATAATTTTCCAGTCTTCTGTTTTCACTAGAATTGGTTTTCTGCCTATGCAGTGGGCTTTTCTGGACTTCTTTAATGCTGGTGCCCATCAACAATTCACGATAAAAATCCTCTCAGAAAGCCAGCCCTCCTATAGGAGAAAAAGTGCGAACCACACGTCATCTAACGGACTTTCCTTCCCTGCCTTCTCTTCCAAATAAGGGCACAACTTCAAGTGCCACTTCATTTAAGCTCCTAAGTCTTGTGGACTTCTAAACTCTCCCTAGATTTTCTTCCCACCCCGCCCTCTCATCCTTTCATCTCTGCCTTCTGAGCTCCCTCGTACAGTGCTTTGCTGTGAGAGGTGGGAATGTGGCAGGAGGGTGACCCTGCCGTGTTTCCAGGGCCTCTCCCATCTCTCCCAGTCAGTGTCCTCCAAGGCCCACCAACTCTCTGTCCCTCAAACAGGTAGAAAGCGCTGCTGTGAGCCCTGACTTGTGCTAAAAACTGAGGTGAGGGCAAACACCAGTCAGATGAAGGCTATTAGGCCTCTAGGTCTCCGCCTGGAAAATGGCCTTCCATTCAAGTCCCAGCTCCGATGTCACCAATGTCACCAACAGCCATCCTACAAAAATTAGTGAATGCCAGTTTTGCCTCTTAAGCCATCAGGTGGCAGCCATACTATTCACGGGAGCCCTGGTCTTTGGGTCTGGATCCCAGGAGGAGGAAGGGAACATACAACAGGTGTTGATGACCAGCTAGTGGAGCAACAGTTACCTGATGCCAGTCAAGGTTAAGATTGCTTCCATCAGAGGGGCGCCTGGGTGGCTCAGTCAGGTAAGTGTCTGCCTTCGGCTCAGCTCATGATCCCAGGGTCCTCTTCCTGCTGCTCTGCCACCTCTACTCTCTATCTCTTTATTTATTTATCAAATAAATAAAACCTTTTAAAAAAATCTAAAAATTGCTTCCATCAGCACTACCACAAAATAAAGGCAGTAGTCAAGGAACAAGTTATCCTGAAGCTGACAAACCTTAAAGGATGCAAAAAGAGGAAAAGTATGATTGAATCCAAAAATTGTGACACATAGCTTGGTTGCAAAAGAGCATAATGAGTGCCTTCAGACAAGGAGAGAGCAACGGCATGACCAGCCTTTCCCTTCCCTCTCTCCTCCCCCCCACCCAACAGTGCTGTTTCCCATTTGCTTGCCCTGAGCTCCAGCTAGGGGTCTGCTGTGCAGCTCTAGGTCTGCCTGTGCGCTGTCAGCCTGTGGCTCTGATGGCGGTGGCAGCGGTGCAGCAGCACCCTTCGCAAGAGCAAAAGGTACAGGTGACTGAGGGAGCCCACCTGAAGGAGTGCACTGTGGAGGGCGCTTCCATACAGCATGAAAGTGGCATAAACTTATTTGTTCACAGAACACGAGACACAGAGGTAGACAGTTCCAGCACTGCCGCAGCCACTCAGTTAGACCACCCCTTTCTCATTCCTCTGTGGAACCCCGCCCAGCTTCTACTCCAAGTCCTGCTTCTCATGGTCACCAGCTCTCAGCCCCAGGATCTCACACCAGAAAATCCAGAACAGGAAGAAAGGGCGGGGGGTGGAGGGAGAGTTGTCCTCACATACCTCTCTCTTTTACCAAAGAGAAAAATCTTTCCAGCAAATTTCCCTTAACATCTCCAAGGCCCAGACTGTGTCCTAGGATCATCTTTAGCCGCAAAGGGGTCTGGAAAAGTGATCCTCTGGCGCTTTTGGTCTTTGCTGGGGTAGGAGGGCTTTGCCTGCACGCAAGAAGCAAGATAAGAGTATTTGTAGGGTGAAGTCAGTCATTAGCAATGTCTGGCCCCACTCTCGCCTCAGATGGCTCTTGTCACCTCTGGGTCCCCTCCTGCCTTGTAGCTGGCTGACTCTATTAGACAGGACCTCTGTGCTGTATCAAACCCCAAATTCAATCTCTCTGTGCCCTGCAGTGGTACCACATCCCAGAGAGCAGGCTGTCTGACGATGAAGTGGCTGTCACACCAGCAGGCACTCTCAGCCTCTGCTCATCCTGGGTGGCCAGGGGACCGCGGAGAGAGACAGGGACCTGGGACCAGGAAGGCTGACACAGCCAAACAGAACAGCGGCCGCAAAGGAGCTTAGAGCCACCCCTCCCAGAGGGCAACCTCATATCATTACCGGTCACCACTGAAGGTCTTTTTCACTGAGGCCAGCACCAAAGGCAGGGTTGTAGTGTTGAAGAAGCATGAGTCTGCGCACTATGGATGTGACTTAGAACCCCAACGCTGTCACCCACTGGCGATGTGATGCTGGGCAAATTACATGAAGTCTCTAAGGCTTGGTTCCCTGAGCTACAGAATGGGGTCAACACTGAGCCCACTGGCAAGGTCCATGAAGGAGAATGAGTGAGCTAAGCTTCATAAAGCTCCAGGCACAGTACCTGGCACCGACTGAGGGATCTTAAGCGGCAAAGTCATCTGTTCCCATCATGCTGCCCCGCATGTTCCACCGGGTCACGATCCAGAACTCTTGGTCAGGAAGAGCGCAGGCTCCTGGAGCCTGACTGCCTGGGCTCAGATGCAGGCTCCATCACAGCTCTGTGACCCAAAGCCAGTCCCTTAACATCTCTGTGCCTCATTTTTATTATCAGAAGAGTGAGTCACGGTCAGGGCCTGTCTCTCTGGTGAGTAAGAGACTCAAGCGCAACAACGGCGGCAACGCACCCGCAACGGCTCTGGCACGGAGTGCGCAAGCGAGCCTACGTATGGTAGCATAGGAACAATGACATTTTTTTTGTCCACTCTGTTCAAGAGTAGAAGGCAAGAAAGGTGTTTACGGAAAGACATTATCGAATGGCTCGCATGAGACTTAAAGCCTTACAGGGTTAAGCTTCCTTTATCAAGACAGTTTTCCAGCACCATTGCATCTCACTTGGCAGAGGGCAACCTCACACTCCTTGCCAGTGACCAGGGAAGGTCTCGTGACAAAGGCCAGATGAGGGTATGATGAGGGCCAGACAGACCGAGATCGGACCAGCTGGGTTCAAGTCCCAGCGCTGCACTTCCTGACAGCACAAACTAGGGCAGATTATTGAATTTCCCTTGGCCTCAGTTTCCTCTACCTGTAAAATGGAGGTCATAAAACCTACTTCCAAGGGTTGTTGTGACAAACAGTCCTGGTGCCCTTATTGCATGGAGCACTGGGTGTAATACGGAAGCAATGAATCATGGACCCTGCATCAGAAACTAACGATGTACTGTATGAGGATTAACATTAAAAAAAAAAAAAACAGCCCTGGTACATACTCAAAAAACACTATCAATTATTTCTATTAGAAGCTTAATTAACAGACAATGATTTAAGTGGGCTCATTACTATCATCCTTACTTTATAAACAAGCAAACCAAAGCAGCCAGTTGTTGGTAGAATCTTCTGGAGCTCAGTCTCCTGTTTTACTACTTATCCCATTAAATTCCACTCTGGTTGTAAGATTGATTTTTGGTGTTGTGGGTACTGCTCCTGGGTGATTTTATTTTCCCCTGGTGCATTTTAGAAACAAGAGGGTTGGTATTCCTGGCCAACTCACCCACCATTTCAGACTTGCTAGACTCCCTTCGATTTTCTCCATTAAAATAAAAGTGCGGTACTCAGAATAGGATGGCACCTTGGGAAATTTCCCCAACAAAGTGAGACCTAATTATGGAAAATAGTAGCAGGTCTTTGAGACAGACTGAGAGACAGAAAACAGTGATGTCACCACTTCCCGACCCCATACTGACCCTTCCAAACGTAACCAGCCAAGACAAGAACAGAAAGAGGAGAAGGTAGCAACAGTCCCCTGTTTTATTACAGTAATTAGAGCACATGGCCAATGGTCACAGAGGCTTACACCTAAATTTCAAAAGGAATTCCCACCAGCTGGGCATTATACGCAACTAATAATCATTGAACACTACATCAGAAACTAATGATGTATTTTACAGTGGCTAACTGAACATAATAAAAAATAAAAGAACAGAAAAAAAAGAAGAAAAGAAAGAAAGAAAAAATATAAAGTTTAAAAAAATAAAGACAAAATTAATAAAAAAAAAAAAAAAAGGATCTCCTGCCAGGAAAATACATCTTTTCCTCCCTGACACTCTAGAATCTCTTGATCTATCTCTGCTGCTTCTAGAACTTACAGTTCAAATCCATCATCAGGCACCTTCCAGGGGACCAAAAAAAAAAAGTGGCTTTCATGTTTCAGACACAGTAACTTGTTCATTCCTCTATCTGAACACATGAACAGCTGCCAGAACCACGCATCCTTCCAGCTGAGATGCAAGCATCAAACCCAGGATGATCATTGCTTTCACTTGCTCCTTTCCAGAGCAGAGTCAGGTGAGGAACCCGACTCTCCATGATCAGCTAAGTGCAAATTCAAGGCCAAGCAGCACTGGTCCCTCCTTCAGAGTTCACAGTAATCATCTTACCTGAAAGCTCAGAGGGGTTCATAGAAGCTAATGAAAGCACAGTAATAATAAAATGTAGCCATTTATAGTACATTTACCTAAGCAGCAAGAAGCATGCTAAGTGCTTTCTATACATCATTTGATTTATATCCAATCTCAACCTAAGAAAAAGACTCTCATGTATTTCTGAGAAAGCTAAGGGTTATAGAGCAAAAGTCACTTACCCAAGGTGGCAAAACCAGCAAAAGCCAGGGGTGGGATCTGAATGAGGGTCTGCTTTACCTCCAAAGCCCATGATTTAGCCAGTATGTTGTAACTCCTAAGACATGGCACCCTAGATGTCACACATTCTCTTCAGAAGATAGCTGGAGATTCAGTCATTCAACAGATATTTATCAAGCACCTATACAATATGTCAGCTACTGTGCTGCATACAGGAAGCTTATGGCCTACTAAAGACAGATAAGAAATTACAGTCAATAAATGGTGTGTCCTGTAAAAACAGACAACAGAACCCTCAAATAGGCATCAGGAAATCCAGGAATAAAAGAAGCAGGTGCTGACTTTCCATATAGAGCTCTGGAACCCTAGCAAACCGAGCAGATAAACCTAGAGAGGACTAATTACTCTGCAAAGTTCCTGGGCCACTGGGGCCGGGGGTCGGGGTGGGGGGTTGCCTTCCAAGTTCCCATAGATCCCAGCAGCAGCAAGGAGAGCAACCAGATTCTCCCAGGTTCCAGGGAAAGAGCTTGATGAGAACTGCAGACTGAGGTCGAGGTGCAGCTATGGGCAGCAGTGTGTTCCTGACATGTGGGCCCAGACTGCTTCAGTGGATTCCAGTATGGGATCCTCATCACAAGCCAACAAGCAAGATGAGACAACATACAGGACGCCAGCCCAGAGTGAGCACAAATCTAAGTGCCTCCTAAGTACCACTACACTGTGACGTCCCCCAACAGGAACAGCCTTGCCTTGCTGGTGGGGTAGAAATACTTGCATATGACTGAGCTTAAGCCCAAGTCAACTGAGAAATTCCTGCGTTTCACTGAGTCAACCTGGCCATGATTAGACTGAACTTTCTGCATCAGTCACCACAGTGCCTGGAGGGAGAAACTCAGTACAGCCACAGGAAGATTCAAAACTCTACATTTCTGTACACGAGAAGTGAGAACCCAACTCCGAGGACTAAGAGCAGTAGCTGGCTAAGTGTGGATGGCAGCCCGGACTTGGAAGGGGGAGAGGAGCTGGGAAGAAGGGAATGGTTTTAAGTCATATTTCGGAGGCAGTATTTAGGGGACACTGCAATGGGTTAGATTTCCAAGAAATACGATGTTATAGGTTGAATTATGTTCCCAAGTAGTTCATATGCAAAAGTCCCCTGTACCTCAGAATGTGACCTTCCTTGAAAACAGGGTCATGACTGATATAATAGTTAGGACAAGGTCACACTGGAGTAGGATGGGCCCCTAATTCAATACGACTAGTGTCTTCATAAGAAGACAACCTTGGGCGGGGAGGAAAGAAAAGAAGAAAAAGAAGAAGAAGACAACCTGGTGATGCCAGAGATACGGGAAGAACGCCACTGAACATGACTGAAATGCCAAAGATGTTCAACAAACCACAGAGGCAAGAGAGAGGTACAGAACTGACAGGGAGTAGGAACTCCTGCGCTCTTCAAGGTCCTCCTAGCTGGACTAAGAATCAAACTGACATGAGACAGATTAACAGGAGAAAATCAGATTTAACAGCCCATGTATGAGAAATCTACACAGACATGGAAATTCCAAAGACAGCCAGGCAAAACAAGTTTATCCCAAAGTAAGGACAAAGAGATGGGGGTCTGGGACTTCAGAGGGAAGGAATGTAATTCACAAGACAGTAAGAAGAAGAGCAGATGCTTGCTGATGAGATGCCTGTCCTGCCAGACAGAAAAGCCTCTCAGATACAATTTATCTCTGCTAATAACTCTTATTCTGGGGGACGCCTGGGTGGCTCAGTTGGTTAAGCAGCTGCCTTCGGCTCAGGTCATGATCCCAGCATCCTGGGATCGAGTCCCACATCCGGCTCCTTGCTCTGCAGGGAGCCTGCTTCTCCCTCTGACTCTGCCTTCCACTCTGTCTGCCTATGCTCGCTCTCGCTCGCTCTCTCTCTGACAAATAAATAAATAAAATCTTTAAAAAAAAAAAAAAAAAAAACTCTTATTCTGGGAAAGAACCTCAGTTTAGATTCTTTTACGTAGTTAAGGGCAAAATTTTTCTCTTTACATCGTTAAGGGCAAGAAGTTCTCTTTAGCCCACAGGATCTCAAAACAATCTTCATGCAAGAATGGCCCATCTTGGAGCAGCCTGCCTTGGGTCCTACAGATCGTCCCTCTGGCCCTTGGAAGGAAGCAACCCTATGGACACCTTAATCTTGGCCTTCAAGAGCCTCTAGAACTGTGAGAAAAAAATTCTGTTGTTTAAGCACTGGATACAGCACACCTAGCAAACCAATATAACAGGAAGGCACAATTTTCTTCATTCATTACACATTTCCTAAGTGCCCAGTAGGGCCACAAAAGGCGTACAGTGCTCTGAAGGATACAAGGCTTGACACTGTCCGTGACCACTATTTCCATGTCAGGGACCATAGACTCATAAATATTCCTCCAGTCGCAAGAGGCTACTGATAGGAATCCCTGCATCTCTGGTCAAGGCTCCTTCTGGAAGCCTGAGTCCTCCCCAGGCTCCTGAAGGTGGAAGCCTCATTGCCCCACAGACCCACTGTCTCTCACATGGCCTGGTCCCAGTCCAAGACCTAAGTCCCTCTGATTGTTTATCTTCTGTACTGACTCTATGTTCATTTTTCCTGACCCACTCTCCTCTCATGAAATGACTCCCAAGTTGTCCTAGAAGACACAATCCATGAAAGACAAATCCCCTAATCCTCACCTCTTCACTACTTACTCTGCCTCTTTGTGTTCATTGAAAACTCACTCTGACCTGAGAACACCCCTTTCCTTTCAACCTGATTTTGTCTTTTACCCCCCACCGCACGGCATTTCAGGGTGAAAGGGGTGTATGAGGAGGACAGTATTTCTCCTGATGGAAAACTAAGCCTCATTCTCCGCTCTCTCACTCCCACTCTTCAAGAAGCCCATGTCACCACATTCTATGGGAGGCCTGGACCCCAGTCTGCTCTTCATCTCTGCTCTTGTGGCCTCGCAAACACCTTGTTTCTGGGATGGGAGAAAGCTTGTTTGGACCCATCTTCTTTGGCCATTGTGTAGTCCAGGATCTTAGTTCATAAATGTGCAAAACACCTTTTTCTCTCAAGATGCTCTCACTGTCTTGATATTCAGATCCTATTCTGATATTACAAAGCAGAACCTGGGCAGCTTCTCTCTCTTTTCTCTCTTCTGTCTAATCTTTCCCATGCAAAGGAACCTCTAAGGAATGCTCACAGGAAGAGTGCCTTTGCGGGTTTCCTGCCCCAGCTCCCCATTGGGGACAATAAGGGGCCAGGTGGGGGTGACAAAAAGTGGGGCATAAGAAGTTGTTCAGAACTTTACTAGGAGGAAAATGTAGAGAGATGAGATGTGAAGCTATTGGCCTATGTTCTTCTTGCTTCTGACCCCCACCTCTCTTCCTCCCCCAACGCTGGTGCCCAAAGCGTCCTCCTCTCCAACTGTGCGATCTACCCCTATCCCCCAGCTACCACTGTCTAGCCACACTGGCCTCTTTCAGTCGTCAGGCTTTCTAAGCCCTTCCCCACCCGTGCTCTCCACCAGTCTGTCCCATGGCCTGCTTACTTACACACACTTCCTAAGGCTTCCTGGCCTACAAACAGAGCTGACACGGGAAACTCCTCAGAGAAACTTCCTTAACTCTCAGGAGGTTCTGTGCCTACCTTTGCCCCCACAGTTCTCTGTGTCGGCACTGAGAGGATTTCCTGCAGACCTGTATCCTTTGTTTATTGCTGTCTTTCACCTTAGCTGGTGTGTCAACTCCATGAAGGCAAAACCCACATGGGCTGTATTTCCTTTCTCATTTGCAGGAATTAGCCCAGCACCTGGCATTTAGTGAGGACGTGTTAAATGAAATAATCAGTGGACCCCAGCTTATTGCCCATGTAACTTCTTTGATGGAGCAAAAGGAAGAGTGAAGTTTGCTCTGTTGATGTGGGTAATGTCTCCACAACATCTGTTTATAGTACCCTATGGAGCATTTTGCTTTAACAAGCCCCAGAATTTACATCTCCAAAAAACACAAGTGGTTACTATTGACATTAACCTATCGGTGAGCAACCTTTCCTGCTCAGCCTTTCTAAATGTAATAGGATGAGAAACTTTATTCAGTCCTATGGGGCACAGGGAGTGATGTGTATTTTTTACCATTGAGATGATGTATTTTATTGATAAGGCAAATTTCAATGGACAATGGGCATTACTTTTCAGCCACTGAGATGCTAATGTGAGCAGCAAGTCATAGATATCTGTGATATCATAAGAAACATATGTGTGGTCTTTGTTGGTTCTGACACAGAGCTTAAGCTGTCAGAATTTCCTCAGTGGTAAAGATAATAGGAGCATCTCAAGTTATTCATAACAAGCCACTTTCAACTCTACCTGAGTTTATACTAATGAGATGACTCTTGATGGGCTCCTAGATGGCTTAAGGATGGGGGCTGTTGGCCTGAGGAATCTAGTCTATGATCAGAGGGTTAGAGCTTTGGGGAGGGGGGGTGTCTGGGAGGAGGAGTGCCAACCCCACCTCTGGGGAGGAGAAAGTGGCTATAGATTGAGTTTAATAACCAGTGGCCAAAGATTTCATGAACCATGCCTATGTAATAAAACCTCCATTTAAAAAAAAAAAACAAAAAACAAAAAACAAAACACCCAAACAATGAGGTTTAGAGAATTCCCAAGGTGGTGAACACATCAAGGTACTGGGAAGAGATGCACCTGAAGAGGGCAAGGGAGCTCTATACCCCTTCCCCCATCCTTTTCCCTACACACCTCTTCTATTTTTCCATTTCTGAATTGTACCCTTTACAATAAACAGGCAAGTGAAGAACTTTCTCGAGTTCTGTGAGTCATTCTCACAAATTATCAAACCTAAGGAGGGAGCTATGGGTACCCCCCAAATTTACAGCTGCTTGGCCATAAGTACTAGTGACAGTCCATGACTTGTGACGGGTATCTGAAGTGGGGGCGGTCTTGTGGGACTGAGCATTCAGCCTGTGTGATGTGGCATTAACTCCAAGCACTGTCAGAATGTAATGGAACTGCGGGACACAGCGGGCGTCAGAGAGCTGTCCTGGTTGCAGCAGACACCATGCATTTGATGTCAGAAGTGTTGGGAGTCAAAGCAGTTCAACATTTCATCCTTTCCCCCAAGTGTACATCAGACTTCACAGTCATGATATCCAAAGTAAGACAAACACACCCCAAGGGTATATGACATTATTCAGAGAGTTAAAGGACAAATATATTAGAGTGTCTGGGGTCTTTTTGCCTTGTCCATTAAAATATACATTATGTACGTATATAAAAGAACATATGTGTTATATATACATTTAGAGAGAGAGCGATAAAAAAGATATAGATAGCTACAGATACAGTGGGATATCTATTTAAACTTTCTACTAACAGGAGGACCTCCTGAAAAATATTGGAGGCTACTGATGTCACATTCCCAAATTCATTAAATTACTTCATCCTTGAAAGAACAGTGGGAAAGTCCCTTTGACCTACACTTAAGAGATGAAGCTCAAAGGTGAATGGATTGGTCCCATGTCACTCAGGGTACTGGGGACACAGCTTAGGCTCGAGTGTGTTCATGCCATTCCATAACATGTCCTGACTGACCGCCTGTTGTGTCAGTCTCTGTAGCAGGGACTGGGCATAAACAGACAGTAAGATATGCTCCCCGTCCAGTACCTATACGCACCCTCCTCAGTTTGGGTCACCCACTGCCACTGGGATGAAATCTCCTCTCTGATCAGGGTGTGGGACTCAGAGCAACTCTGTGGCTCCTGCCAGTTTCCTGGGGATTTCCTCTCGGCTCCTCGCCTGCCTTCCTGACCCAGCCCTCCCTTCTTCATGGAGCGCAAGAATCTAAGGATCAGTGGTTCTGCCTGAGGTGATTCTGAGGACATTCTGGATGGCGTGTGGGACCCTCTGGGGCTCCACAGCATTAGAATGGGCCCCTGAGGCATGGAGAAGAGGAATGGACTCCAAGGCTGGAGTCCTGTGGGATAGGGCAGCTCCCTTAAGGCCTTAGCAGGAGACAAGAGTAAGAATGAGGCTGGTACGTCAGGGAGTCTGGGCTGGGGGCCACACAGAGAAGTCTCTCCGCTGAAGACTGAAGGCAGAACTGTGTCAGGGACATGCGTGGATGGGGATAGGGACTCAGTCATGAGAATCAAGGCTCGTGGGAGGGCTCATGTGCCCTGGACAGCTACCATAGGAACTGAGCAGGGACCTGTTTACTGGAAGCAGAATCAAAGGCAGGAGCTTACTAACCAGGAATGAAGCAAGAAACCGGTTATTAGAGCTGAAACACATAGTCACAGGGTATTTAGTAACAATGCTGGCTTATTAAAACCCCAGCTAGGCACCTAGAGTAACTTTGAATTCCCTCTCCTCAAAATGGGGCACTTTCATTGACAACACTACCATGGAAAAGCGGAAGTGAGGCTATTCTGACAACTAACACAGATGCCGGAGGTGCACCGGTGTGCATGGCTGCCGAGCCTCACAGCAGGGTGCAAATGGGACTCGGCGTCAAGTAACACCAGCACCTTCAACAACTCGATTCACAGCTTATCTGTAACTAACTCTTAGTAACCCTTTGTTACAGACTGAATTGTGTCCTCTCAAAGCCTTATGGTGAAGCCCCAATCCCCAGTGTGCCTGTATTTTGAGACAGGGCCTTTAAAGAAGACATTCAGGTCAAACGGAAGGGTGGTGTTCTAATCAGGAGGTCAGGAGAGGAAGAGACACCAGGAGTGTGCACGTGTAGGGAGGAAAGGCCACGTGAGGGCACAGAGAGAAGACAGCCAACTGCAAGTCAAGGAGAGGACCTTACAGAAACCCAAACCTGCTGACATCTTGATCTTGGACTTCCAGCCTCCAGAATTATAAGGAATAAATTTCTCTTGTTAAAAAAGGTGGGGAGGTGGGGTGCCTGTGTGGCTCGGTGGGTTAAAGCCTCTGCCTTCAGCTCTGGTCATGGTCTCAGGGTCCTGGGATCGAGCCCCACATCGGGCTCTCTGCTCAGCAGGGATCCTGCTTCCTCCTCTCTCTCTGCCTGCCTCTCTGCCTACTCATGATCTCTCTCTGTCAAATAAATAAATAAATTTTTTTAAAAGATTTTATTTATTTATTTGAGAGAGAGCATGAGAGGCAAGAAGGTCAGAGAGAGAAGCAGACTCCCCATGGAGTTGGGAGCCTGATGCGGGACTCGATCCCGGGACTCCAGGACCGTGACCTGAGCCGAAGGCAGTTGCTTAACCAACTGAGCCACCCAGGTGCCCCATAAATAAATAAATTTTAAAAAAAAAAAAGGTGGGGAGGTACTTTTAAGAGCTTGGAGTGGGGCAGAAACTAGAAATAATGAATCAGAGGTTAGGTAAGCATGTCAGCTTTCTTCATTCATTAGGTCAACATTTATCGAGGGCCTCCTCTGCACTGGCTGTTATGCTAGGTACTAGGGGTGACAATGAATACAGCAACTGACCCTGCTCTTGCACAGCTTTCTGTACTGAGGGGGACAAACAAGGGAGGAGTATGCTAGGATATTTCATGTGGTGAGAGGGGATGTGGCAGGGATAAGGGATTTTTGTGCTTCTTCAATCAAGAGGCAAAGATGCAAGTATATCCAAACAAATTCAAGAATTCAAAGATAGACACTATTGGAAAGGAAGCTGGAAGAGAGAGGAAGAATATGGAGGGGAGAGAGGGGATAACTAATGCATCAAGGCACTCCGGGATTCAGGAAGGGAGCGAGTTCTAGAGCCTACTATCTTTTTTTTTTTTTTTAAGAATTTATTTATTTATTTATTTGACAGACAGAGAGCACAAGTAGGCAGAGAGGCAGGCAGAGAGAGAGGAGGAAGCAGGCTCCCTGCTGAGCAGAGAGCCCGACGTGGGACTCGATCCCACGACCCTGAGATCATGACCCGAGCCGAAGGCAGCGGCTTAACCCACTGAGCCACCCAGGCGCCCCTAGAGCCTACTATCTTTATATGGTATTTGGTTTACTAGTAGGAAATACAGCTGTACTCAAGCGCTGGTATCTTAACAAAGAATAATATGTTTCTAGAAAGGTTGTGAATTGACTGTACCCACTGTCTAATGGAAAACTTGGCATCTGGAGTTGGATGAATTGGTTCTGAGTCCCAGTTCTACCACATTCCTAGCCAAGTGAGGTTGGGCAAATCATTTCACTGCTTTTAGCCCTGGATTTGTTTCTTTCCCCCCTAGGACCTCAGATGGACAGAATCTGGTTCATCACAACCCCTGGTTCATGACCTATTCCCATCATTAGCCCAGCGTATTGCAAAGATTCATTCATATTGTTGCATGTAGGTGATATATTTTAAACTGCTATGTGATATCCAGTACGTGAATCCATGTATAGATCAATGATCTATGTCAGAGTTTAAGACCTTATCAGTGGGGAAAGGAGAAATTCAACTAAAGAGAGCTAGACAATAACAATAAAAGAATAACAATAAAAGAATTTTCCATATGGAACAAGATAAGAAGGAATCTCTAAATGATCCCATATGTAAAAAATTTATCCCAGATGAATTAATGTCTTACATGTCAAAAAGTATTGAAATTTATAGAAGAAAATTTAGGATATTTTAGACCCTAGAATAAGGAAAGATTTCTTAAAGAAGATATATCCAGCATTGATTCTTAAATAAAAAAGATTCGTAAATTTGAATATATTAAAGCTAAGATTGTTTTCATCAAGAAACAGCTTCAATTTCCTCATTTACAAAATGGGAATGATAACACCTTATAGAAATCTAACAAGATAGGGGTGCCTGGGTGGCTCAGTGGGTTAAACCCTCTGCCTTCAGCTCGGGTCATGGTCTCAGGGTCCTGGGATCGAGCCCCACATCGGGCTCTCTGCTCTGCGGAGAGCCTGCTTCCTCTCTCTCTCTCTCTCTCTCTCTCTCCCTGCCTCTCTGCCTACTTGTGATCTCTGTCTGTCAAATAAATAAATAAAATCTTTAAAAATAAAATAAAATAAAAAAGAAATCTAACAAGATAAAATTAAATAACACATAATAAATACTGAGCACAGATCCTAGCCCCTAGAATATACTAAATGATAACTATCATTATTATTTTCAAACAACAATGCTACTATGTATCAAATAATACCAAGCAATATGACAAGACATATTTAAATGCAGTAAGCCATATGAGGGCAAATATTTAATATCCCAGTGATGGTTTAAAGAGAGAGATAATATAAAATATATTTATCAGAGACCTATAGTCAGATAGTCAACAAATATTTACCAAGTATTCATGCCAGACCCCATACCAGGAGCTGGTTAATTTATATCAACCACCACTAATTTTTCTGCCACAATCTAATACACATACAACTTCCACACATGTATCAGTGACCAGAATAGAGAAATGCCCCCACATATTTTGATAATCTGTATACAGCACTACAGGAAAAGAGACAATCCAAAATGGTAGATAAGTAAACCCTCATTTGTTTTGGGTTTTGTACAAATAAACAAAAGCCTCAAATCAGTCTGACCCCAACAATACAGAAGCAGGTCCAGAAGTAAGTAAGTAAGACAGTCTTCAGGAGCTGACTAATAAGCAACACAATAATGATAAAGATTATCTCCATTTCTGTTTTATGGTTCTGGATGCAGAAGTACAGATAGAGTTAAATTTGCCTGATGGCTGTTCTGGAATGTACAAAGCCTTGACTAAAGAAGAGAAAGTCATGGTATGAAAACCTGGCTCAGGGGCGCCTGGGTGGCTCAGTGGGTCATGATCTCAGAGTCCTGGGATCAAGCCCCACTTCGGGCTCTCTGTTTAGCGGGGAGCCTGCTTCCTCTCTCTCTCTGCCTGCCTCTCTACCTACTTGTGATCTCTCTGTCAAATAAATCAATAAAATCTTAAAAAAAAAAAAAAAAAAACCAACCTGGCTCAGGAGGTGTTGAAGGTTACTCAGTATCTGTTCTGCCTCTCCATTTTCTAGGATTGTACCACCTCACTCTTCGCACATCGTATCTTCCTTGTTGGGTTTTCTCCTACCAGGAGAGGAAAACATAAGCTTCTAACAATAGCAAATTGCGTCAAACTAGACTTTTTTCATATAATTTGCCTAATAATGCATTCAGTAAACATTAACTGAGGGACATCTGAGGTGTCCAAAATTGAATTCAACTCTCGCAAGTTAGATTTGCTTTAAGATCGGGGCACCTGGGTGGCTCAGTGGGCTAAGCCTCTGCCTTCAGCACAGGTCATGATCTCAGGGTCCTGGGATCAAGCCCCACATCTGGCTCTCTGCTCAGGAGGGAGCCTGCTTCCCCCTCTCTCTCTGCCTACTTGTGATCTCTCTCTCTGTCAAATAAATAAAGAAAATCTTCTTAAAATTTGGCTTTAAAATCTACGAAAGAATAGGAAAAGAACCCTAATGAAACAAGAGCTCACATCTAACGAACCAGAAAAAACAAACAAACAAACAAACAAAAATGGCCTCTGGAATTCAATTCTCTGGCAAATCATCCTGATATGATTTACTGAGGCTGACATGGTTTTAGACACTGCCTTTTAAGAAAAAAAAGGAAGACAGGAAAGCTACTACCTACCACAACATATTGTTTTTCCCAAAAGCTGATGAGTTTCCTCCATGTCTAGAACCAATCCAATAATCTTCAGAATACTCCTTTCTCTTTCCAGGAATGTGCTGAGAGCAAGAGTGATGCACTAAGTGTGGTGTAGGAAACGGGAAGGGGATGAGGCCTAGAGCGACAGCCTGGGTTCCAGTTCTGGTCCATTACTAACAAGCTGTGTGAATCTGGCCTTAAGAGGTGGGTGTCTGTTTTATCGTTGTGTCAATAATGTTTTCAGAAACACGTTAAAGTTTGTAACACACACTTATATTTATTTCCAATGGGATCATGAGCTCCTTGTGGGCAGGAAATATGCGTGAGTCACATTTGTATACTCCACCATTCCTAGCTCAGAGCTATCATTAGGTTCTCAATAAATGTTGATTTTAAATAACAGCTGTCATGAAATAAGAAGAAAACAAAAGCAAAAAATAAAGGTTCAAGATACCTGCTGGTTGACATATTACACCTGACATCTAAAAAAGAATGGTGGCAGTTAAAAGCAAAAGGAATGTACTCTATAATAAACTATCTGCTCAATGAAGCATTGAAAATCACAAACTCTTTCTGGCCACTGTCTGGCCTCGGTTTTACATTTAGATATGAAAGCTAGTCAGGCTAGGCTGAGAATAAAGGATGGCAAACAAACAAATGTCAACAGGCTTAGAATAGTTTCCAAGATGAGAAATTCTCCTGGCCTTTTTCCATGTTGGTTCTCATCCCTCTTCCTGGGAGTTCTTCCTCTGCAATGTTCCCCATGATTGGTTAAAAAAAGGAGTAATTGGGGCTGGCTCAGCTCAGTGTCTCCCTTCTTACCCCTGGGAGTCTCTTCCCAAAGGTGATCTGCAAGGGAGGGATAGAGTGAAAGGGAAAAGACAGGTATGAGGAAGGAGAAAGAAACTGGAAAATTTAAGCAAACACGGTGGTGAGCAGAGCCAGTGAAAATAAAAAGTTCCAAAAACAGAAGTGTCCAATATCCAATTTTTTCTAATTTTGTGACAATCCTCTCTCATGCGATATGGCAGTGTAACCAGCTTCAGTACATACGGTCCTCAAAACAAGGCCATAGCACATCATGGCCTACGTGCACGGCTGCCTTGGAGAACTGAAGAAGAAAGAGCTATGCCCATATGGGGAATATGAGGCGCAGAAAGGACAGTGTGTGTGTGAGCAGAGGAGGAAAGATGAGAAGATTTCAAGAAAGAATTCAACAGTAGCAGGACCATGGAGGTGGAGAAGAAACATAAGGCTATCTACAACTCTGGGAAATACAGGGACGCAATGGCCTTCCCAACAATGAGATAAAGGCTCAAGTCATTCTGTTAGAAAGCCAACTGGGAAAGTGGCTCCAAAAACCTGGGGAAAACTGTGGATACTCAGGCAGCTGACATCTGGGTTCTAAATCTCTAGGTTGTCTTACTCAGGCCTAAAATTTTAGATAAGGCTGGAGAAGGTGAAAGGTGGAAGAGGAAGTAGGGAGACAGATAAAGAAAAAAAGTTCCTTCTTGTCTTCTATTTCAGGTGTCAGAAAGCGAAGCCAGAGAGCTGGCTGTTTGTGCCCCCCTGGAAAGCAGAGTGTTACAGCCCACGTTAGACTTAGGAGGCAACGGTCAAACCGTTCTTCCATCAGATTAAGTCAGAGAATGAAGAGGTTTCTTAGAAATATGGATTTTTTTAAAAATCACCTTGCGGGGCACCTGGGTGGCTCAGTCGGTTAAGTGTTTGCCTTCTGCTCAGTTCATGATCCCAGGATCCTGGGATCGAGCCCCACATTAGGCTCCCTGCTCAGCCTGCGTCCCCCTCCGCCTCTGTTCCTGCTTTCTCTCACTCACTCTCTCTCTCAAATAAATAAAAACCTTTTTAAAAAGTGAAATAAAATAAAAATTTTTTTAAATTTTAAAAATCACCTTGGCCTGAATTATTGGGAAATTGTCCCACGTCTCCACTTCATCTGTGGGTTCATGCTATACAATAATTCTATTGTATATTAGAATTATTCCAAGTCTATTCCTTACCTCATGGGAGTCAGGAAATAGTCCGTATATATAATAGCACTCATTTATTATTTTTTTTTAAGATTTTATTTATTTAGGTGAGAAAGAGAGAGAGCACAAGCGAGGGCAGGGGCAGAGGGAGAGGGACAAGTAGACTCCCTACTAAGGCTGAGTGTGGAGCGCTATGCAGGGCTTGATCCCATGACCCTGAGATCATGATATGAGCTGAAGTTAGACACTTAAAGGACTGAGCCACCTCGGCATCCTGCATTCATTTTTTATTTTGTGTTAAAAAATACCTCAGTGGCAGGACTTCTGGGTGGCTCAGTCGGTTAAATATCTGCCTTCTCCTTAGGTCGTGATCTCAGGGTCCTGGGATGGAATCCCCCATGAGGTGGGGAGGGGAGGTTCCCCTGCTCAGCGGGGAGCCTGCTTCTCCTTCTCCCTCTGCTTCTCCCTGCCCCACTAGTGCTCACAAGCTCTCTCACAAATAAACAAGATCTTAAAAAAAAAAAAAAAATCAGTGGTTTTGAAGATGGTAACATATGAATAGGAGATTTAGCCAGCATTGTTTAGCACAATCCCGTGATAGTTGTTGGCCAAGCCGGCTCCTTCAAGGGCAGCCTACTGCATGCTGCAAGTAAAAGCAGAACTTGGGCGTTCTGCCCTCTGAGGATCCGCAGTCCAGTGGAGTCCGGGGTCCCTCAGAGAAGTCACTCACTCACTGTAGACCCAGGATGACTGAAGGAACTTGCCAAGTCTCAGACTGCCTCTCCTCTGACCAGCAGAGTAGGCTGCCAGCAAACACCGCACTTTTTTTTCTCCCACCCTGATGAAGAGAGACTAGGAATCACTGCTTTCTTACCCTGGTTCCCTGAGCGGCTTTTTTTTTTAGCCCATCTCATCTTTTCCTGGTTTTGTTCAATTTTCTGCAAGCTTTTCTATCTGGCTCACTTATCTCCCTTGATCCCTCAGAACCCTCTCCCCTAATTCCATTTACTAGTGGCGACATTTTCCCTCAGAGAGTGTAGCGGAACCGCCAGGACCCACCCCACTAACTCCACAGCCCCTCTGCCCCCACTGCCTGGCTTTTTAGGTCAGTGGAGACTTCCCAGGCCTACCACTTTTTTCTTTAGCTTTTTAGTTTCTGGCTGCTGGGTTTTCTTTTTTTAATTACATGCAGAGCTATATTTCACACAACAGAAGCCAACTCAGTTTTCAGGTGAGTTAGCGTTTTATGGCAGAATCCCATCATTCCCACTCCCTCCTCAAAGCAGGACTAAGTTTATGTATGTATGTATGTATGTATGTATGTATGAGAATGGAAAGTGTCAGTCAACGTCGTATCGTGGAAAAGGCGCTGAACCAGGGGCCAAGGGGACGGCACAGGGCCAGGCCCCACAGCTTAATCAGCTACATGGCCTTTGGCAAGTCACCTAACCTCTCTGACTTCAAAAGATTACGCCTCCGAGTCTTCCTGATGACAGAGGTGGCAGGATTAAACGCGTGCATTGCTGTAAGCGAGTCTTACAAACTGTAAAGCGCTGTTCAGCCTGCTGAGAACTGTGTCAGGCATGAGAACACACAGCCAGTGTTCCTTTCTGAATAAACATGCGAGCTCCACCAGAGTGAGGGCTGGGTTGGCTCTCACTTATTAACGTATTCCCAGGGCCTGGCACATGGAATGAAAGCAGTGAGGGAGGAAGGAGTGAGAGCGGGAGGAAGGAAGTATCAGGTCTGTCCGTGTAACTGTGAAGTGTGCTGGGGGAAAGAACTATATAGCTGAACTATGACCATGTCTTTCCCGAATTTGCATCTATGGATTGAGCCCCATGTGTGCAAAAAAGTGAAAACACTGAGCTAGACCAGGGAGGTTTCTGTTTATAGCTCAACAGCAGAAGTCCTGACCTGGCATGACCTCAGGTAAGGCAATGTTACAACAGTGATAGCCAACATTTTTACAATGCTTTAGAGTTTATCAAGCATGCTCGGGTACCTGACCTCCTTCTGATCGTTAAAATACCATGTAGCTGGGTGATTCTGATTTTTCCTATTTTCCAGATGAGGAAACTGGGGCTCACAGAAGTGCAGAAAATGACAGCAAATCCCATGGTCAGTAAGTGGCAGACTGGAATTTGGAGACGGTTTCTCCACGGCAGGGACCTTTCAGCGGCTAGTGAGGAGAGTGATGAGGGTGTGGCCGGTAGTACGCTGACAGCCTGGACAGCAGCCAAAACTAGTCTGATTTCCTCTTTACTGCATTACAATGACTTTCATCCTAAATCCTTAGAGAGCAGAGATGCTCCCCTGCTAAAATAAGGACTAGAAATCCTTTTCAAGTAAAATACACAAGTGGCAAATAAACACAATTTTAAACAACTGACTTCATAAAGAATCCATTAATTGCAAACAACAAGCATGGTGAGCCATCTCCCCCTACCAAGTTAGCAACAACAGAACTGAGATTGCGGAGTACGCAACAAAGATGGTGTTTACATTTAACCCTGTGCCATTATATACTGCTACAACCATTTGGAAGCTTCTGGGCTCTAAATCAGAAGCCACGAAACTGCTCACACTCTCTGAACCAGTGATCTTACATTTCAGAATCTGTCCTAAGGAAATAATATGAAATAGAGAGAGAAAAAAATATCTTCCTGAGACCTGGTTGTTGAATTCTCCCTTGGGGAGCAATGACATATCACGGTATTTTTTCAATCGATTTTCTCTTCGAGCTACATCCAGTTGGTTCCTATTACCTGGCTCCAGAAACATCATAATTATTTTCAAAACTCACACATAAAGATAGCAAATATAAATATTAATAACCTCCCCATCCTTCCTCCATAGTTGATCCCGATTGCTCTTTCCCATGCTCTGTC
The DNA here is from genome assembly GCF_011764305.1 of Mustela putorius furo. Taxonomy (NCBI): domain Eukaryota; kingdom Metazoa; phylum Chordata; class Mammalia; order Carnivora; family Mustelidae; genus Mustela; species Mustela putorius. Next base: position 4,432,950 of record NW_025421294.1, read on the forward strand.
TTTCCATCCCCTTCCCTCCCCACCGCCCCCGGCCCAACAAACAAACTCAAAGCTCAGGTCAAATCAAACTTCTCACAGCTGACCAGAGGGACCATGACTACACACATTGTTAACTTTCAGGAGCCTCAGAATCGCCTGAAAAGCAGTTCAAATGTGGACTGTGGACACAAGCCCTCTCCCACAAACTTTCTCATTCGGCAGGTCCTGCGGGAAGCCTGTGGATGTGCATTTCTAACAAGTTCCAGGTGAGGCGGAAGCTGCCGGCCAGAGACCACACTTAGAGAACAAGGGGGTTAAGCAGTCGTCCTGCCTTACGTGACTTGCCCTCTGCTTCTCCAGGCAAAAAGCTTTCCAGCCCTCAAGCCCCAGCTCCTCCTAGTTCTGCAGCCATCTCCAGTCCCACCAAGCTGAACTAATTACTCGTCCCCCGTGCTGCTTTGGGGAGAGACGAGCGCCTATTACACTGTGTAATGAGAGGTTGCTGGATGGTCGCTGCCAGCTCCCTGCTAATTGTGAGTGCCTGGAGGGCCGGTCCACCGCCCCAGCATCTCCACACCACGGGAACAAGGCTTGGTACCTGCCAGCCAGCCCCGTCTGAAACGCTGACCCTAGTCCTTGCTGCCTCCTTGGACAGGAAGTTATGGTTTAACGCTGTTCCTAGAGGACCCATTAGCGTACGGAATGGCTATTTTTTGAAAAACCGCGATTAGCCCATCATAGCAAAAGAAACATGAGCAGAGTTTATTAGTTTGCCAGGCTAGTAAATATCATCTTGCTTTGCTCTCTAAACTCCCTAATGAAGAGAGCAGCTCTCAGGCAAATAAATAAAACATTAGGTTGACAACACACAGCACATCACAAGCACACTTCACTAATTTGCTCATTGCTGAAGGACATTAGCCGTCTTCGGGATAATCTCCATAAACACACTGCCCAGGCTCCCCTTCTCCTAAATAAATAGTATCAAGCCACGGTTTTGCATTTTTCAATATCGTATACATATTTTATTTCAATAACTGTCTTTTAATAGCGAGATAGCCATCTTAATCAAATGAAAGCTATTTTTCAGTAATTGTCCTAAAAGCCAATTCCTTTCCTGGAAAAACACCCTTCGAATCACAAGTGGCTGGGCTGAACAGTAGTCTCAGAATATTAATGTGAGCTTAAGCTATTAAAATGTCATGGCTAACCTTTTTAAAACGTAATTAAATTAAAATAATAATATGTGGAACAGTTTTACTGGAAGGAACAGCTCTTTTTCAGATAACCTGTTCCAAGCCTCAGAGTGAACACCTTGAAGCCACAGTGGGAAAAAGGTTTTGCAGGCAGACAAAGAGAGCCCGGCTTTGCACGTGTTGTGATTAACTTTTAGTTGTTAGTATTAGAGTTAATTATTGTATCATGCTGGAGGGCAGGGACAATTTACTCCCCAGCACCTCCTGGACTTAATCAACAAACTAGCAAGACGATCAATGCTATTAGGCCTCATGTCCTTGTAATACGTTTTTCCAAATAAAAAAGATAAAATCCAAGGACAGAGCCCTAAGGAGGTAGGCGAGCTGCTCCCAAGGCCTCCCTTAACTCTATCGGGCTTAACTCCCTTCCTAAAGGCCGGATCTGCTGTGCAGGAGGGTTTGTTCCCCTGAGACCTCATTCTCTTGCAAGCAAAGTTCAAGCCAGTCCACACTGGGTTGGAGGAAATCAGTATCTGATTTCCTTACCTCTTGGTAACTGGCCCTGGTAGGCTTCAGACAGGGCCTTTGTGCTCTTATCCTGTGTGTGGAAAGTTGTTACCCTCAAGACATTGTCCTTACTTTTTCCTACACAAAAAAATGACTTTCTGTTTCTTTATTTGATAATTTGCACTTGGGTCTAGAGAACTTTTTATTTTTTAAGATTTTATTTATTTATTTGACAGAGAAAGAGATCACAAGTAGACAGAGAGGCAGGCAGAGAGAGAGAGGGAAGCAGGCTCCCTGCTGAGCAGAGAGCCCGATGCGGGATTTGATCCTAGGACCCTGAGATCAAGACCTGAGCCGAAGACAGAGGCTTCAACCCACTGAGCCACCCAGGTGCCCCTAGAGAACAACTTTTTAAAAGAAAGAAACTGGCAATGATATAGAACAGGCTGGCAAATGCCACAAAATACCATGTCTTAGTTTCAACTCTATTTCTTCGTAGGACCCCAAAACATTATGAAGAGGTAGGATGGGCAGGACGCATGGGCACACAAAATAAGGAGGGCACTACCATGAAAAAGTTAGAGGGATTGCAGACAGGAGTGGAGAGGTCCAGGTGATAGTAGTAGCCTGTCTGGGGGCCACTGAAAGCAGAATTAAGACAGTCTTTGGCTCCTAAGTTATCTATCCTGAATAATTAAAGATGACTGCCTTTCTGCACGAATACCTAGATTTCTAATACAGTCCACTCGTGTTTTTACCCACTCGTTCACTCAACACAGATGTGTTTGTCGAGAATCTACTTCGTGCCAGGCACTGGGCTGAACATGCTCCCAGTGTGAGCCATGCAACCTCAGGCTCTCAGTAGTTCACACAGGCCCCAACTTGAGCAAAACTCTGTCTATAACAAAATCGAGTATCTGTGTTGACCTCACATCTTCCAAAAGATGTCATCACCCCAGAAGTGACATACACTTCGATTCACACTCCACTGGGGAGAACATATCATATGGCCACACCTATCTGCAAAGGAAGCTGGGCAATGTATCTTCATTCCATGCCCAGGGAAAACTCAGGGATTCTCTTACCAGTTGAAAGAAGAGAAAAACCAATCTTTGCTATCCTAAGATAAGCGCTTTTATAACACAAGCTTTGGTGTCCTAATCATAAGGAGAAATTCTGATGAGGTAAGAATTTTGAGTATTTCTATACTACAGTGAGATAGAGGAGCCAAGAGCCATGTGGGCAGATTCTTCGACCAGGATTTGATCCTACTTCAAGGTCACAGACTCAGAGTCAGGCACAGGTCTGGGGGCCCTTGAGGAGTGACAAGTGAACCACATAGGCATCACCATTCACACAAATTTCAGAAAAGACAGAGAGTGCTCTGTCCTATTCAGAGCATAATAAGTGGACCTTTTTAAAGTTTGAAAGCAGAAGCACACCCTGCAGAATTATCTCTGATTTACATTTTCCTAATAGAATATTTTGGGGGGATCAAGGAGGAAAAACTTCTCCTCTACCTTCTTAGATTCAGTATGAGGGGGCAAAAAAAATTAAACTAACATAAGACAGATGAGCAAGAGAAAAGACAAAGTTTATTCACTTACCCAAGTGGGAGCTCACAAAGAAAGTGGCTCAAAGAAGTGGTTAGAAGTTAGAGCTTATACATATCTTAATAAGAACAGTGGCACAGTATGTCATGGGATAATAAATATTAAGGAATGACTGAGAATTATATGGGGAAACTAGTATCAGGGAAGGCTTGTCTTCCTAAGGTCTGTTTCCGCATCTAGCCCTGACTTCTCATCTCCTTCCCTCTAATGCAGGCAGCCCCCCTTAAAGGGGGATTTGCTATGGTTGAATTCTTTTGGAAGGCTGTGCTTGCAGGCAGGTGAAGGGCATGCAGAAAAAAAAAACCTCTTCCAGAATCCATTGATTTTCAAATGTTTTGGGTTCAAAATAATCCTTATGCCACAGCAGCATATTCTGGACCCCTTCTATTCACCCAAACTGTATAGAATCAATGAGAAAGAAAGAAAGAGGGAAAGGGGGGGGGAAGAGAAAGGAAGGAAGGAGGAAGAAAATTTAAAGGAAAGATGGAAGAAAGGCAAGGACTGCCTATAATAAAAAGTTTTTCAGGCAGTGGATGAATTTCAGGGAGAAAAATTATATTCACATTTCCAAAAATCAACGTATCATTTTTAACAAAACAATATGTGGGGAAAGACTTCAGTAACATTCCAGATTCAACTGGTAAGGTTTCGTACTCAGGGTGAGTCATCTTCTGCCGGCCGTGTCCCTGACCTGAATGTATTGCCAGAAGCCTTGGATGAATGGCCCTGATTTGTGCTTCGTGCTGTGCAGCAAGACCTGCAAAATTTGAGAAACTTTTGAAGAAATACTTGGAGAAGCAACGAAAGGCCCTGGAAGGGAGGATTTTCCTGTACTTAGAGCAGCTAACATTCCACGAGTAGGAAGGAGTGCTTTAGCCATCCTAGATCCTAAATGAGAGCTTTTTAGTCGCATGTAGGTGTTTTACTATGTTTCTGTTACATTTTAGGACATTGGTTAGGAACTTGGAACTGATCCATAACGCAGGATAATTTTCCCCTTTCAAATAACGGGAAATAGGCTCTGGTTAGCATTTTCAGGGCAGAAGATCTGATTTTTAATATATTTTTTTTAAGATTTTATTTACTTATTTTACAGAGATCACAGGTAGAGAGGCAGGCAGAGAGACAGGAGGAAGCAGGCTCTCCGTTGGGCAGAGAGCCCGATGTAGGGCTCGATTCCAGGACCCTGAGACCAGGACCTGAGCCAAAGGCAGAGGCTCAACCTACTGAGCCACCCGGACACCCCAGAAGATCTGATTTTTAGATGTGGGTGACTGATGTTAAGTGCAAGGTGCCTGTATTTTAGAGACTGGATGGGAAGTGATGCCCGGTAGCTCTTCACTTACTCGACATGTGTTCAGTGGACACCTCCTAAGGACAGTGAGCCAGGCATTGTGCTGAGGGCTGGGGAGAGAGTGGGGAAGAAGCCAGCAGCCCTGTTGTGCCAAGCCTCCAGCCTCAGGATGTGGTCAGAGCCAATGGAAGCTGCAGGAACGGGTGGGATGGTGCATTTCTAATCCAGCTCCAAGAGCCAGAGAGGGATGAGTAAAAGTTCACATGGTTAAAAGAAGTGAGGAGGCCAGAGAGAGGGACTAGCCCATGCAGAAGTCCAGAGACAGGGAGCAAGGCAGCTACACCTGGCTGCACCACGGAGCCCCAGAGGCCAAGCAGAGCAGTCTCCCCATTGCAGCAACCCCCTAAGAAGGAAGCCAGAAGTGCTCGGCTCCTCTCTGCAGCTCCCGCCCACATGCCCCTGGCGGTCATCTTCATCTCAAACTCCCACAGGGACCAAACTGAATGGACTCCAAGACCTTGCTTCCTGATCTATAAAATGGGATAATAAAGTTCATCTTACAGAGTTACTGTGCATATTGAATGGGTTAATACAAGTAAATGCTTAGACCGGGGCCTAGCTTATTTTCGGTGCTACAATATTGTTAATGCTATTGTTATTAGACAGAAGCCCTATAAACGTGTCACAGTGAAGCTACAGGTTCCCTGAGCTCAGGCTAGGGATATGAAGACAGAAGAGTCCTCTCTTTCTCTTTCTCTTTCTCTCTCTTTCTCCTCTTCTCATCCCCCCACCTCCTCTTCTCCTCCACATATAACTAATGCATATTTTTGGACACCGCCCCCTCATTGGTGCAAGGAGACTGCATCCTACACAGATTTCATTTAAGCAAACTCAAAAATGCCCACCTGGTTGGATGAGACTGCGGAGAACTATTTAAATGCTACCAGTTAGGGCGCCTGGGTGGCTCAGTTGGTTAAGCCTCTGCCTTCAGCTCAGGTCATGATCCCAGGGTCCTGGGATGGAGACCCGCATCAGGCTCATTGCTCCATGGGGAGTCTGCTCCCTCTGACCTTCTCTCCTTTCATGCTCTCTCTCACTGACTTTCTCTCAAATAAATAAATAAAATCTTCTAAATAATAATAATAATAATAATAGAATGTTACCAGTTAGTTCCCTGCTCCTCTCAAAGAGCACAGGCCCCAAAATGAGCTCCACGGGAACAGGAATACATGCCCTCCCCTTTGAGAAGGATCATCTCCCAGCCCGGCCCAGTCTAAGTACCCTGAAGCATACCTTGCAAGTGACTTAACAGAACTCTCCAGCCCAATTCGGACCGCCTGCAGTCTGCGCCCTCCACACTGCCTTTAGAACCCAATCCTTCCTAAGAAGAAGCAGCCCAGCACTTCTGTTCTTCTGTTGGTTTAGCACTGAGTACGTTTGAATCTGAATCGGGGGAAATCTTTAAGGCTTTCTGAGAGTAGGTCTTTACTTTCAACAGTTTAAGTCACCCCCAAGCATAGCCTGAGGAGTAGGATTAAAGCCTTCCAGATGTGGAGAGACCCAATGAAGGGCTGTGATTCCCTACCTGGGCTGCCCCGCCTTTTCCCTCCCCCTCCAACTTCAGAGGTAAAATCGGCTTCCTCTCCGCCTAAAGCAGGGCTAAAAAGAGATCACCGATGCTGCGGTTTGTCACATGGAAGCCACAGCAGCCCAGGCACACAGAGCCAGAGCTTGGAAAATAGATGCTCTTGGTTCTCAAGTCTGCAAGCCCAGTGCCCCTTTAGAAGCTCAGGCAGGTATTTTCTCCCCACTGGGTTTAATTTCAAAATCCAGTGCAATCACTGAGAAATGAGAGCTATTTGCTCTTTGAGCTATGCACAATTTTCATCAGCAGCCTCTGGTGGCTACAGTCTCGGGCAGTCTTTTACCACCTTTTCTTCATCCTCCTTCTACAGACCCATGTTCCCGGGCAATGGTTTTTCTAATGGCCTGTGGATGCCTGCCCATGTCTGGAGGCATTGCCTGAGCCCCAAGTCCAGCGGCTAGAACTTCTCTCCCCAAGCAGACAGAGAGAGCTGTGGTCTCACGTTTCAGTTGGCTTCTGCCTTCCCTGAGACTCCGGAACTCTGATCCTCCTTTTTGTCTCTCCAGCACATTTCCAAATGGAAAGATAAACACAACAATGCAACAGTGTGCACGGAACTGATTCTCAGCAAGCCCTGAGTTGAAGGTGTAATTACAGCTGGAAGCTGGCAGCTTTGGGGGGAAAAGGAAAGCAAAAGGGGAAAAATTCTTTATAAAACGTTCCCGTCCTTATTTTTTACCATGGCGTTCACATCTTATTTTCCATCACACAGGGAAGCCAGTGGACGCTCACGCACACAAAAAATACTCCTCTATGCACACACCAAGTGAACAACCTACCCACAAAGCAATATTTTAGAGACCCTTGGTCTTTGATGTTGTTCTTTTCAGCAAATGGACAGTAAGCCTGGTTTTCCTCCTTCCTCTGCTGCTCCTAAACACAGGAAAGAGATGAGCAAAACAGCATGAAACCTGAACCAGCTCACGCAGAAGGACTCCTGAGAATAGGATCTTCCGAATGGAAACTCCAGTTAGCTGCAGTGTCCTCCCAATCTCGTTGCTTAAATTGTGATTCCAAAGAGGAAATCCCTTATGGCCCCACAAGCACATACCATCAGTTGTCCACATTATTTATGGAAAAACCAGTCCTGCTGAATATTTTGGACACAGAAGTGATGCTTTCAAAATGAGATTTGCCAACACAGCCCCTTTTCCCCAAACAGTAAGAATCAGCAGAATATCCCTATGAGTCCTCTCAATTTATTCTTCATCGTAAGCCAGGGGGAGAGGAGGTCGGCTGAGTGAGATCCCAGGCTGCACACAGGCACTAACCTAATCCCATTCAAAGGCAAACGAGAGCAGAGTGTGAGCCCCAGACTTCTAAATTAGTGGGCGAGCTCTGAGACTCAGGGGTTCTTATGAGGCAGGACGACAAGGACAGCAAAGCCACAAAAAGCCAGGCCTCGTGAAGTGTCCAGGCTGGGTAGGGCCCAGGAGGTGACAACAGTGCTCCAAGGCAAAGACTGGACCACACACCTGTTCACAGCGGGGTATGCATGTGAAACACAAAGAAGTATGTGTGAGTCTTGCTTGAAAAAGCAGGAGGGCAAAAATAAATAAATAAAAATAAAAGAAGCCGGAGAGCAATGAGGTTTTAAGTGAATGCTACAGTGTTGACCAAACCCGCCCACCCGACTTCCTGCAGGCTCCCCAAAGGAAGAGGATCCAATTAAGCATGAAATAAGGCCTCAACCATATACAACAGCCTCACCTGGAATACGGCTCACCTCCTATGCCCTTCCCGCCGCGCCAGATTTGGGGGTGGAAACTCTGGCATCATTAGAAAACTATCTCCTTGCCTGGGTGTTCACTTGCTCCCTGCTGGCCTTCCTGGACTGCCCTCTGTTTGGGAGGGGCCCTCGGGAAGGCTTCCAGGGGTCAGAACGCAGCGCTGGGGAAGGGAGCAGACGTGGCTGATCCAGACCTGCTCTGGCTGAGTCTTCAGGAAAAAAGAGGACACCACGTTGTTGAGTTTCTGTATACACTGTCAGCCCAGATCCCCAGCGGGAGAAGAGATGAGTGCGAGGCAGATGACCACCCACGAGAGTGCTTTTGCCTGGGATGAGCTTGGTGCCTGGGAGAGGCAGGAAGAGATGCAAATCAGGCCGGAGTCAGGGAACCCCTAACCTCAGGGGAGCCCAGGAATCCAGGAAGCCCCGGCCATACAGCAGCCATCTTTCTTTTAGGGGCTCAGGATCCACGGGATGGCACCACACTGCTGTCAGCAGAGCGTGACCTACGAGGCGAGACCCCTAATTATCTCTAGTTTCACCTCTGCCTGCTTTTCCCGACACAAACCCTGGCATTCAGCACATATACATGCACACGCACACCTGTATGGCCAATTTTGTAATGACACGGAAGTGTCACAATGATGATGCCCTTGAAGACACAATGATGCCCTTGAAGTCTAGGGGGTAACTGAAAGAAGATGGCTTTTTGAAGCCATCCTGATCTTGGTTCCGTCCTTTATGAATTATGTGGCCTTAGCCAAATCACCTTTTGTCTCTTCAAAATGAACCAAGAAAGGCCACCCAGTATTTCTGAAGGGATTAGAAAGATAACGCATAGAAAGCACACGGGGAGGAGGGCACATGGCAGACCCCTAGCAAAAGATCAGATCAACGGTAACAGCCTAGTTAGCTATGGAGAGCCACTGGCTTATAAAAAACTAACAAGGCAGCAAGGGATGAGACGCCTGGGTGGCTCAGTCAGTTAAGCATCTGCCTTCAGCTCAGGTCATGATCCCAGGGTCCTGGGATCGAGCCCTGCATCGACTCCTTGCTCCGTGGGGAGCCTGTGTCTCCATCTGCCTGCCGTTCCTCCTGCTTGTGCTTGTTCTCTGTCTTTCTCTTGCTCGCTCTGTGTCAAATAAATAAAATCTTAAAAAAAAAAAAAAACAATGGAGTAAGGGAATAAAACTGAACAGAGAAGGCCTGGAACCGCAGCAAAGTGGGCTCAAGACACTGGGCCAGTAAGAGTGTAAAAGGGGACCTCCTCACAGAGGACCTGACTCAGCTACTTTGAAAAACAGGCCAGGCGATGACCCACAGCCAGACCTGGCTTCAAGGGTGTGTGGCCTGAGCAGTCACAACAGCCCACACTCACTCTAGGTTCTGCCATCATTGTCCTGAAACTCTTAATAATTTCTGAACACTGGTCCCAGCAAACTATGCTGCCAGCCCTGCTCCTGTTTACTGAGACTGATGGGGTTTTAATAACTGTCTCCTCTGAGGCAGCTCACTCCTCCTCAGAAGCTTCCTGAGCTGCTCAGACCCTTGATGCTCCTCTGATATCCCAGCCTGTGGGCATACTAGACACACCAGAAGGTTCTCCTTCTCAACTCCAGACCTCCTAATCCATATGACCCACCCCAGCTTCTCTGTGGGTAACTGAGTGGGTACTACATCTACCCCAGGCCATTGCTCTCAATATAAAGGCCATATTCCCCTCCATAAAAACCTTTCCCAGAATTTAAGACCATCCCTGTGTCCAGCCCCATCTGCCTTCCATTCAAGCAGTACTTACTAAGTACCCACGATATACGCAGTACCCAGCTGGGCAGGATGAGTCCTGTCATCTTGGCAGCAGGCAAAACCCACCCAGAACTGACAGGAACTGAGCTAAAGGAGCGATGTTCCCCAGGACCTAGAGCGAGTAAAATTTCATGCAATTTGACCTGAGAAATGTTCTCCTGGGACAAAGAGCACATTCTGGGAACAGGGGTGAGAGCACGGAGGTAGGGCTGTGTTCTCCCTGACTCCAGCAGCCGGTGAGACGCTGCCCACCCCATCCTATTTCTCTGCTGTGAAGAAGTGTCCCGCCTACTCTGAGCTGCATGACTGCTGGGGTCCTACATCCCTGGCCACAATCCTCCGGGACATCAGTCTCGTGGTTGGGGTGGGCTGGACTCACTTTCCCTGAGAGAAAGTGTTTGGGGTGGCCAAAGAGCCCTCAGTGTCTGGAGGCACAGGAACAGGAAGAATCAGAGAAGAACTTGAAGAAAGTGGTCTGCAGAGAGGTGGGAGACTGGGGAGCGGGCGCAGGGCTGAGAGGCAGGTTCCTGCTAACTAATCTCTCTTCCCTGCCTCTGCAAGAGGCCCTCTTCTGTGAGGAGCCAGAGACCCAAAGGAGAGAAGGTCCCGGGAGTGGGTCCAGAGGGGATGCCAAGAAAAGACTCCCCATTCATCAGAATCAGCGAGCTGTAAGCCATGAGCAGTGAGAGTAAAAATAACTGCATCCTTCTCAGGAGGGAGACCAGAAATAGCGACAGAAGGACCTACTCTTCCAAATCAGCTCTAAGCTGGGCTTTTGGCTTTAAAAAACAAAACCAAAAAAAGTGATGGAAGGGGGCACCTGGGTGGCTCAGTCGGTTGAGTGCAACTCTTGGTGTCAGCTCCGGTCATGATCTCAGGGTCTTGAAATCAAGCCCCATATGGGGCTCTGTGCTCAGCCCAGAGTCTGCTTGTCCGTCCCCCTCTTCTCCTTTCCCTCTCTTTCTCTCAAATAAATAACCAAAATCTTTTTTAAAATGTGATAAAAGTTTATTGACCGCACTGCAAGGGAGCAGCAGGCAGGACAGCAAAGGAGACACCGTCTTCCAGGAGGTAGTGGTGGGGGCTATAGTTAAGTGGGGGAGTCAGGAGGTATGAGAAAGTATGGAATTTTCCTCCTTTCGTAACTCCACCTGGGTGTAAGTAGCCCATTGGTCAGTTAGGGCTTATGGCTTTGAGCCTGTCTGTAGTCAGCCCAGTGGTCACTGGGCGCCCTTCTGTCTTACTCGGGTTTCCATTGCTCAAGCCTGTTGCCCAGAGGCGGCCTCTCTGCTCCCCCAGACAGACTCTGGCATTGACAAATGGCCACGACAAACCTCTGGCATTTAGGCAGATGTCTCGTTCAGCAGCTGCTTCGTGCTGGACGGGGGTACACTGTGCCTCCCTAAACTTGTTGGCTCATCAGGGGTTCTGTGCAGTTACAGACAAGAGCATAGCTACTATAGCAACATGATGATAAGCAATTAGGGTGAGACTCCTTGGTGTCCAGGTCCACAGGATTTAGGATGAGGGGACCCTCCAAGGGTATGGGCTGGGACCCTTGTTGTATCATTCACTGGATCATGGGATCATTCATATGTGGAAGTATTGGATTCTAGAGGAGACAAATTTAAAAAGAGATTAAAGAGAGGGGGACCAGGAATTAGTAGTATCAGTATTAAAGCCAGGGGTCCTAAGAAAGGAAGAAGCCGTGATAGCCACGACCAGGTTTCATTCCAGGAGAACCATCCTTGTGTTGCACGGTGCCAGAGGGAGGAAGACACTCAGATGTGTAGGACCATATTTGGCCTAGAGATCAAGACAGTGGCTGGATCCATGGAAACAAAGGAAACAAAGGAGGAGCCCCCAAAGAAGCAAGGAGGCTAAGAGTCAGCCAGTCTCAGGGAAGGGTCCCAACCGAGTCCACACCATGAACATTGTCACCCTGGACGAGCTGCTGCTGCCACAGGTACCACACTTTGGGAAAGGGGACCTCGGAGTGGACAGAGCGAGAGAGGAAAGAGGTCCCTCACCCTCACGGGAACAGGCAGACCAACCTGCTCACCCTTAGACCTTCAGACCACACCAGGGAGCTCACCTGGTCAGAGATCTTCAGTCGTCTGAGGACTGCTAGGATTAGACCGCCAAAGGAAGAAAAAGGAAAGGGAAGGCAGGGTCCCTCCACAGGGCAAGAGGAGAAGGCCCTCACCCTTCTGGGCAAGGGGGGTGTAACAAGTCTCCCCCTGGGAATTTGGATCTTCATCAAGGACTAAACTCGGCTGGAAGTCGTCAGTTCCCCAAGGAGTACTAGAGTTGGTCCCAAGAAATCCCTGGAGAATCCAGGAGAAGTCTCAATCCGGCAGAGGTTCCCCATATGGGCTACCGAATGTGGGGTGAGCCGACTGGGTGGAGGCTGGTGGTGTGGGCGGTGAAAGAATTCACCCAAGGCAGAACAGAGGACATAGAAGCCTACTGAATGCACTGCAAGGCAGTGGCAGGCAAAATGCAAAGGAGAGATGATCTGCTGGTTTGTGGTATTTTTAAGAAGTCATGCTCTATTGTAATAAATGTAAAAAAAAACATTCACTCTCTCTTACAAGTTTCAAATAAAGTAAATATACCAACTTTGATTAAGTACAAGGCATAATGGTGATCTAAGCATGTGCTTTTTTTTTTAAGATTTTATTTATTTCATTTATTTATTTACAGACAGAGATCACAAGTAGGCAGAGAGGCAGGCAGAGAGAGACGGGGAAGCAGGCTCCCCAATAAGCAGAGAGCCCGATGCGGGGCTCGATCCCAGGACCCTGGGATCATGACCTGAACTGAAGGCAGAGGCTTTAACCCACTAAGCCACCCAGGTGCCCCTAAGCATGTGCTTTTTGAACAAATCTTGTTACTTCTCCCTCTCTCCCAGTTTCCAATCCCCATACCCACCCCCATGGCCTCAGATTCTAATAAGCCCTGACTGAAATGAGGATGTTCACTTTTGTTCCCCTGTTTGGAAATGCTTATTATAAATTTATTTTCTACTGTGACCTTAACTCTCTGTCTTACTCCCCTTGGATTTTCTTAAGTCTTCTTTGGGCATGTGGCTTCTCAGAGGAGTGGGGCTCAAGAAGGTAAGAGAGGTTAGTCAGCAGGAACCCACATCCCACAGGTGCTGTCTCCATGCTTACTTAGTACGTGGCCTGTGATGATGTCTATGTTCAGTACACGTTGATAAACGATTGTATGTGTGAACGGACGGATGGATGGGTAGAAGTCAGGAATGCCAGATCAGTATCTACTCTCCTCTAGGGCCAAAGTTAATTTTGTGCTCTATCCTTGAACTTTATGGGATCGTAGTCTGGGATAAATTGAGAAGAGTGGACTATTTCTGGGAAGAAGACAGGTCCTCAAAGAGGACAGGTAAGGCTTTACCAATCTAGTTTTCTATACTTACTGGGAACATCTAACTTCTTGGGCCTCTCTATTCCCACCTGGACAAAGCCCCTGTCTTTGGGCAGCCATAAGTTGCTAGACACAAAGCAGGCCAGACAGAGACCCAGAGGGCTCCCAACCTCCACACACAGGGAAACCCACCATCTCAGAGAAGGAAAAGGAGACAGACTGTGGTTCACACTGACACAGCAGAGAATATCTTGATAAACAGGAAGGGATATAGAGCTGTAGTGTATACGATCAACAAGAGAATGAACTAAAAAAGAAAACCCTTGTTGAGGGAAGGGTGAAGGTGGCAGCTGAGAGCTCTTTTTTGGGACTTTGAATGACACGGAAAGTCAATAAATTTGAACGTTGATATCTAGAGAACAAAACCTTGACCAGGGAGAGGTGTGTTTAATTTCATGCAATGAAGCAGTTTCTAAAAACCAGGGCTGTGCCACAATGGAATGTTCAAGTCTATCACTGTTGAGAGATATTATGACTAAGTTTCCTTTCAGTGGAAGAACTGAAACAAGAAGCGTATACTCATCTGTCTGAGCTGTCATGTGAGGGAATTCTGAGGTGGAGGAAGGTGGGGCCGGAAGACCGAAGGCTTTCCCATGACTCATTTGTTCAGGTGAGGCAGCCTTGCCATCCTTAACCCCCTACCCCCACCCCACACTGAGACTCTGAAATCAAGTTTTTATCCAACGGTCTGAATACCAACTCAATTCCCCACTTAGAATTTATGGATCTCCAAATTTCTAAGTTTATTGATAGAAAATCCTGCCATCCTCCCCCAGGCGGCGTGCAGCCCTGAATGGGAGCTAGCCTCCTTTCCCCATAAGTGGTCAGACTCTCCAAAGGATGGTACAAAGCTTCACTTAAAATATTCTCCTTGGGTGCCTGGGTGGCTCAGTGGGTTAAGCCGCTGCCTCCGGCTCAGGTCATGATCTCAGGGTCCTGGGATGGAGTCCCGCATCGGGCTCTCTGCTCAGCAGGGAGCCTGCTTCCCTCTCTCTCTCTCTGCCTACCTCTCCATCTACTTGTGATTTCTCCTTCTGTGTCCACAGCCTCACACCTGAAGTGATTACCAGCAAGTATTTTGGAAAGCTTCTCCCCTCGGTCCCTGTGCTCTAGGTAATCCCGGGAGGACCAGAAGCACTCTTTCAGCTCATCTCTGGAAGATACCGCACAATAGTGTCCCTGCCTTGTGGTCGCCAAGCACTTTTAAGGAAGTGGTCCATAACCAGTATCACTAGGAAATGTGCTGAGGAACACCGCACCCCCTTCTCTCACCAACCTGGTGTCATACTCCTCAGCTCCTCTGCCACCACCATGCTGGGCTCTGAGCAGGGCACAGGCTCACTGCCAAACGTGCCAGCATGTCTGTGCCCAGTGCCAGCCCAATCCCACCCCTTACCCTTTACCATCTCCTCAAGTATGTAAAGAACTTGGAACACTAGAAATTTCTAATTCCCCTTTATACATCCACTCTATCCACATAGGATACAAGGAATGCATGTGAATTAGATGCCAGGAATTGTCCAGAGGGATCCAAAGTCCACTTTCAAACTATACCCTGAAACGGACTCTTCGTTGCCAACATCATCAAAATGGACCAGGTGGCCAGGCCACATGTGTCAAACCTGGTAGGTGCTTGGTAAGTAGTCAGAGTGATGACAGCTGCACTGCTGAGTGACTCTGAGCACAGACTCGGGACTCAGGAGAAGTGATTGGGTGCCATTTCTTCATCCATCAGTGAAGAAGTTGGTCTTGATTTCTAGGGCTCTACCATATCTAAAACAACACAATTTTCTCACTGACAGGAACATTTCTCCTGAAAATCTTCTCTTTCAGATGAAGAAATCTCTGCCCTGGGAGGTACACGGACTTGGCCAAGCTCACACAGAACATTACAGCCTGGACTTCTGCCTCCTGGTCCTCGCTCCCTTGAACAATTCCAAACCAGGTACCATCCACCCTGAACCTTGGGACACAGAAGGCTCTAGATATTACAAATAAGAACTGAGGAGAAACACAGCAAAGGGTAAAAGGAGCCTGCCATCCACTCCTTGGCTCCCTGTGGCAAAGGGTAATGCTGTTAGCATAGTCCTTCCATCTTCCACCACAACACGCCCCCACCCCTCAGAGCTAAAATTGCAGCCCAGGGCCAAGCAAGCCCCGCAGAACATCTCTGCTGAGACTGTGTATAGACCTGGGGCAACAAGCACCAGAGAACGACTTAATTCTGAATTCAGTGTTGCTATAATCCTGGTGAGGTGTATGCGTTTCAAGGGACAATGTGAGCTGGCTTGGCGCCCTCCCACAGGTTTGACAATCAAGGGTTCCCTAAACAACTCTCACAGAATAATCATGACCTCCCATTGATAACTAAGACTATTCAGCCCCTTGGGTGTTGATGGCCCTGTCCCGCTAACAAGATAAAGGAAGTAGAAGACAGGGGAGTCAGGTCTGGAGTTCCAAACTAAAAACCACATGTGCAGTACCCTAGTTTAACAGGGCTCCCTAAGTGAAAGTAATTCATGGCTACTCGGCAAGGGTCATGTGATAAAGTTTGGGCAAATGCGATTAAGTTTCGAGAATATCAAAGGGAAATGTTAGGGGCGCCTGGGTGGCTCAGTCGGTCGAGCGGCCAACCCTTGATTTTGGCTCAGGTCTTGAACTCAGGGTCCTGGGATGGAGCCCCGTGCTCAATGGGGAGTCTGCTTAAGGATTCTCTCTCTCCCTCTCCCTTTTCCCCTCCTCCTGCTCGCTTGCTCTCACTCGCTTTCTCTCTCTCTCTCTAAAATAAACAAATCTTTTAAGAAAGGGAAATACTGGATGCTTGGAATAGTTATGCTGGAGGAACTATGTTATAGAGTTTTAATTTAGAGAAAGATCCTTTCTTTTGTAGGGCTGTTTGTGCCATTAACTTTGATGATCTAATTCACCTTCAGATTTTCCATGATCCATGCCAAAGCTGAAAATAGTCACATGTGCAGTGAACATTTTCAAGATATAAATAATTTGAAACACAGCCTGCTTATTGCTCTGAATGATTTACAAATTACTCTATGTGAAGACCACCACATGAGACTTCCAAATGCTTTCCCAGGTGTCAACAGGTAACAAGTCAGGCTGACATAAGCGACTACCTAGGTCCACATTTCAAAAACTCAGCATCCTGAAATGTCGGCAGGGCTCAGCAAGACAAGAACATTGTATGCGTTCAGTATACATGCTACTATTCCGCAGTGGTCACCCCTAGAATGTCTCCAAATCCTACTGCCAGAAGCAATAAAGTAAGTGTTGTAATCCAAATGGCAAAGACATCCCTTAATTTATGTCAATTATCTAATAAGCTACATGGAAACACAGCTATTCCAATTTTATCACTGGTTTTCTTCTAAGCCTTGTCTGTTTGCAAAACAGAAATGACAATATGCACAACAAAAGAACAATGGATTATCACAATAGAAAGGGACCTAAGAGCTCATTAGCCCAGTTTCCTACAACATTTTATAGAGATGCAAACTGATTCTCTAAGCCACATCCCTCTGCTTTTAAGCAGAGCCTGAGACAAGGATTCAAGCACAGATGCTTTATTAAAAGGAATGCTCTTTGGGGCACCTGGTGGCTCAGTTGGTTAAGTCTGTGACTCTTGATATTGACTCAAGTCATGATCTCATGGTCCTGGGACTGAGTCCTGAATTGGGCTCCCTGGTCAAGAGGGAGTCTGCCTGCCTCCCTTGCCTTCAGCCCCTCCCTCTGCTTGCTCTGTCTCTCTCATTTTCTCTCTCTCTCTTAAATAAATAGATTTAAAAAAAAAAAAAAAAAAAGAGTGCTCTTCAAGAAATGCCTGTGAGGGAGCAAGTGAAGCAGTACTGGAAAGAGGAAAGGGCTAAGCAAAGATGTGACCTCAGGCTCCAGCTATGGACCTCCCCTACAATGAGGGTATCTGATGTCCTATCAGCAGTGGATAATGCTCTAGAGAAAGGAGCAGCTATGAGCTGCCTATGTTAGGAGGCATTGCTCCCAGCAGCTAGGGGGTGGGCTCACTGGCCCAACAATGGGGACCTGGGTGGGGCCCAGTGGCAGTGCTCACCACAGCCCCAGAGAAGTGTCCAAATGAAACTGTCTGCAGGTAATGTCTCTATATAAATATATCAATAAATTTATATAGTACTTCTCTATATAAATGTAGAGAGAAGGACAGAGACAGAGAGAGAAACTGGTGGGGTGGGAAAACAGAGACTGAGAGACAAAAAGAGACAGAGAGATAGAAGACAGGCAGGTTAAAATGGGCCATGTACAAGGGGACGTAACAAAGAAGCACACACCATGAGTGATACCGACACTTAGTAGAACAAAACCACTGAGGGGAGGATGAGGAGACTCAGCCCCCCGAAAACAGAGCAGCACACAGAAAGGGCTGTGCTAATGGCAGAGCTCTAAAATGAACCACAGGCTCTTCCTACTGAGGCAGAGCTTTATAGGCAAGACCAGGGAGTTGAGAATCCAAGAAAGTTATTTATCCATGAGAAAAGGAGAGACATTGAGGTGTGAAGCCAGCTATAGACAGGAGGAGGAAACCCAGCAGTCAGTAGACAGTGTGCAGAGAAGCAGGAAGCTGACAAAGGGCAGGGAGAAAAGAATGACAGCCCAAGGTCATGAGTGAGATCCTGCCAAGTGACAGAGCTCTTGACAGGGAGATGGGACTAGAATGCCCAGGAGACTGGGGACAGCCTTCAGAAGTCAGCGGCGGGGGCTGTGAGGGACAACACCACACCAGTCTCTCCAGACTTGGCTGCCATGCAGTCCTAGTCCGGTGGAAGGGGATCCAAGGGGGGAGTGTGAGGCAGAAAGACGACAGGAGCCCGCTGTGAGGACCAGGTGCCAGTAGACCCAGCAGCAGCCACTCTTCCTGGGGAGGGTTTCTTTTGTCCCTTCCCAATGCACCCAGAATAAAGAGCAGCCTGGGGCGGCAGGGAGCTAGGTGAAGCGGGCGGCATGGGAAAGGTGGACGGCAGGTCAGTGGTCCCCTGAGGCAGAAGCCAGGTCTCAGCCGTGGCCTGGGACAAGAAACCTATTTAGGGAATGGAGCTTTGCAGTCACTGAAAGTTTTGAACCTGAATCTCTAGGGCATCGGGGCAGCCCCTCTTGTTATCCAAGCCTGTGTTTGCTGAATGCGCAAACATTCATGAGTAGGGATCTCAAGAATGATTAAAAAGAGCAAAGCACCTGTGGGGAAAACATGCTATTAATCTTGAAAGTTCTCTTCCATTTTTTTACGGCTGCTCTTCTCCAATAAAACATCACATTGTGGTGTTGTTTATTTTAGCATATTACAGTTTTGATAAAGCCCTAAATCCTTACATCAAATATATTCTTCAATGTCAAAAGGGCATGCAAAGAAATGTTTCCTAATGAAAGATTTATCTTTTATCTGACAGTTCTGATTTAACTGGTTCTGATCTCTTCATCTTCTTTTCCATTTAAAAAAAAAAAAAAAAGTTGAACAAAATTACCTTTCTTGGAATAACGGCCCCTTCTAAAACCTGACTGCTTTGTCATTACCTCTGTAATCTCCCTTGGAGATCATGGGCTATTCATTTTCTCCCTGACTCCAATTTGCCTTTTGATATTTTTCTTTGGTCTGTTCAAACAGTCCCCCAATTGCCCAGCTCATCAGAGCAAGGCCTCAGCACAAGCAAGAGCCTACTGCCACCACGTGTCACCCATGGAGTGTCACCCAGGGCTCCACCAGCTCTAGGGCCCCTCCGTGCACGGCGGAGGGGCTTTGAAAGTGGTCTAAGCTCCTCTCATTAAAGCTTCCTCTAGCTCTTATCCCTGAGACATCTTTCATCTCCACATCATGGCAGAGGCTGAAGCTTCACAGCCCTAGAAAAAAAATGAGCTACTGAGACCTTTTTCAAAAAGGAAAACCTGAGAAAAAGAAAGGTTGCGAATATTACCTGGATGCTCAGGGCCCCATGCACACCCCTGATGAGGTTCCCTACATGAAGGGGGCTGGGTGAGGGGTGAGAGAGCCTGAAATGAAGCCGGCGCAGAGCTGTGTGTGCCTAGAGTATGTCTTCTCCCACTCTGCACCGGACCAACATCTCTGAGTGGGCAGCAGCTCTGGGATCTCAGTGGGCCATTTCCTCCAGGTGTTAAGTTGGGCCAATGGATGATTATATCATTGTCGTGGCTTCCGATTGTGCTGAGTTGTCACTGTTTTCTTCCTTTAATTTCACCCGTCTGATTTCATCTCTGTCGTCCTCCATGGAAAGCATGGCAGCCCCTGGCACAGCCCTGGCCCAGAGGAAGCACTGAGTACACCCAACTCTCACCCTCTCTCTTTCTCTTTCTCTCTCTCTCTGCATCTCCTCTTAAATATGTCCTCAAAAAAAAAAAAAAAATCTTATCAAATGTGTTTAATCAGCAGTGTGGATCCAACTGTGCTGGCTTAGTCCTTACTAGATTTTGAATGCACAATCACGTCCCAACTCATTAGTGACAAGAAAGCTGAGCTGTCAAGCATGGCTTCCACTCCAGGAAAGGGGTCTGTGTGAGAGCAAAGTCCAGGATCCACACAAAAGCTGAGTTGGCTTTTTCTTTTCTTTTAAGCTTTATTGATCTCGGGAAGAGCTGAAGGCTTGATAGAAGAAAGGTGGGAATCAGCTCCACATACTAATTTATGTATTATTTATGGACTTAAGCCTATACTCGCCGCAATATGGAAAGCAGAAGCAGTCCACGAGAGCCGCACACAGTTCCAATGCCAGGAGTAATTCACACCAGAAGTGGGCAATCTCACAGGAGGAGAATGGCTTCCTGGGACCTGGTCAGACAGCACCACATCCACAGGAGACCTGGGGCAAATTCCTAGACCCCTATGGCCTTCAGTTTTCTTGTCTCTAAAGTGGGCAGAAATACTGACCCTCGGGGTTGTGATCATTTAGTGGTCTAAGGAAAAGACACAATTCAAAGTGGTAACAAACACGTATTGTGGGCATCCTGCGTGTCCAAGTCCAACATGTCTTGTCACAAAACTGTCCCCTTCCCTGAGCCCAGGCCCACGGGAAGAGGCCATCCTTCATCCAAGGTGTCCTAGGAAGGAAGACCTGCTCCACTCATCCAGGGCACAGCTCCCTCACACACTCTCAGACTCTCTTTCCGAAAAACAGAAACTGGCACGACCACCCCTTCACCCCCACAGCACCCAGTCCAGTATTTCTCCTAACGACAGCTTCAAAGTAACGGCCAGTCGGCCTTCCACAGGCAGCAGGAAGCATGCGGGGCTCCAGGCCGCCCACTCCCATCCTGCTTTCCTGCTGTCACCAGAGCTGAAATCTCCTTGCCCCAGCCTGAGGTGCCCATCCAGCCTTCGCCGTCCAGTATTCTCGGTCTTCTGCGGGAAGACAGATGATTTCAATGTCACGTTTAGCTGAGGATGCCCACCCCCAACACGGGTTGCCAAGAATGTGGCTCATTCGGGTGTTCTCTTTCTCTCTCCCCAGCCATCCCCAGATGCCAGGGCTCTCCGGAGTTCTGTCAGAATTAGTTCATGTGGCAAGAATCCTCTAGCCCTTTTGGTCCCCTGCTCTCTGTCCCCTCTGAGGGCAAGCTGACTTTTTCTTTAATTGTTTTGAAACAACCAAGGACAGCCATTGATTGTCTGCAGAAAGCGGAGCCCTCATCCATACTGCCAGCTCCCTTCCAACCCTTCCCCTCACCCCACTTTGCCAGTCCCTCCCCAGGGCTTCTCCACCTTCTCCTCCCCCCTGCCCAGAGGACAGAGCTGCCTCCTGCATTTTCCAGCACTGACCTCATCTCTCATGCAAAACACAAATTAAATCTTCAGTGGGACATTTTACGGCAAATGTAACATTTATGGAACACTTCTATGAACGACAAACACCCTGCTAGATATTTTCCACCTCTTATCTCATTTATTTCTCACAAGCATTTGGTACAGGTACACTCTCCATTTCACGAATGAGAAACAGACTTGAAGAGGCTCATCTAAGGGCACATGGCTTGTAGGCAGCGGAGTATGAATCTGAATCCCTACCCACCGGATCCAGGGCTCCTTAGAGCTCGTACCCCCTACCATCACTTCCACATGAGTGTTCCGCATATTTGATGTGCCAGGAATTCCTAGCAGCTCTTAGTACACCTCATGAAACAACTCTTTTCATCCTCACAGAAGCCCTGTGAGGGAGGTACCATTCTTATCCCCATCTCATAGATGCGGAAACTGAGACATCGTGAGTTCAAGTAACTTGCCCAAAGTCCTAGAGCTGGTCCATGGCAGGGCAGGGATGTAAACCCAGGTAGTCTGAGACCCTTCGGACTTACCTGGCTCCTGGCCAGCCCCGCTCCTCCCAGAAGGGAATCCTCTCTGTCCCAGAACCCTACAGCCAGCAGGGAGGATGGGGCAAGACAGGAGTGAGTGGGACTGGGGCTTCCTAGGGTGCTCCGCTCTGGGAAGGACTTAGCAGCTGGGGTCAGCAGGACCAGGGAGGGTGCAAGCCCGGGCCGCCCGCTTGTACGTCATCCTCCCAGCCCCGCCACAGATGTCCCACCCCCTGGACTCAAGGGGCCACATCTCACCTTACAGATATATTCTGTTGAACCCTAGACTTGTTTCTGGGACTGAGAGCCCCCTGTTGAAATGCAAACGCAGCAGAGGTGACAATCTGTCAGAGTCACAGACCTCCCTCCATTGCCCGCCCTCAGCTGCCATTGCGCTTGGCCCCAAAACAGCTCTGCCTGGGGGGCAGCCTGACTTCTGGTGCCCTTAAGGTGCCCTGACCCAGAAACAAAGCAGCCCAGGGAGCTGGTCTTTGAGGCAAGGTTTTGAGGACGTGTCCTTTACACCTTCCCGGTCCTCAACACCAGCCCAAGAGTTTGAAAACATGTGAAGGCCTGACCTCCTGAGATTAGCTGAAGGAGCTCTCATCGCTGCAGGGTGTGCTGGGGTAGGGACCTCAGAAAGGGCAGATCAAGGTCATAGAGAATGCCAAGAATAACTTTGGACCTTCAGAGAAAGGAAGCTGTGCAGAGGCGCCGAAATGCCCAGGAAGGAAGACAGTGATTACTGCACCTACAAGCATTAATTCAGGTCCTACCATGAGCTGAATTCATACAGTGATCAAAACACTGGGTCCTTGGCCTCATGGTGGTCTTCCTTCACTTAAGCTTTTGACTGGCTCCCAGCATTATATTTAAATTGATCCAAAGTTGCAACATTTGTTTCTCTTTTTTGAAGACTTCGTAGTGAAACAGTACCAAAAAACAGCAAACAATAACATTCTTAAAGTCCACACTCCCACCATGCGGAATTAGTGATTCTGTCCGCTTTCTCTTTCCTTGTGAGTCTAACACGTGCATTCTCACCCCAAACCTTCACCCCTCAGAGAATCACTACCACGACTTTAGGGCACACTTTTTGGTCCATCTTTTTCTACAATTTTACATTCACGAGCCTGCCTTTTCTGCTCCTGGTTTAAAAGCTTCGCAATTTCCATTCTTTCAGGGATTCACGTTCAGATTTTTTTTTTCACTTTTAGATTTTTTTTTTAAAGATTTTTTTTTATTTATTTGACAGACAGAGATCACAAGTAGGCAGAGAGGCAGGCAGAGAGAGAGAGAGAGAGGGAAGCAGGCTCCCTGCTGAGCAGAGAGCCCGATGCGGGACTCGATCCCAGGACTCTCAGATCATGACCTGAGCCAAAGGCAGTGGCCTAACCCACTGAGCACCCAGGCGCCCCTCACTTTTAGATTTTAAAATGCATACTTAACTACATATTTTCCCAACGAAAATAATTGACTTATTTGATTATCAGTATCCCACCTCACAAACCTTAGCTTGGCTTTAACTTCTCTTCCAAATGAACCCAGTCTCAAACCTTTGCTGTATTTACAATCAGAGTTTTCATTACATTTCAAGACAACACATAAAGTATTGTCTTCCTCTTGCATCCCATGCCTTCCCTCCAGGTCCATCTGCATCCCTGCTTTAAGACATCCTGTATTAGGTCCCTGCATCTGCAGGTGGCCAAGTCTCAAAGTTCTTTTAGGTTTTAAAATGTCCTGGCTTTGCCCTAACTCTTAAAAATACCACTTTCCTGTGTTAAATAGTCTATAATTTACTTTACAATGTTTCAGCGAGATAGTATGACATCTATCTATGAATGTATGCTGGTTTTAGGCTGTGGTCCTGGTTGGTTAAGATTAGCAGTATGCTAATCAATAATAAACACTCCAAGAGTGGTTCTCTTGAATCTCAGAGTCCACTGAAGACTCCCTCCCCTGAGGCAACTTTCATAGGCCCTGGAAATGCTGCTATCTAAAATCACACAGAGATCATGAAATGAGCATAATTTTACAGAAAAAAAAATATATTGTTGCAGTAATTGGGGGGTCAAGCTATGTGGATCAGTTAGAAATATTGTACAGATATCTCCTCCTGCTCCTGTGTGGGTAGCGTGTAGAACTGGGCTGGCCCAATAGCTTAGCTCCCTGCCGAGCAGTGGTCTCCCCTTTGACCTCTGTTCTACTATTTAATAGAAAATGCTGTCCTTTGATCCAGCAGGAATACCCTACTTCTAGAATATTGTCACATTTGCCTCTAGGGAGTGTTTTACGCAAGCCATTGGGAGAAATGCCTAAAGGCATTTCTATCTCCCAGTAGAATTTCCTTTATTTTCTAAAAACAGGTAAGACTTTTTTTTTTTTTTTTCTGTGCCTGCTTACCAAAAATGTTTGTGAATACAGCAGAATTTGATCTGAGACTTGCTTTCTTTATAAGATTCTACTTGGTGGCAAGATTATGCAGAAGAGGACCTCACCACTAATCACTGGGAGGTCCTCCAGATTCATCAAAAGAACAAGGAGTGAGTGACTGGAGTGCCTGGGTGGCTCAGTCAGTTAAGCATGTGACTCTTGATTGATTTCAGCTCAGGTTGTGAGAGCCTGTTTAAGATTTTCTTTCTCCCTCTTCCTCTGCCCTTCCCCTCCCTCTTTCTCTCTTTCCCTTATAAAACAAAACAAGGCAATGACTGAATATTGAATAGGCTTAGGTTAGTTCTTTACAGCTGAGTATGAAATTTTAGGTTCCTGTTTATGAGTAGTAGTCATTGTGTTCTGACATCTATGATAAGAAGTCTGCTGTAAGTGTGATGGCCACAGCCTTGTAGATAATAATTCTTGTGAATTTAGAATTTTATATTCAACCATCCCACCACAATGGAATCTACAGAAGGATTTTTTTTTCTTTTTAAATTCTTCTTGGCATTTTGACTTCTTTCTAGAACACTATCCCTTCATATTTAGAAAATATTCAGCCACTGCCTCTTTAAATCTTGGCTTCCAAATCACTAATTCTCTCTTTATCTATGTCTAAGCTAATTTATAACCCATTTATTGAGTTTTTTATTTCTAGGAATCTATTTCTCATTTTTAAGATTTCTGCTTGGCTCCTTTTAACTTGACTCTGAATAATTGTTTTTAGGCATTTCCATATCTTTGATGTAGGAATAGTGTCTCTTAGCACATGTTCAATTTGACCCTTTGATTCAGAAGTCATTGTATTAATTCTTCAGTATAACCAGGAATCAGAACCAAAGCAGCTTTCTTTTAGAAAAATATGACAGTAGAAGTATGAGGAAGACATCCAGAATCCGTTTAATGTTAGAAAGACCAGAACCAGGTGATGAGACAACATCAATGCAGAAATCTGAAAGATTTCATCTGCATGGAGAAACCATTTTACAGCTAGCTACTTTACAATTACATTGTGCTCTCTAATAACCCATTTAACATCATGGATGGAGGTTGGCTCTAAACTCATGAAAGAAAACTATGCAAAAAGCAGAGGTGTTTGATCCCGAGAGATAGTTATTAAGGGACTATTTGATCCAAATAAACCAGAAACACAAAGCAGCTGGATACCTAATACCAGGGCAAGCTTGGAGAGACTCAGAGGCCAGCCAGCAGGGAAACTGCTAATTGAAAATAGACAATCATGGGGTTTTTAAGCAGACTGGTGACATCATACTGTTACTTTATTTTTCTTTCTTTTTCCACTTTTTTACAGAATTGAAGACCCAGAGATTTTCAGTTGGTCGTGAACACAGGAAAGGTTAAATCAGGCCATCCCTCTCATCAGCAAACAGTCTATACTAAAAAAAAAATTGTGGTTCTGATGAAGAAGTACTGGGAGTTTACAAGAAGTCTTGCAATTACAAAAACAAAACAAAAAGAAACAAGCAAGCAAAAAAAAAAAAGTGTGGGAGGTGGGAGAGAGGAAAAAAAAGAATGTCGTAAGGACTAACATTTACTAAGGCCCTCAGGACAAACAGGTTAATACTAATGAAAACCAGTTAAGCATTTTTCTTGACTCTCACCAAAATCCCCCAGAGCAAGTGCCCACATTGCAGATTCCTGGCTTTCCACCGGGAGTGCTCCATTCTGTAGGTCTGGAATGGGGCCCAGGAACCTGCATATTAGCAAGCACCCAGGTGGTTTTGGTATAAATTGTCATAAAACACACTTTGAGAAACGTTATATTAAGTTGTGGAATAAATTATATCTTATGTGATGCTACCATTTCAATTTAGCATTAAAATGTGATTGAGCTTTTTAATAGAATGATTACTGATCAGTGAATGTTTACACTTAGCTATTTGCATGAAATTTCTTTCACGGGGGGCCCCTGGGTGACTCAGTTGGTTAAGTGTCTGCCTTCAGTTCAGGTCACGATCCCAGTGTCCTGGGAACAAGCCCTGCATAGGGCTCCCTGCTCTGTGGGGAGCCTGCCTCTCCCTCTTCCTCTGCCCACTGCTCTGCCTGCTTGTGCTCTCTCTCTCTATCAAATAAATGAATAAAATCTTTTTTTAAAATTCCTTTTTCTTTCACCGAAACACAAAAAATAAAGAATGGAAAACTATAGGGATGCGTGGTTGGCTCAGTCGGTTAAGTGTCTGCCTTCGAGTCAGGTCCTTCATTGGAGTCCTTCATTGGGCTCCCTGCTCAGTGGGGAGCCTGTTTCTCCCTTTGCCTGCCACTCTCCCTGCTTATGCTCTCTGACAAATAAATTTTAAAAATCTTTAAAAAAAGGGGGGGGGGGGGAAAACCATGCTAACTAGGATCATTGGTTACCCACACCGATGAGGAGGGCATCGTATAACGAAGTACCTCCAGCTGAGAAGCTCTGACACCATGGTTCTCAGCCCTGGCTGCACTAGAATCATCTAGGACATTTTTTAAAAATACCAGTGCTCAGGCTCCATCCCAACTCAATTAAATCTGAACATCCGGGGGGGAGCCCAGGTATCAGCAATTTCATAAAGCTCACCAAGCAATTCTAAAGGCAGCCAAGGTCAAGAACCACGGGCTCTATGGAGAAGGGAGCGGCTAGTCCTGCAAAACCCATCCCAGGAAGCAAAGGCAAACGTTACTGCCTGTTTCTCAAATGCCACTCAGGCTGAACCTTAGAAATAATTGGGCATCTGGTGGAAAGACTAGTGTTTCAGAGTGTCCCCTGAAAGCAAGCTGCTATGCAATTCACAAACATGGATTTTGTGGGTAGTGGCTCTTCCTGAAATAACAGCGGACAGGTACCTTCAGTTCCAACATCCTCTGACTTCTGAGTAGGAAGTGTCCGCTCTGCTCTCAGTCGAATATCCAGGCAGTTGAAAATTAGCTCCATCGTCATCATCGATCAAGCAGTATTTTTCAAAGTCTCGATTCATCAGGAAAGGGACGTCACCACTCAGCAGATTAACAGAGTACTTTAGTGACTAGCTAGTGTTTTTCATCAGGTTAGCAAAATGCTTTATAGATGGAGTAGGGTCAGGCCGTACCCCATATACTGACAAAAGAGGTCTCCCACAGCTTCTCTCACCACTGCCCACCCTCAGTCTGGGGAGGCAGGAAATGGTCCCACAGAGGCTCTATGTGCTCCATTCCTTCTATCCCCTCAGACATTCTGAGGAGAGGTTAAGTTCTGCTTTTTTACTTGATGACAATATTCAAGGTCTCCTTCTCAATTTTGCTTTTCTAAATGAAACAAGCTCCGTATCTTGACTCCTTTGACTTCCCAAAGTACCTCACAACTGCAGAGGCATTTTTCTAGGCGTCCTCTGTACCCTCCATCTTCTTCAGGTCTCTGAAATAGCACTTCCAGCAAGCAGTGCCACTCTAGCCATCATCCAGGCAGTGGTGTGCCTTGGGTAGGTGCCATGTGAAGGTGGGCAGCTGGCAACAGAAAAACCAGGGACTCCTCTGCTCTTGCCCTGAATTCTCTAGCACCAGATCTCTCATTCTTTGCCAGCTTTGTGGAAGGAGCCTTGCTACAGTAAGTCCATTTCTTGTGGCCCCTCACAATTCCACCACAAGAAGCAGCTCGGTGTCATGGCATTGCGGAGGGGTGTGTCTGAGCCCAGGAACCTGGAGGCACAAGGGGCTGTAACAACAGCCCCACCTTATATGCAATCAACCTTGGGCAAGCCCTTTAACTTCCCTGAGCTTCTGTTTCCTATTCTGTGAGACAGAAATAAAATACCCATCCTGCCTTTCTTAATAGATGGTTTTGAGAATAAAGTGAGGTAATAGATTTGAAAGTGCTCTGTAAATTGCAAAGCCTGATATAACTCCAAAGTTTTATCATTAGACCGTGTGATCCATGCACCCCAGAATTCCATTCTTCGTGACAAAGAAAGCTGTCAACATCAAATGCACAATTGAAGGGTCCCTCGGGGACACACGACAAGCCCTCCTTCCTTCTGTCTGAATTACTGATGGGGATAGATATTCCCAGGGCATAGAAAATTTTGTTAGCCTTGGTCCCCTGAGAGCTGTCACAGAAAATATGACAAGGAAGCCTAGAGAAAGATAAAGGAATTAAGAGGCATCAAAGAAAGGGGTTTTGTTTTAGCAGAGACCTTTTTCCATAGAGGTCTTTAAACCAGAATGGGCTTTTTCAGTGTCCCCGGATGGTTTACATGGTGGCCCAGTCTGATGACCACACTGATCTCTGATGGCCTCATGCTTTCTGAGGAGCCTAAATTATACAAAAGGCAATCAAGCTTTCAATTTTTTACATTGCATTTGGTCACCCAGATACACATCAGAGATCAAGCATTCCACCAACGTCAAAAACAGAACCATGTACATTCCTACCACATTAGTTTCATAGCCAACGAAATGTTGAATTCTCTTGCCACACAGAGGATGGGCTAGAAGCCTTATCCCTGTCCAAAGAATAAGCTGGTGAACAGTCAGATAGGATGAAGCTGTGTTCCTGAGAATGAATGTCGCATTAAAAGTAAAAGATTCAGAAAAAAATAATGATGTGGGAAATGTATACAGTACAAATACACTTGTAAAATATTGATAGAATGAGGGGAGCAATGGCTGTTAAAGCCGCCAACCCAGTTGTTCTAAGAAGCTTGTTATTTAGTGACATCTAGTGGCGTCGGCTAGAAAAGCATCCACGGATGTTATTTCGAGGTTGGCAAAACAATGAAGCCACCAAACTTGCCTCTCCGTGGAAACGGTATTTTTACAATTCTTCTTTTTACTTGCCCATCCCCCACAGACCACGACTTGAGAAACCACATCCAATGGCACCAAATGGTGACAAAAGTAACAGAGAAGAATAGGCCATCGTCGAGTCCGTTGTACTGTTCATTTTTTATGAACTGCTGCTTAACATAGCCGACTTCCTAAAGAAGCGACAGAGGATTTTAGAAACAAGAACATGGCCCTTGTGGGCCAATAATCCAAGAAACAGTGCCTGGAATAGGTCTTCTTCTGCAGACAGTAGGCTAAAGACACATGGCTCCAACAACAACCTCTTACAAGGAACAAACAACACATTCCCTCTTTTTCCCCCAAAGGTTTATTTATTTATTTATTTATTTATTTACTTGAGGGAGAGAGGGAGCAAGTGGAGGAAGGGGCAGAGGGCGAGGGAGAAAATCTCAAACAGACTCCTCAATGAGCGTGGAGCCTGACGTAGGCCTCGAACCCATGACCCTGAGATCTTGACCTGAGCTGAAATCAAGAGTCAGACATTTAATTGACTGAGCCACCCAGATGCCCCAAACATATTCCCCTTTAAAAAGACTTTTAAGGGGAGCCTGGTTGGCTCAGTGGGTTAAAGCCTCTGCCTTCAGCTCAGGTCATGATCTCAGGGTCCTGGGATCAAGCTCTGCATTGGGCTCTTGCTTGGCAGGGAGCCTGCTTCCCTCTCTCTCTCATCCTGCCTCTCTGCCTACTTGTGATCTCTCTCGCCAAATAAACAAACAAATAAATTCTTAAAAAAAAAAAAAAAAGACTTTTAAAAGATGCTGTTCATCTGCAAATAGTAGCCATTCTCCCAACTGCCCATTGGACTTATTGTTTCTATGTTTCTATTCTATTTCATCTGGTCCTGGGTAACATGAACTCCATCTTATAGGTCGAGCATATTCCTTGACATTGAAGTAGCAAGAGGATACCTTTCCAGTGTGTCTTTGAAAACTTAAAGTGTGCAAATGGCCACCAGCTTCAGCTTCTAGGACACCTATTCCTGTGAGGGCTTTATTACCAAGAAGCCAGAGAAGGTCTCTGTATAAATCAGCAGTGACAGGAACAAGGGTCATTTCAAGTAAAAGATAAAACTCCAAGGGGATTTGCCTCAAGTAGAGGAAAACAGCAGCTGCTTTACTGCCCACTCTCAGCCCTTTCTTAGAATTCTCCTGGGATTTGGCATAAGTACTCCTTCCTTCATCCATTCATTCACTCAACAAATAATTCAAGATTAAGATCAGTAAAGAAGAGAAAGGAGACTTTTATGAAATTTCCATGTCTTTGTCATTGAATTTATTGGATGAGGTATCTTTTTATATCAAATTAAAAGTGTAATTCGAGCTGGAATACCCATATAATGTTTCGGTCCCTTGCATCCCATTCCTGCAATAAACCACCCTCAAAGGACAGCGTGCCCTAGATGTCATTCGGGCTGATTCAGGTTCTTGGGAGAGCCCCCTAGTGTTGAGGAGCCATATCTGCACCAAGCAGAGCTCCCTGCAACCAGATCCAGACTCCGCCAAGACCTAGGGAAGACCTGGAGAGCAGTCTGCCAAATCAGGGGTGGGAGGGAGAAGCAGCAGGCATGGCTGGAGGGTGGGGAACCCTGCCATCTCCAGCACACACAACTTCACAGCCAAGAGCCTCACTGGAGCTCACAGATGGACAGATTGCTACCCACAGACTCGCAGAAGGAGGGAGGTAGTTACACATTTAGCCGTCAGTGGGCATATTCCTCCCAACCTTGGCTCCATGGCTCTATAACCATTAGGAAAAGCAGCTGGAAAACTGGCTAGCTATTTGTCTGAAATATCTGTATGGCATGCTCTGGGATTCCATGCAGGTATCTGTTCGAATGATTCTTCCTCCCAATGGCCTTTACTGCCCTGTTTATCTCGAGACTCCCGCCCAGTGTTCACTGCCAGAATTCTGTCCTGATCTTCAGACTCACGGATGTGTTGCAGGCATTCTGTCCTTAACACACCCAAAACAGGGCTCGTCCAGACTTGCTTCTCCTGCCCCTGGGCTCCCCAACCCAATTACTGGCATTGTCACTATCTGGACAACCAAGCAGATATTCTGGGCTTCTCTCATCTTTGACCCATTCTCTCTCCCTGCGCACCGCCCCCCACAACCTACTCCCTCCTATGCCCTCCACATCCAGGCAGGTACCAGTAGCTGCTTATTCCTGTAATGTGTCCCTCTATTCCTGCCTTAGTGCAAGCCCCTAAAACCTTGTGTTTCTCACTGGGCTACTGAAACCACCCCCTACCTTCAGGCGTGCTTCCTCCAATTCATTATTTACACCAAAGCCAGAACAGTCTGGTCCCATCTCATGGCCCCCCTACCTACTAAATTTCCTGAGTCCCCATCATGTACAGGACGGAATCCAAGTCTCTCCATGATTTAGATCCTAGGGGGTCATCCCTCATTCCCCTCCCATACTCACAGTGTTTCCCATAAAGACAAGTAGTCGCACGTTCAGAACATTCCACCCTCTGCTATGTCTTGATACCATCACACATCCTGCTCCTTCTAACCAGGGTGCCCATCTTCCCAGACTTCCATTCTCCTCTGAGCCTCCTTTCCTATAGATTTTGTTGCTCCTTCCTCTGAGTTTTCATAAAACTTGGTTTTATCTCTATTTAACAACTTTTTCATATCCTTCTCATTATACTTTTGTTCCTCATATGTCTCCTCCAGTAGACTATAAAATCCTCAAGGGATGGAATGATATTTTTATTATTCTTTGTCTCTCCAGCATTTGGCATAGTACCAAGCACAGACTCAATGGTTCTGTAAGTGTTTGTTGAATGACTAAAATGGTGTAAGGCATCCGTTCAATCAATAACATGGAGAGATTTTTCAGAGTCAGAGTAGTAAAAGGCCTGTGAAAACCATTTTGCTCTCCCAGGGGCTTCATTATTCAAGTATCTCTTCACTACTCTTCTTCCTCCCTAACAGAAACCGATCCCCTTCAAGGAAATTTGCCTCTCCCCGTGCAGCCTGTATGGGTTATCTGACCTCATTTCCCAGCTCCACAATGCCACAAAGGTAATGTCATTCCCACTCCTTCCCAGTGACTGGCTCCACAAAGGCATATGGCTGAATTTGGACAAGCATGACATTAGAAAATATTTTCTGGGATCTTTCTCAAACTT
The DNA here is from genome assembly GCF_011764305.1 of Mustela putorius furo. Classification (NCBI taxonomy): domain Eukaryota; kingdom Metazoa; phylum Chordata; class Mammalia; order Carnivora; family Mustelidae; genus Mustela; species Mustela putorius. The sequence goes on from NW_025421294.1 coordinate 4,464,891, forward strand.
TTTTTTTCTTTTTTAGATTTTTTTATTATTTATTTGACAGACAGAGATCACAAGTAGGCAGAGAGGCAGGCAGAGAGAGAGAGGAAGGGAAACAGACTCCCTGCTGAGCAGAGAGCCCGAAGCGGGGCTCGATCCCAGGACCCTGAGATCATGACCTGAGCCGAAGGCAGAGGCTTAACCCACTGAGCCACCTAGGCGCCCCTCTTTCTCAAACTTTTAAAAGCAACCCCTGTTCTCTTGCTCTAGACATGGCCAAACACGACCAGCCCAGGAAGGTCACCCACAGAGGCCAGCAAAGCCAAGAACATCTTAGAAAAATGGAGCAAGAGCTGCTGGATTAAACCAGCATTGAAGCCTGCCCCATCTCTGGACCTTGACTGACATAGTCTCATAAACATCTTTCTTTTTTAAGTCCTCTTATGGTCTCTATGCTATGGCTTTACTCATAATAAAATTATCTCACCTGAAACATGTCCTCAAATAATACATATATATGTACATTTGGAAAAATCCACTTAATCTCTGATGCCCTGATCGATTCTTCACAACTAAACCATATTCGCCCCCAGCATCCCATCTGACTCTGAAATAGAGTACAGGTTAAGGGGAATTGGCAGAGCAACCCATGTCAGCTCCAGCTGCCCACACAATAAAGCCAGCTGACAGATCTGGTCACATTTGGACAAAGCTTGTCTACTGGCTGGCCTCCTGGCAATTACAGGCATGTCAGAACTGAGGCAAGAGCAAATCTCATCACTGTTCAGTGCCCTCTGCTTTCTGCCCTGGCTTCACGATGACAGTTTATTGATACGTCCATCGTCTTCTTGACTGTTTGTCTTAAAAAAGAGATTTAACCCTGAAATAATAATATTAATGGTTCTTAATCATCAAAGGGAGAGTTGACAGAATTGTCAAGCTAAACCTGGAAACTACGAGAATAAAAGCAAGCAAATATGGGCCCCCAGTTCAGAACAGTCTTGGCTGAGTCAAATTGACCACCTGGATCAGGATTCACTCAGGAAAATGAAACCCTCGGGGAGGTTTTGAGGATAAAAATCTAATGCAGGGCACTGGGTATAGAGGCAGTAGAAAAGCTAAATAAAAGGGAACATGTGTGGTAGGGCTGAAGGAGAACCAAGGAGAAGAGAGTTGTACCCAAAGAAAGCCATCCAAAAAGATGGCTCCCTTCCTCCCCCAGACTTTCTGTCTCCTTCCAGATCCAACAGGGAGAAATTGTAGTCTACAGGCTTCAAGCTCCCATGGAAGAGAGAATATGGAAGGAGGAGTGTGGCCCTTCCCGACCCATGTCCTTAAGAATTACATCAAGAATGACAAAACAGCATAGGAATGTTCAAGACCATTTCCTGTGTTTGTGCACAGGAATCATAAGGTCCAATCATAAGCTCAGACTGATAAGGAGGCGGGGAGGGGGTGGGGGGCAAATCACACAGGTCAACATCTGCAGAGGCAGAAGTCACAGTATACTGCTCCCTACTAGGCAGACACACAGATGCATGGCGTTCAAAGGAGCAATCAAGGGTTGCTCACTGTTCCCCTTATACTGCTGGCTAGTCCACACACAGGCATGTCTTCCTTCCATTTTCTGTGGCATGCCTTTCATGCTTTCCCCACGCCCATCACTCACTTTTTTTTTAAAGATTTATTTATTCATTTTAGAGGGAAAGAGAGAGCAAGCATGGGGAGGGGCAGAGAGAAAGAGAAATCCAAGCTAACGCTGTGTAGAGCAGGAAGCCCTACGTGGGGCTCGATCCCCAAACGCTGCAATCACGACCTGAGCAGAAACCAACTGCACCACCCCAGCGCCCCACCCCTCATCTTTTTTTTCTTTTTTAAACAAATCCTATGAGGCCTCTCTAGTATGCCCATCTATAGGGCTAGAAGGGCAGTGTTGGGTGGTTTGAGCCTTCCCAGCAAATAAGTCAAATAAATCTACTTGTCACTATCAGCATTCTTACAAGAGCACAGAGTGCTAACAGAGTCTGAATTTTCCTCTCATTTTCCTGAGCACATCTTCCAACAAGTAAGAGGGGAAAATCCCAAAGGAAGTTTCCCAGACCTGATATGGAAAGGTACCAGCTTGCTACAAACCACATCTCTTGTTCCAGAATGTGCTTCTCTGTGCTGGCCAGAACCCATCTCCATGAAAAGTCTTGCTCATCCCCGTCTTCACACTAACACCATGTCCCTGGTCAGCAGTGAGTTCCAAAGAAAGAACACCCTCTTTTCCTGCTTTCTGCACAAAAGCTTGGGGATTTAAGCCAAAGCACTAAAGTCGTACCGTTCAAGGATCATCCTCAAGGAACGGGACGCTAAAGATAATGTGTGGGAGGTTATGATTATTTCATTCAACTCCCTCATCTCTTCGAGAGGCCAACAGTGAATAAAGATTATAAAATGCAAGCATGATACCTTTGTGCTTATTTCACCTCTGAGCACTACGGATACGACCTAGTAGAAAACAAAACCCCACTTAGTCAGCCTCCCACATTCTCCCTCCTGGAGTGCTTGTCCAGGTGCATCCCAACAGATGGGAGGGCATGGGGATCACGAAGCAGCAAATGGCAGATGTGGGACTGCATGACAAAGCATCATGAATCATGAACTCCACTTAGGTGTCTTTGTCCGGCTACACACCCACTGTTCTCACAACAACTCCTCGAAAAGGATGGTAGGGGGGGACAGAACCGCGTGCACAGGGGTGCACATGCTTTCCCTGCGAAGCAAAATAGACCTGCACCTGCACAACACCTTTTTAAGAAGAGTAAAAAGGCCATTTGACATCATCAGCTCTTGCAAGTTGTCTGAAACTTCTGGGATTCGTGACATCGTTTAAAGGCCCCAAAATGTTCTGACCGACCTAAGGCATCCTAGTAAGCAAGAGAAATACACTCAAGGATAATATTGTTCATCGGGTAAACTTTGGTGATCATGGAGGCTAGCCATCTCTAAGAAGGATTTATTTGGTATATCCAACACTATTTATTTACTCCTGGTCAGAGAGCGGCATCTTCTCAAGCGCGTAAGGGACTCCAGGGAAATGTCTTGGCAGCAGCAAGATGCAGTGGAACAGAGTGGATATGAACATGGATTTGGATTTCTGCCTTTTCCTCTTAGTGCTGTGTAACCTTGGGCAGTTGACTTAATCTTTTTGGTCTCAGTTTCCCGACCTTTAAATGGAAATGTTAATTAACAGGAAGAATTCCAAGATGGCCCCAAGACCCATACTCCCTCTGTACATGCCCTGTATAACCTCCAGGAATGTGAATATGATGGATCTCACTCCCATGACTGGGTTATGTGATATAGCACAGCTGACTTTAAGAAAGGGATATTACCTTGGTGAGCCTGGTTTAATCAGGTGAGCACTTTAAAAACAGCATTTTCTCCAGCTGGTCAGAGGATGAAGTCAAAGATACACATTTTTGCTGGCCTGGAAGAAGAAGCCACAACCATGTTGTGAAATGCCTATAAGGGCGGGTGGCAAGGAATGCGGCCGCCTTGAGTACTGATAATAATAATAATAATAACGTGATAATAATTACGTTACCTTTCTAGGTTACTGGAACAATTAAATGAACTACCACTTGTGAATATACCAGTATTATTATTGAGCTCTACTGTTTCATTTTATTAACAGGGAACCTGAGACTCCGAGGTATTAAGTAATTTATCCAAAATCAGAATTTAAAGGCATAAAGTTTTGTCTTTTCTCTGCGCGCTGCTGGACCCATCAGTGATGAGAGTCATGTTTCCTGAGCATTTGCTGTGCGTGAGAAACTGTGCTAAGTGCTTTATATCCATTTTCCCCCTCACCCAAACCTTACAGAGTTGGTACTTGTGTCAGCTTCCACTTGACACGTAACAAATGATCACAAAGTTGTCAGCTTAAAATAACAACCATTTATCGTCTGACACTTCTGTTGATCAGAAGTCTGGGCACCACATGTGTGGGTCTTCTGCTCAGGGTCTTATAAGCCTGAAATCAAAGTGACAGCAGGGCTGTGGTCTTCTCTAGAGATTCTAGGGAGCAATCTTCTTTGAGGCTTGTTGAGGTTGTTTGTCGAATTCAGTTGATGGCTCATCAACTCTTGTCCTTAAGACCATCAGCTGATTGGATGAGGCTCACTCATATTATAGAAGATAATCTTCTTTCCTCAAAGTCTGCTGATTTAAATGTTAATGTCATCCAAAGAATACTTTTCCAGCAACATCCAGACATGTTTGGCCAAATATCTAGGTACCATGGGCCTAGACAAGTTGACACATAAAATTAATCTTTGCACATAGTCAGTACCCTGTATATTACCATTCCCTTTGACTTTTGCTTATTTACTTTTTCCAGTTGTGCTGTGGAGTCCTCACGTGAAGAAGCAGAAATGAAGTTGGGGGAGAGAACTCTGGAGGGAGGGAGGTCTTGAGCTATTTCCCACACTGATTATATAAAGATGTTGACTGTGCACAGACTCCCAGTTCTTTACACTGGTGACCAGTTTCTAACAACCCACAAGGTAACAATTACAAAGATCTGTCTCCTTGGAAACTGTAGACATCTGCACATATATTTTCAGATAATTATCATTTTATATCCCTTCCAAAGAAGGAATAAAAGGATAGAAGGAGGCAGGGAAATAAAGGTAGTGAAAAATCATAAAGGGTAGTAAGCTGCTTTCTGCTGCATTCAGAAATACCATTATTGGGGCGCCTGGGTGGCTCAGTGGGTTAAAGCCTCCGCCTTCGGCTCAGGTCATGATCTCAGGGTCCTGGGATCGAGCCCCGCATCAGGCTCTCTGCTCAGCAGGGAGCCTGCTTCCTCCTCTCTCTCTGCCTGCCTCTCTGCCTACTTGTGATCTCTGTCTGTCAAATAAATAAATAAAATCTTAAAAAAAAAAAGAAAAGAAATACCATTATCTCTAACACTTGTTCAAAATTTTTCACGTAATTCAAAATTAACCTGCACAATGAAGGCTCCAGGCAGAAGCACCTCAGCCTCAATGGTCCCCCAGGTGGTAGAACCGTCACATTCAACCCTCCTGCCTCAGCCCCACACCAGGTCTGAATCTTGCCAATTAAGTAACTTCTTCCCTCCAGCTTCCCCACAGCCAGCATTTACAGCCCCTTTTGGAAACTGGCAGGGTGTGAGAGCTGCCAAAGACATGAGAAGTTCAGAATAAGGTTCCCAATTTCAAAATGCTTCTCAGTGTGATGGTTAATTTTTGGGGGACTGGCCTGAACCACAGTGTCCACATACTTATTCAAACATTGTTCTGGATGCTTCTGTGAAGGTGGTTTTTGAATGAGATTCACATTTAAATCAGTGGGACTCTGAGTGAAGCAGATTGCATTTCCTACTGTGGGTGGGCCCTCATCTAATCAGCTGAAGGTCTGCATAGAACAAAAAGACTGATCTCTCCCAAGCAAAAAGGAGTTCCACCAGTAGATGACTTTGGACTTCACCTGCAACACTGGCTCTTCTCCTGGCCTCCAGCCTGGAGATTGCGGACTTGCCAGATTCCGTAACCACATGAGCCAATTCCTGAAAACAAATCTCCCTCACTCTCTCTCTCCACGAACACACACACCACACACAGCCCTACTGGTTCTGCTTCTCTAGAGAACTAATATAACCCTCAAGGTGACTGTAGAAGTATGTGATGTCACAGGTCTAATTAGAAGGGACAGGAGGTTTTCTATGGAGGAAAGACGGGCAGAGAGGAGAGGAGAGGGTTTTCAGAGATTACAGACCAGGGTTCTGCCTCAGAGAAAACAGGGGATTGAAACAGGCCAAGAAAAGCAGAAAGCCATGAGGGAAGGGGGAATGGAACTGAAACCAGTAGGAACAGCTTCTAGATTCTGAACTCTGCCTCATACCAGGCACCTTGCCCAGGGCTTATATTCGTTATTTTATTCAATCCATACAAAAACCTAAGGAATGGCCCAAACCCCAAATAGTGACAACACCAGAATCTGGTGAGGCTGTGGAGCAAGAGGAATTTTCATTCATTGCTGGAAAGAAAACGAAATGGTACGGCTACTTTGGAAAGGAGTTGGGCACTGTCTTATAAAGCTCAGTATAGACTTCCCATATTTTCCAGAAATCATGCTCCTAGGCACTCGCCCAAATGATGTGAAAACTGACGCACATAAAAATGTATGCACAACTATGCTATCTAGAGCAAACTATACGTTTAATGCAATCCCTATCAAAATACCGTCAACCTTTTTCAAAGAAATGGAACAAAGAATCCTTAAATTTGTATGGAACCAGAAAAGACCCCGAATAGCCAGAGGAATGTTGAAAAAGAAAGCCAAAGTTGGTGGCATCACAATTCCAGACTTCAAACTCTATTACAAAGCTGTCATCATCAAGACAGTATGGTACTGGCACAAAAAGAGACACATAGATCAATGGAACAGAATAGAGAGCCCAGAAGTGGGACCCTCAACTCTATGGTCAACTCATCTTCCACAAAGCAGGAAAGAATGTCCAATGGAAAAAAGACAGCCTCTTCAATAAATGGTGCTGGAAAAACTGGACAGCCACATGCAGAAAAATGAAACCGGACCACTTCCTTACACCTCACACAAAAATAGGGAGGACAGGTGTCTGAAAAGTTTACACACTGTATGATTCCAACTATATGACTTCCTGGAAAAGGCAAAACTGTGGAGATGGTCAAGAGATTAGTGACTGTGAGGGGGACACGCAGCAACATGAAGCACAGGTGAATTTTAGGGGCGTGACACGGCGATGATACTGCGATATGGATATATACTGCAATATGGATATATACTGCGATGATGGATATATACATGCATTTGTCAAGACCCATAGACCTGTACAACATAAGTGGGGAGAGAGGAAGGTACAAGAAAACCCATTGTATTTTCTGTACAGTTTTTCTGTGAACCTAAAACTGCTCTTTAAAAAGTCTATTAACAAAAAAAAGAAAAGAAAAGAAAAACCCTACTCAATGGGTGTTATTCCCATGTTATAGGTAAGGAAACTGAGGCACAGAGAGATAAATAACTAGGATGACCCAAAACAACTCAGCAACAGCAGCTCTACTGAGCACAGCCAGGAGCTACTACGATGGCTGGCACTTCCTACTAAGGATGCAAGGGCTGAGCCATTCGCCATCCGTTCACATACAAGCCCTCTGTGTCCCCACAACACCCACCAGCAACTTGTGCATGCCCTTTCAGAAGTCTTGTATGTCAGCCTTTCTCCACTTAATAGTTCTTACACATGTCTCCCTCTCTGTCTCCATCTCTGAAGCCAGCATGGGGCCAATAAAGTTCTGCCCAATGGCCTTAAAATTACAAGGGCCCTAAAATGGTCCACCCATCCAAGGCAGAAAGAGCCTAGGAACTTGCTAGAAATGCAAATTCGTGAGCTTGACCCCCAGACACAGTGACACTGGAACTCTAGGTCCTGCCATCTGTGTTAAAAACCCCGCCAGTAATTATTCTGAGTAAAATATTCCATTAAAAAAATAAGTACATACTATATCATTCCATTTCTATAAAATTCTAGAAAAGGCAAACTTATCTATAGTAACTGAAAGCCTCAGGATGGGAAAGGAGTTAGTGGATATGTTCATCTTCTTGAGTTTGGTGATTATTTCACAGATCAATATGTATGTCAAAACCTGTCAAATGGCACACCTTAGGTATGTGTACTTTATTGTGTCAATTATATATGAAAAAAGGTGTTTGAAGTTGTCTCTGTGGAGCACCTGGGTGGCTCAGTGGGTTAAGCATCTGCCTTTGGCTGAGGACATGATCCCAGAGTCTTGGAATTGAGCCCCACATGGGGTTCCCTGCTCAGTGGGGAATCTGCTTCTCCCTCTCCCTCTGCCTCTTGCTCCCCAAGCTTGTGCTCTAGTATTAAAATAAATAAATAAATAAATAAATAAATAAATAAAATATTTTTAAAAATAAAGCCCGCCAGGGAATTCCGACACACGCAAGCACTGGAGAACCACTCAGCAAGGAGGCAGAGGAAAGAGCACCTGCCATGTCTGACTGAGTGTGCAGGCGGTGGGGGGAGGAGTGCTGATTTGGTCCTTCTGAGTCTTCAGGTTTCCATTCTAGAGGAAGTCCACAGCAACTGGGAGGTTTCAAAGTCCGCAGATAGGTTAGGTTGGTAGGTATGTAGGTAGGAAAACAGGGAGGGAGGGTGGCAGGAAAGGAGAGAATGGAAAAGAATTGCCACAGGTCTCCTCACCGTTTCTGACGTCTTTTTCCTGCTCTCCACCGCACTAACTCCTGGTTTCTGGATTAGCCAACAGAAGGACCTTCAGTCGCTGACAGAACCTGGCTATGCGTGTTTCCTCCCTTCGGACCTCTGCTGGGGCACTCCTCCTGCTCAACCCTCCTCCACCCCTCCCACGCAGACCCTCTGACCAGCCTCTCCCGCGATCCTCTGGGCACAGGGCCTGCCTTGTCCCACAGGCTTCTACAAAGCTCCCCGCGCTGTGTAATGTTCGTTGAATAAATAGACGGGCAACCGCCAAGGGAGGAAATGGTCATGGAAAAGGGAGAAAGGGGGTCAGTCTTGTCATTTTTGTCCCCTCCTCGCTTGCCCCCTTCCCGCTGCCGCCCAGGATGCAAGAGTCTAGAAATCCTGACACTAGGCATCAGTCCTTTGGCAAACTTCTGCCAAAGCCTAGGCCTCTTTGCTTTGGGGGATGTATCCCCAAACTGAAGTTAGGCAGTCTTGTGGGCTCCCCGGGCACGGGCACACTCAGGGAACAGAGGCACCAGGCCTGCAGGACAGATTGCTCTGGCCATGGGTCAAGCTTGACAGTCTCGCTCCTCATCTAAGAGAGATGCTCACACCCATCTGTCTTCAATCCCTGAATTCTTTCCCCCACCACACCTGCAGACCTCTTCGTACACCACACACAATCACTTGTCTTGCATGTTTGTAAATTAGAGAATGCTTCATCTAATTCTAAAGTCCTTGGCACAATAAATTAACCCACATCTACCAGGTGGCACCTCCAGCATCCCCTGAAACATAAAGACTATAAAATATAAGAAACAACCCGGAGACCAGCATCTCAGTGCTTATACTCCCTTCAGCAAGAGACCGTTTCTTGCCTCGGCTTTCGCCTGATTCATCTGTCACCTAATTCTGATGTCCATCCAGGCGTTAAATGGATTTAGGCCTTTTAACCTAAAGTCTTCTGCCACCTCATTTATTATACCTAGAAACCAAGTGCAGAATGGGGTTTACTAAGTATTTGTCACAGATGATGCTGACTTCAGGGTGCGTGCCTGTGGGGGTGCTGGGATGCTCAGAGACAGCTGGGCCTTGTAGGAAGTCTGCACCCTGGGTCCTTCTGCTGGGCGTCCCTGCCCCACACAGCTCCCGCCTGTCGAGACCTGAAAAAAGCTAAAGGCAGGGCACACTCAGGAGCTTGGGCTTTTTAGCAAAAACTGTCTGCTGTCCTTTGTATCAGAAAACATGTTAGGAAGTGAGTACCTATGTGGGTGTAGGAGAGAATAGAGAGAGGGTGTGTGGCAGACTATCTTGCTGCTGCACCCGACTCACGGCCAGACACCCTGGGCATCCCCACGCCCAGCCGCCAGGGTTCTGCAGTTAGGCCTGGCACTATTCATTCTGACGTGACTACCTATCAGCCATTTCAGTTCGTCTATTTATAAAATGGATATTTTTACACTTAAAAAAACCTAGGAGGCCAGGCGTCTGGGTGGCCCAGTGGGTTAAGCTTCTGCCTTCGGCTCAGGTCACGATCCCGGGTCCTGGGATCGAACCCCACATCAGGTTCTCTGCTCAGCAGGGAGCCTGCTTCCTCCTCCTCTCTCTCTCTGCCTGCCTCTCTGCCTACTTGTGATCTCTGTCAACTAAATAAATAAAATCTTAAAAAAAAAAAAAAAAAAAAAACCTAGGAGACCTAGAGACATGAATCTTTCTCAGTTCAGAATTAAAAGGGGAAAGAGTTAACGTTTACTGGGTAATCACTATTAGCATCTGGAGTTATGACACTGTGTACATCTCACCTCCTTAACCTTAGCAATAAGCCTGTGATGTGTACAACAGTTGTGACGTAGGTAATTAACTCATTCAACAGCCCACAAAGGAGGGAGGTCTAGAAATGCCCCAGCCTGTCTGAACCTTACACCTCAGGTGAGTCCAGAAACAGGTCGGTGATTAGGACCTTGAAACAGGAGTCTCTTAAACGTGTGTGTGTGTGTGTGTGTGTGTGTGTACATACACATATATACACACATTTATTTATATTAAATTTATTTTATTTCTATTTTTTATATTTATTTTTTACTTTATATGCATATATATATAAACTCTTTAAGAATATAAGGGTGGTGGTTGATCTATATTAACAAGGCATTGATCTATATTAACAAGGCATTTAACAAGGCACTGTTATATTTCTACTACTATAAGTTCTATCTTACAAAACATTTTAGAAATGAGATCATAGAATCTCATTTTTGTAAAATCAAAAAAAAAAAAATTAGTGTGGGTATAGTTCTGTCAGGGGTGGTACCTGTGTACCTAGAAAAAAGTCTAACAAATATACCAATGTTAGCAGTGCTTACTTCAGAGACAGGAGGTCATACATAATCTTTATTTCATTCTGTATACTTTTCTGTAACTCATAAAGATGCATACAATGGGCAGAAATAACTCTTCCAATAAAAGCAATTGAGTCCTGGAGTGCCTGGATGGCTTAGTAAGTTAAAACTCTGCCTTCGGCTCAGGTCGTGATCTCGGGGACCTGGCATCAAGCCCCACATCAGACTCTCTGCTTGGCAAAGAGCCTGCTTCCCCCTCTCTCTCTGCCTGCCTCTACCCCTACTTGTGATCTCTCTCTCTCTCTCTCTCTGTCAAATAAATAAATAAAATCTTAAAAAAAAAAAAAAACAATTAAGTCCTATTGTATGGTGACTAACATAACACACTAAAAGAATAAAATAAAATAAAAACATTTTAAAAATAAATAAATAAGAGTACAAGATAAAAAAGTTCAATCAGAAAAACAAAACCTAAGGATTTCACGTCCAGTGAAACAGTAAGTTTCTGTTTCCGTTAACTTTCTCCCTGGATTTCATGTGTAATCTAATCAGTTTCAGAAAACGCCTCTCTTCATTTACACCCACTCACTCAGTCTGGCGTTTGTTAAGCACCTACGGATAAATCAAGTACTGAACCACCGCCCCTAGGAGATCTGCCCTTCCGAGTCTCCTGGCAATGAAAGGACTACAGTTACTGTCCTCAGAACCTTCTACGGGACAGGGAGAGAGACGGGAAGACCAGGCAGTAAAGGAAAGGAATTGAAAACTAGAACAAAGTAGCATCAGCTCCAAGCAAGGAAGAACTATTTGGACTGTGCTTTGCTTTTGTATGCTACAAGGTAGGGTGGGACCAGAAGCTGTGTGTGGAGCCCAGTTTCCAGATTTTGCAGGTGAGGGGATGACAGGGCTGGAGGAGAGACTGAAGGCAGAGAAGAGGCCACCTGAGGACAGGTGACTAAAAGCAGAGGAAGACCAAGAGGCCCACCACGTGGTCTCCCTCCCTATAACTTTTCCCTACCTGCCACACACACCTGCTCTTGGACTCTCCCTCCCAGGGTTCCCTCGGCAGGACTCTGCTTCCATGTCCGTAAGCATTAAAAATGGGGATCACCCTTACAGGATGTGGTTTTATGATCTATTTCAGCTGGCGTTCTTAATGAAAATAAATGTATCCGTGCAATCCTTACTAAAATATTTATTTCTTCAGACACTTTGAGTCAACTTCTTTGGAAACTAACGATTTCTTTTACAACCATCCAGAATCTCAGAAAACTTCCAGATTTGTAAAGACTCAGATACGGGGCACCCACAGAAGGCTAATTAATAGTTAGGCACCTGTTCAAATAACAGCCTGCAAGAATTTGTTCAATGCCTCCTGGTAGGGATGGGGAATAGCTGAAATTCTGTGTATAAATGCTATATAGGTCTCTATGGCCAAATTAAGGGATTTATTGTGTGTTCTAAACACTACAATTGATCTCATATTGGAATCGCCTATTTTTCTGTAATTTTTCCTTTGAAACTGTTTTGAGCTGGTCCCACCCAATCACAAAGGATCGGGTCACTCAAAACCATTCTCCCCAACTTTTTTTCACATTATCCACCCATAGAAAATGAGCATATTTGTATGATAGGCTAAGGTAATCTGGGGGAGATTTGGAGCATAACTCTTTGGAACTTGGTGTCAGTTAAAAAAAAAAAAATCCTCATTATATTTTATTTGTTTTATATATAAAATCATGATGAGAAGATTTAAAATATTGGGGAATATGTTAAATACTGAACGTATATTAAACTTCCCCCAACATTTTTTGATATATTTTAATAAGAACCTTGAGCTTATTTCCATGAAGGTAGCAAACTAAAGTTCTTATATCATATCCTAAGGCTAAAATAGTTACACATAGTTCCTAATCAAGAATTCTCAGATGCTTGGGTGGCTCAGTCAGTTAAGTGTCTGCCTTCAGCTCAGGTCATGATCCCAGGGTCCTGGGATCCAGACTGGCACTGGGCTCCCTTCTCAGTGGGGAGCCTGCTTCTCTCTCTGCCCCTCCTCCCACTCATGGGCTCTCTCTCCTCTCTCTTTCTCAAAAACAAATAAAATCTTAAAAAAAAAAAAAGTCTTAATGATGATCCTTCAAATTTGTGAGTCACATAAGCGAGAAACTTCATTGACAGAACTATAATGTAAATTTTAAAATCATTTTTATCACCCTTGAAAAATTCACAACAGTGAAGATTACCCTTTTTTTTAAAAGATTTTATTTATTTATTTGACAGAGAGAGATCACAAGTAGGCAGAGAGGCAGGCAGAGAGAGAGGAGGAAGCAGGCTCCCTGCTGAGCAGAGAGCCCGATGTGGGACTCGATCCCAGGACCCCGAGATCACGACCTGAGCTGAAGGCAGCGGCTTAACCCACTGAGCCACCTAGGCGCCCCAAAGATTACCCTTTAAAAAAAAATCTAACCACTCTTCTTTCTTTTCATTGGCAACATAATACTGAAATGTATTTAATGATGGGAATGAATTTTTAATCCAATGAAATCTTCACATCAAGTATTCCAAAAACAATGGTAACACTCTGACTGAGAGGGCAGGAAAGTCATCCTTCAAGGCCAATCAGCTGCAAAACAGATAATGGAGCCATCATCTGTGTGGTAGGCTGATTATCAAATTCCCAGAAGTGTCTCTGTTGCAATCCCCAGAGTCTGTGACTATGTTACTTCATATGGCAAAAGGAATCTCCCAAATGTGGTTAAAATGAAAGGTCTTCAGCTCAAAGGATGATCCTGGTCATGCATGTGAACTTAATGTAATCCCAAGGGTCCTTATAAGGAAAAGTAGGAGGCAGGAAAGCTGGAGTCAGAATAGACTTGACAACAGAAACCAAGGGTAGAGTCAGAGAGATCTGAACATGGCATGCTGTTGGAGGAAGGGGTTGTGAGCCAAGGAAGGCAAGGGGCCACTAGAAGCTGGAAAAGATCAGGAAACAGGTTCTCCCCTAGAGCCTCCAGAAGGAATGCGATCCTGCCAGCATCTTGACGTGGGTCCAGTGAAACCCATCTCAGACTTCTCACCTCTAGAATAGTAAAATAATAAATCCCTGCTATTATTTAAGCCCCTGCAGTTGTGGCTATGTGTCAGAGCAACAATAGAAAACTGAAACATGTATGTAAACTAATGCTGAGACAGGACCTGGAGCCACACCCACAAGGAAACTTACCCAACCTCTGCATCTCCCCTACCTCCGACCACCTATTTCTAGGGCATCAGAAACACAAATTCTCCAACAGTTCCATAAGCCTTTGTCCACAACATGCGTACTTTGCAGCTGGCTGCGAAATTAGGTCTCTGGGCAGTAGGACTCTGCCTTCACGCAGCACATCAACCTAGACTCCTGAGTGCTGCGTGTTGCTCCTCATGCTGGCCACCCAATGCGACCACAGGGCAACCACGAGACCCTGCTCCCCTTGAGCTGCCCCCTGTGAGGGCTCCAAAGCTCCTGTCCCTGCAGGTCCTGCCCCGCCTCCTTAAGGCAAGCCGTAACAATACCTTTCAGCACACATGTGACCCTTTGTGACATCTCAGGATCCTGGTGACAACTATTGGGAATCTCTGACTTCCGTGGTCATCGTTACCAAGTCTGATACACAGCAGTACACCATGGTTTCTCCACTTCCAGTTTCTCAGCAGAACTGGATCGAGACGCCAGGCAATGATCAGCGGGCAGATAACAGAGCTGCTGGTGCAAGGCGTACACCAGGAACCCTGAACATACACAGACTCGGCTCAAGAGCTATTTAAAGGAGACTAAATCCATATAGATGATAAGTGAAGAAAAATCATCCAACCAATACTTTACTGGGTCTACACGTGGTACAATGTTGGCTCTATTTAGTCACTAAATATACATGGCAACTTTTCAAAAAAACGTGAATTAGGGTACTGTTTCCTGTCTTTTTAAAAGTGCAGGCTTGAAACACTAGCATATAGCAAGAATTCTATTTTTTTTCTAGTTCATCTGCCTTAAATTGAGCAAGTAGGCCTAGGCTATTGGTAATTCCTGATGAACAGTCTGATGAGAAAGGCAGCTTAACCAGGTAATTTATCTCATCAAGTCACGGGCTGAGTCCTATAGGAATGTGACCCATTATTTTATAGGCATAGCACACATTTTGCACTGAATATAAATCTAAATTACAAATGAAGCATCGACACTAGCCATATTACAATTTACAGGAAATGATACACAATTTTGAAGCATGATTTGAAATAAATACAAACACTTATTTTAAATAGATACAAATACTCTTTGTATTTAAAGTAAACAATAGAGTCATCCATCTTGGATTCCTGAGGAGGGATATTTTACCACAGGTATTGTTTAGAATTACTGGTACAGGTGCTAATAAAAAGCAAACTGGATTCTAGTCAGTTTTATTATTAAAATAAAAATATTATTATTATTATTAAACTTCTCTTTTAATTCTTATTAAATTTCTCTTTTGCTTATCTCTAGGGGAGATGGTTCTCCACCCTTTGGTAGTAACAGCCTCAAATCCTTTTTAAAATGAGGCAAATATAGGGGCGCCTGGGTGGCTCAGTGGATTAAGCCGCTGCCTTCAGCTCGGGTCATGATCTCAGGGTCCTGGGATCGAGTCCCGCATCGGGCTCTCTGCTCAGCAGGGAGCCTGTTTCCCTCTCTCTCTCTCTCTCTGGCTGCCTCTCTGTCTACTTGTGATTTCTCTCTGTCAAATAAATAAATCTTTAAAAAAAAATGAGGCAAATATAAATAAAAGAATGTAAGCATACCTAGGAACTAAATCTACCTAAAAGACATATTTAGAAACCTCCAAATACCAGTGCCTACAGGAAATATTAAAACCACCCTAATACATCTATAACCCATTACTGCATAATCTTCCTTCCATTTCTCTGTTTTGCTTTAGGACGATGTAGTTGGCTCACCTCCCAATCAGGACTGAACAGCCCCACTTCCTTAGAGTTTTGGCGGAGCCCTTACAATGCTGGCTGCACATGAACTCATTTCACACTTGGGAGACGGCTCCAGCCCTGCCCCCAGAGGATCCCATGAGCGCAAACTCCCACGTATTAGCTTTCAACACAGATGAAGACAGTAAGAATCTGTCTAAACTCTTCACCTTTTTCAAGGATGGCAAATTCAGATGTATAAGGCCAGGCCAGTAACGCAAATAAGTAAGACAATCAGGGGCTACTGGTACTACACAAACTTGAGCCAGGAAAGGAAGTGCATTTTATTTTTTTTTAAGATTGTATTTATTTATTATTTATTTGACAGAGAGAGAGAGATCACAAGTAGGCAGAGAGACAGGCAGAGAGAGGGGGAAGCAGGCTCTTAGCCAAGAAGAGATCCCAATGTGGGGCTTGAGCCTAGGACCCTGAGATCATGACCTGAGCTGAAGGCAGAAGCTTAACCCACTGAGCCATCCAGGCACCCCAGGATGTGTGTTTTAAAAGTTCATAATCACAGGGCAGCTGGGTGGCTCCATTGGTAAAGCATCACACTACTGCTTTCAGCCGGGATCATGTTCTTGGGGTCACAGGATCAAGCCCCAGATGAGTTCCCTGGCTCAGCAGAGAGTCTGCTTCTCTTCCTTTCCCTCTGTCTGTTCCCCCCACTCATGTGTGCGTGCACTCATTCGCTCTCTCAAATAAATAAATCTTTAAAAGAAGAAATACAAAAAAGGTTCTTGATCTCAAGGACACAATGGTGGTGGTGGTGGTGGTGGTGGTGGTGGTGGTGATACTGTGTTGTGTTTCAGTGTGTTTTGGAGGGTTGGTTTTTGTTTAGTGGAATTTTGTTTCGAGTTTGTTTTGTTTTTAAGCTTTTGCCTGTTTGGGACCTTGATTTTTGTCTGTTTAATTTTATTCCTTCATTGAAAGAAGTAATTTTCTTACTGGGTTGGAGCACTCTAGGAAAATTAGGAGATATATTCAGAAATTTCAGGAGACCCCTGTATATTAGAATATTTAAGCCATTTGAACATTTATTTAGACTTATTTCAACCATTCTAAGAACATCACTATTCTAGGATTTTCTTAACGATAGTCATTAAGAGAAAAAGATTCCACAACATCCTGAAGTAGAACATTCTAATCAAGAAAAAAATGAGACTCTGAGACAATGCTTACTTATTCTGTATTTACTTTACTTGAAGTTTTTATTTCCACCTGGCCTTAGAGATATTTAGGAAAGTGTTTTATGATGCCTATTATTTGTGGGAGTTTCTGTTTTATTAATTTTTAATCTTTGTAAAATGTATTTACTTTAATATCTATTTTAGATGATTTTGATAATATTTTTATGGTTCCTTGCAAAGACTATATATCAGAGTAACCCCTATTCGTGATGCTGTTCAGATTATATTTCTATATTACTTCTAACATTATTTGCTTTGTATATTTTGAAGTGGTATTATTTGGTTCATAAGAGTTCATTATAGTTATATATATATTTTTTTAAAGATTTTATTTATTTATTTGACAGACAGAGATCACAAGTAGGCAGAGAGGCAGGCACAGAGAGAGGAAGGGAAGCAGGCTCCCTGCTGAGCAGAGAGCCCGATGCAAGTGTCATCCCAAGACCCGGGATCATGACCTGAGCCTAAGGCAGAGGCTTTAACCCACTGAGCCACCCAGGCACCCCAATAGTTATATATTTTTGACAGTAATTTGTTTTATTAACATAGAAGACCCCACAATCTTATTTAATCTCAATTTATTGGCTCCTTAGATTCTATTTTATTGTATCTACATTATCACCTGTTTTTAATTTGTTCAATTATCTGATCTATCTCCTCTTATCCTTTTACATTTAAGCACTTGCTTCACTTTGTTTTAGGTCTACTTCTTTTCGATAGCATAAGGTTGGATTCTGTTTTCTGACTCAGTATGAAACTCTACTTCTTTTAATGAGGATATTTTATCCCATTTATATTTATCATTGCAACTGAGCTGGTTGTTCTTATTTTTATCACAGTAGTCAATGCTTTCTCAGTGCTAATTTAGTTTTAAGTCTTTAACTATATTGATTCTTCTTCTTTTTTTTTTTTTCTGTTCTATGTTTGTTCACTTGGTTTTGATTTATATGCTCCAGAATTCTGGATATTAGTTTGTTTCTTATTGCACTAAATAATCTACTACTTCTGTAAATAATTCTTTCACCTATATTTCTCTGTCAGAACCAAGAAAATACTTTATTTTTTTTTCAGTTGCCTCTTTTTGAGATAAGAAATGAAGCACATTCTTTCTTCCATTCTTTCAGGTTCTTTTATTAATATCATATGGACTTTAAAACCTGGATTATTGTTAATTTCATATTATATGTCTCCTTTAAAAAAGATTGTGGGACACTTTAATTCAGCTCTTTTTTTTTTTTTTTTCACCTCAATTCTGCTTTTGCTGCCTTCAAGTAATTGTGAATTCTGCAAAGGCATTCCAGCTGTGAACAATCCTCTTTCTATTCATCTAGCTGCCTTTTTATCTTATAAGGCTGCCTTTTCGCTGCAATTCTTTTTCACTGCTGGCTTTCTCTCTTGATGCACAGAGGTCAAGTCCTCTTGAACTATTTCAAGAATGTCAAGAAGCCTTATGAAATTTTCTTCTGAGTTCCATGGGAGATGATTTTTAAAGGTATGCGTTTCCTCTGAGTTGTCCAGGTCCTATACCCTTTCTGTGGCTCCACACAATTTTTTTCAGGCTCCATGTCAATGTTTTCTCTTCTTTGAATGAAACCTACATCTAGCCTTAGAGTTTGTCAATGGAGAGTGTGATATGCCAATCTCCCAGGCTAATTCTTGATTTTGCATGGGTTTTCATCTAATTGATCACCGATTTGTTGCAGAGGTACCGACTTCAAACCTCTTCTTCCTTGTTCTCTCATACTGGAACCAATGGAGTACATGAGAGACTGGAATTCCCAACATGCACTTCCTATCTCTGCTCCTAAACTAATGCTTTATTCACACACATACACACACACACACACACACACACACACACTTCATGCTCAGATAATTTTTGAGATTTTCAGGCTCTCCCTAGATATACAAAGTTGGGAAAGGAGACATCTACTCTTCCAGCCTCCAAGAGGGAGACATAAAAATTATAACTGATCATTTTCAAATTATATAGGACCTAAGTTCATATAGATAGAGGATAAAGGAAGGTGGGATATATAATACCTCCTGACATTTTTTTTTTAAAGACCATCTGCTTTGGAAACAACTCTAAAGCTTGAGGAGTTTTTCCTAGTCAAAACCCATCTGCTTTATGATTACTGTCAATCCCTCCCAGATTCTCTTACCAGGTTGCGTAGTTTGGGTTGGGGGAGTAAATGCTCATATTATACAGGATATTTGTGATTATTTTAGTAAGAAATAAACCATAAGTCTCTTTAAGTATTTATTGGCTTTCCTCCAAACACAGCCCCTGAAAGGTTATAGGGTATCCTTTCAATATCAAGATCCAAGGTTCTAAACACACACACACAAACACACACACACACACACACACACTCTTGCTGCCAAGCTGTTCAAGATTCCCTTCCATCTAATTTTGATGTCAATGATGCAAAAAATCTGTGGAAATCCATCAAAGAAGCTTCTGCCAAAAAAAATCTCTGGAAGTCACTCAAAGATGTTTCTGACATCAGGTGCTTCGATTTACTCATATATCACAGTGGCCATCCATATGTTGGGAAGTTCACAGGGTGATACCTAACTTTCAAACTCAGATCCTAAGTCCACCAGCCAAGGAAACACAAGTGCTTACGCTTGCCTGTCATGTGCCGTCCTGTTCCCTCCTTCCCCCCAGGAAACGGATGCTGGCAGATGGTCGTTCCCACAGGCAAAATCATGGTCTTGTTGTATTAAAAACTCATCCCTATGCCCACCCCCACCCCCGGAGGATAGGAGGCTGCCACCAAATGCTGGATGCTCCAGAACATGACACCATAGGGTTGTCCCCATAGCCAGAGGCTTAGTAAATGGTGCTAAATTGCAGACAATTCAAAGAGATGCCTTTGTTTGCTGCTGAGACCTTAGTCTTGCCAAAAATCACTGCCTGCCCCTGAAAGCCCAGAGAAAAGATGGCCAATTCGGTGGAGGAGTGCAAGTGCATTACCTGTGCTCCCAAATGCCCAAGGAAAGGGTGTCTGAGGGTCCCAGCAGAGTCAAACCTCCCTCCCCAACACATCAACCATGAAGGTCCCAATAACCCTCCGGTACAAGCAGTCTCAGGAGCAAAGGAGGAAAAAAGCCAGACTTGAAACCCCCAGAGCAGACCCAACCTCAACACCTTCCCTAGAACCACCCCGACGTCTCACTAGCACACTAAAGGGTGTGCGGTCAGTGACCCGGGCTCGGGTACAGCATCCCCCTCTGCAGCTCTCTGCCTTTGGAACCCCCACCCCCTCTCAAGCAGCGGGCGGTAACACGGCCTTGCCCAAATAGCCTCCATCAGACACTCAATTAACTTTGTCTTCCTTCCTTGCCTTTATTTTATTAAAAAAATTTTTGTTGTTGTCTGGAAAGAGACATCAAGATGTTTGGCCCGTTGAGCGATCTGAGTTTCTGCAGATTTTTAAATACGGCTAATAAAACAGAACCCAAAGAATTACAGCCACCATTATGAGAGGTATGATTAAACTGCCTGGGCATGATTTGATTCCATTATATAAGAGCATGAGAGAAAAAGATTAAACCATCATCTTTATCACCCTTGGGGAGAAAAAGCACCTTTCCCTGCATACTGAAGACCACACCTCCGTTCACAGAGAAATTAAAATCCATTCATGGTTATTAACAATCAATGAGCTGGCCACTACCAGCACATTTGGGGAAGAGTTGATAACTGTGCCTGTGAAGACGGTAATTTACATTAATATGGACCATGAAGCTAAAAATGAAGATGAAACAGTGAAACGGAAACGTGGAAACCAGAAGAGACGAACTTTCTTAGGTTGTACAACCTACAGGAGGGCTCACGGCACCCACCAGCATGAGGAATCTGTGGGGTGGCCTGGGGGACAAGAGATCTGAGTGCTCTGCAAACACTGTCCTCTTCCAGCTCTACTTATGGGCTGCCTGGTGCCTGCAGACTTCACGAGAGGGTACTTGGCACACAGTGGTTCCTGCAGGGATGTCCCGGGTCCCTGTGGCTCCATCATCAGTTGCTGGGGTGTTGCAATTTTCTCTTCTGACAAGCTTACTTCACCGAGAGCAATGGCAGAGCTAACACTTTGGAAATTTCCACAAATCCTGGATCCTCCCATGGATCCTTTCCCTGGCTTACCTCCAGTCCACACCCCCAACACTCACTCGTAACCTACCCTACCCACCTGCCTCTTTCTCTCTCCCCGCGCCCCATTCACTTTGTCTTCAGATACATATGATTCCAGCACACTGGGAGTAGGTGAAATTTTATATGAAAGGAATTGGAGCACTTGAAATTTAGAGAGCATTTTGGTTTGGGTTGGTCAATAAGAGGTTTTAATTATTCTGATCTTATTAGTCACTTATGTTTAATTCCTTACCCATCCACGGCACACAGATTTAAGAAGACATAAAGAGGGGCGACTGGGTGGCTCAGTTGGTTAGGGCATCTGCCTTGGGCTCAGGTCATGATCCCAGGTTCCTGGGATCTAGCCCCACATCAGGCTCCCTGCTCAGCAGGGAGCCTGTTTTTCACTCTCCCTCTGCCTGATACTTCCCCTGTTTGTGCTCTTTCTATTAAACAAATAAAAATCTTAAAAAAAAAAAAAAAAGAAGAAGAAGAAGACATAAAGATTACATGTACAGTGACTCCTCTAAAATTGAAACTAAGCCTGCTTTCATAATGCAGGAGAAAGAGCCTTGTACTGGAAGCCAACAACCTAGAGTGTACTCTTTGGTCTGTCACTATACATTTACATGGTCCTGGCAGATTCATTTGCACTTCTTGGGCATTGCTTTTCTCATCAATGACACTCACTTAACCTTTGGGGTCAAGGACACCTCTGAGAATCTGATGAAGCTACAGACCCTCTTCCCAGAGAAATGCACACGAACACAGAACTTTGCACACAGTATCACGATACCCCAAAAAAAGGTCCCCACAAAAGTCTACCTAGGGCTTCACATGTATAAGTGAGCCACAGACCAGGAGCCCCCAGACAGGAGCACCTCGCCAGCCACTCCGAGCTGCAAAGTGCCACACCTTGGAAAAACCTGGGAGCAGCAGATAATGCTAAAGCATTTACTTTAGGAGAAAGAGGGGAAGGAAGGAAAGAAGGAAATCAAAGGAAAAAAGAATGAGGAGGAAAAAGAAGTTCTCCTTCCAGTAACTTGAAAAACACTTATAAATTGAGTCTGAAAATGAGCACTTAACTGAATTAAATGCAATATAATTAAATTTCAGGTTATAAAGGAAAATGTGATATAAAATTTTAACTCATTTAAAAATATACATTCTGGAGAACAATAAAATGACTCATTTTAAATAAGATAAAGAAAGGAAAATGGAAGCAAAAAAAAAAAAATTTACCGTAACTAAATAATGATCTCAAAATAGGATTTAAATACTTGGAATTGTATGATAATCAAATTAATCTTTACATTTTTTTAATGATCTGGTTTCTGTGACTTGATTCTTAAATCTTCTGCGAAAATAAGCCTCATCTGCAGATGGCTTTAGTTCTATGAAAACACACCGCTACCCCCATTTTTGAAAATACAATCTTAACAACTCCGTATAGGTATTCAATCTAAAAGATGTAATTACCTTTAGGTGAACGTCTTGAGCCAAGCCGCAAGCAGAATATAGCCACTGACAAATATTATGTGAACACTGAGCCGGAGAAGCCATGAACTCAACAGAGAGGGCACTGGGCTCCAGTCGTGGAGATGGGGAGCCAAGCAAGTCCCTTGCTCTGTCTGGACCTCAGTTCTTTCTTCCGCAAAATAAAGGTGTTGAGCCTGATTTAGGAGGTGCTCAGGTAAGGCCTGAGCACGTTTCTCTGACTCCAAAACCAGTGCTCTCTGAAGGACTGCGATAGCCACTTCTCGTTCCTAGAAAGAAAGAAAGCAATTCACCTGGCTGATGGATGCCATGCCCTCCTATCATCCAAATCTGGCACCTTCTTTGTGGGTGCAGAGAGAAAGAGCTAGGAAGGGAAACTGGGGATGCCAAAAGAGAAGGAGATTCTGGTGCCATATTTAAAATGCCACCCAAGCACGTTTGACACGCTTCACGCTTTAACATACAGAACATCGCGCAGCCGTTAACTCTCAAGATTTATTCTCCTTTTTACTACTTATATGTTATGCTACTTAATTTCTCTAATTTTCAGGCTGGCTCAGGTGCAATAATGGAATTCTAGGTCAAGGATAATTTTTACACATGATTAACAGGCTGGAAGAACAGTGTCTTTCCAAAAAATGAATTATTCACCTGAAGTAATTAGCCGGTGGTTTCTAGTTTCTCGATATTCTCATTACAGCCTGTCTCCTCCTGCCAGAACGGGACTTGCGCTGGAATTTGGACCTTCATGTGGGCACCGTCCCCATCTGTGGGTTTTGGAATGAGCAGAGGAGCTCTGCCTTTCATCTGCCATGAATGAGCCTCCGTCACCGGAGCGAGGCTTTCATCAGCGAGCCTGGCTGGAAACCTTCCTGTGTGAGCACGAGCCTGCCAGACATTCGTATCAAAAACCCACAGGCTTTATTTAACTCTCCCTGGAAGGAGGTATAAAGGTTACAAAATAATGAGGAAGAGCTCAGTTGAGCAGGGACCCAAGAGTCACAACCTCTTTGTTAAAACTGACAAAAGAGGTGGGAGATAAACTCTATGAGGAATGGAATCGGGGCGATTTAACCTGCCGAAGGGGAAGCTGGAAGGGAGCAAAATCACAGGATTCATACATATGAAGAGAAATTATAATAGGGGATGCTGTCCGGACTCCTCGGAGGGAAGGTAAGAAAGAAATGGGCTTTAATAGCAACAAAAGGGTTTGCAGGTATTTGAGCATGTTGGAAAGAACAGACAGTAAGAGAGAAAAGCGGAGTTCTAATCCGTGCTCCTCCCTTAGCCAGCTGACTAGCCCAGGAAGCCCTGTTTTCTGGGAAATGGGAATGGGATTGCCACTGCCCCCACATGGCACTGGATGAGTAACGTTAGAGTAAAAAAGAATGTGAAGCACAAAATCGCCCTGAGAAAGTAAAGAGCTTCACCTCAAGGTCAGAATTGTTATCTCCGTTTTGGCGAACCACAGTGAGGGGCTGCTGGTCACTGTCAACAGTAGGGCCCTGATTTACCTGGTAACCTCATGGGGTAGAGCGTCTTTAGCTCTGCACACATGTTTATTTCTCAAGAGCCAAACAGATTGTGTGTGTCCGTGTTGTGTTTATACATGTGTATTTGTAGACAAAAAGGATCCCGATAAGGAAACTTTTCAACTTCTCTGGTGGAGGCTAGTTTAGGCCTAAAATCATAGTAATACCCTAAGAAATGCTGAAGTATATGAGAGGTTACCTTGGCGTATAGGTCTTATAAATAAATAGTGATGTCCAGAACTCTCTCACAAGGGAGCTTGCCCAGTCCTTACTAAAGCCACCCAAACATAATATCCCAACAGCTGGCATTATTTTATATTTGGAAAACCCAAAAGAACCCATGGAAAAGCTATTTTATAGAAGAACAAAACAGCAGATTATAAAATCAATGTCCCAAAGTTAGTGGGCTTTATATATACAAAGAAGAACCTTAGAATGAGAGAGAGTACCCCATTTATGATATCAATACACAGGTGCCAACTTAATAAGAAATGCCCAAAATCTTTATGGGGGGAAGCGCAAAGGATTCTTTCGTGTCCCAAAAGTCGCCTTGAAAAAGTCCAGAAATAGAGCATGTTTTGGCATATCAGTTATCGTGAAGGCAATATATAAACTGAATAAAATTCCAATATAAAATATCACTAGAATTTTTGTCTGGCACAAAGTAAGTGTACTACAAAGTTCATTTGGAAGAAGAATAAACAATAATGCCAGGGGGAGAAAACCTAAAAAAAAGAAAAACAATGTGAAGACAGGGAACTAGCTTATATAAAATAAAGCCTCTATAAGTTAATAAAAAACAGTGTGGCACTAACACATGACTAGAGAAACCAATGGAACAGAATAGAAAATCCAGACCTAGGCCTAACTGCACATGGAAATTTCATATACAATAAAGGAAGCATCTCAAGTCAGAGAGGAAAGAGTCATGCTAACAGTGTGAGGGGCCGGCTATATGAAAAAGAGAAAATTAAACCCATTTTTCATAATACACATCATGATAAAATCCAAATTGATTAGAGATTTACAGATAAAACATAAACCTATATAAGTACCTTAAGAAAATATATGTAAATAGCTCCAGAATTAGAGAGAAGGGCAATTTTTCTCAGTATGGCTCAAATCCATAGAAAAGGTTAATAAACTTGATAACATAATAACCAAAAACTTTTGTAGAGGTCAAAACACCATGAACATAGTCAACAACCAAAAGGTGAACTAGGCAAAACTATTTATTGCTAAGATCACAAAATATTAGTATCTTTAAGAAAGAACTTGGGGAGGGGGGTCGGGAGAGGGCGGTTGGGTTATGGACATTGGGGAGGGAATGTGCTATGGTGAGTGCCGTGAAGTATGTAAACCTGGCGATTCACAGACCTGTACCCCTGGGGCTGATAATACATGATATGTTTATAAAACCTAAAAAAAAAAAAAAAGAAAGAAAGAAAGAAAGGAAGGAAGAACTTCTCAGAACACAACAACAAGGTCCAACAACCCTGAGAGAAAAACCAGCAAGGCGGTGCCAGTGAAAATGTCAGAGTAAGAAATGGCAGGAGTGCACTCCTCCGTGAGAGCAAATAAAACACTGGCAAAGAACTGTCAGAATCCACTTTTTCTGGAACTCTGGAAATGAACCCAATAGATGGCTACAATTTGGGGGGCACTCAATCAACAAAAAGGGCTGAATCTCAGTAAGAACAGTGAGCTCTGGGGCATTTTAATTTACTCTAGTCCCCTTGCCTGCCCTCAGCTTAACAGTTGCCTTGAAAGTAACAGCCCGCAGTCCCAGTATCTATGAGGTTCCAGAGAGAGCAGAACCATTCTCATTTGCAAAGAATTGTCCTTGGTGATCTATCTAATGCTTCCATGGAAGCCTTGCTCAAAGAGCATGTTTTTGTTCTCTTTTTTGACGATTTTATTTATTTGAGGGGGGGCGCTCAAGCAGGGGTAGGGGAATGGTGAGGGAGAGGGAGAAGCAGACTCCCCACTGATGGGGAGGCCGATATGGTAATCGATCCCAGGACCCTGAGATCATGACATGAGCTGAAGTCAGATCCTTAACTGACTGAGCCACCAGGTGCCCACAAAGAGGCCTGTTTTATCTCCCCCAACTGGAACACACCCAGTACTATAACCATTACCCAAAGTGCATTTGTCAAAAACATTTATAATGTTGTAAAAACATTTACAATTTACAATTGGAACAGACAATAGATTAAAAAGCATGGCGGGGTGGGGGGAGCGACTGGCTGGTTGAGTCAGAAAAGCTGTGACTCTTGATCTTGGGGTCATGAGTTGGAACCCCATGTTGGAGGTGGAGATTACTTAAATAAAAAACTTTTCTAAAATTTTGAAAAATAAAAAGCATGGAGGAAACGCTGGGAAATATTACCCTTGGGGCATAAGAGCTTGGAAAATTTCCAATGTATTCCGATAACCTGGAAAGCCACAGCCTCAAAAACAGGACTACATGTGTTCAGGAAAGACCTGAGAAGACCTTTCATCCTCACCCCTGGCTGATCCAGACTCTGCACACACAGGAAGTGAAGACTAAAGCAGGGTTACAAACTGCATGGCTGAGGACTGAAGGTTCACCCCAACACACACAGAGTCCCGGGCAAAAACTCAGAGATATGTGATTTCCGAACACTGAAGGAAACCTGTGTCCACTCATTGTCTGACCAGGAGGCTAACAGAACAGAAACTTCAAAGGTCAAAAATGACAAAAATATAGACTTAAACTCTGGCTCAGAAAAGCCCCTAAAAAACAAACATTAAAAGCAAGCAGAAACAACAGACCCTGGGGAAGTTGGAGAATCTTGTTTCCAAAGTCACACATTACAATGCTCAACCTGTCTACTTTTCATCTAAACATTGTGAGATATGGAAGGAATCAAGAAAATATGGTCTATACCTGGGGGAAGGGGAGGGACACTCAATAGAAACCATCTCTGAGGTAGCCCGGACACTGGTGTTACTAGGAAAAGATTATGAGTCAGCTGTTTTACATGTGTTCAAAAAGCTAAAGGATATCGTGAGGACAGTGTCTGACCAAAAGGAGAATATTAATAAAGAGAGAAATTATTAAAAGGAACAAAACAGAAATTATGGAGCTGAAAAGTACAATAACTGGAATTGAAACTTGACTACTTAAAGGTAGGTCAATTGAAATTACACAGTCTGAGAAAATAAAAGAAAGAGAATGAAGAAAAATGAAAAAAAAAATCTAAGAAACCTACTGGACACCATCAATCATATCAGCAGATACACTATGGAAGTCCCAGAAAAAGAAGAGAGAAAAGGGAAAGAGAATAATCAAAGAAATGAAGGTTAAAAAAAAAAAATAATTGGCAAGGCCCCCCCAAATCTCTTAGCCTCAAACAAAAGATTTTCATCAAATGTCCTGTATTACTTAGAGATTTACTGGCACAGTTTCCCCATAGTTAGGAAAAGTATGGCCACGAAGAATTTTGCTTTGAAAAACCACACTAGAACTTAAGCCCTTTCTTCTAGAAATAATATAGAATCACTGCCAAGAGCTCATTAAGCTCTTTCCTTTTGGCATCATCTTCTGTTCTTGCGGACAGGAAAAACTTCTGTCAAGCCCCAGTCGGGCGTGGAAAAATACCACCAGGAGGGTTCAGCTCCAGAGCAAGTGTTCTCAGCTGATCACCAAAGCAGATGATCACCCAAAACACAGGAACCCACCACGGGCTGTCATCGCTACAGGACAGCAAGCCAACTGGCTGCACAGGTCAGTCTAAGGACGTCTTTTGAGCTTGTGACCAAAAGGGGGCACGGGGGGAGTATTGTACTGTACTGACTTTTTCCTTTCTTCTCTACATGGACAGAACCCATGATGGCTGTGGTACTACATGACTCTCGCCACAGTGTGTATTGTTGAATCCTCTCGGACTGTTGGTTATCTGATTTACGTTCCTGAGAGACTGGTGCTAGGAGATCTGGCATCGCTTCCCATTCAAAGAGCTGCCCCACTGAAGCAGCATACATCAGGGAGGGTGCGACTTTGCTGATACCCTGGAGTTGGGGACTCTCCTCCGGGTCCACAGAAAGCCTTTCCCCAGCTGCAAGGAGATGGGCTCTGCGCGCACCTGATTTCTTCTCCCCTGAGAAGGTTTCCTGACAGCTTCTTAGCAATCACAGACCTTTCTGACTCTTTCTAAATCAACACTGTAAAGACCCTTTCTCCAGAAATAAGGTTGAGTTCAGAAGGGCTAGAGACATGTGGGAAGGTTATGTGAATCCTAAAGCCGAATGCTTTTCCCATTTTAGAAGGCTACTTTCTCATTTTATGGTTACTGCTTCCCTGTTAGTTCCTCTTAAAAACAATTATTTTTTTTCTTTTTTAAATAGTGTTCCCTCTGGAAAATCTTAGAATGAGGTGGGGGTAAGACTCTATGACCACCTGGTTAGGGTTGAATCACACCTGATGTACAATTATACACTCTGCCCCACCCCCGAGGGGCTGGGACATGAAACAGAGACTGCCCATTTACTTGACTTGCTGTGCAAACATGGGCAGCAGTATCTTTCCAGGCCCTGGTTTCTCACTTGAAAGTAGGGAAGAATGAGAGTATTTACCTGATGATATTGAGGAATGGCACATACTAAGCATTTTATGAGTATTTTTTATTGTTGTTGTTATAATAACAATTATTATTAGACTTAGTGAGCACCCTGAATAGGAACATTAGGTCTAATTCTCCAGGGTGTAGTCCCCAGAACATAATAGGTGCTCAATAAATATTGAGTGGGAGGTTGAATGACTGAATAAATGGAAAACTATTTAAATGAGGAAGCAGCAGTAGTAGAATAAGAATTCAACCCATGGTCCCACTGAGTGTAGGTTGGGACCTTCCTAGATCTTTCTGGATAGATATTCACTGATGTTTGTATGTCCAGTGCAAAAGGAATATGTGTAAATAGAAACAGGGGACAATGGTGAGACTCCATGTTTTTGTTTAAATGTTTATGTATTTATTTCTTTGATGGGGGATGGGGAGGAAGAGGGAGAGAGAGAATCTCAAGCAGACTCTGCGCTGATCAGAGAGAACACAGGGCTTGATCTCAACACCCCAAGATCATGACCTGAGCCAAAACCAAGAGTTGGGCCCTTAATCAACTGAGCCACCCAGACACCCTGTGAGACTCCATGTTTTATATCTGTTGATGTAGGTATTGTAAACATGTATTGATTTGTACATCTGATGCAGAAAAAGCCGTGATGTCTGCCAGCCGCAGAGAGACATGGCAGCTACTGGAGAGTCTGGAGACATATCGGAGATCCCAGGAACCCTGACGGGGATTTTGGAAGCCACAGCTACTGAGAGCTACAGGTGCTATAATGGAAGCTACTGCTACTGGTCATGTTGCCACCAGAAAAGCTGCCTCAGAAAGAAGTTGAAAACCACTGAGGACCAGGGAAGAAACTGCTGAGGCATACTTTCACTGGGAAAGCCTTGCCAAGAGCCACCATGGACCCCACCATCAGGAGCCACATACCCGGTGACAGGTAAGGAGACTGCTGTGCTTCTGGCTCTATGCATCTCTGCCTTGCAATCCTTGATTTTCTGGTAGGGGGTAGGGACTGTGAGTGTTCCACTGTCTTCCCTTAAAGTGGGCACAAGGCCAGCCCAATCACACAGAGCTTGGGTTCTCAGTGAAAGAGGTGTATCTCTGTCCCTGCTTTTGTACCCCATGGTAGGAGAAGGAAATCTCCTGATTACCAATCACTATGTAATCCCTTACTTGTATGCATTATTTTTCTCCTTAAGAATTAAAATGATGGTACTACAAATCAGGAAAATTTGTTATAAGACATATATTCCTTTTTTTTTTTTTTTTTTTTGTCAGCACTCACTCAGTAAGCATGGGCAAGTTACTGAACTTTGCCTTCTTCTAACATGGCTTTTCCCATCTATGAGGTCAGGCTCCCTTCCCATTAAATATGGATGGTGTTGATCTCTACCTGCTGACTCTCCCCTTTGTGTTGGTGTTTTATATTCATGGAAGCCCAGCAAGGAACAAAATACAGAATTCAGTGCAGAGCTTCTGTTCATTGGGTTTTCATTCAAAATTCAACAGGTAGATAGAACTCCCGCATAAGAAAAGGAGGAGGCAAGTAATGCCATACAGTAATGATGCTTGGATGCGGGCTGCCAGGGCCTCGGAGGGCCAAAGGCTGAGCTTTTCAAAGAAAGAGAGTCTGAAGATGTGAACAGTGTGTGCCAAGATCACGCTAAGTGAGTTTTGCTGCCCCCCCGACCCCGAAGTCGGTGGTGTGTGAGCTCTGCAAACACAATCAGCTCCCATTTGCCTGGAACCAGGCTGGTATTTTTGTGCTCCTCTGCAGACGGGGACGAATGGTACTACTGCATCTGGCTAATGGATCCAAAAACCAACAGTGTAACATCAAGTACTTCACGTGCGAAGATGATGCAAAGTACTGTCCGAAAGTACAAAGGTACTAAGCAAGCTCCCCGCCCTCGAAGAGCTGACCAGATTGTTGACGAAACAGACCTACTAAAAATAAAAGATGGAATTAAACAATCCCATCAGATAGGTGTTAAGGACTGGTATCCACTAAAAGGACAGAAGGATTTACAGGAAGGAAAACCGAATGGGGTGCTTGGAGGGTTTTGTAGCAAGCTGGGGTTTTGGCCAGAGCTTGCAGACTGGGTTGAGTCTGGGTCAGTGGAGAGGAAGAAGAGCAGGGGTGTGTGGGAGCCAGCTCACACGGTCTCGTGAGAGCTGCTGGTTACCTTTTTCAGGAATACCGTCAGACAGCCATTAAATGCAACCATGACTAAAAATTAAATTATAAAAATCTTAAAATTAAATAAATTATACCTTATAAATGTATATTTATATTATTTAGTACTATAATGGATAATATAGTATCAATACATAATTGAACATTATCTAAATAAACACTCAGAACTCACTGCTTCCTCATTACTTTACTGCATTTTACTGTAATTTATGCTGCTCAGGATATTAACATCTATGGTATCTATATGGTGGATATGCTATGTAATCATACACAGCATTACTATATACTATATACATAATATATATATATTTTAATATAATATAATGTAGCTACTGCATAGCTCTTCCAAATTTCTTTCATGCTGGGAGCATTTACATAGCAGAAATCTGCAAATGCTAAGAATCAGGGCTTGATTTATTGCTTTGTTGGTTGTTTAGACTAAGAAAGTAATGGAAAAATCTTAATAACACAGATTCAACTTTTAAAGATACCATGTTGTGGGGGCGGTGGTGCCTGGCTGGCTCAGTCAGAAGAGCAAGAGACTCTAGATCTTGGGGTTGTGAGTTTGAGCCCCACCTTGGGTGTAGAGATTACTTAAAAATAAATCTTAAAAACAAAAAATTATGTCGGTATTTGTTGCATCGTGAATGACACCAAAGACTTGAAGAAATCTTCCAGCATTTGAAAATTGTTGTGTGATTCAGCAAAGTCCCTCACACCATTGATGATCAAAACATTCTAAAATACCTATTTATGGGGGCACCTGGGTGGCTCAGTGGGTTAAGCCGCTGCCTTCAGCTCAGGTCATGATTCCAGGGTCCTGGGATCGAGCCCCACATCGGGCTTTCTGCTCAGCAGGGAGCCTGCTTTCCTTCCTCTCTCTGGCAGCCTCTCTGCCTACTTGTGATCTCTGTCTGCCAAATAAATAAATAAAATCTTTTTTTAAAAATACCTTTTATGTAAAAAAAATATGTCAACCAATACAGCAGAACTGCAGTGAGAAAGCCAGTTATGAAACATTTACACACCACTGGAGGAAGGCCACATCATAAAGAAGTAACAGCATGTATAAAACAGCAGAAGCTGAAACATTCATAGCAAACGGGATAGATAATGTGGTGTGATAGGAATAATGTGAGCTATAGTCCCGGGTTCAAATCCCAGTTCTGCTATTTATTAACTAGGTGAATTTAGAGGGGCTGCAAAACATGAATGAGCCTAAGTGTTGTCACAAGTAAGATGATAAAGCCAACCATATCATGCTGTTACAAGAATTAGGAAGAATATAGTTTTAAATGCCTCAGATAGTGCCTGGGGGTGCCTGGCTGTCTCCGTCAGCTGAGCGTCTGTCTGGCTCAGGTCATGATTCCAAGCGTCCTGGGATCAAGCCTCTCAATGGGATCCTGCTCAGCAGCAAGTATGCTTCTCCCTCTCCTTCTGCCCCACCCTCGCTTGTGTGTGTGCTCTCTTTGTCTCTCTCTCAAATAAATAAATAAAACCTTCACACCAGTCAGAATGGCCAAAATTAACCAGTCAGGAAACGATGGGTGTTGGTGAGGATGCGGAAAAAGGGGAACCCTCCTACACTGTCGGTGGGAATGCAAGCTGGTGCAGCCACTCTGGAAAACAGCATGGAGGTTCCTCAAAAGTTGAAAATAGAGCTACCCTACGACCCAGCAATCGCACTACTGCACATTTACCCTAAAGATACAAATGTAGTGATCCGAAGGGGCACGTGTGCCTGAATGTTTATAGCAGCAATGTCCACAATAGCCAAACTATGGAGAGAACCTAGATGTCCATCAACAGATGAATAAATAAAGAAGATGTGGTACAGATATACAATGGACTACTATGCAGCCATCAAAAGAAATGAATTCTTGTCATTTGCAATGATGTGGATGGAACTAGAGGATATTACGCTGAGCAAAATAAGTCAATCAGAGGAAGACAATTATCATATGATCTCTCTGATATGAGGAATTTGAGAGGCAGGGCAGGGGGTTGGGGGGGTAGGGAGGGAAAAAATGAAACAACATGGGACCAGGAAGGGAGACAAACCATAAGAGACTCTTAATCTCAGGAAACAAACTGAGGATTACTGGAGGGGAGGGAGGTGGAAGGGGTGGGGTGGAGGGGTGATGGACACTGGGGAGGGTATGTGCTGTGGTGAGTGCTGTGAATTGTGTAAGACTGATGATTCAGACCTGTACCCCTGAAGCAAATAATACATTATATGTTAAAAATAAAATAAAATATGGGTGCCTATGTGGCTCAGTGGGTTAAGCCTCTGCCTTCGGCTTGGGTCATGATCTCGGGGTCCTGGGATCAAGCCCCACATTGGGCTCTCTTGGCAGAGAGCCAGCTTCCCCCCTCTCTCTCTGCCTACTTGTGATCTCTCCCTCTCTGTCAAATAAATAAATAAAATCTTTTTAAAAAATAAATAGAATAGAATAAAATGAATAAAATAAAATAAATGCCTCAGTGGCTGATGCATATCACACACCCAATACAGATACTAATTTATTGTAAAATATTGTAAAACCACAGAAAATAGTTTGAGCAATGGGTTTATTTATTTAAGGAATGGGTGGAAGCATCATGTCTTGATTTCCAGGCAAGGAACGTGGAATTTACTACATAAACACGGGTGGGTCCCTGAAGGTTTCCTAACAGGTCAGAAGGTGCACCATGGGACAATGGAAATGGTAGTGATTTGCTCCAACCCTTCCTTCTACGGGGACATCTAGTGTAGTGCTGAACGGAAGCTCAGTTATGTACAGAACAGTGCCACACGGCTACTGGAAAATCCCAAATGCCTTCTGAATAAAAGATTAAATCACATTTAATATAATTTTGGTATTAGTATAAATCAGCATGCTCTAATTCTTTAAAAATGCATAACGCTTATCTAGCAGCGATAGGAATGCCCAATTAAGCAAGAACACCAAACCCACCCTCCATACTTGTCCTTCCTGTCAGTCTTTCACTGAAATGATTGCCAGAACCTGTGGTTCTACTTCCTCAGCATCTATCTATCTGCTATGAACCTTCCCCCATGGTCTTGTCTTAGGTCAATGATTCATAGCCTTGACCTCAGACTGGAATCACCAAGACAGTATTAATAAAACTGGGCCAGTGTCTGGGTCCTGCTTCCAGAGACTGTGGTTGAGTTCGTGTGAGGTGGGGTTTGAACACGGATATTGTGAAAGTTCCCAGGGACTCTACCACGCACCCATGCCTTAGTTTATGCTCCGTTCCTTATCTGAATCACTGCATGAGACAACACTTGCCTCCAATGTAGACTTCTTCAAATCCCTCTTCACACTGCTTTCATAATGATCTCTCAAAAACACTCATCATGCCACTCTTGCCTGAGAACTTACCAGTATCTCCTCAGTTCCTACCCAATAAAGCCCAAGCTCATTGACATCAACCTTCTTTAACCACACACACACACACACACACACACACGCTCTAGTGAAAGGGTTATGACAACTTGAAACAAAGTGACCCAGCCTGGGAAAGATGTTGCAAATTCAGATGTTTAAAGACATTTCCTAAACTCTTTGTTCAAATACCCAGCCCCATGTAGCTGCTGTGCTTTCCTGAATGCCACAAAGAGTTTGGGGAGGGGAAAGAAGTCCAAGCACAGAAATAGCTCTCAGCCCCCGGGGCCCACGGCAAAGTGGGGGGAGATGGTGGCAAGGAGAGGTCAGCAGAGTTCGGGAGAGCCTACTCGGTTCAACTTCTGACTCCCAACACATTATCTGATTTCCCTCCATTTATGGACTGAATGGTGCCTCTCCCCCAACTTCATACCCCCCAGGACCTCCTCAGAATATAACCTCTTTTTTGAGATCAGATCTTTAGAGAGATAATCCAGTCAAAATAAGGTCCGTAGGGTGGGTGCTAATTCAGTATGACTGGTATCTTTACAGAAAGGGGCATCGGAAGGCAGGCGCACTAACAGGAGAACACAGTGTGAAGACAGAGGCAGAGATCGGGGCGATGGGTCAACAAGACAAAGAATGCCAGACACTGCAGCAGACCACCAAAAGTTAGGGGAGAGGCTGGGGACAGATTCTCCCTCGCATCCCTCGGAAGGAGCCAATCCTGCCAACACCTTGATCTTGGACTTGTGACCCCACAACTCAGAGACAATAAATTTCTGTCGTTCAAACCACTCAGTTTGTGGTATTTTGTGATGGCCAACCAGGTAAAGTAACACAACTCCCAAATCTGCTTCTTGATCTACCCCTGCCTGTCTCTCCAGCCACATCCCACCTCTCACACCCAGACTTCATAACACAGCCATATCAGTTGACTTCAGGTTCTCCAAATGTAGCAGGTTCTGGGCCTCTGGGCCTGTGCCCATGCTGCTGTCTCCATGTGGAGTGACCACTACCAGCCCCCTTCCACCTGGAGGGTACCCACGAGTCCTGGAAGGCTCAGTTCAACCCTCCCTTCTTCCGTTTCCCTGGTCACTGTGCTCTTCTCCCTCTCAGCCGAACTTCCACAGAATCAGCCACTCATCCCCAGATGTACCACTACTGCTGCTTGGACCCAACAACCCTTCCCATGGTCTCAGCTCCGTCTCTTACTCCAGCCACTGGTGCAGCTACTAGCGTCAACCCCATGTCAACCAGCTGCGCACAGGTGTGATCTGACCCCCCTCTCCTCGGCCCACACCACTTGCACCTCCCTGCCTGGCCCAGGCCTTCTCTGATGCCAATAATGGAACACCCACAGAAACCCACTAGATACATGCAAAGGCCAAATGGAAGAAATACTCTGGAACTGGATAAAGTTGCCCTTTTCATCCCCTGGGCAGGATGTTCTGACTAACTTTTTATCAAAGTCCTTAGAAGTTCCAGCAAACTGAGTGCCAGTGGCTGGGGCAGTGGCCAACTCCATAAGCATCCCTGTGTTCTGGCTTTCTCTCCTTCCTTATTTCACTCCCTTCTTCCCTCCCTCTCTACTGCTCCCTTGAATCATTTTCAAATAAACTGCCTACATGCATGTGTCTTGCCTCCAGCTCCATGGTCAGAGAAAGTCAAGCTAAGACATTGTGCTTATTTTGTATTGGATTACACCACATGAAATTGCCAAGATTTGACTGTAATTGGCTTATAAAAATGGCAATTTCATATGGTCTGACTAATGACTATTTGTTTGTATTTAGGTCTTTTCCAACTGAACATAAGCTTCTTGAGATCAGGAGTATATCAGGCATTTCTCATCCTTATCATCAACTACTGTGGCTGATGCCCAGTGGTCCCTCTATAAATGTCAAATGAGTATGTAGTGATCTTCCAGATGTAGGTAAGGAAAAGATTAAGGAAGGATTCTTCCTTAAGTTGACCCCTAGTTCACATTTTGCACCAAATTAAATCAATATGAATTAAAGATTTAAATATAAAGAAGAAACAATTTTTTTTAAATACTAAGAAAAAATGTATAACCTAGTGGTGGAGAGAGTTACTCAAACCAAAATCCCAAGATGGAGCAAGAAGGGCTCCACTCACAGAAGTGCAGAGTGCTAGAAATGCATCTCAGTTAAGCTAGTGGCTTCTAAGGAAGAGACCTCAAACCTGACCTCTGAAAGGGCCACAAGAAGGGTGTTCCAGGTAGAGGAAAGAGACTGTGCAAAGGCAGAGAGATGAGAAAATGGAAAAAATGAAAGCAATTGAAGTTCTCCATGTAGATACTAACTGATCCATGGGTATTAAAAAACCTCGCTTTGGGGAAGGGATGACAAGTCTCACACAAACAGCAGCTATCTCAACATCAGTCATCATCAGGGAAATACAAATCAAAACCACAAAGAAATAGAAGAAAAGAACCTGTCAGAAGG
This sequence comes from Mustela putorius furo, assembly GCF_011764305.1. NCBI lineage: Eukaryota > Metazoa > Chordata > Mammalia > Carnivora > Mustelidae > Mustela > Mustela putorius. The sequence continues at coordinate 4,501,480 of NW_025421294.1, forward strand.
GCTAAAATCGACAACACAAGAAACAATAGGTGTTGGCAAGGATGCAAAGAAAGGGGAATTCTCGGGGCACCTGGGTGGCTCAGTGGGCTAAGCCTCTACCTTTGGCTCGGGTCATGGTCTCAGGGTCCTGGGATGGACCCCTGCATCGGGCTCTCTGCTCAGTGGGGAACCTGCTTCTTCCTCTCTCTCTGCCTTGCTCTCTGCCTACTTTTATCTCTCTCTGTCAAACAAATAAGTAAAATCTTAAAAAAAAGAAAAAGAAGAAGAAGAAAGAAAGAAAGAAAGAAAGAAAGAAAGAAAGAAAGAAAGAGAAAGAAAGGAAGGAAGGAAGGAAGGAAGAAAGAAAGAAAGAAAGAAAAGAATGGGGAATTCTCTTGCACTGTTGGTGGGAATACAAACTGGTGCAGCCATTGTAGACAATGTGTGGAGGTTCCTCAGAATGTTAAAAACAGAACTATCAAACTATCCGGCAATTGCACTACTAGGTATTTACCCAAAAGATTAAAAAAAAAAAAAAATACAGGGATGCCTGGGTGGCTCTGTCAGTTAAGCATCTGCCTCTTGCTCAGGTCATGATCCCAGGGATCCTGAAATAAAGCCCCACATCAGGCTCCCTGCTCAGTGGGGAGATTGCTTCTCCCTCTCCCTTTGCCACTCCTCCTGCTTGTGCTCTCTCCCTCCCTCTCTCTCTGTCAAATAAATAATTTCTTTAAAAAATTTTAAAATACAGGGTTCCTGGGTGGCTCAGTGGGTTAAGCCACTGCCTTCGGCTCAGGTCATGATCTCAGGGTCCTGGGATCGAGTCCCTCATCAGGCTCTCTGCTCAGCAGGGAGCCTGCTTCCTCCTCTCTCTCTCTGCCTTCCTCTCTGCCTACTTGTGATCTCTCTCTGTCAAAGAAATAAATAAAATCTTTAAAAAAAATTTTTTTTAAATAAATTCAAAAAGATGCATGCACCCCAATGTTTATAGCAGCATTATCAACAACAATCGAACTATGGAGAGAGGCCAAGTGTCCATCGACTGACAAATGGATACTGATGAATGGATACAGAAGATGTGGTATGTATATATATATGTATATACACACATATGTATATATATGCATACATATATAATGGAATATTACTCAGCCATCAAAAATAATGAAATCTTGCCATTTGCAATGACAGGCTGGAGCTAGAGTATATTATGTTAAGTGAAATAAGTCAGAGAAAGACAGATACCATATGATCTCACTCATATATAGAACTTAAAAAAAAACAGATGAACATATGGGAAGGGGGAAAAGAAAAAAAGGAGAGAAACAAGCCATGAGACTCTTGATGATAGGAAACAAACCGAGGGTTGATGGAAGGAGGTGGGTGGGGATGGGCTATATGGGTGATGGGTGCTAAGGGCACTTGCTATGATGAGCACTGGGTGCTGTATCTAAGTCATGAATCACTGAAGTCTACTCCAGACATCAATATTGCCCTGTACACTAGCTAACTCCCTAAAATTTAAATTTAAAAAAATATGCAAGTTATTAAATAAATAAATTATAATAAAGTAAAAATTAAAATAAAACAAAAACAAAAACCAGCAGCTGTTTTCTTGGAGCAGGAGCTCAGAGTTAGACTCTGCCCCTGTTCCCTTGATGGGGGTGGAGTGGGATCTCTGTGTGAGGTAAATGGTTGCTGGGTACCCAGGGTCATTGTGATCTCGGACCACACACCGGCACCGGCTTTGACAAGTAACAGAAAAACTGGCCAGGTCCACGCATGAAGGCGCATCCTGACTCCACAGCTGGATCCTGCACCAAATATACATTTATAAACCCTCTCCATTCTCTTTTGAGGTCTTGACAGAGAACTGCTTGCTTGGTAATTCACCCCATGGCGGATGACACGCCCGGAGCTGCTCAAATCACATGACCCAGCCTGGCTGAGGAACAGGATCTCACACGGAGCCACAGAACGGAGCATAAAGCAGGTTTATGCTTTATTTTTCAGTCTAGAATTAAGTTAATTAAAGACTCGGGGCACTGTGTTTTATGGCCTGTGATAATCAAAACCTTTCCCCTACATAAAATCCAGTGTTTATACCATGTTTACCCTAATGGATTGTTCTACACAATAAAAAGAGGGTTCTCTGCAACTTGGTAACTGAAGATAACTTTTAAAAATTTCCTGTTCCAAGAATCGGGCAAATTGAATCAATTTACTTCATTTTATAATAATGCAGGATTTCACCATGTATTTTAGAATCCACTTTAATTAATGAAGTATGCATTTTGCCATGAAATCCTTCGAAACAAGAGAAAGTGAAGGGACTAAACACTAAAGCATTCTAAAGAGGACCGACCAGTATACGCCATGTCCTGTTCAAGAACAGGAGTAATTGAATACGAGTCCTGATAAGAGATTTTATGGGGAAGCTCGTCATTTGTCACTTGTAATAATGAGGAAAAGTCACTTAGCTTCAGAAACTTGGTCTGTCTCTAGAGGGTAAGCATAAAAATGCCCATGTTCTTAAAACCATCTATTTCAAAACACCTGTCTTCGGTCACTTATCTACTTTTTTCAGACATCTGATAGGATAAATTGGAAGAAACTGATCAAATAATATCATCAGTAATATGCCCAGGGAATGTCTATAGTCATATATTCCCCAAATTACAACAGTGTGTTATTTATGACTCGTGTCAAAAATGCCTTGGGACTTTTGCTCCTCAATTCCACAGCAGTTTATTGTCCCAAAATTGTTCCCCTGTTTTATACCAAGATCCACAGCAATAAAGCAAGACATCAGAAAAATCAGCATTTGATATCCACAGCTTAGCATTCTCTGCGACCTGGGACAACCGGGAGATCACAGAAAGGGTCTCAGTGACCTTGCCGTAGCTGCAAATCACTGTGATCTGAATTATAATGGTCTCCCTTCCAATAATACATTACAGACTCCGTGCACTTAGGCGTCCTCAGGATTTCTCAGTAGGAACCAAAAATATTCCAGCACACACCACGTTTTTCTTATCACACAGCTTCCATCAATACATTCATGCTCTCTTTTAAAACTCATAATAAAGGGCACACCTATGTATTGTGCCCACATTTACCCACAAGTGCTCAGATAGATACATAAGCCAATAAATCCTAAATAACTAAATAAAAGAACTAAAATTCTTATTCAAGGGGAGAATGCATGGCTGTTCAAGTTCAAGATCTCTCCTAATAGAAACTGAATGAGAAACTAAACAAAAGCAAGCTAGCAGAGGTCGGCTGTGAAGGTCAGGGAGATGAAGGGGCGGCCATAGCAGCCAGTAGCAGGTGGTACCAAAAGGAGACCCACTGAGACCCTTGGCATTAGCTGAGAATGAGTCCCCAGACCATCAGGGGTCCCCATATTCAAACAAGTCTCTATAGGATAGGATTCCTCCATAAAAAGCAATAAAATACCAAGAGAAACACAATGCCCTTTCAGACCCACGTAAAGAACAACAAAGCCATATTGAAATGTCATTGCCCATTGCTGGGAGTCCTGCTGGGGACCTCACCAGACCCCAGGGTTCCCATCCTGCCCCAAACACAGAGGCCTTCCCCCTAGTTTTCTCGCAACCTGAATGATTCACTCACAACAGGAATAAGTCAGATTTTTCCCTCAGGACGACTACAAAGTATTATGATTATAAAAATGGTGGCTAACAGGTCCGGGGTGCCAACGGGATATGAGGCAGTGTGCTAAGTGTTGTTTATATCAGAACTCATTTCATCTACACCTCAACCAAATGAGACACATGCTATTATGAGCCCACTCTTACAGATGAGAATCTTACATGTAATGAGTTAGACACTTCAGCAAGGGTCCGTACTGTCCTGTTCACAGGCATGTTCTCACCTCACTGAACCCCTGCGTCTTTGCCCCGCCATCCAGTGAGGTGGATCCCTGGAAACACACTTGTGCCACCTGGTTCTGTCCGTTGAGCCAGTCAAAACCCCAAATTCGACCAGAGAACAAGGGGCGGGGGGTCTCAAAGCCGATTGCTGAGTCTTAGCGGCAGACCAAAAAGAAGAGTCGCAGTCGCCCGCTGCCAAGGTCCCAGCAGCCCTGGGGCCCGTGAGGGATCTTCCAGCAAGCTTGCTTCTTCCTGAACTAGACTGGCTTCTTCTGCTCCTTGCTTCAACCTCCCTGCCTCTGAGGCGGGGAGAGAAGAAAGTGCTCTGTACCTCCAGGAAGACCTTACCCCCCCGCACCTGGGCGCCTTCATCAGCTGGAACCAAGAGGGAGCTTCCAAACTCTGCAGACCCCCTGCCACGACCCCCACCCGGGCTACCACCACCTGCCTTGGGGCCACAGGTCCTTTCTCCTGCTACAGCAGCCACCACAAGAAGCTCAGGACCACAAAGCACCTGGAATTCCCTTTATGGATCCTGCCACCCACCGTCACTCACCACCGCCCCCCCCCCCACCTCTGAACTCTCTACCTGCTGAATCACATAGCAGTCCTCAGGGAAATCTCGGCTGTTCTCAGCCCCCTCCAGGACCATTTCCTTTACCTCTTGCTCTTGACTAAAACCTGAGGAGACCACGTCTTCTGCAGCCCTTCTAAGTGACGGCTGTTATCCCTCTCGCGCTACTTAAACAACTGGGCTGGGGATGGAGTAGCTGTCCTAGGATCCTCACTGCCACTTCTCGATCTCTTCTTCCGACATCCTCCAACCTCCGCTTTGATCTTCTGCCATCACCCTGTTCCCACCCATTACCCCTCCTGGTTACAGTCATCTACCGAGGCCCAACATCACCGATTTGCTCTAAGATTTTTGCTCTTGGCTCACTGTCCCTTTCTCCAACAGTACTTTCTTCAAAATCCTTGGTGATTTTAATATCTTTTGTTTGTTTGTTTGTTTGTTTTTATTTTTTGTGATTTTAATATCTTTTTAGATATTAAAGATACCAAGAGGCTGTCTTTTCATGTCCTAAAGTTTTGTCCTCCACTCTTCCTCAGTCACTCATTCCTAATGTCATACCCTAGACCCTGTCATTTCCAATAATGGTATCCCCTCCAAAACATTGATTTCAAGAATTTCATTCATATTTCCACTGCTTATTTATATCCCCACTTGTCTTATGGCCGCCTCAAACTTGGCAACACCATCTTTCCAGGCATGTGGACCATTTTTCTCATACTCCACATCCAGTCCGTCAAGAAATCCCAGTGGATCTACTTTCAAAATATTTCCAGAATCCTGGGCATCTGGGTGGCTCAGTCGGTTAAGCCTCTGACTCTTAATTTCCGCTCAGGTCTTGATCTCAGGGTCGTAAGATCAAGCCCCGCATCAGGATTCAAGCCAAGCATGGAGCCTGCTTGAGAGTTTCTCTCCCTCTGCCCCTCCCTCCTGTTCACACTTGCTCTCCCATGCACTCTCTCTCTCAAAAAAAAAAAAAAAAAAAAAAAAAAAAAAAAAAAAAAAAAAGGAAGAAAAAAACCCAACAACCACATACTTGAGGTTATGGCCTTTTCTCCTCAAAAGCTCTTTGCTGGCTTTTCAGTCACATTTAAAGTGAAAACCAAAGTCTTTACAGTGAGGGCACCCTAGCACTTCTCGGACCTCCTTCCTGGCAGTACCACGTTGTTTGTTCTGCTTTGTTTATTCTTCTTTGTTTATTCAACATACGAGACCCGCTTCTGCCTCGCTCTTTCTCTCACCTCAAGTAAAAATGTTTTCTTGTGATGGGTTTTACCTTACTCTCCTCTCTCCTGGGTCCCTACTCGGATCACTTCACCGAGGGTTTCCCTAACCACTCAACTTAAAATTACAACCCCTCTACACCCTCTACAACCCCTCTACACCCTCTCTCCCCACCCTGTCCCCTTTTCTTGCTTTTTTTCCTTCATGACACTTACTGTCCTCTTCATGCTATAAACCTTACTTCTTTCCTTAGTGTCTGCCTCCACCCGGTGGAATGCCAACTCCACAGAGGCACGGGTTTTTGTGTTTCTTTTTGCTAAGTCTCCAACACACAGGACATAGTAAATACTCAATAAACAATTCTGAATCAGTGAACCAATAGATTTAGGCAGATGAGGCCATCTCTCAAAGGCCACAGAGCAGGTAAGTGGTGGAACCAGGACCTGAGTACACATTTACCCAAGGCCACGGTCTCTGCACTGATGGACCACCCAGTCTCACGGAACGAACGTCCCAGTTGGCTCACAAAGAGACACAGTCACAAAAGCTAAATCTTCATGAGACAAGTTTGCTGTGCCCTTATTTTTAAAGATTAAAGATAAACAAGAGACTGCTTGGCATTGTTTAAATCGGGGCAAACTTTGTAAAAGGCTAGATAATAAATATTTCAGGCCTTTAGGCTACTTGGTCTCTCTCAACCGCTCATCTCTGCTGTTGCAACACGAAAGCAGACTCAGACAATACACAGACGGAGAGGCACAGCTGTGTGCCAACAGAACTCTATTTACAAAAAAACAGATCACAGACTAGATTTGACCCACGGGCCATAATTTGCTAACCATGGTTCAAATCTGTAAAAATGCAATTAGGCTGAGTGTGTCCTTGTGTTCCAAGTCCTAGGCCATTACAGGAAGTCGTGGGATGAAGTGAAATGTGCATGAACTTCTACTGAAACCAGTTCTGGGTTCAAATTCCAGGCCTGCCACGTGCTAGTTGTGACCTGGACCCACTACCCAACCCCTTTGGGATTCACAGTGCTCACCCGTCAAAAGGGACGGAGCACCTTTCCCTGGCAGGGCTGTGGTGAAGCATGAATGAAAGGACATACATACAACAGCCACTAAATTGCACGCTGTAGCTGTTCAGGACTGACTGTCCTGAACAGTCAGTTAGCAGACAGCACCTCTCGGTCCTACTATACTGCACATCCCCTGGGGCCCAGGCACTGAGCAGTGTTCATTTTGGGTTCCCCTTAGCACCTAATTCTGGCCTGCAGATGTCAGTACCTAGCACTTTGTGAAAGTGAACAAGGACATCATCTGTAATTACAAAAACCTGTTTGCCTCCTCTTTATTCACAGCTACTAGCCACATGGAAAGAGCCATGTGTGGGGCAGTAACGTCGGGAGAGGTTACGTGTGATCTGCAGGAGAGGCTTTCTGTTCAAACCTGGCTTTCACATGGACACATGAATATTCTAAAAGTTCCACTCTGTTGTTTCTGAGAAAACATACATTGGTGACATCAGAATGATAAAGTGGGCAGTGGTTCTCAAACTTGAGCAAACATCAGAATCACCTGCTGGGCCTGTTAAAACACCGACTATGGGTTCACCCCCCTCCCTGAGTTCCTGTTTCAATGCCCCTGGAGTCAAGTGCATGTATCTGTGCTTGTAGCTGTTTCCCCGGGGGGGGGGTGGTGTCACACTCTGAGACCCTCTGCTCAAGACCCTGACTTCTGAGTGTAGTCCTAGAACCAGTAGCAGCAGCTCCAGGGACCTTGGGGGGAACACAGAGCCTCAGACTTCCTCCCAGATCTCCTCAGGCAGAAGTGGCATTCTGGCAAGAGCCACATATAGTTCCCACACATGTGGCAGCTGGCCCTGCTCAAGACCTCCAGAGCCCTTGGGGCGCCTGGGTCTCTGCACTGTGGGTTAAAGCCTCTGCCTTCGGCTCAGGTCATGATCCCAGGGTCCTGCAATGGAGCCCCGAATTGGGCTCTCTGCTCAGAAGGGAGCCTGCTTCCCCCTCTCTCTCTGCCTGCCTCTCTGCCTACTTGTGATCTTTGTCTGTCAAATAAATAAATAAAATCTTAAAAAAAAAAAAAAGAAAGAAAAGAAAAGACCTCCAGAGCCCTCAGCCCTAACACTTCAAGATGCTCCCCACGCACGCGCCATCCAGGAGCTCCCCTGCACATCCTGGCCCTGTAACGCTGAGGCAGATCAGTGGCCTGGGCCACTTGGTGGCCTGGGCCCAGGGGACAGAAGGAAGGAGATCTTGTCCATGATTTGGAGGACCTCAGCCACAGCTCTCAGGGTCACGCAGCAGGAAAACTCCTTTCTCCACACTGAGAAAACAGTGCTCAGAGTTACATCCTCCTGACCACACAGAGAGGCAGAGGGCAGGACCCCATTCTGGGGGGAGCCCCCCAACAACTCCACCCCGGGCGTCCTTCCTAGAAATATTCAGTCTGCAAAGCTGGGCAAACAGAATACAAGCCAGCCAAACTGACGGTCTTCTGGACCAGCAGGACCTCCACCCCTTATTTCTTCCTGGAGTCCCTATGATGAGAGGAATTATTCAGGCCAGGTGCCAAACACAGTTTCATGGGCTTACGGGGCTCATGCAGGCCACACCAGGATCTTGACCACCATGCAACGAGGCCATCCAGCCTCTGTACCAACACGCTCCGTCCCTAAAGGCCAGCAAAATCCCTGGGAGAGTAAGTGCAGCCCTCTCACCCCTGCCTCGGCTTGCCTCTCAGCCCTTCCCACTGCACGGAGTGCCCAGTGCAAAGGATCCCACACCAGCCCGCAGGGGATGAGCACGTCGAACCACAGTTCCTTTCCCTGGAAGAGGAACCAAGACAGGAAAACAGACATCACAAACAAACATGCAAACAGGGCTTCAGCTCATTAGAAGGGGGAGGTTTCTCTATTTCTCTACAAAAATGTGTTTCTCCACGGTCCTTGCGAAGTATGGACACCAGGGCGCCTGGCTGGCTCCGCTGATGGAGCATACAACTCTTGATCCCGGGGCTGTGGGTTCAACCCCATCCCACAAAGAAATGAGTGGTATTGACTGGCCTCCAGAACACTGTCAAGAAAGGGACGATATGCTGAATGTTTGAAGTCAACTTTACAACTGGGAAAAATGAAACAAAATAATAACATCCAAGTGAATAAGCAGGTATCATCCTTTCATAAGTTGCACTAATTGTGGTGAAAAATTAAAAAAAAAAAAATTTAAAAAAAAAAAAGCCCTACCCTGTACGAACATGAACACTTGTGAGGAGTTTACTGCGGGTCAGGCAGCAAGCTGGACCTCCCTGGTTTCACACCGCCCCCTGAAGCAGCAGGAGCTGATTTCACTCACAGCAATTCTCACATCCAGCATGTGGGCTTTTCTATACCGACAGACAACCAGTTCTCCAACACTCCAGCACCAACTGGGTGGGTATCCCACAAATCAGCTCTACTCTGACACGAGCTATCAGGAGTCAACACCAGGCCCCACAAGTGTAAGGGCTCTCTCCCACAAACTGCAGGTTGCAAATATCGGGCACCCAGGGTACCCACTCTCTGTCTGACACAGCTACAAAGTTGAGGGTTCCCCCACGACCTCATTCCAGGTCCAGTGATTTGCTTGAACAGCTCGCAGAACTCTGGAAGACACTTACTTTCATATCAGCAGTTTATTATGAAGGAGACAAAGGAAGAGCCAGATGAAGAATCCGAGCCCCACTGTTTAAATATATTTATGGGGGTTCATTACAGTGGTATGACTAAATCATTGGCACTAGTGACTGAACTCAACCCCCAGCCCCTCTCCCCACCCAGAGGTCGGGAGGTAGGGTAAAACTGCCAACACTCCATTCAAGACTTGGTCTTTCTATGGCCTGACCCCTATCCTAAAACTACCTAGGGTCCATGAAGAGTCCTTCCACTAGAATCAAAGACACTTGAACACTCTGGGTTTTTTTGTTTTTGGGGTTATGCATGCTGTTGATTAGAGAAATAAAGTTCAGAGATATTAAATAGTGCCCAAGGTCCCACAGTGATTTGCTGGAGTCTGGATTTGAACTCAGTTTGTCTCATCTCAAAGTCAGCAAGTGCTCACAGGCACCATGCAGTCCAGCCTCCTCTTCTCCTTGCACAAGGGCCAACACTTGAACACTCTTTTCACTCCGGAAAATACAAGGGTTTTTGGAGTTCTGTGCCAGGAACCTGGGACAAAGACTAAATAGTTTTCTACGATATCACAAATGGCCATCATTCCCTTCTTTGTACAAACAGGAAATCTAAAACTCAGAGAGTTTCATTAACTTGCAAAAAGTCCTACAGCTAGGAACCGGGGGGTGTAGGTTCCTTTGAGGCTATATGCTTAATCATTAATGTATACCACCTTCCAACCTTAGGGTGTAATGAGGCACCTCCCTTGAGAAAAAAAATAAACACAGTGATGGCAAGAATATCCGAATGCTTCTGAGGTGTCACATTGCCTTTGAGTAAAGGTAACCCATGTGTAACAATGAAAACATATACCCATCTTCTGGAGATCCAGATGGCTCACGCACTGTTTGGATAAATGGGGAGGCAGTCAATCCCGTCACGAGAAGGGAAAGCAAAACTCTGCCTCAGCTCAACCACAGGCCATCACGACTACCAGCTGCAAAAACACGGCACTTGGTCATGGCCCAGGTGTTAGCGTTGACCTGCTCTACCACATGCATTGGCCCAGACTAAAGCACGAGGAGACTTCCTGCTTCTCAGTCTTCCTACCTACGGCACTCCTTCCTCACCCGTCAGAACAGCAGAAGGCCTTGCGTCGTGTTGGAGGGAAAACAGACGAAGCCCTGAGAGGAGCGTGGCTTCACCTACAAGCGTGGGATGAGATAAATTAAAGAGCTCTGCTTACATTAGTTTCAAAAGGGAAAAGGCAGTTGATTTTTATTATAAAACCAAAGGATGATTTGACGTGTGTTGGAGAGTTGGCAGCTTTGTCACAGAGAGAATCATCTTTGTGTAAATGCTTTGTGTAAATGCAAAACTTTAAGTCATAATTCAAGGCCGTTCAGGTATAAAGTACAGAAAACACCCAGAGTCCCAAGCATACAAGATAAAGCGAAGGCTAGGGGAAGTACAAATGGGAATATTATTAGAAAGAAAAGCCAGGTCAGTGTTTTAACACTGGCTACGGGGTGCCTGGCTGGCTCAGTCCGGGGAGCGTGCAACTCTTGATCTCAGTGTTGTAAGTTCGAGCCCCACAATGGGTGTGGAGATTACTTAAAAATAAAATCTTAGGTGCGCCTGGGTGGCTCAGCGCTTTAAGCCTCTGACTTCGGCTCAGGTCCTGGGATCAAGCCCTGCGTCAGGTTCTCTGCTCGACGGGGAGCGTGCTTCCCCCTCTCTCTCTGGCTGCCTCTCTGCCTACTTGTGATCTCTCTCTGTGTCAAATAAATAAATAAAATATTTTTTAAAATAATAAAATAAAACCTTAACAGAAAATAATTAATAAATAAAACCAGCCTCAAAGCAAGTCATATATGGCACATTAAGCAGAAATGGACTCAAATGTCTTATTGACACAAAACAGAGGAAATTGGAGTTATGAACTGATTTGTGAGTGGTCATAACAATAAATAGCACTTCTTAAGAATGTACTGATCAAAAAAAAATAAAATAAAATAAAATAAATTTTAAAAATATACTGATCACCAAGCTAGATATTATTCCTATTTTATGACTAGGGAAATCTGAGGCTTAAAGAAGCTGAATAAGCTTCAGCAGATGCTACAGATGATTTAAAGCAGAGCCTTGATCCAAATCAAGGTGGAGCTGAATCCAAAGCCCATCAATTATTTAAGACTACATTGAAAATGGCTAGAAATTTTTTAGGACTACAAATTGGGAAGTGGCATCCCATTTGAGGTACGCCTAGAAGGGCCTGGAGCGACCCCTGCTGGTGACCTGCCCAACATCTTTCCCCCCCTTCCCTCCTTCCTGTTCAAACCTCAATTATGTTATATACTTAATCATCAAATTTGCAGCTCCCAAGGGAAGAGTCCTGATTAAAATAAGAAAATCCTTGATGGATGTTCTCTCTGCCACTGTTACTGGTCTGTGAGTGAGCACGACTTGGGCAACCCGTTATACTGAAGGGAGGGGGCTATATATAATATAGGGGAGATACTCTTCTCCCTCCTCAGGAAAAAATAAGGAAGTACATTGTTCTTTGGCTAACTGGCAGCTATACTGTAGCCATGAAGAAAACCAGGTGAAGACAAAGCCAAGCCCCCACGAATGCAATTGTAGCAAGATGGGGGGCGGGGGAGGGGGGGTGTGAAGGGGACCTGAATCTATACAAAAAAAATCCATTGAGCTGCTCACTTAACAAATTTTTGCAAGTGTCATACTTCTGAACTTCTTATTGTGTGAAGTAAAATGTGCCTTTATTTTTAACTAATTTGAGGCACAGTTGCAGTCACTGGCATATAAAAGCCTTCTAACTGGATAATGGCTCCCGGCCCCCATCATCCTCTTTAAAGCTTACCAAGTAGCCGTGTTCCACAATTAGAGATTCAGTCCTTTCAATATTTGTGTTCCTTAACTGGTCATAGGTAAATAACCATATAATCTTAGAAAAGGAAATATTTTTCTTCTCTTTTTTTTGGATCTCATGTATATATGAGAGAGAGAGAGCAAGGGAGCAAGGGAAGGCTGGAGGGAGAAGGAGAAGCTAACTCTCCTCTGAGCAGGGAGACTGATGTGAGGCTTAATCCCAGGACCCTAAGACTACGCCCTGGGCCGAAGGCAGATGCTTAACCCACGGAGCCACCCAGGTGCCCCAGGATTATTTTTCTTAATACTGCACAAAAGGAAATGATTTACAAAGGAAAATATTAATACATTTATCCACACAGAAAGTTAAAACTTTTTTTTTTAAGATTTTATTTATTTACCTGGCAGACAGAAATCATAACTAGGCAGAGAGGCAGGCAGAGAGAGAGGAGGGGAGCAGGCCCCCTGCCGAGCAGAGAGCCTGATGTGGGGCTCCATCCCAGGACCCCAAGACCACGACCTGAGCTGAAGGCAGAGGCTCAACCCACTGAGCCACCCAGGCGCCCCAGGATTATTTTTCTTAATACTGCACAAAAGGAAATTATTTACAAAGGAAAATATTACTACATTTATCCACACAGAAAGTTAAGACTTTTTAACGAGAGATACATAATTAAACTTTAAAGGGAAACAACAAAATGAAGAATGATTTTTCTGCATATAACACAAAGAGTATCCTTTCTGTATAAAAAGCTCTGCAAAGGGACACCTGGGTGGCTCAGCCATTGGGCGTCTTGCCTTCGGCTCAGGTCATGATCCCAGGGTCCTGGGATCGAGCCTTGGGGAGCCTGCTTCTCCCTCTCCCACTCCCTTTGCTCCCACTCCCTTTCTCGCTGTGTCTCTATCAAATAAATAAATACAATCTTTTTTTTTAAGATTTTTATTTATTTATTTGACAGACAGAGATCACAAGCACACAGAGAGAAAAGGAGGGGAAGCAGGCTCTCCGCCGAGCAGAGAGCCCGATGTGGGGCTCGATCCCAGGACCCTGGGATCATGACCTGAGCTGAAGGCAGAGGCTTTAATCCACTGAGCCACCCAGGCGCCCAATAAATAAAATCTTTAAAAAAAAAAAAAAAAGCATTCTGCAAATAGATGAAAATCTCAAGAGAAAATGTGCAAAGGATATGAACAAGCAATGACCACTAAATGTATTTTTAATGTTCGATTTTACTCATAATCAAGGAAATATAAATTAAAATAAAATAGTATATTCATCTACCAGATCTAAATTGGCTATTTTCCCTTAATAAGGACTATGTCATTAAGGAAAGGACTTCCTACTGATGGTGCCTACCAGTTGAGGCTCCTGGGCTCACTCACTCTGCAGCAGACTAGCCTGGGTTGGTTATCAGGGCCGAGGCAGGGGTAGAGAGAGTGGAAACACATGGGTTTCTCAAGGCCCCACCTCAGAACTGGCACGCTATTATTTCCACCACCTTCTATTGGGCAAATCGCATCACAAGGCCAGGAAACAGTGAGGGAAAACTGACATTGCCTCTTGATGGGGAATTTGCAAAATCATACTACGGAAGTTCTGAATACAAAAAAAGACAGAATTGGGGCCAATTTTCAATCAATCTATCACAAGCATGTCCTACATTATCCCAATTATGCTTTGAAAAAATTAAATATCTATAAGAGAGTATACATGTTTTTAATGTTTGTGATATGTGACCAGATAGACCATCCACAGAAATCTATTCTCAACTGCACAAGCACCACACAGAAGAGAATATAGAAATGGCCAGTAAGACTATGAAAACACACTCCACAGCACTAGCCACCACTGAAGTGCAAATCCACACCATGGTGAGACTCCATTACTTACCCACTGGCATGGAGAGAATTAAGATGAACAAAGTTTTAAAACCCGACAACACCGCAGATTCATGAGGTGTGGAGTTGCTGGGACTCATATACCACTGGTAGGAATGTAAATGGGTAGATAACTACAATGGGAATTGCCCGTATCAACCCCAATGAATATAGACACTCCTAGGGGGCCCAGCAATTCCTCTCCTAGATATATCCCCCAAAGCAAGGCACATATGCACATGAAAGACGATATTTAAGAATATTCACAGAAGCAAGAGCACCTGGCCTTCGGGTCAGGTCATGATCCCAGGGTCCTGGGATCGAGCCCCCGCATCAAGCTCTCTGCTCAGCAGGGAGCCTGCTTCCCTTCCTCTCTCTCTCTGCCTGCCTCTCTGCCTACTTGTGATCTCTGTCTGTCAAATAAATAATAAAATCTTAAAAAAAAAAAACTATTAAAAAAAAAAGAATATTCACAGAAGCATGCTTACAGTAGCCAAAATCAACTCAAATGTTCATCAACAAGAGAATGACTAAGTTGTGAGGGTTTTTCACCCCCAAAAGGGAATGCCATATACCTTACAATGCCATTGACCCCGGGCAAAACTAAGCTGCGGTCACAAAAATCAGAAGACCAGTTACCTTGGACAACAGGATGCTCCGAAAGTGGCACTAGGTGCTGCTAACGAACTGATCCGGGTTGGGGCTTTCCCTCGGAAGACTTGAGGCGATCCACTTAAAACATGGGTATTTTGCTGTATGTCCGTTATACTTCAGGCACACTATTTACCAAACAAGGGTAAAAAAAAAAAAAAAAAAAAAAAAGATACGTTGGAAACGTTCGCTCTTAAAATGCACATGCCTCTCCGGGGAGACCTCTCCGTGGTAACCCATCACCGAGGGCCCCACCGAGAGCGCCTGGCCCGGCGGGGCGGCAAGCCAGGCGAGAGGCTGCAGCACTGGCAGGTCCGAGAGGCCTGGCGGCTGGAAGGGCGCCCCCGGGCAGGCAGCCCCCGCGGAGCGCCCCAGCGACGCCCCGCGCCAACAGCAGGCCCTCGTGCAGCGCGCGAAATCAGCTCGGCGCCCTTGGCCGCGAGGCTGCTCCTTGTGACCCCGTCCCTTCTTGTCCTGCGCGCCCTCTAGGCCGAGCAAGCCGCCTTCGTGATCTTCTCGGCTTTTCCCGCGCTCAGCACACGGCAGAGCAAAGCACCGCCCCCACCCCCCCACCCCCGCCCCGCCGGCGCCTGGTTCAGTGGGAGTCCCCGCAAAATTGTCACAAGTGACAGCAAGTTTAAAGGGACCCCGATGGACTATGGACTCTGAAAAACAATCTGAGGGGTTTGAAGTGGCTGGGGGGTGGGAGGTTGGGGTACCAGGTGGTGGGTATTATAGAGGGCACGGATTGCATGGAGCACTGGGTGTGGTGCAAAAATAATGTGTTTTTCTGAAAATAAATAAATTGAAAAAATTTTTAAAAATAAAATTTTTTTAAAAAAGGGACCCCGAAGGGCGCCTGGGTGGCTCAGTGGGTTAAGCCGCTGCCTTCAGCTCAGGTCATGATCTCAGGGTCCTGGGATCGAGTCCCGCATCGGGCTCTCTGCTCATCAGGAGCCTGCTTCCTCCTCTCTTTTTTTTGCCTGCCTCTCTGCCTGCCTCTCTGCCTGCTCGTGATCTCTGTCAAATAAATAAATAAAATCTTAAAAAAAAAAAAAAAAAAAAAAGACCCCGATGGAGCGGAGAAGTGAGTTGGGGAAAACTGGAGGGGGAGACAACCACCAGAGACTGTGCACCCTGAGAGACAAACTGAGGGTTTTGGAGGGGAGGGTGGAGGTGGGTATTATGGAGGGCACGTGTTGCATGGAGCACTGGGTGTGGTGCATACATAGTGACTCTTGAACACTGAAAAAATAAAATTTTTAAAAAATAATAAATAAAGGGACCCAGGTGAACCCGCCTGAAAGAGCTTTCCTACCTCTCTTTTCCGCTTCCCCTCTCCACTTCAACTTCAACTTCCCAGTCATGGAATGCCTCCTTGTCAACACATTTTTAGGATTTTCTCACAGATAAAAGGGAGATCCGTGGTGCTTGGGCTTGGGCTGCCTAAGGGACACTGGGGACAAGCTGCCAGGATCGAAGGAAGACTATAACTAAAAAGAGTGCATTCAGGACTTCGCGTTCAGGCAGATGATTAATTCATATCACTGTCTTTCCATGACAGCTGGGGAAATTTATCCAAACTTGGCTCAAGGATTTTAAAATGTGCTGCAGTTTGCCCCAAAGGGATCTTAAAATATCTATGATTTTAACCAGCGTAATGTTTGAGTGTGTCTGGTCTCTGTCAACATAGGTTAATAATAAATTTGATTTACTAAATATAGCAAAGTAGGGCACTGTTGTCTGCAAAGTAGTGCTCAAAATAATCAAAGGAACACTCTAACTCTGAAATGAATAATACATTATATCTTAATTGAATTTAAATAAAATAAAATTTAAAAATAATAATAATCAAAGGAACATAGAGAGAAAATGATAGGAAACTAATTTGTAAGGTAGAAAAGCAAATACTATGCCCTTTCTGGACCGATTAAGCCTGTTGAAGAACAAACTGGTTTGCATTTTAACCACAAGAATCTATTCTTGTAGCGGTGCATGACTAAGTCCTGGGAAATGTAAATAAAAATCAGGAACCATTTGCCACGTAGAAATTTGAGAGTTATTTTGACCTCGTATCACACACCATGTAAGTCAACCAATGCCCCAGCTAAATCCTAACACAAATAAGGGAATGCACATTTTTTATAGGCCAAAGTCAGAGTAACTTCCAAGAAATAACGCTGATGACTCTACTCACCTCCTGACACAATGCCAGGACTACCCACATGGCAAAGGAAAGACCATGATTAGAAAGTCCTGCTACCCTCACTAATAATTTTGAGAGATGGGGCGCCTGGGTGGCTCAGTGGGTTAAAGCCTCTGCCTTCGGCTCAGGTCATGATTGCAGGGTCCTGGGATCGAGCCCTGCATTGAGCCCTGCTTCAGGCTCTCTGCTCGGTGGGGAGTCTGCTTCCCCCTCCCTGTCTGCCTGCCTCTCTGCCGACTTGTGATCTCTGTCAAGTAAATTTTTAAAAATCTTAAAAAATAATGCTGAGAGATCCAATGTCCCAAATAGGCAGCATGACCAACCTGTCTAGCCCCCCCCCCCAGATAACCTCAAAGATATTAAATTCTAGATTCCATCTACCCATTCAAGGAAAACATATATTCTCCTTCCATCCCATGATACCCGTGTATATCAAGGGCTGTAACTGGCCAGACTGAGCAGGTTTGTTGAATGGAAATAACCTAATACAATGGCTGGACATGAAAACAGGAAAGACACATGAGAGCCACTGAGCAGATGTCTGAAGAGTCCAATCCTACTTTAATTTCCAGAAGATGATTAAGTTTCAGGCACACACAGCCGTTCAGACCTGCTGCTTGAATCTTCGGTCACTCACCCATCACCGTGCCCAGACCATCAGCTGTGAGGGGAACACGGTGATCAGGAACTGTGCACATTCCCCGGCTGTGAGGGGATCGAAGCCTAGAGGGAACACCTATGTGTGAACATCCACGGGAAAACAGGTCGGACGAACAAGTGTGTAAGTGCCACAGGAGAAGAAACACGGTGCTGGAACTCACCTGGCTAAGGGCCTCCGATGAGTACAGCTGATGGCCATTCAAAGGTGGCAGGCCTCAAAGCCTGGAACCTGGAAATGCCACCTTATAAGGAAGAAAGGCCTCTGCAAATGGGATTGAGTTAAGGATCTGGACAAGGGGCGGTCATCCTGGGTGATACTAATGGGCCAAACTCTGATCACAAGCATCTTTCCAAGGAGGCAGAGGGAGATGTGGGCTGGACACTTGGAAGAGGAGGCCATGTGAGGACAAAAGAGATTGGATGAAGCAGCCCCAAGCCTTGAAATGTCAGGAGCCACCGAAAGTTGGAGAAGGGAAGGAAGAGTCTCCTCCCCAGAGGCTCCAGAGTGCAGCCCTGCCAACACCCTGACTGGGACTCTGGCCTTCAGACCCAGGAGAGAACATAATTCTTTTGTGGTAAGCCACTAAATTTGTGTCAGTTTGGTCCACAGAAATAGGAAACTAACACATCAAGAATTGGGAAAGACTTTAGAGGGAAAACAAATGCATGTGCTGAGTCATAGAGGGTGTGCAGATGCAAGTAGAGGAGGCAATGGTAAAATGCAAAATGGAGGGTGAGAACAGCCTCGGCTGGACCATGGAGGGCCCCGATGTTTCTGTCAACATTTTACCTCGGCATTTATTCATGGTGAATGAGAGGGAGCTCTTGCAGGGTTTTAAGTCATTTACATTTTAAATTTACACTTCAGAAAGGTCTCTGTCCACACTGTGGAGACCTTCCCTCACCAGCCCCACATCCAGTGTACTAGGAAATCCTATGGGCTCTGTATTCTAGACGCATCCACATTCTTACTTCGCTCCCTGCAGCCACAGCTAGCATTCTAATCCAAGTCCCCCCGGGTTCACTTCTAGATTTTGAAATAGCCTAATAGCCTCCTCGCTTCTCTCTCTCCCCCCCACCTCTCTGTCTCTTTCTCTATCTATATACATATATATGGGTATACTATATCTATCTATCTATCTATCTATCTATCTATATAATTGAATAGTCTTAGATCCAGTAACAATAAGCTTATTCAATAAATCTACATTAAAGAGATAGAGCTGGGTACCTGGGTGGTTAAGCACCTGCTGGGATCAAGTCCAGCATCAGGGTCCCTGCTCAGTGTGGAATCTGTTTCTCTCTCTGCCCCTTCCTCCACCCTTCCCCTGCTCATGCTCATTCTCTCTCTCTCTCTCTCTCTCAGAAAAAAATAAATTAAAAAAGAGAGAGAGCTGTAGGAAAAGACACTAGGTAGATGATAGATAACACCAATATTATTGATAAAGATAGAGACATACATTTGTGGGACAGTTAAGTAACATAGCATACAAAATGTCCAGTAATTAAAGAATGCTTCATTACATTGTGAAATATTATTCAATCATAAGATATTTTCACTCATATATGCAAAACAGTAATTAACTGGAAGCAATTAATGGCCTATTTTAACCTATCAGATTAGAAGATACATTTAAATGATACCTAATTTGGCAAAAGTGTAGGGTATGTTAGTATTCTAAATAGGCACAATCTCTTTTTTTTTTTTTTAAGATTTACTTATTTATTTATTTGACAGGGGAAGAGAGAGAGAGAGCACAAGTAGGCATAGCGGGAGGCAGAGGGAAAGGGAGAAGCAGGCTCTCTACTGAGCAGGGAGCCTGATGTGGGGCTCGATCCCAGGACCCTGGATCATGTCCTGAGGCAAAGGCAGCCACTTAACCAACTGAGCCACCTAGGCACCCCGGTACAATCTTTTTCAAGGACAACTTGGCACTAAGTGTAAAATTTCTGGCCCAGCAATAGTATGCTAGGATTTATCCTAAGAATAAAAGAAGAGATGAACGAAAGAGTCATTTCTATGAATGCTAAAAATGGTGATTAATTTTTTTCCTGTAAAAGCAAAAAGCATGACCAACTTAAATTTACAACATTGTGTAGTTACTTAAATATATTATGATATATTTCTGGCTCATTCATGTAATGGATTACAATGCAGCCCTTTAAAATGTGCTAAAGAAGAGGGGCACCTGGGTGGCTCAGTGGGTTACAGCCTCTGCCTTTGGCTCGGGTCATGATCCAAGGTCCTTGGATAGAGCCCCACATCGTGCCCTCTGCTCAGCAGGGAGCCTGCTTCCTCCTCTCCTCTCTCTCTGACTGCCTCTCTGCCTACTTGTGATCTCTATCTGTCAAATAAATGAATAAAATCTTTTTTTAAAAATGTGCTAAAGATTATTATTAAACAGTAAGGAAATATTCACAATGTTATTAAATTAAAAGAAAGTCTTAGAGTAGTGCATACAGAAATTTATGTCCAGATAATATTCAGAAAACTAGAAGGGCGTACTTCAAAATGCTCAGAGTTATTTCTGATGGTGGGAACTACATGTCCTTTTTAATTTATTGTTTATGATTTTCTCCTTTACCCAATACTTCAACAATAAATATATAACATTTTGAAATCAGATTTAAAATATTTTGTTCCTACATTAATATTTGAGAAAAGTCTCACAATGATATTTTAAAAGGTAAACTACTAAACTATACACAGGTTTTGATTCCAAATTTGTGTATATGTTCACAAAGAAAATATACTGGAAGAAAAGACCAAAATACAAACAATGTTTAGTTCTGAGTAGTAGGGTTCCCATTCTGGGGAAAATGGGATAAGCAGGTTCACCCCTGTCTCTCCCCAACTGAAAGCAGTTACAAAACCGGGACATAACATGGGGACCAGCAATTTGAAGATTCTGGAAACAGAGCAGCAGCAAAAGGACAGGGAAAGAAGATTGGCACTGGAAGTACCCTGATTCAGTGGAGAGAACTTACCATTTTATTTAACTCCACTATGGCCCTATCTGGTCTGGGGGTATTGGGGGCCCATCAGGAAGCCACCGTGGGCACCCACCAGACATCTGGCTCCAGGAACACTGACCAGCTCTCCTGGCAGTGATGATTCTGGCAAAGGTAGCCCGCGACCACCTATAAAACTCCGGAAAAAAACTACACTCTCTCAAAGAACTGCCTTCCCAAAAGAATAGAGCAGATCCTGTTGCCTTTTTCTCTGTGTCCCCTCGGTGTTCTGTCAACTAGGCCCATATGGTTGCAGAAGTGGTCCGCAGAGCATGGTAAATAAAGCCACAACTTTCTGAGGGAGGTACCAAAAAGGCGACTCCCCGGGGAAATGGAGTACTGAAGCAATCAGAGAAAGGCACTTGGAAAATCATCCCACTGAGTTGCTGATGACCCCTGGCCTCACTGCCAAACTGCACGAGCTCCAACTTAATCCTAATCGAATGACGACTTTGAGAGCTGAACTAAGGGATAAACCACTACCAAAGAGTTAGGCTGATGGCACCACTGGGACAGATCAGAACAGCCCTGCAAAGTTGGGGTCCCTGCTCAGCAGAGAGCCCGCTTCTTCCTCTCCCTCTGTCCCTCCCCCTGCTCTCTCTCTCTCAAATAAATAAAATCTTTTTAAAAGAGAGAGAGAGAGAACTCACAGCCTGTAATCTCTTGGACATCAGCCTTAGCCATTTTTCAGCATTCGTCACCTCAGGTAAGAGACTACTACAAAAAACTTTACTGCAGCAAAGGAAACCATCAACAAAATGAAAAGGCAACCTATTGAAATGAAGAGGTTATCTGTGAATGATATCTTTAACAAATGAACAATACCTAAAATATATAAAGAACTCACACAACTCAATACCAAAAAAAAAGAAAGCCCACTACATAGTTGTTGGAGTTACCTGATTTGGAGTTTACAGCAGGTATTACCAAATTCCTCCACCAGGTAATGGTGAGCATTCTTGAAAGGAACAAAAGAAAGTGTCAAAAAAAAAAAAAAAAAAAAAAAAAAAAACAGAAGACATAGAAAAAAACAAACAAACAAACATAAGCCTTTGTCTTCGGCTCAGGTCATGATCCCAGAGTGCTGGGATCAAGCCCTGCATCGGGCTCTCTGCCCAGCAGGGAGCCTGCTTCCTCCTCTCTCTCTGCCTGCCTCTCTGCCTACTTGTGATCACTCTCTCTCTCTCTCTCTCTCTCTCTCTCTCTGTCAAATAAATAAATAAAATATTTTAAAAAAACAACAACAGAAGACAGAAACAAGGGTCAAATGGAAAATTTCAAACAACATTCATTGGAGGGACTTCTTAGCAGAATGGAGATGACAGAGGAAAGAGCATACATAAGGAGAGGCCAGGAGAAATTACATAAGTCAAGCAACAAAGAGAATAAAAGATTTAAAAAGGGTGAATCTATGAGTTACTTCAAAAGTGTCGGGACAATACCAGAAGGTCTAAAAACACTCATGTCACCAGAGTAACAGAAGGAGAGAAAAAAGATGGGGTGTAAAACACTTTTTTTGAAAAAACAATGAAAGTTTTCTGAATTTGGTGAAAGACACAAACCTACCCATTCAAGAAGCCCAGCAATTCCAAAACCCACCCGGACACATCATACACAAGCTGCAGGAAACCAAAAGCAAAGGAGACATCTTGAAAGCTGTCAGAGAACAATGATTTGAATAAAGGCAGGTTTTTCCTCAGAGCTGAGTCCTGAAGACTGGAAAGAAGAGAGCAATACTTTTTTAAGTCTGAAGGAATAGAACTGTCGGCATTCTATATCAGAGGTAACATTCCTCAGATTAGAAGCCATTCTCACACGAAGAGAAACGAAGAGAATTCATGTGTGCACATCTGCTCTCAAAGAACTGTTTTAGGAAGTTCTTCCAACTGGGGAAACATTATCAGAAGGAAACTTATCTTCGGAAACAAAGGAAGAGAAACAAAAATGGTAAATATCTGATAAAAGTAACAATGGCAGATGAACACAAAAATTGTAACATTGTCTGATAGGGTTCTGTTGGATGTAGATGTAATAGAGAAGATCACTATTGTATACGGTGAGGAAGGTAAAGGGACTTATGTGGTGGTATTAGAATAAGAACTTAATTAACAAAATTAATGAAAAAGATGTTCAAGCTCTGAATAGGAATCAGGGGCAGGGAGAATGTTCTGCAAACCAGAACAAGTCCTGTACCAAAAGGTCTGTCCTCACTTTCACCTGCCAAAACCCAACTTCATCCACCCATCTTTCTTCAATCCATGAAGACTTCATCAAGGTTCTCTCACTTCCTTCTGTTACATCCCCTTAGCCATTTGATTTATAACTGAGAGCCTTTGTAATATAGTAGCTAGTAATATTAATAAAAATATCAACAACTGGGTGCCTTGGCGGCTCAGTGGGATAAAGCCTCTGCCTTCAGCTCAGGTCATGGTCTCAGGGTTCTGGGATCGAGCCCCGCATCAGGCTCTCTGCTCAGCAGGGAGCCTGCTTGCCTTCCTCTCTCTCTGCCTGCCTCTCTGCCTACTTGTGATCTCTGTCTGTTAATTAAATAAATAAAATCTTTAAAAAATATATATCAACAACTATCTGTTAGGCATCTTCTCTCAGATGAGGCACTAAGTATAACCCTTTACAAATGTTATTTCTAATTCTTACCAAAACCCTGTGAGACAGATAATATTATCCCCCACTTAACAAAAGAGGACACAGTCTCATTAGCTACTGTGATTTGTATGCCTGTTGCGTTTACAATAATTAGACTTCTCGGGTTCTGCTAAGTTGGATCTATCCTGAAGCATCTTCTGGGCTCACAGAATCTAAGCTGGACTGACCTTGGTAATGTGCTTCTACTTTAATCCTCTGACTCTATAGCTGACAAAACTGGGCTCATTTGGTTTATTTTGAAATGGACTCAACCCCATAAATCCCAGAGAAGTCCAAGCCAATAAAATGCATGTGAACTGGGAGGTCTTGACTATGGCTCTTAAGCCTCCCCGCAAATAACATGCAAGAAAAGGCTGAGAAAGTTGAAGAGAGCTTTGTGCAAACGGCAAAACCACTCTGGATTCTAGGATCAGAGAGAAACAATTTATGTTTCTGAGCATCAATACCTTCGACTGACCTTGCTGCTGAACGCTTATTGTGATTTCTGTGCTGCAGCACATTCCAAGTTCAAAGTAAGATGGATATATCTTAGCAACACGTGCTGGAGAAAAATCGATTTTTATGATAAATGGTGTGATGCTTGTCTTGTCTGGGGGCTGTGTGGGCAGCCCCATCGGGGCCCAGCATATCTACTTCTTAAAGGCCACCACTCTTGGAGCATCATAACAGGATTGTTACCTTGGAAAGTTTTAGGCCAAGCTGCAGTGCACACAGAAAGAAAGAGTATCTAAACCGTTCAACTATCATGTCTGCTATGGTCTGAATGTGACCTCCTCCATATTTGTATGTTGAAACACTTGTATGGCAGTGGGACTTATGCCAGGAGAGTAGCGCACTCATGAGTGGGATTAGTACTCTTATAAAACAAGCTCTAGAGAGACACAGTCTCTTCTACCAAGCAAAGATGTAGTGAGAAGGTATCCGCTAAGAACCAGGAAAAGGGCCCACACCCAACCATGTTGCCATCTTGATCTTGGACTTGCCAACCTCCGGAACTATGAGAAATAGTTGTCTGTTTTTATGAGCCAAACTGTCCATGCTATTTTGTTAGACCAGTCCAAGCAGATTGAGACAACATCCGAGGGAGCTTGGCATGGAGGAGGCCCAATGCACTGGGCATTGAAGAAGAGGATTTCGACTTGGAGAAATGGGATTGGAGGGATAGGGAGCAGATGATATTCCAAGTTGAGAAGGCCAGAGCCCAGGAAAGGGGACCAAGGTGCGGGGAGCAGAGTTTGACTACAGCATAGGGTGTATATTCAAAGAAGGATAGGGCCTGCATTAGGAAGGGAGTTTTCAGTGGAAGGAACTGAAACCCAATTCAAGTTTGCTGAGTGAAAAAAGAAGGGAATTCATTGGGCTCTCATAACTGGAACACCCAGGGCTCTTGCTAGACTCAGGTAAGATTGGATCCAAGCACTAAAAAGACCCTCCGTTTGTCCCTGTCCCCTTCCCTCAGCTGTACTCACCAATGGGTGCTGGCCAACTTCCTCAAGTGGTCAACGAAAAACCAGCAGCAGTTACAGGGATACATCCCCTCGTCTGAAACTCAGGTGGGAGAGCGTCTCCCTCGCCTAGAGCAGTAGCTTGATCTGATTGGCCTTGTGCAAGACACTTCCTAAACTCTCCCTGCACCCGTCGCTGGGTGCCTGTAAATGGGGAGCAGTGGTGGGCCGGGCCTGAGTTATCCACCCACCCTATTGCCACAGAAAAGGGCCTGTACCCAGAAGATGGAAGATGAGGAGAGGGAAGGCAAAAGTAACAGTTAACACGGTCTACCACAAGGCTACGTCGTGGAGAGCATCGGAAGTCAGTGTCGGAGGTTGGCACTGTATTGTTTAGACAATAGCAGGGACAGTGACTTCTGTCTTCCAGCAGAGAAGATGACTGATCAGAAATGAGAGTTACATAAGGAAGTCCAGTGACAGTGCATGGGGTGGACTGCAGGGGTCAGGCATGAGGGAGGGTCCCTCCAGCTCCAGGGGCTCACATCTGAATTTGACCCCCCAGGGAGCCCAAGGGTAGGTCCTGGCCATGGTAGAATAGGGAAAAGCAAAGCACTGGGAGAGGACTGTTCTTATGTCTTTATCCTGACAACCAAATAGCAACAGCACCAGAGAAAGGGTAGGTGGGGTGGTCTTCGAAAAGACCAGGGTTCCGTGTTTTCTCTGCAAGCCTGTGACCCTCACAAAGCTTGTCTCAGACTGAACATCGGAGGGGAGGTGGAATGCAGAATGAACTTGCCTGGGGGCATCAGATAGGGGCTCGGGATGATAAAGACATTAACTTGGTATGTGCACAGAATAAGATCCAGAAGGCTGCACACAAACTGTCAGCACTGATTCGCAGAGAAGAGAGAGAACTTTCACTTTATAACAGCAACACTCTGATGTTGTATAAAATAAGCAGGTTTCCATTTGTAATAACAGTATCCATGGGCATTGTGTCAATGTTGTGTATACATGGCAAAAACGTACATTGTAAAGGAAAGGCATTGGAATTTTTTGTACCTTGAACTGGTGACTTGGGACACAACAGGTTTGCTCTGGGTGGAGATGAAGAGGGTACAGTGGTGGGCATGGTTAGTTCTCTCTGGGGCCTCAGGAAGCTTCCATTGAGAGGCTTCTTGTGCTTAGACTTGAAAGAGGATGGAGCGTTGACCAGACCAACAATAGTCAGAGGAGCAGACATTGGAGGCTGAGGGAACAGGGCAGAGGAGTGAGGCCAGAGGAGCCTGGAAGGTCTACAAAGGCAACTCAGAGCAGGAGGTAGGGGCCAGCTCAGTCACCCCACCTGAGTACCAACCCCCTCTTCCCCCTCCTTCCCCCCACATGGGACTTTGCTCTGAGAACAAGAGGGAGCCATTGATAGGCTCCATGCAAAGGCAGGAGTGGTGTTGAGGGCCTGAACGAAGTTGGCAGCCATGAGGATGGAAATTTCTCACATCCAAGAGCAAGGTTCACACGCTGAGCAGGGGATGCGAGAGCTAGGGCTACTGGTTGCCATTTTCTGGTCTGAGCTGCTGTTGGATGATGGTCCATAGAAAGAGGAGAGCTTTCTTTTTTTCCTTTTTTTAAAAGATTTTATTTATTTGAGAGAGAGAAGAGATCTCAGGACCCTGGGATCATGACCTGAGCAGAAGGCAGAGGCGCTTAACTGACTGAGCCACCCACATGCCCAGAGGAGAGCTTTCTTAAGGTCAACTCCATTGTTCTATGATCTTTATCATTATTCACCAGCGTTCACTTTTTTTCCCTAGTAGGTTAGTTTCATCCACTTTGCATCTGCCATCTGATGATTCGATCATCCCCATTAATACTGGAGTGGCCATTCAGTGGCAGCACATTACCCTGTCACCTGCACCTTCCCTGAGCTTTTAGAGAATGTCCAGCCGCTCCTCCCCAGGACACCCTTGCCATTTGCTACATGTGCTACACCATGGTCCTGGCTTGATCCCAGGACCCCAGGATCATGACCCAAGCCGAACGCAGTTGCTTAACCAACTGAGCCACCCAGGGCCACCCCTGCCCCCTGGCCCCGGACACTCTTTTATCAGCCTGGTGAAGGGAGTGTGCTCTAGTTCTCTGGAGGAACATAGTTAGGGTCCCTTTTCTGGCCTCACGAAATAATCTTTCCTAATACTCCCAGCCCTCTGTACCCCAGAGCATTTCTCAGCACTCCATTTGGGCAGCTCTGCTTTGCACCTGGTTAACTGTAGGTCACCACTCTGCCTCTGTCTCAGAAAGTAAGCGAGCCGCCGTCAGGACTGGCCCAGATGTCTTTGCCAGGAGGAGCTCCCCTATCGATAATTCCCCTTGCCATCTATCTTATGTCCTCCACAGCCCCAGTTCAAACCTCCGCGCTACAGCCACACACAAGCCCCCAGAGGCAGTAGACACTTTAGGACTCGGTTCCTACAGTTCTTTCAGTGAGTACAACATTTCCTCTGTGCCTTGGAGCTATGCTCCACTCTGACTCTGGTTCTGGTCAAAAGCAAATCTTGGTGGGGCAGACCTTAAGGAAGATGGAACTCTCTTATGAGGCAAGGCCTGCCTAAGTTCCTAGCTGTTTCCACGGGTCCCTACACCATGGTCCGAGAGAGCATGAAGCGGAGCGTATGTCCCTTACCAAAAGGCATTTGCTTGGCAATTTTGAACTTAGATACCATCTGAAATTTGCTCAAGAATGCCTGAGAATTTAGCCATTACTTATGAGCATTCCCTCATGCCTCTGGCCCTCGCCTTTCCTGCCCTCCTAACCTTCATCTCCCTCCTCCCCCAGCCGAGGACATTAACAGACGTGCCTCCCAACCACCATTCTAGTGGACTTGTCGGGAAAATGAGATCCCAGCATCCTGCTTAGAACACGAAGCAGGGGTGTCGAGCTCCGTGGAGCCTGAGAGCATACTCAGTCATTTTAAAAGCTTGTTATTTTTGAGGCCCCAAGCTCAAGAAATGAATTCAGAAAGAAAATGAAAAAAATATCAAGACAGATAGCAGGAGTGCCTCCTCCACTAACAAAGGCCCTCAGCTGAAACCAATTTGGACAGCTCAGCCCCGTCTCGGCTCATGAACTCCGGTTTACCTCAGAGAAGCCCTGCAGTGCACACTTGCGTGCATACACGCACACACGGCAGACCGGGTTGAGAGCTGTTCGGCCTGAAAGAAGCAAAGGAAACTTGCTCCTTTTATTTAGGTGATAATCTCTGTGGTTTTGATTTCAGTAGCTTAACATCTTCTGAAGATGTCTTAGGTCATCCTGGGCCTGAAAGATGGGTTTTTAGGAGACACTTCGGGATACTGAACCTCAGGAGAAAATAGGAAAATTCCAGAACCAGCTCCTGGTGCCTTTGTTTACACTAGCCACTTACCCTTTGAAACACCTCATCTCACAAACGGCCTTTATTTTTTCAAACCCAGGAATGAAGAATTTGAAATCCTGAAATATCTGAAGTGCCCCAACCCAGAACTCCTCACCAGAAGGTGCCTGCCTGAATCTGAATCTCCTGAGAAGAAAATGGCTTGCCAGCTCCTGGGGAAGATTCGGAGTCTTCCTTTCAGCTAGCCTCTATCATCAGAGGAAGCAAAGAAGGTAAGGAAAGGCACGCTCTCTCCCTGACTGCCTTCAGACCCCAGCCAGTATCCACCTTCTCCTTCAGACTTTCTGAAAAATCAACCGAGTCCTCTAGAATTTCACAATGTCTGCACACAAGGGCACAGCTTTGCTCGTTCAGTGATACCTGCTGTCCACCCGAGCAGCTTGGATGCTTTCTGTAAACAAGGAACACTCCTTCCCCCCCCCCGCCCCCCCCAGGGCACGAAAGAAA
This sequence comes from Mustela putorius furo, assembly GCF_011764305.1. NCBI lineage: Eukaryota > Metazoa > Chordata > Mammalia > Carnivora > Mustelidae > Mustela > Mustela putorius. Next base: position 4,530,105 of record NW_025421294.1, read on the forward strand.
TGAGGTAGAGAAAAATTTCATTCTAATATTAAGTGAGAAAAGCAAAAGTCCAGAGCTGTGTGTATGGTAAGTTACTAACTGTGTAAAAATGGAAGAAAAGAAACTCATTTGCTTGCATAAAAATAAAATATCTCTGGGGCTGCCAGGTGGCAAAAGCAATTGGGCATCGGACCCTTGGTTTCAGATCAGGTCTGATCTCGGGGTCATGAGATCAAGCCCCACATTGGGCTCTGTGCTCAGTCGGCTTAAGATTATCTCTCCCTCTACCCCTCTGTACCTCTTCCACTCTCTCTCTCAAATAAATAAATAAATAAATAAATAAATCTTGGAAGGAAGGATAAAGAGAGAGAGAAAGTATCTCTGGAAAGAAACACAAGAAACAAATTATACGATCTCTGAGGAAGGAAACTGTATCCTTTTGTGGCCTTTGAATTTTGAAACAGACTGAATTTCCTGTTCAAAATGAAGTAATTAAAACACAATTTAAAAACACATATTTATTTTTAAAATATTTCAATTCCCCCAGAATTTCAAGGTAGAGTAGGCAAGGTTGGACCAATAATAGTATACTTGTGGGGGAGAGTATTCTTCTAAAGACTGCAACCCAAGGAAGGTTAAATATTGGGACCATGCTTCTTTGGGAACAAGTGGAACCAGAGATGGAAAAAAACAGTGTTATACTAAATAGTAACAGTGCCAGGGGTGCCTGGGTGGCTCAGTGGGTTAAAGCCTCTGCCTTTGGCTCAGGTCATGATCCCAGGGTCCTGGTATCGAGCCCCACATTGGGCTCTCTGCTCAGCAGGGAACCTGCTTCCTCCTCTCTCTCTGCCTGCCTCTCTGCCTACTTGTGATCTCTGTCAAATAAAAAAAAAAATCTTAAAAAAAAAAAATAGTAACAGTGCCAGTGTGGAAGTGAAACATCTTAGAACTCCAGGAGCATTCCTGAGTTCACAAAATCATGGGAGTGTCCCTGGACTTTCTGATACAAAATGGGGACAAGAACAAGGCTCATGGGGGCACCTGGGTGGCTCAGTGTGTTAAAGCTTCTGCCTTCGGCTCAGGTCATGATCTCAGGGTTCTGGGATCGAGCCCCACATCGGGCTCTCTGCTCAGCAGGGAGCCTGCTTCCTCCTCTCTCTCTGCCTGCCTCTCTGCCTACTTGTGATCTCTGTCAAATAAATAAATAAAATATTAAAAAAAATAAGAACAAGGCTCATGAAGGCACTCGTATAGGGTCAAACTAAGACAGCACACTTGGATGGAGAAGACAGTTAAGAAGGTCAGGGAAAAAAAAAGTCTGAAATTCACAGAAGTCACAAAGAAGGTATAGGATACAGAGTAGAGATTTAACCCAAGTCCACTTCCCAAGAGCAGCCCAAACCCCGATACTGAAGTATGTACTTACACCGAAACTAAGGTTATCCTGGAAGGAAACTTGCTCCTGAGATCCACAGGCAGCACCCCTGCCGACTCATACAGAGCCTTTGCGTGATCAAGAAAATTGTACTCCTTCCTCAAGACAACTTCCTTGTATCTGCCAGAAAATTGTCAAGTCTATGATGACTGCTCTTTGAAGGGCAGCCCTTCCTGGTGTGAACCCGCAGCATGTTAAATCACTGGAGCTGCAGAGGACAACTCTGAGTAGGGGCAGGGAGCCTGCAGGCCCACATCTGTGGATCTCAAACGGAGGCAGGATTGCCTGTCTACACACATGCACGCGTGCACATATGCACCCACTCCAAACCCTAACAAGTGATTCATATTTCAAAACACTGTTTTGTGGAAAAAAAAAAAAAACTTCCTTAAATAAACGTTGTTTTTTAGGTCAAAATGTGACTTGTTATTACTGTATTTTATGTCTATATTTTACTGTGCCCTGAGATTTAATTTGTGCCCAATTTGTCATGGCTCAAGAAATGTTGGGAACTCGTGGTTGAAAGACTCAGAGTTGTAAGAGCAGAGGCCACCCACTTCCTAAGTAAGATGTGCTTCACGGAGAATGTCCTCTGTAGGTCAGCTTCATCTGTGATATTAGGTGATGCAAGAAATTATTGGTTTAGGGATCTAATATGGATAACAACTTTCTCCTCAACACATAGAAAAGGTTCTCAAATTCTAATCTGCATAAGAATAACCAGAGAAGTATGTTAAAATTATATTCCCACCTCTTCCATCCCAACTACAGCCACCATAATGACTCAGTAGGTCTGGAGTTTTGTTAAATACCTGAGCAAGGACTCAGCTACAGCACAATCTTCAATCTCTTGTGTGAACTCAGAGGAGACTTGTCAAATAGGAACAGTATCCATGATCTCTTTTGTTACCAGTGGCTTTTAAATACATAAGCAATAATCACATGGCTCCCTTAGGTACTTGAAGCAAATAAAGCAAAAGTGCAGGAAAGTCAAAATTGCCTCTGATGTCTTCCTTCCATTGGGTCCCAGATGAAGAAATTGACTTGCATTCAGGAGCTCTCCTAAATGAGAAATAAGTATCACTAAAGGGAATCCCAGCCAGCATGCTCCACAGAGAGAATGAGACTCACCCAGGAGGTAACAGATCAGGGTCTCCCAATTTACCCAGCAGAGGAGTAAGGAGCCCATGATTCTGTGACAGAAGAGGAAGCCCTCATGCTATTAAATACTTGCATAATGTGATACTTGTTGGCTTGGTGTTAAACAAAGTACTAAGTACGTTCAAGTTGCTCTAGAGCGTCTTTCTTCTCTTGCCCTTTCTCCTCCCCACCATCTCGGCCCTGAAACACATGCCCAGGAGGAAAGGGACAGGAAATCAACATGTATGGACTGAAGTCCTGTGAAATAGGTAGTCCTGTTACCACTCTGCAAATATGGGAACAGAGCACAGAGATTAAACTCCTTGCTGCAGTCACACAGGGGGACAAATCAGGCCTAGGACTCACAGGCTGCTCTGGCTGGCATTCCAAGCCTTGGCTTGCCATGCCCTGGAGCATTTGTGCTGTGCACTCTGTCAGGTACAAAATAATGGTAACTAACACACGGGGTAATAGCACGATTTGTTCTCAGTTTCTTAAGTCTTGTGCCCAAACACTCTCCTTCTCTACTCTCTTTCCTCAAATCTCATCTTCTTCTCATGGCTCTAAATTCTTTCTATATAGAGGGCGCCTGGGTGGCTCAGTGGGTTAAGCCGATGCCTTTGGCTCAGGTCTTAATCTCAGAGTCCTGGGATCGAGTCCCGCATCGGGCTCTCTGCTCAGCAGGGAGCCTGCTTCCTCCTCTGCCTCTCTGCCTACTTATGATGTCTCTCTGTCAAATAAATAAAAATAAAAAATCTTTTAAAAAAATTCTTTCTATATATAGTCATCAACTTTCAAATTTATATTGTCAGCCCAGATCTCATCCCTGAGCTTCGGAGATGTATCCACTAGGCAACACATCCATGATTTCTTGGGGTCTGAAATGGAATATGTCAAACACTGAACTGTTTATTTACAGTCCATCTCTTTCCAGCAAAATCCTTTTCCTTCCTCGTTCTTCACCATTTTGCTTACGGGTACTGCTTTTGAGGGGACTCCTCTCAACAACGAGCATTGCTCTGAATTCCTTCACCCTCCCACACAAGGTACATTAGCATCCTGAGACCCACCTACAAATTGTAACTACAAATCTAACTACTACCTACTCTCCTCTCTTTTACCGTCCAGTTATATAGATATGCATCTGTGTATTCTTATTTCTCAGCTGCAGTGTCACGATCAAAAACTTCAAGAGCCACTCATTGCCCATCAGGTTAAGGAGCCTACCTATGTCTTTGATCTCATCCTCCCTTATCTCTCCATCTTGGTTCCTTCCATACCTGGAGATCTGAGCTCTTTCCCACCTTGGAGCCAGAGTATTTGCTGCTGCCTCCACCTGGAATGTTTTTCTCCATACCTTCCCATAGCTGTCTCAGTTTAAATGTAGATCCTCAGAGAGGCCTCCCCTGATCGCACTATGTGAACTGGGTCCTGTACATACTTATTTTTCTCTAATGAATACCTATCCATGACTTATCGGTTTTTCCATTAGACTAAAAGCTTTGTGGGGACAGGAATGATTGACATAAATGATAATTCCCTGCACCCCACTTTCACCTAACTCAAAGAGCTCCACAGGAAAGGAGAGGAATTAAGGACTATCTGTAGTGTTTCTGTATCCATAGAAGTAGTAAGATTGCATGCTATAATGGGTAGAATTGCATCCCCCAGAAAGATATGTTCATTTCCTGATCCCTGGAACCTGTGGGCATGACCTTAGTCACAAATAGGACTGCTGCAGATATAACCAGTTAAGATGAGGTCGTACTGGACCTCATCTTAATCCAATATGATTAGTGTCCTTATAAGAGGAAACTGGGGACACAGTGAGAGAGAATGCCAGGTGACAACAGAATAGTGACTGGAGTGGTGTATGCATCAGCCAAGGGAGCCAAGGACTGCCAGCAGCTCCAGGAGGTACAAGGCAAGCCTGGGACAGATTATCCCCTGAAGCCTACAGAAACGGCATGGTGCTGCCAACACCTTGATCTTGGACTTCCAGCCTCAAAACTGGAACTCTGAGAGGCTGAACTTTTGTTGCTTTAAGCCACCCAGGTTTGTGATGGTCGTCTCTCACTTGAGTCAAGTGAGGAGAGGATAGTAATTTCTAAAGTAAAATGTAGCTCTAAGTTTTGTGGATTTTACGAAGAGTAATTAGTCAGAAGTGAAGTTAGGCCCAATATAGGATTTGGAGAACCCAGAGATGATTTCTAACGTAGGTTTTCTTCCCCAAAGGTAAAAACTCTCACCCAAACTCTAATATCTCATCCAAACCAATGTTACCCCAGCCCCTGAAGCAGAAAATAAGACATATTTAATTCTTCAAGCAATTAAATTGCTCATTAAACTTTTGCCACCTAGCCTGAAAGAACAGAAAATCTTATTACAGTGAGGTTCGAAGATGTTCTCATTGTTTAATAGCTGTAGTACTTTTTAAAAGTCAGGTACTGATAATGAAGTTACATCGGCCTTTGAGGACATCTCTGAACACAAATTGCATTAACTCTAAAGTCTCAGTTGGTTCATCAACAGTAATGGAATTATTACTGCCAGAAGCCATGATTCCACGGAAATGATAATTGTGTCTTTCCAAATACTACAAACAGTGATGCTTGGCAGTCCTGTACGCATTGAATCAGAAAAATTACCTTTTTATCTGAATTTTTGAGATGGGTTTTAATGTAAGCAGCATTTTGGAGGGGGAAAAGAAACTATTCAAATTTTAATTTAAAATGGTTATTAAATACTGGGTAGGAAATTACTGATCGTCAAGTATTAGGTCATTCAAACCCTGTCCAGACTCATTGCTTACCCCTGGTGAACATGGGGCTACTCACGTCCTCTGAGTTTTGGGATCATCATCCATTAAAGAGCAAGAAGGGAAGAACTAAATCATTTCCCAAATCTTTTCAAGCTCTAAAATAATGTGTAGGCATTTCCTTATTCCTCTGCAGTATAAACATAATATTAATTGTTAATATTATATTATATAAATTATATTATATGTAAAATTGTATATTTCTATTTTATAAAAATATATAAAACTGATTTTTTTAAAAGGCATGTTGTCATTAGGACTGAAAGAAAAGATCACCATATCACCATGTAGCTTACTTTATTAAAATACAAGGGAACTCCTGGGACGCCTGGGTGGTTCAGTGGGTTAAGCCTCTGCTTCGGCTCAGGTCATGATCCCAGGGTCCTGGGATTGAGCCCCGCATTGGGCTCTCTGCTCAGCAGGGAGCCTGTTTCCTCCTCTCTCTCTGCCTGCCTGCCTACTCATGATCTCTGTCAAATAAATAAATAAAATGCTTTTAAAAAAAATACAAGGGAACTTCCAATTTCTGCCAATAGATTTGACAGCAAATTCCTTTGAAGACGCACAACACCAAAGCTTACTTGAAAGAGTAAGTAACATGAATAACCCTAAATCTACTTTTAATATTGATATGTAATATAAGAAGGAAATTCTAGACTCAGGTTGGCTTTATTAGTAAATTCTACCTAACACTATGGAAGAAGTAATGACAATATGATACCCAGTCCTTCAGAAAACTAAAGAGGAGGAACTCAACACTTTCCCACTGAACCTATTAGGCCAGCATGACCCTTTTAAACCCAAATCAAAGACATGACAAAATCCTGGAAAAGCTTACTACCACTTTTCAGTTATTTTTTTAAAAGCCGTAAATATGTAAATGTCTCAGAAACACATGAAATTACTACTCAACAGTGGCAAGATTTGAAGATTTTTTTATTAAAAATATAGCAACACAATAGCAGCATCATTTGATAAATCTTTACTAGTACCACTTGGAAGTAGTCCTACTCACATAAATATACACCACCTAATGCAGCATCTTTGTTTACATTTTAAACTCTTCCCCTAATAATCCATAGCATCATGTAAAGAACACTACTGTTAAGATTCAGGAGAGTAATAGTTAACTATGAAACTGAACTACTTACACAACTACATAATACACCCAAATGTTCTCTTCAGTGGAAATCAGGGAGCTCTGTTGATTGTTGCCCAAAAGTCTGTTGCCTGCCACACAAGCTCAGATTGGTGGAATTCCATCCCTCCAACTCTAATTCCTTCAGTGTGATTTTCATAAATTTGGCTTGCATATATAGTCAATTAATTATCTATCTAGCAAATAAAAGTGAATCAGGAGTGGAGAAAACTATATTATTCCATTCTAATCCCAGGAAAATAAGTCTTAGCAGTAAAATATCTGAAGTTTCCCAAAGATTGGTAATTTTCAAAATTAAAATGTTAGCCAGATACAAAGTAAATTTAAAAAAACAGTCAATGAACTAAAATACTGCTTTTAAAAATAATATATTAAGAAACATTATATTAAATATAAACTAATAGTTATAATTAGTTGCTAGGAACTATAAAAATACCTTAAAATAGAATGGAAAGAAATCTAGTTATTACTTACTACCAACCTGAATAGGGACCAAAAGTCATTAATAGCTCCAGCTTTTATTTTTTAAATAATGTTATCAATCTTCAGGCAGAATCACCAATAGAAGATTTAAGAAAAACAAATACATCCACAAACCCAAAAATAAGTAGGGAAGTCAACTTTATTTTAAAAGACTTTATTACATTATACTGGACTACTGCTTCCAGAAATATAATTTAGCCCTTTTAAGAGCACTAACTTTTGAAATCTGAAAATAAACAATTTTAAATGAACATTACACTAAATAAACACTAAATACTAAAGAATACTAAGTATGTAAGTAGTAAAATAAAAATTTTTTAAAAATCTCAAACATAAAGAACATGTGGAAATGACAACTTCATAACCCACCCAGTTAAAACCAGATAGTATGTTTTAGTGAAAATATAGTGATTCACTGAAATGTTAAGTTACTCAATGCATCCCTCCAAAAGGACTCATTTTAATAGTTAATTCAACTACTAAAAAAAAATTTTAAATCAAATCATATTATTTCTAATAGATTTTTAAATGTTTAAAAGCCTGTCACTACATATTATAATCCTTTAAATTAATATCTTCAGAGTTGACTTGGATTAAGGGCTTTTTTTAAGTTTTAAGATAAAGACAGCAACATATATATAGGAATGAATGAGGTCTTAGAAATAACTAATATCACAAATGAAGTTATTTTCTTCACAAAAAAGAAAGGATTCTAAATATGAGTTCTTATTTTTGAGCATTTCAAAATTTAAACCTCAGACATTTCTGAAGATCAACACAGTATATATAGAACCTCCTGAATTTAAGAATTCTGAACAAAATCACAAGCTGATTAGTGTTTGCAATTATAAATTAATTGGATTAGATAGAGAATAATGAGACAACTGCAGAAGTTGTGGATTTATACTTGTTTTCACGTATGAAAATAGCCAGCTTATCATGAAGGCCCATCTTAATATAAATAATTCATCTCATTGCTGAAAAGAAAGAACAAGAGATCTAAAATGGTGAATAGCAACACAATTCAGGAAAAGAATCTACTCTGATTAAACAATCAGGCTTAAAGAGATAATTATAGAACGGATCAAGTATAAAACACCTGTCTTCTTGGCCTTACCTCAAGTTTTCCTGACAACATCTACCTGGATTAAAAAAAGAATAGCCTTAAAGTAAAAACAAAATGCCTTGCAGGAAAATATCAAATAAATGGAAACCTACCTGGCTCCTATAAGTGAACAAAAACAAAAAAGTCTCTCTTTCTCTCTCTCTCTCTCTCTCTCTCTCACACACACACACACACATGCACACTCACACTCACTCCAATACCTCCAGGCCCTAGAAAGCTTTGCTTCCATAAGCCCATTTAAGAATGGATTTTTTCACTTTCTCTGGATCTCTTGTATTCCTATTCATGTCCAACTTTAACAAATCGGAGTCTTCCAAAAGCATCATCATCATTTTAAAGCTGAATATCACCAACAGGAAAAATAATTAGCAGCAAGAACCAAATTAAGTTTGTCAACTGTCAATACAGGGAACATTAAGACTCCAGAGTACAAGAAATAGCTCAAACTTTAAATGATGATTTTATAGACACCACACATTCATTCTCCAAGTTGAAATAGTCACTATGCCAACTAAAACAAGATAAACATGATAAACTAAGATGCTATTTTGAAATGCATAAACAAGTACTTTCCTCTAAAATACTTAGCTTTATTAGAGAAATGGTACTAAAAATAACAAAGATTCAAACATTTGCTCTATTCTACTTACATATTATAAATAAGACAGCTGTTGGTGCAAGACACCCACTCCTTCGCAATCTTTCCATATGCACCCAAGCATTCTTGTATCAGAATAAGCTGTTTACCAGCCAACCGTATGTGGCTGAATGATTAAAATGACCATCTATACTTTACATAGTAAAGCATTTTCAAAAATTTTAATGTACACAGTGACAAAAAGGAAAAAAAAACACAGTTATTCTGAACACATGAAGAGTAATTAAGCAGCTTCATAATCAAACCAGGCTTCATTGCAATAAGGGCAATTCTTTCCATTCTCTACCAAATACTTAAGTTTCAATAGTATTAACATTAAAAGAAAACTCAAGTTGAAACCAAGTAACTGATGTGCTACTCAGCTTCTTAAATCTATAAGTAACTCTTCCCATGAGGTAAGGCAACGGAGTAATTTGATTGTATTAGGTTGCATTAAAATAATTGATACTTGATTTTTTAAATAACATGCTAATTAAAAGGTGTAACTTTTAGGAGAACAAAACAATAATGAAAAGATATCTGAAACTATGAGTTATGGCTTTGGGGGAAAATATTAGCAATGTTGTTTTCCTACTTGCATACTTCCTGCAGAAAGTGAGCCTAAGAGTAACGAATGACCTATATTTTAAACTCAAGTAAACATATCCTTAAAACAAATAACCTCATGTGTTCTCTTTTACATAGAATTTCTGCACATCATTTATGAGAAGATGATTAAGAGGTAATAATTAAGGCCATCCAATGGAGACAACAAAAGTGTTTGCTCTGATTTAAGTAAAGAACGAACGTGCTTCATTTTCAATTATCACAGTATAAAACTGATGGTCCCAAAACTGCATTGTTGTTTTAAGCTCTAAAGTCATTCTTGAAAACAGGACTTCCCTCATGTTAGGTGAACTACATAAGAAGCTCTTCTGACATACCACTTGCACCCTTCTCTATGGGAGTGAGTGGAATATCCATCTATGTTCCATATGAACTGAGAATGACTAGCACATATAAAATTCTAGAAAACAGCATACCACATTGTAGAAGGCACTAAAGCTTCAGCTTGTGCTCCCATAGCCCATTTTGAAAACCCAGTTTTCTTTTTATAATGGCACCTTTGCCACCTACAGCTGACAACACACTGCAGTATTATTTGTAATAAGCTTGGAAATGTCAAGAAAGTTCAAAAAGAAATGCTTACTCTGTGGGGAGACCCAATGATTCTAAACACTGAATACTAATGCACTATTATTAGTATTCAACACGGGTGCTCTTCCTTTTGAGAGAGAACAGGAGCATGCATTGTCAGTTGTTTGTTAATCCACTTATTTAAGCAACTTTAGTCTGTAAAACTATTTTAACAAAAAAAAAAAAAAACCTGTTGTCCTAAACAGTGAGCAAAAGAAAACACAATAGTGAGAATTTAACACAATCACCGTAAATCCTGTGAAGTAAATGTTAAAACTTCTTACATACTCTGCACTTACAAGGATGTATATATATTTCCACCGATTTCAAGCACATCATCAAATCTGTATATATTGAAATTAAAAAAAAAAAGTAAAACAATACAAAATTCAGCAACTACCATTTTTAAAAAGAGCCTCCAATGCTTATCTCCAGTCTTTAAGGATAGTACAAATTTGATTTTGATGTCCCATTTATTTTTAATGGTTCTTGGCAAACACTAACAAACCACATAACGAGTGTGTCAGCCACCATGGAAATGCAGATTCTAGAAGATGAGGAGTCTGGGTAACACCTGTTATTTTCACGATGTCCATGCTTTATTTTCTTACTCCGGAACAAGATGGCCACACAGTCACCTAACAACTAGAAAAGCTGTTAGTTTGTATCTTTATGCTCAACTGGATTTCTTCACTGTTTAACATCTTGTTGAGAGATTTAAAAGCTTTGGATTTTATTCCAGCGTGTGTTTAGAGGTGCATTTGTCAGTTCTATACTGCTTCTGTTTTGGTAGAGAGGTTTTCTTCATTTGGCTGACAATTTCCATTTTGCTGTACTTTGTTTTCCTCGGTCCTTGGTGCATCCTTGTCATCTACTTCTTTGCCCACGCTTGCTTCTGGTTCTTTATTGTGTTCCTTCTCCTAAAGTAAGTATGAAGCCACACATTTAATATTTTTCTCAAGAATTTCCTGTTACATCTGGTTATGGATAACATATATATTTCTGTGAACTTAGTAAAAGTAGGTATTTTCTGTCATTACCTTATCATATAAATAAGATATGCAAACATGTATCAGTGTGTCCTCCATACTTCTCATAAAATATGGAAACTGTAAATTAAATTAGAATAAAATAATCTAGAAGAAAGTCTAGGAAGTGTTCAGTAAACATTACTGAATTGAAAAAATGGAAGAGATCTGCTTAAAGAGTTAAACAGTTCCCAAAGATGCCAGGATAGATCTGTAATCTGGATACCAAAGAAGAAAAATTTAGAGGATGTAGAAAAAGAAATCACTGTTTGTCCTAGCAAAGACTGCTCAAGAACAGTGCAATTCTGCCCTCAGTTCAAAGGAGAATTAAATGAGAACATATGGAACAATCTCTGAGATCAGACATACAGAAATGCTCAAGAGGCATTATCAACGTTACAGACAATGATGATAAACCCCTACCAATGAGTAAATAAAATTGTAAGATGAAAGCTCCAAAACTCATAATTGATTTCCAAATACAAATACACTTACTGAAATAGCAAAGCAATTAATGTAATTCATAAGTAAATATTTATCCCAAAAAATACCCTTACTTGGTGGAATTTGGTTTTCCATTAATTATTCTAATCCAGTAAATCTACTAATTTCAGTGTACATTACAAAACCTATGATGACAGAACTTTTGTCAGATTTGCTGAAACAAATCTATTTCAAGAATATATATATTTTTTGAGGAAAATACCCTCAACCAGAAATCTTTGTATAAAATCAAATACCTTATCATATATTGTTCCACATATAATACACGTTATGTACAAACAGTCTTATTGTATGCCATTCTAGGACTCCCTAAAGTAAGGAAAGCATATGAGTTTCAGTTAGCTCTTACCTCATCCCTTCAAAAATCCAGCTTAAAAAAGTTACCAATTGAATAAATATTAAAAGATACCAAAAACATACAAAATACCACAGCCCTCAAAAAGGTTTTGGTCTACACCTAGTCCTATGTAAAAAAAAAAAAAAAAAATCTCAATTATTAATTATTCAAAGCCTAAATAATGAATGCCTGCTACTTACTTTAAGTGAAGTATTGTTCTTCTCCAACTTTTCCTTTCCATCTCGGTCATTAGAGCTTTTTCTTGTAGAGCTTGATCGTTCTCTCTCTCTTCTTTCACTAATATGGTCCCTTTCTTTTTCTCTCTTTTTATCCTTCTTATTTCTGCTATAAGAATAGTGATAATATGCCAGTTAACTTCTAAGAGATTAAAGACCTACTATGTCATTGACAAAACAGTCTTCTCTAACACTAATGCACTATATGTAAGCCCATCAGTAATCTGGTCTGACCAAGTAACATAAACAGTCCTATAGCCCCACCTACTCCACTTCGTATTAATTTAAAAATTAATTAATTAAAAAATTAATTTTTTAAAGATGCCCAAGTCTTTGCAGAGGCCACCATGTGTTCACATAAACCACAATTTCGTATTTTCAATTTATTTGTTCAAGATTTATTTATCAACTGTAATGAGATTAAAATAAAACCAAATACACAGGTTTTTTACCCACCTTTTCAAAGCAAAAAATGAGCAGAAAGGAATGAAAAGGACAAACAATTAAAGGCATCTCCCAGGGAGGACTGAATGACTGAATATCAGCAAAACTTGGAATTTCAAAATAACAGTGCTACTGTCATTGTCATTCACCATTATAAACAAGTCGCACCAATTCAAGATCAAAAGTTAAGGGAAGACTACAAGAACAAGTTCCAATGATAAAAACAATATACCCTTAGAATTAGAGAACAAAACATTGTATTTCCAATCGGAAACATAAGATTTTCTACCTTTTTATTTTTTTTTAAGATTTTATTTATTTATTTGACAGAGAGAGATCACAAGTAGGCTGAGAGGCAGGCAGGCAGAGAGGAGGAAGCAGGCTCCCCACTGAGCAGAGAGCCCAATGCAGGGCTCGATCCCAGAACCCTGGGATCATGACCGGAGTTGGAGGCAGAGGCTTTAACCCACTGAGTCACCCAGGCGCCCCAAGAGTTTCTATTTTAACAAGTTGGCCTTAACGTGGAATTTTAAGCTTTTTTCTCTTATTATGAATAATTCAAAAATAAAGACAAAGACCAAGAAAACAAATAAAGACACTGGGCAAGCAGAACTAAGTACATATAAATATTTAGTATAAGAAAGGTAGCATCTCAAGTCATCGAGGAAAAGATGGGTCTTACAACTGGATTATTATTTGGTAAGTGATAAAACTCAATCAATATCTCGTATCTCATTCCACAATATATAAATAGGTCCAAATGGATGAGAAACCTAAATTTTTAAAATAAAATACAAATGCTAGAAGAAAATTTACCCACCTTTTCAAAGCAAAATTCCTGTAAGATTTTTTTTAACGACAACTAAATTCAGGTACAATAAAAGACTGATAAATTTGCCTACATAGGGCGCCTGGGTGGCTCAGTGGGTTAAGCCGCTGCCTTCGGCTCAGGTCATGATCTCAGGGTCCTGGGATCGAGTCCCGCATCGGGCTCTCTGCTCAGCAGGGAGCCTGCTTCCCTCTCTCTCTCGCTCTCTCTGCCTGCCTCTCCATCTACTTGTGATCTCTCTCTCTGTCAAATAAAAAAAAAAAAAAAAAAAAAAAAATTTGCCTACATAAACCTTCGCAAGGAAAAAAAATACATTACCATATTCAAAGGAAAAATGACATATTTACAACATATGTGTGCATCTTTCTACAGAATTTTTAAATATCAAGGGAACAATCACATCAAACTGAATAAATGTCTTAGGAGTAAATTTAACCAAGGAGTCAAAAAATTTGCTGAAAAAGATGAGGACAAATAAATAGAAAGACATTCATGTTTATGGATTGAAAGACTTAAGTATTATTAAAATGGCAACAGTATCCAAAGCCACCTAGAGACTGAATGCAACCTCTATCAAAATCCCATTGCTGTTGTTGCAGAAATACAAAAACTCACCCTAAAATGCATACAGAATCTTTAAGGACATCAAACAGCAAAAACAATCTTAAAAAGAATAAAGGTTGAAGGCACAGCATTCCCAACTTACTTACAAGGTACAGTAATCAAAACAGTACAGTACTATATAAGGACAGAAAATAAACCACTGGAATAGACCAGAAGACCCAGAAATAAACTCCCACATAAATGGTTCAAATGATTTCTGACAAGGATGCTAAGACCCATTCAATGGGGAAAGGACACTCTTTTCAACAAATGACATCAGGAAAACTGGATACCCACATGTACAAGAATAAAGTTGGACCATTATCTTATACTATATTAAAAAGTTAACTCAAAATAGATTGAAGACCTAAATGTGTATGCTAAGACTATAAAATTCTTAGAAGAAAACACAGGAGAAGATCTTCATGACACTGCATTTACAAATGATTTTCTGGATAGGACACCAAAAGCACAGGCATTGAAAGGAAAAAATAGACAAATCTGACTACATCAAAATTAAGAGCTTTTGTGAACCAAAGAATAGTATCAGGAAAATGAGAAAGCAACCCACAAAACAGGAGAGAATATTTGCAAATCATGTCTCTGGTACGAGATTAATATAAAGAATTTAGAGAACTCTCACAACTTAACAAAATACAAATACCCAATTTGGAAATGGGCAGAAAACTTGAAAAGACATGTCCCCTAAGATATATAAATGATCAATAAAGCACACAAAAAGATGCTCAACAGGGGCACCTGGGTGGCTCAGTGAGTTGAAGCCTCTGCCTTCAGCTCAGGTCATGATCCCAGGATCCTGGGATCGAGCCCCACATCGGGCTCTCTGCTCAGCAGGGGGGGGAGCCTGCTTCCCCCTCTCTCTGCCTGCCTTTCTGCCTACCTGTGATCTCTGTCAAGTAAATAAATAAATAAAATCTTTAAAAAAAAAAAGATGCTCGACATCACTATTCATTAGAAAAACGCAAACCAAAACTACAAGATGGTACAAGATACCATTATGCACTCAGTAGAATGGCTATAATCAGAGGCAGACAATAACAAGTGTTGGTGAGCATGCAGAGAAACTGGGAGTGCTAGCACAATGCTGGTGGGAAGGTCGAATGACAGAGGCACTTGGGAAAACAGTCTGGCAGTTCCTAAAAAGATAAGGAGAGGGACACCTGGCTGGTTCACTTCATACAGCAGGTGACTAGTGCCACCCTAAGATTACTTACAAATTTAAAAAGTAAGTAAATAAGTAAATAAATTGATTCGCTGCTCTGCATACTGATTTAAAAAAAAAAAAAGTGTACTCTAAGACTCAGCAATTACCACTCCCTAGGCCCGTGCTCCAGAGAAAGGAAAACAAGTGCCTACACAAAAACTTGTGAATGAATGTTCATGGAAGCATTATACATAATAGTTAGAAAATGGAAAAATACTAAGTTCATTAATTAATGAATGGATAAGTAAAACATGGTTTCATCCATTCAACGGAGTATTATTCACACAAGGAATAAGATATCAATACATGCTCTAACACGAACCTTGAAAACATTACATTTAATGTAATACAAATACAGAACACTACACATACTGCATGAGTCCATATACCAATGTCCAGCACAGGCAAATCCACAGAGTAAGTTAGACTAGGGACTCCCAGGAGCTAGTAGGGATTAAGTGCTTATGGGTACGGGTTTCAAGTGAAAAAAATATTCTGGAATTAAGTAGCAGTGATGGTTGACGATACTGTGAACCTCATTAAAAACCAGTGAGTTGCATATTTAAAGTGAATTTTATGACATGTGGATTACTTCTCAATTCAAAAAAACAACAACAAAAGAAACACCTAAGGAGCGCCTAGGTGGCTCAGTCGGTTAAGCATCTGCCTTCAGCTCCCATCATGCTCCCAGGGTCTTGGGATCGAGTCCTCCAAGAGGCACCCTACTCCACAGGGAGCCTGCTTCTCCCTCTCCCTGTCTCTCCCCCGCTTGTGTGCTCTCTGCCAAATAAATAAATAAAATCTTTTAAGTCTATATATAAATAAACCCAAGGTGTAGTTGGGGCTAGGTAGTGTCTCTCTCTCTCTCTCTCACACACACACACACACACACACACACAGTGTATACATAATGTATGCTATCTTTCGTGAAGAAGGAGTTATTCTAATCAATGCATCTGCTTAATTTTACAAAAAGAAACACAGGAAGGATAAAAACAATCGATTACTCACAGAAGGTGAATGGGGAGCAACGCACAACAAACAGGCAAAAAGTAACTTTGTGAACACAACTTTTTATCTAATTTGAGTTCCTAACTGAAAAGTTCTTTCATGAGCAAAGTATTAAAAATATATATGTGGCCCACAACTACAGTAATGCCGTCCATTATCTTCACCCTGAAACAATGCAAATAAACATAAGACCCCTACTGAGAAACATGCTCTTCTCTACACGCTGACAAAGGTTTTTATAAATTTCTCTTTTCTGTACCTATAAAACCAGGGAAAACCAACCGAAAAACTATACCCATTCATTAAGGTAGTGAAATGAAAAATAAATACACAGAATGCAATAACCTTCCTTTGCAGCACAAAGCCAACCAGCAATGAGAGGACATAACGAAAGAAAAGACTTCATTAACAAGGGCAACAACAAAAAAAGATCTAGGAATAAACTCAGAAATTGCATAAAATCTGTATAAAACAAACACTGAAACATTCTTTTTTTTTTTTTTAAGATTTATTTATGTTATTTTACAGAGAGAGAAAGAAAGAGATATCACAAGTAGGCAGAGAGGCAGGCGGAGAGAGACAGGGAAGCAGGCTCCCTGCTGAGCAGAGAGCCCGATGTGGGACTCAATCCCAGGACCCCAAGATTATGACCTGAGCCAGAGGCAGAGGCTTAACCCACTGAGCCACCCAGGTACCCACACTGAAACATTCTTAAAATAATGCTATGGATGGTTTAACAAAGTGAAAAAGAGTCGGTATAGAAAAACTGACTATCACAAAGCTTCATTTATTTAAAAAATAAATTTATCAATGTCCCCTAAGTTAACTTTATTTCTATATTTTATTTCTATATTTTATTCAAGATTTTATTTCTAGAACCTAAACAACTGACTCTTATTTTCAAATGGGAAAAAAAAAAACAACACAGGTAAGAATTGTCAAAAATGCTCAAAAAACAGCAGTCGAAGTGTGGGGGAGGATCAGACTGACTAAATGTTTAAAAAATACTACACAATTTGAGTAATTAAAAGCCTGGAGCATTGGTACATGATAATAATTCAAACCAACCCAGGGACCCAGAAATAGACCCATTTACAGAAAGAAATATTTAATACCTGAAAAGGCAATATAACAAATCAAAGTTAAAAAAACTGAGTTTTTAATAAATGATACTGATCAAAAGAAAAGCATATGGAAAAATAAAATTGGATCCACATGCCATATTATACATAAGGATGACCTCCTCCTAATGGATCAAAGATTTTAATACAGTAAGTAAAACCATAAAATTATAAGAAGAAACAATGGATGGCATTTGATTATAATCTTAGAATAGAAAAGACCTAATCTGATGTGACTCAAAATCCAGAAGTCATAAAAGAAAAAATCTGAGGGGCACCTGACTGGCTCAGTCAGTAGAACATGTGACCCTCAATCTTAGGGTTTTGAGTCTGAGGCTCCACACTGGTTTTACACTCTACTTTAAAGAAAACAAAAAAAAAAAAGAAAAGAAAAGAAAGAGAAAGAAAAGAAAAAACTTGGGTAATTATAAAAAAAATCAAAATCCTCTTTAAAATCAAGTCTTATAATATTTTCTGAAAAGAAATGACAAAGTAGGAATGATACCTCATATCAAATCACTAATCTCCCTAATTGGGGGGGGGGCCTAGCTGGCTCAGAAGAGCATGCAACTTCTCGATCTCAGGGTTTTGAGTTCGAGCACCATGCTGGGGGTAGAGCTTGTTAAAAACTAAAACACAAACAAAAATAAAAACAATACTTAAAAAAAAAAATCACTCTAATATAAAAAGAGCCCCTGGATATAAGGAAATTCTAAAAACAAAAAGCAGACCCCACAAAAAAATGGCCAAAGTATACCAACAATTCACAGAAAAGGAAATATATATGGCCTTCAAATATATGACAAGAAGGTCACCTTCACTATTCAGAGAAATGCAACTAAAATTACTGATTATATACTGATACAATTTCTCATCTATCAGACAGTCAAAAACCCACAACTATAGTAACATAATACAGTGCAGCTGAGAGAAAACACTCTCATACATAGCCAGCTGACATGCAAACTGCTGCCAATCTATATGGAGGGCAATAAAGAAACACCTGTCCAAATTATAAACACACACAAGCTGTGACACAACACCACTTTTGGAATTTTCCCACATAACCTGCACACAATGAAGTTAAGTCCAAAGGTATTCACTATAGTACAGTACAGTAATTTATAATACAGGAAAATTAAGCAAACCCATACTACTGCAGGCTGGTTAAATAAACCAAAGTACTGCCACACAATGAAGTCCATGCAGTTCTAAAAAAGAGTAAAGCAGCACTCGCTGATGAATACATAAAGGTCTCCAGTCTGTTGACTGACAAAAAGCAAGGGCACAAGTGTTTTTTTGTGCTACCTTCTGGATAAGAAATATGAAAAGAAACTATAAATTTAAATGTTATAGATCTCTACACAAAAACAGAAGAATATACAATCCAAAAAATGAAGTCACTACTTATGGACACAGAGTAGTGCATAGGTGAACTGATGTATTACTTTTTATAGTGTTGGGATTTCTGAACATGCAAATGTGTAACATACTACTCATTCAAAATAAAAATTTCAAAAATAGACCAAGAAGAAAAATTTTCTTCCCCTGCTCCATCCTTGGATTTAGGTTTTGTTGTTGTTGTTTTAAGATTTTATTTATTTATTTGACAGACAGAGCGATCACAAGTAGGTATAGAGGCAGGCAGAGAGAAAGGAGGAAGCAGGCTCCCCGCTGAGCAGAGAGCCCAATGCGGGGCTAGATCCCAGCACCCTGGGATCAT
The DNA here is from genome assembly GCF_011764305.1 of Mustela putorius furo. Taxonomy (NCBI): domain Eukaryota; kingdom Metazoa; phylum Chordata; class Mammalia; order Carnivora; family Mustelidae; genus Mustela; species Mustela putorius. The sequence continues at coordinate 4,549,140 of NW_025421294.1, forward strand.
GACCTGAGCCGAAGGCAGAGGCTTTAACCCACTGAACCACCCACGCGCCCCCATCCTTGGATTTAGTACACACTTTCAACCTACCTCCTAGGAGACGGAGATCTAGAAGATTTCCTTTTTATAGTTTTTGATGTTCTTGGTGATCTGGAAGAACTCCTGCTCCTCCTCCTACGCCTTTCCCTGAAAATAACAAATATATCATTTAAAAATGCAGCAATTTTAATAAAGCGCAATTCAAATACACAAAAACAAAAGGGACCTTAAGACTCTCTAGTTAACAGTAGTCTTCAAAGACCAGTTTAAACTCATGTCCTTTAAAGAACATTTTTTTTTTTTTTAAAGATTGATTGATTGATTGATTTGACAGAGAGAAACACAATAAGAGAGGGAAAACAAGCAGGATGAGTGGGAGAGGGAGAAGCAGGATTCCTGCCAGGCAGGGAGTCTGATGCAGGGCTCAATCCCAGGACCCTGAGATCATGACCTGAGCTGAAGGCAGATGCCTAACGGCTGAGCCACCCAGGCCCCCAAGAACATGTTCTATTATCTAATATTACTGCAAGTCAAATTTTGAACCATAAATTTTATGGACATAAAAATATGTTCTAAGATTTCATAACAGAAAAGGGAGAAGACTCCTTTTCATCTGGTTTATTTGAACACTAATTTCCTGAATGAAAAAAAATATCAATGGATATTTCAGATTCTCTCAAGTTAAGTATGTTCTTCTCCAGGATCTAAAATATGTTCTGCTTATCCAGATCCTTTGTCCTGCATCTAACTCCTTGCTGCCCCACTGTGGATTATTTTATAGAAAGATTAAGTTGGCTTCCAAAATGTGAACTTCCCAAATTCAAGCATTTAGAATGTCTCTAAAAAATAATTTACATGAATCTGTTTTACAGAGAAATTGTTTTATCCTCCAACTTCCTACCATTTTATTGCTCTATTCATTTAAACCGAATGAACAAGTTGCTTAGACAGAAGTAAAATAGTTAAAACCTGGGGTGGCTTAAATATGAAATAAAAAATAACCACTGAATTAACAATGTTTATATTATTAAAAACTATTTTGTTTAACATGTTACCAAATAACTTTATTTATAAGTGTGGTCAACTGAGAAACAATTAATTTCAAGATGTCCGTAATTCAGGGATGAGGTAGGAGGACATACTTACTATGATTAATGTGTACAATCACCTCCCAAGGAGCTCTAATAATTAGTGGCCATATAGGTGAAAGAACCAAAACCCCTAGAATCTAAGTTCTCCACACCACCCTCAGTAAGAATATTCTAGGCTAGGGGTGCCTGGGTGGCTCACTGGGTTAAGCCTATGCCTCGGCTCAGGTCATGATCCTGGGATCGAGCCCCACATCAAGCTACCTGCTCTGTGGGGAGCCTGCTTCCCCTGACCCCCACCTGCCTCTCTGCCTACTTGTGATCTCTCTTGTCAAATAAATAAATAAATAAAATTCTAAGCTAAAGAAGCATTTTGCCTATAATAGCCAAGAACTTTGAAAATACCATCAATTCCAATTTTACCTCAAGATCTCTCCTTCATTACCCAATTTTATTCCAGAACACCCCAAAATTATACTTCCTGACTAATGTGAAAATTAGGGAAAGACAATCCATTCAGTCTGTGACATTCTGTAACAGCTCTGTATAAGTACCACAAATACTTATTTCATAGTATGAGAATATCAATGTATCTTAGACTTTGTTTACCCTCAAAATAGTTCCACTGCGACCAGTTTTGACTGTTTAACTTTGTTCAGGAAGCACTGTGTACAGATAGACATCTAGTAACTAACAGCTGATGATAATGAGAGCTAAGTCTGGACAGACAGCAATCCAGAACACCAATTAGGTGAGAAAGAGGCAGTCAGGGGTAGTAAAAGTACCTGTAGTTGGTTACACTTAGATTTAAATTTTAGTTCCACCACTTACCAGTTGCATGACTAGGGCCATATTACTTAACCTGAGTTTCAGTTTTTCCAACTGGAAAATCGGGTTAATAACTAAGCTTGATAGTGCTGCTATGAGGATTTAGGATGATACCTGTAAGTACCACACACAGTGTCCTGCACATACTCAGTGTCAATATTTCCTTTCTCTTCACTAGCTTTATTGCTTGTTACTTAAAATACTATGAAAGTTGTAGAAGTATCAAAATTTAAAAATGTAGGTTAGGGGCACCTGGGTGGCTCAGTGGATTAAGCCGCTGCCTTCGGCTCAGGTCATGATCTCAGTGTCCTGGGATGGAGCCCTGCATCAGGCTCTTTGCTCAGCGGGGAGCCTGCTTCTCTCTCTCTCTCTGCCTGACTCTCTGCCTACTTATGATCTCTCTCTCTGTCAAACAAATAAAAAATCTTTTGAAAAAATTTTTTAAAAATTAAAAAAAAATTAAAATGTAGGTTAGAGGACAATGTTGAAAATAAAATGCCACATACCCTATTTTTCCGAGCCATGAAAATGTTTCCTGTTTACTAAACAAATCAGAGCACATAAAAAACAGGAAAATGCTAAAAGATGACAAATTGTAACTCTTCACCAAGCTCTTATGAAAGCATAAAACATACCAAACTTCTGAACCTTTAGAAACTAGTGTTAGTTAGCCTTTCTTTTCCAGGCCCCAGAGGTTAGTTAATATATTTAGGAATGAATGTAAACATCTCAACTTCCTTAAATGTCAAGTAACTTAAAATGGCCCCCTACAAAACTAAATATTTCAAAGTCATCTAAAAAGTAAATTCAACTGAAATTAAAAGGAACCAAAACATTGTTTTCTGTTACGAAGGGCAATAATTAAATGATCATATAAACACAAAAGAAGGTGTGACAGACAATCAATAAAATCACTGTGCAGCAAAAGAATAGTTGCAAGGCTTGACTGAGGTCCACAGTAAAGAAGCTAAGTTAATTCTTCAGTTTCTGGTTCAATGTGCTGAAATACAACAGCGGTCTGTTTACATACACTATTACTTTCGATTTTATGCTTCTGCGGTAGTTTCTTAAAGCAGGTACCAAGTTCTGATTAGAGAATTCTCAATTAAACAAAATCTCTTAAAAAGAAGAAAAAGAACTACCATATTTTTTTTTTTTTTTTTTAAAGATTTTATTTATTTATTTGACAGAGAGAAATTACAAGTACACTGAGAGGCAGGCAGAGAGAGAGAGAGAGAAGGAAGCAGGCTCCCTGCTGAGCAGAGAGCCCGATGCGGGACTCGATCCCAGGACCCTGAGATCATGACCTGAGCTGAAGGCAGCAGCTTAACCCACTGAGCCACCCAAGTGCCCCAAGAACTACCATATTTCTAATATGGAAGTGCAGAGCAGATGGAAAACCTCCCCTAAGCCGTGGTATTATCACACTTGGAAACCATGATACTAATAGTCTTCTCACAGACTTACTATGGCAATTAAGTAAGGCCAGTCATGAAAAATTGTGCCAAAACAAAATCTGACACTTGGTAAAGCATTCAACAAATGCCTGCAATTATCTTGTATTACCTAACCAAAGACTGGTATATTAAGAACAAGCTACTAGAACACAAAGTTAGAAAAACGGGAAATATGCATTCATCTCCAATCACCTTCTATGAAAAACCAAGTTTAAAAGTCATAAAAACTTGCTAAAATAGGTGTTTTGTTTAGTATTTTTAAGATCTACTATTAAAAAAATTAAGAACTCCCATTTACTCAGTTACTATATCATGTGGAATAATGGATATAGGTTTAGATAATCTTGAATCAAGGAAGGTCTAGGTCTTCTTTTTGCAGCTGTTACTATGGCAACGTGCTGCCACCTGGTGGCAGTGTACTTATTAATAAACGGAACAGTCCTAAGAAAAAAGGAAAATCTTAATATTGACAGATCAAGGAAAACAAAAATTTAAAAGTCATGCACTTAACAAAACAGAGCAGTAAAAACAAATGAAATTTTAATAAGCATTCTGAATATGAAAATTTACCAAGAGGTTAAAAAGAAGGTCAGGGGAAAGAAAAAAGGAAACCTTGTCCTTGCCATCTCATCCTCCAAGAAAATAAGCAGCAGCAGTCACTGTTTTATACCAGGGATTACAAAGGATAGTTAAAACTTTTCGAATTGCCCAATTATCATCTCTTCCACCTCACAGATTCTAATACTGTGGCAAGTGCTCTATTAGAGAAATGTTTATTCTGCAATTAAAGGGCAACGTTCTGGTATTATTGTACTGTTCTCACTTATGTAGAATAACCTCTTCCCCTTGGTTAAAATTCAGATTCTCATTTGTTATCAGTAAACCCTTTCGTAAAAATTTTAAGCATTATCAAACCTGCTGGAACTACGAGATCTTCTTGATGCATTGTAACTTCTGGGTGGTGTTCTGGATTTTTTATCCTTCTTTCTTTTGTCATCTATCTCTTTGGATCGGTCCTTGTCTCGTTCCTTTTCTTTGTCCTGTTCCTTGTCCTTGTCTCGCTCCTTGTCATGTTCTTTTTCCCGCTCTCTCTCTCTGTCCTTTTCCTTGTCTTTATCCCGGTCTTTTTCCCGTTCTTTATCCCGGTCTTTGTTTTTACCCCGTTCCTTTTCTTTTTCACGTTCCTTCTCCCTTTCTCTCTCTTTTTCCCTTTCCTTTTCTCTATCTTTTTCTTTCACTCTTTCCTTTTCCTTGATCTTTTCTCGGGTGTCTTTTCTCTTGTCCCTTTAAAAACAAAAATAAATAAATAAATTCACAACTAAAATTATTCTACTCCCCAAAAAGGACCTCCCTTTCTTCAACAAAACAACTTATACTAGCTTATAATTTCTATATAACCCAGGTGTACATGAGGCTGTTAGATGAAACAGTTACCCAGTTTAATTACATATTTTAGAAACCTCATGAGTCATTCTGATCATCAGATTCCAATCAATGGCAATCAATATTAATCACTACTTAAAGCAATAAAAAATATTAAATGTCTCTCATTAGAAACCTAAACCACAATAATTTTTTAACAAATGAAGCCATGAGAAAAATTACCGCTAATTTCCCCAAGACTCACCGTGAACGTGAACGACTCCTTGATTTCCGTCTCTCCCTTGATTTAGAGCGTTTTTTATGTGGGCTCTTGGATCTACGTCTGTCTTTTTGTCTTGAACGTGATCTATTATGGGATCTACTCCTAAAGAAAAACAAGTTGTTAGAATGTCAAAACTTACTCTTACAATTGTAATTTTTAAAAATTTAAGATGTTTTTCAAGTAAGAAAATTTTAAAACTGACCCCAACAATATCTGTATTTTAAAATTCTCTATTACATAACGCCTCAGTCAGATTATTTGCAATAAATTATTTTTAGCAACTTTACCAAACACTTCATTTTCAGAATACAGAGAAAGAAATTACATTATTTTCTATGTCAGACTGAAGCTATTATTTCCAAGTGTGGCTTTCCCGTGCTAATTATTATATGCCTGTTACCATATGACTTCTCCCACAGAACAAGTTTTATACTATAAATTAAACTCTTAACTTGCATGTAATTGAACTGCTAATGGTGATACTTTGACAAACAGTGGTTTCCTGGCTCAAGAGTTTCTCTAGCTGGCAGTGTGATGTCTGTCATAACATATATTAAGAATGTGTAAGGAAGCACAGTACTAATTACACTCCTAGTATGACAGGAAAATAAACATTACTCATGAGTTGAAGCTACAGATAATTAAATGCTGGATCTCTAAGACCTCTTGATTTTATAACTACATAAACATAGCTCTTAAAAGAAACCGTTTTTTTTTTTTCATTTTAAATATTTATTTATTTGATATGTAACAAGAGTGAGAGAGAGAGAGTGTGTACAAGCTCTGGGAACAGCAGGCAGAGGGAGAAGCGGACGAGCAGGGAGCCTGATGTGGGCCTCAATCCCATGATACCAGGATCATGATCTGAGCTGAGGGCAGACGCTTAACAGACTGAGCCACTCAGGCACCACCCCCCCCTTTTTAAGATTTTTATTTGAATGTGAGCACAAGACGGGGAGGGAGGGGTTGAGGAGAGGAAGAAGCAGACTCAGGAAGCCCAATGTGGAGCTCAAATCCAGGACTCTGAGATCATGACTTGAGCCAAAAGCACACACTTAACCGACTGAGCCACCCAGGTGTCCCTAAAAAAAACCCTTTATTACTAGAATTCTTGCAAGAAAAATAAAGGTTACTTCAATTCTGAAATTCTATAGGCTCCTTATTCCCACTGAAATAGTGCTTATATATTGTAATTTTTATCCTAGTAACTATTTATCAAAATATAACAAAACTGAATGCACAAAGTGACAAGACTCACCAGCTCTGGAGCAAAACAATCTGGCTCTGACACTCAGCTCTGCCACATACTAGCTGTGAGAACTCTGGCTACTCGCTTAGCCTCGCACTAAGCCTAGTTTCTTCATCTACAAAGTTGGAGAATCAAACCTTTATCGCCTAGGGGGGTCATGAGGACTGAATCGGATCATGCATGAACGAATGCCTAGCTGTGTCAGGCACAGAGTAAATGTTCAAAATTCTTAATTTTCAAGATCATCAGCATTAACAATTAACATAAATGAAAACTTTAAGTTACAGCTTTATTCCAAGGAGATCAAATGAACTTCCACAAGTATGCTTTATATAATTAAAATTCATCTTGATAGTCATGTTTTCATGAGTTAAGTTAAAGCAAAGATCTATAAAAGAAATACATACAGTTAAATGCTTGTGGTATGCTAAGAAGCCAGAAAAATCTCAAGACAATTTTCAATGAATAATGAAATCCTGTTTTTTTAAACACATTTTCAGTACCTAAAATGTTTCCCAACAGCTAATTTTCAACTGAACCACTTATCTATTTTATGGCTTTAAAAATTATACATTATGGTATTGAAAATACCATATTTTTAATAGAGAAAGATAAGCCAGTTTGCTGAAATCTTTAATAACTCAAGAGATAAAGGGTCGTGTGCTAGGTATTAAGGCAAAACTGCAAAACTTAAGCCATTTTTAATCCATTTACAGACATCCACATGAGGAGAATGTTTTATAAGGCCTTTGCTTCTACGTACTTAATAGAAAGTCTTTATATTTTTGTTCTAGTTAACTTGCTAAAAATATACATAGTAATTTTGTTTTCCTCAAACACTGCTTTCCAACCTTAATTAAGCAAAGAAACACCTTTTAAAAAATTAGATATAGCCTTAGCAAGAATTAATTTTAAAAACACTGATCATTTGGATTCCCACCTTACCCTACAGGTCCTCAGAGTTTCAAAGTCCCAAGAGTAATCACTATCTTTTAATTTTGACATTAAAAACTATCACGTCCCTATTTCATCCACTAGTCACCTCCAAACAAGTGTTATGATTAGGAATGCAAAAAGCTTCAAGTCAAGAGCAAATCTAATCCAACCAAAGAGAAAGACTTGAGTTATCATCAGGAGATCTCATTTTAGCATAATGTGCAAAACCACATTTATAAATTAAAATGTAAATACAGGGCAACTTACCATCATGTCTCATCAAAGTTCAATTCTAAGTCCGCTGTTTCACATTAAAGTACTATAAAATGTCTTATAGTTCCCATGCTGGTCTGTCAAGGTTACTTAACTTTAAAATATAATAATTACAGTACTACCCACCTTTTCTAACACTGCCCTTTGAAAAAAACACATATAAAAATTTGAGCAAAGTCAAAATACATCTCCCTGGTCCTAGCCAAGGTCATAGGGACAAGAAACCCCTTCCTGCCTCCTTACAAGGGAAGGAAAAGGGAAAGGATAGGGGCTGGAGGAGGCTCCAGAAGCATCTGAAAATGCTGAGAAAGTAGAAGAGGGTAAGCCTTCAAGAGCAAAGGCTCCTGAAACTCACACTCCTGATAGTAAGTCTAGTGGGGCAGAGCCAGAGCTGAGGGGAAGTTCCTTACATATCAAGATCCTTAAGTCAAATATTTTCAGGGATTTCAAGGGATTTTTTCCCCCCTTAAAAAGAACCTTTATTCTTTTGTATTTCTTTATGAACTCAGTAAAGGCTACATGTGTTTCTATACATGTGTAAAAATTAGTATAGTATAAATTTACTTTAGTAAATTTAAACTTTAATAAAGTTACTTTAGTATATTTATACTGTATTAGTATAAATTTAGTGTAATATAAATTTATATACTACATAAATATATGAGAGTGTTACATGTATATGTGTGTATGCCAAAAGCAAGTAATTTCTAATGCTACATAGACAAACCCTGAGGAGAACACTCTCATGACTTAAGAACAGTAACTAACAAGTTTCACTTTAGACTGAAAAATCCTTCCCCTACTAACTCTTGGAAAGGGAAAATATCCAAATATACTTAAAATGATAAAAGCAGGAACCTTAAAGCAGAGAGTTAAGTAAATTTGCTCCAATAGATAAATCTTCACAGAGATTATCAAGGAAACTGATGTTAATCATGTTTTCCTTTTTTCCAGCCTTAGAAAACCAGTAAGGTATTAGATTTGGAGCACAGCTCTTATAATCAACACAAAATGAGATTCAGGTCACTGGTCTCTTTCCTTCTCAGAAAAGAAGTAATTACTCTTGAGCTCAATTTTTTATCTCTTTTATCTCCTTTACCTCCACCACATCCTGTCAACCTGCAGAAATATCCACAATCTAGTACCACTGCTTCAATACCACTTTCCTTCTCCAACTCAGGCTTCTGTGGCTCTGACCTCTTCCCTGTACATGTAACAACTTCCTTCACTTGGATCTGAACTTGCCTTACTGGAAACACCTTGGAAGGGGAGACAGTAAAACCATATCCCAAAAGAGACCATACAAACTAAGAATTATGGAGAAGTATACACCAATAAACAGCTAGAAGTATAGCTTATTAGAGTCAAACAAAGAATACCATTTTTTTCCTTTCTCACTGCTTCAATTTCCTTGGTATCATAGAAAAATAGACTAAAGTGAGCTTGCTGATGAGGTTCAACATACAGTATACTGGTTCCCTTTCCTCCTTCTCTCAAACCTTCCTCCTTCTCTAACACCACCACACACGCCCTGCACACACACGCACAGAGACTGTTCCCTACCTCTTCTCTTTAGACTTAAGTATGTGTATACATATTAACATGCAATTAGGATCCACTATATACAGTCTCACATTTCAGTAACACCTCCCTCCAGATCTTAGAGAAGACAATAAAATTTTTCACTTTAAACATGATTCTTAGGGCACTTCCAAATTAAAATGCTGTTGCAAGTTCTCATTCAGACTGAGTACAACAGAACAGATTTTTTATTTATTATTATTATTTTTTAAGATTTTATTTATTTACTTGACAGAGAGAGAGCATAAGCAGGGGGAAGGAGAGGGAGAAGCAGGCTCCCCACTGAGCAGGGAGCGAAGATGCAGGGCTCAATGCCAGGATCCTAAGCCAAAGGCAGACACTTAACCGACGCGGAGCCACCCAGGCACCCTCTTCAACAGATTTTTTAAAAAAAGAAAATTAAAATGACAGAACTATGTTCCAAAGTAAGACAAACAGAACAGAAATAGAACTTTAGCATAATACAATAGTTGAAGCTAAAGCTGCAAAGTTACTACTGTGTTTCAGGTCCCAAAGTGGGTGCAGGAGAGGCTCTTATCATCGAGAATATCAAAGATTTAATAAAGCACTTCATTTGACTCATGGCACTAGAGACAGGTAGGTACTGGAATCCAAGATATGAGGTGCTACTCCCTAAGTCTTGAGGAGACTTGGGGGTGGGAGGGAGGGGACAGGGAGCTGCTACTTCAACAATATTTCAGCATCACCAAACATGTATGTTCCTTTTTCTCAAGAAAAAGAAGGGAAAGTTTCTGCCAGTTCTGTATTAAGACTAGTTTATTCTTAGAAGAATAAGGAATAGAGCACCTTAAGACAGAAAACTAACTTCTGAAACTGAAAATTAATTGAAATAATAAAAATTATATATCAATTAGATAAAATTTCATTCTCAACTATATTATTATAATTAAAGCAACATTTAATAATAAGCATAATTCCTGGTGAACTCCGCTGAAGTTTCTAAATTCTGATACGTAAACAAAAACTCAAAAAATCTTAACAGTCTTAAATACATGACCAAAAATTTTAAATATGATAGCAGAAATTCTCACCTGTGTTTTGACTGCGATCTTTTTCGTCTAGAATGGGATTTTGAGCTAGACCTGGATTTTGAACGAGTATGGGAACGAGATCGACCGCCTTTTCTTTCATTGCTCTTTCCAGACTCTGGGAGGAAAAAACCACTTTGCAGTGTAAGCTCAGAACAATTAAAGATCCCAGTTAATAATCAGGCACAAGTGGAATGTACCACATATAGTGCAAGGGGCCTACTCTCTGTACATCCTCCTCCTGTGCAATTATCCTTCAGAAACATCCAAGAAAGTCATTGCATAAACTCGTTGAGTGCAGCCACCCTGCAGCAGTACATATAAACCAGATGATTATAAACAGCTGTTCGTAATATTTTGTTGCTGCCATAATGTACGATTATAACATGTCTGTAATTCCTAGGACAACGATTTTAAATCTTCTCTCCATTTATTTTGCTAGCAGTGAAGCTTAAATTCTGAGTGCAAGTGTAGAAAATTTGCTTAACTGTAAACCACCTAGACATTTTTAGATTGGATTTTTAACTTTCAGTAAGCAAATAAAAGTCTGAACAGGTGTTCCTTTACCTTGCTAAAATGGTCTTTGTGTTTGGCTAATCATGGGCTCTTTCTTATTTTTAAAATGAAATCATTGAAGGAAAGTGAGCCTGCTTGATTATGTTTTAATTATATTTATTCTTAGTTTTAGCCTCACAATAACATTTATACTTTGCTTTAAAGCCAATCAGTTGTGAGCACTGACTTTGCTACAAAAACATAAAGAACTGATTAACTCAAGCTAATGTGCCTCAATTCATTATCACGGGAAAACAGCATTTGTGCTAACCAGTTCTTTGACCTTTGACACTAGTAAGTCACTTACTCTTTCTCGAGTTTCAGTCTTCTTGTTTGTAAAATGGAGGGACTAAACAAGATAACTTCTAAAATTCCTTCCAGTTCTATGGTTCTATGTGACCTGTGTAACAACACTGTGACCTTACCTGGTTCAATGGCTGCTGAGATAAAGGACTGAGCCTCTCGTACTCGCTTCATTACTTCTTCTAACTCCTTAGCTGCAGCCTGAGGTGTCATCTCAGGGGGTTTTACTATTGCATTGTTGGAGTGATTAATTCTAAATTAAAAATATTAGCATATCACAAATACACACCATATTTTACAAAACATGAAACAAATGTTTATGATACACATATTTATAAATCTGAGGACATGTCGAGAGCACATTAAGAATGATACAGCTAAATACAGAATAATCAAAACCAACATCAAAACCCTCATTACCACTCATCTTTATCTCTTGCTACCAAAGCCTAGAGGAGAGAAGAAAAACTGAACCCTACCTGACTCCTTAACAACTTGAATATATCCAATTTAGAATTATAATAAATTAAAATCCTGACATCAGTATTAAAATGCATCATTTCTCATCTTGGAATATAAGATTTCACGGATATCTCTACACACTGGGAGAACGCAGGAGAGGCTGTATATTGCACAATTTTAATTAACCCTGAACCATGGGTGAGTCAGATACAGCTTCAAATCTGAGAGGCACCTGATAAAACTCCTCCCTATCAGATCAGAAGGGGTTTCTCTGACGCACATAAATGAATCTGGTAAGTCTCACTTTACCCCCTTCACACTAAGACAGGCATTCACTAAAAAGAGGTATTTCGTCCTTTCATAGCTGAATCTCGATCAAGCTATATAACTAAAGCAATTACCTATGAAATTTAGATAGAACTGTTGCCTTAATAATCTGCAAGAAATAGAATTTCTGATCTTGAGTATATAAAGTCTATACCAATTTTTCATTTTGCACACAAGGATATGAGAAAATATTAAAACTCAAAATGTATGATTCAAAACACTTCTGGGTACTTAATATTATTTTCTTCCTGGGATTCTGGATTTACCAAAATAATTGGTAATACCAAAATAATTCATTTCATATGTTCAACCATCCCTTAGTCTAGTCCTAACCCAAACCCAATCTGCTTTATTAGAGCTTATGAGAAAAGACTTATACCATTATATAGGGTATATAATGTTAACATCAAATTAGATCTTATAAAATAGAAAATGTCTTCAAATACAACTTTAAAAGCTAAAATGGTAACTTAATGTATTTCATTTATACTTAACACAAAGTCTTCCTTTCCACAAATTGCCAATTACTATTAAAAAGAAAAAAAAAAGCCTTAATTACATCAGAAATACTTTAAGTTTTTCCAAAATCATTAAAATTTCTTTGTTTAGGGTTTCTTACTTCAGTGGCCTGTCTCCAAACATAACTCCATTAAAAGCAAGGGCCCTTGGTACAGAATTTTGGTCTGCAAATTCCACAAAAGCAAACCGAGTTGGCTGAGTCTCATCACCTGCCATCCGCACAAACTTCACTTCTCCAACTTGTTTAAAAAATTCAAGTAGTTGATCAGCTGTTGTTGTCTGAAGAAACAAAGTCACGCTTTAATAAAGTATATTCTTTTTTTAAAATTAGGCAAATATTTGTCAAAAGCTATCATTTTGAAGAAGGGGTAAAGAGGAAGAGGACCTACCACTCAGTTTTTCCTTAAATTAGTTACCTGGGAATTCAAATTGCCAACATAGACTGTTCTCCTAATTTCATCAATTTTGGAAGGATCCACATTTCCCATAAGTGGTGGCTGTGGTATCTCTCCAAGCGTTGTAATGTTGGGGTCTAGTGCTGCTGCTGGTATAGCTCCCAAACTGCTAAGGGAAACACCCAACTATAAATTTAAAAAAAGAAAGAACACATACTTCCTGTTAGTATTCAAGATTACTATTCTTTAACCTTAAAAAGAAAACGATCAACTCTACAAGAATGGAAGGTAACTACGGAGTCCTAACTTTAAGCTAGGTATTTATCTGAATTATTGAGGAGGAGGTCACCGTAGTTAGGCATGTAATTAGAAATACAACATAATTCTTAACTATCTGGGTATTTTAATTACTTTCAAAGTTGAAACTAAAAATGAACAGTCAATTCTCATTATTACAGCACTTACGCCTATAAAGTTGCTGTATGAATACTATGCCAATTTCACAAATAAAGAAAAAGACTTATGGAGGTTAAATAAATTTCACAAAGCTACTCAGCTGCCAAGCGGTAAAAGCAGGGTACTACCATGCACAGTTTAAAACTGAAACAGGGACAAAGTTTACCTAAGAAAAGAAACTGAACTTATATATACTTTGATGGGAAGAGGACAAAAGCTTTGAATGATCTTTCATAACATTACTAAATTTAGTTTTATTTCAAGAGTTAAGGAATATATTTTTAATGTGAACTTCAACTAGGAAAGATAGAAGATCTCAAAATTTGAAAATGGAAGACTCCGCAGAATTAATGAGAAGACATTTCAAGGGGAAAAAAATTAGAACTGTCATTTCCATTTATGAGATTTAAGAAAAGTTGGGGCCCTGGTGCACCTGGGTGGCCCAGTGAGTTAAGCATCCTACTCCATTTCAGCTCAGGGTTGTGAGATGGAGTCCTGTGTCAGGCTCTGCGCTAGGCATGGTGACTGCTTAACATCCTCTCTGCCCCTCCTAATCCCTGCCTCTCTTTCTTTCTCTCTCTCCCCCAGTCCAAAGAAAGAAATTTTTGAGCACTGATTACATAATGCTACAAAACTAAGATTAAACAAAAACTACATAAAAACACTTCCTAAAGGTGAAAGCATAAGTTAATGAAACAAGTATCACTTACACTGTTCTAACAGCCTGTGTATTTTCTTTTTAAAATGTCAAATTATGTCTTACCCTGCTTAAAGCTAACCAATGGTTTTTAATACCTTTTGAATAAAATTCAAATTCCTTTCCATGGCCGCAAAGTCCTAAAATCAGTAGACCATCTATCCCTCTAGTATCTCAAAATATATACTACCACCGCCCCCATTTCCTAAGCTTCAACTATACTGACTGCCACTCTACTTTGAAGACAAAGTTTTTCTCACGTTATAGCTTTTGCTTGGAATTTCTTGTCAAAAAACTCTTCCTTGTCTTCTGCCAGTCAAATCCTTCAAGCATCAGGTCACCTGTCCCCTCCAAGAGGCTTTCCCTGACTTTATATAAAGCTTCACTTTCTAACACCTATTTTTCTTCATAGTATTTATTATAATTTGTGGTATCTTGCTATTAATAGATCTTGGATTTGTTGCTCAGCACCACCATTTCAAGTTATCCTAAAGTTGTATAAAATATCTTAATTCAAAACGGGTGGTGATGGGAGTCAAGGTTATCACCCTCTGAGCCTAGTTTTTCTCCACATTTTGCTTATGTATTGACACTCCTTTATCTCCCTTCCACACCTTATCCTGTACACAGATGTTTGAGTCACTAAATTTTTTTTTACTGTACAAAAGAATTATTATATACCATTAAGTTAAATCACAAATATGACTATTATTTCTTAGGGTTTTTTTTTTTTATTATTTCTTAGTTTTGAATGGATTTAAAGAATTCAACAAACCTCCTCAGGCACTCCTAGTTGTCAATTACTTTTTTTTTTTTAAAGACTTTATTTATTTGACAGAGCGAGATCACAAGTAGGCAGAGAGGCAGACAGAGAGAGAGGAGGAAGCAGGCTCCCCGCCAAGCAGAGAGCCCGATACGGGACTCGATCACAGGACCCTGAGATCATCACCCGAGCCAAAGGCAGAGACCCAACCCACTGAGCCACCCAGGCGCCCGTCAATTCCTTTGACCTGCAAATTTTCTCCACTGGGACATTAGACAGACACACACACACACACACACACACACACACACACACACACGGAATGTGTTTTTTTCAAATTATCTAATCCAACCTCTCGGTTTCTCAAACTTAAGATCATTCAGCTCTTTTTTAGAAACTTTTTTCCTCTTCTTTTTACTATACCATTCTGCTATACCTATGCTATTTAATATGGTGTTCTAACCCCATACAGCTATCTGAATTTTAATTAAAATTCAGGGACACATTTCGAGTACTCAATAGGCACACGTAAGTAGCTATGACACTTGATAGTACAAAGACATTTTCAGCAGAGCAGAAATTTCTACTGAATGCAGATGCTCTGTAACAATACAATTACCTTTGTTTTGACTACTCTACTTTCTAGCCCTGATCTAAAAAAAAAACCCACACTATTTAGTTACCCTGTTGGTCTTCAATGGGTTAAAAGATTACCTAGGCTCCTGATGTAACACTTTCGCCCTCTGACATAGAAACCATGGCCTCCTGAAAACGAAATGTTCTAAGCAAAAGCCGTAAGGCAAAAATATGTTTGGCATGTCTAAGAAACAACAAAGCCAATATGGCTGAAGTAGAGTAAGCCAAGAAAAGAGGTAGGAAAAATGTCAGAGAGGTAAGCAGGAGTCAAGTCACAGTGGGTCACCTGTCCCATTTTCTATTCAAATTGTTCATAAATTAAATTTCAAAATAATAGATATCTGCAGATGAATTTAGAGAAAACCATTTCCCCTCAAGGCAACAAATTAAATAAAAACATTATGCTGTTGCTAAATAAACCATAAGAATTGTCAAGATAGCAAGATAATACTTTCTGAAAAATAGATAGTGATCCAGGAATTAAATGTTAAAATATACCAGAATATAACCCAAATAAAATTTTCTAGAAAATCTGTAAAAGGCTTAACTCAAATGATCAGATTTTGAATTAAAAAGTATTCTCCTGGGGGACACCTGGGTGGCTCAGTTGGTTAAGCCGCTGCCTTCGGCTCAGGTCATGACCCTGGAGTCCTGGGATCGAGTCCCACATTGGGATCCTTGCTGAGCGGGGAGCCTGCTTCTTTCTTTGCCTCTGCCTGCCACTCTGCCTGCTTATGCTCTCTCTCTGACAAATAAGTAAATAAATAAAATCGTTTAAAAAAAAAGTATTTTCCTGGGATGCCTGGGTGGCTCATTCCACTCAGGTCACAATCTTAGGATCATAAGCTCAAGCCCTGTGTCAGAGCTCATCGCTCAGCCAGGAGTCTGCTTGAGATTCTCTCTCCCTCTGCCCCTTCCCCCACTCATGTTCTTTCTCTCTCTAAAATAAATAAATACGTCTTTAAAATAAAAGGAGGGGGTACCAGGGGGTGGGAGGTTGGGGGACCAGGTGGTGGGTATTAGGGAAGGCACATATTGCATGGAGCACTGGGTGTGGCGCAAAAACAATGAATACTGTTAACGCTGAAAAGAAATTTAAAAAAAAAAAAAAAAGGAGGGAGTACCTGTGTGACTCAGTCAGGTAAGTATCCAACTCTTGATTTGGGCTCAAGTCATGATCTTGGGGTTGTGAGATCGAGCCCTACCCAGCCACCATCTGAGTGTGGAACTTGCTTAAGATTCTCTTTCCATGGGGGCACCTGGGTGGCTCAGTGGGTTAAGGCCTCTGCCTTCGGCTTGGGTCATGATCCCAGATCCAGGGATCGAGCCCCGCATTGGGCTCTCTGCTCAAGAGGGAGTCTGCTTCCTCCCTCCCTCTCTGCCTGCTTCTCTGCCTATTTGTGATCTGTGTCTGTCAAATAAATAAATAAAATCTCAAAAAAAAAAAAAAAGAAAAAAGAAAAAAAGATTCTCTTTCCATGTCCCTCTGCCCCTCCTCTCTTTCCACCCCTCCCAAAATAAATAAATAAAAATAAAAAACATCCCCCTGACCAAAAATAAATAAATAAATAAAAGTAAAAAGCATTTCCCCACCAGCAATCACAATGCAGGTCTCCAGTAGTACAATGCTATGTAAAGAAAAGACCCAAAATTTTGCACTTCAAAGTTTCATAGACCACTTTTATAACTTTAGTAAATGAACTTCCATCAAAGGGGCACCTGGCTGGTTTAATCAGTAGGGCATGAGACCCTTGTTCTCCAGGTGAGCCGACCCCTATAGTGGGAGAACTTACTTTAAAAAAAGGTGGGGTGGGGAGGGCTGGCTGGCTCAGTTGGTAGAGCATGCAACTCTTGATCTCAGGGTTGTGAGTTCAAGCCCCACATTGGGTGTAGAGATTACTTAAAAATAAAATCTTTAGGGGTGCCTGGGTTGGACGACTGCCTTCGGCTGAGGTCATGATCCTGGAGTCCCGGGATCGAGTCCCACATCGGGCTCCCAGCTCCATAGGGAGTCTGCTTCTCCCTCTGACCTTCTCCTCGCTCATGTTCTCTCTCTCTCAAATAAATAAATAAAATCTTTTTTAAAAATAAATAAATAAATAAATAAATAAAATCTTTAAAAAGGAAAAACAGAAAGAAAAAAAGTATTTTTTTTTAAATAAATGCTTATTTATTTTTTTAAGATTTTTTTTTTTTAAAGATTTTATTTTTATTTATTTGACAGATAAAGATCACAAGTAGGCAGAGAGGCAGGCAGAGAGAGGAGGAAGCAGGCTCCCTGGCCGAGCAGAGAGCCCGATGTGGGGCTCGATCCCAGGACCCCGGGATCATGACCTGAGCCGAAAGCAGAGGCTCCAACCCACTGAGCCACCCAGGCGCCCCTTTTTTTAAGATTTTTATTCAATCATTTGACACACAGAGGAGAGAGCACAACCAGGGGGAATGGCAGGCTGAGGGAGAGGGAGAGGCAGACTCCCTGCTGAGCAAGGAGACCAACTTGGGGCTCGATCCCAGGACCCTATGATCATGACGTAAGTAGGAGGCAGACACCCAACCAACTGAGCCACCCAGATGCCCCCAAAAAACAGTACTTAAAAAAAATTACTATCATAAAGTTAGTATTGGTTCATTCCCTAAACAGTCCCAACACCACAAAGCTAAGACACACCACAGAATTAAGGTGAGCTTTATATTTTGTCTTGCATTCATTTCTGAAGAAAAATGACCCTTCTCTAAAACAAATATGACAGGAGCCCAGTATCAGCAAAATCTTTATTTACCACTCTTAGAAATCACAAAGGAGGTATTAAATTCCTATTTAACTCTATGTGGTTAATGAAAACATAATTTTACCATGTTTTTACCTTGTTACATTTTTTCAGTATTAGACAAATGTTTCTCTGAGATATTTTTCTTCTGTTACAAAGCTGTGATTCATTTTATTTTATTTTACTTCAATAGATTTAGTCCTCTTGAACTGGGAAATAGAGTTACCTAGATTTTCCAATTCCCCATGCAATCTAAAATGCTGGGCTTCAATAACTGATTCTCTAATGAATAATCTATTTTAGTTCTCAAATTTAAATGAATGCCCTATTACTTCAGAAGTATTTCCAAAAGTCAGTTTAAGTCAGTGATAACGTGGCGGTGTGGGGGGTGGGGGTGGGGTTAGTAGACATTTTGAATCCTTTTCAATTAAAAAGAAGGAAAAAAGATTCAAAACAAATAATTTCCTAAGCTCTTTATTCACATGATTACACAACTCAACATAAATCTCTTTCAGAAGAGGGTGTGGAATACTTACTGTAGTCAAGGGATTTGGGGTCGGTATGGGAAGCAAGCCTGCACCAGGCATTAAACTTGTCATGGTTGGAGCAGGAGCCAATAAAGAGAGGGCTTTGGATTCCTCTGGAATTTTACCTGCAGAGGCAAGTTCCAAACATTATGGAAAGCAGAAACACCACACAAACTTTACACTATGATTTTACAATTACCCTTGCACTTAAAAAATAATAATAATAAATGAATCTATCTATCAGATCTGTACAAAGAAATAAATAAGAACTTAAGTCTTTCCTTTTATCCTGCTCTACTAGGAAAAATAAAAGTGAGCAAAACTTCAAAGACTAACAATCTCATTAATGGAATATTATTTTAAAAATTGAATAATGTAGACAATTATTTAACACTTTGAGCTATGGGTCACCTGTACTGGAAACTTAATGTTCATGAACCAAACGATATCAAGCATGGACGCTTTCCCAGGACGGTGTTTTCGCGGTGATCGAAAGTTGTGTTACACATGACAACCGTTCGTGTTGGCTGCATCACTAATAGCACACAGAACATCAGATACAGAAAAGAAGAACATTTTTTAAAGTTTAATCCCCAGAAATGGCAAATAACCAAATTAGTCAAAAAAAAGAAAAAGAAAAAACAAATATGTGCGAATTGAAATTTGTTCCTTAATGAGTGCCCCTATCCTGCTTACTAAACTACCTACTGGTGATGTAAACAGTTTTGATAACCTTCCAATAAATTCCATTAAATTTCAAGTAGACAGTAAAAAACAAAAGCCTACTCCATGTAATCAGCTTCAATTTAAAAGGAAGCTTACACCCATCCAGTTAAAAAAAGACATCTCACCAACTAGGTCAGAGACGCTTAAAAATCCAATTCCACAGAACATGCCTTGGAAAACTACTAAAATTTTTGAAAATCACTAACAGAAGTTCCCTTGTCTCAGGAAACTTCTTAAAGTCCTGATTTTTAGATCCAATTTATGTATACTTATCTGAAGAGGGGTGGTTAATGCCTAAATGTCTTGCTTATAAACATCTAAATTGCCTAATAAAAATAATGACAGCAACACTAAAATAACCTTAGACACTAGAAAGAAAAAATACCTATGACTAAAAATTGAAAATTTTACTCTAAAAGTTCATCAATTTGCCATATTTAATTACTGAACTCTAATCAATTAACTTTGATATGAACTGCAACTTTCACACATTTTCCCTTTGTGTCCTCTTACTGCCCCTGTTAAAATTATTTCTTAAAAAGTTGTCTACATATATCTATTTTAAAAGAACTACTTAATAGTTATGTGGTAGTTGGCTATACATTTCTGTTATGGAGTCCTCAAAAATAATTTAAAACACAGTGTACAAAATCACACTAAATTGAAAATAGCATATAGAGTAAGTTTTCAAAATCACCATGCTGGATTTTAGAAGTAATAATTCTACTTAAAACAACCAGATGTGGAGGGATAAATCTCTAAACAGTATTATCTGAATATACCTCTAAACGTGGATGGAATTCAAGACAGCTTTTAAATTTTGCTTCAAATAATAATTATACCTTACTTATAGGAACAGAAAAATTACATATGATTAGTTTTAACAAAGGTCTACTTTTTCCTAAATTTTGCAACATCTAAATCTATATTAATTGACTAATTTCAAAAACAGTTACTTTATAATTTCAGTGTAAATTCTGCACACACACAGATTTTTTTAACATGCATAAATAAAAGGTAGGTAGGCCTTACTGTAGACATTAAATAACAGTAATTTATTTTATATTTATTAGTTATTGGTATTAATATACGTATCTGTATACCCACCTATATATACTAAGCTATTTAAATTGCTACCAGACCCATTTTATCTGTTATAAATAGGTGTTATTTTTAATGCGTATAAAACCTGAAAACATCTTGATAAATTGACTGAGGTCCTGTAGTGTAAACCTTGTGCTCTGTCATCCTAATTTATGCATCCAAAAAACAAAGAGTTTCAATTCATTAATGCCCTCAATTTAAGATTACTTGTCAATTAAATAAGCAAAACTTCTCACAGAAGACAGTGTAGAAAGCCTACACAAAATAAAAAGTATTCAACACAGGCCAAAAGATGAGTACTTAATATTATACTTTCACTTTTGGCTTAAAAAAAATATCAATAAGTCATCTGACTCTCACTGCCTCTCACAGTAGTAATAAACTGTTAGAAATATTAAGTCTAACTATAAGCACACTTTTTCTTATCCTAATGACCATTAAAGATACTTTAAGAAAAAAGTTCTGTTGCCTAACTCCCAAGATAGAATTCTATCAAATTTACCCTCCATATACTACCAGAGTATATACAAAAATATAAAACAAGCATTTAAGCATTTTTCCCAAACTATACTTCTCAAAGACAACTGAGAAAAAAAAAAATATCTCAGAGTATTAAAATTAAAGTGCTAGCCCTCATCTCAGAATCCATTTAGAAGCTAGTGACACCTGAAATTTTTTCAAAAAATTCAAGCAGAGAAATACACACACCAAGTAAGTTTTCAACAAGTTTCTCAAATATCCATTCCCCACACAGGCAAGCAAAAGTCTTTGTAAGTCAAGGAAATTAGTTCTTTCCTTTAATAACTCAAAAAAGTAAATGTCTCTGCTTGTCCTCTACCCCTAGATTGTTCTAAGAAATTTACTTATTCTCCTTGAGGGTTTTGTATGCCTAAAATTCTAGAGAAGGGGGAAGGATGAAAATTAGAAGCTATCAGTTGGTTTTTATGAAAGATGAAGATTTGGGAGAAAAATTCAAAAAATGTTGCCATGAGGTCAGAAAATGTTCCTAAGATTCTATTAGTGTTTCAGTGTTTCCAGAACAAAATGTACTGTGCAGTTTATAAACACCAATTAAGACTCACACTGAGCTTCAAAACACTGTATCCTAGTTTACTATGAAAACTTATTTCATTCTAAGATTGAGCTCTGCTAATCATCTCCCAATATAATCTGCAAAGCAATGTTATGAACCCTTAATGGAATACCATTTACAAAGAACTGGAAAACCAGCTCACAAGTTATAAGTGAAAGAGATTTAACAAAACAAAAACAAAAACAAAAACAAAAAAAGGGACAAAATAAAGAAAAAGAAATGAAATTAAAGTAAAACAATAAAAAACAGAGACAGGGCGTCCATCTTCTGCTGTTCAGACTCCGATCTCATTTCCCCAATGAAGGTTTCACTTGACGGCAGGTTTAGTGGCATGGCAAACAATGCCTAACTCAGGCAAGTGTAACAGGTCTGCCTTGGCCAGTCTAGTCATCTAATAATGCACAAATATCACATAGAGAAAACATACAAAACCAAATTAATAGTCAAAATCCATCTACCAGAAAATGTGGACATAAAGTTACGACTGATGATTAGGCTTGACACCCTTGTTATGTTTGACCTTATCTTTTTCTAAGTGTTAACATTTACAAAAAAGAAATCTGAGATGCACGCAACAACAAAAAGAGGTCATATCTGGACAAGTATAATGAGAGCATATTTTATTTTGAAATGGCATGTTTTATTAACAATAGCTAATACTCAATATGTATAAAACTTTTACACATCAAACATCACTTTATACAGCTTTGGGTCTTGTTACAAAACTGCATTACAGAAAAACAGCAAATTGAAAGAAAATGAAAAAACTTAAAACTGTTTCTATGGTTTTCTCATTTCTTTCATAATGCTGTTTCTATAATATCAAAGAAAGAATGCATCAGTGAAGTAAATAGAAGAATGCTTACAGCACCCCATCTCCTCTAACAAAACTTACTCCACTGGAACTCTTTCCTTTGGTTTTTTTCAAACTCACTTTGCTATCTTGTTCAGTATAATAACACATTATTACCTTGCTTGCAGTGCATAATCATATCTTCAACAGCTCACTATAAAATTCCTCAGATTCTATAAGGTTATTCAGTGGTATTTAGTTAAATTAAAGAAAATTATGTATCTCAATGTTTCTCCAATACCAATTATTTTATCAGTGTTCTAAAATACTTACAACTAAACTAAAATTAAATATGTGCTTAAACTTTCATGTTCAAAACTAGAGAACCTCTTAAAATGTCAATATTAAAAATATTCAAGAGCTATGATAATAAATGTGTATTTACTAAGCTCTATTGAATAAAACCGACAAAAAAGAGAACCTCTACATGTCCATAACACTTAATGACAAATCATGGCTTGGGCTTCTCAAACCTATGAAAAATTCTATGGAAATGTAGCCAGGTTCCAACAAAGCAACACTGATAAAAATTCTTCCTTCCAATTTAGTAATGAGCTTATACGGCTGGTGGCATAGTTTTGTGACAGGATTAATATTCCCATTTAATAAACCTTCTGATTTCTTTTTTCCCATGTAGTTCACTTGGTGTGAAACTGCTATGAACTTGGTATGCAGAACTAAACCATTTACCAGCTCTTTTCTCACCTTGCTCTCCAATTCTGGGCTGACTGTCCCCTTACGGAACAATAGGTAAGGACAGATTCAGCGAATAGTTAACTTTAATCCATTTTTATTCTACCTACTCCATTCTAACACCCAGGCATGGGAAAAACACTTCCAAATTCATCTGGGGAAAAAAAAAAAAATCTAGAATGTCCTATTCTGGGACTTCAAAACCAAACAAATGGTTTCTACTGTATCTACTGTTCTACTGTAATGTTTCTGACATCCCAGAATAGGCATTCTGAAATAAGCATCAAATTTTGAAAGTGTAGCACTGTGTACCATATATCAAGTTATTTTAATATTAGCCTGGTTTCTAACAGAGGCTTTAAAACATTATATACTAAAGCTCCTTAAATTGTTTCAGTTGTATTTTTTATGTTGTAAAACAGTTACCACTATCCACCAGGGAAAACATATTTTAAGGACATTTAAATTATAATAACCTGTTCTAAAATCTATGTACACATACCAGTGTATTCTAAATAAAAGTTAACTACACACCAGAACTGTCAAATTCAGCACAGCCTATTATATGTGAATGGCTCTGTAAATAAAAATAACTAAAAATTAAGTATTAGTAATAATTAGTTCTTAAAGCAGGTTAAGCCTTGAATTTATTTAATAGACTATAAGGCTTTTGGCCTTGTTCCCATCTTCAACAATATTTCCTTAACGGAAGCTTCAGAAAATTACTTTCCATGATTTTTCTTCAATTACCCATCCCACCCCCAAAGAAAAGCAAGCCATTGAAAGAAAAAAATAAATTCCAGTTGCATAGCAATCACAATAAATATGCAATAATGGTCTAAATGAGAAGGTGAATTACCTTAAGAGGATACTTTAGAGATTAAATTATGAGTATTTTTCTTATATACATAATACCACTTAACCCCAATTTGGCAAAATGCAGTTTTTATTTATGTGATATCATTAATACTGTATATAGAGAGACAAATGCTCACTTATTTATACATTTAAAATAATTTCCCCTACCAATTTAATATTTTCATTTCAGAAAGCTTTCTTTACAACTCGCAAATTGACTACAGAAAGCCAAAGCAAATCAGAATTCATGATTTTTTTAAATGTTTGGCTATTAAATCTCAAGCCTACATAAGTAATAAGTTAACAATTATAATATATTTTATTATTAGGTAAAAATCCTTTCCTTCTCCAAATTTCATTCTTACACACACACACACCCCCACACACACACAACAATGTACTATCTACCTACCAATTTCTAGGATAACCAAAGGTAGTAACACACAGGACAGAGATTAAAATAGAAAAAAACACATGAGATACCAACCTTCTGCACAGGGTACAACTATCAGAGCTCTGTCAATAAAAACCGTGTTAGTTAGATGCTGGGCCACGCCAACACTTGATGGGTCACGAAACTTAACATAACATACTTTGGAAGAAAAAGCAAGAGGAGCGTTGCTGCAAGATAAAAAGAAAAACAATTGGACTAATAAACATTTGGTTGGTTTTGTCATTTTCATCTGAAATTTCTCTTATATTTTCATATAATCTTACATAATCAAGAATTTTTATTGCTAAAGGTCATTAAAACACATAAAGTTTTATATTTTCAAGTTTTTATTTAAATTCCAATGAGTTAATATAGTTACCATCAGTTTATTCCCTATAGTTAAGAGTCTGTTTCTTGGTTTGCCTTCCTCTTTCTCTCTACCTTTCTTTGCTCATTTGTTCTGTTTCTTAAATTCCAGTGATGTCATACGATATTTGTCTTTCTCTGACTTACTTTGCATAGTATGATACTCTCTAACTCCATGCCATCAATAATGGTAAGATTTCATTTTTTTTTAATAACTGAGTAATATTCCATTGTATATATACCCATCTTCTTCATCCATTCACTAGTCAATGGACATCTGGGCTGTTTCCATATTTTGGCTATAAGCTTCGGGGCGCCTGTATCCATTTGAATTAGTATTTTTGTATTCTTTGGGTAAATACCTACTAGTGCAATTGCTGGGTAGAAGGACAGTCTATTTTTTTTTTTTAATTTAAGATTTTTATTTATTTGACAGACAGAGATCACGAGTAGGCAGAGAGACAGGCAGAGAGAGAAAGGGGGTTGTAAGCAGACTCCCCGCTGAGCAGACAGCCCAATGCCAGGCTCGATCCCAGAACCCTAAGATCATGACTCCAGCTGAAGGCAGAGGCTTTAACCCACTGAGCCACCCAGGTGCCCCTGGACAGTTCTATTTTTAATCTCTTGAGAAACTTGAGAAACCTCCATACAATTTTCCAGAATGGCTGTACCAAGCAAAACTTAAGTCTTTTCATGGTGATTTGTCTGCAAAAGTTGACAGCATCTAGGAAGGCCTATCGTCTTATGTGTAAAAACACCAAAATGTGAAAACAGCAGATTTAACCCAAAAATGTTCAACCAGTCTATCATCAATAGGCAAAATCACTTTATAAAAGTCCCAATCCTCACAATTCCAAATTCTGTAACCACTTTCAACCCTTCGTAATGCAACTCCCCAGGTTTTAGATCACTAAAAACTTCACCAGAGTCCTGCAAGTAGGTAACACAGAATTAAAATTAAGGTCTTTCACATGTAGTAGAAACTGCTTTACGCTAGGCAGCATTGTGATTTTCCAAAGATTTTACAAACAAAATATTATGCATTTCATATGCAAAAAAACATACTCTTCTAAATCGTAGGAGATTCAATTTAACCTAAGTAGCCCTACAGTAAAAAGAACAAACAAAAACAAAACAAAACAAAACAAAAAAAACACACAGCAGACAAAAGCAGTTTATAATAGAAGTCCATCCTGTTAGTCTGCAGGATATACTATATTCACCGATGATCATTTTATCAATCTGTCCAAGATTATTTTCAATTAAAGTCTAAAATTGTCTTTAGCAAGGAAAAAACCTCCCATTCAAACTAAATAAAGACCTAATAAAGAACATATACAACTCCTTTAAAGCATTAAGATTTTTTCACACTAAAAAAAAAAAAAATTGTTCACACTAAGAAAGAAGTGAGATCATCTGAAAAATATCATCTTTGCCTCATGCAGTAACAATAATCTAGTTTACAAAACAGATCAAGAAAAAAGTTGACCATAATCCTAGCCCTAGTAAATGGCAAAGGTGGGACTTAAAGTTTAATTATCTAAATCTAATAATCTCATGCAATCTTCATCATTCAACTAATCAAGAATTTTATAAGCATTTTAGGGGCACCTGGGTGGCTCAGTAGGTTAAAGTCTCTGCCTTCGGCTCAGGTCATGATCTTAGGGTCCTGGGATCGGGCCCCACGCACTGGACTCTGCTCAGCAGGGAGCCTGCTTTCCCCCCCACTCTCTCTGCCTGCCTCTATGCCTACTTGGGATCTCTCTCTCTGTCAAATAATTAAAATCTTTAAAAAAAAAAAAAAAATTTCGTAAGCATAGGGGTGCCTGGGTGGCTTAGTCGGTTAAGTGTCTGACTCTTGATTTGTCTTGATTTGGTCATGATTTCAGGGTTGTGAAATGGAGCCCCAGGTCAGGCTCGGCACTAGCTTTGAAGCCTGCTTAAGATCTTCTCCCTCCCTCTCTATTAAAAAAAAAAAAAAATTTTTTTTAAGCATTTTAATGTACTACTTAATTGGCAATTCCAAATATGAGCCATTTTAAAAATAAAAAATCTTTCACATAAGGCAACAAATCCACCTTGATAATGGTTAAACATACAGGTTTATGCCATTACCCAAATACTGTGATAATAAAACATATTAGCACTTAGAACTTGAAACTATTTACGTTATTATTAACATAACTAGTTAGGCTAATAAAAGATGACAAAATGAAACTACCTCTTTCTCACCCAACACAACTCAATTCATTTCTGCCTAAGGCTATCCAATTCAGGCTTCAAGAGGCCCACTCCAACGATGCCTACTCCACACCTCCCCACACACACAAAAAGTGAGTCAAGCACTTTATGAATTTGTCACTGGGTAGAAAGTCGTATCCACACTTATTAACTCACCTTTACATTACCAAATCTCCAATTTAGGCCTCTCTTGAGCTTTAGACTCCCAGATCCAAGTGTCTGCTGGAATATTACACCTTGATGGTCACAGGCCCCACCCCCAAAAAGTTACTAAATCTAAAATTCATCATTCTTCTTCCTCACTAAACCTGGTCTTTGTCTTAGACTTTACCTCTCAGTTAAAAATGCCACCGCATTACTCAAGTCACAAATCTAGGAGTAATTAAACATAACCATCATTACTACCACTCACTACAGACTTCCAAATCTCTTCTGGCTACATGGTAAAATTCCATTTGGTTGTTCCTTGAAGTCAGGTGTGCCCAAGGAACTGGTTTTGGCCAATTAAATATGAGCAGAATTGACATTCAGGAGCTTTCAGGGTCACTGCTTGGTTCTCTTCCTCTGCCACAGTGACCAGCCACCATTTAAGAGATGGGTGGCCACTACATCTGCTTCATCCTAAAGTCAATGACCACAATGAGTAGAGTTCCCTACTTCACGAGCTTAGCATAAGAAATAATGTTTCTACAAAACTACTAAGATGCAAGGGTATTTTGATCTTTGACCCTTCCCTTTTCATTCAATTGGTCATTAAATCCTGTGAAGACTGCATCCCAAATATTTGTCACATTAATTATCACCTCACTATAAGAACCTTAATTCAGACCCTCATTATTTCTCACCCAGATTATTACAATGGCTCCTAACCAATCACAGTGACTCCAAATCCAAACTCCTTAATAATGGTCTTTCAAAAAAGTTGCCAGAGTGATCCTTCAAAACTATAAATTATGTCATGTCACTCCACTGCTCAAATTTCCTTAAAGACACCCCTTCTGTTCTTGTTTTACCATCTAAATGCTCTCCAAAATCCAGGCATTAGAAATTCTTGTGGTTTCTACAACATAATCTGAGTATCTGGGCCATCTTTGTACATGTTGTTCCATTTGCCTAGAATATCCTACCTCCCTTTTTGAGTGTTAATTCCACTTTTCTCCAAGACTCAAGTTTCCAAGTCTTCTGGAAAGCTACTTTAAAGTCTCAAAGTGAGTAAGCACCTCTCCTCTATGTGCTACATTCTATACACTTTTAGCACAGCCTTACCAGTTTTCTTAGGTGAAACTCTCAACAGATTTTAGAAGCTTCTAGCACAACTGATTTGGCACATGACACAAGGGTCCATTTTACTGACTAACCAACAACCTATAATTTGGGTGGCTTGATCGAATCAACTTAAAACAAGATTCTCTCTCGGGCTGAAAAGTCACTTAGACTCAAGGCTTGGGCCAGATGCCAAAATAGTACAATAAGTCTGCAAAGAATATAGAGCAGATACACGGAAACAAACTAGCAGACAATAAAGCCTCTGAGAAGAAGCAGACAGTTGCCTTGGATGGTGATTATCTTCCTGGTTCCCAGTCCCAACTCCCATGAGGCCTACTTGTACTACAGTCTTTATTTCAATTTAGGAAAATATCCACCTTTTTAATAATTTTATCTCTTCTTGAGGTAGACTGGGTAGCGCTGTTTGCCTTTTGAAACCAGCCCCCTCCCCCCCCCCCAAAAAAACCTATAATTACAATCAGCTACTAAAGCCCTAGCAAGGGGTGCCTGGGTGGTTTAGTGGGTTAACGCCTCTGCCTTGGCCTTTGGCTCAGGTCATGATCCCAGGGTCCTGGGATAGAGGCCCCACATCAGGCTCTGCTCAGGGAGAGAGCTCAGCAGGGAGCCTGCTTCCCTTCCTCTCTCTCTGCCTGTCAAATAAATAAATAAAATCTTAAAAAAAAAAAAAAAAAAAAAAGCCCTCGCAAATACAAATACTCTCTTTAAGCACTGAAATCTACAAGAGCCTAAACAAACCACCATTGAAACTACGTTCCCTAAATAGATCCTTCTGTGTAAGAATGGAAACCTAAGTAATCACTGTGGAAAATTAAAAACACTTTTTCCAATACTCCTACTTAAAACCCACACCATTTCAAATTTAAAAACAATCAGAGGAAAAGGAAATGTGAGACTGGATGGTAAAGCAACTTCATGTTATAATAGACTATCAAGATTTGAGAAGCCCAGGACTGGCTGACAAGACTGATCGATGCAGACCAAACATCATAATAGGAATATGGACACTAGACAGAGCTACACCACTGTTTTGACAAATTTTCTTTATCTTCATCTCCAATTACCTTTCTTAAAATACAGAATAGAGATCAACTTACATTTAACACTTTTATTTTGAACATTACATCTAAAATACAACACAGTGTCAAGCCTAAATACAGAAGATGAATTTCTCAACGAATGTATTTTTTTAAAGAATTTATTTATTTATTTGACAGACAGAGGTCACAAGTGGGAGGGGGGAGACTCCCTGCTGAGCAGAGAGCCGGATGGGAGGCAGATCCCAGGACTCCCAGGTCATGACCTGAGCTGAGGCAGAGGCTTAATCCACAGAACAGCCCACGCGCCCCAACAAATGTATTTTTATTTATAAATCACTGTTCCCAAATTTTATATTTACAGCTTTTGTTCTAATACATCTAACTTTTAAATAGATTTACTTTTTTAAATTAAATAAAATTATCAATTTTAAGTGCAATTTTGACCTAGAGTCTTCATTTTTAAAAGAGTGTTACATATTCCAAATGCTTCTAAGGAAAGTAGCAGTAGCCAAATATAGCAAATTTTACCTCTACCTCATTAGTTGAATCAAATTTTCTTTTTTCTTTTTTTTTTTTTAATTTTATTTATTTATCAGAGAGAGAGAGGGAGAGAGCGAGCACAGGCAGGCAGAGAGGCAGAGAGGCAGAGGGAGAAGCAGGCTCCCTGCTGAGCAAGGAGCCCGATGCGGGACTCGATCCCAGGACGCCGGGATCATGACCAGAGCCAGAGGCAGCTGCTTAACCAACTGAGCCACCCAGGGGTCCCTTGTTTCTTTTTTCAAATATAAAACGGTCTACAACCGTTTTTCAAAAAGATCAGAATTTCTGACTAGGAGTTTACCGCAGAAATTACAGAACCAACTTTTTGAGCATCAGTTAAGTCTCCTAGGCCCTAACTGGTTATTTTGTTTTTCATTAAACACAGTGATAGCACAGTACTATCTTTTTAAAAGAAAGTCAAGCGGTACTAATATATCCAGTTTTTTATTGTAGGATCTATCAAAAAAGATATAATCCAAAGCATGGACAAAGTACATAGACTCACATATAAAAATATTAACTGACACACAATTTATAACAGGGTTTCTCAGAAGAATTCTAGTGTACTTTGGATGGTAATTTTGCCTTATGTTAAGATTTTCTTATGAATTACTGATCCTTGCCCACCAAATGCCAGAAGGTGCTCCCATCAGTGCAGAAAATCAGAAAGACACATTTTCAAATGTTTCCAGCTAAAACCAACTGACTTAAAACACCAAAAGAACTAATAGAGGCAATGACAGAATTTGAAAAACACACTTATGACATAATTACAGCCT
The DNA here is from genome assembly GCF_011764305.1 of Mustela putorius furo. Taxonomy (NCBI): domain Eukaryota; kingdom Metazoa; phylum Chordata; class Mammalia; order Carnivora; family Mustelidae; genus Mustela; species Mustela putorius. The sequence goes on from NW_025421294.1 coordinate 4,579,697, forward strand.
TTAAAATGTTATTACTATAAGACACAGCAATATGAAAAAATTATATGCTGAATGAAAAAAGTTCACCATAAGTGTATAAATCCTTTGATTATACTACATTAAAATAAGCACATATAAAAAGGACTGCAGGAAATCTATGGAAATGGAGAGAGAATTGTTAAGTGGTGTTTCTTTTTCTCTAGTTCTCGTAAAATGATTATACTGGTCCTATTAATTTTTTTAACTAAGTAAATAAGTAGTTGAAAGATTCTTCCTTATTAATCCTTTGAAGACCAGAGAAATGAAAACCAGCAAGCAAAAAAAAATCCAGGTGTTAATGTGAGAAATGGTGTTAGAAATCAGGATAGGATTACCCTTTGGGGTTTAGTCACTTGAAAAGGGACACTGGGACAATGCTAGGACACACACAAACCTGATGTTGGTGCTAATTACACAGGTGTGTTCACTTTGTGGAAATTCATCAAGACTTTTCTGTCTGTAGAGTACACCTAAAAAAGAAATGAACTAAAAAACTACAAAAAAGTTTCTTACTGCTATAAAAAGGTTCTCACGTATGGTATTCATTTGTCGTGCCACAAGTGAAAGCAAAAATTCTGGGTATTTATCATCCCAATAGCACAAAATAAGAAGAATTTTTAACATGTATAATGGATGTTCACACTAATTACCAATATTTAAAAACGAAGAAACTGAATCACACCCTCATTCCAAAAGAGCTAAATTTAAAATCTGAATTTTCATATTAGCAAAGGAATTCTTAAAATCTTAAAGAGAAACTGTTTTCACATTCTTTTAAAGAACTCTATTTCCAAATTCAAAACAAATGAAATTCTACTCAGCTTCCAAACATTAATCATAAAGTACTGGGGCACCTGGGTGGCTCAGTGGGTGAAGCCTCTGCCTTCGGCTCAGGTCATGATCTCAGGGTCCTGAGATGGAGCCCCACATCAGGCTCTCTGCTCAGCATTGAACCTGCTTCCCCCCGTCTCTCTGCCTGCCTCTCTGCCTGTTATCTCTCTCTGTCAAATAAATAAAATCTTTTTTAAAATTAAAAAAAAATCATAAAGTACTGTTTTCAAGACACTGCAAACAGTTATCTGTCCTCAATACAACTACTACTATTGTACTGTTATCCATTTCAGCTCAAATTTGTAAATACATCTTTAACATAAAAACCAGGTTACAGGGGCGCCTGGGTGGCTCAGTGGGTTGAAGCCTCTGCCTTCGGCTCAGGTCATGATCTCAGGGTCCTGGGATCGAGCCCCGCATGGGGTTGTCTGCTCAGCGGGGAGCCTGCTTCCTCCTCTCTCTCTCTGCCTGCCTCTCTGCCTACTTGTGATCTCTCTCTGTCAAATAAATAAATCTTTAAAACAAACAAACAAAAAAACAGGTTACAACAACTTCATTATAGAGAAGAAAACACACTGTTAGTAAAGCATGTCATATTTTTGAAAAACAGTAATAAGGGACTACATTTAAGGAAAAACTGATTAAGAATTTTGCAGGACCCCCCCCCAAAAAAAAAAAAAAAGAATTTTGCAGGACCCATATGTGCTATGTTTATGTTACAATTTTGCAAAACTTATTATAGTTTGTGACACACTAACTCCACCATGTTTAAGTAAATAGCTTTTTATTCTCTTTGACTTATAAACTCTAAGTAATATCTGATTTCAAAAAAAACAGCCCATTACAAAGTGTCAGATAATGACAGTCAGTATATTGCCACCCATACCCTGGTTTTAACTATGAAAGTGATATTATGTTGGCATTGAATAATATTATGTAATATATTTCTACCTATGAGACACATTATTACCACAACCTTGAAAACAAGGTTAGTTTACAAAGATTCATATACAAAATATTTTGCTGTTTGATTCCAATTCTTAAGGGTACAGCATTCTTCCAAACACTTCTCAATATTAAAAAAAGTTCTGAATGCTGAAATGAAGAGACAGCAGAAAGCATTTGCAAAAGATATTCAAACTATAAATGCCATTGCTGATCAATACGTATATGCACGTACTTAAAAAGTATTCTTGACAGGGGCGCCTGGGTGGCTCAGTGGATTAAGCCGCTGCCTTCGGCTCAGTTCATGATCTCAGGATCCTGGGATCGAGCCCCACATCGGGCTCTCTGCTCAGCAGGGCGCCTGCTTCCCTCTCTCTCTCTCTGCCTGCCTCTCCGTCTACTTGTGATTTCTGTCTGTCAAATAAATAAATAAAATCTTTAAAAAAAAAAAAAAAAAAAAAAAAAAAAAAGTATTCTTGACAAAAAAGTATTATCTGAATCTAATCATGTAGAAACAATCTATATAAACCCAGATTAAGAATCATTTTACAAAACAAACTATGAGACAAATTGTCAATGTCATGAAAGATTTTTTAAAAAGGTGACAGGGGGCTGTTCTGGATTAAAGGAGATTAACAACCAAATAAAATATGTGGTTTCTGATTATATTTTGGATGAAAAAAAGAAAAAGAAAAAACACATGATTATAATAATTGGGAAAATTTAAACATGAACTACTTGTTATACATTATCAATGTTAAATTTCTTAAACATGTTAACAGTATTATGGTAATGTAGAACAATGTACCTGTTCTGAAGAGATACATACTTAACAGTCCTGGTGTCTGCAACTACTTTGAAAAGGATGGGAAGAAAGAGGGAGTTTAAGTGTAGAGGGTATAGATAGCTAGGGAGACAGAGCTCAACTGGCAAGAAAGGAATATAGGTGAAGGAAACGTGGGTGTTATTCTTTTCAACTATTCTGTATACATTACATATTTCAAAACAAAAAGGAGAGGGAAAAAACTTCAAAAAAATTTAAAAATCCAAATACCAAACTTTACCAGTATCTATGCTGTGGCAATGCGATATACTTACAGACAGAAACCGAAAGAAAAAGCGGTCTACATGCATCATTATGAAATAAACGAAAAAGTCAAATACATTGCGGGGGGGGGGGTTGAAATCCTGGGCAACTGCTAGCCCTCCCTTCAAAGAATTTTGACACAACGAAAAAAGGCTGAGGATTTTAAGATTCTAAACTCTACTTTAAAAAAAAAACAAAACAACAACCAAAAAAGTGCGTGTAATAATGTGAACAACCCAAAACCCCTTACAAATTTTGAGCAGATTAGTACCATACAAGGGAAATCTTACTTCAAAATGCAGTACTTGAGAAGTGGCCGAGAGCTACATGTAGACTTTTAAATAGAGACAGACTTTCAAAGCTTCCAGCAGGGATAATCCTGCACCGACTAATTCTTTTTATGAAAGGCTTAGGACAGTGTGACCTTCAAAGCGGAAATTTTAATCCGCGGCCAAAAGGGCGAATAGACATGATCTTTAACAACATGGATGGGCTCGGTCAGATTAACCAAGAAGATGCTAAATTTGTGAACACCGCCCTGGGGAACAAATACAGCCTCAATTCCAACCGGCCAAGAGCCGCAGGCTTTCTAATCAGTAACAACGGCCTGACACCAAGGCCCTAACAAGTGGACAGTTTCCCCGCCGCGGTCTCTGCGATTTTCACATTGCAAAAACGCTTAACAGGCGTTAGCCATGAGGACTATTCCGGGCCCACCTGCGGCCATCTTAAGTTCGGGAAGAAAAAGGAAACGGGGGAGGCACTGAATACGAGGAGCCGACCGAGACCACAAATCGAGGACGCACGAAAAAAAAACTTCTCTAAATTGTCTCTAAAGGCTCGGTGCATAAGTTAAACCCCAGTCTAACTAACAAGGAGACTGGACCTCGGCTCCCACCCCCCCCCGCCCCCCCGAGCCCGGTGCCCTAATCAAACATGGGCACCAAGGTAAGCCCGGGCAGTCACGTGACGGGCACCGCGCGCCCCCGCCCGCGTTCTCCCCAACGCCTCAGTGCCCGAGGTCTCTATGGCGCCCGCGCCCCTCCCCCAGCCGAGCTCGAGCACTTACTCTGGGGGGTAAAGCCGCAGCTCTTCGATTTCTCCTAGGAAGGAAAAAAGCGTCCGCATCTGCTCGCTGGTCACCGCCGACGACAGATTGGTCACCTGAATCACCGCCGTAGGGGTAAGGCCGAAGCCTAAAGCCAAACCGAAGCCGCCGCCGCTGTTCATCCCGACCCGCTGCTGCTGTCCTCCGCTCTCCAACGTCTACGACGCGTCAGCGACGGAACCGGGAAAGCGAAGAACGCGCGGCCGCGAGCGCGCTCCCGCTGGCGAATTCGCGGCGGCGGGCAGGTCTAGCCGCCCATTCCACAACTCCCCTGCTCCCAGGGCTGCGCGCGCCGGCCGGAAGCGTCGCTCCGGCAACCCGGCGGGTTAGTGGAGGCTGTAGCCTGGGGCTCCCGAGTCTTCCAGCCGTCTGTAGCTCCTGTTAGTCTTCTCGCTAGGATATTTATCGATTTTCTTCCCCTGCTTCGAATAAATCAAATTTCAGTACTCCTAAAAATGTAGGAGACTCGGATCTTTCCGTTCTTAAATCTAGGTAGAACTGGGGAACCCAGAGGGCTGGCCTGCTGGTGCGGGGTTGGGAAGGAGGAAGGACTCTCCGGCATCACAGATGAATGCTTGACCAAACCGTAGCGCGTCGTGATCACATGCAGGCCGCTGCCCCGCCCCAACTATTGAAAACGTTGGCCGACGTCCTAATTAAAAAAGGAAAAAAAAAGAAAAGAAAAGAAAAAGAAAAATTTAGAAAACGTTTAAGTTCTGATTGAATTAGGAAAGGAGGCAGGTGAAAGCTATGCGGTCGTTGTTTATAACTTGTCATTCAGTCGCTCATTTCGCAGGTACTAATATTTATTGAGCCTTACTTTGCAGACACCGTTAGACAAGGGCACGTAAAAGACGGTTACAGACGGTCCACATACAACTTGCAACTCAGGGCCGCCTGGGTGGCTCAGTGGGTTGAGCCTCCGCCTTGGGCTTAGGTCATGATCTCGGGGTCCTGAGATCAAGCCCCACCTCAGGCTCCCTGCTCAGTGGGGAGCCTACTTCCCCCTCTCTGCCTGCTTCTCTGCCTACTTGTGATCTCTGTCTGTCAAATAAATACATAAAAATCTTTAAAAAAAAAAATTGCAACCCAATGACAGATAACGAAGTATGTGCTCCCGGGCAGCTGCTCCCAAAATTCATCTCCAGAACCTTGCTGAGGGTCCTGGAGGCCCTTTGGATGGGTCTGCAAGGCCAAAACAATTTTCAGTATAATGCTAATACTCTTTTGACCTTCTTCCCTTTGTTGGCATTTGCACTCGTGGTGTAAAAGCATACTAGATTAAGCTGCTGCACCTTAGGAGGAAACAAGGCAGTTGTGCCAAACTGCACTAATGGTGATATTTTGTATTCTTCACCTCCTTGCAATCATAGCATACAAAGTTTAAGATTGTTTCAACATGCTAATCCAAGAAAGTCCTTGACAAAGGGGGCAAAAATTACTAATTTCATTAACTATTAAAAATAATTTCATTAACCCTAGCATACACATCTTTTTCATCTGTGGAGAGAAATGGTAAGTACTTTTGTTGCGTGCCCAAGTAAAATGGCTGTCTCCAGAAAAAGTACTTGTGTGATTGAGTATTCACACAAAAAAACAAATATTGTGAAACTTGTATATACTTCCCCTTAAGCTACAGCTTTACAGTACTTTTCCACTAAAAAATACCAGTGATATTAACATGTGTAGTTTTTGACATTACATAATGAAATATGTGAACATTTGAAAGGTCTCTACAACTCAACCAACAACTATTTCCAAAATAGCCAAGGCTATTACAAAATCAAAATGAGTCATCAAAGTGGTAGATAGACTCATGGATTTTAATGTAGCAGAATACAGAAAGTTAATTGATACAGTTTCAGATTTAGTTTGCAACTGAACTCTAAGAAATACCGTATGTGAAGTTTGGTGTGGTATCAAAGAAGTATATCTAGAATTATCTAGAAGGGCTATGAAAATAGTTTTTCCTTTTCCAACTCCTTATCTGTGTGAGACCAGATTTTCTTCATATGTTTCAATCAAAATATAACACAACAGACTGAATGCACAGATAAGAGATTCCATCTGTCTTCTATTAAGCCAGACAATAAAGAGGCTTGAAAAATGTAAAACAATGCCACTCTTCTCAAAATTCTGTTTTGGAAAATAACATTTTATCATAAAAATACATCATTTACATTAATGTATAGTAGGTTCTAAAATGCTAAGTTTTTGGACGCCTAGGTGACTCAGTGGGTTAAAGCCTCTGCCTTCAGCTCAGGTCATGATCTCAGGGTCCTAGGATCGGGTCCCAAATCTGACTCTCTGCTCAGTGGGGAGCCTACTTCCCTCTCTCTCTCTGCCTCTCTGCCTACTTGTGAACTCTGTCTGTCAAATAAATAAATAAAATCTTTTTAAAAATTTTAAAAAATGCTAAGTTTCTAATTTTTAATGTGGTAAATATGGATAGCTATCCTATAAGTCTCTCAGGATCCTCAATATTTTCTAAGTGTATAAAGGGGTCCTAAGTGAAGTTTGAGAACTACTACCAGAGGGATAAGCACAGACAAACCTGGGAGTATATAGGAGGGCCACTTAAACTTAGTCCTAATGGAAGACTTCCCTAGAAGAGATGTTGCTTCTGCTGAATCTTAAACAAACAGGAATTAGGCTGGGGGAGAGTGGGGAGGGGGAGGAGAGGCAATGTAGGGCATTCTAGAGTGAGTATACAGAATATACAGATGCAGACAGGTATGGGAGTCCAAGTGAGGTTCAGAATATTCAAAATTTATTCCGGCTAGACCAAAGGATGATTAGAGATGCATGAAAAAGAATAAGCATTGATGGAAGGTGATGTTTGTCATGGTAAGAGGTTACTTTATTATACACTTTATATACTATTGAGACCTATTGAAGACCTTTGAGCAGGAGAATGGCCATGAGAAGGCTCATGTTTCAGAATGATCGTTGTCACTGAGACATGAAGATACATTAAAAAAGGTGGTGACTAGGGAAGCCTGGGTGGCTCAGTCAGTTAAGCACCTGCTTGCAGCTCAGGTCTTGATCCTGGGATCCCGGGGTGGAGCCTAACAGCAGGCTTGCTTTTTCCTCTCCTCTGCCCCTCCCTCATGCTTGTGCTCTTGCTCTCTGTCTTTATCAAGTGAATAAAAAAAATCTTTAAAAAAAAAAAAAAGGTGGCCACTAAAGGCAAAAGAACTGGATCAAAGGGTAAGTGGTGGTAATGACAGAAAACAAGGAATAGTCCCAATTTGGGGAAGGACTGACCCATTTGAAAATAAAATGAATAAAGGTTATATATTTATATACATGGAAAAAATATAAATGGATACACACTCAGCTTTAGACACAATTACAGGTGCTTTGGGTTTTTGTTTTTTGTTTTTTGTTTGTTTGTTTTTTGTCCTCCTGAAGCCCAGCCATGGATCCCTAGAATTAGCAGTCACAAGTTCAGAATAGCAGTCCTCAGACTTCAGTATACATCAAAGTCACCTAGAGGGAATGTTAAAACAGACTGCTGGCTTCCTCCCAAGTAGGTCTGGAGTGGGGCCTGAAAATTTAATTTTCTAACAAGTTCCTAAGTGTTGCTGTTGGTGGTATTCTGAGAACCCCACTTTTAGAACCCCTGGTTTAGGAGGTCATAAAAGCAGTACATCGTACATTTACTACTACTGTTGATGGTAAGGCAGATGGAGGAATTTGTTTCTGGCCTGAGGGATTGTGTAGTAGTGCCATAATTTAGGACCAAAAATAGGAAGGAAAGGCAGCTTTGTGAGGAATGAGCAAAAAAATATTGAGGTCCATTATGGACAAGTTTCTGAAATGAAGTTGAGAGAAAATAGAACTAAAATACAACATGTTACTTAAGCTTGAAAGTAGATAGAGTTATGCCAGGCATATGTGTAGAGGAAGTACAGTGGGTAATGTTAAAGGGATAAAAACAACAACCAAAAACAGTATCAAGCCAGGAGGTGAAGGGGAGGTGGGATAGTCACCAAAGTTAAGGGAGGAAAAAATCCTAATAAGGAAAAAGTGAGGTGTGAAGAGGAAAGAATGCTGAAAAGTATCACATTTTATAGAGATGACAAAATCAGGGACAAAATGTGCCTACTGGTAGATACAATGTGACTGTTGAGACAAAAGCTACATGAACCGTTTAGAGAAGCCAAGTGCACAACCATACTTCTCTTGATTCCTCTGTGAATCTTCCAGAAAAACATCCCAACCTGTCCTAGCCCTGCCACTTTGGCCAATGACAAAGTGCTCCACTCAGGGAACATTTTCAGATATGCTTTACTCAGGGAACATTTTCAGATATGCTTTAGACATCCAACCTTTACACCATGTTCTGTCTCCAATCTCATGACCCCCATGTGCAGATATTTCTTCATCCCTTAGGCCTCTTGGTACATCTGCCTACCACTACCTTCTTCTTTTTTTTTTTTTTTTTAAGATTTTATTCATTTATTTGACAGATCACGAGCAGGCAAAGAGGCAGGCAGACAGTGAGAGGGAAGCAGGGAGCCCGAAGCGGGACTCGATCCTAGGAACCCGGGATCATGACCTAAACCGAAGGCAGAGGCTTAACCCACTGAGCCACCCAGGCTCCCCCAACCAGTACCTTCTAAAACAGGAAGACAAGCAGTAACAAACTTTCAGTGCAGAGAGGGCTCCGCACAGTTTAGGTTCAGGACCATAACAGGACCATGACTAGAAACCAAAAATATGAAAGATAAACTCCAGCAAATAAATTAACAGCAATAAAAAAGATATACATTAAAATCATATGCAATTCTTGGATCTAGAACCTGGAATTGCGCTCTGGAGGAAACGGCTTTAGGAGGCCAGCCACAGGAAGAAAATGTTTGATCTGTGAAGCTACGGAGAGGAGTGTGGGTTGTGCTTATAAGAGGGTGCGATGCCTTTGATCTTGTTTTGCTTTTTGAACAAATGAGATTTCCAATGAATCTACTCTACAGAATTTTAAAGGAAATTTTGACAGAGAATAATTGAGAAGTAACATCAAATAAGGAAAGATCTCTAAGTAGCCCTATCTTTGAAGGAGGAGTGCTGATTGTAGACTGAGTGCAACAAGAAAGCATTGGGAGAAAGGTAAATAACGAGATAGATCAGAAGCGGTGTGAGAGGGTTGCATGCATGAATGCACTATGTGTGTGTACATATGTATTCATATGTAGAGTGTTTTGAAATAGGACTCCTCCAGAAATGAAGCAGAAACACTTAGTCTTTCCTGTGTGTAACCCTATGACCCTCTTCTTTCAGAATCCAGAACTCTCCATTAGTTCATGATGTCTCTAGTGGACTAATTCTGAAAATTTATCATTTGGCATAATTCTTTTAATTACTAAAAAGTTATTCTAGGGGGCCTGGTTGGCTCAGTGGGTTAAAGCCTCTGCCTTGGCTCAGGTCAAGATCCCAGGGTCCCGGGATCGAGCCCCACATCAGGCGCTCTGCTCCACAGGGAGCCTGCTTCCTCCTCTCTCTCTCTGTCTACTTGTGATCTCTGTCTGTCAAATAAGTAAATAAAATCTTTTTAAAAAAGTTATTCTAGGGGCACCTGGGTGGCTCAGTGGGTTAAGCCTCTGCCTTTGGCTCAGGTCATGATCTCAAGGTCCTGGGATCGGGCCCCACATCGGGCTCTCTGCTCGGCGGGGTGCCTGCTTCCCGCTCTTTCTCTCTCTGCCTGCCTCTCTGCCTACTTGTAATCTCTCTGTCAAATGAATAATAAAAAAAAAAAAGTTATTCTAGATAGCTTAAACAGAAGGGAAAAAGTACAGGCAATGATGGCAAGGTTATTTCATGAAGTGCAAGAAATAATTGCACAATCAAATCATTGGAAGTCAAATATGACTAGGACATATTTAAGATAGACTTTGGTACTCTAAGAAATCAGAAAATATGTACAAAGACAACTAAGATATTCAATAGAATTTTGGAAAGAATTGTACACAGAAATCTTAGGATAAGGAATTGATCAGAGCAGTTGTGGGAACTTTAGCAGGAGGCATTCATAGACCATCTCAAGAGTGTTGCCTAGGGGCACCCCTTGGCTCAGTTGGTTGAGCGTCTGCCTTCGGCTCAGGTCATGATCTGGCATAAGGCTTTCCCTGCTCGGTGGGAGCCTGCTTCTCCCTCTCCCTCTGCCTGCTGGTCCCCTTGCTTGGGGCACACACACTCTCTCTCTCTCTCTCTCTCTCTCTCTCTCTATCAAATAAAGAAATAAAATCTTTAAAAAAAAAAAAAAAGGAGTGTTGCCGATAAGGTAAATCAACTCCAGTGATTCCCCAACTTTTGGCAATCACTGATCTGCTTTCTGTTTCCGTACATTTGGCTTTTCTGGAAATTATATACAAATGTAGTTATATAATACATGATCATGAGTATCTAACTTTTATCAACAAGCCAAATGTTTTTTGAGGTTCATGCATATTGGAGCATGTATCAATAGCTTTATTCCTTTTAGTGCCAAATAGCAGAGTGTTGTATGAATAGCCAATATTTTATTGATTTGCTCAACAGTTGATAGACATTTGGCTTGTTTCCAGTTTGGGGCTATTATGAATAAAGCTACTGTGAACATTTACATGTAAGTCTCATTGCTTTTGGGTAGAGAACTAGGAGTAGAAGAGTTGGCTCATATGGTCAGTTTGTTCAGCTTTTTAAGAAACTGGCAAACTGTTTTCCAAAGATGCTGTACCATTTTACTTGCCTGTTGGCAATATATGAGAGTTAGAAATGCTCCATATCTTTCTCAACACTTAGTATTATCTATCTTTTTTATTATAACCATTCTAATGTGTTTGTACTGGTATTTCACCATGGTTTTAATTTTTATTTCTCTAATACTAGTAATGTGAACAACTTACGATCAGCTCATTAGCCATTCACGTATCTTCTCATGATACATCTATTAACATATTCAAATCTCTAATCATTTTGATGAGGTCATTTTCCTCTTTTCAAAGAGTTGTAGGTTGGGGCGCCTGGGTGGCTCAGAGGGTTAAAGCCTCTGCTTTCGGCTCAGATCATGATCCCAGAGTCCTGGGATTGAGGCCCGCATCGGGCTCCCTGCTCATCGGGGAACCTGCTTCCCCTCCTCTCTCTCTGCCTGCCTCTTTTCCCACTTGTGATCTCTGTCAAGTAAATAAATAAAATCTTAAAACACACACACACACACACACAAAAGAAAACAAAGAGTTGAAGGTGTTTTTATGATTCTGGATACAAATTATTATCAGACATGGCTCACAAATATCTCTTCTTCATCTGTAACTTGTTTTCATTTTTTAATAGTGTCTGTTTTTGTTTTTATGGTTTGCTTGTTTGTTTGTTTGCTAAAGTTTTATTTATTTATTTATTTATTAAAGATCTTATTTATTTATTTGACAGAGAGAGATCACAAGTAGGCAGAGAGGCAGGCAGAGAGAGAAAGAGGAGGAAGCAGGCTCCCTGCTGAGCAGAGAGCCTGATGAGGGGCTTGATCCCAGGACCCTGGGATCATGACCTGAGCCGAAGGCAGTGGCTTAACCCACTGAGCCACCCAGGCGCCCCCAAGTTTTATTTATTTATTTGACGGAGAGAGAGCAAGAGAGCAGAAGCAGAGGGAGCTGTGGAGAGAGGAGAAGCTGCCTCCCCGCTGAGCAGGGAGCCGTATGCAGCACGGGGCTCCATCCCAGGACCCTGGGATCACAACCTGAGCCAAAGGTCAGTGCTTAACCGACCGAGCCACCCAGATGCCCCTTAATATTAAGTGTCCTCTAAAAAATAAAAGTTTTTTTATTTTTATGAAAACCAAATTATCAATGTTTTATTTTTTATGTTTTTATTGTCACTTCTAATAAATCTTTGCCTCACCCAAGGTCACAAAAATTTTCTTTTTCTCCTTTTTCCATTTTTTTTTTTTTAAGTGGGCTCTGTACCGAACATGGGGCTTGAACTCATGACCCAAAATCAAGAGTTCCATACTCTACCAACTAAGCCAGTCGGGCACCCCACAAAGATCTTCTCCTGTTTTTTTGTGTGTGTTTGTTTGTTTTCTGGAAACTTTTGGTTTTACCTCTTACATTTATGTATCTGATCCATCCTTAGTTATTATTTCATGTTGTATTAGGTAAGGGTCATTGTTCTTTTCACCGTTCCTCCTTTGCCTCTTCTCCTCCTCTTTCTTCTTCTTCTTCATATGAGATCAAATTGTTTTAGCACCATTTGCTGAAAGGACTATACATTCTGTTGCATTATCTGAGCACCTTTGTCAGAATTCAGTTGACCATAATTTTTTTTTAAAGATTTTATTTGTTTATTTGACAGAGATCACAAGTAGACAGAGAGACAGGCAGAGAGAGAGAGAGGGAAGCAGGCTCCCCGCTGAGCAGAGAGCCTGATGCGAGACCCGATCCCAGGACCCTGAGATCATGACCTGAGCCGAAGGCAACGGCCCAACCCAATGAGCCACCCAGGCGCCCCAGTTGACCATAATTTGAGGGATTTATTTTTGGACTCGAAATTCTGTTCTACTCATCTATATACAACACTGTTTTAATTACTGTATTCATATTAAGTTTTGAAATTTAGTAGTGTGAGCAACCCAAATTTCTTCTTCTTTTCCAAAAATCATTTAACTATTCTATGTCCTTTTCAATTCCTTGTAAACTTTAGGATCAGCTTGTACATTTCTACAAAAAACAAAAATAAAAACCTGCTGGGATTGTGATAAGGATTGCCCTGACTCTATACATCAGTTCTGGAGGAATTGTCATATTAATAACCCCAAGATTTCCATTCCATGAATCTAGAATTTCTCTCCATTTATTTAGATCTTTGTCACTTTCTCTCAGCAATGTTCTTCTTTTTAATATCCTACTTCTTTTACAATGTATTTCAGGGACGACTGGGTGGCTCAGTTGGTTGGATGACTGCTTTGGCTCAGGATTTTTTAAATGCTTTTTTTTCCATCTACTGAGATGATCATAGTACTTCTAGGATTAAATCCCCTTGGTCATGTTATGTAATCCTTTTTTGTATGTTGATAGATTTGTCATGTTAATATTTTATTAAGGATTTTTTTTTAATGAAGGATATTGGCTTTTAGTTTTCTTTTTTCACAATGTGTTTATCTGGCTGGCTGTGATGTCAAGATAATATTGGCCTCGTTGCATGAATTGGGAAGTATTCCTTCTTTTTCTATTTTGTGAAGGAGTTACGTAGGAATGACACTGTTTCTTCTTTACTTAGAATTCACCTGTGAAGCCATCTGCCCCTAAGATTTTCTTTTTTTCCTTTTATTTCCTTTCTTTCCTTCCTTTCTTCTTTCTTAATTTCTTATTGAAGAATAGTTAACATACAATGTTACATTAGTTCAGACTTTTCTTTATGGGGATATTTTTCATTACCTAGTTAAGTTTTTATATCTTATAGGTCTATTCAGCTGTTCTACCTCTTAAAATAGTTATGTTAGTTTTTGTCTTTTGGGGGAATTTATCCATTTCATCTAAGTTTTATCATTTGTTTATCAAAAGGTGTTCAAATGATGCTCTCATCCTTTCAATTTCTGAAAAGTCAGTACTAATATTCTCTCTTTCAATCCTGATATTGGTTACTTTATGCCTTCTCATTTCTATTTGTCAGTCTGGATAAAGGTTATCAGTTTTGTTGTCTTTTCAAAGAAGCATCTTTTAGTTTTATTGATGTTCTCTAATTTGTTTCTTTTTCTTGTTTTATAGATTTCCATACTGATTTTATCATTTTCTCACTTCTGCCTGCTTTGTGATTGATCTGCTCTTATTTTCTGGTTTCTTAAAGCAGAAGCTTATGTTATTGATTTGAGACTTTCTGTTTTCTAATATTACCATTTAGGGCTATATATTTTCCTCTAAGCACTGTAGGGAATACTCTTTATTAGAAGTTTCAGAAAAGCTATTCAGAGCTAATGTCTCACCAGAAGCACTATACTATAAATTTCTTTTTGTTACTGATTTATAATTTAATTGTTGTGGTTGGAAAACATATAACTAATGATTTCAATTCTTTTAAATTTATTGAGACATGTTTTACAGCTTAACATATGTCTGTCCTGGAAATTGTTCTATGAGTGCTTGAAAATGTGTATTCTGGGGGCGCCTGGGTGGCTCAGTGGGTTAAAGCCTCTGCCTTTGGCTCAGGTCATGATCCCAGGGTCCTGGGATCAAGCCCCTCATCAGGCTCTCTGCTCAGCAGGGAGCTTGCTTCTGCTTCTCTCTCTGCCTGTCTCTCTGCCTACTTGTGATCTCTGTCTGTCAAATAAATAAATAAAATTTATAAAAAAAAAAAAGAAAATGTGTATTCTGTTGCAGTTGCATAGAGTGCTCTGTAAATGTCACTTAGGTCAGGTTGGTTGATCATGCTATCAAGGCTTCTATATGCTGACATAACATGCTCTGCGAGATCCCGGTAGCAGAGAAGTTATCCATGCTGCAGAGCATGGTGGTGGACCTCCCTGTACCCTGTAGGAACTGGACTCTGGGGACACCATGTACTCTCCGTACGTGGAGCTGCGCTTTAAGCACAGGAATCAGCAAGGGAAATTAACAAGGGAAATCCTCTCCTGTTGCAGTAATTATTCATTGCTCTCTACTAAAATAGTTTAGCATTGTGCCATCTGGCAAAGAAAAGATATTTAAAAGACTCAATTTAAATACTATTTAAGCAGTATCTTAAATAGCAATTTTTCCCCAGAGCTGACAATCAAAAGTGAATTTCTAGCCAAGAGACAATAAAAATGTCTCTCCTATAGTTTGTGGCCATTAATATCCCTGCTCAGTTATTGTTTTTATTTTTTTGTTTTCAACTGTTACTTTTTAACTTGTTTCCTAAGTGTTGCCCCTCTGTGTGTCTTGCCCCATAGTCAGCCATGGACTTCAAAATAGGAAGATTTCTGACCCTCGCCAACAGATTTATGGGTTTAGGAATACATTCAAAATTCAGGAATGTATTGAGTTTTTACTTCTTACCAGCCCCTCTCAGGTCTGTCCTGCACTTGCTAGCAGCCGATAAGGCAGCCAGAGATGTGTGCAGAGCTCATCTAACTTCTCTATAGCTCGCTCAGTGCCAGGATGTGTCCCTGTTACATTTCTTGCTAGCCACTCCACCAACTAGAACCATAACCTAAGGTTAGCAGAATGGTGGACACGGCCTATTCATTTCTTAGCATATTTGCCACTTTTGTTGACCACACTACTGGGTGGTATTTTCTGCTCTTTTGTACAAATCGACTCATCGATCTGTCAGTAAAGATGCTGCTTTCCACAGCCAAGCTCCACGTGGTAGAACATCATTGCCAGTGGAGCAAGGGGAAGAATGGGAACAGGAACAGCTCCAGCCAAGGACCCCACAGACTCATACTGCCCTTAAAATTGAGCAGATTTCATTAATAAGCACTTCTCATTTTCTTTGCCTTTAGTCAATTTTCCAGAGCCTTGAAATGGCTGGTTCTGACTATTTTGGTTAGTTGTTTGTGGAAAAGAACATTTGCCAACTTCTTCACCCCACTATGGCCAGAAGTCCCTGTCAGTACACTTTGTGTTTTTTTGTTTTTGTTTTTTTAACATTTTATTTATTTGACATAGATCACAAGTAGGCAGAGAGGCAGGCAGAGGGCTGGGGTAAGAGGGGAGCAGGCTCCCTGCTGTGCAGAAAGCCAGATGTGGCTTGATCCCAGGAACCTGAGATCATGGCCTGAGCTGAGGCTTAACCCATTGAGCCACCCAGGTGCCCCCCTGCCAGTATACTTTGAAAAGGACATTTATTCACCTCTAGGAATAATTTCATGGTAAACAACTGCCATTACTGTGAGGCTCCTAAGGAAGTAGCAGTCACATGACCAGGCTCTAAACATTTCTTACATTACAGACCAAATTGCCTATAAGTTGCAAATGAAGAAACTAAAGTGCAAAGAAATTTACTCAGAAAACATGTGTTGAACACTGACTTAATGTCAGACCTATTCTAGGGGCTGAGGACACAGGAGTGAAAAAAGTAACCCCTACCCTCTTGCTAACATTGCTGTGAATTCCATTCTGGAGACAAAGAAACTTATCCAAGTTCACCCAACCAATGAATGATGATTCTAGTCTGTTTGACTCCCAAGCTCTTCTTTCTTCTCCACATGGCCCCTTATCTTAGTCTTTTAACTGCTGTAACACAAGATCTCAGACTGGGTATTTTAAACAACAAAGTTATTTCTCACGATTCAGGACATTGGGAAGTCTAAGATCAAAGTGCCATCAGATTCAGTGTCTAGTGGAGACCTGCTTCCTGGATCACAGATGACCATTTTCTTGCTGTGTGTTCACATGGTGGAAGAGCAAGGGAGCTCCCTAAGGTCCTTTTTATAATTCCATTTATGAGGGTTCTACCCTCATGACCTAAGCACCAACCATCACATCGAGGGTTTGGGTTTCAACATATAAACTTGGGAGGTTGGGGACACAAACATTCAGTTCCTAGCACTCCTCAGCCATAACTTAACTGTGAATAATGCCTGTCAGTATAAAGAGAAGTTTCAGCAGTAATACCTTGTTTATTCTTTATTAGAAACTCATAAGTAGAGATTTTAGTGAAGGCTAAATTGAAGCAGAAGAGGAGTGTTTAAAAACAACAACAAAAAAAGCATACCAATGGGGCATCAGGCTGGCTTAGTCAGAGAATTGTGCAACTCTTGATCCCTAGATCATCAGTTGGAGCCCCACAATGGGTGTAGAGATAACTTGAATTAAGTAAGTAAGTAAGTAAGTAAGTAAAATAAATAAATAAATAAACATTTTTTAAAAAAGCATACCAAGACTTAAACATAGTCTTTCTAATTCCCAATTATTTCCATTATTTGTTAAACCATAGCATTTCATAAGAAAAGCCTTGAAAAAGGGGATCACCTATAGTTTCTTATTTTGATGAAAAAACTTTTTGGTTTTATTGTGATGAAACTTTTGAATACATGCACATAATTCAAAATCCAAAAGTTACAAAAGGGTTAAAAATCTCTCCAAATCCCTGTTTCCCAGCCACCCAGTCTCCCTCTCCTGGGAAAATAAATTGTGCTGTTTGATTCACATCCCTCTTGGCCTAACTCTCAATTAGGTGCCTATTAGGTTTTAACAAAAATACTTAAAGGAACTGTATACAACACAGTGTTAAGACCAATATAAAGGGAGGTAGATTTTTTTTTATTATTATTATTAAAACATGTTGGGGCACCTGGGTGGCTCAGTTGGTTAAGTGTCTGCCTTCAGTTCAGGTCATGATCCCAGGGTCCTGGAATTGAGCCCCGCATCAGGCTCCCTGCTCAATAGAGAGTCTGCTTCTCCCTTTCTCTTTCACTCTCCCCCCTAACTTGTGCTTTCTCCCTCACTCACCTTTTCTCTCTCATATGAATAAATAAAATCTTTAAAAAAATAAGTTAAAATAAAACAATACATCTTTATTTCTTAGTCATTCTATATATGCAACATGGGTGCCAGCCAATTCTGCTCATTGTAGTCCACACTGAATATAAATATAAACTGATACGCAAGATAAAATAAGGATGATTTCTTAGCCCAGTATAGAGTATGGTCTTCTAATAAACTGAAACAAATAGAAGAAAAAGCTTTTCTTGACCTATTCCAGTAAGTTTTTGTGGTAACATCAAAGAAAATTTTATTTAAACAGCTAAGGAGTAAACATTCTTATCTAATTAATTCCTAAACAGCTTCATGGAAATATTTGTAAATTTTAAGAGCAGAAGTTTTACACTCTTCCCCTGGTTGACTATTTAGACCTAGTTGTCATTCTTAACAACTTAACAGAGGAATAAAAATTGAAGCAGAATTTTCCACTACTCAAATGCTCAACGCTCTTCACTCTACTGTCAAGAATGAGAAGTGTTGCTAGAGGTGGATTTAGTATAATGAAATGTTTAGTGTGAGAAGCAGAAGAGTCAAAATTTGTTCTTCTTTGTCTGTTTCTATTACATTTTTAAAAAGGATTTATTTGAGAGAGAACGCACACATGAGCAGGGGTACTGAGCCACCCTGGAGCCCTACTTGCATTCTATTTTTTAAAAGAAATCTTCTTGGACACTGTCTCTTTCTAGTGTTCTTCTCTTGGAATTCCATGCAACTAGCATGGTGAGTTGACCTGGGGCCACCTTCTTGGTGAATGGGTGGCCCAGCTGATTCTTACTGCAAACTAGTTCAGCTTGTCTCAGTAGGTGATAACAGTATATGTACACATTTGTCTGAACTTGCTCCCTTCACATAGATCTCTCTGGGGGACTTCGTGGATTGGCAGGGGCCTGGGAGGCAGGGGGGAGGACTGTAGCTACAATGGGAAACTCACCAAAGGCTCAAAATATTTGAATTCCATATCCTGATACTCACTTTCCTCTCTCTTTTTTTCTTTCATCCTGGAGACAAAACTAATAACTAACTTCTTTGTGTTTAAAGGTTAAAAAAAAAAAATGTCTGGGTGGCTCAATCAGTTAAGTGTCCGATTCTTGGTTTTGGCTTAGGATCATTATCTGAGGATCCTGAGATGTAGCCCCATGTCTCTGGCTCCAGGCTCAGTAGGGTGTCTGCTTGTCCCTCTCCCTCCCCCCTGCCCTTCCCCTGTGCCTCTCTCTCATAAATAAATAAATAAATAAATAAATAGTAAATAAAATCTTCCCCAAAAATATAAATTTAAAAGTAAAAGTAAAAAAAAAGTTCTTAAAGTCTCAGTATTTAATAAAGGCCACATTTTGGAAAATATCAATGGCATTTATGGAATATCTCTTACGGATCTGGTATGAGGTTAGGCATTTCACAAGTGATATCTCACAAGGTAAGTTAAGAGATATCAAGTTAAGGGGCGCCTGGGTGGTTCAGTGGGTTAAACCTCTGCCTTCGGCTTCGCTCATGGTCTCAGGGTCCTGGGATCAAGCCAATCAGGCTCTCTGCTCAGCAGGAAGCCTGCTTCCCCCTCTCTGTCTCTGCCTGCCTCTCTGCTTACTTGTGATCTCTCTCTCTCTCTCTCTGTCAAATAAATAAATAAATAATCTAAAAAGAAAAAAATTTAAAAAACAAAAACATTGTCAGTGACCAGGTTTTCCTATTTATTTATTTATTTATTTATTTTTAAAATAGTCTCCATACTGAGCGTGGAGCCCACTGCAGGGCTCGAACTCATGACCAGGAGATGGGAGGCCTGAACTGAGATCAAGAGTTGGAAGTTTGGGGCCCCTGGGTGGCTCAGTGGGTTAAGCCTCTGCCTTCAGCTCAGGTCATGATCTCCAGGTTCTGGGCTCAATCCCTGCATCCGACTCTCTGCTCAGCCAGGAGCCTGCTTCCTGTCCCCCGCCTGCTTCTCTGCCTACTTGTGATCTCTCTCTCTCTAGCAAAAAAAAAAAAAAGAGAGAGAGTTGGAAGTTTAAGCAACAAGTCATGCAGCCATTCCCCCTCTCTGAACTTTTAGGATTTAGTAAGAAAGCCACCTGAGAGGATAAAAAAAAAAAAGGAAAAAAATTTTTAAAAAAGAAAGCCACCTGAAATGGAGTTTATTTTACTTGTTTGGTAGGAAAGAAGGTTTTTTTATTTGTTTGTTTGTCTTTAAGATTTTATGTATTTGATAGAAAGACACACAGTGAGAGAGGGAACACAAGCAGGGGTACTGGGGAGGGAAAAGCAGACCTCCCGCCAAGCAGGGAGCTCCATGTGGGGCTCAATTCCGAGACCCTGGGATCATGACCTGAGCCGAAGTTGCTTAAGGACTGAGCCACCCAGGTGCCCCCACAAACCTTTTTTAAAGATTTTAAGTACACATTTAATTAACAGTTTAAAAATTATATATTCAGATATTTTATTTCCTCTTGGTCTAGTATTACTAATATGTATGTGTGCTTGTGCGTGCGTGTGTGTGTGTGTGTGTGGTGGGAATTTAAACATCTCAAACTTTGCAAATTTAGTGGCATAAAGTTCTTAATATCCCTTGATATCGTTTTAATACTTGAAAGATCCATAATGCATGGCCCCTCTCTCTTTTCTAAAATACCTTTTTCTTCCATGATCAATCTCAGAAGAATGTTGTCAATGTTATTGTTTATCAAAATGTATTTGTTGGGGTGCCTGGTTGGCTCAGTTGGTTAAGTGTCTACATTCAGCGTAGGTCCCCGTCTCAGGGTGCTGTGATTGAGCCCCATGTCAGGCTCCCTGCTCAGTAGGGAGTCTGTTTCTCCTTCTCCCTCTGCCCCTCCCTCTCCTCATGTTCTCTCTCAAATAAATAAAATCTTCATGAAAAATGCATTTGGTTTTGTTTGAAGTAGGCTCCATACCCTGTGTGGAGTTCAATGCTTGAACTCAATCCTGAGATCAATGCTTAACCAACAGAGCAACCCAGGTGCCCCTATTTGTTTTCTATTTAATTAATGATCCAGATATTCTGATTTCCTTTCTCTTCCTTTAGGTTTAACTTGCAGCCATCTACAAGCAAGGAAGACAGTCTGTAAGGACAGACTGTAAGGACCTATTTAGCAAGAGGTTTTCATTAAAGTTAAACTGTCACTGCTCCCCTTCCCCCAGGGGATTTACTTGGAGACAAGTCCCAGGAAACCAGCCTCAGGTAACAAAGCTCAAATACAGGGGTGGGTCAGGTCAGGTGGAGACTTCCGATCAGTGAGGGGATGCAGACTGTCTCCCTGGTTACCAAGGGGTATGGTCCCCGCCCTTTGGGAGCCTTTTGGGTGCCAATCCCAACCGAGGTGATAGGCTGGGTCAAATGTCTACTAGGGTAAATTGTAACTCAGTTGGTCACCTAGCATCACTGTGGAGTTTCCTGTGTGTGTTACAATCTCATTGACCACCTGTGCATGGCCAGGCCCACCCGCATGGCCTTTGCCTTTAAAAACTAGTCTGTGAAACAGAGAAGCGTCGCCCTCTCTTGTAAGAGGTGTGTCCCCGAACATTCGGTCTGATTCTTTTTTTTTTTTTTAAAGATTTTATTTTTATTTATTTGACAGACAAATCACAAGTAGGCAGAGGGGCAGGCAGAGAGAAAGGAGGAAGCAGGCTCCCCACTGAGTGGAGAGCCTGATGCAGGGCTTAATCCAAGGACTCTGGGATCATGACCTGAGCCAAAGGCAGAGGCTTTAACCCACTGAGCCACCCAGGCACCCCATTCGGTCTGATTCTTGATGCTTGGCGCAAAATAAAACTTTGCTTGACCTTCGCTTTATATCAGTCTTGCTCCTTTAATCACGGACCCATTATTGGGGCATAACACTCATCAGAAATTGAATTGGTTAGTATTGTGATCTTGGATTTCCAGCTCCAGAACTTAAAGAGATAAATTTCTCTTGTTTAAAGTTCAATTACCAGGGGTGCCTGGATGGCTCAGTGGGTTAAGCCTTGCCTTCAGCTTAGGTCATTGTCTCAGGGTCCTGGGATCGAGCCCACATCGGGCTCTCTGCTCAGCGGGGAGCCTGCTTCCCCTCTCTCTCTACCTGCCTCTCTGCCTACTTGTGATCTCTGTCTGTCAAATAAATAAATAAAATCTTTTTTTAAAAAATTCAATTACCAGTCTGTGGTATTTTTGTTATATGGATAAAGACACTTAACATATAAAGAACCAGATTAAAAAAAAACCAAAAACAGATAAATGTCCTCAGTTCTTAAAGGGAAAAGATAATCAATAGATGTCAACTCTGAAATGACATATATATTGAAATTATCAGAAAATGTTTTTACCAGCTGTTATAACAGTATGCCATGAGTTAAAGGTGAAGGCTCTTGAAATGAATGAAAAGATAGTTCTTAGCAGAGAAATAGAAAACAAAATGTACAAATAAATAGGTATTCTGGAACTGAAAATACAACATTTGGAGTAGAAAAGCTCACTCAGCAGAATAAGTAACAAAGGAAAGAGTCACCACTTGATAACAGGAGAAGAACTGATCCAATCGTTAGCAGATTTGATGTCTGGAGAGAGGCTATTTGTTGTTTCACAGACCCATCTCCTCACTACGACCTCACACAGCAATAAGGGACAAGGGAGGTTTCTTCAGCCTCTTTTATAAGAGCATTACTTCCTGAAGGCCCCACTTCATGATACCATCGCCTTGGGAGTTAAGATTTCAACATACGAATTGAGAGGGGAACATCAGTAGTCAGCCTATCACATCAAGTAATTTTATTTTAATTTTTTTTTTTTTATTTATTTGACAGAGAGAGAACATAGGTAGGCCGAGAGGCAGGCAGAGAGGAGGAAGCAGGCTTCTGGCTGAGCAGAGAGCCTGATGCGGGGCTCGATCCCAGGACCCTGAGATCACGACCTGAGCCAAAGGCAGAGGCTCAACCCACTGAGCCACCCAGGTGCCCCTCACATCAAGTAATTTTGAGTTGCATCCTAGATGTTTTTAATTTGTATTGTGTGACTTGTGAGAGCTTGGATCCTATTAAAACCCTGTGAAGAATGTCTCTGCATACATACGTATATATAATCTGTATTTGGACTTCAAGTTCTGTCTCACTTTCTATGAGTCATGGTTCCAACATGAGTTCACTTTTCAAAACCTTTGGTGTGCTGCTTTAGAGCTGTCTCATGTTGCTTGTCCCTCTCAGAAGTGGGTTGGCACTGGGGGGGGGTGGTTTTTATTGTAATTCAGTTTTTAGATCTTTTGCTATCCTGCCAACAAGATACACAAAATGAATAAGTCTTTGATCATAAGGGACTCACCATTTATTAGTTCAGTAAAATTGTTTAAAATATTTTGCTTGGGGCGTGTCTGGGTGGCTCAGTGGGTTAAAACCTCTGCCTTCGGCTCGGGTCGTGATCCCAGCGTCCTCGGATCGAGACCCGCATCGGGCTCTCTGCTCAGCCGGAAGCCTGCTTCCTCCTCTCTCTCTACCACTCCTCCTGCTTGTGCTCTCTCTCTCTCTAATAAATAAACAAAATCTTTTTTTTTAAAGATTTTATTTATTTATTTGATAGAGATCACAAGTCAGGAGAGAGGCACGCAGAGAGAAAGGAAGGGAAGCAGGCTTCCTGCAGAGCAGAGAGCCCGATGCGGGGCTCGATTCCAGGACCCTGGGATCATTACCTGAGCTGAAGGCAGAGGCTTAACCCACTGAGCCACCGAGGCACCCCAAATAAACAAAATCTTAAAAATAAATAAAACATTTTGCTAAGAAGATGTTTGTTACATTTGAAAAATCATCTACCAAAGTGAACGATATAGTAAGGAACACTTGGAATATGTTTTACCAATGATACACTGGTAAGTAGTTGTCACTGTCTCTCTCGTTGTATTATTAGAGAACATAAAAATAAAAATGAAAATAGACTCCATGTACTCTAGATGCGTGTGAAGGTTATATCTATCATACATACATGCTGATCACTATGCCAGAGATGGAATAGGGCCACAGTTTGATTCAACACAGGTATCCAACCTGAGACTTCGTAGAATCAGGTTAGTATTTAGCTGGGTTCAAGGATATTTGAAACACAATCAAACCAAATTAAACTGCCTTTTTTTTTTTTAATCATTTAGAAACTGCCTCAGGGATCTTTACTACAAATAATCAGGCCAGAAAGGACCTGTGATCTAGTGAAAAATCTAGTGAAAACAACTTCCAATGACATATGGCAGAACTCCCTCAGGCTTATAATTAGACAATAATAAACCAAAGGTCACCTTATGTTTCACAGAGGGTGTTTGTACAAACATTCAAGATGATCAAGTTGAATTCCAAAATGGACATATTGATTACCTTACAGATAAACTAAAAATATAAAAAATATTGGAGAAAGTAAGAAAAACCATTTAGTTTGGAAAATAACATTTTTACATATTAAATTCAAAAGCGTATTTACAGAAATATTTTAATCCTTTTCAAAAGAGCTACCTTAAAAAAAAAAAGAGCTACCTTAAATATCATATCTGGTTTCCAATTCTACGTACTGCCTGCTTTCATTTTTGTTTTTTAAATAATCATATGTTCTGAGTATGTATTTTTGTCCAACTCTGCAATGGTTATTTCATATAGATGTTTAATACCTAAGTTATTGTGTTCTTTTCATTTAAGTATTCTGATTTTCAAGTATTACATTTTTTGTTATCAAAAAATACATTTGAATTTAGTATCAAAAAAGGACTTCACAACTGGCAACTATATAATACAGTATAATTAACTATAATCACCGTGCTGTACATTAGATCTCCACAAGTTATTCATGTGAAAACTGGAAGTTCATACCCTTTCTCCAACATCTCCCCACTTCCCACACACTCTCAGCCCCTGATAAGCACCACTCTACTCTCTGTTTCTAGGTTTCTGGCTTTTTTAGATGCTACGTGTAAATCATAGAGTATTTGTCTTTTTCTATCTGACTTAACTTAGCACCATGCCCTCAAGGTCCACCCATTTTGTTTTCTTCTTTCTCATGACTGAATAACATACATATATCTCACATCATCACCCATTTCTCCATTAACAGACAAGTTATTTCTCTATTTTGGCTATTTTGAATAATGCTGCAATGAACATGGGAATGCAGACATCTTTTGAAAATCTTTATTTCATTTCTTTTGGGTATACACCCAGGAGTGAAATTGTTAGATCATAGGGTAGTTCTATTTTTGACTTGTTGAGGCTTCTCCATACTCTTTTCCACAGTGGCTGCACCAGTTTACAATCCCATCACCATGTACAAGGTTCCCTTTTCTCCACTTCCTTGCCAGCATTAATAATCTGTTTTCTTGTTAATGACTGCCATTCTGACAGGTGCAGGGTTAATATCTCATTGTGGTTTTGATTTGCCTTTTCTGGATGATGAAGTCAAGCAACTTTTTATGTACCTGTTGGCCATTATGATTTCTTTGGAGAAACGTCAGTTCAGTTCCTGGGCCCATTTTTTAATCAAAAAATTTTTTTTTGTTTTTGCTTGTTTATGCTATTGACTTGTTTGAATTCCCTGTATATTTTGGATATGTGGTTTACAAACATTTTCAGATGTATGATTTACAAATATTTTCTCCCAGTACATAGGTTGCCTTTTCATTTGGTTGACCATTTCTTTTGCTGTGCAAAAGTTTTTTCATTTCAGGTAGTCCCACTTGTTTATTATTTATTGTGTTGCTGGTCCCTTAGGTGTCAGATCCAAAAAAAGCCATTTTTCATTCTGCTGATGTGGTATATCATTTTTTGATTTGCACAGGTTGAACTACTTTTACTTCCCAGGAATAAATCCTATTTGATCAGGGTCTGGGATCCCTTTAATGTTCTGTTGAGTCCACAGAACTCAATTTGGGGGGATCTTTGCATCTATGTTCATCAGGGATATTGGTCTAATTAATGATCTTGTCATATTACATCCTTGTTTGGTTTTGGTATCAGGGTAATACTGACATTGCAAAATGAGTTTGAGAGTTTTGCCCTCTCTTCCATTTTTTGGAATAGATTGAGAAGGATTGGTATTAGTTCTTTAAATGTTTGGTAGACTTTTTCAGTGAAATCACTTGGTCTGGGCTTTATGTATTAGAAATCATTTTGTATTATTGATTCAGTCTCTTTGCTAGTTGTGGGTCTGTTTATATGTTCTGCTTCTTTTTGATTCAGTCTTGGTAGGTTGTATGTTTCTAAAAATGTATCTTTTTTCTAGGTTATCATTTGTTAGTGTATGTTCCTTATCGTCTCTTAGGACCTGTCATATTCCCTTGGCACCAGTTGCAATAGCTTGTCTTTCATTTCTGATTTTAATTATTGGAGTCTTCCCTCTTTTTTTCTTAATCTAGCTAAAGATTTGTCACTTCTGTTTACCTTTTAGAAAAAAACAGTCCATGGTTTCACTGATAATTTTTACTTTTATTTTTTTTAAGATTTTGTTTTTTTGACAGAGAGAGAACAAGAGAGCAGAGGCAGGGGGAACAACAGAGGGAGATGAAGAGGGAGAGGAAAAGGCAGGCTCCCCGCTGAGCAAGACCCTGGGATCATGACCTGAGCCAAAGGCAGATGCTTAACCAACTGAACCACCTAGGCATCCCTCCCCCCACCACCGCCCCGCTTTTCTGGTCTCTATTTCATTTATTTCTGCACCTTTTTTTTTTTTTTTTAATATCTTTCTTCTGCTTACTTTGAGCTAGTCCTTCTTTTTCTACTATCTTGATGTATAAAGTTAGGTGGTTTTATTTGACATCTTTCTCTTTTATTAATATAGGCATTTATGGCTATAAACTTCCCACTTATAGCACTGCTTTTGCAGCATCCAGTAGGTTCTGTGTGTTGCTTTCACATTTTTGTTTTGTCAAGTGATTTTTAAATGTTTTTCATTGTTCTTTTTGACCCATTAGTTGTTCAGGAGTGTGTTGATTAATGTCCACACATTTGCGAATTTTCTAGTTTTCCTCCTGTACTGATTTCTAGTTTCATGCTATTGTGGTTAGAAAAGATACTTCTTATGATTTCAGTCTTCTTAAATTTGCTAAGATTGTTTTGTGCTGTTATGTAGGATCTATCCTGGAGAATATGAACTTGAGAAGAATATATTTTGCTGCTGTAGGATTGTATGTTCTGTATATGTCTACTGGGTCCACTCTCCCTAAAGTATGGTTTAAGTCCAACATTTCCCAGTTGATTTCTGTCTAGATGATCCACCCATTGTTAAAAGTGAAATACTGAAGTTTCTTACTGTTATTTTACTCTAATCTGTTTCTCCCATCAGATGTATTTGCTCCATATATTTAGTTCTTATGTTGCATACATATATACTCATGATTTTGTATCTTCTAGATGAATTTATCACCTTACCATTATATAATAATCTTCTGTCTCCTGAATTTATTTTTTGATTTAGAGTCTATTTTGTCTCATTTAAGTGTAGCTACCCTTACTCTGTTTTCATTTTTACTTGCATGGGATATCTTTTTCCATCCTTTCACTCTGAGCCTGTGTGTGTCATTAAAGCTGAAGTGAGTTTCTCTTAGGCAACATAGAGTTGGGTCTTATTTTTTCACCCATCCAGCCACTAGATATATTTTGATTGGAAAATATAATCTGACATGTAAGGTAATTACTGCCTGGGAAGGACTCAGTAGCGCCATCTTATTATTTTTCTGTTGCTCCCTTCCTTCATGAATTGATAGTGATATACTTTGCTTCCTTTCTCTTTATATTTGGAATCTACTATAATTTTTGCTTTGTGGTTACCATGAGGTTTACAATAAAACGTATTTATAACAATTTATTTTACACCAATGACAATTTAACTTTGCACACAAAACTTCTCTTCTACTTCCTATCTTTTATGATTTTGGTTCTCAATTCACCTCTTTTTACATAGTGTAGCAATATAAAATTAGATGCAATCTTATAGTATATAACATTTAGACACTGCTGTAGGTATAACTGTTTTTAAATTATTTATTTATTTATTTGAGAGAGAGAGAGAGAGAGGAAGTGGCGGGGTGGGGGTGGTAGAGGTAGAGAGGATAGAGAATCCCAAACAGATTGCATGTTGAGCATGGAGCTCAATGTGGGGCTTGATCCTACAACTCTGAGATCACAACCTAAGCTGAAACCAAGAGTCAGATACTTAACTGACCACATCACCCAAGTGCCCCTCTTTTTTTTTTTGTATAGCTCTTTTTAATACTTGTATCTTTTCATCTTTACACTAGAGTTAAGTATTTAACATACCATTATATTGAAGTATTAGAGTATTCTGAATCTGACCAGTGTGTTATATATTTTTGAATGTTTCATGTTACTAATTAGCATCCTTTCATTTCAACTTGAAGAACACCTTAAGCTTTTTTTGCAAGGCAGGTCTAGTGGTAGTGAACTCTCTCAGCTTCTGTTTGTTTTGGAAATTCTTTACCTCTACTTCATTTCTGGAGGACAGCCTTGCTGGGTAAAGTATTCTTGATAGGCAGTTTCTTTCTTTCAACATTTTGAATATGTCATCTGACCCTCTCCTAACCTGTAAGGTCTCTGCTGAGAAATTTGTTGAGAGCCTTAAGGGGATTCCCTTGCATGAGATTTTTCTTTTTCTTCCTCTTACTGCTTTTAAAATTCTCTTTTTTGATTTTAGATAGCTTTATTATAATGTGTCTTGGTGAAGCTCATCGGATTGAAATTGTAGGATGACCTATCAGCTTCATAAACTTGGATATTCAAATCTCTCTTGGGTTTGGGCAGTTGTTGGCTATAATAGCTGTTCATAAGCTTTCTACCCTTTTCTCCCTGCCTTCTCCTTCTGAGATTCCAATGATATGGATATTGGTTCACTTGATGGTATTTTGTTATGTCCTATAGCCTTTCTTCATTCATTTTCATTCTTTTTTATTTGCTTCCCTGATTGGATAAGCAACTGATCTGTTTTCTAATTCATTCTTTCTTTCTTCTGACTGGTTAAGACTAATGCTGAAGCTGTCTATTGAATTTTTCAGTTCAGGCATTGAGTTTTTCAACTCCAAAATTTCTGTTTGGTTCTACTTTATGTTCTTTGTCTTTGTTGAACTTATTTTGTTCTTGCTTGGCTTTCCTGGTACTATTCAATTTTTGTTTGTGTTCTTGTATCTCTCTAAGCATCTTTAGAATAATTATTTTGAATGCTTTGTCTAACAATTCCTGTATCTGCATTCTTTGGGGTCCACTACTAGTGGTGTACTGTTTTCCTTTGGTGGAGTTATGTTTTCCCAATTCTTCATGATCCTGGTAGCCTTGTGTAGTTGTCTGTGTGTTTGAAGAAACAGTTCCTTTTTCTAGACCTTATGGACTGACTTGAATGAAAGAAGATGTCCACTTGTGGGTGGAGGTACACTGTCACCCTGGATATGAGGCACAGGGTTCCAAATGCACAAATGTGTAGTGGCACTGGGTCTAAGGGGACAAAGGAGGACATAATGTCTTTTTGCTCCACTCTTGAGATTCACAGCAACTGTGTGGTCCTTGGTGAGCACTGCAGTGGGTTTGTAGTGGCTATAAGGGCTGCTGGGGTCCTTAGCAGTGCCTCCAGGCACTGGCTAGGGACTAGGCCAAGCAGTGGTGGTGGCCAGAGCTGGTGGTGTGTACACACTTGGCTGCATGTGCCAGCTGCAGGTGCCTATGTAGTGGTGGGGTCCTATTGCAGACACACACATAATGGCAGTGGCTAGGTAAGCAACTAGGGCCAAGGCCAACTACAGGCTCAGTGGAAGTTGCAGGGGCCCTGTCTTTGGCATGCTTTTCCCTGTCTGTGTGACCTCCTCTGGCTTTGCACATGTGGTGGAGGTCAATTACAGGGCTTGGGTCAGGGGTGCATAAGTACACAACTGGAGGGGATAGCTATAGATCAACAGACAGGTCAGGGCCTGATCCACACCCACAAGCAACTGTCAGTGCCCTGGTTATTGATCTGTTCTCTCTCGTCTGCACAGTCTTCCCCTGAGCATGTATACTGCATTGGAGGCTAGTGATAAATGCCAGGTTAGCAGCATGCAAGGGCAAAGCTAGAGGGGCAAGCAAGGAGGTGCATGGTAATCGGTTTTAGCTGCCATTGTCTAGGCTTGCATCTTCACTTGCAAAGTTGTGGGGTCCTGAGCTGGTTACCACTGTGGCTCCCAGGTTCTGTAGAGCGTACATGGAGTTAAACATCTCAGACAGCTGGTATAGAAAGCAAATATCTGTGGGACAAAACCTAGTAAAATCTGAAGGGTGTCCCCAGTGAATGTACTGGCTGTTACTTTCTTCAGTGGTGAAATATGCTGAGTTTGTCTGCAGAGCAGGTGGTGAACCACAATGACTCCTGGTGTGTGGCTGCTACTGGTAGCACCTATTTTTATTCCTTGTTTCTAGCCATCTCTATATCTCAGCTTTGCCCATCTAGGTGGAATGAAACCAACGTGGGACCTTCATGGAATGCCCCAAAAGGCTGGGGAAGCTGGATGCTCACCCCACTCTTCCTTTCCTGGTGAGAAGAACTCTTTATAGCTAGGATATTTCCTCTTGACCCTGAGCAAAGCTGACTGGGGGGATGGGATGATGCCAGAGAAATGAAGTTGTCTTCCTTTTCATCTTACGCAGTTTTTATTGGGTCTTTTGTTCCAATGTGTTGCTCAAATTTCTTCAGTAGACTCCAGAGCTGTTTTTGTTCATGGATAGCTAATTGTTGATCTTTGGGGAAGGATGTAGTTGGGTTCTCCTACCTCATCATTTGGGGCTAAAATGACTGCTTTCAAACTTATCTACAAGTTGCTATTAGCCAAATATTTGCTATCATATTTGAGAATGACCTGAGATCACTTTTTCCCTTAAAATTTAGACAGACAACATAACAATTACAACAAATTTTGGTTACAGGGCAAAACCATTCCATAAAGCTATCACTCCAGTTTTTATATAAGACTTCTGGAATAGCAACCATAAGGTACCTCTGTTTTTATAAATTGCCTTTTCCACTTAACATTGTATTTATCATAATCATTTTCCTATTTTGTTTCCCGATATTTCTAGTTATCATTTTAAGAATTTATACAGTAGATGAAGTACCTGCTTTATTTAATCAATTATTCTCATATTATTGCTTATTTGGGTTGCTACCCATTTTTACTTTTACATATAGTACCTCCATGGACACCAAAATAACCTTGTAAGTCTTGGTGACCTCAGTAATCCCATTTTTGTTTAATGACAATTCAAAAAACAGTATTTTAATTTGTACCGTTTCTTTCATATTTAGTAGAATTTAATGCAAACTAGACAATATAGGTTTAAAGAAATTGCCTGTAATTAAATAGCACACAGATTATTTCTACGGTTACAGAAAGCTTTTTTTCTGGATTTTCAGAGTGATAGAAAAATTTAGTAAATTTTTTTGGTTATTGACCAAAATTAAAAATGCCCACAGAGGGACGCCTGGGTGGCTCAGTTGGTTAAGCAGCTGCCTTCGGCTCAGGTCATGATCTCAG
This sequence comes from Mustela putorius furo, assembly GCF_011764305.1. Taxonomy (NCBI): domain Eukaryota; kingdom Metazoa; phylum Chordata; class Mammalia; order Carnivora; family Mustelidae; genus Mustela; species Mustela putorius. The sequence goes on from NW_025421294.1 coordinate 4,610,636, forward strand.
CGTCCTGGAATCAAGTCCCACATCGGGCTCCTTGCTCCGGGGGGAGCCTGCTTCTCCCTCTGCCTCTGCCTGCCATTCTGTCTGCCTGTGCTCACTCTCTCTCCCTCTCTGACAAATAAATAAATAAAATCTTAAAAAAAAAAAAAATGCCCACAGAGGGGCATCTGGGTGGCTCAGTCATTAAGCATCTGCCTTCTCCTCAGGTCATGATCCCGGAATTCCGGGATCGAGCCCCACATCAGGGAGCCTGCTTCTACCTCTCCCTCTCCCACTGCTTGTGTTCCCTCTCGCTGTATCTCTGTCAAATAAACAAAATCTTAAAAAAAAAAAAATGCCCGCAGACTATCAAATACAAATAAGCAAATATTTGATTTTTTCTAAGGTACTAATCCAGTAGAATCCTTCCCTCTTTTTAAAAGTTTCAAAAAATTGGTTTTTGCCAATATATTTCATAACATAACGCTTAATAAAAGAAATTCTTAGTTCAGTAGTATTATATACAAAGCTATAGCACAAATAATTATATTTGGAATGGAAGATTATGTACAGCTGTGTGCCATTTTCCTAACACAGTAGTGAGCCTGGGTGGCTCAGTGGGTTAAAGCCTCTGCCTTCAGCTCAGGTCATGATCCCAGAGAGTCATGGGATCAAGCCCAGAATTGGTCTCTCTGCTCAGCAGGGAGCCTGCTTCCTCCTCTCTCTCTCTGCCTGCCTGTCTACTTGTGATCTCTGTCTGTCAGATAAATAAATAAAATCTTAAAAAAAAATATTGAGGTAGAAAAGCTGATGTTCTATACCCTGACATCTGTACAACTGCATGATACATTGAAGAATAATACTTGAAAAACTTTACCTGTTAAATGAAATTCATTTTTAAACCATGAGTAGGATGATTGAAATAGCAATGTTTTTGTCTTTGTTCCTAGAGCTAACGAACATGCTGTTGGGTGTGAAGAAACTGAGGATGGAGAGCAGATGGGATTTTTGGCAGAGAGCAGACAAGTCTGACTCTCGGCAGCAGGAGCTGGCTAATGCTCTAGCATACGGTGCTGATAATACCTCAATCAATTAAAGAAATGCCATCCAGGTTTTGTCAGTCAGAAGACATCTTAACTACTATTTCTTAAAGCCATGAACAGCTTCATTATAACCTCCTATGGGGCCAAGGAAAAATTTAGGATTCACTTTTGACAGTTGGCTGCTGTCAGTTTTTCAGTGAATGTATGTTCATGCCTGGAAATGTTGCTAATGGGAAATGTTGCTATTTGTATGATACTATGTCACCATCTGAACAGCACATGCATAATTTATTCATCATCCACAAATATTTATTGAACTCAACTGCTGAGTGCTTTAATATGTACATAACAAACCTTTTGTTTTCAAAGCTGAGTATACTGCAAGTCAGCATGGGGTTCCTGTGAATTCCTATTCCTTCTGTACCTCTCTTCAAGGCATTTATCACTTTCTTTTTATACCTTCTCTCTCAGAGTAAAAACCAAAGTGAACCTTACAATGGCCTAACCCCCACACAAACTTCCTTTATATATCTGACCTCCTGACCTTTCCTGTCTCTTTCCCTCTCTCTCCCTAGGACTCCTTTCAGATAAAGTGTACTCCTTGTATACAACTATCATCATGACCTTATTTATTGGCTACATATTATTTTTTTATTTATCATTAAACAGGCAGCTTCCAAATCTTTCTCTTTTTCCCATTACTTTTCCCTGAGTAGCAGGTGGGCATTTTTAAATGCCTCAAACAGAGCAAGTGCAAATCAGAATTTATTATTCCCAATTTCAATTAATGGCATCACCACCTAGTCTTCCAACCACAGCCAGAACCTGGAAATAACCCTTAATCACTCCTCCTAAACTGTCTCCACCTCCACCCCCCCCCCCCCCCCGCCACCGTCTGCATCCTATTACCCTGGCACTTCTTAACTATATAGATTCCCTTCCCTAAATGTCCTTTTCCAATACCTTGGCTAGTGCCAATGTCATCTTTATTCTCCTTTTCACAAGAAGCTTTTAATTGTATGCTAATTCTAAGTTTATTTTCCCCTAACCCCAGCCAGTGCTACCCCATTTTCCATACAACCTTGTGATCTTTTTAAAGTTCAAATCAAATCATTTATTTATTTTATTTATTTATTTTTTAAGATTTTATTTATTTACTTGAGAGAGAGACAGTGAGAGAGAGCATGAGCGAGGAGAAGGTCAGAGAGCGAAGCAGACTCCCCATGAGCTGGGAGCCCAATGTGGGACTCGATCCCGGGACTCCGGGATCATGACCTGAGCCGAAGGCAGTCGTCCAACCAACTGAGCCACCCAGGCGTCCATATCATTTATTTTTTTAAGATTTTATTTATTTGACAGAGTGAGAGATCACAAGCAGGCAGAAAGGCAGGCAGAGAGAGAGGGGGAAGCAGACTCCCCGGTGAGCAGAGAGCCTGATGTGGGGCTCGATCCCAGGACCCCGAGATCATGACATGAGCAGAAAGCAGAGGCCTAACCCACTGAGCCCCCCCGACACCCCAGGAATCAAATCACTTATGTCACTTACTGTTGTCCTTAGAATAAAATCATTTGCATGGTATCAGAGGTCCTGCTTGTCATCCATCCTTTTCAGACGACATTCTGGAAGCTTTCAGGTCTGATAGCAGGGAATGGGGTGTTTTCCCTATTACCAAATCTAACAATTCCCACTAGAGCCAATATAAATCAAGAGGGTCTGATCCAAGGGAGTGGAGTGGGGTTTGGGAGACGGTCTTTGGAAATGTGGTAGGCACACAGCCAAGGCCAAAGTTTTAGGCTCTTGGATAGGTCCTGGTCTAGCTCTGTTGGGTAGAATTAGAGGAGTCATGAGGAGCAAAAGTAGAAAAATGAATATGACAGTTGCATTTGATTTCTATCACTGTGACTACAAACTTAGCAGTTTAAAACTACCCATGTATATTATCCAGAAGTTCCTGTAGGTCAGAAATCTAGGCCTGGCTTTGCTGGAAACCTCTGTTCAGGATCCCACGGGTTGTACTCAATGTACTTGGGGTGCATCCTTATGAGCTTGGGGTCCTCTTCCAAGCTCATTCAGGTTGTCAGCAGAATTCAGTTCCTTGCAGTTGTATAACTGAGGCCCTCAGCTCCTACAGGTTGGCTCTCACCATAGGCAGTTCACAATATGACTGCTCCTTCAAGTTCAACAGGAGAACATCTTTCTTGATTCAGGTCTTTTAGACAAGGCCTGGTGTCTGTCTGCCTTTCTGCCTATCGTGCTCTCAAAATATCTATTTCTGTATCTCCTCCATTTTATTATCCCTCCCTCTCTGATACTAGCTATGAAAATATATTATGAACAGGAATTTTTCTTTTTTTATACTTACACTTTTTTTTTTTTTTAAAATAACTTGAGGGTCTCTTGTCATCCATTAACTTATTTACTAGTCACGATTACTATCCCTGTTCCTCAGACTGGGAAATAAGGCACAGAAATGTTAAGAACTTGCCTAAGTTCACACAAACAGTCCTAGCTAATTGGATCTGGAATTCAGGACAGCTTGGGAGGGGCCATTGGGTAGCCTACCCACAGTGACAATGAATGAAAAAGAAGGCAGGAGGAAGAGTGAATGGAGGCAGAAGTTGATTTTTTTCTACAGAGGTGGATATGTGGGTGCCAGGAGAGAGGCTATTGACAGTAATAATGTCAATCTGGGATTTCCTCTGAAATGTGACTAAATCTCACAGATGCCTGCCATTCAAATAGGATCTACATGACAGAGACCATGAGATCACATCTAGTGTGAGGCTCTTGTTACAGTGGAGGAACTATGAAGGCCACCTTTTGGAATTAAAGAGGGACTGAATGAAGGACAAAACTCAGTGCATTTTTTCAATGACATATAAGGATGCCATAAACCTACTCTGAAATGCACGTGAAAAAATAGAAGTCTGCTTATACCTAGGGAAGTTTTGGAAACAGGAATAAAGAGGCAAGACTTATCCTATAAGACAATGATTCTCTCTCAGTGTTATCTCCAGACCATAAGCATCAAGCATCACCTGGGAACAGGGCTGGAAACAGAAATTCCTGGGCACAGACCTGCTTCAATCAAGCGCCCTGTGGGTGCGGCCGGACACAGGCTCCTGGTGACTCTAAGGGGGCAGAGCTGAGGGTCGCTGCTTTAAGAGATTAAGATACACATTTTTATTTATAAAAGTAACAGGACAAAAAAGCAAATACAGAAAAATGTTAATGGAAAATCAAGATGATAGGTGTTTTATTATAAAATTTTCAAATTTGGTTTAAAAAAATGACCCCTAGGAATAGGAAAACAGTCCAAGAGAACACTATAGAAAGCTCAAACATGGATGCATAGGTACTTGGTATATAATAAACATCACACTGCAGATCAATAAAAAAAAGTAAATTTCTTGAGCCTTGTGGAGAAAACATGGAGCTTGATTCCCAATGTGTGCCATATACAGTGGTGGACTCTAGATGGAGTAAAATCTAAATATTAATAGTAACTATAGCTAATAGAAGTCAATGTGGGAAAATAGTTTATTGACTCAGATATGGAGAAGACTCAAGAACAATGAAGCATAGATGATAGATTGTTAAACTTTTTTTAAACAAAGGAAATCATAAACAAAAGTAAACAGACTGTGGACTGGGATACTGATGGTGTCTAAAAAACAATAGGAGAGTACTATCTGGAATAGACAAGGAACTCCTACAAATTGGCCTTGAAAACATCAGAAAAATGGAGAAAGGGAATAGGAAAATTACAGAATGGTAAACCTTACTGACTAACAAGTGTATGTACTTGTCAAATACCCTAGTAATCAAAGGGAGAGAAAATAAAACAATGTCAAAATGCATTATATTCATTAAACATGCAAAAGTTATCAAGTCACATAAAACTAACTACAGATATGAGATTCACATCTAGCCAGTGAAAGTGTAAACTGGTGTGGACTTCCTGGGAATTACTTCACAATGCTTTCTGCAAATTAATAGTATCTGTGACCTGGCAATTGCACTTGTAGGTATGTATTCTAGAGAAATTTTCAGAGCTTCAAAAAAATGACATAAATGAGGATACTCACCACTATGGTGTTTATGAAAGCAAGGGGGTAAAGTAGAGACATCACAGGTGTTCATCACTAGAAAAATGGCGGAGTCAAACATAGTGGATTCACACATCACAGAAAAGAAATCAACAGCCTGTTGCATTTGTTCAATAAAAAGTATCAACACTATTCTTTTGTTGTTATTTATTTATTTGACAGAGAGAGAGAGGGAGAGTGCATGCACAAGCAGGCTCCCCACTGAGCAAGGAGCCTGATGTGGGACTCCAGGACCTTGGCATCAGGACCTGAGGGGAAGGCAGATGCTTAACCAGTTGAGCCAATCAGGTGCCTCAGCACCACTCTTTTTATAATCATTTTCATCCTATAAATTCAACTTAGATTTTATTATAAGAACTTAAAATTAACTTAAAATTGATGTATAGTTTCTTTTAGAAAAAGTGGAATTCTCTTCTCACTTGTAGAGATCATTTAGTATTTTACAACCACATTTTTACTTTTGATCAACACTAATTGTACTACTTTTGCTACACTGTATCTGGTTTTGGTCATTATTCTTTGGATCCCAAATCTACTTTTGAGATTTCTCATTTTGTTCCAATATATTCCCTGATTTGGGTTCAAATATATCTCTTTTGCTGAGGCTCAGTGGGAGATTAATTTTGAGGCCTTGAATTTCTGAAACTGTATTTTGCCCTCTGACATGAAAAACCTTAAATATCCCTGCATCCAAAGTGGGTCATTAAATTTCTGATTTTGTTCACTTTGCAAGTAAATGCCTTCACATTTTGGAACATAAGATCTTTTTTGGAAAGTTATTTTTTTTTTTAAATATTTTATTTATTTGAGAGAGAGAGAGCGTGAGAGCTGAGAAGATTGGAGGGAGAAGCAGACTCCCCAGGGAGCTGGGAGCCTGATGAGGGACTTGATACTGGGACTCCAGAATCCTGACCTGAGCCAACGGCAGTTGCTTAACCAACTGAGCCACCCAGACACCCTCTTTTTGGAATTTTTAAAAATGTTCTTTATACCTGAACTGAAACTTCGTGAAGACATATATGGTGTGCATGTTTATAGTTTTTATTTGGCCATGAATGGGCCCATTTGGTTTGAAGACCTATGCTGTACTTCAGGTCTAGGACATTTCCTTGAGGTTTCTAAATCCACTCCCACCCCCTTCATTGTATGTCCATACCCTTCTTTCTCCTTTAGAACTCCTATTAGACCCATGTTGGAACACAAGACTTTCATTTTCATTTCTCACTATTTTTAATTCATTTGCATCACATTTTATGGAATCCTAATCCAAAGAACTCACAGATTTCTTTTTGGGATAGCCTTCCTATTCTTCAGCACAACTAGTGAATTTGTGATATATTCCACTTCCCATTATAGAGATTATTTAAATGCTTTCCTAACAGTTGATCTTGCAAATTAAATAGTCTCATTTATCCCTGAGAAGATACCATTTCAAAATAATGATTTAACTATTGGTACTTCTGTTTGAGGACTCTTTTCATGGTATTGCTTTCTTTCAAATGCTCAGTAACCACTGTTCTCATCTTAATGTGAACTTGTATGAGAATGTTATTTGCTTACTGCAAACCATTTTCCCTGATGGGCAAAAGGAAGGACAGGACATTAGGAAAGCCTGATAGAATGGTTCTAATATAATCACTCACATACATCATCTGCATAGTGCTTGGGACAAAAAGGGTGGTAATTATAACCAACCTCTTATGATGCAGTACTCCCAGCAGTTATCTAAAGCTTCTTGATGTTTTATTCTATCTCTACTTTTGAAGCATCCCTGAAGCCAGATTCACCTTTCAGGTAGAATTCTCTGGCCCTGTCAGTCCTGGGATTTCAAAGAATTCCTTAAAATTTATCTATCTAGTGCACTTTCATTTCTCCAAATTGTGGAGATTAAATAATACTTTTACCTACCATAGTATGAAATAATCCTCTTCTCTGTCACTTCTGTTGGTATGGATGTGAGGAGCCTGAAGGATGTACCAGCTTGAACAATGTACTTTGTGACAGCTAAGCCTGTGCATGGTTACTCCTATTCTTGGGAAACTGAATGCTTTTGAAGGATGATCCAAATGTGAAAGATGTTTTAATATACATTCTGGGATAGCATCAGTTCTCAGAGTATTAGTTTTTGCTTTTCATGAAGATGAGAAACTTTCCAAATCATCCATCCTAAAAATTCATGCTCTGTGCATTTATTTTTCTTCAATGCTTAGTTTAGTTTTCTTTAGTTTTTCTGACAAGGAAGTTCATTGGGAAGACAACACATTAAAGAAAAAAGACCCTTCTAAAGCAGTGCCTTAGAAAAAATTGATTGATTTAAGGACATCAGTTCAGGAAAAATATGTATAGACTTTAACATGTTTTCATGCAAGGGGCGCCTGGGTGGCTCAGTGGGTTAAGCTGCTGCCTTCAGCTCAGGTCATGATCTCAGGGTCCTGAGATCGAGTCCCACATCAGGCTCTCTGCTCGGCGGGGAGCCTGCTTCCTCCTCTCTCTCTGCCTGCCTCTCTGCCTACTTGTGATCTCTCTCTGTCAAATAAATAAATAAATAAATCTTAAAAACAAAACAAAACAAATAACATGTTTTCATGCAAAATAAAAATAGCTCTAGGGCGCCTGAGTGGCTCAGTGGGTTAGGCCGCTGCCTTCAGCTCAGGTCATGATCTCACGGTCCTTGGATCGAGTCCCGCATTGGGCTCTCTGCTCAGCAGGGAGCCTGCTTCCTCCTCTCTCTCTGCCTGCTTCTCTGCCTACTTGTGATCTGTCAAATAAATAAAATCTTTTTTAAAAAATAGCTCTATTGAATAATGGTGGTGGGTGGTATAATTTTACACTGTGGACTTCTTCCTTTACTGATGACATGTGAGCTTTTCATATTCTGTAATTAGATTAAGGGCTTATTAAGCAGCTAGATGGGCCACATGAAATCCGAAAGATCATAATTGTCTCTGATTGTTTTATGAAAAGGAAATTATCAGCAGAATTATTTTTTCTCCAATCTTTTTCCTAACAATCCTATAGAAAGGTTTTAGGACTAACTTAATTGTTCTTTAAAATAAAAGCAGAGGAGATTCTACTGAGGTGTTTTTCCTAAAAAAAATTCTCAGTTTAGAATGCAAATTGCTTCACAAAGAATGCATAGTCCTAAAAAAAGAATAAGATAGCATCGTCTTTTAAGTTTTCCAAAATTGTAAATGACTATGCTGACTATCCCCTGGGATTAAAAATTTCTGCAGAAGTAAAAAAACTGCAGCTTTAGGTATAAAATAGACAACTTTTCTGAACTATTAGGCATGGGTGGTTCATTCTATTAAACATCTGACTCTTGATTTCCACTCAGGTTATGATCTCAGGGTTGTGAGACTGAGTCCTGTGTCAGGTTCCACAGAGTGTGGAGTCTGCTTAAGATTCTGTCTCTTTGGGTGCCTGGGTGGCTCACTCAGTTAAGTGTCTATCTTTAGCTTGGGTCATGATCTTAAGGTCCTGGGATCAAACCCTGCACTGTGCTCCCTGCTCAATGGGGAGCCTGCTTCTCTCTCTGTCCCCGTTCGTGTGCTTTCTCTCTCAAATAAATAAAATCTTAAAAAATAAAGAAAAAAAGAAAAAGATTCTCTCTCTCCCTTGCCCTCCTCTCCCCAGATGGGTAGGGGCACCTGGCTGGTTTAGCAGGTAGAGCATGAGACTCTTGATCTCAGGGTTATGAATTCAAGCCCTACTTTAGGCATGGAGCTTACAAGAAAGAAAGAGCGAGCAAAAGAGAGAGAGAGAGAGAGAAAGGAAGAGAGAAAGAAACAAATAGGGACGCCTGGGTGGCTCAGTCAGTTGAGCTGCTGCCTTTGGCTCAGGTCGTGATCTTGGAATCCTGGGACCGAGTCCCGCATTGGGCTCCTTGCTTGGCGGGGAGCCTGCTTCTCTCTCTGCCTCTGCCTGCCACTCTGCCTGCTTGTGCTCTCTCTCTCTCTGACAAATAAAAATAAAAAATCTTAAAAAAAGAAAAGAAAAGAAAAGAAATAAACAAGGGGAATCCCTAAAAGTTGGAGCAGGCTGCTCATATAATCTACATTACCTTTAAAAGACAAGTGGTATTTTATTCCCTTGTGTATCAACTATGTGTATTAATATTTTTGATGAAACATAAAATTATTTTGATTTCAGTCTATTTCATAAGAAATCTATTTACTATACATTAAACCAAAAGAATAAGCTAATAGAATTTCAACAGAAGTAATGAAAAAAAATACTTTGAAATAGGTTTGACTTCTCACCAATCTTGAACTAACTGGAAAACATTTCCCATTCCAATGGCTTCCTTTAGAAGTAAAAAAACAGCAATTTAAGGTAAACTACACTTCCTCCATACTCAGAAACACAAGGGTTTAAAGTGCCCAAAAACTTGCTGTGTATCTTTCTATGACAGTTTTTCTCACCCTGAATTTCATAAAATAAACTACACAACTTTAAACAGCATAAGTTTATTACCTATTCACTGTGTTACTTTAAGCATTCCAAATAAGGAAAAAATTTGTAAAGTTTTACAAATGCTGACTGATAAAAATATTATATAGCTGCTAATGGGATTTTCTTTTAAGCACAAGTTAATACTAATAAGTTTAGTTCTGTTAATGCCAATGCTTTTTTTTTTTTTTTAAAGATTTTATTTATTTATTTGACAGACAGAGATCACTAGTAGGCAGAGAGGCAGGCAGAGAGAGAGTGGGGTGGGGGGTAAGCAGGTTCCCTGCTGAGCAGAGAGCCCGATGTGGGACTTGATCCCAGGACCCTGGGATCATGATCTGAGCCGAAGACAGAGGCTTAACCCACTGGGCCCCCCAGGCTCCCCTATGCCAACATGTATGTTTAAAGAATTTTTCAGGGGCACCTGGGGGACTCAGGAGGTTAAGCCTCTGCCTTAGGCTCAGATCATGATATCAGGGTTCTGGGATGGAGCCCCACATTGGGCTCTATGCTCAGGAGGGAGCCTGGTTCCCTCTCTGCCTACTTGTGATCTCTCTCGCTCTGTCAAATAAATTTTAAAAAAAAATCTTAAAAAAAAAAATTCAGGATCACCTGGCTGCCTCCATCAGGGGAGCATGGGACTCTTGATCCTGGGGTTTTAAGTTTGAGCCCCATGTTGGGTATAGAGATTACTTAAAAGTAAAGTCTTAAGAAAGTTTTTTCTTTTTCAAGCATACAGACAACTTCAAGTCCAAAGAGGTCAGAAAAGTATTTACATAATAAATATGTAAGAAATTTTAGAATTTTATGGATTTAAATGAACTGATGATTCCCTCATGAATCAGCATAAAACAGCAGTTTGTATAAAGAATTCTATACAGAATAAATTATTCTGAATACATACTGTTTAACAGTTTAAAATTTTAAGGTGGTCAATCTTAAACACTATCACTAAAAATGAGATAGTTTTGGTTGTGATGGTTTGCTGCATAATATTTAAATAATGTCAGTTATGAGAATGGGCCTTGACTATAAATTACTCAACAATATGTAAACTAAAAATGTCTTCATTTCCTCAGAAGATTTAATTTTCCACTCAAATTTTAAAACCTTATCATTGCCAACCAAAACAAAAATTCTAACAGAGTTCTAACTTCATTTTAGTTTTCCAATATTTTAGAAGAAAATTATGGGTATATAATTAAAGTGCAAAACATTTTGTTATTAATTTTTTGTTACATAATCTATCATGTTATCTTCTTTGTTAACTTTCTTACTCAACTATATATGTTATAAGAACAAAAAAAAATTTTTTTTAACTAACTAGAGGAGAATAAAGCACTAGTGCATGTAATACTTGGAACATTTGTAATATATCAGTATAATGTGTAGACAGTTAACTTAAGGTTAGATCACTAATCAATCATTTTTTGTGGCAAATTTCCTTTTCCAAAATTACCTCTGTGTATCTGATGAGAGATAAAATAGCTGAAAATGTCACCATTATATCTATTTTATGTATTCCTTATTAAAAATAGAATGTGACTGAAAAATTGTCTGAAATTTTAAAAAAGTGTGCCAAAATTAGTATTTTAAAATAAACTATGAATAAAGGGAACACCGAGGCTCGTCTTAAGAAGCTGTTTGTCATTATTTTTTTAGAGATTACAACACGCATACAGTAAATGAATTTTATCAAAATACAGCACATTTCCTCTACTATATCCATAAAAATCAATTCCTGTGTAAATAGTACTGAAAAACAACTAAAATGAGTTAAAATTTACAAAGAGTTGTTAAAGGGTTTCAATCAATATTATTAAAACTATACAGTACAATAACCAAGTGATAACATCTTGAAAGAAGTGCAATATTTGAGTTCACATCTTTTGAAAATTACTGCCTATTTATTCTGACTAGCAAGAAAGAGCGGGTTCAACTTTTTTTGCAAAAATAATGTAAATTGCCATTTTTGCTAGTCCTATAAAAATCTTAATTAAAACAAGGTTGAAGAACAAAGCATAACAGATTAAAAATTCCAAAATTATATTTCTTAGTAATTAAAAATGAAGTGCAATAACTGAATATTGCTCTAATGAAAGGCTCCAGGTTAGCCTTGACTAAAAACAGTTATTGGTCTTCTGTGGCACTTTTTTCTGGTCCAAATAACCATGCATTAATTCTTACCATTGCATGTTATTCAAATTTTATTGAATTACAAGACAGAACAGAAACAAATAAAGTTAATGGTTTGGATAAACAAATTGATAAACAACTATGAAATATTTGTTACACTAATGAGAACAAAGGCAGCTGGTGGTAAAACACTATTCTATTACACTGATACACTTAGAAACCCTTTAAAGACTCTGAAGTGTTGAGTTCACATTTAATGTTACCTTTAGGAACAGCCCTTTATTTGAATACCTTTACACACTGGTAGGCCTCAAGGACCCATCCCTTTGCTCTACAACTCTCCACAGCAATTCTCTATCACTGTGCCAATTTCACAAACTTACTTTGGTTTCCTAGCTCCATGCGTACTGTTTCCTTTTACTTTACCAAGGCAATGTGAGACCAAACAAAATCCAGAGGCTTTCCTAAATCTGCTTACACTTTGTGTTATAGCAACACAATCTTAAAACTGGCCATTTTAGTTTCATGTGCTGCTTAAAATAAAAATTATAAATTAAGATTAAAATGGAATACTAATTATAAAACAGATTGCAAGGACTACTATTTGCAAAAAAAAAAAAATCAAGAGATTTCCATATCACAAAAAAAATGCATGGACATGCATCTACATAAGAGTTAAAAATTTCCTGTGACTAAAAAATTAAAAATTGAATCACCAGTAGCAAATGTATTGTCAATGGCTATGACAAGAACAGATCCTGTAGAGCTCATAAAATGCAATTACCGTCATTTTATTTCTTTAAAAAGACATTACATTTTTTATTGCATTATTTTATTAATAAAAACACATTAAGAGCTTTTTCAATCTCTGCTTCCAGATTTTTATAGGAAGTGACTGTTTTAATCTGGCCTTGGAAAGTGAACCCACCAGCACCACCTTCACCTACTCGCTCTTCAATTCAATATGCACATAGCAAAAACCAACACTTCAAATCTCTTGCCCACATTAAAAACAAGTAGTTTCAGCAGAAAAACATTAATACGAGTTGAATAAAAATAAGGGCACAAAAGCTATGAGACAGAAAGCTCTGCCATCTGTCTCTGGGCTACAATCAAGGCCAACTAGAGCCTTGCACAGAGTTCAGTCATGTGTATGAAATCCAAAAATAAACCTACAATCTATACAAAAACAACATATGTTTGTTTTTGTAGCCTTGATTGCTATGTTTAAAAACCTAACAAGAACTTTTATATGGTATGAATTCACCAGTCTCCCCTATATACTGTACAGTGGTTCTTTCCCTCTGACCACAAGTTCCATTATTTCATTAATGTACAAATTTGAACATAATTTTTTGAGTTCTTCTTTACATATAAAAATAGTCAAAATATTAATTTCTCCTGCAAATATCTTCCAATAAATCTTGCTGCCTTCCCCCTTTTTTTGTCCACAATTCTTATGAGGAAACCTCTCGTACAATGATGAGTTCTACTGTGTTCTGGAAAGTTTTTAGCAAGGACACTGCTTGTCCATGTTCAATATTAATAAAACTGTAGCCATTAGCCTAGAGGAAAGAAGAAAAATGTCTTTAAGAAAAACATTTCATAGTAATTTATTTGCATGTGTACATTTAAATATCTGCTGGTACTGCATAAACCTGGCAGAAAATAAGAATCATTCTGGAAAATGATGGAAAACACATGCAGACTCCTGGGCCTTAGCCCACATCTACGAAATTAAAATCTCTGAAGGTGGGACTCAGGAACCTGTATCTTGTCTATGTTTTCAGATGATTCTTATGCAGCAACCCAATGTTAGGAAGCACCTGGCTAAAATACAGTGCCAGGTATGGTGTTCAATGTGTATGCACTAAAACATAAATGAGGTCACCAACATGCAAGGATACCAGAGGGCAAGGCCTACTCTTTCTATTGCCTTGGACCAGCAGGTAAACACTACACTTCTAATAATTTAGGCTTAACATTTATTTAGGTCTTACTACATACCAGACACATAGTTCTAAGTGCTTCACATTAATTAAATTCTTTAATTCTTGTAACAAACAAAAAGATTCCTTCACGTTCTTATTTTCAAGAAGTTAACATTCCTGAACTCTAACAAAATGCTAAGATATACTGAATATGTATTAAAAAATATCCGTGGTTTTTCCAAGGTTCTAGGAAGAAATATGATCAACTATGAAAATATTAGAAAGTGGCCTATAGGAAATGCCACTATTTTCATCCACAAATATTTAGTGATAACCTTCACAAAAGGACTATTTTAAAAATCTGACATTTAATAATTACTTGATGAGAAAGCAGATCTTATAAAATGAAAAATTAAGAAAATAATAAAAAGATGTATCTTAGTTACCTGAATAATTTTATCCCCTGGTTGTAATAATTTTGATGCTGGTCCTTCAGGCTGTACCCTTGTTACAAATATACCCTTTAATAACAACAAAAAAGATAAACACTTAATGGAAAACAGTATGCACCAATGACAGAATAACAAGGAACAATTTTTCTTTGACAGTATATAAATACTTGAACCATAGCACAAGTTTTCTCACCATATTCTCTGAATGTTGTTATTTTTGGTGCTGGTAATTCTTACTTGAGTATAATGACTTCTCTTAAAGTACAGATGTGCAGAAATATAATAACCAAATTTAAAAATCACTTCACAATGTAATGAACATTTAAAACTGGGGGTTTAATCTGTTTTCCTCAAACAATTAATTTGAAGTGATCATATTTCAAAACAGAAAGCTGAACAATACAGAGAGAAGTAAAAAAGTTGGTATCTGTCTACATTTATATAAGTATCTGTTAGATTTTTACTTATGTACAAGAGACAATAGTGAATAAAACCTTATGAGAATCTCAAGGACATAAAAACAAACTCACGTCGTCTTCAGGTCTGAATGGATTTCCTCTGCCCCCAACACCTCCTGATATGCTAAACCCAAGTTCTGGATCCTTTTCAACTCTCACTCGAATCTGAATTAATATGAAAATAAACTATTACTAATATTTCAGAAAAAGCTACAACACAGTATTTAACTATAGGTAAAATATATAAAGATTCATCTAAAATAAATACTCAGCTATATGAAGGGAAACCATGACATGGAATATTATGTTAATGAGTTAGTGAGTTAAAGGCACAGCTAGGATTATAAAGCATAGCTCCTAACTTATCCTATTGCTATTTTACAAGGATAGGCAACCGATTACTACTGACGCTATCTTTTTTTTTTTTAAGGTATCATGGATTTTAATGATATGGAGCACACACAGTTACTATCAACTAACTGCCAGTTTCTATCTGTAAAACATCTAAATTACATAGTATCACTGTTTCCTGGAGGCTTCATAAGATATTTAAAAATCCCCGGGTGGTTGTTGGATATCAACTCATTTCCTGAACCCGTTTATATGCTTCCAAGACATTGGAACTGATGATCAGCTGATAATATTTTTATAACCACGCTATAAAAAAAGATCAAGAACTAAACTTGTTACAAAATACTCCTTTCCCCATAGACTAAGCCAAAACGAACAAAGCACATGTTCTCTACCTCACTTTCTAACAGTACTATTTTATCAATAAACTATAAAAACGTGTAAATGTATGATTAGTCACTTTTTATGTACTTTGGAAGACTGAATTCTCAAAACAGTTTGGAGGATAGTCAAATTTCAAACTCTCAGTATCAAACAACAATAGTAAACCGTAATAGGCCAGTCACGTTTCATGGTCTACTATTCATATTCCTGAAGAAGATCTAATTACTGGAGTCTCATCAAATGGTTTTTTATAAACAACCACCTTAGGAAAAAAAAAAATCACATCCAAAACCCTGAATCCTATGTCAACTAATCAGAACACAGGGGATCATGGAGTCAAGTTAAACCATTAAGTTTGATACCGTATAAACTTAATATGAAACCAAACCTTTCAACAAATTGGTAAAACTATGTTAAAATTCTATATGGATTTATTGCTAATAGTTAAATATCCTATGAAGTACATTAAAAGCTTAGTTTCATAGTTCAAATATTCTTGATTATTCTTACCTCTTGCCTTGCCAGTTCATGGCCTTGTCTAGGAGGACAATGGGGCTGTGTATATGGAGGCTGGTGGGCCACCTTCAGCATCAAGTAATCAATTAGTTGTTCTCTAGAGGGATGCCTTGCCACAGAAGCCTGAGGAAGGGGGTGATGTATTTGACTATAATTTGCCTGAGGCCTGAGGGGCTGGCCCATCTGTCCATTAATCAAAGGCATCTAAGAAAAACACGAAGTGTCTTAAAATGACCAACAATAATCTCTCATTACAAATATCTGGATTTTCTTCTTGGAACATTATAAAGCACTAGAGTTTAACATTCTAAATCGCACAATATCAAGCCACTCACACTATTTTTTTCTAATTTTGCAGTTTTAAAAGAAAAAAGCTATTAATTCTAAACTTGCTTAAACGCTTGCAGATAGATTTTCACTCTTTAAAGGTTTCAAATGAAAGGAAATACTTTAAAATTTAAAATTTTAACATTTAAAATTATCTGCTTTTCTGTTCAATATGCATGGACCTGTTTTTCTTATAGTAACCAAAAGTTAAAATGGTAATTATGTCAAAATTTTAAAATTTAAGCCCATTAAAAGGGTAAATTTTTCCATCTCACATATACACAGAAGATGCATTTGTTCATGTTTTCTTCTGAACAAAAGTAGCAATTTCTGTGGTAGGATTTTTTTCCTAATCTGACTCTATTTCCTTTTATTTCTTTCTTTCCAGAATTAATAAGTCAATGCTGCTATATGGTAGAAAACTAATTTACTTCTTGAGTGTGTGTAACAGTTGGCAACTTTTAAACTCTCTAAATGTTAGTTCCATAAACCAGTAATCACAAAATTTAAACCTTATCATTCTATTTTACTTTATGCAAGCTACACAAAATATCTTGAGATAAATATTTTGTTGTTAAAGAATTATCCTGTTTTGGGGCGCCTGGGTGGCTCAGTGGGTTAAGCCTCTGCCTTCAGCTCAGGTCATGATCACAGGGTCCTGGGATTGAGCCCTGCATCAGGCTCCTTGCTCAGCAGGGAACCTGCTTCCCCCTCTCTCTCTGCCTGCCTCTCTGCCTACTTGTGATCTGTCAAATAAATAAATAAAACCTTAAAAATAAAAAGAATTATCCTTATTTTAATGCTTCTCATCATTTAGACAGAATCTGAATTTTACACTTAAAATCACCTTTGTGCAAATGTGGCTAATTATGCTAGTATGAGGAAACTATCTGAAAAATAAGTTTACATTTGGATTATAAATATTTGCATATAAAGAGAATGCTATATAGAAGGGGAGATATTTTTCAGAGATTAATCATTTAAAACTTCTTACTGATTATCAATAAAAAGGTGATCTTATTCACAAGTGAATTATAGAAAAACTGTAAGAGAAATATTGAAAATTAAATTATTCCAAAAAATTATCCTAAAATTATCCCAAAGTAGAAAAGTTTGGGAAAAGATTATGGTAATTGTTTCATAACTACATGCTCTTGTTATATGAACCTTGCTGAAGGAAACAAAGAAGTTAGGCTTTAGTGAACATTTTTACTTTAAAAAGTTATCTTTTTTACTGTGTTACACTTCAGAACTTAGTTAATTCTGGACTTTGGAAACTTACAAAGTTTCCAACTGGAGATTTCTAACAGAGTGCAAAGATATCATCACTCTAGGCCAAATCTTACATTGATTGGAGAAAAAGTGAATGAGGTACTCTATTATCCCTATATCTTTTTTTAAAAAAATTGTGGTTGTTTACTAGTTGAACATGGTAGATTTGAAGCAATTATCTGGCAGGAGCCTTTAATTGGTTGTGTTGTCACTTTATTACTTCTGCACAATTCTGTGGACTGTACTCACTCTCTCCAAGCATGTATCATTTACTCCTATGTGCAGATTCAGTACTTTTCTTCTGGGGAAAATTTTCCAAACAATAATTACTTCTGACCCATGCTAAGACTGCCTGATATCTAGATTCTGAGTTGTACCTGACATTTTACATCAATGTTAAACATACCCATGGAATATATTAAGCTATCATTAGTAGATGGCTCAGGAGAATAAAAGTATGAAACAAACCAATAACCTAAACTACAAAATGTGATATTAAAAAGAAAAAGAAACTGAATAACATAGCTCAATTAAAGAAAAACAGAAAAAAAGGGTAACATAGAGTTATGTATGAACTTATGTTATAGGGCTGGGTACCCACTCTCAAGAACAGTGTGGAAGTTTTTATAGAATACATTAAGTATGCTTCAAAACTGTATTGGGCTATACTAGGAATATGGAATCAGGAGAAAGAACAGCTGAGAGAGAATATTAAAGGAAAGAATTATCAATCTGGTGTTGGTGACAGAAAAGTAAATTTTCTAAGTGATGCTTTAGTTACGAAAGCCATAAGAATACGATCATCTACTCTACCACATACAAAAAGTCTTCCAAGGTGATTTCTAATTACATTTAAAGTATTTTAAAATGCCTTTAATAATAGTAAAACATCCTCAAATGAAGAATTTAAGACAGGTTCATGTTTAATTCTCCAAAAGGTTTGCTATCAGGATGCTAAAAAGCCTCAGACTGAAACAATAAAATAAGCAGATGACAGTAGAGAAATAATAACAATAAAATAATTTTCTACGGTGGAAAAAAAGCATTGACTAAACTAAGAAATAACAGAGTAAAAATCTCTTTCATATTTCCTAATTAGTTTTTAAAAATCTTTACTTATCAAGGAGGAAAAGTCCTCAAAACATTATTTTTACTGTTAAGCATAGTTATTTCCAGTTCAAAAGCTATAAAACAAGTTCAAAGAGATGTCTTCATTTATTTCCTGAACACCTACTTTCATCAAGCTGTCTGGAGGAACATCTTTGTGACTAAGTGTAGCTGACGAGTAGTTCGGCTGTCCTGAAAGGAATATATCATCTTGACAAGGATCTCCTGGACAGGATGTCTGGGGATGCTTCAAATGAGGGGAAAATAAAAAGTAAACAAATAATGCTCTTTCAGATGTGAAACCAAAATGATGATGATGACAAGTGAAAGGAGAGTAGGAAAAAATATTATAGGTAGTGGAAAGATAAAGAACCAAGTCAAACATTATGATCATAACTGCCATCAATACTAGTATCTTTATGATGGATATTAACTAAACTTGTTGTAATCATTTCTTTATATATATATAAAAAATCATTATGATGTACACTTTGGACTAATACCATATGATATGCCAATTATATCTCAATAAAATAGGAAAAATATCTCAGTACATTCAACACTGTTAAGCTATTTCTTCATGATGTATTTAGTTTTATTTATAGTAATACCTAGCTTTTACCAATGTGAACAATTTAGTTATTAATAAAAGTTAAAAGTCCCAAATTTTAAGAGCAACTAAAATTTACTCCTGTTGAGACTACAAAAAGTCTTTTTTTCCCTTAACCCCCCCCCCCAAAACTGCTATTCTTTTAACAGCACAGTGCCCACCAAGATTTTCTTATTAATGATGGGCAGTACCAATAAACACACAGTCTTCTAAAATTCACTTAAGCTTAATTCTATCACATTAGTATTGGACAGCTCAGTATTTTTAAAATGAATGTTTTGATGAATTTTTAAAAAATTAACTAGAGTTTGTATTTTTGTATGTCAATAATATCCTTATAGTTTATCTCACTGATAGCTTTAGAGAAAAAACAAACTCAATAGCTCATTGTCTCTGAATATATTTTTTTATAATATGCTAGGAAGCAAGATGCCCATACTTTTCATTTTAATTTAGTTCTAAACACACCCAGCTATATTTTTAAAAACTGAAGGGACCGTGATAAATAGCACTATTGTTACTTTCAAAACAATATGTGGCTAGCAACACAGCTATGTATACACTACATCATCATTTTGAAAAATAATCTGAAATCTACTTCATTATGATATGCCACAGGATACACATAAGCCTAAGGGCTTTGTGACTTAATCTAAGAAACTTTATCTGCAATAGAGCTATCATGTGCAGTTTAGTTGCTGGTTCAAAGCACTGATTAGCGTTTTTAGATTTCGTTTGATCTAATTTTGTGTATTTATGCAATGAATATTTTGCCTTCCTTCCCCATTTTTGAGATGTGCTTTCGGAATGCACAGTAATCAACTTAGGTCATAGCTTGAAGTTTAAATTCAAGTCTGAATATGTAACCTTATCTAGTTTTTAAAAGAACAAATATATTATGAATGAAAAAGCAAAATGCAACAAAGTCAAAGGCTATGAGTTTAAGAATAATAAACAAAAAATATCACTGTTTAAGAGTTTGGAAAAACAATCGTTCCAGATGACAATAAAGATTATTTGAGTTAATAAAAGCCCCTGGTCTTCACTCTGTGGTTTCAGCTGGAATGAGTACCAGAAATTCAGGGCTTAATAGCTATCTCTCTTCTCTCTCCATTTCAAAGTGATAAATTACAAAACAATTGCTAGGACTCTAACACAGAAACAGATGGCACAGCAAGAAAGGTGAGGTCCAGCCACAGCAAAGTGAATCCGGGAGACCACTCTTGTCCTAGAACACAACAATGCAAAGCCAGCAGTGTATTAAAAAGGGGTTGGTGATGAGTACCCTTGGGATAAGGCAAGGATCCAGAAGTAAGCAGAGTCAGTATGGAAATAAAACTAGGGGAAAGAGACAAAATAATGTTGTAGAAGGAGAAAAATCTTTTTCAGAATGGAAGGTAAGGGGAAGAAATAAATATTTATTTATAGGCCATGCTACCACCTTAAGCTGTTATGAAGAGAAAAATCTTAAAATAGAGCCATACCAGAGTTGTTCAGTTCTTTCTCCTTCTCTGCTGTTCTTATCACCTACCCTTAACTTTCATTAGAAGAATAAACCTTCCTTCTTCATCATTAATGACTACACAGAAACATGTATAATAAAGGATTTGGGTTTGGCCTTTTCATTGGTACTTATTACAATTTTTCCAGCCTTGTATTTAATCAGATTCAGTGAATTCTGATTAAACTTACTTCCAGGTAGTGATTCTCATTTGCCAATTCTAAATTACTAAACTAAAAATTATTCTTACCCACAACACTTCTGTGTACTATATATATAGCACAGCCTTTAAACTTGAATTTTGGAGACTAACAAATTTTATTAAGCGAAAACACCACAAAGCATAATAATTAAAAAAAACAACAACACTCGGTTATTTCAATTGCTCATCCCTATTTACATAAACAAGAGTATATTACATCCTTAGCTTATAACCAAAGAAACTTAAGCGATAAATACTAAATCAACTTTGCAGGGAGTTTCAGAATTAAGCCATGGAAGAACTAGAAGGTAATCAAGATATCTAACCCACCATAAAAACTTATTTTCTAGAAATGGGAAAACAATAAAATGTGGGTTTTTTTTTCTTCTGTGTACTAAAAGTACTGGTCTACTGCAGGTACTCACTCGAAAAATGTGCCCACCAGAACCTCTTCCGTCTGCAACACTCAAGGCAAGGCTGCCTTGGCTGCCATGCAGATCCCTAGAGCTGCCATAGTGAAAGTTGCTTACAGCAGTAAAATTGGAATTAAAGGACCTTGACAGCATGCTCTGAATAAAGAGGGGATAGATTTAACAGAGATTAGTGTAGCATGCAAAATTCACAAGACATGTTATGTACAAAGACGTATTTATAAGTAACCCCAATACCACGCAGGAATATCATGCATCAAATTTTAAGTGCCAGTGCAAGAAATTGGCACTATTTACCATATATTTACATGACAACATACACATATACACATAAAGTACATGTAAATCCAACCATTCACATGTTTAAACACTAAAGAAGAAAGTACAAGCAAACAGTGGCTTTTTATGATGCTATCATTTCCTTTACTCCTAACTCATCTTATTAGAAGTTTGTCAGAAAAGAGAAACTGATGCCATACCTAGATGTATGTGTACATATGTAGTTATATATGGAACACAAGCTAATTTTTTTATAAAGATACATTTTTACCAACCAGTTATTTCTAACTTAAACTGGATTTCTAGAGTCTGCTTCATTTTATAGAATTTTATATCATTATTAAATAAATGGAGCATTTAAACATACATACATTCATAGCATAAGTCTGCAAAACACACCTGGCTCCTGACCACTATAATTTCTAAAAAAAAAAAATTACCTTAGAAATTCCCTTAGAAACATGCCTAAAGTTAGAAAAAAGTTGAACATATACATAAAGTTTTAGGATATAACAGAAGGCTCCCACTGCTCTATAGTTAACGGGAAAAAAGTTAGACAATGTACTTTTAAAAACGGTTTCTCCCATTCATATAAATAGATACTTAAGATTTCATTTTAGGAGTTAGTGGCATTTGCTGCTTAAACTTGGAAGAACCACTGATGAAATCCTTACACTGATGAATCCCTTATCACCAATCCCAGAGCTGCCTGAGAAATGAACCTCAATAAACACAATGCCTGATTTTCATTCTTCCTGCTTATTAATCCCCAGAGCTGTTACATGCTCTTCCTTTGTGTGGAGTCCCTGAATATGAGAGTCTTATGGTCAAACCGAGAGCAACCATATTTTGAGCATGGCTTGTTATCAAGAAATACAGAAATGGCTAACAAGCATTTCTATATTATTCCTAGGGAATACATATATGTTCTGCAGATTATGAAGTTGATCTCTAATACTAAGAAAACTTAATGTGCCAAATTACAATGTACACTTTTGGTTTTTTTGTGGATTCCAAAGTAATGATTAAAGAAAAAGCTAAACTTAATAGGCCATGCCTATGCTTTCCCAGACCATTTCACAAGCAATTAGGACTTGGCAGAGGAAATTCAGAGATACCCAAAACATTTGATTATAATGTAAAAATAAAGAAACTATACACAAAATCACACATAGAAACATAAATAACACACACTGAAGTACTACAAATAGTTTTATCATGCTCTTAACTTGATGGTCCAAATGACCCTTTTTAATTATATGTAGATCCTGGAACAAAGCTTTTTAGGACATCTTTGAACATATCTAGAGTTTCTGTAAATATGTCACTGACTAAGAAGGCTGAAGCTCAGAATAGGTCCAGGCCTGTGAATTCAGGCCTGTGCATAGACACCTACATAAAATTGCATTGTCGAGGCACCTGGGTGGCTCAGTGGGTTAAAGCCTCTGCCTTCGGCTCAGGTCATGATCCAGGGTCCTGGGATCGAGCCCCGCATCGGGCCTCTCTGCTCAGCAGGGAGCCTGCTTCCCCCTCTCTGCCTGCCTCTCTGCCTACTTGTGATCTCTGCCTGTCAAATAAATAAATAAAATCTTAAAAAAAAAAAAATTGCACCCTGTCACAGTACAACACATTTGTGCAGAGCTCAATTAAGGAATATGTCCTGGGCACTGCCATTCACTCCATGCTAATATTTGTATAGTAGCAAGTAAATGTGGAAATTATCATATTATGTTAATGATGTTCTGGTTGAGTGCTTCTTACCAGAATTATTAATTTAATTAGATGGGATAGGATAGATTAGATTAGATTAGATTAGAAGGATAAGGTGAGATCTATTTATATGTTTGGGTTCCAGGTATAGTTTGTTGCAGTGAAGGGAAGGAGGAGTTACTAACAGAAGGTTAAAAAACCAAGTAAGCTGCAATAATTTATCTATTTTTTTTTTTAAATTAATGCTAAGCATTAAGGAGGGCAAAGTAGCAACTTCTGATTTGGGGACTTACTTCTAGAGGTGGGGCAGGCATTGTGAAATATTTTCAAATATCTACTAGACCATAAGAATTATGTTTGGGGGAGGAAAAGGAATTGCAGAGAAGCAAACAGATTCCCCATTCACCCTCCATCATTTTTAACCAATGCTTTCAAGTTTGGTAGTCTAAATCATGTTGCTCTGTGTCCTCACAAGGCTTTTCTTAGTTTCACTGGACTAATCCTCACCTCTAAATTATCAGTGGGCAAAACTGGGAAATTACTGCCATGTACTCCTGAAGTAACTGAATGGTCAATTTCTAAATATAAAAAGCAGAGAGGTACAATGAACAGAGGGTAGCTGCTACTTGCTTCCTATGTACTCAAGTCTAGGTACATCTCCATCAAACAGGAAAGTACTGGGAGAACAGGCACCTGAGATATCAACTACACAGAATATAATGATAACCGAATTCATCTCTTCACCAAATCTGCTCTTCATTCTCTATGTTGGCATTTCCAACAAACAGTTATTCAAGGTACCACTCAAGCTTAATTCCTTTTCCTCAGACACTTAATAGAGGAATATTCCAATCACAAGTAAACTATTCTAGAGTCTGTTTCGAAACTGTCTCTTGAATTCTTGTCTTTGTCTCAATTCCATCAATACATTTCTTATTTTTAATCAACTTAACTATAGCCTCTTCCTTCTCTTCAAAACAAAGCAAAGCAAAACAAACCATACCTATAGCCCTTCCTCCTTCTAGTTCCATAATAACTCCAGGAGTTTTGTTACAAAACAGCGATGGTACTCCTTTGCTTAAGTAATTTCCAAATTCTTGGGGCACCTGGGTGGCACAGTGGGTTGAAGTCTCTGCCTTCAGCTCAGGTCATGATCCCAGGGTCCTGGGATCAAGCCCAAGTTGGGCTCTCTGCTCAGCGGGGAGCCTGCTTCCCCCTCTCTCTCTGCCTGCCTCTCTGCCTGCCTTGTGATCTCTGTCTGTCAAATAAATTAATAAAATCTTCAAAAAAAATAAAAGTAATTTCTAAATTCCTTAGAAAAAGCACACAAGTTCGAAGAGCCTCAATAATAAGTACAGCTACAGATGAGACAAAATGGATGAGTATGATTCAAGGCCATTAGATGTTCAGCTATTTTAAGGTGATAGTATTGAAAAGAGCTAACAATGGTAAGCAGAGGTTCATGTGAATTGATACATGGTATTAATCATATTTTAGGCATTCATTTTTGAAAAACTGGACCTAAGGAAGTTTTTTAAATGACTAATTGAGGTTGTATACATTTAGCTGTTTTTACAAACAAATAAGCTAAACATGATCTTAAGTTATTTTACCAATGATTTCCAAACTTCATTAGAGCCAAAGACATCTGATTTTAGATAGGTCAGAAATGCAGTTCAGGAAAGTCAAGAGTAAATGCCATGCTAGAAGCCATCTGTGTCAGTGACAGTGTTAGTCTTAAAACATTGACTGGGAAAAAAAATCTTAGATAAAATATTTACATTTAGGATATTTCTTGTTATTCTGCTAATTATATAGTAAGACTACTATTTTCGTATACATAGTTACATAACCAATAATTATTAATAGATGAGAGAGGGAGATCAGAAAATGCTAAACAGAGGTATACATGCAGATGCATGTATTATTTACAGTATGTATGGCACAGTCTAAAAAAGATATACACTAAACATATGAAATGCATTTTAGCTTATCAGGAAACACTGGGGAGTAAGAAACAGAAAAGAAGCATATCCTACCATCTCAGTTGTTTTGAGACTGGCTAAGTCTAAACTTGAACTCTGTTGTAAGTACCAAGAATAAAATCCTCAAATATAAGTATATATTCAGTAATTCAGAGTATCTGGTTTCACCTTAAGAAACAAAGAATACCAAATATTTTTAAGAAAAATAATTTTATAGAAAGGAAAATAAAAAATTCATATTTAATTACCTTTTCTAACTTTTTGGCTTCAATGTGTCGTAGTACTTGTTCTCTCCAATCATGAGGAACTTTACTTTTTCCTGGAGGATCTAATAAAGAATGCTCAGAACCAACCCTTGCATTTGGTCTTTTTGAAGGACTAGTCCGTGAATAATTAAAATCACTAACGGACATAGTTCTCTCTGGTATTTCACTAATGGAGGGTCGAGCACTCTGAGGCCTTGATGTATTTGGACCATCGATGCTATATGTTCGTGCAGAAAGAGGTCTCTGTGATCCTGACATCACTGGAGTTCTTCCCGCTGAATGTAACTCTCTGTATGATAAATATTCTCCTTCAGGAATCTGGGCCCGCCTTGTGGGACCTGATTCACCAAGATTTACAGAAGCTGTAGAGGAAACACTACTTTGTCGCTGAATCGTAGTTCGAGTTGCTCCAGGAATGAGTCGGTCGTTTGGTGAGATGGCCCACATTTCACCGTGTCTTCCTGGACCAACCCTCTGATGTAAATGGTATCCAGTATTAGCCCGAACATTGTTATGGTTAGAGAAATTCATATTGGCAGAATGTTTAGCATAACTATGACTTTCTGTGCTCTCTGATCTAGGAAGGCGCTGAGGAGGAAAACCGACATGATCTATTTGGGGATTCTGTTTGGTGTGCCACAGAGTGTCCTTAACAGCAGCACTGCTACTGTACTGGATGTTATACTGAGGAGGACCGTACATCTGAGGCATAGGTTGTGGGCCACTTACTGTGGGGCTTCTTATTATATTTGGCTCTTCAGGATTATGATTTGAATCAAACTTGAAAACTGCCTTTGTACCTGATATTAAATCAGTAGATGAAGAAGAACCAGTAAATACTTGC
The DNA here is from genome assembly GCF_011764305.1 of Mustela putorius furo. NCBI lineage: Eukaryota > Metazoa > Chordata > Mammalia > Carnivora > Mustelidae > Mustela > Mustela putorius. The sequence continues at coordinate 4,636,979 of NW_025421294.1, forward strand.
AATGGTTGATCATACAAAAGTGTAGCAGACTTGCTCCTGACAATATTTTTTCCATCAACAGTAGATGTTACTTTAATTGTTGCACTTGGCTGCTGTGGTCCATTATCACTAAGAATGTCATAGATTTTTAACCCTCCAGTCTCCATATTAGTTATACTATGAGATTTCACAACAGATCCAATTGGCCCACTTCTCTGAGGAGAGAGATCTTCAGTGCTTTTGGAAACACCCATATCAACAGAAGAATCAGTGCCATGTGGTTCAGTCCTCCTAGCAGACTGTGGAGTTTCCTCAGAATGTCCATTTATCTTATTTACACATTCCAGATTAGAATACTTATTTCCATTTTCCAAGGGCTCAGCTTCTCCTTTAGAATTAATGCTTAAAAAGTCTGTTCCAAGCACTATATCCTGTGTCTTTGATCTTTCCACTATCTCTGGTTGAAATGTATCATTAGTTACAAGTTTATTAAGATTCATATTGATATGGTCTAGTTTGTGAGATTCATCAGATGTGGCTGCTGAGTCAACACTTTTCTCAATAAGAACCAATTGCTCTTCAATATTCAAATCATATTCAGGTAAGTTAATGTCTTTTTTATCATGAAGCTGGAATTTTTCTTCTGTTGAATGATTTAAAATATCTCCATTTTGTAAGAGGCTGTTAAAATTTTCATCTTCTTGTCTAAAACAAAGATAATTTTATCACAAACATCATAAAGCTCAGGTTCTTTTTCTTTATTTTTAAAGATTTTATTTATTTATTTCACAGGGATCACAAGTAGGCAGAGAGGCAGGCAGAGAGAGAATATTTATCATACAGAGAGTTACATTCTACTCTCTACTGAGTAGAGAGTCCGATGTAGGGCTTTATCCCAGGACCCTGTCAAATAAATAAATAAAATCTTAAAAAAAAAAAAAAAAAGTAGGTAGGTTATACTAAAAAAATAAACTTACAGAACTCAACAAGAAGTTAGTTAGTTTTTTTTTTTTTAAGATTTTATTTATTTATTTGACAGACAGAGATCACAAGCAGGCAGAGAGGCAGGCAAAGAGAGGGGAGGAAGCAGGCTCCCTGCTGAGCAGAGAACGCTATGCGGGGCTCAATCCCAGGACTCTGGGATCATGACCTGAGCTGAAGGCAGAGGCTTTAACCCACTGAGCCACCCAGGTGCCCCAAGAAGTCAGTTTCATTGTATGGTGATTTAAAAAATAAAACTAAACAATACAGACTGAAAAAAATCTGAAGACCAAAAGCAAAACTAAATCTAATCACTCTTCTAAGTTATTTCATTGTATTTGGCAAATATTTATAAATGTGCTATTTTAAAATTACAGAAAACATTTTATTTCTGCTTTGTGGAAATAAACCTACTTATATTTCACACAAATATGAAATCATATTTGTGCCCTCTTGCATAAGTATTCAAGTTATGTTTAACAAATATTCCTTAGGATTGATCTTCCCATTAGGTAACAGACTATATTCATTACAGAAATACAACAAAGTTGTGGATATATCCCTTTGATACCCTTTATTTCATTACCCAAAAAACTTTGGGTAATAAAATAAATAAAATTTATTTATAAAATTTATAAAATACTAAAACTATTTCCCAACAAAATACTGGAAACATTACTTCAAAAATTAATCATTATCTTAACATCTAAGAGGTTATAAAATTATTCTACTACCACACTAGGTCTCAGCCTCAAATTCAGAAGGCAGAAATAATTATTCATAAGTACGTAATAGCTAAACTCATTTTGTGACATAAAATTTATTTTCCTTCTACAACAATACAAATCAGCACAAACAAAATTTGACTTAACTGTGTCTGGAATTTAAGAACCATTTTACTCTAAAAATTATCCATACAGTAAGCTTTGGGTTCAGTAGTAACCCAAATCTTTCTAATAAGCACCTAGCTGATACATTAACATGAAGGTGAAACAACACATCTTATTTTGATAGCCAAGTATTTTGAAAGCCCAAATAACAGTTGTTTTAAACTTCAGCTAATTTTAGCCTATAGGAATTAAGTCTTGTTTAGAGTCTGACCTACAAATTTGGGGCTAATTCAAAGATACAGAAGTAGTTAAAAGTACTGAATGCCCTTTAATGGCACTCTTCAAAAATGAGTAACAGAGCACCTGTGTGGCTCAGTGGGTTAAGCCTCTGTGTTTGGCTCAGGTCATGGTCTCAGGGTCCTGGGATTGAGTCCTGCATCAGGCTCTCTGCTCAGCGGGGAGCCTGCTTCTCACTCTCTGCCTGCCCCTCTGCCTATTCGTGATCTTGCTCTCTGTCAAATAAATAAATAAAAATCTTTAAAAATATGAGTATCTAAAAAATACCCATTTCAACTTGAATTACTCTAAACATGTTTGTTTTAATATCTAAAAATACTGTTACAGTGTCCAATTTTTTAATGAAGAGAATTAGAATATTTTAAATTCTTTCTTCCCCATTTTTAAAAAGAAGTTTATTTTTTTAGTAATCTCTATACCCCATGTGAGGCTTGAATCTATAACCTCAAAATCAAAAGTCACATGGTATTCCAACTGATGTAGCCAGATGCTCTTTTTCTTTCCCACTTAAAAACGTATTACAAATGGGGGCGCCTGAGTGGCTCAGTGGGTTAAAGCCTCTGCCTTCGGCTCAGGTCATGATCCCAGTGTCCTGGGATCGAGCCCCACATCGGGCTGTCTGCTCTGCAAAGAGCCTGCTTCCTCCTCTCTCTCTCTCTGCCTGCCTCTCTGCCTACTTGTGATCTCTGTCTGTCAAATAAATAAATAAAATCTTTAAAAAAAAAAACTATTACAAATGAAAACGTAGCAAACCTAAATAAGTAGTGATAAAATGGGGAGGAAATCATATACTACCTGAACTACTTCTATAATATTAATTTGTGAAATCTGGTTTGTTTTAGTCATATATATTTATTTGCCTTATTATCTCTACTGTATAAATAAATTATTCTATTAAGATGTTCACAAACCTGATTTTGGAATTAATACCAATATGAGTTTGTTTCACTGGAGAGCAAAGTGAGGTATCTTGACTACTATCAGTGTTAAGAGAAACTGAATCAGACATCCGAGATGGAGAAGAACAGTTGCTGTTATTCTGATTGCTATTGTGTGTAACTTCATCCGATAATGAATCTGTATCCTTTGTATCATCTGAAATACAAAAACTTAAGCTATTGATAAAGTCACTAAGGATTTGCGTTTAATACTTTGCAGTAATGACAAATGACATTTATATTGTCCTGGTTCAATATATAAAGAATTCTATGGATTAGAAGATAAATAAAAGCACTTCTGAAAATTCAGTCCTAATATACACAAAGATTAAATAATTTAAAACTCATGATACCTTTAAGTTTTTGACAAATATAATCTATGTTAAGATTATCCAGAATTTGATTCAGTTTTAACTACTGACAAGATTATATTATACAAAGTTTTTCTAAGGCCATCAATTAATTTTAGTGAATAAGGCTCTTCCACTCATTCACAGTATTTTATTCAGTAGGACCTACACCCAACGTGGGGCTTGAATTCACAACCTACAGATCAAGAATTGCATACTTTATTAACTGGGCCAGCCAGGTAGTCCTTCATTCACAACTTCAAAAAGACATAAAAACAAAGAATAAACAGTAGAGTTCACAGCCTAGATTTGTAACCTGGGGAAGAAATTATTTCATGTAAGTATGGAATTGTTTTAATCTATTCTGAAAATAAAAATGGGCAATACAGTCAATTAAAAAAAACACCAAAGAAATCAAGAAAGCTCACCAGGTGAGCTCTCTCCTGCTATTTTTAAACCATTTCAAAGAATTATATATTAAAAAAATGATCAATATATGAGATGGCTTTTGTTTTTTATATAATCAGAAATAGACAATATTCATATGCCATTATAGGCAGGTACTATCAGAAAGTATTATATTTTTAAAAGTAATGATAAAAAAGATAGTAACTTGGGGCACCTGGCTAGCTCAGTCAGTGGGGCATATAACTCCTGATCTCAGGGTCTTCAGTTCAAGCTCCAGGCTGGGAAAAAAGCTTACTTAAAAACAAAATGAAAAAACGAAATGATTTAATATCTTTACAACCCTGAAGACTGTTTTTAATGAAATTTTACCCACATCACAGAAATAGTATATACAGAGAGAGTCAAAGGAGATTATATGAATTAAAGATATTTTTTCTGCTCCAAATATCTTAGGGGCACAGTTTGAGTAGTCTGGATTTTCTTTACAGTTGGCAATAATAGTACATGGGGCTTTCTATACTCAACTTTAAGGTATCTGGGCACTGGAGTCTTAATTTTTAAAATACTGTTAAGCAAGATGGCTTTCTTTCCCAGATATTATTCCTTTCTTTCCTAGATAAGTTCTTTCCTAGATATTATTCTTCCTCTTCAACTTCCTTGTGCGGTTAGATAGCACAGTAAGCAGGAACTAGTAAGTACTCAAACACATATCACTATCACTATTATTATGAAAATCAAACTATCTAGAGGCACCTTGACGTAAGTTTCATTAATGCCATAAAGGCAAAGACTGGATGAATATTTGGTAGAGATAATACAGACACGTTCAGGCACTGGGGGGAGGAGTGAGGAAGGGTGAAAGGAAGGGATAGATATCCTTCAAGTTCCCTTTCATGTCTAAGAAGAGTCAGAGATTCTATTACAAGAAAAAAAATGGCTGGGGTGTGAGGATGGTTTAAAAAGAGTTCCAGGACAGATAAAATAACAAGCATCTATTCTACATCAGGTATTGTGCTAGATCTGAGTACACTGAATAATCTAGCACATTTGATACTCACAAACTACTTCATTAGCCTCAATGTATGTCAAGTTAGATAAGTTCATATGCATAAAATTAAGCAGCTCAAGGGTTACCCAACAAATAAGCAGCAAAAACAGAATCACAACAGAGGTTTTTCTGTCTATAAAGCCCATGCCCTCATACATAGCCTTGCATGAGGGAAGAGAAAATATCTAATAAGGGTCTTCTTTAAAAAACAAGAGGGATAAAGAACAGACCTTTTAGGAAGGCATATTTTAAAAATTGTTTCAAAAAAGTATTCTAAATAATATAATGACTTTTAGTGAAATTTATTTTAAAAAATTATAAATTTGATAAATTCAGCCCATTTCTATTACTAGTGCTTTCAACATCTAACCTTTTTTGTTATTACTAAGAGCTACCACTTTTGGCTGGTTAATAGAGCTTTCAATTAATGGTGGTCGCATCTCTGCCATTTTCATCTCTTCATCAGAAGAAAGTTCTTCAGATTCCTAATTTAAAGAAAGAAGAAAGTATTTAAATAAACTTTGGTTTCTTTGAAAGAATATATATTAAGTCATAAGAACTTCAAAGAGAAAAGAATACTTAGAACATGGAAAAAAAAACCTTTTTATGGTAACAGCAACTAAAACTAGTATATAATTTAAGTTTTTCAAGATATGGCAATAAAACTGTGGCAATTATTAAATATGTCAAAGTGGCTATGGAATAATACTTCATGATAGGTTTTAATTCAAGTATATTAATGATTATAATGTGCCTGGTACTCTGCCAAGTGTTAGAGAAATAAAAATGAATAAAGCACAATCTCTGTCATTGAAAAACTCAGTTTAGAGGTATTCCAACCAAAAGTCTCTTCCTAATTCTCACATTTATTCCCTCCAAAATTATCAAGTTGCAAGGAGTCAGAAGGACTGAGGAGTTCTTTTACGAAAATGAGTTAATGGCAATTTCTGACCAATTTGAAGAGAGAATTTTTTATTATTTTCCATGAATTTTTCTCTAATATTTGATGAAAGTCCCAGATTATCTGCCACTGAGTGATTAAGTGAAAGGTGTAGTGAACAAAAGGACCTGGTGGTGAACAACTATTTATAGAAATATTTTAACATTGCAAATACTGTATATAAAAAACAGAGCTTTTGCAGATTTAATTATTATTCCAAATGATGAAAATAAATAAATAATATGATGAAAATAAAAACTCTTAAACATTGTTCTGTTAAAAGTACTAAGACTTGGGCGCCTGGGTGGCTCAGTTGGTTGGACGACTGCCTTCGGCTCAGGTCGTGATCCCGGAGTCCCGGGATCGAGTCCCGCATCGGGCTCCCAGCTCCATGGGGAGTCTGCTTCTCCCTCTGACCTTCTCCTCGCTCATGCTCTCTCTCACTGTCTCTCTCTCAAATAAATAAATAAAATCTTTAAAAAAAAAAAATAAATAAAAGTACTAAGACTTGTGGTTACTCATAGATGACATAATAAAGATATGGACCAGGGTCAGAAAACTATCTCAGTAAAAAAGCCAGATCATAAATATGTTATACTTCGAGGCCCTTAAGTCTCTCAACTATTCAACTCTGCCACTGTGGCACTCAAGTAGCTACAGACAATATGTAAACAAATGCCTGTGGCTATGTGCCAGGAAAATTTAATTTCATCTGATTTTTCGCATGTCATGAAAGTGTCTTCTTCTGTTGATTCCTATTCAATACTTAATAATGCAAAAGCTGGGGGCGCCTAATGGCTCAGTGGGTTAAGCCTCTGCCTTCGGCTCAGGTCATGATCCTCAGGGTCCTGGGATCAAGCCCCACATTGGGCTCTCTGCTCAGCGGGGAGCCTGCTTCCCCCCTCTCTCTCTCTGCCTGCCTCTCTGCCTACTTGTGACCTCTGTCTTTCAAACAAATGAATACACTCTTTAAAAAAAATAATGTAAAAGCTGTTCTTAGCTTTCAAGCCATATAATGACAGGCAGTAGGCCAGACATGGGCCAAATGTCATAGTTTGCCAAACCCCGTTCATGACTGTACTACGATGGAAAGACATTTCTAATTAGTAGAACAGGAAGAGAAAGTAAAGAGCGAAGAAAGAGAAGTGAGGGGTGAGGTAAGAGAGGAATGACATTCTGCACAAATGAAAGCATAGAAATAAGAGAAGGTATGTCAATTCCATGTAGCTGGAGCTCAGATAACTGCCAGGAGACAGAAAAGTTAGATTGGACTGAAAAGGGAAAGGTTATGCTTTTGAGTATCAAGTACGTGCTGGTCACTACTGGAAGTTGCCAAGCCAGGAGTTCGTATCAGGTTATCTTTCAAAACGGTAACTCTGATATTAAGAATGCATGGAAAGGGGTGCGTGGTAGCTCAGTTGGTAAATGTCTACCTTCGGCTCAGGTCATGATCCCAGGGTCCTGGAATCAAGCCCTGCATCAGGTTCCCTGCTCTGCGGGGAAGCCTGCTTCTCCCTCTCCCACTCCTCCTACTGTCTCTCTCTGTGTCAAATACATAATATACATAAAATACATAAATAAAAAATCTTAAAAAAAATAAATGCATGGGAAGAGATAGAGAGCAGCAGAAAGGGACCTGGTTATCCTAATAGTCCTAAAGGAAAAAAAAATTATCTTTAGGCAACGGCAGTGATGGCTGAAAAAGAAAAAAGGAATCTGACAGAAATTTAGGAATGAACAGAACCTAATGGCAGAATTAATGCACAAAGAATGAGAGAACAGGAGAAGGAAGGACAAATGGTATGTCCCAATTTTGATACAGACAGTACTTTCAACTGCTGAGCAGACTTCCTCCAATACTACACCTGGCATCTGGGAGCTATGGCCTCCTACATTTCCTCACCTTTCTGTCTCCTGTGCTCAAGTCAACTAATGTTCCTGCAGTTAGCTCTTATTTTGTCCTTCCCCACTCCTTCCCTTTGGACTGCATTTTCTTCAATAGTTATGTTTAATGTAGATAATTCTTCAGTTTATAATTTAGCTTTCATTTCTCTTCTGAGCTAAAGAGACACATTTCCAACGACCTACTGAGTATGTTTAATGGATGGTCCTGTTAAGTGTTCAAATTCCACATATTCAAAAACAACCTCATCCTTCAAAGGCTCCTTGTTCTCTTAATATTCAAGTTCAGTTAATGGCATCATCCTATTCAAGCACAGCTGTGTGACTATTCCCTCTTCACTCCTTATAGTCAGGGATATTTCATACTAAATCTCTTACATTCTTAAAACTAAGTTTCAGTCCACATTTTCTAGTATTCTAATAAAGAGTATTTATATAAATAAGTCATTTATATAAATAAAGCCCTGAAATGGGGAAATTCAGTAGCTGTTGCCAGATAACCCTAATATGTAGCTCTACCACAAGTACTGCTCTGCTAAAAGGCCTTCAGTGGCTCCTCAAAGACTACAGAACACTAAATCCAAACATTTTAGCATGGCTTTCCAGAGCCTCATCATCAGGAGCCAAACTACTCTACTAATTTTGTTTCATTCTACCACTCCAACCCCATTCTACCTACACTCAGGTAGATGGAACATGTTCTTTTCTACATTTCTCAGGTACCTCCCTTTTGCTATCATTATTCCTTCCATATTTTATTCAGTTCTCCTATTTCTGCTAGATGAAATATTACAATGTACAAATTAAATGGCTCCTTCACCCTAAAGCATCCATGGTTGTTCTTAGCCAGAAAATACCTCTTTTTCTAAATTTATGTAGCACTTAATATTTTTATCACTTAGTATTTTTCTTATACACTCAGCACCGTCTAACCTTGACTGTATCTGTATACCCCTATATCTATTCTGTCACCATAGTTCAAACACAGTGCCTTCTGCATAGAAATCATACAAAATAAAGTATTAAATTCACTGGGACAAACCCAATAACCTTTTCACAAACTATGCTGTATTAGGTGCAATGTATATGATAAGTATATGGAATAATGTGATCCATTTAAAATACATTCACAAGCCATGAGGCTTCTTTCTAGTAAGTGAATACTAGCTTAATGGATAATCTTGAAGACAGATGATATGCTTTGAATGCATTTAAATTTTTCAGGAATAAAGATGCTGCTATGAACCCACAATATCACCTTTTCTATATACCAGTGCTCTGCAAAAGAACTTTCTATAATGATAGAAATGACTGGTCTGTGCAGTTCAAGATGGTAACCACTAACTAGCCAGACATAGCTACTGATCACCTGTAATGTAGACTAGTAAAACTAAGAAACAGAGCTCTTACCTTTATTTACTTAATTTAAATAACCACTTACAACTAGTGGATACATAATGGGCAATATAGCTATAAATCAAAAACACATCAGAATTTCATTTTGCAAAGTTAGAGCTTTATCATTTTACATTATCTCCAGCAGTGTATGAGAGGAATGCAAAAAAAAGAAAAAAAAAAGTGCAGCTACTTCTGGAAAACTCTGGCATTTTCTCAAACAGGTAAACAGAGTCACTATATGATTCAAAAGTTTTACTCTTAGGTATATATCCAAGAAAAAAAAAAAGAAAATATTTACTGACACAAAAACTTGTATGCAAGCATTCACAGTGGCATTACACACTATAGTCAAAATGTGGAAATAACCAAAATGTCCATCATTATTGATACCATGGAGTATGTATCAATGGTCAAATCTATAGAGGCAAATAATTAGTACATAAGACGCTAGGGCTCAAGGGGATGGAGATGTTGTGGGGAGATGGCTAAGAAGTACTGGCTTTCTTTTCTGAGTAATAAAAATGTTCGAAAAGTAACAAAAAGTTCACTGCAGTGAAGGCTGAACAACTTTTAGTGTATCAGTAGCCACTGAATAAAGGGTACAACCTTTATTTAAATGGGTGAATTACATAGCATGTGATCTATACCTCAAAAAACCTGTTTAAAAAAAAAAGTTACAGCTTTTATTGATCCACTAGAAGAAACTCTTAAAAGAAAGTCTCAGACTCCACCAAAAAATTACTAAAAATTATTAAATTACTAAATGAATACAGAAAGTCACAGGATACAAAAATCAATATACAGAAATTCATTGCATTTCTATACACTAAAAACAAAGTAGCAGAAAGAGAAACTAAGAAAACAATCCCATTTACAACTGCATCAAAAATAGTATCTGGGGGTCTGGGGGGGGGTGCCTGGGTGGCTCAGAGGGTTAAGCCTCTGCCTTTGGCTTGGGTCCTGGTTTCAGGATCCTAGGATGGAGCACCACATTGGGCTCTCTGCTCAGCGGGGAGCCTGCTTACCCCTCTCTGTCTGCCTGCCTCTCTGCCTATCTGTGATGTCTCTGTGTCAAATAAATAAAAATAAAAATAAATCTTAAAAATAAAAATTTAGATATAAACTTAACCAAGGAGGTTAACTCTAAAAACTAAAACACTGAGAGAAGAAACTGAAGATGACACAAACAAATGGAAAGACACCCCATGTGCACTGAATGGAAGAACAAATATTGTTAAAAAGGCCATACTACCCAAAATCAATGTACAGATTTAATGTAATCATATTGAATTACCAACAGCAATTTCCATAGAACTAGAACAAATAACCCTAATATTTGTATGGAACCCCAAAGACCTGAAATAGTCAAAACAATCTTGAAAAAGAAGAATGGGGGGGTGTTTGGTTGGCTCAGCTGGTAAAGCATGCAACTTGATCTGAGGGACATAAGCTCAAGCCCCACGTTAGGCATGTATCCTACTTAAAACAAAGTAAGAACAAAACTGGAGGTAGTAAAAGCAAAGATTTCAAGATATACTACCCAAAGGTATAGTAATCAAAACAGTATAGTATTAGCACAAAACCAGAAACATTGAGAAGTGGAATAGAACAGAATCCAGAAATAAATCCATGATCATCTGGGTCAATTCATCCTCAACAAAGCAGGAAAGAATATCCAGTGGGAAAAAGAATGTTTTTTCAACAAATGATGGTAGGAAAACTGGAGAGCAACATGCAAAACAATGAAACTGGACCACCTTCTAAAACCATACACAAAATAAACTCAAAATGGATTGAGAACCTAAATGTGGGACCTGACATCATAAAAATCCTAGAAGACAGCACAGGCAGTAATTTCTCTGACACTGGCCACAGGAACATTTTTCTTTCTCTTTTTTCAAGATTTTGTCTTTACATACTCTCTCCACCCACTGTGGGGCTCAAACTCAAAAACTTGAGATCACAACTTGCACGCTCTTCTGACTGAGCCAGCCAGGTGACCCAGAACATTTTTCTAGATGTGTGTCCAAAGGCAAGGGAAACAAAAGCAAAAATAAACCATTGAGACTACATCAAAATAAAACTTCTCCACAGCAAAGGAACCAATTAATAAAACTAAAAGACAACTTATTGAATGGGAGCAGATACTTGCAAATGAGACATCTGATAAAGGGTTAGTATCCAAAATATATAAAAAACTTGTAAAACTCAATACCAAAAAAATAATCTAAATTTAAAAATGGGCAGAAAACATGAACAGACATTTCTCCAAAGAAGACATAGAGAGGGCCAACAGACACATGAAAAGGATCTCAACATCACTCATTATCAAGGCAATGCAAATCAAAAATCACAATGAAGTATTACCTCACAACTGTTAGAATGGCTAAAATCAAAAATAAGAAACAACAGTATTGGTGAGGATATGGAGAAAAGGAACCATCCTGCACTTGTGTTGCGAATGCAAACTGGTACAGTCACTGTGGAAAAAAGTGTGGAGGTTCCTCAAAAAAAGAAAAAAAAAAAAAAAGAATTACCATATGATCCAGTAATTCTACTACTGGGTATTTACCCAAAGAATATGAAAACACTATTTTGATATATGCACCCTGATGTTTATGACAGAATCAATTACAATAGTCAAAATATGGAAGCAGTGTCCATCGATAAGGAATGCATAAAGAAGATATGGAATGTGTGTGTGTGTGTGTGTATCTATCTATGTTGCTATCGATGGACAGATAGGTATACTGGAATATTATACAGCCATCAAAAAACAATGAAATCTTGCCATTTGGAGCAACATGGATGGCTCTAGAGAGTATAATGCTAAATGGAAAAAGTCAGTCAGGAAAGGACAAATACTTAATGATTTCATTTGTATTTGGAATTCAAGAAACAAAACAAACGAACAAAGAAAGAAAGAGACAAACTAAGAATCAGACTCTGAACTATAGAGAACAAAGTTACCAGATGGGAGGAAGGTGGAGGATGGGTGAAATATGTGATGGGATTTAAGAGTGCTCTTGAGGAGTACTGAGTAATGTACAGAATTATTAAATCACTATATTATATACCTGAAACTAATAGAACACTGTATCCTAACTAAAACTGTAACTTTAAAAAAGTGTTAGACATTCAAAGAAAAAAAATATTTCACAATCAATGATAAATGCTTAAATAAGTGAAATAACTGAACTATACTTATGGCAATCTTTTCAATAAACAATTGAGATGATGTATATTAAAGAATTAGAATAGAACTACCACAATATAATTTACACAGCAAACGTGAATGCAATACAGGTTATAAAATTTTAAGTTTGAAGTGATAAATGAGTAATACTATAACAAATACCATGAAATTTCTCAAATGAGGTAGTGTATTTTCTGCGTTTGATTAACATTTTTTAATCTTTAGTTAGGAATAATGAAATGCTAAATTCTTAAAAGTTGTTACAACTGTTCCAGAGAATAAACACAATGCAGTACCTCAAAAACATCGTCGTGATTAACAATATGCTTCAAGTTTTCAGAGGCTTTCATATTTGTAGTCACTGGTAGACTCCCAGGACTAATCTCAGCTTCAGATTCACTGGTCTTCTGTAAAGAGTTTCCTATCATATACTTTTCTCTTTCATCAGCTTTGATTCTTACTGGAGTGGTACTTTCTGAAGTCTACGTCAAAGAAAACAAAGAATCCATATTCCTTAAAGCTCTGTATCTATTTTTGTACTATAGTTCAGATTAGAATTTAAAAGTAGGGTGCCTGTTTGGTTCCACAGGAAGACTCTGTGAGTCCTAATATCAGGATCATGGGTTCAAGCCCCACATTAGGTGCAGAGATTACTAAATATATATATGTACAGTGTGTGTGTATGTATGTGTATATGGTATGTATTTATTTTGGCCATATACGCTCATTTGGGGAGCAGGTGGCCCCCAAAGGTTCATGAACCACATTAAACTTTATAATTTAGCTGAGGCTACATTTCACCTCTTAAGCTGCAAAGCTGGCATTCATGAATGAGTCACTTAGCGCAGCAGACTCAAACTCAGGCTGGTTAGACTGTTTTCTGCTGATTGTGGAATATATGGTAACTCTAGCAACATAAGAAAACTGTTTCTGTAATATAATGTGGGGGAACAAATTCCATGAAAGGAACACACACTTTAAGGATTGTTGTACATTTCTGAAACATCCCAAGGAAATAGTCTGTCATAGCAATTACATTTAAAATTAGAATTGGGTAGAGTGGATCAATGTTAACACGGGAAAAAAAGTATTTCTGTAACAACAAATTTTCTGACATTCCTTATTTTTTTAAAACCTATGATGACGTTATCCTGCCCACATGGAAAATCTGTAACCATATTGAAGTGTAATAATAGCAATCAGAGAGTCTGCCGATTATTCTAGCTTTCACTTCAGGTGGTGAGAACAACACCCTAAATTTGGGAGGACATTATCGTGTATACAAAAAGGACCATTGTATCGATTATTCTTTCAAAGTTTTAAAAAGCTTGAAATAAGTTTTAGTCAATTCTTTTAAATTGAGTTTTCTAACCTTCACACCCACATCATTATTTACAACTTGCTGATCTTCATGTGGTTTCAGTTCTTTTCCAGAATCTTCACAGGTCTCTTCATCTTTTAGTCTATGTACAATGGTTTGAACAGTTTTGACCATATTCTTAAGCTCATCTGGGTATGGTGTTGGATATCTCTTCAAATTTCCCTCCTAGAGAAATAAAATAAGTAAAATTTGAAATATGGATAAATATTTCTAACATCAACCTCAAAATTTAACTATAACCCACTTTAATTGCATTGGTTATCTGGTTCCTGGGGGTAACTTTAAACACAGATGATAGGCCACTAAGATCATTTTATTTTATTTAAGATTTTATTTATTTTAGAGAGAGAGAGACAGAGACAGAGAGAGAGGTACACAGAGAGAGAAAGAAAGAGAGAGAATGAGAAGGGGGAGCGTCAGGGGGAGAAGCAGCCTCCCTGCCGAGCAGGGAGTCTGATGCGGGACTTGATCCTGGGACTCCGGGATCATGACCTAAGTCCAAGCCAGCCGCTTAACTAACTGAGGGCACCTAGGCACCCCCTGAAAGCATTTTAGACAGAAGTATGGTTTTATCAATAGTGAAAGACTTCACAGTTACAGATTTAACTAATACTTTGAAAACTTTTTTTTTTTGAGATTTTTATTTATTTATTTGACAGAGATTACAAGTAGGCAGAGGAGATAGGCAGAGAGAGAGGAGGAAGCAGGCTCCCTGCCAAGCAGAGAGCCTGATGTGGGACTCAATCCCAGGACCCTGGGACCATGACCTGAGCCGAAGGCAGAGGCCTTAACCCACTGAGCCACCCAGGCGCCCCTGAAAACTTTTTTTAAAAGCAGACTAGTATGTCTTCCATCTTAAGATTTATGGTGTGGATATTGCCAACACTATCACTTGGCTTTGAAACAGGTATGTTTTCCAGATAGATATTTTTCCAGACACATATAAAATTCCTACATTTATATACTGTCTTATATGCCAGGAACCAAATACTTCCAAAGTCAGTCTAATTGCCATTTTTCTGGGATTCAGCTAGTTTATATAAGGGCAAAATAATTATATCCACAAGTAATTTGGAAATGATTTATTTACTACTTCTGTCACTGCAACACAGATTCTCAAACCCATAAAGAAAAACATGTTCATAACAGAGTTCTTGATCCCTAGAATCTAAATAATAAATCATTAAAAAACAGGAAGAGGGAAAGCAATCACGTGTTTTTCTCTTATTTTTATATTATGAAATTTGGCTTAAAATCACATACTTTTATACTGTTTTTAAATTCTTTCACAGGACACAGTGGGATCAATAAAACTTCAAGTGCCTTGAGGGCAAGGAATGAAACCAATATTCCTTTGTATCTCTGAAACAGTACAGTAAGGTAAATAGCACCAATTAAGTATCAGTGGATCTGTTTAAAACCTGAAGGGAAAACAGGACTCACCCTGGGAGGTGCCTCCCTTTCATCTTTGTCTTCATCACAATCAAATGCTACTTGAGCCCGCTGTTTCCTCTGTTCCTCCCACAGTGAAGGATTAAAACTTTCATTATCTGATATGAACATAACTAAAGAAAAACAAACAACAAACAAAAATATACTATATTTTGCTGTAATTATGGAAAACCATTACTTGCTCATAATTTTGAGTTATAAACATTAAGGTAAGTCAAGACTGATCAATGCCAACAGCATTCAATGCTCCTGTAACTGTAATATCTCTTTAAAAGTATTAATCATATATCTTTTCTTCCCTTAAGTGAATTTGTCCTATTACCAGAAGGGTTCCTGAAAAGAATCTAACAATTACAACTCTAAGTAGGTATGTGATTTTGTGCAGTTCCCTACAAAAAGCAGCATGGTAATTGTGCCTCCTTCAGCAGCACACATATGACACGGCAATACATAAATTATTTCAGAATAATCGTCCCTATTCTGATATTGTTCATCATATAAGGGGGATGAGGAGATAAAGACAAAGTAAGTTACTTTGGTTAAAAAAAAGATTACCCTGATGCCTTGCAATTAAATCTTTGCATTATACATTATACTTTATATACAGCTTTACTAAGCAAATAAAGTGCTAATAATTTACTAAGCAAATAAAGTGCTAATAAAGTGATTTTTTATATTAAAATGTAAGGAAAATTGAAAATCAAACATAAATGCAACACTACATATCCTGCTATGCAATATAATATTGAAGGTAAAGAGTCAACAACTATTATATTTTTTTTGCCTTTTAGGCAAGTAAAAAAATCTAAGGCTTAACAATTAATCCACTTGACTATTATACCTCACCACACAGAAGTTTGTGCAATACAAGATAAAATCACAACTGTTTTCTGTCCTCTAAAAAAAAATGACTCCACTCACTCAAAACAAAAGGGAGTAAAAGCACCCAAAATTAGTTGAAAAAAAAAATTCCTAGAATACCCGTATGTGGTCAGTTTGAATGTTTAGCCAAAAGTAGCATCATTATCATTAATTTTTAGTCTTTATTGTGGGATTCTTACCATTCTGTAATATCATATCCAAACAAAGAACATCACAAAACCAAATCTGAACAAGAAGAATTGAGTTTTTACCTTCAGCTTTTCTTGTTTTCAATACTTGGCTCAAGAAAAATTTTTTAAAAAATAACTTTGTGGCATTAATAGTTAATGAATTATAAAGTTTGTTTTTTTTAAATTTGCGGAAGGTAGTTCAAATTCCTAGGAATCCCTATTGACTTTTGTGGTATACTTGGAAAGGCAAGCAGAGCCAAGCAGTTTGCAACAAAGCCTATTTCCATGGTTCAAAAAATTCCCCTCCCATCTTAAGCAACAATTTCAATCACCAGACTAGCTGAGAAATCTCTTAAGAGTTTTTATATCAAGCCAAAGCAATCTTATACCAGAATTTTTTCAGAACTCCAAGGGAAGTAACTTTTACCATGACCCTCATTCTTGTCAACTTCTGATCGCCTATACTTTCTATGCTTTAGTGTAAACCTCACATCTTTTGAGATTCAGGACATCAAGTAATACTACTACTTTCTCTGCATTTTAGATGCCACTAGACCTGATAACCCTGGCAGATTCACTGGAGACTCTAGTATTTGCCTAATAGCCTTTCTCTCTACCTAAAACTTGCCAATATCAAGAACGGTAACAATGTGTGATTAATCCCCTCTACACCACTACAATTTCACAGGCCTCAATCTTCTGAATTTCAATGTCCATCTATATTTCACCAATGTGATTCATAATCCTGGTCACACTCAAGATGTAAGCTTCTGTAAAACTTTCCTTTTCCTTGACCACTACAACACTCATTCTTTCAAAGCATTCCCTTCCTTATTATTGCTGGTACACTTTGAGTTCCTTATTCTCATTTCTTACTCTTCCTGTAAATCCACTGTAGGTTTTACTTTCTTTTCTATTCAGCTTTGGTTTAATGATACATTATTTTAACCACTTTCAAATTTCTTGCCCCTTTCTCAGTTTATACCTTTCCAACAAAACCCACGGATGTGCTACTTCAACCACCTAACTTCTTTGATCTGGACCGCTCACTTCTATCAGAGAAAAGTGACATCACCCTGTTGTTTAGAACCTTTACAAATGTATGGTATTCCTTTATCTTTGCTCCATCTTCAGTGCTGCCCAGGAATCCCATTTATTTCCAGTCGGTCTTTCCTCCTACTACAAATCACTGTCTTCAAGGTCCCTACCCCCGACCTCTAGAGGAAGTTTTCTCTTTGACTTCAATGAATAAAGAAATGCCATCAAAACACTCAGACTGAAAATTCCCTGACCCCTGCAACAACCAGTTTTCCCCAGATACAAATTGTTACATGGATGCTGTTTCCCATTTAACACTGATTCCTCTAATAGGCCCCAATACCAATACCATGCTTTCTATTTCAAACTTATCCATCATTATTCACCTTTAGAAGGTGAGGCTTTTTTTTTTTTTATTTTTAAAGATTTTAATTAATCTCTACATCCAATGTAGGCCTTGAATTCACTACCCTGAGGTCAAGAGTCATGCTCTACTGAGTGAGCCAGCCAGGCACCATAGAACATGACCGTCTTGAAGCAAGGATTTTTATCATTAAATACTTAGATCTAACCCACTGCTTGGCATATTGGTGCTAAATAAAAATGGAATGAATTAAATGTGAACCAAGTATCTATTCTCCTTAAACTGTATAAAACTCTAAGCCAAGAACATTGTATTTTCTGACTTATTACTTGGAGGTACTATGATGAAGGGAAAAGTTTTTCTTGCATTTGAAAAAGAATTCACCCACCTGGCCATGTCAGTATACTTTCTGATTCAGTATTATTAACTGCAGTATGTTACAGTGTTTTCTTTGTAATAATACCGATAGTGAAATACTTTGAGAAACATGTAAACTCTAAGAGGACTCAGAATATTATTTTTTCTAAGTTTTATTTATTTAAGTAATCTCTACATTCAAGGTGGGGCTCAAACTCATGACCCTGAGATCAAGAGTCACATGCTCTTCTGACTGAGCCAGCCAGGCACCCCAAGGACTCAGCATACTATAAATGTATCTCAGACTTTTCCTTTTAAAACTCTTCTACTCTAAAATACATCTCTCATACCAAAAATTTGAAGGCCAAGATTTTGCTATTTCTACTCTTTGTATCACAAATACATTTCTTACCTGAACTACGACCTGTTTTAGAAACAAATGGAATAAATCAAAATGACAGAAATGATAGGAGGCCAGGTAAATCTGAATCATGAAAAGAGAAGACAGTAAGAGAGATCAAGGAATGAGTATACCCATGAGTAGAACAGTTCTGAGCAGGAGTCACCAAACTTTTTCTGTAAATGGTTAGATAATAAATATGTTAAGCTTTGTGAATCAAGAGACAAAATCAAGGATATTACAGGAGGTACTTATGAGAGAAATTTCCAAATATTACAGACAAATTTAAAATATACTAAACTTATAAATTTTGTTATATAGTAAATGAGAAGACTAAAGTTCTCACTGTTAGAGTAACATATTTCTTAACTGGTATTGACTATCATCAAACTGATGTAAATATTCACCTGTAAAAAACTATTCTTAGCTTGTGGGCCACACAAAAACAGGTAATAGGCTAGATATGGCCCATGGGCCACAGTATGCCAATCACTTATTGGAACAAAAAGTATTATGACGGAATATATTTATCTGATTGTTTCCTAGAAGGGCCTTCAATGGTCTCTCACAGATGTATATTTAACAGTTTAGTTCAGGGATGCCTGGGTGGCTCAGTCAGTTAAGCATCTGCCTTTGGCTCCGTCACGATCCGGAGTCCAGGGATCGAGTCCCACACTGGGCTCCCTGCTCAGCTTCTCCCTCTGCCCTTCATCCTGCTCGTGCTCACTCACTTTCTCTCTCAAATAAATAAATAAAATTTAAAAAACAAAAAAAAAAACACCCCCAAAAAACCCAAAAATACATATGCCTTTGGCTAGTTCTAGTCATTGCTGGAATCATGTTTGGTTATTTTAGTGTTAGTTAAAATGAAAGGAAAATAACATTCTGAAGTCTCTATATGGCAGTAACAAAAGCAGGTAGACCAAACAGTAGTAACGCATTAATATAATAAAATTATCAAAGATTAAATAAGTCCTTTGGAGACTTTGGTTCTATCACAAAGTACAGAGTAATTTTGTCTGAGAATCTTCTTTCAAAATGATATCTGTATTGGATTTCTTTTTATTTTCTTTTTAAGATTTTATTTATTTATTTGTCAGAGAGAGAGAGGAGAGAGGAAGAGCATGCACAGGGAGGGATAGAGGCAGGCAGAGGGATAAGCAGGCTCCCAGCTGAGCAAGGAGCCTAATGAGGGCTTGATCCCAGGACTCTGGGATCATGACCAGAGGGGAAGGCAGACACTTAATCGACTGAGCTACCCAGGTGTCCCTGTATCGGATTTCTAATAATTACCAATTTTTATTTTTTCTGAAATAAATGCAGCAAAATGAGAATAAGAACAAATTTTCCCAATATGCCTTTAGGACAGGGACAAAAGCTATTAAATCTGGCCCACTTTCTGCTTTTGTATAGCTTACAACCTCCAGACAATTTTAAAAATTTTTAAATGTTGCAGCAAAATCCCAAAACCCAAAAAATTATTTCATGACACATGAAAATTACATGAAATCTAAATTTCTCTGCCCACAAATAAAATTTTATTAGAACACACCTTAGCTCATTTGTTTACATATTGTCTGCGACTGTTTTTGCATGAAACAGACAGCATCAAGCAGGTAGAATAGAAAAATATAGTCTATGAAACCTATAATATTTACTAAATGGTTCTTTGCTTAAGTAACTTGCTAACCCATGCAACAGGACATTAAAGTCTCTTCTCTACACTAAAAATTAATTCTCTTTCCTCATAAATATTTTAACTATTACCATTCTATCTTCCCACATCAAAGAAGAACTATTGGAATATATTATGTAGCTGATTGTAATTCTATTAGAAATCACCTTCAGAGATGAAGCGGAAAATAGAGACATAAGTCCCAGTGCCTATGGCAAACAAAGAAAAAAACACCTATTGATGTATCCAAACATTCATTATAATTCCCCACAATGCACAAACAGGGGCATAAGCCAGAGTTGGTAGATCCACTTTGAACTTCCTAATTTCTTTTGTTGGTTTTTTTTTTTTTTTTTTGCCCTTGGTAATTTCTACACCCAACAAGGGTCTTGAATTCATGACCCTGAGATCAACAGTCACAAATTCTACCGAATAAGCCAGCCAGGTGCCCCCGACTTCTTAACTTCTAATGCGTATATATACAGTACTTGCATTATTAAACAATACTTCAACACTACCTAAAATGAAGTATACTACATTTTGTTATGAATATGTTTCCAAATTATACTGCTAAATATGGAAACTGGGGTTTAAATACATGAAAAAGGAATTATGCTTACAAACCTATTCTCTAAGCATTAATTATAGATCCTCAATGAAAGAGGCTATTCACATCTGATTTCTCAAAAGTCTTAACTTTTAATTTAATTCAAAAGCTAAACAGTTTTGCTTCACCCAAATCAACCTCATTAAATAATTCCCAAGAAATGATAACTTATCAAAGCAAGTTTTTTATTTCTCCTTGCAAAGAATAAGAAATAATTAGCACAGATAAAAGAGTTCTTTAATTATCACCAATAATGGAACAGAGTTAAATGAATTTAGTCTATAATCTCAGTAAGTATTTCAAAACTGTTTGCTAAGCCTGCCAAAACAATCTAAGAATAATAACAGCTAATATGATTCTGTCATTTTGCTAAGTACTTTACACCCAGTGGTTCTCATCTGTACAGAAACCCTGCAAAACAGATACTATTATCAGTATTCCAGGATAAGGAAACTGAAACTCAAGAATATATTTTCTGCAGTGTTTTTATTTATTTATTTTTAAAAAGATTTTATTTATTTATTTGACAGAGAGAAATCACAAGTAGATGGAGAGGCAGGCAGAGAGAGAGAGGGGGAAGCAGGCTCCCCGGTGAGCAGAGAGCCTGACGCGGGACTCGATCCCAGGACCCTGAAATCATGACCCGAGCCGAAGGCAGCTGCTTAACCCACTGAGCCACCCAGGCGCCCCTGCAGTGTTTTTATTTATTAAGAGTTAATTTATAAATAACTTTGGGCCATGAAGATTGTCACTGGTTTCAGAAAAATATACACATAACAATTCTATTTTTAGGTGTAACATAAAACATACATCACACACAGACATATAACAATATGTATTAAAAACAATTTGCTCCTTAGTCTAAAAGGCTTTCATACCAAAACTGTTCAAAAACATGTGTGGTCAACAGTAAAGCCTATATATTCTCCTTTCTAGGCAAAACCTAAGAACTTAGAAATAACCTTTTACTCAGACTTCTACAAATATCCTTATCTGGTATACAGATCCAAGGGTGGTATTTAGTCTACAACAAAAGAAGTGAACAAAATATTTCCTGGTTCAATATTCATCATTACATGACACCTGACATGTATTCCTAACATTTAGCTAAAGAACAGAGAGTCCTATTATAGATGAAGTTGACTGTTTAATTTCAAGGAATCACTTAAGGAAGCATATGGTCTACATGTACCTCTAAGTTCAACTATCTACAATCCTGAGATACTGAATTATTTTCTCATTTTCAGAAATTTATCGACTAATTCTCCAAATTCCCTTCAATCTATTAAGAGTCTATGAGACTTAAAATTCACTTCACATCTATGCTGTGATTTGTTAATATTATAATTTTTAAAAATAAAGAAATTTTTAAGTTCCTACCATCCTCAGTCCTCGGCTGCTGAGGGAACATGTAGTTAGTAAGCACCATTTTCTGGGTCTCTGAATCAGTCTCTTTTTGAAGAGGTATCAGGGGTTTGGACTAGGGAAAGAAAATAAATGTTTAATTTTCAATAATCCTAAAGCAAATACATATCCAGCAATTCTTCTGAATAAGTACTCATCATTTTTTCTATAAAGTACCAATGTGTAGATTACAAAAGCAAGATTATATATACATAAAAAAAACTTTTAGGCACTGATTTGAAACTTGTAAGGATCTTAAAAAAACAAACAAATAAACAACCATTTAGTTTTTAGTGTAAAACAAAACCCATGCTGTACTGCAATTATCACTGGTTATCAATACAATTTTAAAACATTTCCAATACCAAGTAAATCCACAGCCCAATAATTACTTATCACAGTGATTTAATAAAGCTATAAAATAAGCCTTTCCATTTTACATTATTGTGCCCCCTTTATGTTATCCTTCCCCTTTGGAAAGAGGCTTTTAAGGAAATAATTTAGAAGGTTTAGTCCAGTTATCTGCAGATTAATTCTAGCTGAAAAGAGAGTACTTAAAACAAATACGAAGTTGTAACCTGATTCTCTCTTCTCCCTGTCTCCTGTCTACCTTAATGATACCACAAGTTACTCAGTGGTGAAACTATAAATCCATCATTTTGGACCTCTTTTTTTCTTAAGACTTCTTTCCTAACTGGTTATAAAGTGATTTCAATTTATTCTTAAGAAAACTAGTAACTTTAGCCATCATTTTAACTTAAAATCCTACCAATCCAAGCCTTAGTCAACTCTAAATAGGGAGGGAACTACCCAATCTCTCCCTCACCTGCCACCCTACCAAATAAATCTTTAGACTTTTGTGAAAATTTTGCAGCTAGCTAGTTCCATCCAATAATCTTACTCCCAGTCAAATATTTTCCTCCATGCCTCTCAATTTTTCTTGGTAAACAAAATGCCCTGCATCTCAAACATCTTCACTGAAAACTTTCCTTGATCTCCTCAGATAACAGAAATGGTAGATCTATTCCTTTCCCAAACACAGTGCTCTCCTTAAGTCTTCTCAAATGCAGGGGTGCTTATTCTCCCATAGCTCATAAACCCTGGGTTGGAGGGTAGATTCAGAGCTTACAAATACTGTGAGATCATCACTTGTATCTCTTCAAGTGTAAATAACTGTTCTTTTGTGGGATAGTCAATTGTGCCTCTACCATTCTGAATTCTGCCTCTTTCATTCTCTCCTTTCCTAATTATCTACTGACCTTCCGGCAGTATCCATCTATTCTTGATTCTTTTATGACAAATCTTTCCACAGTCATGGATAATTCAACAGATATAAAATGTAAATGACATGGTCATGCTCTTAACCCACTGAAGTCTTAGGAGATGAGGAGTACGTGAGAAAGGGGAAAGCAGTCAACTTAGATGGACATAACAGAATTATTTAGAGGCTTTTCAAAACTAATTACCCCAGGGTGCCTGGGGTAATGCCTCCCTTTGGCTCAGATCATGATCCCAGGATCCTGGGATTGAGCCCCGCGTCTGCTCTGCAGAGTCTGCTTCTCCCTCTCCTTCTGATGCTGTTCCTGCTAATGTTCTCTCTCTCAAATAAATAAATAAAATCTTTAAAGCAAACAAATAACAAATCACCCTTGAAATAATTCTAAAATTAACTATGTTAATAACTGTAAAATTCTATAAATATATTAAAATGCATTAATTGTACACTTTAAAATGCGTGAATTTTATGGTATGTGAATTATATTTCAACACAGATGTTATAAGAAAACTAATTATCTGTTAATTATGGAGTACAAAGTCAGAAAAAGAAATTGATAACTATCTACCAGTCTCTCCATTCCCTAAAACATCTAACTCCAGTGATCTCTATTCCCGTTTCTTTTTAAAAATTTATTATTATTTTTTGTAACCTCTACACCCAACATGGGGCTTGAACTTATGACCCGGAGATCAAAACCTTTGCCATAATTCCCACAATATATCCAATAAATATTCATCCTCTGAAATCTGGAATCACAACAAATATTTACTTATATTTGGCCTTTATATGCCAAAGTACTATGACAGGCACCAGGTATACGATTACCAATTTAGGAGAGCTTACGATGTATGAAAGGTAAGACAGGTGAGAGCAAAATGAGACATTAAAACATGATTTAAGTACAGGTTAGAGAGGATACAGGGAGTAACAGAACCCATCAAAGGTGTTCATTTATCACAATCTCGAGTGATTAGGAAAGCACTCCTGAGAGAATGCCTTCCTACATGATGAATGGGCATTACCAGGTGAGAGGGGTGAACAATGTTCCAAGAGAGAACCCATTTGGGGATATGAAAATGAAGGTATAAGGGATAGAGATGAAGACAGGATGAGTGAGGTCTTGAAGGATACTGTATGGAGAAAGAAGTCATGAAATGGTTTTAAGTAGATTAGTGCTGGAACCAGATAAAAGGATCACTTGAAGTGTGGTTCAGAATGAAATCAGGGTGATATAAGATTGAAAGTGGTGCCAACACTGGAGGCAGAGACCAGTTAGGAATTTCAATAGTCCAAGTCAACACTGTCCAGCATAAATACAGAAGTGACACTAAAATGAGAACCATAGATAATTTATAAATTTTTAGCAGCTACATGTTTTTAAAAAGCAAAAATAAGTTAAATTTTGATAATGCATTAAATTTAGCATATCCTGTATATCTAAAATATAATTTTGATGTGTGATCAAATAACAATTGCAAATGTGATATTTTATTTTCTTTGTTTATATTACATATACAAAATCCAGTGTACATTTTATGCTTAGAGCACATCTCAATTTGGACTACACTCATGACAGCAGTGCCTACTGTACTGGACAGTGCAGGTCTAAATAAAAGGTAATACACTATATGATGAACAGTAGTTAAGATTTATACATCCAAGTGGCACCTGAGTGGAGAGGGAAGGAGAAGTGGACTTCCTACAGGGCAGGGGCCCCAACATGGGACTCACTCACTGCCAGGACACTGAGATGATGACCTGAGACAAAGGCAGATGCTTAACTGAGTCACTCAGGCACCCCTACGATTTTTTTTTAAGATTTATTAATTTATTTTAGAGAGAGTGTGCCAACGTGGGTGGGGGGAGGGGAAGAGGGAGAGGGAGAGAATATTAGGCAGAGCAACACCTGGGGCTCAATCTCATGTCCCTGAGATCAAATCAAGAGCTGGATGCTCAACTGACTTAGCTACAGGTGTCCCCACTACAATTTTTTTTTTTTTAAGTAATTAACAGATGTGGAACAAAGAGATGAAAATGAGAGAACGTTGTAAATATGAAGAGATTGTTTTAGATACTAGATAATTTCACTAAAAGAAGTCATCTGGCATAATTTTCTGGTATTGATTTGCTGCAATAGTGCTATTATACTAAAAGTCTGAGTCCTTAATACCAGGAGCTATGTCTCATAACTCTAAGTATCTGGTATAGCCAGGGCCCAGCAATGTTCTGAGAATCCAGATGAAAAATTTCAAAACGTTTCATATTAAATATTCAATTAAGAGATCAGAAAATTAAGAGTTCCACATATATATGAACTGACACATTTAATGATGATGCAATAATCACTATGTTCAAGCTGTAATAAAAGCAAAGGTATCATCATTTCAGTATTTCCTTAACTTGCAGAACAAGGAAATACTACAATCTGATTCAAAAGTGTGGACTGACAACAGCTTAAGGCTTTTAGGATATTAATAAGAATTGGGTAAGAAAAAGGATCTTGGTTAAGAAGTCTGGAGAATCCTGAAGTGTAGACAAGTGGGTTTCTTTACTACAGCAACACATAAGGGTTGTTAATATAATTCAAAAGAGGATATAATACAGTCTCCCAAGCAAATTTAACTATGGAACTTAAGAATATCTTATAAGTCTAGTGTATCCAAAACCCTGGGAAAATATAGCTTTAGATAATTTATTATAGGATATTGCTCAAGGTCAAATACTAAGCATTAAAAGGATCAGCAAACTGCATACTCTATGCTTAAAAAAAATAATCAGTAAGAAATACCAAAGAATAGATATGGAAAAAAGATTTCCTCCTACTTACAGATAGTAAGTTAACCCCTATTTTGTTTTGAACCTAAAATTCAATACTTAGCCAATATTATACAGGAGATTTCTTCCCAATTAAACTAGAACGTTTACAAAATCTACATTGTGAATCCTAAGATTGAGACATTTCAAATTAAACTAAAAATATTTTGCCAAAGTTTTTCTCAGGTGAATGATAACTACTCTTTGCAAGGATAAAATACTAACATTTATTTCTAAGACCAAGGCAAATACAGAGAGACCTATCTATTAACTGTCCAAATGGAAACTTAACTAGAGTACTAAGATAGATGCACTGACCTGACCTTTTCGCCTTCCATGAACTGTAATACACTGAAATCAGTATTTCATTCCCAACGTTCCACTAAAACTATGTACTCTTCCCAGGGTCAGCAACTACTTCTACCTTAACACACCTAATGGCCAATTAGAAGTTCTCATCTACCCAAATCACTGGCAACATGTGGCACAGATGATCTTTCCTGAAGCACTTTCTTCAGATAATTCTCTGGATAACATACTCTCCTGGTTGGCTGGTCCTTCTTATTCTCCTTGTGGTGCCACTCTCTTTCCTGTGCTTAGTCTTTGATCTTCTCTTCTTCTCTATCCTCTCTCCCTACTAATTTTATGCAGTTCTATGGTGTTAAATGGAACATCTGTAAAATACTGACTCCCAAATTTTATCTCCAGCCAATACCTGACATCCCTACATTTCTTCTCACCATCTCACTATCACAATAGTTGAAGGCAAGCAACACCTCCTTCTAAACTACTGCAACCGCCTCCTTACTAAACTTTCTCCTTCCGAAACAGAATATTCCACCAATAACCTTACCACCTAACTATGGCCCATTCCTCACTCAAGTGTCAAAACGATCTTTTAAAAAATGTTACCTCTCGCCATTCCCTGGCAAGAAATACTTCAACAGATTTCTATCTAATTCAGGGTAAAACCCCAGTTGGTTACTACAGCCTACAAGGTCCTATGTGATCTAATTCGTTTTCCTCTCTGATCTAATCTTACTCAGTTCTCTTCCTTGCTCACTGTATTCCAGCCATCAGGGTTTTTATCTATTCCTCAGTTACAACAAGCTCATTCCAGTATTGGGAACTTTACTTTAATATTAACTTAACTTTATTAACTTTATTATTAACTTAGCTTTAATATTTAAATGTACCTCCTTTTCCAACTCACTGCCCTAATCTATGCATGACTCACTCCTAATTTCCTGTGAGCATCTGCTCTACTGGTGCCCTTCCTTAGAGAAAGACACTTTATTCCTCTATCACCCTATTTAAAACAGGATGTTTACTCTTGCCCTCCTATTCTTCTAATGCCTATCAGCTTCTGTTTTTCTTTGTAGCTCTGACATACTATTACATAATTACTTGTTTCTATCTCTTGAAAGTGTAATCTCAATAAAAATATGACTCTCTTTGTTTCACCAATATATCTCAAGCTCCCAAAGCAGTTCATGAACTATTGTAAGCCTTCAATAAATTTATTGAATAAATGTTTATCAATCAAAGGTAAGTCCAAGGAATAATTCTTAGTTCCTTAGAAACATTTAGGATGTGTGCAAGTTCTCCCTCTCACATCAGCCCAAGCTGCCTTCAAAAAGACAAGAACTCCTGCCACAGTTTTATTGTATTTTTTAAGATTTTACTTATTTATTTGTCAGAGAGAGAGCACAAGTAGAGGACAGAGCAGGCAGAGGGAGAAGCAGGGTCCCCAATGAGCAAGGAGCCCGACGTGGGGCTCAATCCCAGGACCCAGGACCATGACCCAAGCTGAGGGCACATGCTTAACCAACTGAGCCACCCAGGCATCCCTCTACCAGTTTTAAATTCTATCAGTTACATAATAATTATCTACTCCCTCTCATATTTTTAACCTCATTCTCTACATAGCCTCCTTGAACAACCTATAAAAATGTTCTCTAATACTAAAGGATTCCTTCTTACATTGCCCCAAGCTACTGGTTTATGTTCCTCTCTTCTTTCTTATCCAGCCTTCTTAAAAGCTCAATCAACAACTGTATGCCTCCATTCTCTCATTTATTCATTCCTTAAATTGCATCAATTGGGTTTTTGTTCTAATGTATTCCTAAAACTACATTAGCTATAGTCAAAAGTTGGCAAGAAATAATGTATATTTTCCAGATTTTATTTGAATTGACTCCCCAACAGCATGTATCCCATTACAACTTCTTCCTTAAAGCCAGCTACCTCATCCTTAACTTGAATCTACTATCATAAAGTTTTTCTCCCACCTCTATGGCCACCCTTTCTAAGTCTTGTAATCCACCTGTCACTTAAATGTTAGTAATAAATACATAAATAAACATATGAATGTTAGTTCCTCAGGATTCATCCATCCCTAACAACTAAATAAATAAATTTATAGACTCCCTTTTGAGAAAATAATAAAAGATATGAAACCACTCCCTAAAAAAAGTGATTAAGATGATGAGCTGAGCTCCTGTATCTTTTCTTGTGATGGAAAACTTTTGAAAAAATTTCTTAATAAAACAAACAAAATGAATAGGTCTATAATGTCCTGGAGAAAAGGAAATTGTGCCTTCAGGAGCAATACTGAGAAATCCCAGGAGGTTCGAAATTTAAAGAATGGACAAACCCAGAGCACAGAAATCACAGTCTAGAACAAAGTCGAGGAACCTGGGGGATCATGGCCACTAGAATTATTCTCTAGATGCCTACTCAGATATATCAAAGGTACTTCAAACTTAACATGCCTAATTGGAACTTAGTATCTTCCCATAAACCTATTTATTTCTGTTGTGGTTCTTCATTTTGATTACCAGATCAATATCCAGCGAGTCACTCCAGCTACATCTCTGAGGCTCATCTTTGCTTTTACTTCCTTTCTTCTCACACGCGTGCATTCTTCATATATTCTACTGATGTGGCCTTTTAAGTTATGCCTTAAATATACCCACTCTTCCCTGGTCCTGTTATTACCTTACTTCAGCCAACATGTTCTACTGTCTTGAGTATGGCAATGCCCTCCAACCAGTCTCTTCTGCTTTCACACCTGGCACCATCACCCCTGCTAATCCATCTTTCACAGTGCAGTTCAAAAAGCTTTCTAAAAATAACAATCTGATCCTACTACTTGCTTGTTCATGTTATACTAGTTCACCTTCAACTACAGTAGGTTGACATGTATCAGAGGATCAATTCTTCCTCTTAAACTAGTGGCATATATAAATAACTGATTATAACCATGATGACCAAATGCCCAATTTGCCTGGGACATTCGCATTTTACACATGCTCTTTTGACAGAATTATCATAAAGCTCCTTTCACTCTCAAAAGTGTCCTAGGGGGCACCTAGGTGGCTCAGTGGGTTAGTCCTATGCCTTCAGCTAGGGTCATGATCTCAGGGTCCTGGGATCGAGCCCCACATCGGGTTCTCTGCTCAGCAGGGAGCCTGCTTCCCCCGTTCTCTCTGCCTACTTGTGATCTCCCTCTCTGGCAAATAAATAAAATCTTTTTAAAAATGTTTGGAAAAATAATAAATTGACTATTAAATTTCTATAGACATATGCCACAGAGGATCACTAAAAACTTAAAGAAGTTAGAGAATATCGAGTCTGATTTTTTTTTTTAAGTTAGTAAGAAATCACCAGTTTATTGAATGAAAAACCCAACATCCACTCAGTCCTTCAAGCCCCACCCCTCTCTGGCCCAAGAGAGCAGCTCAGCCTAAAAAGACGCTCTGGACAGCAGGGCTGAGCAGGGGCTAAGGGGCTGGAGGAGTTTGGGAAGGTATGGAGAATGAGAAAAACACTTTTCGAAATGAAGTTTGAGTCTGATTTCTTAATCAATGTATCTTTTTACAGATTCAAGAGAAATTAGACAAGTCCAATAGGATTTATTGTTTTGAATCTACAGAAACTACACAGAAATATCTGTATCTCAGTATTTTCCAAGATTTTTCTTATATATATTTTAAAATGTACACCAGAGTATAACTGCTCTTAAATGAGCCCATGTAAATTATTATGCATAATCATTTAACACAATTGGAATTCCAGTAATTTACAAAATCAGAATGCCTACCTGATTATCTGAGAGCCACATAGCAGTCAATTGTTGCAGCTTTGTAAAGCTAAAGGGCAAATTCTTTAACCTGTGGGGAAAATACAAAATTAAAATAACAAATGTTAAAATGTAAGAGCAAAACCTAACGGTCTTCTAAATAATATTGTATTACTGAGTATGAAAATAGGAGAAAAAAATTTAATTTAGGAGAGAACCCAATATAGGTCTTTGACACAGATATGACAAAATACTATCCAGTTTAATAAGAATCACTTTAAAAATACAATTCTTCCACTGAATTAATTCAGCTAGGGGGAAAATGGATAATCTAATAAATCCCAAAAACTGTCTGCTAGGAAAAATGTTAACCATCCCTACTTTAATGCAAATACAAGAACACATTAAGCATGTCTCATAATACTGCTTTGAATATTTTATTTGTACTACTACAGAAAGCCTTAGTGATAGTTTGTTATAAAAACTGTACTGTTCTATTTTTTCTTGTGAGCCAGGACTTTCATATTCCAAAGACTACTTAAACACTATAATGAATAAAAAACAAAGTGATATTAACAATTCATCAGAATGCCAAACTAGAACAGCACCTATTTAAAAAGAATGTCTACTTAAACCTTCTACCTTATTGATGCTTATCCACTCTGCTATGCCTAACTTCCAAGGCAATTTGCTAGAGCCTAGGGCTAGGGCTGTAGCTTTGGGGTACAAAGTATGGGAAGAAATGAGGACTGAATTTTTTAAAAACAGGCAGTGGTTATTCTAAAATAAAATGGAACAGTCTGAATACCCTAATTAGAAAACTGGGCTTACACTAAACCTCTACTTTACAAGCTAAATGAGTCATCTGAAATTTGGGTTTTAATTTTCTCCTCATAAAATAACAATACCTACAGTACTATTTCATAGTGTTGTTTTGAATACTTTGTAAGATGCTATGAAAGCATAAAGTAAAAATGCTCTACGAATGTTCTTTTATCATTATTAGTATCTTTACCTCAGGAAAAATTATGGACAGGTTGTTCTTAATTTAACATGATTCCAATTTAGTAATTCTAGTGATCTACTTGCTCTGCACCTTGACTGTGTTGCCCAAGCTATGTGAATGGGTGCCTAATCACGTCTCTGCTCCACTCAGCAGCAGTATTAAGGTGAAGATATGACTATAGGAATATAAAAGGTGACTATAAGCAAAGAACAGCTGCATAGCTCAAGCGATAAGTTGTATTGCTGAAGTCAACACAAAATTAACTATGGTAAATTACCACAGTATTAAAAACCACAGGTAAAATCAGGTCATTCTTTCAAATGAAAATTCTAAAAACAAAAAATATTGGGGCGCCTGGGTGGCTCAGTGGGTTAAGCCTCTGCCTTCGGCTCAGGTCATGATCTCAGGGTCCTGGGATAGAGCCCCGCATCGGGCTCTCTGCTCGGCAGAGAGCCTGCTTCCTCCTCTCTCTCTTTGCCTACCTCTCTGCCTACTTGTAATCTCTGTCTGTCAAATAAATAAAATCTTTAAAAAAAAAGAAAAAACAAAAAATATGTAGGAAAAGAGCAACATGCATGCCGTTTTCTATCATACTATTTATAAAGAAACTTTAATTTTATCCAATCAATATTTTCTATAAATCAACATTATTACAAACCTATTGTCACTTAAATTGATGACTTTTAATTTTTGCATATCACCCATTTCCTCTGGAAGTGTCTCAAGTTTATTGGAA
The DNA here is from genome assembly GCF_011764305.1 of Mustela putorius furo. Classification (NCBI taxonomy): domain Eukaryota; kingdom Metazoa; phylum Chordata; class Mammalia; order Carnivora; family Mustelidae; genus Mustela; species Mustela putorius. The sequence goes on from NW_025421294.1 coordinate 4,668,895, forward strand.
TGGAGAAATAAGACAGTTATATTTTTCCAGCTTCCAATCTGAAGGAGAAACATAAAACTGGGGATCAAAATTCTGGCCTACTGCTTAATAGACAGAAGTAACATATCATTTATGAAAGTAACGAAAACATTCTTCTCATTTATAAAAGGAAACACATTTTCTCTTTTCAGTTACTAATTTCCATGTGTAAATAAAAGTATTCAAGTATCTCTGTAAATCAGTATATCTGATTGTTATTCAGAAAATAGATAACAGTTACATAATTATTTCTAAAGAAATAAAAGAAATAAAACCACACTGGATAGCTATAATGAATAATATAGAAAAAATAAAGAAAATGAAAAGCAAATTTAAAATACAATACCTCTGGGGGTAACTGTTGTAAATAATTATGATCTGCAGCAAAGGTTCTTATATTAGTAAGCTGTCCAACAGATGAAGGCAAAGCTTCAACTTCATTGAAGCTACAGTCCAGTTCTTCTATTGACACTAACCTAATTAAAACAGAAAACACACATTATTTTTAAAGTTTCCTATACATAATCCGAAACTTAAGAATATATCAATATTTGAACTTGACTTCAACAAATCCAGAAAAACTCTTATTTCCACTAAACTTAATTTAACAATAAAAATATGCCTACCTTTATTAAAAAACCTAGCCAACCTGTAACCAATTACTTATTTAAATGCTTATGGAATCTCCTTTAGCTGCTATTCATGCACTTATCTGGAAATATATGTGATTGAATGAAATGTATACATACTATTTATAAACATAAATATATAAAGCTGAATGAAAGTAAAGTCTTCTAGTGATTCAGAAAAATCTTACCCTCCTATAGAGTCTGGCAGATACATTAATTGATTTTCATCTATTTTAAGAGTTGTTACATTCTTCAGTGAACCTATTTAAGGAAAGAAATAACACATAATTTTCCAGCTTGAACTAGAAGCAAGTCAAACAACAGTCAATGTGAGCACACATCAATCATACAGAATTTTCTTAATCAACCTATCTAAAAGAGAAACCAACCCAACCTCATTAATCTGTACTCCCTTACCCTATATTTTCAACTTTTACCAATATATCACCTTTTAACATTAGTGTGTATTTATCTATTTTACTCCTGTTAGAATGCAAGCTTCATAAAAGGAGGGACTTCTGCCTGCTTTGTTCACAGACCTAGCACTGCTCCTTAAAATAATGTCAAGGCACAAGTGAGCACAGGCAAGAAGGAATGGTAGGTGTATAAAATTCATAGGTATATGGTAAACTATTCTGTGTATTCTAAATGCTAAAACAATAAAAATGGAGCTTAATATCAAATTAAAACTGTTGAATAAGTTATAGTAGAATCTGCAAAATGTAGCCTGAGCTAAAACAGCTAAGTAACTCAATGAATAAAATACATAAAAATATTTTTTTGGTTTTTATGTTTAAACATCATGAAGATGGCAAGATTTATGTTTTTGGTTCTTGAATCAAAATAATTCATTTTCCTTGAGGCATCATCAGACTAAAAGCAACTACAAATATAGAATCTCATGGAATTTGCTAACTGGTTTGTTTTCTCAACTTTGAGTCTAAAATGGAGACTGAAAAAAAGATACTAGGTAAGGGCTATGAATAGGTATTATAGTTTAGATAAATCAACTTCTTTTTAAAGAGTTTAAATTTTATTATAGTGATAAACATGACATTTCCTTAAAGAAAAATATAGTAATGTCAACCAAGATGTAAAATGTGTAACTGATCACACGAAACAATTCAACTAAGATCTGTGACTGGCAGTACAATAAAACTAGCTCATAACATATAAAATTTGATATATGAAAGCTTTAAATGAAACAATGGCAAAAATGTAATTTCTGAGATTTTACATTAGTAAAAAGGAATTACATGAATTAGAAAGCAATACAAACCAATAGTCTCAGGCAGTTGTTGAAGTGAATTGCTTGATAACAGGAGGTCTTGAAGGTTTTCACATGCTGAAATTCCTTCTTCAATCATTTCAATGTTATTTTTGGAAACATCCAAGTATGTGAGCTGTTTCAAACTACCGATAAACTGTAAGTAAAAAAAGGAAATCTAATGACTATATTAAGTGAATTTATGGCTAGTTTAGGTAATAAACTCAATACCAAGTTATAATTCACAATAAAATGTTTGTATGAGAGAAAAGATTCAATTTTTTATTAAAAGCTGTAAGTAATGTATTCAGTAATAAAGCTAAGAGTTCCTGCTAAGAGCCTAGCAGAGTGACAATGGCCATATACTTTTCTTTGGGAACTCAGCTGTCACCATTGGCTAGGGCAACAGAAGGTAACAGGATTCTTAGGTTCTTTGGGCATGGGAATAAATAAATGTCGGTCGTTAGGACAGAAACTACATGGAAAATAAACCACTTTAACAGTTCTCTGGACAAAATGAGTTAGGATATAAACTCAAAAGCAACCACTGCGAAGGACACACTCCAGGTCCAGGAAATTAAAAAGAATCTATTTTACAAAGTTTACTATGTTAATATTCTGAATTTTGTCAAGAATGTACTGATAGCTAACAGGCACCTGGGTGGCTCAGTGGGTTGAAGCCTCTGCTTTCAGCTCAGGTCATGATCCCAGGGTCCTGGGATCAAGCCCCACATTGGGCTCTCTGCTCAGCAGGGAGCCTGCTTCCCTCCTCTCTCTCTCTGTCTACTTGTGAGCTCTGTCAAATAAATAAATAAAATCTTAAAAAGAAAGAAAAAAGAATGTACTGGTAGTTTAAAAATGCTATTTTCTTCTATCTAATATATTTACAATTAAATAACCATCCTTAAAAAAAGAAAGTAATCTGAAAATGTACAATTCATCAAACTGCAAAGAACAGACTTCACTAAGAGAAACCATATAAACCATATAAAGTTTGATATACATACCCCTGGAATAAAAGTCAGTCTATTACCATCCATCCAAAATTCTTTCAATCCACTTAGTTGCTCAAGTACTTCAGGCTGTTTGGGTAAGAAGGGGGTGGGGGAATTCTGTAATTTACTTGAATGTTTTTATTTGTCAGAAGTAGTTCCAGGGAACTTGTAATGGTAACTTCTGGTTTAAAACATTTAATAAATAATGGGGGAGGGGGGTAGCATGGAGCAGAGCCAAGATTCTAGACCTTTCATTATATTATAATTACTACAGTGGTACTACTAAAAGAAAACTCAAAGATGAGCATTCCAAAAAAAAAAAAAAAAGACAAGACAAGCATTCCAGAATAGGCTCAAGTATTTATAAAACTAATAAAGAAATAAAAATAAGTCCCATCACTTTCAAGAATAAAAAGATACTATCAATCATTATCTGTAAAAATATTTATTAGCCTTTTCCCCATAACCCAGCAATTTACTTTTGCCTTAGAAGTACTTTTTCTTACTCATCTAGGCTGATGAAACTTTGTTTTTCCCTTATGATCTCTCAAATTGTCTACTTGCTGTGCCTAACTTTGTTACTTTTTCCATGGGTTTCTCCTTTATTCCATTTATTACATTTGATTCTCACTACTGTCAGATATTTCTATCTGATTAACTCTTCCTCTTAAGTGTTTTCGTATCTTTTTTCCCCAAAATATGTATATATCTTTAACCTATTTTATATTTTAAAATGCTAAGAGGGGCTCCTGGGTGGCTCACAGTGGGCTAAAGCCTCTGCCTTGGGCTCAAGTCCTGATTCCAGGGTCCTGGGATCCAGCCCCGCATTGGGCTCTCTGCTCAGAAGGGAGCCTGCCTCCCTTCCTCTCTTTCTGCCTGCTTCTCTGTTTACCTGTGATCTCTGTCTGTCAAATAAATAAGTAAAGTCTTTAAAAAAATGCTAAGAAATAAATACATTAACTTTCACATGCTCTCAATCAAATTTAAGACCTTTGAATAGAGACTGGTAAGAACTTACCACTTCTGTGAATTCATTACTTCCCAAATCCAGTCTTTCCAGTTGGGTCAGTCTATTCATGGTTCTATGCACATGGGATTAATGAAGAATTGAGTATATAAAAACTTCAATTAAATGGAAGCTTTCAAATCAATAGTATTAAACATTCTTAGGTAAGATCTAATGTACAGGTTTCACCATATTGACAAAATAAATATAATTTCTCAGAAAAGTTTTCTTTATTTAATTTCTAAATAAAATAAGTTATGAATTATTCTCTAATTTGGGTTCTCATCAGCTCTTCATTTCTATTCCTAAACAGTAGTCATAGTAAATTTAAACACACAGACCAGAATATGAATAACTGGTTTTTGCTTTTTTTCACAGAATAAATTTTCATTTAGTATTAATTAACTAATGAATTAGACTGGCAGCTACACAGTAATTATTACCGTTTTTCAAGACTGGTCATATATTTGTAAAACTTCAAAATAGCTTATTTCTAAAAATAAGTACTCAAAATTCTAAACAGTAAATTTCTTACCACATTTCCAAATTAATTTCAATACAACTCAAAATCAAGTTTTATAAGAATCATAAATATGAGTAGTAAAATCATTTTTAACTTCCAACTTACTACCAATATTTCTCTGCAACTACAGTGACTTGAAAATTGTACAAAACCTCATTTAATAACGAAATAAGCTAAACTGTACTTTTATCTCTCCTTCAATACAGCATTTTAAAAACCTAAACTGGGGGCGCCTGGGTGTCTCAAGCCTCTGCCTTCGGCTCAGGTCGTGATCCCAGGGTCCTGGGATTGAACCCCGCGTGGGGCTCTCTGCTCAGCGGGGAGCCTGCTTCCTCCTCTCTCTCTGCCTGACTCTCTGCCTCCTTATAATCTCTGTCTGTAAAATAAATAAATAAAATCTTTAAAAAAAAAAACCTAAACGAGTTAATTCAAATACATATTTACACTCTTATAATTACTATTTTTAGAGAAACCTAGTATTTGATAGATTGAGATACTACCAGCTACCCAGATAAAGAACTTCGTGCTGTAATTTTTTAGGATATGCCAAAATGAAAGCAAAATACAGTTATCATCATATTATTAATATATATTAATATGCTAATGGCTTAAAAATTAACACTATTAAAAACCAACAGCCTCCTTAAATTACAAAATAAGAACACAGACTATTTCTATCTTCTCTGGAAATTTAACAAATTAGAAAAAGTAAAATAACACTCACAAAACGTTTCTCTGCCTTTTCAGTGAAAAAACTAAAACATAGGAACACACATAATTGGAGGCACGCTTGGGTGTCTCAGTTCATTAAGCAACTGCTTTTGGCTCAGGTCATGTTCCTAGGGTCCCAGGATCTAGTCCCACCTAGGGCTCCTTGCTTGGCAGGCAGCCTCTTTACCGTCCCCTGTTGTTCTTCCCCTGTGTTTGCAAGTGCGCATCTTTATTGCTCTCTCTCAAATAAATAAGAATTTTAAAAAAATAATAAACAAAAGAACACAAATAATTGTAATGACACTATGTTACTGACCCAACATTAGAGGAAACTAATTTCTCCTAACCCTTCCATTTAAAGTATGCCATTCTATCAATATTCCTTTAAATTATTTCACAACACCAATTTTTCTCAAAGCTGCTTTATTTAACTTAGACTTATTAAAGGCCTAGTCTCAACTATAATTGCTCCCTTACTCATATCTTTGTCCAAATCTCTAAGTCAGTTGTAGTTTGCTTCATAACAAAGAAGGTTTCCAGGACCTTTTGAAGAAAAATGAGAAGCTATCACATTAAACTATATCCAGGTAAGCATTTGAGAAAAGTAGAAAGGAGTGTGAGGAGGGAGGGGAAAATTGAAGAAATTATTAAAATAACAAAAGAACATAGAAAATGCACACAGAGTAGTTAAACACTGTAACAAAAGGGTAAGTCATACAAGAGTACAAAAAAGAAGCAGTGCATTGGAAAAATTCAATTATGAATGACGTCTTTAGAAAGAAGTTTAAAAACTGATGCAGGGAAAAGTGAATGACATGTATATGTAACAAAAAAGAAATAAAATGTAAAATCTTCAAAATGTCTCTATATTAACTTGCATTAATTTATACTGGCAACTTTAGTCCTACTAAGATACCTCAAAAATCTAAGACAAAATTTCACGTTTTCATTTTCAAGTCTTCATTTAAGATCCAGATTCCTACTTCAAGGAGAAACCAAAGACAATATATCCCTCAAATTTCTTCCTATTTACCTCTCGAATTTCTTTGTATTTAACTCCTTTTTATCATCTCTTCTTGTGTCACAGGGAAAAAACCACATCTTTTGTGTGCTTGGCCCTGTGCCCTCTAGTACTTAGATGGTATTAAATTTCACTTAGCTACATAACTGAAACAGCTTTCCCACTGCTCTCATCTTTGATTATAAAAAGGTTCACTCACATAACTTGAATGCACATGACTTTAGTAACATTTAAAACTACTGCCGTTTTACAGGTTTGTGAGGTCTCAAAAGTTTTAATCACAACTCTTAAAAAGAAAGCAGTAAAGAATTATATTTGAAAATATATCAGACAGAGCCCAGTTTAAAGTTAAATGAGATAAAATAGTAAGTTAAAATTATGGTATCAGATAAACAATATTAATTATAGGCTTAGCTATTAGAGTAAACAATTTACATCCTATTCAAATCTCTTAGAAAGCAGTCCGTTTGAACTAAAGGAGTCACTGATGCCAGTACCACATCTGTAAAATATTTAAACCTTTATGAATTTAGTATGGATCATAATTCCCATTTTAATTTATACTCACAACCATCACTATAAACACCAATCTTTTCTGCACTGAACAACAGTCAGCTAATAGATGATGTCTTCTGGGAATCAAAACCAGATATGCTCCTTGTCCTCAAAGACTCACATTCATGGGGAAGGTTATAGGTACATGTGTGCATGCATGTAAGTTGGCCAGGTAAAAACAGGAGTAAAAGGGAGGGTTGCCTGGGTGGCTAGGTAGGTAAGCGTCTGCCTTTGGCTTAGGTCATGATCCCAGGGTCCTGGGACAGAGCCCCGCATTAGTCTCCCCGCTCAGTGGGAAGCCTGCTTCTCCCTTTCCTACTCCCCCTACTTGTGTTCCTTCTCTCACTGTGTGTCTCTATGTCAAATAAATAAAATCTTTTTTAAAAAGAGTGAAATAAAATGCATTAAAAAAAACAAGATTGAGGTGCCTGGGTGGTTCAGTGGATTAAGCCTCTGCCTTTGGCTCAGGTCATGATCTCAGGGTCCTGGGATCGACCTCCAGGTCGGATTGATTCTCTGCTCAGCAGGGAGCCTGCTTCCCTTCCTCTCTCTCTCTCTCTCTGCCTGCCTCTCTGCCTTCTTGTGATCTCTGTCAAATAAATAAATACAATCTTAAAAAAAAAAAAAAAACAAGACTAACATGGTAAATTTCATAACAGATGCAAATAAGATGCCACAGAAGCTGAGGAAGCCAAACTCCTGGGGAACTGGAGATATCTCCCTTAAAAGCTAACAATTAACTCCTGACAAATCAATCACAACAGAAATCAGCAAAGTATTCTGTAAAGGATCAGAGAATAAATAATTTAGGCTTTGCATACAGTCTTTGTCACAACTATTTGATTCTAACACTATAGAGCAAAGGGAGCCGTAGACAATATGTAAATGAATAAATGTATTTCCAGTGAAACTTCTTTGCACAAATTAACAGTGGGCCAGATTTAGTAAGACAGTAGTTTGCCAATGCCTACACTGTAAAAATGTAGCGATGAATTCAGGAAGTTTTAATGTATTTTTTTCAACAAATGGACACACACTATAGTGCATTTTCAGTGTGTAGATCTGTTTTGGCTTTATCTTACTTGCTCTTGGATTGCCATCTTTTCTTGATGTTAGCTTACCAGCAGGGGGCTGTCCATCCCACTTCTAACTTACAACAGACTACAAAACCCAATAAATTCTTAAAATTACAGTTATCAAACTTCACATAAAGACCCTACAGATTTCACTAATTAATACTATATAAGAGCTCTAGTATATGAACTGGGACCTCTATATGGGACTAGTAGATTTTATAGACATATTTTGATATTTGTGACACAAGACCAAATTCAGAAAGCTTATGAAATCACCATAAAATACCAACAACAGATGTAAAAGTTTTATATTCAATACCACTGATTAAAATATGACCACAAGTCTGGGACGCCTGGGTGGCTCAGTTGGTTAAGCAGCTGCCTTCGGCTCAGGTCATGATCCCAGCGTCCTGGGATCGAGTCCCACATCGGGCTCCTTGCTCCACGGGGAGCCTGCTTCTCCCTCTGACTCTGCCCTCCACTCTGTCTGCCTGTGCTCGCTTTAACTCGCGCTCTATCTCTGACAAATAAATAAATAAAATCTTAAAAAAAAAAAAAAAATATGACCACAAGTCATATTGTTCACAATGTGATCAAAATATGATCACAAGTCAGTCTTTTAAAAATAAATTTCACTCATATTTTAGATATTACAAAACTAACATTTCTTTAAAGACTTAAGAATTCAAAATTCTTGGGGTGCCTGGCTGGCTCAGTCAGTAGAGTTTGGGATTCCTGATCTTGGGAATTATTAAGTTTGAGCCCCACAATGGGTGCAGAGAATACTTAAAAAAAATCTTCAGAAGAATTAAAAATTCCTATTTTAGAAAGAATAGCACCTTTACTTACTTTGGCAACATTTTCAACTGGTTTTCTCTAAGTTCTAATATCTGGAGTTTAGTTAATCTGCAAAACAAAATAACAAATTAATCATCTATGACAAAGACAGTGATGCCATACTCCAAGTTTTAAAGCAACCAATATTCTGTAATTGCAAAGTAAGAAAAGGCTTTTTCTGCCCCTCAGAATTAGTTGGGGGAAAAAAGTTAAACACTTCTAAACACATTTAAAGCACAACTTGTTGCCCCTAAATATTAATCCTACAGCATTTCATGCAAACATGTCTCCAAAATATTAGCCATTAGCAGGTTAGAGAACAGTAATTCAACTCCAGAGTCCAGCTCCAAGAGAAAAAACAACAAAGGAACTTAAGGGGATATAATAAAGGAGAAATCCTCTGGCCCTTCAGTGATGCACATTCCAATAAAATTAAGGGAAAATGAGAAGATTGGGTGGTCTAGAGTTGCTAACTAATGCCATAATGTCAATCATATTGCAATATATAAATGTATCAAATCAACACGCTATACACCTTAAACTTACAAAATGTTATATGTCAAATATATTTCCATAAAAAAGTGGTCCAAATACCAGATATAAAAAAACAGGAATCTGACAAGTATGCTTCATATATATATATATATATATATTATACATCATATATGAATATATTAAAAGTATAAGCAAGTATAAGCATAATTACACATAAACACAGATAAATACACACATATATTTATGTATGTAAATAAATATATGAAGCATGATAAAGTGGGTCCCACAGGACAGTCAATAGGCTACAATAATGCCCAGAATTCATTCTCTCTTAGTTAAAATGTAATTGACATATAACATTATTAGTTTCAGGTATCCAATATAATGTATATGTGTATATATTGTAAAATGACCACCATAGTAAGTGTAGTTAACATCCATCATCATAGTTAATTTTTTTCTTATGATGAGAACTTTTAGAATCTACTTTCTCAGCAACTCTCAAATATGCAATCCAGTATTGCTGAGAACAGCAATTACACCCTCAAAATTTATTTATTTTATAACTGGAAATTTTAACTTTACCACCTTTTTTGTACCACCTTTACCCATATTGCCACCCTCACCTGTGCCAACCACCAATCTGTTCTCTGTATCTAATGAAGCTCAGGTTTGGTTTTATTTTGAGATTCCACATATAAGTGAGATCATACACTATGTATCTTTACTTACAGACAAAAAGATGACTAAAATTAACATGCCATTGAAAAAGCACTTTCTCTACTAGTTTTAAAATAATAGTAATTTGATACCTAATAGTCATTCACTCAATGTTCATCTTTTCATTAAAAAAAAGTTACTCAAAGACTATAACGACAAGAATTACTCTATGTGGGGCACCTGGGTGGCTCAGTGGGTTAAGCCACTGCCTTCGGCTCAGGTCATGATCCCAGGGGCCTGGGATCGAGTCCCGCATTGGGCTCTCTGCTCAGCAGGGAGCCTGCTTCTCCTCATCTCTCTCTCTGTCTGTCTCTCTGCCTATTTGTGATCTCTCTCTCTGTCAAATAAATAAATAAAATCTTTAAAAAAAAAAAAAAAGAATTATTCTATGTTCAGATACTGGCAGGAGTGTGCCAATGGGGTGGTCCCCAGAAACACACTTTCTTTTCTCCAGAATTTTGATTCTAGTGGAGAAGATAGATAAATCAATAATTAGATCATTTTCAAATATGGTAAATGCTAAAAATATAGTATTCTGTTCTCAAAAATATAGAAATTACGCACATTTAAAGTATTTTTGAATACTTTAAAAACCAATTCAAGTTGTAAATTACCTTTTTCTTCTAAATATTCACTGCTTATTTATTTATCTGGGAATATAAATTCAAAGAAAAAATAACAAGACCCCAAAAACTGTAAAAACCTCAAGGTTTGGAAATAATTACAAAAGAAGAGAGTATGAAAGTATAATCAATAGTATTACTAAAGCAACTTTTAGTTTTGTCAACTTTGTAAGAACTAACAAGAAAAGGTTTTAAAAGAAACTGTAATTTACCTGCCAAAGTTAGCTGGCAAGAACTCAAGGAAAGCATCATTTAGATATAACTGCGTTAGGTTTAACAGCTGAGAAAATCCATCAGGAAGCCTATATAAAATATATCAGAATTTAAGTTAAATTAACACACAGAATTTCAGTCTCAGAATCTATCTAAGAATCTGTCTAACCAACACATGTTCTTAACAGGTAACAGTTACCTTTTTACTTTAATGAGGGACCCACAAACCTGAGATTTCCTTTTTATAATAATTTACCTACTTCAATAACTTTTTTCTCTTCGTAAATAGGAAATGAGATAGTATTTGCCTCAAGATAAAATGTGCACAAAAAGGTCAACTTGAATGAACCACAGTACAGAGAAATGTATTTAGGACATAACTATGACATCAGCAAGCACTCTTGAAATTTGCCTTATCTAACATCAACCCAAAGGATTCATAAAGAATTCCAAAACTTGACAGTATTTTTTTTCCCCTCAAACCATGACAATATGGACTTTTGGGGCTGGTGATTCTTTGTATTGAGGAGGCTGTCTTCTCCACTGTACTGTTCAGCAGCAAGCCCGGCCTTATCTATTCGGAACCAGTAGCACCACCCACCACTGCAGGTTTTAAAAACCAGAACTGTCTTCAGAATTTGCCAAATGACCATTGGGGGCTAAATCATTCCCATTTGAGAACCAGTAGTTTAGAAATTATTTTCAATTTCAAAACCTGGCCTTTAAATAACCAAATAAAGATTGCATAATTTTATAATAAGCAAAGAAGAAGTAACACAAAAAGCTAAAGGACATTTTGGAGCCATATGAGAACCTGTATGTATCAGCTTTCCCTTTATTTCCTCTGGTTTACAAAAGAAATTCCAGATCTAGAACTGGATACTAGAGCAATATTTTTAGCTAAAGACAAAACATCATCATTACATGATTTCCTAGATTTTTAAAAAGTACAAAGTTCTGTTGCAGTGAGACTTCTCAGTCTTTGACTTATGTTGTTTCTTTCCTATGTCACATTCCTTCATCTACCACAGCAAATGAAGCACCAATGTTTGAAAATATTCACTAAATATAGTACTGTATTATGTGAAAGCTGGTTTCAGTTTTTGACTTAGCTACACTAAACCATGCTCTACTCATCTTTTGCTTCACTATTCCATTTTTGCAAAACTTAATAGTTCTGGAGTCAGGAAAGTGTTCTATTTATAGCCATTACTATCATAAAAGAAAATTTATGACCTCTGGCATATGTTGTAACCAATCACATGGTTTTTCCTTTTTTGTTGTTCTTACCTTCCTGATCTTTCAGTTTCTTTTACTATTTTCAAAAGTTTTTGAGTGCTACACAGCTGATTTGTGAGTGAAGAAATTCTTATATTCTGAAAGTATCACTGAGGGAGGAAACCATATTCTAGCCTCATTACTGACACAAACCATCTGTGAGACCTGGAGCAAAACATCTGGATTATCTGTTCGGATGTCTAATTTACCTTTGTAAAATAGGAGGTTAGAAAATATGGCATTAGAAAAAACCATGGTTATAAAAAGGTTTCATTTTAACCTAAAAATGAAATTTAAAGTTGATACCAATTACTCATTAAAAATATAGAAAATAATTTTCTACTACTAATTCACAGCTGTTTTACTCAAAATTAACTTGTAATTCAACTCAGAACTTACTTGGAAATAGGGTTTACACTGGCCTCCACAACCGTCAAAACTTTACAATTTTTTATATTTTCTGGAAATTCCTGTATTCCTAGAAAATGAACAAATAATTAATAATCAAATTAAAAGGATATAATAATTAAAAAATGAATTACTGTTTACCTTGCAAATTCAAAATTTACCAACTAACTAGGATCTAGACAAACTGACAAAATCAACCAAACAGAACTCTACAATTTCTCTTTTCTTTTTCATCTTTTGTTCATGTGCCTCTTTATAACTGCCAATTATTAGTTTAACCTCCCCCTCCTTCACTTAGCTCTTCTGAAAATTAGTGCCTTCTCCATCTGATGATGTTAAGGATACAAAATACGAATACTTAGCACTCTTTCTGGTTTTCTGCCATAAAAACATGATTACTTTTTTTTAATGCTGGGCCCAGATTAAGGTATTCCCTAACGTACATGTCAACTGACAAAGCTGAGAACAAAGCTGAAGCCAGAAGTAGTAGAAAATCTACAGTTGATATGCCAGCAGATATGATGGCAGCTGCTGACCAATTCAGTAAAATACCGCATCAATGGGGTGGACAGGCCAAATTACAGAAACTTTCTAACCACATACTCTTTTTTAAAATCTTTTGTTGTTCTTGTTAAAAATTTTACTTATTTATTTGACAGACAGAGATCACAAGTAGGCAGAGAGGCAGGCAAGGAGAGAGAGGAAGGGAAGCAGGTTCCCTGTCAAGCAGAGACCCCGATGTGGGGCTTGATCCCAGGACCCTGGATCATGACCTGAGCCGAAGGCAGAGGCTTTAACCCACTGAGACACATAGGCGCCCCTCTAAGCCATCTCTTATTTCCTCACACTATCTCAGCAAAAATATAGTAACAATAATTTGTGAACTAACAATAACCCACAAATTTCCAATAGCAATGTTATAACACAAACTAAAAGAATGCTAAAAGCTTTTTAAAATATTACAAAATTCTGTAAGACTCCTTCCTGTACTAACACAATACCAATACTGAACATAGTTGACATCAGAGGATCATTCAAACTTCTTTCAACTTCATTACTTTATCATTCAAGATAAGCAAGTTTACCACAGTGCCAAACACAGAATTTCAGGTGCCCAAAAATTAATAATGCAAAATCACCAACTGACAAATACTACAGCAATAACTGTTTAGTTAAAACTCATCAGCAAATGCTAATATTAGTGGGTAAAATAATGATGAGAAATAGGATACTAATAGATTGATTGTTTCTCCCAAAAAGATACTTATTAATAACAAAAGAAAAAAAAGCAATTTAATAAAGAAATATCAAAGGCACCATCTTAAATTGCTTTAAAGTTACCATCACCAGTTAGCAACATCACGTGGTACCAAATCTAAGATGCACTGGGAAGGGATGCAATACCATTATTGTCATATTCTTGCCAAAAACATGTAACATGAAGTTAATCATAAGCAAACATCAAACAAATTCAAATTTAGAAAAATCTTACTACATAACTGGCCAATAAAATTTAAAACTATCAAGGTCAAAAAAGACAAAGGAAGACTGAGGAATTACCCAGGTAAGAGGAGACCAAAGAATATAATTGGGGGACTGTGTCAATGTCAGTTATCTCCCTTGTTCTAAAATATTACAAAACATTACCACTGTAGAAACTAAGTAACAAGTACACAGGACTACCCTGCAATTTCTGTTACAACTGCATGTGAATTTACAATTATCTCAATAAAAATTTCAATTAAAGGAATCTGGGCTCAATGATTCCTTATGGGAAGGTTTTATTACCATTGTTATTATAAATTCAATTTCTCAAACAGTCAAGATAACTCATTTCTTTAATTTCAGTTTTAGGAACTTTTACTTTTGCTGAAATTTATAGAGTTCATGTAAATCTTCAAATTAGCAAATATATACAATAATGGATATTGAATGATATTAAGAAATTACTGTTTTTTTCAAGTATGACAATAGAGTGGTTTCATTTTGAAATACTTATATATGAAAGGAATTCTTCATGACTTGCTTTAAAATAATCAGAGGTGAGGAGGTGTCTTGGTGGCTCGGTCAGTTAAGCATCCAACTCTTGGTTTCAGCTCAGGTCATGATCTGGGGTTGTGAGATGGAGCGCCATGTATGGGTCCACACTCAGCACAGGGTCTGCTTGGGACTCCTTACCCACCTTTCCCTTTGCCCTTCCCCACCCCATTTGCTCTCATGCTAATAAATAAATAAATAGATAGATAGATAAGATTTTAACAGAAACTATAAGGGATGGCAAAGTAGGAGGTACAGATGAGTTTAGTAGGAGGTATTCAATATACTGATACATGCTGAAGTTGGTTGATAGGTACAGTAGATGTATTATATTCTACTTTTGTAAATGCTTGACATATTCCACTATAAAAAGATTACGACTGTTCAGCTACTAGAAACAGACTCAGAGACAAAAGAACTTTGAAAGAGTTACTGTACTTGAAGAGGAAAAAAATGAACAAAATTGTAAAGATAAAGCTTAAACTAAGAAATAAATGGAGGGGCGCCTGGGTGGCTCAGTGGGTTAAAGCCTCTGCCTTCGGCTCAGGTCATGATCCCAGGGTCCTGGGATCGAGCCTCGCATCGGGCTCTCTGCTCCACAGGGAGCCTGCTTCTCTCTCTCTCTCTCTCTCTGCCTGCCTCTCTACTTGTGATCTCTCGGTCAAATAAATAAAATTTTTTTAAAAGTAAATTAATTAAAGCTAGATATTCTTGATATTTTCTAGGGATAATATATTTTCATGTGTTTACTGATCATTTTTATTTCTTCTTCTTTGAACTCCATGTTTATTGTACATCTTCTATGGGATTATCTTTTTATTACTGATTGTAAGCATTCTTTAGAAATACTAGTGTATCAAATTTTTCTCAGTTTGTCATGTATTATTTATTTAGTCATACAGAAATTTTATTCTTTTACTACTGTGCTTTTTAAAAATTAATTTAGTAGTTTATTAGAGAGAGAAAGAAGGAAGGAGAAGGAGAGAGAGTATCCCAACCAGGCTACATGCTCCACGAAGAGCCCAACAGAGGGCTCTATCTCATGATGGTAAGATCATAACCTGAGCCAAAATCAAGAATCAGACACTTAACCAACTGTGGCACCCAAGTGCTCCTACTATGCTCTCTATATCTTGAATAAGATCTCTTTCCTATCCCAAAGTCATAAAAATATTCTACATTTTCCAATAATTGTAACTGTTTTCATATTATTATCCTTAATTAATTTGGAATTTATTTTAGCACATATTATGAAGGCTCTCTCTTTTTTTCCCTATTTCCCATATAAAACCACTGTTCCAATGCTAACAAAATACTTTTGTTATTTCATTAATTTGTAGAGGCACCTCTGTCATATTCCAGATTCTTTCATGGTTATGTTTCCTGACACTCTATCCTTTTAGGTCCTCCTACTCAACTATTCCATAGTTTTATGTTTTTCTTCCATTTAGGTTGCATGCACATTTT
This sequence comes from Mustela putorius furo, assembly GCF_011764305.1. Taxonomy (NCBI): domain Eukaryota; kingdom Metazoa; phylum Chordata; class Mammalia; order Carnivora; family Mustelidae; genus Mustela; species Mustela putorius. The sequence continues at coordinate 4,684,774 of NW_025421294.1, forward strand.
CTATAAAGTTCATTTCTAGATATGTGTGATAGAGTGGTTGCAATAATAGACTCACTCCCTATACCACTCTCTCTACAATGTGATCCTTCAACTATTCCCATCAAAATATTAAGTATAATTTCCCTATGTTCTGATTCCAGGCTCAGCCATGTGCTCTCCTTTGGCCAATGAAACTTTAGCCAAGTTACTGAAATTAAGGGTTTAAATAAGCTCTCTGGATAATTTCCACTAGCTCTTAGGGTCCCCTTATTGTTCTGTGAGAAACGTGGCTGGGATGGCTTGGGCTAACCTGTTGGAGGATGAGATCTGTCATCCCAACAGAGGATCACAACATTGTGATTTAAATAAGTCTTTATCTGATTTTGTTATCAAAATGTATTTTACCCTTATAGACAGAATTGTGTACTTTCCCCCCATACTTTAATCTAAAGAAGTTTTTATAAATTAGGGATAACCCCAATTCCAAGAAGGTTTAGTCAAATTTGCTCTTAAAAAGTAGACTTGGTAGTTTTTCTGACTATCCAATATAATACTGTATTCACTGGTCTTTTTTTTTTTTTAAAGATTTTATTTATTTATTTATTTATTTATTTTTATTTATTTGACAGAGAGAGAGAGAGAGACAGCCAGACAGCCAGACACACACCACAAGGAGGCAGAGAGGCAGGAAGAGAGGAGGAAGAGGCTCCCTGCTGGGTAGAGAGCCAGATGCAGGGCTTGATCTCAGGACCCTGAGATCATGACCTGAGCAGAAGGCAGAAGCTTAACCCACGGAGTCAACCAGGCACCCCTCACTGGTCTTTGTAAGTTTTCTGTTCTTGAGCTGATTTTGGAAATTTATTTTTTATTTCATCTAAGTTTTAAAATTTAGTGGCTTTAGGGGCACCTGGGTGGCTCACATGGTTAAGCGTCTGCCTTCAGCTCAGGTCATGATCCCAAGATCCCGTGATCAAGCCCCTGCACCCTGGGCTCCCTGTTCTGTGGAGTCTGTTTCTGCCTCTGCCCTCCCTCTGCTCGTTCTCGATCTCTCCCTTTCTCTCTCTCAAATAAATAAATAACATCTTTAAAAAATTAAATAAAATTTAGTGGCTTTATAGTATTTATTCTTTTTTGAGTGAAAAACCACTTTTTAATAAAATGATGGTAACAGGAATATGAGAGATGTTGCTTTTGGAGGGAATAACAGAAGAATTTTCTTATTAATGGTAATAAAAACTTGAAAACCCTGTTAGAAGTTGAAAAATTCGAACTACCAATCTCCAAAGCATCTCTTTTACCTAGAAATTTAACACATCAATTACACATTTTAGGGTATGTACACAATGAACTGCTTAATTAGTATCTGTTTCTTCTATTACTGCTTGTAGGTTTTGTTTCAATTGATTCAATTTTCTGTCCTAAGTACACGTAACTATTCATTATACTGTACTTGGAACAGCAAATTTTTGCTAAATTTGACTACCAATAACTTTCATATTTTTTACACTGGTTTTGTTCCTTCTTCTTTTCTCTTATTCATTTACATATAAAATATTTGTTATGGATCATATTCTTAGAAGTTAAATTCTTGGGGCGCCTGGGTGGCTCAGTGTTATAAGCCTCTGCCTTTGGCTCAGGTCATGATTTCAGGGTCCTGGGATCGAGCCCCGCATTGGCTCTCTGCTCAGCAGGGAGCCTGCTTCCCCCCCATAACCTGCCCACCTCTCTGCCTACTTGTGATCTCTGTTTGTCAAATAAATAAATAAAATCTTTAAAAAAAGTTAAATTCTTATCAGTCCTTTATTTTTTTTAAGATTTTATTTATTTATTTGACAGACAAGAGATCACAAGTAGGCAGAGAGGCAGGCAGAGAGAGAGCAAGGGAAGCAGGCTCCCTGCCAAGCAGAGAGCCCAATTGGGGGCTTGATCCCAGGACCCTGAAATCATGACCTGAGCCGAAGGCAGAGGCTTTAACCCATTGAGCCACCCAGGTGCCCCATTATCAGTCCTTTAAATAACAAATAATTTGTCTCAAGTGACAATTCTACAAGATACACTGAACATATTAAAACAGTACTCTTTTGCTAAACTGACTTAATACTTTAAAAAATGTGTATGGGATAGCAGCAGGAGTCCCAGGGCAGATGTGGTAGTTAGAGCCAGAAGTGGGAGACTTGGAGGAAAAAGAGCAAAAAAGGCAGTGAGTTTGGATTATTATGGTAAAGGTACTGTGAACATCTGCTTTTAAAAAGGCTCAGGTCATGATCCCAGGGTCCTGGGATCAAGCCCATCAGGCTCCCTGCTGAGCTCAGCAGGAGCCTGCTTTTCCCTTGGCCTGCAGCTCCCCCTGCTTGTGCTCTATCTGGCATGCACTCTCTGACAAAATTTATTTAAAAAATTTTTTTAATCATTCTGTAAACACATATTTTATTTCTCTTATGTAAACACCAAAGAATGGAATCAGGTATATGCATACTGACATGGTGAATTACACGGATTAATCTTCAAACACTGTAGGAACTTTGAATATCTGGGGTGAGATGGTTGTAGTGTATTCTTCTTCTTCTTTTTTTTTTTTTTAAAGATTTGTTCATTTGACAGAGAGTGAGCTCAAGCACAAGGATGGGGAGTGGCAGGCAGAGGGAGAGGAAAAAGCCGGCTTCCCACTGAGCAGAGAGCCCAATGCGGGGACTTGACCCCAAGACCCTGGGACCACAACCTGAGCTACAGGCAGACGCATAACTATCTGAGCCACTCTGGTGCCCCCGCAGTGTGTTATTCTTATCAAAACACATCTTTTACAATAGAACATTCCACATTTAGAGGAAGGACAGGGGAAGGACATTCCATGGTTTTCAGTAGCACTCCACTTCATTTTAAAAACCTTAGCTAAATATCTCATTTCTTTGGCCTTTGTCAAGTCCTTAAAGTATCATGAAATCATCTACATAGAAAATATTACCCAAGAGGTATATTATTTTTAGTACACAATAAAGTCTATGTAAGGAGAAAAAGACCAATTGGAGTAAAGTATGTTCTACTGATCTAAACTTTTACATGAAGAAAGAATAATTTTAAAAGTTCTAGATCAGATTTCTGTAATTTTAATATTTAATGGGAAGTAATGCTTTTATCATCTTCCACAAATACATATATTTTATATTTTTAAAAATTTTAAGTACTTTATTCCACAGCATGAGGTTTATAAAAAGTAACCAGTATCTGTGATATAAGTAATTCTAAATCATCTCCAGCTTTCAGATACACAGTAATAATTTTTCCTTAAAGGAGGAGTTTTGAAATACTTCTGGGTTTTCTGTTTTTACAAACTGCTAGCATTGTATTTACTATGACTTTAATTCCTACAGGTTCTAAATCTTCCCTTAACTCCAAATAAAAATTTTCAAATACCCTTTAGGTATTGCTTAGGTATCTTAAAAAAAAAAAAAGCCCAAACTGAAATCATCTATACTCTGCATTATTCAGCTAATATGTACCACCTAAACACAATGTAAGACACTATTATAGACTATAAATACTAAGACATGGTTCCTTTTCTTGAGAAGCTAAAATGTAGCAAAGAAAAGTATTTTCATCTTACTAGTTTTTTTCCCTCCTCAACTAGTCTTTCTTCTCTGGATCTTCTGTACCTTCTCCTCTTCTTCCAGGTCTCTTAATGTTGGGTTGACATTAAGACTCATTCTTTAGGTCTCTTTTCTTTCCCACTCATGCCCTTGGTGACTGTATCTAGCCTCTGGCTTTATATACCATCTATATACCATCTATACACTTTATATACCATCTATACACTGACAACCTCCACGTATGTAGAGCTAGCAGAGCCCCCTCTTGACTGAAAACTCCAGATCCCTGCAAATAAACAGGTATCTTATTTCAAAATGTAACATGTCCAAAAATGACCTGATTTTTTTTCCACTAAAAATTACAACTCCCACAGATGACCCCATCTTGGCTGTTAGCAACACTATCCTTCCACTTGTATACACCAATACCACTGAGGTCACCTTTATCTCTTATTTCTTATCTCGTGTCCCACATTCAGTCCATCTTAAAATCTTGTAGACTCAACCTTCAAATATATCTAGAGTCTGTCCACATCTCGCTGCTTCTATCGCTGTCATCAGAGAAGACTGACATAACAGCCCAACTGGTTACTTTTCACCTCTGTACTCACAATGTTTCTACATATAGCTGGCGTAAGTCTTTAAAACACAAATCAGATCATGGTCTGACTGATCTGCTCAAAGCTTTCTAAATGATTCCATGTCACTCAGAGTAAATGTCAAAGAACATACTGATGCCTACAAGGCTCTAACTCTCTGACCTCTATTCCTCTCACTCTCCCATCTTGCTGACTGTTTTAGCTACCCTGGCCTTCTGTTTCCCACACATACTATGGACACTCACACCTTACCAACCTTATAGTGGCTGGTCCCTCTTTCTGGTACAATCTTAACTCCAGTATCTACATGGCTAACTTCTTAAGTCCTTGTTCATGTTACTTTCTCAGTGAGGCCTACTTTCAATGCTTGTGTTAGCCGGTCTTCAAAGATGGTTCATTTTACCCTTAACATATGCAGAACCTGAATTTTATCATGAGTTACTTTTTAATTCTCTAACAAGTCCAAGTATCTTTCCCTTGTTCCTTCTCACTTGAATTTCATAGTGTTCCTTCTTTGTAATATACCCTTTTTGTAAGAATTTAACTCTTGCTCAAACTTAATAAAATGAAAACACTAGATTAGATATTGCAAAATGTGGCTTTCCTCTTTGGAGGAACAATTACTTTGGAGTAAACAATTACTATTGTTTAATTATAGAAGAACTCTTTCTTTACTGCTGGGAAAGAGAATATACTTCCTGACATTTAGGATCTGGCCTGGTCTTACAGGTAGCTACTTGGCATTCAAAGGGACATCTTGGTATTCTCTTGTTGAACTACACGATTTCAAAGAGTATCAACATCAGACCAGGCCATTCTTTGACCATGAAAGAGCAAAACAAAAGCAAGTATATACAGTTAACCTCTAAACAACATGAATTTGAATAGTACAAGTCTACTTAACCACAGATTTTTTTTTGACAGTACTATAAATGTATTTTATGATTTTTAGTAACATTTTGTCGACCTAGTAAGAATATAATATGTAATACATACACCATACAAAACATATATTATACATTTATATGTTAGGGGTAAGAGTTCTGTCAAGAGTAGGTTGTGAGTATAGTTAAGATGGTGGCAGGGGGAGGGAGTTAAAAGTGCAGGGGGTTGATGCTCCTAACCCCCACATCATTCAAGGGTCAACTATAATCTTATGTCTGAATAAGACATTGTCCAAAACATAAAGTACCAAATAATCCATAAGTGATAAGGCCACAGTAAGGTATAATGAGTGGACACCCCAGCTACAGTCTATATTATTAACATACTTGGCAATGACCAGTGATCACTGGTCTAAATATTTTTAGTTCTAGGTTAGTTTAACACACAGTTTTTCTTCTTTCATGATCTTAAACAAACTGATTTATTAAAAGAGCTCAACTTAAACAACTAATAAGTACATTAGCAATTTAAGAAATTTGAAAACACAGGAGAAAAATACAGTGACTGTAATTTTCCTCATAATCAATTTAACTTCTCTGAGTTTAAAGTGAAGAGCGTTTTCCAGCAGTTGGTCCCTAATCATCAGATCTTCTCAGGTTCTGTTTTCTGTTTTCACCACAAACTTTCAATTCATTCTTCCAGGGCTTTCTGACTCAATTAAAAAGAAAAGGCCTTAATTAACCTCTCTAGCATTCCTCTATCAGTTAGAAATATCTGAGCTATTCTTTCTGGTTTCTTTGCCTTATAATTTCCTGGCTCTGCATTCTGTGTGCTCAGACAGATGAATTAACTAGGCTAGTCTTCATTTCTTTTATCTCCCTTTCCCCACTAGCCTTCTCAATCAAGTACGTAGCAGAATGTTTTAATCATCATCTGCATTAGTTTTCTCAAGAAGGACAGGCATTTGAACATAGAAATGATTATTTCTCAAACACTAGTTGCTTTTTTGCAATGACTTGGGCGTGGTGAACTTTTTTATTTCTTTAAAAAGCTAATAAAGCAAAACTTAAGCCACCAAAGGAAGAGCAAATTAAACAAATTTACTCTTCAGTGCAGTTGCATTTAGATGAGTTTAAGACAAAAAGGAGAAAAAAAAACAAGCAAACAAATAAAAGGCAAGGGACTGATGATTACGCTACTTAAAATGTAGGGGAGATCTGTTCTCTGTGAAATCACAGAGAAAGAGAAGAAAAGAAAACATAAATTACAATTTAATTTTTAGTGAAAATAAGTTGTAAGGTTTCACTGGCAGCAGTAACTAATGTCATCCTCCTTCTGGGCAGAATATTTGAGTGCTTATTTTATTTTATTTTTAAAGATTTTATTTATTTATTTGACAGAGATCACAAGTAGGCAGAAAGGCAAGCAGAGAAAGAGGAAGGCTCCCTGAAGAGAGAGCCTGATGCAGGGCTTCATCCCAGGACCTTGAGATCACGACCTGGTCTGAAGGCACAGGCTTTTAACCCACTGAGCCACCCAGGCACCCCCTTGAGTGCTTATTTTAAATCTTCTCATCATATAGAAATTATTTCCAACTCCTCAAAAACACCAGCTGATATAATCATATAAAACAAGTTTTCTATATAATCAACAAAAACCATGCTGAAACTAGAATTAAAAAAAGAGAAACACTATAGTTCAGTAGGTTGTCATAACTCACACACACTATTCTTTAAGAAGCTGCAAAAAGTTGAAGATATCAAGGACACCGATGCACCACAACTGCACCATTCTCAATTCAAAGTAATAAATCCAGAGTCAATGCATTTTTCAGGAGACATATGCAAGCATGTTCATTACTGAGTGAGGTATTATTTTCATAGCATGAAGAGTTGTAGCAGTTTGCCAGCCTTTCCCAGGTGCATACAATTGTATTAGTAACATTCAAATTATTTCAGATGTCTTTCCTTATACTTTAACACTTTCCATTTAAAAAGATCAAAAAGTAGAAAATACCCCTTTGGGATGGAATGTTAAACTTGATGACCTCTAATGTCACAACAATTCTACAGTTCTGTGTGTTGACTTAACTATCAGCATGTGGAGAGCTACAATGACAGTGGATTAAGTTCCTCCTAATTTATCAAGTAAAACTTGTCACTCTAAAAAAGCAACAGGAATTGAAACTCATTTCAAACTACCCTTAAAGACAAGTTTTAAGCTGAGGAAATCTACTTAACTGGCATAAAATCATGAGGGGAAAGGTCACACAAACTAAAAACCTATTGACCTGAACTCTTCAAAATGTTAGTATCATGAAAAACACAAAAAGATGGGCAAACTGTTCCTAATTTTAAAAGACTGAAGAGACACAATTGAACTGTGTGATCTGTAACTAGGGGTGGAAGGGCAAACAACTAAAAAGGGCATTTTTAAGCAACAGGGAAAATGTAATGTCAAATTTCTTGAAAGTGATAATGATATTGTGGTTATTTATAAGATTTCCTTGTTCTTGGGAAATGCTTCTTCCAATATTTAAAGTTCATGTCTGCAACTTAAAATTTTAAATAGGTTTACCAAATAGAAATTTTATATAAGCAACAACATCTTTTCACTGAACATATTTAAATTCACATATATTTTTAAAAGAGAAGGAAACTAAACATGGCAAAATGCTAACAGAGTGTGAATCCATCCGTGTTCTGTCAATTTTTATGTAGGCTTTTAATATGGCTATGAAATTTTTGAAATAAACTGGAGAAAAAACAAGATATAAATGAATCCAATCTAAGTAGTAATTAGATTCGAAGTTTTTACTTAAATCACAAATTTTTCATATCACAGAAAAACAATAATTTTTTAAGTAGCTTCCATACCCAACATGGAACTTGAACTCACAGCCTTGAAATCAAGACTTGAAACCAAGTCTCTGAGAACTGAGCAACCCAGCTGCTTCCAAATAACAGAAAATTTTTAACTCAAGAGTTAAATGTTTCAACAGAAGTTTTAAAAAATTTACAAGTTTTGGGGCACCTGGATGGCTCAGTGGGTTAAAGCCTCTGCCTTTGGCTCAGGTCATGATCCCAGGCTCCTGGGATCGAGCCTCACATCAGGCTCTCTGCTCAGCAGGGAGTCTGCTTATCCCTCTCCCTCTCTCTGCCTGCCTCTCTGCCTGTCAAGTAAAAAAATAAAATATTTAAAAATAAATAAATAAATAATAAAAATTTACAAGTTTTAAACTTAAAATTTATTAACTATAAACAACTAAAACTCAGTAGAAAACTAACTACTATAACCTTCTCTGAACCCAAAATGAATATGAACATGTTATACCTCCTTACAAAGGATTTAATCCTTAAAATAGAAGTATTAAATTGATGACCTGCCTACAAAATATATAATTATTTGGTATGAATTGCCCATAGCTAAGATAATTAGGGTTTAATAAATGAAGGCATGCAAATAAACACACATATTTATTTTATTTATTTACAATAACTTTTTTATAGAAATGGGTAGGCACAGTTGTAAATTCATAAAAAATTAACTGTTAATTATGAAAACAGGATAATTCTTTTAATCAGTCCTAAAATGGTTTTCAAAATAAATCTTAAAATGTAGAATTGATATAATACAAAGATCCCTCCTGTATATTCCTATCATCAAGACAAAAAGTAACTTTGCAACCAAGAGCTATCAAATATGATTGCTAGGCATTTACTGGTGCTACTATACTAAATTTTTTGGGACTTGTTTCAAGTTTTTTTCAAATGTTATAAAGAATTATTTGAATATAACTTGGAATTTAATGTTTGTTGAAGTCTTATCTTTTGGCAGACAATTTAATATTTACTCTCTTGTGATTTTTTTTTGGTAATTATGTAAGAAACATGTTCATTCTAAAATTTTCAAGAATTTAGCTCTCTCTCTATTGGACCAGGTAAGCACCTAACATTTTGGAATGTTCCACATTATCTTCAGTGTATATCGAACTAAGCCTAGACTATATGCAGCAAGAGAACACTGACCATGTCCTTTTATTTCTCATCATTAACTATAATCCTAGGTCCCAATACAGTACTTGGCAAAAGGAGGTCTTTCGATAAATATCCAATGATGTTAATTCAGTTCACGTATAACGTTACACAAGTTTTTTTTTCAACCTTTAACACTAAAGCATAAATATTTCATGACAATATTGATGGAACTATATTAAATTCCTCTCTATGGCTATATATAAATAGCATAATCAACAGCAGACACCACCATTGTTAATAAGTTTCTCATTATTACAAATAATAGGACAATAAATACATATAAATATATAAATTTAAGGATACCTAAGTATATACATGTATGTATCCATAGCATTTAATTAAAAGGTCATTGAAAAGTTCTTACAATTTATCTCCACATTGTTTTAAACTATCATGTGGTAAGTTTTATATATATGAAAGTTAATACAACACTTTTTACTTCTGTACTTTTGTTTGTTAAAACACAATAGAAATCTCAATAAAATTACATGTTCTTAAGTACAGAAAGCCAGGGGGAAAAATCTTACCATTCTTGCTGACATCCAGTTCCCTGAGATTAATGAGATTTGCAATAGATGCTGGTAATGTTGTTAAATCATTGTCTGGCAAACTCAGTTTGTGTAGAGACTGACAGTTAAAAAGTTGCTATTGAAACAAGGGAAGAAAGGATTTTGATTAAGTTTTCTTAAATATTTGTTAACCTTTATACAAATAAATATTATTAGTGTGGTTAAACTTCATGAATTATACCTACAAAAACATTAGGAAAGATCTCTTATCGTTTCATGTTATTATGGGTCTGAACACAAGCAAACTACTCAATCATTACATCCTCATACTTCTGCCCTAAGCAAAATGCACTCAGAAAGAATAATAATGTGGGGGGTGTCTGGGTGGCTCAGTGGGTTAAACTGCTGCCTTCAACTCAGGTCATGGTCTTAGGGTTCCAGGATAGAGCCCCCTATCTGGCTCTCTGCTCAACAGGGAGCCTGCTTCTCCTCGCCCCTCAGTCTCACTGCCTGCCTCTCTGCCTACTTGTGATCTCTCTCTCTCTGTCAAATAAAGAAAGAAAATCTTAAAAAAAAAAAAAAAGAATAAAAATGTGGTGTGTTCTTTATTAAAGTAGTAAAAAAATAAGTGGCTATTAAATATGACAAACTTTGGAACTTGTATTTCAAATATTTTTACTCCAAAATGAAAATTTACACAAATTAACCCCGAATATGACAACTGACTCAGAATGACTCAAAATACTTAATTCTGACTTGGGAGGACAAAAAAATTTATGAACAAATATATTCTTACACTAAAATCACAGTAATAAAATGTACTTATTTATTTTTATAAAATGTATTTAAAATAAAGTATATTTAACCAAAAGTGTAGGTAAATGGGTCACTTCTATACTTCATACCAAAAAACTGTGTGGAGCACAGAGAATTTTTGGGGCAATGAAAATACTCAGTATGATACTAAATCACAGATACATTTCATTATACATTTGTTTAGGCTCATACAACGTACAACACCAAGCATGAACCATACTATAAGCTATGGACTTTGGGTAATGATAATTTTCCAATATACGGTCATCAATTTTAATGTAAATACCACTCTGATAGAGAATGTTGACAATGGTGGAGGCTTAGTGTAGGTATATGAGAATTCTCAATTTTGCTATGAATCTAAAACTACTCTTAAAAAGTAGTGTTTATTAGCAAATCAAACAAAAAATTATTATCAGGATAACACTGAATAAGCCCTTTTTAAGAAGAGCATTCTTCCAAAAACTGAAAGAAGTACAAGTGATTCAATTATCTGCACTATCACAGCAAGACTCTCTTTTCTATTCAATCACCAAGCTGAAACCCTACTAGTGCTTATTACAGAAAGGGACTAATCTTGGACTTCCAAGTTCTCCAGAACAACTAAGTAAGATAAATTACTTTCTAAAGAACAGTATGTAAGGAGACGGTAAATTACAAAGCACCTTATTACAACCTGGGGAAGTAATTCATAAACATGCAACCCATAATCTTAATATTTTATCCACAACCATACACAGATTTCTTTATAAGACAATCTTGGATGTCACTGGCTTTTCAAATGTTTTTACTACTAACCACCAAAGGAAAAGCCTTTTTCAAAGCACTGTCATCCAACATGTATATACACACATGTACACACACACAGAAATCTAACACATAGATTCCATGCACCAATGGACACATGTAACACACTGTACTTTCTATTCTATTTTAGTTACAGTTGCCAGATGAAATAGAGGATGCCTGATTAAATTTGGATTTCAGATAAACAATGAGTAATTTTTTTCAAAGATTTTTATTTATTTGTATGATACAAAGAGAGAGAGCACAAACAGGGAGACCAGGAGAGGGAGAAGCAGGCCCCTTGCTGAGCAGGGAGGCCAAGGCAGGGCTGGATCCCAGGACCCTGGGAATATGACCTGAACTAAAGGCAGGTGCTTAAACAACTGAGTCACCCAGGTGCCCCAACAATGAATAATTTTTAGATGTACATCCTATTTATTGCAAAAACACACTTATACTAAAAAAATACTCATTGTTCATTTAAAAATTATAATTTAACAAAGTGTTCTCTATTTCTATTTTCTAAATCCACCAGGGTAAATCATAGCTCCTTTTTTGGAAATGCCACACATGCTTATGAGTCACCAATACATCTCCATCCAGTTTTGATAAACACTACTGTCTGCGTAGTAAAACATTCTAACAAATTAAAAGTACTGAACAAACTGAGGGTTGCTGGAGGGGAGGTAGGTGGGGGATAACCTAAATGTGTGATGGGGTAATAAGGAGGGCACTTCTCATGTTGAGCAATGGAAGTCATACGTAAGTGATGAATCACTAAATTCTACTCCTAAAACCAATATTACTCCAGATGTTAACTAACTAGAATTTAAATAAAAATTTGGGGAAAAAAAAAAGCTACTGCAGTTTTTCCATAATAAACAAGAAAATGAGTTGAGAATAAAGAGGCATTTTTTTAAGGATTAATAAAAGTAGCCACTGAAAAATTTTAGCAAAGAAACTGATAATGTGAGAGGATATAGCATGGCAGCAAAACAAATTTCCTCCATCTAGTTGTTCTTAGATTTCAGAAATGTTATGTCCCCCAAAACCTTTCCAAACAAAGCAAAATGGGACAAATAGAACAGTACCTCTGAAAACCTGCTTAATAACAAAATTATTAGGTGACAACAAAAGGACAATTTATTCTTAATTATAATAATGTAGATCAATGTCTTATTAAAACTAGGAAAAGAAAGCATTAATTTCTATTTGTCTAGCTAAATCTATTGGCTTCAGAAATCATGCAGTCCTACCATAGGGGCTACAAAAAATGGAAATTAAATACAAAATTTTAACTTAAAACTTGCTCAAATACTCAAGCAATTAACTTGAAGAAACAAAGGTTAAAATTCTATTTAAAAAATACTGGAGGTGCCTGGTAGTGCAGTTGGTTAAGCATCCAACTCTTGGTTTTGGGTCAGGTTGGGATCTCAGGGTTGTGAGATGGAGCCCTATGTAGGATTTCAGGCTCAGCACAGAGACTACCTGAAATTCTCCCTCTCCCTTCTGCCCTTCTTCCTCTTCACATGCTCTCTTTCAATAAATAAATCTTTAAAAAAAAATTCTTTCAAGTTCTGTTGCATACCCTAAAATAAAATTAAACCAAAAAAGAAAAGAAAATAGAAACAATGGAAACACAAATATTGGCTGCATTATGGCTACACCAAGGGATATCGTATTTCTTGCATAAAAATAACCAAAGACAATTCTTAAAAGACAGTATTGACCATACCTTTGGAAGCTCTTCAATCTGATTAGCATCTAAATAGAGCTCCTCCAAAGTTTTTTCAAAAGTAAAAATCTCTTTGGGAACCTGTTCCAAACTGCAATGAGAATAATCAAGAGTAGTGACAGTCTCCTCTTCCCCTCGTAGACAACGACATGGTACCAACCGCACAAATAAGCTTCGTTTTGTAGTCATTTTTAGACACTGCAATATTGAAATAAAAATACGCTTAGTTAAAACACATGTTATAATCAACAATTTTCCCCAAAAATAACAACTCATTTATCATGATCTATGTAGCAAATATAAGTACAACCTTCTTTATATTCATCCAATGGAATACATTCAAACATATTGTTACTGTCAGAATTTATATACATTTATATATACTGAATTTCAAATGAAACTAAATACTTCTGTACTTTAAAAAATGATCTGTTAAATACCTATTTATATGCTTCTGTAAGAAACATGCTTTATGAGTCCCACTTATTCTCAACTAGAAAAGCCCTAATACAACAAAGATACTTCTTTAATTTCTGGGTAAGAGCTATTTTATTTTTTAAGATTTTATTTATTTATTCGACAGACAGAGATCACAAGCAGGCAGAGAGAGGGGGGCGGGAAACAGGCTCCCCACTGAGCAGAGAGCTGGAAGCGGGTCTCGATCCCAGGACCCTGAGATCATGACCTGAGCCAAAGGCAGAGCCCTAACCCACTGAGTCACCCAGATGCCCCATGGGTAAGAGCTATTTCTAAATTAAGAATTTGGGGGAACCTAGGTGGCTCAGTCAGTTAAGCATCTGCCTTCAGCTCAGGTCATAATCTCAGGGTCCTGGGATCAAGCCACAATTGGGCTCCCTGCTCAGCAGGGAGTCTGCTTGTCCCTCTCCCTCTGTTCCCCCTTTTCATGCTCTCTCTCAAGTAAGTATATATTATCTATAACGCATATGTTATATATATTTATAATAATATATATTTATATTATTGCATATATCAGTTTTGCGTAGAAAGTAGGACTGCAAATATATTTTCAGATCTTCTGTAGTGAGACATCAGAATCATGACCCCAGGGCACCTTGGGTGGCTCAGTGGATAAGCCTCTGCCTTCGGCTCAGGTCATGATCCCAGGGTCCTAGGGTCCAGCCCTGCATCTGGCTCCTTACACCACAGGAGGCCTGCTTCTCGCTCTCCCACTACCCCTGCTTGTGTTCCTGCTCTTGCTGTCTCTCTCTCTGGCAAATAAATAAATAAAATCTTTAAAAGAAGAAGGAAAAAAAAAAAAAGAGTCATCACCCCTTTAACTTTCCAAGGCAAAATTCCACATCAAAATTTCAATACACGCCAAGTGAATTTTGTTTCAATTAAATATTCGTCTTTTGATTTTTCTAAACAGCTTATAGATCCTATATTTGTGTAAGGTTACACATTAGAGAATAAACTTGCTTCAATTTAGTTTGAAACAATGAAGTCTGTATAAACTAAACTAAATGGGAGAAAGGTTTACTTCTGAATTAGTGAAAATTCTCCAGGCTAATTTTAACCTATCCATAGGTTAATTCCAACTAGTCTAAGATTGTATTACCAAAGACAAGCCTACGTCAATAAATAAGAATGACTGTTAATCAGTTAACAACTCTGTAAAATATAAATTCTTGCCTTAATCAGAAGACAATTAGAGTAATAGAATACTTCTAACCAGAGCCAAGATTATATTGAAGCCAGTGAGGGAAACTGCCTAAAGGACAAAATAGGAGGCACCAAAAATAACTTAATCAAATTAAATATTTTAATGCTTTATTTTTTAATTAAAATCACTGAAAATTAATCTGTTTATGAACAAAATGACTTTTTTTTTTTTAAAAGATTTTACTTATTTGACAGAGAGAGAGAAATCACAAGTAGGCAGAGAGAGAGAGAGGGGAGGAAGCAGGCTCTCTGTGAAGCAGAGAGCCGGAAGCGGGGCTCAATCCCAGGACGCTGGGATCATGACCTGAGCTGAAGGCAGAGGCTTTAACCACTGAGCCACCCAGGCGCCCCTACAAAATGACTAATTTTTAAATAAGGACAGGATTGGTATTATTTTTTTCTTTTGCCTCAGGCTTCAATATGGCTCTGTAAAGTACTGCTACCAACTTCTATTTCAAATTATATGATATTCTTAGAGTGTTTGACAACTAAGTATTTCCCTTGCAATCTTTTTAAAAATAGGACTATTCTCAGTCAATCACCATGTGTCAGGCACTGTGCTAAGTTCTTTAGATAATATATGCATATTCTCATTTCATACTCCTATATCTAAGACATGTACTATTATCCCTATTTTTCCATAAAGAAACTGTTTCTGTGCTCTTATTGCCTTATACTACTTCTCAATACATAATGATATATTAGAACTCAGGTTCTCAAGATGATTAAAATATCAATAGGTCTTTATTAGGCACTTCTCCTTTAGGGCTTACAAAAAATAAAATACTGATGGGGTTCAGAACGCACCACTCAAATACGGTACCTTGACATATTGAATACTTTCAACTGAAGGAATGTGAGAAAACAGCAGAAGCAGGAAGGTCATGCT
This sequence comes from Mustela putorius furo, assembly GCF_011764305.1. Classification (NCBI taxonomy): domain Eukaryota; kingdom Metazoa; phylum Chordata; class Mammalia; order Carnivora; family Mustelidae; genus Mustela; species Mustela putorius. The sequence goes on from NW_025421294.1 coordinate 4,700,276, forward strand.
GGCCTCCCCTTTTACTTCTCCACTGAAATAGGCCATAAAATCCTCATGTGAGAGGTGCTTTCCTTATACCTGGAGGAAAAGAGCAGCCCAATCTCTCAAGAATGGAGAAGAATCCTAACAAATGGGCTTTACTTAACTTCCCCCCAGTTTACTACACTTATGTCATACTCTGACCTATCGTACTTGTACCCAAGTCTACACTCTTCATCAAATCTAGCATAAATATATTAAGTTTTAATGGTTTCTTTACATCCTAACTCCTCATAAAGGCTCCTGTGCCACTTAAAATTTGTATGAAATAAATTTGCATGCTTTCTCCTGTTAAAACTGTTTTTGTCAGGTTAGTTTTCAGACCCAGCCAAAGAACCTGAGAGGGTCAAGGAAAAATTCTTCCTCCACTACACTATGATGTCAAACACAAAAGTTTCTACATAAAATCTGTTTCATGGGAATATAACACATAGCATGGTGACTACAGTTAATAATACAGTACTGCTTATTTGAAAATTGCCTAAAGAATAGATTTTAAAAGTTCTCACTTCAAGAAAAAAAATTTTAACTACATACGGTGATGGATGTTAATTAGATTTATTACGGTGGACACTTAGCAATACACATATATACTGAATCATCATTATGCTGTACACCTGAACGTAATATAATGCTACGTCCATTACACTTCAACAGAAACAAAAAAAAAGATTTTGTCAGCAAATATCCAGAAAAGTTTACTGAATATTCATTAATAATCTATATTTATATGTGGGTATGTTTTACTGATAAGAATAAGCAGTTTTGTTGATCTAATAAGAATTTCATTGCTGAAAAGGAATTCAGCTTATCCTTGTGTGTTTATGACATCCCCAAAATAAAAGATTCCAAAAATGAATATGAAATTTCTTGCTCAAGAGATTATAGGATTTCAACTGATAGTGAGTTAAGAGGACATTTAAGAACAATCTTAAGGGAACTCAATCTGTTCTTTCCAATATGGCAGCCACTAGACATGTGGCCATTTTAACTTAACCATTTTTAACTTAAAATTCAAGTTAAATCAAATAACTTGATTTAAGCACTAAGCACATTTTAAAAGCTCAATAGCCCCATGTGTGACTAGTGGCCACCATACTCAGAGAAGACAGAGAAAATTTCTCTCAGTGCAGAAATTTCTGTGGGACAGTGTTGGTGTGGTGTTTGAAAATATTCTGGTTAATCAAATTATAAATACTATATGTTTATATTTTTGTAATATGATAGTACCCAAGAACATGGAAGATGTGGCCTAAAAATTTCTGAATTATAATGGATTTGGGAATATAAATGCTAGCTGAGAAGAAAGGGCATGAAATGTTTACTACCAAATAAATGTATTTAAAAGAGTGTATTTAGGGGAGCCTGGGTGGCTCAGTGGGTTAAACCTCTGCTTTCAGCTCAGGTCATGATCCCAGGGTCCTGGGATGAGCCTCACATAAGGCTCTCTGCTCAGCAGGGAGACTGCTTCCCTTCCTCTCTCTCTCTCTGCCTCTCTGCCTACCTGTTATCTCTGTCTGTCAAATAAATAAATAAAATCTTAAAAAAAAAAAAAAGAGTATTTATTTTAGATGCTTTCATCTGTGCAGCACACTTGAAGCATAAGGCAATTTACAAGACAGAGTAATTGTTAATGAAGCTAATACAACCTCCAAGGTTTTTCTGTAGTGCTAACCATAAACAGATCATGCTGCAGACAGACAGATGGTCAGAAATTGTAAAACTTCTCAAAAGAGACAATGAATTCAGAAAAGGAAATCAGATGCTCTATAAATCAGTTTACATTTTAAGTAAAAATTTCCTGTGGACAGAGGCTAAGGAGAGAGCAGTTTAGACCTCAGATTAAATTCAGCGGGCCTCAAGCCAATATAAAAATGGACCCTAATTTATCAGACTAAAACTGCTTACTGACAAGAAAGGAGGGGGAACTTACTTATTGAGGATACAGGAGGTAAATACCATATGGCAGAGAAAGGAATGCATAATAACAACCAAAGAGAACCTCCATTACACAATATTAAAAGGAAGTAAACCAAAGGAAGCCTGGCCTGTTCTAAAAAGGAAGTGATCAACATGGGGAATGTTCATTAGAATTTTAGTGTTATGATAAGCAAGAGTCACTTTATAAATCAGACTTAACACGAGAGATATAAAAATATTCTTATCAAATGGAGAGAGAGAAGCCAACTAAGAAAAAAAAGGCATAACAATAAGCCAAACATTTTCTAACAAAAGAAATTAAAGCTACTTACCACTGGGTTGAATTTATCTCCCTGATGTTTCTTAATTGAGCCAACATTCTATGGAAACCAAAATAAAAAAACAGAATTAACAATAAAAATAGATCGTTATGACTTTAAGGGATCATCTCTTCTAAATTCCTTCCTCAAAATGTAAATTATAATTCTAAAAAATTCACTAGTGTATATGTGCTGCCGAAGCAAGCACAAAAATTCACTAGTATAAACACACAAATTTGCTAACTTCTAAATACATACCTAACTTCTTAACAGTCACTGGATTGTTTTTAATATATTTGTTAGCTATGGTGAGCCCTCATCTATATCAAATAATAAATACCCACTTAACATTAAAATCCCATTTATCTGGACCTACTGAAAACAGTAAAGTTTTTCCAAGCAGATATATTCGAATCACCAATTATATTTAAATTTAGTAGTTTTTTTTTTAAGATTTTATTTATTTATTTGACAGACAGAGATCATAAGCAAGAAAAGAGGCAGGCAAAGAGACAGAGGGGGAAGCAGGCTCCCCACTGAGCAGAGAGCCCGATGCGGGGCTCAATCTCAAGACACTGAGATCATGACCTGAGCCAAAGGCAGAGGTTTAACCCACTGAGCCACCCAGGTGCTCCAAATTTAGTAGTTTTTTTAAAAAGATTTCATTTATTTGAAAGAGAGCAAGTGAGAGTGAGCAGGATAAGCGGGGGGAGAGAGAGAGAGATGAAGAGAGAATCTGAAGCAGACTCTGTGCTAAGCATGGAGCCCGACTCAGGGCTCAATCTCAAGCAGGAGTTGGAGGCTTAACCAACCGAACTACCCAGACACCCCTAAATTTAGTAGTTTCTGATGGTTCTGTAAAGCAGACAATAGTAACAGCTGATCATATTCTATTCCTCCCATTACAGAAATCTTAGTTTCTTTGGGGGCAGTAATGGACCCAGTTAAATATTCACAATTGGAAGGCTCAGGGGTTGGAGGATGTAGTTGAGATCAGTGACGTATTAAGTCTGCTTCCAGGATAGAATGGGGCTGGTTACGGGCAAACATTTGTTTTCCTTATTCAGGGGTAGATGTAAACATGTCTACTGCTGTAACAACAATCTTATGACCATAAGTCAACAAGTGTGAGTATTAAAAATAACTAATAAGGCTAACAAAGCAGAAAAACAAAACAAGTTGGGGATTTCTAAAAGCACTACTGAGCAGCTGGACCAATGTTAACTGCTGCCTTCTTCCGGATTTCCTGGTATGTAAGAAAACTAAACTCCCATTTATTTAAACCATTGTGAAGTTATCTGTATCTACAGACATAATACAAAGTGAAATATTACATAGTCCATACTGCAAAGTAAAATAGCCTTAACCCAAAACAGTAACATTAATAAAAAGTATACATATCATAATCTTATTAAAAAATTCGGTAATGCTAATAAATTTGTGTTTCAAAATTTTAGTTACCCTAAATTTATTAAACTATTTTTTTCTGTGCCAAATGGTTTTAGTACTCCTGTTGTTTAACCTTCCCCACAAATTCTACTTACAGTACATGTCACAAAAAAATACCTGTGTGTACAGCAAAGATGGTCACTAAATTTCTCATTCAGTATACTCCTACATATGTAAGAATCTGGTAGAATGGAATTGCCAATAAGCTGAAACAGAATATGGCTATGGAAGAGCAAGTTGGAGAGAAGAGAGATGCGAAACCTGTATTTAGACATACTAGTTTATAATACCTGATAGATGTTCTAGTGAGATCTTTAGTAAGCAGTTGCCCATTCAGAGATGTGGGGACAGAGTAGTAGCAAGAATAAAATGTAAATTAAGAGTCACAACATTTGATTTGTGAACAGAGAGGATTAATATAGTTAAAAGAGCCCACTGGTAAATTTTTATAAAGAGATTTGGGCAACAATTCATAGACTGTCCTAGCAAGATGTCCACCAATAAAAAAGCTGCTCATGAGGAGGAAAATAGAAAACATACTTTTGGTGTAAAGGTATAACTAGCCAAATAAAACTCACATAGGGTATTTCTCAAAAATATAGATTACTGTGCTTTCTTTCTAAAGATTCTTTTTTTTCCAAGACACTATTATTTGAGAGAGAGAGAGAGAGCATGAGCGAGTGAGCATGAGAGTGGGGGAAAGAGCAGAGGGAGAGGACCATCAGACTCTACCCTGAGCATGGAGCCTAAGATGGATGGGAGCCACCCAGGCGCCCCTTTACTCGATTCCGGGACTCCAGGATCACAACCTGAGCCAAAAGCAGTTGCTTTAACCCGCTGAGCCACCCAGGTGCCCCACAAAAGCAGTTGCTTAACCAACTGAGTCACCCAGGTGCCCTAAAAGAGTTTAAAAAGGATAGGTATTAAGTGTTCTTTGAATACTCACCAGTGAAGCTATCTAGTCCTAGCCAGAGCAATTAGGCAAGGAAAATAAAGAAAAGGCGTTCAAATTGGAAAAGAAAAAATAAAACTTGGGGGCGACTGGGTGGCTCAGTGGGCTCTCTGCTCAGCAGGAAACCTGCCTCCTCCTCTCTCTCTGCCTACTTCTCTGCCTACTTGTGATTCCCGTCTGTCAAATGAATGGATAAAATCTTAAAAAAAAAAAAAAAAAGAAAAAGTAAAACTGTCACTATTTATAGATCTCATAATAGTATATATAGAAGCCTCTAAAGACTCCAACCAAAAAAACTGTTAAAACTAATAAGTAAATTGAGTAAGTTGCAGGATACAAAAATCAGTTAATTTTCTACACACTAAAATTTTCAGAAAGAAAAATAAACAATCCCATTTATAATTATATCAAAGAACAAAATACCTATGAATAAAGTTAATGGAGTAAGTGAAAGACCTAAATATCAAAAATTCTAAGACATTAATGAAAGAAATTCAAGATGCAAATAAATGAAAAGCTATTCCATACCATGAACTGGAAGAATCAATAGGGGTAAAATGTCTATACTACCCAAAGCAATCTAAAGAGTCAGTGCAATCCCTAACAAAATTCCAATGCCAATTTTCAAAAAATATGGTCAATTAATTTATAACAAAGGAGCCAAGGATACATAAGGGGTAAAGGACAGTTCCTTCAATGAATGATAGTGGGAAAACTACAGTCACAGGCAGAAGAATGAAACTTGACCATTACATCATACACAAAAATTAACTCAAAATGGATTAAAGATTTGAACCTGGGGTGCCTGGGTGGCTCAAGGGTCCAAATCTTGATTTCAGCTCAGGTTATGATCTCAGAGTCATGAGATCAAGCCCTGTGTCATGTTCTGCACTCAACACAGAGTGTGCCTGTCCCTCTCCCTCCCCAAGCTTGCATGTGCCTCTCTTCCTAATAAATAAAATCTTAAAAAAAAAAAAAAAAAAAAAAAGATGAACTTAAGACCTAAAACCATAAAACTCATACAAGAAAACAGAGCTTAGGTAAGCTTGGCATCATCTGACACCAAAGGCAACATAAAGTAAATAGGACTACATCATACTAAAAAAGTCTCTGGCACAGCAAAAGAAACCATCAGCAGAAGGAAAATATAACCTACAGAATGGGAGAAAATATATACAAGTCATAAGTGACTAATATTCAAAACATATAAAGAACTCACACAACTTAATGACAAAAACTCCAATTAAAAAATGGGCAGAAGGGGCGCCTGGGTGGCTCAAAGGGTTAAGCCTCTGCCTTCAGCTCCAGTCATGATCTCAGGGTCCTGGGATGGAGCCCTGCATCAGGCTCTCTGCTCAGCAGGGAGCCTGCTCCCCGCCCTCTCTCTGCATGCCTCTCTGCCTACATGTGATCTCTCTCTCTGTCAAATAAATAAAATATTTTAAAAAATAATAATAATAAAAATTAAAAATGGGCAGAAGATCGGAAAAGACACTTTTCAAAAAAAACCCATATAGATGAAAAGATGTTCAACATTACTAATCATCAGGGAAACGCAAAACAAAACAATGAGACATCACATCTCGCATTTTAGAATGGCTATTATCAAAAAGACGAGAAATAACTAGTATTGGTGAGAATATGAAGAAAAGGAGGAAAGCCTTCTGACTTTAAGTGAGAATGTAAATTGGTACAGCCACTCTGTAAAACAATATGGAGGTTCCCTTCCCCACAAAAAAATATCCAGTCATATACCCAGCAATTACACTTGAGGGTATTTATCTGAAGAAAACAAAAACACTAAGTCCAAAATTAAGACAGTCCTCATATGCACTGCAGTGCATACACACATAAATATTATTCAGTCATAAAAAGAATGAGATCTTTAAAAAAAAAAAAAGAATGAGATCTTACCATTTGCAACAACTTGGATAGATGGATATTAGGCTAAGTTAAATAAGTCAGACATAAAGACAAATACCATTTGATCTCTCTTAAATGTGGAATTTAAAAACAAACCAAAAACCCCTCCTAGATACAGAAAACAGAGTGGTGGTTGCCCAAAGCGGGAATGCGGGGGTAGGTTAAGATAAAGGAGGTCAAAAAGTTACATACATACATATAGTCTTTCCATCACCCCAGCAGAGGTCCTCACATGCTACTTTCCAATCAATACCCTAGCCAAGGCAACCTGTCCTGAATAAGAGGGCTATAACATTTGTTGGGCTATAAGTGTTGTAAGAATGCAGGCTTTGGTTCTCATGGAGCGAAACTGCTGGGTCACAGTCTGTGTTTAATTATATATATTTTTTGAAGTTGTTTTAGAGAGTGGTTTTATCATTTAACACTTCAGAGTTCCAGATACATCTTTTCCAACACTTGATATTCTCCACTCTTTCTTCAGTATGTGCATGGCAATAGCTCACTGTATTTTTGTTTTGTATTTCTCTAATTACAAATATAACAGCAGAACCTCATTTGTACTTAGACCTCATTTAGATGATAAAACACTGGACTTCAAGCCTTGATGCTCTAAAAGGATAAAACTTCTGAAGAAAGTGTTCCGGGCACCTAGATGGTGCAGTTGGTTGAGCAACTGACTCTTGTTTTCGCTCAGGTTGTGATCCCAGGGTTGTGGGATGAAGCCCTGTGTTCAGTGCAGAATCTGGTTGAGTTTCTCTCTCCCTCTCTTTCTGCTCTTCCACTCAACACTGGCATGCTCTCTCTCTCTCTTAATAAATCTTTAAAAAAAAAAAAAAGTAGAGGGGCAACTAGGTGGCTCAGTCAGTTAAGCAGCTGCGTTCAGCTCAAGGTCATGATTCCAAGGTTCTGGGATCGAGGCCCACACCAGGCTCCTTGCTCAGCAAGTGTGTCTGCTTCTCTCCCTCTGCCTGCTTGTGTGCTCCTTCTCTTTAACAAATAAATAAATAAAATCTTAACACCCCCCCCCAAAAAAGTAGAGAGTGATATAGAACTTTGTATATGGGAGGAAAGTATTGTTCAAAAGAGCACACTGTATTGGAAAACAATTCTCCCTGAACATTTCTGCATGATCTGGGTTCTCTAAGCAATGTCATTTACAGGCAATTTAAGATGTTTGTATAAAGAGACATTCCAAGATAATAATGCTTAGCAAAATTAAGACAGTCCAATGTCTTCTCTCAAGAAGATTGTTTAAATTCCAGAGTAAAGATAAGATTTCTGTCTCACTTTCAGAGGAAAGGACACAGACTCTCATTACCAGTGGTGCTATGTAAAATCAGAGACTCCCAGTTTGGGGTTCCTCTCCTGCAATGCACACTATTGCCTGTGCAAGTATGATCTGACCCTTACTGTGTAGCCCTGTGTAGATTAAGGCTCAGGTAAATGACACAAGATATGCCCTGGTTGCCACTTTTGCAGTGAGTAATAAACTCTGTCTCTGATCTAGAGGTTATGTGCATACTGACAGATTAACATACTAGCTTTTAAAGAGAGGAAAATCTAGACCCTTTACTGTTTCTGATTTAACCACTATAAATAAGAAACACATCAGGAAACCTGGGTGATTCAGTCAGTTAAGCATCTGAGTGTTCCTGTCATATCTCAGGGTGGTGAGACTAAGCCCCATGTTGGGCTCCACACTGGGTGTGGACTAAAGATTCTTCTTTCCCTCTCCCTCTGCCCTTTCCCCCAACCACTGCACCCACTCTCCCTCTAAGAAAAAAAAGAAAAGAAAAAAAAGAAAAAACACAGCCACAGTGTTTTATACCACCCAAAATCAAAATACGGAGTCCATTTCCCCATTCCTTGAATTCGGGCTGATCTTGTGACTTGCTTATATGGCAGTTTGTTGAGGAAGTAACAGTACCTATGCCTCAAGAAGACTTTATAAAACTTCCACCTTTGCCTTTTTTTTTTTTTAAGATTTTATTTATTTGTCAGAGAGAGCGAGTGAGAGCAAGCACAGGCAGACAGAGTGGAAGGCAGAGTCAGAGGGAGAAGCAGGCTCCCTGCGGAACAAGGAGCCCGATGTGGGACTCGATCCCAGGACGCTGGGATCATGACCTGAGCCGAAGGCAGCTGCTCAACCAACTGAGCCACCCAGGCGTCCCACCTTTGCCTTTTTTGAATGTTGTCCTAAGAACATGTCATAAAACAGCCCAGGATAAAAGAACATAATGCTGATTCACAAATTCAAGAGAAATATAAATTCCTCTTATTTTAAGCTAACAATATTCCTAACTTTAACAACTATATTGTTTTTTCCAAAGAGGAAACTTTAAGCTTTATTTTCTTAGGGCATATTCTTTATTTCATTAGTTTCAGTTTTTTCTATGTTTTCTGCCTTTATTTATTTTGAATTTAATGGTCTTTTTTTTCATATTAGGGTAAAGATTAAATAAATGATTCTAATACTTTCTTCTTCAAGATTTAAAACTGTAAATTCTCTAAGCTGCACTTCATAAATTTTGATATGCCTTTGTTAATTTAAGATGCTTTTGGCTTTTCTATTTGACTGGTTCTTTAACCCACAGGTTACTTAGAATCATTTTTATTTCGACACAGGGTACTAAACCTTACTTTGTTACTGATTTTTAACTGAATTCCATTACGGTCAATTTCGACACAGGGTACTAAACCTTACTTTGTTACTGATTTTTAACTGAATTCCATTATGGTCAAAGAACACATTATCATTTCTAGCCTTTGCAATATGCTGAAGCTTTTGGACAGCCCCACAAAACATCTATCTGGGTGAGTGTTTCATGTCCACCTGAATGTCACATTCTATATCTCTTGGGTATAATGCTTTATAAATATTAATTAGGTTGACTTGGTTGACAGGGGTGTCTAAATCTTCTATATCCTTACCATTTTAAATATTTAAAGTACTGAAATCTCCATCAGTGTAAGTCTATTTCTCCTTTTATAATTGTCTATTTTTATCTTATGTATTTTAAAGCTCTGTTATAAAGTGAATACACATTAAAGGTTCTTATTATCTTCTTGATAAGTGGGTCCTTTTATCATTATAAGATGTTCTTTTTCTCTAACAATCCTTGTCTTGAAATGTATGTCACTTGATAGCATTGTAGCCATAGGAGCTTTCTTTCAGTAATTTTTAATACAGTGTATCTTTTCTCATCTATTCCTTTTAACCAAATTTATCTTTATATTTAAAGTGCCTACTTGGAGGCACCTGGGTGGCTCAGTGGGTTAAGCCTCTGCCTTTGGCTCAGGTCATGTACTCAGGATCCTGGGATCAATCCCCACAAGGGGTTCTCTGCTCAGCAGGGAGCCTGTTCCCCCCCCCCCACCTCGCTCTGCCTGCCTCTCTGCCTACTTGTGATATCTCTCTCTGTCAGATTAATTAATAAAATCCTAAAAATAAATAAATAAATAAATAAAATGCCTACTTCTATGAAGCATACAGTTGGTCTTTCGGTCTTATCTAATCTGACAATTTTAAGTTTTGATGACAAGCTTAAACCTTAATATTTAACATAATTATTGGTGTGGCTTAATTTAAGCCTATTCCATTACTGTTTATGTTCTATATGTTCTTTGTTCCTCTTTTTCTTGACTTCAAATAATGCAAATGATGCTATTTTTCCCCCATACTATCTCATTTTATGGCCTTTTTGCTGTATTTTTTTGTTGTTGGTTGCTCTAGGAATATACAATACGCAGTCTTAATTCATTACAGCCCATCTTCAAATATTATGTCACTTCACATATGATCTAAGAAATTTAAAAGTATAATTTATACTTACAGTTATTCTCTCCCATATTTCATGCTACTGTCATATATTTTACTTCCACATATTATAAATCCCACAATATTTTTTGCTTTGCACTAACTACTGTTATATAAATTTGAAAACAAGAAAGAGGCGTCTTGGTGGCTCAGTTGGTTAAGCAACTGACTCTTGTTTCAGCTCAGGTCATGATCTCAGGGTCATGAGAAAGAGCCCCATATTGGGCTCTGCACTTAGTATGAAGTTGGCTTGGGACTCTCAATCCCTCTCCCTCTGCCCCTTCCCACGAAGAAAGATAATTAAAAAATAAAAACAAGAAAACAGAATTTCATATTTATTCACAAATTTACCATTTTCTTCAGTCTGTTTCTTACCACAAATTTGCTGGTAAGCCAAACTGAGCAGATTTTTTTTTCTTTCCTTTCTTCTTCTGCTTCTTCTTTTTTTTAAGATACTCCATTTTTCAGTTGTAAAATGTGCATTTGGCTCATTTTCAGGTTGTCCATTACTCTGCTGAAATACCCAATCCCTCACATACTACCCTGTAAATTGCTTTATCTATTTTTATTATTATTATTATTATTATTATTATTATTATTATTTTTTTTTTTTTTTTTTTTTTTTTTTTTTTTACAGAGAGCTAGAGAGCACAAGTAGGCAGAGAGGCAGGCAGAGGGAGAGGAAGAGGCAGGCTCTTTGCTGAGAAAAGAGCCCAAGACCTGGCTTGATCCCAGTACCCTGGGATCATGACCTGAGCCAAAGGCAGACACTTAACCAACTGAGCCACCCAGGTACCCCCTGTAAGTTGCTTTAAAATCCCTGTCACTTACTTCTAATAACTGGGTCATCTGTAAGCCTGCTTTAATGAACTATCTTCTCTTAAAAATATCATCACAGTTTCCAGTTTTTTTGTATGTTTCACAATTTTTCACAGTATTCTAAACACTGTTAGATTAAAGTTGAGAATTAAGCACAATATTGTTTTGTTAAGTTTTCCTTATTTCCCAGAGAGTCTACACTCTTCTCTCAGGACAGCTGATTGTAATTCATATTCCTAGCAAAAATCTGTATGAACTGGGACTGGTTGCAGCTTTAATTAGATTGATTTCATCTGTGATCACTTCAACCTACAACTTTTCCACCCCCAAAGACAGCTACCTTTTTGATCTTGTCATCAACTGGGGTAGAAAGAATTTGGGATCTGCAGTTCCAAGGTTTTTTTTGTTTTTTTGTTTTTGTTTGTTTGTTTTGGTTCAGTTTGCCTTTAGATTTGAGTCCAGCAGAGTCCTACAATTCAAGAACACTGAATTTGCAGGACTATACATTTCTCTGAGCTCTTCAAGACCTCCTCCTCTACTGCTCTTCATGACAAAAGGCAAGGTGGATGGAATTATCAGGCTTAATGATTAATTTTTGCCTTAGAGGCCCTTGTCAGATTCCCATCCCTTCACAAAAGCCCACAATGTCATTCAAAAACTTGGATGAGTTATCATCACTTCAGTCTTTGAATGTATGGCAAGTCTGCTTCTCTATTCTATACTGAAACCAGGCAAGTGTCCCCAAGCAGGGAAGCTATGGCACTCTTGATTCACCTTGGAAATGTTCATTATCTGTGGAATTTAGTTCACTAAGGCTTTCTTGATTTCATGGATTTTTGCTAGCCCTTTTTGTTTGTTTGTTTTTGAAGCAGGATCCTTTTGTTTCCAGATTTTTCTTATTCTTAGCAGGGAACCAAAGGTTTTCTGTGTCCTCCTAAAGCCTACTAGAAGCAGAAATATCAGGGCATTTCCAGTGTAGATGAAACGATTTTATTTATAGAAAAGCCAATCCCATGGAAGATATCTACCCTGACCCCCTCCTTTGTCAAGTAAACTTGGTCAAGGTAGAGGAAAAATCTCTGGAATTCTCCCCCCATTTCAGTTTAGGAGAAATAACATTAATTTACTGAAGAAAAGAGCCTAGTTATTTAAAAAAAGAAGTAGTATTTCATTTTACAATTACAAAAAAGACTAAAAATGCAAACACCCCAGACAGAAATGAAACCTAAGATTAGATCATTCCATAGTCAAAGGGAGCAAGTACAGGTAGAATCAGGAAAGAAAGCAGTTCAATATGGCTCATAACCAAACTGAGGGAAGACGAAATGGTGCAGAAAAGGAATACAGAGGTCTGTGTGTTCATTTAACTATTTCTAACATTATAGTTGATTCTGTAATTTTCAACAATAGGTCAATAAAAGCTGTGCAAAAAAGACATTTGGGGCAGTATGTATCACAAATGTGTATTCACAATGATGTTGCTTACTGTGATAGGCAAAGGAAATCTTGGCCTTATTTCAAACCTAGAAATATCTTCCTCATACAGTCTTGACTGATTCCTCAACTTTTCCTCGTAACACACAATCTTGTGGGTGGATTAACTTTATTATGTGTATTCCTTTACTTCTTTTTACTTCCTAGTATTGATTTTCAGGCTAGACTAACACCCAATATTCTCAGTTTCTGCTAATGACTACAATAACAACTTCTTTTTCTTGATGCTTGAAATCATTAAGCATCATCTGGGAAGCCCTACTTGGAACAGAACAAAATGGTCAAATAAACCAAACAGAATCCTGGTTCTCTAAAATACTCTATGGGAACAGTTGAGTTTGACCATGTGCAGCAATATGCTATACTATGCTATACCAAATAGGTGTATTTTTCCTCCCATTTTTTAAAAATAAACATATATTTTTATCCCCAGGGGTACAGGTCTGTGAATCGCCCGGTTTACACACTTCACAGCACTCACCAAAGCACATACCCTCCCCAATGTCCATAATCCCACCCCCCTTCTTCCAACCCCCCCTCCCCCCAGCAACCCTCAGTTTGTTTTGTGAGATTAAGAATCACTTATGGTTTGTCTCCCTCCCAATCCCACCTTGATTCATTTATTCTTCTCCTACCCCCTTAAGCCCCCATGTTGCATCACCACTTCCTCATATCAGGGAGATCATATGATAGTTGTCTTTCTCCGCTTGACTTATTTCGCTAAGCATGATACGCTCTAGTTCCATCCACGTTGTTGCAAATGGCAAGATTTCATTTCTTTTGATGGCTGCATAGTATTCCATTGTGTATATATACCACATCTTCTTTATCCATTCATCTGTTGATGGACATCTAGGTTCTTTCCATAGTTTGGCTATTGTGGACATTGCTGCTGTAAACATTCGGGTGCACGTGCCCCTTCGGATGACTACGTTTGTATCTTTAGGGTAAATACCCAGTAGTGCTATTGCTGGGTCATAGGGTAGTTCTATTTTCAACATTTTGAGGAACCTCCATGTTGTTTTCCAGGGAGGTTGCACCAGCTTGCATTCCCACCAACAGAGTAGGAGGGTTCCCCTTTCTCTGCATCCTCGCCAGCATTTGTCATTTCCTGACTTGTTAATTTTAGCCATTCTGACTGGTGTGAGGTGGTATCTCATTGTGGTTTTGATTTGACTTTCTCTGATGCCCAGTGATGTAGAGCACTTTTTCATGTGTCTGCTGGCCATCTGGATGCCTTCTTTGCAGAAATGTCTGTTCATGTCCTCTGCTCATTTCTTGATTGGATTATTTGTTCTTTGGGTGTTGAGTTTGCTAAGTTCTTTATAGATTTTGGACACTAACCCTTTATCTGATATGTCGTTTGCAAATATCTTCTCCCATTCTGTCAGTTGTCTTTTGGTTAACTATTTCCTTTGCTGTGCAAAAGCTTCTGATCTTGATAAAATCCCAATAGTTCATTTTTGCCCTTGCTTCCCTTGCCTTTGGCGATGTTCCTAGGAAGAAGTTGCTGCGGTTGAGGTCGAAGAGGTTGCTGCCTGTGTTCTCTTCAAGGATTTTGATGGAGTCCTTTCTCACACTGAGGTCCTTCATCCATTTTGAGTCTATTTTCGTGTGTGGTGTAAGGAAATGGTCCAATTTCATTTTTCTGCATGTTGCTGTCCAATTCTCCCAACACCATTTATTGAAGACGCTGTCTTTTTTCCATTGGACATTCTTTCCTGCTTTGTCGAAGATTAGTTGACCATAGAGTTGAGGGCCTATTTCTGAGCTTTCTATTCTGTTCCACTGATCTATGTGTCTGTTTTTGTGCCAGTACCACGGCTGTCTTGATGATGACAGCTTTGTAATAGAGCTTGAAGTCCGGAATTGTGATGCCACCAAATTTTGGCTTTCTTTTTCAATATTCCTTTGGCTATTTGAGGTCTTTTCTGGTTCCACATAATTTTTCCTCCCATCTTAAAAAGGATCTCTCTCAGGGAGCCTGGGTGGCTCAGTTGGTTAAGCATCTACCTTCACTCACGTCATGATCCCAAAGCTCTGGGATGCAGCCCTTCATCAGGCTCCCTGCTCAGTGGGGAGTCTGCTTCTCTTTCTCCCCCCACCCCCTGCTTATGCACATGCTCTCTCTCCCTCTTTCAAATTAATAAATAAAATCTTTAAAAAGGGGGGAGGGGTGCCTGGGTGGCTCAGTTGTTAAGCGTCTGCCTTCAGCTCCGGTCATGGTCCCAGGACCCTGGGATCAAGGCCATATCAGGCTTCTTGCTCAGTGGGAAGCCTGCTTAGCTCTGCCTGCCACTCCCCTTACTTGTAGTCTCTCTCTTTCTATCAAATAAATAAATAAAATCTTAAAAAAAAAAAAAAAAGGACCTCTCTCTCAAGCTACCTTGAGTTAGTACCTCTCCAGCTACTAACCTCTTTCTCTACTCCCCTTTACAGTAAAACGCCAACCAACCTGTCTATATACACTGTCTTCAATTATTTCATCAACTGTTCTTAAACCCACTCCAATTACACTTATGCCCCCATCAATTCAATGGGAAATATTCTTCCTAGTTCCTCAAAGGCCTACAATAGTGCCAAATTCAACAGATAAATTCTAAATTCACATCTCACTCATTTCATTAGAAGCATTGTTCCTACTATTTTACACATTTTCTTCACTTAGCTTCCAAGACATCACATGTTCCTAATCTTGTTTTTACACCACTAATTATGCCTCAGTCTCCTTTGTCAGTTACTCCTCTTTAATGCCAACCACTTAACACATTATAAGTGACCGACAACACAGATTTTGGTCCTCTTCTCCATATCCATATCATCCTTGATGACCATCCAGTTTCAAGTGTTAAAATCTTATCAACTCTTTAAATAGTAAGTACTGGAATGATACCTGTCCTAGTTTGGGTTCTCCTACAAGCAAAGTTAAGTACAGGACATTCCTTGTCCAGAAAATGACCCGAGGGAGCAGGAAGAGTAAGGCAAAGATGAAGAGGGGTGCCTGGGTGGCTCAGTGGGTTAAACCCTCTGCCTTCGGGCCAGGTCATGATCCCAGGGTCCTGGGATGGAGTCCTACCTCGGGCTCTCTGCTCAGCAGGAAGTCTGCTTCCCCCCTTCTCTCTCTGCCTGCCTCTTTGCCTACTTGTGATCTCTGTCAAAATAAATACAATCTTAAAAAAAAAAAAAAAAAAAAAAGGAGAGATGAAGAAAAAGCCAATGTAAGGAATGCTATATTGTCAAAGTCATTCCTAAGCACAACAGGGGCTCATTCTACTGAAACTTCTTGAGAAGTACACAGGCAATCTCTAGGAATTGTCTGCCTACAGGATGAAAGACAAGCTGTTCTTGAACTGCCCCTGTCTGCCACTGATTAAGGGTTGCCTCTACCGACATTAACTTTCATTGGCTACCAGCCTATGCTTGCTTTCTGGTATAGATGGCTTCTGATAACAGTGAAAAATCACTGGGGCTTCCTTTCACTGGGAAGGATATTCCAAAGTGACTCTCTGCACTGTTATGGTACTGTTTCTTGCACCTACAGTTAAAGTCAGAAGTGAGCCAAGAGGATGTGATGCTGTATACCGGAACTGCCCACTAGTTTTAGATGAGACCACTTCTATTAACCCCAGACTTCCATATCCAACTCCCTGCTGTATGCCTCCATTTAGTGGAGGAATATAAAGAAAAAAGCAAGAATTAATCATTTAGAAAAACAAAGGAGTAAAGATGCAGTAAGAATCCAAGAGGTGATTCCAGTTTTGATGACAGTACAGTTAACTCTTAAACAATATGGGTTCGATCTGCACATATTCAAGTGGATTTGTAAGTTGATTTTTTTTATAAATACAGTACAGTGCTATAAATGTATTTTCTCTTCCATATGATTTTCTTTTTTTTTTCTTTCAGGAAGTTCCTACTTCTTTTTTAAAAAGATTTTATTTATTTATTTGAGAGAGAAAGCTAGAGCAAGGGCAGGGCGGAGGGACAGGGTAAGAGCAAAGGGAGAAGGAGACTTCCCGCTGAGCAGGGAGCTAGTTGCGGGACTCGATCCCAGCACGCTGGGATCATGACCTGACCTGAAGGTAGAAGCAACTGAGCCACCCAGACTCCTTCCTTGATTTTCTTAGTACCACTTTCTTTTCTCTAGCCTACTTCATTGTAAGGGCACAATACACATAATACATTTACATACAAAATATTTCTTAATCAACTACTTATGTTGTCAATAATGCTTCCAGTCAAGAGTAGGCTATTAGTAGTTAAGATACATCAATTTTTGACAGTGCAGGGGTCAGCACCCTCAAACCACACATTGGTTCAATGGTCGGAGAATATAAACGTTAAGAATAGACAGTTCCCCACCAAGTTTAAAGATACAAAACACACCACTAGGAATCAGAATGGGAATATAACAGCACAAATAAAAATTATTTCTGCATTTGGGGGTTAATGTAGAACTTTATCATATATTGCAAAACAAAGTATTTTAAAAATAAATTACTAAATTCAATATATAGTGATGTTTTAAATTTTTCATAACTTACTATAAAAATATAAATTACATAACAGTTTCAGGAAATAGAAAATCATGGATGAAACTTAAGGGTTTATCAGTAAGCCACTACTCTAAAAGACAATAAGCACCTAAGCACTCACAAACTTTATTTAAAAGAAATGGAATTTGATCACAAGATTCAGAGCTCATAGGAAGTATGAAAAAGTTCTCAATTCATATTACAAATCCAATATAATTCTTACACAACACCTATCAAAGTCAGCATACTGCATCAATACACCATTTATACTCAAGAATACTTCAAAAAATCCTAAATTATATAGAAGAAACTCAAATACAGTAGTAAAACTAAACATGACTATGGAAAATTAATTCTAGGAATGCCAAAAGAATAAATCTATGAAAAAAAAAATAAATCTATGAACAGTACATCACATAAAGAGATGAAAAGAGGGTAAAATGGATCTTCTTTTTTTTAATTAATTATTTTTATAAACATATAATGTATTATTTGCCCCAGGGGTACAAGTCTGTGAATCATAAGGCTTACACACTTCACAGCACTCACTGTATCACATACTCTCACCAGTGTCCATAACCCAACCACCCTCTCCATACACACCCCGCCCCGAGAAACCCTCAGTTTGTTTTGTGAGATTAAACAGACCTTCTTGACAATGCCAAAAGGGAATCTAATAAAAGACAATACTCATTCTTGAGAAAAATCCTAGTAAACTAGAAACAATATAATTCCTCAATAAAAAAACAAACATCTCCATCATGTTCATGGAAATAAAATTAAAATGAGAAACACTAACACTAAAACTTAAGAGAAGGGGCAGCTGGGTGGCTCAGATGGTTGAGTGGAAGCCTTCAGCTCCGGTCATGATCCTAGGGTGCTCAGCAGGGAGTCTGCTTCTCTCTCTCCCCCTGCCTCTCTCCCAGCTTGTGCACTCTTTCTCTTGCTCACTCTTCCAAATAAATAAAATCTTAAAAATAAAATAAAATTTAAAAGAATATTAACCCTATCAACTAAGTGAAAAAAACAACTCACAGAATGAGAAAATATTTGTACATCATGTATCTGATAAGGGAACAATATCCAGAATATATAAAGAACTCTTACAAGAAAAAAACAAAAACAAAACTTTAAAAAAACAGGAAAGCATCAGAAGAGGCATTTCTCCAAAGACACACTAATGGCCAATAAGCACATGAAAAGATGTTCAACATTATCAGTCATTAAGGATACACAAGTCAAAACCACACTCAAATTGTATACCCACTAAGGATGACTATAATCAAAAAGACAGGCAATAACAAGTACCAGAGAAGATGTGGAGAAACTGGAACCCTCATATATTGCAGATGGAAATGTAAACTTGTACGGTCACTTTTGAAAAAAAAGTTTGGCAGTTCCTCCAAAAAGTTAAACAGTTACCATATGATCCATCAGTTCCACTCACTGGTACACAACAAAGAGAAGTGACAATATACCCTCTCTGAAAATCTTGTAACTAAAGTTCAGAGCAGCATTACCTATAGTGACCATAAAGTGGAAACAATTCAATACCCATCAACTAATTAACAGATAAACAAAATGTTGTATATCCATACAATGGAGTATTATTCAGCTATAAAAAGAGATTAACTATTGACACTTGATACAACATGGATGAACTTTGGAAACATTATGCTATGATAAAGAAGCCAGACAGTCAAATCCTTTGCTCAAGTGAGGTCTTTTTACCTTACTACAGACTTCTCATTCTACCTGCCACTTCAACATGGTGATTACTTCTTCAGTTCTCTATGCGGTTTTTTAAAATGAAGAGATCTATAAATAAAATGTGTTTTTATGCAGTGTGTACACTGTCCTAGAAACTGAACCAAACCTGTTGGAACACATGACCTGATTTGAGAATCCTGGACACAAATGCCACTGTTTGAAATTCCATTAGCTATATTTTCTGGACCCTTCATAATCAACTCTATTAAAATGCAAATTCACACGGTGAAGACAAGATCCCCATTTCCAAAGATGAATTTCCACCTAAGTGTATCTTTTCCTGGGTTCAAGAGAAGAAGCAGCCACCAGCAAAACCCAGAAAAAGGTCTGAAGTGGCTAAACAAAAACAAGAAGCCAGTCTGAATCCTCATTTTTCTGTAAAGCTAATATGTTTGCTTTGGGGATAACTTAGCCTGGGTATGATTATAAACATCATAAACCTTCCAAAGAAAGAAAACCAGATGACTCTCCACACCCTGTTGCACAAGATTATCAGTAAAACTTAAAAAAATACCACCACTTGATAAAAGTCCTAGAATTCAGATTGATATTTCAGGTATAACATCTGCCATTCTACTAAGTCATCCCAAATATCCCTTAGGGCAAAAAAAAAATTATCTTATTTTTTTAAGTTTTTATTTATTAAAGAAATCACTATACCCAACATATGGCTCAAACTCATGGCCCCGAGAGATCAAGAGTCGCATGCTCCTCTGACTGAGCCAGCCAGACATCCCTAAAGACTCATCCATTTTTTTTAAACCTTTATTTATTGCTCATACATACCCTCTCCAATGTCCAACACCCAGTTACCCCATCACCCTACCCCCACTTCCCCTCCAGCAACCCTGTCTGTTTCCCAAGATTAAGAGTCTCTTATGGTTTGTCTCCCTCTTGTTTCATTTTTTCTTCCCTTCTGTATGATCCTCTGCCTTGTTTCTTAAATTCCACATATAGTGAGATCATATGAAAATTGTCTTTCTAGGACTGATTTATTTCACTTAGCATCATACCTTCTAGTTCCACGCATGTCATTGCAAATGGCAAGACTCATCTATTTTTTAAGTAGAATAGCATCATACCCATAGGAAAAAAAAATAAAGGAGAAAATTTTAAGCTTCTTCTACTACTCAAGCAATAATTTTTCTTCTTTTTTTAACCACATCATTTAGTTCCCTATATACTGAATGCCTTACTACAAAGGTGTTGGGGGAACATAAAGTATAATATGCAGTTTTCTGATCTCAAAGGGCTTAGAAATAAAATGAGGGATACAAGACAAGTTCAGTTTAGAAAGACTAAAGGGCAATAATTAAAAGGGCATACCATTAAGAATCTGCTGGTAAGGGGCGACTGGGTGGCTCAGTGGGTTAAAGCCTCTGCCTTCAGCTCAGGTCATGATCCCAGGGTCCTGGGATTGAGCCCACATGGGGCTCTGCTCAGCAGGGAGCCTGCTTCTTCCTCTCTCTCTCTGCCTACTTGTGATCTCTATCTGTCAAATAAATAAATAAAATCTTAAAAAAAAAAAAACCTGCTGGAAAGCTAAAAATAAACATTTTATTAAGAAGATGTCTGAAAGCCAGAAACTATTTTCTTTGTTATTTTTTGTTATTACAGAGAATGGTATTTCATCTTTGAAGAAATCCCAAATGTGAGCAAGAAATCACTATAATAAAGAATGTACAGTTTAAAACATTATCTTGCTGTAGTGCCACCTTTTATAAGCTGTTCCATCTAACCAATATAGAATTAGAAACCTTTTTTTTTAAAGATTTTTATCTATTTATGACAGAGATAGCAAAAGAGGGACAAGCATAGTGGAGCTGGAGGAGAAGCAGGCTCCCCACTGAGGAAGAAGTCCTATCATCAGTCCCAGGATGTTAGGATCAAGACCCCAGCTGAAGGCAGACACTTAAGGACTGAACCACGCAGGCAACCCTAGAATTAGAAACTTCTAAGTGTTGGCATTCCTAAGATTAAAGAAATGGCTGTGTCTAAAAGTCAGAATTTAAATTAAGGTTTAGGGAGCTGCCTGGGTGGCTCAGTAGATTAAGTGTCAAGGTTAAGCTCGGGTCACAATCTGGGGGTGCTGGGATCAGGCTCCACATCCAGCTCCCTGCTCAGGGGCGAGTTTCTCCCTCTCTCTCTGTCCCCTCTCCCCAACTTGTGTTCTCTCTCTCACATAAATAAAAATAAAATCTTTTTTTTTTTAAAGATTTTATTTATTTGACAGAGATCACAAGTAGGCAGAGAGGCAGGCAGAGAGGGAGGGAGGGGGAAGCAGGCTCCCTGCTGAGCAGAGAGCCCAATGGGGGGCTCAATCCCAGGACCCTGAGACCATGACATGAGCCGAAGGCAGAGGCCTTCACCCACCGAGCCACCCAGGCGCCCCAAAAATAAAATCTTTAAAAAATAAAAATTAAAAAATAAATTAAGGTTTAGAGATTCAACCTTACTACCTGATGATACAAAATAAAAATGGGCATTTGTTGATAGCTACTCTGTGCCAGGTACTCTGGTAAATGCTTACATACATAATCTCATTTCTCAAAATAATCCTGTCAAGTAGGTTCTAACCCTAATTCTAATTTTATCCCCATTTCACAGAGGAGGGATGGAGGTTGCTTAATTAGGTTGTATTAGGAAGGTGGTCATGAAGAGTCCCTGAACTCAGCCCTGCTGGCTCACAGTTCCAGATCTTTACCTACTACACATACTCTGTGTAAAAATTTCCTGTTATACTTAAGTCCTCCTGGACTTATCTAACTTATAATGTGGGGAAATCAGCCATCATTTTGCAAACACTACTTTTTTTTAAAAGATTTTATTTATTTATTTGACAGAGAGAGAGATCACAAGTAGGCAGAGAGGCAGGCAGAGAGAGAAGGAAGTGGGCTCCCTGCTGAGCAGAGTGCCCGATGCGGGACTCGATCCCAGGACCCTGAGATCATGACCTGAGCCGAAGGCAGCGGCTTAACCCACTGAGCCACCCAGGCACCCTGCAAACACTACTTTTGAGAGTACTTCTGTTAAGTAACAAATTTCTTTAAAATTTTCTGTGGAAAAGTAAAAAAAAAATATATTGTTGGAGCAACTAAAAAGTGCATATTTTGTGCCCAGTTCACTCACACAGAGAGAACTCTGATATGCCTCTAAATTAGGTATTTTATGCATATTTAAACACAAACAAAGGTCACAAGACAATTAAGTAGGAAGTCTTAAGACTCCAAGTATATAGGCACCTGGCTGGCTCTGTCAGTAGAGCATGCAACATGACCACAGGGTCATGAATTCAAGCCCCACACTGCACACAAAGATTACTAAAAAAGAAAAAAAAAATTAACAGCATTCCATGACATCAATGATTTACAATGACTGTTAAGGACAATCAATGTGGATATACAAATGGCAAAGACTAACATAATAATAAATTACACTTTCAATGTTCCTTTTGAGAAAAATCCTATGTGCATAGGGACTTGGGAGTCTTTTGAAATAAAATACCATGGCCTATGGGAGGGTACCATTCTAAAATTTCAATACAAGTATTCTGTCTATGTCAAAATGGATGAGAGGAAAAAATTACATCACTGACACCTTTAGAGTAACTTCTTGGGGCACCTACGTGGCTCAGTCGGTTAAACATCTGATTCTCGGTTTCAGGGCAGGTCACGAGATTGAGCCCAGTGCCTGAGCTCCTTGATCAGTGTGGAGTCAGCTTGAGATCCTCTCCCTCTTATTCCCACTCTGCCACAACTCCCCCCCACTGTGTGTGCTTTCTCTCTCTCGAATAAATACATAAAAATCTTTATAAAAATAAATAAAAATGGGCTAAAGATCTTAATATTCACCCTACCAAAGAAGACAGAGATGGCAAATAAGTGCATGAAAAGGTGCTCCACATCATATGTTATTAGGGAAATGCAAATTAAAACAATGAGATACCACTGCAAACTATTAGAAGGGCCAAAATCTGGAACACCGACAGCACTAAATGCTACTGAGGAAGCGAAACTCTCATTCAGTACTGGTGGGAACACAAAACTGTTACAGACACTTTGGAAGACAGTTTGGTGGTATTTTAGAAAACTAAACATATTCTTACAACATGTTCCAGCAATTGTGCTCCTTGATATTGCCCAAAGGACCTGGAAACATATGACCACAGAAAAATATGCACACAGTTTTATTCAGAACTGTTACTACTTGGGAGCAAACAAGATGTCCTTCAGTAGGTGAATGGATAAATAAACGGGTACCTTGAGTAAATGGATTATACTAAGCTAAGAAGAAATGAGCTACCAAGCCATGAAGAGACATGGCATACTGCAAAGTAAAAGGAGACATTCTAAAAAGTCTATGTACATAAATATATACAGCAATCCAACTATATGACATGCTGGAAAAAACAAAACTATGCATCAGAACTTTCCAGAAGTTGGAAAAGTGAATGAAGAGGCAGAAATACAGATTTTTAGAGCAGGAAAACTGCCCAGTATAATATTCTAATGATGGACACATGTCATCATACATTTATTCAAAGCAACAGAATGTATGACATCAAGAATGAACCCTAAAAGTTCATGATGGACTAGAGTAAATGTTAAACTCTGGGTAATAATTACAAGTCAGTGTAGGTTCATTAATGGTAACAAATATACCACTCTGATGGGGAATGCTGATAACTGTGCCTATGTGGAAATGGGTCTATGGGTGAATCTCTGGACCTTATGCTCCATTTTACTGTGAACCTAAAACACTGCTCTGAAAAATGAACTCTATTTTTAAAAAGGACAACTAGTCCTGACACTTCTTATGAGAAAAAGGAGTGGCTGTATCTTAACTGGAAAAATTATAATTTCTGTCAGTTACATTTGTATTCGAACATGCAATCACTCAGTGTTAAATAATAACCTCATTCTAAAGTCATCTCTTTCAATTAGCTGTGAAGTTTTTCTTTGTATTTTTTAAAGCCAACTCGGTCAAGTAAACTGGGACACTACGCGGATCAAAATTTGATGTTTTCTGGGACTATGAGGACTTTTTAATAGCAGACACGTGACTGGTCATACTACTGGAAATCTTGAAAACCTCCTAAGCTAAAACCACCTGTATCATATTCTTTGATGTTTTAGTGGTCTCAGTAAAGCATTTGCATAAACTTGCCTCCTGAGGAAACTACCAGCTTCTTAATGGCAAGAACACCTTGTAGAAAAGGAATTGCCTTCTCTCAGACATAAATACTTCTCAACTTTCATAATACGAAAATAAACATACCATTTCCTCATCTGATTTCCAGTCCACCAATAAGCAAAACGGAATTGTGATAAGTCATTCCTTCATTAAAAACAAAATCCTGAAATAGTCTGCTATCCAGGTAGCAAAAGTCCAAATTAGAACAATGATGGATAGAGGGGTATAAAATATATCCATCTGCATCTACTTTACCCTTAAATCAAGTTAGAGTACCAAAAAAATCTATTATTTTGAATTATATTATCTTATCCTAGTATATAATCCATCTTCACTGAGCTTTTTATATTTATGCGCTTCTCTTTTTATTAAAAAAAATCATTATTTTAAATAAAAAATTTTTAAAAATCATGAAAAAGAGGCTGAGAGCTACAGAATATGAGCTATTAAATTGTTGTCAAGGGACGCCTGGGTGGCTCAGTTGGTTAAGCCGCTGCCTTCAGCTCAGGTCATGATCCCAGCATCCTGGGATGGAGTCCCACATCGGGCTCCTGGCTCGGTGGGAAGCCTGCTTCTCTCTCTGCCTCTGCCTACCACTCTGTCTGCCTGTGCTCATGCTTCCTCTCTAACAAATAAATAAATAAAATCTTTAAAAAATAATAATAAATTGTTGTCAACAATATTGTCTGTTCATTACTCAACAGCTCTTACATAAGGGAATTCAGATTTTAGAAATCATTTAGAATGGCAAGGAAAATCTTTTGTCTCCTCTGCGGAACTTGTGATACTTTTCTTTATTTAGGGTAATGAGAACCTTGGCTCCCAGGAAGCTTAGCTAAATCTGGTCTAACACAGCAATCATGCTAAATTACTTAAAAACTATTTATTTCCTTATTCATTTCCCTGGATGTGATTTTCCACTTCTATTAACTATAGTATTTACATCCTGTTAAAAGTAACTTCAAATCTTTTATTTAAGAAGAACTATTAAAAAAAAGTCATATTGAACACACAAAGATCTTATTTAAGTAACTCTATCACATTGTAAAAGAATAAAAGAAAAGCTAATTTTAAAAAAATTGCCCTTTTATTTATTATCTGAAAAGATCTCCAATCAGTGGTACCTGGCTGGCTCAGCAGGTAAAGCATACATCTCTTGATCTCAGGGCTGTGAGTTCAAGCCCCACACTGACTACAGAGATTACTTAAAATAAAAAAATCTAAAAAGATCACTAAACAAAAAATGCTAGAAAGTGATACAGCAAACTAACTGCTTAAGTAAAGAGACTGAAGGAACAGTGGACCCTGGCAAAAGAATCCCTATTTATCTCAGTTTCTTCATTTACCAAAATAAAGGTAGGACTTCTTACAGACCAGGAACATAATTAAGAAAGACTTAATTTATTTGTTTATTTATTTGTTAATTTATTTGTTAAGGTTTATTTGTTCCTTGGCCTCTCCCCTGAGCGTGACAGTTCTTAGCACAAGGCAGATGCTTAAATGTTGTTAAAGTCTAAAGAGCTCGGAGAGGGGCATCTGGGTTGGTCAGGCGTTTAAGTGACCAACTCTTGATTTCAGCTCATGTCATGATCTCATGGGCTGAGATTCTTTTCCCACCCTCCCTCTCCCTCCCCACCATTCGAGTGTGCACACACACCCACTCTCACAAATAAACAAATAAAATCTTTGAAGAGAAAAAAGAATGAAAAGACAAGTAGTAAAGGGAAGAAAATACATGCCAACCACCCACCGGAGAAAGAATTAGTATTTAGAATACGTAAATCTCAAAAAACTTAACAGTGAAAAAAAAAACCCTATTAGAAAATGGACAAAAGACATGACCAAATATTTCACTGAAGAGAATATACAGATGATAAACAAGCCCATGAAAGACGTTCAGTACCATTAGCCATGAGGGAAATACAAACTAAAAATATGATGAGATACCACTACAAACTTTTTAAAGATTTAATTTACTTATTGGACAGAGAGCACACACAGGGGCAGCAGCAGGCAGACAGAGAGGGAGAAGCAGGCTCCCCACTGAGCAAAGAGCCCCACATGAGACTCCTGATCCCGGAACCCCAGGATCATGACCTGAGCCAAAGGGAGTCATTTAACCAACTGAGCCACCCATGTGCCCTACCACTATGTAACTTTAAGAATGGCTAAAACAGGGGCCCCTGAGTGGCTCAGTCAGTGGGGGCGTCTGCCTTCAGCTCAGGTCATAATCCCAGGGTTCTGGAATTGAGTCCCACATCAGGCTGCCTGCTCGGTGGGGGACCTGCTTTTCCCTTTCCCTCTGTGGCTCCCCCTGCTTGTGCTCTGTCAAATTAATATATAACAAAAAAATATTGGGGCACATGGGTGGCTCAGTGGGTTAAGCCTCTGCCTTCAGCTCAGGTTATGATCTCAGGGTCCTGGGATCGAGCCCCGCAACAGGCTCCCTGCTCAGCAAAGAGCCTGTTTCCCCCTCTCTCTCTGCCTGCCTCTCTGCCTACTTGTGATCTCTGTCAAGTAAATAAATAAAATCTTAGAAAAAAAAAAAAAAGAATGGCTAAAATAAAAAATAGTAAGTAAGAAAGAAATTGTTAACATCACTAAAATGCTGGAGAAGATGTGGAAAAATGGATTTGTCACACATTACTGGTGAGAATGCAAAATGCTATGGCCACTCTGGAAAATACTCTGACAGTTTCTGATATGACTAAACTATACAATACAGCAATTACACTTAGAATTTACCCTAGAAAAATGAAAATTTATCTGCATTCAAGAACTGTACCTAAGTGTTCATAGAGGTTTATTCATAATAGTCAAAAATGAGAAACAACCTTGATGCTCTTCAATGTGAAATGGTTAAACAAAATGTTAGTATGTCCATACTGTGGAATACTACTTAAGTGAATGAACTGTTACTATTATAGCCAAAACTCTGATGAATCTCCAAAAAGTTAGGCTGAATACAAAAGCTCATCCCAAAAGTTACATACTATATGACTCTATTTATACAGTTCTGAGGAGATTATGGGAAGGAGATGAATATAGTAGTAATATAAGGACAACACCAGGGATTCTTGTGATGATGGAACTGTTCTGTACCTTGTGGTCAATTTTAATATTCTAATTGTGACCCTGTACTTTAATTTGCCAAAAGGTTGCCTCAAGGGAAAAATGGACAAAAAGTACCTAAGATTTCACAACAGTATTTTTTAAAACTGCAAGTGAGTCTGTAATTATCTCAAATTAAAGGGTTTAATTCCAGAAAGAAGGCTGAAATGAAACATTTATAAACTGGGGGAGAAGAGAGGGCTAGCACTTTTACTCCTATTATAAAAAGAAAAATTGGGGTGCCTGGGTGGCTCAGTGGGTTAAGCCTCTGCCTTCGGCTCAGGTCATGATCTCAGGGTCCTGGGATCGAGTCCCGCATCGGGCTCTCTGCTTGGCAGGGAGCCTGCTTCCTCTTCTCTCTGCCTGCCTCTCTGCCTACTTGTGATTTCTGTCTGTCAAATGAATAAATAAAATCTTTAAAAAAAATAAAGGAAAAAAAAAAAGAAAAATTTAGTTAGGCTAACCAAAATATCCACTAACAATTAGTAACAATAGAAAACAGTTTATGTATTTAAATTTTAAATTAAATTGCTAAGCACTATAAAAGTTATAAATCCAGGGGTGCCTCAGTTGCTCAGTTAGTTAAATGTCTGCCTTCAGCTCAAGTCAGATCTTGGGGTCCTGGGATCAAACCCTGAGTTGGGCTCCCAGACCAGTGGGGAGTCTGCTTCTCCCTCTGCCCCCTCCCTACCACTCAAGTTCTCTCTCTCTCTCAAATAAATAAAATCTTAAAAATAAAAAAAAGTTATAAATCCAAACTAACCCCCCCTCAATAAAACATAGGACAAAAGCTCCAGGACACTGGAGTTTGGCAATGAGTTCCTGACTAAGACATGAAAGGCAGAAACAACACAAGAAAAATGAGACAGTGACGCCTGGGTGGCTCAGTTGGTTAAGCGGCTGCCTTTGGCTCAGGTCATGATCCCAGCGTCCTGGGATTGAGTCCCACATCAGGCTCCTTGCTTGGCAGGGAGCCTGCTTCTCCCTCTGCCTCTGCCTGCCACTCTGTCTGCCTGTGCTCGCTCTCGCTTCTCTCTCTATGACAAATAAATAAAAATTTAAGAAATCTTTAAAAAAAAAAAAAAAGAAGAAGAAAAATGAGACAAACTGGATTTCATTAAAATTTAAAAATCTGGGGTGCCTGGGTGGCTCAGTGGGTTAAACCCTCTGCCTTCAGCTCGGGTCATGATCCCAGGGTTCTGGATTGAGACCCTGCATCAGGCTCTCCGCTCAGCAGGTAACCTGCCTCCCCCATCTCTCTCTGCCTGCCTCTCTGCCTACCTGTGATCTCTGTTTAAAAAAAAAAAAACTTAAAAAAAATTTTTTTAAAGATTTTATTTATTTGACAGACAGAGAGAGAAAGATCACAAGTAGGCAGAGAGGCAGGCAGAGAGAGAGGGGGAAGCAGGCTCCCCACCAAGCAGAGAACCCGATGCGAGGATCAATCCCAGGACCCTGGGATCATGACCTGAGCTGAAGGCAGAGGGTTTAACCCACTGAGCCACCCAGGCAACCCTTAAAAATTTTTTTTTTAAATTTGTGTATAACAAGCCATTATCCACAGGGTGTAAAAAGAAAAAAAAAAAAAGAAAGAAAGAAAAAAGAAAAGCAACCCACAAAATGGGAGAATATATGTGCAAATCATCTATCTGGTAAAGGATTAATAGCCAGAATATAGAGAACTCCTAGATCTCAAGAACAAAACAACCTGATTCAAAAATGAGAAAAGGGCTTGAACACACATTTCTCCAAAGATATAAAATAAGCACATTGAAAGGGCCTGCGGCCAGTAAGCATGTGAAAAGATGTTCAGTATCATCTGTCATTAGGGAAAAGCAAATCAAAAACTACAATGAGAGGGGCAGCTGGCGGCTCAGCTGGTAAAGCATGTTACTCTTGATCACAGAGTTTGAGTCTGAGTCCCACAATGGGTCTAGAGATTACTTAAAAACAAAACAAACAACAACAACAAGAACAAACTCCAATGAGATACTACCTCATACCCATTAGGATGGCTACTATCCAAAACAAACAAGCAAAAAAAAACAGAAAGTAAGTGTTGCCAAGGATACACTGAAATTTTACCCCTTGTGCACTGTTGATGGGAATGTAAAATAGTACAGCCATTGTGGATAACAATGTAGTAGCTCTGCCAAAATAAATAAATAAATGAATGAATAAATAAATAAATAAATAAATAGAAATAAATTATCATATGACCCAGCAATTCCCTTTCTGGGTATATAATCAAAAGATTTAAAAGTGGGGTCTCGGAGAGATACACATTTTTATGGTAGCATTATTTATAAGAACAAAAATGTGGAAACAAACCAAGTGTCCACTGACAGGTAAACAGTTAAGAAAAATGTGGTATATACAATAGAATATTCACCTTAAAAAGGAAACTGTGATACATGCTACAACATGGATGAACTTTTTTTTTTTTTTTAGATTTTATTTATTTGAGAGAGAGAGAGAGCCTGAGAGGGTAAAGAGTCAGAGGGAGAAGCAGACTCCCTGCTGAGTGAGGAGCCCACTTCGGGGCTCGATCGTAGGGACTACAGGATCATGACCTGAGCCAGACAGTCACTTAACCAACTGAGCCACACAGGCACCCCAACATGGATGAACTTTGAGAACATCATGGTAAGTAAAATAAGCCAGACACAAAAGGACAAACATTGTCCATTTTTATAAGGCACTTTAGTCAAACTCACTGAGACAGAAAGTACAATAGTGGTTGCCAGTGGCTGGGAAGAAGAGGGAAGGAAGGGGAGGTTACTGTTTGATGCATATACAGTTGCAATGAGAAGAGTTCTAAAGATAGTGATGATTAATGAACAAAAATGTAGACTTATTATTGACCTGTACACTTAAAAATCATTAGAGCAGTAATCATTTTTACAACAATTTTTACAACAATACAAAAGTAATTTTTACAACAATTCAAAAAATTTTTAAGTTATAAATCCAAAGAAAAGAAAACTTAAATAACCTGAGGAAGCTTCAGGGGAAAACAGTGGTACTTCAGTTGGACTTGATAGATGATAATGTGTAGAAAGAAGCCACGTAGGAGTTGCAGAACAATCATTAAAAAATTTAACGATGAGAATGCTCCCACTTTCATCTGTAATTGTGCTTATTTCTCAGAATTTCTCAAACAGATCAATATTTAAATTTTATTTTCCCAGAAACTGGACATGAATTACCAAAAGTTTATAATTTCTTTAAAAATCAGCTTCCAGGGGCTCCTGGGTGGCTCAGTGGGTTGAGCCTCTGCCTTTGGCTCGGGTCATGATTTCAGAGTCCTGGGATGGAATTCCACATCGGGCTTTCTGCTCGCCAGGGACCCTGCTTCCCATCCCCACCCCCAACCCCCACCCCCGCCTGCTTCTCTGCCTACTTATGCTCTCTGTGTCAAATGAATACATAAATAAATCTCGAAAAAAATTAAAAAAATAAAAATCAGCTTCCAAATATTCAATACAGGTAGTTTTACATCCTGCATTGCATTATTCCTACATACATGCCAGTAAAAGTAATTTGATCTTCTCAAGTAATGCGGAGCATTATAAAAGAGAATTCTTAGAATATTCCCAGTTCCTCCCTCTCATTCTATATAATGTTGCTATCATTAATTTCACTTATCCATAAATTGTCAAAAATGAATAAGCTCAGTCCATTAAGCCTTTGCCTTCAGCTCAGGTCAAGATCCCCGGCTCCTGGGATTGAGTCCCACATCAGGCTTCCTGCTTTGCAGAGTCTGCTTCTCCCTCTCCCTCTTTCTCTGCCCTGCTCCTGCTCTTGCTTTATGTCAAATAAAAAAATAAAATTAAAAAAATAATAATAATAAACAAAACCACCCACAGAATATACATCACAAAGAGTAAACCCTTATGTAAACTGAGTTAATAATGTTAACAACAGGGGTGCCTGGGTGGCTCAGTTGGTTAAGCAGCTGCCTTTGGCTCAGGTCATGACCCCAAGGTCCTGGTATCAAGCCCCACATCCGGCTCTCTGCTCAGCAGGGAGCCTGCTTCTCCCCTTCCCTCTCTCTGCCTGCCTCTCTGCCTACTTGTGATCTCTGTCTGTCAAATAAATAAACAAAATCTTAAAAAAAAAAAAAAAAAAAAAGTTAACAATATTGGTTCACCAATTGCAACAAATGTACCGGGCAGTTAAAGGGGAAATACTAATGGAGTAGGTGGCAACTCCATACTTCCTTCTCAATTTTTCTGAAAATCTGAAACTACTCAAAAGGTAGTCTGTTTCTTTAAAATTTGAGATTACAGGGACTAGCTCAGTCAGTTGGGCCTCTGCCTTTAGCTCGGGTCATGATCTGGTGGTATTGGGATCCAGACCCCGGTCAGGCTCCCTGATCAGTGGCTTCTCCCACCCGCTCTGTTACTCTGTTGGCTTGTGTTCTCTCAATCTCTCTCTCTGAAAAAAATAAATAAAATCTTAAAAAAAATTTTTTTTGAGATTACCAATTACATACTGCTTCAGGATAAATCTTTCCATAGATCCTCTTGGCTCAAATATGGATTTCATTTTTATTTTTTGTAAAATAAGCTGTATTCCAGTTATTTCTAAATTTTAAAATGATCATCTATGACAAACTGGCATCTGCCAAGGTTTCATAATTTGCATGAGCTTAGAACTTGTTTATTCATCCAAGGTTTATTCATCCAAGGTTTCATTCATCCAAGGTTTCATTATTTGCATGAGCCTAGAACTTGTTTTTCTACAATACCTATTAAAAATATTCAGAAAATATTGCTATTTTAGCTTCCAGTTAAGTATGGTTCTGAAGGGGAAGAAAAGTATAGTTCTGGGGAATCTAATGCACAGCACTGTGATAGATTTTATTGTTAATACAGTGTTACATACTTGACAATTGTTAAGAAAAAAATGTGCTGAGAAGAAAGTGTCAGCTAACACACTGGAGGCAATCAACACACTGTACACCATAAACTTACACAATATTATATGTCAATGGTATTTCAATAAAGCCGGGAGGGGTGAAAATTAAAAAAGCAAAAAATAAACATCTGGCACAAAAAAACAGTGCTATTCTATTTTTTTTTAAGATTTTATTTATTTGTCAGAGAGACAGTGCACATACACACAAGCAGGGGGAGCAGCAGATAAAGGGAGAAGCAGGCTCTCTGCTCATGGGATTCCATCCCAGGACCCTGGGGTCAAGACCTGAGCCAGAGGCGGACACTTAAGCAACTGAGCCACCAAGGCATCCTAAACAGTGCTATTCTAAAGAAAATGTATACTTCAAAAAATACCTAGGAAAGCTAATTTCAGTACATCTGAAATTAATGATGTACTATATGTTAGCTAACTGAATTTTAAAAAAAAACTCAATACGATCAGGAAAACTGCATTTATTTTTGAAACCTCATTTACATCACTAACAAACTAAATTACCTCTAGGATTTCACTTCCCCATCTAGGCCAATAGTTTTCTTTTCTGCTAATTAAAAAAAAAAAAAAAGATAGGGGGGTTATCTAGAATAGACTATTTTCTAAGTTAGTCATTTTCGGAGATAAATCCCATTAAATATGAGGAAAATATAAGCATTCTGGGGAACATATCTTTCACTCACACCCAAATTACGTATTAATTATATTACAGGGAAGAATAAGGTTAATAAGCCAGTGAAACATATCAACTGACAAAAACATTTTTTATGTGTATAAACTACCTAAGTAGAGAATTTACTATTATAATCAAAGGACCAAAATAACTGCCATTTAATGGTATCCATAATTATTACTATGCATCATACTAAGTACTAAGCAATTCAAGGAAAATGTTTATAATCAGAATTATTTTTTTTCTTGTTAAGAAACAAGAGGGTTCATGAAGCCAGTCAAGTATTACTTGAAAATACCCTCAAGAGGCAATTAAGGGGCAGAACTACAGTAGAAGATACCAACTTCTATCAACCCAAGGATTTTTATTTCTCTAACAAGTCGCACTCAGTTTAGCAAATTACATTTGGTCCTTTCCATTCCCACAGCCAAACAATGCTAAAGAAAGCAAATACAGTCTGATTAAATGGAAGGTCCTGGGCAGCAATAAAAATTACCTATTCCACTAATGAAGACTAAATTAATCACATTGCTACCCTAACAGTAGCCGATGGTCTCAAACAATGTAAGGCAAGTAAGGGAAGAATTCTGCAGTTAATAAAGAACAAACTAACAGTTACACCAGAAGGGAGGTTAGGGTAGGGCAGATGGGTGAAACAGGTGATGGGGATTCAGGAATACACTTGCTATGATGAGCACAGGGTGATGTACGGAAGTGTTGAGTCTCCATATTGTATACCTAAAACTAACAGTGCACTGTATATTAACCAACTGCAATTTTTAAAAAAACTTCAAAAAATTTTTGTAGTTAAAAAGATGGGTTAAATGTTAGAATATATTATTTAATATATTTATTATTCAATTAAAAATAAATAGTACTTTGACAAGTGCAATAAATTATATACCTAGATCTAAGTACATGAATAAAAATCTATTAGCAATTTTTTCAAGTATTCAGAATACAGTAGGTGATACATATGAACAATCTCCTTCCTCTATTTTATACCCAGATAAGAATACAATTAATGAAATTCATTCACAACAGCAATAGCTCTCACCCTCCTTCTATTAACTTTGTGGAAATAAACACAGCAAAAAATATACGCATTTCTTTATAATTACAAGAAATATGCATACTAGGGGCACCTGGGTGGCTCAGTGGAGTAAGTGTCTGCCTTCAGCTCAGGTCATGATCCCAGGGCCCCTGGGATCAAATCCCGAATCAGGCTCTTTGCTTCTCCCTCTCCCTCTGCCCACAGCTCCCCTTACTTGTGCTATGTCAAATAAATAAAAAAAATTTTTTTAAATGCATACCAGGGGGGAGCCTGGGTGGCTCAGTGGGTTAAGCCGCTGCCTTCGGCTCAGGTCATGATCTCAGAGTCCTGGGATCGAGCCCTGTGTTGGGCACTCTGCTCAGTGAGGAGCCTGCTTCCTCCCCTCTCTCTGCCAGCCTCTCTGCCTGCTTGTAATCTCTGTCTGTCAAATAAATAAATAAAATCTTAAAAAAAAAATGCATACTAGGGCACCTGGGTGGCTCAGTGGGTTAAGCCTCTGCCTTCGGCTCAGATCATGATTTCAGGGTCCTGGGATCGAGCCCCGTGTTGGGCTCTCTGCTCAGCAGGGAGCCTGCTTCCCTTCCTCTTTCTCTCTGCCTGCCTCTCTGCCTACTTGTGATCTCCTTCTGTCAAATAAATAAATAAAATCTTAAAATAGAATAAAATAAAATAAAATAAAAATACATACTAATAAGAAATATGGATTTGACAACAAGAAAATCATAAACACACTGGAAGGCATATAACTATTAAATAAATGGAAAGCTCACCTTCCTATAAAGACATATGGTATATTAGATTATACTTCCTAAGTAATCTATGAACTCAAAGCACTCTCAATCAAGAACCATACTTGATCTTAGCCAAAAGGCCAAGAAGTGATTCTCCATCAACACAGCAAGAAGCATTTAGAACTTACAATGACTCAAGTCGATCTGGAAAAAAAATTTTTTTTAAGATATTATTTATTTATTTGACAGACAGAGATCACAAGTAGGCAGGCAGGAGGGGGTGGGGAAGCAGGCTCCCTGCCAAGCAGAGAGCCTGATGCGGGGCTCGATCCCAGGACCCTGAGATCATGACCTGAGATGAAGACAGAGTCTTTAACCCACTGAGCCACCCAGGCGCCCCTGGAAAATTCTTTTTAAAGCAGACTGATAGTGGTGCCTGGGTGGCTCAGTTGTCTAAGCAACTGATTCTTGATTTTGGCTCAGGTCATTATCTTAGGATGGTTAGGTCAAGCCCCAGGTCAGGTTCCATGTTCAGCATCATGTCTGCTGGGGTTTCTCTCTCTCTCTGCCTCGGCCCTTCATGCATATGCATGCAAGCTCTCTCTCCCAAATAAAAAAAATAAATCTTTAAAAACAAAAATAAGGTGATAAGACAAAACTTTTTTTTTTTAGATTTGATTTATTTATTTGACACAGAGAGAGAGACACACACACACACACACACACACACACACACACTGCAAGAGAGGGAACACAAATAGGGGCAGTGGGAGAGGGAGAAGCAGGCTTTCTGGCAAGCAGGGATCCCCAGGCAAGCTCCATCCCATGACTCTGGGATCATGACCTGAGCCAAAGGCAGACACCTAACAATTGAGCCATCTGGGCACCCCGATAATCCAAAACTTTCAGGTATTAAGCATGTAATGAAGGAAAAAAAAAATCAAGAAAATATAGTATTACCATAACAAAAACAAAAATCTTGACATTAATTAAGTATATTTGGGAATATACTATTGATAAAGATAGAATTTTACAGGTAAAAAGATTTACCCAACAAACAGTAATATTATCCTAATATCTTAAGAATATCTTAAGAATAAATCCAGATGATTGTTTCACTACTTAAACTTAGGTTATTATATTTATAATCTTAGCACAAATCCTTTTCAAGAATATCATTAAACCCATAAATACATAAATATGATTAAACTGACTACATAAAAAAAATTTTTTTAAGATTTTATTTATTTATTTGACAGAGAGAGATCACAAGCAGGCAGAGAGGCAGGCAGAAAGAGAGGGTAGGGAAGCAGGCTCCCTGCTGAGCTGAAAGCCTGATGCAGGACTTGATCCCAGGACCCTGAGATCATGACCTGAGCTGAAGGCAGAGGCTTAACCCACTAAGCCACACAGGTGCCTCACTATATCAAAATTTAAACTTCTATATAACCCAATAGCATATAAGCAATAAACCAATTAAATCCATGTGAAACACAAAAGGCATACAAAAATGTCATATTCTTAAAAGAATTCTTACAATGAACTTGCCAACGTCAGTTAGTAAGCAACAGATTTAAATCTAGGCACTCTGACTCCAAAGCTTATGTCCTTACCTATTATACTTTACTCCCTGTCTCAGATTTGCACAACTATTTCAAGATAGCTAATATCCAATTTGTTCAAGAATGCACTTAGAAAGGTATGCTTACATATTATTTGTGAAAGTGTAAATTGATACAGTATCTTCAGAGGGAATTTGCTTCTATCAATCAACTAGAATTACATACATAGCAAATAAACTTTGGGTATTTATCTGGCAGAAAAAAAGCAAATAAAAGTGCAAACATTTATGTGCAAAAAAATAGAGAATAAACATATATTCTGTACAGTACTGTATGTATAACAACCATAACGCTTATTAACACATATACATACCTACTAGATCTCTAAATATGTAATTGATATATATATATAATTGAAACATATCTCCCATTTATATTTAAAAATACTTAGACATGTATATACATGAACAGTGAAATGATGGAATACACACTGAAGTATTCATAAAAATACACAACACACTAATACCAGAATATCTGGGAGATGCGATTATGGAAAAATTTTTTGCTATATATTTCTGTATTGAATATTTATAATCAGAAAAAAAAATGTAATTGTTTTAGCCCTTTGCCTACCAAAGCCTGTCACTGCTTGTACCTTATCTAGCCTTTCTAACCTACTCTAAAATAACTTGGTCTACGGATACCTAAAAGAAAGAACTGATAAAAGTAGTACTGACTTCAGTAACTAAGGTCAGGAAGAAGACTCCCAGGGTTTCTGGCTTGGGGATCATTTTCACAAGAGCAGACAAGACACTAGGTTGATATCAAGTGTCTCTAAGAAATCAAAGTTTATCTACTATTCACAGTCTCTGTTACTCTTCAGTTAGTCCCAGGATAATGAACAAAATCTTTTGAAATCCCCAAAGATTAACAGGGCACCCAAAGAATCCATTTGCTGCTTTCAGGATCCTTATCTTTTCCTAGAAGACTGAAAGCAAATCTTAATTCTAATCACAAAAAGAAATGCCAGTATACTACTACTACTTCTTCTCTCTCTCTCTCTCTCTTTTTTTTTTTAAAGATTGTATTTATTTGACAGAGAGAACACAAACAGGCAGAGCATCAGACAGAGGGAGAAGGAGAAGCAGGCTCCCCACTGAGCAGGGAGCCCAATGTGGGGCTTGAACCTGGGACCCTGGGATCATGACCTGAGCTGAAGGCAGATGCTTAACTGAGCCGCCCAGATGCCATGCCAGTACACTTCTTAAATCACTTCAAAATCTCTAAGGATGGGGAAGTTAAACCAATTCTTTCCAAGGCTAAGTAAAAGCCTTGGCAGGGAGATCATAGGTTTCTTACATTTACACCTAATACAAATGAAACCACTTCATCCCTGCCCCACCATCCAATCCAGACTCTAGATTTAGTCTAAGGTTTGAAATTCCAAGGATACCGTTATCAGAAAGATCAATATGTATGCCAAACTTTGGAGTCTTACAAACAATATAACCTCAATGCAGAAAGCATAGTTATATCAAAATTACTGCACTCAACTAAAATTGAGCTTCAACATTACCTCCATAAGGATGCAGCCAATGTAGACAATAAGAATATGATTCTTTCCATCCACCTTTCACACAGTAACGTGTGATTACCAAGGAATGAAATATTTCACCTAAATATATTGTACCAAACATTACACTTTAGAATTGTATCCCTTTAGAAATACTTTGAAAATTAATTTGACTATAGGGGCTTGTCTTCTGTCTGAAAATGTCTGT
The DNA here is from genome assembly GCF_011764305.1 of Mustela putorius furo. Classification (NCBI taxonomy): domain Eukaryota; kingdom Metazoa; phylum Chordata; class Mammalia; order Carnivora; family Mustelidae; genus Mustela; species Mustela putorius. The sequence goes on from NW_025421294.1 coordinate 4,738,345, forward strand.
CTGAAAACGTGTTATCACATCTCCCTCACCAAAAAAAAAAAAAAAGTATAGAAACAAAACTAGTTCTCACTATCAGAAATAAATTACAACTATGGAAAGGGACAACATGAGAATGAACCCTGTGGTACTGAATTAAAATGAAATGTATCTCTGAGAAACCATCCTATATTTACTGAAATATATTCATAAATGTGAATGTATACGTGTGTGCATACAAAAATATCCCCTAGCTTAATGCACTTAAGGCGGCCTGGGAGCAGCAATACCCCAAGAAGCAACAAAGACAAGAAGTGCCCAGATCTTGGCTTCTAAGTACCATTTTCCACTAAAACTTACCGGAGCAAGTTTAATGGTAACTCTAGAACACCATATTGTGCTGGATACAAGAAGGAAGAACTGTATCAAAAAGAAAGAAGAAATTAAGCCAGCTAGAAGGGGTTCTCACTACCCAAATCCAGAACATCTGAGTATCAAAACAAATGATAATAGATTATAACCCAGTGAATGTAATAGTTTATGGTGATGTAAATAAATGAGTAAGTTAAAAATAAAGAAGGAGTGCCTAAGTTAAAGCCTCTGCCTTCTGCTCAGGTCATAATCCCAGGGTCCTGGGAAGAAGCCCCACCTCGGGCTCTCTGCCAGGCAGGGAGCCTACATACTCCTCTCTCTCTGCCTGCCTCTCTGCCTACTTGTGATCTCTGTCTGTCAAATAAATAAATAAAATCTTTTTAAAAAATAATAAAGAAGAAAATGTTTACATAGTTCCAAAGTACCTACCCCCCAAATATTTATTAATTGCAAGTAAGGAAAGTATACCTTGACATAGGAGGTATCTGGTAGTTACAACCATAATCGCATAATCAATGACTCTCATCAATAATGGGACAACTGAAATTGCCTATGACCTGATAAGACGCAATGAGAAGAATGCAACATCACTTCCATGATAACCCTTCCAAAGACCTAATCATAAAAATCTAAATCTAATCACAAAATCTAATCAAAGATCTAATCATGACAACATCACAGAAATAGAATTAAGGGATATTCTACAAAATAACTAGATCTACAATCTTGAAAAGAGTCAAGTCCTTGAAAGTAAACACAGAAACTGTTCCAGATTAAAAGAGACTAAAGACATGACAACTAAATGTAATATAAGATTGTCATGTGGGTCTTTTTGCTCTAACAGACGTGGGGGACACTGGTAAGATTTAGATGTGGGAAATGTAGTCTTTGTTAACTTCCTAATTTTGACAGTTATAAAGTCATTGCACAGGATAATGTCCCTCTTTGTAGGTAATAAAAAAGTATTTGGGGGTAATGGAGCATCGATCAGGTGGGCAACATACTCTCATATATTCAGGGACAAGAAAGGTTTTTGTTACTATGCTTTCAACTTTTCTGTATATTTGTCATTATTCTAAACTTTTAAACATGAAAGAAATATTACCGAAAAATCTGTAGCAGTTACCAGAGAAGAGTTTATCTACAGATAACAACACAGAATGGAATTTGTTGAGAATCTGAAGTGAAAGGGGGGAAGGGAAGGGATGACAACAAACCACAACACATCTGAGGAACCAAATACAAAACAAAGTGGGATCTCCAAAAAGATTAAGCTTTCTTTGCAAGGAGGACTGCGAAGTGTGTCCTGGGCAGTTACCCAGGTAATAAAACCATAGAACAGCTGCATGGTTAAGGCCTCCAGCAGGCACGCTATACTATGGGATTTCTGGCACTTGGGCAGTATAACTGTGAAAATGGGAATATTACCCCCTGAGGGACAGGAAACACCTGTAAGAGGACAAACTACCACATACCCTAAAGGAGAAAGCCATTAGCTAACTAACTAACTATACCAAAGACAGAATAACAGGGATTCACTTGGGCTGGGAGAATACCATGAAATGACCAATACCATACAATCTGGATCATAATACAAAGCAATAACCACAATGAACAATCAAACATGAGAAAAAACTAGAAGCATGATGGATATACCAAGTACAGTAAGATCAAATCTCCTATACTGCTAATAGAGGAAACAGAAGACAATGTAAAAGTTTTATCTCAGAGACTCAACAGGTTACAAGTAAATAAAAAATACAACTAAAAATTAAAAATCAACTCCTATGGGATGCCTGGGTGGCTCAGTTGGTGAAGCATTCGACTTTTGATTTCAGCTCAGGTCATGATCTCAGGAATATGAGATCAAGCGCCGCATCCTGGCTCTACACTGAAAACGGAACCTGCTTAAGATTATCTCCCCCCCGGGGCGCCTGGGTGGCTCAGTGGGTTAAGCCTCTGCCTTCAGCTCAGGTCATGATCTCAGGGGCCTGGGATTGAGCCCCACATCGGGCTCTCTGCTCAGCAGGGAGCCTGTTTCCCCCTCTCTCTGCCTGCCTCTCTGCCTACTTGTGATCTGTCAAATAAATAAATGAAATCTTTTTTTTTTTTTTTTAAGATTTATTTATTTGACAGAGAGAAATCACAAGTAGACAGAGAGGCAGCCAGAGAGAGAGAGAGAGGGAAGCAGGCTCCCCGCTGAGCAGAGAGCCCGATGCGGGACTCGATCCCAGGACCCCGAGATCATGACCTGAGCCGAAGGCAGCGGCTTAATCCACTGAGCCACCCAGGCGCCCCAATAAATGAAATCTTAAAAAAAAAAAAATTCTCTCTCCCTCTTCCGCTGTACCTACGCCCTGCCACCGCACACGTGCTCTCCATCCCTCTCTCTAAAAAAATCTACTCCCATGAAAAATCAAGAGTTCCCAGAAACTCTATCCTTCCCACTAAATAAAGTAACTGAAAATAAGTGAAGGCTAAATTGGTGAACTAAAATAAAATGTCAAGCCTCAGGATTCTTTCAGAATGTAATGCTAGAAGACACACACACACATACATACACCACACACAGGAGCACAAATCAAAGGAAATAATGAAAGCTCCATAAATCTCAACATTCATCTAAGTTTTCAAAGTGCAGAGTGCACTCCTTGGGCCTTAGAAGTCCTTAGACACTTGGAAAGATTCTTTAAGATCAAAACTATTTTCACAATTATACTGAAACATCATGTGTCCTCTCCTATTACATTAACAGGTATGCAGCAAAAATCCAGTGGAATTTAGTGCAAAACCACTGGAATCAAGCTATATGAACACCACTGCATATTCCCAGATATCTTCTTTTTTCCTTGAAGCTTTTATTTAAGTTCCAGGTAGTTAACATACAGAGCAATATTAGTTTCAGGTGCAGAATTCAGTGATTTATCACAAGTGCCCTCCTTAATACCCATAACCTGTTGAAGCCATACCCTGCCCACCTTCCCTCCAGTAACCATCAATTTGTTCTCTACAGTTAATTCCCAGATTTCTTTTTAAATGCCACATTCACTTAATATCTTTAATAAAGCAGTATAAAATAGTTTTATTAAATTTCCACTCTTTAATACATGTCTTTTTAACATTTTATGTGAAAGAATGGCAATGCTGAGGAAAAATACTTGTGTATTTACTTCAAATTATAAGCTAAATTAGCTTTTTTCTCATGAAACACCACTTTGACCTAAAAGAACAGATGACAAACTATGCTTATAGACTTAGGAATCTGGCAGACATTTTCTCAAAAATAAACCAAGTATGCCTGCAACTGCAAGGGAAAAACACTAACAGAATTTGTTACCAATGATTAATATTCAAACTTCAAGTGAAAATTCAGAAATGTTTACCTGTTACCCTGATTTTGACAACTTCACAATATTAAAAACTTTTTTGATGAAATTAGTGGTGATATTAATAATTTTTGTTTTCTACTACCTAATGAAATACATCAAATTCTCGAAAATGTAAATATAACTCAATGAACCAGTATTTCTCCAACAACCATTATGGGATGTCACGAAATTATGCACAGGTAAAAGATTCAAAGTGCAAGATAAACTAATGGATTTTCAGGTAACAAGAATCAAAAATTCCCTGATACAGTGTCACATCTGACACTGCAGCTATCCTCTAAATTTTGGTGTGGGAACATTTCTTAATGAAATGTGGCTCATTCAGTTAAGTGTCTGCCTTCAGTTCAGGTCATGATCCCAGAGTTTTAGGATGGATTCCCATATTGAGCTCCTTGCTCAGTGGGGAGTCTCCTCCCTCTGCCTCTGCTGCTGCTCCCCCTGCCTGCGTGCTCTCTCTCTGACAAATAAATAAAATCTTTATAAAAAAAATTTTTTTTGGTGTGGTATCAAGGAATATCATCCACAATTATAAAAAAAATGTTGAAAATACTCCTTCCTTTTCCAATCACTTCTCTGTATAATCCTGGATTTTCTTCATATAATTCAACCAGAACAACTTACTACAGACTGAATATAAAAGTAGATGTGAGAACCAAGCTGTTTCTATTTACCCAGACATAGGAAACTTGCAGAAATATTTGACAATGTCCCTCATTCTGCTACCATTTGTTTTGAAAAATTGTTCTTGTTGTTTTATTACATCAATGTCATGATAACATATTATGATTTATGTTATTTATTCGAGAGAGAATGTGCACGCATGCACATTCACATGCACATGCACAAGAGGGGGACAGAGGGAGAGGGAGAAGCAGGGGCTCCCCACTGAGCAGGAGCCAGAAGCTCCATCACAGGACCCTAGGATCACACCCTGAGATGCAAGCAGATGCCTAACCAACTGAGCCACCCAAGCACCCCAGATTTATGGTTTTTTAAACAAATTAATTGATATTTAGGAATTTCTAATATGGGAAATAAAGTAAATATAACCCACATAAAACAAAGCTTTATGGGACTTCTTAGTAATTTTAAGAGTATAAAGGGATCCTAAGACCAAAAAATTTGGAATAGTTGCCTTAGGTCTACTACTATTACTTATAATTATATTGTGCTATAATAGAGTGAATTCTCTGGGTGCCTGGGTGGCTCAGTGGGTTAAGCCTCTGACTTCAGCTCAGGTCATGATCTCACGGTCCTGGGATCGAGTCCTGCATCAGGGTCTCTGCTCAGCGGAGAGCCTGCTTCCCTCTTTCTCTCTCTGCCTGCCTCTCTGCCTACTTGTGACCTCTCTCTGTCGAATAAACAAATAAAATCTTTTAAAAAAAATTATTTCCTACTTTTTCTACTATATTCTATATACCTAAAATCATAGGTATTCTTCAGATAAAGTCTTCTTTTATTAACTTCATTTTTAGATAATCTTTTCTACTGTCTTACATACTACCATTTATAAAGCCTGGCAAGGCCTTCATCCAATGGTACCTGAAACAAAAATTCCAGTGACAAAAATAAAGTAAGTGACAGAATTCCACCGTGCTTATTTTATAAAAACAAACAAAGGAAGGGAATTTCAAAATTTTAGGGACACTGAGAGAAAAGACATCTAACCTGAGGGGTAGGACAGAAAAGAAAGGGACAAATGGAGAAGAAAAATAGAGATATAAGCTTGTGTGTGTGTTAAGATTTTATTTATTTATTTATTTATTTAACAGGGAGATAGAGAACATAAGTAGGCAGAGCGGCAGGCAGAGGTAGAGGGAGAAGCGGGCTCTCTGCTGAGCAGGAAGCCGGATGTGGGACTTGATCCCAGGATCATGACCTGGGCCTAAGGCAGCTGCTTAATGACTGAGCCACCCAGGCGCCCAAGCTTATATGTTTTAAAAAGCCAAAAGCATAATGAAACAAAAAGGTAGAGTGGTTTACAGTGTCTTAATAAAGGAGTACATAACAACATGATCTTAACAGAGGTAATTTTGTGGATATTTATAAAAAAAAAAGTTCAGGAAACATAAATTTAAAAATCTATTATGAGTATCTGGTTATAATACTGGCATGTAAACTGAGTGGTAATGCAAAAGTGATATTTACAATTAAATGGGGCAAATAAATTTTTTCTATTCATTTTGTGAATAGTTTTTTTAGGTGATGAGCACGGACTCATAAAGTTTAGAAAAGAGGGAAAGAGCAACACATAATCAAGAAATAGCTGAACATGGAGAAAATAGAGGAAGCAAATGAAGCAAACTACAAAAAATAGGAAGCTAAAGAAATGAGAAGACAGGGACGCCTGGGTGGCTCAGTTGGTTAAGCAGCTGCCTTCGGCTCAGGTCATGATCCCAGTGTTATGGGATCGAGTCCCACACTGGGCTCCTTGCTCAGCAGGGAGCCTGCTTCTCCCTCTGCCTCTGCCTGCCGTTCTGTCTGCCTGTGCTCCCTCTCTCCCTCTCTCTCTCTGATAAATAAATAAAATCTTTAAAAAAAAAAAAAGAAATGAGAAGACAAAGCATAATAATAGCTAGATTCCTATTTTACAATTAGGAAACCTAAGACAGAGGAGAAAACTAAAGGTAAATCTGAAAAATGGGTGCAGTATGGTTCAAGAGTTAGTTATGAGAGGCACCAAGGAAGAAACAAAAAAGTATCTAGTCAAAGAAAACTTGGAGGCAGAAGTGCTGAATTCTTTCCTTACAAAATTCAGAAGTATGTACTGTAAAGTATAATTCACGTATTCGTTTCTATGGCAGGAGCAAACAGCCTGCATGCAAAAACTGAAAAATCTATTTTGCACAAGTACAATTTATGTTGTCAAGAAAGGAAAAGATAAAGACCTCTTTAGAATTTACAACACAGGTGTTCTTACCACGCCCCCCCCAAGCATCTAATAGGGAAATAGGCAAAGGAAAGAGTCAAAACAAAAATGCAAGCAACAAAGTGTTTAAATAGAATCTAGCTAAGCAGCACTCAAAAAAGAGAATTACTTTGCTATCCAGCATCATTAAAATTCTGCATAAACCCAAATACTTTATGAACACTGCCATAATTTATTCCTAGCCAAAACAGCTTTAAGTCTAAATTATGTTATCTATAAACAATTATTTAAAATAAATGCTGAAAGATGCACCATATTTCTGAAATTTTTAAGTGTTTCTTAAAGTAAGGTATTGTTTACTACCAAGAGTTCAATATCAGCATCTCTAAAAGAAGTGAATTTAGAGATTTACCAATGATATACATAAAATGTCTGTAACTATAGCTACTACTTCATTAAGAAATAACATGCAATAAAAAGCTGGTTTCCATATTTGAACCACTGTAAGCTTTTCAGACATGAGAAGTTTGCAAAAGCTTGATCTGAACAAGTTAACTTTATAATGTAATATTTGAATTAATTAATTAAAGGATTAAGTTTATCACTACTGAAAACTCCTAAGTACTTTCCATAAATACCGCCACTAAATACGTACTTTGTGCAGTGTAAACAAAAGGTTTAGAAGTACTCCAGATTTACCAATTTAATCTAAGAAAACCCATACAAGACTAAGAAGTATAGAAAAAGAATACTAAGAAGAATATCCAAAATGTAAAGCCACTTGAATATTTCAACTGTTTACCATCTTTCTGTAACCTCTTTTCAAACCGTACAGTCACATTTTAAACAAGGCTTGAAAATATGTAGTTTGACAATAGTATAAAGCCTGAAATTAATTACGTTAATTCAGTACTGAAGTAACAGAATTCTAAGTAAACCACAAAGTGAATTTTGTCTTGATGGTACAAAAGGAATCCAAGGTTCTACAAGGGTGAACATTACACATTTTTAAAGTGTGCTCTCTGCATCTAAACATACTACTGATGCTCAAAATAAAAAAAAAAAAAATCAAGAACTTTATCTAAAAACGGATTTAAGCAGTCACTTTCAAGTGCTGCAATACCTCCTCACTTGTAAAATTTACTAATGCAGAGAAACATCTTCACAGAGTGATAATTTTCTACAAAAGACTTGCTCTATTAAGGCTCTGTTGCTCTGAGGCCAAGTAGAAGCCATATAAGGAAACTGAAGTTCAATGCCATTTATTTTGTTCTGCTCCTTCGGATGCCCAAGAATAACCTCTTTCCTTGCTTAATATTATGTCCCAAATCATAAAGTAGATCATTTATAGACTTTTAAATGCCTTCATAAAGCTATTCTGACTTAACAGGAATGACTTGATGGTTCACCACCTTACCAACACAAATAAATAAATGATAAATTTTTAAAGACGACCTCTGAGGGGAAAAAAATCAATACAATATATAATAATAGTTAAGAGACTCCCATTTTGGAAATGTACTTAACATAATAAACAAGCTGTGAAATAATTTGGTCCTGCTCTTCAAAAGCTATTTCTTCTTTCAACTAAAGAATGTCAACTATTTTTCATGGAGTAGCATGAGCAAACTAAATATTAATTTACAGTTAAAATATACCTATCAACAGGATGCCATACTCATTTAATATTTATTCCAAAGCACGGTATTATGTTTCACCTCCTTTACCACAGTATAAGGGGGAAAAAAAATACTAAATCACCAACCAGGGGAGCCTGGGTGGCTCACTGGGTTAAGCCTCTGCCTTCAGCTCAGGTCAAGATCTCTGGGATCGAGCCCCGAATCCGACGCTCTGCTCTGCGGAAGCCTGCTTCCCCCTCTCTCTGCCTGCTTCTCTGCCTACTTGTGATCTCTCTGTCAAATAAATAAATAAATAAATAAATAAATAAAATCTTTAAAAAATAATAATAAATAAAACACCAACCAAAAAGCCGTTTGTGTTTGTTGTGAACAAACTAGTTTTTTCTTTAAGGACTACCAATTGGTTCAGAAGTGTTTATAGCTCTGACCGGTGGAATGTCTCCCATGTTTCACTAATTTTCTGCCACCAGGGTAGGCACCTATCACTTACTAGACAGAAACAGCCAAAACATTTGGACCAATACAAAAATGTAAATAAAGTACTAAAGTAAAAGAACTGACGTTTATTATAATCAATAAGACCTCCATAAAAATCGTTTTAAGCGTTTTACTTTCCTTTATATATTCTGTTCTTAACTACAGAGAAGTCCTAAGAGATCAGACTACTTACGGGTGTATTTGTTTTTTAATTACAACTCTTTACCCATAATACTTTCTCCTTCTCCTTCCTAGGTCACTTACAAGAAAAATTAAGCAGATACTTCCTTCCTTTCGATTAACCAAACAAGTATCATTGAGATTGTAAACGTCCGAAAAGGAGCCAGCTACTGAAGAAATACATCTCCCACCTTAAAAAAAAAAAAAAAAAGACTAAGTATGGCAAAGTTCGTTTATAAAATCCGACCACATACGTTTCTAAGGGCTGCAACTAAAAATAAAACAAAACCTCTATATACAATTAACGCAAAAGTCAAGTAATCGGCAACAGTATAAACAAATGTGGCAGCCATCTCAACAACAGTAAATCCCTCGCTGCAGCGACCTTTTTTTCCAAAACCGGCGCTGCCAGGTTCGATAACTTAATAAATAAAATATATACATTGTATGTATTTTAGGAAACTAAAACTTCTGGACCTAGTGCTGAACAAAGGCACGCTTTCTTCCGATTGCTTTAAACTTTTCGTCTCACCGCATTCTTACAACCTCTTCTAAAGTAACCACAGTCCAGATGGTAGAAGGGGGAAAAATCAGTTCTACTTACTATTTAGCAACTGAAAGACTATCCACTTCGACACTACGAAAGATTAATCTAGAGCAAGTGGGGGAAAAGTGAGAAACCCCAAAGTACCTCTCTTTCCCGGCCCAAGAGCTGTTCTTGTGGAGAAAATTACCTTTCGGTCGGGCAGTGTCTCAGGGCAGCTTTTTCAAGGCTTCGCCAGACATGATTTCCTTCCCTTCATTAGTCACTTTGGATCCAGCCGAATTTCTCTCTCCAGTGAGAGCGGATGTGGAGTGGCCTCCCGCAGTAGGACGAGTAGGTGGTTCGGAGTAGGGGGTTGGGAAGAGGGCTGGTTTCCTGGTCTCAACTTAGACAGGAGTTTCCCAGCCCCAACTAGGATCTCCGCCGAAAAAAAAACTTTTCACTCGTGACACCGCCCGGAATTACCGTGCGAAACTCACTTCCTGCCTTGGCGCAGAAGCAGGATCCAGCTCGGTCCAGGGGAACCCGGAAAACCAGCTCCGCGCGCGCCGAGGAGGGGGAGGGCAAGGGGGAGTCCGCGGAGAGCCTCGAGCTCCGGGCGCCCGGCGCGCCCCGCACACCCGACGGCGGCGGCGGAACCCGGCCGGCGGGGACCAAGATGCCGCCGGGGCGCTGGGCGAGCCTCGGCCGCGCTAGGCCGCCAGCTCCTCCTCGCCGCCGCCCCCAGAGTCGGGCGGCGGGGTTATTGTCTCGATAGCGCCTGCCGCGCCCTTCGCCCGCGCCGCCGCCGCCGCCGCGGCCGCCCCGGGCCGGAGCCGAGGGGCCGGGCAAGCTCGATGGCGGCCCCCTCCCCGGGCAGTCCGTCGGGCCGTCCGTTCTTCCGTCCGTCCCTCTCCGCCTTTCCCAGTCGCCCTCGAACCCTCGTCTCCCTCTCCCGTTTTCCCGCCGCCGTCCCTTCGCTCCCCTCCTCGTTCTTCTCCCCAGGCGGAGGTGGCTCCCCCGGGAAGCCCAGCGGGTGGGGGCAGGCGGCGGCTGGGTCTCCTCACGAGCTTGCGGGGCCGCGGCAGGGGCCGAGGCTGCGTCCCGCGCCGCCGCGCCACATTCACTCGAGCGAGAGACTGCGAGGGGAGGGGTGGGGAGGGGAGGGAGGGAGAGGAGAGAAAGGAGGAGGGAGGGAGCAGGAGCGGAGGGGAGTGACTGCCTCTCAGGCCGCAGCGGCAACAGCGCCACCGCCCCGCTGGTGAGGGGGAGAGACTGCGCGCGGCTCCTCCGCGGCGGGGGCGGGGCGGCCTCCCGCCGGCTGCTCCCCAACCGCCAACAGCCGGGCTGGAGGCCGGCGCGAGCCAGTCACTGCGCGCGGGGGCGGTGCGGGCAGACGTCCGCGGCGGCGGTGGGGGGCGTGGGGGGCGATGGGGGGCGGCGGCGGACCCGGGGTCGGGGTTGGGGGGGAGGGGCCGGCGGCGGCGGCGTTAGGCCCGCTCGGGCCTAGGCCGGGGGAGGCCTGCCTGCAGCCCCCCAGCCGCCCGAGGTGGAGGACGCTAACGATGCGGACCCCGACTCCTTTGCGCCCAGCGGTGGAGACTGAGCGCCCCCGAGCCTCCCACGTCCCGGCCGACTGAGCTTCTCTCTTAAGACAGTAATCGGTGCGAAGGGTTCAAGTGCAGCCCCGATTTTAAGGCTGCAGGTATCTCAACTGCAGCACTCCAACTTCCTCTAATGGCACGCTCGGTTTGCAGGAAACCACAGCGGCGGCTCGGTGAAGCTTCCCACGCCGGCCCTCGCTCGGAGCTTGCTCGCGCAGCACAGCAGCTGGGGCTCCTCCAAGTCTCAGCCTCACACCGGCGAGGAGACAAAGCTGGCGCGGGGAGGGGGAAGAATGGCCCGCGAAATTGCCTCAAGATAGTGCCTTTGTTAGAGGCGGCATTGGCCACACTCCGAAGGCGACGTAGGCTTCCAACCCCAGCGGTTTCGGTGGTGCAGTCTTGAATTGCGCTGGCCCTAATAATTCAGTCTGGCAGGGTTTGCGTTTATTGCGGAGCGAGACTCAAGCATTCCATCAACACATATGGCATAAAACGCTTCAACCATAACATTGCACAGTTTTTGCAGTTACTGCTTTAAATATGTTAACAGACAAGACGGCCTTGTTTTACCAGACAAGGAACGTGACAGATACGGAAGAAACCATTCCCCGCCCCCAGTCTCTGCTGTGCTTAACCCTGTACAATGATGGTAATTAGTCTGTGTGTCCCCGAAGTCATTGCTTCAGTTCTTCCGTCTGTGTTCCAGAGATAATTATTTATTACCAAGTTTGAATAAAGCACTGTATGCCCTATAGATAATTTTTGGCTTGCATCCAAAGGAAGGAGTTCATAAAGTCCATCAAAGAACTGTTTACCAAAGTGAGTTGTACACTAGTGAAAACACTTGAAATAACTCCAAAGGTGTTCAAGACATTCTGTTAGTGTGACAGCATCTTAACTACTTCCAGAACTGCTGGAATGAACACAGGTAGTTCTTTAGGGTAGAGCTGAAGTTGAAGGCTCCCAAATAGTACCAAAGTGTTCAGGTTTACTCAGTGCTGGAGTGGAGGTAGGAGAACATTTAACTACAGTGAGGAAATGAAATGACAATCAGGTGTAATAGTAACACCAAGCTAGTTAAGCCATCTTATGTGAAAATGAGTCTTGGGCATTGTATAAAATCTAAAGTTGGTATATTGTTTATGGTATTTTTAATCTCAGAAGAAGGATTTCCTGCTCCCCTTTCAAAAACCGGCTTGAGGGGCGCCTGGGTGGCTCAGTCGTTAAGCATCTGCCTTGGGCTCAGGTCATGATCCCAGGGTTCTGGGATAGCCAGACATTGGGATCCCTGCTTGACGGGAAGCCTGCTTCTCTCTCTCCCATTCCCTCTGCTATGTTCCCCCTCTCGCTGTGTCTCTCCCCGCGTCTCTGTCAAATAAATAAATGAAATCTTAAAAAGAAAAAAACAAAAAAACCACACCTGGCTTGAGTCTGACCAAACTCAGTAGCATAGCCCTGAACTAAAAGGGTCACTCTACTAAAGCATCCCAGGATGGAGTATCTCCCATACCAGTATGAGACCAGATAGAATCTGTAATTTCAGTGTTGTATTTAGTCCCAGGTTGGTTCAAGACCCCTTTAAATGTGGCATCATCGATGTACATAAGCCTAACTGGCACCACCCCTTCCCAAACTTAATGGGACCAGACCAGTCCCTAGGTTAGGACCTGCCTGGGCCCTAACTTTTTTCCCCTACTTAAACTCCTACTGGGGTCCAATCTGGCTAGTTCCCATTTAGGCTGGAAAAGTTTTTATAACCAAAGCCCCTCCTCCAATTCACCTAAAATTTTGTTGTGGGAGTTAATCCTTTTGAGTCTTTTATTTCTCTAGCACAAAGCCATAATCCTGGGAAAGGTAATATGTAAGCCTGATTAGTCATTTATACCTAATTCATCAGATTGCTTCCCCAAAGCAGCTTTTGATGAGAGGGAATATAGAGACAGCATATGCTGATGCTGAAAAGGTAGGAGAGGGAAATGTGGTTCCATTCTTTGGGGAAATATGTGAAGAGAAGTATAGATAATAAGGTGCCTCCCATTTGATTGTTAAGTAAGTACTACGTGTACTGCAAGAATGAGCCCCAAAGCACTGAACCTAAGAGGCTGGAAGCCAGGATACACCATTTACCAATATTATGCATTTTGACAAATGTTTCTTTAATGATGCCTTTTAAAATATCTTCAGCAGGAATTCTGTGTCTGTGCTCATACAGAGGTGAAATGACAGATATATATGACCAGGGTATTCAGAAATCAGAAATAATGATTCATCTTTGTTGTTCATCACTGACTACTTAGTTCTAAATCATATGAGCAGCACATACAGATGTAGCCAAATCTTCCATTTGTTCTTTTATTATAAGGCATTCTTGGTCTGTGCTTTACAGATTAATTTCCTTTGAAAATCTTCTCACAGTTCAACTAAGATGGACTTAACATTTCAATTATGATTAAAAAGAGAACTAAAGCCCCACCTTCAACAAGCCTGCCTAACTGTGATTCCGTAATGATTAACTGAACTCCAGGACCACCTTAGAGAGAAAGCTAATAAATTTGCTGATACTCTAGCTTCATCTTCCCCATTGTGATTCTCTAAATAATTCTCTGTGAAAGGCAGGGAATTCTTTCTTTGGGATTTCCCTTCCCAGTGGCTAGGCTCAGGAGAGTAATTACTGTCTGCTACAGATAAGCCACATATCTGAAGGAAAGTCTTAAGGTCTTAAACATTCCAGGGAATGCACACAGCATTCATCAAGGGGAAAAAAAGTCTCAGCAAAGAGCCTATCTACTGTTTTAAAAAGGGTCCCCCTGTCACTTCCCTATATCAGCCAGGCAGCTATGCAGAAGCACTGTGAAAGAAAGCAAATAAAGGGCAAAGAGACATTCCAGATGATCATTCTTTTCTTTCTTTCTCAAAACCTAGTGAAGAATTGGTTATCTAAAACTGAAGTCTTTGGGATGCCTGGGTGGCTCAGTTGGTTAAGCGGCTGCCTTTGGCTCGGGTCATGATCCCAGCATCCTGGGATCGAGACCCACATTGGGCTCCTTGCTTGATAGGGAGCCTGCTTCTCCCTCTGCCTCTATCTCTCTCTCTCTGTCACTCCCTCTCTCTAACAAATAAATAAAATCTTTAAAAAAAAAAAACTTGTCAAAAAAAAAAAAAAACAAAGTCTTTGTCACAGTATCAAAATTAATCTAGAATAGAGCTAGAGTTTTTAAAAGTCTAGAAGCATTAGAGCAACTAGATCAAAAGGCATTATAACATATAGTGTTTCTTTTTTTTTTTTTTTTTTTTTTTTGACAGACAAAGATCACAAGTAGGCAGAGAGGCAGGAGAGAGAGAGAGGAAGGAAAGCAGGCTCCTCTGTGGAGCAGGGAGCCCGATGCGGGGCTCAATCCCAGGACCCTGGGATCATGACCTGAGCCGAAAGCAGAGGCTTTAACCCACTGAGCCACCCAGGTGCCCCTATAACATGTAGTTTTAGTAAGGACTGACTTCCCTATTTTCACTTCCATCTTAGCCCCTTGATAGGGAGAGGGCAGGAGGTTAGGGTACCAAGAGTGTGGGAAAAGGACACTTGGGTTCAAAAGAGGCAATACATGCAGGAACCAAAATTAAGGATTTTATAGTACTTTGGGAATGGAATCATCCCTCCTGTAGCATGCCTTTCTGACATATTTTCAATAATATTTTTTGAAACAGAAGTAAGTCTGCCTCTTGTGAAAATCTTATGAAAAGTTTTCACGTTTTTTGCCCTAGTATATGCTTGATAATCTTTTGTTTTCCATCCTATACATTTTATAGCCTATCGGAATTAAATTTCTTTCAGATGTCTTATGAGTTTTTTAAAGTAGAGAGAAAATAAATAACGCCTGGTGATTTTATATGTGATCTCTGAAACAGGACAGCCTGAATTAGAAACTTAGGTACTGAGTGACCTCGGGCAAGTTCCTGAACATCCATAAACATAAACTTGAGCTTCCTCATCTCTACAATGGGGACTATAATACTAACTGCCTCATAGATTATTGGGAGGATGACATAGGACAATGCTCATAAACTGCTTAGCACAGTGTTTGGCACATAAAAGTGTTAACTATTATAAGTAGTTCACTTTAAAATGCACTGATAATATGTACCATGCTTCCATCACTTCTAAGATGGCCAGATAGATAACATTTCTAAAAAACAACAACAACAACAAAAAAAACTAGAATACTTCTTAGAAGAAAAGCACACATTAATATCAATTATCCAGAGACAACAAATGTAAAACCATGACTGTCCTGGACCAACTAAAACAAATAGTCTCCCTAATCATTTCCAACTTTACTATTTCCTTCTGATCACTTCCCCTCTCATAGCTTCCCTGGTATGAATCATAATCTATGTCATAACAGTATTAATCAACAAAAAAAGCTTAAATACTGCTGCTTATTGCCTTTCAGTGCAGGCTTTCACTTAAGAATACCATTTTTCTTTGGGTAACAAAACTGTTTTCCTACTCACATGCACACTATATATTTTTCTATAGTATTTTTTTTTTTAAAAAGACTGTTTAGCATCAAGTATGAAAACAGCCAATACATGAATGTGAAGCATGATTTGAGATGTAGTGTGAGGCTACATGCCCTTCTCTAGACGGCAACTATGTATCATAAAAACTTGTTTAACTAACCAACATACCATTCCTATTTCAAAGTAAATTATCTCTGCTGTTGATGATAACAATATCATCAGAATAACTGGAGAAATCTCACTTAAATTGAGTTTAATCAGTATTAAGAAAATGAAACTTCTCAACTGGGTTTTCTAAAATAATTCTAGATATACTTTAACACTCATACTTCCTTCCACCTGGGGGGGGGGATGTATTTTCTGAGAATTGAGTACAAACTTTCCTTCAGAAATGTTGAGCTAAAAATAGCATATTTTAAAATAACAGCATATCTTAAGATGTTTCCTCTATCTTCTGTTTTCCTTAGCTCAATTCTTTTATTTTTCTGCCATTAAATTTATGTCAACAATCAGATCAGTCATGTAGTAGTTTAGTTTTCTTAGTTTCTAGTATTCCTCTAAAATAGATACAAAATTTGTCTTCCTTCTACCTCTAGAAACTGCCTCTGAGGGTTTATGTTTTCTCATTCAAAACATTTTATTGTATATTTTTCATATTTCCTGCTATATACCATGCCAAACTATTTATAGAAAAGTCACTTTCCTTCCAAAGGATTTGTAATTCTTTACATAGGAATAAATATGTAAGGAAGAAATAGTTTTCAAATATTTTATTTGGTAATTTCAGCACAATTTTTCTTTTTCATTCTTGATATTTTATTTCATTTACCTGATTTCCAGTCACTTACCTCATAGATAACTGATATTTCATTTCCAGTTTGTCTTCTGTCCTAATGAAACCTTAGCTTATAAGTTCTTTGTCATCAATCCTGTCATCTTTCAGAAAAGTTCTGGCACTGACATTAGCATTTACTAGCTGATGACCTTGGACAAATGATTTAATCTCTGTGCAATAATTCATGATCTATAAAATGGAAAGATAAGCCCCGTCTTATCTGTCTCATAGGGTTATTGTGGGCAGCAAATGAGATGAGGTAAATGAAAACACACTATAAATATTACATAAATAAACACTGTCTTTTTTTACATTAATAGTAATACATTTCATTATTATCATCAATATAATATCATAAGCCATATTCTATGTCCATTGACATAGCGGCTCTATACTATGCATACTTTAGATTACCTATTACGTGCACAGTCTATTTTCTTTTTTTTTTTTAAGAATTTTTATTTATTCATGAGAGACAGAGAGAGGCAGAGGCAGAGGGAGACACAGACTCCCCACAGAGCAGGGATCCCGATGTGGGGCTCCATCCCAGGATCCTGGGATCATGACCCAAGCCGAAGGCAGATACTTAACCAACTGAGCTACCCAGGCACCTGCATGGTCTATTTTATATAAAGTCTATAACCTAAAAGAAGAAGTAGGTATAAACTCACCAAATTTTATATAAAAATTCAAGTCATTAATTCAGCTGTCCAAAATTCAGAAGCTTTATTATTCAGACACTGGTTAGATTTTACACCATGAAATGTTGCTAGGCAAATGAGAAGCATTAAATTTAGGGAGAATCTTTGACCTACTTAAAGATAATAAGTTTTTTAAACTCTAGAATCCAAACATTTTTAGTAGTGTTTGAACAAGCATGAAGGGACCTTTAGAGGTCTGGTTTCTAGTTCAGCTGCATTTTATAGGTGAGAGAGCTTAGATTTGAAGACTTGCCCAAAGTATAGTACTGGTTAGAGGTAGAACCATAATTAGAACACAGTTCTCCCCCATTTCAGTATCTGTTCTTCTCTACCACGCTGTGACCACACAGTAATCTAAACATGGAACAACCAGAAACCACCGAAGAAAAGTTTGGCAGAACTAACCAAATTCATAAAACTTGCTTTGGCCAAAGCCATTATAAACAAAGTTAAAAGACAAATGACAGTTGGAGAAAAAATACAACATATATGAGAAACAATAGCTAATATTTATAATGTATAAAAGGTTCTTATCAATCCAGAACAAAATAATAATCCCATAGAAGTATTTACAGAGACATAAATCAGTAGCACACACACACACACACACACACATAATACAAAGAGCCAATAAACATTTGAAATATGTAATGGCTTTAAAAAGCAAGTAGAGAACAACCTCATTTAAAAGCCAAGATAGCTTGGAGCACCTGGCTGGCTCAGTTGCAAGAGATTGTGACTCCTGATGTCGGGCTTGTGAGTTCAAGCCCCGCAGTGGGTGTGGAAGTTACCAAAATAAATAAATAAACTTTGTAATAAAACAAAACAAGGTAACTGAAAGTCTACTCAGCTTTTGTTGTTTTCATTAGAGTTGGGGAGATAGCTCTTTTTCAACTCTCTCAATGAGCAAAAGGAACCCCAAAAAGGGGATCCCAAAAGGGGATCTTATGACTTTGATAGAAAGAGAACCGAGCCATTCTGATGACAACTAAATTGGAATTAAATTAACTTAGGTGGCCACTCTTGACTTCAGATCAGGTCATGGTCCTGGGATCGTGATCCTGGGGTCATGAGATTGAACCCTGCCTATGCTTCTCTCTCTCTCCCTCTGCCCCTCCCCCTGCTTGCATGTGCATGCTTTCTTTCTCAAATAAATAAATCAAGCTTTAAAAACAACAACAACAACAACACCTTAAACATAGTCGCAGATACCAGTCTTTCTGGTGCTGCTGCTCCATGAATGTCTGTCTATAGGGAAATTCAGTAACACCAACTGGAAAGGATCAGGGTTTAGGCAAACACTAATGGGCCTCTCTTTGGGCATATTCCCCTAGGCCAAACTACCAGGCTTCTAGATATGCATTTGCCACACTGTGCTCAAGTTAAGGTTATATATTCTGGAAACCATGGATTTTAAGACACTAGGATTCTAAAATAAGTGCTGAACAGTGTGAGATGGTGGCAAATTGTTCCAGCAAATCAAAATTGTGTTTATGTAATGAGTTTAAGGCCCTGAAATTACCTCCCAGATTCCATTAGGGTTACAGACTGAGGATCTGTTAGGGCTGGGGAATCCTGTGAAAAGATCCAAGGAGTCAAGTGCAGAAGTAACCATAGGAGTGGGGAAGAGGCAGAAGAAATTCTGCCTTTATTTGTAATGTGAACTCCCTCTACTCTTCACACTTCCTTGGACTTGCTTCCTGGCAAGTGTTCCAAAGACAAGTAATAGGGGAAAAAATGAGATCAGGTAGGACAAAAGGAGAAAAAAGTAGCCTTAAGCAATTTTAAAAAAGAAACCAAACCTAAAACCAGAAAGTGAAGCAAAATATTTTTCTAAAAGATTGAAATAAATTTGTAGAAAACACAATGGATGAAAGGAGAAAGAAAAATGAGAGTCAGAAATCACTAAAAAGAGCAAGTAGAGGGGCGCCTGGGTGGCTCAGTGGGTTAAAGCCTCTGCCTTCAGCTCAGGTCATGATCCCAGGATCCTGGGATTGAGCCCCCACCCCATCCTCTGCTCAGCAGGGAGCCTGCTTCCTCCTCTCTCTCTCTGCCTGCCTCTCTGCCTACTTGTGATCTCTGTCAAATGAATAAATAAAATGTTTTTTTTAAAAAGTTTCCATTAAAAAAAAAAGAGCAAGTAGGAAAAAAAAATTACATTTTAGGGACACCTGGGTGCCTCAGGCAGTTTGGCATCTGCCTTTGGCTCAGGTCATGATCCCAGGATCCTGGGATGGAGTTCTGCACCTGCTCAGCATAGAACCTGCTTCTCCCTTTCCCTCTGCAGCTCCCCCTACTTATGCTTTCTCTCTCTGACAAATAAATAATTAAAATTTTTTAAAAAATTATATGTAAATCTTCCTAAAAGCCAGAAAATGAGATTGATTTCAACATATTATATATATAAGGGGGAAAACTTAAAAACAAAAGATGAATAACGCTGGATAAAGTAAAAATAAAACAAAGAAACTCCCCAAATCTAGAACATTAAAAAAAAAAATCATTAAACAACAAACTTGTGAATGCATAAAAAGAAAGAAAAGAAAACTGCTAGAGGCATTCAGTTTCTGAGTAAGTCTGATTATCTCAAAGAAAGAGGATCCTGCTGTGCCAGGACCACCTAGGTTAATGGAACAGAGGGCTCCCCTGAATCTGCCCTAGGATATTGAGGCTTATGGCTCCCAAGTGTCCTTAACTACTTGTGAAAGCAAATATCTGACTTCAACAGCCGATTCAAGCAGAACTACCTGGACTGCATGGATTTCTCCCAAGCCCTGACTTCCCTCTTCTTCTCAGCATAGAAGTTATACTGCCAGTTAATCGATAACCTGCCTGCACAAGACCGCCTAGGTAGGAGTTTGTAGAGCTAGACTATGAACCCAGCAACCTGAAGCCAGAGTGTCAATGCCAACCATTACATTCTGTGGTGTCCTGTAACTATGCTTCATGCCTGTACCAGTAGCTTTTCCACACCCATTTATAAGCTGACATTCTCACTTTTAATCATTGGGGATTTTTTTCATAATTCACAACCTTCCATAGAATAAAAACAAAAGCAGTTTTAATTTCATCTTGAAATACTTCCTGTTTCTATGTCTTCTTCCCCCGCTCATTTAAAACAAAAGCCCGTCCCTTTCTTTTTTTCTTGTTTCTCTCCTTATTATAAAACCCATGTGTTTACATTGTAAAAAATAGTGCTTCCAAAGTATACAAAACAAGAAAAAAAGTATTCCACCAAATATAAACAATTAAAAACAGGACTCTGGTAATGATGTTATTCAAGTGCCTGAATGTATCTGTAGAGACTCGGTAGTTTTAAGGCCTTTTCTGCATAGCATAATGCTCATTTTTACCTAGAAGACATCATTGTCAGCCACGACTGACAACTAGAGCTACATCTTTATTGGTGGGATTGAATAAAAAGAAGCCGTTCCAATTTGGTACTGCAGTAGTTGCCTTTGAAGTGTTGATTCTATGTTTTCTCTTAATCTCATTTGTAATCATCCCACCTCATTTTACCAAAAACCACTGCATTGGAATCTTGCTGATAATCATTCTTTGTGCAGGCTTAATGTAGTATGGCAAAAACAGAGTGAGCATGGCTTCAATACGGATGTACTAAGTGGTGTCTAATATCTTGATATTCTTCTGTTCTTTTAATGTATGTATGACTCCCTGATGCTTCTGGGCCACTGGCAGAGAAGGTAGTTTAAAAATCATGACCAACATAAATTTCCATCCATAGACTCCACTTTTTTACTTTCTCACATCACCTCATCTAAAGTCTTTTGTGTTTAAAAGTCTGTAATAGCCCTAAAGGAAGGTATTATGTGCTTCATCTGTTGCTCCAAAAGAAGCGAAAAACTAGACTATTAACCCGCTGTGTAATCCCTGCACAGACTACAACGCCTTTTGGTGGGAAGCCAGGCTCTGCCAAGAGCACGGAGGATTGCAATTTAAACATGACAGGGTCAAGTTCAACATTTGTTCCATTCACAGATCTCCCACTAACATCAATGAGAGTTTTGTGCAGAGTAGAATTTCTTCCTAAATGATTTCTGTAATGCCTTCTCTTTTGTCAGAACATATTCCGCAAAGAATGTAATAAAGAAGATATACGTAGTACCTCTCTCTTTTGTCCCTCCTCTTGATTTCAATAATATGTCATCTCCAAAAAAAAGCGTTTTTCTTATAGAACATGATTTAAAGGTAAATAAGCCAGTGCAGAGAATGTAAAGAGATTTTTCATTCAATCTAGGCTCATTTGTCTGAGGGTTTTTTGTTTTTGTTTTTGTTTTGTTTTGGCCTGGGATATAAACATCACAAATGAATTCAGTCAACAGCCTTTGAACCAAAGAAATTTTATGTTCTATGATACATCAGAATTGACTGATTGGGAACATCGAGTTCTTAAGCTATTAGATTAAAGTATGTGGAATGAAGTATCAATTCCACAAATATCCCTGGGTGAGTAAAGGCTGCTAAATAGTAAAAGTGAAGGTCCTGAAATTTATATAATTGTTAGAAAGGTAGGCAATCTATATTAGTGAAGAGTTTGAATACTACAATGAAATTTTATTGTTCTTAAGTAATATAGTAACATCAATAAAAATAAAGTACTTCAACAAATAAATATGTATGATTTATATTTAGCCCATTGTTTATGTGCCTTATAATTGTCAGGGGAAAAAATATCTGAATAGTAAAATATTAAATTCCTGTTAAAGGAAATAAAATATTAGGTATTTTTATTTAAATAACTATAGTAATTATCAGTTTATAGAATGAGACATTAATTCACATTACACAAATTAACTTTAGTGTCTAATATCATAATGTAAGGTTATCTTTGGCTTTTAAGATTTAAAAAGAAAATCTGCAGTTTCTTAGACACTTTAAAATCTGGTGTATGTTTTCCTTAATCTCCAGAAATATTTTAAAACAGATTGGATTCTAAGCATCATTAGTATTCTATAAAAAGTTTTGGTATGACACATTCATACTTCATGTAAGGGAGATGCTCTTACTTTTCTGTGGCTCAGGAAAGGTTTTATAAAGGCAATCTGGGGACAAAGATAGCTGATAGAAGGTAAAAACAAAATAGGCACTTTGGCCTATGCAACAACTCACTCCCTGTTATGTTCATCCATTGCCAACTTCAAAATTTCTTGTTTTGTTGTTTTTAAAAATTTAATTTAATTAATTTATTTTTTAATTTTATTTTTACGTAATCTCTACACCCAGTGTGGAGCTTGAACCTATAACCTTGAGATCAAGAGTTGCAAGCTCCACTGACTGAGCCAGCCAGGCACCCCTTGAATATATTTCTACAGAGGTTCACTCCTCCTTCAAACTGTAACTGTGGCAGGACTTTCAGAAAATCACAAAGTTACACCATCTACTATTTATTAATGGTGCACTCAAACAGTAAAAACTTCTTTAGAAAATCAAGCAGATGTCAGATATCAACGGCATTTGTGGAATATCTCTTATGGATCCGGTAGGAGCCTAGGCATTTCACAAGTGGTATCTCACAAGATAAGTCAAGAGATATCAAGTTATTTGTTACGGATCATATTCTTAGAAGTTGAATTCTTGGGGTGCCTGGGTGGTTCAGTGGGTTAAGCCTTTGCCTTTGGCTCAGGACATGATCTCGGGGTCCTGGGATTGAGCCCAGCATTGGGATCTCTGTTCAGCAGGGAGCCTGCTTCACGCCCCTACCCCACCTTTGTCTCTGCCTACTTGTGATCTCTATCTCTGTCAAATAAATAAATAAATAAATAAAATCTTTAAAAAAGAGAGAGAGATATATCAAGTTAAGAAGTTTTAGAGAAATCTGTGATTTATATGGCAATTTCAGAATTTCAGGAACAATCAGTTGTTCCATTGTCCTAGGAATCAGACAAGTCCCCATGTAGAAGTTACCATTACAAACAGACCGTCAATTCTTTGGTGATCTTGAGTTGGGGACTGTTCATCAGATATATGGGATGGTGTGGCAGTTTTAAAAATATATCCACAAGTTCTTTGGGGTGCCTGGGTGGCACAGTTGGTTAAGTGACCAATTCTTGGTTTCTGCCGGGGTTGGGATCTCAGAATCCTGGGATTGAGCCCCATGTTGGGATCTGTGCTCAGCATGGAGTCTGCCTGGGACTCTCTCCCTCTCAGTCTGCCCCTCCCCCTTCTCTAAAATACATAAATAAGTCATTCAATAAAATAAAATATATCTGTAATTCTTTGATAGCCCTCACATCAAAAGTGCAATCCATGAACCCTGCTTTTGATTTGGCTTCAACCAATAGAGAACAGAGAAAATGACACCACATGATTCCCTAGGTGAGGGCAAAAAAGGCAATATGCTTTTACTTTGTTCTCTAGAATACTAGCTTTTGAACACATCACTACCAACTCAACATTTTGTCTTCCCTAAGGCCATGATGTATGAAAAAGGTGAAATTAGCCTCATGACAAGACCACACAGAGAGGCCTTGTGACTATAAATAGAAATTGAGAGAGCTGACAGATCAGTCTCAAGTTCTTCCAGCCTCCCTTCCCCTTCCAACCTGCCCCTCCTCACAACTGTCACAGCTCCAGCAACAATCACATGAGAAATTATGAGGACTATAACTGCATAGCCAAAGCCTCCCCAAATTTCTGACTCAGAGAAAATACAAGATATAATGTCTATTGCATTTAAGCCAATAAATGTTGGGGTATTGTGTTACACAGCAATAGTAATCAGAACAGATACAAATTTCTTTAATCAAAATTTTTTGTACTGAGGGGCACCTGGGCGGCTCAGTGGGTTAAAGCCTCTGCCTTCAGCTCAGGTCATGATCTCAGGGTCCTGGGATCGAGCCCCACATCGGGCTCTCTGCTCAGTAGGGAGCCTGCTTCCTCCTCTCTCTCTGCCTGCTTCTCTGTCTACTTGTGATCTCTGTCTGTCAAATAAATAAATAAAATCTTAAAAAAATTTTTTTGTATTGAAAAAAAATTTTTTTGTATTGGAAAATTTCAAATATATTCCAAAGTAGAGAGACTATATGATAAATTCTTGTGTGTATTACCCAGATTTAGCACCTGAAAACTTGCCACATTTGCATCATCTGTGCCCTTTTTATTCTTACTGAACTACTTCAAACTGCATCCTAGACATTGTGTTATGTCAAGTATCATATGATATTTCAGTATGAATCTCTAAAAAATAGACAGTTCCTTACATAATGAAAATGTCACCACCACACTTAACAAAATTAACAAAAATCCTCTGGCATCGTCTAATATCCAGACTATAATCAAATTTTTTGATTGCCTCAACATTGTGTTTTTACAGTTCTCAGAATAAGAATTCAAACAATCTCTACATATAGGATTGGTTATTGTGCTTGTTAGCCTCTTTTTTTGTTTTCTAAAAAAAAATCACTTCTCCAACCCTTCCCCCACCCCCGCCATTAACTATTTGCAGAAACCAGATAATGTCTGAAGATGTTTGCTTTCTTATGGTGTCATTTAACTTGCTCCTTTATTCCCTATAGTTACTGTAAATGAAAGTTGGATCAGGGCGCCTGGGTGGCTCAGTGGGTTAAGCCTCTGCCTTCGGCTCGGGTCATGATCTCAGGGTCCTGGGATCGAGTCCTGTGTCGGGCTCTCTGCTCAGCGGGGAGCCTGTTTCCTCCTCTCTCTCTCTCTCTCTGCCTGCCTCTCTGCCTACTTGTGATCTCTCTCTGTCAAATAAATAAATAAAATCTTAAAAAAAAAAAAAGAAAGAAAGTTGGATCAAAAAAGTGATCAGGGGGGCGCCTGGTTGGCTCAGTGGGTTAAAGCCTCTGCCTTTGGCTCAGGTCATGATCCCAGAGTCCTGGGATGGAGCCCTGCATCAGGCTATCTGCTCAGCAGGGAGCCTGCTTCCTCCTCTCTCTCTGCCTGCCTCTCTGCCTACTACTTGTGATCTCTGTCTGTCAAATATAAAATCTTTAAAAAAAAAAAGTGATCAGATTCAGGGTCAACTTCCCTCCCCCCCAAAAAGGATATTGATAAATGCCATGTGCTTCATAATGCATCACATCAGGAGGCACACGGTATCTGTTGTTTAACTTTTAAGGTGCTAAGTCTGATTAGTCGTGCTGACAGCCTTATTATCCCTCATGGTAAAGTTCTCATCTGCCTTTCAGCTAATGGTTTCACTCAATGATGATTGTCACCAGTGTCAAGTATTGCATTATTGCTACTGGGATGTTACTGCTCCCAGACCTTTTCAATAGCTCGTAGTAATAGTAGCTATAGTACATTAGAAAAAAAATGCTGATAGTAGTGTTATTTCCAATTCAAAACTAACATTGTAACAATGTAATCCTGCAGGATTTTCCTTAAATTCTTTGATTTTTTAAAAATATTTTATTTATTTATTTGGCAGAGATCACAATTAGGCAGAGAGGCAGGCAGAGAGAGAGGAGGAAGCAGGGTCTCTGCTGAGCAGAGAGCCCAATGCGGGCTTGATCCCAGGACGCTGGGATCATGATCTGAGCCGAAGGCAGAGGCTTTAACTCACTGAGCCACCCAGGTGCCCCCAATTCTTTGATTTTTTAAATGTTTTCCTTACACTGAAAACCTTCATTCCTAAGATCAATGTAATTACTTATTTGCATTAATCTATAGTGTGTTTAAAATAGTTTCAGAATAATAATATCAATATTGCCTTTAACAATTAGATGCAGAATATAGGTTACAATTTCTTTGTACTTGTTCTTAGAATATGTTCTGTTAAGGTATACCTTTGAAAAAATTATTTTCTTTGTATCTTTTTAATTGTAACTTTTATGTTACTGACTTGATATTAAGTTCATTTGTTTCAATTCATTCAGTTCAGTTCAAGCTAGGTTCATTTGTTTCAGTCTGTAATTTTTATAGATTGTTTTAAAAATGTTTTTATTTTATTTTCTAAATATGTGCAACATTGATGTACTTTACATGGCCAGATGATCTGACAAGATACATTCAGAGAAGCCGGTTCATTTTTTCCCCCCACCACTCTATTCATTTCTTTCCTGAGATGGTAATTTTTTATTAGTTTTGGTCTAGTGCTAAGTTTTAAAAAGATTTTCATTCATTTATGTTATTTTGAGAGACTGTGAAGGATGACAATTAGTCTTTAGGCTGAATTGCTGCATTAATTCTTAGGATCATGACAGCTGTAGATTAAAGAAGAATTAGTGTTCAGGTGCAGTGGTCTTCATACACACAACTCATTTTGGCTTTTGTCCTCCACGGCTTCCCATCAAAGCCTTTTTTTCTTTTTCTTTTTCTTTTTTTTTTTAAGTAGGCTCTGTGCCCAAGGTTGGGCCAAACTCACCACCAGGAGGTCAAGAGTCTGCACGCTCTACTGACTGAGATACCAAGGGTCCTGCAATCAAAGCCTTTTTAAAAAAGAAATACTTCTCTGCCTCTCTTTTTCATGGTTATTTACCACCTTTACCGAAATGTGCTTACCTAGTTAAAAGATTCTATTTTTCTTTAAGATTTTATTTTTTTAAGTAGTCTCTACACCAAACATGGGCCTCAAACTTACACCCCCCCCTCCCCAGATCAAGAGTGGCATGCTCCACTGATTGAGCCAGCCAGGCATCCCTAAAGGATTCTTTTTAGAAAATAAAGTTCATAATAGGATTCCATTTTATATATTTTTTTTCAAGAAAAAGAAAAAAAAAGCAGTGACACATTATACCAAAATAACAATGTACTTATTTCTGAAAAATGAAATTTTAGGGGTGCCTGGGTGGGTCAGTGAGTTAGGCATCTGCCTTTGGCTCAGGTCATGATCCCAGGGATCTGGGATTGAGTCCTGCATCAGGCTCCTTGCTCAATGAGGAGCCTGGTTTTCCCTTTCCCTCTGCACTTCCCTCAGGTTGTTCACGTGCTCTCTCTCTCTCTCTCAAATAAATAAGTAGAATCTTAAAAAAAGAGAAATTTCATATTATTTAATTATAATTTTTATCTATGTTTTCTTATTTTCTACAATGATGGTATACTTACATAATATTAAAGGGAAAGGTGCTTTTCTTTACATAGAAAAATAATAAAATAATCATTTACAAATAACTGGATGAATGATAAATTATTGTTACAGATACAGAATTTTTGTTTAGGATCATGAAAAAGTTCTGGAAATAGATAGTGGTGATGGTTATATTACACTGTGAACGTACTTAATTCTAGTGAATTGTACTTAAAAATGATTAAAATGTAAGATTTATGTTATGTATATTTTACTACAATAAAAAATAAAATTAAGGACATTTAAAAATGTTACTACACATTATCCTTAGTATGAAATAAAACACACTAAGTACCATGATCTTGCCATACTTCATGTATGTTTTTTTAAAGTTTTCTTATTATTTATTTTTTTTAGCAATCTCTATACCCACTGTGGGGCTCAAACTCATGACCCTGAGATCAAGAGTCTCCTGTTCTACCGAGTCAGCCAGACACCCCCTAAAGTTACATCCTTTAGACAGATGTACAAAACATTATTACGTGCTTGTGGCATAGAAAGAATAAATATAAACTAATATTTATTGAGGGACTGAATAATCTTATGTTACACATAAGATATCATTTAATATTCCCAAAAGTCCATGAGATCAGTACCATTATTATCTCCATTTTTAATCCGAAGAAACCAAGGCTAAGAAAGTTTAAGTCACTTGTCAAAGACCACTCAGCTAGTAAGTGGCAAAACCAGAATTTCACCAAAGGTCTGTTTGACACCGAATCACTGCTCGTAACCACCATGTTTTAGTAGTTTGACTCTACCAGCTCTGGATTGCCATATAGGGACCAGTTACACCACATCCCTGTGGTTAAAATATATTGTTTCATAGCTTTTCAGATATGAATTTACTTAAGATGTCTGCCATGTTTTCTTTTAAACTTGTGTTTCTGCTATGTTTAAAAATTGGTTGATTAATGGGATGCCTGGGTGGCTCAGTTGGTTGGACGACTGCCTTTGGCTCAGGTCATGATCCCGGAGTCCCGGGATCGAGTCCCACATAGGGCTCCCAGCTCCACAGGGAGTCTGCTTCTCTCTCTGACCTTCTCCTTGCTCATGTTCTCTCTCACTGTCTCTCTCTCAAATAAATAAATAAAATCTTTAAAAAAAATTGGTTGATTAAGTTTTTATAGAAATCATTCCTATGATTAATTATTCTTATTAATTTCACAGTTATATCAAATAATGATGGTGGTACATTTGCTCTATTTCAGCTACAAAAAGAAATCAACAAGAAGGTACAACTTAGGATGAATTTTGAACACATTTTTCCAAGATGAGGTCAGCAGCTTTCTGGAAATGCTTGGGGGAAATTACATAATTCTCTTTCTAAACCCAGCAACTTCAGAGTTTCCAGAGTCTGGGGAGAAGATCAGAGCTCGGGTTAGATGTGAGTTTAAGAAACGTGGTCACCTCTCACATTCTTCTAATTTAGAAGCTTGAAGTGTACTTTGCTAGCATAAGCCTATGGCAGCATTCTGCTCTTAAGACCTACTCTTTACTTTTTCTTCATACTCCAAAATTCTCAGGAGTGAGTTCTGGTTAAATGGTGGTAGGATTTGGACCCATTATGGAGTTCTGGCATGGCTTAGAGCTCCTGCAAGGATCCTGGAATCAATCCACTCCCTGAATGCTGTTACGAATTTCAATTCCGAACCAGACATGTGGCCACACTCCTAAATGGACTATTAATAAGATCACATTCCTTGGGCTCTTTCAGCTGACCCTTTAGACAGTGAAGACTCAAGTTAGGAGTGTAGTAAGCTACCTAGGGCTTGGGTGCACAGAAGCAGTCACAAAATGAAAACTGTCTCTACAGGGAGCCTGCTTATAACTTTGCATTGCACTGACTTAATTTTCCCAAATAAAACGTACTTTATTTGTTTAAAAGAAAGAATGCTGTTTCCAGAGCTGCTGAGGCAAATGCAAATTTAAGAGCATTACAAGGCTACTCTTGAAAGAAATGTGAAAAGCAATTAAAATATATCAATATTAACAGTACTTTTAGTATGAGAATGAGAAAGTAAGTTTCACGCCAAGAATTTGTCCAGTCGTGCAGAACTGAAGTCTGAGCATGCAAGTAACTCAGTTAATCAGGGTCAAAGGAGGATAATGAAATAGGCCTTTGAGATATAGAAAGAACATAGAAAAACTGGGTGAACATACAGAAACCAAAAAATCTAGAGGTCTTACCCTCTCGGAGTCTAAAAGATCCGACACTGAGAATATTTTCCACGCTCTTCATTAAGACTCTGAACAGTTTTTCACATAATTTTCTACTGCCCACAAATATGCCCTCAGATACCATACACAAGACCAGCATTAGACATTCCTGCTTAAGAAAGGGGACATGTCTACCAGGGAAAGGCTTGCATGAGGAATATTGAGTATATCAACGTCCATTATCCTTGTACATGAAGATGAGCTATGGAATGGGGCATCCAAAACAGAGGATAACCCCCAAATCAATCATATTTCAATTTGAAATATGTTTGTTCATTGTAAAGTGCTTCCTTACTGTATCCTTAGGTGGGCTGAAATGTCTCAACTTTAAAACAGCTGACATTCTAGACCTGATTATTCTTTGTTGTGACCCTGGGTATTGTAGGATGTCACCAGCACTTCTGGCTTCTATCACCTGATGCCAGTTGTGACAACCAAAAGTGTCTGCTGGGAGGCAAAACCAGTCCCAACAGAAAAACACGGATTCACACCAATATCAAGGTCAGTTTGTCTCTTCTGCAGGCACATACCAGCTGGGTGGTCGGGAAAGTGGCAAAGAGTAGAAGAAGAAGCTGATCCAGGACAAAGAAAATGTATTGCAGATAATCTGCAGTGTAGATAATAAACAAGTAATTTATGGAAATAAAATATAGGGTTGAAAGCGTCTTATTAGAACCAAGGCTCTCAATTGGCAGACAGTGAGTGATTGAGGTTGATACAAATACAGGACATAGTTGTAATCACCTTCCGGCTGCCAGACCCCAGCCACTGATGATCAAATCAAGCATTCCTTTTATAGAACTGAATGACTTGATACACATTGTGCAGTGGAGAGCTTGCTTGTTTTTCATTCATTGACAGCTGGTCTTGCAGAAAGTCTGCCAGACGCTTGGGTCGGGCAACAAAATTCCAAAAAGCATATTGAGCCTGAGAAGCTATAGGCCTGATGAATAAAGATTTTTGCAAGGAAGAAGTAATCACTTCTAATTGAAACATACATACATTTGATAGCACTTCTGATGCATTTAGGCAAAGAACATTTTAGCTTTTTTTATGTTTACATATATTTTATGGTCAAAAATCTATTTCTATCAGAAAGTCTTAAATGTTGATACCAGGATGATACGTGGGTAAGTACAAAACACAGGCTAACCCTCCACGTGCCCCCTTCTACTCACAAAATCCCCTGAGGATAGTCACCAGACTGATTTCTAACAGCATCGATAACTTTTGCCTGTTTTTGTGTTTTATTTAAGTGGAATATAATGTATGTTACTTTGTATCTGGCTTCTCTCACTTGACATTACTTTGCAAGATTCATCCAAGTTTGAGTGTGTGTGTGTGTGTGTGTGTGTGTGTAACTGTAACTGGTTCTTTTTTTATTGTCATGTATTAATCCAATGAGTTAATATTCCACAATTAACTTCTCTACTGGTGGGTTGTTTTCAAGTTGGAATTATTAAAAATAGGGATTCTCTGAAGAAAAAAAGTACAAGCTGCAAAGGGTTCCTTCTTTAGGAAAATACGTATGTTGACTGTATTTCTTCTTGTTCTTCCGTTAATGAAACTGACTGGGTCCTGAACTCTGTTGTCTGCCCAGTGTAAAGCAATTTCTTAAAAGTTGAACAGATGTGCCCGTGGAATGGGAAAAGTCTACTCACTTGTACTTCTATCAGGTTCAACAACTTTACTCTTCGTATGTTCATTAATAGATATCTGTCTACTGATCCACTTAGAGAAAAAATTAGAATCAAGAGATGTATCCAGGGGTTAATCCTTGAAATTAATGTGTGCAATAATTTTATTCATGAATTTAATGAAGACTGCCCAGAAAAAACATTTATTGTATATCTAACACAGTGCCTGGCACAGGAAAGGCACATATTTGTTGAATAGATGAGTAACTAAACGGATGGATGGCAAGAGATGTCACATGACTGAGAGACAAAGACAATAGGGTTAGTAAGAAAAAAATGTTATTTAAGAAAATATTAACAAGGTAAAACAGTCTGCCCAACATTGGACAGCCAGGAAATGGATGAACTGAGTTCTGAACCCGGGCAGTCTAACGTCAAAGCACTGAACCTCTAAAGCAGGTTTAATGCTCAGAAAAGTAATACTATGAGGGATAAAGATGGATTCTGGAATTAATGAGGGAAAAATAAATCGCACAAGGGAAGAACTGTGTACTGTAAACAACCACACTTCATATAAGAGACCTGATGGCTTTAGTTGACCACAATCACAGCTGAGCCCACAGAGTGATACGCTAGTTAAAAAAGCAGAAGCCGCCTGAGGCTGCATTAATCAAGACATAATACTCCATTCAAAGCGATAGAGCTCTGCTCAAAATAGCTCAGCATCTTTCACTTCTCTTTCCTTGATCAATGTCTCAGATAGAATGCAATAAAAAGATTCAACTCCTGTCCCTGTATTCTTGTGTGTGTGTGTGTTTGTTTTTTAAAGATTTTATTTATTTATGTGAGAGAGAAACAGAGATCACAAGTAGCAGAGAGGCAGAGAGAAGCAGGCTCCCTGCTGAGCAGAGAGCCCAATGTGGGGCTCAATCCCAGGACCCTGAGATCATGACCGGAGCCGAAGGCACACGCTTAACTGACTGAGCCACCAGGCACCTCTTGTTTTTGTTTTTTTAAGGCAGATTTGAACTCACGACCCTGAGATCAAGACTAGAGCTGAGACCGAGAGTCACCACCTTAACCGACTGAACCACGCAGCACCCCTCTTGTGTTTTATTGTCACTAGAAATACATAGGCTTTACCCCATACAGACAACTGACAAGAACACATTAGGTCACTTCAATTTAACATTCTGGATTACTAATTTTTTGCTTCAGCTCAAATTCTTGCCCTCTGTTCCCCTTCCTTGACATTTTGAATTGTCCCTTTACTTCTGGTCCACACCTAAATGGGAAGTTGATTTGCTTGTACCTCACAGACCCAAGCCTGCAAGGTCCACTCCCCAACCAGCCTAAAACTTCTGGCCCACTCCGAGCCCTCCTGATTTGCAAAGGGGATTAAGCACACCTCAGGTCGCTCTAAGATGGGACATTATATTTGGTTACATGAGTTTTGTTAAGACATAATGATAAGCTAGGGCCAATCAAGATGATGAAATATCTAGAAACCATACCACATGTACATGTTTGATCTTAGCCAAAAGACTGAAAAAGAATAGGTTAAAAAGGAAAAACTGAAGAAACTGGAGGAGTTTATTATGGACAAGAAAAGGAAATGGTGTATGGTAGGCCTGATTGTGTTCTGCATTGGAACAGCTGTTATGCAGATAAGGGAATAGTTAATCTCATTTTATTAGTAGGAAATACAAATGGATGGAAGCTTTAATGGACAGTTTGGATCTGATGGGAGGAAGAACTTAGCCATAAAGAGCCATCTATGTTAGTCATGTTGGCACACTGAAGAGAATGTACTGTATTCTTTCTACTTTCCCTTTTTTAAAAAATCGAAGCAAAAATAACAGACGATGTAACACTAGTGTCAGGTGTACAATATGATGATTCAAAAGTCTATATATTTCTCAGTGCTTACCAAGATAAATGTACCCTTGATCCCCTTCATCTGTTTCACCCCTCCCTGCCTTCCCTCCCTGGCAACAACCAGTTTGTTCTTAGTGTCTAAGAGTCTGGTTTTTTGTTTGTCTCTTTTTTTTCTTTGTTTGCTCATTTGTTTTGTTTCTGAAATTCCACATACAAGTGAAGTCATATGGTATTCATCTTTCTCTGACTGACTTATTTCATGTAGCATTATACTCTGTGGGTCCATCTGTGCTGTTGCAAAAGGCAAGATCTCAAGGAATGCACTGTCTTTTGAAACTGAAAAATTCATAGGGAAGGTTGGCTTCAGATTTGAGGCGGAAATAGGGCAAAAATACAACAGAGGCTAGGATTCCACAACGTTCTGAATCATTTTAAATTATTTTCAAAGGTTGGAGTGCTTTAGGGTCAGTTTCTAGGAAGGGGTTGGTTTTTAAATATTTGGAAGAATAAAATAGAGATGACTTTCAGGGACACAGTGAAAGACTGCTCAAGAAAATGCAGCTGCAGTGGAAAGAAGAAAATTATGGGTATAGTAAGAGGTTTTCTATTCGACTAGAGTGGAACAAGAAGTATATTGAGTGAGAGTGAAAAGATAGAGAAACAGAGAGTGGCAAAACACATGGTGAGTCAGTCTTAATCTACCACTTATGACGTTTATGAACACTTAAGGTCATAGACTCCCAAGAAGTTCTTAAATGTTTACTTATATGGAAAATGAGATCAGCTTATCTAGAAAATAATTATTATATTATTTACAAAAATATATCAGTATGTTATTAAAATAGCACATTATTGGATCATATGTCAACAGGTCTAAGACAGTATTTGTAGACTTGAGATTTTTAAGTAACTTATAAAATAATACATAAAGTATCAAGATACTATGCTTTATAATATATTTCTATATTCATAGCATATCTTTGGAAGAAGATACAAGAAATTGGTACTAATTACCTCTCAGAAGGAAACCTACAGGGCAGGGGATAAAGGTGGAAGTGGAATATTCATTTTACACCTATTTGGTACTATTTGAAATTTTATATCATTTGTATGTATTATCTAGTCAACCTTAGCTGAATTATTAATGAATAAAAAAGGAAATTTTTGATATATGTTTCAGTCAGTATCAAAAGTTTAGGGCGCCTGTGTGGCTCAGGTGGTTAGGTGTCTGCCTTTGGCTCAGGACATGGTCCTGGAGTCCTGGGAATGAGTCCCACATCAGGCTCCCTCCTCAGCGGGGAGTTTGCTTTTCTGCCTCTCCCCTGGATCTTGCACTTTCTCTCTCTTCCTCTTGCTCGCTCTCTAAGTAAATAAATAAAATCGTCAAAAAAAAAGTTTAAAAAACTCCATACACATTTTTCCATTGATCTGACTGTGGGTTTTCATCTCCGTCTCTTTCCACACAATTAACTAATTTATTTATTTATTTATTTATATTTTTTTTTGTCAGAGAGAGAGAGATCACAAGCAGGCAGAGAGGCAGGCAGGCGGGTGGGGGCAGGTGGGGGGCAGGCTCCCCGCTGAGCAGAGAGCCCAATGCGGGATTCGATCCCAGGACCCTAAGATCATGACCTGAGCCAAAGGCAGAGACTTAACCCACTGAGCCACCCAGGCGCCCCTCTTTCCACGTAATTTAGATCTCGTTTTAATAATCTCCTATTGACAAGGAACATGGCAAACTAAAATGGCTATTTGGATCTACCTTGTTATTTGAGGGCAAGCCCTTGAGCCAGACTTATCTTTTCCTTGCTATTGGTCATTGTGGAACCCTGATGGGAAAATTACTGAGGCAGAAATGGCTAGAAGTAATTTAAATGACCACCTCTCAAAAGTGTCCAGTTTTCTCCATTCCCATTGCTCCTACCTTAACTTGGGATATCAGATGCTCTCTCCCATTTGCCTCCAGTCTCCTCAACACTCTGCTTTTAATCCTGTCTCTCTGTCCTTTTTCTCCACGTTGCAGCCAATCATCTGATCATGTCGCTCCTGAAGCCCTTAGATGGCTCACCATTGCCCTAGGGAAGAAATCTGATTCCTTCTTGTCATTACAAGGCCTTTCAGGATGTGGTCCCAGTCTCTTCAACATTATCTCTTGCCACCCTCGCATCTGAGCTTTCCATCTCTGAAAACTTTTCTGACTTTCCATGCCTTCTTTCATGACTCTTGGGACAGCAGAAGAGTATGCTACATCATCTTTGCCTGGCTAATTCCTATTCTTGAGTTCATGTAGATATCACATCCCATGGAAATCCTCTCAGCCCCCTGAATCTAGGTGAAGATACACTCCCTTTCAGTGCACCCAGTACTTCCTTTCATTGTCTGTTACTTCACTGCTCTGTACTTACTTCACTTTCCCTGCTTCCCACACAAGACTCTCAGCTCCAGGAAGACCGCGATCATATTCAGTTACACCCCAGACCTTAGCACAAATCTTGGAACAGAGAAACACTCAAGCCAATTACAGGAATATTCAGGAGGAAGGATGTATTCTTCCTCCTCTTCTTCTTCTTCTTTTTTTTTTTTTTAATTATTTGAGAGAGAGCATAAGCAGGGGGAGGGCCACAGGAGGAGGGAGAAGCAGACTCCCCACTGAACAGGAAGCCTAACACGGGACTCCATCTCAGGACCCCAGGACCATGACCTGGCACCTGAAAAGAACTATTCTTTCTTATGTGTTAAAAAAACAAGATTGTCCTGTTTGGTAGTAGAGCCTTGCCTGGCAGGAACCACGGAAAAGAGGAATCTTATCAGTTTTATTTATTAAATTGTGTTAATACAGTTTTGTTCGTGGATATTGTCTTTATTGAATTCCTGGAAGGAAGGCATTAGAATATTTCCTTTGAGTCGAGGGTATGTTTATATCCAGGACGCACATTAATAAGGTTGGCTCTGCGGTTAGAGAATTTTATAGTATAAGAATACCTGGACATCTAATCTATCTGATTAGGACTTTATTAAATTTTCCTGAAAGTCACCTTACTTGCCACCACTCTTTCTCTTATAGATCCTACCTCTGCACAAAATACTCTGAAATAACCTCTTTTCAGTTTATAGTATTTTATCCTAATATGAGCAAATGCTCTTAGCTCTGAATAAAACGGTATGAAATTCAATTCTCACAAAATCATACATTATAATTCCTTGATTTTAAGATTTGGAACATTTTTCTTCCTTTTCAGGGAAAAAGTAAATATGAAATTAGATATAGCAAACAATCTTAAGCCGCACTAGCGTATTGGATATGCTGCAATATGAAAGAGTATGTCTTAAATACACACATTCTCACATAAACATACACATACATGGAGAAAATAAAGGAAGAAAGCACAACAAAATGTTAAGGTTGGTGGGATGTGGGATTATGATTAGTTTTTGTTTTCTTTCATTTTTTTCCTCCAATGTTTCTACAAGGGGGAGGACTGTATTTTTCATATAATTAACAAAAATTAATAAACTTTAATGATAGGTCTGACATATTTAACAAATCCTCTTCTCTTCCGGATGCTTGAGGTCTCTGAGTTCTCAATTTATGAAATGAATCAATGCACTCTTGCCTTAACTTTGGAGGACATACTGTCTGCATAGAAACCTAGTATTAATCGATCTGCTTCTAATCTTTTCCCAGGAATGTCAGTCTTCTTTCTGGATGTAATTCCATAGCAAGCTTGTACATAGTCTTCAGATCATTATTCCTTGTGTGGCTACCAATTTTTGTCTTAATCTGCATGCATGAGTTTCGACACATTCAGAACATGAATTAGGGCTTCCGACATAAGTGCACATCTGATACAAATGGGATATGACAGAAATCAGTTTCCAAGAGCCTGCAGATGGTACTAGATTTTGTAACTATTTGTTTAAATTAGGTAATGGTAGAGAAAGTAGGTATTCTGTAAATGCTTTTATTTCCTTCTCACGCTTGTGATGCCTGAAAAAACAACAAATAACTCAATTTTTACTTCCATTTTTTTCCTGTAGCATTTCTTAGCCAAAGAGTCTCCAGATTTTATGCGTTCTTTTCCGTCATAAAAGTTTAAACAAGTATCTTGGAAAACAGCCCTTCCAGTAAAGAAAAGTTAACCTCATTCTTGACTGTTTGCCTGAGAGCCGTTATACTGGTTCATTGGGGCACTGAATTCTTGGAAGCAGAAAGACAGAGCTAATACTCTGGGAGAAATAGCCAGTATAATCATCATTTGTACATCTCAGAGCCCTTGTTTAAAAGCTCATTAGGTGGAAGAAATATGAGAAGTATGAGCTCTCTCAATCAGTAATGTAGAATCCCTCTCCCCTGCTCAAAAGACAGTTTTCTTACCTGTTCACTACTTGATCTTTCCCAAACTTTTGAGCCATCTTGGGCACTTGGCCTTGAACTTAAAAGCCTCTAAATTCTGAGAGTAGTAATGATACACTGCTTCAGTCTTTTGGGGAGGCATATTTCTATTGTTTTTTCTAGCTGTTCTCATTGAAAAAATAAACGGCTTTCTAAAAGATCAACTGATTGCTTTTTCCATAGACCACATGAAGAACAATAGGTCTTATCCACTTTTATGGCTTCACTTCCCACCTTCACGCCAATGGCTCCCAGTTCTACATCTTTTGCCCAGAAAAATCTCTCTCCTGAGCCCCTGATGACCAACTGCCAGCTACATTTCTCAATCTGAATGTACCAGAATCACCTCAAGGCTATGTATTCAAAGCCTACCTTCTTTCCATACTTTAATTTCTCTCTGTTTCATCTTTAATTTCTTACCCAGGTGAAAGGCCCCACTATTGACCTAGTTTCCCAAGCCAGCAACCTGTACCTTGACTCATCCCTGTCCATCATTCCCCACGTCCAAATGCCAAGTTTTGATGATTCCACTTGCTAAACATATCTCAAATCACTTCTCTTCATCCTCATTGTCACTAACAGTTTAGACCACCAACATTTCTCACCTTAATTACTGAAAAATTTTTCTAAATCACTTCCTTGCCTTTGGTCTTTGTCCTTGAAGATCTAATCTAGCTAGAGTAATCACTCTAAAACACAAATCTGATCATGTCACTCTTGTGCTACAAATGATGTATTAGAAGTCCACTGCCTTCAGAATTAAGTCCAGATTTCTCAATCTGGCTTTCTAAGATTTTCATGATCTGGTCCTTACTCATTTCTACAGTATCAGCCCTTCCCACCTCCCCTTCCCCCAAACCTTGTCATGGCAACAATGAGCTTCTTTTTGTGTGCTCTATTATTTCCTGGTCTTCATATATACTGCATTCACCACCTGGAACCCTCTGGCTTCTCTGTATCACCTGATACTGGTTATCAGCTACACTCAGTCTCAGATCTCAGGGTAAGTGGTATGTTCTCTGGAAAGCCTTCCTAGAATCACTCCCGCCCTAGATTGAGTAAGGTACCATATGATATTCCTGAAACGCTCCCCACTTACCCTTGTGTTTTCATTTTTTGTTTACTTGCCTGTGTCCTTTGACTAGATCAGTAGCTCCCTACTAACAAATACAATGCCTTGTCTACTTTTATATCACCTCTTAAGTGATCTTGCAAAGGTCTTGTAAAGAACCTAGTAAAGTTCTAGAACCAGTATACTATCAATTAACAGTTGTTGAACTAATGAATAAAGATCTAGAAATAACAGGTTCTTTGGCTGCTGGAACATTTATAAATAAACATGAGTTATTCTGACTGCTTGGATTAGCAAGTAAGCCTGTAGACCTAAGCCAGATTGGAGAAAATCAAGACCGATTTTTGATAGAGCCTTGCCTAGATTAAACTGACTGGAGAGCTAGTTGTTTCCTTGAGTCTGAGGCATGTGACTTGTAAAAAGACCCTGATCCCTGATTCCCATAGAAACAATTTAATCTTCAAAATGGGTTATAAACTAGGCAGAGTGAATTTGCTATTCTTTTCCTTGTTGGAATATTCTTCTAGGGATTAGAGGGTTTCATCCTTAGATTCCAGAAAAACAGATAGACAAGAGAAGATCAGTGCTACAGAACAACACAGGGACAGAGGTTTTGAATGAGTGGGTTGAAGAGTTAGGGTATTCTTATGGGACTATCCCAGAGACTGAGGTGAACAAGAAATAAGGTCCCTGCTGGAGAGAAGTGAAGAGTCAGACAACAAGCAAACAAATAAATCGAGAAGATAAAATCAGAAAGTGATCAGTGTTATGATATCAAAACAGGCTGATGTGATAGAGGGCGGGGGGGGGGCGGGGGAGGAGGCTGCATACAACAGAGGGTCAATGAAGGCCTCTTTGAAGGGTGACATTTGAGCTGAGATGTGAATAGTGAAAAGGAGGCAGGCATGTAAAGAAATGAAGGAAGAATAATCCTGTTGGAAGGAAGAGCAACTGCAAAGAATAAATTTGCAAATTCAAGGAACAGAAGAGAAAGCAAAGTGGCAGGGGAGGCCTGGCTGCAGATAAACACAAGCAAGCGGGCGGGCTTTCGGGAGCTGGTGGAGCAAGGCCAAGGCCTTCAGCTTGTGCTGGAGAGTTTGGTTTAATGAACAGGGTACTGGAAGCCACGGGAGGGTTCTAAGCCAGTGACTGGCTTTACCTAGGTATTCTTGAATTTACAAATTGAGGAGGAAGGAGTTAAAACTGAAAGAAAAAAGTATTTTTTTAACCTCTCTTGCTTAAACTAAAACCATGTGTTTGTGCTTTTCAGCATTTCAGTACCCAGAATGATTTGTTGACACACTGAAATGCATTTATTATATATTCCATGTCCTTAATTGACGAAGAATTTAGAAATATCCTTGCCAATAGTGTTTCTAGGTGAAGATTCAACATTCCCTGGACATTAAAAAAATTTTTTTTTTATTATTCCTACCCAATGGGAGATTAGAAAGTAATTTTGTTTAAGAAGTAAAATTAAAGTAATTACTAATTTTAACCTATTCTGCTCCCATGTGGTTATCTCAATTAAAATCAGAATCTGTAACAGTCACGTCCAACTGGAATTCAGGGTTTTAAAACCTTTCATTCTAGACCTTTAAGTGAACAGCTGAAATCTTGCAAATCTCTGCTTAATTGCAATTTACACAGCCTTTCTAGTGAAACTATGAGGTTTAAATGCGAATTGAATCTGAGTTCAGTTAAAAAGTTATTTTGGACAGCATTCCTTGTTAGGAAATGTGATCTACATGGCGTTCGTTGATAATTTTAAAGCTTGGTTTGTTGTTTATAATTCAGAAGCTTTATGTGGTTCGCTGTCAAAATAAAAATGTAATACACTGTAGTATTGAAACAATATTTTTTTTTCCTAAGGAGCTCAAAGCACTTTACTGATGTTTCCTCATTAGTCTGCACCATCTCCCCAAGGTAAGTAGATGGAAAGTATTATGTACATTCAGTAGAAGGGGGAACAAGGCCAAGAGAAGTGAATGAACATGCCCAATGTCATATAATACGTCATGGCAGGGGAGGGATGAATCTCAGGTCTCCTAATTCCCAGGGATCTGGCATTTTGTAATGCAGGGCAAGGTACCAAACCAGTTCTTGTTTAGTTTGGTACATTTGAGTCCTCATGTATACAATTACAGTGAACTAATAATACATCTGTTCTAAATTGTATCTCTATCTTCTCTGTTTACATTGGCAATAATTATTAGCTTTATTTTCAAAGATTTTATTTATTTATTTCAAAGAGAGAGAGAGAGTATGAGTGGGGAGAGGGACAAAGGGGGAGGGAGAGGGAAAGGAAGAGAATCTCAAGAACACTCCTCACAGAGCCCAAGAACCCAAGGCAGGGAGGGCTCCATCTCACAACACTGAGATCATGACCTAAGCCAAAACCAAAAGTCCCACGCTTAACCAGTGGAGCCACCCAGGTGCCCTGATAATTATTAACTGTTATTTTTAAATAAAGGCATTGGGGGGTTAAAAATGCAGTAAGATGGGGTGCCTGGGTGGCTCAGTGGGTTAAGCCTCTGCCTTTGGCTCGGGTCATGATCTCAGCGTCCTGGGGGTCCTGGGGTCGAGCCCACATCAAGCTCTCTGCTCGGCAGGGAGCCTGCCTCCCCCTCTCTCTCTGCCTGCCTCTCTGACTACTTGTGATCTCTGTCAAATAAATAAATAAAATCATTTTTTTAAAAATGCAGTAAGATTAGAGGCGCCTGCGTGGCTCAGTGGGTTAAGCCCTGCCTTTGGCTCGGGTCATGATCTCAGGGTCCACCAGGGAGCCTGCTTCCCCCTCTCTCTCTGCCTGCCTCTCTGCCTACTTATGATCTTGCTCTCTGTCAAATAAATAAATAAAATTTTTTAAAAAATGCTGTAAGATTAAAATATTTATCTCATATATTGCATGTGGGTTGTCTGCTTAAAAACATACCCTGGCTATAGGAATTTTATCATTTCTCTGAGACCTGATTTGTCTATTTAAGGAATTTGTCTATTTAAGGAATTAGAAATGTAAACACAGGGGCGCCTGGGTGGCTCAGTCATTAAACGCCTGCCTTTGGCTCAGGTCATGATCTGAGGATCTCCAGGGTCCTGGGATCAAGCTCTGTGTGGGGCTTCCCTGCTCAGCAGGAAGCCTGCATCTCCCTCTCCCACTCTGCCTGCTTGTGTTCTCTCTGTCAAATGAATAAATAACATATTTAAAAAAAGAGAGAGAGAGAGATAGAAATGTAAACACAGACAGACACACACACACACACACACACACACACACACACACACAAACACTTCAATGTATCATTTTCTCATGAAATGGTTTTTCCTCCATAATAGGATATTTGAA
Organism: Mustela putorius furo; assembly: GCF_011764305.1. Taxonomy (NCBI): domain Eukaryota; kingdom Metazoa; phylum Chordata; class Mammalia; order Carnivora; family Mustelidae; genus Mustela; species Mustela putorius. Next base: position 4,780,026 of record NW_025421294.1, read on the forward strand.
ACCTGTGAGATCCTCTAAAGAGTTAAAGTTGTTTAAGCTTTGGGTCTTAGGTTTTAAAGTATTTACATGTCCTCTCATATTAGTATATGTTCTTGCTTTTTTACCTTCTTCTCTTCCTCCCATTTGGAATTTGTTTTAAAAAAATCCAAACAGGGCGCCTGGGTGGCTCAGTGGGTTAAGCCGCTGCCTTTGGCTCAGGTCATGATCTCAGGGTGCTGGGATTGAGTCCTGCAATTGAGTCCTGTATTGGGCTCTCTGCTCGGCGGTGGGGAGCCTGCTTCCCTTCTTCTCTCTGCCTGCCTCTCCGCCTGCTTGTGATCTCTCTCTGTCAAATAAATAAATAAATAAAATCTTAAAAAAAAAAATTCAAACACACATAAGCAGAGCAAATATAGTACAATAAACCTCCATATACCCATCACCCTGATTATAATTACATATAGTCAAAATCACATAATTATAGAGATTTTGCAATATTTATTTGTCCCTGTTTTTGCCCTTGCTGAAATTTCAAAAAGTACAACTCATACATCAAGTCATCTCATCTCTGCATACTTGGCCTATGAATCTCTAAAAATAGGAACTTTTTTTTTCTATTTTTTAAAGATTTTATTTGTTTATTTATTTATTTAAGTACTTACTTCCTTACTTCCTTACTTATTTATTTTAGCAAGCTAATGAGAAGCAGATGGAGAAGGAGAGAACCCTAAACAGACTCCAGGCCTCTGAGCTTGGAGCCCAAGTCAGCCAAATGTGGGCTGATCCCACAACCTAGAGATCATGACCTGAGCAGGTATCAAGAGTCTGTCACACTTACTCAGCCACCCAGGTGCCCCAAATTAGGAACTCTTAAATCATAGTCATACTGACATTATTGCACCAAAAATTTAACAATAATGCCTTTATATGATCTAAAATCCACTCCTTAATAAATTTCTCAGATTATTTAAAAAAAAAATCTTTTCAAAAGGGCACTGGGGTCCTGTAGTCAGTTGAACTTCAGTCCCTTAGATTTTGGCTCAGGTCAAGGTCTCAGAGTTGTGAGATCCAGCCCCTAGTCTGTCTCCTGCTCAGGGGGTGTCTGCTTCTCCATCTTCCTCTGCCCCTCCCTTTTCTGCGTGCGTGCTCTCTCTCTCTAAAATAAACAAATCTTTTTTAAAAAAAAGTCTTGTTGGTCTCCTGGGATCGAGCCTGGCATCGCATGGGGCTCTCTGCTCAGCAGGGAGCCTGCTTCCCCGCCCCCTCTGCCTGCCTCTTTGCCTACTTGTGATCTCTGTCAAATAAATAAATAAAATTTTTAAAAAATCTTGTGATGAGCACTGGATGTTATACACAACTGATGAATTCTTGAACACTACATCTGAAACTAATGATGTATTATAGGTTGGCTAATCAAATTTAAGTTAAAAATAAAGTATTTTCATAGTTGGTTTGTTCAAATCAGGATGCAAACACAAGGCATCTGGTTACTGGGCAGCCTCCCTGGGAGAAGATTTTCTCCACCCATTGCTCTTGACTAGTGGCAGAAACCAGGTAAGCTGCCCTCAAGAATGTCCCACATTCTGAAATTAGCTGTTTGCTTCTTTGTGGCATCATTTAACTTATTTCTCTATCTCCCACATTTGCTACCAATAGAAGTAATCTCCAGATGCTTGATTATATTCAAGTTCATTTTTTAAAAAAAATCGTTGCTACAAGAACACTTCCCAGGAGACATGGTGAGCTTCCTCGTCCGTTGAATGAAGAGGCCTGCATATCTGGTCTTTCCACTCTTGGTGATGCTAAGATTATCAGACGGTTCATGTGGTGACAGCCTAATCCATCCCTTGTAAAGTTCCCCATCAGCCCTTCCAATAATGGTATCAACCATCGACGATCTTTGCCCAAAATCTGTTATTTCAGGGATTTCTAATAATTATTTTATAAACCTATCATGACTTCCACATTAGCTGAAACTCTTCTGTAAACAAGAATGTTTCCTCCTCAACTAAGCCTATTAGCTTAAACAGAGAATTGATGCTTAATTCTTTCCTTTGACTTGACAAGGGGTTGGTATCCTAATTATACCCATTGGTGTCCAGTGAGGTGGGTTTCAGATAACTCATTCATGATTTTTTTTTTTAAGATTTTATTCATTTATTCAACAGAAAGAGAAATCACAAATAGGCAAGGAGGCAGCAGAGAGAGGGAGAAGAAGGGTCCCTGCTGAGCAGAGAGCCCTGTGCCGGGCTTGATCCTAGGACCATGAGATCGTGACCTGAGCTGTAGACAGAGGCTTCTCTGAACCACCCAGAGCCCAATTCATGATTTTTCTTGATACTGAAATTCATGCACTGAATGTTTACTTCCAACAGCAGCAGACAGTGGAAGAATATAATACAGGTGGAGTACTAGCTCTGCATTTTTTTTTTTTTTTGAGAAAGCAATGGAAAAGCACAGAGGCTTTCTCTAGTATAAGGTATTTCCCTGACTCAACTGAGTCTTTTTGTTTGTTCGTTTGTTTCCTCTGGCTTTCCTTCACTCTCTCATGGGTATGAATGGGATGTAGCAACCAAAGAAGGGAAAAAAAGGGGGACAGGGCAGGTACAAACAGGAGGGGTAGATTTGTGACTCATGGTTCAAAGCCAAGCATCCTGGAAAAAAGAAATACAAAGGAACCAAGAAGTACTTCTGTTCTATCTGCAACCCTGAAGGAAATGAATGAACTATAGGAAGTTCTTGATAACTTTAAGGTATGTAACATTGAGCTTTATCACTCTTTTGCCTTAATAATTGTGTAGTTAATTGGTGGGCATAGCTAAAATGGGGAGATGTTGACAACCAAGACTTCTTGCAATGCTAAACCTTTCATGTTGCACATCAGAACAAGATGAAATACCCTAATAAACCTATAAGCCAAGTTGGACTGTGCTGTTGGTTTACCTATGAGCCCACAGGGTTTGTGGGATACTACCATTAACAGGAATCATGGCCCTGTTTATGCAACTGCCACAGGCCCAACTGGTTGGATAACTTCTTTCTAATAACAACCCTTTATTCAACAACAATATATTTTTTATGGTAGGTGTCAGAAGTAATTTCATCCTTTGCTCATATACAAAATGAAGCTGGGAGACTAGCTTTCAGCAATGAAATGGATACTAACATTTTAATATCTTTTAATGTTAGAGATATTTACATAACAGAAAAGATATTTCCCAAAGTAAAAGGGTTAATCGACAATACTTTCTGAATGGTTTAAAAATTCATATTGAAAATCATCCCTTAGAATAAGAATGCTTTGTTTTTCATTCTCCTTCCTGTAATGGATATTAATCCCTTCAAGTGTAAAACTTTAGACTGCTCTGCCAAGTTACACATTCTAAAGATCAAATCTTAAAATATAGCCTAACATTCCTCAAAGACAAACATCATTAGGGATAGAGGTCTTAGAATATTTAAAGACAGGTGAAAGTAAGAAATTACTGACCTTTTATGGAGAGCAAGCTTCAGAGGTGTCTTTTTCAAAAAACAGTTGAAAAGCATCTTGACACTCAATTCTGCTGTCAGTTTACTGGTAGTCCTTGTGGGGAAAGTTATTCAAAATTTAGAATGCAAAAGTCTGAATAATGAGTTCCCAGAGGTTAAATGGAAATGATCATTTTTGGTGTCTTGAGAGCATTTCTCATTCAGTAGCATATATATTTGTGGATGGACATATGAGAGTTGGCATGGAATGTGAAGATCTTTGTTTCACACATTAACACCTACTAGGGAGAAACCACTGTGAAAGAGGCACTACACAACCAAATAGACAAAATAACTTGGCTGGTTGATGTCAGTCAGCCTATGTCTTTGGCCACCCAAGGGCTGGCATGATAGGCACACGGACAGAGCCGTGAGAAAAAAACACAGAGACTGTGTATGGGCCCAGTTGCACAGGCTACAGCTTACTGAATAGGATTTAAGAGTGTCACTGTCCAGTGGGCAACATCTCAGTAATAGAAAGCAATACTGAGACAACACTGCAACACTGTTTCCCAAAGAGGGGATGTCAAACAGCACCTTGGTAAGAAGTTGAATACACTGGCCCTCTTCCACTCCTCTTTTTTTTTTTTTCTTACAGTAATAGACAAATATCCTTGTTACATGTTAGCTTTTTCTGCCTACAGAGCCTCTACTAGTACCACTGTCCAAGAGCTTATGGAACATCTGATCCACCAACATGGGATCCCATAATACAGCCATCAGACCAAGAACCCACTTCATAGCAAAGAAAATGTGAGAGTGGACCCATGACCACGGGATTCCCTTGGCTTTATCGCATACAATGCCAACCAGAAGCTAGTGGCAGATAGAGATTTGGAATGGCTCGCTGAAGACATGCTTCAGTGCCAGCTCAGAGCCAAGAGCTTGGAAGGATGGGCACCATCCTCCGGGTGCAGTGTCCCCAGGAGAGCACATTCATAAGAGTGGGAGACACAAAGTCAAAGCAGGAATGGTCCTACTTACCATCATTGCAATAATCCACCTAGGGAATTGTGAGGGCCATCTCCTTACATTAGGAGATTACATTCTCCTGGTTGAATGGATGGTTACATTCTTCAGGTTTAGTGATTCTGATCCCCAAAGGGAGCCACTTTCCCCCAAGGAAAACAATAAGAACCTCATTCAATTATAAGCAGGCTGCGCCTGAGCATTTCAAGCTTCTTGTGTTAAGAGACCAGCAAACGTGAAGAGTCACTATTCAGGCGGAATAACTGACCCTGATCATCAAGAGGAGAGAGGGCCCCTCTTACACAATGCGGGCAAGGAGGAACATGTTGTGGAACTCCCATGATCTACTTGGGTACCTCTTGTTACATTCTTGCCAAACAGTGGTGGAAACAGATGAGAGAGATGAGAGAAATAGCCCCAGCCTGAGAAGGACATGGAACAAGGGGCTCATTCCCCTTAGGAATGGTCAGGCCACTAGCTAAGCCACCAAAACCCAGCAGAGATGCTAGCTGAGAATGAGGGGATTCCAGAATGGCGAGTGGAAGAAAGATCCATTGAGTCTTATTTGCAGGCCCAAGGCTCGGCTCAGAAAGAGCAGGTGTTGTTTGTTTTGCTAGCCTTCCTCTCCTGAGGAGGAGAGGCCTGCTGGACATATATGAAGCAAAAGGGGACATCTGGGAGGGCATCTGACAGACCACCCTCTGCTGTGGGTTCTTCTGCCTGAGCTGCAGAGCTCCACCTTACCCAAGGTCACACCTTCCTGGGGTAGCCCATACGCAGTGCATGGTTGAGGTGAAGATATAAAGGCCTGGCTTCTTTGGCCCAATGCGGGACATGTCTGAGGGGTGATCTGATCTAAGCTCCAGAGATCCCTAAGGAATTGCCTGAGGCGTGCATTGACGCTTGACTTCTCCCTCTGCTCAATCCTTCTTTCTCTCTCCGCTGCCAAATAAGCCCTGGGATACTTGAAAGTCCACTTGTGTACTTCCCAGAGTACACAAACTGTGATTCCTGGTTACAGAGAATCCTGCTTTCATGAATTTTCTTACCAATCAGGCAATTTCTCTGGTTAGCCATGTCTCTGTGGGATGGACAGACTGCCCAGGCAGAGCTGGCCCCACACCTCTCTGCTACCACACCACTAAGTGTTCTCCTTCCGTTACAGTACTCACCACATCGTGGTTGGTTGTCGTTCATGCCCCCAGGTCAGTCTGCTTTTCTGGACTGCTACCCTCAATCTGGAAACAAGGGATCTTTTCCTCACCAACTCTTGTGGTCCCGGTGTCTAAAGCATCATCTGTGCTCAAACCATGTGGCTGAATAGGGATGAAGGGAGGAAGAAGTGTTAACTTTCAACAAGGTTTTCAGTTTCACTCCTTGAAAGTCTAAGCCTTTTGTGAAACAAACAAATAAGATCTTCATCATACTATTTTCTGCATTTCAATTGGTGTTGAGGAAACTTATACTGATCACACTGGAATTTATTTTCCCTTTGTGTCGATTATGAGTCAGGTCGTAAATGGCTACCAGCAGCACCAGAGCGACAACTGGTTTTCCAAGCAGGGGTAAAGTGTGATTGAGTCCTGTCGACTCCTCTCGTTAATGTCCTTGACCTAGGTATCTCTGTGCCCATGTGCACCTGCCATTCACCAAGAAGCTACCATGCAACGGGCACAGTGTTACCCTTGGAAGTCTAACCTACTGAGGAAGATAGACGAGTAAATAAAATTTGGATGTAGATAAGCCATGTTCTTCCTGAAACACCTGTGACAGCATCAGTAGCAGGACAAGAGTGAAATGTGAGGGATTTTTTGAAATGAAGTAATAAAAGCCAACAATAGGTAGAGTTTCACTGGAGATACACACACACACACACACACACACACACACCTACAACCAAACCGTCTCCACCTCTACTCCCACCCCTTTTCTTCCATAGGTAAATAGCTAAGGAATCACAAACCTCTCTAGAAGAAGACAGCAATAGAAAGGGCAGGTTATTTACTGGGAAAAGAAATTAAGTGGTTAGGTGACAATGAACTGTTTGTACAGTAAAATTTCTAGGAAGATTGTACCAAAGATGAGCCCAGGGATCAGTGGGGGACACGAGAAGATTCATGTTCTTTCTCTTTACTTTGATGGGGATGTGGATTCAGGGAATAGGCAAAAATGGATTCATAGCCCTTTCTTATAAAATGGGAATCTAACATTTAAACTAAGTGTTTAAAGGGATAGAAGAGGAGGGATACAAAGTTTTGTACCAGGAAATGAATTAATTACTTGCACATGGAAAAAGAACAAAGTGTCAGAAAGTTAATGCATCTTCTGGAAGACGAGCACAAGAGCTGACATCAGCGTGATAATAAATTTTACACTAAATTAATGAGTTGCCCTCTGTCAACAGTAAAAATGCTACAGCACCCCCATCAGTAAGACCTGCTCTGTGAAGAACAATCATGGATTTGTCCTAACCCAGCTTTACTCTTTTACACTTTGGTCAGGAGTGAGAGCAATGAACAGGTTAGGAATTAGCAGGACCTGTCCTTGAGCACTCATAAAAGGTCACGTGACCAGGGGAGAGTCCTCTCTAGGCAAGTGTCATGGTCAGAGGAATACACTAAGGAAGATGCCAAGAGATAAATGGAACACAGCACTGATTGAGGCAAGATGGAAAGTTTGGCCATTATCCAGGTGTCCACTGTGAAGCTCCAGGAACGTCCCTATTAAGTTTTGGTCGTAAAGCCTACATGGAACCTTGTGTCTTACAGCTGGATAGATGGTATGGGAGCCACAGAGACTTCTTCTGACTGATGGACCACCCTGAAAGCATGCTCTTTCCCTTAGGCTCAGTACTAAATCTTGGTTTCACCACTCCACTGGTGAAATGAGCCAGGGGAGATAAACCTAAAGAAAATGAACCAATCAGAAGAACAAAGACTAGCAACATGGATGAATAGCATGGACAACAATGAGCAAAAGAAGCCAGATACCAAAAGAACATGCCGTATGATTCCATTTTTATCAAGTTCAAGAACAGCAAAACTAACATATGGTGACAGATGTCACAATAGTAGCTATCTCTGGGTACAGGCTGGTGGGGATGTTAGATACTGCCTGGAAAGGGATTCAAGACCTCTTTTTGGGCTGTGAGGAATGTTCTGTATCTTTTTTTTCTTTTTCCAAAGATTTTATCCATTTATTTGACAGACAGAGATCACAAGGAGGCAGAGAGGCAGGCAGAGAGAGAGGGAAGCAGGCTCCCTGCCGAGCAGAGAGCCCGATGCGGGACTCGATCCCAGGACCCTGAGATCATGACCTGAGCCGAAGGCAGAGGCTTAACCCACTGAACCACCCAGGCACCCCAGAATGTTCTGTATCTTGATCTGGGTAGGGGTTTCCCGAGTATATCCAATATGTAAAAATTCATTAATGTACACATTTAAAATGTCTATGCTTTATGTATGTTACACCTCAAGATGGAGTAGTAAAAATTTTAATTTATGTTTTTTAAAATCACTTATTTTCCAAAAATAAAATAAAATAAAATAAAATCACTTATTCACCCCATTTCCCTTTCCTTCCTTCTGCTCTTCCCACAACCTCCAACACATGTTCACACCACACAAGTTATATAGCCCGAGTACACTGGCCTTATATAGCCAAGTACATTGGCCTTTACATCTGAGCTCCTCTTCCTCGGGAAACAGTGTAGAAAGGGGCCACTTGGCCTCTTCTCTAGTGGTTGGAGGGTGCCAGGGACTCAGTGGCAGTAACACAGTCCCAGACGAGGGCATTCGGTATGGGTAGAGTAAATTTCCTGAAATTTGCAAGTGAGGTGGGAAAGTCTGGAACCCTAAAGGAAAGGGACGTCTATAGATATAGGACTAAGTATTAAGAGGGACTACATAAACAAGACCAGTGTCCTTTCCTGCCTGGAGGTTGCAATAACAGAAGGGGACCAGGTTCAGCAATGATTTTGCTGAATGCCATGGAATTAATAGCCCAGGTTCTGTGATTTCCCTGGTCTGAGAAGAGGATTAGCTCCAGAATCTGCCGTGGAATTAAACTACAGGGAAGGATTGTTGTGTGGCCCCATTTTTGTGAAAGGAGACAGGGTAATCATTAGAAATACCATCCGAAGCCAGAGAAACTAAAGGAAACTAACTCTCACCAAGGGATTAACCTGAAACCTTAGGCCCAATAACACTGTATTTTAATCGAGTGTCTTCCAAAGCGGTAATAGGCATTGGAAACAAAAGCAACCTTGAACCTTTTCAGGATGGAGACCTTGTCTCTTACCTTCATGACTTTCAGCTTTGAGAAAAATAGAACGTGTCACTGGCATAGTGTGCATAACAGACTGGCAGGATGGACTCTCCCACTGCAATCAGTAGATCCAGGAATATAAGCATGGCTTGTCTAAGATCAGACATAGATGCTATTGTAATCCAAAAGACAGAACAGCTCTCCGTGCAGTCATTTAAGGACAACATTAGCCATTTCAGCATGCAAAGAAAACAACGCCATCAGAAACAACAGCTGCATCTGAGAAGACACTCAAGAGAGACCAGCACCAAACCGGGCAATCAAAGAGCAGTCTGGTAATTAATTAAGTTTAGAGATCGTTCCAAATTAGCTGCTGATCTTATTTACCAATGCCATTTATTAGAAGCATTTTTTTTCCCCCAGTCAGGACAAGAGTACATGTTTATAAAGGTGAAAATCTTACTCCCAGGAATAGGAACTGTGTGGGATTCCCCTTCCTGAAATACCTCTTCCAGGATGTTCCTCCTGTGCTCACAACTGTTCATGGCTCTTCTTTCCACTGCATCAAATATATGTCATTTTGATTGGCTTTCAAGATATTCCACTACCTGGCCTCATTCTTTCTTTCTTTTTAAAAGAGTTATTTATTAATTTGAGAAACACACACACACACACACACACACACACACACACACAGAGAAAGAGAGAGAGAGAGAGAGAGAGAGAGAGAGAGAGAGAGAGTAGGGGGAGGGGCAAAGGAAGAGGAACAAGACTCTTCCCTGAGAGTGGAGCCTGAGGTGGGGCTTGATTTCTTGGCCCTCAGATTAAGACCCAAGCTGAAATCAAGAGTCAGATGCTCAAATGACTGAACCACCCAGGAGCACACACCCATGCTCCCCCCATTCCCTCCCTGGCCTCATTCTTTACAGCAAAATTTCTAATTATATGTGGGACTCTTTCTGCTTTGGCTAGTTTAGAAAGAGTGCTGGTGCTGTTCCCTTTACCTGGACCACCCCCTCCGCTTCCCTCCCACTTACTCAAACACTAACCTGGCTTCAGAACCTACTTCTTCTTCTTCTTCTTCTTTTTTTTTTTTTTTTTTTAAGATTTTATTTATTTATTTGACAGAGAGAGAGGGAACACAAGCAAGGGGAAGTGGAGGAGGGAAAAGCAGGCTTCCTGCCAAGCAGAGAGCCTAACTTGGGGCTCAATCACACAGTCCTGGGATCATGACCTGAGCCAAAGGCAGATGCTTAACAACTAAGCCACCCAGGAGCCCTCAGAACCCACTTCTAGATTTCCCTTCTACAGAGGTGCAACTGTTCTGAATTCTCCTAACTGTCAATGAGTTCATCTTCAATTCCCTCAGCACTTGAGAACAGTCATGATCCCTCAGACAAGTCAGTCCTCTATCTCTTCATTTAACAGAAACAACCTTCTTATTTCGTTACTCTTTGAGGTAATTTAGTCTTTTCCAGTACCTTTGAAGGCCACGTGGCACCTTCCTGATAACATCTTCATCTCTTTCCATCAAGAAGAACCCCACTGTAAATTTTTGGGTGAGAGTTGCTCGAGTATATACACCTGGACCTGGAATGGAAGTTGTAAGTTTTAGGCATCTTCAACTTTACCAAGGTATTCCCAACAGTTTTATAAAGTGCTCATAACAGTTTATATTCCACTAGGGAAGTAGACTCTGAGGCAGAGATTATGTGCAGAAAAGTTATTAGGAAGAACTCTTGGGATCAGCACCAAGTGGTGGATGAGAAAGGGAAGGGGTTGAAGCCGGGCTAGACAAAAGAAGAGGGAGAAGCTGGGCTATAAGGCAATCTCAAGGAAAGCCTCCATTCACTCACAGGGAGTTTTGAATCTGAGGTACTTCAGAGTTGTCCCTCTTTGGGGCTAGGGGGCTGGGCCTCTACAATCCCACGTGGCCATGCATTAGCTATAGAGTACCAGAGGGAGACTACATCACTCTGGGCAAGACAATTTTCTTTAGTGGTTTTGTGACGTGGGCCATAAACTGAGTTCCCATAATGCGTCAGTTGTGTCTGGGCTCTCCATTCTGTTCCATCAGTCTGTTTGTCTTTCCTGGGCCATGTACCACACTCGCATAATCACCATTCCTCCACTGTAGCTATAAACCCATTTTGTGAGAATTTTCTTAAAATACTGAGTCTTCCTGTCTAAAAAAGTGGTTTATCTTTCCAGATATTGAAATCTCCTTTAATGTCTATCAATAAAGTTCATAATTATCTCCATACATGTCTTACATATGTTCTGTTAGATTCATTCCCAGGTACCTTGTACTTTTTGTAGCTATTGTAAGTGGTGTTTTCCAGCAGATCGTTGCTAGTGTTTAGAAACACAGTAAATTTTTTTTAAAAGATTTTATTTATTTATTTGACAGACAGAGATCATGAGTAGGCAGAGAGGCAGGCAGAGAGAGGAGGAAGCAGGCTCCCTGCTGAGCAGAGAGCCCGATGTGGGGTTCAATGCCAGGACCCTGAGATCATGACCTGAGCCGAAGGCAGAGGCTTTAACCCACTGAGCCACCCAGGCGCCCCCAGAAACACAGTAAATTTTTATTCTGATCTAGTTATCTTCTGAAATTCTTACATTAATTCTAATAATTTATCTGTAGATTCATCCCGCTTTTCCAGTAATTACATCTATTTCATATTATCAAACTGACAATAAGTTTCTGTAAGAATTCATTACAATACAAAGATGTGTAAAATCAAGGTAATCATTTCCCTCCTCTGCTGCCGTATTTCACACTCTGTGTCTTCATCTTCTTGAGTTTACCAGTGTTAACAACCTTCCATGCATTTGCCCTTGTTCTTTCAGTATGTGTACCAATATTCAGGGAATTTTATATGCTTTTGCTGGGATGAGACCATAAGAAACACATTATTCAGCAAGCTGCTCCCCCCCCCTTGCCTATTACCATGAAGTTCCATTATTCCATCCTTTTTTCTAATATCTTCACACTTTTTGCTTAGATGAGCTCATCTCATGTACACTAGCTGCGTTTTTTTTTTTGCTTGGTTGGTTTGAGTGCCTTACTTCTGAAAAAGACAAACACCGCTGTGGCTAATGAGCAGGCCAAATATGAAGATGTTCGTGAAAAGATCGCTGAACTAGTTACTCATATAAGTATTAAGTTTAAATAAAACATTTAAGGTATCTATATATCTTTTGTGAATGACTCACACTGTGATTGACTTGTTTGACTACTGGACATGGAGTGAGACACACATACTGAGGGACTAAGTCTGTTAAAGTATAAAGTTATGAGCAGAGACACAAGCCAAAGAGGTTAGTGCTTAGCAAAAGACCTGTGAGACCTCTGAATAAACTAACACTTTGACTGGTGGTGTCCTCTGGTAATGTAGTGTAGATTCCAGTTGTCTCAGAGGTCCTCTGCTGTGCCACATGGATCACGTCTGTCCTGTGGGATTAAGTGACAGCAGAAACTGTCCCAGTCAAGCTGCCAGTAATTTGACTGAGATTTGAAAGCAGTAATCTCGTAGTGATTTTAAGCTAGAACCCAAGGAAGTAAACATAACAAGACTTGGGGATTCTTGTTATGTCTTCGCAGTAGAGCATTCTACTCTATGACAGCATATAACATCCCGTTATGTCAAAAATCTTGAACACATGGAGCCTTCTGCAGAAGCATGATGTGTTATCTGCCAATAAGATATTAAACTAACCAAATTCATCTGGTGTTTTCTGTAAATAATTCACTATTGTTGTCTAGCATCTTGTAAGTATTGACTGTGTTTGTGAAAATAGAATTCTGGGAATGACTTATCCTATTTTCTGGGATTTCACTGAAGAAAGAGCACATTGTTTCACTTGTGCATTTCATGTCAGCAATGTTTTACTATTATAATTTCCTGTTAATATTTTATTCTTAGGACCACGAAGTCAAAATATTTTCCAAACTGAGTTGTTACTTCTTTGAAAATTAATAGTATATATATTTCACGATTTTCACAATCATCATTAACAACAAGCATTAAGTGTGTATCATATAGGAGGCCCTATTGCATAGACTTTGGAGGATACTAGAATATACGGCACACGGTTTCTGCTACCCAGGAGTTGACTGTCTAGATGGAAGATAAGATGCCAACAGAAGTTATAAAAGATAATAATAATTCCAGCTTTTTTATGGATTACGATGTTCTGCTAATATGATAAGTGTTTTTATAATCCTCACAATAACCCAACATGATAGGTAGTATGTCCTACTACCATTTTACAAATGAGAATACCAAACTTAACAGAAATTTTGAATGTGATTGTGAAGATTTATTCCGTTCTTCAATAATGATCCCCTCTTGAGTATCAGAATTATAGTATGTAAGAATTCAAGGGATGGAGAGCTCTGTTGGGTAGGATTTGATCTGAGCTTTATAGCATAGCTGGGTTTTTAGTTCATGGAGAAGAAGAGGGAGAGCAAGCAAGCAAGGGGAAAGGTACTCCCAGAGGTTGAAACCATGAAAGCAAATTGAGTGAGAACAGTTGGGATAAGTAGGAGAGTGAAAGTGAAATCCTACCAACACTTCTAACAGACGGGGAAAGGTGTTTTGGGACAAGCTGTTGAGTGCTTTAGGTATGAAACTAAGAAGTTTAGACTTCATTCCATAGGAAGTGGGGATTCAAAAATGATGCAACACATGTTCAAATAATTTAAATGATAATAGTACAATATGCAAATTTTAAAAAATCAATAATACAGATGTATAGAAAAGAATAAAGCAAAAATTCTCCTCCCTCCCACCATAACATAATTTTACTTCCCAGAAACAGTCACCGTTAATACTTTGGGTTCTACCCCCACTCCAGCTTTTTTAAATTCATAAAAATGTACATCTACTTTTTAACACAAGTGGAATATATCATCATGTTTTTCGGGCATCTGTTTTTGTTTTGTTTTGTTTTACTCAGTAATGGACCAGAAATACCACTGTACGTTAATATATGCTATGAGGACTCTTGGATAGCCCCAAGCATTTCAAAGCTTGGATGTACTGAAATGAAAAAAAAAATTTAGAAAAAATATATTAATATAACCAATATTGCAATAAATATCTTTGTATGATTATTTTCCTTGCCCAATTATTTCTTTAGGCTACATTCCTAAAAGTGGAATTGCTGGACACATACACATTAAAATTTGGTATATGTTTTCAAATTGTCCTCTGGAAAAATCACATTATTTTCTACAGTCAAAGAAAGTGTTTTGGAGTGCTTTTTTCTCTGCACCTTCACCAACACCTGATCTTATCAACAAAGAAGCTTTTTTGAAGCTTTTTGAGCAAGGTTGTGACATGATCATAACTGTAGTGTGTCAGGGAGCTGACTAATTCCAGATCATTGTTTTAAATGCATGATTTGTTGTCTATTTTAAGTCTTAAAGCCAACAACAAGATAGTCAGACACCTTGGAAATGAAGATTTCTAATATATTAAAAAGTCGGCTGAACTTAATAAATCTCACCTGCCAGCATACTAATTTTACTACATGAAGACAATGGTTCTCAAACCTTGGTGTGCACTGAAATCATCTGGGGAGCTTTAAAGACTATCAATGTCTGGGTCCCATGTCCAAAATTCTCATTTACTTGATCTGAACCTGGGCATTGAGATTTTTTTTTCAAAGCCCCTTAGGGGAGTCTAACATGAGACACAATTGAGAATTCCTGCTTTAAACATTAATTTTAAAAGTTTCTGAACTCCATGCCCACCCACCTCATACAAATTCCTGATGTAGCTTCCTTTTTCTGAGGCTGTCTTGAAAGTATAATATGTGTTCTACATTTCGGGGAGATCTCCTTAGATTCAAACCAGGCACTATATAGTAACAGTCTGAAGAAATTTATACTTCTTTTTCTGGCAAAGATCCTGTATTGTATTCCAAGGCTTAATTTCATTTCTATACTTTTAAGCCACAAAGGCTAAGAAATAATAAGTATTCACCAGCCTTGAGTGAGACATTCTGTTAGGACTCAGATGAATTAAATAGAGGTCTGATTAATCTGCAGAAAACTAACAAAATCACAAACATGGTTCTTAGAACATTCCTTGGAAGGGGAAATGTTAAGTTAGGAGCTCTGGCCTGACTGACATATGGGAGAAAGAAGGATTTATACAAGGCAATATTAGTAGAATTATGAATGACTAGTCTAGGGGAGAATTGTTCTTCAAGTATTTTAACTTGTGAGTTCCAATTTTTTCCATCTTGTTATTCTAAAATCTTCAAACATATTCACTGTGATTAATGGCATTGAAAGGATAATCCCATCGTTTTTTGAGAGATGATTGTCCCCTGGCTTTGCTGGCCAGGACAATGAATAACTCACTTGCCATAGACCTCAGGATATTTTGGTACTCCATGTCAACCTGTTGTTGCCAAGCAGCAGCTGACACGTGAAAGAGAGCTTCGGCCCTTCAGAGATGGAAACTGATCTCTAAACATTGCAATTCTGAGTTTCATATTTTCCTGGGTTGGTAACTTTCTAGGTATTATGAGAAGCAGGCTGCTGATCTTTGGCAACAGCATCTCACTGCAAACAGGATGTCCCTGCCCATGGGTGTGATAGTAAACCAGCTCTGTGCGGCAGGAGTCATGCGGGAGTGGGCTGATTTCCAACATTTGCCAATTTCTGTGGTGTAAATGCTCCCATTGTGACTGATTTTAGGTTACCAAGGTCTAATTAACAGCACTCAAAATCATGAATATTTAACAGTCAGTTCTCACCCTCTTGTTCTAGTATGCTGCTGATTAAACCTCACCAAGAATCAACAGTCTTGGTTTTCTGGTGAGTAACAATAGATTGACAGCTAAAATACACGGCAATTATTAGACTTGAGTCCATTTTGTTATTTAAAATTCAGTGTAAGTGGGACGCCTGGGTGCCTCAGTTGGTTAAGTAACTGCCTTCGGCTCAGGTCATGATCCCAGCGTCCTGGGATCGAGTCCCACATCGGGCTCCTTGCTCGGCGGGGAGCCTGCTTCTCCCTCTGCCTCTGCTGCCACTCTGCCTGCCTGTGCTCACGTGCTCTGGCAAATAAATAAATAAAATCTTAAAAAAAAAATAAAAATAAATAAAATTCAGTGTAAGTAAGCAGCAAAGCCCAGCTCACACTTAGATCACAAGTTTCTCAGCATGGACTTTCAAAGACTCTAAAGTCTAACAATGTGAAAGCTTAGCTATTAGCACTTTTAGGAGGTTTATTTATAAGAATTTTATAAGAATTTTAGTCTAAAGTAAAATAATTATTTGGGGCTAGCACCATGGAATTTGTTGAAATTTAAAGTATATTCAATCTAACAACTAAATCAAATTATTAGCAGTAATGGTTGCATGCTTGACCAGCCTCCTTTTTTCTCATGAAGTTCAAATGCTCTTTGAGAAGACAGCAGTTGTTCCAGATCCCATTTTGTTTGACCCAGCTATAAGTTGTAATCTCTTTACTTTAGAGAAAGGTTTTATTTTCCTTGTGAAGTTCTGTGTCCCTCAAGGGGATGCCTTCCAGATAGAAAGAGGCACTGGTTGGTTCCTATATGGAAAAAGAACCTATCCATATCATCTTAGGAAATGATCATTTTTTAATACATCTGTTTGTAGGAGGTAGTCATTATTTTATTTAGCACAATTCCCTTAAAAATATATGAAATGTGTGGGTAAAACCTGTCAGTTCATTACTATTTGAAATAATCATATGTATGTGCTTTCTATGGCACCATGTCTTAAAAACTGCTTATTATATCACCATACAAAGATAATAACACCTTGCATTTGTAAAGAGGTTGAGAGTATTCAGGAGTCTCAATAAATGTTAGTTTGTATCCTTACTTGTGTCTTCAATGTGTAAATTAGTATCCTTCCTTGTAAAAACAACACAAAAATAATACCTACTTCATGGAGTTATTGTGCGGATTAAATGAGATTGTATGAATAGAGCACTTAGCCTAAGCTTGGCATTTAGCACAATAAAAAAATCAAGAAACTTTGTTTCTTTTACAGTCTTATTCTTTTGCCCCTTTTAGGGTTCTTTAATTATTCCAATCTCATATGATCTATTAAAGTCATATGAAGTAGATAAGTAGATAAGATAAGAGTAGAAAATAGATAAGATAGAGCCCTTTTATTTTTAGATTTTATTTTTTAATTTTGAGAGAGAGCACACGTATGAGTGGTGGTGGGGGGGAAGAGAGGAAGAGGAAGAGACAGAAAATCTTAAGAGGGCTCCATGCCCAGCACAGAGTCTGATACGGAGCCAGATATCACAGTTCTGAGATCATGACCTGGGCTGAGACCAAAAGTCGGACGCTTAACTGAC
The DNA here is from genome assembly GCF_011764305.1 of Mustela putorius furo. Classification (NCBI taxonomy): domain Eukaryota; kingdom Metazoa; phylum Chordata; class Mammalia; order Carnivora; family Mustelidae; genus Mustela; species Mustela putorius. Next base: position 4,797,128 of record NW_025421294.1, read on the forward strand.
TAAGCCACCCTGGTGCCCCTATTATAGACATTTTATTTTATTTTTTAAAAAAGATTTTATTTATTTTTTTGACAGACAGAGATCACAAGTAGGCAGAGAGGCAGGCAGAGAGAGAGAGAGGGCGAAGCAGGCTCCCTGCTGAGCAGAGAGCCTGATGTGGGACTCAATCCCAGGACCCCAAGATTATGACCTGAGCCAGAGGCAGAGGCTTTAACCCACTGAGCCACCCAAGCGCCCCTATTATAGACATTTTAAAGATAAGAAATGAAGGCTCAGAAAAATCAAGAGTTTGATTTCCCCATTTGATTTGAATTCCCCAGATGGAATAGCTGGTAAATGGTGACCTGAGATGGATTTTCCATTATAATACATTAAATATAATTGATCATAATACTATTTTGCTGACTCAAAAGAGGGTTAAACTGATAAACAGCAGTAAAAGCAATATTCTAATCAGAAGATTTTTTTTCATTCACAAGTAATGTAAATATTGCTAGCTGTTGATTTTGGAAATATTATTATTTTTTGAAAATGACCATAAGTGTCTATTGGTTGCAATAGCAGAAACTATTTCTAAATGTTTCCTGTGTGCTGAGCACTATTTTCATGGCTTTATCCCTTTTGATTCCCCAGAACAACCCTCTATGGCAGGAATTCTATTCTTTTTACATATAATTGTTAATAGCTAACACTACCACCATTTAGTCTGTGCTAGAAGCTGTGTCCGAGTGTTTCACATGTATTATCTCATTTTAAGCAGCCCGACTGCCTTCTGAGATAGGGAGATACTGTGATTACTATTCCAGTTTGCTAATGAACATGATATATAGACACATTTGCTAGAATTATAGAGCAGGCAACTTTTTATTAGACACTATCTCTGTGTAATTACATAATTTAAAGGTTCTGCCAAAATTATCTTTCTAGAGCCAGTTGCATTCAAAATAATCACTGAAGTCCAGATTGGAGAGAAAACAGTTGTTGGGACAAAATTCTGTTCCAGTATGTTTGTGCCTTCCCTGATACTACCCTTCTCCCAGAGTTGTAGGATAACAAAACGAGTTATGAAAATCTTGAATTCTGAGGAGTCATTGTATTAGCCCGGCCCTATCCCATTTGAGTAAAAATAAACTCAGTTTGGCAACTGCACACTGAAGAGTAAACTATTCTTAACACCCAGCAACACATCATAGCCTTTCCAAAGATAAAAACGGTGATGGGGTCAAAGAAGTATGTTGTTTCAGGGCATATGTTGCTATTATTAAAACAATCTCTCTGCAGGAAGTATACACAGACAGTGCACAAAAACAGGAAAGTCACTCAGGAACCTGCTTTAAAGCTCCTGGTCTGACTGAACTCATGAAGTTGCCATAAAGTCACAAGGAATGGAGATCACAAATTAGAAGTCCCTCGAAGAACATAGCTTTTCTCCTGCATTAACTCAGACAATACTGTATTTTCAATCTTGTGAAAACTGATCCTGATGGACTAAGGAATATAACTTTTTACACCAACCTCATCATTTTACAGATAAAGAAACTAAGATTACTTGGATATCTATCTAGTGCTTTTGCCTGCCCAGAATTCACTTCCCCTTCTGGTAATAACCCATCCCATGGAATTTTCTTTGGTACTCCTCTCTGATTCATGATCTTCCTGTTTTTAGAGGGCCAATCCCAGATCCAAGTTCAGGAATGGGCATAAACCAGGCATGGACAAAGGAGAACACACTAAGCATTCACTGACAGGCACAAACCTAAATGATTTAATATAAGTTAAAGTAAATCCAAGACCCCAACATTAATGCCCAAACTAAAACTATATTCCAAGCACCAATGCTCTTTTAATACCATCATGCCACAGAACCTCTATAAGTTAAAAAAAAGTTATTACTAGTTAAAAAAATAATCGTAGGTTCCACTCTAATACTGATAAGTCAGACTGTCTCAGCATCAATGCTACTTCCTGTTTATACATAAGAATACATGCAATGTATGCTCACATTTCCTCCTATTTCCTAAGGAGAGTAACAACTTCTACTGGGGTACAGAGAGAACAATGATAATTTACTACTCTATATTCAGTATTCCTCTAAGCTTAAAAAACAAAAACAAAAACAAAAAACCAAAAAATCATCCTATGGCACTAAGATCCCTCAATCTATTTTATCTTATGATGGCTGCACTATGATTTACAGCTATGTGAAAAGGGGCTAAGGAAGAAATGCGAGGGAGCACAGTATTCCTTAATGCTTACTGTAGTTGCTCTGGAGGGACTAGATCAGAACTAACTTCCCCTCATTCCATTATTTTCCCATTTGGGGGACAATAGTATATTTCAAGAATGAGTAAGCTTATACTTTTCAAAAAAATCTCTTCAAAGATCAGTTATCTGTGCTTCAAATTATTCATTCTTTTAAAAATGCTCTTTTCTATTGTTGCCATTAATCTCATCCTTAATTCTGCCAGGAGAAAAGGCTGTGACTCAAGCTCGAGGCTGCTGGGCCTGTCCCAGGCTGTCATGTTCCTACGAGTGCCTGTGTGAAAGTGTGGCTGGGTCATGGCTCCCAGGAAGACAGTCAACTCCCAGGAAAGCAGTGAATAAGGTAGGAAGAAGCTTTAGGAATGACCCACATCAGTTTTAACTAACCATATCGATGTGGTCTCTCATGACCTCAGGAAATTTGGAAATTACTTAAAATTATATTTGGGTGTCACGGTTGGCCCCAAACACATGTCTGAATTCCTTATCTTTTGCAAAACAGTTGTGTACTCCACACCCTCATCTGTCTCAGCTCTGCCTCACTGCCTACATCTGATACGTCATCAAGTATCAGCATGTGTTCTTCGCCATTCTCATATTGCCATTTCATT